>NC_141697.1:729546866-735446161 GCF_964263255.1 Lissotriton vulgaris | reverse complement strand
GGTGTAGAGAGAGAGAGGGGTGTAGAGAGAGAGAGAGAGAGAGAGAGGGGTGTAGAGAGAGAGAGAGAGGGGTGTAGAGAGAGAGAGAGGGGTGTAGAGAGAGAGAGGGGTGTAGAGAGAGAGAGAGAGAGAGAGAGGGGTGTAGAGAGAGAGAGAGAGAGAGAGAGGGGTGTAGAGAGAGAGAGAGAGGGGTGTAGAGAGAGAGAGAGGGGTGTAGAGAGAGAGAGAGGGGTGTAGAGAGAGAGAGAGGGGTGTAGAGAGAGAGAGAGGGGTGTAGAGAGAGAGGGAGAGGTGTAGAGATAGAGGGAGAGGTGTAGAGAGAGAGAGAGGTGTAGAGAGAGAGAGAGAGAGAGAGAGGGGTGTAGAGAGAGAGAGGTGTGTAGAGAGAGAGAGAGGTGTGGAGGGAGAGAGGTGTGGAGGGAGAGAGGTGTGGAGGGAGAGAGGTGTGGAGGGAGAGAGGTGTGGAGGGAGAGAGGTGTGGAGGGAGAGAGGTGTGGAGAGAGAGAGAGAGAGAGAGAGAGAGAGAGGGGTGTAGAGAGAGAGAGAGGGGTGTAGAGAGGTGTAGAGAGAGAGGGGTGTAGAGAGAGAGAGAGAGGTGTAGAGAGAGAGAGAGAGGTGTAGAGAGAGAGGGGTGTAGAGAGAGAGAGAGAGAGAGAGAGAGAGAGGGGTGTAGAGAGAGAGAGAGGGGTGTAGAGAGAGAGAGAGGTGTGTAGAGAGAGAGAGAGAGGTGTGTAGAGAGAGAGAGAGAGGTGTGTAGAGAGAGAGAGAGGTGTGGAGGGAGAGAGGTGTGGAGGGAGAGAGGTGTGGAGGGAGAGAGGTGTGGAGGGAGAGAGGTGTGGAGGGAGAGAGGTGTGGAGGGAGAGAGGTGTGTAGAGAGAGAGGTGTGGAGAGGTGTGGAGAGGTGGAGAGGGAGAGAGGGAGAGTTGGAGCGGTAGGTAGAGAGGTAGAAAGAGGTAGGAAGAGAGGTAGGTAGAGGGGTAGAAAGAGAGGTAGGTAGAGGGGTAGAAAGAGAGGTAGGTAGATTGGTAGAAAGAGAGGTAGGTAGAGGGGTAGAAAGAGAGGTAGAGCTTTAGAGAGAGAAAGAGAGAGAGGTGGGTGCATGCATCGGCCGGGGTGCTCGAGGGCCCTCGCCCGTGGAGAGGGGGGGTGGGGTAGAGTTGGGCAGGCTTGTAAAGCACAGCAACCCAACGTGCGAATACCTGGATGTAATCTAAGTGGCATCATCAAATGGTCTGAAAAAGTATCTTTGTGCAAACAGCAATACAAGCTGGGTGTGTGTCTAGTGTACATCAGAGCATTGTACACAACAACATCGAACGGTGAGTGGAAACTGAACCCCTTTCTACTCGAGCACCCGGCAGGAGTTCGAACAGAAGGCTGTGGGTGTGAACAGCAGCCTGGGATGTTAATAACAGCAAGAATATAGAATGGGAGCGACCCCACACCCAAGAGAAGGGGTACCACTGGTAAGTAAGAAAGAAGTTTCTCCTGGGAAAGTTTTTTTACTGTATTCTAATCAGTAATGTTTGTAGGTATCAACCCTACAGTCTGCCTCTCATTCCTTCACAAGACCATACCGTTCATCATACATTGGGTTCCCAATAGTCAATTATGTAAAACAATACAATGACACAACTAATTTAAAAAAAATATATACACAAATTATTTTTAATAAAAATTGTAACGTACAATACAAGTCAAACAGTAATTAAAAAATTCAGAAATTCCTCTTTCTAGACTAATTATTCTGTGCATATGGTTAAACACACAAATATGTCCACAATGACAATCCCAAACTCTAGAGAGCAGACAAACAGGAAAAGTGCAAACTCATAAAAGCATCCTAATTTTTGTTACTCCACATGGAACTCAATATCATTTCATACGAGTGTCCATTAATCATTTTGTCAATATGGCACCTGTGTGGATCCTTGGATGTAACACTTTTGTGGTGCGTCGGCGGGTTTCGGTGGACTATAGAATAAAAGCATCCTAATTTTCGTTACTCCACATGGAACTCAATATCATTTCATACGAGTGTCCATTAATCATTTTGTCAATATGGCACCCGTGTGGATCCTTGGAAGTAACACTTTTGTGGTGCGTCTGCGCGTTTCGGTGGCCTATAGAATATTGTATTCCACCTTCTTCAGGACAACATATATAGATAGCTCTCTCCCCACAACAGCAAATGTGTCCTAATTAAAAACAATTGAACAATGAGTTATTTACAATCACATTTCTATACCTCATAGTTTAGTAAAAAGTGCCCTAATAAAAAAAATATATAACGATGAGTCCTTTACGATCACATTTCTATGCCTCATAGTTTAAAAATACATCATTTTACAACCCCCAAGAAATGACAGTGGAGTGTGATACTCCTTATTGAAAATAATCTATGCTCCAAATACTTTTAATTACGAACATAAAGAATGTGTCTTTAATTGGCCTCATTCAACTTCATTCCCTCCCTTGATTTTAACATCCATGAGTAAAGAGTTCTGTTGGGGTTTCCTATTCCCACCCCTCTATCTCTAATTTCGGGCATTGTATTGTAGGACACAACCGACTACGGGGAACCCACTTCCCAGACAAAACAGCAATTTGTTCCAGTTCATACACCCATCAAACACAACCATAACATCCCACAATGGGAAAACAAACTCAATGACCCACCTCTTAGACTCTTGAGAGGTTTCCAAAAAGACCTCCAAAAGACAAAGACCATATGTTTCAGGTAAGGTTCTTTGATCCTCCAAATTTTGTTTTGCTGCTCTAAATATAAAGGGCAGTTTTAGGCTTATATTATGGCCCTTGCTTTATTATCGGGGTACTGATCTTATAGGGACCCTCTCCCCTTTCAGAAACCTACCCGTAGACTTCAATGACCGTTCCTACTATAGTCAAGCAATACCAGTCAAGCGAGGCTCTCAAAGCTCCAGACGCTTCTTGAGGGTAGTATTTCCTTTGCTGTATAGGTATCACGAACAAACGGGAATTTACTGTTCCAAATGGTTCTACAATACAAACAGGGGAATTATTTATTATTATAATCCATAGATCAGGATCTAACAAGTCTCTCATGGGTGTCCTTTTAATAATCAGAAAAGGGGAGAACCTACCAAAAACTCAGGTATGGAGATCCATTGCCCGAGGGGTAGGCTTTATATAATAGAGACAAGAAATCACAGTCTTATCCCACCCAGAGACTATGTTGGTCATCTGTGTTAGGCTGTGGATAGTAAAGGTTTTCCTTATTTACTCTTAAAGGACTCCACATTGATTTCTTAAAGTATGTTCTTTTTATTAAAAATGTTGTCTGAATGCATAGTAGAACTATACTCGCCCAAATGCGGTGATATTGTAAATGTGCGCATCCGATACATGTATCTGTCGAAATATTGTTCCCGTCTTTGGTTATTATGGGAGGCAGAATCTAGAAAAATATTGAGTGTGTGAGTATTTATTTTATGTACGACCCACACTCGAAAATTAAATTACCCTATATTATTGAGACAAGCCTCCCTCGAGTCAGGCCCTGTATGTTTGCTAACCAAATTCAGTGTGGTACGAGGAAAGAAATGCCTCCCCATTGTTCATATCACCACTGTAAATCATTTTATGTGGATATTTAACCGCTTCGCCGCGGCGGCTTTTCCTGCTGTGCGCGGCATTTTTAAATCCCGCGTAACGTGACAAAGCCAGCTCGTCATCCGCGCAGCGCAGGTAACGCCCATGACGAGCTGGCTTTGTCATCCGCGGGGAAGGGGTTAAATCCAAAATGCGATAAAGGCTAGAACTACTACGTAAACGTTTTGAACAAATATAGACTACCCTTTTCCCCTTTTGGTTCCTACTTATTAAATACCATCTTTTACCACCGTAGCCAAGATCCTACCCTTACTCTGAAACCGCGGTGCAGGCAGAAAGGTTAGATACAGTTAGATCTGCTCCGCCTCCACGACAAACTTTTCTCTATTTCGTTGCTACTTCAAATTAAAAGTGCAAAACGGGCAATAAACTATAACGTTGAATCCCACCCTGAATATCCGATCTAAACGGGGCGTCTTACCTTTGCGTCCGATAAATCCAAGCGCGGCACCCTCCTGTTTATTTCATGGAATAGTTTGTTGCTTCCAGGACGCCGTCATTTGTACTGCATTTAATTGCCAGCACCTGGTCTGACGTGAGTCTGCCAGGTCACGTGTCTGGAGACCTTCTACGTCTGTTCACATAGCCTACACCTATTTTCCTACATTTAAACGGGCTTTACCTCTTCCCCCAATGGGATGTAATGTTTAAAGCGGTGATATGTTTCCAACAGTCATGTGGGCCATATTACCGATTTAGATGGCTCGTGCCTGTAATGCTGGATATGTATAAGTTTTAACCTAAATGGGGTTTTAATTCCATGGCGAACCTTAGCAGAAATAACTGCTAAATAAGGTAACCCGTAAGGATGGCAACTATTAACACGCAGGTGTATTTTTAATAATGTAGAGCAGGCAATGAGATGCCTTTAGTTGCAAACCCTTGAACCCCCGATAATTATATAGTGTTATGAGTTTGCACTTTTCCTGTTTGTGGGATTGTCATTGTGGACACAATTTGTGTTTTTAACCATATGCACAGAATAATTCGTCTAGAAAGAGAAATTTCTGAATTTTTGACTTGTATTGTATTATGCAATTTTTATTAAAAATAAATTGTGTATATTTTTTTTAAATTAGTTGTGTCATTGTATTGTTTTACATAATTGACTATTGGGAACCCAATGTATGATGAACGGTATGGTCTTGTGAAGGAATGAGAGGCAGACTGTAGGGTTGATACCTACAAACATTACTGATTAGAATACAGTTAAAAAACGTTCCCAGGTTAATAACAGCACAAGCCACGAGTCACGCGGTGCCCTTGAGTATGCACACATCGAGTAAACAAGTCTTTCCTTGAAAGGGCTTCTCAGCACGTCCTCTGCAAAGGCCCCGCCCACAGGCAGGTAATCAATAACCTTGCATTGTGATGTTTGTGTACCCAGCTGGTGGATGACAACCTCACCAGGGGTCTCATGACCGACATCTAGGCCTCTAGTGAAATCACAGAACCACAGCGGTGCAGGCCTGCCACAAAACACAGCATAATATCTATTGCCACTGTTTCCTCCTCTGCAGACACGTGTGTGTATAAATGAGAAAACTGGACCTTTGCAGCTCGCGCAGTACCAGGGTGTAGGTCATTTCCTGGGGATAATCTTCAGTCCACTGACAGTATACGTCATTTCCTGGTGAAAATATCCAGTCCACTGCTAGATTTTCAACATAGCTGCCAAGTGCTGGTAAATGATTTTCAAAACCACGGCAAAGTGCTGGTAAATTCTGTACAGAAGACATAAACATGTGCATACTTTGCGGCTAGTATAATATCTGTAGGCCCCCAGGCTGCCAGCCTGCCTCGGAGGCGGCTGTGGCGGGAAGCACGGAGCGGTGGGTCTGTGGTGCCTCTGTTGAGGCCTAGCCTTCCCTCCCTCAGCGGTGATATGTTTCCAACAGTCATGTGTGCCATATTACTGATTTAGATGGCTCGTGCCTGTAATGCTGGATATGTATAAGTTTTAACCTAAATGGGGTTTTAATTCCCCCCCCCCCCCCCACCCCTGGGCTCACATCTCGCGGTGAAAGTAACCCGCGCGCGCCCGCCTCGCGATAAAAGGGGAGGCAGCAGGGGTAGGGGAGCGAGCAGGTACCATCTGTTAATTACCAACAGATGGTTTTCAAAGCTCGCTCCCGCGAGGGAATCGCCAAACGTGCATGCGTTGCCATTGAAAGTAATGCAACGTGCACGTTTTTGGGCCAAAAAGCATACAGATTACTAAAGGTCTCTCTTATGCACCGCATGCGCGGTGCTTAGGCGAGACCTACAAATCTTCTTTACTAAATGATGCATTTTTATATTCTGAGTGCAGGCATACTAAACTCAAACTCATCTATTTTGTTCCAATGGGAAGTTATACTTATAAGATGTTATAAATAAACTCCCATTCTATCCTACGGGACAGATAGCAATTCAATAGTAAAAAACAAAATACACTGCATTTCACTGCATTTCACTATCAGGGCATGGCGCACACATCAGTACATGTCCTACCTTTCACATATACTGCACCCTGCACACAGGGGTTCCTTGGGCCTACCTTAGAAGTGTCTTACATGTAAGAAAAAGGAAGGTTAGGGCCTGGCAAGTGAGTGCACTTGCTAGTTCGTCTTGGCAGTAGAAACTGTGCTCAGAAACTGCAGTGGCAGGTCTGAAACTCCTTTTTAAAAGGCTGCTTGTGTGGGTGGCTCAATCAGTGCTGCAGGCCCACTAGCAGCATTTGAGTTATAGGCCCTGGGCAAACAAAGTGCACTGTACTAGGGATTTAGTAGTAAGTCGAAGGTCTTCAGTTAGGCCAGTAGCATCCCAAATGTTTAATATTGCCAACTGTGGGGTTAGTACTATAGCTTTCCCCAGGGCTGTGCACATGTGATTCGTGGCTCCCTCCCAAAGGGGGCGTATCATGGGGCAAGACCACAATGTATGATAAAATGTGGCTTTCTGACCACAGCCTCTTATACACCGATCATCGGGTCTAGACCCTATCCAGCAAGAACTGTCCCTGCAATGTATGATCCGTGGAGTATTCTAAGCTGAATTAGTTGAAATCTCTAGGTGATAGCCGCAGCACGCGGGGACATTAGCGCCGACTGCCAGTCTTCGTCCTCTATAGGTCCTATGTCGTCTTGCCACAGCTCTCTGAGCTTCGGGAAAGCGTCTGGCAGGTTGTTACTCAGATTGTTATAAGTTAAAGATATTGCCTTCGAGCTGTGCGGCCCATCAAGCATGCGACCCTCCAGAGGTGACGACTCCGGTATGTCTCTAGGAGACGGAAACGCTGCCTGTAGCGCATGTCTAATTTGTAAGTGTCTGTACAGTTCTCCCTGTGCCAACTGATATTGCTTCTGGAGCTCACTAAAGGTCAGTATTGCCTCCTTCTTAACCAAATCCCTCACTTTTGACACCCCAATAAGGTCCCATTTATCGAATCCGGGCTGGTAGCCCAGCATTTCCAGTTTTTGAGTAAACCACAGTGGCGTGGCTAGCGAGAGAGTGCCTGTCCAACCTAACTGAGAGGTAACTATCCACCAGACTTCTAGTGTGTGTTTGGTCGGTTATCCCTGTATTTTTACCTTGACATTTTGAGGAGGCAAGCATTTACAATGCTGTAAACATGCACTGAGAGCTGAGCTCTGCACCTGCGCTTAGATCTGTCTACCACCTGTCTTGAAATGGGAGTTACGATTTGCCCAGGTGGCTGACCATTTGCCTTGAATGGAATCTAAGCTGAAGATATCCTCCATGATCTTCTTTTTTTTTTTTTTTTTTTTTTGATCCTCATTTTCGTTCATGGTTTCCAACAGCCAAACAACCAAACAAGGGAGAAAGGTATAAAAGAGTACAATCGTGCTGCCTCAGTCTGGGCTGGCAGGGATGGTGGATAAAGAGTGGCAACCAAATCCCAACAACAACGACTGGCTCACACCAATCAAGACACCTTGTTACCCAGATGGCAGATGACAACCATTGAGCCAATTGCCACCATTGCTATTGCCTGCCAAAGTACCAGCAGAAAAGGAGAGACTGGCATAGCAGGGAGAATGAACCATGGCTACGTAATCATCGGACCTGGGGGAAAAAAGAAAAACAGATTAAATGGGACCAATCCAGCAAATGCCAGAAAGCTCTTACCTTGTTTCCCAGCCCTGGCGAGATCTAATTTCGAGATTTGGAGGATTGAATTGAAGTGCACCAATCATGAAAGGAGGGGATGGAAGCATCCTTCCAATGCTTACAGATTTCTCTGCGTACTGCCAGGATGGAATAGAACAGAAGGTTCTTGGCTGGACTAAGAGTCTGGTCCCCAACTCCAAAGATGACAATGCGAAGATCAATCACTACTGTGAAACCCAGAGAAGATGAAAGTTTGCTGCTGATTGAGTCCCAAAAAGGTGCTAGGCGAGGACAATCTAAGAACATATGCGTGTCCTGGTCCTCTTTTAAGCCACACCGTGCACAAGCCACTGGGCCCCCCAGAGAAAACTTGGACAACCTCTGCGGGGAGTAGTATGCCCTATGTAGGGTGCCAGGTTGGTTTGACTAAGTCCCACAATACATCGCAGGACATTAACCACAGATCTTTCACATTCAGGCCTGGTATCAGATCTCCCCACAATATCTCGAGAAGGTGAAATTCACCATCCATTTCTTCCAGTGTTAGATTGTACCATTGAGAGATCTCTTTTTTTGCTGGCGGTTTATCTAACAATAGAGATTCAAGTTCACTGCCTCCCCCTAATGGCAAGTTGTTCCAGCGTGCAGTTTGGGTGGTTACTGCTTGAGCCCAACTCGATATTTGCAAGTATTTAAATCTGGAGAGATTGGCCCCCACCTTGCTTACTAGATATTCCCAAGGAAGCAGGGTCCCTTCCAAAAACAGATCTCCCCAAACTGTTATTCCAGCCTCTCTCAGCGGGAGTGCTAGTGTGTCGCCCACCTAGCCTGGAGCCAAGGGAAGATCCCATATTGGAGATCTGCTAGAGTAGTACCCCAATTTTATTGAAGACCTCACCTTAGCCCAAGTTCTTGCCAGGCTCTGCAGCACCTTCAGTTTTACCTTTTTTAAAGAATTTGGGGTAACCAAATTTAAACAAGTAGCCAGACTGCCCAACTCCTTCACACTTCAAAAAAGCCACAAACATACTCCCAATACCCTCATCTGTTGGCATTTTTAGCAGCAAACGTGCGTGCAATAGTTGAAACGCCCACGCATAAATCTGCAAGTCTGGGTCCGCCAGCCCCCCCCCCCCCCCCCCCCCCCCCCCCCTTCTCCCTGCGGCGCCTGATTTTCTACCAGGCCATCTTTGGATTTTTATTATTCCAAATAAATGAAGTAATTTCACCCTGTAACTTAGCCAACAAAGAGGGGTAAAAAAAAAGTGGAATTATGTTAAATAAAAAAGAAACCTTCGGTAGGATAGACATTTTCAGCAGATTTACTCTGCCTAATAAAGACAGGGGGAGGTGCTGCCAAGCTCTCATTAGCTTCCGACATTCTTTAGCAACTACAGCAAAGTTCGAGGGGGCGATCAGACTGATATCTTTGACAATGTTTAGCCCTAAATAACGCACACTTGTGCTTAGTTGCTCATTAAATCCGCTCGCGTCATCATTCCACACCATTATCTCAGTCTTCGAGGCGTTTACCTCATAACCTGAGACTTCCCTGAATTCCAAGGCTAACTTAATGGCTGCAGGAAACGCGGTGCTAATCTCTGATGTCATTATCATGACATCGTCCGCGTAGAGGGCCACCCTCTTTTCCCAATCTCTATAGATAAAAGGCTGGTATCATCCTCTCTTAATTTCTGAGCAAAAGGCTCAATATAGAGATCGAATAGCAGAGGGGATAGAGGGCAGCCCTGCCGTGTTTCTCTTGTAACTGCAAAGGGTTCAGTCAGGCCCCCATTTACCGATACACAAGCAGTTGGACTATGGTACAACAGTTTTACCTCTCTGCGAAAACACTCACCCACATTGAATTTAGCCAAGGCCCCCGACAGGTATATCTAATTGACCCTGTTGAAGGCCTTGGTGGCATCCAACGTGAGAATAGCCAATGGGATGGAGTTCTTAGTCGCGATGTCTATAGCACATATTAGATCGTAGGTTAATTCGTAAAGTTGGCGACCCCTGACAAAACCCTTCTGTTAGGATGTAAAATATTGGGGGTAACCTGGCCCAACCTGTTTGCTAAAAGGGATGCAAATATTTTATAATCTGCGTTCAAGATTGATATGGGACGATATGAGCCACAGTTAGTAGCAGGTTTACCAGGTTTTAAAATAAGCGTAATAGATGCGCTATTCCAAGATGTTGGTGGAAGCGCCTCCTCCTGCAGTATTTGATTATACAGGACACCAAGGAAGGGAGATATTTCTACCACCAGATTTTTATAGATCTCAGCTGGCAAGCCATCAGGGCCTGCAGCCTTGCCCCCCTTGCTGCCCTGTACAGCCAACACAACCTCTTCATCTGTAATAACTTTATCAAGAAGGCACTTTGTTCAAAGGATAGTGATGGTAAAGAGATATCATCCAGCCATTTCTCTATACTATCCGAGGTGATGTTCCTGTCCTCCTGATATATGCTTTGAAAGAAATCTTTAAAGGCTATATCCGAGAAAAAGGTACCTTGACTCGTTGTAACAGAATCTATAATGTTACATGCCTGGTCAATTTTCGACATCCAGGCCAATATTTTGCCAGCCCCTTCCCCATATTCGAAGTGGGCTAACTTGCTCACCTCCCATTTCTGTAGGATGCGTTGATTTAGGACGGAAGCCAATTTCTCTTTTAGTGCAAGCAAATTCCTATGTAACAATGGTAGGTCGCAATTAGGAGCATTGCTACTGGCATCTATTTCAACTTGTGCTGCAAGTAAATTGGTTTCAATGGATGCTATTTCTTGTGTGTATTGCCTCCTTCGGAACACTGTCTTGTTCTTAATTACCCCTTGGAGAAAGCACTTAAAGGCATCCCATACTATGCCGGGCTCAGCAGAGCCCATATTTGCTTGCATAAACTCCTGTGCTTCAGATTTAATGAATAAAACATCATCCGATAACGAGAGAAAGGATCGGTCAAAAGACCAAGATCTAGAAGAGGGTTTAATTACTCCAATGCGATCCAAGGATACTGAGGAGTGATGAGACAGATGTGAAGGCGAATAGCTAACGTTCTTTACAGAATCAACCAAATTACGACTTATTAGAATAAAGTCAATTCTGAATTGGTGACGGTATTTGTAGTTTCGAAACGAAAATCCAGATTCTAGTCCTGCTCTTGCCCTCCAGATATCTATGTAACCATATTGATTCATACAATTAAGTAGGAAAGCTCTAGACTTTGACAATGCTTGCTGCCTACTGCTTGGGGTCTTATCTAGCAAGGGGTCAAGCACGATAATAAAATCCCCTGCTATGATAATTGGCTCAGGGAAGTGCAAAAGGTGAGAAAATAGAAGTTCCAGAGCTGTGGGATAATCCCGATTGGGCCCATAATAACCTACTAAAGTCAAATGTGCTCCGCCTATATCTACAGTGGCAATTGCCCACCTGCCTCCAGGGTCCACTTTCTGCAAAATAACTCTTGTGTTTATGGATTTTTTAAGGAGAATAGTCACGCCCCTTATATTTAATGTTTGGGAAGTAGATACTGAGACGTCTATCCACCTGTTCTTCTTGACCAACTCGAGCATCTCAGCCTCGATTAAGGGTGTCTCCTGGAGCATAATGACCTGCGCATCTGAATCTCGCAGATATTGTACGATCCTATTTGCTCTTGGTTTGGTGCGCAGGCCATTTACATTCCAGGAGAGGATCTTAAGATTGCTCATGAGTCATAAATTGTGCCTTGCCCACAGAGTCCACTAAATCTAGCTAAGAAAAGAAAGTCACCTCGAGCTCCTACCAAAGTTAAGTCAACAAACCATGTTTTGTCCCAAAAATTGTCTGAAACCAATCCGGAAATGAGGAAAATGTAATGCTTTTTTTATCCAAACTCCTTCACCCCAGTGCCGGAACAGATCCGGTTGGTGGTACCCCCTACCCTGTCCAAGCCCCCGCAGAGTGAGTATTAGAACTAGTTTTTAACATCTTCTTATTTTTTTCAATAATTTTTTCCTTTAGTTGGATTACCCTTGTTTATAAAGACCCTTATTGCTTTCTATTACACTAATTACCCTTTTCTTTAACCCCCTGTTTAACCTGACCTAATCATGATGTGCCGCACTAGAAGATTAGAGAGCTAGAAAGCTAGAAAGGGGGGGAACCAAGCAGAGAACCAAAAGAAATGCAGGACCTTAGACTGTTGAATTCATATCTCTACCTTTTAACCAGAGGCCCCCTTATCCCCCCCAAAGGACATCAGTAGCTTGTCTGCCGCCTGAACCGAGCGTATATTGAACATCTTATTGTTAAACATAATTTTTAAGGCGGCGGGAAAGCCCATCTGGACTGTTGCGCCTAGTTTCCGGAACGCATCCATCCTCCTTCCCAGTTCCCATTGCTTTTCCAGAGTAGCCCTGGATAGATCGGATCAGATCTGGAAAGTGAACTCTTTACCTGTTAAGGATTTTTGCCTTAGGGCTAGGTTAAGAATTGGCTCCTTAAGAGCGTAAGTGTGAAAGTTTACTAGGATCTTTCTTGCCTTAGTCCTTTGTGGGTTACGCCTGAAATGGTCGCTATGTATCCGTTGGATGTCTTTAGCTAACTCCTCTTCAGTTTGATCCAGGTTGAGGGACTGCTTTAAAAGCGGATTAATGAAGCATTTAATATCTGAACCCTCGCTACCCTCCGGTACGTTCAGGATTCGAATATTACAGCGCCTTGCTTTGTTTTCCAATATTTCCATTCTTTCCGCTACTGCCAGATCCTCCTTCTTGAGTTTCAGTATATCTTCTTTTGCATTATCAAGATGCAAAGATAGCCCACCAACAGTCTATTCCAAAGCTTCCGTTCTTGAGGTGAGACCATCTGTTTTGATATCTAGGGATTCACAGTAGCTTCTGATCTCTCTCTCTAGTTTGATACAGACTCTTCAAACCCCCTCTTAATGTCAGCCGATAAGGTAGAAAACATGAGCTGCAATGAAGCAACTGAAATGCATGTAGTGGAAATAGACGTGGAAATTGTATCACTACTGCCTTCTATTATGAGAGGAGTGTCCGAGATTGCGTGCAGCGAACTACCAAGGTTTAACTGCACCTCCCGAGTTTGCCCCCCCCCGACCTACTAGGTCTTGTTCTGTGCCTGCCCTGTTGCATGAATCAATAGCGGAAACAGCAGGAGGTGGACTTAGGGAACCCAGATTGATATTACAAGCTGCATCACCCTCCACCTTAGTCGCCTTAGTTAGGGGACCCAACGGTACCTCTACCATAGAAACGCTTAAGCCAGTTGGAGGTGCTGGTGGCATAGTACAGTTATCCTGCATAGTGCAGCTAGGGGTTACACTCCCCACCTCAACCGGGGGGACCAATAGGGCCACCTCTATGCTTAAAGTTGGAAAGATAATTTGTACGTGTCTGGAAAAGTTACTGATGGAAAATGTGCTTCGGGGACTGACGAGAGACCAGGTGAAGATGAGGCACAAAAAAGTTCTAAGAGGCCCGATAGTGGTGGAGTGCCTGATGACCGGGAGTAACCAGGAGAGCAGAAGAGTCGCTCGCAAGGGGGGATTGTCTTGACCCAAGTCCAATACCTGCGGTACAACTTTAAAGTATGAACGCAATGAGGGCGTTATCCTAGAGCTAGAAGCAAGCACAGACTTAACAGCCTTGTTACCCCTTTTCGAACGTTTGGCTTTCACCTCAGTTGAAAGGAATGACGAGGTTTGATCGGTGTACAGCCTCCTGAAAGTGTAGCGCTGCCTTGGAGTGAGCCCCCTGACTCCAGCTCAGAGAAGGTTTGAGCAACCTGAATGGCTGATCAACCCCTTCTCCCCCCCCTTCTTCTTCCGGGTATGTTTCCCTCTACCGGTGCCTTTGCTCTGCAACCCCTGGCTCACCGATGGTACTACAGTAATGGGGATCGATGAGGGGGGGGGGGTGCGCTTTAACGGGCAGTTGAGAATTAACCAAAGCAGGGCGACTATCCCTCTGGCACACAACTTGTGTTCTACCGGCTTCCCCAACACCACCAAACCCAGCCACACCCTCTGCTGCAGCAACTGAGGTTAGAGACTCCACCGTCTCGCCCCCTTCCACTTTCCCCTTCACCTCTGCCGCTAGGGCTACTGCTCCGGTTGTTACTCCTCTCTCCGCTGTTACTGTTGCTGATGGTGTTGCCGCGGTCGATGCTTCGGCGCTGGTAGAGTCGGCAGAAACACCAACGCTAGCACGAGAGTCTCTCCAGAGACTCCACAGTCTCCTTCCTCGACGGAGCTCCAGGGCGGCCCGATTCCACGGCCACAAACCCGCAGCGTCTGCCTCGGCGAAAGCAAGGCAGCACCAGCGGCAAGAGCTGCCTGGTCAGTTAGCACCACGCCCCCCGAGGTGAAGCACATCAACACAGAAGAAAGACCGCAGCACCGCCGCTCAAACAACGTTCGAAAAGCAGATAGCGGGAAGCAAAACTACTTAGTCAGGGTGAGTTTGAGCAACTCCGCAGCTAAAACCTGAGCCTCTCAATACGTTTTAGCACAATTTTGAATGATCCTGCATGATTCTAGATCCCCTGTAACCGCTGTAAACGACACTCTGCCGGGGCTCGGAGCGGAGTACAGTGGCAGCTAGCCTGCTGCTGCCATGTTTCTCCCCCCAGGTTTTCCAATTCTCAAAACAGAACCAGGTAAACGGTCATCCTCTGTGATCTTAAAGTATATGCTATGCTCCATCTCCAAGTAAACACTATTCTGTAATATCAGAGGAATATCAGTGCTGCGATCCCAAGCTGTAGATCTGAGTTGTACCCCTGCATTAAGATCTGATTGAACACCTTCTTGGGATCTGGCTGCACACCTTTACTGAAATATGTACTGTACATCTGTGCTGCACATCAGCATCAGGATCTAGCTGTACACCTGAGCCATAACCTGGATGTACACTTGAGCTGACACCTGGCTGTACATGTGCACTATGTATTGACTGTGCACCTGCTCTAAGATGTGACTGTACAAATGCACTGGTATCGTACTGTACATCTGTGCTGAGATGAGACTTTACACTTAACCTAGGAGCTAGAGCTGCTCAATGCATTGGAATATCGAGCTGTTCTACTTGTTGTAGCCTTGGACTATGCAAAGCACAGAAAACTATGTTTAAATTTCTGCTACACTACTCTGCTGCCATCCAAGACTGCACATATGACAGGGGATCTGTGTAGTATACCTGAGCTGACACCAATGCTGCACACCTTTACATGCATCTGGTTCTCTAGCACACTCACTGTACACTTCTGCCAGTATCTGCACTATCCTATGTGATGCAAGACGGGCAGTGAACCTGCACTAGCACATAGCAGTACACCAGCACTTGTATATAAGCAGGACTTCTGTGTTGGGATACAAGGTACATACATGCGATAAAAGCCTGCACTTACACAACAGAATTATCTAATCTTCTCTGACATCTGACTATTTGTTAGACTGTTGCCACTCAACTCAAACTAAGTGCTCTCACGTTTGAAAGTCTAATGCTCCTCATGGACAACTCTGTGACACTAGTTCAGAAGGGAACCTAAACCCATCTCCCAGGTCCTAGCAAGTGACAGCCAAAAGTTTTTTTCTGGGGTTCGGCAGCTTCTAGGGCCAGATGCATACAATGGCCCAGGACACCAGTGTAACGTTAAGTCTAATAATCTCTTGTAACCAGGATACTTTTGTCACTTTACTTATTTAATGTATGAAAGGGTTTGCAACCAGTGAGATGACTGTGATGAGAATACAGATTGCGAACATCAGAACAAGTGAGAATGGTTGAGATCACATTCAGTACACTTATTGTTAGTTACCACTAAAAAAACAACATATACATCTGTTAGGTACAAGCTACATATAGGCTGGAGGGTGGATGATTATGTAGAAAAGTACAGTATCAGCCCATCATGATTTCTGCCACCTTCTCTTTCATGGCCCCTCTGAGAGGAACCAAATGTTTTCCAACCAAAACCGCTCCTCTGGGCTTAGCTTTGTGGACCGCCATCATAAAGCTACCAGGTTCTGCAATGATGTGAGCCTGTTCTGTCCAGAAATGTTTGCACCTTCCTAAACCAGAAGCACATGCCACAACTGGTTAGGAGTAGGGAAATAAGTCTGATTGTGTATGGTCTCCTGTTCAACTATCCCCACCTGGAAAAATAAGTCTGAGCTGCAAAAAAGCTCACTAACCAGCATTGGCATAGCCAATAGGTCTCACTTTTGGGACCTTTATAAGTATTTAGTTATGCAGCACAATATCCTTGGTGCAACAACATCACTTGTTGCATGGCTAAACACCTAAAACGTCCTAAAGGCGAGACCTATTGGCTATGCCAATGCTTGTTAATAAGAACGGTTGAGGCTTCCTTATCTAGAAAAGTCACTTCCTTCTGGAAATTCCTTGGTGGTTTCTGCTATTCATTTTCACATTCATTATATCATGGTAAATAGCCTCTTGTTTTGCCACAAAATGCAGTCTTTAGTGATTACTTGCCTCATTGGCAAACAGTGATCCCAATCACGTTTAACAATACTTGGAGTTAAAACCAATACATTTCATGTTGAATACATGCGTCTCTTTTAAATTCTTGCCATTTTAATTATTTGCTTGTTTGTTGTAAGGGGACACAATTAACAAAATGTCTTAGTCTAGATCATTTAAAAAGTTGATTGCAAGTGATGGTGCAAGAAATTGAATGTTTCTATATTATGGAATAACACTACTGAACTAACTGTTGGTGCACGCTTCTTAATCTCTGAAGAATGGGTATGGGAATTCAGTAAGTTCACTACAGGGGTGTGGAATTTAATAAAATATCTACTTGTCCAAGGGGCAGGTTGCTTCTTAAATCTACTAGTCCTGTAACAAAATCCACGTGTTCCTTTGGTGCCAAGTAGTGCAGTGACAAATTATGACAGCAATCTCATTATATAAAAGCTCTGATATTGCCTCTTTGATTATGCCAGGGCTCATACCATACTAGTGTTTGAATACTTGCAATCCCCTTATGTTGCCACGCTTCCGCAGATCTACATACTGGGGCTGAACGTAGTGGTAAGCAATAGTTCCAGGGTTAGAATGCCCTTTTGAGTCTGTGCAGACCTACTAACTTGCATGTTTTAAGGTTTTCTGCAACTGTTCTCTAATCTTTTCCTGTACCGAGAAATGTTGCAAATTTACTCCTGACAATGAATTTGAATTTGAATTGAAAGGTATTTATTGCGCGCTCGTTCACCAGGCGGTTTCATGGCGCTGTTGAGGAGGAATCCTGAGTTAGATGGCAAAGCGGTTGAGATTTTAAAAGCTTGTGAAAACAGAGTAGTTTTCAGGGTACTGCGAAACTCCAGGTAGGATGGTATTGATCTCAGTAGGACAGGTAAAGAGTTCCAAAATTGCGGAGCAAGGACGGAGAACTTAGAGCCTCCCATTCTACTCTTCTTGAACCTGGGCAACACCAAGAGGGACAAAGAGGAGGAACGCAGTTGTCTGCTGGGGATGTAGGGTTCGATTTTGGACTTGATAAAAGACTGGGCTGTTCCCGCAAGGGCCTGGAACGTAATGCATCCCATCTTTAAAAGGGCCCTTTCTCTGATAGGGAGCCAATGGAGGGATCTTAGAAGGGATGTAATGTGGTGTGATTTAGGTAAGCCGTAGACCAAGCGGGCAGCTTGGTTCTGCACCAGTTGGAGCCGCCGGATGGCGTACGCGGGGGCGCCATTGAACAGAACGTTACCGTAATCTAAACGGGAAAGGACCATAGCCATCAGGATCAATTTAAGAGCTGAAAAGGAAAAAAAAGTGAAATCTTTCCAATGGTGCGCAAAATAAAAAAACAAGAGGAAACCACCGTGCTGATCTGGGAGTGTAAGGTGAGATGTTGGTTGAGGGTAATCCCCAGTGTCTTAACGGAGGGAGAAAGAGAGGGGGTGGACCAAAAGAAGGGGGCCAAAAAATAGAAGACCAAGGGTTGAGTTTACCACCAGTGAGGAGAAGTTCGGTCTTATCAGGGTTGAGCTTGAGATGGTTAAAACTCATCCAATCCCTGATAAAGACCATCACCGACTGGAAATTATAAATGGAATCTGGAGAATCAGAGAGGTTAAAAATGAGCTGGAGGTCATTGGCGTAATTAAACACCGTGACCTCCATCCTCTGCAGGGCAGGGCAGAAATAAGTGGAAAGATATACAAGTTAAAAAGAAGGGGGGGGGAGAGAAGTACCCTGGGGGACGCCACATTGCACTTTGTGGGCCTGGGAGGAAAAATTCGCCAGATGGACTGCCTGTGAACGGTCGCTCAGAAATGAGCTGAGCCAGGCCAGGGCAGAACTTCCAATGCCTGCCGCCTCGACACAGGAAAGAAGGATGGTATGGTCCACCGTGTCGAAGGCGGCCGACAAGTCGAGAAGAACCAGTGCCTGTGGTAGGTTAGCGTCTAGCCCTTCTCTAAGTCCGTCTATGACGGAAACCACCACTTTTTCGGTGGAATGGAGAGGGCGGAACCCTGCTTGGCACGGTGCGAGATAACCGCTGTCCTCGATGAAAGAACTGAGGACTTTAGTGGCGTGGCGTTCGAGGACTTTGGCCAAGTAAGGAAGAAGTGAAATGGGCCGATAGTTTGCTAGCGCTGTTGAATCTGCGCCTGTTTTTTTAAAGATTGGGATGATGGTGGCTGATTTGTGACAAGGAGGGACAATTCCTGACTTGAGGGTCTCATTGAGAAAGGTAAGAGGAGGGGAAGGACAGGTCAGGAAGATGTCGCGCAAGATGTAAGCCGGGCAGATGTCGGAAGGGGATCCAGACTTGACGCAAGGGAGCAAAGAGGGAAAAATTTCTTTAGACAGGAGAGTTATATGGTCAAGGTGATAGGTATTGGGTGGTGGGTCGGGGTTTAAAAAGGCAGGGGAAGGAGGAGGAATGTTGGCCTTAATGTCTGCGATTTTGTTAATAAAAAAATTATTCAGCGAGTCACACAGGGGCTGGGAAGGTACCGGTTTGGAGGTGGTCCTGTCCGAAGAGGCCAATTCAAAGACTGTGGCGAAAATTTCTCTGGGTTGGTTCTCTGCCCGGAGGATCTTGTTCGAGAAATAGCTGGTTTTGTTTTAGCGTCTAGGATGGCTTTCTTGTACTCAGCCTGTATGGAGGAGTACAATGATTTAGAGGCAGTGCAATAAGTACGTCTCCAAGCACGTTCTGCTCGGCGGACAGCCAGTTTTTTCTCCTTGAGCTCCGGGCTGAACCATTTGTTGACGTCATGGGCACGTCTTACCCTAATGGGTCTTAGGGGGGCCACCTGATCACAGGCATTTGACAACCATTTATTTAGAGTTTCTGCTTGAAGCGGTCTGGCCAGTTCCTCTGTGGCTGGACTAGAGGCTAATAGAGAGGAGCAGAGCAATGGAATATCAACTTTGCCCCAATTACGAGCCCAGGTGTTCTTGGGTGGGGGGGGGGTTTGTTGTCAGGCTTAAATCCAAGGAAAAGGAAATCAAGTGATGGTCAGACCACAGACAGGGGGTGACAGTAGGAGCATGGATAGGGATATTGAGGGACCAAACTTGGTCCAAAATGTGACCCTGAACGTGGGGTGGGGTATGAATATGTGATATAAAATTCAGACTGTGAAGTGATTCCGTGAAGTCTCTGGAAAGGGCGTCTTCAGCCGGATCAGATGGCCAAAAGTTGAAGTCTCCAAGTACCAGGACCGCCGAGTTGTTCACAGCTAATGTAGCTAGCAAGTCCTGGAAAGCTGGAAGAAAGTGCGGCATATTTTTGGGAGGGCGATACATCAAAACACAAGTGATAGGTGTCTGAAAGGAGTTAGAACGTACAACTAAGTAGTCCACTGCTGGGATTGGTGGGTAGGATAATGATTGAAAATGTAAGTCGGAGCGGATAATCAGAGCCACTCCCCCCCCAGCCCCCCCCCCCCCCTGCTTTGCCGGGAGACCGATCTGCCCGAAGAGCATAGTACGAAGAGGGCAGGGCCGCAAGGAAGTTGGGCAGGGAGTCCTGGCAAAACCAGGTTTCCGTGAGGAACAGTAGGTTCGGTTTCTGAGTGTCCAAGAAAATGAACAGGTCGAGATGGTGTTTTTCAGCCGACTGAGTATTTAATAGGAAGGCAGAGATGGTCAGTGTGTCACTTGCTTGAGAAGTGGAAGAACTGAGGCAGGTGGAAGGTCGGGCTAGTGAAGGCAAATTGGGTGGTAGAGGAGGTAAGGGATGAGCACTTAAAATCCCGGCATCCATGATATGCCCCAACGCTGCTTGATTCAAGTCCCAAGGGCCTTGGTGTGCACACAGTGTTTCGGGGGGATAAGAAACAAAATGGGCATAGTGCTGTGCCCCTGACTCCGACCGCGGACGGGCGCAGACGGGCTTGCCTTAGGCGCACCTTTGGTGCGCTGGCGGCGCGCCCACTGCGCGTCTGAGAGATGCACATTGTTATAGGGTGAGAGGAGGGGCGTGGCCTGTGGGCTTGTGGAGTGATGGCGGCAATGATTTTTCCAACCCGCGGTACCGCTTACATCCGCTGCGCGGGAATATCCAGCAAGACTTTAAGGGGAAAGGTGCCCAGAAATAAGAAAGCAGCCAGGTAAAAACAATGAGTGCAAGATACAATTTTTAAAATAACGAGCGTCTCTTCCGGCTTCCCGCCTCAGGAGTCAATATCCTCTAGCGCAAGCTTGTAATGGCAGGCGTAAACCTTTTCAGAGTTCGGGAAATAAAAGGGAAAGTGAACTTGCAAACACTCAGATTTCCACATGAGCAAATTTACACATGCATATTTGCTCATGCTAAAATGCAGTTCACAAATATTTTCTAGGAGTACTATTTCTTGTCCTACTTCTGTAAATTCTTGAGAGTTCACGAAAGCCGTATAGCTGCATTTAATGCAAGGACATATACCATGGGTGCACTTTTGAGCCTTTCTTTATTATTGGGCCCCTAATTTGGTCTGAAACTGACCATGACCTTTTGCGTTTTTTAAAATTCTGTCTCTCTCTCTCTCTCTGTATCGACTGGCTTCACTGTGAGTGACTGCATTCTGCTCTTTCACAAGGAGCATATCGGCACACAAAGTAGTTTTGTTCAGTGACAGTAACTACTGGGGCTCTGTGTGCTTTTTGAGACCAAAACATGTTTTGCTTTTGCAAATGTTTATTATATTGGTGAGGACCCAGCAGTTCCCAAACCAATAAGGTTTTACAAAAATCATGCCAAAACTATTCACATATTGACAAAACTAGAAAGCTGACCACCAATTTCAGAACTACTGGCTTTGTCAATGCATGTTCATTTTTGTTTCCTATAATCTTATTGAAACTGGTTACACTGATTTTCCATTATGAAAATTTTTGGAAAATACCAGTATGCACACAGGTTACTAAATGATGCTGCAAAGAAATGGTACCTGAAATTTTACAGTCATTTAGCGAAATGTTTTTTTTCCTGCTCTCATTTTTTTATGAACATTTTATTTTGAAAGCAAAGAATCTTCTATATAATTTAATTTCAAAAGTGCTTTATTCGAGTATTACTCATAAAAGCAGACATACAAACATATAATAAAAAGCAATTAAATTACAAAGTCATTTAGACGCAAGCACATGGCACAATTTAGAAAATGATAACTCATCATAGATACAGGTGCAAAGTTCATTACTATTAAGAATACCAAAAAATGATAATCACAATGACAATAAAAAATCCTTAAAAATTCATACCATTAAAATTTCATACCGATGATACATTAAATGAGCGTTTACAGAGAATAGACACTAGTCTAGCAGTCTCTGATCAGCTAAATAAACATTTACAGAGAATAAACATTAGTCTAGCAGTCTCTGAGCTATTAATAAACAGTTACAGAGAATAGACAAGTGTCTAGCAGTCTCTGATCAACTAGGCAGTGAGTAATTAACCTACCAGCAATCTCTGCCTTATAACCCACGCCCACCCCAAGTACTTTGCGGTGGCAATTATGATCCAATTTACAGAAGTGGATTTTACAATACGCAGCGCTACCATGCTACTTTTTGTGCCTAAGTTCCTGCACATAGGAGCCAACCAAGCTCGCCTTGGTGCAGAATATACTGGGCAAGAAAACAAAAAATGACCAAGAGTTTCATTTCCTACCCCACAGACTGGACAAATTGCTGCACCCCCTGATTTCCACTTAGATGTTAAATTACGGAGGGGGAGGGAACCTACCCTCAATTGGAAGAGCAGTTTTCTGTCCATGGGGTTCGATATGTAATCCCAGTACATTTCATAAATAGGGTACATCTTAACTTCTAGGAAACTGGTGGTCATAGACCCACTGGTAGTACTGAGCATACTCCTATTAACAACATATTCCCCAATTTTTTTTTTTAAAGTAGACTTAGTGGGAAATGAAGCCCCAGCTGGATCGGTCCATAAAGCATTTAGTCCTAATTCGAACAATGCAATCTTTAATGTTTTAAACCATCTGATTTTATTATAACGGTCAGCTTTAATAACATCTATGAACCCGTCCGCGTAGTGGGAGAGCTCTGGTGTAGTCCAGAGCCTACGCCAGTATAAAATCGGGTGTAGTTTTGCCATTTCCGAAATTTCTCTCCTACCTAGTTCATAACGCAGGGGCAATAGCGGACTGCTCTGTGGGGTACCTGTCAATGACCTTAAAAATTTATTTTCTGATGTTTGGAGTTCCTGGAAATTTTCATGCCCCCATAGCTCCGCACCGTACAAAGCAGACCCAATTGCTTTTGCCTCATATATTATCAAGGGTGGTTTGATGGGTTTAGTCAGCGATTTCCTATGTTCCTTGATAATAGTGCCAGCTAGTTGCTTGTGCCTTAATGTAGCAATATTAAGATGTTGCTGCCACTTATTGTCATTAGAGATAAGGATCCCCAGGTAAGTAAAGGATTTTACAACTTCCAGAATGCGACCACTCATGGAAATTTTTGATTTAAAAGTTCTGTGTGGATTAAAAACCATGAGTTTTGTTTTGGACGCGTTCACCTCCAGTCCGTGATCTACACAGAACTCATCAAATATTGCCAATGCTTTTTGCAGACCACTTGGGGTTTTGGATAAAATTAAGGTATCATCGGCGAACATTAAAATAGGAACTTTTTCACCTGCAAGAAAGGGAGCATCCACTGCCCGAGATTGCATGCGGGAAACAATACCATTAATAAAAAGGGTGAACAAAGTAGGGACCATAGAGCACCCTTGCCGAACCCCGCGCTCAACGGGGAATTCGGCGGTATCATTTCCATACCTACCCCATCGAATTTTGGCATAATTGCCCTCATGCAATCGCATAATTAAAATCAACAAGTCCCCAGGGACCCCTAGTGTCTCAAGCACTTCCCACAGTTTTGCCCTTAGTACCAGGTCGAAGGCAGCCCGCAGATCAACGAATGCTGCATACAGGCTGCCTCCGCCTAGCACCACGGTCCTCCACTGGATCAGTTGGAAACGAAAGACTTGATCCACAGTGCTGGTTGCCCTGCGAAATCCAGCCTGGAAAGGAGATAGAATGTTGTTATCATCGGCCCAATCGAGCAACCTATTAACGATTACTCGCCCCACTATTTTTCGGATAGTATCTATTAAACTAATAGGGCGGTAATTACAGGGCTGAGCGCGATCTCCTTTTTTGTATACCGGGATGATTACAGCACCCCGCCAGGTTACTGGGATATCTGCACCTCTGGTGATATAGTTTATTAGCAGATGGATGTATTTGCACCATCTTACAGTATCATTCAAAAAAACATCTGCTGGAACCCCGTCAATGCCAGGGGCGCGACCACTTTGAACAGTTTTAAGGGCAGTCAGTATTTCGCTCTGCATGAAAATATCATCGTCTGCTAGTGAAAAAGGCAAGCTTCTACTGTCTACTGTCTGATCTCTGGAAGCGTACTGTTCACTGAAGAATTTAACCCAGGCGTCCTGGGGGACATTGTTAGTACTAGCCTCTTCTAGCCTGTCATGTCCCCATTTGACTATATGCCAGAATAACCTAGAATGATTTTGGTCGCTTGCACTTTTTAGCTTGTTCCAGTGGGCTTCATCCCAATCTTTTTTCGCTTTAGCTATGCACTGCTTATATTGCTTCCTGGCTGATCTAATAGCCTCCAGGTTTTTATTCTTAATTGCATCTCCCAAGGAGGTTCTTGCCACCCTGCAGTCGTGATTGTACCATCTAGCGGCTCTATAGGCACAGATCCTCTTTTTATTTACCGGTTTTAAAAAGTGGCATTTGATTTCATTAAAGAGATCTTCATGGACCTTGGTAATAATAATGTTTTGGCTAGGGGGATACCCAGCCTCACCCTCAAGGGCCATTATAGCCTTATCAGTTGCCATGCTTATTTTTTCTAAAACCAGCGGATCCGTTCTAACGCTTGTCCACCTCAACCTGCGTAAATCATTAGTTGGTACAATCAACGGGGGCAAGGATTCAGCACAAATACTAGGAGCAATAGCATCAGACAGCCACCATTTATGGAGAACACATAGAGGATTGTGATCACTCTCGAGCCTTTCCATAACAACCATATCAATAACAGATGACCATAGGGGCATACTACATATGACATAATCAATGCGGCTCTTATTTCTCCCATTGTTAAAAGTCATGGCTGGTGCTCTGTCTGACTTAGTCCGGCCATTCAAAGCCCTTAACCCATGTTCAAGGCACATAGCATTTAAACCTAGAATATCCTCGGTCCAGCGAGTTATTGGGGTTGTATCGAGTGCGGGGATGTCCCAAATCTTCTCTTTCTCCGCACCTAAAAAAGCCTCACCAGTGTCTAGCGGTTCAAAAGTGCGGTTTAGGTCGCCTGCTAGTATAATGTTATTCCCAGAAGAGTGAATGTCTAGGAAATTATACAGAGACGAAAGGACCACTGATTTTCCTGCACTTCCACCTCTAGCGTATATATTATAAATGTCAATGGAGGTGGATAAGTCCCTCGTAAGTCTAATGAGCTGAATGTCTTTTTGATGGAGCTCCAGATTTTTCACTACGATCTTTAGGGACTGGCGGACCCATATGGTGAGTCCCCCCATCGGACGCCCTTTGGGGCCCTTAGTAGCCGGAACATAAAAATTCAAATACCCCAGAGCAAAAACGGGATCACAGGCCCATGTTTCTTGAAAAATACAGACATCATACTGGCTGACAAACCCAAACCATTCTCCACAGTCCATTTTGGAACAAAGCCCAGCAACATTCCAAGACAATAGGTTCCCGGTGGCATATACCGTAATTGATTCAGAACTGTGATCAGACCCATTCAACATTGCAACATCATTAACATTATCATTTACATTTGCAGAAAATAGTTCTACTGTGGCATCAGGATTACGTGTCTCGTTTTGTGTACCTGTAGAACGACTGTGCTCCCCTATTATACAAGCAGCCGGAGGGATTTGCAACAGAGGCATGCGTTTAATTGTTTGTCAATCACAAGCATCTAGGTTGGAGAGGGCAGAAAATCTGTTTTCCAGGCCTAGACCCCACTCAGCGGAGCCAAAATTCTTACTGCCCCTTTTGGTTACAACGTTCCATTTTGTTCTTAAAGTGCTTGAATTGGGGCCTCTGCCTTTCCGGGGATAGAAAAAGTCTAGAGTCAGTGGAACAATAGAAGTAGATCGTCTCTGTGGAGGGAAGATATTAGGCAAGATGTTTGGTAAAACCTCAGGGTCAGAAAAATTGAGCACGACGCAATCTCCCTTGAACTTTTTTTCCCTGTTCCCAATCCACTCAACCCTTCTAGCATTTACCAGTTCTTCAGATAATTGCTGCTTGCCCCAAGGAGATATGGCCATGTTGTTAGGTAGCCATGATAAGGATTTATTTAGAAGTGATGATGTTGATTCAGCTTCGCCAGAAGCTAGTGGGGGTACATTTGCTAGTACAAGAACTAGTGGCGAGGCTTCCACTACAAGCTCGAATGACCCTTTCGAAGTATTAGGTTCACCATTAAGAGGGGCAGAGGGTACAGCACCAAAGGTGTTATCAGGTGGATTTATCAGTGAAGCCATTGGAAGGTTTGGCACAACAGCAGGAATCAGACCGTTGGATTTGCTCGATTGAATTTCACTCACCAATGGCTGAACACTGGACGTGATGACTTCTGAGAGTTTTCCCACCTCCCCCAGGGTTTTTCCAAGTAAACCTTCCAGTTTGCTTACCTCGGCAGATAATTTGTCAATTTTACTTATCAGAGGTTTGACTATCCCTTTGATTTTTGTGTCCATCAAGCTGCAGAATTTCTGAAATTGGGCGTTAGAAAAGGTCACATAAGTTTCCCCAGTCAAATCATCCTCCTCATCATCAAGTATTTTCCTTGGTGGCGTTGCTACTTTATTTTTAGCTGACCTTAATCCCCCCCCGTTTTTGTATGGCTTTTCTTTTGCCCCCTGTAACCCTCGGTGCAGGAATAGGGACAGCAGTGGGGATGGTGGACTTACTATTTGTAGGAGTCACAGTCACTACTTCATTGTCACTGTTTTCTTCAGTACTAGCTACTATGCCACTGGGCTGGATAGTAACTGTGTCCTGGAGAGAATCATGTGCCACACCAGAGAGGCTGCTGTTTAGTAGAGCAAATGAATCCTCTGTCTCTTTGTCTGCCAGTGGAGATTGTGTAGGTGAGTCTAGTCCCAAAGAAGACCTTCTCTCGCTATTTATTTTCGCCACAACTTGGACAAGATAGTTCTCCATGGTGTTTGTAACTGGGGTTAACTTTTTTCCAGGCATTTATACAGATGGATTGAGAACTTGGTGCAAGATCTTGGCTCACAAGAAATAAAAGGTGTTTGTTTACCTGGTGTTCAATAGTTCAGGAACACTGTGTCCGTTTGTGGGCATAGGAAATGTAGGGCAGAGTCCCTGGCCCAACCCAACCTTGGCCGACCTCGGACGGCCTCAGACGGCCCGCCCTTTGCCCGGGCTTCGCCCGGCGTCCCGCAAGACGGCTCTCTCCTGATGTTATAGGATGGGCGGTGAGGGCGGGGCACGCAGGGGGGCGCTGACCGGATGTCCCGTGGTCAAGCAGGGACTCCTGGGATAGTGAGTCCCTGCCGCGCTACCCCTGCAGCCTCCACAGGTGTTCCTCCTCAATGCAGGCTCGGCAACCAGGCGAGTGCAAACAGCGTTGGTGGGTTTGATAGACCTCCCACGAAGCGAAGCGGCTCCCGCGCAGCGGGAGCGGCAAGCATCAAAAGGCAAGTCAAAGGGGGCGAGCAGGCACCCACGGCGTCTCAATAGGCTGTGAAAGGGTCATCTTCTATATAGCTTTCAAGCTTCTGCAAATATTTACATCAAATCAGAGAGCATTTTGGGAGCATTATACATAGCCTCATGTTGCTAAACTTTGAAAATGTGTGTACACATTTTTATACTGAAACCACTGTCAGTAGTGGAGTCAGAGCCTGCAATATTTACTTTGAGTGCTCACCCTAATAATAAAGACTTTCAATTAATGAACTATAAATACAAGTTTGAATAGCATTAACATATGGACAAAAATATTACCTTATGGTGCTCTTCCCTGATCCATAATGTGATACGGCAAACTGGCAGCCAAAGGGTTTGCGCTGCAGGGGGTTGGGCCTACTCGTCCCAAGGACAAAATACACAAGAAAACGTGTTGCCCTTGATCCCAAACAATATGTCCTGGGTGTTGGGCTATAGGAATTCCACATCTCTGTCTGTCACTGACCGTTGTAAATTTCAAAAATACACATTGGTTTTTCAAAGAACTTTTAATTTTGCTTTTCTCAACTGAATATGCTACTGATTTGTTTATTTTGTATTTTTCCCCAGGTTGCGTGCATCACAAGTCTTGCTAGTAGGAATGAAAGGTCTGGGAGCTGAAGTGGCCAAGAACCTTATTTTGGCTGGAGTAAAAGGACTGACGATGTTAGATCATCAGCAGGTAGGAATGGTCTAACTTAAACACATTTTTTATTGTGGTAAAAAAGGGATTCGGTTAAAGTGAAATTAATCTGGCAAAAGTTTGTAGTTGATTAGTCACACAAAGCTGAATGAAAGTATCTGCTGTGCCAGCAAACTGTGTGATCCCCAACATAGAAATGCAAAAAGTATATTTTTCAGGACAAAAACTTAGCACTGTCATTTGTGTTAACATGTTGCAGCTTTCTCCCAAAAGTGATCAATAGTTAACACTTTTTGCTTTTATGAACAAAAGATTGGATAAGCTCGAAACAAACTCCTAAGTGCACTTGAATTAGGTCTCATAGTCATGTGGAATAATAGTTTGCATATGATTCTTTGCTTCTGTGTTATGTACCTACCCTAATGTACCTATGCCAAGATTAGCTAAAGTTCCTTTGATGGCTTTTTTACTCTAAGGTTGACCTTCTGCTACAAATTGTGTGGGCTCAAATTTAGTGTCTCACACTGCGAAGTTGCTTCTTACAGTTCATACACCCTTGAGAAATTGACCAGGAAAGGCCCATGACCTTTTCAATGGGTACAGGCTGTCAAGAGATAGATTGTACCCACCCACTTAGAAAGGCTCTGATTTCCATCCTGTTAGTGATGACCCTGCATGTGTAAGATGCAGTGTTTTGTGTTTCTCGCATGCACGCTCTACAGCTCTGCATCAGGGGGTGTGAAGGTAGAGCTTATGGTCCCAAGGAATTTGGATGCATTATGCCACTATGTAAACCTGTGGAGGATTTCAAGTTACCCTCAAGTGGTAGGGGATGGTCCTGCAAAGAAACATGGAGATGTGGTTTGAAACGGTTGCCTGTATTTTCTGGCTGCAGTCTCTCTAGCACATACTTGGAGAATAAGAGTACATGCTGGAAAGAACACACCATATTTTACATTTTTTCTCAGATGCTATTTGTTTGTTTACAAATTGAGCACAACACTCACAGCAGGGGTGAATAAGGTGCTAACTGGCCACACACCTTTGCTGTTAACCTTGGCCCAAGTCTCCTACTTAACCTTGCAAAAACCCATATATTTTTCTGATGGTCTGATGGCAACTTCTTTTGTGTTTACTACTTTTTCCAAACTCCCATCTCCTACCTTCTCACTACACATTCTTGAAATGTTCCTCCCCAACACCCCATTGAGCTACTGTGTAATTGTTTCTCAATGGCAAAGCTCTCATACATACACACATTTCACTTCTGGTAGAGGGCCTGGTGAACTTTTAAAGCAGCTGGACTTAAATAGGTGACATGAATTTCCCTGTGCCTGATTTGTCCCTCGATGATGGGATCTTCTATACACCGTTCGCTGAGAACATAGTTTGAAAACATGGGACTATATTGTGCATTTTAGAGCACAGTTTTCAAATACATTTGCTATATTAAAATCACGTAAAATTAATAACCTAAAGAACCATGGAATTTGTTGGCAGTTCTGAAGGGCCGGGCCACTCGTGAAATGTACAAGTTCTTTCATGGTGTGCCAAGTCAGAAACTCCCCAAAGATGCTAGAGAAGGGGCGGGGCGTGGAGGCGGTTCACCTGCAACACAATTTGGTAGAAAACCGTGATAAAACCATTCAAAAGCCAAGCACATGAAACCAGTAATGCACCTCACTCTGAGTTTCAACAAATTATGGCCCTGTGCACTATTCCTCAGGCACCCGCCGTTGTTTGGTACCACTGTCCAGCAGAAGTTAATTGAAACTCCATATGGAAAGGTGAACCCGGAAATAAATTGCAGTCTATAGAAATCCAATAAATGTTGCAAGATATCGGTTTTAGTCTTTCTTTACTTTAAATCCATATACATAATAATCTTGTTTGGACAACAGTCTTTCAGCCACAAAGAACATCCAGCCATCACGTTTCTTTCAAAACATCTTTTCTGAACTTCATCAGGCCTGTAAATAACAAACAAAAAACACAAATAAGAAACTCCACTTGCACATTTGTATGACAGTACAAAACGGTATACAAATATACAGAATAAAACCTAGCATAAAGTAACTACACTCAAAATAAAATGTATTGAGGCATAGGATGCGGCAGAAGAAGACACACTAACAGTTCAACAATGCTATGAACTCCGGTAATAAACGAATACTGGCGACAGGTCCTACGCACTATGTCACAAGCGCTGAATGTCTCCCTCTTACCTGAACCTAGAAAGTGTATTCTGAATGTGTGGGACCCCACTGACCTCACTCGACAGGGACAAACATGGGCTACGCTTGGTCTAGTGGTGGCAAAGCGCAGAAATGGGGAGCAGCAGACCCCCCCCACGTTGGCGATGTGGTGTAGAAATATGGACTTAATCATGGTGACGGAACACACGGTTTACAGAACAAGAGGAAGCCCGCGTAAATGGAACAAAATTTGGGCCCCTTGGAACACCTACATAGGGGAACTATGTGATTTACTTTCGGATGATGATGTAGATAGTTCAGAGGATGAAGATATGGAAGAATAGTAGTGCGATGTGTGAACAAACTGGTTTGTTTCAATGAAGACATGTAATATATACTGAATATTTTGAGACCAGTAGACCTGCTTATGCCTCGATGATCGTATGAACCTGATACTATATGCCTTGTTTGATTGCCTAAGTTATGTAAACAAAACTCATTTACTTCTATGATCAATGTATACATTGCAACTGTTTTTCTTCAATAAAAACAATAAAAAAATAATAAAAAAAGACAAACAGTGTAAAAAGCAAACAAAGTTAACAACTGAAAGGAGAGGTAGCTGGCTTGTTGAGTGTCAGTGCATTGTGATGTAGTGTTCTTCAAAGCTCTTTGTCTACAACTCTTTTCTAAATTGGAACAGTGTTGGGGCAGCCCTTATGGATACTGGGATTCTGTTTCAGATTCTGGATGCATAGATGGATGCTATTGTCGATGTACTATTTTTTCACTGAAGAAGAGGTTGACGGCACTGCACATTTCTATGGATTGAGGAATAAATAGGCTCAGCACAGGGTTGATGCAGTGCTTGACTGTCTTGAAAAGAAAAGAAAAAAAAAAACAATGCTATGAACAAGACTCAGTACTAAACAACAAGGATTGTTATAACTAAACCAGAAAAACAGATCACATTTATCCAGTCATTACCTGCCTATACATTGTAATTGACCAAAGAGACACTAATAATGCAGTATAGCCTCACAAATATATAGTTGCTAACAACTATCAATGTTAGGTGTTTTTTGTGCCTCTAACAGGGTGTAATAATACTACAACATATTATAAAGAAATATTTTAAAAGTATATTTTAATGGACCGTACTATGCTGATGAGTCCCTAATTATCTGACAGATTAGTTTACTGGCTAATGTCTCTTGCCAACGAGTGGTCATATACCTAATCGCAGTTTATCTCCAAAGGAGCATATGAGCGGGACATATCTCATATATATTGAGTTCACAAAAACTTTTCCCTTTTAAAGTTGAATCCTCATATTTTTGTTCGGCAGATGTTAAGTCCTTCAGAGTTATGTCCCTTTTATTTATTGATGATATTGTATCCAAGTGAGCTTTCACAATGTAATACTCTGATGAGGTATTAAAGGTGGATACCCCCAAAGGTGACACCTATCGAAGATAATATAAAAACAACCTAAGTGTATGTGGAATGGCATGGAGAGGAAAGGCAATGAGCAACACATGGTATGAAGTAAAAAAACAAATTGGAAATAACAAATAAGCAGCATGGTCCTTCTATTGTGTAGAACTAACTACTACAGCTCATAAAATTACCCAAAAAACATCTAAAGTCAGATAATGGGTTCAAAGGAGATCAAGAAATGCAGTCCCCAAACTTGAGACTGATAAACATAAAATAATATATTAAAAAAACACATTCTTGTTTCCTTAAATGCAGCATTACATTAACAACAATGATAAGCAAATTCCAAATGTTTTTTGCTTATAGGCTGATTTTGCAGCCACAGACTTTTTCAATGTTTCAAACCACTTATCTAGTTTTAAAATGGATTCTGAGCAACTGCATTTTTTAAAAATTATTTTTTAACAACATCCTTTATTGAGTGTTTACAAAGTATGAACACATCAACTAAGGCCATCAATAACTGTGTCACAGGGAGATCGAGCATACATGGCATCATCATAGCTATAATGGAAAAGTGTATGTAAGACGCTAATACGCAATAAAGGGAAGCCTGAGCCTATTCCACACAAGTAAACCAACACAGTAGGATTATGTCCCGAAAAACATTAAAGCACCAAGGGCGTCAGAGGAACCCCCACCCCTCCTCAAGTGGGGGGGGGGGTCTAAAAATTCAGCTGTGAACATCCCACAATCCTCATGATCATCTCCCACCTTATCATCAAGCCTACACTTTCTCAGCTGCAACCCCACTGCCCACTCAGCCACATCACCCACCCATTGCTTGAAGCTGGGACTCAACTGCCCCATCCAAGTGATCGCCACATGACATTTGGCCAGCTGCAGTAAATGTAAAAACGTAAGTACCATTTTCTGACCTTTTGGCCTACGAGTGCTGCCCAACAGATAAACGCAAAAAGAACAGATGATGAATGGAATGCTGAACCAATCAAACATTTACCCTCAGTCACGGATCTGGGTTAAATCCATAATTTTTTGTTGCACTCTTCGTCATTCCAGTTTGGACTCAGCCGTATGCGAATCAGTCTTGACTATGTTCCCCAGGGGAACAGTCCACCCCGAACTGCCAGGCCAGGTGCTCCCTGGACCAGAAACAAGCATCCTGGGACCAGTTCCGGGTTTTCACCCCTCATCAACCAGGCTAGCTTGAATCTGGTGGCTAGGCGAGCACAGGAACCACGTCTGGGCATTCCCTTCCCATTTAGGATGACAAATGCAAAAATAATAGATTATGGCTGGCATGCTGAACCAATCGAACACAGTTCTGGGTTAAAGCTGTTGTTTTGTTACACACCACACGATTCCAGTTTACAAACAGTGGGTTCCAGCAGACATAGGAGGAGCACTTCCACTCTGACTCGAGCCACCACCCCTTACTCAGAGCGCCTGCACAGGTGGGCAGTTATATGCCCAATGTAAAAAAGAGGCCACAGGTTGGTGGCATCTGGGGCAGACAGTTGGCTTATCGGGAGCCATTTTATGCAAGAGCACCAGTGTTATATTTGTGCGGTGTAGATAATGGAAATGTGTGCGTTTAAAACTGGCATTAGTTGATACGGATTTCAACAGGACACGTAATCTCCCATTGGGCATTCTCAAGGTGCACCCCCAGGCCGTCATGGCTTTGTAGAATAGACAAAGCAAATGACAACCCCTCCCCAGCCCCAACAAGTACCGAACCGTGTGCAACTCCCTCAGAACCTCACTGTTTGAGGTCCATATCTGCTTAACTATAATGGTAAGACTAGCATGTTGTAAGAACTGCCCTGCTCCCAGGCCAAAACTACTCTAGACATCTTTGAAGTAAATATATTCCTCATTGGGGTAGATGCCCCTCAGGGTCTCCCACCCACCCTTATGCCAAGGGGGTAACATCAACTGAATCCACAAGCACCCGAAAGCCTTATAGGTCTCTGAATACGAATTCCCTGGCAAAGGGGGCAAGTTTCAGAACCATTTTCATGGTATGCTCCCCCAAGGAAGCAGTATTTTGAAATAGCCACCCGCAATATAAGGGAAAGTGGTAAGGTATTCCAGAAGTGAATGGACGATCTGAGGCCTTCCGTGACCGTGCCAATGTTATACTGCAGGTGCTATTGTTGCATGTGCGCCACCACCACCCCAGGTAACGAAAACCATACATTTGCACCCGTGCGGCAATTCAGTCAACGTCGCCGTAGAGAAGCACACACAACTGGAACACCAAAGATTTTTTTATAATTGATCGGGGACCAGATAGCTAGCCAAACGTATCCAGCTGCACCAGTCGGAGCTGTAGTGTACGTCTTGGGGCCGTTAGATGAAATAGAGTGTCATCTGCATAAAGTGACACTAGGTGAGTAACATAGCTCAACCTAATCCCCTAGCATTCCAGAACCTAGACGACCAATCGCTCTACCATTGCAGAGCGAAAAGAAGCAGGAGTGTGGGCAACCCTGATGCATTCCCCTGCCAATTATCAGAACATAATTTACCATACTGCACCCTAGGCATGGGAGCTGTATGTTGCAGTTGCACCCACGCACAGAATTGAGGTTCAATTCCCAATGCCCCCCAGCACTCGCATGAGGTACTGCCACTCAACCGTGCCAAAGGCCTTGTCCCTCATGTATTTTTTTTTAACTCTTTATTTAGGACTGATCAAGACAATATATAACAGTTACAAATTATTATATGCATCTATCAGTCGTATTTTAAGTTTTCATCCCATAGTCATTGACGGTTGCAATAATACCAATATCCCATCGTGTATCAGGGAAAATAGAAATAAAAAGTGAACCTAAACATTATATTGTCCACGACTATCAGTGATATGCCACTTATTTCCTACTGTAGAGGGGATCAACAATATTCCTTCAATACCGCCATGCATAACAAAAAGAGGTCAACACTCCCCCTCTCGCCCTCCCCAACATTCCCACCCTCTTCCCTCCCGTCTCCTGGTCGCAGTGGAAATCCCCTGTAGAGTGCCTCCTAACTTTTATTGCAAGTGTTTATCTGTAGTGTAAGGGTTTCAAATAGTCAGTGCGCTGCCCCGAGCTTCAGTATTTCCCATCAATGAAGCTCTGCACACTGTATAGGTATCACGATCTATCGCTCTGTGACGGTATAAGGTCTATCCCTTCCAGATCCAACAGCATGACCTCCCATTCCTGTGCTATAGGATACTTCAGTTGACCTTTCTTCTCCTCCCTTTTAAGAGCCGTCCCCTCTGCTCGGCCCCACTTAACTAGGTCCATCTGCCACAAGGCCGTTCTGGGTGGCCTGGGGGATTTGCACTCATCGTCAATGCCCTGACCGCTAATTGAAGGGCCAAGTCTTGAAATTTCAATTTAGCCTTCAGCGTTTTGGATCTTTTACGGGACCCCACTAGGCAGTATAGCGCCACCTCAGGCACCGGCAGGTGGGTAGTGGTTCTTAGCCACTTGGCTGCTAAGGCAATATTTTACTTTTCATTGATTTTCCATTGAAATCAATGGAAAGTCCATGACGAGTTACCCTTGTCATTAGCGGCGAAGAGGTTAATACCTGGCCTATCTCTGCCCAATATCCCCGCAGGTGTGTACAGGACCAAAGCATGTGGAGGAATCCAGCCTCGTCTTCTCCACAACGTGGACAACAATGGGGGGAGTCTGGGAACATTCTGTGTAGTCTCTTGAGAGTTAGATACGCCCTATGCAGCACCATTACTTGTATAAATCTAAATTTAACATTCTGCGACACTCGCTTGGGATGCTCAATGATAATCTGCCATGCCTTATCCGTCAGTACTGTGTCTGTATCCTGAACCCAAGTGTCCCTAAGTGTAGTAAGTGGAATTGCAGCATGTTCTCTGATCCCTGTGTATAACCAGCGCACCAGATGTCCCCCTGCTCCTCCCATATAATATAGCAGGTGAACCAATTCGTGTTGCGTGGGTTGGAGTCGTGGTGCCCAGGTATTCCGAATGTAATGTGACACTGTAGCGTGTAATAAATATAATCTAGGGGGAGCGCCTGTAACCTGTTAAAAGGATTCATGGTCCAACAGAGTCTCATCTCCAAACAAGCATTTGCAATGCAATAGGTCTCGTATTAGGCAAGTTTGAGCTATTGGTATTGTAAATGACACATTTTTTATTTATGTGTTGGTTTTGAAAATAGCGCAATTAATAGCTTTGTCATTTACAATGCCAATAGTTTTAACTTTCGCAAAGTGACACCTATAGCATTTGTAATGCAATATGTGTTGTATTTACATGACTTAGATGTATTAATATTACAAATAACAATGGCTTTTTAAAAAAAATAATGAATACTTAAATAAAAGTTATTGGAATTTATAATGGCAATAGCTTAAACTTTTGTAAATAACTTTTGGGAAGATTATGTTCAGTGTATTTTATTGTGATGAAAATCCAAGAACAGAAGTGAACTATTAACATCTTTTTGTGACATTTGTAATAAAGCTTGAAACATTGAGAGAACATATTAGAACCAGTTGTTGTTGAATGGTTGCACAGAGTGGTGCTGAGTGATGCTGTGGCTTTCAGTGGTGCTGAGTGATGTAAATGTAAATTGATACTTGTATAGCGCACTACTCACCCGCAAGGGTCTCAAGGCGCTTGTTCGAATACCGCTGTGGAACCCATCGTGGCTTTCCCTGTGAGGCGTCCACTCCTGGGCACCCCCAAGGTGGAGGCCAGGCATCCTTAGCGTTGTGGGGGCCGTTGTGGAAATTAAGCAAGCTATTGCCCAGAGTTGCAGAGTGGGACTCCATGATTGGAATAGGCACCGAGGCGAGAATTATCAGGTCCGTGGAATTTTGAGCCCAAGACCCGCCGAGGCGGGGAATTGAACCCTGGTCGCGGGCTAGACCTCTGCATCAGGGTCTGCCGCTCTAATCATTGAGCCACACTTCTCCACAGTGATGCTGTGGCCTTCAGTGGTGCTGAGTGATGCTGTGGCATTCAGTGGTGCTGAGTGATGCTGTGGTGCTGAGTGATGCTGTTGTTCTGATTGATGCTGTGGTGTTGAGTGATGCTGTGGCGTTGAGGGATGCTGTGGCGTTGAGGGATGCTTTGGCGTTGAGGGATGCTTTGGCGTTGAGGGATGCTTTGGCGTTGAGGGATGCTGTGGCATTGAGGGATGCTGTGGCATTGAGGGATGCTGTGGCGTTGAGGGATGCTGTGGCGTTGAGGGATGCTGTGGCGTTGAGGGATGCTGTGGCGTTGAGGGATGCTGTGGCGTTGAGGGATGCTGTGGCGTTGAGGGATGCTGTGGCGTTGAGGGGTTCTGTGGCGTTGAGGGGTGCAGATAGCGAGCAGGTACAGAAAGGGGAAGGGGGCAGAGAAAAACGTGTGTTTCGTAAGTAAATAAAACTTATTAAACATCATTTCACAGCGTCTAAATCACGAACCTTTAACCCGGATTAGCATTTGGCAGCAGGTCAGCACTAAAAGAAAAGGGTGGAAAGGAAGACAGTGTGGACAGAGGGGAAACAAATGCATGAACAAAGTGAGAGAAAGGATAGAAAGAGAGCAGAGTGACAAAATAGAGAAACATGGAGGGGAGTCGTTTAGAGAAAAAAATGAGGATGAGGGACAAAGGGAGGTAGAAAACAAGACCTTTTGGATTGCAAATGCAGTTTTTGTAAAAGCGCCACATGGCGCGCTTTCACGTTTATGTTGGCCTCGCCCCTTTCTTTAGATGAGCTGTGTGTAAAAAAATATTTAAGGATAAAGCTCGGCAGCCGCCATTGCTACAAAAGTAAATGGAAAACAAATGGTGGCCGCCTGCCCTTTTTTTTCTATTAATTTTAATTTTGAAGCAATCGTGCTTAAGATGTTTAAAGCTAAAACAATTCAGGGCTTCAAACAGTAAGAAAGTGCTATAATTATTGAAATGCTTCAATTCATTGAGGCGGCGAGGCACTGGCATATATTTTTTCCAATAGCGCCCCCTGCTCTGCATACCATACACTGGGTGTTGTCTTTCTGAAACAATATAGTGCAAACTGCATAGCTGCTTAGATTACACCAGCCACCAGAGTGGTGCTGAGGACGATGCAACTGCTCAACTGCCTCCATTGTCACCGGCAAAAAATGCATCTTCTTTTCTGCATTACTCATGTTTAAAAACATCAACATTTGCAAAGCCATCCATTGCAGGGGGCCTTTCTGTAGTTGTTTGAAGGAGTTAACAAAACAGAAGGATGATATCAGCATGCCCGTTTGAGAGGATGAGTTACTGCTCGGCTCTCTGGGCAGAAGGAGAACAAACCAATTGGCTGCACGTCTGTTGCTAATTGGCGGAGGAAGAGGAGGGGAGAGAGGAAGGCCCCACCAGCTGAACAAAGCGTCCGTGATAGGGGAGGCGGGCCATGAAAAGAATGCTGCGAAATGCTAGAGGCACAGGAGGGCGATAGGGCAAGCGGTGCGCATAAGTGAGCAAACCAAATAACAGTGAATTGGTGAATGTACTTCAGCATCAATGAAGGCAAGGTAGAAAGGAAGCGATATTGTAAAGATCATACCTGTAAAGAGTGACAGAGAGGAACAGAGAGAAAGAAAGAAAGTGAGTGAGAGAGAGGAAGACAGAGAAAGAGACAAGCTCTCGGCATTGCTTTGGGGGGGGATGGAGCAGCAGCCTTTGATGTCTGATGGTGTAAGAGAGACAAATGTTGGTGTGTGCGGCTTCTTTTCAAGTCGGGTGGGGGTGCGGGGGAGCAGGGGAGCGAGCGAGTGGGAGGGAACGAGCATGGTGGATGGAAATTGTACAAAAGGAGACTGGACTGTTCCCAAGAGGTACAGAGTCAGACTGATTTGCATATAGCCATTGCTGAACTGGGGTGGTGTGGAGTGCAAAAAAACGATGGATTTAGGCCCAGATCTCTGTACTGGGGTGAATGTATGACATTGTTCTGCATTCTGTCCATCAACTGTGGTTTTTGGATTTACAAAAGGAGACTCAACAGCTGATCTGTGACCTGTAGAATAGTATATTAATTTCAACTCGAGAGTTGGCTTTGGCATCAAGAGTGTCAGCAGAGATTTTTGGCCATATGCCTATTTTGTCAGCAGAGATTTTTGGGCAAATGCCTATTTTTCGTAAGAAAAAGTGCGCAGCTGTCAAGCTTAAATATGAAGCACACAAATAGATAGCGGTATGAGGAGTGAAAGGAATAGAGAACTAAACGTACAGCCTACACGCAAGTAATGCTAAACAAGTCGGTTGGGGGGCGGGGGAGCAGGGGGAACGAGCGAGTGGGAGGGAACAAGCATGGTGGGGTGCGAGGCTTCCTTTCAAGTTGGATGCGGGTGGGGGAGCAGGGGAGCGAGCGAGTGGGAGGGAACGAGCATATGGGGTGTGAGTGAGAAGTGAAGCCAAGCGCTTGCTGGCGAAGCGTCATGCTTGAATACCTCACATGCATTGGGAGGGATCCGCGCTTGTTCAAGAGTTTGTTTCCCCTACTATATGCTCTCGCTATTAATCCCTGCGGAATATAATAGCTCGACCTGAAAAGGCACCCATCTCTTCTATCCCAGTTGCCACCCAGGGGCGCAGTGTATGTCGTGTTATCCTACCCTGTGGTGTCGGGATACCTAATAAGGGGATGTTCGCCGCATATGGCATCGCCGATCAGGTGTATGATAGTGCTCTCATCCAGCACATTAGGGCCGTGTGTAGAAGCGGGTGACAATCTGGAGGGAGCCGACTTTTTGATAACAGGGAGTGTAGCTCCCCCCGCGCCAGTCACTCCGGCGTGAAGTCAATCTCGTTGAGATTCCTGCCAGCCACCCAGTATGATAGCCACTGGAGTTGACTGGCATAGTAGTAGCCACGAAAATCAGAGACTCCCAGGCCCCCCAATCTGGTCCCTAGCTGAAGCTTACGGAGGCTAATGCGTCTTCGACCAGCACCCCAAATAAGGCTAATCAAGATGGTGTTAAGCGTGTTAAACACTTCTTGGGGGACGATCACGGGTAGATTTACAAAATAATACAGTAGGCGGGGGAGCATGACCATCTTGGAGATTGCGACTCTGCCCATAACGGACAGGGGTAAAGAAGTCCAGAAACCTACACTGTTACGGAGTTGTGTAATGGCACGTTTAAGATTACCATCAAATTGGTCCTCAGGTGACCTATAAACCTGTATCCCTAGGTATTTGAACGTGGTCTGGGCTACCGGGATGAGACGCATCCCAAAGCGGATTGAAGTGGGATGTAGTGCGTCTCTAAAATAGAAGCCATTCGATTTTTCTGGATTGATGCCAAACCCGATATCTCCTCATAACGGCAAAAAATATCATAGAGAGCAGTGTGGTCTGCCTCTAGGTCACTGAAATACAATAAAATATCATCCGCATAGATGGATATCAAATTATGTGTTCCTCTGATCGGGATACCCATCTGGTCCCCATGGGCACGAAGAGCTATAGCCAGGGGCTCCAGAGCTAGGACAAATAAAATCGGGGAGAGTAGGCAGCCCTGTCTAGTGCCCCTGTACACCGAGTAACTGTCCGACACATATCTGCCCGTACGCGCCCTATGCCTAGTCCGTGTACAACAGTCTGATCCACTTCAAAAAGGAGTCCGGGAAGCCAAATCGTTTCAGGGCTTCGAACATAAATGTCCACGACAGGGAGTTGAACGCCTGTTTTAGGTCCAATGTTATACAGCCCGCCCGAGGATATTCCCGTGGCGTGGTTGTCATAAGTGCATGCATGTACGTCCCTGAACACCGGGACGGAGTACGTGTGTTCAGGGACGTACTCCGTCCCGGGAGAAGCCCGCATTGGTCTCGGTGCAGAAGAGCGGGAAAGTAGTATTGTAGACGCAAGGCTATGGCCTTACTAAGGATCTTATACTCCGTGGAGAGCATTGACAGAGGCCTATAATTCACCATGTCCAAAGCATCCCTGCCGGGCTTCGGTATTGACGTGACCAGAGCTTGCATAGTCAATGTAGGTAGATGTCTTTCCTCAAACTCCGCCCTGTACACCTTTTCCAGGACCGTCACTAGGGTATCTGAGTAAGTCAAGTAAAACTCCACCGGGAGCCCATCTATGCCCGGTGTCTTTTTGCGGTTGAGAGACTTGATGGCAGCACGTATCTCATGCTGTGTGATGGGCCCTTCCAACTCCCTCTGTATATCATCTGTTAGGACCAGGAAGGAAAGAGCTTGTAGGAACTCGGACACACGTTCCGGGTCCTCCAGATCGAAGGGGGCATACGATGCTCTCAAATGGTCGTGGAACGCTTTGTTAATCTCGGATTGCGTGCGGACCAGGTTGCCCGACCTATCATGTATCTGTGTTATCACTGGGGGTCCGATTGATCTCGTATCAGGCGGGCCAATAGGGTACCAGATCTATCTGCATCAGTGTGCTGACGGCGTAAGTATTCTTTGTGATCAATGGTTCTCAGTGTTTCCAGTACTTCTGAGTGTTCAATGTTTCCTATCTGCAGCTCCCCCTACTTCCCAGGATCCACGCTCGCCTCCCTTTCAAGCCCCTTTAAGCGGTCTTCCACCTCACAAAGTTTTTTTGTGGATTTCCTGTCTGGCACCTACTAACTGACTTATGGCTGCTTCCCGCACTACAACCTTCATGGCATCCCATACCGCCAAATTAGAGGTAGCAGAGTCCCAGTTTTCTTTGAAGTAATTAGTCAGAGTGTCGGACAATGTCGCGCGGGAGAGGCCATCCTCCAGAAGGAGCGGATTGAGCCTCCAGGTAGGCACTGGGGTCGGCACCCTACCCCAGAGGATGCTGAGCGACAGGGGTCTGTGATCGGAGAAAGTTTTGGCCAAATACTCTGGGTTTCCAATCTTTGAAACCAATGATCGTGTACATATGAATCAGTCCATTCTAGTATGTAGGTTGTGTAAGGGGGAATGGTATGAGTATTCCTTATGGTCCGGGTTCGATACACGCCATGCAACTGCCAGTTCCCAGCCCTCTGTCCATGCCATGAATACCTCAGACAGTCGTGATGCCCCAGCCATTTGGAGGGGAGGATGTGATCTATCCAAACCTAGATCTAGTACCATATTCCAGTCTCCTGCCAATACCCAGGGTATACCTGTCCAATCCGAAAGTGCCAGACCGACTGTATGTAAAAACGTATCCTGGTCAAAATTCGGGGCATAGATACTGCCGACCACTATCAATTCGCCATCTAAGGTGCCTTTCACCAGGAGATACCGGCCCTGATCGTCTACTTTCCTCTCTATCTCCTCAAATAGCTTCCCATGTCTGATCCAAATGGTCGCCCCCCTAGAGAAGGCTGAGTAGGTCATAGAATAAATAGTACCTCTCCACTTTTTCCTCAATTTCTGGGCCTCTGATTCTGTGAGCTGGGACTCTTGGAGGAATGCAACCTGTGTATGATGTCTAAGCAGGAATGAGTGAATCCGGTGTCGTTTCTGTATTGCCCCAAGCCCACGCACATTCCAAGTAGTGAATCTATAAGACCCTACAGTGTCAGCCATAATCATCTGCTATCAAGCGCAGGAGTGTCAGTAGGCCCACGGCGCAATCCCATCTAACCAACGACCAGGAGATTTCATACCCTAAATTCCCTTCCAAGAACTGAACTAACGAGGCGCAGAAAGACAACATTGCTGGGCCGAACATGATAAAAATAAACACATAACTCCAAGCACCAGTGCATATGCCAATGGGGAAGTGGCCAAGCACTATTTCGGTCATCTCATCGGTCGCACCGGGTACCGCTGGCTCAACGGTGTACCGCCCTCTGGGCATAATTTTAAGAGTAAACATGTAACCACTGACTGCAGATATCCCTGTGGGGTGAACCAGTAAACCCACTGAGACTGTGTCTGAACAGGGATCGCGCACTCTGCATCCCATCCCAACAGGGCAAAGAAACCAACGAATTTCCACATTATAGGCCAGCAGTAGATACATATCCCAAAACCCATCGATACTTGATAGCAGAGGAAAGCAGTGAGAGCAATAAACAAAATTCACATCATAAAGGATACCATAAGTTGTAGGTTAACCAGTCTGCTTCGAACTGAGCCGTCCGCCTTCTCAGTTGTCCAACATATCATCCGCCGCTCGGGCGTGACAGTAGGGAACAGAACCACACTGTGGTCCGATTCAGAGTGGACTGTGCTGTCGTCCGAGTCGGTTGCAATCGTTCGAGTCCTCCCGGAACGTGCCCACCATCGCCAAGGCTCCTAGCTGGTTTTCCTTCTGTTGCTCCTGCGACGGGCTGTGTCGTCCCACTCTCCTCCTCGATCCTGGGGATCCCTCATCTTCACGCCCCGAGTCTCCCCTTGAGCCACTGGCAGCTGTCTCTTGGGTAGCGTACTGACTCCCATCTATGCCCATCACCTCCAGCCACTCTTCGACATCTGAGGGGCTCTCAAAAAAGTGTGTTTTCCTGCCATGTACAATCTTTAGTCGGGCGGGGAAAAGAAGAGCATATTTCAGCTTGGCCCTTTGTAGGTTCTTCTTCACTGCCACATCCGAGGAGCGCTGTTTCTGGACCATGTTGGTATAATCAGGGTAGAGGAACACCCTTTGGTTTTCATACTGTGTGAGGGACTTCTCTCGGGCCTTCTGCAGTAGGACATCCCTATCCCGGTAATTAAGTATCCGTACAATCAGAGGGAGGGGTGGACGGCCCGGGCCTACCGGTCGGGATCCTATGCGCCCGCTCCACACAGAAATGTGACGATAGGCCTTCCATAGTAACATGGTCCCGGAACCATTGCTCCATAAAGTCCGCAGCACGGACCCCCTCGCAACGCTCCGTAAGGCCTATGACGCGGATGTTATTGCGGCGATTTCGGCCTTCTGCGTCCTCCACTCGCTCCATGAGGGAGGTAACCTGCTGCTGCAGTTGTTGGTAGAGGTGGAGTGGTCCGTCACCGTCGGCGTGAGTTCGGCAATAGTGAGTCCCTGATCTTTCACGTTATCCGCCAGTTTACTGTGGTCTGCTTTCAGCAATGATAAGTTTGTGGTGAGGGTCCCCAGCTGTTGTTCCATCGCCGATCTACAATCCCTTATTTCTTTTAGGATTAAGTCCAGTTTGTCCGCCAGTTGTTCGCCGTTGCGACTCGTCTTGGAGGCACCCGGTAGAACCCGCACATCTCCGGCGCTCACCACGGTGCGCGTGGCCTCAGGGTCTCCCAGTCACTCTTGCACCCTTGCGTACCATGATGTTCCTCAATTGTGCCTAGGCCGTGCTCTGTAAGGTGGGGGCTACGTGGAGAGAGCTCTATCGTGGGGGAATGATCCTGCTTGAGTGGTTCGTCCTCCAGCGCCTCCGTAGAAATGCCCTCTGTTGGGCAGCAGTCCACAGAGCCCGACGGACCGAGGCGGGGGGGGGGGGGGGGCAGCGCCCCGTCAAATTGAAATAGTGGGGGTGTTACAGTCTCCGCAGCCTCCACAGCAGTGTATGCTCGCAATCCCTCAGGGCCTCACCAGCCTCTCCCTGAATCCCCGTCCGCCCTCACCGGGTGGCCTTCTCATCAGGGCTCCACACTCTCAAAGCTCTGGGCCGCTATTTCCGATATCAGCAGAGCCGTGGGTTGCAAGACTCTGGGCCTCGAGAACCTTGTTTCGTCACTCCAGGCCCCAAATCAGAGGGGAGCAGCCAGGGAGGAAACCAAGCAGCACCACGCGCTCTCCCTCGCCGTCGATCCCTGCCCCCGTGTCCAGCCAGGGTCGCAGTAGCCATGTCACACCGTCCCTCAGATTGGGCCCAGACCGTACCTGTGTGGGGGAAGGAGGGGGTCTCACTAACAGTCTTCTCCCCCGCGCCACCTGCTTCCCGGCGTTGCTCTATGCACGCCGCGTTATGGGGGGTCTCCAGGAAGCTCCGTGCTTCCCCCCCTCCTCGGCTGCCTACCCCCGTGTTTCCGCGGACGGCGATCTGGCCCTCCACCGCCACAAGGCCCTGGCAGGCCGGGCACAGTCTTCGCGTCGGGCCCCCGACAGGATCCTCGCCACCGCCGCGGGCCAGATCTCTTCCCCCCTCCGAGTTCCGTGTTACTGCAGGGAGACGTCCCCCGGCAGGCTTCTGGTCTAGCGGAGCGTCGTCCCAACCTGCCAGGAGTGCAGGCCAGGTCACTTCCTGTTCAGCATGTCCCAGCCGTCTCGGGCTCCGTACATACCACAGCTCCCGGCCTCGTCCTGCAGGTGCTGTGTCAGGCCTCCTCCATTAGCATTTTCGGGTTTCATTCGGTCTGTCAGCGGATAGCCGCAGGGCCCAGACGGTGTTCCCCTCACTTCTACTGCAGCCAGGGCTCTTGCAGTCGCTCTATGTCAGGATCAATCCCCCAGGTGGACCCAGAGCTCTAGCAGCAGCCGACCGCCGTCGTGGCTGGCTAGCCACGCCCCCTTGTCCCTCATGTATGATTTGGTTAATTACTGAGTGTAACCGAAGGGACAGAACTTTACAAAGTATCTTCACCTTTAAATTGATTATGGTGAGTGGTCTATAAGAGGACGGGTCGGAGCCATCTGAGCCTGGCTTTAGCATCATAGAAATGCTGCCCTCCTGCATGGACCCAGGGAGTACACCCGCAACTTTAACTTCTACATACACCTCAAACAGGTGCTGGGCAAGAGAGGGGGAAACGTCCTGATGAAACTCCACAGGGAAGCCATTGCTACTCAGCGTCGTCTCCTGGGCAATTGCTGATGTGCCGCCTGAAATTCTTCAAACGTGTGATCCACCTCGAGGTGTAAAATAGTGGTCTCCTCTAATCGAGTGTTCTTCAATGAGGTCAGAAATGTGGATATGTGGTCTAGGTTAGGAGGATGAGGACTGTAGTACACCTGCTCCAGGTGCACTTTAAAAATCTTATCCACAATGCCCCTCTGCGTATATACGTCGCTGTGCTGGGGTGGCTGAAGATGGAGTTTGGAGGAAAGAGCAGTCTTTAGCCATAGAATACAAGCCAGAAACCTCCCAGAGCTGTCACCCTCTGTGGAGAAGTACATATTATGTGTCTAGAAGGTGTCATTAAATTTCCTCGAGGCGAGCTATTATCCCTCCAAATATTTTTCATAACTACAGATGGGTGATTACCTCCCCCAGGAGGAAGTCATACTAGGCTTAGTGTTATGTCCAGGGGGATGTAGATCGAGCTCCCTGTTCAGGATGCAGTTAAAATCATCAGCCCAGATAACATGACTGTCCAGTGCGGAAGACAGTGCACCACGCACTCTTGGGGAAATTTGCCCATCATTAGTGTTGGGACCATAGGGTATGACAAAATGACTACCTCTACACCATCTAGTCTATCCTGGATAAGTAGGTAACACCCTTCACCACCCGCTTCCATGTATGTGAGGGCAAACTGAACCCCTGGAGCTATCCATATAATAACACCCCTAGAGAATGTCAAATCCGCATGGTACAGTTGTCCCCTCCATTTTTTGGCCTGTTTACAAGCCTCTGCCTCATAGCGGTGCAAGCAGATGATGTCCACAGCATGTCGCTTGAGAAAGGAGAGAACCATATGTTGTTTCTGATTATTGCCCAGGCCCGTACATTCCTGGAGATGAGCTTGTATGCTCCGGTCATACCCATTATGAATGAAGGTGTGCCTAGATACCGCTACATCCCTCCCCGCAACCTGATGGCAACGACCCAAGGGTCAACATCAACCTCCCTCCCCGCGGACAGGTATAACAGAACCACATCCTCATACAAGCCCAAAAGAATTGATGTGCTAAGCTTACACCCAACCCCTGTGCCCGGACACCAAGAAGTGTTAACTCAATTTGTGAGTGCCCCTACCCCCCTGCTATCAAAGAAAACACAAACCTCAACATACTATAGTTTGAAAAGAAATGAAAGCCCAGAGCCTTCCCCTCAGGAATTCACACACCCCAAGAAAGGATGCAGAGGGTGGGGGCTAAAGACAGGACCCAGCAGCCTCCGATTCAGAAGGAGAAGAAGTCACCACACCCTCCCAACCAACCATTCCACAGTGGTAGGTGGAGACACCCCATGTGTCCGGGATACAAACTGATGTTGTGACAGTAGGCCACCCTCCTCCCAAAAGGTGATGGCGCAGAAAAAAAATACCTTGTAAACACACAGAAATCTGACAAGACCATTCAAGGAAACACAGTGGTGGATACAGTGTGACTAAATTGGGAAGTAGTGTCAGTAACCCCACCTCCCACCCGCTAGAATAGCCAATACCAGTGTCTTGGGCACCAAGCATGTCTCAGCTGCCTCAGAGTTTATAGTGGCATCATCTCGGACCACAATGCGGGCAAGACTTTGGGTCTCCAGATGACATTCGCCTCTATACCTGGAGGGTCTAGCCACAAGCCTTCCAGTGCGGGTGCAGAAGGGGTCCGCATCACCCAAGTGGCACACAGGACTCTGTCTGCCAACTCCAACCAGGACCACATCTCCTCAGGGCTCTAAAGGAAGGGTGACTTTCCTGCCGCAATGACACAGAGGTAAAGGAGCATGTACTTAATGTCCATCTCCCTCAACTTCTTCTTTACTTCCAAGAAAGATTCGCTGCTCTTGCACTTTTTTGTATAGTCCGGATAGATTGCAATATTCTATTTTTCAAATTGCAGGATGACCATTTCCATGGCGGCTCTCAATATCGCGTCCCTGTCCCTATAATTTATTATTTTGGCAATGATCTCCTGCAGAGGAGCAGGAACCAGAGCCCTATGTGCCCTTTCAATGACCAAATGTTTGGAGAAATCTTTCCGCAGCAGTGTGTGTTACACCCAGTTTTCCGGAAACCGCTCCACTGACTGGTCCTCCACCCTGTCAGGAAAAACCCAGTAGGTGCACATTATTTCGGCGTGAACCCTCCTCTGCGTCCTCCACAAGGTCTTCCAAGGTGTTTGAGAAGACTAACTACAGTGAGACTTGTTGTTTTAGGAGACACACCTCTGCCTGCAGCGACGTGAAATTGGTTTCTGCGTTCTACACTTTGTCTGCGACCATGTGGAGGTCAGCACACAACAAGTTAACCTCAAAGAAGACTCCCTCTATTTGCCCTGCAAGGGGTGCCCTAGAGCCGTGGCTGCAACTGCATGTTTCATTTGTTCCTGTTCTGTGCACTAACATTATACGTTGGTTGTGTATTTTCAGGGCCGATATAGTAGCTGGGCCGTCATTAAGTAACATTCCTGTTTTTATTTCCCTTATCTCTGGCTTTTCAAACCAAAAGTATGTGGCTCTTTGGGGCACCTCATCCTAATGGAGCATGAAAAGCGAATGTATTTCTCTTCTTAAACTGCACCTCCGTATGCAACCAGTAATATAGCTACAGACTTCTTTACTGTTTGTTCGTTTTAAAAATGCAGCCCTGCAACTGCATGCTTACCCACTGAATTATTTAATGTTTTAAACCACTTTTTTCATTTTCTAAGTAAAAATAGAGGCAAGGACTCCTGTGATATGCTTCAGGCTGCGTCTTTAAACAATACATTTTTTTTTCACTTATCTGTCTTTTCAAACTTAAAGTATGCTGCTTTTTTTGAGCACCTCACGTCGTAGAATACGAAAATCAAATAATTTCTCTTTTAAACTGTGCCTCCGTTTATATTTGAGTCTCCTTTCTATGAAGTGGATTTAAGCATCCTTTGCATACAACAGCTACTACAATGCCACGATACCCAAATGTTGCCTCCCAAGTTGTTTTAAGATTGCCTCTGCTTACATCTACTACTCCTGCACGGGAATCGGCAACATCGCGGGCTAAGCCGCAAGTGCTTTTTCCCCACAAGCAGAACCACGCTTGCCGTAACCATGCATATGTGTAGTTAAGGCAGTGTGTGGTCTAGATACTGGGATGAGCGGGCTCAGGAGAGGAAGAATCGGGAGAGTATGCTGTATGATAAGTGGGGCTGGGGCTGTATTTTGGGGGATACGGTAGTTTTTAGGGCTAAGGGTTGGGGGATAGTTTAAGGGCTTTGGGGGTCGGGTTGGTTTTGAGCGTCTGGGTTGTTTTTAGGGCTCGGGGGAGGGGGTTGAGGTTGTTTTTAGGGCTCAGGGGGGTCGGGTAGTTTTTAGAGCCCCAAGGGGCTGGTGTAGTTTTTAGGGCTTGGGGAAGGGGATGGCGTAGTTTTCAGGGCTCAGGGAGGGTCGGGATAGTTTCTAGTGCTCAGGTGGGTCTGGGTAGTTTTTAGGACTGTGGGGGGGGGGGGGGTTAGTTTTTAGGGCTCAGGAGGAGTCGGAGGAATTTTTAGTGCTCAGGGCTGGGGGCTGGGGTGTGAACCTTATCACACATATTCCTTTACCAGTCATGCCATTACCACAAAATTGTGTGGTAAAGTGATGCTTTGTTCAGAAGCATTCAGTGTTCGGCAAGTGTTGTAGAGGCAAATGTGGTTTAGCCATGCGTGCCTCTGTCATACAACAGACAAACAGAATTTGTTTGATTTAAGGCTCTGGAAAGTAGCATCCAATATCAATGGTTACTCCTGCGGGAGAACTCTTTTCTGACTAAGGTGCAGTGCATTTCTTCCCGCATGCACAATGCACTTTAACAATATTAACATTTAGACACATTAAAATAGAAAAAAGAGACACACTTACAGTTTAATGCATCATCCATTTCCTATAATTGTTTTCTTTTTTAAATGTTAGTAACAACCTCTTACTATTTTGGATGTAAGCAATTTTTTGCTTATATAACCTCCCCTAACCAAGACTCGCTCCCAAAACATAGCTGCATTGTCTTTCCCTGTATTGCACCCTGTTCCTCATATAATATGGAGAAGAAATGGCGTTCCAGCCTAAGCTGCCGACTTTAAAACTGGGGAACCATGTTCAAATGACAGCTTACAATTTTGTGATTTTGTAGAAATAACTTAATCATCCTGTGAATAATAAAATACAATTTGACATTGTGAAATGTAACTGGTGCACAAGTAAAGTGGTAAAATATCTGTGGTTTGAGTTTGCACTTAATAAAACCTTGAAAAAATATGCCTATCACCTGAGTCAAGTCTGCAGCAATTTGCACAGAGAGCTGTAGGGCAGTGGAAGATAGTATGCCACACTATCAAACAATTAACATATCCCATACTCTTTTATTGATTTAAAAAAATATATATTTTAGAAGTTTTAAATAGCGCTGGCCTGACCCGAAGGTATCCGAGCGCTTTACAGAGGATACATTGCAGAGATTACATCAAACGAGACAAGAGAACAACACAATAATAATGCAGGGCGTTGTTGAGGGGTCCGCTTTGTAGTCAAGGGAACATCTGTTTCGTAGTCTCGCGGACATGATGTTGGTGCAGTGAAGGGTGTCTGTTACCCCGTTCCGAGTGCTCCTGTCGACTCCCTAGGGCATGATTGAGGAACAGGATTTTAAATTGGCTTTTGAATTTTACAAAAGAGGGAATGGTTCTGATGTGAGGGGGAATGGAGTTCCAGATTTTGCGCGTGCTTCCGGCCAGTGTGCTGTGCTTACTATATTTCTCCTTACTAACTGCTTTTCCCAAAATTGGTTCCCACAAATCACACTTCTCTTCAACCATAGTTAGGCGCTCAAGGTGTGGTACAATCTTTTCAGATCTGGGTGCTCATTGGTCCTGTTCACTTGACATTAAATGTCACTTTTATACACCCATCTTCAAAGTTGCTTTCTTCATACCTACTCTTTACTAACACATTTTTGGTGTTTCATAGTTGCACCTGCTATTATTTGCAACATTGTTATTACTGTACTTTTTCCTTTTCCCGTTTTTAGGTCTCGCCTGAGCCAGCGCATGTGCTGTTCTTGCGAGACATTTAGTAAGTGGGCTTTAAAAATCAGACCACACGCTTTTGCTTGTGGTCTAAAGCTTGCGGTTACGCTCGCGGTTAGGCGCAAAAGGCGCCATCTGGCTTTCCGTCATGGCTCATTAAGTGCATTGCACGAATCACTTTCATTTCCATGCTCCTCCACCCCCTGTTCTCTGCTCTCACTCCTCCCCAGTCACCGGGCTACAGCTTGTGTGAATAGCAGGCAGCTATTTTTATGCGAGGCTCTCCACAAATGCAATGTTGCGCTTTAAACAGTGCCACACTGTGTGTTGCGATACTTATTCCTTCTGCCATTTTACATCCTCTTTCTGAATTCAGACAATAGTGGCATCTACTAGCACTCACTGTTCCTTCGTGTCTGCTATCCCACACTTTGCCATTTTCTACATTTCTAAAGACAGGCGTTCTTTCGGTGTGTAGCTCATCTTGGATTTCCACATGACCAAAACGTTTTGTTTTCGTTTGATGTTGTCACATGAGTCACAGGCTCAGAACGAGTTGTCACACTCTTGTTTCCTGGTTTCCACTAATTGACCGCCAGGCTTTTATTGTGTTCAGCCTTTTACTTAAGGACGGGCCCCACTGCCGAAGACTTGCCAAACAAAACACCATCTCCTTGCTTTGCATTGGAGTAAAGCTATTACTGGGATTTGACCGTGCCCAGAGGAAGGTTAGAGCAGATTATGCGCACAGCATTTCCATTTAGCTGGTCCGCCACACACTTCCGAGTACAGAGTCCCTGATTTGTTCTCGGGCACATTCCTCAGACCACTCGCCTGTGTCCTGGTGCAGCCTGCCTGTCTGGGCCTTACTGAGAAGCACGAAATGGCTGTGTGTGTTTCTTCCAAGTAATCATCGCACAACTCTGATACCACATGCTCTCATTGTTCTCTTGCAGGAACATCCAACTGTCCCCAATCACTAGAATTCTATCCGTTCAATAGATTCTATTGTCTCTAACATAACAGATGTGTATATTTCAATTCACACATATGTTGGAAAATACTTTTTGAAAAGTTAGAAATTAAACAACAAATCAATGCATGCATAGAGAATACAATACTTCAATTGAGCAATATCTGTAGTTAAATCGGTCAGAGTCCAGCTGTAATGGGGCCAATAGTCCACATTCCATTACATACAATTCTTATCAAGTCAATAGAAACAAGCATTTGCAATGCAATAGGTCTCGCAATTGCGAAAGGTTAAGCTATTTGCATTGTAAGTGACAATGCCTTTTATGTATGTTTTAAAAACCAACACATAAATAAACAACATTGACATTTGCCAGTGTGCCAATATCCACCTTGTAGCATTTCTCATTACGAACGCACTGGTTGTGTTAATAATGAAGACTTGTATGAAGCAATGCAGTCAAAGATATGATTTATTCCTTTCCGCTTATTCACCACTACATACTGGAAGTCATCCACCACCATCCATATCCGAGCTCCCCTTCCCCTTTCCCCTCCAGCGAGTCTTAACCCTCATGATCCTATGGTTTGACAACCTGAAGCGACCTTTCAGCCTACACTCCGGAAGTTAGTTGATAATTATCAGACCGTTTTCATAAAATTATTTTGTTTTTTGTGACACATTGGCTATTCTGATAATGTGTTGCATGGCTAAACACTTATAAGGTCCCAAAGGCGAGACCGATTGGCTATGCCAATGCTTCTTCCCTTTGTTCTCTTGATCATCTTGCTCTCTCTATATAATATTTAGGCCTTTTGCTTTAAAAAAAAACTAACACTTTCCATGTGCCTATAATACAACATAACAAACCTTGAATTCAGTTGGGAAATTATATATTTTTCACATTTGTAGTCACTCTTAAACGCCCAGTCACTGTGGCGACTTCAACAACTTTAAAGCACATTATAAAGTATTTTCCCTCTAAAGGACAAGACAGACATTGTCCACTGTCAAGAAAGAATGATGGCTTTTGTGTTTTTATGTGGAAGCAATGTGCTACAAGTACATATATGCTAACTACTAGTATTACTAACGGTCATTTGTTGTTATTGGGATTCTTACGTCGCTCACATTCAATTGAGACTTATTTCTCGACATGCTCACTTAAAGTCAGCTGCTTCTTTATTTTACACAATAATTTCTGTTTTGGTCAGGGTTTCCATTTTCTTTATTTACTTTATATCCTTGCCATTTACACCATTGTAGGGTACACAATTTCAAAATACACTTAGACTTTTGTTTTCTCCGGAATTCTTGCTTTGATTAGAATTCATACATTGCTTTTGGTGTCTGTTCTTCTTTAGATACTTGTTAACGATCCCTGGCACAGTGTTCCTTTTTGATATGATCAATTTTAACCATGCCTTGACGCCCATGCCCCCGGTTTTATTTTCCCACACATACCTGTCACCCCCCCCAAAAAAAATGCAACTAAAGTATATTATTTTGAATGAAATCTGCCTTGGTGGTATTAGTAAAGCAAGATTCCTCCTAGATGACATGTTATGTGCAGTTGGGGTACGCTACTTTAAGGCCTTTCTTGTTTTTCTTTTTGATTTCTCTAAATAATATTTAAGCCCTATCTTTAAGAATAAAAATCACATCCCCTTTCCCTTTAATACAACATTACATTAAGATCAGCAACAGATGTTTAACTTAATTTTGAGCATTTGTTTCTTACAGGGTGATCCTGCAGCCACAGACTTATTGAATGTTTAAAATTACTTTGTTCGTTTTCAAAATGTGTTCCGTGTGTCTGCATGTTTGATCTGTGGCCCTTGTACATGCTAGCATGGTTTACAGTGGTTCTACGTTTTCTAGGCCGATACTGCAGTTACAAACTTGTTTGTTGTGTTATTAGGTCTCGCCTAGGCAGCACTTGCTCTGTCTCTTTGAGACATGCTGTATTCAGGATATGGGCGTTAAACTCTGCCCATGTTCCACCTATGTATTTTATTGGCTCCTTTCAAAACGTTTGTTTTGGCGTTTTTTTGGCGTTTTTTCAGCGTTTTTTCAATGGCTTTCAATGTTGTAACCTCCGATGCGGACTGCCCCTGTTACATGTGTTGTTTCTCAGTATGTTTTCTTTACAGTTTGTGAGCACTACTTTCTTAATGACTTTCTCCTAGCTGCTGTTGCAGGCAGGATACGCTCTCCTGCTTTTGCAACCCATCCTGGTTTTATTTGCTTTGGTTCCATACGATTTATTTTTCAGCGCTTCATCACACCGCACTGGCGCTTTCACTTTAAATTTGAGCCCTGGCTAAACACGTGGACCCCTGTTTGAGTTTCTGAACACTTTATTTGCACATTCAGTGCGGCCATCGCTCTGCTTCATCACAAAGCATGGCCGAAGGGCTTTCTTTAGTTACGCAGGGCTCCACAATTCAGCCACACTGGAACGGCGCCACTTTCACTTCAAAATTCAGCCCTGCCGGAACACATAGGCCCCCTTTTGCGGACTCTTTATTTTACACATACAGCACACGCAGCATGGCCGCCTGGCTTTCTTTATTTATGCACGGACATGTTTCCCCGGGAGTCTTCCCTCAGATCCCGGTACCAGACAGCGAGCACTGCATCAAATGAAAACGAGCAGGGATGACAGACTGTAGATTCGAAAGAACAAAGGAGGCAGTTGAGTAGGTCACATGACCTGTTCAGTTTATATTCCTCCTCCCTCCCTGGACTGTAAGCTGCCTTTCTGGAGAATTGTGTGACTTGATGTCCACAAGCAAGAACATGTCATGCAGGAGCTTTGAGTGCGGATTACAATACCCATGATGCAAAGCTGCTTGCTAGCTATAGCTTTCTGCAGGCGCAACCACAATAAGCAAGGGGTGGGCCAGGGCAGGCCTAAAACCATCTTTACTACAGTTTTTAAGTGAATGTCTGAATATTGGATGATAGTTGTACAGGGAAATCATACGTTGTATGTCTCCACTGAGTCTCAAAAACGGCATTGGTATCTTTTCAAGACAAAATGTTAAACTGAGGTAGGGTTCTCAGTTAATGATGACAAGATGGCACTAAAACTGAAAATCTTTTCCCCATTGATGCGCAGTACTACAATTGAAAATCAGGTAGTGCTCATCTCCCTTTTTATGAGAGATATTTTTATAAATCCATTTGTGACGGACTCAAGTTTCCTAAAACATCAAAGTGGGTACTAGCAATGAAATAGACTTTAGGAAGGATCGTGATCTACCAATGAGGCTAAGGGGTATATGGATAGTCTGTGCCAATTACGTATTAATATTACACTTTCCCTATATAAAGTTTCAAAGTTTATCTTGAGTATTGTTTCAATTTGTAACTGATCCCAATGCCTTACATAATATGTAGGCCCTTTCTTGAGGAAACATAAAAAACAAGGATTGACAAAGCCAATAGGGTGTACTTATTTGAGAGCTATTGATTTGTCAATGTTTTAGCTAACTTGTACAGCAGTATGACTGCTGTGCAGTATGGCTGAGAGGCAAGCAAAACAAAAAGACACTATGATGCGGTCAGCGATGACTTTGTCATAGTGCTGTTATATCATTACTTTCGGCCATGCTGCTGTACAACATGGTTAAACAAAACACTGACGAAGCCAATCGTCCTTGCGTAGGTGCGGCCTATTTGCTTAGACACTGTTTCTTCTTTAGCTATGAAGCAATTTGTTTCCTGAAATTCAGTTAAGTCTAAAATTTTCCTTTTTTTACTCTGTAGATGGCAGTGTTGCATCATCTATGCAGATGCACTTTTTTTCTAAAATAAATACTATAAGTATACCGTATACTGAAATGTAAATGTATTAATTATAATGATTTGATCCCAAAACTTCTGTCCCTTACTTTCCCTCCGTCCCACTCTCTTTCTCATTTTTTTTTACATTTTTATATCCCTTACTCCTTTTTGCATACCAAATTTATAGCCTTTTATTTAATTTACAGGTGAGCCCCAGTACCCCCTATTTTCTTTTAGGTTTTACTGGTCACTTTTTTCTATTTATATATGTGCTAAGCTAATTACCTTAATTTTCCTTACACTTACCTTTGTCTTCCCAGAGGTTTTGCTTCCATTGCTTTTGGTTTTCCAGTTTAATTACACTCGAGATTTTTGTATGGTATGATAATTAAATGGGGAATAATATGAACCCTTCTGATTGCTACTTCTCTAGGGCCATTAAAGTCTCTTTCCCAGTTTACCTCATTCAATACTCTTGTCTAGCTTTCCTGTAGGCATATTTGCTCCTTTAGCCCTGCAGTCCTTCTTGGATTGCATATGCAGTTTGTTTATGTCAACTTGAGAACTTGGGGGGTTTTCAGTATATCAGTAGTTTATCTACATCTAATGATAGCTTATCTTCTATTTCCAGGATCACTAAACTGCTTTCGGGCTTCCTCTGCACCCATTCAGTTAGTGGTTTTATCATTGGGACAATCAAGAGTATGAATACATCTGTTGGAAATGCATCTATTCACTTATCAATTCTTATCCATTAAGTTATGCTAAGCAGTTTATATAAAGCTGCCCAAACAGGTTTTGTAATGTATATGATATTAGCCTAATTGAGACTTCCCTTGCTTCTGCATCACTGCAGTTGGTGTCCATTTTGGATGTGGTGGGAGAAGACACTAATTGTAACATAGAGACCTATGTGAAATTGGATGGTACTATTTCTTTTAAAGCTTTTTCAGTTGCCTTGCCCCCTGAAACTCACTGGGTCGTAGGGAGCATGGTTAAAGATGTACCAGTTCAAATTAAATGTAAGGACGAACCCTGATTCAAAAGAATTAAAATTGACATTTGAAAGGGCGATTTAGAGCCACGCTCAAACTTATGCATTGAAGGAAATTTGTTAAAGTAGTATTATCTGTAGGTCATGGACTCTCCTAATAGTTGTTGACTGATGTGGTCAGCAACTGCCGGCAACTGGCCCACTGAAAACTACCACCCCATTCCTCTTACCCCACCACCCCATTCCTCTTCCCACTCCACCCCATTTATCTTCCCCCTCCACCCCATTCCTCTTCCCCCATTTCTGTACCCTCCAACCCATTCCTCTACTTCATTCCTCTACCCTTTACCGTCACCCCATTCCTCTGCCCTCCACCCCATTCCTCTGCCCTCCACCCCATTCCTCTAAACTCATTCCTCTACCCCCATTACTCTGCCCGCATTCCTCTACTCTCTGCCCGCATTCCTCTATCCTTCACCGCATTCCTCTACCCTCCACCCCATTCCTCTACCCTCCACCCCATTCCTCTACCCTCCACCCCATTCCTCTACCTTCTTTCCTCTACCCCCATTCGTCTACCCCCTTCCTCTAGCCCCTAATCCCGTCCCTCTCAAGAAAACTATTTGAACTCCTCAAAACACAATCCAAGGAACAACCCCAACTCTCACATAGCACAATAGGCGATATACCATCCTGTGAAGACTTCTCTGCTTTCTTTAATCTGAAGACTGACAACATAAGGAGCGACCTCCCTAATGACGTAAACCTTTACTCCAACCCCCTCATCATAACACCCACTGTACCAAAGAACAATGCTGCATGGTCATCCTTTGACACCTACTCGGAAGAAACAATTGTCAAACTGCTCAGTACTTTGAAACCCTCTAATCACCTCACAGACCCCCTTCTTGCAAACGCATTAAAGGACTTCATCCCGTCACTCCTCCCACTCTGGACCAAAATTATTAACAGTTCTCTACAACAAGGACTCATCCCCGACTCCCTCAAAATTGGACAAGTTACACCTATACTCAAGAAACCAACAGCTGACCCGTCTGACCTAAACAATTACCGTCCTATTACCAACATTCCCACCCTTGCAAAACTGTTGGAAAAATGCGTACAACTCCAATGGACAAAACACATCGATCAATTTGACCTCCTCAACCCCCATCAATCAGGCGTCCGAGCAGGGCACAGTACTGAAACTGCCATGACACACATAATTGATGATGCACTCCAAATCCTAGATCAAAACGATACCTGCCTCCTCATCCTTCTTGACCTCTCCTCAGCATTTGACACTGTCAAACATGAGAACTTACTTGAGCTGTTACACACCAGAATGGGACTATCTGGGACTGTTCTCAAATGGTTCACCTCCTTTCTGCATAACAGATCCCAGAAATTCAAGAGCAACAACGTGATGTCCTCACCAGTGCCTGTCACATTAGGCGTCCCACAAGGATCTTCTCTATCCCCAACTCTGTTCAATCTGGTCATGGAACCACTCACCACCTTGTTACAAGCATCTAATGTACACTATCACATGTACGCCAACGATACCCAATTAAATCTCAAAGTACAATCCCCCAAAGACATCAAACTTCTGAACTCAACGCTCAAACACCCAATCTTGGCTTGCCGATAATCACCTCAAACTCAATGCTCTAAAAACTGAGTTCCTTATGATCTCACCTCCCTTAAAAATCTCCCCCACTCAAACCTGGCTTAAGCACCTAACTGCACTCAATGTCCAACCTACCATCGTGGACTCGGCGAAATCCCTAGGCATTACACTGGACGCCAACCTCCGCATGCAGCAGCATATCAGCAAGGCAACGAAGGGAGCAAACTTCCAAATCAATACCCTGAGGAAACTTAAACCCTTCCTATCAGCCAAGGACTTCCAAACTGCAGTTCAAGCCCTAGTCATTCCTTGCATAGACTACGGTAGCGCCGCCCTTTGTGGACTCCCTCTATCTACAACTGCACCGCTGAGAGCCTCTTTGAACGCTGCAGCAAGACTCATCACTGGATCTAAAAAACACTCACATATTTCCCCTGACCTAAAATCCTTGAACTGGCTTCCTTTTGAAGCCAGAATACATCTGAAAATTGCCTGCATGACGCACAGAGCTATACACAACAACTCACCCAGCTACCTCACTCAGAAGCTGACAATATCTGGTGGCACTAGAACCACTAGAAGCACAAAGAATCTTCTTCTAAAACGTCTGAGCATACTCTATGCTCAGACGTGAGTTCCTTGCTCGCTTTGCCACTGGATTCAAGCAAGCCGGGCTGAAGACGGCTGGAATGCCAGAAACCGGTCCTCGGAAGCTTGTTTCCGGTCCAGGGAAGACATGGCTTGGCAGTTCGGGCTGGACTGTTCCCATGAGGCACAGGGCCAGACTGATTTGCATATAGCCATGTGAAACTGGGGTGGCAGAGTGGGCTAAAGAACGGTGATGGATTAAACCCAGATCTTTTGACTGGGTGTCAGTGTTTGATTGGTTCAGATGCTCCGTCCATTACCACCCCCTTTTGTACCGCTCATGTGAATAAATAACAAGCATTCATGTGTAAATGATGTAGAATGGTATATATGTATGCTGTTGTGGAGACTGTTTTTTTGTCGAATGCTTGATAAAGGCATTCCATGACATGTTGTCGAGGAAAGTGCTACATTTACTCCATATTCAAGTTTAGGGGTGATGGCGGTGTGTTTGATTAAATCAGTCTGAGCTCACCTTTAACAATCCCGGGGGCGTTTGATGAGTGGTGTGTGTGTGTTCAGTGCAGTGAAAATCTGTCTCTGGGGTTTTGTATGTAATGGTAATTAGTGTGTGTGTGGCACATGCGGTAAACTTGCTAAAGGTGAAGGTTGTTTTAAGGGAGAGGAGTGTAGTGTTTTGCGGGAAGGGGGCACAGTGGATCCTTGACCAGTAAACATGCCACCCTTCCCCTCTAAGAAACCCTGACAGATGAGTCCATCGCAATGAAAAGAGGGACTGCCATTCAAACAGTAAACGGAATGTTAAAGTTGTTCCCTTTGCCAATGGGCTTCTCAAGTATGCTGCAATCTCTCCCATTTTTCAAATGCTCCTTGACATGATTTTTAAATGTTTCCCACATTCCAGAGCATTTAATATTGATATCAGTGGTGCACGCAATTAACTTATGATACGTTTTCATGAGCGGATATCTATATTTAGACTAGGATTCATTCACTCCACGTCCACTTGTAAATCGTTAAAAATTTGATTTGCGGCTGCTAAATGACAGAACCGTAACAACATATTCCCGTAATTACCAGCGATACAAAGTACTGAAGGGAGAATATATGTTTTTACGCTTGAATGTTTGCCCTTAAGTACTGAGAGAAAAGGCTCCCGTCAGACGCTTTAGCCCTTCGTTGCCATCATTGTTGGTGATTAGGAAGTGTGCCGCACTGCTTAAAAAAAGTTTGAATGATGAAAAAATAGAGTTGGGCGAGCCGCGTAGCCACCATTGTTTAAGATTAAGGGCAGCGTCCCCCGTTGGTTGTTAAATATTTTTTTTAACTTGAATATTAAATGATGATGTATCTTGTGCAGCGTTGCCGTGCAGTTAAACCATGGGTGGATTGCAGAAGCTTAAGAGCGTGTCCTGCCTGCAACAGCAGCTAGGAGAACATTAATAAAATAGTGCTCAGAAACTGTATGTGCAACATACTAAGTAACAACACATGTAACAGGGACAGTCCCCATGGGGGGTTACAACAGGAGAAAAGGCAGTACTAAGGAGGGACTACTAAGCCTTTAACTAATCAAATGCCACCATTTACAAACGACAGTAACCAGAGCCAATTGAAAAGATGGGCGGAAAGTAGGCAAAGTTTAAAGTTCTTACCCGACTACAGCATGAATCGAAGAAACAGCGCAAGTGCTGTCTAGACCAGAACTAAAAAGTGCTTGACCTCCACACAGCTGTAATCATTTAGTTTATCCAGCTGCCTGAGCTTGAACTTTAGGTGGCACACACATGCCATTGTAATGCTGTTAAAGTGTCTTAGATAACTAAATAATTTATGGTGTTTTTCTCTGACAGCAGCAAAAATGGGTGCAGGTAGTCATTAAGGTACATGGCTTTTTAGGTGTGGATTGACAGTGTATTCGTTAGCTTGCCCTATTGTCATTGCAAATGCGTGTACTTGCATAGAGCCATGAACAGTAATATGATGGTCAGGGACAATAAATGATATTATTTTTAAAATGTAGTTAATTTTCATTTAAATATTACCGTCCTCCACAACCAAATTGAAGTGTAAGTATAATACACCACTGTTCAGTGGCTTAGAATGAACCCACTTTTTTGATCGTTACTGTTGAAAAAAGTGCCCCCTTTAATTCTCCAGCATATTCTCTGATATAGAGTGGAAACATCTGTCCGTCATTTAAATTGGGTAAACATGGTCATTTTTTTTTTAAGTTAACTCTGGAAGATACCCGAGCACAGTTCCTGATTCCCAAGGGACCCTTGGATCGTAACCGGGCTGAAGCCTCCCAGGAGCGTGCTCAGAATTTAAATCCCATGGTTGATGTGAAAGTGGACACTGATACTATCGAAAGCAAGGAAGAAGAATTCTTCACACAATTTGATGCTGTAAGTAACTATTAAAACTTCACAAAAGTTGTTCATCTTGTGCGTTGGATTTTGAACAAAGTGATAGCAAATGTTGTCAGGAAACGTTGATTTTTGTCAAGCTAATATTTACAATATTTTATGTAACCATGGAAGCTTTTTGAAGTTTGTCTTCCTGGTGTAACTATTTTAACTAAAAGCTAATGTTTGATATTATTTTGTGACATCTATACTCCACTTTGTAATTTCCCTTATCCATGGTGTATGTTGTCTTGAGGTAACATAAAGGCTGGTGCTTTTACAAACCACACTAAATATGTTAATTTTAAGAAGTAATGCTTAACCACTCATGCTTGTTGTATGCTTTCCCCTAGGACCTAAGTGTGAGACAATAGTGTTTTTTGTATGATTGTAAATAAGCCACATTTGCAACGTGTATCCATCATCCGCTGCATAATCTGCAGATTTAAAAAACAAAGTTGTTTCTTGCTCAACCGCATCAAAAGTTACTAAAAAGGTTGCGATGCATGTTCCCTCACAATGGAAAGCCCTTCTCCAATATTGACTGTTCACTTTTAAGTTGCTTATTTCAACGTTTGGGGTTTATCTGGACCTATTAGTTGTTGCCCAGACAATGTTAACATGACAAAATAATGAAACCCTACTGTAAACAAAATGTGCTGCATTATCCCACATAAATTGTGTTTTGTTGCCACATAATTTACTCTATCCTAATGCATATTTTGGTCCTCCCCTTCTCAATAATTCCAGTGGCCTTGATTATTAGCCATTATAAGCTGCATTTGTTTTTTGCGATTGAAGCATGGCTCAAGGAGGTCTTCAGTCATCCGCTAGGTTTGGCCCATAGCCGTTCCCTCTTGAAGGTTGATATGTCAGGGGTGTCCGTTAAGGAGTTGCATTAATCCATGCTGCAAATGAGATGAGCAAACAACAGCAGTAGTTCACATGAAACTCATTAAATATAATAATATTGGATACACATGGCAAAATTTACTGTAGTAATTTTACAATAGTATAACAAAAACGGGGTAGCAGATTTCCAGTGCAATGATGGAAATGATAAAGTACATTCTTCATCTTATGCAAACATTATATAAAAACAAAAAGTGTTCAAAGCTACCCCATGTGAACAACAACCACAACCAAAAATAAAATGAAACCAGTAGTTAGAAAATCATAGGTATGTTGGCCTTCAAACAACTGAGAAAGAGGTCCTATTAGACCAGGCACTTAGTTGCCTAACCACACGTTGTAATGGTGTAACAAAAGGGTTGTTTGCCAGCAGTGTAAGTGACATTTTGACCCGACCAGGGTCTCATGAGGACAAACAGACAGATGGCCTGGGTGACTGAACCTAAAATAGGGTTTTACGGCAAGCAGTCAAGAAAATACTGCAAGTGAAGAGTGAAAAATCGTCTGGTGAACTGAACATAAGAATTCTTAAAGGTGTGGTACCCTTGAGGGAAGCTGCTAGGTGTAGAAATTTCTCATACGTAGGACATGAAAATTAGTGCCCCTGTAAAATCCATTAGGCGTTTAATGGCTTTCCACGTATTTATAGTTTTGCAAGCACCTTTATTCTAGAGACGTCTGTACTGTAGTGATATCTGCAAATAGACTGTCAGACAAATCTAGCTCATGGATAAAGCATCAACAATGGTGGAGTGTCTATGGCATTACTTTTGAGAAAGCTTGTTGGCCCACCAACCCCCTTGCTCACATCAGTGATAGGATGCATATCTGCTTGGCTGGACAGCCCATTTGGCCAAGAGATCGATTAACCTCCTCTATTTTCTTGTAGAGATAGTGACCTGGAAGATACATGGTGATATGGTACAATTATAAATCACCAAACACCACAGTAGTGTAAGATATCATATATAATTCCACTTATTTGTTTTTACTAAAATGTAGATTTGCCTTGTCACAAGCTAGGAGGATTCTAATTATATGCCAAGGACAAGGTGTGTCATTACATGGTGTGTTTAAAGCAAGACTAGTACAAGTTTGCCACATACTCAACTGGTTTGGATTCGAAGGTCTGCAAATGCCCCACTACGCAGTGTTTAGAATATTGTCAAGACTGTAGCCTGAAAGGGAAGCCTTGGAGACTTTGGCTCCCCCAGTTTATTGGGCACCGAAATAGAATAGTTGATGCCTATTTTAGAGAGTAGCCTACAAACCCATCTGGCCACAGTAAGGGTACTAACTGCATGGTGGGGTCTCCTAAAGGAAATGAGAAGTTGATCAGTGAAGGTGGGTCTAAGGGAACTAATGCGTCTTTCGCACTACTTAAGGCAGCTAGCGATGGGAGAGGTGCGAGTGCTTCGGGAAATGGGGGTAAAGGACTGGAGAGGAGCTGGTCTTTGTCCTTTGGGAGAGGAAGAGGACTCCTTCAGGAGTGAAGGGGCATTGAAATACAGGTAAATTCTTAATGTTTAATACCTTGAAATCAGAAAGAGGAAGACAGTTACTTTGGCTGAGAGTAGCTTCAGATACAAGTCTGAGTTGGAAGGCTAGGCTGAGATTACATAAGCATGAAGTTGATGTCCCACATATATGAGTAGCTGGGGCTGGAGGTATGGAGGCTGATTTTACTCCTACGCCTACTAACCAGAGACTTCTTGCCCAAGGTAAAGGAGTTGAAAAGAGAGTGACATAGCGAAAAAATGTTGATTGACTTGTAGTAAAGGTCTTTTACAAAAAAGGAGGCACGGAAATTAGATAAAACAAGTGAAGTGGCATGAAGTAGATCATTAGTCCCATCCAGCAGCGGAAAGCACGGGTCGGTGGTAGGGGGCGCGACAGGAGGGGGGTGAACGCGGGGAAAGTGAGTATTATAAAAGAAAAACATACCTTCTCCCCGCGTCACTCCTCCGTAGTACTCCCTAGCTGGCCTTAACATGAAGCACACCCAGGCTCCGAGCCAGCCAATCACAATGCTGCTTGGAGGAAAAAATAGTGTTAAAAGGACAAGTGGTGCCTGATAACAGCAAAGGTGAAGGAGAATGTGGGGATTTGAGGGGTGAAAGGGGGGAAAGGCGACACCCAGAAGAGGGTTCCAGTCTTGGAGAAAGGCATCTACTGACAAGACTTCCGAATCAGGATGACAGCTCACAAACATGTGAAGCTACTTGTCAGGAGGCAAAACATTTGACCTCCAATTTGCCCTAGATAGAAGAATTTTATAAGCAGATCTGAGCAGCCAGCCAGTAGTCGCTGAAGTTGTGAAGGTGACAGGAATACTAATCGGCTACAGAATGGTAGGTTTGAAGGGCTTGCTCAATGCAAAGTCCAGGCCAAATTAAAGTCTCAAACAGAGTCAACAGACTGAGATGATGAAGATCTATACTGATTCATTGAAAATAGTTTATTAAGATTGCGTTGTAAAATAAGGACCCTGTTGTGGAAAATAAATAAAGGTAGAAAGACCAGTAAGATACCTCATATCCACTCCTATGTAAAGGCCATTTGGGCAACAAGATGGTAAATTGCATGCTTGAAGCAAAGCTGCACAACAATGGATCAGTGCTTTTGCTCCCACACTCATTAGTAATGAATTTGCATCTGTTGAGGAAGACTGCATTAGAAGTACTCTTGGCCATAAGAAGGCCCTTTTCTATTTCTACACACTAACGCATAGGCTGTTATAGTTCTTTATTCTGTTTAAATTCATACACTGTTAAAACCTCTAAGTTTTGGGTTACAATCAATCCAGATTTCTAAAACACTCTCGAGGGTCTGTCCTTGTTGAATAAAAATAGAGCATTGACTGAGCAAAGACAACAAATCGTGGTACCAATCCTGTTGTAACAGTAGTCGCCAAAAATATGATGTAGAGGAGTCTCTGTATTTGGTGTTTATTTCTATTGGAACCTCTTGTGTTGTCATGCACAGAATAACCTTTAAAACTAAAAGCGAAGGCAATGGCCTCAATTAAAGGATTGAATGCTATGGGAACATCCTTCAATAGCCTCCCATTTTATTTTTGCGAAAGCGACAGTACATTACAAGGCAACACCTACAATGCACCAGCTGGATTACAAACTCTGTCTTCCCAGTTACCATCACAAACCGCTACAGACCTATCAGTGTACAGAGAAGATAGTGAAGCCTATAATGTCCTTTAAGGAATTCTAAAACATAGTCGACGTGCTCTTGAAAAGTTCAGTCTGTTAATACCCAACCATTTACGTCTTGGGTGATTTTGTCCTCTTCAATTTCCTAGTTTAAAAAGATTCAGTGCTACTGTTCTGGGCTTGGGAAGATATACTTCTGAACCCAAAGGAAACTTTACAAAGCAAAAACATCCTATTACAACATGCCAGAGGAGGGTCTTCTTTAGATATAGAACTGACATTTGAAAGCGAAACCACTTGCCAATGCATGTAAGCAAAAAATTATAAAATCTTACAATTAATATTGGTTCGTGTTTTCACTTAGTGGCTGTTGCTCTGTTTTGTTTCACAATCTAAAAGAACATACTTACTACAATAAATTGGATTTCTGGCCGTTTAAAGTTTTTGCTCTCTATTTTTTAAACAGTTGTTAGAGTATGCAACAACGTTTTGAAAGTAGAAGCCCTGTAGTTTCGACAAGGCTACTGTAGCTCACCTGTGTATTATTCATTACTCCTAGGTGTGTCTTACCTGCTGCCCACGAGATGTAATGGTGAAGATAGATCAGATTTGCCACAAAAACAACATCAAGTTCTTCGCTGGTGATGTCTTTGGCTACCATGGATTTATGTTTGCAGATCTAGGAGAACACGAGTTTGTGGAGTAAGTCGTTTTTGGAATTGTGGAACACCTTGTCCAGCAAAAAAAGAGTTCTGTGTACCAAAATGTAATTTTATCAGAAACGCAAATAGCGATTAGTAATAATTTTTTTTAAAATCGGTTTTTATTTAGTTTTGAAGATTACAACAATATGAGAGATAACCTGTATCACATAAAGTTGAATGCATGGTGAACCGTTCGTCTACATGTAATAAACTGTACAGTTTGTTAGTGGTTTACGTCGAGCATACATTCGGTATTGTCATACAGGCATCTATGAAGTGAGTCTCGACAGAATATACAGAGTCCACTCTGAAAACAGCCTTCATTCTGTGACGCGGTTCCCATTTCGTTTTACGTAAAGTCTTTACAAGGCGAACAAGTCAGGCAGGTGTACAGATGTTATAAACAGAAGAAAGACAACTAATAAGAATTCAGAACTAGCAGCAGCCGCATACATCACTCTTCAGGTGCATGTGTTGCACTCTGTTCCTCCCCCCCGCTCGCACTACCCGCCCTTTCCCGATCCACCACCCTCATCACCCTCCATGGCGCACCTTAAATGTCCTTTGGCATGCGCACCCTGCTGTCCTTCTGGACCTTCCCTCTCGATGTGTAACAACACTTGAAATATTCCTTTCCATTGAGTTGCTGTGGGCGTCTTCCGTAGCCCCAACGTTTCCTCCTGCTGGATTGCTATCCCTTCTTCATTGACCCACCCTAGTAGGGATTACCTCCAAGCTCGTATATGTGGCGGATCTCTCGCATTCCATTTCTTGCTCAGGAGTGGCTTGGCTACCACCAAACCTAGGTGTAGGAAGCGGGAGGATACCTTCATGGTCGGAGACCTAGGAAATGATGCAGTAAATAAACGGACCATTCAAAGGGTATGTTGCGGTCTGTGCAGGTGCGCAACGCTGCGCCTACTGCTTGCCAGTAGGCGTGTAGTCTGTGGCAACCCCATAGCATGTGGACTATTCCAACCCCCACCTCCATGCACCTGGGGCACAGCGCATCTGTGCGGTGAAAGTACTTATCTATCTTCTCGGGTGTGATGTATGCCCTGTGGATTATAAATAGTTGTATGTGCCGGAATCTCATGTTCCTGGGGATTCGCGTTGGGCTTTTCAGCACCCTTTCCCATTCCCTGTCCTCCAACGGCCGTTCCAGGTCTGCCTCACACTTACGGCGTAGCGGATTTAAAGAGATTGCTGCGTGAATTCGGAGGGATGCTGCAAACCATCGGCTCAAGTGTCTACTGTGTACCATTACGTGCAAGTACTGGATGATGAGGTGTTGGCTGGGTTCCTCTTGCATTTCTTCCCATTTAGAGGACAGCGTCGCAATGAGTGAACGGTGTCTTAGAAATTGACCCGGCGGCAGCCCCATCTCGTCAGCTAGGGATTCGTATGGTAGGAGCTGCCCATCTCGGTATAGATCTCCCAATGTCACTATGTCTGCTTCGTGCCAGGCCGTGAGCTCGAGAGGTGTGAGCGCCACAGGCCCGCTGGGAGAGCCCACCAATGGTATGGCCGGTGTGTAGGGGACCAATGCCTTGGTGAGATGCAGGCAGCGACGATAACTCCTATAAGCCACCACCAGCAGAAGAGGGACAGGCATCTGGGCCCTGGAGGCTGGGTGGAAGAGCTCGTGATAACTTCAAGAGAGTGGGGAGGAGGCAGGGTAGCGGTGTCCTAGCGTCCTTTGTCGGCGAGCCAGCAGGCTACCCACTCCAGTTGTGCGGCTAGGCAGTAGTGCTCGAAACAGGGCGCAGCCAGTCCCCCCTGGTCAGTGGGCAGGTGTAACTTTGCTAGCGCCAGTCTATGACGCGCATTGCCCCATAGAAAGTCCCAAAGCATCTTGGTGAGCAAAGCGAAGAAGGTCGCTGGGACGTAGAGGGGCAAATTGGCAAAGTAGTACAGGAGTCGAGGGAGGATCACCATCTTAGATAGCGCCACCCTGCCTGTGACTGCCAGGGGTAACGTACTCCAAAAGTTCACTTGTGATTTAATGGCTGTCACTGCCTGCCCCATGTTACCGTCCAACAGAGCGATTAGTAATCAGTAGTGAATTATGTAGGTCTGGCATTGACAAACTTGTTGATATGGTTATTTTTTTTAATGCAAGCCTATGCCCAAAAAAATGTAAAGAAAGGGAGAAAAGAAATCATGTCGGCCATACCTCTGCAGTAAAAATTTTACCATAAAAAACTAGCATTGACAAAGCCATTGCCTTTGGCAATGTGTTATACTCATGTTGCACACCAGTTTGGCTGCTGTTCAGCACTGCTAAGAGTTGGTGGGGTAAGGTAAATTGGAGTACATTTAAGTGGGGTAGATTGGAGGGGCGTAGAGTGTCTTAGAATGAGTGGGCAGAGAGAGGAGTGGCATATTGTGGAGTGTCATAGAATGGAGTGGCATTCCGTAGAGTGGAGTGTCATAGAATGTCGTGGTGTGGTGTACAGTGGAGTATAGTGGAGTGGTGTAGACTGGCGTAGTATGGAGTATGCATGGTATAGTAGCGCACTGCCATTACAGACAGCACATTTTCAATTGAAATGACCATTACATTTGTACCACGCTTCAGAATTACAAAAAAATAAACTTAATTTGTACTTTCCTAATTCTGCTACATTTTGAAACATGAGCACAGTTCATTTTTGTTGTGTGGTAGATAGAAGTATTTAATTTCCCAGCAAGATTGTCACATACATCCTCTCACAAAGTCAGAGCAAGAAAAGAATCGTCAAACCCCCTCTGAAGACAGAGCTTGACATTTGACCTCAGTCTATGGCTGCACAGCAAATGTGACAAGGTAAAGTACAAGAGTTAAAGCCCTGTTTAGAGAAAATGAGCAATCTGAAGGATACAGCAGTAAACCAGCAATTCACCAACAGACATTTTAACTCAAGCTTGACAGCCTAAAACCAATAAAGCCAGCAAATGGAAAGAAAGTAAATGTGAGATACAAACCACAAAGCTAATGGTCAGCAATGGGCTAAAATGCATTCCCATGGAAGTTTTCAGAATGCCCACAAGACATTTTTAGCAAACCTTAACAGCTTAACTGTCTGGTAGGCTTCGACCTAAATAAATGAACCATTGTACAAAATGTTAATAGAACAATACGGGTTCTCCCTAGAAGGCTGATGCACAGTGAACAGGTATATAAACCCTTTTCAGTTTTAGTGGATGTAACACTAAAATGTGTGTTTTCTATTTTATGTTTTTATTTATTTATTTCAACTTAATGTGTTTTTGTCAGTGGCGTTATATTCTGTTTAGAATTTAACAACTGAAAAAACACAGCTATTTCTAAATCCACAGACTATAGTAAAGAAAAGATATTATTCCGTGCAATCATTCTGCATACTAGAGTTCATGTTTCAGGTGTTATCAGTCCGGTTTGGTCAATCTTAACCTCTTGAGTGCTGTTGACGTACCCGCAATGTCGATCGTGCTCTTGGCACTGTTGACTTGGAGGTCACATCAAAGCACAGAGGCAAGGAAAACCCTCTGGTGATGGCTTTTTAGATTGAGCCAACCAAACAGTAATGCCCTACCAGACAGCACAACTGTCTGGTTGCAAAAGCCTAATTGTGGGCATACTAAGTACATACAGGCACTTGCAGTCCATTTATTGCATATCTGGTTGGGTTACTATCACTTTTTCATTTGCTTGTTTCTTAATCTTGTACCAGCTTTTCAATCTTGTGTTTGTTCCTTCAATAGGGCATAGCCTCTTTACCATCTCTTTGATGGACTAGCTTCCCTGCTTCAACTACTTGTTTTTCGGTAACTATTTTTTGCTTTAGCCCTCCATGAGTGTGCATGTGTTTCCCCACTGTCTCTCCCATGCGCTCCCCAGCCCTCACGTTGCTCTCTCTCGTCCATGTGCTTCCCCCCCCCCCACCCACACTTGTGTTGCTCTGTCTTGCTTTTGTGCTTGACCACAGGCTCCACACCCCTACCCATAGGGTTGCTCTCTTTCACTCTGGTTGCTTCTCCCTCTGCCTGCTGTATTGCTTCTTTCCAAACCTCTAGCTCAACCTGGTCAGCCCTTTTAATAAAGAAAAAAAAATGAATATGTGCTTATGCTCAGCATTTCAAAGCAATGCTTTCATTTTTTTTCTCAAACTTACCGGTCCGTCTCGCATTGGTAAATAAAAGAAACCCCAAAAACACACCTATGTAAATTTGTAGGCACCCACATGCGTTTTGAACATACGTGACTACAAATTGGCGCAGTGTTTCCATCATTGTTGTTTTTAAAAATATATATTTTTCAAAAGGCATGTAGCACAGCAGCGGCAGTGTTGTACTGTATGGCTAGAAAATACTGGTCAAGGCAATAGGCGAGACCTATTGGTTTCACAAATCCTTGTTACCATTTCAGATCGGGCTGCTTGAGAAGAGTTCCCCAGCAGTCTCTAGCTCCCCCCCCCTCCGCCCCCAACGATGATCAGTGTGCATGGCACGCTGATGTCGTTGGCTTGAAAGTGAAAGGAGCCGAAAAAATCATCTTATTTTCACTTGAGTTAGTGCTTGGTGACCCTCGAGCACCGATTTCAATGGGAGAGGTACTATTGATAATAGGACACTATCCCGTTTCCAGTGGTATCTCTCCATAGAAATTCTTGCTTGAGGTTCCACCCCTGAGACACCCCAGGATTTACTTTTGATGGGAGGAGAGGCCCACATGACAATGAACTAGTGGTTGCCCACCCATCTGAAAGAGACTCGTTAGTGATAGATTCCTTACCTTAGAATATCCCCAGGTGTCAGACTGGATCCGGAAATTTTTGTGTAGCAGTACCCTTGCGCGTCGGTAGGCGGCTCCGGGCCGTCGTGGGCGCCGTGATGACGTCGTCTGAGTACTTAGACGCCGTCTCCGCGTGCTGATGTCAGTTCTTTTTTCCGCGCCAGCAAGCGCAGATCTAGAAAAAGCAGTACTTTAGTCACTTTTTGACTAGTCTTTTTGATCCCTTTTTGATAATTTCTCTTGAGTCTTGCGACTACGGACGGTGCCGATGAGGATTGCGACCGACTGATGTCGGTCACCGACCCTCACCGTCGGTGTCTCCACGTCGACCACGACGACAAGACCTGCCCCGACTGCCGGGCCTTGACTTCGAAAGCTAGACGGGAGCGGTCCCGCAAGCGACTCGAACTCTGGCAGTCGGCCCGCGCCGCGAGAGGTTCCGGTCCCACAGGAGGTCGAGGGACAGGTCGCGGGGTCGGAGCCATCACAGCTCCGAGAGTCGACATCACTTCTCCGGGTTGAAGTCGTCGTCAGGTAAGCACAAGAAGTCGAAGAGGTGTCATCGCTCTTCTGACTCCCCCCGACACTCGCGCGACACGGCCAGGGGTTCGGGTGACACCGCCCACGCGGCTCCGTCGGAGTCGCGGGCGTCGCAGCCTGCTCCACACCCTCCGGTCCCTGGGCAGGACGCAACGCCAGGGGGAGATCGAGCGTTTCCTCATGGCCATGGTCCCTCTCTTCCCCGACGGGCTCCGCGGCGCCTTCGGGCCCAGTGGACCCGTCTGGGGCCCCTAGCGGGCCGGGGGCTTTGGCCCTGACGCCGTCGCCGCCTTCGGGCCCGGCGCCTTCGGGCCCCACTGGATCCGCTTTGGGATCCGGGTCGTTGCCGGTTGACCTAACGACCTCACCGGCGCCTGTCCCTCAGGTGTCGCCTCCGGCGCCGTCCTCGGGCGGCGCCGTCCCCGATGCCTCCCTCGCTCCGGTTCCGGCATCGGAACGGCGCCGCTGGGGGCCGCTTTCGACGCCGCTTGGGGAGTTTAGCTTCTATGAACCAGCCCCATCGTTTGACAACCCTGATTATCAGGGGATGGGTGAAGAGGAGTATTGGGAGGGGTCTGAGGACCCTCTGATCCGAGAGTGTCAGTCTCAAGAGGACTGGACAGGCGGACTTGGGGATGCCAGTGGTCTGGACACCTCACCAGACACTGGCTTTGTCTCGCCTCCTACCGTGGCTACGAAGGAGGGGACAACCTACAGTGTGGTGTTGATGAGGGCGGCCAGGGCCCTGGGCCTTGAGCTCCCCGTCGCGGCCATGCGGACTAACCTCCTCACTGAGGTCCTTAAACCGCAGTCAAGCTCGGCCGAGCCTCTGCTGCCGTTTAGTGAGGCCTTGACCGACGTTCTTTTGGGCACTTGGTCCAGGCCTGCTACAGGTTCGCCTGTAGATAGGAACGTGGCCGGACGCCACCGCCCGGCCCCGGGCGACCCATGTTTCCCGTCCACCTACCCCACCCCTGAGAGTCTGGTCATCCAGGCGTCCAACTCCCAGACCTCGTTCCCGTCGGCTCCGCCAGACAGGGAATCCAAGAGGTATGAGCAGTACGGTATCAAGATATTCTCATCCCTTAGTCTGGGACTGTGGTCTTCCAACACCGCATGCCTCTTGGGCCGCTACACCCACTCTCTGTGGGACACGGTCGCGGAATTGCTGCCAGAGTGTCCGTTGGAGGTACGGGCCAAACTCGGCCAAGCCCTTGTGGAAGGCCGTGATGCGGCAAAATATTCTATTCGGTGTGGGCTGGATACCACCGACTCACTAGGCAGAGCGATGGCAACGACGGTGGTGATTTGTCGCCACGCCTGGTTGAGGTCCGCCAACCTTTCGGCCGATGTCCAAAACACACTTATGGACATGCCGTTTGATGGCCGTCGCCTTTATGGCGACAAGGCAGACCATGCGCTTGAGCGCTTTAAGGACTCCAGGGCTACGGCCAAGTCCTTGGGCCTCTCGGCCCGCGCCAGCAAACGGGTGCCTTTCGCTCCTTTCGTGGCCAAGGAAGGGGCGCCCCCAAACGTGCTGCCAGCCACGGACCGCAGACTAATATTCAACGCGGTGGCGGCCGTGGAAATCGCCGTGGAGGCGGTCGGGGACAACGGCGAGGACAGTCCACACCATCTCCTGCAGCATCCGCCTCAAAACCCTCCTAGTCTGTGCTTTTCGGCCCATGTGACGCCAGTGGGGGGCAGGGTTCGCCATCACCACTCCTACTGGCGCATCAGACAGGTGGGTGCTGCAGATCGTTCGAAGGGGCTACTCCCTCCCCTTCGAGACGATCCCTCAAGCCATGCCACAGCAACACCACCGCTTATCGGGGGATCATTTGTGGCTTCTGCAGGAGGAAGTTTCGGCCCTCTTGGCCAAGGGGGCCATCGAGCACGTTCCTGGGCCAGAAGTAGGGTGTGGTCTCTACTCCCACTACTTTCTGGTACCCAAGAATGGCAAAGGGGGCCTACGCCCTATCTTGGACCTACGGAACGTCAACGGCTTCCTCCGGAAGGAGAAGTTCAAAATGCTGACTCTGGCTCAGGTGTTAGCTGCCCTGGACCCAGGAGACTGGATGGTAGCGTTGGACTTCCAGGACGCTTATTTCCACATCCCCGTCCTGCCAGCCCACCGGCGCTACCTGCGGTTCAAGGTAGGCCACGAGCACTTTCAGTTTACCGTGCTTCCCTTCGGCCTTACCGCCCCACGGGTGTTTACAAAAGTGATGGCGGTGGTCGCAGCTCAACTGCGCAGGTTAGGGGTTTCAGTCTTCCCCCTACCTCGACGACTGGTTGTTGAAGGCGGGCTCGCCCCAGACAGTCGTCAGCCACCTCCAGACGACGGCAGACCTCTTGCACCAGCTGGGGTTCTCCATCAATGTGCCGAAGTCACACCTGTGTCCCTCTTAGAAGCTCCTTTTCATCGGAGCGGTTCTCGACTTGGCGCAGTTTCGGGTTTACCCACCTGAACAGCGGGTTCGGGATATACATTCTCTGATTACACTCTTTCAGCCTTTATCCCGAGTTTCGGTCAGGTTGACGCTGCGGCTTCTGGGGCTGATGGCTTCCTGCATACTTCTGGTGCATCACGCCCGTTGGCAGATGCGGGCTCTGCAGTGGGACCTGAAGTTTCAGTGGGCCCAGCATCAGGGTAACCTGTCCGACCATGTCCTGATCTCGGAGGGCACTGCGAGACAGCTGCAGTGGTGGCTCACGGACCGCGATTGGGTCAGCGGCAGATCCCTCTCCCCTTCCCAACCGGAGCACGTAGTTGTAACTGACGCGTCCCTCCAGGGCTGGGGAGGCCACATGGGAGAGGCGGAGATCAGAGGCCTCTGGTCTCCGGCGGAGTCCCGGCTCCATATCAACCTTTCGGAGCTGTGGGCGATTCGTCTAGCACTGAAGGCATTCCTCCCCTCTGTTCGGGGGAGTGTAGTGCAAGTTTTCACGGACAACACCACCGCTATGTGGTACTGCAACAAACAGGGCGGGGTGGGGTCGTGGACCCTCTGCCAGGAGGCTCTGCGCCTCTGGCAATGGCTGGAACATCAGGGCGTGACCCTGGTGGTTCAACACCTGGCAGGTTCTCTGAACGCCAGGGCGCACAAACTCAGCCGCCGTGCATGATGGATCACGAATGGCGTCTGAACTCGGACGTGGCGCAAGGTCTCTTTTTGCAGTGGGGAGAGGCTTGGTTAGATCTATTAGCCACCGAAGAGAACGCGTAATGTAATCAGTTCTGCGCGTTAGAATTTCCAAGGCGGCACTCGCTCGGAGACACTTTTCGTCGCGAGTGGAGTTACGGTCTGTTGTACGCCTTTCCGCCTATACCACTTCTGCCCAGAGTGCTGAAGAAGATCAAGGGCGACCGGGCACAAGTCATCCTTGTGGCTCCGGACTGGGCACGAAGGTACTGTTATCCCGAGCTACTCAGTATGTCAGTCGATCCCCCGGTTCGTCTGCCTCTTCAGGAGGACCTTCTGTCGCAGCAGCAGGGGATGGTCCATCACCCGAACCTGTCCAGTCTCCACCTCCATGCTTGGAGATTGAGCGGCGACAGTTGAGGCCATTTGACTTGCCTCCTGAAATCTGTAACATCATTCTGGCAGCCAGGCATCCCTCCACAAAGTCGGTACATGCCTGCAGGTGGAACAGATTTGTGGCATGGTGCACAGCAAAGGCTGTGGATCCTCTCTCTGCCCCTCTTTCTGAGGTTCTTCTCTTACTTCTTTTTCTTGCCCAGCAGGGCTCTGCTCTGGGCACTCTAAAGGGCTACCTCTCTGCCATTTCAGCCGTTCAAAGGCTGCCTGATCAACCTTCTTTGCTCAAGTCCCCTATTGTTAATCGATTCCTAAAAGGCATCACACATACGTTTCCACCTGTTCCCTTCGTGATGCCTCAGTGGGACTTGAACCTGGTTCTTACATTTCTGATGTGCGCTCCCTTTGAGCCACTTCACAACTGTCCTATCCGCCTTCTTACTCTGAAGACTGCTTTCCTGGTTGCCATCACCTCTGCCAGGAGAGTGAGTGAGCTCCAGGCTCTTTCTTCTAAACCTCCTTTCCTTTCTGTCCATCCGGACAAGGTTGTGTTGCGGACAAAACCCTCTTTCCTGCCCAAGGAAGTCACAGCCTTCCACATCGGGCAGTCCATCACCTTGCCCACCTTCTTTCCGCCTCCGCATCCCTCAAAGGAGGAAGAGCGGCTCAACCGTCTGGACCCAAAACGTGCGCTTTCATTCTATTTGGATCGCACACGCCAGTTCCGGGTGGATGACGACCTCTTTGTTGGTTACGTGGGTGCTAAGAAGGGAAGGCGGTGCACAAACAGACCATCTCTCGGTCGATCGTGTTGTACATCCAAGCGTGCTACTCCTTGGCTAAAAAGGAACCTCCAGCTGGGCTGAGGGCCCATTCCACTCGGGCCACGGCGACTACTACCTTGGGCCGGGGAGTCCCCTTGCAGGACATATGTCAGGCAGCTACATGGGCCTCGCTGCACACGTTCGCAAGACACTACTGCTTGGACAGCCAAGTCCGGAGGGATGGCTTCTTTGGCCGTTCCGTCCTCCAGGACTTTCTGGTGTGATTATTGGTTCTCAGACCCACCACCGGGGTTGGTATTGCTGGGGTATCTATTCTAATGTAAGGAATCTATCACTGACGTGTCTCTTTCAGATGCACAAGTTACTACTTGTGTAACAATATATCTGTAAGAGACATTAGTTAGTGATAGATTCCTTACCGACCCACCCATCCTCCCCGTTCTGCGAACCGATATCTAGGGTTAAGGTCATCCCCTTTCAGGGCCCTAGTTTCAATGGCACCAGTGTTGGTTTTTAGCATAGCTCTGCATTTCTGGCGCGGAAAAGCTGTGTCTAAGAACTGACGGCAGCACGCGGAGGCGGTATCTAAGTACTCCGACGTCATCACGGCGCCCACGACGAACGCCGAGCCGCAGACGACGCCTACCGACGCGCAAGGGTACTGCTACTCTAAAATTTCCGGATCCAGTCTGACGCCTGGGGATATTCTAAGGTAAGGAATCTATCACTAACTAATGTCTCTTACAGATATATCGTTACACAAGTAGTAACTTGTGCTTCAAGACACAACAGTCTTTCTGCCCCATGTTCCCTGATGGGAGGCAGATGGGGTCTTTACCCCCTGTTTCCCTCTCCTTTTCAAAAGCCCACTAGACATCAGAAACATATTTAAGCACCATTGCGGAAAGGTGTGGGGGCTGCCTACTCACTTGTCACGCAGAGCTCCCATTCCTCAACTGTCCTTTTAGTCTTTCACCTCCCCACCACAACATACTGAGGTAATGGAGGATAAATTTTTATTTGAGACTCTTTTTTTCAACACAAAAAACTACACAGTATCTCCCTATGTTAAAATGAATGATCAGGCATACTACTGATATATTCAATAACCCTGTCACATCTAGAATTAATTATCACTCCTAGAGTTGTTAAGAAATATAAGCCTTCTCCAGCAGACCCGATTAACATTAGGAGTCAACTTACACCAGACTCTTTGGTTGTGGCTACTGCTCACAAAAGAGCACACTCACAGGCAACTGGTAACTTGTGTATAGGTAACTTGTGTAAAGGCAACTTGTGTATAGTTTACAAGGCTTTAAACAATCAAGGACCACATTCGCTTAAAAACCAACTGAAACTTTATGTACCTTCAAGGCAGCTCCGCTCTTCCTCTTTGCACCACCTAGTTATCCCACGATCAAAGAAAGTTTCCTGGGGTGACCGTCGCTTCACAGTGGCTGCCCCCAAACTTTGGAACACCCTCCCGCACAACATCAGGACGAGCTCGTCCCTTTATCAATTCCGGAAACTCTTAAAAACATGGTTATTCAACCAATGAGCCTCATGCAACGAGTGTGGACTGGTGGAATTTACTAGCGCCAAGACGCCCAAGGGTATTCGCTGCGCTCTATAAATCTCAACAAATAAATAAAATAAAGATCCACCACCAGACAAAGAGCGCAAACATATAGATGCAGCAGGAAAATGAGTGAAGCTCAATCATCCAGTCATTGGAGGATTGCTAATTCAATAGGCCTATTATGAAGATCTGATGGGGCACACTGGGACGAAGTGTAAGACATTTTACAACATCTCCCAAAGGAACATAAAAAGAGGGCATACCAAATTGCTTCAGAGGGAAAATGTATTTCTAATTCAAATGTAAGATCTGCACTTGATAGTGCTTATAAAGTGGCTAGAGGAATAAACATTAGCCTTCTACTAAGAAGACACGTCTGGTTAGGAGTATCTGGTTTTAAACCAGATGTACAAAAACATTTACTAGGCCTTCCATTTGATGAAGTGCGCTTTTTGGACCGCAGGATGATACTCTCTTAATTTTTTTTAAAAAAAGACAACAAGATCGCTAATTTAGTGCGAGCCCTAAAACACAATCTCAAAGGGGCACTTTTCGTGGCTCCTCATATCGTGGAGGATCAAAAACAACCTACACTGACACATCCACCTCCTATAATAAAACACATACTCAAACAGCCTCTCCTAGAGGATATTATAGTGGGTCCTACAGAGGAAACAATAATAAAGGGAGTGAAAAGGAGATTCTAACATAAACAAAATCTCCACCAACACCAGGGCTTGACTCGCCTATCATTCCTCACGATCACACAGCATCTGTCGGGGGAAGACTACAATACTTCCTTCCCTCATGGATAAATATCACACCTGATATTATCCAACATGGTTATTGTCTGGAGCTCACTTCAACACATCCAAACATTCCACCTCACACTCGTAGATTATCAACACACCATCAAAACCTAATCAAACACGTAATTCAAGCTTTACTGACCAAAGGAGCAAAAGGACTAGTTCCACTACGACAAGACACAAGAGTCTATTCCCTTAACTTCCTTATACCCAAAAAGGGTGGAGCTTTGAGACCCATATTAGACCTCGGACCTTCAAACAGATAATCCTATCAGAACATTTTCATATGGTCACTTTTCAAGACGTCGTACCAGGGACACTTCATGAGTGCATTAGACCTAAATGCATATTTTCACATTCCAGTTCACCTGGCACACAGGCACTGCCTCAGGTTTGCCTTCAACAGACAACAGTTTCAATTCTAAGTGCTTTCGTTCGGGGTCACCACAGCACCCAGGGTGTTTACCAAATGTCTAGCAGTGGTAGCAGCCCTCTTGCGAAGGCAAAACATACACTCTTTCCATATCTAGACTTATCAAAAGTAACACATATCACAAATGTTGGTAAAACACACAAACAAGAATAAGTTTACTACATCAACTAGGTTTTACAATAAATGCAGTAAAGTCACACCTGTATCCTCTTAAAAGACAGCCTTACTTGGGAACCCTACTAAATTGTCAAACAGGAGTAGCCTACTCAAATACAGTCCGGATACAAACATTCAATAATCTAGTGCCACAGTTTCACCCCCAAAATAAAGTACCAGTGAAAACAGTTAAGCGTTTTCTATAAACCATGGCATCATGTATATCCATAGTACCTCATGCCAGACTCAATATGTGCCCTCTACAACAATGCTTAATGCAACAGTTGTCTCAAGCGAAGGGTCAATTAGAGGATCTAGTGCTGATTAGCTGTCAAGGTTGCCACTCTCTGCAACAGTGGAACAAATCTATAACAGGGATGGCCGTTTATGGACCCAATTCCGCGAATAACCATACCATACCATCGGATGCATCAATGACTAGTTTGGGAGCGCACTTACAACAAATGACTGTACATGAGCCTTGGACACACAGTCAGTCCATTCTACATATCCGTCACCTAGAACTGCTAGCTGTTCATCTAGCGATCAAAGCTTTTCTTCCTTTACTAATAGGAAAAGTAGTATTAATCATACCAGACAACATGACTACCATGTATTATCTGCAAAAACAGGGGGGAGGGGGCAAATCTCCACAGCTGTGTCTCATAGCACAGAACATTTGGAAGTTTTCTCTACAACACAGTATTCAGTTGTGCACACAATACATTTAGGACTGGTCAACGAATTGGAGTATCGCCTCTCCAGGTCACGCCCACAATTCCACAAATTAGAACTTAATATAAAAGTCCTACAACCATTCTTCCAACAATGGGGACAACCAGACATAGACTTATTTGCAACACTGGAAAACTCAAAATGCCAAAACTCTACCTCTAGATTCTAACATCCACAGTCCAAAAGCAATGCCCTATGGAGCAATTGGTCAGGGATATTTGCTTACGCTTTTCCACCTCTCCCCTGCTTCCATTTATAATTCATAAATTAATGCAGACATCCCTGACGCTCATCCTAGTTGCTCCCACATGGGCCATGCAACCTTGGTACACAACGTTACTGGAGTTATCAGTAGTCCCACACCATCTGCTACCCAACAGACACTCAGAACCAGGGAGCAATAAGACACCAAATCCCACATCACTCGATCTTGCAGTTTGGCTCCCTAGGTCTTAGAAATTGGATATCTAAATCTACCACAGCAATGTATGGATATCTTAAAGGAAGCAATACGGCCTACAGCAAGGGCATGCTATGCAGCTTAATGGAAGAGAATTGTTCATTACTGTCACTCTACGGATATTGATCCACAAAATGTATGCTCTCAAAACATTGTATGTTACATGCTTCATTTACAAAATGCAGGGTTAGCTTTTACTTCTATAAAAAATACATCTTAAAGCATTTTCATAAGACCTTCAGAGTTGTTCCACCTAGAGCGCCACCTACCCCAGTATGGAACCTTAATATTATGCTAACAAAGTTAGTGGGTCCATCATTTGAACCATTGGACAAATGTCCTTTACCATTTTTATCGTGGAATCTAACGGTTTGAGGCATGTGGGCTACAGACATTCATATCTGTTCATAGATCGCCGCCTAGTGTTGGGTCCGGATGATTGCACATTGTTGTCCTGGAAGAGTCTTCGAAGTATCACGAGATAGGTGGCTCCTCCCCTGGACTACAGTGCGCATGGGCATCCTCTCCATCCTCAGATTGTTTTTTTCCGCCATTGGGTTTGGATGTACTTTCTTAACTCAAGTTCGGAATCGATATAAAACACTTTTTCACAAGGCCAAAAGGCCTTCGGGGCGCCGGTATTGTCTTTCGTTCGGGCGTAATTGTTCCAGTTCTTCGAGCCGGACGTCGATGGCCGCTTGCCTTTCTCGACACCAAAGGCCCTATCAACGATCGACAGTGGAACGGAGCCCGTTCAAACGATGCCCCGTTTGCAACTCTAAATACCCTCACATCGATGTGCACCCGGTGTGCAATAAATGCCTATCCCCAGACCACGACGAGACCAGCTGCATGACCTGTTCTCGGTTTAGGTCAAAGAAAACACTTCGGCTTCGACGTGCCGCGAGACAGTCGGCGCAGAAGACGGCGCCCGACCCGGAGAACATCTTTGAGGCTGAAGACGACGAGGGCGTCGTTGAAGAGGATCCTGAACAACAGTCGGATCTTGCATCGGAGCAGAACTCTAACTATGATGAGGACGAAGAAGAAGACTACGTCCATGATGAAGACGTCGTCGAGGTAGGAAACGACGCAGAAGCCATCGGAGCCATCGATGACGACTCAAGCGATGAGCAAGGCCCAACCGCAGTAGCGGGGCCCGATAATGACACTGTACTTTCAAAGGCTCAGGTCGAGGCATCGCCGTAAGGCCTTAGCCAAGACCTTAATCCACATTCTATAGCCCCGCGTCAAGGCCCGGCTAAGAATATTTCTAAAGCGCCATTGGTCGATCAACCACAATCAGCGGTGAAATTGCTAAAGACAGTCCTCGGATCGAAGCCTTCGGATTCATCGGATCCAATCAAATTAAACAGTGTCATTGACCCTTCGGGTCACAAGGGGGTGTCGGCCCGAAGATCGAGGCGCCGAAGCGCCGAAGCCTGTATCTAAGGTCAAGCACGTCGCACTGACGCCCTCGAGGTCGACGTCCAAAGATGGCGACACTAACAAAGGACTCCAGGCTCAGAAGACTCTTGATCTGAAGCTTCCAGCCTCCAAGCCACTGGTGGTCAAGGCCTTCGAGTCAAAGACCAAAATCGACCCGAAAGACCATGTCAAGTCGAAGCAGAAGAGCGTGCATGCTGCGCACCAAGAGCTTGAGTCGACGCAAGGCCACAAACAACTAGTGATAAAACGAAGTTGGTCGAAGAAGGTCAGTCCGTCTCCAATGCTTACTCCACCAATAAAGTACGGACTGCCTCCGACCGCACAACCTAAAGCGTTTGAGCCACAAAAAAGCACCGACATAGCCAAAAAAGTGTCAGTAGTCTCAAGAAATCAGCCCATAGAAGAGGACGTTGTGTTCCAAGCGCCCTCCTATGATAATCAGTCAAAACTATTCATCGACTCGGATTCTGGCAGACTCACGATTTATAAAAGAAAGATCATTCCAGAAAATCCTATGGAGTCTTACAAGATCCCACTCAAAAAGAAAAGGGACTCTGCCACCTCACATGTTCTTTTTGAACCTGTAGAGTCCTATGGACAGGAATACACTTATTCTCCCACACGTACCAATGAGGATGTGGGGGAAGGATATAATGAGGAAGAATTTAATTATCCTATTGACACAGATCAAGAGGAGTCTCAACCCTGGACTGACCCTGTTGACCCTGGTGAGCCACACACCACGCCTGACATTTGTCCTATACAGTCAAAACCTCGCCTACTGAAGATACAGCTGCGTTTAACGCATTGATTGAAAGGGCAGCCAATAACCATGACGTAGAAATGCGCGCTGACCCGGTAGAGGAAGACTTTTTGTTTGACACTTTCTCAACTTCAGAAAGATCAGTAAAGACATTGCCTATGCTAAAGTGTGTCCTTAAACACGCTGGTGATATTTTCAAGGAGACCACAAGGGCCAGGGTTGTGAACCCAAGAATTGAAAGGAAATACCGGCCTGCGCTTGTAGACCCTACGTACATCAAGGGCCAGCTCCCATTGGACTCCTTAGTAGTGGCTAATGCTCGTAAGAGAGCGAACTCTCAAACAAGTGGTGATGCTCCTCCTCCGGACAAAGAATCCAAAATCTTGGAAGCTTCTGCCAAACGAGTAGTGGCTCAAGCGGCAAATATTTGGAGAATCTCAAATACACAGGCCCTATTAGCCAGATATGATAGGGCTCATTACGACACTTTAGAGCAGCTACTACAACACCTGCCTGATGCTTATAAAGAGGGAGCAGAGATGCTAATACAGAAGGGGAAGCTGATTTCAAATGCATCCATTAAATGTGCGCTAGATGCAGCAGACACAGCAGCTAGGGCCATCAACACAAGTGTGATGCTCAGGAGGCATGCCTGGCTACGCATCTCTGGTTTTAAGCCAGAGATCCAAACAACTTTACTAAATCAGCCGGTTAACCCTGACTTTCTATTTGGTCCTGATGTAGACACGACCCTAGAAAAAATTAAGAAAGACAGACAGCCAAATCCATGGGAGCTCTGCAGTCACAACAGTTCAGGGGCGGTTCCTTTCGTCGCTCCGGTAACAGGGGAGCCTCTAGAGGTCAAGCATCACAGCAAGCCCAATACAACAAAGGAGGCACACAGACCACCTATAACAAAACCGTGGGAACCGCACCAAAGGCAGAGGACAAGGAAATAATAATGCCAGATCCTCCGCCACCAATAAACAGTGACGTCTTGTCACTGCCCCTAGACCATATAACACTGGTCAGGGGAAGACTTCAGCAGTTCCTGCCAGTTTGGGAAGGCATTACCACAGACAGGTGGGTGAGACAACTTATCCAATACGGCTATTGTCTAGAACTAACCTCCACTCCACCCAACATTCCCCCGAGGCACGTCCTATGTCCGCAGAGCACATGCACTTATTGCAGCAAGAAGTCATCTGCATGCTGCAAAAAGGGGCCATAGAACTCGTTCCTTTAGAACAACAGGGGTGTACTCACTTTACTTCTTAATCCCAAAGAAGGATGGGTCTCTCAGGCCCATTCTAGACCTCAGACCCCTGAACCAATACATCTTGTCAGAACATTTTCACATGCTCACTTTGCAGCAAGTTCTACCATTACTCAGTCGGGGAGATTTCCTAGCAACCCTGGACCTGAAGGACGCATATTTCCACATTCCAATTCACCCAGGACACAGGAAATATCTCAGGTTCACCATAAACAACCAGCATTACCAGTTCAAGGTCCTGCCTTTCGGGGTCACTACAGCCCCAAGAGTGTTTACCAAGTGCTTGGCGACAGTGGCTGCGCACCTTCGGAGACAACACATCCATGTATATCCTTATCTGGACGACTGGCTTATCCAAGCAGTCAGCCCAGCAATGTCCCAGCCACATGTCCCGCACGATTCACCTCCTACGCAGTCTAGGATTTTCACTGAATTACCCCAAATTTCATCTTCAACCCGCACATTTACAACCGTATCTAGGAGCGACAATAAACACTCTGGCAGCAACAGCACAGCCAAACTCAGCAAGAATCAACAGCATGCAATTGCTGATTCAGAAATTCAGACCCCAACACTCACTCCCAGCGCAAGTGGTTATGCAGCTGATAGGTATGATGGCCTCCTGCATCTTCATAGTCCCTTACCCGTGGCTACACATGCGTCCGCTTCAGGAGTGTTTGGCACGACAGTGGAACCAGGCTCAGGGACATCTGAAAGACCTAGTGTTGGTGACCGGTCGTGCATACAACTCTCTGCAACTCTCTGCATTGGTGGAACACACAAAACCTTTGCAGGGGACGACCGTTCCAAGAGCCTGTACCACAGATAGTGCTGACAACGGACGCATCTCTCCAGGGCTGGGGAGCGCATGTCCTCCATTATACAGTGCAGGGACTATGGACGAAGCAGCAGCAGAAGATGCACATCAACCTGCTGGAACTGATGGCAATCTTCATGGCGATGAAGGCGTTCAAATTGCATTTGTGCAACAAAGTCGTGCTGATCCGGACGGACAACATGACTGCCATGTATTACATCCAGAAACAGGGAGGGACACACTCTCCACAACTGTCACACCTAGCCCAGAGCATGTGGAAGTGGGCCATTCAAAGACACATGTTCCTCATGGCGGAAAACCTCCCAGGCATGGACAACCAGATGGCGGACCTGCTCAGCAGGCACAGCCATCAGATGCACGAGTGGGAGATACATCCCTCAGTGCTACAACCGTATTTCCAGCAGTGGGGTCATCTAGAGCCTATTCGCCACAAAGGAAAACGCGAAATGCCAAACCTTCGCCGCCAGGTTCCCACACCCGCAGTCTCAGGGCAATGCGATATGGATGAACTGGTCAGGCAGATTTGCGTACGCTTTACCTCCAGCACCGCTCATACCGCTGGTGGCACGCAAACAGCGGCAGCACTCAATGACACTCATCCTGGTTGCTCCAACATGGGCAAGGCAGGCATGGTACACCACGTTCCTAGAACTTTCTGTGGTGCCTCACCAACGACTGCGACTCACACCCAGTCTCCTCACTCAGAGCTGTGGAGACATTCAGCACCCAGATCCGCAACACTTGAGCCTTGCAATATGGCTCCTGAGGTCATAGAGTTTGGCTACTTGAACCTGCCCCCTGACTGTATGAACATTATCAAGGAGGCAAGGAGACCTACAACCAGGGCATGCTATGCGGCAAAATGGGAGCGATTTGTCGTTTATTGTTCCAATAATAACATAAATCCGCTAGATGCATCAACGCAAAACATTATATGTTATTTGTTGCATCTATACAGATGTAATCTGGCATATAGTTCCATCAGGGTACATTTAGCTGCAATGGCAGCTTATCTTCAAAACAGACAGCATCTTTCCCTTTTCAGAGTGCCAGCCATTAAAGCTTTTATGGAGGGATTCAAACGAGTAATTCCTCCCAGACACCCGCCTTCACCTGTCTGGAATCTAAACATAGTTCTCACCAGACTGATGGGACCACCTTTTGAACCTCTTCACTCTTGTGAGATCTAGTTTCTGACATGAAAAGTGGCCTTTCTGGTAGCGATCACATCGCTAAGAAGAGTTAGTGAGCTTCAAGCCCTAACTATTCAAGAGCCGTTCATACAGATCCATGCTAATAGGGTAGTGCTGCGTACCAACCCTAAATTTATGCCTAAGGTGGTGTCACAGTTCCACATTAATCAAACGATAGAACTGCCAGTATTCTTCCCAAATCTAGATTCAGTGGCAGACCGAGCACTGCACACACTGGATGTTAAAAGAGCTCTCCTGTATTACATAGACAGGACAAAAGATTTCAGGAAAACTAAGCAACTGTTTGTTGCCTTCTCTCCACAGCACAAAGGCAACCCCATTCCCAAATCAGGTATAGCCAGATGGATTGTTAAGTGCATACAGATCTGTTATCAAAAGGCTAAACGCACATTAACAGTTCCCCCAAGAGCGCATTCCACACGCAAGTTAGGGGCATCCGTGGCTTTCCTAGGTAACATTCCTCTAGAGGATATATGTAGAGCAGCCACATGGACCACCATACATACATTTACCAAACACTACTGCGTAGATGTACACTCCAAACAGCAAGCTGCTGTAGGACAGGCTGTTCTCAGAACTCTTTTTCAGACTGCTGCAGCTGGCACGGCAACCACCGCTAAGGAGGAAACTGCTATTTATTCTATGCACAGATGTGAATTCAGCAGCCCACATGCCTCAAACGGAATATGCTACTTACCAGTTTGCATCTGTTCTTGGCATGTAGGGCTGCTGACATTCATATCGCCCGCCCTCCTCCCCAGTGCCTGTCGCAGCTGTAGCACTCAGAATTATTCTCAGGCATGGTCATCACTTACTGTATTCTATTCCATTCTGCCACAGTGGCGGCAAACAATCTGAGGATGGAGAGGATGCCCATGCGCACTGTAGTCCAGGGGAGGAGCCACCTATCTCGTGATACTTCGAAGACTCTTCCAGGACAACAATGTGCAATCCTCCGGACCCAACACTAGGTGGCAATCTATGCACAGATATGAATGTCAGCAGCCCTACATGCCAAGAACAGATGCATACTGGTAAGTAGCATATTCCTTTCTTATTGCAATTACTTCACTCAGAAGTGTAGCTCAAATTCAAACACTAACTTTAGAGGAACCTTTTTTCCAAGTACATAAAGAAAAAATAGTTCTAAGAACTAAACCTAAATTTCTACCTAAGGTAGAAACACAATTTCACCTGAGTCAATCCATTAAATTGCCTGTATTTTTTCCTCAACCAGACTTGGTGGCAGAAAGAGTATCACACACAAATGTTAAAAGAGCACTAATGTACTATATAGATAGAACACAATCATTTAGGAAGTCCCAAAAACTATTTATGGCATTCTCTAAACCACATAAGGGTAAACCAGTTTCCAAATCAGGCCAATTTCCAAATCAACCAACATTCTGGCCTGAATAGTGCTGCAACCCCATTGCCAAAGCAGGTAATTTGACAGGAATGCTGATGTCTCCACATTGTGTTTAAGGCTTTTTGTGTTGTGGGTGCTAGGCTGATCACAAGTGGGCATAGTGTTATTATTATAGTGTAGAAACTGAATACTATTACATTTGTTATAATGAATTGAATTGCTCTTCTGTATTGGCTCCAAGTGTTAGCAGTGTGCAAGAAAGATTTTGCAAATTGCCCTCTGATTCACATGATAGTAGGGAAAACCCCACATTTGCAGGCGTGCAAATACTCATTGCTCCCAAACTCAGTATCTTGTGCTCATTGGAAAAATATATAGGTTTCCATTATACCTATTTTGAGTCATTAGATTGACCATATCAGTTGCTGTTTTACCAGCTGCCGCTCAGTTGTTGGCTTTAGATAGTGCATGCCTTTTTTTCAGCCATAAAATGCTATGTAGCAGACCGATCAGAAGAGTATGACTGATATAATGGTATGTTACTTTTGTAAATCTGCCATATGGGCAAAAAAATAGCAGATGAAAACGTCAGCAATTGCTATTTTTTCTATTTAGTTGCATTTTTTTATTTCATTAGTTATTTTCTTTGTAAAGCCATGAGCAATCTACACAAATAAGCTGTTGCTGAATTCGAAATTTTGTCTAGTTTTCAGAAGTGTGTAGCTTTCTGGTTTCTCATCGGTTTCACCATACACAGCAAGTAGTTTGAAACTGCATATAATAGGAACAAGCATTTACAATGCAATAGGTCTCGCATTAATTAAGTTTGAGCTATTGGCATTGCGAAATATCCCCAGCAATTCACGAAAACTTCATTCGACCACCATCACTGTACACGGTACAGAAACTGTAGGGTGCGAAGGAAACTGAACACTGTCAGAGGCTGCCTGCGCTGGGCCCTGGGTATACATACATACATGTATGAAGGAAGCTTACAGTGCCTCTGTCTGTGCTGAACCTGTAATGTAAGAAAAACGCGCACTGCCACTGCACATGCTGCCAGGCGGGTGTACATGTTTTTGACGCTTGCATTACTGCTGCGTATGTTATACGTGCTCTCTACGCTTGCCCTATCACCGCCTGTGCTTTGGCCGATGCGAGTATGTTGTGTGTTGCAGCACGAGTGAAATAAATGTACCGGTGGGGGTCTCAGCACAGTTCTCACGAGTGAATCTCAGGTGATGGGGTTTAGTGGATCGGGCACCTGTAGGATTAGGAAGACCCGTGTTGTTATTCTGGCTGTCCTCGCGTGATCGGATTGTGGAATCCTGCGCATGACTTGCCCGTATGTACTATTCAAGAAAAGGGCAGGATGTAAGCAGGCACAGGGTTTGAAAATAAGCAAGATGAAGAAGATATAAGATGCAATTGAGTTCCTTGCCACATAGTTTGGAAGCGCGGTCAAAGGTAACTTCATTTCCTTCTCTGTCCCTCAGTTCACAAGGTGCGCTACTCGAGAACATTTGATGATTCGTACAAAAGGTAGGTATGATGTAATAAACTGTAACACCATCTTTTATTAATAGATTTGCGAGGTATCCGTACTACCTACAACCAGGCCAGCTGCTCAATATTTTCATACATTTGTGGCAGCCTCACAGAGAGGCCATGAACTGAATGGACACTGCCCCCTACTGAAAAGCTTTGGCTTTCACCAGTTGACGGTGTGAGGGGCCACACTGCTATGGAGCCCTTTAGACCTCTGTTCAGCCTGAGCAAGCGCTATAATGCAAACCCTGGGGCACGCGGCGAACGCCTAGAGGATTTCCAGCTGGCAGTGGGCGCTATGCAGATAGACGTTCTGTTGTATTTACCTCGGTAGGAGTCAGGCGCGCAACGCTCACAGGTCTTTAAAAGACCATTCGCTGGTAAATTCTAGTGCCCCTACAGAGTCAGCCCCCCCTCCCCTCCCGAATTTTTTTCTTAGCCCCCTCCGAAATTTGGCTCTAGTTGCGCCCCTGGTAGGAGGTGCCCAGAGTTGAGGACGCCAAGGAGCGGGGTTTCTGCCTCCTGACGATCATCAGGACTTGTTCTATGCACGCTGCTTGTTAGAGAAGGGAGTTTAGGTACATGGAGGGCTGTGCCCAGGATTACACGGCTTGGTTAAACGTGGGGTTTCGGACTCCAGATTCAAACTCGAACCTCCAGGTTCTACTGTCCGCAGTGTACCTTCTGCTGGCGTTCCTGCTGTGTCTGCAGACCGGTCTAACACTCAGGAGGCGGTAGATGAAACACCAAGGCGCTACCGAAACTTTGGAGGGGGAGGGGTGCTTATCCGCCCCTTGAGACCGCGGGTCTGTTGTGTACCTCAGACTCCTCACAATTCATTATTTTTTTAAATACAGATATTCACCTTGCCTTTTCGTACAGCGCCGCTGCCGCGTCAAAGCGCTCTCATCCCTGAGGGTTGAGTTTGGTGATCGAGCTGCCCCGACGATCCTGTAAGATGCCCTTAGTTTGTTTTCTTTAATCTGGGGCGTTCAGTTTACTTTTCCCATTATACAAGCAGGACTACAGGTCCCAGAATGCAATGTTCTTCAAGATTAGCGCGTTTACGGCTGGCACCGAACTGGAGCGCTGTTCCTTCCTCTTGTGAGTGGCGAACGACCTCACGATGGTTGCTATTGCCCAAATCCGTCATGAGCGGCCCAAGACGGTGGATGCATCCCTGGACTTGTCATTCTGGATTTGTAAAGTTTGGGGGGTGGGGTCTAGAGTGGTCTCAAATAATCTTTTAACGAGTACTTATTAATTTAAGTGTTTCTAACTTAACTTTGTTTAATGCAAAACAAGATTCAAACTGTATATAGTGAGCACACAAATATCCCCTGACATGCCATTTATAAGCTTTTTGTCCGATGACACTGCCCGGGACGCTTCGTTGGCCAGGGCCGTCTTCAAGAGGACTGGAGAGGCGAGCATGGCGTCAGGGTGCAGGGAGCACAGGCTCTGTGAACAGTTGGGGACAGAAAGTTTACAACAAGCACGAAAGAAAAAAAAAAGCAAAGCTGCGAGTGGTGCGCGCGCCCATATGCTTTCAATTATCGCGCCCGTGTCTGGGCACAATAATTGAAAGCATATGGCAGAAATGCGCGTAATAGACACCAATAGGCCAGGGGCGGAGCTATGCGCCCGCCTCTGGCCTATTATGTGCTATGTTTAAAACAACCATGCTGGCAAAGTCAAGTCAGAGAGAATTTATATAGCGCACTACCTACCCAGAGGGTCTCAAGGCGCTTAGAAATGGGAGGAGGGTTACTTGTCAAATATCCACGTTTTAAGTTGCTTTCTGAATGCTAGGTGGTTCTGGGTGAGGCGAAGGTAAGCGGGGAGTGAGTTCCATGTTTTAGCAGCCAGGTAAGAGAATGATCTGCCTCCCATGGTGGTCTTGTTGATGCGAGGTACAGTGGCGAGGGCTTGGCTGGAAGAGCGAAGTTGGCGGGAGGGGATGTAGAAGGATAGTCGTGAGTTGAGGCATTCTGGTCCGATGTCGTAGAGTGATTTGTGTGCGTGGGTTAGCAGTCGGAAGGTGATTCTCTTATTGACGGGTAGCCAGTGGAGGTCTTTCAGGTGACCAGAGATGTGTTCGTTGCGCGGGATGTCTAATATGATCCTGGCTGAGGCGTTTTGGATTCGTTGGAGTTTCTTCTGGAGTTTAGCGGACGTACCTGCGTAGAGGGTGTTTCCGTAGTCCAGACGGCTCGTCACTAGAGCATGGGTGACTGTTTTCCTTGTTTCGGTGGGGATCCAGCGAAATGTTTTTCTGAGCATGCGAAGAATGTTGAAGCAGGATGAGGAAACGGCGCTGACTTGTCTGTTCATTGAGAGTGAAGAATCCAGGATGACGCCTAGGTTCCGTGCGTGGTCTGTCGGGATGGGTGCTTTTCCAAGGGCTTCCGGCCACCAAGAGTCGTCCCATGCAGAGGGGGATGTACCTAAGATGAGGACTTCTGTTTTGTCTGAGTTCAGTTTCAGACGGCTTTGTTTCATCCATTCGGCAACTTCTTTCATTCCTTCGTGTAGGTTAGTTTTGGCGGTGCTGGGGTCATTGGTGAGAGAAAGGATTAGTTGAGTGTCATCCGCGTAAGAGATGATGTTGAGGTTGTGTTGGCGGGCGATGGCCGCGAGGGGGCTCATGTAAACGTTGAAGAGGGTGGGGCTGAGTGAGGATCCTTGAGGTACGCCACAGATGACTTCAGTGGCCTCGGACTTGAATGGTGGGAGGCGGACTCTCTGGGTTCTTCCGGTGAGGAACGAGGTGATCCATTCAAGTGCTTTTCCTTGTATTCCGATGTTATTGAGGCGTTGTAACAGGGTGCTGTGACAAACTGTGTCGAATGCTGCCGAGAGGTCGAGGAGGATGAGGGCGACTGTGTCTCCATTGTCCAATAGAGTTCGAATGTCGTCTGTTGCTGCGATGAGGGCGGTCTCAGTGCTGTGTTTTGCTCGGAAGCCAGATTGTGAGGAGTCGAGGGATTTGTTGGCTTCGAGGAAAGCGGCGAGCTGGTTGTTGACGGCTTTCTCGATGACTTTGGCCGGGAATGGAAGGAGCGAAATGGGGCGGTAATTTTTGAGTTCGGTGGGGTCCGCTGTGGGTTTTTTCAGAAGGGCGGTGAGTTCAGCGTGTTTCCAGCTTTCCGGGAAGGTGGCGGAGTGGAAGGAGCAGTTGATGACGTCTCGTAGGTGCGGTGCTATGACGGAGTCTGCTTTGTTGAAGATGTGATGAGGACATGGGTCAGTGGGGGAGCCTGAGTGGATGGAATTCATCAGGCGGATTGTGTCCTCAGTAGAGATTGGGTTCCAGTTGTTGAGGGTGTTCACGGGGGGAGAGTGTTCAGCAAATGGTTGGGTGGGTTGGTCTCCGGGTTGGTTGTCGAAGGCCAATAGCAGGCCGCAAATCTAACATAACACACACGAGTGTGTTCAATTCCTGGGTCCATTTTGAAAACCCAGACAAAAGGACTATTGCTGCGCGAACACTGCTGCGCAGTGTATCGCTAGGCACGAGACCTAAAAATGGACTATCAGTTTGAAAAATGCAAACACTGTGGTAAAAAATAAAAAATCTTTTACAACTCTGCTTGTTCTTCGAAGTTGGGAAGATGGCCTTAGCACAGCAAACCTTTTGTTGATTCAATTTTTAAGAAAAAAAATGCAGCATTGCCTTCTACTGTGTACATATTGATGTGTTTGCAGCTCTTCGCCAAACTTTAATTCTAGAGCATTCTGGTATCTCAGCTGCTAGAGCTTCACAATATTTGGAGGTATATGACAAACTCCTGAGGGTGACGCTGTGGTTTAAAGTTTAATAAATGCATGCTATAACTTGTTTACTCTCTCAATCAAAGAATATCCTCCATTTTCGGCATATGTCTGCGCCCACCCTTTTTATTTGGGGTCTGCTGTGCCCAGTGCAGGAGCTGAGTTATCCTAAATATGTTATTCCTATTTGAAAATCTGTAGTGCATTGCTCTCTACCTTTCCGAACCCCGCTGTCTTATAAAGTAATACAAAGTGAAAGATATCGATTCTGTCCAATTAGGATAGCCTGTAAGGTTCATTCCCGGCTCAAAATCCGGATTTCCGTTTACTGGGTCAAGGGATGTTGCTAGGTCATAATGTCTTTCATATGCACAGCTCAATTCCAGTGCCTTTATATGATATGCAATGATTCCAACATAAAGCCCAATATGTTGTGAGTGCATAGTGGTAGCCACAGAATATTATTCAATTAAATTGCACATTCTTCCTGCTCTAACTTACACCATAATTAATTGCTTAAAGATGAGGAGCAAATTGATGCTAAAATTAGTTGGGCTGCAGTACTGTACCGGTCTTTTTCAGCGGCTCCGAACCCACCTCATAAAAATTTGATTCTTAATAATGAAATAAAGGTATTATTGGCTTTGAATTACTGTAGCCTAAAAACCTAGTTTAGGTACACAAGGAGGAATTTAAAAATGATTGGTTGCGTATTGTTCCAATCCATGTTAGTACACTTCTTTGTAGGGTGATGTGCAAAAAGGAGCAGGAAAAATGCCTTGTTTCACAGTCCAACAAAGCCAGGGGCTGAATTGGGCTGACCCATTGCCCCATTCTGCATTTTCTGTTGGGAGAAAGCAAAATGTGAATGAGTTGGACAGGAAATTAAAACGCGTATCTCCACCCTGATTCGATATCGATCCATCATTGCCTATAAAATCTGCTTTGATAAGCCTTGGAAAAAAATAGGGTCTAATCTTGCAACACCTGTGTCAGCTGTACTGCTTTTGTTTCAACGTGTGGACAAAACTGGACAAGATTAATTTGCCAGAGTAGCTGCTCATTTTGTATGTGAAAGAATTATGTATAACAGTTGAATGTTAGTTGACCTACAACCTATCCAAATCAAAGGATTTCTTAAACTCCTAGTTTCAAGTCTGAGTGAATCCTATAACAAGAAATATAAATTGTGGTACATATTGAATGCTCATGAGAGAGTAGTTAAAAAAAAAAATATGTATCGTCGTGGTGGCTACCTGGCGTTGCCTTCTATGCCCCGGGCCTTATTATCTGCCTACCTCAAATAAGCTGACACTTGAACAGACCAGAGGTTGATGATTGCTTTCCCAGAACTCCTCTATGTGTACACATATGTATATATTTGTATTTACTTTTTTTTATTATTTCTACACAAGGTAAGTGGGACAGCTAAAGCTGTGTTTAGGACAAACCTAAAAATGATTAGTTCCCTCATCTGTGCAGATATAACTCAGGAACTTTTGGACTGTTACGTAAGAAAATAGTTAGATCTTGCTGATCCTTGGCTTGAACTTGCAGTTCTGTACTACATTTTCTATCCCTTAAGTGAAAAATGCTCTCTATTCCTTCAAACCTAAGCTACATCAGTAAATATGTTGGACTTGTGCGGTTTGTAAGTTAGTCATTATTGCATTATTATGGAACCATAATTAGTACTGTGTTATCTGGGTCCCAGAGCTGTCCACTGGCATGAACTGGATTTTCAAAAGCAATTACTTGACAGCAGTTAAAACAAAGTTTGATTTTCACTGCTATAACGTAACCGTGTTCACCTATAAGGCTCTTTTTAGCAGACTGGAAGCAAAAAGCATGAAAAACTAAAGATCTTTCTTAATTCAAAGCAACACACGACAAAAAAAAGAGAAACAATCCTTCAAGAAATCTTGCATATGTTTCCAAACAAATATCTTATTTCCTCACAACCATAGTACTTTTGTACTTATATATTTAAAAGTATTACACTGCATTCATAACCATACAATCACTAAACTCTTAAAGCCCCTGAATGATAATGTACGGGTATTGGACCTTTATGACATAAAGGTGTAGATGTAAATCTGTTACTAAAGGAGATGCTTTTTACCTTTGGATTCTGAGCGACATAGTAGACAACCCCAGCTCTGCTTTGTTGTCAGTCAGAACCCTTCTGTGGAATAACATCCCAATTATTTAGTCACCCATCTACAATTCTGTGGCTTTACCCCACAGCCATGTGGTAGAGTGCTCAGCATGATAGCAGTTTTCCATTAATGTTTTTTTTAACCTTTTTTACACTAGTGGAGGCATATGTACATGCTAATTTTCACTGAAGAGTGAGATTGAGAATGACAGTTTTTTGATGGTACATATTCCTCACCTTATGAATGTTCCTTCCAGTCTTCAGACTTATCTTGAAAGTGTTTTTTCCGACCCTGACTCACTTGTGCTAGCAGGAGATACCACGCACCTTCAGCCATGACTTTGCCTCCGGAAGTGATTCCACTGGGGTATATTAAGTGCAATTTCTGTGTGGTGTCTGAGGTTGGAGCAGGATGTACTGGCTTGTGACTTGGGCATCCATGCACCCAAGGCTACGTGAGAGCAGTAGGCCAAACTCCGTCTCATCGTTGTTCCTCTGACTCCAGACTCTTCTTCGTGATGGGTGAAGCTCCAGCACCATCAAAATAGAGACTTGAGTTTCTCAGTTCTTCTTCCTAACTCATGCAGGTAAAGGGCTTCCATCTAGCTGTGCTGGATCTGTTGAGCCAGCTTGGCAGCTCTAGGTTGGTCCTGAACTGGAGGGTGCATTCCTACCGGTGTGGTAACTACGGTGGCTCTGACCCTAACACCTCCTGACGCTGCCCTCATTCAAAAACTGATTAGGGTGCCGCCACCGCAACTCCCCACCCAGTTTGTTAGGCGTCAGTAGAGGAGAGAGTATCAACCATGTGGTGAAGGAGAAGGTCAAGGCAAATTTCGGATATGAACCGTATTGTTAGTGCATCGCCAGGGACCAAAGTTTCACCCACTTTTTTAAAGTTCATGCTCAGATGCCTTGGTTATGAAAGAAAAGGACTACAGCTGCGAGGAATATGGACTTGGAACCTGATCATCTTCTGCCACTTTACAGTACAGTAATTATACTGGCTTTTGCTTGGGCATGACAAATGCCAGCGGCTAAGATAATTCACTAGAAGGACACATTTCCATGCATTACAGTTGCTTTGAAAATGACAGAGATCTTGAAATTTCCTTTGCCTTTTTCAGAAGTCAAATCTAATATCCTGGTAGAAATATTACAATCCTCTGTCAGGTTCAGCAGAACCCTTCCTCCGTTTAAGGATCCTCTCCTGAACCCAATAATGGCTGTATGGGAGAAACCTTTTCCACTCTAAGCAATCCACAGGCAAAATAGGCCATAAAAGTGTGCCTCTAGGAGGAAGGGGCTCAGGATTTTGATCCCTTCATGAGGCTTGCAACCTGTCTTGCATCTATGTCTTCTAAACCTGTTCGTTCTTCAGGACACGTCTGAGATGCTGTCCCTAAGCCAAATCCCGTTGCCTTGTACTCTGGAAAGGAGTCTGCAACCCTGACCTCAAGGACGTCTACTGTTCTCTTCCAATTCTCCCCACCCACAGGTGTTACTTTAGATTCAAGGCGGGTACCAAAACTGTCAGTTTGTAGTTCTGCCATTCGTACTGTTGACAGCGCCAAGTATCTTTACAATGGTTTATAGGATTGAAGGGGTAATGGGTCCAGATATTGTTCACTCCTGCGTATAAGTGAGGATATTTTTTAAGCTACTTGTCCTCCGCAATGGGAAACCCCTTCCCCATTTGTTTTGGGACTGACGTGTGCCAGGACAAACCAGAATATTCGTAGTCTATTAAGTATTAAATCCTTTTATTGAATCCAGTGTTAGTTGTGAAGAAGACTGTAACTTTCAGAGTCTTTCAAGACCAAGTAAAAACAGAAAACAAAAGGTTTGTGGCACAGCCAACTCTTATTTCGCCCCTTATAGTTGGCCTTTCAACCTGGGGCTTATACAGGGCGTGGAAAATTAATAAGTTGGGATTCCTTTAATAGTTCAAAAATTCAAAGTGATGGACCTGCTCATTTCCTAGTATCTGAATGTTACTGCATTTATGGTCCGGAAGAATCTTCAGTCAGTGCGGACAGTAAATTCAGAAACGGTCCGATACTAGGAAGCGAGAAGGCCTATCACTCTGAATTTTTGAACTATTAAAGGAACCCCAACTTATGAACGCTTTTTTTTGTTGGATTTTTCTGACCACAGCTGGTTAACCTCCCCCCCCCCCCCCCCCCCCCCCCCCTCAATACTTGTATTTGTCTTTTCAAAGCAGGGAATGTAACAAAAAAGGGTTTCTATTTACAGACAGTTTTACTTACAAGTAAGAGTACTCTAGCAAATATAAAAAAGTGTATTGTTCTGATATCCTTCATAGTTTCATCACAGTCAAATTTGTTTCTGTCATGCGCAAACGATCCTTAGAAGTACCTCTCATGATGGGCTACTTCTCTGTCATTTAAATTCTACGACCCCAAACACCTAAAGCAGCATTTCTGAAAAGCTGAAAGGGGCTGTGATTGCTTTTTTTAAAATTTGTTTTGTCTCTCTAATGTCAGTGCTCATCTTTAGGAATTTCTCAGTTATTGTCCGTCAGTGTGTTTTTCTGTCTTCCCTTCTTGCCTGGGTATATTATTTTATGTTATTCAAATTGAAGATAGTTTAGCAATCGGCTGAATTGCATGGATAATGACACCTTCAAAAAGGGGGTCTTGTGCAACGATAAATGTATCCACTCAGTCTTGGTAGAATCTACATGAAATGTTTTCCCTAAAATTACATCAGTTACCTGTTGCAAAATCCGAAAGAAAGTCAGTCCTAGACATTGAGTCTGAGTCTCATATACTCTTCCCACTAGACTGCACAATTCTGTTTAAGCAAATACCCCATATTAAAACACAACCCATAAATTGCAAAACATGCAAAGTCCTGGGCTTCCTTCTTAACACCATGCGCGCTAGCGGAATTCTGCTCTCATGCTGAGATTTTTAAAAACGCACTTTACGTGACGAGCTGGGCTCGTCATCAGCGTGCGAGGAGGCTACGCCATGACGAGCCCAGCTCATCATCAGCGTGGATGGGGTTAACAAAGTCTGCAACCTGTACTTTTACTTAAAGGCTGTGAGCGAATCCAGCACCAAATGGGACTTATGAGAGGCATAAAACACCTCCCACAGAAAACTTCAGTCGACACAACCACCTGTCCTCTTAAGATTGGACTGTATCAACACCCTGCTCTGTGGTATAACCAAAGCCAAACTAGCTCCTCTCAAGGCAGCTTGCCATGTAGTGGTGAGGCTCAACTTAGGGGCGAGGAATTATGATCACAACCCCACCAAATTCACCCCCTTTGCTAATCACTCCAAAATAGCTATGGTTTGAAACAAGGAGCCAGTTCAATCTAACCAGCATCGCCCACAAAGCTCTCTAGAAAGGGATTGTCTGCCTTCCCACAAAACATATAGTTAGGGTATTGGACTCTCAGAAGCTCATACACTCTATTGCGGGAAACCCAAAAAACAGTTGTTTTCAGGAATTGCTCCTAAGATCTAGGTCTGAAACTCATTTTCGCCAGGAATCGTAACTCTACCCTCATTTCAATAGTTCCTGAAAGAACCTAATGCATTTGCATAATTATCTGATGTAGGAATTATAACATATGGACTTTTTAAAAATATATGTAAGTGCTTTAAATACTTGTCTATGTTTCTCAGTTATACAGTTTTAAGTTTTTAGTACTGTATTTTCTTGAAGTACCAATAAAGTTATTTGAATCAGATATGACTGGAAAGCTTTCTGTCCCAACATTTCTACCCCTTATAAATTGTTTTTTGTCCCCAGCAGAGCTCATGTAATGGCCTTAGTGTATATACCTCTCCTCTCTTTCCCTCTCCTACTGCTGTGACAGTGCTGTCCACACTTCAGAGACTCCTGCCATCCTTACTTTGAAATACCTTAACATATTTCCTTGGATTTTTACCTCCTGAAGAGTTCTCTCACACCCATTTCAGTCTGGTTTGCACTTTATAACATTCCTTAATAACCATTTTATATCTCTATTCTGTTTTCATATGCAACTAAAGGGGGTTGTAGCAGGTCAACACTGCATTCTCCGAGTTCAAAATACAGAATAACTAGGCGTATTGTTTCTGAAAATGTAAATTCCCGGCTAATAAACTGAGGTTTCAGTTCCAGCGGTATCTGGGCACCTAGCTCTGTTCACGGAGTAGATAAAATGGCTCCCAAGTACATCCCAATGCTTTACAAATACACGTTCCAGGTGTTCGATGGCATCTTAGGCTTTTATTATCTGTTCCTAGTCCTTGCTTCTTTCCCACCACATCTGGGAACCGGCGAGCTTGCTTTTCTGCTCACTGTTCTTTAACACTGATTTAAATTATGTGATGGAGAAGAAAATGTTTTTCACCTCTGACGCTACACAGAATATTTATTAAAATCCTTTTACAAAATGTCTTTGCTCCAGAGCAGCCTGTGGATTGGAAACAGAGTTATGAGTTGCAGGGACTTTGTCATTTTGTAGACCTGCAAAAAAAAACTGAAGCACCAGTTGTCACTATCCTGCTACATGCTTTGACTGTGGAGATGCCTTGATTCCTTTCATTTAACAGTATTGTTTTTTTTCCCTTGAGCCTTTGTTTTTTTTTTTTTTTATTGTTGGGACTAATTTCATTTTTTGGTCTCTCCCAAAGGCAGCTTTAAGCTTTCTGCTATCTGAAGACCTATTGTGGACCATACCAAAACTTACAGTGGGCTTTGTGTCAACCTATTGCTTACCACTGGTTTGCTTTCTTGTCGGTGTCATTTGCCCTATTCTTATTCAGTGGTTTGCCTTACTCTTCTTGTTTGTCCCTTCCCTGGAGCAGCAGCGCTGGGGCGCCCCTTTGATGGGCAGCTGTGCGCTTTAGAAAACATGATAACATAACATTGCTTCTTTACCATTGTTTTGATTCCACTGCTCACATTCAGGGCACTATTCTTTTCTTTCTCATTATTTACAGTGGAGTGAATGCAGTTTCCTGCTCTCTCCTTTATGTTCTGCCCACCCCCACACAAATACTGCACATCCCAAGTGCTCCGTGTTGCTCACCTCCTCCTCATCTCGTCTTTTGTTTTCCCTAATCCTCCTGGTTTTTAAAAAATGTTTTAATGTTTTTCCTTACCCCTCCTATGGCTCCCGCTTTGCTCACCTACCTCCCACTCCCTTTTGCTAACCCCACGTTTCTCTCACCTAATCGGATATTACTTCTCACCACTCCCATCACGTTATTAAAAAAACAACTTTTTAAAAACATTTTTTAGACGTCCTTGCAGCAGCAATTTGCTGCAATGCACTCCTTTTTGAGTACGGATTTTTACAGTTAGCTTTTTTAAAATGTGCCTTTACAAGATTAGCATTGGCTGACTTCGAACAACAAATAACAAAACAAAATGACAGTTACCTAATGCCACATACATGCATGCATGTACATATCATCGCACTTTTTTCCTTTCTTTTTTTCTCGACGCTGAAAACCATTGGCAAAAAAAATTGCCAAGGTTAACAGGTCTGCCGACGGTGAGAGCTATCAGTTTTGCCAGAGCTTGTTTTACAAAGGGAGACAAATAAGGGTTTTGGGCAGGAGTGTGGATTTATATAAATATTTAAATCCATTTTCATTTTCTAATTGGTTTTACTTTTTTTTACATGTACTTTTATTTTTAGAAAAGAAAACCACTAAGAAAGAGAATATTGCTTTTCCATTGGGAATTTTTATGATTTTTATGCTAGTTTTAGTTTTAGCTGCTAAAAGAAAAAAGTGGTCGCGTATCAGTATCATGCTCATATGTTTACCGTTTAAAGACCAAATGAGGATTTCCATGTTCAACATCTGCCATTACAGGTAATCCACTATTTTTGAGCGGGAAACATGTTTTGGTATTTTTACAGGAGATGTAATAAACATAAGTGTTGTATCAGTTTTGGATCTATTTTTGGCACTGCTGGTCTCAGTCGCTGGCATGGCTTGGCATTACAATTTGACAAAATATTTCATAACTGTGAGGGAATGTTTAAAGTGTAGCTTTTTTCAAAAACACATTGTGTCAAAAGCAAGACTGACACAAGTGATTGACTATTAAAACCAAGGACGTTCTTGAACTTTGGCACATAATGTAATCCTTCCTTCTTAACAGGGAAAAAACCAAGGTTGCAAAAGCTAGCCAAGGAGCTGAAGATGGCCCTGAAGCCAAGAAAGCAAAACTTGATGCAAAAGAGACTACAATGGTCAAAAAGGTACACAAGTCATTTGCCTATTTACCAGGTGCTAAATAGTTGCAGCTATAAATGTGTGCGAACCAACTGTATGATTGATCATGGTAAACGAAAACTGATTTCTTGCTAGCAAATTGCCCATTTGAGAGTCCTATTTCTAAACACTAGATTTATATGATTATTACAGGAGTTCTTGTTGGCCACTAATGTATATTTAACCAAATAGAAGTTAACAAGGTGCATTAAGCCAAATACTATGCTTTGTTGAGACTATCCTTGGTGTTTCATCGCCAATATAGGGCTTACTTGGTGGATGAATATTGTTGTTGCCATAGGTGACTAAGCTGCTATTGTAAAAGCAATGTTATTTCATATACTGGTGCTTTATTATAATAATTGGGAAAGTTATATTTCTTTTGTGTGGAATTCATATTGTCTTTTTTTAACCCGTGTATATTAATTTTGAAATACCATATTTTCTTTAGAACACTTGAACAAACGTATTTATATATCTAGAAACATCAGCTGGGCCTTTCAAATGCTCTTCTGTACCAGAGCAGATTGCTCCAATGCTCACTCCACATGCGCCATATATATAATTTTTTTTACGGACTTGATGTAATGAACAATTAAAACTTTCCCTGACCTCTTCAGTTTTGTTTTAAGTTTGTTTCTTTCCAAGTTTTTGTTTCTTCTATTCAGCAGTTCTTTTCAGCAGTTTCCCTCAGAGGGTATTGGTCCTGCACAAAATACCTAATTACTTTTACATGCTACCAAATGTTCAGTCACAGGCATGCATAATGTTTGGTTTGATAAATTTCCATTGTCTTTCAAAGCCTTCCAACCATTCATAACTGAGCTTCTTTTAGGGTGTGGTGGGAGATGGGGCATACATTAATAGTAAGTTTGAACTCTGTGTGGTCATTAACCATGTTATTATCCTTTTGATGAATTTGAGGCCATGCATTGAGAGGTCCTCTCTTGTATTTAGAACTTTTACCGGTTCTTATAGGCACAGTGGCCAGCATATCTAAAGTGTCAAAAAGCATTTGGCCTCTTACATGGACATACCCCTGCAAAATCACGACTTACAGTTTTCGGGGCACTCTGGCCCAACACGAGTCTCCACCACTTTCTCCTCTTTCTGATAGCTTGAGCTCAGTTAGGGTATACGGAGAAAAATATTCCCTCCAGGGGAGTTTCTACTGGTTGCCCCATTTCAGTGTTTTAAACCAGAGGGTGCATATCTTACCTACCAAAGACAAAGTTCCACCAGGGACATGTACTGTATAGGGCCAGGGGAATCTGAAAACGCCAAAATCATAAGATAATACTTGACACCCTGCCTACAGCTTACATTGATAAAACAAGGCATATAGGACAAATCGAATGGAGAAAGTTTGTAGGGAACTAAAAAGATGTATCCGATCCTGTGTAACAGCTAATGGCAAAACAGTGTTGTAAACGAAATATAAGCTTACAGACGCAGCTGACAAGGAACCTGGTAGGTGAGGTTGAGGTGAAAGCAAATTTAGGCCTTTTCAGCAAGGGCCCAAGTCTGTACAAAAGCAGAGGCTGTGCTGGAGTTGTGCTCCAGAAATTAACACGTGAGGCAAAGAAGTAATTTTTGGGAACTTGGGAACAGCTTGATAAGTCTCCAGGGAAGAGTTTCATTATCTATAGGGGATCTGATGCAGGGAGAAGGCCAATGCCCCTGGACTGAGCTATGTTATTGTAATATTCCCCATTGATGCTCCCTGGGGGCAGGGGTGAAACCAGAACAGTCTTAAATTATCCACTTGGTCTCATTAGCATGCTTCGGCTGAGATGATACAGGACTTGTGAATTTGGATGCCCTTGATGAGGTGGGGAATTGGTGGCCTCAGGATCCTTAACACTAAGAAGGCAGTTTTCCATGCAGCAATGTGCCACTTGGAGAGGTTTGTCTTCCTTGGGCACTACTTAATGGATCCAGAACCCTGCATGTTGTGGGGCCTAGCCAGGACTTGCAGATTCACTCCTTCATTTCTGATACATTAGTAGGCTAAGAGCCAAGACCCTGGCAAAATAATCTTTGTGTACATCTTCTCCTGAGAGATGACTGTGAGCAGGAGCAGCAAGTTCGAGGAAAAGATAAGCTTGACAATCCTTTGAGGTTAAGAGCACATTCTTCCTCCTCCTTTGTAGAACATTACAGGGTAGTATATTGGCTAATTCAAGGAATGGCCTGTGGCTCTGTTCTAGAGCACTTCCATGTCAGTAGACTGTGTGTCTCTATTGGCCAATCCGGAATAAGCACCCAGCCATCTAACTGTGTTCACAACCCGCTTCAGGTGATTCCTAACATTCCTGGGTCCTTATTGATCCCAGGGCCTGTTGTAGGACTTTAAGCCCATTCTGTTTGGTGTCCTGTAGATTGTTGTGTGCCTGACTCTGTGGATGAGCTGGACTTGATTGCAATGAATTTATATAGAGTGCAATAGCCAGACTTCTCAGCTCATCTTAGCCCTGCTTTGGCAAGGGATTTTGAGGCACCATCGTCTTGTGCAGAAACAGGGCCATGGTAGCTATCTTGTGAAGAGATTCAGTCCATTGATGCCAAAGGTAAAGTAATCAAATTGTGGGTACCTATGGTCTCCTTTTGAAAGGCACCATAAATCCAATTTCGTTAAGAGTACCCTTCAATCCCCCTATTTAGATCCAGTCTGCGACTGTGCATATGCTCTCTTGTGAGACACTATTGTTTGCAATAAAGGGTTTGGAACCCGCCCATTGCTTACCATGTGTTGGATTCAACATCACTCTTCTTTGCTACCTCCTAATTGGCCAGCACAGGGCAAGCATCACTTCCCTTAATCTCTGTGGAGCAGGGAGCAAGCACAGATTGATTCAACCTAATTAGTGTCCATCCGCTGCTCCTGGTGTTATACAGGTACTATTTCTTAAACCCCACCCTCCCCTCGCCAATGCTTTTCTGACCAGGCTCTGCTGGTTTTTGAGCTGTGAGCTGAGTAATTCGAAAGTGCTGCAAAGTGACGAGATCAGACCTGTCAAGCCTGTGATTTTGAGCCAAAGATACTGAATACCAATTAGGAAGCCCCGCTGCCTTTCAATAAAAGAATATGCTTATAAATCTACTGGTGGGCATTGTACAGTCTGCTGTTATACTCTGACGCTAGCCAGTAAACAAAAGAAAGGTGTATTTTGAAGCAGATTGCAGCATGTTAGACCACCTGGCCTCTAAATGTAGCGCCTTGATGCGAACTCGCTGCTCTCACTGCCCTCAACAGTACGGGTTGCTAGCTGGAGGCCAAATTATTTCCATACCTGTGTGCCCTAAATAATGGAGAGCGTGATTGCCAAAATTCTTAATTAGAAGGATGTAAACCAGAGAGGGCCTACCAGAATTCATACACCTTTTTGACTACTCGAGATCTCTGCAGTAAATTCAGTAGTCCACTTAGCTATCATACTAACAAAAATATATGTGATGTTTTCCTGCCCAAGCCCCCCCCCCCCCCCACCCCCCCCCCCCCAGTGTTTTTGGTAAAAATAATACAGCGCTTGGGATTTTTCTTTTTGAATTGGCCTATCAAGATGTACCTCCCATGAGTGTTGGTGAACGGGCACATTTATTTCCCCTTTGCCGTGTCCCAAAATCTCTTTTGTATATGCTCCAGTGTTTACTGGGAAGCAAATCACTATTCTTATTCAGCTCAGGTGAACGACTCCAGATTTGATTTGATAGCATCTAATACAGCGCAAAGTAACTCATTTCTAGGCGCTATACAGCGCTAGGGGACGTGCAGGCATAGGACTGGAGAGACATCAAGTCTGCTAGAAAAGTCCTAAACGCCAACAGATTAAGATAGCAGACTAGTGCAAAGCAGGGTGAGCTTTTACTTCCCTGCAGTCTTGGCAGATAGCCTTCTTTCGCTTATTTTCGCTTGCTCCAGAGTTGGAATTTTAGGTCTTGTATGTTGCAGCTCCAATAGTGGAATGTGTCCTTTTAAATACTAAACGATACAGCAGAGATTTTCCGGACAAAGGTGTGAGTCCATCAATGGCTTGTAAAGCGCAACTGTTCACCCGTAAGGGTTTCAAGGCACTGGGGGGGGGATGCTGCTGGTTTGTAAAGGGCACCGTGGTTCAGTCAAAGAGCAAGGTCTTGAGGTACTTCCTGAATTGAGGCAGTGACGGTGATTGCCTGTGGTGGAGAGGGAGGGTGTTCCAGGTCTTTGCTGCGAGGTAGGAGAAGGATGTCCTCCGGCTGTGGTCTTCTGGATATGTGGGACAGTAGCCAGGGCCAGTGGGGTGAACCGGGGGTTTATGTTCGATATGGTGAATGTGAGGCACTGGTTGAGATACGCAGGTCCCGTCTCGTGTGGGGTGATCCAGAAGATGTATTTTCCAGACCTGTCCAAAGAAAATTGGGCCATCCATCTATTGGGAACATCTCTACTGATTCCACTAGTGCTGCACTCTAATGAAACCTCTTTAAAGCACTAGTCCTTCTTAACCCCTTCTTTGCCCTGGCGGGCTTTATTTTAATAACACAGTTTCTCTTTTGCTTAGCGCTCCAAATCACTGTTTTGATACTTCTACGAGCTATACATTGCTGGTGCTTCGGTTATTGAGTTCAACAAGTAAGTCTATCGGCCGCAGGGGTGTTAAAACATGAGCTGGCCTTCCAGGTTTGGAACTTGAGATTTGCTGCTCACCCCAGATTTTAATACGCATTGACAAAGTCAATAGGTCTCGCCTTTGACAGCTATTGGTTTTGCCAATTTGACAAACCGACCTGGCAGACAGATCAAGCCGAGGTTCTCCCCCATGTCGAAAGAGACACTGGAGAAACGTTACTTCAGCCAAGAGGGCGAGTAATATAGAAATGAGAAGGATGACCATGATTTTGGGGTAGAATAGAACTCTCAGGTGACTCCTAGTGAACGGACCAGTATAAACAAAAGGGCCCAGGGAATGCGGTTCCCACAAGACTTCAACATACTTTTTTACATGACTCTGTGGAAGAGGAAAAATATCACAGAAAGCAACAGCATGGCAATGACACAGTTTCTTCAAAAGGTTTCCAGTGCTGGGCCCGCAGTATGTGCCTGGTCATTACTATGCTCCACCTTCGGATTCCTTAAGATCTGGTCAAGCCCTTCCAGTGCCAAATTCTCAGCCTTCATTGCCACAAATGTTAAAACACATATCAACTATGCAGAATAAAACTCTTTACCAAAGTGATTGCTTACAGCTGGCTCTGGTCACGCTGTGTATAATGAGTGAGGAGGCGGACATCTGGTAGATATTGGTTGCAGAGTTTCTAGCTCTTTTAAAAGGAAGGTTTTCAAAATATTCTTGGCCCCTTTATCGTCATTTGTTGTGTTGTCTCTTCCTCCACCTGTACACTTTAAAGCAGAGTGGTGTATCTTGTGAGTTGGGAATTTATTTTGGGAGTCAGTGGCTGCCTGCTGTCCACTTAAAACATGCTGGTTTCTCCTTTGGTGTGTCTGGACCCTCTCACTGGAGTTGGTTCTGGATTCCTTCCCTCCAGTGGAGTGTCATTTGGTCATTCACCACTCACCTATTTCAGGCATGTTTAAGTCAGTCTCGCCAGGCGTTTTTGCCCCGCTAAGGCCCAAGAATTTTTCCCCAAAGGCCCAGCAATGTTATTATTCTTTCAGTACATCCCACAAGGGACAGCTAGACTTAGGGTTTGGCTTAATTAGGTTATTGCGTTTTCCTCTTTTCTTCCACCAATATCTCAGGTGGTTTGGGAGTATACAAAACATATTTACATCCTGGTCATAATACAATAACCTTCCATAGGTTCAAGCTAATTAATTATATTGCTTTTTTGTAAGAAGGACTTATTAGTACGTGATCCATAGGTCATCTCATTGTCAGATGGCAAGTGCATTTATCATTCATGATAATACCCCATTTATTGATATTTTTTGAGCCGTTTGTAGTTGGTTGTTCTTTGCCCACTGAATCTCTCTTTGGTCCTCCTGGTATTTCATAGCTGCATATAAGGACAGGGACAGCTGATATAATAAAATATTTCTTTTAGGGTAGTCATTTGAGTTTTCCTAATACCTCTTGTTTCAGTTTCTCGCCGAATTACATTAATTGCCTATAGACGTGCATAGTCTGTTATTTTTTCTTCCCAACATTTTTTCACCAACTTTTTGGGCTTGTGCTCTTTTGATTGCATGTTGTGTTCGAATGAATTGCTTCCAAGATTTAATTTCAACTTTCCCTGTGTATGTAAATATTTCTCCTCCTTTGTCCCTGATGACAATTTCCCAGTGGGTTACTGTTTTGTAGGCTTGTCGAATGGCAAAGCTCTGTATGGTAGCTTTCTTAGCTCACATGATTCTCACCTAGATGATCAATCCATGAGCAGTGATGTCATTTTTATGCTGAGATCGGGGTTACATTTCAGTTTCCCCTTTATTTTCTTGTTGAGGTAAATTTGTCTGTTTTCTTTGTCTACATCACAGAGCATGCCTTAGTTGAAATTTGTATCTCATTTAAACCGTCCTAAATAGTTTATTTCTTATTTTAATTGCCGGTCTCTAAACCTTCATTTAACAAGTTTACAAAATTGTATTTAGATTACCCCGAACGAGAACAGATCCTGAAATTAAGCATTGCTACATTTGTTGTCATTATGTCGAAGTGCGCTGCTTGTGTTAAGTTAACCAGATTTTTAATATTGAAAAAATATCCTAGAGAGAGCCAATAGCACAGTTAATGATGAAAATGAGATTACAAGGACATGACCCCTACTGTACGTCCCCATCGACCACTAAGAAATATACTAGTCATTGTCACAATTAAGTTTTCTAATAACCTTTGCCTGAAATAAGGTAGGACCTAAATTGGCTATCATCCTGCTCTTCGCAATCTTCAGGTGGGCAGTTACATTTATGGTTGATTATTTCTCTCAAAAGATTTAATTTAGTTTTGGAGCATGAATCCTTTCTTGGATTCACATGCTGTGCATTATTCTGCCATTTATTGATTGGGTCCGAATTTATCTTTATTTTTTTTTTATGTTTGGGGTGTCGTCGACCACCATTTGGTGCTAGGTCCATCCCTTGTGTGATGTCCGACGGCACCCCAGAAGTTCCTGTGTGTGGTAGCCATCTTCAGATTCTTTTTTCCGCCGTTGGGTCTGAAAGCAAGGGAAGACACTCCGAAGTTTTGGACGAAAACCCTGAATAAATCAGGGAAATCAAGTGAAAAAACCATCAATCATCGACTGAGAAGACACCGGAGAGGGAGAGAGACCTTTCCCCGTCTTGACGGAGCAACGATGCAGATGGATTGAAAGAGGGCAAGGTAGGGGCCATGGAAAGTACCCCTTTCAAATGTTGCCCAAATTGTCAATACAAGTTTGCACAATGCGATCCCCACGACATTTGTAACCTCTGCCTACCAAGGGATCACAAGGATAAAGAGTGAGAGTCCTGTGCAATATTCGTGTCGAAGACTCTCAAGGCACGTCGAAAGTAGAGGGAGGGCTATTACGCAGCCATGTTCCATAGCCAAAAACAACCATTGCTTGATGGACTTGGGCCTCTCAAGCTACGGGGAGGACCAGGGAGTGGCCGTTGAATCAACATATGGGGGGTCAGACTTTGAGATCCTCGAAGGGTACGCCGAGAGGAGGCGTACCGTGAAGAAGACGATGCAGAGAAGAAGACTGACAAGGAAAAAATAACTCGCCCGTCGGAAACCAAGGGCCCCCGAAAAGAAGGCGCAAAAGGCAGCCCAGGCATCAAAGAAACTGCGGGCCGAAGGTCAGCAGCGACCAAAAGAAACCCACGGATCCCACCCCAGGCATACCGGCGAGGGAAGATCATCGAAATCGACAAACGCAGGTGCTGAACGACAGGCCGCAAAGGAAAAAAACCATACCTTTGAAGACAGAATCCACCATACCCAAGAAAAGGAGCTCCCCGGCCTCAGAGACTGAAAGGGCCCAAGGTGGAGAAAAAGAAAGGACGCCAGGAAGCGGAAATAGTGGCACTCCTTAAAGGAAAAAAGGAGTTTGATGAGGCGCTGAAGGAATTCAGAATTCCTGTGAAACACCCTGCTGATGCAGAAGAAGAGGAATATACCCTTGAAGCTCTGACAACCCACTAACCTCACAAAGAAGATGTCGGAGACAAACTCAACACTCCAGAAAAGGAGGAAGCCTTGAGAACTTTCGAGAAAAAATGGAATGGCCTAGTCACAGAAAGCCCAGAAGAAGAGGACTGTAGCTATCCCTCGAAGTCTTCGCCACCAAACTACATAGCCTTTTACAACAGCCTCATCAAGAAGGCAGCTGATACCTTTGAGGTCCCCTTACAGGAGGAGAATGAAGCTTTCTGCTTCCTCCTAAAACCATTAGTGCCATTCACCATGGGGACACAATACCTCCCAATGCTACCAAGCATTCTGGACCAGGGCAAGGAGGCTTTCAAGAAGCCTGCCTCAGCAAAGGGGTAACCCCAAGGGTAGAGAAAAAATACAAACCGTCCACAAAGGACCCTAAATACATTCAGGGAAACACAGTGGCAGACTCCATCATTGCCACCTCAGCCTGAAGAAGGAGCAATGCTCACTCCTCACCTGGTCCACCTCCAGAGAGAGAAGTAAAAGAATGGACATGGTGGGTACAAAGATGGAGAATGAGGCAGCAACGCAATGGTGCATTGCAAACACTAATGCCCTCCTCAACAGGTATGGCCAAAAATGGGACGACATCGAAGACCTGATGAACAAGCTCATAGAAGAGGATAAGAAAAGGGCAAAATCCTCATACATGAGGGAAGAAACAAAGCGAACACCTGCCTGAAATCCGCTCTAGATGCAGAAGATACAGCCAGCAGACAAATGTGCACAGGCAAAATGTTAAGAAGGCACGCCTGGCTCCGAATTTCAGGCTTCAAGCAAGGGTCCAAACCTAAAAAAATAACAAACCCTTCACTGGAGACTCTGTTTGGAAGTGAGGTAGATGAATCCCTTCAACAAATAAAGAAGGACATTGAGACGGCCAGGGCTATAGGAGCCCTGCAACAGAGGGGCACCTTCAAGATAGGAGGATTTAACCTCCGAAGACCCACTGGAAGAGGAGTTTTCTCAACCAGTCTACAACAACAAAATCAAACGCAGAACAGTGGAAAGCAATCAAACTAGCAGTCTGGATACCAAGCCAGGCACCAGCAACCAAGGCAGTCCTTTTGGGCAGAGAAAGAGCCAGGGGACAACCCTTGAGATGGGGAGGAGCAAACTCAGTGTGACTTGCCCACAACAGAAGACCCCCACACAACACCAGTCGGAGGCAGAATAGCACACTACCTACTTCAATGGGGAAAAAAATCACGACAGACTGTTGGGTTTGAAATATGGTACGCCATGTCAATTTTATAGAAGTAACAAACAAACCCCCCACCAAAACATCAAGAAAGAAGAGGTTTCAAGGAACAGAACTCTTACAATTAAGACAGGAAATAAAGGAACTCGTACAAAAACATGCAATAGCGACGGTACCAAGGAGGTAACACAACAAAGGAAACTATTCACCTTACTTCTTGGTACCAAAGCATGATCTCACACGAAGACCTATCTTAGACTTCAGATTCATAAACACACTCATTTGCTTGCAGCCTTTCAAAATGTCAACACTACAGGAAGTAATCCCACAGCTACAAAAAGGAGATTTCATGGCAGCAATAGATCTGAAGGACGCTTATCTGTACATCCCCGTGAACCAAGCTTACAAGAAATACCTTAGGTTCTTCCATGAGGACACTCACTACCAATTCACAGTCTTGCCCTCCTGGATAAAAACTGCACCAAGAGTCTTCACAAAGTGCCTAGCAGCGGTTGCAGCATCCTGAAGAAGGAGAGGTATCCACTTAAATCCCTACCTAGACAACTGGCTGGTGAAGGCAAATTCAAAGCAAAGATGTTACAAACACTTTCATTAGGTGATCACAACACTGCAAAAAACTCAATAAACCACAATAAGTTATCAACAAAGCCAGAACAAGAAAAGACCTTCATAGGAGCAAGGTTAAACTCCAAGGTTGCACGGGCATGCCCGACCTAGAAGAGAATACAAGCTATCAGACAAAAAACTCACCTTCACCAGAAGGGTCAGTCTCTGATAGTGAGGAATGTCATGAAACTCATGGGCATGATATCATAATGTATTCCCCTTGTCACTCATGCACGCCCCCACCTGCACCCTCTACATGAGTGGCTTTGCAACAGTTGGTCACAAACTACAGGGAGTTGGGAGGATCTATTGGATGTAACAGAAAAAGTTCAGGTAGAGATACAATAGCAGGCATCCAAGAACCTAACACTAGGCAGACCTATCAAATCACCAACTCCCTCAGTGACCATCACAACAGATGAGTCCCACAAGGGTTGGGGAGCACATTCAGGAAATCTGAGGGTACAGGTCAGTGGAACGATGCAGACTCCATAAAGCACATCATCTTCCTAGAGATGAAGAATGTCTTCCTGGCTCTAAAGGCCTTCCAGGCCCACATAGGAGGGAAGACAGTATTGATTCAGATGGACAGTACCACAACAATGTTTACCTCAACAAACTGAGGGACGAAATCCTTCACCCTAAACAAATTAGCTCAGGAAATATGGAACTAGGCCATTTCAAGAACATACAGCCTACAGACAATTCACCTGCCAGGGAAGGACAACACTGAAGCAGATCAACTCAGCAGACAGAACAGCAGCTCAAATGAATGGGAGATAAAGCAAATGAGTCTGCAACAGGTCTTCAACCTCTAGGGACTCCAGAAATAGACCTGTTTGCAACAATGGAGAAAATAAATGCTACTCCTTAGCCTCCAGGTTTCAACACCACCTATCAAAACGAAATTCCCTTTCACTAAACTGGTCGGGGACATTTGCATATGCTTTTCCTCAGATTCCTCTACTACAATGGTTACTGGGGAAGGCCAGGCAACCAGGAGCAAAGCTATCATTCATAGCCAATCAATCAATGGGCAAGACAACCCTGGTCCTCAAGGGGACAGATGATCAAGTCAGACAAGGGCCTTCTCACAATGTAATCGGGTCACATTTTTTACCCAGTACCAGCGACACTCCGCTTAGCTGTCTGGCGCCTGACTACCTAGTTAAAACATTTGAACTTACCGCAAAGAACAATGGAAATGCTAAAGGAAGCAAGAAAACAGACCACAAGACAATGCTACGCAGCTAAGTGAAAACTGTACACCATATGGTGTACAGAATTCAATACCCTAAATTCGATTTCCACACAGGATACAGTGCTAATATATCTTACACACTTGCTTAACAGTAACATCAACCACTCAAGCCTCAAGGTGCATCTGGCAGCAATTGTAGCCTACACCAGGGGAGATTCATGTAAACGTTTCTTCACAGCACCAGTCATCAAAAGATTCCTTAAAGCGTCCAAGAGGATTGCACCCCCAAGAAAGGCTCCAGCCCCTATGTGGAGCTTAAACACAGTCCTTACGCAACAAATGACCGGACCATTCAAGCTCATGCCCAAAGCAGAACTCAAATACATCACATAAAGACTGCCTTCTTAACACCTTGGCTGCTAGGCGTTTTCCCCCTCCTGTGCTGAAAATTGCCATTTTGCTGGTGTCATGACGAGCTCAGCTCGTCATCAGCACAGCTCAACTGTGCATCATGACGAGCTGAGCTCGTCATGAGCATCGAAAGGGTTAATAGCTGTAACAACCCTACGTAGAGTAAGTGAACTACAAGCTTTAACGGTTGAGGAACCATACATACAAATCCACAGGGACAAGGTTATCCTAAGGACAAACCCTCAATTCCTACCTAAGGTAGTAAGCAAATTCCACATGAGCCAAAGCATTCAGCTAATAGTCTTCTTCAAAAACCCACAATCACGACTAGAAAGAATCCTTCATACCCTGGACGTAAGAAGGGCTTTACTATACTATCTACAGGAGACCAGACAATACCGTAAAGGCAATCAATTGTTCGTTTCTCACTCAAAGTCCAACTAGTGAGCACCTGTGACAAAGGGGACAATTGCACATTGGATTGTAGAGGCAATTCAAGTAGGCTATGCCTCAACAGGAAAGACTCAAAACACATGGCCAAAAGCCCACTCAACAAGGAAAAAAGGGGCAATCCTGGCCTTCATGGCCAGTGTGCCAATAGACACTGCTGCAGCAACATGGGCATCCCCACACACCTTTTTCAAACAGTACTACGTGGATATACAGATGACTAAGGAAGTTCAAGTGGGGCAAAAGGTACTTCAACACCTGTTCGCAAAGTCTTCCATATCTTACCACAACTATCCCTAGGCGGGGGAAAACGCTATATAATCGAATGCACAGCATGTGAATCCAGAAAAGGATTCATACTGCAAAACGAAATGGTTACTTAACCAGTAGGAGTAGTTTTGCAGCTTGAAGAGTTTTCTGGATTCACATGCGACACACCCACCTCCCGTCATAGGAGGAATGCAAATAGGTGTGAAAAGAAGATCACTTAAATCAAAGAACTAACATCTAAAGACAACAAGATTTAAAACATACCCTAGAGAATAAGGGGGAAAAAAGAATCTGAAGATGACTAACCCGCACAGGAGCTCAAGGGATGGACCTAGCACCAAATGGTGGTAAACAATGCCCTTTTTTTTAACTCTTGTATTAAGGATTGAGAAACTGTCCTATACCTGTGCCTAAAGATTGGCAATTTTGGCTGCTGTCAATTGGCTTGTTTCTTTTTATTGGTTTGCTGCATTTTTTACCGTCAACTGTTGGAGACATGTTTGCTTTATTATGAGTATGATTATTAAAGTAACGGAAATGTTTATTTACTTAAGGGTCTTTGGGAACAGCGCTCCACCATTAATCAAAATGTATTTAGATCAGCTGGGATTCAGTAATTAAGTAAATGTATCCAATGTTCGACTGGGTCAAGAAGGCGCTCTCGTATATTAGAAAAGCTTTTTCCAAATTACTGTAAGGTTGGGGGTGAGGCAATAATTTTAAAAGTATCTTGAATTTCCTGTTGTGGGGTTGGACAATACTGCGCAAACGTCCTGCTAAAACATCATGAACGCCTCTTTCGTAACCTCGGAAAAAACGGCCTTAGTTTGTACAGTTTGGAAGGAAAGTCACGCAATCCGCGTGCAGGTATGTAATTAAGGTTAAGATCCGCGTGGCTGCGGTATATCGGTAGCCGCAGGTGTGTAAAGCGACCTCTACAGGTGTCTGTCAGCAGGCATGTTCGAATGCTATCTAGTCCATGCCGCTGTTTAGATTATATTAAAAATCGCTTAGAATGAGCAGCAGCATGAAAGTCACACCAAGGCCACGCCCTCATATACACACACTTGGAATGTTTTTGCTTGATAATTCGGATTGTCTGAATTTACAGCAGCTGCTTAGGGGGTCCACCCGATGCACTCTCTTAATGCACATTCCGGTATATATTCACCTGGTATCCAGGCTGCACGCTGTTTTCACTTCTGCCGCATGAGGGCAGTGTTGCGTTGTTAATGTTACCGTGAACGAAACCGCCTCGCTATGTGAGCTTCAAATTATCGTTTACTGATGTTGTTCTAATTCAATTTACTGATATTCGCCATTTTATGTTTCTTCTTACTCAACAAGATATGTTTTTTTTATATCTAAGGTGTAAAAGGCACAGTGAACAGTTCAGTAGAAGACTTAGCAAAACGAAAAGGTCTCATAATTTGAAACATCTAAAAGAAAGCTATCCAATGCAAAAAGGCCTAACTAACTCTTTGAAAGAACAAGGCTAACAAAACGAAGGGAGTAGTTACTTCCAGTTTTCCCAACCATGCAAATGCAAGAAGACCGATCAACGAATTCCTTTGGAACGAAAGTTTGATCTTTTTTTATGATTTTCCTATAGTTAAAGGAGTGTTCATTTATTTTCTTACCTGTCAGTGAGACGTCAGTCTGACTGTTCACGCTGTCATGGCGAAGATCTTGGATAATAAAGCTGTGACTTGTCCCACATCGTGCCATTTGTGTGATCTTTTCATTCTTCTCGAGATATTGCCGAAAACAGTTATTCTGCCGTCCTCCTCTCCTTCCTTGGCAACTGGTTGAGAATTGCAGCTATGGCAGACCAGACTCTAAGACGCTTCCCCAAACGAGCATTGGAAATGCAATAGGGCTCGCATTAGGAAAGTTTGAGCTATTGGTCTTATAAATGAATTTTTTTTATTTGTGTTTTTTTTAAATAGCTAAATTAATAGCTTTGTCATTTACAATGCCAATAGTTGTAACTTTCGCAAATTTTTAATTTAACTTAAAATTAAAAGTTAATTTAATTTAACTTTTGTAATGCAACATGTTTTGTATTCACGTGACCTAGATGTATTGATATTACAAATAACAATGGCTTTTAATTTTTTTAAATAATTAATACTTAAATACTTTATTTAATTGGTAATGGCAATAGCTCAAACTTTTGTAAATAACTTTTGTGAAGATTATGTTCAGTGTTTTTTATTGGGACGAAAATCCAATAACAGGAGTGAAATATTAACATCTTTTTGTGATTTGTAATAAAGCGTGAAAGCTTGAAAACAGCTTGAAACATTGAAAGAACATATTTGAACCAGTGATTCTGTGGTTGCGCTGAGTGATGCTGTGGTTGCGCTGAGTGATGCTGTGGTTGCGCTGAGTGATGCTGTGGTTGCGCTGAGTGATGCTGTGGTTGCGCTGAGTGATGCTGTGGTTGCGCTGAGTGATGCTGTGGTTGCGCTGAGTGATGCTGTGGTTGCGCTGAGTGATGCTGTTGTGGTGCTGAGTGATTTTGTGGTGGTGCTGAGTGATGCTGTGGTTGCGCTGAGTGATGCTGTGGATGCGCTGAGTGATGCTGTGGTTGCGCTGAGTGGTGTGTGCATCGGTGAAGCTTAGTGGGTGCATTGGTGGAGCTGTTTGGTGGGTGCATTGTTGGAGCTTAGTTGGAGCATTGGTGGAGCTGTGTGGTGGGTGCATCGGTGGAGCTGTGTGGTGGGTGCATCGGTGGAGCTGTGTGGTGGGTGCATCGGTGGAGCTGTGTGGTGGGTGCATCGGTGGAGCTGTGTGGTGGGTGCATCGGTGGAGCTGTGTGGTGGGTGCATCGGTGGAGCTTGTGTGGTGGGTGCATCAGTGGAGCTGTGTGGTGGGTGCCTCGGTGAAGCTGTGTGGTAGGTGCCTCGGTGGAGCTGTGTGGTGGTTGCATCATTGGAGCTGTGTGGTGTGTGCATCGGTGGAGCTGTGTCGGTGGAGCTCTGTGGTGGTTGCAGAAGTGGAGCTGTGTGGTGGGTGCATTGGTGGAGCTGTGTCGGTGGAGCTGTGTGGTGGTTGCAGCAGTGGAGCTGTGTGGTGGGTGCATCGGTGGAGCTGTGTGGTGGGTGCATCGGTGGAGCTGTGTCGGTGGAGCTGTGTGGTGGGTGCATCGGTGGAGCTGGGTGGTGGGTGCATCGGTGGAGCTGTGTGGTGGGTGCATTGGTGGAGCAGTGTGGTTGGTGCATCGGTGGAGCTGTGTAGGTGGAGCTGTGTGATGGGTGGCACTTTTTATAAATCATTAGTAAAAGAGATCAATGAAATTGAACTAAAACCCATATATAGCAGAAGAGGAGAAAGCTCTAGTAATGGGATTCAGGATGAATGTATTCCTTTGAAGCAAATCGCCAGCATGTGAAAGGTGTAAAATAGCAATCAGCATAAAACGAAAATGCCAGCAAAAGACTTTATAAAATTCTGTGTGGCCCTGATAAAATAATTAGAGTGTTTAATTATATCATGATCAACAACGGTTATTGTTTCAAGAGCAGCGTGCGAGATGGTTAGGCTGCAATATAAACAAGCCCTCGGCATTGCTGTGGTGGGAAGGGGGGCGGGGAGAGGCAAGAAGGGAAGAATAGGGACTGGGAGCAGCAGCCTTTGATGTGCCGCCGGTCGGCCGTTCAGTGAATAATTAGGGGAGGAGAAATGCTGGCTGGGGGAAGCTTGAAATGCCTGAGGAAGCTGGTGGCTTTGATGTGCACGCGCTCTCGTTCACTGCAACAAATCGCCGAGATGGTTAAGCTCTGTTTAAGCCACAAAATAGCTCGCCAGCTATGCGCAAGCGCATCAGCAGGCGAGCCCTAAAAGCCTCCCACTGGGCCTATGAACAGACTTTTTGAGTCCTGCATCTGTGAGAGTCCCTATTTTTAGGACCGTCGCACCCTGCAAGTGCTTCATCTACCACGACATTGAGTAGTTTTATTTCTTGACCATTACGACGCAGTGGCTGGCTCCTCTGAGGTTGCTGGCAGATTGTCTTTTGGTGAAGTCCAAAAAACAGACTGGCACCTTGGGGGACCATGGACCATGTTGTCAGATTGCAACCCGTCAGTCACTTTTTTTTCGGGGATATACCATTAAAAGAAGTAGATCAATAAAACATTATTAGAAACAAACCAAACCGGTACAAAGGTTAAAATTCGAAATAAAATACAATTTGCCGTAAAAGTCATAAAGCACCAATGTGGCCATAATCTCTCAATCAATAGGGCTCAGTTTAACCAGGCCAAAAACAATCAGTGTAACCTTTTATGTACGGGACAATATGTCGAGAAAGCAGGATGAAGTAAATTATGGAATCCTTGCCTTTGCCCTTAAAAGTTGGCAGACTAGGTACACCATCTTAAAAAAATTCAGAACTAAAAAGAATATTGTTTCATTAAACTCAGATTTTAAACAGTCCCCCATATGGGGTGTGTACTAAGTGAGTTCGGTTTTCCTCTTGGCAGTTGGTGACCCCACACCGAGTCGCCTCATAGAGGGCATGAGGAGATCTTAAAATCACCCATCCAAAGAATAGCCCCCCATTCAGGTATTTCATGCAATAGTCCGATATAAATTGGTCCAATTCCCTCACCAAGTCGTTGGGATTATTTGCAAAGTAATTAAAGTAATAGTTGAATATAAAACATCCAAGACCCCTTGGATTAGCAATCGCAGGATTTAGGCTCATGAAGTAAATGTTAGCTTTTCTACTCTAAGGTTACCATTCCCTAAAGAAATAAGGACCCCCCAAAACCCCTTTTGGTCTACCTGATGGGGAAGGGGAAGCAGCTAAACAAAAGCCTTGAAAACCATCTATGTAGAAGTCCTCAAGAGCCCAAGTCTCTGGACGGCAAACAATATCGCGCTCCTTGATCATTTCCAACCAGTCATTATTTTCCAATTTGTTCCTTAGGCCTGCAATGTTATATGACGAGACAGAGGCTGTCTGAATCAATAGTTTCATCCTCATTGGGCGATTTTGGTATTTCTTCTTCCTATAAATCAGGACTGGCATTAGAATGCGAAGGAGACACTCATCCAGTCAGTGTACATCTGACATGCCAGTGAGGGCTGAAAAGTGATTCTCGTGGATAAAAGGCGCAGCAGGGGTATAACCACTACCTGGAGGCTTATGAACCAATGGTCTGATTCTAGAAGGGCGATAAGAGACCCAAAGGCAAAACGCGAATCACGCCTGAACCTTTTGTAATGTGGTTCAGCCTGTGTTGTAGTTGGCTAACAAGCAAGGGTTTTTCGTCTTGGCTGTAGAAAGGGTATGCGCTGTCTCAAAGAGACATGCTGTATTTACCTTATTGGCTTCAGCCTGTCCATAGTATTCCCATTTGCTGGATCCATAGTCTCTTTCCCATTCTATCCCCCGCCATTTGCCCATCGCATGCATTTGTCATGCCTCTTCCTGTGTTTACCCATCGCCAAGAGCAGGGACCAAGTACACTATTCCTCCACTATCCCTCATTTTCTGACCAATTTAGAGACTTCTTTTTTCTTCGTTTAGGAGCTCTCCTCAGAAGCACTGTTTTTATTTTCCCCAAGTGCCATTTTTAGTTTTTTCTTATCTTATCCCGCGCCCCGGTGGCTGCCTGCCCTGCGCTTCTCCATGATCACTCCCCCATTATTTTTCGCGCAGACCTGTAGCTACAGCCATCCTGGACGACTTTCGGGCACCTTTGACAGAGGCTCAGCAGACCCACACCAATCACGGCCGCTCAAGGGTGAAGCACTGTAACCCAGATCGTGTCTGGAGGCAGTCACTTGTTTTGTGAGGGTGCGCTGCTGGCCACTTTATATGTATGCACTGCTGTGGCAATTCTGTGGTGATCGCAGGTGAGTGCGGTAGGATGTGCTCTTTGTGGTGGCTTGCAGGGATCTCTCTGGGTGTGGGCAGAGAGGCTTTCTTCAAGTTTGCGCTGGGAGTCTCGCTGTCGGGGGAGGAAGGATGTAGTTGTGGTGGTCTCCGCTCTGGTGCTATGTAGGCACTGGACAGGGCTGGACTTCCGGGGAGTGCCACGAGATGCGATGTCCAGTGCTGTGTGCAGCCAACGCCGAGCGCTCCCAAGAAGAGCAGCAGTCTATTCTACGATCTACGCTGATGTAACCCAGACTCTTCACCTCCCAGAGCGGTTCAGGAAGGGGACCAGCCTTCCTAGAGAGGGCATTTCCTACTGTTGAGTAGAAAACGGCTACCTCTGGCCTGCCTACTTAGTGGGCTTCTCCACGCCAAAATAGCCCTGGACCCGCCTGCTGAGGCTTCTCTCCCTGCCCAGGATGGCAGTGCATTCCTTGTGATAAGCCCCAAATCTGCAGTGTCTAAATAGCATCAAATTCTGCTCTGCATTTTGCGGAGGTTTTGTCACAACTGCTACACAAAAATATGACCCAGCCAGTGCAAACATGCACCGTAGAGAACCCTTAGTTTCTTCATTCAGCGTGAAACTGCTCCCATGAAGAAAATGTGTCAGAAATAGCTATTTGCTGCGTCTGTCCTTTAAAATACACTTGCTCACTGTAGATGTATGGTAGACGACCTTGCCCTTTAAAGGTCTAATTGATTTGGCAAGTGAGCGTGTTCTACACGTGTTTCTTCTGCCCCCTTCTCTCCCCCAGCATAATTTCAACCTTTGGGTCTGTTGATAACTTTCACCCAGGGCAATCTGGCGCAGTCACTGAAGGGCTGTTATGACAGGCCAGTATTTGGACCGTTTTTAGGTCGAAGACCTAAAGGCTGCGCTTGCGCAGTCTGGGGAGGAGATTTAATGTGTCTTAGTAGGGCTTTAGAACCCGCCTCTCTGGCCCATCTCTCCTCTATTGGCTGGCTTCCTAAACGGAGGCCAGCCATTGGAGGAGAGATGCGTCACTCCGATTTAGCCCCGTCTTTTTTGGATTTGGGGGCGTAAGTTTTGCTGTTCTTTAGACAGTGACGTTGTCTGTCACTCAAAACAGCAAAACCACGCCCCGAATCCGAAAAATACGGAAGCTATCGGGCGCCATTTTTTCTCGTCTGCGGACCCTGCCGCCGCCTCTTCTAACCAGTCCCCCACCCTCCTGTCCCCTGGGCGCCCGGAGATCACTTCTGCCGCCGGCTCCGTTTGAAGATCGCTGCCATTTATTCGCGTTTTTGTGTCTGGGACTGATCGATCGATGCATCCACACAGGGGGAGGCTGTGTGGCGGGGAACCCCCTCTCCGTCCCACATGAGGAACAACACCCGGGACCTCTGCATAGCTTGAGGCTGGCGGACTGCCCCAACACCCTCCCGCAGGTAAGGCCGGGGGAAGCGGCGCCGGGGCCCTGTCTGTGGTCGGCGGGAGGAGAGCAGCACGGGTCAGGGGCAGGAGAAGCTGAGGGTGTGGGAGAGGGAGTAGGAAGGCACGGAGGGGAGATGTAAGGCGAGGGCGTGGGGGAGGAGGCAGATGTGGAGAGAGGGAGCAGGCAGGGCAGGGAGATGTGAAAGTACGCACAGGGAGAGGAAAGGGGGACGTGGAAGGAAGGAGAGAGGAAGAAATGAAAGTGCAAGAAAACGAGAGGAGGAGAAAGGCGAAGAAGCAAGGGAAGGCGAGTGAGAGCAGGGGAAGGACGGTATGGAAAGGTAGTGTTTGAGAGGTAAGCAGAGAGAGGGAAGAAGTAGGGGTGAATGCAATAAAAAGAGGAAGGGCACGAGCTTCAGGATGCGAGGAGGACAGAGAGGAAGAAACTAGGCTGCGGTAGGTAAGAGAAGGAAGGGCAGAAGGGACAGAAGCAGAAGAAGTAAAGGAAGGCGAAAGGAGAAGATGTGAACCAGGAAGGCAAAGAGAGATGGCGGCAGGGAGGGGTGGAGTGGAAGAGACGGCAGCTGAGCAGATTGTGGTGCAGGTAGCAGAGGGAGCCTGAGTCAGGAAGGCCGGGGGAGGTAGAAGGGGCTCTGTGCACATGTGTGGCGAGTGATCGGGTTGTGACAGGAGGGACGATGAAACAGGGGGATAGAGAGAATGGAGAGTGCATTACTCCAAGGCAACGCTGTTAGGGAGGGGGGGGGAGCGGTGTCTGCGGCTTCTTACCCTTGCACGCCTGGCAGATGTCACATTACACGTCATGTGGCACTTTTCACGTGCGGCTCTCCACCTGACAAGGCAACTGTCATTATTTTTTGACATTGCATACTTTATAGGGTACATGTGGCAGTACGGCGTTTTACTTTGTTACTATGGTATGTTATGCGTTGCACCTGTAGATGCATTTGTGATGCCAGTCTTTACATGCCTAAGTCTCGATCGCTGCATCCACACAGGGGGAGGCTGTGCGGCCGGGAACCCCCTTCTCCGTCCCTCATGAGGAACACCCGGGACCGGTGCATAGCTTGAGGCTGGCGGACTGCCCCGACACCCTCCCGCAGGTAAGGCCGGGGGAAGCAGCGCCGGGGGCCCTGTCTGTGGTCGGCGGGAGGAGAGCAGCCCGGGTCAGGGGCAGGAGAAGCGGAGGGCGTGGAAGAGGGAGTAGGAAGACATGGAGGGGAGATGTAAGGCGAGGGTGTGGGGGAGGAGGCAGATGTGGAGAGAGGGAGCAGGCAAGGCAGGGCAGGGAGAGGTGAAAGTACGCATAGGGTGAGAAAAGGGGAACGTGAAAGGAAGGAGAGAGAGGAAGAAATGACAGTGCAGGAAAACGAGAGGAGGAGAAAGGCGAAGAAGCAAGGGAAGGCGAGTGAGAGCAGGGGAAGGGCGGAAAGGAAAGGTAGTGTTTGAGAGGTAAGCAGAGAGAGGGAAGAAGTAGGGGTGAATGCAATAAAAAGAGGAAGGGCACGAGCTTCAGGATGCGAGGAGGACAGAGAGGAAAAAACTAGGCTGCGGTAGGTAAGAGAAGGAAGGGCAGAAGGGACAGAAGCAGAAGAAGTAAAGGAAGGCGAAAGGAGAAGATGTGAACCAAGAAGGCAAAGAGAGATGGTGGCAGGGAGGGGTGGAGTGGAAGAGGCGGCAGCTGAGCAGATTGTGGTGCAGGTAGCAGAGGGAGCCTGAGTCAGGAAGGCCGGGGGAGGTAGAAGGGACTCGGTGCACATGCGATGCGAGTGATGGAGTTGTGACAGGAGGGACGATGAAACAGGGGGATAGAGAGAATGGAGAGTGCATTACTCCAAGGCACGGCTGGTAGGGGGGGGGGGAGAGCGGTGTCTGCGGCTTCTTACCCTTGCACGCCTGGCAGATGTCACATTACACGTCCTGTGGCACTTTTCACGTGCGGCTCTACACCTGACAAGGCAACTGTCATTATTTTTTGACATTGCATACTTTATAAGGTACATGTGGCAGTAAGGCGCTTTACTTTGTTACTATGGTATGTTATGCGTTGCACCTTTAGATGCATTTGTGATGCCAGTCTTTACATGCCTAAGTCAAGAATGTTCAATTTTAATACACATTTTATATCATGGATGTCCTTCGATACCTTCCACATAGCATTAACCCTAATTTGCCACATGCACTCGGTAAAATGCTCATGAATATGTATAACCTACCACCCTGCAGGTGCTCTCACCCTCATTGCACATTTCAATGGAGTGGCACTACGCTCACTTCACAATACGCATGCGGTGCCGTTTGCAGCACACATTATCGACCTCAGTCGCCTTGTGCGTTCCTCAGCTTTCCGCTCCCTTCCCTCCCCACCCGGGCCACACACTTATTCATTCACCCATCAATCATTCCATTTACTGGCCAGCTCTCACTCATAAATTCATTCAGTCATCCATGAATTCACCCACCCACTAACTTATGCACCCAATCATTTGCCAATCTACACATTCAGACATGCTCGTAAACTCAAGCATCAATCAACAAACACACAATTCTTCAGTCAGCAGTACTTCATCCATCCGATAAATCCCCTATTCACACGTACACAAATTAACCCTTCAAATAACTGACTCATCTATTTTGCCATCCATTTACCCACCCACTCAGTCACTCATTTACCAATATTCACAAACAGACACATATATAATTTCACCATCAATAAACAAGCACGTTAACACAACACTTGGCCCATCCACAAGTTTGCCTTTGCATTCTGGGATTTGTAGTCTTGTTCGTGTAATTATAAAATCGGAGAAAATTTCCAACATACATAAGGAAAAACCTGCACTGTTAGAGCTACAGCGAGCTGTGTTTGCTCAAGTATGCCAAGTTCTCGGGAATGCTAAGCACAGCAGCTTGGAAAGGCTGTCTCTAGCATCGGGAGATGAATGAATACATGAGCTGAACATAGTATAGCGCTGCAGTCACCTCATGGAGCTAGCTTGGAATTTTCATGTTAGATCTCTTTTCGGGATTTACAACACCTATGCTACAGCAGCAGGCTTAAATTGCCATTTTCTTCACGTGACACTCGCCACGAGGCTTCGTGTGGCGTAACACAAATAGAAGCAACGAAATTGCATTCTTTCATATGTTTCCTGTCACAACGGAGTCACCACGGTAAAGTGTGTCTTTGTATTAGGTGGCACTTGCCTTAAACAATGAAGTCATTTGTGCCTTTCAGCCACTTCTAGCTTCCAGCCCAAAGCGCTCTGCATGTTGGGACTTATAGTTCCACACGTGTAATGGAAATAGTGGCTCTACCACCCCCAGAATGCTGTTGCCTGCCTAAGAGTGAATTGGTGATTCCCTTGTAGGTAGAAGCACAAGGGTAGAAGCATTTAAAAAAAATTAAAATCTCTTTGAACAGCACAGGGCGCCGTGCTCTAGGTTGTCTATAATTGGGCACACAGAGTTTGTTTCTCCCTTGCTTCGTTCCTACGGTAAAGCGCTCTGATACTTACGGGTCTAGCCAGCGCTATACAAGGGTGAATGCCAATGTCGAGGAGCCCCCTCGCTGTGCTTGCTTCCCTGCCCCCTCGCTGGACTTGCTTCCCTGCCCCCTGGCTCTGTGTGTGTGGGGCTGTCTGTGTGTGTGTGTGTGTGTGTGTGTGTGTGGGGCTGTCTGTGTGTGTGTGTGTGTGTGTGTGTGTGTGGGGCTGTCTCTGTGTGTGGGGGGGCTGTCTGTGTGTGTGGGGGGGCTGTCTGTGTGTGTGTGACGGCCTGTCTGTGTGTGCGTGGGGGGCTGTCTGTGTGTGTGGGGGGCTGTCTGTGTGTGTGGGGCTGTGTGTGTGTGTGTGTGTGTGTGTGTGTGGGGCTGTCTGTGTGTGTGGCTGTCTGTGTGTGTGTGGGGCTGTCTGTGTGTGTGTGTGTGTGTGTGGGGCTGTTTGTGGGGCTGTCTGTGTGTGTGGGGGGGGCTGTCTGTGTGTGTGTGTGGGGGGCTGTCTGTGTGTGTGGGGCTGTGTGTGTGTGTGTGTGGAGGGCTGTCTGTGTGTGTGGGGCTGTCTGTGTGTGTGGGGCTGTCTGTGTGTGTGGGGCTGTCTGTGTGTGGGGGGCTGTCTGTGTGTGTGGGGCTGTGTGTGTGTGTGTGTGTGTGTGGGGCTGTGTGTGTGTGTGTGTGTGTGGGGCTGTCTGTGTGTGTGTGGGGCTGTCTGTGTGTGTGTGTGTGGGGGGCTGTCTGTGTGTGTGGGGCTGTGTGTGTGTGTGGGGGGGGCTGTCTGTGTGTGTGGGGGGGGCTGTCTGTGTGTGGGGGGCTGTCTGTGTGTGTGGGGCTGTGTGTGTGTGTGGGGCTGTGTGTGTGTGTGGGGCTGTGTGTGTGTGGGGGGCTGTGTGTGTGTGGGGCTGTCTGTGTGTGTGTGTGGGGCTGTGTGTGTGTGTGTTTGTGTGTGTGTGTGTGGGGAGCTGTCTGTGTGTGTGGGGAGCTGTGTGTGTGTGTGGGGGGGCTGTGTGTGTGTGTGTGGGGGGCTGTCTGTGTGTGCGTGGGGGGCTGTCTGTGTGTGCGTGGGGGGCTGTCTGTGTGTGCGTGGGGGGCTGTCTGTGTGTGCGTGGGGGGCTGTCTGTGTGTGTGGGGCTGTGTGTGTGTGTGTGGGGGGGCTGTGTGTGTGTGTGTGTGTGGGGGGCTGTCTGTGTGTGTGTGGCTGTCTGTGTGTGGGGGCTATCTGTGTGTGTGTCTGTGGCTCTGTGTGTGTGTCTGTGGCTCTGTGTGTGTGTGGCTTTATGTGTGTGGCTCTGTATAGGTGTAAATGCAATAGGTCATGCATTTGCGAGCGATATAGCTATTGGCATTGTAAATGACAATGCCATTTATTTAACGATTAAGCTATTGGCAATGTAAATGACAATGCCATTTATTTATGATTTAAAAAAAAAGAGTCATGAGCAATGCCAATAGCTCTACCTTTAATAATGCCGAGACCATTGCATTGTAAATGCTTGTTTTGGTCTGCTATGTGGATTTTTACTGTAGATTTTCCCTGCTTGCAGGCAGTATTCTCAAATCTATGCCTGCGAGGTCTCCCTCACCTCACAGAACACTTATACAATATGTATTTTACAAGTACAAACTGCACCAATTTACAAACATGGGCACCTTTTTTAGCTGTCGAACAACTTGAATTTACTAACGAGGGGCCACCTATATTATGGTGCCTTGCCCTCATTTCTGTCCAAATCCGCCACTGCTTTCACGATTGTTATCAGATTCATAACCAACGTTTGCTCTTTCTCCGAGCAATGACTTTTCACTGCCGTAACTGCTCAGAAGAGACTGGGGTACCAAAAGCTGTCAAACTGACCTCCAATAGAGAGCACAGACGCTATCGAACAGGCCTCCAATAGAGACTGCAGATATTTAAGCAAAACATACACACAAGCAAAATATATCCGGAGAAGCCACTGTCACTGTTGACTCTCTGGCGCTCCTAAGCTCTTGCCTTTCTCTCCTTCCAATAATGCTGCTGTCTGAGTAATTAATGACACAGTGGGCAGCGGAGGATGTAGTGGGCACTAGAGCAGCACCGATGCTTGTTGCTGAAATTGGCAGCCTCCACGACTGCATCAGCTTAAGGCTGTTGCATCATCCCCTGATGGCGCCCGATTTATTTTAAATAGAAAGTGAGGCTGAGAGCGAGACTGTTCATTGGTATAGTTTCTAATGTGGGCATGTGCAGAAATGGTTACAGAAGGAACCCCCACAACGGCCCCGACAACGCTAAGGATGCCTGGCCTCCACCTTGGGGGTGCCCAGAAGTGGACGCCTCACAGGGAAATCCAGGATGGGTTCCACAGCGGTATTCGTACAAGCGCCTTGAGACCCTTGCAAGTGAGTAGTGCGCTATACAAGTATCAATTTACATTGCATTGCATTTACAAGTGATCTACATGCCTCTGATTTGTATTTGCATTCAGACACTTGCTTTTTCACGCAGTAATCAAACCTGTAAAAAGTGGGTATCTTTAAGTTGCTGTAGCATTTCACTTCAGTACACAACTGCACTGAGTGGCATTTATTAGAATTGTTGTATTTCAAGGTGCTCTCTGATGTGGTTATAAAGGAAAATTAGGCACAGGCAAGTGGGATAACTCAATTGGAGAAGCAGAGATGGATGTCAAGTGTCTTTATTTTATGGTATGCAGTTGGGCCACTAAAAAGGCATCTCTTTCACTCTCATTTTACAGGTGGGGTGCTTTACAGATTGCTCTAAGTAAAGTCTCTTTCTTCTCCGTTCCATAGTGAAAGGATGTTACTTTTCTGGTAGGTCGAACTCCTTTGTTAGGTCGCAAACCAACTGTCTGGTTTGCTAAAGACATCTTGGAGATATTCAGAAAGTTGACCTAGGAATGTATTCCGCCCGTTGCTTACCATTCGCTTTGTGGTTTGTAACTCACATTATGTTATAGAGACATCTAGCCACAGATTTCTTATTTTGGAAATATCCCCAGGCGCCAGATTATAGCTGATAAGTTTTACAGCAGTATCTTTGCGCGTCAGTAGAGGGCGTCGGACGACTCCGTAGCGACTTCACCCTCCATATGGTAAGTTGACAGTCAATATAAGCCCCTGTTGCGCTGACATCACTTTCTTCTTTTCTTCTGCGGTTCCTTAGGCCATTTTTTAACCTAGCACAACTGTCTCGTTGAATGGAGCAGTGTGCCTTTTAAACAACTTTTTATATCCTTGGAGTTCAAGCCTTGTGGGTCCTGTGGACGACAAATATCTGCCACGGACCCTCACTCTGTTTGTATGTGGTGCCTGGGGTTGGACTATGACTCCGAAGAGTGCGACCCCTGTCATCAACTTTGACGATGGCGCTGAGGGAACGTCGAACCAAGCTCCTAACGGCGCAGATGTCGCAGTTTTTGAAGACTTCCCGTCGACCTTGGTCCCCTTTGCGCTCCACAGACCGGCCGTGGATCTGATCCAGGAGCCATTCCAGTGGGTGCAATTCTCCATAGACATCCCAAGGTAAGTCTCGATGCAGGTGATTGAAGTCGCTGCGCTGCCCGACTTCGCCACATAAAACCTGTTCCCGATCTTCGGTTGAAGAGTTGGTGCATGAGTCTACCCCACGCCTTTCAACCTGCCCTGGAGACGGCGACTCTGACCCGGATGAGAGATTATTACAATTCTCTTAATAGTATCTTTGGGTCTACACCTTCCCCTCAAGCGCACTTGGGCCCCAAGTAGGTACACAAAGCCATGACTGTGTCGAAGTTGGTGTGTTCATCTTTGGCATCACTTTGACTTTCGGATTCCAAATCCGCTTTGAGACCGGTGCATTGCCCTTCGGGGTTACCACCTTTGGTGCTGGGTTCTGGTCCACTGTCTCCGACTACAGCATCGCTTGACTCTCCACCACTTCCCCTCTCTGATGTCGAGACGCTGTATCTTTGGCGTTGGATGTGGTGCCGGATGCGGGTTGGTGGAGCCGCTCGTCTTAGACTCTTTTCCTCAGCTCTCTGTAGCCCTCCCTCCGGTTTTCCTTCTGAGTAACACGTTTATGGAGGTGATAGAGAGGGTTTTGAGTTTCATCATCCCATCTCTGACACTGTTTATAACCTCCTATGGAGTCTAGCTAGTTGAGTGAGTAGGGTTAGTGGCTTGGAGTCTTCGTCAGCCTCGGTCCTCTTATCCCCTCCTGGTTTGGCTACTAAGGCAAGCTTCTTTATGGGCGATAGCTCAGAAGAGTTTCTGTCTTTTTGGATGTGACACTAACTACTGTGGAATTTACAACAGATTCCTTACTTGGCGTCTTGCATCAAGGCTAATCGGGAATACAGCCGATGCTTCCTTATAGTGAGGCTCTGTTTGCTTTTCGATTGGGGGCTTGAGCTTGACCTGAAACAGGGAACCCTATGGATCGCTCTTTTTCTCACAGACACCGCCCGGCCCCTGGAGAGCCGACACGTCCCCTCAGACATCTAACTCATCATAGTTTTGTAGTTCAGGCTGCTTTGACTGCCCAAAATGTTGATTCTTTCCCTGCTGCCCCTCCAGAAAGAGGGGCCAGAAGACTAGACACTCGTTCAGGCATATTTTCTCCTCCACCAGTACTGCCCTGTGATGTCTTAATACTTCTTGTTTCCTCTGACTCTTCTCCCATACTTCGTGGGACTCATTTGAGGACATTCTGCCCTCGCTTTCAGAAGAGACCCAGAATGATCTTGTTTTGATGTGATCTTGTTTGTTTGTACGGGATGGGCAACAAGCGGCTAAACTAATCATTCTCTGTGGTATGGATACCACTGATTCTGTAAGTCAGGCTTCGGCCTCCTCAGTGGCTCTACATCGAGGTCCCTGGTTGCCCACCTCTGTGTTTTCGGAGGCTAATCAAGCCACCTTGATATGCCGCCTGTCTATTTGACAGACATGGAGAATGCTATGCGGCGATGTCGAGAGTCACGGTGGAGCAGATTCTTGACTCTGGTATCCTAGCACTCTTGTAATGCAGGGGTCTTCAAAGTGTGGGGTGCGACCCCCAGGGGGGCCGTGGAGTGATGGAAAGGGGGTCGCGCATTCCCGATCACACTTCTGCCTGGGCCCATCTGACTACAGGGATTCAGCCCCCTCCTCCCCCGTAGTGTGTCTCAGCTCAAGCTGCTGTGAGCTCCGCAGGGCTGTGTCTGCAGTCTTATCTCCAGCACAGCCCGGCACCCCTGAGGTTTTCACAGGTCGTTAACGATCATTTGCATATTTACATACCTTTTGAAAACTGGTTACTGAGGCTTAGTTTTTAGGTCTCGCGGCCTATCAATGCGCATGCGCATTGAGCCGAGCGAGATATAAAGGGCTTAAACAGAGCTTACCGAGATCGGGCGATTCCATGCTGTGCCCGTGAAAAGCTCACTCAATGCGCATGTGCATTGCCATAAAAAGTGCGTGCACAGACACCAGCCTCCCTCCCACAGTCATCCCCCAGCGTGCGCTGTGCCAACAAGCCTTTGAAGTGAAGCTTAACTTCACTTCAAAGGTATCCGCTACCCCCGCCCCATGCTTTACACGTTTCTCGCATTTCTCCTCCCTCCCTCGCCTCCCTCGCCCTTCAGCGTGCCTTCAGCCTCCATCCTTTCTTTCCCTCTTCCTTGTCTTTAATTTGTTTTCTTTGTTAGTGTTAGTCTTCCTTTTGCCTTTACGGTGTCGTGCATCTGAGCAACTACAGTGCGACTTTTAAATTTATTATTTCTCTTAAACTTTTACCGCGTTTGGGATTTTATTTTTGTGTGCATTTCTGGTGTCGGTATTTACTGTACATTTACGCTTATTTCCTATACACTTACTGTCTTACCCAATCCTGTACGTGTTCATGAACAGCTTGGTTGCTGCTGTTTTCCCCTAGGACTCTATTGCTGCACGATAAACATAGCACATTCTGTCAGACCGGCATCGGAAGCCGCAGCCAAATGGATTTGTGTAGAGCAAACTACAATCCCCCTACCCAACAACCCAGCTAGTCACTTGAACAACCTCGTGTAATACTCAAACCGTTTGTAGACGTACATGAAAACAAAAAGATTTGTTTCCAACTTAAATGTGCACCCATCAATTAAGCATTTCTTTTGGCAGTATTCGGAGAAAAAGAAATGTGTGTGCAATTTCTATGCTTTTGATTTCTTTCCCTCTCACTTCCTCAAAAGAGACCCCCTCGGGGCGTGGCCATGATGGCGTCGGAGTAAGACGAGCTTTTGAGTCGCTCCGGCGCCCGACCTGCTAAGCATTGTACAGCATCGCCTACGGGGCCTCAATCCGCTCCAGGACGACCACGGCAGCCGGCGATACTGAGCGGGGTGGTCCGGTGCTCTCGGCGACTCCCGGAGTGGTCGTACGGCGCCATTGAGAGCTCTTCAGCATCGGGCCTGCTAAGCACCGGCCTTGCGTGAGGACGAGGCCGCCTTGGGACGCGGCGGCTCGGCGTCGGCTGGGCGTGGCTTCACGGAGCGGCGGACGTCTTCTGCCTTCCCGGCCCTCAGGCTCCCTCCACTACAGCGGGACGTTGGTTTGGTGGTGCGCCACTTGCTTTGGCCAGCCGGGAGGCTCGGCGACCGGCTGCCTAGTGGAACCTGGACTGCCGCACGATCCCTCCATCAGGCCCGTGCGATCCGGAGGCGGAGGGTCCAGTTGTGCACTGTGCCGAGTGGCTGACTGCGGCCTGGCTCCGTGAGTCGGGGGCGCCGGCTCTGCTGCCATTCCTTGGCTTCTCTGATGGGGGGCCTCGCGCCGCCATTTTCTCGAGCGGCCACTGCTTGTGACGCAGGTGCTCTTACTTACAGCTTGGACGGCCTTGTTCCGCAGCCCCGCCGCCATGTCGAACTTGCCTCGCAAAGGGAGGACAGTGAAGGAGGTGGCCTCCAAGGCATCGCAACCGCCAAACTCCCCAGGAGCGAGTGGCTCGGCGAGACAATCGGATGAGGAGGCGCCGGCCACCAAGGCCTTCATGTCGGAGCTCTTCGCCTCGATCAAAGAGGACATCTCCGAACTAAGGGCCCAGCTAGCGTCGGACCTCCGTGAGGTGCGGAGGGATGTGGACGGCATTGGTGAGCGGGTGGCCGTGTTAGAAGACCATGACCTGAGTATGGCGAATGACGTCCACCAGCTACAGCAAGATGTTCTTCGCCTTACAGACCAGAACTTGAATCTGCAAGCGTACGCCGAGGACCTGGAGAACCGCTCCAGGAGAAACAACATCTGTATCAGAGCGGTCCCCTGGGACGGTGAGGCTGGTGACTTGAGGGGATATGTGCAGGCCCTCTTCCTCCAGGTGCTAGACGAGGAGGACGTTCTGGAGATTAAACTGGACAGGGTGCATAGAGTTGGCCTACCCAGGCGAGGGGGCCCTCCTCCAGACATCCTAGCATGTGTCCATGATTTTCAGACTAAGGAGCGCATCCTCCGGAAAGCCAGGGCCCTTTCCTCCTTGACCTTCCGTGACCATCGACCGCAGCTGTTCCAGGATTTGGCGGCGTCCACGCTTCAGAAACGGAGGGAATTCTGGCCGGTGACTGCCTATCTGAGGGAACAGGGCATCTCCTACTTTCCCGGATCATATTCCGGTGGCAGAACAGGTTGGTGCAAATTCGCTCCTTGAAGTCCGCGAGGGAGCTGTTGGGACTGGAGGAAGACCCACCTTCGCAGGCGGTGCGGTCCTCGTCTTCGCGGCGCCGACATCGCTCCTCGTCATGGCACCGGGTTGGGGCTTCCCCGGAGCGGCTGCGGCCGGACCACTCTATTAGCCTGCAGGAGAGAGGATCGGCGGTGGCGTCTGTGGCCTCGGCCACCCTTGCGGATTCTCAGCAGTCCTCTGGAGCGGCATGACCCCTGCTTTCTTTGATGGTTGGGCGCCGGGGCGCCTCTGTTCCGACAGCCCTGGGGTACTATGGTACTTTTGGAGAAGACACCCCGGGGTTTGGCCCTGGGGGCCCCTGATCTGGTGCCCCCACCCCGATACCAGTCTGATGTGGACCATGTGACCTGTGGCCCATTGGAACTGCCGACCGTATACTCCAGGTTGCGGGCCTTGTGCTCTGTTTCTTTGGCTTTTGGGTTGTTTTGGGGGGGTGGGCCAGTTTGTGCTTTGCAAGCACTTGTAATGGCAGAACAGTTTTGGTTGGGGTTGGGGTTTGGGGGGAGTAGTGGTGGCGACCTTGTGTGTTAGCTGTATGGTGTATGTGACTTCATTGATGTTTGCTCCTGCGCTGTGTGTTTTGCTCTGTTTGGGGGGTCCTTGGGCCCTGTTGCTTCTTTGGAACAGTAGCCGTTTTGGGAGTCTCGGGGTGAGGAGGGGTGGCCCCCTGGATGTGGCTGTGGCAGGGCCCTTCCTTCTGGGTCCTTCTGATTGCGTGTTTTTGATGGCTTGGGCCCCGGTGTGTGTCCGGGTTCTGATTGGGCTGTGTGGCTGCCCGGACGTATGCATGGCGTGGATTTCCAGTTCCCCGTTATGACTATTAGCATAGGAACTTGGAATGTGAAAGGCCTCAACTCCCCACAGAAGAGGCAGAAGCTCTGGAAGTACATTGTGGACCACCACTTGGACGTGGTCGCCCTTCAGGAGACCCATCTGGCTAGGAAGGACGAGCTGAGACTCCGCCATAGACAGTTCCCTCTTATCTACAGGGCGTCCGCGGCCACGAAGCATAGGGGAGTGGCCCTTCTCTTCCGGGCTTCCCGACACTTTCAGCCCCTAGGAGTGAATGTTGATAAAGAGGGCCGCTGGCTGATGGTGAAGGGGATGTTGCACGGCCGCCTCTGTACTTTTGTTGTAGTGTATGCCCCGAATGCAGGTCAGAATGGCTTTTTGCAAGGCTTGCTGGATAAGGTGGGGGACTTTGTGGAGGGACACTTGATCTTGCTGGGTGACTTCAATATGGTATGAGACAAGGACCTGGATGCGTCTGGAACACGCAGGGCAGACACTGGCGTCTTCTCGGAGGAAACTAAGCGTCAGTTGAGTGATATGGGGCTAGTAGACAGTTGGCGCTTTGTCCATACACAAACTAGGGACTACACTTTTTTTTCTAATGTTCATCGCTCGTACTCCCGCATTGACTATGTCTTGGTTGGCCAGGCTCTCCGGGGGGATGTACAATTGTCTAATATCTTTCCACTCTCCTTATCCGACCACAGCCTGGTAGTTCTGGGACTGCACTGGGCCCCCGGGGGGGACGGTTGGCGCAAATGGTATTTCCCAGCAGCTCTGGTGAGGGATGACCTGTCCTGTAAGGCCTTGCGCAAGGCTATCGGTGATTTCTTTCTCCTCAACCCTCCTTCGGACACCTCGGTATACAACACGTGGGACGCGTGCAAGGCCTCCTTAAGGGGCACTTGCCTCGCTCTCAACGCGCACCTGAACAAACTGAGACGCGAGGAGAGGGAGGCTCTTGAATCGGAACTTGCCACTCTAGAACAGGCCCACAAGGCGAACCCCTCCAGGGTGACTTTACGGCCCCTAACGGCGGTGCGCGGGAAGCTGAGGGCCCATTACAATAACAGGGCGGAATTTACTCTTCTGCGCCTCTGGCGTACCTCCTACTCCCAGGGCAACAAGATTGGGCGCCATCTTGCCCGGCAACTTCCTGACAAACGCGAGCGGGATTACATAGGAGGAGTGCGTGATCACGCAGGCTCTGTTCAGCACAGAGACGCGGACAAGGCGGCCATACTTGGTCGCTTCTATGCAGCGCTCTACTCGAGTGACGCTCTCGACCCGGAGGCTCAGTCCAAATTTCTGGAGGGGCTCCCTCTCCCGAAAGTCTCTAATGAATGGAACGACTTGCTGTCCTCCCCCATCACTCGGGAGGAGGTCCTGGACGCTATCAAGGCCCTGAAGCTGCATAAGGCCCCTGGGCCCGACGGCTACACGGCCCTCTTCTACAAGACGTTCGCCTCTGACATTTGTGATTACTTAGTCTCCCTCTTCAATGCAATGGCGACTGATGGTAGGACCACAGACTCCATGGCCGAAGCGCTGATTACTATAATCCCCAAGCTGGGGAAGGACCCTACTTCCTGTACGTCTTACCGCCCGATAGCGCTCCTCAACCTGGACGCTAAATTGTACTCCTCCATCTTGGCGAGCAGACTCCAGGACCTCATGCCTGCCTTGATCCATCCTGACCAGTCTGGTTTCATCAAGGGTCGGCAGACTCATGATAATCTGCGCCGCGTGGTACACCTCATTGAAAAGGCGGAACGGTTCCGCATACCAGCGGTGCTGATAGGGCTTGATGCGGAGAAGGCCTTCGATCGCGTGGACTGGGGGTTCTTGCACCGGACACTGGTGGCCTTCGGGTTCTCGCCCCATTTCGTTCGCATGATTGAGGCCAATTACCGTAGTCCTACCTCTCGGGTATTGGTCAATGGCCACAGATCCGGGAGTTTTAGCCATTCCCGGGGGACGCGCCAGGGATGTCCCCTCTCGCCCCTCCTTTTCGCCCTCAGCATCGAACCATTGGCGTTGGCGGTGCGGGAAAATGAGCGAATTCTGGGGCTTCCCTTTACGGGCGAACAGCATAAGATCTCGCTCTTTGCCGACGACGTCCTCTTGTCCATACGTGACCCAGCACAATCACTACCCCATGTCCACTCAGTACTCTCCACTTACGAGGCGGTGGCGGGCTTTAAGGTTAACTTTGATAAGTCCTACATCTTGAATCTGACCCTGTCCTCAGGGGAGATGCAACAGACTCGGATGCTCACTTCGCTTGCTTGGACGTCATCGTCCTTGCTTTATCTGGGGGTGCGACTGACTTCTACCATAGGTGCCTTGTTCCAGGCTAACTTTCCCCCGATGTTGACATCGATCCGGGCTGAACTGGAACGGTGGAAGCCCAAATTAATCTCCTGGCTCGGCAGGATTCATGCTCTCAAGATGGTTCTTCTTCCCAAGCTTTTGTACCTCTTTCAGGCTTTGCCTATTCCGGTGGGGCTGGACTACTTTCGCCGATTGAAGACCGTGATGCTGAAATATGTTTGGCAAGGTGGCCGAGCGCGGCTTCCGTTTGCGGTTCTTCGGCGCCCGCGCTTAGATGGGGGGGTGGGCTTCCCGGACATGCATTTGTACTACAAAGCTGCCCAACTGAGAGTTATGGTGGAGTGGTCCCAACAATTTTCGGAGAAACATTGGCTCCACATGGATCGGAGTGTTGCGGGCCGCTCCATATGGGATCTGGCCTGGAAGCCTAAGATGGACCGGCCCAGGAACGCATACATTAGCACCCCCACGAGCACGGTATTGAAGGTCTGGGACGCGGTGAGTGGCGATGACCGCTGGACCACATTCCATGTCCCCGTTTACCCCGATTCATTTTAACCCAGCCTTCCCCCCGGCTTTGACGGAGGGTCCTTTTGAGGCTTGGAGGGAGGGCGGCTGCAGGGCCCTCACCCACCTGTTTCATGGCACCGAACCCCTCACTTTCCACAACTGTATGAGGGACTACGGAGTGCTGCCAACGGAGCGTTTTCGACATCTCCAGCTCCTGCACTGGGCGACGTCGCCTTCAGTGGTGGATGCCGCCATCAGACCCTTGACGACTTTCGAATCCTTCCTCCTTCGCACCTCCACCATGAAAGGGGCGATCTCTTTCCTATATAAGTTGCTATTAGATACTACTATATCTCCGAGACTGAGATACCAGGACCGTTGGGAATCCACGTTAGGGAGGGACATCTCTGGCTGTGAGTGGCGGGGCCTGTGGCGGGACGTGACGGCGCACAACCACTCTACTGACCTCAGAGAGGCCCATATGAAACTCATCTTTTATTGGTACCTGTATCCGTCTAAACTACGCCGCATATTTCCAACAGCTTCAGATAGGTGCTGGCGAGGCTGTGGGATGTTGGGGGACTTTAGCCATATATGGTGGGAATGCCCCTCCATTAAGCAATATTGGGCCGAGATTCTCTCCCACATAAAGGATATTTTGGGTTACCCACTCCCTGACTCCATGGCTTTTGTCCTATTAGGCCTTAGGGACCCACTGCTCGAGCATCAAACTAGGGCGGATAAGCATATCATGTGGTTGTGTTTGGGTGCGGCTAAGATGACCTTGGCAGCCGCCTGGAAGGCCCCGTCTGCCCCTGCTGTCTCCCTGTGGCATGCCCGGTTGTGGCGCTTGTTGAGCATGGAACGTCTCTCTGACATTTTTCTGGGTAATTTCAAGAACTTTATGCACAATTGGGGCCCACTTGTGAGATTTCTGTCCCGAGGCCTTCCTTCGGCAGTGTGTCCGTCAGCGCTGCGGACCCTTCATCTTTTCCAGATTTGATTGTGAGAGTGACTGTGATGGACTGTGTGCTTGGTGTCGCCACCACTGGGGGGAGGTGAATGTTGGGGAGGGACGAGGGAGGGGGGGTAGTTGGGGAAGTTATTTATTTTTTTGTCTTCATCTTTGCGACTTACTTTGCTTTTGGGATGAACACTACGTCTTGAATGGGGCTGGCACTGCTCCCCCTGACCAGGGACACTGCCACTACTACTGGTACGCCTGGCATAATTTGGACGCTATGATGGGAAGGCCCTCCTGCCCGCGCCTCTGTTGCTTTGCCCGGCCCCTGGCGTCATGGTGTGGACTTTGGAGTTCTGCTGGCCCTTGCTTTGCGGACATTTTCTCTCCCCATTCATTGCTCCCCCTGTGTGGGGATTTGTGGCGACCTGTTGCCTGTTCTTCTTTTCTTCTCCTTTTGATCCTCTTGCTCTATACCCGTCCCCCTTTTCCGTTTCACCTTGCATACTACAAAATAAAAATTTTACAAAAAAAAAAGAGACCCCCTCCCCCAGTCTCCAACTGGATGACGTTGGTATTGAATTACGAAAAGTTTCATCTGTGAATAGCAGACAAAAAACCTGGCATTTAATTACAGTGTTGGGGATTACCGCTGTTTACACCCAGAAAGACAGAAGATTAACGTGAGCGAAAATCGGTTCAAAAGTGCTATGATTATATAAATAAATGATATTGTAGCCCTCCACATGCAATATAATTTATTTATATAACACTGCATACCACTTACAGTGCCAAGGTCACAAGCTGCTCAGCCCCGGCGCTCTCTGGCCTGCTTTTCGCAGCCAATGCTTCTTTATGCTCTAGGCAGCCCAGGTTGTAACGTTCACAAAAGACTTGTTTTTTAAACGCAGCGCTTACAAACATACAAGCATACACAAAAGCTTTCTCAAAATACAGCATGAGAGAATTCTTCACACACACAGACACACACGCACGCACTCACACACAGACACACACACGCATGAACTTGCAAACAGACTCACATGCATGCACTCACATACACACACCCACATGCACACACACTCACACTCACATGAATACTCCCACTCAGACACACACGCACACAACTAGCACAACTAGCGGCATCCAAGGAGTGTTATGTTTTCCCATCACAAGGAAAGCATGTGCAGCACATTTTCTGCCACATACGAGAAATATCACAAACTCTTGCTTAGGATTTATTTTTATATTATTTTGTTTGCTAAAGTACTCAGAGAATAGAAGAGTAATTAAATTCTTAGTTCCCCTAGAGCTTTGACAAGGACATTCTCTGCCTTTTCCAGGAGCAGTTAAATGTGTTTCTTCTTTGCCGCTATGCAACCACACAAATGGCCAAATAGCTGATGCCGCTTCACAATTAATTTGAAAAAAAACCTCTCCATAAGTCAGGAGACAGGCAGGAAAGGCTACAAAAAGAAGGTAGCAAGCCTCACCTTGCAGCAGTGTATTAAGGGGAGCTATTTTTGGTTCATTAAAATGAGCGATCACGCACTAGTCGTCAGTGACCAGTTCTTTGCCTGGATAACCTTGATCCAGCTTTTGCCCATGACCAGGATTATGATGCATCAATCGTCTTGTTATTTTGCCACTAACTTTACCAAGAAGTGGGCTACACTATGGTAACATCACTCAGTGCTTTATGTTATCTTGGATGTCAGAGAAACGACAGCCTTCCCCCTTTTAAACCAGCTGGCTTCATTGCCAAGCTTGTTTCCTTAGTATTGTGACAGCGGAGATTCCTTAGTATTGAGGACTCCCCAAGGATTTATGCAGCTCGGTTTCATGTAAGATGAGCGAGTGAGTGAATACTCCCACTCAGACACACACGCACACAACTAGCACAACTAGCGGCAGGCTGAAACACAAAGTAAATAATAAATAAAAAACAACATGTAATCTTTATGACAGGGATTACACTGCCACTGACAAAGGTAAACAAAAGTTAGCTCAGGATCTGCAACACTGCATGTTCTTCTCGTAGCTCAAGTTTGACTTGCAACTGTGGGGAGGGGGCGGTGTATTCGCCAGAGCACTTCCACCACATAATCGGGAAGCATAAATCACCCCGCCCTCCCTCTCCCCATTGTTCGGCTCCCATTTCCTGTAAAGTTCAATTCACAGTTTCTGTATTTTGTGGTCGCCTTTACATAGTGCATTACACAGTGAGTTACAGCCCTCAGTTCAAGACAGGCGACACTGTTTCAAGCTGTTTTCAAACTTTCAAGCTTTATTACAAATCACAAAAAAGATGTTAATATTTCACTTCTGTCCTTGGATTTTCGTCACAATAAAAAACACTGAATATAATCTTCACAAAAGTTATTTACAAAAGTTTAAGTTATTGCCATTACAAATTAAATACATTATCTAACAATTAATTTAACAAAAAAAATAAAAGCCTTTGTTATTTGTAATATTAATACATCTAAGCCACGTAAATAAAAAACATGTTGCATTACAAATGCTATAGGTGTCACATTTGCGAAAGTTATAACTATTGGCATTGTAAATGACAGAGCTATTAATTTAGCTATTTTAACAAACACATAAATAAAAAAAATGTAATTTATAAGACCAATAGCTCAAACTTTCCTAATGCGAGACCTATTGCATTTCCAATGCTTGTTTTTTATAGTTCCAGTACCCCCTGGGCCCCAACTCAGCCTTTTCCTTACATTTGTATTTTACATTTACTGCAATAGTGTGAGAATACATTTCATGAAAAGAAATAAAAAGTAGGGTTGCCAGAAGAAAAAAATACCAGCCATTTCTCTTGTAACACACTGTTTGCTACCTCTCACATTTTGTTTGCTTTATATACTTGCACAAGTGCCACCATTGCCTACGTAACGTTTGTTCTTGTGTTTGAGTGTCTGCCATTTATTGCAGTATTATACCTCTACTTGTACTTTGTACGCTTTTGTAACCTGCACACATATCTCTTTTTCCTCCTGTAATGTACAGGTTGCTACCTCTTGTATTTTGGTTGCTCACTATTGTCACTTTTGCCTCATGTAACTTAACGTTTGCTTTTGTAATTTGTTCACTTGTAATTTTCTCCTCATCTAACATTACTGTTCCTATTGTGAAGCGCTCTGTCAACTTCGGGTAAAGTCCGCGCTGTATAAAAACGCATAAATAAATACATTCATACTGTGACTTTTTTGTCTTTGTTCCCTTTAATTATCAGTCATGGATCCTTGAGGCAACCCTAGAACACAATTAAAAGTGCTTTCTATTTAGATTTGCTGTTCCAAGTATGCACAGATGAGTGCTGAAATATACAGCTTTAGGTGACTGCTTATTTTGGTACCGTCTGGGACATCAAAGTAATGAGCAGGCAACCCTAACCATAGGACTGGAAGTATGTTGCAAGATCAGCATATTATTTATTTCCTCCACCCTCGATCCTTGATTAATGTCATAATAGCAATAGTTTAACTTATATCTTAAACCCTACGCCGCCGTCAATAATATTTTGGGTTACTTAAAGTGTCTGGAAATGCACCCTGCATTTAGAGAACTCACTTCTCATTTTCGCACTTCACTGTAATGCTCACCCTTCACTCACAGCGATCACAATGCACTCACACTGATCACCCTGCACTCACATCATCCACCCTCTCACCCTGCACTCACAGTGATCACTCTGCAATCACAATGCACTTGTGTTGTTCACCCTGTACCTCAGCCTGCAGTCACACTACTCATCTGCACTCATCCTGCACTCATGTGACACTTCATTCACCTGCCCCCTCAATGCTCAATTTGCAACTCACTCAAACAAGCCCATCATTAACCATGCATTCGTTCATCCCACTCTGCACTTATATCCACACCCAAATTCATATGGCCACCTCACTCACCCTGCAGTCACTCCTCTTTCCCTACTCTCATACTGTTGCATCGCTCACCGTGCACTCACATGGACACTCTTCTCATCCACAGAGTGCAGAGGGTTAATGTGCCTGCTACAAAGAATATGTACTATGCAGATCACAGAACTGAGTGTGAGTAAACTATGCGTAGCACTATTTAAAAAAATGTTTGTCAGAAGGGTTCTACAGAGAGATGAGGTGCATTGTTGCTGCCACTGCAACTTTATCCACCCACCCATTGCCTTGCCTGTGCGGCCAATGACAATACCTATGCAGGTGATTAAGGGTGAAGTGAGAAGTTGAATGGGGAGAGTTCAGAAGTTGTAAAAAGGGGTGAAATAAAATGCTGGCAATATGAGAGAGGGATACGGGGTTGGGAGAGGAGAGCGGGATGGAAGGGAGGGGGTGAGAGGAAAGCGGCATGGGTAAATTGCTTAACTCTGCACAAGACCGCCAGGTTTTTAAGGGACCCCTGCTTCTCCCGGCCAGGGCCAGGTGAGCTTCTAATGTGGCAGCACGTATTCCTGCGGAGTGGAAGGCCCTTCACCAAGGTTGACTAGACATCTTTCTGATGTTAATTGCTGTATTTTGGTTATAAACTGGTACTGATGGGGTGAAATCTTTCCTCTGTGTTATTGTGTGCAAAAAATGTCAAAATAATGAAGCAATTCTATCCCAAAATAACGTGGAATCACATAACATTATTTACATTTTCCTCTCACACAATTTAGTCAAGCCTTTTGTGTAATTTGGTCCTCACCTGCCTCGTAATTCCAGAAGCCCTGCCTACAGGTTTAGAAATGTTTGTCAGGAGGGGGTTCTTACGACTGAAAATGTTGACAGGGGGGTCTCGGCACCCAAAAGTTTGAAGACCTCTGTTGTAATGGGCTTGTTCGGGCAGTATTTCCTTTTTTCATTCACATATGAGCTCCACTCCGTAACACATGGATAAAGACATTGTCATCGACAACGCCATTTGTCCTCGGATTGCTGAGACCTATTGGCTTTGCCAATGCTTGTTAAAGTTTATCGCAATGCAATCACCTTTGGAATTCTTGGGAGAATAACTTAGCCTCCACACCGTCCTGACCATGGTGATTTCATCTGCAAGGTTAGTTGGCCAACTGGAGCATTTTTACGCCAATCACTAGCCTTATTTTTTAAAACTTGCCAGTCCTTATACACCCACTCCATCTCGGGGAAGGGGGGGGGGGGGCACACCCTCAAAAATAATAACGTGCAGCGTGCAGTCAGGTGGAAGGTGTACATTATTCTGATGCTCCTTGCGAAGGGCCATATTGGTTTTTAGATTTCATCTGCCTCAAGAACCAGTACCTCAGGGTTGGGAATATGTAGCTGCAACAGAGCAGTGTGGAGATTGATCTAGGCTGATTCATGGGCTGCGGATTTGGTGGCCCTTAAGGAGACTGCCCACTTTGTATGAATTTAAACCAATCTAGGGTGTGGGCTGAGGCTGGGATATAACCTGAGAAGCATTTTGCTGGCTTCGCTGATGATCAGTGAGCACTTGCATTTTGTCCCCCAAAGACTTAATCTGAGTAAAGACGTCCTGTCTGAAGTCTGTCAAAAAAGTCCCTGGGTTATCGAAAAAGGGTTTATAAACCTCTTGTAGCATAGCCTTGATATCTGGTCTTGAATAGCGTCATTATTAAGGGGGACGGGTGCTTCGTGCAGGGCTTCTTCGCACCTATAGACTTTTTTTTTATAAACAATTTTTATTGCGTCAAACAAGAAATATTTTGCAGAGCTCTGTGACCCAAAGGCAACCTGCCACATATAAGAAACCATAATCGTGTTGATGTTTATAAATTACACATTTACAATCAACATAAATCGAAGATATATATAGGACAAACCCTCCCCTCCCCCGTGCACTGTCATCTCCAAAAATTGTTGTTTGTTACCACTGTAAAAGACACTGAATATATAATGTGATCTGTCCGACGTTGCATGGGTATATCCTATTAGCGACGGATCTCTGCCACGGCTGTAACAGGCTCCAGGGGGTGGCCTCTGTAGATGGCCCACCGTTTCCAAATCTTGGTGTTTTTCAATGGACACCCCCGAGCCCTAAAAACTGGGAGTTCCAGACCCATATTAAAGTCCAGTCCGTTCTTCCAGGTCGTTAGCGAAGGTGGGGCTGTCGCTTTCCAGTTACGAGCAATGTCCCGTTTAGCAAGTATAAGTCCCAACAGAACTTGCCTTGTAGAACAGCATAAACCACTGTAGATCTGCACTGATTTAAGCTTAATTAGGAAATCTATTGTCTTTTTTCGTCTCCCCTACCTCTCAATCTGTACACCTACTGACCTGACACTCATTATTGACAGTAGAAAAAAACTATCCAAAGCAGTCCTATTTTCCGTATTTTTTTTTATTTTTAAATAAATACAGACAGGAAAACAAATAGTTTTATGTGTGTATTTATCTGTAAAAATCAGTAGGAACTGAAAACTAGGATCCCTACTTATGATTAACATGTGTTGACCTAACATGTAACGAAACCTGTCTCACTCACTACCGAAACACTGTGGTTAAGCAAACACCATAAGACGTAATAAAACCTCACTTTCTGATTTAATCAGCTTACTTGGCTAAAACACAGTGAACCAGAGCCATGGTTGTCAGGAGTGGAACCACCTTCTCCATAAATGCCAATTCTATCTCCTTTTTTGTGATCAGCTCACCTTTCTGCTTGGGCTTAGAATTAAGCTTTGTACAAGCACTTCTCTCCTCTTTGCTATTATCCCCAAAATACATCTTTATGTTTAAAGTATTTTGTTGAAAGAGTACACAGATAGAAAAGACATTCAAGCGATGGTATTAGTGCTGTAACCCCGGGAGCCCATCTCAAAGTAGTGCCAGGCACCCCGCAATTGTAGTAGGGGCTATGTGAGCTCCGCTCCCATGTGCATAACATTAAACGACACCCTGAGGTAGAAATAAACTCTCTGTGCCCTCCCCATTTTCAAGAAACTGTCCCCCCCAACTCCCCCCCCCACCCTGTCCCCCCCTTCCCTCCCTCGTCACCCCCGTCCAGTGCCTTGTTCAGCTAAACTTACATAACTCTGCCCACACCCCTCCCCCCCTCGCGCTTCCCGGCCTAGTGGTTGTTAAGCAGTGTAGTCTATCGGTGGTGTAAGTCTCCGTAATCTCAGGTACCTTGGACAGGTTAGTTCCCTGAACTCAGTGGCTAATAGTGCATGGAAGGGCTGCCACAACTCCTCAAATTGTTCCACCTCCCCAGCCATCATAAGTGACAATTTCTCCATGCCCAGGACATGCCACAATCTATGCAGACAACCTGTGATGGACGGAACAGTGGTAGTGCGCCAGTGTATTAGGATGTTTTGAACCGCGGAGCCCAGTGCTATGGCAATTTGTCTACCCCTGCATGATTTCAGTGGATACATCAATCCGTTAGGTAAGCCCAACAGGACGTATGCTGGGAAGCGGGGCAATTCTATCTCAAAGTGGGCGTCGATCTCATCAAGCACCTCCAGTAAGGATGTAGTAGCGGGCACTCCCACAGGACATGTGTCAGGGTACCAGGTTGCCCACACTCCCGCCAACATGTATTATCAATATGCCTATTCATCTCATGCAACCGTTCCGGGGTGTAATACCAGTATGTAGACACTTTTTTTTAATTCAAGTCGTTTTTTTTTAAATAGGAAAACAAAAGGAAAAGACAGTACAATAATTCTTCCAGTATACAAAATGTTCGGTTCATCTATCGATAATCACATACAGAGAATAAACTTAATATAAAAATAAATCAACTCTTGCTTGCATTATTATAAAACACATACAGACATAACTCTCAGTGCGTAGGAGTGGCATTATAGGCTCTAGTGGATGACAACAAACGTACTCACAGGTGACATAGGCCGTTGTAATAGAGTCGCATGTATTGCATCAAGGCGGATCGTAGTGAAATGAGGATGCATCTAGCGATTTCCACAGCTTCTATTGGATGGTTTCCATGAGGCTGCTTGTAACGCTGGATTATTAGCACCTCTAAGAAATGTTAACCACTCCTGCCAAATTTTAAAGTTTACCTCTTTCGCGTTCTTCCATTTGCATAGAACTACTTTGCACGCCAGTGTCATCATTAAGTCCAAACGCAGGCGGTCTTGGTCATTTGATAACTGCGGGTCAAGCGCCCCTAGGATTACATATACAAATTCCTGTATAGGCCGTATCTTGAATACATGTTGAATGCAATCAAATATTTTCCCCCAATATATACGTAGAGAAGGACAACTGAAAAGCATGTGCGCAAGGTCGCCTGAGCCCGACTGGCAGTTCCAGCAGGTAGGCGAATCTCTTAATTTACATTTGAAGAGCTTATCTGGAGTCCAAAATGCCCTGTTTATTAGCATGTACTTTGTTTGGAATAGAATAGGTGAGACTATATGGGTAAGGGCCGTCTCATGGATCACCTCCCAGTCAAATTCTATGCCTGTCGAATTCTGCTCCGCTTCCCATTTCAATTCGACCTTTCTGTGAGTTTTGTTGGGCAAGGGCAGTAAAAGTTTATACACCTTAGAGACGAAGTGACCTGCAAGTACAAGACGTGGAAGATGAGTTACTAACCATGGTGTGTATGGGGAGAAGTTACGTGCCGTTAACATCGCTTTGATTTTCAGGAAGTCATAAAAATCCATCGGAGTGAGATCATGCCTCCGTTGCAGAGTCGAGAATGAGAGAGGATCTTTCTCATCGTATAAGTCCCTTGCCATGTTAATGCCCTTCTCGGACCATGAATTCCAGAAGAGTCTATCACCATTATACTTTAAATATGGGTTTCTCCAAAGTGACAGAAAAGAGGATTTAGCGAATGTCAGCTTAGTGTTGTGTGTCTGATCAAGTCTAAGCAGCGCCCGTCTAGTGTTTAGCAATATGTATTTGGAGTGTGGTAAATGTGATAGGTCCATAGTAAGAAGGGTCTCGAGTGGGGCATGGTTTACTAGTGATTCCTCAATATTGATCCATATGGGCGTGTAGTTTGGTGATTTAATTAACCATTGGGCTCCCTGTTTGCTGAGGAAGGCTGTTTGATAGTTCCTGAACGAAGGCAGACCCAGGCCTCCTTTGTCTTTGGCCAATTGCAATTTCTTTAGTGATACCCTAGCTTTCTTCCCACGCCACAGGAAACTACCAAACAGCTGGTCCACCTTGGTGATAAAGTTGTTCGAGAATGTCATAGGAAGCATGCTAGCCAGGTAGTTAACCAACGGAGTAGACATCATTTTAAGCGTCTCCGCTCTACCCCACCAAGAGAGAAATTTTGGAGACCAGCCTTCGAGCAGTGTGGCTATCTTCTTTAGAGTCAGTTCTTCGTTTATTTTCAGGGTGGAGATCAAATCTTTGTCAAAGTCTAACCCCAAGTATTGGAAACACCTAGGCTGCCAAGTAAGGCCGGAGTCCCCAATGATTCCCTTATCGCCAATATTGTTCAGAAGTTTAACCTCCGTCTTGTCTTTATTGAGTTTGTACCCAGAGACCCTGGAAAAGTTTTCAATATCAGACAAGAGCGCAGGTATTGCCTCATCGGCTTTCTCGGTCAGAACAAGTACATCGTCCGCATATGCCGTTAATTTAACCGTGCAGTCTCCAAAAGGGATGCCTACAATGTTGGGGTTGTTTCTTACATGGTATAAGAACGGCTCGATCGCTAATAAGAACAATGATGGAGACAGGGGGCATCCCTGTCTTGTGCCCTGCTTTAGACAAAAGGCAGAAGAAAAGGATCCGCCGGCTCTCACTCTCGCTGACGGACAGCAATATAGGGACATCACTAGTCTAGTAAAGGTGTCCCCTAGGTTAAACTTATGAAGGACTGCTGCAAGGAAGGACCAATCAACCTTGTCAAAGGCTTTTTCAGCATCCAGTGTTATCGCTGCTGTGGGTGTACCTAACAATTTCGCCTTTTCTAAAACATGAGCCAGAATCCTTGTATTATCACTGGACAACCTATTTTTAAGGAAGCCTGCTTGAGATGGGTGGACTAACTGGGGAAGAACCTTCTGGAGGCGGGCGGACAGTATCATAGCCAGGATCTTGCAGTCTATATTGATCAGTGATATAGGTCTATAGTTTTTCGGGAGCGAAGGGTCTTTCCCATCTTTAGGGAGCACTGCAATTATTGCTTCTGCCATTGTGCCTCTGACCTCGCCTGTATCATTTATTTCTTGAAATAGATGCCGTAGGGGTTCTTTTAGGAGGGAGGGGAAAGTTTTGTAAAATTTAGCCGTGAAGCCATCCGGGCCTGGTGCTTTCCCTGATTTCAAACTTTTAATTGCATTCCCTATTTCTAGAGCACTAATCGGGCCATTAAGACTAGTCTGGTCCTCAGCAGAAAGTCGTGGAAGGTCACATTCGTCTAGGTAACACTTAATCTGGTCTTCCTCCACCGTTTTATTCTTGGCATAAAGGTCTTCATAGAATACCCTAAACACCTCTGTTATCTTGTCTGGGTCCGAGTGCGAGGAACCTACTGCATCTTTAATGACACTGATCGAGTTCTTTTGAATTTTAAACTTCAAATATGACGCTAGACTTTTACCAGCTTTATTAGAATCGCAGATCTTGAACCTCCTTCTGTTGTCAAGCCAAACACCCGCTCTCTCGCTGACTATTTTATTGTATTCGTATTTTTTATTTGCCAGGGCATGAAGAGACATGTCATCTCTGTCTTTCAAATGTTTACTCTCTAGGTTCACAATTTCACTTTCTAAGGATTCCAGCTTTATGTTATAATTTTTGTTGATTGCTGATCTGATTTTGATACAGACCCCCCTTATGGTGTTTTTCAGGGCCTCCCATCTAATGAGATCAGAAGTATCCCCTTCTTTGTTGACCTGTAGATAAGAGGAAATCTCCTCTTGTATTGTGGCCCGATGTTGTTCATTACTTAGGATTTCGTCATTTAGACGCCATGACGTCTGACGAGAAGAGGGTTTGACATTTGCTATGGACAAGGAGATGCAAGAGTGATCAGACATTACTCGGGGTTCTATGGTAGTGGACTCAATTCTAGGTACACCGTTCTGTGATATGAGGATACAATCGATTCGGGAGTACGAATCATGTGGCGCGGAGTAAAAAGTGTAATCCCTCCCTGTGGGGTTTTGAAGCCTCCATGCATCCACTAAGTGAAATCGTTGACATAAATTGATAAAGGCTTTATGTGATTTATTTGATTTGAAGGGACAATGGGAGTCTCTATCTAACGTTGCATCCATAGGGAGATTGAAGTCTCCGGCCAGTATGTGAAGAGCATTGTCTGGGATGTTTTCAATATGCTTGTTAAGAGCCTCCCAAAAACTAAGATCGCTAGTGTTAGGAGCATAAATGTTTGTGACGTAAAACTCTGTGTTGTCCTTACTCAACTTGGCCGTGACCCATCTCCCATCATCACTCGCTTCAGAGGACAGTAGCTCAATCTTAGATTTCCTTGCCACAAGAATCAAGACGCCATTCTTTTTTTGCACAGCTTCTGCACCCACAACCTCATTATAAAATTTGTTCCTCATATGGTAGAACTGTTTAGATTCAAGTTTCGTCTCTTGTAGCAAGACAATATCACCTCTCAATCTCCGTATGTAGTCTAAGATCTTTTGTCTCTTAACAGGTTGGTTCATACCCTTAACATTAAGAGATAATACCTTCAGTTTATCGACATTACCTACCCCTAACGGAGTACTAACAATTCTATGTGTCATCAATAAAATGGACCATCATAGCAGAGTCATATATCACACAAGGCATCAGCAGTAGCATGACAAAGAGACAAAATTCCTCGAGATCAATAAGGCCCATATATGTGTTAGTGCGATAACAGAGCCCACAACCTCCCTCACCGCCAAGTATTAAGACAGTAATTAATATGCAAGCACAAAGAAAGAAAATCAAGAGACACACCTGCTGCATCTTGATCTTGATCGCCGCTCTCGGCGCAACGTATGTAATTTGACCGCCTCCCTTGGCGCAACGTCCTTGAACTAAATACCTGCATCTCTTTACTTGTATTACGCTGTCCCCGGCTCCTGGCACCGATCCGCCACGGCTTGTGCCGTTTGCAGCGGCGGTGGCCACACGAGCGCACACTCACTTCCGCCCTGCATCCCCACTTCCGCCCTGCTGGCCAATTGGCAGGTGAGCGGTCTAGTGGTTCTCTCCCCTTGTGTACTTAATGACTCAATGGCGGAAGCGCAGCGGACGAGCGCAGCGGGAGCGCCGACTTCGCGCCGAAGTCGTGCCAAAGTCCTGCCCGTCTGCGCCCGTCCGCGCCAGCACGGGCCCAGGGCCTAGCTCCTCTGCACACATTCCTCTCTCCTACTCTCGTTCCGCCCTACTGCTGCTGCGGGGACCACTCTGCCCCTCGCATACCGTTCTGAACTGTCAAAATGCTCCCATATCCTGCTCCCACTGCTCCCTGGCCTTGGACTCCCTCGAATCAAGCACCGACAGCATGTCGTCCTCGTTCTGGAACTTCCCCTCCCCTGTGCGCACTGTACCCCCACCTCACACAATTCCTCACCAGATCTGACCTTCATTAGCATTAACTGTAGGTCGCTCTCAAAACACAAGAGAGATATTTTTGACCTCCTGGAGACAGATCGTCCTGCTGCCATGTTTGTGACCGAAACCTGGCTTAATGACAGCTCTGGCCCTGATATTGCCATGGCTCTCCCCAATGATTATACCTACGTGGGGCGAAATCGAGCGCTTAAAGACGGCGGGGGAATTGCTGTCATTTTCAAGAGAGAATTCTCCTGTAAATGGGAAGACCTTGACTTCCCTAACTGTGAAGCGGGCTTGTTTAAATTAACTCTCTCTCCGCAGTTTACCTTAACAGGTACCCTGATTTACCGCCCGCCGGGGTCAGCTAGCTGCTGGGCTGCTGCACTTCCCGAACTCATCGCTCCTTTTCTAGCACAATCTACCAATTTCACTATTGTTGGGGATTTAAATATTCATTTTAACTCTGTCTCGTGTGCCATTGCTAAACGCCTCATACAGGATCTTGAAGCTCTTGACCTGCATCTCCTTAATTCCGACCCTACTCATAAGGCCGGTAACCTTTTAGACCCCATCATTTCCAACCTGACAAGCATCTCCTGTCAATCTTCTACTCCTGTTCTCTGGTCAGATCACTTTGTTGTTAATTTCTCTATTAAAACATGTGTAGCTGAGACCTTCAGGCCAGACCCTCCCCATAAAGCTAGCAGGAACTGGAAACGCCTAGATCTAGATAAATTAAACTCTCTCCTTGCCAACTCTACACCGTCAGTTTCCAACATAACTATTAAAGAGCTGCCCGCCGTTAGATCGTGGCTAACTACAGCTCTGGACTCCTGCCTCCCTACCCAAAAAAACAAATCTCAAGTTCATCACCCTCCTGCTCCCTGGTTTAATGACTCTCTACGCCTTGAAAAATCCAACTGCAAAAAATTGGAACGTCTTTGGCGTTCAAAGTATAACCCTGAGCATAAAGCTAAATACAGGTCCGCTCTTAAAACCTACCATGCGGCATGTGACACCGCTAGAGCTAACTTTGCCAACAACACCATACTTACGGCTCAAAACAGGCCCAAGGCCCTGTTTAAAATAGTTAAGGAGCTCTCAGGTGCTTCCTCTGCTCCTAAAGATCCCTGTCTAGACACTGCACAGTGTAATGCTCTAGCCAACTTCTTCCGTGAAAAGATTGATAAAATCTATGCCATTTTTAATTCCACTCCTGCCGCCTCTACTCACGTTGCTCAAGATCCCGATAACTGTCCCCTGGACACTTCTCCCTGTTCCTTGCCTACCACTACCCAACTGCTCTCTTGGGATTCCATTTCCCCCACGCTTCTAAAAAAGTACCTCCAGGACATCAAATCTGGTTCTCCCCTTGACCCTTTGCCCCCTCAAGTTCTGTGCTCCCTCGACCCAGCTCCACTCCACATTATTTTGGATGTCCTGAACGCCTCCCTGGTAGAAGCGACTGTCCCTAATGAATGGAAGCACGCAATGGTGGTGCCATTATTAAAAAAGGCCAACGCAGACCCCAACAATCCTTCCAACTTTCGCCCTATCTCGTTGCTCTCTTGCTTCTCCAAGATTTTGGAGAAACATGTTAATTCTTTACTTAGCTCCTTTGTTGAATACATCAATTTTCTTCATGGTTCTCAATCCGGTTTCAGGGCTGGCTTCTCCACAGAAACTACTCTTCTTGGCGTGTCAGAAACCATCAGACGCCAAGTGGATAATGGTGAGACGGTGGCACTCATCTTGCTTGACTTGAGTGCCGCTTTTGACACCGTCTCCCATTCCATCTTATTGTCCACCTTGGAGGCAGTTGGTGTCGGTGGTACCGCCCTGGCCTGGATTGCTAACTTTTTGTCTGACCGCACGTTTCAAGTTTTTTCTTCCACATCTGTATCATCTACTCTCCCTTCCTCTCACGGTGTTCCCCAGGGGTCTATCCTCAGTCCCCTTTTTTTCAACCTGTATGTGAGGCCTCTTGCGTTCCTGGCTGAACAGGCTGGCCTCACAATTTACTCCTACGCTGATGACACCCAAGTCATCTACTCACTGTCTACTAATAAAAACCTCCCCTCTTCCTCTCTCCAAGTTGGGCTGAAGCATATATCGGACTGGATGCTGAAGCACAAACTAAAGCTTAACGGGGATAAAACAGAGCTGCTCCTGTTTGGCCCTGACACCTCTCTCTGGGGCCCACACCATTGGCCTCCGGAGATGGGTCCTCTACCTACTCCATCAGTGTCTGCTCGCAATCTTGGTGTGATCTTCGACAACCAACTTACTTTCAAACAACACGCTGTGAAGGTTGCAGCCACCTGTACTACCATCATCAGGTGGCTGAGAAAGATCACATGGATGCTGCCTACAGACACCTTGAGGACCGTCGTCCAGGCTCTTGTCATCTCACGCCTGGACTATGGGAACATCCTTCTCTTAGGTGCTGCCAAAGAGGTAACCAGGAAGTACCAGGTGGTACAGAATATGGCAGTCCGCCTGATTTGTCACCTTCCTGCCAGATCTTCGGTCACTCACCACAGGCGGAACCTGCACTGGTTGCGCATTGAAAGCAGAGTGCACTTCAAAGCACTCTGCTACATGCATAAAATCATGACTGATAGAGCCCCCCGCTATCTCTCTGCTCTGGTTCAGCAATATATCCCCCCGTACACTCAGGTCCTCATCACAGAACAAATTTAAAATTCCGCGCATCAACAGAGCCAAAATGGGAGGCCGTTCGTTTGCCCTGTTGGCCCCATCCTTATGGAATTCTCTTCCTCAGTCTCTGCACACGGAATCGTGCTTTCTGAAATTCCGTAAGGGAATAAAAACCTGGCTCTTCAACAACTAATGTCCTTCCCTCCTTTCCACCGCTCAGTTTGCTCTAGCGCCGGGAAACCTCCGGGTAGCTGCGCGCTCAATAAATGTAATAATAAATAAATAAATAAATAAATAAATAAATAAATAGAACATACATCCCAACCCAGAATCCCCACATCCCCCCACCCTCCCCACCCCACCTGTACGTAGTAGGCACGGTGACTGGAGAGAGATTGCAGTGCCTCCTCCCCGTGCGTGTACATGTTTGATCAAGTTTGGAACAAATCAATTCCCACAACATACCAGTGGATTGCCGCTAACTAGGGTAACCTGGGTAAACAACAGTCTAGAGACTCACAACTAGGGACTTCGAGAAGAGGCGTGCATATCATAGTTCCTGTTGATCTTAAGGCAACTGAAGAAAGTAACAACAATATTAGCTGACATAGCCCCTCAGAGCACAGATGGTAATCGCAGCAGCTTACGGACAGATATCCAGTACCTGATGAACATCGTACTAACAGGCAATGATAGAGCATTCTCCTTAATCAATGGAACAATATCAATTGCAAACCTTACAGACGTCATTATGCCAGCCGGCATTATAGAACTTTCTCCTTATCCATTAAATCAATAACAATTGCAACCATCGCAAAAAGCTACTAAATTGTAACTGAACATAGTAAATGTTAGAGGTTCAGGGCTCCTCCATGCTGAGAAAAAAGAACACACATGCAAAATTGCATGGAAAACGTGGATAAGATCCTTCACTTGTAACCTGAGGCCGAAGGCTGGCCAGCTGAGTCCTCAATGTTGTTTGTTTCCATGTCTAGGTCCTCAGGTCCTTCCAACATGCGTTTCAGTTTCAATGGATCTGAAAAGATGTGCGGAGAACCTTGGATAATCACACGATATTTTGCTGGGCCCATGAAGCCATACTGGAAACCTCTCTTCTTCAAAATCGGTCGGAGTGCCAAGAACGCTTTTCTAACATCAACTGTCTCTTTGCTAAAATCCTGTGATATGTAGATTTTAGATGACTTCCACAGGATATGGTTATTTTTCCGCATAAAGCTGAGAATTTGCTCGACATGTTGGTAGCGTAATGGTTTACACACAATGGCTCTAGGGCCTTTTTGAGTCTTACTTATCCTGCCCGGCACTCTATGCGCTCTGTCAAATTCTAACGGATGGACAAAGGTCATGTTAGTGGCTTGGGTAAACCATGATTCTAGGAAAGCCACACAGCTCCCCTGTTGATCCTCCGAACCTTCCGGAATACCAAAAATCCGTAGGTTCCCCCTTCTGTTCCTGTCCAACTCCGCGAGTTTCCGTGTCGTTTGGTCTGCCGCTATGCACAGACGTTTAATGGCTGCGCATGATTTGACTTCCATATCTTCGAGTTTGCTAATCCTCGATTCTGCTTCCAGCAATTTTGCATTGGTGTCACGGTTGTCCTGCCTGATCGCCGCCACTTCCTCTTTGGTTGCCTTTGCCAGATCCCTTACTTCATCCAATCTGCTGAGTATCAGATCAATTGGGTCAGGGCTGTTTTTTCCCCCTTTGCTGGGCGAGTTCGGATTCGACTGGTCGGATTTAAGCCTCTTCAAGCTTTTCGCAAGCTCCTTATTATCTGCCATGGCTGATTAGGCGTAGTTTCTTTAGTAGTTTCTTTAGTCGATGCGGATAGTCTCTTTAAACACCCAGCCGCCTTTTAGGGACCGTTTAAAGTTGCTGATCACTCTGAACCATCAGTTGGCTCAGTGCAGGGAGATGAAAGTTACTATATAAATCGCCCTTGAGCTGGAATAATGGTCACACATGTGGATGCCGAACGATGTAGGGAGGTGTGCACACGGAAACCGAACACTAAGCTTATGCCGCCATTTTGAGAGCCACCATTGCGTTAAACTTTACACTCTTGGAGACACTCTATCAGCCCCATTATTATATTCAATAAAATTGCAGCATGCAGGGCTTGTTTTGTAAATCTAGAGCTTCATGGTGTAGCCCAGAGCACATTCATAGGTTTGCAGGTCTCCAGTCGACATTACAATAACCATTTCATCAATGAAGCAAATCCTGCCTCCATGGGACATCATACACACCACCACATGTTAATGAGCCATATCACTTAGTAATACATTGCCATGTTGCAGCGTCTGTGTAAGTGTCCACCGCTACTGATCGGTTAAGCCGACCCTTTTCTTCTCCTCGCATCAGGCGCCGGTAGGAAAGCAGCGCCAGGAACAAACATTGACTTCCGTTAAGACACCCTATTTTATAATGTAGTGGCTCACAGCTACCAATGCACTCGCTGGTTGTAGCACGGTGCCCAATAATAAAGTTCCACTTCCGTGAGCTGCACAGGGAGGCCTCGCTCAAGGATCAATGCGAGGATTAGTATGAGCCGCCATTTTGCATATGCTAGCAGCGCAAACGTTCTTCACGGGTCTAATGGCGCCCGGTGGTGGTTGCGTCTACTCACGATTCTGGAGAGTCTGGAGAACTGCTCCGCTCATCGGCGCTGCTTCCAGTGTTCGTGTCTGACTCCCGACGGGGTCCTATGACTCAGCCGCCGATACTCTGGGCAGCCATTCGGTCTCCACGTCCGCCTCACACGCTGCAGCCTCCGGGGCGGGTCATCCAAGTTAGTCGAAATATCCCTTATCAGCCACGAAAATCCACGGGCATACTTCCGAAATGCTCCCCTCACATTCCGGTAACTGATTCTGCAACTTTTAACGATGCAGGGGTGGTGAGGTGCGTTCCACCTTTAATTTTCGGCCACCGCACGGGTAGAGAGATTCACCGAGCCGCCATCTCCCTCGGCGTCCAAACCACGCCCCCAGTATGTAGACACTTTGGTGAATGTTTCAGTTAGTCCTATATGATATGCAGAGTGTCGTGCGCGGTACGAAACCTGATCCCACTCTTTATGGCTCGGTGTTCTACCCAACTCCCTGTTCCAGCGTTCTCTACCAGGGTTATGAAAGTGGGTGGGAGGGGGTTGTAACATTTTGTAAAGATCCGTGATAAGCTTTGCATCCGAGGCGCGCGTCACCAACCATTTCTCGTACGGCAATAACTTTCTGTCTGCCGATTCTCGAATCTGTGGCTGTAAAGCCCAGTGTTGCACCTGCCAGTAGCGCATCCTGTCTGACTCGGATAACCGATACTCCTCTCTGAGACTATGAAAAGGGAGGACTCCGTCTGGCCCGTACAGATGGAAGAGAGCCTTGCATCCGGCAGCACGCCAGTGTGTGAAGGCTCCCGGGGCAGTCCCCGGCGTGAAGTCCGGTTGTCTGCAATAGGTGTAAACGGAGAGGGGAATGTGGTGAGCTCGTGTGTCTTGTTAGTAACGTCCCACACCCTCAGCGGGACCCCCGTGACAAAAGATGCGTAGAGGTTCGGAGGGCGATGCGTCCTACGCAGAAAGGGCACCTCCTGTAAGGGACGGCCCGCCACCGCCTGATCCTGGAAAAGCCAGTGCTTGTCTGACTCCCACCGGCTCCATTCCACCAGGTATCTCAGCTGCGCCGCTTGAAAATATTTGCGCACGTCTGGGACTCCCAGTCCCCCCGACTCCGGTGCCAACGTGGAGAGAGCCCTCCTCATCCGGGGTCTGCGGCCCTGCGAAACAAAGCGGGATAAGACCGCTTGCGTCTGCTGGATCCAACCTTTAGGTGGCTGCAGCGGCAGCGCCCGGAACAGATATAAGATCTGGGGGAGGACCGTCATTTTAACCGCCGCCACCCTCCTAAGCCAGGATATCAAGCCCTTACTCCATCTCCTCAGTTCCTCCTTAATCTTCCTACCCAGAGTCGCATAATTAGCTGTCACCATTGCCTGCAGTGTGGGTGCCAACAAGATACCCAAGTACTGGACTTGGCGGGCCGACCAATGCATGGGGAAGAGACCTTGTAACTCCAGTCGTGTTGCAGGTGTCAGAGAGATGTCTAGGGCCGTAGATTTCCCCATGTTCATTTTGAATCCTGCCACCCTTGAGAAGGCCTCCAGTTCGCCAATGCACACGGGCAAAGCACGCCTCGGTTCTTCTAAGGTCAGTATCACATCGTCTGCATAGAGGCTGACCGTGTGAATGTATCCTCCCATTTTCACGCCAATCGCGTCCGGGTTCTGCCGTATTCTCTGGGCGAAGGGCTCCATGTACATAGCGAAAAGGAGTGGGGATAATGGGCACCCCTGTCTGGTGCCTCGTTCAATGCTAAACCTCTGAGAACTACAGCCATTCACCCGCACCACTGCCGACGGGAACCGGTAGCAATTAAACACCCAGGAGCGAAATTTTTCGCCGATGCCCATCCTCGCCATTACCCGCTTCAAATAAGGCCAGTGCACTCGGTCGAACGCTTTTTCAGCGTCAACCGATAATAGCATTCTTTCACCGGGGACCCGAGAAGCCTTCTCTAAGATATGTACCACCCTCTTGGTGTTATCCACCGTCTGCCTCCCGGGCACAAAGCCAGCTTGATCCGACTCCACCAGACCCGGCAGATGGAGCGCCAGGCGCGCCGCCAGAATTCCCGTGTACAGTTTGAGGTCAACGTTTAAAAGGGAAATCTGGCGGTACGAGCTGCACTGGGTCCGTTCCTTCCCTGGTTTGGGTATGACCGACACCGTGGCTTCCAAGAGATCAGGTGGGATCGCCCCCGGTTCGGAGAAAGAATTAAACAGCCTTGTCAGTATGGGCGCCAGTGTGGCACTGAAAGTTCTGTAAAAGAGTGCCGTGTAGCCGTCCGGGCCAGGGGCCTTACCATGTTTAAGCCTAGAGATGGCAGTAATTACCTCCTTTACCCGGATCTCCCGTTCTAGATATTCCGTTTGAGACGGTGCTAGGGATGAGAGGGTGACTGAATCCAGGTAGTCCTCCGACTCCTGTGCTATCAGGCTCTCCCCTGTGTATAATTCGGCATAAAATCGGCGGAAGGCCTCGGCTATCTGAGCATCATCAGTGACCATCCCGTCATTCCCCGCTGCAATCTCCTTCACCCGGTGGCGTTCGTGGGCCACCCCGAGTTTGTTCGCTAGAAGGCGGCCACACCTGTCTCCCCCCGCGTAATAAGCATGTTTCAGCCGTAGCGCCGCATATTCTGCCCTGTCCATATCCAAAGATGACAGGAGTTTCCTCGCTGTCTTCAGCTGCTTCCAGATCCTGGGGGCCCCTGTGCGCCGATGCACCTCTTCAAGTTCCCTGACTTTTTGCGTGAGCTCATCCCGTTTCTGTCGCCGATCCCTAGTCTCTGCCGAGGAGACCGCAATGAATTCTCCCCTGACTACCGCCTTAAGTGCGGCCCACTGGGTCGCCACTGAGGTGTCTGTGTTATCATTGTGTGTTTGGAAGTCCCTGATCGCCTACGTGACGCGCTGCACAACTGTTTTCCTATGCAAGAGAGTGTCTTTGAGTCGCCAGACCCCACGGGGAGCCCGATCAGCCGGCAAAGAAAAATTCCCCGAGACCGGCGCGTGATCAGATAGAGAGATGACCCCCACCTCCGACGTTGTGGCCAAATCCCGGACTGGACCGGTTACTATAAGGTGATCCAACCTGGCATATGTCTTGTGTGCGTGAGAGTAGAAAGAGTAGTCTCGGTCTGTGGGGTGTAGGTGGCGCCAAAGATCATGAAGATCCAGGTCTACTAGTTGGGATTTTGCTAACTGTGCCCCGTCTGTGGGGAACGCTGGGCCGACCTGTCCACAGCCGAGTCAAACACCATATTCAAGTCTCCACCCAAAATAATGTGTCTGTCCGGAGACGCTGTTATGTCCACTAGCGCTGATCGAAGGAAGCTGTCCTGGTGTTCATTCGGACAGTATATTGTCCCGATGGTTAACGTCAGGGCCCCTAGTTTGAACCTGTGTGCTAAGAGTCTCCCCTTCTGCTCTGCAAACTTGTGTAGTACCTCCCCCCTGAAGGATTTAGACACTAAAATCGCTACTCCAGCTGTTTTGGTGGTGTTCGAGGAGAAGAACTGCGTGGGGAATATGCGGGATCGTAGTCTATGGCAGTCCCGCGTGAGCAAATGGGTCTCCTGGAGGAGACAGATGTCAGCCTGCGTGTTCTCCAGCAAGGACGGGACTGCCCTCCTCTTAACAGGTTTGTTAAGCCCCTTAACATTAAGGGTCACAACCTTAAGGGTCGCCATGGTGAGTTAGAACGAAGTGACACATGCAATGGTTCCATGTTAGTGAGGGACGGGTTGTGGCCCTAACTGCCAAAAGTTCCCCATCGGGGCATTGCAGAAGCATCAAGAGCACTGAATGGACTGTACCCACCCCTCCCCCTACCCTACCCTACTCCCAACCCCACTGTCCCCCAACTCCCCAACTCTCCCTACTCCCACACCCCTCCCATTTCCCCAACTCCCCCCCCACCCCCTCCCCCTCCCGATCCCCCAACACCTTCTGAAAAATTGTCCCAGCCATGTCCTATCCGGACAAGTCCGTGGTAGAGTATCGAAGTGGACGTCCAGCCACACCTTTCCTTCCTCCGCTCCCTCCCCACCCTCCATGGCCCCAAGCCTGCAATAACAGTAATGCAATGTCGTTCTCCCCCCGGAGCAGTCTTAGGCTGTTAGCGCGACACCCTCATGCACCACAGTGTCTCTGGATGCTGCTTGAATGGCACTCGCCATGCCGGCCCGGATGGTGGGCGAGCTTGGGCGCTGGGATGCCGCCGACGTTCTGCGCCTCGAGACCCTGCGCCATCCGTCCTCTGTAGTGCGTCTCCTACGTGGCGTGGCGGGGTCCTCTTCCTCCGCGGTGATCCCCAATACCTCGCACGTGTCCTGTAGGGACCTCAGCTGATGCATCTCACCGTTCCACTTGAAAATAAGGCGGAAAGGATGACCCCATGAATAGGACGTTTCGTGTTGTTTTAGGAAGTCTGTTGCGATTTTAAACGCTTTCCGCTTTTGTAGGGTGATCACGGACAAGTCTTGATATAAGGCCACAGGGTGCCCTCGGAAGGCCAGTGAAGGTTTTTTCCGGGCCTCCGCCATGATTCGCTCCTTCAGTGGGAAATCGGGAAGAAAGGCCAATATGTCCGGGGGTGGGGCTGTAGCACGCCTCTGGGGTCCCACTCTGTGAGCTCTGTCAATCCTTATCGGAAAGTCCGCTGCTTCACCCAGTATGTCTCTGAAGAGTTCCCGTAGGTATCCCGCCACTTCCGATCCCTCTTCCGTCTATGGAATTCCCCGGACCCTTATATTATCCCGCCGAGAGCGTTTTTCCAAGTCCTCATTATGTGCTTGGAGGTCCATCTGTTGGTCCCTCAGGCGCAATACTTCCTGTTGTAGCTGCATGATTTCCTCGTCCTGCCTTTGTGTAGAGCATTCTACCGTGGCCACTCTCTCTCCTAGGCCATCTACCTCTCTCCGGATTTCACGGACCTCCCCGGCCACTTCCTGCTTTAGCGTCTGAAAATCGTCTCGCAACGTGCCGAAGAGCGACTCCAAGAAAGACCTGGTGACCGGAGGTTCACCGCCTCCTGCTGAGTGAGAGCCACTCGCCCCACCCGGTGATGGTTGATTTCTGTCCCCCCTGGTCTGAGATCTGCCGAGCCTCTCAGGGAGCGTACGCTCATTCTTTTTACTGCCTTTCTGGTTCGCCATCTTGTCCGCAGGGCAGCTTCGCCGACCACAGTTACTGCGCCAGACCAGGCCTCCGGGCTCCAACCCCACGTGTCTCTTCCCGATGGGGTCAAAGAGTCCCGCCCGCTCCCAGTCCGAGTGTGCCACTCCAATTGGTCCGCGACAGCATATACCCTTCAGGCCGTGCCAGTGTCCACTGTGTTGCGGCCCGCCAGCTCCTTCAGAGCGCCCAGTTCCTTAGTCCGCGTGCCGCGGCCGCGGCCGCGAAGGGGCCACCCGGCGACTACTCACCACCCCTGGTGGGCCGTTGGGGGTTCTACAGGCTGTAATCTTCAGGGTCACTCCATGCGTAGCACCCCAGGAGCCGGGCGTCCGTGCGATCCGATCAGACCCCCGCGCCAGATCGTCTCGTGAGGCTCCCTCACGCACAGGTCGGTCCCCTCGATAGCGGTAGGCCCGGTCTCTTCCAGCTGTTCCTGGCTGCCCCACCCTGAGTGTCACGGGCGAGGCCTCTCACTCCTCTCCCTTTGGGGGACTGGCCTCAGTGGACCCCGCCGCTGCAGCGCCTCTCGTAGTCCTTTTCAGTAGTGCTCTCCTGCCGGGTCCCAAGGCTCTGGGAATGTCCTCTTTAGCCCGGACACCACTGTCGGCCCTCGGCAACGTAGCGAGCAAGTGCTGGGCCCAGACCTCCACTGCCGACCACGTGGCACGGTCTCCGCACTGCCGGAACCAATTCCTCCCCCTGGCTCTCTTCTCGTAGACCGCCGCTGCAGTCCTCGGCCAGCCGGCCACCCTCAGAGCGTCTCTTAAGGGCACGGTGCACCACAGTAGGCCGCCGACCCCCTCCTCACCTCCCAGGCCGTCTATGGTGGGCCTTCGCACCTCTGCAGGCCGCTTCACCGCCCTCGGCGTCGGCGTAGTCTCGGGTCTCCTCCTTGTCTCACCTCGGGGCTCGTTGTAGTTCGCCCTAGGTCAAACACCTCCAGTGCGGTTCCCTGGTTGGCTCCGGTCTCAGGTCCCGCCGCTGCTGCCCCTGGTTCCGTCTATGCTCCAAGCGGCACCTTCCTTCCGGCCCGCAGAGCCTATGTCATCTAGGCCGCAGTCGCGGCCTCGAGTTGTGGCGGGACCGTCAACAAGGGCAAGGGCCTCCCGGCGGGCAGCCGGCACCTTTCAGGGTCTCCCAGCACCGCCGCGGCGCCCAGGTGCTCCTCCGCTTCCTTCCGCAGTGCTACCGCAGGCTTCGATGGGCGTCGGGGAGAAATCCCCACCCGACTCGACCGCCTCCGCCTCCGCTTCCGGCCTCTGCGCCGATCTGTGCTGCGTTCTGGCCTCCGCTTCCCCGGCCACCTCAGAGCTGGACTTCGGTCGTGGAACAGCCTGGCCGGTTCCTACACCTTCCCCACTCTGTCCTGTGCCGAAGGGGGGGAGAACAAGCGATTTAGAAGGCTCAGGGCTAAGGCCGGGTCGGGAGCTCCGGGCGAAAGCGTCTCCTCACTCCGCCATCTTGGCCACGCCCCTCCAAAAGACCTCTTTATACCATGTTAGCGCATTCTACATTTAATGTTGCATTATTAATACATTCAAGCCTCGCTTTGTACTATATTTTGCAGTAAAAGCTGTACGTGTGTGTGTGCGTGTGCGTGCGTGTGCGTGCGTGCGTGCGTGCGTGTGTGTGTGTGTGTGTGTGTGTGTGTGTGTGTGTGTTGTTGAAAGCTGTGATTCATCTCCGCTGCCTCCTGTTTAATTTGTCTTCAAAGCTTTTTCCACTCTTTGTAGAAGAATGTATATCTTAACTTATATCCATATTTGTGGAATCACACAACCTCGTGTCACATAATCTTGCACGATAGCTAGTTACCCAGCTTACACCTATTTAAAATAGCTACTTGGGTATTGAAATGCGAAGAGACCATCTCTAACAAATTGTAGCCATTTTGTGAAGGTCTGTGCTTTGCCACTTCTCATTATTGGTTAAGGTGTTGATTTATGCTATAGAATAGACGCCACCAAGCTAGGTTTGAGAGCGCTATATTGCATCAGTAAACATCCAAAATATGAAGTATTCCAGGCCTGGAGGTGGTAGACATGGCGACTTTGGTTTTGAGCAGCTCAGAAGATGAGCGGAGTGACACAGAAATCATCATGCGCATTCTTTGTCTGAGGGGCATAATGGCTCGGAGACTGAGAGGCCCAGCAACGGATGGTCTCTAGGGTCAGAGATCTCCGACAGCGGAGCCAGCTGATGCTCTGCCGAAGGAAACCCTGCTTTTCCCACATCTATAAAAGTAGGCAAGGGAACGGCGAGCTCGAGGGAAGAAGCGTCCACATTGTTGTGGCACAAACCCTGCATCAGCCATACAGGACCATAGTGTCCACTAGCCAATGTATAGAATGCTGGATGGCCAAGGTTCTCTTACCTGCCTTCCTGGAGTCTTGGGGTTCCAGTTGGTAAGTAAAAGAGGTTATAGGTCCAAAGTGTGTTTGTTTATTTAGTTCTTTCTTTATTTATTGCATTTATTTGTAGTGTTTTTGTAGCACCAACCGCTGTTAATGCACTTAACAGGGAATTGCATTGGGCAACCCCAGGCACATTTTTCACCCCTGGGGCAGTCCCTAGAATTCTGTTTTTCTGATTGATCATTCATAACCTGGAGTAGCGTGCTACTTGCCGAAAAAGCGATTCGACGCTTCGTCAGGGTTAGTAAGCGCTATACAAATGCAATTACAATGCAACACAATAACCTGCTACAGGCGGATGGATTCCATATGCTATTAAAGTGCTCAGCTAACCTGTAACGAACCCTGTGATAGACACTTTTTTTGTATACGTGGAATAAACCAGTTCAGGTGACGTGAAGCGTTCCTTTGGTTGTATTTATATGCATGTTTATTTTAATGATGCGCAAACATTTCTAGTGTTTTAATAAACTGCAAAGCAATAAGAATGCAATTCTCTTTATTAAGAATGTTTGCAGTTATCGCACACTCACTTGCACAAACACCCCTCTTCCTTCGTAGCCTGGTCCGAGCGTCTGAACATTCAATCAATATCAATAACATTAGAAGTAGTAATAATAGGAATAACAAATCTGTTACTTGCTGCCACCTCTCGTACTGTTCAGGAAAACCCCGCGGTTTGCACTGATTTAAGTAATCGCCGAATTGTGTGCGACCGCTTGGAATATTGATTGGCTCTAAGATGTATACCGATGATAGAGGCGCTATAAATACTAACACATTAATATTCACAGCGCTGGTGTCTGCCCTTCTGTTAAAGACGGTGATCGGTGTGTCTGAGACTTCCGCCAGTCCATTGAATCATCCTGTTGTAATAAATTGTTTCTGGTAAAAAACATGTAATGCGTCTGGCTGAGGGGTGAACTGTCCCTGTTTAAAGGGCCTTTGGTCGTGAGTTCATTTCTCCTACTATGGGCAGATGGCATCCAGGAAGTGACCCTGGGTTGGCTTTCTTTATTCTTTTTTTTTTTGTTACCTTTTATTTACCAAAGTGAAAAGAAGAGCAATAATGGGTCGAGCGATTACATTCCTTCAGGCACTTTCAGCTCTTGTGCAGACAAGTTGGAACAGGCCTGTTAGGACCCTTCTTGTAGAGACGGATCGTGTGCGGTATTTATTAATAGGAAAAGAAAGGACTTATTGTGTTTCATCTTCCCCCTTCCTTGCAGCAGCGACAGGTCTATCATTAATGCTCTTCTGTCTGACAACCGTCCTGAGGTTTTTGTTAGCAGAGATAATATTGTGGAGCTGCTGTGGTCTGGAAGCATGGTGACCGCCTCCTCGTCTCTCCCTACCGTGACCCAGCATTGGCAAAGCCAACAGGTCTGGGGGGTTTAAGGTGAATTCACCGAACGACAATACTGCAGGCAGATAAGCAGGCACACAGCATGCATAAAGTGTGATACAGGCTTTGCAAGCGGATACACTTGAAGCCTCAGACTTCTCAGACTGTGTATATCCATAAACATACAGTGTGTGCATCATCCGAGAAAAACACATATAGAGGGGCGCACAACTGGAATATGGTACTGAAAATGGCCTCAAGTGCTGGGCCCCATGAGACGGATGTCCATTAATATTATAATTTATAGGACGTTGAAGCATCCTTCTACTTTAGGGCTGCCCGATCACCTTTAAAGAGAGCTCTTGTTTTTTGAGAAAGCTAATGCCCTGTGAAAAATAGTCCAAGTCCTGCATGTGAAACAAAACATCATAATGTTTACTGTTGTATGTTATGACGGATGAAATTCGAGTTTCAGAAGGGCTTACATTTTTTTCTGACTGGCTAAATGTACCTACAATGCATATTATTTTTTTAAATTAAAATCCACTTGCATAGTTAAAGCTACTCCTATTAGGGATCCCTTTTATTGAGCTTGTAGATATTTTTAGGTCTGGCCTAGCCAGCGCATGTGCTCTCTCGTTGAGTCATGCTGGATTCAAGCTTTGGGTGAGAATGTAAAAGAAACACAGTTGATGGCCGGAATGTAGAACAAATCAAAACATTCACCCCCAGTCAAAAGATCTGGGTTAAATCCATCATTCTTTTTCTCACCATGCCAATCCCAGTTTAGACCTGGCTATATTCAAATCAGTCTTGACCCTGTGCCTCATGGGAACAGTCTAGTCCAACTGCCTAGCCAGGTCCTCCCTGGACAGGAAACAAGCATCCTAGGACCGGTTTCGGGGTTTCAGCCCTCATCAGCCAGGATAGCTTGAATCCAGTGGCACAGTGAGCCCGGGATTCACGACTGGGCATACCCGTTGCACTTATGGTGAGGACGCAAAAGAAACACAATTGATGGACGGAATGTAGAACAAATAAAAATCAATCTGTAGGCTTACATCCCTCCCATATATTTGCTCTTTGTGGGCTCCATTGTCACTTTCCAATTTTTTCTTATTATTTGTTTATGGCATGCATTTGCCATGCCACTTTTAGTGTGTATCCCTCTACGAGAGCAGGGACCAAGTACAATATCACTTCTCTAGTTACCATTATAGCACGTGTTTGTCAACTTCTTTTTTTGGGGTTGAAAGGAATTAATAGGAGCAGTTCTGTTTATTTTGAGGTTCCATTATTTTTCTTTTGAGGTCACATTAGAACCTTTTAGAAATGCATTTTTGAACCAAGCAATTTCCATTTGGTAACAATCATCATGTATTTAAATTGGTTTTTTTGTAGGCATGGGGAGAACTGACGCTGAGACTCGAACCCAGTTCCAGAGTCGGGAGCTCTGACCGTTATGCCACATCTTCTCTCCACATATTGCTGGGCATAGGCGTCCGTGTGTTCGGCTGGAAGTGGTCGAAAATCATAATTTATTTTTTTATCGCCTGTTTTGTCAATACTGGAACTTTAATTTTGTGGTGTGCCTGCACGAACTGCTGCAGTAGGTACTTTCCATTTCAGTGCAACTGTAGGCAAATTATAGGACAGTATAACTCTCGGGCCATACTTTATGTTCTGTACCACCTAAATAAACATATTGCTCCCTCACTGCACTCTGAATTTAGATAATCTTTTTTCAGCTCCTTATTCTAAAGGTAAAATTAGTTTTCTTTGGTGCTCCCAGATCTCTGGGGGAACTTCCAAAGATGGCGTGCCTGCCTGCCTGCTCCGTAGCAAGAGGCTCACGTGCGTCGTTTAAGTTTTTTTTTTTTTTAATGTTCACGCTATTTTAGCTGCCTACTCATGACTGGCCCAAAGTCACCCCCTCAACATGAGGTACCTGGAATGTAATTTGTGCACTAAACGTAATATAAAATGTTTTTTAAGATTCTTCAAAAATCAAAAAGTATATTTCTTTAACATGCATAAGCATTTCACTCTAGTACACTAAAGTGTCACTGTATTAATTGCATTTATTGGAAGTGAAAATTTGAAGGTGAATTTAGAGACATTCATCACCCTCCACAATCTCCTCCCAGGTGGCGATGCTAAATACCGTATATGTGGCCTAGGTGGTTGTTATAGTTGGAGCAACATTGAATGAAGTCTATTAAAGCAAAAACAAAATAGGTTTTTATATAGCACACATTCTGCGCTGATGTATTTCGAGATATTCTCTTATGAAATTCTAAAGGAATAGGAAGCACAGTGAAGTATGGTATTTGAATATTTTATTTATTTTTTGCAGTTTTAAATAGTGCAAGTTGTACTCGAAGGTTTTGGAGCTCTTTACATGAGCACCAGTAACATTACACAAGGCCTTTTTTTTTTAACACAGACAGATTAAGTGATTTGCCCAGAATCATAGGCTGTTGAGCTGACTCCTAGACTCGAGCCCGGTTCTCACTATTTTATTTTATTTTTTTATATTTTATTTTGAAACTTTTTCAAACATACAAAGTATGCGTCTCACCACGTCTACAAACCCCCACGGTTTGATCCTAGGTTTCATGTGTTCACATTGTGCATTAGATGGGTGGGTATATCTCTTTCTCCTGTTTTACATCAACGTTTAATGCTTGGTCTTTGATTCTTTGAGGAGCTGCATCACTACACTGTGTTAAATAAAGTAATTACACGTTAAATCAAATTAAAACAAGAAGACTCTAGAAAAAATTACGTAGTTCTGTTAAGTTAAGGCAGCGGTACTCTTTTTAGGTCTTGCCTATGCATACGTTGTCTGTTGCCAGACATTTTGTTATCTTACAGTGAATATAAAGCCCTGTTGCCTTCATTTGTTTGGTTCTTATTTGATTGCTTGTGTGGACTTTACTAGTATGCAGTGAGTTTGTCCTTCACCTGGAGCATGGACGCATTACAGTGTCCTTATACTGTTAGTTTTTAGGTATCGCCTGGGGCTGGAGCTCCTAGCTCCGCCCAGGAGAAATCTTATGTCCCTACAGTGTGGGGCTTAGTCCTGCCTCTGCTTCCATTGGCTAGCTCCATAAATGGAGGCTAGCCATTGGAAGCCGGATCTGTCTGTCAAGGCCGGACCAGATTCGTGGGCGTTCCCGAGATTTTTTCCCTCTCCACCCTTTTTGCATAGTCATCTGGCGGTGGGCGGAGTTTCGTTTTTTTTTTTAGGTGTTTGTTTCCGTCATTATGCCGACCACGGCCGCCGGAAGAAGTCCAGGTGAGTGCCCGTTCCCGCCCCCCCTCCCGCTGACCGTGTGCCCGTTCCCCCCCCTCCTGCTGTTCCTGTTCCCGCCCCCTCCCGCTGTCCGTTCCGCCCCCCCTCCCGCTGTCCTGTGCCTGCCCGCCCCCCTCCCGCTGTCCGTGTGCCTACTGAATCCGCCCACATTAGGTCGTCAATACTGGAGACTCCGAGCTATTCCCGCTCCAACATGTTGACTAATACTCAACAAAACATTCTTTCTTCGTCTGGTTAACCAGGTCAGTCTACAATTCAATTCCTTTCTAGTTGGCGACTGAGTTCGCTCCCATTGGATGATGGCAGCACGTTAGGGCCACGGCGACGGATCCCCAGTCCTTCTTCTTTGTTCACGCACGGTTCCTAACGTAGCGTCCGTCTGCTGTTTCTATGTGGGCGTTGGAGGGCTCGGCGCCCCCAGTTCCGGCCAGTCCCTCCCTTACCCGGAGGAGTCGCCGAGCCTAGGAAGAGTAGCCAGGCTGGGAACAGCCGCCGGGCGTGATGAGCGACCCGGTACGGGGCTGGATGGGGGCTTGAAGGGCAATGGCTGATATAGGGGAACGGGCACGTCGCGAGGCAGCATGGAGCAGGCGGTGATCCTACGGAGATTTATCCAGCGGGTGAGAGCCATGGAGAGGAAGGAGCCCTGCGGTGATGACAGCTTCTGTAGCGACTTCATGGTGAGTCCTGGGCACTGGGATGTTTCAGTGGTACCGTGGGAGCTGGATGTATATGTAATTAAACTAATTCGGGACCGAAGGGTAAACGCACGAGCGCCGGTGGTCTGTGCGGGAGGGGCACTGATAAGCTGTGGAGGAGAGGCTAGTGGGCAGTGTATGTTATGGTCCTAGCTGGAGAGGGACCGATGAGCTGTGGAGGGTAAACGCAGGTAGGCTGCGGAGAAGCATTGGGGCGGTATAACGGATTATGACAGTTCCATACAGCGGTGGCTCTGCCGGTGGTGTGTTCAGGACAGACGCTGTTGGGTATGAGCTGTTTTGTTCTGTAGGAGAGATGCAATGTGTAAGAGGCAATGGAAGCTGCAGTAGATGCTATGAGTGCTGGTATTAACAGTAGTAGCTTAGAGCTCTGCAAAAGAGCCATTGGTTAGCTGTGCACGAGGGCCATTCGGAAGGTTGTAGGGCAGTGGCGCTACATGATGGGCCATGTGTCTCTGCAGAAAGGATAAGGGCGGTAAAGTTCTTCCAAACGAGCAAAAGCACACATGTCCCATCTGAGACTCTTGATGAATTGGTGAAGGATGAGTAGGGGCAAAAGGATGGGGCATCTGTTATTCCCAACATTGGATTTTCACATCTGACATATTGCCTACTCCTCAAATAATGAGCGGGCCATGTTTCTTACTAGTTTCTGCGAGTAATACTTGGCTGGGTGTATTAGCTGTCAAACCATTCATTAAGTTTGCCGTAGCATTTAAAGTAGTAGTGACTGCTAGGTCATGTTTACTGAGCCGCGAGTGTACGTTGACTGGTTCATCTTTGATTAATACTCCCAGAACACGAGTGAAGGGGGCTGGCAAACTATGCCTACCTCTTGAAGATTTAGCCTGTGCTTTTCCATGATTGCACCTACTGTAAGGTGGGCCTGTGTTGCACAAACGAGGAGAATTGGTCTGTTGGCTTAATTGTGCCCCAATCCGTACCCAGTCTTTCACTGGAATCCCCTTGTTCTCTGTGGTGTTCATGATACACGGATGCCCTCGGACCCCAAGAGGCCGTTGCTGACCGTGTGTCATGCAAGGATGGTTAAGCCCTCGGATGTTGCACAAGGCTGACGGGATGTTGGGAGGGTCTGGGAGTGAGAGGAAGTGCTTCCCTGCCCCCTCGCTGTGCTTGCTTCCCTGCCCCCTCGCTGTGCTTGCTTCCCTGCCCCCTCGCTGTGCTTGCTTCCCTGCCCCCTCGCTGTGCTTGCTTCCCTGCCCCCTCGCTGTGCTTGCTTCCTTGCCCCTTCGCTGTGCTTGCTTCCCTGCCCCCTCGCTGTACTTGCTCTCCTGAGTGTGTGTGGCTTTGGGTGGGTGTGTGTGGCTTTGGGTGGGTGTGTGTGGCTTTGGGTGGGTGTGTGTGGCTTTGGGTGGGTGTGTGTGGCTTTGGGTGGGTGTGTGTGGCTTTGGGTGGGTGTGTGTGGCTCTGGGTGGGTGTGTGTGGCTCTGGGTGGGTGTGTGTGGCTCTGGGTGGGTGTGTGTGGCTCCAGGTGGGTGTGTGTGGCTCCGGGTGGGTGTGTGTGGCGCTCTGTGTGTGGCGCTCTGTGTGTGGCGCTCTGTGTGTGGCGCTCTGTGTGTGGCGCTCTGTGTGTGGCTCTCTGTGTGTGGCTCTCTGTGTGTGGCTCTCTGTGTGTGGCTCTCTGTGTGTGGCTCTGGGTGGGTGTGTGTGGCTCTGGGTGGGTGTGTGTGGCTCTGGGTGGGTGTGTGTGGCTCTGGGTGGGTGTGTGTGTGGCTCTGGGTGGGTGTGTGTGTGGCTCTGAGTGGGTGTGTGTGGCTCTGGGTGGGTGTGTGTGGCTCTGTGTGTGTGTGTGTGTGTGTGTGTGTGTGTGGCTCTGGGTGGGTGTGTGTGTGGCTCTGGGTGGGTGGGTGTGGCTCTGGGTGTGTGTGTGTGTGTGGCTCTGGGTGGGTGGGTGTGGCTCTGGGTGTGTGTGTGTGTGTGGCTCTGTGTGTGGCTCTGTGTCTGTGTGTGTGTGTGGGTCTGTGTGTGTTTCTGTGTCTTTGTGTGTGTGTGGGTCTGTGTGTGTGTGTGTGGGGGTCTGTCTGTGTGTGTGTGGGTCTGTGTGTGTGTGGCTCTGTGTGTGTGGCTCTGTGTGTTTTTGTGTGGCATTTGCCAGAGATTAAACTATTGGCATTGTAAATGAGAATGCAATTTATTTATCTGTTTTCAAAACCAACACATAAATACTAATTTTGTCATTTACAATGCCAATAGCTCAAACTTTTCAAAAGGCGAAACCATTGCATTGTAAATGCTTGTTGTTTTTTGGTGCTGCATTTTCATTTTTAGTTAGGCACTTTATGAGAGTGCAAGTTTTTTCCAGTGTTTCTCTCATGCGCTTCTCTTCCGCTCTCCATGTTGCTCTGTCGCGCAGTGTGCTTCTGTCTCTGTGTTACCCTGTCTCACTGAGTGCTTCTCTGCCCCTCCTATGTTGTTTACGTCCCCGTGTGGGGCTTGCTACTACAAAATAATGTGGCCATCCGCATCTGTGTGGTGAGTGGTACTACAAAATAATGTGGCCATCCGCATCTGTGTGGTGCGTGTTACTACTAAATAATGTGTCCATCCGCATGAAATTTAAAAAAAATAGTTTTTTAACTTTAGCCATGCTGCACAGCATCATGGGTGCTGTGCAACATAGCTAAAACCCATTGACAAATTAATCCGGTCCTTACCGCGAGACCTGTTGGCTTTGCCAATGCTTGTTTTCTTCTGAAGATGGCCAGAGAATGTAAAACTTGTTATGCTCTACTAATATAGAATATGGGTTAGTGGTAGAGAGTGTCATAATGAACTGGCAGCAGTGTAATTTTCTTTCTTGCTCTTGCTCCGTCGCCCAATCACTGATCTCATTTCTAGTAGACCAGTGATTCAATGAGAAAACTATAAATACCTCTGCAAAAAAGCTGCAGCATTTTGGTTGTTAGACCTCAGTGCAGTGTTATAAACATTGAATAACATTTTCGCTACAAAATGAGAAGCTGCTCTAGTCTCAACTAAGAATTTTAATCTGCTAATTTTGAATGGACGCACTCTAACTCGGATGTGCTTGACAAGAGTGGGTGAGAAAAAAATACCAGGTTAGTACTTTAGTGGTGGATGGAATATGCCTGCCGAATTCAAAGAAAAGTGTTTTTCAGATTGTTCGATATTGTCTTTTTTCCTCCGCTAGGTTGGAAGAAAGGGTAATTTCTTGTTTTGGTCCAAAGAAACAAAATGTTTTCCCCCTGTCTTTAGAAATGGAAAGATGCAGCAACAAATTAAATGTGGCTAACGCAATTACAGTAAAATGGTATAGCATTTAGAACAAGCCCATCTGCTCTTAAAAATAATCCAGAGCAATTTTTACCCTACCTACCATGAAGTGAGAAAATAAACTGAAACGCAAACTCTCATGTTGCCTTGGAATGGAGGCATTTTTACGTGTACCAAATGCTGTTAAAAAGAGCATTCTGTCCTCTGTTCCTGAGATAGCTGACGTTGTATATGGACTCCTGGGCCCAGGTCCGTGTAATTGGAGTTAGGCCCATTGTCACTGCTTCTATTCCCATTGGTAATTGAACCGTTGGTGGAGTGGATGGGGCTAGATGTGCAAATAGCAGGCTTTTAATGGCCAAATGTCATTGTGGTCGGAGTATCATTATATTCAGATTACATTTTGATGTTTACTCAGTGCCCGACAATTTCTCTTCTGTGCATAATGTATATGCGCAAGATGTTTGCAAAATCTCTGTGCTTCGAACAAACTGGAAAAAATCTGTTTACTCCTGGGCTGACAAACGTGATACTGTAAGAACTGGTCTTCTAGTAACCACCATCCGGTACCTAGGTATAATGAATGCCAAAACTGAAGCAAGAAGTTGGAAGTTCAATGTGGCCACATTACTGCCTCAAGCGCAGCAAGACCTGGGATCAGAATTAATTATTCGAAAAGAGCCATGTGGTGGAGGGAAGAAATCTTAGATCCATCAGAAGATTATTCCATAAGGATGGACCCAGAACAGAGCAAGACCTACCCCCTGTCCTGGATAAACAGATCCGAGGAATTTTAGCCAGCAAAAGCTTTGCTGAGCACAGACTTAGGAGGGATGTAGAAGCCGACATCTGGGACCTGCTCCATGCAATGCTCTACGGATAAGTAGTAAGGTTTTGAACGTAATCCTCTTCCTTACAGAGAGCCAGTGAAGTTCTCTGAGGAATGGGGACACATGGGTGTTTAGGGGTAGTCTAAGTGTTGTGCGTGGGGCCGCATTCTGGACCACCTGCAGTCTACAAATCAGGTAGTCCGACAGGCCCATGTATAAAACATTGCCGTAGTCCAGTCTAGATGTAATCAGAGCCTGGCCCACCAGTTTCCTAGCCGACAAAGACAAAGTGTAAAAACCTCTTCAGCACACGTAATATGCCAAAACAGGTCCCTACTATTGCGTTAACTTGAGAAAGAAAGGAAAGTTCACCAACAAATGAATGCCTTGTTTTTTAATAGCATTAGTGTGGGTACATGAAGAAGAAACCTTCTTGGGCCAGAAGGTCTGCCAAGGCACTTCTGATCTTAGACCGAAAAAGAGAAACTCAGTCTTTCCCACATTGCATGTCAGTTGGTATAGGGAAAGCCATTGGAAAACTGCGGCCAAAAAATTTCAGATTTTTTCACTGGGGGAATGTTTGGTCACTGCCCTATAAAAAGAGCAGCTGGGTGTTGTCTGCATGAGGGACTACTTTAGCACCCAGAGTCTCTGCAAGGCATGTCAGGGGAGCAAGATATATATTAAATAGATCTGAAAGAAACACGTTAGTTAGATTCCTCACCTTAGAATATCCCCAGACTGGATCCTGAAAGTTTTCGTCAGCAGTACCCATGTGTGTCGGTAGGCGTCGTCTGTGGCTCCACGTCTGTCGTCGGCGTCGTGATCGCCTGGATGACGTCGTCTGAGTACTTAGACGCTGCCCTCGTGCGCGGACTTCAGTTCTTCTTTTTTCCGCACCAGGAAGCGCAGTTCCGGGAAGAGCAGTACTCTTAGTCATTTTTTAACTAACTTTTTTGATCTATTTTGGATCACTTCGCGAGTCGACCTTCGACTCGCAGTGCCGGTAGGGATGCCTGGGTTTAAACCTTGCGAGGACTGTCACCGCTTGATGTCGGTGACCGGCCCCCACCGTCGGTGCCTTTACTGTCTCGGGCTGACCATGAAGACAAGTCGCGCCCCGACTGCCGGGCCTTGACCTCGAATGCTAGGCGGGAGCGGTCCCGTAAGGAGCTCGAGCTCCGGCAGTCGGCCCGCGCCGCTCGAGGTCCCTGTCTAGGAGGAGGCCGAGGGACCGGTCGCGGGGCCGCAGTCATCGCCACTCGACAAGTCACCACCACTCGTCGGGCTCCAAGTCCTCAGGTAAGTGGAGGCACTCGAAGAAGTCGAAGAGGCGTCATCACTCTTCCGACTCCCCCCGACGCTCGTGCGACACAAACAGAGGTTCGGGCCGGAGCCGCCGGCCCGCCTGAGCCGCAAGCGCCGCGTCCACCTCCACACCCGCCGGTCCCTGGGCTGCACGCGGCGCCGGAGGAGATACGTGACTTCCTCGTGGCCAAGAGGACTCACTTCCCTCCGGCGGACCCTGTGGAGGTGCCCGCGGGTCCGTCTGGGAGCCCTAGCGGGCTGGCGGCTCCTGCCTCGGCGCCGTCGGGTGCATCTGCCCCGGCACCGCCGACAACTCCGGTCCCAATGCCGCAAGGCACCGCAGGATCCAGGCCTGGATCCGGGTCGTTTCAAGTCCACCTTACGACCCCTCCGCTGGCGCCGACCCCGAGGGTGTCGCCCACAACGCCGTCCCCGGACGACGGCGTCCCCAGTTCCAGCCCCGATCCGGGTCCGGCGTCGGACCGGCACCGCCCGGCGCCGTCTCCGGCGCCGATGGGTGAGCAATTCTCCTACGACCCGCATCCATCATTTTTCCCTGACTATCAGGAGATGGATGACGAGGAGGACTGGGAGGGGTCTGAGGACCCTCTGGCATAGCAGTGCCAGTAGAGCCAGGACTGGGCAGATGAGCTGGGGAAGGCCAGTGGTCTGGACATTTCGTCTACGGAGGAGGGGGCTGCTTATAGCGTGGTGTTGACTAGGGCAGCCAAGGCCTCGGCTCTTGAGCTCCCTGTCGAGGCTGTGAGGACTAACCTCCTCACTGATGAGTTCAATCCGCAGGCAAGCTCCTCGGAGCCTCTCTTGCCGTTTAACAAAGCCCTCACCAACGTTCTTTTGGGCTCCTGGTCCAAGCCTCTACAGACCTCCCTGTAGATCGGAACGTGGCCCGATGCCACTGCCGGGCTCCGGGCGACCCCAGCTTCCTGTCCGTTCACCCCACACCATTGAGCCTGGTGATCCAGGCCTCTACATCCCAGACCGCATTCCCGACTGCTCCATCGGATCGGGAATCCAAAAGGTACGATCAATTTGGGAAGAAACTGTTCTCCTCCCTGAGTTTGGGGCTGCGGTCTGTCAACACCGTCTGCCTTTTGGGCCGTTACACCCACTCTCTGTGGGATACGGTTGCGGATGTGCTGCCACAGTGCCTCTAGGAGGCCTGGGCAAAGCTCACCCCAGCCCTAGCAGAAGGGCAGGATGCAGCACGCTACTCGATACGGTGTGGACTCAATACCACGGACTCGCTGGGTAGGGCGATTGCAATGACAGTGGTGGTTTGCCACCACGCCTGGCTGAGGTCCGCCAACTTTTCGGGGGATGTCCAGGCCACCCTCATGGACATGCCCTTTGATGTCTGTCGCCTCTTTGGCGACAAGGCGGACAGTGCCCTGGAGCGTTTTAAGGACTCCAGGGCTACGGCCCTTGGGCCTCTGCCAATGCCAGCAAACTTCCACCTTTCGCTCCTTTCGTGCCCAAGGAAGAGGCGCCCCCACACGTCCAGCCAGCCACAGGCCGCAGACCCCGACCCAGGCTCAACGCGGTCGCGGACATGGTTCCCACAGTGGCGGTAGCAGGGGATACCGGCAGGGTCAGTCCACACCGCCCCTACAGCATCTGCCTCTAAGCCTTCCTAGTCCTGCATTTCAGGCCCATTCGTCACCAGTGGGGGGCAGGGTTCGCCATCACCTCCTCCACTGGCGCACCATCACGTCGGACAGGTGGGTGCTGCAAATCGTCTGAAGGGGTTACTCCCTCCCCTTCGAGGCGACTCCTCCAGCCATGCCACCGCAGTACCACCGCATGTCGGGGGACCACTTGCAACTTCTGCAGGAGGAAGCTACGGCCCTCTTGGCCAAGGGGACCATCAAGCGCGTTCCTGGGCCAGAAGTAGGATGTGGTTGCTATTCCCACTACTTTCTGGTACCCAAGAAGGGCAAAGGAGGCCTACGCCCTATCTTGGACCTACGGAGCGTCAACGGCTTCCTCTGGAAAGAGAAGTTAAAGATGCTGACTTTGGCTCAGGTCCTAGCTGCCCTAGACCCTGGAGACTGGATGGTAGCGTTGGACTTGCAGGACGCATATTTCCACATCCCCGTCCTGCCGGCCCACCGACGTTATCTGCGGTTCACGGTAGGCCACAAGCACTTTCAGTTTACCGTGCTCCCCTTTGGCCTTATGCGGCCCCACGGGTTTTCACGAAAGTGATGGCGGTGGTCTCAGCTCATCTGCACAGATCAGGGGTTCCAGTCTTCCCCTATCTCGACGATTGGTTGTTGAAGGCGGGCTCGCCCCCAAACAGTTGTCTCCCACCTCCAGACTGCGGCCGACCTCCTGCACTCGCTGGGTTTTCCATCAATGTGCCGGAGTCGCACCTGTGCCCCTCTCAGAAGCTCCTTTTCATCAGAGTGGTTCTGGACTCAGCGCAGTTTCGGGTTTATCCCCCCGAACAGCGGGGTCGGGATATTCAGGCGCTGATTCCGATCTTTCAGCCTTTATCTCGAGTCTCGGTCAGGTTGACGCTGCGGCTCCTTGGGCTGATGGCCTCCTGCATCCTTCTGGTTCATCACGCCAGGTGGCGGATGCGGGCTCTGCAGTTGGACCTGAAGTTTCAGTGGGCAAAGCATCAGGGCAACCTGTCCGACCACATCCTGATATCGGATGGGCACTGCTAGTCAGTTGCAGTGGTGGCTCACGAACCGCGATTGGGTCAGCGGCAGATCTCTCTCCCTACCCCAACCGGAGCACGTAGTGGTGACAGATGCGTCCCTCCTGGGATGGGGAGGCCATATGGGAGAGAGGGAGATCAGAGGCCTCTGGTCTCCGGCGGAGTCCCGGCTCCATATCAACCATCTGGAGCAGCGGGCGATCCGACTTGCACTGAAGGCATTCCTTCCCTCTGTCCGGTGAAGTGTAGTGCAGGTGTTCATGGGCAACACCACCGCCATGTGGTACTGCACAAACAAGGCGGGTGGGGTCGTGAACCCTCTATCAGGAGGCTCTGCGCCTCCGTACATGGCTGGAACACCAAGGCGTCACCCTGGTGGTTCAACACCTGGCAGGTTCCCTGAACGCCAGAGCAGACTAACTCAGCCGTAGGTGCATGATGGATCACGAATGGCGTCTGAACTCGAACATGGCGCAAGGTCTCTTTCAGCAGTGGGGAGAGTCTTGGTTAGATCTATTTGCCACCAAAGAGAACGCGCAATGTCATCAGTTCTGCGCGTTGGAATTTCCAAGGCGGCACTCGCTCGGCGACGCTTCTGGTCGCGAGTGGAGCTGCGGTCTGTTGTACGCCTTTCCGCCTATACCACTTCTGCCCAGAGTGCTGAAGAAGATCAGGCGAGACCGGGCCAAAGTCATCCTTGTGGCTCCGGACTGGGCACGAAGGTGTTGGTATCCCGAGCTTCTCAGCATGTCAATCGATCCCCCGATTCGTCTGCCTCTTCAGGAGGACCTTCTGTCGTAGCAGCAGGGAACGGTTCTCCACCCGAACCTGTCCAGTCTCCACCTCCATGCGTGGAGATTGAGCAGCGACAGTTGAGGCCATTTGACTTGCCTCCTGAAGTCTGTGATGTGATTCTGGCAGCCAGGCGTCCCCCCACAAAAACGGTATACGCCTGCATGTGGAACAAATTTGTGGCATGGTGCACAGCAAAGGTTGTGGATCCACTCTCTGCCTCCCTTTCAGAGGTTCTCCTCTTCCTTCTTTCTCATGCCCAGCAGGGCTCTGCTCTGGGCACTATCAAGGGCTACCTCTCGCCCATTTCAGCTTTCTTAAGGCTTCCTGATCAGCCTTCTCTTTTCAAGAACCCTATTGTAAATAGATTCTTGAAAGTCATCATCACATGTTCCCTCATGTTCCCTTCGTGATGCCTCAGTGGGACTTGAATCTTGTTCAGACACATCTTATGTGCGCTCCCTTTGAGCCACTTTAAAACTGTCCTCTTCGTCTTCTGACTCTTAAAACTGTATTCCGGGTTGCCATCACCTCTGCTTTGAGAGTGAGTAAGCTCCAGGCTCTTTATTCTAAACCTCCTTTCCTCTCTGTCCATCCGGACAATGTTGTTCTGAGGACTCGTCCTTCTTTCCTGCCCAAGGTAGTCACAGCCTTTCACATCGGGCAGTCCATCACCTTGCCCACCTTCTTTCCGCCTCCGCATCCTTCGAAGGAGGAAGAGAGGCTCCACCGTCTAGACCCAAAACGTGCGCTCTCATTCTATCTAGATCGCACACGCCAGTTACGGGTGGACGACCAGGTCTTTGTTCGTTACGTGGGAGCTAAGAAGGGACGGGCGGTGTACAAGCGGACCATCTCTCGATGGGTCGTCTTGTGCATCAAGGTTTGCTACTCCTTGGCAAAAAAAGGAGCCTCCTGTTGGGCTGCGCGCCCATACCACTCGGGCCACGGCGGCTATTACTGCCCTGGGTCGGGGAGTTCCCTGCAGGACATCTCAGGCAGCTGCATGGGCCTCGCTGCACATGTTTGCTAGGCACTACTACCTGGACAGCCAAGTCCGGAGAGATGGCTTTTTCGGCCGTTCTGTTCTCCAGGAGTTTCTGGGGTGAGCTTGACTAAGGCGGACCTCCTTTATTTTCTGGGTTTCAGAGTCAACGTGCCGATGCCGCACCTTAAACCATTCTCAGAAGCTCCTTTTCATCTGAGCGGTTCGGGACACAGCACCGTTTCGTGCCTATCCTCCTGAGCAGCGAGTCTGGGATATTCGGGCTATGATACCAATGTTGCAGCCTCTAGCCCCGATTTTGATGAGAATGACCCTGAGGCTGCTGGGCCTCATGGTCTCCTGCATCCTGCTGGTGGATCATGCCAGGTGGCATAGGCGGGCTCTGCAGTGGGACCTCAAGTTCCAGTGGGTGCAGCATCAGGAGACTCTGTCCAATGTCGTCCAGATCTCGGTGGGGACTGCACATCAGTTGCAGTGGTGGCTCACGAACCAGGATTGGGTCAACAGCAGATCCCTCTCCGTTCCCCAACCAGAGTTCACAGTGGTGACAGATGCGTCACTCATGGGATGGGGCGGCCACATGGGAGAGGCGGAGGTCAGAGGCCTCTGGACTCCGGTGGAGTCCGGGCTCCACATCAACCTTCTGGAGCTCCGGACGATTCGTCTAGCACTAAAGGCATTCCATTCTTCTGTCAGAGGTTGAGAAGTGCAGGTGTTCACAGATAACACTTCCGCAATGTGGTATTGCAACAAGCAGGGCGAAGTGCGGTCGTGGACCCTCTGTCAGGAGGCCCTTCGTCTCTGGAAATGGCTGAAACATCAGGGCATGTCCTGGTGGTTCAACATCTGGCAGGTTTCCTGAACGCCAGGGCGGACTAACTCAGCCACCGGTGCTGGATGGATCATGAATGGTGTCTTCATTCTGAGATGGGGCAAGGTCTCTTTCATTAGTGGGGAGAGCCTTGGTTAGATCTATTCCCCACCGAAAAGAATACGCAATGTCAGAAGTTCTGCGCATTGGAATTTCAAAGGGGGTGCTCGCTAGGCAATGCTTTTCGTCACAATTGGAGTTGCGGTCTTCTATACACCTTTCTGCCGATACCACTTCTGCCCAGAGTGCTGAAGAAGATCAAGAGCGACAGGGCCCCAAGTCATTCTTGTGGCTCCGGACCGCACGAAGAGTCTGGTATCCAGAGGTCTTGAACCTGGCCATTGATCCCCGATAAGACTGCCCCTTTTGGTAGGATCTTCTGTCGCACCAGCAGGGGACGGTCCTCCACCCGAACCTTTCCAACCTACACCACCTTGTGTGGAGATTGAGCTATGACAGTTGACAGCCTTCCTCCCGAAGTCTGAATGTTATCTTGGCAGCCAGGCATCCCTCTTCTAAAACAGTATACGCCTGTAGATGAAACAGATTTGTGGCACCTTTAAGGGCTGTCTTTCACCCATTTCGGCCTTTCTTGGCATTCCTGATCAGCCTTCTGTTTTCAAGTCTCTCAATGTAAATCGTTTCCCTAAGGGCATTACTCACCTGTTTCCGCCTATTCCTTTTGTAATGCCCCAGTGGGACTTTTACCTTGTTCTGACTTACCTTATGGGCGCTCCTTTCGAGCCGCTACATAATTGTCCGGTCAGACTCTTGACCTTAAAGACTGTTTTTCTGGTTGCCATCACCTCTGCTCACAGGCGGAGCGACCTTCAGGCTCTTTTTTTCTTAACCTCCTTTTCTTGCTGTTCATCCTGACAAGGTTGTCCTTCGAACTAGACCTTCTTTTCTTCCCAAAGTGGTTACCTCTTTCCACGTAGGAGAGACCATCCCTTTGCCCACCTTCTTCCCGCCTCAGCATCCTTCTAAAGAGGAGGAGAGGCTCCACCGTCTGGATCCAAATCCTGTGCTCCCGTTTCATCTGAAACGGACACAACAATTCCGGGCGGATGATCAGCTCTTTCTTGGCTATGTGGGCACCAAGAAAGGTCGTACCGTGCAAAACCATACCATCTCTCGATGGGTCTTTCTTTTCATTAAAATGTGTTATTCCTTGGCGAAAAAGGAACCTCCAGTAGGGTTGCAGCCCATTCCCCTAGGGTGATGGCAGCTACTACTGCTTTGGGACGTTGAGTCCCCCTTAATGACATCTGCCCGGCAACCACGTGGGCATCATTGCACATGTTCACTAAAAATTACTGCCTGGATAGCAAAGTCCGTAGAGACGACTTCTTTGGCTGTTCAGTTCTCCAGCACTTTATGGTGTGAACTTGGTTCGCAGACCCACCTCCGGGGTTGGTATTGCTGGGCTATCTATTCTAAGGTAAGGAATCTAGAACTAATAGTGTCTTTCAGATTAACAAGTTACTTACCTTCAGTAACGATATATCTGTAAGAGACATATAATAGTTATAGATTACCACCCCACCCCTCCTCATCCTCACCGTTCTGCGAACTGACTTCTAGAGTAAGGGACTCCCTTTCAGGGACCTAGCTTTGTGCACCAGTGGTCAGTGTCTTGCATGGCTCTGCACTTATGGCATGGAATTTCATGTATAGAACGGACGTCAGCGCACAGGGGCATCGTCTAAGTAGATACCGCAACGTCTTTCCGGGGATCACAATGCCAACGACGAACGCGGAGTCTACCGTCGCTCAGGGGTACTGCTGAAGAAAATTCTCCGGATCCTGTCTGATGCCTGGGGGTAATTCTAAGGTAAGGAATCTATAACTAATATATGTCTCTTACAGACATATCGTTAGCGAAGGTAAGTAACTTGTTCAATCAGCACAGCTTTACCACCAGCATCAAGGGTACCCCTGATAAAATCGACTACCTCCACTAGGGCCATTTCTGTGCTACAGCTGGGGCGAAAGCCAAATTGACTAGGATGTAGCACATCATTGATTTCTAAGTACCAAGACAGCTGCTTATTAACATGTTTTTACAGCACTTTGGAGAGGGCCAGGAGAATCAAAATCTGCTTATAATTAGACAGATCAGTAGCTACTGCCTGCGGGTTTTTTCAGCAGCAGCACAATTTGGCCTGTTTCCATTTCTTAGGGACAATTGCCTTGCAGAGTGAGGTATTCAGGAGATGATTAGCAAGAGGATTAATCGCCTCTGCTCCAATAACCACAAGATTGGTAGGGCTTGGGTCAGATGGAGAGCCAGATTTAAGACTCCTGAAGGCAAGAAGTGAGTCTTCCAGGGAGATCGGATCAAAACAATCCATGGAAGAAGTTAAGTTGGTAGTTTGCTTAACTTGCTGACTGATATTCAGAGTCTCCTTTCTCAGTCCTGGGAGTGGGGGAGTGGCTTGGATATGTCGGATCTTATCCTGGAAGTAGTCGGCAAGTGGATTGCACCATTCCCCAGAAGGCGACTGCTGGGTTATGCAGGTTACTGGGGAAATCAAGGACTTCAGTATTTTAAAAACAACTTCCTTAGATTTTTTTGCCAGTCTTTAAAATTCCAGCCTCAAAGTATAATTTTTCTCTTTTTAATTTTTTTGTTCCTAGTTTTGGCGATCGGGCAATATGACTCCCTCCATTGTCTCTCTAAGTGCTTACACACTAATTTGGCTTCCCTCAGGGAGTTAGGGTACCATGAATTAGAAGGTTTGGCTTGATGTGACTGTTGTGTCCGTTCAAGGGCCAGTGCACAGATAGGGGCTCCAATCCAGCTATCTTTAATATCAGCATCCCGGTCCACATTATTTGAAAGAGAGGGCATTTTCTCCTTTAGGGTCCTACAAAAGGTTTATGAAAGGCTCTCATCGCTCTAGGCATAGATCCAGTATGGGATGCAGCTCTCTCTATTTTGGCCCAACTAAACCTAACCAAAGCCCAACTAAGCTACTTGCAGAGCATTCCATAGGTGGTGTTCAAGGCTTTTCCTCCACTACAGTGAATATGTGACATGAAGCATATTATCCCAATGTTTCTGGCCCAATCCTTGGTTTCGGTGAGCTTAGCTCTTGGACATCTAGCCTTGTGCACCCTCTTCATTCCGAAGAACAGGTAGCATGTGCAGGCCTTGCAATGAAACCTGAGATTCCAGTGGGCTTCCCATCAGTGTTGCCTTTTACGACTCCATTCAGATTTTGCTGGAGACTGCACAAAATCCTCAGTGGTAGATGAACGCTGCCAACTTGACCTGCAGCAGACATCTCTCTCTCCATCTATTCACGGATGTATTGGGTCCTTCACTACTAGGTTGATGTGGGGTTCTCGTGGGAGAGGTGCAGATCAGGGGCATATGTTCTCCAGCAGAAGGACACCTCCACATAAACCTTCTGGGATTTAAAGCGATCTTTTTAGCTTTGAAAGTCTTCTTCCTGTTCATCAAGGGGACTCATTGAAGCCCTCACAGACAACGGGACGACCATGTGGTACTGCAGCAGGGAGGCTGGAGGGGGGTCCTGGATCCTCTGGAAGGGGTCCCTCGTCTTTTAAGGTGACTGGACCAGAAAACATCTGTCTAGTTAGTTGTCACCATCTGGCAGAATCCCTGAATAATGTGAGAGCATCCTGGCTGAGCAAATGTCATCCAGCAGACCATGAGTGGCTTCTTCTTCCCGAGATGGTGTAGGGCTTTTTCGATCCATGGAGTATGCCCTTGTTAAAACTGTTCTCCATCATCGAACGTACAGTTTCATAACTTGTGCATGCTGGAGTTTCCTGCAGGTACTCTTATGCATTCAATCTCAGTGGGACACAAGGCTTGTGTATTTGTTTTTACCACTTTGTCTCCTTCCTTGAGTTCTGAAAAAACATAAGAAGGGATCGGGTCAGAGTCAACTTAATCTCTCCAAACCGAGCCAGAAATGTGGCACCCAGAGTTCCAGAGGAGCATGAGCAATTTCCCTCTGATCTGTCTATCACTTGGCAGGATATCCTACTTCAGCAACAGGGAAGGGTCCCGAACCAGGGTCCCCACATCCTACAGCTTTATATATAGAGCTTGAGTGGCAGCAGTTAAATTGATTCGATCTATTTTGACCAGCAGATGTAATCCTTGCAGACTGACCCCCTTCATCATAGCCTATATGTGCCGGGATATATCTTTTTTTCCTGGTGTGGCGCTAGTCATGCTGACCATCTGAAGGCAAAACTACTGCCTTGATAGTCTGATCTTGTGGGAAGGCCACTTTCCCAACTCAGTCCTGCAAGATTTTCTGGTCAGAGCCCACACCCCAGACCCTCCACCTTTAGGGAAGTGCTGCTGAAAAATCTCGGAATTTGGCCAGTTATGGTTTACTGAACAAAACGTAACTTACTGTTGCTTCCTAGCCAGATCCTTTCTATACGTATACCAATAAACAAATACATTCATGATAGGTTTTTAGTTTGAGATTTGGGGGGAGGCAAGATGTTCTTCTCTTTTTTAGCAAGGGAAGGATTTAGTTAGATTTCAGAGTTGAGTGGGTATTTTCTTGAGAAAGTAACACTTAAGGTTAGGAGGACTGAAAAAAGTGAAATAAAGTAGAGGGTCTAGAGGATGGATAGGTTAAGCTTCTGGAAGGACTACCAGGGGTATGAAGCAAAAAAGGAAAATAGGCGGAATGAGTTTGTAAATTTTGCACTTCTTCAGTGGAGTAAATCAGAGAATTGTTCGAATAGGTGTGGGATGGGGGAATCATGACCGTGTTTCATGGTGCAGAAAATGCTGGAATGGTTGATACAGTGAAAAGAACCTTGATGGTGACAACTTCACTTGTTATCTTTTTTTGGACTGAATTAGCTGTGCTCCCTGTCATGCCATACTATCTGACCCCATGCACTTACTACATGTGTTGCTGGACAATAAAGGATGTAGCAAAGTTAGGCTTTGAGGAGATGGCTGGATGGTTGTCCAGAAGAAGGTATAGCACAGATTAATGTTATCAGAACCGTGGAGGTAATTTTTCTTAACTCAGTAATCCTTCTGTTCCACCTTTCTCAACTTTTTGGTGAGTCTAATTCCACAGCTTAATCCTTTGGAAGATTGAATCCAGCATATGCCCAAGGAGGCTGCTAGCAAATATATTGCAAAGAACATCATCAAAAACTGCATGCTTTCTTGATGAAGCATACAGGAGCAAAGGTTTTACTTTCTTCAGGAGAGCGATGGAGATGGCACCAAGATCTCTTGTTTTTCTTGGGGATGTATTCTTTGAAGTAGATGTTGCTGTTAATGGCAAAACTCAGAGAATTTCTGTTCAGATGCAGCTGGAAATGAATCTATCCAGTTTCTTTTCAAAGAGCATGATTTTAATGTTGGTTTTATTTGCTCTTATTGGCAAATAGGATGAATGTTTCTTGGATTCAGTTTTAGTATAATTGTGGACATCCAGTTCAGAATTAGATTCCGATGGTCTTGATTTGGTGAATATCGGGAGCGGTGGAGATTGTTTTAATCGCCCTTACATAGTTTCCCATTTTGAGTTTTAAAATGTTGGGGACACAGGATGAATACTTGGAAACATCTCTGGAGGAGATGGGTAGTTTTTGGCACCCTGATGTTCTCATCCGGACCAAATGTTGGCAGATGGTGAGATGTCGAGTGAGTATGTGTGCCTCTGGAGGTTGGCCCAGTGTTTGCGATTGATCACATTAAATAAAAAATGAAAAAAGCAATTGGCCACCTTGCTCCAATATCTTCACTTCTGCTAACATTGACTCTTTATAAGGCCCCTTTGCAGCACAATATGTAGCCATCCTGCAGGCGTTAGTTCATGTATTCCACAAATTTGATTAGGATGATATCTGTTTAATGCCTCTTGATCACTAGTCAGCATTTTATTTTTCTTATTCCCGGACAGTGCTCTACAAAAGAGAATTGGTGGGAGTATCCTGGACTGATTCTCCTCATTCCTCAGGAAAATGCCACTTTGTTGAGATGCAAAAACCACAGTTGATGTGAAACTCCTACTACTTTCTTGGATGTCTCTTGCTGTTCAACCTCCAAATGGAACAAGTGGGGTATCAATTGTAAGAATAAAGCATTTCCATCAAGCAGTGTGCAGTTCACACTGCCCTGTATCCCTATGTGTTGTCCTATGATGATATATGTTGGCTTAAATCCTACATTTAATTAATTGGAAATGAAGGCCTTTATTCTGTATCAAACTCAACCCTTCATAGACCCAATATCATCTATGCTCAATAGCTGACTCCCCGCTAGCAGTTTAAAACTTGTTTATACAATAATCTTTCCTAGGAGGCTCTGCTATATTAGAGCATACAAGCATACCATTGGGTTTCATCAGACACACCCAGCTCTCCATGTGATTCAGAATGTCCATACTTAACCAGAGGTCCTTCTACCAATCACACATTTCACATGATAATATACTTCATTGCTCTGCTGTTCTTCTTGTCCTCTCACATAGATGGTGGTGGTGAAGTCTGCTTTGTTTGATACCCAGATTTATCCATGACCCTCCAAGAGCAATCTTTCCTTCCTTGTATTGTCACAACTGTACATAAATCACATCACATATTTGTCTTCTCTCGACTGTCTATCATGATACATGAATCTCCTTTAATATTTGTAGAAGATTTGACATAGCGCCCTATTTCCAGCAGCACTTTCGCAACAAGAAACCCTTCAGCTCAGTCAATGTTTTCAACGCCTGGATCAAATCTCTCCACTGGCTAGACACTGAGACTACAACACTCAGGCAAGCCTTTTGTTTTGGTCCAAGGTTGTGGAACTCTTCCCTATAGTTTCCATGTTATCTCTGACCTGTTAAACATCTGCCAAGCCACAACTAATTCATTTCTCTAAATCTTCACCAGCAAGATTGTGTTTTGAGCGACTTCTTGCTCTCCTCAAACCTTGTCCTTTTTAGGGCTCGCCTGGCGTTGCAGCGCGAAGCGCTGCCGCTAGCGAGCCTTATTGCCGTTGTGAAGGCCTCCCCAAGTGGTACAGACCGGTGCACGAGCAGACACCAGTCTGTGAACGTGCAAGCCGCATGGAACGCCAACGTGCACGTGCACGCTCACGGCGTCACGCACCTGCCCTCCTGCGTCTCTTCCATGGCGCGCTCCAGGCCGACTTGTTTACTGTGTTTGCCCACTACTCCTACATTAACTGGCAGCTTACTTGTGCCTTTTTTCCGAAGCTTCCCACATCGCTCGAGCTGAAGCTGGTTGGTAATGGATTTTTTTCATGCCCTTTGACCGCCTGTCCACAGTAATAATATTTTTAAGAGCCTGTCTTTTGTGTGTTAATTGCCCTTTGCGTTCTTCACAGCAGCAGTCGGTGTGGCCCGGTAGAGAGGGGTTGTGTGAAAAGTGCGTTTCTGAACGGCGCTGGGCTTCTAAAGAGGAGTGTCTGGTTTGCACCAGGTTGCGGGCTAGTGTGTTCGGAGTGAGTTATGTGTTGGTTGGTGTCCTGGGCAGAAATGTAAAGTCACCCCAGTGGTTATGGTTTTTATGTTGTATTTCAGATAGAGATCTTTGGTCGTGGATATGTGAATTTGGTAACTCAATTAAACCTCCGGGGAAAAAAAAAACTATCGACACCATGCACCACAATCCTTTAGTTTTAGAGAGACCGTTTGTCTGTCCGCTTAATGGATGTCTCGGTGTTGGTCTGCCGTGTGTGTGTGTTGGGATATGTGTATATGTGTCTGGTTTATCCTACTGATTGTTCTTTGCCTGGTTGAGTGATGTATCCGTTGTGTGGTTGATTATGTTGAATGCAGTTGGTGTGGTGTTGATTGCATCACGGTACAGCTAGTTTTATGTGAGTGTGTTTGAGAGATTCCTACCTTGTGTTGTGCTTGAGAGCGTGCTATTGATGCAACTGAAACTGATTCACTATGACATGAACCACAAGCTGACAATGCTTGTTAATATAACCTCCATTTTAAATATTTTTTTTGTCCTCTGTGCTTTATTCTCCTCATTTGTTCAAGAGGCGGAGAGGTCACATGAATCTAGAACTGCTTAAAGAAGCAAAAAACATTCTTACAGGTTTTGTTCAGTGTAATGCTCGGCTAGAGCTCACGCTGTGCACTGATTAGTTAGTGGTGCAATTTCCCATTGGAGGGCAGTGTGAAGCAGGAGTGATTACACAATAAATGCCTTAGCACCAACTGTATTACTACTGCTTCTGTATCTAAACAAGTAGTTTATTTTTACTAATATGCATTTTGCTGACCTTGACACTGCCATTCATATGTCTTAAAGCTACATTACTAGCTCCATCCCTTTAGGCACACGCTCTTGTCTCCTTACTAGAAAGAGAGTTCCACACTGGTTTTGTAGGTTAGATTATTCACATAACCTACAAAACCAGTGTGGAACTCTCTTTCTAGTAAGGAGACACGAGCGTGTGCCTAAAGGGATGGAGCTAGTGATCCACTAGCCTCCCGTTAAGCCATTGTATATTTGACGTCGTGGGACTCTCGACGCCACCTTTGGAGCACCAACAAAATCAACTAAAATTATTGAACTACAACTTTAAATATAGCAGTGCATTTGCCCTAAAAACATTTGTCAGTGTTAAAGCTACATTAAACATAAAGGACAATGTTGCTCCCTTTTTCTCAACTCAGGTGCCCTCTTCACCTACCACAGGAGATTTACTTGCTAAATCAAAATATATCTGTACAGTTTGAACTAACCACCAGGCAATAGTCCCTTTAGTCATTGCAGTACCCAATGCCTGTAGTGTATGCGCTAGAAAAAATTGCTTAAACTTCCTGATAGCCTCTGGCTCCTGTGCAGAGTATATTACATCTCTTTTTACATCAAACATGTGTAATGCTTTATCTGCAGCATTTGTTAGCTTTTGAAACAAGTATTTAAAATGCAATAGGTCGCGCCTTTGATTAAGTTAAAGCCATTTGCTTTGCTATACAATACCATTAGCAAAGCAAATGGCTTTAACTTAATCAAAGGTGAGACCTATTGCATTTTCAATGCTTGTTAATCAGCTTCTGCTCTAACATTCCAAACAACAAACGTCACTTAGTTAAGGTATTCTTGCTCTCCAGTTGATCCACCATTATTATATACAAGCCTATGTTGTATTTTACCCGCAGGTTTAAGCATTATAAATATTGTTAAACTACAGTTTCCTGAATGTTGGGGTACCCGTTGATATGGGCAATCCACAACTATAGTAAAACATTTGGTGCCTATACCTTGGTGTGCATTTTATGCCGTTGGGGAAGAGCTGGTTATAGGTGTCTGTAGTTGTAGGAGAGCTAAAAGTGTAGCAGCTTCAGCAGAGGTATATGATCTCAGGAGATGGCTCTATGGTACATATTCTACTGCAAGAAGGGAATTGATCCTTTTCGTTAAATTGGCTTGGACCCATAGTATGGAGAATCAATACACTTAGGAGGACATAGAACAGATAGTTCGGGGTGTGCAGATGGTAATAGATTTTTCTCAAATAGATCTTAAAGCCTACATCCAGGTTTTGCCAATTTGTAATCAGAAAAATATTTGACTGCACTACCTTTGTCTTAACCTGCATGTTTCTGCTCATCAAGGCTATAAGCATACATCGCGATTTGAGAACAACTGAATTGTTAAGTTGTTTTAAGGTATTTAACTGGTAGAACCGCACATGTTATAATCCCAGATTGGAAAGTAGTATAACATTACATTTAAACCCCCATGATCAATTTTGGTCACTGTAAAGCAAAAAATGCTTATAGGCATAAGTAGATAAATGTAATAATGCTATGGTTATTTTTTGTGTTAGAACAAAAAAGCCATACCATGGTTTGTCTCTATAAAATGAGGTGGAAAGAAGTTTCATTGGTCTTTATCAAAGGTTGCTGGCAAATAGAGAAATAAAAAACTTGTATGACAAGAAACACACGGCATTCTGTAAAGAAGATTGACTTAAGTCGAAGGAGTTGTGGGGGGTTTGAATAACATCTGTGGAGTATCGTACATGCTGCTGTTCATAATTGAGCGAGTGTGGTAGTGGCTGGTCACCCACTGTCACAGGTAGTGGGATGTGAGGTTCTCAATGCCCCTTCTAGGATTCTTTTCATAGAGAAGAACATGGTCATTGCCTGGGTTTTTTCTAGTCGTTGTAGATTAACTTTGCGATGCTTCCAGTGCTTTTAGTTAATGTTGACTGTGGGCAATGTGCTTTTCTTTCTTCAGGCTGTAACTTTCTGCCAGTTAAAAGAAGCTCTTGAGGTTGACTGGAGCAGTGACAAGGCGAAAGTGTCTCTGAAGAGAACTCCTGCCGACTACTTCCTGCTTCAAGGTAAAAACAATCCTGTCAGCACTGCACAGAGTCTGTTTTCAGTAAAATAAAGTGATGTGGTTGAAGTCTTCTGTGGGCCACTAACTAAAACCATGACTTCCAGCAATAGTGACGTGGATTCAGATCTGGAGACCGCACAAGCAATTAAGTAAACTGGTGCCAAACCCCGTACTCTGTGGTTCTTTGTACTGCGAATATCCTAACCATCTATACACCTGGACCTCGCATTGTGAAAGGAATGGCTTTCCTCAGATACATTTGTATTTTATTGGATTGTTTAATGACTGTGATATATATATATAGATAGATAGATAGATAGATAGATAGATAGATAGATTGATAGATATCTGATTTTATGTGATTGCAAAATATTTTGGCTTGGTAGCCGAAATAAGGTAAATATCTATATCTATAGATATCTAGATATATAGATACATTTATTTGGAGTTTTCTATAGCGCTGGCCAGACCCGAGGGTATCGGAGCGCTTGACAATCGTTCTGGAGGGAACGGGTGAGGAGTAGTACAGTACATATAGATTGTTATATAGATATCTAGATATATATATGGATATATAACCTTATTTCGGCTACCGAGCCATAAAAGTTTGCAATCAAATCAGCTATACAGTCACATAACTGTTGTTAGGGGTCTGGTCGTGAATCATTTCCCTGTCTTTTGCTGTTTTGCTCAAGTCTTCTCATCCCCAATCACATTTTTCTTTCATGTAATCTGCTGTACAGTGACGAAATTCAAACTATTTGTAACCCCTCCGAATCGCCCCCCCCCCCCCTCCCAAAAAAAGGAAAGAAATTAATGGCGTACAGTATTTAGTGACCCTTTGCATATGTGGTAAGAGATTTGATATCTGGTAGAATAGTGATAAAAACAGGCATAAAAAGAGAGTGTGAAAAGTATGTTTCAGAACGTCATTCTAGAGGCAGGTAGTTCCTTATAAGGTGTATGTCTAATGTGTTTGTTTACTTAAAATGTGCACACTGTAGAATTACGTTGCTACTAGGTTCCGAGGCATTACATAAATTCATTATAAATGTCAAATGCAATGCAGCTGGATTATTGAGCGAATATAAACGGTACTGGAAGAAATACCTGCAGCAACCACAGCTGAGAGGCATTAAACATAGTATAACGAAAGGGAGGCTCTCTGTCTCAGACAGCTTTGTAATCATTACTTGTATACCTCTTAGAGTGGGCTTCATTATTGTTCACAGTTGGTTGACGCCTTTGCTTATTTCAGTATGTTGCTTCTGATTCAGTGGCTTTGCTATTTTTTTTTGTTTGTTTCATCTTTGGAATATTTAGGTTTCACCCTTGTTTTTGACTGATTCAGCGTACCCATTAATGGCTGCCAACAGGGACAGTTGTTTGCTTTTTTCTTCCTCCCCATCATGTTTGATTTAGTTGTCCATGGGAGTGCATGTTTTTCTCCTTTCTGTCCTTCTCTTCTGCCCCCCTCCACCCCCCCATGTGCTCCACCCACATCACCACGGTCATCATTTGATTACACATCCAACACTGACCACTGTGCAGGCCGGTGTTGCGCTACGTCTGCGCTCCACAAACGTTCTCTCGATCCTTGTTGCCCCTCTATCGCCATTAATAACTATTGGCTTTGGCATTGCCAGTTGCTTTTCAAAGTGCACTAAACGTAATGTACAAACAGGGGGCAACCCTATGTCAAATAACCAATAATTAAATATCTGGTTACACCAAAAAGCATTTCTTATGGTTCCATTTGAATTATTTCACTAATTAGAAATACATGAATGTTAGTCAAAGGGAGTTTTTCAGAACAACAGCACCCACAGTTATAAGTCATATATAAATTATTTTAGGAAGAGCCTGTACGGCGAAAGAACATTAAGTTAAGGCACTTGCTGCAGAAAACTGGCCCAGTTCACGTGAGTTCTGGCCATAGTGACCACAGTGTGAACAACTCAGAAAACAAGGATTGGCAAAGCCAGTAGGTCTCGTCTTTATAAACTCTGATAAGGTATTGGATATGCCAATGCTTGTTTCTAAAATATTGTTTTAAAAAATAAGAAAGGAACCAAAAATACAATATACGAACACTATGTAACCGTTCTGAATATTTCTGTGACTGATGTTCCTTGGGTTTGCTTGAGATCTATTTCAACCTCTGAACTTGTCTTGGCTGTAGTGTGATGCATGTGTTTGTGGAACCCACTTCTGGTAAAACAGGGCCATGCACTGTTCTCTACTCTGTAAAATCAAAGCAGCACAGAGAGAAACATCTGTAGGAGACAACTTTTAAAAGTGAGTTAGAGATAGGTGACAGCCCTTAGTACTGAGAAGTCCTTAATGTAAAATAGAAAAAGTAGTGGAGCCTTCCAGAGATGGAAAGCATGCCCCATGGATAAACCACCAGAGCACCCTGTTGTTAGTGCTCCAAACTTTGTTTTCTGTCAAAGCCTTGAAGCATCTCATTTGCAAAATGCTGCCCTAGCCGAGCCCTGGAGAAACAAGCAGTTAAGTAAAGCGCTGCAGCTTTTGGGTCACTAAAAGACCATCCATGTGCAGAGACACACAGAGGGCTGTAAAGTAAGTTAGTGACATTTTGTGTCTTATTGCTTCACAGTTTCCAAATAAATGGATGGCTTTGAATGCACACTCTATTTATGGGTTGTGGATTAGGCTTAATGCATTTAAATTGTGCTTACTTCACACCTGGATAACCCAATCTGAAATTCCTTGGCTTTTATGACAAGGTACAGTTGCTTGCACCACCAATGGTAAAAGTGGAATGTGTGTGTGGGAGATGAGGTTGCACAGTCTCAGAGGTGTCACGCCATTAAAAGGGTCTCTGACCTCAGCGAGACGGTGGACTTCATGATCTTGCTCCTAGAGACTCATGGGTTGTTGTGGCACATGAACAGAGGTCTGGGCCTCACTTCACACTGGCATGGCGTGTGTATGCTTTGTGAAAAGCTGAACGATGAACGTGCATGCCTCGCTCATGCTTTGTTGTAACAGGAGCACCCAGTGATGGCAGCACCCATTGATACTGTCTCCCATGGTATTTTAATTTGCAGGCTGCACGGCATTGAGGTAATTGATTTCTTGAAAGACCTCTCACAAACCATCGCTCTGAAGCCCTATAAATCACGCATCATGCAAGTTGGAAAAGAGGTACCGCAGGGCTCCATATTATTTAACATATATATGTTGCCCCTCTGGTACAAATCTTTAAGACATGTGATTTTGAGACAATATCTTATGCCAATGACATCCAGTTGCTCATCTCCTTTGGTCCCAATTTGGTGTGAAGCCCGCTTCTCTGACTGTATGGGGAGGATATCTTCCTGGGTGTCCAATTATTGCCTGCAATTAAATGGAGAAAAGACCGAAATACTTCTATTCAGGAAAACCCAACATCTGTGGAAGTCGGATTGGTGGCCATCTGAACTGGGACTCGTCCTGTCCCCAAAACAAGTAGTTAAAAACCTAGGAGTCAAGCAGGACACTTCTCTATCCATGAAGGAACATGTCTCAGCCTTACGTGGAACCTGTTTTGCTACAATGCGACTAGTGAAAAAAGCATATCCCTACCTCTCCTCTACCCCTAGCAAAACCTTAGTTCAAGCCTTAATCGCTAGTTATCTCGACTATGGAAATGCTCTACTTGTTGGAGCCAATGAGACCTTACTGTCTAAACTGCAGGTGGTGCAGAATACTGCAGCCAGACTGGTGTGCAATCTTCTGTCTGGTTTTCCCTCTGCTCCAATACTACACACTCTGCATTGGCTACCTATGTGGAAAAGGCTCATTTTTAAGATGTGCTGCCCTACTCATAAATCCTTGAATGGCAATGTCCCAACCTACCTTCAAAATAGACACAGATACTATCTCACTTCCAGAATGCTGAGATCCACCAATAAAGCCCGGTTTCAAATTCCACGGATTCGTACCTCTAGATTTGGTGGGAGATCTTTCTCCTACATGGCCCCCTTTTTACTGGATTAAACTTCTCCTACCAATCCAATTGTGTGCAGAGCTAGGAAAGTTTTTTAAAAACTCCTAAGAACATGGCTGTTTAAGTTGGCCTTTGTTAGCCTTCAGTATTCAATGCGCTATACTAAGTGATGCTAACATAAGATAACATAACCTTGGCAGTTGGGATCTATAGCAGCAACTGGCCTTGGTGTCTAGTCTGCCACTGGAATGATTATACAGAGAGGCCGAGAGTCAGACAATCGGACAGAAAGACACACATAGATGCTTTCATATAGGAGGATAGAAGTATATCTGCACAACATCAGCTGGGCTGTGCTTTTGTCATTGTGCTTCATTTGGAAAACCAAACATTTCTGTGAGAAGTGAACACCTCTGATGGGTATTCTTTAAGGTCTGAGAGACTCTAGGATTGAAAGTCTGATAGAAAAGTCCTGGAGTGCACTCTCTTCTGAAACGTTGTGGAAGATTTAACATCTCTGAATTCACTGCCATTGATTAGAGAAATTCCTCATGTGCAAGAGAAAGATACTGCTTTAGAAACATTTTGTTTGTAATGGCATGTCCACCCCTTTTCCCCAATCACCTCTTGCCCAACAAAATAAAAGTCCAAGAGACATCCTGCACCCAACTCATTCAATTGACCTGCAGCTGCTAGACGAGAGTAACTCAAAGAAGCCAATAGACTGGAAAACAGTTGTACAGTCTGTGAGTCACACAGGAAGACGGGCAGAAAGAAATGCAAGTAGGTAGGCAGACATTTGGACAGGCAAGCAAAGAATTTAGTCATGCAAGCAGCTGCTGTGCTACACATGGGTACCCCGACCCACCAAGAGACGGACATGAGACTCATGTGGAACAACACATAAGTATGAAAATAGTTGGCAGGAAGAAGGTAGGCATGGGCACTAGCAGACAAGGTGATAATACAGAAATGCAGGCTGGAAAATAGAAATGTAGGTGGCAAAAACCCCATGTCAAATTAAATGAAAAAAATAAATATATGTGGACCAGAAGGAATGCAAGCCACCTTCACCCCAGGAAGGTGGATGGGTACGTTAACTAAAACGGACCCACATCCCTTGGGGATGAAAGCACCAATGAGACAGGCAAAGACATACATAGAGGTAGATCTCATCAGCAGAAATTGAAACGGGCTGCAGCATATGCAGAGGTAGGTCAAATTAATCCAAATACACCATTAAAGGCTTGTGGGAAGCTTTAATGGTTTGGTTGCAGACAAGGACCGAATACATTGACCAAGACCGAACAGTAGCACATAGAGGGCTACCTGGGAATACACAAGAGACTTATACCCGCACTGAAATAGCAGCACAGACTAAGAGGTGACCATAGGCATTGTCAGACAGCAATGCAGTCGCTACAGACAGTGGGACGTGGCTCTCACTGACTAATCTTCAAATATGTAATAGAGAGCAGGAATCCATTTCCTTACTCCCATAAACTTCCTTTACACCCTTGCTACGTTACTGACCCGAGAGTCAGGAGAGGTAGCATAAAAATGAGCTGGGTAGGAAGTCTGTGTTATGTCATGTTATATTATGCAGATTTGTAGAGCACGCTATCACCCTAGATGGTACCCTACAGCTGAGGAGGTGTGAGTCTACACAAACACCGTAGAGCAAATGAAACATGGTAAGTTCAACCACAGGATTTTCCTTTTCTTATGAAGACCAAACAAGAGCTTTCTTTTGTTTGTCAAGATAGTACCCTAAACATATTGAACTTTCTATTTTACTCTGAGACTCAATTAAAAAAATTGAAAGGTATGCATCACCCCCCCCCCCCCCCCCCCCGTGTACCACCCCCCTCCCCGTTAGTCATGCTTCATCATCAGCCATCCTTGTTCGTCGGGGAATTTTTCTAGTAGTGAGTTGACTCCCGGTTGGGACTGCAGTGAGTGCTTATAGATGAAGGATGGGTGCTTGGATCCAGGATTATAAGAGCTAAAAATATTGGTGACCTTCAGTAGGGAACTACCTTTATTCTGTTTTGAAGGGAAACAAGATGGTTAGAAGTTACAGCGATGTCTTGGAGTCGTATTACTCCTGCAACTGTGAGTCCACATGTTTCAGCCTTTGGCCGAAATGTGGTACGTGCCTTTCAGCAGGAACAGAAATCTCTCTTTCCCTAAGTTCCAACTGTGAACTAATTTCTCATACAGTATGCATAGACTCACACATTACCCTCTGGTATAGGTTTCCTTTGATCCTATTAAATGGAATTCTCCAGTATTGAATCTTTCATAGATTCCCATACTTGAATCATTCTGCGTCATCCAAGTGGGAGTCCCACGGTACCATAGTAAAGCAGTATGTATCAGTATAATAAGCTATAATGGCAATGAAAAGTCCGATCTGAAAGAGACACGTTAGTGATAGATTCCTTACCTTAAAATATCCCCAGGTGTCAGACTGGATCCGGAATGTTTTTGGTCAGCAGTACCCCTGCGCATTTGTAGGTGGCGTTGTGCCGCTCCGTGTCAGTTGCTGACGTCGTAAGCACCGAGATGAGATCACGGAGACTACTTAGGTGCCACCCATGCGCGCTGACGTCCGTTCTTTCTCTTTAAGCACCAGTGAGCGCAGATCCGGTTAGAGCACGTACCTTACTCACTTTTTGACTATCTTTTTGAGACTTTTGTCTCCTGTAAGTTTGAGTCTACTCTGGTACACGTAGCGATGCCTGGTTTTACGTCTTGTGGGGCCTGCCGTCGCAATATGTCAGTGGCGGACCCCACGACGTTTGTCTCTACTGCCTGGAGAGCGACCACGACTCCGGTCTTGTTTGGACTATCTGGCCATGGCCCCGAAGGCCTTGAGGGAGCGGCGCCGGAAGCTGCTTGAGCGGCACTTGTCCCAGCGCCGTTCACGGCCCAGGGGCCACTCCAGAGAACGTTCACGGGGCCACCATCATCGCTCCTCGGGCTTCAAGTCTTCACCCTTGGTTTCAGGTAAGAGACGAGACAAAAAGATATCGAAGAAGCACCCTCTAGAACACTCATTAGAATCTGAGTCCAGCAGATTTTCTACCACACTTCGTGTGAAGGGAGTCTCCTTGAGCTCTGCTCAGCTTTTCTTTTTTCTTCTTTCGAGTTGCAGATTTATCTACAGCTACATAGTAGGATATTTTTTTAAGAAAGGTCTCTTCAGATTCTGAAAAATCTGTGGAAAGAAAAGGCTACATGTCTGTATTGCCTCTCCCTCAACATCAGGTAAAGGAGTGCAAAATATGTCAAATTTTTCTTCTAAGACCTTAAGGTATTCAATGCTCTTTAGAATACCTACCACCCACTTCCTCGGACAGTGTTCACCGGGCTGGAGAGATATATCCGATCCCTGTTAGAGTAGGGAAGCCATCCCAGAATAGCACTAAAAACATAACAACACAACCCCTACAATGGTGGTATAGCAATGCCAGACGTAGAGGCCTATTACAGGGCTGCACATTTGATCCCTTTTAATGATTGGGCCCATGAGGCACGAGACCACCCCACATATAGGCTAGAGAGGGATTTAATGGAACCCCATACACAGTTCCATTACCTCTATGGTGGCAAGGGAGCCTCATGACTACTGCCAGCGACAATGGTTACCCTAGAGATGCGGGAAAAGGCGACAAATACAATGGGGTGGAGACACCCGATTACCAGGGTAAGTCCACTTTGGAAGGGGGGGTGGTTCAAAGACTTCTGAAAACTGAAATATTTTGGGGCCTGGGACCTGGTAAGCATCTCTGCGATAGACGATATCGTGGGCAAAGACTAACCTAAATCTTGGTCCACTCTCAGTACAGAATTTGGGCTCCATAGGTCCCAATTGATCACGTATGCACAACTACGCCAATGCGTGGCTGACGGAAGGTATACCGTGTGCTGATTTACCTGAATTTGATCCACTGGAAGGGATGTTATTACAAGAGTGATTTACAAAAAGTGAGCAACCCAAGTGTACCCTTGAGGGCTTGGGTAATGAAAATGAATGGGTGAAGATGCCTTCAAGGGAATTTATTTCATGCATACTTGATTATTTAGACTAATTTTAGGAAGGATCGGTTAGTGATCCTTGTTAAGAATCAATCAAAAACTGTGGAATTTCAATTCAATTTAAACAATTTGTTTCAACAAGACACAACATACAAAAAACAACACAAGGTGTATTAGAAAAATATAATTTTATCCAAAAGAATTTTTAAAGAAATCACTTCATATACAGATAAGTGAACAAACAGAAAATTAGGACTGTGGGTACACACATAAGTAAATTAATACGTGACTCAACAGAACCTAAAAACACCTATCCCAAATCAGACTGAATAAAACAAGACAGGGATAAGATGAAATGTCGACGTTTCGGTTTCCTATGAATTATTTGCGGAAAACATCTTCAGGACTGAAGTCAATTGGGATCTGTATAGAGAAAATTGCAATCTGGCTTCCTAGCACTGCCCGACTATGATTGCTTGAGGGCTGCCACGGTCTAATTTCAAGGTGGAACCGCCTCTATTTGGTGTGTTAGTTGACTTCTTGACTTTAAAAAAGTTTGTGGGCTTCGCTGTATTGATGCTGGCTCTTATTTAAAAGAAGGGAGGTTTCTGGCCACACCTGTTGATAAGCGGTATGTTGAATGAAGCTTAGACGCGGTGAGCAGAAACTAATACCGGTACATAGAGAAGTTTTTCACGTGGAGAGTTCAGACACAGATGTGTAATCAACCATACGGCGATAATCTAATAAAAATAATGAAGGTAAATTGCAGCGTGGTAAATATTTAGTTCAAGGTAGTTTATCGCTGTTCAGCGGTATGTGAAGCAGTGTGTACAGCTCCAAGTCTCGCCGCAAGTAGAAAGTAAATTTCACAGAAAGTATTCCAGTAACCATGCGGTCGTGGTCTAGTCAGGACAGCAGTGGCAGAGTGCTGCGCAGCATGTGGTCAGTTCAAAGCATTACCCCCGAATGTTTTGTAAGGTATGGGGTCCCTGATGGCTCTACCACTGGCTAGACCTGTTGGACGATGCACACAAACCCTTGTCATCAACAGCAGTACAAGAAGATACCACCATATACTGAAGTACTTTTTTAGATTAGAACCAACTATGTTGTCACTGTTTCTTGACTGAGGTATAGACCCGTCACTTGCAGACTTGTTATGATGTTTACTGCCTTTAAGAGGTTTCCCTGGAATTGATTATACACTGCCCTTGATGATATTATGTTTGTTATTTACAACATGCAAACTCTCTGCCAATCCACTCTACGCCACTGCCCTCTACGCCACTCTACTCTGCCATTTTACTCTATGCCACTCCATTCTATGCCGCTCTACTCTACCCCACTCCTATCAACTCTACTCTATGCTAAACCACTCTACGCCACTGCATTCCACACCAATTTACTCTAAACCACTCTCCTCTATGCCACTCCACTGTACGCAACTCCACTCCACCGTATGCCATCCCACTCTACTGCTCGCTGCTGCACAAGAGGTCTAAAAGACATTGGCAAAGCTAAAAGCTCTCACATAGGCGAAACCTATTGGCTTTGCCAGTGCTTGTTTTTCTTCTCACTGTACCAACCATATCTTATTGAGTACATGATCCACCCACAAGTGATACAACTGTATAATTGATTGTTAGAGAATCGTCCCTCATATATGCATTGGTCAAGCAGCAACATCGGGAAAGCATTGCAAATTCTGTAATAATGTTTCTTATAATGTTACCTCCAGAGTTTATAATACGTTTGGAAAAATCTTTTTAGCAGTTTCTTAGCTTATCTCCTTTTTTTAATCGTTTGCTGAGTTGGCACGAGTTCAGCTGTCAAAAAGTTGTGGTTAGCAGGCTTTGAGGCAAGAAAAATGCTAAAATCCCTTCCTCACAGTATGCTCGATTAGTCGGCATCCTGGTCTTCCTTGTTCCTTCCCCTCCATGCCTTTCTTTGCTACAGTTGTGTTTTGTAATTAGCTGGCCTACTATTTTGAACTAGCTACTGCACTCGATGCCACAGCACTCTGCCTATCTTCTTTTCACTGCACCACTCCATGACACTACTCTCTACATAGACCTCTGCACTGCACTCTGACACTCTACTCTGCACCACTCTATTCTTCAGCTGTCTACATCACTGCATTCTACTCTAGACCACCACACTCTACACCACTCTGCACCACTCCACACCACTCCACTTTATTCCAGCCACTGCTCTTTCTGCCACTGCATCACTCTACTCCAAATCACTTTTCACCGCTCTACTCTGTGCCACTCTACTCTGCACCTCTGAACTCTACACAAATCTGCTATTCTCTGCACCACTCTGCCACTACACTCTACACCCCATTACTCTATGCCACTGCACGTTACGCAACTGCACTCTACAACACTCTACTCTCCACCACTTTACTCTGTGCTACTGCTCTTTACTCTAGGCCACTGCTCTTTTCTCTAGGCCACTGCTCTTTTCTCTAGGCCACTGCTCTTTACTCTAGGCCACTGCACTTTACGCCAGCCCACTGCACTTTACGCCAGCCCACTGCACTTTGCGCCACTCTACTCTGCACAACGGCACGCCACTGCAATCTACTCTGCCCCACTTTGCTCTACACCATTCTACGCCACTGCACTTTACGCCACTCCACGCCACACCACTCAACTCAATGCCGTACCACTCTACTCAGTGCCACACCACTCTGCGCCAGTGCACTCTACGCCCCTCTGCTGTTCTCTGCACCACTATACGTCACTGCAGTCTACTTTACACTGCACCGCTGCACCCTACTCCAGGCCCCTGCACTTTACTTTACTCCATTCAGCTCTATGCCACTCAACTCTACTCCGCTGCATTCTGCCACTGGGGGCTTTTTTTTTATCACCCATAAGAAAGCTCTGCATAATCTCCAGATGGTCCAAAATGCAGCGGCTAGATTGCTTCTTGGGATACCAAAACATCAGACTGTCTCCCAATCTCTCCCTTTACTCCACTGGCTCCTGGTGAGAAAGCAAGTAATGTTTAAGTCTCTGTGCATAGCTTTTAAGGCCCTTCATCTTGACTGCACGTAATTCATCAGAGAGCTCCATCAATGGTACACCCCACCCAGGACTTCAAGATCTTTCTCTCCGGGCAATTTGGTCGTACCTAAAATCAAGACATCCACCTGGGGAGGTAAGAGCTTTGCAGTGGCCACTGCCAAACTTTGGAACTCAATGCCCCTCAAATTAAAATCCATAAACAACCTGCTTACCTTTCGTAAGGCACTTAAAACCTGGTTGTTTTATATTTAGTACAGCATTCATATCTTTTTTCGTTACGGTCCCACTTGATGTCTGGTTAAACTCACTTCTCCTTTCACCTACTGAGAGTCTCAGCACCTAGACACCCTTGGGTAGTAGTGTGCTTTAAAAAAAATCACAATTTCACTGCACTCTGCCACTCTACTCTCCACCACTGCACTCTACTTCACTTTATTCTACACCACTCTGCCACTGCACTCTATTCTGCACCACTCTATTCTGCACCAATGCACTCTAATCCACTCTACACCATCACTCAGTGCCACTGCACCCTACTCTGCACCACTGTACTCTATGCCAATATACTGTACACCATTGCACTCTACACTACTGCACTATAAGCCACTCTACTCTTCTTTTCACCACTCTGGTCTGCACAGCTCTATTCTACGCCACTGCACTGTACACTACCCCACTCTACAATGCCACTCTACGCCATTCTACTCTGCACTACTCAACTGCATTCTACATCAGTACACTATACTCCCCTCTACTCTAGACTACTCTATGCCATTGCACTCTACACCACTGCACTCTACTTCACTCTATTCTGCACCACTCTGCCACTGCACTCTATTCTGCACCACACTCTTCTGCTCGACTGCAATCTACACCACTCTATTATGCACCAATGCACTCTAATCCACTCTAGTCCATCACTCTGTGCCACTGCACCCTACTCTGAATCACTGTACTCTATGCCAATATACTGTACATCACTGCACTCTACACTACTGCACTCTAAGCCACTCTACCCTTCTTTTCACCACTCTGGTCTGCACAGCTCTATTCTACGCCACTGCACTGTACACTACCCCACTCTACAATGCCACTCTACGCCACTCTACTCTGCACAACTCAACTGCATTCTACCTCATTATACTATACTCCCGTCTACTCTAGACTACTCCATGCCATTACACTCTACACCACTGCACTCTACTTTTTATCACTCTGTTATATGCCACTCCACTAAACGTCTTTCCAATCCACTCTGCTCTACGCCATTCTACTCTACCCCACTCCACTCTGCTCAGCTCTATGATATTCAACTCTAACGCTGTCCACTCCACTCTAAACAAGTCCACCCCACTCTAAGCCAGGGCCACTCTTCTGTACACCACTCCATTCTGCTGTGTCGCCCCCCCCCACCCTAGCGTACCCTACTGTATGCCACTCTATTGCACACCACTCTACGCCATGCCACTCAACACGGCTGTACAACATGGCTAAAAGACATTGCCACTCTACGCCACTGCACAGTATGCCACTGCTCTCTATGCCTTTCTACTCTAATTTTCACCACTCTGCTCTATTCCACTGTGCTCTGTACCACTCCACGCCACTGCACTTGATGCCAGTCCACTCTATGCCACTCCTCTCTGCCAGTCCGCTCTATGCCACTTCATTCTACTCTATTTCTCTCTAAGCCACTCCACACGATGCCACACTACACCACTGTACCCCACTCCACACAATTCCACTCTACGTCACTCTATGCCACTTTAATCTACATCACTCCATTCTGTGCCATGCCACTCTACTCAACTCTACTCTGCCAATCCACTGTACACCACTGCATTATGCACCTCTGAAGTCTATGCCACTCTACTCTGTGCCACTCCATGCAACTCCACTCTGTGCCTCTACAGTCTACTCTACCCACTCCATGCCACTCCACTCCCCGCACTCTGCTGCTTCACTCCATGCAACTTTTCTCTGGACCACTCCACTCAAATATATTCTATGCCAATCCACTCTATGCTACTGCACTGTACACCACTCTACGCCACTCCACTCTATGCCACGCCAATCTACTCCACACTGCCGTACAACATGGCTTAAAGACCTTGGCAAAGCTAATAGCTCTTTCGTAGGTGAAACTTATTGGCTTTCCCAATGCTTGTTTTTTCTTCTCACTGTACCAACCATGTCATTGAGTACATGGCCCTCCCACAAGTAATACAATTGCCTCATTAGTTGTTAGAAAACCTTCCCTCGTGTATGCTTTGGTCTAGCAACCACTTTGGAGAGCCACGCAGATTCTGTATTTATTAGTCTTATAAAGTTACCTCCAGAGTTGATGAATAGTTTGGAAACATCTTTTTATCCGTTTCTTTACTTAGCTGCTGTTTTTTAATCGTTTGCTGAGTTGGCCTGACCTCAACTGTCCAAATGTTGTCACCAATCACGTCCCACTGGATACAGCTTTTTTAACTGTGAAGTTGCTTTTTGTTGAGCCACTAGGTGGCAGAAGAGTTTCATAAGTAGGGCAATGTTCAACTTCTATCGTAATGTTTTGCTATCGCCTTACTGTGCGTTAGTTTTCTGTCTGAACAGGGAGAATCCGAATGCCGTTGAAGTGCTGCGGTTGTAGCGCTATGCAATTCCTGTGGTGCGGTAGATGTGCAGTAGCCCAGACATGAAAAACTGCCCTATACGTCATTATGACTTCTGACGGAGGATTGGTGAGCCTCAAGGAGTTTCTTCAAAATATCCATATTTTAATGTCCATACAGTCGAGTTGGTCATTTGATAAGTATTTGCTTATTGATAAGGTGTTAGTGCAATGACGTCTTAACCGGCAAATATTTTTGTCTTTCAACCAAGTTTACGTGTTCCACGGCCGAAGAGGAGCTAGATAACCTGCGTTCCACGACCCTGAAGTTTTATCTGAGAGGAATAATTTAATTTCGGAAATCTGACCATCTTTACATAAGTTATGAAGGATGACCTCATCCCAGTCAACAACTGTTGGCAGTTTCTGTTGCCAGGTGGATCGACTTGTGTATATTGTAGCGCTCTAGTGTTTTACGGGTCTCGGCCGAGACCCGGAAACACCTACACACAATGTAGCACCTTCTGGCCAGAAGGAGATAAATAAACGACCGGAGGTCGCGCGTGGCTTCCGGTCCCAGAGACAGTCTAAGTGTGTGGTGTCTTTACTTGTATGCTCTGCGTAGCAGGGCCGGCTCTAGGCTCATGGTGGCCCTGGGCAGGGAGCGTAGGTAGGAGGCCCGGAAGAGGGGGTCCGGGCGGGGCGGAGCGCGCAGGCCAGTAAAGAGGGGAGGGGGTCAGGGAGTTTAGAAGTGGAACAGAGCCGGAGGCCGCCAAATCCCTGCCAGGGGCCGCCACGCAATATGTATCCATCCTCAGAGGATTAATATAGTAAGGATATATATTGGCGTGGTGGCCCCTGGGGTTTGGTGGCCCTGTGCAGGTGCACAGCTTGCACATGCCTAGAGCCGGCCCTGTGCGTAGGCCCCCACTGAGAGTTAACCTCCTCCCTTACACATATGTAAGCCAGGCCTATGGCACGAAGGGTTAATCCTCTTCTAAGACGTCATGGTCATTTGGTGACGTAAGTGGATTTGCAGAGGCGCATGTCCGTTGCGCAACATTGTCTGCAGCCGTTTTGTTTTCTTCTGCACTTGTGGTAATCAATGATGCAAGTTTCTGTAAAGGTTCTGCTTTGTCCAGAAAAGTCTGCCCATTCTCATTGCCTGAAGCCCAGTTTAGCATGTGTTATCTCCCTCTCCCAACATTGTTGGCATTGTGGAATGAGCTGACCTAGAGAGTTTGCAAGTAAGGAAAGCCAGAGCGATAAATTACCTTCATGATGATTCCAGTACACTTGAGTCTTGCTGGCTGGTTTAAAAAAAAAAACATAATCCCACCTTGCACTTATTACTTTTTAGTATATGGCACGCTGCAACTTTACATAGCAGATAACATACCCGGGAACTACATTGGGTACAGACCTGCCAACTTTGAACACAAATTTCACTTAGAGAAAATAGGGGCGTTGGAAGGGGGCAGGCAGGCCTGTGAAAATGGTTGGGGCTTTCCCCTCGTCACTGTTTGACCAGTCGTGATGTGGTGTTGGACAGGCAGCTAAAGACACACACATTGATGGACAGAATTCGGAACAAATCAAACATTCACCCCCAGGCAAGAGATGTGGGTTAGATCCATCGTTCGTTTGCTCACCATGTCACTCCAGTTCAGACCCAGACTTATGCAAATCAGTCTTGACCCTGCTCCTCATGGGAACAGTACAGCCAGAACTGTCAAGCGAGGTCCGCCCTGGACCAGAAGCAAGCATCCTGGGACTGGTCTCAGGGAATCACCCCATATCAGCCGATCAAGCTTGAATCCAGTGGCACAGTGAGATCGGGAACCACGACTGGGCATACTGTAATACGTATAGTTGTAGCCGAGGTATGGTCATTAAGTAGGTTTATTGATGAAGTTTAGGTCTAAATCATAGAATCATAAAAGCCCCACCAGGAGCATCTCCCTTGCTGCTCAGCCCAATCTCCCAACTGTCATCCATCCACCAGGCATCCTACACATTCTATCATACATAGCACCTAAATCAAGATACCACACATACCCTGCCAACTTAGAGCAAGAAAGCAAAAGACACACAGATGATGGACGGAATGCAGAACAAACCAAGGCAGCGCCATAGTGAGGGGTGGGGCATAAGGCCTGTGTTTGCCTCAGCAGCCTCTCCTGTCTTCCTCTCTGAAGTCTCCTCCCATATCCTGGGAAGGTTTCAAACATTTTGCTGTCCTTCGGTGGTGCCCAAACTCCACATGCAAAGTGTAAACCCCATCTTTTAAGGAGTTTGCAGCTCACTTTGTGACCCCATGGGACAGGAGCTCTTCAGGGGTGGACCGCGTGAAGAGTGCAAATATCATTTTACGCGTGGTGCCACTTTGCAATGAGGCCTCTAGGTAGATTGGTGACATACTGGTAATAGGTGGTGCTTGTGCACCGGACAGAGGTGCTTGTTCTGGAGGCTCTGCCGAAAATAAAAAATGCATATGTCTATCAGAGAAGCTTTTTCTGATCCTGGCTGTAATGCAGATGCCCCCCATCCAGATTGCCAGGGGGAGGGGGCGGGGGAACAAGACGTAGTACTTATAAACAATTATTCATTGCACTTAAAAAAACATTGATCCTTGGATTCAATATTATGGGTGTGTTTGTTATGTCCTCTCACTGTACCCACACTGTCTACAAAATATATTAATTATTTTCAGCCTACATAGAGCACCTAAGTCTAAAGAATTATTCAAGTGCTTGATACGCTGCATATTTATTCCGGTCACTGCAGCTAATTACAAGAGAGCGGGGAAACCATAAAATAATGGTGGTGGTCACACAGTTCGTGAAAGTGCTTAATTTATTTCAGCAAAATAAGGCCAAACTGAGGTAGTCAGTGAGGGAATGTTACATGCCACCAAGATTTAAATCTGAGCAGGCGTTTTGTGAATTACATGGCGTAGAGCGCATATAGAATATGGCTTGCTTAGGGTTGTGTGTGGGAAATGGTAGTCCAGAAACAGTATGCAGGGCCGGCCGTGTAGTTGTCTTAGTAGAAAAGCTTTCTTTTTTACAATTGTTTAAAGGTGAATGGCGGTTTCTGACAACGAGGACCAGGACCTGAGCACCGCTGAGGTAGATGGAAGACTTAGATGCGGAAACTGTCTTTATACTTTAGTGTTAGTGCAATGCTCATTCAAAAATCCTGGGCTGGCTTTTCTTTTTCTGGATCTGATTTTCTTCTTTATCTATTTGTTCATTCTGTTACATTATTGACCAAATTAATCATCCTCCTATAAACTGGTCCTTTGTCGATTGCTCTAATACCGGTCCGTTACGTGCACTTAATAGCACATTCGACTAAATAAAATAAATAAATTCGGTACACCTATAGCTAAAAATTGTAGTTGTACTTACTCCTCTTACATTAATTGGTGTAAATATAACCATTGAAGAATTGAAGACGAGTAACAGTGAATTATGTTTTTTTTTTAACCATTGAGTGTTTTTGAGTAATTTAAAATTGGCGACCGTGAAGGTAGAGTTGTCAATGGCTTCTCTCAAAACCAGAGTTAAAAAAGATTCCAGTCATTCACGGATACCTATCTATAGTTTTATGTTATGTATGCCCCGCCCTTGAACAGCCTCCATCCACCTGCTCCCATTGGTTGCGCAAGGATTGAGGAGTCTTTTGGGAGCCACACAAAACATGGCCTCACAAGCCCCAGCTCCTGTCCTGCTAGAAACCTGTGGTTCTCATATCCACCCTACCCCCGCTTTGGCCTTCCCTCTGGTCATTCACCCAAAATAAAAACTAGGAACACACAGCATTCTGCCACACACGCCAACCATCCACTCTCAACGTTCTCTTCCCATCCCCCTTTCAAAGGAGCAGAACTATAGCACCTCATTGACAGGCTCTCTGCGAGCCCTGTCACTTCAGCCTGAATCTCTCTGGTGTCACAACACTGGAAACAACTTTTGTTTTTCACGGCTGTGACACAGCAGCAGTGAACAGCCACATTAATAAGCTAGTATTCACGATGCTGCTCATACAGAGAGCTATACATAACATTTATTTTATATGTACTTAATTACCTTAAATTGAATAATGTTTCGTGTAGTTATTTTATTATAGTGTATTGCAATAATTGTTTTTCATCATCATCATCATCATCATTTAGTCTTTATTTCGATTTAAAATCACAAAAGACAATTCCTTAGAACACAGAGGTGAAATACATGAGCAAAATGTAAACACTATTTAAACTTTAAGACAATATTAAACAAAAGGTGTAATAAGTCTCAATTATAAAATACATAAATATATAATAAATAACTAAAACTGTTAAAATGGACTCAATTTTCTGCCACCAAGGGATGTACACCATTCACAGTCCTGCATACAGTAGCCAGGTTAGGTTAGAGGCGGCAGACCCGAGAGCAGAGGACGGCCCGGGACCAGGGTTCGATTCCCGGCGCGGCAGGTTTCTGGACCAGGGTCAGCGGACTCGATAATTCTCTCGCCTCGGTGCCCACTCTGATCAGCGATCACACTCGGCAACTCTGGGCATTAGCTTGCCTCATCTTCACTAACGGCCCCACCAGACCGCCGGGGATGCCTGGTCTCACCCTGGAGATACCCATTAAGGGACTATCTCTCAGGGAAGCCAGGAAGGGTTTCGCAGCGGTCGAAGCGCCTTGGGACCCTCCGGGTAAGTAGTGCGCTATATAAATGCCTATACATTTACATTTTAAACCATACAATAATATACAAAATACAGAGTGTGTTTACCCCTAACTGGGGAACAGGGGAACAATTAACAATGCCTCCTCTTTTTAGCACGTATCACCCTCGAAGAGCCTAGGAACTTGGCCACAGCGATCACTGTGGGCTCATTTGTAGATGTTCTTAGGATCCTAAGTGCTTCGCTACTCAGCCTAGTGCCCATTGGTAAACATACGGGTTTCAGCCATCTTGTCCTTGGGGTTTCATATGCTGGACAAACAAACCGAATGTGTGCCAGCGATTCGTTATAGTTTGGACAAAATGGAGATTTACTGCTAATCGAGGTATGCCATTTACTAGCAAAAACTTTAGTGGGAAGAGAACCCACACTAAATTTGTGATAAAGTTTCCTATCTATTGAAATGGTAATAAGATCCCATGAATCTTCGTGCTTTGCTTCATGCTTATGCTCTAGGAAGTCTCTGGATAAAGAGGGTCTAGTTAAGGTAGAAAAACACTTTAGGATAAGTGTGTTCCAATATGCCGCCTTAAAATCAGTCTTTGTTGGAAAGGGATTTTCGATGGGATTTACCCACAGTCTACTCATCCCCATCTCGCAAAGAGTGATCTTTACTTGCCTCAGCCACTGGATTTTACTCATACCGTCATACTCCCTAACTTCCAGGACGGCCTAAGCGTAATGGGAGAGCTCTGGAGTGACCCAGAGCCTTCTCCTGTAAGCCACAGGCCTAAAGTGAGCCACTTCCTCAATTGAATAGTAACCCAAATCTAAAAATAAGGACAGTAACAGGGTTGACTGTGGGAGGCCAAATAATGACCTCGGAAATGTATTCTGCGCTGTTACAAAGGAATCTAAATTAGCAAAACCCCACAATTCAGCCCCGTAAAAAATTGAAGCGATAATTTTTGAGGTGTATATTTCTAGTGCTGGAGCAACTGGTTTGGTGTTAGAAAACCGCTGCTCCTTCAACAGGGCACCTGAAAGCTGGGCATGCTTGACAGTAAGTAGATCAATATGTGGCTTCCAACTGAGTTTACTACCAATAGTTACCCCCAAATAAGTAAAGTTCTGTGTCTCTTCCGGAATGCCTTCCTTCATTTCATCTCTACCCTTAATATTCTTATGTTTATGTAGGACCATATATTTAGTTTTCTACACATTCACTAGGAGATCATGGTCCTGACAAAACTCTTCAAATCTCTCTAGGACACACTGTAAGCCCTTTCGTGTCTTAGAGATTGTTTTTCTATTTTTGTAATCCATGAATGTAATACGTTTATTTCCAGACTGCCAAGAGTAAATTATTTTACTTTGTGTTTCTACACACTGGGTTTGCTGTATTTTATGTTTTCTTATGAATCTATTAAAAATGTTTCTAGTTTAAGTAGAGACCTATAGCGAACCTTGAGCCAGATGACATAGGGTTATGATGACTCTTTATATTACATGCAACCCACCGGTTTCTTTCACTTTTTGTAATCACCTTTCAAACATTCCACAGGGTCAAATAAGTCGGTGTAGCAGTCTTTAGTTATTAGTCCAAGGTAATTTACTCCATGTGAATTGAGATATCAAATATTTTGAAGGTAGTGGTATTGCAATAGTCTATCCAACATCTCCTGCACTTACTGTATATGCCCCCCAAAAAATGATTTATGCATTTGCTAGTGTTTGTCATTATTTGCCCCCTCCTTTGCTTTGATGGGGCTAGATCTGACCCAGTCCCAAGCACCACACAACAAACACAAGCTTTGGTTCTGGATTCTGCGCCTGGTCAGCTTGATGTAATGAAATTCTGTCCCTGTGGATGACCTGCGTGGGTTTTTGACACCTTATTTGTACTGTTCATTTGGTGCAGGTTCGAGTAGGTTGTCAGTCTGGTCTGTACATTGTTCTTTTAAGCCTTCTCTTAAAAGTAAGCAGTTGTTAGTTTGGTTCTTAACCTTCAGTGATAGAACATGTTGTCCTTATGTTGGTCGTAGCTTGTTTGCACTTGGGAGCTTCATTCCCCTTGGGTTTTCAATTCTTTTTGTTGGTAGATGTTGATTCTCTGTATATAATGGTGTCATTGATGGCTCCGGTATTTGGGTCCACAAGCCCAATTTACACTGTGGGTCATGTACAGCATTTCTGATGGAGACATCTAGCCGCAGATTTCTCATCTTTTGAATCTTCCCTAGGTGTTGGGCTGGACCCGGAAACTTTTCAGTAGTACCTCTGCACGCTGATAAGTGGCACTGTGCAGCTCGGTTCCGATTCCATTCTGCTCCGGAAATTAGGTGTATAGCCTATATAGGTGCCACTCACAAGCTCTGATGCCGGTTCCTTTCTTTCTGCACCACCAGATGTAGATCTGGAGCTCTTTCTTCTCCCAGATGCACTTACCTCAATATTTTGCCCAAATGTCCTCAGTGTGCTACAGATGTGCCCCCAGAAATGACAGACTTTAAGCCCTGTAGTGACTGTCGCAAACAAATGTTCATAACCGGTCCCCATCAGGTCGTGCCTGTGGTGTCTGGCTTTGAGTCATGACTCAAATGCCTGCATTGACTGCGGGTTTATGAACTTGAAGGCCATCCTGGACTATGAGGTGAAACTGTACACCAGAGGAAGAATCCGTGACGAGACCGGTCCAAGTCGAAGGTTCCTGTTCTCCCTCAAGGACTCCCCGAAGCTGTTGTAGATGCCGATCTTCATCGCAATCTGACTTGTCTGATAATTCCAAAAGTATGCATAAGAAATTGAAAGAGAATTCTGCCCCCTCTTGACACTCGCATTCATCTGTACAGGCGATAGGGTGTCACCATGGCACTTGATCTCGCTCCCGGAGTAGCTTGATTTCTAAGTCGATTTCCCTCGACTGGTACAAGCACAACATGAGTTTTGTTTTCGAGGCCACCTGCCATCCCACAAGAGATTAAAGACCTCAGCACAGCCATGCTTCAGCTCTTTGAACCCTTGCTGACACTCTCTGGCAAGCCGTCGGGCCCCTTGTAGCTCTGTGACCTTTCATCTTGAGTACAGGCCACTGGTTCAGCCTTGGCGCCAGTTGGACCCTTTCGCTCTGATCCATTTCTCACCTCTGGAGCCTCCGCCCAGGCAGGTTACTTGAACTTTGACGCTGGTACCGAATCCATCAACAAGGATGAGGAGATACCTATAGTACTCTCTGACTGCGAGTCAGCACTGGTCCGACCTCGTCCGAAGCCGCGTCCGCCGACAGTTGAGGCACCCCTTCCTCCACTTGATCTACACCTGTACAAGGGAGTCAACACACTCTAAACTCACTTTTCAGTACAGACTCTGGCAATGATTATGATTTGGATGATGAGTTTGCTCAGCCCTTGAAAGGTGACAGTTGTGATTATTACTCGCAGAAGTCTAGTTGGCTCCATATGCCCCCCGCTATGGGCCTGCTCTTACCCCTTGGTCCAGCCACCAAAGAATCCACTTCCCACTCTATGGTAATGTGTAGGGCAGCCAAAGTCCTTGACCTCCAACTCCACACATTTGAGTTAAAGACAAATTTATTGACAACATTCCTCCAGCTTGAGCAGCCCTCCTCTGAGCCAATTCTACCTTTTAATGAGGCCCCAACTGACACCTTATTAGGGACCTGGGCCACACCTTGCTTTGGCCCTCCAGTAAAGAGGCAACTGCGGGATGCCATCGGCCTACGCCTGGTGACCCTGGGCTTTTTTCTGACTGAGACTTCTTGCTGCAGAATCCTCAACTTTTGAATATTCGTTAAGCCTTCATCTCAGCACCCCTCTCCTGAAAGCTGGAATGTATCAGTGTTGATCAATAGGTCTAACCCCAACACTTTTCCGACTAACCATTCTGGTAGGGAGTCCAAACGGGTGAAGAAGTTAGCCTGGCTCTCCTTTCAGTTATTGCCACATGCCTTCTGGGAGTCTACTCCCATGCCCTTTGGGACTCAGTGGCTCAAGTTCTTCCTGATGTCACGAAGATCTCCACCCTCTCCTTGCCCAGTCCATCTAAGGCAGTCGTGATATGGCATCATTTGTTGTGGCTTGGACAACACTGATTCCATTGGGTGGGCAATTGGCACCATTGGTGCCATTTTTCAAAGTGCGTTGCTGCGATCAACCAGGTTCTCTGGCAATGTTCAGTTCTCCTTTATAGAAATGCCCTTCAACAAGATTTGCCTTTTTGAGGACAAGGATCAGTCTGCGTTAGAGCGATTTATAGAGAGCAGAGCTACTGCATGCTATCTGGACTTATCTGCTCCAGCTTGCCTTCCACATGATCCTTACTGCTCTTTTCAGTGATTTGGTCAAGCCGTCCCGTACCACTAGCCTCATCAATAAACCCAGCAGGTTTGCTAATCGAGGCCATGCCGCCCACCACACTCGTGGGCAAGGTCAATGGGCTAACCACCCCACTGATCCCCTGCAGCCCAACCTTAACATGCGCTAGGGTAGCACAGCCACCCGGTGAGAGACAGGACCCAATGATTCTTCCCTGGGTGGCAAGCTATAACATCAGACAGGTGGTCCTGCAACTCGGTTGCAGGGGATATGCTTTTTCTTCCTCTCTTCTCTGCTGCACCTGCCACCGTCTCTCCAGCAACTGACATAGTGCCATGTCTCCATTCTTTTTTTTTGTCAGTATTTAAAACTTTATTTGGGTTGTTACAACCATAAAAGTATACACTATACATTGATAAAACTTTATAAAAACACGAAGTCTAAAAATGTATAAAATTGCATTTCAGTCTTTTCCCGGAGGATAACCCCAACAACTTTGTTTCTAAAAGTATCCTCCTGGAATGTTAAAATCACGTGGGTGAACATGAGAAAACATATCTGACTAGGTCTTCCAAACACAATACATACATTAAAGTACGATCTCGGTAACATACGCCTATACCTCTGTATTCTGGAGAAACCCCCAAACTCGGATCATGTATTTCCCCAAAGCGCAGGCTATATCCAGGTTTCCCATCCCCACCAGGAGCTCTGCAGCTTGCTTCCTATTCTTAATCCTGTACTTTTTGAATAACGGGCCTAAAATCTCCTAATGTCTCCATTCTGTGGGAGGGGCACAAGCCCATTTGGTCAAAGGGGATGTCGAGAAGATGCCAGTGCCAGAAGTACCTATCCAGTCGCTCTACTGGCGTTACCTGCAGTTTATGGTGTGACAGGAGCATTTTCAGTTCTCTGTACTCTCCTTTGGTCTCACTAGTGCCCCTGGGATGTTCCTGAAGGTGATGGGGCTGGTGTCGGCACACCTTCGGAGGTCAGGGATGCCAGTATCCCCTACCTCGACGACTGGCTGTTGAAGACAGGCTTGCCGCAGGCAGTTCTCAACCACCTCCAGACTACGGCGAACCTCCTGCCACCTTTGGGGTTCACTTTCAACATGCCGAAGTCGCACCTGACTCATCTCAGACACTCCCCTTTATCTGAGGCTTTCTGGACTCGTTTCAGTTTCATGCCTTCACCCTGGGAAAGAGAGTTCAGGACATTTAGTCTATGATCCCAGTCTTTTCGCTTCGGTCTTAGATTTCAGTGAAGTTCCCTCTGAAGGCCCCTTGCATTCTGCTGGTCGAACATGCCAGGTGACAGACAATGGCATCTGAAGTCTCATTGGGCCCAACGTCAATTGGACCTCTCTGGTTAAGATCAGATTTCAGAGGAGACTGCAAAAGATCTGCAGCGGTGGTTACAGGTCTGCAATTGGCTCTGCAGCAGATTCTCTTCCCTTGACTACCCGGAGCTTGGCTATCCAGAGCTGACAGTGGGGACCGATGCATCGTTTCCACTTCTGGGCAGAGGTAGCCATCAGTCAGAGTTGAAGACCAGAGGCTTCTTGTCTTTGGCGGAGTCCTTGATTCATTCTAACTTTCTGGAGCTGAGGGCCATCCGGTTGGTGTTGAAAGCCTTCCATCTGTCAAAGGGAGGCTGGTACCGGTGCTCACGGGTAACTCTACCTCCATGTGGTGTCATGGACCGAGTGGCAGGAGATTTTGTGCATCAGGAAATGGCTGCACCGCCAAGAGATCTTTGTGGTGGTAAACCACCTGGCAGGCTTTTTAAGTGCCAGAGTGGACGGACTTGGGAGGCTTTTTAAGTGCCACAGTGGACCGACTCAGCTGTTGACAACTAGACAAACACAAGTGGTAATTGCATCTGGCGTTGACGCAAAGTCTCTTCTACGAATGGTGATAACTTTGGCTGGTTCTCTCTGCCACCGCAGAGAACATGCAATGTCAGCGTGTTATGAGTTTCTGAGGCCTCTCTAGCTAGGAGACTCCTCAGAAAGAAGCCACCTTTAGTAGAAATGGGAACTTCTATATGCCTTTCCACCAATACCACTCCTACTCCGAATTCTAAAGAAGATCAGGTCTGACCCTGCCCAAGTTGTCCTAGTGGCTCTGGGTTGTGCACGGAGAGCATGGTATCCAGAAATCATGGGCTTGAGCATCTGTTATCCGATCAGGCTGCCCCTCCGGTATAATTTGCTGTCACAGCAGCAGTCTGCATTATGCAGCCGTGCCTTCACAATCTCCACCTTCCTAGCAACAGCTGAACTCCTTCGAGCTTCCTCAAGAGGTGGTTGATGTAATTGGCAGCCACAAATCCCTCTACAAAACTGTATATGCCTGTCATTGGAACAAATTTGTGATGTGGTGTGGCACTCGTCAGATAGACCCCCTACCCCCAACACACTTTCAGGCATAGTTATCTGACATTTTGATTTTTGTTGTGGCCCTCACCTGAGAAGGCCTTGCTTTGGGAATTGTTCAAGCGTATCTTTCAGCTCTTTCAAATTTTCTGCAGTTGCCAGATCAGGCTTTGTTGAAATCTTCAGTGGGTATGTGTTTTGTAAAGGGGTTACAACATCTGTTCATCCCCTTTGCCATACCACAGTGGGACTTTAATTTTGTCCTTCCATTCCTGATCTATGCTCATCGTTCGAGCAGTTTCACAGCTGCCTCTTATGGATTCTCACCCTCAAAACAGTGTTCTTTGACACCATTACATCGGTGCGGGGGATGAGTGAGCTACAGACTCTGTGTCAACCGCCCTACACTACCTTCTTTCCAGACAAACTGGTGTTGCATCCTTCTTACCAAAACTTGTGAAACCGATTCACATCAGTTAAACAATCACCTTACCATTGTTCTGTGCTCTTCTTCATCCCTCTGAAGAGGAGAATGGACTCCATTGCTTGGACCGCAAATAACTTCGATCCACCCCAGGGACACCGTGTGGGTGATAAGCTCATTGTAGGATTACTGGAGTGAATAAAGGCAAGGCCATGCAGAAGAGAATCATCTCGAACTGGATCGTGCTCTGCGTTAAGATCTGCTATGCACTTGCCAATAAGCCTTGTAAGGCTAGCATGCTCTTTTTACCAGGGCCAAAGCTGCTACCACTGCATTAGCACACAAATTCCCTGTCCTGGACATTTGCCAGGTGGATATGAAGGCATCACTCCATATGTTCACAAAGCACTATTTTCTGAAGTGTCTTGCCTGCTTGGCCCTGTGGGACTTGCTGGTTGGAATTCATCCACAGACCCACCTCCAAATAGATACTGCTTTGGTATCTATTTAGAAGCTGATGTATCTGTGGTGGGAAGTCTGTGTCAGAAGAACAAGTTCTTACCTTCGATAAGGATCTACCTTATAGAGACTACATAGCACAGATTTCTCACTGACTCTCCCATCCCCTCCATTCTGTGGTTGGACTCCATCCATTAATAAGATGCCAGGTCTGAGAAGCTGAACATTGGTCACACCAATTTGCTCTTGGAGCTCTGTCTGGGGGCACAGACAGTCTCAACAGCAACTGACATCTGCTAAATACACTGCATGTGATTTCCGGAGTGGAATGGCGTCAGTGCAGAGCCGCACAGCACCTCCTTCCGACATGCACAGATGCAGCTGAAATGTTCCCTGATCTAGTCTGACACCTGGGGGATATTAAAAAAGTGGGGGGCCATTTCTTGACGGGGGCACTTACCTGCGGGGGACCAGCTCCTCATCTTGAGCACACCCACTGCTGCACTCGCTCTCCCCCCCACCGACGCCACTCCTGACATCGCGGTCGCTGTGGGGAGAGAGCTAAAACTACAGTTCCCGGCGTCCCCTCTCTGCCACCGGGGGCGCCGAACCGCCGGATCAGCCAGCAGCGCCCGGAGGCGCATAAGAGGCAGCCGCCCCTGCTGCTGAGCGGGGGCCATTTCTTGACGGGGGCACTTACCTGCGGGGGACCAGCTCCTCATCTTGAGCACACCCACTGCTGCACTCGCTCTCCCCCCCCCACCGACGACGCTCCTGACATCGCGGTCGCTGTGGGGAGAGAGCTAAAACTACAGTTCCCGGCGTCCCCTCTCTGCCACCGGGGGCGCCGAACCGCCGGATCAGCCAGCAGCGCCCGGAGGCGCATAAGAGGCAGCCGCCCCTGCTGCTGAGCGGGGGCCATTTCTTGACGGGGGCACTTACCTGCGGGGGGCCAGCTCCTCATCTTGAGCACACCCACTGCTGCATTCGCTCTCCCCCCCACCGACGCCGCTCCTGACATCGCGGTCGCTGTGGGGAGGGAGCTAAAACTACAGTTCCCGGCGTCCCCTCTCTGCCACCGGGGGCGCCGAACCGCCGGATCAGCCAGCAGCGCCCGGAGGCGCATAAGAGGCAGCCACCCCTCCCGCCTCGCGGGACGCGCGCGGGACCAGCCGGGTTAAGCCCGGGCAAAGGGCGGGCCCTCTGTGGCCGGATAAGGACGGGACAGGCCACCCCCCTTGGCTGCCACATTTTAGCTCATCACGAAGGCAAAGGCCTTTTCTCACGCATCTGTCTATATCCCCTTATCATCATGACTTCTAAAGTGGATCACTCAGCCAGCGTAGCAGGAACTGAGCAAAAGTTTTCTTGGTTAGATGAGCTAAACCTCTTATGTCAAACCACCTATGCTATATCAGAAACTCCCCTTCCGCCCAAAAGCGATTTCATACAATCAGATAAGCCCACACTTTCAGAGTACCCCACATTATTCAACAAAACTTGCAGTCTGAACACTCCAGGTATTGCACCCCCTCAGGTTTCATCTGTGAAAAGGATTCAAACACTGTCCCCAAGCTCACTCATTGTTAATTCTCCAATGATTCCACCGATTGTTGAGCTCCCAGATCCCTTAACCCCTCCTCCACACTTGCATATATTCATTGAACAACTGCTTAGTTCTCTGATAGCCCCGCTGTTGGAAAAAATTAACATGTTAGGGGATAGGCTCACTGGACTAGAGTCAGCCATCAAGTCAAACCCGTCGGCTGACAAACGCTGTGACACATTCAACCGTCCAAAGTCACCTCTTACCCATGAAGGCTCTAAATCATCTGTACGGGATAAAAGCTGCCAAATACAATTAACTGGCCCTAGTACAGTAGGGCAAAAAGTAACCAAACGCCCTCCAAATGTCTCCCTTCCCCAGTTGACCACACCTAGAGGATTTCATGATAAGGTTAACTCTATCCATTTACCACCGGAAGCGGCCCCATACGTGTGCATTCTTGCGGGCGTCCCTGCTCTTCCACCTGGAAAAATTGAGAGTCAACATGACTTAGTTAACAAAACCAAATTCTGGCTGTCAAAAAATAGGCCACTGCCTCGTCACCTATATGGAGCAATAAGGAGCGTCAGGAGGGTGGACTGGTTGGGTTCTCTTCCTAAGGATGTTCCTGGGGACCTGGTACTCGTGAGATTCAGAGCCAGAAACATTGTCCCTTACTTGAAAACCTGGCTGCCACAAGAGAGAGACGGCCCAATATCTATATGGGACTTATATGACTTCTATCCCTCAATTCCTTGTTTTCCCCCTTTTCCGAAATCATACCTTACATGGTCGGACTCATAAAATACATCATGATCTTTTTGGGAAACACTTGGATTCGTAATAACTAACTTTAACCCCGATGTTACCATCTCAACCCTGGGGTGGAAAAGAACTAATTATGTTTGGGATCCTGCCCTACTGTATTTGGATGTTTGTAAGGCTGTTTTTGGTTTTTATTAGATTGGTCTTAGCTATCAGGGAGTGATATTGAAATAACCTTTTGTTCAGGAAATTCCTATAAATATTTAAATTTGTCGACCAAATATAGCATAACTTTGCAAGGTTAGACTTTTTTAATCTTTTATTAAGTTGACACTGGTTCTTCTGATTCTCCTTTTTAAATGATAATCATTTTTTCTTTACATATACTCTTCCATACTCATTTATTTGAATGAAATTGATTAAATGTATTGTTTTATTTTTATTCTGTTATTGTATGCTTATATGATATTATTTTGTAATATCGAATAAAGCTTATTTTGACCTTTGACACCTGGGGGATATTAAAAAAGTGAGGAATCTGTGGCTATAGAGTCTCTACCAGAAAGTGTGTTACAGAAGGTAAATAACTTGTTCTTTGAACATGTCTTTTCTCCGGGGGAACCCAGTAGAAGGAGTGCAGGGCGGATGCTGTGGTCAGACCTTTCGTGAGGTGATACTAAGGTTGGCTTAGAGGTTCTATGAAATGAGTTTGCCATGCCTGAGCTGTACAATGCTGATTTAGCCTGCCCCTTTCTGTTCTATAGGCAATGGAATCTACAGTCAGTTGGAAAACAGAGAGACCTAGAAGCAGGATGAAGTTACATTTTTTGTTATTCAATAACATTCTTAATGTTCTTTCGCAGTTTCAGTGTCCATGTGCCAGCCACTCAGCCATTGCATATATCTAGTACTAATGAATTCCTTTTTAGCTCCAGCCTACCAGACAGCACACAGGCTGTCGGATTACATTAAATCCATTGTGGGCTTACCCAGAAATTACAGGGACATACAACCTACCCATTGATTACCATTGATTGGCCTTGTCATTCTCATTCGCCTGCTTCTTTTTCAATGTTTTTCTTCGTTCGAGCTTTTCCATCTTGTCTTTTGCCTCCCCTGAAACCTCTTTATCATCTCCCTAATTGATTGACGTCTGTACTTCCACTTCTTGCTTTAAGGGAACTTTTTTCTTGTTTGGTTTAGTACTGCAAGAAAGTGCGTTTCTTCTCGGCTCTCTCCTCTCCCTTGAGTTGGCCCCCCAAACGCCCCTGGCCATGGTGTTTCTTTTTTGTATTTCTCCCTCCAACCCCTCTGTCTCCATGTCCTATTAGTCCTTGTGTGCTTTCCCCCCACGTTGCAGTCACCTTTGGGAGCTTCTCTCTTTCTGGTGTACTTTAATCCTGTCACCACCCAAACCCTCTGGGTTGCACCTTCCTTCTTGCAGTGATTTTCATCTCCTTGCCCCAACCTCTCCTGTATTTGCTCTTGTTACCCCCAAACCCGTGGTCCATTTTTTATTGGTTTTTAATTTGTTCTTTTGTATTAAAAAAAAAACAGTTCTTTTTATTTTGTGATACAAGTTGCATATGCCATTTTCTGTTAGGAAATTAAAAAAAAAGAAAGTAAATTGCTCCCACATGCATTCTGACGCATTGGGTTTGCAGATGCCTTCACTCATGTTCACACCAGTGGAATTACATGATCGCAGGGAGCAGTCTCGTCGTTGTGCCTTTTTTTTCTTGTTTATAAACTTTGCGGCACAGCATTGGGTAAAATACTTATGCTGTAGAGCATCGTTGTCAAAACCAATAGGTCCTAAAGCTATACATATTGGCTTTGCATGTGCTTGTTTAATGAATGGAACTTGAGAGGGCGCACATCTATGCCGAAAAGGAAACATGCTTTGTGCATGGTTACCAGTTTGTCAGGCATGTACAAGTACTAATGGATAGCTATTCAATCCGTTTCCAGATCCATCCTCCGTGGTCTGGTACTAGCAAATTAATAATGTGAGTGTACTTATGAACTGGTAGTGATGGAGGTTGGTAGCCTTATCATTCCAAGTTTATAACCTTGTATCCTCTCTCCTCCTCGTCATCTTTCTTCCATTTCCTCCCAAAATGGCTGTTCCTCCTCTCTTGTACAAAGTTTAACCAGAACAGACATTGTGCTGTGGCAGAGAGAGCCTGTAAACTTTTGCAAGTGATATTCAGTGTTCTAAGGATCTGCACTGACCCACTTGAGGCAGAGAAAGAAGATGGCCGAATCACAGCTCCACTCCCCTTTCACCACTTCATAGCCCTTCCACTTCTGTACTTTCCTTTCAGCTGTTCCCTAGTGTCTCTTTTAGTCTCCCTTGTGTTTCTTGGGAGGGTTACAATAATTCAAAGCCAATAGCACCTTTCCTTTGCTCAAATTAGAATAATATTTTCCTGTGATGTGCATTAAAACTAAAAATCGTTCCTAAGCTTGTTTTAACTTCACTCGCCAGGTAAGAAACACCCATCTTATACAATGGTGAGTTCTGTTTTTTGATTTGACTTTTGTATTGCAAGAATACGACTCCCACGTTCAGGCAGCAGCATTTGTGTTCTTACTTCTCTCGTTATTTTTGTAGCAGCTATGAAAGTACATGGTTACAAGATTGTTGCGGCTTTTAAGAGAAGTGTATTGAAACAATTTATGCTCCTATGTTTAGCTTCTTCTTGTTTCTATCTTAAGCGTCTCCTCCAGCCAGGCGAAAGGGCTGCATATTTGATTAAAAGCTTTAGAGCGAGAAGCCATTGGCACTGAACACAAGTCTGTTTTCGATGTTTTTGCTGTTAAAATCATTTGTTCCATGGAAAGATTGCTTCTTTCTAATTTTTGGACAGCCTTCGAGGAGGACCAGGCTTGTAACTTCTCTGTTGTATATAGGACACATTTAAAGTAAAATCATAGTGGCGTCTACAGTCCTGGAAGGGGGAAACTTTTGAATAAATTAAGCGTGAGTAGGCGTTGGTTTCAGTGGCCAAAGATGTTTTGCTTCGATAACATCTCCCCCGTACGTGCTGACTTTAAAAAAAAAAATCCCTGCAAAACAACTCACGATAGGGGACTGTTGTGGCATCGGAAACCCACACACTAGAAGACATGTGAGAGAATGTAAAGTGTTTAGGATCAGTTTGTTTTGTGGTCGTTTGTTTAGGTCTAACACTATTGTGTGGGTGGGTAATTACTTATTTTAGTTGTGCATCTGACCTGTTCGAAAGCTTAGGTCCAACACTATTGTGTAGGTGGGTAGTTGCTTACTTTAGTTCTGTATCTGACCTGTTCGAAAGCTTAGGTCCAACACTTTTGTGTGGGTGGGTAGTTACTTACTTTAGTTGTGTATCTGACCTGTTCGAAAGCTTAGGTCTAACACGTTTGTGTGGGTGTTGTGTAGTTACTTATTTTAGTTGTGTATCTGACCTGTTCGAAAGCTTAGGTCTAACACTTTTCTGTGGGTGTTGTGTAGTTACTTCTTTTAGTTGTGTTTCTGACCTGTTCGAAAGCTTAGGTCGAACACTTTTGTGTGGGTGGGTAGTTACTTCTTTTAGTTGTGTATCTGACCTCTTCGAAAGCTTAGGTCTAACTCTTTTGTGTGGGTGGGTAGTTACTTATTTTAGTTGTGTATCTGACCTGTTCGAAAGCTTAGGTCTAACACTTTTGTGTGGGTGTTGTGTAGTTACTTCTTTTAGTTGTGTTTCTGACCTGTTCGAAAGCTTAGGTCTAACACTTTTGTGTGGGTGGGTAGTTACTTCTTTTAGTTGTGTATCTGACCTCTTCGAAAGCTTAGGTCTAACTCTTTTGTGTGGGTGGGTAGTTACTTATTTTAGTTGTGTATCTGACCTGTTCGAAAGCTTAGGTCTAACACGTTTGTGTGGGTGGGTAGTTACTTATTTTAGTTGTGTATCTGACCTGTTCGAAAGCTTAGGTCTAACACTTTTGTGTGGGTGTTGTGTAGTTACTTCTTTTAGTTGTGTTTCTGACCTGTTCGAAAGCTTAGGTCTAACACTTTTGTGTGGGTGGGTAGTTACTTCTTTTAGTTGTGTATCTGACCTCTTCGAAAGCTTAGGTCTAACTCTTTTGTGTGGGTGGGTAGTTACTTATTTTAGTTGTGTATCTGACCTGTTCGAAAGCTTAGGTCTAACACTTTTGTGTGGGTGTTGTGTAGTTACTTCTTTTAGTTGTGTATTCGACCTCTTCGAAAGCTTAGGTCTAACTCTTTTGTGTGGGTGGGTAGTTACTTCTTTTATTTGTGTATCTGACCTCTTCGAAAGCTTAGGTCTAACTCTTTTGTGTGGGTGGGTAGTTACTTCTTTTAGTTGTGTATCTGACCTCTTCGAAAGCTTAGGTCTAACTCTTTTGTGTGGGTGGGTAGTTACTTATTTTAGTTGTGTATCTGACCTGTTCGAAAGCTTAGGTCTAACACTTTTGTGTGGGTGTTGTGTAGTTACTTCTTTTAGTTGTGTATCTGACCTGTTTGAAAGCTGCGGATCCCACCACAAAACATATCTGAACAGCGTTTGAGGAAGTGGTCAAATGTTTTGCTGCGTAGCCAGTGTGTAACATGGGTACTGAAACTATTCTTGGAGTGGGGGTGCTGCTATCAATGTTACATCACCAAAATATAGGGTTTAACAAATTCAAGCTTCACGCAAAGAACAAGTGTAGCAATTGTATTCAGCAGGAGAGTGGTGAGGGAGTAGTATGTAGCTGGTGGTGTTCTTTAGAAACCCTATTGCAAATATATTAATAAGGCACAATTTGGTAGTGCAGTATCATTTACAGGCAGCCCGTTTTCCATTGAAATGGCCACTAAATTTGCTCAGACATTCAGATTTTCTGTTAAAAAGCGCACAAACGATCATCTGTGAAAATCGGGTTTCAGGAAATAAGGATGTCTTGATCCTATTACCTTTGTTTCCATTACGCTATCCAAGTGGAAATAAATTGCTTTCCGAACTACTGATATCTTTTGAAACATTTATACAGTTCATTTGCATGTATTTAAATTGTAATATATGTAAGAGAAAGTGACCTCTTGAAGCCTTTCTTTGCTCACTGCCTCCACCCTTGCCAGATTGCCACATTGTTCACTTTACAAAATCATTGTAAACAATAAACAGCCATTTGCCAGAAGATATTGCCTGGCTTTTGACCTTGGTCTTTGAAGCACAGCAAATGTTACCAGATAAAAACAAAATGTAAAGGCATCTTTATTGCTCATTCACCTTCTGAACTTTGGCGTGGTTATTGTGGGGGTGTGGCAGCAACCCCAGTACTTGTACTGGCAACATCTGCATTGTTTCTCATTTAAGTTTTTGAGGAATGGTTTCACACACCTTTCCCGTCCAATGAATGTGTTACTGCACTTTTTGGATCCTCAGTCGTGATCAATCGTGCTTTTTAAAAATGTTATCCTTAGAAAAGCCGCATTGAGAAGTCCCTTTTCCATTCTAATATCAGGGTTGTGTAGATGAGCAAGTCACAGTTATTACATGGGCCCCATGAGATATTCGGACCTTCCAATGCTTACTTGACTCTGTCTTCGAATTATGCTGAGAGAGTGAAGCTTTCTCCATCAAGGCTCATCTCAAGTACAGAGTGGCATGTGAATTTGGATTTCCACCCCAAAATATTTCTGCGACCACCAATAAATAACCTTGTGTTTTACCTACAATTTGTTGTACAGTGCAGTGGTAATGTCTCACCTGCATGTAATACATAAGCAGCAGTGAGTCCCTTCTGAAACTGCGCAAAGTCTGGTTTCTTTGGTTGTTACGCAGATTTATTGTGGAGCTTCTCCAAATCATCAATTTTAGAGAACGGTCTGTCTAAAGCCAGCACTGCAGCGAAGATCAAAGCACTTTAGCTCTCAGGACAGAATCAACCTACTAAACTATAATCAATTCTGGGAAATACCTCAAATTTATCAAAAAGGTGAGGTAAGATATCCATAAACCGTCTCTTCCCCACTGCTTGATAAGGGCCGTCGTGCAGCGTCTTTAGAAGCCTCTACAAAGGACATCTCTGTGTGTGTCCCCATATTTGAAATTGGCCTTCAGGTTTGGATGAAGACTTATTCAGAGTCGTTCATGGCCAGAGTCCGTGAAAATAAGTACAGAATTTCAAATGACGAGTTGATCATTTTGCGATGAAATAAAAAACATGTTCATTAAGGGCCCTGGTCCCAGTAACAGGTGCTCAGCACCTCACACAAATGGCACAACCTCTAAGGCATGTACTAAATTCTATGAATTTCTCAAGTTACTGCTCAGAGGCGAACTGGACAATGTGTAAGTGCTGCACAATAAACAAAAATATGTTGTCTTGTTGGAACATAGGCTTTATCCTAGAAGCTATAAATACCTGCACTCTTCATTAATGAATTGCTACTTAGCCCTTCGTATTAGTCCAAAGATTCAGATGGCAACCCAGGTATTATCAAATTTCAGTTGATTCTGAAGTGGTGAGCTGAAAAGTTAAGTGCACATCTTTCCCTTTTCCAACTCCGCCTTTCTAGGGTTGGGCCTGGCTGGCACAAAACAGCTCTTCAACAGTTGCTGTTGGCTAATGGTGGATAGATTGGTGGATACACAGCTTAATCCCATTTTCATGCTTCGGTAATATTTGTTTCAGCCCACCTAGTGTAAGGTGGCAATGTGAGATTTTTTTCTGGGGAACCAGTAGTTATTGCGCTGTATCGTGATCAAGTGCAGTGGTTTACCACAGGGCTCTCGATCCGCCAGTGCTAGTGCATCGCAGTCCGAATACCATGTTACTCTCTTTGGGGACTTAACAGGTGTTACAAAATTGATCAATCAAAGCTTATCCAGAAGTTGATGGAGATTATACGTTTACAGACAGAATTACACATTAAATGGATGGTGATCTTATGCTGCCATTTAGTTTTCATTGTTAAGGCTGTGTGCTGGATTCCACACTCTGTATTCTTTTGTAGATCATTTAAATGCTCTAAAGAATATATATACTGGGCCTTCCTACTTGGCACTGTTGTACAGTGCAGTTCTCCATTTGTGATCTCCTCTGTGTATTTTCATCCACCACATCTTTGAAGTGGCGCAATAAATTCAATGTCCAGCCAATGCTACCACCATATAAAAGAATAGTATATTCATTAACTTGTAAGTAAATGTAAATGTAAATGTCACCATTGGTAGGATTCAGTTCATCCAATCAAAATAGGATGAGAGGGGGGCTAATACAAGAATAGGGAAGCAGGCCACCCAATCATGAGCAAGTGATGGACACAAACCCCAAATCTATATTGCATACAGTAGGTTTACTTGCAAACGGCTACTAAAGCTGGCTGAGATCTAAAAAGGGATGTCCCTTAGATGCACACAAGACAACTGGATACGGTAGCACCCTCTATGGTAGAGGTACACCTCTCAAACAGATTTCTTGATCAGACTCAACAGCTGCTAGGTTTTAAGTAGCACTCAATCCTACGGCCATGGTTGGTAGAGAGGAGTGGCAGTGGGGTGGGGTTTGGGTGTTCTATGATGTCTTTGAGACTCATTGGCGTTTAATCTCAAAGCAGATAGGTTATGCTAAACATTTGTGCGGGCCTTCTTCCGGACTTGGGGCATTCACTGAGCCCAAAAGCTTGAGCAATCCCAACTGTTAAATGCGACTTTATTGTTAGGATTCAACCACAACTGAAATAGAATATCCTGCAACTGTACAGGCTAGAGTAGCGATACATTACACTCCCAATGATGGTGATTAAGAGATAACAACTTTGTGAACCCTGTGCTCTTCTGGGGCTGAAATGGGGATATGTGTACGCTGAGGCTACCTAACAGGCCTGGGACAGTGCTGGCAGTCCTCGGCTGTGGCTAGAAATGCTGCTGTAAAGTCACTGGACCCACAAAATGATCTGTAGTCGCTTCTGTTAGTCTGGCAAATCTGAGTGCGTAATCCTGTGGATCTTAGGTGACTGTTTGTTTACTCTGCATCCATCTAAATTCTTGATATAGGTTCTGTCATTGGTCGGTTGAGTGCCCAACACTTGTATAAGGGATTACTTTGAGGCCCAGCTGAATGTTTATTACTGATTCAACGCGGGTAGTGAGAATTTTTCAGATTTTGGGAACAGGGAGGAAGTTTCTTTAGCCTTCGTCCCTAGCTTGTCTGGCTTTTCCAGGCAGGCAGTGTCAGGTCAGCTAAGTCAAACCTGGTTAGGGTCATTTTATTAATTTGAGCCACCATGGTTACGCCACAGAGAATGGCCACTAGGTGGCAACCAGGAACTCAGGAAAAATTGCTGAGAGGGGCCTGCGTTCCAGGAATCGGTATCCTTTGACAGGGCAATATGGGTGTTGCATAGGGTAGGACATATTTCCAAGGCAATTGCACCTTCTCAATGGTTGCATTATCAACGTTTTCTTTTTGTTGTAGTTTTTTTTACCCAACACTGTTAAACATTTTAAATCTGATCAGGAGAAGGCTATCCAGCTTTGCTTATTGATATCCTGATGCCTTAGAATGTTTTTGTTAGATTTTAACCTCTTAGTATTCACCAGATTCAGGCAGCCAGGCTAGCCTTAAATGTGTCTCTGTTATGGGCACTTGTCCTGCTCAGGGGGTATTGGCCCTAAGGGGAAGCAATAGTTATCTGGATAAAAATCCATTGGGCGTTCGTTCGGGTGTTGCTCTTTTGGGTGCTATTTCTCTCACCTTTTATGTCAATGTCAGTGCCCTTGTCCAGTTGGACCTTTCAACTTGATATAACCCCTCGCCCATATATATATACTTAAAATAAATTACCTTTGCTGTCCACCATATGTGAGGTGAAAGAGCACATTATGCCATTTGGGTGGCTTAATAGTGTTGTTTTGGGTTGCTACCTTCACACCCTGGTTTCCAGGATTTCATCGCAGACCAAAGTCTGATTTAAGTATTCTGGTAAGCAGAAGGCAGTGTGTAGATATCAGATATTTAGCTTTTTAGATTTAGAAGCATTATTTGTTGGTTTGGTATGGAAAGAGCGCCTGAATTTTCTTTTCTTTTTTTCCGGCTTATACATTGCGTAACTGAAAACAATGCCGGGGAACCATATGCTTGCTAATCTGTGCTCTTTGTAGCAGGTTTTATGATATATATTTAGCGGTATACTTTTATCTAGTGCTGAGTTTTGATGGTATGTTTGAAAGCTGTTGGGGCACATTGATAGCCATCTAAGTGAAATATCTATGCAGTGTTGGATGTATGAGGTGCTTTGTCTAATATGTTTTGTTGGAAGTTTATGTGCCTTGTTATTTTCAGGCCAGTGGCCTTTGCAGCATGTTGACACCCAAATAAAAAGCTTGTCTGTACTTTGTGTCATAGTCCGTGGCGGCTGGCATCTGTTGGGGGGGGTGCGGCGGAGGCACGCTCTCAAATTATATATTAATATAAAAAACTTGCCATACACAAACACGAGCTCCTCCGGTCCCGACCTCTTCTTTGAGAACTGGAAACGTAAGTAACAACTCCCTTGGGCAATACTAGGGATGCTCTCACCAGCATGAAGGTTAACAAATAAGGAACCCGGTCACTATTGAATTCTGCCGCTTTTTATTTTGAGCAGATTTTCACCCTAAGGTTTTAATCCTTGGGTATTGTATGTATTTTTATCCAGTACAAGTTATATCACTTTGTAAGCTTCTCAAACAGTCTGAGGTTTTACTAGTTGCCGTACAAAAACATAAGTTTACACATATATTATAAACACTTTTTACAATTCACAAAACAATTGGGATACAATTATACATTACACAATACACTTTCCTAAAGACACTTTTTACAAAACCTATTTTAGGCTGTACCCTACCAACTAATTATAACACCAGACCTACGTTATCTTGTTTTTATCTAATCTAGGACTGGTCACGCAAAGGCATGAAATTTAATAAACGTTATTTCATTTGCTGAATCCAAAACGTTCTAGTGGCCTTTTGCGGGGTATACGTTTGTGAATACAACGAACACAACTAAGCCGACGCGTTTCCAAGCCCGTTTCTCATTCATCAGCCTTTTCTTCAGGGCTTTTAGTTGGGTACCATCCTGAGTACATGTGCAAGTCTGTTCTGGTTTATTCAGACTCTTGACTGACGGTTGGATTGTTGTTTATCGATTTTCCTTAGTCTTGGATGTTGTCGCTAATTGCCTTTTTCCTGTATTGTAAAATCTCGAGACACTCGAGATGGGAGTAGGCAGGAACAAGCTGAACCACAAAGAAACTGAAGTGAATGCGGTAAACTAAAAAGAAAGAGATGGTGACGCCCCCAAAAATCAAAGTTCGGCGTTCAGCCACCGCAGCGAAATTCCAAAGTTCTGGCAGCCGCTCCCCGTAAAGTCTTAAAATTTTACAATACAGGACAAATGCAATTAGCGACAACATCCAAGACTAAGGAAAATCGATAAACAACAATCCAACCGTCAGTCAGAGTCTGAATCAACCAGAACAGACTTGCACATGTACTCAGGAAGGTACCCAACTAAAAGCCCTGAAGAAAAGCCCGATGAATGGGAAACTGGCTTGGAAACGCGTCGGCTTAGTTGTGTTTGTTGTATTAGTGGCAAAAGGCCACTAGAACGTTTTGGATTCAGCAAATGAAGTAACGTTTATTAAATTTCATGCCTTTGCGTGACCAGTCCTAAATTAGATAAAAACAAGATAACGTAGGTCTGGTGTTATAATTAGTTGGTAGGGTACAGCCTAAAATAGGTTTTGTAAAAAGTGTCTTTAGGAAAGTGTATTGTGTAATGTATAATTGTATCCCAATTGTTTTGTGAATTGTAAAAAGTGTTTATAATATATGTGTAAACTTATGTTTTTGTACGGCAACTAGTAAAACCTCAGACTGTTTGAGAAGCTTACAAAGTGATGTAACTTGTACTGGATAAAAATAAATACAATACCCAAGGATTAAAACCTTAGGGTGAAAATCTGCTCAAAATAAAAAAGCGGCAGAATTCAATAGTGACCGGGTTCCTTATTTGTTAAACATTGTGACGTTGTCCTACCCGGCCCCTAGTAAGGACACAACCCCACTTTTTTTACAAACTCACCAGCATGAAAGCAGCCCTAGGATTGGCGGGAGCGGCCTCACTCGGTGCTCCACAGATTTCTGTAGGCTTTGGCTTGCCGTAACCCAACTGTCTTAAGACAGCTGGGTTAGATCTGTTTAAAGTGTGCATGTTTGGCTGGGCATAGCAAAACGGCCGGACAAAAAGACATGCACACTTTAAACAGTGCTTTGCCAGCCCACTCTTCTCCCTGCTGAGTGACATGCTGCTGTCATTCTGCAGCGACCCGCCCCGTCCTGATGCTCTGTTCGGGACAGGACACGAAAAATAAAATGGTAAAAAAATTACCATTTAATTTTTCATCTCTGGGGCTTTTGGGTTGTAGGCAGGGCCAGCTCTAGGGCGGTGCAATAGGTGCCACCGCTCCGGGCGGTGACTTGGGGTGGGGGCGTCATTTTTGCAAGTACATTATCATTTTAAAAACACCTACTGCCACGTTCCTGGCCTCCAGCAGTTTTCAGGCATCAATTAAAAAGTCAGTATAACTCCTGTGATTAATCGTCTTACAGGAAAGAGAGCGGAGATTTGTCTAGTGGAAGTTTTGACTCGTCCTAAGATAGCGCTGAGGGCTAAAATTCCTGCTGCTAAGAACGTGTACCATGCAGATAACAAAGTGCATATAATGTAAATAGGTCAGTTGGTTACTGCTTCTGTAAGAGAGCTCCTTTTGTTACTTGTAGTTTGTAAGTCAAAATCCTAATATAGACCATTGAGCTATTAACTGTCATCAAAGAGCTGCATGCAAACTGCAAGGTATATGTTAAAACTATATGTTTTTTGCTCAGTCTTTTATTATCCTAATCTTGCCAGAAGGGTTCATGTGGGTCGAAAAAAATTCTTCTTATTAAAGAGAACCCCTAACAATGATGTTCTGTTTTAAATCCTGAACTTGTGCTTTTCCAGAACAGGGACTCTTAAACTATTTTGCCTACCAGTATCAAAGACAAGTCACTCCTACACTACACCTTGTAGACATGTCTGATGTAACATTTCCTATACTCTGATTTACACACTTATGATTGGCTCTGTGCAATGTGTTTGTGATGTAAAGTGCACTGACACCTTACACTGGTATGAGTGGCGCTATACAACTAAATTAATCTGAGAGACCGTGGTTATGGAGCATTGAGGGGCACTGTTAAAGGGTGCTAGTGAGGGAATTCGTGGCAGAGGTGGTCATTGAGGGGGGCGCCAACAAGCTTTATCGCACAGGGCGCCACCAGTGTTAAAAGCTGGTCCTGGGTATGGGGGGATTTAAGTGGGGCGACCCTCCTCCATCCAACAGAGGTCTGTCCAATTTGTTCTTTAGAACATAGATCAGTCAGTGCAGGATCCACATAGCCTGTGCTTCCGGGGCGTTTTACAATCCAGATGCAGGTTATGTTATTGTATCAGTATCTGAATGGCGCCATTAACTATTGATTGGGTCTGATACACTTTCTTAATCTGGACGCACTCCTGAAGCGGGAGGTAGTTAGAGCTAACCAGAACACTCAGTTTTGTTTTCCTAGGTGATCTGTCTTCTCAGAGTGTAAAAAACAGCTTCTGACAAGGTGCATAATTAAAACAAGCATTGGCATAACCAATAGGTCTCGCCTTTGGGACCTTGTAAGTGTTTAGCCATGCAACAGTTGATGTTGTTGCACCAAGGATATTGTAACTAAATATTTATAAGGTCCCAAAAGCGAGACCTATTGGCTATGCCAATTCTTTTTTTTTGCAAACAAGTTCACCTCATACTTGACAGTAGTTTGTGTGGTCCTCTTTTATTGTGCTAAGTACCCTCCTGTTCTAAAGAAAGCGACCCCTTTTAAGCCAGGGCCATCATTAGGAGATGCCCATTAATAGGGCCAGACGCAGGGGTCCCGGAGTTACTGTTACAGACCGGTTCACGTCACTCTGAAGACGAGATAAATCAGTGCCATTATCAGCGAGACACGGACAGTCAAATTGGACCTGGGGAATTCTCTGGGATGGGTTTTACTGCAAGCATTCACCTGGAGATTGTCTTCCTTCAGCAGCAGAGTCCCTGGGGAAGTAAGTGGCCTGTCCGGTTACTACATTGCTTGTAGTCCCATGGGCAAGGGAGCCGAGTTTGCGGGCACATCCGAGATTATTTGCACCTCGTAGTGCTGCTCTTGAAGGGTTTGCCTCAAAAATAGGTCCAGTGCCCTAAGAAGTCATCCTTCAGTCCCCTCTCCAGGCTGCCTCTGAGCCAGGCTTTGCATTTCCAGGTTGCTTTATTTAGCAGCAGTGTGAGGTGCAGCTCTGCCGAGCCAATGTTTACCTGCTGCGATATTTCCCCCCTCTTGCATCATGTAGCGTCTGTTGGAACACGCGACAGCTGTGGAAAACAAACAAGAGCAGTTTATGTCGAGACTTTTTTCACCTTTCTTCCCCACTAAATTAAATGTTTCTCAGCTAGTGGCATTTTTGAATAGTTAACGCTGCTATCGTGCGCCCTTCAGTCTTGACTTTTTGGGTGGCTGCTAAGCGCTTCATGGAGTATAAGGAAGCACTGGGTGCACTCATGCTGTGCTAATGTTCATGGGCATTGCGGTTTTGTGACTGCAATCACCTATCCACTGCTGCACCTTGTATCCGTCCCCTTCTGTTGGAGTCCTTGCTTATACTGCCATGTTAGCAAATCGGCGTGTGCGGACTGACGCTGGAAATGTTACCATTTTGTTTCAATTAATTGTATTTATAGAACACTTGTGTCTCCTTAACATGGCTTAGCGAACAGTGGCGGGCATTATCAAATCTGTAGTTAATATGGCCTGAGAACGGTGTGCAGAGAGCGTTCAAGAAACTAGTTTTTCACTTGCAAGAGCGAGCAGCACCAGGAGCGATAATTGCTACCATATGGCGCAGCGCCCTCCCGCAAGTGAATCGCTATACGTGCACGTGTTGCCATTGAAGGCAATGGAACGCGTGCACGTTTTTGGCTGAAAAGCCAAAGCATTTGCAAAAGGTCTTTTTGCCTAACCAGCGCATGTGCGCTGCGTAGGCGAGACCTAAAAAGCTTTTAACCCCTCCCCTGCTGATGACGGAACCGCTCCGTCATCAGCTACAGTTGAGCTGTGCTGATGACGGAGCGGTTCCGTCATGGCCCAGCCGCCGCGCCTGCGCGGCGCTGATTTCGCGCCTGCGCGGGCGTTCTAATGAGCGGGGCGGGTCATGACGGAACCGCTCCGTCACCAGCATAGCTCAACCGCGGCTGGTGACGGAGCGGCTCCGTCACCAGCATGCGGCCGCCGCGCGGCCGCCCCGCCCCTTTAGCGCTGCGGCGGAATAGCCGCCGCAGCGAAGGGGTTAAGCAGTGCGTTACCATACCATTGGGAAACTGACCAGTAGTAAAAAAAAATGCTTACAGCCGTCATAGAAAAGCTTAGTACATATTTTTCATCATCAATTGTTAAATTAAACATCAGGTGTGGGTGCTCAAGTGATAGACAAGACAGCGAAAAGATGCAGTCGGTAAAACTGTAAATATTTTAAAGCAGACAGAGACATTGGATCAGGGCTCGTGTCTGGGTACCACGCGGGTGGACTGTGTCCCCCCACTTATTTTACTGGGTGGACGCCGTCCCCCCTGCCAAACAGCTGGACTTCACTCTTTTGGCCTTTCTGGGACGATATCGGAGCTGGAGGAGGTGTGCGCTGGTGCGTGCGAAATGGCGGTCCCCGAGCTGAGTGTGAAAGGTGCATATTCAAACCCAGGGGAGGCAATGAGCCCGATGGTGCAAGCCACCTTTCCTGACGTCACTTCCTGTTGTGACGTCACTTCCGGTGACAGCGTCCCCCCCCCCCCACTTCTTTTTTTCAGACTTGTGCCCTGCATTGGATCCTGAAATTATATTTTTGAAAGAATTGATACATCTTTGCTAATCACAAACCCTTTGTTGTTGCCGCCAATTGCTAATGATCTTGATGCCCATTAGTGTTGATGTTTCAACCATTATCAAAGTTTGTGGTGTGGAGTCATCTTCAGGTTATGAGGTGATTTGAGTCCAAGCACTTCCGCGCTGATGTCATAAGAGATAGTACATTTGAATGTAGAAACAAAATGTGCTAGCCAGTCTCTTTAGGCCAGTGAATACAGCACTGTGACTCAACAGGAACAAGGTCTGTGAACACCGAGCTGAAGAAAGGCCACTGTCACCGTCGATGTCTGTGTAGCATCCTTTTGCCCACGGCTTGCTGCAGGTGCGCTAGGGCTGCTGTTTATTAAACTGGCTTCTCAGATGCATCTTGTTCGACGAGGAGTGCACCTCAGGATGCTGAAGGCCCGGTCAAGCACCACTCATACATTAATCTGTTCAGTGCCAGGCAGGACTTTAAGTGGGCCGGGTCCTGCAAGTGCTCAGCACCAGCAGTTCTAAAAAGCGGGTGCCGGGCCACTATCGGCCCCTCCATTTTTGCCCTTGCCTGCCCTCTCCTGGCCGATAAGGGCAAATACCTCTGCCTGTTTTACTCTCTGATTTCAGGATCTTAAACTGCTAACGGAGGGTGACTGAATAGATGCTCCGTGATCTACGACTGTAGGATTAAGGGCACTGACGTTTCTCGTTTGTCTGCAGGATTTCCGCATCTGATACTTATAGGGGAGAGTGGCACTGGCTGAATGAGATTCGGAGTGCGGCGCAGCACTATGCAGTGGTGCGTTTTCTGTCTGCGCCAGAGTAAGGAAACTGGGTACAGACCCCTCCCTGCCCGTTTAATTATCGGATTTGAGGATCTTGGGCTGTTACGTGTGACCGAGTGAGATAGGGTGTAGTTCTGTAGAGTGGTGTAGTCTACTTTTCAGGAAGAAAAGACGCACGACGCAGATGCATATTTAATTATAATAAGATACATGTTTTTTTTTTTTTATCCCTTTACAGGTTTTTTTTTTATCCCTTTACAGGTTTTGGGATACTTGAATGGTACTGTTTTGCTTCTGAATTTCCTTATTTCTAAATGCCAGCGCGAATGATGGCTCTGCCCCCAAGGCAGCATTTTAAAACGATGCTGTTTTTTGCTGTCTACTAACTTTTTTCTGAAAATCAGTTTTATTGTTTTCTAACTTTTTGAATTGATTGCTTGGCTGCCACTTTTGAGACTTCTTGTCAGATGGGGTTGCAGAGGTAGCTGAATGGTGCCAGCCTGCCCAGTCTCTAGCGCGCGGCCTGCATGCACTGTAAGCAGGCACATGGCCCAGATAAACATTACAAGCAGCTGTTTATAGCCTTTTATTTTGCTTTCATTATTGTGTACCAAAGCCTGAAATGAATCCCATAAATTAATGAAGGTACTCTGTAGTCTCTCCTGGGCCACTGCCCCCTAATTTTGGTTTTGTATATTTTAAAAACGAAAAGCGTGTTTTTTGGATTAAAAAAACACCAGCAAAGCATATCCTCGGCACTCTGGTCGCCAGTCACTTTGGCACGTGACCAATGGAAGTCGTTTAGGAGCCACGAAGAATGACTAGCGCGGATATCTAGAACACGAAGTACCCAGAATTCTCTCTGTTTCCTCAAGCTGAGGGGCAGCCGTGTGAGACGACCTAGAGTCGAATAGAGCGCTTGCCAAAGGACACCAGCCGATTAATGCCGGATGAAGCGTGACCTACAACGTGAGGGCATGTCGACTTTTTAGCAGAGTGCGTATCTGGTTAGGGCTTCGGCCCATTATTCTTGCACTGGACAATGATTTCATTGTTCCAAGGGCATAGAGGTCGCGGATGTATTTCTCCATTAAGTAGCACACTGTATTTCTTTTTGAAATTGAAAAAATCCAGTTTTTTCCAGATGTTGATTGTATTTACCGCATTTTGCTGATCATTTATATTAGATGCTCCCTCTGCTGTTTTTTTTTTTTTTAGAAAACTATGAGCTCTCTGCTAATAACTGACGCCCCAGAAATATTAACGTTGTAAAACTGTTGTTTTAAAAGCCTCTTGGATACCCGATGTATAAGAAATGATAAGCTAGGGGTTTTTGCAAATTAATTCGTTTTCTTCATGCATTTATTACGTTATGATTTCTTAGCAGGTTCGTCATATTTTGACGTTTTTACGGCGGATAGTCCTAATTTCTAGCAGTTTTCAGTCTCTGTAGACATTACATAAGATTGTTCATTTGCATAACTAATCAGCAGCAGTATACTTTTTGAGGAAACATTTTTCTTTTTTTCCCAGCACACATTTAGTCATGGACATTTTGATAGAGTTCAGTCTTAGCACACATTCCACATTTAAGTAGACTTCCAGGGCTCTGTTGCAGAAGTATCGGGGCCATATAAATTCACCAGTGTCCCCAAAGCGTGCTACATTAAGGATGGGCACATTGTTCACTCCTCCTCCACTGGCCTACTTTACCATTTAATGATAGCATTGGAGAAGTATGGCTCACTGGTTAGAGGAGGCAGACCCTGAAGCACAGTTCAGACCCAGGACCAGGGTTCAATTCCTGACGAGGACTCGATAATTCTCGCTTCGGTGCCTACTCGAATCATGGGTTCACACTCTGCAACTCTGGGCATTAGCTTGCTTAATTTCCACTACGGCCCCCCGCGGCGGGATGCCTGGCTTTCACCTTGGAGATGCCCAATACAGGTTATCTCACAGGGAAAAAGCCAAGACGGGTTCCCAAAGCAAGCTCCGAGATGCCTCACGGTGATTCGAGCGCTATAAAAGAAGACATAACATAACATAACGTAGCATGTTTCGGTTGGATAGTGGGTTAAGTGTAAGACGCTGACTCTCAAGCAACACTGCCAGTCTCCGTGGAGGCAGACTCCTTTACATTACTTCCTGCTGCACAATGTATAGTTTAGAAACAGCGCTGTCACTTTTTAAAAAAAAAAAGTCTACTTTTGACTTTGACAATAAAGTGGTTGCAGTCCCTTTATAGCTGTCGTTTCAGCTGATTAGTCTTGTGAGTACCATTATTTCCTTGTTCTTTTGTCATGATGTCTGTGATGGGAGTGATTGGGTCGTGCTGAGATGCTTCTTCCCACATAGCTCTTGACTTGCCAAAGTTATGATGTGTACTGTAGTTTAAAGCTGACAGCTTAAGGACAAAACCTATGGCTTGTCCTTTGTAAATGGTAAACAGAGTTTTTTTTTAATTCACTTCAGTTTAAATTGACTTACTTATTTTATATTTGTGGAGCGCTCAGCTACAGGATGAATTCCAGCACTGGGTAGAATCCGCCAAAGAAGAGTGGAGGTTAGAGCTTCAGTAGAAACAACCACATTTTAAAGTTTTTCCTTAAAAGCATGTGATCGTTAATTTCTCTCATTCTGAGAGGCCTAGACATACACCATTGTGGGATAAGATAAGATTCTGCTTCCCATTCTTTGGTACCTGATGAACATGTTTTTTTGGAAAAAACAAGATTTATAGCCAGGGTGTATGTAACTCAATAGTTTTTTTTTTTTTTTGGCAGGTTACATGGTGTAGCCGGGTAGAACGTTTTGTGGGTGACACACAGGCCTTTAAACAGAAATCTTGTACTCACTGGAACCCAGTGCAAGGAGTCTAGGTGACATTTAATGGATGTTCTTTTTGGAATGTCAAGAGCAAGTCTAGATGCAGCATTCTGTACGACTTAAAGTCAATTTGTAATGTTTTTGGGGGTGCCTAGATACAGTGAGTTTCCATAGTCTATTCTCAAAACTACCAGAGCCTGAGAAGTTACATGAATAAGAGGTAGGATTTTACTCAGTGCTTTGGGAGTGGCAAAGCAATTACTGCAATAATGTTAATTTATTTATTGAAGATTAGCGGAGTATCAATGGTGACTCCAAGATTTTGGTCTTGAATGAGGGTGTTCCAATTTAATCAGCCAAAATTCCAGAGACCATCACCAGAAACAATTGCCTAAAACTAAAATCTCACTTTTGTCACCTTTCAATTGGAGGCAGTCCACACTCCTCCGTTGTATCACGATGTTCATATATATAGAAAAGTTGGCAGGAGTGTCAAGATGTTTGGAGATGGACGCAAATATTTGTGTATCATCAGCTGTAATGCAAGATGAAAGACAAAGGTTTTTACCACTATAGGCAATGTTGTCCTATAGATATTGAATAATTTGGGGCTCAGAGCGTAACCTTGAGGCACTCCACATTTGAAGGAAAAGTTGTTGACATGAAAAGGGCAATGGCAACAGATTGTAATCTGTTAGAATGAAACGATTGAAGCCAACGAAGGGCATTTTTGCAAATTCCAAGTGAGAAAGGCAGGTAATCAACAACTGATGGGATCTGGTATTGAAGGCTTCTGAGGGGTCTAAGAGGATCAGGCCAGCAAGCCTTCCATATCCAGAATCCTCATACTTCATCTGAAGTGGCCACTAGAGCTCTCTGTCCTACGTCTTTGTCTGAGCACTCATTCTCCACAGACCTTGCTGAGCGATAATCCGCAAGGGCGTTTTGATTCAAATTGCTCAATCATAAGCCTCTGCTTTGCCGGATCCACTGCAAGCCAGTGCTAATTACTCCCCATGTTGGGTCTTGCAATTGAAGGAAAGTTGACATTGATGCATGCACAGGACCGGATCGGTTGTCACCCAGAGGCGATCCTGACTACAGATGTCATTCCTGTTTCATGGTATTGGGACCTATGAAATTACTCCCACCTCACTAAACCAGACGTATTCCTGCCCTAGGACACATCTTGGAAGGCCATCCAAACTTTGATATATCCTTCTGCTTGATACTGAACCTATGCATATAACTCACCCGGATCCATTGAATTAAGGGTGTGGACTATTGGTGATTTGGAAGACTTATGCCTCCAGTGAACCTGCGCATACGCAGGGGCTTAAGTGCCCTTAGCCCCCAGAATTCTCAGTCCTGAAAAGACCCCCATATCCATAGTGGGGTTAAAATGTCATTGGCAACCAATAAGGATAGTTTTGCGAGTACTAGAAAAGACTCTGGTCCTTGATCTGAAATATTGACTCAGAATCACAAAATACATCCTTCTTACTCAAATAACATGCTTTTTTACCTCAATACAGTCACTTTGTGTTTTAATACAAGGTGGTTATGGTCACTTAACGGAGCTCACAAATGTCACTTGTTTTCTATTCTTCAATTTTTTTTTTTAAAATTTTTGAAAACCTTTATTGTGCAGTATCAGCAGACAATTACGGGCCTACAACCATCCGGCCGGCCTCAACGTCAATTTAAGCACATACGCAAATTATATGGTGACTCAGCAGTACCTCGATATAAATAGCAAGCATTCCGAATTACACTGAAGACATATCGGACTGCTGAGATGCAGGAGTAATTAAGGTTCATTTAAAAAATTTTAAAATATGAAGGATCAGATGCTATATCATTGATCAAGAACACCGAGTGGGCAATACGTACATCAGAATGGTAGCACAGCAAGCATTCAAAATACCGATGCTGAAACATTGAACCGGATAATAGGTACCTATATCCATATCGCACCAGTCATCACCCACCCCAAGAATGTAGAACGACCCTAGTACCTCCCACAGTACTGCAATGAGCGAAGACAGCAAGAGGCACCACACTGACCCAGCATACTGACCCAAAAGAAAGAAAGAAGTAAAGAAACAAAAGAGAAAAAGAGGAGAAAAAAAAAGAGAAAAGGCCCATAGTAACTAAGGAAGAAAGAAACAACAAACCCATCCCCCAACCCCCCACCCTGCACCCCTGCAGAGGCTACGGCCTACCCCCCCCTGACAGTGTGCCTGTCGCCCTTGAAACGAAAACCCGAAATTTAGAGAAAGAGACTTTAAACAGAGAAAGAAGGCCATAGAAATAAAGAATATACCAAGCCAAGAACTCCAATCCACCCAACCCCCCACCCTGCACATCTGAAGAGGCTACGGCCCACCCCCCTACCAGCGTGCCTGTCGCCCCGAAAATGAGTCCCAAAGAAAGGGAGAGAACGGAGGGGAGCCATTAAAACCAGACCCCTGCCTTCCCCCGCCCCACACGCACTAAGCAACACAAAATCTAGCACGGAGAGGTCCATGAACCGACAAACGAATGTGGCATTAGAAAGACAGAACATTAAAGCAACTCCCTTTCAGCAGCTGGCTGGGGAATCCGTCCCATATCATCTGGAGAAAGTCAACCCTGCCCCACTTTAATCCGCCCGTTGGTGCGTGTCAACCGAACATTCGCCCTACAGTACAATATCCAATTATCAGAGTCAACAGGAAAGCAAGGCAAAGCCAACCCCATGTGGGACTCCTGCAACAGAGAACCATCAAAACACAACCAACAAACGTCTGAGTTCAGCAACAAGGTTCCAAGCCATCCTCCCAGATCACGACACCGCCAGGGCAATAAAGGACAGGAAGCCACATCAGCCGGCTGCAAAGGCGGTGCAACTCGAATGGGCAAAGGCACTGTTCTGTGAGAATGTTCTGCCAGCAGCGTATTTTCAGGCCCCCTTACACTACTCATGTGATCGGCCATACGGAAACCATCTTCCACATCCAACGGGGCCCCACAATTAGCCATCTGTAGATGGGCAACAGTGAACCCCGGTGTCGGTGCCGAGCCGCAAGCGGCACCGGTCATCCGAGGGCCATCGAGGCTCCCATCCATCGGAGGGGCAACAATGGCATCCAGTTTTAGTCCAAGCACTCTGGCTCCTCCCACCCAGGCAGCATGGAGGGAGCCGAGAGCAACAAAGAGGTCTCGAACCGTGGGCTCCATCGTGCGTATCTAGGCCAATCTCCGTCTCTCGGGGTGTAGCTCCTCACTCAAGCCGACTTCAGAAGCCCGGTCAATTCTAGCTGTCATAAGAACCGTGTTAAATCCACGAGGCATGACCCGTCACCATCTTCAATAAACAGGGGCAAACCGCAATAGCCACCATGAACATGCACAGATCACCCAGTCTCTGATCGCCTTATGTGAGTCGCAGGCGAAAGTGGCGCTGTGTGACACGGGAGTCTGTTTTAGCGGTTGACCCTCCAAGCGCGTGTAAAATCAGCAACCTCCACTGCACTGGCGTCTGGAAAGTAGGGCACTCGGGTCTGCCCCAATCTCGGCATTTAAAGGTGGTGCAGTGCCCAGCCCAATATGGCGGCCCCCCTCTCTGCCGATCCACATCAACAGGGTTGAAAGCAGGATAAAGTTGTGCGGGCTCGCAACGTGGGATCCTTGATGTATTTCAGCCGTGGCTGGGACAGCGCTCTTACCCCACCTCCACCAGCGCGGATTCTGTGTTTTTCACCGCAGTTCCGTCTGGCAATCGTCCAGGCCCGCACAGCCATGTCCTCAAGTAATAACAATAGCCGGCGCCGACCTCCAGCACCTCCGCTCGCAGCCCGACTCCGCCACGGCCCGGGCGATGAGGAGTCCAAGACGGGTTCCCGATTATGCCAGAACACCGGAGTTGCCGTCAATCAAGCCCCAGGTCATCCGGTGTCATATCGTATAGTCTCCGATTCTGTGCGAGCGGGAGCAGGCAGGATTAAAACAGGATTAATGTTGCGGGCAGCGGAGCTCGCTGCCTAAGCGGCCATCTCCCTGCCCGGTCGGCCACGGCCCCCTATTCTTCAATTTTTGCATAAACATTATTAATATATGTCGTGTTGGGTGAGTATGTGTTTTTTTAAAGATCTCTGTATTCATACATAAATATTACTCACTTTGGCTGAAGTGAGTATTTACCGAAATCCCTGTCGGGCTACTTCCTTAAAAAGTATTAAGTAAATACTATAAATGTTGAAATCATTTTAGCAATTTAGACTATATTACTCTTTTTTTCAGGCTCCTGAGAGTCATTGCAAAAAATCATATACTTGCAACAATGATAACCATTTTCTTGAAATGTGTTCCTTGTGAACAATTGTTCCCAGATATATAGCTATACCCAGTTCACATGGACATATGGGTTGCTCTTGTGTTTCTGATATACTGTTCTGAAAGCAGACTGATTTTGGTCATGGGTTTAAAGTAATTTATTAATCAAAATTCAATAATTTTGGCTGCAAATGGTAAATGTGTCTGTAATTTGCTACAATTGAAGGATCAGTGTTATTTTTTTTCAAAAAGGGCTGCTATTAGGACACTCTCCTGATTTCAGAGAGGTTTACACAGTTGGGTAATAATCAGATTTGCAGAGACTTCTGCCAACTTTTGGGTTTCCAGTGGACCAAAATGAAAAGGTGATCCTGATTTGATGGATGAAAGAAGCTTCTGTATGCCAAACTGTGTAAGATGGACGAACTCCCTCAAAATGGCACCAGAGGGAGTATGGAATTCAATATTTCCCTAGGAAACTAGAGAAATATCTTATTGGGGAGTTAACATTAGAGTATATTTTTTTCGACTTTTACTTAAAAAATATGAAAGGGTATTGCATAATTTTTCAATTATGTTATTTTATACCTACATGACTGGGTATTATGGGTTTTTATGATCTTCAGTGACTCTCTAGAAGGATGTTTGGTTAAAGTAATGGCTTAGGAATAATAGCTGCTTTGTCCATCTTTATATTGCGTGTATATATCTGGCTATCTCATGCTATTGTATGTTGCCTTTGGGCTGTAACTATTTCTTTCAGAATCTTTCTAGAGTTTTAACCCTTTCCTCTCGTACCTGAGTGCTTTATTTAACCACGGTGCAAGAATGGCATTACAATTACGTTTGATTCTTTAAATGTATTGGTGTTATGTGTATTGGTACAATAAATGCATGCTTAATCCTCCACTCAGTGGCCTATTTAGAGTTTTGTTATTCATTATCTTTAAGCCACTTGGTCCTAGTTAGCGAGCACTTTTAAACCGCTGGTCATAGTCATACACCCTGACTGTGTGTTAAACTGAGCCAGCAGAGCCTTTATGTGCTGAAATACTTCTAAGTATCTGGACATGGTCTTGGTGACTCCCTGTAATGGAACTTTTTCCGACTAAGCATCTGACCTTTATCTGGCATCAAGTCTCTCTATGGTGTTGTCCGCTTTCCCTAATACTGCCCTAAAGGTGTACACAGTTTAACATGAGTACATTCCCTATTATACAAGTGCTAAAGTGTTGAGGGTTACTGAACTCTCATTATTGGAGTTGCCTTCTCCTCACTTGCGTGGTCCTGGGCTTGAGCCATCTAACTGTGACATCTTGTGGGCTGAACCTTAATTCCGCCTGCCTGTTATAGGTGGATTTAAGGCTTATTCTTCAGTGCTGTTCTTGCCTGTTGCCTTCCCTCCTGTTGGTTGAGCCTGCTCCTCACTATTGAGTCTTTGTTCAGACTGCAGGATTCATTTACTTTAGTTGGAGAAGTAGTCACATAGGAGTCTGTCCAGGTAGCAGTTTGTGTTTTTTAGGTTTTCTAATTGGACTCTGAAATGGTGTGAGTGCCAGGGCTTAGGATCAGGTTGATTACAATAGTGTTTCTTTTACAAAGCTCATTCCCTCCTGTTGATTCTGCGATAGAGCAAAAGAATATGTATTTTGGTTTCAGCACTGGCTGCTCCCGACAGGAACAGTTTTCTCTTTGAAATAACTCTCAATCTAACGAGTTTCCCTTTGTTATTTTCTTTGACATCTACAAGGTAACTCACTATCTTGAATCTAGCTATTTTAGCTTTTTCCAACACAAGGTTCATCCGCCTTTCATGCTAGCTGGACTCAAAAAATTGTTGGAAATATGAATACCTACATATGAAAGATTCAGCCGTCATCACATTGGCCAAAAATAACAAGTGACAGCAAAACTGTTTACTGTAGTGATTTCAGTATTAAACTTTGAATCTGTATCATTTTCCACGTATCTAGAAAATGATGCCAATACCTGAACTTGTGGCACAGGAACATATACTTCTGCTGTCACCCGATGCATAGGCATTCCAGTGAACTAATAGATTGGTGAACAAAATCAGTTATGTCATCTTGTTCCTCCGTCTCCTTTCCAGCAGCTTGCGAAATGACTGAACCCGCTGGCATGACAAAAATCTGATTTTCTAAAAGTAGCCGTCTCTTTAAATGTTTTAGATAGCTTTTTGCTTGAGCATCCATTTCTGTGCCCGATGCATCCTACTAGTGTTGTGTCTCCAAACTTTAACTGGCGAGGCACAAAGATCAGAATTTCCAGTGCCACCCTTTTAAGGTTGTGTTTTTCAGTCATCCTTTGCTATCAACTGAGACTAAGTCTTATTGATAACACTTGTCACTCAAGCCACATGTGTTTAAAGTAATGAAAAAGGTCGTGCCCCATTAGTACCGATCGCAGGACCTCAGAGATTGCAAAAATATGTACGAAAGAAACAGACATTTTTGCTTGCCTACATTGAAATTGATTTCTCAGTACGAGTAGTTTTGATTTAAATTCAGATACTTTATCTCCAAGAAGAAAGTGTAGTTGGGCATCCGGGCATGTCTAAATTGTGATGACATGGACCTGTTTTTATTTATGGAGTACTTCCACTTAGAGAATCCAGCACTGATTTTGGAGACAAATGAGGGGGAGATTGGATGAGCTCAGTGGCCATTCTGTATCCTGCACTTCAATCACAATTAAGAACAAGCATTGGAAATGCAATAGGTCTCGCACCATAGAGTTAGTGCTTTTAGAATTGTTTATGGTTTTTTTTGTAAATGTTTAGCATGTTTGTTTCCTGTAGCCAATGCTAAAGTATTACAAATAAAAAAAGCCATAAACATTTCTAAAAGCTCTAACTGAAATGGTCTGAGAACTATTGCACTGTGTGAGGGTGAGGGTGAGTGAGGGTGAGGGGTTGAGGGTGAGTGAGAGTGAGGGTGAGTGAGGGTGAGGGTGAGTGAGGGTGAGGGGTTGAGGGTGAGTGAGAGTGAGGGTGAGTGAGGGTGAGTGAGGGTGAGTGAGGGTGAGGGGTTGAGGTTGAGGTGTTGAGGGTGAGTGAGGGTGAGGGTGAGTGAGGGTGAGTGAGGTGTTGAGGGTGAGTGAGGGTGAGGGGTTTTGGGTGAGTGAGGCTGAGGGGGAGTAGTTGAGGGTGAGTGAGAGTGAGGGTGAGTGAGGGGTTGAGGGTGAGGGGTTGAGGGTGAGTGAGTGAGGGTGAGGGGTTGAGGGTGAGTGAGGGTGAGGGTGGGTGAGGGGTTGAGGGTGAGTGAGGATGAGTGAGTGAGGGTGAGTGAGGGGTTGAGGGTGAGGGGTTGAGGGTGAGTGAGGGTTTGAGGGTGAGGGGTTGAGGGTGAGTGAGGGTGAGGGGTTGAGGGTGAGTGAGGGTGGGTGAGGGTGAGGGTGAGTGAGGGGTTGAGGGTGAGTGAGGGTGAGTGAGGGGTTGAGGGTGAGTGATGGTCAGGGTGAGTGAGGGTGAGGGTGGGTGAGGGGTTGAGGGTGAGTGAGGGTGAGTTTGAGGGGTTGAGGGTGGGTGAGGGTGAGTGAGGGTGAGTGAGGGTGAGGGTGAATGAGAGTGAGGGGTTGAGGGTGAGGGGTTGAGGGTGAGGGGTTGAGGGTGAGGGGTGGAGGGTGAGTGAGGGGTGGAGGGTGAGTGAGGGGTGGAGGGTGAGTGAGGGTGAGGGGTTGAGGGTGAGTGAGGGTGAGGGGTTGAGGGTGGGTGCTCTTGCGCAAACACCGAATTACACAGCTGCAGCGCCACAGATCTGAATGTATGTAAAACAACACCCTTCTATTATTTTATTGTTATGTATGTAACTGGGCTGCACAAAGAGAACACATCCGTCTGACTGTGATTGGTAACGGTGGCTAAAAATGAGCCTGGGCTAGCGAGAACAAATTCGAAAACATACCCAGCTGTAAGCCATTAGAGTCTACAACAATTTAACAATTGCTTTCTCTCAGACAACGATCATCATTTCTCATTAGCGTACCGCACCTAAAGCAACAAAGAGACATGATTTGGGAACATGCTAGAAGAAACGCGTCATGGTTAGGTCCAAGCTACGTTACACAATGAAAACGAACGTTAAATTAAGAGACTGGAATACCACAATATCCTGTCATATTTTCCCGTCAATTCAATCACAAATGTGCAACTGTATCTTGGTATTAATGTTAATGACAACAGCAGATGGTAATTGGTCCCAGCCCCGGGCATTGCCGCATTTGGACAACAAACCTTAAGAACCGAGTGGTGAGGCGAGGGGGGTAGGCGCTCTCACGGTGAACTCAACCGTGCGCGACATGCTGCGTGCCTGACAGAGGCTCCCGCGCGCTGTCTCTTTTCTGAGCCTCCAGGCAAGGAGGCGGGTCAAAGTTCAGGACAAAGAGAAAACACAACGGAAATAAATAAGGCACTGGAAAGCATTCGCCAGGACATCGCTTTTTTCAACATCACGGTGCATGCTTTTACACTAGTCTACAGATTGGGCTGCATTCGATGGCTTTAGTAACACTGCAACCAAGTAAGGCAAAATAACGAGTCATGTTTGAAGTAGCCCATAGGAAGAGCGAGTCCAAGGGCTTTAGCAGGGGATGTGAACACATCAGAGCGTTTAATTGTAAGAATGCTCAGACTCGTTAATGGTTTACATTTTATAGGTAAAATAAAACAAATGCAGATTATGGTGCGACCACGATGCATGATTGGTTTGGGGTTAGGCTCCTTTAACTGGAGGAGGGAGGAGAAATGCGTCTCGGCCGGAGCAGGGGGCGGAGCAGGGAGAGCGGGCTTCACACGGCCGGCCGGTCGTGAAACTAAAAGCATGGCCGGCCGGCCGTGAAAGCCTTTGATGCCGCAGGGGGTGGAGCGGCACCAGCTGGGAGAGTAGGCAAGGCAGGCGGCTGGGGGCATGTGCACGCGCATTTAAGCTCAATGCGCATGCGCATTGAGCTTAAATTTCTCGTGCACTGCAAGGAATCGCCACGATTCCTTGCAAGTTGGGGATAAAGAGTGGATAAGCCACCATAGACTCGCAAGCTCGATGCGCATGCGCATCGACAGGCGAGACCTAAAAAGCCGCTTTAGTATTTGCAGTAAATCTTTCATACCCTGATGTTTAACTACTGGCCTCAAATTTTCCTCTACGATGTTCACATAAGTTCACTAATGTAACTGTCCATTTTTGTCTTCAGGGACAACACTTTTTGTTATCCCTTCCTAGACAACTGGCTAATGATAGCCCAGTCTCTGATTCCAGATTCTGGCGAGTCCATCCCTAGTGTGCACAGTCTGGGGTTTTCAGTCAAACTAAAAATAATCCAGCAGATACCATATCATCAGGAGACCCCCTTGATAGATCCATGCCAAGGTCTGACAATTCACGCCCCCCCCCCCCCTGCCAAAAAAAATCTAACTATATGTCCAGTATAAAGTGGTGGGGGTAAGTCGATTAAAAATTCTCATGTCCAACGAAAACTGCATTCACCAGACCTGGACTTGAGTTCCTTCAGTGGCGGGTCCATGACACTCCTAAAAATGTTCCTTTTTTTTTTTACTTCTGCCTCGGAAATAATCATCATAACATATTTACCCAAGTACGACTTGAGGGCTCACTTCCTCAAGCATCAAACGCTCAGCCTTTTAACTACTAAGATAAAAGGCTGCCCATTAACCACCTGGACCTCAAAGCAGTTTTTCTGTGTCAGAATGCTTCCACTCCTCTCGTGCATCATTGTTAAAGCCCAAAAGGCCATGTTCTATGCAAGTAGATCACCTGTTTAACCACATGGCTGCTAGGCGTTTTCCCGTCCTGCGCTGGGAATTGCTGTTTTACTTTATTTCATGACGAGCTGGCCTTGTCATCCGCACACGGCAGGTAAGCGCCATGACGAGCCCAGCTCGTCATTAGCTTCGAAGGGGTTAATGTTGCTACTCCACTTTGGGAGTGGTCTATCCAGACAAGCTTTCTGTTTCATCCCAATTAGACGGAGAGAAGAATATGTAAGCGGATAGTGTAAGGAAACTTAATCCAGGTCCTTAAAAGTTGGAAATGAAGCACAAAATATTTGAGGTGGGACTTGCAAAGTTGGACTTTTCCTTGCATAAACCTTTTTACCACAAAGAACTCTCCATGCCTAGTCTTTTTCATAAGTCAAGCAGTGAGAAAAAGGTCTCTAATGGACACTCTTCTAATATATACCTTGTGTAATTTTCTAAATTCTCTCTCTCCTAGTCCCCTGATAAACTGGTCCTCCAAAAACGTAAGAATCCCATGTGCTTAGAATTTATGTAGAAAATGGTCTCCGAATCCCTTCTGTTAACCTTAAACTGCTTCCCCATTCTAGATGACCTAGTCGGGAGGTGGGTGCAAGTCTTCTGACCTTCCCCATAGCTGAGCTAGAGAGCTTAGTTCCTGGGTAACCTGAGAGCTTACTTCCTGGATACCAAGCGTGTGCCAGTTTGTATGTGCTTGAAAAGTGCCAGCATGTTTGGAGTTAGAAAAGAGTTCCCTAATGGGGACAGCTGCATCATGTTTTGCGCCTAAGCTTTGAAGATAGTTTTGAAACTACTGAAGCTCCGTAAAGGATTATCATATTTTTTTCAGTGCCCACAGGGTTATTGATGCATTATCATGTGGTCAATGTGGCTCCTCCAAAGAAACACATATCCTTTTTCCCCCTAGGTAACGAGGCAGCAAATAGAAGAATGATGAATGGTTACACCTTAATGAGATCCCACCACTCAATGAAAATAGAAACTTTGTCTAGCCTTTCTCTTGCATACAATTATTTTAGTAATATGGAGGAATCCTGTAAACTTTATTGTAGTGTAAACCAACATGAATGTCAACATTGTAGTTCAGCTAGCTTTCCCCTCTTTGTGGAATATTTTTTGAAATGTAATCGAATGTGTGTCATTTTGAGCTACTTTCGCTCGTAATTGATGAGCAAGCAGCATTCTTGCTGCATTTCCCTACCTAAAAAATGTGTATTTCAGTAACGTTATCTGATTTATCGAATAGACTAGATGGTCCTAAAATCCTACACATTACATTGTATACGTATTTTTCTCAGTTATTATACTTCAGGGCTGGTTGATTCTTCGGTACAGTTCTCAGTTATGGCTCCCCTTCCTCTTCTCATAACTAGAACCAGGAGACGACCTGTTATTACTTCTTTAGCCATAGTGACTCCCTTGCGTGGTTCAACACATAGAATTAACCTGTTAACAGGTATTTTCTTTCAGTAGTAAGTCATTTATCAGGCATCCCCCCACTCTTCAGGTGCCAACTGCCAGCTATGAGTGAACTGAATATTGGTTTTGTTCCACATTTACCTTTTACTCATCCACTTCACCATAACGGCGTCTGCATCCAAAATTGCCTTCTTGGATCTCACCGTCAGACTGGAGGGGGGCAAAATCGATACCACCATGTATCGCAAACCAACAGACCGCAACAGCTTACTCCACTTTACCAGCCACCACCCCAAGGCCTTGAGACTGAATCTGCCTTTCGGACAATTTCTGCGGGTCAGGCACAACTACTCCCACCTGTCAGATTACAAAACAGAGTCTTCCTTACTATCCAGAAACCTGAGGGATAGAGGGTACCCCACTAGAGAGATTTCTAGGGCACGTAAACGTGCACAAAACAACCATAGGGGGGCCCTACTTGAATACAAGACCCGGACGACACAGGAGTGAGATCTCCTTACTTGTGTCACCACCTTTTCGCCAGCTTCAAACGAAATCAAAAAGATAATCAAACGACACTGGCAAATTCTGAACACGGGCAATCTCAATCTTACACCGCCCAGATTTGCCTTCAAAAGGTCAAGGAATATTAAGGAAATTCTGGTGCATACTAGACCGAGGAAGGCTGAGCCACCTAAACAAACCACTCTGTGGCACTTACCGCCTGTACGTGGGCACTATCAGTGCGGCTCCTGCAGTGTGTGCCCTTTCACCAGCACATACAAAACTATCCTCCTGACGGACACCTTCCGCTGGGAACTGCGTGGCCATACTAACTGTAACACTCCCAACTGCATCTACTTATTGAGATGCCCATGCGGTCTGCAATACGTGGGCATGACCTCCCGCCCTGTGAAAATCCGTATCTCTGAACATAAAAACAACTTCCGTTGTAAGAAAACAAACACCAAGATGTGCAGACACTACCTAGAACAGAACCACACGGCTGACTCATTGTCCTGGTTAGTTCTTGAATCCTCCTCAGACAAATCCAAGCACAGTCTTTTTCTGAAGGAACAGAGGTGGATTCATCGTTTGTCCACTGACTGCCAGGGATTGAATGAGGATATACCGTGGAGTGCTCTGTGAACACATCTCTGCCAAAACATCCCTACTGCCTAGCGAACTATGCTCAGTTCAGTGTACACCCGCTGGCTTGGTCTTACACCGGTTACCATGGTCAATACACATGCCTTGGCATACCACAGGATTACTCCACCATAATGTAATCCCTATTATGCCCTATGTACCTACCACCTTGTTTTTCGGTCAGTGTAGCTTATACGGAATGCCCCCTACTAACCAGCTAGGTGGGTGCACTCTCCCGGGCAGTTTCCCATGACATTCTCTTTCTATTTACTCCTATGTATGCCCGAACCCAGCGGCAACTGTGGGTTTTCAACATCGGGGCCACAATTCAGTAGATCGGCCAACACTCTACTGACTGTAATTTACAGACCCCCACATTATGTTCCTTTAAACCATAAATGGGAACCACAAACGAGAGTGGACACCAGCTATGTGTTCCTTTGGCAATACTTGCCTGACCTCACAGACCTATGCCAGATTAAGAAACCAACCACACTTAATAAGGCCAATCACTTCCCACTTATAACTGAGCTACACCGCCATTTAGCGACATAACCCTGGATATGTTCACTGACTTTTTGTACACTACCCTCCACTCCATCATGGCCGCCCGATTCGCGAGGGAAATCACATGACCTACGGGCGTGTCCTACTTCCTGTTTGGGATCCTGTGGAACACACCCAGGTTGCTACTTAATCAGGAGGGACACGACCGGCTCTCCACTATCCGGACCCGGTGAGATGGGTAGGCTTGACTGGCCCTGACACGAGCAGTAGAAAGTAAGTGTACCGCCTTCTATACCAGCAGGGATCTCCAACCCATTATGACTAAAACTTTTTTGCCGCGCTGCAGGGTCCTATTGTCTAACTACTTTCCGGTTCTTCATCTAGCAGCCTATCTGGCCCTGGGAGGAACAAACAGTAGTTTTGAAATGTATGCTTTTACAGCGACCAGGATCGAATATCCGTTTTAATTAGTACCCTTTGCGGCGCACTAATGTCCCATGACTCGGGTCTATTTTTACAATACAACCCCACCGGGAGCGTCTCCTCACTGTTAGCTACCGAATATGACGCCCCGATTCCCATCCACCATCTATTAACGGGTAATTACTGGCGGGATAGTGGTATTTAGATCACTCCCACATAGCGCCGTGTAGCGCCTCAAATGCACATCTTGTAGCCAATATTCCACCATATGGCTTTCTATCCCGTAGACAGAACGTCTGCACCGAGGCAGCAGGATACACATGCGCCCAGCATTTTAGTTTACCACTTATCTCAATACCATCCCACTCTTGTCCTTTCCTTCCCAACCTCAAACTTTATGGCTTCTCCCTTGATGTCAGACCCACCGGGTACTGTTGACACCCTATAACTCTAACCCTTAGGTGAGTAACAGTATTACCGATTCCATGGGTGTGTGAAGTAGTTCAAATGGATACTGCTGCTACCAGTTTTTAATCACATACTAGTCACTATCTGCACTAGTATGTCACTTCCTCACATTGTGTTCACGGTCACTACAGGGTCACATGTTGTTACTTACCTGTGGTAATGTTCTCCTGTTTCTCCCCTCTCTAGGCAAGAGCAGTGTCATACAGGTAGTACAACTTATGTGCTGTATTTAAACTGATACTAATCATTAGGTCATGTTTTGTAGATTGTAGTTTTTTACTAGGTCCTGAAGAATCGCAGTCAATGTACTAGAAGCGAGAAACATGTTGACCACACCATTTGCACTTTAGCCCTGTTCCACTCTGGGAAACCATAGTCCCCGTGAGCACCGGCTATCCTTGATTTTACTTGTGGCAGAGGACCACCAGAATAAAATTGCTTTCCGGTACCTTGTGCCACATTTTATCCTCACCCACACTATCTACTCTGTCCTGGCCCCTCACCCCCACTTCACCCATAGGCAGTTGGATAAAAGATCTCCGATAAAGAGCCCCTCTTTGAGGTGAGCCCGTTGGGCATTGCACCGCCTGCCCAACGAGGAGCATTGCCGATGATGAAGCATGACACTAGCAAGGGTGTGTGAGGCCATTATATCCAACAAATTGGATACCCAGGGGTTGTCCTCCATTGAGCACTAACCCTTTTCCCTAGTGACCCTCTCCTTCGTCCTTCCCTAAGGAACAGCCCAGTCATCTCTTTTGTTGTCTTCATTTTTGAGCCATAGACTGGCAAGTTATTTCAGCGGCATTAATGACAACACACCAAACTTATCCTAAGGAAGGATGAAGAAATTTGATCATATCACCAGCCAGTAGTAGTTCTGATCTTGCAAAATTTGCTAGCTTTCATATGAAATCATCACAAAACTCTATGTGAACCGTATTTGGGGGTGTGGGGGACGTAAAGGGAAGTATTTGTTAATTAGACCATCCTCATCCCCATCACATGGTCTCCGTTCTGGTTTGGTCAGTTAGAATCTGCTTTCTAAGGAGAACTTGTATGCAGAAGGACTGCCACTGACCACATTTTTTCCTACCTAAGGTAAAGACCTACTGAGGAATTACCTTCCTTTCTAGGTAGTAGTGATCTTTTTTTCAGTATGTGGCTTTTTGTAATGCAAACATCCACTATGCAGTTCTGCATAATATTAATACAATTTTGAAGGATTCAAAAACCTAACATAAAGTCTGCCATGATTAACCATAGCATGGCAAATCGCCTAGATAATAAAATGTTGACCCACGATCTCTATAGGAAAAACATTTCAAGGTGAATGCAACTGCAATGTTATTTGGAAAATGAAATAATTGTCAGACTATTTATTAAGAATACTTCTGGCCACCCTTAAGGTTTCCACATGGAACCACGTCCTTGTGACCCTTTTCTGCACAGTGGAAGAAGATTTAGCTTTAACCCTTTCACTGCTGTGGAGTTTACACTCCATTGTTCATGAGCTCTTCTAAAAAATCGACATAGGTTGTTCAAGATATACCTCTTAGTACACATGTACAAACTGCTTGTTTGGTACATTTAGTGCAACGTATTGGTGCAAACCCCTGCATCACCATCTCATTGCAGCCTGTGGATGTAATGAGAAACATCTCAATGTTGTATTGCCTTTCTCAAATAGCATAAATCCTGGACCAGTAACCAAGGAAATGTTGCCCTAAATGTCTGAAGATCCGTGATGCTTTGTGTGTCAATTTTCCAACAGAATGTAGTCTGCAAAATCAGTTATGTAGTAGCGCAGATTTTGAACTTTTGGCAGGATCACTGTATATGGTGTACATTAATTTGATAAGACTTCAAGCTCAGGGCTATATGGAAGGTATAAAATCTATATGTTATGTCATTCCAAGCGATCTCAGGATTCCATTGGTGCAAGCCAGACCTCTTTTCTCCTTGCTGGGTGGCCTGCCGAACACTCATAGCATCAATTTTTCAGATTGTTAGCCCTTTCCTCCAAAGAAATGGTAATTCCCTTTAGTCTCCCTCACACAAGAATATATCCATGCCAAGGCTTGACACCCAGCTTTGTTCCTCTGGGTCTCTTGAGTATGGTGCGTGTGGGAAGCTGTCTCTTTATGGGATATACCAGTAATTGGGTATATCATGTGAAGAGTTTAGAGATTCCCCCAAAAGTGTTCAGGGCTCAACGTAAACCCAAAGTGCTTTATTTGTGGTAGTGTGGTTGAGCAGCCTTAGGCCTAACACAGAGGAGTGTAAGACATTTGTTAGACATTCAGTGATTAATAAATGGCACACAACTCAAAAAGGAAATCCACACCAAGTTTATAAGTAGAAGCTTCTCTCAATTTATTTTAAGACCAATATGTACGTTCAAAGGCAGTATATTTTTCACAAGAAATACTTTTCACTTTCAAAAGCAAGCACAGTGCAATTTTTCAGCTCACCAATTTTAACCTATGGGAGGAAAACAAGAATACAGTTTTGCAGGTAAGTATACAACCTACAGTATTGACTTTCAGGATAAAGAATGAGCACCAGGCAAGGTTCAGGTAAGTAGAAACTCTGCAGCTCCAATGGCACAGGGGCAGCTGGGTGCAGTGTTCAGATTCGGAATCTTGCGCCAATGTTATCCAATGAAGAAAGGGGGTAAAACAAGAAATGCTGCTTACAGGTAAGCAATATGGTTTACTAACCCAATCCTGGGGGCGAGGGGCAGGAGGGGGTTTAAGGTAAGCATGTGGGGGCACAATGCAGCATCAAACTTGCACCCTCAGTAGTACAGAGGCGGACGATTGCAGAGTGCCAACACAGTGCCTGGCGCCCATTGAAAATCAATCAGGGAGATCGGTTTTGGAAAAAGACTGCAGGCCCTGGCCAGGATGCTGGACAAAGAAAGCCCACAACTACCCATGTAAGTATTTGATGCCTGGGGACGTTAGGACACCGTTGGTCGAGCTCTCCAAGGCCCAGGGGCTTTAGGTGCATGGGTGTCCTTGAATGTCAGAAAAGGCTTACTGGAACAGGTCACAGTTAAGGGGGGTTGTCTTGCAGGGGCTACAAGCGTCGACGTGGAGTCCGGCAGGGGTCAACGCACTATTGACTCTTACTCAGAATCACTGGGGAACCTTTACAGGACCAGCGGGCCACTTGGACTCGGACCGTGGGTGTTAGGTGCTGAGGTGGGTCAGTGGGGGTTTCGCGGTTCCTATGGGCAGAGGTATTGTTATTTAAAGGTGGTTTTTTCTGGACATGTCCGGTGTCCATGGGAGTTCCTGATCTTTATTGAAGACAGACAGGCCTCCAAGGGTTTTGGAGGTTGCTGAGCCTGCAGGACGAGTCTTCTTTTGTTGCAAGTGCGAAAGCCAGCAGACAGGCCAGCTTGCTGTTGTGGCTCATCAGTGTCCGGACTTCTTGGGTAGTCAAGAATCTGACTTCAGGGTCTGGGGTTGCCACCTAAAAACTAGATGTAGGAGTGTTTCGGGGCCAGGGACCAATGGGTTTCTTACCTGGGGTGTCTACACACTCTATTATGCAGCCGTCCTGTGAGAGGGCAGCATAGTTCTAGCCCTGATTGTACAAGTCCCACCATCTTCAAGGTGGTGTGTACTTAAAAATTAGCGTCACTTATTTGGCGACAGCCGGGGCACACCTATTCTCTATTAGTTTTCCCACCGGTTCTCCTGCCAAAAGTGGGGGGTTGAACCAGGGGCTACCATCTGCTGATAGAAGTAGCGGCTAGGGGTTGCATTACAAAGGCAGCAAGGCCTTTGAAGCTTCCCTCTCGTGTACTATGCCTGCCTGGGGGAGAAGGTGTGACACCCTTGCCCAGGATGGGTTTTGTTTCAGGCCTCAGAGAGCAAGGGCTCTCGACCCGGGGTCCAGAAACATGTCTGGTGTTGGCTGGCTGCTTAAAGCCAGTCAGAGACCACTCCAGGGTTGGTAGGTTTTCAGGGGTCACCTCTTTGGTGCCCTCTGTGTACATTAGTGTGGGTTTATTAAGAGGAGTTGTTTGGTAGCAACCACTCCTGGGTTCAGTTAGGCCATCATGGTGCTGGGGAACTCAAGTTGTCGAGTTTACAGCCCATATACTCGCTATGGCTTCCCTGGCACTTACAATATTAAGAATAAACTTACATATTGTAGGGCCATATCTGCTCATGCAGACATGGCCACACCTGAGATATGGTGCACCCTGCCTTAGGGCTTGTAAGCCCTCCTAGAGGGTTGACTTACCCATTCCTTAGGTAGTGTTGCTTGAGATGGCTCAACTTTGTATTTTTTCTCTGCACCAAGGCATGCAGACTGTAGTGGCAGTTTGCATGGCTTTGGTGAGGTGTCCCTAGGGGACCTTCTTCAGTCCCAGTGCCCTAGATACCAGGAGTACCATTTAAGAGGGACAAGTTCACTTTCCCTCCAACCAATTGTTCCCCATCCCTGGAAATAGTTTTACTTCTGCTGTTGTCCGAGTACATTTCCAACCATTCTCGATATGGGAATAGATTAGAGAAAAGCCAGTGAGAACCCCTAAAACATGTAGATTAGTAGGTTTTCACAGATTTGAATGGGCATTCAAACCCCGGAACTATTGCTTGCTGCCACCCCAAGTCCCAATATGTAGATCTGCAGAAAGGTGGCAAAATAAGGGAATTGTTAGTATTCAAACCCTACTGTGGTATGAGCTGTGGCATAATCAGAGGGGCTAATATCAGAGCTTTTATATAATGCGATTGCTGCCGCACTACGTGGCACCAAAGGGACCAGTGGATTTCTTTTTCAGGACAAGCATATTTATGAAGCAACATGTCCCATTTATTTTCTTAAATTCCACACCCCTCCTCCTCAGTACCCTCCTGGACCTGAAAAGAATTTGAAGGACTGCCCTGCTGTCTGACGAACCTGAAGGAAAACTGGATATGCTTTCCTTGAGCCCAGGATCCCAGAAGTGACTCCAGAGGCCAGCGTGCTGATCCCCTGTTTAAACTTCAGGGACACAACTAGCTTCCAGAGGTCTAGTCCAGCTGACCAGTACTGGACCTGACCCATTATCCTCTACTGGCCTCTGTGAGAGTGAGTTCTTACCCTCATGTACTGTTCCCAAGGTCACAATGTACTCCTTCCTGACTAACGGTAAACTTCATTGGACTTGACACCAAGCATAAACGCTGAGAACCTTTGTTGAGCGCTTCATTGGATTCGATGCTTGGTAGCACCCGATCTATGGCTTCCATGGGCTCGATGCCGAGCAGCACTTTAGAAAGTCAACAACCTGTGTTAACACATTCACTGGGTCCAATGCTGAGCAGCCTCCAATTGAGTGAGACTTCTCACACCGACTCCTTGTCTTAGTCAAGTCCTTCACAGGGCCAGCTTGCCCGGCCAACAACTGTTTGTTGACAACTCATTCTTCAGAAAACTTTGTAAGTCCGAAGTTAAACTTTCCATTGAGCGAGCCTGATCCCTATACTAAAATGGCAGTCTGTAATCGCAGTCGGCCTTAACTGTTGAATGTGACCTGGTCTAACGCACCTAGATATCCCCAGTTGCCACTTTGTGCTTTTGTGTACTATTTTTTTAAAATAAAAATTATATTGAGAGAAAAAACAACAACAAAAAAAACAGAGCACAATCAGTAATACATTAACACAAAAGCAAAAAATGTGTCACTGTACAGTCGGAAAAGCATAGTAATCATATCCATTAAGAACTCGGTGGTAGGTCCCGTCTGAAAATCAAAATACAATCAACACTACATAATACAATGACATAGAAAATCGCAATATACAAAGGAATGACAGCCAGGTTATTTCAGTTGGGGTCTTGGCGTAGTGGTCTCGACCTATCCATTGCCACATCTGTGGTAGGGGAGCTACAAATCTCACCCCTATATGCAATCCATTTTCCCCACTTTTTATCCCATTTTTTGGGGCACCCTCTGAGTTTGTAAACGTTTTTTTCAGCAACCATAGCCCTATCCATTTCCGCCGCCCATTCCACCACTAACGGACGGTCCGGAGCACCCCACTTCATTGTTTTCGAACGTATTATAAGGAGACATCCCAGGGCCAGCCATTGGTGTTCTATCTCCATCAGATCTGTCGCCCCCCATATATTGAGGAGACCTCCCCTAAATGTAATTGGGATCTGCTTCCCCAGCGCCTCTGCCATTTTGTTGGTCGCCCTGGTCCATAGGATTTGAATTATGGGGCAGTCCCACAGGGTGTGATAGAAGGTACCAGTCAGGCCGCAGCCCCGTAAGCATAGGTCGGTCGGGCGTCTACCAAGTTTGGCCAGTAGGGGACCTGACATGTATGTCCTATGTAAGATTTTGAGTTTTATCAAACGGAAACAGTGCCTAATTGCCGATTACCGTGGGGACATCAGCGCCGTTTGCCATTCCTCATCCTCCAAGCGGTCCACCTCCCTCTCCCACTTGTTGCGCAGGGCTTGAAAGGAGTCAGGCAAATTATTACAGAGTTTGCGGTAGGTGCAGGAGATGGCCTTCTTTAGGACTGGTTCGGAGAGTAACCTATCCTCAAGGGGCGAGGCCTCGGGGAGGGAAGAGAGGTCACGTACATTTGTAAGGATAGCATTTTTGATCTGGAGATATCGGAAGGCCTCCCCTTGTGAGAGTGAATGTTTCTGTTGTAAGTCAGAGAAGGATAGGAGTGCCCCCTTATGTAGTAAGTCTCCCAGCGCGGATATACCGATGGTGTCCCATTTGTCAAAGCCCAAGTGGAAACAAAGGGAGCCAAGGGCCTGAGAAGACCAGAGAGGAGTGGCTTTGGTGAATCTGTTGGCCCAGCCCAGGCTCTTAGTGGCCCGGTGCCAAATGGCCGTTGTGTGGCACACTGGACCTATATAGCGGTTACGGGCGGGTCTACTATAGAGTGCCCCCAAATACCCCTCAGGGGCAGTCTGGTATCTCTCCAAATGGAAGGCCGGGTTTGTGGGTGACCCATGGATCCAGGAATTTGTGGCCACTAGCTGGGACTCCCAATAGTACAGACGCATGTCGGGCAGAGCAATTCCACCGTCGTACCACCCCTTGGTGAGCTTACGGAGAGCAATACGTGGAGCTTTCCCGTCCCTTGTGTACTATTTTTAATTTTTAAAAATGTGCATCTATGGTTCCCTTTATTGGATTTTTCTTGATTTGATGTCATTTTATTCAAAACCGTATTTATTGAGAGTTCAAGCAAGTATCAATACAGCCCTCCACAGTCAGGAGGAGACTGTCAACAGTACATAAGGAATGGCACGACATTGAACCCAGATTTTAGAAAACAAACCCCATCCCTCCCCCGTCCCACCCATCCGCAAGAATACCCACCAACACCCTTCCCCAACTACCCACCCTAGCCCAGTGCACGTGTTCACAGCTTAGCAACATAAGATGGAAAGCAATGGAGGTGTCGACCAACAACCTAGGGTACAGGGTCCACATCAGGAGGCAGTACATCATCAACGTCAACCGGGGGGTCAAGAGTAAGGCCCCTGTAGTCTGCCCACCGTTTCCAAAGTTTGTAGTGCTTTCGGGGACACCCCCTGGCTTCAAAGACAGGTAGTTCTAGGCCCATGAGAAAGTCAAATCCCGCCTTCCACGCGCCGAGCGGAGGGGCGCGTTCACTTTTCCAGGCCTGAGCCAGATCTCGCTTGGCCACCACCAGCCCCAATAATGCCAAATGTCGCTTGTAGATGTTGCCCCCAACGTTTTCCAGGACATGAAGGAGGCCTAATCTAGGGGTACGGGGAAGGTCCCACCCAAACACCTCCGACAGGCAGTCCCAGACCCCAGCCCAGAATCTGGTCAGTCTCCCACAAGACCACACTGTGTGGAAGAGCGTCCCCCTTTCAGTACCACACCTCAAACACTCCGGAGCGGCTATAAGGCCCGCCCGCCACAGTCGTTCTCTAGTATAATATGCCCTGTGGAGGTATTTGAATTGAATAAACCTAAGACGGACGGCTATAGCAGCCCCACGGGGGGATTCAAGGGCCTCACGCCAGTCATCCTCATCCAAGGGGCCAACATCATTCTCCCAGGAGGCCTTCAATGTTAAGAGGGAAGGGGAGCAATGCGTAACTAGGGAGCGGTATATATGAGAGACCTTCTTGTCGCCCAGGTCCCCCATAAAGAGTTTCGCTTCAATGGGGCTAAAGTCGGGGAGTTGCTCTAAGCCCACCAGGCTAGGGCCGAGGACATGGCGGAACTGGAGGTACCGGAAAAATTGGGACTTAGGCATATTAAATTCAGAGCTAAGGTCCTGAAAAGACTTAAGTGTAGTTCCAGTGAGGACATGGCCGAGGGACGAAATCCCGATCGCATCCCAGCCGCCAAACCCGGACAGGGACGCCAGCGCCGGAAGCAGACCATTATGCCATAACGGAGTCTCGGCGGTCAGTCTGCCCCACCAACCCATACGGTGCAAAGCTTGCCGCCAGACTGCGAAGACCACCTGGGTGACTCTCGGCAGAGACCTCCTCCGTCTGGCCGAGTATAGTAAGGTGTGGAGTGCGGCACCCCCCATCAGAGAATGTTCCAAAGCATAAGCCGGATCGCTACGGTCCCCATACCACCATTCGTTGAGCACTAGGAGGTGGGAGGCCTGGTAATAGGACAGAAGATCCGTGGACGCCAAGCCGCCGCAGTATGTAGAAAGAAAGCATGTACGCAGTGCCACCCTGGAGGCACCCCCGGCCTACAAAAACCGGCCCAGCACTGAGTTGACACGTCGGAACCACTGCGAGTCTATTTTATAGGGATGGTTCTGCAGTTGATAGAGAAGCCGTGGCAGGGCTACCATCTTGAATATGGCCGACCGGCCATAGATATTAAGGGGCATGCGCGTCCAAGTCCTGACGTCCATCTGAACCCTATCCCACACTGGCTGCACGTTCCGATCCCACGCCACCGCAGCCGAGGCCGAGAGGAAGACGCCCAAGTATTTTATGCCATCGACTGCTACCTGAAGAGTTGCGGCCCACGGGCATGTCACCGAGTCACCCCCCAACACCCACAGGGTCGATTTGCGTGGATTGAGAAAAAGCCCCGACGCCTGACCGAACTCCCGCATCATCTCAAGTATGCGAGGGCCCGTGCGATGTAAATCAGTCATAAAGAAAAGGACGTCATCCGCATACAAGGCTATGCGATCCGAGTGGGCCGCTCCCCATACAAAGCCCCGATAAATTGCATCCTGGCGCACGCGAGCAGCCAGAGGCTCCATGGCCAGTGCAAAAAGGTAAGGGGAGAGGGGACACCCCTGACGAGTGCCCCTGGTAACAGGAAACCGCTCGGAAATCGCCCCAGAGACACGCACCGAGGCGGTTACATCCGTATAGAGCAATTTCACATAGGATATGAACACCGGCCCCAAATTTAGTAGCGGCAGAAGGGCAAAGAGATAGGTCCAGCTAACCGAATCAAAGGCACTGTCAATGTCAGCAAGCAACAACGCTGCCTGATCCCCGGTCGTCCCGATTGCGTCTATCGCGGCCTGTGCCCGCCGAATGTTGTCTCGTCGCCCGGTGCGGCATAAAGCCCGCCTGATCCGGGTGGACAAGGTCCGAGATATGCGGAAGTAGGCGGTTCGCGAGCGCTTTGGCCAGGAGCTTGGCCTCAAAATTGATGAGGGAAATGGGACGATAGGACTCATGACGGTCAGGAGGCCTGCCCGGCTTTTGGAAGACAACAATTTGGGCATGACGCCAGTCCGAGGGGAGGCTGCCACGCTCCCGCGCCAGTTCCAACGCCCGCCTGTAATGCGGCCCAAGTTGCAAGTGGAATTTCCTATAAAATTCGCTGGGAAACCCGTTCGGGCCCGGTGCTTTACCTACATTAAGTTGACCCAGCGCGTCGCCCAAATGATGTCATTTTATTCATTAAAATATTCTTTGTTTTTCTAAATTGGTGTAAAAATTGTGTTGTGACTTTATTACTGTTTGAGTACTGCATAAATACTTTACACATTACCTCTAGGCTAAGCCTTACTGCTCTGTGCAGTTACCAGAGGGTGGAGCACAGGTATATTTAGTGACTATAGTATGTCACTCCGACTAGAATTGTGTTTATTAATTGAGGTGGATATTCACCCCCCTCAACTAATACTCCAATTTCTTACAGAAAGCATAGCCAACAAAATGTTTTACTTCTACACCCGAAAAATTTCTATTGCTGGGTGCCCAACCACTCTCACCCTAATTGGCTGATCGCAAGATTGCCCTAAACGAAACAGTTGTCAGATGTTTAGCATTTGTATTCCCCAAACATGGTAATTACTTCCAGCCTCCTTCACTCGGCAACATATCTCTGTCATTGTTTGACCTCCAACCTTGTTACTCTGAATTACTGAGTTGGAGTTTTAGAAATGTATGAGCCTTTTTTTTATTGGTTTAGGGTGTCCATCACCAATGGACTAGGCGTATTGCATTTATAGACTAGTTGTATTGCATTTTGAAAATTTGGAAAGGATCTGCAAGGGAAATCTTGGTTAGGGTGCATATTGCCCATAGGTTTGATACTAAACCATATATATATAGTTTTTTTTAATCTTCACAACCTAAGTTGTTTATGCTTGGTGCCGGGCCTTCCTTGCCCTGAGCAAGGAGATCACACTGGACCGGACGTTTGTCAGACTTTGGGCATTTTTCCCCAAACATGCCCAAAGTCTGAAAAACGTACAGTCTCCCTCATGATGGAATATACCCATACCAAGACTTGATCCCCAACTAGTACCGCCCATTAATTGGGTTTCTATGGGTTAAGGGTGCCCACACGCAATGTGAGTGCGGGCACTTTGGAAAATTGGAACCCAGCTGCAAGCGAAATGCTGGGTTGGAGTTGCTGTCTTTTTGGTTGCAGGTATCCCCACTTGACTTGATGGCAAAGTATTGCAACCATTTTAATTTATTAGCTACACACACAGTAAGGATTCTTTCGCTGGGTGCCAGACTACTTTCACCCTGATTGTCTAGCCGGGATACCACAATGAGCAAAACATTTCTGATTTTCAACATTTTCTGCCCAAAACATGGTAGTTTCCTTTAGTCTTTCTCATACACAAATATATGCCTACCAAAACTTGACCCAGATCTATGTTTCCCTTGATCTTCTGGGTGTGGTTATTACACATGATTTCCGAGAGACTGCCAGTGAAGTCTTCTTTGGGGTGACCAGACCATATACAAAGTGAGATTTCATTTCCACACTTAGTTATATTATAGTCTGTCACATCTTTCCTTATCAACCCTCCTATGCCTGAAATGATTTTGTCATCTCAACCTTGCTCTTCCAACTGTTGAACTTTCTTTGCTTTAACCTTACTCTTCTTCTGTTACCCAATCCCAAATTGGTGGTAGGTGTGTCTTTCTACAAAGGGCTAAAATCTTTACAAGAGACAGTCCATTTTCTTTTAGTAAATGTCCTGAGATAGCAGGGACTGGTTTGTAAAGAGACCCCTTACTGGGTAATTAGAGGGACCCTGCAACACAAGAAGCATCTAACCACTCTGCTGCTACAGAATATCACTGGACATCAAAGAGTGTAATGCAGCAACTGTAATGCAGCCTCCAGTTGGGCTTCAATCGGCAGGCTCTTCCCCAGGCTTAACCGACCCTGTTCGACCTCAGCCTGGCCCTCAGCTGGGGCTAGGCCGCACCACTACATATTTGCTACAGGCCCTGTTGATAGTGCCTAGCACTGTATCAGTCTTTTTCCAGAGGTGGTGGTTCTGGACTCTGCTCCAATCTTGTTTTCAGATCCAGAACCATTGTTGGCCAGATCTCTACCTGTTTCTTGCTACTAAATTATTAAAGCTTAGTCTTTAGTTTGGGTAGGTTCCCATACTGCTCTCAGCACCAGTACTATTAGAGTTTGAAAGCCATTTTAATATTGGCTCTGATGTGGTTCAGGGACTCCATCCGGTTTTCCACAAAGAATATAAAGATGAGTAGGCAGATAATTTACCACCCACTTGTTACACTGATGCTGGCCTATACCTTTGCCTCCGGAATGCTAGTTTTCTGGATGCTTCACCTGACATGGAACTGGATTCACCCTTTGGTCCTCCTACTGAAAAATGTGTGTCCTTTCCAGTGATTGTTCACAGGGCTATGGAGGTTCCAGATTTACAGTTGTCTACGGTGGAGACCAAGGCAAACGTACTGACTAAAATCTTGCCACCTGTGCCATAATGACGGAGCTATTACTACAATTTAATGAGTCTCTTCCTGTGGCTATTAAGGCTGCCCGGTCTAACCGTGTTCAACGCCACACATGAGCCCCGGATTGCTCAGTGACGAATAAAGGAGCCCATCCTTTATGACTCAACATCCAACTCTGGATAGCTTGGTCATTCAGGCTTCGGTGAGCAAAATGAACCCTAATGCCTTCCTTACTGCTCCCCTGGATAGGGAATTGTATAGGATTTTTTTTAGTTCCTGCCAATTTGGCCCTGCTTTTATTTAATACTGTATGTCTCTTTGCCCATTAATACACACACACTTTGGAACGTGGTAAGTGAGATCAAAACTGTTCTTTGTGAGGATTTTTGAGCTTCATTCACTCAAACATTACATGACTGTCAGGATGTGCTGCCAAATCACATCCTTAGTGCAGGTTGAAAGCCATGGATTGTCTTGGTCAGTATTTTCTTCGTCAGACCACAAGCATGGATGTGGGATACCGGCTTCTCCTGATAGGGTCAAGCGTAATTTATGGATATGCCCTTTGAAAGAGCCAGGCTGTTGGGAGCCAAGGTGGATTCGGAGATGGAGCATTTTAAGGATAGCCAGGTACTGCCCCCTCTTAGAGACTACTTCTACCCAGCTCGCCAGTTCCACCAACAGCATCAGATATTCTGAGTATACTCATGGGGGCTTGCCTACCAGCCTTTGCTTCCTGTTCAGCCGTTTCGTGGCTTCAGACGTAGTGTTGATGGCAGAGGCCATTGCCTCCAGCAGATCTCTTCTTCCTTCTCCTGTGGAAGTGGCCCTCAAGCTTCTTTGGTTCCCCCTTTAAGAGTACTATTGGACTGGTAGAGGGCAGCATCTGATTTTGCTTACGTGGCTGGTTTGCACTTACTTCACACCAATGGGTAAGATTTGATCAGTTTAGTTATAGACTTTTGGTCTTGTCCACTACACCTCATGGTCCACCTCTTTGCAGCCAAACATTAGCAGATTATGCAATCATCTTAGCTAGAGAAATCCAGACACTTCTTGCCCGGGTAGCAACCTAATTGGTGCCTGAGGCATGATATTCCTGGTGGTACTTAGTTCCTAAGAGGGATTGGGGTTTAATACAGATATTGGGTCTTAGGCTTCTGAATATGTACTCAGGAAGGGCATATTAAAAATGCTGTTGTTTGCTGGGTTTTCAGCGTCCTTGGATTCTAGAGCCTGAGTGGTGTCCTTTGACTTCTAGGACCCCTGCTTTCATGTACCGATCCTCCAGTCCAAATGTGTTTCCTCTGGCTCGTTGTAGTGTCAGAGTGCTTCAGTTAATGATTGCATCTGCTCTTCGAACTTACTTTTCCCAAGTGTTGAGGAAAGTGATGTTGTTGGTCGTGGCTCATCTTCCCAGTTCACGGATGCATGTTTTCCCATAACTTGACAACTGCCTTATGAAGGCAAGCTTGCCACCTTGTTCTACGTCGGACCACTTGGAATCAATGGCTGTCCATCCTAGGGGTTTTCATCAATAAGCTGAACTCCCATCTTCGGAATGTGTAGAGGATTTGCTTTATAGTGACTCTGATGGCTTTTCCGTCCCTGAAATTTAAGCTATAATCCTGATGTTACAGACTTGTGCCTTTGTTCCGGTCTGGATAGTTCTAAGCCTCCTTGATCTCCTGGCCTTGTGCATATTGGTGGTGCCTATTGCCTGCTGGTACATGGGGCATGGCTATGGAACCTTTGCCTTAAATGAGCCCAACATTGGGGCTGTCTCTCGGACAACATTCACATTTCGGAAGAGTCCGCCTGAGACCTTCAGCTGTGGATGAAAGATGTCAGCCTGACTGGGGGCAGGTCATTTTGCCTTCCCCATACAGAATCCAATCTAGTGACAGAACATTCTCTCTCGGCTGGAGAGGACACTTGGACAAGGTGGAGATCATAGGCCTCTGTACTCTGGTGGATGAGGTTTAGCATATCAACCTCCTGGAGCTGCGTGCCATCTGTCTGACCCTCCAGTCCTTTCTGCCTTCTATCAGGGATAAGTAGGTTCAGGTCCTCACAAACAATACACCCGCCATATGGTACTGCTGCAAACAGGGTAGAGTGGATTCTCACATCTTTTGTCTAGAAGCTCTAAGGCTGTGGTGGTGGTGGCTGAGCCCACATGGGATCCCAGCTGACCGTGAGTTCCCTGGCGAGTTTCGTAAACAACATTGCCTATGAACTCTGCAGATGCCATCTTGCCAACCATCAGATCGATCTGATCCTAGAAGTGGCTCAGGGCATCTTTGTACAGTGGGATGTGCCATCTGTACATCGGTTTGCTACTGATAAAAACACTTAATGTCCAGCCTTTTGGGACCTGGAGTTCCATACTTGAGGCACTCCTACTCCGGTGTTCTGCCTCCGATAGACTCTTGTCTTGTTTATGCATTCACTCCCCTGCCCTTGATCCCATGAGATCTGAAGGATAGGAAGGACTGGGCAAAGCTAATTTTGTTAACCCCAGATTGGGCTTGAAGACACTGGTATGCCAGATTGCTGAATCTTCGCATCTACCATCCATCTCAGCTGCCTCTGTGGGAAGGCCTACTCTCCCAACAGGAAGACCGACTTCTGCACCCGAACCTCCACAGTCCTATCCTCCATGCAATGAGATTGAGTGGTATCTACTGAGTGGCTTTGACCTTCTGCCTGTGCTACAGCGGGACTCAAGAAATAAATTCTAAATCACCAATGGCCATTTCTCCTGAACCTCAGAAACACACATAACATTCACAGTGGGGCCCATTGCACTGCATACTTACTCTGTTCCTTTAATTCAGCTCAGAAATTTGGCCATCAACTCAGGAGTCTCACTATAACATTTGGCGGAGTGTCTAAACCTATTTAACGATTTATTTACACCTGCAACATGAAACAATTTACCATGGTTTCAATTTAAACACCATTTTATTCAGACACACCACCATAATGGCAATGGATCTGCTAGAACGAAAATTAGGCGTAGGAAGAATCAAAGACCAGCTTTTACTTCTTAATTTATCTAATTTTTATTCAAGGCAAACTTTAATATGTCTGACATTTAGCATTTAATTATTTCTTTATTCAAAAAGAATCTTTAACTTTATTTTCAAAATGATCGTTTATTTTAAAGCTCAGAAATAGCTAGGGATGTTAGGAGAGAATGAACTTGGAACTATCTGTTCTTTGCTAAACTTTTTCTAAAAATTCTAAATAAATGTCTAACACCCTCATCTTATCCTAACAGACCTGCAAAGAAAAAACAAACAGTCAGAATTTAAAGTTCTTACGTTCCAAGCAATCGATATTCAGTCCGGCAGCATTTCCAGAGGAAATCGAAAGAGCGACCCCTTCTAGCCAAAACCAGGGGTTTTTATACACTAAATCCCTAACTTAATCTATCTAAAAAGTAACTAACATCTCCAATTCGAACTCTGATTGGACAAATTTGGGGTAGATGAGCGCTTCCTCACCATTACTTGATTCAGCAAAAATATAAATGTTCTTTGTTTAATACAGTTCGTAGCTTAGGCGCATCCTGCTTTAGCAACATGACTCGGCTTTCCCAGGGTTTGGGCATTACATCATTCATGCTTGGCACCCATCCTAGGCTCCGGGGTATGGTGACCTTGAACTCTCCATCAAGCACAGTCAGCTCACCTGCGCTGGCAGAGATCTTTTGACGCGCCTGCGCAGACCAGTACCCACTCGCAGTGGCTCAGAGCGGCCATTTTCTCACTAGGCCTCACAGGCCATATTTAGAACTATCATTGAAGCAAACACAAATTCATGTTAGTTATTGAATTGAAACCCATTCTGTTTACCCCCCACCATACTAATATTTCCCATTAGTTGTTACTTAGCAAATAAGCCACACAAATGCGTTTTATACTTACATAATCGACCTACTCTTTTCACAATATGTGTACAAAAAGCACATTTAAATAGTGTTTTGTTTATAACTAAACAGCACATTAGTTCACAATACAATAACATTACATATTAGCTAGGTTTATTGCAATCATGCAAGCAAAATTAGTATTCCCGTGTGTAAAAATAAAATAATGAGTGCATCTTACTCTATGGTTGATTATTTTCACAAAACATGCAATTAGTAAACATTATTGGTATGAGACATTGATTTCAAGAGGGGTACACAAAATTTTGTGTTTGCCATCTCGCTCCATCACCTGTAAATTGGGCTGCTTGCCATTTGTCCACCAATTCCATCTATTCTCGGAACACTGGACTAGGTGTGTGACTTGGTGTGAAACAGATCGATCAAACCTCTTCAAACCAAGCTCTCTAATGTTCTTTTATTTGTTTTGTCTAACTCTGTAAGGCTTTGCTGTGGATACAATTAAAGGTTACTTAAAGGCCCCTCGATAAACCTTCTTTTGTCTGATGAGCCCTTTTATTCAAGTCACCCATTGTGATTTGTTTAATTAGAAGGGCTTTCATATATGTTTCCCTATATGACTTTTAGTATACCTCAGTGGGCCCTTACTTTGGTCCATACCTTTTAGGTGTGCGTGCCGTTTGAACCTGTGCACAGTTGCACATTGAAGCTTTTGGTCCTCAAGGCCTTTTTTAATAATTAGATAGAATTCTGCATGCACATCAGTATCCGTGAATTGCAGGCTGTATCTATTCAGCCCCCTTACGGCACTTTTTTCTCTAGCGCATTACTGTGTTGTACTGGGGGGCATTCTTTCTCCCAAAAGTAGCGTCACATTTTCAGGTGTGGCGCCCCTTCTCTCCGCCACATTCCTCTGAGGAGGAGGCAATGCCTCACCAATTGATCATAGGCAGCCCTTTAGTTTATTCATTCACATGACTAAGGAGCACCAGATAGAATCTCACCTCTTTGTTGGGCTTGCCAGTGCAAAGAAAGGAAAGGCAGTCTAGAAATGGACTTTATTGAGGCAGGTTTTCCATTTTATCAAGCTGTGCTATGCTCTGGCCAAAAAGGTTCCTCCTGAGGGCTTTTGAACGTGTTCCACCAAGGTGAAGTATGCAACTATGGCCCTGGCTGGAGGTGTTCTGGTGTTGGACATTTGCGAAGCTGCTATATGGGAATCTGTCCATACCTTTACAAGACACTACTGTATCGACTCTTGGGTCTGCAGGGATAGCCTGCTTGGTCCTGCAGTACTTCTCAATGTAAAGCTTTGCCACTCCTCTGACCTATAACCTTTAGGAGGGTACTGATTCGGTATAAATTTGATGTGTGAGGAATCTGCATTTAGGAGTATCCATCAGAAGAACAAGTTACTTGTATTTAGCAATGCTCTTTCTGATGGATACTCTAACCCCAGCCCACCTCCCTGCTCCTTGCAGCAGACTTATGGCAGCGTAGGTTCCAAGGTAGAGAAAGCACACTGTAGACATCCTAATTTGTCAGCTGCTCGGCGTCTGATGGCATGGAAATAACGTATTAATAAACTGACATCAGCATGCATGGGGGGCACCTCTATGGGGCTCTCTGTCCTCACTTCTAGAGGCGGGTGGATCATGCACCAGATCCAATGTTGCTGTCTGCTGGCACATAGGAGGTATGCTGAAAGTTTTCCAGATCCAGTCTGGAGCCTTGGAGGAATCAAGAGGAAAGAAATCTTCTTTTAGATAAAATATGTACAAGAAAGAGTGTTTCTGCAGGTGAGTATTTTTTTCCTTGATGTCATTGAGGCTTGTACATACTTCGTTTTTTTCATATGTAACCTACCCTACTTACATTGTTTTTAAAGTTGTAATACAGTCGAGGGGATAGGCTTGTAGCTAAAACCTTTTCTGGTGACATTATTACAGACTCTGCGTGCCTTATTCGATGCAGAGACGATTAGAGTTCATTTGCTTTAAACAATCCATTCTAATCTATGGACACGAATAATAATTTGCGACGACACACTTTACTTTTAGGGCGAAGGCTCCACTGTGTTTTTTTGGTCGAGCTGTTTTCAGTCGCTAGACCATAAATGAAAGTTCTGCCTCTTTAAGAGCCCGGCGAGCTCTTTGTTATGGTAACACGGCAAAGCAGAGTTCTTACTGGTTTGTAGAATGATTCTGTTCACGCCAGACTTCATTGTGGAACCGCTTTGCCTCACTCCCGCGCGCTGTCTGAGGCATGCTAACGGCAGATTCCTCTCCACTTGGAGATTGCAATGAAAATATCAGCCAATCCCGGGCCGTGCTGCCACAGAGCATCAACCTCTTACTTCAGCAGCTGGGTCGGTTAGGGACTTCGCTCAAGGACACCAGATTTATTTATTTTGAAAGTGTTGTTTCTAGGTCTCGTGCCAGTAAGGAGTATCTGCTTTACTGATGTATTTCGGTACCTGTTTTATTATTTAGTTGAAGTTCCCAACTGTTGGTCCTGTTGCGAAATGACCAAACTGCCCCTCTCCAAAGAAACTCGGGAGCAAATAGGAACACGCTCCCTTCGAGCCCTGACGTTTTTCATTTCAGCCGCATTGAATTCAGGGCAGCAATGAAATCACGGTACCACAGCCTTTTTGAGTTTTATGCGGACTGCGCAGTTTTTGTAATTTCAGGCTAAAAATAGCGAATCTCGAAGGAAAGTGAGGCAAGTTTTTCACGTTGGGAGAAACATGCATGCTCTCTTTTAGATTTGCTTGATGTTCAAGGTGGTTACTATGATGTCTGTTTATTCTGCCTTCGGCACAAGCGGTGTTTAAGTGGAATTATTTATATGGCATTACAATTGAAGATGTGGTCTAGTGGCATAGTTACTGATTGAAGACCTGGGTTACACTCCTGGTTCATTACTTCTGGCTCTGGAACTCGAAAGAAATATCTTGATTCCAAATACACTGCGCGCCAAAAGTCTAGCTATATAAAACACATGAACAAAACACGCAGCTTTGAGAAATCCACATACTGGGTTTGCCCGAATCCGTTTTTAGAATGTGAACTATGAATGGATGAATTTCTAGAGCACTTTATGAAAACCCTGTAGTTTATTCAGCACCTGCTTTTTTGTGAGTTTTTTTAATGTCTTTGCTCAACTTTTCTTGCACCCACTGCCTTACTTTAGAGCACTGGCTACTGAAAATCATTGTCAGTAATTTGTCCCTTAACATACTTATTAATGGACCCCTCCAGATGCTTTTGCGTTGTAGTTTTATCTGCACATTGCCATTTTAGTTTTCTCAAAGAAATCAAAGGGGTTCAAATTCTTGAATTTGTACCGTTTCTGCGAGGTACCGTTTAAATCCAAATACCAAGTGAGAAGGGAACCCACATCGGTGAACAGACTTTGCCTCTGGGGTGTCTATCTGAGGTAGAGCAAGTAATGGGTAGAGTGCTTGAATTTCTCTGGACATAAGCTTACAAGAATAAAAACAATCACAGCTATGGTGTTTTTTTGTGCATCCATGAAGTAGTGGTCCCGAAGCCCCAACCATTTTTAAACAGCTGTGATTTTGTTTATGTAAAAGGATACCTGAGGTTAGGTGGGTGCGTTTGCATCTCTGAAGAGAAGAATGACGCAAACTAGTTCATGTAGAAGAGATCCGGTTTGGGACATTCGTTTACATAGAAGGATTTAAATAGTGGCGCCAGCAGGGCTTTAAGTGGGTCGGGTCTGTCCGGGTCTGAGCACCGGCAGTTATTTTTATGGAGCCTCGAAACGGGTCTCTTTCGGGCTCTATTTTTGGTCCGTTTTCTTTTATTTATTTTTTCTTGGACTTCAGTGAAAGCATGCATCCTCGGGGAGCGGAATATAAAACAGACCCCATTTCACTGCAATATCGGTTTGTGGTTTCCGAGAGGATCAAACCCGAACGGTTCTTCTCAAATAATGCACGGCCGTCAAATGTAACTAAACTGCCGGATTTCTGCCTACATGACAAGCCTTCTGCTTCGGAAAAATCAAAGGGAATGCTAATACGCAGGAACATTTTGTGACGGGAATGGCAGGAATGCAGTATGATTTCACTACCAACGGTGCCTGTGCCGGGTCACGTGACCCTAGGGCTCGTGGCCTTGTATTCAGGGTGACGATAGGTCACGGAGAAGAATGGCGCAGGCAGTGTTTTCGGGTGAAGACAGCACTGCTTTCAGCATAACGCAGAGCCATCACGCGAGCAAACCAGAAGAGAATATCTATAGCGCCCACACGTTTACGCCTTGCTCATGTCTGCATGAGCACTTTTTAGCGTGCTTGACTGTGAAATAAACCCCCACGAGAGCAGCCAGACCAGGTTATTTAAATATCAGGTGTTACTGCCAGCCAAATCAATTCATCAAACGTGGAAAGATAAACGGCTGAGTAGCTGTGCAGAGATTTGACCATTGTGACCTGGAGGCCAGTGAACATTTACCACGATTCTCAGGACTGTTGCATGCTTTTTGACTGGCTATGAGAGAACATCAATCATATTTTTTTGCTGTTTGGGTAATTGTTTTGGTGTAAGTGAATTTTTTTTAAATCTTCTATCTTGAATGTTTGTGCGTGGTGTATCCTAATAGCAAGTGATATTGAGAACAATGTGTTGACAGTCGTGTTGTAATTGTTCTTGAATATTACACATTTCTTTATTTTATGTTGGGGTACATACTCAGCTGATTCATGATTAAAATGTGTAGTTTAGTTGCAGGCAAGTGTGCTTCACTGCAAGGTAAGGTGGGTGCCGGAGGGTCCTGGTGACCTCAGACACATCTATTCCACAGACTGTGATGCTTTTTCAGTGAGGTGTGGCGCTCTTCTGGTAGGGAAAGGTAGCACCTTCTGAACCAGATAATGAATGGGTATAATAAACATACACAGAATTTACTAATGATAATTGCTTCGACGTTTATAAACTACCTTGTTATATATTAAGTTGGTGGGTGTTTACATAACAAACTTATATGTGTAGTTTAGGTTTGGTGTAAAACTATTTGCATGAACTGTGACAATAATTTATAGTATTATATATTCTGCTGCAGTAGGTGACCAGAGGAATCCCTGCTGGGTTTGAAAGTATTGCTTGTGTTGTATACATCGGGGTGTACAGTGGGGCGTTGTGCATAAGAGCTAAAAGTAACATCACATGCCTCAAACAATTTTAGACCATAACTTTCTCAATGGTGTTGTAAAATGATAATGGATACTGCTTGACATCAATCATTAAAGGACCTCAACGAGCACTTTGGTGGATTTGTGCAGCAAGGCAAGTATCTGCCACCTCTTTGAAAGGTTAAGTGTCTCTAGAGGGAGTGTTAAAAGCCAAATCATTCAGAGCAGAATTTAAAACTATTCCTTTCAACAAGTGTACATCCAGAGATATCTTGCGATCACAAAACATCTCCACCTGCTATATTCCTAATGCCCTGCATTAAAAATTCCCCTTGACCTAAACTTTAAGGATCAAAAAACATGTTTTGCAGTTTCAAGGTTTTTAAAAAGTACTGTACGTTGTCATGAATGTATGCACTTTTAACAATTTTTATATCTGTATCTTCCTCTTTATTGCAGTAATGTAATTTGATTTTTTATGATTCATTCTCTTAATCGAATAAAACTTCTTGAATTGACTGGAGTTCTACTGCAAAATGATGTACCAATCATTGGTCTTTTGCTCCAGAATTTTGTTGAAGATGCCACTGCAGGCTATAGGCTATGTCTTTTGCACACTTTTGGCCACCAAATGTCCACTCTGCCTAGACCATGTTCATCAGAATTATACATTTATGCTAGTTTGCCAAGATGTAGCCAAGCAGAACGTGAGTGGTGATATCCCAGGACCTTATTGACAACACTGCCAGGACCATGAACACAGATCATTCCATGTGCAGATAGTCATAGCTGAAGTTTTTGGACATTAGGCCCTGTCTGGAATAGTGCTTCATCAAAGCCTAGTCAGGGTGGTAGGTGTGGTCTAGTCTAGTTCTAGTGTCAAAAGCTTGTGGCAGTCAAGTGGTCCTCCATGACCAGTTGCACATGTGCTCCTTGCAACTCATTATGGTAAATGATTGAAACTAGTTACAGGATTGTCATGCCAAGCCTATGCCACTCTACCAATCCACGGAGCTGACCTTGAGATGGTGAGGTTGTGATTCCATTCCTTATGGTAGGTGGCGCTTACTTCATCTGCATCTTGCAGTCACACCTGGCTCTTTAGATGTGGCTGATTGCTCTTTAAGGGCCTCTGTCCACTAGTCCCTTGTTACTGTTTTCCCAGAAATAAATTGGAACTAGATGAATATTTCTTGGCCTTGAAGGCATTCCTACGTGTCTGTTAATCAAATTCACAGTGGTGATAGTATAGACAAATAACACTATGGCCATATCCTCTGTCTGAAAAGGAATCAATTAACTCCGTGTAACTCTGCAACTGGCAGTCCTGCTGTGAAAGAAAACCATTGCTCAGGAATGCTCCCGTCTTTCTCCCACACCAAGAAGATTGTTATTCAACGAATGGAAGGCTTAAGCAGACTTCTCCATTCCACTGAGAAGTGAGAGATTTACCAAGAGGTTCCCCGTTCAATATACGAGTACTGAGAATGTCCAGCCATTGACTCCTTTGCCATATATCAAATCACCAAGTGTAAATAGTTTGCTTCCTGAATAGGTGAGGTCTGGCTCATTTGAGACAGTTTGATATTGGAGTGATGAGGAACATTCCGCTTTGCCTTTCCCCTATCTCTTCTGAGACTGAAGGAGTCAGACAGCTACTATGCTGAGTCTGATTCATGGATATTCTATATCATCAGGTGTTGCATAAATGCTTTCCCCAGATGAGAGAATCTATCTTTTGAAGGAGCGATGTTATCGAGACCCCACTCTACTCTCACTTAACAAAAATACTTGGTCCTAAAGAATTAGCCTTAATCCAACTTGTCCTCTTTTTTTTTTTAGAGAGTTTATGATCCTTGATGGTTGCTAGGAAGTCTTCCTCTTGAACTCCGTACTAGAATAACTGTTATCATCCGTCTTAAACTGTGTCTCTGCCCTGTCACAGAATATCACCCTATTTGCTGTTTGTTTGATATGCCCTTCTTCGACTAGCAGTCAAATGAGCCATGCTGGGTGATGGCTGCAAGACCTGCTTAAGGCCACTGGGCTTACTTAAACAGAGAGTTTTTTCCCATTACTATTAATAATCTAATAATTTCTTATGAGATTAACTTGTTCCTGTGGGTCGAGTGCCTCATGGTCTCCGGGATCTCAACCTGGTTCTTACCAGACTGATCTTCAAACACTTTGAGCCTTTAACCTTTTTAGGTCTCGCCTGTCGATGCGCATGCGCATCGAGCAAGCGAGACTATGGGGGCTCATCGACTCTTTATCTAACTTGCAAGGAATCGTGGCGATTCCTTGCAGTGCCCGTGACTTTTAAGCTCAATGCGCATGCGCATTGAGCTTAAAAGCGCGTGCACATGGCCCCAGCCGCCTGCCTTGCCTACTCTCCCGCCCCCTCACTTCTTGATTGCACGGCCGCTAGGCCGTGCCTCCCCTACTCCTCCTACTCTCCTCCCGTCTGTTCCCGCACTCCTCCCACACCCCCGCTCCGCCCCCTCACTCTCTCTGCCCCCTCTAAAAAGAAATACAAAACAAGCGCTACCCGTTCTAACATTGAAGACTTTCTAAAAAAATATTATTATATATACGTTTCTGACTATTAATGCATGATAGAACGCAGATTGTTTACCCGCTCCGCCCCCTCCACTTCCCGCCGTGTCGCATTTCTCCTCCCCCCTCCCCTCTCTTCCCTCCGTCTTGTTCAATAGAGGTTGCCAGATAGCTTCATGGCTGCTAGTCAGTTTTTACATCTACAAACTCAAATATCAAGAATATTGCGATCAGCTGGTATCCCTTTTCCTCCAGAACATGCAGTCACTGGACGCATTGGCTGCAGTTAGGTTACCTTAAGGGCACGATTGCCGATGTCTAACATAGACGGCCAGCCATCTTGAGAAGCTATTTGAAAGATTGAGAAACACGGCTTGGCTAATTCAATTCCTTTCTTCATTAGTGATGTGTGTATGTGTATAGGCTACTTTTTATTTATTTTCGGGAGTATAGTTTTTTTTGTTGACAAGATTATGTATCTCGGAATACATCATAAAATGTTATTCCTGTCCAGCCACAATAGAGAACCGCATTATACATCTTCCGAGACTTTCTTTTACTTTTAGGTGGTTTTGAATCGGCCCCATTAAAACGGTTAGGTTTTTCACGTAGGCATAGACCGTCGCCATATTTGAGTAGATACGTTTGCCAGCAGTTGTCTAGCAAGTACTGTATGCCGTTTCTAGTGCTAAGGACGCTGCTCAGCACAAAGTGCATGTGTTCATTGTACTCTGAAATTGAAGCTTTTATAGAAAGGACGCGTAAGCGATTAAAGTCTGTTTCATTTGTTTAGCTTTTGCGGAGTTAAAAGCAAAGCACACTCAACAAAAACGGTCGCCTTGAATACAGTCGTTGGACGGGACCTCGATTGTGCTCTGTAGTTGCTCTGAAAAGACTGTTTTCTTTACGACTCCTATTTCCCACGTCTTTACCATCTCTGAGTCGCTTTATGCTTTTGTAGTTTCCTTTACAGATATTTACGTAAACACATCGCCCTCAAGCCAAATTACGATTTCTACACGTGTCTCCTCTTTGGCTGGCGCGCGCCCTGTCAAGTGGCCTCGTGTCCTAGACGCCTAAAGCCATGTCTGATTTTTTTAACCTCCAGAACTTTGCATGATGGGATGTTGAGTCCAGGCTTGCAAGTGTAAAAGCGAAACTGCAAGCGCCAAAATGCAGTTTGCGATCGTCTTGGAATCGGGACAGGCGTGACGGCGCAGCAGATGGCGCGGGGCCACTAGACAGTTGGGCATGCTGAATCTAGTGTGTCCGCTTCCCATGGAGGCTGCCATTATGCCTTTTCTATGGTGCTGTCGAGCCAGTCTCTCGCTTTCCTGCCTCACTGTGAGTTGGCCTGGCAACAGGGCAGGGAGGAATGCTAGGGCTTTTGTCGGAGTTGACACTTAGGCAGACTGCAGCAGGGTAAGCGTTTCATTACTTACACCTTATTCTTACTCCTTCATGAACAGGGTGGAATTGCGGGCTCAATATGAGCAGGGTCGGTTTACCTGGGCTGTGGGGGATGAGTGTGAATTATTTGCCAAGGTAGCCCGGCGGTTTTAAATGAGGAACCGCATCTTTATCAATAACACACCTTTTTCTTTCTGCACAAGCAAATTATTTGTCGCGCCGTCAAGCTATTTTTGCTTTTAACCCAAAATGCCTTATTTCCAGTGGGTTTTTTTGTGCGTATACTTTGCAGGGTCTCCGATTTAAAGCTATGGATTGTTATATTGGAATACTCTGGTGCGAGTTTACTTTTTCCCTTCAAGATAGGAAAGTCTGTACTCTGATGGAGCGCCTTGATGCAAGAGTCTGGAGAGGGACGTCATGCCCTGCTGCCACTACATTGTCTACACCGCTGAATGTGGCGCTGGGTTAGTTTGGGTGTATATTGTTTGCTTGGGATGCAAGGCTTCGCCTGAGCTGTTTCTGTTTGGGCCACAGTACAAGCAGGTCGCGTTGGACTCTGATGTGAATCACACAACTCCCAACATGCATTAGGAGTTGGGGATCGGGTATCATCATGTCTCTTCTCACCACCCTCTGGGTCTACATTAGCCAGTCAACTAGCCCTTTCAGCGTCATGTGACCAGCGCGCCCCATTCAGCTTTGCTGGTGTCGTATCACATGACCCAGGCATGGCCAGTCGTCAGGTTGCACCGCCCTTTGGTTCCCGAGCATGCTGTTTTCAGCCTTCTCCAACATTAACCAAATCGGCAGCGGCCTCCTCGACCGCCCACTCATTCCCGGCCATTCAGCTCAGCTGTTTACATTGCCAAATGTCTTCACAACATCTGCAGCAGCTCGGCTAAAAAAAAGCAGGAAAAATCCACAACACCCCCTTCGCCAACCAACTAAATACATCGCAACACCTGGCAAACCTTTTCAGCAAATTCTACTTGGCCGTCAGTCCGGCAGCCTCACCCTCACTCACCCTCACCCTCACTCACCCTCACCCTCACTCACCCTCACCCTCACTCACCCTCACTCACCCTCACCCTCACTCTCACTCACCCTCACCCTCACTCACCCTCACTCTCACTCACCCTCACTCTCACTCACCCTCACTCACCCTCAACCTCACTCACCCTCAACCCCTCACTTACCCTCACTCACCCTCACCCACCCTCACCCACCCTCACCCTCACTCACCCTCACTCACCCTCAACCCCTCACCCTCACACAGTGCAATAGGTCTCGGAGCATTTGAGTTAGAGCTTTTAGAAATGTTTATGGCTTTTTTTTTTAATTCTTTAGCATTGGCTACAGGAAACAAAAATGCTAAAGATTTACAAAAAAACCCATAAACAATTCTAAAAGCACTAACTCTAATGCTGCGAGACCTATTGCATTTCCAATGCTTGTTTGATATGAAGCTCCTTTCTTAGAATATGTCCTTTCAGGTGGTCATAAGTTGGACCAGGCATGTAAACGAGCACAGGCACTTGTGCTTCTGAACCATACAGTGCTCATTTTAGGCAAAGTTGTTCTAAAGCCACATGAGTCTTTTGTTCCCAAGATATTGATGGGCCTTAACTTGAAATAGGAGCTCTTTCTCCCCACTGTGTTTCATACACACTACCGTTTCTGCAGATCAGACACTACTTCACCTACATATCATTCCACTTTTTGCTTTATTTGGATAGAAACTCTTCTCTGCTGTCTACAGGACCAACTCTTAATGACTTTTGGTTCATTGATGTTAGCCAAGCTGCAGTTAGGCCATTATTGTCAGATGGATATATATAGCTTATTTCCCTGTGCTTAACTTAGCATGGGGCATATCCTTAATTCAATGGCCAGCCACTTAATTCAATGGCCAGCCCTCTTCAACACAGCTAAGGCATTTTCGCCCGTTGCCATGTATCTGTCAGCGAAATAAACAATACTGCAATGTTGGCTATCACATGCTTCTGCTGACACTCTTCTCTAAGGCTCTCTTGAATAGGGAGACATTTTTGGTGAGTTTGTTTTCCTGTAGAACAAAATCTTTTTTGGCAGGAACTTCTTAAAAAGTGGTTTGTCTAACCTGTCCTATGGTGTGAAATCCTCCTTTTCTGTTGTCAGTGCTGTAGATCCAGACAATCAGGAACGGCCAGCACAAGTGAGCTATGATGATGACTATCTATCCTAGCAATGGCTTGCGTACATTATGAACACCCTCCTGCTCAGCCTTCCGCTATGCCCCGGTACAGTGTATTGCTTTGGCTATTTTAAAGGAATGTAACTGGGTGGGCTGCGCCTACTCGGAGGAAGAGGGCGTGTCCACTTTCGATACTGGTGCTCGAATGAAAAGCAATAGAAGCAATTTCATGTTGCACCACTAGGTTGAGGATGCACATTAGAAATAAAGGGCTCATAATAAACGAAACTTTAAAATCTGTAAACTTTTGTTCATAAAATGAATGTTCAATTCAAATGTATTTTACATGTATTTTATATTGTCATGGTGATACTTTTATGAATATTATTATATCTGAAGAAAGAGTATTGATTGATTGATTGATTGGAGAATGTTCAATTCTCTCCTTAGTTCTCATGAAATTTCGCACTGATAAAGGAAGAGATCCCCGTCCTGATAATTATGGAGAGGATTCTGAGTTGCTGCTTCAGATTCGAAATGATGTGATGGATGCTCTTGGTGTCAGTCCAGATCTCATCCCAGAGGACTTCGCTGGGTAGGTGCTTTGTAAAATATTGTCATTCTGTTACTTAACATCTACTGTGTATTTTTTGTAGAAATAGAAGAGTACAACATTCATATGTAAATAATTATAAAAGAAAGTTGTCCAGCTACTCCTGTATTCATTTGACCAGAGTATTTGCTGTTGGGGACCTCAGTGACTTCTGTGAATCAGTGCCTCTTGAAAAAGAGTCTGTTTATCTTTGCACAAAGTGATGTATTGTTAAAAAGATAATTCCATGAATAACAGAACTTCTTCTCTGTAAAGCTTACTGCATCCGTTATTAGTTTAATATATTGGCATACTGCAAAAAATATATTTTTCATTGGTTACTATGATTGGCTGTGCTGCTGGTGTTTAGGACCACACCCTCTCTGCTCTCCTTGCAGCATCTTTTCGTCTATCTTCAGAAGACACTTTTAAATCTTAACCCACTACATTTGATGCTGACACAACAATGGAATTCCTTGTTTCTGTTGGTAAGAACTGATTGTATGCCATCTGGCCATATGCAGTTAGTTCACATACTATTATGTTGAATACTTTACTTTGGATGGCATTTAGTTCGGACCAATTAACACGTTGACTTTGTTAATATTACTTTCGTTTGTCTATTTTTTTACACATGCACACTCTAAAAAACATGCTACCCATATACACTGCTGTTGGGAATGGCGGTTTCTGCAGGGTCACCCCCAAACTTCTTGACTAATTCGTTTTTGCTGGCTTTAGGACTCTGGGCACTTTACTCCTGCTAACCAGTGCCAACGTGCATGTACTTGTTATATCGCTATAACTTATAACTTAACATCATAACTAATAAAGTAACTTAAGAACCTACAGTTCCAGCTTCTTTCTGATTACTTCAGTACTCTCTACTTAAAATAAGTTACCAATGGCTTATCCACAATTGGCCTATTTAATTTACCTATGAGGCCCTTATAAAGTGCACCCAGGTGCCCTGGGCTTGTAAATGAAGTGCTACCAGAGGTCCCGAAGCACTGATTTTGCCACCCACTTAAGGTGATCTCCAAACCAGGCTGCATAGCCTGTGTGCGCAGTTTAAACTGCCATTTCGACCTGGCAAGTTAACCTTCTTGCCAGGCCCAAACCTTCCTTTTTTAGGTCTCGCCTGTCGATGCGCATGCGCATCGAGCAAGCAAGACTATGGGGGCTTATCCACTCTTTGTCCAACTTGCAAGGAATCGTGGCGATTCCTTGCAGTGCCCGTGACTTTTAAGCTCAATGCGCATGCGCATTGAGCTTAAAAGCGCGTGCACATGCCCCCAGCCGCCTGCCTTGCCTACTCTCCCGCCCCCTCACTTCTTGATTGCACGGCCGCTAGGCCGTGCCTCCCCTACTCTCCCCCTCCTACTCTCCTCCCCTCGCCGTCTGTTCCCGCACTCCTCCCACACCCCCGCTCCGCCCCCTCCCCTGCCTGCCGCGTCGCATTTGTCGAAACAGGTGAGTCTATGTCTGTGACAGGAGGAGCCACGTCGTCTGTGTGTCTTTGTACCCACAGGTGTCCAGAAGTTTGGCCATGTTGTTTTTATGTCCTCGGAACCAAGGCCTGCTTCGATTCAGAGATGCTCGATCCCAAGTGTTTCTTCGGAGCCAATGCGGGGTTAAAGTTTGTTTGGTAGCTTTCGGTGCCGATGTGCTTGTTGGTGCTGACTTGTGCTGGAGCCATCCTCCTGATGTGGCCTTGTCGCCGGATCGAGCACATTCTTGTCCCTTTTCAGCTCCAAGGAATGCTTGTGTTGTCGACCTGAGCCTGAGGGCTGTGACGTACCGTGGCACGGTGGGGAAAGTGTTTGCAAGATTTTCTTGGCACGTGATAACAGTACTCACGGTATGTGGAGTCGTATTTGTCCTCGTTCCCAACAGAGGAATAAGTGGCGGCGATGTGGGACCCTCGATGTTTATCAGAGTGTTTATCACCTGAAGCGACATCGTGGGGGTTGGTGATGACCACCTCACCACCTGGGTGTGCACTGGCCTCGAATTCTTCTTCGCTATCTTGCGAGAACTCCGCCTTGGCTGCCAGCTTCATGGTGGGAGCCAAACATTGATTCTTTCGGGAACGAAGCGTCTTTTTGTTTTTAAACAATACGCAGGCTGCGCACTAGTCATCTTTCTACTCTAGCGCGAAGTACAAATTACACGCTTTGTGATTGCCAGTGTGTGTTACTTGGCCCCACACCAAGGTCTCAAAAATTGGAGGTACCCCTGTTGCTTGCGACAGGTGGGGGAACTGAACACTAGAGAATGAGTAGAAGCCCTGTCTTAGTAGTTCTTAATCCAAATATCCTCATCAATAGAAAAAGAGGATTAAATACTTAAGGAACTTATGCAAAAAAATTACTCAAATGGTAACTACAGCAGGACAATATCAAGTAGACAAGTGGACAAAGTGAATGTAAACTAATAACAGTGATTAAACAAAAAAAATTGTTTGTATTCCAAACATAAAATTTATTTCCTCCCGAACGGGTTACAATCTAAAACATGGTTAAAAATCAATGCATACAGGCCACCCAAGAGTGGTCAATTATTGCAAAATTATACATAAAAACAATCCTAACTACACAAGTGAACACAGTCGACGCAGCGTTTCGGTGTTTTTCTGTCTTCACACCTTCTTCAGGACGTTCACACAATAGAATTGATGTCTAAGAAATCAAAAACAACAAAATAATAATTAACTACTTGTCTACCCTACTATATAACTTGTACTCCTGCTATCCTTCTATAGACAATATTCTTTTCGCCATTGAGTATATATAGACATTTTATCAGCAATCAGGGATTTACTTGCCCCTTTTAGGCTGCTTGTTCATTAAGGTGGAATTGATCGAAGTGACCCATGGTTACTCTTGGGTATATTAAGTATACTCCAGGGCCCCTTCACTCTATTATCCCCTAGCTAGCATCCTCAGATTTTTAAGGAGGGGATGTGTGAATATTATCTTAGTACCTGTTGAAAGAGTGGGATGAATCTATGTATTCACATCATTCGGCAGACAATCTGTTCTTGGCGTATTTGTACTCGCGTCAAACTGTGTGCCAAAAATTAATAAAAAAGTTTAACACAATTCTGATTATTTTATTATTACAATATGATCACAGTTATTAATACATTGGGTTACCTTTTTGTTTAAAAAGTCAGAAATTCAAGGTGCCCGGAGGAGCCACCGAAGTTGATTGGGTTAAAAACCTGGATGGATCAAAATATCTTAGATTTAATCATGGGCTACCTGCGATTCCGTCTGTATGTATATTAATATGTCCATATTTTTACTAACCTGTTTTTGATTCAGGCTGCCTCTGATAATTTCGCGGCTTTTGATAATTTGTCAGATGTGACGATTCTTCTTATGGTTCAAAAGGCCAGTATGTGCCTCTTGGAAAAACAGCCGGAGGGGGCGATGTTACTATCACATTGTTGTATTTTTTCTTGAGGATATTATTATCAAAAATTGAGATTTTATTAAACAACCTATTTTTTTGGACATATGTACTGATATCACCTTGTTCAAGAAGAATTTCTTGTCACGACTGGTCCTTTTCTTGGAGCTTACTAATATGGTGCGCTCTAATAAACTGCTCTCTCTTATATGATATATTGGTATTTAGTGAAACTAACAGTGTCCATATATTCTGCTCGAAGTACTACCAGTAACCGGCATGTCGCTTTTGATTACATAAAACAACAGGTATGGCTTTGGACCGAGGGTCCCAGAATATGAGCAGTTAGTTAATACTTGTACTGATATCTCGTTTTCCTCATGCCCAGTCTGGATTAACTCTCTAGGCACGAGTGGGTGTTTACACATACTGTGTATATATTCTAAGCTGCATTATAATCATATATAATTAGGCGGCTCGAGGCACTTGCATTATCTTTTCATGCAGCATTGGAATACAATCTATCCTTATTTATGCGCACTGAGTATTCTCTCAAAGAATACTGTCTATGTTAACTTTAATAAAGTCTATCTAGATTAGTGCACTTTAAATACTATCTATACTGACGCCCGGCGGTGAGGTTTCTGCCTACCTTAATGGATGCAATCGGCCTCCCTGCTCCTCCGTGCTTCAGCGTTTCGGGAATTCTCCGTGATGATGTAGAATCTAGTTGTGTTGGTCGCCGATGGCGTTTTTATGTCGACGCTGCCTAAAATGACCCGGAAGTCCTAATGGCGAACCGTCGATTGGGTTTATCCGCTCTTATTAGTTATTATTTTCACAATCGTTTGCTGTATGTTCTCCATCTAGCGATTGTGGTGTAAGATATAATTAGTATTACGTTTTAATCTGACGCGGGAGTAAAAACTTATCGGGTGACCCGGAAGTGCAAAGTTTTTAATGATATCGTCTATGTAAAACTGACTACTAGTCGCAATTGTACCACAACTATTGTTCTATATTATAGGACCCGCGATTTTATATATTATGGGAGTTGGTTGGGCGATGTAATTTTTATATTAAAGAGGAAATAAGTTGTAAACACGAACCGTGGCGGCCATTTTAGATTGGGAAGTATCTTATGTCTGAGAAATTATTGCTAAACTCATAGTCCCTATCCACATAGGGGTACTGCGGATCTAACAACTCTAGGTAGTTACCATTTGAGTAATTTTTTTGCATAAGTTCCTTAAGTATTTAATCCTCTTTTTCTATTGATGAGGATATTTGGATTAAGAACTACTAAGACAGGGCTTCTACCCACACCAAGGTCACCATCGGAAAGGGGCTTTCTTCGTATCCATCACACGGAGGCAGGCATTCAACAGAAGTGTATGTTATTCGCCGGGTACTCACTTCCCAGCATCTTGGATTCATTGGGCGTGGTTTAACGATCTCCGGTTGATTTTTCTGTACCGTAGGCCACATAGGTGTCAAATCTTCAAGAACTCTGATGCAGTTCCTCCGAGCCTTAAGGCAGAATGAAAAAAACTTTCTAACAAAGGAGTTGTTGAACATGCACAATACTTCGAGGGGGAGGAAAGACTATGCACGACATCCATCAAAGAAATTTCTCGAGGAAAAACTACTTGCAGAGTCCAGGCCCAACACTAGATGACAGGAGTATCTGCAGCCAACACATGCTACAAATTTATATTTTATCTTAATTTCTTGAGCTCATCTGATCAAATCAAAACGTGTACAAATGAAAATAGATGGAACTGCGATCTGTGTGTTCTTTCTGCCACGTCTCCTTGATTCACATTCTGCAATATTGGTGGTCTTCGAGGACTGTGCGGTCTCTGCAGCATTTTGACTCTTTGATTTCGCACTTTTTCTTTCTTTTCGAACAACGTCTACGAACTGTGTAGTATTTTGCTGCATTAACAATTCATACAGTTTAAATTTTGCCCAGGTGCTCAGAAATTGATGGAAAGCAGCCATTCGTTTTTTTCAAATACAGGAAATTAATTTTAGGGAGGAAATTAACGAGACCGTAGCAAAAGGCTGTGACAAAAATGTTTTACTTTTTGAATATAGAGTATTTTGCCATAAATGTTACAGTTAAAGTCCGTTATAAACTCCACTTCAGGGGCAACATCAGCGAACCCTACTTCCTCCGTGCATACGGCCGGTCAGTACTGAATAAAGAGAAGGACTGTCGGGGGGGGGGGGAGGGGAGGGGGTGTAAGGCGCGCAGGCGCAATCCTAGTCTCCATTCCTGATCCAAAATGGCGGCCGCTGTCACTTCTCATTCGCTGCTTTACCGCCAGGCTGATTTGGAAGCCGCTCTTCTCGAAGTTACAGCTTCGGCAGATCGAAACGACCTAGTCCTGCAGTACGTAAGAGAGGCGGACAGCCGTCGCCAAGAGCTTCTGGTACCGGAATTCACAGAAGGTGGGTTAACGGGTAGTGGGTGTGACCGTATATAGTCACTTCCTGTTATAGACATAAAAGATGTACTAGACGTCATTTGTAACTCCTGCCATGAAATTGCTTTTCAAAGGAAACACCCTATGTTCTTTAAGCTCCCGAGAGGTAATAAAGTAATTCTACCATACAACTTATTACGTTTTCCAGACGTAAATAGGAATAGCTACTAACTTCTTTATGTACTGATAGTCTTATGGTTGGCATTTTTAGGTCTCACCCTCAACCCCTCACCCTCACTCACCCTCACCCTCACTCACCCTCAACCACTCACCCTCACTCACCCTCAACCCCTCACCCTCACCCTCACTCACCCTCACTCACCCTCACTCACCCTCACTCACCCTCACCCACCCTCACCCTCACCCACTCTCAACACCTCATCCTCACTCACCCTCACCCTCACTCACCCTCAACCCCTCACCCTCACTCACCCTCACCCACCCTCACCCTCAACCCCTCACCCTCAATCCCTCACCCTCACTCACCCTCACTCACTCTCATCCCCTCACCCTCACCCTCACTCACCCTCAACCCCTCACCCTCACTCACCCTCAACCCCTCACCCTCACTCACCCTCACTCACCCTCACCCACCCTCACCCTCGCTCACCCTCAACACCTCACCCTCACTCACCCTCACTCACCCTCACTCACCCTCACTCACCCTCACTCACCCTCACTCACCCTCACTCACCCTCACTCACCCTCACCCACCCTCACTCACCCTCAACCCCTCACCCACCCTCACTCACCCTCAACCCCTCACCCTCACTCACCCTCACTCAGCGCAACCACAGCATCTTCACTAAATATATTTAATAAACTTTAAGCTATTGGCAATATAAAATAAAATCCATTTTATTTACGTATTAATTATTAATTTTTTTTAAAGCCATTGATTTTTTTATATCAATACATATAAGTCACATATAAGTCCTGTTAATACAAAACATGTTGCTTTACAAATGCTAGAGGTGTCACATTTACAAAAATTATAACTATTGGCTTTGTAAAGAAGAAAGCTATTAATTTAGCTATTTAGAAAAAACAACACATAAATAAAAAACAAAAAAATAAATAACACCTATAGCTCAAACTTTACTACTGCGAGACCTATTGCATTTCCAATGCTTGTTATTATATGTAAGTCACGCCTAAGGTAAGCCCTGAGCAGACCTAAGGCAGGGTGCAGTGTATTTAAAAAGTAGGACATGTACTTTTAAGTTTTACATATCCTGGTAGGGAAATACTCTTTAATTAGTTTTTCACTACTGCAAGGCCTATCTCTACCATAGGTTAACTTGGAGGCTGCCTTATAACCTTTTATAAGTGGAGTTTCTCATTGGGACAAGATAGGAAAATCAAATTTGGGGTCTCAGGACTCACAATTTAAAAACACAACTCATGGTGAAGTTGATTTTTAAATTGCAGTTCTGAAAATGCCACTTTTAGAAAGTTGGTATTTTCTTACTTAAACCATTTGGTGTCTTTTGCCTGTCCCAGAAATACACGCCAGTGGTGGGTGACAGCTGGCTTCCTACATTCCCTCTAGACAGCCACACAGAAGGCAGAGTAGGTGTGACTGAGAAACCATCTGCATGCTGATGGTCATCCTGAGGAAGGATGAGAGGGAGGATCTGACACTTGAACTGAATAGAACTGTGCCTATCCCCACACAGAGGATTGCATACCCACTGTAGTGAGTTGGGGGCCACGGCAGGAAAGGTAGGCCATTGTGCACTTCAAAGCATCTCTGTGAAGTCTCCCTACTTCAAAGACCAAATTATAAGTACTGGACTTCTGACACCATGATTTAAGAACATTGCTAGAACTAAGGCCATTCTGCCAGGAAGAAGAGCTGCTGTGTTGTAGGATTTACTAGGCCTGCTCTCTACATCCTCGAACCCAAGTTTCTTCAAGGGCTTGCTTCCTGTTTTGAAGTCCCCGGGCCTGCAAAGGCTTCCTTCAACTCTGATTCAGCTACTGGACTCTGTCAACTGTGAGTCCTGCACTGGCAAACTGTGCCAGTGCAGTCCTGGGCTTTTAAAGGGAGTTCTGCAGCTTCTTTTCTACAAAAATCGACTCAATGACGACATTGTGCCAATCGGAACTGATGCAGTGCCCTACGACGCCGACGCAGCTCCAATTCGAGTACTTCCCTGTGCAGCTCTATGACAGTGCTGGACCTGACTGCAAGGTTCAACTCCAATACAGCGCCTGCATCTGAAGGATTCGATGACGATGTGGGAACAGACTGTGGGGGATCGACATCAACGCAGCACCTCCATCGTAAGGGGTTCGGCAATAATGCAGGACCGGACTATGAGACTCAAAGACGATGCATCGCCTGCATCGGGTGGATTGACGACGCAGGTCCCAACTTTGAGGCTCGACACCAACACATCTGTGCATGAATTGGAACCGATTCATCGAGTCTTCATCCCCAAATTTGATCCTGGGATGGGGCGTCCATCTTGGAGAGGTGGCGATCAGAGGGCTCTGGCCTCCAATGAAATCTAAAGTCCGCAACAACTTATTGGAGTCCCAAGCGATCCGGCTAACATTGAAAGCCTTTATGCCCTCCATCATGGGAAGGCTAGTGCAGGTGTTCACTAATAACACCAATGCCATGTGGTACTGCAACAAACAGGGCGAGGTGGGGTCATGAACCCTTTGTCAAGAGGCCCTGCACCTCTGGACATGGCTGGAACATCAGGGCATATCCCTGGTAGTTCAACACCTGCCGGGCTCTCTGAACGCCAGGGTGGACAAACTCAGCCAAGGGTGCCTAGCGGATCACGAATGGCGTCTCCATCCAGAGACGGTGCAAGTCCTGTTTCAGCAGTGGGGAAAGCCTTGCTTAGATTTGTTCGCCACCTCCAAGAATGGGCAATGTTAGCAGTTTTGCACGCTGAAGTTTCCAAGGTGACTCGCTTGGAGACGCTTTTTGTCTCAAGTGGAGCTCAGGCCTTCTGTGCGCCTCTCCGCCCATACCACTCCTGCCCAGAGTTTTCAAGAAGATCCGGAACGACCAGGCCAAGCTCATCCTTGTGGCTCCAGACTGGGCTTGGAGAGTTTGGTATCCTGAACTGTTGAGCATGGCCATCGGAACTTCGATCAGGCTGTATCTTCGGGAGTATCTCCTGTCGCAGTAGCAGGGGAGGGTTCTCCAAGTGAACCTGTCACCGCTCTGTCTTCATGCGTGGAGATTGAGTAACATTTGACAGCTTTCGACCTTCTGCCCGAAGTCTGTAATGCCATCTTGTCGTCCAGGCGTCCCTCCACCAAGACGGTATACGCCTGCCGTTGGGGGAAGTTTGTGGCATGGTGTGCAAGAAAACACTCCCCCTTCCTGCCCCCCTTTCTTGGGTCCTTCTCTTTATTCTGTCCCTTACCCAGCAGGACTCTGTCTTGGGCACAATAAAAGGCTATCTTTCTGCCATCTCTGCATTTCTATAATTGCCATATCAGCCATACCTGTTCAAATCCCCTATTGTAAATGGGTATTTGGAAAGTCTCCAACACATTTTCCCACTATGACCCTTCATCATGCTTCAGTGGGACCTAAATGTAGTACTCCTCTTTCTGATGTCCGCTCCTTTCGAGCCACTGCACAACTGTTATCTCAGGCTCCTTACAATCAATACAGCCTTTTTAGTGCTCATAACCTCTGTCCGGAGAGCCAGTGAGCTCCAGGTTATGTCATTGAAGCCATGGTATCTCAATATCTTCCCTGACAAGCTGGTCCTTCGCACTAGAGAGCTACGTTCCGAAGGTGGTCACTTTTCTTTTTATGCAGGCCAATCCATCACTCTGCCTACCTTAGTCGCTCCGCTGCATCCCTCTAAGGAAGAAGAGCGACTCTAATAACCCAAAAAGAGCATTGATCATTAACTTGAGCGCACAAAAGAGTTCCCGGGTGGATGACCAACTCGATGAACAAGTTACTTACCTTCGGCGACACCTTATCTGGTAGAGACTCTATCTAGCCACAGATTACTTACCGACCCACCCATCCTCCCCGCTCTGCAAACTGATTTCTAGGGACAGGACTGTTCCCCTTTCAGGGCCGTAGTTTCACACACCAGCAGTTACTGTTCTTCTTAGCACCTCACTCCTTACTTGGAAAATCTCGTAAAGAAACTGTTGGCAGCGCACTGTGGTGGTGCCTATGTAAGCATTGTGTACATCGCTTACGACGCGGTTGACTCCACGCGGAGTCGAACGACACCATTTACTAGTGTGCAGGCGTTCTGCTCACAAGAAATTTCCGGATAAAGTCTGATACCTTGATAATTCTAAGGTTAGGAATCTGCAGCTAGATAGGGTCTCTACCAGATATGGCATTGCCTAAAGTAAGTAACTTGTTCTTCTTGCACACTGGCACCCAACATTATCTAGAATCACTTATTTTCCTCATATTTCTGTAAGAGAAAGTTCAGGCATGTTGTGAGGATCCACAAATATCCTATCACCCAGAGTTTCAGTGTTTCTCCTGATAAAAACTGTACACCACTTGTGTGGTTGGTCCTAACGCCCAGAAACAGCAGACCCTCAAAGGCAACACGGATATATTTTCATTGATATCTATTTTAGCGGTGTGGATAGCTGTAGTATTTGGGCCCGGGCTCGAATGCCACCCAGAGAAATTTACCAAACCTAGACATTTCTGAAAGATAGATAACAAGAAATGTCCAGAGTGGTGTAACATATGAGGTTCCTACAAAATTATCATACCCAGAATACTCTGCTTATCTCTAACTTTGAATAAATAAGCTCATGCATTTTCCTCCTGTTTCTAGGATGGGAAATTTCGGTGACCACCCGTCTAGATATTTTTGTACTTTTTGGTGTGCTAAGGATTCATTTTGCCAGATAGATTCTACGAGGTTGTCATTGAATTAAAGACCTAAATATTGAAGGAACGTGGATTGCCAGGCTAAGCTTGACTTTCCAAGAACCTCTTTGGTACCAATAATATTCAATGAGTGGGCCTCGGATTAATATTTGCGTGTAGCCCAAAACAGCAGCATATTCCTCCATTTTAACCATAAGTTCAGGGATGGCAATGTCCTCGCATTCTCTTGCAATAAGAATGTCATCAGCGTACACTGCAGTTTTGAAACATCTACCATTGATGTTTATGACTATGGAGTTCTTGTGATCATTGAGTGGTACTAGAAGTGGTTTGATGGCTAGGAAGAAAAGGGATGGGGACAAGGGGCAGCCCTGCCTTGTTTGAGAGGGAAAGAGTCAGACAGAACTCCATTAGACCTAAGTTTGACATAGGTATTTGAATATAAGTCCATAACCATTTTTGCGAATGGGTCAAATAAGTTAAAGCGAGACACTTTTGACTTCAGGAAAGGCCAAGCAACCTTGTTGAATGCTTTTTCAGCATTGAATGCTATAGCAGCACCTGTAGTATTGTTGGATTTGAAAACCTGTAGTACTTGTTCTAAAAACCTAAAGTTATAGTTGGAGAGTCTACCTTATTTTTTTTTGTTTCAATAAGTTTTATTTATTTTGTTATGGTTATGGTTTACACATAAACAGGGATCTGAAAGAGACACGTTAGTGATAGATTCCTTACCTTATAATATCCCCAGGCGTCAGACTGGATCCGGAAAATTTCACGTAGCAATACCCCTGCGCGCCAGCAGGCGTCATCCGCAGCTCCGTGTCCGTCGTTAGCGCCGGAATGACGTTGTCGGAGTACTTAGACGCCGCTCATGCATGCTGACGTCAGTTCTAATTTTTTCCGCGCCAGCTAGCGCAGATCCGGAGAAGCTCTACCCCTTAGTCTTTTTTGACTAAACTTTTTGATCTTTTTGATCATTTCTCTACTCGAGTCTTCGACTCCTACGGTGCCGGTAGGGATGCACAGGTTTAAACCCTGTTCCAGGTGCGACCGACTGATGTCGGTTACCGACCCCTATCGCCGGTGCCTCAAGTGTTTAGGCCTCGACCACGACGGCCGCATCTGCTCTGACTGCCGGGCCCTGACGTCTAAAGCTAGGCGGGAGCGGTCCCGCAAGCGACTGGAACTCCGGCAGTAGGCCCTCGCAGCTCCGGGAGTGGACATCGGTCGTCAGGATCCAAGTCCTCAGGTAAGAGGCATGAGAGGTCGGAGAGACGTCATCGTTCCTCCGACCCACCCCGGCCGGGGGTTCGGGTGACACCACCCACGCGGCTCCGATGGAGTCGCGGACGTCGTGGCCTGCCCCACACCTTCGGGCCCATGGGCATGACGCGACGCCTGAGTAGGTCGAGCGGTACCTCATGGCCATGAAGTCCCTCCCTCCTCAGCCGGGTTCCGTGGCGCCTCCGGGCCCAATGGTCCCGGCTGGAGGGCCTAGCGGGTCGGGTGCTTAGGCTCCGACGCCGTCGGGTGCTTCGGCCCAGGCGCCGCAGGCCCTCCCTGGATCCGCTTCCGGATCTGGGTTGTCGCCGGTCGACCTCACCTGCGCCGGCCCAGCGGGTGTCGCCCCAGGCGCCTGCTATGGGCGCCGTCCCCTATCCTACCCTCGGTCCGGTTCTGGCGCCGGAGCGGCGCCGCTGGGCGCCACTACCGATGGCCTTTGGGGATTTCTATTTCCATGAACTGGCCCCATCTGCTGATCCTGAACTACAGGAGATGGGTGACGAGGGTGATTGGGAGGGGTCTGAGGACCCTCTGGCACGGGAGTGCCAGTCTCAACAGGACTGGACATGTGAGCTTGGGGAGGCCAGTGGAATTGACACTTCGCCAGACACTGGATTTGTCTCCCCTCCAACCGTGGCTATGGAGGAGGGGGCTGCTTATAGTGTAGTGTTGACGAGGGCAGCCAAGGCCCTAAACCTTGAGCTCCCTGTCGTGGCCGTGAGGACTAACCTCCTAACTGAGGTCCTTAAACCGCAGGCAAGCTCCAGTGAGCCTCTACTGCTGTTTAATGAGGCTTTGTGTGACGTTCTTGTGGGCACTTGGTCCAAGCCCGCCACAGGTCCGCCTGTGGATAGGAACGTGGCCAGACGCTACCGCCCGGCCCCAGGCGACCCATGCTTTTTGTCCACCCATCCCACCCGAGAGCCTGGTCATCCAGGCCTCCACTTCCCAGACCGCATTCCCGACGGCCCGCCCAATCTGGAATCCAAGAGGTACGAACAGTTTGGGAAGAAGGTGTTCTCGTCCCTGAGTTTGGGACTGCAGTCAGTCAATACCGCTTGCCTCTTGGGCCGCTACACCCACACCCTGTGGGACACAGTTGCGGAAGTGCAGCCACAATGACCGGAGGAGGCCCGGGCAAAACTCGCCCAAGCCCTTGCGGAGGGTCGAGATGCAGCATGGTATTCCATCCGGTGTGGGCTGGATACAACGGACTCACTGGGCAGGGCGATGGCAACGACGGTGGCGGTTCGACGCCACGCCTGGTTGAGGTCTGCTAACTTTTCAGCCGATGTCCAGGCTACCCTTCTGGATATGCCGCTCGATGGCCGTCGCCTCTTTGGCGACAAGGCAGACCATGTGCTTGAGCGTTTTAGGGGCTCCAGGGCTACGGCCAAGTCCTTGGGCCTCTCGGGCCCCACGCCAGCAAACGCTCCTTTCGTGGCCAAGAAAGGGGTGCCCCCACACGTGCCGCCAGCCACTCGCCGCAGAATGTTCAACAGCGCGGTGGCGGCCGTGGAAACCGCCGTAGCGACGATCGGGGACCACGGCGAGGCCAGTCCACACCTTCCCCCGCAGAACCTGCCTCTAAACCCTCCTAGTCCGTGCTTTCAGGCCCATGTGACGCCAGTGGGGGGCAGGGTTCGCCATCACCTCTTCCACTGGCGCACTGTCACATCGGACAGGTGGGTGCTGCAAATCGTCTGAAGGGGCTACTCCCTCCCCTTCGAGGCGACCCCTCCAGCCATGCCACTGCAATTCCACCCCGTGTCGTGGGATCACTTGTAACTTCTGCAAGAGGAAGTCACAGCCCTCTTGGCTAAGGGGGCCATCGAGCGCGTTCCTGGGCCGGAAGTAGGGTGTGGTGGTTACTCCCACTACTTTCTGGTACCCAAGAAGGGCAAAGGGGGCCTACGCCCTATCTTGGACCTACGGAACGTCAACAGCTTCCTCCGACAGGAGAAGTTCAAGATGCTGACTCTGGCTCAGGTCTTAGCTGCCCTGGACCCCGGAGACTGGATGATAGCGTTGGACTTGCAGGACGCTTATTTTCACATCCCCGTCCTCCCGGCCCACCGGCGTTACCTTCGGTTCACGGTAGGCCACGAGCACTTTCAATTTACCGTGCTCTCCTTCGGCCTTACCAGCGCCCCACGGGTGTTAACGAAAGTGATGGCGGTGGTCGCAGCCCATCTGCGCAGGTTAGAGGTCTCAGTCTTTCCCTTCCTCGACGACTGGTTGTTGAAGGCGGGCTCGCCCCAAACAGTCGTGAGCCCCCTGCAGACTACGGCCGATCTCCTGCACCTGCTGGGGTTCTCCATCAACGTGCCGAAGTCGTACCTGTGTCCCTCCCAGAAGCTCCTCTTCATCGGAGCGGTTCTGGATTCGGCGCAGTTTCGGGTTTATCCTCCCGAACAGCGGGTTCGGGATATTCAGGCTATGATTCTGATCTTTCAGCCGTTATCCCGAGTCTCGGTCAGGTTGACGCTGCGGCTTCTGAGGGCTGATGGCCTCCTGCATCCTTCTGATGCATCACGCCCGGTGGCGGATGCGGGCTCTGCAGTGGGACCTGAAGTTTCAGTGGGCCCAGCATCAGGGCAACTTGTCCGACCATGTCTTGATCTCGGAGGGCATTGCAAGACAGTTGCAGTGGTGGCTCACGGACCGCGATTGGGTCAGTGGCAGATCCCTCTCCCTACCCCACCCGGAGCACGTAGTTGTGACTGACGCGTCCCTCCTAGGATGGGGGGTCACATGGGAGAGGCGGAGATCAGAGGCCTCTGGTCTCCGGCGGAGTCCCAGCTCCACATCAACCTTCTGGAGCTGCGGGCAATCCGACTTGCACTGAAGGCATTCCTCCCCTTTGTCCGGGGGAGTGTAGTCAGGTGTTCACGGACAACACCACCGCCATGTGGTACTGCAACAAACAGGGCGGGGTGGGGTCGTGGACCCTATGCCAGGAGGCTCTGCGCCTCTGGCAGTGGCTGGAACATCAGGGCGTGACCCTGGTGGTTCAGCACCTGGCTGGTTCCCTGAACGCCAGGGCGGACGAACTCAGCCGCCGGTGCATGATGGATCACGAATGGCGTCTGAACTCGGACGTGGTGCAAGGCCTCTTTCAGCAGTGGGGAGAGCCTTGGTTAGATCTATTCTCCACAGAAGAGAACGCGCAATGTCATCAGTTCTGCGCGTTGGAGTTTCCAAGGCGGCGCTCGCTCGGAGACGCATTTCGTCGCGAGTGGAGTTGCGGTCTATTATACGCCTTTCCGCCTATACCACTTCTGCCCAGAGTGCTGAAGAAGATCAGGCGCGATCGGGCCCAGGTTATCCTTGTGGCTCCGGACTGGGCACAAAGATACTGGTATCCCGAGCTACTCAGCATGTCAGTTGATCCCCCGATTCGTCTGCCTCTTTGGGAGGACCTTCTGTCGCAGCAGCAGGGGACGGTCCTCCACCCGAACCTGTCCAGTCTCCACCTACGAGCTTGGAGATTGAGCGGCGACAGTTGAGGCCATTTGACTTGCCTCCCGAAGTCTGTAATGTCATTCTGGCAGCCAGGCGTCCCTCCACGAAGTCTGTATACGCCTGCACGTGGAACAGATTTGTGGCATGGTGCACAGCAAAGGCTGTGGATCCACTCTCTGACCCCTTTCTGAGGTTCTCCTCTTCCTTATTTCTCTTGCCCAGCAGGGCTCCGCTCTGGGCACTATCGAGGGCTACCTTTCTGCCCTTTCCGCCGCCTTAAGGCTACCTGATCAGCCTTCCTTGTTAAAGTCCCCGATTGTAAATAGGTTTCTGAAGGGCATCACATACATGTTTCTTCCTATTCCTTTCGTGATGCCCCAGTGGGACTTGAATCTTGTGCTTACCTACCTAATGTGTGCTCCCTTTGAGCCGCTCCATAACTGTCCTCTACATCTTCTTACCTTGAAGACTGCTTTCCTGGTTGCCATCACCTCTGCCAGGAGAGTGAGTGAGCTCCAGGCTCTTTCTTCTTCGCCTCCTTTCGTCTTTGTTCATCCGGACAAGGTTGTGTTGTGGACAAGACCCTCTTTCCTGCCCAAGGTCGTCACGGCCTTCCACATCGGGCAGTCCATTACCTTGCCCACCTTCTTTCCGCCTCCGTATCCCTAGAAAGAGGAAGAGAGGCTCTACCGTCTGGACCCAAAACGTGCTTTTTCTTAGTATCTGGATCGCACACGCCACTTCTGTGTGGATGACCAACTCTTTGTTGGTTACGTGGGCGCTAAGAAGGGAAAGGCGGTTCACAAGCGGACCATCTCGCGGTGGATCATCTTGTGTATCCAGGCGTGTTACTCCTTGGCTAAGAAGGAACCCCCTGTTGGACTGAGGGCTCATTCCACTCTGGCTACAGCGACTACCACTGCCCTAGGCCACGTAGTGTCCTTGCAGGACATTTGCCAGGCAGCTACGTGGGCCTCGCTGCACACGTTTGCAAGACACTATTGCCTGGCCAGCCAAGTCCGGAGGGATGGCTTCTTTGGCCGTTCCGTCCTCCAGGACTTTCTGGTGTGATTATTGGTTCGCAGACCCACCACCGGGGTTGGTATTGCTGGGGTATCTATTCTAAGGTAAGGAATCTATCACTAACGTGTCTCTTTCAGATGCACAAGTTACTACTTGTGTAACGATATATCTGTAAGAGACATTAGTTAGTGATAGATTCCTTACCGACCCACCCATCCTCCCCGTTCTGCGAACCGATATCTAGGGTTAAGGTCAACCCCTTTCAGGGCCCTAGTTTCATGGCACCAGTGTTGGTTCTATCATGGCTCTGCGTATCTGGCACGGAAAAGCTGTGTATCAGAACTGACGTCAGCGCGCATGGGTGTCGTCTAAGTACTCCGACGACGTCATTCCGGCGCTAACGACGCCGACGACGGACGCGGAGCCGCGGACGACGCCTGCCGGCCCGCAGGGGTATTGCTAAGCAAAATTTTCCGGATCCAGTCTGACGCCTGGGGATATTCTAAGGTAAGGAATCTATCACTAACTAATGTCTCTTACAGATATATCGTTACACAAGTAGTAACTTGTGCTTTACAGGCATGATATGGGGTACAGTAGTTACTTCTCAATAGACCTAACACAATACCAGGATTACAATGTTACAATTACAAGCCAGATGGGTTCTCATTCATCATTGCTGTTCATGCAAATGGATGTAAGTGGGTTACACATTGCAAATAGCGTAATTTAGGGTCGACATATATTTTGGAGTCTGAGTGTGTATGCCATATTACATTGGTGTTGGTCTGTTCCATACCTTAGCCTTGAAATCAGGGAGGCTGGTGTAAATACAACAGGGGCAACTAAAGAACAAAAACTGGGTTTGGTGTAGTAATGTACCGAAGCATTCATTGGTCCCCTTTTGTAACTGTTTCAGGTATCTTGTCACACATGTCTTAGATATTAGCTTGTATTTGTGGAACAATGTAAGCGGCACACAGTCCTATTTGTTATCCACTATCTTAAGGTATCCTCATATCAGCGGATGGCCTCATCCTATGGTGTCTCTGCCTGAATTATAGGCCTCCTAGTAGTTTAGTCCTCCGTGATGGTGCAGTGTATGTTTCGTAACTCCATGAGTACAACATCCCAGCTTGTGGCTAATGGGTCTTTTCGGATACCCATGGTGTCTTCACAACATAGGGCTATGCTTTCTGCTTTAGCCATGTCAAACTGGATCTTTTCCATGCAAGCACTTGTGGTGGGTCTGAGGCTTTCGATCTCCTGGTGTTTAGTCTTTTTGCCACTGCCAGGCACAGATCGATGAATTGTGAAATTACTTTGTGTATTGGGCGTCTGTGGTACAGGTGTAGTATGTATATTGACCATTCAAATGGAAGGGAGCGATCTGTGCACCGATAGAGGGTATCTGACTTAGGCATTCCGACTTTCTTTTTCGATGCAGATTTTTATTCTTTTTCAGCCATCCTGACGTCTTTGTCTTTCTAGTCTTCATCGACTACTGAGGTTGGAATGGGGATGTGATTTGCTTCTAGAGGGGGAATAAAACTGCTAGAAGTCTGTTTTCTGCACAGGTAGATGAGGCCGAACTGCTAGGTAACTTTCTCAGCCTGGATGGATGAGGTCAGACCTACAGTGCAAGTTTAGTAGGTCACCAAAGATTTTACCGTATCATGTGTACCCACCAGAGATGTTAGGCTTGTATCTTTTGTGCCATTGTATCTTGGTGCCTTTTAGTTTTGATTAACTTGTGTATTCAACTTGATTACCTTGCATGCTTCTGGTCGAGCCTACCAAACAGAAATAGTAAGATATATGGACACAATAGTTAACAGGCCGTGTAAAATCCAACGCAGATGCCATTGTCAGGTAGCTTGTGTCAAGTGTAACAAAGCTTGCTGGGTTGTCTGTGACTTTATGGCGAGTGCCAGAATTGTGTTTTTATAGTAGCTGGTGGGATACCAATGCCTTTATGGTCCTTTTATAGTATCTTTATGTTGGACCTGGTATCTTAGGCTTGTTTCCCCACTGTCCTTTTTTTGATTCTGACCTCCTGTGTTTTGACTGTGTGCTGCATTTAGTTTTTGCTTGTTTTAGAACTGTGGGCACTTTACCACTGCCGATCAGTGCGAAAGGGCAATTGTTCCCTGTGTAATTTGTGATTATGATTGGTTATCCATGATTAGCATAGTTGATTTACTGGTAAGTCCCTAGTAAAGTGCACAGTGTGTGCCCAGGGCCTTAAATCAAATGCTGCTAGTGGACCTGCAGCACTGATTGTGCCACCCACCTGATTAGTCCTTTAAAAATGCCTTGGACCTGCTGCTACAGTGTCTGTGTGTGCAATTTAGAACTACCACGTCAACCTGGCAAGTGTACCCACTTGCCAGGCCCAAACCTTTCCTTTTATTACATGTAAGACACCCCCTAAGGTAGGCCAAGGTAGACCCATGGGCAGGGTGCAATGTATTCAAAAGGTAGGACATGTGCGGGTGTGTTTTGCATGTGTCGATAGTGAAATACTTCTAATTTTTTTTTTTTCACTATTGCAAATACTATCTCTCCCATAGGTTATCATTGGAGGTGTCTTATAACCTCTTACAAGTGTAACTTTCAATTGGGAAGAGATAGAGATATGGAGTTTGGGGACACTGAACTTAAAATTATAAAAAACATTTTTTAGTGAAGTTGTTTTTTTAATTGTGTGTTTTAAAAATGCCACTTTTAAAAAGTGGATATGTTCTTGCTTTACCATTCTGTGCCTCCTCCTGCCTGTGTAATCCACATCTGGTTTAGACTTACAGTTGGGCTGGTTGTGCATTCACTCTAGACAGTCACATGAAGGGAGTTGAGGTGTGCCCCGTATATGCTGATGGCCCATCACCAGGCTGATGGGTCTTCCTGAGTTCGGATGATGCGAAGAGTTGTCACTGACACCTGACTAGGGCTGTTCCTGTCCTCACACAAAGCTGTCTCCACCCTCTGTCTGGAGCAAGGTCAGTTAGAGGCAGGGTCTTGGGTTCTGCAAAGTCTTTCCTTTGAAGTTTGTCTACTTCAAAGGCAGAAGCTGATATAAGTACTGGAGCTGTGACTCAGTAACTTCAGAACACTTTTAGAGTAAGAGGACATTCTGCAGAATCTATCTGGAGGGACTACCACTTTGCTGTGTTGGCCTGCTGCTTGCTATTTCTGTCTTGGGCAGTGAAAGGACTGGACATTGCTTTCTGTATTCTGCTTGCCAAGGTTCCCCTAAGGCTTGAGCGTGCTAGCCTCCTGTTAAGTCTCAGGGCCACCACAGATTTAACCTGCAGCCCCTCAACTCCTCTGCTGGGAGTTCTGACCTGCCAAGTGGTGTCATTTTCAGTTCTGGGCCCTTGAAGGTGGCTTTTCTGCAAAGAAAAGAAGATAATCACGCATCTCACTTCATGGCCTTTTTTTCCTGATGCTGCATCGCCTTTCGGCTGAAAAACCAAAGCATCGCCACGGCGCCGCCGAAGGATGTACGCAGCGCCTACCGTGCAGCTAAAAGATCACCACAGCCCAAGTCCTGAGCTCTGTGTCTCCAACATCCGAGACACCTGTTCTGACTCTGATGCAGGCCCTGTTGTGCAGCTGAAGAAATAATCGCTTCACCTGCCACGCGGCTGGAAAATCAACTCGGTGCTTGTTTCGCTGCCAACACATCGACCTAGCTCATCTGGAAATTTGACGCATTGCACCTGTGCACCAAGTTTTTCCTCTGTGTTTCCTGGCAGTAAGGAACCTAGGTGCATCACCTCCACTCGAGTAAGGAGTCGATGCATCACCTCCCCTGAAGGCAAGGATTTGATGTATCGCCTACTATGCACCTCAGCAATGAATCTGCACATCACCTCCTCTGGCAGTAAGAAATCGATGCATCACTTCCCCTGTGAGTAAGGAATCAACGCATCGCTCATCTCCCCAGCACCTGTCTTTGATTTTGATGCTTCTCACGTACTATAAAAGTGACACATCCAAAGTTTCCTATGGACTGAACTTTTTGAACCTTGTGGAAGTGATTACTTTGCTTTTGTATGTTGTATTTTTGTCTTTTTTGATCTTGTTTTATTCAGATAACAATAGGTTATATTTCTAAACTGGTGTGGTGTTTTCACTGTGTTACTGTGTGTTTTGTACAAATGCTTTACACATTGCATCCTAGATAAGCCTGACTGCTCGTGCCAAGCTACCAAGGGGGGTGAGCAAGGGGTTATCTTCGCTATTGGTCAGCTGGATGATGGTAGGTAGTTTTGCAGTGTGAATCTCTCTGGATTCACTATGCTGTGCATTATCCACCATCTAGTGGTTGGGTCCAGAATTGTAGTCTTTTTTCGCTCTCTTTTTTTTCGTGGCTCAGGTGGGTGTCGACATACCGCCATTTGGTGTCCTTCATGACGTTGACGCGCTTCCTCCGGAAGCTCCCACCTTTGGTCGCCATCTTCAGATTCTTTTTTCCGCCCTTGGGTCTGGATTGTCACTGAAGAACTCGCGAGTTTTTGGAGAAAGAATCTATGAAAAGAGAAGAAAAACGACGACATTTAAACTTTTCAAGACACCAGACTACAGGTCAGGTAACCGTGACGACGAGGGAGGAGGTTTTTCGACCAAGATCTCGACGTTTAACGGAGAATGCGCTCACAGGGGGCTCCCTGACCGCCGGAATGGACAAAACACCTTACAAGTTTTGCACCAATTGTCACCATAAATATGCCCAGAAGGACCAGCATCCAGTCTGCAACCTCTGCCTGCCGCTTGACCACAACAGCGAGCACTGCAACGCTTGCTCGGCGTTCACACCCAAGACCCTCAGAGTAAGAGAGAGGCAGAGAAGGGCGAACCACACCATGCAGGGGAGGGGGCACCGCCATCGCTCCGAGACTTGGGCCTCTCCAGTGGAGAGGAGGACAACATCGCTGAGGGACTGGAGGACTGCACGGTCGTCGAGGTCCCAACGAAGACGCCGAAGGAGGTAAGTGAGTCGTCGACTTCCAGACACTCGAGCGACACTCGAAAGGGTGAAGCTAAGTCCTCGAGCGTCACTCGTAGGAGTGAAGCAAAGTCCTCGAAGGGAACACTGCATCCGAATGTCTTGGCAAAAGCAAAGGCGCCCAAGGACAAACAGCCCAGCGGATCGTTCGAAAAGGACTCCCAGACGGCGAAAGCCCTGGCAAAATAAAGGTCGCCGAAGGATGCCTTTGAAAAAGACAACTCGGTGCTGAGGAAAGAAGGGCCAACAACTGCTTCGACGTCAATGACCTCGGAGCGAAGCGCACACACTCTCGATGAGGAACAGGCCGCATAGATGGGAAGGGCGAATAGGAGGCTTGAGGCAGAAATGGTGAGCATCCTGCAAAGGAAAAAGGACTTAGACGAAAGGATGAGCCAGTGCACCATACCGCAATGGATGTACTTTGAACTTCTCAAGGGGGTATTTCTGAATAGGCACATATAATTGAAATATAAAATGTCCCTATGATATTCATTCTAGTCCAATGAAAGCAGAATTAATCCCTCCAAGATGGTGGCAACTAAGCAGTTCAAGGAATCAGGTCCGTTATCCATATTTATAGCCCTTGAGTAGCCTTCCTTAGTAAAACGAAGTCCGTCGTTGATGTTTACTATCCCCACGCAGCCGATATATCTCTTCTGTGGCGCGAGGAACGGGATATATTTAAAAAAAATCTTTTTTTTAAAAAAAACACTAATTGTATTGTAATCCAGCTAGAGTCTGGTTTAGGACATTTCTTGATATGCTCATCAGTTAAATAAACCTAAAAAAACTTCTTCCAAGATGGCGGCCAAACAAGCTATCCAAGGAATTAAGCCCATTTTCCATTTCTACAGCCTTAGAACGTCTTTTGCCAGGATGGCCGACACTGATCTATCAGTTAAACTAAGTCTGCCATCGATGTTTACTATCCCTAAACAGCTGACGTGTTTTATCTGTGGCGCGAAGAACCGGCTATTTAAACGCTAACAAGCTCTGAACCTGTGAGAGTCCTGTCTCCCGTTGCGATAGGTCGATGCGACGAATCGACGGAATCCCTTCTACAGACCGCGCCTCAAGTGCTTAAGGTAAGTGTTACTGACCGATACCCTACCACCTTAACCGACCGTGTTAAGCCGTTTACTTACTACTGTCCCCCTTCCATCTTATACCTTTTATTAGGTAGCTCCATCTACAGTTACGCATCGTGTCCATAGCTGAAAACACAGCAGCCTCGTAATTCAACCCCCTACGGTGTGTATATGCGACAGACTCGCTAACGTTAGATTTTTTAGAAAGTATTAGTTATAGTGTATACTTACCATTCTATCCTCTATTAGGGATTCTTCCTGATAACTGCTGTCCCAAACATCAAAAAGTACGGCGGACCTACATCTGATACACCGCGATAAATTCTTCAACCCCCTACGGTGTGTATATATGACAGGCACCCTGAATTTGCATTGTCAATAGGACATTAGGTATAGTGTATACTTAACATATTATCCTCCTTTAGGGATATTTTCCTGATACCTGTCTTCCAAAATCTGTAAAGGTACGGTGGACCCACTTTCAACCCACCACTATAAATTTTCTGCTCGCGGAACTAGTTTCCTGATAACCTGCCTCATGATAGCCATCATATTCAGGTAATGGAACAATATTCTTTATCCACTATTAGGGTTAGAAAGAACCATATAAGTCCACCTATAAATAGTGTTCCCTTTTGCCCACCAGGATCTCTATTCCTTGAGAATAAGTTAACTTCGTATTACCTCTGAAGAACCTCCCAAAGAACATATCAGGTAACTTGAGCAATATATTGTCCGAACATAGGATTGGGGTTAGTTAACCCTATAAATCGAAACGGACAACGAATGATGCCGCTAGCGAAATATGGAATCTCAATCTTGTTAAATCTAGTGCTTGTTTAAAAACCTCATTTGAATTATAGGTCCTCTATCGCAGTATCGGGCGTGAATGAAAATAGAAAACATCCTCCAACACACGCAGGACTTCTGGTTTTGAGCATCTATGTCACTACTGACTAGAAATCTATAATAGGTAAAACTCTATTCTACAACTTGTATCTTTGGCTTAATATTGTTCTGCAAAAATAAACGGGATACTATCAAGCACTACTATAGTCTGACTTTAAAAATATTGTGCACACCCCTTAGTATTGTCTCTCAAAGCTCAATAACAACTAAAAACCCGTCCTGATATTATGCCAAACTATCCTCCTGCTACATTCGAGAATAAATAACTTCTGTTGAAGTATGGGCTCTCTGACATCTTAGCCCCGGACAGTTAGTATAACGTGAAAAATCCTTTCTGTAGTTGGTTAAATGTGCCCCAGAATGAATGTATGCTATAATGTGATATATGAAAGTTGTGATATTACTTACTCGATTGGTCGCTTAGTCCAGGTTATCTTTGTGCCTTCTACAGATCTCACCTAACTGGGAGTCTGTCTTAGGGAGTGTCACTAGGTAGATTGGTGCTGCACAGCTACAAAAAGTCAACCATATAGTCATCATACCAATAATAATAATCATTGTGTATCTTTATTAAAATGCATCAGACAGTGGAAAAAGTATATGTTTTAACACTTCATGTTTGTAATTTTTATATAGAATGAAAAACGAAGACATTGTTTTTTATTTCCAGATCTTTATTCCTTCCCCTCCCAGTCAACAACACCTAGCCCTGACGAAGGTGTGGCCCACCTGGCCTGTCACCGAAACGCGCGTCGGCTTGTGTCTCCAGAAATACGGCATATTGTGTTAAATTCATTAGGAGCCGTATTACGATCATTTATCTGGAATAACACTATGATCTATGCAACATACTTACCATCTATGTGTTGCACACACTAGGACGATAGGAATGTATGGAAGAATGAAAGTTGAATGATAGAATTTTAGGTAGATTAATTTGGAAACCTGTGAGTATGAGAGTATGACTGAAGTGTGTATTGTTACTGGGTAGGCCCTTAAGTAGAATGAATTTCTGTTATTCTTATCCCCTTTTTTTCACTTATGTATGTTGTTCGATGTTCTAAAGAAAACTATGTGGATTTAAAATGGTATTTATTTATGTAAGTTTTTTCTACATCAATTTGAAGAGTATATAAAAAAATAAAAATACATATATATTTGCTAAAAACTCTCTCTTGAGTCTAATTGGATTGACTATATTTTGTTATGTGCAGTACTAACTCCTAGGTTTATCACCCCATTTATATTGGGATCCTATTGTTAGGATCACCACATCACTTGCCAGGGTTACGTTTCTTGTTCTATGTTCAGTTTTCTCCCCCTCACGGCCTGCCTACATCCTTAAAAGCCCACCGGGGAACCCGCTTCTTTCATTATTGCACCATACCGCCTAAGCCTGCGCTTGAAGTCGAAAGAGACGACGAGGACGCCGAACCATCGAAAAAAAGACCTGAACCGGTCGAGGAACAGGAAAAAAAAGTCTATTATTTCGAGGGCGAAGACGACGAGGATCAGCCGACCTACCGGAACTCTATGTCCTCGGAGGCACAAGACTTAGAGTGGCATGACCTCAATGTCAAATTGCCGGAAGGAGTAGAAGACACCTACCCATTAAGGCCTTCACCGCCAGACGACATAGGAATCTACAATATGGTCGTCCAAAGGGCTGCACAGACATATGGGGTAAAACTGGAGGAGGAGAAGCCCAAGGCATGTTTCTTCCTGGAAACTCTGCTGCCTCAACAGACTAGGAGCCAGTTCCTGCCCATGCTCCCTAGTGTGCTGGACCAGGGAAGGGATGCCTTCAAAGAACCAGCAGTATGCAAAGCAGTGACTTCAAGAGCAGAGAAAAAGTATAAGCATTCCTCAAAGGACCCCACATACATCCAGGGGTCAGTGCCAGCCGATTCCATAATTACAGCAACGGCTAGGAAAAGGGCCAATGTACCAACAAATGCCGGACCACCTAAAGACAAGGAGAGTAGAAGGATGGACCTCGTAGGGAGGAAGGTGGAGCGGAGTGTGGCAATTCAATGGCGCATTGCAAACTCCAACGCCCTAATCAACAGGCATGCATACCAGCACTGGGAGGAAGTGGAGCAACTCCTAAAGCACCTACCAGACCAGTACCAACAAAGGGCAGCTCAGCTGGTAGAAGAGGGCAAGAACATGGTGAACACATGTTTAAAATCGGCCTTGGATGCTGCGGACACGTCCAGCAGACAGATGATGATCGGAAAAGACATGCATGGCTTAGAATATCAGGCTTTAAGCCAGAGGTGCAGAACAACATCCTAAACACACCCTTTAACGGAGAGCAACTGTTTGGCACACCAGTTGACGACAAGTTAACCCAGCTCAAGATGGACAACAAGACAGCAAGGTCCATGGGAGCGCTGCAGTTCAAAGGGATGATAATAGGGATACACCAGCGAGAATGTCAGGTGGTAGGGGAGGCAACGTGCCTACTACATCGCACCAAACATTCCAACAAAGCTACCAAGGGAACAACCAGGGCCAGCAACAGCAGGGACGGCAGCAGCAGAGCTGGTAGTACCAGCCCCGGGGCCAGTCCTTTCGAGGGCACCCGAACGGACGAGGACATTCACAGAGAGGAGGCTAGCGGCCTACCCCCAAGTGACTTCGCCAAAAGGCAGACACCCCCCTAGCAACACCTCGGGGTGGGCAGAAAGACATACAGAAAAAACAAAAACCAGGCGTTCCACAACAAACAGTACCTCGAACATACAGCACGAGTAGGAGGCAGAATAAGAGACTTCATCCAACGGTAGAGGAAGGTCATAACAGACAAGTGAATACTAAACATCCTGCAATACGTATACTGTATAGAGCTAGAAAAACAACCTCCAAACATGAAACAAAGAAACAAGGCACACTCAGCAAAGGAACGTTCACTCTTGCAACTAGAGGCGCAGGAATTGCTCACCAAGGAAGCGATAGAGGTAGTACCGCACAACCAAAGGAACAACGGGATATACTCCACTTCCTTCCTCGTGCCAAAGGTGGAAGAAACCTAGCAGCTGTTGCAACGCCCCTACGAAGGCAAGCAATACACGTATACCACTATCGCTACGACTGGCTTTTAAAGGCAAGTTTGTACAGCCACTGCAAACAACACATCAGCAGGTCATACAAACACTGACCCAACTGGGTTTCACAATCCAATGGAAAAGATCGTCAACCGAGCCGGAGCAGATCAAGATATTCTTGGGGGTGAAGACGACACCATACAGGCCAAAGTGTTCCCCAGTAGGAAGAGAACATTGGCGATACTGAAGGAAACTTGTCTTTTCACCTCTTTTGACCGTGAGGACGGTGAGCAAGGTAATGGGAATGATGGCGTCATGCATTCACCTAGTCCAAAACATTCGACTTCACATGAGACCATTCCAGGGATGGATACAGCAGCAATGGTCACAGGCAACAGGGAGTTGGGAAGATCTAATGGTTGTCACACCGCAGTGCATCAGGAAATAGCGTGGTGGAACAAGGAAAACATATCACAGGGGAAACCTTTCACACAACCAACTCCAACAGTGACCATCACAACAGACGCCTCCCAGCTGGGGTGGGGCACGCACATGAACAAACGCAAGGTGAAGGGGCTATGGGTGCAGCAGGATGCGGTCATGCACATCAACTACCTGGAACTAAAAACTGTGTTCCTAGCCTTAAAAGCCTTTCAGAAGGAGTGGTACGTAAACGGGGTGTTGATCCAAACAGACAACACAACCACCATGTTCTACATCAATAAACAAGGAGGAACACAATTAGTTGCACTATCAGGGCTAGCACAGGAAATATGGACAGGGGCTATTCCACTAAAAATAGATCTACTAGCAATACATCTCCTAGGGAAGGACAATGTGGAAGCAGACAGACGTCAGCAGGCAGACGTCAGCATCCCACGAATGGGAGATCAACCAACAGGAAATAAAGAAAGTATTCCAGAAGTGTGGTACACCTCAAATAGACCTATTTGCAACACACCAAAATGCAAAATGACAACACTTCGAATCCAGGCAACCAGACCATCGGTCACAAGGGAATGCGCTATGGATAAGTGGGTCAAAGACGTTTGCATACGCTTTTCCCCCGATACCACTGATACACAGGGTACTCAACAAATGCAGGATCAGCAACATGGCGCTGATACTAATAGCACCTCAGTGGGCCAGACAGTCCTGGTTCTCACAAATAGTGGAAATGGCGCAAGCACCAGCACACAGATTCCCAAAAAGAAGGGACCTGTTGACAATGCAGAACGGATTGGTGCTACACCCAAAGCTAGAGAGCCTCAGCCTAGCTGCACGGCTCCTGAAGACCTAGAGTTTGAACACCTCAAACTACCGGCAAGCACAATGGCAGTGCTCAGGGAGGCAAGAAGACCTACCACAAGAAAGTGCTACGTAGCAAAAGATTCTCCGAATGGTGCATTAGGGAGAAACTGCAAAGGAAAATCACAAAGGAATCAACAGTACTAAAATACTTACCACATCTACTGCAAAGTAAACTAAGCTATACATCCCTAAGGGTGCACTTAGCTGCGATAGTGGCTTACACAAGAGGAGACACAGGGAAAAGTTTTTTCACATCACAAGAATAAAAAGATTTCTAGAAGGAGCAAAGAGAATCGCACCTCCAAACAGAATTCCAGCACAAGCATGGAACCTCAACGTAGTGCTAACTCAATTCATGAAGGCACCATTTGAGCCTATTCACAAGCATACACACCACATGCTCACGCTAAAGACAGCCTTCTTAGTGGCTATCACATCACTACAATGAGTAAGTGAGTTACAGGCGCCAACTACAAGTACTGCAAAAAACACAGTGATAGGATTGTAATGAGAACAGACCCACACTTCATGCCAAAGGTGGTGTCTCCGTTCCACATCAACCAAACAATCCAAATACCTATTGTTGGACCCGGCCCATTAGGCAGGTTCACCCCTAGACTTTTTGCGTTTTCCTAGCCTATTTATGGAACCTGGTATTTGTGATTTTAGGCCTCTGCGCACTTTTTCACTGTGGTACAGTGTAAAGTGCTTGAGCTCTCTGTGGATGAATGGTGAGTGACCTGCCCTCCCATAGGAATGAATGGGGAATATGTATGCCCATGGTAGTTCCTGATGCGTGGGGAGTGCAGGGGCGAGTTTGGTATGAGAGAACTCGTGAGAATGAATGCTGCAAAATGATGTATGCAGCATGGCTGTGTCTAGTCTAGAAGTCCTACTTTTGGAAGTTGGCATATTTGTGCAAGTTGGTGCTAGTGTGTGATTGGCTGGTGAGCCTGGCCCAGAGTGCATGGGCCTGCTTGTGGATTGACTGTCTGGTTTGAGGATGACAGGGGCTGGAGAGCCCAGGAGGTTGTCTGAAGTCAGCCCATGGATGAAAGGCAGCATCTGCTGCCAGGGAAGTGGGAGGAGATGGCACCTGATAGTGAAGGGCTGTTCCTGTGTAACTACAAAGCTGGCTCCACCTCCCGCTGGGCGACTGACACCTCTGTCCCTGATACTGAAGGGGACTTCCCTCTAAACCAGTCCAGCTGGTTCTCACACTGCCTGCTTCAAAGGACTTCAAAGAACTTCAAAGGTTTTGCACTGTATAAAAAGGGGTTGTATCCCCTTCCAAAATGTTCTTGTTTTCAACTTGAATCTGCCAGGGGCTGCTGCTGCTTGAGCTCAGGGGAATCCCTGGCTCTGCCCAGCCCTGGGCACCTGATGGACTTTCCTGGACTCCTGGGGGACCCCTCTGCCTTGCTGGGCTGATGGGGGGGACTTTGCTTTGCCCCCTGAGACTCTCTGGGACCTTTGTGCAGCATGGTGGAGCTGCACTCCTGGAAGGACCTTAGTACTTTGTGTCTAGCGCTTTGGGAGCGCTTTATTGCCCCCTAGCGCTTTAGAGCGCTTTATTTTTGATTCTAGCGCTGAGGAGCGCTTTGCCAGCCTGGCGAGTGCCCACCTCGCTTATTCTTACTTTTTATCCAACTTCGGCTGCCCACGCCGGTATTGCCGATATTTTAAAATGCCTCCCCGCCTGCCTGCCTAAAGGAGAAGGGCCGCTGCGCTGCCCGCAGCGACCCGGAAGTGGATGGCCGGCCGGCCAATCCCAGCGCGGCCGGCCGGAAGTCCCGCCCCCGCAGCCCGAGAGGAGAGAAGCTGCCCGGGGGAGAGAAGAAGGACGAGTGATGGCGGCTGGTCTGCAGGGCTCCCGTGAGCGGAGGGAGCCCTGCAGCGAGAGGAGCGGCCGAGAGCGTCTGAGCGGCCTGAGGACGGAAGCGGAGGGGGCGCGAGGCACATTTGTCGGTGCCTGCCCCCACCGCGAGGCTCCCCGGCGAGAGAGAGAGACCGGCAGCAACGAGAGCCCCGGTGAGTCTGGGCTGGAGTGGGGCAGAGCAAGGGAGGGGCGCCGGGACACGTTGTCGGTGTCCGCCCCTCCCCCGCAGTAGCGCGAGCTCGCGCTCGAGAGAGGGAAGCCATGAGGGCTTCATGGGCGGCCCCAGTTGGCAGTGGGTCGCCCCAACGAGAGTGCCAGAAGGAAGCCATGAAGGCTTCATGGGCGGCCCCGGTTGGCAGTGGGTCGCCCCAACGTGCACGGAGCCCGGAGAGGCTCCCCGCCCCATTTGTGTTTGTATTTCGTGCCCTGAGAGGCGCTGGGGGCATTCTATGAAGTGACTGGAGAGTCAGGGCGGCCCCGGATGGCAGTGGGTCGCCCCAACGCTGAGAGAGCCTGTGTGGCTCAGAGGGGCCATATGTGTTTTTAAGAGCCTGTGTGGCTCCAACGTGCACAGTGTATGTGTTTTAGAGCCTGTGTCACCGCTAGAGCCACCGCTGCCACCAATGTTAGATCTGGGGGTCTCTAGTTGGCATAGGTAAGTACCTTAGACCAAGTAGGGACCCTTGCTTCTAGTCAGGGTGAAGGAATACACACAGTAGATAACCTCCGCTCTCCTCTAGGTAGCTTGGCGCGAGCAGGCAGGCTTATCCCCAAGGCAATGTGTATAATATTTGCACTCAACACAACAATAATCCCCAATCCACCACAAACTGAGACCACACAGGTAAGTATATTTTATAAAAATATATATAACTTTTATCTGGTTGCAGCAGTGTAAATAAGCAGTTGCACAATAATCACTTCAGTATAGTAACGATGTACTTAATCTTAATTGGTGTTTCTAACTTTCAGGAAGTTCTTGAAGCAAATGTCTCTAGTCTCTTTAATCAGCACAATATGCCAATATTAGGTGATTGAAAACGCTCTTCAAAATGAGCCAAGAACCATGCCAATGTCTTAATAATGTAAAACGCTCTCAAAACGAGCAATTAAACAATGCCAATGTTTGATGAATCAAACGCTCTCAAAACGAGCAATTAATCAAGGCCAGCGTTGAAAAATGCGTCACGGCGAGCCCCTGGCATCAGGGACTCCAAGCGCTACAAGCGCGTCTCACCCGGTAGCTGGGGGGAGGGGGACTCCCTTCCCCGTGATCGGTATCTCTCAGGTGCACCTCGCGGGTGAACGCTTACTCGCGCTCCAGCCCGGCCGGTCTCAGGACGCTCTCCGCCCGCTCTCGGTCCTTCAGAGAGCAGCGGGGAGCAGAGACGGCAGGCCGGGGGCTGGAACACTCTGTGGATCCCTCGGCGAGGTCAGGTCAGTCTTTCCCCGGGCCCGGCGGTGATCTTCAGCGCTTCCTCGGCTCCTCGGCAGCTCCAGTCGAGGCAGCCAATCCCGTCGCGGCGTTCGAGTCGAGCCCCTCTTGAGCGCGAGGCCGCCAACCAATGGCAGCGCGGCCTCGCTGATGACGCTCCGCCACAAGAACCAATCCCGTCGCGACTCTGGTGAGGGGGCTCGGCCCTCTCGCCCAATCAGAGCGCGGCGGGCTCGATCTTCAGGACACAGCCACCGGGATGATACGGGGCACTTTCCACGGGGGTTACTGACCCCGGGCTGCGACGGTGACACGGCCAGCAATTATTTTTCAGCGCTCCTTACGCTGGGAAGGCCCACAAGCGTCCGATCTTCGCTCCCTACGTGTCGATGAACACGTCGATCTCGGCCACACGGCAGGCTGGTTCAGCGCGGCGCCCTCACTCAGATTAGAGAGCAGCCAGTGCGCTACATGGCCCCACGCAGTGTTTCACGATCTCTGCACTGCACAGCAGCTTCAGGGGGGCACAGCAGAATCTTGTGGTCCTTTGGGCAACCTTTATGTTCCTGGGTTGCAGACAGGAGGCCAGCTCTTCTCAGGCCCTTGGAGATTCAGTAAAGACACAGCACACAGCAAAGTCTTGGCAGTTTCAAGCAGGCAGGGCCACAGCACACAGCAAAGTCCCTTTCTTCTCCTCTCCTTCAGTTGGACAGCAGGATAGGTCAGCCCTTAAAGCACACAGCAAGGCAATCTTCCATCAGCTCCTTCAGCAGTCCTTCTTCTGGCAGAGGTTCCTCTTGATTGTAGAATCTGATTTTCTGTAGTCAGGGGTCCTAGTAAGGTCCTGGTTCCTGTTACCAGTGGTTACTGGTTGTTATCTTTGTGATTACCATTTTATGTTTTATTATTTCTTATTCTAGAAGTGATTTTATATTCTACATTTTATCTAGAAGTGCTATATCTGAATATGACAGTGGCCCTTGTGGCCCTGTCTTGTGTACATAATCCCTGTGAATATTGCCTGTGCCAGTTGGCACAATGTATATGTGTGATTTTATCTGATGTGTTTTTACAATACAAAAGTTATTTTTATAATAACCTTGTGTGGAGTCTCATCTGTGGTGTGCCTAGTATGTTGTTGCTGTTGTGCGCTGGCGCAAATGCTTTACACATTGCCTCCGAGTTTAGCCTTACTGCTTGTGCCAAGCTACCAAGGGGGTGAGCAGAGGTTATCTTGGCGTGTGACTTCCTTGCCCTGACTAGAATGGTGGTTTCTGCCTGGCTTTGGCGTCAGCCTTAGCCTACCAGAAATAGCCAGTTCTAACATTGTTGGTCAGCGGTGCGGATTTTGGACTTGTGTTTGCGCAGTGCCATAGCGACAACTGGCTACATTACAAAACTCTGCAATTGTTTTTTTTTCTCAGATAGTCACATGTTTGGGATTATTGTTTTTGATTTTTTTTTCCTCAAGAGTGTCATTTTCAAATGTGTTTCTGCGCTTTATGTTTAGTGGCAGATGAGAGAAATTGACAGGGCGGGACGCCAGTAGAGGGGGAGGTTCCCATAGCTTAGGAATCCCTTGCTGGGTCCAATGTCCAATCCCAAATCCTGTCCCTGTGTGGGTAGATGGAAGAGAGGGAGTGTGAGGAGAAATGACTTGCTCAGGAGGGTGGTTGTTCCCTGAGTGTAGTGTGTGTGTCTGGATTCCCCAGTGTGGTAGGATCCAGTGGTGGCAGCTTTAATGTGTCCAGTGTGTTAATTCCCATTCCCCGCTCCCAGAGTTTGGTACCTCTGTCACGTGTGGTCAGGTTGAGTGATCAGGGGTGGTAGTAACTGCCTTACCAGTCCGAGGGGGGGGTTTGTGCGAATGAGTGATGTGCTGAACTGGAGGAGTTGGTGTGAGTTTTCTTTTTGTTAAAAAGCTTGCATGAGAGGTGTACCTCTGGTGGTGTGCAGGAGGTCCTGCAGAGGCACTGGACAGGAAGGCGGATGTCTGGCGGTGTGCTAGATGTCTTGCAGAGGCATTAGGGAGTGGTTCCAAAAGGAGTGGTTTGTGTATCTGATGATCCTGTGAAGGGGAAGAGGTTACTGTGTAACCCAGCTAGGTCCCAGTAATATGGTAGGGGTGTAGGGGCTCACGCCCTGTCTCAGTGGAGGCGGAGTGAGTGTGGGACGGTGTGTCCCACGTTGGCCTGAAACTCTATCTCAGGGCCTGGAGGGTTCCCGAAAAGGAGCGCCAGGTGAGGGGCCTAAGCTGTACATAGGTCATTTGAGGAGGATCTTCCTGTGTCTAGAGGACGGGGGGTGTCTGTAACCAGAACTCCGGCGGTCCTAGTGTTGGGCAGTACCGCTCCTAAGTGGAGGGTGCAGAAGTCCTGGCTCGCTGAGCATTTGACCGTCCAGAGTGCTTGACCATTTGTGGGGCCTCTGGAGGTCGTTCCCCGAGGAAGGGGGAAAGCCGGGTTGGGGTTGTGGCCTGACCTGGGAGGAGTACGGGAGGAGAGTGTGTCGCTGATACGCCGCTGGCGTGTGCTCTGTCTAGCCTGAGACATACTGGAACTGGAAGGGGGTGCAGAGGGACGGTGTCCTTACTTTTGACCCCGGTGTAACCTGAGGGTTTAGATCTTAGGTTGGGAGATTAGGAAACTTCTAGGTCAAGAGGAATCTCTACCAAAGTGGATCAGCTGAAGAGACTGAGGGGGCTGCCCTTGCTGTGTGTTCTGGGGCTCACCTGCAGTTTGTTGTTTCCACCAAGGTAGAGGAAAGGGGGCTTTGCTGTGTGCTGTGTCCCCCCACCTGCTTGAAGAGGAACTGTGCTATGTGCTTTGTACCTCAGAAGTGGAATAGTTTCCAGGTAGTAGACCAGTGATGGAGTGAGGTCCTGATCTGGTAGGAGAATTGTGTTCTGGTGAAGTGCTTTTCTGTGAGGGTGCGGAAACCCAGAAGTAGAGGTAGGGTGGGGCATTCTTGCCCGTGACCTCTGGTCAGCCTGAGGGTATGGTCCCTAGGTTGTTGGATCAGTGGTGGTTGTAGCTACACTGAGAGAGAGAGTGGAGCATGGCTATTGTGTGCCAGGGGTTACTACCCCCCACTCTGTGGATTAGTTAGGACCTGTGATTTGGATGGCCTATGGCCTGGTCTTGGCTGTGGATGACTAGTGTGTACCAGTGGGGTACCCTAGTTGAGTCAGAGAGTTATTATTTGGAGGAAACCATGTAGGTTCAGAGTGGCGAAAAACTGGACGGTGTCCCTGCTGTGCGAGGCCGTGTCCGTGGTTTTGTCGCCCAAAGCAGTGAAGCCCATCAGTGGTGTGATTGGTCTACCCTGCGTTTTGGCTGGAAGGGGGTTGTGTTGGACCCGGCCCATTAGGCAGGTTCACCCCTAGACTTTTTGCGTTTTCCTAGCCTATTTATGGAACCTGGTATTTGTGATTTTAGGCCTCTGCGCACTTTTTCACTGTGGTACAGTGTAAAGTGCTTGAGCTCTCTGTGGATGAATGGTGAGTGACCTGCCCTCCCATAGGAATGAATGGGGAATATGTATGCCCATGGTAGTTCCTGATGCGTGGGGAGTGCAGGGGCGAGTTTGGTATGAGAGAACTCGTGAGAATGAATGCTGCAAAATGATGTATGCAGCATGGCTGTGTCTAGTCTAGAAGTCCTACTTTTGGAAGTTGGCATATTTGTGCAAGTTGGTGCTAGTGTGTGATTGGCTGGTGAGCCTGGCCCAGAGTGCATGGGCCTGCTTGTGGATTGACTGTCTGGTTTGAGGATGACAGGGGCTGGAGAGCCCAGGAGGTTGTCTGAAGTCAGCCCATGGATGAAAGGCAGCATCTGCTGCCAGGGAAGTGGGAGGAGATGGCACCTGATAGTGAAGGGCTGTTCCTGTGTAACTACAAAGCTGGCTCCACCTCCCGCTGGGCGACTGACACCTCTGTCCCTGATACTGAAGGGGACTTCCCTCTAAACCAGTCCAGCTGGTTCTCACACTGCCTGCTTCAAAGGACTTCAAAGAACTTCAAAGGTTTTGCACTGTATAAAAAGGGGTTGTATCCCCTTCCAAAATGTTCTTGTTTTCAACTTGAATCTGCCAGGGGCTGCTGCTGCTTGAGCTCAGGGGAATCCCTGGCTCTGCCCAGCCCTGGGCACCTGATGGACTTTCCTGGACTCCTGGGGGACCCCTCTGCCTTGCTGGGCTGATGGGGGGGACTTTGCTTTGCCCCCTGAGACTCTCTGGGACCTTTGTGCAGCATGGTGGAGCTGCTCTCCTGGAAGGACCTTAGTACTTTGTGTCTAGCGCTTTGGGAGCGCTTTATTGCCCCCTAGCGCTTTAGAGCGCTTTATTTTTGATTCTAGCGCTGAGGAGCGCTTTGCCAGCCTGGCGAGTGCCCACCTCGCTTATTCTTACTTTTTATCCAACTTCGGCTGCCCACGCCGGTATTGCCGATATTTTAAAATGCCTCCCCGCCTGCCTGCCTAAAGGAGAAGGGCCGCTGCGCTGCCCGCAGCGACCCGGAAGTGGATGGCCGGCCGGCCAATCCCAGCGCGGCCGGCCGGAAGTCCCGCCCCCGCAGCCCGAGAGGAGAGAAGCTGCCCGGGGGAGAGAAGAAGGACGAGTGATGGCGGCTGGTCTGCAGGGCTCCCGTGAGCGGAGGGAGCCCTGCAGCGAGAGGAGCGGCCGAGAGCGTCTGAGCGGCCTGAGGACGGAAGCGGAGGGGGCGCGAGGCACATTTGTCGGTGCCTGCCCCCACCGCGAGGCTCCCCGGCGAGAGAGAGAGACCGGCAGCAACGAGAGCCCCGGTGAGTCTGGGCTGGAGTGGGGCAGAGCAAGGGAGGGGCGCCGGGACACGTTGTCGGTGTCCGCCCCTCCCCCGCAGTAGCGCGAGCTCGCGCTCGAGAGAGGGAAGCCATGAGGGCTTCATGGGCGGCCCCAGTTGGCAGTGGGTCGCCCCAACGAGAGTGCCAGAAGGAAGCCATGAAGGCTTCATGGGCGGCCCCGGTTGGCAGTGGGTCGCCCCAACGTGCACGGAGCCCGGAGAGGCTCCCCGCCCCATTTGTGTTTGTATTTCGTGCCCTGAGAGGCGCTGGGGGCATTCTATGAAGTGACTGGAGAGTCAGGGCGGCCCCGGATGGCAGTGGGTCGCCCCAACGCTGAGAGAGCCTGTGTGGCTCAGAGGGGCCATATGTGTTTTTAAGAGCCTGTGTGGCTCCAACGTGCACAGTGTATGTGTTTTAGAGCCTGTGTGGCTCCAGCCTGGGCGCAGTTTGCTCCTAAGGGCCAGTGAGGGCCCTGGCGCAGTTCTTTTGTTCTCCAGGTGCCCAGCACTTAGTGGGCACCTGCCACGTTTAGGCTTTTTGAACTTTAAGACTGGCGCTGCATGACAGCGCAACCCTGACACTGAGACTCAGGGCGTCTGAGCCCCAACAAGGCCCTTGCCCTAGGGACTGCCACAGGTGGTGGCTTATGGGAGTCTGCGCAATGGTATGGTTATTGCACCTCTGAATGTGATCTTTTGCATCATGTGTTATTCCTGCACCTCTGAAGGTTCTTAGGCCTCATGTGATTTTTGCGCTATTGCTTTACTCTTGACACCTCTGAATGTTTATGCATTATGTGTCTCCCTTTCCATGCGCTGCACCTCTGAATGTTTAGTCATCATGTGTCTTCTTGCGCTGCACCCCTGAATGTGATTTTATGGCATCCTGTGCTCTATTCTTAACACCTCTGAATGTTTAGTCATCATGTGTTTCTCCTTATTACTCCTCTGAATGTGTTCATACATCATGGGTAAGGTGTTCTGGTTTATGCCCCTAAATGTGGTTATTCTTAGGTGGTTGTCTTTTCTACTCCTCTGAATGTAGGTTTATTGCATCATGAGTAATGTATTCTTTCTTAGACCCCTAATGCTGTGTGATACTTAGGTGGTTCTTCTTTCTTAGTACAGGTGGTCCTAGTAAGGTCCTGGTTCCTGTTACCAGTGGTTACTGGTTGTTATCTTTGTGATTACCATTTTATGTTTTATTATTTCTTATTCTAGAAGTGATTTTATATTCTACATTTTATCTAGAAGTGCTATATCTGAATATGACAGTGGCCCTTGTGGCCCTGTCTTGTGTACATAATCCCTGTGAATATTGCCTGTGCCAGTTGGCACAATGTATATGTGTGATTTTATCTGATGTGTTTTTACAATACAAAAGTTATTTTTATAATAACCTTGTGTGGAGTCTCATCTGTGGTGTGCCTAGTATGTTGTTGCTGTTGTGCGCTGGCGCAAATGCTTTACACATTGCCTCCGAGTTTAGCCTTACTGCTTGTGCCAAGCTACCAAGGGGGTGAGCAGAGGTTATCTTGGCGTGTGACTTCCTTGCCCTGACTAGAATGGTGGTTTCTGCCTGGCTTTGGCGTCAGCCTTAGCCTACCAGAAATAGCCAGTTCTAACACCTATTTTTTTGTAAAATGCAACCACAAGCACAGAAAAGGTGCTAAACACACTGGACACCAGGAGGGCTGTAATGCACTATATAGAAATGACAAAGGAGTGCAGAAAGACAAAACAGTTCTTTGTTTTCTTTGCCAGCAGCTTTTTGGGACGACCAGTTACCAAAAATACCATTGCACGTTGGATTGCACCAACCATACAACTATGCCACAAACCAGCAGGACAACTGTTACAAGGAGCAGCTCATGCTCACTCAACAAGGAAGAAAGGAGCAACAACTGCGTTTCTAGCTAACACACCAATTCAAGACATTTGTCAAGCTGCAATGTGGTCTTCAGTGCACATGTTCACTAAGCACTACTGTGTAGATATCCAAATGAACAAAGAAGCGCAAGTGGGACAGAAGGTCTTACAATACATATTCAGTAACCAGTGCTCATCTTCCACCCAGCCACCACAATAAGGACAAACCGCTACAAAGTCGATGCACAGCATAGTGAACCCAGAAAGATACACACTGCAAAAAGTATAGTTTCTTACCTGTCCGTCTAGTTTTGCAGCTTGAAGACTTTCTGGATTCACTAGGGTACCCACCCTCCTCCATCAGAAAGATGAGACCGGAAGCAAGGGATTTAAACAGGAGAAAGACTTTACAAGATAGGAGGAAAAACAAGAATAACACAAGACAAGTAAAAAGAATCCGAAAATGGCGACCAAAGGTGGGAGCTTCCGGAGGAAGCGCATAGTCGTCACAAAGGACACCAAATGGTGGAATGTCGATGCCCACCTGGGACAAGGAAAAAAAAGAGAGAGAAAAAAGACTACAATTCCGGACCCAACCACTAGATGGCGGAATAATGCACAGCATAGTGAATCCAGAAAGTCTTCAAGTGTCAGAAGCAGTACCTGAATTGTCCTGGTTTCCGTGGGAGCGAGTGACCAAGGCTTCTATGATGATTATTTCCAAATTCCCAATCACCCCTACACCCGGATTGCTCCAAGCCCAGGAATGGAAGGGAAAGGGGAAGTGGATAACAAACAACAAAGAGAGACTTCCACACTGGTGTCTTCGTCACTACCTCAGGGATGAGTAGCTGGTGAACACCTGAAACAATTAACAGATCATTACTAACGTTCAAACCTATTTCTGGGAAAAACACCACACACTCTCTCTCTCAGCTCACTTCTCTCATACCTGATTCAGTGTGGAAATTGCCCCTCTCTTGCAGAGCCCATAAAGGTTCTTATGGGAGATTGAGGACTCTTGTTGATGCTTGTGTCAATAGGTGATTGGTTGAGTTGAGGTTAATAGTGGTGGTAAACAACGGTATTACCATATGCATATAATATATACTCTCATTTACTTGTTGAATCACACTGATGCTGGACAGTTGATAAAAGTCTATACTTCACGACATAGGCTGAATCTCTGAAGAGTCTTTTCTGAAGCTCAGTATTTGACCTTTCAAATATACAGTTTATTTGGAAACCAAGCTACTCTTCCAGACCATGGAAACTCAGGCGCTGAAGTACCCAATACCACTGGACTGAGATTGCGCCACAAAAGTCTTTGAGGAAAGAATATTCTTACCGCGGAGGACTGAGGTGATGCGGAAGAATTACTTGCCAACTGGAAATGTCCACAGAAGAATGCTGCTTTCAAGAATAGAGCCGACTCCGCCGAACACTGGAAAAGCGGAGCTGCGGTAGATTTCGGAATGCAGGAATCAGACTGGAACTGGAGCGGAACAAGCTCCCAAAGCCCCGAACTAAAGTCTCAAAAGATTCTGACTGGAATTCGGACAAAACTTGGAATTACGCAGTGATTTGACGGGAGCCAAAATCAGGGCGTCGAACTGCCGGAATAGAACAGTTGAAGTGCGCCACATAGAACGCGTGGGATAAGGAAATGGCGGACTGAATTGGAAAGACTAGAACGCTAACCCTACCAATCGGTGGCACAATCAGGAAGCGCAACTAATCCTCCCTCTTGTGGTAAATTAAAATTACCTATGCTTAATTTCTATGCGGTAAAGTTCAATAAGAATAACTCAGTCAAATAAATGAGAGGCAGAGTACGTGGCATCTGAGTTTATAAGGGTTTTATTCCTTAAAAAGGAATTGGTTCGAACCAGGTATCATGTTCCATCACCACGAAGGTTCAGGAAGGGAAAGGACATGGACATGTACAATGCTTTATTAACAGAATATCATATATATAGTCAATGCATATAGTGGTGATGAATGCAGAAGGCGTAACAGCTGAGAGAAATGAGATAAGAACACACATGCGTAACAGAAGGCGTGCACGAGGGCGTACACGGAGGTGTGTGCTAGAAACGTCATAGAGAAGTGTCACAGGTGGGTGGATCCATAGAAGAATCCTGCAGAGTCAGCAGAAATATGTGGCAGAGATGCGCGCGCAGCAGCGTGACGTGTGAATGACGTGGAACTGGAGGGTGAAGGGGACTTGACATTTGCGCTATACGGGGAGACAGAAGTCTGGCGTGTCAGAACAACCTAATCCCAAATCATATCTGGTATCTTGTGTTTGAGGAACTGTATTATCTAGAAGGAAAGGTCTCTCGGGCAGAGGCTATTCCATACTGACTGCTAGTGCGTGCATATGCGACTACGTGTCTACGTGTAAAGCAAGGGGGCCATGGGCCTACCATGGTAACGGGAGCTATGAATTACTTGCATGGAGACAGAAAGGCCGGGCCCTTTGCTCTGCAGCTGGGAAGGATGTTTACCTAAACTACTAGACAGGAATGTATTTTCGAGGAGCGGAGCAGATAACTTGAAGGCTGAATACTGTTTTGGCAGGCAAGCAGGCCGAGCCAGGCACCGCTAGCCGCGCAGGGAGTAAGACAAGGGTCATGGAAGCGGCAGGCTGCAGCTTTCAGAGACAGAAGGCAGAAAGGGCTCGATGGCATGAATCAGGGCCTAACTCGCCAGAGCCAGGAAGACGTAAAAAGTGCACCATGTAAAGACGGTGGCAAGGCATACTTAGGAACTGAATATTCGACCCATTCATGGTGGATCTGAAAGAGGACATGTTAACGTTGGACGCAAATGTATTTGCGTCTTCATAGCTGGAAGTGGAGGGAACATACATGTACTTGAAGCACGTACATGGAGCCGTTGGGGTCTACGTTAGGGGACACAATTGACCATAAAAATTCATATTACCTCATTCCCTCCTTGTCCCCTACGGACCCTTCATGATATATCAATCCTCATTAATCTATCAATCTGTTCATGTAACATCATTTGCTCTTCTTTCTTCTGACGGTGTTTTGAACGTGGACTTGAATGAGGAATACATGATGTGGCGCACAAGCCGCAAATCGCTGGCCCACATTGCAGACATAGGCAATAACTGAACACTATGAGAAGGGCTATTCCGAGGAAGGATAGGACCTTCCATCCCCAGGCTGATAGCACGCTCCAGAACCAACCGGACCAAGTCCAGGTGCCTGTATTCTGGTGTATCCGACTTGCAATCTTGTGAAGACGGGTTATGGCTCTATATACTGATGGCGCGTTTTCTGGAATGAAAACACAGCAACTCGATCCGATGACTCTACAAGCTCCGCCCCTATCGGCCAGGATGACGTCAAGGACAAGACGATTTTGAAGAACAACAATCCGCATAGCAGACTGCTCCTCCGTTAAGTTACCTAGGGCGGAAGTAGTTTCATTCACTACTGCTTCGAGGGTTCTGGTTAATCTACGTATCAGTTTACTATTAAAGACAGCTCCTAAGTAGGGAAAGAAACCTTTATTGAAGTCTGTATACTGTTCCCATGCCGTTTCAGTGTAGTCGACAATCGGGAGATCTCTCTTGGGTCTAATGTGTACTAGATGGGAGTCCCTATGATAATCAGGAGGGGCTAGGAAAACAGGTGGCAGAAGGAATAAAATGTAACAGGTGCCATCCCAATCTAAAGGCAAACGTATATATGCTGTATGACCTCCCTTTCAGCTTTCTCTTTTGCATGAAATACTACTATTTCTTTACGAATTTTCCTGTACATGGCCTCTATACATGCTTTTCTATCATGTTTTCCCTCTGAAATATTCTGACCCCACGTAGTTAGTACCTCCATCTCTTCTTTATTTACACCAGGCTGGTCTCGTTCTCTTATGAAACAGTTTATGAGAAATCTTAATAGTATACTTTGAAGGTCTACTTTCTGATGTGCCATAGCCTCGCGAATGCATTCCTGACCCTCCCCTGTCTGAACAAAATGATATATCCTGTCTAGGTAATCTTGCATTCCTGGAAATAAAACCAAAAAGTTTGCAGCACGTCTTATACGTATTGAGGCTAATATCCTGCAATCGTCTTTGCCTGGTATTGGGTCATATCTACAGTATGTAAGAAGCTCTTTAAGCTTTTCTATTGTGGCTGGTTTCGGAGTACGTTCCATTGCTAGTTCTCTAGTAGTTAATCGGTGTGCTGGTGGCGGGGTATGATAACCCCCTGATGCACCTCCTAAGGCGGAGGCTTGAGCATGATCTGTCTGTAGGGTCGTGTCAGACCCGAAAGGATTAAGCGGATTAATAGGGTTAATGGGGGATGCAGGAAGTGGTGGAGGAGTGGTCTGTCGTTGGGGAAGGTTATTAGTGGGTGGTATAGGTACAGGTGGAACATTGGTGTATGCGGGTGCTACATCGTCTAAATAAGAAGAAAGGAAAATCTCTGCTGCGGTCTTGTGACATAATTTAGTCGGAGCCAATGGAGGGGGCTGATCTTTCGGTACTTCCGGGGTCGCCTTGGGCAGGCCCTCGGCCAGGACTGGATACAATCCTGTCATAATAGCATTTCTACGTCTATCGTGTTGTTCTATTCTAACTCGTTCTCCTTCTTCTAGTAGTTCTTTTTCTTTGGCTTTTTCGGAATCCTCTTTACTTCTTTCTGCTTTTCTGAGTGCTTTCTCTGTGCGTCTATGCGATTCTTTACGCCATAATTCAATGGCATCTTTCTGTGACTGTCTGGCTTTCTTTTTCCATAATGCTTCTTCTACTCTCAAGATGCACTCGGCATCCCATGTCCCTGTAACAGGCCATCTCTGGTTCTCTGCTAAATCTTTGGTGTAGTCCACCCACAAGTCGAGATATAAAACAGCATCTAAGCCGTGTTTGTGGTACATAAAATATCCGGGAGTGTCCCTGGGTGGGATGGGAACAGCTTCCTCGAGTATTCCTTTCCTAGTTCCTATCTGTTTCAGTTTAGAAAACAGCGGCATTTTGAGCCGTGGTACTTGATACTTGATACCTACTCGTATTTGGACACCACTAATACAATAAACACAGTAATGAAAATCAAACAATCACTCATACCACGACATTTAAAACACATTAAAACATTTCGGGAAACGAACAATAACTTGATAGCGGAATACTGGATATACTGCTAAACAGTACAGATACACTGCTAAACAGTGCAGACCGGGTCTGTGTACCCAAACCCGTCTTGACCGGACACAAATTAATGCACCCGTCTAGATGCGTCCCCAGCAACGGTACTCACCGGGAAGCACAGAACGGAAGGCCTCAGAAACTCGACGCTGGACTGGACCGGACTGGACTCGTGTGAATGACGTGGAACTGGAGGGTGAAGGGGACTTGACATTTGCGCTATACGGGGAGACAGAAGTCTGGCGTGTCAGAACAACCTAATCCCAAATCATATCTGGTATCTTGTGTTTGAGGAACTGTATTATCTAGAAGGAAAGGTCTCTCGGGCAGAGGCTATTCCATACTGACTGCTAGTGCGTGCATATGCGACTACGTGTCTACGTGTAAAGCAAGGGGGCCATGGGCCTACCATGGTAACGGGAGCTATGAATTACTTGCATGGAGACAGAAAGGCCGGGCCCTTTGCTCTGCAGCTGGGAAGGATGTTTACCTAAACTACTAGACAGGAATGTATTTTCAAGGAGCGGAGCAGATAACTTGAAGGCTGAATACTGTTTTGGCAGGCAAGCAGGCCGAGCCAGGCACCGCTTGCCGCGCAGGGAGTAAGACAAGGGTCATGGAAGCGGCAGGCTGCAGCTTTCAGAGACAGAAGGCAGAAAGGGCTCGATGGCATGAATCAGGGCCTAACTCGCCAGAGCCAGGAAGACGTGAAAAGTGCACCATGTAAAGACGGTGGCAAGGCATACTTAGGAACTGAATATTCGACCCATTCATGGTGGATCTGAAAGAGGACATGTTAACGTTGGACGCAAATGTATTTGCGTCTTCATAGCTGGAAGTGGAGGGAACATACATGTACTTGAAGCACGTACATGGAGCCGTTGGGGTCTACGTTAGGGGACACAATTGACCATAAAAATTCATATTACCTCACTCTGACTGCGGACATGAACTAATTTCAGAATGGAGCCCCAGAGTGGAAATGGTTGCAATGCAGTAAATCTTCTTTTAAGCGTAGGGACTGAAAGAGGTCTCTTAATGGAACCCGGCATGGACCTGACATCAAGCTACAAAACAACACCGACAGGTAAGAAACTATACGTTATTGATTCACTGTAGTTAGAGCGAACTCGTTGGATTCACGATTGCAGCCTCGCCACGATGAGGGAGTTGTGGTCACCATATTAAGGGCTGCCGGGCACTCGGTTTCAAATAAGGTGCTCCGATCTTGTGGCAGCGTCCGTTTTAGAGAATTTTAGGGTCAGTGCCTCTGTCTTCATATGTTCCGATGACGTGTCCTGGTATTTTGAAGTGCAGACGGAAAGATTAGCTCACTGTTAGGGGTGAAATGCGGCGTCAGGGAGATGGTATTCCGGGTCAAGCTACCATTTTCCTCCGCATCAGCCGGGACTCATGACTATGGAAAAACATAGGTGACACACAAACTGCAATAGTCAAAATGTGGTATATATGTTGAAATGCCTGTGTAATTTGAAATAGCTAGGCATGGCAACCCGAAAAGTGTGACCCAGATTTTTTTTTAACTTTAGTGAAGCGTCAGATCTGCCAAGATTCCAACCAAATTAATCAACCAGTTCGCAGAAAGGCATCACACTGCCATCAGTTTGTATTGGACAGTGACTGAAACTTGGAAATGAACAAAACATGAAACAGAAGCTTCGATATGAAGGATAGATTTTCAAATTGCGTACAGACAAAAGTTTTATAAATGATGAGAACAAGTTCAGCGCTCTACTTCAGCACAGGGAGATGGATCACATGCTAATGGAAATACAACTGAGAAGGCCTGATCAAAGAATTGATCAAGTTTGAACTTCGCTTGGTTGAAGTAAACCCATTTATTAGCGTACTCCTACACTACTTATGATGGAATGTGCCTCTTTCCTATATATGCCTAATGTAGATTATTATACATTCTTCAGCTGCCACATATTCTAATTGGCAGGTGCTTTACAGCACGTTTTAAACGTGTGAATAAATTATAAAGGAATCTTCAATCTTTCACACCAGAGCCCCTGAAGCTTGGTGAATTATAAAATCGACGGAAACACCTTAAAGGTTTGACTGGTTCCATTTTGAATGGCAGTGTGAATGACTGGAGGAAAATGAGCAATGAAAAATGACATCGCCAGCGCACCTTTTCACATGTGAGCTTGCGGTGTTAACACAGCCGGTGCTTTTATATAATGGGTAATATGAGTAGCATCACAACGAGTATTAACTCCTTTATCCAATAGCTATATGCCCTGTTAGGTTAAAAATGTTTTTACTTGCTGGACTTTTAAGGTGAATACTGTCTTTTGTTTGGGTTTTACATGATATTATCCTACGGGTATGGTAAATGCTTTAACTCCCTCGCATACAGGTCAATGAAATTATTACCATTAAATGATACCTAGGCTATCTGGTTTTAGGTTTAAACTGATAATAACTGATATAGCCATCACAGGTGTAAACATATAAACACTGAAAAAACATCTTTAAAACCACAAACCAAGTACCATTCAAAGAGTGGAAAAGATGAGTGAAAGAGTCATTTTAATTTTTTCCTGACGGGGCCAATGCAATGTAACTTTGTTACACAAGGTAGCATCAAGAAAGACTTGGCTAACATTACTCTGCTTGAGTGTTGTTTAATAAGGATGACACTAAAACATTGTCTCTTCTTCCTTCTGCTTTTTTTCAGTTTTGTGGTCTTTGGGCTAAAGATGCAGTGTTTAGATGCATGTTTTAGGTCCTAGTTATTTTATCAACTGTGGAGAATCAGGAAATATCAAAATCATATTTGATATTTTGGTTACATCTGATTTCACTGATATGTAAAATGGCTGGTTTCATAAGAATCTTTCCTAATATATATCATCACATTTACCCACAGACAGAGAATAGGTGAAATCCTTTGATACATCAGCCACATTTTCTATTGAGTCAGTATTGATTATAAGTGAATTGCCAAACATCCCAGGCTTTAAACATTCAATGCAAGATGTAGTGACAGGTTAATGTGAAAAGAATGTTGTCACCAAACATCTGATATAGTGGTGAAAACATGACACCAGATGTTTAGTAAACATGGAACGCAGTGTCACATAGAATGCTGCTGGAAAAAGTCCCTACAAAGTTCAATAAACATTGGAGTGATAGTGTTTGTATGTGCAGTAATTCAGCTATGTATATGAAAAAGTTGTATGATGGCCTGTCAAAATCGATACCTGAGGTAAAGTGCTTCCCCGAAAAAGATCCTTGTCACTTGCTAGATGGTATGCTGAAAGCATCTTTAAAATCTTCAGGGATAATGAAGAATGCTGTTGGTGTTGTAGTCCATTTTGGTGCAGTAAAAATGTATTTGGACCTCAGATACCCTGTGCACACACTATCTTTACACATGAGCTATCAGTGTGGAAGGCAAGCAATAATTACAATTAAATTAAAATTCCATAAACACAGGGAAAACCACTTTCTGTTTTTAACGGCACGAAAATGTGTGACCACTGATAAACACTGTTTTTGTAAGGTATTGAAAAAACTGATAACACCCCACCAGAATCTACCAAAAATAGAAACTGAAAACAGGAAAGCCTAATGATACCACACACCGTGGGCAGTAAGAGGGTCCCAGGAGATGTCCCTCTCGCCTGAAGAATGTCCCTAGACCCTAGGACTATTGCATTTAGCGTAGAAACATGTTGACCATTAAATTGTTGATGATGATGTGTTTTTTTCAAACAGATACTCCTTCCTATGTTGATTTTTAATCCTCTATAAGCGAGGTAAAGACTAATAAAATAAATCCCTCTCCAACTTATTACAATTTTATTTTTTAGATTCCCCTTAGGTAGCATAGTCTCACAGTCTCCTACAATAAGAGCTCTGTATGAGACTGCCTGCAATAATCTTGGTTGCAGACGAGGAACATCCCTAGTGGTGACGTATTCTGTGGATGAATGATCTGCTATTTTCAAAACAGTCAGATTGTGTGTTCCAGTATGAAGCCCTTGCAGCACTGGTCAAAGTCATACCATACACAACAGTCACACAGTCTTTGTCATGTTATATATATGAATGTGCCTCAAGTATAATATTTAGATTAATCAAATTCTATTTAATGTTTTTTTTTTTAGCTACTGCTTCTCTGAAATGGCTCCGGTATGTGCAGTTGTTGGAGGTGTCCTAAGTCAGGAAGTTGTGAAGGTAGAGTTTATTTTTGCTTTTTAAATGGTTTCCTTCGTTGTTTTAAAAAGTTATTTGATTGATGATCAACACCCAAGTCTGGAAAGGTGTTAAGTGGTTCATTGTCTGGTTCCTGATAATGAGTGATTTAAAATCACTTGCCTAAAGAAAGATTATTATTGGAAACCAGGTCATTTCAGGGTGAGATGGAAGCTGAATGCATTTTGCCATGTAAATCGCACTTCATTTCTAGCATGTGATGTTCCCTAGCCACATTCTTGGAGAGCAAGCTGCACCAATAGGCAAGGAAAAAATAGTAAAGGCATGTGTGGTGAAGGGATATGCGCCTGGCCCTCAAGACATACTACTCCATGGTTCAACATAAGGTAGTACTTTACCGCACTAACGAGGAGAACGTTGTACTACATTTAGAAGCATGTGGAACATAGCTCCCCCCCTTCTTTCAACATTGGTTCAAAAGATTTGACATTGAGAAATACGCCCCAATGTGCATCTTCTGGCCGAACACCTCCTGGTGTAGACATGATTTTACGGACCTCTTAACTCATCCACTTGTCCACCAGTGGGAACTCCATCCTCAAGTTTCTGCAGTTACTTTCACCATTATAGGACCCCACTCACTGACCTTCACTCCCCCAGAAAACACAAAAGCTTTGTCTCCAGGTACCCATAGTCCATGGAAAATACACTTGATGAATTGGTCAGGAATATTTACTTACGCTTTTCACCTCTCTCACTCATTCCATATGCGGTCAGAAAGATGAGGCAGACCCCTACGACTCTTTTTCGCCACTTTGGTCTGACAACCATGGTACTTAATGCTCCTAGATGTGTCCATCAGACCACATGGGACACTCATGATCTTTCTGGACCTCCTCACTCAGCAACAGGGCCAAATCAGGCACCCAGACCCCAGGCAGCTCAACTTTGCTGTATGGCACCAATGGTCTTAGAATTTGGATATTATCAGCTCCCAGTCGAGTTTATGGCCATCGTATATGAGGTACGTAGGCCTGCTACTTGGTCTTGCATTTCTGCAAAGTGGAAAAGACTAATCTATTCCTTCGTGCCTAAGCAATTAGAATCTTTTAAGGATTCCTTTCAGGACATTGTTTTGTACTTGTTTACCTTCACAAAACAGGTCTAGCAAATACATCTATGTGCCTTCATTTTTCTGGTGTAGTCTCATACATGAAAAACAGGAAAGGCTCATTTTGTTTACGCATTCCTGTATTAAAGGCATTCATGGAGGACATGAGAAAGGTGTACCCCCGAGAACATCACCTGCACCTGCTTGGAAGATTCATGTGGTTCTCACACGCCTAACTGGTCCCCTTTTGAACCACTGCACTCCTATCCCTTGCTGTTCCTTTTATGAAAAGTGGAACATATAGTTGTACTTAGGACAAATCCCAAGTTCTTACCTAAGGCAGTATCACCTTTTCCCATTAATGAGTCAATTTAGCTTCTGTTGTCTTTCCTCTGCCTGGTACGATAACGGAAAGGGCATTTAACACCTTTTATGTAAAATTGGTGATCCCGTACTTTAAAAATAGGACCAGAGCTTTTCGACAGACCATCAACTTTTTGTGGTCTTTGCTAAACCTTATTAACGCCAATGTAATGCATGGTGGATTGTTAGATGCATCCATACTTGTTATACAAAGCTTAATGTGTGCTCCCTATACCACTTACGGCATACTGTATATGTTAAAAGTGAACCAGCGTGTCTTTCCTGGGTAAAATTTGTGTTTAGTAAATATTTGTGAAGCTGCTACTTGGTCAAGGATTACTGCGTGGACGAAGAAGCGCCTCAACCTGCCATGGTTGGCCAGGATGTTTAAAACACTTTGTTTCAAATCCCTATATCATCTACCAGTTAGTCACTGCTAGAAGGATAATGCTTTACATTTCTTTGCAAAGCACGTGTATCTACAGCCACACATGCTGCAAACTGAAAATGTTCCTTACCCTAGAAGTATCTGTACATAGCATGTAGCAACTTAGATTCTATGTCAGGACCGGAGGCTTCAGATTATGCTATATCTTCCTTCGCTTTATTAACATAAAACTCCACAGCAGCTTAGGAAAAAATATTCAAACAGTGAAAGAAAAATGCTTTAGGTCCCAAAGCATTTGAAGGAACGTTTTAACTGTCCAAAACCACAACTCCCAAGAGTCTCTTGTGTATTCCTAGTCCATAGTCCTTCCACCATGTCTATCATAGCTAAATAGCCAGTCCTCTCTTCCTCTTCCTCCTCTTTCTTCGCTGCTCCCGCAGCCAGATAAGTGCTTTAACGTTTTTTCCTTTTCGTGTGGAATTTACTGTGTATATCGTGCATACGATTTGTTGGGGGCTCGTCGCTTTGTTGTGTTTTCTTCATTGCAGAGTCCCCGGTCGCGGGAACGCTCTGTTCGTTCCTACGCGACCTTTTTTTCTTTCCCCGATTGTGCGGTGACTGATAAAGCCGCCAGGGGGCGCCCGCGCGTCTCGCCGACTCCTCAGCGCGTCTCTACATTTACGGGAGCCGCGCTGAGGAGCCTGCCTGCGCCGGAGCCTGCCCTCGCTTGCCCCTCTGACACCCGGTTTCCCGGGTCAGTACTCCTGCCTTCCGACGCCCCACTGGGGTCTGTATTGCGGCTTAGACGCGCCTTTTTGTGCACCTCAGTTCTTCGTGTGGCGTAGCGCGCTTGAGGGGAAGCAAGACTCGGTCCCGGTGAGGAGAGTCCGCGCGCTGGGGGTTTGGTGCAGCCCTAACTGCCACACCTGTTGGCCCACAAAGTGATTGCAGTCAGTTTTGTCTGCCCAAAATTCGAATTGCCTTTCATATAACACCCTCTTGGGTGCCTATAGTGCCAGGTTGCTCCTGGATTTGGGGGGTTTTTCCTTGGCTTCTATCTAGTGGATTGCTCCCTTACTTTTCTGTATCTTGTGATGGCCCAAGAAGGGGAGTATGAGGAGGAGCCCTATTCCTACCTCCAGGATAATGAATTTTACCAAGCGGTGGATAGTTCCATATACCGCTGTGTGACGTAGGTGGTGGGGCCCGTGGAGGACCGCCTCTCCGCACGCATTGTCGAGGAATGTGCGAAGTTAGCGTCCGCGCATTTGGGGGCGTCTACTGACCCCCCGGGAACATCGGGCGAAAAACCGCCGGCACCGAAAAAACCCTGCAGAGAGGGAAACCCTTCAGGGACGCAGGGGGTAGACAGAGGCGCCTTTGAGCGTCTCCGCGACGCTTTTTTGGCAAAGGCGACTGCTGCGCCCCCTACTCCTCTGACGAACCCTGAGTCAGCAGGGGACGTTGGAACGGCTCCCGCATCACCGGTGTATGATTCACCGGACACTGACGATGACGGAGAGTCGGTGCGCTCTTGGCCCCCCTCTGGCTCAGCTGCAGAGCTCCCACGGGATGAGTCGGGCATGCTGGACCCGGACGAGATTGTCCATCCGCGGTCCGCAGCTTGGACACCGGGAGAGACTGTGGCGAAGTTCGTTGCGGGTCGACTGCGCAAACCGCTGGAGAAAGAAGCCAGAGGCTGTTTGCGGGGGGAATGCCCGAGGCCTACTTTGGACGGGAAGGTGGCTATGACCCCCGAGTTGGATGCTAAGATGGCCACCTTCCTGGCCAAATTCATGAAAGATCCCCGCAAGGGTATTGACCGATCCTGGCAGTCCTGTCAGGATAAGTTGCTGGATGCAGTAGGGCCTGCCACAAAAATCCTCGACATGGCGGAGGAGGGGAAAGCGAATGGCACGGTCATTTCCCCGGAGGTGCTGTCAAACTGGGCGCAACGCGTTATCGTGTTTCTGGGGAATTGCCAATTGCGCCCTGTCCACCGAGCGCAGGCGATCGTTGCTGATTAAGCTAGACCCTAAGCTGGGGGAACTAGCCTCTTCGGAGGCGGGCGCGGTAGCCCAGGGGGGCCTCTTTGGCGAACCTTTTATCAGAGAGCTGGGCAAGTTTGTGTCCACCTTTACATCGCTGGACAAAGCTCAGTCCAGCATCAAACGCGTTTTTCACCAGCGTTTCTCTGGAGGGGCCGGTCGCGGCAGGGGCCGCGCGACCAGCCGTGGCCAACCATCCAATAACAGAGGGCAAGGCTCCGGCAGAGGCCAGTACCAGACCTCTGCGAACTTCAATAGTTTCTACCCCACCAGAGGGCAACGTTTTGGCGGCAGAGGTTTCCGAAAGAACTCCGGACCCGGCAATACCACCGGTGAGTGTACTTTGTTTGGATCAGGTTCCAATAGGAGGGAGGTTGGCAGCCTTTTACGAGGAGTGGGAGTTGCTCACTGCCGACGCTTGGGTTTTACAAACCATCCGTGAGTTTCACATAGAGTTCTACGATCAGCCCATTCAGGAGCTTTTTCCACGACCGATTGTGTTTTCAGAGTCCCACGCGCTTTTGATAGATGGAGAGGTCGCAGAGTTGCTTCGCAAAGGGGCCATCCATCAATCAATGCGCCACCCCAATGGTTTCGTCAGCAATGTCTTCCTAGTGGACAAGACGGATGGGGGCAAGAGACCTGTGATCAACCTCAAGGAGTTCAACAGGTGGTTGATCTATCGACACTTCAAGATGGAGGGTATCCACCTCCTTCGAGACGTGCTCCTCCTGCGGGATTGGATGGTGAGGCTAGACCTCAAGGATGTTTATCTGGTCGTTCCTATCCACCCGCCACATCGTCGTTTCCTTCAGTTCTTGTGGAACGACAGAGTGTTCGAGTTCACGGCGCTACCGTTCGGCGTTTCATCGGCCCCCTGGTGCTTCACAAAGGTGTTGCACCCGGTAGTAGAGTACCTCAGGGGCCAAGGGGTGCGGATGTTGGTCTATTTGGACGACATCCTCCTCATGGGACAGTGTCCGGTGGTTTTGGCCAGGCAGCTGCAACAGGCCGTACACCTCCTTCAGAGATTGGGGTTCGTCATCAACGGCTCCAAGTCGGTTTTGGTCCCCACTCAGAGACTTACCTTCCTGGGTTTCGTCGTGGACTCGGTGGAAGCTGTACTGAGTCTCCCACCCCGGAAGATCGCGAAGATCAGACATTTGCTACGGCAGACGGTCACAAAGAACTGTACGTCCTTGCGGCATGTCGCCAGGGTGGTGGGACTTCTGTCGTCCTCCATCCAAGCGATCTTTCCGGGGCCCCTACACTACAGGGCGCTTCAACGCCTCAAGGCCCAGCACCTCCGGAGAGGGATGAGCTACAATCAGTTGGTTCCCCTCACGGAGGAGGTAAAGGAGGAAATGTCATGGTGGCTGTCTCACATGGAGGCGTGGAATGGTCGGGCGATCTTCGGGTCGGTCCCAGATCTCGTCATAGAATCCGATGCCAGCAGATCGGGTTGGGGCGCTCGGTGCGGGGATTTCTCCACCGGCGGCGCCTGGTCTTCAGACGAACAACGGTTGCATATCAACTGTTGGAAGCTCCTGGCGGGCTCCTTCGCGGTCCGTTGCTGGACCAAGGATTCAGTCAAAGCCTCAAAATGGACAATGTTTCAGCGGTTCGTTATGTGAACCATTTAGGGGGTCCTCGCTCTCGCGCTCTGGCGAATTTGGCGAAGGACTTCTGGGATTACTGCCTATCGCGTCACATTGCTGTGACAGCGGAGTACCTACCAGGCCAGGCCAATCAGGTGGCGGATTGGCACTCCAGGTACCTCAGGGATGCCAGTCAGTGGAAACTGGATCCGGAAGTCTTCCAGTGGTTACAAAGCCTTTGGGGTCCCTTTTCGGTGGATCTGTTTGCGTCCCGTCTGGACCACCAACTTCCGCGATTTTTCAGTTGGAGGCCGGACCCTCTCGCGGAGGCCACGGACGCCTTTCTGCAGGATTGGAGTCGGGAGAAACCGTTTGCGTTCCCCCCGTTCTCCATGGTGGTGCGGACGGCGGCCCAGGTACGCCGCCAAGGAGTGGAGCTGGTGCTGATTACACCGCTTTGGAGGTCTCAAGTGTGGTTTCCGGTTCTTCTGGAACTTTCTTGGGATTTTCCAATCCTACTCCCCCTGTTTCCTCTCCTCCTGAGGAATCCAGATCAGGAACCGCATCCTCTCATCTTGCGGAGCTTGCTCCGTCTCATGGCGTGGAGGCTCTCGGGAGACGTTGGACGCTCCCGGGCCTTTCGAGATCGGCTGAGAACCTTCTCTCCAAAGCATGGGCCGATAGTACGACGAAGCGCTACAGATCCGCTTGGCTTAAGTGGATGCGTTGGTGTCTTCGAAGGGATTTGGATCTCTTGGTCGCGGGCCTCGTTCCCGTCCTGAATTTCCTGGCTGAATTAGCCGACAAAGGCCTTGCCTACAGAACGATTAATGCGATTCGATCAGCGATTTCTGCGGGTCATAACAGGATCGATAATTCTCCGGTGGGAGAGCATCCTTTTGTTTGCCGGCTTCTGCGAGCTATTCGTCCTGCGTTGCCTCCAGAACCCAGGTATTCCGTCCTTTGGGACGTCAATTTGGTCTTGAATGTATTCCTTTCATGGCCGGCCAACAACTACCTGTCTCTAAAAGAGCTCTCAGCGAAGTTGGCCATGCTGTTGTGTTTGGTTTCTTGTAGGCGTGTGTCTGATGTACGCGCACTGGACATATCAGCGCGCATCTTCTTCCCGGATGGGGTTACTTTTACTGTGGGCCGCCGCACAAAATCGGCGTCGCGATCTATTTCATATCCAGCTTTTCTGGACACTCCTAAGTTGTGTGTTGTGCAATGCCTAAAAGCATATGAGGATTTAACCTTAGAATTGCGCCCCCCGGGCGAGCGTCAATTGTTGATTGCCTTGCGAAAGCCACACAAAGCTGTCTCCTCCCCCACTATTGCTAGGTGGGTGCGTTGGGTCATGCAAGAAGCTGGCATCGATACGAAGCTTTTCGGAGCACACTCTACCAGAGGGGCCATGGCCTCTAAGGCGTTTGCTGTGGGTGCTCGCTTAGAGGATTTAATGCGAGCTGCAGATTGGTCCTCGGACTCAACGTTTAAGAGGTTTTATTTTAAACCTGTGGTGGATTTAGCCCAGTTGGTGGTAAGTAAGCTTTGAACTAGCATAATCTGAAGCCTCCGGTCCTCACATAGAATCGAAATTTGCCTAGCTTATGTAACGGTAAGTTTCAATTCTATTAAGGACACGGAGGCGAGGATTATCCCACCCAGAACGCACAGTGGTTTCTACCCGCCCATATGGCAGTAAGTAAAGCGTTTTCCTTTATGCAGTTATGTTATGTTGCTAGGATTTGATTTTCCTCTGTCATATTGTGCAACTCCTGTGACTCCTCGCTTACGCTGTCCTTTTTTCTGGCAGGCAACGAGGGTGCTAAACAGGATCAGTGAGACGAATGTGTAATCTGCGCGAAGAAAGAGGAAGAGAGGACTGGCTATTTAGCTATGATAGACATGGTGGAAGGACTATGGACTAGGAATACACAAGAGACTCTTGGGAGTTGTGGTTTTGGACTGTTAAAACGTTCCTTCAAATGCTTTGGGACCTAAAGCATTTTTCTTTCACTGTTTGAATATTTTTTCCTAAGCTGCTGTGGAGTTTTATGTTAATAGAGCGAAGGAAGATATAGCATAATCCTCGCCTCCGTGTCCTTAATAGAATTGAAACTTACCGTTACATAAGCTAGGCAAATTTCGATTCTCATGCACTCACCCTTTTTCCTGAACATGAGCTGCGATAGCACATGTTTTTTTACACTAAATACTCATTTATTGTCAACTAACAGAGCACATACCTACTATTCTCTACACTCCACTTTCACCTGTAGCCGTCTGAGCGAAAAACAATTTAAGGGTGGAGTCTGTGCCTATGCGCATTGGAAGAGTAAGGAAGGAGTCGCACAATATCCCGTTACTCACAGCTTCTTCGAAGAAAAACAACTTCTAATATCTGAGCCAACACTAAATAGCAGGCCTATGCAAGGCATATGAATCTACACCACTACACAGTACGAGCATATGTTTTCATGGTAAGTTAAAGTTTCTGTTCTGATGGAGGTAGAAACTTCAGTGTTGAACAGTTCGGTGACACCTTCAGAAGTCTGTGACAGGCTAGCATCTACTGTGTTTTTCTGTAGAAAACTACAGTCTCTGCTGAATACTTCTAAAAACAGATTCTTCACCTCTACAAATTCCCTGGTGTGAGACTTCGACCCACATATAAGTTCCTGCCAAGCTCTTTGACATCAGTTCCTTTTCTTTAGTACCTTCTTGCGTGGATTCGGAGCTAGCTCCTAACTTTTTATTGTCACTTGATGAGTTTTTTTCTCCACATAAGGTCTCTCCAGTGTGGAAGGGAACGCTCCTCTTTCTAAACCGACAGGTTTCAAACCAAGCAGGGACTGTGGCAAACCGATTTCTGTGACAGATCCCTATGAGGAGTGTCTCTGGTATTGAGGTTCAGGCCTCACCTGCAAGTCATGCGAGCAGTGTACCCTGATGCATCCGAGGACAATTCAGGAGAGTGAAGTCAAGCAGTACGCCACCGAACACCACAGTAAATTGCATATGACCCGCTCTTTAGCCCGGTCCCATGACAGGTTATCATCTCAGTCCAAGTCTTAGAGTAAGTCCAAGTCCAAAATGGAGTATGAGAAGTCCCAGCCTCGCCACTTTTCTTCTGAGAACCCGCTAAGACTTTAAGGTGCCCTTTGATCTTTCTCCCAGTCCCCACCGAGGAGTTCATTATACAACTGATCCAAAAGCACCCCAAATTTCCCGGGCCTTTAGCAGCCAAAACAGATTGTGTTTTTTAAAGAGGACATGCCTAGAATCTTTGGAACCCTAGTGGCTCACTCGAGCACTCTTTTGGACTCCATGAATCCACTGAGTCCCCATTTGGATTATTGAAGGTAGGTCTGTTCTCTGGATCATCAGTGTTTCCTGGACCTGCTTCGAGTTCATCCGAGACTCCAGAGCCAACTTTGCTCCTATCACTTCAAACTATGCCAATTCCAGCCACGTCAAAGCCGGCCCCAACCCCGCAGATGCCGAAGGAGGACACTGATCCCATTGTCCTGCCTGAGTCCGAACCTAATCTGCTCGATCTCCGTCGAAGTCACGTGGCACAATTCTGACTCATCCTCGTCCCAGTGCATTCTGGCTCTCATAAGATACTACCTTTGAAAAGGAGCTTCCCTCCTGTGCACCAACAATTATTTGTATCGGACATAGTCAACCACCTTTTGATGATGTTGGGGATGTATTTTCCCACATGACAATTTTTATTTGGCTCTAGAAGAGGCCAGTGGATTAGACACTTACCTGACCCAGAACGGGAGATTCCCCATGGCCCATTCATGGACTAGTCAGCCTCATTTGCTATCTGAATTAGTGAGGCAGTTTTGGACTTGCAGTTTGCTTCTGCTGGGGTGAAAACGAACATCCTCACTGAGGTTTTACAACCGGATTGACTTCATCCGAACCTTTGCATCCATTCAACGACACCCTCATGGATGCTTTTAAATTAAACCATGCTCTTGCCCATTTGTGAACAGACAGGTGGCACAACAACACATACCAGCCCGGGGGGGGGGGGGGGGGGGGGGGGTTGCTTCCTGACACAGCACCCTACTCCTGAGAGCTTGGTAGTTCAGGCACCAACTAAAAGCATTAATGCCATTTTCCCCCTTAGGGCACTCCAGACCGAGTCAAACAAAGTTGAGACACTGGAAAGGGGATGTTTTAATTTGACAGCTCACCATTAGGTAAGTCAACACCAGATGTTTGCTTGGTAGGTGCTCTTATGCATCATGGGACATGGTCACAGAGATCTTACCATCAGTCCCAGAGGTATTCTATGCCAACTTGGCACAGACTATTCAAGATAGTCAGGATACGTCCAGCATGCTGTGGGACCATTCATGAATGAGATCCATGGCTTTTCGAGTGACATCCAAGAGACAATCATGTGGATATGCCTTTTGACGGGGCTTGCCTTTTTGTCAAGAAGGCAGACTCCACCCATGAGCACTTTCAGAAAGTCAAGCCACTGCACGCTCCTACGGTCTCTCTCCCACAAGACAGTATCCCCTAAAGTTTTGCCCCTTTCGATGCATTGCTAGGGTTTCTCTTGCATAAAGCGTCCAGACCCACCATACCAACAACAGGCCCTCAGTCCTGTCTGGGTAGGGGTTCCGGCAGACAGTGTCCAGATCTGCAGGGATCATTTTAGTTTGCCCATAAGTGCACGTGGCCATCATGTGGGAAGCAGAATCAGTAATTTTCCCAACCAGTGCAAGCCATAACGACAGGTGGATCCTGCAGGTAGTCCAACGAGGCTACGCCCTGCCTATCCTTTCCATCCCACCACCTCTTCTGCTTATATCAGAGCAGTTTTCAGAGGAGCATTTGTCCATTTTGCTCAAAGAAATTCACGCTCATTTGGAGAAAGGACCTATTGAGTGTCCCACCCTCTGTGATCGGAACTAGTTGTTACTCCCATTATTTACTAGTGCCAAAAAAAGGGCAGACTCCTTTATCATTTTTAGATCTCCGACCTCTCAGTTCCTTTCTGTAGAAGGGCAATTTAAAGATGCTCATACCAGCCTAGGTTCTATCTGCCCTGAAACCAAGAGACTGGATGGTAGCTTTGGACATGCAGGATGCCTAGTTCCATGTGCCTGTCCTGTAGGCCCATAGGCGCTACCTGCGGTATCAAGGTGGGCCATGAGCATTTTCAGTTTGCTGTGCTTCCTTTCGTTCTCACAAATGCCCATCAGGTTTTCACAAAAGTGATGGTGGTTGTCGCTGCATACCTTTGAAGGTTGGGGGTGTATCAATATTTCCCTACCGCAACAACTGGCTGTGGAAGGCAGGCTCACCACTGTCAGTCGTGGACCACGGCCTGATGGTAAACCTCCTTGCATTGTTGCGGTCATAATCAATGTGCCAGAGTCACACCGGACTCTTTCGCAGAGGCTTCTGTGCATTGCTGGCCTCCTCCAAATCAAGGAGTTCAGCACATTTGGACTGTGATACTGTGTTTCTGCCTCGCTCATGTGTCTCAGTGAGTGAGGCTTTGAGGCTTTTGAGGCCTTGTGGCCTCCTGCATGTCCACCATGCCAATTGGCACATGCAGGCTCTAAAGTTGAATCTGAAGTCTGTGAATCTAGCACCAAGGGAACCTGTCAGTGATGGCTGTTCAAACGCAATTGGATCAACAGCAGATATCTCTCCTTACTTCTTCCAGATATGATGGTTGGTTGTGGAGAGACACGTTTTCACATCACCCTGTTGAAATTGGGGCTATTCGCTTTGCGTGGAAAGCCTTCCTGGCAACCATCAAGGTGATGTTGGTTTGGGTTCTCATGGACAACACCACCGTCCCATGGTGTGTGGCAACAAACTGCAGGGTGTGGCTCTCGTCTTTATGCCAGGTGGCTTTTCACTTCTGTAACCGACTAAATTGTCAGGGAATTTCCCTAATCGTGCAACACTTGGAAGAATCTTTAAACACCAGGGCAGATGCCTAGCCGATTACAAATGGCATTTACTCTCAGAAGTGTCTCAGGACGTCTTCCAACAATGGCCATAACCCCGGCTTCATCATTTCACCACTGCTTCGAATGTGCAATTTCAGCACTTTTATGCACTGGAGTTTCCCAGAACACTATCTTTCAAGACGAATTCTGCTTAGAGTAGAACACGAGGCTCTTGTATACTTTCCTGCCACTACCTTTCTTGCCCTGAGTTCTGAAGAAGATCAGGAACGACCAGGTCCAAGTCGTCCTAGTAACTCCAGATTGGACCAAGAGAGTGTGGTGTTGAAGCTCACTGTGAAAATAAAGGATAAATGACAACACTGAAATAAACAATTAGCTCTCAGCACACAAGTTTGCAAGGTTTATTGGGAACCCAATCAAAATGCAATCCGAATGCAAATAAACGTGCAGCACGGAGACCTCAGCAAAGCTTACCGAGTGCCCAATTGGTATGACAGTACAGAGACATTTTTAGGTACAAGCCTCAGAGGGTGGGTCATAACAAAATACGTAACACAGATCAGACTATGTCCTGCTGGACCAATCAGTGAGGGCCAACCCGGATGTGATACCTTCTAAGGACCCAAAAACATGCATTCTTTCCAGTTGTCTTTGGACAGCAGTTCTGAAAAACTGCATGTTCTGGCAGCTCCTTTTGGCAAAACCGGTATTCTTTTTTGTGTTATCTTTTCACCCTTGAAGATACAGGAAGGGGCTGAAACTTCCCCCTACCCTGAACCTTGGCACTTTCATGTTGCCTGTCTGCCCTGCACCTATTTCATCCCAGCCTGCTCGGCCTCTCCAATCCTCATTCCTAGAAGCCCTGTCAAATCCTTTTAACATCTCTAGGTCTCCCTTAGTTGGCTTTGTATTCATGGAAGGGACTTTCTTAGGTCTGAGAGGAGGGGCTGTTGGCTTCCTGCTACAGCTATAGCCAGTGCTACCTCTGGGAGCAGCAGCCAGTACTTCAGATGAAGTCACACCTGTTGATACCGACACAGACATGCTGTGTTGACTTAGTAACATGTCACGCATCAGAACACAGCCTACATATTTGGATACCGGCAGTACATAGTACTTCAAACTATGTGTGGCATATGTGGGCAGGTGTGTGCAAACATAGCAATCTGATATATTCAAAATTGTCACATATAGCTTTAGCATTTCAATATACTGGTTTCCTTCGTATGTATCCCACAATCTTCCTTGGTCCCCTTTATTCACATCCACCCCCATTTCAGTAATGTTCATGGTCATATTCTGTTCATAGTCTTTTGGGGATTTTGTTGGCTCAGCTCCATCACTCCCATCCCCCACTCTTCCATTAAGATGCGGTATTTCAAGTTCTGCAGAATATACTATTATCATCGTTGTTACTAGTATTGCTGGTGCCATTGAGAATGTCAAAACGTAGATCTGGTAATTCTTGCTCAGGGACTTGCTCTGGGCCCGTTGGAAAGGAAATCTCATTAAAAATTAGTCTTATTGAATGAATGAATGAAATATTATTTATATTGCGCAGCTATGCCCAATGGGCGTCAAGGCGCCTAATCCAAATAACAACTGTGAGCGGATAGAAACAGAGCCTACTGGTATGCATTGATAAAAAGCCAAGTTTTCAATGACTTCCTAAAGAGGTCAAGGGAGGGCAGTATTTTAATTTCCAGGGGGAGTGAATTCCACATCAGAGGTGCCAGTATGGAAAAAGCTTTGCTCCCCCATCTAGCCTTCTTGGCTCTGGGAATTACCAGTTGATTAAGCTCACTGGATCGTAGACATCTACTCGGAACGTATCTAGAGAGTAGCGATCCAAGGGCATCAGCCGGGCCTGCAGTTAAAGCCTTATATGTAAGGCAGAGGAGTTTAAAAGTAATCCTTGAGGGGATGGGGAGCCAGTGGAGGTTCTTCCTCGCTAAGGTCATAGATGCCAGCCAGGGCAAAGCGAGAGCAAACCGCGCTGCCGCGTTTTGTATGACCTGCAAACGCTGAAGCAGGCCCTTGTTGGCCCCGGCGTACACTGAGTTGCAGTAATCAAGCCTTGAGCCAACAAGGGCGATCACCACCTGTTTCCGTGCCTGTGGGGACAAGTAGTGTACGATTCTTTTCAAGGTCTTGATGACACCCCAACAGGTAGCCACCGTTCTGTTGACCTGAAGCTCCATGGAGAGCTGGGTGTCAAAGATGACGCCTAGGTTCCTGGCAGATTGTGTAGGTATTGGGCAGCTACCTAAAGAAGGAGGCCACCAATCATCTGACCACATGCCCTGGTCCTTGCCAAAGACCAGGACCTCTGTCTTGTCCCCGTTCAACTTTAGGGAGTTGGCAATCATCCACTCTGCAACAAGTTGCATGCAGGCCCTAAAGTTAGAAGCGGTTTCACCCACAGAGTGGGTCAGGGATACCATAATCTGCGTGTCGTCGGCATACGACACTACCTCCATCCCCTGAGATCTTACTAGTCTTGCAAGGGGGGCCACGTAGATGTTGAACAGGGTCGGACTCAATGCCGACCCCTGTGGCACCCCACATTGCAAAGACTTAACAGGGGAGAGGTATTCACCTAGCATGACACGCTGCTCTCATTGGTGAAGAAAGGAGCTCAGGAGACTGAGTGCCGGTCCTTCTACCCCTGCCTCCCTTAACCTAGATGTTAAAGTAAGGGGAGACAGGGTATCGAATGCTGCTGAAAGATCTAGCAGCACCAGTACGGTGGTTAGACCCAAATCCACTTTTCTGCGGATGTTGTCCATGACTTTGGTCAAAGCAGACTCCGTGCTATGCAGCTTTCTGAAGCCATGTTGGGACCCGTCCAAGAAACCAGAGGTATCGAGGAAGTTTGAAAGATGGAAATTCAAATGGGTCTCCAACATCTTAGCAGGGGCCGGCAGCAGAGAGATGGGTCTAAAGTTCTTCAGTACTCCAGGGTCCAAGGTGATCTTTTTCAGCAGCGGCTTTACAATGGCTTTCTTCCAAAGTGACGGAAAGATGCCCTGTTCCAAGGCTCCATTCATTACTTCCAGCATCGAAGGAAGAATGATCTCTCTGCAGTTCTTCAGTACTTTCAGAGGAACTGGATCAAGTGGGGATGACTATTTAGTTTTGTCCAACAAGCTATTAAGATCCTCTAGCGAAAGGGCAGGGAAATGTTCAAGGGACTGAGAGGAATCTTTAGTCCAAGCTTCCAGTCGTTTAATTTGGGAGAAATCCTCAGAACTAAGCGAGTTCCCCTGCGACTTTAGAGCTATGTAGATATCATCTATCTTTTTGTAAAAAAAGTCTGATATATCATTACATAGCTCCTGGGAAGCGACTACAGGATCAGGGACCTGGAGAGAGCACAAAGAGTCTACTATTTTAAAGAGCTCTTTGGAGGATGTTAAAGAACAGGTTAAGTTGGAAAAATAGTTCTGTTTTTCCTTAATGACTCTCTTTTTGTACTCTCGTAGTAGGCTCTTATAGCCTTCTCTATCCTTGAGATCCCAGGATTTACGCCACCTACGTTCCTTCTGTCTGCATGTTTGTCTGAGAAGCCTCAGATCGTCGGAAAACCAGGGGGCAGTTGGCTTCTGTCTAGCTGCAGGTTTCAGGGAAGGAGGAGCTAGTTCGTCAGCGGCTCTGGTGATGGCATCAGTGAGTTCTTGGGCCGACTCATCCACCTTCCGCTGAGTTGAAATATGGGCGTTGAGAATAAAAGGGGCCACAGCCTCCTTAGTAAAGTTTTTGAAGCTCCTTTTAAATTGTTTTTTACCAGAGCCCACGATGACAACGGGGCAGGGAATGTCTAGAGACAGCGGGACTGCTAGATGGTCAGACCAGGTAATTGGGACCGGTATACCAACCTCTAGTCTAGAGTCGTTGGAAAAAATCCCGTCAAGGATATGCCCCGCCTTGTGGGTCGGGTGGAGAACTCGTTGGACAAAGTCACATGCCTCCAAAGAATTAAGCAAAGAGCAGGTATCTTTCGAAGTAGAATCCTCTAAGTGAAAATTAATGTCGCCCAAAATAGTGAGATGAGGCCTGCCAAAATAAGGTTCCAAAATTCTAAAAAGTTCTGAGCAAAAGTTAGCTCTAGACCCGGGGGGCCTATAAAGTAGTATACCAGAAAAGGAACTCACCGGGGTATGCACAATACAAAAGTATAGCGCCTCAAAAGGATCCGTAGAGACCGATAAGGGTTTTATGGTACATGAGAGAGTAGATTTAAAAAGGATGGCTATTCCACCCCCTCTACAGCGTTCTCTGTCTAACCTTAGGAAGGTGTATCCTTCAGGTATGGCCAAAAGCAGATCATGGCCAGAGGACTCAGAAGCCCACGTTTCTGTAACAAAGATCCAGTCAGGATTCCTTGAACTGACAAAATCGTGAAATTCAATCCCATGTTTGATCAATGAACGCGCATTGATCAAAAATCCCTGTTTGGATTGGGAGATATGGCTGGCCGGCGCAGAAGAGATTGAATGAATACGGGCCTGAGTAGAGCAGGCAAAAGAAACGTTACAAGAGGGACACACGCGGGCCCGACACAATACCTCGGGTCTAAGCCGATAATGGCAGCAGAGCGCAGGGGGTCTCAGGGATAGAAGGGTGCTATATAAGTCCTCCCGGGAAGGGGGCGCGTAAACGCCAGGAGTCCCAGGGTCCAGCCCGTCCTGCAGCGCGTCCTCAGCGCGGACGGGCGCAGACGGGCTGAACTCTGGCGTAACTCCGGCGTCATTCTGGCGTCCCCGCAGCGCGTAACCGCTGCGCGTCAGCATGACTGGCTTAAATACACGCCTAGCGTCCTTCTGACGACTAGAGCGTCAAGCCTACCTGCTTGCGCCGAAAAGCGGCACCGAGTACTTCCAAAATGGCGCTCCTGAAGTGCCAATTACGCGATGATGCGGACCCGCCCAACAGCGGTGTGGTTCCCGTAAGTTAGAGTGCAGGTGAGGGCCAGGCGCGTTTTAAAAACAGGGGAAATGCACAAAATCCAGATGAAATACAAAACGAGGTAATTTAAAAGCACACAGCAGCTCTGGTCCTACAGCGCGCACAACGCGTGCAACAGTCGAGATAACAGCTGACAAGGGTGAGCCTAACGTTTACGTGGCTTAAATACACGCCTAGCGTCCTTCTGACGACTAGAGCGTCAAGCCTACCTGCTCGCGCCGAAAAGCGGCACCGAGTACTTCCAAAATGGCGCTCCTGAAGTGCCAATTACGCGATGATGCGGACCCGCCCAACAGCGGTGTGGTTCCCGTAAGTTAGAGTGCAGGTGAGGGCCAGGCGCGTTTTAAAAACAGGGGAAATGCACAAAATCCAAATGAAATACAAAACGAGGTAATTTAAAAGCACACAGCAGCTCTGGTCCTACAGCGCGCACAGCGCGTGCAACAGTCGAGATAACAGCTGACAAGGGTGAGCCTAACGTTTACGTGGCTTAAATACCCGCCTAGCGTCCTTCTGACGACTAGAGCGTCAAGCCTACCTGCTCGCGCCGAAAAGCGGCACCGAGTACTTCCAAAATGGCGCTCCTGAAGTGCCAATTACGCGATGATGCGGACCCGCCCAACAGCGGTGTGGTTCCCGTAAGTTAGAGTGCAGGTGAGGGCCAGGCGCGTTTTAAAAACAGGGGAAATGCACAAAATCCAAATGAAATACAAAACGAGGTAATTTAAAAGCACACAGCAGCTCTGGTCCTACAGCGCGCACAGCGCGTGCAACAGTCGAGATAACAGCTGACAAGCGCAAGCGCACTGAGCAATAGTGGCCTTGGGATAAGTAATGTTAATGTTGCACTTATGTCTCTACCCGGACACAAAATGGTTAATTGTATCCTGGACCGTTGTCCGCAGGCTTGTATTGACACAGATCGAAGTCTATCAGTCCTGAGCCCTTGCATTTAGGCAGCAGTTTAATCATTAATTTCTTTCTATAGCTTTCTGTTTGTTGGAGCGAAGGTTATATTCTCGGCGAGGCCCTGCTGTCGGTACCAGCGTTGGTGGGATCCGTCCTTCGTTCACAGGGGTCGCTTTTTTCGTGTTTGTCGCGTGGATCCACAAAGTTAGACTGTCACATTTCACTGCTGTAGCCATCGTGAGAATGACCTGCATGGGCCCCCTCATCTGGGCTGCAAGCAATTCCTCCGTGTGTGGGCCTTCACCCAGATCCAATCCCCAGGTTGTAAATCATGGGCTGGTGGAGTTGCGGCTTCTGGAAGGGACTTCAGCACCTGACAATGGAGGTAACCTAAAATGTCTGTTAATTTCTTACAGTAACACAATAATAGGTCGTCAGTTACTGACAGTGGGGCTGTTGACATATGTCCTGGAATGGGCATCGGTCTACCAAACACTGTCGTGTGGGCTCAGCTTCGTTACTCTGTCTGGTGTACATCTCATTGCTAGTAGTGCTAAGGGCAGTGCATCTACCCAGGAGAGGTATGTTGACGCACACATTTTAGCTATCTTGTTTTTCAACACCCCATTCTTCCTCTCAACAGCGCCTGCTGCTGGTGGATGATAAGCACAATGCAATTTGTGTTATTGCAAGCCCCTTACATATTCCCTTTATGACATTGGAAATAAATGCAGGTCCATTGTCTGACGCAAGGAGGGAGGGTACCCCAAACCTTGGCAGTAGTTACTTCAGTAGGCACTTGGCCACGCTCTGTGCATCACAATATTTGGTGGGGTAGGCCTCTGTCCATTTGCTAAACATACAGACCACAACCAAAACATACCTTTATGTCTGGGTGGGGGGCATGTCTATAAAATCAAGCTGAAGGCTTTCAAATGGCCCATGATGAGGGGGGGAGTGGCCAGGTGCAGTTGGTGTACCTTTTCCGGTGTTGTATTGGGCACAGACAGAGCATTGCTTGCAAAGCCTTTCTGCTGTCTGGCGAAATTTTGAGTTCTACCAACATTGAGAAAACAATCTGATCATACCATCACTCCCAAATGTGAAGGCCCATGGAACAGTCTGCTCATTGAAGGGAGCATGGTGGAAGACAAACATATCCTGCCATTAGGCCCTGTCCATAGCCCCTACTTTGTTTGTGTGCAACCCTGTTGCACCCACTCCTCCTTTTCCTGGTTGGCCGCACTCATCTGAATATGTATTGGGTCAAAATGTAATGAACCACTATCCTCTCTGGTGTCTGTCCTGCTGTCTACTAATTGTACCATTGTTAGCTGGCAGCCTGTAAGCGCTATTCTCTTCGCTTCTTGGTCAACTAAAGCATTGCCTCTGGAAATGGGGTCTTTTGATGAGGTGTGGGCAGCACATTTTATGATAGCCACTTTGAAAGGTAGTAGCAGAGCTTGGAGAAGGTCACAAATCAATTGTGCATGCTGTATCTGCTGGCCTGCTGATGTAAGGAACCCCCTCATTGACCACAGCTGGTCAAAGTCATGGACCACCTCAAAGGCATACTGGCTGTCCGTGTATATATTCACTTTCTTCCCTTCAGCCCACGCACCTGTCTTGTAAGTGCCACGAGTTTGGCTGCCTGTGCACTCTTTGCTGCTGTCAGTCTTACCCCTTCCAATAATTTAGTAGCTGTGCCCACTGCATAGGATGCTTGTAGTACTCCTGTGTCATCCCTTAGGCACAACCCATCTACAAACAAATCTCCTTGAGCATCTGGGAGTGGTGTATCTTTAAGGTCTGGGGGTATCTTAGTGTGCTTATATATGGCCAAGGCACAATCATGAAAGGAATCATCTGAATCAAAATCCTCCAGCTCATGTTCAGTTGGTAGCAAACACGCAGGGTTCAGAGTTGTACATCTCTTGATGATAATGTGTGGTGTCAAGAGTACCAACTCATACCTGGTGAGGCGTGCATTTGTGAAATACTGTGTCTTAGTGGATGTGAGAAGTGTGTCCACTGCATGTGGAACGTGTAGGACTAGTGTGTGTCCTAACACTAAGTTGTCTGACTGTTCCACGGCAAGTGCTGCAGCTGCCACTGCTTTCAGGCACGGTGGGAGCCCTGAGGCCACTGGGTCTAGCGTGGCAGAGTAATAGGCCATTGGGCTGGAGAACGCTCCATGTTTCTGAGCCAAGGCCCCCATTGAGCAACCTCCCTTCTCGTGACAAAACTTGTGAAAATCCTTGCTATAGTCCGGTATGCCTAGTGCTGGCGCTTCCCTCAATCCTCTTTTCAGCTCATTGAAGGCTTTCTCACATTCTTGTGACCATGGTAGAATGTCAGGTATGTCTTTGTGTGTCAGTGCCTGTAAGAGTTTTGCAATGAGAGAGAAATTTGGTATCCAGTGACTACAGTACCCTGCAACCCCTAAGAATGCCCTAACCTCCTTCTGAAGTGCGGGTCTGGGAAAATGGGTGATTGTCGAAATTTTGTCTGGCAGCAGTTTTCTTGTTCTTCTGCTAACTCATGGCCTAGGTACTTCACAGAGGTGAGGCAAAACTGTAACTTCTTTGGGGAGACTTTGTATCCCTTTAGTGCTAAGTGGCACAGAACAGCGATGGTGTCTTTTACACAAGCTTCCCTCAAAGGCAAGGCCGATAGTAAATTGACAATATACTGGATAAGCGTAGATCCCTCCTTAAGTTCCAGGGAGTCTAAATCTGTTTTTAAGGAATGTGTGAAGCTGGAGGGTGACTCTGTATAGCCCTGCACGAGCCTTGTCCAACAAAATCTCTTCTGTCTAAAGCTAAAGGAGAAAAAATGTTAGCTGTCCGGGTGCAAGGGGATGGTAAAGAAGGCGGAGCTAAGATCCATCACTGTGAAGGTGGTGGCTGTCACTGGGATGTTGGATAATATTGTTGCTGGTACTAGTTGTACTTGTTGTGATGTGATTTCCTAAAGGTGTAATCCATGTGTTCCCTCCCAAACAGCCTATGAAGCCATACTGGGAACTCAATTTGGTCCTTACGTTTTTATGTGCACCCCTTTGCAACCATTGCATCAGCTGTGCTGTACGTCTCCTGACCCTGAAGACGATCTTTCTCATTATGATAACTTCTATTCGTCCGGAAAGAAACTGATGTCTGCGTGCTTGGGTGGCGCTACATGCAGATCCAAACGGCACTTAAACAGCAAAGTGTATAAGACTCTGAGCCGCACAATGCCACCTACTCGCACACAGAGGCTACGCTGAAAAATCTTCCGGCTCCAGCCTAGCTCCTGGGAATATAGTAAACATGAGGAATCTGCGGTTAGATAGGGTATCAATCAGAAAGAGTGAAGGTAAGTAACTTCTTTATAATTGGAAGCAAAGCACATTGCAGCATATTGTTGTAGAAATGTGCTGAATTGTTAAAATACTATGAAACCCTGCTATAAATGCAGAGGAAAAGAATAGAAACGTGCCTGTCGGGTCAAAGGTGCACTTGCAGTGTTCCCCATACACTGTAGCTGTACGTAAACCAGTAACTTTCATTAATGTGCAGGCAGGGTACCTACTGGCAGATTGCCTCACAGACTTAAGTTTATTTTCCCAATTGTGCTACCTGGACCTCTGAAGCATTCAATGTTTTTTTCAGCCCTCTTTGTCTGAGATTTTTTCCTCAGAAATGTATTTCTAACAACTTTACTGAATGTCTTACAAAGACTTCACAGTTTTCATCTGTTTCAACACCTTCAGAAAATATGGCTTCAAACTGCCTTTACTTCTTTTCAAGTGCCCCTCCTGTGGGAAATGTAAGGCTGTTTCTGACTCGCATGACCTGTGTGTGGTCTGTTTACCTTCCTCTCACTTGGTCAATGACTGTCTATTCTGCCAGAAAATGACAAAGGGGCTTTAAGTACAGAGAAGGTATTTGCCTGATAAAAAAAATTAGAAGACCTCCAGGCTGAGATTTCTCCTTGAAATTGACAACCAAAGATCTCCTTAAGGTTGCAAGTGCATGTAGTTAATGGCTTCTCAGGGAGGTAATGTGTGTGTATGTGTGTGGGGGGGGGGGGGAGCAAAGATTCAGAACTGTTTGGTCAACCAATAGATTCAATAAATCATGGTCCAGCAAGTGCTTGTGTTCTTAGAAAAGGAAGTACTTTTAATACCACAGCTGTGAGAAAAACTAGGGCATCGAACAGTCTTGAAAGTTAAACAATCTTGACCCTGTGCTTAAATGGAAATGCTGCACCCACCCTGGTACCCTCTTCTCCGCTCTATGGTGCTGCCCCAGCGCCCGGTCCCCTTATAGGGTTGTCCTCTCCTGTAAGTCGAGTTTGCCTTAATTAGATACATGTGCATGTATCACTAAGTGGTTCAACTAGGGCAACTGGTAGATCAGTTTGTATAATTATTTAGCCCAAAAGGGTCTTACTGATCTGTATACCACCTTATTGGCGTTTGGCTTTTTTCAGTTGTGCAGTTTTTCAGCCTTTGGAGGTTGTGCCTAGTAGTGACAGCACCAGTCCACTCTCTGTAGAAGTGCTGGTTAGCACAGGTTATGCAGTTGTCCTGTTTCCTGCAGTTCACCACAAGAACAACGCTCTGGTAGACCGGACGACCCCTCACAGCATACGCCGAACCCGGGGACAGGCCCACTGGATGTTTGCTTCTTCAAGGCCTCCCACAAACCTGGGGCACAGCTGGGTCTCCTCCTCGACAGCCTCTCCTCCCGCAGCGCTTGACACTCTCCTCCCCTTTCTCAGCAGGCAGGCCAATAGACACTAGGCAATACCACAGGTTCTCTGGCAAGGTGCAGATGAATTGTGAAAACTCTGCACTTAGCGGTTATCTACCTCCTTGAAGTAGCATTCGGGCCAGACCAAACAATAGGACTTGCCTAGCATCTTCAGGCTCACCCACTCTCCCCCACCGTCTAAGAAATGGCAGTGCTCAGAAAATCTAAATGACATTCACTTAGTAAAAGGTCCTTCGAATTTTCAAGAGCAGTCTTGTCCCATCGTCCCTCACTTCAGTGTCCTCGTCTCCGTCCTCTGGCTTCTGGAAAGCAAGCAGTACACTTCCTCTGTCTGGGGAAGGCAGTAGGCGTCGGCCTTCTTGCACCACGCTAGACCAGAGGAAATCCAGAATGGATCCCACTGGTCCCAGTAAACATATACATATTGTACACAGTCTCACAGGGTATGTGCCGAATTTTATACACTCAAGCTCATTAATTTTGAGTCATCAAATTGCCTGGGGTAGCAGAAATAACATCCTATTCTTTGACCTTAATGACATCACAGGAAGGGACATCCTATGAACTTTCACCCTGAAACTTATCATGAAGTGATATCACATGATCTGAACCGGACATCACAATAATTTACATTGTTGAACTTCTGTAAGAACTGCATGATTAATATAACACAGCAAAGACAAATGTTTGTTAGGTTCTGCCTTTAATAGGATGCCACAATGATGTGCGAGTGGAAAATTACTCATTTCTGTTTGCCACTACTCAGAACAGTACTGGGAACCTAAATTATGTATGCCACAGTCGTGATTTAATTTATGTGTTCCCCTTGTTTAAACCGCACTGAGGAAAGTCGTGATAAATCGAAGATTCGAAAAAACAATACAACTTTCGTCCACTTGTATTACTTGATATTGACCACATATCGAAATATGATCTATAGTTTTAGCTGAAATTATTCCTTATTTGTAATGCTCTATTATTTAGTATAATTGCAAGTCCTTATCACGAGTACGAAGCACAGAGGTGAAGTTTGTTATTCAAACACATCAATATTTAATGTATTCACAGTAATGAATATATCAATAATTAGTTGAAACATGCGTTTGTTTTCTAGTTTGTTTTTTATTGAAACTGAAGAGTGGGAGCACATTTACACTACTGCTGGGTCTGGTGGCTTAGTGGACCAATGTGTCCATTGTAGAGGCCTGTGTTTGACCTCATGATCACAGTTTCAAATCCCGGCGGGTCCAATCAGCCTTTTATCCTACTGAGGTCGATAAAATTAGGACCATTGCATTGGGTAACAATAAACATCTATTATTAAGCATCAAGATACTCTTCTGGGTGAACGTGCGCTTTACAAATACATGTGTACGCTTCTGAATTGGAAGTTGCAGAAAGTATACAGTGCTCATCAAGGCACTGTTTATCTTCTGTTTTTGCAGTCGCAGCTGGTGATCTTTAAAAGTGGTGAGGCCTAATACTAGCCCTGAATAGCAGGGTGTGTGTCTGACCTCTTATAAGAAGGGATTGGGAGGGGTCGGTGTTTATGGAACATTTCTCCTACCTGAACGTTTAGAAATAAATGGGACAATGAAGTGCATTTAAAGCACAATTTTCACATAGATTTGACTTACAAAGCCATAAAGTTCACTCATTGAATATTAAAATCCTTTCATGGTATGCCAAGCCAATGAAACTTGATGCTCCCAGGAGTTACCCCCATTTTTCAGAATTTGAGTGTGGTATGAAAATGTAGGGTGGTATGAACAACCTGGGTCTGAATGTGTCTGAGGAGATTTAGGAAGGAATTATAGAAAATGCGGCTGTTGATGTATGCAAGGGTGTGGTGTGGTGGGGTGGCAGTGGTGAAGGAGAACGCGTAGTGGCCGTGGGGGTGAGACTATGGTGAGCTACTGACAATGTCCCTAACCCAGTTAGGGCCAAGAGGGGTAAAAGGCTCAATGGATAAGGCCACCCCAAAGATCAACTTCCATTTCTTAGGGATGTGTGTGTGGGCGAACTCAAGACTAGGAGACTTGAGAAGCTTCCTGTGGAGGAGTCGATGTACATCTTCCTTCTGTCGAGGAAAAGCTGGATCTACCCCTTAGTGGTGTATGATCTCAGCGTCGATGGTTCTGTCTATGCCGCTCTCAAGGCCTATCTAGGCTTTCCTTTTCAAGACCATAATTTGCTCTGAAGCTAAGTCTCAGTTCCTAGGGAACATTGTAGGCTGGCGTGGCTCGCACCCTTAATTGGAGCATAATTTTGCATTGAAGAAGGCTAGTGTGGTTGAGCAGTGACCGGGGGTGGAGCCAGACCTGAAGGGCTGGTGTCTTTTCAGGCTGGAGTAGGGGGCTTGATGCCAGACTCCCTAAGGAGCGGTGCTTGGTCGCAGGGCGCTTTGGAGGTTGAGATGGCTATTGCATCTAAGGCTGGACTAGGGCCCTAGGTGTCGATCTGCTATTTGGTCAGGAGTGCTGCTAGGATAAGTTATTGATATCTTCTTGTATGACATTGGAGACTTCAGAGGTCGCCACACCACCTCTGTGCACTTGCCTTCTTGGGTGGCTGGATGGCCAGACGGTCCTTCATCCTCTTGGGCATCGAACAGATGGCCCGAAGATGCAAGAGTTTCAGTGGAGGTTCAGTGTTGTAATATGCTCAGCACTTATTTCTTTGATGCCAGAGTGTTTTTTTACAGTGGAAAACCCAGTAGGCCTTGCAGAAAGCATCTTCGTTTTTCTGTGACAGGCAGTTTACACATGCTGTGTTGGTCTGATTAGGACTTCTCGGCATTGCACCCAGAGCAGATTTGAAAAGGTTCCATAACAACGCCTTGCATTCATTTTCTGGAATACGAGAGCCAACGCTTGTTTATGGTGGGCGTATCCGGTCATGATGTGTCTAGAAGTCTGGTGCGGTGCATCCAAAGGAAATCGGCCGTTATTTAAGAGTCGTCCAACTGGGTGAAGGGCAGGCAGACTGTTTTCAAAGTTGCTGAGTTCAAAAAATCGAAGGCTGGTCCAGAAGAATCTGGAGAATTGGTCTGTCCAGAGCTGGCACTCAAGCATCCAAACTGATGTCAGAAGAAAACAATCTGAAGTGGAGACTTTGCCTTGGTGCATTATGGACTAAAGAAAGAGTCACAACTCAAGAAAAACAAGTTGCAAACTTCCGGGCACAACACTGGATGGCAGGAGTAATGCACAGCATGATAATCTATAGCACAGCACCATAGGAACAGATTATGATGTAAGTAGCATTTTCCTTATTGTCTTTTACACACACAACAATTTTCATCCCGCTTTTTGTTACCATGTTTATTTTTATAGAGCCTGTTAAAAAATTCTGATTATTAATTTACAATTACCGTCATGAAGCGAGGCAATTTTGCAAATTATGTGTTGTCATGTGCTTAAGTATGAATGTTAACCACATCTTAATATAGATATGGAAACCAAACCAAAGTTAGGAACAAGAAAGTATCAAATTAAATGAAACTATGCAGTAGAACTGATATTAGGGAGACTTGAAATAGTTTGTGTAATATGTCAAAACTGATTTTTGATCATTTTTTGTGTTGGGTGATGTGCGGCGTAAACAGGTACGTTTTTACTTGTGATAATAAATGAAACATATGAAAAATAAAATGCCATTGTTAAGGAATATTGAACACTTGCTACATAACTAAATTGATAAAGCCCAAGCCAAAAATAATACTAATCTGTTTGCTTGTCATGGTTCCTGAACAAATTGTGAGAACAATATTCAGATGTTTTTGTTTGAAGATATGATGTGGTGTAGTTACGCCTGAAATATTTTGCTTTTTCTTCCAGGCTTTATCACAGAGAGACCCACCCCACAACAATTTCTTCTTCTTCGATGGATTACAAGGCAGCGGAATTGTTGATTGCTTGGGGACCAAATAGAAGACTGATGTTGCCATAATTCGAAAACACATTTAGTGTGGAAACGGACTAACAAATGTTTTAATCCCAATATTCTCACTCAGAGGGCAGTGGTTGCTCTGTTAACCTGCAACTGAATTCCATGAAAAATACCTGGGGCACACACACATAACCCCTTAGATTCTTCACCAACGAGGAAGTGGGAGCATTGCTTTATTTCGGAAGCTCATTCATTCCGCATCAGCCTAATCACCGACCAGTGATGATTAATGATTGATGCGTGTGCCTTCTTTAAGCTGCCATCTTGTGTAAGGCCTGGATTGATATGTTCTTTCTTACGGTTTGGTCACCTATATGTCTTTCCTTATCTGTAGGTTAAAATCTGTGTAGACTTCTTATTTGACTAGCGTCTGAAACATTTGATGTTCTTCATAGACTTGTTGGATAATTGAAGTGTCTGACGATAACCCCTTAATGCTGGGACCCAGTGGATGGCAAAACTACAATTTTTCTGCCCTTCTTCTAAATCTTTGTAAAGGATTACGTTGACACGTAAGACAACCAGTTTCCACACCTGTAGTCAGTTGCCATAATTCATTTTTTGCCTTGAGCCTTCAATTGTCTTGCTGCAGCTGCACTGTCTTTCTGCCTCATTGACGGTCTGTATCATCTTTTGGGCATTCCATAGTTAATTTTGGCCGCTACTCACGGTCGCTATGGGGATGTTTACCTTGTTAATTCCTTAATCCATTTTGGATTAGGCATAAAAACAGGGAAGTTAGTAGTGTTGTTTCTTTTTGCCTTTCGTATGCTGTGTGAACTGGGCGGTGTTCGTTTTTTCTGCATTGCTTTGGCAAGTGCCACCACACCCTTTTATGGAAGGAGTATTTTTATGGTTAACCAGGCATATCGATGTGGCTTTTTGCTTGGTCTGCAAACTAGTAAATTGTACTTTTAGAGTACAAATGGCATTCGATACCTGAAACTAGTTAATTTTACACCAAGCCACCTGATCAAATGGAGTTTGTCCTAGGTCGCCTTAGTCTAACTCTACTGTTATGGTGAGTGCCTCATTTACACTTTGCAGATTCTCTTGAATAAAACCGTACAGGGAAAGATTGTTTAAGGCATAGTAATTTTCTTGTCATTAAAACCCATTTTCGATTGTTAGCCTTAATTAAATTCCTCACTCGGCCAAAGTAGTACCTCACATGCTTTAATATTTATGTCTCAGTCCTTGTGAAATACCTTTATGGTTCATAATTTAATATTCCATTCTAACCTATAAACTAATATTTCGAGATATCAATCATTGGAATGCTTCTTGCACTAAAGTGATCTTACTTTTCTGCAGAGAACATGGAAATCCAAGCATTTTTTAATTCGAAACTCAAAGGTGAATTTCTCTTTCCTGGTCTCCTAGCTTTAAAATCTAAGTTTGCATACAGCTTTTTTTTAAAGCAGAAGCATCACAGTGGCTTCAGAACCTGTATTGATTTTTACAACTACATTTACTACAATTTAAGAAAATTAACTCTTTGAAAGTCCATAGTGTAGACCTTCTAGTAGAAACCATATGGCCCTTTGTAGGTACAATAATGCAATGTAAATCCTGAAAATTCTTCTGTGCCCTATTGTTAGTTTTCTGACCTTATACTTTACCTGGTTGCCTGCAAACCATCATACCATTCGTGGTAGCAGTTTCGCTATAGTTTGTCGCCCAAGGTGTAGCCTGCAAGAATAATAGGAACCTTTTCTCTAAAGAAAAAAAATGTGGTTCGACCCACAAACTTTTACAAAGCCACAGTGATGTTAGTGAGATAAAACTGTCATTATATTCCATTTGTTAGTCTGAAAATTAAGCCTATCTTTGCTTCTAGCCAGGTTATGAAGTTTCTGTTACATGAAATTGAAGCATTCTGTTGCATACTTTTGTGAGATTAACTAAATGTGATCTTGATTTTGTTAAGAATGCTTATGGGCGCCGAAATGCAGTTATTTTTACCAAACATTATTTTCTCTACACAGCCAGTCTGTGCCATTAATTAGTCGTAATGGAAGGTGGTACCATGTGAGTGGCTATGGCGGAAATGTACATCCTCGTAGGTCATGACTTAAGGTTTTGGTTGTTAACTACTTCGAATACAGTTTGTGTAATTTTTTTATCTGTTAGTTAAAACAGTTGTACTGGATGGATTTTGACATGCATTCTAAAGTTGTTTTTCTCAAAATAAATGATACATTTCTTTGTTTTGAGACATTTTCTTTGAGATCAAACTCATCAGTTCTAGCCTGAGCATCAGATAAGCCATTGCAAAATATTACATGCAGTTTTCTATTACATTACCATATATAATATTTACGGTTAATCGAAATCCTGCAGTACTTTTCACAGCAATTATGCTTTTTTAAAGGCAACTTGTTCATCTGTCTGTCTGTCTGTCTATCTATCTATCTATCTAAACTTAAAATGGTTAAAAGCAGTTAAAGTTGAGAAATAAAACCAAACCCCCTCAATCAATCAGTCGTTTGTTAAGCGCACTACATACCCGCAAAAGTCTCAAGGCGTTGGGGGGGCGGTGGGGGGGTGGCGCTACTGATCGAACAGCCAGGTCTTTAGTATCCTCCTGAAGGTCAGCAGGTCTTGGGTCTGTCGTAGGGGAAGGTGTTCCTTGTCTTGGAGGCGAGGTGGGAGAAGGATCTCCCGCCAATGGTTGTTCTTCGGATGCGCGGGACGGTGGGGAGTGAGGGGTCGGCGGAGCGTAGCTGATGGTTGGGGGTGTAGAAGGAGAGCCGTTTGTTGAGGTAGGCTGGGCGGGTCTTGTGGAGTGCCTTGTGTGCGTGGATGAGGAGCTTGATGGATATCCTCTTGTTGACTGGGAGCCAGTGCAGGCTTCTCAGGTGGGGGGTGATGTGGCTGTGTCGTGGTACATCGAGGATCAGTCGTGCCGAGGCGTTTTGGATGTGTTGTAGTCGATTGATGAGCTTGGTCGGGGCTCCCGCGTAGAGGGCGTTTCCGTAGTCGAGTCTGCTGCTGACGAGGGCCGAGTTCAGCTTCAGACGGCTGATCTTTATCCAGTCGGCGACGGCCTTCATTTCTTCATGGAGGTTGGCTTTGGCGGTGATGGAGAGGATCAGTTGAGTGTCGACAGCTTAGGAGATGATGTAGAGGTCGTGCTGTCGGGCGACGTGTGCGAGCGGGCCATGTAAATGTTGAACAGTGTTGGGCTGAGGGAGGATCCTTGGGGTACGCCGCAGATGATCTCGGAGGCTTCGGAACGGGGGAAGCAGACGCTCTGGGTTCTGCCGAAGAGGAAGGAGGTGGTCCATTCCAGAGCCTTGTCTCGGATCCCTGCGGCGTGGAGGCGTGCACGTAGTGTGCGGTGGCAGACGGTGTCAAAGGCGGCGGAGAGGTCTAGGAGGATGAGAGCTGCAGTCTCCCCGTTATCTAGCAGGGTCCTGATGTCGTTGGTGGGGGCGATGAGGGTGGTCTCGGTGCTGTGGTTGCTGTGGAACCCTGACTGGGAAGGGTCCAGGATTCTGTTCTCTTCGAGGCATCGGGTTAGCTGTCTGTTAACGATTATCTCGATGACCTTGGCCGGGAAGGGGAGCAGAGAGATGGGTCTGAAGTCCTTGAGGTCTCTTGGGTCTGCCTTGGGTTTTTTGAGTAGGGCGTTGATCTCTACGTGTTTCCAGCTCTCTGGAAAGGTCGCGGTCTCAAGGGAGAAATTGATGACGTTGCGTAGGTGGGGTGCGATGGAGCTGCTTGCTTTGTTGAAGACGTGGTGCAGGAATGGGTCTAACGGAGAGCCGGAGTGGATTGTGCTTATGGTCTTGATGGTGTCATCGACGCTCACGCTGGTCCAGTCTAGCAAGGGGACGTGGTCGATGGTGTGCGGAGGGTCTGTTGTGTTGCTGTCTGGATGTTGAAGCTATTGTGGATGTCTGCTATCTTGCGGTGAAAGAAGGTGGCGAGGGAGTCGCACAGGGCTTGCGACGGCGGGATGTCGTTGGTGTTGGAGTTGGGGTTGGAGAGTTCCCTCATATGTTGAAGAGCTCCTTGCTGTCGTGTGCGTTGTTGTCGAGGCGGTCTTTGAAGGAGGTCTTCTTGGCAGCTCTGATGAGGTGGTAGTGGTTGCGGACGCCGTCCTTGTGTGCTGCGTGGCTGTCCGGAGTTTGTTCACTGTACCATTTCTTCTCTAGTTTCCGTCAGACTTGCTTGGAATCTAGGAGTTCTGGGGTGAACCAGCTGGCCCTCTTGCTGGTGTCTCTCTGGGTGGGTTTCTTCAGCGGGGCGATGGTGTTGGTGCAGTCCTCGATCCAGCGTCTGAGGTTGTGGGCAGCGACGTCGGTGTTGGAGGCTTCGGTGGGTGGGCTGAGAGCTAGGTTTGCATGTAGTTGGTTTTCCGTGATTTTGCTCTAGCAGCGGCGGGGGATCTGTTGTGTGCGGTGGTGTGTGGTGGGTTTCTGGAAGGTGAAGTGGATGCAGCAGTGGTCGGTCCAGAGGAGTTAGGTGGTGTTGCTGACAAAGACGTGCGGGCTTGAGGAGAAGACTGGGTCGAGCGCGTGGCCGGCTGAGTGGGTGGGCATTGTGACGAGTTGCCTTAGTCAGAGGTTGGTGAGGTTGTCGATCAGGGTGGTGGAGTTGCTGTCGTTGTTGTTCTAAAAGTGAAAGTTCAGGGCTCCGAGGAGGATGTAGCCGGTAGAGGTCAGGGCGTGCGTGCTGATGAAGTCGGTGATGGAGTCGCTGAACTAGGGGCGGGATCCGGGGGGTCAGTAGACGAGGGTGGAGTTGGGGTCAGTGTGGATCTGGAAATGCATGTGTTCGTGGTGCTGAGCGCGTCGTCGGTGCTAGTCGAGACCCTGATTCTGTTCTTGTGGACGATGGCAATTCCTCCTCCGACTCCGTTGGTGCGGTCTCTGCGGGTGATCTTGTAGCCATCTGGGATGGCTATGGCGATGTTGGGTGCAGAGGAGTTGTTCAACCAGGTCTCTGTCAGGATGGTGACGTCCAGGGATGTTGTGTTGAGCAGGTCCCAGAGCTCGACGGCGTGTTTGCGTGCCGAGCGGGTGTTCAGTAGTATGCATCGGAGGTGGTTGAGGTCTTTATTGGCGGGTTGTTCGTCGGCTCTGTGGCTGGTGTAGCTGCAGTTCTGGCAGGTGAAAGGACCGTGTGTGCGTTTTGGGGCGGACTTAAAGCAGTTGTGGGTCCGTCCAGGGTTGAGAGCGTGCAGAGTGCTGGCGTCGTAGTGGTGGCGGTCGTCGTGGAGAGTGCGGGGGCCAGGGGTTCTGGCGCGTTTCAGGGGCGGACGGGCGCAGACGGGCTTGCCGCGTGCCCGCGGCGCGACCGCGCAGCGGCCGGCATGTATGGGGAGGTGGGAGTGAGGAGCAGCTGGGAGGTAGGAGGCGGGGCAGCGAATGGGCAGTCAGGGGGCAGAGCCGCAGGGGACGCAGCGGCGTGGGCAGTGAGGGGCGATGAAGGAAACAGAAGACAAAAGGGCACAATTGAAGAGGAAACGAGTGGCACAGAGTGCAGAAAGGTCACAAAAGGGCAAAAAGGTCACAAGAATACAGGGAGAAACGAGTGGCACAGTAGTGTCTTGCGAACGTGTGCAGTGAGGCCCACGTAGCTGCCTGACAGATGTCCTACAAGGGGACTCCCCGACCCAGGGCAGTAGTAACCGTCGTGGCCTGAACGGAATGGGCACGCAGCCCCACAGGAGGCTCCTTTTTAGCCAGTGAATAACAAGCCTCGATGCACAAAATGACCCATCGAGAAATGGCCCGTTTGTGCACCGTCCGACCCTTCTTAGCACCCACGTAACCAACAAAGAGTTGGTCATCCACCCGGAACTGGCGTGTGCGATCCAGATAGTATGAGAGCGCATGTTTTTGGTCCAGACGGTGGAGCCTCTCTTCCTCTTTAAAGGGATGCGGAGGCGGAAAGAAGGTGGGCAAGGTGATGGACTGCCCAATGTGGAAGGCTGTGACTACCTTGGGCAGAATAGAGGGTCGCGTCCGCAACACAACTTTGTCCGGATGGACAGAAAGGGAAGGAGGTTGTGAAGAAAGAGCCTGGAGCTCACTCACTCTCCTAGCAGAGGTGATGGCAACCAGGAATGCAGTCTTAAGAGTAAGGAGACGAAGAGGACAGTTATGAAGTAGCTCATCAGATAAGTCAGAACAAGATTCAAGTCCCACTGAGGCATCACGAAAGGAACAGGGGGAAACATATGAGTGATGCCCTTCAAGAACCTATTTACAACTGGGGACTTGAAAAGAGAGAGCTTATCAGGGAGCCTTAAGAAGGCGGAAATGGCAGAGAGGTAGCCCTTTAGAATGCCCAGAGCAGAGCCCTTCTGGGCAAGAGAAAGAAGAAAGAGGAGAACCTCAGAAAGAGGGGCAGAGAGTGGATCGACAGCCTTTGCTGTGCACCATGCCACAAATTTGTTCCACCTGTAGGCGTATACCGATTTTGTGGAGGGACGCTTGTCTGTCAGAATCACATTGCAGACTTCGGAAGGCAAGTCAAATGGTCTCAACTGACGCCGCTCAATCTCCACGCATGGAGGTGGAGGCTGGACAGGTTCGGGTGGAGGACCGTCCCCTGCTGCTGCGACAGAAGGTCCTCCTGAAGAGGCAGACAAATCGTGGGATCGACTGACATGCTGAGTAGCTCGGGATATCAGTATCTTTGTGCCCAGTCTGGAGCCACAAGGATGACTTGGGCCCGGTCGCGCCTGATCTTCTTCAGCACTCTGGGCAGAAGTGGTATAGGCGGAAAGGCGTACAACAGACCGCAGCTCCACTCGCGACGAAAAGCGTCTCCGAGCGAGTGCCGCCTTGAAAATTCCAATGCGCAGAACTGATGACATTGAGCGTTCTCTTCTGTGGCGAATAGATCTAACCAAGGCTCTCCCCACTGCTGAAAGAGACCTTGCGCCACGTCCAAGTTCAGATGCCATTCGTGATCCATCATACACCGACGGCTGAGTTTGTCCGTCCTGGCGTTCGGGGAACCTGCCAGGTGTTGAACAACCAGGGTCACGCACTGATGTTCCAGCCATTGCCAGAGGCGCAGAGCCTCCTGGCACAGGGTCCATGACCCCACCCCACCCTGTTTGTTGGAGTACCACAAGGCGGTGGTGTTGTCCATGAACACCTGCACTACACTCCCCCGGACAGAGGGGAGGAATGCTTTCAGTGCAAGCCGGATCACCCGCAGCTCCAGAAGGTTGATGTGGAGCTGGGACTCCGCCTGAGACAGAGGCCTCTGATCTCCGCCTCTCCCATGTGGCCCCCCCAGCCCAGGAGGGACATGTCCGTCACAACTACGTGCTCCGGTTGGGATAGGGAGAGGATTCTGCAGCTGACCCAATCGCGGTCCGTGAGCCACCACTGCAACTGTCTTGCAGTCCCCTCCGAGATCAAGACATGGTCGGACAAGTTGCCCTGATGCTGGGCCCACTGAAACTTCAGGTCCCACTGCAAAGCCCTCATCCGCCACCTGGCGTGATGCACCAGAAGGATGCAGGAGGCCATCAGCCCCAGAAGCCGCAGCGTCAACCTGACCGAGACTCGGGATAAAGGCTGAAAGATCTGAATCAGAGCCTGAATATCCCGAACCCGCTGTTCGGGAGGATAAACCCGAAACTTCGCCGAGTCTAGAACCGCTCCGATGAACAGGAGCTTCTGAGAGGGACACAGGTGTAACTTCGGCACATTGTTGGAGATCCCCAGCAGGTGCAGGAGGTTGGCCGTAGTCTGGAGGTGGCTGACGACTGTCTGGGGCGAGTCCGCCTTCAACAACCAGTCGTCGAGATAGGGGAAGATTGACACACCTAATCTGCGCAGGTGAGCTGCGACCACCGCCATCACTTTTGTGAACACCCAAGGGGCGCTGGTAAGGCCGAAGGGGAGCACGGTAAACTGAAAGTGCTCGTGTCCTACCGTGAACCGCAGGTAATGCCCGGTGGGCCGGCAGGACGGGGATGTGAAAATAAGCGTCCTGCAAGTCCAACACTACCATCCAGTCTCCCGGGTCTAGGGCAGCTAAGACCTGAGCCAGAGTCAGCATCTTGAACTTCTCCTTCCGGAGGAAGCTGTTGACGTTCCGCAGGTCCAAGATAAGGCGTAGGCCCCCTTTGCCCTTCTTGGGAACAAGAAAGTAGTGGGAGTAACAACCACACCCTACTTCTGGCCCAGGAACGTGCTCAATGGCCCCCTTGGCCAAGAGGGCCGTAACTTCCTCTTGCAGAAGTTGCAAGTGATCCCCCGACACGCTGTGGTATTGCAGTGGCATGGCTGGAGGGGTCGCCTCGAAGGTGAGGGAGTAGCCCCTTCGGACGATTTGCAGCACCCACCTGTCCGATGTGATGTCGCCCAGTGGAAGAGGTGATGGCGAACCCTGCCCCCCCACTGGCGTTAAATGGGCCTGAAAGCTCAGACTAGGAAGGCTTTGAGGCAGATGCTGCGGGGGTGGATGTGGACTGGCCTCGCTGTTGCCCCCTGGCACCGCCACGGCGGTTACCACGTCCCCCGCCGCGTGGATGTTAGACTGCGGTACAAAAGGGGGTGGTGATGGAATGAGCATCTGAACCAATCAAACACTCACATCCAGTTAACAGATCTGGGTTTAATCCATCACCGTTTTTTAGCCCACTCTGCCACCCCAGTTCAGACATGGCCATATGCAAATGTTAGTCTGCGGCCCGTGGCTGGCAGGGTGTGTGTGGGTGCCCCTTCCTTGGCCACAAAAGGAGTGAAAGGCAGCAGTTTGCTGGCGCGGGGCCAACAGGCCCAAGGACTTCGCCGTAGCCCTGAAGTCCTTAAAGCGCTCAAGCGCACTGTCTGCCTTGTCGTCAAAGAGGCGACGGCCATCAAACGGCATGTCCATAAGGGTGTTCTGGACATCAGCCAAAAAATTGGCAGACCTCAGCCAGGCATGGCGGCGAACCGCCACCTTCGTTGCAATCGCTCTGCCCAGCGAGTCTGTGGTATCCAGCCCACATCGAATGGAATACCGTGCCGCATCTTGACCCTCCGCGAGGGCTTGGGCGAGTTTAACCCGGGCCTCCTCCGGGCATTGTGGCAGCACGTCCGCGACAGTATCCCACAAAGAGTGGGTATAATGGCCCAAAAGGCAAGCGGTGTTGACCGACCACAATCCCAAACTAAGTGAGGAGAACATCTGTTTCCCATACTGTTCATACCTTTTGGATTCCCGATCAGGAGGAGCTGTCGGGAATGCGGTCTGGGAGTTAGAGGCCTGGATAACCAGGCTCTCTGGGGTGGGGTGGGTTGACCGGAAGCAAGGGTGCCCGAGGCTGGGCGGTGGCGTCTGGCCACGTTCCTATCTACAGGAGGACCTGTAGTGGGCCTGGACCAAGTGCCCAACAGAACTTCAGTTAAGGCCTCGGTGAACGGCAGTAGAGGCTCCGAAGACCTTGCCTGCGGTTTGAGGACCTCAGTGAGGAGGTTAGTCCTCACGGCCGCGACGGGGAACTCAAGAGCCAAGGCCTTTGCTACCCTAGTCAACACCACACTGTAGGCAGCCCCCTCCTCCGTAGCCACGGTAGGAGGGGAGACAAATCCAGTGTCAGGCGAAGTGTCCAAACCACTGGCCTCCCCTAGCTCACCTGCCCAGTCCTGAAAAAACTGGCACTCCCATGCCATAGGGTCCTCAGACCCCTCCCAATCCGCCTCGCCCTCCATCTCCTGGTACTCGGGTTCAAATGATGGGGCCAGATCATAGAAGTATTGCTCTTCTCGTGACGTCGAATGCGGCGTTGGAACCGGATCGAGGGGGGGGGGGCTGGGGACGATGTTGTCCTGGGATGGCGTCGGGGGCGACACCCTAGGAGTCGACGCCAGCAGAGGGGTCGTTAGGTCGACCAACAGCGAACCGGATGCGGCGGGGCTCTGCGGCGTCGGGACCGAAGTCGCCGACTGCGCCGGGGCCGAAGCACCCAGCCCGCTTGGGCTCCCAGTCGGGACCGCGGGGCCCGAAGGCACCGCGGAACCCGACAGAGGAGTGAGCGACCTCATGGCCAGGAGGAAGGCATCGATCTCCGGCGTCGCGTTCTGCCGAGGGACCAGCGGGTATGGAGCAGGCTGCGACGTCTGCGGCAGAGCCGCCCGAACCCCCAGCCGCGTCGCTTCTTCGACTTCTTGTGCCTCTTACCTGAGGACTTGGAGCCCGACGATTGATGTCGACTCGCCAAGCTGTGATGACTCTGGCCCCGCGACAGGTCCCTCGACCTCCTCTCGGACCGGGACCTCGAGCCAGAGCTCGAGGCACTTACGGGACGACTCCCGCCTAGCTTTCGACGTCAAGGCGCGGCAGTCGGGGCACGACTTGTCATCGTGGTCAGCTCCTAAGTAATACAGGCACCGGCGATGGGGGTCGGTAACCGACATCAGTCGGCTGCAGTCGGCACAGGGTTTGAACCCGGGCATCCCTACAGGCACCGATTGGAGTTGTTCGACTTCGAAAAACAGATCAAAAGGTTCAAAAAAGTTTAGTCAAAAAATGACTAAAGGATACCACTTTTTCCGGATCGCCGCTTGCTGGCGCGGAAAAAAGAAGAACTGATGTCAGCGCGCGAGGGCGGCGTCTAAGTACTCCGGCGACATCATTCCGGCGCCGACGACGGACGCGGAGCTGCAGACGACGCCTACCGACGCGCAGGGTTACTGCTACGCAAACATTTCCGGATCCAGAGTGACGCCTGGGGATATTCTAAGGTAAGGGATCTAATACTAACCTGTTTCTTTCAGATAACATATTCAAAACCATGGAGGTATGTTCTTCACATACCGGGTGACCACAATGCTTTCAACCTGATCATTAATCCTTGATACAATTTTCAACTCCTTTGCATTTCAGTATTTTTCCCCTGATCCAGGTTCATTATGTGCTTGGCTGTGGCAAAGTAAGTCTCTTTTTTACTAGAAAAAAGCCCCACTACTAACTCCTATCTCCCCTCATCGTCAGATCCATGATACCAAGTCACTGTTCTGAGGAGACCCTGTAATTGAAAAGGATCTAAATGCATCGACATTCCACAACAAGGAAAAAGGGACATCCAAAAGATTTAAAATGACTGATGGGTGCGGCTGTCTAGCCCAACTAAAACCACTGAGATACACCATAGGAATTAATATGTCCATAATCTTGGAACAAGGCATTGATATTCGTATTTAAAGACTTTCCCATGAAGACTACCATACTGTATCCCTACTTGTACCTTTCTTAAAAATTAGACCGGTGTTCTTTACATTATCAAAAATGTGGGCTATATTCCATCTATAAAAATTAACACATGCTCCACAAATGAATATGAAAGCAAGAGTTTCCTTTTAAATCCTTTTCTATTGTAATTCACTTTTAATTGCTCGTGAAGGCTCTGCACATTCTCTTCTCTCATTTGTATCTGGAGCATATTGGTTCGTACAGTGTTTTAAGACTTTTTTTTATATGTGTCCCTAAAGCTGGAAAAATGTAAATTCATGTATAACTGCTGAAATTATATTGTGATTTTTGTAAAATACAACAGATCTATTAGTGTTGTTTGATGACTATTACTTTTCAAGTGCAGCAGAAGCATTTTTGGAAACCTATTTAGATATATTGAATACTTGACGCTGTTTAAGTAAATCTCCCACATGTAGTAGAAAGAGTCCATTTTGGTGCACTTACAATGCCAGAACAATTTGGCAAGGCTTGTTACCTACTCACCATATCCCGAACCAGACCATCTTAATGTAACAGAAACTAGAGATATACTGCATGAGATTATAAGCATATATGGACAGTTGAGACAATATTGTAAGATCGAGGTGCTAAAATGGCAGTGGCTCCTCATCCCCACAAAAAGCTGGAAAATACAGCTATTAATCTTCAGACAACAAATGCTATATTGGAGCGTTGCCTGGCCAAACTGAATAGGTCACCGTCTGTGTTAGCATTGAAAACTCAAACTCAATTGGAAGCAATATTTCCTAATTCTGCTCCACTGGATAAACATTGACGATTGAATAGGTGTTTACCGATTGATAGGACACCGAATTTACTACAGTGTGAGTCATTGAGAAGTGTATTTGCTACCCTATAATGGACTACACAGGGCATTCCTTCATTTGTGGTAATGCCACAAATACTGCAGCAGCTACAGAAAGAACACTGCGCTTCATCTGCAGTGGATTTAGGAATGACACGTATTGGTAAAATAGACTATTGCTATTATCATCAAATGGGCTAAGAATGCAAAGTCTGTATTTTAAACTGCTACCAGACTGGGGGAGGAGGGTGTTAAAGATATACGAGCCTTTTTAGGTCACGGGAAATTGGGCCGGAGTCCACGTAGGAACCGAGTGCAGGGCTTGACCAAAGGCCCTTATACCAGATTGTGTATTGCTGAAAGCATTGCACAGTGAGTTATCTCCATACTGAGGAGGACAGGCCTGACCAGCCCCTGCTTTACATGGCTAAAGGTGATGTCTCGTGGGGTTTTTATCCACATGAAGGCTGGATATGAGGTCTGCCCAAATGACCGGATGTGTGGTATTCTTCTGCTGCAAACCACTGAAACCCAGACACAGTGCGGTATATCCACACAGGGGCTGAGCACAGTGCTTAGCCAAAAGTAAGGTGATATGTAAGAGCAATAAATAGCAGCACGTAACACAGCATCAATAAATAACACACACATAAACAACAGCACCCAGAATGCACCGGAGGTTCCCATAGATTCAAAATGTCCCCATGACATTTAAGACAGTTCTTCTAGGCGGTTTTATGTTTTGCGTTCTGGTACTTGGAGTTTCACTGTTGTTAAGGGTAGACTGACTTTGCTTTTCCAAAAGCATAAAACTGAAAAACGTCTACTGATGCATACATGTACGTTTCCATCAGTATGTTTGGATTACTTTATTTTTTTTATTTATGAGCCAGTGATTGAGAGACAGCACCCACCGTAGAAAAACCATGTAATTTTAAAAGGTCAGTGCTTCTAGGCGCAGCCACTTACTTTTCAGAAGTGTTTTACTGTAGTTAAATGCAGATACCTTTCTTGTTTTGCGTAAATTAAACTCTTTTTTCAAGATTTCCATCTTGACCCCAACGCTTTCATCTTCAGCGTATTGTTGCGCCTTTATTTTTATGCAGCGCACAGGCTTTTAAACAACCTACTTTCGACTGTGGGATTTCGTGATCATGCAACTTAGGTCTGGTTCAAGACATAAGTTGGGAAACAATTACCTGAACAAACATTAGGGCTTTCATGGGGAGGACTCATGTAGCGATTTTATATTTGTACATTTTAATGAATGAGACCCTAGCCAATCACTGAGGAGCGCTGAACAAAGCTAAAACACAAATGTAAATTTAGCATTTGTGTCCATTCCTAAGGCTTACCAGATGGTGGGTCGGGAAGGAATGAAGACAGGGCTTCCCTTTCAAATTCAAAGAGGATCTCGTTGGTAAAGCACTGCTGATTACTTCCTGAGCACTGTAGATTTGAGAGATGGGAAGTGTGAAGGGCATGGTTGCGGTCTCTATTGCTCAGGTGAAAGCCTTTCTAGGCAGGGCCTTTCCTTATATGTGTCTGATTACTGGAACTGGAAAGCTGAATGACAACCAGATGCAGGATCTTGCACTTCTTTGCGCCTCTGTTGTGGGTGCTTCGGACTGGGGTTAGCACAGTGCTACATGCCCTGTGAAGCATTCCTTTTGCACAAATTCACTAAAATAGACTGTTATCCTTCATTCAGCCCTGATCACTAGACGTAAAGGGCGTCTCAAGCACACACATTTAAAGTACAACATTCACATTCCTGTTTTGTGGTCTCCTTCCATCGGTTTTATTTGATAATTAAATCATATTTAATTAACTGTATTTACCTGGTGGGTGATGGTGTTATGTTATGTTATGTTATGTTAGTGAAATTTATAAAGCGCACTGCTGCCCAAGGGCTTCCTGGCGCTATGGTGGTGTGTATGCACTGGAGTTCTCAGACGACACAGTGGTATTTTAACACATGCAAATCATTCTATTTCCTGTACAGTTTTTGCATGCTATCTCAGAAAGTCTCCATAAAGTTTCCTAAAAACCTAGCATGAAAAATCGACATGGACTTAAAACCTAAGATTGTTGAATTTCCCTTGTCCATCAAATGACCCTTTCCTTCTGTTCCATCCTCTGCAGGTCTCCTCGCTCTGAACACAGCCTACTCTAAGCCACATGCATGATGGCCTTTATCCCTATTAAATTGCCCAAACCTTATTTCAAAGATCACAACCTCACCTTTAAAAGTCATACCCCTGCACCCTAACAATACCAAATCTCCCGTAGCTCGTCTATTAATACCGCCAACCAATACATGAAATTCCCATACCACCCTCCCACTAGAGATCACACCTAATTCCTACAAATGTAATCTACCACATGGTAACAGGAATAAAAGCGTGGAATGTTTCCTGTAGACCAGAAGACGTGTCTCAACAACCAACAATAACTGTAAAAACACCAACTCTGGGACCTTGAGCAGAGTGCAGCCCAGTGTAAAGCACAGCAATGCCTCATCAGGGATAGTAAGTGATATATAATGCAATCACAATACTATATATAACCCACACTAAAACGAATATATCAACACTCAGCTTCCAGTCAGTCGGCTGTAGTTCATAGAGACTGCCTAATAATTCACTTTACTGCTTGACTCTCTTACACTCACACAAGACAAAACTGCTAAGGATCGTATACATCCACCAGCAGTGTACTAGTCCTTAATAATAAACCACGCATTACCACCTAACAGGTGTGGAATAAATGAAGGGATCTGCCACATACCACTGGCCAACGGAGGACTCTACTTTAGTCCATCATTTCAGATCTCAACTAGCTACATACTAAGTTCACTTCTTTGCATTTCACAATGACAGTCAGATTTGGGATGATATTAACAAAATCTGATAGACATCTAGCCGCAGATTCCTTAACTTAGAATATCCCCAGGTGTCAGACTGAATCCGGAAAACTTTCCGCAGCAGCACCTCTGCGCGCCGGGGGCGCCGCCACACGGCTCCACCCTGGCGTCGTCCACGGACATGACGTCAGTGGAGCCATATAAGCCCCTCCCAGCGCGCTGACATCCGTTTTCTTCTTTCTTCGTCCTCCACGCGGATCCTGAAAAACCGGCGGTTCCCTGGCCTGTTTTTCGAGCCTTCTCGATGCCTTCTGCGTCACGGAACAGTGTGCGATGCCTTCGGGCTTTAAAGCATGTGAGACCTGTGCACGCCAGATATGTCACGGACCCGCACACCATATGTATGTGGTGCCTGGGAGTGCACCATGACACCGAAGAGAGCGACGGCTGTCAACAAATGACACCTAAGTCCTTAAGGGAGCTTTGTATGAAATTGCTGGCCGCACGGCTGTCCGGCCCTGCGCCTTTGCGCCATCGTTCTCCCTCTCGGGATCGAGCCCGCTCCCGAGGTCATTCCAGCGGAGATCATTTGGAGACAGGTAAGCAAAAAAATAAGTCGTAGGTCGTCTTCCTGAAAACGTGATGCTTTGGCCCGTTGCTCTCGATCTTTGCCAGGCACCGGCGCCCAGTAGTCGTCTCCTCCATACCATCCCTTTCCGGGAGTTGGAGCGAAAGGGCCCAAATGGAGGCTCATTCGAAGACCCTCCACTCTTTCTTTGGGTCACCTCCTCTCCCTGGTGCACCTTCAGGTCCCAGAGAGGTGGAAGGCACTCATGTCTGGTCTTTGCCGGCGGATTCGTCCTTGGCGCCGGCTGTGTGCGTTAACTCCGGTTCCGGAGTCGATACGACATCGACCGGACACGGCCCGGAGGGCCCTCCCAGTCCGTCCAGCCCACCCGTCCAGTCACTGCATACCCCTGCGCAGCTTTCTGCGCTGACGTCTGATGTGGCACCACGTTCGACGTCCTGTCGAGTTCTTTCCTCCCCACATATAGGGGTTGGATCGCCGTCGGACTGCGCCCAGGCCGAGGCCCCTCTGGAGGTTCTCGATGTCAATAGGACGCCGTCTCTGCATCGGTCGACGCCGGCGCCTCTCTTACAGGAGGTTGACGTTCATCTAGACTCCCCGTGCCCGAGGTTGTTACGGTGCCCCTTGGTGCAGGTACCTAGCATTCTGTGGCCTTCAGATCAACCTCAGGCTCCTCCACTTTTACTCTCTAGTGGACGGGTTAGTCTCCAACCGTCTCCTACCAACAGTTTATTGTCGCTCCCCAGAATGGCGACTGAGGCTAGTGCAGTTGTCGCACGGGCTATTCTATTAGCAGGGACGGCAGATATTCTTTGCTTTCAGCCCCCTGTGGTTTACCTATCCTCTGATCCTTTATTGGATCTCCTCCACATGGAGCCTATATAGGTGGAGCCTTTGCTGCCCCTTGGGGGTCTTTGTTTGACATCCTGCTTGGTACCTGGGCAAGGCCCTCCTCTGGTGACCCTGTTGATCGGGCCATTGCTCGCCGGCATCATCCGGCCCCGGATGATCCTCTCTGCCTGTCCGTTCACCCTAGAGCACAGGGTCTGGTTGTTCAGGCGGCTTTTGACTTGCAGCATTCCTCCACTTTACCGTTGTTACCTCCCACTAGGGAATCTAGGTGGTTGGAGACATGTGGTTGGCAGATTTTCGCCTCTGCCAGTGCAGGCATCCGTGCATTAAACACATCTTGCATGTTCGCACTTGGTTCCTTTCCCCTTTGGGACTTAGTCAAGCTCCTTCTCCCTTCTCTCCCAGAAGGGCCCCGGGCAGAATTACATTGCCTTCTTCTCGATGGCAGGGGAATGCGCAATTTTCCCTTCGCTCATCCCTTGATGCAACTGACTCTATGGGTAGGGCACTAGCCCGGTCGGTTGTTTTGCGCCACCAAGCTTGGCTGCGTGACAGTCGTTTCCCAGACAATGTTCGGGACGCTTTTAGAGATCTGCCATTCAATGGCATGGACCTTTTTGATGGCCACGCTGATTCAGCGGTCTCCCGCCTAATGTCTGGTCTACTATGACTTTCTGGCCTTGCTGCCTAATTTTCTGCTTAGGCGATGTTGCCTTGTTTGTTTTCAGCCCTGGGTTTTTAACGTAGCACCCGGATGGTGTAGGCGGTTGTTTCACCCTCTTTGACTTTCTTCAGTACAGCCGGTCGGCTGGTTCTGCCTTCTTTTCAGTCCTCTGACTTGACCTTATCCCAAGAGGACTCACCTCGCAGGGGTTAAGACTTGCCGTATGTGGGGTATTTGCTGGCTACTATATAGCTGCCTTCCTGCAAGGAAGGCTTGGTACACTCCAATGGAGTCTTCCTCGCAGAGGTTCTGTACTCTCTTCCTGCTGCTATGCGACCCACACGTTGGTGTTGCTCTATTGCACTTTCGGTTACAGTTGAGGTCTATGGTTGTCCGTAGTACTTCGTAGCCACAGTAGGGGTTCCCTACTGTAAGGCTCTGCCTCGCCTGACTTTTCCAGGGGCCATTTTCAGCTTCGCTGTGTTCCTTTTTCTCCATGTGGCTTCTCTTCTTTTTAGCAGTCACTCCCCCTTAGGGTCCCTTCTTCTGTTCCATTCTGGCACAGTTTTTCCACGACTGACACCCTGCCATCATATGGTGCAAGGGTGGGGATGCTGAACGGCACAACCTTTCAATGTTTGCGCGTAGTGTGGGGGCACCCTGGTATGTTCGCTATTATATGGTGCCTCCGTTCTTCTTCCGCTTCTGCGGTAACTGGTTCTATACTCCACTCTCTGAGATGGGTAGTTCTTTCTTGTACTTCAGCCCTGTCTGGGCTTCTCTATAAGCAGTGCGTTTATGCTGTATGCTGTCTTGTGCCCTCATTTTCTGGGCACTTCTAAAAAACAGGAGTTTTTCCTATTTCCCTGCTGCCTACGCTTCTGCGATGGGTTATTGCTGTAACACTCTCAGAGGGAGTGTTCTCTTCAGGATACTCACTTGCTTGTCTGTACATCCTTACGCCATTCCGTTTGCCCTGCCCTTTTCCACTTTCGTGTCCTAATCCATCTCCTCTTCTGTCTAGGGGGGGTACCGTGGCTTGAGAATCAAGTGACTACCGATGATGAGACAGGGGCTTGTCTGGAAATTACATACCAGTTACCCCGTTGGTGGTGTGTCCGTGAGGTGTCATTTGTTTCTCACACATTTTTTCTAAGTAGAATTCAGTCCAACACTGGTGGTGTGGACCTCTGACATCGACCTAGAATGGTCATAGTACTTGTTCAGTGTTTCTGTCAATGAGGATAGGCTCTTTTTTAATGTTAATTTGGGCGGAATACAGTGCATTATCCCCTCATAAATTGGAGAGGAGAGGAATAGGTAACAGTACAGATTGACTGTCCTTTTTAGTCACTGATATGCTTTGACTTCCGTGGATTGGGTCTTTTGTTGTAGGACTAAGTTTGAGTGGAGGGCGACCCTGTCCTTTTTCCCTCTGAGCTCCCATTGAGAATTTGAGTGCTTATGGCGTACCCCTGTCTTGTTTTATGCAACACATCCTTTTTAGATTTGTATCTTTCTTGATTTATATCTACTCTGTGCTCTTCCCACAACGGTGTCATTCAGGCAACGGTCCTTGTTGCAATGTCTGTGGTTTTCGCCCCGGTCTGTTCATGGTGCGAACTCTTGTGTATGTGAGGCCCCTTTTTGCTGGTTGCCTACCTGGTGATGCATACTTTACATCTGGGCTGCTCACGCTACCCTACTTGGGGATTTCCCTATACTTAGTGTGGCTCTAGCATCCACACTATGCTTCAGTGGATTTCTGTCTTCCACATAACTCCCTCATTTACTGTGGTTCTGTTCTGGGTGCTTCTGCTTGTTGCTGTACGCCTCTCACATATGTTTGTGCAACAGCGACTGCGTACTGGAGTGTCTTCTGTTCTGGTAATGCCTGCACATTCTTGTCATGGATCGGCATCCACTCACTGCTGCTCCGCGTATCTTAGCTGGTGCAGGTTCGGGACTGCTTTTTCCACTGTTGTGCATACTAGACCGGTATGCGCTGTCATACTGTTTTGTTCTCTCTCTGGGCCTTGCTCTGTTCGACCCCTCTGCTCTTGCGGATCCTTCGGACCTAGCTTCAGTTCATTTTCTTTACAAAGCCATGCACTCTCACTTCTGCAGCAATATTTCTGCTTCTGTGCCTCTTTCTCTCACCCCGGTATACATCCGTTTCTTTTTAGCCGTTCATTGATGGATCGTGGTGCCTTTGCCTCACATTGTTTTCCGCTCTTTTCAGAGCTTCATTGTCTGGTGTTAGCTCTGCTGGCATTGCTGTCCCCACTGTGTTTCGTCACTTGTTGACGACTAAGTTCTTCTGGATTTTGGTGGGGTCTGCTCACAGACCCGCCTCCTTTATGGGTATGGCTTTGGTGTCTATTCTAAGTTAAGGAATCTGCGGCTAGATGCCTCTATCAGATGGACGAGTTACTTACCTTCAATAATGATGTATCTGGTAGAGACACAGTCTAGCCGCAGATTCCTTAACGCCCGCTGTTCTGCGAGGAGCCTTTCTTCTGGTTGCTTTGTCTTCCTGCGGGGTGTAATTTTCACTCCTCGCCTAGATGGGATGTTTATTCTGTTTTATTTGCTCTTCTCCACCCATTCTCATGATTGGGTTGTATGTTAATGTGTCATGAGTCCTTTTACATCCCTACGCCCTGGGTCGTCCAGTGTGAGGTCTGTTCATGTTCAACCCCCTCTCCTTCCCCTTTTTCCATTGGCCTTGGGGTCTCTCCCTCCCCTACAGTCCATTGGTTTGAAGTCCACTGCCTCTGCCTCAGTCTATAACTCTCTTACAGGGGATACAACGTCCCTTTCTGATATTGACTTCTGGTGGATCGTCAATGCTCCTGTGTCCTGGTCTCGTTGCCCTATTTGTTATGGTTGCAGACTTCCTGTCTTCTGTCCTGATGTTTTTCACAGTTTTTTCTGCCTCATGGGAGGGTTTGCCCTCCGCTTTTGTGGGGTTGCTTCTCAGAGCGGTGCTCTGCTCTTTCCTTCATTATTTTTCTGTATACCATGCTTGGCACTGTACTTTATGGTGCTGTTTTTCACCATTCAGTTTCTATCTTTTTTATCTTTTTTGCACACTGTTCCCATACTCCCACAGTTTTTTGCTGGTGACTCTGCGTTGTAGCGCTGAAAAGTTTCCTTGACGAAAGCTGACGTTGGCGTGCCAGGAGGGGCTTATATGGCTCCACTGACGTCATGTCTGTGAACGATGTCAGAGTGGAGCCGTGCGGCGCCGCCCCCGGCGCGCAGAAGTGCTGCTGCGGAAGGGTTTCCGGATCCAGTCTGACGCCTGGGAATATTCTAAGTTAAGGAATCTGCGGCTAGACTGTGTCTCTACCGGATACATTGTTACCGAAAGTAAGTAACTAGTCCGTCAGTCCTTTCAGATCTTGCTACTTTTCTCCCTAACATATGCATGTTCAGGACCATAAACATTAAACAATCTCAGAATTGACACAGTTAAGAGGACTGTGAGCATAAGAAATACCAAAAAGCAGAGCTGCTCAAAGGTGCCAGGTTACAAACACCTATAAACTGTGTGCCGATCTCACACTTCTTCATCCATCACCATGCTAAACACTGCGTCCCATAACACGAGAACCACACCTCGGTGGTCCTCACAGACAACATGGAAACACTTCCCACATAGGATCAAAACAAAGCCAACCTACTTCCAAACATACATCCTACACAGTGTAGCGTACTACACATGTAGGCATGCGTTTCAGCGTCCCAGATAGGGTTAGTTAGAGCTATATAAATGTTGCAATATAATACAATTGTGGATCTGTATTGATGTTAAGATAATATGTGATGATGGGGGCGTGGCTAGCAGCCGATGATGGCGGCAGCAAACTAGAGAGGCTCCCGGAGTAAGGCGGCTTCCCGCATCAATCCGCATGCCTATCCGCACAAAAACGAACCCGGACGAGGTGCCCCGGGTCCGGTGACCGAGCGGCACTTGGAGGAGAAGTTTTGGAGCAGCGGTGCCCCGGGAACGGGTGGAAAAGACGACCTACGTATGTGGCCTGGTGACACAAGCACAGCAGCGGCGGCTGGTTTGGATGCTGCCCGGGCGGAAGTGGGGCCTCGACGGTGCTGTTAACCGGAAGTGCCCGTAGTGAGTACGACCCAGCTAAAACGGCGGTGAGAGTCTGAAGCCCTTCGCAGATCATTTAAGGCTCAACATATCGCTCCAACGATAAGACATTGCTGTGGATAACGGCGACGCTAACGGTAACTGAAGCCGGAAAAACAAGTGCGTAGACGCCACCATTTTATATTACATCTGCCACCGTGGGCACGAACTTTCTCGACTGCAGGGCTGGGCGGCCTGTGCCGAGGTCTCCGCAAGCTCGACAGCAGATCCTGAGTATACCACCACAATTAAAGAAGGGGTGCAAACCCGACTGTGGGGATCCGGCCCAGAAAAGCCTAACTACTGTGTGGACGAGGCGCCGCTGAAACTCGGGCGGCCCCGCCGACCATTCGCCGCGACCACTCCCTTAATAAGACGCCACCACAGGCTGCGAGTACCAGTGCTTGACCTATTGGTGTGAGAACATGGCGAGCAAAGGGTCCAGAAATACTTCCACCCAAGCTAAGCTGGATAAATTTGCCTAGGAGAAACAATCTCTCCCCCAGACGGAACAACGCAAGTCCCTGGGCAAAGGCACGGAAGGAGAAGGTACGAAGAAAGCCACTCTGGAGGATATACTGAACGCCCTGGCCCAGGTGCAGGCGACGGTGGGGGCAACTGCAACGGAAGTAACCCTTATACGGGAGGACCTCCAGAAGATGAGCGAAAGGGTGAAGCAAGTGGAGGTGGTAGCTAAATCCCTGGTGGAGGATGTCTCAGATCTACAGGTGGAAATGGAGAAACTGCAGGCCGATAACAAGTTGCTCAAGGAAAAGCTGGATGATCATGAAGGACGCTCCCGGAGGAACAACGTTCGTATTTTGGGGGTCCCGGAATACGAAACCACGGGTGCTATAGATCTATACGTGGAAGACTTGATCAAGAACCAGCTAGCCCCTAAGGGTCTCTCAAACTTCTTCACTGTGGAACGGGCCCACAGAGTACCAGGAGGAAAACGGAAACCAGGGGCCTCACCGCGTCCGATCCTGGCGAGACTTTTTAACTTTCGAGATCGCGACACCATCCTTCAGGCGGCCAGAGTGGCGCCAGCCATTCAAATTCAAAATTCAAGAATATCCTTTTTCCCCGACAACACGGCGGAGGTAACACGACGGAGAAGGACATTTTTAGAAGTAAAAAAGACGTTGCGTGAGCAAGAATTACCCTACACCATGTTATTCCCGGCTCGGCTGCGGGTGGTCGCCGATAAGAAGGTCTGGTTTTTTGACTCTCCCGAGGTGGCAAGAGACTGGCTTGATGGCTGGCACAATGTGGAGCGTAGGTCCGGCAGAGCGGACCACGGACATCGAGACGACAGCCGGACTGGCTCACAAACCTCAGACAGAAGAGGCGCGAGCAAATCACCGACACAAGAACTATCTGAGGCTGCCGGGGGGAAATAATATGGACAACCCATGTACAAATTGGACGCTGACTCCTTGATTGACTAACTATGCACACAGGTCGTGGATGGACGCTGGCCTGGGTACTCTGAAGGGAGCAGGGAGGCCGCCTGCTCGGGGAGACACTCTCCCCCAACGTGCAAGTACTCTGTTTTTGGGATGGGTTAAGCGCTCTGCCCAGTTGGGGAGGCGGGCAGTTGAAGGTCCGTTAAGCAGGGAGGCAGGGAGGGGGTGGGTGAGGGGGGGTTGTTGGTTGTTGGTTGGAAATTCACTATGTTGGTCAGAAATTGGTGCTTTTTGTGTATATGATATAGCTGGAAGGGTACAACTAAAGGTCCGGTTACTCCTCCTAGATTCATTTGTATGTGTCTGCATGACTTGAAATGGCGGATGGTTGGCTACCTAATGCGGGGAACGCTGAGTCACAGTCACATGGTTCCCCCCTTCGAATACTATCGTGGAATGTGAGGGGACTTGGGGATAAGGTGAAACCTGGCCTGGTACTGAATGCGCTGAAGAGACAAAAACCCCATCTAGCGCTGTTACAGGAGACACACTTGACGGGGGGCCTCTAGGGCCTTAGATAGGAGGGGGGTACAAGATGGTGGCACACTCGGACTTCACATCGGGCTCCCGGGGAACTGGCATCTTGATTAAAAAATCCTCACAATTTATTCCACTGAGCACGAAAACTGATGGGCAAGGTTGCTTCGCAGCCCTGCAGGGACAATGGGAAGGTCGCCCCCTAACTGTGGTATCGGTATACGTCCCGCCATCCCTTCACTCAATAATGCTTCCGGCAATCAGTGACTTTTTATTGTCTCTCCCCGAAGGCGATGTAATTTTGTGAGGGGATTTTAATGCTACAGTAGATACACAACTTGACAAATTCCCAGCGACAGTACCGTCCGGGGGACCCTCCCGGTTTCAACGTTTCATGACAGCAATGGGTCTAGTAGACATCTGGCGACACGTCCACCCCCAAGATAGGCAGTACACATTTCATTCCACGGTCCATAACAGCCTTTCACGAATTGATTACTTTCTAGCTTTGGGTGAAGGGTTACAACACGTCAATACCGCAGACATCCACCCTAGAGGCATCTAGGATCACTCCCTGATCCCCCTAACAGTTTCCACCCAAGAAAAGTCTTGCAGCCGTATATATCCCATTCAAGCATCGTACCTCAAAATCCCGAAAATCAGGAAAACCCTCCAGAAGGCTACAACACAATATTTCGAAGAAAACGTGGCCACCGTGGCCTCTTCAGAGGTGCTATGGGAGGCCTACAAAACGGTGTTGAGAGGGCAGGCAATAAGCTCCATCACAGCCCATAAAAAGGAGCAAACAGCCGAGCAGTCTAAGCTCGAATCGACACTGCGCGATTGGACAACTTTGCACGAGGCTAACCCTACAATAGACACGGCGCATACCCTTACACTTCACCAGCAACTATACACGTAACATGTTCGGCATATGGTGAAGGGGCACATAACTGATACACAGAACCGGATATAAGATGTGGGAGATAAGGCGGGAAAGATGTTGGCCTGGCTCTATAAGAGGGGGGGGTAGTTCCAGAGGGATCCAACAAGTGAGGGATAGCAACGGCGTAATTCAGACAAGCCCTGAACGGATAGTGGAAGCATTGGCGACACATTTTGAGAATGTTTATACCCCAGAACGGGTAGTGTCTACTGACATGGCACGGGAAGCGCTAGGTAGGATAGTAATCCCAGTATTGCAGCCGGAGGCAGCAGCCGACCTGAATGCGGCCATAACTAGCGATGAAGTACAGCTGGCCATACGAGCGCTCAAACCTGGCAAAGCTCTCGGACCAAACGGCATTCCTGTGGAATGGTATCAGTCCCAGTCTGAGGAGCTCAGTACATATTTACTCAACATGTATGAGGAATGCCTAGAGAAGGGTGAATTTCCGCTCGATCAGAGAACGGCCACTATAGTAGCGATTCCCAAACCCGGGAAGCCGCAAGAGGATTGCTCCTTGTACCGCCCTATCTCTCTGCTGAACGCGGAAGGTAAAATTTTGGCCAAGCTCCTAGCCAACCAGTTGATGACACATCTGTCTGATCTTATCCATCCAGATCAATCCGGGTTTATGCCTCATAGGAACACGGCACTGAACCTTTGCAGGGTTCATGGGGTACTGGCGAGAGCGGACTTGATCCACGACCAAGCAGTAATACTGGCCCTAGATTGCAAAATGGCATTTGATCTAGTGGAATGGAGCTACCTGTTCGAGGTCTTGGTCTGTATGGGCTTCGGCTCGAAATTTATATCATGGATCAGACTGCTGTACACGAAACCGATGGCACATGTAGTAGCAAATGGCTACATTTCCCAAACATTCCCGTTGGGGAGAGGCACCCGCCAGGGCTGCCCCCTCTCACCTTTGCTTTTCGAGCTCTCCCTGGAGCCACTAGCTAATTTAATAAGGCAAACGCCCTTACTTAAGGGGATACAATGGAAGGAAGGCTGGGAAGACCGGCTGTCCCTTTACGCGGACGACATGCTGGTGTATTTAACAGACCCCGAGCATGGTGTACCGGTGCTCTTGAACCTGTGTGACTATTGGTAAAATTTCAGGTTACACGATCAACTGGAACAAATCAGAAATGTATGTTCTGAAAGACCCGGTCCCGGTGCTGGGCCCTGACTGCCCCTTAAGACTAGCTGGCTCCTCTTTTAAATATTTGGGGATCCATGTTACAATGGACCCAATGGAATTCATACAACTAAATCTGACACCACCCTTGGAACGGCTTAAACATGACGTCAAGTTCTGGGCGGGGTTGCCCTTGACAATGCTGGAAAAAGCAGCGCTGTACAAAATGATGTCCCTACCCCGCTTTCTATACATACTGGAAAACACGCCGTTTCCGGTGGCGCCAGGGTACTTTAAAAAGGTGGCAGCAGTAGTTTCTGGTCTGCTGTGGAGCAATCGCCCGACACGTATTGCACAAGCCAAGCTACACAGGGGTTGGTATGATGGTGGAATTGCGCTGCCGAATCTTAACCTGTATTACTGGGCGGCTCACCTTAAGCCCATTAACCAGTGGATACATGCTCCACAGACTGACCCAGCTTTCCAAACAGATAGGCCACAACTGGGTACCAACAATATGCTAGCCCCACACTACGACCAGCGTCGAGTGCGAAAATTACCGGGACCTACTAAACTTACTGCAACGCTGTGGCATACGGCACTAGCGGCGCTGGGCTGGAAGGGGAAAATTACCAAACTTACCCCGCTCTGGGATACCCGTGCCTTGGGAAACCTGAGATACAGCAGGGGCTTCTCTCACTGGGACACCATTGGGATATCCACGGTAGGCGACATGTGGGAAAGGGGAGAGGTTATTTCATTTGACCGCCTGAGGGAATTGTATGAACTGGGGCCACACAAATCATACCGCTATGTCTAGATACGCCATGCTTTACTCGCGGCCATCCCCTCTGGGGCGGATATACCAGAATCCTCCCCGCTGGAGGATCGTCTTCTAACTGACTTCATGATTGAACGAGCGACATCGTTGACATACCGCAAGCTCCTTAATAACTTACCTGACACGCTGACCTCCTTGAAAGAAAGATGGGAAGGGGAAGTGGACGCCCTGGATGAACACGAATCGAATGAGGCACTAGCGTCCCCAAAAGAGGTAGGCATCTCAGCCAGGCTGAGACTCGTACAAATTAAGGTCCTACACAGAGTGTATTACACAAGGACACTATTACATCGCATCCACAGAATACAACATCCTTACTGTCTCCGTGGCTGTGGGGAGGAGGGGTCCTTTTTCCATACAATCTGGGACTGCCCACGCATCCAAAACTATTGGAGACAAATAATTCGCACTGTGTCACAGACTCTAGAGACCTCGCTACTTCCAGAACCGAGGCAATGTCTCTTAAATGTGTGGGGACCGAATGACCTGTCCAGATGTGGCCAACTTTGGGTTACGTTAGGCATGATAGTGGCCAAGAGAGATATTGCTCAGCACTGGGGGGCGGCAGAACTACAGACGAAGTCGCAGTGGTGCATGAATATGGACAAGATAATGGTGACAGAAAGGGCGGTATACTTGAGTCGTGCATGCCCGGGGAAGTGGAACAAGATATGGACCCCATGGAATGTGTACCGAGGTGAAATTTGTGATCCTCTGCCAGAGGACGACCAGTTGGAGTCAGATGATGAGGGGGAGGTAGGCTGAGGGGTCAAGAGAGGGTTGCAGAGGGGAGAGGAGATTGTGGGTGGGAGGGGTCCCGGGTCCCGAGGGGTTGGCAGAATGGATAGACAGGGTTGGGACTGCTACACAGTAACACATAGGTACATGGGCATTACTGCCCGTCACCTTGGTTTGAATCCGTGAAAATAAATAGTAACACATACTGTCGGGTAGACTTTTAATACAGCTATACAGCACTACTACTTTTAGATGACCGCAATGTGATTTCCTCACTGTTATTTTTGTTATTTTCATAAAAAACAGAAAACCAAAACCGTTACTGATTAGCAACATGACGTCAGTTTTGTACCTTTCACTTAGCTGTGTGGTGCACCTTTTACTTTTCAGCAGCATGATCAAAGTATGGACTTATTTTATGCACGACATCCAATGCTCAATTATTAGCGGCCGGCCCTTTGGGTTGTAGGCGAATGGCTGTGTAATTATGTGAAGGTACAATAAAGGTTTTAAAAAAATAAAAAATAAAAAAGATATGTGATGTTACCAATGATATCATCTGTAACATAATGTGTGAGGTCTTGTGCAGTGCATTGGGGGGTGAATTAGAGTTACTTAGACAACCATATAAAGAATATTTCACTGTTTTTGAATTAAAATTTAGTGCATAACTTCACTTTATAAATTTGTTTTTCTAGGGATTTTCTGAGTTTTATCTGGCATATAATAATGTCTTATGAGCAAAAGAATCCCTAACTTACTGTTAAGGTTTTTTCTATCTATGTTTTTTCATGATACACTACATCTAATCCTTATATTTTTACATTCCACTGTGCCTAGCCCTCTGTGCGGTGACGCTTGGCTGAAATCCAGGCCTGTTCACAATTTACCTGTGCTCATTGGAGGATTCACCAGCGGCCAGGCCCTAAACCCAACCCACTGTTTGGACAATCACTACTGTGCACGGCCTTTGTCTATGTGCAGTGCAGGTTTACTGCAGGGTCTCTGGCCAAACCTGCCTCACAACCCACCTGGTGACCAAAATCCCCTGTGTGCAAGCCTTTTAGCATCAGCTGGCTACAATGGCTTGCCCTATTCCATCGTGTTATGAAGCTTGGCCTATAGTAGTGCACCTGGGTATTGCTGTGCGTCAAAGCTCTGCCCCAACTTCCTGTGCAACCAACCTTTGCTGCACATTCATTTAAGCCAAAATCTTGTATCTTAATTTTCATGCAGATCTGTCACAAGGCACCAAAGTTATTAGCATATTGAAGGGTTTTTTCCCTCCATGCTTCATATTTTCCCACCTCTGTTACATATGCATGAAATGTGAGCGCCCTGCTAATGGCTTAACTTGCTAACTGCCTTCCAGTTTTCATACAAATTCATGAAATGGTGTCAAAGTTATAATCAAATCAAAAATGCCTTTTCTCTGGAAAATGCTGATTCACAGAGGTACACTTACACTTTTGTGTAAGTATACTTTTGTTTTGGTATTCACAAACAGGGAGTTAATAGAAAGTTTTGAGTGTGGTAACTTCGCACTGGGGCGGAAGTGTATGCAGATAAAAATATAAAATATGCCTATCTTTTATGTGCGGAGCTCCCCACACTGACTGTAGAGCCTGCACTTGTTAACTCACTAATAATTCCCTGTCCGCAAATACCAAGACAAAAGAAAACTTATACAAAAGTGTACATTTACCATTCTGAATCAAGCCCACCGAAATCAATTGCCATGAAGACTCTCAGTAATAGAAATAAATGCAAACGATCAAGTTCAAGAAAAATAAACTAAGTCCAAATGAGTAGCAAATCAAAAGAAAATCGGGTAGCGTCTGTAGAGACTCAAGAAAGAGTTATAGCTCACCCCTAACTTCAGGGGTCTTTTATAATGAGCTTCACCTTAAGAAATTATGGACACTGCACAGTCAGCTTGCTCTGAGCAAAGGTATAATAATTTCAACAAATCATACTGCAATATTCCAATCTAAAATATTACATAACCTTTCCGCCGTAGCACTATCCAACTACAGTATTGATTTACCCCTTTTTGACCTAATGTCATCTGGAAGTGTCAAAACCAGCGAGATACATAAACAACAGAAAACAATTGTGAATGAATGCCGTTCAGTATAGTAGCAGGGAGTGCCTTGGAAAGTAGCAAAAGGCTTCCTCTAGCAAGTTATTCGACAACAATATGGCACACAAGATAAACAGTGCACATCTTGCTGCGTATGGTTCCAAACAAGAAATATAAATATACAGTAGCCATTTTAAAAAGGTGGAGTGCAGTCCTAAAAGAGGACTAGATTGACCTACGCCAAAAGAACTCACTAAAATACATCATAACAATTGTGTTTCAATTGCAGTAGCGTTATATTAATACACGTCAATTCAAATGTGAAATGACTAATATTAATGCATATATATGTTTCAAATGTAGAATAACTTTCTCACCTCCTCATTTGCCAACAAATACTTTTGCACCATGCCTAATTTGCGAATTCAGGATGGCGTTTAAAAATAAATTGGAGCTTTTCACCAAACAAACACACTTCTCTCAAATTTAAAAGTTGATAACATAATTCATGAGTTTTAGACTTGCCAATTCAACAGTCAAGTTATCTATCAAATTTAACCTTTAAAAGCCCACCCCACAACACCTTTTTGTACTTATGTATCTCAAAAATGCCTGAATGGTTTACACCAAACCACAAATAGGCTTTAATATGAGTAAAGTTCTAACTTCATGCTACATTTGATATAGCCGCCTGCTGCTGTGAGGGTAAAGCTGTGCCCTGGGATCGACATGCACTGCTGTGGAGACTCCAGCTCCCATCAACCCCCTGCCTGATTCACGCACTCATAAGCGCGACACTGACCCGCGACTTGGGACGCAAGCGTGGGTACCCCGGGGAACTCCCAAACCAAGGGCGGGCCCGTCGGAGCCTGGAGGAGGCTGGACTGGGCCCTTCTAATGTCTTGATCTTCACAGAAGGTAAACCGGAGATTAATATGGGGAAAAAGAAAGCTCAACATGCAGACCATGACGTGGTACACATCTTGACTAGATTCGATTCTGGCTAAAGCTACAAAGGCAATTACAAAACAAATTGTTCTCACAGAAAGGAGGCTTTCATTAGGTGGGAATGGAAATGGAATATCTATGAATACTAGTGATCTGAATATGTCTCACCTCGCAGCTCCTGTGGATGTCCCTGTCGACCTATCAGTACTACCCCAGGCCCTAGATGCTACCATAGTAACTTTCGCCAAGGAACCCCCAGGAAAAGGAAGAGAGCCGGGCCTAGAGAATCTCACCCCCTAAAGCAAAAATCCCAAGAAAAACACTAATAACTTGCTCCTCTTCTGTTAAGTAAAATCAAATGCTGGCTCCACTATAGCCAATTTAGACGTTTTATTTGATAAGCTGAATCACCTTTTGCAACCCATTTTTGACCCGCTTGGAAAATATTGAGCGACAAATGCAGGAATTATCTAGCAAAGGAGGTCAACCTCATTCATCTGGGATTAATATGATAGTATTAGATCAAGTAGATAATGTAGAAAATCACAAAAATATGCAGGGGGGAAATAGGGCTCCTAGGGTCAAAGAACAGGATGGCCTGAATGAATCTACTGCTAATAAACAATTTATGGATACAGATCATGGCCACTACACACTCTGTGAAGATATCAACCAATGGGAGTACAGGGTTAGTGCCTCCTGGTATTTCAGACATAAGATCCACCTTTAACCAAGGATTACTTAGAAAAGAAGGGTATAAGCTAATTCAAGGGGGAGTAACCCAGAGTATTTCCATCACCCAGCAATCAGGAGGGTATTACCAGTGGGCTGAAAATAAACCTAAAACACTAAGCTTATCACCAACTGCTTGCCCTTTTGTCATGATAATGGTGAATGTGCCTTTTTTAAGACCATCACAGAAAGAGTCTACAATACAGCTTATGGACAACGCACATCACTGGCTAACTAATTATACAAAAGTGGCCCCCTACTTGCTGCAAAGGATTTGGACTCCCCTAAAATAGCATTCCGTAAATTTCCCGCACTAATGTTTGCGGATGATACCCTGCTCCTCCCAAAGTCATCGATGGGGATGCAGCGAGTTCTTAAGGAATTTAGCCGTTTTTGTCAAGAGGAATTTAGTGGTAAATATTAATAAAACAAAATACATGGTCTTTAATGCCAAATCCACTAATTGTCCCCACCCAATGATGAATGATAGGCCTCTTGAGTGGGTAGACATCTTCGACTACTTGGGCCTACTTTAAATGATAAAATGGGATGGGGTGCCCAAATTAATAAGGCTAATTTGAGGTTAATCCTCACTGAAAATAAATTCATTAGGCAAACCCTGGCACTCCCTGTTAACACACCCCTAAGGATGGACTTGGGTATCCTACCTATGGTGGACCTAATCTCGTCCCGGCCACTGCTCTATTGGCAACGGCTGTGGAGTACACCTGAGTTGAGACACTATAGGCAGGAACTACAAGCAGTAATGTCACTACTGGGGGCTTTGGGTAAAGTACCCTGGTTGTCTTTTGTTAGGGATTCGTTTCGTCAAATGGGCAGGGAAGACTTGTGGACCTCTCCGGAGGAATCCTGCCCTGCTATTCCCAAAATATTTCTAGCCAAAGCTGTGAAAGTGTATAAATTGGCTAGTCTAATACAGGCAGCCAAAACTGTGAGTTTGACATATGGGTTCTTGGATTTTAAGTGTCACTATCAATTTGAAGAGTTTTAGACTGTAAACAACCTCCACTAGCAAGGAAGTTGTATCTGCAATTTAGATATGGGACACTCCCGCTTTACACAATAACTAATAAGTGGTCGGGTGCAAACCATTGTCTCTGCCCTGGATGCCTAGTGGAGGAGGAAACAGAAATCCATGTACTGTTTTTCTGCTTGGCATATAAACAGGCTAGGTCCAAATGGGGTAATGCAACTGTGCAGAAATTTGGGTATTAGGAACTACCAAGAACTATTCAGGATCCTAAAATTAGATACTGACCCAATTTATGTCATTGTAGTTTCGAAATTTCTCCTTGCGATGTGGATAAAACAAAGTCATCTGTTGAACACGTGTATTTAGTCCCGTGTTTATTAATTCTAACCCTTCATTCTGTAATAATCAATCTTTCAGCCTGGTAATTGGGGTCAAGCCTACATGAGATAGAGATAGCCTTTTCCCAGCTGATGCACTGATTATGGATATTTTAAAAACAAGAAAAAAAAACATATATTTATATTGGATGTGTGCAATAAATTATTTTAATGCTTTTTATTATAAATTATATTATTAATGTAAGAATTTTATGAATTCCCTTGAATAATGAATGATACTTGTGATTTACATCTAATGTGGTTTCCATACCCCTACATCTGTTTATACCAGTATTTTCAATGTCACTCTATTGTTTTATATGGATTAGATTTTATCTTGTTGTAAATTTGAATGTGCTTTTATGGCTGTAATAGCCGAAAATAAAGTTTTGATGGTAACAGAACTATACAAAAGTGGCCCCTACAGTCAAAGCCATCTGAATATTTCTAGAAGAATTCCCTGGGTTGGCTCAAGCCTGAAAAATATTGATGAGGACTGCATAGTACTTAATTTTGACCATGCTCAGCTTGCGGAGAATTTGCTAGTAGAGCTCCCAGTAGCTCTGTCAATGGGATCCCAGATATTCGTCACACCGTTAGGCTTTTTTTTTAAACTACAGAATGACGAAAGATTCTACTCATCTAGAGAAGATCTGATGCCACCTGTAATTACTAATTGGCCTGCTTCAAGAAGAAACTTTGGCTTACAAACCAGTAATGGATTTGTCCCCTTGGAGAACCTGGACAGTTATGATTGACTCTTGAGATTCACAGGAGCGAATGTATTAACCCAGGCTCCAATCAAGGAATTACTTGTTTAACTGCTGAGATAATGTCGGCGATAAAAGGGTCTATGCCTTCTAATCATGATCTAGGAAAAATAGATAGTGGGACAGAAGTGGAGAAAACAGTCTGCAGCCTATTGTCCCGGAACATTGAAGGGCTTAATAATAAGAAAGATAATATTGAATAGATCAAAAGAATTGATACAATTTGATATTATCTGTATTCAGGAAACGTGGGACCTACATATCTGAATGGCTGTAGCTCATACCAAACCCTGGCACTCCCTTTGAGACTAGGAAGACCAAAGGAAGGTTTACTGACAGTAATAGCCAATACAATCTTTTTTAAATCCTAACATTTTGGAATGATTCTCCCTATTTTCACATTTTGTGATGTAATGGGCAAACAAGCGGAAACATAATGATAATTACTATAACAACAACTTTAAAAATCCATCTTCGGTGGCAGAGGAACTTGGGAGGCAATCGTTGACCTTAAAAGGATATGGTTTCAACAATAAACGTTGTCTGACATTTGATTCCCCGCTCTGTGGAGTAACTGACTGTAATGGAGACCCTATTACTCTTTATAGCCATAATAATTATGGTAATGTGCTGAATAGGCTCTTGAAGATTTGGAATTAAGAAATAGGATAAATTCAGAGTCTGGATTGATGGATTGTACTTGTAAACTGCATCGTAAGGCTCAAAAATTGACTACATAATTACTTCAGCTGATTTGTTAGATAACATAAAAAATATACAGATTAAGCTGGCAGGCTTTAGTGATCATGTCCCGCTCCTTTGTAACTTACTTTGGAAAGGTATAAAAATGTTGGCAGAGAAGATAGCCCCAAAACCAATCTTAGCAAGGGAAAATGGCTACATCCTTAAATGGGGAAAAGTAGAATATGAAAAGCTACTCACTACGATACTTTCCGTGAATAATAAGCATTTTCTGACGTGCTTGGATGAGCCGGCTAATCCTAAACAGGAATTAAGCAGCAAATAACTCGTCCACCCTCTTCAAAAAAATGCCCACTAATCCATTGTTTTGATAAAAACTGCTCTCTGGCACGGGTGTTTTATCCGTAAAGCGGTGAAGAAGTGCGCCCAGAGATAATGCTCCCATATGGAATCAACGCCTAAACTATAAAAAAGTTAGAGATATTAGGAGGAAACAACTCAGAGAGGAAGCATGGCCTAATTTCAAAACGCCTTAGCAAGAAATGAGAGAAGAGAATTCTGGAAGGTGGTTAATGTCCCATTTCTTGCAGAAGTGGGAGAGCCTTCATTAGATGTATACAAAGAGGAAGATACTTGGATTTCTCATTAACAGAAGATATTTCAAAATAAGAATTGTAACTCTTCTGTTATAGCTTGGATTCCAACAGAAGACTGTCCAAATATTTCTTTCGAACTGGAGGAAATAGAGCTTGCCTTCTCGCAACCATCTTCTCTGAAACCTGCTGACCCAAATGGGGTTCCCGCTAATATCTTTCTTTTAAACAAATGAATGTGGGCTCCACTGCTGACAAATGTTTTTAACCCAATAGCTAAGACAGGTCCATTGTCGTTCTGGAAACAATCTTTAATTATTCTTGTTCTTAAGAAGGAGGATGGCCATAATCCAAAAAATTATAGACCAATTTCCCTAATTGATTGTACAGCAAAATTAATGGGTCGGCTACAGTTAAATAGACTGGAAGAGTGGGTAATGGAAAAGAAGTCCCTTACTATGGTTCAATATGGCGTTAGAAAGGGAAAGGGCACAATAGACCAATGTTTGAATTTAACACTGCTGGAGGCAAAATATTTGATAGCAAAAAAGGGCCAATTGTGTATGGCCTTCATGGATTTGTCTGCAGCTTTTGAATGTGTGGCACACAGTAAACTATGGTCCATTATTGAAGTTATGGGAGTGGATCTTAAAATATTAGAGGGAGTGACCCAACCATCCAAGGGACTGGGTACTAACATGAACAGTGTGAAATAAAAATTCCCTTGGAACTAATGTCACTGACAATCACCATTAATCCTTTCCATTTAACATTGCATCCACACCAGTGCCAAAATAAGAGACCCCCACAGTAATAAGTACAAACACATTACAATTGAAACTCCCAATTATAACACCCCAAATCATTAATTCGTTAGAATCTATTGACAACGTAAGATATGGGAGTGGAGTCAGCAATAATCGTATTCATAAGACAACTGTATGCGGGTGCAAGAATTACTGTCCGATATAGGAAACAGGGTGAATGTTCAAAGCCTTTTAATGTAGAAAAAGGCGTAAGACAGGGATGTGTCCTTGCTCCCTTTTTAATTTGCTCTTTATTCCAACAAGCTTAAATGAGGTTCTGATGGAAACTGGCATGGATTCCCCTACCAGTGAATCTCTCAAGCTCCCTGTTCTTCTCTATGTGAATGACAAAGTTTAACTAGCGAGAATACCAATGTCTTTTACAGACTCTCAGAAAGAAGTTTACCCCATTTATGGCGGAATTAGACTTCTAGATTAAACTGGAAGGACATGATAGCAAAAAGAGCAAACCTTATGGAAAAAAAGCATAGCTGCAATATTTTGTATTTCAAAAAAGCTAGGCTCTAAATCAGTCCAAAAAATTGTAAAAATCTATCCTTCTAGCTAAAGCTGCATCTATTGCAACCTATGGGGCAGCAATCTAGGGTATGGAGGATGTCACTGTATTGCAACATGTAGAAATGATTTTTGCGGCTTATACCCATATAATCTCACGGTTCTGAAATAACAGAGACATAGAAGTTGGCCCACTGTTGTTAAATTTACGTTTAGACTTGCATTAGAAATGCACTTTCTCCAGCACTTAATCATTCATAAATTTGAATGTATTAAACTGTATTTTATTAGCATTTCAATAGTTCCTTCTATCCCAGATGAGACACGCTTTTGGATTTTTAGCATGTGGAATACCTACAACATTAATAAGCAGTTATGCGGTTTGTCATTTGGTCTGTTATAAAAAAGGTCTCATAAACTGTACTGCAATATGTCCTGAAGAGGTAATGCAAACTGTCTAGCAGATGGTCAATGAGGTGATTGTGCGTGCCCAGTGGGCCCTCATGGAACACATATGTAAGGAAGCCTCATAAGTGTACACGAGGCCTCTGGCAGAAGCGATACCAACGAAATCCTATAATGTAGTCAACACAGGAATATAAGGACACACTCCATGACTTGTGAGCTAAGCAATTAGGAGAGACATTGAGTCCGCCCAGGAGTGAGATAGGCCTTGGAAGATATGTGAAGCCATCAGCAATCACTGTATGAGTTAAAGCAGGAACAGCATCATTGGTGGCACTGCTAAGCAATCCAGGAGTCTTTTATGGAGTCAACCAAGAAGTGACAGAGGAGAAAACCATTGATGACACTGATAAACCACCAAGGTGTATGGCGGTTCAAGCCCTGGCACTATGGTTACGCTCTGAGGGAACATTATTTAGAGGATAGGGAGGAGTGGAGTGCCTCGATACACAATCTGTCATGGTGTAGTCTTTAGGAAGGATATTCAGAGGTTTTACAAGCAAAGAAACCAGAAATAGTAGATTCCTGCAAGATACAGTGTCTGTGAAACTAAACCTTGATAGTACAGTATGTAGAAGTGGGTGGCGTTAAGTAACCGGAGGGAAGGAGATCATTTACAATTTTTAGACAAGTGGGGGGAGGGCAAGTGGTGAATTGAGGGAAAACACAATTGGGCAACGAATCTGACCTTAGCTTTAGATCATGGGAACTCGAAAACATTTTCCCTGGGGCCAATATGTTTGGTCTGTGATGTGAGCAAGGGCCGCATTGATGCCTGCAAGGTTGTGGTCAGGGGTTTGGGGGTGGGGGAGATTTGGCAGTAAGGTGAGTTGTAGGGGATGCAAAGCATGGAAATCTAGTGGCTGAATTGCACAAAATTAAGCTAGAAATTCTGGGATTAATCCAGACTTCCCCACTCAACCAAATTCTGTGATTCTAGGCAATAATTTTATTTCACTTTCCCTCTTTTTTCTTCATTATCACATATGAGAGGAACTCAAAATACATGAATTCAGGATGTGCGCTTTACAAAACTTTCTCCTGTGTTTGATTTTAAAAACGATACTGTTGTTCATGCATAATAGGAACCCAGGCGACCCAAACAGTGCACCTAACAACTGACTTGTGTCTTAGTTCACTATTGATATTGTTGTCAAGGTGGGGGGAAGAATGAATGTTTCTAAATTTATGATTGAAAACTATCACATTAAAAAATAAATCTTCTCAATGGACTGATATAATCTAATGTACTAAAGTGAAGTGGTTATGTGTGTTAATGAAATACACTTTTTGAATTTAGAAGAGACTTTATCATTTTTTTACACTTCACTTTTGCTGCAAGATGTCTTTAAAAATGAAAGTATTCCTAAAGTTAAGAGTTGCAGGACACCCTAATTATTTTCTTTGTTTACCCTAAATAAACAGGAAAGGATTTATTTAAAAGTTAGTTTAAAATCTTTTTTTGTTAGTGTTGAATCGAGTAAATAGCAGCCGAGTGCTGCTGTTGGGAGTGGGCCGCATGTAAAGTGCAGTAGGGCCACATTCGGCCCCCGGGCCGTACTTTGGGTATCACTGCTAAACCCTTTCAATTCCCTAACCGATATAAAGGAATGTGCCATTAACCTCTACCCTCTTTTACAGAATGCCCTGGGAGGAGAGGTGGAATAAAAGTGGGTGAGGGAGCAACTCAAGATGGTGCCCACCAGCTTAAGGGAGAGAGACCAGAGCCCGGGAGAAGAGGTGGGGACAGAGACTTATAATATGTCGAGGCCAAGAGCTAATCTAATGATCTAATTGGACACTGCACTGGGAAAGGTAATTGAGGTTACAACATGGAAACACAGTAACGTTAAACAGAAAAAATTACTTTGCATTCAAATCTTAAAAACAGAGGCATTTGCGTCCTCACATGCATAATCAAAACATTACACTTCTCAAATGTAATTCCACCCCAGCTTTGGGGTGGAGCATAGATGGAACAGATCATGACTCAGCCAATGGTGTGTCTCCTTTCCTTTCTGAAACTCAATATGGTGAGCTGCAGCGTGAGAGAGTTAGCAGAGCCTGAGCGAAGGAGCAGGGAGAGGGCCTGGTAGTGCTTGGAGGCCTTGGACGAATGTAATTGGCCACTACATTTTCTGCCCCTTCTTGGCCCGGGATCAGGGGTCAAAGAGATGAATGGTCAGCCACGGATGCCTGGCTGGTAATCCTCTGAAATAAATGTGTTAGCACTGCTGTACCGAAAATGTAAATGCTCATTTAACATAGAACATTGTGCAGTCTGTCCACCTCATTCTATTACCTAAACTTCGCCCAAAGAGGTGAAAAGGCTAAAAGTTACACTCCATTCACAGGCTCACAGGGTGGAGATTTAGTACGGTTGCCATAGTTATGACAGTCTGCACCAGTAGTAATCCTCGCATCTTTTTAGGGCTCGCCCCTTTCCTATTCCGCATGAATAGGAAAAGAGCCCTAATGCAGCCAAACCATACTTAAGGCCAAGGGCTCTCCAGCGGATTTTGGTAAGTGCACGCCTCGTGCACAAGCTTGCCTGAGCCTTCTGCCTATCAGCCTACCAGTTCTCCTCCCCTAATTATTCACTTCACTCACTCTGGCTCTTCAAAGGCTCTGCTCCCCGCCTGCACTTCACGGCCGCTTGCCTTCTGTCCCTTAATCTCCTTGTGACTCCCCCCCTCACCTCTCCCACTCCACTGCTTCAGGCCCCCACCATTTGCTCAGGACATTGCTTGTTTCTCATTTAAGTCCTGCAGTATATGAACTTGTTTGTCTTTTTCCCTAGAACTGCATCTGCCAGGGGTTTGTACCCTCTGATTTTTTTTTCTGCGGCTATGCTATTATCTGGCAAAATGTTCGCTGGATGCTATCTGTATAAAGAACCGGCTTGGACATCATTGATTTGATGGGATGGGAATGAGCATGCAGTGACCGGGCCACGCGTCCCCCACCTGGCGCCTTGATGCCTTTTGGGCAAATGGTAAGCTCTAAAAGAATGTTTTCACTCATTCAATATCGGCAGGGTGTGGCGGCCTACACACTGCAGTGACCGCTCCTGTGTGTTTAAAGTAACGCGGATGCTAATAGGATGGCTGTGTTCTGCAGGTACTCCCGTTACTACTGTTTACGCAACTAGGGTTCTGTCCATTGATGTGGCCTACATCTGGCTACATTCAGAGAGGGACTGCAACTCTGGAAGATAGGTGGTCGTTCCTCCCTCGTTCTAGAATGTTTTTAGAGGATCAGCAGTAAACAGTCTCCGGGAGAAGCATTTGTGACAAAGATAAACAGGGTCTTGACGAGACCGGGTAAGAATAGTATCTAGAACGCCATGATTACGACGATCAAGTAACTTTGGTAGAAATCTAGGGTACTTTTAAAGTTGGCAGACTTTCTTCTGCACATGTATGGTTTTACAGCAGTCAGTCTACAGAGCCTCGTGAGCGGTTCTAAGCGCTATAAATACAACAACAAAAAAATCAATTTCTGCTCTGGGCATAATTTCTGTAACTGCGTTTTCCAATAAAAACAAAAGAACTGAATGCAAATAGAGCCTTGATTGTGACCATGGCGTCTTTACCGAGTCTGTCCACCTATGCATTTAATTAGTAACGTGTTTACATCGGCCGGCACTTTTAATCCCAGACACACCCATGGATTGTTATCACTGACCCCCTCCCTGCTAGTTCGGTTTGTGTTGAACATTGACAAAGGTGGCTTGTTGGCTCCCAATCAGATATCCAGCTGTGGGCCTCCTCTTGAGGAGTTAATGCTTCCCGCTGGTTCAGCAACTTGAATGAAATGAAACCATCTATTCAAATGCGGACACCAAAGCAGGGCCAGCCCCCCACTTTGTGTTGAACAGTTTTCAGGTTTACCTCTCGTGGTGATGAATAATACATCGCTTCGAGTGGAAGAGGCATTGAAAGACCCGCAAAGGGCCTCTATAGTGACGTGGGAGCGGGAAGTCACCCTTGCAATGGCAGCGTGCAGAGGCATGATCAGGACGCGAGCCCTGTGTTTGGGCTCAGGGTGCCACCGGAGCCAGCCCAGGAGGCCCACACCGTCTAGCAGTCAATCTGTAATTGAAGTTGAATTGATTTATTCGCATACGTTAATTAAAACCATTGCACTACAGTAAAAACATTAAAAGGAAAAAAAAAAAGAAAAGATAAAGGATAAATGTCCGTTAAGAGCTATTCATCGGGCAGTTGTAGACTTTGTACCCAGTACACGTCACATTTTAATATGTCCTTCACCTGCTCACTCACTGTGCACAATGGTTTGGACCCTTCAGTTAGATGATGCCGTTAACAAGTGAGCTCTGTGGACCGAGGCTGCTGCCACGCGAAACATACTGTGTTCACCCAGGCTCCGGTGCCTACCAAAAACGGAATATCCTGGTGGTTGAGCCCGCATGTTAACAGGGCGAGCCGAGCCAAGCCAAGGTTTGGCTCTGGAGCCTGTGCACGTGCCGAGCCAAGCCTTGAAAATAATCGGCATGTAAATCCTGCAGCTAACACCAATTTAAAGTATGATAAGGTAATTTCACTTTAGCACACCAGAGTAGATCTCTGCTTTGAGAAGTACTTATTGAAACATTCCTGCTCCCACCCTGATGACAATGTTGATTATGAACGAAGAGAGTGGCTTACATTCTTTTTCTGAATGGACTAACATTAATAGGCTATTAAACACAACAGAGACATCTGCCGTGGATCTTTTCATTTGATCAAGCAGGGAAGCCAGGATTGAGCTCAGATTTTCCCGTTTCATAATGTGCAATTCAGAGTATCTCTTTCAGAAATTAGAGGTTACTGCTTTGCCCTTAATATTTGGAGAATCAGATTATATTGTGGGTGATATGCAGAAGCACATTTTATTTTTGTCAATTTTGCATATCTTTTAAGGACATAAGTGCGCTTGACAACCAAAACAGAGTACCGTACACATCTATTTGTTTTCAGCACGTGTAGATTTACTGGGATTCACAGGATGCTGAACCGGGGGTCAGGATTTGAACCTGCTTCTTAATGTTACACGGTCAGCAGACGTGGCCACTAGGCCACCTCACCGTCAGAGAAAGCTCGGCTCGTTATGTGCTCAAGGTTGGAAGAGGACTTCGAACTGAGCCAACGCCAGGCATGTTCCTCAAGCTTTGTATCTCGCCCACCTCAAGTCTTTGCTAAAGGTTAGCGCATGTTGTTCAGTAATCCACCGTTGTATGTACATTTCAACAATTTTCAGCTTCATATATTGTCTGATTGTTGTTTTAGGTCTCGTAGAGGGACCTATTGCCGTTAAACCAGAAAGCTAAAAGGCGGATTTTGCCGAGTGCATGTGTGTACGTGCACGCGCTCTCCATTTGCTTCCCGAGCCGCCTGCCTGCTTCACACAAAACCATCAGCCTCCCTCCCACCTCCCCCCTAATTGCTTTACCTTATCACGGCCGCGAGGCCATGAGCTACTTCAAAGGGATCCGCTCCCTGCTTCCCACCTCCCCCGCCGCTTGTCCTGTCTATTGAGCCTTTCTCACCTCTCTCCTTATCTCCTTATCTCCTTTTCTCTCCCACTAGCTTCACTTCTGTGGTCTTCTGCTGTCAACCCTGCCCACCCCCTCCCTCTCCAGCGCCTGCCTTCTCTCTCGCTCCTTCCGTGACTCGCATTCGATCATCAGAGGCATCCCAGCCCAGCAGGCAGCCCACCCCCTCCCTCTCCAGCGCCTGCCTTCTCTCTCTCGCATCGCCTCACTGGCCCATTTGTTACTTGTTTAACATTGTAAGTGCTGGCTCAAAACGTCCCGAATGAAGTCATCATGTATGGCGTTTTATATTTGCATTTGTGGAAGAAAGAAGCCTGGATTCCATTCCAAGTCATTTGCCTTAAATAGAGAGGTCCTTGGTGAACCATGTCACCACTGCACAATGACTCGTACACCTTATTTGAAACGCTGGGGGCCTTTGTCACCCATTTAAATCCGGATACTGACATAAACGCACTTTAGGCAGCCATGTTGTATGTCTCTTTCTCTATACGCCAATGTCTGTGTGTACTCCTCTCCTTCTCTGTCTCCTTCCCCTCTCATTTTGTTTCCCCCGTCACCCTCCCTGCCTTGTTTTTAATGCTCTGTATTTATTACATTGGGTTGTGTAAATCAGTGGTAAAGCCTGGCTGCCTGCTCTGGATTATGTCACGCAACATCGCACATTCTGTACACAGTTACACAAAAAATTAATAAACAGCACACAGAAACCTTTACATTCATAATTCTTCTACATGGGTATGGAAAGACGTCAAGTACATGTACTTCCGATCACTGTGATGGGGTGCTCCCGTGAACGTGTAGCACATCCCACTAAACATGTTTGTGTCTTTGTTTTTGGTGATGTTCTAGCACAATATATCCAGTTGTCTCTCAGCCAAAGTAACCAAAATGGTTGTATGTCTTGTGCGTACACATTTAAATGCAATTTGTATATTACATGATGATTAAGCTGTGTGACTTGCTTAATGTGGACATTTTTTAATTTTGAGGTGAATGGCGTTCTTGGCAGTGTTCGTGTCTACTACTTTATTTTGTGGGTTTACGTGAAGGAAGCTAAAATACCCACAGACTTGGGTGAGATGTCTTTAGTAAGTACCAGTAAGTAGCCGCAGCTACGTCATGTGGTTGTAGTTCCTCACCCACCTGCAATGCTGGGAACTGGAGCGGTGCATAAACACACACTTTGTACGTATAGTCCTTGCTTACGAGAAGTAAGGCTGTCAGTAACAGAGACTGCCAGCTTTGCTTCTCATAAGAAAGGGCTATTAGTACAAAGTGCTTGTTCATGCACACCTTGTTTGAAGTGCCACAGAACCGGTTTCTAAACCCAAACAACTTTTGACAACTGACACAGCAACCGGTAGCTCTGTTGTGTAAACACAACTATTGCTGCATGAAGGGGCCAGTCCCCTCTGAACATTGGGCACCACCACATCCACCACCACCGCATCCTCCACCACCGCGTCCACTATGTCTACCACCATGTCCACCACCACCATGTCCACCACCACATCCACCACCACGTCCACCACCACATCCACCACCACACCCACCTATCTATCTATCTATCTATCTATCTATCACCCTCTAGCTATCTATCTATCGCCCTCTATCTATCACCATCTATCTATCTATCTATCTATCTATCGCCCTCTAGCTATCTATCGCCCTCACTCTATCTATCACCATTCACTCTATCTATCTATCATCATTCACTCTATCTATCGCCCTCACTCTATCTATCGCCCTCACTCTATCTATCTATCGCCCTCACTCTATCTATCTATCGCTCTAACTCTATCTATCTATTGCCCTCACTCTATCTATCGCCCCCACTCTATCTATCTATCTATCTATCTATCTATCTATCTATCTATCTATCTATCTATCTATCTATCTATCTATCTATCTATCTATCTATCTATCACCCTCACTCTATCTATCGCCCTCACTCTATCTATCGCCCTCACTCTATCTATCTATCGCCCTCACTCTATCTATCTATCTATCTATCTATCTATCTATCTATCTATCTATCTATCTATCTATCTATCTATCTATCTATCTATCTATCACCCTCACTCTATCTATCTATCACTATCTATCTATCTATCTATCTATCTATCTATTTATTGCCCTCACTCTATCGCCCTCACTCTATCTATCGCCCTTACTCTACCCATCTATCTATCGCCCTCACTCTATCACCATTTCCTCTATCTATCTATCGCCCTCACTCTATTTCTCTATCTATCTATCGCCCTCACTCTATTTATCTATCGCCCTCACTCTATTTATCTATCTATCGCCCTCACTCTATCTATCACCCTCACTCTATCTATCGCCCTCACTCTATCTATCGCCCTCACTCTATCTATCGCCCTCACTCTATCTATCTAGCTATCTATCTATCTATCTATCTATCTATCTATCTATCTATCGCTCTCACTCTAGCTATCTATCTATCTCCCTCACTCTATCTATCGCCCTCACTCTATCTATCACCCTAACTCTATCTATCTGTCTATCTATCGCCCTCACTCTATCTTTCGCCATCATTCTATCTATCGCCCTCACTCTGTCTATCTTTCTATCGCCGTCACTCTATTTATCCATCTATCTATCACCCTCACTCTATTTATCTATCTATCGCTCTCACTCTATCTATCTTTCGCCCTCCCTCTAGCTATCTATCGCCCTCACTCTATCTGTCTATCGCACGACCACAGCATCACTCAGGGGCACCACAGCATCACTCAGGGGCACCACAACATCACTATGCGCTACCACAACATCACTGAACGCCACAGCATCACTCGTCGCCACCACAACATCACTCCGTGCCACCACAGTATCAATCTGTGCAACCATTCAACAACAACTGGTTCAAATATGTTCTCTCAATGTTTCAAGCTTTATTACAAATGTCACAAAAATATGTTAATATTTCACTTCTGTTCTTGGATTTTCGCCACAACAAAATACACTGAACATAATCTTCACAAAAGTTATTTACAAACGTTTAAGCTATCGCCATTATAAATTACAATACCTTTTATTTAAGTATTAATTATTTAAAAAAATTAAAAGCCATTGTTATATGTAATATCAATACATCTATGTCACATTAATACAAAACATGTTACATTACAAATGCTATAGGTGTCACATTTGCAAAAGTTAAAAGTATTGGCATTGTAAATGACAAAGCTATTAATTTAGCCATTTTTAAAACCAACACATAAATAAAAAAATTGTCATTTACAAGACTAATAGCTCAAACTTTCCTAATGCGGGACCTATTGCATTGCAAATGCTTGTTTCGTCTTGTGGTTTGGGAAGTTTACAGAATCACGCTGGGAGGATAGCAGCCCATGAAGAGAATGGGACAGAAGCAGGGGCACATGGGCGCTCTCGCCAAGGGTCAGCACACTTGGAAAGGGGGATACAGGGTTGTGAAGAAGTCGGTGGCACACTGTCCACACTGGGCTGTTGTCACACAGTAAGAGATGCAGCATTTGAAGCAGGGATAACAGGGGTCCACCTGTGGTGAAAATTGTTACTCCCATATGGTCCCAGATGTAGTTACAGGTGTGGAGGAACATAGGCCGCCACTCAGTGGGTTGCTGCCGCTCACAGACGACCATGGATGCAGCGGCAAGTGAGGAGACGTAGGCCCTCACACAAGGGGGCTGAAACTGTTCATCAATGATGAAGGATGCCGCAGTAGCTATGGAGTCACACCGGACCCTCACACAAGGGGTTCAAATTCTACATAGATGTTCACGGATGAAGTGAGAGGTGCTGCTTGCATGTGGGCCATCATAGAGTGGGGCTGAGATCATTCAGAAACCGTTGCCGTGTTCTATGGTACTCAAGCAGGTCAGGCTGAGCAGTGGGAACAGTTCTTGGATCTTGGTAGCCTTGATTATTCTGAATCCACACAATAATCTGTGTGCCCAATTTTGGCTCTGGTTCTGAACTGAACTATGGTTTCTCTTAATGGCCTCCCCCTAAGAAAAGTCTTTCATGCCATTGCCCCTCCTACTGAATGAGTTTTAAAAATCAACATATCCACACCAATATCACTCATCATCACATGAGCCCAGCCCCATTTCTCAATGGTTGCTGTTGACGCCGTTATGAAAGGCTTCACATAAGAAATCAACACTGATTTTCTCTCTTCTTTCGATAATTCACTAATCTTAGACTCATACTGTCTCAAAAACACCACCACAAACACATTCAGATGTGCCTCAAAATATTGAAAATGACATTGAGCCTGATTACTAGTACGGCGGTACTCGTGGTTGTGGTTCGACCACCGCCACTCTGCGGGCCCACCCACAGTATTACAAGTGTGGTGGCCAAACCGCCACAGGATTGCTGCGTCTGCCGGGGATCCAGGATCCTGTTGGTGGTCGCGCAGCGGTTAGGAGCAGGAATATGCTGTTGGTGCTGCTGCAGCACAGCTGAGCATATTCTGAGTTGCCCTTTCACTGCCCTTTCATTGCAGAGAGCCTGCCATGAAAAGGGGGGCAGAGAGGCAACATAGGGGACCCTAACAGGGCCCCTGCTGCTTTTGGGCCTGGGGGTGCATGCCCCCCCTAGATTGGCATATGGTGACCACGTATACCAAATAGGGCCAAGTCTGCTCTTGAACATGTGCAAGGGACCTAACCGACAACTCGTCCTAACAGTTATTCATTTAACTTTTTTAATATGCACTCAAAGTGACACAACCAATGACTTGATTAAACCTTAAAAATTACCAATTAGTAGATACAGAAAAAAGATATTTAACCAAAAAGTCTTATAAAAAACCCTTGGAAAAATCTAAATGTGTTTCAAAAACTTTCTCAACATAGAACTGAGAATACGTTTCTAAATTAGTAAACTCCCATCTCACTGTTCTAAAAATTTGAACTGAAATGTGCACCCATTCAAACAAGCATCCTAACACTTCCATTCTTACACCAGATAAACCTCCACTCTTACATCTGATTACATTTAAAGCATACTTATCTCTCCAGGAGCAGAAAAATAAAGAGGAAGGACTGTTTGGGATGAGTGCTTATATGTTGTGGTTAGATTCTATTTTGGAATTATTGAAATATGTTTTGTCTACGCTTTTAAAGTCTGCTGACTGGAGAGGCAATAAAGAGACTTTCTGGCACAATGCATCAAAAATGTCATTTGCGATTCCTTATTAGCGAAAAATAAGGATTCGCTAATAAGGACTCGCAAAAGCCTATGCATGTAGGAATCGCTAAAAAATAGTGATTCCTACAAAATTCCTTAATTGCGACTCGCAATTAAGGAATGGCTTTCCATTCATTCCTATGGGCCTACAGGCCCATAGGAATGAATGGGAATTGCATGTGCAATTTGCGAGGACCCATTAGGTACTCGCATATTGCGCATGCAATTTCAAGGGTGACAAAAGGACACCCTGTTGCACCCCTAAAATTGTGATGTGCACCCATGTTGCACCCCAAAGGCAAGTGTTTGTGTAACATGGGACTTTGAAAAATGCACTTTGGTGCATTTTTCAAAGAAATCGCAATTTACCATCACCTTTCATTTGACGGTAAATTGCGATTCTTAATTGCGAAATCACAATTTTTTTTACTTTATTGCATTGCATTTAAGGAATTACGATTCCTTAAATGCAATCGCAATTAAAGTAATCGCAATTATGCGATTACTTAAATTGCAATTTTTGCATTTGGGATGATGCATCCCAAATGTAAAAATACCGGTCGCAAAGGGGCAAATTCTGAGAAACTGCCCGTTTACGACCGGTTTTTCCTTTATGCATAATGGTAGCCTCCAGTCTTGTCAAAAAAACAGGGAGCACAGTCTAGATGCACTATAAGCGTTTATACAGGGACACACTGTAGGCAGTCTACCCTCTGGGGTACGGGCAGTAAAAAGCCTGGGGATTTATGACGCAAGTCTCTTCCATATGAAAATATACTGGGTCAGTCGAAATGAGTAGCAGGTTGTCATATGGATTCTGTGTCAGAGGCTTTCGGCCCTGCACAACCTAACAAAACAAAAAACAGACCTACAGCATCCATAAATGTAATTAATATTATGTCAGACTCCCGTTGTTAGGGAGCCCATCAGGTAATTGTATGTTTTATTATTTGGTTTCATTCATTCATCTATGCATCAAATCGGAATCTGAGGATAGAGATAAGTAGCGACAGTGTGTGAATTTTTCATCATTTGCTTTAGAATAATTACGACAAATTACATGTAACAACATGAACATCAAAACTGGCTTATGGCACTATATTTTAGGACAAAATGCATCTTTGCGTCCATTTTGTATGCAAGGATGCATTTCACCCAAAAAACACCATGCCAAAAACGCAAGAGCCGCAATTGGTAGCTGCTTGACTTCGATGTTTCTGTGCTTTTATGCTAAATTTGTGGCTGCGACCGGCACATAATTACGCAATGCGGCGTAATAGCATAATATTGAGGTTTGTGTGTAAAAAGTGCACTGCTAAATTACGCGAGATTACGCCAGCGTCATGGAAATTTAGCTGGGGCTCAGTAAATAGACATTGGTTCAAAAACAGAGACATGGGCTGGTGCTTGTGTTTGTCAAAATGGACGCAGCATTCATCAGAATGATCAACTCCATGTCCAACAGAATCAGCAGCTCCCAGTACCAAGTACAGACTTTGAATTGGTCCCAGAGTAATTTACTAATGTACACAAGAAAGACAGCCAGCCACATTTTGCTCCCTCCTTCCAAACTTTCTGTTCTGTCAACATTCTTGACAGTGTATTGTGAGAGGACGCTTTCATCTTTCTGTCCAGGAGGCTGCGGGGTGATGCCGCGCTTGAACTGCTGACAGAGGGCACACATCACGCAGTAACTTTTAATCTGAATTTAATTAAATCAGTTGGACACGGACAGTTTTCCTTGGCTAAACGTAAGCTTATTCCTTTTTTTTTCTTTTCCTTACCGACTAGTGTCTTAAAGAGAAATAGCAGTGTAGAAACATCTCGCTATTTTTTAACTTAAGCAAAGTAGAACATTAAACGGCTTTAAATGGAAATATATTGCAATTAATAAATATAGCGAGACAGATACTAAAATAACGTGAGCAAGAGACAACAGAGGTTCTAGTCCAAGAAGCAATCTTTTTTATTTTATTGGCTGGTGCCTGTGATTATCTGCCCGATGTTAATTTCGGTCCATATACAGGCTTACACTGAATGTGCCTTCTTCCTCAGCCTCCAGCGGGTTATGTCTTTAAACTTTGTTTGCTCCAAAGTAAACGTTTCAAACAAGCTTTCTCACATTTTTATCACTCAAGGAACATAAGCAATATTTACCGTTGACTTCCACACACCTGATCTTTGGAAGCAGTATGTCTCTGGGACTACCCCTGTGAATTGTGGTCAGACTATAAATAGTACACAATTCTGTAGCCAATTTACCGAAAAACATTCAGATATTTCCTTATTTGCGAGTTATTCCTCCAGCCCCCAATTTCCCCACCATGAATGATTCTAGATGGTAAACATCATTTACCACAAAAACTTTTCCCGGCAGGGAATTGCAATGCCATGGTTACAACGACCGTGTTATAACTACGCATACCATTACTCCGCAAGTCGGAGCAATGACTTGCGGATGGGTCAGAAGGTGTTGGATTTGAAATCCAACCTCTTCCTTACTGTTGCACAGGCTAGAGTTGGAATAGTAAATTGTACTATTCCAACATCCAGCACCCCCCTCCACAAGTCATTGTTACGACTTGCGGGGTAATGGCAAGCGTGGTTACAACGCGGTCGTTATAACGACCGCGTTGTAATTCCCTGCGGGGGCAAAGGAAGCATGAAAAAGCCGTATATTCGTACTCCAGACACATTACGATGCTCATTAGCCCTACGACTGACATTGTTCATGGAATGGAAAATTGGAGTTGAAGGGTTCCGGTTCAGAAAAATGAACGTTTTCCATGAGAAGCTATCCGTTCCCTTCCACCTTTTGAAAAAATGGTGTTGTATGGAACTTTTTCCTAAACGTAGCACCACTAATGCCAATTTGGATAGTGTTTGTGTTAAAGTCCATCATGAAGAGTTAGCTGTGACATCCTACTTCTGTTTTGTGGATTTTGGCCTTGCTTGTCTTTGCCCACTCAGTGACCTCGTATCCACCCGAAGAGCTTTCACACGGATTTTTTTGTTACATGGTTGTCTGCTGGTACATCTCATGTGGAACTTAAACCATAGCCGATGGTGTCTACACCTCCCTTACCAGGCTGTGATGTGAGCTGCTTTTGGTGGAAGCTCTAACAAACACAAAGAGATGATGGACGGAGCGCTGAAACTTTTCAGACACTCACCCCCAGTCACAGATCTGGGTTGAATCCATCATCGTTCTTTAACTCACTTTGCCACCCCAGTTCAGACCCAGCCATATGCAAATCAGTCTTGACCAGAAACAAGTATCCTGGGACCAGTTTCGGGGTAACATGCCTCTTCCGCCAGGCTAGCTTAAATCCAGTGGCAAAGTGGGCAAGGGACCCACGTCTGGGCATACCCTGCCAACTTGGGTCGAACAAAGCAAACACAAGGAGATGATGGACGGAGCGCTGAAACTCCTTGTGTTTGCTTTGGTGGCAGCTTTGGCCATTGATTCGCAGGTCACATGAGCGTAAGCATTTTTACATGCATCATGTGGATGTAATCCGCATAACTGGGAGCGCTCCCCAGACAGCATGCTACGTGACTCCTAAATATGCTGTGCTTGAAAGCTGTGTAATGTACTCTTTGTACGGTGTCCTGTGTAAGGAAACATTGTATGTCAGGGGTGCTTTGGTTCTCTCCAGATTTGAATGTTGCAGTTCAATAAATTGAGGCCTTCCTGCTAAGACTGTGGCTAAACTTCAAAGGTTGCAAAACTAAGCACTTTACCTTACTTTCGACCTGAAGTGCTGGCTTCTGATCTTACAAAGGATCGAGTTTAAGACCCTGTGCCTTCTGCACATGGCTCTCCATGTCAAAGCTCCTTCGTAACTATTTGGTGTTGCCATACCGACCAACCAGAGAACTGTTAGTCTCATAAAAACATTTCTCTATATACATCCAGGGTAGTAAAAATGTTTTGATAGTTAGATCATTCCTGCCTTCGGTCCTTTTAGGAAGGCATTAAAAACATGGCTATTTTCAGAGGCATACCTGTAAGCTAGCTCCTGCTACACATATTTTGATTTATCCTTGTTAGGCCCCTTGATGCCCATGGGCTAAGTCTGCGCATTATAAGACTGCTTTCATTCATTCATTCATACTGAATGCTCTTCCCTCTAGAACGTGCTTCCATATCACCTTTACACTGAAGACAATAAAAAAATTGGGGAAATTCCTCAAGACTTATCTCTTCAGACTGTTAGTCTGCACCCCAGTCGACAGCATATGTTCCAGATATCTCTTGCATCCACTGTACAGTGTCACTTTGGTGTCAAATAATTTTCCTTTACTCCTTTCGTGTAACCACTCTTTTGAAGGCTCTTTGGAGCATTATCAGGGTTGTACTAGTACTATAGGAACATGTTATATACAATATAAAATAAAGATGGCGGGTCACACATCAGTATTTAAACTATTTTGAGATCTGTTCAAAATTATAGAAGCTAATTTCTGAGACACCAAATTATTGAAAACATATTTAATGGAAAAACAAATTGATAACAATACAGTTTGGTAAACTATAATAGAAACATATTAGAGCATTTTGAAAGATTACAATCAATTTACTAAAAAAAGTACTTTTTCTAAAAGAGAATATATAGTTAGGGAGCATATTACCAATATTAAAGTGAAACAAACGAAGAAGGCATAGGTAAAAGTAGGTAGCGTAGGAAACAGTAAAGGATGATTCAGGGAACAGAATAGCCCATCTCACTTATACACTAGAAAAAGAAGGAGTATGGGGGCCAAGGGGATAATCAAATTTTAACAAGCATTTGCAATGCAATAGGTCTCACAATTACAAGATTTTAAGCTATTGACATTTACAATGGCAATAGCTCAATCTCTTGTAACTCCGAGACCTATATCACTTCAAAGAAGCAGCAGCCATTGTCCGGGGCTGCTTGAAAGGGAAAGCGGGCATAGTGAGGAAAGCACGTTGTGCCTGCAGTAGGAGAAACTCATTAAAGAAAATAGTGCTTACAGACTTAATAAAACATACCATGTCACAACAGAAGTAAAAGGGCCAGTCGCCATGGGAGGATTCAAATGCAGACAAGGCGGTACCAAGGAGGGTCTAACAAGTCTAATATCGACTCAGAAACCAGCGTTTACAAAGGACAATGACACAAGCCTATAAAAAATATGGGCGAAGAGTAGTTGGCACTTTAAAGCCATACTCCACTACTGCATGCCTTGCAGCAGCGCATGCGCTGGCCAGGCTCAACCGAAAAATAGGTGAAGGGCATTGGTTGGGCGCTTCACCTGCCCCAAAAGGGGGGTGAAGTAATGTGGAGGAGGAAGATAGAGGCAGAGCACAAATAGGCCAAAAGAAGTAAATATTGTTAAGGGGGAAGGAAGGTTTAGGGGTGACAAACGGAACAGCAATTAAAAAAAAGTGAAACCACCCGGGGATAGGCCCTGAAAACACAAGGAGCTGAACGGTAATAGTAATTTTAATCTATATTGAATTAATAAACAACTGTTGTCGTGCTCTTCATTAAATTAGGCAAACAGTGCCAACGACTGGCAGGCTGACATAAGTGCCAGTGTTGGCGATTAAGTGTCAGTGCCAAGCACTAGAAACTACCAGCTCAAATTAAGTACTGTAGTGTAGAGCATTTTGTTATTTGAGCCGAGGTATCTCAAGGACTTACCCCCCGCCTGGCCGAGCCAGATCTGAAGTACACAGTGTAACAAAAGTTAGAACAAAGGAGCCTGCTGGAACTGTGCTTGAAGAATCTGTTTTTAAAACAGGAGGAGTCAGTGCCATAAAACAGTTTGGGGCATATTTATCACGCAATGAGGCGCAAAAGTGATGCAACACTTAAGTGTGATTTATCAAGCCATGCAAAGCCACCTTGCATGGCCCTGAGTGAGTAGCTTGATAAATCCAGAGTAACTCAAGGCAGAGCAAATCGCTGCATTGCATTACTCTGCCAGAGGGAGGAGTTCGATGGGTGGATTGTGGGTGTTTCCACGCATTCACCCATGGATTTTGGCACATTCCCAGATGTTACCAATAGTGGTAGAGCTGAGAATGCATCAAAAGTCGTAGCCTCCCCAGGTGAGGTGCTTCGGGGAGAGACATCTTTATTCATCCTTGTTGCTTTGTCTTTCTATGTGTGTTGCAGAGAATGCAGCACAAATAGAAATAGGAAAATGCCTCACAGGAGTGTTTTTGTACAGGAAGCTGTCCCTACTGGGCACAAAAACAATCCTGCTAACAACGCAGGCACACTTTGCACCATGGTGCAAACGTGCCTGCATTGGCGCTAGGCAGAACATTGTGCGCTAACACTGGGAAATGTCAGGAATGCGCCATATATTGTTAAATACAGCACATTATTTCCCTTTCATGTAGCACAGTTTCTGTGTGATAATTTGATAAATATGCCCCCTAGTGCATAAGGTTCACTGCCTTAATAAGGACAGGCTGTTTTGCAGCCTTACTGCCTTAAAAAGGGCACGTTGTTTTGCAGTCAACAAATTAGGGGCCATATTACCAACAACTAGTGATATTTATCGCTAAATGGGCTTAGCGAGTTATATTTATTGCCAATCATCGCCGGATATTATCGCAGAGATAACGTGCTATTAGCAACATTTATCTCTAAAGCGATAAAATATCCGGCGTTAGCGGCGAAATGCGTGAATATCGCTGAGAATACAGCAATATTCACGCATTAACGCCAATAGGGTCTTAGCCATAATATCCACCTCCCATTGGATATAATGGCTAAGAACTGGTCTGAGCAGGCGTTAGCTTTTGGAGATATTCGCGCTTAGCGCGAATATTTCCATCGCTACGCCTGCACTGATAATAGGCGATAGCGATGTTAGCGACTGTTTTTAGTCGCTAACAGGTTGGGTACGCTCACTTTGCATGTCATTAGAGAAAAATATCGCTGACATGCAAAGCGGGCCCCAACCCGCTCGCTATCACCTAAAAGCTGTCGCTAACTGATGTTAGCGACAGCTTGCTAATAGGGCGATGAAATTATCGCCGCTTAGCAGCCAAAACGTCCGCTAAAGCGGCGATAATTTCATTTCGCCTGCCTTGATAATATGCTCCTAGGTTTTTGCTTTGCCATTGAGACATTTTTGGCTAACTGTCTTCCTGATTGCGACCTTTTGAATTTGGCTCAGTTTACATGACGGTGCACTTGATGCAACAGGAAGACGGTTTCCAGAAGTCCGAATTAGAAACTATTCCAGTTATTAATCTTTGAGAGTAAACATGCAAAGGCAACCTCTGCATGTACATATTTTGGTATGAAACAGAAGATTTTACCCTGAAGCTACAGTGCGTGAAGACACCCACATTTAAACAATTTGGCAGTACTGTCTCCTGTTAATGGAGTGGGTGAAGTATTTTTGTCCACAGCAAGTAACAAAAACACTTAATATGCAAATTTGTTTCAAGAAGGATGCCACATTTTATGTTTCAGTTGATGCCAAATCATGTTTAGATTGAGGTGTTTTTTAGTTACCCCAGAATTTAAAAAAAAACACATTTTGCCTCTTTTTTTCGGTATTAAGTCTTGAACTTTCAAGGGCTTCACAGTGAGAAACTTGCATAATAAATATGTAAGCTGTACCATAGCTCAGGCGACTAATTTGTCCATGTAGGGGTCTGTGACAACCCGAAGATCACAGGTTTTTAAACCTGACTGGTCTCCTCAGCCCATAAAAAAAGAGTACAATTGAGTTGGCTAAAATCCAACACTTGTTATAAACACCTCGAGAACAGACCAATGGTTAACTGTGTTTTAAATGTGTTGGCACGTTGTTTCTATCTGGAATTGGGTGTTGCTAGGAGCTTCACTGTGTGGCGTGTAAAACAGGCCTTAAAACTCAGCTGAATGAAAGAATTAAATGAAAATGAAATACGAAGGCATATAAATGTTTAGGTTGAGCCTTGCTCTGAGCAGTGTTGTATATGATTTACGGAAGCCTAAAATATTTAATTGTCGGTGAATTACATTGTGAGTAGTACACAATAGTTTTCTTTCTTAAGAAAAAGTTATCTTTTACAAATCAGGTTCTGCCGCTTTGCATGCATATGTAATTGTGTTAAACTTCAGAGCCAAATATTGCCACAGTTCTCCATCATAATTTTCCTTTAATAAACTCATGCTATTTTTTTTTATTTTCTTGCTTTATAATTCAATCAACCTTTCAACAAAAATTGGTCCTCCAACACCCAATAATTCCAGTTGCCTGGGATATGCCTTTTTAGGTCGAGGACCTAAGGCTGCGCTTGCGCAGTCTGGGGAGGAGATTTAATGTATCTTAGTAGGGCTTTAGAACCCGCCTCCCTGGCCCGTCTCTCCTCCATTGGCTGGCTTCCTAAACGGAGGCCAGCCATTGGAGGGGAGAGCCGTCCCTCCAAAGAAGCTCCGTCTTTTTCGGAATCGGGGGCGTACATTTTGCTGTTCTTTCGCCAGTGACGTCATCCGTCACTCAAAACAACAAATACACGCCCCCGAATCCGAAAATGGTCGGAAGCTTGTGGCCGCCATTTTGCTGGTCTAGCAGCGTCTACCAGGACATGAGGTAAGCCTCTGCTCCCCTGTTTGTGCTGTTATTTACCTTCTTTTATTGAATTGATGTCTGAATTGCAGAGTTCGCCGAGTGAACAGGCGGAGCGGCTCTCAGATCTCCAGGAGTATGGGCGGAGCACGGGGACACCCAGTGCTCAGGTCTGGCAGTGGCAGAGAGAGGGGGGGTGGGGGCAAGCAGTGAGGACAATAATGGCAATCTGTTAGCGGCTGTGGAGGGCACAGCAGCTCGGCCGGCCCATTGTCATGGCGGCTTTTGTGTGCGGGGAGCATGGGGCATCGGGGTTTGTTCTCTCCGTGGCCCGGAAATATTTGTAATCCTGCACATCACACTGCTTGCATGTAACCCCAGGGGCCGACAGATGTTCCCTGGCAGACATCGGCACGCAACTGACCTCCACCATAGCAGGAATAATCAATGGGCCCTCAGCCAGACACACTCACAATGTATATGTATGCATATACACAGACACGTAAGCCACTCGTGCTTCCCGACGCTGTTTTGGGCTCGTCTGGTCTCGCGTCGGGTTTTCTTTGACGGGTCACACGGTGAGTGATGGTTTGTTTACCGAGCCCATCTGCGTGCGTCTTTGCTGTGTGTGCAACCTTGGTGGACGGTGTTGGGGATACTCGTGGTGTGGGAGGGAGGGGGGGGGGGGCTGAGGCGTCTGCTTTTGCTGGGAGAAGAGCCCGGTCTATTCTGGGACACTCCCTCGAGGTCAGGCGGGTAGCGGGCTGCCCCAGCTTCGGTCCGATTGGTGGTGGGGGAGGAAAGTTTGAGGGTGTTGTATTTGAGTCTGTCGACGTGCTTGGAGAAATTCAGGGACAAATACCTCCTAAGTGGGGTTTTCAGATGCAGCTCTCCACCCTCCACTTTCGGCACCTCCCCCCGGGACGGGACTTTGCTGCTGAGACCCGAGCGGCTCGCTGTGCCCGATTCGTCCTGGCCGCGTGATGTGTCACGATTGGTTCCTTCCCCACAGTATTTATTTCATTTATTCATAGTGTCATTGAACATGTTGTCCATGGGCCTGGGTGGTTTGAGTCATTGGGGCTCTGGATCGGGATCGAGTCCACATTTCCGTGCCTATTGGACTTAGCCACATGTGTTTGTAATGTTATACGTGCAGGGTTTAGTTAGCCTTTTCACTGCTGAGATGGGGGTCGTTGCCATCAGCAGCAGTGGATCCTCTTGACTGCCGTCTGCCCTGTGTCAGCGGGTCGATGCTTGGAGGTGACCCGGTTCTCCATCGCGGTCGGAGCCGGGTCATTGTTTGCACAGGTCATGGGCTGCCGCCGGGACCTCTCTGCACACTTGCATACACTCATGCCTCAGTTGTATGCTCCGTCACTGGAGGTTGAGAGGTCTGCACAATTGGTATGGGCGACATATATAAGACCTTATCTGAACTCCGGGCAGATGAACATACTGGGGGCAGTGGCACTGGGGCATTGAGAAGAGACTTTAAGGGTGCTGGGGAAGAGAAAGGGGCGAGCGAGTTATGTTTCTGTGTGGCATGTTGTGTCAGTAAGAGAAAATCGGTCAAAAGCGCGATGGTGCTGCTTGTTGACAGTGACAAGTCAGGTAAAATGCAGCTGAAGTAGAGTTATCGTCGACAGTGCAGCTGGTGTAGTAGCACAGGGCCCTGTTGGGCTTTCTACAGATCCATTGAACTCCATTTATGACTGTATTTTCAGTTCAGCCAAAATAAAGGTGATGGGGCATTTCCTGTACCAGGGCCCATAGCACCCTTGAGAAAGGGTGCAGTGAACTCTGGGGTATTAAGAAGAAGGCAGATAATTAAATGGTTAGCGGGCTCTGGGAGTGCTGAGAATGAGATCTGACAATGTCATAATAACTGGGGTCAAGGAGAAGGGACAGGGGTTGAGCAGAGAAAACCGATGCACGTGACAAGGCGAATAGGTGAGTAAGAATGGGCCAGGAGGCTATGAGGGAAGGTGTGAGTGATCAGGGGCAGAGGTACAGCGAGAAGGGATTGGCCAATTTGGACTGGGTTAACATACCTGCCAGCTCACACGGTGCCACCGTGTGATATGTGCTCCCATCACAGGGTCTCCAGACGAGGAGGCAATATCACATGGTGGCAGGAAAACCGAGATGATCGCCACTGCAAATAGTGGTCAAGTCAAGTCTTGTGTGTGCCTCTGTGTGTGTGTGTGTTTCTCTGTGTGTGTAGCTCTGTCTATGTGTGTGGCTCTGTCTGTGTGTGTGACTGTGTGTGTGAATGTGTGCCTCTGTGTAGGTATGTAACTCGGTGTAAATAGCTTTTTTTGTAGGTTACTATGAGTAAGTGCCAATGTCTGTGTGAGGGTGGCTCTGTGTAAGTGGCTCTATGTGTGTGTAGGTGACTGTGAACAACTCTATCTAGGTGGCTCTGTATGTGTGTGTGGCTATGTATGTGTACATTCAATAGGTTATGCAAATGCAAAAGATTAAGCTTTTAGCATTGTAAATGACAATGCCATTTATTTAACGATTAAGCTATTGCAAATTAAAAAGACAATGCTATTTATTTATGATTTAGAAAAAAACTTAAAAAACAATAAACAATACCAATAGCTCTACCTTTAATAATGCCGAGACCATTGCATTGTAAATGCTTGTTTTTACTGTTGTTTACTATTAAGAGCTTGGAAGCACTCGCCTCTTACCTTATACCTGCCAGCATTCATTTACTGTTTCCTGCTCTGCCCCATCCCTCTTCCCAGGTTATTTTACCAAGACCCTCGCGAGAGAGAGCTTGCGCATGCCAAATCTTTTGTCATATTTTCTAACAGTCTGCACTGTTCCCTCTTCACTAGCTTGCCACTGTATTTTTAATAACATTTCAAGTTTGTATTTGCTGTTTGTTCATAGTGATATTTTTCAATGACTCTTTCAGAATTCAGCTAAGGCCTGGTTCGCTAAGATAAGATTCGAAAACCCAAGGCGACACTGTCCTACTTGGTTAAAAATCCTTGAGTGATGTCTGATATTTAATGTAAAAGCCTGTATCCACAATAATTTTAGGTAGTCCGTGTCTCTCACAAGCAGTGACAACATAGGATTATTAATCTGTCACTGGCAAGCACCATCTTAAAACATCAAATCTTCATACTATTGGGAGGGGTAGATCATATTTTTGGTGACAGCAGGGCAGGAGAACTCCCTGACGATGCTGAAGAGTTCCATAGTGTTATTGGCACTCGCCTCGATGCGGTTGGTGAGGACGTCCTTCTTGGTCTCCTTGAGGTGGTGGTGGTAAATATGAGGGCAAATATGGAGGTGCTGAGGTTGACGGGGTTCTAGCAGGAGTACCAGCGTCTCTCTAATGAGCGAACCAGCTGGCATTTTTGCCGTGTTTGCTGCTGGTGGTGTTTCTCAAGTGGGCAATGGTGTCGGCGGCAGTGGAGATCCAATTGGAGAAGCTCTGGACATTCATTTTGAGGATGTCAGAGGGGTAGGGCCTGGTTTCTTTTAGGGCAGAGATCCAGAGGGGTTCAGTGACTCTGCTCCAGTTCTGGCGGGGTGGGTGGGAGAGGTGGTCAGGGTTCCGGCAGGGAGAAATGGATGATGCTGTGGTCTGTCCAAGCTCAGTTGCATGGTAGAACTTGACTCTGTCACTGGTGGAGAAAATAGAGTTCGGCGTGTGACCAGCGCTGTGCGTAGGGGTGGTGACCAGCTGTGAGAGGCCAATATTGCTTATGTTCTCCAGGAGGGTGGAAGAGTTGGCGTTGTTGGGGTCTTTGAGGCATAAGTTCAGGTTTCCCAGGGAGATGTAGTGATGGGAGTCGATTTCTAGAGGGGTGATAAAGTCAGGGATGGAGTCGCATAAGCTTAGCAAGGGCCAGGGGGTCTGTAGGCTAGGGTTCCTCTGAAGGTTGTTTTACCTTCTAATCTGATCTGAATGTTACCGTGTTCCATGATCGACGTAGTGTCGTGGTCTGAAGTGGTGCATTGGAGGGTGTTCTGTAGATGATGGCAATGCCTCTGCCGTGTATGCCGGAAAGTCATGGTGGAGCCTCTTATAGTCGGGAGGCATTGTGGTGGCGATGTCGGGCCATGATGAGGGGTGAGCCAGGTTTCTTTCATGAACATCACGTCAGGATGGTTATGGTTTCCAAGATTTCGTGTCGTGCTTGCAGAGGGATCGAATGTTAAGCAGTGTGCAGTGGAGCAGTGATACCTGGTGGGGTGTCAGCTGGGTTGGGGTGGAGAGGGTCTTCATGTTGCAAGTGAAGCAGCAGTGGTGGTAGGTGAAGGGCCGTTTGGTGGAACGAGGCAAGGCGATGCCACAGCGGATATTCAGGCTCCTGCGGACTAGGGCTCAGGGTTTGTTGAAGGTGTACCAGTGGTGGGCAGTTGGACCAGGGTTTCCTGGCGCGGTGCAGGTGTGGACGGTGCAGGTGTGGACGGTGCAGCTGGTCTTCACTTTGGTGCAGCCATGCTATGGTCTCCATTAAGTAGGTCCTGGGACTGAGAGGGGCGCTAGGAGGCAGGTGGTGGCAGAGTAAACGTCAGGAAAAATTAGGTGCGGTGTGGAGGGGGCTGAAGAAAACAAGAAAGAACAAAAGCCCAACCGCAGAAAAGCGACTGCCCGATCTGCTGCCAAGGGCAGGAGAGGTCACCAAAAACAGAGTCCTGTTACAGGGTGCAGTACCAGAGCAGGAACCAGTGCTAGACACAGAGCACAATTATGATGGCATACAGCGGGAGGGGGTGGAGGAAAACTGGGTATGAACGAGGAAGGGCTCAGGTGGCAGGAGGCGAAAGGGAGAGCTGGTGCAGGACCTGCTCAATAGGACTGCACTGCAGCCTCCATTAAGTAGATCCTGGGGGTGGAAGGGATGCTGGGAGGCAGGAGGTAGCGGTGAAAATGACAGAAATAACGATGGCGGTACGGAGGTGGCTGAAGAAAAACGACAGAAAAGCGAGTGCCCAATCTGCTCCTAAGCCCAGGAGAGGTCACCAAAAACAGAGTCCAAGGTATAGGGTGCAAGAACCAGAGCAGGAACCAGCACTAGATACAGAGCGCAAATACGATGGCATAGAGCGGGAGCAGTGAAACCAGGAAGGAGCGAGGAAGGGCTCAGTCGGAAGGATTGACAGGGCAAGCTGATACAGGACCTGCTCTTGGCAGAGAAGAAATACATAGTTACAACTTATAGCCATAGCTGAAATATTGTTCCCACAAGAATATTTCACTGTAAACGTTATGAAAAGCTTTTTGGAATGTCAGAGCGTAGAAATGTACAGGACAAAAAATGCAACATTTTATTTGCAAAGAACGATCTATTGTATTAAATCAGGGGAAAGGTCAGTATTAGAAAAACATTTGTGAAGGCCTTTAAGCTAGCAATTGCACATTTAAATGAAATAAGCTCTGTCTTTACTTCAAATATAATGAAATTATACCAATTTCACACAATATTATTACATAAAAATACTTAACATTACAAATACCCTACTACCACAAAAAAGTTTGACATTCACATAAATGGCCGCTTTAAAGTTTTTACTCTCCTAAAATCGTCTCTCATATTTCATAAGCTACATAGGGGTATATTCGCAAGAACGTGTGATAACGACCACAAGAGTAGCCTTACACAACTTTCAATATTGCAGCCTATCGCGGGAAATGTCAGAGTGAAAATCAACACCACACCTCAAAAATGCGAAACGCGAACGCAAAAAAACATGTGATGATGCCAATCGGGGTACAAAATTCAGAAAAAAACAGCCACAGGCCTGCAAATCCCACGCGTCTGGTGGGAAACAGCACTATAAAAGGAAAAACAAGAAGAATAAAAAGCAATTCAAACTGCGCTGCAAAATGGATGCACCCGGACCGGTTTGCATAGGACAAGCCGAACGCACATTCCAAGATTCACATAGCTTGGCCCCTCACTCTGGAATCCCCTGCCTATAGCTCCTCGCCACGAAACAGAATACGTCCAATTTCGCAAATCATTGTAGACGTGACTTTTTTACAAATAACCTGCAAGCCTTTTTATCTCAGTCTCTGATCTGCTTTCTGCGCCGGTAAACCCTTTTTGGGTAGCTGTTGCGCATTACAAATGTAATAAATAATAATAACCCCACAAGCCCCACGGAGGTACTGCCAGGAACCCCGTGTTCGGGAAAGGGCAAGGTCAAGAGGAAGAGGAAGACAGGGTTCAGTCCGCAGGGAGACCTGATCATCTTCACGGAGGTGATAGAACAAACGGAAATATGGCAGGCATTGTCACCAACGCCAATGCAGTTGGAGTTTCGAGGAGGTCACTGGAGAAGGTCAAGCAAGAGACGCTGGCATGAAGTGCACAGCCAAACCAAGGAGAAGCTCTCCGCCAACAGGGAGGCAACTGGAGGTGTGAGTCCTGCGACACTGGAGGAAATAGATGAGATGGAGGAAATGTTGGCCACAGTCCGCCAGTGTGGAGACGGTGGCTGGAATTGGGGGCATGGACACAGCACGATACGACGTGACCCAACAGCAACAGGGTGAGTGATGACCAGGGACGGGGTGGACGTGGGGAGATGGGCACAATGGCACACATGCACAGTTATATGTAGCACACTGCACACCCACAATGATCGTGGAACATGTCACTGATAGCCTTGGCACACTGCAGCACACATAGAAACACCAAGTAGGCCCCCATCCACAAAGCGTGCAAATCAGCAGCTCTGTGACCCACACTGACTATACAAGTAACACTGCATGCCCGATAGCATGGCAGCTGGCCAAAGCCATGAGATGGCCTACGAATCGACATTAAGGAAGCTCGGTGCGAATCACATCCGTAAAGGAGCAAGTCACACTCTGACATGTCCACATGCACACACAACCCATGCCGTACGATGCACGCAGCAGACGAACAATTCACAAGGCCACAAAATCTGTCCAAGAGCACATATGACCAAAGTCAAAAACAAATCAGGCCCGAAAAGCACACAATTCAAAGGCACTCCGCCTCAAAGGAAGAAGACTACACTAACTCAGAGCTGCAGGGGCAACTCACCCACAATGCAGCACACACACATAGCAATCACAGAACATCAGCAATGATGGCAATGAGGTTCAAAGTTCAACACTAACACCATAGGACACGCTCACAACAGTTCCCGCACGTGCAGAGTAACTGTCCACTCACATCTGGCATTGCCTGAGCCTGTGTGATGATAATGCACAGGTACTACCACACATCTCTCATGTAGCTGTAACACACACTGACTGCCATCGAATAGCCAGCTTCCCGAAAACAGTGACAATGTACATTGGCATGCAGTCTGAATGTAAACAGCTGCAAATCTTCAACATACATGTGTAACTCTGTTGACCTGCATCTCCGCTTTCACATTGCAGAAGGACAAACAACACCTCATTCAGGGCACACCACACTTCACATCATTGATGGTGAAGAGGACAACCTGCACATGTGTCAAGACACCATCCAACGGATAATGGACAGGCTCCGCACACCCTCCGCAGGAGCAGGGCAGGCCAGCTGCCCTGAGGTGAGGCCACCACCTGCACAGACCACACAGCAGGAAACACAAATTACCACGGATGTCTCCCAGCACCCCCGACCAATACATGGAGTTCCTACAAAGTGTGTGGAGTTGCCATGTGAAGTTGGCTGAACAGCTGCACGTGGGTTTCAAACTTGTGGCAGCCAAACTCTATTCCATATGTGGGGGTCTGAGTCCCATCAGGGACCACGTACAGTCCCTATCGGACTCCCCCTGTACGCACCATGCTCTGCCACAGACCTTGGCTGACCTCGCTGGGGCCATGAATTGAATACAAGAACTGTCTGGTCAGGCAGGCACCAGCGATTACAGCACAGAGTTGGCACAGATGCAGAGTTCAATGGAGACCATGGAGCAGATGCAGGCTGGAAGTATGTATGTCACGGCTGGACACCAGTGAGTAGTACCTGGGAACTTTTGTGCCCTGCAGTACTTCATCTTGCCATTGCTGCCACTGAGCCGCTCCCAGATGACAGCAGCGGGAACATCTACACACACGGCTCTGACCCCTGATGGGTCTGTGGCACACAGTGATGCAGCCCCATCACCTTCGCAGTCTGTTGTGTCAGTGGCACACAGTGATGCAGCCATCACCCCGCTACACACATCGGACACAGAACCCGTATCTGGGGAGTGAGAAGGGGATGGGAATCACTGTGTCAGGAAGGAGGCAGTTGCACCCATCACCGCCATATGCCCTGTCTGGTTATAATCTATTTATCATGCCCTGGGAAATACCTCCTACTAACCCCTGGTAAACTCTGCGACATTCACCCGGACCCCAACATGGACTCCCATTTCATCACTGCTGTCCAATAACACAGCAATCTAGATGCTGTGGACTGCACTCTCCCACTTCCTAATCACTTGTCAATCCCCAAAGGACTCTGGTTGGCCCACCACTGGGTTTCCATGTGATGTGGGCTTGGATGGCCATGTACAGCTCCAGCTCCGTCAATCACCTGAATGTGAATGAAACATTCTAAATAACACAGATGTGTAATTACTATGTTCACTCATGTATGGAAGTATTGCTGGATGTAAGGACAATGATAGCACCTGAATGTACACCCTGGTAACTGACAACTATGCGCATGTGTATCCCTGAGACACATGGAAAATTGGATGACTGGGAAGGTGAGTACTAGCTGTGTCCCCATTGCACATCAACCACAATCTTACGACTCCCCAAGTAGGCACACATCTACGTGTTGAATAGGGCTGTGTGTAGGTGTGACCAAATCGATAGCAGGCCAGGAGTGGTGTCCTACATCACATGTGTCAACAGAACTTCACGACGCATACCTACTTACACACATCTGTGTGGACACATTCTGTAATGATGTATGACATTGCTCCACATGGTCAGAGGTTGTACACCATACTTACATTGCTGAAGTCACGTAAGTGCACATGTCAGCCAGCACCTATTCCAAAACAATGTCTGGCTCACAGAGGTTGAGCAAAAGGGACACCCCCCGTTGCACATGCGTCAGTCAGTTCCATCCTTTGCAGGGACGATGCTCATTGTGGCACACGAGTGGACAATGAAATCAACAAGCCTCACAGTTAGACACCAGTGGGATGGCATAGACTTTATTGGCATGTGCGTGTCAGTACGGATGAGGCAACGGCCACAACAGGCAGGGCCATGCTTCAGACACCTACACGGAGCATGGGTACATGTCGAGGTTCAGAAAATGTTGGTGCAAACATGGACAACAATTATCACGGATGGCGATGCTCCCCGCTCACCTTGCCTTGCTGGATGAGTCATGTGTGGTTTGGCGTCTGCCCATTGCCCCTTGTGAGGGGGCACGACTCACTGCCCTTGGGATCTGCATAGTGCTCTGCCACCGGAGTGCGCCGATTGTCTGCTCTGCTGACAGTGATCAGGTGAAAGGGTCCGACAGGTTCACATGTTGTGCTACATTACCATGTGTGTGCTCTCCCCAGCAGTGTGCCCGTATTGACAACGTTGCCACACAACGCTGTGTTGCTCCGACCATGGACCTGCATCACCTTGCACAGGTGTGTGTACACATGCATTGTTCCACGCACATGCATCCAGAGTCCGGACGATGGCAGACGTGTCCAGTGTTGTGGTGGGATATGTGAGCAATCCCCACAATGCAACAAGTTGTTGGGACATGTGCTGTGGGTCACAATTGGATGTGGCTGCAGGAACGTAGTTACTCGTCCATGAATGCGAACGCAGCTTCATGTGCAATGTGTTCCAATAGTACGTTGTTGTCGTGTTCAAGGAACACGAGGGTGAGCCAATCCATTAACTGGTCCGGGCAGGTGTGCTCAACCCACGCCATTTCACCAATCCGCAACACAGCCCAATAGGGGAGCAACATTGATGTGGTCAATGCACATGAGGAATTGTGCAATCTCCCATGCACAACTGCCAATACATACACAATATGTCAGGGCATCCCATGCACGGCTGTCTTGGTTACACTCCTGTTCATGTTCCAACAGGAGGCGCAGACACAAGTCATAGTCCAATTCATCTACGGTTGTGTCGTTTAGGCAGACATCCATGGGACACTGAAATGTGCATGTTCAGCAGTGGAACCAGAGCTGGACGCAGGTGACGGTGGCAATGCGGAAGCTGAGCCGGTAACTGATCCGCAGCACTGTGCCCAGTAAATGCACGTAAGTGCATAGTAGTGTTCCATGTGACAGGGTTGTGCATGTGCCTGGCATGGCCTGCCATTGCCTTGGTGCGTCTCCTGGAACCGGCACTCTTCCGTACTGCTGCAGTTGTGTGGAGGATGTGCCATAGCTTTGAGCAATGATTCGGTTGTGTGTGCAACATTGGGCTGAATGGGTTGCTGTTTCCTTGAGTGTCAAAGGCTATCCCATGCGGGGGTACCTCAGGCTGGGGCTTCTGTGTGTGGGTTGTGGATAAGTCAGATAGTTAATTTACGCAATGCGCGGTGTGGGAGTTGTCCCCATCTGTCATGGCATCTCTCTTAGGGTGTTCCAGGCGCGTTCTGGACCAAGGTCAGAGGTGCAGGTGTCCTAGCGCCTTCTGCATTGGAACAATGGAGCTTTCATCCCTGATGTTTGTCTGGCCACTACTTGCGTGTTTGGAATGTGATGTGGCTTTGGCTCTGAGATTTGGACATGGCCTTGGGCTCCTGGTGTATGGATGGTGATGCACACACACATGTTGGCATGTGGTGCCAGGTGCCCTGCTAGGCCTTGCGCTGCTTGTGCAATATCACTCCGTCTCTCTCTCTCTCTCTCTCGCTCTCTCCCTCTCTTTCCTTTGTTGGGCGCATGGCACACCTTCTTATTTTGCATTTAGTCTTCCAGGCTGTGTCCTACGGATTGTCCAGTGAGGACCTGCTAGGACTCATCCGAATGGTTGTTTTGGCTTTTGTTTGTATGGTGTTTTGGGTTGGTGATTGCATTGCTGTATGACTGATTCTCCATTTTCTGGCCACGCATCTATGTTGCTTTTCCTGCTTGTGCGACATGAGGCAAAATAATTGTTAGGGGATTTGTGGTGTTGGTGTGCAGTTTCTTAGTCCGGGGTGGGGGGTTGCGGGCCTGGGTGTGGTGTCGATGGGTGTTGTGGCCCTCTTGGGTGTCTGTGCTGCATGTTCAGTTGCTCGGGGGAATCTGTTGTTCTTCATGTGTTGCTCTGGGCTATGCTCCCTTTGTGGTGCAGACTGTGGTCCGACTTTACACACCAGGTCAGAGCAGGTGTTAATTTCCTGCTGATAACTTGCCTAATCGTGTGTTTTGTGTTCTTATCGCCGATCTGGCTGGTCTTTGTGAATGTTGAAGTGTCATGCTGTTGTGGCTTTTGGCACGGGTACGCCTACTCTGCATCTCATTAGCGATAGTTACGGGGTTCCTCTGTGGTGATGTTTTTTGCGGCGCTATAGTGGGAAAACTGGTGCTGGGGGCTGTGCGGTGGTAAATTTATCACGACTTTGGCTGCGATAAAGTGCTGTTAATTTGGCAATGGCTCCTTGTGAATATGCCACATAGTCTCTAGTATCAATTTGCAAAATCTCTAGACTGTACTTCATTGCTACACATTTTTGCACCAAATGTTCTAACTGGTGCATTCTCGGCAAAAAGCACAAAAATCACTAGGCCACTTCCCATAGCATCAAACTTCTCATCCATGTACGTCTATAAGCAACATATGCATTTGGAATGTATTCTCTCAAACGTGTTCATGTGTAATAATGATATCTCATGAATGTGGTTTCTTCATCTCATGGTTTAAAGCACGCTTTTACTGTGCCCCTTACTACACTTGTCTTTTTTTTTATGTGCCACTATGTCTATCATGTATCTATAAACAGGGGAACCCGAATAACCCAAAGGCATCTGGGAATGAAGCAACTATAACAAAAACAATGCCAATGGTAAAGGTTTTGAACAGTATAACTTAATTATAGAAAAAACACCAATAATTGTCCTTTCCTTACCTGTAATAATGGTCATACGAAATTAAATCGAAATTAAATCAAAAAAACTTGTTTTCCTATGTAACTTGAGGTTACACCAATCACTCGAAGTGGAAATATTGAAGCTATTTATTATCAATTAGAACTTGTTATTTTCTTTTTCTAGTAACACATATTTTTAGTAACACATATTTTTACAAAACCATATATACAAAACACACATATACATATATACAATTTGTACAATACATCCAAACAAAACAAAATTAACCAATTTGCTGGTCTAAACGGCCCACATCTAATTAAAAAAAAAGGACGTGACTATAATTATGTCAAAGCATTCCCTATATCTGGTCATCAACAAAAAAGCAAATAAGGGCTTCAAAGGGTCAATTCCTTTCTCCCTCTAACAAATTTCAAGCTCCTTATACATGTAATCACATATATTATATCACACTCTTCTTAGGTTGATGCCTTGTTATATGTAGTCGACGCGTTTCAGCCTATCTTAGTTCAGGCCTCTTCAGGACTTTAGGGCAATTCAACCAATTCATTCCTTAGGTCAACATCTCCTAGAAGGCAATCCGCCCATTGAGGTCTTTGAATAGCTCTCACGATGGTTTGTGGGGGATACCAATTATTTTTCGACTCAAGTATCCACCTCCCGTTTTAAAGGGGTCACTGCTCCCGTTTCTAATAGAGCAGCTACAGCGTTACCTAAACGAATCAATCTTTCTCATATAGAAGGGACCGAATCTCCGACTGTTTCTGAGAACGCGGAACGCCGATTCTCGAAAGGGATATCATGTGCAACGTGTACTTTCAGCCTTCCATGTTTTCTGTGTATAAATGTATCGTGTTTTATGATTTTTAAAATCCTTCTGGTAGACCATGAAACACTAATACAAACAAACGTTTCCCATATAAGATCATAACATATACAAAGCTCTGCCAACCCACTCATTCTTCCACAGAGCGTGTTACCCATCCGAAAATGGGCTTCCAAGTCCCACAGCGAGGTATGATGGGTCTATATAAATTCTATACAACACATGGAGCAATGTTGGCATCCTGAGCCTTTCTCTAGGAATGAAATCAGTCAAATATAGTTTTTATATCTCATATATAATTATTAATACTGGTATAGGTGTTCTCTTTCATTATTAATGGCTGTTTACATTTTTTATATTGTAATATGTACCTATACTTTTATGTTCGGTATTATTCTTTGTATTGTGTTTCTTAATGTTTATGAAAAATGTACCTAATAAAATATTTTGAACATAAAAAAAGACGCCCATTAGAATCTGCCTCACCTTGTAGCGCATAGTGGAAATCAATACATGTCCCTTATTGCTGCACTATTTACTGTTAGCACAGAGGACTCTTGCCACTCCTCGCTGAGCAGAGGTTACAGTGTTCTCCCAGTCCACCCAATCCACTGGGCGTCTCGTGGCACTTCTATGGCCTCTGTTGCTAAGCAGCTGCTGACTTCCTGGGTTCCTGAGGACAGCCAGGTGGAATGCCCGCGAGGCAGTGACACAAATTGTTGTGACTAAAATTATCATTGAAACATTATGTCACGAAAACTGGAAAATACATGAGTAAGGGACTTCCTGGTACAAACAGCTTACCCAGGGAAGCATTTAAGGTGATAAGGTTAACCAGGGAAACGTTGTAATACTACCGATTTCTACTGCCCGTCGTCTTCTTGTTACGCAGTTTTTCTTCTATATCAACCTCCAGGAAACGTGATGTAGGAGCTCGATTCTTTCTTGGTCCTCAAGGGGGCACCAGTAGTCTTCACTAATCGATCTTCCTGGGCAGGTCTTTTTTGTCCAAAAAAAGTAAGTGCAGGGCCCAAAGTTTTTCTTAGCTGCCACTGCTGGTGCAGCCAATAACCAAAGTGGTACTGAATACCAAGTTTGCCTCTGCTTTGATTCCACCTCATACCCGTGTTTCAATCTACACTTCCTATCTCTTTTTGTCTGTTGCAGGTTCTTTTCAAACCCCTCCTTTCTCCCGTTTTCACTGTTTTCCTATCTTTATTTTTCTACTTATTTCGCGCCTTTTTCTCTTTTCTTCTAGGTCGACATTTGATGACTAAAACCCAATCTCAGTCTCCAAAAAAATGAATGCGGTGCCCACTACCTGCAACTACTGGCATATAGTAAAGCAGGGCTCCTGCCAGCCACTACTCTTGCCTATTTAGTTGAGGTCTGTGGTTGGCAAGTAGCCTGAGCAGTGGAGGGAAAAAAGGGTTTGTTAGTTAGTGTGTGCACAGACGTTGCCTGAAAAAAGAAACACCCCTAGTTTAAATTATATCCTGTATAGTAGCGCCAAGCATGCGAGCAGACTTCACCTCTCTAGGAGTATTTATGAGGGTCTTACCCCATGAAAATTTTGAAGGAAAAAAAGCAAAATGGAGCAATTTACAACAAACTTTTCAAGTTGACTAAAAAAAGCCATAGATTTTACCAAAAGTCCCAAAGGGGCACAGATGAAATATTAATACTCTCCTGTGGCATTGGAAGTAGTGTATAGCATCTTTCTACAAATGTACCATTCACCCAGGGAAGTTACTACCAGTGGTGCAGCAGGTGCAGTGTCACCAGGGCCTAGAGGCCTGATAGGTCCATTTAACCCTGATTATTGGTTTATTTTACTAGCCACACAGTAGTCAGAGGGGCCTTTTTCTTAACTTCCAGTAGGGCCCACGGCATCCTGGCTATGCTATTGCACTCACCTCCTTTCATTTTCCCATCCTGCCTTTCCAACAAGATTCTCAGTACTCTGCTGTAACTGAGAATCTGCTCAGAGCGGGCAAGGTGGGAGAACGAAGTTACACGGATCTTACACTCTCAGTCAGTAGACAGCGGTGCTTCCTTCAGATATCACAGACGAGACAGACATTGGAGCTCCTTTTGGTTAAAGGTCCTTTCAAGTTCAAAGAGAAGACATATATGTATTGTTACGTCAACTGTACGTGCTATGTCCTCATACAGTACTTCGCTGACTGTTTCACTGACCCTATGAGCTCATGTGGACACTGAGCAACAACTTACAAACATTAAGTCCAACTACAAGCACATCGGTCATAAGGAAATGTGAACATTTTAAAACCTTGAGTCTTTTAAAACTGTAGTTTTATCCTTTCTGTTCTTAAATCATTTTTTTACACTGCAATGGTTTTAAGTAACTATGCTAAATAAAGATTACTTACTTACTTACTATGTCCTCATACAGCAGAACTCTTTATTCATATAGAACATGAAATTCGATTATATGAATCATGAAATAAGATCCAGAGCTCAGTGCTCTTGGGCACTGGGAGGAAAGTATCCAAAGTCATGGTACCAAACTCTGTATGAATTTGTTATTGAACCAGCAGTTATAAATATATTATTGAAATTAAATAACTTTGTCCCCCAAACCTAGCCTAATATTTCCCTACAAACATAAATTTTGCTCACAGTTACCTGCTTTTCGTTTTGGTTGAATGAACTCAGTTTCCCGAAGCTAAAAGCTTGCATGGCTTTCAGAATAACATTTCCTCACCCAAATGGCAGTTTTTCATTATTATTAAATCCATGGCTAAGGTTCTCAAATAAAACCTTGTCATTTCCATCAATACCTCATACGTACTGCTGGCCACCATAAAAAGAATCTGCCTAACGTGCCATTGGATAACAATCAATTGCATGGGAGGCTAATTTTCTCTTAGTGGCAGACAACAAATATCTGGGATCCCCAGTCTATGCCAGAATGCCAATGGGAAGTCAAAGGTGAAGACCATGGGGGTGATTCCGATGGCGTCACGCCATCGTAACGTGAATTTAACACCGCCATATCACAATGGCGGTGGGTATTGCAGCGGACGAAAATTCTGACCGCTGCTTTTCCGCCGGTCGGCAATCGTTACAATTGCTGGCCCGGTGGAGCTGGGGTTCATATATGGTGGCAGTGCCTAGCACCGCCATCCATTTTAAGATGTGCAAGAACAAGAAAGGTTTGGGTCCTCTCACTACCGGCCTGGACCACTTTAATATTGTCAAACAAACAAAATGACCAGGTAGGCTATTACTACCAAGTTGAATAGACCCTTAGACATACAGTTCCAAAGTCTCTGTGCTTTATTTCAAGTAAGCTTGTAACTTTTTTAAAGAACAAAATTGTACCATTCATTTCATGTCATGAGATGGACAACACTTCATTTGGATGTGCTTTGTGACTGTAAAACATTTACATAGAAACTACACATGGACACATTAAAGCAACACGTTTGTGATAAAACATAGTGTGAAACAATCATAACAAAAATGAACATACATAAGCAGTCAAAAACAGTACGAATGACCTGTCCTTATTTGCAAACAAGCACTAGGCGGACACTATCTTGTACAGTACTAAGGCTTATGCCTAATGTCCTGCCTGTATCATGAGTAACAGGCATACAGAATTTGAACATGTGTTGACTAAAGGGGATAACCACAATTCAAATCCATATTATGATGGCAGGATTTCAAGGCCTTTCCATGGCGGCATGGAAAGGCTGGAGGGAATTTGCTTTGGAGGCCCATTGCGGGCCACTGGGTAGGGGGGGGTGTTAGGGGGGGTGGAGGGGTGCACTTGGGGGGTACCTATGGTACCCCCTAAAAGTCCAGGCACAAGGTGGCAGGCACCGCGTGGTGCCTGCCACGTTGTGCAGCCAACAGCACCTGCCGCAATATTAAAATGCCAGATGCGACCACCGGAGTGGCGGTCGCATCATGATCAGGGGTGCCGGACCGCGCAATGGCAGGTGGGCGGTCCCGTTCCCGCTAGGATGGCGGGCAGCCCCAGGTCCACCTGCCATCCTAATCGGCCACCACTATGCTGACGATAGCCATGATAATGACTATGAAGCTTTCAATATGTCGAGGATTGTCATCTTTTTTCCATTTCCACCCAAAAGTCTAGGATACCCGCAGTTTGTCAGTATGGTGTTGGACTTCACCCTCTTTGTAGGGTCACCCGCAAACTTTTTGCCTGTTTTCTGAATCCATTTTTGTTAGCTTTTAGAACTCTAACACTAACCAGTGCTAAACTACACGTGCTCCCTGCTTTAAGTATAGTAAAAATTGGCTTACATCCCAATAGGCACATTTAATTTACTTATAGGTCCATATAAAGTGTATTCAGAGCCAGTAAATTGAATGCTACTAGTGGACCTGGAGCACTGACTGCTCCACCTACTGAAGAAGCCTCCCAAACATGTCCCAGGTATGCCGTTCTCTTCTTGGCACAATTTTACTTAGTTTGCACTTCTCCTTTTGTGAGCGCCTAACATAGGGTTCAAGCGGTTTTAAATATATTGTTTTACTGAATTTTAATTGCTACTTTGCACAAACCTGATTTTGCACTTTAAATTACTTTTACCCGGTAGCCTCCCCGGTCCAGCACGGATTGTTCCGGTTGTCTGGAGGGAGGTTCCACCAACCGGAAGTAAGCTCTGACCACGTCCTCTCCTTGCTTATCGGGAGGTTATCGGTCTCGTTGTTTATCCCATAAAAATGGATGCTTTGGCAGACGCGTGCAGCGGACGCGCCGCTGGTGCGCCAAAGGCGCACCAAAGGCAAGCCCGTCTGCGCCCGTCCGCGCTTGGACGTCACCAGGAGCAGGAACCCCTGCCTGTCTCCCGCTATCCCAGGTAGTAAACTTGTGTGCCTCCATTACGTACTCTATAGAGGAGTTGGTGGGGATAAAGAATGCTAACACTATTACACCTATCCCAACTCAGGTCGTCTGCCCCACTCCTACTATAGTTGAAGGACCTTTCTCCTGCTGCATATGCAAATTTCAATGCACGTTTAGTCATGCTGAAGGAAACATATCCAATTTAAAGCAGAATTTCCATCTGAAAGAATCTAAACAATATACTAGAGCGGATGTCGATCTTAATCGGAACTGCTTCCTGGCAAATGTAAGGTCATTCCCTAAACATGCCGCTAACATATGGAACCTTTTGGCCTCTAACAATCCCCTTTTAGGATTTCTCACAGAAACATGGATTAAACCCCATTCCAACCCAGATATTGCAGTGGCACTCCCCGATAATTATCTGTGAAGTAGTGTGGCTCACTGGTTAGAGGCGGCAGACCCGAGAGCAGAGGGCGGCCCGGGACCAGGGTTCGATTCCCGGCGCGGCAGGTTTCTGGACCAGGGTCAGCGGACTCGATAATTCTCTCGCCTCGGTGCCCACTCTGATCAGCGTTCACACTCGGCAACTCTGGGCATTAGCTTGCCTCATCTTCACTAACGGCCCCACCAGACCGCCGGGGATGCCTGGTCTCACCCTGGAGATACCCATTAAGGGACCATCTCTCAGGGAAGCCAGGAAGGGTTTCGCAGCAGTCGAAGCGCCTTGGGACCCTCCGGGTAAGTAGTGCGCTATATAAATGCCTATACATACATACATACATACATACATACATATCTTAAAACTCGACAGGCAACATAGGAATGGGGGAGGGATAGCCATAGTTTATAAAAACTCGGTGAATATCTCCATCCTAGACCAAATGAGCAATGACCAATTAGAAATAATGGTTTTTAATTTTAATTTACAGCACAACCTTAATATGAAAGGAGCTTTAGTATACCGCCCACCAAGACCACTAACCAACACTTCCACGCAGCTTCATTGAATTCATTTCCCCTCACGTCATCGCATCTAGAAAGTTTTTGCTTCTTGGTGACTTCAATATACATAGTGAGATCTTAGATAACCAAGAAACTTCATCTTTTCGCACGGAGCTGGCAGCACTTAACCTTATTGCCATAAATAAAGATCCCACACACCAGGCAGGGCATACTCTAGATATCATCCTGACAAACTCCCCTGACATATCTTATATGGCCACAACCCCTCTGATTTGGTCTCATCACTCGATGGTGGAATTCCAAATTAACAACCACAAGGCTCCCCCTGCCCTAAATACTTACCAATTAAAAAATATAGAAAATGGAATCTGATTTCTCCTGAGCATTTTTCAGATATTTTCTGTCCACCTGATTATAAGGATTCTGATAACGTGAAGGACTGCCTTGCCTCTTTCAATACCAACTTATTGGCTACACTAGATAGATTAGCCCCCCTAAAAAAAATGCCCTTCTACCGCAAAACGACACAAGGCACCATGGTACTCTGCCACTCTGCGACTGGAAAAAGGCTTGTGTAAAAGATTAGAGCGCCTTTGGCGCCGTTCTCAAAACTCTGCTGACAAAGAAAAATATAGAGAGGCTCCTAACCAGTATCATCGTAATCTAAAAAATGCCTGGAAAACCCATATAGCAGCCACTCTCCTACAAGCCGGAAGCTTTCAGAAATGCCTTTACCGAGCGGCCGAGAACAATGGCTGCAGTCTAGGTGTGCTCTGATCGACCCGTGGCATTTTTGGAAGACGCAGCCCACGGATCTAACCTAATTCCCGCAGAGACGAAATGTGTTGTGCTGCCTAACTCCCCTAAGAAGCTCCGGTGTGGGGTTAATGGACTGTGGACCCCGAGTGGAGGGAGTTGAGATGCCCGGGAGACCTGAGGCCGGATCACACAAAATGGTGGCGCCGGAGTAGGACGGCGGTCGGAGACGCGATCGGCACCGCCTGATACCTGCTGGTATTTCACCTGACTGCCTGCTCCCGCTTTCTCAGGTCACCAACGGCGGAGAGGCAGTGTTGCAGGGATTTGCCGATCGGCTTTTGAGGGGTGTTCCGAAACGACGCGGAGGTGGAGAGGGGCCGGTCCCGGGGGACTTTCCAAATTTGGCCCCGGAGTCAGGGCCTATTATCGGCAGACATCGGGCGCGACGTCCTGTGTGCCCGAGGCTGGGGTGCTACGAGCCGTCCCTCCCTCCCACCTTACAGACACCTGGCCACAGCGTACCTGCCTTGGAGGCAGCAGTGGCGCCCCCGGAGAGCACAGGAGGAGCACGAGACTGGCTCCCGGTAAATGGTGGTGCTGGAGTGGGAAGTGCTCAGGGGAGCGACGGGTGCCACGTGGGACCCCCGTCCACTTTGGGCCTTCTGATCTAATTGGCCTGACCCGCCAGATGCGGAGGGGTGACCCCGAGGGGCGACGAGGGAAGGATCACGCACTTAACTGTGGAGCTGCTGCCGTTGAGGTGAGGGCTTTGGAGACTGTTGTGGAGCTGGAGCCTTTGGGTCTGGGCCCGTCCTTTGGTGGACTTGAGGTGGAAGCAGGAACCAGGACTGATTTCTGGCCTGTTGGAGCTTGTCGCCCTGCGGCGGAGGTCCCTGGACTGTGGTGGAAATGATGAGGAGACAGGTCAGAGGATAATTGGTGGGGGAGGCCCTGGTGTGGCTGTGCATTTCTTCCCCCCCCTGTGATCCTGTGAGACCATCTGCACCCTGCAGCTTCCATGGGCCATTACTGGGGAGCGGCTCTTAAAAACCACAATGGATGACCACTATGCTGCGTGTTGAAGCGGTGAAGGGGACTTTGGGCGCTCTTAATGACTGCGGCGGGACTGGTGACGCTCTTGTGGAGCGAGGGAGCCAAGGTATATGGTTCTTTGCTGTTCGAGCCCTTGTCTTGAGGCCCTCCCCTGCACGATCTTACTGTCTCTTGAATTAAACTGTCTGTCCCTTCTTCCCTGGACTGTAGCGCCCACTGAGGACGCCTCCTCTGGTCTCAGTCAGTGGCGCTGAGCTGACTTTTCCCTGAAGTATTCAGAACGAACTGCTCCGACCTGCCAGTGTGGGCGGATCACGGCGGTGCCCGTTGGATATTGTTGGCGTATTCTAGGGTGTCACCTGATCTGTAAAGCCTTATTGGTCGATAGAGCGCTACAAGCAGCCTGGAGTGCATGCTGTCGCCCCTGAGGATCTACAGGATACCATAGCAAGCTACGGTTATTATTGGCGCACGTGCTCCTGGTTGACCTTCTATGCCACTGAAGAGAATGGCTGCAGGGGGGCAGAAGTTCCAAGAGCGCCCCTCAGGCGCAATTGGCCAAATTCGCCTGGACCAAGGGAGGTGACAAAGGAGACTCACCGAGAATGAACAAGGACAACGCTGCGGTGTCGCCATCCCCGATCAAGGAGCCCACGCTCCACGACGTGATGGCGGCTATAGGAGGCATGCTCACGTCAATGGACTCTGTCACAACTGAGGTCTCCCTGCTTCGTGCAGACTTCAAACAAATGAACGAAAAAGTGAAGGAACTAAAGGTGATCACAGCGGCACTGCAGGAGGACACTTCCGAACTACAACGACAGGTGTCTAACTTGGAAAAGAAACAGATTCGCATGGCCCAGCAGTTAGATGATTACGAAGGAAGATCCCGTAGGAACAACATACGAATCCTCGGAATTCCGGAAAAAACAGAAGGGCCCACGGCGGACCTCTTTGTGGAAGAGCTGATCATGAAACATTTGAAACCGAAGGCTCTGTCCGCTTATTTCTCTATTGAATGAGCCCATAGAGTGCCTGGCGGTCGCCCTAAGCCAGGGGCTCCACCCAGACCCCTGATTGCGAGAGTTTTAAATTTCCGAGATAGGGACAACATCTTACAGGCGTCCAGAGCGGGTCCTCCGCTGAAGATCGACAACTTTGAGGTCACTTTCTTTCCCGACTTCACAGCTCGGTTTCAGGCAGAGAGGCACAGTTTCCAGGCTGTAAAGCGGGAGATGCGCAGCAGAGAAATCAAATACGCTCTGCTGTTCCCGGCCAAATTGAGAGTAGAATGGGACGGTAAACCCTGGTTTTTTGACTCTCCGGAGGCTGCCTGGGAGTGGCTGGAGGGGTGGACAAGGGTTGGTGACGAGAGAGGTACCGCCGTGACAAGATGGACTGGGGGAGAGATGGAGAGCCAGGTGACTCGGCAACTGAGACCGCGATGGAGAACAGTGGCCTGGACGAGCAGGAATGAGTGACCTTTGTCATCGCTTGGAGGGTCCAGCCGTAATGACACTCGCAAGTAATGGGCAGGGGGAGGGGTTGAAGGGACGGACATGAATTGGCGGGGGGACATATTTTTCGAGGTGACGGAACCCAGTGTTCCAGTTAGGTAACAGGTCAAATTAATGTTTTTACGAAGACATGTTATGATATTATTCTAAGGGCTGTGTCTTATAATGCTAAGAATTGTTTTATTGAAGTCATTGTAGATGCCACGGGTCGGGTGGGCGCACCACACCTCTGCAAGTTTAGCACGGGTAGGGAATACATAGGCACTCTGCCATGTTTGGGGGTGGGCAGTTTAAGGTCCGCAGGCAGGGGAGCAGGGTGGGGGAGGGAGGGGAGTTGGAATGGGGTTTTCGAGACAAAACAATGTGATATTATTGACTGCTGTGATACTTTGCAAATGCAGATTATAGTGTTGGATGGGAGGAAGGGCCGGTTACACTTTGTTCAGAGTTTCAGTTCTGGGCTGCAATTCAAGGTTACGGGCGTGCAGATGCGAGATACAGTGATGGGTTTTTTAGGACGTCTTGAAGATAATGGCAGACAAGGTATTGGGTGACAGGATCACACATGATACCACCCCGGTCTTGGCCCCGGTGTCCCCTTTGACCCTGGTTACCTGGAATGTACGTGGCTTGGGGGATAAAATTAAGAGAGGGTTAGTGTTGCAATATGTACGCAGGGCAGCCCCGGCATTGGTGTTGCTTCAAGAGACGCACTTGGTAGGGTCGACATGCAAGGCTTTGGACCGGTGGGGATATGCGATGGCATTGCATTCTGAGTTTTCCTCTGGCTCCAGGGGGATGGGTATTTTGGTACGTAAACGCTTTCCTGTGATAGTACAGCAGGTGTGGAAAGATACACAAGGACAGTTTGCAGCTATTTCCTGCTAGTGGGAAGGAAAGAGGTTCAATGTGGTATCATTTTACATTCCCCCTGCCCTTCATTCAGTCGCCCTCCCCGCCCTCAGTTTTTTTTTATTAACGCTGCCGAAGGGAGAGCTTATATTAGGTGGTGATTTCAATGCAGTTCTCAACGATGGACTGGACCGCCATCCCGGGAGGGGGACAGGGCTAAGTAAATCACGGCTAGAGGCACTGGGTCTTACGGATGGGTGGAGGTTTAAACACCCCGGGGATCGAGGCTATACCTACTACTCTGGGGTACACAATAGTCTCTCACGAATTGATCATTTTTTTGTCTCTGTAGATAGCCTGCCCCATATAACTGAGGTAACGATAGGCCCGAGAGGCATCTCAGATCACTCCCCGGTCTCCGTGGTTTATTCCTCCTATGTGAAAGCCCGAAGGCGTATTTTCCCGATTTCACCTCATTATTTACAAATTCCGCACATTAGAAAAGAACTGGTCAAAGCTACAAAGTGCTACTTCCAAGAAAATACAAATTCCGTCAGCTCGCCGGGGACCCTGTGGGAGGCATACAAAATGGTGCTTCGGGGCCAAGCGATAACCTCCATAACGGGTCATAGACTAACTGTGCAGGAGGAACTTAGAGTACTCGAGCACGACTTGGATGTCTTACAATCTAGACATGATCTTGATCCTACTGAGGAGGCTGCACGCCAGTTGTGCCTTAAACAGGCTGAATTTATGGAATACCAGCGAAGGCAGGTCACACAACGGCTTATGCGCATGCAACACATTATATATGAGGTTGGCGATAAAGCAGGAAGACTTCTGGCATGGCTGGAGAAAAAAGATAGGGCCCAAAGGACGATAGCGCAGCTCCGCAATGCCGATGGTGAGGTAGCATCCGCCCCTATGGATATAGTAGACACTTTAGCCAATTATTATGAGGCAGTTTACACCCCGGCCGCCGCATGTCCTCCAAGGAGGCGCAGACTTACATTAAGGATATCCGAATGCCCTCCCTCTCGGACTCCGACGCGGAGCTGTTGGAGTTGGACTTTACGACAGATGAGGTCCCAGGTGCAATCCATTCTCTGCAGTCAGGCAAGACCATGGGGCCGAATGGGATCCCCATAGAACTTTACAAATGCGTCTCTGATCTTACGGCTCCGGACTTGCTGCGAATGTTTGAAGACAGCTTGGCTAAGGGGAAATTGCCCGAGATCAGCGGACGGCTACGATCATAGCCATACCAAAACCTGGAACGCCTCCGGACGAATGTACATCATATCGTCCTACTTCTTTATTAAATGCGGAGGCGAAAATACTGGCCAAAATGATAGCCTTGCGATTGACTCCGCACTTAGAGACGCTTATCCACCCGGATCAATACGGACTTATGCCAAACAGGAGCACTGCTCTTAATTTAAGGCGGGTCCACAGGGTAATGGCGCAGATCCATGCCCTCTCGGAGCCGGCGGTGATCCTTTCCTTAGATGCACGAATGGCCTTTGACATGGTCGAGTGGCTGTATCTATTTGCAGTACTGTGACATTTAGGCTTTCGACCAAAGTTCTGTGCCTGGGTGAAATTATTGTATACAAGACCGCTTGCGCATGTTGTGGCCAATGGCCATATTTCCAGGGACTTCCAATTGGGCCGGGGCACGGGTCAGGGATGCCCCTTATCACCCCTGCTTTTTGTACGAATCTTGGAGCCGCTGGCAGCATGGATACGGTGGGACCCTATGATAAGGGGCCTCAGTTGGACCGAGTCCTGGGAGGACCGCATATCGTTATATGTCGATGATATCCTTCTTTATTTAACTCTCCCTAAGCGGTCACTCATAGTTCTTCTCAACATTTGTGAGATTTTCGGGCGAGCCTCAGGATACACAATTAACTGGTCCAAGTCGGTGTTATATGTCCTTATGGGGCCCCCACCGCGGCTTCCGGATGATTGCCCATTGGTGATCACTGATGGGCCCTTTAAATATTTAGGGGTATGGGTGACGCCTAATCAGGAGGTCTTTTTTCACAGAAATTTGTTGCCTCCACTTGAGCGATTCCGCACGGATGTGAGGCACTGGCACACCCTACCACTGACTCTCTTAGGAAAGGCGGCATTATTCAAAATGATGACCCTACCACGACTACTGTATCTCCTGGAAAACACTCAGTTCCTCGTGCCTCCAAAATACTTCACGTCCATAAACGCACTGGTTTCTGGTCTCCTCTGGGGGGACAAACCGGCGTGCATTTCCCGGCAAAAGTTGGTTAGGGGATGGTTCGATGGCGGTATAGCACTTCTTGATATCCAACTGTACTATTGGGCAGCCCAACTAAAGACCATAAACCATTGGCTCCATGCCCCGCAGACTAACCCAGCGTTTAAGGCGGATAGATACGACCTGGGGGAAGGAGGAGTGTTGGCAGCGCTCTATGATCCCAGAGCTGCGCCGGCCCTGCTGGGCCCTACGGCACACACAGTGAGGTTATGGTATCTGGCTTCTACCCGCCTTAAATGTAAAGACAAGATCACACAGATGACGCCACTCTGGACGTCGCGACGCCTCGGCCGGCTCTGCAATAGGAAGGGATTTGAGGCCAGGGATCAGATAGGCATATCGACAGTTGGAGACATCTACAGGAGAGGGGCCGTCCTCACATTCGACCAGTTAGCGACCCAATTCAACTTGGCACAGTCGGAACGTTTCCGCTATTTACAGATTAGCCATGCCCTCAGGTCGGTGCTCTCACTTGAGGAAGAGCTACCAGAATCCACTCCTTCGGAAGATAGATTGCTCACGGAACATATGCAAAAAAAGGCGACCTCACTGGTCTACCGCAAGCTGGTCAACAACATGCCTGACCCCACGGTGCGACTAAGAACGGCTTGGACAGCGGAGGTAGGCGAATTTGACGAGTCGGACTGGCAGGCCGCGCTTTCCTCTCCTCAGGAGGTTGCTGTGCCGTCCCGGCTCAGATTGATACAACTTAAAATTCTACATCGAGTCTACTATACTAGGGTCACACTACACAAGATAGGGAGAATTACACATCGGTATTGTTTGAGAGGCTGTGGTGAGGTGGGAACGTTCTATCATAGCATCTGGGACTGCCCATTGATTGCCCGTTTCTGGTCCAAGGTTATGCGAACTATTTCGCAAGTTGTTGAGGTCTCACTGCTCCCCGAACCTCGTCGCTGTTTACTGAACAGTTGGGAACCTAATGATCTTAGTAACCCCCTACAAGACTGGGCCACGATTGGAATTATGTATGCTAAACGGAATGTGGCTAAGGCCTGGGGGTCCCCAATGGTGCCGGCGCTCGGTGCCTGGAGCACAGATCTGGACTCGGCGATGTTTGCAGAGAGGGTGGTTTATTTGAATCGGAAATGTCCGCAAAGTGGGCCAAGATTTGGGGCGCTTGGAATGAATATCGAGGGCACATTTGTGAGCCTCCTCAGATGGATAGCGATGATGATTCGGAGTGAAGGGGAGAAGGGATGAGATACGCGGGAAGCGGATAGATATATGGGACTGATGTCGTGGTTGTCTTACTAATGCCTCATTGAAATGTTTTGCTGTGTCTGCTATGCATCGCCTCGCTAATATTATATTCATGCTGTCTGTAATGAAAGCCTTGAAAATGCCCTTGTTTATTTTTATAACAAAAAAATTGTTTAAAAGAAATGCCTTTACCAAATCCTAAAATCTTTCAATAGTCCCTCAGCCTGTGTTACGTCCTCTATACCTTCACAAACACAGTGCGATGGCATTGCTAGTCATCTCATTGATAAAATTGATAAAATTGATATGATTTATAACAATATCATCATCTTGACTGGTAATATCCACTCTAAAGTGGACATGGAGCCTGAACCTACCCCTTCAGCTAACAACTCACTTTACAATTTTCCTTTGCTTACGATAGAAGAGACAGAAATGTACCTTAAAAACGCTAAATCCGGAACTCTGCTAGAGCTATAGTACAGAGTCATCTCTAGTGGCAGTTACAGATAATATCAGAATGCTGCTGAATAAGGGTCTGGCGATACTTTTGGTGCTGCTTGACCTTTCAGCAGCATTCAACACCATATCACATCAAATCTTACTCAGAAGACTGAGTGATATAGGTGTTACTGGGCTTGCTCTGGAATGGCTAACCGATTTTCTCACGGATAGAACTCAGACCGTTAACTTAGGCTCTTACCACTCCAAAACTTCAATAGTCATCAAGGGAGTCCCCCTGGGCTCATGCTTGAGCCCTACTTTGTTCAACGTTTACGTGGCGCCTCTGGCGAGACTATAGAGAACACTGGTTTTCATCCCTATATCGTATGCGGATTATACCCAGCTACTTCTGTCACTAGACAAATCTGACCCTAACTGAAAAGGAGCATGCTCTCCATGCCACTGGAGTCAATCTATCCTGGCTAAAGAGGGGTGAAACCCCAAAAGCAGTCCTAGGAGGCTTGTTTCTGGTCCAGGGAGGACCTGGCTGGGCAGTTCGGGCTGAACTGTTCCCATGAGGCACAGGGTCAAGACTGATTTGCATATGGCCAGGTCTAAACTGGGGTGGCATGGTGACAAAAGAATGATGGATTTAACCCAGATCTCTTGACTGGGGGTGAATGTTTTGATTTGTTCTGCATTCCGTTCATCAATTGTGTGTCTTTTGCTCTGATGAAGCATGACACGGGGTGTCCGAGAGCCCTCATTCCCAAATTGGGAGACACCCCGCCTCCACTCTTGGGATATTCTGATATACCGACCTGGCCTCTACCTCTATATTTTCTCTAAAGGAACTGCATACTTACGTTGATATGCCAATAAGGTGTTGCAATAATCAAATCGGCTAATGACAAGAGCCTGACCCAAAGTTTTCCTCGCTAAAAGTGGGAGGTAACAGGAAAGCTCTCAATAGGTGCAACATATGGAAACATGTGCCTATGATAGAGAAAACCTGCACTTTCATAGTAAGGGATTGGTCCAATCAGACCCCCAGGTTCTTGACTACCTGTTTGGGGTTGAAGCTGCCTGATTCTGAAGGCCACCAGTCAGCGGTCCAAAGTTGTTGGAACAGCATAATCTCTGTTATTCCTGCATTCAATTGGAGGCACTTCTGCTTCATCCAAGCAGCGACTGCTTTTATCCTGGCTGAGAAGCTTTCCTTCACTTTGGCCAGATCGTTGTCATAGGAAATGATTAGCTGTGTATTGTCAGCATAGGATTGTACTTTGAATCCAAAAGCTTTGACAGTCTTGGCAAGGGAAACAACATATATACTAAAAAGCGTGGGGCTGAGACAAGAGCACAGTGGTACCCCCTTGTCCAGCTTCATGGTGTGGGATTTGTATGCACCCAAAGTGATGGTTTTACTTCTGTTGGTTAGCAAATCACCGAACCATTGTAACAGTGTTCAATAGATTCTAATCTCTTGCAGCCTTTGAAGCAGCCTGGGGTGATTATGATGGCGGGCGCATCACCACCACCCGGCCAGCGATGGCGATCCGCCCGCCATCACAGCACAATTCACTCCTGCCATATTACTATGGTGGGGGTACCGCGGCAGACGGAAAGTCTGCCCGAGCTTTTCCGCCGGTCGGCAATCATCACGATTGCCGGCCGGGTGGAAAAAGCCCACAATATAGTGGCGGTACCTTGCAGGCACCACCATCCATATTATGATGGTTGAGGTGGGTATGCCTTTCCATGGCAGAGACTCCACCATGGAAAGGCCTGCAGGAAATGACTTTGGGGCCCGTTGCAGGCCCCCGGGGGTGGGGGCTAAACTTGGGGGGTACCTATGCTACCCCCCAACATTGCCATTCCCAAGGTGGCAGGCACCCGCAGTGCCTGCAACGTTGTTCATGGCAATGCACATTTTGGGATTTTAACATTGCGTACAATGCCGCAGCCAGCAACACCGTCCGCAATGTTAATGTACCAGGATGCGCCCGCCAGTGTGGCAGGCGCATCCTAATAGGGCGGGCGGGTCCAGTGCACCCATGGTGGACGGTCCCACCTCAACAAGGATGGCGGGCGGATGAAAGTCCGCCTGCCATCCTAATAGGCCCTATAGTATCAAAGGCTGCGGACAAGTTCAACAGCACAAGCATGGATGGTATATTGGCACTAAAAGACTATCTTATGTGGTTGTGACGGGTCCAGAATCCTATTGCTCTCTAGGTCAGCCATTTTATATATTTATATTTTACAGCAGCGAGATGGGTTGAAAGTTGGTGAGATTAGTAGGTGCCATGTTGGCCTTCTTTTGGTTGAGTATAACCTGAGCTGTTTTCCAGACCAGGAGTATTTTGCCAGTGATAACTGACAGATTGAAAAGAGAGCATATAGCAGGGGCAAGCTAATTAGAAAGGACAGCAAAGATCCTGGGGGGACAATATCCAGAGGAGAGCCTAATTTGGCTAATGCATGTGCTTTCTAAAAATACGAAAATGATAATAAAAAGTTGGGGTTTCTTACCTTCTGAAGTCTTCTTTTCTCAACTCTTGGACTTACTTACTTTGAATTCAGTTTTTCACCAAGAGTCCTTTGTAGTCATTTAAACCTATTGCAAATATTCCATAATCCTTTTTGAAATCCATGGCCCGACTGAAACTTTTAACAAAAGAGCACAGTTCTGACAAAACATATTTTTAAAGTTCCTAAATAAACTGTACAAATTTCTGAGCACAGCTACAAAAATCGCACCCCAAAAAAGAATACCCGAAAAAGAAAAATAGTTGGGCAAAAAAAGAAAAACAAAAAATCCAGTGATGCAATCCAATCTCGATAGAAATCCAAATCAGAAAAAAATCCACATCCAGATATCCATTGTTGCAATCACTTCTCGAAAAAGCTGTTCGGTTCAGGGGCCTTTCCGGGGTGAAGGTCCCCCAGGGCGACTCCCAATTCGTCCACCGTTAGTGGGCAATCTAACTCCACACTTACTTCGTCAGAGAGGGCCTTAGGTGGAAGATCATTCAAGAAGCGGACAATCACCTCTGCCGATAAGCATTCCTTGGGGACAGAGAGATCTGCGTAATACTCTGCAAAGCTCTCTGCAATAGCCGAGGAGTTCGATATGGGTGTCCTGTCCGGGCCTATGATACCTGGGAGAGCCTGGGGGCAAAGTGACCCCTGACACAGTCTATGCAGCAGCTTACTAGATTTATCTCCCCACTGATAGACCCTGCTATGGGTCGCCAGCCATGCCTGGCGGGCCTCATCCAGTAGGAGATGCAAATAGCCCTGTTGCGCCAGCAGCAGTTGATGGCGAACCTGACGCCCCCGTCTTTCCTACTGCGCGCCTCCAGCCCAAGGATTTCAGCCTCCGCTCGCATGAGGGATTCCCTGTGTGTCCTACTGGCTGCCGCGCGGAAGGAAATGTCCGCCCCACGAAGTGTGGGCTTCATCGCTTCCCAAAGACAATTCAGCCCCCTGTACTGAGCCGACATTAAATGTGAAATATTGATCAACAGTGAAGAATATTAGCTGCCACCACCATGCTGTCAACCGCCTGGGGAACAAATAAATATTCGATACAAGAAAATGAGTCGTGCACCACCAAAAGGTAGGTGTATACCTGAGTTGTACCATGTAACCTACGCTAAGGGTCACCCAGCCAAGGCCCATCACCAGGGAGTGTAGTCTGGTAGGGTGTCGTGCCTCCAGGGAACCCCCGGGCCTCCACCGATCACGTCGTTCCAGTCCCCACCCACAACTGCCAGGCCATCGGGTAGGTCCGCCTACATGGTCACAAGTCTCTCCACCAACCCCCAGTACAGAGGCGGGGCGTACACATTCCCCAGTACCACAGTTTCGCCACCCACAGTACCCTGTAAGAACAGGTATCTACCCTGAGTATATCCCCATATCTTAACATGCGTGTATGAAACCCTGCAATGGATTAGGACTGCAACCCCCCAAGACCCCCTCACAAACCCAAATGGAAGACATGAATATAGCCAAAGCTTTGAAAGCACAGTGCCTTCGTCCACATAAGGTGTGTCTCCTGAAGCATTAGGATATCTGCATGAGCACACTTTGCCTGTTTAAAGATAGCCCTGTGTTTAATCTTGTCAAGTGCCCCTCTAACGTTCCAGCTAATTATCCAAAGGGACTTGGGGAGATCTTGTGAAGTACTCAATACAGCTGTCATTCGAGGGCCTTATACAGGCCATCAATGCATATGACATCATACAAGAAGTGCAAAATGACTCTAAAGCAATGTAAGATAGTGCAATCGAAGAACGAAAACCCCCCATAACAACCCAACAATCCCCCCCTATACCTCAATAACAGTGAAGTATCTGTTGTGGCAGGTAGAGCGGGCTGACCCCAACTGGAGGTCCCACCCTCACCCGCCAATGGATTCCCAACTTACATTCCTTTGTCCGCTGGCCATCTCTCTGTACGTGAAGGTCCCACAGAGATACCGGCCTTCTTCTATGCTTCTCCAGTCAAAGAAGCATAACAGAGACCATGAGACCATAGTCTCATCCATCAGCTAGTCCACTGCACCTGTTGTCCCGAGGCCGACCCAGCCCAAGAGGAGGCACCACCTGACCTGGAGCGCCGTCTGGACTTGGAACGCCTGGTGCCCCTCTCCTTCAATTTGGGCTGATTGCAGGCCACCCCACTCGAGGAAGAGTCAGACTCCCAACCGGGCGGTGTGTGGGAACGCAGCTGCAAAGTCTCATCGGTCCACAGGAACACCTCCTCCGCTGAGTCAAAGAAATAAGTATGGGATCGGTACATCACCCGCAACCTGGCTGGATCAAGCAAAGGTAGGTTAAAATAGGAGAGGTACCCCTTAACGAGAGTCAAGGGAAATAGGGTTCACCAGTATAAAAAAGCAATTCCCTTGAACAAAGTCATATACATAAACACTATAAATGAAAAAAAAAAAATTTAAGGAACTATGACAATTAGATCTGGAGTAAAAAAAATTGCAAAATTTATTGTATACAGTAAAGTTAAAAAAGCAGAAAATATAATAAACTGCTTAACACAGGTTAAAATAGGAATTATAAAAAAACAGTACATAAACAATATTGACCCGCAATATTGCTAGAAACAGACAGAAAAACAGTAAGACATATGATTTGTACAATACAAGGCATGTGTTCTGATGCTCTTTTGGGACAACGTAATGTACATATGTGGTAATACTGTATCAACAACGATGTTTGAGCCACGAATCACACTGTATTAAGGCGTCAACGCGTTTCGGTGGTCTTTTGGAATTCTATCCACCTTTATCAAGACAAAAAATCAATTTCTGTCGTGGTGTACATATGGTCCTCTTTGGTATGAGATACCGATCTGTATGGTTAGAATGATCTTCCTCTATGGTGGCGTGGTTGATTGGGCCGAGAGTGTCTTAGAGCAACGTTCGGGCTTTGTCTTTGTAATTGTCCCTTATCTGTAACGTGTTGAAAGTTTATGGTAGGGTGATTCAGGTCTGGACACAAAAATGATTCCTTGTATAATAGCTTTTATTCTGGCCTTGTGGTTCAGAGTACCTGCGATCTGTTAGGTTGGATGGCAGTGTACCGTCAAATTAATTTTGTTGCACAGCGTTTTAATTTTCAAATGCGCTGCGTTAGACCAGAGGCGCATAAGTCTTGCCCCAGTAGTGTGAGGCTTTGTTCCCTCTACGTCTGCTGGCGGCTGTACGCTTCTCTGGTCCTGGTGCAACAAAATTAATTTGACGGTACACTGCCATCCAACCTAACAGATCGCAGGTACTCTGAACCACAAGGCCAGAATAAAAGCTATTTTACAAGGAATCATTTTTGTGTCCAGACCTGAATCACCCTACCATAAACTTTCAACACGTTACGGATAAGGGACAATTACAAAGACAAAGCCCGAACGTTGCTCTAAGACACTCTCGGCCCAATCAACCACGCCACCATAGAGGAAGATCATTCTAACCATACAGATCGGTCTCTCATACCAAAGAGGACCATATGTACACCACAACAGAAATTGATTTTTTGTCTTGATAAAGGTGGATAGAATTCCAAAAGACCACCGAAACGCGTCGACGCCTTAATACAGTGTGATTCGTGGCTCAAACATCGTTGTTGATACAGTATTACCACATATGTACATTACGTTGTCCCAAAAGAGCATCAGAACACACGCCTTGTATTGTAAAAATCATATGTCTTACTGTTTTTCTGTCTGTTTCTAGCAATATTGCGGGTCAATATTGTTTATGTACTGTTTTTTTATAATTCCTATTTTAACCTGTGTTAAGCAGTTTATTATATTTTCTGCTTTTTTAACTTTACTGTATACAATAAATTTTGCAATTTTTTTTACTCCAGATCTAATTGTCATAGTTCCTTAAAAAAATGTTTTCATTTATAGTGTTTATGTATATGACTTTGTTCAAGGGAATTGCTTTTTTATACTGGATCGAGCAAAGCATATGGAAGTTTGAGCACCCGGAGGCGAGCTTTGGCTGCCAGGAAGAACTGCCTCCGCTGCTGGACTAATTTTGTGTAGTCAGGAAAAATCAGAACGCGGGCATTGCCAAATAGCAGCGGTTCATTGGCCCTAGCCTGCTTCAGAATAGCGTCTCAATCATGATAATTGAGGAGCTTCGCAATGATGGGCCTCGGGTGGGCACCTGGTGGGGGCTTCTGCATTAAGGCCCTGTGGGTGCGCTCCACCACAAAACATTTGGATAGTGTCTCCGGGGGAAGCCAGCTCTCCAGCCACTGAGTAAGGAACCGCTCCATATCTCCATTCTCGTACCCCTCCGGAAATCCAATGAAGCTTAGATTATTGCGCCGAGCCCTCCCCTCGGCGTCCTCCACTCTCGATGCCAAACCCTGCTGAGTGGTCTCCAAGGAAGTCACCCGCTGCTGCAGGGTGGCAACTACATCTTCCACTCCCGAAATTCATGTTTCAGGCTAAGTGATGCGAGCGACCATGTTCCGTAGGTCCTGCCGCAACAGCATCGGAGCCAACTGGCCCAATTTTGGCATCGAGGACGTCTCTGGACTGGGTGATGGCAGTGATGAGAGCGGCATTGTCAAGCACATCTCCATGCGTCCCCCCTGAAGTCGCCGCAGAGGCCCCCGGGCCCATGAACTTGTCGATTGTGCTCTGCTTGGCCGATCCGCTCCCTGGCCTATCTCTTGTCATGGCGGGCAGCGCACTCCCCCTTGCCTTGGACAACAAACTACTCACAGTCCACGTGGCACCGTCAGGATAATGGAGGTTATCTAGCCTGGTAAGGAGGAGCAAAAGTGGGGGAGCACTGCTTAAACGGCCCAACCTGGTCGTCGATCACAACACCTTTGGCGACAAATACAGGAGAAGGTCAGAGAGACCATATTCACCAGGGTCACTGGCACCGACCATGCCTGTCCACCAGCCGACCCCCCAGCTCTGGGGACCACTCTCACTACCGCCTCAAGTCATAAATCAGGGCCGACACCTGCCGGCACCAGGATAATGCACCACCATCAGGGGTGGGGGGGGGGGGGTGGAGGGCCCCACCCCGGGCACCAAGGATCTGTATGCTTCCCAGGGAGCTTAGCGCCTCAAATCTCCTGCCAGAAGCCCCAGGAGATGCCGCACAGCTCTAATGACCGCCGATGCAGGTATGCCACTCAGCGGGAGTGAGGGAGTTCAGGCGTCATCTCACAACAGGGCACTGTGCCGATCACCCACCGGGCAGACGGATGCATAGGCGGGCGTGTCCCCACCTTGCTTAATATTTGTGCCACGAGTATATGCCCACAGCACCCCATGCCAATGCCACTGCGGCCCGACAAGACTGCCAAACCCCTGGATTCGCTTCATGCAGGGGGGAGAGCGGAGGCGCCATGAACTCAGGAGGGGCGCCGGGAGGCTACAGGCCCCGATCCCTGAGGGCCCCGGGGATTGCTTGCGCGGCTCGACAAGCCGCCGATGCAAGGATAGTACTGGGCTGGTGGAAGGCAGGCTCGCGCCGAGGTCCAGGGGAGGCCCGCGGCCCGACTGACCGCTGATTCAGGCACACCACACCCAACAAGCCTCCGGATCCCCAAGTTCCTTTCATGCAGGGGGAGGGGAAGGCGGAGGCACCTGATTAGCAGGGGGGGAGCCAGTCAAAGAAAAGTTCAGAAGCCCCAGAGGTTGCTCACGGGGCCTGACCAGCCACCAATGTGAGGGTGCCACTGGGTGGGGAGGGAAGGCAGGCACACGGCAAAGTGCACAGGGGGAGACGCTATCTCCAGTGCATCACGGGCCCCAAACAAGGACCGGCGGTACACCGATCCCGCCACGCACTCTCCCAGCGTTGCTCCCTCACGGTCCGACAAGGTCGCCAGTCGGTGAGGCTCGCCCTGCAGATTTTGAAGGGGCGGGAGGGCAGCCAACCCCCAGCAGGAAACGCCTGACCGGGAGGCACCCACCAGGAATCAACCAGCCTCACTCACGGAGCGTGCCGACCCTGCAGCCGCGGCACGTCCCTCCGCCGAAGGACTTAGGCAGCATCCCAATCCAGGTCCCGGCTCACACGCCGCCCACAGGCCCTGCCCTTGGCCGTCGCCACACTGCTGCTCCAGGCCACGTCGTGGGTTGGAATTCGGCCCAAATGTGCAGCGCTAGTTCAGGTCACTCTCAGGGCAGCTTTAAGGTGTAAAGACAGTCCGGAGAAGCAGGATATTGCAGGATACAGGTCGAAGCTGGACAGAGCTTACTTAGCACACATCCACCAGGACACCCCGTAATTTCTTAAATTATTTGTAATAAATATTACTATTATTAAAATATTTTTCGAAAAATGTTTGCATTTTTTTTATTTTGCTATGAATATTTTTAAATGTTCATAACATTTTATATTTATAAAACGACATCACTAACCTGTGTATTTTTTTATTTCTTGACTGTTTTATTTGTAATAAATTATATTGAGATGTTAGTATTTTAACATGCTTATATACTTCTAATATGTGTAGTATATTTTTAAATTGTTCTTAAAATGAATACATTTCTATGCTTAAATCTATTTTTATTCTTAACATTTTCTAAAATAATTAAAAAAATATATTCATTTTGCTCTGATCCCCCTCACAAAATACTTCCTTTTTATTATAAAGACGTATTTCTTTTAAAAAAAAAATTTTAAGTTTTATTTTTTTTAATTTTAAAAATACATTTATTAAATAATATTACAAAACACTCTTGTATAAAAATTATTCCCTGAGTATTAAGTTTCTTCCCCTCCCAAAACCCCTATTTTCCTAGCATCCCGTCGCACTAGATTTGGGTAACTTTTTTTTTTTAAATAAATAAAAAAAATTATTACATAATTTTATACTCTATTTCTTTTTTAAACTGTGTATAATTTGTTTTTATTTACCGGAGTATTAATTAATTTAATGATAAGTCTTTAAATACTATAGATCACCTCTATTTTTTAATATAATACTTACCTTATAAATTAAAAAAAATAACTTTTTACGTATAATAAACTAGTAATAAAAATATTACCTGGGTTTAAAAAACACCACCCAAATCAAAATTTTAGACTTTTTAAAAAAAATCCTGAGTATTAACATTCCTTTACAAATACTGTAATATTAAGTTTAAATAAAAGCTAAGTTAAATAATTACAAATAAAAACGTATCTCAAAATATTACCTGGGTAATATTAATAACGCCCATTAAAACCAACAATATATTTTTTTTAAACATACCTTAGTATTAATATTCCATTACAAATACTCAACAAAAAAAATAATGTTAAAATCAAAGTAAATAATAATAACTCAAATACTTACCTAACAATGTGTTGTAATCGCATGTGTTGTAATGGCATGCGTTGTAATGGCATGCGTAGTAAAGGCACATGTATTGTAATAGCATGTGATGTAATGGTAGTTGCGTTGTGAACATTGTGTTGTAAAGGCATTACAATGAAATGCCTGAGTTGTAATGGACGTCTCCCAGTCAGCCCTCCAGATGAACGTAACCAGCCTGATATAATGGTCTAAGAGCCCATATTTACTGGAAAAGGTATTTTGATCAATAAATACAACCCAGTATGAAATATTAAGCTTAGAATGTTACTCTGCAATATTCCACGATAATAGCTTGGGCTTATTACATGAAGATTTGGTGCACAAGTTCTCCAAGTTAAGTAGACCATCAACGTCGCTACTACTCCTACTACCACCTAGGAGAACTGGCTATGTCTGCAGGTTCAACTGGGCACCAAAATCCTCAGGCCTCCCCCTTTGCGTTTCCTAATGGGATTTTTCCTTCCAGTGGGAAGCCTGGTAATCTTGCGGGGCCAACCCCGCAATAATAGGGATCCCTAAAGTTGCACTATTTTCATGCACTCTCGGATTAATGTGCGGGGGGATAGCTACATTCCCTGTACTACTTCCTGCTAATAAAGTAAGCCCCTTATCACACACCTTTCCATCTTTGTGGACCCTACTACCTTAAATGGCCTTCCCTTGCTTTCCATCATCCGAAAGGGATCATCCTCTCCTGGAACTAGTCACTCTACCCCATCCAGGGCTTCAAACTGGTTTGAAAAAGGTATGTTAAGGCCAGGGAAACCCGTTATTTAGTCAATTGGTGCCCTGAATGGATGGGATGAGGGTTTGTGTGGGAGTGTGTTGGACTCTTTAATGAAGGGAGGTTTGTAAAAGTTCCCCTATGGAACTAGAAAAATCTTGGATTCTCTCAAAGGACACGGAAAAGGGATGAAAAAGCAACCTTGGTACAACCCAGAGAGATCTAAAATTGATAATTACATAATCATCACTGTGAATCTTTGCACCCCTACTGAACCAACTCACTCGTTGTGTGAGAAAAATCACCCCTGCCATGGAGTGGGGGAACTGTCTCTTTTGCACCAGCCAGTTTAAGCATTTGGTTGTCAGTTCGACCTGGTCCTCCCTCTGATTGTCACACAGTTCCGGAACACCAAATAACAAAAGTACATAGGGACAAGAGGCTGGTGGAAGCTCTATTACAGGATGCCTTTTTGAGATAAAAGGGGGATTGGTTGCAAATGTACCCCTTGTTTCCAAACCATAAGGGAGAGGGTTAGGAACCATAGGATCTTAAGAGGATTTGGTAGCATACAGAGTCCCAAAACTTCAGTCACTTTGCCTTTGTTTTGTAAAGCATGGGTAGGTGCAGTGGATCTAAACATGTTCCCTCTTAAAGCCTTACAGAACTACCAAGCGTATTAGTCTAATTGTTTTGGCAATCAGAATGTAAAGCACCAGCACCAGCTTCTCCCTCAGGTAAGGGGCAGACAGGTTGCTTTTGGTACCTAGGCATGTTGTCCAGAACTTTTTCAAAGGTTACCACCAGTCTGATAATGGGGATAACTCTTTAAGTAGCAGATCTTTGATTTTCCAAAAGTATATTTCCCTAAGGTCAACTGTCCAAGGGGGCTAGGCACTGCACCCTCAGAGCTGGAGGTTAAAGGAACCTTTGCGAAAGGATCAGGATGAGTTTTCTCTATTTAAGGGCTGGTGAGGCCCAATGGAGACTATGGGTCAGAACATTGTCTGGGACGTTTGGCAGCACGAGGAGGCCTGGGAGAAACCTTTTTTCTAGCCCTTGCATGTATGTGACCACGCTAAATTTAGTCCTTGCCTTCCAATCCAAATTTAGCGCTGATGGTCTTTTATTTGCCTGCTAAAAGTGGTTGAGGGGAGTAAACACTTCAAAATTATACTTACAATTTAGACATGTTGATGGAGCTCGTGTGAGGAGGAGCCGCGATCCAGCCACCTTGCCACTGTTGCATGCTGGGAAAATCTTGCTGCTCGGCGATCATTGCACAGATAAGCCTGACAGCTGGAGACCGGCCGCGGATGCACGAGCTGGAGCAAGAGCTCGACCGTGATCGAGACCGTGGAGGTGAGAGCGGCATTCAGAGGAGCCAGCCTGCCCAGATACATGACAAAGAAAGCATCACAAAGACGATCGGAGTTCTGGGAAGATCTCTATCTGGTTATTTGCTCAGTGCCCTGCAAGCGAGTTCTGTGGTCAGCCGCAGTGTCTGCTACCTTTGACGCACAACCAGGAGCCATAAGGTGGCAAGCGGCACAGGCGAACAGGAGCCGGCAGCCTACGGCAAGGATGATGACGAGGGGTCAGAAGATTAAGACGAAGCTGCCCCCATTGCAGACAAACGGAGAAAAAGAGGGAGAAAAGCCAGACCTGCCTGTGAAAGGTAAAAGGGACTTGGGGGCTAGTAAGGTTAAATCGAACCTTACTAGGAATGCAGTGTCAACCAATACCGGCCGCTCCCCATCAATTAGCAGGCATTTTCCTGTGCTAAAGACTGGCCTAACAACCGCTAGTGGGGGTAGTAATCCTCAAACCAATATTAGCCCCCAAACATCCCCGGCAGAGATGGAGTCACAGACGCCGCAGGACTCACAAGAGGCAATCTTAGAGCAAACCGAAGTAGAAGGGGATAAGGACCCTCAAATAACCCCCTCAAGCGCGACCATGGGTGGAACCAAAGAGCAGGGAGAGACTTTGAACGAGGCTAACAACTCCGGGGCCCCGCAACCTCAGACCCCTGATCCTAATGCCGAAAATTTCTATTCTGTTTCCGATGGGTCTTTAACAGACACGGGCAAAGAAGACTCCTCTTCTACTGATGGCTCACTCTCAGAAGAAAAATCGCAGTGAGGATGAGTTGGCACAAAACAATTGTTATGAGGAGGAGACAGTCCAGGCGGAAGAGGGGCTAGCTAAAAAGGGACTATTCCGATTCCTCTGGCTTACTCACACTTTGAAATACACCCGGTGCGCCTCAGCCTGAGGTAGCCACTTCAGTCATGGAAAGGAGTAGGGGTGAAGTAGAAGCGCCCTCTTTAACCTCAATCCTAAACTCTATTAAGCAATTCTAGGAGGAGGTACGCTCAGATAGTCTCTCGGCAAGAGCTGCCGCCAAAAAGCTGCAAAGTGGCATGAGGAAGCTCAATAAAGCTTGTACAGATATCGGGGATCGGGTAGCAATGGTGGAGGTCAGGACTGAGATACTAGAAGTGGAGGCTGCAAAGGCTAAAGAACAGGGGAGCTCGCATGAGGCCTGCCTAGTGGACTTAATGACCAAGCTAGAGGATCAGGAGAACAGACAATGCCATAATAACCTCTGACTACTGGGTATCCCGGAAGGAGTTGAAGGAGAGGATCCCAGAGGGTTCATAGTCAAACTTCTGAGAGCGGCATTCCCCACTGAAACTAATTGGAATTGGGACTTGGAAGTACAAAGGGCCCATAGATTTCCTTTTAACATCAAGACTAGAAGGGGCGAGAACCACACTAATGATAAACCTAGGATCTTTCTAGTCTTCTTTGGAAACTTCCTACTGAGGCAGTTGATCTATGACAAAGCAAGACCAAACGCACAGAAAGAGGCGAATCGAGTTAAGTTTTTTGCGAAAACAGACTTCTGCCACGCAACAGTTGAACGAAGATGTTGGTTGCACCAGTTAATCTCTCCATTCCAACAGCAAGGGCGCAGGTTTTTTTTCTGATGAATCCGGCCAGACTGAAGGTGTTACATGAGGGAAAAATGAGAGTCTTCCTATCAGAAGTTAAAGCTGGAGAATATCTAAAGGAGATCACGGAACGGAAGCGATGAAATGACTGATACTTTGGACTAAAACTTTAAGCATTAAGATACACAGACCTCTGGTGACCAAATTTGTTTCTGTGAGGGTGGCTTTTTGGTTGAAACTCACACTTGACATCCATCATGTAAGGTCATCTTGACTGCTCAATAAGGGTGGGGGGCGGGGGGGGCACCAAAAGGATGTAGAGGACTGGGCACAAAGGGTCAGTTTGAAATAAGGCACAGGTCACAAAATCTCTTCTTTCAAAGAAGCTAAAAAGAAAAAAAAGGGGGGAGAAGCAGGCAGGATGTAGGAGAGCTGAGAGTACCTTTAGTCCAGGATGACTGACACAAATAAAATTAAAATAGTATCTGTCAACATCTGTGGACTTAACGATGTGGCAAAAAGACAGAAAGTAGCACAAGGGCTGCGGACACTGATTTAATTTGTCTGCAAGAGACGCATGTCGACGGTCCCTAGAAACAACTTCTTAACTCACTAGGGTATAAGGTAATTGGAGCTACAACACAGGGTGCTAGAGTGAAAGGGGTAGGGGTGCTTTAGGAATAGATAGGGTCAAATCTGACAGTCTCGGGAGATGGGTAATTGTGGGCTGTTCAGTGGCAGCAAACAGCGCCTTTATATTATGTTCTATATATGGAAGCAACCAAGACGATCCAGGAGTAATTGACTGGGTAACAGGGGAGCTAGCACATTGGCAAACTCCCATCATACTATGTGGAGATTTGAACTTGTACCTACCTAGCTGCTGGCAATCAGACAGGAATTGGAGATACATTGGTAGAAATCCAAGGGTATTTAAAGCCATGATAAACCTCATTGAGACGCTTGGGTTAGTCGATGTCTGGGCAGAACTGAGTCCCAAGCAAGAAGGATTTACTTTCTTTTCAGCGCCCCATGTGTCACTTACAAGAATAGATTATTTTTTTGTTTCCTCTTCACTGATCACTATTTCTAACATTGATATCTCACCCCGGTTTATATCAGACCACAACCCATTATTACTAACCCTCTATGGTTTAACACCCAAAAGCACAAATATAACCTGGACCTTTGAAAAAAGCGCTGCTGTACGATGTCAAATATATGAAGCATATGTAGAGGTGGATTCGGGAGTTTTTTTTTAAAGCAAACCTGGGTTCGGCCCCTCTTATGATAGTGTGGCACACATTCAAGGCCGGGGTCAGGGGCGAGACTCTCAGCTTTCCCATAAGGAGAAGCAAAATTGAAAAAGAACAGGTGCAGAAACTACATGACAAGCTGACAGTAGAGGAAACAAGACTAGCTCAGGCAATTAAAACAGGCGGAGGAATAGAGGCAATCCAACATGTGGTAGCGGCAGTTAAGGCAAAGATAGGTTCAATCTTCGCAGAAAGAACGGCCACAAAATGAGCCGCGACCTGGGGGTGAATGTACGAATGTGGGGAGCAAATAGGGCACCAGCTAGCGTTAGCAATCAGGCAACAGTCAACAATGAATATAATAGCCACAATTAATACCAACCTGGAAGGAGCCACAAAGGACCCGGGGAAAATACATAAAGCTTTTGAAGGATTTTATAGGGAGCTCTACACCGAGGATGATGTTAGGTCTGCAGAAGACAAAAGTATAGACATTGTGGAATATTTAGATCCTATACTCATGGCCAAACTCACCCCACAAGAACAAGAACAGATGGAGTACCCTCCTACGTGGGAAGAAATATTAAGCGCAATTAAGACCCTGCCGGATGGTAAGGCAACCGGATTAGACTGTATTCCTGCAGAATTTTACAAGGTCTTTGAACCACAGATCAAAGAAGTTTTTACCTTAGTGATTATCTCAATTTTTGGTGGTGCCTCCCCTCCTCTGTCATGGTCCCTGGCAAAGATTGTAATTTTTGCAAAGAAAGACAATCTCCACTTGAAATGTCATCCTACAGGCCAATTACCTTAATAAATACGGACTCAAAGATATTTTCCAAAATATTGGCCAGCAGAATCTCCCAAAATATACAGAGTTTAGTTTCTGACTGGCAGCATGGGTTTATCCCTAAAAAAGGAACAACCGAGCACGTACGAAGAACGATTATGCTGCTTGATGCAGCAAAGATTGCAGGAGACCCGATCGCCTTAATACTGTTAGATGCCGAAAAGGCCTTTGATCGGGTCTCCTGGTTATTTTTATGGGAGGTTTTAAAATGGACAGGTTTTGGCCCAATTATGCTGCAGGCGATTCAGGCTTTATATAAAACACCTAGGGCCAGAATAATGGTTAATGGAAATTTAACTGAACCAATAGAGATTTCACGCAGGACAAGACAGGGGTGCCCCTGTTCCCCACTACTTTTTGCCCTATTTATAAACCCACTCATCAATAGAATAGAAGCAAATCCAGAAATACAAGCAGATGTTAGGCGCGGCATCAGTATAAAAATCATGGCATATGCCGATGATTTGGCAATCATCACTCCTGATCCTAAAAGCGCTGTTAAAGCTCTGGAGAGTGAAGCTCAGGAATTTGGGAAACTTTCAGGGTATGCTTTAAATAAAACAAAGACACAGATAATTCTGAATGAAAATATAGCCTGGATCGATAGCCGAGTTGTCCCAAAAGCGAAATATTTGGGTGTGACCATTATGGCCAACATTGACTCAATAGTGGAAGAAAACCTGATCCCACTATCTTTAGACACTAAAAAAGCACTTAAGAAAATCGATAATCTACATTTAACCATAATTGGTCGGTGTAATGTAGTAAAGATGACCTACTTCCCGAAGTTGCTATATTTCTTCAGAACAATCTCCCTGGAATTCAATAACACAATCCTTCATTTATTTGAACAAATATTTTGTCAATTTATATGGGCCTACTCAAATACAAGGAGATCATACAAACTACTCTCCCTACCCAAGGAGAGAGGAGGCTGGGCGCTGCCAAATCCTAAGTTATATTGCTGGGCTACTGTGTTGCAGTATAGCTCGATTTTACTACATGGTAACATAGGCCAGACACATTCAGGTTTACCATCCCCTTACAGAGTACTACTTGGGGAAGAAAGCAAGGGATGTTTGCGGAGGCAGCTTGAATTTGGGTATTACAAACGCGTTCGGTTTAAGTCCCTAAGAAATGCATACCGGGTCTTTTCTAATTTCCACTGTGTACGGAGATCAGTAGCCCAGCCGTAGCTGCCCTTTTAATGGTTCAAAGAGGACTTCGAGGGACACTGACCCCTCTGGCCGAAGTCGCCCCACCTTACCTGTGGATGATGAATAACCACCAGGACACTGCGATCAACCGCACAGCACTCAGAGCATCTTATGCGTCCACAGCATCCTGCATCCCTAGCATCAGGGACACTCCATTTTAGTCCATGGCGGTCTTGATGTAAACTGTGGAACTGGACTCGAGACTGCTTTGGTTACCAGGTAACTGTCCAAACACTCCTTATTGCCCCTGACCGTCTTCCTGCCAGAATTGGTTACCCCACTCGGATTGGAGTATTCGACACAACTCTTTTAAACTTTTCAAAAGTTTCTTAACTTTACGGTTACCAATGTTTGTCCGTGCTTTGAACTAAAAAGCTGAGATTTACCTTTTACTTAAAAATCTAAATCTATGGAACTCTCAAATGGATTTTGCTCATCTTGGTGTCTAAAAATTTATAAAAATATAATCTATTTTTATAAATTGGTGTTGGATGCCTTTCGCGTTTTGTGACTTTCTTATTTCGTTATTTGGTGATTCTAATTGCTTTACACTAGTTCCTTTGTTTAAGCCTCGCTACTAGAAGCCATGGCAACCCATGGTTCATCTAAAGGTTTTGCAAAGGAGCCCGACTGGACCCAAGGCAGTTTTGTGAGTGCAGCACAACCATACCATATAATACCTCACAATCCTCACAGCAATGTTTTGCCAAAAGGAATTGCCACTCCACATTTCTTGGCAGAATGTCCTGCGACCTGAGTCACTGACTCAATGTCTGCCTGTTTAGTGTAACTAGAACTGACGGTCGTACCTACCCAATCTCTATGTAATTTCTCTGATTCTGAATCTGATTAGTGCATCTCTTGCAGAAAAGTTATGTCAAGGGTTTTCGTGGTGAGATATTCCCAACCCATCTTTAGTTTAATAAAGTGACCCAGTCCATTTACTTTAGAGGAGAGCAATTAAAGGGATTTCATGTAGTGGAGTCGGTTGGTCATTGCTGCGCTGATGCTGAACTGGGCTCGTTAAGATATGTCTCAGACAGAAAGGGGCAGAGTGCATCAGGTCAAGAGTTACAATCTAGAATGAAGAACAAGACTCACAGCACCACCCTACTGTAATAAAGCATGCTTGAGCATCACCACTGGCCTGCAGGGTAACCCACAAGGAAACTGTATGTGTGTGTTGGGAGAGTGGCACATATGTAGCACTAGAGAGGTATGGGAACTTGAATGAAGGGCTATCAAAGCATGGAGAGGTAACAGATTCTGCTCCTGAATACCTGAACTTTACAAACTACTAACCAAAACCTTTATATGGGTGAGCTTACTCCCTCCCGGTACTGCTCTACTAGAACACAGGAACTCCAACGCCTCTAGTCCTGTACAGAAACCAATGGACCTTGCGGTCTTGAGGTGGTTCAAAGTGGTATCTTCTTAATGTCATTCTCTAAATTATTTTTGAGTAATCCCTAAAAACAGAGGATGTCCACAAAAAAATATGGACTGATTTCTCAAGGTGTAACCCAAGTGATATCCAAAACGTAATGCTGGAAAGGGGGTTGTAACTACTTCCAATTGAATTAATGCAAACACACCAACCTATCAGATGTGGCTTTATTAGGAGTCATTTTTACTATGGTTAGGTACCATTTATGTAGGTGCTGTGGAACAGTGACACCTAAAAATGCAGACATTCTAATAACAAATACAATATTTGTTAGCTATTTAGACCTGTCAAGAAACCCCCTGGCTCAAACTTAAAATAAAATGACCGTTTGATAGTAAACTAAGCACTTTAAAAAAATAATCTTGGTCCTGTGGTAATACCGGGATCTCACATGAGTGAGGCATCACTCTATCAGTAGCTCTAGGTTTCTTGCAGGAGTAATATGGTACCAAAAGGACATGGAAAAATAAAAAATAAAAATTAAAGCAGGCATCTGATTGGTCACTTGGGGAACACTGTTAAAAAAAAATAAGCCCACAGCATTTAGAAATAATTACCACATTGGTGTTTTGCAGAGCTACATTCATAGCTGGGCAGACAGAGTGCATCATGGCATCAGACAGATGTAGACAGCAGGAGCCACTGACCACACATCCACCAGCTCTTCCACAACTGGATCATCGCAGGATTCTGAATTAATTATGCTGCCTTAGATATCTGCAGCAGCACAACCAGCTAGGCCTGAAAAACGAACCGGTGGTGTGGCATCAATAATGTCATTTGAGAGGTCATCAACGATGTCATTTAACTTGTCATGAGTGATATAATATTAGAAGACATGAGTAGGGCATGGCGGTGGTGCAAGTTATAGTTTAATTGTTTTTTAAACGTAAGTTTTTATCTGACTTCAAAAACTCACTCTATTGTCACATTAACCTTCTTTCAATGAATTTATATTTTCTTTTAATGTAATTTAAGATCTTATTACATAACTAACTATAACATCCCTTTAACCTTTGGTTTCAGTGAAAAGGTGTGTGTGTTTACACACACACACACACACGTGTACACACACATAATGAACACCCGTTGTGTTAAACCCCCCTCGACTCTGGCACTGAGACCTGCTCGCCACTGAGGGACAGCAGCATGACTCTAATGCTGGCTATATGCATTTGTTCTGGTGTATAAAGGGCAAGCTGAGGCGTCTTAGGCTGGTTATATTATTTTTCTCTGGGGCATGAGGCAGGCTCAGGCGTATGCAGCCTTCAACCTTGGCCCTGGCACATAAAGGACAGGTAGAGTTTTAGATGAGTTCTCCTCTACGGTTCTGGTTGAAGAGGGTGGGTAGAAAGGAAGTGGAGAACACGCTTAACCCTGTTCTCTCAGCCCCTGGTGTATGAGGGCAGGAATGGCACAGGAAGATAGGGACAGCATGTTCAGACTGATACTTCCTTCTGGGCCAAGCCAATGAGTGGGCAGTGTAGGGAGCTGGTGACTACAGGTTCAGATCTATTCTTTATGTAGATCTGGGAATTGAGGAGGCAGGGGCTGTCAGTTCTGAGGACATCTTCAGCATGTGGCAATAGATAACATATCTGTTTGTATCCAAAGAGAGCTTTAAAGTACATTGTTCTACCCCCACACTGGCACCTGCATGTGTCCAGACAAATTAATCTTTTATATATGGTTTCTGATTTCTGTGATTCAAGAGCGATCTGTTTTTCAGTCTTTTTGCTGTTTCATTAGAACAAGCTAATCCCTAGATGTTAACTTAGCACAAGACGTCATTAGACGTCAAGGCATCTTCTAGAGCTGTGATATACATTATGCGGATGACTCTCAGACCATTCTACCTTTACAATAGAACAGGAAGTTGCAACATCTCAAGTCCCCAGTTCGATGAAACAGAAATGGGAATGGCTGAAGGTGCACGTGGTAGAAGTTGTCAAAGAGCCATAATTCCAACTATTCTTTGACATCCACATTTGACAACAACTTAAACATGAGAAAGCAAAAGCCTGAAGGCTTGAAACTGTGTCTACATTGGTCTACTCTTGACCTGTAATCATCATAGTGCTTCTCTTTGTGAGCGTGTATGGATTATTGTAGAATCTACTATGGAGACTTTTCAGTGGCGCTAGTCAGGAGACTCCTTCTAGTGAAGAACGCAGCAGCTTGGAGACGAGCTGCCCTCTTGGAGTAGAAGATACCAGGTGTATGATGTTTGACGGCTTTTGAGCTTTGGGCCCGAGTGTAAGACAGTCTTTATGGCTTATAGAGCTCAGTGTTACTTGTCTACATTCTACCTTATTCACGTCATCCCTTCTGGGCACCACAATGGAAACAGATTTAAGAGGTGACTTTCTGGATTCGGTAAACTAAAGACTCAAATGTTGAACAACTACGCAGGTGTATGTATCAATGCCATCTCCAAATGAGACGTTGTGTTGAGACCTGAAAAACTTACCCAAACCCATCACATCTAACAGCTCCTGGTTCTGGGGGAAGAAAGTGCCTACCTTTAGTTCCATTGCAAATGTCGCCTTTAGTTCGGGACAGGGATCCTTTGGACTTTTAATTATTAATAGTGTTGATAAACGACTCAAAGTTTTTATTGTAATAAATGTGTTCTGAAGTCCTCACTCAGTGTCAGGAAATCGTTCAACCAGGTATGTGAAGATGTCAACACCAAAGCAAAATTGGTACACTTTGACTTTCTCTGCACAATAATAACAGTTCTTCCTATAAGAGGTGTCCCCTAGGTCTCCTTATACCAGTCCTCTCCAGCGCTTTTAGTCCCATTCTAAGCTCCATGCGACTCTAACCGGAAGTGTCCTTTTTCACTAGGCAAAAAAGCCTGAAACCAAAAATGTGCCTCTAAAATGTGGCACCACGTGACGTTCATTCTGGGGAGGATCTTGACATGCATGTTGACATTTTCAGTTTGCATTTTTTTTCAATAGGTTAATGGGTCCTACCATTGGAGGGCAGAAACCAAGGGAGTGGACTTCGGAAGACTTAATTACTGGTTCAGTATCAAGTTGTTAACTTTTATGAGCAAAACTGGATTGAAATAACATTTTCAGGAACGCTCTTTGCAGGTCGTGCTGGAGACGTCAGATAGAATTTTGCTTTAACTTGTTTCCTGCTGGGATATAGGCTTTCTTCCAAGTGAGCAGCACAGGACATATTGAATCCATCCATATTCTCCTAGATCACACACACTGTCATTGAGCGTAAAAGTAGAGACTCTTAGCACATCTTTAAAATGTACGAGGTCCTTAATATTGTGAGTACCTGAAGACCATGCCTTAGCTCCACACAGCATGCCATAATCTACAATTTATTTTAATAACTCCAAAACATGACTTCCGTAAATCCAATTTTATTGAAAATGAATTATACAAAATCCATGTACAAAACGTAATCAAAAATGTACACAAAAAATTCAAATATTTCCAGTTCACAACTGTACAAAATATATACAGGATACTTCGCTCTATCCACCATCTCTTGGACTAAGTAAACAGCTACCATAAGAGTGTGGGACCAGACTGAAATGTAGATTTCTTTTCATGTGAATTATCCCCTTCTTTCATAGTAATGCTTTCAGGCCCTTGCGTAGAATTAGCCATTTGAAATTCAGCAAAGGAGGCAAGAAGTCATGGTATCGACAGAACCCTTCACACCCCTGGGGACGGGAGGATTCTGAAGGCGAGAATGAGTGCTATAGACCAGATCAGACCCCTTTTCCCTCCCAATGTCGAACAAGATCAGCATTTCCCATAAAAGCACTTAGCTGAGACAGTTGTTTTACTGAGAAACTAACAGCTATTCATTTCTAAAATTCTTGAGAAAATTAGAAAATAATCAACTGCCTCCGTTGGCTGAAAGAATGTGCTTCAAACATTATGAATAGACTAGATTGGAAATTGCCAACCTAATCATCATAACAGGCACAGCCCATTCAAGCTTGTTTGTGGGTGAACCTCCAATCCAAAAAGCACCCACTTCATTAGAGGAATGGTCTTGATTACTGTGACACCGCCCCTTCCGACAAAAGTTAAAGTCAGTTTGAGCCCTTAGAAAAAGAAGCAGGTACATAAATACAGTATATCACATACAAGACTGATTTGGTCTGCCTGATATGGAACTACACTTTTAACGTGTACAGTGTGACTGCATACCTGAGTGACTTGTTCTTTGACTGAAGGAAATGGCAGTTGGTGCACTCCAAAGTGTTGGTTTTTGGGAAAAGGAGACTTTTGTGATCTAAGACACTGGTTTATAGCCCTTTTCTCCCCCTTCGAATATACCCACTCCTTCTGAATGTCCTTGGACACACAAGATTTGTAAGTTATTCAGACAACCCCAGGCTGAACATCCCATGTCAACTCTCCTTGCTCAGTGCTGCTGTACATTCGAAAGGTAGAGGCATGTAATGTACACCTAATTTCCCTCTCAGTTGGTGGAGGAAGAAAAAAAAATATGCTCTCAGTTGATGCAAAAACCTTCTATGAAAACAAGCAAAATCTAGCCTCCCCAAAAATAAACCAAAGAAAGGCCGCTAGAGGTTTCTATGTCTTGTGTTTTTTAACTTTGTATTTACATTGTGTGCTTTTAAATTTAGAAGATTTTTTTTGCTTTTATTTTTTGGTAAAAAAATAAATAAATAAATAAATAATGGCTAAATGCCTTAGTGGGAGGACAGATTTTGCTATTTTTCTGATGTTTCAGGACTTCATCCTCATTTGCAGTATTATGATGGCTTGGCTCCAGCCCATTGCAACGCAGAAACAGAAGGCACTTTTAGAAGTGACAATACACCAAGGTTTCTATTTATCAGGGGTGGCGAGACAGTCCAGCACTGCTAATTCTAACTGCTTTATCTTTTTATCCCTTTAAATAAAGTTTTTAATTTTTAGATAATTTGGGGGTTTGGCCACAGTTTTGTAACTGTATGAAAATATGCAATTCAATCAATAAGATCCGTATGCAAATGTTTTGCTACAGATATCATGCCCGGACAGCAAATAAAAGAGGAATGCTCATTCTACTTTCTAGTACTTTTCAGTAAACATACAGCAGTTGTTTTGTTCATGTGGCTGTGAAAATCTTTGTTCAGGTCGTTTTTCTATAGAAATCCTGTTCATTAGAGCTTAGTGAAAAGGCAGTGACGCTATGGTCTATTTAGATTTACTATAGAGTTGTGCACAACATCACATTATGTGATAACTGTAATGTGTTACATTTTTGCAGTCGTTTCACTGTAAGGTGTAATTTCACAAATCCACAACTGGAAAGTAAAGAAATATATTGGATGTAAAAATAATGAGCATTCATTTCCCTTTAAGATGCATTAGGAGTGCAAATTATATTTGATTGTCTATTTATAGTTTGCAACGTTTTCATAGTGGGATTACTCAGTGCACGAGTGGAAAATTAATAGTGGCTACATTTTTTGTTACGTAGTGGCTATACTGTTTAATGCAACATAATTGTGCTAATATCCAGTAGTTAGGTACAGTTATACCTATTTAACAAGCGCATCATACCATCACAATCCCCTTGGGAAGACAGAGCCTTGTCGACACGTATTCACATTGCAAGAACGATGGCATTGAAGATCCCAAGGACGTTGAGAGCTTCAGCAGAAACATCTATGAGCAGTGTATTCCACTCTTGAAATATGAGCGGAATGCCCAGATTTTTGAACCCATGGCCTCTATTCGGTCGCGATATCTCACATAAACAAGAAGGAGAAAATTGCGATAAACATTAGACCATTTTAGTGCATTGGGTTCTTTCACATTGATGTGGAGTAAAACCAAACATTCATGACCACCATTGGACTCTACGTTTCAACTTGTGTTTGGAACGGAGGTCTGATAATAAGATATTGCTTTCACATTTTACCTACAAAAGGTGAGTTCAATGCAAAAAATGTGAACATCCTAATTTGTCAAGAGCCCTTTTCAATGGTAGTCACGCACCTAGGTTTTACCAAACACCTAATAAAATGTCTGAGTTTTGGAGGAATGTGGAGCACAACTGCTGGTCCTTTCCTTGTGATTACACACTTTTGGACTTGTAACTTATGGAAACTGTTTACCAAAGACACTGATTAACCGGCTCAGTGGATATGCACCAACCATGGCTTTACATATACAGGTCAATCTTCAGTCTGCTACATTTCTTCAAAAGAATAAACTCTCCTCTTCAATTTCTTTCTCTTGTTGCCTGCTTCTGTCCCGCAGAAGTAAAATGTTCTGAAACCCGTTCTGTGATAGAATTTTTTTTAGCACCTTCCGGGATTCTGGTTTGGCTCTTGCTATGGCATGATGTCACCCTGAGGGTTGAAGAACACAGCAAGGACCTGGGAGATGAAGTGGTAGACGTGCCACATGAGGGGTACCCGGTGCCCCTGTTGTTCCATTGCCTGGAAATGAAAACAATGATAAATGATTAGACCAAATAGGCAGAAGCTACTTTATTACAGACAAAGCAATGAAAATTTGGTAACTTGTTCAAAGCACTGTTCAATGTAACTAAGCATATTTTGAATTAGCAAGGAAGAAAGTGCACCTGAGCAAAATACCATCTTTCTTATTTAGCCTTGGACATACTTTCTTTCAAGATTGTTCTCAGGGGAAGAGCAAGGAGGCACTCATTGGGAACGGATTCAAAAGGCTTATAGAGCAACAACTGAGCAATTGCTACCCATGACTTGAAATTAAACCCATTTTTGCCTGCTGCTCAGAAGATTCTGAAGTTGTTTACTGCAGCAAATGTGTCATTGTGTTCGCTTTTCTATAAGGTTAAAAGAGCAAGGAAGAGGAATGTCTGTTCTCTGGGAGTAGCAATGGCCTAACTTTCACAAGAACATACACACTTACCTTAATGTTCTAAGAGTTGGTCATATTTTACTGAAACTGTGTTATATGCTTTGTAAATATATTCCTGTTCGAGGAACACGCCTGATGTTTTTCCGCTAGAATCAAAAAAGGATCTGCCGAGGGGAAAGTAGCTCTTGAATGACAAAAACTCTGTATTCTGTTTGAACTACTTATGCTGAGCGATGGGTGTAATTAAACCACTTTCTTTGCATGTACTTTCCACAAAAGCTTTCTTGCTCTTAACACTATTTGCCAATGTCTAGAGTCTATTCTAAATCAGTCACTTAACCTACTAAAGTTCTTGAAACTCATCTTTTTAAAGAAACTTTTCACTCCCCCTCCGCACACTTTCCCGCATTATCACTCTAGCCACCCAACAAACTGGCCTAATCAATCCCTTTATCAACCACCAACAGCTTCCTGCCAATCTTTTTAGATTTGCCAATCTTTTTAGATTTGCCTTAAGCTGTGTTGTTGCAATATCTGCTAGCCTCTATATGTTTATTTCCTTGTATCTCTGCAGGCTGCATTGGCGACAGTAAACAAAGGACATTGCTATGTTGTTAAGCTGGGCTGGATTGTGCTGCCAGCACCTCACACCTGTATTTCGCGCACACGCGCCTTGCAGCATACCTGGCAACCCTCCAGACACCTGGGAAGCTTGGATGCTGTTACACAGTCTCCTTGAAGGTAGTTGCCAGCAGAGTTTGCCAGGACCGCAGGGTAGGGTGAGTAATTTGTGCATAATGACTGTATGCACTGGCATTATCTAGTCCTTATCTGCTGCTAATGTCTCTTAGGCAAGAAGCAATCCACTACTGAGCTGATAATTAGCGTAAATTATCTCGCCCAGTTCTGACAGTCACAGTCGTATTTAGAAGTAGAATTATTGACTCACAAGATATGGGGTATGAAAACAAAAACTGGTTGCTATGTGCTGTCCATGCTTTTCTCAGCCATCTACCTTAACTTTGAGATCCGCACACTTCATCTTTGTAGAATTTGCAGATGAGAAGAGTTACTTTACAAGTATTCTCAAAACTGTGCCATATAGTGACCTAACATTTGCTGAAACCAGAGTCTTTGAGGATTACTGTTATATTGCACAGTCTATTGGTGCAATTAGTTTTCATACCATTTTGTTTATAACCAATAACTATGTTTGTTGGTGCATTTGTCCTACTGCTGCAGTTTACATGGTGCATTTACTCTCGTCAAAGTGGTATCTATGTTAGCAAATAAACTTTTATTTAAATGTGCTAATACATATGAAGAACTATACTTATAGGGCACATCAGTGAAATTACAGTCGAAATAGAGAATTGTCAGAAGGTCTCCATATGAGAATGTGGACAGCAAAAGAGACCTTTGTAGGGTAAGATGCCTCCCTTTACTCGGTCAATTCTCTGTTAATCATCTGAACACTTGCCTCTTCAATAGCGACCATTTACTTTTCTGTGTTGTGAATGAAATAAGGCATGTCAACATTTACTGGGCTCCTTATGAATGAACTGTGCTGACATGCCCAAGCAACATTCTGTGGGTATGAGAAGAATGCAATCCTGAGTTGTTTCTATGTGATGTTGGGGTAAGTTATGGTCAAGGGCCTTCTTGAATCTGGAGACCCTCTATGTTTCCATGTGATGTGTGATGCTTTGGCAACAAAAACCCTGCATGGCCCTTTTGCATGACAGGGAGGGGCGTTAAGTGTCAGATATATGGCACATGTTACGAAGGCAGACCTTTCACGGCGTTTAAGTCCTCCAATGGTGCCCCTGAAATTGAGGTTTTTACCATAGCAAATGTCAACTGCAAGCCAGACTCAGAGACCACCAACATATCCGATTGCGCATTTCTTGAGTATTATTCATTATTTGGTCATTGCCACCATGAGATGGTTAAATAGAGGGGATAGTCTCCATGTCACCTTTTTGACCCATTTTATTTGGCCAACTGGATGTTAACATATTCAAAAACTGCATAGCTGCAAATGTAGCAGCTGACCTCCAGTAGAAGCCATTTCAGACTGCACTGATTAAAGCAGTGGGCTTGTAGACTCCAGCAGTATTCAAAAAAATGCCATTAGAAATGACTGCTCGTTTAATTCCTCCAGCCACACTTTACGTTTTCGTTAACAAAAATGGGTACTTGCTACAAAAGCTGACTGTTGAAATAAATGTTGTCATCTCTTCTGCAGCCCCTCAAATGTTTTGAGATGGCCATAACTTGACAGCACAAAGAGCTCTACTTTGCTGAATACACCATAAATGAGGACCTCAGCTATAAATAAACAGTTCCACGAAAAAATGTTTTCCAAAATTGGAGGCAGTACTTGCTCTTCATCAATTTAATGGCATTTTGGGTTGGGAAAAACACGGAATACAGATTATTGAACTGCATTTTCAGTTTATGGATGCGCCATTTTCCTGAGGCCATCAATCCACCTTTACAGAAACAGGACAGTTTGTGATGTTTCCAAACATTGGAAGGCACTTTAACCAGCCTGATGTTACTCTAAAATAGGACTTTTGCAACGAAGTGGTGCACAAGGCAAGTATTTATGCGTTTGGTATTTGTTTGACAATCAACCTCAATAATATGTCAGTGCACTTTCTTGGGCTCATCTGCAGTCTTTACACTTTCAGACATGCATAAAAAAAATGATGATTGGTATGGCAGATTCAGACAGATGACACGTCTTCTGGTTCCCCTATCACACCAGGCAGATGGAACTGCTACTAGCTGCTACATTTCTTCACCGAGGCATATAACTTTCTTCCAGTGACATGTTTGCTAGTGTGTACAGCACAAAATGTATGCTTCTTAACTTGTTTACATGAACACCCTCATTTAATACTTCTCATATGAGCCAGATCTTCTGTCAGAGGACAAGAAGACAGCTTAACATCAGATAGAGTCTGCACAAGTTTCGCAAGGAAACAAAAGGCTTGGGCTTGTTATGTAAGAGACACTGCAAGGGGATGTTTGCAAACCGAACGCGCGTTCACCCAGTAAATGAGGAAATGCAGGGCGGTTTGTGAATTGATTAAATAAAAGTTTATTTGCTAACATAGATACCACTTTGACGAGAGTAAATGCACCTTGTAAACTGCAGCAGTAGGACAAATGCACCAACAAACATAGTTATTGGTTATAAACAAAATGGTATGAAAACTAATTGCACCAATAGACTGTGCAATATAACAGTAATCCTCAAAGACTCTGGTTCCAGCAAATGTTAGGTCACTATATGGCACAGTTTTGAGAATACTTGTAAAGTAACTCTTCTCATCTGCTCAGATGTACATAATCTGCAGTCAACACAAAAGTCAGGAATGCTCGCACTCTATAGTCTCAGTTTCCAATAAAGCTTTTTTGAAACTGAAACTGTGGAGTGCGGACCTTCCTGAAATGTATGTCTCCCAGGACTTTGTGTTGAATTTAATACAGGCCCTGCTCCTGTGTGCCCGCAACAGCCCCGCTAGTGTGGACGAGACCGCTCATCTTGCAGGACTGCTTTTGCTGCTATAATCTACAGTCAATATAAGGTTTACCTATGTTAAGGTTAACAGGGCTTTTGAGGGAGAGTCGTGGGGGCTGGTTTGGACACCACAATCATCCAAACTTTAACCTCTGAGGTCCCATCCAGTGTGATATTCTTTAAAGTTAAAGTTTATCAGTGTTATACAGGGCTCGAGTCGGGGTACCACGCTGGTGGACGGCGTCCCCCCACTTATTTTACCGGGTGGACGCCGTCCCCCCTGGCAAACAGCTGGACTTCACTCTGGCCTCTCAGGAACGAGATCGGAGCTCACAGCGCCGAGGCAGCTCCAGGGATGAGGGGGAGGACGCCATGAGTCTCGAGCGCGATGCTGGCACAGGCCTCCTGCTGCCTCGGAGACTCGACGGATGCTGGGCTGGTTTTGTTCGGCTGAGAAGTGTTACTCAGTGAAAAGGCAGCCGAAAAGAAATGGAACATCTAAAATTAGCTTTCAGATTGAGGTGCCTTTTAAGATTGTACCCGATAACAGTACACATAAACGTCTAATACCCCTGCACAGTCCACTCGTGATACCTTTGGATCTTGCTACTCAGATAGTGCATCATATTGACTCATTTGCTTTTGAAGGTGCAAAGCGAAAACACCACCTTTCGTGACGTCACTTCCTGTCGTGACGTCACGCTGGTGACAGCGTCCCCCCACTTCTTTTTTTACGACTTGTGCCCTGGTGTTATACTTCTCTGTTCTTCTCTTTCGATTGTATGATTCACTCACTCTCTCCTCTGTCTTACTATAACATTTTATTCACTCCCCTTTCCTTGCTCATCAAGTAGGCCTCGGGTTCATTTGAAGCGATGATAAGAAGGCTGCACAGCTTGCCGCAGCTTCTTCAACCTACTGAACTGTAGCATCGCCTCGACACGTTCTAGGCGTGGGTTTTACCCCAGAGACCGAGGTTTTGCGACGCGTGTCTGGAAGCATGGAGCTATAAAGGGAATGATTTACAATTCTGATTTCCCGCCTCGCTGCCTGCGCCTCTGCAGTCTGCAGGCAGCGGGCGCTGTCCTCTGGAGATACAGGCGCGCTGAGTGTGGGAAAGGGCAGGTGCCGAAGGCGGCCTCGGCGCAGGGCCAGAGGCCGCGTCACAGACGGAGGGCGGGCCCTGTGTTTTAAGTCACGGTGGTGTGGGCGGAGCCAAGGCCCGAGGCCACGGGGCGGAGCTCGAACAGACGGGCCGGCACGAGACCGGGCGCTGACTCACCAGATATTAATAGCCTGGGATATATATCAGCGCTGCGCTGCCGGCGCGAGCGTCACTCGTCCAGGGTAGGTAACACCGTGCAGGCTCGGGGCGCTAAGGTCGGACCGGGAGGGCCTACTAAGTTCGCAGGCACGCAGGGCGGCTGTTGTCCTGGAAGGACAAGGCCACACTGGTGCGGTCAGCATGCCTCTCTGCGAGGCAGCCTGATGCTGCCTGCTCAGGCTGCCCGCCACACTGCAGCTTCCAACGGGCCGTGTACTGCGTTTAGAAACCTGTTCTGTGCCCTCGGCTGGCTTTTGGATTCGATTTTTTTTACTCCGTGCTGAACTTTTTGATTTCATTTGAAACCGAAACACTTTTTAAAGTAAACAAACGCGGACAAAATGTGGAAGTGGGCTGTGTAAGGGGGTGGCTGCATGTAGTCTTGTGCTAACTCTTTCTAACTAAACTGGGTGGACCTGCAGACGTTTTTTTTTTTATTTTTCCACTTTCTCTAGTTCACTGACAGCGTCAAATGCGCCTGTAAACGTGACTCGTCGACATCTACAACTTTATTGCATCTGCTCACGCTAGCGATTTTTATGATATTCAGAAGATGATCTGATTTACCACCCTTCGTTTGCCATGACGATTGGAAACGATTTTGAAAACTATTTCTTGGGAAGATTGTAAGTTAGTGCGCTCGTCCCTTACCTCCCTCCCACCCACAAATAGTATCAATGCATTGTAGCAGCAGGAGATATTGTCTCCCCAGGTGAAAAAGGAAATACACTATAAGTCCAATCGAATATAGGAGCCAGCTAATGAATGTCACAATTCTTCATAATCAAATTCCCAGTGTCTTTCACCTGAGGGTTATATACATCACGGTATAAACGCCCAGACTGCAGTCATATCAGTCAAAACAACTCCGATATCCATATGGTTGAGCCTCACCGCCCCCCCCCCCCCCCGAACAACAGTACTGAACATAAACCTTACAAGAGAACACAGTCAGAACAATGTACATACATCCAACAGAGCTAAGAGGCACCCAATAGGAGGACCGCATTGAGGTCAATACAATGCTTTACTCCTCATAAAACAATACACCTCTCTAAGGCCTGTAACACATTAAACAAACATCCCACAGTAAAGGGATCTGTGGACCCTAAGGCGGCCCCGTAGTCTGTTACCTGATGCGCATACCTCAAGTCCAGCAATGCACTTACCAGTATTTCACATGGCATGGATCAGAAATGGTAAAGATTTCTGGCGACACACCCCAAACACCACCAACCTTTTCAACACACAACCAGAAACTCAAGTATACCCTCACCACACTACTGAAGATTCTACTTAAAAAAAAAAACCTACTTCAGTCTTTGTAATGAAATCTGCGATTTGAGAGGATGGAGGTACCCGATCCTGATAGCATTAGGAAGCCATACCATCAATGGCAATACCCCACTATCCTAATCTATGTTACACTTTTTATTTCCATGTTATAGTTTTCAGCTACTAGAACTCTACTCGGGGAAAGGCAGGCAAACCCATACATTACTAATGAGTAGAATGCATTACAAACACTTTCTCATTTTAACCTCAAGGAGTTGCTACATATTATACAGAGAGGCATAGTTATCAATGCAGTTGTGAGGCTGGGGCCCAGAGGGGTTACCTGACCTTTGTACCCAATTATAGCTGTCTTACACTACCTCACGGAAGAGCGGGTCCCATTTTCTTTGTGTGCATTATGACTCTTTGTACCTTTAATAGACCACTGGTTGTAAAGAGGCTGTGCCACCCTTGCAAATCATGGAGCTGAGATAAGAAACAAGTTGGGCACCTTTAACAATAGTAATGCTATTCTCTGCATTGTCCCTCATTCTAATTATTGATCTTTGAGTGACATATTGATTACTTGGAAAAAGTTGAAAACTGACCATCGGTCAAGGGGAAGAAAATCAGGACACCCCCTCTCTGAATTCCAAGAGTAAGTAGTTAACTGTACCTTTGACAGTTCGTGATGGTCAATAGTTCATTATATTCATGACTGTATTTCCTACAGCAGTTAATATATTAAGAGGCTGCACGGTGGTTACCTATCAATGACCAAGAAGAGCTTAACTTGGGTTTTGTTGTCCAACATAGGCACAGCAGGAATGGAACCATACCAGCTATTGAGGCTATCTAGATAAGTGGAACTGACATACGACCACCACTCTACCAAACTGTGAACAGAAGGTCACAAAAGGACACAACTTTCAATTGAGATTGGTGAATTGGGTACCATTACATTTGGTAACAGTGACATCTGTAATTTACAGTGCTTAGAAATGGCAAGTGCGTTAGGAAGCCCATCACATTAAAAAAAAGTTAACATTAAATGAAATATGGATAGTCTATGGTTGTCCTGAAAAGAGGGCTGGAGCCATGCCAGGTTATCTGGCCAGAAAATCTGGCATGGCTCCGGACGCTCTGACCCTACACCCGCCATCACAGAACTCAAGTGTATTTTAATTTAAAATCAGTATTTTCTGTGAGGTCAGATGTACCTTGCGAGTTTTCGACGCTGCCATGATATTTCCATGAACTGAACGTTTCTGAACATGAAGTATTTCTGCAAATTCTTAAAGAGTATATTGTCGAACCAGAAATAGGTTTCTGCTACGCCGTCCTGTTTCTGATATGAGTGATCAAATCTGCTTCACATCAACCTACAGTTCAGGCTGTGAACTCTGAAGTACAGGTTAAGGTTAACTCCTGCCCTCACTCCTTCGCACAACACGATCTTGGACAATTCTAGCACCCTACTAGGGAACTGCATTTAACTGGCATAAGTCGCTAAGTATATATATAAGTGTACATTAAAGCATTAAACTCCATGGCTCTTTTCTGTGCATGATAAACTAGAAACAACTATTTCACCAGAAATACTTCCTCCCTTACATCGGTTTTAGCCGCACCCATTGGCGAGCAAACAATCCCATCATTGCAAAATCTGATTTAAATGAGACCCTCCGGCTGTACATCAAGCCAAGAGTCTAAAAATAAGCATTCGGTTCTGATGTCAGGAGTAGTAAAACAAGGGCACTGGTTCCAAATCTGCCTCTGGGGCTACAGACCAAGGGTGGGTAACAGGTGCAATCAGCAGAGCAGGTGAAACTTGGAATTTTCCTGCTCACTGGGACCGCAGGCAAAACCAAGCCCTGCAATGCAGAAACAGCATCAGACCAGGAGCACTCCAAGTTGTAGTCCGGATTTAAAAATGGGATGAAAATAGCAGCTTGAAAATGTAGTCTAATCTGTATTGTCTCAGTGGCCTTCTGCAAACGAATCTTTATTATACATATATATTATGCAGACATCAAATGCCCCATTCTCTCCGCCCTAGCTTAGTGGATGGGGTGGAGGGGAGTTGACAATAAGAGGGGACATTTGTTTGATAATAGTCACTTCCAACTCCAATCAAACAGAAGATAACAAGTGCACGCGAGGCACGCGTTGACGCGCTGACGACCAGACAATAAAAGTTGTAAACTGACGAGAGTGTGTCATGAAGCTGCCAAAGAAAACACGAGTGAGAGGCAGAGGGGCAGTGACTTCAAGCAATGTTGTCACCGGGCTTCATTGTCTATTAACTCGACTGAAACCTTTTCCCTTTGGTCGATCCTGTTATTCTGTTCGCGCAACCAATAATATCTAAAAAACGTGTGGATTACCAAGGGGATTGAGTTGTAAAACAAGAATAAAACCTCCCCGTTGGATCAAACTGTTATAATATTCGTTCTGGTGAACGCGGTGCTACCTTTCTCCGTTTAAAATTCCTGACGGCCCTGCAGTCTCTTATCTGTCCCACTCGTGGTAACCTGGCCTCCCTGGGTACTCAGACATTTTAGTCACTAATTGACAGACATCAACTATGCCTGAACGTACAAAAAGAGCTGCCAGACAGACCGACCTGGTACGAACAGAGAGAGCTCTCCCCTTCGCCTCCAACCACCCCAGCAGACAGAAGTCCTCCCCCCAAGAGAGCTGCCTTGTTTTATGAAGCCGAGACACTAATGGCGCATAATTACACCCAGGCCGAGATTGTGAAATCATTTTAATTAGCTGCGCCGTGAAGACGAGAAGGCCCGAGGTTCGGGTCAGGCCGCCCCAGGGCTCGGGCCTCCAAAGGGTAGGCACGGGCGGGAGGAGTACTGCGTCGGAAAAGGGACGCTTCAACAGTAAGGAGGCAACATACCCCCACATACCGCGACACGTTAGGAAGCACTTGCTCATGCATCTTACACACGTGTGAGGGAATAATTCGAATCCTGGATATAGTCTGCGTAAATTATCTGACTAAACCAACATTTCTAATCCTAACATTCCTTAATTTAAGCTATGTTAATGCATTTCAGGGCTTTTCAAAGGATACACCTATGTGAGCATGACTGCAGAACTACATATGAAATATACTGTACTTCACTGGCGTGGCTCTGAAGTGCAGTGCAGCCTTTATCCCATGTGGTGCAAGTCATAGTTGCATGCCTGGTTGCCATGTTCGGTACAATTTAGGGCCTCTGTTTGTACGTAGCATAACAAGTCCTCGACCTTAGAAATGAAAGTCTTCTATCTTTCAGATGTTTAAGGAACTTGGTACACAAAGCACACACTTTTTGAAGCACATACGTCTTTTTTCACCCTTCTGGGGTGTGCAGGCATGTGGTAACATAAGTAACTTGCATGTCCCACATAGGCTTTTCCAAGGAACCCGACGTGAGACGTCCACAAGCATTAAACATGACAGAAAAAGGGACTACTCAGTTCTTAACAGCCAATCAGTTCCTTGTACGTCATTATGTCTGTGGACAACCAATGTCCGTTTGAATTCCTGCTACATATATATAACCCTTATATTATAAAATGCTTTCAAACTACTGAACACATTTACATCATTTTTTGAACACACACGTAACAGTTCTATTAACATAGTTATCTATTGGGGTGGCCATGTCTCACGAGAGAAAACCTTGAAGGGGTCATGATGCCCACCCCCTCCCTCAACTTCAACTGCCTTAAAAAATAGTATTACAACCATTTGCAATTTTACACCTTGTGTTTACACCAGTCTAAATGACCCTGCAGATGGTTAAACATAATGGTTATGTGTTTCTGTAAGTGCTTACACTATTGGTGTTTCATTTTATGTTTTATATTTGTAGTGTGAATAGTTTGCCTCCTTGTATCTGAGTTCAACTAATGTGACTAGAGGGAATGTTTTTAATATTTTGAGTGCCCTAATGCACACTGAGAATGTCTTAAGTTGTTCAAGACACCAGACACATGCAATATATATATATATATATACATATACATACCTGTGACCGATTTTGCTTTGTTATGTAACTGGGTATTTGTATAGCTTGGTGTATAGCTGTTACTTAGCCTGTGCAGACATTATTCTGGGGTTGGTGGTTGAAGGGTGCGGCACGGGTTATCTTCATGGAGGTGTACTGTGGTGAGGCAGAGGGTCTTCACGCGTAACCTGTGTGAATGTAGAGTGCATAGTGAGTGGTATCTTTGTGGTGGCCTTGAGGCCCTCTGTCTAACTCCAGTCAGTTGTGACAGTGCGGTCGCACAGTGGCTGTGGGTCTTGTGCCTTTTCAAATGACCTTGCTGGTTGTGTGTCCTTCCAGAGCAGGAGTCTTCAACTTGAGGAGCGGGCCCCCGTAGGGGGGCCTCAAGTAATCCTGGAAGTGGGGTGCCAGGCTCTAGCAAGGAGATGCTTTATGCTGATAATAGTGCTTTGTTTTAAGTTGAAAAAAATGCTCTGTAATGGGTCATGACATGTTGATTTTTCTTATGAACCAACATTTACATCCAAACTTTGTGCCCACATTCGTAATATAAGGAAATGCCATCCTCCTTATGAGAGGAGCGCCACAGCAGGATTAGAAAGGCTGAAACATCCAGTTAGTGCAACAATAATGACCTGATGTATTTTCTACAGCGATTTCTACCACAACTTTGTCACTTTATGGAGCGCTAAATGGCAAGTGCTACCATTTCCAAACTCACTAGTGCTATTTTAATTGACCGTAGAAAGCTTGAACATTGAGCTACTGCTGCAGGAATTCAGATCAGTGACATGAAGGTAGCACACCGCTATAATAAGGTAGAACTACTTTGTTTTTTTTTTATTAAAAAAAAAAACCTGCTTCAGTGAAAAAAATAATAATTATGTTGCCTACAGGCAATACATTTCTGAAATAAAGATTTTAATGTGTTATGATTTAGTGCACTTTTGGGGTGTAAAAAAGCCCCTCCCGCCTTGCATGCAAGCCCTGTACAGAGGCTGGAATGATGCACCAGATAGCCAAACAGCCAGGAGCATGGGGTGAGAGAGAAATACTCTCTGGTTAGAACCAAAGCCCACTCAATATATATCTGAAAGAACGGGTGTCTCCTCACAGGTGAACTTCAATGCAACTTTCAGAAAGGGGAAAAGAAACCCCTGCTTTAGGGTACATGCCAGCCTTATACTACGGTTTGCGGGTACAGAGCATCTCTCGGGGCTTATAGAGTTAGACTAGAATAGAATACTCCTTATGTACATGGCACTCGTCCATTGCCTTGGCACAGAAATCAGTTGTTTTTCAATGTTCTAAAACAACTGGCGGGAATCGCCAACAATGGAGCTTTACAGAGAAACCGCTGCAACAACAAGCTTGCGTGGAGCTCTGAAGCAGATCTACCCTGATAACCCTTTCAGAAAATCCTTCTGGCGTGTTGCACTCCACTACTTCCCAGCGACCAGACACAATGTGACAAACTCTGGACATGACCGACTGGTGGAAACAGTGATCACGGCCAAGTGAAATTTTACAGCAGAAAGCCCTTTGTCTTCGAGGTCATGGTCGGGGCTTTTCCGCCCTGGGACGCACTGCACTTCAGAGCCTAGTCAGGGCATATATGTGGCAGAGCACGGGGACACAACAGGTACAAGAGGAGACAATTGCTATTATGCTGCTTGGCTATCAAAACACTTAAACTGGCGCTCTTCCAACTGCAACCATTGAAGGCCAAGATCCTGCTGATGCAGCATGAATCCAACTGGGATACGTCCTCAGGTCACTGAGGGGCACATGCATCAAAGTAGGCTTTTGCGAGTCCTTAATGTGATTATTTAGGAATCACAATTAGTGACTCTCAAAAGCCTATCATGTAGAAATCGCTATTAAAATAGCGATTTCTAAACATTGATTAATTGCGAGTCGCAAATTGCGAGTCGCAATTAACACGTTTACCGCGGCGGCAATTCCGCCGCGGTGCGGGCATTCGGCGGAGTGCGCGGGGCTGCGTCTGCCAACGGTCGTGCGCAGCACCCTGCAGGTAGTGCTCAAGGAATGGCTTCCCATTCATTTCTATGCGCAATTTCAAGGATGCAAAGGTGTCAAAAATGATACCCTGTTGCACCCCTGAAATTGTGATGTGCACCCATGTTGCGCGCACACATGCCCATGTGTGTGTAACCTGAAACTTTGCAGCCCCAAATAGCGAATTCGTGTTTCTAAGGGGTACATGCATTGCATTTAAGGAATCACAAATTGCGATTCCTTAAATGCAATGGCAATTTAAGAAATCGCAATAAATTGCGATTTCTTAAATTGCAAGTGCCTTACATCTTGATGAATCGCAAAAGCCCTTTTTGCGGGCGCAAACGGCCGATTTTTGCGAATCACACCGTTTGCAAAAAACGTTGATGCATGTGCTTGTAAGTGTTCATTGAAACAAAAAAATACCTTATTCCAGGTTTTCAAACGTAAAAAATATTTTAGAGCTTAATGTGTAAATTACATTTTTGGAAACCATGTGATTTTGTTGAGTTCTGGTGACATGAACAATGCTTGCGCTTGGAATGTAGAAAGCACATAGGATATTTGCAAATTAGCACAGGTTTTCACTACCCATAATGACCTGCTCTACAAAGAACAACTAAGAGGCTTCTCCCCACTTCTCGAACAACTAAGTTGCTTCTCGCCACCTCTCTACTTATCCACACAACACATAATTAATCCTACCTTCAGCTATATACAGTGCTTCACCCTGTTTAATACCAATACCAAATGTAACCACTGATCCACAATGCACCATATGTGTCCAAGAGGCAACAGGGAAAAATTTGAAAAGGCTTGATGCATGAGCCCCTTTATCTTGTGACAAAAGAGTGCATACAGACGAATCGGCCTCCAACACAATGTTATAGATGTTCATTTCCTTTTCCCTGGATGGCTCGACTCTCACAAATTTTTCTTATAGTTAACGCCTTTAGATTATTTGTGTGACCCACATAATTCCAACCCCTAGGACTCTGCAGCCACCCATAAAACAGTGTTAAGAAATTACAGAGAAATATAGGAACCCCCTCCCCCCTTTTCAAATCAATTGGTAAAATTCCGTGTCTTAATATGTTTGTTAGCCAGAAATAAACGCTCTTCTCTTCCCTGCATTTTCTTCTGAGATGTGTTACATTTTGGAGAGAAAATCTGGCTTTTCACTTGTTTTTTTTTATTTGAGTTGCCCGCAGTGTGGATAGTATGGCGATGTGTGTCTTATTGAAAGGCAAGCGAGGGACTGCTGACAGGATATACATGTATGTAATCGCTGCTTGTCTGTTTCATGTAGCACAAACATGCTGCCCAAAGGCAGCGTCGGAACACTCTGAAACAATGCAAGCACAGCAAAGAAATGGCAAACAGGTATTCAGGCAGTCACAGAGAGCCGAGTGAGCATTGTGCATCATTCGGTATGTTTCGGCTGGTTGTTCTCTCTCCCAACGGTGTCCTGAAGCCCTCCTGGTGATCCATGAAAGGCCAAGAATTATAAGTTCCATATGTGTATAAACCTTATGGGACTAGGGATATATTCAGATGTGAGCTTGGGTATGAGGGTCCTTTAGGAGCGGCACACAGTCTTTTGGGGGTGGATTGTAGACAAAAGTAGGAAGGGGCGATAATAGGTTAGGGTTGAATTATTATGCGAGTTATCAGGTTTGGCATCCTCTCTCAACCCTCCCCCCTCATTTCTGCAGTTGCCACCTTCTTTTAAAAAAGGATCTTAGAGTAACCCCTCCACCACTCTGTAGGAAGTTCCACCAGTAGATTCCTTCCGCGTGAAGCACTTTTACCAGAAATCTGAAGCTTTTGTATGACCACCAAACTCTAAACCGCCTTATGCTATTTCTAGTGGTCCCTGGTTTCAGGGGAAATCTTTGGCTGCTGGATGAAGGGGGGAGTGGAGTGAATGACTCAGGCAAGAGTGAGTGAGTGAAGTCTACGGAAAACGCTGCAGATTCACAGTGCGCTATAGCCTTTTGCACTAACTTAATGATTTGTGATGGTTCTGGATCTGTGATTGGGCTGTTCCTTCAGTGGGACACAAGGTCTAAAAGTGTTAGCGTTCTGGGCGTTCATACATGCCACCCTGCAAGACATGTGCCCTGAATGTTTAAGTCAGTGGTGTCATTTTTAACTAAAGAATACTTTGTCAAAATGTAAACACAGCTATCCTGTCAATGTTCCTTGATGTCTAAGGGATTCTTAAGCACCCTGTTATATATCCACTCTGCAGATGATGTCTTATTACGTGTATTCCTACAGCATGCAGACTTACCCTCTGCAGGTAGATAGTGTTCATTTCGTCCCCGATCCTCCGCAGTCGGGCTGCGATTTCCCGCTCTATGTCCTGCCCCGGCTGCTCTCGATGGGCTCGGCCATTGGCCACCATCTCCCCTTCCAATCGCCCGGCCAGGCCCGCCATGGTCACCTGTTCCGCTCGCGAGTGCTCTCCCCCAATGGATCGGTGATCTGAAAAGGGAGCAAGACAGATTTTTTCAGATTAAAATGCATATTTGTTGAGCTTCAGACTAGTTTGCATGGTTCTATTATGTATTCTTTTTTAGGCTCACAGCAGCAAGTGCTTCAGTCCTGTCATGCCCCCAGTTCTCTCAGTTGTTGTGTATGGGGAGACTTTACCCGATACATAACCCTCTCCCAAGGCTCCGGTGAAGGTGAACACCCTGACTATCGACAAACCACAATATAGAAAACAAAATATCCCAAATAAAATATACTGAAAGTTAAGTAAGCCTAGATTTTCTATACCGACTCAACATATATGTACCTAGGAGATATATATATTTTGTAAATCTATACTTCCCTATATGAACTTATATTTGTCCATTGATGTTCTGTTCTCAGTATTCTTGTACCATGCTATTCTGGAGGTCGCTATTCAGTAGTAACCCCGGATGAACAAGAGTCCTGCTGAAAGGGAGTTAGGTGTCGTCTATATCAGATACTGTCCCTATCCCAGTAATGATTCTGTCTGGAATGTTACTCTCGCCTTCGGGCTGCTTCCTTGCTCTGTGTCATCAGGACAGTGTGGTTTTAGCCCTGGGGATTCTCGTACAAAAATGCCATCAGGTATGCCAGTCCTTTTAGGTCAAGGAAGCAAACCAAGACTATCTTTCTATGCGTTGAGCTGTCAAATGGAAGAGTGAGAAACATGGTGTCCTAATGACTTGAAGCCTGGGCGCATCCGCACTTCGTTTGGTGATGACCCACCCTTTGTTCTCCCCAGCAGTCACCAGGAGCTGCTTTCTCTGTGCTCGTCATGCATAATTCTTACCTAATTCGAATCACTGTGAAATCTTGAAGGTGATTTAAGTTTGTCCTTGAGATGAGATTGCATTTTTTATATTTTTGTGAGTGTACAATGCTGAGGGATCAGCGGGGCAGGGGCCCTGGCATCATACTTCAGTTGAGTGTACTTCACAAGGTTACGTGTATAGTTTGAGCCAGAGTGTGCTGCTTCGAGATAAACTATCCTCGGCCTCAGTGTTGGGGATGTGCACTGTTAAAGAAGGTGTTTCGCCATAGGAAATGGCAGTGAATGATTGGCTATTAGTGTCTAAGGAGGGCAGTATGAATGCCAGGCAGAGATGGATGAGGTGGTTCAGCCCTGGGGCGTTATGCTGCAAGGGTCTTGGAGCAGGTTGTTTGCCTGTGAAGATCCCATGCCTGGAGTTCTAGGAGGAGCACCCTTTCCCTCAGGATTCAGACATCTCAAGGCTATGACAGTGCCTAGCTGACACTGCCCCAGCCCACCACCTTACCAGTATAGCTTGAGAGGGTGGCACCTTGCTCGATGGGTGGAGTGAGTGCCTAAACTCTAGATGGTCCTCAGGTGCTTGAGTCCAGGTGCTATACAAAAGCCTGCCAGAATGGGAGAGATGTTAGCCCCCTCCTACTTATTTCTGTTCTCTGTAGGGAAGTGCTGGGGCTTGTCTTGACCTGCTGGGGCAGGAATCGTATGTTTCTCTGAGATCCATCCTAGCTTGTTAGGCTCTGTCCTAGCTTGTTAGGCTAGCAGCCCTTACCTCCCTGCAAGAGTGACATTTTCTAGCACCTGCCTGCCCTTTACAATCCGTCCCTACCTGCCAGGGCTGGAAGTCCTGCTGTTTACTACCCTCTGTCATAAGGTTTCTTTGCTGCGCCCTGGCCTGTTGGGGCAGGAAGTACCTGCCGTTTATTGCCCTTTACCATTGGGTGCTTTGGATCAGTCTTGACGGGCTAGGACAGGCCCTCTGTATTACACCTCTGGGAAAGAGGCTGTAAGCTCCTTTGTGCCTCCTGAGAGGGCAGTATGCCGGGACCCACTTTCTTATGTGGGTGGCTTTGGGATTTCCAGTCTGAGTTCGTGGTTTCCTAGCTTTTAAAGTGTGGCCCCAACACAAGCCACCTACACAGTCGGTGTCTCATAGTGTCTGCTGAAATAGACTGGGGTCTTCCTTGATGTGCCGCATGAGAGCTTGGCGAATCTTGGAGCTGTTGTGTTCCACATATGGTAAGTTGTGGATTTTCTTAGTTCCTCAGTGTGAGTACGACTGTGGAAACGATCAAGAGTATACCAATGCAAAGCCCGTTGCATTTTGGACTATATCAAGTACAGAAATATCTGGAAATAAGTAATTGTAAATTGTAAATTGGAATTGTACATTGTAATAGGGGTCACTTTCTGTTGTGGGGAAAGTGCTTTCATGACTTGCCAACTTCTTTACACAATCTGCTTTAGTGTTAGAGAGTTTACTTCTAGACCTGCACACAGATGTACTCTGATATGCAAACCCGTTGAACCAGTTCATACCCTTCATGCACTCATGGTGATTATTGGTAAAAAGGAGGGCAGGAAGTACCTTCTTGTAAGTTAGGGTGATGGTAACACTAATTGTTATGTTCTAAGAGATTGTGACAGTGATGATCTGTTGGGACAGTGCACCTGTAACTTTCACTACAGGAACAAGAAATGATGCAAACATGCAGATTAAACAGCCAATTATGCACAGCCTGCTCGGTTGAGAAATAAGCAGAATGGGGCAAAAAAACAGAAATGAAGGTACTTGCAAGGCACTAGTAAGTATTCTGTAGGATTTAGATTCTTGGAGTAAATGAGATTGCAGAAAAAGAGCAATGGAGGCAATCACACCCACAACTGTGCTCTGCTGGTGTGCCCCAGACAGGCTGACACTTCATAGAACCACGCTACAGTGCCACCTTTTTCTCACCAACCACTCCCAAGAAAGCCCCAGAAAAAAACGAGCTAAGTTGTGCAGGTGGTTGGGGTGGTGGGCACGGGAACTAATTCTTTGGGTCTGGGATGTATTTCTAATGATCAGACTATGTCCTACAGCAAGACAAAGCCAGGCAGTAATGGGAGAAAGAAGGAGGGAAACGAGATGGTAAAACAATGCGAGTGAGAAAGAAGTAAAAACGAAACCGCAAGAGTAAAATAAAGAGATTGGCAGTGTAGGGTGATGGGGGAAAAAACGAGGCATGTGGTGTAATCAAGACTAGGAAGACTTGGCTTTGGGCAGTCCCAAGTCCTTCGAAAATCTTTGGCCACTGCAATATTCAGTTTACAAAGTAGGCACTGCAAGTGTAGCTGTGGTCGGTAAAACAGATGGTGGCGATGCATTAACTCCCTAGTGTGGTTCATTAGGAAGAGGTGGGAAAAGCTTTGGCACTTCCACTCTCTAGTTCAGCCTGTGCAGCAAAAAGGCCCTAATATTCCTACACTTTTTTTCCTTACACCCTCCCAGTCCTTTTAGTCAATTATTCTTGTTCCGATGGCGATTGTGTATGTACATGTATGATCTTATTTCCCCATTATCTCTTCATGTATAAAAAAAAAAAACACTGTTCCATATATTCATGCAAAAGAAACGTACTGCTATTCTGCAGGGGCTATGTTACTCATTAGTCCTGCAACCACAGTCCATGTGACACAAATAATATGTTATATGTGTATACACAGTGCAATGACAATTCCAAGAACTAATCGGTGCTACTGGTGACAGTATAGTGCAAATGCAGAAAAAGTCAGTTGACAAAACAAAAACATTACAGTGTGCATGTCATATAAATGTCTGATCCATCAGGACACAAATTCAAATTTGAATCTAATCAGTCTTTGAGGATTTCCCAGCATCATATGCAAAATGGTTAAGCCTGACAAGTTCATGTTTGAGGACAAAAATGGTAGCAAACTGACTAGAAAGATCATGAACAAACACGTCTCAAGTGGTTCTAAGTATGCCAAAAGGTACAAAAGCAACCTCAAATGAAGATTTATGTACACATCCTGTCGGTACTCTGACCTAAAACACTGTCTGGTCACTGCAGGAGAACAATCTGCCTATTATCTTTGGCAGAGTTGTGCTGTAGTCCGAACTCAAAAGAGGAAACAACCACAACAATAGAGGTAAGGTAGTCCAGCTGTTGATGTAGTGCGTACAAGAAGATAATGGTGATGATTGGCTCGGGAATGGGGAATCACCTGTCGAGGACGTGAAATACTGCACACCACTGCCACCTTCCTTCAAGAGTTGAGTCCAAAACCAATGCAGACAAGAAGTCTGGTGGAAAGCAACAAAAAGTGACGTTTTCTTTTCTGTTATTAGGGTCACTACCCTGGACCTACAAGATTCTCAATCCGGCGACTTCTTAGTATGTGGCGCTCAATTTAGCAAGGTAAGAGGGGATTTTACTTGACTTTTGGCTAAAGTCATACACAGCAAATCTATACATTATAATAACATAGACTCATCGATTGTTCATGAAAAACATATGTTTGGAGCTGGGCTGTTCATTAAGTGTTCACTTCTTCTCTGCACCATAAAAGCAATCTGCTAAATCCTTCCCATTTAGATGTAAATAGCAAGAAACTACACGGACTTCCCCTTGTAAAAGTCCTGGAGAGTGCACCTGTAATTAGCAGGCTGAAGGGGAAGTCCCCTTCTTGTTGATGGAGGAGGCACGCATGGCCACAAGTGGAACGGGTATAATATCAGTGTTATATCCATAGCATTCACTCCCACCTCGACATCCTAGCGCTGTATTGACAGTTGTTACTACTTCTAAGCTGATGTGAATGTTCAGGAGTCCTATTAGGGCCAAAAGCAGCCACTTTGAGATGGCATACGAATCACTGCACCAGGCCCTAAGCTCGTGCAGCCGCCAGCCCAGCCAGACTGCTGTATAACGCCGCAGGAAGAAAGGCGGTCCGAGGATGGAAGCCGAGCCAGCAGCTCTACAAGGCCTGCTGGAGCGCGGCCAGGTCAGCTGGCGCTGGGGCACGGGCTCCCCTCCCACCCGCCGGCCGGCCTAAGATGTCCTGTTAGCGCCGGCCCGAGAGGGACCAGGACAGGATGCCACTGCGGCCGCCTGACTAGAAGGAACACTTGTCAACAGGAAACCGAAGAACAATTCCCACAGCTGAGCGGCTACCAGCGGGCCTCGGGGTGGAGACGGTGATCTACCTCGGCGGGTCTGAGCAGTGAGGCCTGCTGGATGCAGGCCACCCATCCTTCCGAAGTTAACAAAAGGAGTACAACTGAAACGGGGAAAGTCACAATTATTGTTCTGGTCGCCGAGATACGTGGTCGTTTTAAATGTGCTTTTTTCTAAAGGCATGCTGGTTATACCTTTGAGGGAGAGAGGGGAAGCTGCATAACGGGGGTACTGGGATGGAGGAAAATGCAGTAGTATTTTATGGAATTTTGAGGCCGGGGCACTTAATATCCCCCCACCCCCAACGAGAACTTGGATTCCTATTCATTATTTGCTGATTATCCAAGCGATCGTGATACCAGACAATATTGGATCTGCCACGTCCTCAGCCACTAGAGCTACTGGGATTGTATTTTCCGATTTGGTGTAGCCTGCTGTAGAGACAGTCATGTTGAAGTACTGCCTAAAATATTAAAGAATGTGGTCCATCCTCCCATAGGCACCAGCCTAGCGCTCCCCCACCTCTTTCTTCCCTACCTGCCCCTTTTCGGTTGTTTCCGACAGCCTCTGCGCTTACAGTGTTGTCCCAACATTCTGGTTATACAGGTGTGGGCCTACGACAACTCTGATCAAAATCCCATTTGCTGAAAGTGGAGCCACAACAACCTGAACCCGTTATTCGGTCGAACTGGTGCACGAGTAGTTGTGCAAGGCAGCCTGCGGATCCATAAGCCCACACGATAAAGACCACTGAGGCCTCCCTGCCAGGCCTGGCGCAAAGCCCCGTTCCAGGGGTAGTGTTTAAGGGAGGGGTCTTTGAAGTGTGCTGCGGGCGTTTCTCCGCGTCAGCACTGCGCCCCTGAAATTATGTGAGTCCTTTACAGAAACTGGGACAGGCTCACCTGTCCTCGGGCAGGCTGGCTGGATGGCCACTGGTAAGACAGAACAATTCGATTATTCACTGGGCAGAGTGGGGATTCAGCGAGATGTCACTCAGTTATCCCAGGAGCAGGCTCAAGTTAACATTCAATGGGATTGACTTGTTTGGGAATCTCTGGCGAAATCGTTTTTTTTTCCTTGGGATAATCTGAAAGATTCACCGGGACAGACGCCTAGGGTTACTGACTGAACTAGGCCTGTCCGTGGGTTCACTTGGATACACTGACACGCCAGGGATTCACGAGGCAGGCTAGCTCTGAGATTCACCGGGCGGACTTCCGAGGGATTCACAAGGGCGGCGAGACTGTGAAAGGGACAGCCCTCGTTCATGGCTGTTCACCAGTCACACGCCTGTCGCCTTGCATGCCTTGAGGATAATGAGTGACTAATGCAAGGCGAAAATAATGATGCAAGTGAGAAATCGGGAATTCCCGGCCAGCTGAACATGCTGTAACTATAATTCCCCGACAGCACGCGAGCCACCCCTTCTTTGTAGTTTGAGACACGAGTTTATTATCCCAGAATGATGCCATCGGGCGAAACAGCGGGCATACCATTTCCACCATTGTGCGGTGCGTGAACATTAGGGGGACATTTAAAAACATGCGGTAGAGTGCGTGGCGGAGGGATCTGTATTCCCTGCAGTAAAAACAAGGTTAGTGTTGAGGGAGTGGGCCTTCCTAACACATGGTCCCTGGTGCCACTGCTCTTGCTGCACTTGTTGTCACGCACACACTCACGCACTGCACTTCGACCTTCAAGCAACGCGCGTGAACGGTGAGCAAAGTGGTACAAAGTAGGATTCGGAGGACCCCCTCCCATTGTAGAAGAGGATAGGACAGTGACTGCAGTGCTGGATTCGGAGGACCCCCTCCCATTGTAGAAGAGGATAGGACAGTGACTGCAGTGCTGGATTCGGAGGACCCCCTCCCATTGTAGAAGAGGATAGGACAGTGACTGCAGTGCTGGATTCGGAGGACCCCCTCCCATTGTAGAAGAGGATAGGACAGTGACTGCAGTGCTGGCACTCTAGCCCCCAAGAGAGGGTACAAATAAACGCCGTCAAAGAAGTCCGCTTCCGCCGGCGCCTCCCGAAGAAGGTTTAACACAGCTCCGAATACCACCGATATTTGAACCGAAGGAGGCCTTTCCTTTTCCCATCCTCCCTTGACCACTGAGAAATGCCCTACATGTATAGGTGAATCTATAGATTGCGCCTGGGCCGGGGTCATCGTCGTTCATTGTGTTGTCTCCTCAGCTGCTGCTTTGAAATATTCCAGTTGCCGTCGAACAGAATATTCCCCGATAGCTGAGCATCCCTAAGTTACACCTAACGCGACGCCTACCAAGGTCAACAAATGCATACTTGCACATTCATTCCAATAGCAACTATTTGCCGAGTGCACACCACAAACGGAAATGCCTCCAGGCGCTAGGAAAACAGGCATTCCTACCCAGCTTGCTCAGTGGCAGACAGTTTATCAACCACGGAATGGTGAAAGGCCGGACTTGAAAGCATGTGGTGAAGAGCCGAACAGTTGTACGAGACTTGTGTGAAATTGCGGTTCATGGATTGATGCATGGTCCCAAAGGATGTTTTACCTAGAATAGGTAACTGTGTAACCCCCTCCCCCCCTTAAAAAAAGCAAAGTCTCTCTGAGATTGATTGTTTGGGGCGATGCGAGGACTTGGGAGCTTATCACCCGTTGTTTGCTTAAAAGATTCTCCCCGAGACAAGGCGCTTGCTCCAGATTTGGGTCTGGGGGTGACATGGGGTTGGGGAATTTCGCGTCAGGAATGCAGCTGCCTTCACGGAAGGAACGGGACATATTTCGACACGACTTTCTTGGAAGACCAGATTAGATACCCGGTGCGGCCGCCGGGTATCGTGTGGCCTGTTTGTCTCTGCTCCGTGTCCCGTGCCCGCCCGGGTGGCGTGGCCCCCCGCGTGTTGCAATCGGTGGGTGCGCTGTGGCTTCAGAATGAACTGGGGAAGGATCAGGTCTGTGCTTGTTGCAGATGTACACAAGCCACAGCTGTCAGTGACGAGGACTGTCTGTGCATGGGCCTCTCGGGAGCAGAGGCTGGAGTACACAATTCCAGTTTCCGCGGTGACAATATCAGATCTTCATTACTTAGTATGTCCTTTTGAATTTGGCAATGCTTCTTTGTTACACGTTTTACATAACGTTATTTTCGGTGGAGTTGCCGAGTGCTCGCAAATGTTCAATAGATTTGGTTACAATCAGAAATAGTATTTGGTTCCAAAAAGCACACGAGCAAAGTAGTCATTGACACGTGTCCCTTTTTATTTATTTCTGTTCTTGCAGAATAAAATCCATTTATAGTCATCAACATAGGCTCAAAGCAGGTGAGGGGCAGCTGAAAAGATCGAATCCTTGTTATGTGAGATCAAACTTCTATCCTCGAAGGCCAGTAAATTGAGTTCCATACATTGGGTAATTGCAACGTGTCATTTTCAGTGCTTAGAAACGCGGGACTGCTGTAAGAAGCGCTATATAGAAACACATAATCAACCTCGACTCTCCTCATTGGATTTTGGTTATTGAATGTTCTTCTATCCAAATTATTCATTGGTACACATGCTCCCTTTCAGAAACCCTGACGTGCCGAGGTAGGCGCGTTTTTAATAAAAGGCCAGTCTGTGTGCTTCGACGGTGGGGCGACGGCGCCCCATAATTTGGACGCCTGGAGCCCAGTGACCCAATGTGCCTCCGGAAGTTTTTACATGAAGCGTTAAAATGGCCGCGCGGCCTTTGACATGCCTGCTGCAGGTGTCCTGGTGGCAAGGTAATTGTCCAATTACACGTTGTGTTTTGGCATGCGGCGTTTGCTTATCACATTATCTGTGGTCTTCGGGGCTGCTTGGCACAGAGCGGCGAGGTGTTTCCAGGCCTGTGTCTGACTTCCAACCTAGCCGCAGTGCACAGCCAGCACTAAACAGCACTCTGAAGGCATCCACTGGGCGGCTGAGGGAAATCTGTCATTACTCCCCCCACAAGAGTACGAATAAAGTGGCCAGTCTGCAAAACACGAGGCAGATTCCAAGACTAGCCCGTTATTTATAATACATCTACATCTCTACAGAGACATGCACAGAACCGAACGCCTTCAATTTCTTGAAAACCCAAGTTCAATTTGAGTGAACTTAAGTTCACAAAGGCAGGTGCCCCTCCAGAATGGCCGCAGCGCTTGAAGTTTCCACATTTTAGCGCGCTAACACTACAATATAAAAATAATTCGGGGAAAGCCAGACTGTTGCCAATGCTTGTCCGCAATACACTGATTTATTGTTACTTCTTCCACGGTACACCTCGCTGCCTAAAATTAATAAAGTAGCATTCCATCTGCGTTCTACATATTGCGAATATCGGATGCAACTCACTGATAGGTTTGTTGAGCTTCTTTTTAAGAATATTATTTTACATCATGTGAAGACGAACATGAAGTACTGTGGACTGAATTGCTTCAACTTTTAGACCGACTAAAAAAAAGTAATAACGTTCATCAAAACAAGGCTAACAACAACAACTCTTGTTTCCTGCTCGAGTTTGAACGTGGGTGTCGTGATCGTGTGGTGAGGGGCGCTAGGCCCTCATGACGCAGCAAGCACACAATGAGGCAGACACTGACACAGTAGTAACAGATGGGTGAATGGGCCACGAAGCACGAGCGCTCGGCCCCTTTATTGGCCAGTGTCACATGACCTGTGACGCCTGGTGGTGGGTGGGTGTTAGGTGTACAGTTACAGAAAGAACTGAGACACTAGACCGTGTCTTACGTTACTACATCCCTCCCAACCTTAGTTAAGCAAATTACCCTAACTAGAGTTCAACCTGCGGGGAAAACATAACAGTTCAAACAAAACTTATGATTTACACGACGATTCCCACGTGGTGGTCTTTACTGCTGGTTCAATTGATTGCTGGCAATGTCTTTTCTTTTATCTTGGCAGACTTGCAGCTTGTAAGTGGGCTTTACAGTCTCTCTCGCTCTGTTTCACATCCTGTGAACGTGCAGAAGTATAAATATACATTGAGTCCCAAGTGTGTTACTTTTCGCTGGACCGTCCTGCTCAAAGTGCTTGGTTGACACTGGTGTCTGTTCTTGACTGGACTTTCAGCTGCAGGTTATCCCTCTCACGGATACCCCTCTCTCGTGGGTGTCCCCTCTCACTGGACGACCCGGAGGCCTTTCTGCCAGGTTTCCACTGGACCGGTGTGCATGCCGCCTTGCCTCTTCAAACATGTTGAAGGTCGTCGCTACGGGTCATCTTCTCCGTGTCCGAGTTCCACCTGAAAGGGTGTTGTTGGCACTGGTTCAGTCGTGTGCGACCTTCGGCCTTCCAGGATCTTCAGCGTGAGCTTCAACAGTCCGTCTCTCGTGTGGGACCCGCTGCCACCGGTGTCCCTGAGGCCTCTGCCCCTGAAATTTCCGCGGCCCTTTCGTCCGTTCCATCCCAGAGGTGGGTGTTGCCAACAGACTGGCGTGCTCTCTTCTGTCCTTCCATGGATGACTGTCGAGTTCGCATGTGGACGCTTCCTTCCAGTGGTGTTACTTGTAACTTGGTCGTGCGTGTGGACTGTTATGCACCTCTCACGTTCTCCTCGGTGTTTCCCCTTTTGAGTGTCGTGGTGTCTTGGTTCACACTCCTCTTAGTTATCGTCCATTCTCTTTGTCGTCCTGTCGTCGTGCTTCTGACCTCTTTTCCTTTTCTTCTCTTCGGTGGTGGCAAACGTGCCACTCAGACTTCTTCTCCTTTCTCCTTTGGTGACGTCATGCCACTCAGACTTCTTCTCCTTTCTCCATTTTCTTCGCAACGCGGTCTGGTCACCTTGCTGTTTTATCTTCCTAACCAGACTTCTCCAGGCAGCGTGCACTCCACCTGCTTCCATCCGGTCCTGTCCTGGTTCACGGACACTGTCTTCTCTCGTCAGTCTGTGACTGGACCGGGCGTTGCGATCTTCTCTCTCTCTTTAGATGTTACATGTTGAATTGTGATTGTCGAAGTTCGTTAGTCGCTGATCGTGGACTGTGTCTTGGTGTTTGAACTTCTTGGACCTCTGGCCGGTCCACTCTGCCGATGCTGGCAGGTTGCTTTCGGTCGTCCTGTCGGACTTTGCGCTACAACAGTTCCTGGGGGACCCATTGTGGGTCAGCACTTGATGGGCGATCATCCTGCGGATCGGCCCCTGGGAGGCGCCATGGATCTGTCGCGGGTCGGCACTTGATGGGCGATCTTTCGCGACGATTGTTCTGCGCGATGGCGCTGCATGCATTCTTTTTTCTGCTTGCGGTGGCTGTGCGTCGCCACGTGGCGCGTTGTTTGCGCACTTACTGTTCAGGGTTCTGGGACGCCTGTTGTAGGACGTTGGGTACTTGCTGCTTTGGCTGTCGTCGGGTACTTGATGCTTTGGACCGTTGGCGGGAGTAGTTGATGCTGCGGTGAGCGCCTGTGGCCACCAGGCGTCGCTGCTCTCTCCGTCCTTTGATCGCGGCAGTCGTTTCCCCGGACGTTCTTCTGGTGCTTGGCAGTTGTTTCCTCCAGACGTCAGGGCTTGGATGCTTTGTGAGGCATTGGTGCCTTTTTCCCACGTCGCGTTGGAAGTGGCAGCCGCCGACTCCTTGCTGGTGTGGGTGAATGTCATTTGCGCTGTTGCGCAGTTACTTGCTGCGTGAGGTTGGATGCTTGCTTGCAGCGGGAGTTTAGATGCTTTCCTTGGGGGCGCTACTCAGTCTGATGCCCCTTGATGCTGTTGACTGAGCTTGCGTTGTGCAATGCTTGTTTTGGTTCTTGTGGATGTAGGTGCACTTTCGCTTTCGGCCACTGGGTGTCAGTGATGCTGGATTCTTGGAACAGTCTGTCTTGTGGCTCTTGTCTTCCCCTGATGTGCACTCTACTGCCTCAGTCTCTCAGTGCACAGGGGGGGCTGGAGCTGCTGCTGTGAATCGGTCCCAAGGACTGGACGCCAGGGGCTGGAGCCACTGCTGGTCACCTGGCCCCATGCTGCCCTCCAGGTGAGTCCCTTGCCTGTTTTGGTTTGTTTGTGCAGGGAGGGGGTGGTAGGCTTTCAGTGTCCTGCTGGGTATGTGATGTGCAGGGAAGACGGCTCAGTGTTTTGCCCAGTTTGAGCTCAACTTTGGCAGTGCTGGCAGCTTACAGGCACTTTGTTTGGTCATGGAGCCCACGAGGTGGAGGCTCCTCTAAACTGCAGCGGCGCTGGCCGCGTGTAGGCGCTTCCTTCTTTCCCCTCCCCACTCGCTGCAGCCTCGGCAGTCCTCGCGAGGGGGGGGGGGGGGGGGGGGGGGGGGGGGGTTTGATGCTTCCTCAGGCGGGGAGCGTGTCGCTCCGGTCACTCTTCCCTGGGCAGGGGGTGCATAAGGCAGGCCGCGGGTAGGCTCCGCCGGCTCTGCCTTTTCAATGCTGATTAGGCTCCGGTCTCCCGCCGCAGCAGCTTCACATTCCACACGCTGCGCGGCGGAGACCTGTCACGGACGTCGCAGGCCGCGGGTGAGCTCCGCTGGCGCTGCAGAGTCTTTCTTCGGTGGGGATGTCACCGGCAGGCCGCGGGTGGGCTCCGCTTGGTCTTGATCACGTCGCGAGGGGGGTCGGGAGGCGGTTAGCTACTCCGCTCCCTCCCCCTCGTTGTTGACGGGTGTTGCGGGTCCGGCCGCACTTCTTCACGCCGCCATTCGTCTCGGTGCCCCTGCCGCTTCCAAGCACACACGCGGCGGGGGCGGGGGACGACTCGGGCAGGCTGCGGGTAGGCTCCGCTCCAAACGCTTCGCCCTGGGGCACCCCTTTTATGCTTGGCAGCCCTCTTCTGCCACGCGGGTAGGCTCCGCAGTGGTCTCCTCAGTTCACTCACGCCGCCGCCGCAGCCTTTCACCACACACGCTGCGCGGCGAGGACAGGGGACGCTTCAGGCAGGCCGCGGGCGGGCTCCGCTGGCCTTCTTGCACTCGGGGCACACTGCGCTTAGGCTCACCTTCGGCCACATGGACACATGGCCACTCTTGCCACGCGGGTGGGCTCTGCGTTGATCACCTCACGGTGGGGCTCAGTCGCGGCCCAGTCTTTAGCCGCTGCAGGTGGGATCCGCGCAGCCCTCTATTTATCCCTTACAGGGGGAGCAGCTCACGATGTGTTCATGAGGTGCGTGGTCGGCTCCCGGTCACCTCCTCGGTCTTGTCGGCCCGGGGCTTGGCTCATGCCCCGCGGGCCTCACGGAAGGCAGGCGCCGATCCTGTGAGGGGAAGGGGGGGGGGGGCGCGGCGTCGCCTCACAGCTCTCTCCTCTTCCCCCACGATGTTTTCATGTAGCTGTGGCACGCTGGGCACAGCTCCGCCTCGTCGCCATTGTCGTGATCGTGTGGTGAGGGGCGCTAGGCCCTCATGACGCAGCAAGCACACAATGAGGCAGACACTGACACAGTAGTAACAGATGGGTGAATGGGCCACGAAGCACGAGCGCTCGGCCCCTTTATTGGCCAGTGTCACATGACCTGTGACGCCTGGTGGTGGGTGGGTGTTAGGTGTACAGTTACAGAAAGAACTGAGACACTAGACCGTGTCTTACGTTACTACAGTGGGTATTATTACCATAAGGCATGCTTCCTAAACCGCTTGACCCGGCGGCCTGCAGTGCGCCACAGCATCCGCGCGGGAAGGCCGCCTGACCTGACTCGAGCACCCCTCAGCAGACCAGTCTGTGGCAGTGTGTGGAGTGCAGTGCCACAAAATCTCCAATACTGCCCTTAAATGAACGTCAGAGGGAGCCGCAGCCTGCAGGACATGCCCGGGCATGTTATCGAGTCTTCCACCTCGATTCCGGGGTTTAGTGCTGAGAGAAAACACGGGTGCACCTCGGCTATCTGTGCAAGACATCTGCCGCACGAGGCGACCTGGAGGATGGGGGCACTCGCCAACTCGGAGCAGCCGGGGGCGTCTCCCTCCCCCGAGATCTAGAGAGCTGGAGACCAACCAACGAGGGCCTGCAGGCGGACCTCCTCCTGGAGGAGAGGGCGTGGCAGGGTCGTGGCCTACAGCAGCCCGCTGGCACTGACCAGTGATTAGCAAAACAAATCTTCACTCCATGGCGGGGCGTGCCTTCTTCATGTGAACTGATCTGGGTGCAACGCATGGCAAGTGAAGGGCAGCGGTGCCTGGTGTTTAAAACACACCACAAAGTTCCATATTTTTGTATCAGGTGTACATTTGCAGTTTATATTTAGCGCGAACTCGACCCGAAGGTATTGGAGCGCTTTACAGGAGCCCAGAATCACAGGGCGTTGAGCCAACGCCGAGATTCGAACCATGATCCCTAGCTCCAAAGTCGACCGTTGTAATTCTTAGTTCGTAGGCACGGCAGTGGGGTTCTAAAACCGCTGCAATACTAATCGATGACCACGATAGCTCAGTCAGCTGCTCAGTTGTGCGCTGGATACCAAAGAGTTGCATTTTGCAGTGGCCGCTAAAGATTTCATCCTTCCCATGTCGATGAGTGCAAGTAAGCTCAGTAAGAGGAAGGAGTGTTGAGCGCTCAATGGTAAATCTGTCGTAGCACTGCTACTATGCAAACGACAGGAAAAGCATTGGTCGAATGCAATAAAAAATATTTGAAACTCTGACCACCCTAAAGTTCTGTAACAAGTCAGCGGCCGTATGCGCGATGTCCGATGTCCTTGGCAAAGAAACCCTGCTCCCAAAGAACACACGCTAACACATTAACACTCCCGCCCAGAACAACACTGAGGTAAAACGTTCAAATCATACATGTCATTATTTACATACGCAATTTGGGTGGTGAACGTCAAATATAAAGAGAAAAAGGGCGACCGAGTACAATCTGTTTATATCAAGGCAACATAATTCAGTTGTTGGATTTTAGCGGTGACACACCGAGGGCCCAGCCTGGCCCGCAGCCTCGGGCCTCTCACGCCAAGATACGCAGCCTGCATTTACAATAGAATACGAGGTCGGCTTGCCCAGGTCAGGACCCGCTGTGACTGGGCTAACGCCCAAACGGGCACAGTGTGCCAGTGTGTGTATCCGTTAACACATTCCCGGGGCTGCTGCTGTGTTTAATGCCGGCAGCTCTTCCTCGAGCCCTGCGCTGTCGAGGCCTACGACCTTGTGTTACATTACTCTGGGCATCACAGGGAGCGACGCGGCCTGTCAGCCCGTCTGCTGTAACTGTAATGTCTCATTTCTGCCTTAAAATCCGCGCAGGCGTTGCTTGCTGACGGGCACTGTTGTATACAGGATAACTCCATGCGGTGCCCTGTTAGGCAATGCAAACAGAGGGCACCCAGTGTGGGCAAAGCTGTGGCTCATGAGTGATGAAGCCCCAAACACACAATTACATCTGTGGTTAAGTTAATTTGCACTATCCAAGGTGCTGAAGAAAGACATTCCCACTTCGCATTTATTATATAGATACACCATTGGCTGTCTGCGGCCCTCATCCAATATCAATATTTTCTAAAACTGCGTCAAGTGATTTGTTGATGTGTATTGCAGTATGAGAGAAATTGAGCTAATTTGAATCACCTGGACGCCCCCAATGTAGCAGTATCACTTGTAGAAGAAGCAATGCCTTCGAATGCCGCGCCTAGAACTCGTGCGCTTTGAGGAGCCTAGAACTCGTGCGCTTTGAGGACTGACATCTAATGGTTGTGCAAAGTCAGGACGCTCACATTCTCTATGTAGCCCCGGAGGGCCAGCGAGTGACTGACGCCAAAGAGACTGGATCGATACCCGCAGGCTGCCAGCGAGGACCCTGTAATAACCGAAGCCACGAGGCCATGCTTAGGCTGTCACGAGGACCTGTTATGACTACATGGCTGTCTCCAAGTACAGGTAAAGGCCTGCCTTCTCAGACTCGTCCAAGGGACTGCCGCTGGCCTCCAAGGCCACACAGTTCTTGTGACACTTGGTCACAGTTTATGATCACCTGCCCCTGCTGTGACGAGGGAAACAGGTGTCTCACAGGGGAGGGGGTGGGGGGTTCTCCATGCTCTGCTAGTTTGACAAGCTCCTTGGAAAGTGACACACGATATTGCAAAACAGCGTAAGCCACCAATAGCTTGTACTTTCCCAGTTTCATTTTCATGTATCCATATTTGTTATTTAACTGTCTCTCAGTTCATTTTACTAGAGCAGGTTCCCTTCCCCGAGTAAACGAGTCACTGACAGCACAAACCTTTCTCGGACATAACATTTCTTATTTTCTCGGAGGGTATCATGTTTGTCGTGACATCACTTCCTATCACAAGGTCCACCTCGCTGCCCATTTCCCACACCCAGGCTTTCACTGGAAAAGGCAGGCATCATTTTGCTTACATTTTTCCTCTGTTTATGCGGATACAAGATAGTCTTATCTCCGTAAACACACAACCAGCAACGTAAAATTAATGTATAAATATATCACTTGTAAAAATGTCCTTGTACACACCAGGTTGTCAGTATAGGTTTCTCGTGGTGTTGGCAGGGGTGCCTTTGCTATCTTTCAACCACTGTGGTCCACAAGTACTTTAATTTCTCTGTTCTCATAGAAATCTCTTCCCAACCCCACCCCAATTCAAAGACATGAAACAACAAAGACTGGAAATTCTGTCAGTGCTGCAGGAATTATGGAACTCATTCACGGGGAGCCTTGAGTGGTATGCCAGGGCCTCTTAGATGCCAGTGGGGCTGGGGGAGCAGCAGGGAAGCCCCCGCCCATATGAGGTAAGAGGCACTCTACTCTAAAGGGACGCTAAAAGGTAGAAGCAGCTTAAATCTTAGTATGACCCACCACAACAAAATCACTACAATTAAAACGAACAAACATCATTTCAGTTAAGCTGAAAAAGAGCCCAAACATTTTCCCAACAAATCTCATACCAGACTTGGTTTCTTTTCATTGTTTTCCTGAGAATTGTTTTGACTTTCCGAGCCTGGAGTAGAAGGCCCAGAACACCAACAAATCACACCACAAAACTCAATCAATTGAAAGCTGTAGGTTAATCTAACCTAACTGTTCCTGAACAGGCAAAAAACCTATTGAGGAAGGTGGTGTCAAGCCAACTTTAGGCCTGTTTATGCCATGAGTCATTCATGGAGATGCCTAGTGGGAAATTAACATGACTTGTACTTGAAGAGCAACAGCTGTTGGAATGAGGAAATATCAACATTCCTCAAGTGCAAGAAAGTGGAAACAGTTAATTGTGTGTATTGCTTGCTTTTGGAAAGTGCAATAAATCTGCAGTGGATGGTTTTTGCAAGGCGGTGGAAGGCCCTACCGTAAACAGAGTGGTCAGCTTGGCAAGTGGCCGGGAAGGTGCAAAGAGTTCTGGTGGGAGCCGAACACGCTGTCTGGGACAGTTGGTACCCGTGGCAGAATGGGTGATGGTCCTGCCCGTGGGGGTCTCGCAGCAGTGTTGGGACTCGTTCAAAGTCTCCACAGCAATAAGAGCAAGTTGCACGAATCTCCGACACAAGTGGTCGCGGACCATCGTTCGGATGGCTCTCTACCGTTTCTGGTGGGCTTTCATCCTGAAATGGTCTTGCCATACTGCCCTCTGTACTCTGAGGAAAGAAGAGAAAGGAAACACAAGAAGACAAGATTACAACATAGAAATCACAATAGGTTCTGTATTTGATGAAGAATTCAGAGAGGGATTGATGGGAACATCTATCACCTAAAATGTGGGTGCCATAACACTACACATATGACTGTGGAAGAGATAATGACAATTTCATTTACTACATCAGCGTTTTCTATACAGGCAAGAAGCATTGACTGGTCCAGAGTAAGGTTGTTGTCATACGAGTATGAAAGGCCGTTTGTCAGTTAGGCTTTAGTGCTGCCACATCTACAGCATGACCCAGCACCACACCAACATGCATCTTAGAACCATTCAGATAAACTTAGCTTAGAGTACCCACACCCTCACATGAAGAATATAACCATCTTTTCTATTTACAGCTAGTGATGTTGTCCAGAAAACATATGCATAAGCCAAGTTAAAGGCAGCCGAGCACCCTGTCTTCAGCAAACCCATAGAAACATATAGCACACTGCAAAGATTTTAGCAGGATGAAACTAATTTTACTTTAGCGTAAAAATGATGATAAAAGGCACTACACGAATGATGCTAGCTTAACATTTAACTTGCAGTGCTCTTTCTGTCATGTTTATCACATCCATACAGGTATTTGGCAATGGTGCCTTGTGCAACAGAGTGCTGAACACAGAGTACTGAAAGCTCAACCTGGATTCTAGAAGTGCTGAACACAGAGTACTGAAAGCTCAACCTGGATTCTAGAAGTGCTGAACACAGAGTACTGAAAGCTCAACCTGGATTCTAGGGACCCCAGGTTCAACACTCACTTCTTCTTGTCTGCAATCACCAATCTCTCCTCCCCTCCTCCTTAAAGCACAGGACTGCCTCAAATAATGACTACTCTACCTTTTGACAATTTACACCCCATTGTTGCATGCCTGCAGTACTTCAGCAGGGAAGTTCACCCCTAAATATCCCTCACTGGTACTTTTACATATACAATCGACTTCAGCCTGTTCACATGGGCGCTGCCATGCACCTAGGAGATCCTGATCCCCTGTAGAGTTTCCCTGGGTTCCACCTTGTCCCCATCATCTACACTCGCAGATAACAAAATGCACCTATAAAGAATGATTGAAAAAGATGTATAATTCGCAACAAATACCAGAAGGCGCCATACACTAATGACACACGCCTGTAGTTCAAAGTCTCCCCTGCTGCACCCACCCAATGTCTCAACTACTGATTATACCTTATTCATACCGGATGTACAGCTCCTACCAGGAGCTCACCAAAATGAATTTTAGCTGGTACAACAAGCAACAAATAGTCTTAACCTGGGTCGATGACATTAACCTAGACAGGTTTGAATTCCAACTTTCAACCAATGACAAGCTTCTAGGATTCAGCCTCGACACCAATCTTAGGAACACATTATACAAATGCCTGGTAGCAGCTCTCTCTACTAAAGAAAGTAAAACCATTTCTCCCAAAAAGAGACTTCAGAACTGCTGATCAAGCTTTGGTATTCTGGAAGAGGACACTTCCCTGCTACACGACCTCCTAGGCTCCACGCTGGCCCCTTTAAGCACACCCTACCTGGAGAACATGTCTCAAGGGGAGTCTCAAGAAATACGCTTACATCACCCTTACCCTGCACTGGCTGCCCTCGCCTGACCCCTCCGTCTTCAACACCTGAAGTATGATCTAGAAAGCCATAATGAGGAGTACCACAGCCTGCCTCGCTGACAATCATACCACCGCTGGTGGCTCTGGGCACACCCACAGTTGGGACAAGATCAGAATGGAGTTGTAGAAGTGAAAAACATAAAATACACATGCAATAGACCTTCACAGTCTATCACTGAAGATCTGGAACTAATCCATGTATCCATCAGAACTGCCCCAGCTCTGCTCCAATTTGGGAAAGAACTGAATTCTGAGCTCTCAAAAAAAAAACACACACTTTCGCTCTTAAAAACAAGCTAACACCTTGATTGCACCTCTACAGTACTCTGCTGCCTTTCAGCTACATTTGCACTAGCACATACAAGCCTGAAAGAAGGACTAGGCAGGGACTGTGGTAATAAGGACAATAACACCAATAACCGATTCTGTAACACGTACCCTAAAAAGACACAGCAAGCCATATTAATACCCAGCTTCATGACACTTGACTTGCAGCCTGTCCTGATGGCCTGTCACCTGCAGGTGTCAGCAGCAGGCGCACTAACCGGGCCCGCTACCTTACTTACAGGCGTGTAAATAATAGAAGCGCAGCCGTTTTGCTTTTGCGTGGGTATTCCCCTTTTCTTTTTTCAGTTGGAAAGGTTTATATTGGCGCGAACAAGGCCCCGAAGGGCTCTGTCTGCGCCGCACACACGTGCTTCTTCTGCTACATCTCAACGGCCTGTGTACTGATACGAACAAAATCATAGGACTTGGGGAGATTCAGTCAGTATTGTTCTGTAACCTCCTTACAGTCAGTCATTTACATGGGATCCTACAAGCTTGATGGATTCTGGTGAGACATAAGGTATATGTATTACAGTCAACTTTTTACTATCAAAAATCAGCGAACAAATTGGCACGGGTCGGCATCTCACCAAACCACAACAATCCCACTTCGTCCGTGAAATATGAGCAAGACCCCAAAACCATGCGTGGCAAAATAAGCTAAGTTCAGAGGGTGCCTTTAAAGGGTTCAGTCCAGTGGTGTGCATTTTACCCCATCAGAAAACAAAATGCTGCTTGAGGCATCTGAATAGGAAAACATCTGGTGGAGGCTTTTAGGAAAAGCAGTAACTATCAGAGTCCCCTTGGATGGGTGTCAGGATACACGCAGCTGGGAGCTGTCTCGCCTCAGTGGTGATAACATGAACGATCATCTTAAACTGCATTTTTGGAGCGAGGCACTTTGTCTGCGGGAATACTACATGGGTGGTTGCTTAAAGATGCGGGTATAGGGCTTTAAGGGTGACACTGAGCTTGCTAGCAACAGTTACAACTGAGAGTCAATTCCCTGCAGTTCAAACACAGGTTATAGCCTCTATAGATAGCAGACACTCTTGTTTGATTTGACACATGCAGCCCCACACCCACTGCTCTTGACCTCTCAATGGCCACACTACTGTCGACACCTTGACAGATGTAATTGGCGATGTGTTGTCTGTGATTGCCAAACGACAATGAGCAAGCTCTGTTTGAGGTTGACTCGATCACCTCGAAGCAAGAATTGAGGGGAAATGTGGCATTACGCGGAGTTTTTACTTTGACTCGTGCGGCTAAAAAGGGGACGTTCGCATACCCACTCCTCCTGCTGCGTGCAGGCACAACGCAGAAATGCCTAAAACGCCAGGGGTAGATTTTAAGGCACTATGCACTACAAAGACTCATTTAAAATAAACAAGATGCTGCCCGCCCATTTGTCAAATAACATGTTTTGCTTCAATGGAGGACTAGAATAGGGTGTGTGTGTGTGTGTGTATATGTATGTATATATATATATATATATATATATATATATATATATATATATATATATATATATATATATATATATTGAAATGTATGTATTTATCCTGGCGCATCGATAGTTGAAGGCAGTATGGTATGAAAAGCGCGGAAACGCCATAAAATATATACATCGATGAAAAAATACAAACTTGGTTGTAGAAAAAAGTCGGCGATAACAGCAGCAATGCACGCCTGAACACAAACAGGGAGCTGCTGCCGAGGGACGCAGTACCCACAGCGGCCGCCGGGGGTCGGGCGAGAGCAGCTGCCAGTGTTTGTAAACAAAGCTCGGGCGGCACCTGCTGCGCAGCGACCTGGGCTGAACCTGGCAAGCCGGGGCTAAAAGAGCAGAGACGGAGGGGAGGCCGGGGCAGAGAGAGGGGCTGCTGACAGGAGGGGCTTTACAAGGGGACTTTCCAGCCTTCCACGAAAAGGGGAGCAGCGAGGGGGCGCGGACGCCACCGGTGGACGCGTCCAGACAAAAGTATCGATGACATGTTGGGGCACGGTCAGGGTGCTGGGACAGCGGTGGGAGCTGTGGTGGAGCAGGAGACTGGACAGTGTCTGCCGAATAGACTGAGGGACGGAGAAGGGCAGACTCGATGCGCATTGACATTTTTTCGCTGGCACCGTGTACAAATACATGAATATTGTCGTGAATTTGGAGGGCTGTATTAAAAAACAGAAGGGCGCCCGACAACCGAATAAAATGTATTAAGAAATGTAATTTGTCAAAATTACGCTTTGTTAACCTGGACGGTTTAAAGCTGCTCCTAATTTTTTTTTTTTTTTTACCGCAGCACGAATGAAACCGCCAGTTTTATTTTTTTTCCAGCAAATCCAGGGTGCAAAACTTACAGATGAGCCACAGCACCGCGGAAAGCATGACGACTGAATGTCGGCTGCTGCTTCGCAGTAGCTCTTCAAGTGGTCGAATCTGTGTTTTGCAAGCGAGGCTGGGCAGCCTGTGGCTGGCTGCGCGTAAGGGGAGGGACGGGGAGGCGCTGCTGCTGCAAGCGGAGGGTCCCCCCACCACCTCCCCCTCGACTGGATGTACACAGCCTGGCCATGTGCACCGGCTGCTGTCAGGCGCCCAGTAAACACTGGCACATGGGCTTCCCCCTCGCGCGGACAGGCTGCCGGAGATGCATGGCTGGAAGGGACACGCATGGAGAGACTGTCGGATCTGCCCCTGCTCTGTCTCGGGGACATGCGGCAGGAGATCCATCGCCCACTGCACTGCATGGTGCGGATTCCCACTTGTGCAGCGGCGACTGCAGGTGCAGGGCACCCTGATGGATCCGGCAATAAATAAATAAAAAATACAATAAATAATAAATACAACTTCATGAAGTACTACCCCTGCTCAGAACCTCGATTCACTGCAGTGACAGCTTCAGTCCCCCAACATCAGAGAATACTGTGCGAGCCTGCCCAGAACCACCACTGAATGTAGTGCCAACCGCTATCAATCACTACACTTGCAGTGTGGTCAACTAGCTCTTCCTAGAAGTACTGCGGATTGTAGAGTCAGACCCCTTCAGAGAAGGTAATGACACTCTGATCAGAACCACCGCAGGACGTAGTGTCAAACGCTGCCAGTCAACTGCTCGTAGTGCTAGCTGTCCCTTGCTGAGATACTGCAGAGCGCAGTGGCAGCCCATGTTCACCAATGTCAGATCGGCTGCGGTACTGAACCACCACACATACAGTTCAACCACTGAATACAGCGAGAACTTGTGACAGCCACCACAGCATGCAGTGCCATACACCTCCTACTGCCACTGAATGCAGCGCTAGCCATTGCACAGTAGTGCAGAAAGCAGAGCCCGATCTGTCCAACATCAACACAGGGAAGTAGCATCTCCTTCACAACAGCACAAAGCAATGCAGATCCAGTGCCCGCACACCACTACAGCCAGCTGATCCTGCCCCACACAGCATGACCGTCCGTTGACGTGACATTCCCGCCACAATAACACCATCCAGTCCCTGCACATCATCACCACAGGTTGAAGTGCCTTCTACCTCACAACTGCAAAAGCATCTTGTGTGTTTTGATCTCCCTCACAACAGCACCACAGACAGCCGTGGCAGCCACTACACAACGCCAACAAAGTAAAGAATTACCATCTTCACAAAAGCGCCACCAGCATTTATCTAAAAGTCACCACAGAAAGCAGAGGGTATCGCTGGGCAGTGCAGCACGGGAGGCAGTGCCAGGCAAACAACGCAAAGCTCGCAAAAAGTGAGGAGCCCTTCCCAAAATGCAGCTGCAGTGCAGTACGAAATGCAGCGTCGTGCCCCGAACGATCTACCGTGCTCAGAATGTATTGCTATACAGGAAGTGTTGTCAGGAACAGAACGTAAGGACATGAATGTAACGCAGTGCCCCCTCACCTGACTGCTGGCATGCACCGTCCCGCTGCCTCCTAAAGCCGTCTTCTGCACTTCAGGGATCCAAAACCAGAAAAACAAGCAACTTTGATCACCAATATCCAAGGAGTCACTGTCCCTTTAAGTTCTGTCTGGAGTCTCTCTCCTCCGCCTGGAGCTGGGCACGCGCCGTTGTTTCCACCCGTCCAGAGTAAGCGTGGACCACTCTTTCTGTCATCTGAAGCGCCGGGCTCGTGAGAGGGTTGTTTTCCTTCTGCGCGGGGCGTGGCTTCAGCGCTCGGCTCGCGCTCCCAGGCTTTCCTTTTGACAAGTTCGGGCTTGTATGAAGTGCCTCCGAACAGCTATCGCCCCCTCTCTAGTAAATCGAGTATTGCAGCGTGTGTCGAACGTTGGTGGTGGGCTAGGGACGAAAAGATTTGTCACTCCTCTATCCAGGGTCACAGAGAATGTGTTTCTTGTCTGGGTGTGCACACTCTCCCGCGCTTTCGATTTTTTTGCTCCTTAGAGGGCGGTGCGTGTCAACCAGCTCCGCTAGTTCTGGCGGGAAATTGTGTTTTCAATGCGCAGACTCCACCTGCAAAAAGAACCAGGAACCATAACTGACAGTTTTTTGTACGTTTTACTCGGTTAATGTTTGAGCAGTGTGCTGGCCGTAGAAGTCTACGTCTACCCCGTGCACAGATGACACGCTCAAGCCTGTCCCTCACATAAAAGCTGGCACCGACCCCCTTCCAAACACCCGCGCCCTCAGCATCGCCTTATCTGCACGCTATGAAGGAGGCAGCCCCACAACCAGACCGCACAGGATATCACGAGGACTCTATACAAATGTTGCAGTTTGGACGTAGGTTAGTCAGTTTTGCGCTGACATCCTATTTTGCTGTTTTTAATGTCACAACGCAGATTCATTTGAAAGGTACGCAACCGAGTTTTGACATAAACGCTTTTGCCACAGCTTTTGATCCGGCTTCAGCCCAAGACAATTTTGTAATGTTTAAAATTAAATTAGTAATTTCTTTTCCTGCAGTAACACACTTTTGAACGAGAAGGACACACTAACTACAGAATTACGTTTTAAGGCATTGGGCAATGTGCAGCTAGTTGCCTGAAAACCCCTCCTTTCTTGGGCTTCCCCCGGGAAAGTGAACTTTCTTTTTGACCCCTGTCTATTCGGTTTGTCCATCTAAAGCTCTCCCCGTCTCTAATCACCTTTACCTTTGACTCTGTGGCTCAACCCAGTATCATTTTAAGGTTTTATGAGGTCTCAGGCAAGACCTAGTTTAACTGTTTTTGTATGACCCTGTAATAGTCTAACTTATAATATAGTTTTGTTAGGCATAATGCAGACTTGAATTACCAGGGAATGGGTTATAGAAATTCAAATTTGTTCTATACTGTAATCCAAAATATGCCTGTTACAGTGGGACTAGCTAGAAATAGTGCACCAGATGCAGTGTCACTGGCCCAATGATGTGATGATCCTACAGCACCCTTATTATGGCTTTTACTTCTGAGTTCAGGTGTAGCGAGGTGGTGGACATTTTCCTTGCTTAACTGGCCCTGGCAAACTGCTTGGCCGGCCCCCTGGGAGTGCGGCCGAGCTGTTTACTAGGGCTGGTTTCGGCCGATTTTGTTACAGGAAGCTGATATTGCTGGCTCCCCATAACAAAAACGGCCTTGTAGGTGCCCAAAACCGGCAGCCACCCTCGCAGCCCACCGGGAAAACGCCCGGTGCCCGCTACGGTCAGTCTGGCCCTGATTATGGCCTATGGCATCCTTACTAAGCCCCTGAAGAGATAGGACACATAATCATAATACTCTTTTAAAACACTGCATCTCTGGGCCCAAGGAAAGAATGGGTAACATTTCAATGCAAGAAAAATAATGGGTGGTCATAACATCTCAATAGTATGAATAACTGAAATTCGACGAATGCACTATATCACATCTAGGAAGTATTCAGTCCTGTTTATTTAGAAATATCTAATAATTTGGAAAAATTGACAGATGCTTTCCTGCCCATTACTCTTGGAAAAGGCATGCTCATAGAAGTCTTTGTACCAAAACCCTCTTACCTCACTAAACAATTGATGTCAGGTCATTAAGACTTAAGGATTACTCCAAATGGTTGTATGTCAGAATATCTGTGGCCGAAATATAGTCTGACAGACAAACTAGAGGTCAAACTTAAGAAAACGCAAGTTGTCCCCTTTGGTAAAAAACGACAAGCCGGTGGCGGGTGGACATTTAACAATACAAGTCTCTCTATAGGCCAGTCGTACAAATATCTTGGTGTCCACCTGGACTCCAGATGTAGGCCCACATGCATCATTGTTTCATTTTGCACTTCCTAATTTGCGATTTTTAGGGAATCGCAAATTAGAAAATGCAAAATGGGATGCATGTACATTTTCGCAAAACATTTGAGAATCGGTAAAAATCGCAATTTTTACCGATTCTCAAATATTATGTGATTAGCAAAGTGCGAAATCGCAATTCCCATTCATTCCTATGGGCTAAAATGCCCATAGGAATGAATGGGAATTGCGAATTCGCAATTTGAAATCGCAATTCAGCAATGCATTTCAAGGGTGGAGAGGGGGGTCCAAATGACCCCCCCCCCTTCACCCATGAAATGTACTTTTGAGTATAAGTTACATACACACATGTCCTAAGGACATTGGGTCTGTAACTTTACAGTTTAAAAAATGCATGTTTGTGCTTTTTTAAACAATTTCGCAAATTACCACGAGGTTCAACTTCGTGGTAATTTGCACTTGCAATTTAAAATTTCGCAATTTGAAATCAAATGATGCATAGCATTTTCGAAATGCTATCGCAATTTTAGAAATCGCAAAAAAGTTGTGATTTCTAAAAAAGCACGATGCATCTCAAAAAGCATTTTTGGAATCGCAAACGGCCGATTTTAAGGAATCGCACCGTTGGCGACTCCAAAAATGCTTGATGCATGTGGGCCGTAATCTTATAAAACAGCGCAATGAGATCGCAGTTAAAGCTACGACCCTGGCGGTGTCACTAAGTAAGCTCTCTAAACATCTCTCAGGTCCAAAATTTACGCCTCTCTTGGAAGTCATGAGAGCGAAAATTGGCCCTACCCTATCATATGGCATAGAGATATTCAGGGGGAAATTGAACATTGCTTTAAACCAACACACAACCACTATATATAAAAGAGTTCTCTGGCTGCCAAATTCCGCATCCCCAGCACAGATAAGATTAGAGATAGGGTTACTAAACTGTGAGGCTTCCAACGTGGGCACTTACTTAAAGCTCTGTCATAAACTGAGACAAGCGGACCCAGGCACATTAGAATCTTTAGTCTGGCTAGAAATCTCCCAGAAAAATCCAGGTGGAACGTTTGGTCGCCTTTTTAAGGACGCCATTCATCAAATGTCAGCGAGTGACCTATGGGTCCTCAACCCCAGTCAGACAGCATTTAAAATGGCAATTAAAAAAAATGCGTGAGAATGAGATCACTTATCACAGATAAAGCACTTTTTGCGAAACGCAGCCACGCTTGGGCTCTCATAAATTCGTATAGACGGCTAGCCCCCGCTACTTACCTGTCTTGTACATACTCACTGTACCTAAAACGTAGCCTTATAGCCATTAGAATGGGTGACTGGCGATTTCTACAAGACCTGCCCTCCTGGCAATGTACGGCGGAAGACACACCCTGTAGAGGGTGTGGTAAAACGGCCGAAACTCTGTTGCATGTGGTCTGCCTTTGCCCACTCTTTAATTCCCAACGCAGGTGCAAACTAAAAGCTGAATGGAATAGATTGGGTGCCCGGACCTGCAGGCAAGCCATTATTTTGGCCTTGAACCCTGAAAACACAGTCTTAAAGCAAGCATATCGTAATTTTAAGCAAAAGAGGTCCCATAAAGCCTCCCCTGATCCTTTTTAACCATTTAACACATCTTATAATATACCCCAACTTCTAAGGAAGAAAAAATGAAATGAGAATGAGCACTATCCCTAAGAATATTGGGTTGTTTTTATATGTAAGATACCACTGATTGTGAGAGTCACATAAACGGGGCGAAGAGTAATTATACATTATGTGGTAATCTACCCTCCCTCTGGTTTAGTTCATATTTCTGTTTTTTTATCCTATTTTAAAATGTTACGGAACAAGGAGGATCAAGATGTGGATGATCTCTATTTTTATACGACTGTTAATAATCGATCGCGTCTCTGTACTTATTTTAACATTTGGAACATAATGTGAATTTTGTATTCTTCTTTTAAAGATATCTGTGTTATATCTAAATAAAGATATTTGACATAGTCTGACATAAATGTGCTAAAAATCGTTTATATAAATACTGCTCTATTGGGTTTTGTCAGAACCCCTTTCAGAAGGCCAAAGGGCATGCAGGGGTTCTTGGGGCCCAACCGTGGTGGGTGAGGCCCTTTACCCCTGATGTTCTAGGCCTGACCAACTATGGATCCTGCTCAACTGGGCTAAGTACCCCTTCTGCACTTGACTCTCAGTAATAGCTGTGGTCAAGCCGTCATTGCCTCTTTCGATGATGGGGCGTACATCTCGCCCTGCCCAATCGCACAGCTAAATTGCGCCATCTTGGCGACAATAATCTTCCACAGTAATCCAAGTAATCCTTATATTTAAACTTCTTTGTTCATAACGTTTTTCAATTTTTCATCAACTGTTTATCAGAATCCACACGTGGAGTGTAAATGCGATTTCCCAGCTTTCTAATGTTCCAACCGTGTCCATCCGTACCTTCTTGAAAGAACATGAGTAATGCAAAATTCATAAAAGGCAGTGTTTATTCAATAAAATACCCAATGCATTTCGGGCAAAGATGCTCTTCTTCAGGGGTCACTGTAAGTAATCAGAGAACACATAATCACCAATTGTTCTTTATGTTTCAACATCACTGGTTTATACATTATGCAAAAAATTACTGTGGTGTACTGTGATCCAAACCCTTTCTCTACCATGAGCCCCTCTCTTTTCAAAGAAACGAGTTTCCCCTTATGTGCATAAAGTGCCCCCTTAAACTCAAACGCTCACTTGATCTTAACCCTGTATCATTAAATACTTCTACAATCCTCAACTATATCAGCTTCCCATCATTGTACGAGCCATGCATTTCCATTAGCTTTTCCTTATTCCTCCCGTTTCTACCCTCTTTATTCACCCGAAGGACGATGAGTCTATGCTTAATTTCCCAAAACTATCCTCGATGTGTATTTTTCCACATTTTGGTTGCAGTCATTGCCCCCACGGGTGAGGGGGGGAGTGTTGATACAGGTCAGTGAACACAACTCATAACTCAAAGTGCAAACAGTATGATCAATAAATCAATGTCCAGCCAAATATTTGCATTGTAAGAAAAGTAGTATTTTATTTCTAACTCTACACATGCAGCGAATCACAACATTAGGAAGCATCAACACAACCCAATTGAGATTGGGGTGATAGTGGTTGTTAGACTAATCCATGTCCCATCCTCCTTTGTGTAACATGTTAAGGATTATTACCCATTTACTGATGGCTGCATCAGGGAATGCAAACCATCAAGCTGGGCTCAAGAGTTCTCCCTTTGACTCTTTAGCAATTTAGTCAAAAGGGTCTATGTTTCCTCAGCACCGTTAATAGCGAGTCCCCCCGGGGTCCAACTGGCCCGGTTCCCTTCTTACCTGCTCTTGAAGCACAGTCGTGTTCAGCGATGCAGCAGGCACTTTCATAGCACATCTGAGAGTTTTGCTCAGTTCGGAGAATTTGGCCTGCTCGAGACACACATGGGAATGCCCGGTGGCGCAGGCACTCTCTTCTGAGAGGTGCTGCTGGAGGTCTCTCGGATGTTGGAGCAGCTCCTCGTGAGAATCATTTCAACTCCTAACTGGAGCCAGCAAGTACGCAACATCATTCACGGCATCTCCAGTAGTACTCCACAGTGAGTCATGGGTAGTTCCCTCTCAGTGCAAGGCCAACTTGTGTATCATAACCTAAGTCACTTTCTGGTGGCAGCACGAACCCTTTGGCAACATTAGTACCAACAGCCCCTCAAGGCATAAAGGGTTGCCGCAGTACATGGTTACACAGGCGCATGGGGGCGTGGCTTGAACGCCGATGTAAGCAGCAGCGGACTCCAGAGCTCCTCTGTGGCTGCCCTCCAAAATAAATGATCCTGACCAGCAAACTCGGGCCCGGCATCGCATTTCATGGCGGAATAACCGGTGCCCCTCCTGAACCAAGTTTCCAACGGCGGCAGAGGCGCTAAGAGAAAGGAAACCGTTAATTCCCACCTTTGCTGTAGGCCGCCGCCTCGGACGACAAGATGGCGGCCCCGCGCTGAGGATCTGGCACCTGACTCCAGTGGCGGCAATTGGGATCGGAGGAAGCCCCGAGGGTGTTGTGGCCCTATTAACGGCTCCGGAAGGGAGGTTGCAGCTTCCCTGGACTCTGGCGGTGTGGAGGCTTCGCGCACCGGCGGGTGAGGGCAGAAACACCCCGGTGGGTCAGACGCGGTTGCCTGTCCTTAAAATGGCAGCGCCCGGGACATGATTGGTGCCATTTTGGGGTCGGCGCAGGTTATTCAACTGCCACCAGCCCTGAAAACCACTCGATCGGGGTTGCAGAGGCCCTAGGACTGGCCCGGAGAGTGCCACCTGAAAACCGGTTGGCCGGTGCGACCTGGAGCGGACTGTGGAGCGGCACGGATCTGACGAGGGGGGGTCGGAGTGCGGGACCCAGACCTGCATCTTTGCCTGTGCTGCTCTTGTCGCCGCTGCGACCTGGGCTTCCCCTGTGGGCTCCCCCGGAGAGGCGTGGTTAGGTATGCCCTTGGCCTTCGCCTTGCCCCGAGGCTGCATCGCCCTTACTGCCGGTTAGGCCTACAAGAGACGTTGGGGGTGCTGCTTCTTGCCCCGGTGGCTGTGCGCCCCCCCTGTGCCTGCCTGCAGTGGAGGAGGCTCGCCAGAGTGGCTGAGATCGGCGGCGGAGAAGGCCGCAAGAAACGCGGATGAGCTTCCACGGGCTGCCTGGCGGGCGGACTATAGCAATGAGGGAGAAGATGGCAAACCAGGCTGGGGGATCCGCTGATTGGTGGTTCTAGAAGATGAATCTGTGGGACGCCTGCGATCTACGAGACAGCGGGACCACTACAGTGCTGGTGGTGTGTCGCAGTGCCACTGCGCTGGTGACGGACTTGTGGTGGGATCAGACGGGTGGCGTGATGGGCCACCTTTTAACAGGCGGGGTACCGGCGACGCTACATGGAAACTTCTTGATTGAGGCCCGACACTGTGATCTCCCCGTAAGGGTGTTACCACACGTCACGCTTTTGCTGACCTGTATTCGGTCAGCAAAAGCAGAGTACTATGAATCCCGAATTAACAACGCGGACAATGTACAAAAAGAAACCTTTAAGATCTTATCAGAGTTGAGCAAGAAAGTAGATAGATCAGAATCTCCAATTGATTGTAACACCTTTCAATACTACTTCCTCGACAAGGTACAAATTATTCTTAATGACATCAAGAATACCTCCAGCAGTCACTCCTTTTCTCCCTATCCCAGAGCCCCTCCACCAAAATACACTATTTCTAAGTTTCCTTTGATTGATTCTACAGTCTTAGGACAGCTCATGAATCGAACAAAGTCTGGCTCACCTACAGATCCATGTCCCCCTAGCATCTTTCGCCTGGCGCTCCCTGCTTTAGAAAGTCATTTTGTCTCCCTACTAAATAAATCACTAGACACTGGCCAGCTTCCATCCAGTTTTAAAGAAGCACGAGTTGGGCCCCTAATAAAGAAGCCGGGGGCTGATCCCATCAACCTAAAAAATTATAGACCAATAGCTCAGCTACCTTTCCTGTCCAAGATTTTGGAACAACATGTTCTGATATCTCTTTCATCATTCCTGGAGTCACACCATCTACTCCAGAAGCGTCAAGCTGGTTTTCGGGCACATCACAGCACCAAATTGTTGTTGCTTTCGTTGCTTGATGAGCTCCGAGGTATGGCTGATAGTAAAAAACCGAGTGCCCTGATATTATTAGACCTGTCAGCGGCATTCGACACTGTCAGCCATACCCTGCTTTTGGACAGACTGTCCGCGTTCGGAATACAAGAGGTAGCCTATAAATGGCTCAAATCCTTTCTCTCTGGAAGATCTCAAAGGATTCAACTGGAGGACTGTATATCAAACTTGGGTATCCTGAAGTGTGGAGTCCCTCAGGGATCTGCTTTGTCCCCACTCCTTTTTAACCTTTATTTGCAGCCCTTAATTGACTCATTGGTAGGAATGGGCTGTAAAACCTTCAACTATGCCGACGATGCCCAGTTGTTACTTAGTATTGATAATACGGCATCCGCACAGACCCTTGCCCAAAAAATACTTACTCATGCTGGATGACAGCAAATTCATTGAAGATCAACCCAGAAAAACTGAGGTCCTGGTGGTTTCAACTGAAGCGTCTCCTTGGGGTGATTTGTTTTGGCCTCAAGATCTTGGCCTGACCCCTAAACCTTGTTCCAACGTAAAAAGTCTAGGCATAAAGATTGACCATGAGTTGTCAATGGTCAGCCAGATCTCCTCAGTGGTTGGGACCTGCACTAACTTAATTAGACAGTTACGTAAGTTAGTCCCTCTGCTCTCTTCCTCTACGCTCCGTACAATTGTCTCTGCCACAATAATCTCAAGACTAGACTATGGGAATGCCCTGTATTTGGGTCTCCCCAAAACACCGACAAATAGGTTGCAAGTAGTCCTGAATGATGCAGATAGGCTGATCTTTAGGCTACCTAGACGCACTCATGCATCGCCGTTGCTATGTAAGCTACATTGGCTCCCCATAAAACAACGAGTGGAGTTCAAAAGTCTGTGCATTGCCCATAAGGCAATCTATGGTCAAGCACCTGCTTACATTAAAGAACGCCTTGGAGTTTACAAACCCACACGATCACTAAGGTCCTCGAACACTCAACTGCTGTCTTGTCCCCGCTATAAATTAGCAACGAAGGGTGGCAGATCTTTTTCAGTGGTGGTTCCACAGTTTTGGAATAAACTTCCAGAGTCTCTTCGTAAGGAACCAAATTTTCTGCAGTTCAGGAAATCTCTAAAAACACTGCTGTATAGGGAAGCCTTTAGCTCCACTTAGTGCCACGGCTTTACGTATCTGTTTATTTTGTTAGTATAGCTCTCTTCTGTCAAAAGCGCCTAGAGACCTGACGGTGATTTGGCGCTATACAAGCTGTAGTTAACAATAACAATAACAATAAAAAGGTGGGTGGACGGCAGTCACCGACCTACACGGTCTTCCTGACGGTGCCGGTGGTGGGGGCCAGCACTTACCTGGAAGCTGCTGTGAGGAGCGCCGCTCTTGCTCTGGGTGCCTTGCATTGGTATAAGGGGGCAGGACGATAATCTGTGACAGGCAGAGCTACAGCGGTGGGCTGGCGACGGACGAATCAGTCCTGCCCAAGTTCGGAGTGGTGATTGGGGCTGAGATTTCCGGAGCGGACATTGTGAGACGGCGGTGCCTTGCTGGTGCGGGGTGGGACTGTGGGCTCCCCCGGCGCTACTAATATCAGCAGTGCCTGACAATTACAATGGGCCGAGTGTCAAAGAAGAAGGGCTTTGAGGTGCTACGCCTGGACGAGCCGGAACAGCACACAGAGGACGAGGATGGCAATGTTGGGAGACGGAGACCGGGACGGCCTGGGGACCCTACCCTGGGTGAAATAATGCAGGCCATTGTGGCCTCACGGGAGGCACTCGGGAAAAGGATGGACGCCATCGGATCGGATCTCACCCTACTGAAGGATGATCGTCGGAAACTCAAGGAGTGAGTGGCGACCCATGAAACCACCAAGAAGGACATCCCGGATACAGTAACAGCCCTGCGCCACTCCTTAAATGAGGTAACACATAGAGTGAAAGTGCTGGAAGTAAGGGCGGAGGACAGTGAGGGGCACTCGCGGCGCAACAATCTCCACGTAGTGGGGATCCCGGAGCGCGAGGAGGAAGCGGATCCGGTCCGGTTCCTGGAGAACTGGTTGCGAACAGAGGTAGCGCCAGAAGGCCTATACCCATTTTATGCGCTGGAGCGGGCTCATAGGGTCCCGGCTCACCCGCCTAAACCTGGAGCTCCACCACGACCAATGGTGGCGAGACTGTTACATTACCGTGACCTGGACTTTATTCTGCAGAGGGCTCGGGAGCAACAGAATTTGCAAATAGGAAACAGTAAGGTGCTAATATTCCCGGATTACACCAGGGAGGTCCAACATCAACGGTCCTCTTTTCTGGCTGTCAAGAGAAAGCTGTATCAGCTCCGTCTCCCCTACGCCATTCTATTTCTGGCACGGCTGCGGGTGACGGCAGACGAGGAGACCCACTTCTTTCTTATCCCGTAGGCAGCATGGGACTGGCTGGATGGTCGCGGCTGCGCACTCCTCACGGGGGGTCTCGCCCCGAGAACGACAGGCGACTTCTCTGCTGAGGGGGCGGCCCACTTCTCCTGTGGATCAGCGTCAGGAGCGAGACAGTGCGGTGCGGGCGGTGGCGGTCATCAGTCGAGGAGTGATTAGCCCGGCGAGTAATGACACCGACACGGAGAAGAGCGGAACAGAGAGCCCAAGATCTAGTAGCGGCCAAGGACTTTCGGACATGGAGATGCCGGACGTCACCCCACAGACAGCTGGTGGGATGTTTGAATGATGGGGCTGCAAAGGGTATGCAGAGCGCATGCTTCAAGGGTTGTTGCACTTTCTGGGCTCTGGGCCCAGTCTGATGTGGGGCAGCACAGCAGACAATGACTTTCCAGGAATGCCGGGGACCCAGCTGGCTATGCAGGTTATTCGCAAAGGAGGGGGGCTGGGGGGGGGGGGGGTTCTGGGGGCATTGTGTGCGAGTCACACGCTAGCTCTTAGTTACGGTTCTATATATGAGCAGTTTGGTTTGGATGGGAAACTGTTCTTGTGGGCCTGTCCTGGGGTGTGGGAGTTGGGGGACGTTTGAGGGTTGGGTGGGAAGGGGTAGGGTCAGACATGTCGCTAGGGTGGGTTTAGTAGAGCACATGCATGCGTTGGATCCATGGGCACCTCCGTATGCCTTAAAGTTATGTCTTGGAACGTACGGGGGATGCACTCCATGTGTCGGTAACACAAAATACACGCCTACTTAGTACGGTGGGGAGTGCAAATCGCACTGCTTCAAGAAACTCACTTGACGAAGGCGGAGGGGGTGGCATTACAATGCAGCTGGCGAGGACAGGTGTTTCACACTTCTTACTCTGCTTATGCCAGGGGGACATTGATTTGGGTGTGGGCAGGAGTACCATTTCAATGTGTGAAACAGGTGATTGACCCAGAGGGCAGGTTTACTGTGGTCACGGGGCGACTTGATGGGCGGGATATCACACTAGGAAGCATATATGCCCCCAATGTTGAACAGTCCACTTTCTTTACACAGCTCTCACAGACATTGGCGGGAGAACTAACGGGCCCTGTTCTTCTGGGGGGGGGGGCTTTAATTGTGTGACGGACGTGGACCTGGACCGCTCTCACCCACCACTCCCTGACGCCCCTACTCATAGAATAGCAGACGCCAGGCGGGACTGGCAACGGAGCTGGGGGCCCATCATCCTAGGGATCGTGACTACTCTTATTTTTCAGCAGTCCATGAGTTGCATGTTAGGCTGGACGCTGTGTTGGGTTCCCCTGATGTTCACATTTTGATCACGATGAGTGAGTATCTGGCTAGGACAACCTCTGATCATAACCCCCTCTTGGTGACCCTGAACTGGGTTTGGCTTAGAACGGCGATTCCTGATTGGCGTCTCCGGCCGGATGTCTTGGAGGACCAGGTCTTCCGAACCACCATAGGTACTGCCATAGAGGACTAATTCCAGCATAACATGGGCACCTCTTCCAGTCTGCATAATGAATGGGACACATTCAAGGCAGTGATACGCGGACGGTGCTTTGGGGAAGCCGTGGGAGTTCGTAGAACTCTATTGAGGGAGGTACAGCAGGCAGAACAATGGCTCAGAGAGAAAGAAAGGGCGAGACCGGGACGGGAGGACATACAAGAAGGGCTACTGAGGGTGAAGGAAGAGTTGGCAAAGCAAGTGGAGAGGCTGAGGTGCTTTGATTAGAGGGCTTACATGGTACGGGCGCACGCAGAGCGAGATAAGTCCGGAGCGCTCCTAGCTTGGTTGGCGAATCCTGTGCGCAGGGGCACACCGATTTTTAAACTACGGGAAGAGGGGGGGACAATCCACTACGGACAGCAGGCCATTAACACACAGTTCCTGGAATACTATTCCACCCTTTATTGCAGCAAACCGGACCCCAGAGAGCTAGAGGAAGGGGATTTCCTTGACACAGAGTTACCTCAGATTGAAGCGGAAGAAGCGGAGAGCCTGGGCCGACCAGTAGAATTGAGTGAGGTCCGGGGAGCTCTCAAGCATATGGCCAAGAACAAAACCCCGGGTACCGATGGGTTACCATCAGAGTTCTATGTCACTTATATTGACATGCTGGCTCCGCAGCTGGTGTCCCTTTATAATCGATCAAAACAGGAAGGCTACTTACCTACCTCGACGAGGGAGGCAGTGAGCGTACCGCTCCTTAAACCGGGTAAACCGGAGTGGAATCAAACAGCGTATTGCCCCCTGGTGATGTTAAACATTGACTATAAGATCCTAAGCGGTATCTTTGCCTGTCGCCTGATGGTGCACATGACAACTCTGGTGCACGGGGACCAGTCTGGGTTCATTCTCACCCGGAACACAGCCATGAATATTCAGAGGTTATGTCAACTGATGCATGAGGCGGCAGCAGGAGGCGAAGAGACATGTGTACTATCCATAGAAATTGAAAAGGCTTTCGATAGCCTAGAGTGGCCGTATCTGTTTCGGGATTTGAGGGCCTTTGGCTTAGGTGAGGGGCTTGTGGCCCGGACGAAGATTCTTTAGTCTCGCTCAACGGCCAGGGTTCGGACGGGGGGGGGCGATTTCGGTTGCTTGCGACGTGGGCAGGGGGACGAGACAAGGCTGCCAGCTGTATCCCCTTCTGTTCGCCCTGGCAATGGAGCCACTTGCGGCTCGCGCGTGGACAGGGAGACACTACAGGGGCCTAGAGGGGATGGGTCAGAAGCACTATATTGCCTTATATGCCGAAAATTTGTTGATGTTCCTTGCCAATACTACTGATGAACTACGCGGAGCCCGGGAGTTGCTGGAGAGGCTGGGGCGAGTGGCAGGACTCAAAGTTAACTGGGCCAAGACCTGTCTGTTTCCGGTACCTGGGGGGCGAGGCAATCCTCCTGAGGGGATTGATGTACGATGAGAAGGCAGTTGCTTACCTTACTTGGGGGTTAGAATTTACCATGAGGCTGCTGATTTATTTGAGGATAACATAGGGCAAGCCCTGCAAACTACCAAGAGTAACCTTGACTTTTGGGGGTCTCTACCTTTGTCGGTTGTGGGGCTAGTGGCACTACTAAAAATGATTACCCTGCCCCGTTTGCCTAATTATTTTGTTACTCTACCGCTTTGGGTACCTGGGAAGTGCCCAGGTAGGTGAGTTCTTTCTTCACCCATTGAAAGGGCGTCGCTGCCACCAATAATCCCATCTCTGCTTCGTGGAGTGTTAGATTTAGTAGAAAAGATTTGGACAGGTTTATGCGTAGGCCTGCTACTCCCTCAAATATTCAGAGTTTGCTCTGGAGGGCGGCCAGGGAGTGCTGTGGATCCTTAAGGGTTGACAGAACATCATCGGCAAATAAAGAGTTCTTGTGATCCTCCGAGCAGAAACATATCACCTTGATCATATTATTGCTGCGAGGGGTTCGATACTAAGGGCAAAAATGGGGGGGGAGAGCGGGCATCCTTGTCTCATCCCCCCTCTCCAGCCGGAAAAGTTCCAAGCCCACTCCATTGACCGGCACTCTAGAGCATGGCATTGTGTAGTTAGCTCAGACCATGGCAATGAATGCCTCACAGAAACCAAATTGTCTCCAGATGGAGAACAAGATGGACCAGTCCACCCAGTCAAATCCTTTCTCGGTGTTCAATCCAAACATAATTGCTGGGATGTTTTTCTTGGTTGCCTTCTCTATTGAATGTATTACCCTCCAAACATTATCATGGGTCTGCCTGCCTTCGATAATGCCTGATTGATCTGGGTGGATCAGGTCAGGCATCAGGTCATCAACCGCAAGATTAAGATTTTAGAATACAATTTTGTATTGAGATTACGGAGTGCTATGGGACGATAGGAACAACAGAGTTTCTGGCCTTTTCCTGCTTTGGATGGATTTGTAATTATGGCTTCACTCATCGAGTGCATTACTGTGCCAGCTTCCACTATATAATTAAAAAGAGAAGTCAGGTGGAGTACAAGTTCTGCACTGAATGTCTTATGGTAGTGCGCCATTAGCCCGTTTGGGCCAGGGGATTTATAGAGCTTCAGGGAGCTTATGGCTTGCCGCACCTCTTCCTCACTAACGTTTTGCGCTGGCGAGATTTGTGTAAGATCCACCTTGGTCAGGTAATCTAATTTTGACTAGGAGTCCGTGGGGTCATCCGTGTATAGAAATTTGTAAAAATGCCCTCAGCTGCCTGCCTTTCCTTGCTCTGATGTCTCCAACTCCCCTGTGAAGCGGTAAATATCTCCATTTTACTCCTTTTACCTACGTACCCTAAATTGGCATGCCACATGCGCCCCCATCTTGTTGCCATGCATGTAGGATGTTTGCTTGAGCCATAGAAGCATCATCTAAGCCCTGTTTGTATAAATCGCATTCAGTTTCCCCTTCACAGCTGTACTTTGAACTGGAGGGATAGGGTTGGAGTCATCATATGTGCCTGTTCCAGTGAATGTAGGTTCTGTGTCTAGAGTCAAGCATTCTGCTGTCCTCTGTTTATTGAGTAATGCAAAAACCACAGTTGATGGACAGAATGCAGAACAATGTCATACATTCACTCCAGTACAGAGATCTGGGCCTAAATCCATCGTTTTTTTGCACTCCACACCACCCCATTTCAGACATGGCCATATGCAAATCAGTCTGACCCTGTGCCTCATGGGAACAGTCCAGCCCCACTCTGCCAAGCCATGCCTTCCCTGGACCGGAAACAAGCTTCAGAGGACCGGTTTCTGGCATTCCAGTCGTCTTCAGCCCGGCTTGCTTGAATCCAGTGGTGTGGAGTGCATGGGACTCACGTGTGAGCATACCCATCCCACTCGGGGTGACAAATGCAAAAACCACAGTTGATGGACAGAATGCAGAACAATGTCATACATGGGTATGCTCAGACGTGAGCCCCATGCACTACACACCACTGGATTCAAGCAAGCCGGGCTGGACTGTTCCCATGAGGCACAGGGTCAAGGCTGATTTGCATATAGCCATTGTCTGACCTAGGGTGGTGTGGAATGCAAAAAAACGATGGATTTAGGCCCAGATCTTTGTACTGGGGTGAATGCAAGACATTGTTCTGCATTCTGTCCATCAACTGTGTTTTTTGCTCTGTTTATTGAGTGCCAATAGGGACGCCACACACTGGCCTCTCAAGAACGCTTTAAGTGCATCCCAGTTTGTAGAGGGGGACGAGTCATGGGGATTGTTCAGCTGGAAATACTCCTTGATAGCCTGGCACAGATCATCTCATGACAGTCTATCTCGAAGCAAGGCATGTGACCAAAACCATGTGAGTATTTCGGGGTGGGTTATTCCATTCAAGGCAAACAACCACTTGGCGTGATCAGAGAGGTCTGGCTCAAAAATATATATTCTAGCCTAAAATAGGTACGGTGAATGTGTGAAAAAAAACGTGTAGTCCCTATCTGCAGAGTGACAGTCCCTCCAGGAGTCGATTAGGCCTAGGTTACGCATTGCAAGTTTCACACCTCTTGTAAAACTGCTGGTGTGTGCCCTGTGCAGGTGTTTGGTATCTGTGCCAGAATGCCAGGTGATTTTATGTTGCTTACCAGATCTACCTTTTAAGAAGCACATACAAGAATAAAAAAACTTGTGTTTTCTTAGTTCAGTCCTTGTTAAATAAAAATGTGTTTTCTTCTTATTGTGCCTTATGGCCAATCCTTTTCATCTTGCCATGCTAACAAGTACGTTTTTCTTTTCGTAATCAGCTAACAATTTATTGGGATTTTGTGAGGGGTTGTCTATTGTAGCTACATTGGTTGCATAGACAGAGAAAGAGAATCGATGATATTAACTGACAAACTGAGTAAGGGCTTTTATGTTGTGCAGCTCTACCCAGGATGGGTCTCTAGATATTGATAACCAGAAAATGCCATAAAGATGCAGACCTTCTGCAGGACATTGATGTTAAAATAGCACAAATCTTCACTGGGAGGTCATCCGTAACGGTGTCTTTCACCGCCAGCCAACAAAACCGAGATCACTGGGGCCCAAATTTCAGTCACATATGCAGTGCCAACAAAATTTAGATTTTTCACAGCATGCTGGGCAGAAAATCTGGATTTTATTAAGGACACGGAGGCTAATATTATGCAAATCTCCCTTATTACTACAGCTCAGCAGCAACAATTGAAGAACATGGAACTTCAATGAACATTCTAAAGTAGTATAAAGTCCCATGTAGACTATCTCTCATCCTTCTTTGTCCAAAAACTGAGAAGAAAGATCATCATGAAGAACATATGCGTAGAATTCAAAATAACTGGAGAACCAAGAATTCCAATATCAACTTCCAGAAGAGAAGAAAAAATTTACTCTAAAAGAAAAGAACAATATTATAACAAATGTATAAAGAATAGGGTGGGATATCAAAGCAAGAGGAGGGATAATATAAGCCTCCGTGTCCTTAATAAAATCCAGATTTCATGCCCAGCAGGCTGTGAAAAATCTAAATTTTATGGCACGACACGGAGGCCATATTATGCAAGTTTAAAGTGCATTAAGAACATTGTCAATCACATTGTTGATTGGTCTGAAATAACAAGCTTTAAACATAGCATCATTAGACCAATCTGCAGCTCTAAGGATATCTTGTAATCCACCACCAAGACAGAAAGCTTTAGATGCAGAAGCACCTCTAATAGAATGAGCCCCAAAAATTGAGATATCCACACCACTTTCATACATAACATTTTTAACCCATCTGGCTAAAGTTGGAGCAGAGACTCCCTTATGAGGAGATCTATAGGAGATTAGTAACTGAGATTTGTTTGATCTTAAAACTTTGGTTCTTTTTTCGTATTCTTTTAAACACTTAACTACACAAAGTCTATTATTCCCATGAAAATAGGGGTAGAAAATAGAAGAGGAAAGTGTTTTAGTTCTCTTTTTCAAGAAAAAACAAACTCCTTCAGGTTGAAAGGCTCTGGTTGAGATGTCTAAGGCTTTAACATCTGAGGTTCTTCTAAAAGAAACTAAGCACAGAAGAACGGTAAGTTTAAAAGAGATATGTTTAAGGGAAAGAGAAGAATTATTCCCCCACTAAGATAAGGTTCGAAGAACTAGGTTAACGTCCCACAGAGTAGAGTACCTAGGACCGGGTGGTTTAATAACCCTCATACTTCTCATTATTTTCTTAGTTAAAAGATTCTGTCCTACAGAAATCCCATTAATTAAGGAGTGACCAGCAGAGATTGCAGATCTGTAGACGTTCACGGTTCTATAAGATAGACCGGAGGTAAAAAGATCTGAAAGATAATTAATAACATTAACTAAATCAGTTGAAATGGGATCGTAACATCGTTGAACGCACCAACGTACCCATTTATTCCATGCCAATCTATATGCTTTCCTTGTTCCTGATGCCCAGGATTCAGAAATGAGTCTGAAAGCATTAGACGAAAGGCCAGGGATTCGCCATTGTCGCCGGAAATCTTCCATGCCGTCAGAGGAAGAAGTCCCTGTTCTACTAGTGGATGGATATGACCCTCTGGATCCAGTAGGATTTCTTTGAAAGAGGGAATTAGGATGGGAAAATCTATGCTCATTTCCAGAATAATGGGAAACCAAGCTTGAGATCTCCAAAGAGGAGTTATTATTACCATACTCTGTTTGTAACGTCGAGCATGGAGAAGAACTCGAGGAAGCATTGCAAAAGGAGGGAAAGCAAAAGGTGCTAGTCCGCTCCAATCTTGCAGGAATGCATCTACACTCAGGGCTTGAGGGTCTGGTCGCCAACTGAAGAACACAACATTTCATTGAGTTCTGAGTAAAAGAACGAATTGCAAAGGAACCTGCTAGTAGTTCCAAGCAATTGATGTGTAGCAATTTCTCCTGAGGAGTCCAACGACCTCCGGTAGTTAAGTTTCCACATCTGGCACCCCATCCTTCCAAACTCGCGTCTGACTCTATTATAAGATCTGGTTCTTCCCCAAAAATGGCTTTGCCATTCCATGCCTCCAGATTCTTTAGCCACCAGATGAGTTCTGTTTTGGATTCCTGATCTAGAAAGATTCGTTGGGAATAGGATTGGTTCAATCTCAAGTAATGTGTTTTGAGTCTTTGCAGAGCTCGGTAATGAAGTGGGCCTGGGAATATGGCTTGTATTGTTGAGGAAAGAAGTCCTAACAATTTGGCTAGAAATCTCAGGAGAAATTCTTTTAGTTTCAGGACTTTCCTGATTTCCTTCCTTACTTTTCTCACTTTGTCGCTTGGTAGGCGAAGTTCTGCTTTTACAGTGTCTACTAGAAAACCCAAAAATTGAGTTTGTTGGGACGGAACTGTGCATGACTTTTTTAAGTTTATCACAAAGCCTAGATGTTGTAATAGATTGATCGTAAGGTCTGTGTGAAGGGTAACGGTGTTTGACGACTGGCCCATTATGAGTATGTCGTCCAGATATATTATCAGTCTCACTCCCTTTTGTCTCAGCCACGAGGCGACGGGGCGGAGGACCTTGGTGAAGCACCATGGGGAGGAAGACAGACCGAAGGGAAGGCTTGAAAATTGATATAGATGGCCTTGCCATGTGAATTGGAGAAACTTTTGGTGGTGTATCCAAATTGGTATTGTTAAATAGGCGTCTTTCAAGTCTAGTCTTGTCAGCCAGTCCCCTTTTCTTAGGATGTCTCGTAGGAGGTGAATTCCCTCCATTTTGAAATGTTGATAAACTACCCATTGGTTTAATTCTTTCAGATTTATGACAGGTCTTTGTTCCTTGTTTTTCTTTTCTACAAGGAATATATTGCTCAAGAAGCCGGTTTGAGTAGCCTCTATAATTGCACCTTTTTTTAAAAGTTCCTGAACTTCTTGAGACACCAAAGCCTTGTCCTTTCCTGAGAAAACTATTTCCCGTGGAGGTTTGGGTTGGTAAGGGGTAGTTATAAAATCTATTTTGTAGCCTCTGACAGTATTGAGAACCCAAGGGTCTTTTGTTATTAAATTCCAATTCCCAGCAAATTGGCGTAGTCTCCCCCCTACTTTTGGAGGGGTATCTAAAGGGTCTGGTAAAGTCCTTACCTGAAGAAAATGAATGTTGTCTCCGTTCTCCCCTAAAGTTGCGTCCACGGCCTCTTTGTCTTTGCGGGTAGAATTGAGTGAAGTTTGAATTACTGTTGAATCTTCCTCCTCCGCGGGAAATGAAGGGTCTTGTGTTTGAATTTCCACGGCCTGGGAAACGACCCCGCATCCTCCCGGCCCGTGTAAAAACACGTTCTTGAAAGACCTTCTTGATGTCTTTTTGTGATTTTTGAATAGAGCTGAAGGCTCCAACATATCTGGCCATGTCTTTAATGAATTTGTCTCCAAAAAGGAAACCTTGTGTATTTTCCCCTCCATTGCCTTTTGCCAATTCAATTAATTTTGGATCTATTTTAAAGAGGATCCCTTTTTTTCTTTCAATAGACAATGCAGTATTGGCATTACCAATTAAACAAATGGCCCTCTGAAGCCATTCTCTGAGTTCCTTGGCGTCTACTTGGCAGTCTTCTAGGTAGGCAGATTCCGCCATTTCGAAAAGTTTGGTAATAGGGCCCACCGAATCAAGGAGGCGGTCTTGGCAGGATCTCAGGCCCTTGTCAATGCCTTTTCTTGGATCTCTAGAGGTCTTAGAAATAAAGGCAACAACCTTAGGGTCGAGTTCTGGAGTAGCCATAATTTTGTTTGGCAATGAGGGTCTAGGGCATTCGGAGCGCAATCTAGCTCTTACGTCTTGTGGAATCTCTTTTTTAAGCCAAAAAGTAAGATAATCTCCCACGTGTTGGGAGGGGGTCTAATCTGGTGATAAAGGGTGTTTGATCGGCAGGGGGTCAAACATGGGATTACCCAGAGGGTCCAAGAGACCTATGTTAATATCTTGGGCCTTTAGTGCCGATTGTGAGCTCCCTGTTTTCCTTTCATGTGCCTCTTCCTCATCTGTATTGAACTCAGAAGAACAGGAGAGATCAATCTCGGGTTCTGAGTTGTCACTATTGTCAATGTCAATAGGGGGCTCTGGGCCTTCTTTTTGCCCGAATGGGGTGCCCAAGGCACCATTAGTGTCACCACCCCGAAGGTGTGAAGGAAGGAAGTTTTTAGTTTTTTAGGGCCTTTACCCTTATCTCCTCCATATCTCCGTTTTTGTGGAGCCTTTGATGCTTCCTCATATTGGTTACTAGTGGAAGGGCGTGGGGAAGTTAAAGACTCTAATTTTTTATTGATGGTCTCATCAATTGATCCAATTACCTTGTCAAAGGCTTTATTAATGAGTCTTTCTAGATGTCCCTCGATATTAGTTAAGGGTTCAGACATTGTATTTAACGAGGGGTGAATTAATTTAAATAATTAATTATTTCAAATATCAATTAGGAATTAAATTTAGAGGTACTGTTGAGAGGTCGGTTGAAACGCTGTATTTTCGTCGGTAAAACGTCCATACTAAGCATTATAACCGTCGTTTTATGTTAGAAACATGTAGAGTTCCGTTTTCCCGTTTTAATAAAATGTCCGCTTAATGTTTTATGTATAAGGCATTCCCAATTGCTCAAAATGGCCGATACGCACGTTAAAACGTGCGTAGGCCATTGCCAACGTGCATTCCTTTAATCCGTCCCCCTCTGTTGTTGTTATCGGAGGGGGCGGATGAGCATGAGTATGGCGCGAGCGGTAGCTACGGGGCTTGTAGCTTGAATGCGGGGAAGGCTCCGAGGTAGGAGTTAGTGGTGTGCGAGGACGCGAGGACGAGACAGTAAACTGGTCTCACTCCTTGCGAGTTGTATATTTCAAAAAAGGCGATATTGCCCGCGTTTAGGTCGGGGGTGGGGGTACCTAATTCAAGCCTAATCCGGTCCGAAATCGGACCGGAGGTCGAGACAATTACGCTAAAGAGGGTGTTTTAGTTAATCAGCCTAATAGGGTGGAAAAGAATACATCACTCTAAGCGTTATAAGAAAAAGGTATATAAAACATTATAATAAACAGTTCTAACTAGGAATATGATATATTTCCATAAGGTATAATGTAAAAAACGTACACAGATCTTAATAGAACAAGATATGTATAATCAGATAATGAATATGAGAGAGATATACTTATCTTTCTGAGCAGCAGCAACAAAGAAGGATGAGAGATAGTCTACATGGGACTTTATACTACTTTAGAATGTTCATTGAAGTTCCATGTTCTTCAATTGTTGCTGCTGAGCTGTAGTAATAAAGGAGATTTGCATAATATGGCCTCCGTGTCGTGCCATAAAATCACTGTGTTATATTTGTAAAATTACAGCACAGTGCCATACTATTGCAAAAATACTGCATTTAGGGCCTGATTACGACTTTGGAGCAGTTGCGCCAGATCTCCACAGGCAGAGCTGTGACAGAGGCGTGCAAAGACCACCCGCACGATTACGAGTTCAAGTCGTGCAGGCGGACGGTCTTTTTGCTTTTTCCACTGCGGCACCTTAAAAAGAGGCAAACATTTTCCACCACGGCATAGACGGTGTTGTCCATGCCGTGCTGGAACTGAGGGTGAAAGCAGCCAGGGGGGCACATGTTGTGCCCTCTAGAATGCATCCCCATGGGTGGACATGGGGGCCCTTTAGTGCAAGTGCAAGTGCTTCAGGGCAAAAGTAGAAAGTGAGTGATGGCAGCCAACCAGAAGACAATGTGTCTCCCACCTCTGTGGGCTTGTTCAGGTCACTCATAGCTCCCCATTTAACAATAGCTATTTAATCACAGGTGCCAACAATTAAACATTCTTTGTGTAGGTCCAACATGATTTTCAATGACAGCTCTGAAATAAATTATACACTGGGATACTTATCAGCTACATGCAAGCTACAAAAAATCCAAAGTTCATTATTATAGGACATACCAATATCTTTTCTGATAGCTTTTCTGATAAAGTTTGTTAATGGTAACTCATAGTAGATAAGTTCAGAATACACAAATAACATAACTCCTATATTCAAAAATAATTAATAGGATTCAAAAAGTCACTGCCAACCAATATGGGAATTTTAGGTACTTGGGACATGATCCCTTTTTTCAGACCAAGTAGGGCACATTTTGAGTCACCCTGGGAACTTGAACTTGAACTGTGAACATAGCTATCTCTATTCAGGACTTTATTTGTTAGTGACTTCACTGGTTGTGAACCACATGCTTAGGAGTGATCTTTAGTGGCCATTATAATCGCAACGTAGATGTGCACGGGATAATGCAGATAATTAAGCCAGTTAATCAACTCAAACACAGTCAATAAATATGAACAGAATTCTACTTCAGTGGCATATTTTGGAATGATAGTGCAAAAACTGTTGTCCACTGCCACTCCACCCTTGTTTAACGGAAAGACGTAAGAAATACGGGTGGTTACAAAGAAAGGGAGTTGCCAAGGTTATCATATGTGGGACAGAGGCCACGACGTAGTCAAACAAGTGAGAAGATTATTTTCATATGATGCTTACTTATACATTGTGTGACATTCCTTTCAGAGGCAAGGTAAACATTTTCGAGCTCGGAGACCTGACGAGATTGATTTGAAGACGGCAAGCTTTTTGCTTAGGGTCTATGGACCTAAATTTGGTTGCCTATGCCCAAAACGACAATGTTGGATAAGGAAAGCAAAAATGTCATAACCCTACCTTCTTTTGACCCATGGAGAATGCAAAATGTTGAGCTTATTATTTTAGAGGCAAAGGTCCTGCCTCTAGTTTGTGTCCTGGTTCCTTCTGGAGGCGCGGCATGCTAATGTGCGGTACCATGTCTCCATTAAAGATTTTTAATGGGAACGTTGGATCTATTTTCGGGCCATCTAACTTCATGCAGCATAGCAGTCAGACTGAAAATTTTCAGTCTGGGGTCAGCTTACCAAATTCAATGAAAAAATTGGTTCTGCGGGCCGGACCATCCGGATAGTGTAGTCTTTGTGCAGTGTTCTTTTGCATAAATAATTTTTTTAAAACACTGGACTGATTCAAAGTACAAAACATGATTATGAGTTGAAGTCTCCTATGACCCCTAGCCTAACTTTAGTGTTGATCTGTGCAGCATTTTTTGTGCTCTCTAACTTTCCTCTTTAACAAACTGCATCACATTTGCCTAATTTGTAATGGAGACAGTTAGAACAACAACAAAACTTATTTTTCTCTAGACTATCGGATCCAACCATGATACAGTGTTATTACCATTCACCCAGCCGTCCCCATCCTACCTTCTATATGCAAACCCAAGAGCCAACTGCCATTTTCTGCTACATCTCCGCATTCCCTAGACTCTGCTGATCAAAACATAGTTTGTTTAACGAAAATACCAAACTGATGACTTGATTTAGGTAAAAATTGTTTTTTTCAAGTTTTTACCACCAATATAGTATATATCGTCCAATATTGTCTTTTTATTCCAAAAACCAGACTTGTGATCATGACACTTTTTTTAGTGTACGTTTTATACCTCCTCACACATGGAGTAAACTGTTTCGCATATTTAAGAAATGTTATCTACTGAGACATTTTAAGGCACCGGCAAAGTGGGCTCTGGCCCACGTGCCAGCCCTTCAGGGGCGGGCCCTGTTAGAGACACCTCTGTTCTGCAGTCTTTGCCAGGATGACCTTGAATAATTCTTAAACAGATTGTTGCAAGTAGCATTTTCCTTGAATTTGTTTTTAATGTGGGTAATGCGTGAGAGTCTATTACAAACATTTTGACATTTTGCAGACAAATGTGTATATGTTACATGGAACATCCATAAAAAAAGTTCCTTTTAGATCCAAACAGGATTTTACGTATGAGAAATGGGAGGGTCTCCCAGAGATTATTTGCAGTAATATTAGTGAGGTGCTGCTGTGTTACAATATTGAAAACTCACATCACTAACCCTGAATATTAGATGTAAACACGTTTACACTCTCAGTGACCTGACCGAAGAGAGCATGAAAGAGCGGAAACTGGATCATAAATTCAAAGTTGTTACGAACAGTCGCCCCCAAAACACATTTGGGCCAGGGCCCCCAAAATCCTTAAAATGCCCCTGGTTATCAACTTGTGTCATGCCTGTGTCAATTCTCTTTCACTCTTCCAAGTTTGCAAACCCTGTTAAACCTGGCATCAGGAAACGGTTTTCTTTTGCTCACTTGGGGAGCTTTTGAGCATACGGTCAGTGGCAGGGATGTTCTCGAACCCACAACTCGTGTTGCCTGACTTTACAGCTCATAGCAGCCTGCAGCGTAGTCTGTAAACAACAGATTGTAATAAGGTGGTGCAAACTAAGGAAACTCATGGTGTCAGCGCGCTTTACAAATTCCATTTAATAATAATAATAAACTATGGGCCTCATTACGATGAGACTCGGAATGCCTCCAAGTCCCATTGGGGTTTCGCTTTCGACCGCCACATTACAATGCAGGCGGTCGAATGTGAAACTGGTCGGTCATTCCGGCTTGATTCCGACTGGCTCCTTGAGCTCGTCGGCCAGTCAGAGGCCTTACTGTAATCCCTGTGGACGGCGTTTCTGCCGTAAGGATTAAGATGTTGGTTTTCGTCAGGCTTTCCATGTCAGGCTTTCTGACATGGAAAGCCTGCCAGAAAGCACCTTTGGGGGGCCTCCAGCAGGGCCCCGTTATCCCCGCGGCCTCCTGTTGGGGTTGAGGGGGCATCTATGGTGCCTCCCTGTTAATCCCTGCACCGTGTGGCAGGCACCTTGAGGTAATGAAAAAGTAGGGGTGTATGGTGCACACTGTATGTTAATGTACATCCAGTTTCTATGGTATTTAGTCTTTTTGCATCTGGGTTAGTGTGCAGTGAATTGTACTAATAAGAACAGTGTGTATCAGCGTCACAATATTAGTGTTAACTTATTTTCTCCAAAGCCATTATACATATGTCATACATCTTTCTATGTATATGTGCTTCCACAATGCAGTTTACATTTCTGACGCCTACAAATGTAAATTACAGTCATGGAACGTTAGAGTCCTTGCACATTGATATCAAGCTGTTATACATTGCTCTTTTCCAGTATCTGTACAAAATGCTTGATTATGCACTATACTATGTTGGAACAACACCATAGTAATGTTGTAGTTGCATTTTCGCTTGAGGGCAAACAGTGGGTTCTGTGATGTTTGTTCTTTATAACAGTAGTGAGTACATTACGTCACCTAGATTACCATCGCTGACTATGCAGTGTTGGTTCTGAGTGTTATTACTAGCTCGTTTCTTTCGTGTTTTTTTGCCCCCAAGATGACCGATGTACTTCGCACTCAGCAGCAGATAGTGAGCATATCTTGTTTTATGTTCTCTAGTCACATTTGCTCTAAGGATTTCTGCTGGAGTAAAACCATGAACTATCATATTGCTGTTTATATTGAAGGAAGTCCAAGCTACAAGGTTGCTTGGAATGGTCTGAGAGGGGATTCAATAGGAATTGTCCATGCCATATTAACATAAATAGAGTCTCAAATAAAAATCATGTTAAGAACAATATATCTATAGATCAATACAGAGCTGTACAACATTCGATTTGCGGCAGAATCTTGTATGTATTTTTGTTGGAATTTCCAAGGGTTTTTGCTGATATGTAGTGTAGTAAGTCATTTGTAGTAAAGCAGCAGTCAGCAGGTGTAGCAAATTCTTAAGTACAGTTTCTGTTTCTTCCCACTCGCCCCCTTACAGTGCAGGCGAAAGATGGAACAAAGCTGATAAAAGATGACAAGGAAAATAGCATTGTTGTCTATCAACCAATGGGTCTAGTCCACAAACCAGTTTTCCACGTGCAGGTATAATTTATGCTTGAAAAGTTGGAAGTAATCAAACCCGGTAGCCTTCTTCAGTTTTTTAATATATGTTTTTATTGAGTTTTAAAACTTTCACGTTTCCATTTCCAACAGTTGAAACGGTTTGCTACAATATGTAGCAACAAAAACACATTGTACGTAAACTTGACATCGAGCTTTCCGAAGGTTACTGTAATGGGCGTGGTGATATATTAAAATGCACATTTTACGTTTGTCTGGCCACTGCGTGCACGGCTCATTGTTACATATGTTCTTTACAGGGTTAATGCATTGCGAGTATCGCGACGGATCTAGTTCAGCTCAGGTTCCTCTGTCGTAGTGAACATGCGATAATAGAGCAGAGGAAGTAAAACAACGGGGTCAGGGTACAAAACTTGGAAGAGAGCTGGGCCATCCCCTCGTGGTGGCTGATACTTCTGTATGTGCGCACCGCTTTGTGCGCCCCCCGCAGTTGCTTCGGACAGTGGTACCTGGCAAGGGGTCATCACATCGCAAAGGGACAACAGGTCTAGTGTCTACAAGTGGTTTAAGGTTGCTGGACTTATCTTTCCATCCAGCCTCATCTGAAGGCCACTGATTTTTCTTCAACGCAGCCTTCTAACCTACTGCCAAATATGGATCCTTCATTCCAGACTGGTTCCACTTTTGGTCATCCTTTCATTCAAAATAAATGCTATGGTGAGAACTTCTTTTCCGTTCAAATAGCCAAGCTTTGGAAATCAAAGTTCTATTTATTTAACACACCTTGTCTCGACGACCTTTGGTGCAATAGACATAATCAAAAGGAACATTTACAAAGATGTTAAAAAATATAAAGCAAGAATACAGAAGAGTCAGACTTGCACGGGCCAGATGCTTCTACTGCTCTCCTCTGTTGAGGAATTCACTTCTTGCAAGAAAAACAAGGAATCGCCACGATTCCTTGCAGTGTAGATAAAGAGTGGATAACTCGCAATACTCTCGCCTTGCTCGATGCGCATGCGCATCGACAGGCGAGACCTAAAAAGGACACTCAATATTCACCTCGAATTCCATAGAGTTGTATAGACCAGGCATTCCCCAACCACCTGATTCTTCTTGGCATGTCTCGGAAAAACGAAACTGGTTTGTGTCTGTAATCTTCGATAGTGTCTCTCCAACATATCTCTACATGACATCCATACCGAAGCACTGCTATAGGCTTTCCACACCACTGTGAGATCTCATGCCTGACAACCAAGATTCTGCACGTATGACCCTTCATATCTACTCTCTATCAGCCATGCGCTGTTATAATGGATGAGACCAGTCCACAGCTTGGCATCCTTCCCACAACTGGTACTTTAAGGCATTCCAATTTTAGTCCTTGGAAGTTTAGCCTTATCCATTGTATACTATTAAGAATAAGAAGGATCAAAATTGTGAAAGGGATTTTATGGTCAGAGGGTAGGGTATTTGGGTCGTCTCCTGTTTCCTGATTGCTTCCACTCATTTCTAGGATGTGTAACCCAATACCTTCCTCTCCTTCACATGCATGTCCATGACCTCGGGTAACGGTTTTAGTTGTCCACAAATGTATCTTTAGGTCAATTTCATTGTGTCCAACTATTGTTAAATAGTTGAAACACTTCTCAAAATGCTTTGTAAACCTTTCAGAGGTGTCCCTTTTCTTGATATAGTATGATTACAAACACATATAGAGTCCTGGAGTCATTCCTAGTACAGGAAAGATTCCCTTGACTACGTGAAAATGTAAATAAGACTTATGATCTTTGTGCAGTGGCATGTTGAATCCACCACTTGATCATCTACAGCCTGGGTTTCCACTGGACCTGGTGGACTGGTAAGCTAGTCCTCACTATAATGTTTGTTAATTCTTGATGGACCACTTTTGCATGTAGTACAATAAACATAAATAAAGCTGTTTGACGGAGTTGAGCAGTTGAGTTGAAGGCTGCAAAATGAGGTAAGTGCAATGCATGAGATGGAGGAGGAAACATAATGATAATTTGGAAAATTAAGTGAGGCAAATGGAAAAATAAGAGAGCGAGAAGGATAACAAATTAAAGACAGAAGGATGGGTAAATAGAAGGTGAAAGAATGGGTGGTAATTATTGAGCTGTGATAGGATGAAAGAGTGAAAGATGGAAAAAAAAGTTAAATGAATGGTGCCAGGAAAGGTGAACGGCAAGAAGGAAAGATAAAAGGAAGGAAGGAAGGGCAAAAAAAAACATAGTTGGAAGAGTGAAAAGATGAAGGAAGGAAGCCATCCGTGGCTGAAAGGATGAATGGATCCTGAAAAGATGAAAGCATGGATGGCTATAAAAAGGAAAGGATAGAATAAAGGTGAAAGGATCTGTGAATGGTTTTATGCATAGGTGGATGTAGGGTGGAAGACCACTTCTATGGGAAGTTGCACTAACTCGCTCGGTGCTATTAGCAGTATGAGTCGAAGTGGTGAGTATTTGACATTTCTGCCCACTCCGTTGTCATTGTGGTTGGAATAACTCGAATTGTGCGGCTTCTTGAGCTGTAGGAACACAGCACACGTGCACTGTCAGATCACAGTGCTGATTACCTTGATTTAAGTGGGGACAACAACAGGTAGGTACATCAGCCCACCGCCAGCAGGCCATGCTGTTCTTTTGTAATACGTTAAGTAATCGACCGTTTACTATTGTATATTTCAGTAATGGTTGGTTCTATTGTTCTCCTAATGTACAGAAAGCTATGTCATCGCAGTGTGTGCCTTCTGAGTCACTGGTTGTGAAAGGGTGTGCCACACCTTTCATCTTGGCACCGTCAAGCCTGCTTTTTCTTCTTCAAAGGCAATGCTAACCACCGGTCCCCAGCAAATACGAGCCACGCCAAGCCCTCACTTTCAACAGAAGCAACAGACAAACTCAAATAAACAACCCGCTGGAAGTTGGCGCTTTCCCTCACAGTGTAAACACAACGTGTATATGGAGGACATGTTTCTTCGCCTTGTTACAGGCATTGAACAGCTCCCAAAGGATTCAACCTCAATCATTAATTTCCATTTTTTGTCTCAAGCTCACTCATGTTACATAATGCAATTATTTCGTCGAAGTCCCTGCTTTAGTACTATATCAGTTAAACATGTTTGTTACCACTGTAATGTATTCATCTCCATGCCTGAAATTATAGTTTAATGATATCATTAAGTAGAATTATGGACCGAAGAGCTTGTCAATAACTTTAGTTATTAGCCCTCATTTGATTAATAAGGCCAAACCTCAGGTGATGTAAGGCCTAACAGCAAGGTTACTGTTGAAGTTCAGTACTGCTATCCGCCTCCTTCCTCTCCTCCTTCAAAAAGTTTGTCTTCTGTAAGAGTTGCAGCTAGGTAGAAGTTCTGATACAGTTTTTTTTGGAGGGATCTTTTTTTTCCAGCTACAAACCATCTTATTGGATGTTGTAAGATACACAATATTATCTTTTACATGAAGACAATTCATACTTCTGCAGTTCTCCTTGTCTCATGTTGTACATTGTTCAGCTGAAACAGAACAAATCATTCACTACAAGGAAAAGGAAACCCAGCAGCTGGGTATGGAGAATCTAATTGTACTGTTAATTGTAAGTATTGCTCTGGGTTGGTTCACTATGTTATATAGTTATCTATTTCACCCGATAGTCTTTTTAGGTGAAGCGATTGGGTGGGGGGTTTAAAGGGAATCCCATAATAATCCATTCCTTTCAGGTGGAAGAGGGCCAACTCACTCCTGCCATCAGTGGGTACTTGCCAGATATACATTTCCATTCACATATGTCCTAGGACATGCCATCTCGAAGTACAGTCGTCGTTCAGGGTGGCCTGTATTCCGTGAGCCTCTCTAATTTAGTAAAAGCGGGTGTCTTAGTTCCAGCATCTCTTGTCTTCCTGTATGAGTTATCAATGTCATTAGTATTGTACATTCTGCAATTTCTCATTTCCATCAGCCATGCTTCTACAAAGCCGCAACAGATGAGGAAGATATCTCCATGCAGCTGTTTTCTAGTAGTATGGCCCGGTCCACAAATTTACACTTCTATCATGCCTTCTTTGGCCTAGTCACATGGCCCAAGAAGAATACAGTTGATGCAGAGTTTACGGTCCTGTTTTTTAGCATCATGACCTTGTCTGTCGCTGTCTCCCAGATTGGTTGTAAGATTGGGCAGCTCCAAAACATGGAGAACCTTGGCATCTGGACGCTTAGACCATGGGCATTCGTCTGAAATATTGGCGTTTATCCTACGTAAATGTCTTGGGATCAGATTAGTCTGATGTAGGATTTTAAATTGGATTAGTTTGAATCTAGTGTTGCGCAATAATTTCGCAGCAGACATCTTTGTATGGACCCATTCTTCTGTCTGTTCCGTCCTTCACTTATGTTCCCACCTACCTCTCAAGTCCTGTAAGTCAATTTCTTGGCCCAGTACAAAATTGTCTCTAACTTGCTTCCCAGTCCATTCATCAGTTTGATTCTCCGGTACATCAGATATTTCAGGGTCATCTGTACCACTGTGCCAGGTTCTCAGAGCTGCTTTCAGCCCACATCCCGAACTCCCACCTGTTCTCTTCCGTATGCCAAGAACTGACCTTAGTGGATCTCAAATTCCTCTCTAGACTCCTGGAACGTTTAATAAACCTTTGATATAAATAGGTCTCCTACTTGGTTTAATCCAACACTTGCCCATTCACTCGTGTCTATCTAATTTGTTAACTTCCGAACTATAGGTAGACATGGAAGACTCTGATTGGTTGCCCCACTCGCACCATTCCTAGGAATCATCTAAAATGTTTAGAATAGTATTTTTGCCTAAGTACTGGAGCATACTTTATACTTTAATTTTTCAAGCAAATTAATTTGATAACTTCCCTAAAAACTGCCCTGCCTGTTGCTTGAAATTAAAAAAAGATATCAGCTACAGGTGCAATCCAGCTATCACTCAACTCATTAGCACACACCTTTCAAATAGTCAATGCAGAGGGCGACTTAACCCACATATATATTATTGGTATTAGTGTCATACTACAAGGAAAAAACAAAAGCATAACAACATTAGTCATTTAGGGGCATGTTTTAACAGATTTGAGCTCCTTTGCTTAGATTAAAAAGTTTCTTTTACAGTTAATAGGTTCTTAGACCGAAGCGTTTAGCGAACCCCAGGGTATATGACAATGACAGGCATTACCCTATGCTACTCTAATTTAAGGTGGCTCACAGACAAAGTTGGGAACGTTTTGAAAGGCCAGTTGATCTAGTGAATTGTCAGTTGCATCAGAAGATAAAAAAGGAATTCAGAACAAAGGTATGGTTGAGAGTGAAGTAAGCCTATTTCTGTCATCTCTTAAGTGAATCGATTAGTTGTTTGCCGAGATGGGTGAAATCTCTGATTGGATCTGAAAAGGAAACTCCCCCATACCATCAGCCATAGGTTCTGTGACTTTGTGCCCTGTGCTGCCCATCTGAATGTTCACTTACAGTGGTTATGTAGGCCTGTGGAAGGATCTGCAATCTATGTTAAATGGGAAGCCCTGCTCCAAAGCAATTATGCTAACATTTGTGTGTGGGCATGCCTGTCCACATCTGCTACTATGTGACTTTCATACGTCAGAAAAAGAGTACAAGACCTTGCAATTACCTCAATAACTATTATCTTCCACTTAAACACTGTTTTATTGAAAGCCCGCAGCATGGTTGGTCCACCAACGTCTTCGCCCACTTCCTGAGGCATGGAACCATGTAGATAGTGTGAGATCCGTTCACTATCTGTGGTTAGCTCCCTTTGGAAAAGTCTCCTTCAGATGATGGATGCCTCAGTTATGGTACCTTTGGTGACAGTGAACCTCCTTTTGAAATGCTGAATCCTTTCTATATTTTAAAGGACCATTAACATTACAGGTACCAAAAGGCTAAGACTTCACAATCCATGCAGACTCTCAAGCCAATTTATTCCTTCCATGTAATTAATGTATTCACTCTAGGTATTTTTGTAGACATTGGCATCAGGGTCATTTGAGGTCTTCATCCCAGACGTCCTCCACTTGAGTCTTTGGGTTGGATCTTGTTATTTTAACCCCTTCGATGCTGATGACGAGCTGAGCTCGTCATCTAACGTGGTATTTTGAAAAACGCCGCACACAGCGGGAAAAGCCGCCGCAGCAAAGTGCTTAATGTAAAGGGCTTTTATGAAGCGTCCATATACCCGAATGATTTCATGGCGCTAAGGGGAGATGGGAGTTACGCTGGCACATAACATCTAATTAAAGGCTGATTAAAGGAGCCCAGCTAAATAGATTATTTTGCAACTTTATTGGTTCAAAGGTGGATCTTCATTGGCGTGACAGAAGAGTTCCTAAGAAAAGGGTGAGTTCTGAGAAACATTTTGCACCTGAACCCTGTTTCTTGAACACTTTCAAGAAACAATGGGCTGGAGGACCACAGTGTGCTCAACGGGACATAGCCATCTACGAAAAAAAAGAAGAAGGACTGTATTTGTTGATTATACATAGACCCTTAAAATTGGGAAAGGGAAGTGTGGCGTTTTCTCTGAAGAGTTTAGAATAGTTGAATGTGGATGTACTGGCCACCAATCAGGTTACAGTACTTTGAATAATTCAGGTTGGGCCATCAAAGGTTCGAATAGCTTTAAATTTTGAGCACTACCGCAATCTAGACAGGAGCCAATGATGGCATACACAGCAGCCCTTAATGGAAAACCCAGAGGGAGCACTATCAGTTGCTGAGATGTCATTCCTTTAAATGAATACGTTTTCTGTGGGCTTCTAAAAGTCAGATACTTGCTGTGAGGGCTTCTGTGGCACTACCTTTTCTGAACGGATTTGTCTGATAATGAATCTGATCTAATTTGGTGTTGTCCATGTTCTAACTAGTGTTCACTAAGGGGTGTATTAGTTCTCTATACCTGCACGCCCAGAATATATGGCGTTGAGGTAGCTGATTATTTTCATCTCCTTAACTGGAAGGAAATGGATATGGCCTTCGATCTAGTGCAGGTGCTACTATAAAGTAAGGTAAGGTAGACACCAACAGCAGGCAGTGGGCAAGGAGGGGTTCTAGACTACAAATGGAAGATGCATATGCAGACATTTTTTCTGTGGGGCAGGAGACTCAAAATGTCAATTTGCTTGTGGTGCAGACAATCCTCACATATTTCTTTTTGTGCCATGATCCTGTTAGACTGGAATGGTCTAAACTGGGGTGGCATGGTGAGCAACAGAACGATGGATTTAAGCCAGATCTCTTGAATGTATGATTTATTCAGCATTCTGTCCATCATTTGTTTGGGTAACACTTTTCACCGTAAGTGGGACGGGTATGCCCCGACGTGGGTCCCTTGCTCACCGTGCCACTGGATTAAAGCTAGCCTGGCTGATGAAGGGTAATACCCAGAAACTGGTCCCAGAATGCTTGTGTCCGGTCCAAAAAGGACCTGGCTTGGCAGTTCGGTCTGGACTGTTCCCATGAGGCACAGGGTCAAGACTGATTTGCATATGGCTGGGTCTAAAGTGGGGTGGCATGGTGAGCAAAAGACCGATGGGTTTAACCCAGATCTCTTGACTGGGGGTGAAAGTATGAATTTTTCATCATTCCATCCATCATTTGTTTGCATAGTGCAATGATCCTATTAGAGTCATGAAATAGGGCATCCAGACTGCTAACACTAAGGACTTTTCTCTGTTTTTGTCATGTGCACAGAAAAGGGAATCTACCATCGTGGTGTCATTGATTAGGAGCCCCCCAGCTAATGTAAGTATTTGAACAGTTATCTTGTTTCAGGAGTCCAGCTTATTTTTATCAGCAAACTTTGCCCCTCATTCTGTGATATGGGCCTAATGCCTTTTTTTGGTGTCTCATATAAAATATGTCTTCACTTGAGGAAACTATGTAACAAACACGTACTGCAGCTGGAGCATCCGAATACTCTTCAAATGCTGAAATTGAATCATGAATTCAAAACCATTCCCAACAGGAGAACCCAAAATAAGTTAGGCCATGGGCCCCCAAATCCTTAAGATGTCCCTGTTCAAACGACTTCTGGAACAATGGGGCATATTATCAAGGGATTTATATCTGCTTTTTTGGCTTTAAAAGCGAAGAAAGTGGAGATAAAATTATCTCCCTATCAGCAACAGGGTGCTAACACGCAAATTCGCATGTTAGCACTTTTTTTCTCTACGCTTCCCCTTGCATCTCTAATGAGATGCAAAGGGGGTGTTCCAGAGAAAAATAATAGGAGAAATGTTGTTAAGCGACATTTCTCCTATTATCAAGGATATCGCTAACCCTGTTAGTGATAAAAAAAGCAGCGCTAACTGCGGTTAGCGCTGCTTTTTTTACACCTGGTATTTTCCTGACTTAGCCATGATATCCTATGGAAGGTGGATATCATGGCTAAGTTTGTGAGCCGCTATTATCAAGCTAACGCCAAACTTCAAGAGATTATCGTTGGTTTTCGGGCGATAATCTCTCATTTGGCAGTTAGCGCGAGGATTTTTATCACTACTGAGATAAGCATTGCTAATAGCACGCTATCTCAGTGATAAAAATCCACGCTACCCGGAGATAATTATCCTAGCGCTAAGTGCGCTTAGCGATAATTATCGCTGGGGCTTGATATTATGGCCCAATGTCTTCTTGGCAGAGAACACCAAAATAAAGCTGTTTGGCCATAATGCACCTTAACATGTTTTTATGAAATATATTACATATTACCATGTGCTTTGGATCTGCTTTGCAGCTGCAAGACACAGATGCCTCACAATAATTGAGTCCATCATGAATTATACTCTTTACCAAAGCGTTCAGGAGGGAAATGGTGGGCCACCTGTCCAACAGCTATAGCCTAGCTGAAAATGGATTTTGCAACAGGACAATGATCCAAACAGACTAGTAAAACCACGACTGAATGGCTGCAATCGAAAATAATTAGGGTTTTATGGCTGAGTCAAAATGTAATCTCACCCCGATAAACTGCTCTGGTGAGACCTAAAGAGAGCTGTGCATAAGTACATGCCCTCAATCTTCACCAAGCTTACGCAATCTCATAGGGAGGTATGGGTCAGAATTCTTCTTGGTTGTTGTGACAGACTGATAAACCTTTACACAAGCATTTACTTCCCCACATTACCAAATCATGGTGTGTATTTGCCCTTTTACACAAGACAGCTGAATATTTGCTGTTTTTTTTTTAAATGAATGATGATGAGGTGATATTTGTGGGTGTTTGTCATGTTATGCCAGATTTATATATGGAGTAAAATACCTCCTGCCATAGAGTATAAGGACATTGCAAGTCAGTGAGAATGTATGTGTCCATATAGAGCAGTGATACTCAAAGTACGGCCCGGGGGCTGCTTGCGGCCCTCTTGACCTTTACATGCAACCCCCCCACCCCCCCCGAACAGCAGCATGAGCTGCTGTTAATTTGCTGAGCACTAATATTCAGAAATGTTAAATGAACTGTCAAGCATTTATTAACCTGCAAATAAATGCTTGATCATTTATTTAACATATTTATACACCTCCTTACACTATTCCTGACCCACCCAGAGCCCCTGCTACCACCCTGCAGGCATCAGTACGGCCCTCGGTCTCTTCCCACTTTGTGGCCCCAGGGAAAATGTTTGTGAGTATCCATGATATAGACTATAGAGGAACAAACTGAAGGCTAATTTACTTTATACGGTCATAGAACATCGTCCGTAACATCCACTGTAAATATAGTCCTGTGAATTTGCTTTCTCTGGTCCAGCGTAGTGTGCGCTGTGCATTGCATAATGAACAGATCTATATGCTGAACCAGGGTGGGTTTGCTCCTTTTCCCTTTGATGTACTAAGCGCTCTGTAATGCGATGTTTTTCCCATGTTCAATCAACAAAAAAACTACCATATTTTGACAGGAGGGCTTTTGGTACTTACAGCACAAGAACATATCTGCAGCACCACTCTCAGGAGTGATCAAACACCTCTATTTAAAGGCCTGTTGCCAATCTCAAACCAGACCTTATCGCCTTCTCCGCATGATCCTCAGCTCAGTGCAGACCATCTTGTGCGAGCACAGCCACTCAACTGCATCCTTGTGCCACATTTATATGTGCAGTAACTCCATTTCTCATGATGCTAATGTCATACATCCCTCAAGTACTACTGCACCTGAATGCAGATGACGGAGTCTCCTTCCACCAAAGTGTTTACAAACTGCTGGACTCAGAGCACAGTCTCCATGGACAGCGGAATGAAGAAGTTGTTGGGCGTCTAAAAGGTGTGTGGGCCTTAGGAGCATATCTAAAAATCTCCACATATAGGCTGACATTTGTGATTAAGAACGTGGCGTTATACAGCTGAAATAGAACTCTGTATTTGACAAATTAATGAGCTGAGTCTTACTGTACAAAGAATAAGTGAAATCAACAGATCAGTACATTTTTGTTACTTTTACTATTGCACTGTCCTACCGAGCCATATACAATAAAACACTTGATATGGTACATTTAACACACAGAGAATTAGAGCGGGAGAGCGGTGAGATCGAGAAACCAACAGTGAGGGAGCACTATATTTCTAAGACAACCTTAGCTATCGAACCATATTTAACGGTTGTGTCAATCCCGTTACACCGCTGGTTACTAACTAAACTAAGATTTAACCAGATTCATCTTTTGTTAAATGATTCTAAGGTGTGGGCTAAGCCCGAGGATTTGCCCGTCTGTAATTGTGATAGTTATTCCTTGCAGGATACTTTACATTTTATGTTTTTTTGTAGTTTCTATGCCTTGCCTAGGAAAAAATATATTATCCGCTGCTTAAAAACAAAGGGTTTGTCCAAGCCAAACCAGCTCTCCTTTACCTAAAACAACTAGATTCCCCACTAATAATGTTTAGTGTTGCTAACTTTTTGGTGTCTGCTTTTCGCCTTAAAAAACGCAACAGGAATAGACAACATAATACCATTGGTGATATTTTATAAAATCACTGATAATCTACCCTTATTTTTTAAAATTTGTAAATATTTTAACTGTTCAATTTTAACAATGTGATCAATTTCATGTAATTGTATTCCCCTGACTATGTATCTGTGTTTATGTGCTTTTTATGAATTATCATTATTCGAAATAAAGTTGTATTGAACTTGAACTTACATTTAAAAGTAAGTGGTGATTACTTATTTATTCACTTGGAATGAAATAGTATCTTAGATCCTTGGACTATAATGGTGTAGTATCACTTCGTCCCCATTTTACAAAGGTGATGTCCAGTGACTTTGCTTCACAGCTCTGCCACGTTATAGGCAGAGAGATGGTATTTTTCAGCTTTCCATTGACAGGAATAAAGGGCTCCATGGGGAGCAGTTTCACTGCTCATTTTTTTGGTATCCCAAGGCTCAACACTCGATTGAACTGGCCCACTTAGACGATTGCTCTTGGACAATAGGCAGGTGTGAAGCAGTATAGCCTCCTCCGTGACTAGTTGTACCTATCTCTCTGCACAGATTCTGAAATCAGGGGACTGTCCTCTAGCTCTACCATTATTCCTAACCTGAGAGTACAGCAATTAACAAGTCCCTCTCATTCTGGAAGGTATGATTTCTGTGTTGCTTAGGCTAGTATTTTGAAAAATGTGTACCATCATTTTTGTATGCAGATTCTAAATTTACTCGAAAGAACAAATCTCAGAAATAAACTCTTTACATTAAATTGAGAGACAGACACAAACCTTGGGATTGCTAGACTCTCTGGCATCACAGACTTTGTCAACATACCAACATGAGGCAGAGACCTTAGTGGACTGTAACCCATGAACTACCTAAGAATTACATGTGGATGGTGTATTCTGGGCAATGGTCAATCATGTGGGACTTGCAGGATTACTTGTTGTTAGTAGATTCCAAACCTTCTATAGTGAACAGACACTCTCAAGAATATACACTAAGAATGCACTTTTATGACTGTTATTAGGACCAAAATCTTGTTCTAGTGTATATAATGTGCATAGGTGTGAAGATAAAATCAAAGAGAATAGTCAGAACATAGCAGTTATACCAGAATATTAGAAAGAATTGTAACATTATAATGGTATTTTAGAGTTTCCCTACATTTGTTTTCCAGCCCCTCCCTTCTTGCCCAAACTAAGCTAATCTTAGCACCAAAATGAGCTAGTAGGAGTTTGTAGGTGACCTTATCTTTCACCTACATACCTTAGTGGAGCTACTGAGTTGCTATTTACCATGAAGACAGATTTTGCCTCTCTCTCTCTGCATACTACAGCTGTGGTATCCCCCGTCTGGCAGCTTGATGTGCCTGCCTTTGGCCTTCAGAAAGGAAAAGGTGATTACAGCTTTTGTCTTGGTGCCCTCTCAACCCTCTGTTCCCTAGAAGCAACAATTCCTCTTACCCTAACCTTTGTCTATATGCAGCTCAAATTCTCCTTTCAGGTTATTGAATGTTATTAACATCAACAATAAATATCTGAGTCTTAACTCACTTTCACCAATGTATGCTTCTATGAAAGATAGTTGACTGTTTGAATTACATGTATCAACGGTTACTGAAGCTCGTGAACACAACAATTAAACAACTTGAAGGAATCATTGTTGAATATTTGAAAAAAGAATCGCCAAACTGTTAAACCATCAAACAATGCATGCCTGTAAACAAAGCTATCACATTCTTCTGAAACAAATTTGAAAAAATATAGTCGTGCAAGCTGAATTATCGACCTGTAATGAAACAAATATTACATGATATTACGTGCTATACATTTGTAATTGAACAAATGTGCACCTGAATACATGAATATATGAAATGCAATGAGGGGTATCTAAATAACACTCACCCTGTGAAATATGTGAACTGTTGAACTTGCAGAGGCAATGTGTTCTCATCTCTTAGCCAATCTCCTCTTTCTCTTTCTGCCTCAGAGATAGATGAGGTCAGGGCAGGGGAAAGGAGATTTTGGAAAAAATTATGGGCCTTATTTATGAAGGCCTTGCGTCAGTTTTGCGCCGCCGGTGCGTCACTTTTTGTGACGCACCAGCAGTGTAAAAAATGTGCCTCGTTGCGCCATATTTAAAAAGTGACGCATCTAGGTAGATGCGTCACTTTTTAAACCCCTGCGCCACATTATACCAGCGTCAGGTATAATGGGCCTTATTTATGAAGGCCTTGCGTCAGTTTTGCGCTGCCGGTGCGTCACTTTTTGTGACGCACCAGCGGTGTAAAAAATGCGCCTCGTTGCGCCATATTTAAAAAGTGACGCATCTAGGTAGATGCGTCACTTTTTAAACCCCTGCGCCACATTATACCAGCGTCAGGTATAATGTATGCAGAGGGGGCGTTCCCCTGCAAAAAGCCTCGTAATAGTGACGCAGTGAAATCTACGAGATTTCACTGCGTCACTTTTAGGACGCTGTTGCGTCAAAATCTTGCGCCTGCCTCACAGCAGGCGTAAGACTGATGCAAGCCCTTTCACATGGGGCTTTCCCCATGTGAAAGGACGCATTGCTGGAGTTGCGTCACTTTTGTGACACACTCCAACAATGCGTCACTTTTGCGCTTACAGATACGTCAGAAATACTGACGTATCTGTAACTCCTTGCGACATGATGCGTCATAGATTAAATATGACGCATCAGGAATGTCGTAAGGAGTGCGCAGTGAAAAGTGACGCATCGCTGTTTTCACGCAGCGATGCGTCCCTTTTCATAAATGAGGCCCTAAGAGTTCTTAAAATGAATTGCCGAGGAAGACCTTTTAAGAGAAACGCAACTGGAGAATTTTATTTGAGTTTATTGTGCCCAAGTTTGTCACATTTGATTATCTCAAAGTGCCACGTGACTTTGCTCCGTTTTCTATCTTTTAGAAAGTCTTGATATACATCTCAGATATCTTTTAGATTGAGACCTTTTAAAATGTTATGTTTGTTATTAACCTATGCTCTATTCGAAATTATTTTTCTCAGTCTCTAAGCAAATCAGCTGAACATCAATTAACATTACATATGTGCCCCTAATGCTTTTATTAAGAAAGTGTCCCTGTTTGCTTCGTATTTGCCATATCCTTTTGTTTAGACCGTCTCTTGCTAAGCTTCACCACAGATTGTGTGAATCAAATTAAAATGAGATTAGGAAAGACTGGTACGTTTAATGAGAGCCATTATTCAGACCGGATACAATGCATAGCCTTTTTTAATGTCTTCCCTTTCAGGCAGTCCCTTTAAAATGTTGATGTATTTTTCATATTTGTTGAAGTTCTTCAAAACACGTTCATATAGTGTCTTCAAAATTATGTTAAATGTGCATTCAAAAACGGGCAGGATCTGTAATATGTCAACAAGAACGGGGTCTCAAACTGTTCTCCAGCTTTTCAGCAAGATGTGCCCAGCACAGGCTTCACTGTTACTCAGCGATGCTGTTTCATGTAGAAGTTTGATGGGTGATCCTCAGGAACTCTTAAGGACAAAGCATGTGTGGCTGGATGGTTGTGGCTTAATTAGTCAACTGCTCCCTAAATTTCTTCTGAGACTTGGCTAAATCTTGCGAGATCTCATGGTCATAAACTACTTCAAGATCTTCTTTGGGAGAAAGAATCCCAGCCTTGGCCCAAATGCCAAATGCAATCTGGCATTCTGGTTACAAAAAAATGGGGGAAATGCCAACCAAATACATACCCTCTTTTTGGGGACACAAAGGGTCTTCAATAGAACGGTTTCAGCACTACAACTGCAACTGGTCACTTTGCTGTGCTACCACTGCAGGTGCTCGTTGACCGATTCTGCCAATAATAAACTCAACCATTAATAATCCAGGAGTCAGGAAATTCTTGCATTCCAGACTGTGGGGACACCTTCACCACTATTGGACTCAATGTGCTAACATGATTATGTCACAGATGATAGCAGATGTTAACGGAGAAACATGAAAGGTAGAACGTTGTTGCCATCAACAAAGGATTGCAGAGAATTTGCATGCCATTTCTTGATGGCTTGGAAAAGTCAAGGGCGGCCAATACATTCTTGTGATAGGATCCCTTGGGCGGATGAACAATAGAATGTGGAGTTCTCTCGTAACCTAACCTAACAATTTCAAGTTGGAATGTACATGGATACGATAGAATTTATAAGAAAATTTATTTTGAAGCCACATTAAATGAACGTCATTTAGGATTTCACCAGGAAAGGTGGTTACAAGAGAAAACGAATAGAAGTTTTTTGTTGTTATCAACGGCCCATGGTGTCAGTGTGGGAAGGAAACCTATCAGGAGGGTTGCTAACCTTAATTTTGACTGAAGTAATTATGAGGGTTATGGAAGTCATTGTTAACTCAAATGGAGTCCAAATGTCTATTGTGAAAATTCGAGTAAATAATGATGAAACTAAGATGCTAATCTTGGTAAATATGTAAATAAATAAGGATTGTTTTTTCTTGGCTAGGCAAAAAGATGAAAGAAGTAGAACATGTTCCAAATAAAGCTCTAAGCAGATATATCCGAATTCGCTCCTGGTTATGGCAAGCAATATTAGACTTTTCCTGTGGCATACAGATGAACAATTGCAAGAATTACTGTACATTATAATGTACCAGTGGCTGTCTTCCCATTAGGAATCATATAAAATGAGATTGGTTGGCCAAAAATGGCTAACTTGTTTGAATTGACATTTTCCTAAGGATATTCTGGCTGCACAAACGTTTCAGTTTGGCCACCATTGGTAGTTTATCGTTTCTATGTTTATATTTATATATAGCAGTGTGACATTTTTAAAGATTTTAGAGTGTATGTTTACAATGGAAGTGACTGCTGGAAGATAGAGACATAGCTATGCTTCAGTGAAGTGTTAGGGGTTTAGAAGGTTCTTTCTCTCTCTGTGATCTACCCCAGAAGACTCACTACATGGCTGGACCCCTTACAACTTCACCAGCTGTCATCTTTTTTTTCTTGGATGTGTACATAGCGCAAACTCGTCCCGAAGGTATCAGAACGCTTTACATGATCACCAGTTGTGATACAGACAAACACATTAATTTTGTTAGGCATAAGGAGATTTTGTGATTTGCCCAGAATCACAGGATGTTGGCTGTTCCTGCCAATACTCTAACCCAGCACCCCAGCTTCGAGGTCAACCACTCTAGCCATTAGGCCACATTTTTACAAGCTATAAACTTTGATGAGATGGAACCCGAGTTGTATGATGATAAAATCACCTGGTATAACCTTCAGATGAATAATGGGTTAACCTGTATACAAACGAAGGTAAAACAGCATCAATAGGGATGCAAGTGAGCAGCCTTAGCATAATCAATCTTGTAAAAAACTAAAATGTAATCTGGAAAAAGCGCAAAAAGGTAATGGCAATGTTTGTCCATATATCTAAAGCTGCAATCATCAGGTTAAAAAGGATTCTAAACATATCAAAGGGTAAAGAATTGAATTCTTTAGGAAGCGCTGGGGTGAAATGATGGCGGTAATCCACCTTGTCGATCAAAAGAAGTTTTGGAAGCTGGTAAATAGCATAACAAACTGTTATTCCATGGTAGTATCCTGTATGATTGCAGAGGTCCCTTGGATTATATATTTGAATAGTCTATATTATTTACATTTTATCCACGTCCAATATCTAGCACCTTTCAGTGATAATGATCAGGTGAATTGTTTTTCATTAAATAAAAACATTCAGTCTACAATTGCAGCTCTAAAATTACTTAGACCCATGGGTCCAGATAATATCCCAGCAGTCATCATTAAGTCCAATAATGACTGGTGACCACACGCTTCTGTTCCAATGGATAACCTAAACTGCTATAACGCCGGATTCATGGAAAGGTTGGGTGGTAATTGAGTATCCAACAGAAAGATCATTTTTGAAGGTAGGTGATTTTCCTTTTTTTACATCTCCTACACTCCACATGTTGCATGAAAGCATAACCTTAGGTACAGAAAGGCTTTTATAGCAGTGTGGCAAAAGCCACCTGCTGCACTCATTCAGCTGGCTTCTGAGGCAGAAGCTGTTCTTAGCATGAAACTTCTCAAAGAGGCCCATAAATCTGCTCCCGGGCTACTACAATGGATCAAATGGCTGAACCTTGTGGAATATAAATTAGGCCTTGGAAAGTACTTCCTTTTTAATGCTGCCATTTTCTGATTCCTTTTAAATTCTGTTAAGAGTTTCTTGAGTTAAATCATCCCATTCATAAAGTTGGAAATATTGAATTCAATGTATAGTTTTGAGATGCCACAAGATATGTGTTTCCCTTTCTGCCAGTATTTTAAATGTTTTTTTTCTTTTAACTTTTGTAAATAACACTTTACAGACAAACACTGGCAAAGTCAATAGCTTGTCACTCACTTTAAAAAGGTGTAGCGTGTTGGCTTTTCCAATGCATATTCTCATTTCTACAGTTCCTGTAGTTAGTTTGTTACTCTTAGGTGAGCCACTGGATCCAGTGTTGGCTGACTACCACAAAATTGAGACAGGGAAGTGGAGGTACTAGAAAGCATAACCCTTTGATTGCAAATGAAGATATTCAGTACATGTTGAAGTGTATAGTTTAGATAATTTGAAATGAGGATTCTCCCTCCTTTCAAGAATTTCATAATGCTTAAATGATAATTTTATAGGCCCAAAGGTATCTGGAACACTCAACTGTATTATTTAGTTGGATGACCACAACTATTTGGATAATGTTCCTAGGTCATTAATTGCTCAATGAGGTTTCTGATTACTCCAACAGGTTTTCAACTTGCAAGATTGCAAGACTGATTTATATATCTTCAAGATACTTTTATTCGGATATTTTGCCAAGGTTGATATTAAAATCTCTGTATTCTGGTAGATTGTCTCTCAAAAGTAGGCCAGAGCCATCCAGAGATTTCATGACCTCTTTGGTCCCATTCTGAACCAAAAAACATGAAAATGATGATGAGAATGAGGGAGACAGTATGTTGTCCAAGGAATACACATCCCCCAGCTTCACTTTTGCAGAATAGGCCACTTGACGTAGAATTTGGATTTGTACCGTCATCTACAGAGAAAGTACACTGTGCAGTAGTATTCAAGAATTCTTTTTTTTTAAATGGAAAAAATTAAAAATGAATACAGCTGAGACCTTTGCTATATCTCTGTCCATGGAACAATCCAATTCTTCTCTATTCACAGAGATATTGTTAGAGAATTAGACATCAGGCATATTCCACCCTTTCCATGAAGTCTGATGGTGTTAGAACCTTCACTTTTTATATCAGCCTCAAAGAAATACAGAATGGCTCCTTTGGACCCTTCAGACACCTTTCTCAAGCAAGCCTATTAGTACTTTTGATCTCTTTCTTTGGGCTTGATCCTTCCAGCTTATCATTTTCCCTATAATGCAGTGTTTCACTGCTCCCCAGAGTGTCATGAATTCCTTCACCCTTTGTTTTCATGCTCTTCCCTCCTCTGGCCACCCTTGTTGTCCCTTGTTAATTCTCCACGTTCCCTTTTCTAAGTTATCGTTGGCTATACCCAACATGATACTGACCAAGGAGTAGCCTGAGATTCCTACACTTTCTGTTTTGCAAGCCACAAGTTAGCCAATAGTGAATGCTGTTGAAGGTGGCATGGATACATATTTGGAATAAGTAGTTCCTGCTGGTTGAATGTGTCAATAGCAATTCGATTGTCTTGGGTTACTGCCCTTAGTCCATCCCTCTTCCTTGTTTCTCCTTATGTCCAGCTCATCTGATCTGTCCATTAGTGGGTTTAACATTCGTGCCTCTAGCAAAGTGTAAGTGTGTATAAACGTCATATTTGTCCACTACATATTTGACCCTAGTTGCTATCTGGTGAAATCCATGCAAAATACTATCCTTACAAATCCACCACAATAAAATTATGAGAAAAGGTAACCTTGAGGAAAAAGATTAATACCTCAGTGAGCATAGCTCTGAAAACACATATTGCCACTTGCCTTCTGGCAAGATTTATCTATGTATTTTGGGAGATAGCTGTCTTAAGAACCACATTTCTGTCAGAGTCTCGTAGGCAATCATATATTGAATTGTTATATCAGCAGGATTATGTAGCAGCATCACACCAGGCCAAGGGTACTGGCTTAGATGAAGTGAAGTAACAAGATCTATGGGTCCAGTGTAGTGTTATGCAGATATGGCTGGATATGGCTTGAGTGACAGGCAGGCTTAACTTCTTGCATGCTTTATGACAGGCAATGTCTTTTTTGTGGGAAAGCTGATACATCACTACAAAAATTGAAAAACAACTGAGCTACTCCTCGAGCAGCCTAAGTAGCAGACCTTTTTACTGTACAGAGACAGAGGTGGTGGAGGAGGCCCACAAACAATGTCATACTCCTCATTGTCAACACCAACAACCCCAAAACCTATCTGAGTACTTCGGTTTACATATTCATGACTCTTTGATAGAAAGACGGCTCATCGACTTCCTTCAGAAATGGTAAAAATATAGCGTTAGACAAGTGAGCCATCCATATTCAGAAATATTTTATTCTCTGCACTTCTAGAAGAGCTCATCCATGTACACCACAACTCGGCCAACCCATGCCTGAATGCTTGTCTGCTAATGGGTTGTTGTCACCCCAGTTGCTGCACAGATGATCAACTGTAACCATGCTTTAAGAACGTGTATATTTGTTTGAATAAGAAATATCATATCTTATTCTGTGCCAGCAAATCCAGCTGCTAGGTGCAGTTATGCTCTCGATCAGCTGCATTAGTATCAACCTCAAGAGAGATTGCTTCGCATAAATCAGATGATCTCAAAGTTTGCCAGTTAGCTGACAGTGAAGGCAGTCTATGATTGCTCAGGTGTGCCAGGTTGCAGTGGTGCCTTTCGTGTCAATGGGATCTGTTCTACTTACATGTAGAGAATATTGAACTCCTCCAAAAACCAACACTTCAATCTCTATAATGTATGGACCTATAACATCTGATTATGGGCAACCCTTTCAGACCTCATGGGCTTCAGGTTACCATTTACTCTACTGCATCTCTCCTAGGTTGCGGGATGCACATAGATCTGATGTTCAAAGCCTTATAGATGTCTCTGGAGTTCTGTTACCTAATCAGTAATTTGGAGCTGAGGGCAATTGATCTTTCACTGGGGGGTTTCTTCTTGCAGGTGGAAGGTGCTCAATAATAAATACTAACAGACACATTTGCAATGTTTTACTTGAATAAACATAGAGGAGTAAGCTTGAAATAGCTATGGAAAAGTCAATGGAGTTGTAGAACTAGGCTAGAGACAGTAAACCTGATTAGTCAGCAGCTCATACAGTTATGAACATGAGCATGACAGTGGACTGTTTCAGCAGATTTTTATCCACCAATCATGTGGAAAGTGCAGCAGAAATGAGCTGAGAAAATATTCAATGTTTGGGGCACGCTGTAGATGATCTCTTTGCCACCAGAAAACAAAGGAAATTCCCTTTTTTTGCCCTGATATTCCATAGTAGTGAGCACCAAGGGACACAATATCACTTCTGTGAACCTTTTATTTGCACTATGTTTTTCCAATAGACCCTCTTTCCACAGACCCACATTTGAAGGTTATCCAAAGGATTTAATTTGATTGCAAAATACTCATGTGAATCTGATTACATTGACGTGGGCCAGACAACCAAGGTACTAGGACTTTCTGCCATTACATTGTGCTGCTCTCCACTCTTTCATTAGTGAAGAATATTTTTACCTCGCAATAAGGGTGGTGTTTAAACCTGGCAGAAATAATGAAGGTGTGCTAGTGGACTGAGGCACACCAAGCCAGATTATTCAAGCAAGTGGCTGACATCTGCAGCTTTGTTTTGTCATGAGTCTTTGATCCTCTGCAAGCAAGACCAGTGAGATTCTTCAATTTGCAGAATCCTTAGCAGTGAAAGGACTCAATACTGATACAATGAAAGTCTAACTGGGACCTATTTCTGCCTACATATATTTGTTTGATCAAAGCTCATTATTTAAACTTCAAATGTTTCAAAATTCTTGTAGGGCTCTGGCATATATTTCCTCCCGCGTCAGAGAAAACTAACTTTATAAAGGCAAGATAACTACCCTAAGCATTGTAGACACTCGTTGTCTGATTGTGATAGACTTAGTTTCTATGTTATCTTTTATGCAACTGAAATATAACAATCATCAATATTCTATGGATCTTCTAATAGATATTAATCACTTTCCCAAATATAACATGTACCTTAAAGCACATATATACAACATGAATATTCAGAAGTATTTAGTGAGAGAATCCTTTACATTTCCCCGCGAAACAAGATCCAAGTGCAAACAGAGTTCTAAAGTATCTCTTTTCATTTTCAAACTTGACCTAGTCCCCAGAATACTACTTAGTAATACTTATAAGTTCTTTAACACACGCCAAAGGTAGAACCAAACTGCTCTTCAACTATTAATGTTTCCAAGTATCAAGGTCCTAGCTGCAAGAATGTGGCATTTCAAATGCCTAAGAATGCTGTGAAACGCTAGGAACGTTATACCCAATGGCCCAAAATGGCTGCCATCATTTCCACTACTACATGCACATCCACAGAGGGACAAGGGTCCTAGGGATCGTTTAATGACAAATTTCCAGATTCAATCCCCAAATTCCACTAAGATTAAATACAAAAACAATCTGGCGGTCAAGAGAAAGAGAGAGAGAAAAAAGAAAAGAGTGAGCACAACAACTGGTTAAATACCCCACTACCACTGTGTAGCATCCTAAACCAAAGGAAGCTCATTAAGTGAGACTAACAACTGAGGCAGAGACTCTTTACGAAACAGTCAGATTTCCATCAACTGCCAAGAGTGGCCAGTGTCATCAATTGGATATCATTACTCTCTGCCACTTGACCTCTTAAACATAGAGAGAGATATCATGTGGTTCTAGTTTCGTAATAGTCACTGTGACCTCCCCAGAACCACAAAGGAGTGACGACTATTTTAGTCAACACTCCACAAAATAGGCAATAGATATCCGTAGTGATGGAAAAATATATATAAGTGCAGTGCAAGTGAGTGAAGTATAAAAAGGATATGGAAGGAAAACATTTTATTATAATATTCCTCCCAAACCTAATAAAAAAGTGCAGATGCGGCGTGTAACAAATATGCCGCTGATCACAAAATGGTCGACTAGTTTCAGCCAGACAGGCTACTTGCCCAGGCTTTCTTCAGGACCTATGCTTAAAAAGCTACTGAACCCGTGAAAGACATACAGTTGTACATAATCATATTACCTCAGACCAGGCATAGTGATTTTCACACCTGAAAAAATAATAACAACATAAACAAAAAACATTGTTGTAAGGAATTTTGCAAAACAGAACATGCTCATCTTACTTGCTTTTTTCTATGCCCAACTCAGTGGCAACATACATATAACAAGAACAAGTCCACTCACCTGTCGGATGTACCATGTTACAACGCATACCGTTACAACTACCTACCATTACAACGCGACCATTACAACGCATACCATTACAACGCATAGCGCTTTGAGGTGCTGGATAGTGGTAAGTATAATTTACTATTCTAACTCCAGTCCCCGTGGACCCTAGGGAAGGTGTTGGATAGTAAATTATACTTATTCCCTATCCTAGAGGGCCCCCCAGCGCAATGCGTTGTAATGGTATGCGTTGTAAAAGTCGCGTTGTAAAAGTCGCGTTGTAATGGTAGTGCGGAGTAACGAATGCGTTGTAACAGGTGTATATCCACCTGTCCTATACGAGGTCTTGGCCTCACCTCACCCGGTAACGACTAAGGTAAATGAGACCACGCCCTGTAAACAAATATTGTAGATAAACGTAAAAACAGGGGGGTATTTGCAAATAGCCATTCTTGGGTGGACTGTTGTCTGAAAGACAGTGCACCATTACAATCAATCAATTGGGGAAGAACACATAAGGCTCAAAAACCCAGGTGTATTGTGCTGTATTCTGTTGATAACCTGTACATACAGAGCATCTATTATCCATTTACTCTGTGCAAATAATGTAGTAATGAAAACATCGAGGCAAGTTGGCTGCATACGCAACATGTTTAAACCTCCAGCCATCCCTGTATTAAGAACGGACTGGCAGTGGACATATACTGTTTGTCTAATAGAGTAATGTTCAGTAGAGACCAACCAAACGCTTAACGTCTTTTAAAATCTGCTTTTAAAACCTGCTGGAGCATTGCTTCGCATTGTCAGCAACTCTATTTAAAAAAAACTCCGGAATGTCCTCTATTCATATCTCGTATGCCCGCACTATACTCATTAACAGGAGCCCTGCGTGCGTGTTTATCTTTGCCAGCTCGTGCGTGCTTGCAAACCCTACCATAATTCTTACCTAGTGCGCGGCTACCGATAGAGGACTTTTTATGTACTCCTCATGTATGTCGCTTCCGCCAAAAATCATTCTCACCGCAATCAACCGCCTCACCTTTCCGTCGGTGCCCCAGGCCGAACCAAAGTTCATGGGAGGTCCCGAGGCACCGTTCATAATCCATTTTTAACCACTTCAACGACGCAGGCACGTCACCACATCAGCGACGTAAGCACGTCGCGTGATGTCGTTGTGTGCATTACGTGGTGTTGTTGAACTCCAAAATGACGTCACCAATGGGGGATTTGTAGTTTTTCTGTTTTTACATTTCTACTGCCTTGTGCTGAATCGAAAGCCATCAATTGCAGCGTGTTTACGGGGAATCATATCAGCCTTATACTGGCCCATTGCATCGGCTGGTCTATGGACATATTCCTTCCACAACATTTGTAGAAATTAGTGCATTATTGAGTTCTTTTCTTTTATGTTCTGTACTTTAAATCAATAAAGTTTTATTGTGAAACAAAAGAAGTGTGCTGTTGTAAACACAAAAGGGGTTCCATGGCCAAATAAACAGTGCCCCGTTGCTACATAGATACATAATTTCCAGAGTGTACACATGGCAGTACTTCAGTCCCTGACTTGAAACCACCATCTCTTCTATTTTATATGGAAGTCACTTCTTTTTTCATTTTTCATTTTTCATTTTTCTTTTTTCTTTTTTCTGTTTTCAGTTAATTTAGGAGCCTTACATGGTATTCCATATTCTGCAGTTTATACTCTCCATAACCAGTGTGAGCCTACCTGGATGATAGAGTACAAAGTTATATATGGAAGTCGTTTCTTATTTCATGGCCACCAGTTACATGAAGAGCCTTACACTGTACTCTCTTTTATGTAATTTGATCTGCCCATACCCAGCGTGAGCCTCCCTGAATGCTAGAATACAAAATTACAGATCAGGGAGCTTGGTGATCAAGACATAGCGAAACCTAAACCTATCACAATATGGTCCAAGATATCGTATCATTAAGCCCCTTGGTGTCGCTTCGTAGTCTGAACACCCATTTCTGTTCTTTATTGAAAAGGAATTTTGCTTTATCACTTACATGAGGTGGTATGAAAGGTTTTTCTAACACTGTCCATGGGAAAGTGTCTCGTGCATGATTGAATTCAGTAAAATGCCTAGTGAGTTTTTGTTACATTTTTTACAACAGAAGGTGCTTTTATGCTCAAGCATCCGAAGTCTCACCTTCCGAGTTGTCATACCAACATAAGGATACCCAAGAGCATTTAATCAGGTAGACCAAATTCTCACTATTGCAGTTTGTAAAGCTACTTTGTGTCCATGGTCTCGATGTGCCAATGTCTATTGTTTTGAATTGTTGAGTTTGTGGGCATACAGCGCATGCTCCACAAGGAAAGTGGCCTAGAACAGGTGGAAGATCCCACAGTGTCCCTACTGTTCTTGGTTCTTGCTGTCTTGGGTGTGTGTGTACCAGACTGTCTCGTAGATTATGGCTTCATTTGAAAGCAAAAAGGGGCATCGGTATCTTATCCTTACTTGTGTTCAAAAAATGCCAATTTTTTTTAACACATTTTTGAATCCCATTGGTGAGTGTGCTAAATGTATTTACAAAAGTCAGTCTTCCCAAAGGAGGTTTTGCAATTCTGGGCTCCAATAACACTTCTCTATGATTGTTAGTGGCACGCTTGCAAGCCTGTTTGATAAGTTTTTTGGGTACTGTTTCTCCTGCAGTTGAGTCGTCAGATTCCCAGCGTGTTGTTTGAACTTTTCCATGGTGTAACAGTTAAGTCTCAGACGTAAAAACTGGCCAAAGGGCAAGTTATCCCGCAAGGCCTTAGGATGTTAGCTGTCATAGCGTAGAAGGGAATTACATGCCGTCTGTTTCCGGAAGAGCTCGCTTTCAAGACCTGTTGGTGTCACATAGATTGGTAAGTCGAGAAAAGATATTCTGTTTCTGTTTACCTCTAGGGTGAACCTTAAAAATTCATTTCGAGTGTTGAGCCAGGTTTGAAATTCTGTGACAGACTCGACATCTCCACGCCAAACTACAAGGATGTCATCGATATATCGCTTACATAGACTGATTGACTTCTGGAAGGGATTATCGTTGGTCAATACGTATTGTTGCTCAAAACTGTGAACGTACAGGTTCACCAAGCTTGGCGCAAAAACGCTCCCCATACTAGCTCCAGAGACCTGGAGATAGATGGTTTCTTCAAATTTGAAGAAATTCTCCTTTATGGCCAACTGTGCTAGTGTCATGATAAAATTAACTGAAATGATTGAGTCCAGAGTTGTTTCATTTAAGATGTCAGAGATAGTATCCAACGTCGCATCCTGCGGTATAGATGTGTAGAGGGATTCAACATCGAAAGAGACTAACAAGTCTCTTTCCGAGTCGAATTCTACTGTAGGTAGCAAACTTAATACATCTTTTGTATCTTGCAGATACAAAGGCATTTTCTTCACTATTGGTCGTAAAAAGAAATCTACGAAAGTTGACAGAGGCTCTAGTAAGGAGCCTATCCCCGATATTATGGGTCTCCCAGGTGGTGGTCTCTGAGCCTTATGAACCTTTGGTAGGGCGTAAAAATAAGGCATCACTGGGTATGCAGTTTTAATAAATGCCGATTCTTGAGATGTTATCCATCCTTCAGTATAGGCGTTTCCACTACTTCTGGAATGACTCTGCTCATTCTTTCTGTAGGGTCTTCTTTTAAGGGTCGATAGCACCTTCTGTCGTTCAATTGTCGTAGACACTCGGAGCTATAGACTTCCGTGTCAAGAATAACAATCGCACCGCCATTGTCGGCGGGCTTGATTCTAATAGTGTGATCCTCAGTCAATGCTCGAAGTGCAGTTTGTTCCTTCTTGGGAAGATTGCTATAGTTTCTTTTTTTGTTTGTACACAGGATGTTAATCTCCTCCTGTACAGCTCTTTCAAAAGCTAGTACTTGTGGTGGTACACTCTGTAACTGGGGATTAAAGGTTGAACGATTTTTGAGCCCAGTGTTGTTAATATCGATCTGAAGTTCTGATTGGTCTTTCTCTTTGAAAAAATAATGAAGGCAAACCTTACGGAAGAAATGCGTTAGTTCTCGCTGGACAGTGAAGTCATCGCCATCTGACGTGATCACAAAACCCAAGCACCTGTTAAGGACCATTTCTTCTTCAATTGTCAGTACCTTTTTGCTAAGATTGACTATCAATTTCTGTCTGGGTTCGACATTGTTTGCTGCTGGTTCTGATTCAGTTTGGTTCTGCTGCGAGTCCCCATTTGTTGGGGTTCTGACAGAGACTGATGCCAATGCATCTGTGCTTGCCGATTTCTTCGCATGCCTCGAGATCTGCCCTGGCCTGCCCCTAAAAGAGACTGATTATTATAGTCGTGTACATAATCATATTACCTTAGTACAGGCATAGTGATTTTCAGACCTGAAAGAATAATAACAACATAAACAAAAAACATTTTTGTAAGGAATTTTGCCAGTCAGAACATGCTCATCTTACTTGCTTTTTTTCCATGCCCAACTCAGTGGCAACATACATATAACAAGAACAAGTCCACTCACCTGTCCTATACGAGGTCTTGGCCTCAACTCACCCGGTAACGACTCAGGTAAATTAGACCCCGCCCTGTGAACAAATATTGTAGATAAACTCAAAAACAGGACGGTATTTGCAAATAGCCATTCTTGGGTGGACTGTTGTCTGAAAGACAGTGCACCATTATAATCAACTGGCTGGCAAAATTCCTTATAACAATGTTTTTTGTTTATGTTGTTATTATTTTTTCAGGTGTGAAAATCACTCTGCCTGTACTGAGATAATATGATTATGTACAACTGTGTGTCTTTCACAGATGCAGTAGCTTTTTAAGCATAGGTCCTGAAGAAAGCCTGGCCAAGTAGCCTGTCTGGCTGAAACTAGTTGACCATTTTGTGATCAGCGGTATATTTGTTACACGCCGCATCTGTACTGTTTTATTAGGTTTGGGAGGAATATTATAATAAAAAGCTGTTTCCTTCCATATCCTTTTTATGCTTCACTCACTTACACTGCACTTATATATATCCTTTTCCATCACTATGGATATCTATTGCCTATTTTGTGGAGAGTGTTGACTAAAATAGTAATCACTCCTTTGTGGTTCTGGGGAGGACACAGTGACTATTACGAAACTAGAACCACATGATTTCTCTCTCTATGTTTAAGAGGTCAAGTGGCAGAGAGTAATGATATCCAAATGATGACACTGGCCACTCTTGGCAGTTGATGGAAATCTGACTGTTTCGTAATGAGTCTCTGCCTCAGTTGTAAGTCTCACTTAATGAGCTTCCTTTGGTTAAGGAAGCTACACAGTGGTAGTGGGGTATTTAACCAGTTGTTGTGCTCAGTCTTTTCTTTTTTCTCTCTCTTTCTTTTGACCGCCAGATTGTTTTTGTATTTAATGCCATCATTTCCAAACAACGTGAGAGTTCAACAATTAATGGGAAATGTAGTTTAGTTTTTAAGTACCATCGTGAGGTACTTTCTCCAGAGTAGTAAAGCTTTTCTATCAAACTCCACCAATATTCTGTGACCAATGCCAGCCTTTCCTTTTTTCTAATGAACACCATCCCAGTTCTGTAAAGTGAGCCATGAGTCCTGATATCTTGTCCCTTTTAGAGTTCCCTCCTGGGATTCAAACCCCAAACCCGGCGGTGATGGGTCCTCTATTCAAAAATTGCATTCTTGTTCCCATAAATTTCTGTTGTGGATAATGTCATCTTGCCTGGCAATAACATCTGAAAGAAGGAACAATAGGATGCAATTTGTCTGTGTCTTGCCACCATTTAAATTTTTTCCAAAGAAATAAGTTACACTCTGAGTCAAGCCCTTTCTCATGAATGTGGCATCCGACTTCCTTATGAAACAAGTGAAATCTTTGATTTCCTTCTTTTCTCTGCCTCACACTTCCAAGTTTGAAGAAAGACTGCAGAGGTTAGACACCAAAATGCTCACAAACACTACATTCACAGAATGCCTGTCTACTGAGTGAACAATAACCTTTTTGTAAACTTTGAAAGAATCATGCTTGCTAAGAGTGTTCAAAAGTAAATATATGGTTATCTCTGATGGTAAAACATTGCTTTGAGTTCACTCTATGAGGTGCATGGAAGCAACATCAATCAGGTTTCATATAGGGTATTTTGGTTCTTAAGATCTGTATGGCAGAGGTGTGCTTCTCTGTTCAATGATTCACCTAACATTGGTCGTTTAAATTTGACAAAACTAAACATGTGCAATTTGATAGGGTGGTGCTTCAGTCTTTTCTTATCAGATGTAACCCTCATTGCACCTCCTAGAAGAATGCTTGTGAATGGCTCACATAAGAAATCAGCAGGAGCTGACCCATTAGAAGAACAAGAGATTTACTATCAATAATGTTCTTTTTGATAAATGATTCAGTTTCTGAAGTTTCCTTACAATCCTCCCACCTCTCCTCTTGAGGACAGCCGGTTTAGTTTCTAATATTGATGTGCTTTAGCTCTGTTGTATGTGTATCAATATTCTAATATGTTGTTCTTCAATTGGGAATTCCCTATTATGTGATATACAATTTTGAATACAGTCCCTTGTGGGTTTGTCCTGATTCCTGACAAAACTGTGATGCCGAAATGCATCTATCCAAATAATCAGAGAGCACATAATTGATGAGAATATTAGTACATTGATAATGTCTCATGGCCTTATTCTGAGTAAGGTGGTCCTAGGTCTGCCATACTGGCGGTGGCGGTCTGACTACCGCCACCACTGGGGTGCAACTGGTGTATTTTGAGTGTGGTGGTCAGACTGCCGCCTCCACTGGGATCTAGGATTAAGTGGCGTAGGTGCATCAGAAATGGGTAGGAATATGCTGGCAGTGCCGCTGCAGCACAGCTGAGCAAATTCTGAGTTGCATTTTTACCGCCCATTTCATGGCAGTGAGCCCGCCATGAAAATGGTGTAAGGGGTACAACTAAGGTAGCCCTAACACGCCCCTCTGCTGCTTCTGGGCGTGGGGTGCATGCAGGGGGAGGAACATGTTGTGCCCCACTGGAATTGCACCCTATTCCTGCACGGTGTGGCATGCACGACATGCTGCATGCCACACCGTCCACTGTTAAGGCTCTCCTATGAGCTTAACACAGCTGTCGCCATGAGACAGGCGCAACACCACCCGCCTGCCCCTGATTCAACTCAGAATACGGCAGGTGGGCACGCCACAGGCTTGGCGGTCCTCCTGCCAGTGCCCAGGACCGCCAAATTCGTAATTAGCCCCTATCTGTCCCAGTTCTCATGGGTTACCAGGGCAGCACTACGAATGAAAGCCTCTTTTGGGACTTAAAATAAAAGATGAAACTGATGTCACTGTCTCTTGGAGCACCTTATTTACTGCACAGAGGAAACTGGTGTTCCCCAATTCTACAGTTGATGGTGGTGCCAGTGACTGGGTTTTGCTGAATACATTTCCAGGTCCAGTCTGACACTTAGGGATCTGGTTCACATTACGAATTTGCATGCACTGAATCACCCTTCAGAAAGAACAATACCACTGGTAAATCATTTGTTATTAAAGCTTACCATGCTTACCCTATCTCTTCTCTCTGACAAGTAATCATAGTGAAAATGTTCTTTCTCTTTGTCCTTTAGAGATCTAACTATTCCAGTAAGGACGACCATTAATGTGAATCACCTACGTCTCTGCACCACTATGTCTTCCCCACACTCTTTTAGTCACATTCTCTGCTGTTCGGGAATCTAGTTACACCCACATTAGTAAAGCATAATCCATCACTACACCTGCTCGTGTTGGGGAGTTTCCTTTTTTTGGGGGCTTTTATCTGTTCAGCAATATCCCTTGACATCCATTGCTGCCATTGGTCCACATCCATCCCATCTTTTCTGGGTCATACCCTTTTTGTAGAGTCTTCTGTTGGGCAGTAACCACCTGTTTTAGGTCCTGCTGTTGGTCTATGATTGCAGTATTCACCCCATAGAGACCGGTCAATGGTTGACATGTTGTTTGATTCTCTTGCCTTTAGATGTTAAAACTAATTCACTCTGTCCAGACACTTCTCTGCCATTGCGCACCTCTGCACTGCCCTCACACATGTCCCACATTCTCCCTCACAGATGCTTTCTGCTTCTGCTCTGAACCCCACTCCCCATCAACCTATAAGCGAGGAGTTCTCGTAATTGGCTGAAAGGGAGAGAACAAATCCTTGTCCACATTTTCAATTTCTCAGGAAATTGCTCTTGTGACATACAAGGGCTTTGCAACAGACAATTATTCTGCTGCACCTAATCTTTTACTTTCCTTTGAAAATCTATAATCAGTTTACGCATTTGCGCTCCCCATCTGCCTGGTTTGACTTTTATTATCTGTTTGCTGCTTTTACTGCTTTTCTTTTTCAAGCTATGTAATTAATCTGCTGCCTCCTTCAGAGCCTCATATCAGTAGTTTCTTCTTTCATGTCATATTCGATATTAGACGGAAGATGGCTGTGTCCGGCAAACTGCATCTAATGCCCAGTTGTTTGTTACTTGCCTGAGTGGAAGGGAAGCTAGCATTCTGTCATTGCCATTCCTTGCTTTGTCACAGTGGACCTGTAGTTGAGATCTTTAGCCCTCAATTCCCTTAAGTTTCTTTCCTTTATTAGGTTTCGCCTGCTTGAGAAATCTATTGTTTTTAATATAAACTTAAAAGGGACTTACATCCTGACTTCTCTCTTTCCTGGCTTGTCATTGGTTCCTGTGTGTGCCATTTACCTTTCCGCCATTTCTATTGGCTGTAGCCTATTTTCCTGCATTTACCAATGCTTGTTCCTCATTTGCTTCTCTTATCAGTTTCCCTCCGCCAAAATACTGTTAACATCTGCTTTGGTGGAACTATATTTTCATAAAGTTCTGCCTTTTGCTATTGAAGCATATTTATAGAACAATTTATCACCTGGAGAGATTAAGTTATTTGCATAGAATCACAGGATTTTGCACGCGCCTTCCAAGACTCGAACTAGGATCACCAGCTCTCGACTCAGCAGCTCTGCCCACTGTAACCACATCCTCTCCACTCCTTGTCTGTCAGGGAGCTCTTTCCTCCTCCTGGACTATGATTGATGAAAACAGATTTTCATTCATTACATAGGCGAACCAATGCATTCCAATGCGTGTTCAGTTTGTATGGTCATTTTGATAGATTAAGATACGTGCTATTAGGGAGGTGTTTCTACTTGGCTTGGAGTATTATATATATACATTTGGACCTTCCATATAACCTAAGATTTTGGTTCTCATTTTCTTTAAACGTTGCTTTCTTTCTTCCTACTCCTTAATGTTTGCCACTTGAATCATTTTTGCTTCTGTTCCATCCTGTGCAAACACCATGTTTACAAAGTTTTGGTTTATCTGAGTCGTCTTCGAATTCCATGTTAGCAAGTGCAATATTGTGTTTTTACCTGGGTGTTTTTACATCTTGGTATTCTATGGGTCTTCAAGAGGAGGACATTAACAGAGAGTGAACATGGCAGGTGAAAATAAGTTATGTGTGCTAAATGGGATTAAGGTTTAGTAGACAGACAGTAATTGCAAGCCCCCCAAAACTTTACTTGAGAGGCTAAATGAGGAGGGGTTATATTCCAGGGAGAATGGCCCTACCTTCCTCACTTTTTTTCATGTCCCAAGAAAAGCTGCAGCACCACTACTGCCCAAGCCCCAGCTCAAGTGTTGCCACCTGGATGTTTTGTACTGGCCTGGCCTGTATTTATCAATCTAGGCCTGTAAAAATCTTGGTGAAAGCATTCGAAAACCGATATTTTTTCCTTTCTGAAACTTAAAGCTGAAACAGCAAACCCTAAAAAGGAATCAGGTGTAAACTATTAGAGAGCTGTATAAATCATTTCAGAATGATAATTAGAGCAAACACAGGTATAATTACCATGTTAGAAAAGAATCCGGAGAATTTTATAGGTCTACAATTAGCCTGACTGGGCACCAGCAGGCACATCATCTGGTAATGTGAGCAACAGTCCTTCTTTTATTTTCAAATTGTGGTTTGTGGAAGTAGAAGAAGGGCTGCCAATACTCTGAATGGTTAACCATTTGACTGCGAAAAACTGTAATTTTTTTTGCTTCTTTTGCCGGATCTTATTTGATTGCTGGATTCAGGTTCTGCACACTGTGGCACTGCTCTCCAGTGCCTGGGATATGTGCTCTGACACCTAAAACATGGAGAGATTGGCTAATCCCGGATTGGCGTATTTAACTTTTTTATAAGGCCATAGTATATGGTGTAAAAATACACCCATGGTATGAAAATATAACTTTAAAAAAATGTGTTTATTCAATTTTGAAGTCAATACAGAAATCAACAGTGCAGCATAGCATCTTCAAGCAATTACAGACTATTGATGTGGTAGGTACAGAAGCAGGAATTCCCAGGTGAGAACAGATAAATGGGGGGGGATACATCCAAGAGCCACACATCCGTCTATTTACACGTGTTTGACATTAATCTAGGCCAGTTATGGTTCAGAGTTCATTTTTCATTTCATTTCATGAAGCTTTATTCGGTGCATAAAACATGACCATAAAAGCACAAGCAGTACAATACAAAGCAGCAAATACAGATTTAAAAATGCAGGTTAAAACTAAAGTTAAAGTAGACGAGTTATTAAAATATCATATTTTTTCTATATTCAATTGATTTATATATAAAAGTGGCAATATAAAAACATTTGTCCGGGGAGTTCATATTATAGATCAACTTCATTGCATCCTCCACATTGTAGATACCATACTTTACAAACAGTGGTTTCAAGTAAGTAACCCGAACATTCAAGAAAAGGGGGCAGATTAACATAAAGTGCAGGGTGCTTTGTTTTGAGTGCCCGTCACACGGGCAGGGGCCAACAGGGTACTTTTTTGGTTGAGGGAAGGCCACCAGAACGTGGGCCACTCCAAATCTGAGTCTTGTTAAGACAAATCTATGGCTTGGTCTAGCTACCATACTCAGGTACAGCTGGTAGTCTTCGCTTTCAATATATTTATTGTAAAGCTGGACTGTTGTAAGGCAACCATTCGCTGCAGAACATTTTTGGGACCTATGTAACATAAAAGTATCTTTCATTTCTTGTTTAGAGATAGTTCCGACGGAACATAAATCTAACAATATGTTGATCCCATAGATAGTTTGGAAACTGTCGACAACATATTTAAGCCAGGGTATCTTAGTACAGTTTTCCAGGTTTAGACAATCCCTGATAACAAGTTGATTTAACACTGTCTCTTCCTTGCGCCAAATGGATTGGAAAAGCATCAAAGGCCTTAGCGGTATGAGGTCACCCAAATACGCTGCCCCTACCTCCCTATGAATCAAATCAGTTGCAGCTGAGGTAGGTAAGCACAAAAGTTTTGTAAGGAAGATATTTTCTTCCCTTTGCAACAAGCCTATATTAGTGTAACCCCACAACCCTGCCCCGTATAATGCAATAGAGACACTCCTTGCCTTGTAGATCTGCATCATATCTCTAATTCGCCTATCCCCTAGCTTAGAAGCAAATTTAAAAATGCCATAGGAGCTTTTTACCATCTTCGTTCTTACGTTTAATAAATCCTGGGACCAACTTCTGTTGCAAGAAAAAGTAACACCCGAATAACAAAATGTTTCCACCTGCTGTACTTTCACCCCTTCAATAAAAAAGGCCTGGTTTTTACTAGTTCTGGCCCCACAGATCATGGTATGGGTTTTACTTTTATTGATCAACAGCTTCCTTTCCCTGATAAAATCAGAAAACCGATCCATCAGGCGCTGTAAGCCAACAGGGGTCCGTGATAGAAGTACGGCATCGTCTGCATAAAGCAGAACTGGCACGCTGGACCCAGCTACCTGAGGGGCGTCGGCCTTAACTGTTTTCAAGACGGAGTCTATGCCGTTAATAAATAGATTAAACAACAGGGGGGCGAGAACACACCCCTGTCTTATCCCACGCTTTACACCAAAGTTTGGGGTGCACTCCCCACTAGCCCCATACCGCACACAGGCTTGCATCTTGTTATATAGTCTAGCTATAAAGTAGACAATTTCCTCTGGTGCGCCAAGCTCTAACAGGACTTGCCGTAGTAGCGAGTGATCAACCAGATCAAATGCGCTGCTTAAATCGGCAAAACAGAGATATAAATTACCTGGCTTAGCCTTGGTATACTTGCCGATCAATATTTCTAAATTCAGGCATTGATCTAGGGTCCCACAACCCTTTCTAAAGCCATATTGGGAGGTAGCAAGAATCCCCTTCTCCTCTGCCCAGTCTTCCAGCCTGGACAGCAGCACCCTACTCATGATTTTCACAGATGAGTCAAGTAAACTAATAGGTCAGTAATTACATGCTGCTGTCTTGTCACCCTTCTTATAGATAGGGACAATAATCGAATCTGCCCAAGTAGATGGGATCAATGCTGTAACTGCTGCATTGAGAACCAAAGTAAGTATCGGTCCCCACAGTAAAGGAAGAGCCCTGTAAACATCAATTGGGACTCCATCGGGGCCCTGTGCCTTTCCCCCCTTACTAGCTTTAATGCTGCAGTCGACCTCTCCCAGGGTTATGTCCAAAGGGGCTATAGGCCAATGCCTTTGCACTACTTCATTTGTACCGTTAGCTTGAAATATGGCTGAAAAGTGGGAGACCCATGCCTCACTACTGACGTTATATGAAAGTTGGGGAGTTTTATCATTTTTAAGGAAGGGGGAATTGACTGTGGACAAAAACAGGCAGCTATCAGAAGTTTCTGCCGCCTGTGTTAGTCTATCCCAAGCTTCCTGTTGTAATTCCCACTTCCTTTTGGTGAGTGCCGTTTTATAATCATGTCTCAAAAGTAAGACTTGATTCCTATCCCTTGGTTTAAGGGCTAGGGCTGCTTCAATTGGGATAGAAGGGCTGTGCACGCATGATCAAACCAACCCTTACCGTGGCCGGTTGAACCTGGCCTTTTTCCCGTAAATATACTATCGATAATTCTGTTAATGTTAACAAAATTATTAACAATTGAAACAGACCCACTTCCTAGTGTCAAAATGTCATTAATATCTGCCAAAGTTCTGGATATAATAATAGGCAGAACTATTGCAGATTTTTCCGCTTTCCACCTCATCCTGGTCCCATTTGACCTATGGGGCTCAATATTATCTAGGGTTCTCAATACCCGCTGATTCTTGCAGTTCCAATTTTCTATTTTCATAGCTAAGCAGTTATGATCACTTAAATTAGGTACCTCAATAACCGCAGCCAAACAGTAAGGTGCTATGCTAGCTGAAGCCATAATATGATCAATGTGGGAATTTGTGTTTCTCCCAATAAAGGTGGGGATAGTTTGGCCGCTAGCATCTTTATCAGGTTGTACTAACTCTAACTCATAAGCTGACATAATACCATTAATTGCCTCCCCATAGACGTTATGTGGGAAGTGGGGTGTATTTTCGCCATTATTGTTTAGCACCCCACAAACCCTAGAAAGTGACAAGGGGCAAATTGAAGAGTTAAAATCGCCGAACCAGATGTAAGTAAAAATACATTTTGCTTCTGCTACAAGCTTCATGAGGGCACTTTCCAATTTATCTATAACATTGTGCCGTGAATTATTAAAAATATTGTTATAGAAGTTAATTAAGAGCACCTCTGTACCTTCTTTCAATTGTACCCATAAAATTTGGGAATGAGTTCCAACTGTTACATGTTTTACTACTGTCAACGTCAGGTCCACAGATAAGAGGAAAATTAAACCTCCTTTAGCTCTACCATGCCTCGACTCTACAGCTTCTAAACTGTAACATGCATACCCTTCAAAACTAGGTTTTGTAACACACCACGTTTCTTGGAGACATAAAATGTCGTAAGACCTGATCATATTCTCCCATCCCAAATTATTCTTTTTCGAAGCCCAACCAGCTATGTTCCAGCTCACAATAGTGGTTCCCCCTATGGTACAATTATTAGGTTCATCTTGGTCAACAATGAGGTTAACATCAACCTCGATGGAACCAACATTAGAGACTTCAGCATATGCTGTTAGTTGGTTAATCGTTTCCCTCCCTATAACCGGGTCAGATACCATACCACTGTCAAGCACTGTAGAAGTAGAATCCTTAGTTTTCCCCAGATCTATACTAGGCCCACCTAAGTGTATTCCTTGAACGTTAAGGGGTAAACTAAGCTGAGATGTAATGAACTTTGGATGTCAATCGTTCTGGTCCAAAGAGCTCAAAGCTTGGTATCTATTCTGAAATGGTACCTCAAATATTGGACCTTGGTTGAGGGTAAAGGGTATACCTCTATTGGTGGCATGGGGCATCTTACTGAGATGATTATAAAAGTATCCCAAAGGGCGTACAAGTACATCGTTTGCATTCGGGGTTAGAGAGGCTGCTCTGAGCAGGACAGTTGCGGCATGCTGAGGGTGTTTAAAATTAACAATAACACATTACCCCCTACAGGTCTTTCTTGAGTTCCCAATCCAATTAACTCTTCTTGTTGTTAGTATTTGATTCCTGGGTTTGGGGGGTGTGAGACTGACTGATATCAAGAGGCGGGACATTGGTTAGAACAACTACATAAGGAGCACAGTCTGGTGGAAGATTGATATAACTACTTTTCTTGGGCGCAGATCCTCCAAACGTATTTGTTGGTGCTGTTGTTACCTGTGCAGTCCTACTGCCCCCTGGCAAACCAGCTGTGGCTACTTTATTTAAGCTCGACCTCTCAACGGGTGGCTTCGGGGCATTATCACGCACAGTCCTACAATCCGCTGGTGGACCAGCTATAACTACTTTATTTAGGCCTGACCTCTCATCAAGTGGCTTCGGGGCAGTGTCATTAGATATTACCCCCTTCTCTCTAGGCCTAGAGCTGTCATTCTTGCCGATGTGCGCATCCAGTAGTCTGCCCAATCTACCCACCTCAACTGTCAGAAGGTCTAGTTTGTCCTTGAGTGGTTTAACAATTGTCTCAAACTTCCCCCCAATAATACTAACCAGTAAATCAAATTGCTCTAAATTAGAATTAGCCATGCAGTTCTTATTCATAGTCTCTTTCTCCCTGGCGTTATTAGTGAGTGTAGGTTCAGCTTCCCTTTTATTATAGATTCCACCGCGCCTGGTTTGTACTTTCCTACAGGCCCTCACTGTTCGCAAGGCCGGGGAACGCTGTGGTGTAATGGCATCAGGTGTTTCAGTTGGTTCGGGGGGATCCTGAGTTTGAACTGGATCAGCTGGTATTTCCATTGGAACAACATCAGGATCACCATTAACAACCACAGGCAGATCATTACTAACTACAGGTAATGCAGGTAGTAAGTCTGGAGGGTTCTCCCGGCCTAACGACTTTCTTCGGTCGTTGTTAATTTTATTCACAACCTTTACTAAGTAATTGTCCATGGTTGCTTTATGTTTGGGCATTTTGAAAAACACAGTATGGAAGTATGAGCGGAGGACAGGCAGTTGGACTCAAGAAGCAAAAGATATATAAAGGTACTGAGTGGCACCTGAGGCGTGTGGACACTATGTTGAAATGAGTAAGAGTCAAATATTCATATCGCTTTCGACTTACTGAATTGTCTTTGTCCCAACAGCCAAGGGGGGTTGCCCAGCCCTGCCTCGTTCTGCACCGGACGGCCACAGACGGCCCGCCCTCTGCCCGGGCTCAGCCTGGCGCTGCCCGCGCGCGTCCTGCGTGGCGGGAGGCACCCCTTGCACTTGTAGCGCCTCCGGGCGCAGGGATGCCATCACAGGTGCAGCGCCGGAGGCCGGGGCAGCTGGGGGATGTAGTTCCCGCTGCGACCGGTCCGACAAGAAGGAGCCAGCTGCCGTTGCCCTCATGGCGCGGAAACAGGAGAGGAGGTGTCCTTTCCCCTCAACCAGGTAGGGCAGATAGAAGGAAGCCGTTCCCCTCACGGCGCGTGTCCACAGCTTAGCGTCCCCGTTTCAGAGTTGATCCCACTAGTAGTGAAGGGGGCAGGTGATTGCACAGGTCAAAGTGGCAGCTGCTCAATCAGCCTAGCCTCAGAGTCAAGGATCACAGAGGTCGTGCTTCCTCCATCTGTAATAGCCAAAACCATACATTACCCAACGTATCCAGCATGTTACTGCAGCATTCTAGGTCCCTTTCTGCAAGTTCATTGGTGCGTATGTTCCGAAGCCAGCACCCTTCTGGAGCCGCCCACTCTGGCATGAAAAGATAATTTAGCTGTCACATGTGGCCTGCAGCACTTATTGTGCCATCCATTAGTGTGACAGAAGAAAACATGACTTCAGGTTTACCCTGTGTAGCCTGACTGCAGCTGATGCAGCGCTACTCCGAAAAATATTTTCTAAAATCATGTCACCTTTCCTTGTAGTACCAAATCATACATCTACTCATCAGTGGGACCCATAACACTGTGAGTTACTCACATTACACTTCCATCCTACTTTATGGATTGGTGAAATTCAAAGGAGAGCTGCTGTATCATGGCGTAGTATCTAAATCAAAACTAAATATTTATACTATTTACACCTGCAGTTTAAATGAGATTTACCATGGTTCATTAACAAGACATTTTATTCAGACACACCACCATTATGGTCGATGAATCTGCTAGTAAAAAATTAGGCGTAGAAAAATACAAGACCAGCTTAATTCTCCATTTATCTAAATTTTATTCCAAGCAAAGTTCAGCATGTCTGACAGTTTATTTGCTTTAATTATTTCTTTATTCAAAGTAACTTCTAAAAGGAACATTTTATTTCAAATAGTCATTTTCATTTATTTTAAAGATTCATAAAATAGACATTATTATTTAGATTTCAGAATACAAGTTTTAGCAAATGACAGATAGTTTCCAAAATTCATTTTCTCCTAACTACCCTAACTAGTACCCTCATCTAAGGCTCAGTTCTCATTCAAAGAAATAAAACATGTATTCAAGAAAAATCTTACATCTCAGGAAAATCAGCATTTAGACAGCATCTCAGGAAGAAATCGAAGAGAAGCATAATTTTAAATAAAGTCAGGGGTTTTTATACACTATTTCACTAACTTTATCTATCTAAAAAGTAATTTTCAACACAAACTCGGTTTCTGATTGGACAAATTTGGGGTGGATGAGCATCACCTCATCATTCTAACATTCAATTCTGTTGTGTAAGCTACATTTTAAAGGGCCCTTTGTTTAAGAAAGTCTTTAGCCTAGTCACATCCTCCATTGGCAACTCCATGTACTTTTCCCACGTTCAGTAACTCAAACGTCCATCCTCTTGGCAGTCATCAGGACTTCCAGTGGCTTCATTCATGTACAAGCAGCTCGCATTCAACTCGGACTTGGGCTGCGCATGCTCAGTTCATCGTCTATTTGCAGTTAATAGAGCAGCCATATTTTCACTAGGCCTCACCGGCCAGAATGGGAAATATCATAGAACCAAACACAAAATAACTTTAAATATGGAACTATAGCCCTTCTGTTTACCTCCCCCATTACTAAGGTTTCCCTGTTAGTTATTACCTAGCAAACAAGCAACATAGATGCAATTTATACTCACATATCCTTCGGTTTCTTCCACAAATACATACACAAAAAGCACATTTATGCAGTTTTTATTTATTTCGAAGCTTTGCATTATTTTACATCACGACAACAACATTAAATAGTTAGTTATATTTCTTCATGCAAGCAGATTAGTATTCCCACGTGTATATGTGTGTGCATTCTATACTACGTTGGTTAATATTTTCCACACCACACAAAAAAAAGGTTACTGTTATGAGGAAATGATTTCACGTGGGGTATACAAAATTTTGTTTTCCCACCTCGCTCCATCAACTCCCTCCTCTGGTGATTTTATCACCAAATATCTCCCAAAATGTTGCAAATTTTTAACAAAACATGTTTCGAGCTCTTCAGATTAGTATGGTTTATACTTTTGTATCATTTTCTTTGGTTTCTTTAAAAACCTTTTCTTGAAATTCCTCCATCTCTATATCACAGTTTTCTCTTTCTCTTTCTTGTCTTTCTTGAATTGCCTTCTTCATCGATTTTCTAACATTCCTTCTCTTTCTATATATGCAACATAATCTTATCATCAGAATCGCTAATACTATTATTGTTACTGGAATTAGTATCTTACCTATAATTGAACTACCTATTTCTTGGAACCAATGTTTAACTGCTGAAAGTCTTTTACCAAGTCGTTCAAGAACACCCTCAACCTCCAGTGGTTCAATTTTTTTGTGCAACTCTGTGATGTTTGTAATGTATTTTTCAATATTTTTACTTTTATCTGGAATATAGGTGCAACAGTGTTGTATCTTCAAAATTCCACAAACTCCTCCTTCTTTTGCTAATATCATATCAAGAGCAAGACGATTTTGCATTACCATTGCTCTCATAGCAACCATTTCAGTATTTACCATTAAGAATCCACCTGCTGTGTCTGTTGACAAACGATCTACTATCGTTGATAATCTTCGAATTCTGTTTGCATTGAACGAAATTCCCACTGCTGGTATCAGTGCTCCAAAACTATCACCTGTTATTTCTATTACACTCTCTCTTTTATTACGACTTAAAGTTTTACCTATTTCATGTATTCCATTAGTACCCCTATCTACATGAAATTTTTTAGGAAAGACCGGACCCACATAGCAAGTCCCATACCAATGGTCCGGTAATCTATAGTACGCTTTGTTCCCACAGATAAAATATATACCAGGGAAAACTGTATCTTTTCCCCCTTTAAATCCCCAACCCCCTAAAATTCTATAGGTGTCTTTACATTGACTCACTCCCACAAAATAATTGTCATACAAAGTGTTGTCTCTTCTTATACAAAATTTCCCTAACAATGGAGTATCTATATTTATAGCCACATTCACATTTCTATCATCAATGTTTTCATCTTCAAATGTCCAATATTTGGATTTCTCATGTTTTACCTTTTCACTGCGTTTATAAGCAATTCTTCTCTCTTCAACCAGATCTAGAAATGCTTTCTCCTCAACTCTCGGTTTACATGTCAAATTATTTTTGAAGGCGTACTCATGGCTCAATTCATCTATTTCCAAAAATAATTCTCCCATTACTTTGTCAGGCTTCATTCTATTCAGAGTGCTATCAATTTTTAACTTAGCATATACTTCATCTGAATTTGAATATTGATACTCTAGCTTCCCTGTTTGATAAAACAGGCTTGCAATCACAATACACGTGACACCATATGTAAGTGGAAGATGGTGATATGTCACCCCTTCTGAAACAGATGTTGGTAATTTTACACAAACGCAACCGTCACTGGCACACATAGTTTTAACATATTCAAATAGCAATCGAGAAAATGTGTTTTTGGTAAAATCACTAATGGACCTATCCTGATGCATTTCTGTTCTTTATACATGCTGTTTATTAGGCTTTGATTCCACATTCTGTCCACTTGAACTCACATTATGTTTTGATTTGACTAAATTATCCTGAAAAGGAATAACAATTGCTAAGATTATCCATATCAGTATTAGTAATCCTGTACATATTAAACATAATCTACACCATTTTCTAAAAATAGAACATTTCGTTTTATGATCATTACTAGACATTTTTTTTTTACACAGTGATCTTTCTAACAATTTTTGTTCGACCTTTTGTCACCTATAAGCTTTTGCCTTCGACTTACAATGTCCTTCTTATCAGGATTTCAGGTTTTATCTTTCACCTTTGAGCAATTATCACTTTTCACTGTGATTCAGTCCATTACTCACTTTTCTCTTTTGACTTTTGGCAGCTTAAGTTCTCTTGGCTACTGTTCACTTCTTCAATAGACAGTAGAGCAATATGAAATGAAATGAAATGAAAATTGCACTTGTATAGCGCATAACTACCCGGAGGCCTCGCAGCGCTTGTGACTGAATGCTTAGCGCGAGCTCAGGGTAGTTCAGCAGGTTTTGGCAAACAGGTGCGTTTTCAGAGCTTTCCTAAAGGACATATGATTATTGTTTTCTCGAAGAGAGAGAGGGAGAGAGTTCCAAAGTCTGGCCGCAGTGTGGGAGAAGGAGCGGCCACCCCAGCGGGCTCTGTTAACTTTGATGGAAGTTGCCAGCTGGAGGGTACAAGAGCGAAGGGGACGGGACGGGACATAAGGCGTGACCATGGGATGTAGAATTGCGGGGCCTGCTCGATGAAAGGACTTGTGCATGATGCACATAGCTTTGAATTGCACTCTTGCCGCTACTGGGAGCCAGTGGAGTTCCTTTAGGGCCTTCTTCGCTGACTGCCAGCGGGGCAGGTTATAAAGTAGGCGGGCAGCGCTATTTTGAGTGACTTGAAGCTTCTGAGTGACGGAAGCCGGGGCTCCCATATAAAGAGCGTTCCCATAATCCAGGCGGGAGAGTATCAAGGCCTGGACCATGACCCTTCTCGCCTGGAATGGGAGCAGGGGGAGCACCTTGCGCAGCATCCTCATTAGACCGAAGCAAGTGGCGGCAGTATTGGTAGCTTGAACCGAGAAGTCAAGTGCTTTGTCGAGTCAGATCCCGAGGCTCTTTATCTGGGACTTAGGAACGGGGGGCAGGCCCAGACATGGTGGCCAGATGGATGCAAGGGCAGAGGGGGAGGGATTGCCCAATAGGATGATGTCTGTCTTCTCCCCGTTAAGCTTCAAACAGGAAGATTGCATCCACCTGGCAACAGCCTCTAGACAGGGGCCTAAGGTGTTGGACGATCCCTCGGAGTGGTCTAGAGAGACCACCAGTTGGGTATCGTCCGCGTAGGTGACAATACGCACACCAAAGGGATGGACTATCCTGTCTAGAGGTTCCATGTAGGCATTAAAAAGGGTAGGGCTTAGGGAGGAGCCCTGAGGGACCCCGCACCTAAGTGGGTGCTTGGGAGAGGCCACCTCGCCCTCAAAGACCTGAAAGAATCGTTCATCTAGGAAGGATGTCAGCCATTCCAGGGCCGCGCCCGACACGCCCATGCACGCCAAACGTTGGACCACTCAGGTGATTTATACTTCTGATTTGGTATTCTCACTCTTTTAGACCTTTGAACAACTTCTATTCTTTTTCCCAATGACTCCTATTGACTGGTTATGAAACCAGGGCCGATAATCGTGAACATTACCTTTTTTTCTTTAAATTTCTTTTTATTGAGATTGAGTTGCAGGACAGACATGAAAATTCATAATAAACTTACAGATACATGTCTTCATCATAGTTCATTCCGTAGCTATTGGACAATTTATAAATCAACAAAATCAAAACAGCAATATAAAGTTAATTAGATTCTACCGCCCTCCAATTTGTAACCGGGGCCCATAACCGTTCACCCATGGCACGTTTCATGATCCCTTTAGATTCATATAAACAGGCTTCAATATTATGAATCCCCAATAATCTAGTAAGCCACATCTGGAAGGATGGGGGATTTACATCTCTCCACCCAGCTGAGATCAATATGCGTAAAACTGCAACAAACATAAACATTAAAGCAGCTTCATCTTCCCCCAATTTTAAATTTGCATCTACACCAAGCAACATCAATGTTGCGGATAATAGAATGTTGTGTCCTGTCACACCTTCCCAAAATTTCCCTATTTCATTTTAAAAAAATCAAGACATACACAGGAAGAAAACATGTGCAATAAATCGGCTTGGCCCTCATTACAACGGGGTCAATTATCATTTTCAGTCAGTCCCCAAGCATGTAGCTTTGATGGCGTATGATACAAATTAAAAATTGTTTTATAGTGCTGTGCACGAAGATTAGATGCTCTTAAAACCCGTTTGTTCATTGCCAAGGCAAGGTCTACATCTGCCTCTGGGTCACTTAATTTGGAGGCCCAATTGGTTTCCATCTTCTCCATATCATCAGGGACAGCTTCCAATAGACAATTGTATACAGTTTTAATCTTGTTTCTATCCCTTTCTAAAATCTTGATCAAAGGAAATTCCTGAGTGGTATAAGCTCTGAATCTTATAGATTGTGTAGTTCGAGCTAATTGGCCATATAAAAGCCAATGATTCCCAGGAATACCATATCTATTTTGGAGTACCTCAAACCCCAGAATCTTGCCTTCTTCCATAATGTCCCCCAGGGTGGTAATTCCCCTTCTGTCCCAAATCATAAGATTTCTATCACCTTTCAACTGAGAAAAAATACTAGAATTGCCTAACAATAGGTAGGGGTTAATTCTTGGAATGTGAAAAAATTTCAGAACTGTATTCCAAGTCTGCCACAGACTTAACAGGGTTTTTAGCCGAGTTTTTTTGTAGAATCTCCGTTCTAATTCACTCGGCAACAATCCAGACGCCCTGTCACCCATAAGCATTCTAAGGATTGGGGTTGGCTTCTCATCTAATAGGGGTTCAATTCTAGCCTCGGCTTTTGGCTGCACTAGAATATGCATTTGTAACAGAAGACATGACCAGTGATATAGTCGTAAATTCGGAAGAGCCATACCCCCCCCCTATCTTGCGGGATAGACATGAGATTAGTAGAGCGCCTAATCCTACCGTACTGCCATACAAATCTTATAAAAATTGACTCCAAGTTTTTCAAGATTTTATCTTCAATTAATAGTGGAATTGTTCTAAATAAATACAAGATACGTGGAAACATTAACATTTTAAGAGCATTGACCCTCCCTATCAAAGAAAGATGAAGCACATCAATTCTCCTTAATTCCTTATCAATAGAACTTATTAAGGGGATGTAATTTTCTTCTACTATTTTTTCCACAGAGGCGTTTATCTTAACCCCCAGATAAGTTGCGGACTCAACAAATCTATAGTCAGACTTGGTTATGTTTTTAGAGCAAATTATCTGGATCTTTGTATCGTTTAATAGGTATCCCGACTTTGAACCAAAAACTTTAGCCAACTTGACCAGAATGTGTAGCGCCTGCTAGGGATTGGTGGTGATCACAGCTAGGTCATCGGCATACGCCAGGATTTTATTAGAATACCCATTATGCACAACCGGTTGAATTCCTGGATTAACTAAAATCTCCTGAATAAGCGAGTCAATATACAAGGCAAAGAGAATCGGGTAGCAGGGACATCCCTGACGCGTCCCTCTCCTGATGTTTATTATCCCTGATTTCTCACCGTTAACCATCACTCTAGCTATTGGTTCAACATACATTGCCCGAAGGGCTTCTATAATTTTAGGACCAAAGCCTCTGCCAACCAATATATCCCAAAGAAAGCTCCAGGTTACATGGTCAAAAGCTTTCTCTGCGTCAAGCAGGATCATTGCCATCTCCCCCCCCCGCCGCAGCACGGACATCAAATAGACTAATAGCTCTAATTACGTGGTCCGTCGTTCCAAGGCCCGGGCAAAACCGTGCTGCCACGGGGATACAAGATCGCTAATGATCCCACTCAACCGATTAGCCAGGATTTTTTAATATAATTTAATATCTGAGTTTATTAATGTTATAGGTCGATAAGAACCAGGATTGGCCACCGGTTTCCCCTTTTTATGAAAGATTATAATTGTCGTTTCTCTCCAAGACAGTGGGACCACACCAGAATAAAAAATCCCATTAAACAAATCCAGCAATAAAGGGGAAATCTCGGCCTCTATTGTTTTATAAACTTCCAGAGGTGTACCATCTGGTCCAGAAGCCTTCCCAGAGGCCAACCCCCGAAGTGCAGCAAGGATCTCGTTCATTGTAATGTCCTTATCTAGGTCCTCCTTAATTTTTCATCTAATTTGGGGCCTCTATCATAGATTTTTTCCCCTTCAGTGCTTCCAGGCTTTTCAAATTCGTACAGCCTTTGATAAAAGTGCTCAAATACTCTACGAATATCATTCTCTTCCGTATATTCTGTGCCAGCATTTTCAATATGAGTAATAGTAGTCTTTGCCTTCGCTTGCCTTAGCCGTACCTACCTGCCTGTTCCCCAGTCTCTTGGCCCTTGTTGATTGAAACCCCCCGTACAGCCTTCTGCGTTATTTCCTTTTGTAAATCAGCTTTCACAACCAGTAATATTTTTAGACTCTCAGAACTGTCTTTCCCCATCGCAATATCTTTCACATGTTGCTCTTCTGCCCTCCCTAGTTTCAGCATTAGATTATCAACCTGTTCTCGCTCCTTTTTCCTAAGTCTAGCAGAGCAGCTTATTGTTTCCCCCCTTAGAGCAGCCTTAAATGTATCCCATACTGTATTCCGGGAAGCACTGTACCTATTATTATCAAAGAACTCTGTTACCCATTTTTTAAGATGATCCGTAAATCTTTTATTCGTTAATAATTTTTTTTCGAAGGACCAGGGGTTTCTTTTTCTTTTCAGGCAGCCCACCTCGTATGTTATTATTAATGGATTGTGGTCCGAGATTAGCCTCGGGAGCTTAATGATTTTTAATTTTGATATCTCTGAAGAGGAAATAAGAACATAGTCCAGTTTTGTATGTTTCTGAGCCGGATTAGAGAAATATGTATACCCCGGGAGTTATGGCTGTTTAGCTAGCCATATATCCTGTAATCCGTGAGAACTTATGAGAGCTTCAACTGAACGGAATTCCCTAGGTTTCCGTCCAGCATATGATATTAGAGTTCCCCAGTCTGCCGAGATATTAAAATCGCCAGTAACTATTAAAGGGGTGGGCCACCCAACTAATTCCGTTTCCAAAAAATCAAATATTTCAGGGTCATCTTCATTTGATCCATATATTACACAAAGTGTAACACCCAATTCCAGTTCTGCTATTACCCACCTACCATTACCATCTGCCATTACTTTTTTTGCCTTCCCCAGAGATGTTCGGATCAGAATTGCTACTCCCCGAATTGTGGAAGTCTGAGTTGAACAAGCAACTAACTCAAAACCATTGAGACAGAGCAAGTTACGCTTAGCCCATGAAAGGTGTGTCTCCTGTATACATAGGATGTCAATGCTCTCATGTTTAATCAGGTAGGCCAGCCTTTGCCTCTTTTTCCAGTCATTCATACCCCCACATTAATAGTACAAATCCTAACATTTACCATTTATTCGAAGTAGAGTTCCAGCAAGTAAATCCATAATCTTCTTAAATAACCACAGCCAGCACTTTTGCTTTCCAAAGTTCAATTGGTCAATAATACCAAATACTGCGTCCATCATTTTTCTGATTAACAGCAAATAAACATCTTGTCTTATCCTGCACCACTTCCCATTTTCCCTGTTTCCTAAGACCACCCCTCCCCCAACCCTCACCTAGACCGTGCACCCCCCCGCCACCCCTCCCTTCGAGTGACCCCCTCAGCCCCCCCCACCCGCCCTGTTCTGCGAGGCACTCAGTCCTAGCTGAGTGTATGATGGAGCGCAGTGTGAGCAGTGAGGACAAAGTTATACAGGACTCTAATACATTTCTAATTTGTAGCCTCAGCAGAGTCTAAAAATTATTTTGCTTTAATCTCCAAGGAGAACAGAGTCTTCCCATTATGAACAATTTTTAGTTGAGCTGGATTAACCAGGTATGCCTGCATATTTTGATCCTGAAATTGTTTGATCATGCCTCTCAGCCGCCAACGTCTCTCCATTGTGGTGTGGCAAAAATCTGGCCTAACAAAAAACGAAATTCCTTCCGCATTACGCTTTGCATTTGGCTTTGCTTTATCAAATACGGCTTGTCTTAATATAAAATTTCCAAAGTAAATCAAAATTGCTCTTGGTAAATCTCCGTCTTTAATCGTGAACATTACCTGCGCCATCTTGCCCGATGGCCCTTTTCTAGGCACAAATAGGCGGCAGCCATTTTGATTGACCGCAACCATTTTGTGTTCTGTTGTTCACCCCTGTTTCACCTGCACTTCCGCAAGTATCTGTATAACCTTCTGACCGACTTTGGTATGTGTGCTGAGGGCCATAATCGAGCGGACAAGCCCACGTTTGATGTAAGCTTAAGAACGACATTCTATTGCGCCGCACACCTCTCCATTTCTTGTCCTCCCCATCCCTGAGCATGTAACCAAAGATTGTAGATACCAAAAGGTCCCGCACTAACCTGGTTTATTGCACCCCAAAGAATGCACCTCCCGATGGACAATGGAGCTTGTTTTCCTATCAACAGTAAAGGACGTTAAACCCTGACCAGTCTCACATGTTCCCGACCCTGAGGCAAAAGCCAGCTGCCTGATAAACAGCATATGTCCGACTGTTTATGATTGGGAGGGTACAAACCAACTTGTCTGAAATGTATGGCATCTTGTCCGGGGCGTGGTACCAAGCTTACGTGGCACCGCTCATTAAGATTGTATTGTCGAAACAATGTATAAAAGTAGCCTGTTGAAGAGTTGAAGTTATAACACCTCCCTGTGAGACATCCCGGTGTCTGCAGTAGACGTGCTCTCCTCTAGAGTAATAAACCTTGTTCTCGCCTTCCAGTTGCCAGCGCCTGCCTCGTTATTTGAATAGAAGAGAAGTGAATTAAAGGTGATAAGCCAAGCAGCTTTGGGGGTCTCAAAGGGGCTGCTTTTCATCAATTGGTGTCCCAGGCGTGGGGCCCATCAGCGACTCGCCGGTCCAAGTAAGAGAGGTCCCAACGACGGAGTGAACAACTAACCGATTGGGGTTAACCTGCCTTGAGAGGACCCTCGTCTGGCTGCCGATCAACCTGAAATTCACCAGTTCCGAGCGGACCTCTCTCTCGAGTGACCTGCGGTCCTGACTGGGACCCTAAAGGAGTGCTGTATCGATATCGGAGTGAGAGGACAACCGGGCGCTGGAAGGGGAAGACAAAGAACTGTTCATACGGTCCGGGTAAGGTTGTGAAATACGACAAATCTGACTGTCTGATTGTATTGAAATTGTTTGGTCGAATACTAGTATTCCGTTCTTGAAGTTATTGTAAGTAATTGAGACATTCCCTGCTTGCAAACAACGTAGAATAGGAATATTTCCCTCTTTGCAGGCAGCGAAGGGCAGGTAGTGCGGACCTTTGTCCACGACCTATTGAGATATTTATTTTGACCCCTTGTACGTCATGCCTGTCTTCTCAAAATTATTTGAATGGTTTGGACCGGACTGTTTGTTAGAGGTCAGTCATCCAGCACCGCCGGAGAGCACCCCTAACAAGGACATGTATGTTAAATATGGAGTAGCCATTGTTGCTTATAGCAAACTCTGGCACAAATACAATAGGAAGGACCGGGTAAATCAGTGGCCACTGATGGGATCTTTTGATCTCGCTAAAATAGAAATATTAGAACTAGCGCTCCACAGAAAGAAAGCTACGCCAACCATGCTTGACAGCTTTGGCCTCTGGCGAAAAGAAGCAACGCAACGAAAGAAAAGAGACAAAGCTAGGCAGGATAAAGAGATGCGAAAGTCTGCTTACCAGACCTGTAAAAGGTTAGAAGGCGAAATAAAAGAAAGGGAAAACAATAAAAATGAACAAGAATCAAAAATATCAGGCCAGTACCCTGTTAGAATGCCTTCCACTCAAAACCCAGAGTTACCGGCTAAACAGAGAATAAATGGTGATCTCTTGTTAGGCCCCCCGATCATCTACATGCCACCTCCTTATGCCCCTACTCATCCCGTAGTACAACGCCAAGAACAGCAAGGTACCAACGGAGACGTCACAACCGTTTCCGCTCCAGTCGAGCCACTTGCACCAAGTGCCTCATTAACAAACGCATTAGTAGAGATAGGATCAATAGAAAAAGAGTCGCCCAGGGTCCCACGATTAAGTACGGACGAGCGGGCAAACATTGACAAAATAGTAAAAACCCTCGTGGAGAGAAGAGAAACGGAAGAGCATGTGACTGATATATGCAATTCATATGTCGAGAACCACAAACGATTCTTCATTGTGCGCTTCTGTTACTACGCGCTTACTGCCTATGAAGAGAAATATCAGGATGTAGGGCCCGGGAGACTAATGGCTCTTGACAGAAAGGTTAACATCGGAGACGAAAATGACAACGATGTGAAAGAACTATTTTTGTCCATGTTAGAAGTATTCCGCCACCTCATAGTATAAGTGCGGATAGATACAGACAGGACATCGAAGCAAGTAAAATCCCCAGTAGAGAAGCTAGATAACATGATGCCGATAAAAGAAGCCGCCCCGTATTGGGTTCCCCCTAGGGGACAAGGGACTAATGACGACATAAACCATCAGGACGCTAAAGGGAGGGTGGTCTACAATTGGGTGTATCAGCCATGGGACAGACAGGACATCATGACGTTCCGTAAATCTCTGCCGGATTTACGAAAGAATCCCACCGCCTTTTACACAGAACTAGGTACCGCATTGGGGCCCACAATAATGACGCTCGCTGACATCGACTTGTTCTTCGGGTTATATTTACCAGCCGATGTGTGGAAGCAGATTAGGAAGGTAGACCACACAGAATTGCTCCGTCATACCTGGGAACAACTCAGCACATTAGACAAACTGCGGAATCCTGGTCAAAAACCGGTTAAAGCTATATTGGACCTCCCTGACAAAGCAGTGCAGAATGTAAAAACACTGATACCGGAGAAAAGATAGACTGGTCCATAGTAACCGCGTGCCGCCAGAAACCACAAGAGGATGTCTCGGAGTATTTCTCGAGATTCTAAACAGTGTTCTCTTATTACAGTGGACAGGACATGTCCACTGCAACCGGACACCACTTATTCGTGCAAAATTACGTCATAGGACTGCTGCCGGAGGTATCCCAGAAATTACAGACTAGCAAAAGTAGTTGGGCAGCATCTAAACCGGCGGCCATTCTCCAAATGGCTCAGTACTATGAACATCAGAAAAACGAGAATGACAGGGCTACAGAAAAGAAAAAGAAGGACTTGAAGGAAAGAGTAATGATAGCCCAACTCCAAGGGGTGAATACAGGGAGGGAACCATATAAGGGAGGATACCAACAGAATGTCCCTAGAGTACAGCCGCCTAGAAATGACTCGTTGACACCATATGTACGCCGCCAGGACTTAGGACAGGATCAATGTGCATTTTACAAGGAATATGGACATTGGAAATCCCAATGCCCGGCCTTATCAGGAGCTGGTAGGGGCAGAGGGGCAAGGGAAATAGCAAGTGAACAGAGAGGAAGAGGACGTGGGGGAGGGTACGCAAGTGAAGCAAGAGAAGAAAGGTCAGGAAGAGTGAACGCATTTGACCATCCTAGACAGAACCAGTATCAACAGACAGATTACGACAACACGTATGACTTTGCATAGGACAGCCAGGGGCAAGACAGGGATCCAGTCGAGCTCTATGTTGATCAGCAAGGCCCTTATGTTACCGCAAAGGTCCTGGGCACAGAGTCGCCATTTTTGGTAGACACGGGAGCAACACGTTGTGCACTATTCAAACGACTGATTCCAAGGGCACCCTTGTCTGGCTCACATGTGACTTCAATAGGATTTGATAATACGCCCTCCACCAACCCTTTGTCCAAACCGATTCCTTTCAACCTTGACAGCAATATTGTTGAAATGACATTTCTCCTCTCTTCTAACACCCCAGACGCCATTATGGGTCTCGACCTTTTGAAGCACTTCCATGAGACAATCAGGTGCTCGCCCGACGGAGTGCGTGTCATCTTATATGACAACCACCAGCACCATAGAGATAGTCCTTCCCAGCACATATATCCCATCTCTGAGGCTGACATATCCCTACTGGACACTTTGCCATCACACTTATGGGCTAGAGCTGATTCAGGCGTAGGATGAATGATGATTGACCCAGTACAAGTGACAATACGACAAGACACAATCCTACCGAAGGTACCACAGTACAAAATCTCACCAGAGGGTGAGAAGGCACTGACGGACATCATACACTCTTTGATGGAGGCAGGGGTGGTAGAGGAAGTAGTGAGCAACGTTTATAACAGCCCCATACTACCGATAATAAAGAGACAGGGAGAGGGTTATGGAAAAGCCTACCGCTTCATCATTGACCTGCGGGAAGTAAACAAAATTGTGGTACCACAGTACCCAGTAGTTTCCGACATCACTACCATTCTTACCTTAATTCCCTCAACTGCCACCACCTTTACCGTAATCGAACTAAAAAATGCGTTCTTCTCCATACCTATTCACAAAGACAGCCGCTATCTATTCGGATTTACCCTAAATTCTCGCTCATATAGATTTTGTAGAGCGCCCCAGGGGTAGACAGAGAGCCCGAGCATCTATAGCCAAGCATTGTGCATTGTCTGTCCTAACGCAATCAATTGGTAACAAGCAGCGCCCTTGCGCATATTTCTCTGCCACCCTCGACCCAGTAGCCAGAGCTCTGCCAGTGTGTTTGCGTGCTGTAGCAGCCGCAGCAGTATCAATACGACAAAGCGAAGGAATTGTGCTCTCCAATCCAATCACTGTGTTAGTACCCCATGCGGTCGACACACTCCTGAACCAGACCAAGACCCAACATTTCCTGTGGCTTCCTATTAGGCAGAGGATTTTATTTAAAGGTCTGTGCATCGCTCATAAAGCGGTTTACGGCAATGCACCCAACTATATTAAAGCCAGGTTGGTGCAGTACACCCCTAGAAGGACCCTGCGCTCATCTGAGGACGCTCTTCTGGTAAATCCGCGCTATCGTCTGACCACATTAGGTGGAAGGGCTTTCTCAACCACTCTTCCCGCAGCCTGGAACAAGCTACCATCAAGTCTCAGGAAGGAACCAAATTTAATGCCCTTTAGGCGATCTTTAAAAACAGTGCTCTTTCGAGAAGAGTGGGGTGTGATATAACTGGGTTGTCCGCTTTCTGAAAGGACCAGTTTCTCAAGTACAAGCGCTTAGAGACCAATCGGTGATAATGCGCTATACAAATGTAATAAATAAAATAAAAAATAAACATTTGACTAGCGCCCAACTGACCGGATATGAGCTGACCTTGCTAGCGCCACACATTACCCTGAAACGGTGCACCACCCTCAATCCGGCCACTTTGTTACCACTACCCGAAAACGATCCTGGTGTGATTCCACTACACGACTGTGACACTGACAGACGAACAGACAAAGAGTAGAGTAGTCCTTAGAGACACTGCCTTCTTGACGGCACCACCTCCGCCACATACGCTGTCACCGCAGCCCAAACCATTCTAGAGACAGCCCGTATTACTCAACGCTCTGCCCAGGCAGCAGAACTCATTGCCCTCACTCGAGCTTGTATTTTAGCAGCAGGTACAACAGTCAACATATACACTGACAGCCAGTATGCCTTTGGGGTAGTTCACCATTTCGGGATCCTATGGAAGGAGAGAGGATTCCTGACTTCACATGGTACACACATCCTACATGGAGACTTAGTCTCAGCATTGACAGAAGCAGTCCTCCTCCCCAAGAAGCTAGCGGTGATAAAATGCCAAGCACATAAGAAAGTGACTGATCTTAATGGACAGGGAAACGCACTAGCTGACGTTACTGCCCAAGCCACGGCAGAAGACAGGACTACAACACAAATGTATGTGACCAGGTCACAAGCCGAACGGTGGACGAGCGCTAGAACCACTGTAAGAGACATACAGACGACAGGCACACAGGACGAACTGACTGAGTGGGAAAGGGTGGGACTGAAGGACGAGGAAGATTGCTGGAGAACTAAAGATGGGAATAGATGGCTGTTGCCTAATGCCTACTTAATCCCTATATTGACCATGGCACATTTACCCGCACACATAGGCTCCTCCCGATGATTGAACTGATCACCAGAGTGTGGCATAATGCCAAGATAGCAGAATCTGCCAAACGCCTAGTGCAACAAAGTATAGTCTGCCTACAACACAACCCAGGGAAAGGGACCGTAGTACCACGGGGAGGGTTTGGAGTCCCTGACCACCCCTTTGAAGTCCTACAAATGGATTACATCCAACTAGAGAGGTGCCATAGTCTGAAATATGTCCTAGTGGTTGTGTGCACCTTTAGCAAATGGGTGGAGGCATACTCCACCCGCGACAATACCGCCTTAGCCACTGCAAAGGTATTGCTCAAAGAATTCTTCCCTCGCTATGGCCTTTGTAGAATATTATGGAGTGATAACGGCACCCACTTCGTAGCCGAGGTGACACAGAACATCCTGAGAGGGTTGGGGGTAAAACAGAAGTTTCATGCCGTCTTCAACCCCTAATCAGCGGGCCTGGTAGAAAGACACAATCCAACCTTGAAGCTAAAACTGGCCAAAATAGTTGCCACAACTTGGTTAAAATGGCCCGATGCCCTCCCATTGGCATTGCTATCAATGCGCTCCACCCCAACCAAGCACAGACTAACTCCTTATGAAGTAGTCTTTGGCAGGCCTATGAGCATTTGGGCAGCTCCAAAACCAACCTCCATTAACGATGTCCCGCATATACTAACGTCCGACTATTTGTATAAACTGATGAACGAGCTAACACTTATCCACCAACAGGTGCAGCAAGCCTTGCCAGACGTATCCAGGGACCCAGGACATGAGATAAAGCCCGGAGACCATGTCCTCGTGAAGAAATTCCAGAGGACCAAGAGTCTGGAGCCGAATTGGACGGGCCCCTTGCAAGTCTTGATCACCACCCGAACTGCCCTTCGAGTGGAAGGGAAGCGAAATTGGCTGCATGCCCACCACTGCAAGAAAATCCCTCCGACGCTGGCAACTTGCGAAGAGGTGGAAGTGCTCGAGGAAGTTCTAATGAAAGACCAACCAGCGCTGAGTTGCTATTCACAAGAAGACACACTGCAACTCACAGAAGTTCCTGACCCCACGGTGCCGTCCAAGAAAGGCTACAACCTAAGATCAACAAAAGGAGGGTGCTCCGACAACCAGGCCACTTACTGAGTCGAAAACCTCAGATCGGTAGCACAGCCAATGCAACCAGGGCAAAATGCTAGACAAAGTCTGTGGTCCTGCCAGTCACTGAGACCCTTGAAGATGATGGAAGATATCGAACACCGGAAGAACAATCACAAAGCCTCCAAGACCTCCAACTTGCACGGCACAAAGACAATTGCACTTGCGGCAGCATTTCTCACCTGTCTCCTGCTAATGATCACAGTCTGGATCATTGAAGAGAATGCTCCCGCACGCAGAACAATGTTTCCCACCTCGCAACCTACTACCCAGAAAGAACATTATCTGATATCACTGTCGCCTCACCTCCGAGAGCGGCGCAAAGAATTTTGGAACAACTTGTTTGTACAACTGTTGCACCAGCACAGTCTTGCCACTAATGCCACCAACTGTTGGGTCTGTGTACTGCTACCACATGCCACTGAATGATCTATCCCATTCATCCCTTCACCCTTTTCCGTTCATGGGTCTTGCCTTACCTGCATGATGCTCCTCCAAGAAAAATACAGAGACAATGTCACTTCCGGAGAAACAATTGCTCGTTTCTACACCGAGTTCTGGCTGAACAAAACAAGAAGAACAGCTGCTCCTTTCTGTCCTCACTCCACCAGTGCGACATTCCCCATAAATGTCCCTTCCAAAGAGCAAGTGGAAATCCAAGTTTTCAACAATCCTGTCAGAACCTCCTTTTCCTACCTCAAGAAAAGAACCGCTACAACGCTGACTGTGGCCCTATCTGTGATGAATGTCTCGGGCCTTGTGTGCATCGAAGGCCATGGGACTAAAAATGTGCGACACAGCATGTGCGATATCACAAGGACTCTGAACACTGCCGACCCTCCAGCATTTGTGGCCTCACCAACATGTACTTTGTCTGCGGAACCAAGGCCTACACCTGGCTCCCACGGGGCTGGGGAGGTGCAAGCTACATTGCCTTTGTCCTACCACCAACCTACACGGACCACAGTGAGCATGGTAGTGTCAGTGACCACTCAAGATAATCCGACGAGCACCAGACCACCATGGAGAAGTGTGGCTCAATGATTAGAGCGGCAGACCCTGATGCAGAGGTCTAGCCCGGGACCAGGGTTCAATTCCCCACCTCGGCGGGTCTGGGGCTCAAAATTCCACGGGCCTGATAATTCTCGCCTCGGTGCCTATTCCAATCATGGAGTCCCACTCTGCAATTCTGGGCAATAGCTTGCTTAATCTCCACAATGGCCCCCACAACGCTAAGGATGCCTGGCCTCCAGCTTGGGGGTGCCCAGGAGTGGACGCCTCACAGGGAAAGCCAGGATGGGTTCCACAGTGGTATTCGTACAAGCGCCTTGAGACCCTTGCGGGTGAGTAGTGCGCTATACAAGTATCAATTTTACATTTACATCTAAGGCGGTGACAGCCCTAACAGATCAAACCCTATCGGAAAAATTAGAGAAAGTCTTGGCCGTAATTGAACACTGTAGGTTTTCCATGGAAAAAAAGGCTTGGTACCCTGACCACAGACATTAGCCTCCTTAGAGATGACCACTGCAAATTGGTAGACAAAGTGTCAGACGGAGAGAAACGAATGGCCACCATGCAGCCCTCAATCAGCAAGCACCAAGAGACTCTGCAGATCTTGCTAGGCCGAATGACCACTATGGAGGAGAGCATAAATGACCTAGAAGGTCACTCAAGACGCTGCAACATTCGAGTGCTTGGACTCCCAGAAGGCATAGAAGACACTAACCCTGTAGCATATATGGAAACATGGATCAAATCCTTCACCCCGTACACAGAGCATACTACATTCTTTTCCATTGAGAGGGCCCACCGGGTTCCGGCCCACAGACCCCCACCCAGTGCCCCACCTCGACCACTGCTAGCAAAGTTTCTGCATTTCAAGGATGCAGTACTAAGAGCAGCCAGACAGAATGGCCCTATCCACAACGAGAAAGATCAAATAATGCTCTACCCAGACTACTCCCCTACAGTGCAGTGTCAGCATTCATCCTTCCTAGAGGTGAAACAACATCTTCTGCTGGATGGCATAGAATACTCCCTGTTGTTTCCAGCTCGTCTCAAAATCAATCACGAAGGCTCCACCATTTTCTTTACGGCTGCAGAAGAAGCCCACGATTGGGCGGACCAACACTGCAAACAACACCCCAAAGGCCAAATATGTAAGGTGTCCACAGACACAAAGTTCAAGCAGACGGCGCCCCCAAAGACAAAACAGGAGGAAAGATATTGCCACGCCTCCCCATTCCTTGGGGTCACCGGATCTGGAACAAAATATATTTGAGAACGTCGCAAAGCCTTGCAAGCCACAGCAGAGCTCAGGCCCTCCTCCCCTACAACGGACATAGATAGAGGCCCACATATTTTCTACCCTGAGGAGGAAGATGGTAGCGGGTGATCGATCTCAAGGTCGGACTCTGTGACCCCACCACTGGTCACACCACAGACTACTGACACCCTGATTTGAACTGGACACTAATAGACTATGCCAGTAGGATGCTTAGATCAGGCTAATTGTAATGTCACTGAGGTAGGTGAATGATTGCAATACTGATCCTGCATCTACACGGCCCCACAACAGGGCAGTAGGTGCACACTGATTTTACAAATTTCCATATGGAGAGCCACCTCGCTGACATGTGGCGCCATCCCCACACTATGCTACAGCTCTCTTCTTGCATACGAGTAAGTTTGTATGTATCGCCTGTTGTGATAGGTCCCTAGTATTTGGGCAGTTCCCCACCCCTGTTATCCCCTCCCCATGATATCACACATTGCTACACTGTATTCTCATCTGCACGCCATCAAAGGGCCACAGAGGAAACTGACAAGAAAAGACGTTCTGAAGTAGAGGGGCGGGTTAAAACTGGGCATAGTACTCTACAATATCCCCACCCCAAGACCCCCATCGATCCCACATAGCACATAAGGGAAACATGCCCATCCTAACACTAAATGTGCGAGGCATGCATACAGCATGAGATACCCAATCTACACCTACATAAAGCGGCAGAACGCGCAGATCACGCTGCTACAAGAAACCCACCTGGTTGCAGGAGAATTCGCTGAGCTGCGCAAGCTTTGGCGCGGAATAATCTGTGCCACAACATATTCCGCCTACACACGCAGGACCCTAATTTGGATTCAACCAGGGGTCCCGTACCAAGAACTATCCAGAACGGTCTATCCTGAAGGGCGCTCCGCAGTCATGCAGGGGCTCCTAGATGGCCAGCCGGTTGTCCTGGGAAGCATCTATGCGCCCAACACAGATCAGAGTAAATTCTGGGAGGTACTCTCCATCCCACTAAGCTCACATACTCAAGCACCATAGATTCTGGGTGGGGACTATAACTGTGTACAAAATACATTATTAGACAGATCTTACCCCCCCCCCCTCCCCACCCGGCCTCCCCCATAATAGCACAGGCCAAACACTTTGCAGCATGGGTAACCCACTGGTCCCTCACTGATTCCTGGCGATCCAAATTCCCGGACACACTGCTGTACTCATTCCATTCGATACCACACAATCTCAAGGTCCATCTAGATAGCTTTCTCTGCTCTCCCCCATCCTGCTCAGGATACAGGAGTCTGAATACCTTGATAGGACTCCATCAGACAACGATGCCCATACAATCACTCTCACATGGAGACCACCCACACCACCGGTCCCAACCTGGCGCCTGCCCACAGAAGCCTAGATGATCCGATATTCAGACAAACCCAAAGAGAACACATACGTAATTATTTCCGGGAGAACACATGTACAGCCACCACATGCGCAGCGGAATGGAATGCATTCAAGGTTGTTATCAAAGGCACATGCATACAGCACATCACGAGAGTGCGCAAAACACTAGAACGAAGCATGCACGAAAAGGAGCATGCGTTGGCCATACTAACATAACATCACCACCCCCTTTTCTGAATAATTTTGTCCACCATAAGCGTGGAAGGGTAAACTCAGATGTGAGTCCCTTGCTCATTGCACCATCAGGATTCAAGCAAGCCGGGCCGACGACGGCTGATATGCCAGAAACCGGTCCCCGGAAGCTTGTTTCCTTCCCAGTATAAGAATTGGCTTGGTAGTTTGGTTTGCCCTGTTCCCATCATGCACTGGGACAGGAACAGACTAATTTGCATGTAGCCAGGTTCTGAGCTGGGATGGTGCAGTGAGCTAAAAAACGGTGATGGATCAAGCCCTGATCTTTGGACTGGGTAAGAGTGGTCTGCTTAATTCAGACACTCTGTTCATCACCACCCCCTTTTCTGAATCATTTTGTCCACCATAAGCGTGGAAGGGTATACTCAGATGTGAGTCCCTTGCTCATTGCACCATCAGGATTCAAGCAAGCCGGGCCGACGACGGCTGAAATGCCAGAAACCGGTCCCCGGAAGCTTGTTTCCTTCCCAGTATAAGAATTGGCTTGGTACTGGTTTGCCCTGTTCCCATCATGCACTGGGACAGGAACAGACTAATTTGCATGTAGCCAGGTTCTGAGCTGGGATGGTGCAGTGAGCTAAAAAACGGTGATGGATCAAGCCCTGATCTTTGGACTGGGTAAGAGTGGTCTGCTTAATTCAGACACTCTGTTCATCACTACCCCCTTTTCTGAATCATATTGTCCACCATAAGCGTGGAAGGGTATACTCAGATATGAGTCCCTTGCTCATTCCACCATCAGGATTCAAGCAAGCCGGGCCGACGGCGGCTGAAATGCCAGAAACCGGTCCCCGGAAGCTTGTTTCCTTCCCAGTATAAGAATTGGCTTGGTAGTTTGGTTTGCCCTGTTCCCATCACGCACTGGGACAGGAACAGACTAATTTGCATGTAGCCAGGTTCTGAGCTGGGTTTTTGCAGTGAGCTAAAAAACGGTGATGGATCAAGCCCTGATCTTTGGACTGGGTAAGAGTGGTCTGCTTAATTCAGACACTCTGTTCATCACCACCCCCTTTTCTGAATCATTTTGTCCACCATAAGCGTGGAAGGGTATACTCAGATGTGAGTCCCTTGCTCATTGCACCATCAGGATTCAAGCAAGCCGGGCCGACGACGGCTGAAATGCCAGAAACCGGTCCCCGGAAGCCTGTTTCCTTCCCAGTATAAGAATTGGCTTGGTAGTTTGGTTTGCCCTGTTCCCATCATGCACTGGGACAGGACAGACTAATTTGCATGTAGCCAGGTTCTGAGCTGGGATGGTGCAGTGAGCTAAAAAACGGTGATGGATCAAGCCCTGATCTTTGGACTGGGTAAGAGTGGTCTGCTTAATTCAGACACTCTGTTCATCACCACCCCCTTTTCTGAATCATACTAACATAAGCAGCAGACAAAAATGCAGCCACGCCGGCCCAGGTAGCGGAAGCCAAAATTGCATACTCAGAGGCAATGGCGGACCTCCATAGATATAATTTTAAGACGCACGCAGCTATGGTGCATAGGGAAGGGGATAATGCGGGCGGGCTGCTGGCGTGGTTAGTGAAGCAGGACACAAAACTCCTACCGATAATGACAATATGTGACACAATGGGCACCCTAGTGCACTTGCAAGCTGCTATTCTAGACTTATTTTGGCAACATTATGCGCAGCTCGATGCAGCCTCTGCCCCGGAAGACACAGACAGACTCACTAGATTCCTAGATGCGAATTATTTGCCCAGTATAATGCACAGTGATCAAAAGGCATTGTACGAACCAATAGCCGTGACTGAGATCAAGCAGGCGATGCAAGTGCTTTCCACATGCAAGGCTTCCGGGCTAGATGGCCTTCCACTAGAATTTTTCCGCAGCTTCGCCACACAGCTGGTCCCCCAGCTAGTAAATCAATTACAGGCAGCATTAGATACAGGCGAGTTACCGCAATCCATGTGCGACTCCGTTATAGTTCCTTTTCTCAAACCGGAGAGGGACCCCCATCAAGTAGGCTAATACCGAAACATAGCCCTATTACCAGCAGACTATAAAATATACGGGGAAAATCTTGCCGGACAGGTACTCCACAGTCCTCCCAACTCTGATCCATCTGGATCAGTGCAGGTTTCTGCTGGGCCGAAATACTTCCTATAACCTAAGGTGCCTGTTCGATGTCCAGGACCAGGCTCGGGGTCGCTTTACCTGTGCGGCGTGCTTGGTCCTGTACCTGGAGAAGGCGTTCGATACCCTCCTCTAGTCCTACCTTTTTCGGGTCCTACGAAGGATGGGAGTGGGATCCCGGCTGCTTGCATATACCAAATTAATATATTCAAAACCAACATCCAGGGTAAAACTTGGACAACACATATTGTTATCATTTCCCATACTTAAGGGCACGCTTCAGGGCTGCCCGCTCTCCTCTCTACTCTTCGCGATGGCAATGGAACCGCTCGGGGAGAGGTGGGGCATCCCAGTTGCAGACACTACTCATGTGGTCTCCTTATACGCGGATGACGTGCTCATCTACAGCCGCGATATCACCTCATATCTCACTCCTATACTTAACTCCTATGCTCCTATTCTTCCTATACTTAACTCCTGACAAGAATTCGAGGCGATGGCAGGCCTTAGAGTGAACTGGTCCAAGTCAACAATATAACCGCTCTCAGACAGTCTTCCCCCCAAGCAATACAATTGGGTGATATAGATGTATCGTGGAGTCCCCAGGGACTTCGATACCTTGGTATACGATTGTATCACACCGCAGGACATGTACAAAGGAAATTACTGCAGAGCAATGGCTATAATCAGATCCTCCATGAACTTCTGGGAGGATCTTCCCCTGGTGACTATTGGAAAAATGTTGGTTGCCTTAATGATATTGGTCCCGAGATTACTATATTATTTCACTAATCTTCCGGTGGTTCCTCCACGCTCCTTCTGCCGCAAGTTGGTCACCCTTCTCGGCACCCTAATCTGGTTATCGGGCGCAGACAAATTGCCCTCGCTAAACTGCAGCTACCCATGGACCAGGGCGGGTTGGGTGCCCCATCCTTTGAGGCGTACTTCCTCGCAGCCCAACTCCAGTGGGTGTCAAGATGGACTGCAGGTCTTGCGTTAGGAGAAACAATGACAAATACAGGGCCAATTCCCATCCCTATGGTACACCACATGCTATTGCCCAGGGCGGAACCAGGGCAGGAGTGTCCCCTCCAGGTGACAGTAGCTCACACTTGCCTGCACTGCGTACATAGAATAAGATGTGCAGCCCCCATGTACACCCCCATTCTGCCGCTGGTAGGAGCCCCTGAGGCCAGGCTCATTTCGCAGAGCGGGCACTACCTGCTTGGATGGAACCCACAGTTATGGAGGTAGGTTCCCTCCATGCGAATCGACAACTACAGACATTCGCAGAACTGGCAGTGGACACAGACCTCACCAGGGGGCAATTCCTGTTGCACAGGCAATTACTGGGGGACTGTCGTCGGATATGGCACACAATAGATGCAGACCCACCCACACACCCGGTGATACATACAGTACTGCAAATGGGCCCCGGGCGGCATCTGGTGACCTGAACATATAAATCTGTGCGAGCACTGAACCCACTCACTCTTACGCCTCTGCATGAGAAATGGGAAGCAGAAATTCAGAGACCACTCTAGGACAAGGAATGGGAACGAGCGCTGGAGTTCCCTAAAAAACTGTACTGCAACTACTGCTTCAAAAACATACAATTGCACATATTACACCACGCATTACTTGACTCCTGAGAAACTACTATTCTGACACACCCTTCATCTGCCCAAGATGCCTGGTACCCAATGCGTCCTTCCTCCACATGTTTTGGGACTGCCCAATGCTCCAAGTCTACTGGACTAAAATACACACCACTCTCTTCACAGTTACAGGACTCACAGACCTTCATACGTGGGAAGCCAGTGCATTGGGCATAACCAAAAGCCCAAAACACCAAAAAGTAGAGTCACGGTTCACGTCCTTGGCACTCCTTCTAGCTAAAAGAAGTATAGCAATGCATTGGAGAGCACTTGGGGTCAGCCTGTAGTGGCCTGGAGGGTGCGGTCAGCAAGTGGGGGCAGCAGAAGAGGAGGTGATCAGATCAGAAGAAATCACAGCTACCCGCAAACACCATATCCAGGCAATGGGAAATATTACTTCATTCCGTTAAACAGGAAACAACTGATACGTATTGCAGAACGCGGGGTCCCCCTTAGACGAGACGCACCATGAAGCAACCAGATAGGGCTCTCCAGTAAAGTAGACAGGTAGCAAAGCAAGGCCTACAGACGTGGATATACGATACATATAGTACCCTGAGTCTGACATCTCTCCCTTACACCAGCGCCTGCGTAGTTCATGAACCATTTAGGACGACTCAGTTACAGAGTTTAGTTCCACACTGAAAAGACAGCAAGTGTTATGCCACAGCAACAGCACAGTAGGTAGATTCTAAGCTCACAGTACATACCACAGGCATCGTCACATGTAGTCATGTCTTGAATCGGTCTGTACTCTCATAACGACAAAGCCGTTTAGAAGATGAAAGTATATTTCGCTTCGGATGTAACAGTTTACCGAGTGTTATGATGTAAACCTGAATGATATGTACTCTACAATTAAACAAAATGGATGTACTGTGCGAAAGTAAGAAATGCCAATAAAAGGATTTTACAAAAAAAGTGTTGTTTTTAATATTGTTAAAAAGAATATTGTTAGAAAACTATTGTACATAATATCATTTTTTGGGGTTATTTTATAAATATTTTATGTAGGGTGCTTTATATTAGTTTTTTGTACATGGCTGTGTTAGTATGTTTTGTAAATTATTTTAGTTATTTGTCTAAACACTTTTTTTAAATGTATTAATTTGTGTAAATAATGTTTATGAATAAGGAGTGGGATGGTAGATGTTTAGGGGTTAAGGGTAGGTAGATTATTAAAATGTGTAGCTATGGTTTAGATTGGAATGGGAATAGTAAAGGTAACCCTTCTAGTGTCCAACACCTTCCCCAATTTTTTTTAGATGGGAGTGATAATAGCAAATGTAACTCCTTTAGTGTCAACACCTTTGTTAAAATAGTTTTGTAAGAAATAGTAATAGTTAATGTAACTTATTTAATGTCCCTGATTTTCCCAAAAATGGTTCACATAGGAGTTGGTTTTGCAGTTTTCCCATACAAAATTAATATTTATATATGTTATACAAATTTTAATATTTTTCATATTTAATTAATCTATATATTTCTATAAAACATTTTCTTAGTTATATATAAATAATATTTTATTACAATTTTATTATTAAATTAAACATGCACATTTTATTTAAACAGTCTTGTACATTTGACATTTTTCTGTAATTTTTGCCATTGTATTACGTTTATTTTTATACTTAATATAGTTGTTTCAAATATATTTTTGTAAACTCTTTTTACATAACTTTTTATGTATATGTAAATACTATATTTTTTTAAAGAATATTTATTTTACTTTCATTTTTTCTCTATTTTGTACAACATGTTTTTGCCTTTTTAACAATATTTAAACATTTTTACATATTTCTAAGTTTTCTTTATTACTTGTAAAATAAATTACCATAATCTTTTATCAGATGATAGTCTTTTTTTAGTTTAATTCATCAACAATTTATTTACTTTAAATTTGTGGTATCTTTTTTGAATTATTTATGCATTTTCGTGGAAGTAAGTTGTGGGAAGATGCAGCCGTCCTTCTCAGCAGGTAAGACCTTTTCTACGTTTTGTTATACGGTTTTGAAGGTAGGGAATGTATCGGGTACTTGTAAATTGTAGTTATACTGTTGTTTTTTGGTCTCAGGTAGGCTTAGTTATAATTTTTTTATTGTATTCACTAGTGTTTTGGGCTAGGTTTCGGTAGTTTGTTAGTAATGAATTGTTATATTATGTTACATAATGTTACGTTATGCACTTTATGTTGATTAAGTGTGATGAATATGTTACTGTATTTTGGGTAGGTATTGTATCTTATTTTACAGATTTATAAATTCAAAGGTTTTGTATGGACGTTTGGAGTGGGTTTTTTAAAAAAAAGAAATAATTTTTTTTTGATAGTAAACCAATATTTTTAACTTTGATTTTCCTTGCATTTTTCTTATTTCCAGGAATGTTTCTTTTTTAAACTCTTTTTCAGATTTTTTATAGCTCATTAAGACTTTGGATTGCTTTGATGGATTTGTTTTATTTGCTATTGGACTTATTTTATTTTTTGCATTTTTCTGGAATTTAGTTTTCCTTTTTTGGCAGATTATTTTTTTGAGTACATGTATATTGAGGAGGTTCTGCAGCTGCAGATCAGTAAGTTATATTTAAGTTATTTTTTGTGGGTGGAAAGGTTTATATGTTATGATTTATGTCAATTGTATGTTGTTGCTATGAGTTAAATTATATTTTATGTGTTGTAATACATTTTTCCTATTCAATTTTATTTGAGATTTGGGGTTTGGGGTTTGGGTTAGCTGACATTTTAGTTTTTTTACATAATTACTATTCATAATAATTTTACACATCAGACTTATTGAAATTTCAGCTGTATATAGTTTTTGGCTGATGTATAAAGATAATATATTTATTATTTCTGCAAAAAATATGTTAATGTTCTTGGTTTAAACTATGGGTACTGTGTGGGGCAATACTTATTTTATAGTTTGATTTTGGCTATTGATACTAAGTAGTGTACATGCTATTTGTTTGTTTGCTAACTTTAGCCTTAATTTGAGTTGCTGAATGTTCCATTCATAGTTGTTGGTAGTTTTGTTGTTTTTGAAGGGCTTCTATAAATGTATAGACTTTAGGTTGGTCTCTGCCTAGTGTGGATTGGAAGTCATTATGCCATTCTTCTACTGGAATGTTGGTTATGGCTTCTGGGCCAAGGTACTGATGTACACATCCCACTATGGTATTTGGGTTGGCAACTGTGTCCAAAGTCGTGTAGTCTGCCAACCCAAGTGTCTTCAAAATAATCCATTAGGAGCCAAAACTTATGTTCATTTTGTTGATAGAAAGAACTTTCTATTAGTAGGTTTTCGTGGTTAGTTACCTCTGTCGCAGGGGACATGCATTACTGTAAACATTTGTTCAATTTCAAATGGCTGTTTGTTGCATATTCTACACTTAGGGGCTGATTATGCCCCTGGCGGTCAGCCCTCCTTTGCGGCAGTCGGGAGTGTGCCGCCAAGCTGGCTGCATCCTGACAGCCTCATTACGAATGGACAGCCAGGCCGGCGGTGTGCCGGTGGCTGTGTTAAGGCAGCAGCATGGTTCGGCTCACAGATTGAACCTGAAAGCAATGCCGCCACACTGCACTGTTTTGTGCGCAATGTTATTGTGCACCATATAGTGCGGGGCACACAGTTTGTGCACGACAGTGCAGGCATGGGGGCACAACATGTGCCTCCATCCACAATGGCCAAGGGAGAGAAGTGGCCGGGGTTTTTTTTGGGGGCTCCCTCCCTGCAGTTCCACTGACCTTTTCATGGCGGAATACCCACCATGAAAAGTTCTGCAGAAAGGTGGGTCAGAAAAGGCATGAGGTGCCGGTGTCGGCACCGCCTCTATTTCTTGCTGAGTAAATGCCCTTTGTGAATACCGAAAGTCGTAAAGTTCAACTTTTGGTATTCACAAAAGTGCATTTACAAGTAGTAAATGTCCTTTGTGAATACCAAAAGCTGTAAATTAAACTTTTGTCTCAGTTTACCTTTGTGAATCGGGCCCATAGCCTTTTAATATGAATGCTAATTACTCTTTGTTTTAAAATGTTGAATATATATTTCGATAATTTTAATGTCATTTGGTTGTATTACATATGCATTTATTTATAATCATTGTAGTTTAATGTTTTCAATGTTAGTGGTTGTTGGAGATATTTAATTAATAATATTTTGATGTATTGAAGTTTATATTTTTTGAGGTGATTTAAGTTTGTTTTAGACTTGTAAAATGCTTATAATTGTGGTAGAATATTTATATATTTTTTATTGTTCATGTTTTGTGTAATGTAAAATGTTGTTATTTTTAGGTTTTGGAATTCAAATTAGTTGTTTTGGTGATGTTAATGTAGTTGATATTGTGTTATGCAATATTTTTTACTATTTATATGTTTATCTAAGGATTACGATATTTTTGTTTATGATCTATTTGTTATATATTAGTGAAAGTAGATGTTTTAAAAGCGAAATTTTCGTTAGCAATATTTGTGTTTTCATTAGTTAATTATAGGGAGGCAATATGTTTGTGAACAATATTTATTTTTCTAATATCTTTGGGAATTGATATGGAGTGCATCGATATTATGTCTTTGACCCCAGCAAAGGGGTCTGCCCAGAAAACCACCCAGACCTTGGGCTTACACTTGGAAAACAAGAACAACTGAAATCTATGGAGCTAAATCAAAATCTAAGGTATTTGGTTTACAATGGAATTGTAATTTAGAATTGTACTTTTGAATATATCAGGATTGCCATCAGTTCAACTTTATTCAGAACCTCAAAAATAAAGGTAGTTATCACACTTCTTTAAGATTTGTTTTTTTCTTTTTCGATATACATCAATTTAATCACATAAATGCACATTTATACACTACAACATAAATACTGCCCGCCATCGTAATAGGCCCCAAAGTTAGTTAGTTAGTGAGAGAGTTAGTCAGTCAGTCAGTGAGAGTGAGTCAGTCAGAGAGAGAGAGAGAGAGAGGGTTAGTTAGTGAGCGAGATAGTGAGAGTCAGTTAGTCAGTTATTGAGAGAGTCAGTCAGATAGTGAGTGAGAGAGTCAGTTAGTCCGTCAGTATGTGATTCAGTGATAGAGAGAGTGAGTATTATGTAAGATGGTTAGAAAATGTTGTAATGTAAAAGTTGCCTGAAGGCTAAAAATACCAAAGTAAACTTATAAATTGTTTGTTTATGAATAATGGACACAATTTGTTTTGTTAAGTTTATATTGTTTTTTTATGTACTTGAATTTTTTACTATAAAGTACTTTATTCTGTGCGAAAAATTTGTAAGGACGTATATTTATGCATGTATTATAAACATATTTATTCTGGTGTAATATATTTTAATAATCATGCCATTGCAAAATATTACTTCACATGTTTGCGGTAAATACGAGCATCTGCTGAGCCTTCCACATCTGTAGTAATCGTAAACCAGTCCATTAGAAGTTCTTTGCTTATCGTCATCAATTGGTATGTTTCAGTATTGAGTACTTGTCTTGTTACTGTACTTATTCTTGCTCCATTTTTTCTATGCCATATATTTTCAATTTGAATTGTTTCAAAATCGCTGTGACTTGAACATGGTTCACCATCTTCCCACTGAACAGATCTGTTCATTTCGCCACATCCTTGTGTTTTAGTAAAATTGTGTAGCGTTGTGTTATGGACCTATCCTCTGTTTGTGTACGTTTTGGTTGCAGAGAGGGATTATGTACCCCATATGCTATGTGAAGTGCGCCACAATGATGCTGTGCATCAGGTGTTAGTGTGGAAAGATGGGTTTACAAAAGTGTGCCAGACTGGATAAGGTAGTGTTTTGAAGGACGTCAGTATGCTTCATGTATGATCCTTCACAATTGAGAATAACTGTTTTGCACAAAATCGCCGTGCCTCGAACATGATTCACCAGCTTCCCACTGAACAGGTCTCTTCATTAAGCCACATCCTTTTGTTTTACTAAAATTGCGTAGCGTTGTGTTAAGGGCCTATGCTCTGTTTGTGTACGGTTTGGTTGCAGAGAGGGATTATGTACCCCTAATGTTATGTGAAGTGCGCCACAATGATGCAGTGCATCAGTTGTTAGTGTAGAAAGATGGGGTTGGAGGACACATAAAGGAGCAGGGGTTTAAGCGAGTGCTAGACAAAGAAAGTGAAAAAAAAACCAACATAGAGCACACAAGAAAGCGACGGCAACACAAACAGTTGGGAAGGGAAATAAAACTGGAAATGCAAAAAGTCCCTGAAAAGTTTAATTAAAAAAAACGTTACAGAGAAAAAGCGATGGCAAAACAAGCATTTCAAAGTGGGAAAAAAGCGAGCCACATCTAACATGGGCTTCGATTGGAATTCATGGAGCATATTATCAAGGCCATTATCGCCGCTTTATCGGCAGTTTCCTGCCGATAAAGTGGCGATAATGTATCGCCTGTCCTTGATAATATGCCCCTGAGTACCCCTAATGTTATGTGAAGTGCGCCACAATGATGCAGTGCATCAGGTGTTAGTGTGGAAAGATGGGTTCGGAGGACACATACAGAAGCAGCGGTTTAAACGAGTGCTAGAAAAACAAAGTGAAAAAAAACCAAAGAGCACACAAGAAAGCGGCGCCAACACAAGCAGTTGGGAAGGGAACCAAAAGGGGAAATGTAAACAGTTGTTTAAAAAATAAAAGCTGACAAATTAAAAAAGTCCCTGAAAAGTTTAATTGAAACACGTTACAGAGAAAAATCTACGGCAAAACAAGCAGTTCAAAGTGGAAAAAAGAGGAAATGAAAACAGCTGTTTTTTAGCACTCGTGCCCTTAAAAGTGTATTTGAAACACGTTAGGAAGATAAAGCAATGGCAAAACAAGCAGTTCAGTGTGGAAAAAGAAAAGAAGATGGACACATCTATTTATTTGTGATAAGCACTCGTGCTTGTGCTAGCATGCCCCTTGCGGGAGCGAGCAGCGGTGCACGGGCCATCTGTTTTCAGTTAGCACGCGCGCCGCTGCTCGCTCCCGCAAGGTGGATGGCAGTACAAGCACGAGTGCTTGAAAAGATCTGACCATTTTCTAAAGGTCATCTCCTAGAGCAGCGCATGCGTGCTGCCTAGACGAGACCTAAAAATCATGCCTGAGTAAATAATCCCGAGTGGCACGCGGAGTGAGAATTGAATCTGTACCTTTATGTTGTGCATACCTACTGAAGAATCAGGGTATCAAGAACCGGTGAAAGAATGCACACTGAAATGTGAGAAACTGCGATTCTAGATCAAAAGTCGGACAAACCATTAGAAATGGGAAACTGGCAGCCCGACTTCTATTTCTTACTCTTACCCTGCCGCTGTGCTTAGGAGAAGGGACCTTTTACTCAATAAATGCCAAAAACTATGTGGGGGAAAAATGAGACATAAAGGTTAGTGCCACTGTACTCTAATTTCACCTGAAAGCAGGGACTGCCTAAACCTCTTCCCTCTCTTACCTTTGGCTGCCATAATAAAATTATTTGTGACCCTCAAACCAAAAAATGATCAGATGGCGTGGGCTTAAACACTGTCCTCGGATCAGTTCTATCTCCAGATACGAAATGGGGGTGGTCAGTGGTGGCTGGTGACATTTGAAAGTAGTGGGGCGTAAAAGTTTGGAGTGAGTGCACGGCAGCCTGACTGTCATAAGAGGGGTTCCCCCCCTGAGGAAATGTTGAAAAAATATTGGGCAAATTGTGCATTTTCAAGCATATATGAGAAAACAAGAAAGTTAATAAAGCAATAATTAAAGTGTGTTATGACATTGATAAAGAGATGTTATACATAGCTAGTTGCCTATTCAATATACCCACAGAACTTCATATCAAACCTTGCGATTTCTTTATTGTTATACAATGAACTCTACAGAGGAAATGCAAGTTAATGTGATTTGGCAGACGGGACACAAAGTCCATTCCCTGACAACGTCCTTGAATAATTTGTGCGCATTTGGGAGGAGCTGAAAAGGGTGCTTTCCCCTAGCCACTAGACACGTGTCAGGCCATAAACACTGGGCTCAGGGCATTTAATAGCATTGTTAACATATCGTGATATATGACAGTGAAAATGCAACTAGAGAGTGAGAGTCAAGTGCATTGTTCTGCTCAACCTCAAACGCACATAACTGAAGTGAGGCAGCAGAAACTCAGTTAGTGACATGCCAGCTCATGGTATATTTTAGGCTGGCTGAACCTTGATTGTACCAGATATATTAGAGTGGTTTCTAGACATTCTTTCCATTTCTTTTCTAGCCATGGGTGGTATCATGGTGCCATATAAGGACCACTGATTGGCCTGGTTAATGGCACTGATTGCCTGACCCACATGTGCTCCGCAATCAACATGTTAAGGATTGTAATGTAAAAACACAGCAGGCCAGCAGACATAGTTTAAACACATAATATTAGCGTGACGGGGGCCTGCCTGGAACATTCTGTCCCCGAGTGCCTCTGCCCTGAGGCCATGCCCGGACATCCTAGAGGGAGAGGGTACGAGGTCATAAACAAACCCCCACTCTGACTCCCCCACCTCACTTCCTCCTTGTGTGCGGCGTGCGCACTGCAGCGCTGACACTGCCTATGATCTGAGGCAGGCTGGGTTCATGCAGCAGAGCTGTTCAGCAGGAACACTGCCGTCCACCTGTTCCTACATGCCTCGCTGGCCCTGGGCCTTTCACTCCCGACTGAGTCTGTAATCAGTGCAATGCTGTGGCAGTGGCAATTGGCCTAATACGCAAGAAGAGTTTTTCGATAGACAAGCAAACCAAGAACAGAAATAAACTAACCTCATCCTGTTTTATAATGCGCAAACCCAATCCGAAGCAACGACATGCTCTTTACAAGAGCCCCAGCTGCGTTTCATTACAAACACATTAATTTCAAATTACTTCAATGTCTGTGTACTGATTTGCCCAGAATCACAGTTTGTTGTCGAGCCTCTCACCGAGACTCAAACCATGGTTCCCCATCCATCAGGGTCGATCACTCTAGCCCTCAAGCCACATCCTCGCTGCATAGCTGTATCCTGAACAGTTGTGGCTCATGCTTGCGATACGCTAGGATGTGGGGGCCGGGGGATATTAAAATAAAATACCAAATAAAGAAAACTTACCTGACCGGGTCTGCGACACCTCTGACTGCTCCTGGGCCGCGGTCCCGCGTTGGCGCCTTCAACTTTACGTCTTCTACAGGAACATTCACGTCACTGGAGTGGCAAACCCTCTCAGCCAATTCTGACGCTGCTCCAGCAGCTCCAGGATTGGCTTAGCATGGATACTAACCACCCGCCTGCCCATTAGGAGACCGAGGGTTGCGGCGTTGATAAACCCTCGCTCTCCTAATGCGCGGCCGCCAGCCAGACTCAACACTAGTCCGCATGACTGGGCTGGTCGGAAAACCTCTGCGACCTAAATCCAGCATGTGCACTTGTGCTGCTGCCTGCTGTGCACTCCGCACCACCCCCTGGCCTGATAATGCATGTCAGTCAGGTGAGTCAGCATGGCGGCGGACAGCCCACCCCCTTCAGACTCTGAAGGGGGTGGGAGGTTGGGTGTCATGCTGACTGACATGTATTGTCAATTTACTTCAGTCAGAGCCGCTGAGGGAGTTGCGGGGTGCGGGCGGCTTGTGGGTCAACGCCCCAGCGCCCTAATGGATGCACTGCCACTGGGGGTAGTATGAGTGCAGACAGCGAGTGGTGGTTGGACGCCTGTCACCAATGTTAGTGCTGGAGGCCTGAGGCATGGTGGAAAAACTAGGATGCGTGCTCCCCCATACCCTGTAATTTCTCCAGTCATCTTTTATTAGTCAAGAAAGGACTATTATAGCCAGACAAAATTTAAATTATGATTGTGGACATGGAACAGCAATGGGACGTGGAAATGTGTTACCAAAAAACCTTTAGGCCTGTGTAATGCTGGGAAAGTGGGGGCGAGTGCTTCCTCCCGATCAACCAAAATGTCCACCATGATAGAAATGATCAAGTCAACATATTTTGTGGCCAAGTGTTGTGATGGAAATACAATAACAGTCACATGGGTCCAGATGAAAGAGCTAGAAAGAGCTGCAGACGTTTAGTAACTGTCATATCTTCTTTTTTTTAAAATGTTTTTATTGGTATTTACAGGTTACATGTAACAGATATAACAGACGTTTTGATTGTTATTCGCCGACGTTTGTGCAAAACAAAAAGTAGACATACAAACATAAAACATAAACCCAGAGTGGGGGCGGTTTGTTGGACAGGAATAGGGCCGTTACCCGGTCAGGGGTCGGTGGGCCTGTGTTGGAGGAAAAGGTGTGGCTATTGCGGTTTGAATGTGTCCATGTGTTTGTCTAGTTTGGTCCACATTGCTCGGTCGTGGTATCTACCTGGTGTGTTTCTAAGGGTAGTGGTGTCCGCTCCCATTAGGAAGATCACCCAGTTGAGCCAGCCTTTGAAGGTGGGCTTGGCTGTATCTTTCCAGTTTGTGAGTATAATTTTTGTTGCTGTGGTGAGTAGAAAATCAAGGAGGTTCTTGTCTTCTTGCGTATTGACTTCTTGTGAGATCTGTGCTGTGGCTAGAGAGGCAAACGTGAGCTTGATTTTGCTACTTAGTGTGTCGTTGGTGAAAGCTAAAACCTGTGTCCAGATGTTTTTGACTTTAGTGCAGTTGAGGATGATATGTTCTAGGTCCCCCTTTTCTAGGCCGAAGTTCCAGCATCTATCATTGTCTAATAGTCCTATTGATGCTAGCTGTGCTGGTGTCCAATAGGCTTGGTGTAACAGCCAGAATTTTGTTTGCGCCAGTACTGGGGATATCATGCACTTAGATGGGGAAGCCCACATGGTGTGTAGCTCTTGTTGTGACAGTTTTGCCTTAGTTTGGGTTTCCCAGCAGGCTGTTTTTTTGTCGTTGAGTTTGGACATGGACGGTCGGAGCAGTTTATACAGAAGCGAGACCTGGTGGCCTGTCTTGTTTATGTTCTCCATTAGTTGGAAGATAGAGGGGGTTTGTCTGTGTAACTTTGCCTTTGTTAGGGCTGTTTTAATGGCTAGAAAGTTGTAGAGTTCAATGTCTGGTAGATTGTGTTCTTTTTTCAGGTTGTTGAAAGTGTAAGGTGCTCCTTCCGGTTCTAGTTGTTTTGGGAATTGGATCCCCCGGCTTTTCCAAGCACTCATATCTAAGGTTTTACCTCTGTATTTAATCTTGTGGTTCCCCCAGAGTGTTGCCCACCGTGAATTTCTGATGCTGACCTCTAGTTTACGGTCTATTATCAGTAGAGCCTGTTTTGTGAGCTTTAGGATGGGGTTGTTGTTGAGTGCATTCTTGCTCGCTGTTAGTAGAGTGAGTGGGGCAGAGTTGTTTAGCATCGCTCTCTCTATGGTTAGCCAGGTTGGTGTGTATTTTTGGGTGGGTAGCAACCAGTGCATTCCTTGTCTGGCTATGAATGCTAGTTGGAACGTTTTAGGGTCCGCTATGTTGAGCCCGCCTAGTTGTTTTGCTAATCTGAGCTTGCGTAGGTCTATCCTTGCTTTTTTGCCCTGCCATATAAATTTGTTGATCATTAAGTCTAGTTTTTTGTGGAAGTCTTCTGTCAAGGGCACTGGGAGCATGTCTGCAAGATAGTTAACTATTGGCGTGACCATCATTTTGATTGTTTCTATGTGGCCCCACCAGGTGATAAACTTGGGTTACCATGAGTCTAGCAGGGTTTTAACTTTGGTCAGCGTAACTGTCTCGTTCAGTTCTAGGATGCTTCTCAGATTCCTTTTGAATTGGATGCCCAGATATTTGATGGCCTTTGGAAACGCAAACAGAAACAACACTCCATCTCAAATATTACTGACAAGCAAAACACAACACACACAACCATACGGGAATCTTACAGACCTTCAGAGAGTTCTACAAAGAGCTTTACACCAAAGACAACAGCATAGACGAACCAGGCACCATAGACTACTTAAAAAAACTCAACCTGGCCAAACTCCTGGATGAGGAAGCTAGAGCATTAAGCCAAGATTTCAAACAATCCAAAATAGTAACTGCCATATATTCACTTAAAGACAATAAGGCACCAGGGCCAGACGGCTACACAGCAACTTTCTACAAAAAGTTCAATGATCTCCTCGCACCAGTCCCTGACAAAAGCATTCAATCAATGTGCGACAGATGGCACAACAACAGAAACCATGTCACAAGCTGACATCATAGTCATCCCTAAAGAAGGCAAGGACACACAATGGCCCAAAAACTACCGCCCCATATCTCTGATCAACCTAGATTGCAAGCAATACGCAAAAGTACTAGCCACCAGACTCAACAAATTCCTATCCCAGCTAATCGGAAACATGCAAGTAGGGTACATGAAATCCCCCATGTCGCATGACAATACCAGACTGCTATTTCAGATGATCGAACACGCCTCAAACTCCATGCACCCGGCCGTAGCTATCACACTAGACGCCGAAAAAGCGTTCGACAGAGTCTCCTGGCAACTTCCTCGAGAAGTGCCTGCAACAATACAACGTAGGTAATGAATACACCAAGAAAGTAATGGCGCTATATAAAAAACCCATAGCAAATATTGCCTTAAACGGAGAATCTTCCGCACCGTTTGAACTAGAAAGAGGAACGAGACAGGGTTGCCCTCTATCCCCGCTACTATTCCTACTGGCGCTGGAACCCCTGCTCACGGATATCCTAGCGAACACACAAATTGCAGGAATATCGATAAACAACACAACAGCCAAAATCGCTGCCTACACAGACGATCTTTTAATCTTGACAAACAACCCCGCCAAATCCATACCAGCACTCATGTACACAATAGAAACATATGCCAAACACTCAGGCTACAAACTCAACAAGACAAATCTGATTGCATGCCACTCAATGTGCACACCAACTGCCATATCTTCTATTGCCAACGTCTTCTACCCATCTTCAATAACTACGGTGTTCATATTCAAAACTGAGTGGTGAGGCATGCAATATGTTTAAAGATAGAAGGTCCCAAGACAAACAGCAGGGATGCACTGTGCAACTTGTGGCCTGAAACATCTTTGAGCTAGCTCTCCATTGTATCCAGATGCATTTGTAAATGAGCTTATAGGTTTGTATACATCTACATTCTCTCAACATCCTAGGAACCCCTACCATCAGAATACCCTCAAACAAGTGTTCTCCATCCCCAGGTATCACACCAGTCCATCCAACTGAAAGTTCAGGAAGTAAGTACAGTGCATTCTGTTTCAGTGGCAGTGTCACTTTTAATTTCGACTCCGATCTTTGCTCCTAGTGTGTGTGTGTGTGTGAGTGTGTGCACGCGTGTGTGTGAGTGTATATAAAACTATGGCAAGCATACATTCCACTAAGTGATCAAGGCTGCTTAGTCAGTCGAAACGCGTTGTGACGGTTCCAGGTGTATAATAATAAAAAACATCTCTTGCCAACCTGAAGTGGTGTTTGTGCTGGTGCTTCATTGCCGTGAGGAGGTTGAAAGCAGCAATATGTTTGTCATATATATATATATATATATATATATATATATATATATATATATATATATATATATATATATATATATATATATATATATATAACCTACTGGCGGTCGCCAGTAGGTAGTTATAGTTAGGATTTTTTTCAATGCAAAATCTCAAAATTCTATTTGGAATAACTTTGGTGCAGGTTGACGAATCCGCCTGAAAAGTTCCTCAAATTTGCCTCGCGGAGCTCCGGTCCTTCCTTGAAAGTTTGGGGGGGATTCGTCAAGCGGGGGCCGAGATAAAAGGGGGGTCCCAAAACGTGTTTTCCCCATGTTAATTTCCATAGGGTGGTCGACCTCACTTTTAGCCCGAACGGCTGAATGAATTTCCACCAAACTTGGCAAAATTGTAGGAACTGGTAGCCCGATGTGCCTTTGCTATGTCTCAATATATGTGCTCCAGTGGTTTTTGAGTAATTTAGGTTAAAAAAAATATATATATCTATGGCGCGCCCCGGTACGCGCACCGGGGAGCGCACCGGGCGCGCACCGCGACTTGCGCACGGAAAGCTGATTGGCTCTCCGGTGTCTGTAAACATTCCAAACAGTCCGGAGCGGCCGCCATCTTGTGTCTCGGTAAAATCGAGACACAAGAGGTGGCAAAAACAAAGGGGGAAATGACCATAAGGGGGCAGAGTAGACCCCCCCTGACAACCCTAGGTTTGATGTGGGGGCTATAAAAGGGCCCCGCGGGGCAAAAACAATTTTTTTTTTTTTTTGCGGGGGGAGCGCCCGGTACGCGCACCGGGGAGCGTACCATGGGGAAAAAAGAATGACAGACTTTAAAAAAAATGAAGCCTTTTTTTATAAATTGGAGGTAGTTCTTGAACATTTTTTACTTTTTTTGGCTTTTATGAACAGTTTTATATTGTTTTTGTCTTTTTTATAGGGAAAAACAAAAAACAGGGATTTGGAAACGGCTCAACTGGAGCAAAAAAAAAAACAGGAAAAAATTAAGGCTTCTTTGTGCATTTGTGGTTATCACCAGCAAGCATGATGAGTATAATGCTCTGCTCACCATAAGTGATTAATTTCCCACAATGTACACAAACAATTTTGTATCCCCCAAACTTTGGTTGGATACTTGAAATCAACTGACTTGCTTCTGGACCCGATGGAGTGGGTTCTTTGGTTGTTGAGGTTGTGCCAGATGATTGGGGTAGGTTTTTGCAGAGTTCTCTCATCTCTGCTGCTGAAAAGTTAATAGGGTGCAAACGCTGCATATGCTGAATCATTGTATGATTCCCAAAGGAACTTTTGGATGACTGTCGGTGTGTAACAGGATGTATAGGTGTATCACTACATATGATGAGTGAGTATATGTATGAGTGACTATATAGAACTGTTGGTGAATGAGTGAATGTGTATATAGATGGTGGAACTACTGAATTGGTTGTTGTAACTGGTATGGGTATCTCCATTTTTTTGAACATTTTAGTTTCTATTTTTGAATATGTGTTTCAAGGGTTACATTGCACTGAAAGGTGGTCTGTCACTCTGTCACAAGGATGGTGTCATCCGTGATGTCATGAGTGATGTCACTGACCATGTCATGAGTGATGTAATATGTGACGTCATCAGCAGTACATTGCAGGCGCACAAGTTATAGTGAGTCCAGCTAACTATAACGTGGGAATTTCAATGGTTTTATGTCAGTAAAATTTCCAACTAAGTATAACTGGTGTGAAACCTATGTTTTTTCAGTGAATTTAATAGGTTTTTTAAATGCTAATTCCTAACTATAACTGGTCTGAAACCTCTGTTTTTTTCAGTGAATATATATATATATATATATATATATATATATATATATATATATATATATATATATATATATATATATAACTATCCGACTTGTCTTCAATGTGCTTCACTGCACTGACAGGTATGCAGACTGCAAAAATACGCCAGTCAGTCTTCAGATTCCAAATTTTTTTTATTTCATTGTGGTGCAAGCCATCAGACGCGTTTCGGACTTGACGTCCTTGCTCACTGATGGGGAGTGACTGAGCAACCGCTATAATATAGGATCTTCACACACAAAAGCGCGCCATTCCTTAACCTCAAATCAACCTAAAAAGTGGACTGTGATACCACATATACTTCTTAAGGTGATGTCAATGGAGGCGCCATTTTAAAACATGCTTTAGCCATGGAAAACAGTATTAAACTTTAGCTCTGACGTTGGTACATGCCTTATAAATGTTACATGAGCAAAAATTACATTATGACCATATATGCATGCCTAATATAAAAAAGGTGCCATATGCATTAATTAAATTTAAAAACAACCCGCAAAAGTGCAAACTTCATACACTTGCGTGTCTGTTAATAAATCGGAGATGCAATGCTTTTGTTGGACAACCTGTTGTAATGAGTTAAAATGAAATAGGTCTAGACTTTAGGGTTTAGGCTAGATAAGGTGAAATGAGGTATATATCGTAACCTGTACAAATACCATTAATAGACTTGAACAAAATGTACATCCGTGCAACAATACATATCTGGCCACATTAAGTGTAAACCCCTCATGCTAAAATATATATATAATATATGTATGTATTTACTGTAGTTGCAATGCTCTCCGATTGCTTTGCACTATGACGTACGCGTTTCTGCATCTGCTGTCACTGGTCACTTCTTTATCTATGTAAAGTGCTCTGCTACCTACCTCTTGCCTGTCTGCAAACTGCAAAACGAAATGAATGAGCCCTAAAGGCTTGTTTGTATCCCAATTACAATGCACAGCTAGGATTTTAGTAGGTGTATTGTATTAAGAGGAGATATCAACTAAGAGTATTTCTAACAAGCAAAAATGTGATCTTACACCTGGGACTCCCCAAAACATTTTTGTAGTTTGACAGAATACAATCATTAATAGTGTCAAACTTACTTAAAGTGAGTAACTTATACCTAGTTACACGTTCCCATATTTTCTGTTGTGGCTATTCATTACCTGATGGGTTAAAAGAAGCAAAGTTCTTACCAATGAGTAGTGTATAGATTTATCCATCTCTTACCCACATTAGTATCAGGACAGGTCAAATGGGCTAAGACTGCCAGAGTGACTACAGGTGAGTGACGTATTTACGTCCCTCTCCTATCATCTCCAGCAGTATGGAAATTCTAGTGCACTGGGGTTACTATGCATGTCCCTTCCTGTTTTTCTCCTTCAGGGTGATAACTAATCAAACGTGGGCCAGGGGCATATGTCTGCTGCTGATTATATAACCATGGACTTTATAACTAAATGACTGTCAACATTCAGGTTCTAAAACGAAATACACAATGGAGGCAGAAAGGCCAGTATGCACAACTGTGCATGGTGTGTAGGTGATATCACTTACATTTTTGCCCCTGAGGCAGCATATTCAGAATGTTTTGAGTTCATTATCATTTTTTTATTTTATGGTGGACATCGACGCTTTTGTTTGTTTTGGCAATTCTTTACATTAGCCATGCAAGGCTCTGCTCCTGGGATTGCCCTCTAATGGTTCAGGCCAATACTAATATTTACTTTGTCACTCCTGAGCAGAGTCTAACTTTCGTTGTTTCTATTTACAGATGAAGTCACCAGCGCTAAATTCCCTTGCTTGACATTATAAGTTCATAGTTGAGAGAGTCTTATCTTTTGTTTCATTTGTCAGAGAATAGCGCGGCATGCTGGTCTGTTGTCGGGACGATTAACAGTGGGTTTTTTTCAGGAGCTTTAAGTAACTAATAACTAGTCCCCCAAAGCTTTTGTGAATCCGGTCCCACATCAGGTACTGATGACAAAATCTCAGCTTTTATATTTTTTTCAGCACAGCTTGCGAGGAAAAACTTTCGAATATGAGTTGTCATTTTTTTGAAAGCTTGAGCTATGTGGTTAGAAACATGAAAACATTTTCTATTTTAAGAATGATAATGGATGTAGAAATGCCAAGGTCAGTTACATCAGCTATATAATTATATAAGACGTTGCCATATACAGAGACTGAGAGAGTCTTGCACCGTATTGCCTGCATGTGAGAGGGATACATAACGAGGGATTTTTTGAGCAATTGAGTTTACCAAAAACTGTGTAAACGTTGTACATATATAGCAGAGACACAAACAATTTGGCACCAGATGCCCCTAACTATAACATCAACTCTATGGTTATTAATGTCAATTTAACCAGCGCCTCCGCCCTTTTTTTTAAATATTGCACTCTAGCCAAACTAAGGAATATCCTCGTACTGTTGGAGAAAGGCTTTCACATCCTGAAGTCACTCCTTAAATCTTCCAGGAAAAAACTACAAAGCTAACATTTTTAAAACAAAAGCCAAACAAACCACCCAAAAAGGTACTGGAGTTACTAAGGAGCCTATCACAATGTCAGGCGGACTTGTGCCCGCCTGACACTGTCTCAGTGCCTTCACGGTGCCTGCCACACGGTGCAGGGATTTTACACCGGCCCCCAACCGGATGCTGTTGAGGGATAGGGCCCCCCTAAGTTGGTTTCCAACAGGCTTTCCATGTAGGAAAGGCCAACATGGAAAGCCTGTCTGAAACCGACATCATAATCCCGATGGCATAAACGCCATCCTAAAGGGATAATGAGCGGCCTCTGATCTGCTGATGGGCTCCTTGAACCCATCGGAAGGCAGTGGGAATGACCGGCAAGTTTAAACTCTGACGGCCTTCTTTGTAAAAAGGCGGGCTAAGTGTAAACCAAGGATGTCTGTCGGAAAGCCTCTGACCTTTGGTCGGAGGCTTTACAACCAACCTACCACACCCAGTCTTTCTGCTATGCTTCAGACTCTTTGACTCCCACCTAGCTAAAAGCACCAAACAATCTTTGATACATCAGTTGAAAAAGATCATAAAAGTATCCGTATTTCACAGACCCAAAGAAAGGTATAATAACCCCCTTGATGAAAAGCCCAAGAGCTGATTCCAACCTGAATGACAACTATCACCCCTTCTCTGCTTTGCCGTAATTTGCCAAAACTCCTAGAGGGATGCTTCACTCACAACATGCACATAAACAAGCACCTTCTAATGAATGCCAATCTGGGTTCAGAGCACAGCAGAGTACAGAAACCTCTATGGTTTTAGTATAGGAGGATTCCTTAAAAGTAGTGATGACAGAGATGATTGTGGTCTGGTGCTACTGCATCTGCCTGTTATGATCCATGACATCCTGCCCCTTCAAAATGATTTGGGATGGTTGGGCCAGTGCAGCAGTAGTTGAAATGCTATCTATGAGACCACTCTGAGATAATGAAAAGCAGTGGCAACTTCTCTTCCCTCTCCCTTTAGTGTATCATAGGACTCTGTACTGTCTCCTGTTCTAATCAATCTTTACATAGTCATTGAGTGATCTCCAAGACTCCCTAAAGTTCATGTACAACCAATATGCAGATAATACACAAAGTTATGTTTGAATAACAGAGAATCAGTTGAACACTTAAAAAAATCTAGATCTGAAAACTGAAATAAAACCTCAGAAGAACAATGTTCTTCCTCTCACTCTAAAAATCCAGAAACAACTAAATGACTTGAAAACCTGAAAAAGGTGGACCTCCCCCACACACCGCCACAATAATCCCAGATCCTGTGGGATCTTTCTCGTCAAGAAACATGACATACACACACACGACTAGAATAAAAACAGCCTATCACCAGCTCTCGTACGCTGATCTGTCAAACACTTCATCCCACAAGATGACATAAAACAAGTCATACAATCAATGGTCATATCACCCGTAGAATACAGCAACTCACTTCTCACAAGTCTCCCAGCCAAATGCCTTATCTAGCTAGAAGGAGTCGTACCTGGGGCACCCAGGCTGATAAACTACACTAGGAAAAACGAATACATCACATCTATCTTGGAGCAGTTTGCTGGATCCTCGTAGCTGCCAGGTCTGTTTATAAACCTAGAAGGCTCGAAAACGTAAAACCCCAACGTTACCTCAAGTAAAATATCAATATTGAGAGGCAAAACGAGTCTCAGATCCATAGCTGCTCTGTGACTTAAAGCACCCAGTTGAAATCCGTTGAAGCATCTGGCAGATGGTAACCTGAGATAATTGCTCCCAATACCCCAACCCTTCTCAAATCTTCAGGAAATTGTTGAGAAAATCAGAAGGAAGGGGAATTGGGAAAAAAAGTATTGAAGGAGCCGGAATTAATTCTGAAAAACAAATAATATGTATATTCAGTAAACACTAAATGACTTAATGGTTGGCGCTTTAGTTAACTTACATGGACTGTATAAAGCTACTACTCTTACTTTAATAATCCTTGAGATAGGCCTGCATAAACGCAGCTCCAATGCTCACACTCATTTCATCAACACACATTATGCACTCCTTTCCAACTCAGAAGTGCTTTAAACAAGGTGCATCCACAATTTCACACTTAAGCTGTTCATATGTTTGTGGATTTTAGTTGTACTCATTTTTCTGAGGCCACCTTCTACTTCGATAGAATCCTGATCGTACCTGCTACTTACACCAATGCACTATGCAAATCTGCAGAGAAATTGTGTGCCTTACGCAACCATGCGTCAAAAATCCACTGAGGTGAAGGCTGTAAGCGTAAGTCATAGTTAGCAGATCTTGCCCACCTTTAAATTACCCTACTGGCTGGTAACAAAGGGCAAGCACCATTTAAAGTGTTTTGCCTGGTAAACCAATCAATGTGTAACAGCCCCTGCCTGTGTTCTAGAGCTGGAAAATTCTCCAACCAATTTGAGCTTTCAGGTAGGCCAAAGATATGTTGGTTGTTTATAGAAACCTCCTTTAGAAGAAGTGCCCCAAACTTTCTTGGCTTCTAACATAGCAACATCCTACCAAAAGATCTAATAACCATCCCAATGCTAGCCCTCTTTTGTAAGATATTAGAAATAACTGTTTAACAAAGTAAACTACTCAGAAAACATCATACGACTTCCAACTCGCACTCCAACTTAGGGGTTGATTACGATGTCGTCCGGAATGGCTCTAAACTGCACTAGATTTGTCCGACTCCGATTCAGAACCCGCCTTTCCTACCGATGCGGACATGTTTCCCAGCAACCTTTTACGATGGCTAGAAAGCAATCGAACTGTCCGACTTGGCTCCGAAAGGCATTGGGAGTAAACAAGTCGGTCGGAGCTGAATCGTAGCGGTCCAGGACCGCGTTTCCAGCCGAGCAATTAGGATATCAGATTTGGACAGCCTTTCCAAATCGGTTGTGCTAACACAGATCGACTGTCAGAATCTGACTTTGGGGGCCTTTAGCTGGTCCCCCTTCACCCGGGGCCTTTCCGAATCGAGCTTGTTGGGTAACTATGGGTCCCCTTTTCCCATGCATCAACAGTGTGGCAGGCTCCTTGGGGTGTCTGCCACAGGGTACAAGGTTTTCCCCAACCACCCCTTTTGTCAATGGGAGCCTGTGTTCTCGTTCGGAATACAGGCTCCCATTGAAATCAAGGAGAGTCCCACAAACGATGTCCGGAAGCATCGTAATCTTTCGGTAGGACTCGCAGAACCCAATTCGGTCGGAAATAATTCTGAAACCGATTCGGTCGGAAGAGTTTCCAGACGACATTGTGATCGGCCCCTTATTAGGTTATTCCTTGTGCTGTGTCACAAACATAGACGGTACGCGATGAATAACTCAGATCCTTTTATAAAACTATTCCTATGCATCTCATAGCAGCATAAGATTGCTGAACTCATTAGTTGTGCCAGAGTTTTGCACTTTGGTGCTTGCACTTAATTTTCTGAAGCCATATCCCTTTATGCTATGCTAGAATTCTTAAGTGATATCATAGAATATATTCTGTGAGAAATAGAAAATGCAATGTACATCAAGGGAAAATCACGAGCGTTTTTTAAGTATCCATTGTAGGAAATGAAAATGTTGTAAATGAAAACAAGCAAGGTCGCCTGCATGCGTCGAATCACAAAGATAAGAATGTGCTTTACATATGTACAGGCAGGGGTGTAGCTCCCATTGGTGCAACTGGTGCAGTGCACTGGGCCCAGAGGTGGGAGATGGTCCAGGCAGGGATGTAGCTCCCATTGGTGCACCCGGTGCAGTGCACCGGGCCCAGAGGTAGGAGATGGTCCAGTCTGTCCTGTGCCAGCTGATGTTATTTCAGAGGCTGCCTGGTCTGACCTTTTTTTTTCAGACAAGGAACGTGCCAGGAACCTGGCTTTGTTTACTTTTTATGGGAGGGGTACAAAGGGAGTATGATTTTGAGCTTCTGAGTAGTAGAGGATAAGGGAAGAAGAACAATAAGGAAGCGAGAGAAAAAGGATGGAAAGAAATGCCGAGGAGGGAAGAATGGGGAGGAGAGCAGGAAAAGGTGACAGAATGAGAGATGGAAAAAAGGTTGAGCGCAAAAGGAGAAAAGGATGAGAAAAGTGGGGACGGGAAATGAAAGAGAAAGGAACCAGAAATAAGGAGAGGAGGGAGAAAGGAGATGAGGATGAGTGATAGACACAAACAGGGGAAGAGAGAGAGATTGAGGAAGGGGGTGGAGACTAGAGAATTACATGGATCAAGAAGATGAGAGTAGTGCAGGGTGAGAAAGGGAGGCAAGAAAGAATGACGAGTAGAATGAGAAATTCGTAGACCCATACATTTCATTAGTTCAGCAGGTGCAGTGACACCCTGTTCCAGGGGTGTGACGGGCACGCATCACCTCATATATTGCAGAATTTTAATATCAGTTGGGAGGTGGCTAGCTTCAATGCTTGCACTAGCGCCCATGGCCCCCAGGCACCGCCACTGTGCACAGATAGCTAGAAAAAGAAACAAATACCTTGCTTAGCCGCTTAGTTCCTCCTGTATTTCTTAAAACCCTTCCACCTGTCATCAAGACCTGATTTAAAATGTCCCTAGAGCTAAACTGGTTGGCACTTTAGACATTCAGATTGTGAAATAATTCTGTGGTGCACGCATACAAGCTCCCCGTTGTTAGCTTAACTTGATTTATATGTTTTATCACCACTCATTTTTTTTAACAGTTTAACAACTTTTGCTGCCTGACAGGAAAGTTCGTCACTAGTTTAAGTCCTGGCATTACCGTGAAGCGCCACCTCCCTACTCTATCCCTTTGTTCGCCCATGTTGTTGACCTACTGGGAATGACTCACGCGCCCTTGTAGGACGACTGCGGGAGTTTTTGTTTGATTTGTTTGCCCCTGCCCCCTCCCACCCACTGCAGGTGGCTCGAGTACACTGATCAGCATTTTAATGTATGTGGGATTTTCGAAAAGTTTTCTATTATTAATTGTTTGAGTCTCTTGACCTTGCCACCACTTTAATTGTGTTATCTCCTCCAATGGAGAAGCGTGGCTCAGTGGTTAGAAGCGGCAGACCCGGAAGCTGAGATCGACCGTAGACCAGGGTTCGATTCCCTGCCTCGGCGGGTCTCGGGCTCAAAATTCCACGGACTCGACAATTCTCGCTCTGGTGCCTACTCAACTCACGGGGTCACACTCTGCGACTCTGGGCAATAGCTTGCTTAATCTCCACTACGGCCCCTCGCGGCGGGATGCCTGGCTTTCACCTTGTGGACACCCTGCCGTGGTTTCTCACAGGGGAATACCAGAATACCAGGACGGGTTCCCTAAGCAAGCGCCGGGACGCTTACGGGCAGCTGTGCGCTTTACAAGTCCAGCACATTTACATTTACATTACATTCACGTCTCAATTAACTGGTTAACTTTTATATTGCAGTCACCCAAACTATTCTAGGGAAGCTGGGTACTTAACTTTTCATGGTTAACCTCATCAGTACTTTTAATCTTTTCTGATAAATGTATTTAGTTTCATAGAAGAAGACCCTGTGTCTTCTGATGTTTCTTCACTTTGGTAGGATTTCCTTGGTTAGTTCTTGGTACTTTTACCTTCCAATGCCTTATATCTAGGGCTCCCGGTTTTATGGTATTTTTTTTTTTAACATTTTCATCTGTATTTGTCCATAATTATTTTGTGGCCATTTTATCTGTATTTATCCATATTTATTTAGTGTTTTGCGGATAAATGAAGTTGTAAAACTGTACATTTTCATATTTATTTAACTGATATACATGCAGTCATATTTTGATGCCTGTCGTGGTGTAGCTATTTAAGCTGCTAAATATTACATAACAATGGTAAATATTAGCATTATGCCACAAATGTATGTTGGCATATGCCATTATTTAAAGAAATTTCATCCTGTTTTTTAACTTCCTATGCTATCCTTCTGCTCAGCTGTTGGGCTATAATTAATGAAAGACTGCACAGAGTCACTTAAAAGAAGCCCAGCTTTCTGTATGTATCCTCTTTTAACTGGTTCGATGCTGATGACGGAACCGCTCCGTCATCAGCTGCGGGTGCGCTGTGCTGTGACGGAGCGGTTCCGTCATGGCCCGCTCGGAGCGCCTGCACGGCGCAAATTCCGCGCCTGCGCTGGACGTTCCATTGAGCGGGGCGGGCCAAGACGGAACCGCTCCGTCATGAGCACAGCTCAACCGAGGCTGGTGACGGAGCGTTCCGTCACCAGCATGCGGCCGCCCCGCCCCGCCCCCTTAGCACTGCGGCGGAATAGCCGCCACAGTGAAGGGGTTAAAAGACAGAAAACCCATTGCTTTGTGTCTGCATTTATCTGTAAAAATCCGTAAAAAACTGAAAACCGGGACCCTTACTCACTTTTACAGCAGAGCAAACATAGTCGTGAAACTATTAGGAATATGGGAGATGGACCAAACCTTTCAGAAATACAGGGGGTCATATTCACCAGCGACCTGTTTGTTTTATTACTCTTGTTACGGTATCTGCCTCCTTAGGATATTGCATGCCTGTTTTTAATACCCTGCGGGAAGAGCAGTGCCACTCCCTTACATACATGACCTAATTGCCTGTCTGCTATGTTTATAAATGCTTATATTCCTGGGGCCTGTAATAGGCAATATTGTCTGATGATGATTGTCTAAGAAGAGGAAGCAAAGGACAGGGGGCAACCGTTTCATATGGTTAATGGACTACTATAGACTTAACAGCATGCCTGTTATGTCCTAATTGGCTTCTAAGTGGGCATTCTTTCCAGTTTTGCGGATAGCTCTTTTGCATAGTGCCCGGCAGAACCTGGACTGCAGTAAGTTCACGAGGCAGTGGTTGCTGCCACAATTACTTACCTGCTAATTGCATTACTCCGAGCTCTTCTCCTTCGCTTCAGTCTATTATAATTTGGGTCAGTCCTGCCTCGATAAACACACCACCTCTCCTTGTATTAGCATAAAAGACCCTCCTTACCATGGCTCCTGCTGTTTAGTAGACAAGCTCAACCCAATGTAAACTCAGTTGTCCTGTCAGTAATGGGAGAGTGGGAGAGGTGTATGAATTGAAGCAAGGTAGTAGGACTCGCAGTAATGCATTACTAAGTAAGTAATTGAGGCATTAGCCCCTGGTCCCTCAATGGTTTAAATTTATTATAATTTGAGACTGACAACTGAGGATGCAGCACAGTCCTACACTCTGTGTGTAATAGTTGCATTAATATATGGTACCATTCGAGGACAATGAACTATTACTTCATAGCACACCGAACCTTGGAACCTAACACATCCTCCAGATCAACCGTCTGGCAAATTCTCTAATCATTCGTGGAAAAAGCCCTTCGGACATCCAGTAAATGCAATCTCTGTTCCTCTTCCGAGAATGAAACAGGAAAAAACTCTTGAAGAATCAACTCCTGCTCTTTGTGGAAGGCAGAGCTAACATTCGGTGTAAAAGAAGGTAAAACGCTAAGATTATACTGTCCTGAAAAACTCTATAGTATGGAAATCTACACAAGAGTACACCCAGCTCACGCAATCTCCTAGCCGTCATGATAGCAATCAAAAATAATACCTTTAAAGTCAACAATCAATACTCCACCTTCCACAACTTCTCAAAAGGAGGATCTACTAACACCTACAGTACGAGCTCTAAAGCCCAGTCTGGGGACTGCCTAGGGAAATCAGGATGAATATTAGAAATCCCCTTAAAGAGATGAAAACCAAACCCTCTTCATCCTTCAGATTACCCCAGGAACTCCTGAAGGTGTCAATGGCTGCCCATTGAACCCTTTAAGAGGCAACTTTCAACCCAATAGCCGCTCCATCCTTCAGGAACTGAAGAACGTGGATCAGATCAACAGTCATAGGGTCCAACACCTACAGAGTGCACCATATTGAAAAGGTCCTCTAAAGTTTAGTGTAAGACCTAAAGGTATGGGGCCTCTTAGAAGCCTGGACTGTTAAGGCTAGCTCATCATATAAACTCCTGTGCATAAGACCCCTCCTTTCAACTTCTAAGCCGTCGGGTGTAGCTTCCTTACCAATGGAAGACCCAAGATTGGAAGTGACACAGGAGAAGGAGTAAGAGGGATCTTCCAACCCTCCAAGTCTCTCAGAGTCAGCAGGAGAATAAACAAATTTGCTCTGGGCCAAGACAGGGCTTCTAATATCACTTGAGCAGACATCCTCCTTAGATGACCAGAAAGGAGTTCACCACCCAAGCTCCTGTCTTCTGAGTCCTTGCACAAAACTTTGGGACTTTTGTATTGTTTGCTCTTGCAAAACGATACAGCACTGGCATCCCCCATTTCTGCACCAACTGGTGGAAAACTGAGGATGGAGCGAAAACTGTGTTGAAGAAGGAATCTCTTCCCGTTGTGGATTCCCTAAGTGTGAATTGCCATTACTGACCACACTGTCCTCTGAGCCTGTTGGAACTGCTTGTCTAAGATGATGCCCAAAGAGTGAGACTTTGTACCCTCCTACGCCCCCTCCCCCCCACCTGTTGGCAAAGGCCTTGGCTGTGACGTTGACTGTTTGTACAAAAAAATTCCTGTTTCAAAGAAAATGGGAAAAATGTTTAAATGCTTCTCATATCGCCTCTAGCTCCCTCCACTTCACCGAGTTTCAGCTCTGTTCCATCGACCATGAGACCCCAATCGGTCATACCTCTAGCCAGGCTCCCCATTCTGAAGTACTTTTGTTTGTTGTTATTATCATCAGTGGAGAGGAGGATAACATATTCCTCTCATTAAGGTTTCATCATCTAGCCACCAATAAAGTTTCCTCTTTATGTGACAAGAGATGGGAAGTCTTTTTTCCATATCCAGAGATACCGGGCGCCAATTCCTGAGGATGAACCGCTTAAGTAGGTGGAGATGGAACCTGGCCCAGGAAACCATAAAGACGGCGGGGCTGGGCCCCCCTTGACCTGCATCCAAGAAGAGATTTTTGGCGTCACTTGATAAAGAAGATTCCCTATGTGAATTTTGATTTTCAGAATCCGAGTGTCTGGAAGAGTCAACAATCCCTGATTTGTCATAAACCTGGCTCCTATAAATGATAAGTTCTGAATGGGTTAGTACGGTACTTTTTCACAATTGATGAGCAGCCCATGATCTCTCAATGCTTATGGGACTATCCCCAAGTGTTGAGATACAAGATCTCTTGAATTTCCTTGAACCAGCCAATAGTCGAGATACGGATGCACGTAGAACCCTTTCCTGTGAAGAAGAGCCACCAGAGGAGCCATAATCTTTGTGAAGGTTCTTGGTGAGGACGTCAACCCAAAGGGTAGAACTGTGAAATGAAAATGCTGATACTCAATGGCAAATCTGAGGAATTTTTGATGGGAATGTCTGATAGGAATGTGACGATGGGCGTCCTGCAAATCCACCGCTGACCGAAAATCTCCTCCGTTTATCATGGGAATTATGGTTTGCAAGGTTACCATGTGAAAATGGGTTGTTTTCACCCAAGAATTTGCCCATTTTAAGTTGAGCACTGGTCGGAAGGAACCTGATGCGTTTAGGGCTTGAAAAGGAATAGAGTAGGTTCCCTGAGCCATCTCCTTTTGCAACGTAGGAGAGCTTTTCTTCTTCGGTGATCCTGTGGGATACTAATCAATAGTACCTGTATCTGGAGGCCAATGCATGAAGTTAATGTTATAACCATTTTGAACAAAATCTTGTACCCAATGGTTAGTTACAGTTCCTTACCATGCCTGAACAAAATGGGAAATTCTTGCTCCCACTGGATGACTGAGAACCCCATTATTGTTAGGTTTTTTTCTTGTTTTAGGGTACCTGCATAGCGAAATCTGCCTTATTATAAGACTTTTTTGGTTGGTATCTTTTCTTTCTGTTTGGCCAACTCCTATTATCACGTATAGGAGAAAATACCTTGACAAATACTTCCATACCTTACTACCAGAAACTGAAGACTTTCCTTTATATGGTAGATCATGTTTGCAGTTCTTAAAAGTGTTTATAATCACACTCTCCAACTGTTCTCCAAACAGCATTTTCCCATCAAACAGGGCCTCCAACAAAGCCGACTTTTCCACAGGATTTGTTTTCCAATCCCTCATCCACAGGTATCTTTGTGCCACAACATTAGCCCCTGTAGCCACAGCTGTAGTGTAGTCTGTGGATATCTAAATATATGGTTACCCCCCACTTTTTGCCTTGTGTTTTGCTGGTTTTCGACTTAGTTGAACTGGGACCCTGCTATTCAGGGCCCCAGTCTATCTGCTTTCACTATAAAATGGACTCTATGTACTTTAGGTACATACATGATTGGTTACTGGTCACCCTTGTGAGCCCCTGTATAGTGTACCATAGGTACCCAGGGCATAGGTGCACCCTAGGCCTACAGGGGCTGCAGCATGTATTGTGCCACCCCTGGTTAGCCTTCCAAACTGACACCACAGGTCTGTACTTACAGCCTGGGTAAGGTGGTGTAATCACCCCTTACTTAGATATAGTATATCTATATCTACCCTATATATAGACACATAGTAACCTATAAGTCACTCCTATGGCAGGCCTTGACAATCCTGGAGGCAGAGTGCTTGGTTTTGTGTGAGAGGGTGCCCTAGCATGAGCTGAGCCCCTCTGCAGCTTTTGGAACCATCTCCTTATAGCTGTTCTATGATATAGCCATACCATATACTCTTTCCACCCTTCTAGAGGGAGAAGACATGTAGTTACTGTTAAACCCGGTTAAAGTTAAACAGAGAACCAACATCACAAAATGGATGCTGGTGCCACAGACACGAGTCTGCCCTCCTGCTGCTGGACGAAACTCCAGCAGGGGAGGCCTGGACAATAGGTTTCCTGTCCAGGGAGGTGCCAGTGCTAGAGCGCGCAGTTTCCCCCAGGTCACCCGAGTTACCAATTCTTTTACACGCACTGGGCCCTTGGCGTGAAAAAACCTTTTATTATCACACTAATTTTGTTTGGGTGAACTGGGTGAGGATTTCTCCTCCTGCACGCTGCTAAGAGTAATCAAGTTTGGATTTACCTCTGCTTACCATGTACCCGACTTACCACAGGCACAATTCTTCGACGGACCTGGAGCTATCAGGGAAAATAGTAGACAGGTCTAACATCAAATACACTTTATAATCGGCAAAATACTTTCCACAATTCTGTAAAATGACCACAGACACCTGATGAAGTTTAAAACTTTATATAAGAATTCAAAAAGAAGATGCCAAGATAATAAGCGATACACAGAATAATATATCAAACATTAAAATCAACACCAATAGGTAACTTTGCATCAAAAATAAGACCATTAGGATATATGGGAAACTAAAGGTAGAGGTTCTTAGAACAAAAAACTAGTCACTGCAATTTTATACTAGACCATAGGAATGGATGGGACCTAGAACATGTACTTAATCTAAGTGTTTAAACTATTCTTGCTAAGTTCACTGCAATCCACTAAAGGAAGGGGAAAAACGGGAACATGCTATTACCTTTATAAAATCAATGAACTCCTAAAGGAGAGGGGGAGAGAAGGAACCAACTAAAATCAGACACATATATTTGATATTTCAACGGCAAAAGAGCAATATCACAGGTAAGAATGCTTTAATAGATCAGACAAAAGAGAGAGAGAGATACGCAAACCCACAATCAATAATTACCTAGTTCAGATTGAAGACCAACCCTGGCCACGGGTCAGTTGGGAAGACGGGGCAGGGACCCTCAGAAAAGGAATGCCAGAATGCGAGCAGGTACAGCTCACGGACAGTAAGGACAGGATACCCCTCAGGTTCAGGTCAAGGACTGGGCCTCCCAGGGTACGACCAACACCCACAGCTCCGGACAGCAACGCCTGCGTTACCCCCTCCTGCAAGTAATCCGCCAGAAACCCCGATTGGATTTTCTAATTCCCCAGCAAAGTGCTTCGCCAGCACTTAGGATTTTCCACCCCTTAGGAGATTTGTGGAAAGTATGGACAAAGTGCTCCGCAGCACTTTCAGAATGAGCACCTATTGAGATCGTAGGGTCAGTGACAGGTCTGCTACTCGGACAAGTCGGACAATTTTCCTAAGCTAAACTAGGGCAATTATACTGTTTTGGGGACCCTTAGACCACCCATTAATGTTGCAAGTGACAGTTTCCCACATTGTGATTGGTCAGGAGAGGTGGTGCGGTCATTACCACCTCCTAGAATTCAACGTTCCCATCATAATTATTCAATTTTGCACACCCGCCCCCCTGGTTCACGTTCCCAGGCATAGGAATACAGAAGACAATGCAAGAGTCCAGCATATAGCAACAGTGTATGACAATTCAAGGTGTAATCTTGCATCTTCGGGATGGGTTCCCAGGCGCATCGGGCTCCAGGAGCCAGCTGGCTAGTTTTAGCTTCTGCGCAGTTAGGACTCTCCCTGGTCAGCTGACAGGGTTCAGAGGAGCCTCAGCATGGCGTCGCTCATGTTTGCCCCAGCCCACAAAGACGCGGTACATGAAAAGTAAGCGAAAACAAATTAAAATCATACATAAAAATGATCGCACTGTATACCATGATAAAATCTAACCAACCCTTACTTTATAATGACTATAGCACTATGGATTAGTGCGAAAAGGACAGATAGGCTAAAGCAGCAGTAGCAAGCAGAGAGCGTGGTGAGAGACAAGCGGCCATATTTTGCATCAGTGCGCATGAGCACAGAATCCCTCCAGAATGCGAGTGCGTCACATCACATGGGTATGACCGACGCATGCGCAGACTGAATTTCGGCAAAGCAGCCATTTTAAGTGCAAGCTTCGTTTTAGTACGGAAAAACAAACAAGCAAGCATCCTGGGGACACCCGCGTGTTGGGAAAACACTTTATAAATGACGAATAATGAGGTTAATATTATTATGCCGTTTAGACAAGGGTTTTGCATACGAGCAAGGCGCTTTACATGCGAATCCTTGCTCCATCAATCCCCTCTTTGATGATATTTACTATCATCACTACATGAAGGAAACAGATGCCAACTTTTCTCATTCATCCATATCGTTCATTTCAATTTCAATAAACTTATTGTTTAGTTTTCTTTCAGCTTCCCTATGAGAGTGGTGATTTTTCGCCTTTTTGTAAATCGCACTCTTTAGCTCTTCTAGTTCTAGTTCATCAATGTTTCTTTTCACCCCCCTCTGATTTACTGTATATTTCTTTTTGCACTTTTGGCATTTGCAGCAGATAAAAATGATCAATACAATCACACCTATTATAACTATTGGCATCAGTATTTTCCACAAAAGATTCTTACCTAAGTTAGTAAACCAACTACCTATAGAGGAGAGACCTCCAGTCAGTCTCGTCCAGGCACTGTCAACCTCCAATGGTTTGAGTTCCCTTTCCAAATTAGTTATGTTCTTCACATATTGTTTTAATTCGATACTTTTATCAGGAATGTAAGTGCAACAATGTTGCGCTTTCAGCATTCTACAGACTCCGCCCTCTTTTGCTAATAGGGTGTCAAGGGCAAGACGGTTTTGTAAAACCATTGATCTGATCGCAACCATTTCCGTATTGACCAGCAGGAAACCAGCAGCAGTGTCCGTTGATAACCGGTCCACTACTGTAGACAGTTTGCAGATTCTATGGGTGTTCAGAACTACCCCCATTCCAGGTATCAGTGCACTAAAAATATCACCTATAATTTCACCTACACTTTCACGTCTACTACGCACTAAGCCATTAGTTTCTTCATCGCTTCCAGCTGCATTATTCACATGGTATATTTTCGGGAAAACAATGCCAAAGTAGCAGCTTCCATACCAGTGATCCGGCAATTTGAAATAAGCCTTGTTCCCACATATATAATATATTCCGGGAAACACAGGTTCTGACCCATTTTTGAAACCCCAACCTCCAATTACCTTGTAATTATGTTCACACTCGCTGGAACCGATGAATACATTGTTATAGTACTCTGTCTTTTCCCTATGGATACAAAGTTTCCCCTTTCTTTCAAAATCCAGCAACAAGGCAGGACTGGCTTCGCCTTCCGAGGTGTTATCCATGTGCTCAGCCCACCTAGGGATTCTATCCTTCTCGTCATTTGCCTTCTTCTGAAACTTTTCTCTCCTTCTGTCTGCCATCTTTATAAACATCTTTTCCTGCTCTTGCAGTGAACAGGTCAGATTGTCTTCTCTTGCTTGATCTAAATCTATGTTACCTATAGTCAGGAAATATTCTCCCATATAGCGGGTCACGTCACTTGTAGTATGTACACGGTTCAAGTGTCCTCTAACAGGAAGTTCAGAAAATACTACGTCATCATTCGAATAATAGTACTGCAAGGTGCTCCTATAGAACAAGCTAGCTAATATACTACAGGAGATTCCATAGGTCAAAGGTAGATGGTGGTATGTCACGCCTTCAGCCACTGAGGTTGGTAGCTTCATGCAGACATAACAGTCCTCTATTTCCATAGCTTCTACATAATGCACTAACAAGTTAGCAAAAACATTTAGATGCGTCCTGTTTCTCATTTTGTGAAAATGTAGTCCATCCTCATCTGGTGCTTCTAAATTAGGTCGGGTTTGTGTCAGTCCTACTCTTTTGTCATGTCTTACTAGGCTTCGTGGTGTTTCTGCAGTCTGTACAACCCCTATATCTACTGCTTCGGGTTCAGTAGGGGACAAGTTTGGATCTTTACTTATCATAAAAGGTAGAAAAACAGTTAGTCCTATCCACATTACTATTAGCATGGCTACACTACACAAGCATATCTTACAACAGGTTTTGAGACACCCACACCGGGATCTCCCAGAGACACTCGGATCAGACATATTTAGCTTACAGGTGGCTTTTGCTACCCCTCTTCGTTTCTTTGCACCAAAGGCTCACTTCGGGGCTCTCTCAAGGAGGGTCTTCGTCCGAACTCCGATCAGCAATGGACTCGTTGTCACTGTTGCCACTGTGGTGTGGCTCGTCAATTTCCTCCAACACAAAGTACGTCCACTCAGGGCTCCGATACAGTCGGTTCTGTTTCTTTATTCTGTCGCTCTTTCTCAGCGATTTGCCTTGGGCTGCATTTCTTTCACTTTGAGCCCTTTTCCGGTCTTTATCGTTTTCTTCGACTGTCTTTAGTCTGAGCCTTAGTCTCTTGACGTATCGGGGTGCACTTCTTCCTCCGTGCCTCCCAGTGGTTGAGGAGACTTCGCCTTCCTCGTGCACTCTTTTCACTTTTTGGGGTGGCACCTCTGTTTTCCTGCCTGTCTGACTAGTTCCAGGTCTTTCGTCTATTTCTTCTGCCTGGTCCCTATTCTGACCCTGCTCAGATTCAAAACGCACTTTCTTTTTATTTCTGGTTACTGTTGTTTCCGTTGTCTGAGCACTTTGATCTAGTTCTATCTGTTCCTGTTCATGCTCTTCGATCTCTTCGCTTTCTTCTGCATGAACGTCAGCTCTAACTTCTAACTGTCCCTTTCTCGGCTCCGGAGTTTCAGGAGGAGTCTCGAGGTCTTGATCTGACCCTACTTGGCCTATGTCCTGATCAGGTGTGTTGTGGCTTTCGTTGACCTGACCTTCTTCTTCTATTTCTGACTCACCTGGACTATCCCACTCACTGTCTAAGTAGGAATATTTCCGGGTTCGTATTGGATCATGAACTGGTTCGTCGGCGGGATACCATTCAACGTCTCGACTTGTGCTCGGCAGTTCGATGTCAGCTAGCTCCGGACTCTCTTCTTCGGAAGCCTCTTCAGCTGCGCTGCCTTCAGCTCCAGTCGCGTTTTCTCCAGATACCCGCTTTGTGTGGCTGGCGTGGATCCACTTCGGTACACCAGCGCACTTCACAGCAGTGGTAGTGACGAGGATCACTTGTCGTGGCTTTCCCCACCTTGGTTTCAGGCAACTGCTCCGGGTGTGTTTCTTTAACACCACCCAGTCTCCTGGTTGCAGATTGTGTGCTGGATTCTTTGGCCACTCGTCTTCTGTCTCTCCAATCTGCTGAGAGAGAGAACGCACTTGGTCACCCAGCTGCTTGCAGTACTCTAGCACCATATCATCAGAAATGCTTAGCAGTTTGTTTCCGGGTACCCATGCCTGGCGCATCACTCTTCCCATCAACACTTCATGGGGACTTAGGCCAGTCTTTCGGTTCGGGATACTTCTCAAACTCATCAGCACCAGGGGTAAAGCCTCTATCCAGTTCATTTTTGTGGAGTCACACATTTTTCCCAATCTGGACTTCAAGGTGCCATTTATTTGTTCCACTACCCCAGAAGCCTCTGGATGGTAGGCGCAGTGCAATCTTTGCTTCATTTTGAATGCTTTACAGAGTTCCAATAGGACATCGTTGGCAAAATGCCCACCTTGGTCCGTTTCGATTGTCTCTGGGATCCCATACCTAGGTATCAACTCCCTGAGCAATAATTTGGCTGTGGTGATAGCGTCATTTTTCTTAGCTGGATATGCTTCCACCCACCTGGAGAATAGACAAACTATGACTAAGATATATCTATATCCTTTGCATCTGGGCATGGTTATGAAGTCTGCCTGCATTCTAACGAAGGGCCCTACTGCCTTTCCAATAGTGCTCTGTTTCACTACAGTCTTTTTTCCTGCATTGAATTGCTGACACGCTAGGCACCTCTGGCAAAGCCTTTCCGCCTGGTTCCTGAACCTTGAATTACAGAACACCTGTTCAAACACCCGACACATCGCGTCTCTTCCCATATGTGTTGGCTCATGTATCATTCTGACCATGGGGTCGACCAAGCTATCAGGCAGTACAGGCACCCCAGTCGGATTTACCACCACACCATCTTCTCTCAACTCGCATCCATTTGCGGCCCACCTGCCCTTCTCTTGCCTGTCTGTGGCTTGTTGTATCCCCTTTAATTCTTCCCACGTTGACACATTCTCAAACAACATAAGTTGGCAGCTGGTTCCATCCCACAGGGCAATTTGTAGGGACATATGGTGTCGGGCACAAAACTGTGCAATTTGGTCAGCGTACCTATTACCGGCAGTCACATCATCATTTCCAGATCTGTGAGCCGCACACTTGACCACAGCCAATTCTTTGGGTAATTGGATAGCTTCCAGTAAGTCATGCACCACCTTCCCATTTCGGATAGGTGTGCCTGAGGAAGTCATGAATTCTCTTTGTAACCACAATTGGCCGAAGTCATGAACGACCCCAAAACAATACTGGCTGTCTGTGTAAACAGTTATTCTCTTGTTCTTACCCCTCTTACAGGCTCTGGTTAACGCGATGAGCTCTGCCACTTGTGCAGATTTCACCTCGCGCATGTAAGATGCCTCGATGGTTCCTGTCAGTGTAACCACAGCATAGGCAGCACTCAGACTTCCACTCTCATGTCTCAAACACGAGCCATCCACGAACATTGTTTTATCTCCGTCAAGTAGCGCTATTTCACGGATGTCTGGACGGGGTTTGGTGCTATATTCGGTTAGATCGATGCAATTATGTTCCCCGTCCTCATCAGAGTCTACATCCAGAGGGATAGGTAACAGGGTCGCAGGGTTTAAGACATTGCACCTGGAAATAGTTACATTCTCGGCACCAATCAAAATTCTCTCATACTTAGTCAGCCGACTAGGTGTGAGGTACTGGGTCTTAGTTCTAGTCAGTAGGATGACAACAGAGTGAGGAACATAGACAGTGACGGGATGTCCCATGACAATGTTCTCACTTTGTTCCAGACTGACGCAAGTAGCAGCTACGGCTTTTAAGCATCCAGGCAGTCCAGCAGCCACTGGATCTAGGGTGGCCGAAAAGTAGGCTACTGGTCTTCTGACTAATCCGTGCTCCTGGGTCAGGACTGAAAGAGCACAATTCTCTCTCGTGTCACAGAACAGCTCAAAGGGCTTAGTGTACTCAGGCATACCCAATGCAGGGGCGGTACATAGACAGTTTCTCAGAGTTACCCAAGCATTCATGCTTTCACTGTCCCAGTGGACGGGGTCTTCTACTCCTTTCTTCGTCATATTTATCAGGGGTCGGGCTAGAGCCGCAAATCCTACAATCCACTGTCTGCAGTAACCCACAACTCCCAAAAACATTCTCACCTCTTTCTGTGTTCTGGGCAGTTCCATTGCTTTGATTATTTTGATCCTTTCGGTAGTGACCTTCCTGATTCCTTTTTCTATCTGGTGCCCCAGATATTTTACTGAGTTTTTACAGAATTGTAATTTGTCAGGCGACACTTTATGTCCTCCTTTTCCTAGGTGATTCAGCAAGGCAATTGTGTCAGTGACACAGTCAGTCTGGGTTTTAGATGCCACTAACAGGTCATCTATGTACTGTACCAAAACAGACTCTCTTGGCAGCACTAGGGATTCAAGGCATTTTTTCAGTATCTGGTTGAAAATCGATGGACTTTCGGTGTACCCCTGGGGGACACGATTCCAGACATAGATATGGCTGTCAAATTCAAAACTGAAAAGGAATTTGCTTTCTGGATGCAATGGGATGGAAAAGAAAGCGTGGCATAGGTCAATGACAGTGAACCATTCTGCGTTCCAGGGAATCTGGTATAGTATTACTGCAGGGTTGGGTACAATAGGACAGCAAGGCACAACAATTTGGTTTACCTTGCGCAAATCTTGCACCACCCGGTACTTCCCACTAGGCTTTTTGATCCCAATGATAGGCGAATTACAGGGGCTGCTCAACACTTCTTCTATTATTTCTGCTTCGAGCAGCCTCGTAATTTCAGTCGCTACTCCTGCCTTTACTTCTGCACTCATTTTGTACTGTCTGGTTTTGGGGTATACAGCATTTGTTTTTATTGCTATTTTAACTGGGTCCACATTTGCCATCAGGCCTACATCTTTTCCTGTGAAATCCCATACTTCTGGTACTACTCTTAGCTGGAGTTCTTCAGGTAAATCTTCAACTGTCAAAGGCTTGATATCAGCATCTTGTCTGACTAACATCAGTTTGTACAGGCCATCTTCATCGGGGGTCTGAATTTCGACGCCATTTGGTGTGCAGAAAATGGTACAACGCATCTTGCACAACAAATCACGTCCTAGCAGGTTTACAGGACTGGAATCACAGACCACAAATCTGTGCATTTCCTTGAAATTTCCTATAGAAATTTCCATTGGTTCAGTTACAGGGGTACTTATTATCTGATTTGAGACTCCCACTACTTGGATTGCTTCTCCCGAGAGGGGTAGGTTAGGAACATCCACTGTTCTTACAGTAGATCTGGTAGCACCAGTGTCCAACAGAAAGGTGACGTCTTTTCCCTCAACCTTTCCTTCAATGTATGGTCCAGTCTGGTCTACCGGTAAGGAGGCGCCAAGTACGCACTCCTCATCCTCCCCTCTCAGGCCCCGTCAATCTTGATCCTCACAAAGGAAAGTATCATTTAGCAAGTACTGTGGAATGACTGCGTTTCTTTCACTCTCAACCTCCCATACTTCCGCCCTCTCATTCTGCTGACCCTGACTCTTAAAATTCTGTCTAGGAGCGCGGGGTACTGGAGGTAATTTTACCTGTTGCTGGTTTTTTCTTGTCCCCTCTTTCGGCACCTGTGGATTTAAACCATTTACAGGGGCATTACCGGCCTGTAGGTGTGGACACTCGTCTCTCCAATGCCCCATCTGGCCGCACCCATGGCACGGAAACTTTTTCATGGCCTCTTCACGACTCATTTTAGGTCTGGGCTTTCCTCCCCCCCCAGTATTGGTATTCTGAACATTATTATCAGAAGTCATTTTACTTAACTGTTTTTCTTGCTGTTCAGCTAATTTTACCTGTGCCCACATGACCTTTTCCTTGAGGGCCTTCTTTTTATTTTCGATTTCATCTTCGCAGTATTTTGCATATTTCAGGACATCATCTATGGGTTTTCCCTGCCAACTGATTTTGTTATCTCGAATCCATTGTGAGATTTCAGGCCTTAATCCTAGCACAAACCTATAACTGAAATGGGTCATGTCTTTCATGTCTACATTATCGATACCACTGTAAGTTTTGAATACCTGCAGTAACCTTTCATAAAATGAATGCACCGTTTCATCACGTTCTTGGGTGGTTCTATCTATACGGGTCCAATCTGTCTCTTTTGCTGGTACCTTTTTCTTGAGGTATTGTATGACCTGCTCATATTTCCTCATTACTTCAGGTGCGGGAGCTCCTGTTTTCTCATCTCTGGGAAATTCCTCACTGGGCCAATCAATTTCAATTTTACAGTCGGTCCACAAATCTACAGGGACCACAATGTCGAAAAACCCATCCAGGTCTTTCAGCAAACATTTCTGAACTTTTATGAAACGTTCTACCTGTCTGTACCAGTCAACTGGTTTCTCACGTAATTTCGGGAAGTCGTTTGTAAATGACACAATGTCTTGTCTGGACCAAGGGACATGGACATATTTTCCTCCCGGGACCTCTCTCATGGGGCACAATTTTTCAGTTGGGGTTACTTCCTTTAATACGAATTCTGAAGTTACTGACCCAGCCCTGCTGCCTTCCTTTTTCTTTGCCCACCTGGTTCTCCATTTTCCCACTTCGCCCCATTTCTGCAAGATTTTCAACAATTCTCTTACTTGGATCTGTTTTCCCATCACATTCAGGCTTTCTAAATCCTTGTCTGAGAAGTCTACTCTGTAGGGGTTCTGAAGAATTTTGGAGCGACTAACATCAACTCCCATTTCTGTGGCGGCATCCATTATCTTTTCATGGAGCACCCTAGCACTCCGGGTAAGATTTTTACTGATGAATAGTAACTCTTCTTCATTATACGAGCCTAGGCGCTCAACTCCCACGTTCCCAGCCATCATTTCTTCTATTTCTATTCTTAATTTATATATTTCCAATGCTTTAGGTTGGGGAGTGGCCTCCTTCTCTAGCTCCTTTGTCCATCTGTCCAATTCTTCAGGGGAAACTAAAGTGGCACTCCTAACTCCAGTTGCACTTTCAATCACCACCTCCTTTTGTCGGGGCTGACTTCTTGTCCCTGCTATACTGGCCCTTGACTCCCTTATGGGCAGATCCATCAAACTTCCAGATTCACACTCACTTTCCTGATCCTCATCTATGAATACTTCCTTCCTCGGGGTCTGGAAGCTAGGAGTAGGCAGTATTGGGGTGATAACAGGAGGATGGGGACTAGTCAGGTCATTCCTATACATTGGAATAGCAGGACCAATAGTTACCGGAATGGTCAAGGAATCAGGATGGGGATGCATCTGGGCAATGGTTCTAACTAATTCCTCTCGCTGTTTAGTCAGGGCTTCTTTCTCTTTTTCCTGCAACCCCCTTTCAGCAGAATTGCCATGCAATACCTGAGGTACTAAGGACGGATAAATACTCGGGGCAGTCGGAGCAACCAATCGAGGGGGACTTTCCCCGAATGGCTGATAATTCGGGACTGTGGACTTAGGTCTGCAAAACCCATCCCTTTCACCAGTTTTATTGCCTGTAGCTGTTCCGTCTGTATCACTTTCCCTCCTACTTCGGGGGTAATTTGTAAAGGGATTTTGAGAATGCACCGGTTCTGATTCTGCAACATAGGGAGGTGGATTCTTCATTAACAAGTCTTCCAGGTGTTCATCTTCTATGTCCCCCATAGGAGCTAGGTGATGGGTCTTTTCTTTACACTTTCCTCTCTTCTCTTCTAATACCCCCATCATAGGGAACAGCCCTTCAGTTAACATAGACTGCCTCCACTGTTTCATTTTCTGCTCTTTGGTTGGCGTTGGAAGTCTGGGATACCACTTACTCACTCCCTTATCCATTCGGGGTTTATCTCGCTCTGCAGCCTCAATCTCCCATTCCTCCAAAGCTTCGTACTGGGTCAACCTAGGTCTAGGGTGTAATTCATTCATGCGGGTCCTTAAGTTAAACAGGATCCGACCATTAAATGTACCTTCAACAGGGAATGCTAGGACTCCGTCATCTACAGTATACTTTGCCCAATTTTCTAGCCAGACACAAGTGTGATACCCTTTATCAAACAACATGAAAGAGGCAGGGGTATTTGGTGGGGGAATGAGTACGCCTTCCCTCGTTCTAATGGGCTTGTCAGTTTTGAAAAAATTCTTTACTTTATCGGAGAATGACAGTTTTCTCTTTATTCCATACATCATGTGCGGTCTACCTCGTACAATCTGCTCCTTATGAAATCCTAGGTACTTGGGATTTGGTATGAAGTCTGGATACCACATACAACTCTCCAGACTCGCTTCTAGCTCGGCTGGATTAATTTTGTTTACCTTTGTGCTTCCAATGCTAGCGCGACTTTTATTTCGCACCACCCAATCAGGTCAGAAAATACAAATACTGTTAACCAATGGGTGCGCGGCCTTTTCGCAAGACAGAGTCTCACGCTTCGGCACTCACCCCTCCTTTACAAATTCAGCTCCACTACCCACCCGCTGTTTTGACCAATACCAGCGCGGCACGGAGTGACGTCAGAGCAGCTCTCCGACTGACTCCCTCCTTCACAAGGTAACGGAAACTTTTTACTCTCTCTAAAGTGCGAGTGCAAGTTTTAGTTAATAACACGCAACGTTTGCCACTATGTCTGAGTGTTCTAAAAAGAGAAAAGACTTTTCTTTCGCTACTAGTAAACCACTTCTGTCTACTTTTCATTCACTCTGGATAGACTTCTTTGCCTGTCCCTTCACACTAGTAACATAGAACCCGTTATTCTTCTGACTCATCCACCTTAGTCGGGGATATGTACTGAGCCAGGATTTCACCAGCGAACTATTTTACTTACCAGACAAGCCTCGGAGACCCTACTACTCCTTCCGTATGCGACCCTTACTAGGTGATATCGCAATGAAAGTTTTATAACGGACTCGTAGCTATCATTCACTCCAGAAACAAAGGTCCTAATTAGTGCTTCCAGTTATTCCTTTAACCCTGCACTAATGATTCAAACTTAGTGACTTCAACAGCTAACCGGATTCTACTCACCGTTAGCTAAAATACTTCCCCGGGGATTCAGACTACACTGAACACTTACAAACAATTCTGGGTTAATTCAACATGCAATATTTATAGCAGCAATGCAAAATCATGCACATTTACATATAAATCCTTAAAACATTTCAAAATTTCAAATCAATACAGTAGAAAATCAGCAGCACTCTTAATCTTCACGGTTTGTTTATGACCTATCCTGTCTACCTAATCTAACTAGTCCAAACCATCCTCTGGCTGCCAGAAATTACTGCTAGAGCGCGCAGTTTCCCCCAGGTCACCCGAGTTACCAATTCTTTTACACGCACTGGGCCCTTGGCGTGAAAAAACCTTTTATTATCACACTAATTTTGTTTGGGTGAACTGGGTGAGGATTTCTCCTCCTGCACGCTGCTAAGAGTAATCAAGTTTGGATTTACCTCTGCTTACCATGTACCCGACTTACCACAGGCACAATTCTTCGACGGACCTGGAGCTATCAGGGAAAATAGTAGACAGGTCTAACATCAAATACACTTTATAATCGGCAAAATACTTTCCACAATTCTGTAAAATGACCACAGACACCTGATGAAGTTTAAAACTTTATATAAGAATTCAAAAAGAAGATGCCAAGATAATAAGCGATACACAGAATAATATATCAAACATTAAAATCAACACCAATAGGTAACTTTGCATCAAAAATAAGACCATTAGGATATATGGGAAACTAAAGGTAGAGGTTCTTAGAACAAAAAACTAGTCACTGCAATTTTATACTAGACCATAGGAATGGATGGGACCTAGAACATGTACTTAATCTAAGTGTTTAAACTATTCTTGCTAAGTTCACTGCAATCCACTAAAGGAAGGGGAAAAACGGGAACATGCTATTACCTTTATAAAATCAATGAACTCCTAAAGGAGAGGGGGAGAGAAGGAACCAACTAAAATCAGACACATATATTTGATATTTCAACGGCAAAAGAGCAATATCACAGGTAAGAATGCTTTAATAGATCAGACAAAAGAGAGAGAGAGATACGCAAACCCACAATCAATAATTACCTAGTTCAGATTGAAGACCAACCCTGGCCACGGGTCAGTTGGGAAGACGGGGCAGGGACCCTCAGAAAAGGAATGCCAGAATGCGAGCAGGTACAGCTCACGGACAGTAAGGACAGGATACCCCTCAGGTTCAGGTCAAGGACTGGGCCTCCCAGGGTACGACCAACACCCACAGCTCCGGACAGCAACGCCTGCGTTACCCCCTCCTGCAAGTAATCCGCCAGAAACCCCGATTGGATTTTCTAATTCCCCAGCAAAGTGCTTCGCCAGCACTTAGGATTTTCCACCCCTTAGGAGATTTGTGGAAAGTATGGACAAAGTGCTCCGCAGCACTTTCAGAATGAGCACCTATTGAGATCGTAGGGTCAGTGACAGGTCTGCTACTCGGACAAGTCGGACAATTTTCCTAAGCTAAACTAGGGCAATTATACTGTTTTGGGGACCCTTAGACCACCCATTAATGTTGCAAGTGACAGTTTCCCACATTGTGATTGGTCAGGAGAGGTGGTACGGTCATTACCACCTCCTAGAATTCAACGTTCCCATCATAATTATTCAATTTTGCACACCCGCCCCCCTGGTTCACGTTCCCAGGCATAGGAATACAGAAGACAATGCAAGAGTCCAGCATATAGCAACAGTGTATGACAATTCAAGGTGTAATCTTGCATCTTCGGGATGGGTTCCCAGGCGCATCGGGCTCCAGGAGCCAGCTGGCTAGTTTTAGCTTCTGCGCAGTTAGGACTCTCCCTGGTCAGCTGACAGGGTTCAGAGGAGCCTCAGCATGGCGTCGCTCATGTTTGCCCCAGCCCACAAAGACGCGGTACATGAAAAGTAAGCGAAAACAAATTAAAATCATACATAAAAATGATCGCACTGTATACCATGATAAAATCTAACCAACCCTTACTTTATAATGACTATAGCACTATGGATTAGTGCGAAAAGGACAGATAGGCTAAAGCAGCAGTAGCAAGAAGAGAGCGTGGTGAGAGACAAGCGGCCATATTTTGCATCAGTGCGCATGAGCACAGAATCCCTCCAGAATGCGAGTGCGTCACATCACATGGGTATGACCGACGCATGCGCAGACTGAATTTCGGCAAAGCAGCCATTTTAAGTGCAAGCTTCGTTTTAGTACGGAAAAACAAACAAGCAAGCATCCTGGGGACACCCGCGTGTTGGGAAAACACTTTATAAATGACGAATAATGAGGTTAATATTATTATGCCGTTTAGACAAGGGTTTTGCATACGAGCAAGGCGCTTTACATGCGAATCCTTGCTCCATCACCAGCACCTTCCCAGACAGGGTTTAGTGTATTGAGGCAGGGTGGGCTGCATTGAGTGAATGCTTTTCAGACACTGCCTGGGGCACACAAGGTGCTCCATGCATTTCCCAGTTCAAACTGGTTGCTGGGGCGCTCAGCCCCAGATCTGGCGTGAAACTGGACAAAGGGAAAGGGGTGTAACCACCCCCTCCCCAGGTCCACCCATAGGAGGGAACTTAGAGTTAGTCCAACCCCTAAACTTACTATAAGTATAGAACCACAGTCCCTAGGACTTTAGCTTACCCTGGATGAAACTCTGCAACATATATCCTGGACCTTCGACATTCCATTTTGACGGAAGACAGAAGAAATCTCCCATGTGGTCAAGGAGTGACCACCCTGTTCAAACAGGCACCAACAGCATCTTTGCCAGTCTGCATTTTTGAGGCTCCTGCCAGACTCTGAAGAATCTGTGACACAGGATATAGACTTCCAGACATCTCTGACCCCAACCTTCGCTCCCAGCAAAGCTGAGACCCGTGGCGGACTCTAGAGACGTGGGACCGGAACTCCTGGACATCCTGCATTTTGCTACCTGCATCGACTTTCTGAGGTATCCCGAAGTTGTGCATTGGGGTGCTTAAAGCCCCAGCCCCGAGAACCTTTTGCACCGAAGCTTAGAGGCCCACACTCGACGAGTGTCCCGTGGGCCTGCTTTGTGCATTTCAGCTTAATGCGTATTTGCGGTTCCTAGTCTGTTAGCTAGTGAGCCCCCAGGAAGACCACTCTTGAAACTACTTTGCTTTCCTGGTTGCTCCAGGCTTTGTCCAGCTTTCCTGCAAAGGAGAAGCGCCACAAACCTTGCTGGTCTGCATCGAAGCCAATCTTGATATCTTATGTGGATTGCATTTACCAAGGCTTGTTGGCTTCAATTCAGATACCAACACCGCAGTCAACTAGATCGTTTATGGGATAGCTTGAATCCAGCTCTTGGTTGTCGTCGACACCTCCTGGTCGTCATGGCTGAAGAGACAAACTTCACCTTTTTACCTGAAATCACCCGACATCCGGTGGCATCTTTCTATCGCCGCCCTGGTCACTGGCTAGTGGCCCAGACTCTGTCTCCTCTGCTTTCAGGTTCTACACATCTCTGATCCACCCTTCGATCCACCCAGACACTTTTCCTCTGGTCGCCTGCAGTACTTCTTCGCAGCTCTCCATTGGAATCGACGACGAAACCCAACACGAAAAGACACCTATGCACCCGGCTTCCCTGGGTGAGGTAACATGAGTACTCCTGTGCTCCCATTGGTATTGACTCTCCAAGTGTCCTAGTCTAAAAGAGTTCCATCGCAGTTCACCTCCTCTTACCCTTTATCTTTAAAATTGTAACTTGTTCGTTCTCCATAGAAAGTCAACGGTAACTCGCTGCTGTGTTTAGACACTGCACGCGTCTCCTGTGGGCCTCCTACATCCTAACCCTTGGTTGTTCCTAGAAGCCCCAGCGATTTTCCAGGCCCTAGGCCTCCTTTCTATTCCTCATGTGGTTCTTATAACCCTATTTTAGTATATGGTTTGTGAGGCCCCTAGGGCAAAACGTATACTCTGCAACTTATCATATGCCAATTAAGTTCCTTGTATTGTACTTTTACCTCTGACCTCATAAAGAGTGCAGAGGGGTTGTGTTTAAATTAAATACATATATATTTGATATATACCTTGTGTGGTGTGATTTTATTTGGTACTCAAAGGATTATAAATGGTAAAACAACTTACTTAACTCGTCTCCAAGTCTTAGCCTGAAGGCTGCTCTCCACAACTACCACTAAGAATAGCTGTCTATAAGGTTGACTTTATAACCTACCATCAATAAGGGTCGATTGGACTGGTGCAAGGTGCCACTAGAATAGTGGACGTCATATACCATGCCAACTTCTCACATAGTGATAACAAAAAATATGTTTCCTTTCTGTGTTATTCAATTATAATGTGATTATCACAGTAATATACAGTGAACCATAGGAGATCTAGTTATAAAGATATGTAGCAACACCTGGAATCATATTCTTCATTTATTATTTTAAAAAATCACAGAATTAGATAATAATCTGTTTCAAAACACTCAATTTGATGCAATTAAAAACATGAACATGTACATAGTACTACTCAAATGAAAGGTTCCACATGGAGATATCTAATTTCAGTGAGACAAAAAGATATTTTTTTCTCTACAAATTGCATTCAATGTTATCCCCTTCATATACTAGTGCATTACATATACAAATTATACCATTACAATTCGTGTAAAACAATACAAAAACAAAAATATATAAAAAACTTGATCCTTGTGTCAATAATTGAATAACACAGAAAGGAAACATATTTGTTGTTATCACTTTGTACTTCCCGGTCCTTTCTGGTTTACCTTGGTAACTCCCTCTTTTGTGGACAACTTCTCACATAGTCCATACCTTCGCTGATGATATGTCAGCCAGAAGCTTGGATTCCTGATCCACAGCTACCAACAGGTCTGCACATTCTGTATCCTTCTGAATCGCCTCAAGCAGATGGCCATGGTCTTTGACTAATGATTGTGCTACGTATGCTGAATATGTGCTTGCCTTTAAAGCTAGACTTTCCTCATTTAAAGCTTTCCTTCAGGCAGACTCCACCCTCTTACCCATGGCATCAGATAGAAAACAATCTTCTGGATTAGTGGAATTCCGTCCAATCAACGTCACCAGGATCTCATCTGCCTTGAGAGAGCGAGGTAATGACTTCTCACTCTGCTCCATCATGTACAGTTTCTGCAGAAATCTAGGAATTGATGCTTTAGCCAAGTCTTTCCACTCTGAGAAGACTAGGGGCTCGATTACGACTACAGCGGCCCTATGGACCGCTGTAGTCTCCATGGCAGTCTAAACATCGCCACACTGCAGCACCGTGTGCCGCATTACGAGTGTGGCGTTCAGACTGCCACTGAACTGCTGCAGGATCCAGCGACGGTCTTGCAGAGACCGCCATGAAAAGAGTGATGTTGAGGCAACACTCTTGTGAGTTTGGGCCTGGGGCTGCATGCAGCGGGCACTTGTTCTGCCCCCTGTAAATATGCCCCCCCAGTTCCTGTATGGTGTGGCCTGTATGCCACACCGTGGAGGGAAGTGCAGTCGGCACCACAAGAGCAGTGGGTTGCCTGTTAGGCTGTTTTATGAGCCTGATAGACTACCACTCTCAGAATGCCGCAGGTCCACCCACCAGACCAGAAAAAAACTCCTGATCTAGCGGGTGGTCTCACCACGGGTTTGGCAGTCCCAACAGTGGACCACCAAACCTGGCGGTAGGCCCTAAGACCTTTATCCTGCTATGGAAGGGCATCGCCATTAAAGAAGGGTTAAGATACTGTGGAAACGACGTTGTAGTTTAAAAGGTATAAAGAGATCCATTAACTCGACCTCCTGTTATACCGCAATCATTCTTAATAACAATACTTCACCTCTTTATTAAAAAATCCCCTACTGGTGTAGTATATGTTTTTTATCCATTTTTTCTGGGTGCCCTCCCCCCCTTCTCTTATCTCTGGACACTGCTACTTGCGCCAGAGGTTGCCTCGGGTTGAGGCTTGGCATATAGCACGTTGTTGGAACACTCGATGATAAATGCCACAACGCGTGTGAGGGGCGGAAGAAAGATATACACCGCACTATTAACACCGCGTTTATGAGAGTGTCCCATCTTAACCAATGGTTAAGTAGTATCAAGTGTCCATTCTTCTTCTGATTACAAAACTACTGCTACTGGGGTGATGAATGGACCGTCTACCCTCCTCCCCAATTTTTGATTATTGACTGTGGAAACACTCCTTCTATATTTGTTTCACTTAGGAAAAGGTGGGAACCCCAAATTCTCTCGGAAATGCGACAAAGCGTCCACCATCTCCTCAATCCTGACATATTTGCCTGATGAGGTAGAAGGAGTCCCTTCATCTGACTAAGAACAAGAGAATGGAGAAGGAGATCTCATCCTGCATGCTCTCGTCTTTAGCTTAACTTTAGCCTTCATATCTAAAGCCTTCTGGACCGCCAGATCAATCAACCCTTGTGCTTCTGAAATAGTCATGGCCAGTGCAGATTCATCAGCAGAGGAACCTGAACCTGCTGACCTGGGTTTCTGAGCAGGAATCAGACCCTCATTGTCAGATGATGTTGAAATCACTTGTACCTGCAAAGTCTCTTCCCCAATCACAAATCAACACTGACAATTTAAAAGGAAAAAAAATACACCTTGAAATGCCAGAAACAAACTTGAAAATAAGCCAATCCCAAACCACACTGTTCATCTTCTGTCCAATGTAGCCTCTATATATAGGCAACAAATCAACAATTTTGTGTACTGTCAGACAAATAAAAAAAAATCCATATTGGAGCTTCCAGGCCCTTACATGAACCCACCAGATTACAGCCATGCTGCCCTCTGAAGTTCAAAAAACAATTTGATGGACAGAATGTAGATCAATGTCTTACATTCACCCCAGTGCAGGGATCTGGGCCTAAATCCATCGTTTTTTGCACTCCACACCACCCTGGGTCAGATAATGGCTTTATGCAAATCAGCTCTGACCCTGTGCCCCATGGGAACAGTCCAGTCCGAACTACAACAGCCATATCTTTCCCAGACCGGAATCAAGCATCCGAGGACCGGACCGGTTTCGAGGTAACACCTCTCATCAGCCCGGCTAGCTTGACTCCAGTGGTGTGGAGGCTCTGGGACCCACGTCTGAGCTACCCCAGTACACTCAGGGAGAAAATTACAAAAAACAATTTGATGGACAGAATGTAGATCAATGTCTTACATTCACCCCAGTGCAGGGATCTGGGCCTAAATCCATCGTTTTTTGCACTCCACACCACCCTGGGTCAGATAATGGCTTTATGCAAATCAGCTCTGACCCTGTGCCCCATGGGAACAATCCAGTCCGAACTACAACAGCCATATCTTTCCCAGACCGGAATCAAGCATCCGAGGACCGGACCGGTTTCGAGGTAACACCTCTCATCAGCCCGGCTAGCTTGACTCCAGTGGTGTGGAGGCTCTGGGACCCACGTCTGAGCTACCCCAGTACACTCAGGGAGAAAATTACAAAAAACAATTTGATGGACAGAATGTAGATCAATGTCTTACATTCACCCCAGTGCAGGGATCTGGGCCTAAATCCATCGTTTTTTGTACTCCACACCACCCTGGGTCAGATAATGGCTTTATGCAAATCAGCTCTGACCCTGTGCCCCATGGGAACAGTCCAGTCCGAACTACAACAGCCATATCTTTCCCAGACCGGAATCAAGCATCAGAGGACCGGACCGGTTTCGAGGTAACACCTCTCATCAGCCCGGCTAGCTTGACTCCAGTGGTGTGGAGGCTCTGGGACCCACGTCTGAGCTACCCAGTACACTCAAGGAGAAAATTACAAAAAACAATTTGATGGACAGAATGTAGATCAATGTCTTACATTCACCCCAGTGCAGGGATCTGGGCCTAAATCCATCGTTTTTTGCACTCCACACCACCCTGGGTCAGATAATGGCTTTATGCAAATCAGCTCTGACCCTGTGCCCCATGGGAACAATCCAGTCCGAACTACAACAGCCATATCTTTCCCAGACCGGAATCAAGCATCCGAGGACCGGACCGGTTTCGAGGTAACACCTCTCATCAGCCCGGCTAGCTTGACTCCAGTGGTGTGGAGGCTCTGGGACCCACGTCTGAGCTACCCCAGTACACTCAGGGAGAAAATTACAAAAAACAATTTGATGGACAGAATGTAGATCAATGTCTTACATTCACCCCAGTGCAGGGATCTGGGCCTAAATCCATCGTTTTTTGCACTCCACACCACCCTGGGTCAGATAATGGCTTTATGCAAATCAGCTCTGACCCTGTGCCCCATGGGAACAGTCCAGTCCGAACTACAACAGCCATATCTTTCCCAGACCGGAATCAAGCATCAGAGGACCGGACCGGTTTCGAGGTAACACCTCTCATCAGCCCGGCTAGCTTGACTCCAGTGGTGTGGAGGCTCTGGGACCCACGTCTGAGCTACCCAGTACACTCAAGGAGAAAATTACAAAAAACAATTTGATGGACAGAATGTAGATCAATGTCTTACATTCACCCCAGTGCAGGGATCTGGGCCTAAATCCATCGTTTTTTGCACTCCACACCACCCTGGGTCAGATAATGGCTTTATGCAAATCAGCTCTGACCCTGTGCCCCATGGGAACAATCCAGTCCGAACTACAACAGCCATATCTTTCCCAGACCGGAATCAAGCATCCGAGGACCGGACCGGTTTCGAGGTAACACCTCTCATCAGCCCGGCTAGCTTGACTCCAGTGGTGTGGAGGCTCTGGGACCCACGTCTGAGCTACCCCAGTACACTCAGGGAGAAAATTACAAAAAACAATTTGATGGACAGAATGTAGATCAATGTCTTACATTCACCCCAGTGCAGGGATCTGGGCCTAAATCCATCGTTTTTTGCACTCCACACCACCCTGGGTCAGATAATGGCTTTATGCAAATCAGCTCTGACCCTGTGCCCCATGGGAACAGTCCAGTCCGAACTACAACATCCATATCTTTCCCAGACCGGAATCAAGCATCCGAGGACCGGACCGGTTTCGAGGTAACACCTCTCATCAGCCCGGCTAGCTTGACTCCAGTGGTGTGGAGGCTCTGGGACCCACGTCTGAGCTACCCCAGTACACTCAGGGAGAAAATTACAAAAAACAATTTGATGGACAGAATGTAGATCAATGTCTTACATTCACCCCAGTGCAGGGATCTGGGCCTAAATCCATCGTTTTTTGCACTCCACACCACCCTGGGTCAGATAATGGCTTTATGCAAATCAGCTCTGACCCTGTGCCCCATGGGAACAGTCCAGTCCGAACTACAACAGCCATATCTTTCCCAGACCGGAATCAAGCATCCGAGGACCGGACCGGTTTCGAGGTAACACCTCTCATCAGCCCGGCTAGCTTGACTCCAGTGGTGTGGAGGCTCTGGGACCCACGTCTGAGCTACCCCAGTACACTCAGGGAGAAAATTACAAAAAACAATTTGATGGACAGAATGTAGATCAATGTCTTACATTCACCCCAGTGCAGGGATCTGGGCCTAAATCCATCGTTTTTTGCACTCCACACCACCCTGGGTCAGATAATGGCTTTATGCAAATCAGCTCTGACCCTGTGCCCCATGGGAACAGTCCAGTCCGAACTACAACAGCCATATCTTTCCCAGACCGGAATCAAGCATCCGAGGACCGGACCGGTTTCGAGCTAACACCTCTCATCAGCCCGGCTAGCTTGACTCCAGTGGTGTGGAGGCTCTGGGACCCACGTCTGAGCTACCCCAGTACACTCAGGGAGAAAATTACAAAAAACAATTTGATGGACAGAATGTAGATCAATGTCTTACATTCACCCCAGTGCAGGGATCTGGGCCTAAATCCACCGTTTTTTGCACTCCACACCACCCTGGGTCAGATAATGGCTTTATGCAAATCAGCTCTGACCCTGTGCCCCATGGGAACAGTCCAGTCCGAACTACAACAGCCATATCTTTCCCAGACCGGAATCAAGCATCAGAGGACCGGACCGGTTTCGAGGTAACACCTCTCATCAGCCCGGCTAGCTTGACTCCAGTGGTGTGGAGGCTCTGGGACCCACGTCTGAGCTACCCAGTACACTCAGGGAGAAAATTACAAAAAACAATTTGATGGACAGAATGTAGATCAATGTCTTACATTCACCCCAGTGCAGGGATCTGGGCCTAAATCCATCGTTTTTTGCACTCCACACCACCCTGGGTCAGATAATGGCTTTATGCAAATCAGCTCTGACCCTGTGCCCCATGGGAACAGTCCAGTCCGAACTACAACAGCCATATCTTTCCCAGACCGGAATCAAGCATCCGAGGACCGGACCGGTTTAGAGGTAACACCTCTCATCAGCCCGGCTAGCAATGTAGCTCTGTAGTTCAGCCACGCTGGAGGACCTGCCTCTCCTCTTTCACCCAGACCCGCAAGCCGGCCGGACTTTGCCTCAGCTGCTCTTACTGACGGAAGGGCTTCTCCTTTGCTTTGCTGTCCTGGCATCCACCCCTTAGCACAGCCGCCTATAGACCTCATTTAGGGATCGCCAGGGACCCCTGGAGTGCCGCTAGCAACCCCTGCCACTGCCTTGGCGACCCCTGCCCTCAAAGGTAGCAAAGGCAGTGCAAGGAATAGAAGTTAAACAGGGCTCGCGGAGCTTTGTTTACTTCATGTCACCTGCAGGTAACAAACCATGCAAAGCACATTCAGTGAAAAAAATGCTGCCATATCAAACCATTTGTAACATAGTGGCTCCTTTATGAGGTGCCCTTAAGATTACTTTTCAACTTATGCATGAAAAAATACAAAAAGTAACAAACTCTGAAAAGGTATCTCAATTTCTCTAGCAGCCCCTGGAGGGTAAGGGGGCAAGAAAGAGGGAGCCCCAGGGAAAGCTGAAAGAATGGAAAAAAGGAAGAGTGCACTACAAAGAAATGAGTGAGAAGGTGTGTTGTGCATGTGTATGAGAGAGAAAGAGAATACAGATCTGGGAGAGATAGAGCATTTTTGTGTGAGAGATAGGCATGAGAGAGGTGAGAGGGGTAGCGAAACAGACATGCAGGAAGGAGGCAGGAAAATGAAAGGAGAAAAAAAGTAAGAGGGTAAGGCAGGCGAGAATTTAAGGCAGCCAGTGAGATGGGCGTGATAAAATAAGCAGTTTTGTGAGAGACAGCTTAGAGTGAGTCAGGGTGACAGAAAAGAGAAAGAGACCTATGGAAACATTTCAGAGAGAGGCAAAAGAGGTAGAAATGTAAGAGACAACTGAAAGAGACAAAGGGAGAGAGAAAGGTGAGAGGCAGGGTATAAAGAGAAAAAGACAGGTAATAAACAGACAGCTGAGAAAGAGAAGTGGGGAGAAGGGACAGATAACACATAAAGAGGAGATACAGAAAGAGGTGAGAGTAAAAAGAAAGATAGGTGAGAACTTTAGTTGAGAGAGTAAACAAGACATGTCAGAGATGTTAAAGAGGGGGGCGTGGCTTAGGAGCCTCTGGAGATGGCCGCGATTCACGGGAGCTCTGTCGAGACGTAGGAGTTCGAGCTGCTTCCAGGACTTCATTTTCACTTTCGGACCCGGATTTTGGTATTTTCCGGCGTCGGAAAGGATGCTGCCTGCCTTGCTGCCACGACAGCTGCGCTTTGTAAGAATTTGCCTTTCATTTTGATGTTTATTGCTGCCGCTCTCCACAGCAGCGTCGCGGCCGCCATTTTGTTTTTCGGCGCTCCGTGTTTTCCCACCTGCACAATTTCTCAGATGGCTTTACCTCACAAAACCTCGCCAAGCCTTCTACTTTTTGGTCATAATACTGTTTTTTTCCTCTGTTTGCCCTTCGCTGTACATTTTTGCTTGTTGGCATACATGGGTGTCTTTTAAAGCGGATATTGCAGAATTTTTGTTTAGTTACGCCAGTTGGTTCTCTACGGTGTACAAGCCTATGTCGAATAGGAAGTGGTTTTCTCCTCACTTCTATTATGGCTAAAGCACGTAATAACCGCAATGGGTCTTTTCAACCAAAGGAAGCAAGTTTGGAGGACTTTAATTCATTTAATGCCTTACAAGACTCTAAAGAGGATTCCCTCATGGACTCTATTAACTCCAAGGGGTCTGCTACTTCGGTGTCACGGTTGAATACTAAGCAAAGCCCTAAAGCGCCCCTTACTGTACCAAATTCATCCTCTGTACAAGGCAAACAAATCAAGGTAAACCCTCCATCCCCACCTCCTGCATCATCCTCCTTGAATTCCTCAGACCTCATTCTTGAAGAACTGCGTGCCCTTAAACCTCACATGGAGGAAACTAATCTTCGTCTGCTTAATCTAGAATCCAACTGGTCCGTCAGTGAACAGAAGGTTGGAGTGTTGGAGAACCGTGTTGATCTTATTCAAGGTCTTGCGGATCAGATTCCACCCACGTCTAAAGAGATCGCACATCTTAAACAGCAGGTTAAACAGTTAGAAAACCGTAGTAGGCGTAATAATCTGTGCATTTATGGCTTAGTTGAAGGTTTGGAAGGTCCGGCCCTTGATTTCCGTTTTTCAAACTTTTTTTGCCAACGCTTCTTGGTCTTCCTGGTTGTCCAGTTTTGAATATTCAACAAGCACATCGTCTTGGTCCAAGTCCATCTTCTTCAGCATCCTCCTCCAAGCCTAGGGGAGTTATTTTGTACTTTCTTAAATATACTGATCTACTTCGTGTGCTGCAGGCTGCTAAACAACGGGGGAAGATCATTTGGAATGGCTCTACACTATTTTTTGCCCAGGACTATGCTAAAGCTACTGTGGAAAGACGTAAGAAATTCCTGTATATGAGGCCGGCGTTACGCAGTTTGAATGCGAGATCTGGTTTATTCCATCCCTGTCTTTTCAAAGTGACATATAACAATAAAACCACCACTTATGAAGATCCTGGTCTTCTCCAATGGTTTCTCAATAGCTGCACAGTGGATTCAATGGACATTCCTCAACTATGAAGACTGAAGCCTTCTTACCATGATTTTTTGTCCTTCTTCGCTCTCTTTTGTCTTCCGTAGTGTCTCTCTTTATTGTTGATTTTTGTCTTTCATTTTGCTGATACTTGTTTTTTGATGTAATTCCTCACCTATACAGAGGTTGTGTTCTTTTGTTTGCTTTGTTGCAAGTTTTACCCTGTTATCAAGTTTTTTCTCCCCTTTTCTCTCCCCTTCTAGGTGGTTTCGTGTATGGTCTCAAATTGTTGTCTATCTTCTTCGGTGCTTCCTGGGGTTGTTTCCCTCTCTGCTGTCTCGTCATGGAGTATTCCCGTCTTTCGTTCCATCTCCCTCATGTGGCTTCACCATCCCTATTTTTTCCGTTTCCCTGTGGTATGTTTTTCATATAATGTACTTCTCCTATATTTGTTCTGTACTCTTTCCTTTCTTTCACTTTCTTTTTTCTCTATCTTCCTTCTTTCTCCTTTATTTTCTTCAATCTTTTCCTTTTTCTTATGTTTCAGTCATCTCTTTTTCTACGCTACATTTCTTCCTCTATTTTCCTCCACATTTCCGGTCTATACTTCTTTATCTTCTGTTAATATTGCTACCTTGTGGTTTAGTTGTATAGTTTGCTGGATACTCATGTTAATGTTGCTAAGTGTCGTGTTATTCGATATTTTTTATAAGTTTAAATGCCAATTAATGTAATTTCGTGGAATGTCAAAGGTTTGGGGTCCCCGATTAAGAGACAACGTGTTCTTTCACATTTAGCACATTTGAAGGCTGATCTAGTTTTATTGCAAGAAATTCATGTTAAAGATGTTAAAATAGCTAAGTTACGTCGTAACTGGTTGGGCCATGTTTATGCCTCTCCGGGCTCGGGGAAACTTAATGGGGTTGCAATTTTATGTCATAAAAGTTTAAATATTCAACTTCTTTCCCAAAATAATGATACGGAAGGTAGATGGGTGGTAGTTTCGTTATTGGCTAATAACATTTCTGTAACCATTTTCAACTTATATGCCCCTACTGTTCCTGATAAACTGTTTTGGCCTTCCATCCTTCAATCCTCTATGAAATATACTGATGATTACTTTATACTTGGGGGAGATTGTAATATGATTATAGATGCATTCTTAGACAGGAAATCCAATTCTCGTTTTTCTCCTTCTCAGGTTCATACCCAATTTACATCCACTATTTCTCAGAGGTCTCTTGTTGATTCCTGGAGACTATCCAATCCAACATTACAAGAATATACATATTTCTCACCCGTCCACTCCTCTCAATCACTAATTGATTATCTCTTTGTTTCCAAGGCTCTATCACAACATATCACTCACTCTGACATTGGGTCTATACTAATTTCCGACCATGCCCTTGTTTCATTAGGTCTTGATTTACTCCCTCCTGTAAAAGGAACACGAATATGGCGATTTAATAATGCCCTTCTTTTGGACACATCTTTTACTTCTGCTTTCCTTGATTTTGCTCCACGCTTTTTTGCAGAAAATGAAACACCACAATCTTCTCCTCAATTAATTTGGGACACTTTCAAGGCTGCTTCTAGGGACTTTATTATTTCTTATGTTGCCAAGAAACGTCGCCTTGAACGCCAGTTTTTATCTTCTTTAACTTCTCAGATTAAACAATTGGAGCTCTCTTATCACTCAACCAAATCTCAGTCGGTCCTTACTCAACTCATTAAGGCTAAACTTTCTTTTAATAAATTAACTACCAATTCGGCCAATTTGTTTTTACTTAAGTCTAGCGCTAAATTGTACTCTGCACAAAACAAGGCTGGGAACATTCTTGCCAATTATCTTAAAGTAAAAAAAGAACGAACAAAAATCGATTTGATTGTTTCCTCTTCTAATACTATACTCCATAAAGATGAAGAAATTTTAAATGAATTCACTACTTTTTATCAAAATCTTTATACTCCAGAATCTCCTCCCGTACCATTCCGATATTGATCAGTACTTATCCTCTATTCCTCGTCCACAAATGGCTGATGTTGATTTTTCTTCTTTAGATAAAGATATTCTTCCCAAAGACATTTTAGATGCCATTCATGTGCTTAAAAAAGGTAAAGCGCCTGGTCCAGATGGATTTTCTATAGAATTCTATTCTCATTTTTCTTCTTTTCTTGTTCCCAAACTTCACTAATTATTTTGCTTTTTTATATCATCTCAGAAATCCGAAGGTACTTCCCAAGAAGCTCTTATTTGTCTCCTTCCTAAGAGCAACAAGGATCACACTCTATGTAACAATTATAGACCTATTTCATTAATTAATTTAGATTACAAAATATTTGATAAGATTTTAGCTCTTCGTTTGGATAAAATTCTCCCACACCTGATAGGTAGAGAACAATGTGGCTTCATCAAGGGACGTCTTCTTTCGGATAATACTCGCCTTTTCTTTAATGTTCTCAGTAAGTATCCCACCTTCAATCACTCCTTAGCTGCAATTGCATTAGATGCAGAGAAAGCTTTCGATAGAGTTAACTGGTCTTTTATGCTTTCTACTCTCTCTTGGTTTGGTTTTGGCTCTAAATTCATATCTTATATCTCTCTATTATATTTCTTTCCTAGGTCTTTTATTTTTGCTAACGGTCTTGTATCTTCTTCTTTTCCTCTTTTTCGTAGTGTTCGTCAGGGATGTCCTCTTTCTCCTTTACTTTTTATCCTTGCTTTAGAACCGTTTTTGTCAAAAGTTAGATTAAATAAAGATATCATTGGTTTTCCGTATGGGGATAAGCAGCTAAAACTCTCTGCTTATGCAGACTATATTCTTTTGTTTATTTCTCACCCTCAGACGTCTATTCTGGCTTTTTTATCCAAGTCTCTTCCTATGCAACAGTCTCTGGTTATAAACTTAATGTTGATAAGTGTGAAATTCTCCCTCTCAATAAATACTGTTTTCATGCAGATTTTTTAATTTCATCTTTTCGTTGGAGTCCTACTAAAATAAAATATCTGGGTCTTGAGTTTACTCCTTCTATTAAAGATACGGTGGCTTTAAATATTAAGAACCTAATCGGTACTATAACAGACTCCACGACTAGATGGCGCCCCCTATTTTTATCCTGGTGGGGTAGATTAGACTCCATTAAAATGATGTTGGTTCCGGTAATTTTATTTTTTCTTTCTAACCTTCCGTTAATCTTCCTAAGTCCTGTTTTAAAAACATTTATTCTGTCCATTCAAAATTTCTATGGCAACACAAGAAAGCTAGGATGTCTTTTGCCAAACTTAAACAACCTAAGTTTCTAGGTGGAGTTAACTTTCCGGATTTCGTGTCCTATCATTCTTCATTCTTCCTTTCCCATTCAGCTTATTTTTTATTAGATTCAGAGTCAGATATCTCCTCACTTCCGATATGGGTTGCAATTGAATCCTCCTTCTTTCATCCGTTTACTTTCAAAGAATTTATTTCTCTCTCTCACGTTCCCTCTAGGATGTCCCTTCCTATTCTTAAAACTGCTAGAAAACTCTTTCTGCCTTTTTTCCTTAATGGTCTTGACGATCGAGCTCAATTTTTGCAATCTCCCATATGGTACAATCCTTTCGTTAAAATTAAAAATAGAACATTTTTCTGGAAGGATTGGCATTCTCTTGGTCTTATTTGGGTTTATCAATTCTTTCAGGATGGCCTTTGCCTTTCTTTCTCGTCTCTCCAGTCTAATTTTTCTCTCCCGCAATCCTTTCTTAGTGAATATAATCTGTTGGGCGCGGCTCTCCAAACGTCATATAACTCCTTTCTTACTCCTTCTTCTCCCCCTGTAGCCTCTTCTCTTACTTTTCCTTTTCTTTTGTCTTCGCCTTCGGCTTCACAAGTTTATAAAAATTACATGATTTTACTCTAGTTAGAGATAAGTCCAAGATAGAACAAGATTGGGAATCTGACTCAGAAGATACTTTTTCTAGTTTGTTATTGCATGACATATGGAATAAAATAAGAAGATCTTCTAGAGCAGCTAATACTACTCAGACTTTATTTTTTGTTTATAATAGACTTTTGATCACTCCTGCCAGATTACACACTATTGATTCATCTATCCCCTCCACATGTTGGTCCTGCTCCAATACATACGCAGATCTCAAACATATGCTTTTCACTTGTCCCCTAATTCATTTATTTTGGTCTAAAGTATGGCAGCAAATTAACTCTATTTTCTCTACACAATTTCCTTATTCAATCACTCACATTTTCCTAGGTAGCTTATCTGACTTATGGTCATCTATGACCTTTAATATTTCTATTATTGACCTGCTCTTGGCGGTGGCTTTTCAGCAGATCACTAAATCTTGGAAAGATACATCAAGCGTCTCTTTTCAAGCTTGGTGGTATGGTGTCTGCTACAATCACAGATTGGATAGAGCATATGTCTCCCCTCTATCTCTTGCTATTAAACGTGACCTTTTATGGTTACAGATAACTCATTTTCTTGATGTATCTGCTCAGTCTCGTCCATTACATTCCCCTGCCATTGAAGAAGTCCCCAAACCTCCATGATATTGATATTGTTTCTATAGAATTATATGTGTGTACTACATAAGTGTTTTTTCACTGTTTATAGTAAGATATTTTAATTAGCAACATTACCTTTTTATATGAATAGTAGGCAATTTACATAATGAACTGTTTCTGTTTTCCTACCCCATCACGTTTCTTTATTTTTCTCTTTCTTTCTCTCTTCCCTTTCTCTTCCCCTCACTAAAACTGTAGTGTATTATTTCATATTTGATTGCTGTTTACTTTGTATTATGATTATATTGTATGTTTTTCGATTGCAATCTTTTCTTGAAATAAACTCCTTTTAAACTTAAAAGAGATGTTAAAGAGACAGACAGTTGGGAAGCAGATGGCTAATGTGGAAGACAGGTGAAAAGGGATAGATGTGAGAGGGAAACAGGTGAAACAGTCATATAGAAGAGGGAGAGTATACAGATGACAACCTGGAGAAACAGAAGAAAATATGGCAGTAAAGAGCGAAGGAGGGCCGGGAGAGAGGTGCTATGAGAGATGAAGCAAGAGAGAGGACAATGACAGAACAAGAAAAGAGATATGTGAAGCATTGCAGAGCAATATGCCATATAGAACTTTGACAAGGGAGAGAGAGATTTGAAATAAGAGAAGGGGAGAGATTAAAGAGGGAGACTGGGGCAAGGAAACCAGTCATTTTTCCAAGCAAATAAAAACAGCACAGAATGATGTTTGCACGGCACACTTACATGATGATGAACAGTAGAGCAATAGTGATGAAGCATTCAATAGGTGTGCTTGGAAATTGTCAGTTTTTTAATTTTATACAAAAGTAGGCACTGTACTTATTTCATGGTTGTGCATTTTGGTGACATCACTTCCTCGGATAACATCAGGTCAAAGGTCAAATGATGTCCTTTCCTGTGATGTCATTGGGATCAAGGGTTGTGTGATATCACTTCTGCTATCCCTGGCATTTTGGTGAATTGATGTCCATGCAGCCGCCTCAGGTGCCCATCGAGGCAGGGCTGCCACAATGTGTAATGAATTTCAGCAAGAGATGGACAACGGGACAATTATAGTTAATACGTTTGTTTCATAGCCATGAGATAATGTACACTTATTTAACAGGATCCTTTACTTTTTTGAATTATTGGTTTGTGAAATGGTTATGGGAAAAGTTAGACGTCTTTGGATTTTGTAATGCCAACTGGGATCCTCTACTGCATAGACTTGGCGGAGACAGATAGATCCTCAGAACCTGGACCTATTTGCTAATGTTTTCAGGGGCTGCTTTGCACGTCTTTTGAAAGCTGTTTCCAAGTTTTGTGTTTTTTGTTGTTGTTTTTTTTAGGAAAATGATAGGCCCTATGGTGTAAACATGATGTAGCACCCTCTGGCAATACGGCGGAAACCACCAACTATATTTCACATATTTTCTGGCTTTCCAGTGGTTCACAAGAAGTATTATTAGGATGGGCACATGTAACTGGTTGAATAAATGTGCTGGACATTTCTGTTTTCATTTTTTGTAAAAAATATTTTTATTGAAAAAAAATGTTGGCACACATATAGCACAGAATACAAAATATTAATACAGATATTAAACAAAAACTATTATCAAGAAAATCTATACAACGTTAGACAAATCTTTTTCTTCCATATAGCCATCAAAACAAAAACAGGAGAAGAAAAAAAAAATTTATTAAATCAGACATGGCTTCCATTTAGCCTTTCTTTCCAACGATGGACTGGTTCCCATATTTTCCTACCCAACCTCCTTGCCCTTTTGCCTTTCCTGGCATATATGCCCATTTCGAGATTGAACGTCCCCAGTAACAAAGCAATCCATTGTTGTGTTACTGGAGGTGAGGGATCCAACCAGGCTCTAGCAATCAACAATCTATACACCGCCATTGCTGCAAATAAAAATTTGCAGTGGTCACCATCAAATCCCCTAACCCCTAACATAATTACAGTTGGTGTTAAAATCACATTCAATCCAAGTGTGCGATCCATAAATTCTTCAATACCCTTCAGTAACATTCTTAATTGAGGGCATAACGCAAAAATGTGAATACTATCCGCTGCCGGTGTACTGCAGCGAGAACAGGTAATCCCTGTAGTACCGCCCCACTGTGCAATACGATCCGGTGTATGGTAGAGTTGGTATAAAGATTTGTAATGTTGGGATTGGAGCGAGGCAGAGTGAAAAACAGAACAACCTAACTCCAGCGAGTCCAAGAAAAACTAGCTCTGTATCCCTAATTTCCCAGCCCATTTATTACCAAATTTTTCAGTATCATCCTGCTTCAATTCTGCCAGATTAGCATAAAAATGGCGAATGGAGCACACCCCTCCTTGCTCTATGGCTTCCATAATATTATTTCTACCAAATCCACCCTCGCCTCCTTTTTTCCTATTGAGAAAGCTCCTGATCTGCAGGTACTTAAAGAAGCTTTGTCTTACTATGTTACATTTTGCCATCAAATCTGAGAATTGCAGTATCTTTTCATCTAAAGCCAGCAGATCTCCTATTTTTGTAATTCCATTTCTAGCCCATTCTGCCATAGTAGCATCGGCAAAAATTAAAGGTGGAAGAGTCTTGTTCCTATATAATCTGGTGTATCTGTTGTATCTTCCCAATCCACATTTTTTTGCTACAGCTGACCAAATATTATGTGCAGCAAAAACTGTCTTAAAGCGTGTGCGTTTGTAATAAGAAAAGTCAGCGCAGTTTAAAAAAGCATTCGCAGTATCTGAGCCCAGTACAATAGAATATATCATAGTCGAGAAAGCATTGACATTCAGATCCACTTCGCTTGCTCCAATCAGACCCTGAGTATATTGAAGAACAGAAGCCCAATAATATAATCTAAAGTCTGGAACCCCCCATCCTCCCCTATCCCTTGGTAAAGTCATAAATTTGTAAGCCCGCCTGGTCTTCCCTTATGACCAGATAAATTTATTCAGAATCGACTCCAGCTTATTAAACCAGATCGCCTCAAACATAAGAGGTATCGTTCGGAAGAAATAAAGAAATTTGGGGAGTATAAGCATTTTGATGACATTAGTACGGCCCACCAGCGTGAGTCAAAGATTGTTTATCCTGGCCAAATCTAAGCTTACTTTCCTCATTAGGGGGGAGATGTTTCGTTCTACCACTGTCTCTAAATTAGGCGAAATTTCAACACCTAAATAAACTGCTGCAGGAACCACACGTGAGTCATTGCAACGTACCATTGCATTTTTAATAATCTGCGTTTTGGCACTATTAAGCCTATATCCAGAGATTATGCCAAATTTAAGGGCCTCTTGCTCGATTTCTCCAATTGCCGTAGATGGATCCGGGGTAATTATAGCGACGTCATCTGCGTACGCCAACACATTGACTTCTAGCCCATTTGAACAAAGGGGGGGAATACTAGGATTAAGATTAAGGTAACGTAGATACGGGTCCATATAGAGTGCAAAGAGGAGAGGGGAGCTGGGACAACCTTGCCTTGTTCCTCTTTTTATCTGTACCGCCGCAGTTAGTTCCCGATTAATTTTGATTCTAGCCGTTGGTGCCTTATATAGAACCTGAATTGCTCTAATATAGCTATCACCAAAACCATAACGTCTCATTAACTCCCACAAATACTCCCATGCGACCCTGTCGAAAGCCTTCTCGGCATCCAGAAATAAAGCTGCGACAGGGCCGCAGGCAACCTCCATAGCGTCGAAGCAGGTAATCACTGTCCTAACATGTTCTGTAGTACCCTTCCCTGGGATAAAACCATGTTGGACTGGGGAGACTAATTTCTCTATTACGGTGGTCAGCCTTGTTGCCAAAATTTTCGAATACAGCTTCACATCCGCATTCATTAAAGCAATAGGTCTATATGACCCAGGGGCTGTGCGAGGTTTACCTTTTTTCAAGATGACTATGATTTCAGTACCACCCCATGAGTTTGGAATTGAAACTTCACTCTGAGCTTGAATGAGTGTATCCAATAACTCCAATCTGAGAGCTAAAAAGAATGTTTTATAGAATTCAATCGGAATAAAATCTGGTCCTGCAGCCTTAGAAGACGGAAGATCTGATAAGGCTAACGTCAGTTCTTCTATCGTTATAGTAGAGTCTAGTTTTACTTTTTCCTCTAATTATAACTCGTTAAGTTGGATATTTCCTAAATAATCTTTGATTTTATCCCTACCCACCTCAGCTTCCGTATCATACAATTCTGAATAATATTTCCAAAATTCATTTCTTATATCTGCAGAATCCGAGATCAAGTTAGCTGAATCATCTATCATATTTTTAATATCACCTGCAGTAACTTTTTGTCTGATCCTGACGGCAAGAATATGCCCCACCCTCTCGCTAAACTCGCAGGCTTGTTCTTTCTTTGCTAGATAATTTACTGCTATTTTATTAGTAATCCTTTCAGCTATTTCAGCCTTTAGTACCATAATTTCCAACATTTGTTGATCCAAGGGGCGCCCACTCGCGATTAACCTACTCAGCTCTGCAGTCAGGAGAGTATTAACTTGTTGTTCTATCCTTTCTCTTTCTAATTTCTGTCTAAATGTTGAAAAGCTAATCGTCTCTCCCCTTATTCCTGCTTTAAAAGCATCCCAAGTGCTGCCGCTACTAGCGCTCCCCTTATTATTACGCCAGAACTCTCTAATCCACCTTTCCATATGTTCACAATATATCTCATCTTTTAGCAAAGCTCTCTCAAAGGTCCATTTGTATGCCTTTCTAGCTATACCATTTAAACTAACTGTCAATAACAGAGGATTGTGGTCTGAAACCAGGCGAGGTAGCTTCCTAATCTGTGTATTGGAAAGCAGGGAGTTGGAGATTAGAAAATAATCCAACCTTACCGTTATTCTATGTGGGGCAGAGAAAAAGGTATCACCCTCTGCCTGCGGATGTAGATTAGCCCAGACATCCAATAAAGTGTTATGTGCGGCCATGTCTACTATGGCCCTATGCACCCTCTTCTTGCGCCCAATATATTGATGTCCCAATTGCAGCTCAACACTAGCAGAACGATTGATGTTAAAATCCCCACAGCAAACAATAGGTTCCACCCAGGTTGATAGTTCTTGATCCAGAAATTGAAATATATCCGGCTCGTCGCTCGTTGAGCCATAGACAGAAACCAATGTAAACCTAGTTCCTCTAAAGCCTATTTCTACAATAACCCACCTCCCCCATATGTCTTCTTTACTCCTAAGAGCTATGCAATCCGTCCCTCTCCCCAAAATCGCTACCCCGCGTGTTTTGGAGGCTTGTTTAGTGAGTGCTAATACTTTAAAGCCCAACTGTTCTAACAAATAACCCTTACCTCCCTCCACATGAGTTTCCTGTAGACAGATCAGATCTGGATACATTGACTTACAAAATGCTGAAACTCGTAATCTTTTCTGAAGATCATTAAGACCACAAACATTCATTGACATAATACGGCAAGCCATTAAAAAACATCAAAAATTGGTACCAGCTCCCTATTCCATCTCTCAATCTCACCCCTTGCTTCCTTCTTCCACCATTTGTGTAAGGCCTGTAGCTGCCTCAAAGTGTATCTCAGTGCATGTGATGTGTTGGACATTTCTGTTTTCAAGTGAATGGCTTATGACAGATTTGGCAAAAACTGCGGGCAAAGGAGTTTCTTCCAGCTAAGCTGTGTCACTCAAAGAAATGTGTGACGATTAGGTACAGGGCTTAAATTATCTATCTAAAAACTTTATTTTAGTATATAACTCTTACATTCAACTTTAAAGGTTATATTTCCGCCATACCTTTACCTATTTAACATTTTTTTTAACCAACTTTTCAAATTATATATTGCTGGATAGTGTTTCTCATAACTTTTCCTCTGCCTCGTAAATGTTGAATATCTTTCAGAGACAAACTAAATAAAACTTGTAATTTTTCAACTTGAAAGCATTGGGAGTTCATTTAGTTAATTTAATCCATGTGTTTATCATTAAGTTGGCCTTATTTCATACTTTTACAAATTAATTTTCTTTGTCCTGATCCCAGATGCAAAGGTTTGGTCTGTTACAACTTGTCACTTTCACACTGAAACCCTCTGAGGTTTTTTAGCACTTTGTGATTGTTTCTTGAATGGGGTTACCGTTACGTTGAGCTTATTCCTTACTTTCACAAATTATTTTTCTGTTGGCTTATAATTTGGTTTATCCCTGATGTACTGCTTGGATCGCTTATAACTTATCACCCTCGCACTGAAGTCCCCTGTCTGCCCTGGCATGGAAGTACATCTCATACTGTACATGAAATCACTCATGGCAGTTAGTAACCTATATGGATCCTTGCTGTCTTGGGAACTAAGGCAACCACCTTAATTAAAAAGCTAAGAACATAAGAGCTTCACATTAAAGTATTAATGATCTTTCCCGTGGCAATATGAGTGTTTCAAATGGCAGTCCCTTGAGTTTAAGTGGAATGGGACTTAAATAATGTTGATCTCAGAGAAAGGAAAACAAGCACACTGGTATAGAAGAAATAACAAGGTTGCTCGCTGAACTTGTGGCTTCTCTTGGCCAATAAGTGTCTTGCAATTATGTCATAGTTTGGAAATCCATTTATATTTTTGTTTTCCGTATGTGCGTTTGAACGTCTATATACTCATTGGAAGGAAATTGACTCATTTAAAAGAACAAGTCATTTGGTGAAAAAGATTCCATTATTGTAAAAGTTTACAAATAGCACTGCTTATATTTGCATGTTTCCAATTACTGCATATATATCAATTAATCAATCAGGAGTTTGTAATGCGTGGCTACTCACCCGTGAGGGTCTCAAGGCACTGAGGGGCTGCTGATCCATCTGGGCGTGGAGGTTCAGTCGAAGAGCCAGGTCTTGAGATCCTTTCTGAATTGGGTCAGAGACAGGGATTGCTTGAGGTGAAGGGGCAAGGTGTTCCAATATGTTCCATATATATATTTGCTCTCACTATTATGTGTTTTTGTTACAAAATTCAATAAAAACTTTTTAAAACACAATGTGACTTTTTGTGGGTGTATAAATGCCAATCTGGACAGCCTCTTATATCAGTGTTTAGGATCAATGTATAACTCATGAAGCATGCATTCTGCCTATGTAACAAATATTTACATGTCTTTTTTTCAAAAACAGAAACAGTGACATCAGTGTGTTCTTGCGACTACCATCAGTACTGGCCATCTGGGATTTTTTTTAAAGTCATATATTGACTACTGAATGAATGCACACTGTATTGCCCTAACAATGGCAGATGGTGCACTACGTAAATAATAAATAACAACAGATTACATTACTTATGCCAATTTGATACCAAATTGATTATGTTTTCCGTGAGGAAAATCTCTTTACCATTGCCTATTCTTTTTATTTTTCTCATGAACTTTCCAGCGAGATGTAAGCTTTCCAAACGTGATCTTACAAGCTTTTCCCTTTCACAAGACTTGAATCACTCTGCTAGGTAAAAGGTAGACAAATTATTGTTGTTTTGTCCCTTTGTTAACACCCTATACAAGTTTCTAGTTTATGAAAATTATAGTTCTTTTTGTCTCTTTGTTAACAACCCATACAAGTTTCTAGTTTATTAAAATAAAAACAATAGGTAATTGACGTTTCAAAAATAATGAATTTCTTTAACAGTCTCCCTCTGGATTTTTGACATTGTAAATCAATTATTCTATACATTCTAAGGATGAGCGTATACAGTAATCCATCCAACCCATAGTTCAGTGATATTCACACCAAATCATATTTCTGATTGAAGCGTCTGTCTACAGATTCCCCACCTCTTGAATATCCCAGGCACCAGACTAAGCATGGGCGAATTTTGCGAATCTCGCGTTCGCGAATTTTGCGGATTTGCGAACTCGCAATCTGCAAAATCCGCGAATTCCCGCGAATTTGCGGATTTTTTTTTTGTGTTCGCCCGTGTTTCTGCCAGTTCGCGAGGGTTTTTACAATTTCGCAATTTGCGAACTTACCTGTCGGGTCGCAAGTTTTGCGAACTTGTTGTTTCTACGTGTCCAGCCTGTTTGGGACACTCTTCTTCATCACTGCCACTCTCTGTCACCACTGCCACTCTCTGACTACTCATGCCACCCTCTGGCCCACCCATGCCACCCTCTGTTTCATCACCACACCCTCTGGTTGTCCAGTGTACATTATTTTCGGCAAAGCAAAGCACACCTTCCCTGCCTCAAGTGACCTGAATTCATTTGGGGCTGATTAATGTGTCACAGAATATTTTTTTAGCTGGCACCCGCTTCCTTAGTGCGCCCTGATTAGTGATCTTTTGCACTTGCCAAGTGCTGTCATTGTTGCAAAATTAGTTACAACACCTGCCCTGCCCCAACTGACAATAATGAATTAGGGGCTGATTAATGGATTTTAACTTCCAGCCTGGCTCCTGCTTGTCTCCCTTAGCTGTAATTCAGGACCTTTGTGGCATATGTGTAACTATTCTGAGGTTCAGAGCAGGGTCACATAATAGTTGCAACTGGCAACTGAACTCTGGAGGGGCCCCTCAGGAAGCACTACAGGAAATGGCTACTAATGATGAGCCTGAACTTTTGAACCTGGTAAGTAGTTTCAGTTTTGCTAAGATCGTATTTCTGCAATTTAGCACTTATTCGCGGGGCGCGAAGTTGTACTGGGAAGCCGCAAACTCACGCGAACAGTGCGAGCAGTGCGAGCAAAATCCGCTGCTCGCGGATTTGCGGATTTTGCGGGAGATTCGCGAATCTCGCGGATTGCGAATTTCCCGAAAATCCGCAAAATCCGCGAGCGAAACGGATTTTCCGCCCATGCTTACACCAGACTGGATTGATCTGGAAACAGTTAGTAGCTGCCCCATGCTGGTAGAAGGCACTTGTTCCACACTAGTGTTGGGAACTTCTCCACTGTAACGTCAGTGGAGCCATAAAGCTCTCACCCTGGTGTGCTGACATCAGTTCCCTTTATCATCATCTTTCCAGAGATCAAGATGACATCGGTAATCGTGATCCCCGTGGAAACATCACAAAAGCGGAAAACAAAAGCAGACATTTAATGGCCACCAATACATCCAAAAATAATAACTATATAGTTAATTCTAAACATCACAGTAGATAATTCTCTATATGAATAACTCTATGGAAACCTTTATCAAAATCTCAATATCTCTATATATAGCATTGCATATTAATGATTTACTGATAAATCTTTTTGTATTTGCAACAATATTCGCTATGACCTTGATACTCGCGATGTCCCCGCAATGGTACACGGGGTCGATGCTGGCGGTTGCAGTGTCATCTCAAATATCAAGCGCGATTAATAAAAATCTATTTTGGACACATACGTTGTGTCACTAACACCCCCATTTCTCAACCATGAGGTCAGAGTATCTCCACCCTGACATCTTATGTGGGCTTCCACACAAACTGTCTGCCCCGGAACCGTTCACAATAGATAAACGGCAGCCGCAACTTTCTGTTCAGCTTCCATCCAGCCAATCATAGCATTCCCATTGATAGTGCACTCACGATTTATTGCAAAACCACTGCGAAATATCACTATAATTTTCAGCTTACATGTCTCAAAAACTACTGAACTGATTTACACCAAATAGGCAAAAAGAACTTCCTTGAACCAACATCTACCTCCCTGCTAAATTTGGTGTAAGTCTGTTCAGCGGTTCGGGCTGTAGGTGTGGTTAAAGGTCCTATGGGAATTACCATTACAAATGCAACCTTATTTCGTGCCCCAAATTCTTAATCCCCACTGCACCGATCACCCCTAACTTTCCATGACAACCAGAACCTACATTGAAACTTTTTTGTGAAAATTTCATGAAGATATATATATGAATCTGACAGCCTGCTCATTTAAATACCCCCAGTGGGCCTCATTGGTTACGCGAGTCTCTCAATGCAGGCTGGAACTTGAAGTCAAGATCAGAGTAAATTCACCATTTGTGGGCTCTGCATTGAGAGACTCACGTAACCAATGAGGCCCACTGGGGGTATTTAAATGAGCAGGCTGTCAGAGCGATCTGCGTAGTACATGTTGATAATCCATGATTAAGAGGCAGGAGCCTCGAAACGCGTCGGATAAGAACTCTGCATGAATGCTGTAGCCTGTTTTCCTGGAAATAAACCGCATGGTTTCTTTTGAAAGTCGTGTGCGCTTCCGTTGCTTTGGGGCATTTTTGATGAAAAAAATATATATATGGGTCTTCCGTGTTTTTTCCTGTTTGATGGTCGGACATTTGAACCTGTCGCAGAAAAAAGTGCAAGTGCGGACCACACGTTGCCGCAGGGAACAGAGGAGCCAGGACCCAAGTAGGTGCAAAGTAGATTTATTTCCAGCCACAGTCCACCATCAGCAAGACGCGTTTCGATCCCATGGGATCTTGATCATATATATATATTCACTTAAAAAAACATAGGTTTCAGGCCTTATATAGTTAGGAATTAGCATTTAAAAAACCATTGAAATTGCTCCTATATAGTTAGTTGTACTAACTATATTTCGAGCACCCGCAATCCACTGCTGATGATGTCACATATTCCATCATTCATGACATGGTCAGTGACATCACTGATGACATCACTGATGACATCTCAAATGACATCACTGATGACATCACTGATGACATCTCATTTGACAACACTGATGACATCATCCAGTGACTGTGTGTTTCTGTAAAGTTTAAATATGTTTTACATATTGAAGAATGAGTGGATGTATAATTGTCTGGATGAAGGATTTAGTAGGTGCGTGACTGACTGTATGAGTGAGTGATTAAATATGCCTTACTAAATGCATGGGTTAGTGACTAAACTGTCTGAATGTGTGCATCAGTATGTCTGTTGTTGTGTAAGCTGCTGCATGTGTTGATCAGTAGCTATATGAGTGGCTTTATGGGTTATTGATTGGTTGCCCAAGTATTTGAATGGGAGACTGAGTGTGTGTGTGGGTGGCTGGGAGGTGTGTGAATCTGTGCATAGATGTGTGAGCAGTTGATTCACTAGGTGTATGAGTTCAAGAGTGCATGTGGAAACAGCTATATGGGCGGTTGACTGTGTGCATGGGTGTTTTGGTAAGTGAATGGATATCTCAGTGCTACATGCCCAAGTAAGTACATATGTAAAACACAGTGCATGTGCGAGTTGGCATATATAAATGACTATACATGAGAGCCAGTGACTGTGCGAGTGGCTGTATGGGTCATTGTGTACTTGTATCAGTGATTGTATAAGAGAGTAAGTATGTGTTAGTATATGTTTGAATAAGTAAGGTGTTGTGTGTATAACTGTATAGTTGAGGAAACGGAAGTGTGATTAATTCTTTGCATGACTGACTAGATGTGTGAGTAACTCCATGGATGCGTGGCAGTGTGTGAGTGTCTGTATAGGTGTATGAGTGCATATGATAGTGTTGTATTGTTGAGTGACTGTATGTATGAGTGATTCTATGGGTGAATGAGTGAATGTGTGTGTAGACCTAGGAATCAGTGAGTAACTGGTATTGGTGTGTCAATGGTTTCAAGAATGGTAGTCTGTATTTAACACTGGGTGTATCAAAGGTTATATTAGAGTGTGAGGGGGTGCATCATATTATCACATGAATGATATCATCAGTGATGTGATCAGTGATGTCAAATGAGATGTCATCAGTGATGTCATTTGAGATGTCATCAGTGATGTCATCAGTGATGTCACTAACCATGTCATGAATAATGTAATATGTGACATCATCAGCAGTGGATTGCGGGTGCGCGAAATATAGTTAGTACAACTAACTATATAGGAGCAATTTCAATGGTTTTTTAAATGCTAATTCATAACTATATAAGGCCTGAAACCTATGGTTTTTTTAATGAATTTGCAAGGTTTTTAAAATGCTAATTCCTAACTATATAAGGCCTGAAACCTATGTTTTTTTAAGTGAATTTGCAAGGTTTTTTAAATGCTAATTCCTAACTATATAAGGCCTGAAACCTATGGTTTTTTAAGTGAATTTGCAAGGTTTTTAAATGCTAATTCCTATCTATATACGGCTTGAAACCTATGTTTTTTTCAGTGAATTTGCAAGGTTTTTTAAATGCTAATTCCTAACTATATCAGGCGTGAAACCTATATTTTTTTTCAATAAATTTCAAAGGTTTTGTAAATGCTAATTCTATTAGCGGATAACGTTTATATATGTTATTATCCTACTGGGACCACATGAGCAGCCATCTTGTTTCTCAGGAGAAGTGAGGCACAAGAGAGCACAAAACAAGAGTGGAAAACGCGAAAAGGGGGTAGGGTTGAAACCCCCTGACCCCCTAGCCCTTCTCAGGGGGTCCCAGAAGGACCACCAAGTGCAAAAAAAAGTGTTTTTTTTTTAAATCGCGGGGTACGCTCATGGTACGCGTACCGTACGCGCACGGTGCGCGTACCCCGTGATTTCCTTGAATTTTTTTTTTTTGCCTTGGGGGTCCTTTTGGGACCCCCTGAGAAGGACTAGAGGGCTGGGGGGTCTCTACCCTGCCCCCTTTTCGTGTTTTCCACTCTTGTTTTGGGCTCTCTTGTGCCTCAGTTCTCCTGAAAAACAAGATGGTTGCCAACACTTCCTGGTTTGGACAGTTTGGAATGTTGAAAGTAGGCTGCCAGCCAATCAGAAACTCGCTCGCGCACGTTAGGGTACGCGCACGTACGCGTACGGTACGCATACCGTGCGCGTACGGTGGGCGCATATAGCTATATAATTTGCTCAAATTCAATTTTCTCAACAACTACTGGAGGGATTTTCACCAAATATAGAAAAGGCACTTCTGCATACCTGTCCCTACCATTTTGCCAAGTTTGGTGAAATTCCGTTCAGCCGTTCGGGCTGTAGCCATGCCTAAAGGTCCCATAGAAAATGCCTTTTGAAAAATTTCAAATTCAAATTTCTCAATAACTACTGCAGGGATTTTCACCAAACATAGCAAAGGCACATCTACATAATAGGCCCTACCATTTTCCCAAGTTTGGTGTAATTCCATTCAGCCGTTCGGGCTGTAGCTGTGTCTAAAGGTCCCTATGGAAATTAACATGGGGAAAACACGTTTTGGGACCCCCCTTTTGGCCCCCACTTGACGAATCCCCCCGAAACTTTCAGGGAAGGAGCGGAGCGGAGCTGGCCAAAATTCTGGAAAATTACACACAGATTCCTCAATCAGCGCCAAAGTTATTCCCAATAGAATGTTGAGCGCATCTAGATATATAATTTGCTCAAATCAATTTTCTCAAGAACTACTGGAGGGATTTTCACCAAATATAGAAAAGGCACTACTGCATACCTATCCCTACCATTTTGCCAAGTTTGGTGTCATTCCGTTCAGCCTTTCGGGCTGTAGCCGTGTCTAAAGGTCCCATAGAAAATGCCATTTGAGAATTTTAAAATTCAATTTTCTCAAGAACTACTGGAGGGATTTACACCAAACATACAAAAGGCACTGTTGCATACCAGTCCCAACCATTTTTGCCAAATCTGGTGTAATTCCGTTCAGCCATTCGAGCTGTAGCCTTGTCAGAATGTCCCTATGGAAATTAACATGGGGAAAACACGTTTTGGGACCCCCCTTTTTTCTCGGCCCCTGCTTGATGAATCCCCCCGAAACTTTCAGGGAAGGAGCAGAGCGCAGCGAGGCAAATTTAAGGAGAATTACAGGCAGATTCCTCAATCGGCGCCAAAGTTATTCCCAATAGAATGTTCGGAATTTCCTATGGTAACTAGGTCCTAACTATATATACCTACTGGCGACCGCATGTGCATGAGCATGAGTGTATTGGTGAGTGAATGGATATCTCAGTGCTACATGTCAGAGTAAGTACATATGTAAAACACAGTACATGTGAGAGTTGACATATATAAATTGTGAGAAGTTGGCCTGATATATAATGTTCACTATTCTAGTGAGCACTTTGTATCAGTCCAAACAACCCTTATGGTGATTGGTTGTAAGTCAACCTTATAGACCAGCTATCCTAGTAGCGTGGATACGAGCAGTCTTCGGGCTAAACTCTAGAGGGCGTGTTAAGCCAGCTGTTATACCATCACATATACCCCTTGAACACCAAGTGAAAGGACACCACACAAGTGTTATGAAAATAAACAGTGTATTTATTAGAATCACAACAGCCCTGTACTCTTTATGAGGACAGGGTACTAAGCACAAAACAAAACTCTTACGAAAATACTTAAGTTAGCACAATTTACACAAGTGCCCGAGGGGCACGACAAACCATATACTATGGAAGTGGAATGCGAAATTACTAGCAGGTAAGTACTGTACTAATAGGCTTTGGAATCGCTAGGACTACGTTACTGAACCTTCAGATTACGAGTAGGAGGCCTTGGGGACTCGGGTGCAGAGTGTGCACTCTCACGCGGGATGCGGGACAAAGTCTATGGTAGCTAGATTTCACAAAGTTAGTGTTCTCGGGCGAACCCGACCTGGTAGGAAGAAAACGACAGTGGATCCTGACCCTTGGATAGTGAGGCTATGCTGGGGCACCGAAATGCCGAAGTTACCTAGCCCAGGGGCTGCAGATGCATATGTCTCAAAAGACGTCGGGAATCCTCGTTGACGAACCAGGAGCCTGAAGAAGAGATGCTGGCAGGCGACCAGTGAAGAGAGTTCGAGTTGATCCAAGCCTGGATCTTGAAGATAGATGACACCTGAAAGCAGAGGGGACCAAGTTTGTGACTACTAGCCAGTAGTCAGGTGGCACCAGGAGGGCACCGGATGGTAGTCACCTCGACTAGGTGAATGGGCGACGCTGTGCTCTGCAGATCTCACGGACCAGGAGGCGTTGTCGGCGACCAGAATGGAGGAGCCAGCTGTCCCACGATGGATGAAGCTGTCGACGTCGCTGGACCCAGGATTGGGGCAACAAGTCTTGGCTAATTCAAGCCCACGCGGTGGACTCAAAATGGCGTCTGGAGTGGACCAGGAGGGTCCGGGGTGCTCCTCTTTTGGAAGGGAGCAAGGGCCAGTCTAGAGCAACCAGGCTAGCAGCAGTGATGTCATCGGGCGTCGTTAAGAAGGCCACAAGCCAGCGGGCTAGTAGCAAAACAACGCGGTGAGCAGCAAAAAGCAGAAGGGCCCCACGCAGATCGTGGAGATGCTGGGGGGCTGAACTTCGGTGCTGGAGCTGCTCAGGGTCGGGGCTTCTCGGACTCCAAAGCACTCACCAGAGGATCCCTTGGCGGTCGTGCTGGAAAGAAGTCGTGCAGTCTTGAAGATGGCCGGTCCCTCGAGGTCTCGTCGCACCCACGGTTCTCAGCTTAGCTGTAGAGGTGAGTAGAGGTCAGAGGTGCCAGGGAAGCCGGTTCTCGTCGAGCTGGGTAGTCGGATTCCGGAGGAAGGACTTGCAGCAGACCGCAGTGTTCTTAAGATGGTGCCTGCGGATGCAGGGTGACTACTCCTTAGTCACAAGGGAGAATCTTGAAGAAGAAATCTTGAAGTCCTTTCGTAGAAAGTCGTGTCTTGATTCCAAAGATGATCTAATTTGGAAGGGCCCCCGCTCCTGCCTTTATCCTAAAGAAAGGGGTGGGTACGCGACTAGGTCCTGCCCTAGGGGTGGGACCAGGAAGGGGGGTGGTTACACCCCTCTCCCATGCCGGACTTTCCCCAGGCCAGGGGCTGGTGTGCCCCTGGAACTGGTTCTAGCCGGCAGATGCGTAGTGAGCACCGGGGTGCCACTCAGCAGTCACCTTCCTGTAAAGCCCTGCCTACCCAGGATACACAAAACCCTGTCTGGGATGGTGCTAGCACCGCCCCTGACAGGAAACCCTTTGTCCAAGCTCTCCTCGCTGGAAGGACTCCCAGCAGCAGCAGGTCAGACTCGTGTCTGTGGTGGCAGCATCCATTTTGTGGAGCTGAGGCTTCGCTTAACTTTAACCGGGGTTCACAGTTACATACATGTCGTGTCCCTCTAGAAGGGTGGAATGCTTTCCCCGTCGCCAGAATTGGCGAGGGGTTAGTATTCCAATTCGTATGACACCTTACTCGACATGTTTTGATAAAGCAATACCAAAGATAGCATTTAACCGCGAGGATTATAATGCACTTAAGAGTATATGGTATGCGTTATCATGGAACAGCTATTAGGACTTGGTTACGCAAGCTGCAAACGGGCTCCGCTCATGCCAGAGCACCATTTCACACGATTCCAAGCACTCTGCCTTCAGGTTTGTCAAGGCCTGCCATAGGAGTGACTGATAGGAATCTGTGTCCATTTTTAGGGTTAGATATAGGTATACTATATCTATAGCAAAGGGTGATTACACCACCTTGCCCCAGCTGTCGTGCAGCCAGTTGTGTCAGATTTAGATGGCCATCCAGGGGTGGCATAATACATGCTTCAGCCCCTGGTAGGCCCTGGGTCCACCTATGCCCTGAATTACAGGGTCTGATAAGGTGGCCCAGTACCAATTGGAAATGTACCTAAGATACATGGAATCCATTTTAGAGAGAGAGCAGTAGGCCTGGGGTCCTGATTGGCAGGGTCCCAGGCCAACTAAGTCGGAAAACCAGCAAAACACCAGGCAAAAAGTTGGGGGTAACCATAGTCAGGTACCTACCTTCCTACACACCCCCCCCCCCCCCCAAACGAAAGGAGATAAGGCTATCCTTGACCAGGTAAGCCTATATTGCCTGAGTGGCCATATGAGGTGGTACATGCACTGGCATGGTTACCCCCTGTATCATGGTCCACTAAGCAACCCCTCACCCTAAGGGTATCTAAGGGTCTCCACCATAGGGAATCACTACCTGTGGTGTGCTTTGGCAAAGTAAAAGGCTGGTGTGGGAATGGAGTACTGAAGTGAGACTCCACTACTGTTGGGCTCAACTTCCTCCAATCACTATCCACCATATGTGCCTTTCTTTCCAGTACTGAGTTGCTATGAGCTCTCAGGGTCAACCTCTGGCTACCTAAAGCTGGAGGCTGAGCCCCTCTTTTTGGCTTACTGGAGGGACAGGTCAGGTTTGGGGTTTTTAGGCCCCAGGTTTGGCTGTGCCCAGCAGTGTCCAGCTGTGGGAGTTCCCTAACTAAGTTTAAGGGGGATCCCTCAGGAGTGTGTTTTATTTTCACTTGGCTAGGACTACTAGCTTCAGTGAGCCTAATCTGCTGATTGTGAAGTTATGTTGGACAGGGGGCCCTTTGGGGTCCACCACTGGCCTCCCTGACCTCTACAGCCCTGGGCTGACTGAGGCAGGGTAGAGAGGGGCAGGTTACCTGCTCCAGACTGGGTCCCACCTGGGAAGGTTCCACTGTCATCAGGGGCTCTGCCAGGCTAGGCCTGACTACCTCTGGGGCAGTTCCTTCACCAGGGGTAGAGTCAGTTCCCTGAGGAGGCTGGCTCTCACCTAGTGTCTGGGAGGGGGAAGACTTTTCTTCCTCCTCAATGCTCTCAGTTTGAGTGGAGTGATCCATTGTTTCAGGCTTCACAACCCTATTATCTGTCTGAGTTTGAGCTGTGGCCATCACAACTCCACAAACCTTTTCAGGAAGGGACTCAGTTTGGGTTTGGGCTGTGACCATCACAGCCTTGCCAACCTGTTCAGGAAAGGCATCTTTCTGGGATAGGGCGGTGACTGGCACAGCCCTCCTGACCTGTTCAGGGAGGACATCTTGGACTGGGGCTGTGGCTATCACTGCCCCACTAACCTTACCATGGAGGTTTACCATTTTAAAATGGGTTTCTTGCTCTACCTCAGCCCAGGCTGAGGTCTCTAAATCATTCCCCAGTAGGCAATCTACAGGTAAGTTTGGTGACACTGCCACTCTCTTGTGACCAGTGACACCTCCCCAGCTGAGATTTACCACTGCTATGGGATGATCTCTCTGCACTCCATCAATGTTCACTACCTGGTATGTGGCACCAGGCATAAGTTGCCTTGAGGGGACTAGGCTCTCAGCCACCATGGTGATGCTAGCCCCTGTGTCTCTGTAGGCCTCAACTTTTGAACCATTCATGAGGGGCTCCTGTCTGTACCTGCCCAAAGTGTTGGGAAAGGTTGTGAAGTTGGCAAACCCCATGCCAGTCTCACAGACAAGAGTATCTAAGTCAGGGGACCTGGTTAGGCCAGAGTCCCCAGACACTCCCAAAGAAAATGCACCCAGGTTCTTGGGGGCACTCCCACCACCTGGGGGGTTACTACTAGTAGTAACAGGAGGCTGGGAAGCTTTATTTGGGGGTATGTTCTCCTTATTGTTGTTGGCCTTGGGACAACTGCTGTCAGTTTTGTAATGGCCCACCTGTTTGCAGGTGTGACAATAAGGTTTCTTCTGGGTTTTAGGAGAAGTTTGGGACCCACCCTTTTCAGAGGAATTTTGGGGCCCTGTGGTTTGATCAGAAGATTTATTCCCACCCTTCTCTTGAGGCTTGGTTGATTCCTTCTTTTGGTCACCACCCTGGTTCTTAGGCTTGACCCTGGTTCTGACCCATTTGTCTGCCCTCTTACCCAATTCTTGTGGAGAGGTCAGATCAGAGTCTACCAGGTGTTGGTGTAATAACTGGTTCTGACAATTACTTAAGATTTGCTCTCTCATAATTAGATTGTACAATCCTTTAAAATCAGTAACCTTACTTCCCAGTAGCCAGCCTTCAAAAGCCTTAGTGGCACAATCAACAAAGTCAGTCCAATCCTGAGACTGAGTTTTCTGGGTATCTCTGAACATCATCCTGTACTGTTCAGTGGTTAAACCAAACCCTTCAACCAGTGTATTCTTCAGGACTTGGTAATAATTAGCATCCTCAGCTCTAGTAGTGAGGAGCTTGTCTCTACCTTTACCTTCAAAGGAGAGCCACAAGATAGCTGACCACTGACTCTGGGGGACACACTGTACAGTGCAAGCCCTCTCCAAAGCAGTTATCCATTTGTGGATGTCATCCCCTTGCTTAAAGGGGGGCACTATCTTACTCAGGTGTCTTGTATCAAAACTCCTGTCCCTATTGCTAGGTATAATGCTGCCACCAGTGGGGTTTGCCCCACTCAACTGTTGCTCTCTAGCAAAGGCAAGTCTCTCTTTGGCCAGGGCAAGTTCTTCCCTTTCAATCCTCAGATTGACCTCCCTCTCTTTAGCTTCATACACTCTCCTCTGAGGGGATGTCATCCCTCTGTGAGAAGAGTTTTGAGAGACATTGGTTCGAATGGATCTGTTAGAGCCTCTTGATAGAGACCTAACTCGTCCACTCCCAATGTTAAGCTGGCCTGAGAGGGGCCCCAGGGGTCTCCTAGTACCATTCTCATGCCTGCTTAAGTTGGACCTGGTTAGTCTACTGACTTCTACCTGTCCCTTATCTGCCTCCTCCCCTGATAACTCATCCTCATCCTCATCCTCAGCATCATCTGCCTTCTGGAGGGGATGGCCATGGTTATCAAAGGGACCCTGTAAGGGGGGCATACTCCCATCTGTATGAGAAGAATCTGTGTTGGCAGATCTCCTGGCATCATAAGTCTCTAAGAGACCAATCAGAAAAGGAATTGTGGGGTTAGACCCCTGTCTTAGTTTCCTGGAGGTACACACTTGTCTCATCTCCTGGAAGCTAAGAGCAGCATATCTGGAAGTGACCTGTGGAGGGTCCACTGACACAAGGGGAGACTCAGAGTTTCCTCCTTTGTCTGACATGCTTCTAGTGTGGTGTAAGTGATGCACCTACCTACACTATATGTTTGCCTACTGATCCCTTGCTAAGAGTTGCAGCCAAGGTGTGCTAAGCCTTGAGGAGCTACAACAGCTGGTTCAGTAGAACTCAGAGTATTCTAAGCTAAGTTATATGTACCTGAAGTACTTATGTGATCTTTCACAAGATATTCTTAGGATACGTGTGGTAAAACAACAGCAAGCTAAAATCCCAACCGCTGCTCACCAATGTGAGAAGTTGGCCTGATATATAATGTTCACTATTCTAGTGAGTACTTTGTATCAGTCCAAACAACCCTTATGGTGATTGGTTGTAAGTCAACCTTATAGACCAGCTATCCTAGTAGCGTGGATACGAGCAGTCTTCGGGCTAAACTCTAGAGGGCGTGTTAAGCCAGCTGTTATACCATCACATATACCCCTTGAACACCAAGTGAAAGGACACCACACAAGTGTTATGAAAATAAACCGTGTATTTATTAGAATCACAACAGCCCTGTACTCTTTATGAGGACAGGGTACTAAGCACAAAACAAAACTCTTACGAAAATACTTAAGTTAGCACAATTTACACAAGTGCCCGAGGGGCACGACAAACCATATACTATGGAAGTGGAATGCGAAATTACTAGCAGGTAAGTACTGTACTAATAGGCTTTGGAATCGCTAGGACTACGTTACTGAACCTTCAGATTACTAGTAGGAGGCCTAGGGGACTCGGGTGCAGAGTGTGCACTCTCACGCGGGATGCGGGACAAAGTCTATGGTAGCTAGATTTCACAAAGTTAGTGTTCTCGGGCGAACCCGACCTGGTAGGAAGAAAACGACAGTGGATCCTGACCCTTGGATAGTGAGGCTATGCTGGGGCACCGAAATGCCGAAGTTACCTAGCCCAGGGGCTGCAGCTGCATATGTCTCAAAAGACGTCGGGAATCCTCGTTGACGAACCAGAAGCCTGAAGAAGAGATGCTGGCAGGCGACCAGTGAAGAGAGTTCGAGTTGATCCAAGCCTGGATCTTGAAGATAGATGACACCTGAAAGCAGAGGGGACCAAGTTCGTGACTACTAGCCAGTAGTCAGGTGGCACCAGGAGGGCACCGGATGGTAGTCACCTCGACTAGGTGAATGGGCGACGCTGTGCTCTGCAGATCTCACGGACCAGGAGGCGTTGTCGGCGACCAGGATGGAGGAACGAGCTGTCCCACGATGGATGAAGCTGTCGACGTCGCTGGACCCAGGATTGGGGCAACAAGTCTTGGCTAATTCAAGCCCACGCGGTGGACTCAAAATGGCGTCTGGAGTGGACCAGGAGGGTCCGGGGTGCTCCTCTTTTGGAAGGGAGCAAGGGCCAGTCTGGAGCAACCAGGCTAGCAGCAGTGATGTCATCGGGCGTCGTTAAGAAGGCCACAAGCCAGCGGGCTAGTAGCCAAACAACGCGGTGAGCAGCAAAAAGCAGAAGGGCCCCACGCAGATCGTGGAGATGCTGGGGGGATGAACTTCGGTGCTGGAGCTGCTCAGGGTCGGGGCTTCTCGGACCCGAAAGCACTCACCAGAGGATCCCTCGGCGGTCGTGCTGGAAAGAAGTCGTGCAGTCTTGAAGATGGCCGGTCCCTCGAGGTCTCGTCGCACCCACGGTTCTCAGCTTAGCTGTAGAGGTGAGTAGAGGTCAGAGGTGCCAGGGAAGCCAGTTCTCGTCGAGCTGGGCAGTCGGATTCCGGAGGAAGGACTTGCAGCAGACCGCAGTGTTCTTAAGATGGTGCCTGCGGATGCAGGGTGACTACTCCTTAGTCACAAGGGAGAATCTTGAAGAAGAAATCTTGAAGTCCTTTCGTAGAAAGTCGTGTCTTGATTCCAAAGATGATCTAATTTGGAAGGGTCCCCGCTCCTGCCTTTATCCTAAAGAAAGGGGTGGGTACGCGACTAGGTCCTGCCCTAGGGGTGGGACCAGGAAGGGGGGTGGTTACACCCCTCTCCCATGCCGGACTTTCCCCAGGCCAGGGGCTGGTGTGCCCCTGGAACTGGTTCTAGCCGGCAGATGCGTAGTGAGCACTGGGGTGCCACTCAGCAGTCACCTTCCTGTAAAGCCCTGCCTACCCAGGATACACAAATCCCTGTCTGGGATGGTGCTAGCACCGCCCCTGACAGGAAACCCTTTGTCCAAGCTCTCCTCGCTGGAAGGACTCCCAGCAGCAGGAGGTCAGACTCGTGTCTGTGGTGGCAGCATCCATTTTGTGGAGCTGAGGCTTCGCTTAACTTTAACCGGGGTTCACAGTTACATACATGTCGTGTCCCTCTAGAAGGGTGGAATGCTTTCCCCGTCGCCAGAATTGGCGAGGGGTTAGTATTCCAATTCGTATGACACCTTACTCGACATGTTTTGATAAAGCAATACCAAAGATAGCATTTAACCGCGAGGATTATAATGCACTTAAGAGTATATGGTATGCGTTATCATGGAACAGCTATTAGGACTTGGTTCCGCAAGCTGCAAACGGGCTCAGCTCATGCCAGAGCACCATTTCACACTATTCCAAGCACTCTGCCTTCAGGTTTGTCAAGGCCTGCCATAGGAGTGACTAATAGGAATCTGTGTCCATTTTTAGGGTTAGATATAGGTATACTATATCTATAGCAAAGGGAGATTACACCACCTTGCCCCAGCTGTCGTGCAGCCAGTTGTGTCAGATTTAGATGGCCATCCAGGGGTGGCATAATACATGCTTCAGCCCCTGGTAGGCCCTGGGTCCACCTATGCCCTGAGTTACAGGGTCTGATAAGGTGGCCCAGTACCAATTGGAAATGTACCTAAGGTACATGGAATCCATTTTAGAGAGAGAGCAGTAGGCCTGGGGTCCTGATTGGCAGGGTCCCAGGCCAACTAAGTCGGAAACCCAGCAAAACACCAGGAAAAAAGTTGGGGGTAACAATAGTCAGGTACCTACCTTCCTACATAAATAACTGTATAAGAGCTAGTGAATGTGTCAGTGGCTGCATGGATCATTGAAAACGTGTATCAGTGATTGTATAAGAGAGTAAATATGTGTTAGAATATGTTTGAATAAGTAAGGTGTGTATAACTGTATAGTTGATGAAATGGAGGTGTGATAGATTCTTTGCATTACTGACTAGGTGTATGAGTAACTCCATGGATGAGTGACAATCTGTGAATGTCTGTTTACACTGATTGTATCTAAGGTTATATTAGAGTCTGAAGAGGTTCATCGTATTATCACATGATTGATGTCATCAATGATGTTGTATGTGATGTCATTTGAGATATCACTGATGACATTTGAGATGTCAGTGATGTCATCAGTGATGTCATTTGAGATGTCATCAGTGATGTCACTGACCATGTCATGAATGATGTAATATGTGACATCATCAGCAGTGGATTGCGGGTGCGCGATATATAGTTATTGCAAGTAACTATATATGCGAATTTCTATGGTTTTGTGTGAGTAAATTAAGGTTTTGAAAATGCTAATTCCTAACTATATATGGTCTATAACCAATGGTTTTTTCAGTGAATTTTCAAGGTTTTGTAAATGCTAATTCCTAACTATATATGGTCTATAACCTATGGTTTTTTCAGTGAATTTCAATGTTTTTTTAATAGCAAATATCAAAAGCTGTCAAATGTCAAGTACTTGATAGGTAAAAACATTTTCGTGTTTATGCACGCTGATGTGCTTTGAACGCTGCCCCCCCTACCCCCCCCTCTTTTCTCTTAGGAGTACTCTCTCTTTGCAGATAGTGAAGGGTAGTTAACGCAGGCCTTTGCCCCCGTTGTAATCCGTCGTGCCTGCTTCTCTCTCTATTTGATTGATTGTTATCCAAGCATTTACTGTTTTAGAATTGGTTCTCTTTGGTTCATTCTCTATTTACAAACAAGCACAGAGTCGCAATACTCTGTTTAGTCTTTGCAGATAGTGAAAAATTGTTTAAAAAAACAAAAGGAATCGAGCAAAATCAGTAGGCCACTAATGGGATCTCTTTTTGACCTCGCTAAAATAGAAACATTAAGAACAACCCCTCATGAGAAATACGAAACTAGTGAGATGAACTGAGCTCCACACCATGATGGCTGCAAGACAGCTCGGCTCCGCCACCCACCCCACCCAAAATAACGACAAACCCTATGCAAATATTATAAATATATACAACACACCAGCAAAGTAACAGGGTAAAACATTTTATTAAATAACTATTTACATAACTATTTTATACTTTTTGTTGCCCGATCCGGCTAGCTCAATTGATCGAGCATGAGACTCATGCACTCTGATCTCCTTGGCCTCAGTCAAGCATTAATTATAAGATTTTCATACATGAGTGTACTTTTTGCCTTTTGGTGATTCTTCCATTCTGAACATTTTTCCACAATCCGTTTGACCTGAAACGATTACACAAATAAAAAATTTGTGAGTTTTAAATTTCCGGAGAAGTATAATTCACCAATAGCTTTCTCTGTAGATCTTTTTCCATTAACAATCCCAGTTCCATCACCCGCCCAGGATATCACTACTGTTAGTTGTCATTGTTGCTTCTGTTTTAATAAAAAATGTTTTAAGGTGTTTACTGTTTTTGTTGCGATGTATATATTTATAAGTTATTAAAGTGTTATAATCCTACTAATTTTTTATCGATTATTGCTCTTTGAGATATTCCCTGTCTACAAACAGAGAAGAATAGGAATATTCTGTCTCCCTTTGCAGATAGTGAAGGATAGGTAATGCAGACTTTTGTCCCCCGTTGTAATACGTCATGCCTGTTTTTCTCCCCACTGATTGATTGATTGGCTGGACATTTATTGTTCAAGGAATAGTTCTTTCGAGGTATTCTCTGTTTGCAAATAACGTGGAATAGAAATATTCTGTCTAGTCTTAGCAAGTAGTGAAGGGTGGGTAATGCGGACCTTTGTCCCCCGTTGTAATCTGTCATGCCCATCTACTCCCCACTGATTGAGAAACTAGTTCCACCCGGACCATTTATTAGAGGTACATCATCTGGCTCAACCGGAGAGTACCCCTAATAAAGAAGACATATGTAAAATACGAAGTAATCACTGTATCCTGTTAAACAGAAACTTTAGCATGAAACACACTTGAAAAGGAAGGGAAAGAAATCGAACAAAATCAGTAGGCCACTGATGAGTTTTTGACTTTGCTAGAAATAAGAAACATGGAAGTGGTGAAAGAAGCCAAGCTGGACGTTAGGGCAGCCACGAGGTAGCTAGGCTCCGCCACCCCCCCACTGCTCCAAGCATGTCTGTCCACCGCCCGCCACGCCCATTAATGGTAACATGAAATAGATACAAATCAGCAGATACCTACCCCCATTCCGGAAACTCCCGAAGTGCAACAGGGCCACGGTTACGCCCATCCGGAAGATGAGGCCTCGACACGTGCAGGGCGGGGCCCGGCTAACCGCCATCAGCCGTGGGGTGGATGGCCCGAAATGTACTGGTCTCCCGATTCCCTTCTTCTGCCGCCTTGCAGGCCACGGAGGGGGGATGTCTTGCCTCTGCCTCCGACCCCCCCCCCTCTTATTGCCTGGTCCGGACATCACGGATATCAACGCCAGGTGTCGGCGTGGGGTGCGCTGGGAGGGAGAGGCGGCGTGAACGAGCCTCTCCCACCCCCCCAGGTGGGGGCCCCTCACCTGCACCCCCAACGCTCCACTCACCCAACAAAAGGGTTGTCGCGTAAGGTGCACCAGGAGAGGAGCCGAGGCCGACGGGATCTTCTTCTTTCTTCAATAATGGCTGCGACAACACTGGGGGGGGATGTCTTGCACATGCCACCGACCCCCCCCTCCCCTCGTATCTCCTGGTCTGGCCCCGGTTTGGTATGAGCTCCCCGTTCGGTCCTGAAGCGGCGCCCTGCAGGCCACTTCACGGATATCAACGCCAGGTGTCGGCGTGGGGTGCACTGGGAGGGAGAGGCGGCGCAAACGAGCCTCTCCCACCCCCCCAGGTGGGGGCCCCTCAGCTGCACCCCCAACGCTCCACTCACCCGACAAGGGTTCCTCCACTCTTGCGATGCAGCGGCGCTCCACTCACCCGACAAAAGGTCTCATCCACTATTGCGAGGCAATGATGCTCCGCTCACCCAGCGGGGGTCTCGTCCAATGTTGCGATGCAACAACGCTTCTAGTTTCCTGCGTCCAGAAACGTTCTCCTCGACTTTGAAGATTCTATAAGAGCCACGGGGGCCCCCGACCCCCGATGGGGAATGACTGCCATGATCACCCACGGAACGACCACGACGTAGCCGCGGGACGTCGGCGCGCTCATGCCGGCGCCGGCCTCAGTCTTGAAATGACCAAAATCCTGCAAGACTACCAACTTGATTAGTTCCGGTGGGACACCAGTATGACCCGGTAGGAGAGATTGTTGCCTCCCACCCCACTTTGACTGATGGTTCATGTCGGCAGTCCCCTCTGCTACCCTTCAACGAAAACTTTTGGACTGCCGAAAGAGGTCCTGGTCCAACCACGAGTTGGTGGAGACATTTTGACTATACTTGGACCTTCCTGACCTCACCCAAAATGGCGCCGGTACAAATGAAACTCTCAGCTCCTTGTTGTGCCCCGATTGCTCAGCCTTGATATCATGAGATATGTATGCAGTTTTTAGCACATGAATTGATATGGGATAAGACTGATTATATGTTCGGACAATGAATTGATCCAGGATGGGTATTGATTATACGTTCAAACAATGAATTGACATGGGACGGGTACTGATTACAAGTTCGAACAATGAATTGATATTAAGTTCTAAAGCATCATTACTTACTGTATTTATTATTGAAGGTTCGAATTGTCGACACTTTTGGTACTTGCTCACAATGAATTATCGATATGATTTTGTTGCACTTGTCGCACTTTTTACTATGAAATCAACGACCACTGACTCTCTGTTATGTTTTCCACAAATAAATACCTCTCCCCCCCCCCATTTACAGTTCCAGCCTGCTCCGTGGCCGGCCCACGGGGTTGTAGGCCCGTATTTGGGCACCAACATTTTTATTAAAGGTTTTTGAAAAAGCAAACGTAGTTGTAACGCGTAGATTGGTAAGTTTCGAATAAATGGCCACTGTTTCCGATTTTTTTTTTTTTTTAATAAAAGCAGGTGAAATGAAGCAGCTCAATTAGTTAAGGGTTAAAAAGTATAGTACGCAGAAACATTGAAAATATGAATGGTCCAGGTTTGTTGTATGTGTTTTTCATTTTTGTACAGCATAAAGCAATCGATAAAGATCCTGGTATTTAGCCTCTACTTTATATGCTACCTGTATCAGGGAAGTTGTTTTAAATGCCCCTAAGCCACCCCAAAGGAATGTCACCTGGCCCCCCTAGTACGAACGAAAACGACCCCGTACCACTGTAGGTTATCTCTCTTCCTCAAAAATGACAACAATTACTTTCTAGGACGTTTTGGACATTGATGATTTTCATATGATCTATTTATTAAAGTAATACTCATCTCTCCGCATGAAATTAATTTTCCACATGCTGCACAAGTCAATCTTATCTGCCCAAAGTTTTTTTGCAGATTTGGGACCGTTTCCCTTGCTTCTGACTTACTTATTGCTAAGTCATTGGTGGATGTTTTTGCCGGTCGGGGGTTATCCACCAAATCTCGAAGTTGTGCTTTAGAATAATTAAGAGGGTGCCACCTCTCCATGTGCCGATGCAGGGTATGATTACCATAGCTATATATTTTTTCGGTCCCTCTCAAGAGTTTTTTTTTTGCAGATGAGGCAGGTAACGAACCTGGCATTAACTTTCTTTTCATGAGAAGGAAAAGAAAAAAATTGCCAGATAAAATTCACTTTCACATGGGACGTTCTTGGCATTTCTTTCAGAAACTTTTACATCACTGTGTCATTTCTTTGTCTATCCTGGTTAAAGCAATGTCATGTAAATAGTTGTTTAAAAAGTTTTTTTTTAACTTGTTTACTTTGTTGGAGCGTTGTATATATTTATAAGTTATTAAAGTGTTATAATCCGACTACTTTGTTGGAGTACTATATATTTTTAATGTGACACATAATTGTGAAGACTTTGATGTACAAAAAGGTATCCCTGGAATCTTCCACCTTCAGGCTCGGTCCCACACACCCTTACAGTGAGAATCCCCTCCCCAATCACAATACAGGATCGTTATCAGATAGTAGGAACGCGTGTGGTGTGACGGATCTCATGAGGTGGGGGCCTTGATCTACTGTAACTCCTTTGAACAGGGGTGATTCTTTACAGTTGGGGCCATAAACTACATCCGCAGGGCTAGGTGATAGCCTGGGACCGGCCTGGACAATCAGACACAGAGGAAGAGGAGTGTCAGAGGGTGCGGTAGTGAATAGGGTGAAAGGGAGGTGTCGGGCGGGCACAGGGTGTGATACTCAGGGAAGAGCAGCGCAGATGGGGGGAGGTTTATGGCCCATGCATGAGAGAGAGAGCAGGGGTGACCAGTGCGTGGGGGAGATGCTTGCGAGGGTGGAGAGCCATGCTGAGGATCGGCGGCGTGCAGAGAGTGGATCTGGTCAAGGCATCTAAAATGGCTGCCGTGCACGACAAAAGTGTGGCATTGGAAAAAAAGCAAGATGGCGCAGACAATGTTTATCAATACGGATTAATTTATAACAATTATTTTTAACAATATATTTACTCGCAGTGTCAAAATGGCGGTCAACACTTCCTGATTTCCTTCGAATCGAACGTTAACAGAAGTCAAGCGGCAAAAAAAAAAAAAAATGCTCACGCGCAACCGCTGGAAGACAAGTATCAACATATATGAGCCTCCTCAACCACCCTCAGAAAACATAGGGGGTCAGGATACGTCTACCATACCCCCTTATACCCAATACTCACATTGCTTTTCCTCCATCTTGTAATTTAATTAAATCGAAACACAAAATGGCGAATTCACGTTTCGCTACCAGTTTGCGACCCGGTTCGCGAACCGAGAAGCGCTTCTACCGCGAAAAATCAAATTTTTTTTTATTTGCCCCACGGGACCCTTTAATAACCCCAACATCATTCCTAGGGGGTCAAGAGGAGTCTACCTTGCCCCCTTTCATTAAATTCCCCCTTCGTTTTTCTCCTCCTCTTGTCTCTCGATCCTACCGAGAGACAAGATGGCGGCCGCACAGGACTGTTTAGAATGTTGACAGACACCGGAGAGCCAATCAGCTTCGCTTCGCAAAGCTCTGTTACGCGAAAAGTACGCGATCTGGAGCGCTATCCGGGACGCTGTCACAGATATATCTGTTTTTTTAAACGTTAATTTCTCAAAATCCACTGGAGCACATATATTGAGACCCAGCAAAGGCACATCGGGCTAACAGTCCCTACAATTTTGCCAAGTTTCGTGTAAATCCGTTCGAGCTAAAAGTGAGGCCAAACGCCCTGTGGAAAAATGAATGGGAAAAACGCGTTTTGGGACCCACCTTTTTTCTCGGCCCCCCCTTGACGAAACCCCCCCAAATTTTCAGGGGCTGCTCAGAAACAAAATGTGCCATTTTCCTGAAAATTTCAGCCGATTCCGTCCACAAACGCCAAAGTTATTAGACATAGAATTTTCAAAAGTTCCATTGAGAAAAAATCCTAACTATATATACCTACTGGCGACCGCCAGTAGGTAAAATATATATTTATATATATATATATATATATATATATATATATATATATATATATATATAAACGCTGCAAAGCACAGTGCCTGGAGCGCTCGCAGACGGGTGCTGAGTCGCAGGGCTGCGTAATATCTCGTAGCTCCTTTCCTCTTACTTCTATGAAGAAACAGGACTAGTGGGGACAGTTGCTTTAAATTTTATTAGCAACACGACTCGCGCAACAAACGCGTTTCGGCAGTGGCCTTCGTCGGTGTTATGAAGCACACCATAAACGGACATTATTTTTAAAGGAAATTGAGGTCTCACATTAGACAACAACACACACAAAGGACAATTCGTCATTTAGCAGAGGGGAATGCCATTTTGTCATGGTAAAATTAAGTAATAACTTATACAATGTACAGTGCGTTTGTAAAACCACATGATTTGCCTATGCACTCATTTGATCAAATTTAGTTATTCATTTATAACATATCATTAATGTAACTTTCATAATTCCATCTTTCTGGTTATGATCAGACCTGGATCCCATAAGGAACTTAATTCCCTAAATGAGCAGCTAATTCTTCACCGCTATTTATCCCGTTGGGTGCATTTGTCTACAAATCAATGACATAGCGGGACTCTAATCTATGCACTTTTAAAATTCTGTCCCCACCCATGAATTTGCTGGGTACATGGTCAATACCAAAATACCGTAACAGGTCCCTGTGACTATGATGCTTATTGGCAAAGTGTCTTCCCACTGGGTATGAGACATCCTTTTTTGTTATAGCCCGCATATGCTCAAGTATGCGTATTTTCACAGGATGGATCGTGCTGCCTATGTATTTTACTCCACAGGGGCAAACAAGGCAGTACACTGTGTAGGCAGTATGGCACATCACAAATTTGGTTACACTTCTAGCTTTGCCAACTCCTGGTAGCTCATAAGTCAACACTTTCTTGCTATGTGCACACGCTTTACATTTCCCACAAGGGAAAAAAACCTTTCATTTTCTTAATGGTACCCCTCATTTGTATATTCCTTTCCAAATGACTATGTACCAGTATATCTCTTAGGGACCTTGCTCTTTTAAATGTCACTTAAGTAGCTGGTGGTGCTTCCTTACCTATGATCATATCTGTCTTCAAGGTATGCCAGTTTGTTCGAAGAGTATTTCTCAGAACATTGGCATCTTTCGAATATGCCGTGATCATTCTAAGTTTATTTGTTTCATCCTTCCTAACCACTTGATTCTTCCCCGGAAGTATCTGCATTCTAGTCATAGCTTCAACCTTTTTCAATTAGGCCTGCAACAGATTAATATCGTACCCTCTAGCGACAAATCTGGCAATACTTTTTCTAGCTGCAGATTGGAAGTCACAGTCCCTAGAACAGTTTCTCTTCAATCTGAGGAACTCCCCATACAGTATACTCTGTATCAGCTTAAGGGGGTGACTGCTAGTAGAATGCAGTGTGGAGTTGCCTGCCGTCGGTTTTCTATACAGTGACGTGCATATCTTACCCTCCACTATGGCAACCCTCAGATCAAGATAGTTCACTGCCACTGATCAAACTTCTCCTGAGAACTTCAAGTTCACTTCATTCTGATTAAGATGTTCTATAAAGTCAGATGCTGAGTTGGCTGACCCTTCCCAAATTAGAAAAATATCATCTATGTGTCTATACCAAGATATCACTTTTTCAATCCAAATTTTGTTGTCAGGTGACCATGCGACCTGCTCCTCTCCCACCTGCCTACGAATACATTTGCGTAGATGGGGGCAAAGCAGGTACCCAAGGCTGTCCCAGAAATCTGTCTATAATAGTCATCCTGAAATGGGAAAATGTTGTTAGTCAGACAAAACTCTGTAAATTCTATAAGCATGAAATTATGCTTAGCAAATTTCAGTTGCCTTTTGTTCAGAAAGAAATTCACTGCATTGAGTCCATCTCTGTGGTCAATACACGTATTCAGACTTGTAATATCCATAACAATCAGCTGGTATGATGATTTCCATGTCAGTTTTTCCAAATGGTTTAAAAAATCTTTAGTATCCTTTATATACAAGGGTAGTTGCAGCACAAATTGGAACAAAAAATGGTCAATAAAGGTAGAAAGATGTTCGGTTAAAACGCCTTGCGATGACACAATTGATCTGCCAGGTGGATTGATTTTGTACTTGTGAATTTTTGGAATGTGATAAAAAGTCGGTGTAACAGGGTTTGTATTCTGAAGGAATAAGTATTCTTCAATTGCCAACATCGATTTATCATACCACTTTTGAATCAAGGAATGGTATTTTTTAATACTCTCATTGTACTGTTCTTTAGTTGTTTTTTCATAATGTCTTGCGTCTTGGAGTTGATTAAAGGCTTCTTTACAATATTGTTCTCTAGTTTGCAAAACAATAAAAAGGATTTAATGAAAAAAACAGTTGTTACAATATGAGCTCAAGATAAGAGGAGGTGATGTAGTGTCTTGTGACATTTTGGGACAGAACATTTTTTGTTCCTAACAGACTTCATGGAGCTGTGATGTAGGTGTCTGAGTGCAATGCCATAAATGCTTGTTTTAGAATGATGAGTTCGCAGTTGCATGTAGCAGAATAAAGACATGTCATACTAAGCTCCATGTGTCGCATAGTCATTGGCGGGTACCCAGGCTGGGGAAGACGCTACAAAGGGTACATTTATAAAGTGTGCTGCCCAAATCTCAGTGTGGAGTGTGCAGTGTGCACTATTAAGAGGATTTTCACAAAGGAGCACGTACAAACGTAAAGTTTTTGGCACCCAGAATACCTCGTCTTCTCCAAGGTACTGGTACTTTGATAATGGCATTTTATCTCTACTTGTGATGTTTGCCCAACTTGCCAAGTGCATGCCCTAGAAGTGCTTTTGAGATGCCTACATGATGTCTTTTTAGTGAAACAGTGTTTCTAAGACTATGAGAAAGCACCCACTGAATGCTTGCATCTGACTGACATTAGTGTGGTGCATTGTTCTGAAACACAAGTTGCGCCTCCATAAATATGAAGTGCTGTTTTTCATCAAAACTCTGAACCTTCGGTCTGCTAGGCAACACACAACCGATGGAGAGGGTCGGAGAGGGTCCCTGACCTGGCGCTCGACACAAAGCAGGTGCAAAAGGGTCAATTTTTTCACAAAGCAGAGCACAGGACAGACCGTGGTGTAAAACAGGCCTCACATCCCCCCACGCTGCGGGGGGCAAGCTCAAGGGGCCTCTCAGCACTGTACCCTGGCTGAGAGCTCCTGATTGATTCCGGAAGGGTCTCCTCTATGCACCTTGTAGGGGGGCCCCCTCAAGTTTTGTTACGCCACTGACAGCAGACGGCAAGGGTCTGCATTCCAGGGACAGTACCAAACTGTAAAAGAAGAGGCAGAAAGTCCAAGAGCCACTGAGACAAGAGCCACCAGCATGGAAAGAAGAACCATTCAAGAGACTCGAATAGGAACATTTCAAAACACAAGAAAGTATTTGTTACCAAGAATACAATGAGGAATGATTTTGTATAGACAGGATCCAACCAATGTAAGAATACAACAGTCCCTGGCACAATGTTTCTGCCAACTTCTCATTTCTGGCTGTAGTCCACAGCTTGGGGCTAGAAATCCTTGCAGCTCAATTTAGGGTGTTGAACAAACATGTAAGCCTGTTTGTTGTGTAGTCCTTTCTTTGATTTATATGATGCCTTCCAGCAGTGTAAATAGATGAAGCCTTTGTTCATAACAAACCATTCCTTTATATAATTCAAATAAACTGTGCTCACTTTCTACATTTAATGCTGTAGTTTGAAACCTGAAGTTCCCTGACCTTTGACGGCTTTGTTTCAGTAAAGTGGAAATCGATGTGGGAAGAGTTATGTACTTATGTTGGTGTTACAGAGCCAGGAGACATAGAAACACTCAAAGTGGAAGGTTCCTTTTGACTCTCCATTCAGATAGATCTGCGAAATTGCTGACTCTCAACCTCAGGGTTCAGCCCGAATTTGTAAATGAGGCATACAAGAAGAAAAATGTATGCATAGCACCAGGCAGGGACCACAGCACCATGGCTCTGAAAAGTGGCCACTGACCTTCTGTTATGAATTGTCATGATGTTTCTTGGGACAGGTGCTAAAGGATAACTCCCTCTGATCTGGGTCACATAAGCTTTGATGTAATTTCCTATTATATCAGTATTATCATAACATAGTGAGTAATGTTAAAACACAGAAATGATTACCCCTTTCTTTTTTTTACTGCATAATGTTGTTATGTGTGGTATGTGTTCTTTTTGACAGATTACAAGGTTTTAATGATGTTGCTGGATAAGATAGTTCGATTGTGAATTGCAAAACAATGTATTTTCTAGCAGGTTGGAAGGCCAGCCACATATACAGTTTAGCAAATAACTGAATACAGTCATGTATTTGTGTTTTTGTGTAGTGCAAGCCTAGCCAAGGGCCAGCAGTCAAAATTACAGTCCAGAATCAGCAGAGAAGTCCAGAAACTGCCTGTAGCAGAGCTCAATCGGATCTGTGATTATGAGAGTTTATTGTCCACTTGTATGGTGGCTGTTTCTATGCTGCAGTGTGATCTGAAACCCGATTGGTAGTCATGGAGGAGATTGTTGGTGTTAATGTGCTCTTGCAGCTAAGTGCAGACTACTTTGTCGATGATCTGGCCTATGTTGGGTAAAATATATGATGGCATCCGGGGATAAGGTGAATTTCTTCCAGAGTGGGAGGAGGAAGTCTTGTGTGTAGGATCCTGAGCTTGTTTAAGAGAGTTTCTGATGCAGGTACAGTACTGTATCGCCTTTGAAGCAGGTGACTCTGATGGTGCAGATGATGTTGGAGAGGTCTAAGAGATAGGAGGTTGAATGATGAGCATTATAGATGTTGCACAGTGGAAGCAGAGAGAGTTAGGTTTTGTGATGTGGATGTGCTGTCTGACTTTCTGTATTTTTTCACTGAAGGAGTTGTTGATGCTGTTGCACTTGCTAGTGGGATTTGGGATTAGATGGTCAGAGAGGGGGTTGATGGAGAGCTTGATCTTCTTGACGAATATTCTACATCTCCGATGCCTTGTTTATGGTGTTGGTGTAGTATGTGGCTTTGGCTGTTGTGATGAGTTGTCTATGTGTTTATCAGAGAGATTTAGGTATTGTGGGGCCATCAAGGATCTACATTTCTCTCATTTCCTTTCCTGTTCGAAAATGATGCACTCCTTGTCCATGATGGGTTGGATATGAGCTTTTATTTTTTCAGTGGGGCATAATAGCTTACATAGTGTTCCGGGAATATGTTTTAAGGGTGTTAACATTGTATGTTGGGGTGGAGGTGACAGGGCAAGGGGTAAATATGGATTGCAGATTGAGAATGGAGAAGTCCCTGAAGTAAGAGAGGATTTGTTGCTCTCACTTTAGTTGCCCTGAATGTGTTCGCTGGGCATGACACAATGTGATGGAGAAGGCTGGATGATTGGTCAAGTCAGGGATAAGTGTGGTCTACTCTGGATGGTTGGTAAGGCATAGAGGATTAGAATGAGAATGTGGGTTGTATAAGTGACATACTGAACTTTATTTTGTGTGTTGATGAGGTTGACAAGGGCATTTACATTTTTTATTGTGCTTGAGTTGTCAGGGAGGTTCAAGTCTCTATGGAGGATATCTGCATGTGTTGAATGGGTGAGGTAGGGAGAAATTTCCTTTATAAAGTCCTTTTTCTCTCTAGAGGGATGGTTGATTAGTACCCCGATGTGCAGTGTGCTATTTACGTGAAAGGTAGGATACTCATGTGTTTTACATGTTGTGATATTGAAATATTTCCAATTTAATTTTTCACTATTGCAAGGACTAGCTCTCCCATAGGGTATCATTGGAGCTGCCTTGTAACATTTTACAAGTGTAACTTTCAATTGGAAACAGCTGGAGTTCAGCGCACTGTGTCTCCAAAGTCCGAGACCCCCGCACTGACTCCGACTCAGACCCTGCTGTGTGGCTGACAAGATCAAGGCATCATGGGATTGGGTTTAAAGAAACCAATGCAGAACCTGTTTGCCGACGTTGCGTTGCTCTCCAGCACATACAGATTTCCAAGCATTGTACCTGTGCAGCAGGTTTCCCGATGCATATCCCTCAGACCAGAACCGTCTTGGATTTTGACACATCACTTCCCCCTACATTCTGGATTCGACACAATACTTCTCCTGCGCGCAGCAGAACTGGCGCATCTCCTTCCCGTCGACTCAGGATCCAACGCATCACTCTGTTTTCCGAAGCTTCCCTCTTCTGTAGCTGTTTTGCCTTATGGAGTTTGACACATTTGAGATACTTTCTGTAAAATCACCGCATCCATAGAGTTCTATACACAGAATTGCTTGAAACCTTTTAAAAGTAATATTTTGAGTTATGTATGTCGGATTTTTGGAGTTTTGGTCTTATTTGGCTTAGATAACGATAATATTTTTCTAAACTGGTGGTGTGTCCATTTGTCGTGTATTCAGTGTGCTACTATGTGTGTGTTATATACAAATACTTTACACATTGCCTCTGAGATAAGTCTGACTACTCGTGCCAAGCTACCCAGGGGGTGAGCAGGGGATATCTTGGGTTTTATATCTCCCTTATCCTGACTAGAATATAGGGTCCCTACTTGGACAGGGTGCATACCAATACCAACTAGAGACCCCCATTTCTAACAGCCACTAAAATCATATTCCCCTGCTTTTAATTCCTCAGCAGGGGCAGAAGAACAAAGGAGAACTATATAATATGGCTGATCTTCCCTGTCTCAAATGTTAAACAATGCCATGTCTTCTGGAACCTACCCCACCACCTTCTATGCCTTCTTTCCCTTCCCCTCTCCTGAAGTTGTTTTCTGCTCTTCTTCAGAGCAAAGAGCTGGTGCTGTATTGACAAACTCTGCGAGACATGCCAGAGCTACTTGAAGTTCCTCTGTGGTGCAGGTTTTTGCTATTTCATTGGAGTGAATAACCGGATTTAGAATCTGGTATTCATGCTAAGGTCGCTCTGTGAGAACTATACATAACTATGCAGTTGTTTTAGAAGCACACTCAGTACAGTGAGAACTGCAGGTAAGTTAGCTTCAGTAACAGTGCATGCAGTACATGCTTAGAGAGGCTAAAATAGAATAAATGTTCTTCATTATTTATTAAACTATTAAGTGTCTGATGTAAAAATTATAACGTCTTTATGTAAACTATCACCAGAATCACTGTTAATTAAATTATTTCTGGCAGTTACATGTGATTTTGGTAAAAACTTCACCTGCATAAACCTGTCTAACACTTTTTGTCTTAACTATTCATAGATGTTTTTATTTCTCAACTTGAATGACCTTTACCAGGCTGACTAACCAAACCTGGTAAAAACCCTTCTTGGTGAAAAATAATGTTTTTATGCTACTTTTCAGCACCCGTCCTAGATACTAAAACAATCTACTCTATGCCACTGCACTCTACACCACTGCACTCTCTGATGCACCTCTCTACATCTCTGTAGTCTACACTATGCCATCAGACTCTAAACCACTGCACTCTATGCCATGTACTCTACGCCAATGCACTCTACACCACTTTGCTAAAAACCAATGCACCCCACCCAACTGTGACTCTATGCCAACCAATTTGCACCACTGTACTTTACACTACTATACTCTACAACATTCTACTCTATGCCACTGCACTCTTCTCCACTGTTCGCTACATCACTTTACACCATTGCTCTCTATGTCCCTGCACTCTACATTCCTGCACTCCATGCTGCACTGTTCTACTGCGTACCACTGTACACTATGTCACTGCTTCTGCACCATTCGACAGTGCACCACTCTACTGTTCACCACTCTACTGTGCACCACTCTACAACCCTGCCCTCTATGACCCTGCACTATTCGAGTGTACATTCTGAGACTGTATTCTGAATGACTGCACTCTATGCCATTGCACTCTATTCTGCACCACTCAACTCTACGTCACTCTACTGCACTTTACGCCGCTGCATTCTACACCACTACACTGTACGCCACTGCATTCTACACCACTGCATTCTATGCCACTCTACTCTACACCTCTGCAATCTACCATGCACTACTCCACTGTACCCTGCACCACTTCACTCTTCGCCACTCTATTCTGCTCTGCACCACTCCACACTACGCCATTTAACTATACCCCACTGCAATCTACAATAAACTACCCTACTCTATGCCAGTGCACTCTATGCTACTCTATGTCACTACAATGTACACCACTTTACTCTAAACAAATGCACTCTATGCCAATCTATAATGCACCACTGTAGTTTATGCCAGTTCACTCAGGCCACTCTACTACACTCCACTACACTTCCCTCTATAACACTCCACAATACTCCACTCTATGATGTTCGACTCCTTTAAACTCTGCTCCACTGACACTCTAATCCACTCTATGGGCCAGATGTACGACCACCCAATTTGCGCCTCGCAAATTGCGTTGCAATTGCTAGTCGCAATTTGCGAGTCGTAAATTGGGATGTACAACAGTTTCAGAGACACTGTTAGCGATTCCTAATGGGGTCGCAAAATGTGAGGCTCATGAATATTAAGGAGCCACTCATAATTTGCGACCCAATTCGGAATGGCAGTCCCTCCCAGGTATGGTGGCCTGCTGGGCTAAGCAGACCACCATGTCTGGGACTGCTTTTAAATAAAGCAATTTTTTTTAATGCAGCCCGTTATCTTTCCCATTTGCGATTCTATTACCACCCTTTTGAAGAGGGTGGTAATTTGCAAGTGTTTTGCAAACGCAATTGCGGTCGTAAAACATTGGTACATGGCTTTGCGGTCGTTATTAGGAAGGGAACGCCCCTTCTTAATAGCGAGTTACAAAACCTATTTTCGAGTCGCAAATAAATTGTGACTCGCTAAATAGGCTTTGTACATGGCCCATGAGGTTTTTGCATATGCAAACGGGTCACAAACCCGTTGGCGCATGCAAAAACGGGTCAAACATCTGGCCCTATGCCACTCTACTCTACAGCACTCTCCTCCACTCTATGGCATTCTACGACACTACTCTACTCTACAACGCTGCACACAGCTTCCTCTATGTCACTCATGGCACTTTACTCCACTCCATTCTATGACACGCTACTCCACTCTGCTCCACTCCACTCCATGCCACTCCACTCCGAAAGTCTACTCTGTTCTACTCTACAACACTCTACTCCACTTTACGCAGCACCATCTGCTCCACTCCACTCTGTTCTACACCACTCCATGCCACTCCGCTCTACTCAACTCTGACACTGTACTCCACTTTACAGAACTCAACTCTATGTCCTTCCACTCCATGATGCTCTACTTCCTCCACAGCACTCTACAACACTGTATACTACTCCATGACACTCCACTTAACGACACTCCACCGCATGCCACCAACTTTTAGCCATGCTGAACAGCAGCCACTCTGGTGTACATTACTAAAACAGATTGGCAAAGGCAATAGCAATTGGCAAGACCTATTGGCTTTGCCAATTTTTGTTTTGCTTGTGCATTCCTTCTTAAATCTCCATCCCTTACTGCCCACATTTATTGAGGAGCCAGGTGTGCCTTCTTCCCATTTCCTCCTTGAGCACCCTTACATGCCTGTCGTATGCCCTCTGCTCCAAATCCGGCTACTTTTTGTCTTTTGGTACTAGTTGTGTGGTATATATTTTTTAATGGGGCTTTAATTACTGTTTTAAAATTAAATGGTATTAGTTACTTGGCTTTTACTCTGTACAAGCTGATACAGCACTTCCTCCTGCGGTAACATGCTGATTCTAGTTTTGCTACTTCCACGAAGACTTGACAGGCTTCATATTAAAATTCTTTGCCTACGCTGCAGGTGAGAATGAACATTTCCTTTTCTTCTCTTTAACTCCCAAAGCAAGTAGTATAGTCTGTGAATGAAAGGGTAGTAAGCCACTAATAAAAATGCTTTGATCAGCTAATATGCCTGGGCTTAATTGTGATATTTTGTGCTGTGTGTGAAGATTCTTATCTTAGGGCAGTTGTTTTTTTTATGTGTGTGGATATCAAAAGAGCAGCCCTGCCAGGCCCTTTTCCCGAAAGGTGTAATGGACTCTTGTTATTGAAGTATTTCTTCTGTTGTAGTAGCTGAGGTATCTATTCCATAATCTTAGTCTTACTTGTATTTATTCCTGTGACTATCAGGGCCGGACTGGCTACCAGGCCTTTTTAAGTAAAAAATGGAAAACATGGTTTTAACCCCTTGCATGCTTGTGACGGAACCGTTCCGTCACAAGCCTCGGGTGAGCTGTACTTGTGACGGAACGGTTCCGTCACGACCCGCTCGCCGCGCTTGCGCGGCGCGAATTCCGCGCCTGCGCTGACGATTTAATGCGCGGGCGGGTTCCTGACGGAACCGTTCCGTCACAAGCACAGCTAACCCGCGAGCCGTGACGGAGCGGTTCCATCACAAGCACGGAACCGCCGCGCGGCCGCCCCACCTCCTTAGCGCTGCGGCAGAATAGCCGCCGCAGCGAAGGGGTTAAAGTATGCTTTAAAACCATTTGTTTTTCTTTCCTTACTTAGAAGCAAATGCAGGTCCCCATCAACACAAATCAACCCCCATGGCAGTAAAATCGGACCCCAGTTTGGCAGCCGACTAAAACCCCCGGTATCCAGTCCGGCCCTGGTGACTATTGAAAATGAGTGGACCTTTGGCATCTGACTGTTGGGCTGGCAAAGTAGGGGCTGGCACACAGGCACTGTAAACAGAGCTGTGTAAACTACCAGCTCTCAGAGAAGGGTGAGTCAGATGGCACAGTCCATCTGCACCGGAAGAGAATGTAGGGAAAGTGAAGGAGTGGGATGAGAATGGATAGGGAAGAGGGGTCGAGGAACACCGAGGAAGGGAATCCATGTGCTCATAGAAATGAAAACAGGACATTATACTCAATACCACTTTACTCAAATCGAATGCACTCTATGCCAATCTATTCTAGTAGAGAATGTGGCCTTACAACTAGAGCGGTCGAACCTCGAAGCTGGGGAACTGGGTTCGAGTCTTGGCAGGGACGCTCAACATCCTGCGATTCTGGACAAATCACTTGATCTCCCTGTGCCTAACAAAATGAAAGCCGTCTGTAATGCAACTGGAGCTCATGTAAAGCACTCTGATACCTTCAGGTCAATTTCACGCTATATAAAACTCCCCAGACCTAATCTTCTTAACAGTGCGAAGAAAGCGGTTGTGCAAGTGGCATGGCTCAACATAGATTTACTTGTGGCACAAAGTGGTGTCGCATTACAATGTCCGTGCACCACCAGTGCGGCGAGACAGGCTGGAAATTAAACATTAATGAAGTAACAGACATATAAGTAAAACATTAATGAAGGGGCTTAAGGATCACCATCCAGATTTTAATAAATCTATGTGTGTTTCTCACTGGGGAGGCTGCTCGTAAAGAGGTAGAAATGGACATTAGAAAGGGTCTGTACTTCGAAATATTAAAAAACTGCTACCGATAAGGAATGCCAATGGGTTTGGTTGACGATTTCGATTCTGAATGCTCTTTCCACACTTGTAAGTTGCTGTGGCCCTATTGAGGATGATAACAAGTAGCTCGAGACATTTCTCATCTCTATAATGATGACAACAGCTTCAATGATAATAGGGGCTCAGTTAAATTTTTTGCAATCAAGTATTTTTCATTCCTTTAGGAAGGCTAAGAAACAATGTAACCGGGCCTTCTCAGGAATGGTGCCCAGAATTTGGAATGCATTGCCCACAGAAACCAGACTTAATCCGTCCTTTGTCTCCTTCAACAAAGAATTGAAATCTATTCTCTTACCTAAACTCACTTGAACCCTGTATATACTTGTATTTTTTACTGTGTGCTCTCACTGAACTGTTTGTATCCTACATATGCCTGTAAAGCGCTCTGATACCCGCAAGGGTCTTGTTTGCGCCATTTAAAACCTTCTAAATAAATTAACAAATAAATAAATAAATAAATGTAAACCAAAAACTTCTAGGATGATTACCAGGTAGGGAGAAGAATATGGCTTACGACACCTGGAGAGATGACAACCTGTCAGTAAAACAATTTTCGTTTTTCAAAGATTCAGTTTGGCTGCATGTGAATATATTACTAATGGGAAGAGTTGGCCGGGTTTGCGGGGGAGAGAGGAACGGGGAAGTTTGTTATTGTAAGTTAGTTATAAAATGAGAAGATTTGATTTTGCAAATTTAAAATGATATACAATGACAGACCTCTGTTGGATGCTGGTGAGTCATAAGCTCGCACATTGTTTTATAGCCATGGACCTTCTCTATTATACCCAAGAAATGACGCAATGTTAATTAAGAACTAGGGGGCATATTACCAAGCAATAGCGATAATTATCGCTATTGCTTGGTTAGAGACAAACATTTACCTCAGCGCTGCGGCGATTTTTACCGCAAATAAACCTTGGTATTACCAAGGTTTAACGCAAATGCGGTAAAAATCGCTGCAAAGCATGAATATCGCTGAAAATTCCGCGATATTCATGCATTAGCGAGCTAATGCTCTTAGCCATGTTATCCACCTCCCATTGGATAACATGGCTAAGAACTGCTCAGGGCAGGTGTTAGCTTTTGGAGATATTCCCGCTTAGCGCGAATATCTCCAAAAGTTGGTAATAGGAGATAGCGATGTTAGCGACAGTTTTCAGTCGCTAACATCTTGGCACGCCCACTTTGCATCTCATTAGTGATAAATATCACTGACATGCAAAGTGGGGCCCAAGATGGTCGCTATCTCCTACTAGCTGTCGCTAACTGGTGTTAGCGGCAGCTAGGTAATAGGGAGATAATTTTATCTCCGCTTTCTTGGCTTTTAAAGCCAAAAAAGCGGAGATAAACCCCCTTGATAATATGCCCCTCAGTACTCAGAGATATTGTTGAGACCTGCTGTATAAATGATGTAAACGCATACGACATGTGCTGTACAAATAGTGTGCTAAATTGATGCCTTTTCCTTATATGTGTAATTGATGTACAAAATCAATAAAAAATAAATAAAAAAAAGAACTAAAACAAGGGAAGTGGAAAACGAAATAGCAATTGCAGCTTAGGACTTGCTTTCAACTGGTTCGATTGGGAGAAGAAATCACTGAGGAAAAGCTAAGGTAGCTCAAGTAGTGTTTTATTCCAAGAACAATTATTCAACAACAGGACAGTAGGACATCAATGCCATGAGGAGATTCAGCATACCAGGAAATTATTGATGTGGGCAGCCTAACCAAAACAGGACAACTAAGGTAATTGATCCTGCAATAAAATAGATCATTAATAATTCTGAACAGGTCCAACAAGCCTTTTTGCAACAATAGAACGTTATATGACTAGTGTAAACATAGATAAAATCTGATAATTGAATACGTAGTGGAGATACAGATAAGAAAATTGACCAATGATCACACCCCTATAATCATAAGACCTATCACAGAAACTGAATTAAAAGAACCCTTAGCAAATGTATTGAATGGAAAAGCCTGTGGCAGTGATAGACTCTTGACAGATTTCTAAAATAATTGAAGAAGGATTCAAACCCCATTAAAGGTATCATTAACAGCATTCTGTTTGGTGGCAAGATGCCGGGTTCCTTTTCTGAAGCCAGTGTGGTTAATATAGTGGCGGCTGGTGACATTTGAAAGTGGCGGGGCGTAAAATTAGCATCACCGACTGCACTTGCTTACCTTGTGACACTGCATTTGAGCACAGAATGCCATTTTTTTACTTTGCTTTCTAGCTGGTGCGAGAAGAAATATCAGATCAAGTGCATCCATTTAAAGTTTGATGCATTTTCACTTCCCTCTGCCTAGCATTCCCCTAATGGCCGGGGCCTCTCCGGCCACACTCACTTTTACATTACTCCCCATTTGCATAGTACACCAAGCTCATCCTCCCCGTGTCACTGTCGGCGGGCTGTGGTGCCCTCACATGCTGCCTCTGACACGGCACATCTTTTCTGAATATGTTTTTCTTGACTTGATGCACCTCACTTGCAACTCGAACATCTCAGTTTCACCTTAAACGCCAATTCTTTATTTGTTTCAGTGTAACAAGACATTACTAATTTTCGTTCATTGAAAAAATGTGGTTGCAACTAGTAAGCAACAAATATTTTCATTTTCGTTTCAAATCAACTCAATCTGAAATTGTAACCCTTAAACTTCAGTATAGGAACACTCAGAGCCACTCCCTGATACCTTGCGAAGAGATCACTGGCATGGTCAAGGCAGATTATAGTAGCTGTATTCTGTGCTGTGTTTAAACGGACTGTCCACCACAATCGAATATGGAAAGTAAGTTGACCTGAGAGGAATCGGCAATAGACAAATTGTCTATTAGAGAGGGTCTATGACACCACAGAGAAAAACAGCAGGCAGGGGCAGCATCTATTAATTAAGCACACCTGCGGGGGCCATGGGTGCAAATTTCCCACCAATGGCGGCACCAGCTTTGGTCGGGACGACCTGAGGGGATGAGGGGGGAGGCGGGAGGGGTTTGGAAACACATTTGATTAACACAATACACATTACACAATGAAAAAAATACATTAATAATACAAATATGAATAACAAGTTAAATAAACGTAACTTACAGTCCAGCAGACAGACTCCAGAGACTTCGTCCGTCCCGATTCCCGCCGTCCTCGCTTTCGAATCCTGCAGGCAGCACCAGCACGTCATCAGGAAGGCGGCGCAGCAGGCAGCCTCCCTCTCCACTGCTGCTTTTTTCATTGGTGCGGCCGGCTGCCCCAGGTACGTCATTTTCTCTCTGTATGCTGCTGCTGCAGCATACAGAGAGAACAGGGAGAGTTACTCGAGGGCAGGGGGGAGTGGCTTGGGGGAGTGGCTTTCCCACTGTTGGTAATACAGTCTGTGTGGGCGGCCTCAGGTTGCCCATACAGTCAGTATTACCAACAATGGGCAAGCCACTCCCCCAAGCCACTCCCACTGCCCTCGAGTGACTCTAACCAGGAAGTTGTGCTTTCTCGCCATGGAAGAAGGCAGAAACAATGGTAGTTATATAATATGATAACTACCATTGTTCTGCCTTCTTGCACGGCGAGAAAGCAGGGGGGGCGGCGCCCAAACGCCCACATGCAAAAACCGCCACTGGGTTAATATTTAAGAATTAAATAAAAAAAACACAGAATACAGTTGCTCTTGTAAGCCAATAAGCCTAATGAATTCAGAACTTCTTTCTTAAACAAATAACAAGTAGATTAACTGAATCAGTTAACGAGTTAATCCATCAGGGGTGGAAAAGGTTTATTCCTCCGAGGCAGGTTAGAGCAAACACAATACAGTGAGGGTTGGCGAACTTTTTGGGTCAAATCTGTTTTATGCAAATATAACAATGTTTAACACATAGAATAAACAACAATCATGTCCACAGCTAGTGATTTCGGGGTCAAAAGGCTTGTGCTTGCTATGGGAGTTGAGCTACTGGCATGAGAGTAGGAACGCAAGGAACAGAAAAAGGGCAACTGAACCCCTCCCTACCCCCTGTACTCACTTGTGGTTTAGCAAGCGCAAAAATGGATGTGACCCGAGTGGGATGCATAAGGCGAGGTTACATATATCTTCCTTCTGTATTGATTTACCTATGCGAATGGCCTGCATTTAGGCCTCCCAGCGTACTAGATAAAGAAATTGCAGATGGTCCAGAATGCGGCTGCGAGACTGATTAAACATGTCCCATTCAAGCAGCATATCTCTCCGCATCTCAAGGCACTGCATTGGTTGCCGGTTAATAGTAGAATTAAATTTAAGGCCCTAACCCTAGCCTTTCAGGCATTCCACGGATCCTGCCCCTGCTACTTGAAGCAGAGACTTGGCGCATATAAGCAGCCTCGTTATCTCCGCTCAGGTTTCCAGAACATGCTACGCACCCCACGAGTTAGGAAAGCTCGGCTAGGGGGCGGGAAACATCCTTTACAACGCAACTTTTACCACGCTGTGCTATTACAACGCAGGTTTTACAACGAAAACCATTTCAACGCATTGCGCTGGGGGCCCTCTAGGATAGGGAATAGATTTAATTTACTATCCAACACCTTCCCTAGTGTCCACGGGGACTGGAGTTGGAATAGTAAATTAAACTATTCACTATCCAGCACCCCAAAGCGCTATGCATTGTAATGGTATGCGTCGTAAAACCTGCGTTGTAACAGCATGCGTGGTAAAAGAATGCGTTGTAACGTCATACATTCCTAAGGGGCAGATCCTTTTCGCTTAAGGCTGCCATGCTTTGGAATGTCTTGCCAAACGCTTTGCGACAAATCACCTCTGAAACGATTTTTAGGAGGGCAGCCAAAACCTGGCTTTTTAACCAGGAGTAGCCTCTTGGACTCTCTGTGTAACGCAGGATGCCTGGCGCACCACCAGTTGCTTTAGCGCCGGGACACCTCTTAGGAGGTAGCTGTTCGAACTCTACAAAAGACAGTATTATTATTATTATTATCATTTACGTGACATCATGTGTTGCACCTGCGATGTGTGAGTAGGCTTCCGGGTGCAGGACCCTCAAGTATTTGGGGCAAGTGAGTTCATGGAGCTCTGTGGGGAGGAGAGATATAACAGAACCCTAAAGTTCCTTATATTTCTCTGGGCGATGCACCACAACCACTGTTCGTTTCTCATTGCCAAGGATACACCACAGTTTGTGAAGCCATTTGGTGTGTGTGGCGAACCCCAGTTGTAAAGAATCGCCTGCTCCGCTGCTCTCAGATGTAGTCCAATCTGACACCCCCATTTAGATTTTAATGGGTATGTAAAGGGGTTAGGAAGGTCCAGAATTATATAACCCGGGAAGCGAGGCAGCTGTGTGTCTATGTGGACATCGATGTCCGCTAGGACGTCCTCCCAGTACTGGCAGCTGGTGAACTTTGAAAGTGGTGGGGCGTAAAAATTTGATTTCTAGTGAGAAAGTGAATAAAGCAAACAAACCTGACCTCTATTAGAGACATTTTGGAAACTTCCCCCTAGGAACATTTTGAAATTAATAGGACCAGAGGGTGCATTTTTTAGTACAATCAGGGCTTTAAGTGGGATGGGTCCTAAAAGCATGTGCCGAAATGGGTCTCTATCGGGCTCTCCATTTTTATCCTCATGGTGAAGAAAGAAAAAGAAACTTACCTCTGCAATAGTTCCATCCACCACTGCTTTTGATGTAACTTCAGAGACTCGTTCTTCAGTTTTATACAGGGCAAACTTGGAGTGCTTTACATGAGTACCAGTTACATTACACAAGGACATATTCATTTTTTGAACCGTATAATGTTGAGCCGACGTCAGGTTCGAACCTGCTTTCTTAGCTCAAAAGTCGGCAGCTCTAGCCTTAGCCACAACCTCACCCACAAGAACTGAAGTATTTTCAAACTAGTATGCAACAAAGTCATAGTTGGTGCTGATTTATTTTATGCAATTTACAACCATTGACAAAGCCAATAGTCCTGGCTTGTTTTAGGTGTAATGTTACTTGTTTCGTTATGTATCTGGTTGCAATAACAGAAGCAGCAAAATATCAGTTGGGCGGTACACTATGCTAAGTACAGATTTTTAGCTTGTGTTTTAAGCCACGACCTTAATTACATCGGACACGCCCCTATGAGAACCCCCCCCCCCTAGTTTTTACTTCCTACTTAAAGCCCTGAGTACAATGGTCATATAAATTAGGTAGCCAAAATACAAAAGGTTCTGAAAGGGCACTAGAAAAATATTCCAAAACTATAATATGACATGCAAGCATTACCTTCCGCAGGCCTGGCTAGGATTTACCTGACCTGTAAAAAGTTTTTTAAATGGTAGCAGAACAGTGGATATTAAAACATAGTTGGAAATAAAGTTGTCTATTACAGGCAATTAAGGCAGTACAAAAAAGGGCTTTATTGCTAGCTATAAGAGAACTCCCCCCCCCCAAAAAAAAGATCAATTCATTAACTCATAGGATACCTTAGTTTTGAATTAGCACACCACAGAATATGTCTGCAGTTGGTAAGCGATGTAAATCACACATGCTACACCTAATGTTTATCCAATTTACGGTACCCAATCTATCAACCTCAGAAGGATGGAAAGGTAAAATTGGACTTACTGGCATTTTGAACTAGTGATCTGACAGCATATGCTAGTTCCAAGTGTTAACTCACTGAGCCACTTTGGAAAAAAAGAGAATAGCCATAGAGAGCTGAAGAACTTGAAATAAACAGAGGCACAGATTAATTGTTTTAGGTGTGTCAAACATGCGTGCATGGATACTGAGTAATACAAAATCCACGAGAAAGGTTATTGAAATCAAAACTGTAGAATGATTTAGAGGCACCTTTTCCTTTCTTACCATATGATTAATTTGATTCACATTATAATGAAAAAGAATATGCATGCCAATTCAAACATGAAAAATATATCTGCAGTTTCTCTTATACACCTAAAAAAACCTTTTAAAATCATTGCTTAGGCCCATTTCCTTTGTACAATTACTTCCGGAGACCACTGTCTTATTACTTTGGTGGTAGAGTTGGTCGTCCAAGGCTGGAGGTCAAGCCAGTGATTCAAGGTGAAGCATGCTTGTAAACGTACAGAACCCGAAAGTAAAATGGGGGTGCACTTCAGATTCAGTTGCCACCTTGTGCCTCGTTTTATTTGCATAATGGCATGTTCATGGGTTGAGATTTTATTTCCCTGGATGGATTTAACACATTTAAGTCACATTCAAGTCACGTGTTCATAATTTAAGTTTTTATTGACCTATCAGTAGTACTGTAAGCTGCATTAAGGTTTTCTTTCTCATCGGAGCCATTACTGAGCCAAGCACTCGTTTACAAGCTGGTTATGTGTTCACTTCAATGACAGGTAAGCATGCACTTATATGTGACTTTGAAGTAGCAATAAAAGTACTCTCACTCTTATAGGCTGTCTAAGTATGGCTACCAGGACTAAATCGATGGATCCAAGAAGTCCACAAGAGAACAAAATATGTATGTGTGTGTGTTGAAAGGAAATATAAATAGTGAGTATACTTACACACATATACAGATCAACAAGAGAGAGAGGACTAGATAAGCTAGCCTGTATCCCCAGTTTATATATATCAATCAATAAAGGCTAGCTAGTTTAAGGGAAATATTTTGGAGACTCAGGTACGTCAGCAGTAACAATATGCGGAAAAAACACTGTTTTCCTTTGAAAGCCCTCACCCACCGACCTAGTCGGTGGCATGCTTCATCATCGGGCCCACCACAGTGGCACCGAATGTGCCCCGGGTGTGCTACAACGCCAGGTGACTGCGGAGCTGGTATTTTGCTGAGTGTGCAGTGAAAGGGTGTGAAGGTGAGAAATTAAAATGCTATCCAGGAGGTCCCAGCACCCGAGGGTTTAGCAATATTTAATAAACTGGGCCTCTGTTAGCAGGTTAAAAAGGCAATAGGACGTTTTAAGGGAGAGTTACAATGACCTCCAGCGTCCAGTGTGGTCTACATGTTTCAGCCAGTGCCTTTTGTTGTAAGCTGGCTTTCCTCAGGACCAAAGAGAAGAGTGAAAAGTGCAAAATTATAATAAACTATATTGAGTGAGTGTTGTAATTTTCTCTATGTGTCGCGCACGCTAAGGCGCTGTAACTGTTAGAGGGGGATTCCCTCAAGCTTTTCTACACAGAACACATAGGACAAAGACAAGACGTACAAGGAAGAGTCATGTTAGGGTTGCATAAAGTAAAAGAACCACTTTTTGCCGGCTTATAAGGTGGTGTTCGACCTATATGCGGCTATGGTGAGCTCATGGGGACTCCATAGAGCTTGTGAGGGTATATTGAACCGTTAGTGAGGGGTGGTGGGCTAAAAACGAAATCACAAGGTGAGGTACAGGAAAGTATTGGTACTAGATCCTCACTCTGTTATTTCAATGTAAAAAGCCTCATGGGTCGCCTGGCAGAGAAAGAGACCCTGTAGGGATAAGAATGAGATATGCAAGGCTTTCTAACCTGTAGGGAGAGAAGGTGCTTACCCCAATTGCAGGATTAGAGGGTTACTCACGAGTAGTTCGGTCTGGTTCCTCCTGGGACCTATTCGTCCATCCGCGGCGCCCGAAATGCAGTGAATGGGCCGCATTGTATGTCTTTTTATACTCTTTTCATAATCTATTTCACCTGGTTAGAATAGAAAGAGAAGGGGGTATGCGCGTAGATCGCCATGTCATGCTGCGGCGGTCTGCACATATGCAGGGAAGCAGCGTGTGGGATCGCGCATGCGCGGAAACATGGTGCGCGTCAATGCGCATGCGCAGGAACGGGTCTCTTATGCGCATGCGCGGTGCGTCGCCGCGTGTGATGACAACGCGAGCGCTGCCGCGTATATTGACAACGCGAGCGCTGGGCAATGTAAACAACCTGTTAGTGAACAGGTGTATGTGGGCGCTGAGTATGCGCTAGCAAGAGGGTCATAATAAACAAAGTATTGGGCCACTGTGTGGAGATATGGGTAGTACCCATCGTGCTTAGTATATACTAAGTGGAGAAAGGGATCACTTGTTGGAGAGAGAGGGTCAGGGAGGGCGCTCATGCAAGGGAGCGGGGGCACCAATTATGAACCATAAGGAGTGGTATGGACGCAAAAGCTCACATAGTGTGCCAGGTGCTGCTGGGTCGGTTTGTTGAATCGGACCGGGGAGGTTTTCATTGGCTCATAGCCCGAGCTGTATTAGTGGACGTGCTGTGGTTATACTGTTAGGCTATTCCATGGAATGGCATCGTTCAGGCCATGGATGTGTGTGGCTAAGCGGTAAATCCAACGCTGCTCTTTTTGTAGGAGGAATCTCTCATCTTTGGCATTGTCAAATTTCTCAATGACAGTCCAGGAGAAGTCATTAGGTGTGTGGTTGTGGGTCAGGAAGTGATCTGTGAGTTTACTGATATTTTTCCCACATCTTATTGTACTCCTGTGTTCAGTCATTCTTGTGCGTACCTTGCGAGTGGTCATGCCGATGTATCTCAGGCCGCATCTGCAAGTTATCAGGTAGACTAGGTTGGTAGAGTTGCAGTTAGTGAAATTTCGCTGTGTCCAGGTTTTGCCAGGTTCCAGATTGAGTGTTTTTGACGGAGATGTAAGGTGGCATACGCTGCAGTTGTTGCAGGGTTGGTGTCCGGTGATTTTGGGCAGGCCCCATGCATTAACAATTGTGTTGTCTCTGTTCTGATTGGTCGTGCGTGGCCTGGTATTAACCAGTTGATCTCTTAGGTTGGTGGCTCTTTTGTAAGCAAAACGCGGTTTTTCCCATTGTCTGGTGCCTGAGTTGATAATTTTCCAATTCCGTTGTATAATGTTTGAAATTTGGTTCGATGCTGTGTTGTACGTTGTTACACAGGTAAGGACTGGTTCTTCCTCAGGTTTGTCGTAGTTTTCCAGGAGGGCCTCTCGGTTTTGATTCCTTGCTCTTTTGCGGGTTTGGTTTATTATCCTGGTAGGGTAACCACGGTCCCTGAGTTTGTGTACCAGGTCATTGGACTGTTGTTTATAGTCCTTGATATTACTGCAATTGCGCCTGATACGCAGAAACTGCCCATAGGGCAAGTTTTCCCTCAGGTGTCGAGGGTGAAAACTGTCAAATCTGAGCAGTGAGTTTCTTGCTGTGGGTTTGTAGTAGGTGGTGGTGGTAAGTTTCCCATTCTCAGGTTTGATGTTCAGGTCCAGGAAGGGTAGTTCAGTGGCACTGCTGGTGCACGTGAAGCGTAAGTAGGGGTCCAGTTGGTTGACCCAGAGCATGAAATTGTCCAGTGATTCTTGGTTTCCTTTCCATATTAAGAGTATATCGTCGATATACCGGCGCCACATTCGTATGTTGGCAGAGAAAGGGTTGGTGGGTTGTTGTACGTGAGTGTCTTCAAAGTGGGCCACGTACAATCCTGCCACACTAGGGGCAAAAACACTGCCCATAGACGTTCCATTCGTCTGCAAGTAGTACGTGCCTTCATATTCGAAATAGTTCTCTTTGAGAGCCAGAGCCGCGCAGTCTAAGATGAAGCTTCGGGGGGTGTTGTATTCCCAGGGGCTTGTCATTAGGACATCATGTAACACTTGGAGTGTAGCGTCTTGTGGTAGGCTAGTATATAGACTTTCTATGTCTAGTCCTGCCATGAGTTCTGTGGTGGGGTCAAAATCAATTTCTTGAATCACACTTAGTAGGTGTTTGGTGTCTTTTATGTAAGAGGGGGTCTTTTGGACGAGTGGGTTTAAGAAGAAATCACAGAACCGAGATAGGGGCTCTAAGAGTGACTTGATCCCCGATACGATGGGTCTCCCGGGTGGTGGGGAGATACCTTTATGTATCTTGGGGACCGTATAGAAGTAAGGGGTCTTTATTTCTTTGGGACAAAGGTAGTCCGCCTCTTGTTTAGAGATGTGTTCGTTGTCTTTAGCGTTGGTGACCAGTTGGTTGATGGTGACTTGAAGTTGTTCAGTCGGGTCTTTGGTGAGGCGTTTGTAGTTCCTAGTGTCACTGAGGAGCCTCTTACATTCGAGGTCGTAGTCTGTTTTATTCATCAGGACTATTCCTCCCCCTTTATCAGCTGGTTTGATCACCAGGGTGGGGTCACTTTGTAGGCGTTGGATGGTACTTCTATCTTTATTGGATAGGTTGTTGAAGGTGTCCTTTTGTTGAAGGTTTTGTATATCGGTGTAGACTGCCTGTTCGAACGTCAGGATTTCGACCGGGATGCTACCCGGTGGGGGGGTGAAAGTGGATTTCATTCTCAGGCCTGTCTCATTTGGCGTGCCTGTTGTCTCCGACATGATGTTATCCTTTTTCTCAAAGAAAGCTTTAAGTTTAAGTTTTCTGAAGAACTCGGCAAGCTCAACATGTAATTTGAACATGTCTAGCCTGGGTGTGGGGACAAATGAAAGGCCTTTGTTGAGTACTTCCGTTTCTTCTGTGGTTAACTGATAGGTTGAACACCAGTGGGTGTTGAGGTGTTATTTGCTGGTTCCCGGTTGTTCCCTGGTTTTGTTTCTTGTGTTGGCGCTCACAGGTTCTTCCTCTGGGGTCCATTGGACGTGTCCCGAGTTCCGTCTCTTGCCCCGGCCTCTTCTGCCCTGGGATAAAAAAGGATACCGTGGGTTTTGGTTCCCTTGAAAGAACGGCATGTTGCCTTGGGGATACATGTGTGGGTATCCGAAATAAGGAGGTGGGAAGTGGCCTAGAAGGGGCGGTGGTGGCCCGTAATTTTGGTTTTGGGGGCCTTGCCATGGTTGTTGCCAATGTTGTCCCCGTCTTCCTCTTCCTCTTGATGTGTTGGATCCTGTGCTGGAGTTGCTAGAGGTGCTTGAGACGGAGCTGTTGTCTGAGTTGTCAAAAGTTTTTTTGGGGGGGGTGTAGTCGTCCTCCGAGTACGGGTAAGTTTTAGAATAGCTGAATCTCTTCAGGTCTTTCTCGAATTTCTTAATTTTGGTCTGAGTTAGGTAGTCTTTATATTCCGCTATTTCGCGGTTTTGGTCCTCGAGTTTCTTCTTGAAACCCGTTATGGTGGTTTTGAAATGGGACTCTGTTGCTTGAATTTCTATCATGATTGCATCTGATAGACGTTTGGCAGTTTTGATGATTAAGACTAGCCAGTCCCTAGTACAGTGCCAGGCGATCTGGGCCCAGTCTTTACGAAATGCTGCGTCGTCCAGGAAGATCCTGGGGGCATTGGTGACTAGAAGGCCGGTAGGAGCTGTATTGGTGCGTAAGTATTGTGCCAGAATGACCCCATGCAGAACAGTCCGGATCCTGTTCCTCTTTTTCTCCGTAAGTGAATCCCAGTCCGTTGTTTGTGCTACAGTGGCAGGGATGTTGAAGTCTGCCAGGAGTGAGGGGTCAGCTAGAATCTCGCTGATATCCTCAGCAGTGTAAGTAAGGCCCATATTTTCGGCCATGTTGGAGGGAAGGGAGCTCTCACAGCTGCGCGCTGCTTAGTGGTATACAGATCAACAAGAGAGAGAGGACTAGATAAGCTAGCCTGTATCCCCAGTTTATATATATCAATCAATAAAGGCTAGCTAGTTTAAGGGAAATATTTTGGAGACTCAGGTACGTCAGCAGTAACAATATGCGGAAAAAACACTGTTTTCCTTTGAAAGCCCTCACCCACCGACCTAGTCGGTGGCATGCTTCATCATCGGGCCCACCACAGTGGCATCGAATGTGCCCCGGGTGTGCTACAACGCCAGGTGACTGCGGAGCTGGTATTTTGCTGAGTGTGCAGTGAAAGGGTGTGAAGGTGAGAAATTAAAATGCTATCCAGGAGGTCCCAGCACCCGAGGGTTTAGCAATATTTAATAAACTGGGCCTCTGTTAGCAGGTTAAAAAGGCAATAGGACGTTTTAAGGGAGAGTTACAATGACCTCCAGCGTCCAGTGTGGTCTACATGTTTCAGCCAGCGCCTTTTGTTGTAAGCTGGCTTTCCTCAGGACCAAAGAGAAGAGTGAAAAGTGCAAAATTATAATAAACTATATTAAGTGAGTGTTGTAATTTTCTCTATGTGTCGCGCACGCTAAGGCGCTGTAACTGTTAGAGGGGGATTCCCTCAAGCTTTTCTACACAGAACACATAGGACAAAGACAAGACGTACAAGGAAGAGTCATGTTAGGGTTGCATAAAGTAAAAGAACCACTTTTTGCCGGCTTATAAGGTGGTGTTCGACCTATATGCGGCTATGGTGAGCTCATGGGGACTCCATAGAGCTTGTGAGGGTATATTGAACCGTTAGTGAGGGGTGGTGGGCTAAAAACGAAATCACAAGGTGAGGTACAGGAAAGTATTGGTACTAGATCCTCACTCTGTTATTTCAATGTAAAAAGCCTCATGGGTCGCCTGGCAGAGAAAGAGACCCTGTAGGGATAAGAATGAGATATGCAAGGCTTTCTAACCTGTAGGGAGAGAAGGTGCTTACCCCAATTGCAGGATTAGAGGGTTACTCACGAGTAGTTCGGTCTGGTTCCTCCTGGGACCTATTCGTCCATCACTCTTCTCTTTGGTCCTGAGGAAAGCCAGCTTACAACAAAAGGCACTGGCTGAAACATGTAGACCACACTGGACGCTGGAGGTCATTGTAACTCTCCCTTAAAACGTCCTATTGCCTTTTTAACCTGCTAACAGAGGCCCAGTTTATTAAATATTGCTAAACCCTCGGGTGCTGGGACCTCCTGGATAGCATTTTAATTTCTCACCTTCACACCCTTTCACTGCACACTCAGCAAAATACCAGCTCCGCAGTCACCTGGCGTTGTAGCACACCCGGGGCACATTCGGTGCCACTGTGGTGGGCCCGATGATGAAGCATGCCACCGACTAGGTCGGTGGGTGAGGGCTTTCAAAGGAAAACAGTGTTTTTTCCGCATATTGTTACTGCTGACGTACCTGAGTCTCCAAAATATTTCCCTTAAACTAGCTAGCCTTTATTGATTGATATATATAAACTGGGGATACAGGCTAGCTTATCTAGTCCTCTCTCTCTTGTTGATCTGTATACCACTAAGCAGCGCGCAGCTGTGAGAGCTCCCTTCCCTCCAACATGGCCGAAAATATGGGCCTTACTTACACTGCTGAGGATATCAGCGAGATTCTAGCTGACCCCTCACTCCTGGCAGACTTCAACATCCCTGCCACTGTAGCACAAACAACGGACTGGGATTCACTTACGGAGAAAAAGAGGAACAGGATCCGGACTGTTCTGCATGGGGTCATTCTGGCACAATACTTACGCACCAATACAGCTCCTACCGGCCTTCTAGTCACCAATGCCCCCAGGATCTTCCTGGACGACGCAGCATTTCGTAAAGACTGGGCCCAGATCGCCTGGCACTGTACTAGGGACTGGCTAGTCTTAATCATCAAAACTGCCAAACGTCTATCAGATGCAATCATGATAGAAATTCAAGCAACAGAGTCCCATTTCAAAACCACCATAACGGGTTTCAAGAAGAAACTCGAGGACCAAAACCGCGAAATAGCGGAATATAAAGACTACCTAACTCAGACCAAAATTAAGAAATTCGAGAAAGACCTGAAGAGATTCAGCTATTCTAAAACTTACCCGTACTCGGAGGACGACTACACCCCCCCCAAAAAAACTTTTGACAACTCAGACAACAGCTCCGTCTCAAGCACCTCTAGCAACTCCAGCACAGGATCCAACACATCAAGAGGAAGAGGAAGACGGGGACAACATTGGCAACAACCATGGCAAGGCCCCCAAAACCAAAATTACGGGCCACCACCGCCCCTTCTAGGCCACTTCCCACCTCCTTATTTCGGATACCCACACATGTATCCCCAAGGCAACATGCCGTTCTTTCAAGGGAACCAAAACCCACGGTATCCTTTTTTATCCCAGGGCAGAAGAGGCCGGGGCAAGAGACGGAACTCGGGACACGTCCAATGGACCCCAGAGGAAGAACCTGTGAGCACCAACACAAGAAACAAAACCAGGGAACAACCGGGAACCAGCAAATAACACCTCAACACCCACTGGTGTTCAACCTATCAGTTAACCACAGAAGAAACAGAAGTACTCAACAAAGGCCTTTCATTTGTCCCCACACCCAGGCTAGACATGTTCAAATTACATGTTGAGCTTGCCGAGTTCTTCAGAAAACTTAAACTTAAAGCTTTCTTTGAGAAAAAGGATAACATCATGTCGGAGACAACAGGCACGCCAAATGAGACAGGCCTGAGAATGAAATCCACTTTCACCCCCCCACCGGGTAGCATCCCGGTCGAAATCCTGACGTTCGAACAGGCAGTCTACACCGATATACAAAACCTTCAACAAAAGGACACCTTCAACAACCTATCCAATAAAGATAGAAGTACCATCCAACGCCTACAAAGTGACCCCACCCTGGTGATCAAACCAGCTGATAAAGGGGGAGGAATAGTCCTGATGAATAAAACAGACTACGACCTCGAATGTAAGAGGCTCCTCAGTGACACTAGGAACTACAAACGCCTCACCAAAGACCCGACTGAACAACTTCAAGTCACCATCAACCAACTGGTCACCAACGCTAAAGACAACGAACACATCTCTAAACAAGAGGCGGACTACCTTTGTCCCAAAGAAATAAAGACCCCTTACTTCTATACGGTCCCCAAGATACATAAAGGTATCTCCCCACCACCCGGGAGACCCATCGTATCGGGGATCAAGTCACTCTTAGAGCCCCTATCTCGGTTCTGTGATTTCTTCTTAAACCCACTCGTCCAAAAGACCCCCTCTTACATAAAAGACACCAAACACCTACTAAGTGTGATTCAAGAAATTGATTTTGACCCCACCACAGAACTCATGGCAGGACTAGACATAGAAAGTCTATATACTAGCCTACCACAAGACGCTACACTCCAAGTGTTACATGATGTCCTAATGACAAGCCCCTGGGAATACAACACCCCCCGAAGCTTCATCTTAGACTGCGCGGCTCTGGCTCTCAAAGAGAACTATTTCGAATATGAAGGCACGTACTACTTGCAGACGAATGGAACGTCTATGGGCAGTGTTTTTGCCCCTAGTGTGGCAGGATTGTACGTGGCCCACTTTGAAGACACTCACGTACAACAACCCACCAACCCTTTCTCTGCCAACATACGAATGTGGCGCCGGTATATCGACGATATACTCTTAATATGGAAAGGAAACCAAGAATCACTGGACAATTTCATGCTCTGGGTCAACCAACTGGACCCCTACTTACGCTTCACGTGCACCAGCAGTGCCACTGAACTACCCTTCCTGGACCTGAACATCAAACCTGAGAATGGGAAACTTACCACCACCACCTACTACAAACCCACAGCAAGAAACTCACTGCTCAGATTTGACAGTTTTCACCCTCGACACCTGAGGGAAAACTTGCCCTATGGGCAGTTTCTGCGTATCAGGCGCAATTGCAGTAATATCAAGGACTATAAACAACAGTCCAATGACCTGGTACACAAACTCAGGGACCGTGGTTACCCTACCAGGATAATAAACCAAACCCGCAAAAGAGCAAGGAATCAAAACCGAGAGGCCCTCCTGGAAAACTACGACAAACCTGAGGAAGAACCAGTCCTTACCTGTGTAACAACGTACAACACAGCATCGAACCAAATTTCAAACATTATACAACGGAATTGGAAAATTATCAACTCAGGCACCAGACAATGGGAAAAACCGCGTTTTGCTTACAAAAGAGCCACCAACCTAAGAGATCAACTGGTTAATACCAGGCCACGCACGACCAATCAGAACAGAGACAACACAATTGTTAATGCATGGGGCCTGCCCAAAATCACCGGACACCAACCCTGCAACAACTGCAGCGTATGCCACCTTACATCTCCGTCAAAAACACTCAATCTGGAACCTGGCAAAACCTGGACACAGCGAAATTTCACTAACTGCAACTCTACCAACCTAGTCTACCTGATAACTTGCAGATGCGGCCTGAGATACATCGGCATGACCACTCGCAAGGTACGCACAAGAATGACTGAACACAGGAGTACAATAAGATGTGGGAAAAATATCAGTAAACTCACAGATCACTTCCTGACCCACAACCACACACCTAATGACTTCTCCTGGACTGTCATTGAGAAATTTGACAATGCCAAAGATGAGAGATTCCTCCTACAAAAAGAGCAGCGTTGGATTTACCGCTTAGCCACACACATCCATGGCCTGAACGATGCCATTCCATGGAATAGCCTAACAGTATAACCACAGCACGTCCACTAATACAGCTCGGGCTATGAGCCAATGAAAACCTCCCCGGTCCGATTCAACAAACCGACCCAGCAGCACCTGGCACACTATGTGAGCTTTTGCGTCCATACCACTCCTTATGGTTCATAACTGGTGCCCCCGCTCCCTTGCATGAGCGCCCTCCCTGACCCTCTCTCTCCAACAAGTGATCCCTTTCTCCACTTAGTATATACTAAGCACGATGGGTACTACCCATATCTCCACACAGTGGCCCAATACTTTGTTTATTATGACCCTCTTGCTAGCGCATACTCAGCGCCCACATACACCTGTTCACTAACAGGTTGTTTACATTGCCCAGCGCTCGCGTTGTCAATATACGCGGCAGCGCTCGCGTTGTCATCACACGCGGCGACGCACCGCGCATGCGCATAAGAGACCCGTTCCTGCGCATGCGCATTGACGTGCACCATGTTTCCGCGCATGCGCGATCCCACACGCTGCTTCCCTGCATATGTGCAGACCGCCGCAGCATGACATGGCGATCTACGCGCATACCCCCTTCTCTTTCTATTCTAACCAGGTGAAATAGATTATGAAAAGAGTATAAAAAGACATACAATGCGGCCCATTCACTGCATTTCGGGCGCCGCGGATGGACGAATAGGTCCCAGGAGGAACCAGACCGAACTACTCGTGAGTAACCCTCTAATCCTGCAATTGGGGTAAGCACCTTCTCTCCCTACAGGTTAGAAAGCCTTGCATATCTCATTCTTATCCCTACAGGGTCTCTTTCTCTGCCAGGCGACCCATGAGGCTTTTTACATTGAAATAACAGAGTGAGGATCTAGTACCAATACTTTCCTGTACCTCACCTTGTGATTTCGTTTTTAGCCCACCACCCCTCACTAACGGTTCAATATACCCTCACAAGCTCTATGGAGTCCCCATGAGCTCACCATAGCCGCATATAGGTCGAACACCACCTTATAAGCCGGCAAAAAGTGGTTCTTTTACTTTATGCAACCCTAACATGACTCTTCCTTGTACGTCTTGTCTTTGTCCTATGTGTTCTGTGTAGAAAAGCTTGAGGGAATCCCCCTCTAACAGTTACAGCGCCTTAGCGTGCGCGACACATAGAGAAAATTACAACACTCACTCAATATAGTTTATTATAATTTTGCACTTTTCACTCTTCTCTTTGGTCCTGAGGAAAGCCAGCTTACAACAAAAGGCACTGGCTGAAACATGTAGACCACACTGGACGCTGGAGGTCATTGTAACTCTCCCTTAAAACGTCCTATTGCCTTTTTAACCTGCTAACAGAGGCCCAGTTTATTAAATATTGCTAAACCCTCGGGTGCTGGGACCTCCTGGATAGCATTTTAATTTCTCACCTTCACACCCTTTCACTGCACACTCAGCAAAATACCAGCTCCGCAGTCACCTGGCGTTGTAGCACACCCGGGGCACATTCGGTGCCACTGTGGTGGGCCCGATGATGAAGCATGCCACCGACTAGGTCGGTGGGTGAGGGCTTTCAAAGGAAAACAGTGTTTTTTCCGCATATTGTTACTGCTGACGTACCTGAGTCTCCAAAATATTTCCCTTAAACTAGCTAGCCTTTATTGATTGATATATACTTACACACACACATGCACCAGTTTCTGCCCTCATTCTACTGCGTGGATCCATGCATTTAGGTATGCTCCTGAGTGTCAAGTGGTCTCTGCATCCCCACAACTGAAGCCCTTTCGCCTTGAAGGAAAATGTGAGTGTCGATATATACCACTGATGCAGCCTGCATTGCTTCTACCCCATCATGTGATGCTGGCACCGACTGAATTGGCTAACCTAGCACTGCCCTGGTAGGTTCCCCTTCTTGGTGTGCACATTTCTACATGAAAGATTTCCATCATGGAGCATGCTTTCCTGTTGAAAATGAAAGCATGGCCTCTTTTCAATGGAGACCTCGTAACTGGGAGGCTTCTGCTGTTATAGGAATGGGAACCGCTGAGTCGAGGCTTCGCATGGAAGACTAGAAATAGGTGCATGCGAACAGAAATCAGCCACGGCCTGTCCATTCCAATGACACATAATCAGAGCCAGACTGGCCATAGCGGGCACTGGGCATTTCCCTGGTGGGCCGGAATAGTAGGGACCGGTTTTCTGCCCGGGAGGGGCGTTTTTGCAGCAGTGCTGCAATACCAGCCCCTTGTAACAAAAGCCGGACTCACCCCACTCCCAGGGCTGGTCGAGCTGCAATCTACCAGGGCTGGTTGCTGTTCCCAGTCCGGCCCCGCACATAATTATACATAACCTCACAGGCTTGCACATATGCATACATATATACAAAACTTACACAAAGCACAACGATACGCAGACAGGCAGACACTAAGTACATGAAACTTACCTGCACACAGGGGCTTCACCTCTACATGCCACAGGGTGCTGCAAAAATATGGCAGAGGAAACCAGTAGTAGATTCGCCCAGCCAGGAGCTTCTGCCCAATTAGAAGTGGGAGGAGAGTGGAAGACGAATCCTCCTTCTCTATTCTGGCTTCTGTTGGTGCATGATTACCAAGTCCCTTTTCTCCTTTTGTTGACATGCTGTACTGCTGTAGGCTAGTGCGGATTATCAGTCATGTATTGTAAATGTGTGAGACTGGGCTGTGCAGCCGACTCTTTACACATGAGCAACACAGTGGAGCCACCTCTGATGCTGACAAGAAGTTGCACTTTCCCATGAAAATGAACGCATGTTTGTTTTCTTGTGAAAGAACTGGGTGAGGGAGGGCCATTTGTTGGTGATGCGGTGCCCTGGCGCTCTTAATGGCTAACCGCCACTGCTATCTTATCAAAGCCACAGATTATTTCTTCACTTAACAATTAGATAAAGCGGGGTTTAGAATGGTGGATGCTGAAAAGGCGTTTGACCTCAGAAACTGGGACGGCCTGTACTTGATCTTGAAAAAGTTGGGATTTCCTTCCCCGGTTAGGATCTTGAGAAATTTACACAAGGTTGCTTACACTACAATTGCAATACATTTGAAAAAGATTGGAGAATTCTAAACAAGCATTGGTCTCGCTTTGTTGACCTACTGGCTCTGCGGATGCTTTTTGCTGATGCTTTGTAGGATTGCCAAAAGAAACCCAAAAAACGCAATGATGTGAATGCACTCCAGCGTGTAAGCACCATGACACTGCTGGAAGCCTTTTCATTCTACAGATGCACATAGGCACGATGACACATGCACCGGCATGCAGGGGCGGCTCTAGGCTTATGGCGGCCCTGGGCAGGGAGCGTAGGTAGGGGGCCCCGGAAGAGGGGGTCCGGGCGGGGCCCCGAAGAGGGGCGGGTCACGGTGTTTGGAAATGGAACAGAGCCGGAGGCCGCCAAATCCCTGCCAGGGGCCGCCATGCAAATATGTATCCATCCTCAGAGGATTATTATATTAAGGATATATATTGGCGTGGTGGCCCCTGGGGTTTGGTGGCCCTGTGCAGGTGCACAGCTTGCACATGCCTAAGGCCGCCCCTACGGCATGCATCACCATGCATGTGCAGGCACCAGTCTCTTTATTTTGTTTAACCAAACCTAGATGGTGGATGCCATATGAAGTAGCAAAAAAAAAAAGTTACCCTTTGCCAAAGTGCTTTTTTGTGGTGTGCCGTCCACCGGCAAATTAAATTTATATCAAGGATGAGGGGTGTGGGAGCATCATAGGAGCAGGTAGCAGCGAGTGGGTAAGCAAAAAACTTTTTTTTTTCCCTTCACTATACAAATTGAAGGTCAATGTCTTCCAGTTTACAATTTGACGAATTGCCACTGTGGAAAACAAGGTAATTAGTGAAATACTTGAATTAATCTCAGCCAGTGGTGGTTGCTCGGGTTGCATGTCCATCCATCATTTTTGTCCCATTATGCCACCTCACACAGGAGCCAGCCCTATGCGATTCAGTTTTGGCCCTGCTATGCTAGGAACACTCCACCTGAACCAACAATCCAGGTCCCTTTGAATGCGACCACAAGCAACCCCATACCATTTTCACCTTGTTAGGCCTCCTCAGTGAAGTACAGTGAGTGAGCGAGGAAACCACCTCTGTGCATACCGTTGCATTTAGGGTGTTGCTCTGAGGGAAACAAATAAGTGATCAGTGGAATAGTTTAGTTAATCTCATGCACTAGTAATTACGAGGGACAGCGTCCCAGTCCATCATATTTTATTTCACCTAAGTAGGCTGAAACTGGCCTGGGGCTGCTTGTTTTCCCAGCTGGGGGGGAACTTGGCGTGGCAGTTCAGGCTTGACTGTCCGCACCCCATTGGTGCAGGATCTGGACTGATTTTAACATGGCTTAGCTCTGTGTAGAGTGGCATAGTGAGTAAAAAATAGTGGACTGGAACAAGGTCCCAGGATATAACCAGTAGCTGAGATTAATTCCAGTATTCCTTCCATCTCTTTGTTATTTTTTGTGAAATTACCAGATGTACTTTTTAATTTGCATTGAAAGACTTGGTGGAAGCATTTGCTGTCACTTGAGGGTGAATCACAATCTCATTTCTCTATGTTGACTTTTCATTGAGCACATGCCATCTCTCAGCAGGCCTATCAGCTTCTGACAACAGCACCACACTGGGGTTTGGGTGGGCTGATGAGGGTTCTTTCTTTCCAGATGCTTGGCAAATCGCTATAGGTCATCTTATAGTACAGCCAACGACTCGCTAGACCAATGCTTCTTGATTGTTGCAGTCTAGTTCTCAGAACCCATCTGCAGCCCAGTAAGCAGCAGCCATATATTGACATGTGCTGCATCCTTTCAAACACTAGACTGGTTAAACAAGGTGAGTTAGAGATCAGTTACACGCCTGCATGTGCCACAATCGTAGCAGCTGATGCTACGTAGGGATTCAAGGCAAGGATTCAAGCCGGCACATTTGCCATCTCTGATCTTACTTTGCTCAAACTTTTTTTGACTAACAGACCAATTCAAGGGAGCTCTCTGAGCAAATTTCCAGTGGCCATTGACTGTAATGTATCTAATGCCTGGATATCATTAATCATCTTGGACAATTGTCATGGGAACTTTAAAATCTGCTTTTGATCCTGGTTTCACATGACTGTCTCAATATCTCTGAGCTTGAAGGGGTTGAGTCCAAATCCAGGCGTCAATCAACAAAGACAAGTATTCAGGACTTTACAACAAAAACAGTTCAGCACACTTATAAATATCAAATGTGAACAATCCACAATAAGATAAGTTTATAGCACAATTGTTTTCCCAAGAAGAGTCGATATGTTCTTTCGAAATTTGAAAATCATCCTTTATTCACATATTTTTTGCAACTGCCAACGCGTTTCGTCCACAATCGGACTTCTTCAGAGCTCACAATGTAAGCTTTGTGTACTTTTCATATATCCGTTGCCAATGTGTTTTCCCTAATGATTTGAAAAATTTGTATATCCAAACACTGTATGTGTACTGATTCGAAAAGGCTCAAATAAAAGTGCGTCGGTGAATAAATGCACCCATCTCTGCGCGATCGTCTGGCTGTAAAGGAAGTTGTGAGCCCTAAAGAAGTCTGATTGTGGATGAAAGGCGTTAGCGGTTGCAAAAAATATGTGAGTAAAGGATGATTTTCAAATATCGAAAGAAGATATCGACTCTTCTTGGGAAAACAATTGTGCTATAAACTTATCTTATTGTGGATTGTTCACATTTGATATTTATAAGTGTGCTGAGCTGTTTATGTTGTATGGTACTAGAGGACCCAGTAAGGTCTCTTCTAGTTTCTCTATATTGGGACCTAAGGAATTGTGTCCCAAGCTCTTTGCACCTTGTTTTGTGTTTAAACTATAGTGACGTTAAAACTGGTGTGGGTATCTATGCTTTGATCCCCATTCTCTTGTGCTAAGTGTTCAGAACTATTTACGTTTTCTGACCTATAATTTTCTCATTCTACAAGCTACCAAGATTTGATACTTTTCTGCATTACTATATCATAAAAAGAGCATTTTTCAGCTGTAAGATATAATTTTCGATTAGGAAAGGGAACCCTCAAATAGGCTGTGGTTGCACCGTTTCACATGCAAGATGCCACTCACGAAATAATACATGCCAGAAAGCCTCATTATAAATGCCCCAGATTTATGTGCGAATAAATCTTCCCCACAATCTGTGGACCACAAGACCCCCTGCTAACTAACTTCCACTCTTCCTCACCCTGACGATGGGGGTCTACCTCGAAGACCCAATACAATCTTCAAATCTGTGTGTTTCCCCCCCCCCTTTCAGGCAGAATACTACACTTGGGTAAAGCGTCTCGGAGCCAGAAAGTACTGGGTCAGAAGTTTGTGTGCTGGGTATTTCTGGTCCAGAGACACCGGGCAAGCAGGAAAGTCCCAGAATGGTATCTCACTTCTGGTATCTCACTTAATGAGATCTCCAATACCTGAAGTCCGAGGGTGTCGAATAACTTTCTATTAAGACCTTATCTCACATTGTTGCCCCCTTAGACCTCGAGATCTGTTTTTTTGCAACATTTGTGACACTGAGATTTGTATTTTTAGAGCACTGTTATCTCCTGCAATCTTCCAGTGGCCCATCACTTAGCTCTGCTAATTTCTACGCTGAAGCTCACTTCAGAACAACACTATTTACTTTGTTAAAATGGACTTTCCACTTAGATCTCTCACAACAGCTGACGTTGCAGTGCTTATGTTTGGAAAAATCCTTTGAATGTTGTGTACATATTGAGGAGCATTTAAAAGCTGTTTTACCATGACACAACCGACGTGTCTCAGAAGGATTCCGCAGAAAATCATCATTTCGTGTTTTCTTAAAATATATTTCCTCCTTCCAGGAACTGAGCTCTGAACGTGACCTCTACCTCTTGCTCATTCACATACCGAATTATGTACACGTTATTTTGTTTTGTTGTAATGGGAAACTCCAGTTAAATTCTTTCCACTGCAATATGTCCTTATAACATCTACTTACAACCCCATCTTAGAATGGAAGAAGACTATGGGAAGCATTTTTTTATCCCGGCTTATAGGAAGTCTTAATATCCTGCACGCCATTCCACATGCCCTGTACCAGTTTTAATTTTGAATCTGCTTCATCACATGAGACAGAGTTTGAGGTGGTGGACTCCATATCCAAGGAAGGGCATACAGCAGCTCTTAGACGCTGCACATTTGTATTAGGGTATACAGGACATGTGGAATGACACCTCTCACTTCGCGGACAGGATGGTGCAGTGATCTCCTCCAGTGTCCATCAACTTCGTAAAATCAGGAAAATCAGACACCTGCTGACTTATTCAGCTTTAATACTTGTGGTGCTAGCCCTCATACTTTCACGGCTCGATTTCTCTAACTCTATCTCGGTCTACCTGCCGGTCTACAAAAACGACTTCAAATGGTCCAGAACCATGCAGTCAGACTGATTTATAAACAACCCAAGTGGCAGTCAGCCAGATCTGGCTTGGCAAAACTCCACAGGCTCCTGATATCCCAACGAGTAACCTTTAAGTCCTGCTGCCTAGGCTTCAAGGCCCTGCACGGCAAAAGCCCTAGATTCATCAGCAGAATGATCATCAAATATACTCCTCAGCGCAGCCTCCGCTCAGCCCACCACTTCCTGCTTACTACTTCATCTTTCAGACGGAAATGTCAAGGAGGCTACCGCTTTTCCCCCTTGGCCCCCAAGCTCTGGAACTCCCTTCCCCTGACGCTCAGAAGCTGCAATAATCTTCTCAGCTTCAGGAAGGGCTTAAAAACATGGTTATTCGAGCAAGCCTATGCCTAGTATCTGGGCTGCAATAGTCTTCAGTCTTAGCACCATGAAAATCTAGGGTGTACGTGCGCTCTATAAGTGCTTGCTAACATAACATGTAAGGATAAAAAAACTACTACAGAGAAGTTGTGCACAGTAGTTATGGAGTGGAGCAGCCAGGAAGGTACAGTATATAAAAAATGAAGCCAAGTCTTTTTACATGAGTAAATATCTCCCATAATCGCAGCAGATTCGCCACTATCATTGTTCCACCACGATTATACGCATGCTACCTCTAATCGAACATTAACCTCTATGGGTTATTGTATATCAAAATCATTGTACAACAACTAATGCCTGTTTATTGATATGCAAATGTGAAGCGCTCTGATACCCCACTCAGGGTCATGTTCGCTCTATAGAAAACACCAAATAAATAAATAAATAGTAGGATCACGAGACCGCACAAATCATGACAGACACCTCTGTGATGTGAATAAGACCTCATTAGCGAGAGCGGTCTGCACCAAATGTAAACAGACCCTGGCAGCCCTTTATGACCTAAACACCCTACAGCTTTGAAGTAGTATGCATACCAGCCAATAAACTCATCCTTATATTTATTTCTTTAAAAATGACCCTCCAGCAGCTTTAATTGTCCTCTCATCCTTTATCACCCCACGCTTCCCTCTAACCGACTTAAGGTCACCGCCCCATCCCTCTTTAACTTACCTCATCAACTGCTCTCCAGTTCTCCTGCCATCCTTCTCAGAGCCTCAAAGCTCAAGTGAATCCCCACCCCAGGAGCCAGCTTGTCCCCAATCAATTGGGATATCACCCCACCTCAGTACTCTCTAGGTTGTGCCTAGCAGGCAAAAAAACATTAATAATGCAAACTGTCCCTCTCCTGGCTTCTCTAATGAGCAGCCCGTGAGTTTCTAGTAGCTCTCCAGCTACCAGTAAGTAGCTCTTCGGGATGCAGTGAGGCCTATTAAAGTAGACGATTTTGCATGGGTTAATTAATGTATGTCTACCAAAATTGAAAGCATATATTTTAGATAAAAATGTGAGCATTTTCAGAAGCTTTTTCTGAAGTTGATGTTTAGAGAATAATAGTTGAACTTGCAAACAATATGTAAGGCTGATATGAGTGATATATCATGTGGAGTCTGGGAACTTGTTGCTCATATTAATACCTTGTTCCCAGGGGCATTGCAGCTATGACTCTTAGGTAATTGATAAAACCGTTTATATTACTTCTAGCCAGTGCTCAATTTGTAAAAAAAAACCTTAAGTGCCATGGCCCTCGTCAGGAAGCCACTGCAGCTTGCATCATCCATTGCCCCTGCCAGCGATGCCAATGACTGTACGCACACAGCTATTAACCATCGCTCACCTGCAAGTGTGATAATTCAGACTATTCCATCCCCCAAACCTTTTACAATTGCTTACTTTTCAGGTATTAGTATTTTTTTTAATGTATGATGCATTAATGAACAACTGTTGTTGTGCTCATCTCTAAATTAGATAAACAATGACACAATGCGGCAGACTGTCATAAATGGCTGTGTTGACAATTAGGTGCCATTGCTGATCACCAGAAACCTCCGACTCAGGCTAAGCACTGCTTCTAGTAACCTTGCCTGATACACTGAGGTGACCACTTCTTATAGACTTGCCTTGGGAGGCCACTAAATTAATTGTGTTTGATATGTTTGCTATTAAAACACTAAAGGGCATATTTATCAATCTTTCATACAGCGCAACACAGCACTATGCTGTGTGAAAGGGAAAGGGCAGCAACGCGGCATATTTACATTATATGGCTCATTCCTTGTCCTTTCCTAGTGCTGGCAGACTTTAGGCTCCCTAGAGTCAGCGCATGCACCCTTGTGTCATAGTGGAAGAGTGCCTGTATTGTAGGCAGGATTGTTTTTGTGAAGGAAGGTACACATTCCTGCACAAAAACAATCCTGAGATGCATTTTTATCTATCTATATGCGCTGCAGAATGTAGCACAAGTAAAAAGAGGAAGAAAACAAGGTGAAATTAAGATATTTCTCCTCCTTACATCTCTACTGGGCAAGCGTAGCATTTTGATGTATTCTCAGGTCTACCACTAATGGTAAATCTAGGAAGGTGTCAAAATCCATGGGTGGATGCGTGGGAACACCCACACTGCACCCATGGAATGCCTCCCTGCCGCAGAGTAAAGCAAGGCATCAATTTGACCTGCCTTGTATTACTCTAGATTTATCAAGCAATGCAAAGCCTTGCAAGTTAGCCTTGCATGGCTTGATAATCTCACTTAGGTTTTGCATCACTGTTAGGCCTGTCGTCCTTAGCGTGGTCTTCCCCAAACTTTTTGCCTGATTCCCTCCTCATTTTTTCTGTATCTTTTTGTTGGCCTTTAGGATTCTGAGGACTTTACCACTGCTGACCAGTGCTAAAGTGCATGTGCTTGTCCCCCAAACATGGTAACATTGGTGTACACTTGATTGGCATATTTAGTTTACCTGTAAGTACCTTGTAAAGTGGTATACCATACTCCCAGGACCAGTAATCTAAATGCTACTAGTGGGCCTGTAGCGATGCTTGTACCACCCATACAAGTAGCCCTTTATATCTGTTTCGGACCTGCTACTGCAGGACCTGTGTGTGCAGTTTACTGCCATCTCGACTTGGCATTTAAAACCAATTGCCAAGCCTTAAATCCCCTTTTATTACACATAAACAACCACTAAAGTAATTGCCAAGTGACCTTAAGGGCAGGGTGCTGTGTAACTAAAATCAGGACGTGTACTTATAAGTTTTACATGTCCTGATAAACAGCTACATTCATTTTTCACTGCTGTGGGGCTAGCTTTGGGGATTCCTTAAAGCACTTTTTCAGCTGTAATTCTTGATCAGAAAGGAGTAGCTACATCATGTTTCATATCTTTGAAACAGTGGTGATACATCCTCTTTAGTGGTAAAGTTAGATTTGACATTATCATTTTAGAAATGTCACTTTTAGAGTGTGGACATTTCTCTGCTCTTCACTTTGTTCTGTGTTCCTGCAGGCTGTCTCCAGTACCCGTCTGGGCTGGGTGAAAGCTACACTGTGTGCAATCCCTCCAGCCAAACACAGGAAGGGCTGAGTGTGACAGAAGACTTGCCTCCATTCATCTGCATGCTGATAGCCTTCCTGGACAGGAAGGGGGAGAGATGGCTCACACCTATATCTGAATAGGCTGTGTCCTGTCCTTAACCCCATAGATAACCTAGAAGGCAGGACTTGGTTGAAAGGGATCCTTTTGCACTTTAGAGAACTCCTTTAACGTCAGCCCCTGCATTAAAGGCACTTTTTGGTGTAAGTACCATGACTCTGACCCTTCCAAATCAGTACACTACTGGACCTGGGAAGAGCTCTGCTGGAGTAAAGACTGATGTGTCACTGATTTCTGCTGATTGCCACTTCGCTGTGACTGTCTGTTCCGAGGAACTGCTTCTCTGCTTTTCTGAGCTGCCCTGCTGCCTTCTGACCTATGCCCTGCTGAGGTCAAGGACTGGACCCATCTCACTTGAACCCAGAGTGACTCCAAGGGCTTGCCTCCTGTTTTTTGAAGTCTCAGGGACACAAAAAGCTTCATGCAATACTGCTGGGTTTGCTGGAATCTGCCATCAATGATGCTTGAAGTGCCCTCTCCAGCGCTGGGCCTACAAAGTGGGTTCTGTAGCTGATTTCTGCCACCTTCCTTCCGCACTTTGTTCTGGATTTCTTAATCCTTATCTGTTCTGCCTGTCCTTCATAAAGAATACCCTCCCTTTACAAATCCTACTTCCATATTAAATTCTCCATCCCCCAGCAGGCCCCAAAAAAGAACCATACTGTGCACAGTTTACAAATCTGTTATCCTTCATTAGAAACCTCAACCACCCCTCCTTATGATGTCTACTGTGTTTGATTTATTTTTATTGTATTCTTTCACCTGCATCAACTCACTGTACGAGTCATTTACATATATTTTTCATTGCACACATAGCATCTTCTTTGAGCTGTATTGCTTATGAAATGGTGTTAACTGTTGTAAAAAATATATATACTCTATGGAAATACAATCTATGCTTGTGTGTGTATTAACTTCTGAATGTAATTGATTTACTTATGAGAGGCCTGCTTTGAAAACTCCTTTTGAATTTGTGAAGCATTACTTGATCTGACAGAACCACATTTATATGTGTACTGTAATAGGCCTGTGTTCTAAGGAACACAGGGTAACCCTGTTGATTATCGAGGTGCACTGTAGCTGACTGACTTCCTCCCATTCTCTGAGGGCAAAGTAATCCTTCTTCTTTAACTGCTTGTGCAGCATCAGTTCCCTTTGCTTGCACATGTTCATCTGCTCTGCCATGCTAAGGCTCTCCAAGATAGCTAGATCCCCAGCTTGTGTTAACAAATACCTAAGATGCAAACATTGAGGGCAAGAATTAATTTAGAAAACAAAATACCCAATCAAAACCAAAACCAAATCAAAAGCAATAGTCAATTAAAAATCCAAAAAGTCAATTTAAAAAAGGATTTTAAATTTCAACCTAAATCACTGTGTGGTACTGCAAGCCACAAGTCCTGGATGCCAACACTGAACACCAATGTAATAAACTGAATACTTTGGGGTGGGTGACTACTTTTGTTAGAACTAGGTTAAAAGTTGTTCTCAATGCTGGCCTCTATGGCCAGAAAGCCTTTCCTGCTTTTTCCATCAACAACGTAACTCCCTCCTACTCATCTATGGCATGTTCACACCTTCAAAACAAGTCATAAAAATCCCTCTCATTGGACCTATCCACCTCTTTGGCCTGGTGACCGTAAGCTACCTTACATTGTGCTAGTTTGAGAAACCTCGCCCAGGCTCCCTTTTCAGCTCACCACTCTTCCTGAAATCTCTTGCTTTTCCTTATTTCCCCCTTCTATACAAACTTAATGGTCGGTATCATCCCTATGAAACTACTAATATTTCCCCCTTCTCCTCCCCAGCCATCTGACCCTCCAGCAATCTTTCCATTCCCAATCCCTCTGGATGTTGCAGCCCTACACCATGCTGGGAGCTGTGCCTATTGCTCCTGGTCTGTAGTGCCTCTTACCCTGAATTTTCACTGCCCACACTGTCCCGCTGTGTCTTCAGCCACCGGGGCAATAGCCTTGGCTATCACTGCTCTCTTTACAAGTATCAGATCTCTCACCCTCCCTATTTATCAACATGCCAGCTGTGGAGCTCTACTCTTGGGTGGTGCCCTCACCCTCTTATAAGCCCCTACTCCAACTCTGCTTTCCTTTCTTTAATTTCTTTCGTCTGAGACCCCGGACTAGCCATTCTGCCCCCTGATCCTACTGCGCAGCAGTAAGCAGGCTAAAATTACTGATGCCAGCCACCTTAGCGTACCGCTGAGGTCTTGCCAAGCCCTCTACCCAAGCCTACTCCAATAATTTAGCTGCCAAAAAGTCTTATATCTCTACCTCGTGGTGACCCTAGGCACCAGCTGTCAACACTTCTTCCTGATCTCCAGCCATTCTCTAACTCTATATCACTAGCAAAGCCCACAACATAGCTGTCCACCGGTGCCATCCTATGTTTTTTTGGGACCCAGGCAAACCATATTTTTGGGTCCCCCTGTTCAGAACAACTTTTTATTTATTGGAGATTGTCAGCTAAAATTCCAGCCCGGTTAATACCGAACGTTATTGATTTATACAGCAATTATACACGACACTTTCAGAAACTGACACACCAAACCAGCAGAAAGCTAAAGCTATTTGGTAACTGCCTGCAGCTAAAGCTATTTGGTAACTGCCAGCAAAAAGTACCAAAAAAATGCTTGAACAAGCATTGATAAAGACATTTTTTTTGCAAAAAAGTCTAATTTTCTTTATCTTCGAACAATAATATTTTCAGTGGAGTTCTATGTCTAGCCAGCCTGTTTCTCTCATTGTAACGGTTAGTGCTTGGTAGTGCATAATGTTAAAATAAGCTCTGATCACATAGTGCTTGAAATCCCTGTTTTAATTGCCATAGATATTCATGATCACAAATTCATTTCTCCTTCACGGCTAGCTTTCTTTCTGTACAATTCTCTGGGTAGACAGTGACCTACGCCTATACTGAGTAAAAGAATAGGAAGAGAACAGTAATCAAACCAAGGCAGGTGAAGTAGCAGGGGAGGTGAGGTAGAGCCAGAGATGAAATACAGAGATAGGTGTGGTGAGTTAAAAAAACAAAAGTCATGCAGGCGGAAATGTACAAAGATGTAGAAAGAGACAGATGAAGAGACGGAGAGGTAGATGAGGTTTCAGAGTGCAGTGGAGTGGTAGGGAGAAGGAACTGTAGAGAGTTGGGTTGAGGTGGGGTACACCAAGGGGTGAGGTAGTCAATCAATCAATCAAAAGGAATGTTTATTTAGACCCTTGGTCCTTAACCCTTTCCATGCTCATGACGAGCTGTGGTCGTGACGAGCTCAGCTCGTCATGAGCACACGACCACCGTGACTCATGACGAGCTGAGCTCGTCATGAGCACCGGGGCACTGTGCGTGCCCCCCAGCACAGAGAGGGAATTAGCCCCGCAGGCAAGGGATTAAACATAAAAGTGTATTTCAATATTTTCATAATACTACATCATTAGATAGTTTATACATCATAAAATTCCAATTCCATAATAAATAGTTATTTCATTTTCCTAATCTAATTCATTTTATCCTAAAATTAAGGGCCCGATGTAGGACACCAAATGCCGGTCGGTAACGGCCGATTTCGGCCGTTACCGACCGGTATTTGGTTTTTGATATATAGGGGCCTTAAATTTTACAGAATCAGTAAATTTACCGATTCAGTAAACTTTACCGATTCGGTAAAATACGGAATCTGTAAATTTACCGAATCGGTAAATCTAGATGTAGGTGGCACTGAAAACAGTGCCACAGGCCCTTAAGAATTCGTTATTTACTACGAAATAATATTTTGTGGTAAATAACGAATTCCAGTGTACATGCACATCTGTGCATGTACACCTGTGCCATGATTCCCTGTGGACATGATTCCCGAGCTACAACTTGCTGAAGGACTTACACGCTGCAACGCTTCTCTGCAGCTAGCGCTTCGCGCTTTTTAAAACGCCCGTTTTGTATTTGTGTTTACTTACTTTTCTTAACCCCTGATTTTACTAGGGTCATCTCACCCCTCACCTGCGCCATAATTGTTACTTCACCGCTGTTTAGCGGGACCGGGTCTGTGGGCTCTGTATTGGTTTTACAAGCGCCGCCATCTTGGGTGTGGTTTGTGCCGGTCTGGAGCCGCCTGTTGAGCGCTCTAGTGGTGCGGCTGTCTCATGCCCGCCCTACTTAAACCTGCCCTCTAGCGCGCAGCGGTGACGCGCAGCGATCGCGCCCTCACTGCGCCTGAGTCGTGCTAGAGTCCTGCTAGTCTGCGCTCGTCCGCGCTAAGGAGGCGCAAGGGCAGGGATCCATATCTTGCCCCTGTGTATTCTACTCTCTATTAGGTAAGAATGTATTCTAGAGCTGAGCTACTCCACTTTTGCTACAGTACTGCGTCCTGCTCTCATGCTCCTCTATATCCTCTTTGCGGCCCTTTTCAATGCCCTGAATGCGCTTTCCATCTTTTACCCCCGGCCCCTATTCTTGCCCACGGGATGGTCTCCCTAGATTCTCCTAATATTACGGCGCCCTCCCAGGTGATATCTCAGGGTCTTTCTGTCCTTAAAGGTATGTCACCTCAATGTTAGATCTTTGGTCAAGCACCATCTAGACATTTTTAATCTTCTTGTGGAGGAGACTCCTGACATCCTCTTCATGTCAGAAACATGGCTTCATGAGGAGGCTCTGGCTGCAGTGAATCTGGCGCTTCCCTCTGAGTATTCGATTTTCTCCCTTAATCGTAACTCGAGAGGTGGTGGCATTGCGGCCGCGGTAAAAACCTGCTACCCATGTATATGGAAGGCGATGGACATAGCCGGTTGCAAATCTGCCCATTTTTCTGTCACCGTTAGCAACCACTTTACTTTCTCCGGCTTACTTATCTACCGGCCTCCCGGTCCGGATGCTGTTTTCAGGTCAGTTCTTCCTGAAGCAGTTGGCGTATTGGCCTTAAAAGTGTGGTGGGTGATTTAAATCTCCATTTTGATTCTCTCTCCTACCCTGCGGTTAGCACCACTCTTGCCGACTTGGAGGCTCTTCAATTATTCCAGCTAGTTAAACACCACACTCATGTGGGTGGTCACATCCTGGATCCTTTTTTTACTAATTTAACCTCGGTTACAGTACTACCCCCTAAGCCTATGGCCTGGACTGACCACCACCTAATTGAGATACATCTCGCGCTCAACTCTCATCCCCTTAGAGTCCCTACTCCTGTTATTCTCAGACGTCCCTGGAAAAAGCTGAATTTGGCTGATTTTCATCAGCTTCTTGGTCTCCACCCTCTGGGTCCCTTTACAGACGTGGAATCTGGTTATGCTCTCCTTTGCAATTGGCTTAATAAAGCTCTAGATAGGCTAATTCCTATCTCTGAGAGCAAACATCGTTGCACCGAATCTAGCCCCTGGTATGATGATTCACTCCGGCTTTTAAAAAAATCCTGCAAACAAGCTGAAAGAGTCTGGCGCAAGTCTTATCAGCCTGAAAAGAAAATCTTGTATCTTGCTAGGATCAAGATTTATCATAAAGCGATCTGCAAGGCCAGCGCTGCCTATTTTTCCCTTGAATTCAGCACCAGCACCAACCCGACGAAACTTATATTCAAGGTGCTTAAGGATCTTACAGCCAGTAGAGCCCCAGCTGCTGAGATCTGTTCTCCTTCCCATTGTGAGGATTTGGCCGCTTATTTTGTAAAAAAAAAGTGAAGGGCATCTATTGCTCTTTCCCTGGTACAACTATATCACCTGAAAATCAGGAATTTGTCTCCAAAACTACTACGCTCCTGTCTTATCTTCCAGAACTTACGACGGAAGAATTCAACAAAATTGTAGTTAAAGTTAAAACAGGCTCTCCTTTGGATCCTCTACGACCCACTCAATTCAGAGAGTCTGCTTCCCTCTGTCTCCCTCCTCTACGAGAACTTGTCAACCTTTCATTATCTTCAGGTATGGTCCCGGCTATCTGGAAACAGGCTCAGGTTATTCCCATCCTAAAAAAACCTGCCCTTGACCCTCTGAAATTGGAGAACTACCGCCCCATTTCCCTCCTTCCCTGGGCTGCCAAACTGACCGAGGCCCACGTTAATACCATCCTATCTAATCATCTTCATTCTGCGAATTTACTACACCCCTCGCAGAATGGATTTCGGCCCGGTCATAGTACCGAGACTGCACTGCTCTCTATGGTCGAACATCTCCGGACTTTGGTCGATTCTGGTCACACTGCGTCACTGGTGCTTCTTGATCTCAGTGCCGCGTTCGACACGGTCTCCCACGCTGTTTTATTACAGCATTTGGTTGAGGCAGATGTCGACAAAGTGGCACTTGAATGGTTTCGATCTTTTCTATCTGGTCGTACCTTCAAGGTCACCACTCCACCCTATGAATCTAGACCTTACTCCATTGACCAGGGAGTCCCGCAGGGCTCGGCCCTCAGCCCCACTTTATTCAACCTCTATGTGCAGCCGCTGGCTGTTGTCGCTAAGCGTTGGAACCTTACCATGGTATCCTACGCGGACGATACGCAGCTGGCAGTTGCAATAAGTGGGGCTTCTGACCTTGATGCGGCCAAGTTCCTTGGATTTCTTTCAGTGGCCCGATGGATGACAGACAATTTCCTTCAACTGAACGCCAAAAAGGCGCTCATTGTCGGTAAGCAGAGTCATCTTTGGGGTGATAAATGGTGGCCATCTGAACTCGGCCCGACCCCATCTCCTGTCATCGAGGTTAAAAACCTAGGGGTCTGGCTTGATTCCCAACTTAATTTTGTCACCCATACTAAAAAAAGTGGCCGCCACCTGCTTTGGTACTTTGCGTAAACTCAGACCTACTTTTAGATTCTTTGACGCTCCCACTAGACAGCTTATCGTACAAGCTACGATTCTGTCTAGGCTGGATTATGCCAGTTCTCTATTGCTTGGAGCTAATCAGGCTGAAATACTAAGACAATAATTATAGATTGTCAGGATTTGGTGTAAATGTAACCTCGTAACGTGCAACGCTCTTTGACAAGTTCTATGTCATTTGTATGTCTCTCCTTTTTCTGCTTTCATCCTTCCTTTTCAACTTTATTCCTTTTATCTTGGAGTCCTATCAATGCCAATTGAATGTACTGCCCTATTTGAAATTTGTGATTTTATAGTTTGTATTTCATATATTGTTTAAGTGTATTTTTATGAGTGTTTTTACAGGATTAGCTCTCAAATGAGTGCTTTTTAATGAATTAATTGTATTTGTACAAATATATTTTTATACCAATAAATGATACACGACAATACTGTTGTTGAGGTGATTAGTTAGTGAATGAGTGGAGCGATCCTCTATTTGGGTCCTTTAATCACATTAAGTACAATTTGTTGTCTTGCATAGGTTCACTAGGGATATCTTTGTTCATACTGTTAAAGTACCCCATTCCCTTGGTGTTCAAGGGGTCTCTCTCAAATTTCTACACATGAAATACTAAGACTCCAACGCGTTCAAAACGCTGCCGCCAGGGCTCTGGTAGGCCTACCTAGATTCTGCTCGGCCAAAAAAACCATTCAAAAGCTCCACTGGCTCTCTGTGGCTCAGCGTATCAAGTTTAAGTGCCTTTGTCTTTTGTTTAAAATTCTTAAACTTTCCTCTCCCCAGATCTTGGAGCATCTCATCTCCGAGTATATTCCCACTCGCTCTTTGAGGTCCTCTAACCTGCATTTGGCTATAGTTCCACGCTTCAAGCGGTCCAGAGCCGGCGGCCGCTCCTTTCGTATGCTTGCTGCCAGGTTGTGGAACTCCCTCCCTGTTCATATCCGTGCGATTGACAACCTTTTGGGTTTTAGGAGCTCTGTAAAAACCTTCCTTTTTCCTCTGGATCGCTAACATTTTCGTGTTTGTTCACTTTGGTTGCCTTGTACGGTTTCTGTTCTGCCAGCACCAGGACGCCCCTTTGCTGGGGCATCTGTGCGCTCAATAAATTCGGATAACATAGCATAACATAACATAACATAACATAACATAACATAACATAACATAACATAACATACATGCCCTAAGGGCATGTATGTGTGTCACATGGCACACAAGCCAGAATCAGGGGTGCAACAGGGTATCAAAGTGACACCCTGTCCCCCTTGAAAATTCGGTAATTTTACCGAATCAGTATTTTTCCGATTCGGTAATTGACATTCATTCCTATGGGCCTCAAGGCCCATAGGAATCAATGGCAATTACCGTAATTACCGAATCATACCGATTCGGTAAAAATTACCGAATTATTTCCTACATCTCATTTACCGAATCTAGAATACAGAATCGGTAAAATTCGGTATTCTAGAGTCGGTAAATAAGATCTACCTACATCGGGCCTTATGTTCCTAAAATTCCCACTTTTATAAAATCTTTAAAACTTTTTTTTAGCTTCGAACATAATTCTCCCCTGTGCACAGGCTATGTCCAAGTAGGACATTTCCATTAACAATTCTGCTGCCTGTGCACGGTTCTTAATACTGTATTTTAAAAATATTGGTTGTAAAAACAGTTTCCGTGCATCAAGAACCTTAAAACAATCTAATAGTATGTGCAAAATGTCGCATTTTGTGCCTACGTTGCAGGTACACTTCCCTTTGGAATCCGTCATAACCCCTTTTATCCTGCCATTCGCATAACAACGAATAATTCTTATTCGTAATCTTAATACTTAATTTCTAAATCAGCGATTAGGTAATATATCTATGTACGGAAACTGTTGATCAGATTGCCATGATTTGGTCATAAAATCCACAGATTTTTCCCCTCCAGGTACTGGTGATCCTGATATCGAGAGGTAGTGAAAAAAGTAAGGTAGAAAGAGAGGTGAGTTATAGAAAGGTAGATGCAGGGAGCGGTAGACAGGTGGAGCAATTAAGTAACATGAGAATAATAGGGAGATGTAAGGCAGAGAGTGAGAGAGTGGTGTGGTAGAGAAGCGGACAAGACAAGAGTTCTGGAAAGAATGGTGATAGAAGGAGAGCAGTGAAGCAGAGCGAGAGAGAGAGGGTGAAATGTAGAAAGAGTTGAGGTATGGAGAGGAAAAAGTAAAGAGAAATAGGTAAGGTAGAGAAAATTAAGATAGAGTTTGAGAAAGAGAGGAGGTGGTTTAGAGACAACAGTGAGGAAGAGAGATGTATGAATATTAAGAAGTAGAAGGAGGTGCAGAGAGAGATGAGAGGGGATGTAATGACAGAAAGAGGTAGAGAAAGAGAGGTTGTTAGGTCAGAGTAAGGGAGTGAGAGATGTACGATACAGAGGAAGGAGATAGAAAGAGTGAGAGGAGAGGTGGAGATGGTGAGATAGTGGTGGGAGAGAGACAGACAGGTGGGGAAGAGAGAGAGTGGGTAATGAGAAAGAAGTTAGGTAGCGAGAGACATAAGGTAGAGTAAGAAGTGTGGTAGAGAGTGCTGAGGCAGAGAGATGAGTGAGAGAATGGTAGAGCAAGAATGAACAGATAAAGGAGATATACAGGGAATTGAGATGGAAGCATCAGTGAGGGCAGAAAGAGGGATGCGCTATAGGGAAATTAGGAAGTTAGATGGAGAGAGAGAGGAAGAGATGGGGAGATAGCCACCGAGAATGGTGGACAGAGTTGAAATCATGAGAGAAAGGTAAAGGTGGTGTACAGGAAGGTGTAATTAGAGAGAGAACTGAGATAGACATAGGAGAAGAACAGAAAGCAGAGTTAGACAGGGTGTAGGTACAGTTTTAGAGTCAAAGAGAGGAAAAGGTGGTGGTCTGGGGTAGATCAGGTGAGGTGAATTAAAGAGAAAGACTTGAGACCATACTATTCTTTCTAAATATATTTGCCACTGTTAGAAATTGGGTTACGGATTGAGAGGGGTGAAACCTACTCAAGCAGGAACCACAATCCGTGTCAGGGTGTGGCACAAGCAAATCCCCTATTAACCTGTGCTCAGCCGTCTGGTCGCTTGGCATAGAGCCGTCAGGCTTAACGTAGAAACAATGTGAAAAATATTTATACAGCACTCCAAACAGTAAAAAAGTGAAAACACAAGACAAGAAAAACACCTCACCAATTTCAAGTATGGAAAATTGTAATTAATAAATCTAGACCAAAATGACAAAAATCCAATCAGTAGAACTAGAGATGTGTTGATTTAAAGATTTCAGTGACTATAGCGCCTACACAATAGATAACTGCAAACTTAATACCCCACCATTGCTTGGAAAACAGACTTATTCCTTTAAAGCGAAGGGTGTGATACAGTTGAGACACACTCTTCATTATAATTAGTAGCTAATTTTATTTCCTAGGCTTGCTCCCTGCTTTCTGAGTTTAAGGCAAGGGAGATTGGGGGTCTGATGCTGATTGGCTGGCTCAGCCATTACAATATTGCTAAATGAGTGGTTTGCGTGTGGTCTAAGAGACTGGGGCAATACAGTCATGCCGGGTCTTTTCCAATGGACATCAGGCTCCTGTCTGGTGAGTGTGGGGCAGAGCTTTCTGTGTTATACCGATTTTTAGGTGTACTACATCAGGAATCGTATGACTTTAGTTATGAGGCAATCTGGGTCTGCTCTGCCTACTCACGGGCGTAGCTTGGTCAATAAGATTGGGGGGTGATCTTCAGATGTATTTCCAAACAGTCTCGCTGGGATAACTTGTAAAAACCAGTTGTCGAAGAGGGTGGGATCTGCGGGGCATGACATGCCCATAATTTTTTATTTTAGAAAAAACAGTTCCTCTACTTTTTCTAAAAAGACAACAGGCCCAGGATGGTTAATTCTGACAGTTGAAGGGGGGCGTGGCTACGAGCCGAACATGGCGGACGTGTAGCGATCGAGCTCCATCGATAGCCCACAACACCAGCTAATTATCCTGCTTCCCTAACACACCACCCACCCAATTCAGCCTCCTAAAGATGCAACAGATGTGAGGGACCTAGCGACGCCGAGAAACCACCCGATGATACCACCTGGAGCCGTGTGGGGCCGCAGAGACTGCTGAGGCCTGATCCCCTGAGTGACGCTGCGGCCTCGATTTGGGCTGAGGTCGGAGCAACTGCCTGCGAGCGGCGGAGCGCTGGAGGGGCACCAGAGGTGAGCGTTGGCACCGCAACCAGTCGCAACACCCAGAGACTGCCCTACGCTCCCCCTGCCTTGACAAGCCACACCTGGGACACTCTGGGGCGCCCGCCCTCCCTGGCCCGACCCGACCGGCAGCTGACGCAGACCGGGCTGAACCCTGGAGCCCTATCGCGGCCGACAACACACCCGCGCTTGGTCCCTGGGAGCCTGTCTGAGCTGCGAGGAACGGGACTCACGTAGAGGTAACAGGCAGGGATCCTGCGAGACGCCAGGGAGGCGTCGCGGCTGAACAAGGCGGACTAGCACCACGGCAGCGACAACTGGTGCCATTTTGTGATCTGCTTGGGGCTCCCCGAAACAGTGCACCAGTCAGACTGTGAGGTGCCGACTAGGGGGCCCTGGGATACACGCACGGAGCCGCGGCCCCAGGAGCAAACTGCACCCCCTGTGGGGCTTCGGCCACTGCACTGGCAGAGGGGTCTCCACGTGGCAACGCAGGACACAGACGGGGACACAAATTGCATGCAGCATAGCCTTATCCCAGTTAAACAACAAAGAGGCGCAATGCATGGCACTCCCTACCTCAACCTGGCAGACCCCTCATAAAATGCGGTAAGCAACCACTACCGCTGCCACCGAGGACTCTATTGCGGCCGCGCACAGAGGACAACAGCACTGCGCCACTACACAAGAGCGAAGGGGCTACAGCGCCTGCAGCGCCAGCGAGATCCTACACCCCATTCGTGACTGTACTGCTGGCAACCTCTCTCCTATCAGACCGGCTACCAAAGGGGCGCCACGCACAGACCAGCAGAGGACCGCGGAACGTGGGGCCCGAGTGAGTACTGAGAGAACGGCCCATCGACACCCTGCACACTAGATCCATGGGGAGACACAGGGGCAAGGCCCAAGACCAGGGCGCGACCACGGATATGCAGTCCACCGGTTCGGAAGATCCACTTGCCTCCTCCAATGTAGACATAATACCGCCGACAGGGAAGGGCACACAAGATGCTAAACTTGAATGAAATAAGAGCCACAAGACAAGCGCTAGAATTACGCATGGATACTATGGCAACTGGCCTAACTCTGCTCAGGGCGGACCACAACAAACTGGCTGAGAGGGTTTCGGAGCAGAAGCTTGCGCTGAACGATCTGATACCCCAGCAAACGGACCACTCCACGAAGATAGATGGCATGGAAAAACAAATCAAGTTGCTGTGGGACAAGATGGATGATGCAGAAGGGCGGGCCCGCCGCAATAACGTCCGCATTTTGGGCATTCCGGAGTGCAGCGAGGGGAGGAATCCTACTCAATTTGTGGAAGACTGGCTCAAACAGGTGGTGGGCCCACAGGACCTGACCTCACTATACAGCGTGGAGCGTGCACACAGAATGCCCTAGAGACCGCCACAACCAGGAGCGCCACCACGTCCATTGATAGCGTGCCTCCTCCATTATAAAGACCGTGACACAGTCCTGCGTGTGGCCCGAGAAAAGGCGCCGCTGAGGTACGAAGACAAAACTATATCTGTATATCCGGACTTTACACCGGCTGTGCAACGGGCCAGGTCCACCTTCATGGGGGTGAAACGTAAACTACGTGAAAGAGAGTTGGAGTACGCTCTCCTGTTCCCTGCTCACCTCAAAATACTATACGGAAACAGATCACACTTTTTTGACACTCCAGAAGAAGCGGAGGAATGGATGGAAGTGACACTAACACCGCCGACCACGTAAGACCCGTTTGCGGACAACAGGAGTGATGGACCCTCGAGCCAGAAGGGCCGACGACACCCTCAATCCAACGCCAGTGGAGGCCCCTCGGCACGAGCATCAGCGAAGGGACATTCAACAAAGAGCCGCTCTGGGGAGCGGGCAATGGTGGTCCAGCTAACGGAGGAGGCACTGGCGGCACACAATGCAGGCACGGCAAATGACTCGGCCAGCAACTCGGGCACACACACAGAGGTGTCAGGATCGGCGGACAGTTTGCAGCTCTTCCCCAAGATCACGGCGCAAATGGCTGAAGAATTCCAACGGTACCTTTACCAGTACCCGGGTGGTAATGTATGAACCTCACAAGTAGACACATATGGGGTGGGTGGTAGCGGGAACACGTTGGCTAAGGGCTCGCTGTGTCACCACAGACCAGCGCGAGTCAGGAATACGTGGACTACTCCCCCCGCCATATAGACATGGTTCTGTTTGACACTTGCCCACGTTGGGGAACTTGGTTTGGACCCCAAGTCCTTTTGACTGGGGACCTTTCTGTTAAGGGGTTAATTGTTTGCGTGGCACTCATCTCCTTCCACAAGGTATATCTGGCTTACCTACCCAGATGCTCGACATTTCAATCTTTCACGATCGGTCATGGGGCCCCTTAATATCTACAGCCTATGCACCTGGAATGTGCGGGGAATGGGATCTATTCACAAGGGACACAGAATACTGCCTCAGCTTAACCGAAGGGAGGTCATGATAGCCTACCTTCAAGAGACACATTTGAACAATGTTGAAAGCTCAAAGCTGCTAAAGAAATGGAAGGGACAACTTTTCGCTACGTCTTACTCTGTATTCTCAAGGGGGGCTGCTATTTGGCTCCGAAACTCGGTGCCCTTCAGGCCAGTGGAACAGAGAGTGGACAAAGAGTGTAGATATGTGTTTGTGCGGGGTCTGCTGGATGGTGCCACTGTTGTGCTTGGAAGTGTGTATGCACCAAACTCGGGCCAGTCGGATTTTTTAACTAAAATCAGTGGGATCTTGGCAGACTGAGCAGAATATCAATGGATTGTTGGTGGGGATTTTAATGCTGTGTTGGATACCTCACTCGACAGGTCACATCCACCCTTACATGCCACTGAGAGCAGGAGACAGGCAGATGCACTAGCGCAATGGGCGGAGGGATGGGGCCTGTCAGACGTATGGCGTAGTAAACACTTACTTGACAAGGAATACACCTTTTACTCCCCACCCCACCAATTACATACCAGAATCTACCGTGTTTTCTGCTCCAAATCCTTATTAGAGACAGTACTCACGGCACAACATATGGGCAAGACACTTTCAGATCACAACCCAGTAGAATTAACAATCCAGTGGGGCAGGTTCCTGACACCGATACCGACATGGCGTTTGGCCACGGAACTGCTGGAGGATACTGTCTTTAAGACGTCACTGGCAGACACTATTACCAATTACTTCACCATAAACAAGGATACTGCTAGCTCCAGGCAGATGGAGTGGGACGCGTTCAAAGTCTCAGTTAGAGGGGAGGCAATGGCCACTCGGGTGGGCAAAAAACGGGAGGTGATTGATAACCTTAAGGAAGTGGAAGGCAGGCTGGCAATGCTGGAAAGCGAAGCTGCAGGCACGAACCTACCCTTTACACCACTACAAGAAGCGCATATCCGCCATGCTGAGCTGCCAGAAGACCTGCGGTTGATAGACTATAAGGAATACACTTGCAGGCAACATACGCAGGCCGACAGATCAGGGCCCCTATTAGCCCGCATTATACGGGATGCCCCAACACACCTCCCCGTTTTGGAAATTAAAGATCAAGAGGGCTCGACAGCCTCGACCCAGGTGGAGGTTAACACTGCATTCAGGGACTATTACGCCACGCTATATGGCCCGCACAGGCACCTCTCACACACGGCATTAGAGGAATTTATGGGGGACTTAGACCTGCCCCAGCTAACTGACAGACAACGTGACGATCTGAAGCGCGACATCACTGTTGCGGAAATCAGGCAGGCCATCCATGCTCTCCCGAGGAACAAAACCCCCGGGATGGACGGCCTCCCGGCTGAATTCTACAAGACTTTTATTGACCTGCTGGCCCCGCGCCTGCAAGTGGTTTACCGAGAAGTTTTGCGGACCAACTCCCTACTGCAGTCATCCCTTCAGGCTCTGATAGTTTCCCTCCTAAAACCGGGCAGAAATGGGATGCAACTGGCTAACTACCGGCCTTTGTCTCTCCTCAACACTGACTATAAAATATTGAGCAAGGTACTGGCAACAAGACTAGCCCAAAACATCCCCCAACTGATCCACCCTGATCAATGCGGCTTTGTGCCCGGCAGGAGCACAGCCATGAACCTCCGGAGATTGGCCCAACTCATGCTGCAGGATCATACAGATGTAAGCAATGAGGGCTGTGTTTCCTTGGACCTAAAACAGGCCTTCGACTCCTTCAGATGGGATTTTATGTTTGCAACATTTGCAAAATTCGGGATACCTCCCGAATATATTGCTTGGGTCAGACTACTCTACACCCGCCCCACGGCGCGAGTACGGACATCCAGATGCATATCGGAGTCCTTGAACATTGAGAGAGGCACCAGGCAAGGGTGCCCGCTGTCCTCGCTATTATTCATCTTAGCGCTAGAACCGTTGCTCTGCTAACTCCGGACAAAGGCCTCCCATCATGGCATAACGAGAGGCGGGACGACACATGTGGTATCCCCTTATGCCGATGATATCATCCTATACCTACGAGACCTGAGAGGTGACTTAGACCCCATACCCAAGTTGTTTGAAGATTTTTGTGCATTTTCGGGCCTCACTATCAGTGAACCTAAGTCATATGGGTACTGTTTTGGCACCTCTGGTTCGTCCGCACCACTGCCCTTTACGCCACATACCTTTCAAATGGCGGACACGACTTTCCGCTATCTGGGGATACAGATATACAGGGGGGCTGCGGAAATGATAGACGGCAACCTGGGCAGAGCACTACGGGCACTTAAGTCGCAGGTACAATTCTGGACAACGTTACCACTGTCTGTGGCGGGTAGAGTGGCAATTTCCAAGATGGTGGTACTCCCCCGCCTCATTTACTACTTCACTAGCATACCATTCCTGATCCCAGCCACAATGTTCCGTGCGCTGGATACGCTCCTAACGGAGCTCGTCTGGGGCTCGGGACGAAGGCGCATAGGACTTGCCAAGTTACAGCTCACCTCGGAGACCGGTGGCATGGGGGTACCGGACTTCCGAGCATACAACTTTGCCTGCCAACTGCAGTGGCTGGCCTACTGGCTGGCGGGTCGGAACCTGCATGAAATTGGCATGTCGGAAGAGGACAGATCTAGAGGGAAACTACACACACTACTTTTACCCCGATCGGAGCTACCGAGGGAAACCCCCCTCTTCTCCGGCTGGCCATACAATATTGGCAGAAAGCGGTGAAATACACGAACCCGACAACTTTGTATGCCCTCACAATCCCACTGCTAGGTATCCCACTGGGGTCGGGACTGCTATCCACCCACAAACTAGCGGCATGGCACGATGCAGGAGTAACGCAAATCGGAGACCTCTTTGCGGATGGACACATGCTGTCCTTTGAGGACTTCAGGGCCACGCATAATATCCCGGGGGGGTCGTTCCTCCTACACGCCGGTCTACGACACTACATGACGAGAATATGGACACAAAATGGGGTCGAACCATCCACAAACCCATTGCTAACTATGCAGTACCTCATGGGAACAGGTAGTCACCTGACTAAATGGATCACAGCTGGTATCAGAACAGGGAAGGCGACAGCGCTACTACCCCTAAGGGCCAAATGGGAGGGCGACATAGGGAGACTGCTCCGGGACAAGGAATGGGAGCACATACTTAAATTTCCGAAAAAAGTAGCTAGGAACCCGAAGTTCAAGTTTATACAGCTGATAATTCTACACCGGGCATATCTTACACCCCACCGTTTACACGCTATGTTCCCTGATGCAGTCGACACCTGCCCCTGATGCAAGGCAGATGACGCGAGACTGACTCATGTGCTATGGGAATGCCCGAAACTAGGATATTATTGGAACACCATACATGAGGCACTCTCCAGGGCAGGTACCCCCCCACGGACACATACCATAGAAAATACCATATTAGGGCTAGGACCAGTGGAGCGCAAAAGAAGCGTAGCAACCCGTTTCACTGATATGGCTATAATACTCGCAACACACGCAATAACCACAAGATGGAAATCGACCAAACCACCTGACCCTGAATTGTGGAGGGCGGAAGTCATACGATGGGGTAGGGCAGAAGGAGAGGCATTGCAGCGCGAAGAACGTAGGGGCCTCAGGAAAACACCGATTTCGCTAGATTGGTTTACTATCCTAGGATCTTTTGAAACAGGGGGGGCAGACAAGTCTGTCCTCTCGTCACCTGCTGACTGAAATGTGGATCGTTTACATAACACAGTAATGTATCACCGAGATAATTAGTGCACCTGGGTGCAGCAATAGGTAACCTTGTACAGATATTATTTGTGCCACTACATGACTATACGGTAGACCACATAGGAAACGAGATGTTTTGGGCATAGCCGAATACCGATAGATATGGAAAAAGCAGCGCAGGAGTGCCAAGGGCGGGTAAGTTGGGGAGGTGGGAGGATCTCTAGGGGTCTGATTAGTTAAGATGGAAATGAAAAAATAGAAAATGCATAATATATTCGATGTTATTGCACCTAGAAGAGCATATCACTGTACGACTTTCCTGTTTGTAAATTGACAAATGCTACTGCTCTAATTATTCTGCTAATAAACAAATTTTCAACAAAAAAAAATCTGACAGTTGAAATGCTCCAGCTATAGGCTATAGCGTAAGGCCTGTGCTGTGATACCGAGAGAGTGGCAGACCGCTAAACAAGTCTTCGTGCCAGGGTGCCTGCTGCCTGCTGCCTGAAAGAAATGTAGATGTGTGAAACTAGTTATTCTGCAAATCTAAAGGGTGTTTGGAAGTGATATTGACTTTTATTGATAGAATCACTTTAAGCTTCCTGATAACACAGCATTTTTTGGGGAGTGATATTGCAAGAGAGTTACCAGCTGAGCTCTGAAATGTGTGTTTTTAAAGGACAGTTATAAAAAAAAAACAAGTTGCACATGTACAGCCTGGGTGTTTCTAAAATCTATATTTTGGAAGCACTTTTGATCTTAAACCTTTTTGCGTATTTTGCAACAGCCCTCATACTGTGTGTAATGTAGATTTAAAATAAGGACAAATATTCAGTTATTCTGTCAAGACTGGGACCTCTAAGCACTAAACATACACAAGACACTATTGTCCCCTGCACCAACCAGGATTCAATTTTAGGGCTCTCTGGCTAAAGACACAGACCTCTGCAGTGCACTAACTAATAAAAGTTTCATGAAGTATGATAGTGCATTTCCCACTGATTAACTTAACTTATTTTTCATTTAAGCTGTGAAGGTGAAAGATTGAAAAAAGTTAAAGAATATTTTTTTTGCCACCCCTTTGACCCTGACTCCACGCATACTCACCACGCCCCCATTGCACACAGCATCACAGTTCCCACACTTTTTGTAATGCAGTTCGTTCACTGGTCAAAACACATTATATGTATCTGGGGAGAGGATGTAACCTTACAGCTGGACCATTCACCTCAAAGCTGGGGAACCTGGTTCGAGTCTCGGCAACGACGCTCAACATCCTGTGATTCTGGGCAAATCACTTAATCTCCCCGTGCCTAACAAAAATGAATGTGTCCTCATGTAATGAAACTGGTGCTCATGTAAAGCAAAGCGCTCTGATGCCCGATGTCTCGGGTCTAGTTCGCGCTATATAAAACTCTAAAAAAAAATATGAGCGGCAGGACATGAGGAAGGCTTAAGGGTCCATTGAGAGGGAGCAGTTTGTTATCGGCGCTTAAAACACCACATATTTCAAAATAATCCACATTTATTAAGGCCTTTAAAACAGAGACAACAGAAAGAGAGAGTGTGCCAAGCGCGAGCAGAGTATCGGCAAGCGCGCACTTAGGGCCCGGCCCCCCGGCCCCCGCCCCCTACCTGATCTAGATAGGGGCGGCCGGTCTGCCCCAATGGGCGACCGGCCGCTTATCACTTCCAGGGGCAGGAGGACGCACTTCCGGTGCGACAGAGGGCGGAGCCTGGTGACCTATTTAGATGCTTGGGGCAGGGACCCCGGCCTCTCCTTCCTCTGTTGCACCGGATCGTGGCGGCCTCCCTGAAGCGTCCTCCCTCCTACAGCCCTTAGTATATTTTTAAACTTAGTTTTTAATCTTAGTTTTAAATTTCCTTAGTTTTAAATTTCCTCGTATCCCCTCGTCCAGAGTTGGAGGTCATCGGGTTGTGATTCAACCAAGCCAAGCGCGTGGCGGGAGGCGACGAGGAGGAGAGGCGCGTCAAGTTGCAGCCGTCCATCTCGCCAGGTGAGGAGTCGGGGGTGCCGGGGGGGCCTGTGTGCAGCCGCGGATTGCGGGAGGGGTATCCTGGGCGGGCGATGGTATGATGTCTGCTCTTGTGGTCTGCGGCTGCCGGCAGGGCTCCTGGGCATACGGGCTCCTTCCTGGTCAACGTGGGCGGGCTGAGGGGGGCGGGGAGTGTCCCCCATCGTGGGGAAAACTGAACACGGGCCACCTAGGGCCGGGCAGAGAAGGCCCTGTACAGGCAAAGGGTGATTGCAGTCAGATGGGCGGGTGGGTCCTGCCCGCACGGAATCGGCTTCTGCGTTTCCCGCCTTAAACGAAGGCTGCATCTTTAAATGTCCAGTCACCCGGGAGGGGAAACCAGGGTTCAAGCCTTGGGATGGCGTGGCTTTCATGCGAGTTCACATGCCTCTTGTGTATGTAAATGGTCAGAGAAAGATCAGCATCACAGCAGATGTTCCTCAGTAGATTGGGGAAGAAGGCACTTGTGCCCAGCCTCGACGACGCTCATGATGGTTTTTGGGCTAATGAATGAGTCACGGAATTTGAGCTTCAACTAGTTCGAGCGACCATGTGTGTGTTACTATGCAATCGCGCCGAAGGGCACAGGGGTCACTTGAGTGAGCCGTCCATCATGGTGGTTAGATGGCGGGAAGACAGTGCATACCGCGAGTGCGTGGGCGGGGCCAAACGGGCTGGGCTTTCATGTTCAGAAATGAGAAAATACCGGATATACTTATTGGAATTGCTCAACATCCTAGAATTTGTAGGTTTTTCCTAATCATTTCTCTATTTAGAATATAATTATTTCTTGTAATAGCAATTTGCGAGGGTTTGTGATGAGCTAGATATTTTCATATCTCGGCGGCAGGCACTCAATCTACTAATGCTGGGTCCCATCTCAGATAAAATATAGCACCGTTTACGAGTTACTTCATAGGACTACTGAGCGCATGGTCCTTCAAGGCAGTGATTATTATCTCTGTGTTAACTAAGGAGACGTGGGGAATAGTAACCAGGGCTGCGGATCCCTTCCTCCCCCGAAGCGCTTGTGATATCAGTACAAAGCACACACACCGTTATGTGCGGATTGTCTTGCCACAGCACACAGCTTGTTGGGGACTAGGTGTGCTCCCTTCCATCCCTCCTCCCCTTCGTCCGTCTGTCGTGGTCCGATCTGGCACTACCTGGTCCCCGGGTGGCTGCAGCAACAAGTAGGTAGGGAAGAGGTGCTTCATTTCTGCGTGTTCGAAACGAGCCAAGTTACAACAAAGCCATATTCTAGGCACTGCAGCAGAGACCTGATAGGGCGTAGTGCAAGATTCGTCCCAAGAGGTTCCGCACAGCAATTTTAGTGATAATAGCCATAATATAACAGTTGGCGTAGTTGTGCGTGGCAAATTTTGCAAATTTGAGACTTCATACTGTGGTATCCCACAGGCGTAGCAGGATGACTCAGTGAAACGAGCTAGTGATGTGGTATGCTGTGGGGGGCTGATAAAGGGTCTGCTTTTCTGCTATGCTGACTCAGCCTTTTAGACATTAAAGGTGGATAAGCTTTATACTATGATTTTACTCAATGGTAATAGTGGATATCTATAGCACGTAGAAACGACATTAATGCATTCTGAAGCGGTATTTCGAAACAGTTAGGTACCAGACAGGAAATGTATGCATTTTACACATGGGATATCAAGTAAAGGTATAATAATGGCCTTAATTTATGTCGTGAAACTCGTCACTCTGGGGGCTTTGGGATTGAAAGATCGACAATTGTAGTTGAAAAAGGGCAAAAAATGGAAACGGAGAAGCGTACTTTGGTTATATATGGAGTCTATGACAATGCCCATGAGTTTGAAAGACAAATATGTAATTTCTTTAATTGTTCCATTATCAATTGTTTTAAAGGTAGTTACGAATTAAGTAGGGAATTTTTAACCCTCAGCTGCTAACATTTTGCGGACTCCATCGGTTGCGCCATCACTTATCTCATCTGTGTGCCCAAACCCCAAGGTGCCTGCAGGGTGGCTAGTTCTTAGTCTACAGATACCGTGGTATGCTAACAGGGTGCCCAGCTAGGGGCACAATACATATGCCACATATAAAGTCATCCCTGGTATAGGATGTAAAGTGCAAGCATGACCTAGAATATGAGTGATGATATTTAGGAACTCAGTACCGTGCCAGGACGTCATAATGTGCGGTGTATGCCTTGAGAAATGTTGCATCTTTATTGCTGGGCCATAAGAACACGAATAGATCAGCTTACCAGGGTTCCAGGATAATGCATCTAAAAAGGGTACTGGGCAATGATGCATCACACTATGGTGCAAAAAATCGATATGCTGTTTGATTAGTGTGGCAAAAAATACGAAAGACTTACTTTTATTACAGGAGAAAAAGGCGTCATAATTTACTGCGTTACTTTTCTTTAGTGGGGAACTGAAATGTTTTCATCCAGGGGGTGAATGCGAAAATGTCTTGTATTGGCAATCATTCTAAACTATGCTTCGTGAAAGATGTCCTCGGATGAGTGGCTCTCGGAGGTGTAAGTGTTACAAGGCAAAGGCTGACGAGTTTTATCTCTTTGAAAATTGTGGTCTTAGCAATTTAAAGGACCCCTACTGAATTACTGTGACCTTTGTGTCTGCTCCTAGGAGAATTTCGGTATCCAAACCTGGATGTAATTAAGGGCCATTGTTTGTTCACATCTTGCTCCCGATGGCTGGGTTTGGTTGGTAGGTGCATATGGTGTGCAGATCCACAATATGACCAGAGAGGAACTTAATGGGAGCAGACTGTCGTGGGGGGGCAAGTCTTTATTGGTTGTCAGTGGGTATTTATTAATGAACAAAGGGATTAGTGGGCACCTTTGTGGCGGTAGGAAGACCTTGGAACAGTACAATTGACCGACGGAATGGACGGGAGTCCGCCTTGCGTGCTCCCTAGGCTAGCACTGTGGGGGGAGACGGTAAGCTCCCCGCTGTGAAATAGGGCCCCGGCTGGGGAGGCTAGGGCGACAGGTTACGAGCCTCCTGGGTTCCTGGTCAGCCTGGTGGTCGGAGGGTGGGCCCCTGGAGAAGGCGGACAAGGATCAGAGGTTGGGGGCCCACTCCTCATGGGGCGCAGGTGGGTTGCACCTCGCGTGGATGCACGGCATGGAAAAGGGGAGCCGGAAGCCCCCCCTTAGTGCTGAAGGATTAGAATCTTAATCTGGCGGAAGAAGATCAGGAAGTCAAGAATAAAATTGTGTTGATAACTGCATGTAATGAATACCGCACGCTCCTTCGGCAGTGTTTTCCTAGAAAATCCTGGCCTGCCATTCTGGGCCCACATTATTACATAGACAAAGCTTTCTGGACAAATCCTTTCAAAGATCACAGGGATTGGAACTATGCAAAACCGAATGGTGCTTCTATGACACGCACACAATACATAATTTAAGCTAATAGAATACCCGTATAACCGTTATTTTTCCTAATTATTATTTTTCCGTTATTGTTCTTAAACCTCATTTTAGTTTGGAGGCGTCGGTGCACGTCACATTGAAGATTCGTGCGAAATTAGCAGGGCATTATTATTAGAGACACAAAAAAGTATTTTCAAAATTCTTTCAAACAATTCAGGACAAATATCCTATGTGCGATTCATAGAATACAAAATAAAAAAAATTATAATAAATAATTAAAAATGTTAGAAAAACATGTAAAACGTTACACGGCCCAACACTTGTTCCATATGAGGTGAAATTGAGGAGGCTTTTGAATGACGAGTTCTTGTCGACAGTTATTTCGCCCCTTCATCTTATCCATCCCTTACTCTGTTTGGTTTGGTTGATATCAGTATTTAGGTACTAATCATATGTGCTTTCTAACCTCCTGCGTACGGCAGAGTTGCTGTCAGTCAATTGGACCTCGGGGTGCGGGAGGAGATGCAGCACCCCACAAAACGTGAAAGAGTTTCGATGGAGAATAAACAATAAAGTGACGCCTCAAATGTGTTTCTTCTTGCAGCATTTTTTTTTTCAAATTATGTTTTCAAAGAATCTCTGTCAAATGTCACTACGCCTTTGGTGGGGTGACTTACTGGCCAGCACCCCCGCTCTAAAAATCATCCCAGCCCCTCTGGCTGCCGTAGTTCCCAAAAACAAGTTAGCACTCCACCGTGTACTTGTAAAGCAGTGTTGTCGTGCCCCCGCCTCTTTAAAGTATAAATTGCAATTAACAAGGTGATCAGCTCCCCGTCGAGCCATTTTCCTCTCTGTGGAGTTCGCCCGTACGCAGAGCTGTGCCTGCGGTGTTCAGTGCGCGCCTGAGCATGTAAACACACGGCCATTGTCAAGTTAATTGGGGGCTGCACTGCGGAATATGCACGTGCGCGCTTGGGTTATCAAGAGATCTATTGTTTCCAAACACATTACACTGTTTGGCAAGATCAGGGGACTCCATCAAGCCGATTATCTGCAGGGCCTGTCACAATCAGCAGGGTGTCCCTGGCAGCTTTTAGAAGGCGATTGTGCAGCAGTAACTTTTGTTATTCTGAGACAGGAAGGGGGCTGATCCGTCTTTGTGCGGGTGCCGATCGCACTTCGAGGCGGCCATCAGCACTAAGCGTCCAGGCCCAGGGCTCCCGGAGTCACGTGAGTAAAAAAACATAGCTGGCTTAATTGGTGATTGACAAATCCTGAGTTCAAGTCTCACCCCAACTCCGCAGCACAAAAAAATGTGTGCTACAATGAGCATGACAGGTTTGCATTTGTGTTAAAGTTTTTTTGGGGCCCAAAAATGTTGCTGGTTTAATGTCCATGGTAACGTACATATCTACAGTTGAAAATCGGTAGCAATTAGCTGCCTGGTCATACCATGGAAAATAAAAACGAAAAATGTTTTTTTTAAAGATGGTAGCAGTGGAGAATTTGAGGGTGCTTTTGTGAAATTCGCACTTCTCGGCATTCAGTGTCAGGTTTGCCTGCAGTAGCGCGTGGCACACTCTGTCCAGCGCGGTGTCATGTTCAACTTGATCTTTGCCGAAGACCAGCAGGTCATCGCTGTAATTGAAGGAATTCGGGATCCCTTGTATGACCTTTCGGATGGTTTCCTGAAAGATTTCGGCGGCTGATGAAATGCCGAAGTTCAGGCGCTTGTATCGGAATAAGCCTTGATGCGTGGTAAATGTTGTGATATAGCGTGATTGTTCATGGAGCTCTAGTTGGTGGTAACCTTTGTTCAGGTCAAGCTTGGAGAAGATGGTGGCTCCATTCAGTTTAGTAATCATATCACTGATATGAGGTCCTGGGTGGCGCTCCCGTTCAATGGCAGTGTTGGGCGCCCTCATGTCCACGCATAGCCGTACTTTGTTGTCTTGTCCTTTCTTCGGGACCACCACGACTGGTGATACCCAAGGGGTGGGTCCAGACGTGCGTTCTATGATGTCTGATTGTAAGAGCTCTTGTAGCTCGTCATCAACGGCTTGTTGCAAATGGAAGGGCACCTTCCTGTGATGCTGGGCAACAGGTGTGATGTTTTCGTTGATGTGGAGCTTTACTTTGAAATGGTTCAGTTTGCCTAGACCTTTGAAAAGTTTCGGGAATTTTGCCACGATGTCAGGGGCATCTTCCGTCATATATAGCAGCTCCACCAGTTTCAGTCGTTCCGCTGTTAGCAGACTGAGCAAGCAGTCGGCAAAGTCGGGTCCTTCCACGACGTGGACAAATGCAGGAATTTTCCTGGTCTTGAAAGTCAGTGTGGTATGAAACCGGCCAAGGCACGGCAGTGGTTTCCGGCACATCCATGTGAAGATGCGGACTGCCGCTGGCTCTAGTTTGGGTTGGTTCTTCATTTTCTGGTATTCTAGCGCACATATATAATTCAACGAAGCGCCTGAGTCCAGGACAAATTTCGCTGGATGGTCCCCTATCAGAATGTCAAGTTTTGGATATCGTTTGAGCCGATCTGGGTCAGCCACCATGCATATGTATTCGTCACTGTCCTGCATTGTTGTTGATGAGTCAAACACTCTACAGACATATTCATCACTGTCTTGTGACACTGTGGTGAGTGCCGATGAGCTGTTGGATGAAGAGCGGTGAGCCCGTGATCTCGTGGAGTGATGACGAAAACGAGGCGCACTTGTGGATCGGCTGTGACGTTGGTGGGAATATGCCGAGCGGGTACTAGAACCTGAGGAGTCTGACGAGTGGCTCTCTCTTCTTGTTACGGCACGGGCATGGTGCCGGGTGTCAGATCGTGGAGTGGGTGACCTTCGGGCAGATTGCCTGGCTTGGCAGGCTATCTCAAAGTGATTGTCTTTTCTGCATCGGTGACATCGTTGGCCGATGGCCGGACACTGCCCTGAGTGGGGGTAGTCTTGACCGCATCGATAACAGGCAGGTGCAGGTTTGGTGTGTTTGGTATGTCGTGAGTCTCGGCGGGGTGGTGATTTCCGAGAGCTGTGGTGATGCTTGCTTGTCCTATGCGCACCCGACCCTGGGCGGATGTTTGCGCGCGACTGTATTCGGAAAACCTGTTCTTTGTGGTCTTTGTCCTTGTGTTCAGGCTTGTGTGTTTCCATCTTCTTAGCATGATCCTCTGCTTGGTCGTTAATCCTTGTAAGTTCTTCGATTTGTTCTAGTGTGTAGGACTTCTTTAGGAGGCGTCTGCGTAGCGATTCTGAGCGGCAACCGTCGATGATTCTGAGCCGTAATGCGTCTTCCGTCTTGAAGTTTTCGAAGTCACAGTGACGCGTCATCCTTTTGATGCGTGTGATGAAATCACCCATGCACTCTCCTTTCTCCTGAGATGCTAGATTGAACACGTAACGTTCGTAATCGACATTGTGCTTGTGCAGGAATCGCCGATCAAGGGCAGCCTTCACTTCATCATAAGTGGCTGTGGCAACGTTGGGCATTTCTTTGATTATTTGCGCTATTTCTTGGCCAGCAAGGTTTCGTAACGCAACCAGCTTGCGCTTAGAGTCTTGTACAAGAGACCCTTCCATGTAATCCTCAAAATCCTCACTCCAGGTTTTCCATGCAGGGCCCATGGTGTTGCCAGGCGTCAGCACCAGCGGCTGTGGTTGGCGCATGAAAGGTGCTCCTATGGGCGCTACTTGAGGCACCGCCGTTGTGGTGGGTTGCGTGGGTTCACCTCCGGTCGAGGACGTGCTTTGAGCATCGGTATTAGACATGGTAATTCTGTGTAGTAGGTATTTGTACTTATTGTAGTTCTGTGTAGTAGGTATTTGTACTTATTGTTAGCAGTATTCGATTGTTCTTGTATTCTTTGGTAGTGCTTGCGAGTGTTTCAGCTTATTTTTGTCTTTTGCTGCTCCTGCGTGGTGTATTTGGCTTTATTCCCGCCTTTTCAGGTGCTCGGGTCACTTGCCTGACTTTAAAATGGCCGCCGTGTGGGACGCGTGGGTCTATTGAGGGCCGGCGCCTGACTTCAACATGGCCGCCATATTCCCCTGCTCTCGGCAGTCTCAGACGCACGTGTGGACCCGCTCTGGCTTGTCTAGCGGTCGCGTGTGCTGGGAGACTCACCCTCGCAGTCTTCAGGCCTCGAAGGGGTGCAGGGACATCGCGCTCACCTCGGCGCCGCTCGACTGGCTCTCCACTCCTCGCGGTCCTCAGGCCTCGGAGGAGCAGGTACTCGCGCACCTCCAGCGCCGCTTGGCAGGCTCTCTACTTCTCCACGGCTGGGCACTATCACGCAGGTGCACCCTCGCGTGCTCTCTCCTGCTCCGCTCGTCCGTGAGCCAGGATCCGGCGCAGGTGTCGGTATTCTGCACGCTCTTTCTGGCGCTGCTGGCTGGTCGTTGGGGCCGGTGCTCGGCTGGGCTGCGCGACGTTGTGTGTGGGTTTTTTGCTTATCCCACCTTCGTCGCCATTGTCACGCTTTAGCCCGCCCAAATAACCACAGGACACGGAGCTCAGCAGGGGCAACCTTCTTTATTCCCTGCCAGGAAGTTACTGGCTCACAAACTAATTGCTCCTCCCTTTCCTGTCCGTGTTTCCTCTTCCTCATTGCCTGACCTGTCTCGCTGGACAGTCAGGCATAACGACACGACAGGTGGGACAAGCAGTGGAGAGAAAGCTGACGATGTGAAAAACAGTATATGAACGAGAGCGATACAGCGGAGAAGAAGCACACAAAAAAAGAGAGCTTGCAACAAAAGGGAGACAGCGACATGAAGCGATGGGGGTGGCTAGTTGGGGGAAAATAACACAGTAGAAATAGATGAAAAACATGCATGAAAGGGATGGGGTGTTTAAGGAAAAAGAACATAGTTCCTTTAAAATTAGCAGTGGAATGATACAAGGCAGTCAAAGCAATGGAAAAGCGCGTACTATAAGGAAGTGCGCCATTAGGACGTGGGACCCCGGGATCCCGGCCACACCCTTGTGACTCCTGGATGAAGGATTGGTCGTCGCACTTCAGGAATTACTTCCGGGGCGAGACTGACGTCACTTCCTGCCGGGGCCGGTAATGGGAGGGAGGAGATGGTGGAGGGCCAATTTAGGGCACCTTGCCCAGGCCCTCGTCCTCTCTTCCCTACAGCGCCGGCCCCATGTGCAGTGGTTTTCGTGAATCTCCCACCCATCCATCCCTAGAGTTAGAGCTTAGGAAGGTGTAGGAAGTTGAACTAAGAGTGGCGGTACAGAGGCAACATAAAGTGCCTTACATTGTTAAGGGGAGTCCTCCTGCATACTCCCTAGGCCAGCACTGAGGGGAGAGACAGTAAGCTCACCCCAGAGAGAATGGAGACATTGGCTGGGGGCAAGGGCGCCAGCTTACAAACTAGTGCATGGGGCACCAGCCCCTGGTTATACCCTACGAGCCACGGTGGGCAGCCTGGTGGGTGAGGGGTGGGCGCCAAGGGTGGTGGACAAGGACCAGATGGCAGGGGCTCACCTCGTGAGGACTCGGGTTGGTTGCACCTTGCGTGGTTCTCAGTTGGGGAACACAAGCCAGAAGGCCCCTTAGTGAGGGAGCGGTGGAGAACATTCTTTGTCGATAAATTAAGTTCTGTCATTTCTGCTGATAGATTATGATGTTATGATCAATAAAAATGTAAATATCGTGCAGTGATCGAATTTGATGAATCTATGTCGTATGAAATTTGAATGTATTGGTTATATATTGTCATGTTTATATGTGATGGTTTATAATAAACATGGCCTCTTTTACCCACAGCTCTGGCTGTCAAGTCTTGATTTGTGGGTTCTGATGAGAGTGAGGCTGGGAACAACCTGGGGGTCCAGGTCCTATAGTCAGCTGTGCTCCAGAAGATGGACTAACATATGATGAAACAAAAACAAACATCAAAGCCATTACCAAAGAAGTAAGGAAATGAGTGTGACAATAAGGCCAGCCAATGGTAAGCAATGGGTGGGTTGTAAGTCCACTGTAGGTTCTTAGTAAGCCCGCAATAGGTATTTTACAACTTGCAAAACCTAAAATGATACAGGGTGATGAGGTGTGTCTCATATTTAAATTCTTGTCAATATTTTGGCATTTGCTAAAGCTTGGATTATGGCTGGGGCCTTTCCGGGCCCCTAAAAAGGGCCCAGGTGTCACACTTTCATATCCAGTCTTGGCTTTTTAGTTCACACCACATTGCTTTCGGTCACTGGCAGTTTTATCCACCTTTCAACCCCCCTACTCACCCAATTAAGACAGGATGAAAATTACTGCAGTTGAAAGTGAGAGAACCTTAAAAGAAAAGACCATGAGTCAGAAATAGGTGAACATATCACATGCGATATTAGTCCATGGGTTTCAGAAAGTCCAGAACAGCACCAAGGGCCAGATGTAGGTCGGTCGGTAACGGCCGAAAATCAGTATTTTCGGCCGTTACCGACCGGTATTCAAGAATTGGCATGTAGGGGCACAATTTTACAGAATCGGTAAATTTACCGAATCGGTAAATTTACCGATTCTGTAAAATACCGAATCGGTATTTTTACCGATTCGGCAAATCTCAGATGTAGGTGGGACTTTTCTGAGTCCCAAAGGCCCTACAAAATCGGTATTTTACCACACAATCCTATTGTGTGGTAAAATACCGAATTCAGGTGTTCATGCACATGTGTGCATGCACACCTAGCCATGTGACAGACAGACATGCCCTTAGGGCATGTCTGTGTGCCACATGGCGCACATGCCTATTTGTGGGGTGCCAGAGGGTGTCAAAGTGACACCCCCTGCACCCTTGCAAAATTCGGTATTTACCGATTCTGTAAATACAGAATCGGTATTTCCCATTGATTCCTATGGGCTTCAAAGCCCATAGGAATCAATGGGAAATACCGATTCTGTATTTACAGAATCGGTAAATACCGAATGTTACAGATTCGGTATTTTTGTACATCTGGAAATACCTACATATCCACCCCTTAGATTTACCGATTTTTAATTACCGAATCGGTAAAATTCGGTAATTAAAAATCGGTAAATCTATTTTACCTACATCTGGCCCCAAGTTACTAGGAAAATAAGGGAACGGAAAATGTGGTTATATTAACTCAGATTAATGCCAGGAAGGTTAATTGAAAAGCACCATCCTTATTTTAAGGTCAAGTTTACATTTAGGCATGTTAACATTTTTTCCTGAAGAGGAAAATGTATAGTCAAGCATTATTTTTTATAGATGTTTTGAAGTTTTCAGTTTTTTGGATGAACCCTAAAGACCACCATCCAAATGAAATTTCTGGTCCTAACTTTAAGATTGAAGCTTCATTAAAATATAACCTTTTCTTGTTCACTGTAGCCCAATATGTTAATTTCTGTGTAATCTCCAAGTATGGTCTGTCATCAGTAATTCTATGTCCTATTTCACAATTTACCGTAAAATTACTTTTTCTTTTTTATGCACACTGTATGGTTTGTTGTTCTCATCTAATAGATACTATCTTTACCGAAATGTCTTATTTATTGCGCTCTTCTTTAGACACACTACTATTGAGTCAATAAAATACATGCCTGATCTCTGCCCTGGGGTCGCCCTTTCAAAGCAGTGTACACTTATGGCTCACCTGGACACCATGGACCTGATTATTTGCCAAAATGTTGTGAATCTTTAGCATCAGTGCAAATTCTACTGAAGTATGCCTTGGAAGCTGCTTCAGTAGAAGGTTTCCAGACATTTTTCAGGAAAACTTTTGTGAATTTGTATTTTGCCTGTAACTTGGTATTTCTGCCAGCATAATTATAGGTGCTCTACAATGACACCTGATGCAATGAAATTTTTTCTGTGTCTCCAAAGTAAAAATACATCCAAACTTGGAGAAACCTAGGGCCAGATGTAGGTAAAATAGATTTACCGATTTTTAAGTACCGAATTTGACCGATTCGGTAATTAAAAATCGGTAAATCTAAGGGGTGGATATGTAGGTATTCCAGATGTGCTCGAATACCGATTCGGAAGAATTCAGTATTTACCGATTCGGTAAATACCGAATCGGTAATGCCCATTCATTCCTATCGGCTTTGAAGCCCATAGGAATGAATGGGCATTACCGATTACCAAGGGCGAGGCTAGACGAGCCCGCCTTTAGGGGCCGGCCCCCCGGCCCACGCACCCCCATTCGTCGAGAGTAGCCGGTCGGCCACCCTATGGGAGGCCGACCGGATTGGAGGAAGTCCTTCCGGGTTGGCCAGCGGTGACGCGTTTCCGGCGTAGGCGGGGTCAAAGGCCATGACCTATTTAGGTCACTGTCTCAACTCGATCGGCCTCTTTCCTCGCCTGCGTCGTGACCTGCTCGCACCTGCTGGACCCCACCCCCAGGCTCGTTAGCCTGTTTTCTTTAACTGAAGTATTATTCTGGCCCCTATCCAGTAGCTTCCCCTGCCCCATAGTTGGCGCCTTTCCCCTCGCGGTGTCGAAGGATTTGCGGACGGCGGTTCCTGAAGAAGTGTGAGCAGGGCCGAGCAGAGTCGTGGTCGGAGCGGCGTAGATCGGCAGCGACCAGTGCGGCAGGTAAGGGGTCAGGGCTCACGAGGCTGTGGGCGTGGGTGGGTCTCAGGGTTCGCCCTGCTTCTCGTTAGGCGTTTCTTGGGCATCTCTGGGGCCTGCTCAGGCTGCAGCGTTTGTTTGTTTTTGACGCGAGCGAGCTCCGACGCCCCTTGCCTGCCGCCTTGGTGCGAGCTGCGAAGGCGGGAGGGGGTTTGCGGTAGCGGCGCTTTGGAAGGGGCTTAGTGCGAGCGAGAGGCCCCGTAGGCGTGCGGCTGCGAGCGCTTAATTTTCCCGCGCGCGAGCTCGGCAGGCAAGATGCCGCCCAAAGGCTTGAACCAGAAGCGCAAGGGAAAAGATCCAGAAGTCGCGCAGCTTTTGAAGGCGTTATTAGCAAAGCTAGATGGCAGCGGGGACAGCAGCGAGGGAGAGGGTGATGAGCAACCCCCTGAACCCGAAGTGGAGCCCAAAGTAGTGGAGGAACGTCCTCGGAGGCCGGGCGTCCCCCCCAGGGCGGCTTTCCCCCCTTTGCACCCAGAGTGCAGAAGCAAGGCGGGCGAGGCAGAAATAAGAAAGCTGTAGGCCGGGCTAAGGCTACCCCTAATGTTGTGCCACTCGAACCCGATGTTCTGATCATACCCCCTCCTAGACAGCCCGAATTACCGCCATCGGTACCGCCCAGCAGCCCTCAGGGTGTTCCACCGACACCCGTCCCTGTAAGTCCACCTGAGGACAGGACAGGGGTGATTTTAGAGGAGATTCGGGGGACGTTGGCGGCCCTTGCGCCGGTCCCGGTCACGGGGGGAGGGGTGAATTCACCTGGCACAGTAGCACCAGTAGCCCCTCAACCAGCAGCACCAGTAGCTCCTCAACCAGGGGGTGCAGCTTCAGGCCCGCTGGCAGAAATATTAGAGGCCCTGAGAGCATTGACATCAGGTCCCAAGGTTCAGGAGGTAGGGGGGGCTGGGGCGTCGCCGGTGGCGGTAGCCCCAACCCCCATTCCAGTGGCAGTTGCCGCAACTGCGGCAGTCGCTCCTTGGGCTCCAAGTGCGACAGAGGACCCCACTCTTAGCGAGATCAGAGCGCAGCTGGCCGTACTAGTCAAAGCACAGCGATCCAGTGTGCAGTTAGGTCAGCAGATGACCTCATCAGTGACGATCGATCCCGCGTCTTCAGGAGGTAAGCCTGAGGGCAAGGGTATTGGACCAGCCGGAGGGGCTAAAACCGAGGGAGGGCAGGGTTATGTTCTGTCGAAACCTGGCCGCTTGGCTACACATGTGTCCCTAGAGGTTAAAGAGAAGATCTGGAAAGGGGAATATGTGGATGTGTTTTCTCTCATTCGACCCAAAAGATGGGAGGCGGAGTACAAAGAAAGGGATGGGAAGGATAACTCTTCCAAGGATAGGAGTCCGAGAGTGGATGAGTCCATTACAAACTGGCTTTTTGGCTTTCAGGTGTTCATGACGGTGATGTTTGAAAAGAAACCAGAGCTAGCGGCATCTTTGGTGTATTATATGCATAAGATTTTGAAGGCGCACACGACCCATGGTGGTTCAGCTTGGTTGGACTATGATAGGGACTTCAGATGGGAAAAGGTGCAGGACCCTGACATGGGTTGGGACCAAGTGGAAGTCAATGTTTGGCTAGAAAGTGTAAATGGCAAGTCTGGGGGGTTTCAATCTAATAGGCATCCCTTTCGGACTTCACAGGGGGGCCCGGGGAGAAGAGAGGGACGTGCTGGGCCTTTAATAAAAAGGCATGCACCTGGCCCACAGATAAGTGCAAGTTCAAACATGTGTGCTCCTACTGTGGTCATCACTCACATCCAGAGTTCAAATGTATTAAAAAATCAGAAGAGAGAGGGGGAGGGGGCAAGGAGATCAAGCCTCCCCAGCCTTAAGTTGCCCACTCCCGTGGACATTGGGAGACTGATTTATTGTCTGAATCAGTATCCCGACCGGACAGCAGCCGAGTTATTATACCTGGGTTTTTCAGAAGGTTTTCGCATTCCAGCTCAAGACGTCCTCCCTGTAGGATATTGCAATAATTTGCTTTCTGCACGGGCTCAGCCAGCAGTAGTGAAATCCAAAATAGACAAAGAGCTAGGGTTAGGGCGGGTAGCAGGTCCTTTTCTGACTCCCCCCCTGCCCGATTATGTGTGCTCTCCTTTGGGGGTGGTGCCCAAGAAGGAACCTGGTCAATTTAGGATGATCCACAACCTGTCTGCGCCTAGGGGGTCTTCGGTGAACGATGCTATTGATCCTGCGCTTTGTTCAGTGACTTATTCCTCATTTGATGCTGCCTTGAAGAAGTTGAGGGACCTAGGCCCGGGGGCCATCATGGCTAAGACAGACATAGAATCAGCCTTTCGCCTTCTGCCTGTACACCCGGAGGATTACCACCTGGTGGGTTTCCAGTTGGATAGCCAGTTTTATTATGACCGGTGTATGCCTATGGGGTGTGCCGTGTCTTGCAGATATTTTGAAACTTTCAGTTCCATGCTCCAATGGTTGTTCTCATATAGGACAGGTTATAAGGGGGTTGTGCATTACTTAGACGACTTTATGGTGATGGGGCCGGCGGCTTCTGCAGATTGTGAACAGGCTTTAGACCAGTTAGTGGCCATGTTTCAGGAGTTTAAGATACCCCTGTCTCCTGGCAAGACGGTGGGCCCGGCGACATGTATGTCCTTCCTAGGCATAGAGATTGACACAGTGGCTGGTGAGTGCAGGTTGCCCCCTGATAAGGTTCAGGCTTTTTCTCGGGCCATCGAGGCGGCGTTGTCTTCTCCTAAAGTGACTTTACACCAGTTACAGGTCCTAGTGGGCCAGCTAAATTTCGCCCTAAGAATCATCCCAATGGGACGCCCTTTCTCGAGATCAATTGCTAGAGCTATGGTAGGCCTGTCCCAGAAGCACCACAGGGTCCGCCTCCGGGCGGAGGTGAGGACCGATTTGAAGGTGTGGCAGAATTTCTTGACAAACTTTAATGGTTCTGTTGTTTGGCCGGCGCCTGCGGTCTCTAGCAAGGAACTGGGGTTGTTCACGGATGCGGCTGGTAGCATTAGTTTTGGGGCAATCCTGGGTCCTCATTGGTGTGGGGCTGAGTGGCCAAGTGAGTGGCATGAGAGAGGTGTGACTAGGAACATTGCATTCTTAGAGTTGTTTCCGATCCTGGTAGCAGTGACCATTTGGGCTGAGCGCTTCAGGAATAGATCTGTGATCTTTTGGTCAGACAACATGGCTGTGGTCGAAGCCATCAACAGGCAGGGTGCTACTTGTACACACGTGTTGAGATTGCTCAAACGTCTGGTATTGGAATGTCTGAGGTTAAATTTACTGTTCAGGGCTGCACACATTCCGGGCGTTGACAACCACGCTGCTGATGCTTTGTCTCGTTCCAAGTTGCAGGAGTTCCGGAGGTACCACCCGGAGGCGGAGGACGAGATGACAGGGTTTCCACCATTACTGTGGAGGATTGGAGCCCCGCTCTAGCGGGGCTGGTAGGTGCCTCATTGAGTGACCGCACTCGGGCTGGTTATCAACAGTGTTTTTTGACTTACAGGACGTTGGTGCTGGAGGCGGGCATCACAAGCTGGTTCTCTGATCAAGCCATGTATTCCTTCCTGCAAAGAATCAGGGACCAGGGCAGGTCTCTCTCTTATGCTAGGGCTCATGTCTCAGCGGTGGGCTTCTTTGCTAGATTAGCGGGTTCTCATGATCCTGGGGCCTCTTTTGTGGTTAAGAAGGCTTTATCGGGATGGGCCAGGCTAGAGGTTCCTAGGCGGGATTGCAGACGCCCTTTAGATGTGAGGACTGTGGGGGACATCCTGGGGGTCTTACCTAGACTTTGCACCTCGGCATATGAGGGCAAGTTATTTGCAGCAGTGTTTTCCTTGGCCTTTTATGGGGCCTTCCGCCTGGGCGAAATTGTAGGGTCCTCTCGTAGTAATCAGGATGGGGGGCTCCAGTTTAGGGATACTAGGATTGAACATGGTGATCTGGTGGTGATCCTTACGAAATCTAAGACCGACCAGGCAGGTAAGGGGGCGGTGATTCAGTTGCGCCCCGCTCTGGGGGCCCCGGTATGCCCGGTTGCCTGCATGCAGGAGTATCTAGCCATCCGCCCTAGTGGGAGGGGGCGGCCCTGTTCATCCATGAGAGTGGTGAGTGCGTATCGCAATACCAATTCAAGGCCGTGTTGCAGAGGGCCTTAGTAGATCTGGGGTTAGGGGGCGCAGGTTACTCTTCTCATTCCTTCCGTATAGGGGCAGCTACTTTAGCGGCAGGAGCAGGGTTGTCACCTACTGCGGTGAAAAAAGTGGGCCGCTGGTCGTCCGATTGTTTTAGGCGTTACATACGCCCTGAATTGCTTTGACAAGATGTTTGGCCATGATTTTGCTTAACTTTTCTATTTCCTCTCTGATTAGTATGCCAAGAATGGTGGTGTGGGTGTTGGGTCACTCGTTCGTGCGGCGGGCAGCTGAGCATCTGCGACGGCGCCGACTAAGGAAACCACCGAGTTTGGTTGGGGCTGAATTTTTGTGGCACGGTGTGGGAGGAATGCGCATCCGGCATCTGCGGCGGCTCGTGGAGGAGATTAAAGAACGCGAGGGACAGAAGTCCCCGGACCTAATCATCATCCATCTGGGCGGCAACGACATGGTGGACCGCGGACGCTTGGCGGTCAAGGAGGCGCTCCTCGCGGAATTTTCTTGGCTTGCCACAGGCCAGGATTGCATGGTCGTGTATGATCCCAAGGAAATGTTGGGGCAATGGCATCAGGGCTAGGGTTTTGAACGTGTCGGTGAGACGTCTGAATGGTGAGTTGGCTAAGTTGTGCTCAGTGAAGGGCCGCTTGCTGCACTTACCTCACAAGTTGATTTCTGGCCCAGCTATGTTTCACCATGATGGAGTGCACTTGTCTGACATTGGCATGGACGCCTGGATTAATGGAATCTGGTCTTTTGTTCTGCATCTGCTGGAAGGGGGGAAGGGCGACGGACCTATGGCCCCTAGTCACCCTTGTGGCGGAAAAGAGACTTTGGAACACTGATATAGATGGATGACAGCCACGCCGGAGGTTATAGTGCCTCCACAACTGGACCTAGGGAACGATGAGGGGTCCATTCTGGCAGAGATCAGGGGAGCCCTGAAGGCATTGGTGCCAGGGCCTAACCGCATAGAGCCTGTAATAGCACAAACACCGCCAGCCATTATGGCTCCAACAGGGGGGATGGGGGAAGGGGCATCTGCACCTGGGGTGGTCCCGACGGCAGTTGTCCCCCCTCTCCTCCCACAAGCAGAGACTTCAGCGACAGGGTCACAAGATCCTACAGTTAAGATTCTGGCTCCGGTAGCTACTCTTTTGGGACAGTTGGCTGCGCCGGAGGGGGGCACGTAGCCAGTAGCGGGGCGGTGGCACCATGGGCCCTGAAATCCGCGGCAGAGAGCGCTCTAAGCGAAATCAGTAAGCAGATAGCCCTCCTTGTTATGTCTCAAGGCACCACCAGACAGGCGGCAGGGCAAACGCCCCCTGCCCCGCCAGAAGCATCAGTGTCCACAGGAGGTAAGACGGTGGAGACCGCGAGCAAAGAGGCAGTGGGGGGGTCTAAGGCAGTGGGGGGTCATGGTACCGTGTTATCTAAACCTGGAAAGTTCGCAACTCATGTCGCATTGGACATGAAGGAAAAAATCTGGAAGGGAGAGTATGTTGATATTTTCTCATTGATCAGACCTAAGCGCAGGGAGGTCGAATTCAGAGAAAAGAAGGGAAGGAAGGTTCATTCAGAGACAGGAGACCAAGGGTAGAAGAGTCCATTACAAATTGGCTGTTTGGTTTCCAGGTTTTTACAACGGTTATTCTGGAGAAAAAGCCTGAGTTGGCTGTATCTTTGGTATATTACACGATCAAGATCCTGAAGGCACACACTACACATGGGGGTACAGCGTGGTTGGACTATGACAGGGATTTTCAATGGGAGAAAGTGGAGGACCCAGACATTGGATGGGATCAAGTGGAGGTCGATGTGTGGCTGGAGAATGTTAATAGCAAATCACACCACACTAAGCAGCCCTTTCAGACCTCCCAGGGGGGACCAGGGGAGAAGAGGGGAACCTTCTGGGCATTTAATAAGAAAGTGTGCACCTGGCCCACTGGTCAATGTAAGTTTAGACACGCCTGTTCATTCTGCGGTCACCCCTCTCACCCAGAGTTCATATGCATTAAAAAATCCAAAGAAAGGAGGGGAGGGGGCAGAGAGAACAAACCTTCACAGCTATAAGCCACCCACGCCGGTAGACATTGGGAAACTGATTTTTTGGCTGAATCAGTACCCAGACCGGACAGCAGCCAAGGTACTGTATCAGGGGTTCTCTAAGGGGTTTCGCTTTCCAGCACAGGGCGTCCCCCCGGTAGATTGCTGTAATAACTTGCTATCAGTGCGCATGGATCCCACGGTAGTGGCACTAAAGGTTGAGAAGGAGCAAGCACTCGGCCGGGTTGCCGGTCCTTTCCCAGCTCCCCCGTTGTCAGGTTATGTGTGTTCACCGCTGGGTGTGGTTCCTAAGAAAAAGCCTGGTCAGCTCAGGATGATCCACAACTTGTCAGCGCCAAGGGGGGCATCGGTAAATGATGCCATAGATCCATCTTTGTGTTCTGTGACTTACTCCTCTTTTGATGCTGCATTGCAGAAGTTGAGGACCTTGGGCCCAATGCTTTTATGGCTAAAACAGATATTGAATCAGCGTTCCGCCACCGACTGGGGAGGCTAGGGTGCCAGGTTACGAGCCTCCTAGGATCCTGGGCAGCCTGGTGGTCGAGGGGTGGGCCCCGGAGACGACGGACAAGGACCCAAGGGCAGGGGCCCATCACTCAAGGATGCAGGTGGGTTGCACCTTGCATGGGGAGCTCAGATTTGGAGATGCGAGCCAGAGGGCCCCTTAGTGCTGGGGGAAAAGGAACTATGATAACAGAGAATTATTAATGTCAATATTAAAATGTGTTATGGATTTATTCAAGTTTGAATATGTATTGTTTAGTCATGTTTATGAATGTTGATAATTAAACATGGCCGTTTTACACCCACTCTATCTCTGTGAATGATTTGAATGTGGGTATTTGTACCAGCGGTAATGGCGGGCAGGGAGCATGCTGGGGGGTCCGGGCCCTATGCCAAGCACGGGGCTAGAGGAGCGCGCCTCTAGGGCCCGGCCTCCCCGCCCCACGCCACGCCCCATGCCAGAGTAGGTGGTCGGCTCACCGTACGGGCGACCGGCTGGGTCAACTGCTTCCGGGGCACGCGGTGACGCACTTCCGGTGCGGGCAGGGGTGGAGACTGGGACCTTCTTAGGTCAGGGGAGTGGTGGTCCTGGTCTCTTTCCTCGACCACGCCGGACCTGCTCTCATCTGGACGGCCCCCCTTAATTTTAAACTCCCACCCACCCGTCCCATAGCTCAGTAGTTTTGGGGGGGGCGTGTTGCAGTAAAGAGACCTTAGAACATTGACATGGACTTACAGAATGGACGGGAGTCCGCCTTGCGTACTCCCTAGCCAGCACTGAGGGGAGAGACGGTAAGCTCTCCGCAGGGAGAATGGGGCCACCGGCTGGGGAGGCTAGGGCGCCAGGTTACGAGCCTCCTGGGATCCTGGGCAGCCTGGTGGTTGGGGGTGGGCCCCGGAGATGGCGGTCAATTGCCCAAGGGCAGGGGCCCATCACTCAAGGACGCAGGTGGTTTGGGCCTTGCGTGGGGAGCTCAGATTTGGAGATGCGACCCAGAGGGCCCCTTAGTGCTGGGGGAAAAGGAACTATGATAACAGAGAATTATTAATGTCAATATTAAAATGTGTTATGGATTCATTAAAGTTTGAATATGTATTGTTTAGTCATGTTTATGAATGTTGATAATTAAACATGGCCGTTTTACACCCACTCTATCTCTCTGAATGATTCGATTGTGGGTATTTGTACCAGTGGTAATGGCGGGCGGGGAGCATGCTGAGGGGTCCGGGACCTTTTATATTTATTGGCATGGAGCTATATTTGTTACCGGTTGAGAGGTAGTTGCTGGGGTGTTCAACATGCACTAGAGCTTACAGTACCCTAAGGGGGCAGAAAAAGTAATTAACTTTTTTTTCTGTGTGGCTGTTGTCCGAGAAGTTGTCATTGTTTTGCCAAGTTTTTTGTTATTGACAGTGGCAATCCAGGCTGAAAGGGAATGGGTAGGGACGCGCACGCCTGGACGAGGCAGGAAGTTTAAGGTTCATTATTAAGTAAACTTAATTAGAGGTTAATAGTTACATTAAAACTCTATGGTAAGTTGAAGGCCCCAAGTGAGGAAGTTTAGCCCAGGAGGAGATAGAACCTTGCAGGTTTAAGTTTGTTTGGGGGAGGGACATTTTAAGGGTGGGGGTAGTTTAATGTAGGTACCTCATTTGTATAATGAGGTTTCGTTTTGTAAGGCACAAGGCCCAGGGTCTATTATATGTGATGTGGACCTGTTTCAATAAAGCTACCTTTTTCACACAAACTTGGTGCCATGGTCCATGCTGCCCCTTCCTATCCCCCAATGGGGTCTTTGGGGGCCAGCTGCCCCCCCCCCAGAAAGTTTACTCCTTGGGTCAATTTTGGGGAATGGTACAGCCCCGGCACTACAGTGAGTTTTGGGCTCCATTAGGCTCCATTGGGCTACGTTTGACTATTCGGATATATATTCAGCCATTTTAGTTTGACAGCCACCATTTTATAAGTGGTAACATGGTGGCTGGCATTTAGGCAGAGAAGCTATCCCCTCCCACCTAGCTCTATGTTCAGGAGATTAGGTGTTGCTCAAGTTGATTTGACCTATTTGGACTCACTTTGCTGGAACAGGTGTGCAAGGGTGAAAGTGAATATGTAAATTGTTGCTTTGAAGCAGGTGCATGGGCGGGTGTCTGAGAAGTTGGCATGGGTTAGTCAAGTGTATTGCTTTTGACACCATCAATCCAGGCTGAAAGGGAATGGGTAGGCATGCGCATGCCTGGATGAGGCAGGAAGTTTAAGATGCATAGTTCTACTTAAAACCCCTACAGAAATAAATGAATAGGTGCTACTTACCATTAAAATGCAACCTATAATTAACTATGCAGTTTATAACTTATATATAGATTCTCACAATCCACAAACCAAAATAGTCTTTTTAAGAAAGCTATGTAGCTACCTGCTGTGCTACAAAAAAAGCACCAGGCGCTAAGTTAGGCTACTTGCATTAACACAGCTATTCAATTCAGCTCAGGAGGGATGGCTTCAAAGGAAAAGTGGTTAATTGTAAGAATGCTCAAAACACATGGCAATAACCTGTTTTTTGTTTACTGAAGGCTGTTTGTTATAGAGTATTTTAATTATAAGACTGCACCATTTTGCTCTACCCACTCATGGTTTCATTCCAGGCATCACATCCTTGAACACAAAGCCTGCGAGATTTGGTTTAAGTAAGTTTACATTTGTAAGTTTGTTGCTTTTCAACTGCACCCCTGTGTGTGTGTCAATAGGTGGTAATTTAATGTGTGTACATTTAAGAATTTCATTATAAACGCACTGACTGTAGTAGTGGCAAGCATGTATTTCAGGTCTGAGAATGGAAATTGTTTGAGAGGCATCTGTGTGCAAGGCCACCTTAATTCAGGGGGTCAGTGAAGTGGCCAGGGTTCAAACAACATACTATATGCCAAAAAAGACAAATGCCTGATTTTGCTGGCTTGTCCTTGTGAGGTCCTTCGGAGAGGAATATGTAATTGAAAATTATGTTCGGTGTCTTAGGAACAGCTGGAATGTTACCCCATCGCCGATTCCGCCACCATGGACTGTAATCCACCCCCATATGGTATTTCGGTGCCAGTGTCAACAAAATAATACACACAGTATCTATTTTTGCATCAATATACACAGATGGACACCCAAAATATTTTGATCTCATTGGATGCTGGTACCCCAGCCCTACCCCTAGCCCCCCCCCCTAATTTGTAGCTCAGTTTGATGAGTACCTGCACTTCTTTTTTCTCATTTAAAGCACTGGAGGTGAAACCCTCCCCACATTCACCCTCCCACAATTATTTTATGGATACTCCATTTCCCATTCCACCAAACGGGTTGACAAGATTAAGCTTCTGGCCATTTCTGGGATGGGAAGTGGGCAGGAGTGTGATAGTAGCAAGAACCCCTCGACAATAACGTTTGTTCGGCTTCAGCATGTCCTTATAAGAAGACTGACTCTCCAGTCACATGTAGTGTTAATGCCACAGACTCCTTTGAGAGGGTACAGGCGATTTGAGACCTGCATTGTTATTGTGAAACAAGGCTTGTGCTGGACCAGATAGATTATGTGGACTCACTTTAGAAACATAGCACCTCCCACGGCATTGACCAACACAAAAACACAGGAAATAATCTAACAGCCAGGAAAGTACCCAAGAAAGACTTTTAGTCACTGGCACATGGTTTACAAACATATCTTTTTAGACTTTCTACCCCACACCTCTTCTCACTGCAAGAGTAAATAGAGATCACCTTTCATTCGGTTGCTGTTCAACAACCCACATTTTAAAAAATGTTCTCAATGGACATAGTTTCAGTAAAGATTTATGAACACTTACAGAAAGGGAAGGCGACTTCGCTGTTGTCAACAGCGAATTCAATCCGGAATTTTGTCTCTGTCGACTTTTAATGTTGCACTAATGAAAGTGATCACAACATCCAGACAAAGGACGTCTCCAGGGCCCGGCTTCTTGAACCACCGAAGGAGAAAAAAATTTGAAAAGGAAGGGGCAGTTTTACCTGAACAGGGTGCACAAGGGAATACTGCCATGGATCGTGTGGGCAAGGCAAAACAAAACATTGATTTAACAAAGTGTGCTGCATGAAAAACATCTGGCGGCATAATCTGCCATTTCCTTCCTCGTGAAACCGAGCCTATTTAGGAAGGTGGCACCCGGAGTTTCTATTGTGCGTTTTCCATTCTGTTGGCACCATTTGTTACAACACTGCTGTCTCAAGGGGAGGTTGGACAAACTCGGTGCAGCGGTTAACTTCTTTGACTTCTTGTAAGAGGAGTTTTATTCACTTAACAAGCACACTTACCACAAATAGGTCTGGCCTTGGCAAGGCTGTGTTTTTTTCTATCTTCCTTTTTTTAAAACGTTCAATAGACATCAGGGGCCTCATTTATGAGGCCTTGCGTCAGTTTTGCGCTGCGGATGCGTCACTTTTTGTGACGCATCTGCGGCGTAAAACATGCGCCTTGTTGCGCCATATTTAAAAAGTGACGCATCTAGGTAGATGCGTCACTTTTTAAACCCCTGCGCCACATTATACCTGCGTCAGGTATAATGTATGCAGAGGGGGCGTTCCCCCGCAAAAAGCCTCGTAATAGTGACGCAGTGAAATCTATGAGATTTCACTGCGTCACTTTTAGGATGCTGTTATGTCAAAATCTTGCGCCTGCCTCACAGCAGGCGTAAGACTGACGCAAGCCCTTTCACATGGGGCTTTCCCCATGTGAAAGGACGCATTGCTGGAGATGCGTCACTTTTGTGACACACTCCAGCAATGCTTCACTTTTGCGCTTACAGATGCGTCAGAAATACTGACGTATCTGTAAGTCCTTGCGACATGATGCGTCATACATTAAATATGACGCATCATTGATGTCGCAAGGAGTGCGCAGTGAAAAGTGACGCATCGCTGTTTTCACGCAGCGATGCGTCACTTTTCATAAATGAGGCCCCAGGAGTGTGAAAATAATATCAGGAAAACAGATGCCATCTAAAAGTTGCAAAAAAGTTAAGTAAAATATGACAGGCTACAAAAATAAACATATAAAAAACATGGAATTATAGCAGTATTGAACTAAGAGTATGAACTACTAGACCTGGCACTGAAGTGGGCTACTTTCTAGGCAGAGGTATAAAGATGGAAGAGCAAAATACCTAGGGCCCGATTCACAAATATAAAAAGAGGCGAAATTCTAACTGTTCGAATTTTAGTGTTCACAAAGGTTACTCGTAAATGCCCTTTGTGACTACCAAAAGTCGTAAAGTTCAACTTTTGGTGTTCACAAAGAGCATTTACGACAAAGTTAGACTTTCATCTAATGTTGCCTTTGTGAATCGGGCCCCATCTCTCATACTGAAGATAGCCAGTGGTTAAAGTGGGCAGACCCATTACTTCATTATGTAGGCTATGGTGGGCAGAAGTAAAATGTGAATGAAACTTGAACAGGCCAAAGGAAACAAGCATTGGGTTAGCCAATAGGTCTAGCTTTTGGGACCTTCTAAGTATTTAGTTATGCAGCACACTATCCTTGGTGCAACAACATCAACTGTTGCGTGGCTAAACACTTATAAGGCCCCAAAGTAGAGACCTATTGGCTATGCCAATGCTAGTTATTTTTTGTTCTTGGGGGAAACCGGGCTAGTGCCAGGAGAGTCAAGGGTGAGTGTCAGGGAGGTGAGGAGTGAATGCCAGGATGGACAAGGGTGACTGTCAGGCCATGGGGGTGAAGGGTGAGTGTGTGTGGCTGTGGTTGTGTGTGTGGTTGTGTGTGTGGTTGTGTGTGGGTGTGTGTGGGGTTGTGGTTTTGTATGTGGTTGTGTGTGTAATTATGTGTGTGTGTGGATGTGTTTGGTTGTGGATCTGGGTTAAATATATTGGGACAGATTTACAAGTCCCTTGCGCCAATTTTGCGTCATTATTAACATGGGGAAAATGACGCAAAAGTGGCGCAAGGGGCTTGTAAATGTGCCCCATTGTTTTCTTGCACGCCACACCATTCCAGTTTAGACCCAGCCGTATGTACATCAGTTTTGGACCTGCTCCCCAAGGGAACAGTCCAGCCTGAACTGCCAGCCCAGATCCTCCATGGCCCAGTAACAAGCATACTGAGATCTGTTTCGGGGTAACACCCCTCATCAGCCAGGCTAGCTTGAATCTGGTGGCGTAAAGAACGATGATAGATTGAACCCAGATCTGTGACGGAGCATTGAGTATCTGAAACTTTTCAGTGCTCTGTCCATCATCTCCTTGTGTTTGCTTTGTTCACCTTAAGTTGGTATGGTATGCCCAGGTGTGGGCCCCTTGCTCATTTTGTCACTGGATTAAAGATAGCCTGGCTGATGAGGGATGTTACCCCGAAACCGGTCCCAGGATGCTCGTTTCCGGTCCAGGGAAGACACAGTTTGACAGTTCGGGCTGGACTGTTCCCATGAGGAACAGAGTCAAGACTATTTTGCATATGGCTGGATCTGAACTGGGGCAGCGAAGTGAGCTAAAGAATGATGATGGATTCAACGGAGAACTGTGACTGGGGGTGAGTATCTGATGGGTTTTAGTGCTCCGTCCATCATCTCCTTGTGTTTGCATTTGTTACCTTTTACTAAGCCGCATTATCATACCCAGCTGGCAAATGGCCTCATGTCATGTGTGCAAGCGAACAAGGCCGAGGGAAACCCTTGGCCTGCGTGAAGCACAGCTAAGGACTAGAAAGTCTCTCCTACTTATAAATATCGTTAATGCAATTTTAAATCAAGATGTCTTTAAACCATTTCAAACAAAGAAACTTAAAAACATTTGCAATGGAATTAATACCACTCTCTTGTATTCAGAAAATTAACATTTATGGATTTTCACATTATGTTGTGAATGTTTATCATCATATATACAAAACAAAACAAAGAACACTGTTATGAATCATGACAAACAATATTGTTATGGAACCCAATGCATTTCGGGTTTTCAAAAACCCTTCCTCAGGGGTAAATTGATAAAAAATTCACAAGTTAAATGACACAGTTTCCTCCGTCCAGAGCTACAACATGAAACACATAAGTGTATAATAAGTCTCTAACATCTCACAATAGTATGAAAACATTTTTTACAACTAAAATAGGATTTGCACTCAGAAAAGATAAGAGAAAAGCTCAGGGTTGCACCGTGATAGATATGAGGTGTGCTAAAAAACGCTATGAGTGTGACCATAGAAAAGAATGTAATTAAAGTGGCTCTTGATTCGGAGTAACGAAATACTCTCCTTCACCACTAACCCGAGTGAATAATAGTGCTGTTACAGAGGTAAGAATCGCTTACCCGCCGATTAGAGAAATACTCTGAAGGATGCAGATCGATACAAAGTGGAACTTTGTAAAAACAGCACCAGCCCTATATAAATAAACCATGCTCATTTGCAGGGTTCAACCGCCACCAACATTGTATACAATCTATCGCTATGTGCGATAGATGTGTATAACGCAACCACATCAATGGTACATAATAGAATCTCCTCATCAAAAAGGTGTCTGACAGCTTCCAATTTCAACAAACAATCCTTTGTATCTTTAATATACGTTTCCCATGTTGAACAAGCGGTTACAGATGGTAATCTAAGTAATGCCCAATCGGTTCATGGATCAACCCGCATCCAGATACTATTGGTCTGAAAGGAGGATGTACTTTGTTTTTATGCATCTTAGGAAGCATGTATATATGTGGCGTCTTTGGTGTCAGGTTTTGCAAAAACGTATTCTCATCAATTAGACCAGCCTGTAATCCTCTCTGTAAAATCTTGTCCAAGAGGTCCATGACTTCTCTCATTGGATCATGATCCATCAGAATGAACGTATCCGCATTATTCACATGATCATTGACATTCCGTATATAGTACTCCGTTTCAAGAACCACCAGGGCTCCACCTTTATCTGCTGATTGGAATGTTATTTCCTTATCCTGTCTTAAAGCATTCAAGATATGTGATTCTTTGCAAGATAAATTGGTGTGTTTAGGTTGCGTATATTGAATTTTTTCCAGGTCTTTCTTCACCGGAAGCTCAAAAGTATCCAGAGTGTTATGAGAGAGTGGAGCTATAAATGTACTCTTTGGCCGAAATGGTGGTGGAGGTTGAACTTGCCCATCCTGAACCGTGTTAGTGGCAAAGAACCATTTGAGTCTCAACTTAAGCATGAACCTAAACAAAGCTATTTCAGTCTCCAGACTGTTAGACACGTATGTTGGAACAAATGAAATTCCTTTGTTCAAAATCCTCATTTCCTCTGGACTCAATACCCTTTTGGAGATGTTCATCACAAGGGTACTCATTTCCTGATATTTCTCTGTGGTCTGCCTGTGTCTGGTGCCTTTTTTAGTTTTTCCCCTCCGGATGTGCTGTCTGTTGGTGCGTTGGCCTTCTCTGGTGGTAACCTCGAAGATTGACCCTCCGCCAAAAAAGACGGTTTGGTAGCTGAAGGGGTGGCAGTTTCTTCCACATGTCCGCTGGGTTGTTCTGGGATCAGTCTTGCTGATGGTCGTTGTAGAGACAAATCCTGGTCGATGACTACACTTTCCTCCGATGGGGTTGCTCCTGGTTTAAAAAAAAACGTTTTTGGGCATAGGCTTCCGCCCATGAGTACACCTCGTCGAGTTTGTAATCAATTGTGTCTCATCTAAATGTTCTGATCTTGCGCTCATGTACTTCTTTAGCATGTGCATCCAGTCTCTTATTGATGTCTTCCAAAACTTTATCCCAATTTTCATGTTCCATCTGCCGAGATATATCATCTTTAAGTTTGCTCATGTCATGTGTCAACTCTATAAGTATTGTTGATATCTCTTCAATAATTAATAGAATTAGATCCAACAAACATTTGATTAAAATCGCGTACCAGAGGGACATAAATGTTTTATTGAATTTAAATAACATAGGTCATACGGCAATCCTCAATCCTCTAGGGATTCGCTTGACTTTGTGATGCTCGATGAGTGTGGTGGCGTGGAGACGTTGGTTGATCTCCTTCCTCATCATATATTCCAGATGGCGTAACTGTTGTGCTGTAGTTCCTTTTTTTTTATTGAGAATACAAAACAGATACAGCATAGAAAATGTTTACAAAAAACAAAAATCCTAGCAAAGATACATTATATGGTAATATACTTCGATAAGCAGAGAAGCAGCATAGATAAATCCATACATTAAATATACATATAAATAGGTGTTTACACATACTTATAAATATACATATAAGGGGCTCCAACCCCAGTTAATTATAACTGCCCCTCCCTCCAATTTTTCAGGGAGTCCCATATCTTATTGCCAAAATCACGCATTTTCTTACCCTTGTGGAGATATAAAGTGGATTCGATATTATGAATAGCAAGAAGCCTGGTCAGCCACATTTGAAAGGTTGGGGCATTTGGATCCTTCCAAGCGGCTGAAAGTAAAATACGCAATACAGCGATGGCCAGAAAAATAAAGGCCTCTGTTTCACTATTAATGAGAGCCGTTTTACTATCGCTCCCGAGAATCATCACCGTCGGGGATAGGCTGATCTTTAAGCCTAGCAGCCCCTCCAAAAGTTTCTCGATCTCGGTTTTTATCAGGCTAAGCTTCTCGCAATAAAAAACATATGCAAGAGATCTCCAGGGCCTTTCCGGCACCTAGGGCAGTTGCTATCGATCCTCATACCCCAATCGTGTAACTTAGATGGTGTGTAGTACAAATTGAAGAGTGTTTTGAAATGCTGGACCTTCAAGTTTGAGGACCGTAGTACCTGCTTGTCCAAACCCAAAGCTTTATCAAGATCTATATCCGGATCTTGAAGTCTGACTGCCCAGGCAGCATCGTGCTTCTCGAGATCGTCGGGCAATCATTCTATCAGAACTTGATATATACTCCTAATCCTATCGTCTCCTCTTAACAAATATCCCAGCACAGGGCAATAGGGACCGGGGATGATATCCGAGATAACAGTTTTGAGTGTTTGTGAAACCTGGAGATACTTAAAGATTTGGCCGCTGGACAGACCATACTTCTCCTGTAGTCAGTTAAAACTTTATTCAGCATCACATCGCCCACCGTCCGAATGCCCAGCTGTTCCCAGCATTTCCAGGCCCCATCCATACTCAAGTTTGGTAAGTAACCTGAGTTCCACAGCGGGGTATGCATATTGATCTTAGGTATATGAAGCAATTTCTGCAGATTTTTCCACAGATCCCAGGCGCTAAGCGGCCCCTTATACCAGGATTTAAAAAAAATCTACAGCTAGTTTTTCTCAGCAGTGCCCCCACGGCCTCCTTTCCCATCAATAGTTGTGAAATTGATGGTGGAACATATAGATCAAAGGTCGGGTCATATGAATATCTCCCACTGGGTACTGGCTCAAATAATATAGACATCTGCGTCAACAAACAGGCCCAGTGGTAGAATCTTATGTTTGGGACTGCTAGACCTCCGCGTTCCTGTGGGAGAGTCATATATCTTGCTGCCCGCCTGGTTTTACCATACTGCCAGAGAAAGCTATTGAAGATAGACTCAATCTTTTTTAACATCCCTTCCTCGATTAAATAGGGTATGCATCTAAACAAGTAAAGGGGTTTGGGTAACATAGTCATCTTTAGAACGTTGGTCCTCCCTATCAGAGATAGATGCGATGAGTCCATCCGCTTCAAATCTGACTCGATTTTTTTAAGGATTGGGGCAAAATTATCCTGAATAATAGAGCCTGTTTCTGCGTTAATTACTACCCCAAGATAAATCGCAGAATCAGCATATCTTTGATCGACTTTAACAACCTCCTTTGAGCAGATTACCTGGGTTTTTGACTCATTTAGGCGATACCCAGAGTGCATACCAAAATCCCTAGTGACTTCCACCAAGATCCGCATGGCCTCAGCTGGCTCTGGTGTAATCACTGCCAGATCATCGGCATACACCAATATTTTGCTTTCAAATCCATTAGTTAATTCTGGCTGGATTCCCTCATTCCCCAGAATTTGCCTGACCAGCGGGTCGATGTACAATGCAAATAGTATAGGTGAGCAGGGGCAACCCTGACGGGTGCCCCTGCTTATCCTAATTCTATCTGAGCTCTGACCCATCATCTGTATTCGGGCCATTCGGTCACAGTACATGGCCTCTATGGCCAACCGGATTTTTGGGCCAAAACCTCTCTCTATCAGGACGTCCCACAGGTATAGCCACCTGACACGATCGAACGCCTTTTCCGCATCGAGGAGGATCATGGCGACCCCCCTCCACCCAGCAGCATAGGCCTCGAACAGCGAAATTGCTCTCCTAACGTGGCCCGCCGTTCCTCGACCGGGGATGAACCCATGCTGCCAGGGGGAGACAAGCCCACCAATGACCCTCCCCAACAGCGCGGCCAGGATCTTTGCGTACAGCTTATTGTCCGAATTGATCAAGGATATAGGCCTGTAGGACCCAGGGTTTTTCCTTGGCTTTCCCTTTTTATGGAAGACAATGATGTTGGTGTCTTTCCATGTTTCCTGGATCTTGCCCGTACAGATGATGCCATTGAATAGGTCCAACAATATTGGAGCCAGCTCAGCCGAAAGACACTTATACACCTCGAGGGGAATGCTATCCGGCCCAGCAGCCTTTCGGATAGTGCCTCACGGATCTCATCCAGCGTTATATCCAGCTCCAATTTTTCCCTGTCAGCTAATCCCAATCTGGGCCCATTATCCGGATACCTGCCATGTGGACGCACCCCACCCATTTCTTCCTTATACAGGGCTTGATAGAAGTTTGCGAAAACTGAGAGGATGCCCTGAGGTTCCACAACATCACGTCAATTCTCATGGATGCTTGTTATTATGTTTTTAGTGTAGCCTTGCCTGACCCTTAACGCTAGTTTCTTCCCAGCCTGCTCCCCAGTCTCATACACTCTCCTCTTATATGTCCAGTATCCCGCTGCCGCTTTCTCTGCCAGTTGTTTTTGTAATTCCGCTTTAATTAGGCAGAAACTGGTTTGACTCTCTCTACCTTCCCTTCCTTGTGTTAGATCTTGGCAGTGCTGTTCTTCTGCCTTAGCTAGATTTGCCAAAAGCTTGATCCTATTGGCCTGTACTTTTTTCCTGGCCTGGGCAGTGTAACTAATGACCTCCCCCCTCAAGCCTGCTTTAAATGAGTCCCACACACAGTTCCTGGATGCGCTATAACGATTGGCATCAAAGAATTCGCGGGCCCATTTTTGCATATATTCCAAAAACTGTGCATCAGTCAAGAGTTTCCGATTGAAGGTCCAAGCCCTGCAATTCCTAACTAATCCTATACCATTGTATGTGATTGCCAACGGGCTATGATCCGAGAGGACCTTGTGAATGCTTCCTAATGTTGATCTTGCTAATTTCCGTGGACGATATAAGGAAATAGTGCAGCTTACTGTACCTCTGGTGGAGACAAGAAAAGTATGTGTAGCCTGGGTTGCTAGGCTCCTTTGCCCCCCAGACATCCGTTAGACCATGCAACAGCATCATAGAACGGAGAGCCCTAGATACCCTTGGTTTTCTGCCAGCATACGAGCTTCCCGCAGAAAGGTCTATAGAAATATTAAAGTCCCCACATACCAGTATGGGAACCGGCCATGTTGACAATTCCTCTTCTAATATTTCGAAAACCTCTGGGTCATCCTGATTTGAGCCATAGATGCCACAGATTGTAAGGCCGCACTCCAACTCCGCCAGGGCCCATCTACCCAGTGCATCAGACTTAACCCGTTTCGCCCCCCCAGCATAGCTTTCCCCAAAATCACTACCCCCCTTACTGTTGAGGTTTGGGAGGAACATGCCAGAATATTGAACCCTCCAACCTTGAGGAGCTGCTTCTTAGCCCACGGTAGGTTGGTTTCCTGAAGGCACAGGATATCGATAGGTTCAGTTTTGACAAACTGTTCCAGTCTTGCTCTCTTCCTACAATCGTTCAGCCCACCTATGTTTATTGAGTATACACTAAGGCTCACCATACTTATTGTTAAAAAAATACCTTACTTTTGTCTGCAAAGAGTGAAAAGAATTTTTTTCCATAGCATATATACCATTTCCTAACAACACAAGAACTAGCAGCAGCATGGAGCAAGGGCGGATCTGTTAATTAGAACAAAACGATCATGTGAGCCATATCTTACCCCCCAAACCCCCCCCCCCCCCAGCAAAAAAACCCCAAGAAAAAAAAACGGAAAAACAACTGAACTGGGAAAAGATCCAACACAGAGCTTAAATCCATATACCTGGACCCAATACCAACTGTATAAGCAAAGAAAAGAAAAAGAGAAAGAGCCATACTACCAAGCCAGGTAGTTCAAAAGTTCAAATAAGTAGAGCAGCAAACACATTATGAGTTTTAAACCCCTCGCCAGACTAAGCGCTCCGCTAGACAAACTTATTTAATTCACAAAGAGCCCAAAAACTCCTTTGCCTTAACTTCTGACGAGAAGTATAGAGTCCTTCCATCTTAAACTATCTTAAGCTGCGCTGGGTTCACTAAGTAGACCTGGGTATGTTTATCCTGAAGGGGCTTGATCAGCTGGCGGAGTCTCCACCGCCTCTCGACCGTTGCGTGGCAAAAATCCGGTCTCACAAAAAAGGTCACTCCCTCGCTAGATCTTTTTGCGTCGGGCGGGCCTTTTCAAATATGATCTGCCGGAGGACAAAGTTCCCAAATAATATCAAAACTGCCCTTGGCTTATCGCCGCTTCCAGCCCCCGGGCGAGCGCTAAACGGAGTGCAATGTACTCTCTGCATTTCCGCCACCCAGTTCCACTCAGACAGTTCAGGGAATGCCGACTTAAAGAGGTTGATCTTAAAGACCCTGATGTCTGAGCCCTCTGCCCCTTCCGGAACCCCCAGGACTCGCAGGTTATTGCGCCTTAACCGATTTTCCATGTCCTCCAGTTTCCACTGGATGTCGACAACCTGAGCGCTCTGGGAATCTATCTTGGATGATGCTACAGCTGCTTCTGCTTCAGTTGCCACAATCCGTTCCTCCAAGTTGGTGACTCTATCCCCCACATTAGTGTATGACTTAGACAGTTTTCTAACAACACCCTGCATCTTACGCATTGCCGTCGTGACTTCCAGGTGTCCTGTCTAGCTTCTTCCCTATGCGTAAGGATGGTCTGATATATGACATCTAATAATGGAGGATAGGATACTGGGGCCTCGGCATTGGGGCTTCCCTGAAGGGGTGTAGCTGAAGAGTGGTCCCAGGCCAGATCCCGCATGGGTTGTACATGGACGCTTCCCTGGGCGACAGGTCTTTTAGCCGTGCTGGGGGGATTCTGTTCCAAATCACTGTCGGATTCCAAATTGCTCTCTTCCTGAGAGGAGCTCCTCGCCTCATCGGACCATTCTGCTTCCTCTGACACCGAGAAGAAACACTCACTGCTATCTTTCTCCTTCTCTTGTTCTTTATCCCTTTCATCCATAAGAGTCAGCTGGGCCAGGGGAGGGCACAATAGTGTAATCTCTATCTCCTTCACTCTACCCGTATCCCCTCCAATCGCCAAAGCTTGCCACGAAGCCGCCTCCAGCTGGTTACTTGACAGTACAGGCACATATACGGATTGTACGGGATAAGAGGTGATTTCAATTGTTCCCCCACTATCAGATGCAGCCCCATCAAGTTGTTCATCAGCACCAGTAAGCACCAGGGATCCCACAGCTGCCCCTTGCCCCCCTGTTTCAGTCAAACCTTCTGCCAGCACAACAATTGGCATCGTCGCATCCTCCAGCCCCTCTACCTCGTCCAGAAGGCGGGGTTACATGCGGGATTGGTACCCGACTCTTTAGCCTCCTTGGCCTCCTGTGTCGCTGTCTCCTGGGCGGAGGGTTGAGACACCGCCACAACAACGTTCTTCTGGCTCCTTCCTCCACGAACCAACATCTCCGAGATAGAGGGGGACTGCCGTGGGCGCTGTACCACCTGATTGCCTCTCTTGGATAGTACTGGCGTTTCACCAGGTTCACCTGTATTCGAGCCCCCTGTGGACAGGGATATCTCTGCTGGCTCGCGCTGTGCTTGCTCTGAAATTGGGGCTGAAGCTGGGGTCGCCTGTACTGCCTGCATTGCCTGTGTGTTGACTGTGCTGCTTGTGCTGCCTGGGTTTTCTTCTTTGCTGCTGCTGCAGCCTTTGCTGATACTCCTGCTGCCGGTTTCGGGGCCATTATCGGTGTGACAGCCACTGGGTGCAGCCTCTGCTGTAAGAAACTGATCAACACAGCCGCTCCTCCCGCAGCTCTTCCCTCGGCTCCCCCTGCCTGCTTCGACCAGCTACTGACACGCCCCCAGCGCCGCAGACGTCAGATCCAGAACGCCAGAGCAGCAGCCAGCAGCCTCAGAATCCCGTCTGTAGCCGCTAATTGCCTCACTCCGAAGCCAGCTGCTCCGGTCCGCCAGGGACTACACAACATCAGCACACTTTCGCCGGGTCAGAACATCCAGGTAAACCGCTACTCCTGTGGGGGATGGGGGGTTACTGCGCCTCGCCCACGCTGCTGCTCCGCGGCTTCCTCACACAGCCGCCATCTTGCTTCCACGTGACTATTTCACCTTCACACCGTTGTGCTGTAGTTCCTACGGAGGAACTGAATGTGCGTGTGTCACTGATTAATGAATAAATCACTGTCAATATTTATAAGTAGGAGAGACTTCCTAGTCCTTAGCTGTGCTTCACGCAGGCCTAGGGTTTCCCTCTGCCTTGTTCGCTTGTAAATTGTATCCAAGACGGTTTTTAGGGCTAACCCACAGTGTGAACAGCATGCAAAATAGTGTTAAAATACAGAATACAGTAGACTTTCCAACTAGAGTAGAATAGAAAAGATATAGGTGTGCAGGCTCGCTTTCATAAATAGAATTCCTCATGTCAAAAGTGACATATTCAGCCAGTTGTGGCTTTTCTGCCAAAAGTACTAGTTTGCATGCAAGTATTTTGACCACATCTTTACAATGTTAAACATGAAACTACAAGTCCAAAATGCAATGCATTATTGGTTTAAATGCCAGAACTGGCTAGAGGGCTTTCAAAAGAAGTGGTGCCAATTTCACGAAAAGTAAGGCCAATGGGCAGCTTAAAGCATATTTAGAAATGCGAGCATTGCAGATCTGTTAAATTATATGTTTTAAAAGTGCATTCGAATACACGATTTCCTACAGGCTTTTGGATGACCAGTCATACTGAATTCATCAATATAGTCATCCTTTGTCAGTAACCGAGGAGTGAAAATAATTACTTATTTTCGGCATGTTTGTCCAAGGGGTACAATAAACGCTTCTCTGGGCCTGACCCCCTACCCCATTTGGTAATTAATGTACACCTCTACTGCCACCCCTGCCCCCCAAAGGTCTGAAGACCTCTGCCCTAGATGCACCTATATTTTCTTCCACCCAAATCTCGAAGAAGCAATCTTCATTGCTGCACTCTCGGTGATAGCGCTTCTTACTGAAGGTCACAGCCTTTTCTATACCTCCAGCTGTGCAGTCTAGCCACTCACACTGCAGAAAACTGGATCCTTTCTCTTCGCCCCAACTACAGAGTGAGTGGTAAAAATGAAACTTGCTGAATGTAATATCATAGCTACCACAATGGGGTTTCACATATTACAGTCCCTGCTAATATCCTCTTTTGACAACAACGTCAGGTTACCATATGGCGACTCAGTTACTCCTAGGTAACAAGTTCCCTTCCATTATAATGTGTGTTCTGCCTCAGTGTACGAACCAGAAATTGCTTTGTAGATTGGAAGATGGCCCCGCACTCATTACTTTAAAATCAGTCCCAGACACAAAGATTACACTGTTTGAGGTGGAGGCCGCAATTAGAAGACTCCCGACAGGAAAAGCCCCTGGCATTGATAAAATCCCTGGGGACTTTTACAAAGATCAACCTGAGATTGGGTCTGCGTATTTCTGTCTGGTGTTTAATGCTATACTTCAGGGATGCCCCATACCTGAAACTTGGCTGGGGGCGGAAATTGTCCCGGTATTTAAAAAGGGCTGTCCATTAATCCCTGCAAACTACCGCCTGATCAGCTTGATCGACGTGAGTCAAAAACTCTTTGCACGGATTATCCTCGACCGCCTCCAGACTTGGATGGAGGACTCGGAGATACTGAACCCCTACCACGCCGGATTCAGGGAAAAAACATCTACCGTTGACCAACTTTTAAGATTGCAATTGTTATATTGGAAAACGGTCAAAGTAGAGGGTGGCAGCCTCTACTTGATTTTCGTTGACCTTACCGCGGCATTCGATCTGGTACCCCGGGAAGTCTTGTGAAATGTCTTGGCGGACATGGGGATTCCAATATACCTACTTAATATTCTTAGGAGACTCCACTTTAACAATTTTGCGCAGGTTAGAAGCGGCAAGAAGGGTGCTTTGACTCCTAGGTTTGTGGTCAACAGAGGAGTGAGGCAGGGATGCGTCCTGGCGCCCACCCTTTTCTGCCTCTTTGTTAATGCCCTAATTGCCCTCCTCAAAGGAGTGAAAGATATTGATGCACCTAAGATACGTGGTGAGCAGGTAGTGGCACTTATGTTTGCCGATGAAACCCTCCTTTTGTCCAAATCTCCGATGGGAATACAGCGTGCCCTAGATAGTTTTGCCAGCTTCTGCCAGAAAAGGGAGTTGGAGATTAATATCTCAAAAACCAAGTATATGATCTGCAATCCGCCAAAGATCACCTGCTCCAACCCCTCCTTAAATGGCACTGCTCTGGATAGGGTCACTGTGTTCGAGTATTTGGGCATTACCCTCAGCGATACTATGGAGTGGGGCCCTCAGTTAGCTAAGGCCAAAATCAGGCTAGTGCAATTGACAGGGGCTGTTTTAAAATTGCACCGGGAATCGACAGCTAAACCGGTTGCTCCTGCCCTGGAAATTTATAAAGCACAAGCCCGGGGAGCCATTTTGTATGGGGCAGAACTGTGGGGCCACTGTCGAACTGAAGATATCCTCAAGGTGGAAAATTGTTTCTTAAGATCTCTGCTGTCCCTTCCAGGTAGCACTCCCCTTATCCCCCTAAGAATGGACTTAAATATAAGACCTATAGACAAGGTAATTGGTCTTTGCCCTTTAGCATACTATCGTAGACTATGGGTGACCCCAGAATTGACTATGGGTGACCCCAGAATTGAGGTACTTCAGAGAAGAAGTCAAGGAACTTATGAGACTCCCTGGGACAGATAAAATCCAATAGTTTGCCCATATAAGAAAGGAGAGTAAGAGGTTGGGTCTCCCGGATCTCTGGAGTAAGCCTGAGGTAGCGTGCATGAAGGTGTCCCGTGCTGACTTGGTGAGACTCCGTTGTAACCAACATCTGGAGGATGTTGTCACCAACTCTGTGCTGGGATCCCTAACTCGGGACTTTTTGAGTCATAAAGATGAGTATAAACTTGAGCCCTTCTTGGATGCGATTGTCCCTACCCACGCAAGGAAACTCTATGTCCAATTCAGACATGGCACACTACCCCTTAGGGCTTTTTTGCATAAATGGTCTGATAACAAATCACTAGAATGTCCAGCATGTGGGGCAAAGGAGGAGTCTGTGTCCCAGGTCTGGAAAACCCTCAACCTGGCCACCCAACCTGGGATATGTGCCCTGTTGTTGAGCCGGTGACAGAGGAGAGTCCTTCCTCCCTCCGCACCCCCTCCCAGAGTTCTGCACCCTCCCACCGGGAGAAGTACCCCCTGGAAGTCAAACCGGTAGGGACCTTAATTACAGGTACCCCACCCTCCAGGTCAGGCAACTCCTGAACCTGGCACCCCAGTCCAGGATCTAAACCCTGCGACTGGTCCGAACCCTGAACCTCGGGTACGCTGCCACCATTGGGACTTGCTGGCGCACTCAATTGCAAGGCTCTCAGCTCCAACTCCTTAAGCTGAAGCTCGTGCGCCAACTTCCTCTCTTCCAAAGCTAATCTTTCTCTCTCCCTCTCGTGCTCTAACTTGGCAAGCTCCCATCTCAATCGCCTCTCCTCCCTCCTGTCCTCATACTTCCTTGACACCCACTCCTTCTAGATCCACTACTGCCCGCCCTGGAACGTCTTCCTGGCAACACATTTTCAGTAACATCAATACCCAGTAGGTCTAGCTCTTCTTGGGTGTCCGCTTCCCCTGGTGTGCCCTGCCCCTCCTGTTCCCCATCCCCTCTCCCCTCTGGGTGGGCTCCTATCCATGTCCTCAATGCGGTACTGAGTTCCTCCTTTGCGGCTCTCCGCCCAACCGGCAACCCCATCCCATGTCAAAATTCCCTTAACTGCACCACCGTATACTCTTCAAGTTGGCCAGCTGGAACTCCATTTTGACAGGTGGGGACCCAGATAAATAAAGGAAAGATACTAGGACGTAGGTAACAGGTATGGGTCACAACAGGTCTCTACACACTCAGGTTAGACAGTGGGGGTCACTTGAGTAGGCTTGCATGCACGATAGGTGTCTAGTCTAATTGCAGCGCACTCTGTCCCACTGGAGGGTGCTGTATAGTCACAGGTCCTGAATCCCACCGCTCGCCACCAAAATTTAGGAACTGGGTTCGCCAGGTCCCTTGGGGGGTAGCAGGGACCGATCAGGCAAGCACCCGAAGCTTAGGTGTTAAGTGACTATACCACACACATCCACTGAGACAAAAAGTGCACGCAAAGACTGAGTCCACACCAGAATGTTTGATTCAAATAAATAAGTTTTATCTGGGATCAGAATCAGGGCAGTCAAAAATCACAGCAGCATTAACTCATTGCTTTCCCTTAAAAACACATGCTTTCCATTTCTTGGCCATAAATACTTAAATAAATAAATATTAAATATGAAATACCGGTAGGCCTGGTAACAGCCTTGCTCCTAGTCAGCACCTGCAAGGAATTCCCTTTTAAGACATTTAAATAACATTTCATTACTCTGCAGCAGTCACTTCGTCGCTGCAGGAATCGGCGTGTCAATCAATGGGGGGTAAAGCTGCAAATATAAGCAAATTATCAGCAAATGTAGTGCATTTCACAAGGCTGGAATAAAGCAGTTCAATAATTAGAAATAAGCATTTCTTTTAGGTAAACTCCAACAGTTCATTCGATGGGCAACAGGCACTAATAACCTTTCCTGCCGGCAAAATGAGCATTCCTTTTGGTCGGAATAGGCAGGACATTACTCTCAGGAGCTAAGCATGACAATTCCAATACCAATCAGGCCACCATAACAGAATAACCTTTCCCCTACTAAGGGGTTAACTTTTCCCTAGGAATAGTCACAAGAGCCCCCTGGAGGGCTCCTCAAACGACACAGAGCTCCGGCCCAGTCCACAGTACTTATCGGGGCCAACAGTGCCCAACTACAGTCTCCCGCGGGGAGGGCGGTCTTGGAGCATCCCCGGGGGTTTACCTTACTTCTTCGGCCCTTTCTATGGCCCTTGCGGAGGTTCAGCACGCTGGGGATGATACCCGGAGGCGCGCTCTCACTACTGCGCTCTCCGGTGAAGTCGAGGACAGGCGGGGGCTCCGGTACTCTTCGAGAGCCCCCGCGCAGGTGTCCGAGCCGGTCCTCCCTCAGGGCTTGCAGGGATCGGGAACCAATGGGAGGCCCAGGCGCCCAGCGACCGCCAATAGCAGAGCGGCTCGCGGAGCACAGCACAGGGACTCAATCAGCACACGGTGGGGCGGAGTCAACACGGGATCCCCCGTCACGTGATGCCAGATCCAGGCTTCAGGCCTAGCGATGTCTACTGCGGCCTGACAAGATTTCACGGCATCCTTGCCTAGCTCCGGGGGCCGCCGAGAGGATGCAGAAGGCGGCGTTGACATCTTGGGGAAAGCGCCGGGCCGCGACAATGTCGGCGAGGCTCAGAGAGCCAATTGTCTGAAGCAGTAAGTTCAGGGGCGCACTCGGTGGAAAGCGCGAAAAGGGGGCACAGCTGAGAAGCGCCTGGTAGCTAAAGCGCTTGGTTCTCGTAGCGCTCTGGGGGCTATTCACGATCGCGCCTCTGGCAGTTCTCTGTGGGGCCACAGAGGGTCTCCACACAGTAGTGCTTCTCAGGGGGGCACAGCGCTTGCCAGTCAACAGTTCACAGAGCTACTCAGGGGGGTACAGCGCTTGCCAGTCAGCAGTTCACAGCGCTACTTAGGGGCACCATAGGAAAGCGCTGGATAGGGGAATCAGACAGAGTTGCAGGTCAGATAACCCCGGACAGGCCACTCGACAGTGGCAGAATAGCAGGGGGGACCCAGGTGAAGGCAGGGAGCGTAGGGAGTGACACAGCGCCAATACCTGGTTGATTCCCCACCAGTCCTGTGGGCAGTGAGAAGGTCTTCTTGACGCTAGCTGGTTCCTACGCCCTTGGTGGTAGTTACTTGAAGAGAGCGGGGGGTTTGAGTTGAAGGCTTGTCAAGTTTCCTCAGCAGATCACTTCAGGTGGTCCCTGGGTTCCCCTCCTGCTGGGCCAGATCAGTGGGCTAGTTCAGTGTTCCTCACACAGCATGGTGGGCAGCGCCTAAACCCTGTCACCCCCAGTGGTATAGGTTCCTGACTAGGCCCTACCGCCCAAGTCTCCTGCGTAGGGTCCCCCAGGTCAGTGATGCCCCAACTGACTAGAAAGTTTCCCTCCCTTTCCTTTTATAGCGTCAGTTGGCAGTTGGCAGTGGCAGTTGGTGTCCACTCCCCTATTCTGAAGGTTCCAGGAGCTTCCTCACTCTAGCTATGGGCAGGCTGGCAGGCTGGTATTGCAACAATGTTTAAGGGTTCCAGCCAGCTCCTGGCTACTATAGTGCACCTATAAAGACCACGCTGCAGTAGCAGGGGTCAGTGGCAGCCATGTTAGGGGAAGAGAGCACCTGCACCTTAGCATTGATAAGCAATGGGAAGGTGCCCAGAGACCTAAGGCCAACAAAAATGAAGGTGGGAAAAATGAGGCAAAAGCGAAACATTTCAGGGCAAAGGGCCAAGTCCAACACCCCTACACTACACAAACACCACTGCACTACCCTAAAACACTGCCCCCTACACTACACAAACACCACAGCACTACCCTAAACCCTAAAACACTACCCCTACACTACACAAACACCACTGCACTCCCCTAAACCCTAAAACACTACCCCCAGCACTACCCCTTACACTACCCATTCACCAATGCACTACCCTAAACCCTAAAACACTACCCCAGCACGACCCCTTACACTACCCAAACACCACTGTACTACCCTAAAAGACTACGCCAGCACGACCCCATACACTACACAAATACCACTGCACTACCCTAAATTCTAAATCTACACCCAGCATGACCACCTACACAACACAAATACCACTGAACTACCCAAACCCTAAACCTACCCCAGCACAACCCCTACACTACACAAACACCACTACACTACCCGAAACCCAAAACACTACCCCCAGCACGACTCCTACACTACACAAACACCACTACACTACCCTAAACCTTAAAACACTACCCCCAGCACGACCCCCTACATTACCCAAACACGGCTGCACTACCCAAAACCCTAAAACACTACCCCAGCACGACCCCCTACACTACATAAACACCACTGCACTACCCTAAACCCTAAAACACTACCCACTACACTATACAAACACCACTGCACTACCCTAAACCCTAAAACCCTACCCCCAGCATGACCCCCTACACTACACAAACACCATTGCACCGCCCTAAACCTAAAACACTACCCCAAGCATGACCCCCTACAATGCCCAAATACCACTGCGCTACCCTAAACCCTAAAGCACTACCCCAGAACGACCCCCTACACTACCCAAACACCACTGCACTACCCTAAACCCTAAAACACTACCCCCTACACTACACAAACACCACTGCACTACCCTAAAACCTAAAATATTACCCCCAGCATGACCCCCTACACTACCCAAATACCACTGGGCTACCCTAAACCCTAAAACACTACCCCAGAACGACCCCCTACACTACCAAAACACCACTGCGCAACCCTAAACCCTAAAACACTACCCAGCACGACCCCCTACACTACACAAATAACACTACACTGCCCTAAACCTTAAAACACTACCCCCAGCACGACCCCTGACATGATGAGGAATTTATGCAGTGCCTCATTTCGTATCCTCCTTTACAAACATGTCTGTTTGCAGTTTCACGGTTTTGCTTTTAGCATAGTTTGTTTCAGGTGCCTCTAGACTGAGGAAAAGTATTTCACTAAAGCAATGTCACATAATTGAGCCCCTCATTCAGACCTAGGAAAGTGCCTCAGTCCTTTTTCAAAGGTTTGTCACGGATATTTCTGCAGTCCGTTTGTGCAAATGTGGAAATTATTCAGAACATGCTAAGCAGTAGCACAGTTGAACTCTGAGAGATCGCTCACCACTTAAACGGTAAGGCAGGTGTAAAAAGGGACATGGCCACGGACCACCTCTCTGCAACGCAGCTCTGTGGCACTTACTGGAGGTACCTGGTGGGCTAGTTGGACCCCAGGGACCCTGAAGATTCAAGGGGACTTAATCCCCCAACTTAAAACGTGCCACGGGCGAGTTTGCACAGTGGTGAAGGAAGGGTCTGGGCCTGAAGTGACATGTGTGCAAACACGCCCTGTGGCGCGTTTTAAGTTGGGGAATTAATTCCTCTTCAATCTTGAGGGTTCCTGGGGGCCAACTAGCCCACCAGGTACCTCCGTTAAGCACCAGAGGCCTTCGTTGCAGAGACGTGGTCCAGGCCATGCTCCTTTTTACACCTCTCTGCAACGCAGTTCTGTGGCGCCTACTGGAGGTACCTGGTGGGCTAGTTGGACCCCAGGGATCCTCAGGATTCAAAGGGGCTTAATCCCCCAACTTAAAACATGCCACAGGGCGTGTTTCCACAGTGGTGAATGGAGGGGGCGGGCCTGAGGTGATGTGTGCAAAAACGCCATGTGGTGCTTTTTAAGTTGGGGAATTAATTCCCCTTCAATCCTGAGGGCCCCTGGGGGCCAACTAGCCCAACGGGTACCTCCAGTAAGTGCCAGAGGCCTGCATTGCAGAGAGGTGGTCCAGACCTCGCCCCTTTTTACACCTCTGCAATGCAGCTCTGTGGCACTTACTGGAGGTACCTGGTTGGCTAGTTGGACCCCAGGGACTGTCAGGATTCAAGGGACTTAATCTCCCAAATTAAAATGGCCACTTGGCGTGTTTGCACACATGTCACCTCAGGCCCCCCTCCCTTCACCACTGTGCAGATGCGCCCCGTAGCGCATTTAAAGAGGTAGTTTTAATCTCCCTGCCATATTATGTACTAGGGCCTTACAGAGGAGGTCATGCTAATCACATGTGTACCCCAACGCATAGTGTTCCCTAGTGTATGTAGGTGTTTTTATTGTATTCTAAGTGTATTTTAGCATACCACTGGCTCTAGGCCTGGTTGGTCAGAGTCTGTTACAACCAGTACCCGTCTGAAAAAGTTTTGGGCATAGGATGATTTTGTAACAAGGCTTCTTTCTGCTCCTCTGTTGGTTCTTTCTGCACATATCTTGCTTCTTCTTGCACTTTTCTTCGTCTTTATGGACTTCTGTTGGTACTTTCTGCATTTCTTTTGCTTCTTTCTGTGCGTTTTTTCTTCTTTCTTCACATGTCCTACCTCTGTAGGCATCGCTAGACACTAGCATTTGAAAAACCTTTGAAATTCACTGAAAAAAACATAGGTTTCAGGCACGTTATAGTTAGAAATTAGCATTTAAAAAACCTTTGAAATTCACTGAAAAAAACATAGGTTTCAGGGGTGCTATAGTTAACTGGACATTTCACTCATACAAAACCATAGAAATTCCTCTGTTATAGTTAGTTCTGCTAACTATAACTCGCACCCCTGCAATGCACTGCTGATGACGTCACATATAACACCACTCATGACATGGTCAGTGACATCACTGATGACATCTCAAATGACATCACTGATGACATCTCAAATGACATCACTGATGACATCACTGATGACATCATCCATGTGATAAATTGATGCATCTTCTCACACCCTAATATAACCTTTGATACAGCCAGTCTAAATTACAGACTGCCATTCTCAAAACCATAGACACTCCAACAGCAATAACTACACACACAATCACTGATTCTTAGGATTACACACACATCCTCTCACTCACCTGTACAGTCACTCGTACTTACGGTCACTCAGTACAGGACTATCTTATGCACTCATACACCTATATAAACACTCACACACCACCACTCATCCATAGAGTTACTCACACACATAGTCAGTCATGCAAATAATTAATCACACTGCCAATTTCTCACCTATACAGTTATACACACACAAGCTCAAATACTAGCACATTCTTACGCCCTTATAAATCACTGATACAAGCACACACCCATCCATACAGCCACTCTCAGAATAACACAGTCTCACTTATAGCCATTTATATACTCCAACACACCTATATACTGCCTTTCACATATGTAGTTACTCACACTTGTACCAATGAGATATACATTCACTCACTAACATGGCCATACACTCTTGAAACCATGCACCCAGTGAATCACCCACTCACACATCTATGCACAGAGTCACACACATCCCACCAACATAAACACTCATGCACCCATACAGATACCCAGACGACCGAAGCGAAGGGCTCACAAACCCTCCCGAGCACAAGCTCAATTCTGATTGGCTGCCAACACTCCAAACCAGAATGTGTTGGTAGCCATCTTGAGACTCGGTAACAAGAAAACAGTAGAAAAAAGGTTAAAAAAACAAGAAAAAGGGGCAGAGTAGAAACACCCTGACCCCCTTGGGATGCTCAGGGTCCCTGTTGCCAAAAAAAGCATTTAAAAAAAATCTGCGGAATTCGTGGTGGGTGCACAAATCCGGTAGAGAAAACAAAAAAAAAACAAAGCGTGGGCTCCTGCGTTCCGTTTTGTATAACCCTGGGTGGGCCAGGTCCCGGGGGCAATGCGCAGTTAATAAGCGGGGACCGCCGCAGCCCCGGGGGCCGCCACCCCGGGGCTTTATTCATATGTGTTCCTGCAACCTGGAGACTGCCACCTCCAGGGGCTTCTAAAAAAATGTGTGTGAGGGCTCCATCCCCCCAACGCTTATTCGGGGACCGCCACCTCCACGAGGCATTCATCAATATGGGTGAGGGGGCCTCGTGGGCCACCCCAAGTCCCAGGGACCGCCACTTCCCTGGGGCGTGGATGAAAGTAAAAAAGTGGGGGGGCTCCTGCTACCCCCACACTCCCCCGGGGACCACCACCTCTCCAGGGCACAAATTATTTAAATATGGGGGTCGTTGCAGACCCCTGGGGACCACCACCTTCTCGGGCTTTAAAAATGCTGGGAGGGGGCCGCGTGGCCCCACTCCTGGAGCTCTCTATGGCCCTGGGGACTGCCACCCCCGGAGCCGGCTCCTGCAATTTCCCGTGGGTGCCCACCACATAGACATTGCTGTTTGCTATGGCAGGGCGGAAGCATGGCTCCCGCCCTGTCATAGCAATCTCCTCCTTTGCTTTGTTGAAGCAAGAGCAGGAAACCTGCACTCATTTGTATGTCAGCAGCTCCCCTTGCCCAAAAGCAATGTCTGCTCCAGCAGGAGGCGAGGAACTGTCAGGGACCGTGGGGTCATTGGGGCTTCCCCCAAGGTCCTCATCAAGGAGGCCAGGCCCCGGGAGATGGGGTCCCGGGCCAGAACTGGCCCAGGTGAGGAGGGCCATGTGGCACCAGGGGGTGCGCTTGCAGAGTGGTGCAGGGAGGGGGCAGGCCTCCAGTGAGATGCCGGCTTTTTATTTTAATATCTTTTTAGAAGGGGGCTGTGTGGCCCCCTTTCTTTCAGTCTTTTTGGGGCCCTGAGGACCCAATCCCCCAGGACCTGCCACATTTTAAAAAAAACTGGAAGGGGGCTGCTCGGCCTCCTCCCGAGGCCAATTTCGGCCCGGGGCCCCATCGCCCGGGGCATGGCCATAAATACATTTAAAAAAAATGTTTATTGAGGGGGCCGCGTGGCCCCCTCCTGAGGCATTTATCTGCCCCAGGGACCCCATCCTCCGGGGCATTGCCTCTTTTTTATTTTTATTTTTGTTTATTCTGAAGGGGTGTCTTTGGTGGCCAATTACCCCTCCTGTTACCTCCAGTAAGTCCCACACAATGGGATTGCTAAGACATCTTTGGAGGCCACGCCCCCTTTCTCCACCACTATGGAAATGTATCTCCTAGCAGACTAAAGGATGGGGGCTGAAGTCCACTTCACTCTTGAGGGACTATGGGGGCCAAGAAGCCCTCCTGGTACCTCCTGTAAGTCCTACGCAGCGGGATCCCTGAGCGCTGGTCGGAGGCCCTGCACCCTTTCTGCACCACTCTGCAAACGCGTCTACTAGTTAAAGAAGTTTTTGCAACGCAATAGGTTTAGCATTTGCGAGAGTGGCATTGTAAATGTAAAACTTTTTTACTAATGTTTTTTGGAGTGGAGTAGATGTACGTTGTGTGTGGTGGAATTATGTGGTAAGTTGTGCAGTGAAAATATGTGGATAGAAAGTATGAGGCATTTAGTGTGTAGGAATTATGTAGAGTGGGATTATGTGTTATGGAGAGCAATTATGTGGTATGGTAGTCTTTGTTGTGGAGTGGTAACCTCAGGTTTAGTCTTCCTCGTTTCCATAGAAGTTCAACTATAAAGTCAGTGTGACAAAAAAAGAAGGAATCACTGAGGAGTACTTGTGGGCCTAGTCAGAGGTATGAGCAGGGCCACTGGAATTATGCGACTGTTTGGCTGCACAGACCTTCGCACAATTATACATTTTCCGCATTAGCCACATAATCCTTCATCTGCAGATTTTAACAAAAAAAGCCTTGTTTCTAGCTCAAACGTTACCAAAAAAGTAGCGACACGTGTTGCAGCGTGGTGGAAGGCCCTTTGCAAACCTAGAACTTATTTCTAAATGTGGGTGTTAAATTGGTGCTAATGGTGTGCAAGCCACTCTTGCTTCCTTTTGTGCCTCTCTTGCCTTTTTCTGCATTTCTGTTGCTTCTTTCTGCACATTTGTTTCTTTTTCTGCACTTCTTCCTCTTTCTGCAAATCTCTTCTACTTTCTGCACCTCTCCCGACTCTTTCTGTACCTCTGTTGCCTCTTTCTGCATCTCACTTGCTTCTTTCTGTACCCTTTTGCCTCTTTCTGCACCCTACTTTCCTCTATCTGCACCCTTCCTGTCTCTTTCAGCACCTCTGTTGCTTCTTTTTGCATGTTACTTCCTTCTTTCTACACCCCTCTTGCCTCTTTCTGTATCCCTCTTGCCTCATTGTGCACCTCTCCTACCTCTTTCTGCACCCCTCTTACCTCTTTCTGTACCTCTGACGGTTCTTTCTGCACTGCTCTTGCTTCTGCCTATACCTCTTTTGCAAATGTATGTATCCCTCTTGCTTCTTTCTGTACCCCGTTCAATCTTTCTGCACCTTTCCTGCCTATTTCTGCACCTCTATTGCCTCTTTCTGCACCTCTGTTGATTCTTTTTGCACTTCTCTTGCCTCTTTCTGTACCCCCTTGCCTCTTTCAGCACCTCTGTTGCTTCTTTCTGCTACCTCTCTTGCTTCCTTCTGCACCCCTCTTGCCTCTTTCTGTACCCCTCTTGCCTCTTTGTGCACCTCTCCTTCCTCTCTCTGTACCTCACTTGCCTTTTTCTTCAGTTCTCTTGCCTCTGTCTGCACCTCTTTTGGTTCTTTCTGCAGTGCTCTTGTCTCTTTCTGTACCTCTTTTGCTTCTTTCTGCACTTTTCTTGCCTCTTTATGTACCCCTTCTGCCTCTTTCTGCACCCCTGTTGGTTTTTTCTTCACTGCTCTTGCTACTTTCTGCACCTCTTTTGCAAATTTCTGTATCCCTCTTGCCTCTTTCTGCATCCCTGATGCTTCTTTCTGTACCTCACTTGCTTGTTTCTGCACCCCTGTTCCCTCTTTCTGCACCCCTGTTCCCTCTTTCTGCATCTTTCCTGCCTGTTTCTGCACCTCTCTTGCCTCTTTCCGTATCTCTGTTGCTTCTTTCTGCACTTCTCTTGATTCTTTATGTACCCTTTGTGCCTCTTTCAGCACCTCTGTTGCTTCTTTCTGCACCCCTCCTGCCTCTTTCTGTATCCCTCTTACCTCTTTGTGCACCTCTCCTACCTATTTCTGCACCCCTCTTGCTTTTTTCTGCACCTCTTTTGCTTTTGCAAATGTATGCATACTGCATGTCTCTTTCTGCATCCCTCTTCCCTATTTCTCCACCTCTCTTGCTTCTTTCTGCACTTCTCTTGCTTCTTTCTGCACTGCTCTTGTTTCTTTCTGCACATCTTGTGTACATTTCTGTATCCCTCTTACCTCTTTCTGTACCCCTGTTTCCACTTCCCCTACCTTTCTTGCCTGTTTGTGCACCTCTCCAGTGAGTGGGTATGTACTAACTGGTATTGGTGTGTCTATGGTTTCGAGAATGGTAGTCTGTATTTTAGAGTGGGTGTATTAAAGGTTATATTAGGGTGTGAGGAGGTGCATCAGGTGATCACATGGATGTTGTCATCAGTGATGTCATTTGAGATGTCATCAGTGATGTCAATGACCATGTCATGAGTGATGTAATATGTGATATCATCAGCAGTGCATTACGGGGGCACAAGTTATAGTTAGCTCAACTAACTGTAACAGCCAAATTTCTATGGTTTTGTACGAGTGAAATGTCCAACTAACTATAATGTCCCTGACACCTATGGTTTTTTAAGTCAATTTCTACGGTTTTTTAAATGCTAATTACTAACTTTACCGTCCCTGAAACCTATGTTTTTTTCTGTGAAATTCTAAGATTTTTTAAATGCTAATTTCTTACTATGCCTACATAGGTAGGACATGTGAAGAAAGAGGAAGAAAGGCACAGAAAGAAGCAAGAAAAGTGCAGAAAGAGGCAAGAGAGGTGCAGAAAGAGGAAGAAAGGTGCATATAGAAGCAACAGATATGCAGAAAAAGCCAGCAGACGTCAAGAAAGAGAAAGAAAGGAGCAGAAAGAAGCAAGAGATGTACAGTAAGAACCAGCAGAGGTGCAGAAAGTGGCCTACTTTGACTGTACCTTACAACAGATTCATACAAAGTAGCCTAATCACTAATCCATCTCCCAAGATGTCTTAAACCTCACTTTTCCCTTGAAGGTTCAATATTCATTGACTACTCAGAATGTTAGGCCTATGAAATATAAAACTGCAATCCTAAGCATATCACTGTTGTAAGTCTGACCAAGTTTGAGTAGGTATGCATGCATGTGTCTCTGCTTTTTACCTAGTGACACGTTACATAAAAATAAACATACAAATACTTGAATACCTGTGTTTCAAACAGCATACTCTGTAAAATTGTGTACAAAAAGGTAGAAGCAAGCGAAGTACAGAAAGAAGCAACAGATGTGCAGAAATAGGCAGAGTGGTGCAGAAAAAAGCAGAAGAAATACAGAAAAAAAGCAAGGGAAGTGCACAAAGAACCAACGGGGTGCAGAAAGAACCACCGGAGGTGCAGAAAGAGGCAAGAGGGGTGCAGAAAGAGGAAAGAGAAGTGTAGAAAGAAGCAAGAGTGATGCATAGGAGGGAAGAAGCATGCTGAACTAAGCAGGAGGAGAGCAGAAAGAAACAAGAGAATTGCAGAATAAAGCAACGGAGGTACAGAAAGAGCCAAGAGGGGTGCAGAAAGAGGCAACAGAGGTACAGAAGGAGGCAAGACAACTGCACAAAGAGGCACGAGAGTTGCAGAAACAGTTAAAAGATGTGCAGATAGAGGGAACAGGGGTGCAGACAGAGGCAATAGAATTGCAGTAAGAGGGAAGGGGTGCAGAAAGAGGCAAGAGAGGTGCAGAAAGAAGCAAGAACAGTGCCGAAAGAAGCAATAGAGGTGCAAAAAGAGGCAAGAGGGGTACAGAAAGGGGAGAGTGAAGTGCAGAAAGATGCAAAAGAGGTACAGAAAGATGTAAGAGCAGTGCAAAAAGAACCAAGAGATGTGCAGAAAGAGGCATGAGAGGTGCAGAAAGAGACAAGAGATGTGCAGAAAAAGGGAAAAATTGTGCCGAAAGAAGCAATAGAAGTGCAGAAAGAGGCAAGTGAGGTGCAGAAGGAGGCAAGAGAACTGTAGAAAGAGGCAAGAGAGTTACAGAAAGAGGGAAGAGGGTTACAGAGAGAGGCAAGAGGGAGACAGAAATTAGCAAAAGAGCTGCAGAAAGAAGCAAGAAAAGTACATATAGAAACAAAAGAGGTGCAGAAAGAGGCAAGAGAACTGCAGAAAAAGGAAAGAGAGGTACAGAAAAAGGCAGGAGAGGTGTACGAAGAGGCAAAAGGGTACCAAAAGAGGCAAGAGGGGTACAGAAAGAAGCAAGAGAAGTGCAGAAAGAAGCAACAGAGGCCCTGAAAGAGGTGCTAAAAGAGGCGCGAAGGGTGCAGAAAGAGGCAAGATAAGTGCAGAAAGAAGCAACAGAGGTATAGAAAGAGGCAAGAGGGATGCAGAAATTTGCATAGAGGTACAGAAAGAAGCAAGAGCAGTGCAGAAAGAAACAACGGATGTGCAAATAGATGCAAGAGGGGTGCAGAAAGAGGTAGGAGAGGTACGCAAAGAGACAGGAGGGGTACAGAAGGAGGAAGAAGTGGTGCAGAAAGAAGGAAGAGAAGTGCAGAAAAAAGCAACAGAGGTGCAGAAACAGGCAGGAAAGCTGCAGAAAGAGGGACGAGGGGTGTAGAAAGAGGCAAGAGCGGTGCAGAAAGAAGAAAGAAGGGTGCAGAAAGAGGCAAGCGGGGTGCAGAAAGAAGCAAGTGAGGTGCAGAAAGAGGCAAGAGAGGTACAGAAAGCCACAAGAGAGGTACAGAAACAAGCAAGAGAAGTGCAGAAAGCGCCAAGAGAGTTGCTGCAAGTAGCAACACAGGTGTAGAAACAAAGCAAGAGAAGTACAGAAAGAGGCAAGTGAGGTGCAGAAAGAGGCAAGAGAGGTGCATAAAATGGCAAGAGAACTGCAGAAAGAGGCAATATGGATGCAAAAAAGGGATGAAGGGTGCAGAAAGAAGCGAGAGGTGCAGAAAGAAGCAAGAGAAGTATAGAAAGAGGCAAAATAATTGCAGAAAGAAGCAAATAGGTGCAGAAGGAGGGAAGAGAACTGCAGAAAGAGGCAAGGAAGTTGCAGAAACAGGCAAAGGATGTGCAGAAATAGAGAACAGGGGGCAGACAGGCAGAAGAGGTGCAGAGAGTGGGAAGAGGGTACAGAAAGAGGCAAGAGGGGTACAGAAATGTGCAAGATAGGTGCAGAAAGAAGCAAGAGTAGTGCAAAAGAGCCAACAGAAGTGCAGAAAGAGGAAAGAGAGGTGCAGAAAGAGGCAAGGGAAGCACAGAAAGAAGGAACAGAGGTGCACAAAGAGGCAAGAGGGGTGTAGAAAGTGTAGGAAGGTGGACACCTGACTATGGTTACCCCAGATTTTTTGCCTAGTGTTTAGCTGGTTTTCGACTTAGTTGGCCTGGGATCCTGCTAATCAGGGCCCCAGGCTATCTGCTCTCTCTGTAAATAGACTCCATGTACTTTAGGTACATCTCCAATTGGGTATTGGGTCACCTTATGAGCCCCTGTACAGTGTACTATAGGTACCCAGGGCATAGGTGCATCCAAGGCCTACCATGGGCTGCAGCATGTATTATGCCACCCCTGGATGGCCACTCACATTGACACAACTGGCTGATCACTCAGCTGGGGCAAGGTTGTGTAATCACCCCTTGCTTAGATATAGTATTCCTATATCTAACCTTATATCTAGACACATATATACCTATAAGTCACTCCTAGTCAAGCCAATCCTGGAGGCAGAGTGCTTAGTTTTATGTGAGATGGTGCTCTAGCATGAGCTGAGCCTGTCTGCAGCTTTCGGAACCATGTCCTTATAGCTGTTCTAGGATATTGCCATACCATATACTCTTAAGTGCATTATGAACCTTGCGGTTAAATGCTAACTCTGGTTTGGCTTTATCAAAACATGTCGAGTAAGGTGTCATACGTTTTGGAATACTACCCCCTCGCCAGTTCTGGCGACGGGGGTAGAATTCCATCCTTCTAGAGGGAGAAGACATTTTGTTCCTACTATTCCCGGTTACAGTTAACCAGAGCCTCAGCATCACAAAATGGATGCTGCTGCCACAGACACAAGTCTGACCTCCTACTGCTGGGAGTCCTTCCAGCGAGGGAGGCTGGGACAATAGGTTTCCTGTCTTGGGAGGTGCTAGCACCACCCCAGACAGGCTCTTGTGTATTAGGGCAGGGAGGGCTGAAAGAAATGAGACACTGCCTGGGGCACACAAGGTGTCCCATGCATAGTCCAGTTCAAACTGGTGCTTGGGCACTCCAGCCCCAGCTCTGGCGTGAAACTGGACCAAGGGAAAGGGGTGTAACCACCCCCTTCCCTGGTCCCACCCATAGGAGGGACCTAGCAGGTAATCCAGCCCCTAGATTTGGTATATAGGTAGGAGCTGAGTCCCAAGACTTTGGATTTATCCTGACTGAAACTCTGAAACAAAACTCTGGACCTTCGACTATCTACTTTGCAAGAAGACGACTGAAGAATCTCCCTTGTGGTCAAGGAGTGACCACTCTGCACAAGCAGGCACAATCCAGCGATCAACAGCTTGCTTTGTCAATACTCCCGCTGGAGCCCGAGCACATAGCCTGACAGGAACCGGACTTCCAGACTTCCAATGGCTCGATCCACAGTCCCAGCAGAGCTGAGACCCGTGGAGGCGAGGAGAGATGTGGGACCGGCCATCTTGAAAAGTCTGCGACTTGCTAATTGTGCAGCACCCGAGGCACCCTTGAAGCTGTGCATTGGGGATTGAGAAGCCCCAGCCCGAGCATCATCTGCACTGAAGATCAGCCCTGCACCCTCCACGAGTTCTGCGTGGGGCCCCTGTGCATTTTCCTGCTCGACGCGTCTGCCCGGTGACTTGCCCGTTGGCTAGTGGCCATCTTGGCGATGAACCTTTGAATTTACACCACTGGTCTGGTTGCTTCAGACTGCCCCCTGCTTCCCTGAAAAGAAGCAGCCCATCAGACCTTGCTGGTCTGATTAAGAAGCCAATTTTGATTCCTGTGTGGGTTGCCTTTGCCAAGGCTTGTTGACTCCAATCTAGAAGTCGACACCGCCGACAGCAAGAGCCTTTGTGGGACAGTCCGTGCCTGACTCATGGTTGTCGTCGACGCCTCCTGGTCCACGTGGCTGCAGAGACAAGCTTCACAACATCACCTGATTGCTTCACAACATCGCCTGGTTCCTTCCTGGTTCCTTCCTGGTTACTGGCTAGTGACCCAGACTCTGTCCCTTCTGCTTTCATGTCCTCTTCATCTTCGATCCACCCTTGGATCCAACCGGACACTTCTCTCCTGGTCGCCTGCAGCATCTTTCTTCAAGGCTCCATAGCATTCAGCGACGAAACCGGACACACTTTGACACCTATGCACCCGCTTCCTGTGGGTGAGGTAATGCGAGTACTCCAGTGCTCCTGTGGGTATTGACTATCCAACTGTCTAGGTTTCAAGTAACTTTCATCGAGTCCAGTCAGAAGTGCCCTAAAAGAACTAGTTTTCATCTTTTACGTTCCTATTCATTCTCTATGGTAACTCGCGTGCGTCTTTAGATACTGCACACGCATCCTGTGGGCCTCCTGATTCCTAACTCTTGGTAGTTCAGCGTAGCCCCAGCGATTCCCTAGGCCCTAGGCCTATTCACTTTTCGTGTGGTGGTTCTTATACCACTATTTTAGTATATGGTTTAGCATGCCCCTAGGGCCCTACTGTAATTTGTGCAACTTATTGTATTTTAATTAAATATTTTAAATAATTTAATATAAATGTCCCGGGACTGGTCCCCATGCCATGGAGGGCTCCAGGAGGGGGGCCCCTCCCAACTGATTAAAGACCCGGGAGCTGGTGGTTCCCGGGGCAATGTGGGGGGACTCGATGCCCCCCACACTTTGGTTTTTAACCCCTTCGCTGCAGCGGCTATTCCGCCGCAACGCTAAGGGGGAGGCGGGGCCGCGCGGTGCTCCCGTGCTCGTGACGGAACCGCTCCGTCACAAGCCTCGGGTGAACTGTGCTTGTGACGGGGTTAGTGTAGCCCCGGGGAGGTGGCGGTCCCTGGGGCTGCGGGGACCATGTGGCCCCCCCATTTAAATCATGTAGACCCAGGGAGGTGGTGGCCTCTGAGGCTTGTGGGGGCCCTGCCCAAAGTAATTTAAAGCTCCGGGGAGGTGGTGGTCCCCAGGGCTTGGGCGGGCCAGTGAGGGCCCCCACCCTAAAATATTTAAATTCCCCAGGGAGGTGGCAGTCCCTGGAGGAGCGTGGGGGGACAGGAGCCCCCCAAGCTTTTTTTTAAAACAGCTCAGCAAGGTGGCAGTCTCCGGGGCAGTGGGGGCCCCCACCGGCCCCCACACATAATTTCCCCATCGCCCCCAGGACCTGCCCCACCTGGTGGGTCAAAGAAACAAAGCGCGGGAGCCCGCACTTCGTTTTCGTATTTTTTTTCTGCCTGATTCGCGCATCCATCGCAAATTTGGCCGAAAATATAAAACACCAAAAATTAATTTTTGGGCCCTGGGGGTCCCTGTGGGACTCCCTGAGCAGGCCTAGGGGTCAGGGTGTTTCTACCCTGTCCCTTTTTCTTGTTTTTTATCTTTTTTTACTGTTTTCTTGTCACATGATGGCTGCCAACACATTTTGGTTTGGAGTGTTGGCAGCCAATCAGAATGAAGCTTGTGCTCGGTAGGGTTCGCGAATCCTCCTCGGCCCTCAGATATTGATATTTCTATTTTTTGAATTTCTCAAGAACTACTGAACGGATTTACACCATTTAAAAAAAAGATTGCTTTCTGAACCAAGAGCTACCCTTTTGTTAAATCTGGTGTAATTCCATTCAGCACTTCGGGCTGTATCCGAGTCCAAAGTTCCTATGAAACTCCTATAGTGAAAATTCTTTTTGGGACCCCCCTTTTTTTTCAGCCCCCGCTTGATGAATCACCCCAAAACTTTAAAGACAGACGCTGACCTAAGTGAACCATTAGTTTTGAAAAATTCGCGAAGATTCGCCAAACGTCGCCAAAGATATTGGCAAAACAATTTTTTTTTTAATAGAAACAAGGTCCTAACTATAACTACCTACTGGCAACCACCAGTATGTAATATATATATATATTCAATAGGTTTTCTTTGACTCACTCACATTATATATATGCGATTTTAACCCACATGCACTTATTTCACCTATTAAGAATCTTAACAGTCACCACAATCCCAAACACGTCTGCACTCTCCCGGCTTCCCTGTCCCCGTCCATTAGTATTTTTTAATCCTAGTGACCTTCTTTGCCCTTACTACCACAGAGTGCATGCACATGATTTTAATAGTTTTCACTCTTTAGGCACAAACACAGATGCTTAGACTCTTCATCTAACAGACTACATCCAGGTGTTCAAGTTCTGCATTTGAGCAGATAGTATGAAAGTTACTTACCATTGCTTTCTTCATCTCTGACAGCCTCCTTGTATCACGCCGAGCGGCTTCACTCCAGGCTCCTTACGCTTGGTCCCCAAGTAAATATAGTTCATGACCACCATATGGGTCGTTCGCGTCAATGCATGCCATCTGGCACTTATCCAGCTGCCATCCACGCTATCCCAGCGTCTTAATTACAGTTACCGTTTGGCGAAATAGCCCGGCTCCCTTGAACCACTTACAATAGGATTTATCCTTGTTTTAGTCACACTTGGGAACACTAACACTACCACAGCGCTGCTTGTAGATTCATATGTTATCACCATACCATTATGTCACCTTGGAGCTGTCTTTATTATGTTGACACCTTTAGGGCCCGATGTAGGTAGGGCTTTACCGATCGGTATCGGCCGAAAATACCGATTTTTGGCCCTTACCGATCGGTAAACAGCCATCGAGATGTAGGGAAGCAAAAACAGAACGAATCGGATAGAAAACCGAATCGGAATGTGTACCGAATGGGAAAGAATCCGATACGTACATACCGAAAATCGGATATGTAACGAATCGGAAAAACACCGATTCGGTTACAAAGACCGAATCGGTCCATGTACCGATTCGTTAGTGACACCGAATCGGAAAATCACCGATTCGGTCCCACTACCGAATCGTTAGTGACACCGAATCGGAAAATCACCGATTCGGTCCCACTACCGAATCGTTAGTGACACCGAATCGGAAAATCACCGATTCGGTCCCACTACCGAATCGTTAGTGACACCGATTCGGAAAATCACCGATTCGGTCCATGTACCGAATCGGAAAAAATACCGATTCGGACATTCTCCGAATCGGAAAACATGCCGATTCGTATGATTCTCCGATCGGGAAATTCCCCGATTCCGACAGTTGGGGAGATGTAGGGAGGCACAGAAACACCGAAATCGGCTCAAAATCGGTAGAATTCACTCGGTATTTACCATGGATTGCAATCAGGTGGTAACCAACTCCAACCCACATAAACAGTCCCAAAATGCATTGCAACTTGCAGGATGGCAGCTTTCTATGTCATTGCGAGGCGGCTACGGCTACAGCAGGAAGGACTGAGGGAATGGCTAAGAAATGAACAGGTCTACAGACAGAGGATAACCCTGTTCATGCTCACTGAGGCTGAGATCCTACAGAGATACAGGCTGGACTCTGACACCATACTTGAGCTCATCAGGGACCTTAAGCCATACTTGGACCACCACACCCCAAGGGCACACGCCATCCCTGCCCACGTCCAGGTGCTATGCAGCCTACACCTGGTAGCGTCTGGCAGCTATCAAAGTGGAGTAGCAGCAGCAGGAGGGGTGAGCCAGAGCAGCCTGTCAAGGTTCTTCCACATATTCCTTGACGCCATGATAGACAGGATGGACCAATACATCTCATTCCCTGCAACCCACGCAGAACTGCTACAAACCAAAGCGGACTTCTACCAGATGGCACACTTTCCCCAAGTCATCGGTTGCATAGATGGCACGCATATTCCGATTTGCCCACCAGCGGACACCGAATACATATACCGCAATCGGAAATCGACACACACCATCAACGTGCAGGTGATCTGCAATGCCAAGTACACCATCACAGACCTGGTAGCAAAATTTCCAGGGAGTACCCATGACTCATATATATTCCAACAGAGCGGCATATATGCACGGCTGATGGCTGGCGATTTTGGAGAAGGATACCTCCTAGGTGAGCCACATCATCAGACCCCCATAACACATAGTAGGTAGGTGTAATACATGTATGCATGTGTCTAATGTGACCCCTTTCTCTTCCAGGCGACAGTGCATATGCCCTCCGCTCATTCATACTCACCCCCTACCTCAACCCCTCCACACCCAGCCAAAGGAGGTATAACCGTGCCCACATACGCACCAGGAATGTTGTTGAACGGACCTTTGGCATCTGGAAAAGTAGATTCAGATGCCTGCACAAGAGTGGAGGTGCAAGGCAGTATACCCCCATCACCTGCTGCAAGATCATAGCTGTATGTGCAATGTTACACAACCTTGCGGTCAAGAAGGGCACTGAGGTGGAGTTGTCTGACTACGAGGACTATGACGACGACGAAGCTGTGCCACTGACACAGCCAGCTGGGGTGTGTACGCCATGTGATGGCAGATACAGACGTGAGGAGATCACTGAGAACTATTTCTGACTGAGTACAGATGCAAAGACAGCTAAATGTTGCTTGGAAAATAAACTTTTTAATAGTGATGCACCACAGTTACATCACTGAAGTGCATATAAAAATGGAGTCTGTCAAAACAAATAAAGTCCAGGGTTCTGGTATGATCATCCCCCCTTGCCAGCCTATTTTTTGGCCCGCTTTCCAGATCCACTGGGGTGTCCCTCGGCCCCCTCCGAATGGCCAGCAGCATCAGCGGAGCGCCTGGTGCTCCTCCTTGGCTCTGATGCAGCGCTGGCCGGGCTGCTGCGGCTGCTGCTGTCACCAGCATCACCCAGGTCCAGGGCAGGATTGGAGGCGGCGTTCGATATTAACATGGCCTCCATGGCCGTGGTGATCCTGGCCATCCCCCTGGTCAGCTCAGCAGTATGCTGACTCTGCACCGACTCCTGATTTGCGCTACGCTGGCACAGCTGTGCAGTCGCCGCTGCAAGGCGGGCCATGGCCCGGTTGAGCACCCGGGCATCCCTCCTGCGCGCAACCTCATGGTCCTCCTGCCTGGCAGAGGAGTGGGTGATGGCAGTGGTCAGCCTGCCCAACCCTGCTGCCACCTCCTTGTTGCTGTCCACAACAGCCTGGAACCCCTTCACCAACTCCCCCATCTGCAGGTTGTGCTGCAGGAGCTGGCGTTGGCAGGCCATGGTGGATCTGGCCTGTTGGCGCTGGATCTTGACCATCTGGCCCTCCAGGCCCAGGAACACACTGCCCTCCCGTGCTGGTGCAGCAGTGGTGGTGGTGGTGGTGGTGGTGGTGGCACGGCGTCTGGCACTGCTGCCTCCGGCCTGCTGAGTGGGCTGGGGTGCCACTGGTGGTGGTGTGGTGCTGGCCGGTCCCGGAGCCCCTGCTCCCAGGACAGGTAGGACGGGTGGCAAGGCCACGGTTGTGGCAGGAGCTGTTGTCGGCGGAATGGTCTGCCTTGGTGGGGAGTTGCATGGTGAAAATTGCAAGGGGGGTGAGCTGGGCAGTACTGGGGAGTGCACTGCCTGGAAATCAATCACCAGGACTCCCTCCATTCCAAGCCCTGGGGTGTCTCCTTCCTCATCCTCTTCCTCCTCCTCCTGGCCAGGCTGGCTGGTGCTCGGCCCTGCCACTGCAGTATGTGATGTGGAAGCTCCCTCTGCTGCCACAGTGGTGCCGCCTGATGGTGCCCCTAGGTACAAAGAAGCATTTGTAAACTGAGTGCCGATGTATTACAGTCAGTACAATTATGGCATTCCACATGTCCTTGCATCTCCTTACACCGTGTCACACTGTTTCCTGTCTTGTGATTCTGCACTGACATATTTGGCTAACTTCTGCTGACTACATGTACCATGATGCTTGTCTCTTGTATGTTGGTGACAGTACAGTGCTGGTGTTTGCCTATGCATTGTGTCTAATGGGGAGGTGTCTGGTAGGGTGTGTCATGATGCGCATGCTTCTTACCTGTAGCTGTGGCCATCGCAGTGCTGTCCAGGGTCCCGATCCCTACAATGCTCTCCCTCTCGATGGTGCTGGAGACAATTTCCTCCAGCTCGGTGAGGGGTGGCGCCGGGTTCTTGCCTCCTCCGGTGTGTCCTGCCTGCCTTTGGAGGTCGGCCAGCTTCCTCTTGGTGAGGCTGCGGAGGTCATAGAACCTTTTCTTAAGTTCCTCAATGGACCTGGGGGTGACTCCAGCAGCATTGACCTTCTGGGCGATGTCTGCCCACAATCGCCTCTTGGTGCTGTCTGGCACGTTGAGGGACAGCTTGCCAAAGAGCTGGCGGTGCACCCTCACCACCTCCTCAACCAGCACCTGTAGTTCTGTGGTGGTGAATTTTGGCTTCCTCTTTTGGGAGGACTTCTGGCTTCCTGCCTGATCTGCCATGTTCTCTTGCTCCTGCTCAGTCTGCAACCTCCTTCTCCCACTGCTGCTAACTGTGTGTTGGGCTCAGGCAGGCTTTCCAGAAACTTCTAGAAACTTCTTAATTGGCTGCACCTGCCAGGGTTGCCACTCCCTGTTTGGGTGGGGGAGGGGGAGCCACCTCATTGGCTGAATCGCCTATTGCCGAGTCTGCTTTTACCGATTCGGTAAAATCCGAATCGGTAAAATCCGATTCGGTATTATCCGATTCGGTAAAAGCCGAATCGGGTCATGCAATGCATTCCTATGGGCTTTTTCGCCATGGGTCTATGATTGCCGAATCGGTTTTTACCGAATCGGCATTTACCGATTCGGTATTCGCCGAATCGGAAATATCCGATTCGGTGGTAGCCGATTCGGTATTTTCCGATTCGTTGTTGGCCGATTCGGTAATTTCCGATTCGGACCTAGCTGAATCGGAACGTACCGAATCTCATTACCGATGCCGACCGAATCGGTTTTCATTCGGTATTTTTTTCCTACATCTCGTTTTCCGATTTCAGAATACCGATTCGGCCCGCCTCGGTATTTTGAAATCGGAAAATCCCGTTTACCTACATCGGGCCCTATGATTGCCGAATCGGTTTTTACCGAATCGGCATTTACCGATTCGGTATTCGCCGAATCGGAAATATCCGATTCGGTGGTAGCCGATTCGGTATTTTCCGATTCGTTGTTGGCCGATTCGGTAATTTCCGATTCGGACCTAGCTGAATCGGAACGTACCGAATCTCATTACCGATGCCGACCGAATCGGTTTTCATTCGGTATTTTTTTCCTACATCTCGTTTTCCGATTTCAGAATACCGATTCGGCCCGCCTCGGTATTTTGAAATCGGAAAATCCCGTTTACCTACATCGGGCCCTTAGTCTTTTATTCATGTTTATAACTGAGTCGTTTTTTTAAATTGTGTGCACAGTCATCCGCTGATGACTATGGTTAATTTACTGCATGTCATAATTTCACTGCATTTTTGAAAAGTCATGGAAAACATAGAAAAGTCACTACTTCAGTATATAAACCATGCTGGTTTATATAGCATGCTATGTGATCAAGACCACAGGCTTGCTGTGGAAATGCGTCACAAAAGGGGGTGGTGATGGACGGAGCATCTGAATCAATCAAACACACACCCAGTCAAAAGATCTGGGTTTAATCCATCACCGTTCTTTAGCCCACTCTGCCACCCCAATTCATACATGGCTATATGCAAATCAGTCTGACCCTGTGCTTCATGGGAACAGTCCAGCCCATACTGCCAAGCCATGTCTTCCCTGGACCGGAAACAAGCTTCAGAGGAACGGTTTCTGGCATTCCAGCCGTCTTCAGCCCGGCTTGCTTGAATCCAGTGGCAAAGTGAGCAAGGGACTCACGTCTGAGCATACCCTGCCACACTTATGGCGGCCAAAAGCGGTACAAAACGGGGTGGTGATGGACGGAGCATCTGAATCAATCAAACACTCACACCCAGTCAAAAGATCTGGGTGTAATCCATCACCGTTCTTTAGCCCACTCTGCCACCCCAGTTCAGACATGGCTATATGCAAATCAGTCTGACCCTGTGCCTCATGGGAACAGTCCAGCCCGAACTGCCATCAGCGATTAGATCCGCCTTAATCATTGGTGAGCAAAATCGATAATGGACTGCACTGAACTGTTCTCCTTTTCCTTCGTTACTACATATCCCACAATGCAATATAATTTTTCAGGTAAGTTCGATAGTTCATGATGATTCTAATCATCTTTTGCAGTTCAAATACTGTGGCAGTCCCAATATATTCTCCTTATTGGCATTCGCTCTCATGTGTTGCCTTGATGAAAAAAAAACAAGTCTAAAAACAGCATCTCTTGCATTCCACCAAAGGAGTCAAATATTCCTCTAGCGTCCCTTACTCACCTCCAACTGCAATCCTAGTATCAGGCAAATCCTTCTAAATAGTTTTGGGGGAAGTGGGCCATCCCCCATATAGGAGGCTTCAGCCAGTCTCTGCAAAGAAGGCGGGTTCCAACCCTGACAGGGTGGTCTCAACAAACACAGGCGCAGAGTCACTCCTGTAATAACATCTTAAGAAACAGAAAGTCAAGTCCTAAATGCGAGGGAAATGCTGATTTTTATTGATGACACATGGCAGCCCACTCTTAACCAGACGCATTTCTGCGATTAGATCCCCCTTAATCATTGGCGAGCAAAATCGATGATGGACGTCACCGAACTGTTTTCCTATTCCTTCGTTACTACATTTCCTACATTGCAATATAATTTGTCAGGTAAGTCTTGTCATGCCTGCCGATCCGATGGGGACGTGGTTGGCAAGAGCTTGGTTGGTGAGAATCACTAAGGTCTGGAGAGCGCATGCGCAAGGACTAGCGCATGCGTGATACCGCTATAAAGTCCTCTCTTTCTGAAGATACGACGCTTTGCGTTCCTTCCGGGTTCTGAGCATCGCTTCCGGGTCACGGTGGTGGCGTTCGGGCTTCGTCGGATATTCTCTTCGGTTCCTCGTTGGTTTCCTGATTGTCACGCACTCTTCCTGCCAGATAAGTACGAGTGCTAGCCTATTTAATAGTAAACTCGGGGGAGTTTACAAACCAGTGCATTCACGTCGCTGGGGTTTTTGTTTATGGTGTTATAGTCGAATCTCTTTACGGAGTTTATGTTGGAGTTATATTAAGAAGCAGGGGTGGTTTTCTTTTGTAAGCGGAGCAACATAGATTCGGCATTGGAGCTCCAGGATTGCTTCTAAGCATTCTTTTGATGACACAAGACAGGTACGACCATTACCCTAAAGGTCAATATTTGTAAGAATTAGTATAAGGGATTACTGATTATCTCATTTATGTTTTTAGGGAACTACTAATAGGATGCGGGATTTACTTCTTGTGGAGAAACAGGGAGTCATTCTTCTCACGGCACGTTAAGCATTAGGTACTTTCATATATGAATCACAATACACATAGCTGTCCCTATTACACCCTGAGCGCTAACCTAAGATCCCTATCTTATAGGAGCGTTCTTTCCTCTGTATCACACTACCTACCCTTCTGTGAAGACAACAGAAGTGAAGTCACATACAGGTAGAAGCACTGCAATTAATTTCCAGGTACCAAGTATCCCTGTTACTTACATACATATTCACAGATATACTAAAACACTCTATTAATCATTTTTTCTTTATTAATAGGAGGGGTCCTGAAGCTATAGTGAGTGCTGACCAGTTCTCTTCGCATCCTGGATTTAAGATTCCTGTGTCTTCCCCATCTTTCCTTGTTTTGTTTCCCTGTTTCCCCTACACTGGCATCGGCTCTTATCACCAAGTATATACATACCTCATTGGTGTAGAGTGAACCGGTGTGGGGGAGTTGAGGAAAGAGCTTCGACTCCGTGGTGTTTCCTAGACATCCTCCTCCAAGGCATAACAAGTCTGATAGTTCATACCATTGTATCATCTTTGGCAGTTTAAATACTGTGGCAGTCCCGGGGCGTGGCCAGCAGCATGGCCGAGTAGGACGCGCATTCGCCGAGCTACGGCAGAAAGCCTCATCTGACATCAATTCTGGTGCCCTGCAGGCCCAGAGAATACCAGGCTGACACCTGGAAAGGTGCCCTGAACGATCCTGCCAGGACGGAAGGTGAACACACAGCCGGAATCGAACCCTGCAGCCCTTCACCTGGGTCGGCCTGAGCGCGAGGGGAATACTCAAGATAGCGCCACGCGGGTTCTTGGGAATGTAAGCCTACCTCCCTGCCAGTGCTCCATGGCGGTGTGTCTGCAGGCAGAGAAGGGGGCCTGAAGCGGCGACCCCCCTGAGTGCGTAACGGTTCTGCGGTGGATCGGAGCTGGTCCCCTCGCCTCTAGAGGCTTGAATGAGGCTGGTGTCCCGTCGTAGGCAGAGGGGAGGAGGCCCCTCCCCCGCAGAGGCCGAGGACTGAGGTGCGGGCCGCGGCTGGAGCTGTGGTGCCGCCGGGCAGGCCTCCGGACCCCAAGAGTGTCGTCCTGTGCTGGGGACAGGCGCGTGTCCACATGGAGCTCCGTGGACCACCAAGGGGACAGATACAGCGGCTGGCAGATCGCAGGGGGGGCCCCCTGAGGAACCGGAATTGATTTTCGGTTCCATGAACCATATAGTCGTTGTTTGTAAATTAGTGTGATGCATCTAGAATAATAACGAAGAAAACGCAAATACTAATATACACACGAAAAGCAGTAATTTAGGAATTAACATATACCGCATTGCACGTTTTTGTACTTGCTTGACTCGACCAACGCCATTTTGTGGCCTCGCTCGATCCCTGCATTAGCAAACCCTATCATTGCATTTCACCGAAGCCGTTCCCCTGAGAAATAGCCCAACTGTTGCAAACTGATGTCTCTGCTCGTTAGGCCTGTCAAGGTTAAAGGTGGAAGGAGGAGGCTGGATAGGCACATTCCGAGGGGTGCTACGTGGACTCTCTCGGAGTTAGCAGAAGGGAGTCACCCTCACGACCTTGCTATAATGAGATGAGCTAAACCTAGAGCGCTTTGTCTCCCATATATGGTCTTTTCCTCTGCACCAACGTGTACCAACTTGTGTTTTTCCATCTTGGGTAACGGTTTCGAAATGTAACAGTATATATGTGATGTTCTGACAATGTGCCAGCAGTCTTCTTGGCGGACCTCGTGGGGTTAGGTCGCAAGGAGCTCCTCTGGCAGAGTTTGTTTTATTATAATAAACGATTGGACCTTCTACACTGCCCACTGACTGATTATTGGTAATTGGTATTGGGCTATTTGTAAGTATGGCTCTAGGTGGGTTGTAATTTATATTTTTCGGTACTTCAGTTGGCGACTCCTCCGGGACTCCGCGTTGGGGTCGTCCCTCTGTAATCAGAAAGAAACGGGACATTGAAAAAGGGTGATTTTGATCGGGGGGAAGGATCGGGCGAAGAATTTGGGGTCTGCTCCGCTCTCCCGATCGAGAGAATCCTAGCTGCTAGTGACCCCACGCCGGAGTCCTTCCGAAGTTGGCAGTGAAGAACGTACAATCAGACCTGCGTGCACCAGGTGAGTGTCTTGTCTTGTCTTGTGTTGGATATCTTTTGGATTTTCGGTCACGGGGAACTTTGGAAAAGGGGGTCTGACGGGGCAGCACTGAAACTGCACGTGCGGACGCCCCTGTTTTTGGTTTGTGAAAGTAACTAGAGATTGAGACCAGACGCCTTGGTGTGAATTGCGGTTTTCACCAAGCCGGACTGCTCTCGGGAACGCCGATGGCTGAGATTGGGTAGCACTCGGACAGATCTGGAGCGGCGCTTGAAAAAGCGGGCTTAGCCAGAATAGTTCAGGAGGTGAACCGTGAATGCTGTCGGATGGCCCATAGGTCGGTCTGTGGTTTAGAAACCTGTGTGGCCATCTCTAGGCAGTCTAAGGACAAGACTGTTGGACTTTGTCAATTTTGAGCTTTCGAAGTTCTGGAAAGGGTTCTCCATAGGTGGGAGTCGACGCGCTCCACCTCTTGTTTGCTAATACCTGTGTTTTTATCTTTCATGTGGATGTAAATTGAAGATTCGTTTTCGTGCTGTGGTTACTTTATTGGTGTAAGAGTGAATTCGAATGAAGACATGCCCATGTGTATGAGAGTGTTGTGAGTAACGATTTTGATTCCTTTTCAGCTCGATTTTGGTAAAAGGGGCAATGCCGTGCTTTAGTAAACTATGCTTTGGCTGTATTCACCAAGGGAGCACGAGGTTGGATGAAAGCCAGCCAGCCCCTCCAGAGGGGACTCCCAGCCATGATATGTATTGCAAGCACGGAATAGGGCCCCTCCTCTTTAACACCTTGTGGCACAAGTACACCAAAGACAATGTAGAATTACAATGACCAAAGACCGGGTCTTTTGATGAGAAAAAGATCCAGTATCTGCAAGAACGCCTGTTCGCTAAATGCAGTAGACAGGCCATGTTTGATACTCTTAATAAATGGCAAAAAGAAGCAAAGTGTAGACGCATACGGTCTGAAAAACTCCTGAAGATACAGCAAGGGCAGACCGTAACTCGGAAAACCATTGCTCATGATAAAAATAAGACTGAGAAAAATATCGAGTATGCAGACAGACAGTTTAGGTTGCAAGTGGATAAGAGTTATGTGACACGAAATGAGGCAGAAGATGAGATAGAGGATTTGTTAGATAAACGACCTCCCCCACCGTATGCGCCTCAAAGCATATACCCCGCTGTACCCCTTCAGATGGTGGCCGCACCCCAAGCCTCCGCACCGGAGGAAAACGTGCCTCTCGCCTCCCTGGGGACTAACCGTGCCCCACCTACCTCAGTGAGAGACACAGCTAACCTCATCCCTGATCCACGACAACCCTCGGGAATGTACCATGTGGTGTTAGCAGTTCCAAGCCCCATATAGACCTCCCAATCAGCCAGTACAACACCCGGAGGCCTGGGGCAAACACCGAAGGGGGAACCGGGAGGTCTGAGCAGTAAACGATTATTCACAAGAGCCTCTGTAGGATATGGTCAAAAAGAAGCAGTAGCAGATCAGGCAGCTAAATGGATGCGGAACAATATATATACAGTAGCTGATGTATGGAGCACTATTAAAGATTTGGAACCGGTAATGCAGCAGCATGCCCTATATCAAATGTCTTGTTACCTCATCCAGGCCTGGGAACTATGTTTTCGGGATGGGATGGCCCCTCAGGTACTGTATACCATCCGAGACTGGACTCATAAGTTTAATATGGATCCACAGGAGGTATACAAGAATGTCGACACATTAGTGAAATAGCGAGGCAGAATGTTCCTAAAAAGCCCCAATTGGACTTCCCAGCATCCCATGCGGGAAGTGCACCCCATTTTTCATCCCGAAATTCCTGAAGTACACGATAATGCTGACCAAGTTGTAAGAGCTCGAGTAGAGGCCCGGTTCCAGGAGCAGTGGGTATTCACTCCGTGGAAGCGTAGTGAGGTACTTGCCCTTAAATCTCAACTGCCCGATCCCCGCAAGAATCCCACTGCCTACTACAAGGAATTGACTGAAGCTGCAGCCTCGGCTGTGATGACATTGGCAGATGTCGAGCTATTCTTTGGGTTACTAGTTCCGGTCGATATATGGCGACAGGTTCATGACGCCGACCATGCTGTGGAACTAGGGGGAACTTGGGAAGAGCTGAAGGATTGGGACCCAGATCGAAAACCTGGGGATAAGCCTAGAAACAAAATAACCTCTTTGCCAACAAAGATAATAGCGTACATGCATACCCTGATTCCTCCACGAAAGGTGGACTGGGACAAACTGACAGCTTGCAGGCAGAAAAAGGATGAAAGTGTGTCTGATTTCTTTACCAGATTTGAGGGGGTTTTCATTGACTTTGGTGGACAGGACTTGGCCACGGAAGGTGGAATTAGGTTGTTCGTGAATAGATTTGTTACTAATTTGGCACCGGAAATTTCTACACGGTTGCAGGCCGCAGAAAGCACCTGGACCACCTCCACTCCCTCCGTGATCTTGAGCATGGCCCAATATTACGAGCATAGGGAAAACGAAAGCAAGGACAAAGTAGAGAAAAAGGCCAAGGATCTTAAAACGCGGGTGCTGCTTCAGCAAGTTGTCCAAGGACAAGGAGGGGGGAGAGGAGCCAGAGTGCCCGTGTCCAGAGGGGCGGGAACCGGCAGAGGCGCTGGCGGGGCTCCAACTGTAGGGATAAACCAATGCTCATATTGTAAACAGGAGGGACGCTGGAAAGCGCAGTGTCCGTTATTACTTGCCCAGAACGGCGCAGTCCGAGGGCGAGGACGAGGACGAGGTGGCCCAGACCGGAGTGATATGCACAGGGAGGAAGCATCAGGCAAGTCTGAACGGAATCATTTTGATGGCCACCAAGGCAGACAATATTATCATGATGATTACGCATTCGAGGATCAGGATGGGTATGTCCACATATAGGACAGCCGGGGACAGAGTAGGGGCCAAGTGTCGATCTCAGTCAATCAACAAGGACCCTATGTGAAGGGGGAATTGATGGGGAATTCTGAGAATTTCCTAATTGACACAGGGGCAATGAATAGTTCAGTTGCTCGATCGTAGGTTTCAGGGGCGGCTCTGTCCAGGCACAATAATGCATCCGTGGGCTTTTCAGGAGTCCCAGTAGTCAGTCCCATCTCTAAACCACTCCCCTTCACGATCGGTCCCGCTACTGTTGAATCACCTTTTCTGCTAACCTCGCATTGTGGGGAGAATCTGTTGGGCTTAGATATGCTGAAAAGGTTGAATGCAAAAATATACTGCTCCCCTGATGGTGTTTATTTGACGATACAACCCCACACTGGCTGCATGAAACAATGTTTTGCTAAAAACGAACCTCTTCCCCCTGAGTTTAACGGCATTCCCGCTGCTTTATGGGCAACAGGAGATGCGGACGTGGGCAAGTTAGACATCCCACCAGTCCATATCACGTTGAAGACTTGCGCAAAATTACCACACATACCGCAGTATAAGATCTCACCAGCCAGTGAACGGGCTTTGCTTTAAATTATTCAAGATCTCATTGATAAAGGGTTAGTGGAGGAGACAGCTGCTAATATTTGTAATAGCCCAATTCTCCCAATTTTAAAGAAAGTTCTGATTCTGACACACAGGGACACGGTGATGCTTATCGTTTTGTGATTGACCTAAGAGCCGTTAATAAGATTGCTGTACCGCAGTATCCTGTGGTAAAAGACATCACCACTATCCTCACCATGCTTCCGCCTACTGCTCAGTATTTTTCGGTCATAGATCTGAAGAATGCTTTCTTCAGTATCCCTATCCACCCTGATAGCAGACAGATCTTCGGATTCTCGTTATCTGGCCGAAGCTTCCGATTCTGTCGTGCACCTCAAGGCTATACCAAAAGTCCCAGCATCTATAGTCAGGCCCTTAAGGCTCTGTTGGACGATCTAGTCTTACCCAAGGGCAATGTGCTCTTGCAATACGTGGATGACCTATTAATAGCCTCTGACACTGAAGAAGGCTGCAAGGCTGCTACTGTTAAGTTATTGCATCATTTGGCGGCAAAGAGAAATAAGGTGTCCTTGTCTAAGTTCCAATACTGTCGACAGGAGGTAACCTACCTAGGTCATCTACTGTCGAAGGAGGGTAGGCGATTGACTCCTGAACGCATTACTACCATCTCTAACATGTCTGTCCCTTGCACTCAGCGCGAAGTTTGTGCCTTTCTTGGCATTACCTCTTACTGTCGCCAATGGATACCTAATTTTTCTCTTCTTGCTAAACCTTTGTTGCATCTAACCACTAAAGATGTGCATGAACCCCTCCCCTGGACGGATGAATGTCAGCATTCTTTTGACTCTTTGAAAACTGCTCTCTGTTCTGCACCCGTCTTGGGTACTCCTTACTACCGTAAACCCTTTGTACTATATGTGCATGAGGTCGACGGTTGCTCGCTTTCAGTATTAACGCAAGAATTTGGTGGTAAGCAAAGACCTTGTGCTTATTTGTCAGCCACATTGAACAATGTCGCAAGAGCACTTCTAACTGTCTGAGGGCCACCGCAGCTGTCGCGGTGGCCATCCGGCAGTCGGAAGGACTCGTTCTAAATTCCAACCTAACAGTGATGGTGCCGCACGCTGTGGACACATTACTAAACAAAACTAAAACACAGCACCTTACGAGCGCACGCCTCACTGGGTATGAATTGACACTATTTGCTCCACACATTACGATTACGCGATGTGCTACGTTAAATCCAGCTACATTACTACCACTCCCAACGAGTGAAACTACTAATGATATACATGATTTCATATTTCGAACCGAAGAAGAAACGAAGGGAAGGGTTGACCTTACCGACATTCCTCTATCTGACCCTCAGGGGGAGTTCTATGTGGATGGGTCCTGTTTTAAATTAGCAGATGGAACAACAACAGCTGCATATGCAATTACGACATTGAAGACAGTAGTTGAAACATTTCGAGTGCCCCACCGGTCAGCCCAAGCTGCTGAACTAGTGGCATTGTTACGAGCTTGTGAATTGAGTGAAGGACTCGAAGTTAATATCTACATGGACAGCCAATACGCCTTCGGCGTGGCCCATAGTTTTGGGCGGCTGTGGAGGGAACGGGGCTTCTTTACTTCTCATGGTCAGAAAATACAGAATGGCCCCCTGGTATTACGGTTGTTGGATGCCCTCACTCTACCCAAGAAATTAGCCATAATAAAATGCAGTGCACATAAGGCAGTGGTGGATGAAGTAGGGGAAGGGAATCCTTTCGCAGACCAGGTGGCCAAACAGACAGCCCAAACTCCAATGTCGGCTTTGTTTGTAATGTCCTCTGCAAGATGGGTGGAGGAATCTGAATTGTTCGATAACACTATGGAAAGTGTGAGAGAATTACAGAAGGAGGCGACCCCGGCTGAATTAGAGAGGTGGGAAAAGGAAGCGGGAAGATTGGACGAGAATAATTGTTGGGTCGATTTGACAGAAAAACAGAGATGGTTGCTACCTAATGCATTGGTGCCGGCCGTTGTAACTATGACCCACGGTCCTGCCCATGTAGGAGCTAAAGGTATTTGTGGCATGTTAGACCCAGTATGGAATAACTCTAACATACAAAGGACGGCTCTCCGTTTGGTCCAATACTGTATGGTCTGTTTACAACACAATCCGGGTAAGGGAGAAAATGTTCTGAGTGGGAACTTTGCACCTCCAACATTACCCTTTGAAGTGCTCCAGATGGATTATATCCACATGGAACGCGCCGACAATTTGAAATATGTGTTAGTGGTGGTTTGTGCTTTTAGCAAATGGGTTGAGGCCTACCCCACGAAAGAGAACACTGCCCTGGCCACAGCAAAGGCCCTTCTTAAAGAGTTTATACCACGCTATGGTTTGCCCCATTTGATCTGGTCGGACAATGGGGGGCATTTCCATGGGGTCCTTGTTAAGCATATTTGTGATGGATTACAGATAAAACAAAAATTCCATGCAGCCCGACACCCCCAGTCAGCAGGGCTCGTGGAAAAGTACAATGGGATTCTGAAGCTAAAGATGGCTAAAATTCAGGAAAGCACGGGTTTCAAATGGCCTGACACCCTGCCCTTGGCCCTCATGTCATTGCGAGTTACCCCTCATTCTCGCTCTGGTCTTTCTCCTTATGAGATAACATTCGGGCGACCAGCTAATATATGGGGGGTACCCAGACCACGGTCCTTCTCTGATATTGAATATCCTATGTTGATCGATTACCTGTATGCCCTGACTAAAGATCTCCGTTCTATTCATCAGCAGGTAGCATCTGTACTGCATCCTCTGCCAGAGGGCCCCGGACATCGACTGGAACCTGGCCAGTGGGTGCTGGTCAAGAAGTTCAAATGAGACTCCATCCTGGCTCCAAGTTGGTCCGAGCCGCGCCAAATCTTACTTGCAACTCGGACGGCTGTCAAAGTGGACGGGAGAAAGCACTGGATCCATGTCTCCCATCTGAAAAGGCTGCCGCTCCCGCTTCCTTATGATCAGCAACGCTCTGGGGGAATATTGACCCAGGAAACCGAGAGAGCCACTGCATTTGTACCCTTTTCTGACGCCTGTGAAGTAAAACAAAGGCAAGAAGAGGGAGTGACGAAATCGGGTGAACCGGTCTCCGCTGAACCTGCAATTGCTCTGAATCCTGTCATTGATATCCCAGTAAGCGAAAGCTCTAATGAAGGAGGGATACCTTCTGTGCTGTTTTCTGATCAGGAAATCCCGGATCATGTGCGATGCAACCTACTGTCAAGAAAGCATCACGGTGCCTTAGACCCTACTGTCAGGAGATAAGGAAAGACTTGATTAAGTAGGCAGGGTTTGCTAGATTCCAGGTCTGAGGTACTGAGCGAGACACTGGACTGAACCCGTTGAGAGCTGGAACTTTTGTTACTGTGCTCTGTTAAAAAAAAAAGACTAAACATTTGTGAACGGCCAGGTTGTACATCCGGATTCCTTTGACCACGACGGTTGTTTTTCTTGCGATGAACGATAGGAGTCTGCCTGTGAGACTCTGACGGACACAGGGAGAAGAACCCTCTGGCAGGACGGACTGCTAGGCCCGAGTTTAGTTTTGGACTTTTAGCTAGGAATGTACCCTTTTGGTCATATTATACTTGAAGAAGAACTTCCCATTGCACCACGATACTTGCCATTTTATGAACCAATGTTTTCTACATGGACCACGAGGGTCAAGATCGCTTTTGTTTTGGTAATAACAGTTGTATATAAGCTATTTTTACGGGCTTATTCATATATTTAGAACATAAATACCCCTTGCAAACTCTTCTACCTTCTACTGTTGCCCCACCTGAACATTTCATGTTCACCTTAGCACCCCACAAAGAATGACATCGCAAGACTATGCGAAAAATGTATTTGTAGAAATGCTCCATCAAACACACAGCGCTACCAACATCACCGACTGTTGGGTTTGTGGGCTCTTGCCATCTGTTATGCATAAGCATGACCTGTTCTCTCATTGCCCTTGTCCTATTTAGAAAGTTGTGAAGCATGGTTTAAAATGTTTTCTGCTATGTACAATCATTATGTAGAAAATCCCAAACAGTACACCGAGAAGGATTATAGTATGATCTTAGCGTACATTGAAAAACATCAGGGATTTGACCCAGAAGGAAATGGGGGACAGGGATCGTTGGATCCAGAAGCCTGTATGAATCTATATACGGAGAATGAGAATAGTACCTGGTTAAAAGATTAACTCTATGATTTTGCTAATTTTAATGATTCGCAGTATTTCCAACACTTTGTGGTCAGAAATGTTGCCAGTGAACGCACTGTACCCATCCCCATTTTGAATACTTCTTCTGATTTCTGTGTACAGGGGATGGGGTATGTACAAGTTGGTGACAGTGTCTGTGACTATACTTACCGCATGAAAATATTTAATAGCCCGCCATTGTTGACACCACCAAATGTGTATTTTGTATGTGGGGAAAATGCTTACACTTAGTTGCCCCGAGTTTGGCAGGCCAGTGTTATCTGTCCTTCTTGTACCCACCTGTATACATTGCGCCATCAGACTATCACCAACTCCATACCGCTAGAACAGTACCCAATAAGCAGCGTAGACAGCTCATAGCTACGGAAGTCGATTAAACTGACACCTCCTTACAACAGTTTACTGACTTTAGTAAGGGATTGGTCCCATTCTGGGGGCCCATATTCAATAGCAGAGAAATAAGGCAGTTGTCCAGAATAGTAGAGAATGTCATTAATATCATTACTGATATCATGACCAATATTACAATAGAGCTTCAGGCGACAAGACTCGTTTCGCTCCAAAACCGGATGGTTTTGGACGTTATCTTGGCCGATCGGGTGGAGCATGCCGGGTGATTGGCAGCTCCTGCTGCGTGTATATTCCAGACTCCACCCCCACTGTTCATTTGGCTATCCAAAAGCTACATCGCATAGTGGCTGAAATGCATACCGAAAATGGGTCCTGGTCACTGTCTGGGTGGTTCTGGGGGCTTCTGACAACGTGGGGTTGGAAATTATTGTTGATACTGGCTGGGGCAGCCGGTGTCATTTTCACTTGTTGCATCTTTGTACAATGTGCTCCGGCTTGTTGCTCCTATTGTGCCACCAGGGTGACGGCCATGTGCGTCCCTGCTCCTGTTCCCACCAAAATTCAGATGCTCCAGCAGGAGATTCATGAACTAATGGCCATTGATGAGGAGGTTTTCCAAGACTAGGATTCTCTTTTGTTAGCTACATCACGCTAAAAGGAGGGTTTGAGGAACCGGAATTGATTTTCGGTTCCATGAACCATATAGTCGTTGTTTGTAAATTAGCGTGATGCATCTAGAATAATAACGAAGAAAACGCAAATACTAATATACACACGAAAAGCAGTAATTTAGGAATTAACATATACCGCATTGCACGTTTTTGTACTTGCTTGACTCGACCGACGCCATTTTGTGGCCACGCTCGATCCCTGCATTAGCAAGCCCTATCCTTGCATTTCACCAAAGCCGTTCCCCTGAGAAATAGCCCAACTGTTGCAAACTGCTGTCTCTGCTCGTTAGGCCTGTCAAGGTTATAGGTAGAAGGAGGAGGCTGGATAAGCACATTCCGAGGGGTGCTACGTGGACTCTCTCGGAGTTAGCAGAAGGGAGTCACCCTCACGACCATGCTATAATGAGATGAGCTAAACCAAGAGCGCTTTGTCTCCCATATATGGTCTTTTCCTCTGCACCAACCTGTACCAACTTGTATTTTTCCATCTTGGGTAACGGTTTTGAAATGTAACAGTATATATGTGATGTTCTGACAATGTGCTAGCAGTCTTCTTGGCGGACCTCGTGGGGTTAGGTCGCAAGGAGCTCCTCTGGCAGAGTTTGTTTTGTTATAATAAACGATTGGACCTTCTACACTGCCAACTGACTGATTATTGGTAATTGGTATTGGGCTATTTGTAAGTATGGCTCTAGGTGGGTTGTAATTTATATTTTTCTGTACTTCACCCCGGACCTGCGGGGCTGCTGGAAGGAGAGAGGGAGCGGTGCTGCGGCATAGGGGAAGGGAGCCCCTGCCGTGATAGGAGCGACATCAGCTGGAAGGTGAGTAGCTGCAGGGAAGGAGTGGGGGGCCTGAACTAGGCAGGGAAAACAGCCGTGAGGCCCCCCCCCTCTGCCCCGGCCTGGCACACAGTGACCCGCAAAGGAGGCAGAAGCGGAGATAGGCCTGGACAGAGTGCTGGAGCAGTGGGAACCTGAAGATCGTCCCCCCGCCCATATTGACTATCGCGACGTGAAAGTAGCGCTGCACTTCTGCTGGCCTAGATCTGATGCTGTGGCTGGTGAGGTGCCCCGTGGAGACTGGAGCAGCCCATTGGTGTGGGGGACGGCCGCCTTGCTACTGAGGGGATCAGTGGTGGACCAGGCATGAGGACTGGATGCTCTGGTGAGTGACACTGATGGGACAGCCCTAAGGAAGAGACAACAGAGTCCCCAAGTGGGGATTATCCTTCCCCCCCCGGTACATCGCCAGCGGGTATCGTCAGTTTCGTGGACAGACTACTAGCCGCAGTATGGGGCAGGAGGGGGCCCAAAACCGCCACGACAAGGACAGATGGACCAATATGCGAAGGTCTCCCGCAGGAGGAGCGCCCGCGCGCCAGATCTGACACAGATACCCTACTACAGGCGATCCAGGCGTCCAGGACAGCGTTTGAGGGCCAGATCGGAGCGGTGGGGACAGAGGTGGCGCTATTGCGGCAAGACCTCAGAAACCTGGCTGGCAGAGTCACCGAGGCGGAGACACGACTGGGCGAGGTCAAAGATTCCATCCATGACCTCCAAAAGGGTATGCGAGAGCTACAATCTTCTCATAAGGACCTGCTATGGAGGGTGGACAATGCGGAAAACAGGGCCCGGCGTAATAACCTTCGCTTTGTGGGCTTTAGAGAGGGAATCGAGGGGTCAAACATGACGGACTTCCTATACACATGGCTGCGGTCTACCTTCCCGGCAGATAAGTTCTTCTCTTGCTTCATCATAGAAAGAACCCATCGGGCGTTGCTGGCCCGTCCGCCCATAGGGGCGCAGCCACGGCCGGTGATAGCCCGCTTCTTGAACTTCCTAGATAGGGATATGATACTCAGAGAGGCCCGTAAACTGGGGGACATAAGGCACGATAAATACCCGTATAATGATCCTCCCGGACTATAGTAGAGATATGCAAAAGCAGAGACGCACTTTTGACTCCGTGAAAGCTAAGTTGCGGGAACAAAAAATTCAATACGTGTTGCTCTTTCCAGCAAAGCTGAGGTCCTGTTCTTGGGCAAATCCCACTTCTTTCAGACGCCAGAAGAGGCGTGGCAGTGGCTTGAAGAGCTTGTTTTATGGTTGGGACAGTTTTGGTGTTTGTTTTTCTTTATGTTCGGTTGGCACACAGATCACAGACTCACTCTGACAGGCACACACACCGCCTCGCCCGCACTGTTGTTGCCCCTGACCACCGACGTAACATGGGACACCGGCGGGTGGACTGATGACGAGCCCCTGCAGGGTACTCAGGTGGAACGTGAATGGACTAGGGGACAAAATCAAAAGGGGACTGTTAACGTCACATATTAAGCAATTATGCCCTGACCTGATCTTCCTCCTCGAGGAGACCCACTTGAGGGGAACAAAATGTGGTTTCCTGGCAAGAGGAGCTTACAAGGTACTGGCTCATGCTGTTTATACGGCATGTTCACGGGGGGTTGCTATCCTGATTAAAAAATCGCCTCAGCGGTGGCCCAGACATGGACGGACCCCCAGGGGGCCTATGTGGGAGTGACGGGAAGGTAGGGGCGACAACAGGTTACATTAGTCTCAGTCTATGCTCCCCTGAAACTCCAAGCCAGGAAACTGTCTGGGTTGGCAGAAGTTCAACTGGACATGCCTGACACGTTGCATATCATAGCTGGTGATTTTAATGGCGTTATGTCTACCCTCATGGACCGGTCAGGGATTCGAGATGATGCCTCCCCATCGACGGCACTATGAAAGACGGTGGATACCCTAGGACTGACAGACATATGGAGATGGTTGCACCCGGACACCAGAAGCTACTCATTCTATTCAGGGGCGCATAGAGTGCACTCTAGATTGAACTACGTTTTCCTCCTCCGACATGCACTTGGAGCTACTGATGAAGCTGAATATCTGGCTAGGGGCATTTTGGATCACTCGCCACTGCTGGTCCGGTTGGGCGGGAGGGCTCAACCGCAGGGCGGGGGCTCGAGATTATCGGCATGGGATTTGCATACTCCCAAGATACTACAGGGTCTCAGGGCAAATACGAAGGTATACTTCGCAGAAAACGTGGGCTCAGTACAGTCAGGAGGGATTGTGTGGGAAGTATTTAAGACGGTACTTAGAGATAAGGCCCAAAGTAGAATATCCTGGGGGAAACAGAAAGCCCAAGAAGAACTTAATACCCTGGAAACCCAAATTCTAGACCTCGAGTGGGGATACCTGGTAGGTAGGGACCCACAGGTGCTTAGACGGCTGACGGGTACTCAACGCCAGTATAGGGATTTGGTGACGAAGGAGGCAAAAGCGCAGGCAATTGCGACCTTGCACAGATTGTATGATTTTGGGGACAAGTCTTGAAAGCTCTTGGCGTGGCTGAGCCGTAGGGAGCGAGATGTCAGGTGGGTAGAAGGTGTGGTCGGCAGACAGGGTCAGATGCAGAGAGGAGACCCCCAGACAGTCCAGACGTTCGCTACCTACGTCCGGGAATTTTATAAAGCCAGGGAACTGGGTAACCCAGACGAGATTGAGATTTACCTGTCTAATATTCACACCCCGACTTTAACAGACGAGGACGTAGAGACCCTAGAGGCTGATATTTCGGCCACAGAAATCAGAGAGGCAATAGCCAGACTCCGAGGCCTAATGGAATCCCGGCGGAATTCTTTAAGAAAGGCACTGACCTACAGACACCCCACCTCCTGGCGCTCTTCAGAGACTCAGCGGAAGAGGGTATCCTCCCACCTGACTTAAGAATGGCCACGATCGTGCCTCTTTGTAATTTAGGTCGACCCCTTGAGGACTGCGCGTCCTACAGACCAATCTCCCTCCTGAACGTAGAGGCTAAGCTCTAGGCAACGGTTCTCGCCCTCCGCCTGCGCAGGTGATCTCGGGCCTGGTGCACCAGGACCAGACGGGATTCCTGCTGGACAGGGCAACTAGGCAAAACCTATTGCGGACACATAATTGGCTCCTGGAGGTGCAAAGGAGGGATGACCCACACATGTTCCTCTCTCTCGACGCTGAAAAAGCTTTCAACACTGTTTATGGACCCTTCCTAGAGGTGGCCCTGGTTAAATTTGGTGGATCACTGACATAATATCGAATACAAAAATATAGAATTACCAAAATATCGATGAAAAAATATAGAATGCAAAAATATTGAATTCCTATCTACAAACAGGTAAGTAAAAAAATATCGAATCAAAAATAGTGTTGTAAAAAATATACTTAGTCAAAATATCGATTTTTTTTAAATGTCTTAAAAGTAATTTAAAATTAATGAAATAATGAATATAATTAACTAAAACATACTTAAAAATACTTAAATAATTAATGTAAGTTATTAAAAAAACATACCATTTTATTTTTTAATACAAATATATATATTAACGTAATATGAATAAAAAATATACAATATTTTTACTGTTGGATAGCGTAGGGGTAAAAATTACTATTCCCACTCCAGTGAGTGTAGCAGTAGGGAAAGCTTTGGATAGTGGGAGGGTAAAAATTACTATTCCCACTCTAGTGAGTGCAACAGTAGGGAAAGTGTTGGATAGTGAGAGGGTAAAAATTACTATTCCCACTCCAGAGAGTGCAACAGTAGGGAAAGCGTTGGATAGTGGGAGGGTAACAATTACTATTCCCACTCCAGATAGTGCAACAGTAGGGAAAGCGTTTGATAGCATAGGGGTAAAAATGACTATTCCCACTCCAGAGAGTGCAACAATAGGGAAAGCGTTGGATAGCGTAGGGGTAAAAATGACTATTCCCACTCCAGAGAGTGCAACAGTAGGGAAAGCTTTGGATAGCGTAGGGGTAAAAATTACTATTCCCACTCCGGACGGTGCAACAGTAGGTAAAGCGTTGGATAACGTAGGGGTAAAAATTACTACTCCCACTCCAGAGAGTGCACAGTAGGGAAAGCGTTGGATAGCGTAGGGGTAAAAATTACTATTCCCACTCCAGAGAGTGCAACAGTAGGGAAAGCGTTGGTTGGATAGCCTAGGGGTAAAAATTACTATTCTCACTCTAGTGAGTTTGACAGTAGGAAAAGTAATGATTTAATATATTAATACAAATAAATTAAATATCAATACCAATGAAAAATTAATTACAATTAATTACTAATTTAATAGTATGTAATAATTAATCAATTAGAAATACAAATAAATATTAGTTATTACAATTAATGACCTATTCATAATTAATTAAAAACGAATTATTTTCAATAACAAAAACGAATTAATAATAAAAATTAATACCAATTAATAATTAATTAACAGTAAATTAATTATCAATACACAAAAAGTATATTTAATATGTAATTAATTACAATTAAATTACTTCCCACCCTATTCCCCTATAAATCCACAATTCGCTACAGAAAATAGATTAATACAATTATCATAATTATCAATTAATGAATTGACACAAATTAATTACCAATTAATAAACATTGATTACCAATTAACAATTAATTAGCAATAAATTAAAAATCAATACAAATAAATAAATAAAAACGATTTACTTAATTACAATTAAATTACTTCCCACCCTATTCCCCTATAAACCACAATCTGCTTTGGAAAATTAATTAATAACATTAACATAATTATCAATTATTCAATTAATAAAAATTAATTACCAATTAAAAATTAATTAACAATTAATTCAAAATGAATACCAATAAATAAATAAAAATATTTAATTAATTACAATTAAATTACTTCCCACCCTATTCCCCTATAAACCCACAACCTGCTACAGAACTAAAACGCAAAATTAAATTAAAAATAATTAGTAATTTCTAAAAATGAATATTTAATTTAATATAATTAAATTACTTCCCACCCTATTCCCCTATAAACCCACAACCCGCTACAGAATTAAATTAAGCAAAAATTAAATAACATAAAGTTCATTACTTAAAATAAATTACAAAAAAATATATATACACTTTTCACACATATAGTAACATACAAAACATTTTAAAAAATGTGATATTATTAAAAATTCGATACATTTTAATAACTATATTATATACTTCAATATTTTTACTTTCTATATTTTAAAAATCGATATTATATTACTTACCTTCAATTCGATTTTTTGTCACCACTATATTCTGTGCATTCAATATTTTGTCCATTCTATATTTTGACTTTGATATTATGGCTATTCTATATATTGGATTCAATATTATGTATAGTTACCAAATTCGGTATCAGCCCCAATTTCAGGAAATGGGTGGGACTTCCTAGGGCCCGTGTTAAAGTGAATGGGATACTGTCCGAAGATTTCCCCATCAGGAGGGGGACCCTACAGGGGCGCCCCCTGTCTCCACTGTTATTTGCCCTCACAGTGGAAGTCGTGGCCTGCGAGGTCCGCCAAACGAAGGAGGTACGGGCTTTCGAATAACACAGGGGGATCTACAGGAGGAGAAGATTTCGCTATACGCGGATGATATTCTCCTATACGTGACCCACCCGGTTGTCACAGCCCCTACACTGTTTAAACTCCTATATGGTTCCTTCTCGGGATACATGATCAACTGGCACAAATCGATCTTATATAGTCCACGCTCGGAGGAGGACTGGCCCCCGTTGCCAGGCACCCTACAGTTCACCCACGCAGGGTTTACGTACCTGGGGATCTACCTGACTACCGACAAACATGTGTCCTATCAGAAAAATATCCAGAGAGTGATCAGGAATTTTGCTGATGATGCTACCAGATGGAAGACACTCCACCTCATGATACTAGGCCGGGCGTCAATGTTCAAGATGATCATGCTGCCTCGATTTCTGTACGCCCTACAGAATGACTACTTCCCTCTCCCCAGAAAGACATTCAGAACGATAAACGCAGAACTGTGAGCTTTACTATGGTTAGGGAAACAACTGAGGATAGCCCAGGACACGCTACAAAGGAATCAATACAATGGGCGGATCTCATCACCGGATGTAGAGGCATATTATTGGGCTGAACACCTAGCACCGATAAATGACTGGCTGCATGCGCCTGCGGATCACCCGACGTACAGATTGGAGAGGGCGACCATGGCACATCGCACTAGCCTGCACTATCTATATGGGGGTTGGAAGTAGGCGGCTACTTCCAGCCACGCAGATAACTATGGAGGTATGGGATAGGGTGACGAAGATGATGGGGTGGTCGCATAAATCGACCAAGCAGACACCAATATGGACATGCTCCTGGTTAAGGGAACTCCATAAACTCACAGGTTTTAGAGGGTGGGATGACATTGGGATTTCGACGTTGGGAGACCTAGTGGCAAAGGGAGAGCTTAAAACATATGGGACCCTGAAGACGGAGTACAGCCTGAGCCCTACGCAGTTCCTCTAATAGGCGCAGTTACGACATGCCTGGAAGGCCGAGGCAGCCCTCGCCTCCCCACTGCCAGAATATGCCCTGTTAGAAGCTAGTAACCCTGACATATAGGACCTTGAATAATAACATGCCGGATAGGCTGGGGAGGCTACGAGCAGTCTGGGAACAGGATTTGGGCGAGATGGACACCCTGGACTGGGAGGCGGTGCTGATGCACCATAGAGAAGTCGCGATTAAATCCCGACTACACCTCATCCAATATAAGGTATTGCATAGGGTCTACAATGACAGAGTCAGGCTACATGGTATGGGCAGAGGTAGTGACCCTTGCTGTTTGAGGTGTGGACACCAACAGGGAACCTTCTATCATATCACCTGGGACTGCCCCATCATACACACTTATTGGACACAGGTACTGGGGGAACTGAGCAGAGTGCTAGAAGTGACGCTTGCAGTGGACCCAAATTCGTGTTACTGGGAATCTCCACCGAAGTGGATTTGAGTTGCCCACACCTGATCTCTCTGCTGCTGGCCCGGGTGGTGGCAAAATGGGACCTGGCGCGGGCATGGGGAACACCGTCGCCCCCTCAGGTGGGGGACTGGCAGAGAGGGATGAATATGTACATGGCGGCTGAAAGGGTGACCTATAAGTCTAGGGGTTGCCCCTGAAAGTTTCACAAAGTTTGGGGCAAATGGAGGAAGTATCATGGCCTTGATGGGGGTCTGGGACGAGGCTAACATATCACAACTCCTGCTGAAGTAGACCCTAATTTTCATTGCTAGGCAGTGGGTCATGGGACCGGATATTAAGGGGACCTATGAGGGGGGGCTGGAGTCTGGTGCAGCCAAGTATTATGTGCGGCGGGTGGCTATTCTAGATATACTGTGTATGATGTTTGCATTATGGATAGTGGAGGGGTGGGTGGAGGGATGCCTGGGAGTATGGAGAATTAACTGTGACTTGCCATCTGTGTTTGTGTTGATTCTAAATGCAAATAAATTTAAAAAAAAATACTGTGGCAGTCCCAATATATTCTCGTTACTGGCATTTGCTCCTATGTGTTGCCATGATGAAAAATATACAAGTCTAAAAACAGCATCTTTCACATTCCACCCGAGGAGTCAAATACTTCTCTAGCGTACCTTACTCGCTTCCATCTGCAATCCTAGTATCAGGCAAATCTTTCTAAATTGTTTTGGGGGAAGCGGGCCATCCCACCATATAGGATGCTTTAGCCAGTCTCTGCAAAGAAGGGGGGCTCCTGTGAGTTTTCATCTTGATGAAAGTTTGACTATAGATGAGACCCCTCCCGGGCCTCAAACCTCTGCCGAACACTAAAGTCTAGTGCATTTAATTGAGTGTCCGTAAGTATACCAACACCATCAAACACAACCACACACCTTAGCGCGTGTGTTGGTTAATTATATTCACGTGGCGTCATTTTGGCCACTCACACTTCTTTCACCCAGTCCTGATGAAAGTCCATTCAAATGTTTTTCCCAGTCTGAAACATGTAGACCAGTACTTGACAACCTTGGAGCAATTCCCTCCACTAGTTGCGCCATTTGTTTTTAACCATATCCTGGGCAGTCATTAATAAATGTAACAGGCAAGGATTCCCAGAGATATTTTTAACCCACACTATATCACACAAATACACCACACCCGTTCCGCTGAATCAGGCGTTGCAGCACAACCGGGAGGCATGCGGCCACCCAGTTGGGACCCCAATGATGAAGCATGACATCAACTAGGTTGGTGTATGAGGGGTCTTTTAAGAAAACCAAAAGGTATATTTTGACAGAGCGAAATGGCATTTTAAAACTGCAGTACAGACAGCAGTGGCAGGCCTGAGACATGTTTTAAAGTGATACTTTAGTGGGTAGCACAATGACTGCTGCAGACCCACTAGCAGCATTTAATTCACAGGCCCTGAATACATGTAGTACCAGATACTAGGTAGTTACAAGTAAAGTAAATGTACCAAACAGGTATATGCCACCTGTACCATATTTTAGGTAGTGTGCACAAGCACTTTATCACTGGCTAGCAGGGAACAAGTGCACAGAGTCCTAATGCCAACAAAAACGGGTTCATCAACAGAAGGCAAAATCTGGTGGCAACCAGGCAAAAAGGGCCAGGTACAACAGTTGTCACCTATTTTGTCATTTCAGATTCTACAGTGATGCTATCAATGATGTCATTGAACGCATGCCCCCTCCCCAATATTGAAAAGTTGACCCAGAGGAATGTGGTCCCCGGGGCCTCTCTGAAGCTCAAGGAGGGGGCTGCATTCGCCCTCCCCTAAATTTAAAAGCCGCGCCAGGGGGATGGGGTCCCTGAGGACTCTTTGAGGCTCTGGAAGGGGTTTGCACTTCCCCTCCACTACATATCATTGTCAGCCCCAGCGGATGGGGTCTCCAGTGACTTCTAAATGCTTGATGAAAGGGCCACACGCTCCCCTCCTCCCCAAAAAATCTAATTGTGCCAACCCCCAGGACCCCTCAGACTCCTGGGGGCTTGTATGCCATTTAGAATTTTTTATGCTGGTACTACCGATCCAATGCGGATCCGCAGTACCACAAAAAAAAATTGTTTTTGGCCCCATTGGGTTCTTCTGGGCCGAGAGGAGCAGGGTATTCTAATGCTGTCCCCAATATGTTTTTACATTCTTTTTGTAGTCTCTGAGCTCTAAAATGGTTGCCACCACATCTTTGATGTTGTTGTAGCTGCTAGTCATTTCTTATCTTTAGATTTTTCAGCTGCGCAGATCCTCTGCATCATGATATATACATACATTTTTAATGCTAATTAAAAAAAAAAACTACTGAACACAAATCACAAAAAACACTGTTTCTTGCCCAAGATCTATCCTTCTGACGAATTTGGCGTAATTTAATTCAGCCTGTTTGGCTGTAGCTGTATCTAATTTTCTTATGGAAAATTGCATGGGGAAAACACTTTTAGGTACCCCTTTTTTCTCAGTCCTGGCTTGATGGATCATAGCCCCCGCTTGAAGGACTACCCCGAAACTTTCCAGGAAGGAGCTGAGGTTAATGAGATTTTTTGAGGGGAAGTTTCAAGAAGATTTGACAAATGATGCCAAATGTATTAGCTAACCGAAAAAATCTATTTCCTAAGAAAATGTGATCCTAACTATAACTAACCAGCAGTGACTGTAACTGGGTAATTAATATTTGTGTTTGTGTGTGTATGCATTTTTATTATAATTTATTTGAAAATAACATATTACTGGCCATCTGAATTGCAATTAAAATAATTGGTAGGAAGTCAAACTTAATATATAAAAAAATAAAGCATAAAAAACATACTGGGAACCAATTTTCCCACTGAAAAGAAGAGAACTATTTTAGGTGAATTATGAACAATGTACACAGGCTTTGCGCAGTCACACTAATTGAAGGGCGCCAATGAGTTTAGGGGCAGACCTATTGCCACATGCTGTATGCTGTGGGTCCAACAACCAAAGGAAATGCCAATACTGCTATTTACTTTAAATCATTTCAATCCTAAAGATGCGCGACACAATCATCCAAACATCCTTAAGCTCATTAGTAGCTTTTATTTACAAGTAGAATTTTTTTTAAATGTTATCTCCTGAAGAAAAACGCTTTAATACATAAGATAAACACTTCATGTGAAGACATACATAAACATTAAACAAAGGAAGAAGCAAAAAAATGCACTTTCATTCAGCAACTCTCAAAACCCATTCACTCAACACATACAACAACCTCACTTTCAAAACATGTCTTAAACACTGTCACTTATAAAATGGAAGCCAAACATCATTGTTATCAGTCACAATCTTTTGAAACCGTATCCTACACACAATTTACAAATATTCTTGATATAAGGTTCACATTAGTTAAGTACAGAAAAATGCCAACTTTTGGGTTTCAATTACTAATGGCAAATGTTTGGTAGTTCCACGGTTTACGCGTTTCGAACCCCTCCTATTGTTGGGTTTCTCGTCAGGACCAAGCTCACTAAATCAAACGTGCCCAAAAGATTGTGACTAATAACAATGATGTTTGGCTTCCATTTTATAAGTGACAGTGTTTAAGACATGTTTTGAAAGTGAGGTTGTTGTATGTGTAGAGTGAATGGGTTTTGAGAGTTGCTGAATGAAAGTGCATTTTTTTGCTTTTTCCTTTGTTTAATGTTTATGTATGTCTTCACATGAAGTGTTTATCTTATGTTTTAACGTGTTTTTCTTCTGGAGATAACATTTAAAAATTTGCTACATGTAAATAAAAGCTACTAATGAGCTTAAGGATGTTTGGATGGTTGTGTCGAGCATCTTTAGGATTGAAATGATTTAAAGTAAATAGCAGTATTGGCATTTCCTTTGGTTGTTGGTTCAAGAGTGTTCAGTCTTACTGCTTTTGAGCCGTAACCTTTGATGTTACATTGTTGTACGCTGTGGGTGGCAGAAGCAAACTATTAATGTCAATTTAAATTATCACTGGATGAAGCCGGATGACCTAAAGTCTCTCTATGTACATGTTTTGGAAAAACAGTCAGCTGGTGAGACAGCTAAATCTGTCTCAAAAGCCAGACCTAAAGAATCTTGCATGTATCATTTGAAGCTGGTGTCTTCCTTGTATTCAATCTTTCCTAGTGCTTTATTTTTCATGAATGCAGAAGAGGGCATACATTCATTTTAAAATCTCTGATCTCAGATCTTGGCTCTGAGAATGTGGAATGTGGGACGTCTGTTCATGGGACAGCTTCCAGGGATATTGATTCAGTTCGGCTTTGCACTGAATCAACCACCCTTAACATTAGACTGGGTTTCCATTTTATATCTAGGAGGGCGTCAGTCCTGGGAGACACTTGGAATTTCAATATAAAATACATTCACATGCAGTTAATCTATTTGGGAATCATTGATTGAGTGAGAAGTCAAGTCAAGTCAGTCAAGTCAAGTTTGCTTTATTTCGATTTTGGTTGTAAATCATAAAAGCATACACAAATATACATTTATATATATACACTATCAGCAAATAATTAATAAGATAAAACCGTCATTAATACATTATATGTTAAAAGATGATTAAACAACAATATACAGTTTAAAAACAAGAGTGATTAACAACCAATAGGAGAGATACATACGTTTAGACGAGTGGTTTTAGTTTCTAACGATTAGGTTCAATAGTGCCTTGTACGTTACTTAGGTCCATGGTCCTGCGGTATCTAACGAGGCATTTAAGGAAACTAGCCACAATAAAAACCATGTTTTCCCCCTGTAACATTTGTAAAAAAAAGCAAAGCAGGACGACACTGTCTAAAGCCATTGTTCCTTAAAAATAGGACTAGCCATTTTTTCCTACGATATCTATAAAATTTGCAAAAGAGAATAGTATGCAAGGTGGATTGTGATGAGATATTGTCACAAGGACAGGGAGTAAGGTCTTTGGCCCAATTATTCCTAGTGGGGAAGGTAACCAACCTATGGAAGAAGTTCATCCTGAACCTGACCAGTAAAAATCGTTCATAACTTGTGGTGCTGTAAGTGAGATACAGCTGGATAGTAGGCGCTGCTTGTATCATCAGGCTGTGTGTTACCGAGGGTTTAGAAACCTCTAGCGCCAGTCTCTGTTCATCAAGATAAGCAAGACATTTTGTTTTGAGGACCTTCCTTGGGATCTCACGAATTGAGCAAGGGTCTTTAAAGTATTTATCCCATCCCAAATCATGAAAAAACCCAGCAACGTAACACTGCCACCTTGAGTTTTTAAATTATCCATAGACAGGCATTCCATGATGATAGTCTCGGTCAAAGTCGCTTTTTCAGAAGTCCAGATCCTTCGCCATAGAAGCAAGGGTTCAACTTTGGCCAGATCGGTTACATACGTGAGTCCCAGCTCTAAATGGCAGGCAAAGGTACCTGAGCTGCTCGGTACTGCAAGGAGGAATCGTAGAAAGGAATTTTCTATTCTCCGTATGCTACCCGTGGGCACAAACCCCCACAGCCCAGCCCCATACAAAGCCACGGATAGACACTTGGCCTTGTAAATCATAATCATTTCGGGGGGAGCTCTCTTTCCCAATTTCTTGGCAAAATTTATCAAGGCAGAGGTAGTTCTTAGGAAAAGCAGTCTGCGCGTTTCTACCGCTTGCTTCCAAGACAGTTTATCATCTAGAGTTATGCCCAGGTAGGGATAGGTTTGGGTTGCCACTATTTTTTCCCTTTTGAGATAAATTCCCCTCATTTTGTGCTTGTGTCCAGACCCTGCCCTCATAACAAAGGTTTTCGTGATGTTAATTTTCAAGTCCAAGCTAGCCATAAAGTTAGAGTATCTGTCCAAATTCAATATTACAGTGTCATCAGCATAAAGGAGTGCTGGAATGGGGCGATTGTTTACCATTGGGAGGTCCTGGGACCCCTTCAGCATTTCTGCTTCCAATCCATTCGTGTACAGTGTGAAGAGGAAGGGTGCCAGGACACAGCCCTGCCTCACACCCCTCTGTACCGAGAACTCCTCCGTTAGTTCCCCCCCAACCCATAGCGTACTTGTGCTGTGGCGTTTGAGTAGAGTTCTCTCAGAAATTGCACTTCATTTGGGGGGGCCCCCATATCCAGCAGGATTGACCAAAGCTTGGAATGAGAGACGCAGTCAAATGCCGACGACAAGTCGACATAGACCTTATACAGATCGCCTCCCTTGATAGAGACATACTTATTGATCAAAAGTGACAGGTTTAATGCCTGCTCAATTGTTCCCAGTCCTTGACGAAATCCATACTGGAGGTCCGATATGATACTTCTATCTTCAGCCCAGTCTTGCAAAAGTTCTAAAATGACTCGACCTGCCACTTTACCAAAGGAGTCTAAAAGGGAGATTGGGCGATAGCAAGAAACCAAGCTCCTATCCCCCTTTTTAAAAATAGGAACCAGGACGGATTTGGACCATGAATCCAGCAACCCAACATTGCAGGTTGCATTCAAGACCCTGGTTAAGAGGGGGGTCCAAGGGTCCATTTGAGCTTTAAACAAATAAACAGGGACCCCCATCAGGGCCAGGAGCCTTCCCGGTTTTGCTGGCTTTTAGGGCCTGTTCAATTTGGTTCAGTGTGAATTGTAAGTCAATAGGATATGGACTAGTTACTTTTCTACAAAGAGAATGATCCTTTTGGCCGAGATCTCCAAATTCACAGGTTTCCGTGCTGAGTGAAAAGATCTTCGAGAAGTGCTGAACCCAATCCTTCTCCTCTATGGCTACCTCCAGCTTTGGGTGATCATTTTTGTCAGTTAAAAAAGGGGACCTAACAACATGCCAAAAAGCGGTTGAGTTCTTGTGTTTACAGCTCTCATGTAGCTGGTCCCATAATTGGCTTTTTAATTCCTTTTTTCTTAGCTTCAGCTGTAAATTATATTTCTTCCTTAGCCCCGCTATCTCATGTGGGATCCTGGCTGATTTCTTCAGGGCTTTTTTCAGATTGGAATAGGCAACGGTGCACTCATGGTTAAACCAGCCTTTTTTTTGTCTACTTTTGTGCTTTACTTCAACCCACAGGGCCTCTTTTATTACTTTAACAATTATAGAAAAATGGGCAATAACCTCCAAGTCTGTTGAGTCTAGAGTAAGACATTTTAGAATGGAAGAGAAGGCCCCTTCTACCACCGTCTTTGTTACTTTGATAGGGTCTGCTTTCTCCCATTTTAGCGTATAACCGTTCAACTTATCTACGACCATGTTGTTTTGTGTTAAAATGGTACCAAGACCACTGTAATATTTACACATTATTGGTATAGAGGTGCTAACTGGGGAATGATCGCTTAGTGGAATGTCATGTGTTGTAAAAAGAACGTCTGAGGTCCGTACCCCACTTGAGACTAAAATAAAGTCTATTACTGATTGGCACCCCCTTCCATGAAAAGTTGGTGCAGGCACAGGGTCTGCTTTGTTCAGGTTATTAGCTATTAACAAGTCTAGTTCAAAGATTATTTCGTTAAGGTGATTACCTAGTATGTTATGCTTAAAGTGTGTAATAAGGTTTCCAGATTCGTCAGAGACTCCACATGTGTACCCACGAAGACATGGTCCCAAGTTAAAATCCCCTCCCCAGATGATTTCCTCCTTCTTAGTAGCCTTTTCCCTTTGATTTAGCAAAACAGAGCGGATTTTAGACCCCACAATCAATGCCTCAGCATCGGGCAAATTATTATAGAAGTTCACGATGATAAAACTTTCCCTGTCGTTTAATGATAGCCTAAGGATCTGAAAGTTAATCTCCATCGCTATAGTCACTATCTCCCGTGTGTTGAGGAGGTTTGCGACATATAATGTTAGGCCCCCTTTTGCCCGTCCTGATGTAGATGGTTGGGCAGGCGAAAAATAAGTTCGGAAGCCCTCCATATGTATCACATCAGGAGACCACGTCTCCTGTAATGCTATTATATCGAATTTATGGATGAAGGCCGTCCATTCATCATTGGTTACTTTGGAACGTTGCCCAGCCACGTTCCAGAATAGGGTAGTGATGCGTGATTTTACCTGCCCCATTTTATGTCAATAGCTCTCTAACATTGGGCTTTCCAAGGTTTTAGAATTTGGATTTTGATCACTGATAATAAGTGGCAGAGAGTGACTCAAGTTCGTGGGCTTTATTAGGGTATCCGTCCTACCAAGGCTATCAGTCTGCAGGGAATTTATATCTGGATTAATGAGAAATTTTTCATTTCCCTTTGTTGCCATTTGGGTCCTCTGAACAGCAAATTTTAATTGGTCCCCAGACTGAAGTCAATCGACTCCTTCCATGCCCGATAGAGCCACGTAGTGGTTATATACAGGAATGGAATAGGCTGGGGCCTGATGCTGAAAAGGGGGCCTTGGTTCTGGAACCCGTTGCTGGAAGCCATGCCTTTGATGGAAAATTTGATTTAGAGGGGAAGGCCCAAAATGATCATTCCAAAATGAGGATAAGGGCCTTGGGTTGAATACTTGATTTCGAGGAGGAGGACGGTGGACATCATTCCGAGATTGAAACACAGGGCCATTATAGTTGTCCCTAGGTTGAAGCAAAGGCCTAACATTGGTTTTTGGGGCCACTAGACCTCTGGGATAGAAATATGTCAGGTCATGTATTGCGATCGAGTTACTGTCGCTATAAGGGATCCTATCAGTAATATATTGGGCTGCTCTACAGTCCCTAAAATGTATTATTACAACATCGCCCCTTATATTCTTTTCCCTTCGACCCAGCCAGGGAGTGCGCCTGACAAGTAGGATTTCCCCATTTATATCAGGGGGCAGTGGACAGTTTTGTGTAAGCCAGAATATGACTTTATTCCTTAACTGTTGTTGGTCTTCTCTGTTTCCTTCCTTTAACGATGGCACCCCAGTAAGAGCAACCACGAAAGGGGCGGCTTCCGGGGGCAAATCTACCATTTTTTTCTCAGATGGGAAAACCCTACTAATATGCCCTTGGTCTTTATATTTGGGGATGCTCTGGTTTGGGGTTTGTTGCTGAGGATTAGGATTTTCGACTACTACTACCACTTTTCCCTCATCTTTAGGTTTGCTATTTGTGCCTGTTGTTTTGGAAAGCATTGGCTTTGCTAACTTTCTATTGTCTTTGGCTGAAACTTTAGACTCATCGGTTTTTTGGGTAACACTCTTTTAGGCTGGGAAGACAAACAAGGGTCCTGGTTGGGGCTTTAAAGTGCCTTTTGGGACCCCTTTGATCTCGCCAATGGCCTGCTCCAAATTGTCCAACTGATGGGCAATTCTTTTTAGCCTCTCCACCAGTGGTAATATCATTGATCTAACTAACTGCTCCATGCCACCCAGCAAGTCTTTAGTGCCTATGTCTTTATTTGAAGTGTGTGTAGAGGTGATTGATGCAAATGGGGATGTTACCTTTGGCGAAGGTTTTTTTACACTTTCTAGGTTGTTATCACTCATCTTAACTTTGTGTTGTCGCCCGCTCCCCCTCTTTCTTCTTTTCCTAGGTGGTGGGCCATGAATCTGGGGAGTTATAGGTGTTGTTTTTGTTTTATTAGTAGACTTTTGGATGAGGTGAGGAAGTGTCCACGAGCACTACTATTTCTTCATCAAAATTTGAGAAGGAGGTTGTAAGATTTGTGTTGGGGTCATTAGGCTGAATTTGAGGGGGGGGTTTATCCCTTAGTAATAATGGAATACTGTCATTGAAGGATCCGTCTTGACCCTCACTTATGTTGTGCGTTACAAGGACCGGTGACAAAACTTGTTCAATTGGGCCTAAAGACGAACGCCTATTCTTCATCAGTTCCACTGAGCAGCACCTTGCAGCACGTCTCTCTGCAAGGATGGCTTCTCTGTCAGTTTCCGGTGTGTCCCTTATAACAAAGTTATCTAATGTGCCTTGATTTTGACCACCAACCACTGCAGGTTTATCTTTGAGAAGGGATGGTGTCATTTTGAATAAAGGGCGCTAGTTCAAAATAGTTTGAGATAGGCTGGTAGTACTGGTGCTGACCCAAACAATTCTTTCGGGCTACGTACCCTGTTAAGTCTTGTTTAAGTTGTTTTATCGGTTCCTCTTGTTGATATGTCCAGACGGCCGGGGTGTGGGGATCACTGGATCGAAAAACCAAGGGAGTGGGCCCGGCCCGGCCTCTTCTGACCTTGGAGGGCCGTAGAGGGCCCACCCTTTGCCCGGGCTTAGCCCCGGGTGTCCCGTTTGCATCCCGCGATGCGAGGGGTATCCGCAATTTAAAGCGCCTCCTAGCGCGGTTCAGTGCGGCTTCCGGCCGCAAGGGATGCTGGTAATTGAAGTCCCGCGCAAAGTCATCCTCTAGCTTTTCTTATTACTTAGGGCCCCATTAGGATTATGGGCGGACTTTGTCCGCCCGCCACCCTATCGGTAAACGGGACTGCCCGTTATAAGGGCGGGGGTGCCATGGGGGCAATTAGGATGCGCCCACCTCAGTGGCGGGGGCATTCTGCATTCCTGTCATTGTGGCGGGCGGTGCACTCAGCACTGCCTCCCTCAATGCCATGAAGGCATGTTGTGCACTTCCATGAGCAATATGGCAGTCACCATAGGTACCCCCCATGTGCACCCCCCACCCCCAGAGTCCCTGGGGGCCCACAACGGGCCCCCAATGTCTAACACCGCATGCCTATTGGAAAGGCACGTTCCCGCCTGCATTATAATATGGATGGCGGTGTCTGACAGACACCGCCACCATATTAAACCATATTAAACCCTTTACTGCCCGTTCAACTTCTTGACCCGGTGGAAAAGCGACGGATGGTCCTTCCGTCCGCCGTGGTCCCCCCGCCATAGCAATATGGCGGGGGGAATCGGGTGTCGGGCGGGGTAGGATCACTAGTGGATCCGTCCGTGATCCTAATGGGCCCCTTAGTCTCTTTTCTATCTCTTGAGGAGTAAATCCCTACATGTTCTAATTACGCTGTGAGGACATAGAATATTTGGGTACAATAGAGTAGTCTTTCTACACGGTATATTTAAAAATTGAATTTCATCATTTATTATGATGTTCAATGTGACTCTGAATAGTGTTTTGAATTTTTTTACAATTATGTTACAATTTTGAAGTTGTTAACTTCTTATTTTACAGCCCTGAAGAATCTGTGTTGTTACCGCGAAACACGTGTTGGCTGTACATGCACTGTTTTCTAATGAATAACAAGCATCATGCTGTTTAAAGACTACATGGAATCTGAGATCTAGTGACCTACTTGTGATAATGTGTACATGATGACTATTTTGTAGTATGATTTAATGAAATTTGTGTCACAAGATTTGTTTTTATTAAATACGAAGAATACATGTTAATTCAGGGTAAGCGGAATTACGTTGCTGGTTGTGTTGAATACAATACTACTCCCCACAGCTCATAGTTGTGCTATGAATTTTCATATCAGAGGGGATCTCTGGCCTAGCGGGTGGAGTGTGCAGGACCAGATGTTCAGTGATCCCCAAAATTGACCAGTATTTTTTTTTTTTAATACAGTGCTTACATGTGAGTAGGTGTGTTGTGAGTTTGATGGGTGCTGAAGTGAGGGAGATGTGAGGAAGTGCATTCAGGAGAGAGTGAAAAGAGTGCTGAACTGTAAAAGATGAGTTGTAAGATATGCAGAAGGAGGCAATGATTAATACACTCTCAAGCCCACTACTCCTTCTGTAGGCCTCAGTAATGTTTAATTCACAATCTCACAATTTCAGTATTAAAACATTTTCAATATTATTGACAAGAAAATATTCTTACACATTTGTCTTAAACAGCTAACAACCATTGACAAAGTCAAAAATCCTGGCTGGTTTTAGGTGTATGCCATTTGTTTTGTAGATGCAATAACAGAAAGCTCAGAGAAGAACCCCCAATAGCGGTTGAGTGGCACACTATGATAACCACAAAAATGTAGTTTATGAAGCTAAGCCACTACCTTAGTTAAATAGACTATGCCTCTTTTAGACCCTCACTTTTTGTATTCCACTTAAAGCCCTTATAAATGTTGTTGTATTTAAATCAAACAGGCATGCACAAATGTGCCTGCAAGACACAAAGTAGGATTTGGAGCAAGGACAGATTTGTCTTTTAGATTTCCTTAGGATTTGAGTGAGCCTTGGGTGTGTAAGGAGAGGCCTGGGCTAGAATGCGCAGACGCTGTGGCTTCCATCATACATGAAGTCTGAGGGGCATATTTACAAGCCACTATCGCCACAGGAACGTCATTTTTAGTGACGTTCCTGTGGCGATACGAGCTTTGACTTATTTACAAAGCGGCATTAAGCTACTTAACGGGCTTAACACTGTTTTGTAAATAAGGCCCCCTTTCACTCTATACTTAGCATGAGAGGGGTGGGAAATGGTTGCTGTGGAGGTCGTTCCACAGCAACACACATTGATTTTGACGCTGCCCCTTATTTACAAGGGTAGTGTAAATGTGGGGCAACGCCAAAATTAAGACCAGGAAAAACCTGGTCGTAAACAGGCACAGCAAGGAGAAATATTTCACTTTTGCTGTTTGTATGTCTGTTGCGTTGTACAGCAGACATAGAAACAGTAACAGAAAGATGTTCCTTACTGCACATAAACAATTAATTAAAAAAATAACTGAGTAAAAAACAGTTTAAAGACAGGCAATATCTTCCTGGATTCCCATTCTTAAATTAAAACATCGATTCTGCTGTCTTCTTAGTTTTTATGCTAAACTGGACTTGTCAAGAAACGTTCACAAACTCCACATTAGAACCACCTTTTTTGCCAGAATATTTTCTGTGGATCTGTGCTTTCAACCAAGTCCAGGACTTTGGCGTCCAAGTGCCTGAGCAATCCTAACGAGTGAGGAAACCACAGATAAAAATGTCAGAAAATAAAAATGTCGACGTCATTCCAATTTTCTGAAGTTAATGCTTATATATTTGCAAGAAAATGTCTTCTATGAATAAAATGTAATTGAATAATAGCATAAGAGGGACCTACTATAATTAACTTATACTTGTGAAAAGGGAATTGCTGCGACATAACCCAACTTAATGCGTCTGGGATTAAGAGGAATGAATGAAAGTATTGATAGGACTATCAACAGGGGCTTCAGCATGACTCACATGTTTATCGTTGCTGGGTGTGAACAAAGCAGCAGTGGTGACTGAAGCCTACTTAAAAAAAAGAAGTAAGCTGACCATATGTCTGGCTAGAACGTTGCTTCTTCACTAGTGCTCTGACGTTGGCTTCTCTGAGCTGTAGTGTCCCTATGAAAGACATTGTTGAGGCATGTGTGCTAAGTATATTACCGGGGAGCTGCTAACACCTTTTGCGATTCGCACTGTTCAGGGGGTATTTTAGCAACACTTGAAGTGATCAGCTTTTAAAGAAAAAGGGTTTTAATAATAGCGATTTTTATTAACATTGTGAAATGCTTTTTTAATTAAAACCAATTGCTGCTGGGAGGTCTAAAGGAATTTGCGTACTTGTTGGGTCTGGATGCTTGTGCCTGACCTTTCGGTGTCCGTCCGTTAGAGCAGACCTGCCATCTTGTGAGGTTAGCAGTACAGCTTTCGGGTCACATTCCCATAAAGGAGACGCTGGCGCGAATACGCGAGCTGCCCGTCCGCGCTAAGGACGCGACACAGCGCCAGCCATGCTGCCCCTTTTGGGGGAATTGATGGAGCTTGACGATATTTAAGATACAACAGCGTGGAACTCTGTAATATTGGTGAGTCTGGAAAGGGTAGGGGTGAATTTACATTGGAGGAGCTGCATTCCTTACTTCAGACTTTTAGAAAAAAGGCATGCTGGCTTGTGAGTTGCTTAATGTAAGATCGCTACCCAAACTCAGCGTGGAAATTCAGCTGCTGCTGGAACTCCAAGAACTGGACGTGTTGTTCATGATTGAAACCTGGACCAACTAAGAGTGTGAGGTAGATCCAGGCTGGGCCTGTCCGCCTAGGTATAATATCTGCCATAAACCGAGATCGAGTGGGAGGGGAGCTGGAGTCGGTGTGATCTATAAAGATTCCTGGAATATTGCTACAATAGCTATTGATACAATTGAAGGATTTGAATTACTCGGTTTTGCCATTAAGGATGTTCATGGAAATATCTTGACGGGGATTGTCTGGTATAGACCCCCAGGGGCTCTTAGTGTGCAACAGCAGCAGCCGCTGATGGAGAGCATTACTATTATGGCCGCCACTCACACTAGATTAGTGATTTGGGGGGATTTCAATGTTTAGTTGAATGGATCCCTTGATTCTGGCTACACTAATGTACTCCAGTCATGCGAAGGCCTTGGCCTATACCAGTGGGTAGCTAAGGCAACAAATAAGGGAGGACATACACTTGATTTAATCTGCTTAGGGGATCAAGTCCTTAATATTGTGGATATTCTGCCTATGGACTTGTCCATTTTTTGATTAACTTTCATGTGGATAAGCCCAGTTTCAATAACCAGGTAGCCTGTATTGTGAATAACTATGTTAGCAGGGACTGGAAGGCCCTCCTAAGAAAGAGAGGGTCAACCCCTGTGTTTCATCTGGAGGACTGATTTTCGCTAGACAAGCAGGTGGAGGAGAATTATGCAACCCTCTGCTCACAGATAACTTCTGTATTGGACTCAATTCCTCCACTAAAAGATCATAAGCAAGAGGGCAGACCATCGGCCCCCTGGTTAAATGACAAACTAAAAAAATTGAAGCTTAATTGTAAACAGGCAGAGAGAAAGTGGAGAAGAGGATATGACGACAAGTATAAACATATTTGGAAAAGTATGATTGTGTGCTATAAGAAAGAAAGAAATATGGCCAAAGCAGATTATTTTTCCAATATTTTCCTGAATGCTCCTAATACATCGAGAAGCATTTTTAATATATTGAACACTTTAATTAGTCCCGACTGCACAAAGAATCAGACACCTCCCTCCCGAGACTTATGTGATAGTCTGGCTAGGTTTTTCAATGATAAAATTAAAACTATCATTGATGACTTTGGTGGGGATTCTTGGCAACCTGAGTAAGAAACCATAGAAATCAACGGTCTCAGTGGCAGCTTTATGAGTGGTACTGATGCCACAACCAGAGGCTCAGAGAATCAGTCTATCAATAGTCTAACTGAGTTTGTGACACTATCAGTAGAGGAGTTTGGTAGGGTGGCTCTAGGTATTTCTTCCGGATCCCCTTTGGATCCTCAGCCACATAAAATTTGGAAAGAGTTGGAAGCAAAGCTGTTCCCTACACTTTGGCTAATCTGCAATCAGTCCCTTCTTAGTGGAGTGGTCCTGTTCCAGTGGAAACAGGCACTGGTGACACCCCTTTTAAAAAAAACCCTCACTGGACCCTGCCAGCCCCAACAACTATAGGCCTATTTCCCTTTTGCCTTTTCCTGCCAAAATTGTAGAAAGAGTGGTTGGAAGCTTTCTTTCAAAACATCTGGAAATGAATAAAATCTTAGAGGATGTACAATTTGGGTTCCGGCCTGCGCATGGCACTGAGACGGCCTTGGTGACCGTGATGGATAAGCTACGGATGCGGGCAGATAGAGGTCAAGCATCAGTTCCTATTTTGCTTGACCTGTCTACCGCATTCGACACGGTCAACCAAGCCATACTGCTGAGGAGGTTGAGGGAGGTAGGGGTGACTGGCCTTGCTTTGAGCTGGTTTCAATCCTTTCTTTCAGAAAGGAGACAAGCGGTGGCCCTCCCTCCTTACCAATCTGCCTTTACCAACAACACACATTGTGTACCTCAGGGCTCCTCAATTAGCCCAATCTAATTTAATATTTACATGAAACCCCTGATTGCGGTCATAAGGGCACCTAACATTAACATCATAAATTATGCAGATGACAAACAACTGATTCTCTCCTTAGAGGGAGATCAGTCGGCATCTCTGGAAGTGTTTCATGGCTGCCTGCGGGCTACGGCTCATTGGTTGAAAGAAAACTCATTGTAATTCAATGCTGGAAAGACTGAGGTCCTCTATTGTTCAGTGGGGAAGGTTCCTTCTGTTCTCCCTGGAAATTTCTGTCCTTTAGATACACCGACTGCACTGATGCCCGTGGAGAAGCTTACGGAATCTGGGCGTTATCTTTAATAACAAACTAACATTGAAGGCTCAGGTTAACAAAATGGTAGGAAGCTGTTTTGCCCTTATTAGAACTTTGCAGAAGATTTTTCCCCTGTTGCCTTCCCACACGCGAGCGCTAGTAGCACAAAGTACTATATTAAGCAGATTAGATTACTGCAATGCACTGCTGTTAGAGTCCCCGAAATATCTTTTAGATAGACTTCAGAGGATTCAGTCAACAGCAGCCAAGCTTGCCTTAGGATGGCCCAGAGGGTCTTCCTCCTCATTGGCCTTGGCGGAGCAGATTTGGCTACATATAAGACAAAGAATCCAGTTTAAGTCTCTCTGCTTAGTGTTCAAGGCCCTGCATGGGACTGGACCTTCATCTATGCAGAGAAAGTTTGAATGGTACATACCAGGGAGAAGCCTGTGCTCTTCTTCAGCCAGACTGGTGAAAATACATAGATTTAAGAGAGTAAAATCAGGGGGCAGAGCATTTGGTGTATCAGTCGCCAGATTATGGAATGAGCTTCCACTGGAATTGAGACAAGTTAGAGACCTTCTCCCCTTTAGAAAGAGATTAAAAACCTGGCTGTTCCCCAAAGTCTAGATATGCTGTCAGCTCCCGGGGCATATCCATAAATTGTGCACAATTGAATGTAAGCACCAGGATGCCTGCAAGGTGATAGTGCGCTCTACAAGTGATATAAATAAATAAATAAATAGTCTGCAAGAGAGCCTTTCAGAATATAAATGGGTAGATTATAGTTGCATTGCATTGAGGATAAACAATGTTGCATTACATTTACTGAAAGTTATTTTTAAAAGGCTAGATAAACATATCACTCACAATTGTCAATACATTTCAGCTCAAAATAAAATTGTTGTGGCCTCAAAATAAATAAACATTATTACCTTGTCACTTCTGAATATTAACGTAATTGTTATTGAGTAATTCACCGTCCCACAGTGGAATTGTTTCATCACCCCCAGTGATCTCTGGTGGAAACACTGCATTTTGTAGCACTTTTGACACAGATTTCCAAAGATAAACCTTCTGAGATGATACAGGTTTTCAGTTTCTCAAAGCATGAAGAGCATATCCAACAGACAGGTGTCTATCAGAAAACAAATTAGCCAAATATTTATCTGTTGTAGGTATCATGAGGGAATAAACATACAATTACATTCTCTGTGACATTGGTAATGAAGTCTTTATATGTATACCTTATAAAGTAGATACAACAAATTACAGTATAACTTTCAGGGCCACCATATACATATAAATATCCCCACTCTTATTTATAAGAGAATAACCCACACTATACTCATGCCCACTGACGTACAAACAGAAAGGACTTACCACACAATAGAATCTAAAAGAAAGGGTGTGGAGTTTCAAGTTATAACTGACAAACCAGTAAGTAGTGTTTTTTCTGTGTAATACACCTTGTGAGGCAGTGAGAGTTGAGGGCATGGTGGGGCATAAATGTACACCTTAAGTTCATAGGTTCCCTAGAGCTCTCGTTTAGGAAAGACAAGACCTGCGGAGCGCGCATGCATTATTAATAAGTACGTTAAATGATTGACAGTCCATTTTTCAAGTACCATGAAACTAGCGCAAATACTTATGACTTTTGGCATATTCCCCCAGGTTTTGCAGGCACATTAATGACTCTAGAGATGATATGGGCATATACAAAAAAGACTGATGTTAGTGCCACTTTTTGCGTATAGTAGGTTGTTGAATTCTTTTTGGGTGCCTGCACACTTATGACTTTGGGTGTGTTTTTCGGTTTTGTCTTTTGATATAGCGTCCAACGTCGGGTTGATTAACCTCACATCAAGAGAAGGTAAGAGTAGATTTAGAGGCTTGTGGAGGTAAGCAGCCATTTGTGAACAATAAAGGGTCAGAAAACAAATTCTGTGCTGTTTTTGTTTTGCAGCTTTTTGGTCCTGAAGAGAACTCTACTACCGACATAGAGTTCGAAACGTGTAGACCATTTGTAGCCATAAGAATGTCTAAACCAAGTGTGAATCAAGCATAAAATGTTGAAATTTTGATATTATTTCTTCTATGGCTTTGTTCTAAGAAAGATTCAATTTTATTTGTATTGTAAATAGATAAAGACATTTGTGAAAGGAGTGCATGAATGTGTGAGTTTCGCTAAAAGGTGATTGAGCGTTGAGTTAGAGAGATTGAGAGTTTGTATCGGGAAATTTGAAATTTGTACATGTGTATGTTTTAATGTGATATTTGTGTTGAAATCTTGAAAAAATGTAAATGTTTTGCAAAAACAAAAACAAAAAATTCCTTTGAAAAATAATAAATAAAAAAGATTAATTCAGACAGAACTCGGAGTCTTGAGCGTATGTTGTTTAGTCTTTCAATATGGCTGTATTGACTTGTCTATAAATACAAAAACAGTATTGGCATTTGTTTTGTTTAAATATAGATCAGTGGCTTGGCCTTACTCTTGGGAGCCAGAACCCAATGGTGTTATTAGCTGTATAATATGGGTAAAGAGACATTGGCAAAGCCAATAGTTCACTAATAGGTGAGAACTATTGGGTTTGCCAGTGCTTGGTATGAAATGCTATATGGTAAGTTATAAGTATTTATATAGTGTTTGAAGTATTAATGTTATAGAATGGAGAATGCCCTTTCCAAGGTGTAATTATGTCCAGATCCAGAAGCATTTTAGGACTATACAAAAATGTGAAAATGTGCCATATAAATGTGCTGGATGTAACATAAGTTGTATGTAGACAGAAAAGTCCAATATGTTACAGCTTTTAGTACAGTAAATCTTTAGGCTATGTCTTACTTTGGGAGCAATGGTTACAAAAGAACCAAAAAAGCACTCCTGGCTTCTCGTTTAGTAGCAATAATTGATCTTCAGTGTGTTTCCTAGACCTTTCGGCTCCTGTGCCACTGCGGCTGCTGTACCATTCAAATCATGATGACACTAGTGCCTTCAAGGCAACTGCACTTGTGACTGCTTGATTACTGGTAAAATATAGCAATAATTGGTGTTTAGTGGGTTTCCTAGACCTCTTGGCACCTGTGCTACTGCACTTGCTGCACCATTCAAATCATAACCCTGGTGCCTGCAAGTTAATTGCACTTGTGATTGGTTGTTTATAAGTGAAACATAGCAATACTCAGTGTTCAGTGGGATTCCTAGAGTTGTTGACCCCTGTGTCACTGCACCTGCTGCACTATTCAAATCATGAACCTTGGCGCCTGCAAGGTAACTGCGTTTGTGACTGCTTCTTTAGTAGTAAGAAAGATTTGGAATCAGGAACTTCAAATTAAAGCCAAGAAAATAAATAGAGATTACCGGAGGAAAATCTGTGAAGAGAAGTTAAAAACAAAGCAACCACTCTGGGCTAAGGCTTTGTTCTTGAGCAAAGAAGAAAATTCAAGGGCTTTTTGGAGAATGATTAATAACTTGAACCGGGCCCAGTGAAGATTTCAACTTCAACTTCAAGAAAGTAATACTGAGTTGGAACAAATAGACCCAGGGAAACGGGAAATTGTAATCTCAGAAGTGCAAGTTTGCAATCTAATCAAACGCAGTAGACAAGATGGGGCACCCGCCCCGAATGGTATCCCAAAAGCTCTGTATAAAACAGATGCACCTTTTGGGCAGAGTACTTATCAAACGTTTTTAATAATGTTCTGCAATCAAAAAGAATCCGGGAATCATGGAAAGGCTCTCTAATAACACCAATACATAAAGGAGGAGAGTGGTCACAACCAGAAAACTACCGCCTTATCACGCTTCAGGATACCGAAGCAAAACTTTTTGCACAGATACTTTTGAAAGAACTATTATATTGGCCAGAAGAGAAGCAGATTATTCCTTGAAATCAATCTGGGTTTGTTCAAGGATCAGGCATGTCATCCAACATTTTAGTGCTCTCAGTAATGATAGATAAATATAAATTAAGGAATCAACAAATCTACCTTTGTTTTGTAGATTTTAAGTCTGTGTTTGTTTGTGCTCATCGCCATCTTCTGTGGCAAAAGTTGGTTAAACTACATATCCCTCCTTGTCTCTTAAAAGCAATTAAAATGTTATACTCTATACATGGATAAGGGTGAAAATAGGTGATGGTTCCCTTTTGTCAAGAAAGATCAAAACCTCCCAGGGACTGAAACAAGGCTCTGTTCTTGCTCCATACTTATTTAGTCTATTTTTGGCTGATTTACAGCCAGCGATGGATGAAGTTAACGCATATCCTCCTAGGCTAGGAGACAAACATATATCAAATCTCCTATATGCGGATGACATGATTTTGCAGGGTCAAACAAAAGTTGGACTGCAGTGACTAATAATAAAATATCAAACTATTCATTACTTAATGGTATGGTAATTGATGGAAAAACTAAATGTGATGAAAGTAGCAATTAGATTCATAAAAAATATAAGTGGTTCCTACAAGCATGGCAACTAGAACAGATTAAAACAAAGAAATATCTTGGAGTAATATTTGATGAGAAGGGTTCCTTCCAGTAACATAAGATGGATCTGCTGAGGAAAGGAAACACCTTACTCTTGGCATTCTGTTTATTACAGAGATCACTGAGTGGCTCTAGCCACCAACCACTACTAAATATAATATCTGCAAAACTTCTACCAACTATCTTATATGGAAGCGAGGCAATGCAGGGTAGAGATGCAGCAATGTTGAACACACATATCACTAAAATATATATATTTTTTTTTGGTTCAAGACATTTATTGAGCATTGCCAGGAGTACACAGCGTCTCGCCAACAACCCGGAGGCCGGCCGCTATCAATGCATATATAAATACAAATCAACTCAGATATGTAAGAGTGCGAAAACAGTCTCGCCAACAGTTCCATCCAAGTGACAAATGCAGCGTTTTCACAGCTAGATGAATGAGTCTTGAGTTTTTAAAATTTTTATATAACCATTAACATGTGCAGTGTCTATATGAACTCAGGAAGGATAGGGGGGGGCATATGGGGTATCTAGGCGGGCACATCCAACCTTGGGAGGCACGGGGCTAGCAGAGCCATGAGATCACAAATGAGGGAAGGTTGAGCCACAATATCGGAGGCAGCGGGCTGTCAGGCACCCGGGTGACGTCGTGGAAGGTGGAGTTTCCCACAGAAGTTCCTGAAATGGGGAGGCAGGGGGGGGGACATAGAGGGGGGTTGGGAAAGGGGAGAGGGGGGGAGGGAGGTAGCAGCGAACACATCATGCCACACACGGCAGTCCAGGAGCTGCATTGCAAGACCAAGAAACATCATCTAAGGATCTCCACTTCCCAACTTCAATTGCTGTTATCCTCGGGCGGATCAGTGATCAAATAACATTGTAACGGGGCCCATATATCAGTAGGCCTAGAAGCAGGCGGCAGTAGTTCGGAATAGGTATGCAATTGCTCCTGGCAGTACACCATGTCACTCATCCAATCCTTAAACTTGGGCGCTCTTCCCCTCCCCCATCTACAGGCCACCCTGCGTTTAGCCAGAAGCATAGCCAGCGCCACATATTTGCGGTGAGCCGCTTGGAGAGGTGCAACATATCCCAGAAGGGCCACCAATGGGGACGGATCCACCGTCATGTGTATCATTTTGGACAGCGCCTGAAATACTTGAGTCCAGTATCTATTCACTTCGGGACATCCCCACGCAAGGTGAAGGAAATCGGCCCCCGGGGCCCCACACCTGTCACATGTATCTGTAGGTCTAAGCCGGAATCTGTGTAGACGCGCTGGAGTGTGGTACAGCCTGTGTAGGAATTTATAATGAATTATCCTATAACGGCTGTTAGATGATATGCGCTCAGTTTGCTGTAGGCAAAATTCCCATTGTGTGTCCGTGAGAGTCAAGGCTAGATCCTGTTCCCATTTTTGCCTAGCGGGCAGAGCAGTGTATGTCATGTTAGCCCGGATAGATTTATAGAGTGTGGACACCAGTTTAATAGGGGCGTCGTGAAGCAGCATGTTTTGTAGGGGAGGAAGCACCGGGGGCTCGCAGGGGAAATCAGGCGTGATGGCTTGTAGACCGTGTCTGAGCCTGGCATAGTAAAACAGGTCTAGAGGTGTTGGTTGTATGCCTTCGTATAAGTGTTCCCTAGTTTGGAAGACGCCATCTAGGTACAAGTCTCCCCATGTAGTGACATTAATTCTTTTTAACAATTTTTGAAAGCCAGCCTCTTGGAGGAGCGGCAGCTGTGGGTGGTAGGCCAGCGGCAGTCTCGGTGCGTATAGGAAGTGCAAGTCAAGCTTAGACACAATGGAGCGCCACGCCGTTACCGTGCTCGACACCGTGGAAGGGGTCTTGTCCCTACCTTCAACCTGGGAGTAGAGCGCGCCTTCAATGGGGATCGGGTGTGCCAGCCAGTGCTCAGCCGCCAGTTGAGGCATATATCTCTGTTGGCGCACCCAAAAGTACGCATAGTGGGCCTGAGCAGCTCGGTAATAGAGCTCAAAGTCAGGGATGCCAAATCCCCCTTGCGAGAATGGCCGGACGAGGATCTCCCATTTGAGTCTGGGCGTCTTACCACCCCACACTAGCCGGAGCAATTCCGAACGCAGTAGTCGAAAGAAATGGGATCCGGGATGGTACGGAATGTTCAAAAATAGGTACAAAAGTTGAGGGAGTATGACCATTTTGACCAATGAGGCACGACCCGCCATGGAAAGAGGGAGCGTGATCCATCTAGATATATTGTCGCTCATTTTGTCCATCACAGTGCCATAATTAGCACGAATCAGCTCCTCTCTACTCTTTTCCACATGTATGCCCAAGTACTTAAAATCTCCTGTGCTCCAGGCAAGCGGGAATTCCAGCGGGAATTGACCCGTCGAGGCAGTAAGGGGGAAAATACACGATTTCTTCCAGTTGATTTGAACTCCCGAAAGAGCACCAAACCGTATGAATTCACGGAGTATGGGATGTAAGTTGTCACTTGGGTGGCGAACATAGAGGGTGATATCATCAGCATACATAGAGACAAGCAATTGTCTCTGAAAGCAGCGTAGTGCACTGTCCTGATGATGCTGTTGCAATTTAGCCGCCAGGGGTTCAGTGGCTATGGCAAAGAGAAGGGGGGACAGGGGACAACCTTGTCTCGTCCCCCTAGTGATCGGGAAGTCCGACGACAATTTCCCATTGATGAGTACTCTGGCCGTTGGATGCGTATACAGTAATTTAATCCAAGAAATAAATAGAGGTGGGAATCCCATTTGCTCAAGAACTTTGAACACATAGTCCCATTCGAGCGAGTCAAATGCCTTGGCGGCGTCTAAAAAAATGGCTGCCATTGGGAGGTCCTCGTGGACGGAGTCATATACCGAGAAAAAGTTACGGAGATTATGTGAAGTCGCCCTACCAGGGACGAATCCGGCCTGGTCCAGAAGGATAAGAGCAGGCAGGAGGAGGCTGATGCGCGTTGCAATCAGTTTCGCGAGAATTTTAACGTCGCAATTTAACAGGGACAAAGGTCTGTAGGAGTCGCAGCTGGAGGCGAGTTTTCCTGGTTTAAGCAGCGACGTAATAAGGGCAACTCTCATGGAGGCAGGGAGATGGCCCACCTCTAATTCGGCCTCAAAAACTTCCCGCAGTACCGGTGCCATGAAGTCAATAAACGTTTTGTAGAATTCTATAGGTATGCCATCTAAACCAGTGGCCTTACCCGATTTCATGCCCATGATGGCCTCTCTGACCTCATCCAAGTCAAAAGGGGCGCTCAAGAAGGCTCTCTGCGCATCACTCAACCAACCTAAGGAGACATCCGTCAGATAGTCGTCCAATGTGAGTTCGCCATGTCTGCTAGTGGAGTACAGTGTACCATAATGCCGCACAAATTCGTTAAGGATTTGGGTGGTGTCCCTGAGCACCAGCCCCTCCGCCGTCTCAAGTTCTAGTATTATTGTCGGCGATCTCATCAGTTTGACCGTCGCCGCCAGAGCCTTCCCAGGTCTCTCACCTTCTCCATATCGCCTGGCCACCCAGTATTTGTTCCTAAACTTCACCTCGCGAGCAGCCTCCTCAGAGAATTCCGACAGTTTGTCCCGAATGGTAGCAAGGGTTGCATTGTCAGGGTTTGCCCTAAGGCGGCCCTCAGCACTGCGTAGGTCAGCCTCTATACTGCGTAATCAAGTTAATATGCTCTTGAGCACTCCCGAGCCCTTCGATATACATAAGCCTCGGAGTGTGGCCTTAAAGGCATCCCATATGGTCTCAACGTCTTGGACAGAGTCTTTATTGCGTTTGAAGAAATCTAGGCATTCATCACGGAGTTCTTCTTGGAATACCGAGTCCAATAACATAGCGGGTTGCATACGCCACGCCGTCACCGGGGGGCCAAGCTCAGAACCAGTCAACGTGATTAGAACGGGGGAGTGATCGGAGTACGTCCTGGGGAGATGCGACGCATGTATCAGCGCTGTATATAGTTGTGAGGATAGGAGGAAATAGTCAAGCCTCGCCCAAGACTTAGCCTGCGCTGTAAAGTGTGTACCCTCCCCTTTAGTCCCGCAGTGTGAACGCCAGGCGTCAATGAGATTGCTACCGGCAATGGTCGCTCTAAGGACTTCACGCCCGTTGGTATAGTGGTGCGGTGCGGGGTGTGATCTATCTAGGGGGGGTGCAGGGTCATGTTGAAATCTCCTCCCCATATGAGGTGTTGTGGTCCCGTCTCCACTATTGCCGCCCACAAAGAGGTAAAGAATTGCAGGTCATCTGTGTTGGGCCCATAACAACATACAAGTGTCACTGACATATGTCCCAGTCTACCCCATAGCAAACAATACCTCCCCTGGGGATCCCCCCTGGAGCCAGCCAGCCGAAAAGGTGTGGATCTCCTAACTAGAATGGCCGTACCCCGTGCATATGAGGAGTAGTTAGCAAATATCGAGTGAGAAGCCCACCTACTCCCAAAGGCGTGCGATTTGTGGGGCGCAAAATGTGTTTCCTGTAGGAACGCAATGTGTACATTATGGCGATCAAGGTAGCTCAATATTTGTTTCCTCTTCCTATGATCCCCCAGCCCTCTCACATTCCAAGTAATCACATTTAGGCGTGTGTCATCCATGTAATCGTGTAAAACAATAACTGCAGGATTAAAGCGTGGAAGGCGGCCAAGCCACCCTTTGCAACAATCAGATCATCGTCCAGTCGGACCAGTCCAGCGACTTCAAGCGGGATCAGAAAGTGGAACATAAAAGAATCGCCCCCAATCCCTGTGCCACGACTCAGCCATACGCAACGTGCAGCACATCCAACCCGCCCCCGCATCCCCCGGCCATAATCAAGGAGCCCTCCAGAGGGCAAATATGTGAGTTCAAAACACAACATGCACATGTCAAAACTTGAATCCCAACAGAATCCCCAGCAGACCCCCCCCCCCCCATCCCCCTCCCGACAACCCCAACAACCGGGCCTAACTGGAAGAAGGACAAACAGTTCTCAGTATGTAACCATGCATAGCGAAGCACCCCATCACTTCTAAAGGATGTTCTACATCGCCCAGTGCTAGTCCTTTCTGCCCGATAGTCAGTCCACCACCCCCCACCCACTGAAGCCACCCCAACTCGCCAGTACCCCATTCCCGCCCCCCACCCGCAAACCAAACTAGTGCTAGATAGCAACCAACAAACAAGAAACCAAGTCAATGTCATTGGGGAACACCCAGTAGGGGTCATCAGAGGTGCACGTTCTACCACCCCCAGCCATCCCACTCCGTGCATGTCCAACCTTGGGGCCACCCTCGGAGCAGAGAGGGAGGAAGGGGGTGGGGCCTGGCATACATTACCGCCTGCAGTCCAACACCCGTCCATGGCACCCCAGGGGCAGCCGCAGCCATCACCGAGCAGGATGAGTCTCCCCGAGCAGAGAGGGGAGTGAGGACGAATCAATCAAGTGCAGGAGTACGAACCGAAGAGAGCCAGCCTCTACCTATTCGGGGCCAGATGCATTCAAGTTTTCAGCGTCCGCCGGCCGTTTGGGCCTTTTGGGCAGGGTCTTAAGGTAGTCTTCGACCTGTTGTGGGTTAAGAAAGAAGTGCTGTGTACCCTGGTGAGTGACTCGCAACTTGGCCGGGTACAGGAGAGCATAGTCAATGTTCAAATCACGAAGCTTCCTCTTGACAGCAAGAAATTTTCGTCGCTGTTCTTGGACCACCGGGGTAAAGTCAGGGTATATCGAGAAGGGCACGCCATCATATGTCAGATTCTGGTTCGCTCTGGCTGCTCTTAGCGTCGCATCGCGATCTCGGTAGTTGAGCAGGCGTGCAATTATGGGTCGCGGTGGGGCTCCAGGTTGGGGTTGAGGACCAAGGGAGCGATGTGCGCGTTCCACAATAAAGTGAGCCGAAAGAGCTTCTGCCCCAACTGCTGCCGTAAGCAGTTTCTCGATATACAATTCCATCCTCCCTGTGTTGGTCGATTCCGGAATGCCCGAGACGCGAACGTTCTTCCGCCGGCTCCTAGCTTCCAACTCTTCGTTTTTGGCAGCGATCACCCTCAGGACATTGTCCATTCTGGCAAGGCGAGTGTCATGTGCCGCGGTCGTGTCATCATTTTCCGATATTCTGCGTTCCGCCTCAGATATGCGTTCTTCATGTACATCCATCTTTTGGGCTATTCCGTCCATCCTAGATGAGAGTCTATCTACTTTGTCAACCACAGTCGCAAAGCCCTGACGCATTTCTTGCAGGATGGTGGCCATATCCGGGGTCAGCAGGGTCGATGTTGAGGCCTCCGTGATTGGGCTTCGGGGTGGCACCGCGTCTTCTGTGTGTCGCGTCACCTTTTTCTGCGACGCGGTTTCAAACTGCAGTTTGGGTTGGCGACTGTCTGGCTTCCCCATGCCGGCAAAGAGATGTATGAACCCTTTGCGTCAATGCGCTATTTGCACCGCCGTCGAAGAGGGGCTGGTGGAGGATATAGTAATCCCGCCCTATGCAGTGCGGTGCAGCAGCGCCTCTTTTGCAGCTGAGGTGTCAGGTGGTGGGGGAAGCTCAGCAAGTATTTGCGGGGTGGCCCTCAGTGAGGAAGAGTGCAGTGCAGGTGCAGACAGGCCTCGTAGGAGAAAGTGCGGGAACTTTAGCCAGAGATGTAGCGCCCAAGGGATAGAAGCGGGGGCGCCAGGCAATCAGAGTCGTCCGCTTGTCGGGATATCAGCAACAGGCAGGCTCCGAGGCCGTGACTGGCGATAGTAAGGCAGGCCACCGGGCGCCTCGGGTCTCCCTCCGGTGTTTCGCAGCCTGTCTTTTATGGCGCCAAAAAGCCTCTCCTAGCTCGGCAACTGTGGGGTTTTCCAGTAGTGTGAGACCAGTGGGGGCATCCCACCTTCACTGCCCCCGTGTCGCAAGTAGTGCGTGGTGCACGTACCTTGTAGCCCCTGCTCGATGTCGGCTTCAGCGCCAGTCCCAGCCGCGCCGCAGACAAAATGTTCGAGGCCTACCTGCCTCGTGGTGATCCCCGGGCTCACTTAGGTCAAGGGGCCGACAGCAAGCTCCGTCGCCGCAAGACCACGTCGGCCGGGGAGGCTCCGCAGGTCACAACTCCGGGGTGTTTTGGAGTAGAGCCGCCAAAGTTTCACCGAGTGTGAAGGGTGGCCAGCTGCCCCTCCGTGGGGATTTTCAGGCGAGTGCGTGCAGGGAAAAGAGGATAAATGATGGATTACGATGCCAGGCTGCTGGAGCCTCACGTAAAAACCTGGAGAATAGTACAATTAAATAGCTCAAATCAGTTAGACCAAGCTCTTGGGCATGAAGTTCAAGCAAACCCAAATCCTCCAACATAAAAGTATTCAAATGAGGCAATAGAAGCACTGTTTATTCATTCTTTATGTGAAAAGCCTTTGACTCCAGCAACTTTAAAAAAAACATCAATGGTTTAATGAAAAACAATTCAATGCAAAAGGACAAGGATTTATTTGGACCTAGGTAGGTTGTATGCCTGGATGGTTACAAATGAATATAAAACTCTTAAATCACAGTAATACTTAGAGTCTGGATGGTCCCCGCTACCAAAAACGAAGTTTCACAAGAACACGATTTTGAATACTTCCAGGGCTTGCACATGCAATGCCTTGGTTGCAACAGACAAAACCTAAGTCTTGTAGGCTGTGAAAACTTGGTGAAGAGAACATCATTCATTTAATTTGCATAAGCCCGGCCTTATTGGATTTAAGATGGAGGTTATTAAGGATACTGTTTAACCAGAGGGTCATTCGCTCATGCAGACAAACCGTGATAGCATGCTTCAAATTATCTGATACAACACTGAATTGTATATTTGTAAAATTTATGAGGGCATTGAAAATGAAAATGGCCGTATGCAACGCAATCACACTTCGAGCCCTAGCAAGTTATAATTAGTATAATTTAGCAATATGTAAGGTAATTATCTCTGTTGGATCTTGATAAATGTAAATAGTTTTTTTTTCTTCTTTTTTTTACTAACGTTACAGTGATTTGATAATCTTGGCTAAATTGATTTTTTCCATGATGCTTTTTACTCTTTTTATATTGTAAGTTTGTAATTAGTCAGCAATAAACTATTGACTGACAGTGATAGTAAAATATGGCCATAATGAGTGTTCAGTGGGTTTCCTAGACCTTTTGGCCAGTGTGCCCTGCACCTTCTGCACCATTCAAATCATGACTCTAGTTCCTGAAAGGACAAATGAGGATATTGTTTATATCCATTAATATATTTATTCCGTAAAAGGTACAGTTGCAGATGGAATACATAATTATTGTTTAGCTAAACATAAACACAACCCCCTTCTAAAAAAGACCCTTTAAACTTAGCCAACTCTCAAAACCGAGTTGTCACAGATGTTATTAAAAAAAGCATATGCTGTATACATCAAAGTGAAAAACAAGCATTGTTAAATTGTGTTGCAATGCGGCTGGCTCTTACCTAGGAAAAGATCTTATGAATGAATGGACCCTGAACAGTGAAAATTGCCCAAGATCACCATATGTTAGGCTAAGCTGAAAGTGAAATGCAGTTTTTTTACTTTGTTCCTAAAAGGGCAGGTTTACAAATTTAACAAACTCACCAAAAAAGAGGAATTTTGCAAAACAAATGCACATATTTTATGCAGCTGAAGAACAAGATACCTTTTGAGATGGCTATGGGTAACATTAAATTAAAAAAAAGAGGGCAGAAGCATTCTCCATGGAGAAAGTACGCCGCATTTCTCTTTCCTATAAACACGCTCACTTTAAAGACAGTTGAACGCAAAATAAACACCAGACTTCCACAAAAACACAGCTTGACATTTGACCTCGGTGTTTGAATGCCCAGCAAATGTAATGAGATAAGAACAAGATTTAAAGGCCTTTTTATAACAGAAAACAAGTTAGTAGAAGAATACTGTACACAAGGCTTTAACACGGGGGAGGTATGAACTAAAGCTACACAGCCTAAAGCAAATAAAGCCAGCAAATGGAAATGCAGAAAATGTGAGTTACAAACCACAAAGCCAATAGCAAGCCACGGGCGGAATGCCTTCCCTGGTCAACTTTTTGAAAGTCCCCAAGATGTATTTTGCATAGCCAGAGAGCTGTGCTGTCTGGTAGGAGGCGACCTAAAAAGGCATATGAAGCGTAAAGAAAAGGAGATTAGCTGGGGAAAAGCTGTTACAATGGGAATTCACCATGGATAGACACCAGTGGTGAAAAGTCTTTGAACTGAAACAACTGTGTGCTCTACACAAAACAAAAATGTGCAAGAAGAGTCAGGCAACAGTAAATCAATAGCTAACTTGTATCCTGGATGCACAATGACACTGTCTTATCGATTGTGATAAGACTGACCTCAAAAGGGTCTAAAATATTGTAGGATATGTTTTGGGTATAATTAGATGTGTTTATGTTATTATGGATTATAAAACAGTTATGATTTAAACCTGAATTGTTCGGAGCTTTCTGAATAGCAACAAATTAAAATCACTATCAGGGCCATATGCCGCTTGAAGGTTTTACCCCGTAAAACGCCAAAAGTGGGAAACATTTCTCTTAGGTCTATTTGCACATTGAGATGTAGTGGATTTACAGCATGCACAAATATGCACAACTACCACCCAATTTTTGCACATGAAAAATCTGCAGGATAAAATAAAGTTGCATTAGAACAGGTGTAAAAATCCCACAGGCGCATTAACTCACTTAAAGTACACAGCTGTCTCTTCCTCTGGTGCTGTGTTGGAGCTCCAATGTGATCTTATACATTTGGTTCTCTTTTGCCTGTACCATAATTGAGTGATACACCCTCTTCTCCACAAAGCCATACAAATGGGAAAAGCAGCTCATAGCACAAGGGCAGCATCTACTCCTGTGCCATGCTTTCTTATAAATGTATCCAGGCAACAAGCAGCCAATATACAATCTCTGAATACGGCACACGCGTGTGTTTTCCCTTGGGCTTGCCCTTAAAAAAACTGCCTAGCGCCAACACAGACACCCTTGCGCGATGGTGCAATGGTGTCTGTGTTGCAGGGATGCATATTTATGTGCAGAAGGGACACCTTCCTGCACATAAACAATCTTTGAAGGGGATTTGGTCCTTCTATGTGTGCTGCATTCAGCAGCACACATAAAAAAGAGAAAAAACAAGGGGAAATAAAAGTATTTCTCCTCGTTGTGCCAACCTAATGCCTGCTATTCATTGGCGTTCATTTTTGGCACTGCCTCAGATTTACACATCCTTGTAAATCTGTTGCAGCGTCAAACAGCAATGGGTGTTGCAGTGGAACACCCACAGTAACACCCATTGAACACCCCTTTCACACAGCTACTACGTGAAAGGGTACGATATTTACACAGCGATATTAAGCAATGCAAAGTGGCTTAACGCCGCTTTGCAAATATGGAGCAGTGCATTGCACCACCAGAGCGTCCTGTAAAGTGACACTCCGGTGGCGCGATGTCTTTGTTAATATGCCCTTCTGTTAAAATTGAAAGTCTCTAACCAAGAACTGGCTATATTGGCAAAGGAAATGCTGAAGGAAAAGGCAGCCATTTTGGTACTCTCATGATAAAAAATCCCAAAGCTAAACAAATATCTGATGGAAGATACCTCTCTATTGAAGGGTTTTTAGTAAAAGAGATGAAAGGCGCACTGCTGTGTGACGTAAATATAAGTGTATCTCAAAGGTCAGAAGGTGCTGCTAGGAGAGGGGATAAGCCCTATAACCCCTCAATGTTGTGTGGGTACAAATTGTAAAAAATGGTAAATTGATACTTGTATAGCGCGCTACTCACCCGCAAGGGTCTCAAGGCGCTTGTATGAATACCGCTGTGGACCCATCCTGGCTTTCCCTGTGAGGCGTCCATTCCTAGGCACCCCCAAGGCGGAGGCCAGGCATCTTTAGCGTTGTGGGGGCGATTGTGGAGATTAAGCGAGCTATTGCCCAGAGTTGCAGAGTGGGACCCCATGATTGGAATAGGCAACGAAGCGAGAATTATCAGGTCCGTGGAATTTTGAGCCCAAGACCCACCGAGGCAGGGAATTGAACCCTGGTCCCGGGCTAGACCTCTGCATCAGGGTCTGCCGCTCTAACCTCACACTTACTAAATTATATATACCTAGGCACACTTCCAAGTAAATCAACAGTATATATATTCACTACAAAGTTAACAAGTTTTTGGATCAAAAACACATAAATACAAAGACCTTTTGTTCACCATCCAGCCCTGAAGAAGTCACAGAACTATTTCCACATGCAACGAAACACGTATCGGCTGGTTTCTGTTTTAGCTTAATGAAACCTGAATTACAGACGAAGCAACATCTTACCTATATGTTTATGTATTTTTGTTTCAAAAACTTGTTAACTTTGTAGTGAATATACATACTGTTGATTTACTTGGCAGTGTGCCTAGGTTTGGATATAAATATCTGATGAAACACCACTGGCAAGGGTTAAAGCCAATTCTGGTTACTCTCTGGAAAGGTAAGACATTGAAATCTTGGGAATTACCTGAATCTTAGGATATGGGTGGGTGGTCAGCGATATTCATGCATTACCGAGCTAATGCTCTTAGCCATGTGATCCACCTACCATTGGATAACATGGCTAAGAACTGCTCTGGGCAGGCGTTAGCTTTTGGAGATATTCGCGCTTTGCGCGAATATTTCCAAAAGTAGGTAGTAGGAGATAGCGATGTTAGCGAATGTTTCCAGTCACTAACATCTTGGCACGCCCACTTTGCATGTCATTAGTGATAATTATCGCAGACATGCAAAGTGGGGCCCAAGATGGTCGCTATCTCCTACTAGCTGTCGCTAACTGGTGTTAGCGACAGCTAGGTAATAGGGCGATAAAATGATCGCTGCTTTAGCTGGAAAAATTCCAGCTAAAGCGGCGATAAGGCCCTTGGTAATATGCCCTTGTGTTTTTACCGTTTTTTATTTTTGCCATTGTGCCTTTGAGATTTGGACTACTCCAGGCTAAAATAAAACCCCTATGCTATACATGTAAAATACATTCTTCCCAAATATATTCTTCTACAACAAAACGCCCTTAATCCCTGTAATTGTAAATCACACAAATAAAACAAACATTATATTGTTGCTAGAATGATGATGAAATCAAGGTATGGTTTCTAGCTCAAGCATTTTTTGTATTTTTGTAACAGCTATTTCTTTAATTTTTCAACCATCTTCCCTCTGCATTATCGGTCATGCATTTTCATTCTTCCTGTTATACGTAGGGCTCATCGGTGCCCAGCATGGTTACTGCAGTTGGCTGCAGAACAATATGAATTTGACCCCTAGGTATTTTTTTTTATCAAACTGACTCTACGGGCCCATTTTGTTAATGGGTGTACTCGAATAGAGAAGGGACATGTGCTCCTCTGAAAACAAAATATAATCATCGGTGCAGGCACTGTCAAAGCTAGTGCACATGAGTGTACAGCATATGGTCCTGCAACGCTGGAACAGAGGAAGAACCAGCCAAATTCTGCTTCCAGCAGCTACTTATGAACTTGAGTGGAGCTGTGCCTGGTGCAGTGTCACCGGATCACACGCAGTGGCGCCTGTATCCTTCCGGTGTGTGCATGGGATCATTACTTCTTCCTTGCTCTATCCTAACACGCATGAGCTCTGTCACAGGCAGGGTATGGCGTTCACCCACATAAAAAACAAAGAAGGTTCCAGTCCTACAAATATTGCTGTCCAGAAATTCTTCCTGTGACGGGTCCCATAAAGGTGGAGCTGAACCTCAGTGCATCCTTTTTAGGTCGAGCCTAGAGTCAGCACGCATGCGCTGCTCTGCGAGACTGCTTTATCTAGTGTATGGGGTTAGAGCACACCCATCGTTTCTGAATTGTTCCTTTGTGCGACCTTCAAAAATCGTTATTCTTCTGTGGTGGATCACTTACATTTGGTCCGCCTCTTGTCGTATTGATACCACCCTGGGCTACTTTCCCTGTTACTTGTAGGCGCTCACATATGCCCATTTATATGTTTCAGCACACTATTTGGTTCAGCTCATGTTATAGGACTGTCACAAAACATGCTCAACCTACTCTGTGAGTCACCTCCTTATATCGTTTCTTGTTTTTTCCCCCCTGTCGTCTGAGTCCTTGATATTTCATATTGTCCGCATGGTCCCCCCCTTCAAGTTTTTTTTTTGCAGTTTGTATATAGCAGGAACTCAACCCAAATGTATTGGAGCACTTTATATGAGCACCAGCTACATTACAAGGACACCTTCATTTTTGGAAGGAATGTTGAGCCGACGTCAAGTCTCGAACCAGGATCCCGAAATTGAAAGTCGGCAACCAGGGCCGTTTGGCAACACCCTCTACCCAAGTCCTTCTAGATTGTGCGCATTTCACCTGTGAAAGGTATGCAATTACCATCATTCAATATGGGGACTTACAATCTCGCAGATAGAGGCACAACTTCCACGCCGAGGAGGATTTCAAGGACAGATCCGCCCACACGGCTCGCCGCTCCCGCTCCGCGGGAGCCGCTTCGCACAGGAGTGCGTTTCCAGCTAACCAACTGCACCTGGTCACTTTAGGCGGAGGTAAGGGCGTGAGGCAAGGCGTGGGCTGCGAGTGTGCAGGGACTCCAACATCCAGGAGTCCCTGCGAGACCACGGACTTACCATCCGGTCCGCTCTCCCCGCCGGCCCGCCCCCCGCCCGCCTGAGGCTGCAAAAGGCGCTCTCCCTCGCCACTTGTTGGGACTTACAATCTCGCAGATAGAGGCACAACTTCCACGCCGAGGAGGATTTCAAGGGCAGATCCGCCCACACGGCTCGCCGCTCCCGCTCCGCGGGAGCCGCTTCGCACAGGAGTGCGTTTCCAGCTAACCAACTGCACCTGGTCACTTTAGGCGGAGGTAAGGGCGTGAGGCAAGGCGTGGGCTGCGAGTGTGCAGGGACTCCAACGTCCAGGAGTCCCTGCGAGACCACGGACTTACCATCCGGTCCGCTCTCCCCGCCGGCCCGCCCCCGCCCGCCTGTGGCTGCAAAAGGCGCTCTCCCTCGCCACTTGTTGGGACTTACAATCTCGCAGATAGAGGCACAACTTCCACGCCGAGGAGGATTTCAAGGGCAGATCCGCCCACACGGCTCTCCGCTCCCGCTCCGCGGGAGCCGCTTCACACAGGAGTGCGTTTCCAGCTAACCAACTGCACCTGGTCACTTTAGGCGGAGGTAAGGGCGTGAGGCAAGGCGTGGGCTGCGAGTGTGCAGGGACTCCAACATCCAGGAGTCCCTGCGAGACCACGGACTTACCATCCGGTCCGCTCTCCCCGCCGGCCCGCCCCCCGCCTATCACACCCGCTATATTACGGCATAACTCTCCCGCAGCGCGGGACGCAGCACAGGGCGAAGACCGGGCTAAGAGCGGGCCGTTTGAGGCCGTTCGAGGACGGAGAGGACTGGACTGGCCCACCCTCTATCGCCTTTGACTCACAGGTGAACATCCCTTGTTCCATAAGATATGAGTACCAGGGCCACTCGGAGTAAGGCCTCCAAGGCAGCCCCAAAAATTAGTGGCCCTATGGACGATTTTATCACCCGCACTAATATAGCCATTGACAATGAAATATCTAAATTACAAACCCGGGTGTCCTTAGAACTGGGAGCTGCTAGAAGACTGTCACAAGTGATAGCGCTCTCAAAAAAATCCTCCCTAGGCCATATAGCCACTTCGGTTACACCGGAACGCCCTGCCATTCCCCAATGTGTAGTTACACAGGTTGATGTCCATCGGACTTCGATCAACTCTATCCCCTCTCCATCGCTAGAGCGGTATTCCAACACAGATGAAGCCAACTTCCCAGCTGCATCTTGCGCCCAGAATCCGACCCCCAACCCTCAGTTATCCTCAAACTCCACTATTGGGAAACCACCCAAAAGGAAGCGCCGAACAGGTTCTACTTATGCCCGTAAAAAAGCGAAAATTGCGATCCCGCAACACCTACCCCCCACAAGAGTACTGTTACCTAATGTAAATCAAGAAAAAAGTACAGGGTCTCAACCCCCTAGTGAGGGAGGTACTGTGGAATCAGATGCCAGCCCACCTAGCACTGCCCAAAAGATCGAGGGCTTGCAGACTGAAGGGTTGGGTAATAATGAAAGGGAATTTATAGATCTGGTCTGGGCAACCCTTAAAAAACTTCTTTCCCCTCTCGACCTTAGACTCTCGAGAATAGAGAATAACCTGCTCGAGATGGAAAAAAGCATTATTGCCCTGGCCACTCTCGGTTTGAGAACCGTTGAAAACCAGGGCCACCCTGTACCAGATGTAACACCACCAATTCCTACCACTCAAGTGCAGGATGTCCCGCCCTCAGCCCCAGCCACTTTACGGCCGATTCCTAAGCCAAGGTCTGTGGCGGTGGACCAAATTCCCCTTGTCACTAAACCTAAAGCTCCCCAACGAGCCCCAAATCCCCAATCAGGAAAGCCTAAACCTGGCGCCCAGCCCAAACCTACCCTGAGTACCGTACAGGATCCACCCATAAAGGACAACTTTAGAGGGGGGTACATTGACCTTCCCCCTGAGGCCAATGACTATGTGGTGGTACTAACGGGTGTTCCCCAGATTGGTGTAGACCAGCATGAGAACCACTGGTCGCTGAAAAATAAAATAATGTATTGGTTAAATATAAATAGACCTATCCCTAATGGCCGAAGAAGCAGGGTCCTGATGGTTCGAAGAACTCGCTGGGTGGGCCCAACAAAGAAATCTAGTCCTGGGGACTGTATAGTGGTGACCTTTGAGGACCCACATACGGCACAATTCATCTGCTCCTGGCCTGGTTCTGAAGGGTCCCCGGTCATAACCAGACCTCTGTCTTTCTTCTATCCACCACGCTTCCAACATACCCCGGCGGACGATTGGTCCCTAGCTCAGTACCAACCATGGAAGAGCCACCCTAAAACCTATAATCAAATCCAACCACATTGGAACGGCTTCCCAACCTCAAATAGATATGGTGGCCTGGAGGAGGTGGATTGACTTTCTAGCCAGCACACTCAACACAACCTAGAAAATTCTCCCTCTCTGCATACGCCAAGGCCAGTTGAGCATGTACCCCCAGATCCCCCATTGGTTCCAGTAGGATTTGCAAATAGCTTAGACACCGAGGAAGGGTTGATGCCTCCTGTTACCTCTGATCTACTTGTTTTGGAAGGCTGTTCAGCTTCACCTAGTATGACTCCCCGACCATTAATCCGATGGGGCGCAGCAGAGGTGAACCGGATTGGTACAACCAAGGCTCCTACACCACAGCATTCTGACCCCTGTGTAAATGTTTTTAGAGGGGCTGCACCTAAATTCTCCCCACCCACTTATCCCTTTTCACAGCCCAACACCGGTGCGCCGTTAATGAAGATTCTGAGTTGGAATGTGGCTGGGCTTGCCCGTAATTTTGAGAATCCTGAATGGATTGCCTTTCTAGAACCCTACAGTATTTGCCTTCTACAGGAAACCTGGTGCCAAGAACCAAGGCACAGAGTGGGGTTTATGACCCACTTTGTCCCAGCCGTTCAACAAGTTGGCTCTAAAGGTCGCCCTTCTGGCGGTCTTTTGATTTGGACCAGTATCGCTTTAAGGTTAGGTGTTACCCAAAGGTCCACTAAATCACCTGACCTACAATGGATATCACTACAACGCAAAGGAGGGAGGTCCCTAGAAATCTTCAATATTTACTTGAGGGGTTCTAATGGTGGGGCTTCACGTCTAACATCAACAGGTCTAAGCAGCGAGCTAGCCTCCTGTAACATTGATTCTTATGTCCTTCTTGCGGGTGATTTTAACTGTTGCTTTGAGCCATTGTCCAGGGAAGACATTCTGGATACCTTTGAAGAGGACTCAAGGAGAGGTATCCCTATTTTAACCATTGACCCGATCCCTAAATGGACACAAAGCGCAATAGAAATTAATGCCCTTTGTCTGGAACACAATTTGAGACCAGCCAACGGCCGCTCCAAATTGGACCCTATGGGAGCCCACACAAACAACAGGACGGGGCAAACTTCCAGAATTGACTTTGTCATGCTTAATTTTAATCTTTGGCCTTTCCACCGAGACATGGAGGTCATTGTATCTTGTGACAGTGACCATAACCCACTCTCTCTTTCGATCACTTTTCCATGGCAAGATGGGACCCATGTTACCCCAGACCACAAGTGGAAAACCTCACGTGAAATTGCTCCCTCTAACTGTAGTAGGCGCTTGAAGTGGGCAAGAGTCTCGGCGGACGAAGAGAGATTAGCACAAGCTGGGTCTATTCTGCTAGAGGCTGATTCCAAGCTTGATATACTAAGCCTCACTGGTAAAAAGACCTTACCACTGTTTACAGAGACCACAGAGGCTTTGAGTGATTTGTTTATTATCTCTCAATCGAGCGCTAAGGTGGGTCCAAAAGGTGCTTCCATGACCAGAGGCAAGTGGTACTCCTCGAAATGCCGGGCAGCGAAGGGGGCTCTTATCTCTGCAGTAAAAAACAAAGAGTCAGACAAAATAAGAGCTGAAAGGAAGATTTATAAAAAAGTTGTGGCAGAAGCAAAAGAGGCATATGATCTAAATTTCTGGCGGGACTTAGTAGAAGCAAGCAAAAGGAAAAATGCCAAGGAGTTTTGGGATCTGTTAAGAGCCAGGGAAAAGCCTATTGATCAGCAACTAACCTGCAACATCTCCGGTGCTGTATGGTTGGATCATTTTTCCAAGTTGTACTCCATCCCACTGGGGGCTTGTCACTATATCTTGGCTCCTTTACCTAGCCCTACAGCTGATCTCACAAGCAGTGATGGTCCATTTTCCAGGCAGGAGGTAGAAAATGCAATTAAGGGCATTGTTCCCAATAAGGCTGCTGGCCCAGACGGGATTCCGGGCGATTTGCTAAAAACCTATCCGGCGTGGTGGAGCAGATTGATCACTTCCCTCCTAAATGAGGCCCTGCTGGGAGGCTCTTTCCCTGATTCTTGGAGGGGCGCAGAAGTGGTCCCTATTTTTAAGAAAGGCTCCAGAGACGATCCGGCAAACTATCGCCCCATCAGCTTGCTGGACTCAACCCAAAAGGTGGCGGGCAAAGTTGTTTTGACCAGGATATTGCAGTGGGCAGAGGAAAATCAGATCCTGTCCAATCTTCAAGCAGGCTTTAGAACGGGGACTGGCACCATTGAGCAGACATTTCGCCTCCTCATGCTCTATTGGAAAGTTGTGGTGCTGGGAGGGGGCAGCTTGTACTTGGTCTTTATAGACCTACGCACAGCGTTCGACCTGGTCCCACGAGCTTTATTGTGGAATGTCCTCAACGAGTTAGGCTTACCACCCTACTTGTTAGCCTTACTCATAAAATTCCACGATAGCAATTTTGCCCAAATTAGATGGGGTTCTCAGGGCGAAAAAACACCTCGCATTCCGGTGAACAGGGGCGTCCGCCAGGGTTGTGTGCTTGCCCCCACTCTGTTTTCTCTTTATGTTAACGGAGTGGTGGAGCATCTCTCACAACATCCTTCTGATGCACCGACCCTGGCGGGAAGAAAATTCCGACGCTCCTGTTCGCGGATGACACCCTCCTAATTTCTAAGTCTCCAGTGGGCATCCAAAAACTGCTATCCAGCTTTAAGTCCTTCTGTGATGATAAAGGTCTGGCCATAAATATAGCCAAGACCAAGTTCCTTGTCCTCAACCCTCCCAAAAAAGCAGTTGTTCCCCCCGTTCTAGACTCCGCCCATCTAGAGAGAGTCAAGGAATTCGATTATTTGGGCATACGATTATCCGACTCTATGAGCTGGAGGGCACACCATCAGAAGGTGTTTCTTGCTCACTAGAGGGTAGCTGGAGCCCTGCTTAAACAACAGCGTGCCTCGCCATTGAAACCCATTGGGGCAGTCCTAGATATCTATAGGGCAAGGGTTGTAAGCGCAGCACTATACGGCGCGGAACTGTGGGGCTCACAGAAAATTGATACCTTGGCCTCTCTTGATAATAATTTTCATAAAGACCTCATGAGGCTACCCCACAGTACTCCCACAATCCCCATTTTGCTAGATGCGGGCTCCCGCCCAATATGTGACCAAGCAAAATTACGCCCTCTTTTACTATGGTCTAGAATATGGAATGTCCCTGAACTCCACAGCTACGCAGAGGCTCTGGAAGATCTTCTGTCCCTTTCTGGATGCTACAAGATTACCTGGCTTAAGGACGTTAAGTGCCTTCTCTACAAATTGGGGTTAGGAGATGCTTGGGATAATAAATCTGCTCCCTCAAAACAATTACTAAAAAAGGCTTACTGGTCTTGGGTGGACAACGAAAGAATGTGCGATTCTAATCACTGTAAATCTGTCGCCCAGTTTCTGTTAATTAAAGAACTCCCTTTTAGGGAACCCTATTTGGATTCTATCCACAATTCAGGTGACAGAGCACTGTACATCAAATTCAGGTTAGGTGTACTCCCTCTTGGTCAATTTACCTCAACCTGGAAACCGCCCTTTCAAACTGTGCCATTTTGTCCCTTCTGCGATATGAGGGTTGAGTCTGTTGCACACCTGTTGTTCGAATGCAATACCTATGTAGCACCTAGAAAGTTGTGGCTGAGACCCTTATGTAGGAGTTTGGGAACAAGATCTCATCTGGAAGCCCTGCGTATATTGTGCACTGATGCGAGACCCTTTTTCGCCTGCTGTATGACAAAATTCTTAGGCTGGGCCTGGCGCTTAAGAACGGCAAAAAAATTGTTGATCCAGTAGTATGCTTTTTTCCCCCTTCTTGTTCCCTCTTAAAAACTATATTGACTGTTTTTATAATGTATATTGTTAATTATGTTGGTCATCTTACTGCCTGTGCCAATTATGTTTTTATTGATGTGATGTGCAGCTTTTATATGTTTTTATATCGAAATAAAGCTTAAACTGGAACTGAATATGGCTGCAGAACACTAAAAGAGACTCCAGTTTCTTTCGAACTTCTCTTGAATCTGAGGACTACAGCGTTCCTTGTGTCAAAGTTCAGGTAGGTTTGCAAGCGGCCCCTGCTGCAGTCTGTGCTTATCATCCCATCTTGAGCCCCAAGCGTGTTCGTTTGTAGTGTGTAGGTCTAGTCACCGCCAGTGGCGTAACGAACCTTGAGGGGGCCCCCCTGCAGGGTAAGTGAAGGGGCCCCCTCGGACTCAATCTAGAGTTCCCCAGCAGAAGTGCAGTGCTGACGGGGCCCCCTGGAGGGTGAGGGCCTCCCGCACTGCAGGGGCTGCAGGGGCCTGTGTTATGCCCCTAGTCACCGCCTCTGTTCTTTTATACGCGGTACTGCTTATTCCGGGTCACTGAGTGGCATTTGCTGCAGTAAATATCTCATCTACGAAGGACTGCGTGTAAAGGGGCAGCAGGTTCGATCTGATCAGGCGTGCCCGGTTCTGAGCTATGGCATTTGTAGCGTTGTTAGGGCAGTAGTGCTGCACAAGTACAACAGCCTCCCTTCCGGAGTGAGAATGGAAGACGGGGAGCTGGAGGCTATGAGGAAGCAGCGGATGTCTGAGCTGCAGGCCAAGCATGCGGTAAGGAGCAGCGATGGTGTGGGAGGGGTTAACTCTTTTATAGCTGAGCTACAGCATGCTTGTCGAACCTAATTTTGGGATGACATGTTCAGTTAGATGCTGCGACAAAGACCTTATTTGTATGTAATCTAGTTGAATCCAGAAAAATAACCACCAATTCCTGATAGTTTTGCTATTGGTCCGGAATCTCCTTTTCATAGAAGCCTTATTCAGAACCAACCTCGGTACTTATGAGATATCTACTCTTGTATCACAATGCCCTGTCTAGACAATGGTTAAAAGTTCAAGGGGACATGGCAGCTGTTTTGAAGCTGGATCCTTGGCTTGCCCCCACCTCTATCTGCTTGTCAACCTTCTCCACTCTTATTGAGTTCCGAAGGCGAGTAGCTGCAACGAAATGGTATCTCTATCTCAGACAATATACAAGAAGCTGCGGTGGTGGCTAGATCCCTTCCATTTGGACAAGGGGATTCTGTTGTCTCCTCTGATTTCCCTAGTAGTCACTACAGATGCCTACCTCAGTATGTGGGGTGCAGCTCCCAAGAACGAGCTAGAACAGGGTTTTTGGCTTCTCAGAGTGGATGATTTGTTCCAATTGGAAGGAATTAGTGACTATATATAAATACCTATTAACCTTTGCTTCTTCTCTCAAGGGTCATGCAGTCCAAAACTGAATAGACAACCAGGTGACAAGGTCCTACATAAATCATTTGGTGAGTTCCAATGTTCCCAGACTGGTACATTGAGCAGAGTTGATAGGAATTTGGGTGGAGAACAAACTTTTTTCCTTACTGGCAATCTGTATCCCAGGGATGGTGAATGGGTTTGTGTATAAGTTTATCCGGGTGTACCAATTGTCCTTGACCATGTACCATCGCCCTCTTATTTTTCGAGAGCTTGTGAGGAGGCTTGGGGTGCCATGGTTTGATCTGTTTGCATATCGGGAGAGCGCCCTTCTAAAGAACTTTTGTTCTCTTCAAACTTGTCCTCAGGCCTGGACAGTGGATGCCATATGGTTTCGATGCCCAGAAAAGCCGTTTTATAAATGTTCCCCTTTTCCATTACTAAGACCGTCGCAAGGTCAGGGACTATAGTGGTCTGTTGATTTCCCTAGCATGATGTCAGAGACCTTGGTTTCCTCTATTACAGAAGCTGGCGGTTCAGTCTCCTTAAATATTTCCTATTCCTTCTTCTCCACTGAGATTTTCTCTTTTTTAAATTCGTTTTCTTGTTTTCTTTCTAGTTACAATTTGCTCTGAGCACAGATTGGGCGAGATTGGTGCTCTGCTAGCTTTTGAACCCTTTATCAGTATCAAATCCTTTGAAAGCAAAGTGGTGTTAGGACTAGTCCCCTACTTTTTTGCCTAAGATAGCATCCTCATTTTATCTTTACTGGGACATCCATCTGCTGGTGTTTTTCCCTCTCCTTCCTTGCAGAAGGAAACCCTGTGGCCTACTTTAAACCTCCATACGGTACTGTTTATCTGAAAAGGACAGCTTCTTTCTAGAAAGTTAACTTTTCATGTGTCTGTTCTGGCTTAGCCAGTGTGGGTCAGAGTCCTTCTATTTCTACCTTAAGTAGATGGATTAACGATACTATATCTGTGACTTATCTGAATATTAATGTTTCTCTTCCTTCTGCAGTTCTGGGTCATTCTACGAAGTGTATGGCTTCCTCATAATTAGCTTTTATGGGTGTCTTTCTAAAGGATATATGTGCAACTGAGACCTAGGCCTCTCCCCAAACCTATATATCCAAGGGCAGTTCCTCCGTAATGGTGGTAGAGCGCCGCCCCTCTGCTGATAGAGGAAAAATAAAATGATAATAAAAGCATTTTATTATAAAAAAAATTTTTTGCCTGACAGCCGACGACACGAGTCTTCAGCCAGTTGGGCTAGGCAATCCTGTTGGACAAGCATGACAGGGGAGGAGTGGTGGGCACTTTTAAGTGCGCATGTGTGTTTTGCCGGCTGTCCTAGCCAGACAAACAGACATGCACACTTAAGTTTCTCCAAACCAGCTGTGTTGTACAGCCGGGTTGGAAAAACACCCCAGGCTCCAATACACTGTCTCAGCGGCAAAGGAAGCAGCTCAGACCAATCTGGGAATACTATTCCCAGCACAAGAGAACCGCTGGGATTTTGCATCTAGGAGCCTGCACAGTCGGAGTCCAGGCTTGGGGTGGAGAAGCAAGGCAGCGGCCGTCGAAGTGGCTGGTTAGTGAAATTTTAATTATTTATAAATGTTCAGTTAGTTTTGGTTGTATTCCCCACCCCACCACTAAGCGATTATAGTAGCCGCCACTGTTATATCTCACTATAGGCTGTGGAAGTGAGGCAGTTTCTTTTTTTGGACAGCAGCTTTCAATGCTATTCGGTAATGCTTTTATATGTTTTTGTTCTGTGTGTAATAAAATCTCATTGGGTGTAGCATGAGTCAGTGTGTGTATTGGTATTGTGTCAATATTACACATATCTATTTGCTTTGCTTAGGCACACACTCATGATTGTTAGGACTGGGATAAGGAAGATGGCCTGCCTGACCCACCAACGCTCTGCTCCTTGCTGACCACATCGCCTGCCTGCACTGATACACTGCTGCCTGCCCTGATAGAGCGCCCGGCTATCCACATCACCTGCAACTCAAAGCACATTGAATTGCACATAGCGCCTGGTATCGTTAGCATTTCATTTTATTTAAGCGCATTGGCCTTGCATTTGCGGTGACTTTAAAACAGCCTGAAAAGTGTTTTTGTGATTTCTTTGTAACTGTACCTCTGCTCGCACTCCGGCTGTGCCCCTGTTTGGTTTTTGGTCCCGGGCCGCCATTTTTGTTGTGGTGTTTACTTGTGGCCCGTGTCTCCTCCCCGCTCCCGCCTCCCAGCTGACCCTCCCACGCTCCATTTTAGACAGATGAACCAACTCGCAGCGTCCACGCGCAGCGGTCGCGCCGAAGGTGCGCCAAAGGTAAGCCCGTCTACGCCCGTCCGCGCCTGGACCGCGCCCAGAGCCAGTCCCCCTGGTCCCCGCAATACCCACTCCTCCCACATCACATACGATGCCACTACCCTCTCATCACTCAATCCTGGCCGTCTTCCAAACTGCTACCAAGCCGCCCCAGGACACACCCATGGACCCTTCACCTGCCACTCCTGCAAATTCGACTTCATCAAGACCCATACTAAATACACAAACCCCAAACAGAACTCCGCCACGAACCACCTGCAGGGCATCCTGCTCAACACCCGCTCGGTCCACAGTCACGCCATTGAACTGTGGAACTGACTCAACACTACATCGCCGTACGTCGCCTTCCTCACAGAAATCTGGATGAACGCCTCTTCAGCGCCCGACATCGCAACAGCTATCCCCGACGACTACAAGATTATCCGTAAGGACCACACCAACCAAACTGGAGGAGGCATCGCCATCGTCCATAAGAACACCATCCGCATCACGACCTGCTCCGACGACATCCTCGCTGCCGCCGAACACCTTCATTTCCAGATCCACACTGACCCCAAGACCACACTCAGAGGCACCCTCATCTACAGACCACCAGGACCCCGCACAGAATTCTGCGAAGACATCACTGACTTCATCAGCCCACACGCCCTTCCCTCCGAAAACTACATTCTACTGGGAGACCTCAACTTCCACCTGGAAAAAACCAACAACAGCAACACTACCAACCTTCTAGACAACCTCGCCAATATCGGACTCAAACAACTTGTTGACACCCCTACCCATTGTGCCGCACACACGCTCAACCCAATCTTCACCTCCAGCAAGTACATCTCCTTCACCCACACCACAGCTCTACAATGGACAGACCACAACTGCGTTCACTTCAACTACAAAAAAACCACAACCCACAACCACCCACAACCAATTCCCCATAGAAAATGAAACAAAATAACCACGGACCAGCTCTTCACATCGCTTCACCAAAACCCTCCCGCAAATTCATCGGACCCAAACCTCGCAGCCACCAACCTCACACAATGGATGACCCACAGCGCCGACGAACTAGCACCCTTGAAAAAACACCAAACCAATCAAGGAAGCAAGAAAGCCCCCTGGTTCAACGATGAACTTAAGCAATCCAAAAAGTCCTGCCGCACACTCGAGAAAACTTGGAGAAAACACCCAACCACTGTAAACCTAACAACCTTCAAGAACGCCACCTGCAAACACCACCAACTTATCCGATCCACCAAAAAAGCAGCTTTCAAGGACCGACTCGACAACAACGCCCATAACAGCAAGGAATTATTCAACATTGTCAAAGAATTCACCAACCCCACCGCCGGCACCAACGACATCATTCCCTCCCAAGACCTCTGCGACTCCCTAGCCTCATTCTTTCACAACAAAATCGCAGACATTCATAACAGCTTCGCGAAAATAAAACCCGGAGATCAGTCCACACCACTCACTCCGGAACTTAAACCCCCCTTTAACAACCTTTGCGCCTGGAACCCAGTCACCACTGAAGACACCATCCGACTGATGAACTCCATCCATTCTGGATCACCAACCGACCCATGTCCCCACCACATTTTCAACAAAGCCGACTCCATTATCGCACCCCATCTCCGAGATGTCATCAACTGCTCCCTCAACTCCGCTACCTTCCCGGAAAGCTGGAAACATGCCGAACTCAGCGCCCTCCTGAAGAAACCCACAGCAGACCCTACCGATCTTAAGAACTACCGCCCCATCTCGCTCCTCCCATTTCCCGCCAAAGTCATAGAGAAAGCCATCAACAATCAACTCGCCGCCTTCCTAGAATCCAACAAATCCCTCGACCCTTCACAATCCGGGTTCCGTGCCAAACACAGCACCAAGATCGCACTCAGACGACATTCGAACCCTACTGGACAAGGGAGAAACTACTGCCCTCATCCTACTTGACCTCTCCGCAGCCTTCGACACAGTCTGTCACAGCACCCTTATACCACGTCTCAGCAACATCGGCATACAAGGTAAAGCACTGGACTGGATCATCTCGTTTCCCGCCGGAAGAACCCAAAGAGTCCGCATACCCCCCTTCAGATCAGAGGCCACTGAAGTCATCTGCGGCGTACCACAAGGCTCTTCACTCAGTCTCACCCTCTTTAACCTATACATGAGTCCCCTCGCTTCCATCGCACGCCAACACAACCTCAACATCATCTCCTACGCTGACGACACTCAGTTGATCCTCTCCCTCACCAAAGACCCAAACACCGCCAAAACCAACCTTCACGAAGGAATGAAAGAAGTAGCCGAGTGGATGAAGAACAGCCACCTAAAATTGAACTCGGACAAAACTGAAGTCCTCATCTTAGGATCTTCCCCATCCGCTTAAGATGACTCATGGTGGCCGCCGGCCCTAAGAAACGCACCCACACCAACGGACCACGCTCGTAACCTGGGCTTCATCCTGGATTCCTCCCTCTCGATGACCAGACAAGTCAACGCCGTCTCATCATCATGCTTCATCATCCTACGTATGCTCAAAAAAATCTTCCGTTGGATCCCCACCGAAACAAGAAAGACGGTCACCCATGCACTAGTCACAAGCCGGCTGGACTACGGTAACACCCTGTACGTCGGAACCACAGCCAAATTACAGAAAAAACTCCAACGCATCCAAAACGCCTCAGCCAGACTCATACTAGACGTCCCCCGCCAACATCACATCTCTGGCCACCTGAAAGACCTCCACTGGCTCCCCGTCAACAAGAGAATAATGTTCCGTCTCCTCACCCACGCACACAAAGCCCTCTATGACCTGGGACCCGAATGCCTCAACACGGGCCTGTCCTTTTACACCCTCACTGGGCAACTGCGATCGTCCAATCAAGCCCTCGCCGCAATTCCATGCATCCATAGATCTACCATGGGGGGGAGATCCTTCTCCTACTCAGAGGCCAAGACCTGGAATTCCCTCCCCTCCTACCTCCGCCTTACCCAGAACCACCTCTCCTTCAGAAAACAACTAAAAACATGGATATTCGATAAGTAAATACCCCCCTTCCCACAAGCGCCTTGAGACCCTCAGGGTGAGTAGTGCGCTACACAAATGCAGAACTTGAACTTGACTCATAGTCTTCCTCTTCATAGTCCTAATGTTGTCCCCCTCCCTCCCTGGGAGCAGGAAGGAGGAAAACTAAGTTGATTTTTTTCCTCCCTCTGGGTTTTGAAGATCTTAATTATGTTTATAGTGTTATATTTATAGTTTTAAAAATCAGGAAGTCCTGGGGTGCAGCCCCACGTTTATGGGTCACATCAGTGGAAGTTTTCTGGGCAGCCATATTGGTTCGCGCTGGAACCTTCTTTGTTTTTCATATTTGGAACGCTGTAGCATTCACAGACGGAGCTCATGCTTGTTAGGCCTGTGAAGAAGAAGACTATGACTTGGAGTAATGAACATTACTGGTAAGTAATCCAGGCAGCACCATGCAGGGCTTTTGGTTAACTGTTGACAATTTCACTCACATGTTGACGTGAGATGAAGTGTGACCTTGCATGTTTTTTGCGTTCCTCGAGCTCTATATCTATGTATGACACATAGGTCTGCACGTGTATGTGTGCATGTATGTTTAAATTAATTAATCATAACTATAAAACACTGCAGGACCAAGGACCGCGTTTCCTCAAAGAGCAACTAATTCCCTATAATCCGTCCAGAATACTTCGATCCACCTCACTTAACCAACTAGTGGTTCAACGCAGCAGAACAGTTTCTTGGGGTGACCGCCGCTTTTCAATTGCTGCCCCTAAAATCTGGAATACCCTACCAAACCACATAAAAACAAGCCCCTCACTCCTTCAGTTTAGGAAAAAACTGAAAACATGGTTATTTAATCAGTAAATCAAGCTTCTGAGCCAACTGATCAGGGAGAGACATTATTTGCATATTAGCGCCGAGACGCCCACGGGTAATTGTACGCGCTCTATAAATGTCATTAAATAAATAACCATTTGAAAAGTAGAAAAGCACAACCAGTTTTATGACACTTAAAAAGTGTTTATTACTTCTCAACACAATCACTGGTGCACAACACACTAAGCTCGTTTACTAGACCATGTGGCTATCTTACCAGTGTTATATCCTGAGACTTTATAGATACACATGGATCTCTATAGCAGGTGTTTTATATCTTAAAGTGCATTGCATTTGTTACCAATTTAGTAAGCTGGAGCAGCTTCATTTGTACTTAATGTAAAAAAAAGTGCTGTGACTCCAAATTTTTCTTCAAAACCAAATGCTGCTCTACCGAATGCCAGCATTTCTAAAAACCGAGGCTGTCCAGTTTTGATTCTATCTCATGTCCCTTTCTTCCAACACCCTACATCCCCACTTTCTCCCTTTGTCAATGTTATCCTATCTTGTTATTCTTTCTACCTCTTGTGGCTTTCTCTCTCTCTTGCTTTGAATCAAAATGTGATGGTGAATAATAAGGCTCACTCCCAAAATATAGGTACCGGTGCTCACCACCTGTTCAAAATAAGCAGTGACTGCTTTACTGTTTCCTTGTCTATTTCTTTTGGGCAGACTTTGTAAAAAATAATAGAAGACCAAAGGTGGACTTTCATTGGCTCTGCTCCTACTCCTGACTCTGCTCTTGATTCGAACTCATTATCTCCCACACTAGCCATTACCTCCTTGTCCTGTCTTCCTCGCCACAGTATTTACATATGAGCCTCCGGCTCCACACAGAACTCCAAGTTTAAAAACATCGCTCTAGTCTCCCCTCCCTCCTCCAAGATGGCCCCCAGTGGCTTCAGCCAATCCCATAAAGGGACACAGAGAAACCAACCCGATCTGTTCTTTTTTTCTGCACTTCTCTGAGTGCTGTGTTCCCTGCTGGTCAGGTGAGTGTGGCTGGGGTCTTGCTTTAGCAGCCCCTTTTGGCCTTGGTATTTGGTTGGGGGGAAGTTAGATTGTATATTTAATTGTTTTGTTCCCCCTTTCTTTTGCCCGGCACCGTGTCCTGCTAAGCAGACTTTGGTGCTCATTTGTATGGGTTCGTTTTGTGTTCCCGCTTCGAGGGGCCGCGCCTATGTTTTCCTGCTTAGCGGGAGGATACTTCTGGTACGTGTTCCCCCTTTCCGGCCGCGCGTCCTGCTTATGGGACTCCACGCGGTCGGATGTTTGTCTTCTTGCCGGCGCTTGCTGCCTGATGGCGTGTTTGCCGGTTCAGCGTCTTCTCTTTCACGCGTCTTGCAGTGCGCGGTGGGATGCATGTTACCGATGACACACCCCTTCCCGGCCGCGGGTCCGATTGCTGCGGCTCTGCGCGGTCGGGTGTTTGTTTTCCTTGCCCTTGTTGCCTCTTACCTGGGTCTTTGCAGGCTGTGGTGGGGGATTCTTCCTCGATGTTTTTCCTTCGTGGGGGCCTCTTTAGAGTTGGCTTGCAATTCTTCCTACCTTTTATACTTATTAGGGGGCGTGTCATTGGGTGTGTCTATGGTTGCTTGGCAACCTGCTGCCTATTTAAGGGTTTCAGGTGTGTTTCTGTCGCTTGCTGTTGGTTATTTATCGTGGCTGGTGCGATGGACGGCGATTCTTCCAATGTGTCTGTTCCTGACTCTTTGGAGGCCTCTGGTTCAGGGATGTCTGTTCCTTCGATGGTTTTGTTGCAGAAGATGACCGATTCTGCTGTTGCTGCTGCTTTGCATGGCAGAGCTCCTGTTCCTCCTGACAAGAGAGCGCGTGTTGATGACGCTCCTGCTGTTGATTCTGACACTGGGGAGGAGGTTAATGTCAAAGATCGTTTTGTTCAAGGGGCCGACCTTAAGGATGTCCTTTGTCACATACGCAGGAACTTGGTTTTCCCTGAATCTGTGGTTCCTATGGAGGATGAGTTATTTTCGCAGTAACAGCGTCCTGAGCCTGATTCATTGCCCATTCATTCTTCTGTGTTGAAGGTGTTGGAGACTGAATGGAAGGATGTGGACAAGGGTTCATTTCCCCGTTTCCTGAATAAACGGTATACTCTGGAGGATTTTTCAGTCAAGTTTCCTTCCTCTGTCTAGGTGGATTCGTTGATGGCCAGTATGTCATCCCATGGGTCTGTGGTCTCTGAAGATTCTTCTCCTGCTGACCCTGTTGATCGGAAGGTTGATGGAGCTGTGAAGCGCACTTTTGCGGCTGCCAACTTTTCCATTCTGGCGGCTGCCTATTCATCTTACGCGATCCAGTCCTTGCTTAAAGATTTTCAGTCTCTGTCGGAATTGATGGACCAGGGTGAGGATGTCTCTTCTACCCTGGCGATGATGGAGCAGCAGGTTTGCCTGCTTTCGGATGTGTCCTTTGATTCATTAGGGGCGGCTGCTTCTGCGGCTGGGTCCTCTGTGGCTGCCAGGCGTCAGTTGTGGCTTCGCTCCTGGAAGGCTGATGCTGCGCAGAAAAGTCTCCTGATGAAAATCCCTTTTTCTGGAGTTAAGCTTTTTGGTTCACCTTTGGATGAGATGGTGAAGAAGACGGCGGAGGACCGTAAGCTCCTCAAGTTCAATCTTTATTTTGTTGCATTTGCAACATAAAAGATAACATAGAATATACAGTTCATAATAAAATATACACAGTATCAATTCATACATTATAATGGGCATCCTAATATATAAACTACATTGCATCTACATTTCATCATAATTGGACACATTAAATTACATTTCATCATGTTTGGACACATAATTTTACAGTTTTGGGTTTGGCGCAGAGTCAATTAAATATTAAAGTATTTAAAAACAGTAGAAAAGTTAAAAGAACATTAAATTGATTTGTGACAGCCAAAAATTAAAAGGTACAAAGCCTAGGCAATATTCATGGTTAAGGAAAGCCCAATTGAACAGTTTTTCATAGTTAAAATGAAAGAGATAATTTCCTTCTGCTAAAATAAGCGGACAATAAAAATGTACTAATCCCGAACACAATTACTTGGCTAGTATCCGTACTTAAGATCCTGCCAGCTTGGGGCGCTAGAGGGCGCGCTTGCGGAATGGCTGCCTAGACCTGCAGCTCCCGCTCCTTGGTAATTAATCCTGCCCAGATCCTGCGCCACGGGGTGCCGTATCACCCCCAGAAGACCGGACTCCACATCCGAGTGGTGCTCTCCACACTCGTCCCAAGTTTGGTGTTGCTGCGAGCCCGGGAACCGGAGATACGGGCTGTTGAAAACTGCCCGCTCTCGCTCTGGAGCTGCGTGTGACGGACGCTCGGCCACTGCAGTCACGCGATCCCGAGGCTTGCCACGAGGACCCCAGGCCGCATCGGGACTTCGCCTCAGAGATCCTTTGGGGACAGCGTGTGGGGGCGGCAGTGAAGGTAGGCGGCTGCTAAAGACATCGCCTAGGATCTCCCCCCCCCCCGCCAGCGCTGTCTCACCTCGCTGGCACTGAGAGGGAGACGCTACTGCTGCGACGCCTGTGGCCGCGGCACCTCCGGACTGTTGTGCCCATCGCCCATAGTGCCGCGGACCCGAGCTTGCGCGGCGTGGACCGCTGGACCCGTTGACTGGGGGCTGAGGCTGGCCCCCCTGCTTACCGCCGTACCCGCCTGAAGATTGCTGCACCACATCGAGCGCTGGGTGCGCTGGGGGCTGTCAACGTGCCACACGACTGCCATCCTGAGGTGCGCCGGCCGGCGAGTCGTGCCACCCTGCCGCTGGCTGTCGCAGCCTGTTCCCTTGGGTCTGACCCTGCTGCCCGTCTTAGCTGTCGGCGCTCTGGCCTTTCCAGTACCCGGCTCCCAAGCAGCGACTATCTATTGCTGAGGCCACGTGCCCATGAATGGACATGCAGTCGTTGCCTCCGAGCACTTAGAGACTGCATAGCGCTTCTGTAGGCAGCGCCTGTATTGCAGTATATTGCTGCACGCCGGACTCGGGATCCCATTACCTGTTGCTGGCTGCCTCTTACCTGCGGAGTATAACCTCGCGCTGCAGTGCTTTGCCATCCCTCATTTTGACTTTTCACTCGCCCCCGGTCACTGCCATGGGGCGCCCCGAGACTCGCCAACCTAAGCTGAGCTTCGACAACGCTCGAAAAAGCGCCACATCTACACAGATGAACCCGGGGCCCAGCGTGCCGCCTCAGCAGCCTGCCCCACCTTCTGCCCCCGCTGCGGACCTTACCAACCTGATACAGGAGATGCGTCAGGGCTTCGCCACCGTTGTGGAAAAGGTGGATGACGTCACGGCTCGGCTGGACGCCCTGGTCCACAAGGTAGATCGCCATGAAGAACGTCTCACGACTGCGGAACAGAGAATCTCCGACAACACTGATTTTTTTTTTTAACATCATTTTTATTGCATCACCAATATAAATGTACAGACTATATAATTATCAGTTAGAATACAACATGTACAGGCTCAGTATGATCTAGTCGATCTCCATCCGGGGGGTTCACCTCAACCTTGGTGCGGGTGACCTCATCCCTGCCCATTTCTCGTAGCTCCTTACAACGTCTGACCGCTTCATTAGGCAAATAACCCTGGGTTGCTTTTGCGATTTTCACCCCTCCCCCTCCCCAAATTTCGGTACCCCAACATCCCTCCAAAACAGCCTCCTACCCACCCTCCCCCGTGGTCGCTCTGCGCTGGACTAACAGTGTAAAAGTGTCCGGTGTGATGCAGGAGGAAGTAATCTTTCGCTAAGGTGTGTTCTCCTGTGTAGTGATAGGGTCTGCCCCGTCCAGTTCGCTCTCGCCATCCTGCCCCTCATCGTCCACATCCCGGAGCGCCTGCACCATCACTTCCCATGCAGTCGCCCTTTCCAGAGCTTTCTCGTCATTCAACCTCCAGGCCATCTGGTACCGTAGGGTACTTTCACACGCGGCCCATCGCAGGCATTCCCCATACCATCTTTTATACGTGGGCCCCACTTTGGACTTCCAGTTTCTTGTGATCTCCCGCTTGGCCAGAATAAGCCCTAAGTCTATAAATTTACTAGTCATCTTGTTCCTAGGCGTGTGCGGGAACCAATGAAGGACGCCAACCGCTTTAGTAAGCTGGATATCCCTATCTGTCGCGACGTTAAGGGCCCGCCCAACTTCCTGCCAATAGTCTCCCAGAGAGGGGCAATCCCACAGCATATGGCACAAATCCGCCCCAATTGTATTACATCTGGGGCAAGCTGCGTCGGTCGCCCCAAAATACTGTTGGATTTTCCCGGGGGTGAGGTATGCCCTGTGAATGATATAGAAGTGAATCAATTGAAACCTGGCATTTCTCGAGCTCTTCCGTGCCCGCCTTAGCAACTGGCCCCAGGTCGCGTCTGGTATCTCCACCTGAAGGTCCAGCTCCCACTTGGCCTTCAGGGCTGCCAAAGGCTGCAAGGCCTCCCGCTGCATCCTAGCGTACAGGCACGTGACAGCCCTAAAGGTTCCCGCCGCCATCATGGTGTACTGGCAGGCCATCGAGGTGCCCGGTTCCTGCAGCCCTTCCCCCCAGTGAGCTTGCATAGCGCCCGTGACTGCTGCGTGCAGCAAGTAGTCGCCCCTCGGAAGGTCAAATCGCTCCTGCAGGTTCTGGAACGGCAGCAACACCCCATCTTCGTAAAGGTCACCCAGCATTTGTATTCCCGCCTCCTCCCATCCTAGCAAGCGCGACCAGTCGCCTCCATGTGGGAGGGCGGTGACCATCCCCAGCGGAATTTCGGGGGCATACATAAGGCGGACACCCGCCCGCTTACGGGCCCGGTCCCAGCATAGCCGGAACGTCTGCTCCTCGACCGTCAGGTCTCCCACCCGGAGCTTCTGGTGCAGCGTAATATACGCCAGAACATGTCGCGGGGTGCCTTCCACTCTCGCGTCCTCGGGGCCTCTATACACCCTCGCCACCTCCTGAGTAAAGGTCTGCAGCTGCGCGGCTAAGTAATATCCTTCAAAATCCGGCACCGCCATACCTCCGTCATCTTTGGGGCGCAACAGAGTGTCGAGCGCTATGCGCCTCCTTCCCGTGCCCCACAAGAAGGCTATGACCAATGACCTCAGGCGTTTGAAAACAGAGCTCGGGACCCATACCGGGAGTGTTCTAAAATAGTACAAAAGCCTGGGCAGGGCTATCATCTTAAGCAGGGAGATTCTACCAGCCAGGGATAACGGCAGAGTTGCCCAGAAGTCCATGGACCCCCGCAGGGCGTTAATACAGCGAGTGATGTTGCCATCCAGTATGTCGGACGGGGTGTGGTAAATATAAACCCCCAAATAATGCAGGCAACGCGGCTCCCACCGGAGTTCCTGAGCAGTGAGTGGGCACGGTTCTCCCGGCCTCAGGGGGAACAGACAGGATTTAGGCCAGTTGACCCTCAGGCCCGACAACCGGCCGAACTGCCCCAGTAGCTGCCGCGCCCCCTGGAGTTCGGGGCCCGCATCGGCCAGAAACATCAGCAGGTCATCTGCGTACAGGGAGATGAATTGCGGTCTCCCCCTAAATGATAAACCTGCGTAGTGGCGGCCCAGTCTGGCTTCCGCCGCGAAGGGTTCCATCGCCAACGCGAATAGGAGCGGGGATAGGGAACAACCCTGTCTAGTGCCACGCCTAATCGGGTATTGTCCCGAGATCAGTGTGCCCACCCGAACCCTCGCTACCGCCTCGGTGTACAGGACCTTGGTCCATTTTATATATCCGTCCCCCAGCCCGAAACGACGCATCACCTCATACAAGTATCCCCATTCAAGGCTGTCAAATGCCTTCTCAATGTCAATGGAGAGGACAAATGGGGAGACGGCATCCGGCCAGTCCGCCCCCATCAGTCTCGTGAGTCTACGAATGTTAAGAGTGGTGTTGCGTGTCGGTATGAAACCACACTGATCACCGTGAACCAGGCTTGTCATGTGTACCAGCAGTCTGTTGGCCAGAATTTTACTGAGGATCTTGTAGTCCGTCGTCAACATAGACAACGGACGATACGAGGACAGAGCCGCACCCTCTCTGCCCGGTTTCAGGAGCGGGATCATGAGGGCCTCGCACATGGAGCCCGGGAGTCGGCCCCTCGCCTGTGCCTCGTTGTACACCTCGCGCAGCCGTGGGGCAAGGTACTCTAGGTATTTACCATAAAATTCGATCGGTAGCCCGTCGAGTCCCGGGGTCTTATTTCTAGCCATCTGCTTTACAGCACAACCTATTTCTCCAAGAGAGATGGGCCGGCCTAGCTCTTCCGCCTCCGAGTCCTCCACTCGTGGCAACTGTAACCCGTCCAAGAACTCTTCAAGCTCCTCCGCCCCTCCCGTTCCACCACTTTCATAGAGCCCCTCATAATAAGCACGAAACTTATTCAGGATCCCGGGTTGAGTGTGGCAGGGCTCCTCCCCTGGCTCCTGGATCCCCATGATCGGCACACCCCTCCGGACGGGGTTAGCAAGCCAAGCCAGCATCGACCCCGCCTTATCACCTTCCGCATGCGCCCTTGTCATGTACGCCTTGTGGTCGAAGCTGCGCAGCCGCTCCAGCTCTACCCGTGCCCCGCTAAGCCCCTCCTGCAGCTCAGGGTGATTCGGGCGCCTCTTCTCTAAGTCCCTCAGCCGTGTCTCAGCCTTATCTAAGTCATCCAGCAGAGTCTTCCGAGCCCCTGCCGGATGTCCAATACAATGTCCCCGCACCACCACCTTAAACGCATCCCATTCAACCGCCCTCGTGGAGGCCGAGCCACTGTTCTCCTCAAAATACCTCTCAATGCGCTCACCCAGGGCCTCCCTGAACAACAAGTCGTCCAGGGTGTCAGGTTGCAGGCGCCATGTTGGCACGCAGTTAACAGTCACCATCCAGTCCAGAGACATCAACAAAGGGTTGTGGTCCGATAGCGTCCTGGCCAAGTATTCCGCCCCTCCCACCGCGGGGAGCACACACGCCGAACAAAGAAACGCATCCAGCCTCACATGCAGGTCATGCAGGTGCGAGTGAAAGGAATAGTCCCTAGTGGTGGGGTGCAACGCCCTCCATGCATCCGTGAGGGCCCAGCTCTCCTGCCATTCCAACCTACGCTTAGCGACCCTATGCACTGGGGACGCACGCAGCGGGGGATGGGATCTATCTAGTGACACATCCTCAACCGAGTTGAAGTCCCCCCCCAAGAGGACCGGCCCTGCCAAATAACCCGCCAATTTGCCCGAGATGGTAGACAAGAAGGCGGGTAGGTCTACATTAGGAGCATACACATTACAGAGAGATATCACCCTGCCTCTCAGCCTCCCCTCCACCGCCACATATCTGCCCTCCGGGTCCACCAATGACTTTGAAACCTGGAAGGGGACCCCCGCCCGTATCCAAATCAGTGCCCCCCTTGCAAAAGCCGAAAATGTCGTGTAAAATAGCTGCCCCCTCCAGCGCCTCTGCAGAGCAGCCCCTTCCTGCTTATTAAGATGTGTCTCCTGCAGGAACGCTATATGAACCCCCCTACGCTTGAGGTACGCCTGAACTTTATGTCTGCGCGTCATGGACTGCATACCCCGCACATTCCAGGTCACACATTTCAACGCCCCGGTACTAGCCATCCCCCCCCACACAACCGGACCAGAGAGCAAAGAACAATGTCCGCATAAGTCCCGCGACCACGGGTCCACCCACCCACCCTCTCCAAACAGGAAGCCGAACCCCTCCAACAACAGCTACCCCCCGAGCAACCCCAACTGCTCGCAACTCCCACCCCCCCAGGACAGGCCCCCCCGCAACTGGAAGTACCCCCATCCAAACCAACACTCCCGACCACCCCTCAAGGAAAGGTGGTAATGGTCGCAGTCCCCACTGCGGTGACCTTAGGGGCCAGTAAGGCGTGGCTCAATGCGATATAACCTCAAAACAAATCAGCCCCGTACGCTCCACCCCACAATCCCCACATTACAGCTCCCCAAAACCTCAACTAATAACGTTCCATTGCTGCGGGCCCATTGCCCCGATGTCCAACCAACGAGTTCACTCCACCAGTTCAGTTCAACACGCCTCCAGTATCTCCCCCGAAGTCTGCGGTGTCACAATAGGGCCCCGGGCTCCACCAAATTCCGATTGTCCCGTCTCCGAGCCCGTGCCCGGGTCCTCCGATTCCGTGCCCTTCCCGGACCGACTCCTGGCGGTCCTAGATAAGTCCACTACCGCCTGTAGTGCCGCCTGCCTCTCCGCCTCCGTCTGCGACACCGATGGTTTTCCGGTCCTCTTGCGGTTCCTCCTGATCCGTTGGGATTGCCTGACCGGTTGCGCCACCTTAGCCTCCTCCTCCCTGGTCTTAGCACCGTCCGTTCCCGCTTTATAAGTGTCCCACCAGTCCCAAGCGTCCGCGGAGGTCGTGAAGAATAATGATTTCTCATCCACCACCACTCTTAGCTTGGCAGGGAACAACAGGGAGTACTTGATGCCTTCCTGGCGGAGCTCCCGTTTGAGGGACAGGAAGTTTGCCCGGAGTCGCTGCGTCTCAAATGTATAGTCCGGGAACATGGTGACTCTGTTGTTATCCACTTGAAATGGCCCTGCTTCTCTCGCCCTCTGTAAGAGCCAGTCTCTGTCCCGATAATGGAGCAACTTGAACACCACTGGGCGAGGAGGAAGGCCCAAGCCTGGCGGGCGCGCTAGAACTCTATGTGCCCGCTCCAGGGAGAAGAAGGGGGACAATCCTTCCGGTGCCACCTCCGTCCGCAACCAATTATCAAGGTAGCCCACCATGTCGTCGCCTTCGATTTTTTCCGGCAGGCCCACTAGGCGAACGTTGTTGCGCCTATTTCGGTTTTCCGCATCTTCGGCCCTCCTTTCCAGCACCTTCAGACGGTCCATCACGTCCGCCATCTGGGCCTTCATTGTGGCTTGGCCCGGGGCTAATTCCTTAACCGTGATCTCCACGGACTTCACCCTGTCCTTAAGTTTGTCGTGGTCGGCCTTCAGGAGGCCCAAACCCGTCGCCACCTGAGCTATATCTTGCTGCAGGGCGTCCTTTGTGGTGGCGATGGCCTCCAGGATACGATCCTGCATCCGCTGCAATGCCGCTTGGTCTCGCTCCGCACCCTCCGCAGCCTCAGTATCGGTCGCGCCATCTCCCTTCCCTTTCGTCTTCCCCATCTGGGCCGGCTCGTTCGGTGGCCTCCGAGTATGTTCCTGGTCGTCCTCTGTACGCCGTCGGGTTTCGCCCTCCGGCAGGGCTCCCGGGTCCGAAGTTATCTCCAAGAAGCAGGAAACACTGAATGACCGCAGCCCGGCCGGCGCCAGTCGTGCCAGGGGCCCGGGGCTCTCGTCACTGGGTCACTATCGCACTGTCGTCGCCCCTACCAGGGGGGGTCCCCAGTCACCGCCCGAGGGCGCGCCCAATGTCCACTCGGCACCTGGGGAGAGGCGCGATGCAGCCGCCAACACCCCTGTTTCGCCAGGGAGCAGTCCTTAGTAGGTCTCCAGGCAGATGTCTCCGTCGCTTCCGAGTCTCATGCCCTCGCCGCCGTTTTGGGGTCCGCGACTTCTCGCCTGGGTCCAACTTTCAAAGTCGAAATACTGCTGTGGAATGGCTCGGTGTCGTCCTCCGTGGGCTCCGGACCCTCCGCAGTACCTTCCAGTACCGGATGATACTGGTTACATCGGGGTCCGATCAGATTTTCAGGATATTTTCCGGGATCGGGCACGAAGCTCCGAGCTCACGCTGCCTACCTCCTCGGCATCCAAGCCACGCCCCACCTCCGACAACACTGATGCCACCACGGCCCACACGGCGCAGCTGGCAAGAATGGACAATCTCCTTCACATCATAGCGGCAAAGAACGAAGACTTAGAAGCACGCAGCCGCCGGAACAACATTCGCATTACAAATGTGCCGGAGTCCACTGCCACGGGTAGGATGGAGTTATATGTGGAGAAATTGCCTAAGGGCTCGATCGGAGAGGAAGCTTTCTTGTCCCAGTTCATTGTGGAGAGGGCTCACCGCTCCCTGGCGCCTATGCCCCAACCTGGCCTGCCACCGAGACCTATAATTGCTCGTCTCCTGAATTATCGCGACCGTGATGCGGCCCTCAGAGCTGCCCGGACTCAAAGATCACTGCGATATGACGGCATCACCTTCTCCGTCTACCCCGAATTCACGCCGATGGTTCAGGATGAGTGGCGCAAGTTCCTACCAGTGAAAAAAAAACTGCGGGAGGCCCAAATAGACTATGCCCTCTTGTACCCTGCAAAGCTTAGAATTACCCACCAAGGCAAGCAACGCTTTTTCACCAACCCGCAAAAAGCCGAGGACTACCTAAAGACGATCCGGAGGGCGCGCAGGGACGAACATGTATCTGCGGATGAACAGGAGGATGCTGACCTACCTCCGGTGCACCACGAAGATTGATTGACCCTACACACTTTGAGTCATATATGCATCATGCCGGCCTGTTTGCTGGCAAAGACTCGCAACTCGAGAACTGGGGTGATACGAGAGCGACGGATTGTCTGGACCCTGCACCCCAGTGGTAACGTATGCCAAGGACCACTCTCTTGGCCCTAGTCTCCACCGAGGGCGGTATAGTTCTGGAGCTATGGGCCGGATAGTGGCAGTGCGCACTTTCTGATGTACCCCTGTCGGGTGTTCCCCATTGACTAGTTGTGTTTTGGCTGTTTGCCTTACTACAGTTGGGGGGGAGGGGGAGGAGGGAGGGTCATGTGGGGGGGATCCATGACTTCTGGCATGTTTGGGATGCTGGGGTGGGTGGGGGGGGGTTGGATTTCATGAGGCCGATGTTGCTTAGACTGTGTGCATGTTTGCTGATCTGGTGTATAGCTTGGTACTGCGGGGGCGGTTGTGGGTTCATGATATGGCCCCCCCGGGCGCTTTCGCTACTATTGTTACTGTGTCCATGGCTACTGTAAATGCAGCTGCGCGACTGACATGTCTATCATGGAACATCCGAGGGTTAAATGATGCTAAAAAGTGCAGGAATGTTATTGCCTACCTAAACGGACATCATATACAGGTAGCTATGCTGCAAGAGACACACATGCCCAAGCGAAGGGATACATCTTTTGCATCGAAATGGGCTGGTACCCGTGTCTTTTCCTTCTATTCGTCCTATGCAAGAGGTGTGGCGATTCTCATCGCCCGTGGCGTGCCTTTTCACCGCTTTGGGGAAGAGATGGACGGGGAGGGCCGTTCTGCTTTGTTATGGGGTAGAGTGGGACATGATGTCTATTTATTTGTTTCAATGTATGCACCGAATGTTGACTCACCTGCCTTTTTTTCCTCATTATGGGGTAAAATCGTCTCCATTGGGGCACGACACGTCATCTGGGGTGGGGATTTCAACCTGGCGCTGGCGCCCCCTCTTGACAGAGCGGATGGTGTTAGTTCCTACAAGCCACGTGCCCGGGAAGCTTTAGAGGGAGTGGTGGAGGAGGGTGGACTGCTGGATGCCTGGAGACACCTACATCCCCTCGGACAGGAAGGCACACACTTCACATCTCACACTGGGACATGGGCACGCTTGGATTACTTTCTGATTACCCGAGACATCGCTATGGGGCTGGTGGGGGTGGAACATTTGCCCAGAACCTTTTCAGATCACAGCCCTGTGAGACTGCAGTTCCGGACTCCTGGATGGGACGTTCCGAAACCTCAGTGGAGACTAGGTCCTGATGTACTTCTTGACGATCTCTTCCGCACGGAATTGGGCGAAGAGATCAGGGATTTCTTTCCTAGGAACAAGGGCTCAGTGGAGTCAGTTGAACACATATGGGAGGCTTTCAAGGTCACTATCAGGGGGTTCTGCATTTCCAAAAGCCACGGGGTGTTGCGAGATATCCTACGTACCATCACCACACTGGAGGGGGACCTGCGGGATCTGGAGCTTCGCATGGCGTCGGATAATGACCCACGCCTACACGTGACCTTTAGAGAGACACTATCCAAATATGAAGAAGAGGCTGCCAGGGAGGCGAAATACCGGGGTAAACACTGGGTGGCCCGCAGATACTGCGAGGGGGATAGGCCTGGGAAAGTGCTAGCTGCACTCACACGTCCATCTCGCATGCACAACACTATACTGGAGCTTACCGATGAGGCCGGTGCCACCATTAGAGATTCGGATGCGATACTCACTGCCTTCACGACACACTACTCGTCACTATATACATCCACAGTAGAGACGGACGCACCATACGTTGAATACCTAAATGAAGTGGCTTTGTGCTGGCTTAGTGATGGTGATAGGGAGTTACTTGCAGCGCCATTCGAGCTTGATGAAGTTCGCGAAGCCATCATGTCCCTCAAAAATGGTAAGGCTCCGGGGCTCGATGGCATCCCAGCCGAATTCTACAAAGCCTATATCGATATCATGGCGCCCGTGCTTAGTGAGGTCTTTACCGAATCCTTAGCTGATGGGATACTACCCTGTTCTATGCGTGAGGTGGTTATCACCTCCCTTCTGAAACCGGATAAGGATCCCTCCTCCTGTGACTTTTACCGTCCACTTTCCCTCCTAAACTGTGATGTCAAGATCCTTGCCAAGATTCTGGCCACACGGCTCTCGTTGCTGATGACCCGAATTGTCCTGCCTGACCAATCTGGCTTCGTTGCGGGCAGATCCACATCCCATAATCTGCGTACCCTTTTCTCCCTGCTCCGTACGGTCCACCCTGACATCCCAGTGGCGGCTGTGTCCCTGGACGCCACCAAGGCGTTCGACTCTGTCGAATGGCCCTACCTCTTCTCGGTCCTGGCCAGCATAGGTTTCCCTAAAATGTTCCTGGCCTGGGTGCGCCTCCTATACACAGATCCTACGGCAAGAGTACTGATAAATGGTAAATTGTCGCAACCTATCACGCTCACGAGAGGCACCCGCCAAGGTTGCCCGCTCTCGCCTCTATTATTTGCTATCGTGGTTGAACCCCTAGCCTGTCGCCTGCGTCAATTACACCGAGCGGGGGCAGTACAATGCCTGCAGCGGCAAATCGATGTGTCCCTCTATGCGGATGACATCACGCTATATGTCAAATACCCGGACCTACACCTCAATCCCCTGCTTCGGGAATTCGTCCTGTTTGGAGGGGTGTCAGGGGTTAACATCAACTGGTCTAAGTCACAATTTTTTCCTCTTACGGATGCGGTACACGACTTCCCACTTGATTACCCATTGATATGGTGCCGCGATGATCTCCGCTATTTGGGAATCCGTATCGCCCGTGACAAGGACGAGACTCTCCGATCCAATTATGGAGTAGCCGTAACCAAGCTCACTGCCTCCGTCGATAGATGGATCACGTTGCCACTCTCCATGGCTGGGAGGGCTTCCCTCATAAAAATGGTGACATTGCCCCGCTTTCTGTACCTCTTTCTTAATATCCCCTACTACCCTGGCGCTTTCTTCTTCAAGACACTCCGCACGGAGCTGCGCAGACTTTTCTGGGATGGCAACTCTCCCCGCTTAAAGTGGTCAACGCTGACCCTTCCCTATGACCAGGGGGGATTTGATGTCCCCGATTTTGAGACATACTATCAGTGCGCACAGGCGCATTTTGCCTATCACTGGATGGCTCCTACTCCCTTAATGCCGCATATCGCGGTGGAAGACTGGATAGTGCATCCACTTCCGCTGAACGGCCTACTACACTGTCCCGAGACATCCATCACCACTTCGAACACCTCGGTTTCCTGCACATTGGATGCATGGCGCCGTATCGCTCGGCGATTGTTATGCTCACTACCTTACTCCCCCAGACTACCGCACACCTATCACCCGCAACTCTCCTTGTTATCGGAGCTGGGGTTTCAACGACTCTGTGGTAAACTTCTTATCACCTGCTGGGGAGATCTGTTTCACGACAGTCAATTCAAGTCTGCTGATCTGTTTTTTAAAACGTATGAGCATACGCCCCTTGAGCTATTTTACTACATTCGGTTGCGCGCTGGGATGCGAGACATCCTACCAGACTACCCTGCTGAGCCCCCGGTCCTGCTACCGTTGCACTTCCTTTTGGGATCACAGGATGGGACTCACTTGGTTTCTGGGCTCTACCGCCAGGTCCGCGGTGCTGCTCCATTACAAGTCTCTGCTGCCCGGCTACACTGGTCTGCGGAACTTGGAGCAGATATCTCGGACGATCAGTGGAAGCACTGCTGTGCATTGACTTCCCGTATCTCTGCCAGCTGCAGGTTGAAAATTATTCATTATAAATACCTTCAGAGGATATATTACACACCGGTCCGGAAGTACAGATTTGGATTGGCTGATAATGATCATTGTGAGCGCTGTCGTGCTGAACATGCTGATTTTCTCCACCTTGCGTGGTCTTGCCCCCAGATTGCTCACTACTGGAGACAGGTGATTGATGCCGTTGCGGAGATGGTGGATGAGGAGATCCCTGCGGACCCTCTAGTAGCCGTCCTCGGTTATACAATGCAGTTGCCTAGAGAATGCAGAAAATTCGTTTGCACGGCATTGCTCTTGGCCAAGCGGCGTGTTGCGTGCCGCTGGAGCAGGGGCAGAGCGCCCAAGTTCAAGGACTGGCTGACCGACTTGATATATTGCCAAGATCAGCATACCACCTTTGCTGAACTACTGCCTCTCTCAAGCCGGCCCAGGGACATATGGGACCCACTGGTGCACTACCTGCTTCGGCGCTCAAGCGAAGATGTACAGTCGGGTCACGGGCCTGACACTCCCCAGCGACAATAACGCTCTCCCAGAAATTAACCTGTAGCTCTGGATGGGCCTCGTGGCCTTCCCTTTTTTTTTCTGTTTATGACTGCCCCTCTGCCCCCGCGTAAACCTCGGTAGGTGAGCTGCCCTGCCTAGACCGCGCCGCCCCCCCTTTTTTTCCCCTCTCGATGCCTGTACTCCCTCCCTCGCCATTGCGACACGCGCACGCCCCTCCGGCGAGTGATATCCTTAGAACCCTGCGATCTCTCAGACTAACACTATGCAGACATCAACGGCACTGGACAGTATGCTCAGGACACATATTTTCACTCGCGCCGCCACCTGCTAGAGCTACCACAGTAAACCATTATCACACATCACTATTACACGGTAATGCACTGCCTCTTTGTTGTAACCTGGTTGGGGTGGTTTTTTTTGGTTCTTGTTTCTCAGACTACAAAACAGCAGTGAGACTTTCTCTCGCTCAAAAAAACCTGTTCGACTGCTGCTCATCCTCACTTGACCTACTTCACCGGATGCAGACCCGAAGCCATATGAGTCTGTATTGTGCCGCCGGGCCCCCGGGATGCCGGCTATCAGGCTGTGTATTGATGCTCTTCTCCTGCTGCCGGCCTCCGGGTTGTAGGCGACCCAAGCTGTGTACCTTACTATGTTTCTTTCAATAAAGCAGATTTGAACCCCCCCAAAAAAAAAAAAAAAAAATCCTGCCAGCTTCCCTATAGGAAGTAGAGCCAATGCTACGGCACAAGGGGACTATCCATCTTTTCCTTGCCTTGCCGTAACTAGGGCAAAAAAACAACATGTGAAAGATATCCTCCCTTTGATAATTGGTGCACAAGCTACAATGGTCTTTATCTGTCTTTCCCCATCTTTTCTCAGTTACCTTTGTCCTCAGCGTTCCATACCTAAATTTTAGATATTAGGATTTGGCCAATGGAGGCTGGATTTCATCAAGAAATTGTTCGAAAGATGCCTCATTTTTTACCAGAAGAAATTTTTCTGTGAGAGGACCGTGTGTTCTTATATACACAGAATCGTGACTCACATATGACCAAAAAGTTAATTTAACAATTTTCTTGGAAGCTGAGTTTAGAGAACCAGGCTCGTTCCAAAAGTGTGTTAGTCCGAGCTTGATTAGCCAATTTTTTACATGCTTAAACCAAAAAATCTTGTTGTCTCTGTCAAGCTCTAGTACTTCCTTCAACCCATTTTTATAGTCAGATAATTCCAAAGTTGTCCATAATCTGACCCACAACAGCAATTGTCTCAATATAGCATGCTGATCTGTGTGTTTAATATTTAGGTCAAGGAATAAGGGTATCAATGGGGTATTGGTTGGAACTTTTAGTAGTCCCCTAATGAATTTATTCTCCAGTACTTCAAAAGTTTTTTTACATACCGGCCCCCAGATTTCCGCCCCATACAGGGAGGCAGATTGAACCTTATATCTAAAAAGCTCTATTGCTGGGGTAAGCTCCTTGCTCCTGAGCGGCCTGGGCGCTTCCGTTCCTTTGGTTCTCAGAGGGCTGTTGGTCCTTCTAGGAGGGGTCGTGCTGGTCCGCCCTTTCGTGGAAGGGGACGTGGCCGGGGTGCTCCTTCCTTTGATAAATCCCGGTTCTCCGGTGCTACTTCCTCCTCCACTCCTTCCTCCAAGTCCTGACTGGATCGCTCCTGGTGTCGGTCGGGTTGGTGGTCGCCTCACTTACTTCATGGATTCTTGGCACAAGACTAGACTGTGTCAGATCGGTGAGTGCTGCAGGTGGTGTCGGAAGGTGTTCGTATTGGGTTTTCCCGGACTCCCCCAGACTATTTCAGGGCCACTCCTTTTCCCAGAGATCCTGTGAAAAAGTTGGCATTTTTGGACGGCATAGCTTCCCTGGTGGTCAAAAAGGCGGTGATTCCTGTGCCCGACGATCAGTTGGGGAAAGGGGTGTATTCCATACTTTTCCTGATGTCCAAGCGCACTGGGGATCTTCGCCCTGTGATGGACCTGAAGTGGGTCAACACTTTCATCCCTCACCAGGGGTTCAAGATGGTTTCACTTCAATTGATCCTTCCTCTGGTGTCTCAGGGCGATTTCCTTGCATCAATAGACTTGAGGGATGCTTACCTGCATGTTCCTATTCATCCAGACTTTCAGACGTTTCTCCGATTTTGCCTACAGGGTCATCATCACCAGTTCCAGGTATTGCCTTTTGGACTCTGCTCTGCTCCTAGGATCTTTACTAAGATTCTGGCTACTCTTATTGGTCATTTACATGGGGTGGGCATTAGTGTTTTTCCGCATCTCGACAACATTTTAGTTTCTGCTTCTTCTCTTCCTAAGGCGGAGTTACATGTCCAGAGGGTGTGCCAGGTCCTGGAGCATCATGGGTTCCTCGTGAATATACCGAAGTCCTCCCTGGTTCCTGCTCAGGAATTTACTTTTATTGGGGCTCTGTTCAAGACTCAGTTGGGGATGGTGTTCCTGCCCCCTCCCAGAATTCTGTCCCTGATGTCTGCAGTTCGTGCCCTGTTGGTGGGGCATTCTCATCCAGTGAGCCTATTGTTGAGGGTTCAGGGTCTGATGTCGGCGTTGTTGTTGACGCCTCCACATGTACCCGGTGGTGTCCCACATTTTGTCGCATTGGGACCCCTGTTCCCTCGATATGGGTGTTCTGGTTCCTATGTCGGAGGATATTCGGGAGGTCCTAAGTTGGTGGTTGGACAACGGCCATCTCTCCAGGGGCCGCCCCTTTCTGATTGTTCCCACCCACATGGTTACTACCGATGCCAGCCTGCTGGGGTGGGGTGCTACTCTGGCGGATTCGACGACTCAGGGGATTTGGCCTCAGTCGGTGTTGTCATGTTCCTCCAACTACAAGGAGCTGAAGGCTGTCCTTCTGGGTCTGTTGGATTTCTCGGATCTTGTTCGGGGTCACCACGTGCAGATCCGTACGGACAATCAGGTTGTCATGTCTTATGTGAACCATCAAGGGGGGTGCAGGGTTCTCAGGGTTCGCTCCCTCAGTTGCCTCAGCCGTCTAATTTGTTGTTGGGCGGAGTTACATCTGGAGTCCCTATCTGCCGTTTATCTGCCTGGCGCGGAGAACACTGTGGCGGATTGTCTGAGCCGGGTTTTTCCTTCCATGGGGTCCTTGTCCCTCACACGATGGGTGTTCAGGAGGTTGCAGGTGATGTTTGTCTATCCGATTGTGGACCTGTTTGCCTCCCAGGACAATGCCCAGATCTGATGCTTTTGCACGATTATGCCTTGCCGGCATGCCTGGAGGGTGGACGCGCTTTCGTTCCTTTGGCCGAAGGGTCTGTTGTATGCGTTTCCCCCTGTTCCCCTGATTCCAGCTGTGTTGCAGAAGTTCAAGAGGGAGGGGTCCTTTGTGCTACTGGTTGCTCCTTGTTGGAAGCGTTGCCCTTGGCATCCCTTACTGTTCGAATTGGCTGTGACTCCGGGGTGGGGCTTGCCGTTCATTCCTTATCCTCTGTTGGGTCCTCTTCTTCCCCTGCCTGTGTTCCGTTCCCTGGGTCTGCGGGCCTGGCTCTTGAGAGGGATTCTCTGATACGCGTGGGTTGTTCTGTGACTGTAGTTGGGGTCATTCAACAGTCCCGCCGGCCTTCTACGTTTAAGTCCTACGCCAAGCACTGGGATAATTTTGCTTCTTGGTGTATTGGTCGTGGTCTGTCATTGGATTCTTTGGATCCGGCACGCATTCTGGATTTTCTAAATGATGGGTTTGTGCTGGGCTTGGCCATTTCGACTCTTCGGGCTCAATGGGCCGCCATTCGGGATTTTCATTTCCTCTCTTTGGTTTCTGTTTCTCCATTGGTTGGTAGACTGTTTAAGTCTCTTTCTTTCCATCGCCCCCGTCCTATCACGTGTCCTCCTCCTTGGGACCTTCCTTTGGTTTTGCGTTCCTTGCAGTTGGCTCCTTTTGAACCATTGGAGTCGGTGGACTTAAAATTTTTAACACTCAAGGTAGTGTTTCTTGTGGCGATTGCTTCTGCCAGGCGTATGGGTGAGTTGGGTGCTTTCCTTCGTTCTGCCCCATTTTTGTTGGTTTTGTCGGACCGTGTGGTCTTGCGCCCTCATCCTATCTTTGTTCCTAAGGTAGATTCTTATTTTCACCGGTCTGCTGAGGTGGTTCTTCCGGTTCTTTGTCCTGATCCTTCCTCGGCTGAGGAATCCCTTTTGTACCTCTTGGATGTTCGTCGTGCCTTATTGATTTATTTGTCACGCACGTCTTCCTTTTGTAAGGTGGACAACTTGTTTTTCAATTTTGGTTTGTCGCGTCAGGGCCTGAAACCCTCCCTCTCCACGATCAGTCGTTGGATTAAGGAGGCCATTATGTTGGCAAATGCTTTGGTTTCTGAGGTCCCCTCCCTTCCTGTTCAGGGTCGTTCCACCAGATATGTTGCTGTGTCCTGGGCTTCTTTCAAAGGGGTGTCCATGGAAGATGTTTGCAGGGCTGCTACGTGGTCTTCGCCACATACCTTCATGTCCCATTACCGCCTCCAGATTGGGGGTGGGGGTTCTGTTTTGTTTGCCTCTTCTGTTTTGTCTGCTGGGGTTCCTTGAGAGGTTATCCTTTTAGTTGCTATGCCTCTGTATATTAAATGTGTTTTTCGCTACACTGATGTGTGGTCTGTTTTCCTTACATGAAGCTGATTGCTTTGGTATCGGCTCATATGTAATTACTGTGGCGAGGAAGACAGGACGAGGAGGTAATGCCCCGGTTACTTACCGGTAATCTTCATTACTCCAAGTCCATGTCTTCCTCGCCACAGTATAGTTTCCCTTCCCTCCCGGCCCTGGTGGTGGCTTCATGTCTACAGCTTGGTTTTCAGGTTGGGTTGGTTTCTCTGTGTCCCTTTATGGGATTGGCTGAAGCCACTGGGGGCCATCTTGGAGGAGGGAGGGGAGACTTGGAGTTCTGTGTGGAGCCGAAGGCTCATATGTAATTACTGTGGCGAGGAAGACATGGACTCGGACTAATGAAGATTACCGGTAAGTAACCGGGGCATTCTTTTCAATGGAAATGGAATAAGATATGGTCAAGGCACTCTGGGGCATATTTAAAAGCCCCTATTTCCACTGCAATGTCCCTTTTTTGGACGTTGTGGCAGTGATAGGGGCTTTACCTTATTCTTAAGAGGGCGTTACCCACTTAACGTGGCTTAACGCTGCCTTGTAAATAAGGCACATAGCGTGAAAGGGAAGGTCAATGGGTGATGCGATGGGCTTTCCACCGCAACATCCATTGATTTTTACGCTGGCCCCTATTTACAATTGTGGGGTAAATGGGAGGCAGCGCCAAAATTAAGACCAGGGTAAACCTGGTCTTAAACAGGCAAAACGAGGAGAAATGTTTAATTTCTCCTCTTTTTTGCTATTTCCATGTGTGCTGCGTGGTGCAGCACATATGGAAACAGCAAAACTCCATTGACACCATTGATTGTTTATGTACAGGAAGGTGCCCCTTCCTGTACATAAACAATAATTTAAAAGAATGTTTTTCAACGTATATGTGTGCTGCATTTATATGTGTGCTGTATTAGGCAGCACACATAGAAGTCACAAAACACCATTTAAAGATTGTTTATGTGCAGGAACTCACACCTTCCTGCACATAAACAATCTTACCCTGCAATGCAGACATCTTTGCACTATGGTACAAGGGTGCTTGCGTTGGCACTAGGCAGCTGCATTTAGCACCAGCACAGGAGGAAACACAGGGCTGCACCATATCGTTGTAAATAGGGTGCAGCCCTGCGTTTCAGAAGGGTTTGAGCACGGCATTAAGCTAAGAAGGATAATGCCGTCCTCCACCACATCCTCGTAAATATGCCTCTCTATTCTAACGTCAGGCCACTTCTCCAATCCTTGAAGGAGGTCTTTGTGCCGAAATTTGGTTGGATGCAGCCAGACATTGTGCTAATCCTCCTAGGATCACTCTGGGACCCCCCCCCCCCAAGAGCCAGGGTGCAGAATGTCCATGAACAGTTAATGAGAGAGTGCCCCTGCTTCAGGGTCAGCTTCTGTGCAGTAGTACCCCCTGCCTTCACTTCAAAGGGACTTTGAGACAATCTATACGTGTGTCTTTGAGCCCCTGCTCTCTGTAACATGAATCTGAGCCCCACCCCCTTTACTTGGGTGGCTCGCTTTCTTGATCTGGTGCTGAGTTCTAATTCCAGCTCCTTCATTGGATGAAAAACATATTTTCCTAGGCGACCTTTACGTCACTATATCGCACTTCCCTACATGTCAACATTGGAAGCACATAGAAAGAGACAAAAGACTAGTGTTCACTCTCACATGTTGAAAAACTGGTTTGTTCTGCAATCCTGAAAGAGGGGATGGGGGGCTTTCAGGACTGAGTTTGCAATTTTTAGCTGCATAATTCTCGGTAGTCACGTGTACTTTGGGTAAGTTATTGTTTGTATTAGCATACTGTTTAAAATGTTTTAATCCTGCATTTTTTTCTTTTTTTTCTTGGTATTCCGTTTCAGTCTGCCACATCACGCTCACAAATGAAATGTCTCCCAATGTCTCAGTGAAAAAACATATGTCGTCCCTATTTCCAACCTTTTGTCACCAGCAACACCTGCCCATTCTAAGAGGACGAAAGGAAATGAGACTATGCCCTCTTGTACCCTGCAAAGCTTAGAATTACCCACCAAGGCAAGCAACGCTTTTTCACCAACCCGCAAAAAGCCGAGGACTACCTAAAGACGATCCGGAGGGCGCGCAGGGACGAACATGTATCTGCGGATGAACAGGAGGATGCTGACCTACCTCCGGTGCACCACGAAGATTGATTGACCCTACACACTTTGAGTCATATATGCATCATGCCGGCCTGTTTGCTGGCAAAGACTCGCAACTCGAGAACTGGGGTGATACGAGAGCGACGGATTGTCTGGACCCTGCACCCCGTGGTAACGTATGCCAAGGACCACTCACTTGGCCCTAGTCTCCACCGAGGGCGGTATAGTTCTGGAGCTATGGGCCGGATAGTGGCAGTGCGCACTTTCTGATGTACCCCTGTCGGGTGTTCCCCATTGACTAGTTGTGTTTTTGGCTGTTTGCCTTACTACAGTTGGGGGGGAGGGGGAGGAGGGAGGGTCATGTGGGGGGGATCCATGGCTACTGGCATGTTTGGGATGCTGGGGTGGGTGGGGGGGGTTGGATTTCATGAGGCCGATGTTGCTTCGACTGTGTGCATGTTTGCTGATCTGGTGTATAGCTTGGTACTGCGGGGGCGGTTGTGGGTTCATGATATGGCCCCCCCGGGCGCTTTCGCTACTATTGTTCCTGTGTCCATGGCTACTGTAAATGCAGCTGCGCGACTGACATGTCTATCATGGAACATCCGAGGGTTAAATGATGCTAAAAAGTGCAGGAATGTTATTGCCTACCTAAACGGACATCATATACAGGTAGCTATGCTGCAAGAGACACACATGCCCAAGCGAAGGGATACATCTTTTGCATCGAAATGGGCTGGTACCCGTGTCTTTTCCTTCTATTCGTCCTATGCAAGAGGTGTGGCGATTCTCATCGCCCGTGGCGTGCCTTTTCACCGCTTTGGGGAAGAGATGGACGGGGAGGGCCGTTATGCTTTGTTATGGGGTAGAGTGGGACATGATGTCTATTTATTTGTTTCAATGTATGCACCGAATGTTGACTCACCTGCCTTTTTTTCCTCATTATGGGGTAAAATCGTCTCCATTAGGGCACGACACGTCATCTGGGGTGGGGATTTCAACCTGGCGCTGGCGCCCCCTCTTGACAGAGCGGATGGTGTTAGTTCCTACAAGCCACGTGCCCGGGAAGCTTTAGAGGGAGTGGTGGCGGAGGGTGGACTGCTGGATGCCTGGAGACACCTACATCCCCTCGGACAGGAAGGCACACACTTCACATCTCACACTGGGACATGGGCACGCTTGGATTACTTTCTGATTACCCGAGACATCGCTATGGGGCTGGTGGGGGTGGAACATTTGCCCAGAACCTTTTCAGATCACAGCCCTGTGAGACTGCAGTTCCGGACTCCTGGATGGGACGTTCCGAAACCTCAGTGGAGACTAGGTCCTGATGTACTTCTTGACGATCTCTTCCGCAAGGAATTGGGCGAAGAGATCAGGGATTTCTTTCCTAGGAACAAGGGCTCAGTGGAGTCAGTTGAACACATATGGGAGGCTTTCAAGGTCACTATCAGGGGGTTCTGCATTTCCAAAAGCCACGGGGTGTTGCGAGATATCCTACGTACCATCACCACACTGGAGGGGGACCTGCGGGATCTGGAGCTTCGCATGGCGTCGGATAATGACCCACGCCTACACGTGACCTTTAGAGAGACACTATCCAAATATGAAGAAGAGGCTGCCAGGGAGGCGAAATACCGGGGTAAACACTGGGTGGCCCGCAGATACTGCGAGGGGGATAGGCCTGGGAAAGTGCTAGCTGCACTCACACGTCCATCTCGCATGCACAACACTATACTGGAGCTTACCGATGAGGCCGGTGCCACCATTAGAGATTCAGATGCGATACTCACTGCCTTCACGACACACTACTCGTCACTATATACATCCACAGTAGAGACGGACGCACCATACGCTGAATACCTAAATGAAGTGGCTTTGTGCTGGCTTAGTGATGGTGATAGGGAGTTTCTTGCAGCGCCATTCGAGCTTGATGAAGTTCGCGAAGCCATCATGTCCCTCAAAAATGGTAAGGCTCCGGGGCTCGATGGCATCCCAGCCGAATTCTACAAAGCCTATATCGATATCATGGCGCCCGTGCTTAGTGAGGTCTTTACCGAATCCTTAGCTGATGGGATACTACCCTGTTCTATGCGTGAGGTGGTTATCACCTCCCTTCTGAAACCGGATAAGGATCCCTCCTCCTGTGACTCTTACCGTCCACTTTCCCTCCTAAACTGTGATGTCAAGATCCTTGCCAAGATTCTGGCCACACGGCTCTCGTTGCTGATGACCCGAATTGTCCTGCCTGACCAATCTGGCTTCATGCGGGCAGATCCACATCCCATAATCTGCGTACCCTTTTCTCCCTGCTCCGTACGGTCCACCCTGACATCCCAGTGGCGGCTGTGTTCCTGGACGCCACCAAGGCGTTCGACTCTGTCGAATGGCCCTACCTCTTCTCGGTCCTGGCCAGCATGGGTTTCCCTAAAATGTTCCTGGCCTGGGTGCGCCTCCTATACACAGATCCTACGGCAAGAGTACTGATAAATGGTAAATTGTCGCAACCTATCACGCTCACGAGAGGCACCCGCCAAGGTTGCCCGCTCTCGCCTCTATTATTTGCTATCGCGGTTGAACCCCTAGCCTGTCGCCTGCGTCAATTACACCCAGCGGGGGCAGTACAATGCCTGCAGCGGCAAATCGATGTGTCCCTCTATGCGGATGACATCACGCTATATGTCAAATACCCGGACCTACACCTCAATCCCCTGCTTCGGGAATTCGTCCTGTTTGGAGGGGTGTCAGGGGTTCACATCAACTGGTCTAAGTCACAATTTTTTCCTCTTACGGATGCGGTACACGACTTCCCACTTGATTACCCATTGATATGGTGTCGCGATGATCTCCGCTATTTGGGAATCCGTATCGCCCGTGACAAGGACGAGACTCTCCGATCCAATTATGGAGTAGCCGTAACCAAGCTCACTGCCTCCGTCGATAGATGGATCACGTTGCCACTCTCCATGGCTGGGAGGGCTTCCCTCATAAAAATGGTGATATTGCCCCGCTTTCTGTACCTCTTTCTTAATATCCCCTACTACCCTGGCGCTTTCTTCTTCAAGACACTCCGCACGGAGCTGCGCAGACTTTTCTGGGGTGGCAACTCTCCCCGCTTAAAGTGGTCAACGCTGACCCTTCCCTATGACCAGGGGGGATTTGATGTCCCCGATTTTGAGACATACTATCAGTGCGCACAGGCGCATTTTGCCTATCACTGGATGGCTCCTACTCCCTTCATGCCGCATATCGTGGTGGAAGACTGGATAGTGCATCCACTTCCGCTGAACGGCCTACTACACTGTCCCGAGACATCCATCACCACTTCGAACACCTCGGTTTCCTGCACATTGGATGCATGGCGCCGTATCCCTCGGCGATTGTTATGCTTACCACCTTACTCCCCCAGACTACCGCACACCTATCACCCGCAACTCTCCTTGTTATCGGAGCTGGGGTTTCAACGACTCTGTGGTAAACTTCTTATCACCTGCTGGGGAGATCTGTTTCACGACAGTCAATTCAAGTCTGCTGATCTGTTTTTTAAAACGTATGAGCATACGCCCCTTGAGCTATTTTACTACATTCGGTTGCGCGCTGGGATGCGAGACATCCTACCAGACTACCCTGCTGAGCCCCCGGTCCTGCTACCGTTGCACTTCCTTTTGGGATCACAGGATGGGACTCACTTGGTTTCTGGGCTCTACCGCCAGGTCCGCGGTGCTGCTCCATTACAAGTCTCTGCTGCCCGGCTACACTGGTCTGCGGAACTTGGAGCAGATATCTCGGACGATCAGTGGAAGCACTGCTGTGCATTGACTTCCCGTATCTCTGCCAGCTGCAGGTTGAAAATTATTCATTATAAATACCTTCACAGGATATATTACACACCGGTCCGGAAGTACAGATTTGGATTGGCTGATAATGATCGTTGTGAGCGCTGTCGTGCTGAACATGCTGATTTTCTCCACCTTGCGTGGTCTTGCCCCCAGATTGCTCACTACTGGAGACAGGTGATTGATGCCGTTGCGGAGATGGTGGATGAGGAGATCCCTGCGGACCCTCTAGTAGCCGTCCTCGGTTATACAATGCAGTTGCCTAGAGAATGCAGAAAATTCGTTTGCACGGCATTGCTCTTGGCCAAGCGGCGTGTTGCGTGCCGCTGGAGCAGGGGCAGAGCGCCCAAGTTCAAGGACTGGCTGACCGACTTGATATATTGCCAAGATCAGCATACCACCTTTGCTGAACTACTGCCTCTCTCAAGCCGGCCCAGGGACATATGGGACCCACTGGTGCACTACCTGCTTCGGCGCTCAAGCGAAGATGTACAGTCGGGTCACGGGCCTGACACTCCCCAGCGACAATAACGCTCTCCCAGAAATTAACCTGTAGCTCTGGATGGGCCTCGTGGCCTTCCCTTTTTTTTCTGTTTATGTCTGCCCCTCTGCCCCCGCGTAAACCTCGGTAGGTGAGCTGCCCTGCCTAGACCGCGCCGCCCCCCCTTTTTTTCCCCTCTCGATGCCTGTACTCCCTCCCTCGCCATTGCGACACGCGCACGCCCCTCCGGCGAGTGATATCCTTAGAACCCTGCGATCTCCCAGACTAACACTATGCAGACATCAACGGCACTGGACAGTATGCTCAGGACACATATTTTCACTCGCGCCGCCACCTGCTAGAGCTACCACAGTAAACCATTATCACACATTAAGGACTCACACTGCTAAATTGGCATGGGAATGATCTAATACACATTCCGGTTCATACATCAAGCTTACATTGTCCGGGAAGGCGCCCCTTGGACCCCGGTTCCTTTTACGGTATCTCTACAAGCGACGGATCACATACTTAAAGGTAAATGAGTAGTCAGCTTTGTAAAACTATGGTACTCCATGCTAGTAGCCTCTTTACTCTGAGGTGCAGTTTGTTCCTAATATGTCCAGCCCCCCTCCTTTAAAACATTACCGAGTCCGCAGCAGGAGTCATCCATAACAAGAAACAGGCATCCAATATGCAATTAGACAACCCTCTAAATGGTTCTTTCTCAGTTTGTACTTTCCCCACTCCACCCTGGTTTTTCCTCTCTCGGTCCTTTCTTAGGCTACCTGTACAAACATAGGCTTAGTACACACCGTATGCCTTTTTTGTACACACACACCATCCAATTGATGGAAATGTCAGTTTTAAATGTAAATAGCATATGTAATCACATTTCATAAACTGTAAATAATGTATATATATCTGTACATATTTTTGCGTCCAAATGTCATTCCCTGCTCATAGACATCGGGGGCTGACACCCTAAGGACAATGTATGTACAAGCTCCATGTCTATCGTCGTAGTGCTTTTTAAATTGTTTTGTAATTGTCTGTTGTTGTATATATTGTTAGATTAGGTGTTGATCCTTGTATATATAAAAAATTGATTGTATGTATATGTTTTTACCGACAGCCCTGAAGAAGTCCCAGCTTGGGACGAAACGCGTCGGCTGTACGTTTTACTACAAACTGCAAATAAAGATTTAGAGAAGACTATCAACATCTTTCTGAGAAATATTTCTTCACTGTGTCCAAATACTATTTGCACTGATTTTCTTATTGTCTGTGGTGCACCTGTGCGGTTGTTTTTGCATTATCACACATCACTATTACACGGTAATGCACTGCCTCTTTGTTGTAACCTGGTTGGGGTGTTTTTTTTTGGTTCTTGTTTCTCAGACTACAAAACAGCAGTGAGACTTTCTCTCGCTCAAAAAAACCTGTTCGACTGCTGCTCATCCTCACTTGACCTACTTCACCGGATGCAGACCCGAAGCCATATGAGTCTGTATTGTGCCGCCGGGCCCCCGGGATGCCGGCTATCAGGCTGTGTATTGATGCTCTTCTCCTGCTGCCGGCCTCCGGGTTGTAGGCGACCCAAGCTGTGTACCTTACTATGTTTCTTTCAATAAAGCAGATTTGAACCCCCCCAAAAAAAAAAAAAAAAGAAAATCCTGCCAGCTTCCCTATAGGAAGTAGAGCCAATGTTACGGCACAAGGGGACTATCCATCTTTTCCTTGCCTTGCCGTAACTAGGGCAAAAAAACAACATGTGAAAGATATCCTCCCTTTGATAATTGGTGCACAAGCTACAATGGTCTTTATCTGTCTTTCCCCATCTTTTCTCAGTTACCTTTGTCCTCAGCGTTCCATACCTAAATTTTAGATATAAGGATTTGGCCAATGGAGGCTGGATTTCATCAAGAAATTGTTCGAAAGATGCCTCATTTTTTACCAGAAGAAATTTTTCTGTGAGAGGACCGTGTGTTCTTATATACACAGAATCGTGACTCACATATGACCAAAAAGTTAATTTAACAATTTTCTTGGAAGCTGAGTTTAGAGAACCAGGCTCGTTCCAAAAGTGTGTTAGTCCGAGCTGGATTAGCCAATTTTTTACATGCTTAAACCAAAAAATCTTGTTGTCTCTGTCAAGCTCTAGTACTTCCTTCAACCCATTTTTATAGTCAGATAATTCCAAAGTTGTCCATAATCTGACCCACAACAGCAATTGTCTCAATATAGCATGCTGATCTGTGTGTTTAATATTTAGGTCAAGGAATAAGGGTATCAATGGGGTATTGGTTGGAACTTTTAGTAGTCCCCTAATGAATTTATTCTCCAGTACTTCAAAAGTTTTTTTACATACCGGCCCCCAGATTTCCGCCCCATACAGAGAGGCAGATTGAACCTTATATCTAAAAAGCTCTATTGCTGGGGTAAGCTCCTTGCTCCTGAGCGGCCTGGGCGCTTCCGTTCCTTTGGTTCTCAGAGGGCTTTTGGTCCTTCTAGGAGGGGTCGTGCTGGTCCGCCCTTTCGTGGAAGGGGGCGTGGCCGGGGTGCTCCTTCCTTTGATAAATCCCGGTTCTCCGGTGCTACTTCCTCCTCCACTCCTTCCTCCAAGTCCTGACTGGATCGCTCCTGGTGTTGGTCGGGTTGGGGGTCGCCTCACTTACTTCATGGATTCTTGGCACAAGACTAGACTGTGTCAGATCGGTGAGTGCTGCAGGTGGTGTCGGAAGGTGTTTGTATTGGGTTTTCCCGGACTCCCCCAGACTATTTCAGGGCCACTCCTTTTCCCAGAGATCCTGTGAAAAAGTTGGCATTTTTGGACGGCATAGCTTCCCTGGTGGTCAAAAAGGCGGTGATTCCTGTGCCCGACGATCAGTTGGGGAAAGGGGTGTATTCCATACTTTTCCTGGTGTCCAAGCGCACTGGGGATCTTCGCCCTGTGATGGACCTGAAGTGGGTCAACACTTTCATCCCTCACCAGGGGTTCAAGATGGTTTCACTTCAATTGATCCTTCCTCTGGTGTCTCAGGGCGATTTCCTTGCATCAATAGACTTGAGGGATGCTTACCTGCATGTTCCTATTCATCCGGACTTTCAGACGTTTCTCCGATTTTGCCTACAGGGTCATCATCACCAGTTCCAGGTATTGCCTTTTGGACTCTGCTCTGCTCCTAGGATCTTTACTAAGATTCTGGCTACTCTTATTGGTCATTTACATGGGGTGGGCATTAGTGTTTTTCCGCATCTCGACAACATTTTAATTTCTGCTTCTTCTCTTCCTAAGGCGGAGTTACATGTCCAGAGGGTGTGCCAGGTCCTGGAGCATCATGGGTTCCTCGTGAATATACCGAAGTCCTCCCTGGTTCCTGCTCAGGAATTTACTTTTATTGGGGCTCTGTTCAAGACTCAGTTGGGGATGGTGTTCCTGCCCCCTCCCAGAATTCTGTCCCTGATGTCTGCAGTTCGTGCCCTGTTGGTGGGGCATTCTCATCCAGTGAGCCTATTGTTGAGGGTTCAGGGTCTGATGTCGGCGTTGTTGTTGACGCCTCCACATGTACCCGGTGGTGTCCCACATTTTGTCGCATTGGGACCCCTGTTCCCTCGATATGGGTGTTCTGGTTCCTATGTCGGAGGATATTCGGGAGGTCCTAAGTTGGTGGTTGGACAACGGCCATCTCTCCAGGGGCCGCCCCTTTCTGATTGTTCCCACCCACATGGTTACTACCGATGCCAGCCTGCTGGGGTGGGGTGCTACTCTGGCGGATTCGACGACTCAGGGGATTTGGCCTCAGTCGGTGTTGTCATGTTCCTCCAACTACAAGGAGCTGAAGGCTGTCCTTCTGGGTCTGTTGGATTTCTCGGATCTTGTTCGGGGTCACCACGTGCAGATCCGTACGGACAATCAGGTTGTCATGTCTTATGTGAACCATCAAGGGGGGTGCAGGGTTCTCAGGGTTCGCTCCCTCAGTTGCCTCAGCCGTCTAATTTGTTGTTGGGCGGAGTTACATCTGGAGTCCCTATCTGCCGTTTATCTGCCTGGCGCGGAGAACACTGTGGCGGATTGTCTGAGCCGGGTTTTTCCTTCCATGGGGTCCTTGTCCCTCACACGATGGGTGTTCAGGAGGTTGCAGGTGATGTTTGTCTATCCGATTGTGGACCGGTTTGCCTCCCAGGACAATGCCCAGATCTGATGCTTTTGCACGATTATGCCTTGCCGGCATGCCTGGAGGGTGGACGCGCTTTCGTTCCTTTGGCCGAAGGGTCTGTTGTATGCGTTTCCCCCTGTTCCCCTGATTCCAGCTGTGTTGCAGAAGTTCAAGAGGGTGGGGTCCTTTGTGCTACTGGTTGCTCCTTGTTGGAAGCGTTGCCCTTGGTATCCCTTATTGTTCGAATTGGCTGTGACTCCGGGGTGAGCCTTGCCGTTCATTCCTTATCCTCTGTTGGGTCCTCTTCTTCCCCTGCCTGTGTTCCGTTCCCTGGGTCTGCGGGCCTGGCTCTTGAGAGGGATTCTCTGATACGCGTGGGTTGTTCTGTGACTGTAGTTGGGGTCATTCAACAGTCCCGCCGGCCTTCTACGTTTAAGTCCTACGCCAAGCACTGGGATAATTTTGCTTCTTGGTGTATTGGTCGTGGGCTGTCATTGGATTCTTTGGATCCGGCACGCATTCTGGATTTTCTAAATGATGGGTTTGTGCTGGGCTTGGCCATTTCGACTCTTCGGGCTCAATGGGCCGCCATTCGGGATTTTCATTTCCTCCCTTTGGTTTCTGTTTCTCCATTGGTTGGTAGACTGTTTAAGTCTCTTTCTTTCCATCGCCCCCGTCCTATCACGTGTCCTCCTCCTTGGGACCTTCCTTTGGTTTTGCGTTCCTTGCAGTTGGCTCCTTTTGAACCATTGGAGTCGGTGGACTTAAAATTTTTAACACTCAAGGTAGTGTTTCTTGTGGCGATTGCTTCTGCCAGGCGTATGGGTGAGTTGGGTGCTTTCCTTCGTTCTGCCCCATTTTTGTTGGTTTTGTCGGACCGTGTGGTCTTGCGCCCTCATCCTATCTTTGTTCCTAAGGTGGATTCTTATTTTCACCGGTCTGCTGAGGTGGTTCTTCCGGTTCTTTGTCCTGATCCTTCCTCGGCTGAGGAATCCCTTTTGTACCTCTTGGATGTTCGTCGTGCCTTATTGATTTATTTGTCACGCACGTCTTCCTTTTGTAAGGTGGACAACTTGTTTTTCAATTTTGGTTTGTCGCGTCAGGGCCTGAAACCCTCCCTCTCCACGATCAGTCGTTGGATTAAGGAGGCCATTATGTTGGCATATGCTTCGGTTTCTGAGGTCCCCTCCCTTCCTGTTCAGGGTCGTTCCACCAGATATGTTGCTGTGTCCTGGGCTTCTTTCAAAGGGGTGTCCATGGAAGATGTTTGCAGGGCTGCTACGTGGTCTTCGCCACATACCTTCATGTCCCATTACCGCCTCCAGATTGGGGGTGGGGGTTCTGTTTTGTTTGCCTCTTCTGTTTTGTCTGCTGGGGTTCCTTGAGAGGTTATCCTTTTAGTTGCTATGCCTCTGTATATTAAATGTGTTTTTCGCTACACATGATGTGTGGTCTGTTTTCCTTACATGAAGCTGATTGCTTTGGTATCGGCTCATATGTAATTACTGTGGCGAGGAAGACAGGACGAGGAGGTAATGCCCCGGTTACTTACCGGTAATCTTCATTACTCCAAGTCCATGTCTTCCTCGCCACAGTATAGTTTCCCTTCCCTCCCGGCCCTGGTGGTGGCTTCATGTCTACAGCTTGGTTTTCAGGTTGGGTTGGTTTCTCTGTGTCCCTTTATGGGATTGGCTGAAGCCACTGGGGGCCATCTTGGAGGAGGGAGGGGAGACTTGGAGTTCTGTGTGGAGCCGAAGGCTCATATGTAATTACTGTGGCGAGGAAGACATGGACTCGGACTAATGAAGATTACCGGTAAGTAACCGGGGCATTCTTTTCAATGGAAATGGAATAAGATATGGTCAAGGCACTCTGGGGCATATTTAAAAGCCCTTATTTCCACTGCAATGTCCCTTTTTTGGACGTTGTGGCAGTGATAGGGGCTTTACCTTATTCTTAAGAGGGCGTTACCCACTTAACGTAGCTTAACGCTGCCTTGTAAATAAGGCACATAGCGTGAAAGGGAAGGTCAATGGGTGATGCGATGGGCTTTCCACCGCAACATCCATTGATTTTTACGCTGGCCCCTATTTACAAGGGTGGGGTAAATGGGAGGCAGCGCCAAAATTAAGACCAGGGTAAACCTGGTCTTAAACAGGCAAAACGAGGAGAAATGTTTAATTTCTCCTCTTTTTTGCTATTTCCATGTGTGCTGCGTGGTGCAGCACATATGGAAACAGCAAAACTCCATTGACACCATTGATTGTTTATGTACAGGAAGGTGCCCCTTCCTGTACATAAACAATAATTTAAAAGAATGTTTTTCAACGTATATGTGTGCTGCATTTATATGTGTGCTGTATTAGGCAGCACACATAGAAGTCACAAAACACCATTTAAAGATTGTTTATGTGCAGGAACTCACACCTTCCTGCACATAAACAATCTTACCCTGCAATGCAGACATCTTTGCACTATGGTACAAGGGTGCTTGTGTTGGCACTAGGCAGCTGCATTTAGCACCAGCACAGGAGGAAACACAGGGCTGCACCATATCGTTGTAAATAGGGTGCAGCCCTGCGTTTCAGAAGGGTTTGAGCACGGCATTAAGCTAAGAAGGATAATGCCGTCCTCCACCACATCCTCGTAAATATGCCTCTCTATTCTAACGTCAGGCCACTTCTCCAATCCTTGAAGGAGGTCTTTGTGCCGAAATTTGGTTGGATGCAGCCAGACATTGTGCTAATCCTCCTAGGATCACTCTGGGACCCCCCCCCCCCCCCCCCCCCCAAGATCCAGGGTGCAGAATGTCCATGAACAGTTAATGAGAGAGTGCCCCTGCTTCAGGGTCAGCTTCTGTGCAGTAGTACCCCCTGCCTTCACTTCAAAGGGACTTTGAGACAATCTATACGTGCGTCTTTGAGCCCCTGCTCTCTGTAACATGAATCTGAGCCCCACCCCCTTTACTTGGGTGGCTCGCTTTCTTGATCTGGTGCTGAGTTCTAATTCCAGCTCCTTCATTGGATGAAAAACATATTTTCCTAGGCGACCTTTACGTCACTATATCGCACTTCCCTACATGTCAACATTGGAAGCACATAGAAAGAGACAAAAGACTAGTGTTCACTCTCACATGTTGAAAAACTGGTTTGTTCTGCAATCCTGAAAGGGGGGATGGGGGGGCTTTCAGGACTGAGTTTGCAATTTTTAGCTGCATAATTCTCGGTAGTCACGTGTACTTTGGGTAAGTTATTGTTTGTATTAGCATACTGTTTAAAATGTTTTAATCCTGCATTTTTTTTTTCTTGGTATTCCGTTTCAGTCTGCCACATCACGCTCACAAATGAAATGTCTCCCAATGTCTCAGTGAAAAAACATATGTCGTCCCTATTTCCAACCTTTTGTCACCAGCAACACCTGCCCGTTCTAAGAGGACGAAAGGAAATGATTGGCTGTCCACATTAGCAGGAACTGTCCTTACTTTTTGATGCTTTATATAAAAAAAAACACATCTATAAGAAACAAGTAAAATGTTACCAAGATAAAAATCACGTGGCCAAACCCCACAGTGTCTGTCAGCCTGCAGGGCTCAGATGCTCTTGAAAACAACCCCTTGGTCTGAATCACGTGACTTGAATACCCAGAGTTTCATCTGACAGTGAACTTACATTCTCGGTATAGCATATTTATAAATATCACGATTTAGCAAGTGCAACTTCATTCCTGTTCACAGATTGAGGGCAGACATCTAGTGTTTATCAATCAGAAAGTCAAAAAACAAATTGAAAACTTTAACAGGGCCCATTACGAACTGAAAAAATTAAATAAAGTATTTTCTGTCTCCATATATGTTTGCAGTGTATACTTGTATCAGGTCTGTCCTCAGGTAAAAATACAATTGAAGCACTAATTCATCCTAAAATTAACAGTATTGAAAGGGGTATGACCCTTGTCATTCCTGCGCGCCCTCTAACATACGCATGAGCCTTCTTTGAACCAACCCCGTTTATTCTTAGCAGTGCGGACGAGAAGGTGTTTTTATTTTACTGCTGAACGCGTCCCCTGAGGTGACCTGTGCATTCTGACACGGGGGACGAGAACGCCATTCCTGTAAATCAGGACAGGTACAACCCCTTCGTACCACAAGAACGTTATCAGTGAGGAGCAGGTGCACGAGCCCGCGCGTCACCAAGGCCTTGCATTTGGGGAGAGACATGACCCTGTCAGCGAGAACAGATGCGGCCTCGCCATTCCAAGTGCCTTTTAGCGCCAGACAGAGGCCGAGCTGCACCCAATGCTGATTAAGGAGACAGGCCGCAGCAGCCTATGTTAGGGCATGCCCCAGGAGGGGATTCCCCAGCAGGACCCAGGTGCCAGCACAAAGGCAGTCGCTGCTCCCGACAGCGTCGCGTGGGAACATCAAAGTCCCGTGGGAATCTTAGACTGAGAAACCTGCACCTAATGCTTTATCACTACACCTATTACATGTTTCTTTTTGCAACGAGGCAGGTCAGACTCTGCACTGCTCCTTTAAGGAGCTTTGCAAGCTAGAATTATATTAATATCTTCTCAGCTGCCTGTAGTTTAAACTGCACGCACGTGCGCGAGCTCACACACTGCACAGCATACAGTATTTTATATTTTTCATGCACGCATTTTGAGTATTGTAAGTTCTAAGCTCACACTGTTTATAGTCACAGTCACACACAATGCACAAACTACTGCGTCACTGTAGACAGGTATAATGCTATCAGATTGGTGTAATGGCCCTAAGTCAAAGTCTTTTATTTCAGTTAATTAAAACCATAATATTTTACACAGCTGGACCAAGAAAAAGAACACATTTATTAAATATAAGCAACTTCTTTCTAGCATTATATTATAATTTTGAACAATTTCCAGTTAAAAATCCCTTGGCTAAAAATATAAAAAGCTGATGCTTCCGTATTGGAATAGTCATTACAATCAGCGCCAACGTAATAGCTTTATCGATTAGTTTGAAGTCCATTAGTGTGTTCGTGCAAAATCACCTCGAACTGAAAAGTTATCAATTAATTCAATAACACAGTGCTCCTCCTATTTCACCTGTTTCAAATGTTTCTACTGATATGACCATGTAAGATCTCCTAAAGTGCATTTGTGATAGCATTAAACCAGGGTACATCTAAAGGTGCAGACGTCATATCTAAATAGTTAATAGGCTACACAATATTAATCAGGCCTGTTGCTGTCAATAACTGATCCGCTTTAAGGAAGTTTTTTTTTTATAAAAGCTGTTATTATTTGAGGAGCCCCCTCTTTCCTGCAAAAGAGAAAGGCGTGTCAACATGTTTTGATGCCATGTGAATAAAAAAGTATTTTCAGTAAAAGTGAGCACTTGGTATCCTGTAGTTTTGTTTGCCATTTAGGGATATATTCAAATTGTAGTGTAATGGACAAAAGGAAAAAAAAAGGCAGCCTATTTGACATACGTAACAGATTTATTTAATACGCTGCCATAATTTAAAAAAAATATTTTTTTATTAAATAACTAGACAAAGAACTGCAGTGACAGCAAACATTTCAGACCAGAATATAAAGACAGGTGTATCCACCGACATACTCCCATCAGGATTATACTCTGCCATTATTAGGTAAAACACATTTAGGATTTTTTCCTGTATTTCCTCACTCACAATAAAAACGACCATACATCAGTTGTGTGCCTTCTTTATTTTTGGGATCTGTACACTCCATGTTTTGACTTCCCGACAGGGCGGTGCCTCTGAAATATAGGTTTGGCTGGGGAAGATTCTGTCCTGAAACCAGACTCATACAGCTGCCCAACTGCACACTATCTTGCTGCAGTCCAGCACCAGACGTGCGGCCGAATCTGGCATTTTGACAAACCCAATAGGCTTTGTCTGTAATAATGCTTTTAGCATAGTGTTTATCATGTGTTTAGTGTAGCTAGAAAACACAGACAGGAAGTGGACGTCTCATGTGTACTGTACATCGTGCAGCTTTTTAGAGCTGCCTGCCATGCAGTTGTGCTCTCTCTGAAGAGTTGTCACTTCTCGTAGTCAGACCGAAAAAGTCCCAGCGCAAACTTGGCTGAGTATGACAAGCGCGGAGAATCAGGACGCGCGCACTTAGGACCCGGCACCTCCGGACCCCGCCCCTGGTCTCTAGTGGTTGGTCGGCCGGGCCGCCCAATCGGCGTCCGGCCGACCCACTTCCGGATCAGGCGATGTCGCGTGACCTGGGTGATAGGGGGCGGAGACCTTTGGCCTATTTAGGGTCAACTCCCTGTGACTGGGGTCTCTGTTCCCGCTACCACTCCAGGATACCTGACTGCACACGCCGGCACCTGGCCATTCTCGAGTTCCAGGTCGGCATTCTGAAACTAGAAGCAGAAGGATCGGGCGTCGTCCACGTGGCCAGGTAAGGAGTCGAGTGCCTGGGGGGCCTTGTGGGCAGCCGTGAGTCACAGTGGGTGCTGGGACGGGGATAGGATTGTCGCTGCCTTACGGGGCTTACGGCTGTGTGTGAGGCTCCTTCCGGGTGCGGGCTCCTGCCGGGCGGCGTGGACGGTGCTTGGGGAGGGACCGGGAGCGGGGAAATCTTGCCTGACGCGTTAGCAGCAAAACAGAGCAGGCTTCACAAGGCTTCGCAAATGGTGCGCGGCGCGGCATCAGCGTAACAGCTATCTCGAGTTAGTGCGTGAGGGCGAAGTACAGACAGCATGGTGCCTAGGAAGGGAGGACAAAAGAGGAAGGATTCTGATCCGGAGATAGCACAGATTATGAAACTACTTCTGGCAAAATTGAGCATGGATGCTTCCAAGAGCGGAGAGGATAGCGATTCCTCGCAGGAGGATCAGTCTGAGATAGTGGAGCGGCCTCGCAGGGAGGGGGTGCCACCGAGGGCCGCTTTCCCTCCACTAAAGAAGAAAACCAAAGCACAGCCAAGGAGGAAGGGGGGAGCTAAACAGAAGAAGAGTAGGCCTAGCCCTGCCGGGGGAAAGGAGAATGAGGGATCAGCAGGTCCCGTCCCCACTCCTCCATTAGATGCAGAGGCTGTTGGACCTTCCACACCCATTCCGGCTGTGCCACAGGTTGTAGTTCCCGCGCCATCAGACCCAGTGGGGTCAGTACTGTCTGAGATTAGGGAGGCGCTGAAGGCATTGGCCCCGGGAAGCGCGGTACCAAAAACCGCGGACCCGCCGGCCCCACTCCCACCGCAGCCGGTGGCCGCAGTGGCGGTCGCGCATGACCCAATGGAAAGCTTGCTGTCATCAGTGACCACATTAGTGGGCCAACTATCTGCTCCGAATAAAGTATTAGAGAGAGTGAGCGCTGGAGCGGCGGCACCTTGGGTTCCACCCCAGGTTGCAGAGCAGGGCGCGTTACAAGACATTCAGAGGCAGTTGGAGCTCTTAGTTGAATCGCGCAAGGCTTCCCCCAGCGTGGCAATTTGAGCGCAGCCCCCCGCAACAGCATTAGCTGCAGCACCTACAGGAGGTAAGCCTGGTGACGCAGCAGCGAAGAGCAGCGAGATAGGGGGTGTGCAAGGGAATGTGTTGTCTCAGTCAGGGATGTTAGCTACACACGTGACTATTGAGGTGCGGGAGAAAATCTGGAAGGGCGCTTATGTAGATATATTCTCCCTTATCAGGCCCAAGAGAAGAGATGAGGATTACAAGGACAGGGATGGGAAAGAGCACTCCTTCCTGGATCGGAGACCTCGGATCGAGGAAACGATAACGAACTGGCTGTTCGGTTTTCATGTTTATGTCACAGTATTGTTGGAGAAAAGGCCAGAGTTGGCTATCCCGTTGGTGTTTTACGCTAACAAGATCGTGAAGGCACACTCCACACACGGGGGCTCAGTTTGGTTGACTTACGATAGGGAGTTTCGTTGGGCGAAAGAGGAGAACCCAGCCATTTGTTGGGATGAGGTAGAGGTCAATGCCTGGTTAGAAAGCATGAGCAGTAGGGAGCACCCCGCTAGGCAGCCTTCCCAGGGAGGGTGGGGTGAGAAGAGAGGGACCTGCTGGGCATTCAATAGCAAGGGGTGCACACGGCCCCCCGGGCAATGCAAGTTTAAGCACGCATGCGCCTATTGTGGTCACCCCTCTCACCCCGAATTCAAGTGCAACAAGAAAGCCAAAGAGTGTGGGGGTGCTACTCCCAAGGATATCAAGCCCCCAGGTGTAATCTGCCTACCCCGGTGGATATTGGAAGACTGACTTATTGGCTGAATGAGTCCCCAGACAGGGCAGCAGCAAAGGTGTTGTTTGATGGTTTTTCTAAGGGTTTTCGTATCCCAGCGTTACATGTCCCCCCTACTAGCCAGTGTAGCAACCAAGTATCAGCGAGAACCTATTCCTCTGTAGTGGCCACGAAGGTGGACAAAGAACGGGCCTTAGGCCGAGTAGCAGGCCCTTTCTCGGCTCCTCCATGGGAGAATTATGTGTGTTCCCCACTGGGAGTGGTGCCCAAGAAGGGGCCGGGGCAGTTCAGGATGATTCATAACCTCTCTGCACCAAAAGGTGCGTCTGTGAATGACTCCATTGATCCGGCATTGTGCTCAGTGACGTACTCGTCCTTCGATGCCGCGGTCCAGAAAGTGAGGGACTTAGGTCGGGGGGCATTGTTAGCGAAAACGGATATTGAGTCAGCATTCCGCCTGTTGCCCGTTCACCCTGACGATTACCATTTGCTAGGCTTCCAGGTGCAACAGCAGTTTTATTATGACAAATGTATGCCGATGGGGTGCGCGGTCTCCTGCAAGTACTTTGAGACTTTTAGCTCCATGCTGCAGTGGGTTTTTTCTCGTAGGTCAGGGTGTATAGATGTGATTCATTATTTGGATGACTTCATGGTGATGGGCCCGGCGGCATCGGATGCGTGCGCCCTGGCTCTTGGTCAACTGGTAGCTATGTTTCAGGAATTTGGAGTGTGCTGGCACCGAACAAGACAGTGGGCCCCGACACATGCATGTCCTTTCTAGGCATCAAGATTGATACGGTAGCAGGGGAGTGTAGGTTGCCGATGGATAAAGTGAGAGCCTTTTCCCTAGCTATTGAAGCGGCCCTGGCAGGTCCTAAGGTGACCTTGCACCAGTTACAGGTGTTGGTGGGCCAGTTGAACTTTGCTCTGCGAATCATTCCCATGGGGCGCCCTTTCTTGAGGTCTATAGCTAGAGCTATGGTAGGTCTTACCCAGAAGCACCACCGGGTGCGGTTAAAAGCGGGAGTTAAGGAGGACCTCAAGGTGTGGCGCGATTTCCTTATGGACTTCAATGGGCGGGTAGTGTGGCCCGCACCGCCGGTGTCCAGCGTTGAGCTTGGCCTGTACACTGATTCGGCTGGAAGCATTGGTTTTGGGGCGATCCTGGGTCCCGCCTGGTGCGGGCGGTTTGGCCAGCGGCACGACACAAAGCAGGCTTGACAAGGAACTTAGCCTTTCTAGAACTTTTCCCCATTTGGGTGGCGGTCACGATCTGGGCAGAGCACTTCAGGGACAGGGCGGTGACTTTCTGGTCGGATAACATGGCAGTTGTCCAGGTTATCAATCGGCAGGGGGCCACTTGCCCGCATGTGCTAAGGTTGTTGAAACTGTTGGTGCTGGTATGCTTGAGATTGAATTTGACTTTTAAGGCTGCGCATATACCAGGTGTTGATAACCATGCTGCTGATGCTTTGTCTCGTTCCAAGTTGCAGGACCTCCGGAGGTTCCATCCGCAGGCGGAAGAGCGCATGACTACGTTCCCTACGTCACTGTGGACAATTGGAGCCCCGCTTTAGCGGGGCTGGTAGGTGCCGCTCTGAGTGATCGCACCAAACGTGCCTATCAGTTGCATTTTAACGCTTACAGATCATTTGCGGAACAGGCAGGGACAGCGAGGATCTTTTCTCCTGAGACGATCTACGCCTTTTTACAGGCATTACGGGATCAGGGCAGAGCGGTGGCATATGCTAGGGCCTCCCTTTCAGCGATAGTCTTCTTTGCAAAACTGGCGGGGGAGCGGGACCCTGGGGCATCGTTCTTGATCAGGAAAGCATTAGCAGGGTGGGCCAAACTCGAGGGGCCGCGGCGGGACTGTCGTAGGCCTTTGGATCTCCCGACCTTGATTGATATTCTTGGGGTGTTACCCTCTATCTGCGATTCTCTGTTTGAGGGAGTCATGCTGGGGGCGGCCTTCTGCCTGGCCTTCTATGGGGCGTTCCGTCTGGGTGAGATAGTTGGGGCCTCCAGACTAGATCATGGGGGGGGGCCTGCAGTTCCGGGACACCACCCTTTCCCCGGGGGGCCTAGTGCTGCTTCTGAGACATTCCAAGACAGATCAGGCAGGGAAGGGGGCCACCATTCGTTTGCAGCCAGCACCGGGGGTAGCGGCCTGCCCCGTATCCCGTATGCAGGCGTCCCTGGCCCTGCGCCCAGCTGGGGGGGGGGGGCGGCGCTTTTCATTCATGAAAATGGGGATTGCCTGTCTCAATACCAGTTCAAGGCAGTGTTTGGTTTGGCTCTGTGGAAACTGGGGCTAGGGGCTGCGGGCTACTCCTCACATTCCTTTAGAATTGGCGCTGCCACTCTGGCGGCCAGGGCTGGTCTCGCCCCTAACGCTGTAAAGGGCATTGGGCGCTGGACGTCCAAGTGTTATAAGAGATATGTGAGGCCAGAATTGTTGTGACAAAATGTGCGTATTGTGTCTAACAGTTCCATTTCTCTCCTTCTGATTAGTATGCCCGCGTCGGTGGTGTGGGTACTCGGGCACTCGTTTGTGCGTCGCGCAATGTTGCGCTTGCAGCAACGAAAGGTGGTGAAGCCGGCTGAATTGGGCGAGACCGAATTCCTGTGGCGTGGCGTTGGGGGGGATGCGAATCCGGCACTTGAGGCGGCTCGTCGAGGAGCTCAGGGCGCATGAGCACAAGTCACCTGATTGGATTATCTTGCACTTGGGAGGCAACGGAATGGTCGACAGAGGACGCTTGGCGGTCAAGGAGGCCCTACTGGCAGAATTTGCCTGGTTGGGGCATATTTTTCCATCAGCTAGGATTGTTTGGTAAGGCATGCTATCACGCAGGACATGGGGCCCAGGAGTGCATACCAGATCATTGAACGTTTCCGTAAGACGACTGAACGGCGAATTAGCAAGGTTGTGCTCAGTAAAGGGCCGCTTGCGCTACATTCAACACTGGATGATTTCTGGAGAAACGATGTACCACCAGGATGGGGTGCATTTGTCGGACTTGGGAACAGACACTTTTATAAGAGAACTTTGGTCGTTTATTCTGAACGCAGGTGGGGAGGGTGTCAGACCTGTGGGCCTTGGCCACCCTTGTGGCGGAGAAGAGACCTGCGATCAGTAAACAGTGACTAAACAAAATGGATGGGAGGCCGCCTGGCGGACTCCATAGGCCAGCTCTGAGGGGGGATATGGTAAGCTCTCCGCTGGGAGGAAGTGACCACCGGCTGGGGAGGCTAGGGCGACAGATTTTGAGCCTCCCGGGCGTCCCTGGGCAGCCTGGTGGTCGAGAGGTGGGCCCTGGTAATGGCGAACAAGGACCGGAGGTTGGGGCCCACCACTCTAAGGGGCAGGTGCGTGGCACCTGGCGTAGCATACCCAGTTGCGAGATGTGAGCCAGATGGGGTTCCTCCCTTAGGGCTGGGAATGTGGAAGGAGCATGATATACTCGTAAATGTAATTGTAAATATCAGATATGCATGTTATTTACTTGTCATGTTTATACAATGTTGTGATTAAACATGGCCTTTTTTGCCCACCTGAATTTCTTGGTGATTTCAACGTGGGGACTCTGCATGTCTATGTCAAATTTGAGGGAGGCGGGGACCTATCTGGAGGGTACGGGTCCTATGACAAACGCGGAGAATCAGGACGCGCGCACTTAGGACCCGGCACCTCCGGACCCCGCCCCTGGTCTCTGGTGGTTGGTCGGCCGGGCGGCCCAATCGGCGTCCGGCCACTTCCGGGTCAGGCGATGTCGCGTGACCTGGGTGATAGGGGGCGGAGACCTTTGGCCTATTTAGGGTCAACTCCCTGTGACTGGGGTCTCTGTTCCCGTTACCACTCCAGGATACCTGACTGCAAACGCCGGCACCTGGCCATTCTCGAGTTCCCGGCCGGCATTCTGAAACTCCCACCCACCCGTCCCTTAGATAAAATGGTTTGAAGGGCGTTCTGCGGAAAAGAGACCTGGGATCTGTAAACAGTGACTAAACAAAATGGATGGGAGCCGCCTGGCGGACTCCATAGGCCAGCTCTGAGGTGGGATATGGTAAGCTCTCCGCTGGGAGGAAGTGACCACCGGCTGGGGAGGCTAGGGCGACAGATTTCGAGCCTCCCGGGCGTCCCTGGGCAGCCTGGTGGTCGAGAGGTGGGCCCTGGTAATGGCGGACAAGGACCGGAGGTTGGGGCCCACCACTCTAAGGGGCAGGTGCGCGGCACCTGGCGTAGGATACCCAGTTGCGAGATGTGAGCCAGATGGGGTTCCTCCCTTAGGGCTGTGAATGTGGAAGGAGCATGATATGCTCGTAAATGTAATTGTAAATATCAGATATGCATGTTATTTGCTTGTCATGTTTATACAATGTTGTCATTAAACATGGCCTTTTTTACCCCACCTGAATTTCTTGGTGATTTCAACGTGGGGACTCTGCATGTCTATGTCAAATTTGAGGGAGGCGGGGACCTATCTGGAGGGTACGGGTCCTAAGAGATGTACGACTTACAGATGGAAACCACGTGGACTTTGCAGTGCAGCATCAAACAAAAAATGTACACTGTGAACCATTTTCTCTTGTGCAACTCTTTCAAACATGCACACGTGTCAAGGTGTTGTCTCTGCTCTTTTTAGTCAATAGTATGAAAAGAGAAGATTACCTTGGTGATAATCTTTACATTTGTTGCAAGCTCAACCACAAAATATGTAACGATAAAGGCTACAATTAAATGGGAGCCCAGAAACACCAGAGGGGTGTTAAAATGAAGAAAAGTTCCAGACAGCTGTTAAGGCATGCTCAGTGATGTTTGCCCACCATGTGTGTGTTTGGATTTGACTTAGGGCAGGCTTCTCCAACGAGTAGCTCGTGAGCTACCAGTAGTTCTCCAGCTACCTACATGTAGCTTTCCTATGCGCAGTCCAGTCTAATAAATTAGAAACTTTTGCATGCCAGAATTAGTATATGTATACCAAAATTGACAAGTGTGTACTCAAGATGAAAATGTGTGTATTTCCAGAACTCATAACCTGATGTTTGGGGGGAAATAGTTGCAATTCCAAAGTATATTTTAAGCTGATATTAGATTGATAAATCATATATAACGCTGGGGAGACGTATTACTAACAGGAGCATCACAACTATGGCTGTTATGTATTATCTATGGAAAGGCATTTCAAATTGGGAAATCCTTTTTAGGTTGAGTCTGAGCCAGCACGCATGCGCTGCTCTGCAAGAGTTGGCGTAGTGGAGTACTCTCCGCCCATACTTTTCATTGGCTTGCGTCTTTGTCCTTCTTAAATGCTGCCTTCTGATTCAGTAATTGGCTTATTAGTTCCCTCCTTAGTAAGGCCTTGTCTTCATTAATAACGTCTTATGGCTACAGGCAGGGCACAAGTCCTAAAAAAAGAAGTGGGGGGACGCTGACGTCACAACAGGAAGCAACATCAGGAAAGGTGGCTTGCACCATCAGACTCATTGCCTCCCCTCGCTCACCCCTTAGATGCAATTGCATCAGAGAAGACAGCGTGCGAACAGCATTCTGTATGAGCTCCGATCTCGCCCCAAAGAGGCCAAAGACTGAATGTGTGGCTCCATTTGCTCCAGTTATTGAGCTCCATGTAAAATAAGTGGGGGGACACCGTCCACCCGCATGGTACCCCGATTCAAGCCCTGGCTACAGGCCCTTTACTTCTGTTGTTACACTGTACATGTTTTAAAATCTGTAAGCACTACTTTCTTTCATGTTTTTTTTACTACTGCAGGCATGACATACTGTCATTTAGCGCGCAATGAGTGCTTTCATTTTACAAGCGGCCCGTCACTTGTTTAATATATGCGCGGGCGCCGCGCATTATCACGGCGCCTGCTTAATTTAATAAGCACGGGTGCCCCATATGTCAGATAGTCTGCATGACCGGGTGTGTTTAGGCCTTGTTTGTTTATGTATTTCATGGTCTGTTTCCTCTTCAGGTGTTTCTAGATAGCATTGCTCTCTCTGGCATTCTTCGCTGGTAGGCCGATTACATTTTTATCGGGAATGGTTTCTATGAATGAAATCCTATTTACTCGTGTTTACTCACCTTACATTGTGACCAGAGGAAAGGTCCCGTCCTGACCGCTTGATTGTGTTTAGTGTACTAAAGTTACTAGCAGAAATTGAAAAACATAAAGGGGAAGGTGAATGAACAAGAAAACATCTTCAGTTTCAAATGAACAACCATCTAAAATTTTGGAATACGACTTTATAAAGAACATAAAAGATAAAGGGCCCGATGTAGGAGCCTTAATACCGGTCGGAAACGGCCGATTTCGGCCGTTTCCGACCGGTAAACGGCCATTTGGTATGTAGGTGCCCGTTTCCAAGGGCATATGTAGGTAACTGCACATTTACCGAATCGGTAAAATTACCTAATCAGTAAAATACCGATTCGGTAAATTCCTAATGTAGGTGGGACTCTTCTGAGTCCCACAGGTGTTACCGAATCGGTATTTTACCATGAAATACAACTTCATGGTAAAATACCAATTCCGGTGTGCATGCACATGTGTGCATGCACACCTATGCCATGTGGCAGGCAGACCTGCCCCTAGGGCATGTATGCCTGCCACATGGCACCCAAGCCTGTATTGGGGGTGCTAGGGGGTGTCAAAGTGACACCCCCTGCACCCTTGCAGAAATCGGTAATTACCGAATCGGTAAATACCGATTCGGTAATGCCCTTTGATTCCTATGGGCTTCAAGGCCCATAGGAATCAATGGGGGATACCGATTCGGTATTTACAGAATCGGTAAATACCGAATCTTACAGATTCGGTATTTACCGATTCTGAAATACCCACATCTCCCCCCCTCCAATTTACCACTTCTCAAATACCGAATCGGTATGATTCGGTATTTAATAAGTGGTAAATTGGAGTTTACCTACATCGGGCCCAAAATATTGAGACATGTTCCTCCCAATCAGTGAACTACACTCCCGCTAAGAAGAGGATGTTGCTTACTGGTAGATGTCATGCTTTGTATGTATGAGGCCCTGGGTTCAATCCCTGGCATTTCCAAAAGTATCCATCTTTTTCACAGAATTTGAACATAATGTTATGATAAAAATCACTTTTTGTTTGTTAGGTAGAGAAACTCCCACAGTTGTCGGGACGCTGCATCTGTTGACATAGGCATCACACTGAGTGGAGTGCGCATGCGTCTGATTTCCTAACACCGAATGAGCCCTAGAAAGAAAATAACAAGCATTTGCAGTGCAATAGGTCTTGCATTTACGCTAGTTTGAGCTATTGGCATTGTAAATGATAATGATGTTTATTTATGTTTTGGGTTTTAAAACATAAATAAAAGGCATTGTCCTCTACAATACTAATAGCTTAACCTCTTCCATGCTCATGACGAGCTCTGCTAGTCATGAGGCACGGTTGAGCTGCACTCATGACGAGGTGTTGGAACGTTCGAACGCGGGGATAATTTCCCAGCTGTGCTGAACGTTCGAAAACGGGTGTGGCTGTGACGAGCTCCGCTCGTAATGAGTGCAGCTGCACTGTGCCTCATGACGAGCCGAGCTCGTGACAAGCACAGCGGCGCCCCGCGCAACCCCCCTACCCCTGCACAGCTGGGGGAAAACACCTTGCAGCGAAGGGGTTAAACTCTAGGAAATGCTGAACCTTTTTCATTACAAATGCTTGTTACATTACTGGATACTCTTGTCTCACATAGTAACTATTACAAGACAAATAATACTATATGCTCAAGATGATTTTCAATAAATAAGAAACCCTTATTACAGACAATGCTGGTGAAGTCACACTGTGGCAGAAAGTCCACTGTAGAAAATCCTGTTACTCACCAGACTGAGGCAGTTGCTCCCAAGCTGGCTCTGTGACAGCCCACTCAAGAGCCCCAAATAGAGGAAAACACATATCAGGATTTGCAAAGAAACAAAATACGAGGGAATCTATTACCAAATAGAAAGTGGAATCACAGTGCAAAGCTGCTTTGAAAAGAATGCAAGGAAATGTATTGCCACCAAAGCAGCTACATTGGTAAACATGCGTTTGGGCTTCAGCATATTCAGGGCCGGCTTTAGGGCAGTGCGACTGGTGCAGCCGCACTGGTCACTGACCTGTTGAGAACGCTTTGATCTAAGGAGGGTGCTGTTTTTAGCAATATCTTATGATTGAAGAGATGAGGGGCACTCTTGCAGGTGGTACAGAGAGAATCCGAGGAGGCGGTTATGGGACGTGGGGGCGCCAAATGTGATTGTCTTACCGGGCGCCATCAGCTCTAAAGCCGGCCCTGAGCATATTGGCTATGGATCCGAGGGCTGGATGCAATTGTTTTGTAACAGAGTAACTGCAAAATGTAAAACTGTGAGTAAGGTTCATGGTGCAAGGACAAGTCAGAGGCAGAGGAAGAGCAAAGAAATACACTAAAAGCTATTAAAGCTTCTTTACTGGAGTGCTGACACGTTATGGGGTCTATTCACAAAGATAAATATTTTTATTTACTTATGGTAAACCTCCTTCTGAAAATAATAAAGTGGATAGCACTCCTTTTTATAAGAAAACTATTATTTTAGTACTCCTTCTTTTAACACATGCGTGCTGCAGAGGTGGCACGTTTGTCCACACACCGTGCCTGCAATACTATCAACCTAACTTGAGTGAATGAACCACTCAACCCCTGCGCACTGTTGCTACTGGTGGAAAAATCACACCAGATACATCATCATTCTGAATTTTAATCCTGATTTCAACAATCTAAACTTTCACATATAACAATTTCACCATTCTTATTCGGGAATATGATTTTTAATCATCAGTTCATTTTTAAATAAATTTCAACATATATTGAAAAATCAAAACATTTCACTGCATCAACAAAATCTTTCTTGACTGTATATAGTTGATGTAGCCCGATGCATTTCGAGTCCTATGTGGACTCTTCCTCAGGGGCCTGTGAATATGAACATTTTATATCAGCAACTTTGTAATATCAACTTTTAGTATCAGATTCAAGTTTGAAAAACATGGGGATGAACAAAACAACAATGAATCAATTTACATTTCATCTGAAAAAATAATGACCAAATCATGCACTGATAGTGGTGGAGTTTTGAGTTCTATCAGTGCATGATTTGGTCATTATTTTTTCAGATGAAATGTAAATTGATTCATTGTTGTTTTGTTCATCCCCATGTTTTTCAAACTTGAACCTGATACTAAAAGTTGATATTACAAAGTTGCTGATATAAAATGTTCATATTCACAGGCCCCTGAGGAAGAGTCCACATAGGACTCGAAATGCATCGGGCTACATCAACTATATACAGTCAAGAAAGATTTTGTTGATGCAGTGAAATGTTTTGATTTTTCAATATATGTTGAAATTTATTTAAAAATGAACTGATGATTAAAAATCATATTCCCGAATAAGAATGGTGAAATTGTTATATGTGAAAGTTTAGATTGTTGAAATCAGGATTAAAATTCAGAATGATGATGTATCTGGTGTGATTTTTCCACCAGTAGCAACAGTGCGCAGGGGTTGAGTGGTTCATTCACTCAAGTTAGGTTGAAACCTCCTTCTGCACCTACATGTAAAATATACACTTCTGTACTAATCACCATTTACAAGTGCAGATTTTACACCTGTGTGCAGACTTGCATGTCTCCACCCCACAGCTCTGGGTAGGAGATATCTAAGATTTAATTTACAAATGTTAAATTACCACTAGTACGTTTTTACAGGTAGGTAGACTGCTCCACTATAGTAGAGATCTCCGTACGGGAAAACGTGGAAAAAATTGAAAAAAAGGTTTACTACCGTTTAGCAAAATATATTAAAAATATTGTAATGCTAAATGTAATTGTAAAATAATTAAACATACTTATTTGTAACCCATAACTAATACATTCAAACGATACAGCATATTAACTGATTACATTAAATGTGTCTTGCACAATGAAGTAAAATATATTTATTTTATTTGTACATAATTTAAAAAAATGTCCACCCTAACTAACAATTTAATTTTTGTTTAATATGTTTTAAATATTGGTAGAAGTTATGGGTTGAATTTATTTACATGATTTTTCATTTTTTCCTACATGTTTGAAAGTTGAAAAAGCTTTATTTTTAAAGTATTATATTGTTACATTTTAAAGTGATAACATAATTATATGATATTTATATGTAATTTTTCACATATATATGTGTGGCTATAGATATAGTTATAGTTATAGATATCCAACTCATTTGTACTGCACCATGGCTTCGCCCCGCATATGGAGCCAGTGCACAGTGATGGTGCAGATCCTGTCCTCAAGAGCTGAAGGACACGCCCTCTCACCAGAAATCAATATATTCTTTATTCAGATGCACTTTGAACCAGGTGTGTGCCCCAATCCCCAACAAAAATATTTGTGGACGTTTTATAAACATGAATAGTCTGTGGCAAGCATACGCAAACATACATAATCATAAAATGTTCAGAATAAATTATTTAATTGTCACCACAGATAATTATTTATCATACCTTGGCATGCACGTTTTATAGTCACGATTCTGAGTAGCAAAATAAATGAAAGAGAAAATCAACATTGCTCTTGTTTTCACAGTCTGGGCAGCATATTCACGGACTCGCTCATGTGTAATAAATCGATTGTCGCCATCATATTTTATGCCAATTCAGTGTACCCCATATAAAGAATACTAGGATTCGTGCACAATGAGTCATAATCTAAAACCACCTAACTGTGCAATAATCCTATCTCTATAAAATATTTAGCCATTCCTACTCCCAGGGATACATACAGAGTTTATACCTCCCGTCAGGGCTTTAAATGGGATGAAAAAACTGGGGGGTGTCTCTCAAAAGGGCGTGGCCAATATAATTAAGGGCGTGGCTTAAAAACACGTAAGCTAAAAATCTGTGCTTAGCATAGTGTGCCGCTCGACTTGTATTCTGTTGTTTCTGTAATTGCATCCAGATATATGACACAACAAGTAACATCATACCTACAACAAGTCGCAACTATTGGCTTTGTCAATAGTTGTAAGTTGCATAAGATAAATAAGCAGAAACTAAGGCTTGTTGTTTATAATATTGAAAAAGCTTTGACTTAAAGCCCTGGTGACAACAAGACCCTGTTGTTTCTCCTGAATTTCAAAAAGAGAAGGAAAATCCAGAGAGAAAAAATGACTCTCTTTAAAGGATTTCCCTTCCCCTACAATGCTCACCTGGCATGTGGTCATGCAGTAACTAGGTGAGGTCATGCCGTAACTTCTCCACTAGTGAGAAGTGAGCAGTGTGAGCAGGCGCCCATCAAGGTGCCTTGTGTCACTGCATTCCGGGAAAAAAGTGCCCAAAACAGAGCCCGATAGAGGCCAGTTTCGAGGCCCTCTTTAAAAAACTGCTGGTGCTCAGCACCGGTAAGACCCGGCCCACTGAAAGCCCTGCCTCCCATGACAAGAATATCGCTATACCCCTTCTTGCAAAAGTTTTATTAGGCATAAAATCCAAGTCTCGTAATTATGTGATAGAAGATATTAATGGCACGTTCACCTGTATTAGTTACTGTCCCTTGGTTATTGATGAAAGTTGTATATACAAATATAGTTGTAGTAGCTCTGTTCAAAGGACGACATCAGCTCTTGAAGTAGTCTGAGACATATGTTAAAGAGGATAGGGGAAATAGGGGATCCTTTAGGGAATCCCCTTGTTAGACTGAAAAGCATATGAGCAGTACAGCTGGAGTGATGGAAAGAGGGATCTGTTAGGAAGGAGCTATTCCAGAGTAGGATGGTTCCTTGATTCTACCTCCGACAGGCCAGTCAATATATCCGCCCATATTTCCAGATCACGCGCAGCATCCTCATCCGTGTGCACAGATCACACACGTCTCTCCTCCAACACGCCCCATCCCTGCATGTCCGCCAGCCATTTACTGCTTGTCGGGCCGCGGGCTGCGCCCAGTGTGTGGCCACTCTCCATTTGGTCAGCACCAGTCCCAATAGTGTAACCCTATGGCGTATTCAGGCCTCATGTTTAGGTGGCAGGGGCATTCCCAGCAAACAGTGCTCCACGGAGGACTCCACCAACACTGGTGTGGTTAACCGCAGTGTTCTCAGGACCAGTACCCTCGTTGTTTGGCACAGCCCCAAGTCATATGAAGGAAGGACGCTGGGGTTGACGCACAGCGGGGGCTAGCCTCTGAGGCGTAACACAGGCCCCCGCAGCCCCATGGTGCAGGGGGCCCCCTCAGCACAGTACTCTAGCCTGACAGGTCCGGATTAAATCCGAAGCGTAGGCCCCTCCATGTATCTTGCAGGGGGGCTCGCTCCTGTTTCGTTATGCCACTGCATCCTGTGTAACCGCAGAGGGGTCAGGTAGGCTTGGTGCAAGTAGATAAACTGTGTACGTTTAAACCTCGCATTGCTTGCCACTTCCTAAACTTGACCTGATGCTCTCATCCAGGCCCTCTCCTTGAGGGGTGTTGTCAGTGCCCCGCGCACCTGTCTCAATCTGCTATGTTTATTGCATAGTTAATCTTTCTTTAGCATGCCAAGATGGCCGATATGTTGAAAGAAGCAGGCCAGTCACCTTGGAAAAGAAAAGAATAAGGACAAAAAATCCAAGATGACCAGCAAAGCAATGCCTGTGTGGGATAAGAAATACTATAATGTTATGTTATGCGGTTTTATATAGCGCACCGCTGCCCCGGAAAAGAGGCGTCCCAGCTCTGAAGCAGAAAACTGCAGAACAATAGACAACAGAAGCGGCCTACAGCAGAGGGAAGAGATGCGTTTTGATAGCCTTACGGAATGGCAAGTAGTTTTTCATACTGCGAATGGCGATGGGGAGCATATTCCAACGTTTGGCTGCCAATACACAGTAGGAGCGTCCACCAGCACGAGCCCTCCTCGCCCGCGGAACAACCGCCAGATGCTGGCCCATAGACCGGAGTTGGCGGGAGGGGGTATATAGTGTAAGCAGATTGGCCAAGATGTCTGGAGAGGAAAGATTTAACATTTTGAAAGACATGCAGAGGATCTTGAACTCTATGCATTTAGCCACAGGCAACCAATGTAGCCAACGGATAGCACTAGAAGTGGGGCATGTCCTGGGCAGACCCAACAGGGTTCTATTCGCAGCGTTCGGGACCCTTTGCAGTCTTGTAATTTCCACCTTATTGGCTCCCAAGTAGAGTGAATTGGCATAATCCAGTCTAGACAGAATAGAAGCCTGGACAATCACCTGCCTCATGGACGGGTCGAAGACACCTAGCACTGGTTTGAGCCCCTGTGGAATGCCAAAGTATGTTCCTGCTACTTTCTTTGTTTGTATCTGAAAGCTACGGGCGGAGTCTACCCACACATTCAGATTTTTTACCACCTGTTTGGGGACGGGTGCACAGCCCAGCTTTGCAGGCCTCCAGCGCTCACTCCACAGCTCAGTGTCTCTCCTGACTAGCAGTACCTCGGACTTGTTGGCGTTGAGCTGAAGACAGTTGGCAGTCATCCACTATAAGATGATCTCTAGATCCTTCTGGAACTTGCATGTGTCCTGTCCAGAGTCATCCGAGAGTGCCATTACCAACTGTGTGTGGTCCACATAAGACACTGCTGTGAGCCCTCTGCTTTTTGCCACTGCTGCCAATGGTTGTACATATAGATTGAACAATGTTGGGCTCAAAGCTGAGCCCTGGGGTACCCATAATTGATGGTATGGATCTTGGAAGCAAAAGGGGAAATGGCAACCTGGAAGGTCCTGTCAGCTAAGAAGGAGACGAACCACTCAAGGGCAGTCAGTCAGTTAGTCAGTCAGTCAACAATAAGCTTTATTCGGTTAAAAAAATTTTAAAAGCATCAAAGCACAATTCCACATATGCGTCATAATAATATTCACTATATACATACAAAAATACAATTAATACCAACATATGTGTTTCATAATTATTCAGAGAAGACCATTTAAGTAACTTTTCCCCTACAAACACAATACTTGACATTCAATAAACACTTAAAAAGATTGTCACCCACTGAATTTACATTTTTAAAAACCAATAAAAATTCATGTCAATAGATACTCCTTAAACATGAAGTCGCCACGTATGCAAAATTAGAGGGCTCATATCATAATAACTGCATCCTATTTCTTCGTCTGATTGCCCCTGTGATATAACTAGCCACTCCAAAACATACCATCGGGGACCTCAGACATTGCAGATATATCAGAGCTGGCCTGACCTGTTCAAAATTACAGCCCATTAACAACGGCAATATGAATTTCTTGCGTATAGTAACATAGAAATCGCAAAAGGAAATCATATGTAAGGTGTTCTGGTCTGAAAAGGTATCACAGGGGCATGGACTAAGGGCCCCTCCTTCGAAAAACCTTTTGGGAAAGAAAGTAGCCATGGAAGCATATTGTACTTAAATCTTATCAATACAAACAAATGAAAAGGTTTGTTTTTATATGTTAAGTATGGCTGAGTTCCTCTCCCCGAATTTAGGATTACAAAACTTCTAACTGAGTGTTTAATCAGCTCATCTTGTTCCCTTGTTGACATAGACCAGTTTAAGAACTGGAGTTTGATGGCTTTAATAGCCACCTTACTCAACGCCCTTGGATTTATGAACAGGTCAGGGCTGCCTAAGATGCCCATTTGAGTTTTAACATATCTGAGCCAAGGTATATCCAAGGCTCTGTCTAGGGACATACAATCTTGAATTATATCTTGATTCAAATTAGGCAGTTTCTGGGCCCAAGTTCTTAACCAGCCTAATAAAGGTGCCACAGCGATCTGATCTTGAATATAGCCGACTCCTAAGTCCTCATGGACATTAAAATTAGCAGCAGAAGCTGGAAGCGATAATGATTTCGATAGAAAAATATTTTCTGCTACTTGTATTTCTCTAGCGTCAGTGTAGCCCCAAACTTCGCTCCCATATAGAGCCATGGGGACAACACACTTCCCTTTGTAGATTTTCATAAGGGCTGGGAGAGGCTTAGAACCTATTCGCTTAGCGAACCCCAGAACAGCCCCCGTGGACCTTGCTAGACCATTCTTTTTTATGGTTCGCTGCGCCACCCATGACCTTTTATGATCAAATACTATCCCTAGATATGGAAATGTCAGGACTTTGGTCAGCTCCAGGCCTTTACAAAAAAATCTGGCTTTTTTTGCCTTCTTTCCGCCGATCGTCATTGAGTGCGACTTCTTAAAATTAATTATAAGATCAAGAGAGTCCATAAAACTAATAAAATGATCTAAATGTAATTGCAGTCCTCTTGCTGTTCTGGCTACCAAGATGGTGTCCCCTACAAACACAATACTTGACATTCAATAAACAGTTAAAAAGATTGTCACCGACTGAATTTCATTTTTAAAAACCAAAAATAATTCATGTCAATAGATACTCCTTAAACATGAAGTCGCCATGTATGCAAAATTAGAGGGCTCATATCATAATAACTGCATCCTATTTCTTCGTCTGATTGCCCCTGTGATATAACTAGCCACTCCAAAACATACCATTGGGGACCTCAGACATTGCAGATATATCAGAGCTGGCCTGACCTGTTCAAAATTACAGCCCTTTAACAACAGCAATATGAATTTCCGGCGTATAGTAACATAGAAATCGCAAAAGAAAATCATACGTAAGGGGTTCTGGTCTGAAAAGGTATCACAGGGTCATGGACTAAGGGCCCCCTCCTTCGAAAAACCCTTTGGGAAAGAAAGTAGCCATGGAAGCATTATGTACTTAAATCTTATCAATACAAACAAATGAAAAGGTTTGTTTATATATGTTAAGTACAGCTGAGTTACTCTCCCCGAACTTAGGATTACAAAACCTCTAACTGAGGGTTTAATCAGCTCATCTTGTTCCTTGTTTACATAGACCTGTTTAAGAACTGGAGTTTGATCGCTTTCATAGCCACCTTACTCAACGCCCTTGGATTTATGAACAGGTCAGGACTGCCTAAGATGCCCATTTGAGTTTTAACATATCTGAGCCAAGGTATATCCAAGGCTCTTATTAGGGACATACAATCTTGAATTATATCTTGATTCAAATTAGGCGGTTTCTGGGCCCAAATTCTTAACCAACCTAATAAAGGTGCCACAGCGATCTGATCTTGAACATAGCCGACTCCTAAGTCCTCATGTACATTAAAATTAGCATCAGAAGCTGGAAGCGATAATGATTTCCATAGAAAAATATTTTCTGCTACGTGTATTTCTCTAGCGTCAGTGTAGCCCCAAACCTCGTTCCCATATAGAGCCATGGGGATACACTTCCCTTTGTAGATTTTCATAAGGGCTGGGAGAGGCTTAGAACCTATTCGCTTAGCGAACCCCAGAACAGCCCCCATGGACCTTGCTAGACCATTCTTTTTTATGGTTCGCTGCGCCACCCATGACCTTTTATGATCAAATACTATCCCTAGATATGGAAATGTCAGGACTTTGGTCAGCTCCAAGCCTTTACAAAAAAATCAGGCTTTTTTTGCCTTCTTTCCGCCTATCGTCATTGAGTGCGACTTCTTAAAATTAATTATAAGATCAAGAGAGTCCATAAAACGAATAAAACGATCTAAAAGTAATTGCAGTCCTCTTGCTGTTCTGGCCACCAAGATGGTGTTGTCAGGGTATAGCAATGCTGGGATTCTTTTGGCGCCCACCCTTGGGATGTCTTCACAAACTGTTGCTAGTGCATCGCCCAAATTGTTTATGTAAAGTGAAAACAGCAGAGGGGCAAGGAAACACCCTTGCCTAACTCCACATTTAACGGGCCATGCTTTGGTTAGGCTCCCATTTTCATTCTAACGTACTGCAGCAGTATTTTTCTCGGGTACTTCAGCCAGGAAGGATATCAGAGTGGGATCGAGCCCAATGTCGAAAAGAGAGGCCCATAACTTTCGCCTATTTATAAGGTCGAAAGCGGTTGAAAGATCAATAAAGGCTAGGTGTATGTCTCCCTGCCTTGCAACCGTATATTTTCCTATGACCAAATGTAAATTCAGACATTGACCCACCGTACTTTTCCCCTGCCTGAAACCATACTGCAGATCAGAGACAATGTCATTATTGTCCAGCCATTCAGTCAACCTTGCTAAAACGACTTTCCACATTATTTTTGCAGCAGAGTCCAGGAGTGAGATTGGCCTGTAACAGGTCGGATCTTCTCTTGAGCCCTTTTTAAATATAGGGACTATGACTGCTTCGCCCCATGTACTTGGGAACCACGCCTTGGTAGAAGCATTAAAGACTCTGGTTGAAATCTTTGCCCACGGACATGGATCAGCCCTATATACCTCCGCCGGACCCCGTCCGGGCCAGAGGCTTTACCTTTAGAGGTTGATAGGATTGCATCCATAACTTCCTCCTCCTGAAAAATAATTGTGGATATGTGGTTGAGGTCCCTATCACCGTTAGGCAATGATTGCTTGCTCACAGAGTATAAGTTACTGAAATGTTCCACCCACCTTTCTGGGGCGATGAGGTAGTCCTTGTTGGTATTGTCTGCCTCATCGAAAAGTGGGCTATTTATAACCTTCCAGAAGTGGGTACTACTTTTCAGAATGCTAGCTTGAGTAAAGTCCTCCCAGGCCATCTCTTTAAGCTCAGTTTTCCATGACTTAATTGCGTTTTTATAGATCCTCCTAGTTTCAGCGATACTAGTTAAATCCCTTACAGGGGCTTTCAGAACCACCATTAGAGCATTATGTGCTGTAATGCACGATTGGTCAAACCAGTTTTTAAACTTCTTAGGCCGCTTTTCACTCGCCGAATTAAGTTAGCAGCTATTTGGTTTGTAATACTGTCAAAGGCACCTAGGATTTCTATAGATTCAACATCTGGATCTGAGCAGAGACTAAAATCTTCACGGTTACTGTCGTATAGGGTACCAAGGAAGTCGGCAGGAGTAATAACCTCCCATCTCAACCTTCATCCTTGGGAGTTGGTAATCAGATTGGTATTTGCAATAGGGGCCAAGGGTGTCTCTTAAATGAGGGCCTCAATTTCAATAGCCATCTTATGGGGGTTGTGGTCGCTCATCCCAACCTGTTCAACTTCAAGATAACCAACACGGTCCATCAGGGAGCATGACACCAGGATATAGTCAATAATGCTGTTATGTCCTTGACCTATATAAGTAGGAAATGGATTTAAAAGATCCGATTGTTCAGAACAAGACAAGTAATGGGCGGCTAAAAGACTCTCTAAAAACGCACCGCTTCTCGTGTGCTCGAAGTGGATGAGCCCCTGCGAAGTGGGATCTTGCTCAGTACTTTGCAAACAGTTTAGGTGACAACCATGGATATTAAAATCGCCTAGGATTATAACATAGTAAGGTGCTTCGTTACATATTTCTAAATTGTCTAAAAAAGCACTCAATGATTTCAGGTCCTCTAATTTGTCTTCCCTGGTAACAGAATTATAAACATTTATGACCAATAATGTTGGAAGGCTATTTTTACTCTCCAACTTAACAGCTAAGATATGAGGAGAGTTGGAGACCACCAACGCTGGACTATAAGATAATTTTAAGCTAAGCAATAGCAGAAGACCACCCCTAGGTCTTCCCATTTGGGACGGTAAGGCGAACTTGTTAAAAGAAAGATAGCCGTCCAAATAGTAGGGATCTTTCGCCTCTCAAGTTTCCTACAACACTATAATATGACTTGCAGATAGGAAATCTTCCCAAACTTTATTCCCTCTTTTAGACCGCAACCCAGCAATATTCCAAGAGAGTATCCTTATCTTGTTCTTAGTCATGGTAGCAACCTTGCCTATTATGTTCTCTCCCATGGTTGGCATGCTTACTGGGTTAGACGGGACCAGCTCGGTGGTGAAATGCTCCTCTAACTCAGCTACAGTGGACATTACGCTACCATCCAATGGATTAATAGTATCGGGCTGTGGCGTTTCAGACCCTTTGCTATTCAACTGTCAGCCTTGTTCATCCAAACCTGATAAAACCTTGTATCGGTTTGAAATAGGGGTGTCCAAATTGATCCCTCCTTCCAATCTCCCTTGCGGTTTATAAAAATAGCCCAATGGTAATGCAGCAATACATGTAGTTGTAAAAGAATAGTCCTGTGTTTCCAAGATAGTTAAGACAAAATCACATCTATCAAAATTAACGATGACACAATCACCCCTAATGTTTTTAGACGAATTCCCTAACCAAGCCACTTTCCGAACCATCAAGATGTGGTTTGCAAGGAAGGGCTTAAAGCCTTTATGCCTGATCAACCAGTCCACTGTTTTATTTTTCAACTCTACCCAAGTCTCAAGTTGGTCTTCCCTTAATGAGGGGACGCCTGTCAGGACTACCACCAAGGGACTCGATGCGGGAGGTAAATCTGTAACATCTACTGCTGGCTTCATTCAACCCACTGACTTGCTTTTGGGGTTCTGCCCCACAAGGAAGCACTTTTTTTTATACCTGTTGCATTATTCGTAAAAAAAAAAATCGTTACACCAGCTTGCTGAGTATTACTATGCTGTGGACGGCTAACTGGGCATGTCTGACTACTTAGAGTGACAGGCCCTTCTAAGGCTGGTGCTATTGAGGTGACTTTACTAACAGCCTTAGGGGGGATAGGGTGTGCAGTCGAGATGTTAGACTGCATGACCATAGTCCCACTCAAGGGCTTATTCCCTGTAGACATCGCACGTGTACATAGACCCCTCTCCTTATCTTGAGATAGTGTGAGACCTTTTTTGACCTCTTTGGTTAAGCTATTAATTTTGTTCTCCAAAGCTTCTAACCTAGACCAAAAAGGAGCTAAAGAAGAGGATATCACAGACTCCATTCGTACTCAAAATGCTTGAGTGCCTCCCGGTTCAGCTGTATCACTGTTAATGGAAATACCCATTTCCACATGCTCCTCCCTAGAATCAGATATGCTTGTCCTTTTAACTTCAAGGGCAGAGTCCACGATGCCCACCTCCTCCAACCTCTGCAGCAGGATCTGGTGGGAGACGGTTTCAAAAGCGGCACTGAGATCTAACAAAATCAGTGCCCATGTGCAACCCTCGTCTAGAGCCCCCCTCAGATGCTCGGTCACAGCTAGGAGTGCTGACTCCGTGCTGTGACCCGGCCAAAAACCATTCTGAGAGGGGTCCAGTAAGTTGTTCTCCTCCAGATAACCTGTGAGTATGGAATTAATATAGGCCCCCAAAATCTTGGAGATCCTGGGCAGGAGAGAGATGGGTCGAAAGTTCTCTGGTTTTGCAGTATCAAACTTGGGCTTTTTCAGCAAAGGGACCACCCTGGCTTGCTTCCAAGCTCTAGGGACAGCAGATGTAGACAGGGACAGATTGATCAAATGACTCAAAGATGGTAGGATCACAGATAGAGATTTTAAAAATTGGTCCGTCTTCAGGGGGTCAGCAGGAGAGCCTGGTTTAATCTTATGGCAAAGCACAAAAAGCTCCGCTTGAGAGATGGGCGGAAAGGCAGCCAGAGTATGACTACATGAGGGTCCAGACACAGGCCCCTGATAAACTGCGTGTTGAGGGAAGGATGTATATATTGTTTCCACCTTTTTCACAAAGAATGAGGCAAGGGCCTCACATTGTGCATCAGATGATACTGAGGGTGTTGTCATTTCTGCCAAGATTTTAAGATATTTTACTATAGAGAAGATACTTTTAGAAGGGTTGCTACTATTTCTGATCACATCTGAATAGTATGCTACCCGCTCAGACTGGATTGCCCTATGATATTTCTTAATGGCCAGCTAGTAAAATCCCTTTACGTTATGGTCATAATCTCTTCTCCTTGCCGGTTCCAACTTTTTACAACCTTTACGCAGGGAGGCTAACCTATCATTGTACCATGCGCTTGATTTGGTGCTATGACGTTTAGACCACCTAGCAGGGACCAGGGAATCCTGAGCATAGGAAATCCAGTCCAAAAATGCTCTGTCAGTCAACTCAGGGTCAGATGGCATCTTAAACGTGGTGGTAGAAAGGAGCTCATGGAATTGAGCAATATCAAGTTTATGCCATGGGCTCCTGAGAGAAAAAAATTTGGGAGCCCTCTTGACCGACTCGACGTCTGCCAGTGCCATAGATATTAAGAAATGATCAGACCAGCATACCGGTGAAGGGGCGTGGACCGTAATGGAAGACAAGTTGGAAAAGTAGTAAATGGCCATAGTCCTGTAGCCGTATAATGGAATCTGCTGGGCTCTCGCAAAAGGAACAACAAATACAGGTATGTTTATAAAATAACAAAATCGGTAATAAAGCATACATTGGCCCATCATCCCCTGCACTGTATGGGAGTACCTTTATGGGGTACATCCATATTGTACACAAGCTAAATGGCATAACTCACAGTGACGGGAGCCAATGGCTGGAGTGGCTAACCCATTGCATCATACTGTATGCTTTTGTGGATGCAAGCAAAATGTAAATGGGGACTTACCTGGATAATTGATGAAGATGCTGATCGAAAGCCCCTCGGTATATGTATATTATGTGTGATTTTTTCAATGCAATACTGTGGTGAGAAAAAGCTGTTTCAAAGCACTCACTTGAAATGGTGCGCAACCAGTAGCCAAGTCATAGGCAAGTCAGCCAACGTTCTTGTTGTCACAAAATCACACCGCACCATCAATGCTTAACTGAGGACCTCTGTCTTCTGGGTACTCTGGCTATGTTTACTTTCTGTCTTCAAAGCCGGCACACTATGTGGGCCGTGGTTCAATCTATTTTATTGGTTTGCTATTCATACTGCTTGGCCTTTTAAGACTAATGTGTAAAAAAGGAGGAGCTTATTTATCATGTGCTGCATTTCCCTTGCGTCACACAAGGTGGTACAAGGGCGACGCAACACTAAAGTCAGATATATCAAACCACGCAGGGCCACCATGCGTGGCCCTGCGGGGCTTGTTAAATATGAAGTAACACATGGCAGTGCCTTGCATTACTCTGTCCTACAGAGGCGTTCCATGGATGGAGAGTGGGTGTTCCTACACATCCACCCATGGATTCTGGTGCAGTTCCATATTTACCATTAGTGGCAGACCTGCGCGAAAATACAACACCTCCCCAGGGGAGGCATAACAAGGAGAAACATCTTTATTTCTCCTTGTTTTTCCTCTTTCTTTGTGTGCTGCATTCTAAGGTGCACCTAGAAAGAGGGAATGCCTCTCGGGATTTTGTTTGTGTAGGAAATCAATCCTGCTTACAACGCAGGTACACTTGCACCATGGTTCAAAGACGTAAGTACAAACATATTCAATTCAAATGTAAGGAAAATATATAATTTCAATGTTTGCTCAGAGGCAGTGTATGGGCATGAGCATGGTAACTGGAGCTGTATTTTTGCGTGTTGGCAATATATGTACCTACCGAATGTGGGAGAGAGCTACCTTGATTTTGTGAAACTCAATTATCATATAATTTGAACCCGTAGGTTAGGTGGGCCCCCCCCCCCCCCCCCCCACCTTTAGCCTGTGACACTTTAAATTAGAAAATGCAGGGCAAGGGTTTCGGCTGGGACAACAACATCCACTGACAGCAAGAGAAAAAAGCTATCTCTAATTTCCATTTTTATACCCCTTGTTTGTGAGCTGAGAAATCTTTAGATAAACCACTACTAGTTGGCTTTAGAACTAGAGACTTTAAAAACATTTTTTTATTTTAATTTGTAAAGGGCATGCACACAATTAATTCTAGAACTGTTTTCAATTTCCATTTTATCTGAGATAGTTTTATTTAATGTATACCCATAGATCCTGAGGCCTAAGCAGGAATGAGGGCACGAGAGGTAGGGCTTGCTTGCTGCGATTTATAAAAACTGACCTGGACCAAGGAACTGAGGCAGCAGTAATTCTTTTGGATCTATCTGCTGCTTTTGACACCGTGTCCCATTCAACTCTGTTGGAGTGTTTGGAAGAGGTCAGTGTATGTGGTCTGGTCAAACACTAGGTGAAATCCTTTTTGCCTGACAGATCAGAAGCTGTACACCATCCTCAATACACATCTAATTACAAGAATTTGGGTCACAGTGCCTACAGGCATCTGCCAATAATCCCACGATTTTAAACATATATGCCCATCTAGAAAAGTGGTGGAAACTTGGGGCTTCAATTTTGTGTCACATGCCACCAATACTTTGATGATGCTGTCTTTTCACCTGGTGGATGAAGCATTTGCAGGGATATTTCAAGACTGTTTCAGTGTAGTGGTATTTGTATGGAGAGGAGCTGTTTACAGCTTAATTCAAATAAGTCTGAGATACTGTTCTTTGGCAACACTCCACCACTTGTGCTACAGAGATGGTGACCGAAGGACCTATGGGTACTCCCTGCCTCATCCCCACCATGAGTAACCTGGGGATAACATTTGACCCCAGATCCGAGCCATTATTGCTTCTTGTTTGACTCTGCTAAAATCCTTAAAGAAGACCTTAAGATTCCTTCCAGTCCATACCTGCAAGACAATAGTGCACGTGCTGGTCCCCTCTAGATTAAATTATTCAAATACTCATTATCCAGGGTTCCCGTCTAGCCTCATCCGCAAGTTACAGATTACTTAGACTGTGCCAGCAAGGCAGATTCTTAATCTGACTAGATGGCAGCCCATCTCTCCAGATTTGAAGCAACTTCATTGGCTGTCTGTGGACCAAAAGATTACATTTAAGGCCTTGCTCATAACTTATGGAGCTGTTCATTATAAGGGGCCTGCATACCTTAGTGTCAGTTTTAGTGAATATGCTCCTACCATATCTCTTTGATCGGCCAATCAGAACCTTTTACTCACCCCTGGATTTGGAGAGCCAGAAAGAGTGGGCACTCCTCTTTCTTGGCTGTTAACCTTTGGAATGAACTTCTTGTAGTCCTGAAATCGTTCACCTCTGAAGATATTTAAGTAAAAAGGTCTAAAAACGTTATTTTTTAGGTAGAAGCTTGCCGGGATCGAGACACTTACTGGTAGCACCTGGATGCTTCTTAGGGAGCAGCTGTTGTGCTCTATAAATGAGAATCATTTAGTTGCCCTCTTTCTAAGATAAAGCCCAGAGTGCTGCAATGGGCTGATGGTCCTGAGTGCGGTTATGTGCACTGCATGATGTGCCCTGTTCTTATAGATAGATTGATAGATAGATAGATAGATAGATAGATAGATAGATAGATAGATAGATAGATAGATAGATAGATAGATAGATGGATAGATAGATAGATAGATAGATAGATAGATAGATAGATAGATAGATAGATAGATAGATAGATAGATAGATAGATAGATAGATAGATAGATAGATAGATAGATAGATAGATAGATAGATAGATAGATAATAGCTAGTACTTCATATCTAAACAGCACTTTAGAGGTCCCTATACCAGTGTCCTTCCTTTAAGTTTAAAGCCATGCCCTGTGGGGAAAAAATCATCCCTACCCCCAGATTCTATCACAATAATTATATTAAATTGACAAGGTTTACATATGTACAAACATAATTAGACATTGCAGTTAAATCTGTTATCTTTTTTAAAAATGCAATCAAAACATGATTGCTAAGCATACTGATCTGGTCAACAGGGCCTTACTAAGGCTTAAAAGTATCCAAAGGGTCATTAACAGAAAAGAGGGGAGGAGAAAAGGTTTGAGAAATATTTTGAGTCCCTTACCTTTGTCACCTACTCCCAGTAAGAATATAACTGACAAAAGATGGTGCTGATGGCCCATTACAGAGCGGCATACTGTCGCTCATTTTTTTTCTTTTTTTATTTTTTTTTATTTTTTATTAAGCAACTCTGATAGCACAAACAAATAAAAGGAAACAATACAAATACAAATCTTAAATTTAACAAAGAATTGCATAAAGTCATATTAACAAATCAAACATTCCATATACTTATTATAAACCTGCTAAAAAAAGAAAATAATTACAATGAAAACGATTTAATTCAAACATTCATAATAGACTCACTCCATCTATCTATAGGGGACCAGATCCTGGCGCCTCGACTTCTAGCCCGCCTACCTCTAGAAGCTTATATAGCTTTTTCCTGGTTGTACACACCTAGGAAATGACATAACCACATTTGGAACGTGGGTGGATCAGCCTCTTTCCACCTGGCTGTTAGTATAATTCTATATACTGCTGTTCCTATAAATAAGCAAGATTCTTCTTCTGCACTTAAGTCTAGAGAGCTGTCCTGCCCTAGTATATATAATGTGGAAGATTCTGCAACTCTATGTCCAAACACTTCTTCCCAGAACTCAGATAGCATCCTCTTAAACGATGTTAGTTTGTTACATTCATAGAGCATATGAATTAGTGTAGCCGGGCCTCTTCCACATCTAGGACACTTATCATTCAGCCTGAATGATAAGTGTCCTAGATGTGGAAGAGGTCGCTCATTTTTTTCCACCTATAACGAAGCACTGTTATCAGCATGATGCTTCCTTTGCCAGAGTCTGGAGCCCACTTTGGATCAACTAAGGTCCCCCACGGGGGGCCTTGCATGGTGAAGACCCATGGCCTACACCATGTAATGTAGTTGTCAAGGAAGTAAATGACACTGTAGCCCCTCTCTTAAAGAACTACTAACATAGAAACATATATGACAACTCCTCTTTGTTTAGGGGGGTCACATTCTATGGCCAGCCTGAAACCCCTTAGTGAAGTTGCAAGTTGGATCTGTATCAAGTATAATGAGCCCAGTCAGACCTTCCAGACAATGTTTTGGGTCTCGCATCAACCACACCATGGGATAGAGAAGCAATGACTTAGCAGTGGCACTATGGGCCAGATGCATCAAGCATCCATTTTGCGATTCCTAAATAGCGATTTATTGCGAATCGCTATTTAGAAAGCGCAAAATTGTATGTATGTACAAAATCGCTATTTTTTAGCGATTCCTTATTATTCTTTAATTGCGAATTCGCAAATAAAGAATAATTTGCAATGCATTCCTATGGGCCAGGAGGCCCATAGGAATGATACTGCAATAATTCTCAAATTGCGATTTTGCAGTTAGCTAATCGCAATTTGAGAATTATTTCAAGGGTGCAGGGGTGTCTCAAAGACACCCTGCTGCACCCCTGAAATTTACATGTGTGTGCATGTGGCACACATACATGCCCTATGGGCATGTATGTGTGTCACATGCAACTCTCACAAATGCCAAATAGGGCATTTTTAAAAGAAATCGCAAATATCCCCCAACTACAAGTTGGTGGTAATTTGCGATTCCTTAACACAAATTCGCAATTCCTAATAGTTACATACATATCATTTAAGGGATCGCAAAAATTGTGATTCCTTAAATGCTATGGCAAAATAAGGAATCGCAATTGTTTGCGATTCCTTAAATTGCGATTATTTGTTACATAGCAAATCATGCTAAAAGGCCGTTTGCGAGTCGCAAAGGCCGAAATTCTGCGGATTTCGGCCTTTGCGAGTCGCAAAAGCCTTGATGCATCTGGCCCAATTTGCAATGCATTCCTATGGGCCAGGAGGCCCATAGGAATGATACTGCAATAATTCTCAAATTGCGATTTCGCAATTAGCTAATCGCAATTTGAGAATTATTTCAAGGGTGCAGGGGTGTCTCAAAGACACCCTGCTGCACTCCTGAAATTTACATGTGTGTGCATGTGGCACACATACATGCCATATGGGCATGTATGTGTGTCACATGCCACTCTCACAAATGCCAAATAGGGCATTTTTAAAAGAAATCGCAAATTACCACCAACTACAAGTTGGTGGTAATTTGCGATTCCTTAACACAAATTCGCAATTCCTAATAGTTACATACATATCATTTAAGGAATCGCAAAAATTGCGATTCCTTAAATGCTATGGCAAAATAAGGAATCGCAATTGTTTGCGATTCCTTAAATTGCGATTATTTGTTACATAGCAAATCATGCTAAAAGGCCGTTCGCGAGTCGCAAAGGCCGGAATTCTGCGAATTTCGGCCTTTGCGAGTCGCAAAAGCCTTGATGCATCTGGCCCTATATGAGATATTATATTGTGGAATCAGGGCATCCCCTTACTGCTGGCTCTATTCCCTTTGTTCGGTTGCCTGGCGTCTCCATATTCTTGCTCCTGAAGCGCCCCTAGCTCCTGGATGCCCCCAACTGGGGGAACACTTGCACCTTCATGGAAGTAATAGTGTTGGCCGGCGGATCACGACTGATGAAGTGGTCCTCCTGTACTCTTCCTAACTGAATAATATGGGGACTGATCTAATGTAATATCAACCCTACAATATCTAAGCTCTGGGCTATCTATTGCTAAGGTAACACCCACTCAGGGCAAAAATGTGGGTACTGACATCATGTCTGACTTACCCCTGAGGTTGATTGCCCTAACAGGGACTTGAGTTTTTGATCCACTTATAGCTCTGCTGGTTCACTTACAGCTCTAAACCCGCAACTTGGAAATAAAATGTATTAGGTCCGTGGACATTCTATCCTCGGACATTGGTCAAAGGGAGGCCACACCAAGGAATTAGCCCCAGCACTTCAGAAAGCACTTAAAGCCAACCTGTCCCACTTTGAATCCTCCCAAAGGTCTGTGCCACCTTGGGCACGGCCTCACTAGGGACCTGTCTTGCATACTTGTAATAAGCACCTGTCTTCTTAGAGGCGTTTTCTCACCCTGCAGCTAAGTTCAAACTCCCACAAAATGTCCCAGACAGGGTTCAGACACTCCCGTCCACTCACGTGGCCAATCAGTTACACCTGTCACATTGGCAGCCAGGTACTGCCATTGCTGTCTATGAACCCGCCCTCTTTTTACCAGGTACCTGTGTGTTGTCACACTCGGCCTCGCACAGCACTGTGTCTAAAGGGATCCACGGGAGCTTTCATCCAGGTTTAAATCACTCATCTAATAACAACACATGTGCCAGTAATCTAGTCACAGCAGGCAGTCGCTCACCTCACTGTATGCTGGAAGACCTGCATAACTTGTATGTTTTAGGGGCGTTGTTTCCCAAAATAAATACCACTTTAAATTACGAGTTTTGATAGAGCACGCACAAGGAACTAAATGGTCTATTGGCGCTTAAATGCTACGGGTATTATTTAGAGAGCGGCAGAGACATACTCTGCCAAACATGTGACCGAATACCCTGCCTGCCAAACTCTCTATTCTCCTGCTGTCTAGAGTCGAGGGAGCTGCCACTTTTCCGCAGGGCTGGCTTTAGGGCATAGCTACCGGTGCGGCCTCACTGGGCGCTGACCTGTGGCAGAGGCGCTGACCTCAGGGGGGCGCTGTGTTTAGCAGTAATTTATGATTGCAGAGATGAGGGGCACTTTTGCCCGTGTTCATGAGGGAATCCGAGGAGGTGGCCATGGGGCACAAAAAATGATTGTCGCACTGGGCGCCACCAGCGCTAAAGCCGGCCCTGCATTTCCGCTGGCGCTGTTTAAATGGCGTCACTGGCACGCGCCTCTGACCATCGGCCCGACTAGATTATGCCTTTGATAAATAGATGATAGGCCGCCGGGCCTATTGAGTGGAGACGCTCTGATTTAATTTTCTTCCTGTTTGGGACCAGGAAAAGCCCGGTGGTCCCTAACAGGAAATATGATTATATTACCCCCCCCCCCACCCCCGCCCCACGTGCTCGGTAAAGAGTTCCAGCGCATCACGCATCAGAGCCAATAATGTTTTTTTCTAACAAATCCGTGCTTGGGAGTTTATTTTAGCTATGCAGGCACATTGAACATGGTGCCCTTTCAGCAAAGCATTAATGGCTTCAGCGGCCGCCTAATGCTGGTGGGTCTGCTGGAGGCACATACATCTCTGCCCTGCTGAAGTAGTTGCTGTATACCAACAGGGCCGTGAGTATGCCCCTCCACTGACCTCGCTGAATGGAAGACAGTCGGTCAAATCCTAAATAAGCCCCTACAGGCCAGATTTGTAAATCTTTGTGCAGTCTGGAGTTAAAATTTGCAGGGCTGCGGTGTACTAACCGCAAATAGTTGAGCACAGCCATAGCCGCGAAGAGTCGCGTGCTGATGATGGCAGGGGCAGTGTTCACGCAAATTAAGACAGTTTTGTTTGATGGTAATTGTTGTATGGCATATAGGAGAGAAGTAGTGTCTACTTTGACTTCTGCACGTGAAGTGTCCCCTCCAGTGCCAATTTCAGTGCACTGGGAGCAGCGCAAGGGCAAGCCTGGTAAGAAGTGTGATTTTATGGAAATTGCGTTAAGTTTTGGCTTATGATGCCATATTCTACTTGCCTCTTGTTTGTGCCTGACTTCATTTGGCTCCAAGCCAGGTCTTGCTATTTTAGGACATCTGGCATTGGGTCAAATTATCATGGAGTTTGCTCTGTTCCTCATCTGTAACAACCCATTTGCATACATTGGAGGAGGGGTTGGCACTTTGCCATACAAAGTAACTTTGGCACCGCTTGAACATCCACTTTTAAAGACGAAAACATTTAGTGACAGAAAGTTGATCAACAATGCTGTTTGCGTTGTTGTGCATCACAGAGCTCCACTTGCTGGTGCCCAGATGCCCACAATAAAGTGAATCTAGGCTTAAGCATTGTTACTAACGAACAAGTCTCATTTGATCAACCCTCAGTGAGAACAAAGGCTGAGTCAGCCCTAGCAGTGCTGGAAAGAGGTTCACAAAGAGTTAGGCAACATTATACACATACCACTTGACCCCGTCCCTGAGATTGCACTCATGGGGTACATGGTTAACTTCCCCCCAAAAGTCCGGAAGTTTGCGGCTCATAGTTTACTGCTGGCCAAGAGAGAAGTTGCAATCCATTGGGGCCGGAGGACAGCCCTTCGGCAAAAAGCAGGCTGAAAAGCCTGGTCACCTGTAACACACATAACGACCTGTACTCCGCAACTCTTCCCTCATCCTCCAGGCCAAGAGACATTTGGGAGCCACTGAAAGCCCATCTCGCATTGCGACACGACAACACAACCACACAGCTAGAGCAAGGCATAGTGCCAACTGGGGTGGGTTGAAGGTATACACTCCTTCAATACAGTGCAGTCAAGACTACTTGTTTGGCATACCAGATGACCGCCATATTTGAATGTACATGAACAATGTGCCGAAATCAGACTGCAGTCTGCGTATAGCATACTGATATATTGTATTCTTAGACTAACATGCACTGTTGATTACTATTCATGGCGGCTGTTATGTATTAATCGTACTTAATGATTCTTATACTTTGAATTTACAGATTATTCAAACCAAGCAGGTAATGCAACTGTAATCTCTACAAGGCACATGAGACTATGTACCATGATCACTGTGATGTAACTCATGCAATAAAATGATAAATAAAGGTTTTAAAAAAAAGTCTGAGTCAGCCTTGAGAGTATCTGAATTTGTAACTACCGGGTTACCGGATCAGATCTCTGCTAACAGTGGTCAGTCCACTGCGCAACATCAACAACTGATGATGAAGAAAGACTTAATAGAGCGGAGTGCGTCAAAATGGGTAGGCATGTCCACTAAACAATCTTATGCCAAAGTGTGCTGTATCACAAAGACAGCATGGTAAATTGATTATTAATAAATATGAAAGGTTGTAAACACCTTATGTTGTTTTTGCTGCTGTGGGGAATCGAAGAAGCCCATGGTTGGAAAGTTGGCCATGTGCTGTCAGGAGCCCTAGTAATTCGATGTAGAGTTTGACAGGGATATAATCTTAGTTCAAACCTTCTCAGCATCCACATTAACGACAAGACAACATTTCCAGAAGAATTGGAGATCCGAAGTCTACACTGCATGAATTTGAAGTAACAATCTTTACTTAATACACATGAACTTTCTCATCTGTCGGCCAATTAAATTGAATTTCAGTACACCCTTAACTTCCAGAAAGAGTACTGCAAGGTATGGGAATTGGTGCTAATCCCCAGATGGAAGAAAAGCACTGTCAAAGTCAAAAGGGCACATCTATGGGACCTATTGGCATCGCCAGTCGTATTTAGCGACGCTGTACAGCATTCCCGATGCTATGCAACATGGCTAAAGGTGGTTGAAGAGGATTTTTTAAAGCATATGACGTGACTGGCACTGCCAGTTTGTAGGCCACGCCTATGTACCTACAGAATGACTCAAACTTTTAAAAAATGTTGTTTGGTTTATTGTTTCTAGTTAGATTGGTAAATAAAAAGAAAAAAAACGTGGAGAAACTTTTTTTTTAAGCGGGGTAAACAACACGGGCAGGATCAACATGTGGCAGGAGGAGAAGCAACAGAGGACGGGGGTGGTGGCCCGTCTGAGGTAATGCTTAACTGGTATTTTGAACCAACACTGCTGACTGTGCATAGGCTGGATGATAATACTATGTGAAAACGACAAGCATACTTTAAGATACCTGTGCATGTATCATAGGACTCCCGCCCACTTTACTTCAACAGTATTTGAATTACATTAGATTTCTATTGCACGTCGTGTGAAAGTGAGATCCAGAGCTTTGCTCTTCCTTCAAGTATAGGTAAGTGAACTTTAAAACTGAAAAATTGCACCAATGGAGACATCTAAAAGAAGCCATTTTATATCTTCTGATTATTGTGGGGGAAATTATGGTTTTCTTTGAGGACCCTCACAACAGATGCAAAAACTGTCTCTACCCTGATCACAAAGTCAAAGACTGTAAGATCTGCAGAACTTTCTCTGCCAAGACTTTCAATGATCCTGAAAAGAGACTCCTGAGGTGGTTGAAGAAAAATAAGGCATCTCAGCACCCCACTTCAGGGGATGAATCTAAGAGCAGAGCATTCAAATCTGTTGAGAGCCAAGGAGAAAAAAGGAACCCTAATATACCTGAATCCTTAAAGGCTAAAACAAAGCCAAATGAAGCTTCTTCAAGTAAACCTGAGGAAAAAGGGCACAACAAATATTTGAAATAGTCAGCAGGCACATCTTCTCCAGGAAAGGAGTGAAGAAAGAAACATTCTCCGACTTCTATGCCTCCCCATCATCTTTTCTGACTAAAAAAACTGGAGGTTATCCCAACATAGATGGTAAACTCATCTACTATGTTGTCTATGATAACCATCAAGGCGCGAAAGCTACAGGTGACCATACACAGAAGAAAGAGGCCATCAACGCCATGGTTGGCAAAAGAGACGCTGGATAAGAAAGTGTCACCAGTCTCTTTCATGAAGAAGATACCAACTACTGACCCAACAACAACTGACCATTGATAACCTGGCCGATGACAACTGATCTGTCAACGGTACCGCTGACGACAACACCAGCATTGATTCTGCTGTCAACGACTCCACTGTGCATAACTCCACTATGACTGAAGCATAAGTCTCCAATTAAAATTGCTCTTCAACCACCAGCTAAGCTTCTGGGCTCTGAAGCAGAAGATGCATCTGATCCAGAGGATCCCTTTGGGGTGGCCAATAGTCGAAGACAAGTAAACATTAAATGTCAAGACAGAAGAAGCACAGTCATATTTCTTAGAACCACAACCTGAAACCCTTTGATCACTCTTCTGGCTCACGCTATTGGGAAGAAAGGCAATTCTGTTAGAATTGAAAATGTTACTGTCCCCTTTCTCATGTTTTATTCTGTGTTAAGTTAGCATTCATGGCGCCATTTTATTAGTAACCACCATTCTGTTTCATGATTGAAGCTAAGCTCCTGCCTCATACTGCCTGCCTCAGGAGAAAACTGTATCCATGCCCCACTGCTTGTGTTTCTCCAAGGCCGATTTCAGCTGCACTACTGAATGTACTCTCTATTGTTGCATACCTTAGCTGTTAGATAGGGTCATTCCCACCTTCACTCTAATGGTGAGCATGAGTGAGGTGGCCTTGGAGTGAAGATAACATGTACCCGCTCCCAGGACTGTAGCTTATCCTTCTGTGCCCCCTTTGTTTGCTAGTATCTGGACTGGAATTTTCCAGTTTGGGCGTGTTCGCAGAAGAATTGGAAATGTATAGTATCTTATGTCATGTTGGAAGAGTCAGTCCCTCAGCAGCCATCTCAAGAGGCTGGTCAGAATGGGATCCGCTGCAGCGCTATGCTAATAAAATACTTGGTTTGAATTCTCTACTGTCTGACCGAGTCTTCATTTTGTGGAAGGCGAGAGGTAGTCACAAGTGGCCCGGATGACCCTAATCGGGTCACTTCCTTCAATACTATGACACACCCTATGATCCTTACAAGTTTATGTACGAGAGCTATGAACAGCGGCCTATGGTGAAGGTTCCAGTAGACCCTACAAAGGATTCAGGTCCACAGCAACCACCCATACCTGCTCCGCCCCTGCAAGAGTTCCGCTGCATCATGAGCATCTACACAGGATGGTGGCCATCATCCACCTCAAACCCCATGTCAACTAGTACAACAATACATAGATGTGTCTAAACCACTAATCCAAGTTCACACATCTAATGACAAATGTGTTGATGTGGAAGCGGGTTAAATACCCCCATAAGGTCCGCCAAGGGGTGACAAGTGGGATAATAATGCCCTTCATATCACAAATCCATCTACACCTATAGACTTACTACCAGACGATATTAGTAAGATTAATTCCTTGGAGAATGGCTCTTTGGCAAATATGTGCATGAAACTCTTATGCAAGCATGGGCCCACAACCAGACTCATGAGGAAATGCTCTTTTGATAGGGTGGTACAGGATATTTGCCGCCATTCATACGTCTCATACAAAAAGTGTATTGCCAAGATGAAAAGGTAACCCTGCAGGTTGATCTTTAGAGCCAACACTTGTCTGAGACAATATGGGAGATTGCATCTGCAACCGCAAGCGCAAAAACCACCCATTCGGTCGAGATTGGATCTTCTATCCAGATGCCAAGGTCAGAATCTTCACCACATCTAGCAGTAACTTATATTGGCAGGTTGGCTACTGAATACCATGAGTTTTGAATGATCGATATTCAGCAGGATTGTAAAGATATCTTAGCACAAGCCAGAGCTGTTTCAACAAAAAGAATGTATGCTGCAAAATGGAAAAAAGTTCTATGTGTGGTGTTGTACTGGAGGATTACATTATTTTATTGTACAAGCTTATCATTATCATCAATAAAGCTTTATTCGACAATTTGTGATAAAAGCATAATCCATTACATAAAACACCCAATAAAACAGATAAAAAGTGAGTAGTATCTCTCAATTATTAAACATCAGTATAAAAAGTTATAAAAATACCAGGACTAAAATCAGTAATCACTCATGAAATTCCAGCTCATAATAGCAATAGAAATGCAACAATACAATGTTATTCATTTAGGGGCCATGATCATATATAAATTCACATATATACAAGTCTTTATAAGATTTAGAAATATATACACAATATACATTGATCATGATGCCACGATTGCTTTAGCTCTTATAATCCATACCCAACCTAAATACTTGGCTACAGCGATGTTAAGTGGCACCCACGTTTCGGTGCAAATCAATCTTAGAGCCTCATCACATTTCCTTGTCCCCAGCGCTCGGCAAATGGGGGCCAGCCATATTCGCCTTGGAACTATATTGGCGCGGCAGGCAAATAGCAAGTGAACCAGAGACTCAGGGCTTTCATTGCAACTGGGGCAAAGAGTATCCATTGATGCCTCCCACCTGGCAGAAAACAATTTGACTGGGAGCGTGCCTACTCTTAATTGAAACAGGAGCTTTTTATTTTGTTGCCTTGAAATAGCGTCCCACTAAGGTTCTAGTTTTTGGACTGGTTTAGCCATAAGGAATTGACCCGTCAGTGTGAAAGGGTCACTATTCCTAAATGTATTGGCATCCACCCATCCCCAATACATTTCCTTCATTTGCTCTCTGGATGGGAACCGGGCATTCTCAGAGTTCTCCCACAAGGCCACCAGACCAATATTTAACAAAAGTGTTCTAACCTGCTGTAAATAAGAAATCTTTTTAAAACGGTCACAGCATATCAGATCTTTAAAACCCTCAGCATAATGTGCCAGTTCTGAGGTTGTCCAGATTCTCCGCCAGTAAAACAGGGGGCGTAGTCTAGCACCCTCCGCTAATGCCTTCCTTCCTAGATCATGGAGCAGGGGCTTTACCGGGGTGCTTTTCGAGAGGTTCACAATTTTCTGAAGAAACTATTCTCCGCTACAGCCAGTTTACATGGATTATTAAAGCCCCAAAGTTCTACCCCATATAGGACTGCACTGACAACTTTCATGTTATAGATGGTCAGAAGAGGACTCACTGGCTTGGTAAAAGATGCATTAAATTCAGATAATATGGTACCCGCTAGCTGGCGATGTTTTACTGTGGCCATGTCGAGATACTTACCCCAATTAATGTTATCCTGAATAATAACGCCTAGGTAAGTGAAATCTTTCACCTTCTCCAGGGGGCGCTTATTCAATAGCATTACTCCTCCTGAGGATCTTTGTGGGTTGAATGTCATATATTTCGTTTTTGAGGCATTTATCTCAAGACCCAGCGTGTGACAAAATTCCTCAAAGAGTATTAGTGCTTGCTGTAAACCACTCTGAGTTTTTGCTATTAAGAGGGTATCATCGGCGAACATAAGGATTGGAATTCTTACGCCTGCCAATTTAGGTGCATCCGTTGGGGTATCCTCCAAGAACTTTGCAACGCCATTTATAAAAATAGACAACAAGGTTGGGGCCATAACACAGCCTTGTCTCACCCCCTGCCCACTCTAAATGCGAGAGTAACCTGGTCCTGGCTTCCCCACCTAATCTTCGTATAGGTGTCCTCGTGGAGTCTAGCAACAAGAGATAGAAATCCTGGGGAATCTTTAAATCAGACAAGACTCTCCAAAATCTACTTCGAGAAACGAGGTCAAATGCTGCCCTTAGATCTACAACGGTAGCAAACAAGCTACACTTTTCCAAGACTACCATTTTCCGATAAAGGAGAGTGAAGCGAAATGTCTGATCAATAGTGCTTATGCCCGAACGAAAGCCTGCTTGAAGGGGAGATAGAATGTCCTGCTTGATAAGCTAATCTTGGATTTTATGTAATACAAGGTGACCCATGATCTTTTGAGTTGAGTCGATTAGACTTATGGGTCTGTAGTTCCCCGGATTGGACTTATCCCTCTTTTTAAATATTGGGATGATGACAGCACCTTTCCAGGACTCATGAATCGGCGCACCCTTGGGAATTTCGTTAATTAAGAGTAAAATGTAGCTGCTCCATGCAGTTCTATCATGGAGAAAAATATCAGCTGGGATGCCATCAGGGCCTGACGCTTTACCTCCCTGCAGGGTGCCCAATACAGTATCAACATCACTTTACTAAAGGCAGAACCGTCATAGTAGACACACGGGGGATCAGATTGTTCCTCCTCATCATTAATGCACTCATATTGTGATTGAAAGTGCTTTACCCATTGGTCTTGGCTTTCATAATTGATTGGTTCTGCATGGATCCCGCCTCTGCCCCATTTGACTACATCCCAGAATAGTTTCTGGTTTATATTTCCGCAGGTGCTTCTAAGTTCCTGCCACCTCTTTTCATCCCAGGATTTCTTTGCTACTTCTTGGGTTTTCTTATATTTCTGCCTAGCATACCAAACCGAGGGCATGTCGCCACACTTTATCGCTTTCCCCAGGGAGCTACGGGCCTCCTTACATCCCTTATTAAACCAGACACTTCCCTTCTTCAGGTTGGTACCCTTATTTTTAACAGTCTTAAAAAAGTAGGTGCGAAGTTGTCTAAAGAACTCCGCATGAAATCCAATAACCTCCTTGAACGACGCCTTATTAAGCAAAAGTTTCTCCAAGTCTGAGGTTGCATTAATTGCATCTACTGCCAACATTGCCAAGATATCAGGTTTAACTAGCAGGTTTGCCCATTTCAGATGCCTCTTATTACTTGATGGAATTAGATCAAGGGTTATTAGATCACCTTCAGGGTGGGATGTAGCTTTGTCTGCTCTAATTTCGAAAACCACAGCTAATGGGTTGTGATCACTTTCGATATGGTCAACAACACTCATATCCCTTAGTGTGTGCCATAACTCACAATTAATTAAAACATAATCAATATGGCTTTGACTAGAGCCATTATTGAAAGTGGATGCACCGTCTCTATCTGAATGGGTTCTGCCGTTTATGGCCCTCAAACCTTTCTCCATACAGAAGGAGTTCATCTGAATTACGGCTTCAGTCTTTTACTGGAATTAGATCTAATTTCGGGATACTCCAAAACTCGTCTTCAGCACAAGCTTATCAATTACTCCCATATCTTCAGGAGCAAGTAAAGTCGGTCCTCAAATACATCAAATGGTGTTCACCTGGCAGCCATTACGTGTTTTAAAAGAACACCTAACAAACTATCTATTTAATTACACGGAATTGTAAGAGAGTTTCTGAAAGGCCTATGAAGAGGATTTTCATTGTGTTAGCACTAACAGTTTGGGAGTTGAATAGTGTTTTCACTGTTATTGTCAGACCCTTACGAACGATTTCACGAATCCAGCCTAAAATATTTAACATGGAAAACGTCACTCCTGAAGAGAAGAGTTAGGGCCCGATGTAGGTAAATCTACATTTACCACTTCATAAATACCGAATCATACCGAATCGGTATTTATGAAGTGGTAAATTAGAGGGGGGGAGATGTAGGTATTTCAGATTCGGTAAATACCGAATCTGTAAGATTCGGTATTTACCGATTCTGTAAATACCGATTCGGTATCCCCCATTGCTTCCTATGGGCCTTGAAGCCCATAGGAATCAATGGGCATTACCGAATCGGTAATTACCGATTCGGTAATTACCGATTTTTGCAAGGGTGCAGGGGGTGTCACTTTGACACCCTCCAGCACCCCAAAAAAAGGCATGTGAGCCATGTGGCACACAGACATGCCCTATGGGCATGTCTGTCTGTCACATGGCATAAGTGTGCATGCACACATGTGCATGCACACCTGGATTCGGTATTTTAACACCCAATTGGATTGGGTGTTAAAATACCGAATCTGAAGGGCCTGTGGGACTGAAAGTAGTCCCACCTACATCCCAAATTTAAAAAATCGGTAAAATTACAGATTCGGTATTTTTGCGATTCGGTAATTTTACCGAATCGGTAAAATACCGAATCAGACAATAAAAGGTCCCCTACATCTCAGTAGGCCAAATACCGGTCGGAAACGGCCGAAATCGGCCGTTTCCGACCGGTATTTGGTACCTACATCGGGCCCAAAGTGAGGTACGGGCCTTCACAATCACAGACCTTTTCATATAGTTTTTAAAGACAAGGTCATACTAATAAATCCCAAGTTCATACCTAAAGTAAAAACCGAATTTCATCCCCATCAATCGGTTAGCCTATAGCGATTCTTAAACAAATTTGACAAATCCCGTTGAAAGAGCTTTACATTCATTGGATGCCAGAAGATGTCTCAGATTCTGTCTAGATACAACGTAAGAAATAAGTAAATCCAACAAGCCTCTCGAATCCTTCTCTAGATCACGTAAAGTTTCTCAGCCACAAAACAGGGAATATCAAGATCGGGAGCTGCAAAGATAGTTTTTTTCCCACACAAAAGCAAGAAAACATCTTACACACAGTTAAGGCCAATTGTTCGAGGAGCCTGGCAACTTCATTAGCTCTGCATGTTGGAGAGCCACTAGTAGACATTTGCCGAGTCACAAAATGGAGGAACAGATAGGAACAGATACACCTTCAGAAGACAATACTGTTTGGCAGCTGTTGCAGACAAAGATGCAGGGGAGGGAAAGTTCGTTTTCTGTTATCTGTTTAAATAAAATACGCCTGTTTATTTTATCCTACCATCCTCTCTTAAGATATATAATAAATTGAACTATCAACAATGCTTGCTATTCTGATTTAAGCATGTGAATCTATGAAAGGTCCAATGCTGGAGAAATATACAAATTACTTACCTGTAACTGTGATTCTCCGTCATTGTTGTCTTTCATAGATTTACATGCAGCATACTCTACCACCTGAATAGAAGCTCTTCCTAACCTTGGCATGTATGATTATATCTTTCCACTTGTGTGCCAAGGAATCAGAGGCAGCTCCTTTAGAGTGGAATGAGGTACTTGTCAAATGGCCTCTCTTGCTCAATGATCAGATTCAGATTTACTGTAATTTTGCATCAGGCAGCGTCATTTTTGTGGCTCAACCTGAACGTAAAATCACTTTTGGCATTTACTAATCCATGCAAATGCACTTTACATAGTTTAGTAAATACAAAGTAGCGCTAGGAAGCACATAGCGCTTCCTTGTATTACTTTGCGTTGGGCTGACGTTATATGGATTGAGAATGGTGTATCCACCTATGGATTTTTACACAAACCCTGATTTACAAAGATTTGTAAACCTGGGTTTGTGCCAAAATTGTACGCCTATCCGACAGAGGTATAGCGAGGGTAAATATCTTATTCTCTCCTCATTACTTTCTAATTCCATGTGTGCAGCATTCTGCAGCACACATAAAAAGAGAATATGCCTCTAAGGAGTGTTTTTATGCAGGTAGGTAGCCCTTCCTGCAAATATGGCAGTGCCACCATTACGCCTGGTTGCAACCATCTTCTTAAGAAGGGTCACAATATGCCAGGGTCACCTTAATGTCAGTGGCGAGCCACATCAATATCAAGGAGGGTCATTGTATGCCTAGGTCTCCATTATGCCAGGAATGGGACAAAACTATATCAAGGAGGACCAACCCTATGGTACTCATGGTGCTCAATGTGCCAGGGTCTCAAATATACCAGGGCACAGCTAAAAGAGCCTCAATATGCTAGGTTCACCTTAATGTCAGAGGCTGGTGACCATGTTGTCAAAGAAGAGCCTCATTGTGGCAGTTCTGGTATATAATACTTTAGGACCACAAATGTACTAGGGACCGACCACTCTTATAATAAGGAGGCCATTCTGTGCGGGTTCACTACTAAGCGAGCGGTGGCCAACCATTATGCCAAAGGAAGGCCACCTTATAGTAGGGTTAACATTATACCGAGGTCCTCCTGATCAGTTCCCCTCTTACCACCACTCCATACAAGCAAGCGCACTTTAACACATATAGGAGATTCTGGGACGCCAGCATCATACAGCTGCTTGCATGCCGGGTAGTTGGTTGTAAAATTCAGTGGGTGGACTGCCACAGGCAAAGAAGACCATGGGAAGCAGGTAGAGAGAAAGACCAAATATGAAACAGGTACTTGAATCTGGGTATAGTGAAAGGGGCATCAGCGAAAATAGAGGGATTAGATAACCCATTAAGGGACTAAAACAGGAAACTATTGGGAGATTTCCTGCACTATTTCCGTGCATGCAGCCAGTCTGATGACAATTGTTTTCGAATGTCAATGCATCCTCAATGCCTGTGTAAGCACACTGTGCATGCCAGTGAGGTATTTCGATTTCCCTTAGCGATGGTTATGCGGATGTTCGCCTTACCCTAGGTCCACATTACACAATAAATGGATTGGAATTTAATGTCACCATTATATCTAAGCTTAAAAAGCAGCATCTTGGTGGAAACAGCCTTGTAATTTAAGTAGTAATGTAAATGCCACTTACAATTACTTTACAAGTACTTGCCATGCCCCAATAAACCATGCATCCATTGCATTGTGTCTTTGAGGGATCCTAAGTATTCGGTGCTGGGGTAGTAAGCAGTAGAAGTGGCAATTTCAAGTTAAGCCTCTTAAATAATACTATTGTGTTTTTTTAATCTGGGTTGTGACAATGCAGTTGTCAAACAGACCTATTGCAACAATATACATAGAGTGCCCATCTGCGCCCGTCCGCGCCTGGACCGCGCCCAGCGCTAGGATCCATGGACCCCGCGCCCCCGGAACGCGAGACTACACTACGACTCCAGCACCCTCCACGCACTCAACATCGGACAAGACCACCCCTGCTACCGAGCCACCCGAAGCGCACCCAGGGACCCTTCGCCTGCCGGAACTGCAGATTCACCAGCATCCAGCCCACCAAACCACCAGCCAGAGAACCCAACCACTTCCGCTGCATCCTCCTCAACACCCGCTCCGCTCACAAGCACGCCATCGAGCTCTGGGACCTCCTAGACTCCACCGCCCGATGTCGCCTTCCTGAAGGAGACCTGGCTGAACGCCACCTCAGCACCAGACATCCCCATAGCCATCCCACAGGGCTACAAGATCTCCCGCAGAGACCGCACCAACAGGTTGGGAGGGGGAATCGCCATCATCCACAAGGACACTCACGCCGAGCACATGCACTTCCAGATCCACACCGACCCCAACACCACCCTCAGAGGAACACTCATCTACAGACCATCCGGACCCCGACCACAGTTCAACAACACCATCGCCGACCTCGTCAGCACCCACGCCCTCGCCTCCACGGACTACATCCTCCTCGGGGACCCGAACTTTCACCTCGAGAACAATAACGACGCCAACTCCACCGCCCTGATCGACAACCTCGCCAATCTCAGACTCAAACAGCTCGTGACAACACCCACCCACGCCGCTGGACACACGCTGGACCCCATCTTCTCCACAAGCCCCCATGTCTCATTTAACCACACCACCGAACCCCACTGGACCGACTTCAGATGTGTCCACTTCACGTTCGAGAAACCCACAGCACACCACTTCACCCAACAGCTGCCATGCCGCTGCTGGGGCAAGGTCACTAAGGACCAACTGACAACCACACTCGCCCTGAGTCCACCCGCCGACCCCACCGGCCCAGACACTGCCGCAACCAATCTCAAACAGTGGATCAACGACTGCGCCAACACCCTCGCCCCTCTCAAGACCACCACAACCAACCACACCAACAAGAAAGCGGCCTGGTTCACCGAAGACCTCCGGAACTCCAAACGCACCTGTCGGAAGATGGAGAAGAAATAGCTCCACGACCGAACACGAGACAGCCATACAGCCCACAAGAGCGCCACCCGCAGACACCAACAACTCATCAGAACCACCAAGAGGACCGCCTTCAACGACTGCTTAGACAACAACGCACACAACACCAAAGAGCTCTTCAGCATCGTAAAAGAACTCTCCAACCCCAGCTCTAACACCAACGACATCCCACCATCACAAGACCTGTGCGACTCCCTGGCCACCTACTTTCACCGCAAGATCACCGACATCCCCAACAGCTTCAACTCCGACACCCCGCACCCACCACCGAGTCTACCACCCCTGCGACCACCACCCGCACCAGCCGCCTGACCGCCTGGTCCTAAGTCAGCGACGAAGAAACCATCAAAACCAGGAACTCCATCCACTCCAGATCCCCATCTGACCCCTGCCCTCACCACGTCTTCACAAAACCAGCACAACCATCACGCCCCACCTCCGGAGAACAATCAATAGTTCCTTTCGAGACAGCAACCTTCCCGGAAAGCAGGAAGCACGCCAAGATCAACGCCCTTCTGAAGAAGCCCAAGGCGGACCCCAAGGACCTTAAGAACTTCCGGCCCATCTCCCGGCCCATCTCCCTGCTCCCGTTCCCGGCAAAAGTGACAGAGAAGATTGTCAACAAACAGCTAACCCGCTACCTCAAAGACAACAACATCCTGGACCCTTCCCAATCCGGCTTTTGCAGCAACCACAGCACCGAGACCGCCCTCATCGCCACCACTGATGACATCAGGATCCTGATGGACAAAGGAGAAACAGCCGCCCTCATCTTCCTGGACCTATCAGCAGCCTTTGACACAGTCTGCCACCGCAACCTATCAGCACGCCTCCATGACGCCGGAATTCAAGAGAACACATCCTTCTTCTCCGGTAGAACCCAGAGCGTCCGTCTCCCACCCTTCCGCTCAAAAAGCACCGAGATCATCTGCGGCGTCCCACAGGGATTCTCCCTCTGCCCGACGCTGTTCAATATCTACATGGCACCGCTCGCCCATGTCGCACGAAAACATAACCTCAACATCATCTCCTACGTCGACGACACCCAGCTGATCATGTCCCTCACCGAAGACCCCCACACCGCCAAAGCCAACCTCCACAGAGGAATGAAGGCCGTAGCCGACTGGATGAAGGACAGCAGACTGAAGCTGAATTCAGACAAGACTGAGGGCCTCATCCTCGGACCAACCCCATCGGCCTGGGACGAATCTTGGTGGCCTACAGCGCTAGGTACAGCCCCGGAACCCACAGACCACGCACGCAACTAGGGGGTCATCCTCGACTCCACCCTCTCCATGACCAGGCAAGTCAACGCCGTCTCCGCGTCCTTCTTCAACACCCTCCGAAAGCTCCGCAGGATCTTCAAATGGATCCCCCCTGACACAAGAAAAACCGTCACCCAGGCCCCCATCACCAGCAGACTCGACTACGGGAAGGCCCTCTACTCAGGAACAGCAACCAATGTAATGTAATGTATGTGTCTTGTAAAGCGCACTGCTGCCCTGAGGCGTCGTGGCGCTGTAGACCGCTGGGGAACACGTCCTGGCTATCCCTGTGAAAAGGTCCCTACTGGGTATCTCCAAGGTGAAACCAGGCATCCCCGGCTAATGTGGGGGGCCGTTGTAGAGATGAAACAAGCTAATGCCCAGAGTTGCCGAGTGTGATCCCTGGTTAGAGTAGGCACCGAGGCGAGAATTATCGAGTCCGCTGACCCTGGTCCATGACCCTGCCGCGTTGGGAATTGAACCCTTGTCCCAGGCCGTTCTCTGCTTCCGGGTCTGCCGCCTCTAACCAGTGACCCACATCACTCCACTACACCAAGCTCCTAAGACAACTACAACGAATCCAGAACGCCTCGGCACAACTGATCCTCGACATCCCCCGACGCAGCCACATCACACCCCAGCAGAGAGGCCTGCACTGGCTCCCCGTCAACAAGAGGATCACCTTCAAACTCCTCATGCACGCACACAAAGCACTACACAACACCGGACCTACATACCGTAAGACAACCGACTCAGCTTCCACACCCCCACCCGAAGCCTCCGCTCAGCCAACCTCACCACGGTTCCTCGTATCCGGAAATCCACAGCCGGCAGCAGATCCTTCTCCTACCTCGCCGCCAAGACCTGGACCAACACTCTCCCTACCAGCCTACGACAGATCCAGGCCCTGCTGGCCTTCAGAAGACTTCTCAAGACCTGGCTCTTCGATCAGTAGCAGCCCCCGTCCCAGCGCCTTGAGACCCTCACGGGTATGTAGCGCGCTTTAGAAATGCAATGATTGATTGATTGATGGATATAGAGTGGGCTTTGGGTCTGCCCCTTCCAACCGTTGGGTTTCTATGAACATACTCTTTCAGCCATTGGCTTGAGACTTTGTCAATCACATCTTGGCTCAGCAAAGTGATTTATACCTCTCTCACCTAATGCTATTGGCTATTTGAGTAACTACTTTCACCTCCACTTGACTGCTTGCATTGACGTGCATTATCAACTACTTTACAAAGTTACCCCTCTTTATCTTCTCCTGCCGGCTTCTTCCTGTGTATTTTGCTCTAGTTTGCTAACAGTGTATGCATTAACACTTGAATCCCAAACCTTTTGGCTTTGTCAGGGCATTTATAACTATTGGCGCATACAGCTACATCAATTAGGCATGATATGTGGTAGCCGTAGCAGAGGCTTTTCTGTAGAGTTAATTCCCAGATTTTTATATGTTGGACAGGCCACATGATGGGCCGCTCCCCCTCTACCCGACCAGGCCCGAGCCCGGTCACTCAAGTGTCACCCACCACCACTTCACGTTTTCCGTCCCCTCCGGGACCCTTGCCTCTGAACATATCGACCTCGTGGGGCCGATCCACTACTGGCCCGCGCACCCAGCCTGGGCGCCATCTTTGGACACTCCGCCACGAGGCCGCGTGGCCCCCGATCGACCCCAACCCTGGGCCTGGCCAGGCCTCAGACATCCCGGCACCACCATCCACCCAGGAGGTGAGCGGACTACTTGGCAGGTCAATGGGAGGAAGAGGTGTCGATGGTTCTCCCCCGCCAGGTGCCGCTCGCCCACAACCTCCCCGGGCGCTGGCTCCACCCCCCTGCTGGGTGTCTGGACTCCCTCATCCCGGACCCCCCGACCTCCAAGTGCGAGGGTCTGGACATCAAAGGGCATCAGCCCTATAACTGGGGCAGCTCCAGAGCAGGAAGGCAGTTGTATCTTGGAGTCGAGAGACGCAGAGAAGAACTCATCCTTGACGGACTACTGGCGCTGCCGTAGCTCTGCCTTGCGCACATCGTCCTGCCTGTTGGCGCTGCCGCAACCTTCGTAATCCTTCATCGTCGTCGGGACCTGCTGGCGTCGCCGCGGACCGTCGCTTCTTCCGTCCATCTCGGGACCTGCTGGCTCCGCCGCGGCCCGATCATCTAGAACGCCGAGCTCGAGGATTGAGAGCTATTTTCATCTATTGGTAACAAGACTGTCCCGCTACCCTTTTCCCAACCCAGAGACCAGAATCGAGGGGACCCCTGAGTCCAGACCTCCTTGTACCATTCTACCGTACCTAAAGAATTGCTATAAAGTATCGTTGAACCTTATCCTTGTGTGGTGTACGTCTGTGGGGGGGAAGTTACTTGTCTGTACGATCGCTGGAGACGGCTCTCCCCGGAGACCTCTCCCCGTATCCTCGGCCGACCCTTCCGGTCCGTCTAACATTGGTGGCCAGCGGCGCGATCCGAATCACCGCATAATCGTACAGGAAGTAGCTCACCACACGACGAAATCACGATGACAACCAAAGAAAGCGGATCCACCGAGAAATTTCAGATGGAGAAATTGGACGAGTACAACCATCGTGAATTAAAACAATTCTGCATCGAACTAGGTATCGCTACCACCGGTCTGAGTACAAAAGACGATTTCAAGCATGCCCTAGAGTCCTGGGCAGAAACCGGGGCCGTCGGAACCACCGACCAAAACATCGCAGCAGTAAAAAAAAACATCACGGCCCCCGAAGAGCGAAGAACGGGTCTCTCGCAGGACGAGATCCAGGAAAGAGAAAGAACACGACTACATGAACTAGAAATGGCCCGGCTCAAAATGGATGTTGAACTTAAGTTGGCCGAACAAAAACTGAGCTTAGAGCACCTACGTCTCCGAGAAGAAAGAGAGGAAAAGCAGAGACAAAGGGAGCTCGAGGAAAAGAGACTGGCATATGAACACGAGCGCAAATTAGCGGAGATAGACTTACGCAAGCAGAACAAAGAGCTAGGGGTGCCCGAGCAACCCCACACCCCAGGGGCAACAGAGAAAAAGGTACACATCCCCAAGGATGTCGTTCGAGAATACTTCCGAGAGGACGACATCCAGCAATGGTTCAAGGCCTACGAAATCGCTATGACCGCCCACCGGATCGATCGAAGCGACTGGGGAGCCGGTCTATGGGGGAGATTCCTCAATGAGGGCCGCGATGCCCTGCTACAGCTCCCGGACCACCAGATGACCTCCTATGACCACATGAAAGCTGCCCTCCTCATCCGCTATGGGCTCACACCCGAGATGTACCGTCAGAGGTTCCGAGACTGCACCCGCATCCCGGGTACAACTTGGGTGGACTACGTGAACTATTTTAGCCGAGCCTTCGAGGGCTGGATCAAAGGAAGCAATGTCACAACTTACGAACAACTCTTCAATCTCATGGTGTGGGAGCATCTATCAAACAATTGCTTCGTTGAGCTCCGCCAGCACCTCCTCGACAGCAAATTGACTGATCCACGGCAGCTCGCAGCCGAGGCTGACCGATGGGAAATCACCAGAGTGGGCCGGAATGGATCGTATGAACAGAACCGGAACAGCAACGGTCAGCACCGTCCCCGAGGAGGAGGGGGCCAAGGACGCGGAAGAGACAACGCTCCGGTCGCCCCCGCTACCAGCTGGTGCTGGTAGAAGAACCCCGGCGCGACCGGGATACCGAGCCAATGTCACGTGTCATCGATGCCAACGAGTCGGCCACTATGCAAACGACCCAAATTGCCCACAGTACCAGAGCCCAAGACCCCGCCAAGTGGCCGCTGCTGCTCTGGGGGAAGAACAGATCTCAGAAGAGCAAGAAGAATATGAGCAAGAGCATCAAGAATGGGAGCCAGCCGCCATGGCTCTAGCATGTTTAGGGGGGAAAGACATGGTCCCGCGGGTCCCCCTACCCGCTAACACCCGGAAGTATAGCCAATGGGTGAGCATCAATGGACGCCAGGCCGAAGCCCTCCGTGACACCGGGGCCAGTGTAACAGCCGTCCGCTGTCACCTGGTGACCCCAGAACAGTTCCTACCAAACATTCTCTGCCCTGTCCGTTCAGCCGATAACTCCGAAAGTCTGTGTCGGATGGCCTGCGTCCCTTTCGAGTGGGGAGGGGTCTCCGGCATGTTGAAAGTGACGGTCCGAGATGATGCCCCCGTAGACTGCCTCCTGGGAAATGACCTTGAAAGCTCCCCGTGGGCAGCCGTAGAACGAAGGGAACACCTGGGGATGTTAGGCATCCCGGACTGGGCGTGCGTCACCACCCGGTCCATGGCCACCCGTGCCAATCCCCGACCGGAGGAACCCGAATGGCCGGCGCCTCCTCCCCCGGTCGCCCCAGTCGAAACCACCGACCGTGCCGTCCCCCCAGAACCGGCTCAACCTCCAGACCTCGCTGGCCTCGACCAGTGGCATCAAGAGGGGGGGCCCACACAAGAGCAGTTTCGCCAAGAGCAGAAGACCTGTCCCTCTCTCGAGGGACTCCGCCAACAAGCCCTCGCCCAAAGCGCAGGGGATACCTCCGGAACACATTGGATCTATTGGGACAATGATCTGCTATACAGTGAACAAAGGATCGCGGAGTTGGGGGCCAGCCGAGTGCTAGTGGTGCCCCTCCGTTTTAGAGACTTCTTGCTAAACCTGGCCCACGATGTCCCCCTGGCTGGACACCTGGGTCAGGATAAAACCTACAGCCGCCTGGTGACCCACTTCTTCTGGCCCAAAATGAGGAATGATGTACTCCAGCATTGCCGATCTTGCCCCACGTGCCAAGCCAGTGGAAAGAGCGGCCGCAAACTAAAAGCCACTCCCGGCACCACACCGGAACTCCGGTTCTGCGTCGACTACCGGGGCTTGAAGGCGGTCACCAGAACAGACGCACACCCCATCCCCCGGGCAGACGAACTAATCGACCGCATGGGAGCTGCCCGCTACCTCAGTATTTTCGACCTGACGGCGGGCTACTGGCAAATCGGCCTCACACCCCGGGCCCAAGAACGATCTGCATTTTCCACGCCTGATGGCCATTATCATTTCAGGGTCATGCCCTTCGGCATGAAGAATGCTCCAGCAACATTTCAGCGGCTCGTCAATCAGGTCTTGGCCGGGCTCGAAGGATTCAGCGCCGCCTACCTAGACGACATCGCTGTGTACAGCCACCATTGGTCCGAGCACCTCCACCACCTCCGAGCGGTGCTACAGGCCCTTCAGCGGGCTGGCCTCACGATCAAGGCCAGCAAATGCCAAATTGGTCAGGGGTCCGTAACCTACCTCGGACACCAGGTGGGAAGCGGCCGGGTGGCCCCTCTGCAGCTCAAGATTGCCGCCATCCGGTCCTGGCAGCCCCCCATCACCCAGACCGAGGTCCGCGCCTTCCTGGGACTCACGGGCTATTACAGACGGTTCGTGAAAGACTATGGTACTATAGTGGGGCCCCTCACAGAACTCACGTCCAAAAATCAACCCCAGAAGGTCAACTGGACCCCAGATTGTCAAACAGCCTTCGAACAACTGAAGGCCGCCATGTGCTCCGCCCCTGTGCTCCAGGCCCCCGACTACAGCCGGGAATTCGTCGTCCAGACGGATGCCTCCGACCACGGCATTGGGGCGGTCCTGTCTCAAGTGAACACCGAAGGCCTTGATCAGCCAGTGGCCTTCATCAGCAGGCGACTCCTACCTCGAGAACAACGCTGGAGCACCATCGAGAGGGAGGCCTTCGCCGTGGTATGGGCCCTCAAAAAGCTCCGGCCCTACCTCTTTGGCACACACTTTCGGGTGCAGACCGACCATCGACCCCTGCAGTGGCTGATGCAGATGCGGGGGAAAAACCCGAAACTACTACGTTGGTCCATCTCCCTACAGGGAATGGACTTCACTGTTGAACACCGGCCTGGGCCAGATCACGCCAACGCGGATGGCCTGTCCCGCTTTTTCCGCCTCGACGAGGAGAATCCCCAAGAGGATGGGTGACTCTCCCCGCCTTCAGCTGGGGGGGACGCATGTTGGACAGGCCACATGATGGGCCGCTCCCCCTCTACCCGACCAGGCCCGAGCCCGGTCACTCAAGTGTCACCCACCACCACTTCACGTTTTCCGTCCCCTCCGGGACCCTTGCCTCTGAACATATCGACCTCGTGGGGCCGATCCACTACTGGCCCGCGCACCCAGCCTGGGCGCCATCTTTGGACACTCCGCCACGAGGCCGCGTGGCCCCCGATCGACCCCAACCCTGGGCCTGGCCAGGCCTCAGACATCCCGGCACCACCATCCACCCAGGAGGTGAGCGGACTACTTGGCAGGTCAATGGGAGGAAGAGGTGTCGATGGTTCTCCCCCGCCAGGTGCCGCTCGCCCACAACCTCCCCGGGCGCTGGCTCCACCCCCCTGCTGGGTGTCTGGACTCCCTCATCCCGGACCCCCCGACCTCCAAGTGCGAGGGTCCGGACATCAAAGGGCATCAGCCCTATAACTGGGGCAGCTCCAGAGCAGGAAGGCAGTTGTATCTTGGAGTCGAGAGACGCAGAGAAGAACTCATCCTTGACGGACTACTGGCGCTGCCGTAGCTCTGCCTTGCGCACATCGTCCTGCCTGTTGTCGCTGCCGCAACCTTCGTAATCCTTCATCGTCGTCGGGACCTGCTGGCGTGGCCGCGGACCGTTGTAACTACCATCTTCATCGGGACCTGCTGGCTCCGCCGCGGACCGTCGCTTCTTCCGTCCATCTCGGGACCTGCTGGCTCCGCCGCGGCCCGATCATCTAGAACGCCGAGCTCGAGGATTGAGAGCTATTTTCATCTATTGGTAACAAGACTGTCCCGCTACCCTTTTCCCAACCCAGAGACCAGAATCGAGGGGACCCCTGAGTCCAGACCTCCTTGTACCATTCTACCGTACCTAAAGAATTGCTATAAAGTATCGTTGAACCTTATCCTTGTGTGGCGTACGTCTGTGGGGGGGAAGTTACTTGTCTGTACGATCGCTGGAGACGGCTCTCCCCGGAGACCTCTCCCCGTATCCTCGGCCGACCCTTCCGGTCCGTCTAACATTATATAACAGTTTTTACTGATATTTACACTGTATAAATACTATGGGCCTAATTTACAAAATGAACTTTGTAGTACATTTGTATCACTACAGAAGTATTAAAAACATGACTAAAAAGTGCTATCCACAAATGCACTTTTGTAGCAATTTACACCTTTGAGTAAGTTTAAAACTTTTTTATATGCACAAACTGCACTTTGCAGTAACTTACACTTTTATAGTGCGTCCCTAACTCCATTGTTTTCCATGGGAAGGTTTTGTAGTTCCAGTGATTAGCAGTCTGTAATGACTTACTTACTGCAAAAGTGTAAGGTACTTCAAAAGTGTAAGTTACTACAAAAGGGTAGCTTGTGAATACCGAAAAATAGCAAACCTACTCAAAAGTGTAAACTTACTCAAAAATGTAAACATACTCAAAACTGTAAGTTACCTTTGTGAATCAGGCTCTAAGAGTGTTAGTAGTGTAGGAAGCTGAGGGACTAAAGCAATGTGCCCAGGATACTAGCTATGAGACTAGGACAAGGTCTGTGGTGTCCAGGTTTCACAGTCAACAATACAACCACTAGACCACATCTCCTCCCAGGTGAGGTAATATAAATTTTATGGTCATGTTGTGTTCCCTAGCGAGTACCCCACCGACTCCATGTACGAGTTAAAGGTGCATGTAACTTCCCTCCTGTATCAGCTATGAAGACGCAAATACATTTGCGTCCAACGTTAACTTGTCCTCTTTCAGACCCACCATGAATGGGTTTGATGGTCCGTTCCTAAGTATGCTATGCCAACGTCTTTTTGAAGTGTACTCCTACGTTTTTCAGCTTGGCTGAAAGTAGGCCCTGAATCTCTGCCATCGAGCCTCTTTTCTGGCTTCTGACTGCGAGGGCCTCTGCCCAAGCAGCCCCCGTACCCGTGAACTCTGACTTACTTCTAGCGCGGCCCTCCGTACTCAGCTCAGCCTGCTGCCTGCCAAGATTGACTATAACCTTCGAGTTATCTGTTTTCCTCCCCGAAGATACATTCCAGCCTGCTAGCTTCAGTAAACATCCCTCCCCAGCTACAGGGCTAAAGGGCCGACCTGTCTTTATGCAAGTAATTCATAGCCTCTGTTGCCATGCTTCCATGGAAGGCCCCATGCCCCACGCTTCTCATACAGACATTCAGGCGCTTATACACGCACTCACAGCAAGTATAGAATAGCTTCTGCTCTAGAGACCTTTCTGCCCAGATAGCTTAGTTCCTAAACATCAGATATCAGATATGATAGAAGCACAAGTTGATCTGACATGCCAGACTTCTGTCTCTTTCCGTCAGTGTAAATGTCAAGTCCCCTGCACCCCGTCTATCACACGTCATGCAGCTGCGCGCGCATCCAAGCTTCCGATTTCTGCTGACATTGCAACATTCTGTTAGCACCACCCCTTGGTGCCACCCACTTGCGTCACCTATCAGTGACGTTTCTAGCACACACGCCTAGTTCACGCCTAGTTTACGCCTCTTGATGATGTACTAGCACCACGTGTATACTGTTATCTTGTCTTCTCTCAGCTGTTACGCCTCTTACATTGAACACTATGATGTAAATCAAGTATATAAGCTATGTATTGTCAATAAACGTTGGCGCGCTCATCATCTATCCCTTCTGACACCCTGTGTGGTGGTCAGAACATGATATCCTGATTCCTTTATGAGGAATAAAACCCTTAGAAACTCTTACACCACGGACTCTGTTTTCCTTCATTCCGATTGAGTTATTATTGATTAAGTACTTACCTGCATAGAAATTAAGAGAGTAAATTAATTATTTACATCATTTTGGCGCCCGAATAGGGACCCCTCCCCCACCTCACGCGCCGGAAGGTGCGTTGCAATCCGTGTCCCCTGCCATCAGTTAGACGGACAACACGTGTACTGGCAGGATTTCCTGCATCCCCCTCTGACACACGGAGGTGACGAAGACTGCGATCAGTGCCCAGACGAGGCGGTGAGGAGTGCGGAGGATCCCGACCAGAGCCCAGCCGAAGGAAGCAAGGTCCGAGGTGTGAAGAGGCCCACCAGTTTTCCGAAGTTTTCCGAAGTTTTCCGAAGCTTTCCGAAGTTTTCCGAAGTTCCGAGTCGAGTCCAGTCGAGTTTTCCGAGGCCTTCTGTTTTCCGTGCTTCCCGGTGAGTACCATTGCTGGGTCGTATCTAGACGGGTTTGGGTACGCAAGTCCGGTCTGCACTGTTTTTAGGCAGTGTATCTGTACTGTTTAGCAGTATATAAAGTATTCCGAATTTCTGCACTGTTACAGCAGTGTATCTGTATCGTTGAGCGGTACATTCAGAGTAAGGGGAAATTAGCTATGTCTTTAAATGTTTCATGTAATTAATGTCGTGGTATGAATGTGATTGTTTTTGTGCATTATTGTGTTTTTGTATAAATAGTTACAGTTGACATTAAGTATCTAGGATCAAGCATTCCAGTATCAAGTAGGCACAATGCCGTTTTTCAACAAATTAAAGCAGATAGGAACTAGGAAAGGGATGTTAGAGGAAGAGATTCCGATCCCCCCTAGGGACACTCCAGGAAATTTTATGTATAATAAGCATGGCATAGACGCCATCCTGTATCTAGAGTTATGGACCGATTATACCAAGCACTTAGAGGAAAGATACCGATGGCCAGTTAACGGAACATGGGATGCCGAGTGCATCATAAAAGTAGAAGAAATATTACGGAAAAAGAAAGCTAGACAATCTCAGAAAGACGCCATAGAATTTTGGCGTAAGGAATCACGTAAGCGTGCTGATAGAACACTCCGTAGAGAAGACAGACTTAAAGAATCAGAAAAGGCCCAAGAAAATGAATTAGTTATTGAGGGAATTCGAGTAAAAGCAGAACAAATAGATCGTATCCTAAATGGCAAAGTGAACAACATGTATCTTTTGGCCGATGGTACCCCTGACGCCATTTCAGAAATACCGAAAAATTTGCCGTCACCATTAGTTCCAACTAAAGTAATACATAAGACTACTAAAGACATATTCCTAAATTCATATCTCGAAGATGTAGCGCCAGCTTACACCAATCTGCCTGTTCGTGCCCTGCCTACTGACAGGGCCGGGGGTGGTACTGCCCCCCAAGATCACTCTCAGCCGGCACCGAAAAAGACTAGTCCCGCTCCGCCAGCTCCGCCACTTCCCTCACCTAAAACTGATTTACCGAAACCACTTCAATCAGATCCTACTAAAAGACAAATTCAGATACTGACTACACACAGAGATAATGCCCAAGTTTCCGCTTCAGGAGGTGCGACCGCGGGTCTACAGACCCCGCCACCGACTCACAGATTAAATCTCAGAGGTCTGCAGAGTCCTCTTACGCACAGATCCCCCCGTTCTTCTAATTCATCCCGTCTTGATGCACTAAAAGAAAATATGTCAGTTTGTAGATATGATCCAGAACCTGGACAGGACGACTTAATGGTATTAGCGTCTTTACGGTTAAGATCTGCTACTGATAGTTTGTTATGTTATGCAGGAATGAAGGAGCACCTAGATAGAATATATGAGTTCGTTCAAACGGGAAAGGACCCCGACAGTATTAAGGATGCCCTGGAGAAACAGAAAGTTACCATGCAAGCACTGATACTACGATTTTTCATAAATTGTCTAATAAGAGAACGAGACAGGCCCGGAACAGAGCAGAGTGAATTAGATGCATTGAACAAGTGGGGTCAAAATATAGCCGATGGAAAACATGACAGACAAAATTGCATAGAGGCCATGTATAAAAAGATTAAGAAAGCAGTGATAGCAGTACACGAGAAAGAGAAAGAAAAGGCTCCCTCCGAGGAGGAAGAAGAATCTGAAGAACCAGAACCGACTACAAGTACTATAGCATATGTAGGTAGGGGAAACTACCTTAGGAAAGGTGTCCGTCCGGAAAGCAAGAGAGTTTTCTTCTCTGCCTTAACGAATCCGAATTCTGCTGAACATCAGTTCCAGGAAACTGATAAACGGCTTCGAGATCGAGTTGGGTACCATGTACTCAATTCTATGGATGAACAAGAATTAGCCCGATCAGCGGTATCATGGGCCGAAAATGCAGACATATATAATGATGACACCGTAGCACAGACATTTCTGAACCTCTCCCCCGACGAACAGAAATTAGCAGGGGTATATATGATTCAGCACCTTCTCATTAAGTACAGAAAACATTATTCCGATCCAGGTCCCTTACATGAGACACTAGAAGCACTACTGATGGATAGATGGAGAGGCTTAAGCACTAAATTAGTTCAAATAATTCTAGAACAACGACGCAGATATGACACCTTTGTAAGTCCTGAATATGTTCCCGCCCCACCTCCAGAAAGGAAAATGTACCATATGCAGTACGGGGGTGGTATTGAAAGTCAGAACCCCTTGCGAGAAGTGCACCCTGTTATGGGTGAGGATAAAATTCTGAAACGCGTGTATGTACACACGCCTCTGACTAAATTAGAACTGTTAGAAATGAAGAAATTAGTACCGTGCCATGATAAAGACCCTGCAGGTTTCCATAGAGAGCTCAAAGACATGTTACTGATGGGGGACTACACATATGATGATATCATGAAAATGTTGAAAGTATTATTGCCTACGGGTATATTCGAGAAATTAAAGGAAAAGGACTGGGAGGTGGGAGACGCAAAGATTGCCTGGGCAGAAATAGAGGATGAAGAAAAGAAACGGGTTCCAGGGTTAGGCCTTGGGGACAAAACTAAAGCATTACCAGGTTTGATAGTACAGGTCCTGCCCAGATTATTGACAACTAGAAAGGAGGATTGGGATGCAATCTCGTCCTGTAAACAGAAACATGATGAAGATACTAGCGACTTTTATTCAAGATTCGAGAAATGTTTTATTATCAATAGTGGCCTCCAGCCAAGTAGCGAGTCGTACCCACATCTTTTTGTATCAAAGTTAGTCGAGAATTCCCTACCGTTAGTTAAAAATAGAGTGTATAAAGTCGAGAGTACATGGCAAGCAAATACGCCATCCCAGATGTTACAAATGTTACAATATCACCAGAATAGAATTAGGGAAGAACAAGATCAGGAACAGAAACGCATGAAAGACACGAAAATGAAAATGTTAGTAGCCCAGACGGTCCCATCCGACAGTCACAGGAAAGGTACGACCCAGACAAGTCACGCTGCAGTTCCGGTTAAAGGGACATGCAATTATTGCAAACAGCCAGGTCACTACGTTCACGAATGTGCAGTTCTGAAACATAACATAGCGACAGGTAAAACTAAAGAGAGACCGCATCCGCCTAGACAAGACCATAACCAGCATCAGTCTACCCCAAATACACAGCCCATGCATGCATCCGCACAGACAGCACAGACCGTAGCAGTACCACAGCCACAGCCCATTGCTGCAACTCAGCAAGTCTCACAACAGATGTACCAGTATGCCCAGTCTGCTTACCCCGAATATTCCCGATATACATGAAACAGCCTAGAGAGGGAAGGTGGCTTGCCTCTTATCGAGATTCCTGTAGATCAAGAAGGTCCTTATGTACACAGTCAGGTATTGGGGAAAGATAGAAAGTTTTTAATTGACACAGGGGCAAGTCGCACTACAATAAGTCATGACGAAGTTCCAGGGGCACCCCTCTCAGGCTCACAAAATGTTTCCCTTGGTTTTTCAGGACAACCTATTGTAAATGAAGTATCAGAACCAGTTCCCCTGGCTGTGGGTCCATTATCACGCGTTACAGACCTGTTACTAACAAAATCATGTCCGGAAAATCTGTTAGGAATTAAAACACTGAAAGCTCTAGGAGCTATAATATGCTGCTCCCCGGAGGGAGTTAGACTATTTCTGCGGGATTTCAAGGGTCATTACGTTCTTCGTGAGTTTGACGTCAGATTGAAAAATGTACCTGATTACTTGTGGGCAAAAGGCCCAACTGATGTAGGATGTATGCACATTACACCATACCGCGTTACCCTCAAGGCAGGTGTTGTATTACCCAGAATCAGACAATACAAGTTACCACCCGATGCTGTAGCGGCTTTACTGAAAATAATTGAAGAGCTCATTGCCCAAGGAGTGGTCGTCGAGACCGACTCCAATATCTGTAATTCACCCATCATTCCGATTCTTAAACGTACTGATCCCAATGCACCGCCAGTATATCGGCTGGTGATTGATCTTCGAGAATTGAATAAATGCATTATCCCACAGTATCCTGTGGTCCCCGATATATCATCTCTATTGACTGCTATTGATTCAGAAGCGACGTTCTTCACTGTAATTGATCTCAAGAACGCCTTCTTCAGCGTGCCTATTGATCCCGAGAGCCAATATCTCTTCGGATTCTGTTTAAATGGACGCAGTTTCAAATTTTCGCGCGCACCTCAAGGATTTACAGAAAGCCCCAGCATCTATAGTCAAGCACTGAAAAGACAACTAGATTGTATTCAAATGCCAGTTAACACCGCTTTACTACAATACGTCGATGATCTGCTGATCACCGCACGAAGTGAGCCCGAATGTGAAAAAGCATCACTGACAGTTTTACATTTCCTGGCTGACAAGGGACACAAGGTGTCTCCTTCGAAGCTACAATTCTGTGCTCAGCAAGTTGTGTACTTGGGTCACTTACTGTCCAAAGTGGGGAGACAGCTCACTCCCGATCGCATTCAGTTAATTATGAACATGCCGCAACCCAAGACACAAAAGGAAGTGCGGGCCTTCATAGGCCTCACCTCGTACTGCAGACAATGGATTCCCCAGTATGCATTCTTAGCTAAACCACTCATCCAGTTAACGACACAGGAGGCAGCGACTTCGACTGTCCTCCCTTGGACTCAGGAACACACACAAGCTTTTGAAGAATTAAAGAAAGTTTTATGCCAAGCACCAGTTTTAGCGACACCATGTTACAGCAAACCGTTTACACTTTTTGTTACAGAACGTGATGGCACAGCGTTGTCTGTCCTCACTCAAGACCAAGCAGGTTCACATAAGCCGTGTGCTTATTTTTCTAGTACATTGGATTCAGTAGCTCAAGCACTCCCTGCGTGCTTAAAGTCAGTAGCAGCAACAGCGTTAGCAATAAGACAAAGTGATTCAATTGTTTTAGGTCATCAGTTAACAGTTCAAGTACCACATTCTGTAGAGGTTTTGTTAAACAGAACCCAGACTCAACACTTAACTATAGCACGACTGACAGGTTATGAATTAACACTATTCCAGCCACACATAGAAATCAGACGTTGCAGCATCCTGAACCCCGCAACACTGTTACCTACAGTTATGACAGATCCAGCTCCGCATGATTGTATAGAAATAATTAATGCAGTAACTAAGCCTAGACGAGACTTAACAGATGTCCCATTGACAAATCCAGACCTGACACTTTATGTGGACGGTTCATGCATGAGAACAAGTACAGGAGAATTAGTGGCCGCGTACGCCGTGACCACTGAAACTGAAATTAAAGAAACACATCGGATTGACACCCTGTCTGCTCAAGCAGCAGAGCTCATCGCTCTGACCCGAGCTTGTATTCTAGCAAAGAACAGAAATGTTAACATATACACAGATTCCCGCTATGCCTTCGGAGTTGTACACGACTTCGGAGTCCTCTGGCAAGAACGAGGTTTTCTGACTTCTCATGGGGCCAAGATACAACATGGCCCCCTCATTCAAGCACTGTTAGAAGCAATACATTTGCCCTCGGGCATATCAGTCATGAAGTGTAAGGCACATACTAAAGTCACAGATTCTGTTTCCCAGGGTAACGACCTGGCAGACCAGACAGCAAAACATACAGCACTGACTCACACCCAGACTACTGATGTGACAAAGACAATAGTACAAACACAGTGTATGGCAGTTAGAGATCCCGCCCTAGACGTAATTGACATCCAGACACATGCTACTCCAGAGGAAATAAAGAAATGGACTGAACTAGGAGGGATTCAGACAGATCAAGGTTGGGTGACGAAGGGAAAATCTATATGGTTTCTCCCCGACTCAATGGTTCAAGTCATGATAAATACAGCACATAGTCCTGCCCATCTTGGAGAGAAAGCCATGTTAGACAGTTTACAGAATCTCTGGTACAACAAACACTTACGAGCAGCAGCAAAACAGAAAGTGCGTACTTGCATGATCTGTTGTCAGTTCAATCCAGGTAAAAGCGTCCCTGTTGAGCAAGGTGGATTTCATCCTCCCGATCACCCTTTTGAAGTCCTCCAGATGGATTATATCCAGATGAATAGCTGTAGAGGATTTAAGTATGTCCTTGTAATTGTTTGTGCTCTGTCCCGCTGGACCGAAGCATACCCAGTCCCAGACTACACTGCTCCGACCACTGCCAGACAGTTGGTTCGTGAATTCTTCCCACGGTACGGTTTGCCCCGTGTCGTGTACTCAGATAACGGACAGCCGTTCTCGTCCGAGCTGATGAAACAAGTTTCCCTCTTGCTAGGATATCAGTGGAGGTTCCACTGTGTCCGACATCCCGAAGCAGCTGGCCTTGTAGAAAGGCATAATCAGACACTAAAGATCCGTCTGGCCAAGATCTGTCAGGAAAAAGGGGTCGACTGGATAGTCGCCCTGCCCGTGGCACTATTCTACATGAGAATGGTCGCCCACTCGAGATCAGGGCTATCCCCGTACGAAGTGGTCTTTGGCAGACCACCGAATATGTGGGGGACGCCCGTTCCGAAAAAGATCACTGATATTGATTGTAACATGTTGACAGATTACCTTGCCTCCTTGATGTCTGCACTCCAATCATGTCGTTCACAGGTTGCCGCGGCCTTCCCTGACAACACCGATGTAAAGGCTCATGAGGTCCGTCCAGGTGACCTGGTAGTCGTCCGGAATTTCGACCGGAAAAGTCCGCTGGAGCCCCGCTGGAAGTCTCCAAAGACCGTTCTGCTTACCACCAGGACCGCCGTGAAAATCGAGGGGAGAAAGGGGTGGGTCCACACGAGTCACATCAAGCTATGCAATGAATTAAAAAACGGACTGAAACAGGACTCTGACTCGTCCACCCCCACCAAAGACTGTGTTGAAGCACAAGACGTTACTGTGCCTAAAAGAGAAAAGACTCCTCAAGAACTTTACCGAATGAAGCTTCGATCTAGCAAGTCAGACAGTTTAATTGTTTAAGTCCTCCCCTAGGTGAATCGGTTAAATAGTTTCTGACATGTATCCCCTAGATCGAGTTAGAGAGAGAGAGGAAAAGAGAAGAACATATTGCAAATCACTTCGTAGTCACTGCATAGTGACACTAATAATCATGTTTATTCTGAGTATTCTAATTATTATTGCCAGCATTCTGCTTCCTATGTACTGGCCTATTTTCAGGCGTGAACAATCTGCTTACAATGTCTCTGCTGAACACTCTTTTAGTGAACTTCCTGCACATGAACTCTCTTACAGACTTGCGCTGCGCAACAATACATTCATTAGTATGTTACACCATTCCCATCAGACAAGTAATGCTACAGACTGTTGGATATGTGGTCGACTCCCTCCCTACCAGAATTACAAGGGAGCTCTGCCCCTCTTTCCGTACCCATTCACTCACAATGGCTCCTGTGGAGCATGGTTTAAAATAATTAATTCTTTAGATCCTGATATTGCTGTTTTCGATGGGGGCTGGGTTTGGGGAAACTTGAACTTAGTCCTGCTCAACGTCTGTTATCCTGATAAAGAAGGACTTCCCACTCGAATAGGAACTGATCTAGAAAATGAAGTATATGGATTAGGTAATTACACAATTAGCCTTATGATCCTCACTGTTGAATCTGAAACTGCTCCAGTTTTGCCCCATATGTTAGTGTTACCAGTCACAGGTGAATTATGTGTTAGCAAGAAAGGTTCAGTACACGTAGGTCATAGTAAATGCACTACTGTGATCGAGTTCAGTGACCATGGTAAATCGTCTTTTAAAGCTACCAGTCATTCCTATTTTGTTTGTGGTCATACCGCATACATACGTTTGCCCCCAGATTGGGACGGTACCTGTTACATTGCCTTCCTTCTGCCACCTGTTTTCCTAGCTCCTCCTGATTACCATAGAAATACGAATCTAGCACCGAATAGACCCAAAAGAGATATTCCCCTTGTCGACTACACAGAAACGGCATGGGAACAGTACACTGATTTCAATAAAGGATTCTTTTTCTTCCTAGGACCCGTCCAAAACAGTAAATTAATACGCAGATTAACGAGAACACTTGAAGCAGTAGTGAACGAAACTGCCTCCGCTCTAGGTAACTTAACAGAGGAGCAGTCTGCTATACGGACTGTTGTCCTTCAAAACCGTCTTGTGATTGACGTTATCTTGGCAGATAGAGGTGGAGCTTGTAAGGTCATCGGGTCAAGTTGCTGTGTTTTCATTCCACAAAACGCACCATCTGTCTATCAAGCCATCACCCGTTTACATAAAATTGCAAATCAGATACATCAGAATCCAGGCACCTGGACTTGGTCCGGTTGGTTCTGGACTACGTTAACAGCTTGGGGATGGAAGATTTTATCCTTCCTAGGCATCGGCCTTGTTATAGTATTCAGTTGTTGCCTATGCCTGCAGTGTGGGCCAGCGATTTGTGGACTGTGTGCCACATCCTGCATCGAGCATTCCAGTTGTCTCTCAAACAGTCAAAGAAAGAAAGACGAACATATAATGTTACAAGAACAAACAGATCGATTTATGAGGATCGATATATCATGAAGGGTCCGTAGGGAACAAGGAGGGAATGAGGTAATATAAATTTTATGGTCATGTTGTGTTCCCTAGCGAGTACCCCACCGACTCCATGTACGAGTTAAAGGTGCATGTAACTTCCCTCCTGTATCAGCTATGAAGACGCAAATACATTTGCGTCCAACGTTAACTTGTCCTCTTTCAGACCCACCATGAATGGGTTTGATGGTCCGTTCCTAAGTATGCTATGCCAACGTCTTTTTGAAGTGTACTCCTACGTTTTTCAGCTTGGCTGAAAGTAGGCCCTGAATCTCTGCCATCGAGCCTCTTTTCTGGCTTCTGACTGCGAGGGCCTCTGCCCAAGCAGCCCCCGTACCCGTGAACTCTGACTTACTTCTAGCGCGGCCCTCCGTACTCAGCTCAGCCTGCTGCCTGCCAAGATTGACTATAACCTTCGAGTTATCTGTTTTCCTCCCCGAAGATACATTCCAGCCTGCTAGCTTCAGTAAACATCCCTCCCCAGCTACAGGGCTAAAGGGCCGACCTGTCTTTATGCAAGTAATTCATAGCCTCTGTTGCCATGCTTCCATGGAAGGCCCCATGCCCCACGCTTCTCATACAGACATTCAGGCGCTTATACACGCACTCACAGCAAGTATAGAATAGCTTCTGCTCTAGAGACCTTTCTGCCCAGATAGCTTAGTTCCTAAACATCAGATATCAGATATGATAGAAGCACAAGTTGATCTGACATGCCAGACTTCTGTCTCTTTCCGTCAGTGTAAATGTCAAGTCCCCTGCACCCCGTCTATCACACGTCATGCAGCTGCGCGCGCATCCAAGCTTCCGATTTCTGCTGACATTGCAACATTCTGTTAGCACCACCCCTTGGTGCCACCCACTTGCGTCACCTATCAGTGACGTTTCTAGCACACACGCCTAGTTCACGCCTAGTTTACGCCTCTTGATGATGTACTAGCACCACGTGTATACTGTTATCTTGTCTTCTCTCAGCTGTTACGCCTCTTACATTGAACACTATGATGTAAATCAAGTATATAAGCTATGTATTGTCAATAAACGTTGGCGCGCTCATCATCTATCCCTTCTGACACCCTGTGTGGTGGTCAGAACATGATATCCTGATTCCTTTATGAGGAATAAAACCCTTAGAAACTCTTACACCACGGACTCTGTTTTCCTTCATTCCGATTGAGTTATTATTGATTAAGTACTTACCTGCATAGAAATTAAGAGAGTAAATTAATTATTTACATCACAGGAAGCTGATAAATATGATTTATAGACGTGCAGAGCGAACCCTGCAGCAGCAGCCCTGGCAGCTGGTCTGGGTACCATGGCGACCACATGAGGGCCCAGTGAGGGAATTTCCCAGTGAATATGGCTCGTGACAGGAAGGGCAGCAGGGAGAAGAGGCGGCAGGCGGTTTTGTTCTTAAAGGTTGGGCAGATAATGAATTCTTTGCATGCAGCCTGCTTAGGGTCGGCAGGCGTTTCTGCTTCAGTAACTCCCTGCTGCCCACAAATGTTTATTACCTCGGGCTAAAAACGGAACTGCGTCACCACGTGCGCAGGTGGGACATGGATGTTAAGGTGGCAAATCCGTCAAAAGTTAGTGGCAAATCCGTCAAAAGTTAGTGGTAAATCTTTGATAGTCGGAAGGTTCGGATTTTATTTGTCGATAGGTACTATTTTCAAAGATAAAGTCGTTTATCTTGTAAAAAATGAATACAAAAAAACCCACAAATTATAAAGTCGGAGAGCATGGGGCAATCTTTTCAAACTTTACTTAAGCTAGATGAAGTTGCATAGCCAGGCCTCTTATGACGGTGTTATTATGCAAACTCAAACCCAGATGTTTTATTCTCTTCTGCGATTTTCAAATTGGAATCAGAAAGAGCAAACGACCAAGATGTGTGATTTTTCATAAATCCTTGGGCAAGCTTGTCGTGCACTTCATCCTGGGTAGTTATCAGTTTCAACAACTCTTAGATAATTAGCTATACAAGTCATTTGGAAATCGGAGAGGTGAAGACCATATGTGGGGGCATATTACCAAGGGCCATTATCGCCGCATTAGCGGGACTTTTTCCCGCTAGTGCGGCGATACTTTCATCGCCCTATTACCAAGCTGTCGCTAACACCAGTTAGCGACAGCTTGTAGGCGATAGCGGGCATTTAGGGGCCCACTTTGCATGTCAGCGATATTTATCGCTAATGACATGCAAAGTGGGCGTGGCAAGATGTTAGCAACCGAAAACAGTCGCTAACATCGCTATCTCCTATTACCAACTTTTGGAGATATTCGCGCTAAGCGCGAATATCTCCAAAAGCTAACGCCTGCCCTGAGCAGTTCTTAGCCATGTTATCCAATGGTAGGTGGATAACATGGCTAAGAGCATTAGCTCGGTAATGCATGAATATCGCTGACTTTTCAGCGATATTCATGCATTTCGGCCGATTTTTATCGCTTAGGAGATAAACCTTGATAATAGCAAGGCTCCTAAGCGATAAAAATAGACGAAGCACGGCGATAAAATTATTGCCGCTAACCAAGCATAGCGATAATTATCGCTTATGCTTGGTAATATGCCCCGTGATTCGCACCATTTATTTTTTCTGTATATTTGCCTTTCGATCTTTGATCGTTTAAGTTAGGGTGAGAAAGCCATTGCATATTCAAGCTGACTTTCTAGTTTGTTAATTAAAATATTGATATTCATGAATCGGAGAGTTGACGTCCTTGCAGCTTCCTAAACATGATTAAGCAGAATTTGGATTCATTTTTTTTTATTCGATCCTACTTCCCATCTTGGAATGACCGAGCGAGCCTTGCTGTATAAAAAAGAAGATCCCTGGCTGCAAAGCTGTATCAAAAAGAAGAACCCTGAAAAGATAATCCAAAATGTTGTGTTTCACACAACCCATCACAGTAGGAGCGTGGCCTTTTTGTTCAACGCATTGAAACTCATATGGAGGGGACAGGTTGAGTGTCTCTCACGCCGGTAACCCTTCCCTCCACAAAGACATTGGATAACAACCCGAGATCCACATAAGGGCCACAGAAACGACTTCCAGTAAAAGACTTAAAATGCTTCAAGCGCCCCCTTTTAAGGTCCATGTGAAATTGTCATTCTATGTGCCTTACTGCTTCTAAGATGACAAGGTGACCAGAACTGTCCCCCGTCAACCATCAGCGTATCCCTCCAAGAGCCAGTCTAGTTCACCTTCCATCTGGCTCCCTCAGAGCTGTAACATGAATTGAAAAGCAAATGAAAACAGTGTATTCACAAACATGTCAAGAAAACCTTGCCCCCCTGGTGCAGTCATGAGGGATACAGTTAACCAGTAGAGGTGCCTTAAAAAGCCTGAGCTTTTTTTGGTTCAGGAGATTCACGGATAGTTTAAGGTCCAGGATAGAGAAACCACCACAACTGCATGGGTACTAAGTGGGACCACCCTATAAATGCCTCAAGGAAATGCATAGATAACCTTTACATTTCAGCAAATATTAAATCCAACAGGTCCCCCTGATGATACTGAACCAGATCATTACCTCTCAAGTTGAGAATAACCAGAACCGGAGGCAGAAGCCCGCTTGGTACATCCTTCTTGATGACCGTTTTTAGGGTCATGATGCACAGACGTCCGTGGCCAAACCACCTCATCCTGAAGCCCAGTTTTCTGGCGCACTAAGTGAAGTCACAAACTCAATTTACCAAGCACTTCCACTGCAGGAATGCTGCAGGACCAGGACTTCATGAAGAGGCGTAACACCTAGATGAACTAACATGGGAGGGAAAAACACAATTTTGCCTAGCTTCCATGGGTTATACCATATTAAGGGGGACATATTGCTTAAAACACTACAGGTTTCACATCCTAATCTTTAGTACTAGTTGTGTTGCAAAACCAGAATCTGCGGCTGTAGTGTCTGCACAAATGCAAAATGAGTGTGAGCTCAAATTAATTGCATCAGTCCCAACCGCCACTGTGTCTGACCTTAGTATGTTTGAGAACTGAAGCCTAGAAAGCAGGACTCCTTCAGCTTGGAGGAACTGAGCCCTCGCTACCTCCTGCGTCCTATCTGCCAAGTACTGCCTCACAGCTTGCACCAGGAAACAGTTACACCCAGGGGGACATTGCTTCCAAGGGCACCATCAGTCTCATGGACACCGTTGAGAATTATATGTTCACCCTCCCCTTTTAGATTCATCTTAGAGAAAGGCAAGGAAACAGCCCCCTCAGGCCAGTTAATACCTTTGAGCAGAAAGCCCTCATGAATGTCTTATTTTGAACCAACAGCCAGCTCCTCTACCCTGAAGGCCCTTAAAAGCCCAAGCAGACGACAGCCTTGAAGTGAAGGACCTCAAGCGCCGAGGTGCCCTGCTACGAGGATCCTTACCTTGCCGAAGCCAAGTGGCTGCTTGTATCCAGCCTAAACCCTCAAGCCTTTGCCAACCCCTCATGTCCCTCCAAATGAAAATGAAGTTGGAAAAATCCCAGGCCCTGTCATTTTGTAAAGAAAGGGATAGTGCAGACTAATTCCTTCTTACGTATGCAGCTGATCAGCCATCCTGCTTCAGGGAAGAGAGAAAAGTAACACAAGACTCTTCAGAAAACAACACCCTTTAACCAAACTCATCCATAAAAACAAATAATACTTAAGTGTCTCCTCATAGTGTATTTTAGGCTTAGGTGCTAGACTGATTGCCACCCGGTCTGAAAGTACAGGGCCCCAATCCTCCATAGCTGGTTGGGAAATGGTGTGGATATGCCTTTGGATGGAGGTGGCTAAATCCCTACAGCTTGAAACGAACTAGAACATCAGCAGCGTTATTCATCACTGCAGGCACATGTTTAGCCTTAAGTGTCACATTATTCCTTAAGCACCGCAGAATGATCTCTTTCAGCACCTTCAACGCCATCTTGCACCTTGCATGTTGCTTGTTAATGAACTCAACCACAGCCATGCTATCCGACAAGAACATTGCAGACTGATCATGGAAATTTCCAGACAACACTGTTAGGGCAACAAGAATGGGAAATTCAAAAGCCACATTCCTCATCAAGCCAGAAACAAACCATTTCACCGGCCACTTCTGTGCACACCATTATTACCCCAAAATCTCTTCAAACCCACACTTCCTGGAGGGTTGTATGACAGAACCATGCATGACTAAACCACACGTGCCTTAACAATGCGGTCGGAATAACGAATGCGTCTTAACCACGCATTCCTTTACCGCGTAAGTCTTTACAACGACTTGCCTTAGGGAAAGCGCTGGACTTTAGAGCAGTATAATTTACTATTCCAACTCTAGGTTGTGCAACAATAGGGATATACCTAAGGCATGTCGGTATAATGACATCCATGGTAAAGGAATGCGTGGTTAAGGTACATTTGTTTTTTGCGACCATCATCGTTATTGCTATTTCCCATCTGGGAGCATCACTGAATCGGCCCAGCTATTACCTGGACTTTAGTGGTCCATGCCAAAACACTAATCCATTAGTTCTCTCCAGGAAAGACCCCCAGATTCTCGAATCCTGTTTCACCTTCACGGACAGCCCGGTTATGTGATGTTTTAAGACCAGACATTGCTTGTGCGATGGATGTAGGAAAGGGGTGGCCCAAGGGTATGTTGCACAGGGCAAATTCAACTGTCCTACCAACATCTGGAGCTGGTGCAACATCACCTTCCTAGCACCCAAACACAATGGGATGGGATCCTTGAAAGCAACAACTTTCTCGGAGGAAGCCTACACACTCCTGCCACTGAGTCTAACTAAATGCTAACAATGTCAGCATTGTGTTGGGGACACAAGTTTCTCATGCACATGCGGCACCACCAAACTGGCAAAACAGTCTCACAAAGACTGCCAAGGACTCCCTGCAGTGCCCTGAAACTGGGTGATCGAGGAACAGAAAGCCTTCCAGGTAGTGCAAGGCCCACGGATAACCCATCCCAAAAATGTGCTACATTTCTCAAAGTAAGAGCCGGTCATAGAGCAGCCCTTCTGCTTGCGTTTGTCAAAGTAAAACAATCGCTTTGACAAGAAACCCAAAAAGTGGAGAACATTTGGGTGAACTGGCAATAGCCTGGAAGAAGGTCCAATACCAGCCTTAGCCAACAGGGTCCCTGGGCCCAAAGTAACAGCCTGATCCAGCGGAGCATATTTCACAGTGCAGCGGGACTGATCTATGGCATCATTAACTGGGTGTGCTGCATGGGGCGGCAAGTTTGTGAATTAGATCAAATTCTTTTTGGAGTACCACACCTAGAGGAAAACACAGAAAATGTCCCAGTGGAATGACACCAAAAGTGCTCACCACCCTCTCCATCTCCTTTTCCTTTTCAATATTGTATTCAGCAATTTTCATATTCACCTGCTGGGACTGCTGATTCTTGTACCTCAATACCCTGCCATGCACTGGAGTCCTAAATCCAAATGTAAAGCCATCTTATAACAGCTGTGCTGACTGAACATTGTTGGGATCAACCAGGGGATCAAAGCTTTCATGTTGACTGGAGTGGGAGCCTTCTCAAACAGATGTTGACGATCACTGCTTTTGGTAATCTTTAAATCGTCCCTTGCTATTATGCTCTCGTCCTCAGTGAGGTCAGGCCCTGTCAGACCAGTTGACAGCACCGCTACCCTGGAAGTCCTTTGGTAGAACGTTTGCTAGGCTAAATACCAAGTCGGTTGAAGTTCAGGCGATGCCATAACTTGTTGAATGTTACCACTGGGTATCACTACTGTTGGAGGTATAGTCCCACTCACTGCCAGGCAGTTATTGTCCCTCTGAACAATAATTTGGCTAACGATTACCTTGTTGAGTTTCCCAACAAAGATGCTGCCAATGCCAGGCCAGAAACCCACTCTCTAGTTGCCCCTGGGTCATTTTTAGATAATATGTTGGCATTCACTCAACTGGCTCCAAGGCAGGCCTGGTAAGTCTAGAGTGACCACCACATGTTCCCCTGAGCCCATCCCCATCCTGGGCTTTTTTTATATTGACGGAAAATCAAAGTTCTGGGGAAGGCCTGCCCTTCTTGGCCACTCTGGTTCCTCCGCAGATACAGGCGGAGCACTATGTGTCTCTGTATCCACCGTTTTAGGTCTCAACAATGCCAGCAGACCCTCAATTGTGTTCAACCTGCCCATGACTCTTTCCAAGTCTTGATCCCCCTGGTCCACTCATCGCCATTTTACTTGCATTGAAAGGCATACCGGAAAACCAGGCTAACCACCACTTAAACAATACAATCCTGTGCCAACCGAACCACCAAACAGTTGTTTCCCCTTAAAGGCCACCAGGGCACAGCCCCAGCTAGAGGAGTAAACACCCTCAAACACCTAACTTTGGTGGCCAAACACCCATGCTGCCCCCAAAACCTTGCAACCAACAAATAGCCTTTGAAAGAAAGAGGAATGCAAGGAAGCAACAATCCAGTCCCCCTGCATTCACAAACCACCTCCCAACCTTCTCTTTCCAGACACATTAAAAACACAGTGCAAAACAGAGTATAAAAAAACCCCACCCACAGGATTATGCTTCAGCCTCTAGCCTACACTCTAAAGCAGTGATTCTTAACCTGTGACCTGGGACCCGTGGGGCTCCATGAAGCCTACTCAGGGGGCCCATGACAGTTTAGAATGTTAAATAATGATAACAGATTAATAAAGTGTATATAAATTAAAAAGTACAACTGAAAATGTTTACACTTTCTGTAAGTATGAAAGAATTTTAAATTGGAGGCTAAAAATTAAGTTAGCATCCTCAGATTGATTTATGGGAACTGTGCAAGTGCATCAACCAGTATATAGTACAGACAATGAGTGTCCTCAATCAAATTTAGAAACGTTTTAACCTTCCTATTCAGATTACAATTTAGATTTTTTAAAATTTGTTCAGATATTAAATAAAATACACATAACTTGTGTATTTGTTTGATGAATGCTTGTTTCTGTACTTTTTGTGTTTTGCTTTGTGGTTAAAATCATTGGAAATGCTCTGGCTGGGGTCCTCGGCCTCCAGTAATGATTCAGCGTGTCCCCAAATTCCATTAATGATTTAGTGGGGGTCAACAGAAGTGAAATGGTTAAGAACTACTGCACTAAATTATACCAAAAAGGGATGAATGGAATGCTTGACTCAATCTCAGCCACTGGAAGTCACTCGGGCCATTGTTCCAGTCCATCGTTATTTTGCACACCATGCCACCTTGGTTTGGACCCAACCATATGCAAAATCAGTCTTGACCCGGCTCCAATGGTTACAGTCCCGCCTGAACTGCCAGGCCAGGTCCTCCCTCAACCAGAACCCAAGCAACCCAGTAACAGCTTCACCCTAGTAAGAGGTCATCAGTCCGGTATAGCTTGGCTCCATTGACACAGTGTGTAGTCGCTAGACAAGCACATCAAAGAAGGAGGGAAGGAAGGATACAGTGTAAGGGAAATGACCACAAAGCCATGAAAAATAGCAGGCAGATCCAGGAGCTGCTCTGGAGTGTGACTATAATGCTACAAATAAAAGGCCCACAGGAGTCACTGATGGAGCGGTAGGCCCCAAGAGCCATGCTGAAGCGCGGCTGAAACTCCTTTAATAGGTACTCAGGAGCCACTGAATAGCAGGAGTGGTAGCCACAGGGACTGCGGGAGTGCTGTAGATCTGGAGCAATACCCCCCTAGGGCTGCGTTGGAGGCTCACAGAAAAGGCCTCACATGAAATAGGACAGGAAGAACAAAGAACCACTTGGTTTTGACTGTGGACATGCGAAGGCAGGAGGCGGTGACATGGTGAGCAGGAACAAAGAGACTGTGCCCTGTCTTGCGACCCCTTTTATGAGTGGTGCCTAGCCCTTGTGAGCATCACAAAGCGATGCAGGCACCAGATGCAAGGTTGCAGACCAGATCATAACCGCTTGCTGTCTGCTGACCCACCATCTTGCATCGACCAGCCCAACTACACAATCCATATGGTTGGCCCTTCCCATTCTGGGGAAGAGCCTTAGCGGAGAGGCTTGAATTTGAATCTAACAGGTGCTGCAATAGTTATAAAAAGTGTATATTGGAGCCTCAAAAGAAAGAATATTGTACTGTGCAGGTAGTCTAGGGTCTTCTCTGTATGGTAAGAGTGAGTGTCCATTGAGTGTTGTTAGAATCTACGCCTCATGTATGATGTATTTTCAGAGGAAGGGTATACACCTGAAGGTACTTCCGAAGGCTGCCACCGCTAATGTGTCCAGGAAGCTGAGATGTACATGATAACCTTCTTGGAAGGAAGGATGAGGTTATCTGCTATGCCTGGGTTGAATGTTTATGTGTGACAGTGCCTGCTGTCTGCTGTGGTGTGAATGGATTTGATTTGATTTATGTTTTGTAGAAGTATCTTGGTGCTAGTAGTAAATGTCAGGCCTTAGTCGATTACAATTCTGGTGGTCAATAACACAAAAGCAGCAGAGAGTGCTAAAAGCTGTAAAATAAAAGACCCATGGCAGTGTACATGAACAGAATAGGATTTTTTTTAGACTTCCCTGAAGACTAGATATGGATGAATAGTTGACAGATGTGACAACAGGCAGTTCCACCACTGAGTGCCCAAAACACCGAGTGAGCGCCCTCCTGTAGGATAGCACTTACAATGGGGAACTACTAGCAGGAGAATGGAGTTAGAGTGAAGATCCGTGCTCCACACAAATCTTCTAAGTTGGTCATGTTGGTACAATTTCTCAGTATTGTAGATGATATATAGAGGGCTTGTCCAAGCATGGGGCAGATATGGAAGGAAGATCTTCTTTGGGTAGGAGTCATGTCTGAAGGGGTGTCTCCTAGAAGATGAAGTAGTTCCACTTGCTGGACGATCGAAGACAGGGTTGGTGTGGAGCTACTTGCATTCTGATTTCCCTGGCGATTCTGATCCCAAAAGCCTTATCTACTTGGTAGCCAAATTCAAGTTAAAAAGTTGAGTTAGTGGGAGGTCAGTAATTGGGCAGATGCTCTGTGGTCCACCAGTTGATAAGGCTACCAATACTAGTGATACATTTGGAGCTTCAAGAGGGACCCCCATTACATTGTTGCACACAGTTTAGGATGTGGCCTCCAGTTTAATCCAAAAGCCATGTTTCGCAGCCAAGATCACTAGGCTATCTCAATTTTTTGTGGACGCTAATGCAGCTTGGAAGGAAGAAGCAGCTCACATGATACCACATTGTTTCGTTGCTTGCTGTTGTTTACTCCTCGAGAAGGTGGTAGCCGGCTTTAGACAGTGCGACCAGTGCTGCAGCACTGGTCGCTGACCTGTGTAGGGGGACGCAGACGTCAAGGGGGCGCTGTGTTTGGCAATAACTTATGATTGGAGAGATGAGGGGCACTTATTCCTGGTTGTAGTGAGAGAATTTGAGGAGGCGGTCATAGGGTGCGGGTGCCAAAAATGATTGTTGCACCGGGCACCAACAGTGCTTAAGCCAGCCCTGCGTGACAGCTGGTGGAGGTTCTCATAGGCAAAAATGAATAAGATAAGTAAGATGCCTCAGAGTTTATGAGAAAACTATCTGGGCCAGATTGAGGGATGAGTAACTGGAATGTATTCCTCACTTGTTCACTCTCTCTCTATTGGCAATGTTTGAGAATTAATGCCAGAGTAGAGTACCTGGTGATGTGTGAACTTTTGTTAGGGGAGAGGATTTATATAGATAAATAAGATTCTTGACCTCTGACAACCATCTAAAGGCACGAATATACACAACATAATTTATACACTATGGTATTCTAGAATCAAAGCAGACTATCTCCCCACCATACCAGGATGTGATAACTTTCCTCTCTACAGGTCATCAATACAGACCAATGCACTGCTAAGAGGTGCATGTCCTAAAATAGGAAAGGTAGTACTGCATTAATATTTGTTACTTTTATGTCTAAAATGACCACTTCTGATTTCTTTGTGCACATCACATTAAAAACGAGTGAAATTCACTAAAAAAGCTGCTCTTAAAGTACTGTTGTGTGAACTAAGGAGGCCTAAGGTAGTTATGCCCTGTGACAGTGTAGTGTTGAAGAATGTGTACATTGAACACTACACTTGCACCAGAATCTGCTCTGTGAGATCTTATCTGTATTTACTGAGGTCCTGTGGCCCAGTGGTGGTGAGGGGTTTTATTTTTAAAGATAAAAACGATACCCTAATCTGTATTTATCAGCGCTAATAAATAATTGCATATGTGTTTTTTTTCTCCCGAAATGGGGTATAAAGTGTAGTTTGGTCCCCCTGCAAACAAGTCCGCATGCACCTGTATGCACCCAGCATTTTTTCTCTCTAATTTTGATAGTTTTTAATCTGCCGACATTCCCCTAGGTAAAATGGCGCCCTATGCCATAATTATTGCTAAAGTCATGTTTCCGGTCCCTGTGCATTCACGTTTGCTCAGGGTTCTCAAAAAAACACAGGAACCTAGCCGGCAAGTGATTTTTGGACCACCCGATTTGGGTGTGCCTAAAATAGAAGAAAAGAAAAATGTCTTTTTTTGAGTCCCCTCACTCACCCAGGGTTGCCCCTAGGTGACATGCTTCATCATTGGGGCCATCCCAAGCATCTACTGCTTGGGGCGTGCTGAGACTTGCGAAGGATACGTAGGAGCACTGGATTGTGAATCTATGTACTTTAGACAACGTGGCAGCGTGTGATGGACAGACAGCCAGACAGGAAGACGCGAGAGCCTCATTTACGAACCCTCGCGTCTGGTGGCACAAGAAGTACTTCCGGTAGTTTTACACTCAATGAGTTAGGGACAGACCCGCCTCTCGGATTCATTGTGTTCTCCGCTCCTTGCAGTGACCCCCGAGAGTCACACCCACGGACGCAATGGTTTAAAACGTTCCTTTTCCTTTGGTGAGACGCCGATGCCTCAGCCTACTTCTTTGGGCTTAGCGCCAAGAGGCCACTTTGGTGCTGAATGAGGCACTACTGTTAATAATGACACCTGGCCTATGCAGACTCGGAGTCGCGAGCCCCACTGCGGGTGAATTCTTACGCAGCCACTTTTTTTGGTTTCTTCTTTCGGTTAAGTTGTTTAAAGGAATGCTGAGGTCACATAGCGGTCTATGCCACTACTTATCGCTTCTAAGAGCCTGGGCGATGTGTATGGGTGCTCGCTGCACGCCACCTATGTCTGCCATGGGTGCCTGCACTCGAAGCAGTGCCTCCCAGGTCAGTCACCCTGTGCACAGGACAGGCGGCGACACTTGTGCCTCACCTGCACAAAGCTCTGCCAGCGCTGCATGCCTATAACTCTCGAATCCTATCACCTCCCCGGGTGGAAGTGGCGCTTCAGAGACAAGGCCCTGCCCAGGCTGGGATCCCATTCACCAGCGGCGCCTCCACTGCCGTGGCAACTCTGTGCCAGACACAGGCTGCGCCCAGTGCCATAAAATTATACGTAGAGGAGAGAAAAAAACAACATAGAGACCGGGGATGAAAAACCACACACGGTGGCGATGAGGGCATCGAAAATCAGTGGCACACTGAAGGACCGGGGCCAGGGAAAATCAGGACCCAAAGTAAGTGGCATGCAGAAAGCCGAAAGGGACAGGGAAAACCAGTGACACGTAGAAAAGCGAGAGGGACAGGGGAAATCAGTGCCACACATGGGTGAGGGGAACGGAAAATCAGTGCAACACAGAGGGGTGATCAGTGACATACAGAGGCTCAAGGGGGAAGTAAAACCAGTGACATGCAGAGAGGGAGAGGGGGCAGGAACAACCAGTGACATGAAGAGATACACAGAAAATCAGTGACATACAGACAGTGGAGTGGGCAGGAAAAATCAGTGAGACCCAGACGGCAACGGGAACTCACAGAATGCCAAATCAGTGACATACAGAAATGGCGGGTAGGGCTGGTATAATAAGTGACATATTGTATTGCTAGGGGAAAAAAAGATCGTTGACCTGGAGACCCCGAGTGACTGCCCCTCCTTGTGATATGGAGCCAGACACGGCTCTTGGGGCTCACTAGAACCGGTTCCGCACGCACAAGCGCTGCTTTTAGAGTGTCATATTTCCAGCCTGCAGAAAATATATGCATTATGTGTTGTTACGTCTGAAACGCCCCTCACATTCCGTGTCAGCAACAACTTCAGTGACAGTAAGTTTCTGCCCTTCTCGAGACAGGTCCGCCCACCCTTCCCGCCCCCTCCTCGACACAGGGGTCGGGCCAGGTGCTCTGTGCACGCTTACTGACACCAGGCCCAGCATGCCGCCAGCAGTGACACTGTGTGTGTGGCTCTGTGTGTGTGTGGCTCTGTGTGTGTGTGTGTGGCTCTGTGTGTGTGTGGCTCTGTGTGTGTGTGTGTGTGGGGGGGGGGCTGTGTGTGTGTGTGGCTCTGTGTGTGTGTGTGTGTGGCTCTGTGTGTGTGTGGCTCTGTGTGTGTGTGTGTGGCTCTGTGTGTGTGTGGCTCAGTGTGTGTGTCTGGCTCTGTGTGTGTGTGTTTGTGTGTGTGTGTCAGCGACGGCTCGTGGAGGGAGTTACGGTGGGGCAGGAGGGCGGGGAGGGGGAGGGGCAGGGCGGAGGTTGCTAAAAACCGGCATATGGATAATTGCAGGTAAGTAAACAATTTAATTAATAAAACGAATTTCGTAGTGCGCCTTGCATCGCAAAATGCAATGCAGTGCGAGCTACGAAATTCGTTTTATTAATTAAATTGTTTACTTACCTGCAATTATCCATATGCCGGTTTTTAGCAACCTCCGCCCTGCCCATCCCCCTCCCCGCCCTCCTGCCCCACCGTAACTCCCTCCACGAGCCGTCGCTGGTGTGTGTGTGTGTGTGGCCCTTTGTGTGTGTGTGGGTGCAAATGCAATAGGTCTCGCATTTGCGAGAGATTAAGCTATTGGCATTGTAAATGACAATGCCATTTATTTATCTTTTTTTCAAAACCAACACATAAATAAAAATGTTGTCATTTACAATGCCAATAGCTCTAACTTTTGCAAAGGCGAGACCGTTGCATTGTAAATACTTGTTTGAATGAGTCTCAAAAATACACTCCATTCATAATGAGGGACAGGATGAAAAGTATGCTTCCCTTAAACCCCTGATACATTTCGCCAGTTCAAACCTGCTGATATTTAATGGTTTTTAATGGAGAGAAAATGTCCAGTAAATACTACGACGCGCTGATTTTGTTGCAAAAAAAACAAAAACCTAAAACCTGCATTTTGTGCCCGTTTTGACTTGAGGGGGAACTTTGGAATAGATTGTTGTTATTGGGTGTGATAAGTATAGGCTACACTTCTACGGGGATCTCTTTACAGGTACCTTCCTGGATAAAGAGGAAGAATACAATTAAAAGAAAAAAAGTGCTTCTGCCCTTTGTCACTAGTGAGGTTTTCCTAAGAAATTTGCTGTTTAATGGTGAACAAGAACATTTGCAAACATTTGGGATCTCTCGGCAGGAAGCTCACTCGATGGTGACAGGCGGTTGGCTGTTACGATGGCACATGTACAGAATCTGGAGCACAATTAATGTGCTAGTTACCAGCAAGTTGAGCTAATTTATCTCAGGTGTGAATGTCGATAAAAAGCATTGGCGGCGGCAGCAGCTCCGGAGCGAAAAGGCAAGGCTGACAGAGCGAATGAGCACTGACAAGGCAGCAGCGCAAGGAGAGCCCCCGGGTCAGATCGAAGCAGAAAATATGACCGAGCATCAAAATAAAAGTGTACCCCACTAGCAAATTAGAGGTCTAAAAAAATGCCCCACATTTGTAAATTGGGGTAATTTTGAACTTGTAAAGACATGTTACTTTTTTTGTGTGCAAAGTATAGGGACTGCATGCATTTGTGCTTGCTCCAGGCAAATATTGTGTTAATATCAGGGAAATCCACAGTGAAACCCGGCCCACAAGACCATAAAAAACAGGCGCACAACCTGCTAAAAAAAGGTGCCCACACACTGATCTGCCAGACGTGCCCAGAGGGCACTCACTGCCTGATAATTGATTGGTATATAAGCCTGTCCGACCTTGGCCCAGTGACTGAATGTTAATATGATTAGTTAATCTTACTTTTACCAAGTAAAGCCCTTTTTTCTGCTGTTCTAGGACGATGTAGCTGTACATTTAGATTCTAAATTAATGTGTTCTAAAACGGCTCATTGTACCACCCCCCACCTCGTCTTTCCAGGAACTGGCCCTGGCATGTCGAGTCTCAACATATGGGGGAGGCGGCATAATTTATACAGATTTTTTTTCAACGATATCAAGTCTTGTACATTTGGTTAACAGACTATAGTGACTAAAAAATGAGGCAAAAATACAGAGGGCCAGTGTTCATTCAGAAGATGACAGCACAGAGCCGAGTGAGAGGTGCTTCACAGGGCATACATGCCCAGGCAGATCATCACAGGAGACCTAAGGCCTTTTTGCAATTTATTAATTTGCTGACATCCCAAAAAGAACCCTTGTTCAGATTTTAAATCAATGTTGCTTTGTCATTTGCTTTATTTCATGAAGCGCCTCCACAAAATGATGAATCTCTTGGTACTAATAGCAGATAGTGCGATATCTGTTGCTATCATTTGAGCAGTGGGCGCAGGGCACCAGAGCCCAGGGGCATCACGGGGCCAAGGCACCCGATTGGCTGTTCTTTACTACTCACCGGGGATGCTCCAGTACGGACCACGCCGACCTCTTCTGACTGTAGACCAGCAAAAAGATTGGAGAAACATTCCTGTGTTTATATTAAATACCGTACTTCCATATGTTAATGTAGATACGTGAAAGGCGCCGGGCCTCATTTATGAGAAGTGACGCATCGCTGCGTTAAAGCAGCGATGCGTCACTTCTCAGTGCGCCCTCCTTGCGACATGATTGATGCGTAATATTAATGTATGACGCATCATTTCACAAGGAGTTACAGATACGTCAGTATTTCTGACGTATCTGTATGGCGCAAAAGTGACGCATTGCTGGAAGTTGTCACAAAGTGACTCAACTCCAGCAATGTGTCCTTTCACATGGGGGCAAGCCCCATGTGAAAGGGCCTGCGTCAGTCTTACGCCTGCTGTGAGGCAGGCGTAAGATATTGAAGCATTTGCGTCCTAGAAGTCGCGCAGTGAAATCTTATAGATTTCACTGCGTCACTTCTAGGACCCTTTCTTGCGTCAGAACGCCCCCCTGCATACATTATACCTGGCGCAGGTATAATGTGGCGCAGGTGTTTACAAAGTGACGCATCTAACAAGATGCGTCACTTTGTAAATATGGTGCAACAAGGCACAAGAAGTGACGCACCAGCGGCGTAAAAGTGATGCACGCCTCATAAATAAGGCCCGCCGCCTCTAAACAAATATGCTTTGGGAGCCTTACAAAATTAGCACAGTGCGGTCTCAAATGCTAGTTCGTAAGTTTATTTCACACTTGTGGCATCAGGGCTGCAAAGCTGTGGTTACCTTATCAAACACACTTAAAGCTTGGAAAACCACCAGCAGATCGGCTTCAATGAACCACAGCCGCCGCACTGTTTCATAGGGTGCCGCTTTCTGTCCCAAGTACATCGCTCATATCTCATTTAAACACTGCATGGTACAGAGTATTGTGAGATTCACCCGCCTGTAAGTAGGAGCCAGTGAATGCTAGTCACAGAGTCCGAGACTGGATTGCTTATCTGAAAAACGAAAATCAGGTGAGTTACTTTTGAGGCCTTTCGTCATCTTTCTTGGCAGCAGTGCTTAATTTGTAAAAAAAAAACCATAAGTGCCAGGGCTCTCCTCGGGAGGCCACTAGACCACCGGCTCAAATTAAGCGCTGCTTGGCAGTGTGTTTTTTTACTTGAGGGACACCCTTGCGTGAAAAAAGACAGTTGAGATATCTGCAAACAATAGTTCATGTTAAAAACCCAATTTCCCATGACACCAGCTTGTTTCCCACTGGTGCCCTAAGGTCTTTGGTATTCAATTGGATGACCAGGGCACCCCTCTGTACACTTGACTCTCCCAGGAGATTTAGGATAAGGAGTGGGTGCACAATATTTCCACGAATTATGCGCAAGAGTGCTGAAATGCTGCGACTTCTGGTTGTGTGTTGAGTGAAGAGGTGGTGTGGCAGTGTTAAAAACACTCACTGGATTGTGGAGCCTAGTCATTTTGACACAGTTGTGTCTCAGGCCCTCTCCATCCAGCGATGTGCTGTAAACTTGACTGATAAACAAGGCCACTGGAAATAAGTGACAAGAGAGGGACACATTATGCAGTGGAAGGTCCTTTGCAATGGTTGACTTCTGATCTTTTTGTTGCTTATTGCTATGATCAGGCTTTGAACTGAGGTGCAACCTATGCCCGCGTAGTGTAAACAAGTGTAAAAATGGCAAAACAATGAAGTAGTACAGAATATCTGCCGCATTATGCTGCATAATTTGTGTTTTCTTTTTACATAATTTAGTGAGCCCTTCTGCGCTGCAGCACGTGGCGCTGCAATTTTACTAACTTTTGAACTGCTTGAGCTAAAAACAATTTTTTGGGTTTAAAATCTGCAGATTACGAAGCAGAAGATGACAAATTCGATCTATAATCATGCAAAAAACGCCCCGGCCGCACAATTACATAATTCCAGTGGCCCTGCTGATCATGTTATTTCAATGTGTAGCAGCTGGGAGCATAGTTAAGACTTGGTAAGGTTCTACATTATTTAATTCATTCATTTTTACTTCTATTCAGTCACCCCAATCCATCCATCCTTCTACCACTGAGTCAATCTGTCCATCCACCCAGCCATCCCTACACCCACCCATCCATCCACTTGTTGACTGTGCCTTTGCCTTGCCCCCTATACAGTGCTTCTCTGCCTTTTGGCTAGGTTTGTGCAATATAAATATCCATTCATCCACTCACCCAGCCCATCCATCAATCCTCTACCTAAACCATACATCCATCCATCCATCCATCCATCCATCCATCCATCCATCCATCCATCCATCCATTCATCCATTCATCCATTCATCCATCCATTCATATCATCCATCCCCCCAACCAACCCATCTATTCATCTGTCATTCCATCTAGCCATCCAACCCGTCCATCCATCTGTCAATCCATCCATCCACCCAACCTACCCTTCCATCCATCTGTCAATCCATCCATTCACTCAGTTATGTATTTGCTTTGGCCCCTGTACAGCACCCAACTGCCTTTCAGCTAGGTTTGTGCCATCCACCCACCCACCCATCTACCCATCCATCAATACATCCATCCAGTCATGTTTCTCTATTTTATTTGTCGGCAGTATTTTCCTTTTTTTAAAAAAATTTCAATACGTTTTTTATTGTTTTTACATACACATAAACGTACACATAAAACATATACTTCTCATGGAAAACTCGCTACAGGATTTCAGCCAAGGCTCGCTGATTGCTGTGGCGCAACTTTACAGATGTTTCCGTGCAAGGTTGACCCCCTTATCCAACTGTCCCCTTATTAGGTGGGGGGGCGTGTGAAGGAGTAAAGAAGGAGAAAGTAGAATGTAAGAAGAAAAGATACAAGAAGTTTGCTAGCATCATTACTCTCAGAACATGCCTAGTGTACAAGAGTCAGGAATACCACATAGGCCAGACCTTAACATGTTTGTGGTCAGAGCTATGACACAATATTTTTGCCACCTAGGCAAAATGACTTTTGGTGCCTCCCTCACATGGCAGCGGGCCATGTCTGCTGCTTTGTGGTGCAGGCCCCTGAAGGTAGCGCTCTAGACTACTTCCAGGTATGACTGTGGCCCTCTGTAATCCCTATACATCTTTAAAAGAATTTTTTTGACTGTATTTGTATTTGTATTTATTTATTTGTAAAGCGCTAACATTCATCCTTGGGAGGACATCACGGCGCTGAGGGGAGGTGGCAAGTGATTCGATAGCAGCTCTGGTTGAGAATTATCGATCTGATCTGGGAAAGAGAACTGTCTTTAGTTGTTTCCTAAATGAGAGGAAGCAGTCATTTGTTCTGAGGTTAGAAGGTAATGTCATGTTTAAGGTTCTTTATGTGGCACTATTTTAACTTGTTATTAGAATAATTCAAGCAGGTAAGCTTGTGTTTCCCAATGAAAACGTGCCTACGGCACTACATGTGCTTATTTATTCTGTAGTTAAAATCAATGTGTTTTTCTGAGTCGGTGATGCAGCGAGTGCACGGTAAGTGGTTTTATTTCTTTATTTCAATCTTTCCTGTCGTATGTCGTACTCCAGTACGCCTCACTCCGCCCGCCCGCCCCGCATGTCCCGCTTCACCACCCCCAGCAGCGCCACCTGTGCGAGCCGCCACTGCTTCCAAGTACCCTTTACATTTGCAGATTGACCAGCTGTGCACATTTACATTTCTTTCAGGCTAGCAGGCACCCTGGCAAGAAGGCTTGTATAGCTGCCTGCCCGTCCCTCTGTTTCACAGCTCAGGAAACTCTCTGCCTTACACTTCAGTGGAAGCGTTTCAGCTCTCGAAATTAACCATCCCGGGACGGTTGTATTTTCTGAAAAAAAAGCAGGGGAATCATTTTGATCAAATTTAAAAAGTATGCCCCTCAGATCCTGCCCACTTCGACCAATGTTTTTGCCAGTCTGTGAGTAAAATGTTTGGCTCTCATTTGTGCACCACCAGCGAAATTGCACCCACTGAGACCGGAGTCATCTCGGCTTTATCAAAATCTCTTTATTCTTAATGATTATATTGCAATATATTAAACATTGTGAGACAACAACTATGTCTCCCTCCCATCCAAAATTGTCTTCCAAGGTGAGAAACAGATAAAAACTCACAACACTTTTTTGACGCTCCGATGGCGCAATGTGCCACTGGTATACTTATAAGGCCACGGAAAGCCACGCTACATCGCTTTTCACGGCCTTATAAATATATGCCCCTTACACGTAGAAAACAGCGTGTATGGGTGTTGCTGTGGGTGTTCCCAGCAACATCCATGGCTTTTTAACACTGCCCCAGATTTACGGGAAATCGTAAGTCTGAGGCAGCACCAAAAACATATGCCTCTCCAGGGGAGGCGTAAGGGAGGCACGAGGAGAAATATCTTTATTTTTTTACTTCTGCAGCACACATAGAAAGAGGAAAAAGCCTCTTGTGATTGTTTTTGTGCAGGAAGGTTTTCCTTCCTGCACAAAAATAATCATCCCCGGAATGCAGGCACCCTTGCACCATGGTGCACAGGTGTCTGCGTTGGCCTATGGCGGCACATTATGCGCCGGCGCAGGGGAAAAGGACAGGAATGTGCCTTATCTCATAGATATGGCGCATTTCTGCCCTTTTCTTTTGCTGTAGGGCAGCACATCAGCAAGGTCTGCTGCGCTGGTCTTCGGCCAAAAACCCATAAATGAGACCCTCAGTTTTGACGGAACGTGCGATAGCTAGCAAACAGGACTTAATATGCAAAATGCCTGGTTGCTGAATACCAGTTCTGCTTAGTCTTGATTCCACTTGGTCCCTTTTTCTTTTGCCACTCTTCTCTTCATGTCTATGTATCCCAATCTTGCAGATTCTTTTTTCATCACCTTTTGCTTTCCTATCTTTCCCTTTCTCTTTCTCTCTCTTGTGTCAGCCTTTCTCTCTCTTCTGCTGGTTCAGACTCTGATGAGGAAGAACGAGTCTTGGTCTCTAAAAATGAGTGCCAGTCCCCACAACTGGCAGCCACCGATCTAGGGGGCATATTACCAAGATTAAGCGATAATTATCGCTTAACACGGTTAGCGGCAATATTATTATCGCCGAGCTCCGCCGATTTTTATCGCAGATAAACCTTGCTATTATCAAGGTTTATCTCAAAAGCGATAAAAATCGGCCGAAATGCATGAATATTGCTGAAAAGTCCGCGATATTCATGCATTATCGAGCTAATGCTCTCAGCCATGTTATCCACCTCCCATTGGATAACATGGCTAAGAACTGCTCTGGGCAGGCGTTAGCTTTTGGAGATATTCGCGCTTAGCGCGAATATTTACAAAAGTACGCCATTGTAGGTAATAGGAGATAGCGATGTTAGCGACTGTTTACAGTTGCTAACATCTTGGCACGCCCACTTTGCATGTCATTAGCGATAAATATCGCTGACATGCAAAGTGGGCCCCAAGATGATCGCTATCTCCTACTAGCTGTCGCTGACTGGTGTTAGCGACAGCTAGGTAATAGGGCGATAAAATTATCGCCGCTTTAGCGGGAAAAATTCCCCCTAAAGCTGCGATAAGGCCCTTGGTAATATGTTCCTACAGTTGGTGCTTAATTTGTAAAAGAAAAAGTTTTACTCAGAAGTACGCAGCAAGCGCTGTGGAATGTGGTGTCCCGAAAACCGAGGCTGAGTAGTGTTGTTTCCACCTCATGCCTCTTGAATCTATTACGAGACACTCCCTATCCCTTTCTTCCACTCTTGCAGGTTCCTGCTTTCTCCCTCTGTCACTGCTTTTCAGTTTCTTTCTTCCTTCTTCTCTCCCCCTTGTGTGTGTTTTCACTGTCTTCCTCTGGGGAGACTTTTGATGCGGAAAATATGTGCCAGTACCCAAATATGAGTGCCTCTGGGCCCCACTTGCAACCACCTGCTCAAATTAAGCACTGCTCACATTAAACCCTGTGTGGTATGCTGTATGCATGCATTATGGCAAGGAGATTACGATGCATTAGTGACAGAAAAATACACAATAACGGCTCCGTACTGTGCTGCCTTGTTATGGGAGGGGAGAGGACGGCCTATGGAGTTTAGAGGACCTAGCAGGCCGATGGGGTTGCACAGGGATTATACTTTGTAGCTGTGCGGCTAGTTCACACTTTGTAACAGCACTTGACAACAGGATTTTCTGTGACTCAGGCAAAATAGCAGTTTGCCTTTCGAGCGCTCCCCTTCTCTCACCAATAAGACTACTTCTGAGGCCTTGTTTTGCATTTCGGTGTCCAATTGTGGCCAATTGTAACCTCACCGTAAGGTTGTTTCCTGTCCAGGGACTTTGCCTCAGTGTGCAAGTCACAACCGTATGTCATGGAATGAAAAGTTTTTAAAAAAAGGGTTGTATGGGCAACATTGAATAATGGCCACAACAAAAGGGCAAAACATTGCATTTGTAAGCAATTGAAAACCTTTAAGGCGGGATTCCCAAATAATCCTTTTACAAATGTGTTTTTTAATGCATTAGGTTTCTACAAATTGATACAGAACAACTGTAAAATTCTTGATAATGCTTTGTTTCATGAGAAACTAGTGAAGTATACTATGTATTTTTATAAGATGAAATCACGAATTTTTGTCTATATTCACATTTTATATTTACAATTTTTGCAAAATAAGTGCACAAAATATTCTTATGATTGCTTTTTAGTGTAATGTCTTTAAAAAGATTAAACACTAGAATGGAATAATCTGGAAACAAAAAAAACAAAAAAATGCAGTTTTTCGAAAATATTATTAAAGTGGAAAAACACACATTTCTTCTACAGGAATTCTATGGAGTGTGGAAGTGTATTGGGGTCTCATAGTTTCATCTAAGAATAAAATTCTAGAAAGTAGACATGTGGGTGTATTTGCTTATGAGTTTAACAGCACAGGGCTAATTTTAGTGTTACTGTTTCCATGGATTTTACATGCTGACAGTCCTGCTGAATATCTATCTTCATCAGCTCTAGTCATTCCTGTCATCAAGTAGTCCACTCTATCTTGGTCCCCATGGAGCATCCTACCCGGTAACCCGATTCCTGCCCAGTGTTCGCCTCCCAGCTCCCCAAATGCTGAATCTGCTACCAGAACGAGTTGGAAAGTCACCGGTCTGTCGGTAGGGCTTACCAGTGGCAGAACGTGTGCTATGCAAATGCCAGTTACGAACACGAACCCATTAACCAATCGATCCCAGCCTCAGAACGTCTCTCTCCAAAAACAAAACCAGTAAACTAGGAAGTTGCGTTTGGGACTAACAGCAGGTAGAAACAGGCAGCATTCACCCACCCAGTGTGTCTTGTCTTGAAAATGCACGACTTCTGCCTTCATTACTGGCACTAAAAGTGCACGTAATGGACCTTGTTCACAGGAGCTTTCATAGACAACCAAGTAAGTTACACTGCTGTGCTGTTCTTATGCAGTGGAAGAAGCAGAAGGCTTGCTTTTATTCCCAATTGATGCTAACCTGAAATGAGACCAAGGGGCAGATTTACAAGCCCCTTGCGCCTCTTTTACGCTGCCGTTGCGTCACTTTTGTGACGCAACAGCCGGGCAAAGCCAGCGCCATGCTGCGGGGTATTTACGACGTGACGCACGTTGTAAAGCCCTGCGCCACATGTAGGTGTTCTGACGCGGGGGGGGGGGGCGTTCCGGCGCAGGAACGCCTCCTAAAAGTGGCTGAGTGAAATCTACAAGATTTCACTTAGTCACTTTTAAGGCCATGCTGCGTCATAACCCTGCGCCTGCTTGAAGCAGGCATAAGGATTGGCGCAGCATGTTAGGAATAGGGCACCCCCGAGCCTTGATGGAGCTGCGCCGCACTTGCGACACAACTCCAGCAATGCGCCACCTTTACGGCGGGGGATGCGACACGCATCTGCCCATCCATGCGCAACGGTGCGCCGCATTGTAAATGCGGCGCATCAGTGGTGGCGCACGTAGGGGGGCAGATGCATCGCAACTCTTCTGGCGTATCCCTGCTGATTAGCAGAGATGCGCCAGAAGTAATAAATCTGCCCCCTTATACCGAGGCTTCTCTGGGACAAATGCAGGGTTTAGGTCTCAAACCTGATGTAGGTCCCTTCTCTGGATTGATGGCGAACCCTATCAAGAATATAATCTGCTTTTGTGGTAAAACTAGAATTATCACTAATAACGCTGGGCCCTGAAAAAGCAGAGCCTGGGGTCAGCAGTGTAGCGTGGGTTGCCTGCGTTCGAGGCAAGCCAAATATCCTTCCACTTTTCTTTTAAAATGTTGCACCCCTATTCAAATTTTGCACCCCTAAGAATATGCCTAAGAATTTTGCGCCCAGGGCAACTGCCCCTGTGGCCCAGCTCACGCTACGCCACTGCCTGGGGTAAATACCCCCAGATAATTCCTGCTTCTGCTGGCCCTGCATCTGAAACCTTCACCAAAGCATCTCTCCTCAAGTGGCAATGGCCCCACAACATCACTCAAACTAAGCTACTCATTGTGCACCCACTTTGGATTATGGGGTCCCTGCACATGGTGAATAGATGGGGCCTTCATTCTCCATAGGGACCAACAGCAAAAGTAGCATTTCGGCGGGATCCAGGGAGAGCCAGGTGTAAGCTGGGAAAAACTCAGCTCCTCTCCTGATTGGATGGCTGGACTGCTGGGTCAGCGGGGAGGACTGCAGAGGCTCCAGGTAACCAGTATTTAGGCAGACTAGTTTAGGCCATTCGCCTCTTTTCCTCTTGGACCCACAGGACCCCAACCTCACTGTAGTTAATTAGCCTTTGTGTTTTTGTTTCTGCCCTCCCGTGCCCTATGAATATGATTCAAAGGTGTCAGCCATTTTACTATTAATATCTGCGTTGTGCTACAAGCTGTTTTGTTGTGTCCCGTGCTCCTTGTATGCTTTATGTATGTTGCCATATTTTGTGGGGTAGACATGTGATTGGTGATAAAGAAGGATACACAGTTTGACATCAGCTAGTCAAAGTCAGGTCAACTCTGGATTTGTCTTCAGTTCTACCCCATGCAATGGCAGTGGTACCGCAGTGGTCAGGGTGGGTTTGAGGGTGGGTGCTACAACCACTGACTTTAAGTCCTTCACTGGGACTTGCTTGCACTGCCCTGGGGATGTGGGGGAGATGGGCCTGCGTCAGGGGAACCAATGATGGTCTGGCTGCCCGGGTCCACCTCATCACGGGGGCCGGGGGATACCTACTTAGGGTATCCTGGCATGCGTTTAAATAGGGGCTCACCTTACACAGTGGAGAAGTGTGGCTCAACAGTTAGGGCGGCAGACCCGGAGGCAGAGGTCGGCCGGGACCAGGGTTCAATTCCCGACACGGCCGGGTGCTGGACCAATGTCAGCGGGCCCGATAAATCTCGCCTCGGTGCCGCTCTAACCATGGGGTCTCACGCTGCAACTCTGGGCAATAGCTTGCTTAATCTCCACTCCGGCCCCATCACCGCCGGGAATGCCTGGCTGCACCTTGGGGATGCCCAGTAAGGGACCATCTCACAGGGAAAGCCAGGACGGGTTCCCCAGTGGTACAGTGCTGGGACGCTTCCGGGTAACCATGCGCTCTATAAATCCAACATTCATTCATTCATTCATACACGTTGTCCTGGCCCATTGGACAGTGGAGCAGTTGTGCTCATCCTGTGGCAAGAGAGAGGGGGCCTATACATTACTGCAGAGCTTCGCAACCAAATTAATGAAACAGAAGGGCAAGCATGGTAGTACACCATGACTCTGAATTATATTTCTGGTTAAGTGATATAAGCTCTAATATCTGTTAAAATAAGTTATGTATATCTTGAAGTGTTATGTGATGGTTGCAGTACTGATTGGTGATTCATAATATGTTTTTTTAAATAATGCCTCCCTGACACTCTGGGGCTTATTTACAAGCCCCTTGCGTCGCCAGTGCGTCACTTTTAAAATGGGAAAAAGTGACGTACTGGCGACACAAGGGGCTTGTAAATAAGCCCCTCTGTTTCTCAGAAATCCAATGCAGCGAGTCTTATGTGAGTTCTTTTGTACGTTGGAAGGAACCTAATGAGCTAATGTGTGAATATGGTTGGATTCCTTAGTTATTAGTTCTTTCGCCCCGCCACACTCACCTATGGCCATCTCATACTGTATTCACACAGAATTGCTCTAACACCGTGCACTTCACACTTTGTGCTTCCACTGTGGTATTCATGCTGTGCTCCTACAGGGCTGCTCTAACTGCACACTTCTCATTCTACTGAACTGAATTGCTCACCCTTCACTAACACAGTACTGCTTCTTGCCCATGGCACACTCACATGCTCATCCCTCAACAGCCCATTAAGATGAAAACCTGCAGAAAATTAGAATTGTGCATGACATTACACCATAAATATTCCTAGTTGTTTCTTTTATTCACTTAGTGGCCTGAGACCAATCATAAAGTGCAGTGCGACATATGTTAAAAAATATATATAGCATCCTGACAAAGGGGGTTTGGAATCCGATCTAATTGCAATAAAAAAGTAAAAAATATGTATTTCGATATAGATACCTTTTACCTAGATGTGGGCGAGCCAGCAAATTAACAGGGAGAGCTGAGCTGAGCCAAGGAAATGGTTTGGCTCTAAGCGCCTGTGCACGAGCCAAGCATTCAAAATGTTTGGAATTTAAGCTGTGCAACAAAACATCATGCAAAAATATGATAAAGTCGTCCAAAATTCAAAATAGTGCAATTCCTTAAAGTGCAGAACTGTTTCACGTTAGTACATCAGATTATATCACTGCATTAGGGATTATTTATTAGAAGTGCTAGTTTTTATCATTAACGTAGAAAACATTCATGCCCCTCTATCCTAATGGCAATGCCATTAGTGAACTCAGAGGCAAGACAGTTGTCAAGTGCACCCTAAATGTGGACTAGATTATTCTCATACATGTAGAAACGTTTTAGTCTATGAAATCAAATTCAAGTTGTTTTTATACAGTGCTCGCGTATTTCAAGATGCTGCCATGTTGAATCTATACTAATATAATGAAGAGAGAGCCCAAACCTTTGAGGCGGGTAATCTCAGGAACCACAGCACCAATCACAACACCCAATACAGCGTTGGAAAGGGCAGTTGCAGCAGAAGGACATAGGCTATGCAGACGCTTACCATATACATTTAAAAGGTAAAAGAATCGTGCCAGCAAAGTAGTCCCTTGTGGGCACATGCCTGGGGCGTGACAAACGCTGGGGGCGTGTGGTACGTTCCACCCTTCATGCCATGTCTCATATACACATTTTTAAATTTAATTAAAACATTTAGGGCCAGATGTAGGTCGCCAATTACCGGTCGGTAACGGCCGAATTCGGCAGTTACTGACCGGTAATTGGTTTTTGAGATGTAGGGGCCTGTATTTTACAGAATCGGTACATTTACCGATTCGGCAAATTTACCGATTCTGTAAAATACTGAATCGGTAATTTTACAGATTCGGAAAATCAAGATGTAGGTGGCACTCCACAGAGTGCCGCAGGCCCTTAAGAGTCGGTATTTTACCACCCAATACTATTGGGTGGTAAAATACTGAATCCAGGTGTGCATGCACATCTGTGCATGCACACCTGTGCCATGTGACACAAAGACATGCCCTTAGGGCATGTATGTGTGCCACATGGCACACAAGCCTGCACTTGGGGTGCTAGAGGGTGTCAAAGTGACACCCCCTGCACCCTTGCTGGATTCGGTATTTACCGATTCGGTAAATACCGAATCGGTATTTCCCATTGATTCCTATGGGCTCCAAAGCCCGTAGGAATCAATGGGGAATACCGATTCGGTATTTACCGAATCGGTAAATACAGAATGTTACAGAATCTGTAATTTAAAATAAAAAATTACCTACATCTCCCTCCTTCTAATTTACCGATTCATAAATACCGATTCGGTATGATTCGGTATTTATGAGTCGGTAAATTAGATTTACCTACATCTGGTCCTTATTCTTTTAAATTGCATTATTTATATTATTTTTATTTAATATTTTATTTTATTACCCTTTACACTCTAAAAACGAATCCCACCCTGCTCCCTTTAAATACCCCTGCACCCCATAATCCTAACCCACCCTTACTCCTTAACACCTTAGCAGCTATGGAACGTCCAGCTCCAGTGCTGAACGTTTCATTGCGCAGGCGCAGTTGAAACGTCCAACGGCCGATGGCAGCACTCCCGTGGTAGTGGTGCCGTCGGCCGTTGGAATAGGCGCAGCACTTAAGGTGTTAAAATACCCCAAAACCCTTAAACACTAACCCATTTTAACCCTATAAATATACCCTGTACCCCAAAACCCAAACCTATCCCTAAACCCTACAAATACCCCTGTACCCCAAAACCCAAACGTAGCCCTGAACCCTATAAATACCCCTGTACCTCCAAACCCAAACCTAGCCCTGAACCCTAAAAATACCCCTGTACCCCAAAAACCAAACTTAGCCCTGAACCCTAAAAATACTCCTGTACCCCAAAACCCAAACCTACCCCCGAACCCTTAAAATACCCCTGTACCCCAAAACCCAAACCTAACCATGAACCCTTCAAATACCCCTGAACCCCAAAACCCAAACCTACCCATGAACCCTAAAAATAACCCTGTACTCCAAAACCCAAACCTACCCCTGAACCCTAAAATACCCCTGTACCCCAAAACCCAAACCTAGCCCTGAACCCTAAAAATACCCCTGTACCCCAAAACCCAAACCTAGCCCTCAACCCTTAAAATACCCCTATACCCCCAAACCCAAACCTACTCCTGAACCCTAAAAATACCCCTATACCCCAAAACCCAAACTTAGCCCTGAACCCTAAAAATACCCCTGTACCCCAAAACCCATACCTATCCCTAAACCCTAAAACTATCCTTGTACCCCATAACACAAAACTATATCTGAACCCTTAAAATACCCAAACACCCCAAAACATATACCTCAGTACCCCAAAACATATACCCCTATACCCATACTTACCTTATCCAAAAATTAAAAAAATAACATGCTTTTACCATTCATGTATTTACAACGAATTTCGTTGTAAATGTATGCGTGGTAAAAGCATATACAATGTAATGCCATGCGTTATAATGGCATTGCGGAGTCATGGTACTTTCGTTATGAAAGTATGCGGAGTGATGGTATGCGGAAAGAAAGTTGAGGAATAATGGGTGTTTACCCTCCCCCGGTAAGTACATTGGTGGCACGGCGGCCCACATCTCCAGCAACATACTCGTATTTTTTCACCACACATTTGAAAAAAGCACAGGTCTCTCTCATTGATGACCAGCACCGACATACACTTTTAGACACACCTCCCGCCACAAGTTCCAGAATTGCGAACTTTAGAGCTGGGGAGCTACGTTCGAATCTCGGTATCAGCTCAACATCCTGTGTTTCCAGGCAAATCGCTTTGTCTCCCTGTGCCTACCACAAATGAATGTGTTCTTCTGTAATGTAAATTGTGCTCATGCCATGTTGTCGAGTTTGCGCTATATAATATTGCAAGGAAAAATAAAGTAGGGAAACTCGAGTTTACACACTACTGAACGCGCACTCTTAAGTGCATCAGCAGTGCACTGTGAATCTGAGCGTTTCACAGGCCTGTCACAGATAAGAAATGCTATAAAAACGAAATCCTACAAAACAATATACTACTGGCTGGCAGCAATTCATACCCGGACAACGTCGGGACGGGCTGCTAGTAATGAAATAAAAGGAGATATGGTGAAATTAAATATTGCCTAGTATCACAACATTTAGTCAAACAAGGAAGCTGGGATTGATCTCAGTAGTTCTGGTTTCATATGGTGAATTTCAGCCATAGATGGCTATTACGTTCTCCTGTTTTAGCTCCCAGGTTAATGCATTGCTTTTAATTCTTGTCGCATGAGGTTAGAGCGTGGGTGGCAGTGAAAAGCCCCAAGCGAACTTGACCTGATTTGGGCATAATGGTCTAAGAGGACCTCGAGCTGAGCCAGAGCATGGCATCAGTCTCGAGGCTAGCTTGAACCTTAAGTATTTCAACTAACTCTGCTATCACAGAGACCTAAAGCACGCCGGACATGGACTAGAATTCAAATTCCAACAAGGGCACCTTACCCTTTCATCCTTCTGGGATTAATAACATAGCTAACTCAGAACATTTACAATCCTGCATAACTATAAAATATCTCGTAGCCTCCGTAACGTAGGAAACAAATGCATATATTTAAATGTAACAGTTTTCAAGCAATGCTAAGGTTACAATGTGTTGCATACTAGAACCCCTATAAATAAAAGTCCCAAAAGCACAGAAGAGCATAAGTCATGTTGCTTTTTAAAAATCACGGAACTTGACAGATATCTTAATTAAGTTCTGTGCAGTGTAATAATGCTTAGGGCTACATGTATCACAATTGTAAATTGTGAATACCTAATTTACAATGTATGAAACTCAAAGAATTTCAGACAGCGATTCCTAGGGGGTTGCAAATTGCTCTACCTCATTAATATTAATAAGGTAGATTGCAATTTGCGACCCCCTTGGAATCGCAAAAAACGGAGGGATGGTGGTCTTCTGGGGTCAGCAGACCGTCATGTCCGTGGTTGCTTTTAAATAAAGCAATCTTTTTTTTGTAAAGCAGCCTGTTTTCTTTAAAGGAAAACGAGTGGCTTTACAAAAAGAAAAAGAAAAAGTTTTCTTTTCATTTTTCAAGACCAGGGCGTGGTCCGTGGGACCACTGCCTGCTCTTAAAAATTCTTTTACAAACATTCAAAAAGGGGAAGGGGTCCCTTTGGGGCCCCTTCCCATTTGCAAATGGTTTACCACCTACTTGAAGTAGGTGGTAATATGCGAATGTTTGCGACTGCATTCCCTGTCACAAAACATTCATACATACCGTTAGGATTATGTATTTGGAAGGATTGCCCTAAGCACGCCCCTTCCAAATACCGAATCGCAAACCCATTTTGCGATTCGGTAACAGGTTACAGAATCGCAAATTAGGGTTTGATACATGGCAAGAGCATTATTTGCGTTCGCAAACGGGCTGTTTCGGAGAAGCAGCCCGTTTTCGAATGCAAAAACTTGTGGGCCACAGTCATTTAGAATTGGCTTTAAAGGCACCATCAATGATGTTTTTCAAAATCTTTTGAGATATATTTTTCATATGCTGTAGTTTATAGTGCACACCTTTGTACCATTCTTAAAAGGTTGTGTTATGTGAACTTAAGTGGTTAAAACCCCTAATTATGCTTGTTCTAGTTAATTTCAAATTGTATGGTAACTCCTGGTATAGCACATATCCGGATTGCAAGCCCCACACCCATAAACTCTTTCCCAGGTAACTTTCAACAGGTCTGTCATGCCAAAATGTACACTGGGAAAAAAATGCTGGGGGATAATTGTCTTGTAAATAACAGGGCATGCAGTTTTTTGGTAAAGACAACACTAAAATCTGTATATTATGTCCCATTTTTTGTCAAAACTTATAGTTTATTCTATTTATCATACCCAAGACTTTTAGATCCCCTGCAATTCAATATATGCAATAGATTTCACACTCTCCTCCAGGGCATTTGTAATCAGGGCCTAATTAGAATTATATAATGTGCGGTTCAAAATTGCATAGTCCTGATGAGCATTACGTTCAATGTTTTTTGGGAAAAAGGTTAATGCATGCAATATTGTTTTTCATGAATGGCCATGGCTTTTTCATGCCCTGCTCACTTCGGACGTTTTTAGCTGGCATATACATTTGTATTGCTTTGCCAGTATTTTTCAAAAGCATATTTTACTCTGAATGGGCATTCACTGGTTGACATTTTTTTTCTTTGATGCAATTGTATAGTCACAGGTTCAAATCTACTCTGTTGTCTCACATGGTCAATATTTTGAATTCATCTACCTTTCCGAATGGACATTAATTTGAGGAAACACACATTTGTTATGCTATAAGTTTTATAAAGCTCATAGCTGCCTCAGCAAAGGGGATTCCCAGTGCTAATTGCAAACTGACTTAAGGCAGACAGAGAAACCGACAGAAAAACAGAGTATGCAGAAAAGAAGAGGCTATATGGAATAGCACATGATTTTGGATACTTCTAATACTCGCAGGGAGGGAATTCCAAAGTTTGGGAGCGAAGCACAAAAGGAGCGCCCTCCTGCCCGAGCTCTCTTGACCAGAGGAATGACCACCAGGTGCTGACTGATAGAACGCAGCTGGTGGGTGGGTATATAAGAAGATTAGTTAAAATGTCGGGAGTTTGAAGATTCATGGTTCAATGGGAAATAGAGCTTTGAACTTAATAAATGTATCCACCGGAAGCCAATGTAATCTGCAGATGGAGTCGGAGGTAGAGCAGGTTCTCGACAAACCGAGGAGCATCCAAACCACACCATTTTGTGTCCTTTGTAGGCGATCTATCTCAGCTCTGTTTGCCCCTAGATACAGGGAGTTAGCATAATCCAGCCTGGAAAGTACAGTGGCCTGAATTATCACCTGGCAGATGGTAGGATCGAAAAAGCCCAGCAAGGGTTTAAGACCGCGTAAGAGCCCAAAACAAACACCGGCTACCACTTCATTTTGAGACTGAAAAGTCAAAGCCGTGTCAACCCATACTCCAAGATTTTTAACTGTCAGTTTTGGGGCAGGCGGCAGGCCGAGAGTGGATGGCCACCAATGCTCACTCCACTTATGAGTATCTTTACCCACCAACAAGATCTCAGATTTACTGACATACAATTGAAGACAGTTAGAGGACATCCAGTCGGCAATAGCTGTTAAATCGTTTTTGAATGTGAGCACATCCTGTGCAGAGTTGTCAGATAATGCAACCATCAACTGTGTATCATCCGCATTAGATACCACAGTTAGGCCTCTGTTGCTGGCTACTGCTGCCAGGGGTTGAGTGTAAATGTTAAATAGAGTAGGACTCAGGGCGGAGCCCTGAGGAACGCCTTGATACACAGCATGCACCTGAGAGCAGAAGGGGGCACAGACACTTGGAAAGATCTTCCAGATAAAAAAGAAGTGAACCAGCTCAGGGCAAGGCAGCCAATACCAGTATCCTCCAAGGGCTGCAGTAGGATCTGATCGGACACTGTATTGAATGCAGCGCTGAGGTCCAGAAGGATCAGAGCTGACGTACATCCTACATCTAGCGAGCTCCTCAGATGATCTGTAACAGCCAGAAGGGCAGGTTCAGTGCTGTGAAGGGGTCGGAAATCATTTTGGGAGGGGTCCAACAGATTGTTATCTTCGATGAACGTGGTGAGAATGGAATTAATGTAGGCTTCAGTAATCCTAGATACCAGAGGCAGGAGAGAGATAGGGCGAAAATTCTCCGGCTTTGAAACATCCAGCGTAGGTTTTTTTAGTAAAGGAACCACCGTGGAATGTTTCCAAGCCACGGGGACTGCCGCAGAGGACATAGACAGATTAAGAGATCACAGAAAGGAGAGAGAAGCTAAGGTAATAATTACTAAAATTGGTCCGGTTTAAGGGGGTCTGCTGGGGATCCTGATTTAAGTTTATTTCAGAGGGTGCGCATCGCTTCTTGGGAGAGCGCCGGGAAAGAAGAGAGTGTGGGAACACCGCTAGATAGAAGAGAGGATTGGGAAAGGTCTGTAAATATCCTTAACCTTCTTAATGAAAAAAGCGGCGAGAACCTCACATCACTTATTAGAGGACAGAGGGATCCTTTAGGTTGCCCTGAGGTTTTTAGATCTTTAAGCAAGGCAAAGATACATTTAGCAAGGTTGCTGCTGTTTCTAATTTTACCTGCAAAGTAGGCAGCTCTTTCCTTCTGGATGGATTTATGATCATTCTTAATGACTACTCGATATTGTACTTTCAGAGCTGGATCATAATGCTGTCTTCACGCCCGTTCCAGGGTTTTACAAGTTTTCCAGGCCAAGGCCAGGTTGTCATTGTACCATTTTGACAAGTAATAGACAAATTCACTGTATTGTGGCCAAAGTGCTTCTGTGTGGACAGGTAGCAAGCTAATCAGTTGTTTGTGCTTAGTTGGAAAACTGTTGGTTTAATATGTGACCTAAATGGAAAGAGTATTGGTGTGAGTGCTGGGGACTCCTTGGGTGCTCCTGCTGTGACACATCTTATATGTATGTGGTGTGAAACAACAATCAGTCAGATATATAGTTGGCAACGCTCATAGGTAAAATTGTTGTGTTTGTCCATTACAAGGAGGCATTTAGGCATTGGGCATGATAACCAGAAGGTTGCTATAATGTAATCAATATTTCAGATACACTTAAGCTTGGATAGGACCCGAGAGGAGTGAGAGAATCGAATACCTACCACCCGTACATAGGTGACTGACTCAGCTTTGTGGGATTGTTAGGATCTTGGACAGCTTTGCAATAGAGGTGTCACCTTTTATGTAATACCATTACATATAATGTGGTTGCCCTGTGTCCCTCAGAACCTGGTAATACAATTATAAACTACAAAGACTTCTGTCAGATCACACATTTCTTCCACAAGCATTGTGATATATATTGACCATCCAACATAGATATCAAAGGGTCACACAATTTTGTGACCCATTGACATCTAAGTTGTGCCACCTGACAGAACTCTTTCTAGTTTATAATTGTACACCTTTTATGGAATAGCCTGGTCTTTATTGTATCCCTGACTCTGACGTGGTTTTGGATGGTTCTTATCTTTGTTCGGATTGAGTTTTAAAATGTTGCTTTGTGGACAGAGAAGGACTTTAAATCAGTGTGTATCTTCCTGAAGGAAATGAAGGAGACCTGGATGGCAGTTTTGAGCATAGCGTTCTAGTCTGTGTGTATCAGTGAAGCTTTGTTTAGATTCGGATAATAGAAAGTGCTTGAAAAAAGAACATCTTACTAAGTATTTTGAGAGCAGAAGATACTTGGGCAGGCCAAGAAGAGCCCCTTGAAACCAGGAGCTGCCCACCTTCTACATGGGGGATCAAGTCCGCTCATGATCCTCCCTGGAATAGTTACATTTAGCTGGAGGGAACATGGAAGGGAGTGATGACTTCTTTGAGGACAGAGGCCAGCATGGATATAGATGAATTGTCTTCAGCAAAAGTATATAGGGCAGAAGGCTATTTTAGCAGGAGGGCAGTGCTTAAAATGGATAATACTAAGTGAAGGTATTTTCTGTCTCTGTAGTAATTATTTCCTGCTCATACGAGCAAATAAGTTACCTCAAATGAGGTTGGGATTAGGTTTGCAGGGCCTATCGATTGTGCCTAATATCCTAACTACCGCAACAAAGTAGAGGCTAGTTTGTCTGCAGCCCAATCTTTTTCTCACACTATGATTACTCCAAAACATTTTGCAATTGTTCTAATTTAGCCCCATCATTCTTATTAGAAAAAAGTCTTATATATCCAAAGTTCTTTCTGGGATTGCTTCGCCATGCTGGTACTAAACTTCCATTCCAAGAAGTCTTATTTCGTACCTCATTTTCTTCACACATGATTTCAATAAAAATATGCAAACATTGTTATCAGTAAACACATTGTCATTCTTCAAGTACTGTTGCAAATTATTTTCAAAGAATGTTATTACTCTTTAATAAACTGCTCCTATTTGCGTTCAGGGGTATGTTGGAGGTTTGGATAGTAGCCCTGAGTAGGCATGGCATTTATTCACAAAAATGCCAGCAGTAGTTGAATCACAGGTGCTCCCCATACCTAGTCTTAGCTTTACAACAGTTATGTATTTGCTGCCCAGTGGCTAGTTAGAGGGACTGGAATGCAGTTCAAAGAAAACAAATAGGACTTTTAAAACTCTGTTTATTTTCTGATCCTTCCACTTTGACAAGGGGTACCAATATAGTGCGCTGAGTACCAAATGGAAAACTAGGTCAACATCTCTTACTCTTGTTAACCCCAGACTGACACCCATGTGTGATGTGAGGGTATGATGGATAACCAAACTTGTGTGGTCAGTTGTAAGTTATTAGAGCAAATCTTATCAAGCATTGGTCATTTTTCACGCTGAATGACTGCCCAAGCATTTCAAATCCAAAAATATTTAGTGAGAGTTTTTCACAAAGTACCAAAGAAAATATATTCAACATTCTATGTGCTATAGAGCTAGGATATGTTGCCGGCTCCCCCGAACAGCAACAAAGTTGTTTACTATACTAACATCATGTTTGGAAAATAATATAAAAGTATTGTGTGTCGGTAAAGGAAGCATGAACAGAGCAGTAACTAAATAAATGTGCTTAAACTGCATTAATTGCTTTCACATTTTCCAAACCTTCCTTTGGGAGAATGGTGCTCAAATATCTTGCAAATTATTTTTTTTACCAGTTAGGTTGACACAAGTGGCCCAGAGTGTTTAGAGGGTACGATATGCCAAAAATTGTTATGTAAAATAGAATCTGGTGTTTCACATTGCACCAGGTTTACCGGCCTAATGTGTACTAAAATAGAACATTTGGCATTTTCTGTGCTAAGATTTCTTGAGGGAGAGCCCCAAAACCATGTTTTGCCAAGGACAATGTTACTGTGCCAATGTGCTTTAAAATGCACTATTTGTCGCTTGTGGTCTCAAAGAATTCTATTCTATTCTCGTTGATTTGTAAAGCGCATGGCTACCCACAAATGGTGTTTCCCAGCAATAGACAGGGTAGGAGAGAGAGGGAGCCAAACTATTACAAAAGGAAGGTTTTTAAATGTTTCCTTGACAGTTGTCTCAAACTTTCCATATGTGCAGATTAACAGGTACATATGCTAATAAAGGGTGGTGTGAAGTACTTCTGGGAGAAATGCAAGGAGCTTCTAAACCCTGAATGCAGCCAAGCCATCAACAGTACTATTAGCCCTTTCAGGCTAAGAATCAATGTGCACCAGATCGAGAGAGACTGGCATAGCATCATTAATAACAAGTATTAGACGCATTTCTTTTCAAATACCTCCTGGGTGTCCTGATTCTCTACCTCTCTGATTTAGTTTCTCTCTCACACATAAACATACACACAACCAGGCAAACGCACACAAACAAGCAGACAAATACTCTCTATCAATCTTCACATCTCTAATCTCTCGTTCCCTCTCCCACTCACTTCTCTCCCACCTGTATCCATTTCTCTTGCTGCCCCACTCTCTTTACCCCCAAGGTTCTATAATCCTCTACTATCACTCTCTATTTCTAATCTGCATTTCCGTGCCTCTGTTACTCTTTCCATAGCCGCCTCGATCTCTTCTCCATCTCTGTCTCCACTTACCCCAAATGTCTCTTTACCCCCTTTAAACTCTCCTCTGCTCCTTCTATCTCTGCCCCCTCACTCTTTACCTTCTTTCACACCATTCGCCTTCCTCTTCCCTTGGCAGAAGGCCACAGGGCCGGAGAGCTCGCAGTGGCAGGCAGTGAGCACTGCAGGGTCGTGAGCATGTGCAAAGGTCAGGGGAGAACAATTAGGACCCAGATCCCCCAGCATGCCCCACGCCCGCACACCCACCATAGAATCAACACCTTAAGAGAAGTGGTGGGTGTAAAAAGGCTATGTTTATTAGCATCTCATAAACATGACAAAAGATTTATTAAACATTGAAATTCCGACATTAAAATTATGAGCACATTATCAATTATTATTATTGAAAACATCTTCAGCAGTTTGTATTGTGTGTTTATTAAAATTCTATTCACTCATAATTTCTTCTTCCTTCCCCCAGCACCAAGGGGCCCTCTGGCACGCATCCCCCAGGTAAGATGCCCACGCAAGGTGCAGCGCACCTGTGCCACTGAGTGGTGGGCCCCAGCCCTCGGGTCCTTGTCCGCCATTCCAGGGCCCCACCCCTCGTCCACCAGACTGTCTAGGAGGCTCGTACCTGATGCCCTAGCCTCCCCAGCCAGTGGTCTCCATCCCCATGTGGAGAGCTTACCTTCTCTCCCCTCAGTGCTGGCATAGGGAGTGCGCATGGCGGACTCCCGTCCATTCTGTCAATCCATCAGTGTTCGAATGTCTCATTTCCGCAAGCCACCTCACTAACTACTGCCTTAAGGGACGGGTGGGCGGGAGAAATTAATCTACTAATCTGCCAGGCAAAAGGGCAGCAGTAACTCTAGGGAGGTGTGCGCAGGTCCGGTGCTGGCGGGGGAAAGAGGCCGAGCGTCGCTTGATCTTGACCTAAATAGGTCATGGCCTCTGCCCCCCACGCCCCCACCGGACGTGCGTCACACCCAGCTGAACCAGAAGCACTTCTCCCGGCCGGACGCCCATAGGGCCGCCGGCCGGGAGGTGCGTTCAATGAGAGCGCGGCATGGGCCGGGGGGCCGGGCCCTAAAGGCGGGCTCGTCTAGCCTCGCCCTTGGTATAGGACCCGGATCCCCCAGCATGCCCCACGCCCGCACACCCACCATAGAATCAACACCTTAAGAGAAGTGGTGGGTGTAAAAAGGCCATGTTTATTAGCATCTCATAAACATGACAAAAGATTTATTAAACATTGAAATTCCGACATTAAAATTATGAGCACATTATCAATTATTATTATTCAAAACATCTTCAGCAGTTTGTATTGTGTGTTTATTAAAATTCTATTCACTCATAATTTCTTCTTCCTTCCCCCAGCACCAAGGGGCCCTCTGGCACGCATCCCCCCAGGTAAGATGCCCACGCAAGGTGCAGTGCACCTGCGCCACTGAGTGGTGGGCCCCAGCCCTCGGGACCTTGTCCGCCATTCCAGGGCCCCACCCCTCGTCCACCAGACTGCCTAGGAGGCTCGTACCTGACGCCCTAGCCTCCCCAGCCAGTGGTCTCCATCCCCCTGTGGAGAGCTTACCTTCTCTCCCCTCAGTGCTGGCATAGGGAGTGCGCAAGGCGGACTCCGTCCATTCTGTCAATCTATCAGTGTTCGAATGTCTCATTTCCACCACAAGGGAGACTAGGGCCCACAGGTCCGTCGCCCTTCCCCCCATCAGCCAAGTTCAGCACGAAATACCATATTCCCTTGATCCATGTGTCAGTGCCAGTGTCAGATAAATGAACCCCATCACGATGAAACATGGTAGCTCCTGATATCATTTTGTGTGGAAGATGTAGCAAGCGGCCCTTCACTGAGCACAACTTTGCCAGCTCCCCGTTGAGACGTCGCACCGACACATTGAAGGCTCTCGCCCGGATACCATTGCCCCACCATTGCCGGGGGATCATGCAGGACCACACTATCCTGACCAGAGGGAAGGTCCTCCCTAGCCATGCGAATTCTGTGAGCAGTGCTTCTTTAACTGCTAAGCGTCCTCTGTCTACCATGTTGTTGCCGCCTAGGTGGATAATGATCAAGTCAGGGGACTTCTGTCCCTCACGCTCTCGGATGTCGTCCACAAGCCTCCGCAGGTGTCGTATCCGCATTCCTCCCACACCGTGCCACACGAATTCCACCCCATCCAAACCAGATGGTTTGCGCACTCGCCGCTGCTGCAATCGCACTGCTGCCCGCCGCACGAACGAGTGTCCCAACACTCAGACCACCTTCCTGGGCATACTAGTAATCGGAAAAGAAATAGAAAGGTCAAGCATGGGCAATGCACCACAGTCAGTCACAGCAATTCAGGCCTCACATAACGCTTATAACAGTTGGATGACCAGCGACCCACTTTCTTCACCGCATTGGATGACAACCCTGCCCCCGCCGCCAGCGTCGCGGCCCCTATTCTAAAGGAATGGGATGAGTAACCTGAATCCCCTAGACCCAGACTTACTAAGGCCATTCGCAGCACCGCTTTGAATTGGTACTGAGATACACAGTCACCCCCCTCATGAATGAACAGGGCCGGGCTCCCCCCGCCTGGACGAATGGTTAGGTACGCCTGCATACATGCGACCGGGCAAATAAGCGTCTCCGGCGCGGGGCACAGCTGAATCGCCGCCCCCCCTCCCCCGTTGGTCCGTCTTTGATTTTTTCAAGATCACCTCTAAGATCCCAGGGCCAACTTTGGTGTCCCCAAACTGAAGCCCTACCGAATGATCACTGCGAGAAGTCCCCACTATTTCACCCAAGCGGAATGCCCCATAGAAGTCTAAGGAGAAAACTGCCGAAAATAACGTGCCCTCAAAAGTAGAGAAGCACAATCTAGGGGGGGCACCTAGAATGTCTCTCAAGGTACTAACATCTAAAGGACGCCTCCCGTCGCGCTTAGGGCCCTCTCTTCTGGCCCAACCCGACAGAGCCCTCTTCACTACAAAAGATGTCCCAGGGTCGTATAGTCCCGCTAATCTGGCGAAAAACCCCACTGCTGACACATGAGCCCTAGCATAAGAGAGGGACCTGCCCTGATCGCTGAGTTGCTGTAAAAAATGAAACATTGCATGATCGGTATGCCAACATGAAAAGCCCGCCTCTTGCACCAATGTCCTGTAATACAAGAAACCCTGTCGATATGCTTTCCGAGTGCGGTCACTCAATGAGGCACCTACCAGCCCCGCTAATGCTGGGCTCCAATCTTCCACAGTGATGGTGGGAACACCGTCATCTGGTCCTCCGCCTCTGGGTGGAACTTCCGGAATTCCTGCAGCTTAGAACGAGACAAAGCATCAGCAGCATGATTGTCCACCCCAGGAATGTGCGCTGCCTTAAACATCAAGTTCAACTTCAAACAAGCCAATACCAGGCGCTTCAGCAATCTCAACACATGCTCACAAGAAGCCCCCTGGCGGTTAATGGCCTCGACTACAGACATATTGTCTGACCAGAATATGACTGACCTATTCCTGAACTGCTCTGCCCATAAGGTTACTGCCACCAGGATTGGGAACAACTCCAAAAAGGCGATATTTTTAGTCAGACCACTCTTATGCCAAGCATCCGGCCATTCAGCACCACACCACTGAGGTCCCAGGATGGCTCCAAAACCTACGCTGCCTGCCGCGTCTGTGTACAATCCCAATTCTGAGCTAGACACCGGGGGAGCAGGCCAAACTACAGCGCCATTGAAGTTCATCGAGAAGTCCTGCCAAACCCTCAGGTCCTCTCTAACCTCCGCTCGGAGGCGAACCCTGTGGTGTTTCTGTGTTAAGCCTGCCATGGCTCTGGCTATTGATCTTGAAAAGGGGGCGGACCATCGGTATTATCCTCAGGGCAAAATTCAACTGGCCAACCAGGACCTGTAACTGGTGTAGGGTCACCTTGGGACCGGACAACGCTGCTTCAATCGCTTGGGAAAACGCCCGGACCTTGTCTGAGGGCAACCTGCACTCGCCTACCACTGTGTCAATCTCAATCCCAAGGAAGGACATACACGCCGACAGTTTTGCCCGGGGCCAAAGGAATATTAAATTCCTTAAACAAGGCCACCAACTGCTCTAGCGCCTGTTGACATGCTGCCGAGGCGGCTGGTCCCATCACCATGAAATCATCCAGGTAATGCACCACCTCTTTGTGCCCTGTCCTGAAGGTGAACAACCATTGGAGCATGCAGCTGAAGGTCTCAAAGTACCTACAAGAGACCGTGCACCCCATTGGCATACACCTATCGAAGTAAAACTGATGGTGCAACTGAAAACCTAACAGGTGGTAGTCTTCGGGATGAACGGGTAACAGGCGAAATGCTGACTCAATATCTGTCTTGGCCATGATAGCATGAGGGCCCAAGGACCTGACTTTATCCAAGGCCTCATCGAATGAGGAGTAGGTCACCGAACAAAGAGCCGGATCGATAGCATCATTCACTGACTCCCCTCTTGGGGCCGATAAGTTGTGAATCATTCTAAATTGGCCCGGCTCCTTCTTAGGCACCACACCCAGAGGAGAGCACACGAAACCGGGGAGCGGTGGGGCCGGGAAAGGGCCCGCCACGCGTCCCAATCCGCACTCCTTCTCCACCTTGGACTCCACCACCGCTGGCTGCGCCCTCGCCGACAATAAGTTGTTGCAATAACCCACGGGAGGGACCCCCTGGGCTGGAATGCGGAACCCTTCAGAAAATCCCAAGTATAACATTTTGGCTGCTGGCCGGTCTGGGTACTGATTCAGCCAAAAAATCAGTTTCCCAATATCAACAGGAGTGGGCAACTTATGGCTGAGGAGGTTTAATCTCCTTGCCCCCTCCTCCCCTCTCTTTGGATTTTTTGATGCATTTAAATTCGAGGTGAGATGGATGTCCGCAAAAGGAACATACGTGTCTAAACCTGCACTTATCAGCGGGCCAGGTGCACGCTTTCTTATTAAAGGCCCAGCAAGCCCCCCTCTTTTCTCCGGGCCCTCCTTGGGAGGTCCGAAAAGGCTGCCTGCCGCCATGTGCTCCACCTGACTTGCCGTTCACACTCTCAAGCCACACATTGACCTCCACCTGATCCCAGCCCATTTCAGGGTCCTGTACTTTCTCCCACCTGAAGTCCCTATCGTAATCCAGCCAAGCTGTGCCACCATGCGTCGTGTGCGCCTTCAAAATCTTATGCATATAAAATATCAAAGATCCCGCCAGCTCTGGCTTCTTTTCTATGACCACTGTCATAAACACTTGGAATCCAAAGAGCCAATTCGTAATAGATTCCTCCACCCTAGGTCTTTTGTCCCTATAGGAGCTGTCCTTCCCTTCCCTGTCCTTGTTCTCCACATCCACCCTTTTAGGTCTGATCAACGAGAATATGTCCACATATTCGCCTTTCCAAATCTTCTCCTTCAGCTCCGGAGACACATGCGTGGCCAACCGGCCTGGTTTTGATAAAACATAACCCTGGCCCCCCCCCAGGTTTAGCACACTTTTTGGACTCATCATTCGCGCCCTCAGGTTTACCTCCTGATAGGCTAGGAGCTGTTGCAGGGGCCGAGACCACCGCTTGCGCCACCGGGGCCCTCAATGCCTGTGCCTTAACCAGCAGGGCTAACTGCTCTCTGATCTCGCTAAGGGGGCCTTCTTCGGCACTACCGGTAACCCAAGGCGCGACTGCCGCTGCTGAGGGCGCTACTGCCGTTACGCTACTGCTGCTCGCTAATGTCTGCGCTCCTTTATCACCCTGAGGTGACTGCCCCCGGGTCAGAGCTCTCAAAGCGCCCAAAATCTCAACCAAGGCGCCCCCTGTCTCAGTTTCTTTAGGTCGCGCATGAGAGGGGACACTCACAGGAAGGGGGGCAGGTACTACTGGCTTAACCGGCACCCCAGGTGACGATCCTAGTGCTGCAAGGGCCCCTCTAATCTCCTCTAGGATTCCGCCAGACGCCTCTGCGGTAGGCGATCCCACTGGTACACTGGGAACATTATTCAGAGGAACCACTGGTAACTGAGGGGCGGGGGGGGGCACTATGGTAATCACCGGCTCCAAAGGCACACTACTAGGCCTCCCTTATCGCCCACGTGCCTTGCCTGTTTGTTGTTCTGGCCCTTTCGCTTCTGCACCCTCAGCTTTTTAACTAATGGTGGGAAGGCCGCCTTGGGTGGGACGCCCTGCCTGCGTGGACGTTCTACAGCAGCTGGAGTCTCCTCTTCAGGCTCTGTGGGGGGCGCCTCGGCCTCCCCCTCGCTGCTCTCGTCATCCCCCGTGAATTTGGCAAGCAAGAGTGAAAGCAATTGAGCGATCTCGGGGTCTTTATCCTTGCATTTGTGCCCCTGCGCCCTGGCTGGCATGACTGTACACTCGCGCACCTAATCCGCTCACTGAATCGCGCGCCTTGCACGCTCCTGCTTCTCGCCCTGCACGAGACCGCGTCGTGAGATCAAGGTGCCGGGTCTTCCCACCCATGCTCAAGGTCCCAGCGAGCGCACGCGGGCCCCCGAGACACCCCTTGTACAGCGCAACACACAGAAGAATACTCGCCGAAAGGGCAGAAAAACCTTAGTCTCGGACTCCCGCGCCCGCCCCCGCACAGAGAGCCCCGACACCTCACCTGACGAGTCGATCAATACTCTTTCCACCGCGTCTCGCCAGCACCCGTCTGCCTCCTCAAGGTGCAGCAGCCCGCTCCTCCACGAGGTTCCTCCGGCGATCACGAAGGCAAAGGGAGATGACTACGGGAGAAGGGAAAACTATCGGGCTGGAGAAGAAATTAATCTACTAATCTGCCAGGCAAAAGGGCAGCAGTAACTCTAGGGAGGTGTGCGCAGGTCCGGTGCTGGCGGGGGAAAGAGGCCGAGCGTCGCTTGATCTTGACCTAAATAGGTCATGGCCTCTGCCCCCCACGCCCCCACCGGATGTGCATCACACCCAGCTGAACCGGAAGCACTTCTCCCGGCCGGACGCCCATAGGGCCGCCGGCCAGGAGGTGCAACCAATGAGAGCGCGGCGTGGGCCGGGGGGGCGGGCCCTAAAGGCGGGCTCATCTAGCCTCACCCTTGGTAACTGGCCTCTGGTGGGCAGGTCAGTACGCTCCCTCCCACCTCACTTGGGCTCCAGGCAGGCTGCGTAGGCCATCTCCACCACCTCATCCCTGTCAATGTCCCAGCAGGTGGACAGGGTGGGGTGGAATTGCAGGAGCAAGTGAGTCAGGCCTCAGTGGAAGACCAAGTGTTTAATAGCACGGTCACTTATGCTGCTTCTCTTCCCTCTAAACCATTCACTGTGCCCCTGGCAGCCTCCAGCAGACGCCAAAACGACAAACATGCTGCCAAATAAACGGGGCACAGCTGTCCCTCAGGCATTGGCCCAGTGCCCATCTGAGCAGTCTGAGTACTGGTACTCTCCTTGGCACTGGAAAAGTGCCGGTACTCAGCTTGATAAAAACAAGAAGTGCCGGTACTCAGTACCTGTGAGTACCGGCCCATTTAAAGCACTGACCATGCGGACTGCAGCATTTTGTATCCTCTGAAGCCTGTTAAGGACAAATTTTGAGCGCGTTAGATAAAGAGAGTTACCATAGTCAAGGCGGGACAAAATTAGGCCCTGAGCTATGGTTCTGCCTGTGGATCTAGGCAGACACCTCAGTACTCTCCTGAGGGAGCGAAGGAGGCCAAAACAGATGGCCGCCAGCTTTTTTGCCTGAACATCCATGGTGAGTTCCTAGTCAAGGCTAATACCAAGGCTTATTACTACTTCCTTTTGGGAGGGTTTGGTTCACATAGATATTGGCCAATTCAGTTCTCCCCAAAGCAAATAGTTTTTGCCTAGTACCTGTACTTTGGTTTTATTTCCGTTAAGTTTGAGACTGCTGGCTGCCATCCAGGTAACAACTTGACTTAGGCAATTGTCCGGAAGTGCGGAGGAGAGTTCTGCATGGTTTAAAAGACTTAATATGCTTTGCATATCATCCGCATAGGCAACGGCTGTGAGGCTATATTCCTTTATAACTGTGGCTAACAGACTAATATATACATTAAAAAGTGTAGGACTACCGGAGGGTCCCTGTGTAACTCTGCAATTTAAGGAAAGAGCTTTGGAGTATTTATTGTCTTCCTTCACTTGGAAGGTTCTATCATTAAGGAAGGCTGCAAACCACTTCAGCATGGTTCCGGATATCCCTAAGTGTCCTCGTTTGTTAATAAGGATTGGGTGAGAGACAGTGTCAAATGCGGCACTCAGGTCAAGGAAGATAAGGGCAGCTGTTCCTCCATCATCTAGCGTGACCTTGGGCGCAGAGCTGCATCTATCAATAATGCAGAGATGCAGCAGCACTGAACCTCTGGTGCAGGCACTGCGCCCCGATAATAGCCATTTTTTTTTAAACTGTGAAACTGGTTGATATAGGTCAATTTTCCCTGCTTGCATTAGGGCAATTGGCAACCTCGGTGGGTCGTTGATTGAGAGTAAATTGTCAACAGCTACTTACCACTTGTACTGACCTGATGGTAGGAACCGTGCAAAATGTAACAAAACGGCACAAAATAATCTCCTCAATACTGTTTTCATGTGCTGGTACACATTTGTATCCCCCACTCTATGAACTGGCCTCCTTCACAAAAGTAATTTTTGCCTACGGACACCTATCGTAACGATACAGTGTTTTTATTCTGCTTTCCCTTCATTGCTTCACAACCACAAAGACGTGTGGTGTAAAAGAGGCCTTTGGAGCCCCTGCGGCTCAGGGAGGGCTGGGGTGTGTGTGTGGGGGGGGGGGGGGGGGGGGGCGGAGGGCCACCCTTCGGAGGAGCCCCGCCTCCATTTTCTAAAGAACAATGACTTTTTGTGAGATATGAGAGACCCCTCTTCACATTTTGCGGGGGGCGGGGGAGGTGATTTTACGTTATATCACTCTGAACAGCCTCACTTCTTTACACCTGTTGTACAAATATTACGGTACAAGAACAGCTCTGTATTCCAAATAGCTTTAAAGCTGTCCAAACTTTTTTTTTCAAAAACGTTTTATTGATTTTTTTATTTCAAACAACAGCAACAGCCTTACGACCTTATAATAGTGAAAAAATACAAACACAAAGCAAGAAACAAGCATCTAACCCCGAGTAGCAATCTGACTGTTTAGATGTTTCTCAGTAGTTGCATTCTACATCGATTCATATGCAGCTCGTCCTTTGTGCGATGCTTTAGTCTGATGCTTTTGTTTTTTATTTCTTTTATTGTTGTCTGTTTTTGTTTTTCTTGACTAAATCAACACAGGGTCGTAGATAGCTTTTTTACACATCATTGGATGCAAGCGCTGCCTGTGAGCAGACCTCCTTTATTATTCTAATCCTGTATGTACATTTTGATCACCCCCCCAACAGTGGCACACTGCAAAGACCATGAATGAATATGTTAATCCGTTTAGCATCATGTGTCAATGGCCGCCCGAAGTGACTCATGTCAGAGCAAGTCTTGAAAACAAGCTGGCTGGAGGCAGGGGAGAAATTGATATGGAAATACCAAGGGCAAAGGAAACCGTGTCACTGTTAACAAACCTTAACAGGCCTCCCAACAATGGAGGCCAGGGAATCCATTAGGACCTTTCAGCCGCCTGGACGCACCCGCTGTGCCTGGGGAATCGGACACTGCCCTACAGATTGCGCCTGTGTTGTGGAAACAAAGCCCCTGCCACGTGGGACACTCCACATCTTTTGTGAAGGGAATGACATCGACTGAGGGGAGATGCGCGAGGAACCTCTCTTCGCAGTTTGTGTTCAGATGCCGATGCATGGAGGCTGCGGAATTGGCCAAAAAGGAGCAGCTGTGAAGAGTCTGCACGGGCTGTGGTGTATCTATATTCGCCAAGCCTTGTTTTCAGCACAAATTCGACATTTGCATCAACCATTTTTTGCACCTGTAACCAGGCCCGGTTCTAGAGGGTGGGCCGGGTGGGCCAGGCCCACCCAAACATGAGCCTGGCCCACCCAAACATGAGACTTGGCCCTCGCAGTGAACCTGCCACTGACGTACAACAATAACAACTGTTCAGATAACTGGTGATTTACGATGCTGCTGCAGAGTAACCATTTGTCTTTTGGTTGTTTTAAAATGCAGATAAACTGAATTTTATGGGAATAGCTCAGTGGGTTACTACCTCTGTCATCTCTGATATTCTTGCGTTACTTGCAGTCCAGAAATGACTATCCTAACATAGGACAGTGACCTATGAAATGTCATCAAAGAGCTGAATACAAACGTCGCTTTTTTGTGTTGTGATATAGTTAGAGCTTCTACGTTCTTTCAGCATTCTAATGTTACTAAAAAGAGTTTGTTTGGGCAGTTGTACCTTTTTATCAGTAAAGCCAACCCCCAACCACTGGAGTACTCTTCAAATCCTGAGTTTTTGCTTCCCCAGACCAAACACTTGTAAAATATATTGCCCACCAGTATGGATGACGTGATTTCTATACCTTGTAATCCTCATTGGCTTATGTGACATTCCCCACAGACTGATTTATTGTCTCTGTCTAATGTGTGCTGTTATGTAAATCACTGTGACACCCTACACTGATATGAGTAGCGCTATACAACAAATGGAATGGATATGAGAGAGGGGCAATGGCGAGATGAGGGACACTAGTCGAGGGTGGCAGTGAGGGAATCCATGTAGGTTGTCATGGGGTGGGGAGCTACGGAGAGATGAGGGGCACTGGTGGAGGGTGGCAGTTAGGGAATCCGATGAGGGGGTCACGGGGTGGGGGGAACTACAGAGAGATAAGGGGTGCTGGTGGAGGGTGGCAATGAGGGAATCTGAGGAGGAGGTCTTGAGGTGTGAGGGAGCTATGGAGAGATGAGGGTCACTGGTGGAGGGTGGTAGTTGGGGAGTCTGAGGCGGAGACCATGAGGGGGAGTGGCTACGGAGAGAAGAAGGGCACTGTTGGAGGTTGTAGTTGGGTTATCTACAGAGAAAGAGGTAAAAAAAGAGGTCAAAAAGACTTTTGCACCAGCACTAAAGCCGGCCGATTAGGACAACTGTGGAGCATATTTTAACATGCATGCTAATTACATTTACTGCTATATTCAATGTTTCAAGTTTGAAGGTGATTTTACTATTGTTTTTCACTGGGAATAAGGAAAGTGGAACTGAATGGTGGCTGATATGGGGCTGGGGCCCAAGGTCAGCTGTGAAATAAGGTGTAATGGAGAGGGGTGGTAGAAAAGTGGATAATCAAGCCTGTAGGGGAGTTTGCTCCAGAGTCAGGGGTAAGGTGGAGATAGTAATGAAGAGGGTTTCTCCTTGAAGGCTCGCACGTAGGAAGCCCGAGTAGTGTCACTTGCTTGATACTCCCACCTTAGAAACCTCCTCTTCCCATCAAAGGGACATTACATGGAAGAAAAGCACTTTTGAGAGTGATAACATTTAGAAAGAGACTTTGAAAAGAGTGTGTTTTACTGTGCCTTGTAAGACTAAGGAGAGTAAGGAGGGCCCATAAGCAGGCCTGGCTAGATATATAAGCGATAAAGTGGGCCGGCAGTGGCCCACCCAAATGTACCTTTGGCCCACCCAAATAAATATTCCTGGAGCCGGGCCTGCCTGTAACAGTGTAACAATTACTTGTAACAGTTGACCTGTCAGGCGCTGCGTGTTTGTGCAGGATTACACCAGCCTCAATGAAATCTGGTATTCTGAAAATGGTGCAAAATTACACAGGCAAATTCTCTGTCAATCTCTAGCAGAGCCATTGGAATCGTGCCGTTTTATATTTGTGACCTTTCCTGCATAAATATAGATTTACTTGAGTTTTCACATAATCTACCTCATACACTGCACATTTCATGACAAAAAAATGTTTGTTTTAGCTCAAAAGGCTGAAACGTTACTTTAAAAGTCCCTACATGTTCCCTCGCATTGGGAGACCCTGTGCATAACTTAACTGGCTATTTTTTAGTTGCAGAGTTATGAACTCAAGTGTTAAACTGGTACTTATGAGGTAAAACCTTTGCCCAAACAGTGTTAATGTGTGTTCAAAATACAAGATGGCAACACAATTATCCCACAGAATGTGCTGCAATATGGTGCATAATTTGACTTTTCTTCTCGCACAATTTAGTCTTCCTTGCCACATAATTTGTTTGTCCTTTGCCACAGGATTCCAATGGATCTAAAAACTCAGCATGGGGATATTTTTGCCAGGTAAGTGTGGCAATAAAGATCTAAAGTTGGGTGGTGATGAAAAATCTTCCTGTGGCATTTCCTCCTTCATATGGTTAATATGATGGAGGAGATCCCGCTAGGGAATTCTTCTCCAGATTTAACATTTCCTTAAAAATTGGAGTATGTTTTGTTAGTGCATTTTGGTAAGTGACTTGATTTTCTAGTTTTTTAAAAATCTGGATGGGGACATTGTTCCACGGTTTGCTGACTTGGAGTAAGAAAAAGCTACCTCCGAGCTGAGTTGGCGGAAAAGTGGTATTTTGAGTTTTAGGAATCTGTTGTTTCGAAAGCTTTTTCTAGGGGGGTAGGTCTGAAGTTATTGTTGAGAGAGTGTTTGTCCTGTTCCATGCAGTGTTCAGTGTACTATGCACAGTGCTATGAATGCAATCCGATGAAACTTGGGGGAGCCAATGAAACGTTAAACGGCATAGTCTAGTGGTTCCCAAACTTCTTCAACCCATGGCTCCCTTGACCTATTTGCCTTTGGCCGCGGCTCCCCTTTATGTCATTTCATTTTTATTGGGGTGGGCGGGGGGGATGTAAGCCCAGCCTCGGCTCACTACCTTAGGATCTCTTTGAGCAGATATTTCAGTTACCCTAGTAAAGAGCCATATGTAGTTCCTTTTTTTGAAGGAGGCAAGGGAGGAGATTTCCTGGATTATTCGGGGTAGGAAATTGTGGGAGAGCAGACCTTTTGCCTTTTGAATTTAAGTTCCATCCGAGGTGGGTTAGGGCGTTTATATTTGCTCCTTAGATATTGTCTGAGTTATATAGCACGAGGAAAGCGCGTGAATACATTTGAAGACATGGCAAACTATTCTGATGAAAATACCATCTCTTGCTGAGCCAATGTAGAGCCCCTTGTCCTCCATAACATGGTGTCTTCCTCCTGAGAGCGCCTGTTGCCCTCCATAACATGGTGTCTTCCTCCTGAGAGCGCCTCTTGCCCTTCATAACATGGTCTCTTCCTCCTGAGAGCAAATGACCAACAGCAGTTGAGGTCTTTGGAGATCATGGACTCGTAATACAGGAAGACTAGCAAAGACTGAATTACAGTAGTAGTAAGTGGTGGCTCTAGAAGCAGTTAGCAACGATGCTGGCTTCAAGCGGAAGTACAAAACATGGGCACAATGAAGTGAGTTATGTGTACCTGGCTGTTATTAGCCTCCCTGTTGCAAGGATTAGAGACAGAGAAAAGGACAAGCCCCGTCTAGAAACTTCTTCACCTTGAACAACATAAACTGCAGTCCCACCTTCGCCACTACCATCCACTGAAAAGCAGTGTTCCAGAAGAACTTATTAGAATCACTTTACTAACAAAGCTTTCATTCAATTTCTAAAAGGGTGCCCTTTCTCCGTTCTCCTTCATGCCAGTGTCTGTGTCTCCGAATTCCAGCCACAAGAAGGCAATCAATACATCCCACTGTCTGGGGAAGCTGTATCAACCCTCCATCTTGCTCTGTGTTGAACAAGAGGCCATCCAAAATAGATCTCACTGGTCCCAGTACAAAATTCTCACCACACATGCAGTCCCACTAACATACATGCGCCAATCAGTTGTTGCATAGGCAAGCCCTGTATGCACACATGTGATATTAGAACAAGAATCTAAGGTTCACATAAAAGCAGAAATCTGAACGTGAAGTGTGGGTAGACTACTCTCTCCCTGGCACAGATAAAAATGTCTGGTCACTCAACTGATTTACAAAAGCTGGGCACACTGCCACCACCTCTCTGTGTAACTTACCCAGAACATGTAAAGTTGTTCTACGCCTGCAATGAGGGCGATCATTGTGCACCCCTCAAAGTCACAACATAGGTTCTGCACCTTGCATTACCATGAACATGTTAGGTACACACTAGGTTAGCAGGATACCAGAGCTAAACAAAATCACAATATTCGTTTCACATGCAGCCGGGCACACACAGTCTTTGCTATGCGGGTAACATTCCCATTCCAACAACCACCATGTTACTAACTTCAAGCCGCTGGGCACCCAGTTGGTGGGTGTTGGAGGTCTCTGTGTGTTTAGGGAAGGGCAGTGCCAAAGTGTGGCACCAAAATGCGTTTTACGACACAAGGCACTAAAATCTAAGACTACCTTGGATATCATGGAGAATAATGAAAATTAGAAGAGACGCAGGGGTAAGGTTGAAAATTGTGGAGATAGAAAACAGTGCTAAGTACAAAGGCATGTGCTGGCCGCAACTGGGATATGATGGACGGAGACTAGTGAGGTAAGGCTGGTGGGTGGGGAAAGGCTGGGGCAGGAGTTTTTATTTATTTATGTAGTTTTCTATGCCTCAAATGTGGCCAACATATTAAAAGTGCTTCACACAAACAATTGAAAAGTTACAAGATGAAATAAGTCAATCACTCTTAACACCAGAAAGATATGTATAACTTAATTGGTGGCATAAAGTGAGAATTTGGTTATATACACACAATAATATATACATAAACATATAAGTACATGGAGAGAAAGATTGGGTAGTAAAAACATTTTTGTGAGTAAAGGAACTAAACTCTTACCCTGTCCAGACGTGCATGAAAGGGGTGAACATGGGTGAGAGCATCTCTCCCACTTAGCACAGGTCGAGTGTAATCATAAATCGCGGGAGGCTCTGGGGCCCTCAGATATCAAAATATGTGGTTGGCTCAGGGTTATTCACCTTTAAAAGGGCGCCTCTGGGATGTTCACACATGAGGGGTGTTTTTCTCTTGTATCCTCGCAAGCAGACAAGTGGCTGGCTCCGGAGCACTCACACTTCTGGAGGACCATGATGCATCTCGGGTCTTCCTCACACATCTAGGGTGGCTCTGAGGTGCTCTCATCTAGTCAGTGGGTCGTTGGCTCCAGGGGGTTCACACTTTGGGGTGCCTCTTCTGTGCTTGGCCACTCTTTGCAGTTTTGTTTGCTCCTGCCCCTCGCTGGCACAGCCTACACAGGGGCACTTAGGGGCAGGTATCAGACAGAGAGAAGAGGACTGTCTGATTTAATTTAATTTAATTATTTGTAAAGCACATGTCGGTTACCGGAGTACTGTTTTTCTGGCACTAGGAGATTTTCATATTTGAGATAGGAGTCATTTAAATAAACATAACACATACGTTTTCATCACTCTGTTGAAACCTTCCAGCATCCCAGTGGTGCACATTAGTGGGAGGGGGGGGGCGTACACGGTGGATTTAAAAGTGAAAAAGAATATGGAAAACTCTGGAGGGAGAGAGAACACGCAGGCTTTTGGGTGCAGAGGGAAGACGCGGTCAATTACCCGTACATCTTTAAAAACATATTTCATCATTTATAATTGGAAACTGCCTCGATTGTGAAGGTAACAAGTGCATTATGGGCCAGGATGTTTTGACGGAGCAGCCCTGTCAGAAGGTAGGTGAAAGTATTTCATCTCATTACACCTTGAAGGAGCAGGGGGGTTGGGGATGTTTCAGTCACTATGTATGCAGTGCGCGGTCAGTGATAAATTAAATTTTGACTCTGGTTAGCAAAACCTTACGCACTCCACTCATGTTTAAGTTCCCCATGCAGCCCTTTAGCAATCGCGTTTGGGTGGATGTACCCTGACACCAATCAATCAGGAAATGTATCAGCAAGGGGGAAATGAAAAGCAGTTCCGTGAAAGAAAGAGGCTCTTGATTGCATTGTGAAGCATGTTGTGCACTTGGCCAAACATGATTCCGACGCTGACAGGTGGGGATGACACTGTCAAGTGGGTTTCTCGGGGCTGCAAATAGTTAATTTACAAACTTTGGGAAGTGCCGCGGCGCACAGTTTGGGAACAACTGGCCTAGTGTGAATTGTTTTAAGGCTTAATTTGTAAAAGTAGCCTGGGCACTGAGATTTGTACTCACAGCCATTTGTTTGGGATGCATTTTTGTTTTTTTTGTTATAGACAGCTTGTGTAATCCAGGCAACAGTGCACATCCGTGGCTGTGTCTTGAAGTCTGTGGGGTGTATCCATTTTAGGATACTTTGCCTCATCTATTTATTGTTCTAGAATAAGGTCTTCATCTAAGAAGATTAATATGCCCAGTGTCATTTTAAGGATTTTGGAGGCACTAGCAAAACATATTTTGAGGCCCTGTACCAGCAGCGGCCGGTAATATTTAAATATGGTGGGCGCAATGCTAAAAAAACCTCACCATATGCATGTTGACTTTGCTGGTGGGTCGGGCTGCCGTCTCTCTCTCGCCTCCTGGAGATCTCCTCTATCTGCGGTGACTAGGTAGGAAGGGGACAGACTATATCTTGTACAGCACGAAACCAGCCAATCCCGGAGCTGCGGCTGGAGCAGGCTAACTCAGCCCTCATTTTGGGGTTGGAGGCTTGCTGCTGCAATCCCTCTGCTGTTTTTCAACCTTGAAATTGCAGGCTCTGAAGTGCGCATGTAAAAATTGACCAGCTGTAAACAGCCGGCCAATTTCACATGCACACTGGCAGGGGCTTAAGCAATAGTGCATTGAAGCAATCAGCCCCGCCCCCTGTCCTCGCTCTGTAACAGAGCGAGCCTGAGACACAATAATAAATTGGTACTTTTTACCATTTTATTAATGTGTATACCTGCTGTGCTTGCAGCAGGTGAGACAACGCAACTCCGCCATAATGGAGAAGACGCCACTGCCCTGCATAGAACAAATTAGAATGTTATCATCCATTTCAATCCCACATTATGCTGAACAAGGTATTTAGACAAAATATCGAGTTAGAAATGTCGAATGTTATATTTTTAGTAGTTATCAACTTTATTTTGATAAAATTTGCATTTTTTAGTTCTGTAGCGGGTTGCAGGTTTATAGGGGAATAGGATGGGAAGTAATTTAATTATAGTAAATGAATGATTATTTTATATTTATTAATATTTATTTAATTGAGATTTTATTGTGTTAATTGTGTTTTTTTGTGTAAATGTTATGTGTGAATTGGTTGTTAATATTAATGAATTAATTGGTAATTAATTATGGTAATTGTTTATTTTTTCGGTGTGGGTTGTGGGGTTAATAGGGGTAAAGGTTGGGAAGTAATTTATTTTTAATTCATTAATAATTAGTTGTTAATTCATTTTAATGAATTCATTGAAAATTAAATATGGAAATTGTGTAATTCATTTTAGGTGTGGGTTGTGGGGTTTATAGGTTAAAGGGTAGGAAGTAATTTATGTTTAATTGATTAGTAATTAGTATCTCATTAATATTAATTATGAATTGATTATTAATAAGGGTCATTGTTTAACTTTGTTGTGTGTGGATGTTGGTGTTTGAGGGGTAAAGGGTGGGGAGTACATTAATTTGACTTACTTTATAATTAGTTGGTAAATACTATCAATTGTTTTAATTGAAAGGAAATGTTATTTGTGTAATTAATTTTTTTACAGTTTAATTTTAGCTGGGGGTTGTGGCGATTATGGGGGTAAAGGGTGGAAGTTAATTAATTTTATGTGTATTTAATTTGTTTTTTAATTAATAATATTTCTTTAATGAATAATTAATTATATTAATTATGGAAGTAAATGTTTTTTAAATTTTGATGTAGGTTGTGAATTGTGTGGTGTTATAGGGTAGGAAGTAAATATTACATTTATTTAATAATGAATGTTTTTGTTTCTAAATAATTTCTAACAGAACATATTTATTTGTTTGAAAAATAGTTTTTTATTTTATTTTATATAATATTTGTAGGTATTTGTCATATGTATTTAACATTATAATATGTTATTCACAAAAATATTTACTATATTTGTATTTTTATTGTTAACACATTTATATATTTTGTATTTATTTTCTTTTTTAACACCTTAGCTGCGTGTAAACATTCCTCCCCAGTGCTGCGCTGTCCATTGGAACCAGTGCTGAATGGACGTCCAATGGTCGTGCGCAGCACTGGGGAGGTAGCGTTGCTGACGACCATTGGCCGTCAGCAGCACTTAAGGGGTTAAATATTTTGTTTTTGTTGATATTTTGTTTGTTTATAATTTTGAACCGACAGGAGTGGGAATGCAAATTTTTACCCCTCTGATTTCCCTACTGTTACAATCATTGGAGTGGGAATAGTAACTTTTATCCCTCTGCTATCCAACACTTTCCCTACTGTTGCACTCACTGGAGTGGGAATAGTAAAATGTAAACCCCTCTGCTATCCAACACTTTCCTTACTGTTGCATTCACTGGAGTGGGAATAGTACATTTTATTCCTCCGCTATCCTACACTTTCCCTACTGTTGCACTCACTGGAGTAGGAATAGTAATTTTGACCCCTTCACTATCCATTACTGTCCCTACTGTTGCACTCATTGCTGTGGGAGTTGTAATTTTTACCCCTCCACTATCCAACATTTTCCCTACTATTGCACTTACTGTAGTGGGAATAGTAATTTTTACCCCTCCACTATTCAACAAGTTCCCGACTGTTGCACTCATTGGAGTGGGAATAGTAATTCTTACTCCTCCGTTATCCAACACTTTCCCTACTGTTGCATTGACTGTAGTGGGAATAGTAAATTGCATCCATCCGCTATTCAACACTTTCCCTACTGTTGCACTCACTGGAGTGTGAATAGTAATTTTTACCCCTCCGGTATCCAAACTGACCCTGGCTGTTGCACTCAATGAGAGTGGGAATAGTCATTTTTTCTCCTCTACTATCCAACACTTTCCCTACTGTTGCATTGACTGGAGTGGGAATAGTAAATTTTATCCCTCCGCTATTCAACACCTTCTGTACTGTTGCACTCACCGGAGTGTGAATAGTAATTTTTACCCCTCCACTATCCAACACTTTCCCTACTGTTGCAGATTTTTAAATAATTTAATTATTTAGTGTTTAAAATAATGTTTATGTTTAATAGATTTTATGTTATTGGTATATGTAGTGTTATAGTTAGGACCTAGTTTCCATAGGAAATCCGCAACATTCTATTGGGAATAATTTTAGCGCCGGTTGATGAATCTTCGCGAATTTCTCAAAGAAGATGGCCTGCTCCACTCCGCTACTTCTCTGAAAGTTTTGGGGGGATTCGTCAAGTGGGGGCTGAGAAAAAAGGGGGGTCCCAAAACGTGTTTTCTCCATGTTATTTTCCGTAGGACGATTAGACACGGCTACAGCCCGAACGGCTGAACGGAATTACAAGAAATTTGGCAAAATGGTAGAGTCTGATTCGCAGATCACGCTTTTGCTTAAATACTGTAAATCCCCCCAGAAGTTCCTGAGAAAATCAAAAGAAAAAAAAAATATCTATAAGCGCGTACCGTACGCATACGGTACGCGTACGGTACGCGTACCTTCCCGTGCAAGAGCTGCATGCTGATTGGCTGTCAACTGTCTGTCAACACTCCAAACCAGAAATTGTTGGCAGCCATCTTGTGCCTCGGTAGACTGAGGCACAAGAAAGAAAAACAAACGTGTAGAACTCAAAAAGGGGGCAGGGTAGAAGCACCCTGACCCCCTAGGCCTGCTCAGGGGGTCCCACAAGGACCCCAAAGGCCCATCAGTGATGTCATGAATGATGTCACTGACCATGTCATGAGTGATGTAATATGTGACGTCATGTATGTAATGTAATGTATGTGTCTTGTAAAGCGCACTGCTGCCCTGAGGCGTCGTGGCGCTGTAGACCGCTGGGGAACCCGTCCTGGCTATCCCTGTGAGATGGTCCTTACTGGGTATCTCCAAGGTGAAACCAGGCATCCCCGGCGAATGTGGGGGGCCATTGTAGAGATGAGGCAAGCTAATGCCCAGAGTTGCCGAGTGTGATCCCTGGTTAGAGTAGGCACCGAAGCGAGAATTATCGAGTCCGCTGACCCTGGTCCACGACCCTGCCGCGTCGGGAATTGAACCCTGGTCCCGGGCCGTTCTCTGTATCCGGGTCTGCCGCCTCTAACCAGTGAGCCACACCACTCTACTCATCAGCAGTGCATTGCGGGCGCGAGAGTTATAGTTAGCTGAACTAACTATAACGGGGAAATTTCAAAGGTTTTGTATGAGTAAAATGATCAGCTAACTATAACTGGTGTGAAACCTATGGTTTTTTCAGTGAATTTCAAAGGTTTTTAAAATGCCAATTCCTAACTATAACGTGTGTGAAACCTATGGTTTTTTCAGTGAATATATATATATAGATATTGTTAAATTTTTACATAATTCTAAAATGATGACATAAATTAAAATTAATAGTTTATTAATTGTACTAAAGTAAATATATATTAATTATTATATATGTGTGTTTAACTTAATTTATTTGTAATATTTGTTAACATGTATATTTAATCGGATTTATGTTTTTAATTTGTTTTATTATTTAATGTATTACATAATTATCATTTTATATTATATATATGAAAATCATATTTTGTACAACGATATTTTTTGTTCTCAATATTAACGTACAGACTATTATCAATATATGATGTTGATGTTTTTGACATTGATATTTAAAACTCGATATTGTGGTATGAGGATATTTTAGGTGTTGATATTCTGTCAGTGAACTGCTAAACAATACTACATTGTATGCTAAATTTGTACAATGTCCTTAATTAATTGAAATGGAATTCATGGGCATTGTGTGGGAACACCCACAGCAACAAGAATGGAACGCCCCTTTCACTCAGAGTAATGTGTTAAAGGAGGCCATATTTACAAGGTCATGAAAAGCGCAGAATGGCTTTTTATGGCCTTGTATATATGACTCAGCATTGTGCACCACCGGAGCCTCAAAAAAAGCGACATGTCGGCAGTAGCCCTGTAAATATGCCCCTAAGTATGGTAATGCTGAAGTCACATTGTGCCAGCGGCACAGATAAAGAAGGACAATGGGTGAAACAGGCAACCTGAATGTCTAATTTCTGCAGAGAATTATCTTGTAAAACAATCAACACATCACATCGTTATACTACAATAGACATGGTATCAAAAACATCAGGATAAGAACACCAATGTATCAGGCGGATGCTGCAGTGCTCAGCTCATTGTACACTATTCAAATCACCACTTAGTTTCACCACAATGCGAGTTCGGAACATGCTGAGTTCCTCTGCAACTGACCACTTGAGCACATCTCTGTGCCACATGTCTAACTAGCGACTGATACCCTGTAGACAATTGATTACTTTTCTATATTGGGCTGTTGCTAAAAACAGTGCTACAAACTTGTCACATATCTTTCCCGTAAGTGGATGCACATGCAAGCACACCATGAAGTGCTTAAGGGTGCATTCATCGATTGTCCCTGTTACTTTGGGGAGAGATGGTTGAGCCCTGGGGGTTTCTGGCATCCGGGTGTTAGGAAAATGTGAGCTTCGGGTCAGTATTGGATTGGGATCAAAAATAGGCCCAAGCACCCTAACAAAAATGGCCTACATTTGCGGATTGTGCTTTTTCACAAAACCTTGCTTCCATGTTTTCAGTATTATGAATGAGTGGAGGGAGTTCTCTAAAAAGAGGCATGTTGTCTTAACTTCACTGAGATAAAAAAAAAACAATCCAAATGTTGCCAGGACTTTTTGCGCACGGTGTGTTCACAGTTGTGAACTACCCCTGAATATAAGCAAAGCCATTTCTGCTCAGGCCACTTGCTCAATCTGCATACATTAAAGGGCAGGCCCAGTGAGAGACTAGAAGTGACACTTTTACCCTGTTAGTAAAAGGGAGTTAATAGAGACCCATCAGTCTCTGGAAAGGCTGCTCAGGCCCCCACTCGCCCACTAGCGGCATCTGAACAGCACAGACACAGCCCAAATCGTCCAGCACGTTGCCCAAAAAATGCGGCCCACAGCTGCAACTCAGATACCGGTTCATTGCCCATTTCAATAGTACCCGCCTTACCAATCTGACCCGGGTTCTTGTTCTATAGGAAGGAGGAACTCCGGTTCAAAAGGTTTTCTTGGATGCCCACATTATTCAGTTAGATCAGTAGTGTTGGGTGACAGACATTGTACAATGCAGCAGAGAGGTCTTGTAGAATCAAAGTAGATGCTGCATTTGCACCAACCTATATTCTTAGTTCCTCAACCGTAGAAGATATATTTGTCCATATGGAAGTCAAGAACCTACCAGTTCATCTGAAATGCCGCCATCTTTTTAATTAATTTAGCCAAGAAGATTCATTTTGCCATTGCTCTTTAGTGTCAGTTATTTTAACCTAGATGCAATTTCTTTATAAGATTTTTCATTACTGATAGGCTGGGCCTAGAGAACTTATTAGATATCTCTTTCCTCCCAAGTATCCTTTCGGATCATGCTCCAATCTCCTTTTCATACATAGCGAAAATGCTAAGTCTCAATTCTAGATGGACATTGAAAAGGGCAATGCTGTCTAACTCTGAAATCACTAATGCTCTAAAAATCTCTACAAAGGATTATTTCACTGTTAACATAGGTTCGACATATTTAGACTATGTCTGGGACGCATTTAAAGCCCATTTGCATGGACAGTTACACAGTTTGATATGCTCTAAGAACAGGGAAGAGGCCCTAGAATTCCAAAACCTGGAAAGGGAGATCTCTAAGCTGGAAGGAGAAAGAATGAGTTGTTCTCAGAGCCATCCCGATAACCTGACGAGGGTTCTCAACGATTTTGAATGTGTGCTTCGGGAATATAGGGGGAAGCTGGATCAAAAGGTAAAAGCCCAGTGGTCTGCCCACAACATGCAAAACTATGAGTATGGTGAAAAAGCGGGAGCCCTTCTGGCATGGAAAGCTAGGGTTGATCGGGCCAAAAACAACATAAACGAATTGATCATCGATGAGAGTGGGGCAACCTCTTGTAAACAGGAGGATATGCAAAAGTGCCTCCTCTCCTTGCTCTCTGAGCTATTTAAAGAAGAGATAACACCCAGCCCTGGGAGCATTCAAAAGTGTCTGCACAATAAGGCTCTACCGGTATTAACAGAGGGCAGTTGAACTGCTCTTGATGCCCCCATATTTGAGAGCGAGATAAAACTTTATATAAATAAGATTAAGAACAACAAGTCTGCAGGGACTGATGCTCTCCGTGGGGAGATTTACAAAGTCCTCCAGGATGAGCTAGTTCCCAGACTGTGCAAATTATTTAATTACATTTATAGACTTGATGGTAGAGTCCCTAAATCGTGGAAGGAGGCCATGATTGTCCTTGTTTTGAAGCCAGGGAAAAATCCCCTTAAAGCAGATTCATATAGACCAATCTCTCTGCTTAATGCTGATTACAAGATCTTTGAGTATTCTAGCGGGGAGATTGGTCAAGATAGCTCCGCAGTTGTTAAATGTGGATCAAAAGGGCTTTATCCCAGGGAGGTTTATCCAGGAATAAACGCTGCAACTAATAGGCAGTATAAATCTAGTGGTGACACGGTCGGATCCCTTGGCTGTGGTAGCATTTGACGCAGCCAAGGCATTCGACCGGGTCTGTTGGGTCTTTCTTTGGGAAACCCTAAAGATGATTGGATTTGTCAACCTTTATACAGACCCTGATTAGTTGCTACGAGGGCGCCTCCGCAGTTTTCCTGTTGAATGGCATGCTAACATCAAGCTTTATTATAACAAGGGGAACGAGGCAGGGCAGTCCCATCTGGCCCTTACTGTTTGACATCTATATTGAGCCTCTCGCTGGATAAGCAAGGAATTCAGATATCTAGGGATAATCATAGTCAAAGATCTAGATGATATCCCTCGGAATAACCTGAAGAAGGTGGCTAAAGAAATTGATCATCTTTTCTTAAGATGGCATAAGTTACCTTTGACCATCTATGGCCGGGTCAATCTTGTTAAGATGGTTGTCCTGCTAAAGGTGACATATATGTTCAGCACCATCGCTCTTCACTTTCCCAGTAAGGCTCTGAGTAAAATTCAAGGTAAAATAGGAAGCTTTATTTGGTCTAATAAAAGTGCCAGGCTGTCCTGGAAGAAGTTAAGACGCAGACTCCTGAGGGGTGGTCTAGAGCTCCCGGATTTGCTCTGGTATTCTTCTGCTTTTCAGTTTAAAAATATAAGGACATTGCTCATTTTCTCTGCTGAAACCAATTGGGGGAAGACCCTGAGTGATATGGCCACTTTTGAGGGGGGTGTGGGCTTCTTATACAAGTTCGGGGCTCCAAGGTTTTTTAAGAAGGTCCGCTTGAAAGTTTTAAGAACAGCACTTAAAGTGTGGTATAGGATCAGAAAGAGATGAGGGATTGGATGCTATTCTGACTTTGCTCCCACTTGGGATTCCCCCGGATTACCTATATGCATGGAAGATAGTCTTGCATTGCCTATTAGGAAGGCTGGCATCATGATTTGGTCTGATCTTATATCATCAGACGGAGTTCTTCCCTGGGAGGTTTCAAGATCAAAAATAGGTAGCTTGTTTCAAAATTTAAATACGTACAACTGTCCTCCTGGTATACAGCTGAGAAAGAGTTTATAGGTGGCAACTGGGAAATTGAGCATTGTCTTCAAAATGTAATGCCCATAAAAAAGAAGGTCGGGTACTGGTATAAGAACTTATTGGATGCTGACGATGCAGACCTCCCTCCACACTATTCTGTTTGGAACTCATCAGCCTTGGATGGTATAGCTGTTGATTTATATGCTCTATCTCTTCAAACACTATATAAGTATGTTAAGCCAGCATCCCTTAAAAAGAGCCACTTTTATGTTATCAACAGACTATACTATACCCACATGAAAATAGCAAGATTTGCCCCTCTTTCCTCCTCGAAGTGTCCAAGATGTGAGTTCGCGGAGGCGGACGACATTCATATATTCATTGAATGAGCTATCCTAAGAGGATTTTGGAACAACGTGGAGCGCGCCTTTGAACAATTTTTTAGCTTAATTTAAATATTGTATTAGTTATATTTGGTTTGGATAAAGACCTGATAAACTTGCTGTCTGAAACTGCATCAGTTGCACCGTCAATAGCGAATATCTATATGTCGTCTTTTGAGAGCAAATTTATTGACAACGAGATTGCCTCTTTTTTTGAGTCTATTTCCCATTGGTCCAGATATATAGATGACATCTTCTTTATCTGGACCAATGGGGAAGACTCTTTACTTGAGTTCCTTGAATGGATTAACATGACTGATGTCAATTTAAAATTCACTGCACAGTATAATACAGATCAGGTTGATTTTCTTGATTTATTGATAAAAAATCAGAACAACCAGTTGGAAGTTGATCTGTACGTGAAACCCACAGCACGAAATACGCTGCTCCACTTTAATAGCTTCCACCCAAGGAGTCAACGACAAAGTATTCCCTTTTGACAGTTCCTAAGGGTCCGTAGGAACTGCACTAGTCTTAGTGACTTTGATAAGCAGGCCTCAAAGAAAAGATTTTTCATAAATGAGCATTTGAGTTAATTATGCTTGACACCTTTGCTAAGTAAAATATTGGTTATAATTTGCGCACCTTCCACAATGGGTTAAATAGGATTTCTTTGACAATTGCCAAGTCACATGTGACAGCTGGTCATCCAAATCTTTGCTCTGTTTTACCGGTTCTTTAAAATATTGAGTCTGCTTGGGGCAGAAGACAATGAAGATGCTTCATTTAGTTGCACAGGTATGTACTTCTGTTTGGGAGTGGATGCTCTTTCTTGAGAGTGTGTAGATCTTTTGATTTTCCCACAAAATATGATGCCACAGAGAATTTTGGAGGACGCCATTTCATTTGAGGAAGCTACACACTTCTTAAATTTAAAGATATTATGAAAACCACGTTTGGAAAGGCGAGAAGAATAGTATTTCGTTTTTCTTTTCGTAAGGTTGGTCTTTAAATCTGGATTATATTGGAGATTCGATTTCTTCTGTCCTGCACTAGGTTTTTTCTCCATCTGTGTTTGAATGCTCTGTTCGTGGCTTTGGGTGTTGTAAAGTTGTTGTTAAACTATTTTGTAGAATATTTGTTATCATTGCATAAAATGCTTTTGACAGCCATTTGTTGATTTTATGAATTCCGGACAACAAGCATCTGAAGGTCTCTGGAGTAGGTTTTAAAGTTGTGCCTCGAGTTTCCAGGTTGTTCACTTTCAGATCCCTCCAATCATTATCTAGGGATCTTGTAGATGGTTTTCATTTGCAATTGCAATATTTTGGTGCTGCAATGTTGGAAGGAATGGCAAAGTGGTCTCTCCATGCCACTGGTAGCTGTAGTCAGTGGTTACCTTTCGAGTCATCGGTCAGTGCATCATCATGTACAGTTCTTTGGTTTGGCAATGATTTGGGTCAGTTAAAAAGCTCTAAGACCTGACAATAGTCCTTTCCTTGAAGGTTGAGACTTTTAAAAATGCCCTACGTAATGAAGTTTGCGTGGCTTAGACTGTGGGTTGTTGTGAAATAGGTGGGCGCAGTGAGGAGAAGATTGTGGGACTCACTTATGAGGCACTACCGGCACTATTGCTCTGCCGGAAAGTCACTTTTTTGACGTTCCGGTGGCGTAAAGTGCCACTGACATATTTATAAAGCCACATAAAGCCACGTAACACGGCTTTTCATGGCCTTACAAATATGTGCCCCTTTCATGCAGAACACTGCGTGAAAGGGGCCTTTCACGAGTATTGCTGGGGGCATTCCCAGCAACATCTATGGCTTTTGACATTGTCCCGGATTTATGAGAAATCGTAAGACTAAAGCAGTGCCAAAATGTACGCCTCCCCAGGGGAGGCATAAGGGAGGCACAACAAGGAGAAATATCTTAATTTCTCCTAGTTTTTCCTCTTTATATATGTGCTGCATCCTGGTGCATCATGGTGCAAAGTGCCTGCATTGGGGCACAGCGGCCCATTGTGTGCCGCGCAGGTGAACAGGACAGGAATGCTCCGTATCCAATCGGGCTCATTCCTGCCCTTTTCTTTTGTCCTAGGGTAGCTCAGCAGCAAGGCCTGCTCTGGTGCTCTACGGCAAAAACTCATACAAGAGGCCTTGAGTCATTAGAGGATGAGTGGTGTTTCACTAGGAGAGATTTGAATTCTTTTGCATCCATCACCACCCCCTTTTGTACCGCTTTTGGCCACCATAAGTGTGGCAGGGTATGCTCAGACGTGAGTCCCTTGCTCACTTTGCCACTGGATTCAAGCAAGCCGGGCTGAAGACGGCTGGAATGCCAGAAACCGGTCCTCGGAAGCTTGTTTCCGGTCCAGGGAAGACATGGCTTGGCAGTTCGGGCTGGACTGTTCCCATGAGGCACAGGGTCAGACTTATTTGCATATAGCCATGTCTGAACTGGGGTGGCAGAGTGGGCTAAAGAACGGTGATGGATTAAACCCAGATCTTTTGACTGGGTGTGAGTGTTTGATTGATTCAGAAGCTCCGTCCATCACCACCTCTTTTTGTACTGCTTTTGGCCGCCATAGGTGTGGCAGGGTATGCTCAGACGTGAGTACCTTGCTCACTTTGCCACTGGATTCAAGCAAGCCGGGCTGAAGACGGCTGGAATGCCAGAAACCGGTCCTCCGAAGCTTGTTTCCGGTCCAGGGAAGACATGGCTTGGCAGTTCGGGCTGGACTGTTCCCTTGAGGCACAGGGTCAGACTTATTTGCATATAGCCATGTCTGAACTGGGGTGGCAGAGTGGGCTAAAGAACGGTGATGGATTAACCCCAGATCTTTTTACTGGGTGTGAGTGTTTGATTGATTCAGAAGCTCCGTCCATCACCACCCCCTTTTGTACATGCTAATATCTGTGGCTTATAACTGAAAGTGAGTTTTCAGTCACTGGTGAGTTGACTTAATACATCATCATATATGCATTTTGCCATTTATCCTTGTACTGTTGCATCCATTCATGCCTATTGGTTCATACTTGTGGTCAGCGACTTAACCATCCACAATAAAATGCACACTAAAAGTCCAAAGTCATAAGAAAGAGAAATTAAAATAGTAAACATAGAAAAGAGAAAACATTCCACTACCTAAATGTATCAAGCATATTTTTGTAAATTATACAAACAGCGGGTAGCTGTCCATAGTGTATCATAGTTTTCAAGTTCAACATGGCCACCAGGTCTAGAAGCAATTTTTGGCTATCTTCTAGTGGTAAAACAATGAAACGCTTTGCAAACACCATCCCAAGATTGTGCTCAGAAATACCTATCCCAAAATATGTTTATCCATTTAATCCACTCACTAGAGATTACATAGACACCCAACCACTAGTGCACCTCCCTTGTTAACTCACTCACACACTCACTCACTCACTCACCACTCACTCACGCACTCACTCACCCCTCTTAATTACATATTGTTTTTTGTCGTATGATAAAGAAAGAGATAAATTATACATGAAACAGCATAATGCAACTATTGTACAAGAAGAGTAAAGCCAGACTGATATAAGTTAATGTAGATTCCTTAGGTTAACATTTTTTAAACTCTCCGTAGTTCTGGAAATTTGCAAATCTAAATAAAAATTCTGTCAGGATCTAAGGCGAGGATTAGGCTGTTCTATCTTCACTTTATTCAATACCAGCAGCAATTAAATCAATTTGTGAAACATAAAACAACAATCAAAACTACTATTCCCATGAACCATTGTTAAAAAAAGTCCATCCAATTAAGAAACAGCAATGCCCCTCAGATCCTCTGCGGTTGCTCTTTCTCCCTCTTCCTTTGCTGCCACAGAAGCCTTCAGTTAAGTACCTTTCGTTTGTACTATTTTCTATGAATTAGGCTTTGTTTACTGAATGTTTTTGTCGTTATGGCCTGTTTATGGCTGATTAAAATGCTGAAGTGTGTGCCACTGTGCGTTTAACCCCCTTTTCATTTACAGTGCAGCTGCAGGAACGTTTATCGCTCCTCTGCGGCCACTTCTCGTGTCAGTTTCACTGCCACCACTAAGGCTTAGAGGGAGCAATATGGTCAGCCAACTGCTAGAGGGTGCACACCTCAATATGCTTTGCGCTCAATGCGCTCTACCCCCGGTATATCAATTTCATCCGTCTTTCAGGTCTAGGAAGCGCGACCGGCTGTATTCCTCTACGGGGGCTGCTTTAGTATCTAAATAAAGTGCATTTTTCTGGGCCACGCCTGGAGTCTAAATACCTATGTGTAGGTAAGACTAAATTGTACCAAAGAATCAAACAGAACCTGCTTGAATGCTAGGGTGCACTGTTCACATGCCCAATTTGGTGCTGTACGTATTTCCGTTATCAAATAGATGTTTCACCTAATGCGAAATATCAATATAATCATGCAAACAAAATCATTTGAACAACAATAAGTAAATGTAATGTGATTCTTTAGTTGTATGTCAATAGTAGTCAAATGTTGAGCGAATTCTAAAATAACTAAAACAACATTTCAAGTGTGACAGAAATCGCAAAACGAGATGGTCACAGTTCAACACACTGTGTTCTGCTTTATTTTCAATTTCCAATTTTCAAATCTCCAAACAGCATCCAACATTTCCCAGTGCTGGCACCTTCATCAGCGGAAAACTGTAAAAAAATATATATACAATCCATGTATTCCACGTCATCCTATGATTTCAAGATAACCATTCGGAATTCAGTATTAAATAAAGTTTTAAGTAAAGTGTTGTGTGAGAACACCACTAGCCAAAACAAAGAAACAGGAAGGTAGTGCTCGGTCTGGTGTAACATTCCCCAAGGCACCTGAGAGCCCAAGTGTGCATATGACCAAGAATTAAGTTTTGATATACGCAACCCCTGTTTTAAAAAAAAAAAAGACACACAGAATGTAATGAGTGACGCCAAAGCCCCTAGAGCCCTGCTATGTGCAAATATAAGGAAATGTGAAAATGATCCAAACAGTGTAGCCTGCTCAATGTACAATAAAAAAATTATAAAAGTGAATATGCCAATGTAGCGTGCTCAAGATACTCGATTTCCTTAAGTCGGCACACTCACCTACGATGCTGTAAAGACAACCAACATATACAGTAGCCTCAAAATGCCGGCCCAAAAGAAACGTACACACTGTGGAAGTAACATAAACCAAACAAACAATATCATAGTGAGCCATAATTACATGTGAAAACTAAACATCCAAGAGTGCCACAAAATGCCCAAATTGCACGCACCTGTACACGACTTCTCTTGCACCCTCTAACTGCTGTATCAGCGATGTTTATCAAACTGCAGGAAAGAAGGCTGAAGTAAATACTAAGACCTCAAGTAAAGTCGTCACCCATTTAATGATAATTCAATCCCGCTCTTATCTCTAGCTCAAAATGTATATGGTTCTCCGAAATTTCTAGCTCTGTGATCGTGTTGTGCCCCGAGGCGTTCTATGTGCTACCATTTGAATTTCCGTGTTTGCGCGACATTAAGAAATTCATAAACACCAACAACAGACTCCTGCTGTCTGTTGCTCGACAAGAGTAAAAAACAGACTACGCGTGCTACTTCAACTTGAAACATAAACTAGAAAAATAAATATTAAGCGCTACAATAACTTTAAGTTATAAACACGGGATGGTTGATGAAAATATACTAGAAAAAACAAATGAAAAAAGTTTAACTTACTTCAAGTGCATTATGCAGACGCAGTGTGCGTCTGTGAGAACGTGAAAAAACAGCAGCAATTCAAAACATCAGTGATCTCTATAAACTCACAAGGTAGCCCAAATGCACACTAACCTAAACAAGTGTGCAGGGGTCTAGTTTATGTTTCAAGTTGAAGTAGCAGGCGTAGTCTGTTTTTTACGGGAAATAACCTTTACAACGCAACTTTTACAACGCACTACCATTACAACAAAACTTTTACAACTCAACATCCATTACAATGCATGCCATTACAACGCAACCATTACAACGCATGACACTACAACGCATACCACTACAACGCATACCACTACAACGCATACCACTACAATGCATGTAATTACAACGCAGTCATTACAACACAGTCATTACAACGCATACCATTACAACGCATAGTACCCTTACACTATCCAACACTTACCCTACTATTGCACCCCCTGGAGTTAGAATAGTAATTTTTACCCCTACACTATCTAACACTTACCCTATTGTTGCACCCCCTGGAGTTAGAATAGTAAATTTTACCCCTACACTATCCAATACTTACCATACATGCTATGTAATGGTATGCGTTGTAATGGTATGCGTTGTAAAGGTAGTATGCGTTGTAATGGAATGCGTTGTAAGGGTAGTTTTGTGAAATGCATTGTAATGGCATGCGTTGTAATGGAATGCGTTGTAATGGATGTTGCGGTGTAAAAATTTCGTTGTAATGGCATGCGTTGTAAAAGTGTGCGTTGTAATGACATACATCCGTGTTTTGTACTCTTGTCGAGCAACAGACAACGGGAATCGGTTGTTGGTGTTTGTGAATTTCTTAACGTCGCACAAACACGGAAGTTCAAATGGTAGAGCGTAGAACCCCTCGGGGCACAACACGATCACAGAGCGAGAATTCTCTGAGAACCATATACATATTGAGCTAGAGGGAAGAGCGGGATTGAATCATCATTAAATGGGTGACGACTTTACTTGAGGTCTATGAACGACTGTTACAGGTGTTTAAAACATACAGTGGGCTAGATAATATTGAGATGAAGGATATGACCCACTTCATTTATCGATTCGTGTTAGGGTTAAGACCTGAGATTTCTCAATGGATCAAAGACAATAAAATCTGTTGGCAAGCTAAACCTATTGATGAAGTCCTGAAGTATGCCAAATATTGTGAAGATGAGCTGGAAAATAAACTAAAAGAATTAAAAGAAAAAGTTATGTGGGCACAAGTAAAATTAGCAGAGCACCAAGAACAACAGTTAAGTAAAATGAATAATACTCAGAATCAAGGCCCTGGGGGTGGAGGAAAGCCCAGAGTAAAAATAAGCCGAGAAGAGGCACGGAAAAAGTTCCCCTGTCACAGGTGCGGAAAAATAGGGCAATGGAGGGACGAGTGTAAGGCTGTGCAGAATGATAACGTGCAAATTAATTATTTAAATCCGCAGGTGTAGAATGAGGGACCACGAAAGACACAGCAACAGGTAAAACAGCATCAGTTGCCTCGTGCACCTAGGCCAAACTATAGGAGCAAAGCACAACAGAGTGAGGAAGCAGAGGTTTGGGAAGGAAGGGAGGATAGAAATGCAGCAACTTCGCAATTTCTGTTGAATGATACATTCCTCTTTGATGAACCTTTCTGGCGATGCCTGAGGGGGGAGGACGAGGAGTATGTGCTTGGCGCCTCCTTGCCGGTGGACCAGTCAGGGCCATACATTGAAGGTAAGGTTGAAGGAAATGATGTCACCTTTCTGTTGGACACTGGTGCTACCCGTTCTACTGTAAGAACAGCAGACGTTCCAAACCTACCCCTCTTGGGAGAAGCGATCCAAGTAGTGGGCGTTTCTAATCAATTAATTAGTACCCCAGTTACAGAACCCATGGAGATTAAAATAGGGAATTTCAAAGAAATGCATAGATTCGTTGTCTGTGACTCAAGTCCTGTGAACTTACTAGGATGAGATTTGCTGTGCAAAATGAACTGTACCATCGTTTGCACACCAAAGGCGTCGAAATACAAACCCCAGATGAAGACGGAATATACAAATTAATGTTAATAAGACCTGACTCAGAAATCAAAAGACTGACAATACAAGACTTACCTAAAGAACTCCAACAGACAGTGAAACCAGAGGTATGGGATTTTACTGGAAAAGATGTAGGATTAATGGCAAATGTTGACCCAATTAAAATCTCCATAAAAGAAGATGCAGTTTACCCGAATACTAAACAGTATAAAATGAGTGCAGAAGTAAAAGCAGGGGTTGCCATTGAAATAAAAAGATTGTTAGAAGCAAACATTATACAAGAAGTGATGAGCAGTCCTTGTAATTCGCCCATAATTGGAATCAAGAAACCTAGTGGGAAGTACAGGGTAGTACAGGACCTGCGCAAGGTTAACAAAATTGTCGTTCCTTGTTGTCCTATTGTTCCAAACCCTGCAGTGATTTTGTACAAAATTCCATGGAATGCTGGATGGTTTACCGTCATTGACGTATGTCACGCATTCTTTTCAATTCCATTGCATCCAGACAGCAAATTTCTTTTCTCATTTGAATTCGACAGTCATGTTTACGTCTGGAATCGTGTCCCTCAAGGGTACACAGAGAGTCCTTCGATCTTTAATCAGATTCTGAAAAAATGCCTTGAATCTTTGGTTTTACCTAGAGAATCAGCCCTGGTCCAATACATAGACAACCTCTTGGTGGCGTCTAAAAGTCGGAAAGACTGTGTTGTTGACACCATTGCCTTACTGAACCATTTAGGTGAAGGAGGACATAAAGTATCACCAGACAAATTAAAGTTCTACACCTCCTCAGTGAAATATCTGGGACACCAGATAGAGAGAGGTATCAGGAAGGTTACCACAGAAAGGATTAGAATAATTCGAAACATGGAAATACCAAATACTCAGAAGGAAATCAGAATGTTTCTTAGAGTTGTAGGATACTGTAGGCAGTGGATTGTGGGATTCGCAGTCCTAGCAAGACCATTAATAAAAATGACAAAGAAAGGAGCAAAAGACCCAGTGGAGTGGGATGATGAAAACATGTCAGCTTTTACAAAGTGACGAGAATGTCTGTGTACAGCTCCCGCATTAGGAATGCCTGATTACTCGGAAGAGTTTGCACAGTTTTGTGACACACGAGACAATTGTGCACTTTCAGTCCTAACTCAAATTCATGGTTTGACTAGACGACCAGTGGCATATTTTTCCGCTACTTTGGATCCAGTGGCTGCTGGATTACCTGGATGCCTGAAAGCAGTAGCTGCAACTTGCATGAGTCTTGAACAGAGTGAATCCATCATTATGGGACATCCTGTAACTGTGTAACTGTGTATGTTCCACATGCAGTTGTAATCTTACTGACCAGAACTAAAACCCAGTATCTCACACCTAGTCGGCTGACTAAGTATGAGAGAATTCTAGTAGGTGCAGCAAATGTAACCATATCCCGATGTAATGTTTTGAATCCAGCTACCCTATTACCAAATTCACTCATGGCAGAAGTAAAGGGAGAGGTCGAGCATGATTGCCTTGACCTGACTGAGTTTAGTACAAAACCACGCCCAGACATCAAGGAAATGCCCCTGACTGTTGAAGATTTCGAGCTGTTTGTAGATGGCTCATGTCTGAGACATGCGGATGGAGGCCTACATTAGGAGGTCCAGTAGAAGCATCCTATTTGTATGGAGTTAAGTCTGCACAAGTAGCCGAATTGGTTGCATTGGCAAAAGCCTGTAAATTTGGGAAAAGCAAGAGAATAATCATATACACTGATAGCCAGTATGGTTATGGGGTTGTGCATGACTTTGGCCAATTGTGGCTGCAAAGAGAGTTCCTGACTTCTTCAGGTACTCCTATCAGAAATGGACATTTTGTGCAATAACTACTGGAAGCAATCCAGTTACCAAACAAATTGGCAGTGGTCAAGTGTGCTGCTCACAAATCTGGCAATGACAATGTGACAGCAGGTAATCGATATGCTGACCAACTGGCCCAACATTGTGCAAGACATAAAATATCGATCAATACCAAATTGGGGGTAGGTGGAAACAGCTGCCAACTTATGGTGTTTGAAGATGTACAAACATGGGAAGAACTGAGAGATTTGCAGAATGCAGCAGGACCAAAAGAAAAGGGAATGTGGAAAAAATGTGGTTGTCAGCGAAGGAATGAGGATGGTGTCATTGTTTACATTGATGATATGCCTGTGTTGCCAGACAGCTTGCTTGCTCCTATGGCTAGAGTGATACATGGAGATACACATTTAGGAAGAGATGCAATGGTCCATGTCTTTAGACAGACATGGTTCAATTCGAAATTCAGAAACATAGCAGAGGCACTCTGCCAGAGGTGTTTGATATGTCAACAATTCAATCCTGGAAAGAAAACAGTAGTTTTACCAGGCAAAATTAGAAAAGCAGAAGGTCCTTTTATAAGATTACAAATTGACTTTATTCAATTACCCCCCTGTCGAGGAATGAAGTACGTCCTCGTCATTGTTTGCCTATTTTCAAAATGGGTAGAAGCTTATCCTGCACCAAAAAACGATAGCATCACTGTAGCTAAATTGTTACTGAGGGAACTGATACCTAGGTACGGTTTTCCAGTCACAATTGAATCAGACAGAGGTGGGCATTTTCAGAATGAAATAATAGGCCAAATCTGTGAAGCATTCAAAATTACATAAAACTACACTGTGCATATCGCCCAGAGGCTTCTGGAGTGGTTGAACAACTGAAGGGCACTATCAAGTCAAGATTGGGAAAAATGTGTGAATCTACTGGAATGCAATGGATAGACGCTTTGCACCTTGTCTTGATGGGACTCAGAAGTATTCCGGATCGGAAGACAGGCCTGAGCCCCCACCAGATTCTGATGGGAAGAGTAATGCGGCAAGCATGGGTGCCAGGACACAAACTGATAAACATTTCTGATGATTTGGTTCTAGAGTACTGCAAGCAACTGGGTGACCAAGTGCGTTCTATCTCTCACCAGATTGGGGAAGACGCCGTCGCCAGGCCAGCAACTCCGCCCATGATTTGAACCCTGGTGATTGGGTTGTAATTAAGAAACACACTCGGAAGAGTTGCCTTGCACCAAAGTGGGGAAAGAAAAGACAAGTGATTCTTGTTACCACAACAGCGGTGAAGTGTGCGGGTGTGCCACGGTGGATCCATGCCAGCCATACGAAAAAGGTGACAGAAGACGAAGAAGAAACTGAGGCTGAGGGTTGTGCAGCTGAGGGGTCTCCAGACGTGGGTCCTGAAGTAGCTGAAGAAGAACAACCGAGCACCAGTCAAGATGATTGGGTCCCAGTAATCGACCTGACACTCGACCCAATAAGAACCAGAAGACAAACCTACTTAGATAGAGAGTGGGATAGTGAGGACGAGACAGGAATAGAAGAAGATAATCAGATCATCGAAATCCAAATCAAATCTGATGAAGAGGAAGGTCAGATAGGGACAGGACAGGTTATCGACACACCTCCAAAAACTCCTGAGCCTGAAAAGGGACAGATAGAAAATAGGGCGGAAGTTCAAGCGGGAAAAGATCAAAAGTTCGAAGTGCTTGAACAAGATCAGATAGAGCTAGACGAATGCGTTCAGGAAATAGAAGTTGAAACAACTAAAAGTCAAAATCAGCATACACCTGAACAAGGCCAGTTTAGTAACCAGGCAGAAGAAACCGAAATAAGACCTGGAACTAGTCAGACAGAAAGGGAAGAGGAAGACATTGAAGCAGATGTGCCACAACTAAACGAAAATAAAAGAGCCTTTGAAGAGGGCCAAAGCACAGTATCAGTTAAAAGATTCAAGAAAAAAAGACAAGGTACCTGGATATGTAAAAAGACTAAGACTAAGACTGAAAACCGACAAAGAACTTGAGCAAGAAAATCAAGACGCCAGTAAATCTGATCAATATGGAACAACCCCTAAAAGAAGAAGTGCTCGAATAAAAAGACTGAACAATAAGTATCAGAGTCCTGAATGGACTTATCTGGTGTTGGAGGAATTTGAAAATCTTGATATAAGTGATGACAGTGATGAAGAATTGATTGCTGACCAGACTACTGAAGAAGAGGAACCAACCTGAACGTTGCCCTGTGTAAGCAACCTGTGCAAAGTTACAAAGAGGGGTTGAAAAACTTCTTTTAAGCAAAAATCTCTGATTCTGTGAATGGAAGGCCTAGACGAAATTGTTGTAAAACATGCTGCAAAGTATGTTTGTGTAGTATAGCATTAGTACTAATATTATGGATAGGACTAACAATTACTATTCCTTACATGATGAGTAAAGATACTAATTTGTACCCTACTAAGATAGTGACAAAGGACACAGAAGAGCTGCAAACGAAAGAGACACCACAAAGTGTAGAAAGACCTGAGAAAGCCCTTAGCCGTAGACAAACTAAAATGGACTTAGATGCATCAGATGAGGAAGGACTACATTATCACAGAATCAAGAACAGAACTCATTTAAATGTATTTGCAAACCTGTTAGTACACTACGTAGAAGCAATGGAAATAGAAGACTGTTACATCTGTATGAAGCTACCTTCTTCAGTAGCTGAGGGTGTGACCTATCATCATTTACCCCTAACCTATGGAATTTCTTGTAGTATTTTAGCTAGTTTATTCTATAAAAGGGGACCGTTACAGTACTATTACTCTAAATCACACGTGATATTTTCTGAACTTCCTATACGTGGAAATCTGAATCCTGTACATACTAAGAGGGATGTAACACGTTATATGGGAGAATACTTTCTAACCATAGGTACAATAGATTTAGGTGAAGCACATAGAGATAACTTAACATGTTTATTACATGAACAAGAGAAAATGTTTCTAAATATGGCAGAGAAAAGAAGAGAAAGTTTCCAAAGAAAAGCGAATGATAAAAGACAGAAAACTCCTAAGTGGGCTGAAAACATAGGGAGCACCTCAAATGGTGGAGCAAATAGTGCGTTGTTACTGGATTTCGAAAAGAAAGGGAAACTTTGTCTTCACAGAGAAAAGACTAGTTATTATAATAACATATTCATTGGTTCCAGTGAATGCGAACACAATTACAAGGTAATTGGAGGTTGGGGTTTCAAAAATGGGTCAGAACCTGTGTTTCCCGGAATTTATTACATATATGGAAACAAAGCCTATTTCAAATTGCCGGATCACTGGTGTGGAAGCTGTTATTTTGGAATTGTCTTCCCAAAGATATACCATGTAAATGAAGTCGCTGGAAGCAATGAAAACACTAATGGATTAGTACGTAGTAAAAGAGAAAGTGTAGGAGAAATATTAGGTGATATATTTAGTGCATTGATACCTGCAGTGGGAGTGACTCTGAATACACACAGAATTTGCAAATTGTCTACAGTAGTAGATCGGTTATCAACTGACACTGCTGCAGGTTTCCTGATGGTCAATACCGAAATGGTTGCGATCAGATCTATGGTTTTACAGAATAGACTTGCTCTTGACACCTTATTAGCAAAAGAGGGCGGAGTCTGTAGAATGTTGAAAGCGCAACATTGTTGCACTTACATTCCTGATAAGAGTGTTGAAATTAAGAAATATGTGAGAAACATAACAAATTTGGAAAAAGAGCGTAAACCACTGGAGGTTGACAGTGCCTGGAAGAGACTAACTGATGGTCTCTCCTCTGTAGGTAATTGGTTTTCTAACCTAGGTAAAAGTCTTGTGAGTAAAATACTGATGCCAATAGCAGGAATCGGTTTAATTGTGCTAATTATAGTAATTTGCTGTAAATGTCGAAAACACAAAAAGAAGTATGCTGTGAATAAGAGAGGAATGAAACGGAATGTTGATGAACTTGAATTAGAAGAGCTGAATAATCAGATCTATAAGAAAATGAAAAATTATCATCCAAATAAAGATGCAGAAAAAAGGTTGAACAAAAAGTTTGAGGAAATTGAATTGGGTGAAATGTGAAAAGTTGGCATCTGGTTCCATTAATAGTGATGATAGTAAATATCATCAAAGAGGGGATTGATGGAGCAAGCATTCGCCGTTAAGAGACTTGCTTGTATCAAGAACCTCAAATAACGTTAATAAAACTAAATCAACATGTTCGTGTTACTTATATTGCACTTTTTACACTACACGGGGTGTCCCAGTGACGCTTGCCTATGTGTTTACTAAACCTAATACGCTTTCCACTAAAATGGATGCTGCTACGCGGGAAATTAGACTGCGCATGCGACGGTCATACCCATGTGATGTGACGTACTCACAGTTCTGGTGGGAATTTGTTGCTCATGCGCAATGCACTTAAAGATGGCTGCTTTATGTTCTCACATGCTCCAAGCTTGCATTGCCGCTTTTGCAAAGCTGTTTGTTCTGCACTTACCCTAATGCAATAGTTAAATATAAAGTAAGGGATATAGTATAGCCATTTCATGGTATACAGAGTAATCTTTTATTCTGTGTTTCTAAATTGTTTTCGCTTGCTTTTCATGTATCGTATTCTTTGGGCCTGGGAAGTGCTTACTACTCCATTTTGGAAGCCCATATGGTACAAGTCACGTGATGGGGGAAAAGAAAACCATGCAGCAGTGGAACTGAGCCAGCTGGCAGCCTCGCCCAAGATGCTCCTGGGAACCGACCTGTAACCCAGCAGGACGAAGCTGAACTGTACCTGAAATCGCTACAATTGTAATAAACTGCTGTATACTCTATTGTTCTCTGTAAAACATATGCCATGGGAAACTAGAATGTAAGGGGAGGGTACGAAAATGAATATTAAGCCTGAGAAAGTCTAAAATTTAGGTGGTGTGATGACCTAACCTCCTCCTTTGTCCAATCAGAACTTGGGGATCCTTGCATTTGCAACATTGGGGGGTGGTACACTGACCCGAAAAACAGTATAACTAGCCTAGGTTTATCTAGAGAAATTGTCTGACTAGTCAGAATAGATGACCTGTCATTGACCCAACGAACTCTATAGGTGATTGATACAGAGAGCTGCGGAACACTCTGTCCGTATTTTCCACAGACCCAGTCGAGGATTTGGGAACTTTAAGTGCAGGCGAAGCACTTTGCTGGGAGATTCGAGAACCCAATCAGGGTTATTGGCAGATTCCTTGCAGAGAGGGAGTAGCTCAGGCGTTGCAACCGAAGCTGCAGGTGTTGGTCGTACCCTTTGATGAACCCGGTCCTGATCCAAATCCTGGGGTTATCCTGTCCTGACGGTCCATGAGCTGTACCTGCTTGCCTACTGGCAACCTAAGTCCTTGAGAGTCCTTTCCAGTCTTTCCAAACTGACCCGTGGCCAGGGTTAGTCTTCAATCTATCCTAGGTAACTATAAATCTGTGTGGGTGTTCGTTTATCTATATTTCTTTCCTAACGTCTCGAATAAAGCATGATTGCATACGTTCCTTTTTCTCCCCCAGTCCTCTATAAATAATATTTTCATGCATTTTGTCTAATAGCATGTTCCACTTTTCTACCTACCTTTAGTCAAATGCAAAATCGTTTTGCATATATAGTTTGTTCAAATCTTACCCTCCCTATAGAGAATAAGTACCTCTGAATAAATCAAATTGCATAAGTTTTATTTCCTCTGAACCGTTAGTGAATTTCGAAAGTCTACGTTGATTAGCATGTTCCATTTCTTTACCTGCCTTTAGTGACGTTGTGAAAGTCTGTTAATCTAAAATAGTGTGTTCCTTATTTCTCTTTCCTTTATTTTTTGATTTCTAAATGATTCTTACTCTCATTCATAGTTATACACTATTTCTAATTCTAGTTATAGATAGTTTGATCTGTGTCAATCTTTGGCTCATGGCATATGATGATGATGATGATTAGATAAAGATTTTCAAAACTTCTTGAGTCTATGGTCATTATAAAGAGTACAAACATTATTCAATTGTATATGGTATTGTGTTGTCTACTTACTCCACAGCTAGCTCCTTGATCCATTGTGATCTTAGGTACCTGTTTCGAGGATTGGTAAGTCAGGTACACGGGAATAAAACAGAAAGGAACTGAATTGCTGGCAGTAGTGTGTAGGTTACCTGATTAAAGTATAGAGAAAATATTTTTATGGGCCCAAGTGTGCATATTTGGTAAACAAAGTTAGTCGGGTGACCTGCGCACTCTATCACCATTACCAGTACAAAGTCCTCCCTTGTTATGTTATGTTATGTTATAGTGCTTTTATATAGTACACGGCTACTCGAAAAGAGTGTCCCGGCGCTTTCCACCTGCAACTCAGAGTAAAAATAACACAACAAAGCAAGAACAGGATCAGAAACAAAAAAAGGAAACAGTAGAAAGTCCTAAAGATTAAAAAGCCAGGTCTTCAGGCTCTTCCTGAACTGGAGCAAATTAGCAGTGCTGCGGAGCGAGAGCGGAAGCGAATTCCACAGCTGGGGAGCTTTACAGCTAAAAGAGCGCCCCCCCGCACGGGCCTTCCTCACCCGCGGGACCACCGCTGTAAAAAGGGATTCCGACCGCAGGGAGCGGGCTGGACGATAGAAGGCCAGTCTCCGCCGCAGATATCCGGCTCCGGATCCAAACAAAGCTTTGTGCACCAGCGTCAGGGATTTGAACAAAATCCGCTTCCGGATAGGCAGCCAGTGGAGCGTCTGTAGCAACCCGGAAGCTCGAGCTCGTCTTCGCAGGCCGAAAATTGCCCGGGCGGCGGAGTTCTGCACCACCCTTTGGTCTGAAGTTGGCATCCAGGATGTTTTCAAAATGCATGGCAGTCGATGAAGCACATCTCAGGAATTTGAAGATTTTCATCTATCTCTACCCTGATGATTGTCTGATCAAGGTTTTATTAACATATTAGCAAGCATGCTATCATTACCAAATTGTGGTTGCTACCCTCAACTGATTGAGCCTAGATGTCAATCATGAAAAATCCATTTCCATCCCATCCCAGTACAATCCCTTCATAACCTGCAAGCATTTTTGGATACTGTAAACACAAAACGTGTTTCCTTCAGAAGAAAGATTATTAAAATTCACAAATGTCATAATCAGCCAAAAACAGACAATTCAGCAGCGAGTAACAATCTGTCTCATCTAGCGTGTCTTGTTTTGTTCAATTAGATTTACGGCCTAACTCTAATGACACCTTTATATACCTTCCAAAGTGTCATGTTTGAATCCACAGAGTCCACGTTTTCTGTAAAGTATAATGTGGAGTCCACCAGGAGCCCCTAGCTATCGTCTTATCTTTTAAGTCCAATCTCCATGTATGTCTCACATGCCTCCTCTTTATTGCCTATTACAATCTTGAGGGAAGAATGATCTTAGATGCATCTGGCCAAAACTTCTGCCTCTTATATCTCTGTGATCTCTCCTTTTAGAATAAACATGTAATCCAGGCGGGAAAATGTCTTATGAGCCCCTTAGACAAAAGGATATTGTCTATCCGAAGATTGTGTAAAGTCTCCAGATGTCAGACACAACCAATTTGTGGATAGATTGTGCTAAAGTCATAGGTGTGCTTGGAGGGTCTGTATGAGAAGACCTCCTATCTAGTTTGCAGTCCATCACATCATTGAAGTCACCTCCCGCTATGCATGTCTTGTCAACTGTTTCTGAGAGTAGAGGGCCTATTTTATCTAAAACATTATGCTCAAGATTAGTTGGTGCATAGGACCATCAATGAGGTTCAACCCCAGGTACTCTGAACTCCCACACAGCAACTGTAAGGCTCGAGCTGTTTTCTAGTGATCTGAATGGGTGGGTTCTTCCTTATCAAAATGACTACGAATCTTGTGCCGCATGTAAATGTAAATGTAAATGTGTTGTATTTGTATAGCGCGAACAGTAACCCGTAAGCATCCCGGCGCTTGTACTCCTACCACAAGGGAACCCCTCCTGGCTTTTCCTTGTGAGGTGTCCACTCCTGTGCATCCCATGGTGAAACCAGGCATCCCTTGTGTACCGGGGGCCGTTGTGGAGACTAAGCAAGCTATTGCCCAGAGTTGCAGCGTGGGGCCCATGCTTAAATTCGGCACTGGGCGAGAATATCCGGTCAGAGGAATTTAAGCCCGATCCCGCCGAGGTGGGAATCGAACCCTGGTCCCTGGCCAGCGCTCTGCATCAAGGTCTGCTGCTCTAACCATTGAGCCACACTTCCCCACTATGTGAATTTGGCATGTGCCAATGAAATATATTGGGCCATAATATCAAGAAAGGGCAAACCATTATTGCCGCTTTTATCGGCAGGAAACTGCTGCTAAAGCTGTGATAATGGGCTTGATAATATGCCCTTGTGCATTCCCATAGAAGCCCAGGTTAACACCAGAACCTGGGCTTCTATGGGAATTCACAAGGGCATATTATCAAGCGCATTATCGCCGCTTTAGCAGCAGTTTCCTGTCGATAAAAGCGGCGATAATGTATCGACCTTTCTTGATAATATGGCCCTTAATCTCTCCTGCCTAACAAAAATGAATGTGTCCGTCTGTAACGTAACTGGTACTCATGTAAAGCTCTCATACCTTCAGATCGAGTTGGCGCTATATTTGAAATAAAAACTCTGAAAGATTTGCCCAGTATGTCACAATTTATATTTTTGGGTCAAGTTCTTAAAGTGGGATTTGAAACATGTACTACCTAACAAATTGGGGAAAACCAAACTGATTGTGCAATCCCGCTGAAATACATGTGGTCCACGATTTATTTTTCATTACTTATCAATACCAAACAATTTTAGTGTTATGAGGTATAAAAAAGTGTGACAAGTGCCATTGCACTATGCAGAAGCAATAATAGTTTACCGCCCCCTCTCAGGTAAATTTCTGTAATGTAACCTCATTCAATATAACAAATTGCCCAATGTTCACCCCTTTAATTTTGAGAAGTTGCTGCTGTTACATTAAAAAGGTCACGTGTAAAGTGTCTCACTGCTGCAGGGAGGTATATATAGCCATCATTTTTGTTTGTTTCACCTTCTGTAGCTAGGTGGGAAAGGAAGAAAGACATTAATTACTGGTTCCGAAACTCTGATAACGGTCTCAGCAATGCTTAACCTAAACAAAACAAATCAACCCAACTCTCGACTCCTAATTATGTAATTCGTAATTTCACTTCAAGGCTTTGATAAGTGGGCCATGAGTTTCGGGTTGTGACTAGACGGTTTTGTTTAAATAATTTTACCACCCTCTGAGCGACGCATGCTCATCTTCACCTAAGGAAAGACTAAAACAGAGATGTCGATAAGACGTAGGTAAAGCCTCTAACATTTTTAACAAAACCTATTTCATTGAAAAGAAGTGGCCACGATGGTCCCGGGCTGCTTTGAAAGTGAAAGCACGCATGGCACGCTGAATGTTGAAGGAAAGCATGTCAAACCTGTAGTAAGAGAAATTCATTGAAAAAAATAGTGTTCACAGACTAAATAAAACATACCGTATAACAATGGTAAAAGGGCCAGACCTCATGGGAGGATACAAATGAAGACAAGGCGTTACAAAAGAGGGACTAACAAGCCCATTAACGAATCAGAAGCTAGCATTTACTAAGGACAATGACACATGCCAATGACAAATATGGGCGGAGAGTGGGCGGGGCTTCAAATGCATACTCCAATACAGCATGGCTGGCAGAGCAGCGCATGTGCTACCCATGCTTGACCTAAAATCAAAAAACATAGGGGTTATTTACAAGCCCCTTGCACTGCTGGTGTGCCACTTTTCATGATGCTCCAGCGGTGTAGAGTGCAGACACATATCTACAAGGCCACACAAAGCCAGTTTGTGTGGCTTTCACAGCCTCGCAGATTTGGTGTAAGGCAACGCTGTGCAAGTCGCTGCGTTGCCTTTCACTGCATCAAGGAGGCGTTCCAGGGGCATTGCAGTTGGTTTTCCCATACAACACCAATGGGTTGAGATGCATTCTGCATCACACATACAAAAAAGAAAATGCCTCCATGAATTGTTTTTGTGCAGGAAGTTGTCCCTTCTTTCACAAAAACAATCCTGCCAATAACGCAGACACCCTTGCACCATGGTGCAGGGGGGCCTGCATTGGCATATTGTGCGCTAGCTGAAAGGACAGGAATGCACTGTATCTTGTAAATACAGTGCATTCCTGCCCTCTTGATTTGGTGTAGGGAAGCGCAGCAAAAACACTTGCAGTGCTGCCCTATGCCAAATGATTGCAAATGAGGCCCATCATTTTGGAGTTAAAGATCATCATCAACCCCACCGGGAAGAGAAGCCTTTTTTGATTGTTAATTTCTTCTGTCGTACTGCTTATGTATAGTCAGGGAAAAACATCATCTTTGATCCCTCAAAAGCAACTTCCTTGCACTTTTGGCCATTCTAAGGATAGCATCCCTATTTCAATACTTAAGAAAATTGGCAATGACTGGGGGTGCCGGAGCCCTCAGCAGCAGCTTTGGGGTCGTGGCCCATTGTACCCTCTTTATGATAAAGCTTGTTGATAGATTTTTTGGTTCTGGCAATGTACATAGCTAGTCTTCCACAAATCTTTCTGGGTGGCTACCCTCTCCTCCTTTCGGATTCCCAAATATGTGGATATTGTTTCATCTTGGGTGGCCGTCTGTGTCTTCTTTCTTTTCTTTGAGTGAACTAGTAGTCACGGTCATGTGTCATAGTGATGTCTGCTTCTATGCAGAGGTGTTCTCCAAGTCGGTCACCCTTTATGTAACTCTGCCTGCCTCATTGTGTAAATATTGTCTTAGGAGTGTCATATCCCACTTCTCCTATTCTGGTTTCTAATGTTGAGCGCATATCCTTGATTGCCTGTAAAATCACATCAGTATCCATTATCCCTTCTGAATGGGCCACGTCATTCAGATCACCTGGTAAATGGTGTGAGGCTGAGGGGTTGATGGGCGTCACACAGAGGCAGAGCGAAAAGAGGAAGCCCACCTCACACAACACTCAGTGGGTGAGTGTACAGGACATCTGGAACCTCTTGTGATCTGCCGTGATCCGGTGATAGGTCCAGATCCCGTGATCATCGGCAAATTAAGATGTAATGACGAGACAACATCAAAGGAACAAGTAAGCGACCATCTTTATTCACGAGAGATACGGAATGCCCGTTGGAATAACAGCTTCAGCCCAATTCCCCTCAACGTTCTAAACACGTGCCGGGAGACACGCGCAAGGAAACAGCAGGTAAGATGGGAGCGGGGAAGGGAGAAGACAGGGGAGGGTCACAGCATGTTACAGTGGTCTGTGTGGTTCTGTCTCCTCCTTCGTGAGACTCTGGTCTGGCAAGCATTTGCAATTTACTCTGTCACTGTGCATGACCACCATGTTTCTCCATCCCAAGGTTGAATGTTATTGCCTTCTATGAGGTTGGCATACGTGAACTATTTAGAGTGTCACTGCCCACTGTGACTCTATGCTCTTTCTCAGCGCTGGATGTTCCAGTTCCTTCTGTATAGTTCACTTTGAGTCCCAGGTGTGCCCCCTCTTCACTGGGTCTTTGGACATCACCCCAGGCCCGCAGGTATAGTTTGCTCAGTCACTTTAATTCAGGGGAAGGCGTGGGAGGACAAGGCTTGAGCCCCTCTCAGGATTATCACAGTGTAGTTTTACCAACACTTCCAGGCAGTACCCAGTGAGCATTACTAACAAGTGGATGTGTCTCTTCCTCTCACCCCCAGGTCTAGGTTGGGTCCTTTCTGGCAGGCCTTGTCTACCTGGGTCTGTCTGGCCCCCCGCTTCCCAGGACATGTGGCTTCCCTGCTGCAGGGCCTTTGGCAGTGCAGCTATTTAGGTGGGGCCTCCAGCCCCCAGGGCACCAGGGTCTGCAAATCCTTGAAGTCGGGTCTTATTGGTTCACTGTTTTTTAGGCACTTCAAGGCCTCACACTGCCCACTCAATACTCACAGGTTGGCGTTGGGGTGAGCTGCTCCTCTAATTACCCAGTCCCAGGTGCTTTCATCTTCTTCTGACCATCCATTTGCATGCTAGGCTTCACCTGCGCCTGTCCATCTGTCTTTTTGCTTGCCAGCTTCTCCCTCCTTCCGGAGATCCTTACTGGCAGCCAAGGCTGGACTAGGAGCAGCAACCAGCCCTAGCACATTGCTGCTCGACCGGCCCTGGGGGGGAGGGGCTGCTAGTAAGAAGCACCGCACAAGCTTTTGTTACAGAGGGCTGATATTGCAGCATTACTGCAAAACCTGCCCCCGCCAGCATAAAACCGGCCTCCACCCTCTGGCCCACCGGGGAAACGCCTGGTGAACGCTACAGCCAGTCCGGCCCTGCTGGCACCCTCAATCCAGTTCCATGTCTTCTGCTTTGTCTCGGCGCTGAGCAGATCCCACTTGCGCACAGGGCACAGTGTTGTCCTCCTAATTTATAGTCACGATTGGTTCATTATTGTGCACTGTCTTCAACAGTTTTGGCTCAAAATGGCCGCCAGTACATTGAGTGCTTGATTCGCTCGTCCTCCTCTCAGGAAGGTGTGTACATGGTTCAGGATTATGACAGATCATAGGGACTGTGGCCAGTGTAATGTTCCCGAAGGTCCGCCCCCGAAGTCCGGAGGGCCGGACAAGTTGGTCATGTGACCGCCCTATAATAAAAAGAGGTCGAGCACGTGCGAGGGCGTTCAGAGATACGCGCCGACCGACAAAGCAACTTTATTCCCAGTGTCTGGCTGAGTTTATTCTAGGGCCACGTGTCAGGCCTAGTCAGGGTTAGATGCCCCTTGAGCGTAGATCACCCGACACAACAATTGGCGACGAGGGTGGGATCGATCCCCCGCTTGGGGTGCGGGTGTGTGTCCCTTTTGTGAGGCGGCTGCGGGCACTACCACGTGCCTGCGGTGCTCGTGCCTTGCCACCACACACACACCCCCCCGCTCTGCCTGCCTGGTGGAAATACTCTGATCCCTGGCTCTCATCAGGTGAGCGGCGCTGGCTTGCATCTTCCTGCGGCGCACAGGAGTCTGATTGGTCGCGCGAGGTGCTTCCCTCGTGGACCCTCCAAGCCTCGGTGCCACGCTGCACTGGGCTGCACGGGTGTAATTCGCAACAAGACACAACTGGCCGGGCGCTCCGGCTGCCGCTGGATCACATCCCGGCTGCCCACGGACATCCTCCAGGGCGTCTAAGCGATGGCCAACATTACGCCCATTGAGCCGTTTGTGGTGGAGGGTGCGCCATCCACTCTCGCACCGAAGTGGAAAGAATGGGTGGACAGGCTCTTCATATTCTTTGAGGCCACCAAGGTCCATAAGGAGCAGAAGCGTGCCATGATCCTCCATCTTGGTGGCAAGGACATTCACTCCATCGCCCGCACCCTTACGGAAGCAACTCCCAAAACCCACCACACGCTCATAAACGCGCTCAATGCGCACTTCGAACCCATGGCCAACCAAGACTATGAACGGTTTATTTTCAGACAGGCACGGCAACTGCCAGAGGAATCGCTGGACGCCTATCACTCTCGGTTGAAGAAACTGGCACTAACGTGTGGGTTTCAGGATGTCACGGAGGAAATCAGAGGACAGATCATTCAGGGTTGCGCTTCTGCTAAACTACGCGAGAGAATTCTGGAGGAGTCGGGGAAACCCCTCCCAGACATTCTCACGCTGGGCCGCACGAAGGAGCTGTCCAAGGCCAGGGCAGCCCACATGGAAGCAGCTCTACAGGCCAACATGAAAGTGGAACCGGTGAACAAGCTGCAAGTCTGCCCACCGCCCAAATGGGTGAAGAGAACAACAACTCCGCAGGGCGGAGCTTCGGCGCAATCATGTGGGTACTGTGGAGGCCCGAGACACCCGGCGCCAGAATGTCCAGCACGGGGCAAGATATGCTCCGGGTGCGGGAAAATGAACCATTTTGAAAAGGTGTGCCGGTCCAAAAAGTTCAGCAAGCCCCGCCAGACAGTACACACGGTGGCGGAGCCTGAAGGCGCGGAAGGAGGACCCAGCAACAGTGATATGGACGACGACGAGGAGGAGCGGTCCGTACATAAGGTGCACATGATCGGCACGGCCACCCGACGCACTAGGACACTACCACAGTGTGCAATACAAGTAGCCGATCAGGACATCATGGCAACGGTGGACACGGGCGCCTCAATAAACCTCATGAGTGCGTCCCTTTACGGAGGCATGGTAACTCCACCCAGCCTCCGCTCCACTCCGATCACCGTTTTTGCCTACGGCCAGGACGTGCCCCTCCGCATTCGAGGAAAGTTCAAAGCAGCAGTCCGGCACGGAGACAAGATCACGCGTGCCAACATCTTCGTGTCGGAGGAAGGTCAAGGCATGCTCCTGAGCTGTCGGACGGCAGAAGACTTGGGAGTGGTCTCTTTTGCGTTTGGGGTGCACGAGGAATCAGTGCAGCAACTGATTGCAGACTTTTCGGACCTGTTCGAAGGGATTGGCCGATTCAAGGGTCGGGAGATACACCTGCATGTGGACCCCACTGTCCAACCGGTGGCCCTGCGACACCGGCGGGTTGCGTTTCATTTAAGGCCCCTAGTTGAGGAAGAACTACAGAAGCTGGAAGCTGCGGGCATCATTGAAAAAGTGTCCGGACCCACCCCCTGGGTATCGCCCATCGTGGTTACCAGGAAACCAAAGCAGCCGGGAGCGGTCCGGATATGTGTGGACATGCGCCTCCCCAATGCGGCCATCAAAAGGGAACGACATATCACCCCGACGATCGATGACCTGATCGGAGAAATGGCCGGGGCCCGGTGGTTTTCCAAGTTGGATCTCAGGGCGGGGTACCATCAGCTCGTGCTGGATAAAGAATCCCGGAACATTACGACGTTCTCCACCCACATCGGACTGCGCAGGTACACCCGGCTGAGCTTCGGGATATCCAGTGCTGCCGAGGTGTTCCAGAATGTTATCCAAGAGCTCATTACTGGCATACCGGGGGTGATCAACGTCAGTGACGACATCATGGTGCACGCCAGGACAATTCCCGAGCACAACCAACGCTTGGCACAGGTGTTCCGTAGGCTCCGCAGCGCCGGACTCACTCTGCACCGAGACAAATGCGAGTTTCTCCAGACCAAACTGGGGTTCTTCGGCTACGTGTTCTCGGCCGACGGCGTCAATCCTGATCCCGACAAGGTCAAGGACATTAAGGACGCACCTCCGCCCACGACTGTCACGGAAGTCCGAAGCTTTCTCGGGATGGTGAGTCAAGTCAAAACCACTTTATTCGATTTAGTTAAAAATCATAAAAGCATTCTACAATCACATCACAAGATGGGCAGTACAAATTCATAAACAAATACAGAAGCATCAGTCAGTAATAAATTCATGAAAATACATGATATGAGGAAACAACAATAATAATTGATTAATATACATTATAAAATTACATCATAAAAGAGAAAATACTCAATAAAATAGACATTAAAAATGAGAACAACATCCATTTCATTTATCTTCACAAAACACTAATATTTGCATCTTTAAGTCTTTTCCTCCTGATCCTAACCGCAGCAACAAGATAGTTGGCCACGCTAAACATGGCCAACGTAGAATCCATTAATTGGAGGTACAGGAGAGCAGGTTTTGCCTGAAGAAAAGCTTTTTCCTTCAATAATGGTACAAGGTATTTCTGTCTGGGCTCAATAAAGAAATTACAAAATAGCATAAAGTGCATATTATTTTGAGCAGAAAAACAATCGCAGTTACAGACAGGGGCATCCTCCTCCTTAAACCAACCGTGACTGTCACACAAAACTGTATAAATCTGGTTAAACCGAAGTTTAACCAGGAGCCACCTATGAAAGGGGATAGTGACGATAGTAAGGTACGGTTGGATGGTAAGACGCGTAATGGTCAGGTAATGGGCTCTGACCGTGGGCTTGAGTAGTTGGCATTCTTCCCTCTCCACATTTTTCCTTGTTATAAAATTGGCCTTCACCCAAACTAAATCTGATTTCTTAAGACCCTGAGGGGTAAGAAAAATATCAGGACGACCCAGATCCAAAGAGCACTTTTGTATATGTGAAAGCCAAATAATGTTTTTATAATTATCCAGTTTTAAACAGTCCGCCAGTATTTTATGATTAAGACCCAAGCTTTTATTGGTCCAAAGCCTTATCCATAGTAAGATAGGAGCCATAAGAAGGGTGTCTGATATATAACCAAGCCCAACTTCCTGGTGGACTGAAAACGTGGCTGTAGATTGGGGAAGCCCTAAGGTGGAACGCAGGAATTTATTTTCTTCCCTTTGAATTGATTCACTATTTACATAACCCCACAGACCCGAGCCATACCTGGCTATTGCCACTGATTTCGCCCTGTACAAATTAAGTAAGGCACCTGTTGGCTTTCCGCCCAGTCTCCTAGCAAAACTTAAAATAGCTGTGGCTGAGCTTCTAACCGCTTTGGTTTTAGCTACAATTTGCGGAGCCCAGCTGCCCTTGGTGTCAAAAATTACACCAAGGTATGTAAAAATTTTAACATTAGTGATCACGTCACCATTACAATAAAACTGTCTGGAGTTGTTTTTACCAGCCCCAAAAGCCATGACGTGAGATTTGGAGTTGTTTATCACTAGGTCTAATGATCGCATAAAATCGTTAAAAGCATTTAAAAGTTTTTGTAGACCAATTGGAGTCCGAGCTATTAAAGCGGCATCATCCGCGTACAGGAGAACCGGAATACGGGTTTCCCCTGCACGCGGAGTATCCAAGGTTGCAGATAAAAGAGTTTCCTCAAGTGAGTTTATATACAAGGTGAATAGCATGGGCGCAAGAATGCAGCCCTGCCGCACTCCCCTGCTGGATTTGAACCAGGCGGTACGATTACCTTCCTGGTCCATTCTGATTGAAGCTTTCAGATCTTTGTGTAATTCTGCCAAGAAATATACAAGGGGGGGGTCCAGACCCAGCTTTAGCAACATGGTCCACAGCCGAGCTCTATTTACCAAATCGAAAGCTGTGGACAGGTCCATAAAAGCGACAAAAATTGATCCTTTTTTCACAGTTGTGTATTTCGAAATTAACAAATGAAGATTTAGGCATTGGTCCTCAGTCCCCCTCCCAGCACGAAACCCGTATTGGGCATCTACTAGAATATTATTATCTGTGGACCAGGTGTTAATTCTAGCAAGCAGGACTTTGCCCAAAATCTTCATTGAAGAATCCAATAAGGAAATTGGTCGAAAACACTTTGGGTCGCTTCTTAGGCCCTTTTTAAAAATAGGTACTATAACGGCACATGACCATGTTTTTGGCAACCCCCCCTCATACACACAATTAAAAACGTTAGCTAAAATCTCAGCCCACAACTCCGGATTAAGTTTGTATAGATCCGGAGGAACCCCATCCGGGCCCGGGGCTTTGTTTGCAGCTGAGCCTAAAATTGCCAGCTCTACTTCTGATTTGGTAAAATCTAAATTAATATGAGAAGCAGGAGAATAAGGTATTTTAAACACCTCAGCAATTTCATTGGAACCATATATATTGGAGAAATGATTAATCCAGTCTTCTTCAGATATGTTAATTTCAAGATCCAGATTATTTGTTTGAGAGAACAAAGGGTTATTAATTATAGCCCAAAATTTGGAGCTATGTTTAAGGGTTATGGGGTCCATCAAAGAGTCCCAGGCTTCGTCTTTGATGGCTTTTTTCCGAAGTTTTACTGCCAAAGTGTATTGTCTTCTTAGATCTGCCACCAAGGTCCTGTCTCTAGGTGATTGTTTAAGACCTTTCAGCAGAGCTGAGTGTGCCTGTGAGCAGGAGTGGTCAAACCATCTACACACTGGGACAGAACCCCTCCCTGGTTTGACTCTAAGCTCTTTATCCACTCTAGCACAGATAGCTTCAAAGGCACTCACAACTTCCCCTCCCCTCATCTCCCTATTCATACATTTCCCAAATTCAACTCCCATATCCGAAGCTTTCTCGGGATGGTGAATTACTGTGGTCGCTTCATCAGAGACCTAGCCAACTTGACCCTCCCTCTACGTGATCTGACCAAAGACTCCACGCCATGGAACTGGGGACCGGAACAGGAAAGGGCATTCCAAACTATCAAGAGTGCGCTGTCCAGCAACACCACGCTGGCGTTTTTTGACCCAAGACGTTCCACTCTCATCGCGGTAGATGCCGGACCGGCGGGATTGGGAGCTGTTCTGATGCAGAGAGCCCGAGATGAGATAGACTGGGCCCCTGTCGCGTTTGCCAGCCGGTCCCTCACGGACACAGAACAAAGGTATTCCCAAATCGAAAAAGAGGCCATCGCGATTCATTGGGGATGCCGGCACTTCCACTTATATGTATATGGCAAGCCATTCACAGTAGTGACGGACCACAAGCCGCTGCTGTCGCTATTCTCGGGTACCTCATCCAAGCCACCCCCCAGAATTGAAAAGTGGATTTTGCAATTGCAAGAGTACAACTGTGCCATTGAGTACCAGCCAGGGGCAAAGAATCCGGCGGATTATCTGTCACGACACCCCCGGGCGGCCACCCCAGAGGAGATGGAGGAAGCTGAAGAGACGGAGGCCTATGTGCGATGGGTCGTGGCCAGATCATGCCCGCGCCCCATATCCCTGGAAGAGGTTGTGAGCGCCACGGCTCAGGATGCCTGCATACAGCGGGCCAAGGATCTGCTCCGGACGGCCAACTGGCAGAAGGCCAAGGAGAGCTGGAAGGTACTCACACCAGAGGCTCAGAAGATCATGGACAGTCTGTACCACGTGAGGGCTGAGCTGAACGAGGACGCGGCGGGGTGCCTCCTGCGAGGGCATCGCCTGGTGATCCCGACGGCGTTGACAAGCCGAGTAGTTCAACTGGCGCACGTGGGGCATCAGGGAATGGTTAAAACAAAGGCCCGGCTGCGGACAAAGGTGTGGTTCCCGCTCATGGACGATATGGTGGAAACTGTGGTGCGCACATGCACGGCCTGCCAAACTACGGGCGACAGCCCCCGCGAGGCCCCAATCATTGTGGAACCCAGGCCCCGAGGCCCCTGGGAAAGGGTCAGCATGGACTTTGGCAGCCTTCCGGATGGACGGCACACGCTAGTGATGATCGATGACCATTCCAAATATCCTGAGGTCGAAATCATCACTGGCACCAGTGCGGACTGTGTGATTCCCAAGATAGAGAAAATTATTGCCACCCATGGAGCCATGAGAGAACTCAGAACGGACAATGGACCGCCCTTCCAGGGCCAAGACTTTGCGGAATATCTCTCGTCCCTAGGAACACGTCACAGGCGCATCACCCCGAGGTGGCCTCAAGCCAACGGGGAGGCCGAGAGGTTCATGAGAACTTTAAACAAGGTCATCCGCATTGCGCATGATAAGGGACAGTCAGTGGAGATGGCCATTTTCACTTTCCTCCGCAGCTACCGACAAACCCCGCACTCCACAACCGGGGTAGCTCCTGCCCACCTTCTCCTAGGGCGGGTAATAACGGACTCCATTCCACATCACCCCCAGTGGGCACCTGAACTGATAGATGAACATACAGTGGAAATGAGGAGACGTTCCGCCTGTGACAAGATCAGCAATAAACGCAGGGCCGTGGCCCCCCATTTCAAAAGAGGTGACCTAGTGCTCATCAAGAATCGGGCTACGGGTGGCAAATTCAAACTCAGTTACGAAAAACGACCATGGCGAGTCAGTGGTGTGAAGGGCACCCGCATCACAGCCACTCGAGGACGAGACAGGGTGACTCGCAACGTGTCTCACTTCAAGCTCTATCACCCTTCGAGCAGTGAGCCAAGGCGCCAGCAAGGCGACAGAGAAACCGAAACTGCAACTACGTTGCCGTCTGGTGAATCAACACCTCAGCCCGAGGTCAGGCCACGTGACGAGCAGCAGGTCTCTAGTGAGGACGTGGGCGGAGACACGGAGGCCCTGAATGAGGCCCCAGATCCGGAGGGGGCCGACAACGAGGCGCCAAGACAAGAGGTGGAGACTGGAACAGAGCTGATGACTCATCGGGGGTCCCAACGCCAGCTACGTGCCAACCCCACCCCCTCCGGCTGGCTGAGAGACTACTTTACGTAAGACTGTTCTCATTTACATACATGCACGTAATGGTTGAACTGAATGCGATGGCATTTTGAAAGACGCTGAAGGTTTCGGTCCTGATGCTATTAAGACAATGGGTTTGATCAGACCATGTTTGCGGTTTTTGCAGTTTGTTCTTGTTGTTTTTGTTTCCTTGTTTTAGAAGGAATGTAATGTTCCCGAAGGTCCGCCCCCGAAGTCCGGAGGGCCGGACAAGTTGGTCATGTGACCGCCCTATAATAAAAAGAGGTCGAGCACGTGCGAGGGCGTTCAGAGATACGCGCCGACCGACAAAGCAACTTTATTCCCAGTGTCTGGCTGAGTTTATTCTAGGGCCACGTGTCAGGCCTAGTCAGGGTTAGATGCCCCTTGAGCGTAGATCACCCGACACAACAGCCAGCACTGTACGAAAAACACGTCCCCCATATTGCTCAGTCAGCCATGCTCACAGTTCACATCAAGATTAAGCCTTCTCTCTGCTATTACCCTTTAGCAACGTTCCTGCCAGTAAAGCCTGGGATCAATATTCACCTTAAGTAAGGAAATCAATAGCCTGGGTAGGCTGGTAAGTCTTTTCATACCATCTCTTTCTTTGAATCTACGAAAAAACAGATCAGGTGAGTGGGCCACTTTGCACACCCCTCTATTTGTGTTTTGAGGTGTTCCTACTAATATTGTGCAGTCCCTAGAAAACAAGAAACAAACAAGTAGTTTTAAAGTTTCTGTGCCAGGCCGAGGACCATAAATGTAAACTCCCCTTATGATCACATACTTATCTACAGCATCTCGCCCAGCCTCGGGGGAAATTGCGCTCTTGTCAGAGAACACTGTATCCCGTATTCATTTAATCTTGGTACTGGCATAACCAGAATTTCCAGTATGTGCGTGTTTTTCTGCCTTTGGCGCTGGAGGCCAGGCACGCTCATCACAAGTGTAGTCTCGTGTCAGACTCCTGGCAGCACTTCACCGGGTGGACAGGCCTGCACAAAGGCAAAAAATAATATGTTTTTGATGGTTTGTGGGGGTGGAGAAAGAGTAGGGGGGGATTGCGGTATACAGGAGAACATTGTCTTGTAACACTTCCGGTTGTACTGTTTATATTCTGCTGTGAGATTGCCATTCTGTATTAACCTGATTTAGGAACATTCAAGTTAAACAGCACTGCACAAACCGTGGGCTGTACTGATGGTTAGGATTTTTCAAATTATCGTCTTCTAACCACCAGTCCTTAGCGAGCGAATGAGGTTGGCCATAAGAGGGACCCCCCCCGCCCCCCAGCCAAGAAAATTTGGGAAAAATTGCAAAGATTGTGCGTTCCATTACACATCTTTCATTATATATTAAATCGCATTAGCTTTTAAAGCATAGTAAATGATGACCTAACAGAGAATGCATGACTCAAACAGGAACAGAGGCCCTATGGCCGCTTAAACAGGTAGCCAAATCTGAGCTTATGTCCAGGGAAAGCCTGGAAGAAGGTACAACAATGAGCCAGCACAGAGACCCAGGACAAAGACTGATTTCAAGGCCAATGTAAAATAATGCAATCACAACCATCGTGAAGCACCCACAGGGAGGTACCAGCACAAACTGAGACCAAGACAAGTCCCCGGGAGAGGAGTCTTTCAAGATAGGAGGCCACCACAGAGAAAATCACCAAATGGTTGCAGAGCAGGAGGCGTCACCCGCAAGGAAATAATCTTATTCTTAAGGAAGGTGGACTCAGAAGGTAAATGAGTCGTATGGTATGGTCAAGCCAAGTGGTTTTTTTCATTACCCCAGAAAGATGAGCAATGAAGGGGACAATTCCGCTACTAAAGAAGTGCTCACTCCCATGGGCATCAATTCACTAAAATTCCAGGGGTAGTGAAAGTGACATAATGCACCTTTTGACATTAATGACATCAAAGGAAGCAACATCATATGACCCTTTCTTCCAGGAAGGCATCTCACATGAACCCAACATCACAACAATAGACATCACTGACGTGCCATAATAACTGGATGATTCGTATAACAGCATGACACAGACAAATGTCTATTTGAGTTACTGCTTATGTTATGCTGCTGATTTAATCTTTGAAAGTTCTGAGGCATAATAATTGTCCTGAATTGTAGTGGGCAAGCAAAGAAGTAAGCCAGACTCCTACAAGGGATTTCTCCCACAAGACACATTTGTAAAGAATGGGGTAGAATAGTGCATTTTAAAGCATACATTTCACATAAATTTGCTAAAATGCTATAGGTGCTGAAAAGGCACTTATTAAATATTCAAACCCTTTCACGGTGTGCCATGCCAATAAAAACTGATGTTCCCCAAGCGTGGACCCATTTAAAATGTTGTATGGGTGCCCCCATATGCCAAAAATGATCTCCTTTTTGCGAGAGCTAGCATTTTGTAATGGGTGGACTCATATTCCATGAGTGCCCCTTACGACAAAAATAACATAAAATATGTTAGTGCTATCATTTTGCAATTTATGCTGTCCCCATTCCATGCGTGACCCTTATGTCATAAACTACCTCAGGATGTCAGTCCAAAATATTTGCTCTTGGTTGCCACCCTCCCAAATGTCAATCTGCCGACTTTTATGCCAAGAATTACCTCCATTGTGCTAGTACCAGCATTTTGTCACTGGTGTCTGCATGTCAGAAATTTCAAGCATGCCAGTAAATTTCTATGGTTGCTCTATATGCCACAAATTATATTTTCCATTAGTGCCCATTATGCCAAGAACTACCCCTTCGTTCCAGTGTCAGTATATTGTCACGTCTCTGTCATGCTAAGTATTTCTGAAAGTGTGCCAGTGCCAGGTGTCTCTATAAAACAAAAATTCCCTTCGGAATGCCAGGCCAACACCAAACTCATAAGCATCCCATCACATTCTTGCTCATACTCACATTCCCGGGAGATTGGTATTATGCAGGAAGGGGCACCCACCTGCACAAAAACAATCAATTAAGGTGATTTCCTCTTCCAATGTGTGCTGTAGAATGCAGCACGCATTGAAAGAGGAAAATAACGAGGGGAAATGAAAACATTGCACCTCGCTACGCCACCCCTAGGGTGGGTAGCATTCTGACGCATTTCCAGATTTACGATTTCTCGTAAATCTGGAAATGCATCAGTGGACATGGGCGGTGCGTGTGAACACCCACAGCAACACCCATGTCACGCCCATAGCACGCAAAGTGTTGCGTGAACAGGGGCGATATTTACAAGCACAGGTTAAGTCATGCAGGGTGACTTTACTTGTTCTTGTAAATATCACTTAGCAGACTGCGCCACAGGTGCGTTACGGAACGTAATGCAAGGGGCTTGTAAATCTGCCCTAAGGAGATTAAGTGATTTGCCCAGAATCACAGGATGTTTGGGCCTCACACCAGACTGAACCTGGTTCCCTAGCCGTTAACTCACAGGCCCGCCTTGCTAGTTCTATCCCCCTTCTTCCACCTACATTAAACGTTATTCAATAATGCTTGTTTAGTTCGGATGCAGCCATAGGCTGATTGTTAACTACATATTGATGGTGTTTGATTCAATAACGCAAGATATTTTACAGTTACTGGTAAAAGCACCAATGAAAGATTTTTTATTTTGTAGCACAAACCTGGCCCAAGAGAACCAGACTATATCATACATTTTCTTATGCACAGGTAGATTAAAGGTTTTACTTAGGGTTGTATGACAGAGGCACGCATGGCTAAACCACACATGCCTCTACTCTACTACGCTGTCCTAACCACGAATGCGTCTAGACCATGCATTCCTTTACCACGCATGCCTTTACCACATAAGTTTTGTGGTAAAGGCGTTCATGGTAAAGATTACCACTACACCAAACCCCCAGCCCTAAGCAGTAAAAATCCTAACCCCCTACCTGGCCGTCCCTGAGGCCTAAAACATACCCTTCCCCTTAAAACTACCCCTTCCCTTTCCCCCTCCCTGAGGTCTGAAGCCCTGCCCCTACCGTAAACTACCCGGACCCCAGCCCTGCTGCCTGGAGTTCTAAAACATACCCCAGCGCTGTGCTTTAAATTATCCCCACTCCTTCCACTGCCCTGAGGCCTAAAACCCTGCCCCCATTAAAAAAACTACCACAACCCCCCCTCCCTGAGCCCTAAAACCTACCCGCCCTGCCCTTAAAACTGCTGCTTCCCCTCCGCTCTCCCTGAGGCCTAAAACCCTGACCTCTACCGCAAACTACCCTGACCCCAACCACTGTGCCCGAGTCTTAAAACATACCCTAGCGCTGTCCTTTACACTGCCCCAACCCCTTCCACTGCTCTGAGGCCTAAAACCTTACCACCCAATAAACTCGCCCCCACACCCAGCCCTTAAAAGCACCCCAACCCTGCCCTGAACACTAAAACCATGTTCCCCTTCCAAAAAATACCCTGATCACCCTCAGACATAAAACGGACCCCCACTCCTAAAATCAACCCCCCCTCAAAATCCGGCCCCAGCTTCACTTACCTCTCCACATCTGGAGCTTCCTATTCCAATGCTTCTCCCCGCCTATCTGAACACTAGACCGCTATCTGCCTTACCATGCATATGCGTGGTTAAGGCAGATATGTTTTTCAGGCCAGCGTGGTTACGCTTGCGGGGAAACGGCATGCATGGCTCAGCCTGCGTTGCAAAGTCTGTTTCCCTTTATTTAGAGTATGGCAGACAGAATACTCCATTAAAATGTGGTGGATATCTTGTCTGCTGTATTACAAGTGCAATTGGCCATAATGCACTTGTAATATAGTGGATGGGATATATATGCCATGTTTTGACAGAGTGTCCTGACCACCAAACTCTAAATAAAGCCGTAAGCGATTTGCCGAGAAGCTCAAGATGTTGAACCTGGTCCGGGATTCAAGCCTAGCTGGCTCCCCATGTTCCATGGGTAGCAGTTCTAGCCACTATGCCACATCTGCTCCCTCTTGAGCCTGCCAAACTGAAGAACTACTAATGCCTAGAAAAAAGCGACCTCCAAAACTGTCCTCTTGGTAACACCCCCTTTTATGATCGTCAAAACGATGAAGCGTTTACCTTCATGGCTTAGCACCGGAAGACTGGGTGAAATGGGAGTGACCTGAAACCAGAACTCTGTTGCGTGGCTGGTACAGTTAGCCCACCCAGCTGCTCATCTGAGTTTTTCAGCGAGGTGCTCAGGTTTTAGTAGCATCTGATCCAATGGCTTCTCTTGCGAATAATGAGAATAAAAAAGTAATAAAAATTAATATACCTCAGAAAATAAATTTATAGAAATTCAGATTTAGATATATACACAAACAATAGGGTGCATTTACTACAGCACATGCAGTGGTTAAAAGGGTCATCTAAAGGAAATAAAGCATAACTGGCATTAATAAGAACATTAGCATGAATCTAAATTATGATGGAAAAAATACATGGGTAGCAGACTCAGTTTTTAGCGATCATAACCCTGTGACACTAGAGGTGGTCTCAGGGGGGCTTTGGAGTTTTAAAGATACGCATGTCCTAACTGCTACGGTACCTCCTACCTAAAGATCAGGGCAGAAGACTGAAATGGGCTAACTTGATCCCGGAAAACTTCTTACATGATGTTTTGGGCAAGGTCGAATCGGAGGTGGGAATTTGTCTGGACCACTTAGACCCTAATACCAAGATAGTTGATGCATTTAGCGTAATATGCCAACAAGTAAATAACGACCTGAGGGCTAAAAATAAACCTGGTAACCAATTCGGCAAAAGATGGTTTGATCATAACTGTTCTAAAGCACACTCCCCCCTCTATAAAGCACTGAAAGAATCGCCCAGAAATAGAACACAAATAGCAATATTAAGGAAAATATATAAACAAGCTATTCATGCTCGCAAATCCCAGATTAAAAGTGAAGCCTGGACTGATTTGCTATCAGAAGAGGCCTTGTCGGATAGTGCTAAATTCTGGGCCATTATCAACCAGCCTTTCTTCTCTGGGGTAGAGAATAATATCATGGAATGTACCATCCCAGATGAGCTGTGGCTGGCCCACTTTGGAAATATCTATTCCCAGCAGAGCCATGAGCCCTCTCAAGTGGCCCAAGTTTCCTGTCATTTAGGGCCTAAAATGGCTTTTGGGGAGGCAGATGTTGAAAAAAGCAATCAATGAAACACAAAAAAACAAGGCCCCTGGACCAGAGGGGGTCCCTGCGGACCTGTATGAGAGTGCTCCGAAATTCTGGGCCAAAATACTCACAAATGACTTCAATGCCATAAGAGTAAATAATTTACCTGAGTCGTGGGCTAAGTCTATTATAATACCAATCTTTAAAAAGGGACAACGGGGAGACCCTGCCTATTATAGGCCCATCTCCCTAATTGACTCTGCCGTTAAAATCTTAGGCAGAGTCATATTAGGTAGGCTGACACACTGGCTTGAGGACAGTAGGATCATGTTGAACGCGCAGTACGGCTTCAGGGCTAGGTGAAGCACCTTGGATCAGTATTTGAATCTCCAACTCTTAATCAGCAAATATACTATTGCTAAGGAGGGGTCTCTATAAATGGCCTTTATGGACCTTTCCTCAGCGTTTGACCTAGTCAATAGGTCAAAACTGTGGAAGATCCTTCTGGGACTAGGCATTGATCCCCCTTTAGTTGGATTTTTAGCCGACCTCCACAGTGGTCTCTTAGCATCAGTCAGACTCACCCAAGCGGGGAGGTGCACAAGTCACTTTAAATCAGAGAGGGGGGTTAGGCAAGGATGTATCCTGGCCCCCCTTCTCTTTACATTATATATAAATGCCTTAGAGCCGGCTTTAGCGGAGGCAACTGTGGACGTACCGCGTGTTGGAGCAACCAATATACCGGTCCTCCTATACGCGGATGACGCAGTTCTCTTAGCTCGATCTGGTGTGGCCCTGAATAGACTGCTAGCCTCCTTTGGTGATTTTATGACATCGCTAGATCTGAAAATTAACACCTCAAAATCCCAGGTCATGGTGGTGGGAGATTTTAGCAGGAAAAGGAAATGTAAATCTTTTTTTTGTAAGGGGGGGAAGTAAAGAGGGTCCCTATCTTTTCTTATTTGGGTGTCATCTTTGATGATAAAGGAACTTGGGGTCCCCAACAGAAGTCCAAAAGCAATGCAGTAGCCAGGTCGTCTGCGTCCCTGTTGGGATTCGCCAAACGGATGGGAGCGAGACCAATGGAGGCTATACTTAAAGTATACAAAGCAAAATGCTTTGCAATAGCCACTTATGGCTCTGCTATTTCGGGATATACAAATCAGGATAACATCCAGAAGGTGGAGAATAAATTCTTAAGATCCCTCCTTTCCGTACCACAGTCCACCCCTACATTCTCAACTTACTCAGAGCTGGACTGGGGTTTGTTACAGACCTATTGAAATCCGCCCCTGTAATCTGTTGGATTAAAACCTGGCTCAACCAGGAAATCTCCCTAAATCATTTGATTCTTAAGGATTGCCTTGCTCTGGATAGAGCCCACAAGATCCCATGGCAGGTCTATATTAAGGCTATGTTCACGAAATTAGGCAGACCAGAGCTCTTTCATTCTCCAGGGTGTATAAAAAGAGAAGATGTTAGGGAGATTAAAATTGCCTTGTTAAATTTGTTTACAGCTGAGCGGGAGGCAATGGAGGTGGAAAAACCGTTTGTAAGAAGAAACTATGCATTAATAACTGCCCCGGGCCTTGAACCTTATCTTACTCTGGTAACGAGACCGTATCATCGGTTCTTTTTAACTAGATTTTGTTTTAATCTAATACATTTTATGCTAGGCTCTTTTTTACCTGGGACACACAAGATAAGGCTAAACCTTGTGAATGTGATAACTTTTCAATACAGGACACGCAACATTTCATGATGTTTTGTGATCACTATGCGGAAACTAGGAAGAAATACCTGCTGCCAATCCTGAGGGAGGCGGGTTTTCTCCAGGTGAGGCCCGCTCTCTTGTTTCTGCAACTCCTATCTAGCGCACGTGTCACTTTCCATGTAGCAAGTTATTTGGTAGCGTGTGTCCGTATCAATAAGAAGCGATGTAGGTTATGGGGTATCCCTTTTAGTACATGAATTAATTGCACATTGGTTGTTTTTGTTTTTAAATGAAATACTGAGAAAGTTTTTAATTATGCTAGCTTTAATTTATGTGTAATATATATTTATCCTGTATTTGTGTTCGATGATCTGCTGCTGTTTATTCCCTGTGATGTATTTGTATCTATGCCTTTTTTTTATTTCTAATAATCGAATAAAAGTATTTTGACTGACTACATGTAAAGCAGAAAAATAACTAATTGGTGACATGCACTGTTTCATAGTGTTGTAGGTTAACTGGGACTTATGGTTGAGCAACAGCGACCTGGACAACACCTCATCTGGCTGGCTTTTCTGGTCTCACTTTGTTGAAAGGCTAAGGGGGGTGCTGGGTCCAGATTTAGAATTAGGTGGTAAAAGAAAATTCTTCATTTTGCAGAAGCTCTATTTCCTCCACTGGAGAATTCTCCACCGGCAAGTTCTATAGCAGAGAATTTGCAACATCCTCAATCAAATCTAAGAGACTGGTTTAGAGTCCAGTGGATTGGTTACTCTGTCACAGACATGACAGACACCCTGTCAGCCTTATTACAAGTGTCACAGGGTGTGATGCGGACAGGATATCCTTCACATTTGGTAAAGTCTAACCTGTCCTCCAAACTCTAAATCAGGCCCTAAATGAGGTTGTTCCTCTCTGACAGGACCACTGGTAAATGCTTGCAGAGGCCCTGTCAGCATAGTTTGTAATGGTGGAGGTCTTGCATAGGCAGCATGGGGAAGATCGGTCAAGTGGACGTGTCACAAGTGAAACTGGGACTGAGTCGGTGTAAGGTGGCTGGCCCTCTACCATTTCTGGTGGAGTGATATCTATGACAGACAACCATGGTGCACTTTCACATAGAATGCTGAAAAGGCTCCCAACATGCACTGAGAAAACTCCAAACGCATCAAGCACATTTTTAATGCGGGTCATGGAAATATCTCACCACACTGGAAGCATATTTTCAGGATCCACATTCAGTCCATGTCAGGGGAATAAACAAGAGGGTTAGAACTTGCTGGAAACTGTAGGAGAGGCAGAAGATTCAGACTCAGAAAAATCAGAGACAATAGTGGCAGAATAATAGAGTGGGTCAGCAAAGGCTAGATATAACAACATGGAAATGGAGGTATGTCACAGCCTCCTTTCAGGTTTCCACCAGTGGTGGCTTCAACCGTGCAGGACCCGGTGGATGGCCTATATCAGATGTGACACAGGTATATCCTCGACCACACCGGAAGCTTTACAGGCCATCCACGAAATCCCAAATCAGGGGTGTGTTGAATCTGCAAGAATCAACCTGTAAAAACTTCAGCTGGAGCCTTGCTGCAACATCAGGTTAGGTGATATTGAAGTATATTCTATCTGAACTGGTGGCAGAAGAAGTGACGTAATGGTATGAAGAAGACGCTGTGAGGGTGTTTCTTTCCCCCTATTACTCTGACATATATTTTTTTTTAATCACCTTTATTTGTTTTTCAAAGAGTAATGCCCCAGTTTGAGCATTTTGCTAATAAAATGGCACTACTGTTTTCCACCTCTGATTGTTACAGCGATTTACATGAATTGAACCCTACCCATTGAGCTGCTATCAAAGATTGAATTATATTTCATACTGTTCTTGGTCATACCTGGGTATGTCTTACCCAAACTCCAATAATGTATGTACCTGTTTTTTTCTTTTTTCATCCTGATCTTAAAGTAAATGAACTGCATGTTATTTTATATGTGCTTTTAATGTAAAACTGACCGAAATAAAGTTATTATTGAATTGAATTAAATTGCTAATACTAGGCAATATGACATTTGACATATCTGTACGTTATTACATATATTGTGCTGGTGCCGCTTGAGGTAATCATCAGTGAACTTCTTTCACACTGGATGAAAGGGGAAACAAGAAGAGAGACACAACGTAAACAGAACAGCATGCAACAATAACAGAGCCAGGGAAGGAAACTAATTACAGTACTTATTTCACTTTGAGTCAAGATTTGCCAAACCAGTACACAATGAACATGCAATTTGGTGACTCAGAGGAGCTAATTTTGCTCGGACTGTGTGTGCTTGTGAGTAGGAGTGGTTGTGAATGTGTGAATGGGTGTGGGAGCCTCTGGACGGATGCCCTCACCAGAGTACTTTCTACCATCAGCATATCACTCCCTGCGACCCTATGTGCTACTGTTCATTCACAGAGGCTCAAAGGAGTCTAGTGTCATCTTTGACTTTATTCTTCTGGCTTGTACCACCTCTTCCCATTGATACGCTCTGCGATGCTTCTGACACACTCTCATTTTATCCTGGTGGAGTGCCGCACTCTCAGCATCCGCCCAGCAATAGGTTGCGTCAAGCCAAGTTGCCACTGTAGAGGAGTTGTAGGCCTCCCACTTCATTGTGATTGTCCTTCTTGACAATAATAGCCAAAGATGCAAAATTTGGCTTTAGCCAAATGTCCTCCACGAGACTGACAAAGACAAGAATGCAATATCCCAAGCTACATTAATTGGCTAGCCATGATATAGCAGGATATGTGTCTGTAACTTGCTTCCAGGACCTGCCCACCAGGGAACAGTGACACAACCTGCTTGATCCCCACCTGTGGGGTATGACAAGTGGGACATTCAGGACGGGTTTCAAGAAATATTCTGTTGAGTTGCCTTGGGGTCAGGTAGGATCTATGTAGTATGTTCAAATAGATGTATTTGAACCTTTCATTATGGGGCACCTTGTGTGGAACACTAATGCTTTTCCTCATTCATTATCTTCAAGAGCTCTGCCTGCATCTGTTTCCCAGCAGTGCATTAGTCGGTCTATCGGGATGCCAGCATGGGAATTTATTGCTTTCCTGAGCCCAGATATTAAGCTCCTGCTATTCCCCCATGGTATACATGGTTTGGACCAATCATGTGTTTTGGGTTCAGTGTAAGTTACCCTGCAAATTGACTGCGATGCCATGACCAGCCTTCTAGGCGCTAAGAATTATCCCTTGTTTAAGCCGTTTTGTTCAACCAGCGCCTCAGCTATGACCTGGGAACCTCCCCTTAAATAAGTCTCCTATTATCGAGTGCCCTCCTCTTCGCAATGCCCCAGGTCTCACCTTGAAAGGCCTTGTTTGTGGTTAGGGATGCTTGGTAGTATGATAGCAGGCCAGGCCATCAAGATAAATTCGATTAGTGATTTTCAGGCTACACCTGTAGCATCTCAGTGAAACCTGTTGCAGACGGGATGCTCCAGATCAGGCCATGTATCATTCACACTAGTTTCCCCCAAAAATTCTTGGGAGCTGTAGAGGAAAGTTTGAAAACTAGTATAATAGGTGGAGGCGTTGCCATCTACCAGTGGTGGCTCTTCCGCTAAGGCAGAGGAGCGACGCCCCACTGCTCTCGGAGCCAAAGTAAAATAAAAAATAAAATGATAATAGCAGAAGATATTATCATTTTATTTTTAGTATCTTCCATCCAGGTTAGGGTGTGGCGGGGTCAGTCTCCCGTGACATCGGGGGAGGAGTGGTTGCTGCTGCATGAAATGTGCATGACTGTTTGACCGGCAGTCTTGGGCTGGATAAACAGTCATGCGCACTTTGCATGTTCTCTACCAGGCTGTAATGCACAGCATAGGTGGAGTACATGCACAGGCTGTCAGTCCATGTCTGAGTGCTGAACCACAGCGCTCAGACCAATCACAAATCTGCTATAATGTTGACAGCAGCATTGTGATTGGCCAGGAGAGCTGGGTGCTGCCAGGAGCTAGCAAAACATCGAGGAAGAAGAGGATGCGGCGACGAGCAGGTAAATCTTTTTTTTCTCTTCTAATCCTCTTTCGCCGTCCCCCGGCACCATTATCTACAAGCCACCACTACCATCTACAAAAGAACAATTCTTCCCGTTGTTGACACCAGTTATATTTTCCAGAACACTATTTAGGATCTCAAGGCAGTCGCTGTATGGGGCAGGTTGCCATCTAACAGGTCCTGATCAGAATGGAAGAATCGTATTGCAAGGAATCAAAATGTTGTTGAGCCCACCTAATTATTACTCCTTCCATGTCGTTTCTGTGTTTTGCATTGAAAGGGCTCAAAGGGGACAAGTATGACTTAGATCAGTGTACCCATAACCAAGATGCTTCTCTGAACTCACAGAGTCCAAGCTATCTGGGTTGTGTCGCCCGGTACATCGTTTATGCAAAGTATCATGCTGTTGGCTAACAGGGACACATATGGGTGTCAGTGATTTACTCCAGCCGCCTACTGCCAGCTGAAATCTAGCAAAGGAGATAGCAGACATCCTTGCTGAGCCTCTTCAGTTACATTGAATGGAGCTGAAATCAGTCTTTCCTTTTTACTCTGGCCTTCGGTTCAGTTTACAGCAATTTAATCCAATGAATTATGTTGTTGTTGAAGCCAAATGTCTCCAGGATCGCAAACATATGGCGCCAACTGAGGGAATTGAAAACCTTCTCGATGTCCAATACTAGGGATGTTGGATGGGGCCAGATAGCTGGAGTGTGCTGTAGTATTTAATGTAACCTTCTGATGTTTCGGGGAGTTACTTTTACCTGTGATAAATCAGTATTGAACCATGTGGATCAGGCCTGGAAACCCCAGCAGGAGTCTCTTTGTTAGGATCTTGCTCATAATTTTGTAATCGGTATTTATGATTGCAAGGCACCTTTATTTTAAAGCCTTGAGGCGTCCCTTCCTGGTTTGGGCAACAATACCAAGAGGGCTTGTCTCAAAGGGTGTTTAGACAACATAGTAAGTTTTAAATATTGTGAGGCTTAAATATAATTAAAAAAACATATACCGCTTTTCGGTGGCAGCCTCCCCACCATTTTCAACATCTTCACCGCCCACCACATTAGGATGGCGGGCAGCTGTGTGGTGTTTGGGAAGACCAGCCACCACAGAGGCAGAGTAATGCCTACTATGGTGACGCTGCCTACCAGGCACCACCATTGCCATTACGATATTCCTTTCCGCCGACCCTTTTCATAGCGATGAACCCGCCATGAAAAGGCTGGCAGATAGGGACATTGGAGGGCCGGTAGCGGGCCCCCCTTAGCCCCTTGCCTACATACACGGGACATCAATGGTACCCCCTACATACTCCTGCACCATGTGGCAGGCACCGCAAGGTGCCTGCCAGGTAGTGCAGGGATATGTGTGGGCAATGCGACCGTCACAATGGCAGTTGCATCATAATTAGCCCTGTGGGACAGCCGCCTTGTGGGTGGGCAGTTCCAAAAGCGAAACAATGGTGAATAGACTGCAGTCCATCCGCCATCGTAATCGGGTCCATAATTACTACAAAAATATTGTGGGATAGTAATTATTAGCAAGAATAATTTTATTTTAGGTATATAATATTGTTTTCAAGAATACTGTTGTTTTTAATATCATTTTCCTTAATATAGTTGCAAAAATATCGTTTTTAAATAATTTATTATGTGCAGCTAATATATGCATTTTAGGTGCTAGTATTGCTACTATAAGTGTTATTCATTTTATAAAATGTAGTTTTTAATTTTACGTTTTTGTCAATTTATATTCACATTAAGGGGCTAATTATGATTGCGGAGATCCCGCATCCTGCGGGCCGGCGGAAGCCACCGCTGGCCCGGAGGATGCGGGAAATCCGCTGCGGAGCCTCCACAGGCCCACCGCCAAATTAGGATGGCTGGTGGGTCTGCTTTTATGTCCGCATCATTTCCGCTGCAGTCGCCTTCCGACCGCGGCGGAAAAGCACTAACATGTCTGGCGGTGTCTATCAGACACCGCCAGGCATATTAGGATGTCTGCAATACTATGCTTTTCCACGGCGGCATTTCCGCCGTGGAAAAGCATACGGTTCTGCACTGCGGGGGCCCGTTGCGGGCCCCCTAGGTGAAGGGGGGGTGGGGGGTGCACATGGGGGGTACCTATGGTACCCCCCCCTTCATTTGCGTGCACGAAGCGGCAGGCACCGCGAGGTGCCTGCCTCTTTGTGCATGCAAATGCACTGTTGTCATTTTTTACATTGTGGCGGGTGCCGCTTCAAGCAGCACCCGCCGCAATGTAAACAATACAGGATGTGACCGCCAGGGTGGCGGACACATCCTAATTGTCATGGAGGGACCGCCGCTGCCCATGCGGACGGTCCCTCACACTCAGTGGTGGCGGACGGACGCAAGTCCGTCCGCCATCATAATCGGCCCCTTAATTAGTTATTTAAAGTGCAGTAGCCATATTAGGGAAATAGGGTGGGAAGTTATTGAAATTATAAGTAATGAAAATGTAATGGTAATTTGTTTGTATTGTAAATAAATTACATATTGATGAATAATATGGTAATTGTTTAATTTATTTAATATATTTTTCATTCAATCTGTTAATTTTAAGGTATATTTGAATGCTATTATTAGCAATAGTACGTTATATTTTAGAGGTGGGGGTGTTGGGTGTGAAGGGGGATAAGGTCAGAATTTAGTTGATTTTATTGTATATTTTATTTTATTAATAGCAAGATATATTTTACTAGCAGATATTGTGTATTTAGGGAAATAGTGTGGGACAGTAATTAAAATAAAATGACAAATAAAATAACATTTGTCTTGTCTGTAACATCCCTGTTGAAATAACAGCACAATTAGGGCTCTATTACAAGTCTGGCAGTCCACGGACTCGAGAGGCTGTGTCTTCCGACTGCTCAATTACAAATAAGGTGGTCGAACATCTATTGCCCTGCCGCAGCCGCTGTTCCCTGGCAATTTTGCAGCAGTCAGGAGGCCACAATATGCTGTCCCGCCAAGCATTTTACAAGCTTCCTCTCCGCCACGGTTTTCATGGCAGTGAAAACAGTGGTAGAGAGGAAACAAAGAGGGCCCTTAAGGGCCCCCTTGTGCCTCTACTTCATGAGTGCATGCAGGGGGGCACAACATGTGCCCCCTGTGTGCATGCACCCCAGTTCCTTCACGGCATTCAGGAACTGTTTTTGGCTTTCCCATTGCGATGTCCATTTTCAGGGCACTGCTGTGAGAATGTCAAAAACAAGCTGACCAGACACAAGAAATACTCATAATCTGGCGGGAGGCCGGACTACAGGTTTGATGGTGGGGCGGGAGGGTGTACCCAGCGCCGCATCGCCAAACTCTTAATCAGGCCCTTAATGTTTTTTGTACAGCTTACAAAATCCCCAGAAGAAAGGCGATAATAACAACTTTTTGGTTGATGGAAGTAGCAAATTATGCTGTTGCCCTAAGAATTTTCAAGCCTGATATGTTTGAATCCACTGTTTGCTGTGTGGCAAAATTCTTACATAGTGCTTGGTGCATTAGAAAAAAGTATGTTATAGAGTTGATTACATAGAAGCACATATAGCACTTTATTGTAAAGCTGATATGTATGAATCCATTGTTCTCAGGGTGGAAATATTATTTTTGTAATATAGAGACTAGCGTATTTGGAGAAGCATGCCAAGAAGATGATCACATAAAAGTTCCTATTTAGAATTTTTTTGTATGTTGTTGAACTTTGCCACCACATGGGCAGCAGTGGCTGCCACTAGGGCGCACCAGGGCATTGACCCTCTGCCACTACAGCTGGCATATTACAGCTTTTTTAGGAAAACAAATGATCTCACTGGTTGTTTGTTTGCTTGCAAATGCTGTAATGTCAGGTTGGCAGCAGAAGAGGCCTCCACTACCTGTTTTGCGCATGTCAGGCGGGGGCTCTTACAGACCAGCCTAACACATACACAAAATATATCTGATATGCTGCACTAGCGTCACTCAGTGCTGCATTTCAGAAAACGGAGCTTCAGGGCTTGTCAAACATACACCCTCTTGCCCAATCAGAATCTGGAATAGAGGAAAAGGTCTACCTCGGTATCTTCAACCCAATTCCAGCTTCTAATTTGGTTGAAGCTCGTGGATCTGCCTACAGCTGCTACAGAGAGATGGGAGTGTTGGAAAGTGAGAGCCTGCCTCAGGTAAGTTTTTCTGAATTAAAGTCTAAGGGACCGATTCTGATGCGGTTTGGAAAGCTGCCCGATCAAATGGGTTTGGGAATGGTTTCCAACCGAATCGGGAGAGTGTAACCGACTGAGTACAATGCATCTGGATGCTTCCAGATACGATTTGGTTGGACTCCCATTGACTTCAATGGGAGCCTATGTTCTTAACTGCATCATAATCGGGCCCTAGTTGGGATTGCTTTCCTAACTGCCTCGTAATCGGGCCCTTGGTTGGAAACATACGTTCCTGATCCGATTTGGACGGAGCAAATGCTGTTAGGAGGCCTTCCAAACCGCATCAGAATCAGGCCATAAATGTGTTTGTTTGTCTGTGTGCTGGGGATTGCATGTGTATGTATTTATAAATGTATTTGTGTGCATTCCTGAAACTGTGTGTGTATGTATGCATGTCTGTTTGTGTGTGAAGTAACTGTCTGCCCCAGAATTATCCCCGAGGCACAGTGCTAGAGTGTGCTTTTGGGCTTCACCACTTCCACAGCGAACCAGCCGCCACTGCACATGGGTGCTTTATGCCTGAATCTTTTTACATGCAATCACATGCCTTGAAATACAATTTAATTTTTAGATGTAAATGAATTCATTGGTGAGATCTTGGATCCTATCTTTTTACCTATAATGTTTTATCACTGTTTTATTATATCGGCCAAATTATTCCTTTTAGTTCTTATGTTTTCAGGGTTATAGCTCCAGTTTTTAATGCGTTTCTGTATAACGATTGGAGGATGGATTAACTGGTTTTGTATGATATTTAAAGGTTTTATTTAACTGTAATAAAGATTTTTGGAATGATTAAAAAATAAAATGTATTTACATTTAGTATTACTTTTTTTACTGTATATTGAACATTTCTTTGAAGATTCATTATGTAAATTATTTCATTATGTGAATGTCATTTAATTTTTTATGTGTTTTTTTAATGTGTATTTTAATGTTCATATGTTCCTTTGGTATATATTATTTTTAAATTTGTGTCATTTTTTGTAAGGGAATGGTGAAGATGTATTATTTTGTGTATTTTTTATATGTAATGGATTAATTGACAATTGATTATGTCTAATTTTACTGTGGTACTTTTTATGATAATTATTGTGTTTTGTGTAAATTATTAAATAATTTAATTTCAATGGAAAGTGTGCTCTTTCACTTCTGTTGCTTAGACTGGAGTGAGAAGAGTTAATTTAACCCCTCCGAAGTCCAAAGCTTTCCCTATAGTTGCTTAGGGTAGAGTGGGAATAATAAATGTAACCCCTCCACAGTCCAAAGCTTTCCCTAATGTTGGTTTTACTGGAGAGGGAATAGCAAATCTCACTCATCCAAAGTCCAACTCTTTTCCTATTGTTGCATGCAGTAGAGTGGGATGAATACAGTTAACCCCTCCGAAGTCCAGAGCTTTACATACTGTTGCTCATACTGGAGTGTCAATAGTAAATCTAACCACACCAAAGTCCAACTTTTTACTTAATGTTTCTTAGAAGGACTTTTTTCTATTTTAATATTTTTTTTCTTTTAATATTTTGGGATTAGAAATGTTTCTATTATTTTTAGAGAGACGGTTTTATAATTATTTTTTATATTTACCATATTACTTTAGTTAATAAATATATATATATATATATATATATATATATATATATATATATATATATATATATATATATATTATTGTTTTTTGCTCAAGTGTTTGTTTTGATGTTTTTTAATTTGTAAAATTATTCAAATAATATTAATACATGTAAAAAATTGTATTTCTTTCTAAATTTATAGTACAATATAAATAAATAAAAGACATTTTAATATGTTTGTTTTAATCATGTTAAATATTTTTTGTTTATATTTTTACTTGTTGTGGATAATAACATTGTAAACAATATTTTTGACACAATATTTTTCTAATTTTCATTATAAGTATAAGACCACAATATTTTTATCAATTATATTTTTGATACAAAATTTGTGTCACTTGATATTAATGTTCACAATATTGTGTCAGTGAACCTCTCATGGTGGGGGAGGGGGAAGGTTTTCATCCTTGGCAACAACTACATATAATTCAGATACCCATCTGGTCTATGCAATGTTATAACATTCTATGGAAAGCATGTATGAACATGGGCATAAATGTAAGCATAAGTCACACAATCTGTAAAGTGTTGCTTTGCGTGAAAGGAAAAGAGCAGAGCAGCTCCATAGCTACTAAGATGTGACCCTGCTCTGCACTCTACCATTACTGGCACACTATTGGCTTTCATGCAGCATTGCACATACCCTTGCACCACAGTGCAAGGGTGTTTGCCTTTTTGGAAGCATAAGTATTTTGCCAGAAGGGGTCTCTTCCAGTACAAAAACCAAAGTCTATTCTTTAAGGTGTTTCCCACTTTGTATGTTTGCTGTCAATGAAGTACACTTGCAGAGTTGGAAAAACAGGGAGAAATTTAAAATGTTTTCCTCTTTACACCTGCCTTGAGGAACAGCAGTATTTTGGCACAAATCATTGTTTACAATTCTGTGTATATAGGGATTTGCATCAAAGACCATGAGTGGTTGCATAGGAGCACCCATGCACCACCCATGGAACACCCCATGACACAAAGTAACACACAGTCAATGTTACCTTAAAATTTTTTCCTGAATGTGCTGTAAAAAAGGTGCTCTGTGCACTGCAACTCAGACTGTGTGCGCTGAAGACCAGCAATAACTTAATGTGCGAGTGTGTAAGCTACCAAAATCATGGGTAAGGGTGCCGCCCTTACCCTCTTTGGTTGGTGTTAAACGACACCCATTTGCATTAGCTTGCAGTAAGAACACAAATCATCCTATTAAAATTGGCAAGTGCCTATTTAGAAAAGCTGATCCAAATTTACTAAAACTTTGCACTGAGTTTGCAGCACAAAAGTGACACAAACCCAGCACACAGTGTTATGGTAGGATTCACTGTCCAAAACAAATCATGATTTGTGTGGGAAAGTTGCCTTCAGTGACACAAAGTAGCAGTTTGCCCTACCTTGTGCTACTTTGCACCAAAGGAGTGTACCATGGGTGGTAAATGGGCGATTCCTATGGGTTTTAAGACAAATCTTTATCTATTAACATTTTAGACAGGGATTTGAGCAAAAAAAATTACGTCTCCTTGAGACAGGAGTAACAGTGAAGCAACTTTTAAAAGTCTCCATATTTTTCAAACTCTGCATATGTACAGCACACATACAGTGGGAAAGGTCTTAAAGGCTTATTGTTATATTGGAAGGCTCCCTTCCAGTCTAGCACCTATGCTTGACAGAATGCTCACATCCTTGCGCTAAATTCAGGGCCCCTAGAATTATGCATGTCTGAAGCCGTGGCCTCGTAGCTATGGATTTGCCAAGTGTCAAGCAATCTATCATCTTCGGTATAATCTGTAGATTTTAACCTCCAAAAATAGTTTTTAGTGCAAATGAATTAAAAGTTACCAAAACTGTGACTATCCGTATTGCTGCACAGTGGAGGACCAGTCGCAAAGGTTGATTGGTCACCTTTCTGTTGCTAATTGGTTTATTTGTGTGTTAAATTGGTAGTAATGAGGTTAGGCATCTGTGCAGACTGTGTTAGCATGTGTGAAAATGACAAAATAATAAAATAATAGAGTCAATAAAGGGCACCTATTCTTGCTGCATAATACAACCCTGGTGCATAATTTGCTCCCCTCCTGCCTCACAATTCCAGTATCCCTGACTATGGTGCAAGGAAGAGGTAGGCAAGCCAACAAATTGGCTCTGGATCTTAAGAACCAATGCAAAAGTCGAGACTTGAAAGTATGCAGCATTTCAAGCATGTAGCACAGATCATGTTAGAATATAATAACGTGTCTTCAAAATTCAAAAATTTTAAACGTGGAAGTGTTTCACCTTCGCCCTCGACCACTGGAGTTATGTGATTCTGTGGCTGCATATTTTTTACATTATTGTGAATGTGCTGCATTTGCCACATAATCCATCATACTTACTGAAAATGTGGCAACTTGCTTGCACTCAATGGAAGGCCCATCGCAAAGGTTATCTGGTCTACTTTCACATCCTTATTTCTGCATTTGGTTGTTAAATTGGTAGTCATGAGGTGAGATATTTGAACAGACTGCATTACAATGTGTAAAAATAATACAACTATTGAAGTAATACTTTCAAAAATGTCCCACATGATGCCACATATTTTGGCTTTTCTTGCCGCATAATTTTGTCTATCCTGCAGCATACTTTGATGCACTCTTGCCACATAAATCCAGTGGCCTTGAACTTAATACATCAGATTATGTAAAAATTATTTATTACAAGTGAGAGTTTTTAAAAATAAAAATGAGCTTGGAAATGTTCCTGCCCCCCTCCCCCTTCCTTATAAAGACAATGCTATAAGTGAACCAAAATGGAAGTCAGGGATCATGTGTACCCTATATGTGGCCCGGATTCTAATTCTCGATTAAAGAAATGTATAGGCTATTAAATCAAACACAAAAGATCTTTTGTATATTACAAAGCCTGTTCTCTCGTATTTGAAGGTGCCGAAGATGAACAAAAATGAAGATCAGTTAAAAAGTATTTGCCCATTCTTTAAGCTGAAAGTTTTATTTTTGTGCAGTTATGTATACCAAACTCGAACAAAAAGTATTAGAGGGCTTTACCTGAGAATCAAGACTGGAACCTGTTTTCCCAGTTCCAGAGTGAGCTGCCTGGCAGTAATGCCATATATACTCCTTCTCAATGTGAGTGAAACACAATCATACATGTGTCTGATCTAAAAAAAAAAAGCCCCTTTCGTTTGATGGATTTGCTGGGCTTCCTGGTGCACAGCTTGCGACGAACAGAGAAAAGAGAAGTTTTCAAGCCTCCCTTTTCTGTCTTTAATCCTGGGAGCAGGGAGTCCATTCACAGAGAGAGTCAGAGTAATGGAAGAAGAAAGGTTGCGCGCCCACGCAAGCATGCAGCCTTAAGGGAACTTAGCACACAATAGTGCATTGCACTACTTTGCGTTACTTTGGGTGACAATCCAACACGAATCACAATGTGCATTGGTCTGTAAATCCCATCATAACACTTTGACTAGGGTGTGCGTTACAAAAGTGATGCAAACCTGATGCAAAAAGTTTGTAACTCTAGGGCCTGGTGTTTTTCCTGAAAGCTTGTTCACTTTGTGCTCTCCTTACCTCTTACCCATGACCGGCCCATCCATTTCTTCTCTGTGCTCAGGGTAAACCAGGGTAATCTAGGTCAAACTAAGAAATCTCTCCACCTCCTCCGCAGAAATCCCTGCTGCAGCACTGTACATCCTAAAATAATACTCATGAAGGGTTCAATGTATGTCCTCTTGAGTAAAATACTGTGGTGTTGCAAGTTGACCGAATTGCTGGCATAGGGGCACGTATGTGTTGCTACTTATGAGGCATGAAAGCAACCTGCCAGCTCCTTGCCCCTCAGCATGTGTTTTCGATTTGTATGTGGTATAGTCCATACATCTTAATCTTTCCATCAGTGATGCATGCCTTTCGCTAGCCTCAGTGAGGGCTTCTCAATGGGTATTTTGTATTGATGGTGGCATTTTTTAATTGTGACTAGGAACCTGATATTCCCTTCAGTCCACGTTCTGTGACTCAGCAGAACCACACTGTTGCCTAGATGCAGTCCCCCATAATCACAACTTTGAATGCCCCCTCTTGACAAGTGGAAAGGAGGTAGTTAAGCCCATTCTCATTGAAATATTTCCCTATGTTCTGACCTACGGTCCCCCTGAAGGCTAGGCCTTTGAGCACTGCAGGTTGTGGCTGCCAAGTCAGTATGGGCTTAGGGACCCTTTCCCATGACAGCCCCTTCACTCAGGGGTTATGATGATCTGATACATCCAACATATTCAGACTGGGTCACTAGTGGTTGTGATGAAACAGAACAGAGTATACCCTTTAACTGCACATGGAGGCAGTATTTCAATTCAATTTAATTTTATTATGTTTTGGCTCTCAACGAGGGCCACATAAAATACACAATGCAAATTACAAACAAATGAAAACATTCAATACAATAATCACAAGACAGATTGCATCGATTGACAATAGACAAGAATAATCAACACCAAAGACCTCCATATCTCATTAAATAAATAGCTAAAAAACCTTTAAAAAAATTAAAAATATAGAAGCAAAACATTTCATTTGGGGGGCAATACAAAGTCTGCAGGAAGATATTTACATTAGAAATGCCTAGTTGGAGACATATTGGCTTTAACCATTTCAACCGCAATGAGCGGAGGGCAGGGCATATCAGCAGCACATGAGTTCGATCCTGAACACTCATATTACAAAGATTACACATAGGAGAAGATCCATACCATTTGGATAAGAGTAAATTTAGAGGCAATAGATCATATCTTAAAAGAAACCATAATCTACGGACACCATGTGGAATATTCCATGTGGCATAGGGTTGGGCAAACTTCATAGAGTAAGAATTAAGAAGGAGATCACAACCCCCCTTTTCTTGTAATACATTCTTATTTAATTTGAAACAGAGTTCCCACGATGCCTGTTTCAGCAAGGTTTTTAGCTGAGCTGGAGAATGTATAAATAGAACACTTTCATCTAACTCTAGAAGTGACACAGCTCTTCTAAAGTCCCTTACTATTCGAGAGAACTCTTTAAAGTTGCCCAACAATTCTCCTTTAAGAAGAGATCTCAGCGATCCCGGTTCAGCTCTGGCCAAACATGCCACCCATCTTACCAAAGCACATAGTCCCTGAACCCAGCTGCTCCTGAGGCCGAAATCGAGCCTACATGCGGCCAGGGAGCACGCGGTGTTGAGGGTAGATAAGGATCTTAGAAGTTTCCCTTCCACTGTGTGGCAGAAACCCCAGTGCTTCAGCTCTACAAGTTCTATTCCATATAATATCGTAGCAGGAATCTTTGCCCTATACACCTCAAGTAGACAGGAGAAGTGTCTTTTACCAGTGGCGAGATAGAGGGAATTCAAACCTTTGCCATGAGCGAGGGCTTTACGTGAACTATGCTCGATATGGGGCTTCTCACTCAAATTGGCCGCAATTATTTTGCCCAAAAAAGTATAGGATTTGACTACCTTTAATTTCTGGCCACCTATAGACCATCCAAAGTTTTCAGATCGACACTTCTTTACATGGAGGCAGTAGGTGGACAAATACAAGGAATATTCTTTGACCTCTAGGATTCTAGAGTGCCAGATATCAGATAGCGATCATTGTAATACCTATACACAAGTGCTGTAGCGTCATGAAGGGTTATTGTGCAGGAACAAAGAGACGTGATCTGTAGAGGTCGACATTCAGTATGCTTTTAAAGACTCTACCTATTATCCATGGGAGGTATACCGGTTTGGATAGTAATGTGATAGCCAGGCGAAGAAGGATGGTTGTTCTGTCTTGGGGGCATATATGTTACCAAGCAGTATTATGGTGCCATTTAATTTGCCCTCCATCAGGAGGTTTCTCCCTTCTTTTCAGTTTTAGTAGTAGAGGGTATGCTCCTCCGCTAAGGCCCCACTGAGCAGGTCAAAAAGGAAAAAATTAAAATGCTAATAATTCATTGTTATTATCATTTTTTCCCCTTTGTTGCTCAGCTGGGTAGGGGCTGGGATCTCACAGAGGCGCTGGAGGAGGAGTGGTTCGCACTCTCTGGTTGGAGAACATGCCCAGGCTCCCTGTCCCCATCTGAGCACTGAACCATGGCTCTCAGATCAATCACAATGCTGCATTGCAGCGTTGTGATTGGCTTAGGGGTGCCTGGAAGTCTGTGGGCTTTCTGTTCCTCCCCTTTAGTCCTAGAAGCAGGCGAAGAGGACAGAGAGGCGACAGCACACAGGTTAGTGAATGTTTAGTGCTTTTTCATTCCCTCCCCTGGCAACCTGCGCCCCCAGCCATTAAATAGCAGCCGCCACTGTCAGTAATGCACGATACAAAGAGAATCCTCAGTCTCACCTCCGGCATATGCCAAATAGCTCAAGTAGAAAATCTGTTTCCTCCACCTCTTCAATAACCTTGCCTTGTTCAAAGCTCTCAAGCTGGATTCTTGGATGAAGGCTATGTGGCCATATGTGCCACGTACATTTAAGGAATTAGTGAATGTTATGTCTTATTTATTGTGTTGATGCCGAGGACATTCCAGGATATGAATGTGACATTACATTGCAGTCCTATGAGAATTTTTACACGTGCACATAGCTAATGCTCTATCTGGCATTCACAAGTTTGTATTGTAACATGGCCGTACCTATAATACTGATGGGTGTGTCCTCCCTGTGTATCCTGGCATTTCAAATTAGTTCCCAACTCCCCACCCCTGGATGCAGGGTAAACTACCAAAGGATTAAACCATGAACTGAGATTCGGGAAAAATACACTCTCTTCACTCATCATCATAGGCCTAGAGGAGAAAGGGGATGGCGGGCATTTTGTTTCATTTTGAACCTGAAGTCCTCATCTTCGCCCATTATTCTCTGTTGAGTGTGCCTGTGTAACCCATGACCCGTGGCCTTGATTTAGCATCCGCTGTCCTCTGTCACTTTTCCGTATGGCTGCATGAACAGGAGGGTGTCATTCACAAGTGCCCAATGCAACCGGTTCTTAGGGAGCAGGTTTCCTCACTCTGGGACACCTAATGGCGACCAGGGTCACCGGGCCTCACCACGCAGCCTAGCAATGAACGTCCTTCCCTGGCTATGTCAGGACAGATTTTGTTCTTCTTAATGTTGCTCCTTACAGTCAACCCACCTCTCTTTCATGCAAGGCACTTTGAACACCCCTCCTCAGCAGTCAGTTGGCTTCTTCCTACAACATAGAATTAAGGGAGGTATTCTTCGCATTATGCCGAACTTCCAGGCTTCTGTTCCTGATCTGGCAAGAGAATGGGCAGTCTGCAAAGTACAGAAGTCATTCAAAATTTTCTCTGGTGTGCGGCCCATGGCAGTGATCAATAGAAAAATCAATGTCATTGCTGGGGCTTTTGTCCTACTAAGTTTGCAAAGATTTTATATTTCACTTTTTCAGCTCTGGAAATAATTTTAGCCGATTACTGATGTTGGTATTTTCCTCCTATACTAGTCAAGCCCCACTATTTTTCTCTAGCGGCAGCTGGAAAGAAGGGTGGTACTGGGAAGCTCTTAGCCAGGGAAAACCAAAACTAAGGCACAAAAGAGGGAGAGAATTCCTCAACCTTTTGGGTTAACATCGTTGGGCAAGTGGGGGCATGGAAGAGTGCAAGAAAGTCCTACGCTTCATTTAAGTTGCCCACACCCTCACCCTAGAACCTGGTGCACTACGAAGGACCTCTGGAATGGTTTGTAGAAGCAATGCAATTCACATTACTCTTGGACAGTCTCTCTCTCTCCAACATCCATCTTACGAGCCACACCACACAGGAAATCCAAAATGGATTATTGGTTGTCACAGCCATGCACAGCACATACGTCCATGTTTATCCTAACACACCTAAATAGTGTAAACATACAAGTGCCAACCATGTTCCATATGAATGTAGTGCAGGACCCAGATGCAGGGTACTGATATACACATTGAAAAATGAGAGGTCAGAAGGCAGAAGGCAACAACCCCTTAGAAGGAAACATAAAAGGCCTGTTCTTCAAGTACAAGCAGTTGCTTTCACCGCTGTTAGTCCTACACAGCTAAGTGATTTGACTGGAGTCACAATCAGTAAATGGCAATACATGAGCCTACATGTATATGGTCAAACTCCTACACTGCACTCTCATCCGCCCACAACTCAAAGACCTTCCCTTACTCCCAGTTAACAAACGTGCATTCTTCAAGCTCCTCATGCGTACCTACAGAGCCCTACACAATCTAGGCCACACTTACTGCAGCAGCTGAAATAGATTCTATGACCCAACAAGACACCTCCACTCAGTCAGACTCCTGTTTTCCCACGTCCCCTGCATCTGAAGAGCTAGAGACAGCAATCGTTCTTTCTCGTTGCTGGTCTCTAAAGCCTGGCACGACCTACCCTTGCATGTCAAGAGAACCCAGCTCAGTCTGAGAATTGTGCAAGAAACCGGAAACCTGGTTCTTCCAATAGGCTCCCGCCAGGGTCGCATCTGTCTTCTTTAGCCACCAATATTCCCTCCCGGTGAGATGTGCACATTACAAATACTCATATCATGACATAACAAATATGACTTTCTATGTATGTGTGCATCTATATTTACATGTATAAAGACATATATAGAAAGTTGTTAACATTTTTAACAAATATGAACATGAATTAATTCATATACAAGTATATATACATTTAGTTCAGTGATGTTAGTAATACCATTTGAGATGTGATCAGTGACATCATAAATGACGACATTTGACATAATGTGACATGTGAGTTATAAGCAGTGCATGGTGGGGGCGCAAGTTAAAGTTTGCTAAGTATACTATAATTGGTGAATTTCAGTGTTTTTTAAAACAATTTTGAGTTATTTCAACCCCTGAAGAGAACATCATTTTAACCTTAGCTTTTTCAGTGAGTCTATGTGGCTGTATAAACACAAACACACATACACATACACTTTCACGATTGCCCCTTAGAGGTGGTCCCACCAGATTTACCTGTGGCTCACTGTCTGCCCCCATAAAATTCAGTTCTAGAGACACCACTGAATACAGCAAAAATATCAACCACATATGTATACACATACCTCCTGAGTAATGAGCACAGATACATTATATGGACATATAATAAAATGTAAAGCTAAACAAACAAATCAAATGCAGCAAAATCTCTATCAGCCCTAAAGGCCTTTCTTTCAGAATCCATAGCCTGTCTGGAAATCCCCTCGCTTTCGCACAGGCCAGTGCGCTTTCCGACTCTATGTGATGCGGCCCAAACTTTACTTTGCTCACCACGTGAATGCGAAGAACTGCGCAACGTGAGAACATGACGAAGGGGATGAGGTAACCCGTGCACCTGTTGCCCCACAGCCCGCTTCCTTATAAGCACCGAAAAAGGAATGTCAATCAACAAGAAGCAAACATCACTGTTTATTTTGTGTCTGGTGAGCTAATCTCCCCTGAACACTGCGTGCTGCCTGAGGTAATTGACGTAACCAGGTAACCCTGGAGCCTCCCAGACAAACTTAAACGCTGCACCTGAACTCGCGCCTTCCTCCTGCGCCACTGGCTGGGGAGCACGCCGCTGGGAGGAAAGTGAGGCAGAGCGGCGCGCTGGGGCAATTCTCGGCTGACTTCGAGGAAAACTTTCCATGACGGGCAGAGGACGAAGCTTCAAGCCTCGGTGGTTCCCCACCCCAGGCCACAGGTGTGGTAGGAGAACGGGCGAGGGTGTTATTGTACACCGATGCGAGCCTGTTACGTACACGCACACATTGCGGTGCACGCGCGACTCCCCTCCCAGAATCATAACGTAATGGGCCCTGGAGGGAACTCCGCTTACCAGCACGGAGAGCATTAGAGTTCCAGGCGTACCAATCCGCTCCCATGAGTCCACGGAAATTAGACGGCTCAGTTCGCCGAAGAGGTGAATCTATGTGCGTAATCAGGCCGATTACGTTGAGAAACTTGAAATGAAGACCAAAACAACAAAAATACGGCTCCTGCTTAGAGTGACCTTCAGAAGGGTTATCCACTGGTTTTGGGACTGCTGTAGACTTCGACTGGGGATGCAGGTTAAAGTTAAAAGATACCTTCATGTCAGGACACCGTGTTTCAGCCCAGTCTTTCCGTTGTCAGACCAGTGTAATCTGCAAGTAGGCTTAATTGCATCAATTGAGGTGAATCAGCAATTCCTTGACTAGATTTGGATATTATAACTGAGCATTCTAACCATAGGGCCTAATTACTAGTCTGGCGGTCCTTGGACCACCAGACTCTTGGTGGGGCTGCTGTAGGAACCTTGGTGGTCGTGCCACCCTGGGACCGCCGACTCCGCCAGGGTCCGCCATTACCTGGGAGTGGAGTGGTGTGGTCGGTTTGAAGCAGTAATATGCTTGGCAGGAATGCTGCGGTCTCGCCAAGCATATTACGACTTTCCTCACTGCCACTGATTTCATGGACGGTTACCTCCATGAAAACAGTGGTGGTGAGGAAAGAAAGCCTCACTCCATGTGGATGCACACAGGGGGCACAATATGTGCAGCCTGTGTGCATGCACCCCCAATTCCAGCGCTGCATGAACTTCACAGTCCATGCCGTGCTGGCACTAAGACACAGCCGTGGGAATGCCAAAGAAACCACCCGCCAGTGACTAAAAAAGTCATACTACGGATGGGCGGTTCTCACGCGGGTATGAGGGTGTGGCCCGCTGACGCACTGCTAAACTCCTAATTGGGCCCTTAGTGTTTTGATGCCCTTTTGCTGCTCGTTTTGTTCTATAGGCCAGCTCATACTTTTTCCATTTAATATACATATTTTCCTAATAAAGTCTGTGCATACTTTCGTCATGTAAACACAAAACTTTCCCTCTGAGGATATCACCTGATGCATATGGGCAACTTCATAGTATTACTGTGTTATGTTGGCATGATCATAGCATTCTTACGTGGAATGTCCCACCCTGCATGAATTCTCATGTGCATAAGACACTTCTATCTCCCTGGGCGCATCTTCAGATTCTCAGGGAAAGGACTAGACTTAGCGTTGCAACTGAGTTTTTGGAAATTAATCTGTGCCACAGAGACATTTTCTAACGCTCGATCAGACCTAGCTTTAAGTATGTGTAAGGCCACTTAAAAGATTGAATGCTGAATGTTTGATTCAGTCAGCATTCCGCCCATCATTTGTTGCTGCAGCACTTTTTGCCCTAAGTGGGTTGGGTATGCCCAGACGTGGGTCAATTGCTCCCTTTGTCACTGGATTCAAGTTAGCCTGGCTGATGAGGGGTGTTATCCCGAAACCGGTCCCAGGATGCCTGTTTCTGGTCCAGGGAGGACCCAGCTTGGCAGTTCGGGCTGGACAGTTTCCATGAGGAGCAGGATCAAGACTGATTTGCATATAGTTGGGTCCAAACGGTGGTGGCGTAGTGAGCAAAAGAACAATGGATTTAAACCAGATCTCTTGACTGGGGGTGAATTTTTGATTCATTCAGCATTCCGTCCATCATTTGTTGCTGCAACTCTTTTCACCTTAAGTGGGATGGATATGCCCAGACGTTGGTCCCTGGCTCGCTGTACCACTGGATTCAAAATAGCCTGGCGGATGAGGGGTGTTACCCCGAAACTGGTCCCAGGATGCTTGTTTCTGGTCCATGGAGGGCCCAGCTTGGCAGTTCGGTCTGGACAGTTCCCATGAGAAGCAGGGTCAACACTGATTTGCATATGGCTGGGTCCAAATTGGGGTGGCATAGTTAGCAAAAGAACAATGGACCTAACCCAGATCTCTTGACAAGAGGAGGGGGCAAAATGTGGGGCTTTCCCCCCTTTTTTATAGAGAGGGACAGACAGCGTGCTTTGGGGCTTTGTACTAGGAACGATGGCCCAGTGGAATGGGCAAAGGAGACAAGGCTATATGTATCATAGGTGCTGCAGGTGCAGGGGCACTAGGGCCCAGTGGTGTGACTAAACCCTTATTATGATGGTGTTACTATCATTTCTTGCTCGCATTCGGGCCCAATAAACCCTTGCTGTGCCAATGCTGCCTTTACCCCCAGAGCAATGACCCAAGGTAGGGGAAGATGGAAGCAGAAGTGACACCTTAAGTGACACCTTAACTTGGTCTCAGAAATATGTTGAGGGGCAGGTGGAGCAAGACAGAACCCATATTTTTAACAATGGGCAGACAGAGCAAACTTGCTAAGGCAGTAACCTTCATAGCTATCATTAATGAAGCAGATGCAGTGTCACTGGTGCTCAGAGGTGTGAAGCGTCCACCATATCACAGTTATGACTGTCCTACTTTGGGGCATGAGAGGTAATTTGCCTTGCTACCATTATGGGTGAAGGCACCCTTGCTTCACAGAAGGCGGCAACACGTGGGAGCCAATTTTCTATGAAAGGGACAGAGAGTCTGTTTCATTATTGGAGTGATGACCTGGCATGGTGGGGAAAGGTTAAAAGAAGCACAGGAGAAAAGCTTCTACTCAGATCTGCTGCTATAATTTGTGCACCAGGTACAATTCTACTGGGAGCAATGTGTGAGGCTCACATCCATCCCAGATTATGGGAAGCAGTGTTTGCAGTCAGTTTCTGCTTTCTTTCATGCATTTGCTCCTTTGTGTCTCACATTTATTATGGATTAAGAGTTGCAGAAAAACTACCCCTGAAATGATCTCGTAAGCCCCACCCTATGCGCTCATCCATGCCTTTCCTGTGCCCCCAGTCTTTTCCATTACGTTTCAGAGGGAGCCCAACTTCAAATCATTTTATATTGTGTGGACTTTGAGCAAAAAATGTTTGAAGGCCTCTGGTAATCTCAACTGGATATCCAAGTGCTACAAATGGTTGCATGACAGATCCACACATGCCATTACCATCCATGCCTTTACTACGCTGTCATTACAAACCATGCGTCTTTAACATGCATGTCTTCACCACGCAAGTCTTTACCATTTATAAGCCTTTCTCACACATGCCTAGGCAAAGAAAAGTTTTTTGTCAAGGCATGGATGGTAAGGCATATGCATTGCACATATATATAGATATATATGTATTCACCCTTAAACCCCAAATACCAACATCCAGCATAAACCTTTAAATTACCTTTGTCACTCAAACACCCATACCCATCCTAAATCCTAAAATTGCCCTTGCCATCCAAAACCCCATATATACCCTAAATCCTAAAAATTCCCTTCCCAACCAAAACCTACACCCACTCTAAACCCTAAATAGCCCTTGCAAACCAAAAACCCACACCCACCCTGAACTCTAAAATTACACTTGCCACGCAAAAACCCATACCCATACTAAAGGCTATTATGAACCTTGAACCCCGCAAGAACCTACACCCACCCTAACCTCTAATATATATATATATATATATATATATATATATATATATATATATATATATATATATATATATATATACATATATTACCTACTGGTGGTCGCCAGTAGGTAGCTATAGTTAGGACCTATTTTCCATAGGAAATCTGCAGCTTTCTTTTCCCAATAACTTTGGCGCCGATTGACGAATCTTCGTGAAATTTTCAGAACTTATGGCCCTCTACAGGCCACCAGGACCCCGCACAAAATTCAGTGAAGACATCACGGACTTCATCACTCCACACGCGATCCCCTCCAAAGATTACATCCTTCTGGGAGACCTCAACTTTCACATTGAAAAGAACAACGACCGCAACACCACCACCCTCTTGGACAACCTCGCCAACCTCGGACTTAAACAACTGGTCACCTCCCCCACCCACATCGCAGGTCACACACTCGACCCCATCTTCACCTCCAGCAACCATGTCTCATTCAGCCACACTACGGATCTCCTCTGGACTGACCACAGCTGCGTTCACTTCACCTACAACAAGCCGAAACCCACCAACCACCTCCAACCAACTCTGCAAAGAAACTGGAACAAAATCACCATCGACCAGATCTCCTCATCACTCCTTCTAAACACCCCAGCCCACTCTTCTAACCCAGACCAAGCCGCCGCCAACTTCACCCTATGGTTATCCAACACCACCGACATCCTAGCACCACTGAAAAAACGTCAAAGCAAACCTGGCAGCAAGAAGGCCTCATGGTTCAACGATGATCTTAAGAAGTCCAAGAAACTCTGCCGCTCCCTTGAGAAGGCCTGGAAAAAAGACCCAACCACTAGCACCAAGGACGCCTTCAAAAACGCCACCCGCACACACCACCAACTAATCCGAAAAGCCAAGAAAACAGCATTCAAGGATCGACTAGACAACAACGCCCACAACAGCAAGGAACTTTTCAACATCGTCAAGGAATTCACCAACCCCTCGGCCAACTCCAACGACATCACCCCCTCTCAAGCCCTCTGCGACTCCCTGGCTTTATTCTTCCACAACAAAATCGCAGACATCCACAACAGCTTCGACAACCAACCCGGAGACCAACCCACCCAACCATATGCTGGACATTCTCCCCCCTTGAACACCCTCAACGAATGGAATCCAATCTCCACTGAGGACACCATCCGCCTGATGAACTCCATCCACTCAGGATCCCCCACAGACCCATGTCCTCACCACATCTTCAACAAAGCTGACTCCGTCATAGCACCGCACCTCCGAGACGTCATCAACTGCTCCTTCAACTCCGCCACCTTCCCGGAGAGCTGGAAACACGCTGAACTCACCGCCCTTCTGAAAAAACCCACAGCGGACCCCAACGAACTCAAAAATTACCGCCCCATATCGCTCCTTCCTTTCCCGGCCAAAGTCATCGAGAAAGCTGTCAACAACCAACTCGCCGCTTTCCTCGAAGCCAACAAATCCCTCGACTCCTCACAATCTGGCTTCCGAGCAAAACACAGCACGGAGACCGCCCTCATCGCAGCAACAGACGACATTCAAACTCTACTGGACAATGGAGACACAGTCGCCCTCATCCTCCTCGACCTCTCTGCAGCCTTCAACACAGTCTGCCACAGCACCCTTTTACAACGCCTCAGAAACATCGGAATACAAGGAAAAGCATTGGAATGGATCACCTCGTTCCTCACCGGAAGAACCCAGAGAGTCCGCCTTCCACCATTCAAGTCCGAAGCCACTGAAGTCATCTGTGGTGTACCACAAGGATCCTCACTCAGTCCCACCCTCTTCAACGTATACATGAGCCCCCTTGCGGCCATCGCTCGCCAACACAATCTCAACATCATCTCCTACGCAGATGACACTCAACTGATCCTTTCTCTCACCAATGACCCCAGCACCGCCAAAACCAACCTACACGAAGGAATGAAAGAAGTTGCCGAATGGATGAAACACAGCTTGTCTGAAGCTGAACTCAGATAAAACAGAAGTCCTCATCTTAGGTACATCCCCCTCTGCATGGGACGACTCTTGGTGGCCAGTAGCCCTTGGAAAAGCTCCCATCCCGACAGACCACGCACGGAACCTAGGCGTTATCCTGGATTCTTCACTATCAATGAACAGACAAGTCAGTGCCGTATCCTCATCCTGCTTCAACATTCTTTGCATGCTCAAAAAAACATTTCGCTGGATCCCTACCGAAACCAGAAAAACAGTCACCCATGCTCTGGTCACGAGCCGACTGGACTACGGAAACACCCTCTACGCAGGTACTACCGCTAAAATCCAGAAGAAACTCCAACGAATCCAAAACGCCTCAGCCAGGATCATACTAGACATCCCGCGTAATGAACACATCTCTGGCCACCTGAAAGACCTCCACTGGCTGCCCGTCGATAAGAGGATCACTTTCCGACTGCTGACCCACGCACACAAATCACTCTACGACATTGGACCAGAATGCCTCAACTCTCGACTGTCCTTCTACACCCCCTCCCGCCAACTACGCTCTTCCAGCCAAGCCCTCGCCACTGTACCCCGCATCAACAAGACCACTATGGGAGGAAGATCCTTCTCATACCTTGCGGCTAAAACATGGAACTCACTCCCCACTTACCTTCGACTTACCCAGAACCACCTAGCATTCAGAAAGCAACTTAAAACGTGGATATTTGACAAGTAATCCTCCTCCCTTCCCTAAGCGCCTTGAAACCCTCTGGGTATGTAGTGCGCTATATACATTCTTTGACTTGACTTGACTTGACCCACTCCGGTCTACTCCTACCCTGAAAGTTTCACGGTGATTCGTCAAGCAGGGGCCGAGAAAAAAGGGGGATCTTAAACATGGTTTCCCCATGCAATTTCCTGTAGGAACCTTTAGCCGCAGCTACAGCCAGAACTGCTGAAAGGAATTACACCAAATTTGGCAAAAAGGTAGACCTTGTTTCAGAGTCATACCTTTCAGTTAAATGGTGTAAATCCGTACAGTGTTTACTGAGAAAATCAAAAGTAAAATCACATATTTATCTATTGCCGCCCAGGATCCGCGCACCCTCCCGTTGGCAAGCTGTATCCTAATTGGCTGTCAACACTCCAAACCAGGAAGTGTTGGCAGTCATCTTGTGCCTCGGTAGAACCGAGGCACAAGAAAGCAGAGAAAAAAACGCAGAAAACACAAAAAAAGGGCAGGGTGGAAACACCCTGACCCCCTAGGCCTGCTTAGGGGGTCCCACAAGGATCCCCAGGGCCCAAAAAGTAATAAAAAATGAAAATTCATCAGATTAAAAAAAAGAAAGAAGCGCGTGCTGCCGCGACTCGAGGATAATTAGCCCCCGGGGGACCGAGTACGGGGGCATGCTAAAAAAAAGTGTGGGGGGCCCAATCCCCCCACACTGCCCTGGGGACCGCCACCCCTGGGGCAAGGCATTAATAGTTGTGGAGGGCACAGGGCCCCCCCGCAGCCCCGGGGACTGCCCCCCCCAGGGGCTTGTTAATGTAATGTTGGGGGGCCTCTAAGGCCCCCCAAGCCCCGGGGACTGCCAACCCCGGGGCTTGACTTAATTGTTATTGCGGGGGGCACACAGCCCCCCCTGCAGCCCCGGGGACCACCACCCCACGGGGCTTTAAAAAAAAATCCTGTATGGGGGTCTCAAGCCCCCCCACATGCCCCGGGGACCGCCACCTCCCTGGGGCTCTAAATATTTAAATTGGGGGGTCCATGATGGATCCTCCAGCTCTGGGGACCACCAACACCGGGGCTTTATAAATGGTGGGAGGGGGGCTGCACGGCCCCCGTCCTGGAGCCTTGTCATGGCCCTGGGGACCACCACCCTCCTGCAGTGTCCCAGGGTGCCCACCCCCGGGACACTGTAGTTTGCTATGGCTGGGCGGGAGCCTCGCGGCTGCCGCCCTGCCATAACAAACTTGGTTTGAATTTTGAAAGAGAGAGCAGGTAAACCTTCTCTCTCTTTCAAAATTCAAACCAAATTGCTTTTCCACACGGGGAGCTACATCTTAGCAGCTCCCCATGTGGAAAAGCAATGCCGGCTCCCGAAGGACTCGGGGAGCTGGCAGGACCGTGGGGGATTGGGGACCCCTCCCACGGTCCTCAACGGAGAGGAGCAGCCCCGGGGATGGGGTCCTCGGGGCTACAAGTGGCCCAGGAGGGGGGCCACGTGGCCCCCCTCCCCAAAATTAAAAGAAAATAAAACTTAAAAAGATCAAAGGCCGGCCCGGGGGATGGGGTCCCCGGCGTCATAAATGACCTAAGGAGGGGGGCAAGGCAGCACCCTCCCAAAAAAATAAATATTAAACAATATGGCCATGGGGTCCCCGGGGCAGATTTTGGCCATGGGAGGGTGGCCACGCAGCCCCCTTCCCAAATTAAAAAAAAATAAAAAATTGGGGGCAGGCCCTGGGGGATGGGGTCCCTAGGGCCAAGAATATTAGGAAAAGAAGGGGGGCCACACAGATAGAAAAAGACAAAGTCTTTTGCCATTTCTACAGCAAAGTCTTTAAGCATAGGACTAGCACAGTGCTGTCCTTGCCAAGCAGTAAAATAGCAAAAGCCATTTATCACTCCAGGCACAGGCGTAGATGGCACTGTGCTAATCCTGTGCTTAAAGACTTTGATAGAAAAGCAGACATTTGAGGTGAGCAGTTCTAGAGTGTCGCTGTTGTTGAGAGTGTTCTAACAGGAGCTACTTTCCACCTAAACTTGAGAACTACCCAGAGTTCTCTCCTTCTTTTTTGCATACTTTATGCGTCACTCTATGCCTAAAAGGGTTTTGTTTTGATATATATATACATATTCATTGAAAAAACCATAGGTTTCACACATGTTATAGTTAGCTGGACATTTCACTCATACAAAACCTCTGAAATTACTCCGTTATAGTTAGTTCAGCTAACTATAACTCGAGCGCCCGCAATGCACTGCTGATGACGTCACATATTACATCACTCATGACATGGTCAGTGTCATCTTTCATGACATTACTGAGGCTCACCTTTTTGATCTCTTTTAAATAATAAAACACGGAACCGAGTATCCTGGCCGTTCTGTGTTTGCAAGGCTCCCTAACACGGGTAAGAGACAGACTAAGTCCACCCCCTTTCTTAAAATCAACGTGGGAATTTCAGGCCCTAATTATTCTCTCTATCCTAGATCTCCTTGACACTCCTAAGTCTACCTGGCCGACATCCTCAGCGCCTATGCACGATACCTTTGGTAAGCACCTGCACTTTGCAACGTGATGCAACTGTCCACCTCGCGGCCTAGCCACTTGTTAAACCCATATTCCGTCTAATTCTCACTGTTATCTCACCAATAATTGGCAAGCACGCCGTTTTTAGCCTCACTGTTAACTCGTCGTTAATCGGCAAGCACGCCGTTTTTTATCCTCACATTAAGGATTTTACGTATCACGTCCTAGTGGCTTTGTCAACCTGGGGTGCGGCTACATTGACCCTCTTTGCCCATTACCTCTCGTGAACGTACTGGCCTAATAATGCTTTTACGGCACCCGCACTGTCACAATTTCATTTGGGTTAAACTAAGTCACCATCACAACCACTATGTGAATTCTTCACTACTGTGAGTCTTTCTAATTTGTACATTGTATGTTTTTTTCCCCCTTTTTTCCCTTTAGGCTATTGTTGCTTGTACTATTTAGGCATTATTTTGTCCTGATGATGATCCCTCTGACTTTATAATGGGATCGAAACGCCGTCGACTTCTTAAACACCATATACTGTGAATGTGTAACTTATGTGTTAGGCTAGTAATGGTGGTGAATTGAATTTCTGTTATTGTGTAACTTACAGAAATCTACAGCTTCTGCCTAAAAACTCTGTTCTACCTCTTGACTACTTTATGCACCATGCCAATCTGTATACGTTTGGGTACAGGCTTGTGCCCAACTTCGTAGAATTGTTGAAGGTATCTTTGTGTGAACTCTTTTCTAAGTAAAAATTGGACCTCTGTCCGGCTGGACAAGTCATTACTGAATATAGCTTCCATTGTGTCTATATTTATTTTTTGCCCGTATATTTCTTATGCATGGGACCACTGTTGCTCTGAAAAATTGTGTAGAGAACCTATCACAGGAGCATGGTGCAGCATCTTCCGGTTTCCCCCATTGTGGAAATGTACCCAAGGTGAGATGAATTAAGTTGAACCGAAATCTAACCAGGAAAAAGCGGTGAAATGCCTTAGTAACAATCTTTAAATACGGTTCAATAGATGGGGAAATTTGTAAGCCATAATTGCTTCTCACACCTGGTTTTCTTAGCTCATGCTCCTCCCTTTCAGACTCCAACAAGTTCCGGAAGTTATATTTAATCCAACCTAAATCCTCTTTTTTTATGCCCTCCCGGATGTATATATTTCAGGTCGTCCCAGTCTGACGCACGCCACTCTAACGTACGTTAGCCATGGGATCCTATCTGCCTTCTCGAGGGTTAGGCAATCTTTTAGGATCAGGTGATTAAGGGTAATCTCCTCATTAAGCCACGTTTTCACCCAACAAACCAATGGGGCCACTTTTAGGTGGTGTGGGATATAGCCCAAACCTAATTCAGTATGTAAGGAAAATGTCAGGGTCGACTGGGGTACTGACAGAAGAGTTCTAAGAAACCTGTTTTCTAACACTTGTATTTTACTCAGAGGTGCGTAACCCCATATGGCTGCCCCATAAGAGGCAATCGCTAAACACTTGGATTTGTAAATCTTGAGCATAGCCTCCACGGGCCTTGCTCCCAACCTCTTAGAGAAGCTAAAAAGGGCTGTTGTAGATCTTGCAACGACATTGCTCTTCAGCTTCTGCTGTTGTCCCCAATTGCCTTTCATATCAAAGAGGACTCCCAGATAGGTGAAGACCGGAACCCTCGTTAATTCCGCGCCCATGCAAGTGAAGGTTTTAACCTTACTATTCTTCCTTCGAGCCCCTACCACCATTACATGACATTTTTTTAATATTGACTTTTAAGTCAAGGGACTCCATGAAACTAGTGTTCTAACAGTCTCTGTAGGCCCAGTCCTGTGCGTGCAAGTAATACAGCGTCATCCGCATACAGGAAGACCGGGATTCCTGATCCCCTTATACACGGAGTACCTAGGGTAGCCACGCCCAGGGATTTTCGAGGGCATTAATATACATCGTATAAAGGAGTGGGGCCAGTATGCAACCTTGTCTGACCCCCCTCCTAGAACTAAATTGACATGTACACCGGGCCTTCCTGCGTGACCCTGACAGAGGCAGAGAGGTCCTGGTGAAGGTCACTAAGAAAATTAACCAAGGATGCATCTATACCTATTTCCCGCAGGATTCGCCATCATTTTGAACGATTAACCAAATCGAACGCTGATGATAAGTCCATGAACCCCAAGTATAAAAGACCCTCCTTTGCAATTGTATATTTACTTATGAGGAGGTGCAAATGTAAACATTGGTCCATGGTACTCCTGTGTTCTCTAAAACCATACTGGAGGTTAGAGAGCACCCCCTGCCCGACAGCCAATCCCCCAGTTTCTGTAGAATGACTCTGCCCAAGATTTTTACAGCAGAGTCAAATAGGGAGATTGGCCTATAGCTGGCGGGGTCCCCTCTATTCCCCTTTTTAAAAATGTGGACTATGACCGAGGTGGCCCAAGAGGGTAGGAAACCTACTAAAGATGACGCATGAAACACATTGGTCAGGATCTTTGCCCAAAGATACATAATATAAAGGTCAGCTGGTACCCCGTCGGGACCTGGAGCCTTATGTTTGGACGTGTCTCTAATAGCCCTTTTTACCTCGGCTATCTCAAATTTGACAGGATCACTAAACCAAGCAGTAGCAAAGCTAACTGACGGTGACTCCCTTTGCTCCTTATCATAAATATTCTTGAAGTGTTGGAGCCAACTATCATCAGGAATTACACAGTCCGTATCTGAATTCTCCTTTTCGGAGAAGAACGGCTGATTTATAGTAGACAGAACTTCCTACTGTCCCTTAGCACATCAATGGATTGAAGGTTGTCCCACGCCTCCTCTTTAATTTTACATTTGCACGTACTGATGGCAAATTTATACTCCTTACGGAGGGAAGCGACTAAGTCCCTATCCCTTGGCCTTTTCTTAAGAGCCTTGAGAAGAGCCCCATGGGCCCTCGAACAATTATTGTCAAACCATTTATAGTCCTTCCTTGTATGCGCTCTACAATCTACCTCTAAATTCTTAGCAATCTGCTTACACACTGCTACAAAGGCTTCTATGGTTTCAGTGCCCGGAGCAGAACCATCGAGGCGATTAGCAAGGTTAGCCTCGGCTTTGATGGCAAGGTCCTCAAAGAAAGCTTCCGGGACAACAGTGTCCCATTTAATCCGCCTACCTTGTTCTTTTGTAGATAAATTCCTAAGAGCCCCCCCCCCCTGATTCATTGAGGTCAAACAAAACCCCCAGATCAACTTCCAGCAAGACTGGGTTCTGGTCACTGAAGGTTGACATCGCCACTCTATATGCTAAAGTCTTGGCCAAAACTAAAGGGGATAAAAAAATGTAGTCGATGACTGAGTTTGCTCCCCGTCCTATGAAAGTGGGGGCCCTCTCCTCCCCTCTTCTATACCAGGTTCGAATAGGTTCAAATTGGAAAGGAGGTCCTCAAGAGCTTTACCCTGTTTGCTATGCTCAAAATGGGGAACCCCCCCACTCAGTGACCCACCATGTTCACCTCCGTAACAGTCCCATGCACAAGGATGTATGTTAAAATCTCCCAAAAGTAGCACTTCTGGTACACAAATCTGAATGAGCTTGTAAACTGACAAAAATTGAACCAAGGCACTAAGATGCTCCTTCTGCTGTGAGCCTTCCTTGGAATTATATAAATGTATTACCAAATATTTCTGCTGATCGGAGACGGTCCATTCAATTATTAAAAAATTACCAGAATCCGCATCAAGTTTTTTAAAAACGCCAACGAGATTTAACGAAAAAAGAAAAAGTAAACCCCCCTTTGGTCTCCCCGCAATTCCTGGAACAGCAGGAATAGCAAAACTAAGGTAACCGTCCAATATAAAACTAGGCGTGATATCCCAAGTTTCCTGAATGGGAAGGATGTCGAACTGCCTTACAAACTTCAGCCATATGGGGTCTGTGCTTTTAGATCTAATACCTACCACGTTCCAGCTCAAAAATTTACATGAAGCTGTCTGACTTGTAAGTCCTACCACAACCCCTTGCCTTACAGATCTGGCGGGTAGTCAATCATTCGACTCCATCTGAGACAGAGGAGAAAAACGATTGGAAAGACCTATCTCCCCCCTAGGTTGACAACGGGACGGGGAAACTGGTATTAAAGTTGTAGGGGCCTTTTCCACCCTCCGTGACATCCCCTGTGCAGGTCTCAACTGCGGACTATCCATAGCCCGATATAATGTCGTCTGCATACTGGTATGGGGGAGTCGTTCCCAGTTGCATGACAGATAGTTTCTATATGGCATAACTGGGGGATAGAAACACCCCAAAGGGAGTGGTCTAATACCCTTATTATCCAAGTCTGAGGCATCCCAGAATACTCTTTCGGCACTAGCCCGGTTGTTGAAATTTACCACCACACAATCCCCCAGGATGTTTTTTGGACAACGACCAACCCAACTGACCCTCCTTGCCATAATAACAGAACGTGAAATGTCAGCTCCTCCACTGCTAAACTGTAAGCACCACTGCCTAGCTGATTTCATAAGGTCATGGGTTGTTTCGTTGGTACCCGCCCTAACCGGCGGAACCCTTGTAAAGACAGCCACCAGAGGGGCAGCCTCCGGGGGCAACTCCAGGTGTCTGCCCTGTTGTGAGGCCTGCCTAAAACTCTCTGGTGCGGGACTTCTCGTAATACTACTTGCTCCAGAAGTACAACTCCCCGACCTATCCCTCTTAGGCGCATGCCCGACATTGTCTACAGCCTTAACAGAACTTCTAGCCCTAGTGGCTGCATGGTCCATGTTCACAATGTCAACCATCGACCTATTAGCAGTTGATACTTGAGGCTGGACAGAACACCCCTTTTTTTCCCCTGTGTGCTGTTTAATGAACAAGTCAATTTTTTCACATTTAGACAGTAGCCCAGCCACACAGGTATTAATTGTGTCAACAATATCTTTGGCAATAGTCACAAGTGCAGGTTCCAGTCGCGATGTAAACAGGTCCTCAACAATTTTTCCCACATGGTCCCTAACGCCTTGGTCCATTGGGATAGCCTCGACCAGGGTTTTTTTCCTCCTAGCAGATTGTTTATGTAGCTTGTGCTTGCGATGCGACTTCTGTTGGGGAACATAATGGGTTGTGTCCTTCTGATAACCAGGTATATCCAATGGGGTAGATGATAAAGTTGACTGTGGCTCAACTACAGGGGGGGGTTTGTAATCACGATGTTCGGCTCCAGGGGTATAACCCGATTATGATCTAATACTAATGCCGGGGCAACGTGAACAACACCCAGACCGAGTTCTTTCTCCGCATTCGCAATTTCTTTAGATAAAACCCCCACCGTTGAAGTTAGATACAAAATTATTGATTCCGATTTCCTGGGATACTTGGCTTGTTTCCCCTCATGATCCCCATGCATAGCTGTTTTCTCTTACCCAATATAGATGTCAGGGGGGTTGCCCAGCCCGGCCTCTTCTGGCCCCTGACGGCCAAAGACGGCCCGCCCTTTGCCCAGGCTTAGCCCGGCGTCGCCCACGCGCGTCCTGCGTGGCGGAAAGGGATGCCGATTATATCCGGTAGGAAGGGGGCGGGGCTGGATGGCGCTGGTGATCCTGGGCCTACGAGTCCCTCTTACTGCTTCGCCCACCGCCCTGCAAGGTGTCAGGCGTCCTGTTGCCTGTGCGCTGCGTCTCCCACAGAGTGGGAGACGATAGGTGTTTTTCAATCCGCCCGGTAGGAGGGGGCGGGGCTGGATGGCGCTGGTGATCCTGGGCCAACAAGTCCCTCTTACTGCTTCGCCCACCGCCCCCTCGAAGGTGTCAGGGGTCCTGCTGCCTGTGCGCTGCGGGAGACGCAAGGTGATTTTCAACCCGCCCGGTAGGAGGGGGCGGGGTTGGATGGCACTGGTGATCCTGGGCCAACGTATCATTCTTACTGCTTCGCTCACCGCCCTGCAAGGTGTCAGGGGTCCTGCTGCCTGTGCGCTGTGTCTCCAAGTGTGTAAATCGGAATTCGTAGTTCGGCTGATTTTAATTTAGAGGAATTTTTTAAAGTTCCAAAACTCCACACTTAGAAAAATTTCTAAGTAAAACCAGTCAATGTTAGCCTATGGAAGGAAATTCAACTTACTGTAAGTATGGTTAGAATTGCTTTTCAGGATCAGTAGTGCGCTCAAAGATGCAGCACTGACGCCTCTTGTGATAATAGGTGAGTAAATCGGAATTCGTAGTTCGTCTGATTTTACAGGAATATTTTGCACAATAGTGAAGGAAGGGGGCGGGGCCTGAGGTAACATGTGTGCAAACACGCCCTGTGGCGCGTTTTAGGTTTGGGAATTAATTCCCCAATTTAAAACGCGACACAGGGCATGTTTGCACACACATCACCTCAAACCCCACCCCCTACCTTCACTACTGAGCAAACGCGTCCTGTAGAGTGTTCCAAGTTGGCATACTGGGGGTCCCTGGGGCACAACTAGCCCACCAGGAACTGGTGCTGCGTTGCAGAGAGTTGTAAAAAGGGGTGTGGACTCATTACACCTCTCCGCAACGCAGACCCTTGGCGTGTTTGCAGAGGGGGAACTAATTCCCCTTGCATACTGGAGGTCCCTGGGTGCCAACTAGCCCACCAGGAACCTCCAGTATGCGCCAGGGGGCTGCGTTGCAGAGAGGTGTAATAAGGCCATGCCCCTTTTTACACCTCTCTGCAACATAGCCCCCTGGCACGTTTGCAGAGGGGGAACTATTTCCCCTTGCATACTGTGGGTCCCTGGGGGCCAACTAGCCAACCAGGAACCTCCAATATGTATGCGCTAGGGGACTGCGTTGCAGAGAGATGTAAAGAGGCCATGCCCCTTTTTACACCTCTCTGCAACGCAGCCCCCTGGCGCTTTTTCAGAGGGGGAACTAATTCCCCTAACATACTGGGGGTCCCTGGGGGCCAACTAGCCCACCAGGAATCTCCAGTATGCGCCAGGGGGCTGCATTGCAGAGAGGTGTAAAGAGGCCACGCCCCTTTTTACACCTCTCTGCAACGTAGCCCCTGGCACTTTTTCAGAGAGGAAACTAATTCCCCTTGCATACTGGGGGTCCCTGGGGGCCAACTAGCCCACCAGCAACCTCCAGTATGCGCCAGGGGGCTGCGTTGCAGAGAGGTGTAAAAAGGGGCTTGGCCTAATTACACCTCTCTGCAAGGGAGCCCCTGGCCCATACTGGAGGCTCCTGGTGGGCTAGTTGGCCCCCAGGGACCCCCAGTATGCGAGTGGAAGTAGTTCCACCCCTGCAAACTCACCAGGGGGCGCGTTTGCAGAGAGGTGGAGGGAGGGAGCTTGGCCTCCTCCCGATCCCGTTTTTTTTCAAATTTTAAGAAGGGGGGCTGTGTAGCCTCCCTTCTTTTTCTTTTTTTTTTTGGCCCTGGGGACCCCATCCCCCATGGCCTGCCCCAATTCTTTTTAAACATTTTTTTTACCTAATGGGCGCTGCGTGGCCCCCCTCCTGTGGCCAAATCCGGCCCCAGGGACCCCATCCCCCGGGGCATGGCCAACTTTTATTTTTATTTTTTCGTGGAGGGGAGCCCCCCTTCTATGCCCCCTTAAGGCCCTGGGGATCCCATCCCCCGGGGCCTCACTTTAAAAAAAAAATTATATATTTTTTGGGGGGAGGGAGGCCGCGTGACCCCCTCCCCGGCCACTTCTGGCCTGGGGACACCATCCCCCAGGGCCTGGCCCTCCTCATTGGGGGCCGTGGGGGATCCCCAAGCCCCCCACGGTCCCCCCCTGCTCCCCGCATCCTGCGGTAGCCGGCATTGCTTTTCTACATGGGGAGCAGCTAACATGCTGCTCCCCATGCAGAAAAGCAATCACCTTTGATTTTTGAAAGAGAGAGCAGGTTTCCTGCTCTCTCTCTTTCAGAAATCAAAGCAGTTTGCTGTGGTGAGGTGGGAGCCGCGAGGCTCCCGCCCTACCATAGCAAACAGCAGTGTCCCGGGGTGGGCACCCCGGGACACTGCAGGAGAAGGCCCTGGGGGGTGGTGGTCCCCAGGGCCATCAAGGGCTCCAGGAGGGGGGCCACGCAGCCCCCCTCCCACCTCTTAAAAACCCTGAGGGGGTGGTGGTCCCCGAGGCTGGGAGGTCCGTCACGGACCCCCCTTTTTTCATATTAGAGCCCGGGGTGATGGTGGTCTTCGGGGCGTGTGGGGGTCTTGAGCCCCCCACACAGGTTTTTTTTTTTAAACAAAGCCCCGGGGGGTGGCGGTCCCCGGGGCTGCGGGGGGGCCATGAGCCCCCTGCATACTTTGTAAGAAATCCCCAGGGGGGTGGTGGTTCCCAGGGCTCGGGGGGCCTTAGAGGCCCCTCATTATTATTATCAAGGCACTGGGGGTGGCGGTCCCCGGGGCTGCGGGGGGGCTGTGAGCCCCCCGCTATCATAATTACTTTGCCCCGGGAGTGGCGGTCCCCAGGGCAGTGTGGGGGGATTGGCCCCCCCACACTTATTTTACATTATGCCCCTGGGATTTGGTCCCCCGGGGGCTAATTTAAAAAAAAGCAGACCAGTTTTTTTTTTCCCCACGGGGTACGCGTACCCCGTGGGACCCCGTGGGTACCCCGTGGACCCCTTGTGGGACCCCCTGAGCAGGCCTAGGGGGTCAGGGTGTTTCTACCCTGCCCCCTTTGCGTGCTTTACACATTTGTTTCACAGCTTTCTTGTGCCTCAGTTCTACCGAGGCACAAGATGGCTGCCAATACTTCCTGGTTTGGAGTGTTGACAGACAGTTAACATCCAATGACCATGCAGCTCGTGCTCGTAATGGTACGCGTACTGTCCTCTGATGGTACGCGCACGGTACAACTCCGCAAATATATCTATGATTTTACTTTTGATTTTCTCAGGAACCACTGAATGAATTTACACCATTTAACAAAAAGGGTTATCTGCAAACCACACTCTACCTCTCTGCCAAATTTGGTGTAATTCCATTCAGCCGTTCGGGCTGTAGCCCTGGCTAAAGGTCCTATGGAAAGTTACATGGGGAAAACACGTTTTTGGACCCCCCTTTTTTCTCAGCCCCTGCTTCACGAATCACCCCCAAGCTTTCAGGGAAGGAGCAGAGCGGAGCAGGCCATTTTCTTGGAGAAATTCACGAAGATTCGTCAAGCAGCGCCAAAGTTATTCCAAATAGAATGTTGCATATTTCCTATGGAAACTAGGTCCTAACTATAACTACCTACTGGCGACCGGCAGTAGGTAACATACATATATATATATATATATATATATATATATATATATATATATATATATATATATATATATATATATATATATATATATATATATATATTACCTACTGGCGGTAGCCAGTAGGTATATATAGTTAGGACCTAGTTTCCATAGGAAATCCCCAACATTCTATTGGGAATAACTTTGGCGCAGGTTGATGAATCTTCGCAAATTTCTCAAAGAAGATGGCTCGCTCCGCTCCTCTCCTTCCCTGAAAGTTTGGGGGGGATTCGTCAAGTGGAGGCTGAAAAAAAAGGGGGGTCCCAAAACGTGTTTTCCCCATGTTACTTTCCATAGGACCTTTAGACTCGGCTACAGCCCGAATGGCTGAACGGAATTATTTGAAATTTGGTAAAATGGAAGAGACTTGTTCGCAGATTACGCTTTTCTTTAAATGGTGTAAATCCGTCCAGTATTTGCTGAGAAAATTGCATTTAAAATCAATTATATATCTATCGGCGCGCACGCGTGCGCGCACTCTCCCCGCCTGCCTGCCTGAAATCGGGCCGCCGCGCTGCCCGCGGCGACCCGGAAGTGCTGGGGCCGGCCGGCCAATCCCAGAGCGGCCGGCTGGAAATGCCCGCCCCCGCCGCGAGGGGGAAGAAGGACGATGGCGGCTGACTGTGCAGGGCTCCCGTGATGGGAGGGAGTCCTGCCACCTGTATGACAAGTGTCATTTGCACCTACGAGTGCCCACCTCGTTTTTGTCCCCGCCTGCCTGCCTGAAATCGGGCCGCCGCGCTGCCCGCGGCAACCCGGAAGTGCTGGGGCCGGCCGACCAATCCCAGCGCGGCCGGCCGGGAATGCCCGCCTCCGCCGCGAGGGGGAAGAAGGAAGATGGCACCAGGACGAACGGACAGGTGCGGGGGCTCCCCTATGCCGAGGGAGCGATCAGGAGGTCGTGGTGTAGGAGTTTATACATGTATACACACACAGTTTTATTTATTTTTTTACTTGGAGGACCTCCGAAAATAACAACCTACTTATACAGTAATTTTATTGCATGGTAAATCCTCTTTCAAAATCTTTCCCCAAAATGTTTATTTTATTGAGGAAAATGTTTACACAAAATAAAGCGCCTTCACCAGGAAGGAAACACCAACAACTGCTACATAGAGAGATATTCATTTTGAAGATTGGTTTTTTAATAATAAAAAAAAAAGATAAATCCACTACTTTCTGTAAGCAAGATTAATCTCGACTGAAGTATCAGAGATAATCTTTTTCTCTTAATATTTGAAAAAGTTATGTTGAATTTCTTGCTCCAGTCTTATTTTGTTCAGGAGGGTGTGGGTAGGAGCACTGATTAATTTCTAATTAGATGACACCATATGACCTTTACCCTAATCCGGAATCTTTAGATTGTTAACCCACAGACTCCATGCGAGAGATTCAATTAAAAAATAGCATGACTCAACTGTAGGAGGCTGTAGACATTATGCTAAGCACTTTATATACTTTTAAATTGTTCCAATGTAAGAGGTTGCTCTTTTTAGAAACTATCACGGACATCCATTCCGACTTCAATCTGCTGTCCACAAACTAAAGGCGTATCTTCTAGCTATATTCTTTGTTTTTCATTAACAAGGGCGCCATCTTTGAATGTTTAAGTTTTGTGCTGGAAACGGAGTATTACATGGATCCCTTATACACGATCTCTGCGGATATTGGGAAATTATTTATATTTGCCTTTCGAACAGGAATAAAACGGGGGTGGGGGGGGGAGAGAGAGATTTAATGTGTTCTTTTAAACGTTAAAGTATGTAAACACTGTAGAGAATCGCAAATACTCTAGTCTCTGCCAGGAAATGACAAAAGTGTGATGAAGGGCGCAAACCCATGGATAATATGGTTGCAACAGGTGCTTCACTCATTTTCTCAACTTCAAAATAAGAAATTTGAGACCCAGCCGGGATCTGACCATGTAGCATTAAGGTAACCAGGGTTAGAGGCACTAACTCCACCCACTGAGCTTTCAATCAGCAAGACCAACAGTACACACGCCAGCAAAAAGAGGAAACAAAGCATGTGTGCGAGATCCGTATTCGAACATCGCTTATTTTGCTTTTAAACCAGATACCTAGCAGCGTTCATAGAATCCATTCCCTCCATTAAACCGACCATAAAAAACACGATAATTTCTTGTGCGGCAGACACGCTTGCTGGCAGCGAGCCAGAGCCCTGGTGTGACTCGCAACTGTTCAAGTCTCGACCTTTGATTCAGGTAACAACATGCTGGGTGCATACTCGGAATTTTCCACTAGGAACCTTTACACTGGAAGCCCGAGTATCTGATAATTCAGTGCATATTATCAAACCGGCAAATGAGCAGAAGGCGAAGACGGTCAAAGTGCCCAGGAAAGATTGCTCACAAATTAAGGCCGGTCAACTTGTCTACGAAACTTGTATAGTGCAGCAATAGCACAATTCTAACAACCCAAGACCCTACGAAATAGTACACAACTCATTCTTATACAGTCACAAAACTGTGCATTGCAGCGTCCCTTAAAGCGCAGATAGCCAGACTGTGCACCTATGCGCTAGGTTGCTGTGGTCTAGTCAGCAACACTCTCAGTGCTGGGACAACCTGTACTACAGGCCAGGAACATCAGGCCACCACCATTGGCCCGAGGATACTTTCTATAACCTAGGTGCCTGACCTTGTGGAACAATAATTATGTTTGGCAGCATGGATTTTAGAAAGCACATTTTACTAAAAACAGACATTACAGAACTATAAGTTTGGCTGCAGTTTATATTAGCCCATTAATCCCTTTGTGACGTAATTCATGGCATGTGTGTGATTCTCTCTATCAGTGTTCATGGTATTTTCCATTGGCCAACTTTACATAAATCATGAAATTTATTTTATGTTATGTTTAAACTGTTACATTTAGAGACTTTAGGTTGTACTCTACAGACGCACACATGCATCATTGGGGCCATAGAAAGAACTGTTACACATCAATGTGTTTTCTATGTCTATGATGAGGTCCAGGGGGAAGGGCTACTTAATGTGTTCATTATTTGGCGCCAAACTAGATCGACAAAGGCCTCTGTGCAGGCCGAAACGCGTCTCTTGTACCTGGGATTGAGGGCGACATGATTGATTAAACTGATGCCTGATCCTGCAACCATTCTGTGCCTGTGCCTTCTTCCGTGGAGTTTATCTTTTTGGGAGCTGGATGTTTTGTGCATTCATTTCAGCGTGAGCGGTCGTCACGCTTCCATGGGACATCAGTCATTAATATGCGGCTCTCCTTTCAGACCGGTTGTTTTGGAGGAGTACGTGAGTGCTACATGGGGAGCCCACGGACCTGCAGTCAGCAAGTGGACCGTGGATGACTGTGGCGGGAAACGGTGCTCTCACAGCGGGGCGGCTTTCAAGGCTGTCAGCATGAGATCCGGTATTGATAGATGAGTGCATGGATGTGGGTGAATTTATGAAGGAATGTTTACTGCATGGTGGATCATTGAATCAGTGTGTTAATGAATAAGTGGATGTGAATGGCTGAGTGCGAGTGTGTAGGCAGGTGGAAGCATGGTTGTGGACGTACAGACACATGCATGGCTGGATGGATAAGTGATTGCCAGCCTCTGCTGAATTTTTGAAACAAAATTTGCTTCCTTAGTGATATATACATACACACACATAAACCATTTGTTTTACTTTGAGAGAGGAAAACAAACCCACTACTCAGTTTTTTGGGTTAGGCACATACATTTTTGTGTTTTTATGTAGTGTGGACGTGTTGCTAGGGAATGTTAGACTGTTGTATAGAGGTTGCACTAGGATAAGAAAACACTTGGAAAATAGCAGGAAACAAATATATATTATATATATATATATTAGCTTTTAAAAAACCAATGAAATTCACTGAAAAAACCATAGGTTATAGACTATATATAGTTAGGAATTAGCCTTTAAAAAACCTTGGAAATTCACTGAAAAACCCAAAGGTTTTAGGCCTTATATAGTTAGGAATTAACATATAAAAAACCATTGAAATTCCTCCTATATAGTTAGCTGGACATTTTATTGATATAAAACCAATGAAATTCCACATATAGTTAGTTGCACTAAGTATATATTTCGCGCATCCGCAATCCAATGCTGATGATGTCACATGTTACATCATTCATGACATGGTCAGTGACATCACTGATGACAGCTCGTTTAACATCAATGATCACACCACTGATGATATACTTCATGTGATAATACAATGCACCTCCTTACGCTCTAATATAACCTCTGTTACACCTAGTGTAAAATACAGAGTATTATTTTTGAAACTATTAACACACCAATACCATTTACTACATACGCACTCACTGATTCCTACGTCTACATGCACATTCATTCATTCACCCATAAGGTCACTCGTACATACAGTCACTCATCATTACAACACTATCATATGCACTCATACACCTATGCAGACACTCAGGCACTGCCACTCATCCATGGAGTTACTCACACACCGAGTCAGTCCTGTAAAGAATCAATCACACTTTGATTTCTTCATCTATACAGTTAAACACAGAACAGCTTACATTTTCACAAATATACTAACACATACTTACTCACTTATACAATCAAATCATTAATCCATACTCTTATACATCCACTCATTCTTCAATATGTCAAACATATTTAAACTTTACAAAAACACACAGTCACTGGATGATGTCATCAGTGATGTCATTTGAGATGTCATCAGTGATGTCATCAGTGATGTCACTGACCATGTCATGAATGATGTAATATGTGACATCATCAGCATTGGATTGCGGATGCGCGAAATATATAGTTAGTGCAACTAACTATATGTGGAATTTCATTGGTTTTATATCAATAAAATGCCCAGCTAACTATATAGGAGGAATTTCAATGGTTTTTTATATGTTAATTCCTAACTATATAAGGCCTAAAACCTATGGTTTTGTCAGTGAATTTCCAAGGTTTTTTAAAGGCTAATTCCTAACTATATATAGTCTATAACCTATGGTTTTTTCAGTGAATATATATATATATATATATATATATATATATATATATATATATATATATATATATATATATATATCGCAAACACAGTCCTGATGATATAGCGCTCTTTTCTCAGTATAGTGTAACCAGGAACGTCAGTGCTTTATTCCACTATCAACATATAGATATATATTTTGTATGTATACCATCAGCATGTCCGCAAAATGCCGCAAACAATGTACGCCCAAATTGTAAATACCACCTTGTTTTTAATTAATTCACAGATTCTCTGCACTTTGGGACTAGTGGAGTTGAGATTCCTGGATAGGATCCATTAATTAATGAGGAAAGGTCGCTGTGATGCATTGTCAAAAGATCAAGCACGTGATGCTGTTGAACCAATGTCCTGCATATTACTGCCATCTAAACTGAACCAACATTGCAATGGGATGTCACTTAATTTAAACCATGTTTTTTATTTACATTTGTAAATATGACAAGAGTACTTCATGCCCACTGGGGCGGTATGTAAAGACAAGCAGCCATATTTCATATTTATGTTTTGATAAATAATAGCCCACTTGGGCGATATTCGTTACAAACCTGATGATGTAAATTACGAAACTGATGAGCATGTTGGGGTTTCAAGTTGACTTGATGACGGAATTAAGTGAATATTTACAACCTTGGTTCTTTGGACGTTCATTTATAATCTTGTTGCATCATGACCATAGAATGAACCACTCCAACATGTCCGCTCTTTATTATGCACTGGGGGGTGTTTTGGCAAGTCCTTTCTCTATGTTGAGATTGTGTTAATGGTAAAAGGACTAAGATTGTGTATCCTAAACAAACGTGATCAAGCCTGTTTGGTGAAACGCGTAGTTTGTTTTGCTGCCGAATAAATTCTTAAGCACAGCAACTTCTGGAGTGTTGTCGTATCGTTTCCTTGTACATGGGAAATCTCTTTTGGACATTTGGGCCGCCGGGACCCTAACGACGACCCGCTCGTGAGCAGGTACTAGCCAGACACCGGAATTGTGGTTTGCAATATATATATATATATATATATATATTTCAGCATAGTCAGAGTAAGCGCACTCTCAGGGTGTAGAAACACACGGACACAGTGATACGATGCAAAACTGTTTACTAAACAACGCGTTTCGGCTGCCCGGCAGTCTTGATCCCGCACGTGATCAAAATTGTCGGGTAGTCGAAACGCGTTGTGACACGTGATCAAGACTGCCGGGCGTCGAAACGCGTTGTGTAGTAAACAGTTTTGCATCATATTACTGTGTCTGTGTGTTTTTACACCCTGAGAGTGCGCTTACTCTGACTTTGCTGGAATTTGTTTGCCGGTATGCTCTGCTGGCGTACCCACCAATTTCCATGGGTCAAACTTCCGAAAAGAAGGTATGGATATATATATATATCTATATATATATCTATATCTATATTCAATGAAAAAACCATAGGTTATAGACCATATATAGTTAGGAATTCGCATTTACAAAACCTTATTTTACTCGCACAAAACCATTGAAATTCCATATATAGTTAGTTGCACTAACTATATATCGCGCACCCGCAATCCACTGCTGATGATGTCACATATTACATCATTCATGACATGGTCAGTGACATCACTGATGACATCACTGATGACATCTCAAATGACATCACTGATGACATCACTGATGACAACATCCAGTGACTGTATGTTTCTGTAAAGTTAAAATATGTCTTATATTTTGAAGAATGAGTGGATGTATAAGTGTCTGGATGAAGGATTTAGTAGGTGCATGACTGACTGATTGAGTGAGTGATTAAATGTGTCTCACTGAGTGCATGGGTTAGTGACTAAACTGTTTTAATTTGTGCATCATTATATCTGTTGTTCTACAAACTGCTGCATATGTTGATCAGTAGCTATATGAGTAACTGTATGGGTTGATTGGTTGTCCAAGTATTTGTATGGGAAACTGAGTGTGTGTGTATGGGTGGCTGGAAGGTGTGTGACTCTGTACATAGATGTTTGAGTAGTTGATTCACTATATGTATAGATTCAAAAGTGCATGTGCAAACAGCTGTATGGGCGGTTGACTGTGCATGAGTGTATTAGTGAGTGAATGGATATCTCAGTGCTACATGTCAAATTAAGTACATATGTAAAACACAGTACATGTGAGAGTTGACATCTATAAATAACTGTGCATAAGAGCCAGTGAATGTGTGAGTGGCTGTATGGATCATTGTGAACATGTATCAGAGATTGTATAAGAGAGTAAAGTAAATATGTGTTAGTATATGTTTGAATAAGTAAGGTGTGTATAACTGTATAGTTGAGAAAATGGAGGTGTGATTGATTTTTGGCATAACTGACTAGGTGTGTGAGTAACTCCATGGATGAGTGACAGTCTGTGACTGTCTGTTTACACTGATTGTATCTAAGGTTATATTAGAGTCTGAAGAGGTTCATGGTATTATCACATGAATGATATCATCAGTGATGTTATCAGTCATGTCAAATGAGATGTTTTCAGTGATGTCATCAGTGATGTCATTTGAGATGTCATCAGTGATGTCATCAGTGATGTCACTGACCATGTCATGAATGATGTAATATGTGACATCATCAGCAGTGGATTGCGGGTGCGCGATATATAGTTAGTGCAACTAACTATATATGGAATTTCAATGGTTTTGTGCGAGTAAAATAAGGTTTTGTAAATGCGAATTCCTAACTATATATGGTCTATAACCTATGGTTTTTTCATTGAATTTCAATGGTTTTTTAAATGCAAATTTCTAACTATATATGGTCTATAACCTATGGTTTTTTCAGTGAATTTCATTGGTTTTTTAAAAGCTAACATCTGTAGCTGTAAAATGTATTATTCTTTAAATCCCAAAATATATTTAGATATTTATTGATAATTTTTTTTAAATATTTTTTTCTTCGCTTCTAGTTCGCGAACCGGGAAGCTTTCCGTTAGCTCATCTTGATGCCGCGATCTAGTCCGCGAACCGGTCAACGTTACGTTAGCGGAACAGTGACGCGTCGCAGAAGCGCGACGTATCACGTTATCGCGTAATGCGTCTAATGACGCGTCGCGTTAGCGCTCCCGGAAGTGCTCCGGACCGCGAACCGGAAGCGATCTGGGACGCGGCGCGCGCCGCGTAACGTAAGCGGAACAGGTCATGTGACTTGTTTATCAAACTTCTCATTGGTTCATTTCACTTTTGGTTTCCAAATGATGTATGACTAGGTCATGTGACCTAAAAATAACACTTTTCATTGGCTCAGAACTTTTGTTTTCCCCAAATCATGTAAACCCCTCCTTATTTCCTCACTCTGACTTTCATCTTGGTGAGAGAAAGACCATTTATCTGAAGTTCCACAATGGCTTCCATTCTTGCTGCAGCTGGTGCACCCCCACCACCACCTCCACCTCCTCATAAGAAGAGAGGACCACCTAGTCAAATTATGACTAACAGAGAGGAGGAAGAGGAGGAAGAAGAAGAAGAGGACAGAGAGGAACAACAATTTGTCGATGAGTTGCCCCGGGTTTCTAAACGAAAAACCAGTTTCATCTGGCAGTTTTTCACCATCCCTCCTGGATCAAAGAAAGTGAATGCAAAATATGCCACCTGCCTCATCTGTGATTACAGATTGTCGAGAGGCACAGAAAAGAAGTACAGTATGGGGAACTATACAATGCATCGTCACATGAGCAGGTGGCATCCCTTGAACTACAGCCGGGCTGAGTTAAGGGATCTTGAAGACAATCCGACGGCAACTCCTGTGGCAAGATCTACATCCACATTGTCTTTGACGGGAAGAGAGGCACAAGAGACTGTGCCAAACATCCAACCCAACTTCCAGCATATGAAGTTATCTTGTATTTACTGTGGTGCTATGCTGTCATATGGCAACATGAGTGTCAACCTGATGAACATTGCATATGAAAATCATAAATGCCCTAATGCACCCAAAAAGTAATTTTTTTTTTTTGCTCCAGTTGAGCCGTTTTGAAAGCCTGTTTTTTGTTGTCTCCCCTCCATAAAAAACACAAAAAAAACATAAAACAGTTCTAAAAATACAAAAAAAACAAAAAATGTTCAAAAAATAAAAAAAAAATATAAAACAACAAAAACAAAAAAAAACAGTTCTTTTCAGAACTACCTCCCCTTTCAAACAAAATTGCTAGAATGTTTATCACTCTGGCAAGCTCTATTTCTTTTGGTTCGCTTCAAGTTCGCTGACCGGTTCGCGAACTTTAAGCGAACTAAAAAAATATTTTTTTTAAAAAAAGAAGAGTTAGTATAAGGGAAGTAAACAGAGAATAATGTAAAAAGAAAGACAGCTAGAGAGAGTAAATGAGAGATAGTGTCAATGACATCATCAGCAGTGCATTGCGGGTAAAAAGAGTGGAAAACATTTACCTTATAATTCTTGTTACCTTTTTTAAATATTTTTTCATACTTTCAATCTGTAAAACAAAGAACAAACATTTCAAAAAATATTAAAACATGTATTTAAAAATTAGAAAAGACAAGGGAAAAGGTTCAAAAACAAACAGTTTTTCAACAACTTTGACATTTACAGAAGTCTCTGCTTCTCTACGTCCCCTACACAATCCTAAAGATATATATTCGAAAGAAACTGTATCTTGATATTGCTGAACTGAGGCCTATTTTGGAACATGATGTTTTTCTTGCACTGCTAATGTCTCACAATAGTGATGCAATAGCAGCGCAAAAAAGATGTAAAGCCATAATAAAATTGTGTCTAACATTGTAAATGATTGTTTTAGGATGCAAATAAGATGTGTGCTTTCAAGAGCTTTCTTTGAGGTGAGGCCTCTTTTTTAAAAAAAAAAAAAACACTACCCAGAAGTACAGCACTCTAAGCATTAAAATTGATATTTACAGAACTCAGCTTACCCATATGTACCACACATTTCTAAATGTATATCATAAGGACAAAAAGCATAACATTAATTATACATGTTAAATGGTTTATTTTTGCTGTTCTCAGAATGTATCAAATTTCACTTAAATCAGTGACTTGAAGGTATTCATCATGTAACAGCGGGGAAAAAAAAACACAATCAAAATGACTGTGTTTAAAAAACCCATACAACCTAAGAAATCTGATTTCAAAACTTCTTAAAATTAACTTACTTTCAATGACGTCAAACGATCTCCTATAAACAGCATCCACTCTGTTGTGCTTTAAATATTTTCAGCCCGCCACTTTCTGAAAGAAAACCTCCATCGATACGTGAAATATGTTACATAGAAAAAAAACTTCTCTCATTATATCACATGTTTCCACTAGGCCAAATCATGTTGCCGCGATTCGCAAGTCTTGTAATTCTTCCAATCAAATCCCGACATTTTCTATTTTCGCAACTTTCAAAAATAAAATATTTGAGATTATTTTCACAATCCTGGACTACTAATATCTTACTCTTCTTTGTCACTCATGTTCTCCTTTTCCTATGACACTGATACTGCTTACTATGAAGCAGACTTACTTGCATCAGGTTTATATAGTTGGATTTTTAATCGAGACAGCATTGCAGACTTACATTCCCTCTACTTAAAATTTTGGTTTTAAAAACACCAGGTAAGAATTTTTAAGGTCAAACGGCAATTTTTTTTTGAAAGTTACAACAGAATCATTACAGAATGACCAGCCGTTTCCAGACTTTAAGTAAGCTGTATAATGTCCTGATGTTGTTGATGGACCATCGTGATAGATAATTGCTACAGTAACAAAAGTCCTCCCTGATATTGACAGCTGAGAAGCCACAAAATTTTTTATTAAAGTTGACAATTTTGATCCATCAGGCCTACATCGTTGCATCGTTAAAATGACATACTGGCCATATCTACGTATAAATAATGTTGACATCATATCACATTTACATTGGCTACACTCCATGTTGTGATCCGCTGCATTTACTAGCTTATTAAAGGACACTGATTTACTGTCTGGCAAAGTTAAATATATAAATCTTTCTGAGTCTACACTAGTAGTACTTGATACCATACAGTTCTCGCAGTCATGCTGCCATTGATAAGAAAGCCCAAACAGGTGATCTACATCTACACCCTCATCTTGCAATATATCAAGCATATACATTAAAAACTCCTGACAATCTTGCTGATTATTTTCAGAGAAGTCTGTTTGACCTGAACATTCATCTAACAGATAACGAACTTCAGACACACTTTCTACTTTTGTTCGATCAGTGCTACATTTCTCTAACACAGAATTCAACAAGCAGCATAAACTTTGTTCTGAATTGAACACAATCTGTTGTTTTAAACTCTCTAGTGAAAAGAGAACATTAACAACGACATTTGCATAGCAGTTGACACCAGAACTGTTTTCAAATTGAAAACCAACAATCTCTTCAACAGTATCCACTTTCTTTCTGCTAACAACTTTCGGTTCATTGACTTTTAGTCTTTTTGCAACAACCTCCCTACTATTACTGCTATTTCTACGTTTCCGGCCTACCACACGTTTCTCAAACAAAGGATATTGAGGCAAATGTGGCGCATACTCTCTTCTTAACCTATTGTATTCCTTAACACAATCTAGATCCGCACAAATGTTTGTGACATCACAGTCAATCAAGTACAATCCCGATAAAGTTCTAACTCGTGACAATGCCACATATGCCATACCCTCCTTGAACACTGAACTGCCAATATTCACCAATGCACAGTCTACACTTAAACCTTGCGATTTATGGATTGTCACCGCATATGCCAAGCAAACAGGAAACTGTTTACGGCGAACATATAAGTCTTTAACAAGCAAAAACCTAGCAGAACAACGAGCAATTATCTGTACTTCCTCAATGCCATCAAATTTAATTCTTAAAAATTCTATTCCATCTCTATTTCTGTATTTCTCAAAATCAACAACATTACCCATTGATCCATTTACCAGACCTCTTTCTACATGTAAATTCCGTCTCAAAATGATTCGGCAATTTAAACACACATTCAGAGTCTTTTCAAAACCCGCTGTCTTAGATATAGTCTTCTCTAATGAATCCAATTTTGATTTCAAATTATCTGACAAAATAATTGTTGATCCCATATGCTCTAATTTGTCGATAGCTTCCAGTTTCACAATGTCTTGCTTTTCTAAATTCAACATTTTGTTGTTGAAGATGGCACATTCTGCAAGAGTTGGCATGAGACATATCCCGGATTTCTTCTCAGTAATTTTCTGAAAAATATTCTCAGGCACAATCTCTTGTTTGGGATACAAATTTGACAGTAACCGTGCATTTAAAGCTTCTTTCCCATGCTCGGTCACTTTTCCAATTCTAATATCTTGTAGAATATTCTTGTAATCTTCATCCTTTGCCTGACGCATATTTTGATGCAGTTCTGCATAATTGAAGTTTAACCATATATTGACGTTGCCAATGCTCCCTAGGCACTTCCTGGTATCTTCATGCGTGAGTATTTTGAACACAGGTTGACCTTTTACTGGTGTCAGCTGTAGAAGATCTCCGAAAACAATAATGTGTTTCCCACCAAATAAGACATCATATTCAGTTTTAAGTACTTCTTGCATTCTCAAATGCACAAAGGCAAGCATGACATTGGAAACCATGCTTACTTCGTCAATGATAAGTAGTTTCATTTTCCTCAAAACTCTTGAAACTTCACAGCAAGCATCTCCAGATAACTTGTTGTATTGTAATTTGTTGTCATGCTCCACCGGCAGCATCAGTAGACGATGCAAAGTAATACCTTTAATATTATGTGCTGCCAGTCCAGTAGGAGCGGTGACAACACAAGACAGCGATGACTCAGTCCTTTCCTGCAAATAACAAGAGATTGCTTTAATGAGGAAACTTTTTCCAGTTCCCGCTTCTCCACTCACGTACAGTCGGACAGGCTTCAACGACGTACACGAGCACTCTTTCTTCTCATGACTTAATCCGTGCTCAATTTCCTTGGTAACTTCATCATATATTTTCCTCTGCTCAACGTTGAGTTGTTTTTCCAAGTCTTGTAAGTTAACTGAATCCTCCTGAGCATGTGCCATGGCTCTTTCTACTTCATTCATAGCAGTGGCAGCTTCATTTTCGATAATAGGTCCTCCAAGTGGATCTTGACTCAATGAAACAGAACTCTGACTGTCCTGAGAACTGTCTCTGGCAATCTCGGCTGCAATCGTTGCTTCCTGCTCAATTTCCAAAGTTAGCATTTCTTGATATTTAGAAAAAGCAGGACATTCTATGGACTCCTTGGCTGCATTGAAAGAGTCTTCGTAACAGAGGAAATCTCCAAGCAGTTCCTCTTCTGCACGCCAAGGCTTGAAAAGTTGCAAAAGTGCTAAATAGAAAAACTCCTTTTTTTCTGGAGATTCGCCACTTAATTTTCGATGGTTTACTAATTGGCATTTTCTTTGCTTGACCAGGCATCCCTCACTTCCAATTACAGCATACACTCCTTTCTCAATATCTTCTTTGATGTTCCTCTTGAATATATAATTTTGGAGAACCTCATATAGACAAACATTCTCAAGGTGACTGCTTCGATTTGGATAATATGTATCCAACATGTTGGTCTTCAAAATGTCGGTACTGTTTGGTTCCTTTTCTGCCAAATACTCAATTTCCCGAACAGGTTTTAGAACTCGATTTCGCGTTGCAGCAAGACCAAGACTCGCCCAAACGAGACTCCTGGATTTGGCATAGAGACTTGCTGAAGACAATCGATCAGAACATTCGTAAGCTCCGATTTCTCGATGCGACAACATCTTCAGACTGAAACTGTACAACTTCTTGCTGAGGCTCTTTTCATGGGAAATGTCCTCCCACATATCCTTCAGTTCGGTCTTTTCTTTTTTGGTGATGTAAGATGTCACATACCGAGCCACAGCCATACAGTTGTCAGCCACAAACTGTATATCCATGTTGGCATTCCACATGGACAAAATCACTGGGTTGTAGTCATTGATGTACTTGGACTCTTCGTTCCTTTTCAAATTGTATGTATTCTTGGGTGATTTCCTCGTCACATTATGTCGCAGCGAAGACATCAAACTGTTCACTCTTCCTTTAGAAATCACCGGTCGTGGAAAGTTGAAACGACATTTGGTGTAGAACTTGTCCTTGTTTCTGAATTTACGACGACAGTACTTTCCACAACGATGGCTTTGGAAACGTAGAACTTGTTCTCTTAGACTTTTCTTCTCCGTTGCGTTTGGAACAGCACACGTAGAATACTGTTCGATGAAATTCATCACTAAGTCATCCGGATCTTTTCCAAATTTAGGTGCATCCTTGATCCACAGCAACATATGTATATGAGGGGCACCTCTTGCTTGGTACTCCTTTCTCCAGAAGAAATCCAACACCTCTCCAAGAGGTGGATTCTTTTTATTTGTGATGAAAGACATCATAGCTTCAAATCTATGATTGAAGTACCTGCATACATTCACAGGATCCAAAGAACACAGTTCTCCAGGTGTCTTGAATTCAATGTTTTCAATATTTCCATTTGCCTCTCGTAGAAATTCAAGTAAGTCATCCCAGCCATACTCGGCACAGCTCAGAGTGAGGAACCATGTCGGAGTTCCTAAGTTCCTCAGCATACATTTTAAATCACCATGACGACGGTACCAGTACTCATTAGTACCACGCTGACACGCCATGAGATTAATTAAGTGAGAATCCAAAATACTGTCTTGGACATTGACTTTATGCATAAAGTCACTTGCCGAGATGTTTTGCATCTGTATACCACTTTTTAAGATGTGGTTCACTGCATATGACAGTCCAGACAGATCGCTTTCAAACAGGAGATGAAACAAATAGGGAATGCATTGCCGAAACCTAGGATCTTCTGCATACAATCGTAAAGTCCGGTATTCAGACGCAGGAATTTCACGAGGTCGCTCATCATATCTTCCTCCTTGACCTGTGGGAAATAGCTGTGGGAAACACCGAGCTTCCAAACTTTCCTCCCAAACACTAATGGGACTCCCTTTGGCTTGTTTCATTTGAAACAACTCAATAGCATTCCCCATGACTTCCTTGGAATGCAAAGGATGAACACTATAATGTTCATATATTTCTTCACTTTTAGAGGCCTCTACTTTCTCAATTTGGCCAGCACACAAATCGCTATCCTCTTCATCACTTACTTCCTCTTCTGCAACATATACATTCTTATAGTACTTATTATTTTTCTTCAAATACACTGTTGCCTTTTTGACTTTCCTAACATCCACTAAATCTTGCCATATTTTCTTATTCTTTGTCGGAACCCCATTAACCAAGATAACCAGAGGTTCCTCTTCCACTTTTTCTATTCCAATTGTGTTAATGTTTTTGTTCAAATCTAGAGGCAAATAAACAACTCTTCCCTTTAATCCTCTCTGTAAATCTGCTGGAGGCAACTTCCCTGTCTTTGGCTCCATTCTTACAATAGCCTGAAAGGGATGGATACTTTGAATCAAAATAGATTCATAAGTATTTAAATCCTTCAATTCAGAAGGAATCTCAACCAATTCCAGATTATTATGAACTGCCCTAGCAGGCATCTGGTTTTGGTTTAATTTATTACAACAATAAGTACACACACGTTGATCCGATCCCAAATCAAAATAATTTTCTACCATCAAGTATGTGGCTAAATCCTTCCATTCACTATTATTTTCCCTTTCACTTTTTGCATATAAATCCACTACCTTAGTCTGATTCTTATAATAAGTGCGTCGACAACATACACAAGTGAAATTAGGCCTCTCACTTGATTTCATCTGAAACGTGGCAATTTCCTTCTGAAAATTATCTGTACTGGAAACCTGTACATTATCTTCCACATTACCCTCTACTTCAGGGTCAATTTGAACATTCTCATCTTTACTACCAAAGTAACAAAACTCAATTTCTTCACAAAGATTCTTCACATCTATTTCAGAACCATGCAAAAGAGCAGCACATAACTGTTTAAGCATAATTGCTGGACTCTTAGCATAATACAACATTCTCACTAATTTTCTCACTTTATTATGATGCACTGCTAGCATCCTGAAATGATGAAAAACACTCTGGCATACTCTCCTGGAAAGACAAGCCAGTGAATGACCACGCAAACCTGTCATTTGTCTCACTCTGCAAGGATCTAAATCTTGCAACAACTTCATTTTCTGCTTCAAACTTTTCTTATTAAATGTCCGTATAAAATCACAAAGCAAATTGATGGAAACCTGTCGCACACTGCAAATAGAACTACACTTCCAAATGTACACAGGACCCTTAGGACGTCTTCCTAAAACCTCATCACTTAGCGCCTCTTCTGTCTCTGTTGTCACAAGTTGTTCTTTTTCAACTGGACAACCATCCTTCACTTCATAAGCTCGACCACTGATGTCAACTGCATGCACCAAATCATTATCCTGAAAATAAGTCTCCTCATTAAAAAATGCCTCAGAACTTGAACTATGCATCCATTCTCCAGAAAAAACTTCACAAAAGTTAGTACGATTTACTACTCTCTTCCATCTACTTTTTGTTTTGAAATCAGAAATTACCTTGCTTAGTTTCCTAATTCTATTGATTACCAAAATAAACAACTTTCGCTTGATTTCAAAAGCATGATCAATAATTTTCTCTACATTTTTCTTCTTCCTATAAAATGCCGCTTTCTGTTGGCCTTTCTTTTTAATATTTTTCAATAAATTAACTAATATCCTATTACGGAACATTCGTTGTCGAATGTCCCTAAACTGTTGTTTCCTTCTACTATCATGCACAGAGTTATCTCTTCCTCTACCAGTAACATTTGTGATGGGTCTCTCCTTTCCATTTAAATTACTTTTCTTTTTGTGAACAGAAACATTTTTTTGAGCAAAATTTTTTTTACTACAAATATTTCTTAAGAATGATTTCGTGCTCTTACCCGGACCTTTCTTGGTGTTTTGACAAGTATTTGGGGAAGAGGACTGCTGCAATAAAACATCATCCTGCTGTCTTTGACGTTTTCTAGCCTTTCGTATTCGACTTCTGGAAGGCATTTTCCAAACTATGAAAGAATTTGCAGTTGAATCTGTGAAAAAATATAATATAAAATGTTATTAACCACTATTACCAAACAGTAAATAAATAACAGTCATCTAAAACTTAATGCCGTACTAATTATTTAACATAGCAAATATTTTCCACCAGCACTGCATCACAAAAATGACACTCAATGGTACAAAACAGGCATACAACACTCATAAATCACTCCCTAATATTTTAAATCATTAATTCAGGATGACGATAAGATGTAGCCTATCTAAAGGTTTGTTTAGGCCCAGATCTTTGGACTGGGGTGAATGTGTGTCATTGATCCACATTCAGTCCATCACCTGTTTTGTTTATTTGAGGTGAGGCCAACACATGGTTGCAGATAAGATTTTCACTGAAAAAAACCAAGGTAAAAAAACATGTGAAGGCCTACCAATGAAGTAAATCATTAAATGAAAACCAATACATTTCTGGAAATATGCACTACTAGTGCTTCATAAGATGTTTTGGGTCATATTTATAAGTTATTTGAGTATCTAGTATGCTATTTTACATTCTTCATGGTGCAAATTTATTGTAAATACGCTCCCACCTGCGGTTGGCAAATTTAGATTTTGATTATGGGAGTTAGATAGGCATGTTAATAATTTCCCAAAAATGGTATATAACCCCAAACAACCTTTGAAGCAAATGCTCTTAGCCATGTTATCCACCTCCCATTGGATAACATGGCTAAGAAGTGCTTGCAAATGTGATAAAAAAAGGCCGCAATGCATGAATATCGCAGAAAAATCAGCGATATTCATGCATTTTCCAACAAATGCTCTTAGCCATGTTATCCACTTCCTATTAAATAACATGGCTAAGAACTGCTCAGGGCCCCACGAGGAACGCTTTCCATTTAAAAAGGGAAAAATAACTTCAAAGACACTAAAATGCCTTCTAAATATGACCCCAAACAACCTATGAAGCTCTAACAGTACATATCCTGAAATTTAATTCATTTCAAAATTCGTTTTTAAACACAACATATAAATCAATTGTATACCTGCATTCATGAAGAAATGACTAAAAATGTCCTTGAGACACATGAAAGTGTTTTCTGGAATGCCCTAGCACCATTTTTGGGACACTATTAACATGGCTAGGTAACTCCCATAATGAAAATCTAAATTTGCCAAGCACAAGTGGGAGCGTATTTACAAGACACTTGCCCCATGAGGAACACTTTACATTTTGAAAGGTAAACATAATATCGCAGAAAAGTCAGCGATATTCATGCATTTTCCAGCAAATGCTCTTAGCCATGTTATCCACTTCCTATTAAATAACATGGCTAAGAACTGCTCAGGGCCCCATGAGGAACGCTTTCCATTTAAAAAGGGAAAAATAACATCAAAGACACTAAAATGCCTTCTAAATATGACCCCAAACAACCTATGAAGCTCTAACAGTACATATCCTGAAATTTAATTCATTTCAAAATTCGTTTTTAAACACAGCATATAAATCAATTGTATACCTGCAGTCATGAAGAAATGACTAAAAATGTCCTTGAGACACATGATTGTGTTTTCTGGAATGCCCTAGCACCATTTTTGGGACACTATTAATATGGCTAGGTAACTCCCATAATCAAAATCTAAATTTGCCAAGCACAAGTGGGAGCGTATTTACAAGACACTTGCCCCATGAGGAACACTTTACATTTTAAAAGGCGAACATAACATCTTAGACACTCAAATACCTTATAAATATGGCCCAAAACAACCTATGAAGCTCTAGCAGTACATATCCAGAAATGTAATTGATTTCTTAAATCGTTTTTAAAAGCAACATATCTGTTTCAGCTTACATAACAGACCATGAAATGGGCTCCATGTATCACAATATCTTGTGTTACTGCATGCCAGAATGTTACACCAAATATGCAATTATAATTTCTCTATGAAACTAATTCTATTAGTATATCACTAGAGACAAAACCACATTTTAAAAACACAGCTTTCTTCATCATTTTCTCCTTAAATCATACTATTCTCTATCTAAATTAAATAAATCTTTTCTCACCTTAGCAAATATTTTTTGAGTTTTGAAAACAGTCTCAGAAATACACCAAATTGTCTTCAGCAGAAGAAAAAGGATGCACTCCAAAGGCTGCAGCTATTGAAAGCACAGAAATACAGATATTCTTTTCACATATCTCTCATATTAGCCAATCATACCTCTTCCCTCACTTTTTTCAAATCAAAACCCTTCCCCCCTCTGCCCTGTCTGCCTTGTTTCCATAGCAACCACCTCCTGGAAGACCTCTCATGTTTGCAAATTCACACAACAATGTTTCAATTGAACTCTGAACTCTCAGTGCACCTGCGTATCCAGTGCAATCTTTCATTAAATGTTTCTTCCTTGACCATTCAAATTACATCTTTCAAAGAACACATCCATGCACCCTAACTTTCTGTTTTCAGAAATGGAAATGCACCAATCACTGCTAATGAATCATTAGCATTGTAAATCCACAGTTTTTTTCTTTAGAAACTCCTACTGTTTCAACTGCCCTTTCATTACCACACTTCATCTGACTGCAGAACAACCTTCTTCCACCATGTTTAACGTCTGGATTGTTGGACATAGTTACATCCACTGGGCTCAAAGGTATGCTGAGAGCAGAAATTTACACAACCTCAATTTACAAGATGTGGAAATTAAGTGGTTGGGCCAAAGAGGATTAAAATGTCACCAATTGATACCATTGGTGAAAACCTTTATGCATTTGCCAAAACCTGACCTGTTAATAGTGCACTGTGGAGGTAATGATTTGGGCACTTTGACAGGGGTAGGTCTGGAAATGCTTTTAAAGAACACCTTGGAGCAATTAATGGCACTTTTTCCTCAAACTGCCTTGGTATATTCCAATATATGCCAAAGACAGAAATGGAGGTGGTCCAACCAATTTTGTCCACAAATTGAGAAAGCGAGGAAGCATGTAAACAAATCTGTTTCAGCTTACATGAGAGACCATGGAATGGGCTCTCTTTACAACAATAACTTGCGTTACTACATGCAAGATATCTACAGAGGAGATGGAGTTCACTTCTCAGATGAGGGCAACAGAATTTTCATTCTGAATTTAAGACTGTGCATTGGTACCTACTTATAAGTACCTAAATGTACCATAAACCCAAAAGCTCTTCTCAGAGCTACCCTACATCTGATCACTCACAATTATTATTTTTCTCTAACTTTTTTCACTAATTTTCCACAAAATTCGCTCCCCGGAGCGCTACCCGGTTCGCTAACCGAAAGCTAACCTCGCGGAATTTTTTAAAAAAAAGGTTTTTTTTCCGCACATATAAGCCTCCTCAGCCACGCTCAGAAAACCTAGGGGGTCAAGATAAGTCTACCATGACCCCTTCTACCCATTCTAAACATTATTTGCCCTCCATCTTGTATCTTAATGCGACCGATACACAAAATGGTGGACTCCCGTGACGCTTAAGGTTCGCTAACCGGGCCGCTTCCCGGAAAGCGGTCCAAAAAAAAGGTGGGAAAGTAATTTACAGAAAAACGACTAGAGACACTCTCACCAAATATACATTAGCTCATACTACATAACAATCCCTTCCATTCTCACAAATTTCATTGAAATTTCATTTAGCCATTTAGCCTGTAGACCTCTCCAAGTACCGTGAGGTAAATTACTTCACAAAACACATCTGAAGTGTTGGAATTGACAACCAATGAAAATGTTACTTTCATTTTCTACTTTTATTACCTGACATTTGATTGGTTATATACCTGTATATATATAAAGGGAGAGAAGGAAACACAGCCATTTTGACTACTACTTGTTGTTGTATATATCATTTAGAATATCAATAATAACATCAACTTGTTTCTAAAGGTAAGTTGTTATTTTTAAAACTGAAGTATATTGTGCACTATAAGTAAATATGATAAACATTTTCAGATAGTTATATACTATCCCTCTGTAAGAGTTAGACATTGAGAAAAGCTTCTTTATTATAATTATGGACTGATTTAGGTTTCTGTGGTATAATTATAAATTTACTTAGGCTTCTTCACAGGCACTTTTTAATAGTACTAATTCACGCCTGAAACCATACAGTGCCCATAGATTACTTCTCTGGTATAAACTCACAAGTGCCTGTCTGAACTTAAACCCAACAGTGCCCTATCTCTACTTATATATTTATTTTTTATGCAAATTACAGCAAAAAAATGGAAGGTGAGCAGAATGTTTCCTTCGAAATTGTTCTGGAGACCAACACACAAAAAGAAATTGAGGACAATGAAGACTCTGATTTCATGGATCAATCACGGGACCATGAATTAGTTCAATGTGTGGAATCAGTGGATCATTTACTTCATTATGATGACGGTCAAATGTTTGAACTTATGTTCACTGAACAAGAACACATATCAGACAGTGAAATGCTAGACGTTCTATTAAATTTCGAAAAACAATCCGAAAAATAAAATTATATGTAATATTAAAAAATTGTTTGAGTCTTTAATCATTTTATATGTAATTCATAAAGTAGTTAAATGTAAGAAATGTTATTAAATTTTGAAACACAATCACAACAATAAAAAATTGCTGAAAAAATAATAATATTAAAAAAAAAATCAACAAAACCAACAAATAATTAACATACAGTATTAGAAAAGTCTTTCATTCTTTTATCCATAAAGTTCGCTGCCCAGAACGCTTTCCGGTTCGCGAACTTGGCGCTTACCACGCAAAAAAAAAAATTTTAATTTTTTTTTTTTTGGACCCTCCTAGGCCCTTTTAAAACCTCCACATAAAACCTAGGGGGTCAACGAGGATCTACTATGCCCCCTTATGGTAATTTCCCCCTTTGTTTTGGCCTCCTCTTGTCTCTCGATCCTACCGAGAGACAAGATGGCGGCCGCTCCGGACTGTTTAGAATGTTGACAGACACCGGAGGGCCAATCAGCTTCGCATCGCAAAGTTCCGATACGCGAAAGGTTCGCTAACCGGATCGCTGCCCGGAGCGCTGTTACAGATATATATCTTGATTTAAACGTTAATTTCTCAAAATCCACTGAAGCACATATATTGAGACCTAGCAAAGGCACATCGGGCTAACAGTCCCTACAATTTTGCCAAGTTTCGTGAAAATCCATTCAGCCGTTCGGGCTAAAAGTGAGTCCAACCGCCCTATGGAAATTAACATGGGAAAAAGGCGTTTTGGGACCCCCCTTTTATCTCGGCCCCCCCTCCACAAACCCCCCCCAAATTTTCAAGGGCTGCTCAGAAACAAAATGTGCCATTTTCCTGAAAATTTCAGCCAATTCCGTCCACAAACGCAAACGTTATTAGGCATAGAATTTTCAGAAATCCCATAGGGAAAAAATCCTAACTATATATACCTACTGGCGACCGCCAGTAGGTAATATATATCTATATATATATATATATATATATATATATATTACCTACTGGCTATCGCCAGTAGGTATATATAGTTAGGATTTATTCCCTATGGGATTTCTGAAAATTCTATGTCTAATAACTTTGGCGTTTGTGGACGGAATCGGCTTAAATTTTCAGGAAAATGGCACATTTTGTTTCTGAGCAGCCCCTGGAAATTTGGTGGGGTTTCGTCAAGGGGGGGCTGAGAAAAAAGGGGGGTCCCAAAACGCGTTTTTTACATTGAGTTTTCCATAGGGCGGTTGGCCTCACTTTTAGCTCGAACGGCTGAATGGATTTGCACGAAACTTGGCAAAATTGCAGGTCAGTATAGTTAATGGTGCAATAACAACAGGCTTATATAGGAAAAGCACAGCTGGGAACACTATTCTCCACGCACAGAGTTTCCATCCGGGACACACTACTAGATCTATCCCTTATGGAGAGTTCCTTAGAATTCACAGAACATGTAGTTCATTAGAGCAAAGGCATCTCCACCAACTAGAAGCAACACAAAGGATGGAAGCGAGGGGCTATAAACCCAGTGCCCTTAAATCGGCAATGGAGAGAGCTAACAAAGTGGAAAGATCTGAACTTTTGCAGGCCTCTAGCAAGACTATAACTGTTATTGAGAATGCAGTTGGCAATAGTGATCCTATTAGATTGATCACAGGGTTCAGTCGACAGGCAAACCAAATTTCCAAAATAGTCAGGAAACAGTGGTCAGTTATTCTTACAGACCCAATTTTGAAACAGATAATGCCCAACAAGCCTGAAGTCACCTATAGGCGAGCATTTAGCATGAGGAATGCTCTGGTGTCCAGTTCCCCTGAAACAGCTAACAAGGCAGATTGGTTGTCGTCACGGAAGGGTTTCTTCCGTTGCATTTCCTGCAGGGCATGCAAATTTGGTATCAATACCAAATCATATACAACGCCCTTTAACGACAAACCCATCAACATAAGATCCTATTTTAACTGTAAAACAGAGTTAGCTGTTTATGTTCTCACGTGCTCGTGTAATCTTAGGTACGTAGGGAGCACGAAATTACCGGTGCACCAACGCATCCTACAGCACCTGAGAGCTATAGTGAACTGCGACAAAAATTATCCAGTAGCTCGCCATTTTGATCAATTTCATAGTCGTAACCTTTCCCATCTCAGTTATTTTGTTATTGATGCAGTCAAGACTAGTAAGAAGGGAGGCGATTATGAAAAAAGATTACGGCAGTTGGAGTCCCTATATATAGTTCGCCTCAACACCAAGATTCCGGGAGGTTTGAACATGGGGGAAGATCTCAGCACTTTTCTGTAATTGTTGGTAGTCCATTTGAGAACTTGTGGACTCCTTGCATAGTCTGATAATTCTGCTGCCAACCCACGTTTCCTGATTATTGTTCCACCAGTATTATCTGTATTTGGTACATTTACTGACATGTCCCAGTCACCTTGAGCTTTACGATGAACCACCATGGAATTTGTCACTTTGTTTGTCATGTGGACAAAGAGGTATCATTATGTATTTACATATTTTAACCCACTGAAACAGTTTTGTTTTGGAATTTTTTATTCCCTTCACACCCCAATGTCCTCTCTGTGATATATGTAGGACATCTGAGCACTCCTTCACCTTTTTTGTTATAGTTTTTTGTACATCTTTGTAAGCGGTAGAACTATACATTGTGATCATTGGGTTTAACATTACACGCGCTGGAGTTTTTACTAATGAATGTACCAGTGTTAACTGTGCCAAGAAATTGCTACACACAAAAATGTGGACGTGCAATAGAATCGTTAATTTAATTTTTCCCATTTATTGAGGAAAGTTTGTGCTTTGAATTGCTTGAATGCAGGGATTTGATTATATTATTCCGATGTGTATATATATGAGATGCATAACTAATTTATTGTGTATTTGTACAGTTTTATAACTTTGCGTATTTGCACGGTCAATGTTGACATTTGATGAAGCTGCTAAGCATTTGCACTTTATATCGTATATGCATTTATTATCTTATTGTGTAAATTTTTGTATTTGTACAGTTGATATGTGGCGTATTTGCACATTTATTATCTTTGCGTATTTGCACAAATAATATGTTTACATGAATGCAACTATTAATTTGCACTTTATGTATATAATTCCCTGCTTAAATAGCCAAAAATTCCAGCACAACTCCCAGAGTTAAGGGTTAAATTCCTCATTGCATAATTATCAATGTCCGGGCACCGAAACAAATATCTTGGCTCCACTGTGTCATGGCCGAACCATTATGTTTACACAATGCATATAGGTTACAGCCTTAGTCCGTTCTTTGTTTTAATGTCACTGAATGGGACCTTTTTTTGGCGCGTTTTGTACAATTAACCAATGTATTTAAACTATGTTTATACCGCTTTCCCGCTGACAGTGAGCAAGGGCGTTCACGCCCGAAACGCGTCTGTTTGGCAGTGTGTTGCACCTCCTGCACGTTATATGAAATAAAAGGAAAAAAGAATACCTTCAAAAAGTCTGGCTGTGGATTTATCCATCTGTGTCTGCGTCCTGGGTTTGTTGTGGAAGCGCCGCATCAACCTCCGGCTGGAATCTATATATATATATATATATATATATTACCTACTGGCTATCGCCAGTAGGTATATATAGTTAGGATTTATTCCCTATGGGATTTCTGAAAATTCTATGTCTAATAACTTTGGCGTTTGTGGACGGAATCGGCTTAAATTTTCAGGAAAATGGCACATTTTGTTTCTGAGCAGCCCCTGGAAATTTGGTGGGGTTTCGTCAAGGGGGGGCTGAGAAAAAAGGGGGGTCCCAAAACGCGTTTTTTACATTGAGTTTTCCATAGGGCGGTTGGCCTCACTTTTAGCTCGAACGGCTGAATGGATTTGCACGAAACTTGGCAAAATTGTAGGGACTGGTAGCCCGATGTGCCTTTGCTAGGTCTCAATATATGTGCTTCAGTGGATTTTGAGAAATTAACGTTTAAATCAAGATATATATCTGTAACAGCGCTCCGGGCAGCGATCCGGTCCGCTTACTTTTCGCTTATCGGAACTTTGCGCGCAGAAAGCTGATTGGCTCTCCGGTGTCTGTCAACATTCTAAACAGTCCGGAGCGGCCGCCATCTTGTCTCTCGGTAGGATCGAGAGAGAAGAAGAGGTGAAAAACGAAAGGGGAATTTAATGAAAGGGGCCAAGGTATCCCCCTCTTGACCCCCTAGGAATGTTGTTGGGGTTATTAAAGGGTCCCGTGGGGAAAAGGAAAAAAAAATGATTTTTCACGGTAGAAGCGCTTCACGGGCCGCGAACTGGGCCGCAAACTGGTAGGGAAACGGGAATTCGCCATTTTGTGCTTCGTTAATTAAATTACTAGGTATAAGGGGGTGCGGGAGACGTATCCTAATCCCCTATGTTTCCTGAGGGTGGCTGAGGAGGCTGATATATGTTGATACATCTCTTCCAGCGGCTGTGCGTGAGCTTTTTTTTATTTTGCTGCGTGACAGTCCGGAGCGGCCGCCATCTTGTTTCTCGGTAGGATCGAGAGAGAAGAAGAGGTGAAAAACTAAGGGGGAATTTAATGAAAGGGGGCAAGGTATCCCCCTCTTGACCCCCTAGGAATGTTGTTGGGGTTATTAAAGGGTCCCGTGGGAAAAAGAAAAAAAAATGATTTTTCACGGTAGAAGCGCTTCACGGGCCGCGAACTGGGCCGCAAACTGGTAGCGAAACGGGAATTCGCCATTTTGTGCTTCGTTAATTAAATTACTAGGTATAAGGGGGTGCGGGAGACGTATCCTAATCCCCTATGTTTCCTGAGGGTGGCTGAGGAGGCTGATATATGTTGATACATCTCTTCCAGCGGCTGTGCGTGAGCTTTTTTTTATTTTGCTTCGTGACAGTCCGGAGCGGCCGCCATCTTGTTTCTCGGTAGGATCGAGAGAGAAGAAGAGGTGAAAAACTAAGGGGGAATTTAATGAAAGGGGGCAAGGTATCCCCCTCTTGACCCCCTAGGAATGTTGTTGGGGTTATTAAAGGGTCCCGTGGGAAAAAGAAAAAAAAAATTATTTTTCACGGTAGAAGCGCTTCACGGGCCGCGAACTGGGCCGCAAACTGGTAGCGAAACGGGAATTCGCCATTTTGTGCTTCGTTAATTAAATTACTAGGTATAAGGGGGTGCGGGAGACGTATCCTAATTCCCTATGTTTCCTGAGGGTGGCTGAGGAGGCTGATATATGTTGATACATCTCTTCCAGCGGCTGCGCCATCTTGCCTTTTTTCCAATGCCACAATTTTGTCGTGCACGGCAGCCATTTTAGATGCCAGGCTGGTCCCAGGCTATCACCTACCCCTGCGGATGTAGTTTATGGCCCCAGCTGTAGAGAATTCAGACATGCCAACTCTCCTGATTCAGGCGTGTGACTACTGATTTCAGTGCTAGTCTCCCGCCTCCCGATTTCTGCAAGCAAAAACCCGGGGGCATATTACGAACAACTAGCGATAATTTTTGTCTCTAACTTGTTTAGAGACAAAAATTATCGCCGCACATCGGCGATTTTTATCGCAGATAAACCTTGCTATTATCGCAGAAAAGTCAGCGATATTCATGTATTATCGAGCAAATGCTCTTAGCCATGTTATCCACCTCCCATTGGATAACATGGCTAAGAACTGCTCAGGGCAGGTGTTAGATTTTGGAGATATTCGCGCTTAGCGCGAATATCTCCAAAAGTTGGTAATAGAAGATAGCGATGTTAGGGACTGTTTCCAGTCGCTAACATCTTGGTACGCCACTTTGCATGTCATTAGGGATAAGTATCACTGACATGCAAAGCGGGGCCCAAGATGGTCGCTATCTCCTTTTAGCTGTCACTAACTGGTGTTAGCGACAGCTTGGTAATAGGGAGATAATTTTATCTCCGCTTTCATGGCTTTTAAAGCCAAAAAAGCGGAGATAAACCCCCTTGATAATATGCCCCACGATTCCTTGGGGGTTTCAGCTGACAGGGCTTGGTATTGTGTTACATGGTAATTTTTCCAGGAAACGTCGGAGGGTCGATGCAGGGGTTCTAGAAGAGGTGATAAACCATTTAAGCCTCATGAACAAGCGCATGGTCTTTTAAAGATTTGTGAAGTACTCGGGGCGGCGGTGTGTGTGTGCCCTCTTTTAGGAGCGGGCGGGCACTGCCAGCAACTTGCCAGGTCAGGTAGTGTTCAACACGTGCATCACCCTTTCTCTGCCTGCTATTGCGCTCCATGCTTCGGAAAGGTAAGAAAAAGAACGTGCATTTGAGTTTGAAATGTCCGATCCTGCAGCAGCACACTTCCAAAGCCCACACATGACAATAACCCGATTCAAGGCCCCATTCACCCGTTTTTAAAAAAATAGATAACACTCCAACAAAGTAAGATTATAAAACTTTATTAACTATTAACTATAACGAACGGAACAAAAACTAAAAACATTTAAACATTTTTCAACACAAAAAGCAACAATGGTTAGAAGCTGTCTTTTGTGCGAATAGTCCCAAGGCAGCACAACGTGCAGAGTTCTGGACGGCACCCAGGTGATGTCGCCTGGGTGCCGCACTGGTTTTGGGATCCTACAATGCAGCACAGAAAAACAGCGTGGGGCGTCCCGGGTGGTGCGGGGGGAGGCCTCGTCAGTAGCGGTCTGTTGTGCGAATAGTCCCAAGGCAGCAGAACGCGTTGAGATGTTGATGGGACTGTGTCCAGTGTCACATGGCTGACACAACATGTACGACAGGCACCCAGGTGATGTCCAGTAAACTGCCGCACTGGTTTTGGTATCCTACAATGCTGCTCCGAAAATTGGCGTGCGGCGGCCCGGGGGTGGGGGAGGCGGCGTGAACGGGCCTCCCCAGGTGGCGGCCATCTAGCTGAGTTGCGCCCGCTCTTGCGGCTACAGCGTCTCGCTCACCATGTTGTTGAGTTGCTCCCACTCTTGCAGTGCAGCGATAGGCGGCTGCCACATGGCTCTTAAAATGGCGGACGGCTCCTCGGTTTTGGGCCTGGTCCACTGAAATGGCCCCGGGACACCTTGGAACTTGGACGCTTGCCTGCTAGGGCTTGGGCTCCATTCTCGAAAAGCGTCCCCTCAGCCGTGAAGATTCTACAAAAGTCTTGGGGGCCCCCGACTCCCGCAGGCTTCCGGTGGGGAGCGGCTGCCATGATTGCTCGCGGAATGACCACGACGGAGCCACGAGATGGTGGTGCTCTCATGCTGACGCCAGCTTCAGTCTGAATGATCCAGAAACAAGGTGGGGCTTTCATCGTTTGGGAAAAAAAAATGTTCTAAACCAATGAAAAGTGTTATTTTTAGGTCATATGACCAAGCCTTCCATCTTTAGGAAACCAAAAGTAAAATGAACCAATGAAAAGTTTTATAAACAAGTCACATGACCTGTTATGCGGCATAGGGCTACAAAAAGCGTAGAAAATCCGTTGGCACGTGAGGCGGCATCAGTAGCGGACCGATGTGCGAATAGGCCGAAGGCAGCACAACGCGCCGAGATCCGGATGGCACCGAGGTGGTGTCCAGCAAATTGCCGCACTGGTGTGGCCATCCTGCAATGCTGCGCCGAAAGACGGCGTGTCCAGCTGAGTTGCGGTCACTGTTGCGGTACAGTGACTCGAACGCGCCGAGATCCGGATGGCACCGAGGTGGTGTCCAGCAAATTGCCGCACTGGTGTGGCCATCCTACAATGCTGCGCCGAAAGATGGCGTGTCCAGCTGAGTTGCGGTCACTCTTGCGGTACAGTGACTCGAACGCGCCGAGATCCGGATGGCACCGAGGTGGTGTCCAGCAAATTGCCGTACTGGTGTGGCCATCCTACAATGCTGCGCCGAAAGACGGCGTGTTCAGCTGAGTTCCGGTCACTCTTCCGGCACAGTGACTCGAACGCGCCGAGATCCGGATGGCACCGAGGTGGTGTCCAGCAAGTGGCCGCACTGGTGTGGCCATCCTACAATGCTGCGCCGAAAGTCGGCGTGGGGTGCCCCGTTGGCTTATGAGGTGATGTCAGTAGTGGACTGATGTGTGAATAGGTCGGAACCAGCACAAGGCGCCAAGATCCGAATGGCAAGTCCTGGATGTTGAGTGCCTCAGTTGAGAGTTCTGAGCAGTGCTTGTAGGACTGTCTGAAGCTTATTTGCACCTGCTGCAGCTTCACTATTGCCCTGGTGTGGCCAAAGGTGGCACATGACATAGGCGGCCGGCTCCCGAGGTCCGGCGGAACTTTTTGCCTTTTCCTTTCTGCTTCTTTTCCTACAATCCGTTTCATCTGAAGACACGACCAGGTCCCTGAATGTGTGCAGGGGGACGCTATTGATTGAATGAAAATGGCGGCTTGACACAAAGCTGACTCAAGCGTTACTGTTGATGCTATACAGACAAAAATTGGTTTTCAGTTTGTACATTCTTCAGGATTTTTTTTTCCATCCAAGTCTGATTGAGAGTTTGTAGAAAAATGGCTTCAGATTTTCCACATACTACTCTTCAACATTCTTCCTAAATGTAACAATGTGAAACTCACTAGGACAATGGCTGTTTCTGTTTCCTTTCAAAATGCTGCCAACAATATTTTCTGAATGGAAGACACCATCTTGTAGCATAAAGGGACGAAAGGGGTTCTGGTCTGGCCGATGGTTGGTGGAGACATTTTGACTATATCTTGGACCTGCCCGGCCTCGCCCAAAATGGCGCCGGTATAAATGGGACTCGTAACTCCTTGCCCGCAAATGTATATCTAGAAAATGTTATTGTAAGTGGCCGTGTCGTATTTTAATTACAAAATGTACGTCCACCGATTCCGCAACTGTTAGACACCTTTGTTCTTGCAACCTAATGGCCCGCTCGTTACGTTCCTCTACAGTGTAAATGTCTCCTCATCATATACGAATACAGTTTGCTCCGTGGCCGGCCCACGTGGTTATAGGCCCGTATTTGTATACTGACATTTTCACAATAAAGGTTTTTAAAACAAAACACGGTAGTAGTATTTACATTGGTAAAGTTTTTACTTTTAGTCACTGTTTTCGAATCAGTAAAGGCAAGTGAAATAAAGCAGTCCAATTACATGATGGATAAAAGGTATAATATGTAGGAACGCAGTAAAGAAATGCTTAATAGCACTTGTGTTTTTCATGTCTGCAATATAAAGTGATCGATAAGAATCTGATAATCAGGCGTATCGGCGACTAAGATAGCAGGCCGAATCTCTTTTACTCAACGGCTCCGTCATGGAAGGAAGAAACGCCCTTTTTCTCGAAAAAGGAATATATTTTACTTGCAAGACAGTTGTAAATTTTCCGGGAAAGTACATTAGCCTGGAATATTATAACATATGTTTGAAAAAAAAATATTGTTCGAAAACAATAAAAAGCGTAATTTTTAGGTCATATGACCAAGCTTTTCATCATTAAATTAACAAAAGTAAAATGAACCAATGAAAAGTTTTATTAACAAGTCACATGTCCTGTTATGCTTACGTTGCGCGCTGCGCGTCGCGCCGCGGATCACTTCCGGGTGCGGTAACGCGGCGTGTCATATAACACATTACGCGACAACGTAGGTCAAGAATATAGTCAAAATGTCTCCACCAACCAGCGTTCGGAACACAACTCCTTTCAGCAGTCCAAAAAGTTCTGTTAAATGACAACAGAGGGGACAGGCAACAAGAACCATCAGTCAAAGAGGGGAGGGCAAGTTCTTCTCTTCCGGGTCATGTTGGGGCGCTACCGGAACTGATCGAATTGGTAGTCTACAGTGTTTCTGGATGTTTCAGACTAAAGCTGGCGTCAGCATGAGACCACTACCATCTCGTAGCTCCGTCGTGGCCATTCCACGAGCAATCATGGCAGCCGCTCCCCACCAGAAGCCTGCGGGAGTCGGAGGCCCCCAAGACTTTTGTAGAATCTTCACGGCTGAGGGGACGCTTTTCGAGAATGGGACCCAAGCCCTATCAGGGAAGCGTCCGAGTTCAAAGGTGTCCCAGGGCCATTTTAGTGGACCAGGCCCAAAACCGAAGAGCCGGCCGCCATTTTGAGAGTCCTGTGGCAGTCGCCTATCGCTGCACCGCAAGAGTGGGCGCAATTCAGCTGGATGGTGGGCAAGACGCTGTAGCCGCAAGAGTGGGCGCAACTCAGCTGGATGGGACAAGGTTCAGAATTGAAGAGTCATCAAAAGGCAAAAAGTTCCGCCGGATCCTGGGAGCCGGCCGCCTATGTCGGGGGCAATCTCAGGCTACACCAGTGCTATAAGACTTGGGGAGGGTGTCGGAGCCAAGCGTCTTCTCCGAGTCCATGGCCATCACACCGCCCCTCAGGGGCCTCCGTCAAGCTGTTTAGGAAGGTAACATATCACATTGTTTTCTAATGCAGTCAGGTCCACAAACGACATTCACTTACTTTGAGAATAGTGAAGCTGCAGTAGGTGGAAATAAGCTTCAGACAGTGTTACAAGCGCTGCTCAGAACTCTTAACTATGGCACCCAACATCCAGAACTTATGCTATTTGAGAATGGCAGTGACATCGAAGCATCTCAGGGACCAAAACCATTAACGTACTTTCACGTATGAAAATCTTACTTGGGGAGGGGGCAGGAGCGAAGCGCCCCCTCCCAGTCAGCGCCACCACACCGTATGTTGAAAATTTGAAGCCATCGTTCTACAAAGTCAACCAAACTTGGATTAAAAATCTAGAAAAATGTACAAACTGAAAACCAGTTTTGGTCTGCATAGCATCAGTAGCAACGCTTGAGTCAGCTTTGTGTCAAGCCGCAAATTTGATTCAACAAAGCACAGACATTCAAAAAGGCTCAAATTCAGAACTCTAAACTATGGCACCCAACATCCAGGAGCTTGCCATCCGGATCTTGGAGCCTTGTGCTGCTTTCGATCTATTCACACATCGGTCCACTACTGACATCATCTTATAAACCAACGTTATGTAAATAGTTTTTTAATAAAATGTTTTACCCTGTTTCTTTGCTGGTGTGTTGTCTATATTTTTAATATTTGCATACGGTTTGTCGTTATTTTGTGCGGGATGGGTGATGGAGCCGAGCTGTCTTGCAGCCCTCATGGTGTGGAGCTCAGTTCATCTCACTATTTTCGTATTTCTCATGAAGGGTTGCTCCTAATATTTCTATTTTAGCGAGGTCAAAAAGAGATCCAATTAGTGGCCTACTGATTTTGCTTGATTACTTTTATTTTTTTACACGATTTTTCACTATCTGCAAAGACTAAACAGAGTATTGCGACTTTGTGCTTGTTTGTAAATAGAGAATGATCCAAAGAGAACCAATTCTAAAACAGTAAATGCTTGGACAACAATCAATCAAATGGAGAGACAAGCAGCCACGACGGATTACAACGGGGGTAAAGGCCTGCGTTAACTACCCTTCAGTATCTGCAAAGAGAGAGTACTACTAAGACAAAAGAGGGGAGGGGGGGGGTGCAGCGTTCAAAGCACATCAGCGTGCATAAATACGAAAATGTTTTTATTTATCACGCACTTGACATTTTTAAGCTTTTCATATTTGCTATTAAAAAACCAATGAAATTCACAGAAAAAACCATAGGTTATAGTGGATATATAGTTAGGAATTTGCATTTACAAAACCTTGAAAATTCAATGAAAAAACCATTGGTTTTAGGCCATATATAGTTAGGGATTTGCATTTACAAAACCTTATTTTACTCGCATAAAACCATTGAAATTCCATATATAGTTATAAGCGCTAACTATATATCGCGCACCCGCAATCCACTGCTGATGATGTCACATATTACATCATTCATGACATGGTTAGTGACATCACTGATGACATCACTGATGACATCTCAAATGACATCACTGATGACATCACTGAAAACATCTCATTTGACATGACTGATAACATCACTGATGATATCATTCATGTGATAATACGATGAACCTCTTCAGACTCTAATATAACCTTAGATACAATCAGTGTAAACAGACACTCACAGACTGTCACTCATCCATGGAGTTACTCACACACCTAGTCAGTCATGCAAAGAATCAATCACACTTCCATTTCCTCAAATATACAGTTATACAAACTTTACTTATTCAAACATATACTAACACATATTTACTCTCTTATACAATCCCTGATACAAGTTCACAATGATCCATACAGCCACTCACACATTCACTGGCTCTTATGCACAGTTATTTATATATGTCAACTCTCACATGTACTGTGTTTTACATATGTACTTACTTTGACATGTAGCACTGAGATATCCATTCACTCACCAATACACTCATGCACACAGTCAACCGCCCATACAGCTGTTTCCACATGCACTTTTGAAACCATACATCTAGTGAATCAACTGCTCACACATCTATGCACAGAGTCATACACCTCCCAGCCACCCACACACACACTCAGTCTCCCATACAAATACTTGGGCAACCAATCAATAACCCATATAGTTACTCATATAGCTACTTATCAACACATGCAACAGTTTACAGAACAACAGACATAATGATGCACAAATTAAGACAGTTTAGTCACTAACCCATGCACTCAGTGAGACACATTTAATCACTCACTCATACAGTCAGTCATGCACCTACTAAATCCTTCATCCAGACACTTATACATCCACTCATTCTTCAATATGTAAGACATATTTTAACTTTACAGAAACATACAGTCACTGGATGTTGTCATCAGTGATGTCATCAGTGATGTCATTTGAGATGTCATCAGTGATGTCATCAGTGATGTCACTAACCATGTCATGAATGATGTAATATGTGACATCATCAGCAGTGGATTGCGGGTGCGCGATATATAGTTAGCGCTTATAACTATATATGGAATTTCAATGGTTTTATGCGAGTAAAATAAGGTTTTGTAAATGCAAATCCCTAACTATATATGGCCTAAAACCAATGGTTTTTTCATTGAATATATATATATATATATTACCTACTGGCGGTCGCCAGTAGGTATATATAGTTAGGATTTTTTCCCTATGGGATTTCTGAAAATTCTATGCCTAATAACTTTGGCGTTTGTGGACGGAATCGGCTGAAATTTTCAGGAAAATGGCACATTTTGTTTCTGAGCAGCCCCTAAAAATTTGGGGGGGTTTCGTCAAGGGGGGCCTGAGAAAAAAGGGGGGTCCCAAAACGCATTTTTAACATTCATTTTTCCATAGGGCGGTTGGACTCACTTTTAGCTCGAACGGCTGAATGGATTTGCACGAAACTTGGCAAAATTGTAGGGACTGTTAGCCCGATGTGCCTTTGCTAGGTCTCAATATATGTGCTCCAGTAGTTTTTGAGAAATTAACGTTCAAAACAAGATATATATCTGTAACAGCGCTCCGGGCAGCGATCCGGTCCGCTTACTTTCGCGAAACGGAACTTTGCGCGCAGAAAGCTGATTGGCTCTCCGGTGTCTGTCAACATTCTAAACAGTCCGGAGCGGCCGCCATCTTATCTCTCGGTAGGATCGAGAGAGAAGAAGAGGTGAAAAACGAAGGGGGAATTTATTGAAAGGGTGCAAGGTATACCCCTCTTGACCCCCTAGGATTGTTGTTGGGGTTATTAAAGGGTCCCGTGGGGAAAATAAAAAAAAAATTATTTTTCACTGTAGAAGCGTTTCCCGGGCCGCGAACTGGGCCGCAAACTGGTAGCGAAACGGGAATTCGCCATTTTGTGCTTCGTTTTAATTGTTTAGAGACAAAAATTATCGCCGCACATCGGCCACAATGCATGAATATCGCTGAAAAGTCAGCGATATTCATGCATTATCCAGCAAATGCTCTTAGCCATGTTATCCACCTTCCATTGGATAACAGAAAGCTGATTGGCTCTCCGGTGTCTGTCAACATTCTAAATAGTCCGGAGCGGCCGCCATCTTATCTCTCGGTAGGATCGAGAGAGAAGAAGAGGTGAAAAACGAAGGGGGAATTTATTGAAAGGGGGCAAGGTATACCCCTCTTGACCCCCTAGGATTGTTGTTGGGGTTATTAAAGGGTCCCGTGGGGAAAATAAAAAAAAAATTATTTTTCACGGTAGAAGCGTTTCCAGGGCCGCGAACTGGGCCGCAAACTGGTAGCGAAACGGGAATTCGCCATTTTGTGCTTCGTTTTAATTGTTTAGAGACAAAAATTATCGCCGCACATCGGCCACAATGCATGAATATCGTTGAAAAGTCAGCGGTATTCATGCATTATCCAGCAAATGCTCTTAGCCATGTTATCCACCTTCCATTGATTAACAGAAAGCTGATTGGCTCTCCGGTGTCTGTCAACATTCTAAATAGTCCGGAGCGGCCGCCATCTTATCTCTCGGTAGGATCGAGAGAGAAGAAGAGGTGAAAAACGAAGGGGGAATTTATTGAAAGGGGGCAAGGTATACCCCTCTTGACCCCCTAGGAATGTTGTTGGGGTTATTAAAGGGTCCCGTGGGGAAAATAAAAAAAAATTGATTTTTCACGGTAGAAGCGCTTCACGGGCCGCGAACTGGGCCGCAAACTGGTAGCGAAACGGGAATTCGCCATTTTGTGCTTCGTTTTTATTGTTTAGAGACAAAAATTATCGCCGCACATCGGCCACAATGCATGAATATCGCTGAAAAGTCAGCGATATTCATGCATTATCCAGCAAATGCTCTTAGCCATGTTATCCACCTTCCATTGGATAACATGGCTAAAAACCGCTCTGTGCGTGAGCTTTTTTTTTTTTTTTTTTTTGCTGCGTGACGTTTGTTAACGTTCGATTCGATGGAAATCAGGAAGTGTTGAACACCATTTTGTCACTGCGAGTAAATATTTTGTTATAAATGAATCCTTATTGATAAACATTGTCTGCGCCATCTTGCGTTTTTGTCCAATGCCACAATTTTGTCGTGCACGGCAGCCATTTTAGATGCCTTGACCAGGGCCACTCTCTGCACGCCGTCGATTCTCAGCATGGCTCCCCACCCTCGCACGCATCTCCCCCACGCAATGGTCACCCCCGCTCTCTCTCTCATGCATGGGCCATATACTTCCCCCATCTGCGCTGCTCTTCTCTGAGAATCACACCCTGTGCCCGTTCGACACCTCCCTTTCACCCTATTCACTACCGCACCCTCTGACACTTCTCTTCCTCTGTGTCCGATTGTCCAGGCCGGACCTAGGCTATCACCTAGCCCTGCGGATGTAGTTTATGGCTCCAGCTGTAGAGTATCCAGACATGCCAACCCTCCCGATTCAGGTGTGAGACTACTGATTTCAGTGCTAGTCTTTCGCTTCCCGATTCCTGCAAGGAAAAACCCGGGGGCATATTTCCAACAACTAGCGGTAATTTTTGTCTCTAACTTGTTTAGAGACAATAATTATCGCCGCACTTCGGCAAATTTTATCGCACATAAACCTTGCTATTAGCAAGGTTTATCGCAAATGCGATAAAAAACGGCCGCAATGCATGAATATCGCTGAAAAGTCAGTGATATTCATGCATTAGTCAGCAAATGCTCTTAGCCATGTTATCCACTTCCCATTGAACAAGCGCATGGTCTTTTAAAGATTTGTGAAGTACTCGGGGCGGCGGTGTGTGTGTGTCCTCTTTCAGGAGCGGGCGGGGGGGCACTGGCAGCAATTTGCAGGCCAGGCAGTGTTCAACACGTGCATCACCCTTTCTCTGCCTGCTATTGCGCTCCATTCTTCGGAAAGGTAAGAAAAAGAACGTGCATTTGAGTTTGAAATGTCCGATCTTGTAGCAGTACACTTGCAAAGCCCACACATGACAATAACCCGATTCAAGGCCCCATTCACCCGATTTTTAAAAAAAATATAGTACTCCAAGACAGTTACATTTTAAAAGTTTATTAATATTTAAATATAACGAACGCAACAAAAACTGTAAATATATTTAACCATTTTTTGAAATTAACCAGAACTATTACGATAACAACAACAACAACAATAATATAACTTTTATGCCTAAATTACGCAAACATTTAGCTAATCTGCTAAAGGGGGGAGTCGCCATTTCTTTACAATAAGCAATAATGAAAAATCCACATCAATAGGGTTGCCCGTTTTCTCGATGCAGCACTATAGTGCAATATACACAGCACCTGGGGTGTCAAGAGTGAACAGGTCTTTCTTTGTTCCTTAAGATGTTATCTCCGAGAATGCTGATGCATTGGTGTCTGTACACTTCTTTGTCAATTCTGTCAAGATGATAACTGCTTTATAAACAGACGATATCTTTGTTTAGTCATTAGTGTTAAGTGTGTCTGAAACTACAGTGCCCTTCTGTTTTTTTTTCTTCAGGCTCTACAGAGTTTTGTGTGTTGTTCTTTTGAGCGACAATTATTCCAGAGGTTTCAGGTTCACTTGTTTTGTTCTGCAGTGAGTTAACAGCTTTAGAGAGTTCATGTTTATTTGCTATGTCCTGCTGTTCGTGAACTGCTTCAGAGACGTCAGCCTCATTTTTTATGTTTCAGTAGATCCTGGACCTGCCCGGCCGCGCCCAAAATGGCGCCGGTGTAAATGGGACTCGTAACTGCTTGTTCTGTACTGGTTGCCCAACCTTGATATCACGAGATACATATGCAGTTTTGAAGCACATGGCGGAGGCTTGTCTGCTGTAGTGGGGCGCCCCTTTATCGTTTCAGTCGCCATTCCGCCCGCTTTTGCTACACTGTGCCTCATCCGCCATTCAGCTGTTTACCGCCCGCTCTTACGGCTACAGCGTCTCGCTCACCATGTAGTTGAGTTGTTCCCACTCTTGCGGTGCAGCGGTAGGCGGCTGCCACAGGACTCTTAAAATGGCGGCCGGCTCTTCGGATTTGGGCCTGGTCCAGTAAAATGGCCCTGGGACACCTTGGAACTCGGACGCTTGTCTGCCAGGGCTTGGGTTCCATTCTCGAAAGCGTCCCCTCAGCCTTGAAGATTGTACAAAAGTCTTGGGGGCCCTCGACTCCCGCAGGCTTCCGGTGGGGAGCGGCTGCCATGATTGCTTGCGGAATGGCCACGACGGAGCTACGAGATGGTGGTGCTCTCATGGTGACGCCAGCTTCAGTCTGAAACATCCAGAAACAAGGTGGGGCTTTCATCGTTTGGGGAAAAAAAATGTTTTAATCCAATGAAAAGTGTTATTTTTAGGTCACATGACCTAGTCTTACATAATTAGGAAAAGAAAAGTAAAATGAACCAATGAAAAGTTTTATTAACAAGTCACATGACCTGTTATGCTTACGTTACGCGCTGCGCGGCGCGCTCTGGATCGTTTCCGGGAAGCTGCGCCTTGCGCACCGGAGCACTTCCGGGTGCGCTAACGCGTCGCGTCATATGACGCATTACGCGACAATGCAGGTGCAGAATATAGTCAAAATGTCTCCACCAACCAGCGGTCGGAATTCCACCGCTTTCAGCAGTCCAAAAAGTTCGGTCAAATCTTAAGAGCGGGAGCAACTCAACTACATGGTGAGCGAGACGTTGTAGTCGCAAGAGCGAGCGGTAAACAGATGAATGGCGGAAGAGGCACAGAGTACCAAAAGCGGGCAGAATGGCAACTAAAACGGTAAAGGGGCGCCCTACGACAGCGTGTCTTCAGGTGAAACGGATTGTGGGACAAGGTCCAGAATGAAAGATTCTTCAAAAGGGAAAAAATTCCGCCAGACCCCGGGAGCCGGCCGCCTATGCCGGGGGCGATCTCAGGCCTCACCAGGGCAACACGACTTGGGGAGGGGGCAGGAGCCAAGCGCCCCCTCTCAGTCCGCGCCATCTCACCGCCCCTCGGGGGCCTCCGTCAAGCGGTTTAGGGAGGCACCGTATCACATTGTTTTCCAATGCAGTCAGGTCCACAAATGGACCCCACTTACTTTGAATAGTGAAGCTGCAGCAGGTGCAAATAAGGTTTAAACAGTGTTACAAGAACTGCTTAGAACTCTGAAGTATGGCACCCAATAACCAAGACTTATGCCATTTATGTAAGGCAGTGACATGGAAGCAACTCAGGGACAAAAAGCATGAACGAACATTCACATATGAAAATCTTATGTGGAGAAGGGGTAGAATCCAAACGCCCCCTGCCAGTTCGCGCCACTACACCGTATGTGGAAAACCTGAAGCCATCATTCTACAAACTCTCAACGCTTGTTATCAGTGCATGAGTTTCATGCTCGATCGATTGAGCTAGCCGGATCGGGCAATAAAAAGTATAAAATAGTTATGTAAATAGTTATTTAATAAAATGTTTTATTCTGTTTCTTTGGTGGTGTGTTGTGTATATTTATAATATTTGCATAGGGTTTGCCGTTATTTTGGGCGGTGTGGGTGGCGGAGTCGAGCTGTTTTGCAGCCCTCATGGTGTGGAGCTCAATTCATTTCACTATTTTCGTATTTCTCATGAAGGGTTATTCCTAATGTTTGTATTTTACCGAGGTTAAAAAGAGATCGAATTAGTGGTCTACTGATTTTGCTCGATTACTTTTATTTTTTTACACGATTTTTCACTATCTGCAAAGACTAAACAGAGTATTGCGACTTTGTGCTTGTTTGTAAATAGAGAATGATCCAAAGAGAACCAATTGTAAAACAGTAAATGCTTGGATAATAATCAATCAAATGGAGAGACAAGCAGGTACGACGGATTACAACAGGGGTAAAGGTCTGCGTTAACTACCGTCCACTATCTGCAAAGAGAGAGTACTACTAAGAGAAAAGAGGGGAGTGGGGGGGGGGCAGCGTTCAAAGCACATCAGCGTGCATAAACACGAAAACGTTTTTACCTATCACGTACTTGACATTTGACAGCTTTTGATGTTTGCTATTAAAAAACCATTGAAATTCACAGAAAAAAACATAGGTTATACTCCATATATAGTTAGGAATTTGCATTTACAAAACCTTGAAAATTCAATGAAAAAACCATTGGTTTTAGGCCATATATAGTTAGGGATTTGCATTTAGAAAACCTTATTTTACTCGCATAAAACCATTGAAATTCCATATATAGTTATAAGCGCTAACTATATATCGCGCACCCGCAATCCACTGCTGATGATGTCACATATTACATCATTCATGACATGGTTAGTGACATCACTGATGACATCACTGATGACATCTCAAATGACATCACTGATGACATCACTGATAACATCTCATTTGACATGACTGATCACATCACTGATGATATCATTCATGTGATAATACCATGAACCTCTTCAGACTCTAATATAACCTTAGATACAATCAGTGTAAACAGACAGTCACTCATCCATGGAGTTACTCACACACCTAGTCAGTTATGCCAAAAATCAATCACACCTCCATTTTCTCAACTATACAGTTATACACACCTTACTTATTCAAACATATACTAACACATATTTACTTTACTCTCTTATACAATCTCTGATACATGTTCACAATGATCCATACAGCCACTCACACATTCACTAGCTCTTATGCACAGTTATTTATAGATGTCAACTCTCACATGTACTGTGTTTTACATATGTACTTAATTTGACATGCAGCACTGAGATATCCATTCACTCACTAATACACTCATGCACAGTCAACCGCCCATACAGCTGTTTCCACATGCAGTTTTGAATCTATACATATAGTGAATCAACTACTCACACATCTATGTACAGAGTCACACACCTCTCAGCCACCCATACACACACACTCAGTTTCCCATACAAATACTTGGACAACCAATCAATAACCCATACAGTTACTCATATAGCTACTGATCAACATATGCAGCAGTTTGTAGAACAACAGATATAATGATGCACAAATTAAAACAGTTTAGTCACTAACCCATGCACTCAGTGAGACACATTTAATCACTCACTCATACAGTCAGTCTTGCACCTACTAAATCCTTCATCCAGACACTTATACATCGACTCATTCTTCAATATGTAAGACATATTTTAACTTTACAGAAACATACAGTCACTGGATGTTGTAATCAGTGATGTCATCAGTGATGTCATTTGAGATGTCATCAGTGATGTCATCAGTGATGTCACTAACCATGTCATGAATGATGTAATATGTGACATCATCAGCAGTGGATTGCGGGTGCGCGATATATAGTTAGCGCTTATAACTATATATGGAATTTCAATGGTTTTATGCGAGTAAAATAAGGTTTTCTAAATGCAAATCCCTAACTATATATGGCCTAAAACCAATGGTTTTTTCATTGAATTTTCAAGGTTTTGTAAATGCAAATTCCTAACTATATATGGAGTATAACCTATGGTTTTTTCTGTGAATATATATATATATATATATATATATTGCCTACTGACGGTCGCCAGTAGGTAGTTATAGTTAGGATTGTTTTCAATGCAAAATCTCAAAATTCTATTGAGAATAACTTTGGCACCGGTTGACGAATCTGCCTGAAAATTTCCTCAAATTTACCTCGCGGAGCTCTGGTCCTTCCTTGGAAGTTTGAGGGGGATTCGTCAAGCAGGGGCCGAGATAAAAGGGGGGTCCCAAAACGTGTTTTCCCCATGTTAATTTCCATAGGGCGGTGGACCTCACTTTTAGCCCGAACGGCTGAATGGATTTCCACCAAACTTGGCAAAATTGTAGGGACTGGTACCCCGATGTGCCTTTGCTATGTCTCAAGATATATGCTCCAAAAAATATATATTGGGCTACATTGGGCTATATATATGTTAGAGCCCAAATGTAGCCCAATGTAGCCCAATGTAGCCCAAAGATGGCCACCAGAGACAAAAAAACAAATAGCCCAAATATCAGCCAGATGTAGCCCAACTATAGCCCAATGACAGAATGTCCCAGAGTGTCCTAAAGAACAACTAGAGTGCTAACAGTCTTACTTATGACAAAAGTATGGCACACCTGAAGTCATCTTGATTGGAATAAAGTGTTAACACTTAAAACATTTAATTTGCAAAGGAACAAAATGAGGGGGTTCATTTTGCCATAGAAATTATGATTATTGCTGAAGAAAGAAAAATGAGGGCACATTTTGAGTGACTTCTCAAATCCTCTTATATTCCATTAAAAAAATTCTGATATGCAGTCTCCCAAGATGGCCACCAGAGACAAAAGAGCCCAAATGTAGCCCAAATATCAGCCATATGTAGCCCAACTATAGCCCAATGACAGAATGGCCCAGAGTGTTCTAAAGAACAACTAGAACGCTAACAGTCTTACTTATGACAAAAGTATGGCACACCTGAAGTCATCTTGATTGGAATAAAGTGGTAACACTTAATACATTTAATTTGAAAAGGAACAAAATGAGGGGTTTCATTTTGCCATAGAAATGATATATATATATATATATATGAGACAGAACTCGTTCCGGCACAAGCCTGTGCCGCCAATTATATCCGACAATCAGCCAAGAAAGAACGAAGAGTTGAACCCAATTTCTGTGCAATAACAGGGTGTTTATTTAGGTGTTTGCTGAGCCTGTCCGCCATAACGCGTTTCGACTGTTCCTACAGTCTTGATCACATGGTAAGGTCACATTACCTAGCAATGGATTTTATAATCAAAATAGAGGGCGGACAAATATTCTCACGCTCTCTAAACCAATGTTATGAGCTTTTTACAAGAAAACAAACAAGGGACTTCATGTTAGCGCCCCAAAGTCTATACAGTTAAAATGCAATTAAACTCATAGTGAGTATATACAACTGTACAACTATAATACATTGAGTAAAGTATCATATATATACACATTTACACATTTACAATGAATAAATAAATAAATAAATTCATCATACTTACTATAAACTAATTTTATAAGTTTATAGAATATTCTCACAATTTTTCTTTTACAAAAAGCTCAAAAAAATAGGGATATACCCCACAGTGGGGTTATATTAAAGTGCTTAGTGCTAATGCATATATTCCACTTGCGAAAGATTTATGAAAAGCTAAAATCCAATGCTAATAAGGTTAAGAGCAGCAATCACAGCATAGTGCAAATAATTAGATAAAGTGTCAGTGCTATTTTTCAGTGCAAAATATTTGGTAATTTTAAAAACATGTAAAAAAATCCCCAAAAGACATGTTCAATGCACAAAGACATATAGCGGGAGCCCCCACTAAAGTAAGAAGTAGAAATCCTGAAATTGACTTGTACACCAAATAAATATAAACTTCTCAAAAACTATGTATGTATTCGTCATGGGATACAGATCCATAAAGGGTAAAAAAAGTGAAATTACTGTAAACATTTTATGGATGACTGTAAACATCCCAAAAATATCATAGGTTGTTTTATCTAGTTTATACATATGAAGATGAAATTATGTATGAAAAAACAAATCATAAACAGGTATACAAGTCTTCACTCGCATTCAGCCCCGCAGGAGTACGACTGTCTAATTCAAGAATATATCTTGTCTCCAGGACCCTTAGTAGAGCATCCCTATTTCCACCCCTTTTCAGGGGCAATACACTATCTATGACATAGTATGTTAAATGTCTAGGGTCACTATCATGCGTGCTTTCAAAATGGCGAGCTACGGGATACGATTGGTCCCTCGTGCTAATAGCTCGTATGTGCTGCAAAATCCGCCTGTGAGCCGGCAGGCGGGTACTCCCCACATACCGTAGCTCACAGGGGCATTGCAACACATAAACTGCAAATTCCGTCTTGCAGGTGAGCTGTTTGTTAATAAGCTGAGGTTCTGTTTTGAAAGGGGTCATGTACTGTTTCTTACTACAGCCATGTCTGCAGGCCTTGCAGACCGAACATTTTTTAAAACCGTTACTGAGTGCCATAAAGGTTTTAGAAGGTGGTTGGTATAAATGGTTTTTGACCAGTTATTCGGCCATAGAAATTGATTTTCTAAATGAAAATTCGGGTTTTCTGCCAACTAGTCCCCCAATAACCGGATCCCCGGTTATCAGATTCCAGTTGCGGCTGAAAATTGTCCGAATTTCCTTGTGCTGTTTGTTGTAAGAGATTATGACCCTGGAAGACTCAACTTTATTTTGAGTGCTGGAAACAATAGTTTTAGCTCTAGGAATCAGTGCCTCAGTTCTCGTCAAGTTGTTCGAACGAGTAATGGCCTTGTCAACTGTTTTCGCAGAGTAACCCCTAGCCAGGAAGCGAGATTTACAAGCCTCCTGGGCTTTCAAACATTCATCTTCTGAACTACAGATTCTTCTAATACGCAACATCTCCCCAAAAGGGATGCTGCGTATTAGGTGGGGGGGATGTTGGCTTGCCGCGTGAAGAATGGTATTGCCGGCAGTCGGCTTCCTATACAACTTAGTTGCTATCATATCAGACTTTATGTAAACCTCCAAATCCAGAAAACATACCGACGAAGCACTTATAGTTGAAGTAAATTCTAAATTTAAATCATTTTTCTTAAGTTGGTTAACAAATGACTCAGCCTCAATCTCAGATCCCTGCCAAATCAGAAACAGATCGTCAATGTAACGAAGATACAGAGGAACATGATTAACCATGACAGTGCGATGTTTTCCCCAGAGTACCTGTTCCTCCCACCAGCCCATGTGCAAGCACGCTAGGCTGGGGGAGAAACAGGCACCCATTGCTACTCCCTGTATCTGTTGATAGACTTGGTTATTAAACAAAAAATAATTTTGTTCCAAACATATTTTGATCATAGTGATAAGCATGTTGTTATGTGCTGAGAAATTGATCAATCGTCTGTTGAGAAAATACTTTATGGCTGCTATACCATCCTGATGTCTTATAGATGTGTATAGAGATGTAACATCTAGCGTCATAAGTATGTAATCTGATTGACAAGGTATATCCTTGAGTTTCCTTATAAAGTCTGAAGAATCCTGCACATAGGATTTCAAAGTTTTTACATATTCTTGCAAAAAATAGTCAATATAGGATGACATATGTTCAGTAGAACTATTAATTGCAGAGATTATTGGACGTCCCGGTGGGTTATCAATCCGTTTATGTATCTTAGGAAGTAGATAAAACGTAGGGATAACTGGAAATTCCTTTTTCAAATACCCAAATTCCTCTTTTGTTATCAAATTAGTACTTCTCCATGTGACCAATTTGGCATTTTGATCTTGCCATGCCAATTTGATAGCTCCCAAATTGCTCTTTTTGTAACAATGATGATCACTAAGTTGCTGTTCAGCCTCCTCTATATACATTTGACGTGGCCAGAGAACCACATTCCCGCCTTTGTCCGCCTGGCGGACTATGATAGTACTGTCTGATTCCAGTTTTTTTATCAGGGAGTGGTAGTTCTGGTTCATTTTGCTTATTGTCAAACGTTTCTTATTCGTAACAGTATAGAGTGATTTGAGGTCTTTTGTGATCAAGTCTTGGTATACATCTATGTTATCATGAGTAGCAATAGGGAGAAATACCGATTTAGGTTTGAAGGGGGTCACACATGTTGCAATGTCAACGCTCGAAGTAACAAAAGGAATATGGCTTGATGTTTCACCTGCCTCCTGTAAAGCCCATATCTCATCAAAGTCTGTACGATCTTCAACGGTGAGAATGTTTGGACTATTTGGTTCCGTTATAGTTGGCTTCTTAGTTGGTTTTTGCTGGAAGAATTTTTTAAGTTTTAACTTCCTGACGAATCTGAACGCATCCATTCTAGTGTCAGCATAATTGAAATTACACGGAGGGCAATATGTTAATCCAAGGTTTAAGATCTTTTTGTCACTGTCCGAAAGTTTAAATGAGGTTAAGTTAATTACTGCGTTGGAGCCGACCCTTGTTTCTTCGTGGTCTTCTTGTTCCAACGTTTTTTCGGTTCTTGCAAAGGTTTTTTGCTTTCGGGTTTTCCAGGCTCTGCATTTGCGCCTTTGGTTACGCTTCCAGTTGTTTCTTGTGCGTTTGGCCCTCCAGCAGGAAAGCGGGGTCTCAGGGTTTCTCGACGATCTTGGCACATAACACTGACTTCTTGTGCCAGTGTTAATTTGGTAAACCCCAAGTCCTTACTGTTCATACCCTCGTTTTCTGATTCACTGCCCAGAGAGCTCGCATCTGATGAAGAAGGTACACTAACTGTGCTATTCAGCTGTGTAGTGCGTGTTTTTCTGGCCCTTGTTTTTACCTTATCATAGCGTTTTGCATATGTAAAAATTTGGCCGTTGAGATAGTCTAAGCGATCACGCTCAAATTTGAAAGCTTTCCGCTTTTTGATCACTTCTTCCTCTTTCTTAACTCTGAATTCCATGTCTGCCCTCATTTTGTCAATGGCTTCACTGGAACCCAAACACGCCAGTTCTTCTTCTAATTTTTCAATTTGGGCTTGAATTTTGATACGGTCAGATTCTGCATATTTTACCAGAATTGCCATTAATTTAGCAGATGATTCCAGGTTAGCCTCCGCCCACTCAGTAAGCATATTTGGGTCAGGCGCTTCATAGCTGGGTGCTAAATTAATCCTCAGGCCTCTCGGTACCCTGTGCTCTTGTAAATACATATTTAGGGACTTATTCTCCCACCATTTGGACTGTTCCTTAAGTCTGAGCTTTTCCAATTTTCTAAACTGTTCCCGTATTGGAGGATTAATATTTCCTTGTGCTGTTTGTTTTGGGATTTCAGTGCCCCCAGCCGGGGGCTGCACGAAAATGAGGCTAGCCGCCTCCTCTCTGCTCCGCAACGCTTCAGCAGACATGACTCTGATGTAGCAATGAAATTGACAAAACACCACTGTTTTAAACGTTCGCAGTCAGTTTTAGAGTTGCGCACTCCTATGAACGCCGCGATGTTTAAACACACTCCCCTCCGGAGATTCCGACGTCTCCTACCTTCGTGAGCTGCCTTATACGCCAACGCCTCACTTGAAACTGAAGGCTCCGACTCTCGTATGTAGGCAGGGCTCTGTGGTTGTCCGGGGGCTCCAGGCAGCCAACTTCACGCCGAAGAAATGTAGATTCAATTCCCGAAGGGAACTGAAAGCTTTCCGCCGCCGAGCCCAGAGAAAGGGGGAGGGATTCAACTCGCACTGCTGAAAGCCTTCCCAGTGCAAAGTATGAGACAGAACTCGTTCCGGCACAAGCCTGTGCCGCCAATTATATCCCACAATCAGCCAAGAAAGAACGAAGAGTTGAACCCAATATCTGTGCAATAACAGGGTGTTTATTTAGGTGTCTTGCTGAGCCTGTCCGCCATAACGCGTTTCGACTGTTCCTACAGTCTTGATCACATGGTAAGGTCACATTACCTAGCAATGGATTTTATAATCAAAATAGAGGGCGGACAAATATTCTCACGCCCTCTAAACCAATGTTATGAGCTTTTTACAAGAAAACAAACAAGGGACTTCATGTTAGCACCCCAAAGTCTATACAGTTAAAATGCAATTGAACTCATAGTGAGTATATACAACTGTACAACTATAATACATTGAGTAAAGTATCATATATATACACATTTACACATTTACAATGAATAAATAAATAAATAAATCCATCATGCTTACTATAAACTAATTTTTTAAGTTTATAGAATATTCTCACAATTTTTCTTTTACAAAAAGCTCCAAAAAAAAAATATATATATATTCACTGAAAAAACCATAGGTTATAGACCATATATAGTTAGGAATTAGCATTTACAAAACCTTGAAAATTCACTGAAAAAAACATAGGTTATAGACCATATATAGTTAGTAAAAAGGAGGAGATTAGGTTCTCTGCGAAGCGCCTCCGGTAGCTTATTCCAGATGGTCGGAGCCTGAACTGAAAAAGATCTGCCTCCTTTTGTTGTTAACTTGAAGCGTGGACAGGATAGCAGAAAAGATCCGGATGATCGCAAGGTGCGCTTAGGCTCGTATATCTCAAGCCTTTCTTTTATGTAGGCTGGCGCCTGTCCGTGGATTGCTTTGTGGCAGATACACATGCTCTTAAATTCTACTCTCTGCGTCATAGGCAACCAATGTTGCCAATGCCAGTAAGAGCCAGTGAATGTGTGAGTGGCTGTATGGATCATTGTGAACTTGTATCAGGGATTGTATAAGAGAGTAAATATGTGTTAGTATATGTTTGATTAAGTAAGGTGTGTATAACTGTATAGTTGAGGAAATGGAGGTGTGATTGATTCTTTGCATGACTGACTAGGTGTGTGAGTAACTCCATGGATGAGTGACAGTCTGTGAGTGTCTGTTTACACTGATTGTATCTAAGGTTATATTAGAGTCTGAAGAGGTTCATCGTATTATCACATGCATGATATCATCAGTGATGTGATCAGTAATGTCAAATGAGATGTCATCAGTGATGTAATCAGTGATGTCATTTGAGATGTCACCAGTGATGTCATCAGTGATGTCATTTGAGATGTCATCAGTGATGTCATCAGTGATGTCACTGACCATGTCATGAATGATGTAATATGTGACATCATCAGCAGTGGATTGGGGGTGCGCGATATATAGTTAGTGCAACTAACTATATATGCGAATTTCAATGGTTTTGTGTGAGTAAAATAAGGTTTTGTAAATGCTAATTCCTAACTATATATGGTCTATAACCTATGGTTTTTTCAGTGAATATATATATATATATATCTATATATATATATATATATATATTCAGTGTAGCAAAAGTGAGCGGAATGGCAACTGAAACGGTAAAGGGGCGCCCCAGTACAGCAGACGAGCCTCCACCTGGGGAGGCCCGTTCACGCCGCCTCCCCCCCCCCCCGGGGCGCCCCATGCCCTTTTTCGGAACAGCATTGTAGGATGCCAAAACCAGTGCGGCAACTTACTGGACATCACCTGGGTGCCATCCACATCTCAGCGCGTTCTGCTGCCTTGGGACTATTCGCACAACAGACCGCTACTGACGAGGCCTCCCCACGCACCCCCCGGGACGTCCCACTCCGTTTTTCGGAGCTGCATTGTAGGATACCAAAAACCAGTGCGGCACCCAGGTAACATCACCTGGGTGCCGTCCAGAACTCAGCACGTTGTGCTGCCTTGGAACTATTCGCACAAAACACAGCTACTGACCATTGTTGCTTATTTTTTCAAAAAAATGTTTAAATGTATTTACTGTTTTTGTTGCGTTGTATATATTTATAAGTTATTAAAGTGTTATAATCCTACTACTTTGTTGAAGTGCTACATATTTTTAATGTGACACATAATTGTAAAAACTTTGATGTACAAAGAGGCATCCCTGGAATCTTCCACTTCAGGCTCGGACCCACACACCCTCACAGTGAGAATCCCCTCCCCAAGCACAATACAGGATGGTTATCAGATAGTAGGAACGCGTGTGGTGTGACGGATCTCATCGGGTGGGGGCCTTGATCTACTGTAACTCCTTTGAAGAGGGGTGATTCTCTACAGCTGGGGCCATAAACTACATCTGCAGGGCTAGGTGATAGCCTGGGACCGGCCTGGACAATTGGACACAGAGGAAGAGGAGTGTCAGAGGGTGCGGTAGTGAATAGGGTGAAAAGGAGGTGTCGGGCGGGCACAGGGTGTGATTCTCAGAGAAGAACAGCGCAGATGGGAGGAGGTTTCTGGCCCATGCATGAGAGAGAGAGCGGGGTGACCAGTGCGTGGGGGAGATGCTTGCGAGGGTGGGGAGCCATGCTGAGGATCGGCGGCGTGCAGAGAGTGGGTCTGGTCAAGGCATCTAAAATGGCTGCCGTGCTCAACAAAAGTGTGGCATTGCAAAAAAGGCAAGATGGCGCAGACAATGTTTATCAATAAGGATTAATTTATAACAATTATTTTTAACAAAATATTTACTCGCAGTGACAAAATGGCGGTCAACAGTTCCTGAATTCCATCAAATCGAACGTTAACAGACGTCACGCAGCAAAAAAAAAAACGCTCACGCACAGCCGCTGGAAGACATGTATCAACATATGAGCCTCCTCAGCCACCCTCAGAAAACATAAGGGGTCAGGATACGTCTCCCGTACCCCCTTATACCTAGTAATTTAATTAAATCGAAACACAAAATGGCGAATTCACGTTTCGCTACCAGTTTGCGACCCGGTTCGCGAACCGAGAAGCGCTTCTACCGCGAAAAATCAAATTTTTATTATTTGCCCCACGGGACCCTTTAATAACCCCAACATCATTCCTAGGGGGTCAAGAGGGGTCTACCTTGCCCCCTTTCATTAAATTCCCCCTTCGTTTTTCTCCTCCTCTTGTCTCTCGATCCTACCGAGAGACAAGATGGCGGCCGCACCGGACTGTTTAGAATGTTGACAGACACCGGAGAGCCAATCAGCTTCGCTACGCAAAGCTCCGTTACGCGAAAAGTATGCGATCTGGAGCGCTATCTGGGACGCTGTCACAGATATATCTGTTTTTTTAAACGTTAATTTCTCAAAATCCACTGGAGCACATATATTGAGACCCAGAAAAGGCACATCGGGCTAACAGTCCCTATAATTTTGCCAAGTTTCGTGTAAATCCATTCAGCCGTTCGAGCTAAAAGTGAGGCCAAAGGCCCTATGGAAAAATGAATGGGAAAAACGCGTTTTGGGACCCCCCTTTTTTCTCGGCCCCCCCTTGACGGAACCCCCCCAAATTTTCGGGGCTGCTCAGAAACAAAATGTGCCATTTTCCTGAAAATTTCAGCCGATTCCGTCCACAAACGCCAAAGTTATTAGACATAGAATTTTCAAAAGTTCCATAGAGAAAAAATCCTAACTATATATACCTACTGGCGACCAGAGACTGAGAATATCAAAAAAATTAGAGAGGATATGCTGATTAGACTGCGAAAGGATGAAGATGCGATAAAAAAGCGCAAAGCTTTCAAATTTAACAGAGACAAACTTGATTACCAGAATGGTAATGTCTTCACATTTGCCCGGAGGTACGGCGCTGCTAAAAATAAAGACAACATAGCCACTCAGCGCAAAAAACAAGGCACCGCGGGTGATAGCACACCCTCGCTCACATCTACTTCTGAACAAAGTGTTGTCAGTGGAAGTGAAAATGAAGAGGAATGCGGTCCATCTAACCAGCCAAAAGACGGAGTTTTAATTATTTCCCGGGCAGAGGAAATGAATGTGCTTTGCCAAGACTGGAGAGAAAAGCTAAGACCCCGGAAGAAGCAGCCGCAACAAAAAGGCTCGCAAACGCCAAGCGGGGGGCCAGGAGGCAGCGCTACAGGCAGCGCAAACGTAAGCAAACCTCCGAAAAAAACAACGAGGGGCAGATGGAACCGAAAATGAATCTTGAAGACACGGCTAATACTGTTATCAACCTTTCTGACATCGCATTGAATAAGGCCGAATGTCAGATACTTTCTCTTGGCCTTTCTTTCAGTCCCGAAAGCAATTTTAATTATTCTGAAACCCGAATGGATGTGTTTCGATTTATCCGGAAATTAAAATTGCTAAAATTTCACAAAACAAAGGCAAATAAGGACAGCACTAAGACTCCTCAATATGCAACCATTCCACCCTTATTATCTGCCGGTGATGTGAATTTGGTCTTTGACCTACAGCAACTTCAGGAAGATCAAACTGAACCCATTGGTGCATTGGGATTGGAAGGTATGGATTTTGGTTGCACTACAAAAACTCCATTCAAACCAAAATCGATTTTTTTGCCTATTATGATGCATGATAACTTAGATCGTTTTCATGAACTGGTTGCCTCGGACTTGAAAGATCTATACAGAGTCACTAATCAATGTAGCACCAAAATGAATTGCAAACAAAGGTGCTACATAGAATTGATGAAGAAGTTACAGGCCAGTGAGGAACTTGTTATAAAACATTCTGACAAGGGGGGCAACATTGTTCTCTGGCCTAGACCCATATATATGGAGGAGGCTTACAGCCAACTCAATGATGTTTCTTGCTATAAACGTAGTAATTTACAAATAATGAAGTCATCTTGGTTGGATTATTATGGCAAATTACTAGCTTGGAAAAGTAGTGGATTAATCAGTAATGATGAATACCTTTTTTTGCATAATGATTACCCTACTGTACCTTCGATATATTTTCTTCCCAAGGTGCATAAGAATATGGAAAAACCACCTGGCAGGCCCATAATCTCTAGTATTGGGAGTTTAACTGAGAACACCTCCAAATATGTAGATTTTTTCTTACAAGAATGGGTGCTCATATTACCATCTTATGTTAGGGACACCTCTGATTTCTTGAGAAAAATTCGTGACAACAATTGGTCTGATGACTTGATTTTATTACCATGGATGTTGCATCCCTCTACACTTCGATCAGTCATCGGGATGGGATCAGGGCGATTGAATACTACCTCAATCGTAGACCTGCATGCTTTACTCTCCACAACAAAATGTTGGTGGATATGATTAAAATATGTTTGGAACATAACTATTTTACTTTTGATAACACCATCTTCCAGCAGATAAGGGGGGTAGCTATGGGGGCCTGCTTCTCCCCCAGCTACGCTTGCCTACATATGGGCTGGTGGGAGGAGCAGGTCCTGAAAACAGAGCATGAAACCACCTTGAAGGCACATGTCCCCCTTTGGCTAAGGTATATCGATGACCTCTTCATCTTGTGGAGGGGGTCAGAGGAAGTAGCCAGGGACTTCATTGACAGCCTAAATGATAACCAATTGAACCTGCAGTTCACTGCTCACATGAGCAAGACCTCTGTAGTCTTCCTAGATGTTGAAGTATATATAAATAATAACAGTATATGTACTAGACTACATCGTAAGCCTACTGCTGGAAACTCGGTTCTTCATGCTTCTAGTCACCATCCCCAGCACTTGATCAACAGCATCCCCTACGGGGAGATGCTGCGGATCAAACGCATCTGCAGTGATGAGGAGGAATGCAAACTGGCACAGAGGAGTTGTAAGGAACGGTTCCTTCTAAGGGGATATAGTCCTGCGATTATAGAGAAAGCCATTCACAAAACTGAGTCTCTGAATCGTGAAAGTGCTTTAGCCCCTAGAATCCCAATCACGGCTAGTGGTGCCAGTAAAAAGGTGAGGGTCATTGTCACCTATAATAAACAACAGGCGGCCATTAGAAAAATACTCAGAAGACATTGGGATTTATTGTTGAAGGACCCCGTTATTGGCGAGGACTTACTTAGGGACAACCCTACCCCTCAAATAACTTTTCGTAAAGCCAGATCCATGGGTAATAGTCTGGACAAATGTAATCCTGAAATCAGGCCCCCAACTAATTGGCTTTCCAAACAAAAAGGCTTTTTCAAATGTTTTCATTGCAAAGCTTGCAAGCATGCCAAAAATGTTAAGGAATATAATACTTCTTTCTTGCCCCAACCTGTTAAAATCAAACGACGCATTACATGTAAAACTGAATACGTTGTTTATGTGTTGGAATGCCCTTGTGCATTGCGTTATATTGGCAGTACTAAGTTACCCGTGCACATGAGGATCCTTCAACACCTCCGGGCCATTAACAACAAGGACCAAACATACCCGGTTGCACGGCATTTCGAAGCCAAACATGGCAGTGACAACACTCTTCTTCAGTACTTTGCCATAGACTGTATACCTTCGTCGCGCAAAGGGGGAAACAGGGACAGTGCCTTAAGAGTGTTGGAGACTAGATACATCTTGGAATTAAATTCCAAAGTTCCAAATGGTCTTAACACCACAGAGGACTTATATACATGTATATAAATCAAGTCTCACTGTCCCTGTATTTATAGATAGAAAGTTTGGTTAGCTTTGCATTGCCTATGTGTTTTGGAACATTGTTTGAGAAAATATACTGCTATGGTACTGCTAAAACTCTCCATTTATCTATTATAGAATGCCTTCATAAGTTTCTCTACACATACATCTGCGCTAATATAATGTAACTAAGCATTGTCTTTTTTTAACTACTCACTGAACACATTGGTGGTTATTAGTTGTAATCTAAGTAGTACTTTTGATTTATTTTTTCACTGATTCACTGTTAATTTATCACTAAATTTCTCGCCTAAAATACTCTGGCAGCTGATAAAATCGATCATTTAATACTAGGATCAGGATGCCAACTTTTGGTTAAGTGCTCGCCCACTTGGGCAGTATTAATGTAAACAGCAAATTACAGACTGCAGATGGACGCACGTAAAGTGTGTGACCAGTGGCCTGCTGCATATTAAAATTATGTGGTTATAGTTCCGTAAATCAATTAAGGCGCCATGTACTAAAAATGTCTTTATTTATTGAGAAGGATATATATATTTTTATAGAGATGTATATATATTTTTTTACATATATGAAGGTGTACATTTATGAAATTCTGTATATATTTGTGATTTTAACTTGTACATTCCACTGGAATCCCCATGTAATCCTTTTGCAGTCTGATTTATATATATAGTGCGTTACATAGTCTGTTTTTCAGTTCTATTTTTGTAATGTCACAGCTGTTTACAATTTTGTGTTACCTTGCACTTTAAATTTGGCACCGGTCCATGAGTAACGTGTCATGTGATCAAGGTCCAGGTCGGACCGAAACGCGTCATGGCGGCATACTGATGCAGGGCGGAAAACTTTAAATAAATGAAGAAACGCACGAAAAAAAATTGGGTCCGCATTGTCTATCTGAGTCCGTGGTTTGGTTACTGGATTCTGGAAGGATAGAGTACTGCAATATATATATACCAGGATTTAGATGCTGTAGATCTTGTAAAGCGTGTCGTAACAGTGAGAACCGCAGGGAAGTCCTGGTACCTAGCACGGGTAAAACTTTCACAATACGCAAAACCCTAACCTGCAACACCATGTATTGTGTGTACTTGTTAATCTGTCCCTGCAACAAGTGGTATGTGGGGAGCACGACTCTGAAGGCAAAGGAGAGAGTGCTCCAACACATGAGGGCCATAAAAAATCACAATGAGCAGTACCCAGTTGCAAGGCATTTCTTTGAACAACATTATCAGAACGAGAATCTACTGAAAATGGTGGTGTTGGACAAAGTAGACCTAGGACTGCGGGGGGGAGACAGAACAACGTGTCTGCGAAAATTAGAATCAAGAATGATCATTGATTTTGAATGTACTTACCCACAGGGGTTGAATAACCATGAGGAACTGTCTGTTCACCTAGAAAATTAACTATCTGACGCTTAGAATGTAATGCTGGTAGTATTGTAGCATAAAATGCCCTAAAAAAATTTGCATGTATACTATCAGCATGTCCGCAAAATGCCGCAAATAATGTACGCCCAAATTGTAAATACCACCTTGTTTTTAATTAATTCACAGATTCTATGCACTTTGGGACTAGTGGAGTTGAAATTCCTGGATAGGATCCATTAATTAATGAGGAAAGGTCGCTGTGATGCATTGTCAAAAGATCAAGCACGTGATGCTGTTGAACCAATGTCCTGCATATAACTGCCATCTAAACTGAACCAACATTGCAATGGGATGTTACTTAACTTAAAACCATGTTTTTTTTTTTTTATTTACATTTGTAAATATGACAAGAGTACTTTATGCCCACTGGGGCGGTATGTAAAGACAAGCAGTCATATTCTATGTTTATGTTTTGGTAAATAATAGCCCTCTTGGGCGATATTCGTTACAAACCTGACGATGGGGGCAGGAGATGATTTATCTGCAAACATGGTATTTCCCTTTAAATTGTGAAACTGATTGGTATGTTGGGGTTTCAAGTTGACATGATGGCGAAATTAAGTGAATATTTACAACCTTGGTTCTTTGGACTTTCATCTATAATCTTGTTGCATCGTGACCATACAATGTACCACTCCAACATGTCCGCTCTTTATTACGCACTGGGGGGTGTTTTGGTAAGTCCTTTTTCTATGTTGAGATTGTGTTAATGGTAAAAGGACTAAGATTGTGTATCCTAAACAAACGTGATCAAGCCTGTTTGGTGAAACGCGTAGTTTGTTTTGCTGCCGAATAAATTCTTAAGCACAGCAACTTCTGGAGTGTTGTCGTATCGTTTCCTTGTACTTGGGAAATCTCTTTTTGGATATATATATATATATATATATATATATATATATATATATATATATATATATATATATATTCACTGAAAAAACCATAGGTTTCACACCAGTTATAGTTAGGAATTAGCATTTAAAAAACCTATTAAATTCACTGAAAAAACCATAGGTTTCACACCAGTTATAGTTAGGTGGAAATTTTACTCGCATAAAACCATTGAAATTCCCACGTTATAGTTAGTTGGACTCACTATAACTTGCGCGTGCAATGCACTGCTGATGACGTCACACATTACATCACTCATGACATGGTCAGTGACATCACTCATGACATCACTGATGACATCTCAAATGACATCACTGATGACATCATCCAGTGAAAGAGTATCTTTCTGAAAAATAAATATTTTTTATATATGTATATCTAAAGGTTGATGGAAGAATAAATGGGTAAATAAATGTCTAAATGGATGTTTTTTTGTGTAAAATTGATTGGTTAACTGTCTTGTTAAATGTATCTTAGTGAATACATATATTAGCGAGTAATGTTTAAATATTTAAATATCTGTATCTGTGTCTCACTTTGTGTATAAGTGGCTGCATGGGTTGGTGAGTAGCTACATGAGTGTGTATATGGGTTATTAGTTGTTTTTTTGAGTATCAGTATCAGTGTCTGTATGGTTCAGTGGGGGATATTACTTAGAGCACAGATGCATGAATGATTGACTCACTATTTGTATGCATTTTGAAGACAGCATGTGTGCAAGACTGTATGGGTGGATGATTGTGTGTATGGGTGGGTTAGTGAGTATGTGTTTTTATAATTGATTGTTTAAAAGAGTAAATATGTTTCCGTTTCTGTAGAAGTATGTGTAGTGGTGTGTATATAGCAGTATAATCAAGTAAATGGTTTTTTGATAGTTTATTTGCATGTGTGAATTTGTGTGTGAGTAACTATATGGATGAGTATTAGTGTGTAACAGGATGTATAGGTGTATGAGTACATATGATGAGTAAGTACATGCATGAGTGACTATATAGAACTGTTGGTGAATGAGTGGATGTGTTTCTAGATGTTGGAATTACCTAATAAGTTGTTGTAATTGGTATTGGTTTCTTCTTTTTTAAGAAAATGTTAGTTTCTATTTTTGAATGTGTGTGTCAAACGTTATTTTATGCTGATAGAAGGTCTGCCACTTTGTCACAAGGATGTTGTCATTAGTGATGTCAATTGAGATGTCATGAGTGATGTCATGAGTGATGTCACTGACCATGTCATGAGTGATGTAATATGTGACGTCATCAGCAGTGCATTGCATGCGCAAGTTATAGTGAGTCCAACTAACTATAACGTGGGAATTTCAATGTTTTTATGCGAGTAAAATTTCCACCTAACTATAACTGGTGTGAAACCTATGTTTTTTTCAGTGAATATATATATATATATATATATATATATATATATATATATATATATATATATACGTCCAAGCTGCGGAGGATTGCACCGCTGTTTAACTTTAAGAATTGTCTGTTGGGACCAACATGGTTCGAGACCCGGTTCAGCTCAGTAACGAATATTGAAATGAGCCAGCGGAGACATGCTTGTGGCCCACTGGAGGGCAAGAATTAACGCTTTAATTTTGCATTCGTTAACAGAACCTACTGAAAGGGAAAAAGTATGCTGCGGAAAGAAACTACAAGTTCCAGCGTGCAAGGCGGTTTTAGAACACTCACCTGAGAGACATTACTGACGATAAAAGCCCACTGGAGGGCAGGAAATAATAAAGCATGCTAGTTTGTGAGTGAAAGCCACAGAGAAAGCTGTTCAACTGCAAAGCATGCCTATGATTAAGGAGCTTAGGGGCTCCTAAACCGGTCAGGCACGAACGAATGCGAGCATGTAGGCGCTGGCTCCCTCCAAACAAAATTGTCCTGTGGACACGTTGCTGTGGAGTGCGTCCTTAAGCGTTGGGCAACTTCAGAAAGGATATATATATATATATATATATATATATATATATATATATATATATATATATATATATATATATATATATATATATATATATATATATATATATATAACCTACTGGCAGTCGCCTGTAGGTAGTTATAGTTAGGACCTTCTCTCTATTCAAAAAGCGTTTTTTTTGCCAATATCTTTGCACTGGTTGACGAATCCTTGCGAATTTTTCAAAACTAATGGGGCGCTCCAGACAGCTCCTGTCTTGAAAGTTTTGCGGTGATTTACCAAGTGGGAGCCGAGAAAAAAGGGGGGTCCCAAAACACGTTTTCTCCATGTTCATTTCCATAGGAAACTTTTGTCGCAGCTACAGCCAGAACTTCTGAACAGCATTACATAAAATTTGGCAGAGAGGTAGCTATTTGTCCAGAGTGCCCTCTTTGCTTTAAATGGTGTAAATCCGTTCAGTAGTTCCTGAGAAATTTAAAAATAAAAAAATATCGATATCTGTTGACCTCTGTGGATCCGCGAACCCTCCCAATCATGAGAATGACTTTGATTGGCTTCAAACACTTCAAACCAGAAAGTGTTGGCAGCCATCTTGTGACTCAGTTTAACCGAGTTACAAGAAAAAAGGTTAAAAATGAAGAAAAGGGGGCAGGGTAGAAACACCCTAACCACCTAGGCCTGCTCAGGGGGTCCCACAGGGACCCACAGGGCCCGCAAAAGCCTTTTTTTCCGGGTGGGATTCATGGGCCCTACATGAATCCCACCCGGGGATATATAGAGGTGATTAAACAACTCTCTTCACAGGAATCATCCCCTTCCTCTACAGTTTCATCTTGAGATGCAAATCTAGAAAGAAAATCAGCCCTAACATTCTTTGCGCCTTGTATATGCATCACATGAAAATGAAACTGAAGTAACTTAGTTGAAAATCTAGCAATACGTGGAGTATGATCCTTGATTGTTTTCCCACTCAAAATGGACACTAGTGGCTTATGATCTTTTGAAATTCCGAATTTGGTATCCCAAACATACTGTTTGAATTTTTATATGGCCCACCAACAAGCCAAAAACCCCTTCGCAATAGCGGAGAAATGTACTTCTGTATCACTGAGCACCCTGGAAGCATAACTATTAGTGTTCTCAACACCCCCATCACATTGTGTAAGCACCGAGCCTAGACCATAATTACTAGCATCCACAGTTATACAACATGACAAATTGGGATTAAAAGATTTTAGCACTTTTGAACTTGCTAACTATTCTTTGATCCATTCAAATGATTTTTGACAAACATCACTCCAAACAAAAGTTACTTTTTTTAAAACAACAAAATAAGTGGATTGATGTGTGAGACGTAATCAGGTATAAAGCGCACATAAAATTTACATAGAGCCATAAATGACTTTGAGCCACTCTGTCCTTTGGGGCTGCTGCATCAATTATTGCATTTACCAGCCCAGGTCTTGGCTCGATCCCATCACCTGAACCTAGGTGACCTAAATACTCAACATTGGACTGCAAATATTCACACTTCTGTATTTTAAGTACCACACCTTTCTCCTGAAGTACACTGAACACTTGATTGAGAACAGCATCATGCTCTTCTTTTGTTGATGCAAAAATCGGAACATCAACTTGGAAAGCCACAAATCCCTTCATGCCACAGAATAGTTGGTACAATGTTCTCTGGAAAACAGACCAAATGGCTTTCTGCAGCCGTGGTGGAATTTGAAAGTGGTGAGGCATAAGACTGGTTAACCAATTTTGGTGAGCTATGGAGCTGAACATTTGTGAGACGGGATTCGGGTGTCTCCCCAGAGAATTCTTTTTTAATTGGTGTACAGTAGTGTAACTTTAATCCATCTATAATAAGAATCTAGCACGAAAACAATGCACGTATGACCCCTCACTTGCTTCTTAGTTCACTAATAGTATTGAAATAAGGGAGGGGTCAGGAATGTTTTTCAGTTCATGTTTAAAAACTCTCACTTTTAACAAATACATCTCAATGCATATATCTCTTTACAGCGTGCCAACTGCATTTTGGAAATGTATAGAAATGAAGCTGGACAACCTAATTTCTAAACTACAAACAGCTGCCTCGCTAAGCGCTTTACACATTTTCCAGGGTGCCAGGGGTAAAGTATTCCATTGTGTACCCAAATGGTTTTCAGAGCATGAATAACGGAGATCACAGTAAGGCCTATGGGTGTAAGATCAGAACAGATTCACCTACAACATAATTATTTATACACAATGTGAAAATAGGTTTGTAGCATCTCAAAAACAATCCCATTGGAGCGCAAACATATTCGCACGTTAAAAGCATGTAATTTAATATCTTATTTGGGTCCATTTTTGCAGGTCACTTTTGCCAGGACTAATGAGTGATCTGGAAACAAGGATGGGCGATAATTATCGCCAACCTAGGTTAACGCACTTTCACATACTGCCATCTATTGCCGGAAACTAACACTGTGTTAAAGGCATATTCTCAACACGCCGGCAACAGGCGATAGTATCCCGATAACCTGTCAAATATCTGCGTTAAAATTACCGGGACGCCGATTAAAAAGGAAACCCGAATGTGAAAAAAGTGGCGATGGGCCCAACAGCAATAAAAGATCAGCGATAAGCAGCGCCAGGCTTGCTATTCCTTACGTAAGGCGGGAAAAATCACCATAAAAGCTGCAAAAAAAAAAAAACTGAGAAGCACCATGGAGGAAGTTGGAGCAACTACAGAGGCCAACCAGAACCACTCAAACCCCCCTGAGGACCAGCCAGGGACCTCGGGGAAGGAGAAGAAGAAGGGGAACCCGTGATTCAGTCTGCAGGAAAACAAGATCCTGATTCCTTAGGTGATAGAACACCACCAACAATTGTTCATCACCTCCACTGTGTCATTGGCAACTAAAAATGCAATATGGCAGTCCATCTTGGCTAAGGTGAATGCAGTCAGAGTGAAGTGCCAAGAAGCGCTGGAATGATGTGGAGCGCAACACCAAGCTGAAACTTGCTATAAACCGGAAAGCAGCAATGCAGACTGGAGGTGGGAGTCCAGTGCCACAGCAGGAGCTGGATGAGATGGAGGAAATGGTGTCCACAGTCCTCAGTGGGGAGACGGTGGCAGGAGGTGGGGGACCGGACACTGCTCAACATGACCTGACCCAACAGCAACAGGGTGAGCAGCGACCAGGGACTGAAGGGACGTGAGGAGATGGGCACAATGGCACACATGCACAATTAAGTATAGCACAGTGCATACCCACAATAACTCTGGATCATGTCCCTGATCTCCTTGGCATACTGAAGCACACATAGAAACAGCAAGTAGGCCCCCGTCAACAATGTACCCAGAGGTGGCGCTCCCCACACATCACTAATCTCACAACAAACCCATGCACATGTGCTGAATCCAGCAAAGCTGCGGGTCCATGAGCCACACTGACAATGCAAGTGACACTGCATGACGATTAGCATGGCTGCTGAACAATTATCATGATATGGTGCACATAACAACACTGAGGTGACTGAGTGTGGACCACATCTGTAAAGGAGCAGGTCACACTCTGAAACATCCACGTGCACAAACAACCCCTGACATCATCCCCCTTACGTCTATGTTTCTCATGTTGTGGGACTTGAGTCACAGGGTGCATCTCTGCGTCCGGGTGGTTCATATCTGACCCCAAATGACACCTGAAATGTCATATTTGACCCCAAATGACACCCTGTTGCCTTATTTTGGACACCAATGACATCCTTCATGTCATGTTTCTTTACACATGTAATATGCTGATGAGTGGGATTACGTACTACATTTGACACCCTGAAATGGCATTTCGAATACATGACACCCTAAACAGCCCCTCTGTACAGAGGTGACGTACCCACCATCTTCTTGCTATTCGTGAGACTGTTAGCATTTAATGTTGCACTTACACTTTTCAGAGTGATGTGTTAATGCAGAGGACTGACATGCACACAGGGAATGTTTGTTGTAATTAATTTATTTGCACATGCTGTTCATGTGGTCATTTGGTACTGTTCCATGATTGCTAAGGACAGTCACAATGTGACGTGCTCATGTGAAAAAATTGTTAATGATTGTGTTTCTACGGGCTATTCCTGCTGCAGCTGCAGTGGGGTGTGGTACACCTGCTTCATCTTCCTCATTATGTTCCAGTGCATCTGGCACCTGGATCCATGGGGCATTGGTGCGTACACATATGTTGTGCAATACACAACATGCAATGATCATCTTGCATATTATTTCTGGGCTGTCAGGAGTCTGTCACCTGTGATGTCCAGGCACCTGAAACTTGGCTTTAACACGCCAAATGTGTGCTCAACAATGCCCCTGGTGAGTTTGTGGGCCACATTGTACTGCCTATGGGCTGGGGTGTTTGGGGCTTGGAGGGGTGTCATCATCCACAGGCAGAGTGCATATCCTTGATCACCTGTGAGAGGGAAGTGGGATTAGTGTTAATTAGTGATTCTGTATGCTGTGTTGGCAGACTGACAGGTTTTGTGGCGTGTGATTTGTGCGACTTTGGGATTCATGTTTGCCATGTATTGCTTCTGGCAAATGTGCAGGATAAATTTGTATTACGTAGCCTCACAGCTGCTCCTCCCTCCCCCTGAGCCTATTTTTGTGTGCCCTGCACGGTTGCATTACTTGCAATATGTGGTTGCATCACTTGCACTCCTACGGCACACCATTGTCATGCCTGTCTGCGCATGTCAGCAAGCCTGACAACAACACTGTAATGTGGGTCATTGAAGGTGGGCAGCCACATGTGTGTAGGCCTATGGTAAGGGTAGGGCGGATACAGATGTAGAGTACAGGCCTGGCTGAACTCACGCTGCGATTGAGGCTAGGCCTTTGGCTTATGCTGCGGCAATTAAGATACACACACAACAGTTGGCATGTATGAGCCAAGACCCCGAGAGGTCCACTACCTGAGGTAACATGGTTGCGTCCACTGTCCACACCACTACAAACACCTGCAGTATATGTCTACATGGACATGTCTGTGCTCTGCATACAAAAGACTGTCCAGCACATCACCTCCACACTTGGCATTGTGTACATTCTCATTCATGGGACACTTGCCTCCTTCGCACATTCTTGGTTCCCACCTCTCCCCACATTCTGCAATTGTGTGGCAGAGGGGCTATGTCTTTGTGGATGGTTTGTCTGCATGTCTGGACCCTGTTATCACAGTCACTTGTGCTGTCGTGTCTGGTGGGTGGGCAAGTTGTTTGGCACGTTGTATGTGATTTTGTTATGTGTGCATTCCGACAGTTGTGAGTTGTATGATTGTGTAGTTGAGGTGTGTGGTGTGTTCCGTTGGTACTTACAAATGAGCAGTCCATATCCATAGGTGCCATCCTGGAAGTGCTGGTTGATGATGGACTGTCGGAAGATGTAGGAATCATGCACACTGCAAGGGAATTTGATGACGACATTGTTGAACAGTCCCCGGTGGTCCACTATTGCCTTCACATTCATGGAATGCGTGTGCTTTTTGTTGCGGTAATTGTGTGCAGTGTCGGCAGGGGGCACAAGTAGGACTTGTGTGCTGTCAATTGCCCCCAACACGTACGGGAAGCCAGCTATGACGTAGAAGCTTTGCTTGGTCATCAGCTGTTCCTGCACAGTGTGGGGGAAGTGAATGTGCTGGGGTATCAGGCTGAGGATGGCATCCAAGACAGGTGTGAGGAACTTTGATAGGGCTGGCTGTGAGACTCCTCTGACTCTGACAGCTGTTGGTTGGAAGGTGCCAGAGGCCAACAAGTGCAGCACAGCCAGCAGCTTTGTCTGCCGAGGGATGTTGGTTGTCCACTGTGTTGGTACCGTCAGCCTGTGGGCAATGTGGGTCAGGATGGGGAGGATGGTTGTCCTTTTGAGCCTGTAGTGGGCAATGACATCATCTGGCATTAAGGCTCTGATGCTGGTGCGTTTTCAGAAGGTCCGCTGTCTTGTTCTGCGCTGCCTCAGTGGTAGTTCGGGGGGTGGTGGTCCTGGGGGTGGACCTGGGGGTGGTGGCAGTGGGTGTTGTGGCCCTCTTGGGTTTCCAAGCTGCATGATTAATAGCTCCATGGCATCTGTTGGTCTTCAGATGTGGCTCTGGGCTGGGCTCCCTTTATACTGCAGGTTTTCTTCCCATTTAAGCCCAGAAAAAAGCAGGTCTTAAGTCCCTGCTGCTAACGTGCCTTATCACCTGTTTTTGGCCCACATCGCCGATCTGGCTGGTCATTTTGAATATCGCGAAGTGGCGTTATCGTGAGTTTTTGGACGGGAACGCCTATTCTGCATATGATTAGCATTAGTTGTCACTGTCAGCCTTGGCGATGTTTTTAGCAGCAGCTATCATAGGTAAACTGGTGATGTTGGCTGTTAGCGCAGGCTTGTGAATAGGGCGGTAAATCTATTGCCACTTTTGTGGTGAAAAAGTGACACTAAATCGGCGTTGTGTCCTTGAGAATATGCCCCAAGGTGTTCACCCAAGGCTGAGGTGTTGCCTCTTGGGCACGGTGCTGTCCGTAGAGATATTCTGAGATTCATAAGAAACAGTGTTACTGTGGGCACAATTTTAACTTACTCATACTTCATCAGCTAAATCCAACCATTTTGAATCTGATGAGGCCTATCCCTATAAATATTAACTGATTTTGTTGAAATGTTTAAGGGACTGAGTGGTGCTTTAAAATAAATAATAATTCTAAAACCTCCTTTATATTACTAGTCTCGATGAGATCCCTTTATTGTCAGTGGGAGGAGGAAATGCTGAGTAGGCCCACCGGGATTCAGAGACACTCACAATACAGTCAGATTTCTGCGGCAGTGGATTCAAAATTCTAAAACATCTTTCAGGAATTGAAACTTGTATCCTGCCTGTTACTCACAAATCTTGGCAGCAGGCATGAGAAACACTTGAGCACCCAAACATGTGAGCTGCCGATTACAAACCGTTTGCTGCAGTGTGCTCCCAACACACTGTGCTATCTTATTGTATCTTTAATTGAATTTGAACATGCTGCAAATGAAAAAAAAAAAACAACACTCAAACCTTAAGGCATTGTATTTTTATGGATGAATGAGTTCTAGTTACTATGCCCCTTCTGTCTGGGGTACTCACTGTGGGTGACGGAGGTTTGTAATAGATCGCCATCGGCTCCCTCTGTGGCAAGCTCCCCTGGCACCCTACGCCTCTTTCCAGTGAACCACCTGGAAGTACAGTCAAAATAGCAAAAGAAACGAAACAAAGCTCTGCAGTGTTAACAGCTTGCAACGCAGCCCGGGTGGAAAAGCTTATGATGGTCTTTAGCCCGAGTTTCTCCTGCGCCCTGCGTTGCTGCTTTCGGCTCCAATACCCTTTTCCACTGCACACTCTTTTCTGCTTCAGATCACCAGAAAACCCATGCCAAAAAGGCCCTTTTTTTAATAATCGATAGTTGGTAAAGAGGAACTGAAGAATACTGTTCACGACAGGGTGGGCAACCACATAGGATGCTTAAACAAGTATGATAGCAGCTAGTGCTGCACAGGTAATGAATGTATATGTCAAGGCTCAATCCAGTGCGAAGAACATGGTGGTCTGTGCTTTCTGATCTTTATTTTATTTTCAGACCCAGGTCACAGGCTCAAAGCAGGTCAACGGGGCATTGGACAGAGTGTAAGTTATTGTGAACGAGGGGCACCCATTTCTGCACAGTGGGGGGTAACATACCAGCTTGGTCAAGTGCGGGTTTGTCTGTTTAGTGGAACAGGCGGCAACATGCGTTTGTTTGGGACAAGCTTGCATCTCACATGTGCACCCCATATGCCATTCTTATCCCTCCTTAAGTCATCAGAGATCTGTTTCCTCAAGTTAGTGGGCACTTCGTATTTGCCGAGGAGCTCTTATACAGTCTGCGGGACCATAGCCAGTCAGGGTTCACCCCCCTACCCCCTTTTTCCTCCAGACGACATTTGTGAAGGAATCAACACACAACACATCCTAAACAGAGGATTGGGCATCCTTCACAGTGATTTTCAGAAGCAAAAGGGCTGGACTAGGCAATGGGCATTATGAAGGTGCAGTAGAGCAAGAGGGTGGCTAAAGGTGATGATGGAACAGGTTAGGAATTTCCTCAGCCCCTTCAGCCAGAACCTGCGCCACCCAAAAGCAAGAAGGTCCAGAAGGACCCATGGCCAGGTAAAGGCTCATGACCTGGGGGCCCCAAAGGTGGCAACAAGGGCCCTGACTCAGGTGATGAAGCGAAAGCAAAAACCCACTTACCATGCATCCTGCCCTAGAGGAGATGAACAATCTATACAAATAACAGAAGAGACAGGCCAGGATAGTGAAAGCAAGCTGGGTAAGATTATGAAGGGGGTTATAAGCATCATGGTAGAAGTCGTCTTTAGTGGAAGAAACAAGACAACAGCATTCGACCTTCATGACTGTGGACCTCACACGGTTGTTGCAGGATTGGAATTTATCCTCCCACAATTTCCAAAACAGCACCCTCACAACCTAAACTGCAGATTTCCTGCCCCCTCCACTACCAGCATGGCTTCGAGCGACACCATATGGAGTCGATAATATGATTTCCTGGTGGGGGGCAGTAACATGCATTATAAAACAGTAAATTAAAAAATAAAATCATACTTACCTATTCCACTCCTCTCCAGTAACACAGTTTGACAGCAACAGGGTCTCTGAGTCAACCTCCCTAACCAATCCAGATGCTGCCCTTGTGCTGTTAACCAGCATTAGAGCAGTGCCAGTATTGGCTGGTCTCATTGCCCCTACACTCCGGTGCCTGCTCTCCACCCATATGTCTAAGACAGCACAGGCTGGAGTGGTTTAAAGTGCACATGTCAGACTGGCCTTTGCAAGACTGCCAAAGTGACATGCGCACTATAAAATCTAAGGGTGCATCCTCTTCCTGCTTATCTTTCTCCCTTTTCCTTTCTTGGTCCTCACTTTACCCCCTCTGCTTCAGACATGCCTTGATGCCTTTTCCTACCATTGACCCACGCCGTTTTCCATTTCCAAATCAAATACTTTATTCGATTTTACATATATTTAGAAAACCATAAAAGCAATTTTACAGCATGGGCATAAAACTTTGTAAAATATATATACCATAAACATAACCCCAAAGTTTTTGTACAATTCATTTTGCTTACAAAGGGTATAAAATACAACGATAAAATACAGTTTTTATCAAACCCCTCTCCTGTTTCTGGTTTTTAATGCTTTCAGGCTTTACCATTTGCAAATGACACAAAGCCGGGCGGACCTGTATAAAAATTTTTATTTTTTAACATGGGCTTTAAAAAAACCCAAGGGGAACATCATAGAAAGGGCAAATAAATAAAAAGTGCAGCAAGTCTTGTGGAGATATATTGTCGCAGCCGCAATAAGGTAACACCTGTGCTCTGTGTGAACCCCTAGGTACAGCTAATAATAAATAATAGTAATCCAGCTGAAACCTTGTTAATAAAAACCGCTTGTGACTTGTCATGGGCCATGACAAATATGGCTCCATTAGAGGCGTGGTTTTAAGCATTGCAAATTTGCGTATGCTGGGTTTTATCAAATCTGCCTCTTCTCTTGCTAGTTTTTTCCTGGAGATAAAAGTTTTTTTAACAAACTCCACATCAGCGGTAACAATCGACTCTGGATTAGGAAAAAGGTCCGGATGCCCCAGCTCAGTAAAACAACTTATTAGGTATTTGAACCATGGTACATTAAACGCGTGATCCTGAGACAACACTTCTCCTAACAGCGGATGGTTGAGAACCAGGTCTTTATTCATCCAGCACTTAAACCAAAACAATAGAGGCCGTAGTGCTATAGTGTTGCCAATAAAGGGTATTCCGTTTTCCATTTGTTAACACAAGCATCACCTCCCCCTGCCCTGTTGAATGCTTCATGTTACTAACATGGGACACCTCTAACCTCTAGTCTCAGCTATCATTCCCTCATGCCTCCACTCACTCTACCCCCCCATCCGGGGTACCCTTGCCTTTCCTTGTTGAATGTTTACACACAATACTTCTCCCAATGGAGCAACCGGGACAGCTGCTCCTTTATGTCAATGATCTACTATGTATGGTATTGTAATCCCCCTCCAATCCCCATACACCCTTCCCTTCTGCTAAATTATGTACATCATACTGTATTGTACACCTGAGCCATAGTACTGTTTTCAAAAAAGAATTACAACACATAAAAAATGTTGGTGTGCACCACTGCTCCTCCCCTGCTGCCAGTAAGCAGTGATAGTACCCGCCCAACACTTGGCTTGGCTGGCCGGCTGCACTGAAAAATAAAACTGCGCTGGGAGTAGGGTGGGCAACGCTCCTCCACCCTAACAAAGGCACCGCCTCTTTTCTTCAGTATTGAAACATACCAATGGCAAGACAAAGGTGGTGTAGTGTCTATACTCTGATGGCAAAATCACCTGGTGATAGGTGGAGGCCAAATCAAGTTTGCTAAACCACTTTGCACCACTGATCAAGGCCAATAAATCAGTATTTTTGGGCAGGGGCTGTGAATCTACCCAAATGGCTTTGTTAAGGCTCCTAAAATCGACACAAAACTTTAAGTCACCACTACGTTTACATGTTACTACAAGTGGTGATAGCCATATTGAAGGTTCTATAGGTTCAATGATTCCCTTATCACATAAACCCTTAAGCTCTCTTTTTAAATCTTCCCTAATAGAAAATGGTACACTCCGTAGTTTATGTTTCACGGGAATCACTCCATCTTTGACTTTAATCCTCTGCTGGAACCCCTTAATGGGACCAGGTTCTTCAGGGAAAACAGCAGGAACCTTGTTCTTGACCTCCTCCGTCAGATTGTCACTCACGACTGATACCTGACCCCTCGCTCAAGATCGCGACATCATATGGAACAGGCCCTGATAGAACCAACCTAAATTGTATTATACTTTAACTGCCACAAAAACCTTGCAAATCATTTTCCAACCTCTAAACTTCAGGGCATCCTCAAAAAATTCAGACAACTCATTCCTCCTTTCCTCCTATGGCACAGGAGTCTGATCAAGAGGCTCCAACATCCTTCTGGGCCAAAGCTCAGCGAATAAGTCATGAGTGATCACAATTATCATGGCACCCAAATCCACTAACTGCTTCACAGTCTTATCTCCAACTTCAACATCAACATAAGGGTCAACAGAATTAGCAGGATCACCTACGATCACAATATCCTCCCTCACAACTAACACCATATCCTTGAGATTATTTTGGATTTTGTTAAAATATTCATCTGACGGGCGTGACTTGGGCTTCCAAGATGGCAGTAGAGTTTTAGGCTCAATATACAGGCTTGCCACTGCTGCCCATGGGACTGCTGGTGCCCCTCTCCCGTGGGCTCCCCTTACAGGCCATCCTTGACATTATCCTTAAGGCAATTCAAGAGTCCAGCGAAGTGGTCGTAACTAGGGTGAGTGAAATCTGCATGGACGTGTCCCTGTTGTGCAAAGATCTCCGCAATGTAGCCAGTCCCGGTGATGGAGGCTGAGACCAGGGTCTCCTGGATGTAAGACGAGGTGGCCATCCTCAAGCTTCAGGTTTCTTTGGAAGAACATGCCAAGAACACAGAAAATCAGTTATGGAGGAACAATCACCAATTCATTGGCTTCTCGGAGGGGGTAGAAACATCAGGCACTGATCGACTGCTAAAGGACTGGTTGCGGTCCCGGATCTCCTCCTACAAACTGTACCAGTGGTTTGTGGTGGAGCGACCACGTCGGTCCCTGACCCCTCGGCCCCTTGGGTGCCTCCTATTATAGCTTGTATTCTCAATCATCGAGATCAGGATATCATTCTCCGCTAAATCAGACAACACCAAGACCTGCACTATCAGAATACTAAGATCATGGTATTTCCTAATTACACCTGCACAGCTGAGCAGCACAGATGCTCCCTCAAGGATGTCAATCAATAAAACTTTTTTTGTCTTTTGTAATAAAAGCCATAAAACTCGAAAATTCATCACTGATACCCATCAAAGTTACAACAGTCAAAAATACAACACCTAAAGTTTACAATTAAATGGGTTAAGAAGTATACATGTTGACTCCATATACCGTTCCTCCCACCCTTGGTAATTAATCACATGTTGCACTAAGCCTTACTGCCGCCTTTAAAAAGCTAAGAACATGCCATACAGTGCCCCCTGAAAGCATTATTAAAAAAGTAAAGTGGGTCACACTTGTTTGAAATTGGCTTGCTTTAAAATAGGGATTAAAAAGGACCTCCTAAGCAACTTGTCCTTGCTACAAAACATGAAAAAATGGAGCATGTCCTGTGGAGACGTACCGTCGCAGCCACAAGGCAGCAAGATCTCGCCTTTCTTGCTCCCTCTAGGTGGGCTAAGAGAAGATGGAATAAATCAAAACAAAACCTGGTCAATAAAAAGCGGTCATATGAGCTAGGGAGCCCTAAAAGGTAAGGTTCCGTGATAGGGACTGTTTTCAGAAGATTGTATCTTCCCACACTAGGCTTCCTTAGCTCACATTCCTCCTTTTTCATCACCCTCAATCTAAAAAAAGGATTCCTTTACCCAGGACAGGTCTTTCCTACTAATTATATTAGGAGTGCAGAAGAGGTCGGGCCTACCTAATTTCCTAAATCCAACCCGTAAATAATTGAACCAGGGTATATGGTGAGCACCCTCTAGACCCAGAAAATTCCTTAATATTGCCTTGTTAAGAGTACTACCTTCATTTAACCAGCCTTTTGGCCAGTAAAATAAGGGGCAAAAAAAAATAAAGCCTGTCAAGTAGGGCACACGTACTATCTACATCCCTCGATAGCTGGGCTGAATACTAACCTGCAATGATAGGGCCGACTACCCTTGAATCCTTTAGGGTGCCAACCCCTTTTTTAAAATGATGAGTCTTCCATTTCTCTTGTATATCTTTTCGAATTTCCCCCACCCGATCCCTAGGAAGTGGTTTCAGACATTGGCCGTGAAGGTTGCCAGAGCATATAATGGAATGCGCCACACATGGAGCTCTTGATTGCATGTCTTTATTCATCAACATACAATCACATACTACACTCTAATTACATCATGACTGTTAACCATCAAAACCGTCAATAACCACACCCAACACCTCCCAGCAATTTATGCAATCCCTTGTTGAGTCCGCACAGAATAGCAAGGGTCCTAGTATACATAGTCTAACAGCACTACATCCCCCCCTTGTTAAATAAAAGTGCAAACAATAGTCACATTGTTGGACTTGGCCCTGCTTGCAGGATCATCCGGGAACTTTTTTGCCTTCCCCTAGTTTTTTCCTAACATGAAATTGGTGGTTTACAATGAAACAATAAATATGTATGTTTGGTGTGGTAGTACAGAAAATAATAACTGCTGCGCAATGGTGTTCTCAGGTTGATTTACACTGTTTTAGAAATGTGTCACTTTCCACAGTCACAATTTTGGTGTGCTTTGTGCCTGACTGTCTGACGTGGAGTGCTGGTCTAGTGCTCGAAGTGACCAAGGCTGGCCCCGCCCCCTGGAGTGTGTCCGTCTCACACACCCCCAGCTTTTGGAGAAAAGCCTGGCAGACAGGGTGCTCTAGACCTTCCCCAAAACCAGTTGGGACCGGTTTCCCGAGAGAACCTTCTAGAAGCTTCTGGCCCTTTCTGGTAGGTGGGGTGAGGAGTGTATATATACAGAAGCTGGGACTCCATGTGCTCAGTTCTGTTGACTGTGCCTGGACTTTGATTGAGGGGGGACACTCTGCCTGGAGGTATCACCGCAAGGGCCTGTGTGTTGGCCCCTGTGCCCATCTGTACCGGCCCTGCAGTTCACAGGGCCAGTGAGAGCCCTTTGCTGGAGTAAAGACTGCCAAGCCAGGAGGAGTGCCACATTATTGGGGTTGACTGTTCCTAGGAATTGCTGTCCTGTTTTGATGAGTGCCCACTGTCTGCTGATCTTACCCAGCGTTGCCTGTCTGTTATTGCACCTCGTGAGCGCTATCATCTGGTTGCCTGCCCACTACAAGGAGGTGAGGAACTTGGGCACTACCTTCTTGTGTGGGACCCTGGAACTGCGAGCCATCTAGCGCCTCGTGAGTGCTACAATTTGAATTTGCATGCTGTTCTCACCTCTGTGCCCCAAGTGATGAGAGGCGCTATCATTTTGTCCCTGTAGCGCTATATTGGAACTGGCAAGGGATTCCCCCTGTGCTCCCGAAATCCGGTACAGGAGCCCACCCCGCATTGTCGCTGCAAAATCACCACGCGCTGCCCGGGAGAACTGCCTACTTAAAAATACAGTGGGAGCCCAACCCACGTTTTGCCGTCATTAGCAAGTGTCTATCCTGCGTGTTGCCCTGGACCTGAATGCGCTGTGTAGCGCTAAGAAGTGGATCGTGGCATGCTTGAAATCACCGCCACTGCCCGGGGATGAGCTGATGGCTGCCGCGCTGTCCGCGGAGACCCAGAAGGAGACGGGAGCCTATCCAATATTGCTGGCCTTCGCGGGTGCCCACCGAGCGGGATATCACTTTTATGTTTAAAGTATTTTATTCAGCACAACATACAAGGACAAACATACATCATCAAGGAGCGACTAGGTAGGGCGGGCAAAGCCTCAGCCCCGGCGAAGAACTATCAGGTGCAGTTCGTGTGTGCCAGTCCAGTACAGCAGTACATAGTATGCATTGTCGCAGCATGAGGTGACATTTCCATTGCACACACCCCCCCAAAACCCCAACTACCCAACACCCCGGCCCCGACCCCCACCCCCCCACCCCTCGTCCAGTGCACAGACCCAAACCAAAAAGTACACCAAATCCACCTCCTACAGGGAAAGCGAATCTCTCATCAGTTCACGGGGCTGGCGTTGCCGGGCTCGTGAGCCGCAGTAGGCGGAGGTATTTGGGACAGGTAAGTTCTTTAAATTCTGAAAGCAGTAAGGAATGAAATGGTTGCCAAAGCTCATTAAACTGCGCTATATCTCCCGCCGCTGTGAGCGACAATTTCTCCATGCCCAACACGTGCCACAATCTATGGAGCCAGCCCGTGATAGAAGGTGTCGTGGAAGTGCGCCAATGTATCAGGATGTTTTGGACTGCTGAACCCAGCGCGATGGCTATTTGCCTACCCCTACGGGATCTGAGTGGGTACATCAGTCCATTCAGGAGTCATAGCAGGGTGTATGCTGGAAAGCGTGGTAGTTCAATGCCAAAATTGGAATCAACCTCGTCCAGCACTTCCTTCCAATAGTTTTCCAGGAGTGGGCAGCCCCATAGAATGTGCGTAAGTGTTCGCCGGTACCCGCACCCTCGCCAACACGTGTCCTCTTTGCTACGGTCAAATTTGTGAACCCGCTCTGGTGTATAGTACCAATAGGTGGAGACCTTAGTCAGCGTGTCAGTGAGACCCATGTGGTATGCCGAATGCCTCGCTCTGTAGGATATGTGCTCCCATTCTTTAGGGCTCAATGTCCTTCCCAGCTCCCGCTCCCAGCGTTCTCTCCCCGGGTTATAGAGGTGTGTTGAAGGCAGTTGTAGCAATCTATAGAGATCCGTAATCAATTTCGAATCCGATGCACGCGACAGTAGCCATTTTTCATACGGTAGGAGGAGCCTATCGGCCATCTCTCGCACCTGTGGCTGAAGAGCCCAGTGGCGAGCTTGCATATAGCGGTGTCTCTCAGTCTCAGGGAGTGAAAACTCCTGGCGGAACTGCGGGAAGGGGACAACCCCCTCTGGGCCATACATGTGACACAGGGCCCTACACCCTGCCTGCCTCCAGTGTGTGAATGCTCCCTTTTCCATTCCTGGGGTAAAGTCCGGGTTGTCCACCAACGGTGTGAGTGGTGACGGGAACCAGGTGAGGCCATACGCAATGCTAGTGGCACCCAGACCCGCAGGGGCACTCTTGTAACAAAAGAGGCGTACAAGTTTTTGGGTCGGTAAGTCCGGCGTAGAAATGGGAGTTCCTGCAGGGGTCTGCCCGCCACCGCCTGGTCCTGAAAGAGCCAGTGCTTATCGGACTCCCACCTACTCCATTCCACGAGATAACGCAACTGCGCTGCTTGGGAAAATTTACAGAAATCAGGTATTCCCAAACCTCCTGCTTCAGGGGCCTAAAGTGAGAGGGCCCTGCGCATCCTGGGTTTTTTCCCCTGCCATATAAAGCGCGAGACATCCATCTGTAGTTGCGGGATCCGTCCGACCGGTGGTTGGAGCGGTAGGGCCCGGAACAAATAAAGCACCTGAGGCAGGACCGTCATTTTAACGGCGGCTATCCTGCCCAACCAGGAGAGGGTGCCGCGGTTCCATTGGCCCAATTCCTCCCTGATCTTCGCGCCCAAAGCCGTGTAGTTGGCCGATACCATGGCCGGCAAAGTGGGGGCTATCTGGATCCCCAGATAGGGTACCGCCTCTGATGACCAAACCATGGGGAATTGGTTCTGTTGGTGGGCCCTAGTGGTCGGTTCAAGGGAGATATCCAGAGCATCCGACTTTCCCATGTTCATTTTAAACCCCGCGACCGCGCCAAAGGAGGCCAGCTCCCCGATGCAGGTGGGCAGGGCTGTTCTGGGCTCGTCAAGCGACAAGATGACATCGTCAGCGTAGAGGCTTATAGAGTGTGTGAATCCTCCCATCCGCACCCCCGTCACCGCCGGATTGTCGCAGACCCGTTGAGCGAATGGCTCCATATAAAGCGCGAAGAGTAAGGGCGAGAGCGGGCATCCCTGCCTAGTGCCTCTTTCGATGTTAAAGTCCCTAGAGTTATACCCATTCACGCGAACCATAGCGGTCGGTTGTCTGTAGCAATTGAGGATCATGGAGCGGAACTTATCCCCTATGCCCGCCTTCACCAGAACTCGTTCCAGGTAAGGCCAGTGCACCCGGTCGAACGCCTTCTCCGCGTCCACCGCCAGCATCATTCTTTCCCCCGGAATCCGGGAGGCTTTCTCTAGCAGGTGGCGGTCCGTTTCGTGTTGTCAACCGTCTGCCTCCCCGGGACAAAACCAGCCTGATCCGGATCTATGAGACCGGGTAAGTGAGGGGCTAGTCGGGCGGCCAGGATTCCCGTGTATAATTTTAAATCGACATTCAGAAGAGATATCGGTCTATAAGATCCACAGTGCTTCGGGTCCTTCCCAGGTTTGGGGATAACTGTAATGGAAGCCCGTAGAAGATCAGGCGGGATGGCCCCCGGTTCAGCAAACGAGTTGAAAAGACGAGTAAGGATAGGGGCCAGCGACGTGCAAAACGTTTTGTAAAAGAGCGAGGTGTATCCATCCGGGCCTGGCGCTTTGCCATGTTTAAGCCTGGTGATGGCAGAGATCACTTCCTCTATCTTGATATCCCGATTGAGGTGCTCCGCCTGCAAGGGATCAAGGGAAGGCAAGGAGACCGAATCCAAATAAGCGGCCATGGCCGTCTCATCCGGTGGCTCGCTAGTGTAGAGATCCACGTAAAACCTGCGGAATACGGCTGCAATGTCAGCTTCTTCCGTCTTCACCATCCCCGTAGGGTCAGAGATCTCCTTCACCAGCTGACTCTGGCGCGCTACTCGGAGCCTGTTGGCCAGCAATTTGCCGCAGTGGTCCCCCCCTGTGTAAAAGGTATGGGGCAACCGGAGTGCAGCGTACTCCGCTCGGTCCAGGTCCAGGGCCGCCAGGAGCTTTCTCGCTTCCTTGAGCTGCCGCCAAATTCTGGGGGCCCCTGTCCGTCGATGTATCTGTTCGAGCTCACGGACCCTATCGGTGAGTTCTTCCCTCTTGGCCTGTCGCTCTTTATTTTCGGCAGAGGAGATCGCCAAAAATTCCCCCCGGAGGACTGCTTTCAAGGCTGCCCACTGTGTGGCCCGGGCGGTGTCAGAGTTGTCATTGTGAGTTAGATATTCCCGGATCGCGTCTTCAATGCGGTCCACCACAACCTTCCTGTGCAACAGGGTGTCGCGGAGGCGCCATGTTCTGGGAGGGCGAGCTGTCGGAGGCAGACACAACGTAGCATCGACCGGGGCGTGATGCGATAGAGACAACACGCCCATATCCGACCCCGAGACCAGCGCTTGCACCGGAGACGTGACCAAAAGGTGGTCTAGCCTCGCATACGTCTTGTGTGCGTGGGAATAATATGAATAATCCCTGTCCATGGGGTGCATGTGTCGCCAAAGATCAAGGAGGTCTACCTCCGCCAGCCGAGCCCTACAGCCGGCGGAGAACTCCCCGACCTGCGGGGAGCGCTGCGCCGACCTATCCATAGCGGAATCAAAAACCATGTTAAGATCTCCCCCGAGAATAATATGTCTATCTTGCGAGGCAGTAATATCCTCAACCGCCGATTGTAGGAAACATTCCTGCCGTTCATTAGGGCTGTACAAGGACCCGATCGTAAAAGTAAGACCCCCAATCCTAAACCGGTATGCCAACAGCCTGCCTTTCTGTTCGGTGAACTTGTGGAGGATCTCCCCTTTAAAGTGTCTGCCCACCAGTATCGCCACCCCTGCTGTCTTAGTGGCACAGGAAGAAAAGAATTGGGACGGGAACTTATGGGAGCGCATTCTGTGTGTGTCCTGTGGCAGCAGGTGTGTCTCCTGTGTCACCGCACATGTATTCTCCAGGAGAGAGAGCACTGCCCGCCGTTTGACGGGATTATTCAAACCCCTGACGTTCAGGGTCACAACCTTAAAAGTGTCAGGAGGCATCGGGAAAGAAGTGGAAGAAGGCGTGAAGAACTCGCTCAGATAAGGCGGTGTATATAAGCGCCCCCAACTTTACCAGAGGCTGCAAGGCAAAGAAGAGAGTGTAGGTGTTTGCGCAGCTTCCCCGTTCAGGCAGACCATGGTGTATGAAATTTGCCAGATTATCTAGTAGCCACACAGTGCACTGGACAACCCACCCCCCCTTCCCAACTCCCGGATCCCCTCCCCCCTCCTCCCTCCACCCCTCCATCCCAACTCCCCAACTGTCCCCAACCCCGACCCGCAACTGCAACCACCCCAACAACCCCCTCCCCTCCCCCCCTGCTCCCCAACTGTTCCCAAGATTCCATTGTCCCAGTCCGGTCCTCAGTGGACAAGTCTGCGGAAAGTTACTCAAGTGGACGTCCAGCCACTGCCCGCCCCCCCCGCCACCCACCCACCCGAGCCCCCAAACCTGCATTGTCAGAATGGTTATGTCGATCTCCCCCCGGAGAATATTCAGGCCGTCAGAGCGACTTCAGTAGGCGCCGTGTCTCTAGCCACTTCTTCAACTGCATTGGCCATGTCCGCTCGGATAGTGGGTGAGTCTGGACGGGCAGAAGAGGTAGAAGACCTGCGTGCTGGGATCGATTGCCAACCGTCTCTGGTAGCATGCCGTCGACAGGGAGTGGGAATCGCGTCGTCTGTCACGGTAATGCCAAGTACCCCGCAGGTGTCCTGGAGGGAGCGAAGTTGATGCAGAGTCCCGTTCCATCGGAAAATCAAGCGGAAGGGATGGCCCCATGAGTACTGCGTATTGTGATCCCTCAGGAAGTCCGTAGCGATTTTGAACCCCTTACGCTTCTGGAGAGTTATTATCGAGAGGTCCTGATAGAGAGCAACCTGGTGTCCCCGGAAGCGCAGGGACTATTGCTGACGTGCTTCACGAATGATCCGCTCGTTCAGGGGAAAGTCCGGTAGGAAAGCCAATATGTCAGGAGCAGGCGCAGAGGCCCTGCGAGCCGGGCCTACCCTGTGAGCCCTGTCTATTCTGATGACAAAGTCGTCCGGCTCTCCCAGTATCTCTTTGAAGAGTTCCCTGAGATACCCAGCAACGTCCTCGCCCTCGTCTCCGGATGGAATTCCCCGGACCCGTATGTTGTTGCCACGGGACCGGTTCTCGAGGTCTTCGTTATGCGATTGGAGGTCGAGTTGCTGATCCCGTAGGCGCAGCACCTCCTGCTGCAGCTGTGCAATCTCCTCGTCCCTGGAGTGACCGGCTTCTTCCATAGTGGCCACTCGCTCACCAAGACCATCGACCTCTCTTCGCACCTCACGGACCTCCCCTGCGACTTCCTGCTTTAGCGTTTGGAAATCTTCCCTAAGCGAGCTGAAGAGGGATTCGAGGAAGGATCTAGTCACTGGGGGTTCTCCCTCCACTGCCCCTTGGGAGCTGCTCGAGTGGCCCGGTGATTGTTGCACCCTTTCTTGTCACACTGGGCCTCTGTTCAACATTTCAGGCAGTGTCCGGTCCCCCTTCCTGTTACCTCTGTTACCGGCCATATCGCCGGTGAGGGAGCGCGCTGTCGCCTTCCAAGCTCCGTAGGTAGCCTTACTCCTGGTATCGGGCGTCTCAAACCCGGCTTGCCGCAGGTCCCGCTGATCAAACTGGTGGCTGGGTGGGTACCCCTCGCGTCGGAGGAGCTCCGGACTAGGCCCGATATCACGTGTGGGCCGTTCTGGCGTTCCGAACCAAAGTCCGTCGTGTCCTAACGGCAGACACACGTGCCCCCAACCAATTGTGGAGCCTGCTCTGTTCCTCTAATGGACCGTCGACGCTGGGGGGCCGCTGCAGTGGGGATCTCCGCTGGGCTGCACCTCCGGCCTCGCGAATCGATCCGCGCCACATTCTCGGGCCCAGTCTCTTACCCCCAGGTCCTGGCTAGTCGCACTTCCCCAGTCAGTGCGGCAGTCAGCTGCGAAAGTTCCAAGTCCAATCTATCGGCCAGCTTCTGCCGTCGGGAGGAGTCGATACTCTGGGGTCCGGTCTCCCTCCTCTGGGCGCTGGGCCTCTGCGCCTCTCCACTGGGCGCTGTACTCTGCCACAGGGGATTCCGCTCCGGCTCCGCGACAACCTCCGCTTCTGGAAGGCCTCATCCCCGGCCTCGCGTAGTTTCTTGCGTCGGCATTCCGGTTCCCATTCGCACACCTCCAGGCATCGGGCATCCGCACTCAGCCGCTCAGAGCCGTGGCCAGCCACAGGGACTCCAACTCCGGACCTCTAACGCGTCTCCGCCACCGATGAAACTTCGCTTCCGGAGAGTTTGCCGCTAGGCCTCAACCCCGGTCTCGCGTGAAGATCCGACCCGGGGACCTCGGTTAACAGCCTATCGCCACCGAGCACTGTATATATGCACCTCTCCGTGCGGTCCTGGGGTCCGCTGAGGCAAGTCCTGCCTCAATACTCCAGCCAGCCGCTCCACCGCAGGACTTCCCCGGGCCGATTCGGTTCTCGTGGCCGCAGCCCGCAGTCTTCTCGCGGAGCTGGCTCAACCTCCGCACACACTCCTCGGGCTCTCAGGCAGAGGTTCTGAGGGCTACCAGCACCGCTGATGTCCTTGCAGGAAGATCTCGCAATCCCTTAGCAGATCCCCGGCCTTTTTGGGGGGAGATCTGCAAATAAAGGCGGTAAAGTTGCTCAGGTTCACGGGAGCCCGCAGAGAGTGCGACCGCTCACTCCGCCATCTTGGCCACGCCCCGGGATATCACTTTTAAATCAAAGGCGGGAGCCTACCCCACACTTCGGTAGCTGGAGAGAGGTGTGCCGAAGAAAAGAAGATGAAAGACAGGTGCCCGCGTCACACAGGGGTCGGGGCCTGCCAGGAAGCCTCCTGGAGCCTCGCTGGCTCTCCGTCAAAGTCCCAGGGGAAGATAGCAGAGTCCCAGGTGAAGGCAGGAGAAGTGCCTCTGGTGGCGGGGCTCCCGTGAGGAGAGGAGAGCCCTGTGTGTTGCAAAGCCTGCAACAGGAGACCAGTGGAGGAGGATACTCGCAAGAGCACCGGTGAGTGGGGCTTGGAGTGGAAACTGTCGGGCCGGCCGAGGTACTTGGTTGGTACCTGAGGCCCCCGAGACACAGTGAGTGTCGGCGCAGATCTCTGCCTCAGCTGCGCCGCCGTAGCTGGCAGCTGCTACGTGTAGCCACATTTGCTTGAAGCCCCGGGAGGGGCTACACAGCAATGTTGCAGTTGTGGGTCTCTACAATGGAAAGCATTTTTACTGAGCCTCGGATCCCAGGAGGGGACCCCTAACTGGCCAGTACTTTGTGGGCCACATCATTTTAGTATTTCCCAGTCCCCGAGTGGGGCTCCCAAGGGCATGGGGGTGCCAGTACTATTTTTGGGCATTTGTGCATTAGAGTCCAGTAGAGGGACTCCAACTTACATCATGGGGCACATTCCCTTTCAGAGTCCCAGAGCAGGGGCTTCCCCAGGCGCAGTGGCGCCAGAAGCTAATCTGCAACTTTGGGGCAACTATTTCAGGTGTTACTAGGTGGACACTGCTATGCTGATGTATGCATAATGTTTTTCTACATGCACTGTTGCTGACATACCTGTGCTGAGGACTCATGCCCAATGCTAATGTGATTAGGCCCAATGTACTGCATGATGTGATTCATGCAAGTGATAATGCCTAAGGTCATGCTCATGGTGTAGGCCTCATCTGAATAGGGTTATGCCTAATGTCTTTTTTGGCCTAATGGGTGGCTCATGCTTTCAGGCTACAGAGATGATGCTCTATTCCATGCCTAATGCATTTCTGCTAATGCAGATATTTATGCCTATTGTGTAACACTGCTAATGTTATGAGGAATGCATTTATACATGCCTAATGTGTTTCTATGCCCCTGCTAATGCTGTTATGCTAATGGGATCTATACCTAATGGTTTATTTTCCCCTAATGCTTACTTGGTTGGTGTTCTGCCTAAGGTGCTATGCCCCATACATATGTTTCGGCCTACTCCGATTTATGCAAATGTGATTCATGCTCACGATTATGTAAGGATGTTTTCAATTCATGTCTAATGCACATGGTTATGCCCAACGTTATGCAGGATGTGTTTTCTGCCTCAGGAGGATGTCTACTGCATATGTTTCTGCCTCATGCAAAAGTGATTTATGTCTAATACTAATGTGATTTTCTTTGCTAAGGGGATGGTGCTGGGGTCATTTACTCACCAGTAGGTACTGGCTATTACTACTGGCTGTTGCACATTTATTACTGATGCTCTTACATTTATCCTAATTGTGCTTGTGATGGTTTTGGCAGCGGCCCGATTGGCCCTGCCTTGTACATAATCCCCACTGTAAATTGCTACCTGGTGCCAGTTGGCACAGTGTTATGTGTTACTTTAGGAATCAGCCTTACATAATTTCTTTTCAGCTTTAAAGATAAATTGTACAAATTGTTGTGTATTATAGATATTGACGCCACTTAAGCAGGATATTAATGCAGATCTACAAGTTCTAACTCCTAATTCTTTAAAGATAGGTTTTAAAATTAGCTTCCTTTCCTGACACATTTTTTAGCATAGTGTAACAATGTGCAGCAACGTTTGCTCAAACAACCCGCACAGCCTACAGACATTTGATGACCATTTATACTCCCACTTAGGGGTTCCATCTTTTGTTGGATAAATGCCGAACCTTAAGAGCATACATTTCTTTTTAAACAAGGGTTTTAAATGAAAAAGTAAATATGGTTGAGCATACAATTTCTCAAAAAAATTTGATATAGACCAGAAGTGGGTTCTTTTTCTTAGCTCATCTTTATCCATAATTTCTGACAGAAGAGCAACAGTTGTATTCAACATCTTTTTATATACCATGATGCTCCTCACTTCATCGACCAGATTTGGGCATTCGAAACGTATAAGGCACTCAGATAGGTAATCATGCCTGCTTCTCGAACATTGGCCCTCCTCCGCTCGAGTTAATACCAGTAACGTTTTTACAAATGTGGCTTGGCGGACCAAAATCTGGTTCCTTAAGCCATATTCCAGTCTTACATTGGCATGCGGGATCTGTCTGGGTATCCTAAAAACTGATTTGTAAGACCTTATAACTGGACTGGGTGTGGGGTCATTTGTGCCTACTGCATAGACATGTGGAACCGGTCTTACTGTGTGTTATTATCATTGCAAAAATCAATAAAATTGGTTATCAAAAAAATACTGATCTGACTTATCGTCTGTACTCTCTGTGACTACATTGACAACTTTCTCAATGTGTTTCCTTTGACCTTTGCATACTTTGGCATAATGGCCCACTTTACTACAATTTCTACATACTATGGGCCCGATTCACAGAACTAACTTAAGACAAAATCCTAAACTTGCTACTTTTGGTAATCACAGAAGTTAGGATTTTGTCTTAAAACAGACTTAAGACAGACTTAAGTTAGGATTCTGTCTTAAGGCTGTCTTAAGTCGGTCTTAAGTCTGTCTTAAGACAAAATCCTAACTTCTGTGAATACCAAAAGTAGTAAGTTTAGTAATTTGTCTTAAGTTAGTTCTGGGAATCAGCTCCAACATTTGTGGCCAGACACGTTTTTCCCCCTTTCATATGAGCTGCATTACCACACCTAAAACAGAGATGTGTTTTACTAAAGAAAATTCTGTCTGGTTTGCTACACTCTTTAGAACTAATATTATCCCTGGAACCACTCACCTCCTTTTGTTTAACCACATTGACACTTTCCGAAGGATTGTGATCCAGCTCTTTGACAGAAATCTGATGTGGTTCAATACTCTTAGCAATACATGACATATCTTCTAAGGTAGGCTTTCCAAACAACAAGAACTTTTACTGAATAGACTTACAGAACAGTGTCCGATAATTTACTCAAGTACCAAATGATCAGTACAATTCTCAAACTGACAGTCAGCAACCAATCTCTTGAGGGTAGACACATAAATATCCACATTTTCTCCAGGAAGTTGTCTTCTTAACAAAAGCTTGTGGTGTATAACAACCAAACTGATCTGAATATAAAACCGTTTCTCCATTTTCCTCATAGCTTCCATGTATTCATCCAATTCTTCCCCCAACACAATATCGGGTAAATGCTTAAACACAGAGAAACCTTCAAAATCAAGAGAATGTAGTAATAAACATTGTTATCCCTCTGCTCTGAACCTAGATGCTCTGATAGCTCCCAGATATGTTTCAAAAGCTTCATACCAACACTTCCACCTTATGAGTGGTTCCCCAGGATATTCCACGAATGATGGAGGTGGATTGACAGATTGCATGATGAAACAAAACAATTAATAAACAAATACAACCATAAGATGAAAAAAACAGTACAATTATGGTTTTGGCACTATGAACCTAGAAAGTTCAAGCACAACTGATCAATTTAACCCTAATGGATACACTCTTCCACAAGAGCCGTTAAAATACTGTTTCTTAACTTGAAAGCATGCTTGACATGGCAGTGTGCATGTCACCTATTTTTTAAAACTCAAGTCAAAATAGGATCATGTGGGTGACACAGTATAATCTGCCTGGAGGATTAAATGCAAGCTCAACACAACAGTGGGCGTATCACTAAATCTGTTAGTACCTGGTGATGAAATGTGACCGTACCCCTTGACTAAGGGAGTAACAGAGTAAACAGGTGTGCCTATCACCGCAGATATGAAATGTAGAGTAACAGGAATGGAATGACCCTTCACAGGTCCCAGAGCTGCGTCATGGTCCAACGATGGCAACCAACTCCTTGACAACGTCTTTCAAATCCAAGATGACGCCCAACAGCGTTTCAGGGATAGCACACACACGTTGATGTCAGGAGAACAACGCTTGTCCCTTGATCACGTCACAGCGCTCTGCGAACTGGGAGGAAAGCGCATGTCCAGGGAGGTTGAACGAGCCGAAGCTTGATAAATCAGGTTCAGGTTTCAAAGCTTTATTCGACATTTGTCATAAAAGCATCCATCCTAACCCTATACAATACAATAAATACTAAAGCTAAAAATACTTTTTTATGAATAAAATTTGTGCTTAAATTCATAAAATTTGTTTAAAACATTTAAGATGAGAGAGCATTTGAGACGAGGCAACCATATTTCATTATGTTACATTTAGCAGCAAAGTGCGAGTGCGGATTACCCAAGCCCAAGCCAGAAATTTTGCTACAGCAATCACAAATGGTGTAGAGCAGTCAGATTCTAATATTCTAAGTGCTGTCGATTGACTGCGAGTGCCAATGTTTAAACAGACTGGCTTTAGCCATTTACGGCGTGGGCTGGCATATAAAGGGCAACAAAACAGGAGTTGGGAGATGTGCTCTATTTGGTCTTTTCAATGGTGACAATGTTCATCCCACGATGTTCCAACGCGAAATTGGAAATATAATTTCCTATCATGCGGGCGTTCAATTATGTCCCAGTATGCTTCGCATGATGGAACATTTTAATGTCCAAAAAGCGAGATGACAAATTGGGTACAGAACCTTTGCAATACATAGTTAAATACACCATCTCCCAATACATTTCTTTCAATTTTGTTTTCGATGGAAAACAAGCCACATCCCTGTTACCCCATAGATGTTCCAGTTTTAATTTTGCAAGTAGGCCCCGCAATTCTTTTAACCATACAATGCAATGGAAACGATCACACTTGACAACATCTTACAAAGCTGTGACATAGTGGCTTAGTTCTGGGGTCACCATCAGACGCCTCCAATACAACAGTGGCCTTAGCCGAGCTATGTCCTCAACATTTTTCCTGCCAAGGTCCAACTTTAATGGAATTGTGGGTGTGCTTTGTGGGGCCATTACAAGCCCTCGCAGAAATTTATTTTCTGCCCGCCCCAAATCTCCTAGATTTGAGAAACCCCAAAGTTCGGAACCATATAAACAGGCGCTCAGTACTTTCATATTATAAATTTCAAGGGCACAGTTTAATGGTTTTGTCAGAGAGGCTCTATGTTTGAGGGCGACTGTGCCTGCAAGCTGACTAAACTTTAGTACTGCCGTATTAATATGCGATTTCCATTTCATATCGCCCTGCAAAATAATTCCTAGATAGGAAAAAGCATCAACTTTCTCAAGTGGGGTACCCTTGTACGTTATCACACCTTTAAACGTGGTCTGTTGGTTAAGGCACATGAATTTAGTCTTGGTGGTGTTCAATTCAAGGCCCCGACTATCACAAAATTCACCAAAAGCGTCAACCGCTTTTTGGAGACCGCTCGGTGTGCGTGAAAGTAAGAGCGTGTCGTCCGCAAACATTAGGACGGGGACAATACCATTTATATAGATAGAAAATAGTGTTGGGGCCAGGACACACCCTTGCCTCACCCCTCGCTCCACCGGAAAGGGCTCAGTCACTTCTCCCTGCTTGCCCCACCTAATTTTGGCGAAGTTGTTTTCATGAAGGCGCACAAGCAGGGTAAGGAGTTCTTGGCTTATGCCTACATCAGCCAGGGTCTGCCACAGTTTTTCTCTTGGGACTAGGTCGAAAGCTGCTTTTAAATCCACAAAGACAGCGTATAATGTGCCCTTTTTTAGTGTAACATTTCTCCAATAGATGGCTATGAAGTAGAAAACTTGGTCAACACTACTGGTCAGGGAGCGGAACCCTGCTTGATATGGTGACAATATGCTTTTTTCATCAATCCATTGCTGCAGTTTGTTCTGGACTAATCGCCCCATAAGCTTTTGCACTGTATCAATGAGACTGATGGGTCTATAATTTTTAGCCTGAGTTTTGTCACCTTTTTTAAATATAGGGATAATTTCCGCTCCCTTCCATGAGACGGGCACTTCCCCTCCCATGGCCACTGCATTAGCCAACCATGTAAAATAAGTGCACCATGAATCCCGGTCAGATAGAAACACATCTGCCGGGATTCCATCCATACCAGGTGCTTTTCCCCCGCTACACAATCCAAGGCCATACTAACATCTTTTTCATCAAATATTTGGTGTTTAAAAAAGACTGTTGGGGGGGTGGATCAAATATATGCATTGGGTTGCGGGCATATTGTGGCTGGAAAAACTCAGTCCATTTATTTTTAGCAACGTGGTTTTGTGGTTGTGGAGCTATCCCTCCCCTATCCCATTTTACTGTGGCCCAAAATAACTTGGAATCCTTGGCTGCGCAGGCCTGTTTCAGCTCGCACCAGCATTCCTCATCCCAACGTTTCCTGGCTTGTTTTTGGGTCAATCTATAACTATCTCTTGCCTTCCTAACTGTTGTAGCGTTACCCGTTCTCAATTCAGTACTTAGATTTTGTCGTGCCAGTCTACAGCTCTTATGTTACCATCCGTGTCTTGGTTGTTCTTTTTTAACTCTGGTTGGATCTACAGTTTTTATGAAAAAGCTTTGAAGTTTACAGAAGAGGCTTTTGTGCGCCTTCATCATGTAGTCCTTGAAATTTGGATTCCCATAGTGGGACTTGATGTTATTTACTTCCTCTGTCACTACTTTTTTGAGGTCCTCCAATTTTGCTACGTCTTCTACCAACATTCTCCATTTCAAGTGGCGTTGATTATTTGAGCACACAACATCTTGCGTCACCCGCTCATTTTTATTGACATGTTCTGTGGTCTCAAGGTAAGAATGAAAGGTCATGCACAGGGGATTATGATCGCTTTCCAATCTTATTTCCACAGCCATGTCTATCAGTTTACTCCAGGCCCTTACATCTATTAAAAAATAATCAATTCTACTTGATGCACGGCCATTATCAAATGTATTATTCCCTTTTATGTCAGAGGGTGTGCGCCCATTTGCCGCTCTCAGTCCTCTCGCTAAGCAGAGACTCTTTAGCTGAATTGCCGCAGCACTCCATCTTTTAATGGCAGGCACCTCCAACTGAGGTATTCCCCACTTAATGTCCTCCTCCTCGGACAGAATTCTATCCTCTTCCCCCAAGGGTTCAAAGGTGATATTGAAATCCCCACCCACAATAATGTGAGATTGAGGTGTTAGCAGTTCAACATCCTGTTCTAAAATAGTTACTACTTCTGGGGATTTACCGACACCAACCCCCCTGGCATAAACATTAAACAGAGCAAGTTCTTGGCCGCTGTCCCATCTAATGTTAAGTGCTAAAATATCATTAGATGGTAGAGATCTTTGCGTTATTAAGCAATTCAGCGACTGGCGGATACAAATTAGTAAGCCTCCTGAGGGGCATCTTAAGCGACTTCTAATTGCTGGTATGTAAAAGTTTAGGTACCCCTGACGAAAAACTGGGTTTAGTGACCAAGTTTCTTGTAACATGATTATATCATGTTGGTCAATAAAATCAACCCATTCTGGTGTAGCTATCTTGTTTGCTATGCCTGCTATATTCCATGATATAAGTGTCAAGGAAGGTTTTCCTAGGTATGGCCCTGGCTGGCCCATCTCCACATCATTTTCAACAGGGGCAACCCTTATTATTTTTCTATCCTCCATTGCTACCTCACTCCCTGGCGATTCCCTTTTTCTATTTTTACCATATGGGTCTTTGTCTACCTCTCCAGAGTTTGAGACTCTAGGTTCCATATATCCTGTAATCTGCTTATTAGATTGTGTGCATGCCATATTATCTGCCATTCCATTAATTTGCATTCTCTGTGGCTTGGCTAACAGACATTTACTCCCTGTGAGTCAATCGCATTCGTTTAAGTTGGATAATGGCGAAAATCTGTTTTCGAGGTTCAACCCCCAGTCACAAATAGGACCTTCCCTAGCCCTTCTACTTCCCACAACTGGCCACTTGGTCCTTAATACACTCGGATTTGCCACCAGTCCTCTTCTGCTATAAAAGAAATCCAGCGTGAGTGGTATTATTTCTGCCGTTCTTCGTTGGGGGGGAAATAGATTAAGCAAGATTTCCGGTAGTACTTCAGGGCCCTTAAAGTTCAGTACCACACAGTCCCCCGCAAATTTCTTAGATTTATTCCCGATCCACTTCACTCGTCTTGCTGTTAGCAAGTCCTCTGACAGCTTTTGTTTGCCCCAGGGAGAAATGTGCATATTATTGGACAACCATTGCAGTGCTTTATTTAGCAATGATTCAGGTGGCTTAATCTGGCCTGTATTCAGGGTTGGCACGTTGGCAAGGACAAGAATCAGAGGTGAGGCTTCTACAATTAGCTCCACAGGACCTGTTTCTAAATTTGAACCAGAAACTGTAGTGTTCCCTGGAATTACTGTGGGGCCAACGGCTACAGGGATATTTGGTTGCATGCCAGAATTTAATCTAGTTGGCTGGGTGGGAGCTACTACATCTACTGTTCCCCCTAGCGGGATTTCCATAGATTGTTTTTCATCAATTTTGCCTAATACCAAATTCGGTATTTCCCCCACATTATCATTAGTAGTTTTTAAGAGGGTCTCCAATTTATTGACTTTATCAGTGAGGTGGTCAATTTTAGATAGCAGAGGTTTAATTAACCGGTTTAGTTTGGTGTCCAACATACCCATGAGTTTCTTTATAATGGGATCGTCCCAACCCATACTGCCATTATCTTCTCCCACTTTTCCTTCTAAGACACTCTTACTAGGGGGGGTTGCTGGTCTTTTCCTACTGGACCGCATCCCTCCTCTTTTGGGAGTATTCTTGGCGGCCCCTCTGGATGCTCTTGGCGCAGGAACAGGCGCCGGTGGAGACATACATTCCTCGACTATTTCTAGGTCATGTACGGTGACATCTAAATCATCCCCCACTGTTATATCTACATTAGTATCTAGATTTGAAACCGTGGAAACATTTAACAATAGTCTATCGGTATTTTGTTGGGTAGATGGTTCTATAGTATTTGTTATGTCTGAATCCATTAGGTTCAATGTTAAGTTCTCCCTTTGGGAGGATGTTGGTGAGGTAATAAGTCCCAGGGAAGACCGCCGCTCGTTATTAATTTTTGCCACCACTTGCACTAAATAGTTGTCCATGGTATTGGCGGGGGCAATGGGGGTCTTTTGTTTAGACATATGCATGGCTAATAACAACCAGATGATAAATATATTGAGCTGATGCCCCTTACCGATAATGATATATTTGCCCTTTACTCAGAGACAGTCAGTAACAAAGGCACTGAAAACTAGTAACCTCAAGGGGCGATTTTTGCTAGAGTGCTGGTCCAGTCCAGTCGTGGTCAGACTTGGACTGTCTTAGTCTGTCCGCCCTTTGTCCGGGCTTCGTCCGGGCATCCCGCTCGTGTCCCGTGACGCGGAGAGTGCCGTCGACTACAGCGGCGGAGGGAAGGAGACCGATGCACAGGCAGAGAGTTTGGACGATGGGCGCAACAGCAATACCAGGTATGATTCCCCTCTCTCAGTTAGGCAGAGCACCCGCTCCACCGAGGGTGCTGTCGATTTGTAGCGCCTCCAGGCGCGGTGACCCCAGTGATGGCTTCCGGGTCGCAGGGCAGGCTGGGAGGTGTAGTCTCCCTCCGCTCTGTGGCCGCGAGATGGACTACAGCAGCGGCGGGAGGGAGACCGATGCACAGGCAGGGAGTGTGGACGATGGGCGCAATAGCAATGCCAGGTATGATTCCCCTCTCTCAGTCATTCAGAAAAGAGAAAAAGAACTTCTGGCTCAGCTTTTCCCCCAAGCTCCGTTACCAATGCCAATGCCAATGCCCGATTATTCCATGTGCAAGATGTAATGAGGGATAGGAAGCTCCGTAGCCAAGAAATTTAAAGTCAGAGTCACAGCAGGGCTTTTCTTTTTCTCTCCCAATAACACAGTGAGACCAGCAATGGGCAGAATGAGCTTAGAGTTTTCAGTGTAGCAGCGTAACAGCAGCGGTGAGTGAACGAACGCTGGGGGGGGAAGTGGCTCAACGCGAGCTGGGAAGAGCCCTACCCAGCGCGCCTTACCTCGCAGAAGAAAACCAGCGTCCAGCGACCCCCAGCAACTCGCTGCCGCGAGCGCCAACACCACAGTCCCACCAACGAGTTCACAGCCGAACAGCCGACCAAGGAGAAGTCAGGCACCGGCGTCGATGCTGAAGTCCCACCCGTGGGCAGGAAAACGAGCTGAAAACGAGCCGATGCAGATGTTCCACGGTGAAATCCGCTCAGGAAGCCCTTCGAAGCCCCCGCAGTTTCGCGCCGAAAATCGCCGCTCACAGGCTCCGACACAGGCTCCGACGCCTAGCGAGGATCCGACAGTGCTTGCATAGGCGTGGCACTTCTCCTAAATCTAGAGAGACAAAAACACTGTCTGTGGTCAAAATGAAACAACAGCCGAATGTCGATACACAACTTTTTTTAAGCAAATATACAATGATCCAAACCAAATAGCAGTACTTGAAACAGGATGGATGGCGAATGATTTTGAGTATGTGGGTTCCATGGCAGCTCTGCTCCTCTCGTTCCCAGACAAATGTAGTGGTCTCTGTAATGAGAAAGCCAAGACAGATTCAAGTAGGAAGCTTTATTCAACAGTACATAAGTGAGAAGCTGACACAAACGATCGCCAAAGGCCCCTCTCCCTCATGCTTCCTTCTCCAACTGTCCCTCTTCCAATCTACACATTCTAAACCCTGACATCATTACATTCTAGATGCCAAGGTCATAAAACATGCTCAGATCACTACACTATGATAATGCATTACCTCATTGCCCCCTCCTGAGCTTCCCTTCATTACAACATTGATGCATTCCTGCCTCACCAGGCAAAAAAAAAATCAGAGTAATGTAATTAGCGGTAAGTAATTGAAGCATTTTGTTTTATGGTAGATGGTGGCTGCAAGTGCGAGCACATCTGAGGCGGGCATCTTTGAAGGAGATTTGAAAAGATAAAATAAATCTTATTTAAAGATAGCCAAACTGGATACGCACACATCTGTAGTGGCCCCCTTTGAAAGCAATTTATTTTTGCCAGATAAGGTCGAAGTTGGTTGCCATGGATATGTGCTCAACCATGGCATCCGTCTTTACAGGTGATTAGTAAAAATAAAACAATAAAAAATGCCCAGAGCACATGCTTTTGGATTCACACTTCGGGTTGACCATCTTGAAATGGTCAGAAAACATTTTAGGATGGCTACGTGTCAAAAGCACAATGGTGGGGGAAACAACACTTACAACGCAACTTTTACAACGCACTACCTTTACAACAAAACTTTTACAACGCAACATCCATTACAACGCATATTATTACAACGCAACCATTACAACTCATGTCACTACAACGCATACCACTATAACGCAAGTCATTACAATGCAGTCATTACAATGCATACCATTACAACGCATACCTACACTATCCAACACTTACCCTACTGTTGCACCCCCTGGAGTTAGAATAGTAATTTTTACCCCTACACTATCCAATAATTACCTTACTGTTGCACCCCCTGGAGTTAGAATAGTAATTTTTACCCCTACACTATCCCACACTTACCCTTCTGCTGCACCCCCGGAGTTAGAATAGTAATTTTTACCCCTACATTATCCAATACCTACCATACATGCAATGTAATGGTATGCGTTGTAATGGTATGCGTTGTAAATGCAGTATGCGTTGTAGTGGAATGTGTTGTAAAGGTAGTTTCAAAGAATTTGTTGTAATGGCATGCGTTGTAATGGATGTTGCGGTGTAAAAAATGTGTTGTAAAGGTATGCGTTGTAAAAGTATGCGTTGTAACGACATACATCCCGATGGTGGTCAAACAATGAACAAGTGGGCTGTAAAGTGAGTGCAAGGGGTCACTGGGTGGCAGGCGTAACGGAGAGGGGGTGGTAAATGAGAGGTGAACGCGGGAAAAAGGGAGGGAAAGGGGTGCGCCGATGGGGAGTAAAATAGTTCATTCAATGCACCGCAAAGCAAGATCTGATATCAGAATTAGAAGGATATCCAAACCAATTAAGACACTATGAGACCTAAATGCACCATGGTGGGATAGTAACAAGAAAGGTGAGGAAAGCCATTGAATCAAAAGCAGATAATTGAGATAGACATCAAAGCCATACAATCATGAACAAGGAGCTGACCCAAAGCCCATTCTATGTAATTGTAATACGTTGAATTTCAATAAGCTGACTGCATCCAAAACATAAAAGTGAGTCCCATCTCCCCACCGAGTAGTAAAAAGATGAACCTCCTGTACTTATGATAGCTTTTCCTTTGTCAGCATAGTTGCATGTACCTGCAGAATTCAGTTGCTTACTATACACAAAATCGACCCTCTCTTTACTTCCCAGACAATTAAGGCCCTCTTTCTTACTTTTGTCTCTCACTGTTGGTTACTATTTCTCACTCCCCTGAAATGGTGCTATCTCTGGATCTTCTGTTAGTGTTTCCATGGTCTTGCCCCTTGTCATCGTTTTTATAGATATTTTTTGTATCATGCTGAATCACCAGGAGACTCCTTGCAGGTTCTTCCTATACAGCTGCGATGAGATTAAACGCGGGGCTGAGGGATGCATAGGAAGTATAGGTGTGTATGTTACAGTTCCATGTTTTTTGGTCCCTTATACTGTCATACTTTCTAAATTCCTCTATGTCTAATTTATCTGTACTGTGGCCTCTCAATTCTCTTCTTGTTAGATTGCATTGACACGTCCTCTGCTTATCCTGATTTTCTAACCTATACCATGTGTTTCTGGCTTGACCTGTTCAGGGCTTGACTTCTGTTTCTTCTCTTGTCGTCCTTACCACCTTCCTTCTCCCGCCTCTGACATTTCTGCTTTTAAGCAGTTTACAATATCAATTTATTCCAGCAAATTGTTGTGTGTTTTTGTTACAGCTTTTTGTATTTTCACTGCTCCCCCTATAGTTATTCAGTTTTGTTGATCTGTAATTTCCTTTGTGGGTGTGCTAGTTGTTATATTCAAGCATGTAATCTGACTATTCCCTTATCAAGCGCGGTAACGGGATCGTGGGCGATGTTCTCGCTAAATAACATGATCAAAATAATAATAATAAATATAAATAATGCGTTTCGAGGACGAAAAAACAATTATGTTCATGGGCTCGCAGATTTAGGGAGGCACACAACTCCTCTTTAGGCTGTGCTCAGTCTCTGTTAGGTGCCTTCTCTCTTTTATCCCCCAAACTATGGAACTCTTTAGTTTTCTGTCCATGTTAAGAAAACTTTATTCATCTTTCCTTTCTTTTCAAGAAACATCAGTTTGGCTCTTCCCCAAACTACATTCCCTGTCAAGATGTTACTTAATCGTATCTTACATTGGTTGTAGTTACCTTTTAATATAATTATCTTGGCAGAAGCGCACTATTCATCCAGGCCCTCATTTATGAAAAGTGATGCATCGCTGCGAGAAAACAGTGATGCATCACTTTTCATTGCGTCCTCCTTGCGACACCAATGTTGTTTCATATTTACAGTATGACGCATCATGTCGCAAGGAGTTACAGATACGTCAGTATTACTGATGTATCTGTAGATGCAAAAATGACGCATTGCTGGAGTGTATCACAAAAGTGACACAACTCCAGCAATGGGTTATTTACACATGGGCAATTCCCATGTTAAATGTGTCTGCGTCAGTCTTACGCATTTGTGTCAGTCTTTTGCATTTGCGTGCTAGAAGTGGCGCAGTGAAATCTCATAGATTTCACTGCGTCACTTCTATGACCCTTTCTTGCGTCGGAACGCCCCGCCTGCATACATTATACCTGGCGCAGGTATAATGTGGCGTAGGGGTTTACAAAGTGACGTAGCTACCTAGATATGCCAATTTGTAAATATGGGGCAACATGGCTCATTTTTTACACGGCTGGGTTGAGTTACAAGCCCCTTGCGCCACTTTTGTGTCACTTTTCCCATATTAAAAGTGACGCAAAAGTGACGCAAGGGGCTTGTAAATCTGCCCCCCGGTGCGTCACAAAAGTAACGCACCAGCGGTCCAAACGTGACGCAAGGGCCCATAAATAAGCCCCCCCCCAATCTGTTGTAATTAAATTGAAGTAGTCAGTAGTAGTGAAGACACAGGGTAGTACAGACAAATAAAAACTTTGCAACATTTCAAAAGCATTATGAGGGGGGGTTGGGGTAAATCGGGCATTTTAAAGGACATCCCCATGAACCCTTCTAGTGTATAGACTAAAAGGCAATAATACATTTTAAAAAGTGAGACTCCATGATGGACATATTTCTGGATGTAGTGATTGTAATTAAAAAAATACAAGACTGTCGCAGCTATTCATGAAGGTGGAAATGGATAGAAGTTTTCAGATTTGACTCAAGGTTGCCTCAGGTTAACATCTTAAAAGCAATGTCCATTATTTTCAAGAATGACCCTTGAACTATAAAACTCAATGAAAACATTGTAAGACAAGGCAGATACAAAATATGCATTTATTTTGCTTTTTTATATAGAGCTCTTTACCACAAGGGTCGTGCCTACTGTAGTACAGGTTACCCAGGGTAGAAAAATCTATATTTATAGAGCAATAAAAGATTAATTATTAATTTGTGTCTAGACTCGAAGTCTGGCAAATGACATACAAGTGTAGTGTTATGGCTTGCTCCTTTCTTGCATACTCATGTCCTTTTTTCTTGAGATGGTAACTGTATGAATTGATAACAAAAATCAGTATCTCTTCTCGGTTGGTATAGAGTCCTAGTGCAAAATGAAACTTGCACAAACACTGGAAAGGCGAAACAGAGTGTGATATTTCTACGTGTAGCCTCTGTAAAGTCTGTGAGATCACACATTTTACGTGGCCTAATCTTAGGCGGTTATATGTGCACAAAAATTGTGTATTGGAGGTTTTGATTCCAGGGCAAATCTCATGCAAGACAATGCTTCAAAGCGTTTGCACTATGGAACGAATCTTAGTTTTGCAGTAAAACAACATTTTTATTAAGAGCACAGACTGTAACATCATCGACACGCTACTCTTTAAAAATATGGTGATGCATAATTGTTTCCTCTTTGTTGAATGTAGCACAGTAGATTTTCAAGCAGAAGTGTGCTGCCCCAATTTTGTAAATCTGGACTGAAGTTTTCATTCAGTGTATTTCTTCAGGCATATAGACAAGGTCCAAAATACACAGGACCTAATTTACAAACTTTTGAAGCACGGCAGCGGGACATCTTCCTGCACGAAAACAATCATTGATGGCATTTTCTTCTTTCTATGCGTTCTGTGTGGTGTCGCACATCTGGGAATGCTTCGGATTCCATATGTGTTGTGTGGGAACACCTACAGCAACACCCATGGAACGTCTCTTTTACGCAGTGAGGAGCACATATTTACAAGGCAAGGAAAAGCCACGTAAAGTGGCTTTGCCAGGCCTTGCAAATATGCTGCGCACCTTGTGCCAATGGAGTGTAAAAAAAGTGACGCTCCGGTGACGCAGAAGTGCTGCTAGGGCCTCGTAAAAGAGGCCCATAATTCTCTGCAAGGTTTAACAGAATTGTTCCTTTAAAGCATTTAGCCAGGTCCCACTGCCACACAGGCCATAGAGATTCAAGTCCTTATTTAGAGTTTGACAGATAAAGTACTCAGTCTGTACACTGTCCATCAAACTCCTGCTTCACCGTTTTTATTTAGAGCTGAGTTAAATATCATGGGTCTCATTTATAAGGTTTTGCTGAAGGGCTGTGCCGCAGGCCTTCCTGCTGCACAGCCCTATGGCAAAAGAAAAGGGCAGGAATGCACCGTATCTATGAGACACAGCATATTCCTGTCCTTTCCCCCTGCGCCGGCGCACAATGGGCTGCCGTGCTGCAATGCTGGCACCTTTGCCCCATGGAACAAGGGTGCCTGTGCTGCCAGGATGATTGTTTTTGTGCAGGAAGGTTCTCCTTCCTGCACAAAAACAATCACAAGAGTCTTTTTATTCTTTCTATGTGTGCTGCACAATGCAGCACACAAAAAGAAGGAACAACAGAGAAATGAAGATATTTCTCCTTGTTGTGTCTCCCTTACGCCTCTCTTGGGACGGTGTAAGTTTTTGGCGCTGCCTCATATTTAGGATTTCTCATAATTCTGGGGCAGTGTCAAAAAGTCATGGATGTTGCTGGGAACGCCCCCCAGCAACACCCAATGCTCATCTCTTTAACGCAGAAAACTGTGTTAAAGGGAACAATATTTATGAGACAGCATTAAGCCAAAAGAAGTTGCTTAGTGCCCATCTCGTAAATATGGAGCAGGCTCCTGCGCCACGGATTGTCACAAAAAGTGACGGTCTGGCGGGGCAAGGGGTCTCATAAATGAGGCCCCATTTTTCTCCTACTGGTAGAGACTCCGCTGGCTCTGGCGATATAAACTTATAACTAGTGGCCTCACAGACGTCAGGCCGTCAGTCTAAGTACCTCTGACCACCTGTCTCATTTAGGGTGGATGTTCTGATATTGTCTCTTCTTGTTGGGGCCACCAGGAAAATGACAGTGGTCCTGAGCAAGAAATCAAATTAATGAATCATACACGCTTGGAGAAAACTTCTAGCAATCCAAATTAACCGCTGCTTTGACTAAAAGATTGCCTATACCTAAATAACTTTGTGTTGGTACCCAGAGACGTTTTAAGGCATGGGCAAAGTGGGCTCTGGCCCTGGGCCCCAGTGTAACAGGGGGCCCCCGAGAGAGCAAGCTCTGTTCTGCAGAAAGTCTTGCCCTGATGACCTTTACTAATTCTTAAACAGCTTATTTTTAATACCATTTTACCTTTAATTTAATTTTAATTGTTGGCTATATGTGAGAGTCTGTTACAGATATTTTGCGAAGAGAAATGTATTTGTTTCATGCAGCATCCATACAAAAAACTTTCTTTTAGATCAAAACAGGACCTCACATATAAGAAATGGGAGGGTGTCACAAAAATTATTTGCAGCAATATTAGTGAGCAACTGCTGTGTTACAATAATGAAAACACCAGTCACTATCCCTGAATATTAAACACATTTAGAATTTGGACGAGCATGCCTGCTAGTGATCTGTTTAAAGACAGCATGAAAGAGCTTAAATTGAATCATCAATTCAAATATCTTCCCAAAAGGGGCCCACAAAATACGTTTGGTCCAGGGCCCCCCAAATCCTTAAGATGTCCCTGTTGGTACCATGAAAATCAAACGCTTGTTGGCATATGTGGAAAAAATTTGAAAGGCTAGTTACATCAAAACTTTCAGTGCAGTTTTTGGATATGAAGCACAGAGTTGGGAATAAAAGGAAACATGCACAAACCTTAGAGTTGTATGTGATGAGCTATGGGGCACATGGCCACGTAATAAAGAACGCATTACCATGGGAACATTGTGCAAACATTGCTACAAGAATTGATGTTTTTCTACAGTCTCTAAGAGGAAAATGAGTGGAAGCTATGCAGGCTCTGTGTTTGAAACTAAGGAGGAGAGTGAAGAGACTGTTTTGCAAGTCAAACAAGAAGCAGAAGTGAGTCTCCTGTAGTTGTAAAGGTGAATGATAAAGAGGTGGAAATGCTGATGCTCTTGGGTGCACATTTAACATTAGTGTTAGAAATGTTTTGGACAAGAAGTGTAGAGTGAATGCGATTCTCAAGACACCTGATGTGAGATTGGAGAGTTATAGCTGCAGACACATTGAATGGAAGAGCTATTTCAATTCAGCAATTGGAAATGAGAAGTCTGTGTCTCAGTAAAGAGGGATAATGAGCTAAGTTGGAATCATCAGAAAATATTTGGAATAGTTCTTAACCCTAATGCCAATCCACCAAAGTACCACAATACATCTTGGGTGGCAGTGGATTTCGCTCTACATGGCAGGAATTATCTGTAGTTAGTGATAATAATACCAGAACTACCATCCAATTTATAGAACAGATTTTTCAGAGAGAAGGGAGTCATGAAATGCTGTTGACTGAAAATGGAGTTCAGCTTGTTCCAGAGGAAATAGATGATTATCTGACAGGTAGAAAACGTTCTGACAAAAAAATGTTTATTGTATCATCCCAAGACAATTGGAATGGTGGAAATGCTTCTATTGGAATATTTATAAAAATAAGGTATTCCAATGGCAAAAAGTATAAGGAGAAGTTGCAGAGAGGACATGAAAGAAAGAATTTAGATGTCTGGTTAACCCCATAGGCCACTACGGGAAAAAACACTTTTTGATCTCTACAAGAGGAGAATAACAAACTCTGAAGGGTGCCCTTCGCGGATTATTGAAATGGATATTGGTCGAGTGATGATGAAGTTTGGACAAGAAGATAATTGGTGCAGGATAATTTGGTTATTTTATAAAACAAGCAAGATGGCTAATGTTCACTTTCACAAACCTATAATATGACCAATGCACAGGGCAAACCGCCTCAGAGGGAGAAACAGTTGGCTCGATTAAGCCAGTGCACGGGCCAGACTGAAAACACACGAACGGGGGACTCCATCAGTGGCACTTCCAACAGTACATGCACCCAAAGCCACAATTATTACCAATGCTGCTTATATCGATGAAAAAAGCTGCCAACATGTTCACTTTCCAGGATAAAGCACTAGCATGTGCACCACATGGTAGATACTATTTTTTTCGTTGAAAACCTCTGCTTTCCACAATTATCAGACCAAAATGTCTGACTCTGCTACTACAGAAATAATGGCTGCTATTATTACATTAGAACTTAGATAAGGTCATATTTTCAACAAATTTACCAGCTTTTTAATGGTGTGGGTAATATTCTAGGGCAGCAGACCAGTTTGGAACCAATACATTTGTTACCCTACTGCTGCAGTATATACAGACCTAAAATTTTCATTTTCTTTTTCCTGACGGATGGTGGGGGACAAGCAAGGAAGCAGGAGGTGGTGGGAGAGACGTAAGGAAACATACAAATGTACCCCTATCCCTATTGAGGAATTGGAAGGTGCGGAGGTGTTGAACTTCCGCCCCTCCGTGAAGCCCCACCAATCAGCAGCTGGGGTACTTATTTACAGACCCTCGGGTAATGCAGGCTCCTTTCTTAAATCCCTGGGCAATGCTATTTCTCACTGGGCCTTAAGATAGGCACATTCTATAGTATTGGAGAACTGAATTTGCATATGGACAAAAAAAGTAGCAGTGTGGTGACCGCACTGTTAAACACTATGGTCCTCATTTATGAAAAGTGATGCATTGCTGCGTGAAAACAGCGATGCGTCACTTTTCATAGCGCCCTCCTTATGACACCAATGATGCGTCATTTTTACAGTATGACGCATCATGGTGCAAGGAGTTACAGATAAGTAGTATTTCTGACATATCTGTAGGCGCAAAAGTGACGCATTGCTGGAGTGTGTCACAAAAGTGACGCAACTCCAGTAATGGGTCATTACACGTGGGCAAGTCCCATGTTCAATGTGTCTGCGTCAGTCTTACACCTGCTGTGAGGCAGGCGTAAGATATTGACGCATTTGAGTCCTAAAAGTGGCGCAGTGAAATCTCATAGATTTCACTGTGTCACTTCTACTACCCTTTCTTGCGTTGGAACGCCCCCCCCTGCATACATTATACCTGGCACAGGTATAATGTGGTGCAGGGGTTTACAAAGTGACGCATCTATCTAGATGCGTCACTTTGTAAATATGACGCAACATGGCTCATTTGTTACACTACTGGTGCGCCACAATAAGTGACGCACCAGCGGCGTAAAAATTACGCAACACCTCATAAATAAGGTCCTATGAGCTCATCCAACATGGGTTTAGCCCTATGCATAAAAAGATCATGTGCTTGATCACATTTTTTCTAATATTAGGCTGCATTTCGATCCCAACCCATGACAAATAAAATTCCATCAGTCACAAGAGCATTTAATAAAATCCAACCTTTGGAATGTATTTGCTCTTTGAAAGACCCCTTTCTCTAGGGTCTAGTGGAGGATCATGCCAGCGCATTTGACAGCTGTCTCCTCACATACACCCAGCAGAAACAAACCTTCCAACCCTTGGTTTAAAGATAATGTCAGGACTCTTAAGAAACACTGCAAACATTTGGAGAGGCAATAGTGAAAAAACTACACGGACAATGACAAAATCATCTATAAATCAGCTCTAAAAAAATTTGAGGAGAGGATAGACGAGGCAGGAAATAAGTCCAGGGACATCTTCAGAGTAATTAAAACGACATGCCCCTTGAGGCCTGTGCCATATTGCACCAGCCCATTGTAGAATGGTGTGACCAGCTGGCCTCATATTTCCATGACAAGATCGCAGCCATTCAAGCCAGCCTCACGTCAGATATCCAGATGGAGGAGAGCCAGTTGGAGACAGTTTGCTCCATCATGGCCTCTTTCACTTTGGCTTCACTCTTAAATTTCCAGCCTATCCCTTTAGAGGAATCACTGGTGGCCATACATGGCCCCAACTCAGGATCTCTATCTACCCCTCCCCTCCAAATCTATTAGTAATAGGTGCATCCACCTTTAATCCACTGGCTAATATTGTGCTCAATGCATTGTTGTCCTCAGCAACAGTCTATGTGTCATGGAAGCTGACTAATATTCTGCCCCTCCTAAAAAGCCCTCAGTGGACCCTACTCAGCAATCAAACTACAGGCAAATCTCTCTAATACCAACATTGTCAAAGGTAGTCAAAAATTTGTCAATCAACATCTCTCTCAGTATCTTGAAACCAATCAGCTGCTTCATCCTTGCCAGTCTAGCTTTAGGCCAAACTTCAGTACTGAGACAGCATTGATTTAGGTCACCGAACATATTAGATGTACATTAGATGCAGTGGGAAGGGCATCCTGATTATGTTAGACCTGTCAATGGCCTTCCATATGGTCTCTCACTCTATGCTCCTAGCACACCTCCAATCCATTGGATTAGGTGGATTGGTAATGAACTGCCTAGCATTCTTTTTGAAGGACAGAGGGCAGGAAGTGTGGGTTACCCAATACTTATCCAGAACACATGATCTGACAGTGGGAATGCCGCAGGGTTCTGCTCTGAGCTGAAGAAAGTGACCCGATTAGGGTCACCTGGGTCACTCCCGACCACCTTTCAGCCTTCCACACAAATGAGACGGTCAGACAGTAGAGAATGCAAGCCAAATATGTTTTATTCAGGTACACTCAAGTGGAGTCCGGTCTGACCACACTCCATTGATTGCTGCAGAGGGACTGCCTTCAGCAAGCATGGCGATACATAATGTACAATTCAGAACCAATAAAGACATGTCCTCACTGGAAATTTCCAGTTGGTAACAGGTGAACAAAGGAGATACAGAAGGATGGGGTTCAATCCTGAGAACGGGTACATGCTATCTCATTTCCAAGGTCACTCTGCATATGCCTGCCTCTCTAAGGTTGGGAGCAGGCCTTTCTAATGGGAAAGGTGTGTTCTGACAAGAACAGTGTATTCATTAGCACAGTGAAGCTCAACCTTGGAGAAACAAAAACAGATTGCAGCTGCTTTCAGCTGGGGCAGAGAGAGTGAGACAGAAGTTAGTTTCAATCATGGCTCAAAATGGAGGCTCAATATAAGATGGTGGCGCAAATGCTAACTTAAGACATACAATGCATGGTAAACTCAGCTAAAACCTTGTATTCCAACAGAGCCCAACTCTGTTTAACACGTACCTCACCCCTTTAGCACAGTTGGCCGAGGCATTGGGGGATAAGGTGATTACATATGATGATGACACCCAACTGCTGTTCACATGCGGGAAGGGAAAGGAGATTGCGGGAGCGTCCATTGAAACCTGCCTTTCTTCTGATTTTCACTGGATGTCCTCACATCAATTAAGATGCAAAGTAGACAATACCGAAATACTATTCTTTGGCCCCAATCTCCGGATTGGCAGACTCTGTTGCCCAAAGACACACCAACCTAGGTCCCTGGGTGTAACAGTCAAGAATTTTGCCATTAAATTTGACAATTATCTCTCTTTTCAGACACGGATTATGTCTCTGATCGCAACATGTTTTGGGCTTTAGGGGACATTAAAGAAGTTCTTACACTTTTTTCTGTGTATTCAAGAAAGGTGGGTATCCAGGCACTCATAACATCAAGGCTGGACTATGGCAATGCCCTATATCTGGGACTTCCGGACTATCTGCTTAGCAAGCTTAAAGTGGTCCAAAATATGGCGGCCCGCATTTTACTTAGCCTGCCCCTTAGAACACACATGTCTCTGCACATGTGCTCTCCACTGGCGTCTGATAAAGAAAAGAATTCGAATCAAAACTTTAGTAGTAGTCCATAGAGCACTGCACCATTCAAATGCAGGCTATCTTAGGGCCAGAATAAATTTCTATGCCCCCTCCATAAACATGCATTGAGCCCACTGCCTTCTGGCAAGGATCCCTAAGATTCATACCATGCGAATGCGTGGAAGGACCTTCTCCTACCTCAGACCAGTGGCCTGAACAAACATCCTTTTGAGCAGCACTATGCAGCTGCTACTGTCTTGTTTAAGAAAAGGTTGAAGACTTGGCTGTTTCAGCAAGACTAAGAGATGTCACTGCACCTTGCGGATGACTGAAAACTAAGTGCCAGGACACTCCATGGAGTAGCCATGCCCTTTAAAAGTTTCATTTCATTCACTCATTAAGGGATGATGCAAGCAACAATGAAGCAGGAGGGGGTGGGAGAGACGGGGCAAGCAACAGCAACAATGCAGGAGGAGGTGGGAGGGATGGGTCAATCAATAAGGTCCCCTACTACCAGTCCATCCCCTACACTGAAACACTACCCTCCACATCCCTCCGACACTACCCTAAACCCTAAAACACTACCCTACACTACACAAACACTACAACACTACCCTAAACCCTAAATCACTAAAGCCCCAGCACGTCCCTACCCCTACTATGAGTCCGTCTCCTAGATTGTAACACTATCTTGCACAAACCACCGACACTACCCTAAATCCTAAAACACTACCCTACACTACAACATTACCCTAAATGCTAAAACACTACCCCACACTCCCAATTACCTCTCTCTCCTCTTTGCACGTCCCGTCTCATCGTAACTCCCACAGCTCGTAGTAAAGTAATGCATACTAAAATCATCGGCAAAGTAAAAGCATGCTATGTAGCAGCATGCATGGTAAACACGCACTAAAAAAATGCGGAGAAAAAGTACACCGCAGTAATGCCCGGGTAGTCAAGGGTGCATTACCTGTTAAGCTACCTAAAGTGGCTTAACGCTGCCTTGTAATTAAAGCCCCCTTTCACACTACACTTAGCGCGAAAGGGGCAGGCAATGGGTGTTGTGGTGGGTATTCCACCCCAGCACCCATTGATTTTGACACTGCCCCCTATTTACAAGAGCAGCGTAAAAAGAAGGCAGCGCTAAAATTAAGACCAGGGAAAACCTGGTCCTAACAGACCAAACAAGGAGAAGGGCTTTATTTCTCCTCGTTTTTGCTGTTTCTATGTGTGTTGGTTTGTGCAGCACACACAGAAACAAAAAACACCAAGGATTGTTTATGTGCAGGAAGGTGCCTCTTCCTGCACATAAACAATCATTTAAAAAAACAAATGCAGTTTTGCAACTTCAATGTATGCTGCATTAAGCAGCACACATAGAAGTTACAAAACAGCATTTAAAGATTGTTTATGTGTAGGAAGTGGGACCTTCCTGCACATAAACAATTTCCCCTCAACACAGGCACCCTTGCACTATGGTGCACGGGTGCCTGCTTTAGCGCTAGGCAGCTAAAGTTAGCGCTAGAGCAGGGGTAAACGCAGGGTTGTACCATATTCAAGTATATATGGTGCAGCCTTGTGTTTCTAAATTGACAAAGCATGTGGTTCGCCGTCTTGGCTTAACGAAATGCTTCGCCACTTTATTGTAAATACGCCCCTGAGAGGGAGGTCTACCAAATCTCCACGCAACGCAACACAGCCACCCGTGAGGCTGTGCTGAGTTGTGTGACAGGGTAGGAGCAGGAGAGAGCCATATTTTCAAAGATATGGCACTCTCCTCCCCTTTCCCTTGCGCCTGCGCTGATTACACCTGCCTTGCGCCACGCACCACCTTAACTCCATAGCGCAATGGTGTGTGTGTGTGTGTGAGTCTAGCATAGGTTTTGTTCAGGAAGGGTACCCTTCCCGTACAAAATATTAGACACGAGGGAAAGCTTTTCGTACTTAATATGCTTGCTGCACAGTGCAGCACATATGCAAAGTAGAAAAAGGAAGGAGAAATGAAAGCATTTCTCCTTGCGCCTATTTTAAAAGGGCACAGTTTTCTCACATTAACCCCTTCCATGCTGATGACGAACCCCAGCCGTCATGCACTACGGTGCTCGTGACGCAAACAAGATGCAAAATCTTAGTAAATCTCCCCCTGAGTTTCATACAGATGAAAACAAACAAGTAAGCTGAACTTTCCTTATGGTTATTTTCACAAGAATAACCTTGCCATGTCTCCTGCTGGCGTTATGAATGGTTTTAACCCAAGAATCAAAGCTCAGAAAGAAATTATGAATATGTGATTTTCAATGAGTCACTGAAAACTTCCATATCACCCGAGCTTTGAATTCTGGGAAGAAAGCCTTGATTAACTTCTGTTGGATTTTTCTCTGCTGTATTACTAATGGATCATTGGGATTTTTAGCAGCTTGAGGTTCAGGAGAGGTCGTACCCCCAGATATAAGAGACTGAACTATTTTGTCTGATGCCCAATGGAGCTACTTGGTTTAGCTATAGGGGAGATGGGCCGTGGATTCCCTCCTTGGTCGTCACCTACCCAGTCGGTCTTTAGACAGACTTCTTTTCATCTCTCCTTATTGTCTCTTCCCTTATCCTCCCTTTCTCACCTCCCTTACCTCTTCCACTACTTTTCTCTCTCTTTTCTCTCCTCTCCTAATTGTATTGCCTATTTTTTTGGATGTATTGTGTAATTGTTGAACTTTCTCTGTTACATTGTTGATTCTCATGTAAAGCGCTCTGATACCTTCGGGTCTAGCCAGCGCTATATAAAACTCTTTAAAATAAAATAAAATTAAAAATTAAAAATAAGATCTGTGCATGGTACAAATACTTTTTCTGCAGTCATGGTAGAGTTGACTGAGAGGTGACAGACTTCTATAGTCAATCAGTATCAACTATTCGCTAGCCTGTCAGCTACGAGCAGGCAGGTAGGTATTTTTGACTCTCCTTTTGGTAGTTTGGCCTAGGTCAGGGGTAAAGATTGCAAGACAGAACAGGTAATACATGAAACAACTTGCAATGTAGATCATTTCAATAGATATAAAATATAAAGACCAGGTAAGTGGAATTCCTAAAATAATACAACTATATTAATTGGAACTTATAATTTTTAATTGACTGAGGTTTCACCAACCCTGCAGACACCTGCGCTCCTCCTCAACCGCCCTCACATACCTCCTGCATCAGGTGCAGCCGCAGAGGTGGCCGCTCCTTTTCCTACATCACTGCCAAGACCTGGAACGACCCTCCCCTCCAGCTCCGTACTGCCCCCTCGCTGGCAGACTTCAGAAAAGGGGTTCAAGACCTCGCTCTTTGACACAGGCACAGCGCCCTGATACCCCCAGGGGTGACAGTGTGCGCTTTACAAATGCTTGATTGACAGATTGATTGATTGATGCAAATGTAAGCACTAGCTCAAATCAGATGAAAATAGAGACAATCCTCTAATACAGATCTAGGATCTATCTGGACCTTCTTGAAAACCGGAAGAAGAATGCCCATGAAAATGCCCACCTTAAGAAGCACCTTGAGTCCTGGTGGGCACACTGAGATGGTCTTTGTGTTAAACGCATGCGTGTGTTAAACATGTACATGAAAATGCCTAAGTGCTTGTAATTAATGGGCAGTAATAGTTGGGCTAGTTGAAGGTAAGTACTTTTTCAGTTAGACATCAAGCTGGGACAAAGTTCTCCCACGGAGGAGGCAAGTCAGGAGCAGGGCCTATGAAGTTCTGAAATCCCGTGACCGTTTGAAGGGCATTTGGGCGAGGAAGCCTTAAAATGAAGGAAAGGTTGTTCGGCTCAGCGTCACAGTGTCTCCTAGTCAGTACTGGATACGTGCCAAAAGTCCTTGGAGCGTGGCTGGTGCAGCAGGTTTTCATCAACCATACAAGTTTTCTGTTAGAGCCCCATGAAGTGTTCAAGGTCAGTGCTTGAGGTTGGGTGAACTTTATTTTTTTCGAGCCAGAATTGTTCTCAGCTTCAGCAGTTTGCAGCGGTTTGTATAGCAGTTAACTCGTTGTCTCCAGAAAATCTTCTTAATTTGGCCCATATTTCCTAAGGCTGTGCACAATACTCAATTTATAAAACCTTAAGTGCAGGGGGGGGGGGGCAATGTTTTGCTCAGAAGTCCACAGCCGGCGCTTTCAAAGGTCTGGGGCTGAATGCCAAGGCTTTGTAGTCTTGATTTCACCTCCTGCCTCTTTAATCCACCAGCAGGCACTCCTTGCCCCTTTATCTCACTCATGCAGGTATTTTTCATTCCCACTTTCCCCTTTAATCACTGTTTTTCCATGTTTCTTTTCCTCTTTTCCCCATTTTTCTCTCTTGCTCTGGATTACAGACTGTTGTGAAAAAATAAGTGCCTGTCTCCAGAAGTGAGTGCCGATGGGTCCCACCTGCAACCAGCGGCTCAAATTAAGCACTAGCTTTGCTCCATTGCGAAGTGACACAAAGTCACACATTGGTGTTTTCTTGCCAGCATAATTGGTATTTTTCGTTGAAAGTGATATTTCTCAGCAGAAAAACGGATTTGTGCTGCTTTGTGTCATTTTGCATCAAGCGCACATTACTATGGTGTTTCATTGCTAGCTCAGCTCCAAAAAACATAGGTTAAAACACAAGACCCAATCTGCTAAGAATGCCATACCAGACTTTGCATTAAAAACAAAGACCTCCTTGACGCAAGTGTTAACAAGAAGAAATTTTTGCATTTGTCCAAGCACAGCATACATTGCATGCGTGCTGAAGTGCACAGCACACATCCAATGTGTGGGATACCTCTGAGTTTGCCTGTGCATCATAAACAGTACTGGAAGGGTATGCTTCCAATACAAATCCTAAGCTAGACAGCAAATACTCACCTCTGGGCAACTGTGCCAGGCTGTGCATTGAGTAAGCCAGCCCTACTTGAGTGCAGGGGATGATGGCAGCAGCAGGTGAATCTTAGTACATATGGCTCTGCTCAGTGTTTCCCCTGTTGTACAATCCAGAACAGAACATTTGGTGCTGAAATTCTTTGAGTGAAAAAAAGTAAATCAACTCCTCGCTGCACTGCAAGTTCATTTACTACATTAGCCTTAGTATATTGAGAATAAAGACTGAGGGCCAGATGTAGGTAAATGTCATTTACCGATTTTTAAATACCGAATTTTACCGATTCGGTATTCAAAAATCGGTAAATGACATGTAGGGAAAAATTCGGTATTTTTTACCGAATCGGTAAGATTCGGTATTTACCGATTCGGTAAATACCGAATCGGTATTTGCTATTGAATCCTATGGGCCTTGAAGCACATAGGATTCAATAGCAAATACCGATTCGGTATTTACCGAATTGGTAAAAATACCGAATTGTTAAGGGGGACAGGGTGTCACTTTGACACCCTGTTGCACCCCTGTAACTGGCTTTTGCGCCATGTGGCACACAGACATGCCCTTAGGGCATGTCTGTGTGCCACATGGCACAGGTGTACATGCACAGATGTGCATGTACACATGAATTCGTAATTTACCATGCAATTGTATTGCATGGTAAATACCGAATTCTTAATGCCCTGTAGCACTGTTAGGGCCAGATGTAGGTAAGTAACATTTACCGATTCTTAATTACCGAAAATTACCGAATTTTACCGATTCGGTAATTAAGAATCGGTAAATGTGAGGGGTGGGTATGTAGGGAATCCAGATGTTCCCTTTTACCGAATCGGTAAAAGTCGGTATTTACCGATTCGGTAAATACCGAATCGGTAAAGCCTATTGATTCCTATGGGCTTCAAAGCCCATAGGAATCAATAGGCTTTACCGATTCGGTATTTACCGAATCGGTAAATACCGAATTTCACAAGGGTGCAGGGGGTGTCACTTTGACACCCCCTGGCACCCCCTAAACAGGATTGGGTGCCATGTGGCAGGCATACAAGCCCTAGGGGCAGGTCTGCCTGTCACATGGCATAGGTGTGCATGCACACATGTGCATGCACACCGGAATCGGTATTTTACCATGAAGTTGGATTTCATGGTAAAATACCGATTCGTTAAGGCCTTTGGGACTCAGAAGAGTCCCACCTACATATGGAATTTACAGAATCGGTAAAATTACCGATTCGGTATTTTACCGAATCGGTAATTTTACAGATTCTGTAAATGTAGATTTACCTACATGTGGCCTTGGATTTAGGCCCCTACATACCGATTGGCCATTTACCGGTCGGTAACGGCCGAAATCGGCCGTTACCGGTCGGTAAATGGCCTGAAACGGCCACCTACATCGGGCCCTTAGACATGCTACCTACATCTCAAATTACATATTCGGTATTCTTACCGAATGGTAAATTTACCAAATCGGTAAAATTTACAGAATCGGTAAATTTACCGATTCTGTAATTTTACCGATTCGGTAAAAATACCGATTCGGTAAAATTACCGAATATGTAAATTTTTGGTGCCCCTACATCTCCATAGCCCTTTACCGGTCGGAAACGGCCGAAAATCGGTATTTTCGGCCGATTCTGATTGGTAAAGGGCTACCTACATCTGGCCCTAGGAGCCTAATTTACAATGCTTTTGACTAGGACCAATCACAAAGTGTTTTTGCTGCGTTGCCCCATTCCTAATCGAGAAGGTAGGAATGCACCATATTTACGATATACTGTGCTTTCCTGTCCTTTCAGCCAGCGCTGGTGCACAATATGGTGTCTTGCGCCAACGCCGGCACCATTGCACCACCGGTGTGTCACTTTTTATGATGCTCCGGCAGTAAAGAGTGCAGACCCATATCTAGGAGGCCCCGCAAAGCCACTTTGTGTGGCTTTTCATGGCCTCGTAAATACGGTGTAAGGCAACACAGCACAAGTCGCTGCATTGCCTTATGCTGCGTCAGGGTGTTACGTTGGGTGTTCCAACGCAACACCCATGGGTTTTAACTCCTTCCCAGATTAACAAGGATCTGTAAACCTGGGAATGCGTCAAAACTGTACACCTCCCCACGGCAGGCGTAAGAAGGAAAAATATCTTTATTTGTCCTCATGTTCTTCCTATTTCATTGTGTGCTGCATTCTGCCTCCATGGATTGTTTTTGTGCAGGAAGGTCTCCCTTCCTGAACAAAACAATCCTGCCAATAACACAGACACCCTTGCACCATGGTGCAAGGGTGCCTGCATTGACGCTAGGCACCATATTGTGCGCCAGCCCTGGCTGAAAGGACAGGAATGCACTGTATCTCCTAAATACGTTGCATTCCTGCCCTTTTGATTTGGCAAAAAGACTTCCATCGCTGCCCTATGCCAAATCATTGTAAATGAGGCCCAAAATCCCCAGCCAGTGAGTATAGTTTCTCTCTTTGCGAATGGCACTGAACTGTACTAGAGTAGACTACTATCTATAAGGTTTTTTGCTGACTGGGATCAATCTCTCTTTTTCTCAATGGTGGTAGGTTGAGGATTAAAGAACTTGTAGAACGGTATTCAAAAGAACTTCTTTTACTCTGGCCTAACTTTCAGAAACACTTTCATAGTGTCAGTAGACAAAAAGGGGTTACTGGGCCCAACTGTGGTACTTTAGCCTTTTCACTCCTGATGTCCCAGGGCCCGACCTACTATGGGTCCAAAGTAACTGGACAAAGTACTACCCCTTTGGCACTAAACTCTCAGTGGTAGTGCAGGGTGGACAGTCTAAGGATACACAAGTTGGAGACAGATGCAAGGTGTACACAGACTCACAACTGAAAGCATGCTCAGCAACCACAATAAGTGAATGCCCACACGGACAGTTGCTTTTACGGAAAAGTGGCATTTATGTGCGAATACAAAGTGAAATATGGCACATGAAAAATAAAACACACAGTCTTCATGAGGCTGTCACTCTAGAATTGTCTGGTAAGTCCCTGAGTCCCACTCCATAAGACAGATGATTATCCCCCATTCATGTGAAGTAATCATTCAGATTAGGCCCTGCTAGTAAATTCAGGTTAGGCCCTGCTAGTAAGAACAAGTTTTAGAAGTTCCAAAATGGTTTCTTAAAAATCAAAGTGTCCCAGCCCCACTGCGCATTTAGTCAGTGAAAGTTCCCCCAGAAGCTTGATGGCCAGTAGTCAGTCTTACCCCTCTCGCTGGAACTGCAGTTCAGCAGGCCTTGGTGTGCATCAACTGCCTGGTAGTGAGCAAACATCTGGATGATGTGGGTGAGGCAACAACATCCATGATGCTCCTCCGAGCATGCGGTAAGTCATCTAGAGTCCAGAGGCTGGTCTCAGATGCTCCTGGGTTCATGTGACTGACTCAATCCTCTGCTGCCAATGACCACAATCCGTCATGCTTCTCTGGCATATGCTGCTCCAGGGATATGGCCCTTATCTTCACCACCCCCCTCCTGGCATACAGGTGTTGCGAGCAGCAGACAACGGGGAAATGGCACCTTCTGGTCTCAATACTGAATGGGGTTGATGCCCCTTTTATGTCATAGCACTGCACAAGGGTGACAGCTCTTATCTTCATCATGGCCCCCTCCTGGCATACGGGGGTCGCAAACTCAGGGTGACATCCCCTTCAGGTCACAACAGTGCCCAAAGGTGAGAGTCCTTTTCTTCACCACGTCCTCACCTGGCTTACCAAGGTTGCGAACAGCACAAATAGGGTGACAGCCCTTTTGGGTCACAACACCACTCAGGCAGTGACCCTCTTCTTGTCACAGCGATGCACCAGGGTGATCCACTTCTTGCCACAGTGATGCCCCAGGGTGACAGCCCTTATCCTCACTGTGGCCCCCACCTGGCATGTGGGGGTCAGGAACAGCAGCATTTGGGTGGACAATCCAACTGGTGCAATAGTACTCAATCTTCACCGCGATCCCCACCTGGCATACAAGGATCATGAACAGCAGCACTCTGGTGGACCGCCCAATCGGTGCAATGTTCCTCAATGTGGAGCAAAAATTTACCACTGTGCTTCTGGGATCCACTCGAAAGAATCACCACTGGACTCTGCCCCCTCCAGCTGCTCTCCTTCTCATAGTATCCTCAGGTCTTGGCAGGCAGGCAGGCGGGCAGATGGTTGTGCTAAGTTTGACAATTTAGGAAGAGTCAGGCTCATGTTTTTATAACCCATTTCCTGACAAAAATGTGACATAGTGTGCTAGGGCCCAGTTTAGAGTTTTTCAGATGGGTTACTCGGTCACAAACGTGACAGATATCCCGCCCACCGTATTGCAAGTGACAGCGATATATCCGTCATGTTTGTGACAGAGTAACCTCTCTGCTGAACTCTAAACCAGGCCCTTAGACTTTGAAGTTTGTGATAGAGAGGTTGTACCATTTGAAGTGCCCACTGCTCTGTCCTGTCCTTTGACCAGAAACGCAGTCTGTCATAGCAGGAGCGACTCCAAACTTGATAACCCCACACACAGGCCATGAGAATGACTAGTGAATCACCCCTGGATCTTAGCCTCACTCAAAAGGTTACTAAGGCCCACAGACCTATTCTTTATGATTCCCTTATCAGCCCTCTCTTCTTCCTGAGATGTTATGAGGCTCCGCTGACCAGTGACCGTTTCAGAATTAAAGAGCGTTTGTTCTAAAAAGTATAAAGGAGCCTGGTTCTCCCTTCCTCCAGTGTTCAAGTCACACCCAGCTCTCAGGAATGCAGGCAATCCACAAATCTGTCTTGGAAGGCTCCTCCACCTCCACAAATCTACAATCAATGCATAAGACGCCCACAACTGAGACAAAGTTAAGGCCTTTCTCAACTGACAACAAGATCATTGAGCCCACAACTGTAAATAGGACAGATGAATCAACAGAGGTTGGACAATAGGCATCTCATCCAATAATGGCTGAAATATCAGAGCCATCAGAGGACTGACCACAGACACTCCTCTGAGCCCTCTTCATAGACTCATTCTTGCCATTAGCCTCACACCACAAATCCACTGTTGCAACAAGTGGCCATAGGAGTAACACAATTCATTCAGCCATAATAGTAAACCAACCACTGATTCAATCAACTATGCTGGGGATTGCTACCATCACCCTTCTTCAAACTGGGTCTGTTCAGCACTTATTCAGCTATGAGACATGCACTTAATACATTCAGCCTCATCTTTGATAGCACGTTATGCCTTCCACATGGACCAAACATAAGGGCTGATTTATATGTTGGAGGTAAGGGTACCCTGTCACAACGGCAATAGAGTATCCTTACCCACAATATAATTGTCTATCCTGCCAATTTAGAATGGGGGTGGATCATAGGCTTGGCTGCAGTGGTGACTACTTCATCACCACCATAGCCAAACTTCTCTGACGGCCATTACTAAAGGTGGGCGGACAGATAGGCATCTTTTTACTGCCCATCACTGTAAGAAATTGGGTTACTAGTTTGATGGGAGTGATTTCTTCTCAGAAGACCCTAAATGTAATCTGTGCTCAGCCCTCGGGTAGCATCGCACAGAGCAATCAGGCTTAACTCAGACCCAATGTGTAAAGTATTTGTGCAACACTTCAAACAGTAACACAATGACAACACTCCCCAAAAGGAGCACACCACAGAGTTAGAACAATAGAGTAATTTTAATAAATGAAACAAGACCAAAACAACAAATATCCAATCACTAATTATTTATTTACTGATTTTATACAGCGCATAGCTGCCCCAGCAACGGGGCGTCCCAGCACTAGCCAGGTCTACATAGTTAAAGCAGAACGGAGAAAGGTAACAGAGTTATTCAATTTGATAGATTTGAAGAAAATAGCTCCAAAAAGCACAAACAGTCAACTGTGAATATCTAGTCACAGGTCCAAAGTTCACGCCAACCTCGATAGAGTGCAGGCTGGTTACAGGGACCCAGTTAGGCCCGATAAGCAAAGTACCTTAAGTCCTGGTTTACAGGGCACTGTGTGGATCTGTGTGAAGATGCGTTGCACAATCAAAGCGATGTGTCAGTTCCACAATGCGGCGAGGCTGCGATGGGAGGACCTGCGTCGTTGTTGAGAATCCCGTCAAGGGAGCTAGCGATGCGAAGTCCGGTGTTGAGGATAAGGCGTGCAATGGGGGAGATGTGTCGGTTCCGAAGAGCTGCCATGCAATACGGGTCTTGCGATGGGTACAATGCACGCAGTAGCGACTATGCATTGGTTCTGCTGGGGTTTGCGCCACACCTGAGAGGAGATGCATTGGTTCCACTGGATCCACAAAGGCAGAGCACGTTAAGCCCACTTCCAAGGGTCCAGGACTGGAGTTGCACCTCATGCCAGGGAAGGCTCACAGATAGCAGAGTTCAGGTGCAGTTGAAACATTGTTGGAAGCCTGTAATGTCCCTGTGACTTCAGATAAACGCTTTGGCAAAATAACTGTGTGAATCTGTGCTTGTCTATAAATTAATTGCGAGCCAAGCATGGCTCTTTTTCGTTAACTTTTGCGCATCATTGATAAAGGAAGCCCATTTCACTTGTTTGTTCAGCAAAACCATTGTACAATATGTTTTGCTCCCACAGAGATTCATCCCCCAAGACTTTTTTTTCCCCAAAATCGCATCTCCTTCCAGGTGTAAGTTTTTAGCATTGTCACTTCTACCTAAAACCTTTTACTGAAACCGCAAAGATTCAACAAGAAGAAAACATACAACCAAACCTTTTCAGGGATGGCGCCCAGAATTTGGAATGCTCTACCCCCAGAAACTAGACCTAATCCCTCTACTGCATCTTTCAAAAAAGAAGTGAAATCGCTTCTTATGGCTAAATTCACTTGAGCATTGACTACTGTTAATATGCGACCCAACGTATGCTCTACATGGAACTATATTGTTTTTACTGTCCATCCAGGTATGCTAGATATTGTATCTATATTATGCTTGATATACATGGAACGTTTTGTAATGCACCATATACCTATGTATCTACGATAGGGTGTTTACACTATCAGTGACCAGCATTGAACTTTATGTTATTTACCTTGTACCTATGTATCTAAGGCACTTACCTTGTAAATTGCTCTGATATCCGCAAGGGTCTTGTTCGCGCTATATAAAACTTTCAAAATAAAATAAATAAATAAGATAAGAAGGCGAGCCAGCTAGCCCTTGGAGTCACTCTGGGTTCTGGTGTCAAGAGATGCAGTTCCAATCCTCCTCACCCAGGCAACAGGGTAGCATGTGAGCACAGCAGGGCAGCAGTTCCTTCAGAGCAGAAGTCCAGCCCAGTGGAAGTCCTTATAGCAGTACAGCAGTACTTCTCCCTGGCAGAGTATGCACAGGTGCAGAAGTATCTTGAAGAGGTGGTCTCTGAGATCCAGTATTTATGCACAGTTGTGCCATTGAAGTGGGGGAGAAGCTTCTAGAGGTTTCCCTTTGAAGTCCTCAGGCATCCTATCTACCCTGGCCTGGCTCCAGACTATCTACAGGGAGGGTATTCAGCCTTTTGTGTGGAGGTAGGACACAGCCTATTCAAGTGTTAGTGGGGCTGTGCCCAGCTCCTCCCTCCCATCCTGCCAGTGATGGCCCATCCAGACACACCTCCGCCCCCTATTGTGTGTGGCTGTCTAGGAGGAATAAATAAAGCTCAACTGCCAACTACACTAAGTCATGTGACCCAAGTACAGGCTACAGGCACTAAATGACTAAGGCAGGAAAATGGCAACCTTCTAGAAGTGGCATTTTCAGAGTTACAATTTTTAATCCAACTTCACCATAAAGTAGGATTTAAATTGTGATTCCAGGTACACCAACATGAACAGATTATCCCTTCCCAATTGGAAATGACACTTTTAAAATGTGATAAGGCAATTCCAATGTCATCCTATGGGAGAAATAGCCCATGCATTAGTGAAAAATGAAATTAAGAGTTTTTCACTACCAGGACATGTAAAACTTGTCATACTTTTTAAATACATTTCACCCTAACTTCTATGCTGTCCAGGGCCTACCATAGGGGTGACTTATATACATTATAAAGGAAGGTTTGAGCTTGACAAAAAGTGTAGTTTGTCATGCCATGGCAGTTTAAAAATGCTCGCAAGGCAGGCCTGAGACATGTTTAAGGGGCTACGTAAGTCGGTGTTGCAGGTCCACTAGTAGCATTTAATTTACATGCTCTGGGCAGATGTAATGGCACTTTACTAGGAACATATAAGTAAATTAAATATACAGATTGGGTATAAGCAAATGTTACCATGTCTAGAGGTGGTAGCATAAGCACTTTAGGGCAGTACAAAATGGAGGGGGAAGGCTAAAAGTTTGGGGGAAGACCACCACAAGACTGACAGGTGTAACAGTCACTGCTAGGCAAACCTTGGCGGTGAGGGATAGTAAACTGCTAATAATTACCCCCTCGCCAGTAAATTCTTTATATTGACCTTTGGAAGTGCCTCTATAAGGCCTGCCTGAATTGGAAATAGCAGTCATACGGATGTGTGTGGGTAGATTTTAATGATTGAGTTCATCATTGCTTGCTCAAAGTTTTTTATTATTTTTTGGGGATAGTAGTTTGTTTTTTGTTTGACACACATTAGAATTTCTTGATATGTTGCAGTTTTTTAGTAGGAAGTAGTGCATATGTTAGGGGAACTTTATTGTTGTGCTATTAGATGTAAACAACATAAATTTGTGTGAATGGTGGGGAGCATGATTTAAAAGGCCCATCCATTACCCAGTTTGTGTGTTGGGAGAGAAATAGTAAATTGTAAGTAGTAGAAAATGTAACAAGTTGTTTCGGATGATCCTCAGTGTCATCTCATGTAAAACCTGGGTAGTATGGATTACTGTTATGTTTTCTGGGATTTCTAGTTCTTAGTACTTTTTGGGCCTTTGTAATTTATCTTGCTATTATTCTTGTTCTGCTGATTATTCCTTTAAGGTTCGCTGTAGCAGGTAATTATCATAGTGTTTCCTCAGGAACTTGGGTAATTATATAATTTGATATTTTTTCTTTAGGTCTTGTATATTGTGTAATGTTTCTTACTTCAGCTCAGTAATAGTGGGAGGATGGTTGTATTTTCTGACTTCATCATTTATTGTTGCTCCTTGGCTATACTAGCTAGGGGAGAAATATTTTGTACAAGATCAATGGGCTTTTTTCCATAATGCTGCTTTCTTCACTATGAGTGTAGCCTCATGTAACTTAAAAGGCAATTTCCTTTCTGGGATGTTACATATATAAAGGTTCTAGACAGTTTGGGATCTGTGGATCATGATATAACCAAAAATATATAGTATATTATTTCCTAAATATTTTATTATATTTATGGCTGTTATGATACTTAACCCGTTAAGTGCTGCGAACGTTCAGCGGACATCGCGTGCACTACCTCGCCAGTGCTGCGCACGTCCGCTGAACGTTCCGATTCCGTTAGCGCAATGGAACGTCCGCACTGGTGCGGAATTTTCGGCGCGCTTAACAGGTTAATTTCACATTGCGTATTACCATGTGTATTTCTTCTCGGTTTCTGGGTCTATTGGCATTTTTTATGCCTTTTAGATTTTCCTCTTTTGTATGGTTTACTGTTGAAAAGGAAACATGTTGATTTCAATATTCCTTTTTTAGTTAAACTATATTTATTTTATTACTGGTTGTAGTTTTATTAAATTAAAAACTATTTTGTCATTTAACCTCGCCCCTTTATGTTGTCAACTCATTTTCTGTACATTCCTTTATTATACTTATATTTTATTAGTGCCTTTTCTGCTGGTGGTATTTTCTTTCAATTTTCAGGCTTTTTCTTTCAGTGTTGGTATCTGTATGTTTCCTATATAATTTATAAAGTAATTACTTGAGGTGTTTAATCATTTTATCAGTATTTTAAATTTTGTTTGGGTTCTTTTTAGTCTACATAATTTGTATGTACTTACTTAAGTGAGATTTCAGATGTTTTCCTTGTGCCATTGTTGCAGTCCATTTCTGTTGATTTTTTTCCTCGGACAGAGTAACGCTGTCCTGGTGTGGTGGGTTCAAGTGTAGCAATTTGTTTACTTTTTACTTCTCTGTTTATTATACTGTCATATGGTTCATACTTTCTCAGTAAAACTATTTTTGTTGGGCAACATAAATGTTAAAACTGCATGAAACTGAGTCCATACAAACCATCAGGATATGTTGGCCTTAGTCCTGGCTAGCTCACAGTACACCATCTGTACCCTTAACCTAGCAAGGTAACAGGTGGTATGTGTAACCTCAGAACATGACAACCCTGACTCCCCAAGGAAATTGTGGAAACAGATATAAAGCCCTTACATTTGGGAACTCATTCATGCCAGAAGGGAAACACTAGAAATACTAAAATTAGCATTTCAAATATGTATTGAAGCAATATGATTCTTGTGTAAAATATGTGGTCTGCAATTATTAATAGAAGGAAACAAAACAGAGTAACCAGCAGCACAAGAATGATAAAGAAAACAAACAGTTCAACCATTGTGCTGTTACATAGATTACATGCTTGCATATAAGTACAGTTATAGTTATGCTTCTATCTAGCGCTCCCTATACTAGTGTGCCCAGGGTGGGTGAATTTGCCAGAATCTCTCAGGGTAATCCAACTCCCCAGTAACATGTGGGTATGTGTCATCTGGGAGCCGGTCTTGGTGTAGAGCTGGGCACCATCCTTCTCAGGAGGTCAACAGGATTCAGCTGGGCTGAAAATCCGGCATGGGGTGATCTCAACAGTGTCAGTGAAATGCTACTCTTACTAGACAAAGGAGTGATCCTGTTCAAATAACAAACTTCAACCATGTTGCCATGCCAAATCCCCAGTCAGGCTGCCATTATTAATTCTATCCTGACAGTGCTGTCGCTGAGCGGACAATGACAACAACATTTTGCACAGTAGATTTAGCTCTCATGCAGAATGTACAACGCTCTGATAATGTGCCTATGAAGAAGTATACATTTAAGCAAAGTAATTTCAGAGAGTATTATCCCATAAAGGCATACAAGCAAATGTGTGTCAAATGTCAACGTTCAAGACAGATGTCAACTATAAACGTGATTATGTAAAATGGTGGTGTTCCTGCCCGGGCTTTATGTGACCACATAACTGTACATTTTATCATTATTTTGGTACACAATAGTTGTGGAGTTTCATTGTGGTGTTTCATTTACTACATTGTGTTGTCAATATGTATGTTTCTTATATTTTTGTGTCTTATATTGTTTATTTTACTAAATTTTTAAAGCTGATATTTTTGTGGATATTCTTGTTTTCTGTGTAGATTTTAAAGTAAGTTGATTTATTTTTCTAACAAAATTATTTTGACCAATATTTTAATGGTTAGTATTCTGTCACAGAACCCTAAGAAACATATTTGTAGGCCTTCTCATCAAATTAATTCGTTCACCACCTTTCAAGACCCACTTAGGTAATGATAAGATAGAGGCTTGGACTCCTAGCCAATCAAAGCGACCCTTAGGATACCAGAAAGATACGTAATTCTGTATGGAGCTTCCCAGCCGGTACGTGTGGCTGCCAATGGCCACTAGATGTCTAAGTTCCCCACACTCGATCCCCCTATCAAACAAACTATTGTCGGTCCTTCGGAGTTAGCTGGCCTGAACCTAGAGTAGCTAGGAGAGAAGCTCATGCTATCTTCTTCTTGACTAAAGAAACTAGGTAAGGTACTTGGTTCAAGCAGCAGACTGACCACACAGCATAGCAGAAGCAGGCCCTGGCAGCCAACTGCTGCACCAGCCCATTCAGCCTTACCAAGCCTTTTCACTGCAGATGAAGGACTAATGGAGGCAGTGTGCTGTACATCCTCAGTGTCCCAGAAGTTATAACACGCCTTTCCCTGGATATAATTCTTCTAGGATTAATTTGTATGGGGCACACCATCAGTCAACGAAGCAGACCCACACATAAGCAACATTCCTGGCCTGCAGAAACACTGGAAAGCAGCAGAGGTATCTGCTGACAAAGATCCATCATCTGCATGCTGAACTACATAAATCACCTTTGCCTGTCAGCTGATACACAGAAGTATTACCTCCTGCAGTCCACATATCTACTGAGATCATGTATAAAGCAAGCAATAGGATAGCTGCGATCACTAAACATTTTTACTGGTGCTATTAGTTGTCCTTGGTGGTAAGTTAGGCAATGCTTCATGCACACACATTTCACCATGAAGGTTTTAAAGCAGATTATCGAAGGTGGTAAAGGGTGAGAAAAATAAGTGTGGATAGTTAAGCAATTGACTGCAGTTGAGGTACATCAATGCAACACCACAACACAAAAAGACACCCCAATAAGAGCAATACTGTACAACAACTCTATGCCACAACAATAGGAACAATACAACTCCACAACCCAAGGCAACATAACTAAATTAACACAACAACTATATAGCACAACACAACACAACAGCTAAATGCAACAAAACAGCAACATAGTGACAATAGTGAGGAAAAGCACAACTCAAAAATACAACACACCAACACAGTAGATCATGGCAGCACAACACACAACACACCACCACAAACACAAAACACAATAATACACCAACACAAATCAACATATTGGCACACATTTGCAATTGTGTTGTGTTACTTTTTTCCTGTTGTTGTGCAGTGACGTGGTGTTATTGTGTTGTGTTTGTTTGTACTTCTCTGTTTTGTTGTGTTGCTTTGTGGAAAAGTTATTTTGGGTTGCAAAAGTGTGCTCTCTGTTTTTTGTGCTTTGTTTGTTACATTTGTTGTATTACTATATTCTGTTGTGTTGATATTCTGTTCTTACTGAGGGGCAGATCTAAAAGCCCCCTGCGCCACCAGTACGTCACTTTTTGTGGCGTATTGGTGGCGTATTTTACTGCTCCATATTTACAAGGACTTGTAAATATGGCCCCTTTACACTCAGCACTTTGCATGAAAGGGGCGTTCCATGGGTGTTGCACTGGGTGTTCCCATGCAAGAATCCATGGAACTAGACACAATTCCAGATTTACGTGGAATCGTAAATATAGAAATGCGTGTGAATGCTACGGGGAGGCGCAACAAGGAGAAATTTGTAATTTCTCCTAATTTCTTCCTCTTTCAATTCATCCTACAGCATGCATTGAAAGAGAAAAATGCCTGTAGTGATTGTTTTTGTGCAGTAAGGTGACCCTTCCTGCACAAAAACAATGTCCCCATGACGCAGGCATCCTTGCACCATGGTGCAAGGGTGCCTGCACCGGTGCATGGCAGCTGTTTGTGCGCCAGTGCAGGGGGGAGCACAGGAATGCAACATATTATTGTAAATATGTTGCATTCCTGTGCTTTGGAAGTGACTCAGTGCAGCGCAGCCAAAGGGCTTGCGTTGCTGCACTGCAGCACTTCCTCGACAATCTGCCCCTGAGTTTTTTGCGATGTGCTATTGGGATGTTTTTTACTGTGCTGCATTGTAGTGTTGCATTTTTAGATTGTGTTGTGCTGTTGTGGTAGCGTGCTGTTCTTTTTGTCACTGTGTTGCATTTTAGTGTTGTATTTTTAGATTGTGTTGTGTTGTTGTGGTAGTGTGTTGTGCTTTTTGACACTGTGTTGCATTTTGTTGTGGTTGTTATATGTTGAGTCTTGTTTTGCATTGGTGTTTTTTGTGTCATCTCAGTGTGTTTTGTTTTTGTGCTTTTGTAGTGTGATGAGTGCGTTGTGCTCTGTTTCATTTTCTTTGTTTTTTTATGCCCCGGTTGTGTATTTTAGTTTTTGTGCTTTGTGTTTACTTGAGAGACATCAGCAAATGCTGCTACGTTTCCTTCCTAAAAGCAGCGCATTGCTTTAACGTTACAGTGATACAATTTACCACTCTACAAGATGACAGCATTCCATTACATCTCCTAAGGCATTACCCCATATAAGCCAGACATAGTGCTGCAGTCAGAACCTGTGGTATCCCTGTGACCTGGCGCTTGTAGTCATGCTGTGTGAGTCTGTAATTGGGGTTGCTCCACCAGCGGGTGGACTGTGCTACCGTCTCAAAATCTGACAGATCCATGCGGAAGAACGAACACCCTGCTCCGCAGCCCAAACACCCCTCCCCTGCACCCCCCCCCCCTCCCCCCTCACACACACACACACACTCCCTCTGTTTCTTTGGAGGTTCTGCGGTCTTTAGATCGCAATGCTCAAATAGAGAAGCTGATTTGTATTCCATGCGTAGAACCAAAATAGACGCTCCAAATAAGTACTTATCAGGTTATTTCGACATTTTTCGAACAGAAACTCCCTGACCTGAGCCGTTATCTATGCAGCTGCCTGGATCAGTCATGCTCGCGCTCACTTAACTGTAGTTTATAAATTCGGAGCTTGAAGGCCTGTTTTTTTGTACGCAGTACTGTAATATAAATCACCACTTGATCTTATTTTTCCAGAGGATTTTGAAATCACTGTTATTGCAAACAGCTTACAAGGAGATATATACAAGCATTGGCAAAGCAAATAAGTCTCACCTACACGAGAGCAATTGATAATATGCTTTAGCCATATTGTACACCAGTATGGCTGCTGTTAAGCATGGCCAAAGTTAGTTGCGTAAAGGAAGGTGGCATGGAGTGGATGTCATAGCGTGGAGAACGGTGTTGAGGAGTGGAGTAGCATAGAGAGGAGTGGTGTAGAGTGAAGTGTCGTGGAGTGGAGTGATGTGTAGTGCTGCGGAGTGTAGTAAAGTGGAGTGTCCTAGAGTGTCCTAGAGGGTGATTGAGTGTCATAGAGTGGAGTAGCGTGTCAGAGAGTGGAATAGAGTGTCATGGAGTGGATGAGTGCCATAGAGTATAGCAGAGTGAGTGTCATAGAATGTAGTGGCATTGGGTGGAGTGTCGTAGAGTGACACAAAGTGGAACAGAGTGGAGTGGCATATAGTGGAGTAGAGTGGTGTATAGTGGAGTGACATTGGGTGGAGTACGGTGGAGTGGTGTAGATTTGAGTGGTGTGGAATGGAGTGGCATAGAGTGGCAGGGAGTGCCTTAGAGTGGAGTATTGTGCTGTAGAGTGGAGTAATGTAGAGTGGCGAAGAATTAAGCAGTGTCATCATGTGGAGTGACATAGAGTGGAGTAGAGTGTCATGGTGTGGAGTATCGGGGAGTGGAGTGGCAGAGACACACGATCTGGATGATGAAAACATATGAAAGTTTTGTATTAAACATTTATTGCTGCAGGTTCCAGTCTGCCACTAGGTGACAGGGATAACTTCCAGTTCATAATGGGCCTGAGCCTATAACCTAAGTGTAACTGAGCCACTATAAAGGTAAGTTTATCCCTCGGTGCATGCTTAATTGTTGGTTTTCCATTTGAGTTAAGTGTTCTCTATACAGTTCTACATAATGTTAGCCAATTTGGACCAAGTAAAACACATGAGCATCTGTCAACCGCAAACCCGGATTACAGCAGCAGTTGATCAAGAAAGTGTTCAAAGGTTACGACTAGCAACTTTTTTATGAGCCTTGCTAATGCCTTTGCCCAAATTACACGATTACGAGTGCGATGCTGTGCATTGTTGATGCTATTCATTTATGCTGGGGCTAGTGGGAACTGGTTGCTAGAGCTGCTGAGTAACCCACATCATACAGTGCAAGGATGCCTTTTTTGGAGCCCAAGGGTCAAAAGCTGAATGACCAACAAAGCATCAGCTTGCTGAAGAGCGATGAAATGAGTACTAACAGCCTGCAAAACAAGCATTTGCAATGCAATAGGTCTCGCATTAGGAAAGTTAGAGGTATTAGTATTGTAAATGACACATTTTTTATTTATGTTTTTGTTTTGAAAATAGCGAAATTAATAACTTTTTCATTTACAATGCCAATAGTGGTAACTTTTGCAAACTTGACACCTATAGCATTTTTAATGCAATATGTGTTGTATTTACATGACTTAGATGTATTAATATTAAAAATAACAATGGGTTGTATTTTTTAAAATAATTAATACTTAAATAAAAGTTATTGTAATTTATAATGGCAATAGCTTAAACTTTTGCAAATAACTTTTTGGAAGATTATGTTTAGTGTATCTTATTGTGATGAAAATCCAAGAACAGAAGTGAAATATTAACATTTTTTTGTGACATTTGTAATAAAATTTGAAAACATTGAGAGAACATATTAGAACCAGTTGTTGATTGGATGCACAGAGTGATTCTGTGGCATTGAGTGGTGCTGTGGCGTTGAGTGCTGCTGTGGTGTTGAGGGGTGCTGTGGTGTTGAGGGGTGCTGTGGCGTTGAGGGGTCCTGTGGCGTTGAGTGGTGCTGTGGCGTTGAGTGGTGCTGTGGTGTTGAGGGGTGCTGTGGCGTTGAGGGGTGCTGTGGCATTGAGGGGTCCTGTGGCGTTGAGGGGTCCTGTGGTGTTGAGGGGTGCGGTGGTGTTGAGTGGTGATGTGGCATTGAGTGGTGCTGTGGTGTTTAGGGGTGCTGTTGCGTTGAGGGGTGCTGTGAGGTTGAGGGGTGCTGTGGTGTTGAGGGGTGCTGTGGTGTTAAGGGGTGCTGTGGTGTTGAGGGGTGCTGTGGTGTTGAGTGTTGCTGTGGTGCTGAGTGGTGCTATGGTGGTGCTGAGTCGTGCTGAGTGATAATGTGGTAGTGCTGAGTGATAACGTGGTGGTGCTGAGTGATGCTGGGGTAGCGCTGAGTGATGATATGGTGATGCTGAGTGGTGCTGTGGTGGTGCTGAGTGATGCTGGGTTGGCGCTGAGTGATGCTGGGGTGGTGCTGAGTGGTGCTGTGGTGGTGCTGAGTGATACTGGGGTGGGGCTGAGTGATGCTGTGGTGGCGGTGAGTGGTGCTGTGCTGGTGCTGAGTGATGCTGTTGTGGTCTTGATGAGTGATGCTGTGGTGGTGCTAAGTGGTGCTGTGGTGGTGCTGAGTGATGCTGGGGTGGCGCTGAGTGGTGCTGTGGTGGCGCTGAGTGATGCTGGAGTGGCACTGAGTGATGCTGGGGTGGCGCTGAGTGATGCTGTGGTGGTGCTGAGTTGTGCTGTGGTGATGCTGAGTGATAATGTGGAAGGGAAGGGAAGAAAGAAAGAAAGAACGAAAGAACAAAAGAAAGAAGGGAGGAAGGAAAAAAAGAAAGGAATGAAAGGGAGGGAGGAAATGAAGGAAGGAATGGAAGAAAGAAAAGGAAGGCAAGAAAGGATGGAAAGGAAGGAAAGAAAAGAAGGAAAGAAAGGATGAATGGAAAGAAAGAAAGGATTCTAATTGCAAGTGTTAACATGAACAGGCTTGTTTTGAAGATGTAGTCCCCAAATTTGAGACTCCAAGACAGAGAGGGGCTGTGAAGGATGCAGAGGCGACAGGCAGAGGCCACACGCGGTGGACATCAAAGGAAGGGTGGGAGGGGAAAAAAACGCATTAGCGAGCGAGAAAAGCCATAAACACCAGGGGGGGCGGGGAAGCAGATTGCCTTCAAGCTTGTGAGGAAAACAAGAGGGTCTGTTGTGTGTACACGCGGAATTTACTCCTGAATACATAACATTTCATGAACACACATGCCTTCCTAAGTGTAAACTATCCCATTGACACCAAAGCAGCATCACAGGAAAAAATGATGCTGCAGTCATGTTTTTTCGGAATAGCTTTAAAGTCCATGCATCAGATACAAAATATAGCTGTCCGCGCGCGTTGACATCTGGGACGTGTCATCCGTCACAAACAACATTTCTGGGATTTAATTTGCAGCCATGCGGCCTTACTGACGCATTTTGCACGTGAAGCAGGTGCCAGGAATTAATATTTTACAAGTATGTGCATGAGGGAAAGATCGCTTGTGAACGTGATCTGGACCGGTGTCATACATGGATTGCATGTTCTAAAGCTGCCATAAACATGCGCAGGATTCCTTCACATGCTCCAGCGGCCTGCTGTTCAAGAGTGCTATTTTAGAAGTAGATTGATGTCACACATTATGATTTCAACAGTTTTTAAACACCACGCAGATTCCCTTCCACAAATGTGAGCGGAGACGTAGAGTCAGGGCACAAGCCCTAAAACAAGAGCAGATTTGGGGGGTGGGGGGATGAATGAGAGGGGAGCTGTGATGAGAGATGAGAAGTGGAGGCGAGATTGGGGGGCAGAGATGAGCGGATGAGGATCCTTTTGAAGTACGGCCTCGCGGCCGTGAAAGAAGTGTAATTAGGGGGAGTCGAAGTGAGGCCGAGTGCGCTGGGGAAGCAACAGATGGCTTTTTGTGAAGCTCTCGGAGGCAGGCGGCTCAGCTTTTATTCAGAAAACTTTCCCGAAAAAAGCAAATGGACGAAATTCTGTCATTTATATTTCTTTAAAAAAATGCTTATAGACATGGTAATGATTGAATTACATGAACTACTCCCCAAAAAGCTCACTGAAGCTCTTCCTTATGCACACATTTGGCATGAGCCTTACTGTATTGCAAACATCCCTGCATTGCTTGAATATTAATGGCACGTATTTCCTGTAACTGCTCGTAAATCACAGCGAGCACGTCTCCGTGCCATTAGTTTAAGGCTGCCCAATTTACCACTTTTCCAGTAAAATGCGTTTATAATGAGCTCAGAGCTTTATCTTAACTGCAGTCAAATAGGCTCTTATAATTTGCGCGTTCCTTGCAGACATCACAACCCCCGGGAGTGTGATTACAGCGGGGTATGTGCAGAGAGAGTGCCCGGTTGCAATGGGTCGACAACACTGGCTGTGCACATGGAGGGACCGTGGCACGCGCTGCCAAGCACAACACGTCAGAATGAATAGCGCGGCACGGGAGACTGACGCTTCATTCCACCGTAAATTAGGCCCATGTCGAGGAATGATATATCCTGTCGACACCAAAGCAGCATCACAGGAAAAAATGATGCTGCAGTCATGTTTTTCGGGATAGCTTTAAAGTCCATGCTTCAAATACAAAATATAGCTGCCCGCGCGTGTTGACATCTGGAACGTGTCATCCGTCACAAACAACATTTCTGGGATTTAATTTGCAGCCATGTGGCCTTACTGACGCATTTTGCACGTGAAGCAGGTGCCAGGAATTATTATTTTACAAGTATGCGCATGAGGGAAAGATCACTGGTGAACGTGATCTGGGCCGGTGTCATACATGGATTGCATGTTCTAAAGCTGCCATAAACATGCGCAGGATTCCTTCACATGCTCCAGCGGCCTGCTGTTCAAGAGTGCTATTTTAGAAGTAGATTGATGTCACACATTATGATTTCAACAGTTTTTAAACACCACGCAGATTCCCTTTTCACAAATGTGAGCGGAGACGTAGAGTCAGGGCACAAGTCCTAAAACAAGAGCGGATTTGGGGGGTGGGGGGATGAATGAGAGGGGAGCTGTGATGAGAGATGAGAAGTGCAGGCGAGGGTGGGGGGCAGAGAGGAGCGGATGAGGATCCTTTTGAAGTACGGCCTCGTGGCCGTGAAAGAAGTGTAATTAGGGGGAGGAGAAGTGAGGCAGAGTGTGCTGGGGAAGCAACAGATGGCTTTGTGTGAAGCTCTCGGAGGCAGGCGGGTCGGAAGAGCGTGGTCACGAGAACACATGCACTCGTGGAAATCCGCTTTATGAGAGACCTTAGTTTAACTCTTGGTTTCACCACAATAGACTCGTCCTATTCATTCCTGCGGAATGTAATAGGCCGAGACCTAAAAAGGTGAGGATAAGGATGAGTCCACAGAGAAGTAGCTGAGTGTCTGCTGACTAAAACCCAACAGTTTCTGATGAGGGGGTTGCAGATTACCTACTAAAGAAGTGGAAGAACTGTGTACCTTCCAAATGGGTATTCCATGACTAGGCCTAGCTGTTGCTTGCTGAGGGCAGGTATGACCCAGATGTCTCATTCTTTGTGACAGTCGATATACCCAGACAGGAAAATCCAGGAGTTTGTCTGGAACACATACTACATGCACGACACAAAGACTAGTATAGATAGTAGAGCACATAGGACCGGGAAACAGTTGCTGAGAGGATGTGGCAATACAGCCAGAGCTGTTGACTTTGAAACTTGGAAACCCGGTTCGAGACTCAGTGTTAACAGAAAATCCTGTGATTCTGGGCAAATCATTTAATCATCCGTGCCTAAAAAATATTAATATGAGCTTGTGTAATGTAACTGGGGCTCATGTAAAACGATCCATTACCTTCCGGGCGGGTCAAGTTTGAGCTGTGTAAAAATGCTATAAAAGAAGAAATAGTACCTCAATCACAGTGCGAGTAGCGGATGGACACTAATTCAGTTAAATTAATCTGTAGTTGGTCCATGTATCACAGAAAGAAAACAAAATGACTCCTCAAACGTGTTGCCGAATTAGAAGTCAGCAAAGTAGAGTGATTATGATGCCAACGAATGGTAACTAATAGGATGAATGAAAGCCCCTTTTTAGAGTTTTATTTTGACACAATAGGTACCCAAGCGACAGAGTAGGCATGCTGTCTGCAAGCTCGACCTAAAAGAAAGTGCACACATTTTGTAGCTATCTTATAATAGTGGTTCTCTCTGGTATCATTCAAACAATCTTCTAATAACCACTGAAATCAATGTACCACAACTAATGTCCTTGACACAGTCACATGACCAACACTCTCCTAATTTTTTATGAGTAATCTTTATCCACAGATCCCGATTCACAAAGGTAAAATGAGACGAAAGTCTAACTTTATGACTTTTGGTATTCACAAAGGGCATTTACTACTCGTAAATGCCCTTTGTGAATACCGAGTTTCACTCCTGGGAATGTAATACTTTAGTGCAGTGCTAAGATGTCTTCAAAACATTCTAGCTTTATGCCCTGTAATGACTTCAAGGGGCGGATTCCCATCACAAATCCTCACTCCATATGGTTCTGGTGCTTGGGGTCAGACCATATTCTTGTTCCTGGGACACTTGCTGCAGTATGCATGGAGGCATTGTTTTTTTATGGCCTGTGCCAGTGAGGACAGCTGGAACTGTCAACACTTGAGACCCCATTCCAAATCTCCTTCCTCGCATTCCTCAGGAACAGAAAAGAAGCATAGTAAACATAAGAAATGCCCTGGAAGAGGTAAGTCTCCCAAGCGGCCTTGATCTCCCACAGGATCCTCATTCTTGGAACTTGTATCCCAACTGGACCAGTCCCAGAAGCTCACTCCACCAGCACAGAGGCCTTCCTTTCCGACACCACTGGCACCAACTGCACTGTTGCTAGATATGTTGACACCAGTGGCACATGGGGCAAACTTCCCAGCGCTGACGCCATCACCCCAGGTACAGATCTAGCTGTGTTTTTTAATGTAGCATTCTGCATTTTCACTACTGCCTTGGAATCTGAGCCAGGATCACCTTTCGGATTTCCCATGCACCTGTGCTTGCACCAGCCTTCACACCTTCACACAATTACGCAGTTCCGCCCATCAATGCTACAACAGGTGCCACAACCGAAACCACCATCTCCGCCACTTCTACCTCCACCGCAGCCATGCTCGGATCCATCATCCCCACCTCCTCTGTCTATGGAGCCTCCTTCTCAAAAGAGGTGCAGGATAGAGGCTAAAATACTTATTGTATTATTGTAGAAGATTATAGTTGGAGGACACACAATCCTTTTGCCACAGATTCCAACCCCTTGGACCTGTGCCCCCAAGACGCTGATAAGGGTGACATTTCTTATACTTTTTTCCAACTTGTCCTTTGTCAGTGGTTTGGACGCTCCACCAATTTTAGTCACAGAATGTCCTTCTGGATCTCCTTTCACAGTCATAAAGAAAGCAGCTGAGGTTCTAGACCAATAATTATCTTTGGTAGCAAAAAGATGAATGTCCTCACAGAGGTTCTGCAACAATCTAACTCCTCGTCGGAGCCCATGCTGCCTTTCAATTAGGACTTGGTGCAAACTATACTAGCCGCCTGGGAGAAGCCTTCCTCTGCAACTGCAGTAAATAGTCTAGTAGCAGATTCCACCACCCTGTGCCTGGTGACCCATCAATTCTCTCTGTGCACCCTTTTCTGGAAAGCTTGGTAACCCAGGCATTCTGCTCATCAGGACGGGTACTGGGCACTTTTCCCTCCGTCCCTTCAGACAGTGAATGCAAGAGATTAGAAACATGAGGGAAGAAGAAGATGTTTTTAACTGACAGCATGGCACTGAAGTTGTTGAATGCTAATTGTCTTTTAGCCAGTTATGTACACACCCTCTGGGATATGGTTTAAGTGATAGTGCCTCATGTTCCACAAGAAATACAGGCACATTTTGAAGAAGTCCTGAATGATGAGGAGAATGCCCCATGGCATATTATTAAGTGTGGTCTGGATACAGTGGCTTCTGTTGCAAGAGCAATTAGCACCTCGATCTCTATCGGATGTCATGCCTGGCTCAGGACCTCGGCCAGCAAAGGAACTGCACGTTATCTAGCTCTTCAGTAGCTTCATTCTCAGAGAAACTACAGGCAATTTTGGCACTTACTGGAATGTATAAGGGTTTTGTCATTTCAGGAGAGACAACCACATGAGCCACAGATGCCTCAGCCCCTTAATCAGATGGTTCATCAACACAAAGGTAGAGGCAGAGGTAAAAAGCGTGGATCCCTCCAGGAAGACACTTCCTCCCCTCCTCCTCTGCCCTCCAGGATGGCAGTCTTAGCCCAACAACCAAATTTGGAGCCTTTGAGGGTATTTTGACAAATTATCAAATGAGAAATATTGTGATACAAAAATATTGTATCAAGAATATTGTGATTTAGAAAATATTGAGGACAGAAATATCAAAGGTAAGAATATTGTTTTAAGTCTTGTTTTTAATATCATTGGGAAAAATATTGTTTTCTAAATGATCACTGTATATAATATTGTTTCTAAGATTGTTTTCTTATGTTTTTTTGTAGTATTCAGTTAGCGTTGTATGTACATTTTTGTTTTTATCAGTTGTATTATGTTATGGGAGCAGCATGTAATTTTACAAGGGAAAAGTGCAGGGAGATTTTTAACATATGTTTGTATTAACACCTTGGCTGCTCACAATATTCCTCCCCTGTGCTGGAAGTCAATGAAGATGGGTGTTGTCATGACGAGCTGAGCTCGTCATGAGCACACGAGCACTGTGCCTCATGACGAGCTGAGCTCCTCATGAGCACCGAAGGTGTTAAATGTTTTGTTAAATTAGCTGTATGAGTGATAATTTGATATACTATTATTTAATTTGTAATTTTATTTTGATATTTTTATGAGAAAATATTTGTTCAAATATTTGGAATAAAGTTTTTTCAAGACAAGGCAGCATTTTTGTTGTGTAATATTGATGTTTTCTTGTCTTTTATTATTTTCCTTATAATTTAGATACATTTTATATACAATTTTACAATATTAAAAATATTTCTTATAATTTATGTTGACAATTTTTTTAATTTTTTGATTTTGAATAATATTTCTAACAAATTTTGATTTATAGTGTGAAATTCTAAATACATTTTGGTTTAATTGTATTATTTACAGTTGAATTCTAAATTCTTTGTATTTATTTTATTATGTAGTAATGTATAGTATTTACATGTTTACTTTAAATGTAGTAAACAAATGTATTTCATAAAAAGTTATTTGAAAACGTATACATTAGTTTTAGAAAATGAAATATATATATATATTAATCATTACATTATAGCTTTTTCATTATTTATTGAAATGTGTCTATAAAGTTTTAAAATTGGATTGTAAATAATGATTATTTATATGTTTAGCTAATTAATTTCTATTCTGTGCTGTAGAAACAAATATATATTTTTATGCATAGGAATATTGTTATGTTAATTTTTTAAGAGTTATTACATGATTGATTATTAATGTCCTGTCCTATGATGTGTTCAAGTACTTTAGCTGGTAAATACATTAGACTTTTAGAAGTGGGCTCTAGGGAACTAGTGCTTTCCTCTTTCAAATCTTGAAGTCCATGTGTTACTTCGATTTTGGTGACAATTGTGGGTGGTTGTTTTCTTTCACTGTATTAACAACATAATCTATGTAGTAGCCTACCCATGCCAAACATTAGAGTAGTATTGGGTACATTTCCAATTATGAACATTCTCAGTGCTTGTGCTTTTTAGGCTGTCATTGTATCCCACGTGTGAGATCAATTGGTTGCCTTTCTGTGATGTTATATATCTTGCTCTTTGTATCATTGTGTCTGAAAAAAATGTAATAATACAGTTAGTAAATAATTTTACTTTTGCTTTGCTAATGTGCATACATCATTATGACAATTGGTTTGCATTTTATACCTACATAAGTGTTGTGGATTTTAGTTACAGTTCTTTTTTTTAGTTTTCTGTTGAAGCTGTTTCAATGTGGATCAGGTGGTTTGTTATCTGTTGGGAGAAAAAGGGTGGATTTGTTATATTTCTAACATGTATTTGTGAGTTGTTTGTAGGGGTTAACAGTTTTTAGTTTTATATTTTACACTTAAGGTTTAGCTGATGTTTAGTAGTGATTTGATTTTACATACTTTTTATGTGGCATTCTCCAGGTGTTTGATTGCAGAATTTTATTGGTGGTTCTGTAAGTGGTAATTAGTGTTGTACTTTTTTTGTAGTACCTAAAGTTTGGTAGATACATCAAGATAGAGAGTATTGTTAGTTATTTTTATAGAAACATTTACAAAAAATGAATTCCCACTATGCTGATTTAAATGCTTTACTTAAGTTTGAAGGTAGTTGTTAGTGGTGGGCGGAGTTTGCGGAGTTGTACTATGCGGAATTCCACGGAGTTGCACAAAAACTCAGTGGAATTCCACAGAGTTCCGCTCTGTCGTACCTTCGACACCCTCCCTGACCCTGGAACCAGTACATGTCCTCCACACGACTGGCTCAAAGACCTAGTAAGAGTCAAAAGACTAAATAAAGCAGAGGCCCACCTACCTTGCAGTTTTTAAGTTTCTGGTCGCAGTACAGTGATTTCCGCTGGGTCACTGACATGTCGGACACATAGATTGGGGGCTGCAGCATCATGTCCACGGGGCTGGGGTAGGCTCGGGCCCTTGCTTCCTCTTGGCCATCCAGTTGCGGAGGCAGCAGACGTCTACAGACTTCGGCACCATGCAGGGCTGCATATCGTACTCAGGCTGCCGGTAACGGTCCATTAGCAGTCGCAGTCATCCCCTCGGCTTGCCGCCATTTATTTGCTGCTTCAACCGTAACTGGCTGTGATGAACGTAGCAGGGTCTGACCTGGCCAATCAGCAGGTCGCCTGATGAGCTAAACTGGCCTGGCCCTACAGCTTGCAGGCCGTGGTCTTCTCGGCCTTGCACTGGATCTGCAAGGACAGCAGGCTGTCAGCGCATCGCGAGGAGCCCACCAGGACCATGCACAGAAGGCACCTGGAGTGCATGGGGCCTAGGCTGACATGCGGAGGGCTTATTACTTTCTTTATCCTGGGGACCAATGGTCTGGCCGGAGCGGCCCCTGAGCAGTAGCATTATGCAGCCATAGTGGCAGAGGTACAACATTTCCAGCTAGGAGAACGGAAATTGCCAGGTGGGCGATGGGGGCAAACTCCGCCATGCAGCAGAATCAGAGTTTTTTGCTGATCCCCGCAGTAGAGAGTGGAATTGGCAAAGCTCCGCAAACTCCACTGGCACAGCGGATTTCACCAGCCACTGTTAGTAGTTGTATGTTTTCTTCCAAGTGTCTTTTTCGGTTTTGTTTTGGCAATGCAGCCAAGTGTTGTTGGTGTTGTAAGTTTTTTTTATTGGTTAGTTTGCTTTTACGGTTGTTTTTATTGGTCAGTGTTCATTTAGTTTGAATTGTTTTTATTGGTTACTACTTTTATGATGGGCCCTAATTAGTGTTACAGTTTTAATGTTTAATATATATTTCTATTTTTCATGTTGATTCAGGTATAGTTTTTATGTTTATTTGTATTTTTTAATGATTAGGTATTTACAATTTGTTAATTATTTTATGTATTGTTATGTATTTTAATTGTATTTTGTGTGTTTAAATTGTATTTTGATGGTATACTATTTAAATAATGTAGATAGATGATATAATAATTTATGGCAAGTAAAAAATGTTTTAAAGTAAAATAGAGGTAATATAGTATTTTGTAATATTTGGTTTTATTTTTTGCGATATTAATGTAGCTGATATTGTGTATTTCAATATTTTTTACATTGTAAATAATTCTTTAATGGTAACAATATTTTTGTTTCCAATATTTGTGGTTTTGATATTAGTATAGATAGATATTTTTAACAGCAATATTTTGGTAATCAATATTAGTGTTTGTGTTAGTTAGGTATAGGATGCCGATATTTTTGTAATCAATATTTTTTCTATTATATCATGTCCTTGATCCCCTGTGGAAGGGTGAAGGTCCTCCTTTCTGCCTGCCTGGAAGGCCATTACTTCAGACAATGGATCCTTTTGATAATGGAAATAGCTCCCACCTTTCCCTTCCTTCAGGTTCCATCCCTCATCCCATCCCCAACTTCACCAATGTCCCCACTATAGACCATCTTCCCATCCTTCAGCAAGACCTGGCAGAACTCCTGCAGAAAGGAGCAGTGGAGTTAGTGGCAGAGCAGGAAAAAAGACAAGGATTATACTTCTGTTATTTTCTTATGCCCAAGAATAGCGGCAGTCTGCATCCAAACCTGTACCTTAGGTAGCTGAACTTCTTAGTCTAAAAGCATAAATTTAGGGTGCTGACTTTAGCCTAAGTGTTGCTGACATTGGAAGCTGGAGACTGGATTGTGTCACCAATCCTACATTCACATCAGACGGGCTCTATGCCATACCAGTTTACAGTACTCCCCTTTTGGCTTGAAATTGGCACCTCAAGTCTTAACCAAGTTTATGGTAGTGGTTGCTGCTCATCCAAGGGAGTCAGGCATCCCCATTTTTCTAAACCTGAAAGACTGGCTAATCAAAGCCGGGTCACCACAGGTGGTGTGGCCATTTGAGGTCAACAGTATCCCTGCGGTTTGCCCTGGGCTTTTTGACCAACAGTCCAAATCTCACCCAAGGCCCTGCCAACAACTCCAGTTCGTGGGTTTAGCACTGGACACCACCCTTCTATGTGCCTTCTCTCCTAAGAGGATTCCTGAGATCCAGGAAATTGTCCCATCCTTTCAATAAAGTGCATGATTTCCAGTCCCAAGGGTCCTGAGATTCCTAGCTCTTCCAGCTCCCTGCATACTCCTACTAATGCACACATGTTTGCACATGAGGGCCCTGTAGTGGTGCCTCCGCATGAGGTGGCTGCAGTACGAGGAAGTCTGTTGAACTCCATTGTGACCTCTCACAGCGCTGTGGCTTGGTGGGGAATGAGGCAAACCTCAGCTGCAGGATGGCCTTCAGTCACCCTCCGACTGTGACTATGATAGTGATGGATGCCTCCACCTTAGGGTGGGGAGCTCATATGCAGGATCTGGCGCTCAGATGTCTCTGGTCTTTGGGGAAACAGGATTTTCACATCATCCTGTTTGACCTCCTGGCAATTCGACTGGCACTTAAGTCCTTTCTCCCTATCCAAGGTCAGTCAGTCCAGATGTGGCAAGCCAAACAATGGCAAGTGGTATGTCAACAAGCAAGGGGGAGTAGACTCTCAGGCACACTGACAAATGTCTGATTAACCACCAATCACCTTGCAGGATCTCTGAATGTCAAAGCCACAGCCTGAGCTGCCACTCACAAGAGGTGACTTCTGTAAGAAGTAGTCCAGGACTTCTTTTCCCAGTTTGGAACTCCTCATGTTTACCTATTCACCTAATCGGTCAATGCTCAATGCCAGATGTTTTGTGCCCTCCAGTATCCACTGAGGGGAGCATTGGGGGACACGTTTAAGTTGAAATAAAAAATTTCACTGCACTATGCATTTCCTCCTACACCTTTAATTCATTGGATTCTGAAGAAAATGGGCCAAGACAGAGACTAAGGGGTCAATTCCGATTCTGGAAAAAAAGTGTCCGTCCGAATCGTATCCGGAGCGCTCTCCGTAAGATTCGTACATGTCCGTCCGAATCGTGTAGTACGATTCGTACGGACAGTGTCCATCTGAATCGCCGCGACCCATACGAATTGCACCTGAGATTCTGTATGACTCAGACCCTCAATGTGGACTGTACGATTCGTACACATGCTGTACGAGCCCGACGAGTACGATCCGGACCGTGGAATGGAGACGCGATTCGTACGGTACACATCATGTAAGTGCGATTGATTACACCCCATGATCGCAGGGGTACGCACTGCACCCCTGCGATCATGGGGTACGCACCGTACACCTTGCGATCATGGGGTATTGTGCGTACACCCCATGATCACAGGGGTACGCACCGTACGTTTGTTAAAGAAGTTGAGAGGGACCCCTTATGACCCAGGGGATTGGAGTACTTTAAACAGTATGACAGAGATTATCCCTTGGCTAGCGTACTAGTATTCACATACTCATGCACATACGTTCTTATATAAACACTAAACTGTATGGGTTCCAAAACTATCCACACTTATATTGCAAAATTACAAAAAAAATATTTTTTTTTAAAAAGGGGGAGCAAGTATTTATGCACAGATACACATTTGATTAAAACATATGAAACTAGTAAATCATGGTTATAAAACACATTCACATAGATGACATAGTTACAGTACAGTTTTAAAAACAATTCATTGGCATAAGAAAAGAAGTTAAAAAAACAATTGTAAACTTTTTACACAAGATTCCATTCAATTATAGACAGAATAAAAAATCACATTGGGGGAGAGACAAACAAGAGACATCAGCTTTTAGTCATCAAAGCTACACCTCTGAGAACCTGCTTGTTTAGAATCTAAACCTAGGCCCAATATCTTCTAGACTTCCAGGTCAGATAGGTTCTCTCGATAGTGTATTTTCCTGCGTCGACGCGTTTCAATGGCTATTTAGTGATATACTGCCATCTTTCTCAAGACTTCGTGATTAGTCTCTCCTATACTCTGGGCACTGGATGGTTGCCACTGTCAAATAAATACCTTTTCACATGACAAATAACATTCTAGAAGGGTGTTTTCTCGATGCTCCGGACATTTGGTTCCTCTAAAGAAGCGTCAATCTTTTTTTAATGAACGGGGTTCTTCGAATCCGCCTTTCCTTACGCTTCGTTTATTGTACAGGCTGCTTTTCCTACAGGCTGCTTTTCCACTCGTATTGGTATGATCCTCCTAGAGGTATCTTCTCTGACGGACTTTAGTTCTTTGGTCTGGGTAACTCCAGTTAGTAAGAAACCTCCCTGTTTCTTTCTTATAAACAGTAGGTAGACCTCATAGTGGGTAGTGGTATCGATATCCGGTTTCTTAAAGGTAAAATCGGCGGGCTATGTTTGCCTTTGTCTTGCCCAGCTATCTTGGGTGCAACAGCGTTCCACTCCCTTCTCTTGCTTGCGGTTCAGCTCTGGCGGCTCGGCGTTGAGGAAAAAAATTTTGAATCACCGTACACCTTGCGATCATGGGGTACGGTGCGTACACCCCATGATCGCAGGGGTACGACCGTACCCCTGCGATCATGGGGTGTACGCACCGTACCCGGGGGGGTCCGTTCTGTACCTGTTTCGGGGCATACTCTGCTTTTCCGACAGATTTCAGCTCCCGTCAGAAAAGAGTCGTACGGAGGGTCGGCGGGACGAATCGTACTTGCTGGGTCGGGAAAACCTGCTTCAAACCGTACAAACGTTGTTTGCTGCGTGTTCAGGCGGCGAATCGTACGGGAATTCGAGTCGTACAGTTCCTGGTACGATTCATACGGGGAGCTGCATTGGGTGAGAATCGTACTACGTCGTATGTACGTGGACGTTGCAGGGTACGATTCGTACGGGAAAAAGACTCTGTACGGCTATTCGGAGTGCTTTTTCCCGAATCGGAATCGACCCCTAAGTCATTTTCCTTTTTTTTAAATATATTTTTATTAACAATTTCAGTTCAATAATTCATAATACAAAGAGACATCATTACCCCAATTTAAAAATATCCCAGACCCCACCCACCCCCTGTTACACATTTAAACTGGATCATTTCATCACAGAAGTACAGATCAAATGTCTTGATTATTAACACCCAGGGAGGAGAAATAAAAATAAAAAAAACACCGGACCAATATACATAAATAAGAACCAAATATTTACCTAAAGTGCATCGTGCATACATTTCTCATCTCCTTGATTCTATTCAGTCTATTCACAATGCCCATCTCCGAAGGCCCTTCCTTTTACTAAGGATCCCTTTCCTGGAAAAGATTGCTTTTTACAAATTACAAGTTGTAAGGACCCGAGTTAACCATTGTTGAAAAACTGGTAGGTTGTTATCTAGCCAGGCCAAAGCTATACAAAGTCGAAAAATAGTCATGGTGATAAAACCAGTTCCCTACCTCTTGACAACTTTTCCCCATTAGATACTCCCGAGCAACACAGTGAGGGTCAGGGAAACTTGAATATTTAGTTGTGTGTTAAAGAAATCTGTAATCTGGCTCTTAATAGATGTTAACAACGGGCACATAGCAAAAATATGTACAATGTCAGCCCCCCTTAGTTGACATCTGGGGCATCATGAGCCTTTACCATCCCCCCATTTAATAATCCTACTTAGAATGTATTAAAGTTGAAAACAGGTTTTATAATCCTGCACTTGTAGCTTTAAGGATAATAATGCCGTTTGAGCCAGAGAAAAAGATTCCTGAAAACTATATTCAGAAATAGCCAGTTGCTCTTGCCATTTGAGTGAGTGTTTGTCTGTCTCGTCCTCCATCCGTTTGTTGAGGAGCGAATAAATAAATCCTATGGAAGGTTTGCACCCAGCTACCAAAACATCAACCAAGCCATTAATTTACGAACCGTTGACCAAACTATAAAGGTATTAAGTAAAATCTTAAAGCGGACTCTTTTAAAGTAGTTGAGCATAATTTTCTTCCATAGGTTTAACCACACCCCTTCGCCAACCAATAACTCAAACGAACGGGGGAAGTACTAGGCTCCTATTTGCAAATGTGGTTTCTCTTGCAGCAGGGGACCTAGATTCTATAGCATAGAAGCCCAGTAGTATCATTTTAAATTTGGTAGCCCCCATACACTTGAACTCACCCGCCTCTTTCTCAATCTCAACTAATGCTGTAGATGGTTCAAGTGTAACTAGGGCTATATCGTCAGCAGAAGCAAGGGTTTTTGTCTTACAGCCATTGCAACCATAAGTGGGATGCTGATGTTGAGCTCTAGTCTGCGTATAAATAGATCTATGTAGAGGGCGAACAGGAGTGGGGAGCATGAGCACCCCTGTCTGCCCCCCCTTGAAATCTCGAATGGCTCCGAGAGTTCCCATGCCACCAAAAACCTAGCCTCTGGTTTGAAACATAGAGCCAAAATAGCTATCCGGAACTGGGGTCCTGTGTTAACCTTCTCTAGCACCGTCCACAGGTAGTGCCAGGAGACCCTATCGAAAACTTTCTACGCATCCAGCAGAATCAAAGCCATAGGGTCTCCCGCCACCTGGGCTGAGTCGAATAAGGGGATTACACATCTGATGTGATTCGTAGTGCTTCTCCCAGGTATAAACCCATGTAGCCATCCGGTTACTACTTTGCTGATCAAAGGGGACAGTCGGGAAGCAAGAATCTTTGAGTATATATTTAGAATCCCCATTAATCAAGGTGATCGGTCTATAGGACCCGAGTTCCCTGGCCCTTTTTTATTTTCAGGAAAACCAAAATCTTTGCTTGTGAACACAAGGGTGGGGGGTTGTTTCCCTTAAAGATATGGGTGAACAAACTAGTTAGGCAATCCCTCAGTTCAGGCATTTATACCCTATAGCAGTGTTTCCCAAACTGGGGTCCGTGGACCCCCAGGGGTCCGTGACACATTCCCAGGGGGTCCGCAGGCAGCAGTTTTAAAACCACTGCAAAGTTCCTTGTAGAATGCTGTTTTCGAGCAACAATAAAAGTGTCAAGATAACACATGATTAGTGTACCTGCTGGAGAGAGATGAGAATTTTGTCCAGTGGCAGGCTATCTGATGTAGCACAGAGGGTTTATATGCCTGCTGCAAGGAATGTGTACCATGCATTTTAAAAAACAGTATTTTATGTGTATAGGTCAGTGGGTTACTGCTTTTGTCACAGAGATTATTTTGTTACTCTGCAGCTCATAAGAGACAATCAATCTAGCACAGTGACCTATAAACGGTCATCAATCAATCAATCAATAACTTGTAAAGCGTACTACATACCCGTGAGGGTCTCAAGGCGCTGGGTCTTGAGGAGTCTTCTGAAGGCTAGCAGGTCTTGGGTCAGCAGTAGATGGGTCGGGAGGATGTTCCAGGTCTTGGTGGCGAGGAAGGAGAAGGATCTGCCGGCGGAGTCCATTTGTTGGATGCACTGGGACGGCGGCGAGGGCGAGTCTTGCGGAGCAGAGCTGGCGGGCGGGAGTGTGGAAGTTGAGTCTGCTGTGCAGGTAGGCTGGTCCGGTGTTGTGGAGTGCTTTGTGTGCGTGGGTGAGGAGCTTGAGGGTGATCCTCTTGTTGACGGGGAGCCAGTGCAGGTCTCTTAGGTGGGGGTGATGTGGCTGGGCCGTGGAATGTTGATGATCAGGCGGGCGGAGGCGTTTTGGATGCATTGTAGCCGTCGTAGGTGTTTGGCCATGATTCCTGCGTAGAGTGCGTTGCCGTAGTCCAGCCTGCTGCTGATGAGGACCTGGGTCACTGTTCTTCTGGTTTCAGTCGGGATCCACTTGTAGATCCTGCGAAGCATGCGGAGGGTGTTGTAGCAGGAGGAGCAGATGGAGTTGACCTGCTTTGATATGGAGAGGGAGGAGTTGAGGATGAATCCTAGGTTGCGTGCGTGGTCGGTGGGTGTGGGTGCTATTCCCAGTGTGGTCGGCCACCAGGAGTCGTTCCAGGCGGAGAGGGTGGGGCCGAGGATGAGGACCTCCGTCTTGTCCGAGTTCAGTTTCAGGCGGCTGCTCCTCATACACTCAGCGACGGCCTTCATTCCCTCGTGGAGGTTGGTTTTGGCAGTGTGTGGGTCTTTGGTGAGGGAGAGGATGAGCTGGGTGTGGTCGGCATAGGAGATAATGTTCAGGTCGTGTTGTGCGAGGGGGGCCATGTAGATGTTGAAAAGGGTCGGGCTGAGGGATGAGCCCTGGGGTACACCGCAGATGATGTTGGTGGCTTCGGATCAGAAGGGTGGGAGGCGGACTCTCTGGGTTCTGCCGGAGAGGAAGGACGTGGTCCAGTCCAGGGCCTTCTCCTGGATTCCAGCTTCTTTGAGGCGTGTCCTAAGTGTGTGGTGGCAGACCATGTCGAAGGCGGCTGCCAGGTCCAAGAGGATGAGGGCTGAAGTTTCACCGTTGTCGAGTTGGTGCCTGATGTCGCCTGTGGCGGCGATGAGTGCTGTCTCTGTGCTGTTGTTTCGTCTGAATCTGGACTGGGATGGGTCTAAGATGTTGTTGTCCTCGAGGTGGCGGGTCAGTTGTATGTTGGCGATTTTCTCAATGACCTTAGCCGGGAACGGGAGCAGGGAGATGGGCCTGAAGTTCTTTAGGTCCTTGGGGTCCACCTTGGGCTTCTTGAGGAGGGCGTTGATTTCGGCATGCTTCCAGCTTTCCGGGAATGTCGCTGTTTCAAAGGAGATGTTGATGACCTTCCGTAGTTGGGGTGCGATGGTCGCGTCTGCTTTGTTGAATACGTGGTGTGGGCAGGGGTCTGATGGTGATCCTGAGTGGATGGAGTTCATGACTTTGCATGTTTCTTCGTCGTTCACTTGGGACCAGGAGGTCAGCTGGTTGGTGCAGGTGGCGATCGGGGTGGGGTCTGCCGTCGTCGGGGTGGTTGAGATGTTGAAGCTGTTGTGGATGTCAGCGATCTTGCGATGGAAGAAGGTGGCTAGTGAGTCGCACATATCTTGCGAGGGTGGGATGTCGTTAGTGTTGGCGCTGGATTTGGAGAGTTCCTTTACTATGCTGAAAAGATCTCTGCTGTCGTGTGCGTTGTTGTCCAGGCGGACTTTGAAGGATGATCTCTTGGCTGTTCTGATGAGTTGGTGATGTCTGCAGGTGGCTTCCTTGTGGGCTGCGTGATTGTCCGGTGTGTGATCGTGGAGCCATTTCTTCTCCAGTTTTCGGCATGTGCGTTTAGAGATCTGGAGCTCTTCGGTGAACCAGGCGGCTTTCTTGCTGGAGTGGGTTTTGGAGGGCTTCTTGAGCGGGGCAAGAGTGTTTGCGCAGTCATCAATCCACTGTCTGAAATTGCGGGCGTCGGTGTCAGGGTTGGTGGGGTCGGTGGGTGTGTTCTGGGCGAGGGTGGAGGTCAGCTGATCTTCGGTGACTTTGCTCCAGCAGCGGCGGGGTAGCTGTTGGGTGCGGTGGTATGTGGTGGGCTTCTTGAAGGTGAAGTGGATGCAGCGGTGGTCGGTCCAGTGGAGTTTGGTGGTGTGGTTGAAGGCAACGTGGGTGCTTGTGGAGAAGACGGGGTCAAGCGTGTGTCCGGCAGCGTGGGTGGGTTCAGTGACGAGTTGTCGGAGGCCGAGGTTGGAGAGGTTGTTGATCAGGGTGGTGGAGTTGGCATTGTTGTTGTCCTCGAGGTGGAAGTTCAGTTCCCCGAGGAGGATGTAGTCCGTGGAGGCGAGTGCGTGGTTGCTGGCGAGGTCAGCGATGGAGTCGCTGATATAGCCCGGGTGCCGGGAGGCCTGTAGATGAGTGTTCCTCTGAGGGTGATATTGGGGTCGGTGTGGATCTGGAAGTGCAAGTGTTTGGCGGAGTTGAGGGTGTCGTCTACGTGGGTGTAGACCTAGAGGGTGGATTTGTGGCGATGGCTAGGCCTCCTCCAATTGTGTTGATGCAGTCTCTGCAGGAGATCTTATAGCCATTTGGGATGGCTATGGCGATGTCAGGTGCAGAGGAGTCGTTCCACCAGGTCTCTGTCAGGAAGGCCACGTCTGGGGTGGAGGTGTCGATCAGGTCCCAGAGCTCGATGGCGTGTTTGCGTGCGTAGCGGGTGTTGAGGAGTATGCAGCGGAGGTGGTTGGGTCCGGTCCTTGGAGGTTTGGAGGAAATGTCAAGCACAAAGTACAGAACCTCAGTAGGGACCTATATTTCTTTTAACATTGAGTAAATCTGAGAAATTTATAAGAAAGATGCCAGAGAGAGAAACTTTAAAGTATTATTCAAACATATAAGTTTATGAATCTTTTTTTTCCATTTTTAAAAGAATTTTTTAAGAGACATTTGTGCAACTGTACAAATCATTTTGTTATCAATGAGAAGTTCATCCTTTTTACATACATGTTTTTTCTCTGAAGAGAGTTTTCGTGAAATGCAAAACATTCAAAGTGCCCTCTAGAAACAACTAATCCTAATAATCAAACATACATACTCACATACCAGTCATACTATTTCCTGTTTTAAAAGAAGCATACCTGTCAACATAAACACAAAGACTAAATTTTACAAGACATAAGACTAATACAATTGGCAACTCTAAGGTGTACTTAATGGAATACACATGGGAACCAAGATGGTACAGTTCTACTAGTTGTGATGGAATTAACCAGTTCGTATCCAAAAACAGTAGATGTTGGGCCAACATCTACTGTTTTTGGATACGAAAACTCTCTTCAGAGAAAAAACATGTATGTAAAAATGATGGCATCTTTCTTATAAATTTCTCAGATTTACTCAATGTTAAAAGAAATATAGGTCCCTACTGAGGTTCTGTACTTTGTGCTTGGTTTGTCTCTCCCCCCTCTGGACCTTAAATTATCTGGGAGAACTCTTTCTTTCATTATTCATCATTATTGGTTTGGAGGATATGTTGCATGTGAAGTTGCAGGTGTGGCAGGAGAAGGGTCCGTGGGTGTGTTTCGGGGCAGCCTGGAAGCAGCGGTGGTCTCGGCCGGTGTTGAGAGCGTGAAGGGTGTTGGTGTCGTACCGGAGTCTGGTGTCGTGCTCGACAGTCAGAGGTTCTGGCACTGTGCGTGGTCCAGGTGCGGACTGGCGCAGACGGGCTTGCCTCTGGCGCGCCTGTCACGCGCGACCGCGTAGCGGTCGGCCTAGGAAGGGGAGGGGGGCGGGAGCAGTAAGGGGCGGGTGCAGGCAGGATCGGTGGGCGGGGCCACTAGGGCAGCAGCAGCGGCGGGATACTGAGTGGGAGCCTGGCGGGGGTAACGGGGTGCAGGTGCAGCGAGTTTAACAAAAACGGGGTCATCAAAGAGCTGCTTACATTCTACATGGTAGAAGTTAGTAACTTATGTTTTTTCCCAGTCTTTCATACTCTGATGCTGTTAAAGGAGTTTATTTGGGTGGAAATACACTTTTATTGTTAGTAAATGCTAACCACTGTGTTGTGTTCTGAATCCTGAGTTTGTGCTTTTCCATACCTAGCACTCTTTAAAAATGCCTACCAGTATGAATGACATGTGAATCCCCTTTACCTTATGTAACACTTTCTCTACACTGATTTACAAGTATGATTCATTGTCTCTATATGTGTGTGATGTAAAGTGTTCTGACATCCTACAATGGTATGAGAGATGCTATAAAACAAATGAAATACGTGTGACTGGTGTGCTATGGAGAAATGAGAGGCACTGTTGTAGGGTGTTAACAAGGGAATCATTGAAGAACCCCAACAAAGATTGTTGTCTAATGGTGCATAGTAAGATCATCATTTACTATTCTTTAAAAGCTGATACAATTCAATATATAATGATAAATGTGTTGTAGAATGCACCATTGTATCCTAAATTTTACTGCGAGGGAGAGCCTCCCGAAGCCTCCCTTGTAGTGGTCAGGCTCACTCACTGCACTTGGTGTGTACCGTTCGGGGACTTGTCTGAAAATATTTGCCAGGGCTACTTTGGGTTCCCACTCAGGCCCTGGCAGGAGTATAAGCCTTGTACTGCGGAATAAAACTAACCATTTAAAATGTAATCACGGAGATGCAGCACCAACCTTCCCATTAAATGTTCTGTTTTTTGCAAACTCTTTCAGTATAAAATACTAAAATCCTTAGTAATTTGATTCTTTGTTTTGTGTGCATGTGTGTTTATTTTTTCCGAATTACTCTTTTAATGTTTGAAAATAAAATCATACAAATTGCTGGGGGTCCCCGGCTTCCAGTGGAGATTCAATGGGGGTCCTCAGGAGTCAAAAGTTTGGGAACCACTGCCCTATAGAATTCTGCTGGGATGCCATCGACCCCGCCAGCCTTCCCATTAGCCAGAGAGAAAATAGAGGTAGAGATCTCCTCCCACAAGGGACTTCCCTCTAACCTCTGCTGTTCATCTTCGCTAAATCATGGAAGTTGTGTCGAATGAATGAAACCGATTCTGTCAGTGTCCTCCCCCTTGCTGGTTTCCAAATACAATGCCTGATCAAATCTTTTAAACACAATCCGTATTCCTGCTGGTTTGGATATATTACCTTGTACTGGACCCCGTATTTCTCTGACTTCGTTTTGGCCACCCCTTTATTTCACCCTTATAGCGAGGGTACGACTGAGTTGCTCACTACATTCGTAAGCTTGCTCCCTCCAGACTGTAAATTTGTCTGCTACTTTTGAGGTCGTAATCTCATTGATAGCCGATTTGGCTATCGTGTCCCCCATCTGAGCCTCTTGGATATTCATTCCCTATTGTGTGGCAGTTATTAGTTTTCTCTCTTCCATGGCTAGTGTGGCATATAGCTCCTGCATTCTCTGTTTTTCCTTCTTCCCCCGGGTTAACGTAAACTGGAGGGTTTCTCCCCAGATCCCCGCTTTCAGTGTGTCCCAAACGATTTCCAGGGAAGTGCTGCATAGGTTTTCTCTAAGAAATAGCAGGATCCACTTAATCGTATGACAAATATAATCGCTATTAACCAATAGTGCACGTTCAAAGCTCCAGTTGTTACCCTTTTTTAGGTACCCCTCCTTTTTGATCACCAATACAAGGGGGTTATGTTTAGACATGACATGGGGATACATCTCTATTTCGCACTCTTGAGTTATAGACTGTGATACTAAGAAAAAGTCTAATCGAGCATGTGAACGGTGAGGAAAGGAAAAAAAGGTATATCCCAGTTCCGCAGGTCTCTTGATTTGCCACATATCCACCAAGCTATGATCCTTGCAGATACTTTTTACAGATTGAAATATTTCGGGTTTCCTGCCACAATATTTATGCTTCTCCTCACAAAAGCAGCTAATGGGTAAATTAATATTAAAATCTCCACAGAAAACTAAGGGAGTTGGCCATAAAACCAATTAATTAGTCAGCCAGTCATATAGCCTTGAATCGCCTAAAATTGGACCATATATAGAGCACAAGGTAAATCTACAAGCGGGACAGCGGAATTCCGTGATGACCCATCTTCCAAATCTGGCTGCAAGTGTTTGCTGAAAAAACTGTACAAAATTCCTTTTGGCTAAAATGCCACCCCACAGGTCTGCGTGCATTGCCTGGTGCCTCCGACCAATTTAAAACCCAGTGTATCCAATAATGACAGTTGAACTCCCCCGATATGGGTCTTCTGAAGATATAATATATCAGCCTCTAAAGCTTGTAGTTCAAGAGCTACCGTTGTCCTTGTCTTTTTATTGTTAAGCCCACAGATATTCACCAAGGCAATTCTTAAATTACTCAACACTTCCCTTTGTTAAGTTTCATTTAGAGACTGTGCACCCCTGAACTTGATACTGACCACCCAATCAAATTGTCCTTTCCTTTATTTCTCCTCCTATGAATCTGTAGAATTTGTCTCCTTGTGTTGCATCTCCCCAAATATATCACGCGTGCCCCCCTCCCCCTGACTCCTCCCCCCACCCTCCCACCAAATGAGCAATCAGGCTATGAACCTGAATGATGATGCCTATGGAAGCATGCATTCCAGGCCACTCCCCTACCGTGACCCCCAGAAAAGAATCAGAAAGCAGAAAACATTGCCCCAATAGACATGGTAACTAGACTGCAACCAAAATAATCCAGGCTATCAACCCAAAAAGCGCTTCCAACTGGCTCTCAGCCTATTTCCTTAATTTGTAGTCTAGTCAGGCAGATCTCTTGCTTCCTAGGGTTAAATTACCTAGACTAGCCATCGGCCCCTGCTAATTTCTTTAAGATATTCCTGGGCTACTATCTCAGATGTAAAGCTGCGGGTATACCCTTTATATATTACTTTCAGACGGGCTGGGTTTTGAAGATAAACTTCAGTCTCAGTCTGCTGGATTGGATCAAACAATTGCCGCAGCCACCATTGCCTCTCTACTGTGGCATGTGCAAAATCTGGTCTTACAAAGAATGTAACACCACCATACTCCTTCCTCGCATTAGGTCGAGCTTGCTTAACTATTTCTTGTCACAACAGGAAGTTCCCAAAATAGACCAGAATGGCCCTAGGTCTTTCCACTTCATTGGGCTGAGTTTTCCTTCACATTAAGGGAAATCTGTGGGCTTGTTGGATTTCTGCCTCCCAATCCCACTTTGCTTTTTCTGGAAAGGCATCCCCTTAATAGATTGATGATACAAGCTCAAGTGTCCGTGCCTCTGGCTTCTTTGGGTACTCCAAAAACTCTTAAGTTATGTCTCTGTCTGTTCTCTTGATCCTCAAGTTTCCAGAGGACGTCGGTCAAGGCTGCTTAGTGTGAGGATTCCTGCAATTTCAGAGCATTAACTTTAGTTTCCAGGGATTCTGTTCGTTCCTCCACCATCAAAATTCTACCAGCGATATCTGAGCATGTTTTATTATTCTTTTTGATAGTCCTGTGTAGCTCTTTCATGGCTAGCCTGTCGCGTCGCCTTGAATTTCTGGTTTCTTCCTGCACCTGCTGGATTGTTTGAAGAATTACTGCCAATGATCCTGCAATGGTGGAAGATTGGAAGGGTGTGCCCGCTGCTGCACCATTAAATTCTGTTGGAGTTCCTCCAGGTTCCTCACCAGAAAGGCAAAAACAACAATTGATGGACAGAATGCAGAACAATGTCATACATTCACCCCAGTACAGAGATCTAGGCCTAAATCCATTGTTTTGTTGCACTCCACACCACCCCAGTTAAGACATGGCCATATGGAAATCAGCCTTGACCCTGTGCCTCATGGGAACAGTCCAGCCCGAACTGCCAAGCCATGTCTTTCCTGGACCGGAATCAAGCATCCTAGGACCGGTTTCTGGCTATCATAGCGTAGGACCGCTGCCTGAGGTACCCCCGGGTCTGATATTCGATTCCAGGCACGCCCCGCTTCTCATAGTCATGGAAGTGAAAACCAGACAGCAAACTCCAGTGTCCGATGCTGAGCTTCCATTCACCGCAGGGAGATCACAAAGGGGAGTGACGCGAGTTTGCGTCCTACACTTCTGCCTTATTGCTCTCTTGAGACTAAGTCATTTTCATTGCCCTGGAGTGGCCAAGGAGGGAGTGGTGTGAAGCCCTTATGCACTTCCTCACTTGTTCCTCCATTCAAGCTTCCATTCAGATGAGACCTTCTCACCCAGTCCGGGTGGGGTGGAACTCCACCTACATGGCTGGAGATTGAGCAGGAGACATCTGTGTTCCTTTCCTCTGCCACAGTAGGTGTTTGGCCTCATTTTACTGGTGCTTTGCCCACCAACCAAATTGGCATACCCTGGCTGATGTAATAACTTTGTTGCATGGTGTGTGGAAAGCAACATACAATCTGTGCGGGCCAAGTTAGCCCAGGATTTACAATTTGCATTTTCCCTTGTCCAGAGGGGTTGTTTCATTGTAATTGTAAACATGTATTTAACAGCATTGTGCTCTGTCTGTCAGACCAGCAGACCATCTCCAAATCACCCATCGTGATGTGTTTAATGAAGGGACTGATAAATCTGTGTACTCCAACCCCCTTTGTTGTTCCCTAGTGGGACCTTACATTTGTGTTACCTTTTCTGATGCAGACTTTGTTTGAGGCACTATGCAGTTCTCTCTTAAGGATATTGACCTTGAAAAGAGTTTTTCTTGTAGGGATAACTCTAGCTAGACGAGTGAGCAAGTTGTAGGCTCTTTGATATTTGTCCACCTTTTACATTATTTTACCCTGACAAGTGGGGGTTGAGAACCAGGGCTGCTTTCCTGCCTAAGGTCATGACTCCAGTCCACCTGAGTCAGTCCACCATCCTTCTGACCTTCTATACCCCTCCTCATCCCACGAAGGAGGAGGGGTGGTTGTATAGATTAGATCCTAGGCAGATAGCGATCTACTTCCTGAACCGCACCAAGGACACACAACTGGATAACAAGCTCTTCGTAGGGTACTGTTGTGCCAAGAAACGTAAGATGGTGCATAAATGTACTCATCAAAGATGGATTATTCTCTGCATTAAAACTTGCTATGCACTGGCCAAGTGGAACCACCAAAAGGAATCAGGGCCCGTTCTACGATGGCCAAAGCCACCACTCTGTACTTGCAAGAAGATTTCCGATTGCAGAGGCAAGTCAGCAACGCAGGCGTCTCTGCACATATTCGTCAAGCATTACTGCCTAGATTCCATGGTGGGTAGAGATGATCATTTTTTCCAGATGCATCCTGCAGGATTTTCATATGTAGCCATTCATCAATCTTCCTCCTAGGTGGGGAAGACTATGATGTCTACTGTACAGGTGAAGAATCTGCAGGAGGTAAAAGTATCTATCAGAAGAAAAAGTTACCTGCGGTTACAATCTTAATGGTGGATACTCTATCCGTCAGCAGGTTCCTCATGACCTGCACACATTCCCGTTTCATGGAGAGTTATAGGGAAAGTCAATAAGGTTCTAAACATACATACGTTATAGCACTGCATTACCATACCCCTATCAATCCATCCTCTCTCCTCGAAGGCTGGGAACAAGTGAATGGAGACTGACTGTGACACCAGGGTGGGCACTATATGGCTTCAGTGATGCCACTTCCAACATTAATATAAAGCCAGTGCCCCTACAGTACACCTGAGAGCTGTCCACTGGTCATCTGCAGGTAAATAGAGTAACCGCCAGAAAGATCATTACCCCAGGTAAGCATTTTATTTTCTGTCTCAAACTCATCAAACCATTGAAATTTACCAGATATGGTTCACAGTGCAAACCACAACTTAAACCTTTTTCCTTGCATTGCAAATGACATCACACATAATGCAAGCACATCATAGCCTATGGCATTTATAATACAAGGGACAAGATATTCTGCATGTTTTGACATGGACTGTCACCCTAAATGTCAGTGATTGTATATTATCCATTTCCTTTCCTTGTTAATTTCTTGCTGTATGTTATGTGGTCCTATTTACTAATGAACTGATTTTATGTTAGACTTGACCATCTTATTAAAGCTTTTAATGTATGGTGTTATAGAAGTGTCTGAATATTGTGTTGCTGTTTGTTGTTTCACTAGTTTCAGAACTTCCTGTTTCTCGTTATTTATTGTGGCACATAGAACACTAGTTTATAAGTTCGTTTTGGATGCTTTAATAAGGCTAAAGTAAGAAAGATATATCACCATGTTCACTCTAATGTTACATGAGTGATATACCAAGCCACTTTAAGATTCTGAACTATAGCTAAAGACACAGACTATGTTAACTTATATTCAATTCAATTCAAATAAGCTTTATTCGGCTCGTATAAAAATAACCATAAAAGCACAAAGCCAAGAAAAATGCATCATCATGAACATTTAAACATCACTATACATAAATGATTTAAAAAAACAGTAAGGGTTACAATTAAAACATCATACTCTTCCTTGCATTAATCGATTTAAGGATAAAAGTTGCAGTAAAGAAACATTTATCTGGTTCCTGCATTATAAAAAGCAACCTCATCGCAACGTCTGTGGTGAAAGTACCATATTTTAAATATGTTAACTATTTTATCATGCCTCTCCCATAATGCACAAGTTACTTTTCTTCAATTATTTTTGGCTAGAGGCTTAGTTATTATCAGATTTTTAAATACTCCTATTGTCTGTATGATGCATATATGCAACATACTGATTGTATGCGCTATAAATGTAACTTATACTTAAATTAGTTTCAGTGTAAGCTTGTGTGTTTGGAATTACGAGTGTGTCTTTATGTCTGTGATGTGCAATGTCGTGTGGCTAGTAGTTTTATTTGTAATTAAGATATATTCATTCCGTGTCTCTGTTTATCATCGTGTCTGATTGTTTGAACTGCATTTTATAGTTTGATTGTTTCTAGGTTCCATTTTTCTAGTGCAGTGTGTTGGAGATGACGTTTATAAGTGGTTTTTATTTTAGGCTTTTACACAAATGGGAAATGGTGGCCGAATGTATGTCACATCGTACTCTTCACACAGTGTCTCCGTGCTTACATTAGTGTCTTGTGAGTGTTGTCCTCATGCAAAGTTCTTACAGGAGTGTGCCTTGCCACAGAGAACTATTTGATTTATGGAACTGCCCAGCTTTAGAAAGGGGTTAACACTCGCAGATTCTACGTTTTTATTTTTATTTTAAGCAAAGTCAAAGTACCAACGAACAAGGGGGCATATTATCAAGGGGGTTTATCGCCGCTTTTTTGGCTTTAAAAGCCAAGAAAGTGGAGATAAAATTATCTCCCTATTACTTAGCTGTCGCTAACACCAGTTAGCGACAGCTAGTAGGAGATAGCGACCATCTTGGGCCCCACTTTGCATGTCAGTGATATTTATCACTAATGACATGCAAAGTGGGCGTGCCAAGATGTTAGCGACTGGAAACACTCGCTAACATCGCTATCTCCTATTACCAACTTTTGGAGATATTCGTGCTAAGCGCGAATATCTCCAAAAGCTAACACCTGCCCTGAGCAGTTCTTAGCCATGTTATCCAATGGGAGGTGGATAACATGGCTAAGAGCATTAGCTCGGTAATGCATGAATATCGCTGACTTTTCAGCGATATTCATGCATTGCGGCCGTTTTTTATCGCATTTGCGATAAACCTTGGTAATACCAAGGTTTATCTGCGATAAAAATCGCCACAGCTCTGCGGTAAATGTTTGTCTCTAACCAAGCAATAGCGATAATTATCGCTATTGCTTGGTAATATGCCCCATACAGTGCAGGTTGACAGTGCCACACACACTCTCACGGCAATTACAGAGCAGAGGCAGTGACGTGGAAATAGGACATGGTATTCCCAAGAGGGAACATCTACCAGCCCAACCAAAATAAAAGCAGTTTGTGTATGTAACAAAGTCTACAAATCAGGCATTATACAAGGAAGCACCCGCACACACTTGGTCATCAGAAAATTGTTGCGAGTAATAACCCTGCACAAAATCAGCCCTCTGTCTCAGCACGGCTCTCTGAGCCCGAATCACATCCTGGAACATACCCAGCAATTGAGCCCACAGCACTATGGTATCAGCTGTACCTTCATCAGCATGACACACTCTCATGTGTTCTTCTGCCACTAACCATTTAAAGAGATCTCGCACCCAATGGTCCAATAGGGTGACCCTCATGCCCATCCACCAAAGACATCCCACCTCTTCACCAATAATAGGGCCAACTGGGCATGTCTGGGAGGGATTTTACATCCTTTAAGGCGTATCACCAATCCCAACAAGCAAGCTAGCTGCGTCAATGGTATTCTAATCCCATTGGTCGTCTCTATGCCTGGCACTACTTGTTCCCAAAAATCCAGGACCTATTCGCATTCCCACGCTTGGTGTATGACAGTAGCCCTAATCGCACCACTTAGCTTCTTTAGTATGATCTATTTTATTCAGACTATATGGAGTGACATATGTATGATGCAGAAAATGGAAATGTAGCAACTTAAATCTGTTGTTGCAGGACACAGTAAGCACACGGCCAGGTGCACTCATCCAATCCAAATCTGAGATGGGCATTCCCCAATCTCTATCCCGCGCCAAAGTGCTAGAAAGTGTCGCGCTGGCATGTACTCCTAAGAGCCTTTGAAAATAGGGTAATTAAGTGGCATCCTCACCCCATCCAATAAGACCATCGAGTACCCCCCAAGGCCAAAATCCGTACAGAGCTCCTTCGCTCCACTCTCCAATTTAGCATAATGTAAGAAGTGGGCTGGTCCATCCCCAAAAGAATCCTGAGCATCCTGGAAAGTATTAAAGGTGTCTCTGGGATATATATCATTCACCCCCCCTTCCTCCATTGTTCCATAGACATGTCATTATCTGTATACCGAAAGTTAGCCAATTCCCACAATTGTAACTCCCTGATGAAGGGGGCCCTACGGAGAACCTTTTGGGCTCACTTCTCCCAAAGTTCTGCCATGACTTTAATTAAATACGGAACCGGAAGTTCTGACCTGCCTCTTTGCATCAATGACTGAGGCAAAGTATTGCCTCCATACTCGGTCCCCAGGAGCCGTTCTTCCCAATTCTTAAACTCTGTGAGCCATCTAGCGGCATGCTGCAAGTATATAGCATAATAATAGAACTCTATATCCGGTATCGCTAACCCCCATACATCAAGTCCTCTTGAACATTGCCAGGGTCACCCTGCTGCTTTTACCCACCCATAGGAGATTCAACAACAGGCTATGCAGCCTGCGGAAGAACCAGTGCTGCAGTGAACACAGAGAGTTCTGAACAAGATACAGGCAGCATGGCAAAAACATTTTTTAGCCTCAGCTGCCCATTCCATCACAGAGAGAAGAAGCCTATTCTAGAATTTAATGGAGTTCTTGTATTGATCCCGGGCCTCAGTGTGCACAACCCAAATCCCCAGGTAATGAAACCCCTCCAATTCCCACCAGAGACACACATCTGGCAGTTGATTTAACTGCCTCCGAATTAAGCTGCCTAAGGGAAATAAGAGTGACTTGTGGACAATAATCCTAAGATCTGAGACCTCACCAAAGAAGCCCAATAATGACATCAGGATTGGAACAGACTCCCCGGGTGCTCGCACATACACCAGGGCATCATCCGCGTACAGTGAAATAATGTGAGTAGAGTCCTCTACCTTGTTCTCCAGGGTTCTAGTTCCGTATATAGCAATAGCACAAGGCGTTTGATTGCTAGTGCAAATAAAAGGGATGAGAGAGGGCACCCGTAACGAGTACCCCCACCAAACTGGCCGGACTTTAGAAAGCTTACCACCGTACCTGATATGCATAGAAGGGTCAGTATACAGAAGTTGCATACAGGCATAGAAGCTAGGACCAAACCTCATGCCCCGCAAGACTGCAATTAAGTAGGCCCACTTCACCATATCAAACACCTTTTCAAGATTGAGGGAGATCAAAGACATCTCCCTCTCTCCATCCAAAGTGTCTTGTAGTACATGGGCCAACCTATGGAGGTTATGAGTGGTACTACACACCAGCATGAAGCCTTATTGCTCCTCATGGACCAGCTGCCGAACCACTCCTCACAGCCTGGTTGTCAATATTTTGGACAGTGCTTTAAGATCAGTATTGAGCATAGTGAGGTACCTGTAAGCAGAAGGATTAACAGAGTCTCCTCAAGGCTTTAGGAATAAACACACTACCCATTCTCGCATAGTCAGCAGGAGAAGATGTTTCTTCTTCACCTCCAGGAAGACCTCCAGCAGTTTTTTCTTTCAGGATGGAAGAGAAGGTGTGATAGAACACTGATGGGAACCCATCTGCACCCAGAGCCTTGGGCCTGTTAAGCGCCTTAGCGGTGGCACCCACCTCCTCCAAAGCAAGGTCCACCTACAATTTCTGCATGACCTCCTTCCGCAACTGAGGAAGCTCTCCGTTGGCTAAAAACCGATCAGTCCCAGTTACGGTGTCTGGTGGGCTGGCTCCATAAACTAACTTAAAGTGTTTCACCAGGGCCAATATAATTTCCTGTCACCTGGTTTACAATTGGCCTTGTGTGTTTAGTATAGATAAAATTGGGGGGATCTCAGTCTCTCACCGGAGGACCTATGACAGGAGCTTACCAGATTTATCACTCTGTGTACAACTGACAGTGCAGTTTTTTCCAGTGTATCCCAGAGGGAGTGCAGCTCCCTATGGACCTCTAAAGTCATCGTGCACACATCAGCTGAGTGTACTTCCTATTTCTGTAGGTCATCTAGCAGGCCCTCCTGTGTATGTAGGGCTGCTATGAGGTGCCTACAAATGCCACAGATGGTCCCAATGCATTTTCCCTGAACTACAGCCTTTAGTGCCTCCCACTCAATTGTCCTGGTGTCCATGGTCCCCCAGTTCTCAGTTAGGTAATTGACCAGAGCAGCCTGCATGTCTGGCCTACAAATTACATCCATGAGGAGATAAGAGGGCATACACCATGCCTGGACACCTCTTGGCTTTTTGCCCCAGGCCAATGTCAGCAACGTCAGGGCATGATCAGAGAGGAACCTGACTGTGTGCGTCACTGCGTCTATCCATGCATGATCCAACTCTACTCTTAGTTTAAAATGTGGGAAATCATTACCTGCGAAGGAGCCCCAGGGCGAGACGGAGCCACCAGCACTGGATGTACCCTCTTGATGATGAATATGGAAGACAGGCCACTGGGCTTCAGGGTGCCATGTATCCAAAACTCAACAAGCTGCTCAGGGTTTGCCCCCTCAGTCCGCTCCGGAAACACCAACAAGCGCACATTATTGCAGCAGCACCACCCCTCCGCATCTTCCACCCTAACCTTTGGGCTCTAGACCGAGACATGAACGCAGCCACTTGCTTCCTCAAGGTGATCACCTCCGTCTAAAGTTCTTCAATGGAACCCTCTGCCAACCGGGCTTTCTCAGAGACCTTGCAGAGGCTGGTGCACAAAAGATTGACCTTAAGGGCCACCATCTCTATTTTATTCTCCAGGGCCTCCCTAGAGCACTGAATGGCTTCCAGTAGCTCGGCTCTTGAGGGCTCCCCCACGGACAGCTCAGAATTCTGGCCACCCCAGCCAGAGGTATGCTGCATAGTGTACTACAAGGCGGGGCAGGAGCCATGTGATGCTCCATGGTGTTGACCCGGGCTGGCCCCCAACTGCTTTTTACTCCCCATAAATACATAGGAGCAAGACCCTCAATGCGCACTCAACCCAAGCCCCTCCAGGGACCCATGCACTCCAAGGGGGCAAGACAGTATGGCCAGACACAGTCAGCTGCACCCTTCAGTCGCAGAGGGCCAGGCACTCAAAGTGTAGGCAGGTTAGCAAGGCCAGAGAGTCCAGCACTGGACTTGCAGCATACGTCTCACAACAACAGAAGGCCACAGTCCAGGGTACTTCAACTCTGCCCCCAGGCACTTACTGCACAGCCCCTGCAGGCTTGAAACGGAACGAACTCTGACCAACAGCAGGGGTAGCGACAGTGGGGGCTGCCCAAACAGCAACACCCCCAGCAATGATGTACAGCAATTCAACTGCCTCCCACCAGCCACACCTTACATGAAATTCCACCAGGACCCTGCCAAGCAAGCATCACCTCAGCCCTTCAGCCTTTGATAAAGTGGCCGCCAGTGCTGCCATGTGCCGTCAATGGTGAGGCACCACACCCAACACTGCAGCACGCGGCCCAAGATCATGCCGCCTCCAGGTCTCCGGGCCTCAAGCAGCTCCAAGACCCAGTCACTCTGCAACAGGCCTATCCAGCAGAGGGAGGATCACCCAGCAGATTCTGACCCTGGCCACCATCATTGGTACATGGACCACACGGAGCTCCACCAAAGTCCCATATGGGCACCAGGCAGGTCTCTCCACTTCACAGACAAGGTGCTCTTTCAGGACAGAGAGAACTGCCCCGGCTGCGGAAATTCAGTTTCAGCCATCTCCTCAGCCATCAGAGGCCCCCGCGCCCACATGCGGAGTCTAGAGCAATGCAGCACAAACGGGTCATAGTAGTTCACCAGTCTGTATTTCGGGGTGTAGAGGCTTGTCAGGAGGGTGCCCCACAGTGTGATGGCCAAAATTTCCCTGCATTTGGCAGGATTAGACAGAATAATATGGGGCCTGTTGGGAGCCCCTTAGAACTGGGCCTGTCGGCCATCTTGGGTGGCCACGCCCCTAGATTTTAAGGTTAACTGTTTGGCAACCATGGCTCAACAAACGTCTGTATTAACTAATGATTTGCGTAACTGTTTTTCTATGAGGTTTCTGTTTGGACTTAGATTTAACGTACAGGGATTCTGTGTCAACTTATAAGGTATTCCAACAGTCAACCACTATTCACTACTATGGGGTAAACCCTCACTTCCCATGATATTTCAAGATCACATCCGGTTGCTTCTTCCTCTCATACCTTTAATTACGAGGTGGATGCAGGTGCGACCATTATGGCTGTTGGCTTGGAATCTGTCACTCTAGGTATAATTAGCTGGAATATTGCTGTTGTATCCTTAAAATTTAATATGGATAGAAAGGCAGTTATTTGTCATATGTATTGATATAATGATGTTTGATTAGACCTGGGCTATGACTGATCTTGTAGGTGGGGTTTCACTTGCTATTCAACATCTACAGTTCCGTCCTCTTTGGGGAGGGACTCTTTATTTCGTTTTGAGTTTCTCTGAAATCTCACTCTATACCCAGTAAATCTAAACGTGAGTGTATTCATGTATTGTTACTCGCGATAGGATTTCTCATTTTTTTAAATAAATGTTTCATATCAATGCTTTCTCTTCACCGGATAATCATACTTTTTGTACATCGTTCAGTTTTATTGATGCTCTCGTGCATTCTTCCAAGTTAGCTCACCCAAGTTCCAATATTATTTTTGGGGAAATTTAAATGCCTAAATTGTCTCCAAGTCTTTCTCAATTACCCCTTTTCCTGCATCCGATGTGGATGGCGTTCCTTTATTACCAGTTGATCCACCTGCTTCAGTGCTTTTCAATTTCCTAGATCGCGCTCGACATTGTCAATGCTCATGAAACTTTCATTCACGTCATCCTTTTCTAGCTGGGCAATGCAACTTTAATTGTCAGATCTGGCCTTCCCAATGCATTAACGACAAGCTCAGTCCTACATTTAGTGGGTAGGGTTACATTCTTGTCGCTTGAGGTTGCCCATACAAATTGTAGACCCATTCTTAGCATTGCCCTATGCTGACAATGGTGTTTTGTTGTCACGCACCTCTAATCATCTCAAACGTTTATTTGATGCCTCAATTTTTCTTTGGAGCATCTAAATCTATACAGGAATCTCTCTAACACTCATGGTATGGCATGTGGGCCTAGATCGTCAAAATCCAGGACTTCTTCTGTGAAAGAAAAGTTCTTTGAGAAAGTGCATAATTTTTCCATATTTAGGGGTTACATATGACTCGGATGGTTCCTGGCTGTCCTGTCTTACATTTAGACGCCAAAAATATTCTTAGTCAGTGGAGACTCTATTCAAATTTGCAACCAATATTGGCAGCAAGCCAGTTTTGCCCCTGCTGGAGATAAGTAAAATGCAGTGTGTCCCGAATCGTTCATTTGGTGCAGGAATATGGGGCTACTGTTTTGAGAAGTTTCTATCTATTGTCACACAGCTTTGGGAGAAAGCTCTCCTCTCAGGATTTAGACCGGACTGCATTTGAGGTTATCTTTCTTTTAGCTCCAAAATGATTTGTTGCTGCTCAGGCTTTTATGGATGCCCTTTTTCCATAATTTTAGGCTTTGCAGGGAGCAGAGGTGTTCCCTTGCGAGAGACCTCAGCTCCCTGATGGGGCCGCCTCATACTCATCCTGAGCCCAAGAGAAGCCCCACCCCGCCCATTGTCATTCTTTCTGCCGGCTGATTGCCACATACAGAATGACAATGGGGTAGTTTGGGCTGGTACAGCATGCAGCTACCTCCTGCCTCGGTCTAGGGCAGGGCATTCTGTTAGGGTTAGATGGAAGAATTGTACAAAACAAATGTATAAAAACTCCCATGCTCCTCTGTGCCAGTTCATGAAAAGAAGCCAGCGGAAGAAGTTAACAAGCATTTGCAATGCAATAGGTCTCACATTTGCGGGAGTTTGAGCTACTGACATTGTAAATGACACTGCCTTTTATTTATGTGTTTTGAAAACCTGCAAGCGATGTGCGTAAACACGCGCTTTGTACTTTGCAGGTTTTCTTAACACATACATAAAAGGCAATGTCATTTACAACGCCATATTACAATGTAAATGCGTTTTGCAGTGTTTATTCTATAAACAATTCCTTCTGTGCCTTCCTTTTTAAGCCTTTTTCCGTCATTCTCTCCTTTTCCACCGTTCCTCCCTGAACCTCCCTTCCTGCATTACTTATACAGTGTAAACTGCAATGTAGTTAAAATAAAGCAAATAAATGCAGCTATCCATACGCTTCTTTGCGGTTGGATCTTTCAGAGAAACAACAGGTTGCAGCTAGTGAATAAATAAGTCACGGTCCTGGAAAGCACTTTTGAGTGTGACATCGCAAATATAGTTGTGGGTAATGGTTGGTTCTCATGACTGGCTAGGCTGGGTCAATTAACTTACACAGACTAAAAACATCAATTGGGAAGTGAAGGGCGACAGTGAAGTCTAAGTGAGAAAGGCGTGGACACTGCGGTTAAAAGCAGAGGGTGGAGACATGAAAACCAAGAGTGAGGGGGTCCTCACCGGCATCCAAGCACAAAGAGGAAAGGGCAACCTGCGTCCAAGGATAGAGGGGGTCCAAGCACAGGGGGGGCGCCTGCATTCAAGCACATGGGTGAATAGAGGCAGAGGGAGATTGAGGGATCTCTTAAGTCTAAGCACACCAAGCTAGGCGTGGGTGTCCCTGAAGTACAAACACAAAGGAAGGATGCATAGAACTGCAGCAGGAAGAAAAGATTAAAAGCAGTGTTAGAGAAGTTTAAGAAGAGGGCGGCGTGCAGTAGGGGATAAGGAACACAATATCAGGGATAGAAAAAGCATTGCAGCGGGAACCAATTGAAAACAGATGAGGCACTTGTACAGCACAGGTAGGGGCAGGGAAGCACAGATGGTCAATCACATACAGGACATGGACAGGATCAGTAAATTAAGCATTAATAACTGAGGTCGAGTTTAGAAAATGACAGCAGGTAAACGTGGGCATTGAAGCCCAGCTGCGGTGGTACGAGGCTAGGATTGTCTCCTTTGTGAAGAAAATACCAGCCATACTGTGCATGATACAAGTTGCAGTACTTCACTCACTGACAGCTTGTGAAATTTGTAAGGGAGTAAATCCTATATGTAATTCGACTGACTGAGCAAGTGAAGCAGGCGTGCCCACACATCCAAAGTAGGTGAGGGTCAACTCAAGGGAGTAGGGACACAAAGCAATGAGACGGACATTACGGTGGCTAATGAAGTAGCAAGCGCTGGAGAAAAAATCTTACCAGAGGATGAAAACATTTCACCCCATGATATTGTTTTCGGGCGGGGCTCCACTCAGCCCCGCAGGGGGATCCTCCTGCAGCCTGCGGGGAAAGAATTACACCATGCAGCTATTCTCAGACTAGCTAGCGCCAGAATCTTCCTCGGACTCAGCAGAACGACCTGTTACTGCGTAAAAAGTGTGAGGCTCCCAACCCAGCTTCACAAGCGTATGCCGTCACTACGCTATCAGCATAGGAGCAAGCTAAGAATAGAGACGGGAATATCGTATCCTGGTGCCAATCGGGTTCAGTCCTCGCTTTCCCTAGTACCTTTAAAAGTGACCTCTTAAAGAACGGGAAAGATCACTCCTCTACCTCTTGGAGTCTCGCATGAACCGCTGTCTAGCCGGGGTTGATATGGGGCCCCTGCTCTTTTTACGGCTTCCGGTTATCGCTGCTGTTGGGAGACATGGGGATGGTGTGGTAGCCTGAACAAGGGCATTACATTAAAACATACAATGAAATAATAACTGGCGGCTTCCTCCTGTGGGCGAAAACCGGAAGATCAAGAGCCTCACGCCTGTGGTGGGGCGGGACTCCCATGCCTGAGGGAGAGCCCCGAGGTGGCTGCAGAAGTAAGGAGGGTCAGGAGTGGAGGCTGAGGCCGCCGATGCAAGTGCGGGGCTCCCATGAGTGAGGGAAGCCCCGCGTGTGCCAGGTGATGCGGAGGGGATGACACCAGGGGAGTCCTGATCCTGTAGCAGCGACAAAAGAGCCCGGTGAGTGGGACTTAGTCGTACGGGGGCTGGTGTGAATGTTTTTTTTGGGGGATTGAGTAGGCGCGCACTGGCTGGGGGCGGCTGCTACGTGTGTGTGTGCGCGCGTTCACAAGTTGCGTGCACTGGCTGGGTGTGTGTGTGTGTGTGTGTGCGCGCGTGTGTGTGTGTGCATTAAAATAATGCTATTGCAGGAGGATGACTTGCCTCGGAAGAGGTACAGGAGATGTGCATAGCGCGTGGCTGTACGTGTGCGTACACCTGCTCAAATCGCCAAAAGCTCTACACGTGCCCATCTCCTGTCACACTACCGAAGCAAGGGCCTGATTCACAGAACTAACTTAAGACAAAATCCTAAACTTACTACTTATGGTATTCACAGAAGTTAGGATTTTGTCTTAAATTTGTCTTAAGACAAACTTAAGACAGACTTAAGGCAGACTTAAGTTAGGGTTTTGTCTTAAGTCTGTCTTAAGTCAGATCCACTTAGGGGCCTAGTCCGCGAGTTATCCATTATCTCATGGAATACTGCGGGGGTGAGCAACATCTTTAGGGACATAACTACACCTGAATACCTCGCACAGGGGGACACACTGTGTATTCAGGAAACCTGGGCAAGGGCAACGACCACCATTGGTGGCTTTTACGAACATTTTAAACCAGCGACCAAAAGGACAATATTTGGACGCCCGTCAGGGGGTCTCTCTATCTATGTAAGTCATGCGTGCAAAATTAACACAACTGAATTAAAGTTGGGGTCTCCTGATCTTCAAGCCATCCTAATCAGTGGGTTGTCATCGGGTCAAAAATCTCGCCCCCTTCTACGAATTAATTGTTATTTCAACCCAATTAAGTATCAATCCTCCCAGGCCATGGAATCACTTATTTCAATTTTGGAAGATCTTTTAATAAATTGGAAGGACCAAGACATAATAATCGCGGGCGACTTCAATCACAGAGGCTTGGGTTTAATTTCAGAGGCTCCATCAAGCAAGAAGTCAGTCCTACTGACTGAATTTCTCGCAAATTTTAAGCTGCAATCCACCCATAGAATACAAAAAAAGACCCAACCTGAATGGACCACCATCCCGACCTTTAGAAATGTCTCTACTATAGACTACGTCTTTATCAACGAAGGGCTTGCCCACAATCTTTGCAACTTCACAGTGGACGACAGAGAGGAAAGCGATCATAGGCCCCTCCGCGCCACATTCAATCTGGCGCGGGTACAAGCAGAATTACAAGTAGTTATGGGAACTACCACGTGGGAGGAACATCACAAAGTGCTTAAAAGAATAAAATGGTCAACCAATCTCAGTCATAGCCTGCTAGACTATGTAGCTAGAAGGGAGGAAGAACCTAACCCAGTTCAAACTAAGAACATCATCCACCTCTGGGAAACTCTGACCTCCGACTTATTGGAACGTCTGGGCAATAACCATCATTCAAGAGGTCGCCAATTCCACTCTGACCCTCACCGTGCAACATCGTGGTGCCTGTCACATTGTAAGCGTGCTCTAAATAAGGCAATCAGGGCACAAAAGAAAGGCACTCATTTGTCAGGGAGATACTCCATTGCTGCTCTGCGAACAGACTATAAAAAGAAAGTCTGGGCCCACAGAAAACTGCAGACTGAACAGAATTGGTTGACTGTGTTCTCCTTAATTAAAGGAAATGACAATAGCAAGCTTTGGCGTTTCATTAACAGTCTGACCCCCAGAGGAGAGCAAAAGGAAAATAGTGTTGCAGGGAAAGTGTGGGAACAGTATGCCAAGGGGCTGTATACCTGTGAGTCAAATCAGGCCACTGCAGGAAGCCGTGCGTGGTCCAAGGTGGCGGCAGAAATTATCGAACCCGAAAGAGCTACGTCAGAAGGCGTAAATTCGACCTGCACCGGATCGTTCACAGAAATGGAGGTACTAAAGTGCATCAAGGCCATTAGAACTGATGGCGCTCCAGGCCCAAATGGGATTCCGGCCCAGGTTCTGAAAACTGCCTCAGCCTTTTTTGCATCCAGACTCACCCCTTTATTTAACCATTCTTGTGCCACGGCAATGTTGCCATCCTCTTGGAAAGGTTCTATTCTATTCCCCATCCATAAAAAGGGGGACCACACGAACCCGGCCAATTATAGGCTTATAGCTCTCCTCGACGTAGAAGCAAAGATATACGCCCGCCTTCTTCTCAGGGATCTGGAGGACTGGGTGGACAAGAACGGCATTCTTCCACCCACACAGACCGGCTTTAGGGCTCATAGCTCCACTCTTGACAACATCTTAGCCCTTTCCTACCTTGCGAAGAAGGCCAATACGAGGAACAAACCGCCCCTGTTCTGCTGTTTCATAGACTACTCCACAGCCTTTGACCGAGTGAACAGGGGCCGGCTCTGGGCAAAACTTGACTCGTGGGGGCTACCATAGGCTCTGCTAAAAGCTATAAAAGCGCTCTATGAGGGCACCTGGGTCAAGGTGAAGCTAAGCCCTACAATAACAACTGCAAGAATTGAAACCAACTAGGGCCTCAAGCAGGGGTGCGTCTTGGCCCCCATGCTTTTCAACTTGTATACTGCGGACATGGGGACAGCTCTGAAAGATGCCAACTTAGCACCTCCAAAACTGGGGAGGCTCGTCTTGGGAACACTCCAGTATGCAGACGACACGGTGATCATGGACCACACTAGGGCGGGGCTCTAAAGAGCCTTAAGCAGTTTGGCATTATACAATAAGTCAAATGACTTACGGATCAACGTGGGCAAGACCAAAATCGTCATTTTTGGCAAATACCCCCTCAAAAAAGAAGCTTCATGGTCTCTGGGGGAGCACCATATCGTCACTGCCCCATCCTACAACTATCTGGGCACCTGGGTCTCTGAGAGTGCCTCTGCAGTCAAACATCTGAAGGAGCTTAAACCTAAAATTGACAAAACCATTCTGTCGCTCAGATGCTTATGCCACCGCTTGGACAGTCCCTCAGCAGAACCTATGTTGACAGTGCTCCGGGCAAAACTGATCCCTGCCATTGCATACGGGCACATAGCCTACCCTGGTGCATTTGACAAAGTGGTCAACGCGGCCCAGGCGAAAGCCTATAAGATGGTGCTACAGGCCCCTAGTTACGCAAGGAACACTAGATTAAGGCTAGAAATAGGCCTTAAGCGACCTGAGCTGGTATTACTGGGGGACCTTTTAAAACTCTATATTAGAGTATTGAAAGCACCAGAACATTCGCTAAAGCACTCCCTAAAATCAATCTTTGATGAGGTGGGCTCCCCCTGGTACTCAAAGGTAGGACAAGCTATTGCAGCATTGAAAATCGAAAGAAGGAGTTTGCCCCTGTGTCAGGTCCCAGATTCTTCGCAGAGGCAGAACTGATGCTGGCTCCCAATGCCCTATCCCCGGTGACGCCGCTTCACGAGCAACGGCACCAGAGACAGGGAAAGGGGAAGTGGACAGAAAAGAGAGACACTCCAACGACAACTGGCGCCCACTAGTCCTTCTATGTTCTACTGGTGGTCAGGACTACTTTTGGGTTCCTAATGCACAGAGGAAAGAGAGAAAGACAATGCAGCAACTCCAACTACATTTCCAGGGCATATAATACACAAATCCAGTTTATCCTACCAGTTGTCTTTAGAGCCTTGCCCCTCTCTGTATGTGGTTGCGAATGGTTACCATGAAGTAGTGGAGATTACTGAAAAAGGGAGAACACCCCGTTAGTGACGGAACTAGAGGAAAGGTTCCCTGACACCACCCCCCGTACTCTCTCGCCTACCTTCTTCAATGATAACGTTGCTGTAAATGGGAGTCTGTTCACAAGGGTTCGGAATTAGTCATACAGTTCATGGAGACAGTCTTGAGCTCTTGATGGAAGCGCGCAAAAAGGAACCAGGAAGGAAAGAGAGGGAGGAAAGAGATAGGGTAGCGCAATGGGGGAGCTCTGGGGAACTGGGTTTATTTCCAGGCAATTGGAAAAGTCTTACTTGGTCCTCCGGTGGATGCCAGCTTACTATCCTCTGATGTTTGCAGCCTTGCCCACACTGAAGAGATGGAACTGTGAGTCGAGGATAATTCTCCTCAGGAAAAGTTCTGAAAGTCTCTCTCACAAACTCCTTAGACTCTTGCTTGAACTGCTGTCAAGCGCAACCTGCTCTCGACGGACTTCTCTTCACTCAAACGTCGAATAAACGAGAACCGCTCACTGACTTGGTTCTCACCGCTTATAACCAGCTTCGACTCTGGACGAAGATATTCAGAAATGAAACTATGAATTGTTCTCTCAGGAAACACTAAAACTCGAAATTCCTGTGAGCGCCTTGAATTACGGCCACTCACGGTAAAATCTATTTTGAAGTGCGCAGTTCTCAGCGCGCTCGCTCTTCAAGATAGCGAGAGACTAGAACGTCGCCGGTTTGTCACCACGGCAATGGCGGCGACCATCTTGAATTCCCCAGCTAATTCACATTTACCCAGAAGTTCACCATCCTTGGTTTCACCACAACCCTGGATGTCTTCTTGGAGCGGGAATGTCCTGTGTTGTATAGAGAACTGACTGAATGGTTCCTGACAGTACCCCCTCTCAAAGACCGAGACAGCAGTCCTGCTTAAATGGGAACTGAGAGTGAAAGCGTTTGACTAACTGAGAAGCATGAACATCTTCAGCTTTTTCCCAGGAGCGATCCTCCGGACCATATCCTTTCCAATCAATTAGATAAAACAACTGATTGGAACGGATCTTGGAGTCCAGAATACCCTTGACCTCATATTCAGAATGTCCCTGAACAAGAAGTGGAGGAGGAGGCTTCTCTATCCTAACCAGAGGGGAAGTCTTTTTCAACAAGGACACATGGAAGACGGGGTGGATCTTCATGTTAGGAGGAAGTTTTAATTTCACAGTGACCGGACCTAGGACCTCTTCAACTAAGTATGGACCCACAAAGCGAGGCTGAAACTTCCTATTCCCCTTAAGATGCAAATGTTTAGTGGATAACCACACTCTGTCACCTGCCTGATACTCTGGAGCGGGTTTACGGTGTCTATCTGCATATTGCTTGTACTTTTCTTTACGATTCAGAAAAGGGGGTGGTGATAAACAGAGTGTCTGAATTAAGCAGACCACTCTTACCCAGTCCAAAGATCAGGGCTTGATCCATCACCGTTATTTATCTCACTGCCCCATCCCAGCTCAGAACCTGGCTATATGCAAATCAGTCTGTCCCTGGCCCAGTGCATCATGGGAACAGGGCAGACTAAACTACCAAGCCAATTCTTCACCAGAAAGGAGACAAGCTACCGGGGACCGGTTTCTGGCATTTCAGCCGTCTTCGACCCGGCTTGCTTGAATCCTGATGGAGCAGTGAGAAAGGGACTCATGTCTGAGTATACCCTGCCACACCTATAGCGGCCAAAAACGATTCAGAAAAGGGGGTGGTGATGAACAGAGTGTCTGAATTAAGCAGACCACTCTTACCCAGTCCAAAGATCAGGGCTTGATCCATCACCGTTATTTATCTCACTGCCCCATCCCAGCTCAGAACCTGGCTATATGCAAATCAGTCTGTCCCTGGCCCAGTGCATCATGGGAACAGGGCAGACTAAACTACCAAGGCAATTCTTCACCAGAAAGGAGACAAGTTACCGGGGACCGGTTTCTGGCATTTCAGCCGTCTTCGGCCCGGCTTGCTTGAATCCTGATGGAGCAGTGAGAAAGGGACTCATGTCTGAGTATACCCTGCCACACCTATAGTGGCCAAAAACGATTCAGAAAAGGGGGTGGTGATGAACAGAGTGTCTGAATTAAGCAGACCACTCTTACCCAGTCCAAAGATCAGGGCTTGATCCATCACCGTTATTTATCTCACTGCCCCATCCCAGCTCAGAACCTGGCTATATGCAAATCAGTCTGTCCCTGGCCCAGTGCATCATGGGAACAGGGCAGACTAAACTACCAAGCCAATTCTTCACCAGAAAGGAGACAAGCTACCGGGGACCGGTTTCTGGCATTTCAGCCGTCTTCGGCCCGGCTTGCTTGAATCCTGATGGAGCAGTGAGAAAGGGACTCATGTCTGAGTATACCCTGCCACACCTATAGTGGCCAAAAACGATTCAGAAAAGGGGGTGGTGATGAACAGAGTGTCTGAATTAAGCAGACCACTCTTACCCAGTCCAAAGATCAGGGCTTGATCCATCACCGTTATTTATCTCACTGCCCCATCCCAGCTCAGAACCTGGCTATATGCAAATCAGTCTGTCCCTGGCCCAGTGCATCATGGGAACAGGGCAGACTAAACTACCAAGCCAATTCTTCACCAGAAAGGAGACAAGCTACCGGGGACCGGTTTCTGGCATTTCAGCCGTCTTCGGCCCGGCTTGCTTGAATCCTGATGGAGCAGTGAGAAAGGGACTCATGTCTGAGTATACCCTGCCACACCTATAGTGGCCAAAAACGATTCAGAAAAGGGGGTGGTGATGAACAGAGTGTCTGAATTAAGCAGACCACTCTTACCCAGTCCAAAGATCAGGGCTTGATCCATCACCGTTATTTATCTCACTGCCCCATCCCAGCTCAGAACCTAAGCGTGGAAGGGTATTCTCAGATGTGAGACCCTTGCTCATTGCACCATCAGGATTCAAGCAAACCGGGCCGAAGACGGCTGTAATGCCAGAAACCGGTCCCCGGGAGCTTGTTTCCTTCCCAGTGTAAGAATTGGCTTTTGTAGTTTGGTTTGCCCTGTTCCCATCATGCACTGGGACACGAACAGACTCATTTGCATACAGCCAGGTTCTGAAACTGGGATGGTGCAGTGAGCTAAAAAACGGTGTTGGATCTAGCCCTGATCTCTTGACTGGGTGAGAGCTTTCTGCTTAATTCAGAGACTCTGTCCCTCACCACCCCTTGTTGTAAATATTTTTGTCCACCCTAAGCGTGGAAGGGTATTCTCAGATGTGAGACCCTTGCTCATTGCATCATCAGGATTCAAGCAAACCGGGCCGAAGACGGCTGTAATGCCAGAAACCGGTCCCCGGGAGCTTGTTTCCTTCCCAGTGTAAGAATTGGCTTTTGTAGTTTGGTTTGCCCTGTTCCCATCATGCACTGGGACAGGAACAGACTAATTTGCATACAGCCAGGTTCTGAAACTGGGATGGTGCAGTGAGCTAAAACACGGTGTTGGATCTAGCCCTGATCTCTTGACTGGGTGAGAGCTGTCTGCTTAATTCAGAGACTCTGTCCCTCACCACCCCTTGTTGTAAATATGTACTTTTCTTTAGCCTGAATTAAGTTCTCTTCTGCAGATTTGTGAAGGGAAGACATGTCTTTCAACAACTCTTCTGCAGCTGGCACCCCCAATTCCTCCCGAACACAAAAAGGGTTAGGATGCCTACCATAATTGACATAGAAAGGAGAATAGCCTGTAGATGCACTTTTCGCGTTATTACATGCAAACTCAGCCATCCACAGTTGATCAGCCCACTCTCCTCCCTGATCCATAAGAAACAGTCTTAAATATTGTTCAAGTTCTTGATTTTGACGTTCAGTTTGACCATCAGTCTCGGGATGATAACTGGTAGAATATCTCGGTTCCACCCCTAAACCATGAAGAAAAGCCTTCCAGAAGTGAGAAACGAATTGAGCCTCCCGATCAGAAACCACTATCTTGGGAACTCCATGTAACTTCACTACGTACTCCCCAAATAATCTCGCTAACTCTTTTGCAGATGGGAGTCCAGACAGGGGGACAAAATGACACATCTTGGAGAAGGTATTCACAAAGACCAAAATGGTGTTAAACCCGTTGCTAAGGGGCAGATCTACAATAAGATCCATGGATACAGTATGCCACGGGCAGGTAGGAGTTGGTAAGGGTTGCAACATGCCCTGTGGAACTTGTCGGGTAGCTTTACTTCGGGCACATAGATCACAAGACAACACATACTGCTTGACAGAGGCAAACAGCTCAGGCCACCAAAAATAACGTTGAACCAGATCTAGAGTTTTCATGATGCCTTTATGCCCAGCTAATGGTTGATCGTGGCACATCCTCAAGGCCTTTTCTTGCAATGACAGGGTTGGAAGATACAGCGCTTCTCTATGATATGGCAATTGTTGATGACACTTGCGTTCTGGGTCTTGAGCTATCCAAGCCTTGATTTCTTCTGCAGACAAACTTTTCCTGACTTCTTCTTGGAATCCATCCAAGGTGATTGTGCAGATAACTTGAGTCTCTGGAATAATTGGTTGAACTTCCACCAAATGCATCGTTTCCACAGTATCAATTCGCGACTATGCAGCTGCCTTCCCATTCTTGCTACCTGGCCGATAAGTAATAACAAAATCAAAGTCAGAGAAATAGAGAGACCAGCGTAGCTGCCGGGGAGTTAGAGTCTTTGCCGTTTTCAAGAATTGCAGGTTCTTGTGATCCGTGAACACAGTTACTTTATGTCGAGCTCCCAAAAGATAATGCCTCCAGTCTTCGAAGGCATCCTTTACGGCCAACAGCTCTTTTTCAGCAATTGTGTAATTGATTTCCGCTGCATTCAGTTTTCGTGATCAAAAAGCCACAGGATGCAATTGCCCAGTATCTGGATGTCTCTGCGATAGGACCCCTCCAATCGCCTGATCTGAAGCGTATGCTTCCACAAAGAAAGGTTCAGCCGGATCAGCATGACGTAAGAGTGGAGCGGACGTAAAACTCTTCTTCAGGGTAACAAAGGCATTCTCGGCCTCACTGGACCACTGGAATTTCACCCCTTTCTTAAGAAGTCGAGTAATTGGAACAATCAATTGTGAAAAACCGGAGATGAATCGACTGTAAAAATTAGCAAAGCCCAGAAACCTCTGAATCTCCTTCACATCCTTGGGCGACGGCCAATCCTCAACAGCTCGCACTTTTCCCGGATCCATCATCACTCCCTGTGGAGATAGCACAAATCCTAGAAACTCCACTCGATTGGAACTGAATGTACATTTTTCCAATTTTACAAATAGATGATGAGTTTGTAAACGATGCAGCACCGTCCTCACATGTTCTGGATGTTCTTGAGGATCTTTAGAGAAAATTAAGATGTCATCTAGGTAAATTACCGCAATCTTGTCAATCAGATCTCCCATGACATCGTTAATAAAATGCTGGAACACAGCAGGGGCATTGCAAAGGCCGAAGGGCATCACGCAATATTCGAACAAACCGAACTTCGTTCGGAATGCGGTCTTCCATTCGTGTCCCTCTTTCATCCGCACCAAATGGTAGGCCCCGCGCAGGTCCAGTTTAGTAAAGATCTGAGCATCTTTGATCTGATCCAACAAGACCGAAATTAGAGGCAAAGGATATCGATTCTTGATGGTGGCTCGGTTTAATGCTCGATAGTCAATACAGGTCCTTAACGTTCCCTCTTCCTTCTTAGGAATAAAAAACAACAGCGAGGACACCGGGGATTGGGAGGGTCTAATGAAACCATTTGCCAGATAACGATCCAAATATTCTTTCAAATATTGGTTCTCCTTTTCCGTAAGAGCGTAGATTCTGCTACAAGGAAGCACTGCTCCAGGTTCCAAATCGATGGTACAATCATACGAGCGATGCGGAGGTAAAACTTCTGCTTCCCTCTCATTAAAAACTTCCTTGAATTCTTGATATTCCGCTGGAATCTCCACAGACGTGATTACACTGACCGACTGCCCCCCATGCAAAAGTAATTGCGATGGAGTCGGACTGAGCTTCGGTGGGTCCTGACTATAACAATGTTCTTGACAAAAATCTGATTGCATCTTCACAGTTCGATTTTCCCAATCAATTGTTGGATTGTGCAAGGTCAACCATGGTAAGCCTAAAATCAGCTGGAACTGCGGCGCGTCAATCAGATTGAATTGCACCTGCTCATGATGACCATCCGCTTGGTAAAGCTCCACAGGTTCGGTGTGACAAGTGATTGGGCCAGAAGACAGGTTGGTTCCATCCACCGCTCTCACTGGTTCGCTCTTAATTTTTCTGATGGACTGGATGCCCATTCGCTCTGCATACTTGATGTCGCAAAAATTGCCCATAGCTCCTGAGTCTAACATGACCGCCACTCCTGAAATTTCTTGACCTCGAAACTTCAGGGTCAACTGCAAAATAAGATGAGGCATCCGAGTCTGCAACGTGTTCGAAAGTGAATGACCTTCTGGGGTCGTCTCCTCAGTTTCCGCCATCAGAGCGACCCCTTCTACTGATGGTTCATGGCGTTTCCCTTCATCTGAATCTTAGGTCGCTTTGTGCATTCTTTAACAAAATGCCCCGGCATTCCACAATACGAACACAATCTCTTCAATCTTCTCTGTTCTTTCTCTTCTTTACTCAGGGGTCCACGCACTGCTCCAATCTGCATTGGTTCGACGTCCGACTGAGCACTGACACTCTTAGACCCTTCTGTCTTCATTCTGTCAAATCGTGGAACACTTACTCGGAAATCCCTTTTCTTTTCACCTTTCCTTTCCACACTGCGAAAATCTAGCTCCAACACTAAATCCACCAAAGCCGAAAGCTCAGTTGGCCGGTTAGGTATCTGAGCTAGGGAATCCTTCAGTTCATCCCGAAGTCCTCGGTAAAATAAAGCTGCTCTCTTCTCCTCAGGCCATTGAGTTTCGACAATGAGTTTGTTAAACTGTGCCAGATATGTAATCAGATCTCCTGACCCCTGTCTGAGCTCAAGCAATTCATTATCAGTAGCCTGAGATATCCTCCTTCTATCAAATATGCGGAGAAACTCCGTTTTAAATCGATCAAAATCATGCAGGAAAGGATCATCTCGTGTTACCAGAGGCATTGCCCAATTTGCCGCGTCCCCCCCAGATATGACAAGACAAACGCCACTCTAGACTGGGCATCAGGAAAAAGGGTAGGACGACACATAAAATGTAACGAACATTGGGTCAGAAACAACTGGGCCTTTTGAGGGTCCCCATGAAATCGCTCCGGAGCTGCTAACGGAATTAAGGGAGAAACAGAATGGATAACTTGCGCTACCGTTCTGGTATCAGACTCTGTGGTACTCTTGCTAGAACTTGGGAAGGGCCCTGCAGGATTACTCATCGCCAACCCATCGACCTTCCGGGACAACAGCAATGTTTCCTGACGGGAAACTACTAATTCTTGTTTCCAATTTTTATTTTCCTCCCTTACAGCTCCAATTTCTCTCTGAATCCCTGCTAACATTTCCCCCAGGGACTTTAAACTAAACTCTTCAACCATTCTGCCTGGGCGAGTGAACCACTTGGGCACTTCAAACTGTCAGGTCCCAGATTCTTCGCAGAGGCAGAACTGATACTGGCTCCCAATGCCCTATCCCCGGTGACGCCGCTTCACGAGCAACGGCACCAGAGACAGGGAAAGGGGAAGTGGACAGAAAAGAGAGACACTCCAACGACAACTGGCGCCCACTAGTCCTTCTATGTTCTACTGGTGGTCAGGACTACTTTTGGGTTCCTAATGCACAGAGGAAAGAGAGAAAGACAATGCAGCAACTCCAACTACACTTCCAGGGCATATAATACACAAATCCAGTTTATCCTACCAGTTGTCTTTAGAGACTTGCCCCTCTCTGTATGTGGTTGCGAATGGTTGCCATGAAGTAGTGGAGATTACTGAAAAAGGGAGAACACCCCGTTAGTGACGGAACTAGAGGAAAGGTTCCCTGACACCACCCCCCATACTCTTTCGCCTACCTTCTTCAATGATAACGTTGATGTAAATGGGAGTCTGTTCACAAGGGTTCGGAATTAGTCATACAGTTCATGGAGACAGTCTTGAGCTCTGGATGGAAGCGCGCAAAAAGGAACCAGGAAGGAAAGAGAGGGAGGAAAGGGATAGGGTAGCGCAATGGGGGAGCTCTGGGGAACTGGGTTTATTTCCAGGCAATTGGAAAAGTCTTACTTGGTCCTCCGGTGGATGCCAGCTTACTATCCTCTGATGTTTGCAGCCTTGTCCACACTGAAGAGATGGAACTGTGAGTCGAGGATAATTCTTCTCAGGAAAAGTTCTGAAAGTCTCTCTCACAAACTCCTTAGACTCTTGCTTGAACTGCTGTCAAGCGCAACCTGCTCTCGACGGACTTCTCTTCACTCAAACGTCGAATAAACGAGAACCGCTCACTGACTTGGTTCTCACCGCTTATAACCAGCTTCGACTCTGGACGAAGATATTCAGAAATGAAACTATGAATTGTTCTCTCAGGAAACACTAAAACTCGAAATTCCTGTGAGCGCCTTGAATTACGGCCACTCACGGTAAAGTCTATTTTGAAGTGCGCAGTTCTCAGCGCGCTCGCTCATCAAGATAGCGAGAGACTAGAACGTCGCCGGTTTGTCACCACGGCAATGGCGGCGACCATCTTGAATTCCCCAGCTAATTCACATTTACCCAGAAGTTCACCATCCTTGGTTTCACCACAACCCTGGATGTCTTCTTGGAGCGGGAATGTCCTGTGTTGTATAGAGAACTGACTGAATGGTTCCTGACACCCTGCACGAAATTCCTTTCTCAGCCTGGGCCCAAGCAGTTAAGCGCCAAGTCCGGATCATCTCCTTTGGACTTGACCTTGCATCTCTTCGGCAAAATCCACTAACACAGGCCCTGGACAAATCATATATTCCAGGTAAACCCCAACCTTACCTGCAAGATCCAGTATCCACTTACGCGAGAAAGAAAATTTTGTACTTTCGACTTTTGGCCCTCAGGATCATGGACTTCAACCCCAAATGGGCCCGTATGGATGGCACTTTGACCTGTCGTCTATGCAATTACCGTAGAGAATCCTGGCTACACTTGCTGTGCTGCTGCACAAAGCTGGCCAATGACCGCCATCGCTGGCTGCTTCCGATTTTACGGAACACGGACTATAGAACTTGCAGAGAGGCTTTGGACTGGTGCCTCTCAGTCTCCACGACCTGTTTGATAGCCAGAGTTGGGAAATGTATACACCAGGCAAAAATGGCACTCGACTCCCACTTAACGGCATTGTCTGCAAAGTAACTGGAAGCCTTCTGCCCCAGTTATCCAACCTGGGCTGGTTTAAAGATCCACGAAGAATCCATCTTTTGTCAACAGCCCTTGGTACATGAATAGACTCTACCAAACTTTCATGTGCCTCCCCTTATCAGTTGGGAAACACTTGTACAACCTATACATCACTCCTTTTAAAATAACTCTGTTTTGGACAGCTAATCAGGACTAATATGTTAGTATTTTAACTTAAAGTGACTTTCACTTTTATGTTTGGATGGGACTTGTGAGGGGGGAGTCGGGACGTTCATAAACCTTTTTAAAAAATTTTTTTTATCTTACACTGTAAAGATTTTAAGTAATCATGCAGTTTATTAATAAAATTGTCAAAATTGTCTTAAGTCTGTCTTAAGACAAACTTAAGACAAAATCCTAACTTCTGTGAATACCAAAAGTAGTAAGTTTAGGATTTTGTCTTAAGTTAGTTCTGTGAATCGGGCCCCAAGTCCTTAACCATAAGCCTCGCTGGCGACAGCGCTTCGCGCTGCGTACGCCATGCTCGACCTAAAAAGAAGAGGTTATAGTTTGTACACAGTCTCATCATTTCAGAGCAGAAACATTTTTAATATTATATACAAAAAAGCTATAGTTGCTTTTTTATTTATTTTATGCACCTGACAGCCATTGGCAAAGCCAATAGTCATGGCTTTTTGTAGGTCTAATGTTACTGGATGCAATGATAGAAACAGCAAAATACCAGTCGGGCGGCACATTATGATCAGCACATATTTTTAGCTTAGGTGTTCTAGCCACTCTCTTAATTACATCGTAAACGCCCCTTGGAGAGACCCCTAGTTTTTTCATCCCACTTAACGCCCTGGAAACAACACCATGTCACAGTCACCTCACATCCTGGCACTGTGTTTCATGCATGACTCATGACTTCCAAGTTTACAGATTGCCTATGTGTAGGGGCATAGTGAACCCTCCGCCACCCCTCCACACCGCTTGCTTTAGGAACTACAATGAGGGTGAAGTTCTTGATAGGCCTCTTCTGTCTGCAACTCAGTAGAAAAAGGCTCAGCTCATAATTATTGTAATTAGGTAGTTGAGTGAGTAAGTGAAGGACTGGATAAATGGTTGGATGGGTTAGTGAAAGGATGAATGGATGTGTGAAAGAGTGAATGGATGGATAATGAGAGGATGGATATATGAGTGAGTGAGTGGAAGGATGGATGAGGGCAAATAGATATATGTATGAGTGGAAGGGAAGATGGATGGGTAAAAGGATGGATGGATCGGAGAAAGGATGGATGAATGAGTCAAAGGGTGGATGATGGGCGAATGAATGGGTCGATGGTTGAGAGAAATGATGGCTGGATTGATGAATTGATAAGTAAAAGGTGAATGAATGGATGAATGAATGAGTGAAAGGGTGGATGTAAGGATGGATGAGTGAGTGAAAGGGAGGGTAAATGGACAAAAGAATGAATAGATGAGTGAAAGGGTGGATGGATGAGAGAAAGGATGGATGGATGAGTGAAAGGATGAATGAGTGATAGGGTCAATGATGGATTCATGAGTTGATGAGTAAACGGATGGGTGGGTGAATGAGTGAAGGGTGAATGTAAGGTTGGGTGGCTAAGTGAAAGGGGAATGGAGAGAGAAAGGGAGGATGGATGGATGAGTGAAAGCATGGATGAATGATTGGCAGAAATGATGGGCGAATGGGTGCATGGATGAGTGCAAAGAAAAATGTAAAGATGGAGGAGTGAAAGAATGCATACATGAGTGAAAGGTAGGGTGGAGAGCCCGCAGAAAGGATGGATGGATGAGTAAAAGGGTGAATGGGTGGATGGATGAGTGACTGCGTGGATGGATAAGCAAGTGAAAGGATGGCTGAATGGGTAAAAGGGTAAGTGGTTGGATGGATGAGTGAGTGGATGGATGGGTGGGAGAGTGGATGGATGAGTGAAAGGATGGCTTGAGTGAATGGGTAAATGGTTGGATGGATTTAGTGAATGGATGGTGGGTGGAAGGATGGATTTAGTGAAAGGGTGTTTGGATGGATGAGTGAAAGGGTGGATGGAGGGATGGATGAGTGAAATGATGGATGGAAGGATAGATGATGGATATGTTTGCAAATGGTTGAAAAGGTTTGGATATGGATGGGTACACAGACGGAAGGACAGAATGAATGGTGTAAGACTGAATGATGGATGAAATAATTAATAGATAACAGAATGTAAATTTGAAATGGTGGATATCAGGGGCTTGATGGAAGGATGAATGTCTAGACCCTTGGACAAGAGAGCTCTTCTGGGGAGGGTTGTGATGACTTACTTTGCATTCTTGGTGCAATAAGTGCTTTAGTTCAAAGTGGGAGGTATTTACATTTTCTGGCCACTCCCTTGCCTATGTGTTACTATTCTGTATTTGCTGTCTGCTTATGTGTGAGATCTATACATCATGCATATGACATTTTGATTGACACCCAATAGCTACTTAAATGTTACACTAGTAATTGTAAATGTTTGCATGTTTTGATTTAGGTGTAAGGTTTTAGGTAGAGCCTCATAGTGCCATGAGCTGTGCTTGAGATGTATATTGTGTTTGTAGCAATAGGCAAGGCGTCAAAACTAAACTATGTACTAGTGTATCAACAGTGCCTTCTTTAGGAAAGCTGAATTTAAAAGCACCTTTGTGACTTCCATCAGCTAGTGCAACTCTCTGCGAAGCCCCAATAAGCAAAGTCAGATTCCATATTTTATTCCACTTGCTGAAACACCGATAATGCGTTCCTATAGTGGGTTCATTACAGCAATGCTCCCTTTAGTTCACCTATGCGTGCCGCTTTGCATCTCACAATGGCACTCAGATATGAGATGCTAGTAACAAAGTCTATCCAAGCAGATCTTCCTGACCACTTCTCTCACCAAACATGCCTGCTCAGGATCATGAGTTGTAAACAAAATATCAGACTGCACAACCCAGTGCAGTAACTATATAAATAGATTATTATCATATGAAATACCACAAAAAGACCTGCACGGTTGCTCAAAGCTGAGTGGATATTGAAAAACCATTAAGTGCACGATTGTCTCAACCTAATATAAACTTATTTTGACTTGTACTTAAGTGGTTGCTATTTACTTTCTTTTATACTATCGCACAACTTTCTCTGATGTGTCTGTAAAACATACCTTTTGTCCCGCAGATTTGTCCTGAATTTTGACCTTCTGTCCTGAATTTTTGTCCATTTGTTCTGAATTTTTACACATACCGTCCTGTATTTGCACCCATGCCAGTTGGTCACCCTAAGTAACACCAGTCACAGCGCAGCCTGCTGTATTGAATCCATTTCCGTTGACGTGACCATTGCAGTTACACCTCCTCACCTGAAATGGCGGAAACAAAGTATAAAAAAGCACATTTATCCAAAAACTAACTTTACAATTCAGGAATAGTGTGCATGTTTCTGCAATGCATTGGAATTAACCTCACTATGGCTGAGGAGGAGGAGCAAGTCAATACACCTCAAAATCGAGGTATGTTGTTTGGTGTTGTCTGTGTACATTTTAACATCCTGTTTTTTTTTTACTGGCAACAGCCTCACCTTCTTGCTTACATCAATGTTTTTGTGGTCTGATGCAACAGTACTTTTTCTCTATGTGCCCCAGACTTCTATCAACATTTCTAACACTTTCACAATTATTTGTATTTTACTGTGAATTATCTGCTCAAGCATGTCTTCTTACATATGATTTGGTTGCAGTCAATTCCTGTTACTTACACTTTATACATTATTAGTAACAGTGGGCCTACCTATTAGTAAACAGCTGTTTAGGTAATACTACATCCATTTTTTACACATTTAGTACAATATAAAAATCAAAGCATTGCTTATAGTGTAACATGTTTTAATGACACCATGCTTACCTTTTCAGAATCCTATTTCTCTACTTTTATATACTAATATTTATTTGTCCCATAAGTGTGTGATGAGTGTGTTACAAACAGTTACTTATGCAAGTGTATGTTGTCTGTTGTAAGACACTGTTGTAGTAACCTACAGTGTTGAGTAAGTTTACACTTTTGAAAAAGTTTTCTAGTTTTTGGTAGTCATAAACTGCACTTTTGTAGTAACGTACACATTTATAGTAAGTACATCACTACTCAAGGCCAGCCAATGGTACTGCAACACCCTCCGATAGAAATGAGTGGAGGTAGGGCCATACTATTAAAGTGTAAATGACTACAAAGTGCAGTTTGTGAATACCAAAAAGTAGTAAACATACTCAAAAGTGTGAATTACTACAAAAGTGCAGTTTGTGACTAGCATGTTGTATTAAGTTTTGTAGTATTGTTATAGTACTACAAAGTACAGTTTGTGAATCAGGCCCATTTAGTTTTAGATTGCTTTAACCTTACCCAATGCAGTATAAGTATTTTATGTATGTATAATGTATAATGCACTTACAATAAAATACAATACAACATTTAAAGTTTTAGCATTGATGTTTAAAGAACATCTCAAAAAAATATTTTTAATAAGAAAAGTAATTTTTTTGTACATCCCTTTTAGATAGTTTATTAGAAATAGGTAGTCATAAAGCAAGACCCAAAAATGTTTCAGGTGTTTTGATCACCCAAAAGTAAGATAGTATAAGTCAATTTTGTGGATTTTTAAGCCACTGTAATTTGCAGATTGCCGACTTTCCTCTTCTTGCCAACAGTTTTTATACTCAAGCACATGGCCTCTCTTTAGGAGTGGTGGTATCCAGGCACCAAGTTTGTTCTGCGGAAAGGTGGTGACATAATATTTTATGGCTGTCGATAAGGATCACCCTTGTTGGTTTTATGAAGGGTACTGACCATTGCTGGGTGTGTGTTTCTGTTGTTGTACATTGTTGTTGAAGCGAGTGTGTTGTTGTTTGTGTTTCCTTTGTATGTGGTTGAGCTGGTTGTGTGTTGATTTGGATGTACATGCAATTGTGGTGTGTGTATCTGATGTTTGGGTGTATACTGTTGTTTTTTTGGTGTATGAGTGGATGGGTGTATCTTTGATCTAGTTGTGTTATCTGTTGTCTGTGTGGTAGGGGTGAGTGGCTAAGGTTAGATTTAGGAACAGGGAAGGGTTCAGGGGTATGCAATGAGGCAGGATGATGTTGGGCTTCGAGGTAAGGGTCATTTTAAGGGCTTAAGTGATAGTACTGGTTTGGGAGGAAGCAGCATCAGTACTGGTTTAAGGGTGAGAGTAGGTTAGTTGCAGGGGACTACATAGTGGTTTTGGAGGAAGCAGGATGGGTATTGGCTTTAGGTTTAAGGGTAGATTTAAGACGAGGGGAGGATTGTGTAGATGGGGTGAGTGTTGATGCATGTGTGACTGTATTATCATTTGTTGTACATTGGGTGGATGTATGCAAGTCCTGGGTGTTTGTGTGAATGTTGATTGCTTTTGATTTTTTGGGTGGAATTAGTGGGCGCTGTGCTTTGTGTCATGTCTATTGCTTGTTGTGTGACTGCATGTTTGCTGGTCTGAGGAATGGGGTCAGGGTGTGCAGTAGACTTAGGAATCTGAATGGATTTTTTTTTTATTTTTTTTATTTTTTTTATTTTTTTATTGAAGTCTTAGATAATCAAGCAAAATCAAACACTAACATATCATATGCTAGGCAAAATATACAGATAACAAAATGAAATCAGAAGACACACAACAGGCCATCTCCTAAAGATGAATCACAGAAAAAAGAAAAGGAACCAACATAATCAATTTGAATCATTAAGATCGAAGTACGAACCCCAGATTTTCTCAAATTTACGAATCGCCCCAACTCTTTGAGCATACAAATGTTCACTATTTCTGACTTTTTGCATTTTATAGCACCATTCATATAGATTGGGGCAATATTGTGAACGCCAGTTTTGTAGAATTAGCGATCTCGCTACAGCCATAGCTATGTATATTAGTTTAACTAGTTGCCCCTCTAACATCAATTCAGGATCAAATCCAAACAAAATCAATTTAACATTAACTGAGATTGATATTTTACACTGGTTTTGTATATATGCAAATATTTCTTCCCAAAAAGGTACAATTTTGGTACAATAAGCAACAATATGAGACCAATTAGCAGGATTATAATGCAGACATCTATAACAGCTGGAAGAGCAGTTAGGATACATTTTACTAACCATTGCCGGAGTGAAGTACAGAAGCCATTTACTAAAAAACAGCATTCTGCGCCAATTGGCACCTCTTAATACGGAAAAATTCAGAACATTAATTCTCTTCCATATAGCTGGGGTTAATACCATGTTTTCCTGCCCTTGCCACTTATTGATTGCTTTTAGACACAAATCCGGGTCCCTATTCACGGTTAAGCATCGTTTCCACTCCCCCGGCTTTCTTTCTTGTATTAAACAAAATAAATCATTAAATAACGGAGCCGGGGAAAAGAGGAGTGAAGGGTCTAGTTGGATCAAGATTCCATAAATCAACTTATATGATCCCAGCAATAGGAAATTACCTTGAACCAAGGTTGACATATCAGACATCCTAATCCAAGCGCCATCTTTCATAAAATCGCTTAATATCTTAAACCCTATCTTCTGCCATTTTTCTAGTAGATCCATGCGGATATCCACTCCGAAGAATGAAAAACCTGAGCAGAGGGAAGAGGATGTATTAAGAAACGAAAGGGAGTATCTCTTTAGGAGTGCTGAGCGTCTCTTAAAAAACCAGTGCAGCACCTTATACCTGACTGTTTTTGGAGATTTAAATAATTTAAGTGGGGAGGGAATCTGGGATTCTTCACAAATCAAATCAATGAAAAAATTTATAAAGAGTTGCTGATTATTATCCTTGAATCTGGTCATGAATTGAGCCAAATATGCATTGTAATAGTCTTTAAGGTTGGGAAGGGCCAGCCCACCTTGTCCCTTATCTTCGAATAACGTATTCAATGCAATACGAGGCGTCTTTTTGGCCCAAATAAATGAAGAGAACAAGGCTTCAGCTTTGGAAAAAAAAGATGCCGGCAGAGCACAAGGAATTGTTGAAAATAAAAAATTAAATAAAGGGAGGACCGACATCTTAATTAATGCGACCCTGCCAATAATAGTTAATGGTAGGGGATTCCATCTTTCGAACATTGCTCGTACCTTCTGCAACAATGGTATAAAGTTCAAGCTGTAAAGATCTGAAACTGCGGGAGAGAACATAACCCCCAAATATCTTTTCGGTTTGTTATTAATGCATGATCTTAAATCAGGGTGAATTACAGGATTAATACCCCCGCATACTAAGATTTCGGTTTTTTTTTTGTTTAAGGGTGAGAGTAGGTTAGTTGCAGGGGACTACATAGTGGTTTTGGAGGAAGCAGGATGGGTATTGGCTTTAGGTTTAAGGGTAGATTTAAGACGAGGGGAGGATTGTGTAGATGGGGTGAGTGTTGATGCATGTGTGACTGTATTATCATTTGTTGTACATTGGGTGGATGTATGCAAGTCCTGGGTGTTTGTGTGAATGTTGATTGCTTTTGATTTTTTGGGTGGAATTAGTGGGCGCTGTGCTTTGTGTCATGTCTATTGCTTGTTGTGTGACTGCATGTTTGCTGGTCTGAGGAATGGGGTCAGGGTGTGCAGTAGACTTAGGAATCTGAATGGATGAATAATATTATATTGTTTGACATTCTTCGGATATGTCCATAGAGCACTGCAAGGGAGATGTTGAGCAAGGCAAGAAAGAGTGTACAAAGCTTTTCCTGACCTCCAGACCATGCAAGAAGGACACATCATAAAACATATAGATTACATTGAGATACAATTAAAGCATTGAGTTAAAGTTAGAAGCTCAATTGATTTCCAGACTCAGAAATTCAACAGCTATCCCTCCTATTGTCATGATAACTTCTGTCTTACATTTATGTGAAACTGATTCTTTTCGGTATACTGTGAGTGACTTCAGTAGAATATCACGATCAACTTTTTCAGTTGTGCCCAGACAACTTTTGAAGGTATTACGGCAATGTATGAATGACCACATACAATCTCAAACAGATGACTCCACATTAAACAGCATCTAGATAGACTCCCATTCTTTGAGAGGTGTCTTACATGTGGCTGGTTCCACTGATAAAACTCACGTAGCACTGATTCCAGCTCAAGAGCGAGACCAGATATATCATAACTGCAAGCACCTCAATTCCATCAACAGTCAAGTTCTTTGCCTGTCAAATCTATGTCTCTCAAGTGTGAGTGCTAGATTTCCTGGATCAACCCATGACTTACGATGCAGCCACAACACATAAAATGGCAGATCTGGCACACCCGAGGACCTGCCTTTTGGTGAGTTAACATGAACCTAATCTTTGTTTTCCTAAAATTTATGAACACCATTTTCATGCTTTACAAAACATTTATATGACTGCTGGTTGTCCTTCTACCACACTTGTTTTACATGTGATTCTGTATTTCCAAATCATACGTGGTTACTAACACTTAATCTTTTCTTGGGAAATGTGCAACTGTAAGTCCCAAAATGCACAAGAATGCTATTTATTTTATTTACAAAATGAAAATACCCACTCTGTGTTTTCATTTTGAAGAGAAGATCTCAGAAATTCAACAGCTATCCCTCCTATTGTCATGATAACGTCTGACTTACATTTATGTGAAACTGGTTCTTTTCACTATACTGTGAATGACTGAAGTAGAATATCACGATCAACTTTTTCAGCTGTGCCCAGACAACTTTTGAAGGTATTGCGGCAACATATGAATGACTACATACAATCTCAAGCAGATGACTCCACATTAAACAGCATCAAGATAGACTCCCATTCTTTGAGAGGCGTCTCACATGTGGCTGGTTCCACTGATAAAACTCACATAGCACTGATTCCAGCTCAAGAGCGAGACCAGATATATCATAACTGAAAGCACCTCAATTCCATCAACAGTCAAGTTCTTTGACTGTCAAATCTGTGTCTCTCAGGTGTGAGTGCTAGATTTCCTGGATCAACCCATGACTTATGATGCGGCCACAACACATAAAATGGCTGACCTGGCACACCCGAGGAACTGCCTTTTGGTGAGTTAACATGAACCTATTATTTGTTTTCCTAAAATTTATGAACACCATTTTCATGCTTTACAAAACATATATATGACTGCTGGTTGTCCTTCTACCACACTTGTTTTACAGGTGATTCTGTATTTCCTAATCATACGTGGTTACTAACACCTAATCTTTTCTTGGGAAATGTGCAACTGTAAGTCCCAAAATGCACAAGAATGCTATTTTTTTTTTTACAAAAATACCCACTCTTTGTTTTCATTTTGAAGAGAAGAACTCTAAAATGCTAACCTTTGAACCAATAATGAAAGCATGCAGGTGTACGTCTGGCATCCTTTTAATGAACAGTGATGCAATGCCATAGTTGTGCAAAGAGTTGATTCTTTTTTGAGGCAAAGACACACGTTCACTTGTGAAATATGTTTAACCTTCAAATCTCAAACATAGGAAGAAATTAATGAATGTGCTGATCTAGGCCAGGTTATTGGTGTTTGTTGACACTGTCTGACATGCTTGTGTGACTGTGTGTTACCGTTTGTGTGTGAGGGACTGACTGCTACTCATACCGTATCACATACATATAACACCTCTGTGTATCTCATTGAAGTTAACAAACATGCACATTTCGTTCAAGAACTGGAAGGGCAGCAAGCAAAACTTCACCCCTTGCCTTCCCTTATATGCATGATATTATTCCTGCCAAGTATGAAGATGAATCCTAGTAGTACAGAAGATGTTCAAACTGTAACTTTTAAATTGCTCCAGCAGAAAACTCCTTTGGTGCAAACACAGTGTAGTAAGGAGAGACAACGTGGAGTTAAACTGAGTTGCTTTATTGCCTCAAGAATCATCGTAGACTGCCGTCAGCTTGTCACACACAAAGCCTGGGTCACTGTGTCAACATTCCACAGCGAGCGCCCGGCTGACACATGGGTGATACCAACTTTCCTGAACAAGGAGGGGGAAACGGGACGGGGAAGGGTGAAGGTGAAACAAGTTCATAGTTACAACACATCATCCCCCTTAAGGGAAATGTAAAACAATCTGAGAACAAAGATGTGGGTGTCTGGGTTTGAAGCCTGCCTGTGAGCCTACCTCATTATGTATTGTTTGTGCCATTGGGGAAGTGTTCTGAGTCTATCGCTCGCTCTGTGTTGTCTTATGTTTTCTCTTACAACATTTCCTTCTACTCTACTCATTCCTGCCCCCTGTTCTCTTCTTTCTGCCGGAACCACTCGATCATGGCTCCACAACCTTCCATCTTCTAGAACCACGGAATTTCTATTGGGTCTGCGGATGGTCTTTGAGGCATAGAACTTGTCGCCCCCTCTCCAGTCTCTTTCCGGTTTCTTGACATAGACTCCTTGTCCTTCCTGAAGTTTTCTTCCTTTCACTCCCCACTTCTTATCGTACCATTCTTTGTACTTGCATTGGCTGGCTTCTATCCTTCTCTTTACTTCGCTGTGGTCAACTTCCGTTGTCTGTTTTCTCCCCATCCATCCTGGGGTGAGCTTGGTGCCTGCTTTTCTTCCCCTCAGTAGCTCGAACGGTGTTCTTCCTGTAGTGGACTTTGGCGTAGTGTGATACGCCCACAGCATGTCTCTTATGGCCTCTTCCGCTCTCTCCCCTGCACGGTTGGCCAACTGAATGCATTCCTTTAACATCCTGTTTACTCTTTCCACTTTCCCGTTGGCTTTGGGACAGTAAAGAGGGGCGCGAATGTGATTCACCGAACAGTCTTTGAGGAAGTCCTTCATCTCTTCCGACACCAATTGGACACCGTTGTCGGTGACCAATGTTGTGGGGATGCCTTCCTGTGTAAACGCCTCCTTGAGAAACTCAACAATAACCTTAGTGCTCACACTGTGTACTGACTTGCAAGTTATCCAGCTAGAGAAATAGTCTACTAGGACCAATAGATAACAGTCTTGCAAGCCTCTGCCATGGATAGGACCAGTAATGTCAAATCCCAGCTTGCTCCAAGGCACTTCTGGTACTTCCACTGGTGCCAGTGGTGCTCTTCTTATGATTTTGTTTTTATCACTCTCAGCACATGCGTAACAATCACGCACCTTGTCTTCCATCTCTCTGTCCATGGTGGGGAACCAGTAATCTGCACGAAGTCTGGCCTTGCACAAGCTTCTCCCCAGATGTCCTTCGTGAGCTAGTTCCACTACTTGGTTTCTCAGAGCTTCTGGTGGGACCAATCTTCCCGCTTTCATTATGAGATTCCCTTCCACAGATAGCTCCTCCCTCACATTCCAAAAGGGTTGGATCTCTGTCTCCACCTCTTTGCATTTCTTAGGCCATCCAGCCAAGATGTACCTCTTCACCTTCTTCAAGTCTTCATCCTGTTCCATATGGGTTTCCCATGACTCTTTTTCTACAGCTGCCATACGCACTTCCAAGATCGAGTTATTCTTCTCCTCTTCTTCTTCTTCTCCCTCGGTGGGTGCTCTGGACAAGTAGTCTGCAGCTCTGTTTTGTTGCCCAGGAATGTATGATACAGCGAAGTTGTAGGCTTGTAAGCCTACTGCCCATTTTGCAATCCTGGGTGTCATGCTTTCCATGTCCTTTTTAGTGAACAGGGCAACCAACGGTTTATGATCCGTGCGTACTTCAAAAGTAGTACCCCAAATGAAGAATTTGTAGTGGAGTATGGCCCAATATACTGCCAGGGCCTCCTTCTCAATGGTAGAGTAGTTCTTCTCTGCCACAGTGAGGGTTCTGGACGCAAAGGCTATGACATTTATCTTTCCTCCTTCTTCTTGTGATAGGGTCGCTCCAATGCCTTTGTTGCTCGCATCTGTGGAGATAATGGTTACACCATTGGGGTCAAACTTCCCTATAAACGGAGCTTCGATGATGGCTTTCTTGATACTCTTCAGGGCCAGCTCCTGTTCCTTTCCCCATTCGAACACACTGTCTTTCCTTATGAGGTCCCTCAAGGGCTGCGAAACTATGGCGAAGTCCTTGATAAATTTGGCCATGTATTCTGCCAAACCCAGGAAAGACAATATTTCCTCTTTACTCTTCGGGTTCGGTGCATCCTCCACTGCCCTCACCAAGTCCAGTTTAGGTCTCATTCCCTCCTCAGATAACGTGTGTCCCAAGTAGTCTACTGAACTCACTCCTAATCTGCATTTCGAAGGTTTAGTGGTGAATCCCACCTCCTTGAGTTTTTCCAACACTCTCCTAGCCATTTTGTTGTGTTCTTCTTCTCCACTTCCATAGATAAGTATGTCATCCTGAAAACAGAGGGTGTTCTTGCAGTCCCTTAATGCATGCTGCATAACTCTTTGGAAGGCAGCCGCCGCTGATGCCAATCCGAATGGCATTCTCTGAAATTTGAAGTTTCCAAATGGGGTAGTAAATGCAGTGAGGATTTGGGAGTCTGGATGTAGTTTGATCTGATAATAAGCCGATGATAAATCCAGCACACTGAAATACTTTGCCCCCTTTATAGTGCTTAGCATCTCTCCTATCCTAGGAAGAGGAAACCTGTCAACAAGGATGTTTGCATTAAGGTCTCTTAGGTCTACACAGAGTCTTATACTGTTTCCTTTATCCTTGGCCATGATGACAATGGGCGCTAGCCATTCTGAACTCTCAATTTCTGTGATGACCCCTTCACTGACTAATCTCTTGAGTTCTTGCTGGAGGGGGTCCCTCATGCGTAAAGGTATGGATCTAGTCTTGTGCACCACAGGCACCGCCCCCTCCTTCAACACAATTTTATGCATATAGTTCTTGAAGACCCCCAATCTATCACTGAACACTTCCTTAAATTCATTGGTAAGGTCCTCAGATATTCCTTCTGGTTCAATTAGCAACACCTGCTCTCTATTGTTAGGGTCTAGGGTGATTCCCAACTGCTTCTGATGCCTCCAGCTCAATAGTGTGGAACCCCTAGTGGAAACATAAATCTTCCCAACCGTGTGCCTGTTCTTGAAGGATATTCTCATGATTGCCATTCCCTCAAGGGGAATCCTCCCCTCATTGTAACCCTTTGGACTTATATCAGGAGGTAGCAATTTGACAGGATGGTTAGCAAATTTATCATCGAAAACTTTCTTGTCTACTGGGGTGTATGGTGAGCATGAATCGGCATACATACAAAACTTGACCCCATCCAGTAAAACATCACATTTGGGATACATATCATCATTATTGTCCTCGTCCCCCACCTGAAATACATACGACTTTTCCCTTTCCTCATCCAGTGGTGTCTCCTCTATAACATGTACTACTTTCCCTGAAGCCTTACACACTTTTGAGAAATGACCCCACCTATTGCATTTCCTGCACTGAACGTTCCTTGCCGGACATTTCCAATTATTGGCCATATGGTTGGGACTCCCACATTTATAACACACTGAAGCCACAGGCTTGCTGCGAGTAACTTCCTTTGCCTTTTCACCTATTTTACAAACAGTTTCACTCTCTGAATTGGATTTACCATCAACCCTTTCTCTGTTAGTGCCCTCTGATACCTTCATTTCTCTCATGCAGCGCGCTGTGTGTTCTAGGCCCTTGGCTATGTTAATCGCTTCCTCTAGATTAGGGTTTTTAGTAAGTAACTCCTCCTGTATTTTAGTGTCATTAGTGCACCTGACAAGTTGATCTCTTATTAGAGAGTCCGTAAGTTGCCCAAATTCGCATGTGGCTGACAGACCTCTCAACACAGCTATGTAATTACTCACTTTCTCTTCCCTCTTCTGCACCCTCTTAAAGAACTTATGCCTTTCCATTACCACATTTATCTTTTCCTTGAAATGAGCTGCTAGTTCTCTCAGGGTACTTTCGTAGACATTAACACCTTCCTCTACCACCTCTTCTTCATCCTCAATCAGTCTACCCGTAATGTCCTCATATATTTTCCTGCCATGAGTACCTAAATTGTGTAACAGTATATGTTGTTTACGCACATTGGTGTAGTTACTGCCTCCAATAGCTATCAGGTATGACTTAAATATTCCTTCCCACCTTCTCCAAGGAATAACTGGTTCACCCAACTCGTTTAGGAAAGGGGGAGGCTGGCTCATTCCTGCTCCTGCCATGGCCATACAACTCTCTACTTCACGCTACTCGCGATTAATCACCAGATTCTATTTCTTTTCTTTTCAGGAGGAATGCACACTCATGAATTACACCCACAAGCTTAACCACCACTCTTATTCTCCCATTGCTTTCATCTGAACAAAGATTGTAGAACCAGAACTGTCTATATTGATTCACACTCGAGAGTATAGTCCTCTTTCTGCCTCTACTGGCACTTTTTTAACTCTCCTATCGGGTTTCTGCTCCCAAGGACTGGCGTCGACTTCCTGTTCTGAGGGCTTCCCTCATCGAGTTCCTGCGTGAGGAGATTTTCTAGGCGGCTGGGTTGTGTACAAACGGGAGATATTCCCCAAGGAAACGGCGAAAAACAGAAATCTGGACGCCGCTCCTGCCGAGGTGACAACCTCTCGCTGAAGCAAGCCTCTCCGCGCTCAAGTTTCCCTAAGGTAAGCACACCGCTGGGTTCTTTACTTTTGTTACGTGTGTATGCAGGGCGAGCGCATTCAGTCAGAGCTGCGCCTTCCCGGTCTTTGTTTGTGCCTTGAAGCGCAACGAGGCACGACCGTAGCATGCGAGGGAACAATTCTCCTCTGCGTAGACACCGAGAGAGACGATTGCCGCTTTCTCTCCTAGACAGAGTCAGTGCCTGCCTTCCCTCACGTCTGCGACCAGCTGCCAACACCCTCACACAGCATGCGCTACACTGCACTCCTTCCCTCAGAGGCACACCGATGCCCGATAAGACACCCGACAATAGCGCTGATGCTTATGCCACAGCAGCTGACTTCACCCTCTTACGGTCACGGGCAGGATCGCTACACCCCTCGCGATGTCCGACTTGACACCCGATCAGAGCCAGCGAATTTCAAGAGGGCTGCACTACGCTGGGGTAGATCAACAGAATAGCCTTACTTGCTGTGACTGCTTCTTGCTCCTCCTAGTGAAGCGGTAACCTCCTCGCTTGACACTGGTGGCGGACGCCAAACTGCTCCTCTGGGTGACAAGCAATCACGGTTCCAGGGAAACGGCAGTAACTGTCCCTGGATCAGTTTCCTCACACTCGTCGCCAGAAAAGATGTAGTAAGGAGAGACAACGTGGAGTTAAACTGAGTTGCTTTATTGCCTCAAGAATCATCGTAGACTGCTGTCAGCTTGTCACACACAAAGCCTGGGTCACTGTGTCAACATTCCACAGCGAGCGCCCGGCTGACACATGGGTGATACCAACTTTCCTGAACAAGGAGGGGGAAACGGGACGGGGAAGGGTGAAGGTGAAACAAGTTCATAGTTACAACACACAGTCCTGCTGAAATACTTTAAGTGCATGAAAAGTAATAGTGAGTACAGAAAGAGCACACATTAGGCTGAAAGATAGTCACAGGGTTTTGTCCACTGATCTAATGGTTACCCCTGGTAAAGGGCAAAGTGAAATTTCTAACGTGAGGAACATAGAATTAATTCTAAATTGGGATCCAACAGTTCTGGTCTCTTTTAGCTACTAAATACACATGAAATCAAGAGCACAAATGAAATTCAAATAATGCACAAGAAAACAAAAGAAATTGGTACTAACCTATTAACTACTAATCTTGGGTTCCAGGGGAGCGTGCTTTTTGCCCAAACGCACTTCAATGGCTTGTCAGGGTCGTAAGTACTATACAGATTCATTTACAATTGAAGAAATCATGTCCAACAAAGTGTGATGGGTCTTGTTAAAGTTGAGTATACAGTAGTGATGCAGTAATGTCATCCTTAGGAAACACAAGTTCAAAAACAACGTCCAAACGTGGGGATTAATTGTACTGCCAAATCATTCTAATTTTAAAAGGTAAATGGGGTTTAACAGATGGTGGTTCTGTTACTACCTGGTATCAATAACATCCAAATGTTCTGAGATTTTACAGTTTGAATAGACTAAAAATTCTTGAATCAGATGCCAGATTAGAATCTCTGTTTCCAAGCAATGATGGGTATAGTTCAGCATCTGTGTTGAGACTGAACATAACAGTCTCCATGAGGATGGCCCATTAATTCTTCCTTTTCCGTAAGCATGGCATTCCTCCTTGTAGCAACTCCAGACGATGGCCATAGTTGTCAACCATAGTGGGGTGAAATAGGAAAGCGACACATGGACAGATCAGGTAAAATGGTTATAGAAAGTCATATCTGCAACTGACAAGTCGTATCCTATCCGCCATTTTTACAGACAGCACATAATTTAGCACAACATATGTGTTAAATATAAAAATCGTTTCTATATTTGTTTAATATAGAGATTGTGACTTTCTTTGTTTCCGTATAGATTGTTTTTCTTATTTTCCTACATTGACTGAACCACAAAGAAAACGATTTAGCTTTGTCATTCTGTTATAACTTTTAAAGATTGTTTTAGTTCAAAGTTGTTTTATAGGCACAAATGTAGAAGAGATGCAAAAAAGCCTTGTGCTAGCAAATGATAATGCAACAACCACTAACATCGCCCATACAGAGTTAGCCTGTTACACATTTGAAGCACTTTCAGTGCAATAGCTGCTACCTAATTATTATCATTCAAGTGATTATGTTAGAGAGATCAGAGGCCCAGAAAGAATAAATGAATGTTGGATTTATAGAGCGCGTTGTTACCCTGGAGCATTCCAGCGCTGTACCACTGGGGAACCTGTCCTGGCTTTCCCTGTGAGATGGCCCCTTTACTGTGCATCTCCAGCAGTGATGGGGCCAGAGTGGAGATTAAGCAAGCTATTGCCCAGAGTTGCAGCGTGGGACCCCATGGTTAGAGTGGCACCAAGGCAAGATTTATCGGGCCCGCTGACATTGGTCCTGCACCCGGCCGCGTCGGGAATTGAACCCTGGTCCCGGGCCGACTTCTGCCTCTGGGTCTGCCGCCTCTAACCGTTGAGCCACACTTCTCCACTAAATAAGAAGTGTGTACCAAAGCACTAACTGGCAAATATTCACTTCTCCACTAAATAAGAAGTGTGTACCAAAGCACTAACTGGCAAATATTCGAGAGACAATTGATGAATCAATGGACTATTCCGACAGAATTACAGTCAAAATGTGAACATTTTAAATTCTCTTAGGTTTGGTGTTCAATATTATAGAGCCATGCATGTTGCATTCTGTCCCCTTCAAAGTAACCTTTTGTACATAATATGTGCCTTTGATAGTGGGTCAATCTGGTTGTGGTATACATTGTGGATTGAGTGATTATGCATTAAGTTTATGCATCGGTAGGCCACTAAAGCATGAAAATGATGGAGTGGGGTGTCATATCTGATGTCATTGAGTGGAAGGAAATTGTTTATGAATTATGATGCTCTAACTTTGTCATCAGTACACTGTATCCTGCGTTAACAGGCAATTTGAGTATCCGGCCAGTCTTTATAAAAACAAAGACTGCCAAAATAAATCAAACTGAAGAGTAGTGTCCTGTGTGAGGACCCTGTGGGCGAATTTTCCCGAGCATTAGTTGATGTAGGGGGTGGCGGAGCCTTTGGAGACCCCCAGCTTTGAATCATTAAATAATTAAACATATGCTGCTTTTTAAGATTTTATTTGAGCAGTTTGCAGAAACGTTTAGTATTCTGCTGTGCTTGGTGTAGTGTCAATGGCATGACTTGCTCGGTTAGAGGCTTAAATGTGGAAAACGTTGATCTTTCTAGGTAATTTTTTTTGTAAGACCGCTTCCTATCGAACATCTCGAACGCCTTTGACTTTATATCGCTAAAACTGGTGAGAGTGTTTTGGCACGTGATTTACACCATTTTATGTGAATTGTGTTAAAATCAATTGCACGATTTCCCCATGGGTAGCAGGGGCGGCTCTAGGCTCATGGTGGCCCTGGGCAGGGAGCGTAGGTAGGGGCCCCGGAAGAGGGGGTCCCAGCGGGGCACCGAAAGAGGGGGGGGTCAGGGTGTTTGGAAGTGGAACAGAGCCGGAGGCCGCCAAATCCCTGCCAGGGGCCGGCACCCAAATATGTATCCATCCTCAGAGGATTATTATATTAAGGATATATATGGGAAACCACCGTTACAACGCAACTATTACAACGCACACCGTTACAACGCACACCATTACAACGCAGGATCCTTTACAACGCATGGTTTTACAACGCATGACATTACATAGCAGATGCTATTACAACGCATGCCATTACAACGTAAGTATAGTTTGGGTTTTGGGGTACAGGGGTATTTTTAGGTTTTAGGGCTGGGTTTGGGTTTTGGGGTTCAGTGGTATTTTTAGGTTTTAGGGCTGGGTTTGGGTTTTGGGGTACAGGGGTATTTTTAGGTTTTAGGGCTGGGTTTGGGTTTTGGGGTACAGGGGTATTTTTAGGTTTTAGGGCTGGGTTTGGGTTTAGGGGTACAGGGGTATTTTTAGGTTTTAGGGCTGGGTTTGGGTTTAGGGGTACAGGGGTATTTTTAGGTTTTAGGGCTGGGTTTGGGTTTTGGGGTACAGGGGTATTTTTAGGTTTTAGGGCTGGGTTTGGGTTTTGGGGTACAGGGGTATGTTTAGGTTTTAGGGCTGGGTTTGGGTTTTGGGGTACAGGGCTATTTTTAGGTTTTAGGGCTGGGTTTGGGTTTAGGGGTACAGGGGTATTTTTAGGGTTCAGGGCTGGGTTTGTGTTTTGGGGTACAGGGGTATTTTTAGGGTTCAGGGTTGGGTTTTGTGTTTTGGGGTACAGGGGTATTTTTAGGGTTCAGGGTTGGGTTTGGATTTTGGGGTACAGGGGTATTAGGGTTCAGGGTTGGGGTTGGGTTTTGGGGTACAGGGGTATTTTTAGGGTTCAGGGCTGGGTTTGGGTTTTGGGGTACAGGGGTATTTTTAGGGTTCAGGGTTGGGTTTGGGTTTTGGGGTACAGGGGTAGTTTTAGTGTTCAGGGTTGGGTTTGGGTTTTGGGGTACAGGGGTATTTTTAGGGTTCAGTTTTTAAATAAATAATTTAAAATATTTTTAAAAATTATTTTATTTATTTTTATTTATTAATTATAGTTCTTTTATAATAATAGTTCTTTTAAAAATAAACTATTTTTAAAAATATATATAAGTACAAATTAATTATTTAAAAATAATTTAATGTATTTAATTAATTAAATTTTATTAAATTACATTTTTAAATAAAATAATATACTTACCTATACTTACGTTGTAATGGCATGCGTTGTAATAGCATCTGCTATGTAATGTCTTGCGTTGTAAAGGTATGCGTTGTAAATGTATCTGCATTGTAAAAATTGCGTTGTAACGGTGTGCGTTGTAAAAGTTCGCGTTGTAACGTCATGCATCCATATATATTGGTGTGGCGGCCACTGGGGTTTGGCGGCCCTGTGCAGGTGCACAGCTTGCACATGCCTAAGGCCGCCCCTGTGGGTAGGCCTATATCATCACAAGGCCTCAATTTCTTTTTAAATCGACTTTAATGCCTGGGAGAGGTAAAGTTCATAGGAATATGGTCTCCATCAGAGTACCACCCCCACATAAATCTATTGGAACTGCAGCCAGTTCACTTGGGGTGGAAGGCCTTCCTCCTGTGCTTTAAGGATGGGCTGGCACAAGCTCTCATGGATAACACCACAGCCATGTGGTACGGAAACAAACAGGTGGAGTGGGTTCGTGGGTCCTGTACCAGGAGGCTCTGCACCTCTGTAGTTGGCTGAGCTTTGAGGCCATTTCCCTGGTGGTACACCACCCAGTGGGATCTTCAAATGCCAGGGCAGACAAGCTCAACAGTTGACGCCTAGTAGATAATGAATGGCGGCTATACCCAGAGATGTACTTGGGTGTCTTCCAGCAATGGGGAGAACCCTGGCTAAATCTCTTTACCACTACCAAAAATGCCCACTGTCAATACTTGCACTTTGGCGTTTTCAATAATGCTTTCCCTAGGATACTCATTTCTCATGTAGTGAAGCATGGGACTCCAAAACCCCTTCCCGCTGCTGCCTCACCTGCAGGCAGAAGAAGAATGAAGAATATTAGAAACGACCGGGCACAAGTCACCCTAGTGGCTACGGATTGGGCCAGGAGAGTGTGGTACTTGGAATGTCTAGGCCAAAACATCTGTCCTTCAATCAGGCTGGTACTTTGGGAGGATCTTCTTTTGCAGCAACATGGCGAAGTCTAGCACCTGGGCCTGTGTAATCTGCACCTTCATGCACGAGGTTGATGATCGATATTTGATTTGTTTTAACCTTTCTCCTGAATTTGTTGATGTCATTCTAGCATCCAGACGTCTGTCCACAAAATCACTATACGCTAGGATAAGATTGTGGCTTGGTGCGGCCCCCAGCAGATGGACCTATTGCAGGCCAGACTATCAGCTGGATTGCAGTTTGTTTTGTCTTTGACTCAGCAAGTACTTGCTGTGGGCATGGCTAGAGGGTATTTGTTGGCTCTTTCAGCCTTTTCACATTTATCAGACCAGATGTCCTTGTTTAAATCACACCTTGTGATTCGCGTTCTAAAAGGTTTCCAACATATGTTTCACAACAGTATGCACAAGTCAGCAATGGTGCATATACATGTGTTTGAAAATGTATACTTTGATTTTATGTATGTAGTCAGATATGTGCATTTCAGTTTTATTAATATATATATTGCTTCTAAATAATAATATATACACTTTCGTAAATGTATGCTTTACAAATATATATGTTACTTATGGTTAAAATATATACCCTCCTTATATTCATGCTTAAAATGTGTATATATCATTACATAAAAAACAAATATTCGACTACGTGCTTATGGGTCTCTATTGTTTAAGATTTCTCATATCACAACATATAAACATGATTACACTAAAAGTATGTGTGAATCTTTAGCTATTCAATACACCTATTACTTAAGAAAATAAAATCATGAATACATAAAAAATAATTAAATAATAAAAACGAATAGTAATAATTAATGGAAAAACACACACACACATATATATGTGTATATATATATATATATATATATATATATATATATATATATATATAATCAAACACTTCTCTCCCACTTAACAGAGAGCCGGCACTCAGGTCAGGTAATCCTTCATCTATTTATTAGCGCCTTGAAGCAGACAATCCAGGAATGGATACACGTGGCACTATTCATTGACGGCAACAAATGATATACTTCAAATGCGACAAGCCATTGATATTTTAATTCCCTTCATTTTTAGAGTCAATTTGCGCTTTAATTTTACTCTCTTTACTTCAATTTCAGCACCAGTGTGTTCCATAAATAAATGTAGTACAAAAAGTCACTCCATATTTTTTATACACATTTCTATGGCAAGCCACAAATTTTATCCATTTAATTTTCTTACAGCGAGCAAAATTTCACAAGTGGCGTTTTGATCCTGAATTCATTCCTCGCAACCTGGTGGATCAAACAATATCTGTACCTGTCGATCACCGCAGGCCAATGCCTCTGGTGCCTTGCTCCTGGCATCGGTTCAATCTTCACTGTAATGAAATGAGGCATCATGCAGCTTGTCCAGTCCCCGTCAAGAAATTGAAGTAAAGAGAGCAAAATGATAGCGCAAAGTGACTCTAAAAACGAAAGGAATTAAAATATCAATGACTTATCACATTTGAAATATATCTTCTGTTATTAATAATTTGACAAGCATAAATTGAGCCCCAAAAATGGCGACTGGCCAAATTGAGGAAGGCTGTTCAAACAGTGGAAATGGGGCTTGGAAACCAGAAGCTGCTGTGAAGTAATTAGTGCTGCTTGTATCCATTCCTGGATTGTTTGCTTCAAAGAGTTCATAAATAGATGAAGGATTACTTGACCTGAGTGCCGGCTCTCTGTTAAGTGGGAGAGAAGTGTTTGTTGTCACTTACAAAGGCGTCAGTGATAACACCTCAACTGTGCACCGCTTGCTTTATATTTATATATATATATATATATATATATATATATATAAATATAAACCGCGCTCAACGTTCACACCTGTTATGATCTATGATAATCTTGACATTTTTCACGATGCAGTGGTTAAAGACATTAAGTCACTACACTCCAAAGTGCTCAACTCCAAACGGAAAAGATTTTCACAAAATGATCAGTACATGCGCCTTATCCAAAAAATTCAGGCCAACGAAAATGTCATTGTCAGACAGGCTGACAAGGGAGGGAATATAGTTTTGTGGCCACGAAAACTATATCTTGAAGAAGCTCTCTCCCAATTGAATGATCTGAACTGTTATAGACACAGTGACATTTCATTGGTCAAAAAAGCTCAGGAAGACTTCCATTCCTTGCTCATGGGGTGGAGATCTTTTGGCCTACTGAGCATGGATGAGCTGAAATATCTTAAGAATAACCATCCAGTCACGCCAGTCCTTTACCTAATCCCTAAGATCCACAAAAATCCAAACAAGCCCCCGGGAAGACCAATAATTTCAGCATGTGGGGGCCTGTTAGAGAAGACAACTATATATGTGGACTCTTTCTTACAGGAATTTGTGCAGGATTTACCATCGTTTGTGCAAGATTCCAATGACTTTGTAAGAAAGATACAGGATATAGAGTGGGGTATGGATCTGTGGCTCATCACACTAGACGTCACGTCTTTATATACGAGCATTAACCATCAAGACGGACTCAGAGCCATAGAATTCTACCTAGGACTGAGACCTATTATCATGGCTGACCACAACCGCATGTTACTGTCAATGATTTCATTTTGTTTACACCATAATTTTTTCATGTTTAACAATAGATATTTCCAGCAGGTCAGGGGTGTGGCTATGGGGGCCTGTTTCTCTCCCAGTTATGCCTGTCTTCACATGGGCTACTGGGAGAGGCAGGTTCTCCGTGGCACGCACGCTGACATTTCCAGACAATCTATTGTTAGGTGGTATCGTTATATTGACGATGTGTTCCTTGTCTGGAAGGGCACTCGCCAGGAGGCTGAACACTTTGTTGACCTCATCAACAAGAATGATTATAATCTGCACTTTACCTCTAACATCAGTAGGGATCAGGTGCACTTTCTGGACATGACAGTCACACCAGGAGCAACAAGTCTAGAAACGAGGCTATACCGCAAGGAGACGGCAGGAAATACGATCCTCCATGCCAGCAGCCATCATCCTGCTCACCTTATACGTAGCATTCCGTATGGAGAAATGCTGCGTATAAGACGGTTAAGCAGCACAGAAGCCCAGTGCCAACTGGCACAGCAAGCCAGTAGGTCCAGATTCCTGGCTAGGGGATATCAGGCTACAATAGTGGACAAAGCCATAGTTAAAGCTAATGCTATCCCACGTAGCCAGGCCCTTGAGCCTAAGGTCCACAAAAAGCCAACCACCACCAATGATCAACCAGTCAGATTGATTTGGGCCTTTAACAGGCAACAGGCCGCGCTGGGGAAAATAATTTCCAAACATTGGAATCTAGTAAAATGTGACCCAGTGATAGGGGACAGAATACCTAGTACCCCTTCCATCACATATAGGCAAGCGTATTCTATGCAGAATGCCCTAGTCAAATCTAGCCCAGAAGTTCTGACCAGCAAAAATTGGTTAGGGAAAAGTAGGGGCTTTAGGAAGTGTTCATCCTGCAAGGCTTGCCAGCATGGATTGAATAAAACAGAGTACGCTATCCCATTCACTTCTGAGGCACGTAAGATAAAACAACAGCTTACGTGTAAGAGTGAATATGTGGTGTATGTGCTGGAGTGTCCGTGTGCCCTACGTTATGTCGGCAGCACCAAATTGCAGGTGCACAAGAGGATACTCCAGCACATCAGGGCCATCAACACTAGTGACCCATCATATCCGGTGGCCCGTCATTTCAAGGAACACCATAATAATGACAGTTCCCTATTGCGCTATTATGCGATCGACTGTGTTGGTCCTCTTAGGAGAGGAGGAGATAGGGACGGGGCCCTAAGAAAGCTGGAAACCAGGTATATACTGGATATGGACTGTCGAGCTCCGGGGGGACTGAATTCTACAGAAGATTTTTATACGTGTCTATGACAATTCCATACTGTCATATATTGTCATCTGTTTCTCCTGTTGAGCAGTTGTTGCTTCTGAATAGATAACAGTGGTGTATTTGTCTGTCCTCCTATTGAGATTAGTGTCGTCAACACTGTACAGATCAGAGGGTTGGATGGTTCCTGAAAGTGGGGTGCAGCCTAGGCTTAGGTTGCACTATGATGTACTAAGAGCTTTGCTCACTTTTATAAGAACTCATCAGCTTGATCTACTGGTAATGAGTAGGAGAAAACAATGTCACAGAGTCACAAAAAATCTTGAAAATGTTCACATAAAAAAGTGCACATGTTTATCTTCTTTTTACTCACCTTTCACTTAGGTACATCTGGTTCTAGGTTTTGGTCTGTTCAGGCAATTCATGAGCATAGTGGATGGTAGCGGGGCAGAGGCTGCGATGGTTCCCCTCTCTTTTTTTGGGAGGGGTCAACGTCTCCTCTGCCCGTGATCTTTCCAGCTCAGCGTATGTGTAGACAATTTTGTGCATTTATAATGGGATGCTGCGATCTGGGTATTAGAGCGAAAACATTTATGCTATATTATTATTTTTACGTACTATAGATCTCATCCCAAGTGAACGGTGTTGTGCTTATCTGCATATTTGTTTACAATGCACTGTAAAGTCATGGTTTTAACATATATATTTATATATTTATGATATATTTTTGTATTTACTAACTTATTAATTAGGTGTTATACATGACTTTGTGTGCAGAGTATATATTGTATATAGTAGACATGTGTTAAGTATGATCTTCATGTAGCACATTGCACTTTGCACATCGTTTCTGATTTGCACAATTGGATTTATCCAGTGATCTTTGTTTACACTGTGTATATATATGAATTTGCATTTGCACTTTATTGATACAGGATCCATCGTTACAACATGACGTTAGCCTAGGGATTATCCCGAGATGTGTTTGAAATTCAAAGTCTGTTGTCAGTATCTATAAGTAGGTGCATCATGTGACCACAAACCTACCAATTGGAATGTATTCCCACTTAGCACTAGCACTTTAAAAAATTGCCCTTTCCCAGCGTGCGTCATGTGATCAAGGCCTCTGTGTAGGCCGAAACGTCATGCTGTGTGCCGCTTCCTCGAAGGTACAATAAAGAAAAAGATTGCTCACTGCACCTGAGGTCTCCTTCCTTCTTCCTGCGCAGCGGTCTCCTGCATTTGGGCTCCGGGCGAGAGGTAGCTGAGGATTGTTCCATATATATATATATATATATATATATATATATATATATATATATATATATATATATATATATATATATATATATATATATATATATATATATATATATATATATATATATATATATATATATATTTTAGGTGGAAAGTAGCTACTGTATAGATCACCCTCAACACCAGTGACACTCACCTCAAATGTCTGCTTTTCTATCCAAGTCTTTGAGCATAGGATTAGCCAGTGCTATCCAAGCCGAGATAGAACGGGACAATGTTTTTGCCATTTTTACAGCGAAGTGTTCAAGCATAAGACTAGCACAGTGCCGTCCATGGTGAGCTGTAAAATAACATAAGCCGTTTACCACTCCAGGCACAGTATTACAGTTTTGAATTGGTAAAATACCAACCAAGCCAACCTGAAATGAATAAAAGCAACCCCTGACACGTGTTTCGCTCTCATTAGATCTCTTTAGAGAGTTATAGCTTTGTCCAGACGCAAGGGAGCACCCAGTATAAGTCAAAACAATACCCTTTCAGGCATAGAGTGACACATAAATTATGCAAAAAAGTAGCAGAGAACTCTGGGTAGTTCTCAAGTGTAGGTGGAAAGCAGCTCTTGTATAGAGCACCCTCAACAACAGCGACACTAAATTTGCTCACCTCAAATGTCTGCTTTTCTATCAAAGTCTTTACCATAAATAAGCTTAGCCAGTGTCATCCACGTCGAGATAGAAAGGGACAAAGTATTTTGCCATTTCTACAGCAAAGTGTTCAAGCCCAGGACTAGTACAGAGCTGTTCATGCCGAGCTGTGAAATAATAAATGTCTTTTACCACTCCAGGCACAGTATTACAGCTTTGAATTGGTAAAATACCAACCAAGCGAACCCGAAATTAATAAAAGCACCCCGCGACACGTGTTTGTCTCTCATTAGAGCTCTTCAGAGAGGTATAGTTTTGTCCAGACACAAGGGAGCATCCAGTGTAAGTCAAAACAATATCATTTCAGGCATTGAGTGACGCATAAATTATGCAAAAAAGAAGCTGGGGTTGCTTTTATTCAGTTCTGGTTGATATTTTACCAGTTCAAAGCTGTAATACTGTGCCTGGAATGATTCAAGGCTTTTGTTATGGTGGGATGGAGAATCCATTTGGAGCAGAGAGTTATTTGTTTTTCGAATAATTATTTTCTAGCAACTTTGGTGCCATTTGACCAATCTTAACGAAATTCTGCAGACATTATCAAAACTAATTTGCCACTCACTTCAGCTGATGTTAAGAAAGTTTTGAGGTGATTCGTCGAGTGGGTCCGAAAAAAAGGAGATTACCAAAACATGTTTTACCAATGCAATTTCCCATAGGGATTGTGAAAACACCTACTGCCTGAACCGCTGAACAGAATTTCACCAAATTTTGCATAAAGCTAGATATTGGTTCAGAAATAGTGCTTTTTGTAATTTGCTATAAATCTATTCAGTAGTTTTTGAGTTATTAAAGAAAAAGTATGTTTGTATATCTAGGGAGACAGAGACTCTGCGGATCTGACAGATCTCATGCTGAGATCTGATTGGCAGCCACCACTTCAACTAGGAAGTGGTGGCAGCCATCTTGGGACTTGAGACTCGAATCAACAAAAAAGACAAAGAAAAGCAGAAGGAGGCAGGATAGGAAAACCCTGAACCCTGGGCCTGGTGGTGGAGTCCCACAGTGAGCCCACTTGGAGTCAAAAGTATTTTTTTTAAATGTTGTCATGAATTTGTGGAGGATCTGTGAATCTTTGGCAACATTTAAAAAAAAAAAACAAGCTTTGGCTCCTGCGCTCTGTTTTTTTTCTGCCCCCCCAGGTGAGCTGCAGGGGTCTTACACCCTGAGGATATGGTGGGTGCCCTAGGTGGGCACCAAGACACCCACCCTTAGTCGGCCAGGACCCAGTGGATGGGGTCACCGGAGGCAAAACCAGCATAGGAAGGGGGCTGCTTGCCTCCCCCGTTTAATTATTAGCTGGGACCTGGGGGATGGGATCCCCGGTATCAGCCCGGGGAGAGGTGTAGCATGCCCCTCGCCCTTTAAACATTGGCCTTTACTGGGGTCCCCAGGTGTCGAAATTGGCATCAGGAGAGGGGCCCGTGCCCCCCTCCCCCTTAAACTTAGGCTGGGCTTGGGGATGGCGCCCTCCTTTCCTATATTGGACCAATACCAGGCCCAAGGGGGTCGGGCCCCGGGGCCAACATAGCCCCGGGGAGGGGGCTGTGTGCCCCTCCCACATTTTAAGAAGACCGGGACCTGGGGGATGGGGTCCCTGGGACCAACATTAGTTGGGGAGGGGGACTGCAGATTGGCCGCCTTTGAAGGTTGGTACAAGGCAGTTGGATTAACATATGATAATTAAATATTTACTTTATATTTAAAAAAACTAGAAATTCATTAAAAACCAAAGGCTAGAGGGACATCATAGTTATGAAATAGCATTAAAAAGACAGAGACATTCACTGAAAAACACCAAAGATTATAGAGATGTTATAGTTAGGAAATATTATTAAAAATAGCAGAAATTCACTGCGATAACCAAAGGTTACAGGGACATAATAGTTAGAAAATGGCATTAAAAACATATAAAGGCACTGAAAAAACAAAGGTTACAGGGACAATATAGTTAGGAAATAGAATTGAGAAAAAACATTTGAAATTAAGTAAAAAAACAAAGGTTACAGGGAAATTATAGTTAGGTTCAGATTTAACACACATAAAAGCATAGAAATTTAGCAGTTATAGTTATCTCAAGAAACTATTACTCGTGCCCTAAGGTAAAAATAACATGTGTCTCCACCATGCACAGTTTTATCATCAATAATTTTACAGCAAATGTTGCAATGATATTATCTATGATGTCATAGAAGAGGTCATGAATGATGTAATATGTGGGGAATTAGTAGAGCATGGCGTGGGTGCAAGGTATAGGTGCTCAAGGTCATGAGTTATAGTTCTTATTTTCTTTATGAATTTCTATTTAAAAAAAATCTATTTAATAACTATAACGTCCTCACAACCTTTGTTTTTTTCAGTAAATTGCAGTGTTTTTTAATGCTATTTCCTACTATACCATACATCATTCCAATCACTGCTCGCCATGGCTAGTATTGGCAGCAGGGCCTGGCCTCAGCCTACCCCTCCACATGCAGCCAACACCTTTATGTACACCGCAAAAGGCAGTGCGCAGCAGAGAGTAGGCCACAAAGGCAGCCAACCTAGGGGCCTCTACTCAGGGCATTTTTTGGCCCCAGGGGCCCCACCCCTTTGGGCCCTTCAAATTTGTTTGGTGCAGGGGTCACTGGGTCCCCCTTCATGTGCTGCTTTTCCCCGGGGTTCAGCAACATATTTCAGGGGGAGGGGAGCGTAAGGTCCCCTTCCAAAGGCCAATTATCACCCTGTGACCCAATCCTCAAGGGTTCAGCACAATAGTTACAGTATGGGTGTGTCAGTGGATGTGTGAGGGGTTCTCTGGGTCTATGAATGGGTGCTTGAGTGGTTCTCTGGGTCCTTGAGTGGATGTATCATTTACTGTATTCAATTTTCAAAACTAGCTTTCTAGTCACTTCAGCCGCTGTCTGGAAAGTTTTGGGGTGATTCGTCAAGCCAGGCTGAGAAAACAGGGAGCGGGCAAAATGCATTTTCACCATGCAATTTCCCATAGGGATTATTTGAGAAAAAAAGATTTATAGATATCTAGGGATGCGAAACCTCCTCAGATCAGAGGGATCTTATGGTGTGATTTGGTTGATTGTCAGCTCTTCAACCTGGAAGTGCTGGCAGCCATCTTGGGACTCGGACTCAGACGAGTCCCAAAAAAAAACATTAAAAAAAGACATGGGAGCAGGGTTGAAATACCCTGACCCCCCAGGCCTGGTGGTGGGGTCCCACAGGGACCCTGCCTGGGTCAAAAACTTTTAAAAAAAATGTATTGCACGTTTGCAGAGGATCCGTGAAAGCTCAGTAAAATCAAATGAAATGCCTGTTTGTTTGAGGGGGGTACTAGACAGAGTCTAGTTTGGAGTCCAGCTGTCCACTGTCACCTGCCCTGGCAATCAGCGATCCCCAGCTGCTCTGTTCACCGACATGGTGGAGCGGCCAAATGTCGACAACGCCCCCGTCTGCAGGCCGGCCATCATTGCGCCAGGCGCCCAGGCACTATGAATTAAATGTGGTCAGTGCAGTGTGGCCAGCCGGCCCCTGTCCTCCAGTCAGGTGTATGCTAGCCAGGAATCTACGTTCGGTTGGCACCAATGGAAAACCCGCTTACATCCAAGATCTCACTGCCTGGGGAGAGGAGAGGCGAGGCCACCCAGTCACCTTCTCCGATCTAACAGTGGCAACCAGATTCCTTGTTCCCCAGTGCCCCAGTGAGTGATGTGAGTGATGGCAGATCAAGAGGTGCACCCAAGGGCCTGCACCTGAAACTACCCTCCTACTTCTGGCACCAATGGCTGATATCAGTGACTAGAGCCAGCTAGTGGAGTCCCCCATCAGTCTTGTGCAGTGCCTTCAGTGATGTTGGTCAGCCGCTGTGCAGGGATTGCTTAGGGCACAGTGTGCGCTACCCACTGACACTAGGCCTGGGCCCGACTCAAACCTTGGGCCTCCTCCGCTCCATGTCCCACCTTCTTCTCACCTGGACATCGAAAATTGGGCTCAATCCGCCGTGCTCTCTTTGAATGTGTGACTCAGCCAGCAGGAACCTCAGCCAGGTGGAATTTCACAGGCCTGTGCACAGCAGTCACCGCCAAGTTCACTGAGGAACCTCCCGATGCAGGTGATGCAACTGAGCCCCCTTAGGCATGGAGTTGCATTGCTCTGGCCCCATAGGTTCAGCGCAGCTCAGGGGCCCACCCTTCACAGCGTCCGGGCATCGGCACATCCTCTGGCCTGTGATACAGAGAGGCGAGGCCCAACATTGGCAGTCTCCTCCGTGCTCCCCAGTGTAGTCGTGGTATGTGTTATGCAATGCAGACCTTTCTACATTGGTGCGCAGGAGCCCCTGTACTGATCACAGCTCCAAGGGGCACCAGGCGGTCTTCTCACACAGGTCAGCAATGTGTTTCCATGTGACCAGACTTCGCCACCAGGTAAAGGTGATCGTCGACGCATCAATGTCTGCCGCCACGGCCCACAGGCTTGGGCCCGACACAGCCTGTCTCCACCGACAGGCCGCAGCGACTCCACTGCCCTGCCGCCTCCCACTCTGGGTCTCAGACGTAGGCCCAACTAGGCTTCCGGGCCCCCGGAGACTGTTCGCGCTTCCAGCCATCAGCTGCTATGTGTTGCAAGGATGCCGCTATGGAAAGTACTGCATCACTGTTTTTCCCCAGCGATGCACCACCCTGATTCTGCATTTCCTCCTTCCCTGGGACTCTGGCTCATCATCCTGGCTGTTTAGGGGTTTCGGAAGGGGTTGTTGACCAGTGCTGAACTTGACCCTGGCTTTCTGCATTCCATGTTTTTATTTTATTTTTTTCTATAGAGGTTTATTTATAGGCTATTTTTGTCTCTGGAGGCTGAAAAGTGACGTTGGGCTGACTAACTTAAAATGTTTTGCTGCTAAATGGCCTTTTAAAAACATTTTCTCTCACTAACGTCAATATTTTTATTGCCTTGACGCTGGTGTTAGCAGCAGTTTTAGCAGCGGCTAACTAATACTATCAATATGGGTCAACGTATTGTAAATACATTGCTAACAGGGCAACCGTTTTCGGCAATAGACCACATTAAAAAAAATTGCCGCTAACTACAGCAAAAACTGGTTAGCACCAATTCTTGTAAATATACCTCTTGATTTACAATATCTGGAGGACCTGCTCCTATTAAGACCCCCTATTACTTTGGCACTCGATCTGGTCTAAAGACGAAACAAGTCTTACGAAATTGATCATTACAGATTGTCTTAAACTAGATTATGTTTTAAATATACCCTGGCTTATCTACATTAACCCTTTCGATGCTGATGACGAGCTCAGGTCGTCATCACCCACGGGTGTCATGTGCTGATGACGAGCTGAGCTCGTCATGGAAACAGCAAAATGGTAATTCCCAGCACAGGAGGGGGAAAACGCCTAGCAGCCAAGGTGTTAACTAAACTTTTACAATTTTGTTTAATATGTCAGCATTGCAAGATCCGTTAATAACTTTAACACTTGATAAGAGCATTATTAAGGCAACTTTTCTTAAACATAGATGTGATCATAGAATGCACGATAAGTAGAAGAAATCTACTGTTGCCTTTTATATGTCAATTTAGCCACAGGAAGGCTGCCAATTTTATTTGTCTTAGTATATCATTATTCAGCATCAATATGTTTTGACTAGACTGCTGGATCAGTTAATCATTTAGTTGCTTTCCCTGAGATGAAGACGTCCAACAGAAATGATCCCCTGCCCTTGTGATGGTGTGTCCAGGCAAAGCACACAGCACTTGATGTTGTTCTGTGCCTTTTCTAAGAATTTTCATTAGTTATTATCACAAACCAATTCTTCTTGCACAAAATATTAGAGATCATAAACCTGCGCTGAGATATCTGTCTGCATTGGGAGATCTCCTTGTATGTGTTAACGCAGCCCTCTTTATGAGGAGTGCTATACAATCTAGGGAAAGGATCAGGTACTAGGGATAATGTTGGGGAGATGTGTGGCTGCCTTTTCTTAATGTATTTTACCAAAATGTTTTTATCATATTTTAATGTATTGTATATACTTTTATGGCTATGTTTTAATATGCTGAATAACGTTATACAAAAAAAATCATAACAAGATGTAGAAATTGCACTAGACAAGGTGTAACCTTTACCTTATTAATTCCCTGTAAAATTAATGTGAATCCCAAATTTGAATCATTCAACAGATTCATCCATGTAAAATTTCCCTTGTCTAATGCAATTCCTGTATTTTATCCAATTGCAATTGTCACATTATTTATTTAGGTGTAATGCATATGTGTGTATTCATAACAGCAATCAAGGTAAAATAAACAAACCTGTTGTAACACTTTAAAACATTGTTGCTGGTGCAAGTGTCCATCATCATGATGAATGCCTGCACCTAAATCCAAATGATCATCACATACTACTTTAACCAGTGTATGCACTAAACTCAGTAAACATTAAAAACAGGTTGTATTTCCTGCCATAATGGCAAATAAAAACATGTGCTTCACATTTTAGTCACAAACATTGTTAGGAATCAAACAATTGCCAAGGGAAATTAATGTCAGGACAAACTTAGTGAAAATTAAAATGGTGGTTTATTACACTAAAAAGATACGTCTCTAAAATAAAAATTGCCTTAAATGGCAGCCCATTTTAATGTAATGTCCAGTGCACTGTTGTGCTGTATCACTAAGCGTGCCTCCTAAATAACTGCCACAGAGAACCTCCCTGGGAAGGGGCATCTAGTGGACACAGAGCAGGCAACTCAAATATCTTTCTTGATGGGGGTTGGGTTTGGGAGGGGTAGTTTTGGCTGTAGGAGGGGTGGTCTTGGGCATGGGCAGGGTGGGTTGGGTTGGGCTTTGGAAAGGGTTACTTTGCATTCGGGAGGGGTATGTTGGGGTTTAGAAGGGCTCAAGGCAAGGGCAAATAATACATGTTCAAATGGAAAATGTATAGGATGGTCAGTATGGAGTTGGGTATGAAAAGTAGAGGGAGTGTTAGTGGGTGATGTGTATGTGTCTGTTGAGGTTGCCTGTCGGTCTGGTGTATGTTGTATACATTTGGGTGTGTGTTTCTTCCTATATGTATGTTGTTCAGGTGAGTGTACTGTTGAGGTACTGGGTGTGGTTGTGGTGCTTGTGGATGTGGTGGTGCATGTGGGTGTGGTGGTGCATGTGGGTGTGGTGGTGGGTGTGGTGTATGTGGGTGTGCTGTTGGTGGTGCATGTGGGTGTGGTGGTGTTTGTGGGTGTGCTGGTGGTGGTGCATGTGGTTGTGGTATCTGTGTGTGCTTGTGGTGGTGCATGTGGGTGTGGTGGCAGGGTGGTGTCTGTGGGTGTGCTGGCGGTGGTAGTTGTGGGTGTGGTTGTGGGTGTGGTGGTGGGGTGGTGCCTGTGGATGTGCTGGTGGTTGTGGGTGTGGCAGTGAGATTTATGGGTATTGGTGCGATGGTGGGTGTGGTATCTGTATGTTGTTTAGGTGTGTGCCTATCCTTTTTGGTATGTTTGTGTTTATGTCTGGGTATGCTGTTTGTGTGTGTTGGAGTGGGTGCATGCAAAGGATTGAGTGTGCTTGGGACAGGGTTGGGAATAGGGAATTGGGACAGGGCCAGAGTTGAGGCACAAGGTTGGGCTAGTTGGAAGGCTGCGGTCAGTGAGGAGTCTAGTCCTGTAAATGCTCTCTACAGGCCAGACAGTGCACTATGAATACCTTCCAGGTAAGCTGCCATGTGGTGCATGTGTCAACTAAGCCCCTGGAAGGCATTCAGGAGTGCAGTCTGGCCTACATAGATGTTCCATAGGAGGTCAATAGCCTCCTCACTCCGTACAGCCAGGGGGATGGGGAAGGGGAAGGGGGTGAGCTGCCTGCAGAAAAGGAGACACCAGCCCTTTTTAGGGGGGCAGGTTTGGCCAACTGGGGGGACAAGAGCGAGGGTGGAGATGGTTATCTGGGTGGCAGACAAGGTTGCAGTTGGTAGAGTTCCTATAGGGTCTGCTACCACCATGGAGTGCTCACTTGTGGAGGTCTCCGAAGGTGATGTTGTTGAGATGGCTGCCTCTGTTGCACTCCCCTCACCCTCCATGCCACTGGGTCCTTCAGTGCCGGTGGTCTCAGCACTTGAACCACAGTGGCCTGCTGCATCCCTGCCAATGTGGCCAATGTCTCCTCTGATGACATGATGTATACAATAGTTTTAGTGTATCTTTGAAAATATAACTGATCTTGAACTTTGGTTGCAAAACATTTTCCAAGTTGTTATATTTCACCTGCTAAAAGGCTCTCAAACTTTGGTTCTACATTAGCATATGCTCATGCATGTAGGCAACATTTTCAGAAACCATTTGTCACCGTTTTGTAATTCACCATGATAGCTCCTCCATCGTGTATGACCCTGTCTCTTGTCCATTTTTATTTCTCTGCAGGAACTGTTTAACACCTCTGAATAGTTGAGCTTTGTTGTTATGAATAATGAACTTATGTCACCAAAAAGGATATAATTCCAAAATACCTTTGTACAGTGTGTTACAAGGCCAAACAATCTGCATTATTTTCTATTCACAAAAAGTAAAATATGAATCATTGTGTGTGACAAATACTGCAAAGTTGTTCAAATATTTGTATAAACTGAAAGGTAGTTTCCTTTGTTTGGGCATTTCACAATGGTAACACTTACTTCAAGTAACTACATTGTATTTCAAATGTAAAAAATATTATATGGATCCTTTACTGAAGTAGCTAATCAATGTATCATGCACTATGTAAATACCTATGCTTTTGATTAAATTAAAAAATATTTTTTTATGGTGGATTGACACATGTCTTTTACATCCTAAGTAAATGCATATACCTTGATACATTTCTAATCCATTTCAGTACAGAGCAAAAACATTTTCACATTTGACTCCTAAATAGTTCTAGTTATTTGAAGTCTGTTTTACCATTGTGAAATTGTTCTGAAAAATATGCTGGCTTTCAATTTAGGCAAAAATTGGTACAACATCACAGTAACTATTACATACACTGATTCATATATAAGTTTTCATTAAAGATTCAAATGCAGTTAACAATATGATAAAGATTACACCTTGATGCATTTCTACATTTTCCAAATGAGTCATGATTTGGGTTTGATATTGAGTTTTCCAGATCGGATACTCCAACATATATGTGATGGAACAATCCATATGCAAAAGTACCTTTAAGTATCCCATTTTTCTCCATCACTGATTTATCCTCTGGACATAACAAAGGGCGTTTTAAAATGGTTGGGGATATATGGTACTTCCTGTCTGTGTTGTACTAAAAATCGTATGCCTAGCACAATTATGTTTACAACAAGAGACTGGCTTACAAGCAAATTTGTGAAGGAGTAAGACATCATGCAAATCTCTCACTTTTAACATGAATGAAATAGTATTTGTGATTTAAAACACATTTAGGATATGTTTTGAATTAAAAATATAGCCATTTAATCTGATGTTACTAGTTCTTTTGGCTCATATGTTCACTCTTGTTTTTGTATAAAACCAATTTACCAATGTTTATGTTTGGAACGTCCACTGTGTCATAATAGCATTTTATCCTAGGTCACCTGCAATGGGGTTAACATAACATTTTTCACAATAGTGAAGGAGCATCACACCTGACACAATAAAGACTGGTGGCCTGTTTGGTACAACTTTCCCTTAGAACATCAAACTACCTGATGTATATGTGTTGTTCAGTCAGGCATGTGTCTGCTTAAACCAGTCCTTTGGTAGTGAACACAAATCAGGTAACCCCTTTACCCAAAGTGTAATCTACAAAACATATCATGATATACCTTGTGCAAAACCTACACCTTCAAGAGCTCTTCTTCTGCGTTGGACATGTGTCAACCTTAATGTTGATGGAAAAATTAGTTGCTGTAACAAAAATGTGTTATTTAACATGTTGAACTCACACTAGAACTTACCCCCTTGATGCTGCTGTAGGGCTCTCGCCTGCATATCAAAGTCTGGATTGCCCACCACAAGTGTGCAGGCCATTGAGGGGAGTCAGGGTATGGCACAGGTGGTTCCAATGTTGGAGGGGCTTGCTGAGCTGGACTTCTGATGACTTCCTGGTCCAGCGACGTAGGTCCTCCCACCTCTTACAACAATGAAGGCTGTACCGCTTGAGGACCACCAAGGTCCGCAGCTTCTTGGCATGGCCTTCTATATCTCCTTTTTCTGATGGGTGTTGACCTTTATGGATACATGAAATGAAAGAAAAAATAATTGTTTTGTGACTTGTTGTTTGTTTGTATTGATGTAACACAAATTTACTACAGCAATCACTAGTGTTAGTCAAGAGTTACTAGACAATAAATTTATGTCTTTCATTTTGCCAAAATATGACAACAAATAATACTTTGTTGTAACCTGTTGACTGCCCTTATCCCTTGCCATTCCCTACATTCAATAATCCAGGCCAGTGACATCATCTACGCCACAGGTTCCAACATTTTCTGTAACAAGAGCTACATTTCGTCAGTGAATATCATTGTGAAATACTAAAGGCTAAACAACTTGTGTATTGTATACAAACACCCTAACGCCCAACTCCATTGACTTGAAGACTAATGTCCTTAGAGCCAGAAACTATGGTTTGAACTAAATTTACTGACTAACTTCACTATGAAAGGGTTGTTATACAAACAGTGCATCTCCAGGGATATTGAGAAGCCAGGTCAGTACTGATACCCTCGAATAATTAGTAACACATAAGGTAAGCCTGGCGGAGTGTGGATGAAAGGGAAGGAGGAAGAAAAAAGGAACATGTAATATCAAAGAGAGCAGGAAGGAAAAATCATTTTTTCTATTGCACATCGACGAGAAAACACCTCAGCTCCTCCCCTCTGGAAGTTGTAGCCCACACCTCGGAGTGAGGGGGAACCCATATGATGAATCATGTCACCTAATGGTGAGTGAGGGTTCTCTTCCTAAAAGGATTTCTCCTTCGTGCTCTCTTTGACATTACATTTCTTCCTTTTTTTCTTCCTCCTTCCCTTTATTCCACACTCTGCCAGGCGTACCTTATGTGTTACTAACTATGAAAGGGTTACCATGTGTGTCAATGACAGTTTTCTCTTTGAGGATGTATGAACATGTGTGTGTTTGTTTGCATTTGTATGGGTGACTGAGAGCCTGTGCAATTTAAACTGTTTGCGTAATTTATAATCTCCATTTAATTTTCATTTAATTTCAGTTCAGTTCAGTTCAATGGACTTTATTTGGTCATAACAATGACCATAAAAACACAGATTTCAAGATACATGTATATCAAATAATTTTTCTAATTCAGACATTATTGAGATAACTTCACACATTGATTTAAAAAAATTAAAACATCAAAGCATAAAATGTCTATATACATTAGAAATTTGCATTAATTTAAAACGATTAACCGTCTTATCAGGTCTAAAAATATATAGTTTTAAAAAGCATACCTCCTCCTCAAATTTTTTGTGGATATGATATAGCTAAGGACAGAGAAACAAATTGTAGGGAAATTCAGACCTTTTAAAAAGATCATCACCTCGTTATGCAATGTAAAGTGTGTGTGCTTTAAAAGTGGTCATAAGAAGCGTCTTCTCAAGCTGCTATATAAAGTGAAAAAAAGTATAAAATGCACTGTCATTTGAAGTAAAGAATTACCACATGGGCAGCCTGGAAGGGATTCATACCAGGAACGACAATTAGGGAAAGCAACCAAATAATGAATTGAATGTAAACAGAGCCTTGTGAGATAAAATCTATGTTCTGGTTTTCCCACCCAAGTTAAATACTGCTCTAACTCAGGCATTGTAGAAATTGTCAAATAGTTAAGGGCTGAAGTGAAATGGCTTGACCTTGCAATTCTGATCTCATCCTTCATTGTTATACATTTTTCCTTAACGAAGGTCTTAGTTTGGGGCCTAACGGTATCAGGACAATCAAAAGGTTAGTCAGACCCATATCATTAAAGATTTTGCTGACATATGCCAACCACGGGATAGAGAGTCCATTGTCCAAGTTCAGACAGCCGCTCACAATATCTCTTTAGAAACTTGCTTGTGGGGTACACTGGATTTTCACCCTGAGGGGGTCATTTTAACTTTGCCTTCCAAGTAGCCCATATCCAGTTCACTATGAGCGATAGAGCTTGGGGTCAATTTTGGGACAGGCAGTAGCTTTCAAAGGAACTTGTTTAGAAGGCCTGCATTGTAGATGGTGTTTCATGACCCCACACACCTGCACCATATATTCCCAAACCCAGGCATTTAGATTTTTACAACAGGACCATCTTTTTTGATAGGCTTAGGCCCCAATTTATTTTTAAAATCTACAAATAGATTCGCGCACTACTTCCATCCTCTTTATTCTCTGGATGGTCATGCTACCCCATGACACATTTTCTTCAAACAGGATGCCTAAGTAAGTAAATTATGGGACCTTAGTGATCAATCTCTCACCAATAAGAAAAGGTATTGTTTTGGTGCTTTTTGGCCTGCAGGTTAAAAAAATTATTTCTGGTGATTTACTTTTAAACTCATGTTTGTCATAATAAACTATTTTTTGGAGGCCAATTGCTGTTTGTGAGATTACAACTATGACATCCGCATATAAAAGAACTGCGACCGGTCAAGAGGCAATTCTAGGGGTATCACCACTACATAAACTCAGGGCTTTGTTTAAAGAATTACTATAGAATTAAACCAAAAAAGGTGCCATAATTCAGCCCTGCCTAACACCTCTGGCTACCTTCCATTTAAAAACATTCAGAAGCATCATTTTGTTCACAATTCCAATTTAGAGTTGACAAGGGGTGCCGCTCGCTGAGGAGACCTTGACCTGTGTTGCTTGCTGCCGCCTGGAGCCCCATTGGGCATTGGAACCTGCGTGCCTGGAGCCCCGTTGGGCATTGGAATCAGCGTGGGGGAGCTGTTGTGAAGGAGGACGGGACTGCGAGGCCCAGCAGGCTGTGCGTGTTCCATCGAGCACACCTGCCGCCTCTTCCCGTGTCTCCGCCCCCTGCTTGACCGCTGATAACTCCTCGCGGCGCCCGCTTCGCGGGAGCCGCTCGCTGAGGAGACCTTGACCTGTGTTGCTTGCTGCCGCCTGGAGCCCCGTTGGGCATTGGAACCTGCGTGCCTGGAGCCCCGTTGGGCATTGGAATCAGCGTGGGGGAGCTGCTGTGCAGGAGGACGGGACTGCGAGGCCCAGCAGGCTGTGCGTGTTCCATCGAGCACACCTGCCGCCTCTTCCCGTGACTCCGCCCCCTCTATCCGCAGTCAGCATAAGACCCGGAGTAAATACGCGTCAGCGGGACGCGTGTGCGGGACATCACCCGGGACAAAGCCCGGACTAAGGGCGGACCCTCTGAGACCCTCCGAGAACCGAGGAGACCGGACTGGACATAAACCCTGGTATTTATTCTGTGACTCTTTGTTATTAAACCTCTGTGCTCCCGTGCCTTTGCAAACCATCGTTGAGGTTTCATACATTTATCTATCATGTCTGAAAAACAGGGAGCACTGTTAAACAAAACTCTTGATGACTATTTTACCAAAGCTTCTCCAGACATGCCTTTGGAAACTGTTTTGGCAGAGCGTCGTGCTGAGCGCCGCCGCTCTGTGGAAAGTTTAAAAAATCGGCGCTTGTCGCCATTATCTATACCTCCCGTGAACACTAGTGTAAGTTCCCAGCTAGCCGACGTTATCGTCCACACAATTGATAGTCAATCTGTGGTATCAGCTGTTAGTACTCCCTGTATAACTAACTCCCCTCAACTGGACACGATTGGTCCTGATGTTATTACACATACGAGCACCCCTAATGTTTTAAGACCTCCCACTCCTATACCATCAAAAATAGTGCGCAGTAGAGTAAAGAAACCTACGTTAGCCCCAAGGGTACATGGGCCACCTCCATGCAAAAAACGACGTAAAGGGGGGGTTCCAGCGCAATCAAAATTAAGTCATTCAGACTTTGGAAAAAAGGCAAAGGCTCCCGTAACTAGCACTGTTATTACTCCAGCTGCTAACAAAGGGCCTATCACCATTGCATCTCCGCCATCCCCTGCTATGCCCATAGACATGGAGGAAATTATGGAAGTTCCTGTGCTGTCTAAAGCGCCCATTATAGCTCGCGATTCTGCTACTTTAGATTCCATAGAAAACTTAATTAACACCTACTCCGCATCGATCTTGGAGAGGCTGATTGAAGTAGAATCAAGATTAAGCTCACTTGAGCGTGCACTGGGAAATAAGGGCGAATCGATTCCAAAAACATTGAACTTAGAAGCGCACAAAGCATCTAGCGTAACTAAGCCTAGCCCAGCCGCCCCAGCTCCATCAGTCAATTCTACTCAGTTGGCGAATCCCTCTACTTTGGCGCCTAAAGGGAACACTACAACAACTGCTCAACTAATCCCACCCCCAAAAAACTCACAAAACAAATCGGCCTCTAAGCCAGCTACTGTTATAACTAAACCATCTAATGACATAGTTAGCATCCCAAATGAAAGCCAATCGACGGAGGTGAGGGGACAAAAGCCAAGATGGGGAAGGCCCAAACCGGTCCCAAATCCAGAATTACCACCAGAGGCAGTGCCCTTTGTGGTAGTCTTAACAGGGGTTCCGGTGTTACAAACTAGCAAGAGGGAGGGTTTCGCACAATTAAAAAACAAGATCATGCATTGGTTAAGTCTATACAGGCCAATAGCACCCCACATAAATGGTGAAATTGTCCATGTACGACGCCTCCAATGGTTGGGAAGCAGACCAAAAAATATTGAGGGTGACGTGGTGGTTGTAAATTTCAGGGATCCCAATGCAGTCCAATTTGTACTAAATTGGCCCCCGGGCATTACAAGTAACTGCATAATACCCAGACCGTTGACATATTTTTACCCTAGGTCTGTGGTTTTTCCCTCTCAGCAACAACCAGCCTCTCATATAACATCTCAAACTACATCCTGTTCCTATCCATCAGTTATGCATAGGGCTGGTAATACACATCAAATAATGCAACCACTTATTAGACCTAATCATATGGAGTCCTTTTATCCCCCAAACCCTGTACCTGCACTTGATGTCTTTGGTTGGAATTGTGTCCCATATAGGCAAACCAAACCTAACAACAGAAGAATGGACCACCTAAAGCCCTTCACCCCTTTAGAAACCTTTAATAGATTTGACATTTTCAGCGGTCTAGATGACTGTGATTGATGCCAAATGTCTAAGGGGCATGATGGAAATGAATTGTTGAATGTCAATTTGCCGGGGGGGGGAGCAGGGAGTGAACTCTGTTTACAAAAAGCTGGTGTTAACATTAATGAAACCAAATTTTTGGGGAATGTAAGCGTATTACCTGTGTTGGTACCAATAATTGGGGATAGTCCAATACCAAGGGAAAGTGTTGTACCCCAAAATGATTTGATGTCTTTAGAATCTGATGTAATTGACCAAGAATGCCATAACATAGTGCCTGTGGAGGTGGGAAATGTACTGACGCAAAAAATTTCGGAATCACGGCAGCCCATAAAATTGGTTTCCTGGAATATAGCTGGGGTATCAAAAAACCTAAGGGACCCGGAATGGGCAAGCTTTATTGACACCTTTGATTTTTGCATGTTGCAAGAGACCTGGTCAGTTGAAATTACACACAGGCTAGGTTACAAATCTTATGGTATCAGTGCGATTCCCTCTAGGAGTGGAAGATCCTCGGGAGGGCTGTTGATCTGGGTAAAAGTTAACCTAAAAGTGAATATAGAAGTGATGGATACCAACTCCCCTGACATACTGATTCTGAAAATCAATGCTTATAAAGGGAAAAAACTTTATTTGGTGGACGTTTACAACAGACCAACACCCATTACAAGAGAATCTTCCTTATTAACCCATCTTGATCTCCTATTGGGTAACCTGGACACTAGAGAGAATTATGTCATCATGGCAGGTGATTTTAATTGCAATTTTGAGCCCGTTGTGGGGTTCAGTGACATCTTCTTAGAAGAAGATGAGGCAAATGGGATCCCTGTTTTAGATAACATTAAACCAGTTAAATGTTCTCCCCTGGCCCTCCAAATGACGAGACTATGTGCAGAATACTGCACTAGAGCGTGTAATGGACGGCTACCATCAGATATCAAGAAGAAGCCTACTTTCTATAGAGGGAACTATAAAAGTAATATCGATTTTATTATTGCCTCAGTGTCATCATGGGAATTCCTTCTTGACATGGAGGTAATAGAAAGATTAGAAAGTGATCATTTCCCTCTAGCCCTTCATATTGAGGATTCCCTATTTGGAGACGCAGTTTCCCCTTTGACTGGAGAAGTAACCAACGGTGACCAAAATGAGATACATATTAGTAATAATAGACGTTCCCTCAAATGGCCACTAATATTGGGCAATGGTGAAATCATAGCAGAAATCTACAAGCTCCTTGCTAGCATCTTTGGAGCATATTCAAATGATACCGCAAAGGAGGGGAATGGTAGTCACTTTATGAAATTACATCAAAAATATTTTGACGCTTTAAAGCCCTTAGTTACCAAGATGCCGAAGAAAGGGCAGCAGAAGACACACAATTTGCCCCATAGCAAACCTTGGTACAATAAGGACTGCAGGGAGTCCAAGAGGGCACTTTTAACTGCGATCAAATCGAAGGCACAACCAGACATTATGTCAGCCAGGAATAATTACAAATTGGTCCAAAAGGCATGTAAAAAGGCATGGGAGGAAGCAAAATGGGCAGATTTGCTGCACGCAGCGACAACATGAGATAACATAGCCTTCTGGAGGCTGATAGCAAATGGAAATCATCAAGGCAGAGTGGTAAAGGACGTCTACTTAGACGAACAGACATGGGTAAACCATTTTTCTAACCTCTACAAGGAATATGAGGAACCCATTTCAGATAGGACCCCAAGTTATGCCATTCCGGGGGATACCTTGGATTTTACTCTAGGCGAGACAGAATTGGCAATAACCCAGATAAAGTCTGGCAAAGCCCCTGGGCTAGACAAGATTCCGGGAGACTTATACAAACACGAATTAAAAATTTGGGCTCCCTACATTAACCATCTGTGTAACGAGTTATCCCGGAATCTAGACTTCCCAGAGAGCTGGAAGGGGGCTGAGATTGTTTTATTATATAAGAAAGGTGACAGGATGGACCCCTCGAATTATCGTCCAATAAGCCTTATGGATATACTACAAAAAATCTACGCAAGACATATCCTATTTCGTGTTAATGATTGGCTGGACGAAAAGGCAATTTTGTCTAGATACCAAGCGGGATTCAGATCCAAAGTTAGTACAATTGATCAAATTTTCCGCTTTTGTTGCCTTTATTGGAAATATATCAAGATTAAAAAGGGCCAACTATATGTCGCGTTTGTCGACTTAAGGGCGGCGTTCGATTTAGTCCCACGTAATTTATTGTGGGAAACATTAAGTTTAGTAGGGATGCCATCCACCCTGATAGCGCAAATAAAAGAGCTCCATAGAGGCAATTTTGCCAGAGTACGATGGGGCCCAAAAGGCGAATTAACCCCCAAAATCCCGATCGAACGTGGTGTGCGCCAGGGGTGTGTACTGGCCCCCACACTGTTTTCGCTATTTGTGAATGACATCCCTTTACACTTGGAGGGATGTAAAAACGACTCTCCTAAGTTGAATGGCGAAAAAGTTACTTCCCTATTGTTTGCGGACGATACCATTTTGATTTCCCAGACAAAAAAAGGTCTCCAAGCTCTCTTAAATTCCTTTAACGATTACTGCATCAAGAAAGGATTGAAGATAAATGGGAAAAAGACGTAGGGGCAGATTTATGAAGGGCTTGCGCCACGTTTACGCCGCCGTAGCGTGATGCAACGGCGCGGAAACGTGGCGCATCCCTGCGCCCTATTTACAACATGACGCATCTAGGAGATGCGTCACGTTGTACAGCACTGCGCCATGAGGAGGCGTTCCTGCGCAGGGGGGGCGTTCCTGCGCAGGAACGCCTCCTGAAAGTGGCTGAGTGATATCTATGAGATTTCACTCAGTCACTTACAGGGCAATGCTGCGTCAAAACCCTGCGCCTGCTTGAAGCAGGCGTAAGGCTTGAAGCAGCATTGAAAGAATAGGCCCCCCCAGAGCATTGCTGGAGCTGCGTCGCGCTTGCGACGCAACTCCAGCAATGCTCCACATTTCTGGCACAGATGCGTCACGCATCTGTGCCGTTTTTGCCCCATGGTGCGCCGCATCATAAATGCGGCGCACCATGGGTGGCGTAACTGTGGCGCACTGTGGCGCATGTTAACTGGCGCATCCCTCGGGATGCGCCAGTTAACATAAATCTGCCCCAAAGTGTATGGTCCTAAATCCAACTAAAATTGACAAGGGCTGTCTAACTTTAAATGGATTAAAACTGGAATCAGTTCCGCATTTTGGATATCTGGGGGTAACATTGGACTCCAATTTTACATGGAAAGCCCAATTGGAAAAATGTAAGATGATGTTTAGCCAGAACACAAAACCCATTCTTAGAGAGCAAGGCCAAAGTACAACTAAGGCCGTGTCTCCTGCAGTTGAACTTTTTAAATTTAAGGTTCAACCTGCAGGGTTATACGGTTCAGAAATCTGGGGCCCAGGGTCCAAGGATACTTTCAGGGTCTTGGACAATAACTTCTTGAGAAGTCTGGTCAGAGTCCCTAGAAGTACTCCTTTGGTCCCACTCCAGCTTGATTTAAATTTCCGTAGAACGGACCATCACATCATTCTACGTCCTTTATTGTTATGGATCAGGCTGTGGCGTGTACCTGAGCTGCAAGTATATAAGGATGGGCTAATAGAAATCATGGAGCTTGACAGCTTCAAGGTGATATCCTGGTTTAAACATGTTAAATTCTGGCTTACCCTACTAGGTCTGTCGCATTACTGGGAACATCCTGATCTACTTCCACCACATTCAAAAACTATGGTAAAAAAGTGCTTTTGGTCGTACATTACGGACATGATCAAAAACGCTTCTTCTAGTGAGTCACTTGTAACAAGGTTTCTCACTGTTAAAGATGATCCATTCTTCGAGACCTTTTTGGACGAAATAAAACCACCCTTAGCAAAGACCCTATTTCTAAAATTCAGATATGGAAATCTCCAAATCGGTTCAACACTGGCTCGTTGGTCTGGTGGTGTAAACTCGGAGAATCATGTAGAAGATGAATTATGTACCATGTGTGGATGTAATCAAAAAGAAAATGAATTACATATCCTCTTCTTCTGCCCAGCATATGCCCAGGCTAGAAAAAGATGGATTAAACCAATATGTTTAACATTAGGTGTAAGATCATGCTCTCAGGCTTTAAGGATTCTCTTGTCTAACACTAGCCAACCTATTGTATTTAGTGTAAGCAGATTCTTGCACAGTATCTTTTTCCAAAGAAGAAAGTTGGGTCATAAATTGTAAAACGTTGATATGCCAAAATTGCCGTTTAGTAATAATTGAGGGATAATTAATGAAATTCTATTCCTGTCGCCCATAACTGCTCTCATCGAGATTGAAGTTATTATGAATGTTTTAAATATCTTGACTCTCAATTTTAGAATCGACATGAAAATTGAATGAATTCATATAGCATGTTGTGCATTTTAAAAGAAATGTTTTATTGTATCAATGTATTTGTTCTTTTATGGTATTCATGCCGAAATAAAGATTGAAAATGTAAAATGTAAATGAATGTTTTCTAAGAGTCCAATACCTCAGTGCATAATACCTTAAGGCTGTGAGCTACTCTGAAAGTGTCTGGGAGCTACTGATAGTTCCCAAATGACTGGTTAGAGACACCTGTTCTAGGCTGAGTGATATGTGGGATAATACACATATCAAACATCATTTTAATTTGGTATGTAGAAAATTTAATATATGGATAGTTGTAAATGAGATATAATGTGTTTTCTGTTTTTGCATAATGTGAAATTACATATATATATATATATGTATATATTGTAACAAAGCAGTCCTCAAACGAAGGGCGCACTTTTAACAGCTGGTGCGCGACTGGCCGGACTTGCCCCGAACTCAATTCTCCAACAAGCAGAAAGATAGACCAAATAGAAACAACTGTCTACAGGAAAAGTACGGCTACAAGTAGTGTGCTACATGGAAAGAGCTTTCACCCAGAAACACTTAAAAGGAACATACCCTACAGGGAATTTATTCAAATGAAGAGGAACTGTTTAAACACCAAAGAGATGAATCTGAAATTCAAAGACATAAAAAATGGTTTCTACAAAGAGTTTATCAGTATAATGATGTAAAACGTGGAGAGTTGAAAGCAAGATGCCCGACAAGAGCTGAAATATTGATTAACAAAAAAGACACAGATACGGAGAGACAACAAAAAGAACCCATAAGAATGGTGATGACATACAGTAGAGAGAGTTTTAAAATTCGCAAAACCCTAAAAAAAATATTGGAACATCCTAAGTAAAGATCCAGACATTGGAAAAGAATTGGGCAACCATCCGCAGATAACCTTCAGAAAGGCGCCATTGTTGTCTGACAAATTAGTCAGAAGCCACTTTGAAATTAAACAACCAAGCACGTGGCTACAGGGAATGCAAAAAGGCTTAAAACAATTTAGCCAATGTAAAGCCTTTAAAATTGGGAAAAGCATGAAAATGATTAGGGACCCACAAGGCAAAATATTGAACATTAATGACACCATTACATATAAAACAACTCATGTGGTGTATCTATTGGAATGCCATTGTGGCAAACGCTACATTTGAAGCACTATCTGTCCCTTGGACAAACGCATCCTCGAACATATACAGGCAATCCAAAACAAGGATTTGACATATGCCATAGCAAAACATATGTTAACACACGAGAGAAAGACATGGCCGGATCTGACTTACAGTGGCTTAGCACGATACCCACTAACGCGAGAGGTGGAAATAGAACCTTAAAACGTAGACGCCTGGAATCACGGTTAATAATCAGATTTAAAACTAAATCTCCGATGGGGCTCAACGGGGATGAAGAACTGTACATACACTTGTAAATAACTTTGTGGGAAACAGATAGACCAAGAATGAGAACGTAACGAAAAAATGAAACAGAACACAGCATGGAGAGAGAAAGAGAGACGGAAGAAAGAAAGACGACAAAAGAAAAAAGAAGGGACTACATTGAGAAGAAACTCTTTGACAATTGACCATAACCATAAAAATATATATGAAATATTTTGTGATCACCAGGACACTGAGCCCCAAATGCAAGAGAGACCATGAGGGTTACATGAACGAATAGCTATACCAAAATGCATTAGCGTCCAAAATGTTCTAATTGTGGACACTGAGCCAAGAATTGAACATTTAGCGCACACACGCCATCGAGCCACTGAGACAATGGGTGAACACAGGATAGACCTGTGCACGTTCATGCCCTATGTATTTTACCTGAAAATTTATACTATAATAAATGCATGAGAATATTGGTACAATTGTCACCATGATTTATTAGTATTGAAGTAATTATCATATATATCACAAAATGAAAAATTTGAAATCGTTTTTGCATGTATAAAAATGCCATTTGTTAATGCATACTACCACTCCCAGCATGCATCATAATGTGCTTACTGGGCTTTTGGTATAAATTGGTGAAAGCTTAAAGGGACTAACGCTAAACACCGTGACAAAGACATGCTGGTCGAAACGCGCAGGTGGAGAAGGAGCAGGTAATGGCTTGAATAAATCTTTATTGATTCAACATAACCTAGGCGAGTGCAGAGCGATATTTGGAGAATATATATATATATATATATATATATATATATATATACGAGCAAATGTCGCAGGCGGGGGGAGCGTTTTCTAGCTGGCGCTGGCGGCGAGGAATGGGACAGCCTCGCTATACTTTTCAGATCAAGCTCCTCATCAAAGAAGACACCGTGCACCACTTCATAGTTGGTTTGTGTGCTTTATTTTTCTGTAGGTTTCTCCCACCTACGCGTTTCGGACTTTACCAGTCCCTGATCACGGTATACAAACTGTTTGTATACCGTGATCAAGGACTGGTAAAGACCGAAACGCGTAGGTGGGAGAAACCTATAGAAAAATAAAGCACACAAACCAACTATGAAGTGGTGCGCGGCGTCTTCTTTGATGAGGAGCTTGATCTGAAATATATATATATATTAAACAACAACATCCTGAATCTAAAGTTCACTTGTACAGCTAGCAGAGAAAAAAATCACTTTTCTAGACCTTGAGGTGTTCCATGAGGGAGGCAAAATACAGACACGCACACATAGAAAAGAAACTGCAGGGAACACCATTTTGCACTCATCAAGCTTTCACCCCACAAGTCTTAAGGAAAGCATTCCTTATGCAGAGTGCATAAGAATGAAGAGAAATTGCAGTCTACAGAAAGACCTCACCTTAAGCACAGATAGTCTCTGTACCAGACTCAAGGAGAGAGGCTACAGCCCAAAAACCTTGAACATAGCAAGACAAAAATGCGACCGCCTGGATAGGTCGGTTTTGCTACAAAAAAAGCCCAAAGCAGCAAGTGATTCCAATAACACCAGCAAAACACCCAGAGTAATCACAGGATACAATATGTATCACAGGAACATTAGAAAAATCCTGTACAGGCACTGGCCACTGATTAAAAATGACACAGTCATTGGCCAAAGTTGTGCCAAATTACCCCAGCTAACATTTAGGAGAGCAACCTCAATGAGCCAAGAATTGGTCAACTACGCTCCCTCTGCTCCAGCCAAGAAGATCTGGTTACATTCCCAACCGGGTTTCTATAAGTGCACCAAGTGCAAAGCCTGCCAACATGGGGTCAACACGAAAACAGTCAAGTTCCCCTTCAGAAAATCCCCCTTCAAAATTAGACAACATTACACTTGCAAAACAGACTTTGCTATGTATGTTCTCAAATGCTCCTGTGATTTAACCTACGTAGGGAGCACCATACACCCAGTCCATGTGAGGATCCTCCAACACCTCAGAGCCATCAGCAATGACGATCCAGCATATCCTGTGGCTCGCCATGTTAATGCCCACCACAACAGCAAAAGTGAGGAACTCAGATACTTTGTATTGGACAGTGTAGCACCAAATCCCAGGGGAGGGAACAGACTACAAAAACTAAGGCGTCTTGAGTCTAAATACATTATAGAACTCAATAGTAAAATCCCATTTGGTCTTAATGCTGATGAGGCACTTAGTGTACACCTATGATACGGCTTCTGATATTCTGTATAGGCTTTCCTCCTCCTGCTTCAGTAACAACACCCTTTCTACTGAATAACATCTAGTTTTACCATCTAGGACTTGATCTTTTTAAATCACCTAGTGCACTTTTATTTTAATTCATCATTATTCTTTCTCTTCCCCCAATTTTTCACACATAAACCCAATATTTCACCAGTACCACCATGCGCTCCTAATGATGCTGCATGCAACCCCACAATTAAGGCTCCTTCATTATATCTGCTCCCTCACCAGACTATCTGCGCTAACAACACGCACAGGGAAACCTGGAACTTAGGCAACTTGAGACTTCTCTCATGAGATACTAATCTAATGCCCACTTGGGCTGGACCCCTTGTCACCCTCTGGCAACCCAGTTCTTTCATCACGCACTTGCGTTACACCCCCACAACCCAGTTAAATAAAAGGCAGCAACCGTGACAGCAAGCTTCAAACCTCGTAACTCACTTGAGCAAAATGTTTTCATACCTCGTGATAAATTGTCAGATCATGCAGGTTTGACATTTTTCCAAACATAAAGTTAAGTGCCAATCAGCGTTTTTCATCTGGGAGAAACGAGGCTTTGTGGCTAAATGCGCTGTAACTTTCCTGACTAAAACGCGTGAACACTCAGAAAAGGCAGCCGCCTAAAAAGAAATAATTAGCGATCATAGTGCACTTGTCGAACTCAAACTAAGTCTCACTCACATTAAGTCTCTAGCAAATGCGTGCTGTTACTAACACATCTAATGCGCTCGCCTCTATTTTTAACCGGCCCAGCACTCACCTACAAGCACACACAGCATGGGATGCGATGGACCTACGAAGGGTCCAGTTTGGGCGTGACGAGGTTACAGATCAGAGAACCTCTGGGAGCTTATATCCACACATGTAGGAACTCTTCTATGTCCAAACCAGCAGGCAGGCAGGCAACGGCCTTCAGTGTTGCACAAATATATTTCTCATGAACAAAACAACTACAATTCTCCAATGCATAAAATGTGTATACACGACTATTATTTATATATTGTAATCATGTAATTACACAGTTTAAACATGATTTTTTGCCTAATTTGCCAGAATGACTTGCAATTTTGAGCACTACCAACTCTTCTATGTTTGATGTCACATGGTTTTGTATGTCACATGGTGGTTCTTCCACACATCAATTAAGCACTAGTATAAATAAGGCTCACTAACATGGTGCAAGCAGATGTAGTGAACAAGGTGGACTTGTCCACCGAAACGCATCTGATCGTGTGCATTGGTTAACAAAAACCTTTGATTTTCATCCACGGAGTCGGTGCCTGTTCTTTTGGAAGTCAAGCCAGGATTGGACCAATAATTGAAGGCTATCTGGAGCCTTTTACACCGACCCTCCTCGTTCAGGAGCACCCAGTGCAACCAGAAAACGAACTTTGGACATTTCTTCTTCAGTTTGAGGAATACTGGGAGCCCCCCGCGGTGAAACTTCTGATCTGGCAGACACTGCTTCCGCAACGCAACCGTGAGTAACCCTGATCCAGTGACGGCCGGAGGGCTGACAGGGAGCCGGGGACGCACGGGGTAGCGCAAGGAAGTGAGTGCAGTAGCCAGTAAACGCTTTATATTAATACCAGCGGGAGAGGGAGACCTTAGTGCGTAAGCGCCAGAAAGGCAGTGGATGTCAAAGGTGAACACTCAAAACCAATACAGCGATGTCAGCAGAATGGGACAAAGAGCGTGAAGAGGCTGCTCTCGACAACTTTAAGGAACAAGCCGAGCCGGTAACAACCGCATCAACAAGTACAAGTGCGCAGCAGACCCCCCCAGGGTAATGAAACTAAGAAACTCTTGACTGAACTTGAAAAATTGAGAAAGGCTGAAGTAGCCAAGTGGTGGGAATGCACATCCCTCAAAAAATATCTAGATGTTGGCAGAGTACCCAGAGGCCTAAGAATATTGGTGGCGCCCACATATGAATACCCAGATCCAGCCATGCTACAAGACTGGGCTGATAACAGTGCTGAATCATCATGTAATATGTTGCGCATTCTGGTGAAATATGCCACTTCTGACAGGGAAAAACTACTCCTGAAAATCAATTGTGTCATGGAAGAGTTGGCAAAAGTACCCAACCAAGAAGTGGTCAAAAAGGGACTGGAAGATATCAAAACCAGAGTACAGAAACTGGAAAGTACCATTAAAATCAGGAAAGCAGAAATATTTCAAAGGGACAGAAACGACTACCTACAAGGCAGAATCTACACTTTTGCCAGGAAGTTTGAAAATATTCGAAGACAACAGCTCTCCGCTACAGGAGGAACCCTTCCCTGCCCTCTAGTATTGAGTGAATCAGAAATAAGCTCAGGAGCAGAATCAGACCCTGAAGCTGGTACCATACCCAACCCAAAAAAGACTGTCCCAACACCTGTGGATGAGTACGCTTTTTTACGGATGGAACGGCTAATGAGCCTAAGACCCAGAACGCAAAGGAAGGATCAAACCACAAACATCCAAACCAATCATCCAGCAGAAGGAGGAAAAACAGACGCTGGGGCAGACATGGCACAAACAACAAAAACCACTTACAGACGCAACAGGAGACGATGAACATAGACACTCCAACCACCAACACAGTTATAAATCTTTCAAATATGGAGCTAACAAATGAGGAAGTAAAAACTCTAACACTGGGCCTTTCCTTTTGCAAAGAGACTAACTTTAATTATGCTGAAACAAGAATTGATCTTTACCAGTTCACACGGAAACTCAAATTACAAAAATATTTTTCTTCACAAACAAATAAAACCCAAGACAACATATTCTCAACAGAACCAAAAGTAATCACACACTCCATGAATGTTGCGGACTTTGAGACATTAAAGGATATCACTGAACTGGAGATGAACTTGGAAGATGGGAGCCTAACCAACACCCAAACAGGGGCACTATCAAACATTCAAATTTATGGTACGGAGAAAAGCCCTTTCAAACCAAAATCCACATTTTACCCTCCTATGCCCAGAGATAACATTGACATGTTTGCAGAAAAAGTAATCAATGATCTCAAAGAATTGGCTCTCTCAAGCAGCAATGATTACAACAAAAATATCAACCACCAATGGAAAAAAGATGACAAACTAATGGAGAAACTGAAACAAAGACCTGACATAGTAGTCCGCAATGCTGACAAGGGAGGCAACATAGTGCTGTGGCCTTTTGAAATGTACGATAAAGAGGCCATGCTCCAATTGCAAGACAAAGAATGTTATATCAGAACAAGTAGCACAAACATCCTCAACATCAAGGAGAGATACCACACCTGTCTCTACGACTGGAGGGGAAAAGGCCTAATCTCAAAACAGGAACTGGAATTTCTCAAAAATGACTATCCAATCACCCCACAAATGTACCTAATTCCTAAAATTCATAAAAATTCAATGTGTCCCCCAGGAAGGCCCATAATCTCTGCAATAGGAAGTCTCTTTGGGAACACGAGTAAATATATAGACCATTTCCTCCAACCGATAGTGCGAACTTTGCCAGCCTATCTTCAAGACACAGGGGACTTTTTGAATTGTATATATGATTATGCTTGGGATGATAATTACAGCTTTGTCACCTTAGATGTCCAGAACTTATATACCAGCATTAGACACAGAGACGGCTTGAAAGCAATGCAGCACTTTCTTGGCAACAGAAACATAACCCTTTTCCAACACACCCTGATGCTGTTACACATGGCAGAATGGTACCTGGAGAACAACACCTTTGTATACAACAAACTCCTGTACAAACAAATACAAGGGACAGCCATGGGTACTTGCTTTGCCCCCAGCTATGCTAATCTGCATATGGGCTGGTGGGAGGAGCAAGTGCTCATGTCCCAATACCATCACGTTTTCACCAACAATGTAGTTTTGTACAGGAGATACATAGATGACATTTTCATCCTTTCGCGGGGCACGGAAGAAAGTGCCCTCCAATTCTCCAGGGACTTAAACAACAACATCCTGAATCTAAAGTTCACTTGTACAGCTAGCAGAGAAAAAAAATCACTTTTCTAGACCTTGAGGTGTTCCATGAGGGAGGCAAAATACAGACACGCACACATAGAAAAGAAACTGCAGGGAACACCATTTTGCACTCATCAAGCTTTCACCCAACAAGTCTTAAGGAAAGCATTCCTTATGCAGAGTGCATAAGAATGAAGAGAAATTGCAGTCTACAGAAAGACCTCACCTTAAGCACAGATAGTCTCTGTACCAGACTCAAGGAGAGAGGCTACAGCCCAAAAACCTTGAACATAGCAAGACAAAAATGCGACCGCCTGGATAGGTCAGTTTTGCTACAAAGAAAGCCCAAAGCAGCAAGTGATTCCAATAACACCAGCAAAACACCCAGAGTAATCACAGGATACAATATGTATCACAGGAACATTAGAAAAATCCTGTACAGGCACTGGCCACTGATTAAAAATGACACAGTCATTGGCCAAAGTTGTGCCAAATTACCCCAGCTAACATTTAGGAGAGCAACCTCAATGAGCCAAGAATTGGTCAACTACGCTCCCTCTGCTCCAGCCAAGAAGATCTGGTTACATTCCCAACCGGGTTTCTATAAGTGCACCAAGTGCAAAGCCTGCCAACATTGGGTCAACACGAAAACAGTCAAGTTCCCCTTCAGAAAATCCCCCTTCAAAATTAGACAACATTACACTTGCAAAACAGACTTTGCTGTGTATGTTCTCAAATGCTCCTGTGATTTAACCTACGTAGGGAGCACCATACACCCAGTCCATGTGAGGATCCTCCAACACCTCAGAGCCATCAGCAATGACGATCCAGCATATCCTGTGGCTCGCCATATTAATGCCCACCACAACAGCAAAAGTGAGGAACTCAGATACTTTGTATTGGACAGTGTAGCACCAAATCCCAGGGGAGGGAACAGACTACAAAAACTAAGGCGTCTTGAGTCTAAATACATCATAGAACTCAGTAGTAAAATCCCATTTGGTCTTAATGCTGATGAGGCACTTAGTGTACACCTATGATACGGCTTCTGATATTCTGTATAAGCTTTCCTCCTCATGCTTCAGTAACAACACCCTTTCTACTGAATAACATCTAGTTTCACCATCTAGGACTTGATCCTTTTTAAATCACCTAGTGCACTTTTATTTTAATTCATCATTATTCTTTCTCTTCCCCCAATTTTTCACACATAAACCCAATATTTCACCAGCACCACCATGCGCTCCTAATGATGCTGCACGCAACCCCACAATTAAGGCTCCTTCATTATATCTGCTCCCTCACCAGACTATCTGCGCTAACAACACGCACAGGGAAACCTGGAACTTAGGCAACTTGAGACTTCTCTCATGAGATACTAATCTAATGCCCACTTGGGCTGGACCCCTTGTCACCCTCTGGCAACCCAGTTCTTTCATCACGCACTTGCGTTACACCCCCACAACCCAGTTAAATAAAAGGCAGCAACCGTGACAGCAAGCTTCAAACCTCGTAACTCACTTGAGCAAAATGTTTTCATACCTCGTGATAAATTGTCAGATCATGCAGGTTTGACATTTTTCCAAACATAAAGTTAAGTGCCAATCAGCGTTTTTCATCTGGGAGAAACGAGGCTTTGTGGCTAAATGCGCTGTAACTTTCCTGACTAAAACGCGTGAACACTCAGAAAAGGCAGCCGCCTAAAAAGAAATAATTAGCGATCATAGTGCACTTGTCGAACTCAAACTAAGTCTCACTCACATTAAGTCTCTAGCAAATGCGTGCTGTTACTAACACATCTAATGCGCTCGCCTCTATTTTTAACCGGCCCAGCACTCACCTACAAGCACACACAGCATGGGATGCGATGGACCTACGAAGGGTCCAGTTTGGGCGTGACGAGGTTACAGATCAGAGAACCTCTGGGAGCTTATATCCACACATGTAGGAACTCTTCTATGTCCAAATCAGCAGGCAGCCAGGCAACGGCCTTCAGTGTTACACAAATATATTTCTCATGAACAAAACAACTACAATTCTCCAATGCATAAAATGTGTATACACGACTAATATTTATATATGGTAATGATGTAATTATACAGTTTAAACATGATTTTTTGCCTAATTTGCCAGAATGACTTGCAATTTTGAGCACTACCAACTCTTCTATGTTTGATGTCACATGGTTTTGTATGTCACATGGTGGTTCTTCCACACATCAATTAAGCACTAGTATAAATAAGGCTCACTAACATGGTGCAAGCAGATGTAGTGAACAAGGTGGACTTGTCCACCGAAACGCGTCTGATCGTGTGCATTGGTTAATCTTTCATCCACGGAGTCGGTGCCTGTTCTTTTGGAAGTCAAGCCAGGATTGGACCAATATATATATATATATATATATATATATATATATATATATATATATATATATATATATATATATATATATATATATATATATATATATATATATATATATATATATATATTTTCGCCCCCAGCTATGCAAACTTGTTCGTTGGCTGATGGGAGAAGCAGGTGACCTGGCCTGACCAACATAATCTCTGGGTTAACTGTATTACCGCATGGTATAGATATATTGATGATTTGTTCATTTTGTGGGAGGGATCAAAACATGAAGTCGAGAGGTACATTTTGGCATTGAACAATAACTCTTTAAATTTGCATTTTAGTGGACATATCAGCTCAACAGAAGTGTAATTTCTTGACTTAAGAGTATTTGTAAGGGAAAATAGAATCTGTACGTCCCTATATAGGAAAGACACAGCAGGGAACTCTGTACTTGAGGCAAACAGCAGTCACCAAAAATCACTTCAAAACAGTATACCATATGCGGCTTGCGTAGAAGGTGGCAGTACCTATTCGACCCCGTTGGCGCTGCTGTGGCAGTCAAAGTCAAAATAAACTTTATTTGGTTTTTCACAAATAAAAACCATAAAAGTATGCTAAAACACAGCCCTACAGTACAGATTTAGCTATTTGACATTAGATTTAGTGCATCTGACTCACTTTACTTTTATCTTTTGCCTATTGCGGATGTCATTACTGCTGTGTCCACAGGTTATGCGCTAAGTAGCTCGCATTCATTTTTTAATTAAAATCAAGCTGCACTTGCTAGCGACAGAATTTTATTTTGCTCCCCACTTACCTGTGAAGGAGGTGTGCCTCCCCTGCCCCGTTCCACCGCAGTGTTGGAAGCAGGCCAAACTTTTACCCTTTCTCAAAAAACCTGAGTTAGACCCCTCTGTTCCATCAAATTATTGCCCCATCTCTCTGTTGCCAGCTTTGGAAAAAGTTTGTGAGAAGGTGGTATTTCGACAGCTGGAGGCCTTCGTGGAAACATCTAGTGCTCCGCACCCTGCTCAATCTGGGTTTAGAGCCTCCTATAGCACGGAGACTGCGCTGGTGGAAATGAATGAGGCAATCAGGGAGTGCTTAGATGGAGGCGGCAGGGTGGCTCCGATTTTGTTGGACCTTTCTTCCGCCTTCGATACGGTGCCCCATCAACTCCTTCTTGCCCAGCTGTCATCTATTGCATTGCCGGCTCTGCTCTGGAGTGGATAGAATCGATTCTGGACGACTGTACTCAGCAGGTTTGGGTGCCTCCCCACTCGTCCTCCATGAGGAAACTTTCAACCGGAGTACCTCAGGGCTCCACGTTGAGCCCCCTGCTCTTGAATATATATCTGACCCCCCTGATTTTTTTAGAGGAGGAACTAGGTGCAAAAATGATAGCCTTTGTGGATGACACCCAGCTGTTATTTACTTGGAGGGGTTCGGATCTGGATACCAAAGTTGCTCAGACCTGCCTTTCATCTGTTTTCCGCTGGCTTGCACATGCCCAACTTAAGTGCAACAAGGAAAAATCTGATGTACTCCTGTATGGCCAGTTCCCCCCACCTTCAGAGAATCGCTATGGCCTCTCAATGTTCCATGCCCCAGCTCTGTGGGCGATCCGGCAAAGAACTTGGGGGTATGGTTCGGGGAAGATCTATGGTTTGCAGAACACATCAAAAAACTTACAGGTGTTTGCTTCGGTACCCTTAAGGCCTTACAAAGGTTTTTTCCCTTGCTTCCAAGGGAGGCCAAAGAAATGGTAGCGCCCGCCCTCATCCTCTCCTGCCTCGATTATGCCAATGCCCTATTCATTGGTATTCCGGGCTATCTGGTTAAGAAACTCCAGATCATTCAGAATGCCGTGGCTAGACTCCTGTTCAACATCTCCCGGAGATCTAGTTTCCGGCAACATTTGCATGATCTGCATTGGCTACCGGTGGCCCAGCGGGTGCAATTTAAGGCCCTCATTCTATCTCACAGGGCCATTCATGGCCAAGGGCCAGCGTATCTTAGGAGGCGTTTTGTTCTTTGTACGCCGAATCGCCCTCTACGATCTGCCTCTCATCACCGGCTGGTCATCCCACGGTTTCGTAGGGCGCGCCAGGGTGGCCAGTCCCTCTCTGTCAAAGCAGCAGCTGCCTGGAATGCCCTCCCTGTGGAGTTACAATATACTCATGAGTTTGGTCTTTTAAAAAAGAAATTAAAAACCCATCTCTTTAAAATGGTCATTTAATTTTCCTCAGCCCGCGCACGCGCCAGGACACTCTAGAGTATTTGAGCGCGATACAAATCCTTTTATAACATAACATTTTATATCATATGGAGAACTGCTGCATTTGAATTGTTCTCTGGACAGTGATTTTCACAATAAGGCTTCCGCAGCTATTGATTGGTTTAGGTCACAAGGCTACTGCCCGGATCTACTAGCCAAGACTTTAATGAAAGTCGATAAGATTCCTAGACAATACCTGCTACAAAAGAAAGAGAAATCTCACTCAGATAGTGACTCTGTCAGATTTATTACAACCTTTTCTACTGAAACAGCCTCCCTGAGAAAAATTTTATGCTGTAATAGGCATATCTTAAGAGCTGATGGAGTATTAGGAGACTCTATTCCTGCTTCTCCACAAGTAACATACAGAAGAAGCAAATCCTTAAAGGACATTTTAGTGAAAAGCCATCATGAGTCAATCCCATTTGTACCTAGCATCAGCTCTCACTGGATTTTTTCCGTGCCTGAAATGTAAAGCCTGCAAAGGGAGTAAAAAGGTTCTTTCATATAAAGTTCCACACATGTCTAAATCTAAAGTCATCAACAAGTTTATGACATGTAATACGCCGTTCAGTGTTTACTGCCAAGTCTGTCCCTGTGGGAAACAATACATCGGCAGTACAATTCACCCAACTAAACGCCGTATCTTAGAACATGCTAGAGCCATTGAGAATTGGGAGTTCACTTATCCCGTAGCCAGGCACTTTGCCAAATTCTATGACAGTAATAGGAATTTGCTAACATTCTTTTGACTTGATCACATACCGGTTAGTGACGGGGGGGGGGGGTAATCGTGAGTTGCGTTTACGACGCCTTGAATCTAGGTTCATCATTGATCTACAAACCCCTATCCCTTATGGTTTAAATACAGGAAAAGAATTAGCAAGCCATCTGGGTTGAATATGGCAGTATATGACTGATTGATAACATTATGGTTTGCTTCCAATTCACGAGGATGCTCCAAGGGGTGAGAAGTCTTTCACCTAATGAATAGATTTACCTGGAAGTTGATGTTGTTTGGAAACTTATAGTCCTATGCGACCAATGTGTTGTATATAGTGATTATGATTGCCCATCCAGGGCTCAATTATGGTGGGGAAGCGTCTTGCCCCTTAAAAAGGTGTTGAGCGAACAAATGCAATTTTGCTCATCCAGGGCTCAATAATGTGAGGCTTTATTTATCCTTGAGTTTGATGAACTCTAGATTGTGTAAATAATAAGATTTAAAACATGATTAAGAAATTGCACTGATTAATAGTACATACGTATTAATTCATTGTTTATTTTGAGTACAAAAGTGAAGAAGAATATGAGTTCTCTCTTTTGATCAGATTATTTATTTACAGAGTGCACAATATATTCTAATTTCGAAAATTGTGAGAGATTTATGATTGAATAATGACAAGGAATGAATTTTGCCCCTTTCTGTTTCACTCGGGGCACCTTTTCTTTGGGGTTGTGAAGTGCACTCCTTATTAATCCGTTTTAACTTTAAAAAAAGTTTTTATTCTGTGTTTATACAATGGTGTGCTGGGAGGGGAGGAGCGGCCAAACTCCACACTTGTAGAAAGAATGAATACTAGTAACAAACGTCATTAGACCCTCTCCACACTACCGTTGGCAGAGATCCATCTGCCTGTTGTAATCTTGAATAAAGAACATTGATCACATTTTCAAAAGAGTTTAATTCAGTTGACTTCTTTCTTTTGTTTTTCCAAAATGTTATGCTTTTGCATATATCAATAAAGAAACTTTTTCATGCTGTTTTTCTCAAAAACATTCAATTTGTTGCTTCGATAAATACGCATGAGTTACAAAATAAAGAAAAAGTTATCCTGTCCCAATGCATTTCGGGATTATATCCCTTCCTCAGGGGTACTAAAAAAGATAATTAAATGAATGTACTTAAAATGAGATCAACAGCACACGAAATTGTCAAACAATACATTCATAAGATATCTGTCTTACTTTCCTGAAACTAATAAAGTATTAACATTTGACACTATGTTGCATACATATGATTGTAACTCTGATTTACATTATGTTGCATTGTTGCTCTGAAATACATTGTATTTGAGCGTTGCTACTTTTTCTCAAATGGCAGAACTGTGCTTTTACAATTAATGAAATAAACCAAGAATACTGGTGTGTAGAACCCTGATAAGAAAAATGGGGGTTGTTTAAAATGCAGTTATGAATGAAATGCGCTCTAGTTTGAAACTCACCATAAATATCGTGCTGTCTTGTGGTGTTAGACAAGCGTGCAGTTTTCTAAGGTTGGCAACAGGTTCAATTAGAGACCTTGTCGATAAACAGTAACACTCGAATTATAAATTTTCCAGTATTTTACCCATGAAAAATAAATAGACAATGCGACGTATTCGTACCGTATGACCCGCTTTGTTATGGATGCGTATCATGATGGAGGTAAAAACGTCCTATGTTTGCGGTATTGTTCTGTAAATGAGAAAAGAACGATGTTTGTGGCGATCTACACATAACTGAGGTGGTTTCCCTAATAGATGGAGTAAACGATTACCTTTGTATTCACTGTCGGTAACCATGGAGTTCATGGGCAGTACTTTTCGTTAACCATGTCGATTGAATGACCCGGAAGTGCTTTCTGAGCACAGGATATAATGTTTGTGTTTTCTTAATTGCTCTTTGTTTAGTTGATAAAGGCTGAAAGCTGAAACGCGGCCTGTGAAAATCTCGGGTTATTAAACTTTAAATCGATCATCTTGAGGAGTGCAATCCCTTCATTTGTGCTGCAAAGTGAAGTTACGAGCTGAAAATATATATATATATATATATATATATATATATATATATATATATATATATATATATATATATATATATATATATATATATATATATATATATATATATATATATATATATATGCCGAATCCTCCTTCCTCCTAGAAGACCGGGACACTTCGCCGGCGGTGCGACTCGGGCTGAAGGTTCCCGATATTCATGCAGTTTCACGTACTTCAACAGTACCACGCACACCGCACAGGCAATAACGATTAATACTCCATCTGTATGGTCACATTCAGGGTTTATTCAAAAACCATAAGTTTTTTGATGGCTTATGGTTTTTGAATAAACCCTGAATGTGACCATACAGACGGAGTATTAATCGTTATTGCATGTGCGGAGTGCGTGGTACTGTTGAAGTACGTGAAACTGCATATATATATATATATATATATATATATATATATATATATATATATATATATATATATATATATATATTTATATTTATTTCAAAATGCACACTAAATAAGATGTAGACCTTACAACACACACCACATACTAATATTGCTGTTATCCCTAATCATAAAGTGGATTAAAAAAATCACATACTCATTTCTTTATGTAATTTAAAATACAAATGACACTTTAGTCGCTACACTTGGCTCAGGAACTCAACGGGACATTCTAGCTTGTGTATAAAAAACAAGCACTTAGATTTACAAATATATTTTAAACATTTACCTGTTCCTCTGGTGAGCCATAGAGCTGGCTGTACAGGGTCAAAAACTCAGTTACTAGCAACTGAAGCTCCTCTGGCGAGAAGGATGGGGTCCTGTCATCTGCTCTTCCTGGCATTTAGGCTCTCAGAGGTCAGAAACAGCAGCAAAAGTTGAGGAGGTGTTGTTGGCTGCGGTTTTAGGAGGCAAGTGAGCTTTTTTTAAGCGTTGTGTACATGTACACAACATATGTGATCAACTATGACACAAACATCCATTACCTGTCGTATGTTGCATTCACGCACGTTAGTCTGTGGCTGGGTTTGTAGTGCATTTTCACATCCAGTAGGCATTCAACTTTCGCCGTGGTTCACTCATTCCAAATGTCCTGATGGCGATGTCAGGCAGCTGCCATTTTAGATGGTCAGATAATGTGCTTGGGAATGTTTAGTGCGTCTCCACCACTCAAAATGTTTGCTACTTTGTTTACACAGAAAAAATGCTAATGTCATTCTTTAAGTAAGAAAAAATCAACATTTATATGCAGTGCGTTACTGTGGTTTAGTGAGATAGTTGCTCGATGTTGGTTACACTTCCGTTGATGGTAGTATGTTGGAAAAACATTACAAAAAAAAATGTGCAAATAATACATTTAAAATGTATTATTTACACTTTTTTAAATCATTACACTTGTAAAACATTATAATTGTTAAAAATATATACCAATTGTCCATGTTGTGTTAAGATATGTTAAGAAACTATTTATATATTTTTTTCAAGACATGACATTTGTGTCATTGTGTCATTCATCTAAAAAAATGAACCAGTAAATGATTTAAAATGTACATTATTTCATGCAGACATTAAACCCAGGAAGATTGAAGAGACAGCAGCCAGGGGTGTTCCAGCCATTTCCAGACCTTGCCACCATGGAAGCACAGGATATTATCAAAAAGCTCAGATTGAATAGGCACACTAAACTAGATTTATGTCATCAGCTGGAGCCAGATCGTCTGCCACACAATAGAAATCCCACATCTATTACGCCAGAGGTCAAACTCATGCCAGTACTTCATTTTGTGGCCACAGGATTATTCCAATACACTGTGACAGTATCTGGTGGAATGCCGCAACCAACTTTCAGTGGTGCGCTACAAGAAGTTATTTATTCAATGATGAGACACAACAACAGCTTCATCCAGTTTCCACAACAAGAGGATTTTGCCAATATGAAGGGTGATTTTTATGGTTTGGTCGCCTACCACACGTGATGGGAGCAAACTATGGCACACATATTGTCATAGTGCCTTCTCACGCCAGGGAACAAGTTTATCCGAATCGGAAGAACTTTTATTCAATCAATGTGCAAGTTGTCTGCTTACCTGATTTGTACATCACAAGTGTCAGTATGCGTTTCCCCGGATCAACCCATGATTCCTTTATACTACGGAACAGCAGCAAATGTCACAACTTGAACCTGAGAGGTCCTGGCTTGTTGGCAAATGCAATCTGACATAATATTGTTTGGGTAATTTCAAAGTGAATAATCTGTAATTGTGTTACATACGGTGGCTCTTTTAGATTTTTCCATTGAGGAGACTAAGCTTATCCTAACTTACCATGGTTGTGACACCGCTGAGGAACCCAATAACACCTGGAATGTCCACTCAATGAGGCCCATGGAAGATTATGAAAGCCAGAGGAGCGGGCTTTTGAACTTCTAAAGGCAGATTTCCCTGTCTGGATAAGACTGGTGGAACCCTCCTCTACTCGCCTGATAAGGTGTGCGTTATCACCATGGCCTGCTGCATGTTAAATAGCATAGCCCACAAAGGAACATCCCAAAAATCACAGAGGATGGAGACCATGATGTTGAAATGCTAAATGAAGGTGATAGTGGTGAGGAGGAAGGAATTTACATATTTCAAGATGTTATTAGCAACTTCGGCATCTGAGTGTAAGTATGCATTTACATAATATGACATCAAGGTTCAACCAACGTTTAATCTCATGAGGAGAACAGTCTGTGCTGGACATTTTTTTCGGAATGGCAAGTTTATGAAATCCAGGCTAAATATATTTTTTGATCAAGTGTTGACACATTGACTACTGGGTTCATTTAGAATGTTTTTCTTTGTTTGTTCTTAGAAATTGTGTCTTCAAAAGTACTCATTTGTAAAGTGTCTAATGTGTAATGTGATTAGGTGAATTTATTTTTTGTGTTGATCTGTTTTAGGATCATTTACCATTCAATCTTCATTTTCGACATTTCAACTTTGTGACATTTGATGTTATATGCTGCTGTGGCGAAGTACTAAAGGAAAATAGGTTGACATACAAAGACTCTTGTACTGAGGCTACTTACACAGTGATTAAATTGTAGTTTGAAAATTGCATTGGACTTGTTTTCTGTTGAGTGCTGGCACCAAGCCGATAGGTGCTGTTTGAATTGCAGTAAGCAAATGTGATAGTCAACACTAAGCATAGTAATCTCTCTTCATATTGCCAAAATGGCCATAATGTGTGAAGTGTATGAAGCTTTGATGTGTCTATTCATTGTAGGAAGGAATTCTTGTTGTACACCACTTAAAATTGTTTGTGACATTCCAACAGTGTATTGGAAAACTCCTGTGGCCACCAAATTGAGTACTGCCACGATTGTAGACTCTTGGGGGGAGATTTACAAAGATTTTGCACAGGGTTAACATCACAAAAGTGATGCTAACCAGTGCGAAATGTTTGTTTTGCTATTTACTTTCCAGTGCAAAGCATTTTATGCGCTGGAAAGCACCCTCAAAGTAGCGCAAAGCAGCGAGAAGCACTGCTGTGCATTACTTAGCGCCGAGAGGGCATTACATGGATGGAACTTGGGCGTTCCCATGCAACCACCCATGCCTATTGATGCAAAACCATATTTACAAAGATTTGTAGACATGGTTTTGCGCCAAAAGTTAAAGCCTCTTCAAAGAACTAGCTAACAGGAGAAATTATTTAATTTCTCTGTGCTTCTATGACTTTGCATGTGTGCTGAATCCAATTCAAACAAGCTTTTTTCGACAGTCTAGTCATAAAAGCACGATACATAAATATTTTCATAAAACACAGTATAAAATATGGTTAAAGCCTGTTTGAGAAAATTAGAATCTACCATCATAAGCAGAGAATTTCAATAAAAAACATTTAAAACTACTATATATACTCGAACAGTAAAAAGAACAGCATTTTCTGAAATTCATGAATAAAGGGGTACAATGGTTTGGCCACAGGTAATTAATCCAGACACTTGAATGCTAAATAAATCTACAATACATAATATGTAGCTTATGGCTCAACTAGTGCATGTGAAAATGAACATTAACCAATATGGCCTTCAATTTGTAGGGAGAGATTGCAATCTTATAGCCCAAGACCAACCCAAAACTTTTGCTAGTGCAATGACAATAGGAGTTGACGTGTCAGTGCGCAATATTCTTAGTGCTTCACCACTCCTTCTAGTTCCTAGTAATTTGCAAATTGGTGTCAACCAAGAGCTGCGTGGGGCAGCATATTCTGGGCAGGCAAACAGTAAGTGGGCCAGCGACTTCAGATTGGCCTGGCATGCGAGACACATATTGTCACTTGAGTTGGCCCATCTAGCTGTGAAAGATCTTATTGGCAGTGAACCCACCCTGAATTGGAAGTATAACTTCCGATCATGTGGTTTTGTTGTGGTGTCTTAATACCTTCTAGGCTAGGGGTTGGTTTAACTTCCAAAAAGCCTCCTGTTAGTGAGGGTGTGTCACTATTTCTCTGTATGTTATGCATCACCATGTCCCAATATTTTTCTTTTAGAATCTTTTTCGAAGGGAACAGGGAGCTTGCCGGATCATCCGAAAATGTGGTCATGCCAATGCTTACTAGAGTGGCTCTAACCTCCTGTAACCATTTAATTCTATGAAAGCTATCTGCCTTTATTAGATCTTTGAAGCCTGCAGCATAGGATGCCAATTCAGGTGGGCACCAAATTCTACACCAGTAAAGTAATGGGCGTAATCTCGCTATATCCGCCAGTGCTTTTCTACCAAGGTCATAAAGTAGGGGGCACACAGGAGTGCTTTGCGAAAGATTGGTGATCTTGTGTAGGAACCTATTTTCTACTACAGTAAGAAGTTTGGACAGATTCTCGCGACCCCAAAGCTCAGCCCAGTAATGGGCTGAGCTAACCACTTTCATATTGCATAATTGCAGCATCGGACTAACTGGTTTTGTGAGAGAGGTGTTAAACTCAAGTTGTAGGGCTCCCAATAGTTTCCGGTGCTTCAGTGTTGCTAAGTAAAGCTGTTGCTTCTATTTCTAGTCATTCTGTATAGTAACCCCCAGGTATGTAAAGGCACTTACTTATTCTAGGGGGCAGTTATTCACAAGGATGCCACCTTTGAATGCTCTATGTGGAAAAAAAGACATGAATTTTGTTTTTGACACATTAATTTACAAGCCCCGTGAGAAGCAGAACTCCTCAAAGATTAACAGAGCTAGCTGAAGGCCACGCTGGGTCTTTGAAAAAATTATTGTGTCATCTGCAAACATTAAAATAGGGAATACTACCCCTGCTAAAATTGAGGTACCAGTAGCAGTAGACTCCATACAATTCACTATTCCATTGATAAACAAAGAGAATAGAGTGGGTGTCATGACACAGCCCTGGCGCAAACCTCTCTCTATGGGAAAGGGATTGGTTACATTACCCTGTCTGCCCCATCAAATTTGGGCATAATTATCCTTGTGTAATCTAGTAATGAGCGTTAACAGTTCAGAAGACATCCCCATTTCTTGCAGCATCACACATAGTTTGGTACGGGGAAGAGATCAAATGCTGACGTTCGGTCAACAAAGTCAGCATACAAGCTGGCCTTACCCAGAAACACCGTCTTCCAGTATAATAAAATAAATCGGTCAATGGTACTGGTATGTGCCCAAAAACCAGCTTGCGATGGGGATAAAATACTATATCGGTCTATCCAATCTTGAACCTTGTTAAGAACTAGTCGCCCCATTATCTTTTGCAAGGAGTATATTAGGCTAATTGGCCTATAGTTACCTGGGTGGGATTTGTTCCCTTTTTTCAAACCAGGGATCATTTGTGCCCCTTTCCAGGAGTCGGGGACTGGTACAGGAGAATGTACTGACACCATCTGGCTTTATCATAAAGGAATATATCCGCCAGGATGCCGTCTGGGCTGGGTGCTCTACCTCCCATTACTGATCTAAGGGCTGCGTCTATGTCAGTCCTGCAAAAAGCCTCATCTTGATAGAATGAGCGGGTAGGTTCGACTAAGTCTGTCTCAGATGGACTATGGGCATATTGGGGTTTAAAATGATTAACCCATTCTTCCTGGGCTACATGGTTTTGTGGCTATTGTGGCTGCCCTCCCCATCCCATTTTATTATGTTCCAGAAGTGCTTGCTATTACTCATGGCGCAAGCCTGCTTATGATCCTGCCATCTGTTTTCATCCCAGGGTTTCGTGGCTTTTTTTCTGGGTACTCCTGTATATTTGCCTACTAGCTCGTACTTTAGCAGGATCTCCTGCTTTGATAGCATGCCCTAAAGATTCCCATGCCACTCTACATTCTTTGTTGAACCAGTGACAGAATTTCATATATTCAATGCTCTTGGACTTGCACTGCTTGATAAAGTAAGTTTGTAAAAGGGAGAAGAATTTGTTATGGGTATGAATTATAAACTCTGGAACCTCAATATTGGCCGTGCTAGCCTCTAGCTTGGCTATGGCGTGGTCAATGTCCTTCATGATGTAATCTATGAGTTCGGGCTTCTCTAGTATCTTCATCCATTTTAAGCGTCTCACATCATTTGTCGGGACGACATCAAGAGAGAGCAGTTTGCTTCTTATCTGTGTAGGTGCCCTCTGTGTTAATAACTCCAGGGTCGCACATAAGGGATTATGATCGCTCTCTAACCGGTCCCGCACAATCATATCTCCAAACGTGTGCCATAGCTTCACGCTAATTAGTAAATAATCTATGCGATTAGCACTATGACCATTATTAAATGTAATTACCCCAGTTCTCTCTGAAGGGGATCTTCCATTTGCCTCCCGTAAACCTTTCTCCAGACAAATGGAATTAATTTGAATTGCCACATCCGTCCATTTTTTTATGGGTGCAAGTTCCAGTTTTGGGATGCCCCACTGGGCATCTTCCTCTTCTATGAGTTTACAATTCACATTGACAAGGGGCTCGAAAGACGAGTTATAGTCACCCGCAATTCAAACTTGCGAATCACCGGAATATAGGTCAAGAAGATCGTCGAGAGCCGCTAAAAGTTCCGTCTTCTTCCCCCTGGTTCCTCTCACATAAATGTTATAAATGTCAACATACCCTTGTGAACCCATCTTTACCCTTAGGGCCAGAATGTCATTGCTCTGGGTCTGGAGTACCTGTATGTTGTAGCATATTTCTTGTCAGAACCAAATTGTCAGTCCCCATGATGGGCGGCCTTTAGTTCCTCTAGTTGCTGGAATATGGTAGTTTAGATAGCCTGTACAGTAAAGGGGGTCCACCAACCAAGTTTCCTGAAAAAGGCAGATGTCATAACACTCAATAAAGGAATGCCATTCTGCTGATGTGACCTTTGAACTCAACCCTGCAATGTTCCATGATATCATGGTTTCCCTTAGAGGGGTATGGCAAGATGGCAGTAGCCCATTTGACCTTTTGGGAGATGTGCCTCTAGCAACCCGCAAGCCCTCTGGCGAAGATGGTGATGTGGTTGTGGGTCTACAAGTAGGGCTGGGGCCATAACATGAGAGCTTAGTACTAAGAGGGCAGACCCTGCTATTTTTCGGGCTTTTATGGGATCCTTGCTGCAAATGAGGCTCACTCTCAAGTCAGTCATTAATCTCCAATGTGGAACTTCCTGCTGGAAGGGTGTGTGTCTGTCTGGCAGGTTGACTTCACTGGGTACTCTGTATGGATTGTCTGAACTGAATGGATGACTATTCCGGAGGACTGATTCGAAACTCCAGAGCTAGAAGATTTTCAGCAAGATCCGCCCCATTTAGAGTAAGCTCAATTACATTCTGACTGTTTCACTGGAGAGGTAAGCCTACGAGCCCTGATGCTGTCATCCCTTATGACTGAGCGGCATCCTCTGACATGCCGTATCCAATGAATGGCTTTGTTAGTCAGGGAATCTGCATTTTCTGTACCTCTACTGGTGTCATACTTAGGTACATTCACCATGTAAATTCTGGGGGTTTGAGGCACATAAAGAGTGTTCAATTCAGCCAGCCAGTGTTGCATACTACCCGGAGGGTGTTGAATTTGAGAAGAAAAAGTATGTCTACCATGCATTAAATGGTCCCGCGTTGCTGCTGCGCTACGGTAGTCATTAAAATTGCTTGAGATGAAGTAAGTGCTTGTCCGTGGATGGTAATGGCGTTGTCTTTTGGGTCGTGGCAGCAAGGGGGACATTGTGTGACCATTATGACTATTGCCCTTAGCAAGGGTAGCTGTTTCTCTAGCAGTATGATTAACCTGACAAAGTTAGAGAGGATGTCCTATCGTGAGGTTTGCACTCTCTGTACGGGAAGAGTCCCTTTGCGATAGTAGCTTAACCATAGAGGTTAGGTCCTCTAACTTAGATTTCATAGTCTCTATTTCGAGCCGAAGCATGTTAACAAGTTGAATCATGTCCTGGGAATCTGTGTTAGGCCTTGAGACTGTCCCTGAGCTATTAGTCAGAGGTGATTGGGATGGCTGGGGCCTCCCTTCCCTATCAGTATTAGTCAGTTTTGACAGGGGAGAAAACCTGTTTGTACAGGTTTTCGCAGGATCGGATTCTTGAAAGTTGGCAACAGGAGGGCTGGTGAGAGACTGACTTTCCCTCTATATTTGATGTAATAGACCCTTTTTTACGTGGTTTGAGGAATATGGCTGGGATAGCCGGATAGCTGCTTGGCCTTCGGTTGGTAAATTGAGTGGCTCTGAGGGGGATGTGTTAGTGCCAGATTGCTCAATTGGCTCTACCTCTAAAATGTCCTCACACTCGCTAATGAGGGTGTCTATACGGTCTAGGACACAGTTACTACCTGCGTGTTTATGTAACTTCCTAGCCTTTTTCCCTTTGTTGACCCGACCGGTACCACCGCCTCCACCTCCACTTCCCTCCATGGATTTTCTTTTCCCCATACTCCAAAGTCGTAGAGAAAACAAGCCAAACCTGCCAGCTTGTCCTCAAGTGCTCGTAGGTCTAAACTACAACCAAAATGAAAATCGGATAGCATTTGGTACGTAGGCGCACAATGGATAAAGACAGTATAGATCACTTCAAAATTCAAGGTGGAAACTCTGCTTAGCGCTATAACGAAGTGAGAACAAAGTTAATCAATACCTCAGCATCCAATGCTAATCCATGGGACAGTCCAGAGTTAGAATGCCAGATGAAAAAGAGATTGCCCTGCCCTGCCTCTTGCTGTCAATGACGGGCAAGGACGGGCCTGCCCTTGGCTCGCACTTCGCCCGGGTGCAGCCATCGCTGCGGGATGAGAGGCAACGCTTTATGTGCGATGTTGATTCTGGCGCCTCCCCATCACTAGCGGCACCTGTGAAAGTAGTGTTGCACCCTGGGACTGGTAGTCCCCTACCAAGGTGAAGGATGTTGTGGCAATGCTGGCGAGTGAAGCCCTGGGACTCCGTTCTCACCAGGGTTTGTGGAGATAAGGCAATGTCACCAGACAGCAGGAAAACAACAAGAAAAGCAAAGCAGGGTACCCTTCCTGTACAAAACCTATGCTAGACTCATGCACACACCCTAGTGCTATGGCGCTAAGATGTGTGCATGGTGCACAGCCACTGAAATCAGTGCAGGTGAAAGGGAAAGGGGAGGTGAGAGCCATATCTCAGAAGATATGATGCTCTCCTGCTCCCTCCCTGTCGCGCAACGCAACACAGCCTCGCAGAAGGCTGCACTGTGTTGCGTGACTTTTTTTGTAACTCTTCCATTTGGTGTTATTGTTGTGCAATTCCTATTGTGAGGTAGAAGATCTGGCTCCAGCTGATGACATAATTTAATAATATTTTGCCTATGTAATCTGATTGTTTTGATTACATCCCTTTTTTCTATGGTGGCAAGGTTTGGAACTGGAAATGTAAACATGGCACTGAATATTTGTGTTATGTAGGGTTGGTTATGTTTAGGAAAAAATTGACAAATATTTTTCAAATTTAGTAAAATACTGGTTGATGAGTTTTTCTTTTTTGCATTTTGCTGTCATGGTTGAAAATTGAGCGAAACATTATCTACTTGCAATTCATTTATGATTTAACTAACATTTGCTCACTTACATTATAAAATGTATGATGGAAGGAAAATAATTTTTAAAAAACTAGAGTAAAGAAATACAACACCAGTCTCTGACTTTGTAAGTTTTGCTTTTATTAAACAAAAACACAGGATGAAAAACAAAAAGCCAACAATATTTGAAAAAGTCAGTCATGGTGAATGAAACCATTATTGAAGAGCCAGAATTGTTTGAAGTCCAATGTCGAATATATAACTGGCTTCAGAAAGGTAAATGTGTCCAGAAATAGTCCACACACATCGAATGGTAGTCACACACTGGAGGAAATTAGGTTCTGCGTCTCTTGGGGGGGGGGGGAGTCTTGCCATCCTCTCCTAGTGGTCCAGATGGCTGTGTGCTCCTTCGAGGGGCTGGTGAATCCACAGGTACAACGACAGAGGTGGGTTCAGGGACTCCCTTTCTGTGGCTGAGGAAGATGTAATTGGCCCAGATGTTGGCCCACAGAAAGGAGAAGATGGAGCTGGAAAAGCCCTGCACATATGGGTGTAAATGTCATGCTGCATCCCTGTCAGGGAGCCCATATTGGAGTTGTGATTTTCCATCTGAAAATTGAGCTCCCTTTACAAGTGCTTCTTCTCCAGGAGCTCTGTAGGGACCTGTCCCATCATATTTTGGGACTGATGGAGGGATCCCAAGACTTGGTCTATGGGGTCTTGGGTGACAGTTAATCCAGTGGCCTCAGCTTGCTGGCCCACAGGTTCCCTCACATGACCCCTACCCCCACTACCCTGTGACCTTGACCCAGTGTATCCAAATCCCACTGGTTCCTGGCTGAACCTGACGTGGTGGTATTGGCTGACCAGCAGCCAGGACTGGAGGTCACAAGATTGGGTTGCTGTTGCCTTGGACACAGGAAGTGGAGGTATCCATGGCCTGAGGTTTGGTAACAGCTGGGGTAGGGGGTGTATATGTGGGCTGAGTGAGACTTACTGGAGCCATCTGCCAAGACAGACCAGATGGGCCGGCCAGCTCCTCATTATCCAGACTTGCTGGAGTGGAGTGCTCACTGAAGGCTGGTTCCTGGTGTAGAGTGGAGGTCTCCTTAGTGGCAGGTGTTTTCCCAGGTACTCTCAGAGTTGGACCTATTATGAATGAAAAAATTAATTATTAAAAGTCTGAATTACACATCAAATGAGTTTGAAGCTGAAAAAGTAGCAACCTAAAAGTAAAAAGATATTTAACATAATGATTATGTGTTTCAGTGGTATTATAATCAATAACAGAAACAGTTTAAATACCACACAGAAGTAAATTAGAAAAACTGGCAAAAAGATGTCTTAAAATGAAAAACACAATTTATTTATAAAGTATACAAGAAATATACAAACATTCTAAAGAGCACAGTACAGAGGAGAAATGTTAAATCAACCATTCCAATGCTTAGCATGCTAATACGTTGACTATTACACAACATAGAATGATATATAGCACTACTCGTCATATAAATATTGCAGAGTAAATTTTTTTTTAAACCTTTACAATCAGCAAACAAATACATACCTTACAATGTTGAAGTAAACAAGCTTTGCTTTGTAAAACACTTAAGATCAATTCTATAGCATAACAAGGATAGGACAAATTAGAAATATCAACCTTGCACAATTTCTAAACTTAGCATGGACTATTGATTGATACATGCATTACACTTCAACATATGTGGAAATGTTGTACAGAAAAGAGAATGAGCAAGACAACATAGCAATCACAAAATGAAAACAAGGCAGTATGGTAGTTGTAGTCATTTCAAATATATATTATCAACACTTGCAACATTCAAAGTTAAACATACCTAGTCAAAATATGCAGTTAAAAATAACAGACATTTACAATATGACACACATTTGAAATATGGTATTTGGTGAAAAAAAGATTACAAGGACCATTACATATTGGGAAATGTAATGAAGGTTGAAACCTGTAATCCTAAATAAAAGATAATAAGTTGAAGCACACAACCAAGACAAAAAATAGATTGATACAAATATATGTAGGCTTCAATGTTTGCAAAAGGTGCAAAACACATTAGCAACAGCTCCGTCCGCATCCTTAGAGTGTTTACCATCTCGTCTTTGTCTCACCGCCACCAACGTGAGTTGACTCCTCTTAGCTGAATAGGAATGGCGTAGAGTGGAGTAGCGCAGAGATGCATAGAGTTGAGTCACATAGAATGGAATAGCATAAAGTGGAAAGGCATAGAGCGGCGTAGATTGGAGTTGTGTAAAGTGGAATTGCATAGACTGGAGTGGTGTACAGTGGACTAGCATGGAGTGGAGTTGCATAAAGTATAATACTGTTGGGAGTGGCATGGAGTGGAGTGGCGTAGAATGGAATAGCGTACAGTGGAATCAGATGATTCAGTGCAGTGGAGTACAGTGGAGTGGTATAGAGTAGAGTGGCATAGCTGGGAGTGGGGTAGAGCAGAGTGGCATTGAGTACACTGGTGTAAAGTGGAATAGCATAGACTGGAGTGGAGTGACATAGAGCGAAGAAGCATAGAGTGGAGTGGTGTGAAGTAGAGTAGCAAACTATGGAGTGGCATACAGTGTAGCAGCATACAGTGGCATAGTGTACAGTTGATTGTGTAGATTGGAATAGTGTAGACTGCAGTGGTGTATAGTGGAGTGGCGTGCAATGGAGTCATGTACAGTGGAGTGGCATACAGTGGAGTGGCAGAGAGTCAGTGGCATAGAGTGGAATGCAGCAGAGTGAACCGGCGTAGAGTGGAATGGTGTCGAGTGGAGTAGTATAGAGTGGCGTACAGTGGAATAACGTAAAGTGGAGTGGCATAGAGTGCAGTGGCATAAAGTGGAGTGGCATAAAGTGGAATAGCATACATTGGAGAGACGTATAGTGGAGTGGCATAGAGTGTAATAGTATAGAGTGAAGTGGCATAGAGTGGAGTAGCATAAAGTGGAGTGACATAGAGTGGAGTGGAGTAGAGTGGAGTGCATACAGTGGAGTGGCATAGAGTGGTGTAGAGTGCAGTGGTGTAGAGACGAATAGCAGAGACTGGAATGACATAGAGTGGAGTGGCGTGGAGCAGATTGACATAGAGTTGAGAGGCGTACAATGTAGTGGTGTAGAGTGGAATAGCATACAGTGAATTCGCATTTGGTGGGATTGCATAGACTGGAATGATGTAGGATGGAGTGTGTAGAGTGGAATAGTACAATGGAGTGGCATACAGTGGAGTGATAGGAGAGTGGAGTGGCATAGAGTGGAATAATGTAGAGTGGGATAGCGTTGAGTGGAGTTGCATACAGTTGAATAGAGTAGCAATAAGTGACATACAATGGAGTGCCATAGAGTGGAGCAGCGTACAGTGGAATGGTGTACAGTGGAGTGGCATACAGTGGAATAGCATAGACTGAAGTGGCAGAGTGGAGTGGAGTGGGAGAGAGTGGAGTGGCATGGAGTAGAGTTGCGTATAGCTGAATAGTGTACAGTGGAGTGGCATAGCGTGGAGTGGTGTAGAGTGGAGTGGCATACAGTGGAGTGGCTTGGAATGGAATAGCATAGAGGGGAGTAGTGTAGAGAGGAGTGGCATAGAGTGGAGTGGCATAAAATGGAGTGGTGTAGAGTGGAGCAGCTGAGTGGTATCGCGTACAGTGGAGTGGCATAGAGTGCAGTGGTATGCAGCAGAAAAGCATAGAGTGAAGTTGCATAACTGCAATAGCATAGAGTGCAGTGGCATAGAGTGGAATGGCGAAGAGTGCAGTGGCCTACAGTGATATAGCATACAGTGGAGTAGCGCACAGTGGAGCGGCATAGAATGTAGCGGCATAGAATGGAGTGCAGTATAGTGGAGTGGCGGCGTACAGTGGAATTCATTAGAGTGGAGTGGCATACAGTTGACTTGTGTACAGTTGAATAGTGTAAAGTAGATTGATGTAGGCTCTAGTAGTGAACAGTGTGGTAGCGTGTTGTACAGTAGAGTGTTGTGGTGTGTATGCCTTTCAAAAATAAATGTTTTTAGCATACTTTGTCTGAGTTCTGGGAGATATAGGTCAGTATTAGATTCTATTGTTCCACCTTGCCTATTACCACTTTAATAAAGATACAGAGTAAAGTGGTATAGAGTGGAGTGGTGAAGAGTGGCATAGAGTGCTAGAGAATAGAGTGGAGTAGGGTAGAGTGGAGTGGCGTAGAGCGTAATAGCATAGAGTGGAGTGGTCTAAGGTGGAGTGGCATAGAGTGGAGAGGCATACAGTAGAATAGGGTACAGTGGAGTGATGTACAGTAGCATACAGTGGAGTGGCATTGAGTGGAGTGTCAATAGCGTGGAGTGGCGCACAGTGGCGTAACATAGACTGTAGTGGTAAAGAGTGGAATTGCATAGGGTGATGTAAAATGGAGTCACATGGAGTGGATTGGCATAGAGAGGAATAGCATAGAGTGGAGCGGCATAGAGTTGAGTGGTGTAGAGTGTTATAGCATAGAGTTGAGTTGCACAAGATGGAGTGACGTACAGTGGATTGGCGTACAGTGGAATAGCATGCAGTGGAGTGACATACAGTGGGATACAGTGAAGAGGCATAGAAGGGATTGGTGCAGCATGGAGAGGTGCACAGTGGAGTGGCTTAGAGTGGAGTGTATTCGAGTGAAGTAGCATAGACTGGAGTGACTTGAAGGAGGGTGGCATAGAGTGGAATAGCATAGAGTTGAATGACCTAGTGTTCAGTGGTGTACAGAGGAATGGCATACACTGGAACAGCATAGACTGAAGTGGCGGAGAGTGGAATTACATAGACTGCAGTGGAATAGAGTGGAGTGGCATCCAGTAGGATAGTATACAGTGGAGTTGCATAAAGTGGAGAGGCATGGAGTGGAATAGTGTAGAGTGATGTGGACCAGAGTGGAGTTGCATTCAATGGAATAACATAGAGTGCAGTAGTGTACAGTGAAGTTGAGTAGCATGCAGTGCTGTACAGTGGAGTGGCATAGAGCATAGAGCCATATAGTGGAATAGCATACAGTGGAGTAATATAGAGTGGAGTTGCATACAGTGGAATAGTGTTGAGGGGAGTGGCGGAGAGTGGGGTGACCAAGAGTGGAGTTGCATACAATGGAATAACATAGAGAGCAGTAGTGTACAGTGAAGTTGAGTACCATGCAGTGCTGTACAGTGGAATGGCATAGAGCATAGAGCCATATAGTGGAATAGCATACAGTGAAGTGATATAGAGTGGAGTGCCATACAGTGGAATACTGTTGAGTGGAGTGGCAGAGAGTGGGGTGACCAAGAGTGAAGTAGCATACAGTGGAATAGCGGAGAATGGAGTGGCAGAGAGTAGAGTGGCGTACAGTCTACTAGCATACAGTGGAGGGGCATACAATAGAGTGGCGTACGGTAAAATAACATAGAGTAGAGTGGCGCAGAGGATAGTGGTGTAGTTGCATACAGTGGAGTGGCGTACAGTGGAGTCGCCGAGAGTGGAGAGCCATTCAGGGGAATATTGTAGAGTGAAGTGGCCTATAGTAGAGTGGCAAACAGTAGAGTGGCGTACAGTTGAGTGGTGTAGAATGGAATAGCATAGAGTGGAGTGCTGTAGAGTGGAGTGGTATACAGGAGAATAGCATACAGTGGAGTGACGTACTGTGGGGTGGCATGCAGTGGAATAGAGTAGAGTCGAGTGGTGTAGAGAGGAGTGAAGTACAATGGAATAGCGTAAGGTGGAGTCCCGCACAGTGGAATGGCATAGATTGCAGTGATATAGACTGGAATAGCATTGAGTACAGTGGTGTACACTGGAGTGGCATAGAGTGGAGTGGTGTGGAATGGATTGGCATGCCACATAGTAGAGTGCAGCCGCGGTCCATGCAGGTAACAGCGGTGGGGCGGAGGGGCCTTGAAAGGGGGGATTCCGAGGGATGATGCCAAGGGAAAATGAAATGATTCATTAATTTTTCCTCAGCATCGTCCCTCTGAATCCCCCTTACACTGCCCCACTGCCCCACCGCTGTTACCTGCTCGGACGGCAGCTGGTAGAGTGTAGTGTCGTAGAGTGGAATATCATACAGTGGAGTGCGTAGAGTGGAGTGGGGTACAGTTGGGTGGCATGTCATAGAGTAGATTGTAGTGTCACACAGTGGGGTGGCGTAGACTGGAGGGCTATAGGGTTGAGCGTTTTGTCGCACAGTTGAGTGTGGTAGAGTGGAATGCTGTAGAGTGGAGTGGCATAGAGTGGAGTGGCTTGGAGTCTAGTCGTGTAGAGTGGAGTGGCATAGAGTGGAGTGACATACACTGGAATAGCGTACAGTGAAGTGTCATACAGCGGTGTGATATACAGTGGCGTGGTGTAGACTCAAGTGGCGTACAATGGAGTGGCATAGAGTGGAATAGTTTACAGTGGAGTGGTGTAGAGTAGAGTAGCGTACAGTGGAGTGGCTTACAGTGGAATACCGTAGAGTGGAGGGCGTACAGTATAGTGGTATAGGGTGAAATAGCATAGCGTGGAATGGTGTGGAGCGCAGTGGTGGAGTGACATAGATTGGAGTGGTGTACGGGGTAATAGTGTACAGTGAAGTGCCAGAGAGTGGATTGGCATTCAGAGGAATAGTGTAGAGTGTAGTGACGTACAATGGACTTGCATACAGTGGAAACGTGTAGAGTGGAGTGGTGTATAGTGTAGTGGCTTTGAGTGTAGTGCCATAGAGTGGAGTGGTGTAGAAAGGAATAGCATAAAAAATTGGTGTAAAGTGGAGTGCCGTAGAGCGAAGTGTCATACAGTAGAATAGCATGCAGTGGAGTCACGTACAGTGGATTGGTTTACAGTAGTGTGATGTAGTTTGAAGTGGCATACAGTGCAATAGTGTAGAGTGGAGTGGCATACAGTAAAGTGACACACAGCGGAGTGACATACAGTGGAGCGGCCTACAGTTGAATGGCATACACTGGAATAGCATTGAGTACAATTCTGGACACTGGAGTGGCGTTGAGTGGATTCTAGTAGAGTGGATTGGCATAGAGTTGAGTGGGGTAGAGTGGAATACTGTACAGTGGAGTGAGAAGAGTGAAGTGGTGTCAGCTGCGGCCCATGCAGGTAAGAGAGGGTGGGGCCAGGTGGGGGGGATTTCAACAGACGATGAAGAGGGAAAATTAAAAAAAAATGTATTTTCCCTCGTCATCGTCCGTCAAAATCTTCCCCTCATCGGGCCCCACCGCTCTTATCTGCAGAGGCCGCGGCTAAGTGGCGTACAGTGGAGTGGCATGTTGTAGAGTACAGTGGAGTGGCGTACAGGGGGGTGGCGAAGGCTGTTGTGTGATTGAGTTCAGGACATTGTGGTACAGTAGAGTGGAGTGCTGTAGAGTGGAATGCTGTAGAGTGGAGTGGCATAGAGTAGAGTGGCATAGACTAGAGTGGTGTAGAGTGGAGTGGTGTATGTGGAGTGACATAGAACGGAGTGCAGAATGGAGTGGCAGAGAGAGAATTAGCCTGCACTGGAATAGCGTAGAGTGGAATAGCGTACAGTGAAGTTGCTTAAAGTGGAATAGCATACAGTGGTGAGATGTACAGTGGCATGGTGTAGAGTTAAGTGGCATAGAGTGGAGTGGCGTACAATGGAGTGGTATACAATAGAATTATGCAGAGTGTAGTGGTTTACAGAGGTGTTGCGAACAGGGGCGCAGCATAGAGTGGAGAGGAGGGCCGTGGAGTGGAATGGCATGCAGTGGTGTGGCGTAGAGTGGAGAGGTGTAGAGTGGAATGGCAAACAGTGGAATAGTGTAGAGTGGAGAGGCGCAAAGCAGAGTGGCGGAGAAAGGAATATCGTAGAGTGGACTGCTGTAGAGTGGAGTGCCATAGAGTGAAGTGGCATATAGTTAAACAGCACACATGTAGTGTGGCATACATTGGAGTGGTGTACAGCAGAGTTGCATAGAGTTAAGTGGCATACAGTGCTATAGAGTAGTGTGGAGTGGCGTACAGTAGAGTGTCATAGAGTGGGATAGTGTTGAGTAGGGTGGTGTACACTAGAGTGGCATAGAGTGGATTGCCGTGGAGTGGATTTGCACAGAGTTGAATAGTGTAGAGTGGAATGCCGTAGAGTGGAGTGCATAGAGTGGAGTGGCATGTTGTAGAGGAGTGGTGTATGAGGAGTGGTGTATACTGAAGTGCGATAGACCTGTGTACATTGTTGTACATTAGACTGGAGTGCCTTAGAGTGGAATGTTGTAGAGTGGAGTGGCTTACATTGGGGTAAATTAGAGTGGCGTAGACTGGAGTGGCATAGCATGGAGTGGCATAAGGTGTCGTGGCATAGGATGGAGTAGGATACATTGGAATAGCATAGAGTGGAGTGGCGTATAGCTAGTTGCATATAGTGGAATAGTATAGAGAGGAGTTGCGTACAATGGTGTGACATAGAGTGGTGTGGCATAATGTTAATTGGCATAGAGTGGAATAGTGTACAGTGAAGTGGCGTAGAGTGTAGGGGGGTAGAGTGGAGCAGTGTACAGTGCAGTGGTGTACAATGAAATACCATAGATTGGAGTGGCGTACAGTGGAGTAGGGGATAGTGTACAGCGGTGTGGCATAGAGTGGAGTACAGTAGAATGGATTTGCATGGAGTGGAATGGCCTCCGGTGGAGGTACATACAGTGGAGTGGAGTAGAGTGGAGAGGTGTACAGTGGAATAGCGTAGAATTGAATGGGGGAGAATGCAGTGGCATACAGTGAATGAATACATTTGAATACATATGTGCTATTTAAAGTGCAGGGCTACTCCTATAAGGAGTGTCCCAGTGCTGAGAGATCAGAAGCAACTGAGTAATAGCAGACAAAGAGAAGAATCTATCTAAAAAAGCCACATCTTCAGATTTTTCCAAAACAGGTTCTGAAGTAGATTGTCACAGCTACAGCAGAAGGGAATTCCAGAGTTTAGAAAGCCAAAAAGCTAAAAGGTCTTTCACCAGAATGAGCTTTCCTAACTCTGGGAACCTGCATTAGCAGTGCCTCTGAAGACCTGAGGCACATTCTACGAGAATAAGTAAGAAGAGGATGCAGATGAGCTACCCCAATCTTCCCATGAATCCTGAAACAGAAGCAAAGTGCTTTGAAATAGAGGTGGTTCTACACTGGGAGCCAGTGCGGTTTATGAACTGTCATAACCATAGATGCATGTTTAGGGGGGTTGAGCAAAAGGTGAACTGCAGAGTTTTGAACACGCTGAGATCCCTTAATCCTAGCTTGAGAAGTTCCCAGATATAAGATGTTGCAGTTGTCCAGCTGAGAGACCCCTGAAGCTTGGATCACTGTCTTCTGGACTGGGAAAGGCAAAATATTAATACAACTTTTGAGACATTTAATAATGACAAAACACTTGCCAGCTAAGGCTTTGATTTTACTTTCACAAGTGGGTTTGTCATCAAACCAAAAACCCATGTTTTTAACTTTGTGTTTAGGCTGTGGAAAGGGACACAGAGACTCCGGCCACCAAGCAGTGGACCATATCAAGGGCTGCTTGCCGAGGATCAGGACCTCCGTCTTACCTGCGTTTAACTTCAGGCAGTTGAGGTTCAGTGGAATAGCATACAGTGGAGTGGCATACAGTGGAGTTGCATACACTGGAATAGCGTATAGCGTAGAGTGATTTCCCATAAAGATGAGTGAGGTAGAGTGGAATACTGTATAGTGGAGTGCATAGAGTGGAATGGCGTACAGTGGAGTGGAATGCTGTAGAGTAGAGTGGAGTGGTGTATAGTGGAGTTGCGTAGACTGAAGTGTGATAGGGTTGTGTACCTTGTCATACAGTAGACTGAGTGCCGTAGAGTGGAATGTTGTAGCGTGGTGTGCATAGAGCAGAGGGGCATACTGTGGAGTGGAATAGAGTAGAGTGGCATAGACTGGAGAGGCATAGATTGGAGGGGTATGGGGTGGAGTGTCATATAGTGTAGTAGTGTAGAGTGTAGTGGCATAGAGTGGAGTAGCATGCATTGGAATAACATACAGTGGGTGGCATACAGTGGGGTTGCATTTAGTGGAAAAGAGTTGAGTGGAGTGGCGTATAGTGCAGTGGTGTGGCATAGAGTTAAGTGGCATAGAATGAGTGGCATAGAGTAGAATAGTGTATAGTGGGGAGGTGTAGAGTGGAGTGGCATAGAGTAGAGTGCAGTAGAGTGGAATAGCATGGAGTGGAATGGCACACCGTGATGCAGCGTAGAGTGGGGGTGCCTATAGTGGAATAGCATAGAGTGGAGTGATATAGAGTGGAGTGGAGGAGAATGTAGTGAAATACAGTGGAACAGCCTAAGGTGGAGTGGCATACAGTGGAGTTGCATACACTGGAATGGCGTATAGTGGAGTGGCATACAGTCAAGTGGCATAGAGTAGAATGGCATAGAGTGGTGTGGTGTAGAGTGGAACAGAGTACAATGGAGTGGCATGCAGTGTAGTGGTGTACAGCGTAGTGGCATAGAGTGGAGTGGAGTAGAGTGAAGAGGCATACCATGAAATAGCACACAGTGGAGTGGTGTAAAGTGGAATGGCATACAGTGGTACAGCATAGAGTGGAGTTGCTTACAGTGGAATAGTATTGAGTGTAGTGGCAGAGAGTGTAGTGGTGTGGAGTGGAGTGGCATACCATGTAATAGCCTACACGTAAAGTGGAGTGGCCTACAGTGCTGTGGCTTATGGTGGAATCATGTAGAGTGGAGTGGCTGAGATTGTAGCGGCATGGAGTGGAGAGAGGTACATTGGACTGGCGTACAGTGGAGTGGCGTACAGAGGAGTGGCATACACTGAAGTGGCAGAGAGTGAAGTGGCATTCAGTAGAATAGCATTGAGTGCAGTCGATACAGTTGAGTTGCATAAAGTGAAGTTGAGTAGAGTTGAATGGCAAACAGTGCAGTGGCATAGAGTGGAGTGGCGTAATGTAACAGCTTAGAGTGAGTGCTGTATAGTAACGTGAAACGTGACATACAATAGAATAGCATACAGTGGAGTGACGTACTGTGTAGTGGTGTAGAGTAGAGTGGCGTAGAGTGGTATGTTATGTTAGGTAATATTTATAAAGTGCAGCTGTTGCTCCGAGGAGCATCATGGCGCTATAGATGATTGAGTTGCAGGTATAGTGCAACAGCTACTGAGAAACAGGATTGAAAGAGTTAGATCAAGGTTCTGCATCGGGCATCCACAGAGGTGAAAATCCAGGTTTTTATGGACTTCCTAAAAAGGGTTTCTGACTGGGTGAGGCGAAGGCTACAAGGTGTTAGAAATGGGTATTTCTGGTTGGCTCAGGCTTGCGCCAAAGCCAGGCAGAAACCATCATTCTAAGTCAGGGAAAGCAAGTCACCCACCAAGATAACCCCTGCTCACCCTCTTGGTAGCTTGGCACGAGCAATCAGGCTTATCTCAGAGGCGATGTGTAAAGCATTTGCACACGCACCAACCAGCAACAACATCCCAGGCCCCCCACAAAAGGAACTCCACACAAGGTTATATAAAGATAGCCTTTGTATTATCAGAACACATCAGAATCATAATCACAGGATGTACATTGTGCAAACTGGCACGGGCAGTATTTACAAGGGATTATATACATGGGACAGGGCCACGTGGGCCACTGTCAGGAATATGCACTTTTAGAACTAGCACTTGGTAGAATTAGCACTTTGTAGGAATAACACTTAGAACATAGAACAAGCAGAAGCTTCACACATGATGCATAAAAACACATTCAGAGTTATAGGCTAAAAGCTTTACACATGAGGCATGAAAACCCATTCAGAGGTATAGGCTAGAAGCTTTGCACATGATGCATAAAAACACATTCAGCGGTGTAGGGAAAACACGACGCATAAAAACTCATTCAGCGGTGTCAGTAAGACACATGACGCATAAAAACACATTCAGCGGTGTAGGGAAGACACATGATGCATAAGAACACATTCAGCGGTGTAGGAAAGACACAAGACGCATAAAAACACATTCAGCGGTGTAGGTAAAACACATGATGCATAAGAACACATTCAGCGGTGTAGGAAAGACACATGATGCATAAGGACACATTCAGCGGTGTCAGAACACAGGGTGCGCAAAACATACTACACACAGTACATTTCCTAACACCCAAAGCATTAGCGCATTAATCATAAGTAGCACATAAATCACATTAGCGCAGAAATCACATGTAGCACACAACTCACATCAAAGTCCAGGTTGCGCCACTGCGCCAAAACCTAAACGTAGCAGCTGCCCACTACTTGCTGGGCAGCTGAGGACAGGGACAGAACAGGGCCTAAACGCTGCAGCAGGCACTAATTGCTGAGCAGTTGTGGAAGGCCAAGGTAGGGATGAAAGAGTGCAACTCACTCCTAAGTCCAGAAGAACACATGTCCCTAGAAAGGTAGCATGGGCGAATTTTGCGAATCTCGCGTTCGTGAATTTAGCGGATTTGCGAACTCGCAATCCGCAAAATCCGCGAATTCTCGCGAATTTGCGGATTTTTTTTTTTTTTTGTGTTCGCAAGTGTTTCTGCCAGTTCGCGAGGATTTGGTACTAGTTCGCAATTGCGAACTTACTTGTCGGCTCGCAACGGTCGCGACTATGTTGTTTCTACGTCTGGTTCATCATCACAGCCTCCCAGCACCCTCTGTTTCACCACTGGCACCCTCTCTTTGACCCATGCCACCCTCTGTTACATCAATGCCACCCTCTGGTTCATCATCAGTGTAGAAGATGGGGGGGAAAAGCAAGCCCACCTGCCCTGCTTGAACTGACATGAATTAATTTGGGGTTAGTTTATTAACAACACCTGCCCTGCCCCAACTGACAATAATGAATTAGGGGCTAATTAATGTGTCACTGAATTTGAAGTTCCAGCCTGGCACCTGCTTGTCTGCTCCCTTAGCTGTAAATCAGGACCTTTGTGGCATACAGTTAAGGTCAGAGCAGGGTCACACAATAGTTGCAAGCAGGCAACCGAATTCTGGAGGGCCCCCTCAGGAAGCACTACAGGGAATCGTTACAAATCATGAGGCTGACCTTTTGCACCTGCTCATTGCTTTTGCTTTTGCAAAAATCGTTTTTCGGTTTTTTCGCGCTATTCGCGGGGCGCGGCGTCGTGCGAAACCGACCGCGAGGAAAAAGCCGCCAATTCGTGCGAATGTGAGTAAAGACAGTTCCCAACAGGTATTATGCGGAGACAATTTTGAAAATGTATGCAATATGCATTACAAAGAAAGGAAAACCAAGGAGTCAAGGGATTTTCAGAGAGGGTAATCTTATTTTCATGAGCAATAGAAAAAAACTTTCAAGGGTCAATACAGTTAAAGCAGCACTGTACAGAGTGGATCTTGTGACAACCCGGTGACACTTGGTGCAAGTGCTATGTACAATCAGTGACAAGTGAGTGTGCAAGTGTTTAAAAACAACAGCAAAGGCGACGCATTAATCAAGATATAAACATCAGATAATGGCCCCAACAGAGACAAGTAACCATTACTTGAAACACAATTATTTGTATGGGAGCACAAGACGTGAAATGCGTCGTGAAATTCAAGCTGTCTAGTCAACGGCGTTTCGATCCCCGTTAGTCGGGATCCTCATCAGGACGGGGTTGTCGATGGGAACAGTGCGGTGGACAGAAAGGGCAGTTTAAGCGCGGGGTTTGGGATTGCTGAACGGGCAGGGTAGTGCACAGGTGCTTAATCCGATCTGAATTGCGAACTAAGAGGTGCCATGGTGTGGGGGGGTGAGGGCCGGAGTGGGACGGGGATGGTGACATAAGGAGTGGCTAGGGTCCTGCAGATTGCGGGGTAAAAGCCGTTGTTGCTCAGTAAGCCTGGGTGGTCATTAAGCTAGTGAGAAGGTTCGCCGCATATGAAAGGTGGGAAACTCACACTTAAGCTCTGGTAGGAAGACGTGGTTGAAATCCTGTTTATAGGCTCGATCGTCCAAGGCTACTGGGGAGCAAGAGGTACACAGAGTTTTAGAGGAGGACTACACATATTGGTAACGAATAGAAACAATTCGTGCGAATGAGCTTTATATTTTTTTGCGGCTTGTTGTTTCGCGAGTTTTTTTGCAGTATTCGCGAGCCGCTTGCAGCGCAACACGCGAATTTACCCCAAGGTCGAGTATGGGCGCGGCCATTTTGTTTGCGTGACGTATTTCCGTTTCCGCCCGCTATGTATAATCTCGCGCAGTAAGCGCATTGCGAGTACAAGTTCGCACGAGATCGCGAGGAAAATCTCGCGCGAACTTACTTTCGCGCTCGTGAACGGGCGCCGGCCATCTTGTTTTTCATTCATTTCCTGTGTCTGGGCATGGTGTTTGCAAAGATTGCTATCTTTGCCATCCTTTGCTTGTTTTCAGGTTTTTTTTTTTTTTTAACGATTTTGCTTCTTATCTATCCCTCTCTTTCCCTAGCTGTATATTTTTGTCTTTTCTGCTATTTTTCTTTACTTTTAAACTACTTTTTTAAACTCTTTTCTTTTCTTCTTCCCTATCCTATTCCTTCTTAATTTTCTACTTCCTACCTTACCTGCCCAGACCATGGTGAAGCCAGGCGCCGTGAAGCTGCCCAGGCACTTGAGGGCGGCAGCGGCGGCGGGGAGGAGGAGTCCTGGACCCCGTGCCAGGACACCATGCGGTCGAGGGGGGAGCAGGTGATGCGACGGGAGATCTTCAGCCCGGAGGAAGTGGGCGCGCTGGTCTACTTCGTCCAGCGCCACCTGCCCGGGACCATCGCGGGAGGCGGCAGGATTGCGGCCGGCGGCTACAACATCTGGGAGCGCCGGAAGCGGTGGGAGAAGGTGTGCTGGGCCATATCCCACCTCTACGGGGTCCAGCGCACCTACAGCCAGGTCACCCATCGCTGGACGGACCTCCTGGACCGGGAGCGCGACCTGCTGGACCAGCTCGGCTTGGAGATCCCCGGGCTTGGTGAGTAGTAGTAGCCATTTCATCACTCACTACTATGATGTTTTCTCCTGCTCTGTGTTGTTGTATTGCAAATATTTGTTTTTTACATGGAGCAAGCCAATAATGCCGCTGATGACGATTACATTGTAGTTAAATTATATTTCAAAATCTTCTGTGCATTTCAGGTGCACTGCTCTCCTTCTCAGTGGCGTTGCTACTATGCTTATTTGTTTTCTATTTTGTGGTCTCATTGGCCTGAGTAACTATTATGTATGAGTGTACTTTACAGAACTGCGTAATGCTAGACACTAGGGGGCAGATTACATTTACAAGCCCCTTGCGCCACGTTTACGTTGCCTTGCGTGACGCAACAGCCGCGTAAACGTGCCGCATCCCTGCGAGTCATTTACAGCATGACGCATCTAGGGAGATGCGTCACGTTATAAAGCCATGGGCCTGCACCACAATGGGTGCGTTCCTAGTACGCAGGGTGGGCGGTCCGGCGGCTGTGCGCCTCGCAAAATTGCCTGCGTGAAATCTACAAGATTTAACGCAGGCACTTCTGCAACGCTGCTACGTCAATTCAATTCCTTATGCCTGCTTGAAGCAGGCGTAAGGACTGACACAGCATGTTAAGTATTGGGTGGCCCTGAGCATTACTGGAGTTGCATTGCGTTGGCGACGTGACTCCAGCGATGCGCCACTCTTACGTGACGAGATGCGTCACGCAAGTGCCTACCCTTGCGCCAGGGCGCGCCGCATTGTAAATGAGGCGCATCTGCCGTGTCGCAAGGGTAGTTTTGCGTGACGCATTTGATCTGGCGCATCTCTGGAGATGCGCCAGAACGCGTAAGTAAGTATGCCCCTAAGGGGCAGAATTGCAATTACCGTCGCATCCCTGCAAAGTAGCAGGGATGCGCCATTAATTGTGCGGCCCGCTACCACCACCAAACATGGTGCGCCGTATTTGCAATGCGGCGCACCATGGGCCCAAAACGTCACCGAAGCTTTACTGCTGGAGTTGCGTCGCAACGATGGCGCAGCTCCAGCAATGCTCTGGGGTACCCTATCTCCCCAATGCTGGGTCAAGCCGTACGTCTGCTTCAAGCAGGTGCAGGGTTTGTGTGACGCATCATTGTCCTAAAGGTGACTGATTGAAATTTTGTAGATTTCCCTCAGCCACTTTTAGGATGTGTTCCAGCGCAGGAATGCCCTCCCTTGTGCCGGAACGCCCCCTGATGGCGCAGGGCTTTATAACGGGATGCATCTCCCAAATGCGTCATGTTGTTATAATATTATACGCCGCACCATGGCGCCCTTTTTTGTTTAGCTGCTGCGTCACAAAAGTCACGCAGGAACGGAGCAAAAGAGCCGCAAGGGGCTTAAATCTGCCCCTTCCTTTGTACCCCTGACAATAAGAAAAATAGTGGCGGTGGATTGATAGTTTGACTATTTAAATGACTGGTAATGTAGCAGGCAACTGTTAGTGTTATCACTGATCTGACTGAAATCACAATGGAGTTTGTCTGTCACTTTGTGTCTTGCCTGCGGACTGCTGCCTGCCAGTCCTAGGTGAACCTTTCAGTACTTTGTTTAGTGAGTTACGTGACTTTCGAAGTCACAGGTCCGCAAATAAATGAAAACTAACCCTAATCAATATAATTTCGCGGAAATATTTTGTTATTGTTCTTTTGAAATGTTTGATTTGGTTGACATTGACAAGCAACAATCATCCATGTTTTCTGTTCTTTTTTTCATGTTGTACGTCAGCTCCCCCCAGGGGCGAGGGGAGGACACAGGAGCAGCAGGCGGCGGATGCTGTCGAACAGGGCCAGGATCGGGCAGGCGAGGGCTCCTTTGCTGGCCCCAGTAAGTTTTCATTTTAGACTAGTACCTATTTTTCCTAGCGTTCCTCATTTGATTTTTTCAAAATCGTCTTTGATCTTCTTGTAGACTGTATCTAAATTCTTATCCTGCCTCTACTATGACTCCCTGTGGTATTACTAGATTATTCTTATTAGTCTGTCTGTGTAGCTAACTAAGATTGCACGGTTGGCGAAACTCCCATTCTAGTCAGCAATAGCTCTATCAACTTAGTGCAGTCCTCTGGGATTGTCCATAATGTCTTTTGAAGTGTTCTATCTGCTTTGAAAATTCCCAACTATAAAATGTGAATGACCACCAAGAAAGAATAAGATACTACCTTTTGGTTTGGATAGGAGAACAATCCATACCACTACAGTGGCGCAGACAATTCTTCTGCAGAAACAGAACTATGGACAATAAATAGTGCATTGCTTATCAATTATAATAGGCGCTGTTAGAGTTTCCACATACCTCTGTGATAACAGACTTTGAACCCCCAATGTCCTTACTGACTGACTACATAGTGTGGCACAGTCATTTACCTCCCGAATTCATCGATCATTGATCCCCAATGATGATTATTATCCAACGTAGCTGAAGAGTACGGAGTCAGAGTCAAGAAGTGTCAGAGGCACGGACTCATGCTTGCAAAAATTGCAAAACCTTTCGCTCAGTCACTCTAGTCACTCTGGACCAAAAAACACAGAGTCTCTCTAAGTTTAAAAGCTTTATTAAAAGTAAACACATTTATTAAAATGAAGTCATAATAAAAAAACGAAACGTTTAACTGAGAATGTAAAAGTGGTTAGTGCTGACGATTAATTGAAGACATTTCTTGTGGTCGAGCCGAGCTCTCACCTTGTTTCAACTTGATCTTGTTGTTAGAAGCCCATCTTCTGTCTGTGTGGAAAAAAATGGTGCGTGTTAAAAAGCCAGCCTTCATCAGTTGTGCCAAAAAGTGCTGCATTACATTGTTTTCACATGTCTTCATTCCTTGACCAAATACTAGTGAGTGGTTTATTCTAACATTCTTAAATGTACTTTGTAGGTGGAACATCTGGTGGCGGGGCCAACGCGGAGGTGGTGGTGCTCGACACAGAGGCGGAGGGCAATTCCTCAGGGGAGGATGCGGCGGTTCCAGTGCCGGCTGTGAGAGTTCAGACGGTGGTGGTGGCGGGCAGAGGTAAGCTCTTATATATTCCTTACTTATTGAGATTGAAGACGTGGCTGGGAAGGAAAGAATATGAGATGCATGGCTGGGTGAATGATGAAGCAATGATTGGTGGAAGGACAACAGCCTGGGTGGGTGACACAGAAACTGTATGTGTCCATATACCTGGATCATGCTACTATCTGACTCTTAGATAGCATATGTGTATCTAGAGCAGGGGTACTCATAGTACGGCCCGCGGGCCGGTGGCGGCCCGGCAAGCCTTCCTTGGCAGTGTGCAGACCTTGCAGACAATCACTGCTCCCCCGGCCCCCACAGAGCAGAGTGGAGATGCAGGGCCACAAAGAGGTGAAATAGAACAAAGCCTCTGCTCTGTGGGGCCGGGCAAGCAGTGATTGTCAGGGTGGAGATGCAGGGGCGCTACAACAAACAAAGCCTCAATAATATGTTAATGGTCTTTTAAAGACCTGTTAAGTACTTTGGTATGGCTGTCTGTGTGTGCGAATTGAGGAAGCTGTCTCAGCCCGGGCTGAAGGCTGACACAGACAGACACACACACAGTGAGATGACAGAGGGGGAGGGAGAGGGAGGGCAGGAGGGAGAGAGAGATGGAGAGGGAGGGCAGGAGGGAGAGCATGGGTGAGAGAGATGTATGTAAATGCTGGGTCTGGTGGCTCAGTGGATGAAGGCATCTGCTGCAGGGACCTGTGTGCAACCTCATGGTCACAAGTTTTCGTTTTGCTTTAGCCCCGCCCCCTCTGACTCCGCCCCCACCAGTGCAGCCCTCGGCCACAAACTACACTGTAAATTTAGCCCCTGAGAGAAAGTTTGTGAGTACCCATGATCTAGAGAGAGTAGACGGTCAGTGGATGAACTAAGTGTAACTTTGAAGAGCATGTAACACTGCACCCGCACGTCCGTTCCAGTGTAGGAAAGGCAAGGAAAAGAAGTTTTAATTTTGTCCAAATACTACCATCAATAGTAGCAGTAGTTTGTATTGCAAGCACAGCATAGATCCGGTTATTACGGTGGCCACTCCCTACCTCTCTTAATAAGTTTAGTAGTACTCAGTCATTCATGTGTGGATGTATCACTGGTCACTCAATAAAAAGCAAAGCACCTAAAGTCGTCCCATATATAAGCAAAAACATCCCATGTGAAGTGATAGATAATCAGATTATTTATCTTCTTCAATTTTCCATTTCTAGTACTCATTTCCACTGTAGGGTGAAAGTTAAATTAATTAAGCAGTAGCCCTTGAGTTGTAACAGAGTATTCTCAGTGCCACCCGTAATAGAAAAGTAAGAGCTTCACCACCTGCATGTACTGGACAGGTACAGTAACGCAACGCAAGTCTAGGTCACTCATCATGGCGTGCGTCTCTTTTTCTCGGGTGCAAGTTTACTGCGCTGGCATTATGCCGGCTTGCAGAAGATAACGTACCAATTTTCCTAAACAAGAGACAAGAAGAAGAATAAGACTGGTGTACTTTCATAGTCGACTCCAATGGAAGTCCATAGTGCTCGTAGAATTTGTTCCTTAAACTCCCACTAATGTTAGAGCAAGGATGAAGAAGTGTGAGGTTAGATAGATACTGGCCTCAATAGTTATGTAATGCGCTTGCAAGTTGCTAGTTGTACTGCAACACAAATTTCTGCTGAATGATTGAGTTAATCTTAAAGAGCATTGGTTACAGACTATGTCTTTCTTTCTTCATATAGATTCTCCTTCCAAACGAACAAGGAGGAAGGAGCTGGCTAGAGCGGCCCGGTTAACGGAGGATCGATGCCACTGTGGCCGAATATCGGCGGCTGGTGGCCCTGGAGGATGAAGAAAGTGTGCAGTCGACCACAACAACAACGTCGTCTGCATCGCCCTCCGTGCCCCCACGGGCTGCCACCCAGCACAGTGGTCCACCCAGACTGAGCCGGGCTGCCAAAGCCAAACGCCACCGCCGAGTAGCAAGGACAACAGCTTCCTCTCACAGCCGTTGCACCTGCAAGGCAGGGAAGGCACGCCTGCGCCGCAGTACCCTGGTGGTGTCCCGCCTCCAGCACGAGCTCCACCACTTTTCAAACGTGTTGGAGGGGCTCCGCGTAGAGCACGCCTTGCTCCGCCAGGAGCATGATGCCCTGGCCCAAAAAGTAGACAGCATCCACCCATAGTGTCCCTTGCCCCTTTTTTAGAGACTTTTGGGGGGTGGGAATTGGGAGTTGGGTTTTTGGGGACTTTTGAAGGACAATCGTTGGGGTTAGGGAGGGTCTTGCGGGAGATTATTTTGTTAGGGATATAAATATACTTTTTCAAACTTTATCTGAGCATACCCGTTTCTTACTGCTTGCCTGGTGGGTGGGGGTTTAACAGTGACTTTGTTTTCCTGAAAGTTTAGTTCCATTTTCTTCCTTTAAGTGTAAATGCCCAAATGTTTTCAACACTAAGTGCCTCTCACAGAGTAAGTGAAGTGAATCCAAGAGTCCTAGGACTTTAGTAGTACTACCGTCAGTCTCTCGTCTCTCCTACTAATACTCCATTATACCCCCAAACCACCAAACGCTTATCTTACCTGTAATTTGTGTTTGAAAGTAGGGCTAGACCCAGGGCTGGCTCCACGGGAAACAGCGAATAAGGTTGGCAATCTTGGTCGGATAAAATTTCCTCATAGCGGTGGTACTAGTGGTGTGACACAGTGGCAGTTGCATGCCTATCAAAAAAAAGAAAATTAAATCTGGTTTGTCCTCCTGAGCAATTCAACGGTACAATAGAGAATATAGCAGGTGACAGAAGTACACTAGAACAGTGCCACATTGTAGCCTAACAAATGGTAAAGTATAACTACTAATTCGGTTGAAGTTCTTTGACATTAGCCATGGGTCTTTGTCAAGCAGAGTAAAAATATATCCTCGGATTTCTTCACCAGCCTGTTGCTATCATCTTATCCTCCCCAGCAAGTGTGTGGATTTATTGCTGTAATTTAGTCACACATCAATCAAAACCACACAGCCCGGGGGAAGAGGGTTAGGGTTTGAAAAATGGATGGGTACGGGGGTTTTTGGGAAAGGTTTTGGGAGACAAGAAAAAATAGCACAGCATGGACAAACAATTGTGAACATAAACAATTCTTTGGGTACAAACCTATCCATCAATCTTTGAAAGTGCATGCACTACTGCATGCATGTCAGTGAAAAGTAGGTAGTACTTTCGACAACTGTGGAAGAAAGAATGCGACAGTACAGGGCGTGTGTGGAATTATTGATAACTATATTCAACATAAGGTCTCTGTAGCCAGATACCTGAGAGCCTTGCTGGTCACTATAAATCCATTCACAACAACACTCAATGGGGTTGGCCTGGAAGGTATAGTAGATAGAAAAGGAGAAATTGCTTTTTTTCTAGGTGTCCCCTCACTCACCAGGGTTGCCCCTTGGTGAAATGCTTCATCATTGGGGCCATCCCAGTCCTCTACGGGCTGGGGCGTGCTGCGACTTGCGAATTACGTAGGAGCACTTACAAATGACTATGTGTGGTGCAGATGTGATAGTGGAGTGGACTAAGTGATGTGTTAAGGGATCAATTTAGAAGCAGAGAGAGATCCAAGAAATGCAGTCACAGTCAGAGAAAAAGGCAAGGGATACTGTATCTATGTTGTTGTAGTTGTCCTGTTGGAAGTGATAAGTAAGTTGCCTGCAGAAAAAAAATCCTCTTATTAGCGGCACTCCTCCATTGCAGCCGACGCTTCGTCCATCGATGTTGGTCACCAGAAGACACCCTGTAAAAAAAGCACAGCATAGACAAACAATTGAACATAAACAGTTCTTTGGGTACAAACCTATCCATCAATCTTTGAAAGTGCATGCACTACTGCATGCATGTCAGTGAAAAGTAAGTAGTACTTTCGACAACTGTGGAAGAAAGAATGCGACAGTACAGGGCGTGTGTGGAATTATTGATAACTATATTCAACATAAGGTCTCTGTAGCCAGATACCTGAGAGCCTTGCTGGTCACTATAAATCCATTCACAACAACACTCAATGGGGTTGGTCTGGAAGGTATAGTAGATAGAAAAGGAGAAATTGCTTTTTTTCTAGATGTCCCCTCACTCACCAGGGTTGCCCCTTGGTGACATGCTTCATCATTGGGGCCATCCCAGTCCTCTACGGGCTGGGGCGTGCTGCGACTTGCGAATTACGTAGGAGCACTTACAAATGACTATGTGTGGTGCAGATGTGATAGTGGAGTGGACTAAGTGATGTGTTAAGGGATCAATTTAGAAGCAGAGAGCGATCCAAGAAATGCAGTCACAGTCAGAGAAAAAGGCAAGGGATACTGTATCTATGTTGTTGTAGTTGTCCTGTTGGAAGTGGTAAGTAAGTTGCCTGCAGAAAAAAAATCCTCTTATAAGCGGCACTCCTCCATTGCAGCCGACGCTTCGTCCATCGATGTTGGTCACCAGAAGACACCCTGTCCACTGCCTGCCTGATGCTGAATTGTGGCTCGCTAATGTGAAGCCTGACTCCATCCTTTTTTCCCCATTGCAGAGACTGAAACCCGGCCTGTAATTATTCAACGAAAAACAGGAAGTGATATAATATTACCACACCACTGATAAATAAATATAAGTTATGTAGGATGTGGAGTGCAAAAAGTCACACTTTGATTTTCCTAGTAGACAGTACAATATTTTTGAAAGTGCGTACTCTGTCTGAGTCACCTTTTGAAGGATAAATAAGTAGGGGCAAATTAATGTAGCGGATCTTTCCCCTCAAGCTAGGTGTACTGTAAACTGTGTTTTAGAACAAAATTAGATCTTCCTAGCAGTGCTCCCACCCAGACCCTTACTAAAGCCAGTCGCAAAAATGTAGAAGACCCCCAATCAAATCTCAAAAAACGAGGCCTAGCAGAAAACTGGTGACAAAACTTACTTTGAAAGTAAAACTAGGCCGAAGTACCCCATTACTAATTACCCCTTACCCACCGTGGATTGCATTCAAACCACTTGCAAGCAACCAAGCAAAAGTATCCATAGCCAGCATCGCTCCAAGACTCGAAATCCCCCCCACTCAAACACATGCAATAGAAATACTGCTAACCCTAACGAACCCTAAGTTAAGAATAGTGGCAAAGGCTTTCTTTAACTATGCCAAATCCCCCCTTTCCCACCATGGATTTTCTTCAAATGACTTGCAACCAAAATTACACATTCTCACGAGTGCTCTAAGACCCCAGAACTCAGTTGCAAAAATCTAGAACACCCCGAAACACATGCAATCCTGCTGCTAGGGCTAACCCTAACGGACCCTAAGTTACAAAAAGTGCCAAAAGGCTTTTCCGCAAGGATTTTGTCCCAACCACTTCTACCCGGTATTAGACCTTCCCAGGAATGCCACAAGACCCGCCAACCCACCCGCCAAGAAGCATAACACCCCCAAACAGGCCAAAAGCAAAATCTCATACTTTTACATATTTCTCGGCCTTCGGTCCAAACGCGCTGCGTAGCTAGGTCATAAGTCGGGGTTGCCACCACGGATTTCCTGAAAAGCAAATGCAATCAAGATTAGAGTGTCCCAGCAGTGCTCCCAGACCACGAAACTCACCCACAAACAGACGGAACCCCCCCTAAAAGCACCTCAAAGGCAAGCAAGTCATCAAAAACACAAAACATTTTCCGCCTGGGATTTGGTCCAAACCACCTTTATCCGGTATTAGAGCTTCCCAACAATGGCCCCAGAGCCGTCAACCCAGGAGAAAACGAGTAGAAGACCCCCAAACAGCCAAAGAGCAAAAGTACAAAAATGGGGACTTTGTCAGTTTTTCCCAAATTTCCCAAATCACTCCGCGCGCGCTCTGCAGCTAGGCCCTAACTCCCCTCTGCCACCATGGATTTGCTTCAAACCTCTTGCAAAGTAAAGTATATATAGCCAGCAGTGCGCCCAGACCCCGAAACCCACCCACAAACACCAGGAAGCCCCCCAAACAGGCCCCCGAAAACGCTACATTGAGCAAAATGTCAGAAATAGCCCAAAAAAAATTGGCCTGGATTTTGTCCCAACCACTTCTACCCGGTATTAGACCTTCCCAGGAATGCCCCAAGACCCGCCAACCCACCCGCCAAGAAGCATAACACCCCCAAACAGGCCAAAAGCAAAATCTCATACTTGCAATATTTCTCGGCCTTCGGTCCAAACGCGCTGCGTAGCTAGGCCATAAGTTGGGGTTGCCACCACGGATTTCCTGAAAAGCAAATGCAATCAAGATTAGAGTGTCCCAGCAGTGCTCCCAAACCCCGAAACTCACCCACAAACAGACGGAACACCCCCTAAGAGCACCTCAAAGGCAAGCAAATCAGCAAAAACACTAAAAAATTTGCGCCTCGGATTTGGTCCAAACCACTTTTATCCGGTATTAGAGCTTCCCAACAATGGTCCCAGAGCCGTCAACTCACCTGCAAAGAGGTAGAACAACACCCCCACAAGTGCTGAGTCTTTCTTCATTGGGCGTAAACCAGCCCTCTGGTTTGATGGAAATAGGAGTCTGGAGGAGGAGGATAGAGGAGCATGTTCTTCTGAACTTGTGAACCTGAGGAATGCAGACTGCGGCAACTTCAAATCAATTAGCAAACCAGTGAAGACAGTTCTGCTGATGGGCTTGTTTTTGTGATTATCTGATTAAAGTTTGAAATATATTAACTGTGCACAACAAAGAAAGACAGACACACAGGAATAAAAGTGAATAAGGACGAAAAAGAAAGTTATTGATTCGTTGTCTCATTTTCAGTGCTCGGTATCACGGTCCAGGAATGAGAATAAGGCTTCGTCATCATACTCTGCGAATTCAGGCAGGGTGAGCTCAGTGTCACCTGACAGAGTAGAAATTCCCTCATCTATGTTGCTGGCCACCTCGTCTTCATCCGGCGCGCTTTCTCGTACTCTGAAATCTGGTGGTATGAGGTGCTGATTCATCTTGATCATTGTTAACCTCTCCACATTTTTGGGTGAGAGGCGGCTCCGTTTGGGAGTTACAATGCCACCAGCAGCACTGAAAACCCGTTCAGAAGACACGCTTGCGAGTGGGCAAGACAAGTAGTTTAAAACCAGGTTGGTGAGCTGTGGCCACAATTCTTTTTTCCCATGCCAATACGCCAATGGGTCAGAATTAACATAGACCTCTGTTGAGTCATTCAGATAGTCCTTCACCATCGACTCAAGGTCCTCATCCAAGGTTCCTCCACTTTGCTTAGCTCTTGCTGTGCCTCTGCCTTTTGAGAACCAAACCCACGCAGAGCTAGCCAATCCTCTTCAGCCTCCAATGTTTCTGTTGTGTCTGGTGCAGATGATCCGGTTGCCGGTGTCTTTAACGGCTGAGAGGTCACTTGTGCCACAGCCACAGGTGCAGAAGTGGATTGTTTTGACTGGGGATGGCCTGCTGATGTACTGCCATTTCCTTCAATTTCCAGCCGTTCTCTTTCAAACCTCTTGGCTGACAAGGCTAGCCAATGTTTGTACTTTAGAACATGTTCATCATCGAAAGGAAAGAATGCTTGGCCTGCCAGCGCCTTTTTGTAGCGTGGATCCAGAATAGTAGCACAAATGTAATGCTCTTCTGAGTGGATCTTTTTAAGACGTTCATCACCTTGTAGGAGCTCTAATAATTTCTCAGCCAGAAGAAAAGAGTCTTGGTTTTTTACATCTTTTTCAAACACAGAACACACCTCCTTCAGTTGGTCCTCCAGCATGTACAACAATGGGATAGCTTTTCCCAAATTACAGAACTCAAAAGGACGAAGCATGCGTGTCAGGCTTTGAACTATTTTCCATTGCGCCGCACCCATCCTCAGCTCCTCTGTACCCTCTGTAAGGAAATATTGATCGAGTTCCGTATACTGCTCATACAGACGCTCAAGCATGTAGAAGGTTGAGTTCCAATGTGTTACCACCTCCTGGATGAGTGCTTTCACTGGCATTTTACGTTGATATAGCAGGCTCCTCAGCTGCTTCCGGGCCTTAAAAGAATGGCTGAAATGCTTGCACATTTTTCGGCAGATGTCCAATACGCTGTACTGCCTTTATTACCCAAGAATTTTTGGACAACCAGGTTTATACAGTGCGCCAAACACGGCACTCTGAAATAGTTACCGTCCCTCATGGCCTTAACTATATTGGCGCCATTGTCCGTGGAAACATAACCAACCTGGCGTTTTATTGGGGACAGCCAGTTAAGGACCTTTGTGTTAAAGACATCCAAAATGTTTTCTGCTGTGTGACGTTTCTCCAAACCAAACATGGCTAGTGTTGCATGTTTCCGAGCAGCTTTAAAAACAATGTCCGTGTCAACACCTGTGTTTAGCTTTGCTTTAGCCCCTGAAAAAGAGACCCAGTGTGCAGTGATGCACATGTAATCAGCGCCTGCGCCACTGGTCCACATGTCTGTTGTCATATGTATAGTGTGAACAGCACTCTTCTGCAAAGCTGCCCCAATCACCTTCAGAACATCTTCATGTAGTGCTGGAACCGCAACTCGGGCAAAATAGAACAGGCTAGGAACCTTCCATTTAGGGCAGAGCGCTGCCACTAATTCTAGAAAACCAACCCCTTCTACAAAAGAAAAAGGGAGAAGGTCCAGAGCTAGCATTTTAGCCAGCTTAGTGTTATACAGACGCGTCAGTGGGTGGTTGCGTTCATATTGCGCTTCTGTAAACAACATCTTTTTAATGTTGCCCTGGACCAAAGATTTACGGGATGATGATGATATCTTCGACCCAGTTACGCTCGCTGATGAACTTTTTCGCAATGGTGTATCACTCTCTCCCACACTCTTAGTGTGGCTCACATGGGGTGTGCTGCTGACAGGGGTACTGGGTGTAAGTGAAGGGTTTGACACGTCTTCTTCCTCCTCGTCATCATCAGATGAAACAGCATTACGTGCAATTCAGGCTTCCTTGATCGCCTGTAGGTGCGCAAACCATTTGACAGCGTGCTTTCTTTCAAGATGACCTCTCTGGCCTCCGGTACCATAGTTGGAACCCAACTTACCACGACTAACTCGAAGCTTACACATGCTACAAATGGCTACGGTTTCATTTTTTGGGCAAACACTAAAGAAGTCCCAAACTGCAGACTTGAAATGTCTTTGGGGGCCGGAGGAGGCGGCGATACTGGTGGTGGTGGTCCTGCTGCTAATGCCAGATGAAGTGGAGGATGTGGATTGCCGAACTTCAGTACGTTTTGCACTTTCACCACCATGAATTGAGGTCGAGGTGGATGTAGGTCCCTTCTTGCGAGTTAGAAATATGGAAGCGGTAGGTGTTGGTGTACTACTTAACTCCAAATCTAATGATTGTTGTGTTTCCATTTCCATTGCCTCCTCGTCGACATCATCATCACGCTCAGCAGCTGCTCGGGATAGGGTCAAAATGTCTCTTTGCTGCATGCCCGCTGGGGCTGCAGTGACCTTTGTGATGACTGGCTCGCCGTCATCGTGAGAGGCTTCATCACCAGCAGTATCTGTCACTTCTTGTTGAGCCTCATCACACTCCATAGCTATGAGTTTTTCGACGACCTTCCTTTTACGCTTAGGTACCTTTGTCAGATCATGGTGTGCCTCACTCTCAGACCGCAGTGGTGGTTCCCAAGCTTGATCCGTATCATCAGAGGGAGGTGGGCTTGAAGAAGATGTAGACACCCCCCTTGATCTTATCTTTGCTAGGGATGTGGAAGACAATGAATGATCATCAGGAGGAGTGGCTTCCAATGATACCTCGGCTTCATTGTCGATTTCCTGATGTGCCCCTACTTCAGGAAGAACAACTATTGTGGGCACTTGTGACCCTCCATGCACCTCTGCTTGCGCATCTCCTTTTGCTGCCTCTCCTTCCACATGTACTTGGGCGTGTACTTGCACATGGTGTTGTTGTTGCGGCTGTGGTTGTTCAACACTTGTCAGATGAGTTACAACAACCTGTGTTGATTCAGGGACATTGCTGCTACTTTCTTGCGATGAGCCAACATCACTGGTCGATGGTGATTGGAGAAGTACACTGACTGCCTCTGAAGCACTCAAGGGCTTTGACTTAAGTTGGCGTGGTGGTGGAGGCACTGAACCCAATGGAGCAGGGGTGCTGCTCCCAGCTTGGTCCCCAGCAGATCCTGCTGCTGCTGCAGGCGTACTTTATTTTTTGCTCCCAAAAAACGTGGCGGTTGGCACACCAGCCTCCTTGGTAACTTGCTTCTTCTGCTCCTTACTAGCAACTTTCTTGCTAGAGGAGCTACGGAGAACTTTTTTTGGGGCCATCTTCTTCAGAGCAGGTCAGACAGCAGGCCGCAGTTGCACGAATTGTAGAGTTGTCTGAGGCCACACGTGACGTCGCGTGACGTTATGCTGCACACACACACCGCTGCAGTTCTGGCACTGGTGGTTCTCTTGAGTCTTGTGCACCTAAAAACAATGGAAGACAGAGGAACATCAGTTCAGTTATACACCACAAAAAAATCGGGAAAAAAACAGAAAAATCAGCACAATCCCATTCCATCCATGCCCTCCATGCTGTTTAAGTTCAAGACACCCCACAGAAAGACTAGGCCCATGCTAGACTCAAATACCCCTGGTGAAAAGGCCACAAGTACAGCCCCAAAAAACGAAAATCACTGAAAAATCAGCACAATCCCAATCCATCCATGCCCTCCATGATGTTTAAATTCAAGACAACCTACAGAAAGACTAGGCCCATGCTAGACTCAAATACCCCTGGTGAAAAGGCCACAAGTACAGCCCCAAAAAACGAAAATCACTGAAAAATCAGCACAATCCCAATCCATCCATGCCCTCCATGATGTTTAAATTCAAGACAACCCACAGAAAGACTAGGCCCATGCAAGACTCACTACCCCTGGGCATAAAGGTTGAAAAGTAGGCAAAATGGTTGCAGGCCTAACAACAAAGCCTGCATTCAAAATGGCCACTTGCCTCCCAGCACATGGCCAGTGCCTGTAGCAGCACTCAAAATGGCCACCAGCCACATGGCCTGTCCCTCCCCATGAACACCCCCAAAAATCGAAAAACACTGCAAAATCAGCACAATCCCATTCCATCCATGCCCTCCATGATGTTTAAGTTCAAGACAGCCCACAGAAAGACTAGGCCCATGCTAGACTCAAATACCCCTGGTGAAAAGGCCACAAGTACAGCCCAAAAAACGAAAATCACTGAAAGATCAGCACAATCCCACTCCATCCATGCCCTCCATGATGTTTAAATTCAAGACAACCCACAGAAAGACTAGGCCCATGCAAGACTCACTACCCCTGGGCATAAAGGTTGAAAAGTAGGCAAAATGGTTGCAGGCCTAACAACAAAGCCTGCATTCAAAATGGCCACTTGCCTCCCAGCACATGGCCAGTGCCTGTAGCAGCACTCAAAATGGCCACCAGCCACATGGCCTGTCCCTCCCCATGAACACCCCCAAAAATCGAAAAACACTGCAAAATCAGCACAATCCCATTCCATCCATGCCCTCCATGATGTTTAAGTTCAAGACAGCCCACAGAAAGACTAGGCCCATGCTAGACTCAAATACCCCTGGTGAAAAGGCCACAAGTACAGCCCCAAAAAACGAAAATCACAGAAAAATCAGCACAATCCCAATCCATCCATGCCCTCCATGATGTTTAAATTCAAGACAACCCACAGAAAGACTAGGCCCATGCAAGACTCACTACCCCTGGGCATAAAGGTTGAAAAGTAGGCAAAATGGTTGCAGGCCTAACAACAAAGCCTGCATTCAAAATGGCCACTTGCCTCCCAGCACATGGCCAGTGCCTGTAGCAGCACTCAAAATGGCCACCAGCCACATGGCCTGTCCCTCCCCATGAACACCCCCAAAAATCGAAAAACACTGCAAAATCAGCACAATCCCATTCCATCCATGCCCTCCATGATGTTTAAGTTCAAGACAGCCCACAGAAAGACTAGGCCCATGCTAGACTCAAATACCCCTGGTGAAAAGGCCACAAGTACAGCCCCAAAAAACGAAAATCACTGAAAAATCAGCCCAATCCCAATCCATCCATGCCCTCCATGATGTTTAAATTCAAGACAACCCACAGAAAGACTAGGCCCATGCAAGACTCACTACCCCTGGGCATAAAGGTTGAAAAGTAGGCAAAATGGTTGCAGGCCTAACAACAAAGCCTGCATTCAAAATGGCCACTTGCCTCCCAGCACATGGCCAGTGCCTGTAGCAGCACTCAAAATGGCCACCAGCCACATGGCCTGTCCCTCCCCATGAACACCCCCAAAAATCGAAAAACACTGCAAAATCAGCACAATCCCATTCCATCCATGCCCTCCATGATGTTTAAGTTCAAGACAGCCCACAGAAAGACTAGGCCCGTGCTAGACTCAAATACCCCTGGTGAAAAGGCCACAAGTACAGCCCCAAAAAACGAAAATCACTGAAAAATCAGCACAATCCCAATCCATCCATGCCCTCCATGATGTTTAAATTCAAGACAACCCACAGAAAGACTAGGCCCATGCAAGACTCACTACCCCTGGGCATAAAGGTTGAAAAGTAGGCAAAATGGTTGCAGGCCTAACAACAAAGCCTGCATTCAAAATGGCCACTTGCCTCCCAGCACATGGCCAGTGCCTGTAGCAGCACTCAAAATGGCCACCAGCCACATGGCCTGTCCCTCCCCATGAACACCCCCAAAAATCGAAAAACACTGCAAAATCAGCACAATCCCATTCCATCCATGCCCTCCATGATGTTTAAGTTCAAGACAGCCCACAGAAAGACTAGGCCCATGCTAGACTCAAATACCCCTGGTGAAAAGGCCACAAGTACAGCCCCAAAAAACGAAAATCACTGAAAGATCAGCACAATCCCACTCCACCCATGCCCTCCATGATGTTTAAATTCAAGACAGCCCACAGAAAGACTAGGCCCATGCAAGACTCACTACCCCTGGGCATAAAGGTTGAAAAGTAGGCAAAATGGTTGCAGGCCTAACAACAAAGCCTGCATTCAAAATGACCACTTGCCTCCCAGCACATGGCCAGTGCCTGTAGCAGCACTCAAAATGGCCACCAGCCACATGGCCTGTCCCTCCCCATGAACACCCCCAAAAATCGAAAAACACTGCAAAATCAGCACAATCCCATTCCATCCATGCCCTCCATGATGTTTAAGTTCAAGACAGCCCACAGAAAGACTAGGCCCATGCTAGACTCAAATACCCCTGGTGAAAAGGCCACAAGTACAGCCCCAAAAAACGAAAATCACTGAAAAATCAGCACAATCCCAATCCATCCATGCCCTCCATGATGTTTAAATTCAAGACAACCCACAGAAAGACTAGGCCCATGCAAGACTCACTACCCCTGGGCATAAAGGTTGAAAAGTAGGCAAAATGGTTGCAGGCCTAACAACAAAGCCTGCATTCAAAATGGCCACTTGCCTCCCAGCACATGGCCAGTGCCTGTAGCAGCACTCAAAATGGCCACCAGCCACATGGCCTGTCCCTCCCCACGAACACCCCCAAAAATCGAAAAACACTGCAAAATCAGCACAATCCCATTCCATCCATGCCCTCCATGATGTTTAAGTTCAAGACAGCCCACAGAAAGACTAGGCCCATGCTAGACTCAAATACCCCTGGTGAAAAGGCCACAAGTACAGCCCCAAAAAACGAAAATCACTGAAAAATCAGCCCAATCCCAATCCATCCATGCCCTCCATGATGTTTAAATTCAAGACAACCCACAGAAAGACTAGGCCCATGCAAGACTCACTACCCCTGGGCATAAAGGTTGAAAGGTAGGCAAAATGGTTGCAGGCCTAACAACAAAGCCTGCATTCAAAATGGCCACTTGCCTCCCAGCACATGGCCAGTGCCTGTAGCAGCACTCAAAATGGCCACCAGCCACATGGCCTGTCCCTCCCCATGAACACCCCCAAAAATCGAAAAACACTGCAAAATCAGCACAATCCCATTCCATCCATGCCCTCCATGATGTTTAAGTTCAAGACAGCCCACAGAAAGACTAGGCCCATGCTAGACTCAAATACCCCTGGTGAAAAGGCCACAAGTACAGCCCCAAAAAAACGAAAATCACTGAAAGATCAGCACAATCCCACTCCATCCATGCCCTCCATGATGTTTAAATTCAAGACAACCCACAGAAAGACTAGGCCCATGCAAGACTCACTACCCCTGGGCATAAAGGTTGAAAAGTAGGCAAAATGGTTGCAGGCCTAACAACAAAGCCTGCATTCAAAATGGCCACTTGCCTCCCAGCACATGGCCAGTGCCTGTAGCAGCACTCAAAATGGCCACCAGCCACATGGCCTGTCCCTCCCCATGAACACCCCCAAAAATCGAAAAACACTGCAAAATCATCACAATCCCATTCCATCCATGCCCTCCATGATGTTTAAGTTCAAGACAGCCCACAGAAAGACTAGGCCCATGCTAGACTCAAATACCCCTGGTGAAAAGGCCACAAGTACAGCCCCAAAAAACGAAAATCACTGAAAAATCAGCACAATCCCAATCCATCCATGCCCTCCATGATGTTTAAATTCAAGACAACCCACAGAAAGACTAGGCCCATGCAAGACTCACTACCCCTGGGCATAAAGGTTGAAAAGTAGGCAAAATGGTTGCAGGCCTAACAACAAAGCCTGCATTCAAAATGGCCACTTGCCTCCCAGCACATGGCCAGTGCCTGTAGCAGCACTCAAAATGGCCACCAGCCACATGGCCTGTCCCTCCCCATGAACACCCCCAAAAATCGAAAAACACTGCAAAATCAGCACAATCCCATTCCATCCATGCCCTCCATGATGTTTAAGTTCAAGACAGCCCACAGACAGACTAGGCCCATGCTACACTCAAATACCCCTGGTGAAAAGGCCATAAGTACAGCCCCAAAAAACGAAAATCACTGAATAATCAGCACAATCCCAATCCATCCATGCCCTCCATGATGTTTAAATTCAAGACAACCCACAGAAAGACTAGGCCCATGCAAGACTCACTACCCCTGGGCATAAAGGTTGAAAAGTAGGCAAAATGGTTGCAGGCCTAACAACAAAGCCTGCATTCAAAATGGCCACTTGCCTCCCAGCACATGGCCAGTGCCTGTAGCAGCACTCAAAATGGCCACCAGCCACATGGCCTGTCCCTCCCCATGAACACCCCCAAAAATCGAAAAACACTGCAAAATCAGCACAATCCCATTCCATCCATGCCCTCCATGATGTTTAAGTTCAAGACAGCCCACAGAAAGACTAGGCCCATGCTAGACTCAAATACCCCTGGTGAAAAGGCCACAAGTACAGCCCCAAAAAACGAAAATCACTGAAAAATCAGCACAATCCCAATCCATCCATGCCCTCCATGATGTTTAAGTTCAAGACAACCCACAGAAAGACTCAGTCCACCCACCACTGAGTACCCCTGGGCAAAAGGCCCCAAAACAGCCCAAAAATCGAAAATTCCAAAATTTTAGTAGCAGCAACTGTAATGCCCCAAACAAGCTTACTTGTAAAATTTCTAATCCAACAGTGATCCAAAGAAAGTCAAAAAGGCCTCAAATCCAAATATCCAGCAGCATCCACAAAAAGTAATCCTTCCAGCTCCAGATCCAAATGAAAAGTGACCAGGAGATGGACAAAGCACTGGGAGGAGCCTGCTGGACAGGAACAGGAAGTTGAAGACTGTGGGGCACTTCCTTCCTCCCACCCCCCTCCCCCCCTCCCCAAAATGGACCCCTCGCTAAAAAAGTGCAGGCAAATGTCAACCTAAGGAGTTATTCAGATAAAAATCATCATTTCAAGAAGGTTTATGCTGCTTGCTGGTGGATTTCTTGTGCAGAATTGCAAATTTTATATTTTCGCGTGTGCGAGATTATTGCTGCTCGCCGCATCTCAAATCTCGCAATTGCGAAGTACCGCGAGAAGTGATCTCGCCGTACTCGCGTTGACAAACTCTCTCTGTGCAAGTTGGCAAGCCGCGATGACGTAATCGCGCTCGCCAAATTCCCGCGGGATCACACAGCAAGATCCAAAATGGCGCAGCACTCGCAAAATATCGAGAAAAACAACTCGGCAAACGATGATAAACGCCGCGCGCCGCAAAAATTGTATCACCAACGACGCGAGCCGCAAAAAAAATCCGCTGCGTGCGAATTTGCGGATTTTGCGGGAAATTCGCAAATCTCGCGGATTGCGAATTTCCCAAAAATCCGCAAAATCCGCGAGCGTAACGGATTTTCCGCCCATGCTTACTAGAAAGCAAGACTAAACGGTGCAGCTGCCCACTACTTGCTGGGCAGCTGAGATCAAACTGCAACAGGGGCCCTCACTGGCCCCCCCGGACAAAGACTGCGCAAAAGGTTGGAGCCCTCTAGGCTCTCGGACAAATACTGCACACCTTGGAGCCCTCTAGGCTCTGAAAATGGTATTCCCAAATGCTGGAGCCCTCAAGGCGCAAGGGATACTGGGGCCTTGTCGGAGCGTCATAGGGTCGGTATGCAAAACTGCTGCCATCCTGGGGGGAGCGGCCCGCTGCCTGCCGGGACCGCTCTACCACCCAAAATGCCCCTTCAGCTCTGGGGCCTCGTAATACCCAACTGTGCACCCAAGCCCCTCACAGGGACTCTTAAACAAATATGGGCCTGGGTTGGAGCCCCACTGGGCTCTGTAAAATGGTGGGACGGCCGACTGCCATTCGGGGCCACCCTACGTGCCACCGACATACTGTGCCTCATGCTGGCACTAACAACCACCTGGAGCCCCCAGCCCGTTTCCACTCACCGGGCTATTCTCTGCTGGGGAGGCCCCTCCGGTTGGCGGTGCAGGGGGGGGCTCTCTCCTCTGCCTGGGAACCCCACCGTACAACTCATGCCTGCATCTTCACCCGGTCCCCCATCTCTGGACCGGGACTTCATCAAACGGAACCCCCAAGGCTCCAGGACTGCTTGAGGCCATTTGGGGAGGCGGGGTAGGCTCCCGACCTCCCCACGTAGCACCGGCTTCCTTCTTGACCGCGGGTAGAATCTCCGGTCTCCTTCTCCCTACGGGAGACCGGCAAGGCGGGCATGGCTTCCCCCAGGCAGGGGGGAAGCGGAAGTGAGTCAATCCCACAGTCAGGAGGGCGCGGGTTGGGCTTCCGGTTTTGCCGCAGCGGCGGCTTCTCGTGTTGGCAAATGAGGGGTGGGCACCCTCGGTAGGCAATAAATATGTAGAAGCGAGGTGGGCACTCGTTAAGGCACACAGACATGGGGTGGGCACCCGTTCTGTAAATAATACGGATAACGAGCACAATTGAGGGGTTGGCTCCCTCCGAATGGGACGATAAAGCAGGGTGGGATCCTGCTATAACCACGAGCAAAAATACACGGGCCATGTGCAGGGAAAGCGCCCCAGGCGCTAAAGGTACAGTAATCCAGCCCCTAAAGGGAAAAATAGCGCCAAAGGGTCATAAGAATCATCCCAGCCAGCAGCAGGGTCCCAGAAAGAAGTCCCCCAGCATCCAGGGCATCCAGGGGCTGGGCAGGGCCCAGGGAGGCAAGCCTTCCCCTGGACCCCAGCAGCAGCACGCCCCTGGTAGATTCTAGTAAGGAAACAAGAACATTTTACAAGAGGTCACAGCCTCTTTTTATACACACAATTCCTTTGTCTAAAGGTGCAGGCAAGGGGCGAACCAGATACAACTGGTTTCTGAGCACTTTGTTTTTGCTCAGCCCCTCTCTCTATTCACAGGATGGGTCAGCGACATCGGACACACCACAGGAGGTGGAGCCAGCATTTTGGGGGAAAAGCCCAGTCCTATTCAGGTCCCAGGTGCACTCCTCCCCAGCCATCAACATGCAGATCTCCCATTCACCACCGGGGCAGACCCATCCTGACTCCAGGAGTCTGGCACACCAGCCAGCTTCAGCCAATCACAAGCCAGCACATTCACTGCACAGACAGGCCAACTTCTAGAAGTGGCACTTCCACACTAGACACAATAGCGCCGCACACATCATCGCGCAGCATTTAATCACACAAGTCCGCACATACCAAACTCGCACTTGCACTCCCCACGCACCAGGAACTACCTGGGACGCACACATGGGAGGGCTGGCCAATCTCACACACGCACTCAGAGAGCGCACGCACTTTACACTGCGCCACAGTGCTAAAGTGCGCAAAGACCAGGAATCATTATAATCATATACCACAAAAAGGCAAAAGGTTCAGGGGTGAACCTGCTAGAAGGGCCAAGTCCAACACAAGGGAGTTGGTTCCAAGCATTAGTGCCTAACACTTCAATGGATTTGCCTCCTTTGGAAATACATTTAAAGGTTGGCGGCTTTAAGAGATTTGAGTTAGAAGATCTAAGCATGCGGAAAGGTACGTAGTGGGTAAACCTAGATCGAATATACTGGTGGCCAGAGGAATGAAAACTTCTAAAGTTGATCATTAAAAGTTTGAACAATATTCTTTTGTGGACAGGAAGCCAGTGTAGTGTTTTAAGGGTAGCTGATGCTGAGGATTTCCTGGGGCATTTGAGTACTAATCTTGCTGCAGCGTGTTGGACCATCTTAAGTTTATGAAGGACTGATTTATTAGTTTCTGCATAAAGGCTGTTGCAATAGTTCAGTCTAGAAGTGATCAAGGCTGTAGCAACCGTCTGCCTTGTTAAAAAGGGAAGTAGATCAAAAAACAATTTTAGTGATTTGATTAAGTGAAAGCAGGTGCCAGCTACAGGTAGTGCCTGTTGATGGAAAGACAAAGCAGAATTGAATCTGACCCCCAAGTTTCTGGTGGTAGTTATAGTGTTAGGGGAAGGGGGAGTGGCTGCTGGTCACCATTCACTGGGGAAGAAGTTGTTACCCTTCCCTAACGGCATGATTTCTGTTTTTTCAGAGTTGCATCTCAGGTGGTTTTTCTTCATCCTGTGGAAGACAGCTGTGAGGCAGTGGCAGAGGTTTTCCTCAGCCAGCGTAGTATTTTTGTCAAGAACAATACCAGCTGAGTGTCATCAGCATATGATATGATCTCGATGTTGAAGGACGAGTGATGTGGCGTAGAGTGGAATAGCATAGAGTTGAGTGGCATACAGTGGAGTGGCACAGATTGGAATAGGGTTGAGTAGAGTGGTTTACAGTGGAGTGGTGTAGAGTGGAGTGGCATGGAGTGGATTGGCATAGAGTTGAGTAGTGTAGAGTGGAATAATGTACAGTTGAGTGATGAGGATGGAGTGGCGTACCGTGGAGTGGCATGGCGTGGAGTAGAGTGGAATGGCGTACAGTGGGTTAGCATAAACCGGGGTGCAATAGAGTTGGGTGTCTTGTTGTACCGTAGGGTGGAGGGCCGTAGAGTGGAATGCTGTAGAGTGGAGTGGCATAGAGTAGAGCGGCATAGACTGGAGCTGCTTGGAGTAGAGTTGTGTAGAGTGGAGTGGCATAGAGTGCAGTGCCATAAAGTAGAGTAGCATACACTGGAATTGCGTCAGTGTAGTGGCATACAGTGAAATTGCGTATAGTGGAATAGCATAGAGTGGAGTGGCATATAGTTGAGTGGCACAGACAGGAATAGCGTTGAATAGAGTGCTTTACAGTGGAGTGGCGAAGATTGGCTTTGAATGTAGTGGCGTAGAGTGGCATATAGTGTAGTGCGGGCAGGGAAACAGATCAAATGTCTGCTCCTAGTCGGCAGCAGCATTTTTAAAGCTCACAGACAGTGCTTTAAGCTGGATGAAACATGTGGGGGGTCTCTAAAGGAGGGTATTGCTTAAAACAAGTGAACTAAAGTCCTATGCTTTAAACAACATGTCTCTGACCAGTATTTGAGTGTCTCTCCGTGAGTTTTCTATTATTACATCCAGATGTATCACACAAGAATGCACAAATAGACCTAAAACAAGCCAGACCTACTGGATTTACTAGTGCTTTTCAACATCAGACACAGAAGTAACAGTAATGATATTTTTTGATCAATTAGAAATCCAAATGTTTCAATTCTGAAAAGATGAGGCTGTGAATTCAATATCACAAAGGATTGTGGAAAGGAGAGGGGTGGTAGTCTGAGTGTCTCTGTCACTCGTGTTCTCCCTTTCAAGTCGCTTTCCTTCTCAATCTCTTTCTCTCTTAGCCATACCCTCTTTTCTCACATCTCTTTCTGAAATCCTCCATGTCTCGCAGTTCATCCCCTTAATTTTCATGCCTGTAGTTTTACTCTCTCCACCTGCATGTACTTTCTTATGTCACCTCCCCTTCACCGTCCCCTTTCTCTTTATCTGACTCTCTCTCAAACACACACATGCACACACATGCATGCAGTGCTTGAAATGGCAAAATTGAAGTGCAGGTACTCTGTACCGGAGTACCTGCTTGTTTCTGAGAAGTGCTGATACTCTCCAATTAAAAGTATTGCATTACTTTTGAGAAGTGCTAGTATTCTACCTCTCAAAATAAGAAAGTGTTGGTACTCTGTACCGGACAGTACCAGCCCATTTAAAGCACTGTGTGCATGCATGCACACACACGCATATAGAGACACACGCACTCTCCTCAACTGAAACACTTTCATTTTCTGTAGGGCTACCAATATTTCAACAGCTGTATATACCTGCTTTACACACTTTCCCATAGAATGCTAATTAAAATTACAACTGACACCTCTGACGCCTGAGTGCTCTGCAGAGAAGCCAAGGACTGGATGATCATGCAATAGGTACCCTATGTATCACTGACATGCACTCTGATAAACTCACTTTGCTTTCAGCCTCAACTCAATGCTGTCACTCGTGCCACATCACGAACACCCACCCACCAAAGGAACTCCCCCAGACACCCAGAGGTGATTAATTTTAGAGTATGCACTAAAAAACAATCAAATGTCGCATTAAAAACAAAAAAACACGTCTGGAAAAAGCAAATACTCTTCTTCGGTGGTGCAAGAGGAAGTAAAACATGCGTAACGTACAAGGGACAGATTCCTGTCATGAATTATTAGGGTTTTTACAGTCATTGTTGAGGAAACCAAACAGTGTTTTTGCTTGAACAATATATCAATATAGGCCTTGTATGGTTCGTTTGAAAGTTTTAAATTCAGGTTTTGATTTCTGCCATTGCTCAGCCCTGGCAAAACTGACCTCCTAAAGCCTTGTAGTACCTGAGTCATTTGCACGAGGTACCTGGTCCTTACTCTTTATCATCCTCCCCCCTTGTTTTAAGGGGAGAGGATGTGGCATAACCGTCAGAGTTGCGTAATCGTCACGATTGCCCCTCCCAGCTACCCGCCCTCCCCCAACCCTTGGAACTGGGGAACCAAGTTCTAATCTCGGCGTTGTCTCAACATCCTGTGATTCTGGGCAAACCAGGTAATCTACAACTACAATGAAAGTGCCCTTGTGTACTTCAACTGGTGCTCACGTAAATCCTCTCATACCTATGGGTCATGATCACGCTATATAAAAGTGCATAAAAAAGGTCCGGTTCCGAGTGCTTGGAGGGCCCGGGGGCCCTTGTAGGTAGGTGTTGAACAAATAGGCAATGTCAGGGCCCTGCCAGAGGCCTCCGAAATTCTTAACCCTGCTCCGGGGAGCGGTGACAGAATGCCACGGGGCTTAGTGCATGCTTACACAGCACTACTCGGCCTTTGTTATCTGCCGAGGTTGGAACCCGCGATAATAGGCGCAGATGGCCGAGGCTCGGAGCGAGCTCACACTCGCCTTTCATCCCTCCGGGGTTCACTTAAGCGGCAGCGAGGCACTTGAGCGGACGGAGGGCGGCCAGTCAGCAATTTACAGTTGCCAGGCAATTTGTTTGACACCTGTAACAGACTCGCAAAGTTATCCTCTCGTTTTTGCCCCCGCCGGCGTTTCGTGATGTGCATTGATTTTACGACCAAGGCTCTATTTTAAGGAGGTCCTAGAAAGCACGATAGGTTTGTTCAGATGGTATATAAACACGTTTTGGGGAAGCGGAGTCCTGGAGTGGCCTGCAAGAAAAGCAAATCGATTATGATGGTGATGAAAAACTGTTGTTGTTGGTGTTATTATTTCAGACCCGCCAGAGCTTCAAGATGAGGGTGTGGGTAGTTGTACTACAACTCAGTGGGCTAAGCAGCCTAACGCCTACGCATAGCCCTCTATATTAAACCATGAGGCTGACTTCTCATGTCATCCTTCTAAGGGGCATATTCTCAAGGAGTTATCACTGAGTTAACAGCACTTTATCGCAGCCAAAGTCACGATAAAGTTATCACCCCATTCACAAGCTGGTGCTAACAGCCCATAGCACCAGTTTACCTGCGATAGCAGCCGCATAAAACATCGCCACAGATGACCCCCAAAATGATCACTAATGTGCTGCAGAATAGGCGTGCCCGTGCAAAAACGGCAACAACACCACTTCGCAAATTTCTCAGTGACCAGCCAGATCGGCGATACGACCACAAAACATGCAAAATAAGGCCCGTTAGCAGCAGGAAACTAAGACCTGCTCTGACCTGGTGTAAAGTCGGACGACAGCCTGCACCACAAAAGGGAGCCCAGCCCAGAGCCACACCTGAAGGGCAACAGATGCCATGGAGCCACTGATCATGCAGTTCGGAGCGCCAACAGGAAAACAACACCCACCGCCACCACCCCAGGAACCCCCCTCCCTGGCCCCCCCACCCTCCCAAGCCAAAGACATGCCACATCAACTACACAGAATCATGTACCAAAGAATCCGCCTGATGTCGCACAATCACATTTGGTGACATGCATGTGTCATCACAAATATGAGCAGCACACATTCATCTTCGAATCAACAAATGACAATTTATTCAAATAAACACAGAACAGAAATGAAGACACATGGCGGCTCCCCTCGGGACAATCTGTAGGTCATATCGTGCAAGACAAAAATCATGATGAGAAGGTGTGTCCTGCGTACATCAAGGGACAGAGAGAGAGTTAAGGAGAGAGGGAGAGAGAGATAGAATGACAGAGAGGGGGAGTGAGAGATAGACAGACAGAGAGGGGGAGAGAGACACAGAGAAAAGAGGGAAGGGGGAAAGAGTGCCGACGCACCCAGGACACACTGCTCACCTGCTGCCACCGGTGTGTCTCCAACCACGTGCCGGTATGTAGTGCAGTTCTTCAGGTCCCTTATCTGAGAAAGACCTGTCATCAGAAACAGAGTCCAGATACATGAATGGCACAGTATATACAATTGCACACAACATCATCGCCTGTCTGCCCCTGCGCACCCAGGCAGATGCACCCCAGCCCCTCCCGCCACTAAGCTGTGCATGCCCACCCCTGCGCACCCAGTCAGCTGCACCAAAACCCCTCCCGCCACCCTCCGATGCATGCCCGCCCCTGCGCACCCAGGCAGTTGCACCCCAGACCCTCCCGCCCACCAGCAGTGCATGCCCACCCCTGCGCACCCAGGCCTCACTACTCACCTTCCGCCACTGGCGTGTAGAAAAGAGGGCTTACCCCATGCAGCTGCGGCCACAAGGCTGGGGCCCGCAGACATGGCACACTCCACATCATGCACCCCGGCTCCGCCGGCCACCAGGTCTCACTTTTTCTTCTGGGTCTTGATTTCGCCATGGCAGAGGACATACAAGTGCACCCGACATCATCGTAGGCTGCACACCCGCTCGGCATTATAGATGCCACTAACTCTGTGATCCAGGCGGCGACGCCACTTAGCGGTAGGACCCACTCTCCGCTGGCCTACCCTGCGGTCTAGCAGGGCACACAAAACCTGAGCAGTCCGGACCGCTGGGACGGGGCATCATTGCAGGTTGCACAACCGCTCAGCACTTAAGGTGCCCCTACCTCAATGCACCGAAAGTCCCCGTGGCGGTGTTCCTGTGCCCCCCACAGTGTATCGGGTGCCATCAAGTCTGTGCCCTGCAAGACATGGACCCTCTATGATTGGGTATAGTGGTGTGGAGGCCATCATGTCACCCCCGGGCAGGCGGAATGTGATGTTGCAGGCCCCTGGGCACCCATGCCTACATGCACACCACATGGATACACCCCGAGAGGTTGGAAATGGCATCGAGCATGTGCGCCCAGTCCTTTTTATTGGCAGGATCACATGTCCTGTGACGCATGTGCTTGATGGGGGTGGTGTGGGTGTAAACCAGCCGTGAGGGAGTGGCATGCTGACAATTAGACCTGTGGTCAGCAGATCACAACAGGGAACTCCTGGCACATGTAGCGTTGTCGCCCCCCCCCCCCTTGTGTGCTTAAGCGTAGTGGGCTGGCCTGGCGTATGCCAGTCCAGCGTAAGAATCTGAACAATGACCCTGGGGCTCTAGGCATGGTTCCATACAGGGCTGGACAAGGAAGTAACAAATGCGTGTGTCGCTGTTGTTGCGTCGGCGCCACCCAGACAGCATTCAGCAATGTGGCACCCTTTGAGCCAAGTCCAACGACATGAGCCACATGGATGTAAGAGGAATTCACTGACCCTACAGTCATCCATACTACCACACTTGAAAGACCATAGACATGACATATCTGTGTGATTCGGAATGTTTAATGCACATTCAGTGGAGTGTTGCATCTGGAGCAGTACAGGACCATGCATACCCCACTTTACAATGTTTGCCCGTAGAGGGCCAGCCAGAGTTCTTCAGAGAATGACAAGTCCAAAGGTAGAGGAAGTGTTCAGTCCGCAGTCTGATTGCTGTGTCATTGGCGATCACACAGTATATGGCAGTGCATGTCGAGGTCCAAGGTGAGTGTTGCAGAGTGCATCTGTGGACAGTGGAAGGTGATGATGCAGAGGGCAGACCCAAGCAGAAACCAGCCATATGGCGGAGATGAATGCTACTGCAGGAGTTGGCCTAACGGCTAGGGCGGTCCACCTCGGACCTGGGGAACCAGGTTCAAGTCTCGGCAATGACGCTGAACATTCTGTGATTCTGGGCAAATCACTTAATCTCCCCGTGCCTACAAACAAAATGAATGTGTCCTCATGTAATGCAATTGGTGCTATGTAAAGCACTCTGATACCCGATTCGGGTCAAATTTGCGCTATATAAAACTCTGTAAAATAAAAAATACTGCGTCCTTCTTACCACGAAGGCGGTTTCATCCGCATCTTCGTCTTCTGCTGTTCCATGTGCCTCACGTGGGGGTGGTGCTGACCTTTCTCCAGCACTATGTGGCAGTGACACCTCAGGGGATATCGATGTAGATGTAGTAGTAGCAGCAGTATAAGCGGACATTTTTATGGGCTCACGGTTTGCATTTTTACGGCATGGCGTTCATTTTAATGTGGTTAGTTGACGCGTTATCTGGAGACTATTGTATGGTGCTGCTGTGTTGAGAATGCTTCATTAACACAGCATCATTTTCCCGCTATAGACTGCGATGTTGGACGTTGCGTTAAGTTACTTTTGCAATGGTTATCACACGTTCTTTAGAATATGCCCCTAAGGTTGATAAAGCCTGTACCACTAAGTCAGTTGATGTAGTTCCTGTCATTAACGAAACTTGAAATCATTTGGTTTGTGGTGTGCACCATAAAAATAGTCATAATAGTCATTGCCTTCAAAATGTGCTCATAGTAGGTTTGGCAGGACGTTGTGAGTTGTTCTTGTTAACCGGTCCTTTTTGTCCTTTTCGTCCTTTTTCCGTTGTTGTATGTCTTTGTAAAGAGTGTGGATTATTCCAGTGGTGAGACTTTGATGGGGGTGTTGTTGATACTTGCTAGAGTCAGTAACATGTGAATGTTATGGTAACAGCAGGGCCTCTGGAATTATGCGTCAGGGGAGCACCAACTTATGCAGCAGGGGTTCTAAATTATGCAGTAAGAAATGGCAAATTATGCAGCATAACACAGCCCATTTGTTGATAGTATTACTGTTTTGTACGATTGTTTTTACATCATAATTCTGTCTGGGCAACGATTTCACCTCATTAGTAACAATTTAGCAACCAAATACAAAAAAGTAACTGAAAGACGACCAGTTAATATTTATGAAAGGCTTTCCTCTGTGAACGAACATGCCGCCATGTTTTTAATAACTTTTGATCCATTTGAGCTAGAAACAGTTTTTTTGTCAAAATAAGCAGAATAGGCAGCAGATGATGGATAATGTGGTAAATGCGGCATTTCCATATTTATGCAAACAAAGCCACAGACTCACATAACTTAAGTGACCCTGGGTAACAGTTAGATTTCTATTGCATGCAGGTCACTTATGCCCACTACAGCTTACAGGCTATTCTTGCACCCCTGCTGTTGTGATGACTGAGTTCTCTACAAGGCTCACCTTGGAATTCTCCAGCCGGATCATCGAAGTCTTTCATTGGAGGTTAATAAAACAAGGATCATTTAGGTACGTAATAGCCCCAGGAACATGTCCATCAATTGAGAATATGTTTTTACAATCCAGTGTTTAATTTGTTAAAAAAATAAAAAATTAAGTGCAGGGGTCCACAGCTTTTCTTAGCAGACAACTGCCAAATATCGAGTTCACCAATACCAAGGCTGTAGAGTCTCAGGGGCATATTATCAAGAAAGGCGGTAAAATTATCGCCGCTTTAGCGGCAGGAAACTGCCGCTAAAGCGGCGATAATGGCCTTGATAATATGTCCTTGTGAATTCCCATAGCAACCCAGGTTCTGGTGTTAACCTGGGTTGCTATGGGAATTCACAAGGGCATATTATCAAGGCCATTATTGCCGCTTTAGCGGCGGTTCCCGGCCACTAAAGCGACGATAATTTTATCGCCTTTCTTGATAATATGCCCATTAATTCCTCCTCATGCCTCTTCCTTCCACCACAATCTCTAACTGTCTCTTTATTCCAATTTTGTAGGTACTTATTCCTCCTTGCTCTGTCCCATTTGTTGCTGTTTTCTAATCTTTATTTTACAGCATTTTCTCCTTTTACCGACTTTCTCTCTCTCTCTCTTGCTCAAAATCTGAAGTTTGGGTACCCAAAATGACTGCTAGTGTCCAGCACCAGTACAAATTAAGCGGCAAATACACCACTAATACAGTTACTTGAGATACCCTCCTAAAGAGCACCTGTATTTCAATTCTGTGCAGATCTGCGGGACGAGTGATTTTGCTACTTTGGGAATAACCTATCTAAAGATGAAATGACTGAACTCAGTTATACCGATGATGTCACAGTGATTCCATCTATACATTGTAAAGAAATAGTGACAGTGATAATCCTGAAGGGACCTCTCCGCTCTTTTCTGTCTGGTTGGCTGACAATTTGCCATAGGCCACTGTCATTATTCTGTAAGGAAGAAAATAACAATTCCATTTCAGTGGCTCTAGCGCCCATCCAATCAAAAAACTGTTGCGGTCCAGGGAGTGACTGCTGTTGACAAACCAAGAATGAGTGGCATGTTGCGTTTTGCCTGATGCTTGTGGGCTCTGATATGTTCCATGGCTGCTCCCTGAGCTCTTTCCACATCCAGAATCTGGGTTGTAGTAGAGCTGGCATTTGATTGATTGTAAAGAGACTGTTGTTGATGTGTGGTCGTGGGCAGTAGCTGATTGTTGACTGAGCGTCCTGTCCTGTTGCATGCTTATTTTCAAAGGGGAAAGGTATGGACCTGAATGAAGGCTATGCTCATCAGGGGTGAGATCCGTGAGCAGGGCATATATGCAATTGATATACATATATAGGCAGGACACATATCTTTGAAGAAAGGCAACACTTTAGCACAGTTGTGCTCAAAGTGTAGTCCTGGGACACCTGGGGGTCCCCAAAGCCTCCTCAGGGGATCCACGACTACTTTGAAAATTAAATACTATTAACAGATTAATAAAGTGTATATAAATAAAGAAGCTAAATGTATAATTGAACATTTTAAAATGCTCTGTAAATGTGAAGGAATTTGAAACTGTGTGCTAAAAATGAAATTTGTGTCCTCAGATTGATTCATGGGAGCAGTGCTGGTGCATCAAACAGAATATAGTATGGATGATGAGTGGCCTCAATTGAATTTAGAAAAGCTCCAACCTTTCTAATAAAATTAAATGTGGATATTTTTCATTTATATGTGTTTTCGAATTAAATAAAATGTCATCATTTGTGTATTTGTTTGATGAATGCTTTTTTCTGTAAGTTTTGTGTATTGTTTTGTGGTTCAAATCATCTACAATGCTTAGGCCAAGGTCCCCTGCTTCTAATAATGACTTGGGGTGATGTCCCCAGATTCCAATAATGATTCAGTGGGGGTCCTTGGAAGTCTGAAGTTTGGGAACCACTGCTTTAGCAGATAAATTCAGTGCTGTGGCTCCTCAAATGTAAAGTGAGTCGCAGCTGGAAAACTGCTGGTGAAGAAGAGTTAAGAATCAAGGGTGGAAGGTGGTCTCAATGGTGAAATGTCTGTTTTTGCCTTGCTTGATGGTGCCTGTATGCCTGTGACTTTCTAGAGTGAGGACCAAGCTATATAGCAATGGAGCACAGTAGAGGACAGTTGCGCTGCAGTGAGGGTAGAAATGGCTGGAAGGAGATATAGAAATGGGGGGGAAGGGGGGTGAGAAAAGCAAGTACAAAGTGAGGGACTGATAAATTGTCTGGCCTGGGGACCTGCTTGCAAAACAATGCAAATAGTTATATGTTGAGAAAAGTGTGATTTGGGCGTCCATCTGGCAATGTCCGAATTGTAAGGGTGACCCAATGAATTCTGGATTTCATGTGATATTGAGGGTTACCATTGCACCAATTGAATGAAACATACATTCTTGCATTTTGGCTCTGGAGAAATAGCTGCAATTTGATATTTACCAGTGGGGTATTCTGCAAGTCATTAGTGAAGTGAAACACTTTGTTTCAACAAATGAATACCAAAATTGCTTAGTTGGCAATATTTTGGCTTATTTGGGGGAACATACTACCAGCATATCAGTACTAGTTCTCGTTGGTGCAGTTCATAGAGGCTTACGTACCCCCTCCCCCGTAGGAAGCCTTTGCTATCACTCCTAGTGATCCAGTGCTGGGAATCTTTTGATTCTCTTTCCGGGTCGTTGCTATTCATCAGGAAAGAGTAGACATTCACATTGTCCCATTTAAAATGATCCTATTGGTTTCTCGAGGAAAGTGCTGCTCCAACCATACACTTGCATGCAATGCAGGAAGTGTGCTTCATCTACTCTGTTATATTTCTAATATGCTGCTCGGTTAGAAAAGTGCCATCCCCATAGACCAATAATAACGAGGACTGCATTAATGGCATGCCTACAATGTTGATACTAAATAAACTATAAGTGGTGAATTTCAATTTTTTTTTTAGTTTAAAACATTGCTTTATAACTCAGCTAACTATAATATTACTTTAACCTTTTTTCCCACTGAAAATATATATATTCACTGAAAAAAACAAAGATTCCAGAAACGTTATAGTTAGGCTCAGATCATACAAAACTAGTGAAATTCAGCGGTTATAGTTACCTGAGCTAACTATAACGTACTCCCTGCAATGCATTGCTCATGACCTCACATATTTAATCACTCTTGACACGGTCAGTGACATCACATCAGGCAAAGCAGTACAACAATTTACCTTACTGCACTGCGTTGAGTGAATGCTTAGTAAATCTACTCCTGTATGTCACAGGTCAACTGCCTGACGGGTCAGTCAGTCAGAAGAAACTGTGTCAATAAGCACTGCCATTCCCTTGCTAATCTCGTGTCAACAGTGAACGACTGGAAGGTGTGGCTTGTGTCCACCATATTTCTGGAGAATTGAGATTATACTTTGTTCCTTTTTGAAAGTACCTGTCTAAGAATGACAATAACTTTTTTCTATTTGTAGTAGTAATAAACAGCTACAGCCTGAGCAAATGACTTGCTTTACAAGCAACGTTCACATGCTTATTCTGCAGAAGTGTTAAACGTGCAAATTCCATCTACCTCTGTATTCCATCATTGAGGGCTTGGCCTGGTTGTTCAGTAAGGATAATCCAAACTAGGAAAAACCCTGGTGTCGCGGCACTGGAACATTCCTCTTTGGCTCTCATTTTTTGCAGGAAGCTTCTGAGTTAAAGGACAATAACCCATTCTAGGGTGGTCACTACACATCTTGATTTTTTTTAACTTTCAGGAATGCTTTACCAAAAGTAAAAAATAGTGTACATCGGATTCTTCGATTTAGGCCCGCACCGAATGGCCTGATAACTTTGAGTTGGGGCCAATAACAGGAATTACCATCAGAATTATACTTTTGTTATGCACAAGGAGACCTATTTACAAGCCCAGTACGCTGCCAGAAAGTCTGATGTTCCGGCGGCACACTGGGCTTACCCATATTCAGTAGGCCACGTAAAGCCACCCTCTGTGGCTTTTCATGGCCTCGTAGATATTGTGTGAGACAAGGAAGCGCAAAGCACTGCATTGCCTCACACTGCGAAGGGGAGGCATTCCATGGGCGTTACAGTGGATATTGGACACATTCAAAGATTTACAGCATGCTGTAAACCTGGGAATGCGTCAAAAGAGTACCCCGCCCCGGGAATGGCATAAGGGGTGTTTTTGTGAAGGAAGATATCCCTTTCCCCTAAAAAATAACCTGATTTCAACGCAGACATCCTAGCCCCTGCGCTGGCACTTTCAAGTCATATGTGCACCAGTGATGCGAAAGAGGACAAGAATGTGCAATATCTCATAGATTCGGCACATTCCTGTCCTTTTCTTTTGATGTAGGGCAGCGCAGTAGGAAGGCTTTCTGCACTGCCCTACACCAAAATATTGTAAATGAGTGCCTGTATGTCCATGGTATTTCGCCTGGTGGGGTCTCCTGCTGACAAGAAATGTATGTTTCCTGCATGTTATTCTCCAAAAAGTATGAATACCCCTTAATTCTCTCCCCCGGAATTACTGGGATCCCTTGTATCAGTAACTCAGGGGAGGGGCAGGGAGCAGGCCCCTGGTAAATAATACCTTAGTTGGAGAGCCATTGTGGTGTGTTACTGTAGTATCCTATTACTCATTGGGTAGGTTATTGGTCTCCCCTAATGTGTGAACTTGTCTGACATACAGTTTTGAGACTGGTAAAAAGGGGGAAATAAGAAGTGGCTATTATCACACCTCCTCTCATTCTGGCACAGCAGGGAACCTAGAAAACCACATTACTAAAATAAAGACGACCACTGTCAGCTCCCATAACAAGGTAATTACGAAGGAGAAAGATTTGTCGAGCTCTCCGAGGAGAAAAACGATTTCCCAGGAAAAAGTGAATTAGTGGTTATTGTGCGCATGCTCTGCTTAGGAAAAAGACCTTTTGTAATCAACACAGCTTTGCAGGCAAAAACGTGCACGCGTTGCATAGCTTTCAATGGCAAAGCGTGCATGTTTGCCGATTCCCTTGCGGGAGCGAGCTTTGGTGCCATGTGTTAGCAATTATCGCTCCTGGCGCTGCTCGCTCCCGCAAGGGAAACGCTTTCACTTTTGGGAACACTTTTGTTTTTTTTACTTTTAGCGCGAGGCGCGCTTGTTTTTTTAGCAGTCTGTGTGGAGCTTTCTGAAAATCAATAACTCTTGGCCTCTGTACTTGCAGAAATGATCCGATAAGCAGGCAGAATAGTGTTCAAGGTTTGGAATGTTAATGATGTCAGAATGTAATTTGTAAGCAATGAGTATCTTTCGTTGTCGATTACTCAAGTGGCTTTGAAGATGCCGGCCATTGGCTGGAGAGCGATGCTTTTTCGGTGCCGGAGCCAAAGGAGACCTCGTGGGTGGGGGAGGGGTACTGGGTAAGGTACACAGGGCTCTTGCTGCAGTGTTTGATAAGACTGCCCACGTGGTGCTGACGTTAGTGCTGCTGGGCTTGTTTCAAAGTGAGGTATAGTTAAGATGGATTACCCGATGACGTCACCTAATGTCCCGGATGGCACCTGGTATGTAGCCAGCGTCAGAACCGGTTCATTAAACACTGTTTTCCTAACGGAATCTCTTGCCGGCTGTGCCTAAAAGGCTCTTTAGATATATCATGTAGTAAAACCTTACAGGCTGCAAGCACTCTGATGTAATATAACAGTGCTTGGAGCCTGTAAGTGTGCTTGCTAGCGCTATATGGCACCCTTGAACAAAGACACACCGCAGGTCGTCATGGAGGGTTTTTCTGTGGTGTTCTTCAGTCAGTTTCTTGGCTCCTGAGTCTGATTACCGTGAGTGTCTCTAATGTTTGTCTGGTGGGGCCTGTCCACCTGTCCTACCCCTGTACACGCAGGCCTTGCTTGACAGGGGACACTTCGAGCCTGTGCTCTGTCGCTAGTGCCTCGTCCTTGCTTATCCATCCCTGTTAACTCGTGTGCTTCGGAGTTCACATTACTCTTTGATAACGGGATTAAACAAACTCTGCTTGGTAGTGGGGTGTGTAAAGCGGTCCCTGGAGTGAGTCCACTATGTTTAGCATGATTTAACACTGGCTCTTAGCACCTCCGAGCTCACCCCCACTGCAGAGAAAGTAAACAAATCCTTATTTGTATTATTCGACGGTCCACTAATCTGCACATCGACCCTTTATGTAAGTAAGTAAGTAAGTAAAATCTTTATTCGGTTTCATTTTTACAAGAAAAACCATAAAAGCATTCATACATTTCATACATTTTAGCATTACTAATACATATTCAGTTCATTTAAAATTTATATCACCGTTACTTTATCAAGAAGATTGGAGATTATTATTTTGAAGATTTAACCTGTGTTTAAAAATACATTTTAGGAAAGTGCTTACAACTTTACATACATATTCAGAACTTAAAAATTGCAGCCACAGCATAGCAGGACGACACTTTCTGAGGTCTAAGGTTCGGAGCAAGGGGGTTAGCCAAAGTTTGAGATGTGCGGAATAAAATTTGCAGAACAGTACGGTATGAATTGTTGACTGTTCAGACAGTTCATCACATGGGCAGGCCATTAAACTTTCTTCCCAGCTGTTTCTATTAGGAAATGCAACAACCCTATGGAAAATGTTCAGCCTAAATCTCGCTAATAAGAATCGTTCAAACTGTGAATCAACATACGTTAAGTATGGTTCCAATTCCAGGGTGGTCATGACCCTTTATGTGTTTTGTTTCCTTTTCTTCAGATTTTAGACAGCCCATGACTGGTTTTCTTCTTACCACAGTAGGTGTTTATATTTTTCATTGCAGTCCACACACTGCAAGTTTTTACACTTGCCTACCACATGCCAGGCTTGTTTCTAAAGGTGCAACACATGCACACAATTCCTTTCTAGATGATGGCCACCTTAATGTCTGCACCTCTCCGGATGTTTGTACAGTGCACGCTGTGAGCTGCAGCGTCGGTGTTCTGGAATGCAAGTCAAAGCTGCCACAGCTCCGATACTGCACCACGCAGCACTTACAATTCACCTCCGTCCCCAAAAAGACACTTGCGTTGAACTTGGCAGTTATGTTCCTTCTGGCGGCCTTTACTCCTTCACTTGACCCATGTTTGCAGCAAAACCATCTATTCTACATGAACAAAAGGGGGCATTATTTGCTGTAGCCCCCTCCTAGCCACAAAACTGATTTGTTTAATTTAACTAACCATTGCCTAATGTCAGGGATACAGCAGCAGCCCTTAATGGCTTTGTAATTGCCCCATTAGCAGACTGGGAGGGAAGGACCCCCTACAAACATGTTGCATTAGATGGAAGTGCGTAAGATATATATATATATATGTATATTTTTTTTTTCAAAGAAAGGAAATTACTACTTTATGGATTGTCAGAGAGGGTAGTAGTAAAAACAAGACCATGATTCCAACATCAGCAGCCATTATTTTACACTTCACCCTATATCCTAGGGTCTCGTAGTACTTCAGATCTCCTAAGTGATTAGTTTTGTTAAATTGGTGAGTTTATTATTCCATCAGTTGTAGTTGGAATAGGATGCTTTGAGTGTCTCAGCATTTCTAGGTGTGCACATTGTGGCATACATCCTAACCACAGACTGCAGTAATTGAAGAAATTACTCTCCACGGACCACCCTCCGGCGTTTTTCACAAAGTAACTGCTCTTATTTCACACTCCCCAGTCTCATGTGGTACACCCCTCCTACCAGCCTTTAGTGGTACTCAACCCCTAACAACCCCAGAGATCTTCTTGCCATTCTGACTTCTCAGAATTGTTCTGTCCTACCACTGTCCCAGTGCGTTTCTACCATGGGAATGCACCACTGTGGGAAGGTCACAATCTCCCATAGAGTTCGCTCCTTGCTGACTCTGCCCTGCAATCTCGGACAGTATTCCCGCTCTATCAGCTCCCAGGTGTCTTTAAGCCTTAGCCCCCTCCTGTGGTATTCCTGCCCTGCAGCCTCCCATATCGTTCCTGTCCCATCACCTTGAATAGGATTTCTGCATTACCTGTATCCCGTGATATTCCTGCGCTCCCACTCTCCTGCCCCAAAAGCCTCCTGAGGCATTCGTCTGTGCGGCTATACGGCTTATAAGGTCCCAAAGGCGAAACCTATTGGCTATGCCAATGCTTGTTTTTGTATTCTTGGTGCTTTGAGACTATGGGTGGCATGTGTTGCGACATAAACATAAAAATGAAATAATACTAAAACCAATAGGAAAAATATCCTCAGGAGGGACAGACACTCAAACACACGCATGCGCAAACTCTCTCTATCTCTCTCTCACTCTGTCTATGTACCAAAACACGCAAAGTCAACATTCAGTACTTCTCTTTTGGCTACTATTCCAAAGCCCATCCAATTAAAAAAAATATAAAGACATATTATGGTTAAAAACTGCGATTTGTTCCTTTTTTCTGGAATTTAAATACAGCTAAAAACTAACTACATACCGTTAGTAACTTAACAAAATTAGCAAAAACCCATGAAAGCTCCTAAAAACCTCAAAAGGACGTCGTGGTTATGATCCTACGTTTAAAAACCACAGAAGTTTTCCATTTGTGGTTAGCTACTCAACAAAACTCCCCCAACGCAGTGCTCATTACCTCACACGATGACACAGATGGCAGTCATGTGATGTACTGCGGTCAGTAACTAACTGCTTGTGTAAGAACGTATAGATAAGAGAGTCCAGAGGCTAAAACTCCCTTGCCAAACATAACAACTTGGTAATTTGTGTACTGGGTCTGCTAACAGCCATGTATTTTCACGACAGAGAAATACATTTAGCTAAAACCAATTATTTGTGGGCTCAGGGATTTTGGTCACCCTTAAGAGTGTAGTGTGCTCACCATGAACCCACATTTTTTTTTAGCAGTACAAGGTACGCAAACTTCATAATGTGTGACATTGCAAATTTATCAGTTCTCCTTGGCCACTCACTTTGCAGCTCCAAACATATGTCAAACTTTCTTGAGACCTGCTATGACCAACAGGATATTTTGGGCCTCATTTATGAAAAGTAGTGCATCGCTGCGTGAAAACAGCGATGCATCACTTTTCATTGTGCCCTCCTTGCGACATGCTGGATGCGTCATATTTAGAGTATGACGCATCATGTCGCAAGGAGTTCCAGATACATCAGTATTTCTGACATATCTGTAGGGGCAAAAATGACGCATTGCTAGAGTGTGTCAGGAAAGTGATACAACTCCATCAATGGGTCATTTCACATGGGCAAGTCCCATTTCAAATGTGCCTGCGTCAGTCTTACATCTGCTGGGAGACAGGCGTAAGATATTGACGCATTTGTATCCTAGAAGTGACGCAGTGAAATCTCATAAATTTCATTGCGTCACTTCTACGAGGCTTACTTGCATCAGAACGCCCACCCTGCATACATTATGCATGGAGCAGGTATAATGTGGCACAGGGGTTTACAAAGTGACGTATCTACATAGATGCGTCACTTTGTAAATATGCCGCAACATGGCACATTTTTTATGCCGCTGGTGCGTCACAAAAAGTGTCGCACAGGTGGCGCAAAAGTGACGCAAGGGCTCATAAATAAGCCCATTTGTATCTCTTCAAATCAAATGTATTTTTTTATTAAATATTGCTCCTCAACCGAGTTCCCAAATCAAACTGCCAACAGCACCATTCGTTCAATTCTAAAAGCTAGTGTATAGATTAACACCAAACCACAGAATGAATTCAATCTGAACTAGGGGCCTTATTTACAAGAAACTAACTCATCTGTATAGATGAGTCAGTTTAAGTGCACCTGCGTGCGAAATCCTTGCGCCACCATGGATGCTCTGTGTTTATAATACGGCACACCATGGTGCAAGGACTGACAGATGCATCAGAAATTCTGACGTATCTGTTGGAGCAAAAGTCCTGCATTGCTGGAGTTGTGTCACAAGCACGACGCAACTCCAGCAATGCATGGGGAGGCCAATTCCTAATACACTGCTTCACTCCTTACTCCTGCTCCAAGCAGGAGTAGGATTTTGACGCAGTGGCGTCCTAGTATTGGCACAGTGAAATCACGCATCACTTCTACGAGGCATTCCCTCGTGGGAATGTCCACCCGCATACATTATACCTGATGCAGGTATAATGTGGCGCAGGGCTTTACAAGGTGACGCATCTCCATAGATGCATCACATTGTAAATGGGCCTCAACGTTGCGCATTTTTTATGCCACTGCAGCTCCGTCACAAAAAGTGACGCAACAGCGGCGCAAAAGTGTTGCAAGGGGCTTGTGAATCTGCACCACGGTCCTTATTTCCTGCCACGGTTGGTACAAATCCATCCAGTTGCCTGTGCTATGCACTTGAGTAAACAATCCCACCTGAATTTCAATGGGAAAAAGGGTTTGAGTTGCTGCATAATGTCTACCCTGCCTACCCATGACTAAGCTGTAATAAACGTCCCAAAAAATACCAATGTGGTCAAAAACATTTATTTCTGTCTTCCATACAGATTTGTCAAAATGAGACTAATGTATTAGCTATCAACTAAACATTTCTGTCATGAAAAGTGTAACACAACCATACCTACACAGTCACTACCATGGACTCTATGATAAGCACTGTATGGAAATGCCTCTTTTTGTACGGTCACCTCAAAGTTTTTGGACTGATGATACTGTTTGTTTTGACTCAGAGAGTGCACTGAGGGCTATTAATAATATCTCAGTTCCAGTGCTTTGACCCCAAAATGTGTATGTCAAATTGGCTTTTACCAGCTTGACATAAGTTAACCTATGTGTAAGCCCCTAGTATGTGTTACCAAGTATATCCATGGCATGTACATTAGAAGGTCAGCCAAGTCTTCCAGTCCTCCACTGCAGACTGGATGAACTGCTAGCCTGACTTTACCATTTGAAGCGATGACAAAGTCAAACCCTCCCCAGAGATATGCATAAGTAATCTCTATGGCAGGCCTACTGAGCCCTAATGCAAGGTGAAGCATATTGCAGGGGCAAAGCATGTATTTTACATGTTCTGATAGTAAAAACACAAAACTGTATTTTTTTTACTGTGGATGAAATTTCACACATTGGAGTGTGCTGAGGTACATGCTGAACCCTCAGCTGTGATAACTTGTGAATAGTGAGACTAAAGTTAATACTCCAAGGTATCAAACAACTTGTTACATTAAGCCTGAATAAATTCTGTAGTAAAAATTATTTTCAACCGGTTGTGGTGTGCCACTTTGTTGCCTTTAGTCTTCTGTGCCCTGAATGGTTTCAAAAGGACAAAGCACATCAAAAATGGAAGGAGGAAGGGGCGTGGCTAGCAGCCAAGCATGGCGGCTGTGTAGAGAGAGAGCTCTCACAGCGTAGCGGCATAATCTATTAATCCGTTACTGTTATCCGTACAGATTCCACCTGAAGAGGTGGATCCCGGACCCTGAACGCAGCCGGCATCATCCGACCCGACTCCGGTAAAAATCGGTCGTCAGTAACCGGTCCGGCCACGGGAAGCTGAAGTGGGGCCTGCAGGCATGGGCGCAGCACCGGCATGGAGTGATCACAAGTCCCAGCGGAAGTGGGAGGTGAACGGCTGCAAGCTGCCGAAAGTGACCGGAACACTGGGGGTGTAGCGACGAAAATTGAACCAAGAGAACCACACAAGTAACGACCCGCATCGGGATCTCTCCGACACCATTCTTGCACCAGGGGAATCGAGGCGAACGTACGAGCCGCATAATTTCCGGGGTGGCAGTTGTTCAATTTTAGAGACAGGGACGTCATATTGCAAGCAGCAAGAGTATGACCACCCATCAAAATTCAGAACTCAACGCTGACCTTTTTTCCGGATTACACGGCGGAAGTGGCCCGGCGTCGGATTACTTTTTTGGAGGTCAAGAAAGCACTGAGGGCGAATGAACTGCCCTATTCAATGCTATTCCCAGCGAAACTACGAGTTGTTGCCGATGGGAAAACATGGTTTTTCGACACACCGAGATGGCACAAGACTGGCTAGAGGGCTGACGACAAGTAGACACGCTTCGCCGCTCCAACAGAGGACACCGGAACCAACATGCCGGATCGCACCTCCGCAACAAGGACGATGGACATCACCGGTACTGGGCGGGCTGCCCTTCGACTCGAGGCTGGGAAAAGCTGAGTAGGGTGGAAGGAGCCACCGCTCTTATGAGACTCTTTACCCCAACGAGCAAGTAAGATGGTTTGGGATGGGTTTAAGCACTCTGCTAATTTGGGGAAGCGGGCGGTGTTATGTCCGTGGAGCAGGGAGGCAGGGAGGGGGATTGGGGGGGTGTTCATTTGTTCTGGTTCAGGATCCACACGTTACACCACGATTTGGCACAAACTACACATACATGTTCCAAAATAGCGGCGACTGCGTTGCATCGCTGTCGACGAGAGAGCACAGCACGTTCATAATACCTCATGATGGCACGACAATCACACTCCGCGGCCACTGAAGACACGAGTTACCGCATGACAGTCCCCCCCCCTTGGACTCCTCACTTGGAATGCAAGAGGGCTGGGTGACAAAATAAAGAGGGGGTTGGTCTTACAAGCAATTAAACGCCAGGGCCCTGCACTGGTCTTACTCCAGGAAACACACCTTACAGGGAAAGCATGTCAAGCACTGGACAGACGAGGCTACAAAATGGTGGCGCACTCGGAGTTCACTTCGGGCTCTAGAGGGACAGGTATTTTGATAAAAAAGACTTCGCCTTTCATTGTTATACAACATAAAGTGGACGATCAAGGCAGCTTTGCGGCAGTCCACGGTCAGTGGGAGGGTAGACTTCTGAATGTAGTCTCCGTATATATCTCTTTGGCTCTCCAGTCACTAGCGATGCCAGCACTGGGGGAGGTTCTACTGAATCTCCCGACGGGGGACACAATAATTGGGGGAGATTTCATCTCTGTGGTGGACCCAACACTGGACACGTTTTCCGAACGGTCACTCACGCCAGGACCCTCCACTTTCCCAGGCTTTCTAGAGGCAATGGGCCTAGCGGATGTCTGGCGACATAAACACCCCACGATGAAACAATACACCTATCATTCACCAGTACACAATAGTCTGTCCCACATAGACTATTTCCTGCTACTAGGTAATGGCATGAGCGACATAGATTCCATAGACATACTGCCCAGGGGGATATCAGACCACTCCCCAGTGGTGTTGACCCTCTCCAGTTGGGAAAAAACTTGTGCAAGGATATACCCAATATACCCCAACTATCTGATGGTCCCCTAGATCAAGAAAGATCTTAAAACAACAACCACATATTATTTTGCTGAAAATGCGGCGTCAATGACATCTCCCTCGATTCTGTGGGAAGGCTTTGAGACGCTCCTACGAGGTCAGGCAATCACGTCCATCTCGGGGCACAAACAGACACAGGCAGGAGCTCTCGGAGCTGGAACTGGCGCTTCACGCAGCGAACATGGCGCACATGTCTGATCCCACAGCGGAATCCGCACATACACTGAAGCTGCGCCAGCAGCAATATCAAGACCACCTCAAAGCACAAGTAATTGACAGTATCTCAAACACGGCTCATAGAGTCTACGACATTGGAGACAAGGCAGGAAAAATGGTGGCATTGTTAGACAAAAGAGGAGGGAGCAGTAGAGGCATCCAGCAGCTTTATACCCATGAGGGGCAGATACAGTCACACCCGGAAGATATAGTGCGGACACTAGCGGACCACTTTCAGGAAGTCTACACGCCGGAGAGGGACGTTGCAGTACAGGCGGCGCGAGATTCGCTCAGTGAAATAGAAGTCCCGACACTCCCCCCGGAAGCGGTCCACGAACTGGAGGCGGACCTGACGGTGGAAGAAATACAGCAAGCGATCCACGCGATACAATCAGGGAAAGCTCTAGGCCCCAACGGGATTCCCATAGAATGTTTCAAACTCATGTCCAACAACCTCGGTAAACCACTGTTGGCAATGTACACAGAGAGCTTGGCAGACGCGGAACTCCCGTTGGACCAACGTACTGCAACGATCATAGCCATACCAAAGCCCGGTAAACCGCCGACAGATTGCTCATCATACTGCCCGATATCCCTTCTTAATGCAGAAGTAAAAATTCTTGCCAAACTACTGGCTAATAGAATGATGAACTACCTTCCACTGTTGATCCACCCGGATCAATCGGGCTTTATGCCCCATAGGAGCCCGGCCCTTAATCTAAGGCGTGTACACGGAGTCTTGGCACAAGCCCCTTCCTTGGCAGAGGCAGCGGTGATCCTGTCCTTGAAAGCCAAAATGGCATTTGCCTTGGTGGAATGGCAGTACTTGTTTGCAGTCCTGTCTCATATGGGCTTTGGTCCTAAATACATTGCATGGATCCATCTCTTGTATACCAACCCAATCGCTCAGGTCACCGCCAACGGCCACATCTCGCATATGTTCCCGTTGGCACGGGGAACCCGTCAGGACTGCCCCCTGTCCCCCTTACTCTTCGCCCTGGTGTTAGAGCCTCTGGCGACGCTGATTAGAACAACGCCGTTGTTAAAAGGAATTAGCTTGAAGGAGGGATGGGAGGACCGATTATCACTCTATGCTGAAGGTATGCTGATCTACTTGACAGATCCAGACAGGAGTATCCCAGCACTACTGACACTATGCGACACACACGGGAAATCATCGGGATATACACTGAACTGGTTGAAATCAGTGATATACGTCTTGAAGGGGCCGTAACCCTCGCTCGCAGCAGAGTGCCCACTTGTGCTCACATCAGGCTCCTTTAAGTATCTCTGCATATATATCACCGAAAACGCTGCGGACTTCTTCAACAAAAACCTGAAACCTCCCTTGGAGCATCTCCGTACGGACGTGAAACATTGGGCGTCCCTGCCACTGACCCTCCTCGGGCGGGCTGCCCTCTACAAAATGATGGCGTTACCGAGATTCCTGTACGCCCTGGAAAATACTCCGTACCTGGTCGCGCCGCGATACTTCCAACGGGTTACGGCATTGGTTTCCAATTTATTGTGGAGTAATCATCCGGCGCGCATTGCCCATATCAAATTGACCAGAAGTTGGTATGAGGGGGGTATTGCGTTACCAAACCTGCAACTGTATTACTGGGCTGCACAACTCAAAATTGTCAACCAATGGATACAAGCGCCGAGGGATGACCCAGCCTACAGGACTGACAGGGCACAACTGGGTACTGACGGCATGTTATCAGCACTTTACAACAGATACCAGGCTAACAAATTGATAGGATCCACGAGACACACTACCATTTTGTGGCACACGGCACAGGCGAAGTTGGGATGGACGGGGAAGATCACTAAACTCACCCTGCTTTGGGACACGAAAGCACTAGGGCGCTTGAGACAAAGTAAGGGGTTTGCACAGTGGGATAGCATCGGTATATCCACGGTGGGAGATCTGTGGGATAAGGGTACGGTGATTCCATTCACCCAGCTCCAGCAACAATACGCCCTAGGCCCAAACGAAACATACAGATACATACAGATCAGGCATGCACTATTACAGGCCATACCGACTGACACCGAGGTCCCGGATTCCTCGCCATTGGAGGATAGGCTACTCACTGATTACATGCAGCATGGTGCGACTTCCCTTACATACCAAAAATTGCTGAATAACCTGACAGACCCAACACTGCAGCTGCGGGAGAGGTGGGTGGAGGACATTGGAGAGATCAATGACACGGAGTGGAATGAGGCGCTAGCGTCCCCAAAAGAAGTGGGCATCTCGGCTAAATTTAGATTAGTACAACTGAAAATCCTACACTGCATATACTACACTAGGCTTTTGCTACATAAACTACACAGAGCGCCACACCCATTCTGTCTTCGTGGCTGTGGAGGAGTAGGTACACTGTTCCATACACTCTGGGACTGCCCACACATAGTTGAATATTGGCGACAGGTGATGCGCACCATCTCACAACCACTTCAAGTTTCCCTGGTGCCGGAGCCGCGTAAATGCCTACTGAATATTTGGGACCCGACCGACTTATCTAGATATGGCCAGTTATGGGGCACACTAGCCATTATGGTAGCTAAAAGAGACATCGCGCAGAAGTGGGGCGCTTCAGAACTACCCACGGTGTCACAGTGGAGCAGGAACATGGACTTGCTGATGTTCACGGAGCGGGCGGCGTATGTGCTTAGGGCCTGCCCCCGTAAATGGAATAAAGTATGGTCGGCATGGAATATATACAGAGGGGAGCTATGTGACCCATTGCCAGAAGAAGACAGTATAGGCTCAGATGAGGAGGAGGAAGGGGAATAGAGAGGGGTTGGGAGGGTGTGCGACCTAGGAGGGTGAGGTAGAGATGCAACACAAACATAACACACCACATTAGTGCCTCTTTACGAACATATGATGCTAAACTGTATGCCGCCACAGATGTGGCAATTGACATTAAGTGTGGTTATAAATCTTGAGCCCAGTTCTCAGTTCTGTTCAAGTTAAAAAATACAAAAGTTAGACCTCAACCATCGTCAACCTTGACACAAACTGTCGAAAATCCATGTTTGATTGCTACGCCGCCGGACCCCAGGGTTGTCGGCTATGAGGCTGTGTAAAATTGGACAAACAGCGAAAAGTGAGCACATATGACGCGGTCGGCCCTAGGGGTTGTAGGCCTTATGCTGTGTTTAATTTTGTCTTATGAATATCAATAAAGGTCTTATAAAAAAAAATGGAAGGAGGGTCAGAGGCCTGAGCTTAACAACTCGACAGGATATACAGCCCCAAACTAACATCAGAAAATACAAGGAATATCCTGCAGTCAACAACTATAAAGACAAAGAATGACCGTACGACTCCATTGACTGATTAGCCAAAAATACGCAAAATTTGTACGGATTCCAATCACTCACCGAGCCCGGTGACATGCTTCATCATCTGGGTCTCCTTTTTAGGGCTACCACTCCACCCTAATGATGGACCAGCCCAAGGATGTTTTTCAAAGTTTGTTTTCACTACAGATGTGAGCAAGTATGATGAAAAGAGTGTATGGGAAATAATTGCAGTGCAAGAATACGTGATGTGAGTCTAAAATTGAAGCGGAATCAGACTGTAGTTTTATTCTTGTCTGATCCGAAGAAACATTAAAAACAGTGCAAGGACGGGTTTCAACAGATAACCGTCCATTAACAAGAATAGGTCGACATGTTTCAGCACAAGCTGGTAGAAATTAACCTAGTGCTTTCATCAGGACCTCTTGAGTGTAAAATGCTACTGCCATATAATTTCAGTGATGTGATCAAATAATAAGTAAAAAAGGATACACTGCGAGTCTAACTTCTCACAGATTCCATTCCTCTCGCCTCTTGGAAAAATCTATAAAAGGTATAAGAGGTATATATAAACAGTTTTGGAACACAGTCATAGCTTGTCTTATATCAATTCATGTGGCGTAAAGTAGCCATCATACACATTCAGAAAATATCTGAAACACACTCCAATGAGTCTTACCTCAAGGGTATGGAGGAAAAGCCTCACCCCACCTGGCAACAGCTCAGGGCAAAGGAGGCACCGCTCTAGAGAAGAGACAAAACAACCAACCCTGATTTAGTATGGTGTATAGACTCTTCTTCACGTTAAAATCACAATCATAGTGCCTAATTGTAAAGAGAAACCCTCATTCTCCGCAAAAAAGCCACTCACTCCTTTTAAAAGGCAAGTCAACCACTTCAAGATAATGTGGCCATATGTCATGTTTGGAAATATGACAATATCGATTAGTATCTTATCGTTCACTGGAAGACATCTCTGATTAATATTCAATTTAATAGTCGTTGATTAGAACTTTTATAGTCTACTCAAGGTAAATCTATACTGTACAGATTATTTTAACACTAGCGTATCGTGCAGCACATTGCTAGTAGATGTTGTTTCAGTACAACCCAGGGATCCAGCCACTGAATGGCTATTTGACGTTTACCAGCCCTGTCCCCATGACTGCAGAGATCTGTACCTCATCTTCCCTTTTTACGGCCTTCGGGATGGTGCAGAGTAGGCAGCGTTTTACTGAGACTTTTGGTATTTTGCCTGTTCTCTGGTGCAATCTGTCCACTACCCTCCTCCATTATTCTCCTATTAATCCACAAGACCGCTGCCCAGATGTACGAAGCATTTTTCAGTTTGCAAACCGCCCAATTAGCATAATCGGGCCGTCTGTGACCTGAAAAAAGAATTTTTAAATGTACAAAGCCCTATTTGCGATTCGGTAAGCTATTACTGTATAACAAATTGGGTTTGAAAGCCGCTTTTAGGAAGGGGCGTGGCAAGGGAATTCCTTTCTGATAGCCTGTCACACTGGTATGTAGGAATATTTTGCGACTGTGAATCCAATTGTAAAATGTTTGCTGTTACCACCAACTTCAAATTGTGAATGTGAGCGCCAACATTTTTTAAGAGCTGGAAGTGCTCCCACGAACCACTGCCTACTCTCAAAAAATGAAAAGGAAACTTTTCATTTTTCTTTTTCACATTCAGCCCGTTTTCCTTCTGGAAAACGGGCTGCATTAAAAATAGATTTTTTTTTTAATTTAAAAAGCAGTCATAGACAGGGTGGTCTGCTGACCTCAGCAAGCCACTATCGCTGTGAGCGCTAGTCATTCCCAGGTGGTCGCAAATTGTGACTTGCCTCATGAATATTAATGAGGCAGGTCCCCTGTGACCCATTGGGCATTGCAAATAGTGTAAAACACAGTGTTGTACATAACTGTTTGCCATTTTCTAATTGCAAATTGCTAAAATTCGCTATTAAGAAATCGCAAATGGAAGTCTAGGTACATTTGGCCCCAGGCCATATGATAAAGGAGGCTGTAAGTTTGCCACACCTCAGACAGAATAAAATTTGTTTAGCATGAAATTCAAAGGTTTAAGAAATCTAGAGTAGAGGTCTTTGATGGCAATGGGACCTGTGAAAGAGCTCATCTTCACACAATGCCATTTTGAATCTGGAGAGTTGGAATAAAACTGTATTTGAGAGAATTCTAATAGTTTGTGATAACAGATAGCTGGAGTTTACAAGAGTTGGAGCAGTCACGGAATGATGGTGTGTAGGTGTTGGAAAAATTCACAGGAGATTGATGTTCATCCCACTAAGATACTTAATGCATTAGACATCAGTGAAAGGGTTCCACAGAGAACAGCGCAAATCAGCAATCCTTGGATGACTCAGTGTAATAGAAACCAGATGATGGTATCGGGGATGGAGAGAGGTGCAACTGTGGAAGGTAATGCGTGGGAAGAGCAAAGAGATTCATTTCATTTTAAACTAAGAGATTATGGTGACCAGAGAGAAGAAGAAGAGACTAGACAAGGTGATGGGAGGAGAGTTTGTTGGAATACCAAAGGAGTAAATGGAATCCTATGTGTAAAATAGGGTTCATTTGACATTACAAGAGGTAAAGAATTGTAAGAGAGGATACAAGGTGGCATGTTAATGCAGAACTCTAAGAAGTGCAATTTTTATTTTGGGTAATTTTATTTTGATTTTGTTTGTATTCTTATCCCATAGTCAATAGAAATTTCAGACAGAAATGAGAGGGGCCAAAATTCCTGGATAATGGATCTTCATTCCAAAAGAACATTATGCTTTTCAGTGGTAATTGTTCACTGTGGAGATAATCATATAATGATGTGTCTAAAACAGTGTTTCTGAGGCTGACAGCAAAGTTACAATTTTGATTTGCTATTAATAATCACCCCCTGGAACAAGTGGCTACGTTTGACTACCTTAATAATAATATCTGTTTTGACAGTAAGTTAAAATGGTTCCAGCACTGGGAGAAGGTCTTAATACTGAGGCAAACTTCCACTCGCATTTTGATATATAAGCAAAACATTTTGGGTCAATCCCTATCTACTATGTTATATGAATATTGCCTTGAAGCTATAGGTGAAGCCTCCTATGGTGCAGAATGTTAGGATCATACGGATACCTTGATTCTGCAAGAAGTTGAATATTGTTTTTTTAAATCATTTCTGAATTTAGATTTGTGTACAAGAATGCCATTCTATGCCTGGAAATAGGGAGTATCTATGTTATTGATATTACTTTCCTAATACCAATATAGTTATACTGGATTTGGTTGCAAAGGAATGAATAGGCACGAATGTATCTGACATTAGGTGCTATGACAGAGGAACCTCAGTGTCATGTTTTAAGCATTTAGACAAGACATTGAAGCTTGTTGAACTTGTAGAAGATAAAAGAAGATTATAATAATGGGGACATGGGGAAAAGAACAAGTATTGTGACTGCAACATTGGAGACAGTGAGTCTTAGGGCCTTATTACGAGCCTAGCAGTTCATGGACCCCCAGACTCGCAGGGGTGCAACAGTGGAGGTCTTCTGACCGCCCTATCATGACCAGGGTGGTTGGGCCTCCCTAAGACCACTGCATCCGCCAGTATCCTTGGTGTTGGTGCAGTGGTCTTGAGACCGTAATATGCTTGGCGGGCCGTTGTGGAGTGCAACTGCCATGAAAATCGTGGAGGTGAGGAAACATCCTACAGGGCCGCCTGGTGCCTCATGCATGTGGATGCACACAGTGGGGCTCAACAAGTGCCCCCCTGTGTGCATACACCCTAGGACCTGCACGGCATGGATCGCAGCAGTCCATGCCGTGCAGGTACTGATTTTTTTGTTCCCATTGTGGTGCCTATTTCATAGACACCTCTGTGGGAACGCCAAAAACGGCCCGCCAGATCGGAGAAAACTTCGAATCTGTTGAGCAGTTCAAACAAGGGTTTGGCGGTGCGGAACCACCAAACTCATGATAAGGCCATATATATTTTATGTTTGCCTCCCCTAAAACACTAATTCTCCATAGGAAATGTGTGTGTTCTGTAATAAACACATATAATGGTACTATGAGGATGTTCTCTTTCTATCCCTTAGCACAGACAAATAAGATATCTACCCTACATTAGATGACTCAAGAGGTGATATTACATATATATGTTTTTGTTTCACAATTACGGTTTTGATGATAATCTACGGATCAATAAACCTTATGGTTAGCAAGTCTGATTATTTATATTTTTTTTATAAAAGAGCTTGGATATATTTGAATTTTATTTGTATTAAATTTTATAATGATCCCATTCTTGGAATCTTGTTACTCTGAACAGCTTTGCATCATAGGAATTGCATTGTTCACTACTGTGTCATGCTTGTTTTATTGTCATGTTCCATAGAATGGTTTTAACAGATACCTTTATCTTTTGTGTATATTGTTAAGGCATATGCTGGTAACTAATAAAAAAGTTACCGGCATATGCGTCTAGTAAAAAAAGATAGTCATACAATCATAACAATAGCTGATGATGTAGGACAAACAGGGAGGTAATGTGTTAAAATCTGTCATTATTGCTGCAGTGCAGAGGTTTTTCAAACATGAAAGACTGGATTTTCTCATATGAATTTCATAGACACGTAGGGTCGCCTTCTCCCAGGCCGCTGTCACATAAATATTAGGCAATTTTGTTTATTTTTTGGGACCTTGTTTCTTATTGGTGAAAACTTTAATACTGGTAAAACTTGCAAAACAAGTTAGGTGTCTGCCACCTGGATCCTACATACATGCGGATGAGTGACCAACACATATATGCAGTGGCCATGTATCGGCAGACTGCTTTCAGGCATATAAGAATGAGGAACAAGAAAGGCAGGATTGAGGTTATACCAGATGAAGAAACAGACTTGCCTCTCATAAGTTGAGGTGGTTATGAGAAATCGTATGTATAAACAAAGGAGAGAGTAAGGGAATCTATTCACAAGAGTGAACGGAGAGTACTCCTAGTCCCCTGGACTAAATATCTACAAAAACATGAGAGGAGTACCACCAAGAGAAGCTCAAAAGAGCAATCTGAGTGGGATGACTACAATAGAAAAAGAAGAAAAATCCTTCTTTTGTTTATAAACCCCTCACTCACCAACCTAGTTGGTGACATGCTTCATCATTGGGGTCCACCCAGACAGCCGAATGCCATCAGGGTGTGCTTCGACACCTGAACTACAGTGGAGCTGGTATTTGTGTAAATGGTGCAGAAAAAATAATGTTAAAAAATGAAATGTCCTGGTATAACTTTATGTGAAAATAATTTTATTTTAAAGCTACTGGACAATATTAAAATGGTGTGCAGATACAAAAGGTTATTATGACCGTGTATATCTATATGTGATAGGTCTACATGTTTCAACCCGTGGATGGAAACTACCGGGTTTTCTTCAGGACCAAAGGAAAATGGGTGGTCAGTGCACACTAACGCGCTGCCAGTCCTAGATTCCTATAACCTACTGACAAAATTCTGTAGTAGGAAGTATCTCGTCCCCGAGTGGGCGAGAAAAAAAGAGAGCAAAGAAGACTCCTGTTTTGGGTCTTAAGGCTTCACAGGGTGGAGGGAAGGTTGGCCTCTGTCAGGGACATATTAGTTTCGCAGAGTTTGTTTGGCCAGATACCTACTCGCCTCTCCATGCCGCAAAAAAAAATTAAAGGTGACTTCAGAATTGCAACAATGTTCTGACATAAAATAAAGACAATATGCACAAAAGACTGTATCAAAACTCAGCGGGAAATTACGGTGATAGCGGCCCCCTGAAACATGCTGTATAATTTTTGGGGTCTTTGATGTATTATTTCCATATTGTTTAAAATCCCTTTTCCTCAACTACTTACTGCTCAGTATAGGAGATAAAATGCTGGTTCCATATTTATATTTAGAGTGCCCCAAATCATTGAAAAATGTTACTCTAAATCTGTGTTCCATTTCATTAGATAGATCACTTGCAATAAATGTGTTGTAAATCTGATAGTCTAAACAAAAAATGTTCCAATAACCTTTGGAATTCTTGATTGTCAATCTCTTAATTCTTTATCACACAATCTCAAATAAACAGACTCTTTGAATTCTTGCAGAAGTGTTCAAGTCAATATTTAAAAACAGATTGATTCCACGTTGCTGTTGTCTGCCACACTTTCAACCACTTGGCTGTTAAGCCTTTCCCACCATGTTGATGCTAATCTCATTTTTGGATGTTTGGGTTAGTTTGCTCTTAAACTTTCAGAATGTTTTTCCACAAAAGGTACCCACACTAAATGTACATCCTTTTTTTCCAGTATCCTAGAGATTCTAAAGGTATCCAGGCTTTGTGGATTTGCTGAGAGTGAAACAAGAAAGTAACCACAATATAGCTAAATTTTGTTTTTTATCAGTAAAAGTACTGTGCATTAAAGGGTATGTTTTTTTCTAACAATTTTAGCAAAAGGTTTGCTTTGTTAAGAACATCCTCTTTCAGGAACAAGCAGAGTTCTATCAAAAACATTTTTTAACCACAGATTTTTCTTAGTTTTGTGCTTTCAACCAATTTGTGTTGGAAAAAGATGTGATCTCGGAAAGCTATACATCTCTAGAAAGTAGAAAGATTTCTGTATTAAGCAAGAGCCCATTTGTCGAGATCCCTCTAGGGTTTTCCAGACAGGCTAGTCATTGAAATTAAAAAAACATAATGAAAATATGTTGGAATAAATAACCATTGGTGACAGCATTTTCATCTGTAATATTTTGTCATGATGGCTGATTTACCAAAGCAATACACTCATATGTCCATTATACCCTTCTTGGCACTGAAATGTATGTGGTTTGTAGGTTCTCCAAAACACTTGTGATACCCAGAGGGAAGAAATGAACTGCATCTTATATTGATTTTTTATTGTGTATCGACCATACAGCAGTTTATATGGTAAAATACAATGAATGAAAAAGGGGTGTTAGACCTGACAGTCTTAGGGTGGTCTTCCCCCAAACTTTGTGCCTGCTTGCCTCCAATTCTACTGCATTCTTTTTGTTGGCCTTAGGACTTTGAGCACTTTACCACTGCCAACTAGTGCTAAAGTGCATGTGCTTCTCCCCTAAAACATAGTTTGATTGACTTATCCACAATTGGCATATTTAATTTACCTATAGGTCCCTAGTAGAGTGCACTACATGTGCCCAGGGCCTGTAAACTAAATGTTACTAGAATGCCTGCAGCACTGTTTGTGCCACCCACACAAGTAGCACTTTAAACATGTCTCAGGCCAGTCAATGCAGAGCCTGTGTGTGCTGTTTACACTGCCATTTTGATTTGCCATTTAGAACCCCTTCCCAAGCCTTTTATTACATATAAGTCACCTCTATGGTAAGTAATGGGTCTATGATCCCACCAAATTAGACACTTTAGGTACTGTGAACAACTCTGCCTGGAGGAATGACTGCTGTGCTGCTACAAGGACTGCCACTCTGCTGGACTGCTGTCCAAGAAAACTGTTTTTCTGCTGTGCTGCCCTGCTGCCTGCTACCCTCTGCCCTGATGAGGAAGGACTCAACCCATCTTACCTGAACCCAGAATGACTCCAAGGGCATGCTGGCTTGTCCCTGTTCTAATTGTCAAGGACATCAAAGGCACCTGCAACAGCACCTGGACTTTAATGGCTGCAAGTCTTGCTCTGCCAAGTGGTGCCAGTCCAAACCTGGGCCTTTGGAAGTGAGTATAATGTTCAAAAACTGCAAAAAATCCATGCATGGACGATGTTGCACCAATCGGAACTGGCACATCACCCTCGATGCATCGCCGCTGCTGCACGCACCATGGATCACGCATTGCAGACAACGCGACACATCGCCTTCAGTTCCCGAAGCATCACCTTTATCCTGTGACTCAACGGAGTATCTCTGATTTGCTCTACGATGACACATTGCCTTCGATCCAGCGGTGCGACACTGATGCATCACCTCTTTTCTTCTCTCATCTCGACTCAGTCGAAGACGCATTCCAGCTACTTTTCAGACTAAGGCTGACCCCTGTATCAGACCCATGCTCCATCGCGATCGGTCTGAATGTGTGGTTTTTCTCCATTTAAGAGCAAACAGATGTACTCTGTTGGCGCTTTAAGCTTTTAGGCACTACATTTTCATTTATTCTTTAAAAATTCATACCTCCTGTTATACTTATTGGGTTATTATCGTTTTGGTCTTGTTTAGATCATAATAAAATAAGCTATTGTTAAGAATCTGCATACACAGATTTAATTAGGTTCTATTTACTTATTAAGCAACCACGAATGCTCCTACAGACGTCGGAGTGAACTCCCAGTCAGCACAATGATCAGCTGATAACTCTCAGATGTGACAGTTCCAGCTGATGACCTCACTGCCGGTATGGTGCCCGCATAGGGACACTGGTGTGCACACTAGGAACGGTGTTCAGAGAAGAACACAAGTATTACAAACACAACACATCTTCCCCCTTTAGGGAGATGAGAACCAAACGAGAAACAAGAAGGAGCATAAGGCTCCATTATCCACAAACATAGTCCTTCAGTTTCGCAGGCGGTCCCAACAGTCTTCCTGCCCTGCTTCTGTCAATCGGTTGTGCAGGTTCACACAGCGGAATGGTTGGTAACTTGGCCTGGTGCCTTCTGGTCTGGTCTGATCAGTTGAACAGTCCTCTGGCATGGTGTCCATATGCATACAGCTTCCACTCCTCTCTTTAGAAGGTGCTGGCCATTCATAGTCGGATTTAGTGTCCGAAAAGTATTGTCTGGCCACACTACCTTTGTGCGCTCCAGGTTGTTCTTCAGTAGATTTAATGGGTATATTGTCCCCCGTCTCATCCACTGGATGTTTGTAGGCAGAAAGAGCTGAGAAACGCCAGACCTTCCCATCTCTTAAATGTGCTGAATTGCAATACACCTCTTGCACAGTCATAGGTTTAGTGTACCTTTCTTGACCCTTGCCTATGTGTGCGCTCTTCTTCACCTTGACAACATCTTCTGCCTTGATTACCACATCCTTGCATCCGTGTTTGTTGTCGTAGATGCTCTTGCTCTTGGATTGTGCTTGAGCTAGCCTCTCCTTCACTATCCTTGATGACCAGTGTACTCTGCGGGCAGCCCACATTGTCCTAGGAGAGTGGAGTCCACCCCCGCATGAGTTTGAACGGACTGTGACCTGTGGTCTCACATGGCGTTATCCTGTAAGCCCACACTGTCTTCAGTATTTCCTTCTTCCAGTCCAGCTGGTTATAATTGGCTATCTGAATGTTACCTTTGAGGACTCTATTAAATCTTTCCACTGCCCCGTTACCAGCGGGATGGTAGAGTGAAGTCGTCTTGTGCTCAATGTTGTACTTCAACATGTATTCTTTGAATAATTATGATGTGAACTGCACTCTGTTGTCACTCACTACCTGTTTGGGCAGTCCCTCACGTTTAAAGGTGTCTTCCTGGAATTGGACCACGTGCTGTGTGTCTGCTTTCTTTGTAATTCTTATTTCTGGCCATTTGGTGTAGTGATCAATAATGACAATTATGTATTGTTGTTCATTTTCACTGAGCAGAGGTCCCATTATGTCAATGCCTATCCTCCCCCATAGCATGGATGGACATTGTAAGGGATGTAGTGGTGGCTTGAAAGTTACTTGGGTCTTGTCAGAATCCATGCATAACTTACAGTCTCTTACTTTTCTTTCCACATCCAGGCTAACACCCGGCCATCAATACATGTTCTTTACCCTGCTTTTGGTTTTTGCGATGCCTAAATGTCCTTCATGGCATATTTCCAGTATTTCCTTCCTGATAACAGTAGGTGGTACATATCTTCCGCTCCTCACCAGTAGTCCATCTTCCATTGATAATTCGTTTTTCACTTCCCAGAAATGCTTCAATTGTTCATTTAATTTATTGTTGCTTGTCCAACCTTCTTTGATCATTTGCATTACTCTTTCAATGTCTTTGTCTTTACCTTGTTCCATTTGCCACTTCTCCTTCGCCACTAGAACACTCCCATAAATTTGCTATACACGAATCATCCACCACATCGGTCTCTGTGTTGGTTTTTGATTCTAGTGGCATTCTGCTTAAAAAGTCCGCTACCACGTTCTTTACCCCTGGGACATATTGTATTTCATACATGTAGTCGAACAGACGCATTGAAATTCTTGCCAACCGTGGTGATGCTGTGTACAAACCGTTTGTAGTGAGCACCTTCGTTAAGGGTTTATGATCCATGCAAAGATTTACTTTCCTACCCCAGATGTACTGTTGGCAGTGCTCGAGGGCCCAGACACAAGCCAATGCCTCCCGTTCTATCACTGAAAATGTTTCCTCTACTGTTGTTAGGGATCGTGACGCAAATGCAATCCTGTACTCCACTCCTTGAGCATCTTTCTGTGTAAGTACGGCTCCAATGCCCTTGTTACTGGCGGTGGTTGTTACGAAGTTCAGGAGATTGGGGTCAAATCCTTGTAAAGGTAGTGTTTTGCACATGTCATTTTTGAGGTCTTGAAAGGTTTGTTCACATTCTTCAGTCCATTCAAATTTGTTCTTGAGTTTTAATTGCTGTCTCAATGTGTATGTTTTTATCGAAAAATTCCTGATGAACTTCGAGTAGTATTCCACCAACCCGAGGAATGATCTCAGCTCATCTCTGTTGGTGGGTACAGGCGAGTCCTTTATAGCTTGAATTAGTTTGTTCTTTGGACTGATGCCATAACCAGTTATTTGATGGCCCAGATAGTTGACGGAATTGCTTGCAAATTTGCATTTTGAGAGCTCAGCTGTTAATCCTTTTCCATTCAATATTTACAGAACTTGCTCCACTCGGCTGTCATGTTCCTCTCTCGTTTTACCCATCACTAGGATATCATCCTGGAACAATAATATACCTGTGACACCCTCAAATATGTTACTCATTAATCTTTGAAACATCGCGGCCGCAGAAGCCATGGCACTTGGGTGAATCTAAAGCACCCAAACAGCGTCACGAATGTGGTCAGTGATTTGTTTTCTCGATGTAGCTGTACCTGGTGGTATGCCGATTTTAGATCGATGGTGGTGAACTACTTGACTCCCTTGGTGGTGGACAACATCTCATTTATCTTTGGGAGTGGATACTGTTCCACTATGATGTTTTGATTTAAATCACGAAGGTTTATGCAAAGTCTCAGCTTGCCATTAGGGCATTTTGCTATGACAAATGGTGCGACCCACTCTGATGCCTTCACTCTTTCTATTATTCCATCAATAAGTAGTTTGTCAAGTTGGTTTCGACCTCTTCCCTTATAGCAAACGGTATATTTCTTGCTTTGTGCACTGTAGGTGTGGAGATTGGTTTCAATTTTATTTTGTTTTGGTATCCCTTCAGCACACCCACAGGTCCACTGAACACCTTTGGATATTTTGCTAGTATTTGGTTAGCATAGTCGCTGGTGTCAGATATACTCAGTACTGGTTCACTACTGTTCGGATCAAGCATGATCCCCAGGCTCCCCTGGTCCATCCACCCTAGAACGGATGGTCCCACCTTTGAAAAGTAAAGTTTACAATTTGCTTCACTGCCTTTTTATATGAACTTTAGACTTCTGTACCCACACATTTCAATAGGCTTACCATTGAATGCTTTTACCACAATGTCCGGTTTATTAAGTCTTTCACCAATCTTTTCTTCAATTTCGCACTCCAGACTTTTTCGTTCACAATAGTGTATGGTGAACCTGAATCCGCTACTATGCTTATTTATACTCCACCAATTGTCATTTTACATGCAGGTTTTCTTGTTTTAGCCTTACTTTTGTTTTCGCAATCGTCGTTCTGTTCATCATCAATGTAAGTATGTACATATTGATGTCTTCGTCTGACTCTTCCTCCAACTCATCTTCCTCGTCCTCTACTGCTTTTATGCGTTGTGGTCTTCTTCTATTGCACGCCTTGTTGTAATGTCCAATTAGACCACAGAACGTGCATTTAACTTCACGGGCAAGGCATTTAGGGCCCGATGTAGGTAATCTCGATTTACCTACTCTTAAATACCGAATCATACCGATTCGGTATTTAAGAGTAGGTAAATGGGATGTAGGTAATTTCTATTTTTTAAATTACCGAATCTGTAAGTTTCGGTAATTACCGAATTGGTATTTACCGATTCGGTACTTGCCATTCATTCCTATGGGCCTGGAGGCCCATAGGAATGAATGTCAATTACCGAATCGGTAAATACCGATTCGGTAATTGGGGGAAACATTGAAGGGTGGCAGGGTGGCACTTTGACACCCTGTTGCACCCCTCAATTGTGTATGGGTGCACGTGTTGCAGACATACATGCCCTAAGGGCATGTATGTCTGCAACATGGCACTGTTGGAAAAGCAAAAAAAATGCTTTTTCAAGGATTTTCATTATTTACCACCAACTTCTAGTTGGTGGTAAATAATGAATCCTTAACTGAGGAATGCACTAACTGAGTGCTTACTACATCCTGGATTCGGTATTTTACCGATTCGGTATGTTAAGAATTTGGTATTTTACTGAATCCTTTAATTACCGATTCGGTAAAAATACTGAATCCTTAAAAAATGCCACCTACATCTGGAAAGCCCAATACCGGTCGGTAACGGCCAAAATTCGGTAATTTCCGCCGTTACCGACCGGTATTTGGCTACCTACATCGGGCCCTTAGAATCATATGCCATGTGAGCTGTGCTTAGACACCGATAACAGTTTCCCCTATTTTGTGTTTCTGTTTTTCTGTATGTTTGTGTGGTGTCTTTCTTTTTCCAATTTTGCTTACCAATTTTCCAACTTTTTTGGTCTGACACCCTGTTCACATGTTCTCCTTCTTTCTTTATTTTGTCTTCCTTTAGGACTGATTTAGCGCATCGTCCCGTGAGTTCCGCCTTTCTAGCGATATCTATTATGTTCTGCAGTGGGTACTCACCCTTTGCCCATAGGTTATCTTGAATGTTTTCATTAGAGCCTTGCATCACGATTTGATCTCTTATTAACTCGTCATGAAGATCTCCAAAGGGGCAGTTTATTGCCAGATTTTTAAGTGCAGAGACATAATCATCTACTGACTCTTCTTTTCCCTGTTTCCTGTGGAAAAACTTATACCGGTCTACTCCCACACAGACTGTAGGTTTGTAGTAGGTGTTTAAATCGTCAATTGCGTTGGTGAATACATCCCCTTAATTTTCTGCCCTTATCTTTTTGTTAATTGAGTTATACACCTTTATTCCCCCTGCCCCTAGACTGTGCATTAGCATTTTATACTTCTTCTCTGGTTTTATCTCATTATCTTCTTCTAGTGTGGAGATGTAATTGAGGAAATATTCCCTCCACTCTTCCCACTTTAATGCCGGTTCACTACCTGCACGCAGAAAAGATTCTGGGGGCGAGAGATTCCAGATGCAGCCAGTAGCCATTTTTAAGTACTAACTACTCTGTCAATTGTGTGTTTTACAATGTTTATATAGTTTGTAGTTCTGTTGGGAATTAGTCTCTAGATCTGTTATTATTTCCTGTTCTTATTTAGTTTATTTGCCAAAGTTATGGATGAGTAAATTTGTTGAGACACACTGCTTAGTAACTTACTTTCCTTTTAATATATTGCCTGAATTACTGTTTGAGCCTCTTTTGCTGTCCTCCTCGATGTTTCCGCTGGTCCGGTTTGCCCCTTGTGAAGAAATACGTTTTAATGAGCTAAAATCCGCTCCCTTTCATTTCCTGACGTGCACGCTCAACAACTAGACTGCTTGTCAGTGCGTGTTTTCTGCTCCCAAAATGGCCGCCACGTCGCTGCTTTCTTGCGTGATGACATGAAGGTCATCCGTCATTCACTTCAGCTGTTATTTTGACAGTTAGTATGCGGTTATTTTGCTGTTGCTCAACTCATTTGCTTTTCTTCACAAGGCAATTCTCACACATCTCAGAGTTTATATGCCAGATAACAGATGCGTTCATATCCACTTATTTTCAGTTATATTTTCTTTCACCTATCAGCCAATGTTTTCCTTTTGTCAAACGTTTGTTAATGTACAACGCATTCACCACAAAATCCTTAAAGTCTCTGTCACACCAAACGCTACTAGTGCGCAGTCACCAAAAATTTGCAAAATATTCATGTAGCACGCTATCAGCAATTTTACCGCTGCACTTCTAAAATTATTTTCTTTTGTACCTTTACTCCATTGCAATTTTCTTCACTTGGTAGTTTCTTTTTTGTTAGTACAGAATGTATTTTTTCTTCAAAACCGACTGCTGGTAGAGTTCAATTTTCTTTTCCTTCTTGGTGCGTAGATTCCGTGTTGGCCCTCGTTGCCAGTCTTGTTAAGAGTCCGCATACACAGATTTAAGTAGGTTCTATTTATTTATTAAGCCAACACGAATGCTCCTACAGACGTCAGAGCGAGCTCCCAGTTAGCTCGGTGATCAGCTGATAACTGTCAGATGTGACAGTTCCAGCTGATGACCTCACTGCCGGTATGGAGTCCGCACAGGGACACTAGTGTGCACACTAGGTACGGTGTCCAGAGAAGGACACAAGTATTACAAACACAACAGCTATGTTTCTAAACTGGTGTGGAGTCTTTTTTGATGTACTTACACTGTGTTACTGTGTTTAAAGTGTAGTATTATGCAACAATGTCTCAATGAGTAAATTAATTATACAAGAAACATAACACTACACTGGGAGACCTACCAAACCCTGATATTTTTGAAAGGGGAGTCCAGGGTGGTGTGACTCATGTGGACTCCATAATTCTTTTTATCCCAAAAGGTTTTACAAAGCACAAACGTTTGGCTTAAAAACAAATATTCATTTCCTTCCCACGTCTGTGGGAGGAATGTTCCAGAAGCTGTGGGCATCCATAAACGTTTTACCATTCAGAATACCCACAACTTTCCTGATAACAATGGTCTCCCAATGTTTGGATATTCCTAGTGTCCATTACACACAATGCTCCAAAACACAACAATATAAAAAAAAACCTGAGAGATTAATGACCTGCTTCAGCGATGTGGGTAGCTGTGGGTTTTGTGCCCCGGCTTGCCTGCCACTCAGGATAACCTAGAAAACCCATACATTTCTGAAAACCAGAAACCCAGGGCAGGGTGGTTTGACTTGTGTGAATGCCATGATGTTTTGTTACCCAGATACCCTTGTAAACCTCAAGCTTTGGCTAAACATGGATTTTCTTCATATTTCTGTGAGGTAAAGTTCCAGAATCTGCAAGGATCCACACATTTTCTACCACCCATCGTTCCCACTCATATCTCGATAAAAACTGTACTCTACATGTGTGGGTGGTCCCAGCGCACGCAAAAGAAATGGGGCCAAACATACCATGGACAGATCAAATTATTCCACTCAAAGCCAACACACTTTTTTTCATGTGTGTAGCTGTGAATTCTGGACCTGGGCACAGCCACCATCAAGGTTAAACCTTGACGTTTCTGAAAATTAGACACTTTGAGGAGTCCAGATTGATGTGACTAATGAGAGTTTTTACACTTTTTTAACTCAAAACCGTAATAAATCTCAAAATTTGGCTTTAAAACGCATATTTTCCTCACATTTCTGTGAAGGAAAGTTCTGGAATCTGCAGAGATCCACAAAAATATGCAGACAAATATACTTTTTTCACATGTCTGAAATACTCACACTTTACTACGCTAATGTAGTAGCTTTACTATCTGCTAACGTTTGGACTTAATCTTAGCCTTTCTTAGATGAGTTAATACTGAAATGTGGACCTTGCGTATGTCTTAAAGAAGTGACTGTACTGACGAAACTAAGGAGGCGGTAAAGGAAGGCGACCAAATGTGGGGGTGTAATCTTTGAGAGGAAAAAAATGGAGTATACTCAATGGAGGTGTGTGAAGTGTTACTGTATAAGATTTTCACAGTTGAAATTCACTGTCCTCATATTTCTCAAAGGTTTATCAAAAGACAGTTCAGATATTGCTCAAGGGTCAGATTTATTTTTTCTGTCTGGCCATCTATATTGGGATGATAACTTGTGGACATAAAATTCACTATCCCAAGTTCTTTATGCAGGATTCTTCAAAATGAGGCTGTCAATAGAGAGACCCTGTGTGTAATAATGAAATGGAAAAGTCTATGCAGTATGACGACTTCCTTGAGAAACATTGATGCAAATGTGGGTACAGTAGGTTCCTTTTCCAATGGAATAAAGTGCCATTTTTACTGAGGTAGTGCTCTACTGCCAATAGCACGTCTTTCTTTCTAACAATGGTAAATCTGTACTAAATTTAATCCATATCTGTGACCCATGGTTGTTGAGGAGTTGGCAACGGTTGCAATAATTCCACTGGATTTCATCAATTGACCTTGCTCTGTACACATGTGATTAATTGTTTTACAATTTTCTCAATGTCTGTCCTCATTTGTGCCCACCAAAACTGGTGGATTATTAAGTCTTGTTTTTATGATTTCCTGGATGTCCTGCTACTGGGGATAAATTCTTCTATATTATGAATAATTATTATAATTCTTAATAAGGGATGCAGATCTTTCCTTTGTGCCACAAATGTTCTTTTTCTATCCTTCAGTGTTCCAGATACTGTGCAATCCATTACTTTACGTAGAGAGTCTGATATTTTTTCCTTTAAGGACTGTCGCAACGTCTAAGCATCTGCTCTTGTTCTTCTTTTCATGTCCAAAGTCAATAGGGATTGATCATTGATTTTTCTTATCTCCTCGTCTGGATAAAGTGTCTGCCTTTCTTTGTCTCTCACTGGGTCTATAAGTGATCTCATAGTTGAACCTGATAAAAGAGTGAGAACACCTAGCATGTCTTGTGTTTATGCAATTCATTGATGTGAGGCAGCTCAGATTTTTCTGATCTGTCCAAATTGTAATCTTATGTTGAGCCACTCCAGGTAATGTTGTCAAATGCGCCAAATCATATTTTACAACCAAAAGTTCTTTATTATATATTACATAATTCACTTCTGCAGTGTTGACTGTAATGGAGAAATAGGCTACAGGATTACTGCCTCCATATCTGGATCTTCAGGCCAATTTCTTCTGGTGGTCCCTGAGGTTGAGTGCAAATCTAGGTGGTTGTGCCTCTTCCTGTGGCTGCTCCTGTGGAATGAAACTCCCTGCATTTTACCCTACCCCAAGAGTAGACTATATATAGCTTTTGTAGAGTTTTAAAGAACTGGCTGGTCCATCAAGCCTGGTAGATGGTTTTGGCTCTTTTTGTGGGAGGACTGATTAAATGGCAGTTTGAGATTTGTGAGAGTCCCAAGATACTCCCCTATCACTTCTCACTGGGTGAATGTCTGCACTTTATTTAAAAAGAAAATGTGCCTAACTTAGCCTACTGTGTCAAATCCGTCATTTAATATAACTATGAGAGAGACCCGGCTGTGGAAGCAGTATTTGATCTGTACAAGAATAAGCGAGGAGGCCCAATTGTTCGCACAACCCAGCCACCCCCGTGCCAATGCCGAATGCCCGGGTTGTCAAATACCAAGACTGTAAAGTCTTGATTGCACCTCAGGCTTCTTTCTTCCAACAACACTCTCTAACCGCTCCTCAGTCTGTGCACTCAGGGATAATTTTCACACATAATGAGAGACAGAACCACCATATTTTGGTTACCAAGTGGCCGTAGCATATTTTATTCAAACAGCCACAAACCTTGAGATATGTAAAGTGCAGTCAATTGTTAATCTTACCTTGAGCACGATAAACTCAGAGGAGTAACATTTTTACATTTGATTGCTAAGTATATGCGATAGACGTAGTGAAAAAAATTACAGCATGTACTGTTTGACATAACTTCGTCTAACACCTGAATATATATCCACATGTGCAAGAACATTTGTCAAGTTTGCTTCAGCATGACAACTTAATTGCATACCATATAATAGAACAGTCAAATGATAAACTTATTTAACAGGATGTGAAATGATAATATCTGGTTCACATAACCAGACTGGGTCTTCCGTAGTTAAACCCGATCACAGCCCTGCCAGCAAATGAGGATGCTATGATGTGAGCAACCCCACTGTAGAGTTAAACGGTGAAACCCGCCTTCCGCCCACCCATTACCTCAAGGCAACTCCAAATCCATATTCAAGTCGGCCTAAAAGAGTTTTAAATTTACCTCATGTGACGAAAGTTTGTTTATCATGTTTGTTTTTCCACATTTTTGGCTACAGTGCGCATACACAACTAGTGTGCATGCAGTCCCCCACATGCAATGCAGCTGTTTTTCTTGGGCCAACAATTAGCCCTGCATCACAATCAACAAGCAATGCTTTTCAGTGAGTGCCCTGCATTGTATCAGTGCAGCAGCATAACAAAGTGCCAAATGAACCTGGCAAAACACCAGGCAGATTACCCTTTTTCTGTGCCTCAAGAAAATAGCTTTTCAAAATGGCTGAACAAGACCCAGTCCTCCTGGTGGTCCCAGTGGCATCTCACCCAACCATTCATCTCTTGTGTGCATTGCACATCTGACTTCAATTGGAGCAAAGCCCATTCTACCATGGAATATGACCATTCCTATGGGGGCAGCGCTGAGGCCTTCTCTGGACCCCAGTCAGATTCCGTCTTCACTGTCTTTGATGGCTTGGCCAAGCTGCCTTAACCTCTTCTATGCTCATGACGAGCTCAGCTCGTCATGGGGCACAGTGCGGCCGTTAGAACGTTCGCACCCGAGGATAATTTCCCCACTGTGCTGAACGTTCAAAAACGGGGGTGGCCGTGACGAGCTCAGCTCGTCATGACTGCATCTGCACTATGCCTCATGACGAGCTGAGCTTGTCATGAGCACAGGAGCGCCGCGCACGGCCCCCCCCCCCCCCCCCCGCACAGAGAGGAGAAATCACCCCACAGCGAAGGGGTTATGCTTGGCCAAAGGTGTTCTTGGCTACTGACATCCAAATATGCAGGACTATCACGCCATCCCCCTACCCTTTTTGAAGGACCTTATTGTTGGTAGCTCAGTTTGGTGCTCAAAGAGCTTTGCCTCCCTCAACCCCACACAAGTGAAAGTGTGATGCTGCACTCCCCAATACAATTGCAGTACTCCAGACCAGCAATTGAATAGCCATACCAAACAGTAAGTATGCTAGTGATATAACTGTCTTCCTAAGACAGAGCCTACCAAGGGCCTTCCTTTGCTCTGAACCCTACCAGATCTCTTGCCTTCAGTAGCTTTAAAGGCAGGACCGAATTGCCTTAAGCTAGGAAAAAGGTGTACTTGGCCTTTGACATCTCAGTTGTTGGATTATATGTGTGTATCAAGCCGCACCTGTTTTTGTGGCGAACATTACCATGATAGCTCAAGTCAACCCTTCGCAGCCATTGTGTCCGGTCCATCCCATACTTGTTAACAGGAGGGCGCTCCCTTATCCTGTTCCAGTACTTTCGCCAAAGTCATTGAGTACTCAAGCTAAAATTAAGTACAAGTAATTATGTAGATAGTATACCTGTCTTCCTTAGGGCGGAACTCCTGCTGCCACAGTCCAGAGGAATGCTCTGCGCTCATACGCTCACAAAATGCCTACTGAGCCATGGCTTGATCTTTTAGTTTTCAGCTCGAAGAGTGAACCGACTCACCCCCTTACTCCCAGCATTGGTTTTTGTTCCTGGCTGCCAACACCACATCGACTGTTGACATCTTGGGGTGAGATAACAAGGTACCTTTTATGTCTTTGTTTAAGAACATTCTGAACACAACCTTATAAACTGACCTCCACTTGACAGAGACTACTCCTTATGTGGGAAATGTTGTTGTTTTGTTCTTTTACTATTAGGAACCGTGGTTAGTGGTCCTGTGATGCTATGAAAATGGCTGGCCTGACTTTGATAATAAGGTAATGCATGTTGCAGCATTTCTAACCTCCACCTGTGATGATGTCTGTAACTTGCACCTCACCACCGCATACACAATTAACGATTCTGAAGAAGCTGCACCACTTCTTCAACCTAAATCTTATCATGACACATCTTGTTATAGTTATCTCAAGGTGCCTTGCTAAATCTTTCACTTTTTTTGCCCACTATGAGATGTCCCCTCTCTCACACATATTTTGTCTCACCAAAACAAAATGTCCCTTCCCCCTATTGCATGCAAGGCTTGTATTGACCTATTCAGGGGGGCGGACCTGTAGAAAAATACGAATTGTCTCTGGTGAAAAGTCCGACTTCCTAAAATTCTTAAAATCAATTTTCAAGTCGGACAAAAAAAATACACTCTGCTGTAAGTCACGCCAGTCGTAGTTAGGTATGCACCTTGCCAAGCTGCTTACTTCCAGATACCGTTCATCGTGGGGGTGGCCATGGCCTTCCCACTCCTGCCAGTGACGAATGAAATCTTGCATGATGTTTAGTTCAGAAACAGATTCTGTCTGCCACTCAAACTGGTGGTTCTAATCACAGTCCACCAAATAATAGGGGAGGCATCCCGTTTCCCAGCCCAACATATAGATGCAATCCTTTCAGAAAACCCCTTAGTTAGAAACATGTTCTAGACTGTCAGCAACATATTCATGCACTGAAATAAGGTATTAAGATAACAGTTTGGCGCTTTCCCACCCCGAACCACCTGGGACACTATACCATCTACACATGGCGCTGAAGGACCGCAATAAACTCCCCCTTACAAGTGTTTACTGTTGGACTGCTCTGCTTAGATATGTTGTCGACAAGAAATTGAAGCCCCATTAGTTGCCTCACACCACCTTTATCCCTTCTTTCTGATTGGCTGTCCACCTCTTCGACGACGTTTGAAAGGAGACTTCGCTGCTTCCCCGAGGTAACATCCCAAAATACTAGTGATCATAAGCTAATAATAACACTACAACCTGCATGAGTTGATTCGCCTCAGGATAAGTTAAAAGTGAGCAGAGGTCGGGAGGGGACTGCTGCCTGTAGCGCACGTGGCTGGAAACAAGCGCAGTCTTTCTCCCACTTGGGGCTGTACTGTCGCGTGTCGCCTTCAGCTCCAGTCCCCGCCCCTCCTCTGCTGCCTCTGGCTGGCTCTGCCGTGATTTTCACGGATGAGTTCATCGTCGTCTCGAGTCAGTGGACGCCCTCATTAAGTGGACGCCGAGAAACAAAAGAAAATTATCGTCTGCAATTATCTGCAGCAGCGCTTAATGGCTCTTTATAATAGTTTGCCAGTTACCCTTTCTCCTTGACACTTGAGAGAAAACATGAACACACAAAACAAGCATTGGCATAGCCAACAGGTCTCGCCTCTGGGACCTTATAAGTGTTTATCCACGTAGTATATTACCCATTACATTGCATTGGCCATTAAACACGTCAAAGTTTGTGGTAAATTAATGGCGGGGGATATAAATAATATGCTATTAAAAAAGCCATTGAGTAAATTACTATGCAAGCACTGAAAGTTAATAACGGCCAGATCAGTTCTCCTATTGTTTTCAGATTGCTAAGTTTATGCTCCTGACAAGTACCACGTTTTTCATTGTTATGTGAAATCACATCAACTACACCAAGCCTTTGTAACTGCAGGTCAACAATTGAATAACATCCTGAAGCCATGAAATAATGTAGGAAAATTCCAGCAAAGACATTAAAAGACTGCCAAAAAAATGTTAATCCTTTACACGCATCTGAATTGGCTCTTTTTTCAAGTTCTGGTTGAAAGAGCTCTGGCATAGAATAAACATCACACAGTTGCCGTAACACGTTATTATAGCAAACATCTCAGGCCTGACAACCAGCACCTTCACAAGCAGAATGCTTCAATAATAGTTACATGCAGGGCCGTCTCTCGGGCGGTGCGACCGGTGCCACCGCACCGGGCACTGACTTCGGGTGGGGGTGCCATTTATTATGGTTTGGAAAGCACCTGCTGCTGTGTTCTTTGCTCCCAGCAATTTTTAGGCAAAAATAAAAATGGCAAGATAACTGCATTGACTAATGTTCATCCTGGAGAGAGAGCGAAAGATTGTAGTTTAGTCTAGTAGAAGAGTTTTGACTCATACTAAGATACCACAGAGGTTAATAAGTCTGCTGCATAAGTGTACCAAGCATATCACAAAGTGCATGTAATGTAAGAGGGCAGTAGGTTACTGCTTTTCTCAGAGATATCCTATTGTTACTTGCAGTTTATGATTTAAAATCCTAATGGTAGAACAGTGAGCAATTAACTGTCATCAAAGAGCTGCATGAAAACTGCAAGGTATAGTTAGGAGTGTTATGACTTTTTTCCCCAGTCTTTCATTATCCTAATGTTGCAAAATGGGTTCATTTGGGTGAAAATCAATTCTTTTTAAAGAAAACCCCCATCCATGGTGTTATGTAATGTTTTAAATTCTAAGTTTGTGCTTCTCCAGACCAAGCACTCAAACTATGATGCCTACCAGTATGGCTGACATGTTACTTTTACACCTTGTAGTCCTGCGTCTTAAGTAACATTTCCTATACACTGATTTACACATGTATGATTGATTGTCTGTAAAATATTTGCATGATGTAAAGTGCTCTGTCACCCTACACTGGTATGAGTGGTGTTTTAAAACTAATTAAAGGCATCCGAGACTGTGGTTAAGGAAGGAGACTTGAGTGGCACTGTTAAAGGGTGGAAGTGAGGTAATCCATGGCGGAGGTGGTCATTAGGTGGGCGACAACAAACTTTGTCGTAACGGGCGCCACCAGCGCTAAAGCTGGCCCTGGTTACATGAATCCACAGCATCAAACTTGCCAGTGCATAATAAAAAGAGAACCAAACTTTCATGTAAATTGTTCTATGTAACTTGAATCCAAGAGACAGCAAACCAAACTTAAAATATAAAATCACAAACTGTATACTGAAGAGCTGTGGAGGTCAAAAAAGTCTTGAAAAAAGATAAATAACATGATAATCAAAATTCTCTGGTACAAGATGTTACACACTCTAGGAACACCAGGCAAGCGTTGCAAGTGGGGACAGCCCTTCTGAGAAGTCCTGAGTTTCAGAAAGCGATGAAAAACAACTAGAAATTGTCAGTGACACCTAATAAAAAAAAAAAAAATTTTACTAGTTGCCAAGCACTAAGTTCAAATATCAATGAAGCATTAAAAACAGCCATTTCATAGTTGATTAAGCAATGTGTATACCCTAACTTTCCATAGCCAATACAAGAAAGGGCTGTTTGTGGGGACCTCCCATAATCTGGGCAGACCAGTTAAAAGTACTGAATACAGCCAAGATAAACACACAGCTTGGAATTAAAATGGCTGCCCAAATGACACATTTATAATAATAACCGGCAGAGAGGAGGATAAAATAAGAGGAGTAGAAGAAGGGGGGGAGGGAGAGCAGAAAGAAAGGAGAAAAGAAAGATAGAATGAGAAGGAGCAGAGGAGGAGGTGAAGAGAAGTGAGGGTGGAGGTGCCTGTATTTTATTGTTGTGTCATTTGTATGGTGCTGGCACCATCTGCTACCCCAGAGTCGGCTCCATCCAGTGTGCTGTGAGATTTTTAGGATGAGGGGGGCACTGAAGTGAATAGTGACCATTTCCCCAGTGATTGCTATGCGCTACTCTGAAAATAAGGATGGAGGCGGAGAGAGGGGGCGAGGAGGAGACAGGAAAAGAGTGAAGGCAAAGCGTGTGCAGATCGCTGACACCTGTATATTTCAGACCTGGAAGGTTCCGACGAAAATGTGGCAACCACCGCAAACTTACACTTTAGCTTCCCTTCACATGCTCGTAAATCATGGGTTCCAAATACTAAGAATCAGAAGGGAAAATACTACTAGTCTTCTGCCCTGGACCTGCAGGTTTATCTGGGTGCCGTTCATGCAAGTCCTGAAGCGGGCTAGCAGGTGGGACTAGAGAGGCCAACACCGTGAAGGGGAAAGTACAGCACAAACTCTCGCACCAGGGTTCCACAAAAGCTAAGATACGTTCACATGCAAACCTAGACAAATCAGCCCCTCGAAGTCCCGCTTCCTTTACCTGCAGTGGCGGAAGGTCCAGAGGGTGGAAGTCTAGGAGGTCCGCGAGAACGGAGCAGCACCCTGGCTCGGGAAATAGATTTCTGCCACTTGCAGACACACCGCCCCACTGTGACCCAACTGGCTCCCTCCTTCTCTGCTGCATAGCCTGACTCTGTGAAGTCGCAGAACTTTCTTTTTTTCCCCGTCTTCTTTTTTGCTCATCCTCGTCCAGGAAGCTTTAATGTACTTGTAAGGCGTACACAAACTGACAGGCCGAGGAAGGGACAGCACAAGGGCTGGCTCAAGAAATCGGGTGCCTTGCTGTCTTAAGTTCATCAGGTCTATTTGGAAAATGTATTTAGAAAATTACGAGACCTATAGCATTGCAAACAGCCGCATTGTACCGGTTGCGTTTCGAAAGTGAACGCGGCATAGCGGGAGGACTTCTGTTGACTGGGACCAGACACTCACAGCATTTCCCTTGCGGGAGCGAGTAGGAGCACCATCTGTTTTCAAGATATTTACAAACGGATGGCACTGATGCTCGCTCCCGCAAGGGAAACGGCAAACGTGTACACGTTGCAATAGAAAGCAATGCAAAACGTGCATGTTTTTGGCCAAAATGCTGATCGATTCAAAAGGTCCCCTCTTAGGCAGCGCTTGCGCACTGCGTAGGCAAGACCAAAAAAACTCTACTGCCTTCCACCACTCATAGGAGAAAAAGAATCTCATATTTATCATGCATTTGCATCGCTCTTGCAATTTGCAAGGAGGCGCAATATCGACGCAAAACCTTGAATGATATTTACGCAGCCACAAGGCCTCGCCTCGCCCTGCGGGGCTTGGTAAATTTGGAGTTAAGCAAAGCAGGGCAAGCCGCTGCCTTGCATTAGTCTTCGGCAGGATGGCGTTCCATGGATGAAGCGTGGGTGTTTCCACGCATCCAGCCATGCATTCTGACACATGCCCAGATTTACTAACGCTGGGAATACGTCTAAACTGTACACCTCCCCACCAGAGGCGCAACAAGGAGAAATATCTTTATTTCTCCTCGATGTTTCCTATTTCTAAGTGTGCTGCACTCTACAGCACATTGAGGAAGTAGAAATTGCCTCTGAGGATTGTTTTTGTGCAGGAAGGTGAAAACAATCCTTCCTGCACAAAAACAATCCTGCCTACAATGCAGGATGGTGAAAGGGTGCCAGTGTAGGCGCTAGGTAGCAGTTTGTGCAACAAACAGAGGGGAGGAATGTGCTGCATAATGTTAAATATGATGGCTTGTTGTGCTGCGTTTTATGAAAATTTGATAACCATTCCCTAAAGTGTTTTAGAACAATGCCCCTGGTGTGTCTCTGCAGTCAGAAGCACACTGTGATGGCAGAGAATATACTAAACCAGTTGAATCAGTCGCTGATAAGATGAGATCTACTGGCATAGTGCCCAGTCTTAGGCCATATTGTGCTAAATAGTGGAGTTTTTTACGTTTGAAATAGCATTATTTTCCTGCTTCCATCAATGGCTGAGAGGACTTAGGCATTGTATTTAAACTTTTATTGCGCTCAGTAAACAGAACACAAAAAGTTTACGATGGGCACCTATAGTGGCCGAGGTGCAAGTCCTTATAATGAGCTTAATTGCTCACAAAACAAAAAACACCAACATTTGAAACTCTTTTTGCCATTTTGTTTTTTATTATAGAGGGAGAGAAAAAATTCTACTCGCAGGGAGGCTCAAAACCATTTTTTTAATCTTTAAAACTGAAATATAAAGAATTTTAGAATGGTAACAGTGACATGCAGGATTTTTTTCAACACAGGGTTCCAAATTACATGAAATAGGTAACGAGAGATAAACTCGAGTTGTCTATGAGGTCACTCAGAATGCCGAGGTGAAAAACATCCCTACAAACCACTTTTTACCTATCTATAACAGTATGTTGTGTAAGGCGCCCAAAATCATCTGGTCCTGCTTTCAACTGCTAAGCAGAAGCAGAGGAATATTTGGAAGGCCGTACATCATATGGCCCCTCCTGTCTGACCCAAATGTGAAAACAAAATGTCCTTACCTGCTATCCTTAACTAACTCCCACCACCTTCCCTGCTTTCCCCCTGATGAAGCTGTGCTTTCTGCTGTCAGTCAAAGCAGACAAGCAGAGCTACTGACCTGACAGGCTCACAGAGATCCCTGCCATCCTGGCCTTGAAGGCCTTTATGATGTACCAACAGTGAGTAACAACTCATATTATAAGTTAGTAGTGAGTTACCAGATAGAGAATCTTTTTCAAATGCCAGAGGCTTCCTATGGAAGCCATTCATTAAAAATAATAAAAATAAATACAGTCAAAGCTATTTGCTTCGTACAAGAAGATTGCATTGAATTATAGTTTACTTGGCTTCTACCTGAACCACTCCCCTGCCATTCTTGCTACCAACCTGAGCATGACATTCTGCTGGTCCTCTACTTGCAGCTCTGGTGGGCGCAGAGCAGAGACAAAGGGAGTTGACTAGAGGCCACCAGTGCTTTTAAGCCCACCTGCAGGCCCCGCCTCTTATCCCACTATTTGAGGAAGCCCCGACTACCTTGTCCATGGTCGCTTACTGGATCAGGTTCTCAGCTGGGCTATTTTCTATATTTAATTTGATGATTCATATAACGTGAACCACGGCTGGCCCGGTCAGAATATTTGACAATTGATTAAAAAAAATAAAACAGCATGAGTAGCACATCCATGCAATATACAAAGCTTTTTGCATAATAAATTCACTCAATGTAATGTCATAGTTTTTTTTCCTTGTGAAATGCAGTTGCTTAGAAAGGTGACTAAGGTTGAGAGCTTGAAGTTTACCTGATAAACAATAACTAAAGGCATCACTGAACTTATAAGTATTTGGAAAAATCCAAGCGCCACACAACGTACAAATGTAGCAAGTCAGTCTCACCCATTCTGCAAGAGTGTGGTAGTGGTGAGATATGTAGCTGGTGTTGCATTTTGGAGCAAGCTGTCGCAAATATATTACTAAACATGGTGCGGAAGTGCAGTGCCACGTACAAACATCACATTCTCCATTGAAATAGACACTAAGGGGCCGATTAGGATGGCAGACGGATTGCCCCTGCCAGGCTGGCGGTAGCCACCGCCGGCCCGGCGGGGACAATCCGTCCACCATCCTCACAGAAATTGCCCCCGCCACATTAGGATGGCGGGGAGTCCACGGTGGACGGCAAGACGGTCCGCCGCTTTTCCGCCGCTCGCCTTCGCGACCGGCGGAAAAATGTGCTTACATATGGGGGCGGTGTCTGCGAGACACTGCCAGCCATATTACGATGCCGGCGGTCCTATGCCTTTCCACGGCGGTATTGCTGCCGTGGAAAGGCATACGGTCTATGGTTTGGGGGCCCGTTGCGGGCCCCTAGGGTGAAGGGGGGGGTGGGGGGTGCACATGGGGGGTACCTATGGTACCCCCGGCGTTTCAAAGTACAACAAGGCAGGCACCGAGCGGTGCCTGTCATGTTGTGCTTTGAAACGCACAACATGCATTTTTCGCATTGCGGCGGACGGTGCTTTCAGCACCGCCCGCGGCAATGTTAAAAATGCGGGATGCACTCGCCATTGTGGCGGGTGCATCCTAATTCGACGCACAGGACCTCTGATCCTGTGGCGGACGGTCCCTTGTCCGTCCGCCATCCTAATCGCCCCTTAATTTGTAACAACAAACTGTTTTACTGATAAAACTATATAGCGCACATACGATAATGTGTAAAAATAGGGTGTCAGTGAATAGTTGTTGTTTATGAATCACCAAGTAAAGTCTGTTGAATTGTTTTGTTCCTATAAAAATCTTGGTTTCCACCATACTTCAGATTTACAAAAACAAGTGCTTCATTTGTGCTTTCCAGACTACTGATCTACTTTTAAATATTTGCTTTCTTCGTTTATAAGTATTTAAATTTTGTTTTGTATTAGAAAAAAAATGAAATCCCACATACTTTACTTTTGCACAAGCAAGATTGGCATATAGTGCATTTTAAAATCTCCTCACTTTGTAACAAGTTCCATGTTAAGAGAATAAGCAGAAATGTTTCAGATGACATTAGGCCTGATTTATATTTAGGTTGGCAGCTCGCCATTGTGCCATGCAGACAGAGTAAATTATTCCATCCCCATGGTGGAGATCACGCCCACCTAATTTAAAAATTACCACCAAGCAGGCGATCCTTAATAAAGGCATTGGCAGGAACCGCCGTCATGTTGGTTCTTGTCAATGCATTTTACTGTTTGCTGCCGGACTGCGTCGAAAGGACTGAGCCCAGCAACAAACAGTATTCTTTTTTCTTTTAAAAAAGAAAATCCTGAAACAGGATTAATAATGCTCCCCTCTCCATGGGAGGCTTTTCCCTTGGCGAGGGAAGCATTAGAATGGTTTTACTGTTCCTTACCACCAGGTTTTACCTGGTGGTAAGGACCAGTAAAACATGATGTTCGCCCATCTAAATTGGGTGGGTGGACATGTAGCCATTTCGCTGATGGCCCTTACTCCCCAGGGCCGTTGGAGAAATTTTGCTACAGAAGAAATAGAGGAGTCTCTGCTGTGGCCAAACTTAAAGAGTTGGAGAGGTTGTTGCCTTATGGCCAGAGCTGCTGACTTTGGAGATGGGGAACCAGGTTTAAACCTCAGCGTCGGCTCAGCTTCCTGTGATTCTGGGCAAATCACTTCATCTCACTGTGCCTGCCAAAAAATGTGACATAACTGGTGCTCCTGGAAAGCACTCCGATACCTTTGGGTCGAGTTTGCGCTATATAAATCTGCAAACAAAAAAAAGTCTGCCTCCCATAAAATTTGGCAGGCAGGCCATTATATTGGCAGGGAGAGAACTCTGTCACTGTTTTGACAGAGTACCCTCACGGCCATTATATAAATCAGGCCCATAGTCTGACATTTGACCTCTGTCTTTGAAAGCACAGCAAATGTGACAAGATAAAAACAAAATTTAAAGACTTATTTTTTGCTCATTCTCCTTCACTCCTCTAGGTTGGTACTTTGGGGATGCTGCAGCAGGCCCCCTTGCTCGCTCCAACTTGCCCCTACTTCTGGGGCATATGGCCATCCATGGCTGTTATAATCAGATTGATTGTAACTTTCAATATCACATTACATGGGGCCTATAACACCTTTCGCCGTTCATGTTTACAACAAAGCACCAGGAATTGAGCTTTTGGAGCTGATTAGGTGACAACCTTATCAGTGAACTGGAACCCGTTAAAGTTACGGAGTCAGTCCTAAAGAGAAAAGGCAATTGCAACCGCTACTTAAAATGCTTGTTTTGAAGCGTTTGATTTGACATTTGGGAGAAAATGTGACTTTCCTTTGAGAGCTACCAGCTTGGGAACTCAGAAACCAGGTTCGAATCTCGGCGTCAGTTCAACATCCTTTGATTCTGGGCAAATCATTTAATCTCCCCCGTGCCTAAAAAAGTTATGTATCGACAAAGGAAGAGTGTCCGTCAGTATGGCGTTAATATAGTGGAGATAGCACGTAAAAATATGAGGCCAGCTATGGTTGGTCAAAAGGCTGGCCCAACTTTCAAGAAAAAATTCGTGATTTTTTCAGGAAACCCTCACTCACCCTAGTGGTGACATGCTTCATCATCGGGTCCACTAGGGAGATCGAGTACCTCCCCAGTGTGCTACGACGCCAGGAGACTGCGGAGCAGGTTTTGTGAGAGTGAAGAGTGAAAAAAGTGTGGTTAAAAATGTCAGAGGTTGTCCCAAAAAATCATTTATTCGCTGGTCAACTTGACATATTAAAATTAAGAACTATGTGCAGGGAAACTATCCAAAAGAAATACTGGTGTTTCCCTGTTAGGGGAAGGTCAACATGTTTCTGCCCTTTAAGTGTATGAATTTACAGGGCTTTCGTCAGGACCAGTAAGCGAGTGTTACCCCAACAGGTATAGGCGCGCTAAGGCCTACCCTGCCGTAGGCAGTGAAAGTTAAAAAGTTGCACTATGTGTAAAAATTGGTGCGCGAAATACAAACCAAAAGGCTAGGGGATTTGCCTCTATTGCGAGGAGCCCAGAAGTCTGCAGGTAGGTGAAAGACAGACAAACAAACAACACACAAAACATAAAAAGAACAGACAGTCATTGCTGATCATGTTTTGTTGCCATTCAACTTATAGTGTGGCGTGATACGTGCTAACAAGCCTATCAATGGCCGTGGCCGAGATGGATTGCATTGTAGAATGGAGGTTGTGCCCAAGAACCACGGTGATGGGCCTCAACTAGAACCAGAGTAGAGTGATCTGGCACAAGGCGTTGCACAATTGGTGAGGTAATGTAAATGGAGGCTTGCAGTGCTAAGTCCATCCGTGTGGGAAGCCAGGCGGCTGCCCGTAATTGTAACATTACCTATGGTAAGGATACGGAGAAATGATCCCCGAGGTGTAGCGTAAGAAGCAGAGCTACGTAATGATAATGTGCAGCCCTGCTGGCCGTGAATTTAGAGAACTTAAAATAGGCACGCTAAATGAAAATATACATGAAACAATCCTCACTTGTATTCAATGTGAGCCACGCCCCATAGATTCAGGGGGGGGGGTGGGAGCGACAATGGCACACCCTATCAAGGTAAAAACCAAACAGACAACGGAGAGTTCAAAGGATCTGGCAGAGACTCATACACATAAAACTTAGCTTATTTAGATGTAAGATCGGTTGGTCTTACGCCCGCAACGCTCAGCACCCTCTCGGCACCTAGCTGTCCCCCGCTGGATCTCGTGGATCACAAGCGAGGGGCAAGCCCGGCGCTAAGAGAGGGAGGCGTCGGGGCGTCATCCAATGGGAGACGTTTGTTTCAACCGAGGCTTGGAAAGCAAGCCCCGCGCTGCCGCGAGTGACGCGCTCGCGTCTTTCCTGTCAGGAGCGGGGCTTGAAATGCACGCGTAGTGCGCATGCGCGCACGAAGCTGGAATCTTAGTCTGATTCATAGCGAGGCTTGGCGCGCAAGCCTGCAAAGGACCGGTGATTGGTTTGTGAGCCTTGAGTCCGTTTTTGTCATGCGGACAGTAATAACATACACTTTCATAGCATCGTTGTGGCTGATTATGGGCTCAGAAAGGTCATAAAATAAGGCAATACAGAGGTTAAGTGCCACCCATAGGTGATGTATCAAGGAAGATAGTATTAACAGTAAGATACATCGTTTTAGATGGTTAAAGCTGCAGCAAGAAAGTGTTTTCACAAGTTTAGAACAGTAATCATAGGTGATACCCCCATGTGAAAAAAGGTTCATTATTAGTCATTGTTACTGTTTGAGGACGCTGGCCCAAGGTATTTGGTCATTTAGTCCTTGAATATGTGTTTTCAGTCTATAGACCCAGCGCTGCTCTTTTTCAAACAGGATGTTCTCTCTGTTCCTGGGGTTGTTGACCTGTTCTATTACTGTCCAGGTCATATCATTGGGAGTATGATTTGCCTGCAGAAAATGCTCGCTGAGTTTGGTGGTTACTTTCTTGCAGCGAACATTGCTGCGATGTTCGCCAATGCGTGTCTTGACTTTCCGGGTTGTCATGCCCACATATCTCTTGGCACATGGGCAGGTAATCAGATATATAACGTTAGTGGAGTTACAGTTAGTATGGGAGTTTTGGGTCCATACTTTGCCCGGTTCCAGATTTAACTGTTTAGTGTGGGTGGTTAAATGACAGACACTGCAATCAGTACATGGAAAGTGTCCAGTAATGGGGGGTAGGTGCCATGGTTCAGTCACGGATCTGGTAAGTGATGATGGACATGTTAAAGGCCTTGTATGGACCAGGGTATCCTTGAGACTTCTGCCCTTTTTGAAGGAAAAAAGTGGTTTTTCCCAATCACCTATGCTACTGGTGATAATTCTCCAATTTTTATTTATGGATTTTTTTACATTGTCTGAAAGTGTGCTATATGTGGTAACACAAGTTGATGGGACGTCAGTGTCAATTTTCTCATTCTCTTCCAGGAGGGCTTCCCGAGGTTGATTCCGGGCCCTGGTCTGTCCTTTGTTGAGGATGCCTTGAGGGTAGCCTCTTTGTCTCAGTTTGACCGTTAGGTCCTTTGCCTGTGTCTTATAGTCTGTAGTGCTGCTGCAATTTCTTCTTAAGCGAAGGTATTGCCCATAGGGCAAGTTTTCACGTAGCGGCCTTGGATGGAAACTGCTGAATTGCAGAAGATTATTCTTTGCCGTAGGTTTGTGATGGGTCACTGTAGTGAGAGATGTTCCATCGATCCTTGTCACCACATCCAAGAAAACTATGGATTCTTTGCTGTAGTTGTTAGTGAATTTTAGATAAGGGTCAAACTCAGCGAGCATTTTCTGCAGGCAAATCATACTCCCAATGATATGACCTGGACAGTAATAGAACAGGTCAACAACCCCAGGAACAGAGAGAACATCCTGTTTGAAAAAGAGCAGCGCTGGGTCTATAGACTGAAAACACATATTCAAGGACTAAATGACCAAATACCTTGGGCCAGCGTCCTCAAACAGTAACAATGACTAATAATGAACCTTTTTTCACATGGGGGTATCACCTATGATTACTGTTCTAAACTTGTGAAAACACTTTCTTGCTGCAGCTTTAACCATCTAAAACGATGTATCTTACTGGTAATACTATCTTCCTTGATACATCACCTATGGGTGGCACTTAACCTCTGTATTGCCTTATTTTATGACCTTTCTGAGCCCATAATCAGCCACAACGATGCTATGAAAGTGTATGTTATTACTGTCCGCATGACAAAAACGGACTCAAGGCTCACAAACCAATCACCGGTCCTTTGCAGGCTTGCGCGCCAAGCCTCGCTATGAATCAGACTAAGATTCCAGCTTCGTGCGCGCATGCGCACTACGCGTGCATTCCAAGCCTCGCTCCTGACAGGAAAGACGCGAGCGCGTCACTCGCGGCAGCGTGGGGCTTGCTTTCCAAGCCTCGGTTGAAACAAACGTCTCCCATTGGATGACGCCCCGACGCCTCCCTCTCTTAGCGCCGGGCTTGCCCCTCGCTTGTGATCCAGGAGATCCAGCGGGGGACAGCTAGGTGCCGAGAGGGTGCTGAGCGTTGCGGGCGTAAGACCAACCGATCTTACATCTAAATAAGCTAAGTTTTATGTGTATGAGTCTTTGCCAGATCCTTTGAACTCTCCGTTGTCTGTTTGTTTTTTACCTTGATAGGGTGTGCCATTGTCGCTCCCACCCCCCCCCCCCTGAATCTATGGGGCGTGGCTCACATTTAATACAAGTGAGGATTGTTTCATGTATATTTTCATTTAGCGTGCCTATTTTAAGTTCTCTAAATTCACGGCCAGCAGGGCTGCGCATTATCATTACGTAGCTCTGCTTCTTACGCTACACCTCGGGGATCATTTCTCCGTATCCTTACCATAGGTAATGTTACAATTACGGGCAGCCGCCTGGCTTCCCACACGGATGGACTTAGCACTGCAAGCCTCCATTTACATTACCTCACCAATTGTGCAACGCCTTGTGCCAGATCACTCTACTCTGGTTCTAGTTGAGGCCCATCACCGTGGTTCTTGGGCACAACCTCCATTCTACAATGCAATCCATCTCGGCCACGGCCATTGATAGGCTTGTTAGCACGTATCACGCCACACTATAAGTTGAATGGCAACAAAACATGATCAGCAATGTCTGTCTGTTCTTTTTATGTTTTGTGTGTTGTTTGTTTGTCTGTCTTTCACCTACCTGCAGACTTCTGGGCTCCTCGCAATAGAGGCAAATACCCTAGCCTTTTGGTTTGTATTTCGCGCACCAATTTTTACACATAGTGCAACTTTTTAACTTTCACTGCCTACGGCAGGGTAGGCCTTAGCGCGCCTATACCTGTTGGGGTAACACTCGCTTACTGGTCCTGACGAAAGCCCTGTAAATTCATACACTTAAAGGGCAGAAACATGTTGACCTTCCCCTAACAGGGAAACACCAGTATTTCTTTTGGATAGTTTCCCTGCACATAGTTCTTAATTTTAATATGTCAAGTTGACCAGCGAATAAATGATTTTTTGGGACAACCTCTGACATTTTTAACCACACTTTTTTCACTCTTCACTCTCACAAAACCTGCTCCGCAGTCTCCTGGCGTCGTAGCACACTGGGGAGGTACTCGATCTCCCTAGTGGACCCGATGATGAAGCATGTCACCACTAGGGTGAGTGAGGGTTTCCTGAAAAAATCACGAATTTTTTCTTGAAAGTTGGGCCAGCCTTTTGACCAACCATAGCTGGCCTCATATTTTTACGTGCTATCTCCACTATATTAACGCCATACTGACGGACACTCTTCCTTTGTTGATATATCTACTGATTGGGGACTAAGAGTGCCCTTAAACCCTGTCTCTCCCTTTGTTGACTGATATCTAGCTGCACACAGCAGTGAGAGTTTTACCTTTACTTTTACTTTCCTTGTTAACTGAAAACACGCTTTTCATAGATACAACACCTAGTATCTATAGAAACCATAATGGCAACACCTAACCTGGGTTTAACATTCACTACGGAGGAAATAGACGAACTACTGGCAGACCCTAACATATTTGCAGACCCAGCAATAGCACAAGCAGTGTCACACACAGCAGAATGGGAACAATTGACGGAACTAAAGCGTGACAGAATTAGAACCATTTTACATGGCACAATTCTAAAACAATACCTGACCTCCAACTCAGCCCCTAAAGGGTTATTGGTCACCAATGCTCCAAGGATATTTTTAAATGATGCCACCTTCAGAAGGGATTGGGCCATGATTGATTGGCACTGCACAAGAGACTGGCTAGTGCTGGTTATAAAAACAGCACTTCGCCTATCAGAAACCCTACAGGTCGAGATCCAGCAGACAGAAGCCCAGTTCAAAGCTACAATAACTGGTTTTAAAAAAAAGTTGGATGAAATCAATAGAGATCTTGCAGAATACAAAGACAATCTGATGCAAGCAAAATTAACGAAATTCCAAAAAGATCTAAAAAAATTTAAATTTGAAACTATATACCCCTACTCTGATCCTAACTATAGTGCACCAAAAAAGGACACTAATAAATCTGACGATTCAGACAGCCACTCGTCCAGTGGGAGCACTACGAGCAACCAGAGCCCAAAACAAAGAGGACGTAGAGGGGGTAGAGGCAGATCTAATTACCCTACACAACAACCAAGATGGCAGAATTATGGACAACCTAACAATGGTCCCCCACCTTTGTTTTACCAACAACCCCAGTTCCCGATGATGAACTGGAACCCCTACATGCAACCCCTTTTTCCCCAAAATCACCCACCCATGCCTTTTTTAGGGAGAGGCGGGCGGGGACGGGGACGGAGCAGAGGGAACACACAAGTGACCTGGGAGGACGAAGACTCAGTGGGGAAACACACTCGCAGTCGAACAGCAACAGCCAGCACGAGTGCGGTCTAAGTCTTGTAACAAACCTCTCAAAGAAAATTCTCACACCAGACGAAACAAAAGTCCTAGAGAGGGGCCTGGGTTTTGTCCCGCTTTCACGTCCAGACAAATTTCGACTCCATTGTGAGTTAGCACAATTCTTTAGAAAACTCAAACTCAAGGCATTTTTTGAGTCTAAAGAGCAGTCTGAAACCAACGAACAGGAGTTTGACACAACGTTCAGACTGAAATCAACTTTCATGCCACCACCACATACCATACCAGCAGCAATCACGACTTTTGAGCAGGCGGTCACAAAAGATCTGGAAGCCCTTGAAAACCCTAAACGGTTCAACAATTTCTCGGCGGCAGAACACAAAGCCCTTGAGAACTTGAAGAATGACAAAGACATTGTCATAAAACCCGCTGACAAGGGTGGTGGGACTGTCATCCAGGATACTGAGGATTACGACAAAGTCTGCCTAACTCTTCTTAATGACAGAACCAACTATACCCTTCTTACCACAGACCCAACTGCTGAAATGAAAGCACGAATATCCACATTTGTACGAGAGGCTGAGCTGAACGAACATGTCTCACCTCATGAGGCGGCATACCTTATGGCAGGGGGCCCAACGATCCCATATTTCTATACACTGCCAAAAACACACAAAAATGTATTACCGCCACCAGGACGCCCCATAGTGTCTGGCATTGGCTCAGTACTGGAGCCTCTATCCACTTTCTGCGACCATTATCTAAAGCCAATAGTACAAAACTCCAGCACCTACCTGAAGGACACCAAAAGCCTTCTCAGGCTATTGAATGACATCTCTTTTGAACCAGACTCTGTCATCTTGGTCACTATGGACATAGAGAGTCTGTACACCAGTATCCCTCAGGAAGAAACACAACGGGTACTGGCACAAGCACTGGACACAGTGACTTGGGAATACGTCACGCCAAAGTCGTTCATCTTACAATGTGCAAGGATGGCACTGAAAGAAAATTACTTCGAGTACAAAGGGCAACTGTACCTTCAATGCACAGGGACCTCAATGGGCAGCACCTTCGCTCCCAGCGTAGCGGGGCTATACGTATACGATTTTGAGACCAAATATATCCTGCCCACATCCAACCCTTTTGCCTCCTCCATAGGATTATGGAGGAGGTACATTGATGATATTCTCATACTATGGACGGGCACTGAAAACAGTCTCATTGAATTCTTGAGCTGGGTCAATACCCTTGACCCTTATCTAAAATTCACTAACAACTACAGCAAAGAATCCATAGTTTTCTTGGATGTGGTGATAAGGATCGATGGAACATCTCTCACTACAGTGACCCATCACAAACCTACGGCAAAGAATAATCTTCTGCAATTCAGCAGTTTCCATCCAAGGCCGCTACGTGAAAACTTGCCCTATGGGCAATACCTTCGCTTAAGAATAAATTGCAGCAACACTACAGACTATAAGACACAGGCAAAGGACCTAACGGTCAAACTGAGACAAAGAGGCTACCCTCAAGGCATCCTCAACAAAGGACAGACCAGGGCCCGGAATCAACCTCGGGAAGCCCTCCTGGAAGAGAATGAGAAAATTGACACTGACGTCCCATCAACTTGTGTTACCACATATAGCACACTTTCAGACAATGTAAAAAAATCAATAAATAAAAATTGGAGAATTATCACCAGTAGCATAGGTGATTGGGAAAAAACACTTTTTTCCTTCAAAAAGGGCAGAAGTCTCAAGGATACCCTGGTCCATACAAGGCCTTTAACATGTCCATCATCACTTACCAGATCCGTGACTGAACCATGGCACCTACCCCCCATTACTGGACACTTTCCATGTACTGATTGCAGTGTCTGTCATTTAACCACCCACACTAAACAGTTAAATCTGGAACCGGGCAAAGTATGGACCCAAAACTCCCATACTAACTGTAACCCCACTAACGTTATATATCTGATTACCTGCCCGTGTGCCAAGAGATATGTGGGCATGACAACCCGGAAAGTCAAGACACGCATTGGCGAACATCGCAGCAATGTTCGCTGCAAGAAAGTAACCACCAAACTCAGCGAGCATTTTCTGCAGGCAAATCATACTCCCAATGATATGACCTGGACAGTAATAGAACAGGTCAACAACCCCAGGAACAGAGAGAACATCCTGTTTGAAAAAGAGCAGCGCTGGGTCTATAGACTGAAAACACATATTCAAGGACTAATGCCCAGATGCATCAACCTTTTTAGGAAGTGCAAACGGTGCGATTCGCATAAATCGGCCTTTTGCACTTCCTAAATTGGTTACTGGGATGCATCAAGCATTTTTTGGAAATCGCTTTTTTTGCGAGTTCCAAAAAATGCGATTGCTGTTAAGGAATCGCACATTTGCGATTCCTTAACAGCAATGCATCATCCCCAAAACATTTGCGATTTCCAAAATTGCAAATGCAAATTACCACGAAGTTGAACTTCGTGGTAATTTGCAAAAATGTTTAAAAACGCATGAAAATGCATTTTTTGAACGTGTACGTTACAGGCACACATGTCCTTAGGACATGTGTGTATGTAACTCACATGTAAAAGTGCATTTCATGAGTGCAGGGGGGGGTCCTTTGGACCCCCCTCTCCACCCTTGAAAGGCTTTGATGCATTCCGAATTGAAATTGCGAATTCGCAATTCCCATTCATTCCTATGGGCATTTCAGCCCATAGGAATGAATGGGAATATCGGATTCGCTATTTGGAACTCGCAATTTTATTGGAATTCGGTAAAAATTGCGATTTTTAAATTTTTACCGAATTCCAATAAAATTGCGAATTTAATGATGCATTGCCATTTGCGAATCCTTAATTGCGATTCCTTATTTTTCGCAATTAAGGAATCGCAAATGACAACGTTGATGCATCTAGGGGTAAATGACCAAATACCTTGGGCCAGCGTCCTCAAACAGTAACAATGACTAATAATGAACCTTTTTTCACATGGGGGTATCACCTATGATTACTGTTCTAAACTTGTGAAAACACTTTCTTGCTGCAGCTTTAACCATCTAAAACGATGTATCTTACTGGTAATACTATCTTCCTTGATACATCACCTATGGGTGGCACTTAACCTCTGTATTGCCTTATTTTATGACCTTTCTGAGCCCATAATCAGCCATAACGATGCTATGAAAGTGTATGTTATTACTGTCCGCATGACAAAAACGGACTCAAGGCTCACAAACCAATCACCGGTCCTTTGCAGGCTTGCGCGCCAAGCCTCGCTATGAATCAGACTAAGATTCCAGCTTCGTGCGCGCATGCACACTACGCGTGCATTCCAAGCCTCGCTCCTGACAGGAAAGACGCGAGCGCGTCACTCGCGGCAGCGCGGGGCTTGCTTTCCAAGCCTCGTTTGAAACAAACATCTCCCATTGGATGACGCCCCGACGCCTCCCTCTCTTAGCGCCGGGCTTGCCCCTCGCTTGTGATCCACGAGATCCAGCGGGGGACAGCTAGGTGCCGAGAGGGTGCTGAGCGTTGCGGGCGTAAGACCAACCGATCTTACATCTAAATAAGCTAAGTTTTATGTGTATGAGTCTCTGCCAGATCCTTTGAACTCTCCGTTGTCTGTTTGTTTTTTACCTTGATAGGGTGTGCCATTGTCGCTCCCACCCCCCCCTGAATCTATGGGGCGTGGCTCACATTGAATACAAGTGAGGATTGTTTCATGTATATTTTCATTTAGCGTGCCTATTTTAAGTTCTCTAAATTCACGGCCAGCAGGGCTGCGCATTATCATTACGTAGCTCTGCTTCTTACGCTACACCTCGGGGATCATTTCTCCGTATCCTTACCATAGGTAATGTTACAATTACGGGCAGCCGCCTGGCTTCCCACACGGATGGACTTAGCACTGCAAGCCTCCATTTACATTACCTCACCAATTGTGCAACGCCTTGTGCCAGATCACTCTACTCTGGTTCTAGTTGAGGCCCATCACCGTGGTTCTTGGGCACAACCTCCATTCTACAATGCAATCCATCTCGGCCACGGCCATTGATAGGCTTGTTAGCACGTATCACGCCACACTATAAGTTGAATGGCAACAAAACATGATCAGCAATGACTGTCTGTTCTTTTTATGTTTTGTGTGTTGTTTGTTTGTCTGTCTTTCACCTACCTGCAGACTTCTGGGCTCCTCGCAATAGAGGCAAATCCCCTAGCCTTTTGGTTTGTATTTCGCGCACCAATTTTTACACATAGTGCAACTTTTTAACTTTCACTGCCTACGGCAGGGTAGGCCTTAGCGCGCCTATACCTGTTGGGGTAACACTCGCTTACTGGTCCTGACGAAAGCCCTGTAAATTCATACACTTAAAGGGCAGAAACATGTTGACCTTCCCCTAACAGGGAAACACCAGTATTTCTTTTGGATAGTTTCCCTGCACATAGTTCTTAATTTTAATATGTCAAGTTGACCAGCGAATAAATGATTTTTTGGGACAACCTCTGACATTTTTAACCACACTTTTTTCACTCTTCACTCTCACAAAACCTGCTCCGCAGTCTCCTGGCGTCGTAGCACACTGGGGAGGTACTCGATCTCCCTAGTGGACCCGATGATGAAGCATGTCACCACTAGGGTGAGTGAGGGTTTCCTGAAAAAATCACGAATTTTTTCTTGAAAGTTGGGCCAGCCTTTTGACCAACCATAGTTGGCCTCATATTTTTACGTGCTATCTTCACTATATTAACGCCACACTGACGGACACTCTTCCTTTGTTGATATATCTACTGATTGGGGACTAAGAGTGCCCTTAAACCCTGTCTCTCCCTTTGTTGACTAAAAAAGTTATGTGACCTTGTGTAATGTAACTGGTGCTCATGTTAAGCGCTCCAATATCTTCAGGTCGAGTTCGTGATGCATACAAACTGAAAACAAAGTTGAATCAGATATTGACTTTGCAACAACATCCTGGAAGCTATGAGCTCTTTGAAAGTCGTGCCTCGAAACATCTGCAGGAGTTTTTTACAACCCCACTGTAAGAGAGTCTTTTAAAAATACCTATAAAATAATCTTGTTATACCTTTCCTTGGTGTGTATTTTCGAATTCCCTGTCATTGCTGATTGAAAAGTAAATCCCAGTTCTCAGTATAGCTGCCAAGTGGCCCTGTCAATCTTTGTTTTAACCAATAAAGGTTTGTGTACTGGAACTTGTAGTTTTGAAGTAAACATTTTAACCATGTGATGAACACCCCAGCATGCACAGTATTGCTGGCAAAATAAAGCAAGATGTAGTTCTTGCTATTGGGCTACTAATTAGGTACACGCATGGTCTGAATTATGTTTTGCCTTTCATACAAAACAACATCATGCAACGTATTTGATTGAAAAATACTTTGTTGCAGGGTCGATGTGAGATTTCTCATTATGACTCGGCTCGCGCTTTGGCCCTTGGAGCCAAGCCAGACCCCCAGCTTGACACTGGCTCCGCCTTTCCTGTGAATTCCCTAGATTGGCCACCTCAAGTGCAAGGACTCTAAAAGTCGAATTTTAGGTGGTTTGACTAAAAGTCAAATTTTAGGTGGTTTGACTAAAAGTCAAATTTTAGGTGGTTCCACACTCTGCAGGCGCACACCACATGGGACATGGATATATACTGCACACGCACATTTTAATTTTACGAAGATATGTACACCTTAGCCTTGAATAAAGACAGGGAAAGAAATCGTGGTAGCATGTAGGTAGCCGGGAGGCCGTCACTTTCCTTTGTGACTAGTGTCACAAAGTTTCATGGCACCCTCACAGTGAACGCACGGTGGTTTGTTTTGGGACCTCTCTGTGTATGTGATGCAGTTAGCATAGGTAACATTGGCGCGCCCACGGGCATCCTCTCGACTGTTTACTGGCGGGAAAAGGTGAGACGAGCGGTTTCTCTATGCAGTGTTATCTCATGTCGCCTAGTCTGGTGTCTGGCTTTCAGTTTGGAATAACATGTTTCTTTTATTTTGATAACAAAGCAACTTACTTTGTCCACTGCCCTTCGGGTTAAAATGTCATCCACTGTGAGTCAGACTAGCATCCAAACGCTTACTTGTACTTTGAGGAACGTTTTGCCTGGGGGACTTAAGAGGACGGAATTGAGCAGGTGGCTGAGGAGGTCAACAGACTGCAAATATAGGTCTGTGCTTGAGCGTCTTCACAGTGAATGTACTGCCATACGCATCTAATAGAATTGTGTGTTGCTTGAAAGTGTGGGAGGAAAATGATTGTCTACATTGCACACCACTTACTTTTTATATACATTCTTCACGTCAGCACCCTTATTCTCATTCCCTCTGTTCTATACATTACTTTTGTGGTGAGCTGGGTGACTGGTCCTTATCGCATTCTTGTCTTGTCATCCATTTGCTCGACTTTTCTCTTCTGGACACTTTGGTGGTCTTTTCAGTTTGCCATCTTTTCAGTGCTATAATCATGACTCTGCAATCACCTGATCTTCCCTTGGACTCCACTTTCTTCTAGTTATTAGTCCTTTTCATCACTTTCTCTGGTGCCCTACTGATCTAGTGGTTCACCAGCAACAGATACTCAACTACCACATACTCACCTGGGCCCATAAAACACACTGTGGTTAAACCGCTGGGGGGGGTTTCAAGTTTTATAAATATTCACAAACTGCTTAGAATTAGTTTATTCAATACCTCAGTTCAATTTTCAGCTAACTCTTCGCAGATCAACAAGTTATTTCCTCTGGTCGATGGACCATTAGTTGAAACTAGTTGATGGCAATTATTAACTTAAACTAACTTTTCTGTACTTTAAGTAAATCACCACAGACTCAATAAGTTTTCAAACCTTTATCTAAAATTTTAGTTGCATGTGAACAATCTCAATACAGTGCAGTCACCAACATTCATAGGAGAGAAAGTCTAATTAATAAACACAACACATTTGTCTCTGACACATGCAATGATCGATGCCGGAAAGGGAGAGGACAGAGAGAAAAGATTCAAAAACATCAGCAATAACAGAAAAATATATTTACCAAGGTTGGTGTGGAAGACCAACCCCCTGGCCCAAGGGCTGGTGGGGGTCCCCTGAGATAGATGTCAGGAGACAAAGACTTCAGGACAGGAATCAGTACAGGATAATGACCCTCTCTAAGACATCAACAGTTGCGCCGCACCCCTCTCTGATACTCTCTTCCTGCTCAAGATTCTTCTGCGATCTTCAAATCTTCGGACTGCTTATTTTACTGCTATTACCTGGACTCTAGGACTGTTAGCTCGCTTATCCTGATAGACAAACTGATTTGTTTTACCAAATTGTTAATTTTTTTTAAGAAGAGCACCTTGTAATTTTCGGTGGGGGAAAAATGTAAATTGAATTGAATGTGTTTTTAAACTAGTAACAGTTGGCACTTTTTTAGAAACTTTTAAAAACAATCCTACGCGATCCAGAGAACTTCCACCTCTCTGGGCGGGTAACGGGGATGGCATTCACTGCTGGACTTCCGCTTGTCCTCCAGTGTTTCCGCGTGCTAAGGAGCACTGAGGGGCAAGTTATCGCTCTAGTTGCAGAGCCAGAGGGGGGATAAAAGCACGGCTGCAATGTGTCCGCGCCGTGGGCGCGCCACCAGCGCGTCAAAGGCAAGCCCGTCTGCGCCTGTCCGCGCCTGGCCCGTGCCTAGGGCCAAGAATGCTGCTGGTTTCAGATCCATGGCTGCTTCTAGGATAACATACACCAGAGAAGAACTGCAAGCTCTTAATAAGAGCGGGAGCTGCTGTCAGAAAGCCGGTATTAGCCCGTGCACTTTGATTACAGGTTTTCAGAGCAAGGAGTGTTGTGTTACATTTCAGCCCTCTATGCTATCACAAATAACACTCAGCACCTTTCAAGCACCATGCAAAGAAAATGTACTTAAAATAAAGTTTACCATGCAAAGTGGCTGAGAAGAGGAAAGTGGCAGGTACACTTATCAATGCGTGCTCGCTTTGCAGACATACCTCTGAGTTTGCTTTGGTTGTAGAGACACACGCATTCGACAGTTCTTTTATTACTGAAACATGGGGGGAGGCATCCTAGCCAAAATTAAAGGTAGAAAAGTCACAAAATAAACAACGAAAAAACGTATGGCCTTGGAATAAGATGGTTGCTGACATTTTTGAAAAGTACTTATCTCCGAACACTCTAAACTTTATAGAGGATCCGAATATGGCAGCTGCTGCATTCGATGAATGGCTTAAAACTTGGAACTCACTCCCCACTCACCTTCGCCTTACCCAGAACCACCTAGCTTTCAGAAAGCAACTTAAAACGTGGATATTTGACAAGTAATCCTCCTCCCCCTCCTTAGCGCCTTGAGACCCTCTGGGTATGTAGTGCGCTATATAAATTCTCTGACTTGACTTGACTTGACTTGAAGTCAATAGATCAGGTGTTACCAGCAAAATCTATATTTAGCTGTAGGTCAAGACCCTCTGAACCCTGGTATTCAGAAGACCTCAGACTACGCAAACAAAAATGTCGTCGTTTAGAGAGGAAGTGGAGATCCTATTATGATGCAAAGGATAGAACTGTCTACAAACAAGCTTTGCTGGATTATAAAAAATTGTTGCAGGAGGAAAAAACTCGCCACTTTACTCTGTGTTGCAGGTCTTTCAACGTTTCTTGCTGGGTTTTAACTTGAGGTTCTATGCTCTTGAGGGTTTTGTCTCCTTGTGCTACCTTATCTGCTTGTTTCCGATGACCGTCTCTAAGTCGATTAAGGTCTGTGGCCAGCGCTCCAAATCTGTCCTCCATCTTTATCTTGAGTGTTCAATAGTCGCCAGTACTTTGTCTAGTGTGTCTGACATTGATGGTGTTGTTGTTGCATCTTCTTCAGTTCTGGAGCTTTTGCAGGCGGGGGGAGATTGTCTTGTGTGGGCGGTCGTATGTGATTTCCCGGTTGCACATTGACTTCTCATCTCCGGAATAGATTTGGGCGATGTTCTGGGCGATGCGTCAGGATATCTGTGCACTCTCCTGTATTAGTTTTAAGGATGCGCTCCCCTGTCCAGGTTCCCTCGGCCTTTAGGGCTTATTATTCTCCCTTCTCACTTTATCTGCCACTCCTCTTCCCTGCTGGTTCTTTTGTTTATTGCTTGTCACCTTTACCCTTTGTGTTCCTTTACATTCTTGGTGCCCCACAACGCTCGCTCACATGTTCTTGAGACAACTACATCCATTTATAGGTTTCTATTGCACTGTTTGAAACTACAATGTGATATATATATGATACTCTCTGGTACTATTGAAAGCTACAATGCTATGTATATGTGAAGAGCTCTTATACCCATTTCTAGGTCTTGCTTGAGCTATATAAAACACGAAATAAATAAATATATATATATATATTAACGACCACTCCTCCGGAGGTATTATAGCATTTGTTCTTCAGTGGCTTGTTCCTGTTCCTAAAATCAGCATTTTTCTCTATCACTTTTACTCTCCCTCGTGGTGTACCCTAACTTTAAGCACGTAGCTCAAACTGACATCTGTCTTCTGCATCACTTTCTTTCTTCCCTTTCCATCTACTTCCGAAGCTTTCACTCCCTTATTTCCACGACGACTTGTGCAACTTTTTCTCTTTCTAACATTTTACTCAGATGTAACATAGCTGTTTTTGATTGCTGCTGTCGTATGGTTTGTGGGCCTCTTTTGCGTGTATGTTAAGTTAGCATGGCTTATTTGAAGTTTAAACACCATTGTTCCCCTTTGCTGCTTTTGCACACGACACTGCTTAGCTGTTTTTGCTGACTTAGCTTGGATGAAGGTCTATACATGGGAAACAGGTTGTTTTTCGACATCTCTAGACATACATCGTATCCCCAGTCTGTACAGTGAGTGCTAAGCCGCCAAGGTTATCATAACGTGAGCCTGTTTATTGGCTTGTCCGTGTAACACATTCTAGACACAACAATTTGGCAGCTGAAACCCGAGTAGGATTCTGGCGCCTTTATCAAAGCACACTTGCCAGAATTGCGCACACTTGGAAGATTCCAGGCATGCAGAAAGACTAACCGATACTGATGTAATTTACATTTACTGAGTGTACAGATAAATGGGGTCCCCCTAAGATGACACCAGAGACCTTCTATAGTTTTATAATAAATAGTTCCTAGACAGGGAGGGTGTCTTAAATAGGCGTTTTTATCACCTGTTTGCACTATCATTGTAATATGATTCCTCCTTTTGTATTTTATGGAATTGTAACCATGCTGTCCGTATTATTATTATCCATATGTATGCTGATGTTGATTAAAATTCTGCGCTTGAGATCACGTCGTTAAAATAAACATTTTAACCTTACCGTGTCTCTATTTTACTCCTGTTGTGGACTGGTAGGAGCGTATGACAAAAGTGTTCTCACTTCCCACCATTCCTGAGATGGTTCTAGGTCACATGTTCTAGGTTGTCTAATCATTGGTTTCTTTGCTATAGGAGCTAATGTGACACTGATTGCTAGTCTGGTAGGGGATTTTGGGTACTAAGGTGAGTTTTAGCACACCCTAATTCACTGAGGTCCTAAGTCTCTGTGCACAGTTCTGTGTTTGCGCAGAATCCCTGTTACACTGCTTCCATACCCAACATCTGATTTCCTCACACTTTTTTGTCCGAGCACTCCCAAAAGTGAAATGATCTATTTTGCCCGTCAGTGTGGCCTGTCACCATTGCCACCTCTTGCTTGACACCTTCTCACGGGGTGTGGAATATTAATGTCAATGGCAGAAAATTGAAGGTATTTAATATTGATACCATCCCTTTATATTGAAGTTTTCGATATTGTTTTTATTTTTGTAACAATAATATCAAAATATTAAATATCAATTAATTTAATGTTTCCTGTTTATTTTAATTTGGACTATATGTTTTTGAGGGTGATATGCCATTATTTAATTACTGCTTTTTAAAAATATTGTTTCCTTTTATTGTAGTTTTATTGGTTTTTAATGTTTTATAGTTTTATGTATATTCATTTTTAATTGCATTTGTGAAAGTGATCTTTTCAGCTTGCTGGGTTTTATAAGGGTTTTTGGTGGCTACTGTTTTAAATTATTGTTTTTATTTTTGTTAATTTATTACACATATCTTATTGTTCTTTATTTTTATTTTATTTTTATAAATGTAAGTTTAATATTTTTCTTTTTAGGGATGTAGGGTTTTATAGGGATTTTGGGTAGGGAGTGTTGTAAAACAATGTTTGTAATATATTTTGAGTTAATTTATTTTGTATTCTTTTTTACTATTCCAATACATTCTGGTTTATGTTTTGGTTTGTTGGGCTATATAGAGGTTATGGGGGAATAGCGTTTTTTTCTTTTAAACAGTTATACATTTTTGTGTTGATTTTTAAAAACAATATGTGTTATTACTATATTAAAACTTTGTTTTATGCAAGAAATGTCTTTCTGATTTTTAAAAACCTCTTTGTTAAGAAAAATATAAATTATTTAAAAATAATGCTTACATTTTCCGAATAAAAATATTGTGTTAATGTAAATGTATGCGTCAAGTTTATTATAATTTTATATTTATTTTCTGTTATTAGGTTTAATTTTTCAATTGATATAATTTTGCTACTGTTTTTTAACTTTAATAGGTATAAGTTTTCTGACATTTTTAATTTTATGATACATTTATGTAGGCTTTCCTTGTTGAAAAGAAATCACTCGCTCATGGTATTTTCAATTCTTTATTTGAGTTCTTGAAACATGACTGACAGGGGAAAAGGTTTACAGCAGCTGCTTGTCCTTCAAATTAACATTCCACTACCTGTAATGCATACACATTCCATGTCATGTACGCACAACTCCAATTAAGATCCCAATACAAACATTAGTTACTAACAATAGGAGTCTACTAAATGATATAGAACCCTCAACACTAGAATTATAGCTAACATATACATGCATAAACTAATACACAATGATATAAACAGAAAAACTACATAACATTAACAGTGTGCAATATCTTACCATACAGATTTAAACAATCCTCCATGTAATGATCATCTTAATTCATAATCTTTTAACTTTACAGGAAAAGTTTGCTCTCTGGATGATCTTTTCAGATCATCTGCAGCAATCCTATTCCTGCAAGAAACATCCAACTGTAACCCCTTTCCACTCATTGAACCTTCATTCTCACACTGACTCTCTTTACCCTCTCTACAAACCACTGATAATATCTCTTTGTTCCAGCACTTTCCATCATCCAAAGTCACAGTATGGGTTCCCACTCTTTTCACTATTCTGGGACTGGAAAACTGAGTCCTTCCTTTTATGGAATGAGGTTTCCTGACTCTTATCACATCTCCAACCTCCACAATTAAACTTCGAATCAGGGTATTATCAAGAACGGCAATAAAATTACTGCCGCTAAAACGGCGATAATGGGCTTGATAATATGTCCTTGTGAATTCCCATAGCAGCCCAGGTTCTGGTGTTAACCTTTGCTGCTATGGGAATTCACAAGGGCATATTATCAAGCCCATTATTGCCGTTTTAGCGGCAATTTCATTTGGCACTCCTTCCCTCAAAAACTATTTTTCTAGCATATTCTTCACAGAAAGAGATGTGATGCTGTTAACAAATGCAACTTTAGGTGACCTAGAATAATAGTCCATGACCACGATCCCATACTTAACCTGGCCATTATCTAAGTCCAAAGGAACAATTATGTCAATGGCTAGTTTAGACCATTCTTTGTACGGAACAGGAACAGCACAAACAGCACTAGGAATAGTCGCATGTGTTTTATCTCTGGGCACACAAAATACACAAGCCCGGGTCACTCTATTTAGGGTTTATGGACCCGACATCGGCCTTTGACTGGGTGCAGAGAGGAAGACTTTGGGAGATGATGCTGGGAATGGGCATTGAACCAGCTATTGTCCACTTCTTAGCAGCCATGCACCAAGATGTGATGGGGAGAGTTCGATATGGTGCAGGTGGCGAACAAACAACTCCAGTAAAAATGACGCGTGGGGTTCGCCAGGGCTGCGTTCTAGGACCTTTCTTATTCTATTTATATATAAATGACCTAGAAAATCATATTAAAGATGGGAATGTAGATGCCCCCCTGATAGGTCGCAGGTTATTACCTGCCTTATTATACGCAGATGATTGTGTCCTAATGTGAAGAACGGATGTGGGGCTTCAGCGGCATATACTCAGGTTTAATGGTTTTATGACTGACCTCGGTTTGAAAACTAACGTCGGGAAATCTTATACTATGGTAGTGGGAAAATGCCCCCCGATTTTAAAAACTTGCTTTAAAAAATAATGAAAAAATGTTCTATGTGCCTACTTTTTCCTATCTGGGTTTTTTATTTGACCAAAAAAGTACCTGGAATAATTTAATAGAATCCAGGATTTGTGGGATTAATAAAAATCTGGAAGCAATTTTTAGATTCACCAAAAATCTGGGTTCAAAACCAATTAATGCCATTATTAACATTTATGAAGCCCGCACATGTGCTGTTTCTTTGTATGGTGCTGGAGTTTGGGGCTTTAGTAGGGTAGAGGGTCTTCAAAGAGCAGAGAACATGTTTATGAAGCGCTTGTTGACAGTTCCAAAAAGTACTTCTGCTACTGTCTGTCACAGCGAACTGGGTTTGATCGCTCTGACCTACCGAATACAATTAGCACCGATACTCCTGTGGCATATTAAATGGGCTAAGGAAGAAACAGATTTAACCCCTTCGATGCGGCAGCTTTTTTTCCCGTGTGCGGCCGCCGGCCGAACACGGGCGGGCCATGACGAACCCCAGTCGTCATCAGCACACGAGCACCGTAGTGCATGACGGCTGGGGTTCGTCACCAGCATGGAAGGGGTTAAATTGTGCTTTTATTTTCAATTGTTAAAAACTAGAGTGCACAACAAAAATACCCTGGCTTAATTATACAAAAAATCAATTAGGGATTATGGGCCTGATGGATTGTCTTCATAACCCAGAGATCATTGTTAAGATATCAAAAGCAAAGTTGAAAAAGGATTTTTTAACACACTTTTACGTCACCAGAAGATCCTTAGAGATAGAAAAAAAGGGTAGTAGAACACTCAATGCTAGTTTGCACCCCAGGTTTTGAACCTTATCTTTTTTTTATTTTAGCCAAGCTAAACTGTTTTATCTAATAAGATTCAGGTTCGGTATTTCATACTTACTTGTTTCATATCCACGTAAGTTTACTGTGATGACAAACTGGACCCGTGTCCATGTGACTCAGAGTCCGTCCAAAGTACCTTACATTTCATGTCTTTCAGTAAACTTTATACTGAACCCAGGCGTGTCTTTTTAATTCCGCTTTTAAAATGTTTAAATATAAGAAAATGTCGGGCTGCATTATATCATCTCCAGCTTTTAAAAGATGAAATTACTTGTTTAATGATCTACAGATACATTTCCTCTGCTGTTCAGTTGTGGGATATTGTATTGTCGGAGAATGATTTTATAAACTACTTGTATTTTGTGCTTAGCTTTTAAAGAGGCTTTTTTGTAGATACACTTACTCATATCGATATTCTGAAAAGGAAATTGTTATCATCATGGAATTATTATGAGCTATGTATAGTTTACCTATTTCTTCTCTTTTTCTTTTGTATTAATTGTTTTTAAGATGTATTCTTTTATGATTGAGATTGAACCGAATAAAGATTTTTGTCTGACTGACACTGCTTCATATATTGCTCCACTTCTCTATCCATGCTAGGCCACCCAAAGATATCCCTCACTCTCCTCTTCTTGCCAACATGACCTTCACTACTTTGGATCAAAAGGCTCAGGAATAACCAGAACGTTTGACCTATGCAGAAATCCTCTAACTACAGAGGGTTCAGGAGCCACATGGCTATAAGTATGTACTGTGCCATCCTACAGTTTACAGCATGTTCATCCCTTTATTACGTACTCCGCCACCAGTTTAAGACTGTAATCCTGCACTGAAACCGACTCTAATCCTGTTCTAAACCCACTAAACATCTACACTCTGAAATAGCTGACAACTCATTAACCATAATTTAAGCATCCTCCTTGAATGATGTGTGATCCTTCTGTTCAAAACATTTCAGTTGCAATCTCGATAGACAGTCATTTGTTTGATCAGCACTTTTTGTCCTAAGTGAGATGGGTATGCCCAGATGTAGGTCCCTTGCTCACTGTGCTACTGTATTCAAGCTAGCCTGGCTGATTGCTGGTAATACCCCAAAACAAGTCCCAAGAAGCTTGTTTCCGGTCCAGAGAGGACCTGGCTTGGCAGTTCAGGTTGGACTGTTCCCATGTGGAACAGGGTCAAGATTCATTTGCATATGGCTAGGTCTAAACTGGGGTGGCATGGTGAGAACCAGAATGATGGAATTAACCCAGATCTCCCGACTGGGGTTGAATGCATGATTTATTTAGCATTCTGTCTATCATTTGTTTGTATAGCACTTTCTAATAGTGGCATTTCTAAAACAGTAATGGTAAACCCAACTTCACAAGTAAGGAGGATTTATCACTATCATTCCAAAGATATGAAACATGAAAAATCTCTCCTCTCTGATTAGGAATTACAGCTTAAAAGTGTATTAAGGAATTCCCAATGTTGGCCTATGAGATGGGTAGGCCTCACAGTAGTAAAAAAAGAAACAGGCTGTTAGTCACTACCAGAGCATGCAAAACATAAAAGTACATGTTCTACCCTTCACAAACATGGCACCCTGCCCTTAGGGTTACTTAGGGCCTATATTAGGGGTGACATATGAAATAAAAGGGGAGTTTACGGCCTGGCAAGTAGTTCTAAATGACAAGTCGCTGTGGCAGTAAACTGCACACACAGGCACTGCAGTGGCAGGCCTGAAACAGAGTTGAAAGGCTTCTTCTGTGAATGGCACAATCAGTGCTGTAGCCCACTAGTAGTATTTGAGGTACAGGCACTGGATGCATTGTATACCACTTCACAAGGGGGTTACCAGTACATCAAATATGCCAATCAGGTGTACATCAATGTCATCTTGTTTAGGGGAGAAGCACATGCACTTTAGCACTGGTTAGCAGTGGTAAAGTGCTCAGACTCCTAAAGCCAGCAACAAGAGTTCAGCAGAAAAGGAGGAGAAAGGTAAAACATTTGGAGAGCCCCTTTAGAGGGGGCCATTTTCCAACAACCACCAAGCAGGGGCGCAGCTATACATCACTTGCTGGCAGCCAAACAGCCAACCTCGAAGATCCTCAGCTCTTCCTCCCAAAACAAATATCTGATGAGAGGAATGTAGCAGAAAGAGGGTCCGCCGCAGACGGAGCACCATGGACACCATCAACGTTGGAGTGTTGATGAATACAGGAGCAGCCCATGCAGGAAAGAAATCCACGAAATACACAAGGCCTTCCCTAAAGTAAGCGCTGTAAGGTGGGGACCCCCAACAGTCAACTTGTCACCAGTAAAAAGAACCCACTTGGTCATGGTATTTTCAATTCTTCCTTGAAACATGACTCGTAGGGGAACAGGCTTACAGCAACTGCTTGCATCTTCAAGTTCACATTCCACTACCTGTGATGTATATACATTCCATGTCATGAACAAAACTCCAATTAAGTACCCAAAACTTTTTTCCTTTTACATTAATTAGTTTGCTCTGGGAATAGTGCCCATCGCAACAATTTAGAGAGGTGGTCCACACCAAACATTTTACATAGTTTGCACATGTTTTTAGATGAATGTACATTTGTAAATAAGTCACCTGGTGCAGCGGAATCTATCCTAACCACACTTGCTTATTGATTAGAGAACAATTGGTTTGCACATTCCAAGTCATGATCTGCACAAGGTATCGACGATTTGAATCCTGAAATGTATACAATTACAACCTTTCATATAGAACTATTTTTGTACTCTAACTTTTGTAGATGAAAGGCTTTAGCTTTGTGTTTTCCCTAGTTAGTTTTCTCAACATCTCAAGGATGACTTCAACTGAAAGGAAAAGACACAACCTTACCTGGTGTTAGAAGTTGAAAGCTCACTTAAGCAGGTGTAGCAAGCAACACCCACAAGTAAGTCCTTGCGTCAATTAGACTGCTGGGTAGAGGTTTTGTCATCTGGTGTTGACATCCAGATCCTTAATTGTAATGGCTTCATGTAACAACACAGAACCACCTACAATTACTACTTTGGACAACAACATAAATGCTGCAAATCATGTGCTAAGACCTAGAAAGAGAAATATTTCATGCCTAGAACTTGTGCTTAATTTATGTCAGCGGTGGTGGACACTGACACTCATTTTTGGGGTCCAGGACTACTCCAACTTTGACTCATAATAAGGAACAGATAAATTGAAAATAGAGTAAGGCGAAGGAGGAGAAAGAACATTGACACAGTGAGAAAGTAGGAAAACGAACTCAGAGGAGTGAGTTAGAGTGATAGGAAGTGTAGTGGAAACAAACACCATGCAGCCTTGACATTCAGCAGTTCAGATAATCCACAGCATTGGTGGAAGGCTCCTAAGAAAATGTTGGCCCATCTGCACTTATTTTTTCACAAATTGAGCACTGCCTGGGACCTCATTTATTTTCTCATCTGCAAAGGATCAAGGTACTGGCAGCCTCTGGCCAATAAAGCCACTGAGCTGTCCCTAAATAAAAACGGTAGCCCTCGTTTTCCAGCAAAAAGTCAACCAATAACAAGGAATATTTCCTTGCACAAACTGCTGCATGGGACACCAGCAGGGGGGGTCCAAAAACAGGACTAGCCCACCAGAAGACACTTTCTGAGTTGCAAGACAATGTTCTGTAACGCATTGTCTTCTATTGTGCTAAACAAATAAGTGCATCTACATGCTCAGTGTCTCCCATGTGAACCTACACAGTGTGCTCCCCAAGGCTCCTCACAGGCCCCCTGATATGCCATTAACTTTGTGCTGAGGCCTTATGTGGATTTGTTAACAAGTTATCAACCTTTTGTTGTATGAAAACGCGTGAAATTCAGAGGGACCAATGCGTTGTAAATGGTGCAGGATGTTTTTCTAATCATCATTTCTGCTTCTCACTATTGACAAACCATGCACCAGGACTATCAATGCACATCCTTGATTTCCATGTCTTTACTTCACTTGCGCAATATCCTGTACTCATCATTATGAAGGGCTTCGTCACCTTATACCTTACAGACTTCTGTTCAAAATGTACAAGGTTGTGATTTACCCTACATAAAGATTTAGGGCCAGATGTACAAACCGTAGTCTCTGCGATTACATAATTGCCAATTTTTGCGATTTAACTGACCAGAGATCTTGCTAGAAAAGGTCAGTTGGAGGCTAAAACACATTATACCGAGTAGGGTTTATATATGTTTCTCTCAATATGAGTCTATGGGACCTAGTCATATGACTTGTTACTTTCAGCAAAAATGTATTGAATGAGCAGATGGCGGGATCTTCTGCCGAAGAAAACAAGACATTCTTGAGGAGAAGATATCAATTGTGAATATAATACTCAGTCCAGAGTTAATTATTCTCCTAAAATCCCTTTTTTAGTTGCCAACACTGAAAAGAAGATACGCTTTGCAAAAATGGGCAAATGTATTACCCGAAATAAAATGGCTTCTGGGCCTACTAGAGCCACAAAACTTAGTAAACATTACTGAGGCTAAAATATACTTTAGATCAATAAGAAACAACATCCATATTTGATTAAAAAATGTATCAGTACACTCAGCGTTATGTAGATTGATATATATATATATATATATATATATATATATATATATATATATATATATATATATATATATATATATATTACCTACTGGCGGTCGCCAGTAGGTAGTTATAGTTAGGATTTTTTTCAATGTTAAATCTCAAAATTCTATTTGGAATAACTTTGGCACCGGTTGACGAATCTGCCTGAAAATTTCATGAAAATGGCCTCGTCGAGCTCCGGTCCTTCCCTGAAAGTTTGGGGGGGATACAATAAGCGGGGGCCGAGATAAAAGGGGGGTCCCAAAACGCGTTTTCCCCATGTTAATTTCCATAGGGCGGTCGATTTCACTTTTAGCCCGAACGGCTGAATGGATTTACACCAAACTTGGCAAAATTGTAGGGACTGGTAGCCCGATGTGCCTTTGCTATGTCTCAAGATATGTGCTCCAGTGGATTTTGAGTAATTTAGGTCCCAAAAAATATATATATCTATAGCAGCGCACAGGTGCGCGCACCGGAGTGCGCTCCAGGCGCGACACGCGAGGTGCGCATGGAAAGCTGATTGGCTCTCGGGTGTCTGTAAACATTCCAAACAGTCCAGAGCGGTCGCCATCTTGTGTCTCGGTAAAATCGAGACATAAGAGGTGGCTAAAACAAAGTGGGAACTGACCATAAGGCGTCAGGGATAGACCCCTTTGACCCCCTAGGTTTGATGTGGGGGCTATAAAAGGGCCCCGCGGGGCATTTAAAATATTTTTTTTTTTTTCGTTTTGCGCGGGGGAAGCGCTCGGTGCGCGCACCAGGTAGCGCACCGGGGAGCGTAAAATGAGGGAAAAAGATGACAGAGTTTTAAAAAAATGAAGTTTTTATTTAGAAATTGGAGGTAGTTCTTAAAAGAACTTTTTTTTTTCTTCTTTTTGTTGTTTTATATTTTTTTTGTGTTTTTGGAACTTTTTGAACTTTTTTTGGCTTTTCAAAACAGTTTTATATTTTTTTTTGTATTTTTTAGGGGGAGAAACAAAAAAAGGGAATTGAAACTGGCTCAACTGGAGCAAAAAAACAAAAAACCCAAAAAATTATTTCTTTTTGGGGCACTTGTGATTATCACCTGCAAGGACGATGAGCTTAATACTTTGTTCCCCATAGGAGATAAGCTTGCCACAAGCAGTACAAGTAATTTTAAAATCAGCAAATCTCGGCTGAATGCAAGGCATCACCTCAGATGTTTCTGGTTGCGAGGAAGTGGGTTGGTTTCTTTGGGAGGGGGTCCTTGATGACTGGGGGAGGTTACTGGCCAGTTCCCGGAACTCTGCACGAGAGTAGTTGTTTGGATGTTTTCTTGTCATGTGCCGAATCATGGTATAGTTACCAAAAGAATATTTCTTGTTTGGGTTGCCCCGTGAAAGTTCATCATTGCAGATGAGGCAAGTCACCTTGGGAGCATTCACCTTTTTTTGCCCCTCTGGGATTGAAAAAAACTGCCAAACAATGTGTGGTTTGGGTTTGTAAGGTGTATTTTCTTCTGGCAGCCATCTTCTTCTCCCCTCCTCCTCTTCCTCTTCCTCCTCCTCCTGTTCTTGATCACCAATATAATTTGGAGCTGGTCCTCTTGGTGGTGGTGGTGGTGGTGGTGGGGCAGATGCACCAGCTGATGCTACTACTGAAGCCATTGGAGCAAAAAAGTAGAGAGAGCAACAAACAGGTCTTCCTCAGTCAAAGGACAAAGTCAGAATAAGGAAAAAAGGTGGGGTCTTTCATCATTTAGAAAAAAAAACTGTCCTGAACCAATGAGAAGTGTTATTTTCAGGTCACAAGACCAGGGGCTTCATCATTTTGAAACTAAAACTGTTATGAACCAATGAAAAATGTTATTTTCTGCTCACATGACCCGACGCGCTTACGCTACGCGCACGGGGGCGCGCAGCGTAAGCGCGTCGGAAGTTTACGTTTTGCGATCGTATTCGTTCGAGTACTTCCGGGTGCGCTTACGCCGTGCGTATCACGCGGTCGCGGCTACGCGATACGTCACGATCATGTTTTCGTTTGCGATATTGGCGCTCACGAGACGCTCCCCGGAGCGCGCCCGGGGGCGCTTTTCAGAAATACGCTTTTCGGGGCGCACTCCGGGGCGCGCTCTGGGAGCGCTCCCCCCAAAAATTAAAAAAAAAAAATGGGATAATTGTAGAGACAGGTAGCCCTATTCTGAAGTGGTTTGTAAAAAAATTAACTTTATAAAAATATGTATTGTGCTACATTGGGCTTAATATATGTTAGAGCCAAAATGTAGCCCAAATGTAGCCCAAAGTAGCCCAATGAAGCCCAAAGATGGCCACCAGAGATCAAAAATTGTAAATGTAGCCCAAAATTCAACTAGATGTAGCCCAACTGTAGCCCAATGACAGAATGTACCAGAGTGTTAAAAAGAACAACTAGAGTGCTAACAGTCTTATTTATAAAGTGAAACTTATAGTAAGGAATTAGCATTAAAAAAACCTTTGAAATTCACTGAAAAAAACCATAGGTTTCACACCAGTTATAGTTAGGAATTAGCATTTAAAAAACCTATTAAATTCACTGAAAAAACCATAGGTTTCACACCAGTTATAGTTAGCTGCAAATTTTACTGATATAAAACCATTGAAATTCCCACGTTATAGTTAGTCGGACTCACTATAACTTGCGCGTGCAATGCACTGCTGATGACATCACATATTACATCACTCATGACATGGTCAGTGACATCACTCATGACATCACTGATGACACCATCCAGTGAATATGTGTCTTTCTGAAAAATAAATATTAGTGAGTTATGTTTAAATATTTAAATACATATATTAGTGTTTCACTTTGTGTATAAGTGGCTACATGTGTTGATAAGTAGCTACATGCGTATGTATATGGGTTATTTGATATTTTTAGTAGTATCAGTATGAGTGTCTATGTGGTTTGGTGGAGGTATTACTTAGCACATAGATGCATGAGTGACTGACTCTTTGTTTGTATGTGTTTTGAAGACAGCATATGTACAGGACTGTATGGGTGGATGAGTGTCTATATGTGTTTGTTAGTGAGTGAATGACTGTCTCACTAGTGTCTTTATCAGTAACTACATATGTTTTAATCTAGTATATATGAATATTGATGTATATAAGTGAGTATATGTGAGAGTAAGAGATTGTAAGATTTCCTGTTTAAATAAGTATGTGTTTCTATAAGTGATTGTTTAAGAGAATAAATATGTGTAATTTTCAGTAGAAGTAAGGTGGAAGTGTGTGTATAACTCTATATTCAAATAAATGGTTGTTCAATAGTTTATTTGCACGTGTGAATATGTGTGTGAGTAACTTTTGGATGAATGTCGGTGTGTAACAGGATGTATAGGTGTATCTCTTCATATGATGAGTGAGTATATGTATGAGTGACTATATAGAACTGTTGGTGAATGAGTGGATGTGTATATAGATAGTGGAAGTACAGAATTGCTTGTTGTAACTGATATAGGTATGTCCATTTTTTAAAAATTTCAGTTTCTATTTTTGAATATGTGTCTCAAGGGTTACTTTACACTGAGAGGAGGTCTGTGACTGTGTCACAAGGATGGTGTCATCAGTGATGTCATGAGTGATGTCACTGACCATGTCATGAGTGATGTAATATGTGATGTCATCAGCAGTGCATTGCACGCGCAAGTTATAGTGAGTCCGACTAACTATAACGTGGGAATTTCAATGGTTTTATATCAGTAAAATTTGCAGCTAACTATAACTGGTGTGAAACCTATGGTTTTTTCAGTGAATATATATATATATCAATCTACATAACGCTGAGTGTACTGATATATATATATATATATATATATATATATATATATATATATATATATATATATATTACCTACTGGCGGTCGCCAGTAGGTATATATAGTTAGGATTTTTTCCCTATGGGATTTTTGAAAATTCTATGTCTAATAACTTTTTTTCATGTTTGTGGACGGAATCGGCTGAAATTTTCAGGAAAATGGCACATTTTGTTTCTGAGCAGCCCCTGAAAATTTGGTGGGGTTTCGTCAAGGGGGGGCCGAGAAAAAAGGGGGGTCCCAAAACGCGTTTTTCCCATTCATTTTTCCATAGGGCGGTTGGACTCACTTTTAGCTCGAACGGCTGAATGGATTTGCACGAAACTTGGCAAAATTGTAGGGACTGGTAGCCCGATGTGCCTTTGCTAGGTCTCAATATATGTGCTTCAGTGGATTTTGAGAAATTAACGTTTAAATCAAGATATATATCTGTAACAGCGCTCCGGGCAGCGATCCGGTCCGCTTACTTTTCGCGTTTCGGAACTTTGCGCGCAGAAAGCTGATTGGCTCTCCGGTGTCTGTCAACATTCTAAACAGTCCGGAGCGGCCGCCATCTTGTCTCTCGGAAGGATCGAGAGAGAAGAAGAGGTGAAAAACGAAGGGGGAATTTAATGAAAGGGGGCAAGGTATCCCCCTCTTGACCCCCTAGGAATGTTGTTGGGGTTATTAAAGGGTCCCGTGGGGAAAAGAAAAAAAAAATGATTTTTCACGGTAGAAGCGCTTCACGGGCCGCGAACTGGGCCGCAAACTGGTAGCGAAACGGGAATTCGCCATTTTGTGCTTCGTTAATTAAATTACTAGGTATAAGGGGGTGCGGGAGACGTATCCTAATCCCCTATGTTTCCTGAGGGTGGCTGAGGAGGCTGATATATGTTGATACATCTCTTCCAGCGGCTGTGCGTGAGCTTTTTTTTTTTTTGCTGCGTGACAGTCCGGAGCGGCCGCCATCTTGTCTCTCGGTAGGATCGAGAGAGAAGAAGAGGTGAAAAACGAAGGGGGAATTTAATGAAAGGGGGCAAGGTATCACCCTCTTGACCCCCTAGGAATGTTGTTGGGGTTATTAAAGGGTCCCGTGGGGGAAAAAAAAAAAAATGATTTTTCACGGTAGAAGCGCTTCACGGGCCGCGAACTGGGCCGCAAACTGGTAGCGAAACGGGAATTCGCCATTTTGTGCTTCGTTAATTAAATTACTAGGTATAAGGGGGTGCCGGAGACGTATCCTAATCCCCTATGTTTCCTGAGGGTGGCTGAGGAGGCTGATATATGTTGATACATCTCTTCCAGCGGCTGCGCCATCTTGCCTTTTTTCCAATGCCACAATTTTGTCGTGCACGGCAGCCATTTTAGATGCCAGGCTGGTCCCAGGCTATCACCTACCCCTGCGGATGTAGTTTATGGCCCCAGCTGTAGAGAATTCAGACATGCCAACCCTCCCGATTCAGGCGTGTGACTACTGATTTCAGTGCTAGTCTCCCGCCTCCCGATTTCTGCAAGCAAAAACCCGGGGGCATATTACGAACAACTAGCGATAATTTTTGTCTCTAACTTGTTTAGAGACAAAAATTATCGTCGCACATCGGCGATTTTTATCGCAGATAAACCTTGCTATTATTGCAGAAAAGTCAGCGATATTCATGTATTATCGAGCAAATGCTCTTAGCCATGTTATCCACCTCCCATTGGATAACATGGCTAAGAACTGCTCAGGGCAGGTGTTAGATTTTGGAGATATTCGCGCTTAGCGCGAATATCTCCAAAAGTTGGTAATAGGAGAAAGCGATGTTAGGGACTGTTTCCAGTCGCTAACATCTTGGCACGCCACTTTGCATCTTATTAGTGATAAGTATCACTGACATGCAAAGCGGGGCCCAAGATGGTCGCTATCTCCTTTTAGCTGTCACTAACTGGTGTTAGCGACAGCTTGGTAATAGGGAGATAATTTTATCTCCGCTTTCATGGCTTTTAAAGCCAAAAAAGCGGAGATAAACCCCCTTGATAATATGCCCCACGATTCCTTGGGGGTTTCAGCTGACAGGGCTTGGTATTGTGTTACATGGTAATTTTTCCAGGAAACGTCAGAGGGTCGATGCAGGGGTTCTAGAAGAGGTGATAAACCATTTAAGCCTCATGAACAAGCGCATGGTCTTTTAAAGATTTGTGAAGTACTCGGGGCGGCGGTGTGTGTGTGCCCTCTTTCAGGAGTGGGCGGGGGGGCACTGCTAGCAACTTGCCAGGTCAGGTAGTGTTCAACACGTGCATCACCCTTTCTCTGCCTGCTATTGCGCTCCATGCTTCGGAAAGGTAAGAAAAAGAACGTGCATTTGAGTTTGAAATGTCCGATCCTGCAGCAGCACACTTCCAAAGCCCACACATGACAATAACCCGATTCAAGGCCCTATTCACCCGTTTTTAAAAAAATAGATAACACTCCAACAAAGTAAGATTATAAAACTTTATTAACTTTTAACTATAATGAACGGAACAAAAACTAAAAACATTTAAACATTTTTCAACTCAAAAAGCAACAATGGTTAGAAGCTGTCTTTTGTGCGAATAGTCCCAAGGCAGCACAACGTGCAGAGTTCTGGACGGCACCCAGGTGATGTCGCCTGGGTGCCGCACTGGTTTTGGAATCCTACAATGCAGCACAGAAAAACAGCGTGGGGCGTCCCGGGTGGTGCGGGGGGAGGCCTCGTCAGTAGCGGTCTGTTGTGCGAATAGTCCCAAGGCAGCAGAACGCGTTGAGATGTTGATGGGACTGTGTCCAGTGTCCCATGGCTGACACAACATGTACGACAGGCACCCAGGTGATGTCCAGTAAACACCCGCACTGGTTTTGGTATCCTACAATGCTGCTCCGAAAATTGGCGTGCGGCGCCCCGGGGGGGGGGGAGGGGGGCGTGGGGGAGGCGGCGTGAACGGGCCTCCCCAGGTGGCGGCCATCTAGCTGAGTTGCGCCTGCTCTTGCGGCTACAGCGTCTCGCTCACCATGTTGTTGAGTTGCTCCCACTCTTGCAGTGCAGCGATAGGCGGCTGCCACATGGCTCTTAAAATGGTGGACGGCTCCTCGGTTTTGGGCCTGGTCCACTGAAATGGCCCTGGGACACCTTGGAACTCGGACGCTTGCCTGCTAGGGCTTGGGCTCCATTCTCGAAAAGCGTCCCCTCAGCCGTGAAGATTCTACAAAAGTCTTGGGGGACCCCGACTCCCGCAGGCTTCCGGTGGGGAGCGGCTGCCATGATTGCTCGTGGAATGACCACGACGGAGCCACGAGATGGTGGTGCTCTCATGCTGACGCCAGCTTCAGTCTGAATGATCCAGAAACAAGGTGGGGCTTTCATCGTTTGGGAAAAAAAAATGTTCTAAACCAATGAAAAGTGTTATTTTTAGGTCATATGACCAAGCCTTCCATCTTTAGGAAACCAAAAGTAAAATGAACCAATGAAAAGTTTTATAAACAAGTCACATGACCTGTTATGCGGCATAGGGCTACAAAAAGCGTAGAAAATCCGTTGGCACGTGAGGCGGCGTCAGTAGCGGACCGATGTGCGAATAGGCCGAAGGCAGCACAACGCGCCGAGATTCGGATGGCACCGAGGTGGTGTCCAGCAAATTGCCGCACTGGTGTGGCCATCCTACAATGCTGCGCCGAAAGACGGCGTGTCCAGCTGAGTTTCTCCCGCTCTTGCGGTACAGTGACTCGAACGCGCCGAGATCCGGATGGCACCGAGGTGGTGTCCAGCAAATTGCCGCACTGGTGTGGCCATCCTACAATGCTGCGCCGAAAGACGGCGTGTCCAGCTGAGTTGTGGTCACTGTTGCGGTACAGTGACTCGAACGCGCCGAGATCCGGATGGCACCGAGGTGGTGTCCAGCAAATTTCCGCACTGGTGTGGCCATCCTACAATGCTGCGCCGAAAGACGGCGTGTCCAGCTGAGTTGCGGTCACTGTTGCGGTACAGTGACTCGAACGCGCCGAGATCCGGATGGCACCGAGGTGGTGTCCAGCAAATTGCCGCACTGGTGTGGCCATCCTACAATGCTGCGCCGAAAGATGGCGTGTCCAGCTGAGTTGCGGTCACTCTTGCGGTACAGTGAGTCGAACGCGCCGAGATCTGGATGGCCCCGATGTTGTGTCCAGCAAGTTGCCGCACTGGTGTGGCCATCCTACAATGCTGCGCCGAAAGTCGGCGTGGGGTGCCCCGTTGGCTTATGAGGTGATGTCAGTAGTGGACCGATGTGTGAATAGGTCGGAACCAGCACAAGGCGCCAAGATCCGAATGGCAAGTCCTGGATGTTGAGTGCCTCAGTTGAGAGTTCTGAGCAGTGCTTGTAAGACTGTCTGAAGCTTATTTGCACCTGCTGCAGCTTCACTATTGCCCTGGTGTGGCCAAAGGTGGCACATGACATAGGCGGCCGGTTCCCGAGGTCCGGCGGAACTTTTTTCCTTTTCCTTTCTGCTTCTTTTCCTACAATCCGTTTCATCTGAAGACACGACCAGGTCCCTGAATGTGTGCAGGGGGACGCTATTGATTGAATGAAAATGGCGGCTTGACACAAAGCTGACTCAAGCGTTACTGTTGATGCTATACAGACAAAAATTGGTTTTCAGTTTGTACATTCTTCAGGTTTTTTTTTTCCATCCAAGTCTGATTGAGAGTTTGTAGAAAAATGGCTTCGGATTTTCCACATACTACTCTTAAACATTCTTCCAAAATGTAACAATGTGAAACTCACTAGGAGAACGGCTGTTTCTGTTTCCTTTCAAAATGCTGCCAACAATATTTTCTGAATGGAAGACACCATCTTGTAGCATAAAGGGCCGAAAGGGGTTCTGGTCTGGCCGATGGTTGGTGGAGACATTTTGACTATATCTTGGACCTGCCCGGCCTCGCCCAAAATGGCGCCGGTATAAATGGGACTCGTAACTCCTTGCCCGCAAATGTATATCTAGAAAATGTTATTGTAAGTGGCCCTGTCGTATTTTAATTACAAAATGTACGTCCACCGATTCCGCAACTGTTAGACACCTTTGTTCTTGCAACCTAATGGCCCGCTCGTTACGTTCTTCTACAGTGTAAATGTCTCCTCATCATATACGATTTCAGTTTGCTCCGTGGCCGGCCCACGTGGTTATAGGCCCGTATTTGTATACTGACATTTTCACAATAAACGTTTTTAAAACAAAACACGGTAGTAGTATTTACATTGGTAAAGTTTTTACTTTTAGTCACTGTTTTCGAATCAGTAAAGGCAAGTGAAATAAAGCAGTCCAATTACATGACGGATAAAAGGTATAATATGTAGGAACGCAGTAAAGATAAATGCTTAAGGGCAGTTGTGTTTTTCATGTCTGCAATATAAAGTGATCGATAAGAATCTGATAATCAGGCGTATCGGCGACTAAGACAGCAGGCCGAATCTCTTTTACTCAACGGCTCCGTCATGGAAGGAAGAAATGCCCTTTTTCTCGAAAAAGGAATATATTTTACTTACAAGACAGTTGTAAATTTTCCGGGAAAGTACATTAGCCTGGAATATTATAACATATGTTTGAAAAAAAAATATTGTTCGAAAACAATAAAAAGCGTAATTTTTAGGTCATATGACCAAGCTTTTCATCATTAAATTAACAAAAGTAAAATGAACCAATGAAAAGTTTTATTAACAAGTCACATGACCTGTTATGCTTACGTTACGCGCTGCGCGCCGCGCCTCGGATCACTTCCGGGTGCGGTAACGCGGCGTGTCATATAACGCATTACGCGACAACGTAGGTCAAGAATATAGTCAAAATGTCTCCACCAACCAGCGTTCGGAACACAACCCCTTTCAGCAGTCCAAAAAGTTCTGTTAAATGACAACAGAGGGGACAGGCAACAAGAACCATCAGTCAAAGAGGGGAGGGCAAGTTCTTCTCTTCCGGGTCATGTTGGGGCGCTACCGGAACTGATCGAATTGGTAGTCTACAGTGTTTCTGGATGTTTCAGACTAAAGCTGGCGTCAGCATGAGACCACTACCATCTCGTAGCTCCGTCGTGGCCATTCCACGAGCAATCATGGCAGCCGCTCCCCACCAGAAGCCTGCAGGAGTCGGAAGCCCCCAAGACTTTTGTAGAATCTTCACGGCTGAGGGGACGCTTTTCGAGAATGGGACCCAAGCCCTATCAGGGAAGCGTCCGAGTTCAAAGGTGTCCCAGGGCCATTTTAGTGGACCAGGCCCAAAACCGAAGAGCCGGCCGCCATTTTGAGAGTCCTGTGGCAGCCGCCTATCGCTGCACCGCAAGAGTGGGCGCAATTCAGCTGGATGGTGGGCAAGACGCTGTAGCCGCAAGAGTGGGCGCAACTCAGCTGGATGGGACAAGGTTCAGAATTGAAGAGTCATCAAAAGGCAAAAAGTTCCGCCGGACCCCGGGAGCCGGCCGCCTATGTCGGGGGCGATCTCAGGCTACACCAGTGCTATAAGACTTGGGGAGGGTGTCGGAGCCAAGCGTCTTCTCCGAGTCCATGGCCATCACACCGCCCCTCAGGGGCCTCCGTCAAGCTGTTTAGGAAGGTAACATATCACATTGTTTTCTAATGCAGTCAGGTCCATAAACGACACTCACTTACTTTGAGAATAGTGAAGCTGCAGTAGGTGGAAATAAGCTTCAGACAGTGTTACAAGCGCTGCTCAGAACTCTTAACTATGGCACCCAACATCCAGAACTTATGCCATTTGAGAATGGCAGTGACATCGAAGCAACTCAGGGACCAAAACCATTAACGTACTTTCACGTATGAAAATCTTACTTGGGGAGGGGGCAGGAGCGAAGCGGCCCCTCCCAGTCAGCGCCACCACACCGTATGTTGAAAATTTGAAGCCATCGTTCTACAAAGTCAACCAAACTTGGATTGAAAAATCTAGAAAAATGTACAAACTGAAAACCAGTTTTGGTCTGCATAGCATCAGTAGCAACGCTTGAGTCAGCTTTGTGTCAAGCCGCCATTTTGATTCAACAAAGCACAGGCATTGAAAAAGGCTCAAACTCAGAACTCTGAACTATGGCACCCAACATCCAGGAGCTTGCCATCCGGATCTTGGAGCCTTGTGCTGCTTTCGACCTATTCACACATCGGTCCACTACTGACATCATCTTATAAACCAACGTTATGTAAATAGTTTTTTAATAAAATGTTTTACCCTGTTTCTTTGCTGGTGTGTTGTCTATATTTTTAATATTTGCATAGGGTTTGTCGTTATTTTGTGCGGGATGGGTGATGGAGCCGAGTTGTCTTGCAGCCCTCATGGTGTGGAGCTCAGTTCATCTACCTATTTTCGTATTTCTCATGAAGGGTTGTTCCTAATATTTCTATTTTAGCGAGGTCAAAAAGAGATCCAATTAGTGGCCTACTGATTTTGCTCGATTACTTTTATTTTTTTACACCATTTTTCACTATCTGCAAAGACTAAACAGAGTATTGCGACTTTGTGCTTGTTTGTAAATAGAGAATGATCCAAAGAGAACCAATTCTAAAACAGTAAATGCTTGGACAACAATCAATCAAATGGAGAGACAAGCAGGCACGACGGATTACAACGGGGGTAAAGGCCTGCGTTAACTACCCTTCAGTATCTGCAAAGAGAGAGTACTACTAAGACAAAAGAGGGGAGGGGGGGGGTGCAGCGTTCAAAGCACATCAGCGTGCATAAATACGAAAATGTTTTTATCTATCACATACTTGACATTTTAAAGCTTTTCATATTTGCTATTAAAAAACCAATGAAATTCACAGAAAAAACCATAGGTTATAGTGGATATATAGTTAGGAATTTGCATTTACAAAACCTTGAAAATTCAATGAAAAAACCATTGGTTTTAGGCCATATATAGTTAGGGATTTGCATTTACAAAACCTTATTTTACTCGCATAAAACCATTGAAATTCCATATATAGTTATAAGCGCTAACTATATATCGCGCACCCGCAATCCACTGCTGATGATGTCATATATTACATCATTCATGACATGGTTAGTGACATCACTGATGACATCACTGATGACATCTCAAATGACATCACTGATGACATCACTGAAAACATCTCATTTGACATGACTGATAACATCACTGATGATATCATTCATGTGATAATACGATGAACCTCTTCAGACTCTAATATAACCTTAGATACAATCAGTGTAAACAGACACTCACAGACTGTCACTCATCCATGGAGTTACTCACACACCTAGTCAGTCATGCAAAGAATCAATCACACCTCCATTTCCTCAAATATACAGTTATACAAACTTTACTTATTCAAACATATACTAACACATATTTACTCTCTTATACAATCCCTGATACAAGTTCACAATGATCCATACAGCCACTCACACATTCACTGGCTCTTATGCACAGTTATTTATATATGTCAACTCTCACATGTACTGTGTTTTACATATGTACTTACTTTGACATGTAGCACTGAGATATCCATTCACTCACCAATACACTCATGCACACAGTCAACCGCCCATACAGCTGTTTCCACATGCACTTTTGAAACCATACATCTAGTGAATCAACTGCTCACACATCTATGCACAGAGTCACACACCTCCCAGCCACCCACACACACACTCAGTATCCCATACAAATACTTGGGCAACCAATCAATAACCCATATAGTTACTCATATAGCTACTTATCAACACATGCAACAGTTTACAGAACAACAGACATAATGATGCACAAATTAAGACAGTTTAGTCACTAACCCATGCACTCAGTGAGACACATTTAATCACTCACTCATACAGTCAGTCATGCACCTACTAAATCCTTCATCCAGACACTTATATATCCACTCATTCTTCAATATGTAAGAGATATTTTAACTTTACAGAAACATACAGTCACTGGATGATGTCATCAGTGATGTCATCAGTGATGTCATTTGAGATGTCATCAGTGATGTCATCAGTGATGTCACTAACCATGTCATGAATGATGTAATATGTGACATCATCAGCAGTGGATTGCGGGTGCGCGATATATAGTTAGCGCTTATAACTATATATGGAATTTCAATGGTTTTATGCGAGTAAAATAAGGTTTTGTAAATGCAAATCCCTAACTATATATGGCCTAAAACCAATGGTTTTTTCATTGAATATATATATATATATTCAATGAAAAAACCATAGGTTATAGGCCATATATAGTTAGGAATTAGCATTTACAAAACCTTATTTTACTCGCATAAAACCATTGAAATTTCATATATAGTTAGCTAACTATAAGCGCTAACTATATATCGCGCACCCGCAATCCACTGCTGATGATGTCACATATTACATCATTCATGACATGGTCAGTGACATCACTGATGACATCACTGATGACATCTCAAATGACATCACTGATGACAACATCCAGTGATTGTATGTGTCTGTAAAGTTTAAATATGTTTCACATATTGAAGAATGAGTGGATGTATAAGTGTCTGGATGAAGAATTTAGTAGGTGCATGACTGACTGTATGAGTGAGTGATTAAATGTGTCTCACTGAGTACATGGGTTAGTGACTAAACTGTCTTAATTCGTGCATCAGTATGTTTGTTGTTGTGTAAGCTGCTGCATGTGTTGATCATTAGCTATAAGAGTGGCCATATGGGTTATTGATTGGTTGCCCAAGTATTTGAATGGGAGGCTGAGTGTGTGTGTGGGTGGCTGGGAGGTGCGTGACTCTGTGCATAGATGTGTAAGCAGTTGATTCACTAGGAGTATGAGTTCAAGAGTGCATGTGGAAACAGCTATATGGGCGGTTGACTGTGCATGGGTGTGTTGGTGAGTGAATGGATTTCTCATTGCTACATGTGCAAGTAAGTACGTATGTAAAACACAATACATGTGAGAGTTGAGATATATAAATAACTGAACATAAGAGCCAGTGAATGTGTGAGTGGCTGTATCGATCACTGTGAGCTTGTATCAGGGATTATATAAGAGAGTAAATATGTGTTATTATATGTTTGAATAAGTAAGATGTGTATAACTGTATAGTTGAGGAAATGGAGGTGTGATTGATTCTTTGCATGACTGACTAGGTGTGTGACTAACTCCATGGATGAGTGACAGTCTGTGAGTGTCTGTTTATACTGAGTGTATGTAAGGTTATATTAGAGTCTGAAGAGGTTCATTGTATTATCACATGAGTGATGTGATCAGTGATGACAAATGAGATGTCATCAGTGATGTCATTTGAGTTGTCATCAGTGATGTCATCAGTGATGTCATTTGAGATGTCATCATTGATATCATTTGAGTTGTCATCAGTGATGTCATTTGAGATGTCATCAGTGATGTCATCAGTGATGTCACTGACCATGTCATGAATGATGTAATATGTGACATCATCAGCAGTGGATTGCGGGTGCGCGATATATAGTTAGCGCTTATAGTTAGCTAACTATATATGGAATTTCAATGGTTTTATGCGAGTAAAATAAGGTTTTGTAAATGCTAATTCCTAACTATATATGGCCTATAACCTATGGTTTTTTCATTGAATTTTCAAGGTTTTGTAAATGCAAATTCCTAACTATATATCCACTATAACCTATGGTTTTTTCTGTGAATTTCATTGGTTTTTTAATAGCAAATATGAAAAGCTTTAAAATGTCAAGTACGTGATAGATAAAAACATTTTCGTATTTATGCACGCTGATGTGCTTTGAACGCTGCCCCCCCCCCTCCCCTCTTTTGCCTTAGTAGTACTCTCTCTTTGCAGATACTGAAGGGTAGTTAACGCAGGCCTTTACCCCCGTTGTAATCCGTCGTGCCTCCTTGTCTCTCCATTTGATTGATTGTTGTCCAAGCATTTACTGTTTTAGAATTGGTTCTCTTTGGATCATTCTCTATTTACAAACAAGCACAAAGTCGCAATACTCTGTTTAGTCTTTGCAGATAGTGAAAAATCGTGTAAAAAAATAAAAGTAATCGAACAAAATCAGTAGGCCACTAATTGGATCTCTTTTTGACCTCGCTAAAATAGAAATATTAGGAACAACCCTTCTTGAGAAATACGAAAATAGTGAGATGAACTGAGCTCCACACCATGAGGGCTGCAAGACAGCTCGGCTCCATCACCCATCCCGCACAAAATAACGACAAACCCTATGCAAATATTAAAAATATAGACAACACACCAGCAAAGAAACAGGGTAAAACATTTTATTAAAAAACTATTTACATAACGTTGGTCTATAAGATGATGTCAGTAGTGGACCGATGTGTGAATAGATCGAAAACAGCACAAGGCTCCAAGATCCGGATAGCAAGCTCCTGGATGTTGGGTGCCATAGTTTAGAGTTCTGAATTTCAGCCTTTTTCAATGCCTGTGCTTTGTTGAATCAAAATGGCGGCTTGACACAAAGCTAACTCAAACGTTGTTACTGATGCTATGCAGACCAAAACTGGTTTTCAGTTTGTACATTTTTCTAGATTTTTCAATCCAAGTTTGGTTGACTTTGTAGAACGATGGCTTCAGATTTTCAACATACGGTGTGGTGGCGCTGACTGGGAGGGGGCGCTTCGCTCCTGCCCCCTCCCCAAGTAAGATTTTCATACGTGAAAGTACGTTAATGGTTTTGGTCCCTGAGATGCTTCGATGTCACTACCATTCTCAAATAGCATAAGTTCTGGATGTTGGGTGCCATAGTTAAGAGTTCTGAGCAGTGCTTGTAACACTGTCTGAAGCTTATTTCCACCTACTGCAGCTTCACTATTCTCAAAGTAAGTGAGTGTCGTTTGTGGACCTGACTGCATTAGAAAACAATGTGATATGTTACCTTCCTAAACAGCTTGACGGAGGCCCCTGAGGGGCGGTGTGATGGCCATGGACTCGGAGAAGACGCTTGGCTCCGACACCCTCCCCAAGTCTTATAGCACTGGTGTAGCCTGAGATCGCCCCCGACATAGGCGGCCGGCTCCCGGGGTCCGGCGGAACTTTTTGCCTTTTGATGACTCTTCAATTCTGGACCTTGTCCCACAATCCGTTTGACCTGAAGACAAGCTGTAGTGGGGCGCCCCTTTATCGTTTTAGTTGCTATTCCGCCCGCTTTTGCTACACTGTGCCTCTTCCGCCATTCAGCTGTTTTCCGCCCGCTCTTGCGACTACAGCGTCTCGCTCACCATGTAGTTGAGATGCGCCCGCTCTTGCGGTGCAGCGATAGGCGGCTGCCACAGGACTCTCAAAATGGCGGCCGGCTCTTCGGTTTTGGGCCTGGTCCACTAAAATGGCCCTGGGACACCTTGGAACTCGGACGCTTGTCTGCTAGGGCTTGGGTCCCATTCTCGAAAAGCGTCCCCTCAGCCGTGAAGATTCTACAAAAGTCTTGGGGGCCTCCGACTCCCGCAGGCTTCTGGTGGGGAGCGGCTGCCATGATTGCTCGTGGAATGGCCACGACGGAGCTACGAGATGGTAGTGGTCTCATGCTGACGCCAGCTTTAGTCTGAAACATCCAGAAACACTGTAGACTACCAATTCGATCAGTTCCGGTAGCGCCCCAACATGACCCGGAAGAGAAGAACTTGCCCTCCCCTCTTTGACTGATGGTTCTTGTTGCCTGTCCCCTCTGTTGTCATTTAACAGAACTTTTTGGACTGCTGAAAGGGGTTGTGTTCTGAACGCTGGTTGGTGGAGACATTTAGACTATATTCTTGACCTACGTTGTCGCGTAATGCGTTTTATGACACGCCGCGTTAGCGCACCCGGAAGTGATCCGAGGCGCGGCGCGCAGCGCGTAACGTAAGCATAACAGGTCATGTGACTTGTTAATAAAACTTTTCATTGGTTCATTTTACTTTTGTTAATTTAATGATGAAAAGCTTGGTCATATGACCTAAAAATTACGCTTTTTATTATTTTCGAACAATATTTTTTTTTCAAACATATGTTATAATATTCCAGGCTAATGTACTTTCCCGGAAAATTTACAACTGTCTTGCAAGTAAAATATATTCCTTTTTCGAGAAAGAGGGCGTTTCTTCCTTCCATGACGGAGCCGTTGAGTAAAAGAGATTCGGCCTGCTGTCTTAGTCGCCGATACGCCTGATTATCAGATTCTTATCGATCACTTTATGTTGCAGACATGAAAAACACAACTGCCCTTCACCATTTATCTTTACTGCGTTCCTACATATTATACCTTTTATCCGTCATGTAATTGGACTGCTTTATTTCACTTGCCTTTTACTGATTCGAAAACAGTCACTAAAAGTAAAAACTTTACAAATGAAAATACTACTACCGTGTTTTGTTTTAAAAACCTTTATTGTGAAAATGTCAGTATACAAATACGGGCCTATAACCACGTGGGCCGGCCACGGAGCAAAGTGAAATCGTATATGATGAGGAGACATTTACACTGTAGAAGAACGTAACGAGCGGGCCATTAGGTGACAAGAACAAAGGTGTCTAACAGTTGCGGAATCGGTGGACGTACATTTTGTAATTAAAATACGACAGGGCCACTTACAATAACATTTTCTAGATATACATTTGCGGGCAAAGAGTTACGAGTCCCATTTATACCGGCGCCATTTTGGGCGAGGCCGGGCAGGTCCAAGATATAGTCAAAATGTCTCCACCAACCATCGGCCAGACCAGAACCCCTTTCGGCCCTTTATGCTACAAGATGGTGTCTTCCATTCAGAAAATATTGGTGGCAGCATTTTGAAAGGAAACAGAAACAGCCGTTCTCCTAGTGAGTTTCACATTGTTACATTTAGGAAGAATGTTGAAGAGTAGTATGTGGAAAATCTGAAGCCATTTTTCTACAAACTCTCAATCAGACTTGGATGGAGAAAAAAAAACCTGAAGAATGTACAAACTGAAAACCAATTTTTGTCTGTATAGCACCAACAGTAACGCTTGAGTCAGCTTTGTGTCAAGCCGCCATTTTCATTCAATCAATAGCCTCCCCCTGCACACATTCAGGGACCTGGTCGTGTCTTCAGATGAAACGCATTGTAGGAAAAGAAGCAGAAAGGAAAAGGAAAAAAGTTCCGCCGGACCTAGTGAAGCTGCAGCAGGTGCAAATAAGCTTCAGACAGTCTTACAAGCACTGCTCAGAACTCTCAACTGAGGCACTCAACATCCAGGACTTGCCATTCGGATCTTGGCGCCTTGTATTTTTGTTTTGTTTTTGATGGAGGGGAAACAACAAAAAAGAGACATTGAAAAAGGCTCAACAGTGCAGGGCGCCTTGTGCTGGTTCCGACCTATTCACACATCGGTCCACTACTGACATCACCTCATAAACCAACGGGGCACCCCACGCCGACTTTCGGCGCAGCATTGTAGGATGGCCACACCAGTGCGGCAATTTTCTGGACACCACCTCGGTGCCATCCAGATCTCGGCGCGTTCATTCAATCAATAGCGTCCCCCTGCACACATTCAGGGACCTGGTCGTGTCTTCAGATGAAACGCATTGTAGGAAAAGAAGCAGAAAGGAAAAGGCAAAAAGTTCCGCCGGACCTAGTGAAGCTGCAACAGGTGCAAATAAGCTTCAGACAGTCCTACAAGCACTGCTCAGAAATCTCAACTGAGGCACTCAACATCCAGGACTTGCCATTCGGATCTTGGCGCCTTGTGCTGGTTCCGACCTATTCACACATCAGTCCACTACTGACATCACCTCATAAGCCAACGGGGCACCCCACGCCGACTTTCGGCGCAGCATTGTAGGATGGCCACACCAGTGCAGCCACTTGCTGGACACCACCTCGGTGCCATCCGGATCTCAGCGCGTTCGAGTCACTGTGCCGGAAGAGTGACCGGAACTCAGCTGAACACGCCGTCTTTCGGCGCAGCATTGTAGGATGGCCACACCAGTACGGCAATTTGCTGGACACCACCTCGGCGCCATCCGGATCTCGGCGCGTTCGAGTCACTGTACCGCAAGAGTGACCGCAACTCAGCTGGACACGCCGTCTTTCGGCGCAGCATTGTAGGATGGCCACACCAGTGCGGCAATTTGCTGGACACCACCTCGGTGCCATCCGGATCTCGGCGCGTTCGAGTCACTGTACCGCAACAGTGACCGCAACTCAGCTGGACACGCCGTCTTTCGGCGCAGCATTGTAGGATGGCCACACCAGTGCGGCAATTTGCTGGACACCACCTCGGTGCCATCCAGATCTCGGCGCGTTGTGCTGCCTTCGGCCTATTCGCACATCGGTCCGCTACTGACGCCGCCTCACGTGCCAACGGATTTTCTACGCTTTTTGTAGCCCTATGTCGCATAACAGGTCATGTGACTTGTTTATAAAACTTTTCATTGGTTCATTTTACTTTTGGTTTCCTAAAGATGGAAGGCTTGGTCATATGACCTAAAAATAACACTTTTCATTGGTTTAGAACATTTTTTTTCCCCAAACGATGAAAGCCCCACCTTGTTTCTGGATCATTCAGACTGAAGCTGGCGTCAGCATGAGAGCACCACCATCTCGTGGCTCCGTCGTGGTCATTCCGCGAGCAATCATGGCAGCCGCTCCCCACCGGAAGCCTGCGGGAGTCGGGGGCCCCCAAGACTTTTATACAATCTTCACGGCTGAGGGGACGCTTTTCGAGAATGGAACCCAAGCCCTAGCAGGCAAGCGTCCGAGTTCCAAAGTGTCCCAGGACCATTTCAGTGGACCAGGCCTAAAACCGAGGAGCTGTCCGCCATTTTAAGAGCCATGTGGCAGCCGCCTATCGCTGCACTGCAAGAGTGGGAGCAACTCAACAACATGGTGAGCGAGACGCTGTGGCCGCAAGAGCGAGCGCAACTCAGCTAGATGGCCGCCACCTGGGGAGGCCCGTTCACGCCGGCTCCCCCACGCCCCCCCCCCGGGCCGCCGCACGCCAATTTTCGGAGCAGCATTGTAGGATACCAAAACCAGTGCGGCAGTTTACTGGACATCACCTGGGTGCCTGTCGTACATGTTGTGTCAGCCATGTGACACTGGACACAGACCGCTACTGACGAGGCCTCCCCCCGCACCACCCGGGACGCCCCACGCTGTTTTTCTGTGCTGCATTGTAGGATCCCTAAACCAGTGCGGCACCCAGGCGACATCACCTGGGTGCCGTCCAGAACTCTGCACGTTGTGCTGCCTTGGGACTATTCGCACAACAGACCGCTACTGACGAGGCCTCCCCCCGCCCCACCCGGGACGCCCCACGCCAATTTTCGGAGCAGCATTGTAGGATCCCTAAACCAGTGCGGCACCCAGGCGACATCACCTGGGTGCCGTCCAGAACTCTGCACGTTGTGCTGCCTTGGGACTATTCGCACAAAAGACAGCTTCTAACCATTGTTGCTTTTTGTGTTGAGAAATGTTTAAATGTTTTTAGTTTTTGTTCCGTTTGTTAAAGTTAGTAGTTAATAAAGTTTTATAACCTTACTTTGTTGGAGTGTTATCTATTTTTTTAAAAACGGGTGAATGGGGCCTTGAATCGGGTTATTGTCATGTGTGGGCTTTGGAAGTGTGCTGCTGCAGGATCGGACATTTCAAACTCAAATGCACGTTCTTTTTCTTACCTTTCCGAAGCATGGAGCGCAATAGCAGGCAGAGAAAGGGTGATGCACGTGTTGAACACTACCTGACCTGGCAAGTTGCTGGCAGTGCCCCCCCGCCCGCTCCTGAAAAAGGGCACACACACACCGCCGCCCCGAGTACTTCACAAATCTTTAAAAGACCATGCGCTTGTTCATGAGGCTTAAATGGTTTATCACCTCTTCTAGAACCCCTGCATCGACCCTCTGACGTTTCCTGGAAAAATTACCATGTAACACAATACCAAGCCCTGTCAGCTGAAACCCCCAAGGAATCGTGGGGCATATTATCAAGGGGGTTTATCTCCGCTTTTTTGGCTTTAAAAACCATGAAAGCGGAGATAAAATTATTTCCCTATTATCAAGCTGTCGCTAACACCAGTTAGTGACAGCTAAAAGGAGATAGCGACCATCTTGGGCCCCGCTTTGCATGTCAGTGATACTTATCACTAATGACATGCAAAGTGGCGTGCCAAGATGTTAGCGACTGGAAACAGTCCCTAACATCGCTACCTTCTATTACCAACTTTTGGAGATATTCGCGCTAAGCGCGAATATCTCCAAAATCTAACACCTGCCCTGAGCAGTTCTTAGCCATGTTATCCAATGGGAGGTGGATAACATGGCTAAGAGCATTAGGTCGATAATACATGAATATCGCGGACTTTTCTGCGATAATAGCAAGGTTTATCTGCGATAAAAATCGCCGATGTGCGGCGATAATTTTTGTCTCTAAACAAGTTAGAGACAAAAATTATCGCTAGTTGTTCGTAATATGCCCCCGGGTTTTTGCTTGCAGAAATCGGGAGGCGGGAGACTAGCACTGAAATCAGTACTCACACGCCTGAATCAGGAGGATTGGCATGTCTGAATTCTCTACAGCTGGGGCCATAAACTACATCCGCAGGGTTAGGTGATAGCCTGGAACCAGCCTGGCATCTAAAATGGCTGCCGTGCACGACAAAATTGTGGCATTCGAAAAAAGGCAAGATGGCGCAGCCGCTGGAAGAGATGTATCAACATATATCAGCCTCCTCAGCCACCCTCAGGAAACATAGGGGATTAGGATATGTCTCCCGCACCCCCTTATACCTAGTACTTTAATTAACGAAGCACAAAATGGCGAATTCCCGTTTCGCTACCAGTTTGCGGCCCAGTTCGCGGCCCGTGAAGCGCTTCTACCGTGAAAAATCATTTTTTTTTTTTTTTCCCCACGGGACCCTTTAATAACCCCAACAACATTCCTAGGGGGTCAAGAGGGGGATACCTTGCCCCCTTTCATTAAATTCCCCCTTAGTTTTTCACCTTTTCTTCTCTCTCGATCCTACCGAGAGACAAGATGGCGGCCGCTCCGGACTGTCATGCAGCAAAAAAAAAAAAAAAGCTCACGCACAGCCGCTGGAAGAGATGTATCAACATATATCAGCCTCCTCAGCCACCCTCAGGAAACATAGGGGATTAGGATACGTCTCCCGCACCCACTTATAACTAGTAATTTAATTTACGAAGCACAAAATGGCGAATTCCCGTTTCGCTACCAGTTCGCGGCCGCGCTTCTACCGTGAAAAATCATTTTTTTTTTTTTTCCCCACGGGACCCTTTAATAACCCCAACAACATTCCTAGGGGGTCAAGAGGGGGATACCTTGCCCCCTTTCATTAAATTCCCCCTTCGTTTTCCACCTCTTCTTCTCTCTCGATCCTACCGAGAGACAAGATGGCGTCCGCTCCGGACTGTTTAGAATGTTGACAGACACCGGAGAGCCAATCAGCTTTCTGCGCGCAAAGTTCCGATAAGCGAAAAGTAAGCGGACCGGATCGCTGCCCAGAGCGCTGTTACAGATATATATCTTGGTTTGAACGTTAATTTCTCAAAAACTACTGGAGCACATATATTGAGACCTAGCAAAGGCACATCGGGCTAACAGTCCCTACAATTTTGCCAAGTTTCGTGCAAATCCATTCAGCCGTTCGAGCTAAAAGTGAGTCCAACCGCCCTATGGAAAACTCAATGCAAAAAACGCGTTTTGGGACCCCCCTTTTTTCTCAGCCCCCCCTTGACGAAACCCCACCAAATTTTCAGGGGCTGCTCAGAAACAAAATGTGCCATTTTCCTGAAAATTTCAGCCGATTCCGTCCACAAACGCCAAAGTTATTAGACATAGAATTTTCAAAAGTCCCATAGGGAAAAAATTCTAACTATATATACCTACTGGCGATAGCCAGTAGGTAATATATATATATATATATATATATATATATATATATATATATATATATATTACCTACTGGCTATCGCCAGTAGGTATATATAGTTAGGATTTATTCCCTATGGGATTTTTGAAAATTCTATGTCTAATAACTTTGGCGTTTGTGGACGGAATCGGCTGAAATTTTCAGGAAAATGGCACATTTTGTTTCTGAGCAGCCCTTGAAAATTTGGGGGGGTTTTGTCGAGGGGGGGCCGAGAAAAAAGGGGAGTCCCAAAACGCGTTTTTCCCATGTTAATTTCCATAGGGCGGTTGGACTCACTTTTAGCTCGAACGGCTGAATGGATTTGCACGAAACTTGGCAAAATTGTAGGGACTGTTAGCCCGATGTGCCTTTGCTAGGTCTCAATATATGTGCTCCAGTAGTTTTTGAGAAATTAACGTTCAAAGTTCAAAACAAGATATATATCTGTAACAGCGCTCCGGACTGCGCTCCGGTTCGCTTACTTTTCGTGAAACGGAACTTTGCGCGCAGAAAGCTGATTGGCTCTCCGGTGTCTGTCAACATTCTAAACAGTCCGGAGCGGCCGCCATCTTATCTCTCGGTAGGATCGAGAGAGAAGAAGAGGTGAAAAACGAAGGGGGAATTTAATGAAAGGGGGCAAGGTATACCCCTCTTGACCCCCTAGGAATGTTGTTGGGGTTGTTAAAGGGTCCCGTGGGGAAAATAAAAAAAAAATGATTTTTCACGGTAGAAGCGCTTCACGGGCCGCGAACTGGGCCGCAAACTGGTAGCGACATGGGAATTCGCCATTTTGTGCTTCGTTTTAATTAAATTACTAGGTATAAGGGGGTGCGGGAGACGTATCCTAATCCCCTATGTTTCCTGAGGGTGGCTGAGGAGGCTCATATATGTTGATACATCTCTTCCAGCGGCTGTGCGTGAGCTTTTTTTTTTTTTTTGCTGCGTGACGTCTGTTAACGTTCGATTCGATGGAAATCAGGAAGTGTTGACCGCCAATTTGTCACTGCGATAAAATATTTTGTTGTAAATGAATCCTTATTGATAAACATTGTCTGCGCCATCTTGCCTTTTTTCCAATGCCACAATTTTGTCGTGCACGGCAGCCATTTTAGATGCCAGGCTGGTCCCAGGCTATCACCTACCCCTGCGGATGTAGTTTATGGCCCCAGCTGTAGAGAATCCAGACATGCCAACCCTCCCGATTCAGGCGTGAGACTACTGATTTCAGTGCTAGTCTCCCGCCTCCCGATTTCTGCAAGCAAAAACCCGGGGGCATATTACCAACAACTAGCGATAATTTTTGTCTCTAACTTGTTTAGAGACAAAAATTATCGCCGCACATCGGCGATTTTTATCGCAGATAAACCTTGCTATTAGCAAGGTTTATCGCAAATGCGATAAAAAACGGCCGCAATGCATGAATATCGCAGAAAAGTCAGCGATATTCATGTATTATCGAGCAAATGCTCTTAGCCATGTTATCCACCTCCCATTGGATAACATGGCTAAGAACTGCTCAGGTCAGGTGTTAGCTTTTGGAGATATTCGCGCTTAGCGCGAATATCTCCAAAAGTTGGTAATAGGAGATAGCGATGTTAGGGACTGTTTCCAGTCGCTAACATCTTGGCACGCCCACTTTGCATGTCATTAGTGATAAATATCACTGACATGCAAAGCGGGGCCCAAGATGGTCGCTATCTCCTTTTAGCTGTCACTAACTGGTGTTAGCGACAGCTTGGTAATAGGGAGATAATTTTTTCTCCGCTTTCTTGGCTTTTAAAGCCAAAAAAGTGGAGATAAACCCCCTTGATAATATGCCCCACGATTCCTCGGGGGTTTCAGCTGACAAGGCTTGGTATTGTGTTACGTGGTAATTCTTCCAGGAAACGTCAGAGGGTCGATGCAGGGGTTCTAGAAGGGGTGATAAACCATTTAAGCCTCATGAACAAGCGCATGGTCTTTTAAAGATCTGTGAAGTACTCGGGCGGCGGTGTGTGTGTGTCCTCTTTCAGGAGCGGGCGGGGAGGGGGGGGCACTGCCAGCAACTTCCAGGCCAGGCAGTGTTCAATAGTTGCATCACCCTTTCTCTGCCTGCTATTGCGCTCCATGCTTCGGAAAGGTAAGAAAAAGAACGTGCATTTGAGTTTGAAATGTCCGATCCTGTAGCAGTACACTTGCAAAGCCCACACATGACAATAACCCGATTCAAGGCCCCATTCACCCGTTTAAAAAAAAAAATATAACACTCCAATAAAGTAGGATTATAAAACTTTATTAACTTTTAAATATAACGAACTGAACAAAAACTGTAAAAACATTTAAACATTTTTCACAAAAAAAAGCAACAATGGTCAGAAGCTGTCTTTTGTGCGAATAGTCCCAAGGCAGCACAACGTGCTGAGTTCTGGACGGCACCCAGGTGATGTCACCTGGGTGCCGCACTGGTTTTTGGGATCCTACAATGCAGCAAAGAAAAACAGCGTGGGGCGTCCAGGGTGGTGCGGAGGGAGGCCTCGTCAGTAGCGGTCTGTTGTGCGAATAGTCCCAAGGCAGCAGAACGCGCTGAGATGTTGATGGCACCCAGGTGATGTCCAGTAAACTGCCGCACTGGTTTTGGTATCCTACAATGCTGCTCCGAAAATTGGCGTGGGGCGGCCCGGGGGGGGGGGGGGCGTGGGGGAGGCGGCGTGAACGGGCCTCCCCAGGTGGCGGCCATCCAGCTGAGTTGCGCCCGCTCTTGCGGCTACAGCGTCTCGCTCACCATGTTGTTGAGTTGCTCCCACTCTTGCAGTGCAGCGATAGGCGGCTGCCACATGACTCTTAAAATGGCGGACGGCTCTTCGGTTTTGGGCCTGGTCCACTAAAATGGCCCTGGGACACCTTGGAACTCGGACGCTTGCCTGCTAGGGCTTGGGCTCCATTCTCGAAAAGCGTCCCCTCAGCCGTGAAGATTCTACAAAAGTCTTGGGGGCCCTCGACTCCTGCAGGCTTCCGGTGGGGAGCGGCTGCCATGATTGCTCGCGGAATGACCACGACGGAGCCACGAGATGGTGGTGCTCTCATGCTGACGCCAGCTTCAGTCTGAATCATCCAGAAACAAGGTGGGGCTTTCATCGTTTGGGAAAAAAAAATGTTCTAAACCAATGAAAAGTGTTATTTTTAGGTCATATGACCAAGCCTTCCATCTTTAGGAAACCAAAAGCAAAATGAACCAATGAAAAGTTTTATAAACAAGTCACATGACCTGTTATGCGGCATAGGGCTACAAAAAGCGTAGAAAATCCGTTGGCACGTGAGGCGGCGTCAGTAGCGGACCGATGTGCGAATAGGCCGAAGGCAGCACAACGCGCCGAGATCCGGATGGCACTGAGGTGGTGTCCAGCAAATTGCCGCACTGGTGTGGCCATCCTACAATGCTGCGCCGAAAGACGGCGTGTCCAGCTGAGTTCCGGTCACTCTTGCGGTACAGTGACTCGAACGCGCCGAGATCTGGATGGCACCGAGGTTGTGTCCAGCAAGTTGCCGCACTGGTGTGGCCATCCTACAATGCTGTGCCGAAAGTCGGCGTGGGGTGCCCCGTTGGCTTATGAGGTGATGTCAGTAGTGGACCGATGTGTGAATAGGTCGGAACCAGCACAAGGCGCCAAGATCCGAATGGCAAGTCCTGGATGTTGAGTGCCATAGTTGAGAGTTCTGAGCAGTGCTTGTAAGACTATCTGAAGCTTATTTGCACCTGCTGCAGCTTCACTATTGCCCAAGGTGGTGTCCAGCAAATTGCTGCACTGGTGTGGCCATCCTACAATGCTGCGCCGAAAGACGGCGTGTTCAGCTGAGTTCCGGTCACTCTTGCGGTACAGTGACTCGAACGCGCCGAGATCCGGATGGCACCGAGGTGGTGTCCAGCAAGTTGCCGCACTGGTATGGCCATCCTACAATGCTGCGCCGAAAGACGGCGTGACCAGCTGAGTTCCGGTCACTCTTGCGGTACAGTGACTCGAACGCTCCGAGATCTGGATGGCACCGAGGTGGTGTCCAGCAAGTTGCCGCACTGGTGTGGCCATCCTACAATGCTGCGCCGAAAGTCAGTGTGGGGTGCCCCGTTGGCTTATGAGGTGATGTCAGTAGTGGACCGATGTGTGAATAGGTCGGAACCAGCACAAGGCGCCCTGCACTGTTGAGCTTTTTTCAATGCCTGTTTTTTGTTGTTTCCCCTCCATCAAAAACAAAAAAAAAATATAAAACTGTGCAAAGATACAAAAAAATGTTTAGAAAAGCAGTGCTTGTAAGACTGTCTGAAGCTCTTTTGCACCTGCTGCAGCTTCACTATTGCCCTGGTGTGGCCAAAGATCGCCCATGACATAGGCGGCCGGCTCCCGAGGTCCGGCGGAACTTTTTTCCTTTTCCTTTCTGCTTCTTGTCCCACAATCCGTTTCACCTGAAGACACGACCAGGTTCCTGAATGTGTGCAGGGGGACGCTATTGATTGAATGAAAATGGCGGCTTGACACAAAGCTGACTCAAGCGTTGCTGTTGATGCTATACAGACAAAAATTGGTTTTCAGTTTGTACATTCTTCAGGATTTTTTTTTCCATCCAAGGCTGATTGAGAGTTTGTAGAAAAATGGCTTCAGATTTTCCACATATTACTCTTCAACATTCTTCCTAAATGTAACAATGTGAGACTCACTAGGAGAACGGCTGTTTATCTTTCCTTTCAAAATGCTGCCAACAATATTTTCTGAATGGAAGACACCATCTTGTAGCATAAAGGGCCGAAAGGGGTTCTGGTCTGGCCGATTGTTGGTGGAGACATTTTGACTATATCTTGGACCTGCCCGGCCTCGCCCAAAATGGCGCCGGTATAAATGGGACTCGTAACTCCTTGCCCGCAAATGTATATCTAGAAAATTTTATTGTAAGTGGCCCTGTCTTATTTTAATTACAAAATGTACATCCACCGATTCCGCAACTGTTAGACACCTTAGTTCTTGCAACCTAATGGCCCGCTCGTTACGTTCCTCTACAGTGTAAATGTCTCCTCATCATATACGATTTCAGTTTGCTCCGTGGCCGGCCCACGTGGTTATAGGCCCGTATTTGTATACTGACATTTTCACAATAAAGGTTTTTAAAACAAAACACGGTAGTAGTATTTACTTTGGTAAAGTTTTTACTTTTAGTCACTGTTTTCGAATCAGTAAAAGGCAAGTGAAATAAAGCAGTCCAATTACATGACGGATAAAAGGTATAATATGTAGGAACGTAGTAAAGATAAATGGTCAAGGGCAGTTGTGTTTTCCACTCCTGCAACATAAAGTGATCGATAAGAATCTGATAATCAGGCGTATCGGCGACTAAGACAGCAGGCCGAGTCTCTTTTACTCAACGGCTCCGTCATGGAACGAAGAAACGCCCTTTTTCTCGAAAAAGGAATATATTTTACTTGCAGGACAGTTGTAAATTTTCCGGGAAAGTACATTAGCCTGGAATATTATAACATATATGTTTAAAAAAAAATAATGTTCGAAAACAATAAAAAGCGTAATTTTTAGGTCATATGACCAAGCTTATCATCATTAAAATAACAAAAGTAAAATGAACCAATGAAAAGTTTTATTAACAAGTCACATGACCTGTTATGCTTACGTTACGCGCTGCGCGCCGCGCCCCGGATCACTTCCGGGTGCGCTAACGCGGCGTGTCATATAACGCATTACGCGACAACGTAGGTCAAGAATATAGTCAAAATGTCTCCACCAACCAGCGTTCGGAACACAACCCCTTTCAGCAGTCCAAAAAGTTCTGTTAAATGACAACAGAGGGGACAGGCAACAAGAACCATCAGTCAAAGAGGGGAGGGCAAGTTCTTCTCTTCCGGGTCATGTTGGGGCGATACCGGAACTGATCGAATTGGTAGTCTACAGTGTTTCTGGATGTTTCAGAATAAAGCTGGCGTCAGCATGAGAGCACTACCATCTCGTAGCTCCGTCGTGGCCATTCCACGAGCAGACATGGCAGCCGCTCCCCACCAGAAGCCTGCGGGAGTCGGGGGCCCCCAAGACTTTTGTAGAATCTTCACGGCTGAGGGGACGCTTTCGAGAATGGGACCCAAGCCCTATCAGGGAAGCGTCCGAGTTCCAAGGTGTCCCAGGGCCATTTTAGTGGACCAGGCCCAAAACCGAAGAGCCGGCCGCCATTTTGAGAGTCCTGTGGCAGCCGCCTATCGCTGCACCGCAAGAGCGGGAGCAACTTAACTACATGGTGAGCGAGACGCTGTAGTCGCAAGAGCGGGCGGTAAACAGCTGAATGGCGGAAGAGGCACAGTGTAGCAAAAGCGGGCGGAATGGCAACTAAAACGGTAAAGGGGCGCCCCACTACAGCGTGTCTTCAGGTCAAACGGATTGTGGGACAAAGTCCAGAATAGAAGAGTCATCAAAAGGCAAAAAGTTCCGCCGGACCACGGGAGCCGGCCGCCTATGTCGGGGGCGATCTCAGGCTACACCAGTGCTATAAGACTTGGGGAGGGGGTCGGAGCCAAGCGTCTTCTCCGAGTCCGTGCCATCACACCGCCCCTCGGGGGCCTCCGTCAAGCGGTTTAGGGAGGTACCATATAACATTGTTTTCAAATGCAGTCAGGTCCACAAACGACCCTCACTTACTTTGAGAATAGTGAAGCTGCAGTAGGTGGAAATAAGCTTCAGACAGTCTTACAAGCACTGCTTTTGTAAACATTTTTTGATTTTTTTGTATTTTTGCACAGTTTTATATTTTTTTTTTGTTTTTGATGGAGGGGAAACAACAAAGCACAGGCATTGAAAAAGGCTCAAACTCAGAACTCTGAACTATGGCACCCAACATCCAGGACTTGCCATCCGGATCTTGGCGCCTTGTGCTGCTTCCGACCTATTCACACATCGGTCCACTACTGACATCATCTTATAAACCAACGTTATGTAAATAGTTATTTAATAAAATGTTTTACCCTGTTTCTTTGCTGGTGTGTTGTCTATATTTTTAATATTTGCATAGGGTTTGTCGTTATTTTGGGCGGGATGGGTGACGGAGCCGAGCTGTCTTGCAGCCCTCATGGTGTGGAGCTCAGTTCATCTCACTATTTTCGTATTTCTCATGAAGGGTTGTTTATAATATTTCTATTTTAGCGAGGTCAAAAAGAGATCCAATTAGTGTCCTAATCGGTCGCCAGTAGGTAGTTATAGTTAGGATTTTTTTCAATGTTAAATCTCAAAATTCTATTTGGAATAACTTTGGCACCGGTTGACGAATCTGCCTGAAAATTTCCTGAAAATGGCCTCGTCGAGCTCCGGTCCTTCCTTGAAAGTTTGGGGGGAATACGTCAAGCGGGGGCCGAGATAAAAGGGGGGTCCCAAAACGCGTTTTCCCCATGTAAATTTCCATAGGGCGGTCGATTTCACTTTTAGCCCGAACGGCTGAATGGATTTCCAGCAAACTTGGCAAAATTGAAGGGACTGGTAGCCCGATGTGCCTTTGCTATGTCTCAAGATATGTGCTGCAGTGGATTTTGAGTAATTTAGGTTCAAAAAAATATATATATCTATAGGCGCTCTCCGGTGCGCGCACCGGAGTGCGCTCCAGGCGCGACTTGCGCGCAGGAAGCTGATTGGCTCTTGGGTGTCTGTAAACATTCTAAACAGTCTGGAGCGGCCGCCATCTTGTGTCTCGGTAAAATCGAGACACAAGGGGTTTGAAAAAAAAAGGGGCAAATGACCATAAGGGGGAAGAGTAGACCCCCTCTGACCCCCTAGGTTTGATGTAGGGGCTAAAATAGGGTCCTGCGGGGCATTAAATTTTTTATTTTTTTTTTCGTTTTGCGCGGGGGAAGCGCATGGTACGCGCACCGGCGAAGCACGGGGAAAATCCAGGACCATATTTATGAAGGCCTTGCGCTGCCAGTTTTGCGCCTCCTGTGCGTCAATTTTTGTGACGCACCAGCGGTGTAAAAAAATGCGCATTGTTACGCAATATTTAAAAAGTGACGCATCTATCTAGATGCGTCACTTTTTAAATATAGTGCAACGAGGCACATTTTTTTACACTGCTGGTGCGATGCGTCACTTTTCTGTGCGCACTCCTTATGACATTCCAGATGTGTCATATTTAATGTATGACGAATCATGTTGCAAGGAGTTACAGATACATCAGTATTTCTGACATATCTGTAAACATAAAAGTGACGCGAGGCAGGCGCAAGATTTTGACGCAACAGCATCCTAAAAGTGACGCAGAGAAATCTCATAGATTTCAGTACGTCGTTATTACCAAGCTTTTTGCGGGGGAATGCCCCCTCTGCATACATTATACCTGACGCAGATATAATGTGGCGCAGAGTTTTAAAAAGTGACCCATGTACCTAGATGCGTCACTTTTTAAAAATAGCGTCAGGTATAATGCATGCAGAGGGGGTGTTCTCCCGCAAAAAGCTTTGTAATAGCGACGCAGTGAAATCTTTGAGATTTCACTGCGTCACTTTTAGGATGCTGTTGCGTCAAAATCTTGCGCCTGCTTTACAGCAGGTGTTAGACTGACGCAAGACCTTTCACATGGTGCTTTTTCCATGTGAAAGGACACATTACTGGAGTTGCGTCACTTTTGTGACGCACTCCAGCAATGCGTTACTTGGAATGTCATAAGGAGTGCGCACAGAAAAGTGACGCATCGCACCAGTGGTGTAAAAAAATGTGCCTCGTTGCGTTATATTTAAAAAGTGACGTATCTAGGTAGATGGGTCACTTTTTAAAATCAAGCGCCACATTATATCTGCGTGAGGTATAATGCATGCAGAGGGGGTGTTCCCCCGCAAAAAGCTTTGTAATAGCGACGCAGTGAAATGTTTGAGATTTCACTGCGTCACTTTTAGGATGCTGTTGCGTCCTTTAAATATAGTGCAACGAGGCACATTTTATTACACTGCTGGTGTGATGCGTCACTTTTCTGTGCGCACTCCTTATGACATTCCAGATGTGTCATATTTAATGTATGACGAATCATGTTGCAAGGAGTTACAGATACGTCAGTATTTCTGACATATCTGTAAACATGAAAGTGACGCGAGGCAGGCGCAAGATTTTGACGCAACAGCATCCTAAAAGTGACGCAGAGAAATCTCATAGATTTCAGTACGTCGTTATCACCAAGCTTTTTGCGAGGGATTGCCCCCTCTGCATACATTATACCTGATGCAGATATAATGTGGCGCAGAGTTTTAAAAAGTGACCCATGTACCTAGATGCGTCACTTTTTAAAAATAGCGTCAGGTATAATGCATGCAGAGGGGGTGTTCCCCTGCAAAAAGCTTGGTAATAATGACGCAGTGCGTCACTTTTAGGATGCTGTTGCGTCAAAATCTTGCGCCTGCTTCACAGCAAACCTTTCACATGGTGCTTTTTCCATGTGAAAGGACACATTACTGGAGTTGCGTCACTTTTGTGACGCACTCCAGCAATGCGTTACTTTTGTGTTTACAGATACGTCAGAAATACTGACATATCTGTAACTCCTTGCGAATTGATTAGTCATATATTAAATATGACATATCTGGAATGTCATAAGGAGTGCGTCCACAAAAGTGACGCATTGCTGTTTTCACGTAGCGATGCGTCACTTTTCAGAAATGAGGCCTCCAGTTTAATCACTGTGTCATAACTTTCTTTTCTAACACTCACCTTCTTTCATTCCTCCTACTTCACTTCCTTTCACCTCTCATACCTTTCTGTTCTTTCTTACTCATTCTCCTTTCAATTATCAATGCACTATATTTCACTTACTCTTCATTTTTTTAAGAATATAGCTCCTTGATGAGAATTGGAGGTAGTTCTGAAAAGAACTTTTGGTTTTTTCTTTTAACTGAACAGGAACAAAAACAGGGAATGGAAACTGCTCAACAGGAGCAAAAAGAAAACAAAAAAATTAGGGGTGGGAAGGGCAGCGATGGTTCTCCAATGCTCGAACCATGAGCAGGACACTTTGCTCCCCATAGGTGAGGAGTTGATTGCAGTATCTGCATTTGACGACCCCATGGTTAAATGCAGGTTGTATGTTTGCCACCTGCTCCTGCGATTGCTCTCTCCCAGAAGAAGTTGCTCCTCCGGTTGATGTAGAGGCCCCATCTCTGGGAACCTCTTGTGCCAGAGCCCTGACACTTTCCCGGGCAAAATTCTGGGGGTGCCTCCTCTCCACATGGCGAATCATGGTAAAGTTGCCAAAAGAGTACTTTTTTGGGGGGTTACCCCGTGACAGGACCTGTTTGCAGATCCTGCACTCCACTTTTGGTGCATTCACCTTTTTCTGGTCTGCTGGAAACTTAAAAAATTTCCAGATGAAATGCTCTTTGACCTTCGGCTGAGGAGGCTCTTCATCAATGAATTCAGGCTCATCTTCACTGCTGGATGGTCTGGCAGCCATGATTATCCAAGAAATATGCAAGAGCAAAAAGGCAGGTCTTTCAGTCACAAAAGTGAAAGAAGAAGTGAGGGAAATGGGTGGGGATTTCATTCATTGTAAAAAAAAACTGTTAGCAACCAATGAAAAGTGTTATTTTAGGGTCACATGACCCGACGCGTTTACGCTGCGCGCTCCGGAGCACTTCCGGTGCGTTTACGCAGCGCGATCGTAGGCGCTTCCGGGGCGCAAAAGTGGCGCGATCGTAGGCGCTTTTGCGTGCGTTTACGCGCCGCGAACGTAGGCGCTTCCGAGGGCACTTACGTTGCGCGCCGAAGTGACGTCATCAAACTTTCACAGAAATGCATAATCATTTTCCTTATTAAAAAAAACTAATTTTATTTGTATGGTACGAAATGTTTTGCATTATTATTAACTTTTCATTCATATTTTTTTTCACGAACGACAGTTGCGCTCTGGGTGCGCTTTCAGATGAGCTCACGGAAAAGCTTACCGGAGAGCTTAGCTGAAAGCTTCCCGGAGCGCGCACCCAGAGCGCAAAAGAAAAAAATTATATTAAAAAAATGAATACTTTAAAAAAAACAGCAAATTGTAAAAAAAAAAAAAGGTTAGAAACTCGATATACAAAGGAATTAGCATTTAAAAAACCTATGAAATTCACTGAAAAAACCATAGGTTTCACACCAGTTATAGTTAGGAATTAGCATTTAAAAAACCTATTAAATTCACTGTCATGAGTGATGTCACTGACCATGTCATGAGTGATGTAATATGTGACGTCATCAGCAGCGCATTGTGGGCCCGCGAGTTATAGTTAGCTGAACTAACTATAACGGGGGAATTTCAATGGTTTTGTATGAGTGAAATGTCCAGCTAACTATAACATGTGTGAAACCTATGGTTTTTTCAGTGAATATATATATATATATATATATATATATATATATATATATATTCACTGAAAAAACCATAGGTTATAGACCATATATAGTTAGGGATTAGCATTTAAAAAACCTTATTTTATTTGCACAAAACCATTGAAATTCCATATATAGTTAGTTGCACTAACTATATATCGCGGACCCGCAATCCACTGCTAATGATGTCACATATTACATCATTCATGACATGGTCAGTGACATCACTGATGACATCACTGATGACATCTCAAATGACATCACTGATGACATCACTGATGACAACACCCAGTGACTGTATGTTTCTGTAAAGTTAAAATATGTCTTACATATTGAAGAATGAGTGGATGTATAAGTGTCTGGATGAAGGATTTAGTAGGTGCATGACTGACTGTATGAGTGAGTGATTTAATGTGTCTCACTGAGTGCATGGGTTAGTGACTAAACTGTTTTAATTTGGCAATCAATTTTTATGTTCTTCTGTAAACTGCTGCATGTTTAAATCAGTAGCTATATCAGTAACTATATGGGTTATTGAATGGTTGCCCAAGTATTTGTATGGGAGACTGAGTGTGTGTGTGGGTGGCTGGGAGGTGTATAACTCTGTGCATAGATGTGTGAGCGGTTGATTCCCTAGGTGTATGGGTTCAAAAGTGCATGTAGAAACAGCTGTATGGACAGTTGACTGTGTGCATGAGTATATTGGTGAGTGAATGGATATCTCAGTTCTACATGTCAAAGTAAGTACATATGTAAAGCACACTCCATGTGAGAGTTGACATATATAAATAACTGAACATAAGAGTCAGTGAATGTGAGAGTGGCTGTATGAATCATTGTGAACTTGTATCAAGGATTGTATAAGAGAGTAAATATGTGTTAGTATATGTTTGAATAAGTAAGGTGTGTATAACTGTATAGTTAAGGAAATGGAGATGTGATTGATTCTTTGCATGACTGAATAGGTGTGTGAGTAACTCCATGGATGTGTGACAGTCTGTGAGTGCCTGTTTACACTGAGTGTATCAAAGGTTATATTAGAGTCTGAAGATGTATTATCACATAAATGATATCATCAGTGATGTAATCAGTAATGTCAAATGAGATGTCAGTGATGTCATCAGTGATGTCATTTGAGATGTCATCAGTGATGTCATCAGTGATGTCATTTGAGATGTCATCAGTGATGTCATCAGTGATGTCACTGACCATGTCATGAATGATGTAATATGTGACATCATTAGCAGTGGATTGCGGGTCCGCGATATATAGTTAGTGCAACTAACTATATATGGAATTTCAATGGTTTTGTGCAAATAAAATAAGGTTTTTTAAATGCTAATCCCTAACTATATATGGTCTATAACCTATGGTTTTTTCAGTGAATTTTCAAGGTTTTGTAAATGCAAATTCCTAACTATATATGGTCTATAACCTATGGTTTTTTCTGTGAATTTCATTGTTTTTTTAAAAGCTAATATCTATAGCTGTAAAATATATTCTTTATTAAGTGACGTATCACGTAGCCCGTGAGACGCCTCATGATGCATCGCATAACCGTGACGTATCGTCTCTGCAGCGCAAACCAAACCCAAAACGTAAGCGCGCCAGAACACGCTTAAAGATATATATATTTTTTAACCTTAATTAGACAAAATCCACACGTGCACATATCACAAACGTTCAAAAAACACAATATGTCGGACTCCCGTTACGCTGCCGGTTAGCTGCCCGGTTAACGTACCAGGAAGCACCTTTACCGCGAAAATCGCAAATTTTTTTTTTTCACCCCCCAGGGAACTTTAATAGCCCCCTCATCAATCCTAGGGGTTCAGGAGGGGTCTGCCTTACCCCTTTCATTCATTTACACCTTTTTTTTTTCCACCTCTTGTCTCTCGATCCCACAGAGAGACAAGATGGCGGCCGCTCCAGACTGTTTACAATGATAACAGCCAATCAGCTTCTCCTCAGACTCCCGTTACACTGCCGATTAGCTTCCCGGTAGCTGCCCGGTTAGCTGCCCAGTTCGCGTACCAAGACGCGTCTCTACGGCGAAAAAATCGGATTTTTTTGTTTGTTTTTTTTTGGCCCCACGTGGTTTTATAATATCCCCCTCATAAATCCTAGGGGGTCAGAAGGGGTCTACCTTGCCCTCTTTCCTTCATTTCCCCCTTTGTTTTGGCCTCCTCTTGTCTCTCGATCCTACCGAGAGACAAGATGGCGGCCGCTCCGGACTGTTTACAATATTGACAGCCAATCAGCTACTCCTCAGACTCCCGTTACACTGCCGGTTAGCTTCCCGGTTAGCTGCCCGGTTAGCTGCCCGGTTCGCGTACCAAGACGCGTCTCTACGGCGAAAAAATCGGATTTTTTTTTTTTTGGGTTACACTGCCGGTTAGCTTCCCGGTTAGCTGCCCGGTTAGCTGCCCGGTTCGCGAACCAAGACGCGTCTCTACGGCGAAAAAATCGGATTTTTTTTTTTTTTTTTTTGGGCCCGGCGTGGCTCTATAATATCCCCCTCATCAATCCCAGGGGGTCAGGAGGGGTCTACCTTGCCCCCTTTCCTTCATTTCCCCCTTTGTTTTGGCCTCCTCTTGTCTCTCGATCCTACCGAGAGACAAGATGGCGGCCGCACCGGACTGTTTAGAATGTTGACAGACACCGGAGAGCCAATCAGCTTCGCTTTGCAAAGTTCCGATACGCGAAAAGTTCGCGAACCGGAGCGCTGCCCGGAGCGCTGTTACAGATATATATCTTGATTTAAACGTTAATTTCTCAAAATCCACTGAAGCACATATATTGAGACCTAGCAAAGGCACATCGGGCTAACAGTCCCTACAATTTTGCCAAGTTTCGTGGAAATCCATTCAGCCGTTCGGGCTAAAAGTGAGTCCAACCGCCCTATGGAAATTAACATAGGAAAAACGCGTTTTGGGACCCCCCTTTTTTCTCGGCCCCCCCTTGACGAACCCCCCCCAAATTTTCAGGAGCTGCTCAGAAACAAAATGTGCCATTTTCCTGAAAATTTCAGCCGATTCCGTCCACAAACGCCAAAGTTATTAGACATAGAATTTTCAAAAGTCCCATAGGAAAAAAATCCTAACTATATATACCTACTGGCTATCGCCAGTAGGTAATATATCTATATATATATTCACTGAAAAAACCATAGGTTTCACACCAGTTATAGTTAGGAATTAGCATTTAAAAAACCTATTAAATTCACTGAAAAAACCATAGGTTTCACACCAGTTATAGTTAGCTGGAAATTTTACTGATATAAAACCATTGAAATTCCCACGTTATAGTTAGATGGACTCACTATAACTTGCGTGTGCAATGCACTGCTGATGACGTCACATATTACATCACTCATGACATGGTCAGTGACATCACTCATGACATCACTGATGACACCATCCAGTGAATGTGTGTCTTTCTGAAAAATAAATATATTTTATATATGTATATGTAAAAGTTGATGGAAGAATAAATGTTTAAATAAGTGTCTAAATGGATGGTTTTTAAAAAAAAATTGATTGGTTAACTGGCTTATTAAGTGTATGTTAGTGAATACATATATTAGTGAGTAATGTTTAAATATTTAAATATATGTATTAGTGTTTCACTTTGTTTATAAGTGGCTGCATGGGTTGGTGAGTAGCTACATGTGTAGGTATATTGGTTATTAGATGTTTTTTTAGTATCAGTATGAGTGTTTGTATGGTTTGGTGGGGGTATTACTTATCACATAGATGCATGAATGACTGACTCTCTCTTTGTATGTGTTTTGAAGACACCATATGTGCAGGACTGTATGGGTGGATGAGTGTGTATATGTGTGTGTTACTGCGTGAATAACTGTCTCACTAGTGTCTTTATCAGTAACTACATATGTTTTAATCTAGTATATGTGAATATTGATGTATATAAGTGAGTATATGTGAGAGTAAGAGATTGTAAGAGTTCCTGTTTAAATAAGTATGTGTTTCTATAAGTGATTGTTTAAGAGAGTAAGTATGTGTAAGTTTCCTTAGAAGTAAGGTGGTAGTGTGTGTTTAGATGTATATGCAAATAAATGGATGTTCAATAGTTTACTTGCATGGGTGAGTATGTGTGAGAGTAACTTTTGGATGACTGTTGGTGTGTAACAGGATGTATAGGTGTATCACTACATATGATGAGTGAGTATATGTATGAGTGACTATATAGAACTGTTGGTGAATGAGTGGATGTGTATATAGATGGTGGAATTATTGAATTGGTTGTTGTAACTTTTATGTGTATCTCCATTTTTTGAAAATGTTAATTTCTATTTTTTAATATGTGTTTCATGGGTTACATTACACTGAAAGGAGGTCTGTCACTCTGTCTCAAGGATGATGTCATCAGTGATGTCATGAGTGATGTCACTGACCATGTCATGAGTGATGTAATATGTGACGTCATCAGCAGTGCATTGCACGCGCAAGTTATAGTGAGTCCATCTAACTATAACGTGGGAATTTCAATGGTTTTATATCAGTAAAATTTCCAGCTAACTATAACTGGTGTGAAACCTATGGTTTTTTCAGTGAATTTAATAGGTTTTTTAAATGCTAATTCCTAACTATAACTGGTGTGAAACCTATGGTTTTTTCAGTGAATATATATATAGATATATATATATATATATATATATATATATATATATATATATATATATATATATTCACTGAAAAAACCATAGGTTTCACACATGTTATAGTTAGCTGGACATTTCACTCATACAAAACCATTGAAATTCCCCCGTTATAGTTAGTTCAGCTAACTATAACTCGCGGGCCCACAATGCGCTGCTGATGACGTCACATATTACATCACTCATGACATGGTCAGTGACATCACTCATGACATCAGTGATGACATCTCAAATGACATCACTGATGACATCACTGATGACATCATCCAGTGAATGTGTGTCTTTCTGAAAAATATATATTTTTTTATATGTATATCTAAACGTCGATGGAAGAATAAATGGGTAAATTACTGTCTAAATGGATGTTTTTTTTGTAAAATTGATTGTATAACTGACCTTTTAAGTGTATGTTAGTGAATACATGTATTAGCGAGTAATGTTTAAATATGTAAATATCTGTATCAGTGTCTCACTTTGTGTATAAGTGGTTGCATGGGTTGGTGAGTAGCTACATGAGTGTGTATATGGGTTATTAGTTGGTTTTTTGAGTATCAGTATGAGTGTCTGTATGGTTTGGTGGGGGGTATTACTTAGCGCATAGATACATGAATGAGTGACTCACTGTATGTGTTTTGAAGACAGCATGTGTGTGCAGGACTGTATGGGTGGATGAGTGTGTGTATGGGTGTGTTACTGAGTGAATGACTGTCTCAATAGTATCTTTATGAGTAACTAAATACGTTTTAATCTAGTATATGTGAGTATTGATGTATGTAAGTGATTATATGTGAGAGTGAGAGATTGGAAGAGTTCCTGTATAACTAAGTATGTGTTTCTATAAGTGATTGTTTAAGAGAGTAAGTATGTGTACGTTTCTGTAAAAGTGAGTGTAGTGGTGTGTGTATAGCTGTATATGCAAATAAATGGATGTTTGATAGTTTATTTGCATGTGTGAGTATGTGTGTGAGTAACTCTATGGATGAGTGTCAGTGCGTAACAGGATGTATAGGTATATGAGTACATATGATGAGTGAGTACACGTATGGTGACTATATAGAACTGTTGGTGAATGAGTGGATGTGGATGTAGATGGTGGAATTACTGAATAGGTTGTTGTAACTGGTATTGGTATCTCCATTTTTTTGAAAATGTTTGCTTTTATTTTTGAATGTGTGTATCAAAGGTTATATTACACTGAGAGGTCTGCCACTCTTTCACAAGGATGATGTCATGAGTGATGTCATCAGTGATGTCATTTGAGATGTCATCAGTGTTGTCATGAGTGATGTCACTGACCATGTCATGAGTGATGTAATATGTGACGTCATCAGCAGTGCATTGCGGGCGCGCGAGTTATAATTAGCTGCACTAACTATAACAGGGGAATTTCAATGGTTTGTATGAGTGAAATGTCCAGCTAGCTATAACATGTGTGAAACCTATGGTTTTTTCACTGAATTTCCAAGGTTTTTTAAATGCTAATTCCTAACTATAACGTGTGTGAAACCTAAGGTTTTTTCAGTGAATTTGCAAGGTTTTTTTAAATGCTAATTCCTAACTATAACGTGGCTGAAACCTATGTTTTTTTCAGTGAGTATATATATATATATATATATATATATATATATATATATATATATATATATATATATATATATATATATATATATATATATATATATATATATATATATATATATATATATATATTACCTACTGGCGGTCGCCAGTAGGTAGTTATAGTTAGGACCTAGTTTCCATAGGAAATCCTCAACATTCTATTTGGAATAACTTTCGCCCTGGTTGAAGAATCTTAGCGAATTTCTCAAAGAAGATGGCTCGGTCTGCTGCGCTCCTTCCCTAAAAGTTTGGGGGGGATTGGTCAAGTGGGGGCTGAGATAAAAGGGGCATTCCAAAACGTGTTTTCTCCATGTTATTTTCCATAGGACCTTTAGACTCGGCTACAGGTCGAACGGGTGAATGGATTTATAAGAAATTTGGCAAAACTGTACAGTCCGGCTCGCAGATTACGCTTTTTTTGGAATGGTGTAAATCCGTTCAGTAGTTGCTGAGGAAATTAAAGTTAAAGTCAATTATATATCTATACGCGCGCACACGTGCGCGCACCCAAACGGCTGCGCGCGCGAGCGGAATTTTGTTGCGTGACGTCTGTTAACGTTCGATTCGAAGGAAATCAGGAAGTGTTGACCGCCATTTTGTCATTGCGAGTAAATATATTGTTGATTTCAAAGCGTTGGAATATGGAAAGGGGAGAAGGTAGAGATTGTTTTGCTGCGTAGGTTTTCTCAGGGTGTGCAATAAGGCCCTTAAACGCGAAAATATATATATATTTTTTAAAAAAATGTTGCGTGGTGCGCGCACTCGGTCGCGCACACCTTTTTACAAGAGTGTGAAAATGGAGATAAATCAGAAGTTTGAGTGCTTAGATATAAGGTGGCTCTGAAAAGAGCCATTGTGTTAATTGAGTGTTTTCTGCATTTATAAGTAAGTACCGATGCAGAGCCTGATGTTGCAGAGGAAGATTCTGTTTCCCTCATTCGTGAAATGAACTCCGTCTCTCCTATAGACGTCTTGCATGTGGTATCGCAAGTTGTTGTGGTAAATAGAACCCATGCTATAATCTCTGAGGAACGCAGAAACAGATTTATTTACATGTCTCCTTGCTTTCTCAAATTGTGCACAATGGTGATTGGACCAATTCCATTTCTGTCTTTGGCATATATTGGAATATACCAAGGCATATCGAGGAAAAAGTGTCATCAATTGTCGAAAGGTGTCTTTTAGAAGCATTTCCAGACCTACCCCAGTGATTGTGCCTAGATCGTTCCCACCACAGTGCACAATTATAAGGTCTGGTTCTGGGAGATGCATAAAAGTTTTCACCAATGGAATCAATTGGTGACATTTCAATCCTCTTTTGGAAATCCATGTTATGTGTACATTTGGTAAGCTGAGGTTGCAAATTCGTCTGCTTACTGCATATTTTTCACTCCAGTGAATATAACTGTGTCCTATTAGCCAGACCTTCATTTTCAAGGGATTTGTAGTCGTCCTCCGATCGGTTCTGGAAGTGGAATGGTAGTTAGAAGTTGAAATTCTAAATAAAGAAAAAGGAAGAGGCTGGGTGTGGTTTAAAAAATAAAAATGATTGGTTGATTGTAAGAAGTGGAGATTGAACAGTACGTTGCATGTTAATGTTTATGTTAAACGAAAAGTACTATTGGGTGTGAAAAAAAAAGACATGTAACAGAGCTGTGGATTGGCAGGTGTTTCTGGAGGGAAAACAGTGTTGTTACTTTGCTGTAGAACGTTGAGATATGAACTTTTGACCTATGCCTTCAGCCAGGTGCAGAATTAGGTGTTACCATGGAAACAGCCAGAGATGGCAGTGGGTGATGGGTGAGTTTTATGTGACATTGAAAATATTGTGAGGGAGAACCAACTGAAATGTAATTGCTTACGTTACGCGCTCCGCATTGCTTCCGGGAAGCTGCGCTTCGCGTCTCGCGCACCGGAGCACTTCCGGGTGCGCTAACGCGGCGCGTCATATGACGGATTACGCAAGAACGCGATACGTCGTTGGGGCTCCACCGGAACTGATCGAATTGGTAGTCTACAGTGTTTCTGGATGTTTCAGACTGAAGCTGGCGTCAGCATGAGAGCACCTCGTGGCTACGTCGTGGCCATTCCGCGAGCAATCATGGCAGTCGCTCCCCACCGGAAGTCTGCAGGAGTCGGGGGCCTCGGTGACTCTTGTAGAATCTTCAAGGCTGACGGGACGCTTTTGGGAATGGGGCTCATGCCCTAGCAGTCAAGCGTCCGAGTTCCAGGGTTGCCCAGAGCCATCCTTGCATGCCAGGCCCAAGTCTGTGGAGCCGACCGCCATTTCCTGAGCTCCGTGGCAGCCGCCTGTCGCTGTATCGGAAGAGTGGGTGCAATTCAGCCGGATGGCGGGTGAGACGGTGTAAATGTGATGGTTGGACCAGGGCACCGCAGGACGTGTCTTCAGGTCAAACGGATTGTGGGACAAGGTCCAGAATGGAAGAGGCAAGAAGTTCCGCCTGACCCCGGGAGCCGGCCGCCTATGTCGTGGGCGATCTCAGGCCATACCAGGGGAACAAGACTTGGGGGGGGCAGGAGCCAAGCGCCCCCTCCGAGTCCGCGTTTCTTGGACCCTGAAGTATGGCACTCAACATTCAGAACTTATGACATTTGTGCAAGGCAGGGACATCGAAGCCTCTCAGGGACCAAGTATATCCAGAGTCCTTCCTACAGAAGGTGGTGGGGGTGGCGGCATTAGCAAGGCATCCCCCCACACAACTTGTCGGACCCTGAAGTATGGCTCTCAACATCCAGAACTTATGACATTTGTGCAAGGCAGGGATATCCAGAGTCCTTCCTACAGAAGGTGGTGGGGGTGGCGGCATTAGGAAGGTATCCCCCCACACAACTTGTCGGACATGACCTCTGGATGTACTGGGTGTTCAATTTCAGAATTGAAACTACTAAGAAGCAATTAGAAGTGTTGTTTTCATGTTGCAGTAGGTTCCATGTAAATAGTTATTTAATACAACGTTTTATCCTGTTACTTTGCTGGTGTGTTGTATATATTTATAATATTTGCATAGTGTTTGTCGTTATTTTGGGCGGGGTGGGTGGCGGAGCCGAGCTGTCTTGCAGCCATCATGGCGTCGAGCTCGGTTCCTCTCTCTATATTCATGTTTTTTCTAACGATTTATATGTTATAGTTTGCTAGCACGATACAGCGGATAGTCCGCATTTTATATATATGTCCTTTTTAAAAACTAAATAGAGTATTGCGACTTTATGCTTATTTGTGAACAGAGAATGACCCAAAGAGAACCAATTTTGAACAATCATAGGCTATTGGCAGTGGGCAGAGAGGCCATGACACAGAAAATGGCTGTTACTTACGTGCATGATGGGGCCTAAAAGGGACTAGATGGCGTGGCCACTGTTTCGCGACTTTCACTTTACTTTTAACAATGGCTGTGGTGAACATAAATGAACGCCGCTTATGTATACCTAATTGTAGTCATTTTCCACAAAAAAGCTTTTGATATTTGCTATTAAAAAACAAAGAAAAACACTGAAAAAACCATAGGTTATAGACCATATATAGTTAAATATCTGAAGTCCATCTCTGCACTGCATGGAGATACAGGTCGTCGATCAGAAGATGTGCTGGCCACCTCTAATGGTAATAGCGTGGCCAGGGCTCTTGTCGTTGCCTCTGCAAATTGCAGAGGGTGCACTTGTTTGACATGCCGCACCATGGTATGTATGGAAAAGAAATATTTTTTTGCTGGATTTCTTCTTAAGAGAACCAAGTCACATATTGTGCAGGTTACTTTTGGTGCATTCACTTTCTTTTGATCTTCAGGATAAGTGAAAAATTGCCAGATGAAAGATTTATTTTTTCTTATTAAAGGTAGTCGATCATTTTGGTCAGATTCGGAAGATGAATGAGATACGGTAGCCATTTCACCAAAGTCTTCCAAAAGATGTAGGACGTTGTTGTCTCCTGAGAGTAGAAAAGATAGTGAGGGAAGTGGGTGGAGTGCTGCGTGTAAATTCCAGAATTGAAACTATTAAGAACCAATTGAAAGTGTTGTTTTCATGTTGCAATAGGCTGCCATGTAAATAGTTATTTAATAAAACGTTTTACCCTGTTACTTTGCTGGTGTGTTGTGTATCTTTATAATATTTGTCGTTATTTTGGGTGGGGTGGACGACGGAGCCGAGCTGTCTTGCAGCCATCATGGCGTCGAGCTCGGTTTCTCTCATTAGTTTCATATTTCTCATGAGGGGTTGTTCCTAATTTTTCTATTTTAGCGAGGTCAAAAAAAGATCTCATCAGTGGCCTACTGATTTTGCTCGATTCCTTTTGTTTTTTCTAACGATTTATATGTTATAGTTTACTAGCACGATACAGCGGCTAGTCCGCATTTTATATATATGTCCTTTTTATTAGGGGTGTCTTCCGGTGGAGTCGGACGATCTACCTCTAATAAACGGTCAGGGTTGAACCAACTACCATCATGATTTTGTATATCTTCTGAGCTGGATTTAAGCGCACAATTGTTAAAGTATGAAACGTTTTATATTTCTAAAAAAAATACCAAGGTGTGTACATCCGGTAATGCACGAAAGTTTAAAAAGACATTCAGCTCCATTTACTGAAAAGTTTCATAAGAATAAAAAAGAAGTCTAGGTACAGTCTCTTTGACGTACTATAAGTTCTTTGAGGGGTGTATGAAGAATTTCAATAAGTTCAAATCGCAACGTTTTCACGAAATATATAGGCCTGTGCGCGCACTCGGTCGCGCACGAAAGCCTGGAAATGCGATATCCATTTTATTGACAACTGTTGCCGAGAGTGCGCACACCGGGTCGCGCACGAAAGTTTAGTAAGGCTATTTTTATTTACAGACAAATTTTAATGTGTTTAAAAAAAGGCAAGGTACAGACTTTCGAATTCTGTAGTGCTTTACAAGGAGTCTCTATGGAACTTGAACAGTGAAGAAAATGGCTTGTTTTCGAAAAAAATATTGCCAGAACTTTATTGCCAAAAGTATAGGTGCATACACGACATTTTTCTGAATTAGCATTTTAAAAACCAATGAAATTCACAGAAAAAACCATAGGTTTTACACACGTTATAGTTAGGAAGTAGCATTTAAAAAACCTATGAAATTCACTGAAAAAACCATAGGTTTGACACATGTTATAGTTAGCTGGAAATTTTACTGACATAAAACCAATGAAATTCCACGTTATAGTTAGTTGGACTCACTATAACTTGCGCGTGCAATGCACTGCTGATGACGTCACATATTACATCACTCATGACATGGTCAGTGACATCACTCATGACATCACTGATGACACCATCCAGTGAATATGTGTCTTTCTGAAAAATAAATATTAGTGAGTAATGTTTAAATATTTAAATATATATATTAGTGTTTCACTTTGTGTATAAGTGGCTACATGTGTTGGTAAGTAGCTACATGCGCATGTATATGGGTTATTAGATGTTTCTCTTAGTATCAGTATGAGTGTCTATATGGTTTGGTGGGGGTATTACTTAGCACATAGATGCATGAGTGACTGACTCTCTGTTTGTATGTGTTTTGAAGACAGCATATGTGCAGGACTGTATGGGTGGATGAGTGTGTATATGTGTTTGTTAGTGAGTGAATGACTGTCTCACTAGTGTCTTTATCAGTAACGTCATATGTTTTAATCTAGTATATGTGAATATTGATGTATATAAGTGAGTATATGTGAGAGTAAGAGATTGTAAGAGTTCCTGTTTAAATAAGTATGTGTTTCTATAAGTGATTGTTTAAGAGAATAAATATGTGTAATTTTCAATAGAAGTAAGGTGGAAGTGTGTGTATAAGTCTATATTCAAATAAATGGATGTTCAATAGTTTATTTGCACGTGTGAGTATGTCTGTGAGTAACTTTTCGATGATTGTCGGTGTGTAACAGGATGTATAGGTGTATCATTTCATATGATGAGTGAGTATATGTATGAGTGGATGTGTATATAGATGGTGGAATTACTTGTTGTAACTGATATGGGTATCTGCATTTTTTTTTTAATTTCAGTTTCTATTTTTGAATATGTGTTTCAAGGATTACATTACAGTGAAAGGAGGTCTGTCACTATGTCACAAGGATGGTGTCATCAGTGATGTCATGAGTGATGTCACTGACCATGTCATGAATGATGTAATATGTGACGTCATCAGCAGTGCATTGCACGCGCAAGTTATAGTGAGTCCAACTAACTATAACGTGGAATTTCATTGGTTTTATGTCAGTAAAATTTCCAGCTAACTATAACATGTGTCAAACCTATGGTTTTTTCAGTGAATTTCATAGGTTTTTTAAATGGAAGTCACAAGGCCACTGTGATGTCACTGACCATGTCATGAATGATGTAATATGTGACATCATCAGCAGTGGATTGCGGGTGCGCGATATATAGTTAGCGCTTATAGTTAGCTAACTATATATGGAATTTCAATGGTTTTATGCGAGTAAAATAAGGTTTTGTAAATGCTAATTCCTAACTATATATGGCCTATAACCTATGGTTTTTTCATTGAATTTTCAAGGTTTTGTAAATGCAAATTTCTAACTATATATCCACTATAACCTATGGTTTTTTCTGTGAATTTCATTGGTTTTTTAATAGCAAATATGAAAAGCTTTAAAATGTCAAGTACGTGATAGATAAAAACATTTTCGTATTTATGCACGCTGATGTGCTTTGAACGCTGCCCCCCCCCCTCCCCTCTTTTGCCTTAGTAGTACTCTCTCTTTGCAGATACTGAAGGGTAGTTAACGCAGGCCTTTACCCCCGTTGTAATCCGTCGTGCCTCCTTGTCTCTCCATTTGATTGATTGTTGTCCAAGCATTTACTGTTTTAGAATTGGTTCTCTTTGGATCATTCTCTATTTACAAACAAGCACAAAGTCGCAATACTCTGTTTAGTCTTTGCAGATAGTGAAAAATCGTGTAAAAAAATAAAAGTAATCGAGCAAAATCAGTAGGCCACTAATTGGATCTCTTTTTGACCTCGCTAAAATAGAAATATTAGGAACAACCCTTCTTGAGAAATACGAAAATAGTGAGATGAACTGAGCTCCACACCATGAGGGCTGCAAGACAGCTCGGCTCCATCACCCATCCCGCACAAAATAACGACAAACCCTATGCAAATATTAAAAATATAGACAACACACCAGCAAAGAAACAGGGTAAAACATTTTATTAAAAAACTATTTACATAACGTTGGTTTATAAGATGATGTCAGTAGTGGACCGATGTGTGAATAGATCGAAAACAGCACAAGGCTCCAAGATCCGGATAGCAAGCTCCTGGATGTTGGGTGCCATAGTTTAGAGTTCTGAATTTCAGCCTTTTTCAATGCCTGTGCTTTGTTGAATCAAAATGGCGGCTTGACACAAAGCTGACTCAAGCGTTGTTACTGATGCTATGCAGACCAAAACTGGTTTTCAGTTTGTACATTTTTCTAGATTTTTCAATCCAAGTTTGGTTGACTTTGTAGAACGATGGCTTCAGATTTTCAACATACGGTGTGGTGGCGCTGACTGGGAGGGGGCGCTTCGCTCCTGCCCCCTCCCCAAGTAAGATTTTCATACGTGAAAGTACGTTAATGGTTTTGGTCCCTGAGATGCTTCGATGTCACTACCATTCTCAAATAGCATAAGTTCTGGATGTTGGGTGCCATAGTTAAGAGTTCTGAGCAGTGCTTGTAACACTGTCTGAAGCTTATTTCCACCTACTGCAGCTTCACTATTCTCAAAGTAAGTGAGTGTCGTTTGTGGACCTGACTGCATTAGAAAACAATGTGATATGTTACCTTCCTAAACAGCTTGACGGAGGCCCCTGAGGGGCGGTGTGATGGCCATGGACTCGGAGAAGACGCTTGGCTCCGACACCCTCCCCAAGTCTTATAGCACTGGTGTAGCCTGAGATCGCCCCCGACATAGGCGGCCGGCTCCCGGGGTCCGGCGGAACTTTTTGCCTTTTGATGACTCTTCAATTCTGGACCTTGTCCCACAATCCGTTTGACCTGAAGACAAGCTGTAGTGGGGCGCCCCTTTATCGTTTTAGTTGCTATTCCGCCCGCTTTTGCTACACTGTGCCTCTTCCGCCATTCAGCTGTTTTCCGCCCGCTCTTGCGACTACAGCGTCTCGCTCACCATGTAGTTGAGATGCGCCCGCTCTTGCGGTGCAGCGATAGGCGGCTGCCACAGGACTCTCAAAATGGCGGCCGGCTCTTCGGTTTTGGGCCTGGTCCACTAAAATGGCCCTGGGACACCTTGGAACTCGGACGCTTGTCTGCTAGGGCTTGGGTCCCATTCTCGAAAAGCGTCCCCTCAGCCGTGAAGATTCTACAAAAGTCTTGGGGGCCTCCGACTCCCGCAGGCTTCTGGTGGGGAGCGGCTGCCATGATTGCTCGTGGAATGGCCACGACGGAGCTACGAGATGGTAGTGGTCTCATGCTGACGCCAGCTTTAGTCTGAAACATCCAGAAACACTGTAGACTACCAATTCGATCAGTTCCGGTAGCGCCCCAACATGACCCGGAAGAGAAGAACTTGCCCTCCCCTCTTTGACTGATGGTTCTTGTTGCCTGTCCCCTCTGTTGTCATTTAACAGAACTTTTTGGACTGCTGAAAGGGGTTGTGTTCTGAACGCTGGTTGGTGGAGACATTTAGACTATATTCTTGACCTACGTTGTCGCGTAATGCGTTTTATGACACGCCGCGTTAGCGCACCCGGAAGTGATCCGAGGCGCGGCGCGCAGCGCGTAACGTAAGCATAACAGGTCATGTGACTTGTTAATAAAACTTTTCATTGGTTCATTTTACTTTTGTTAATTTAATGATGAAAAGCTTGGTCATATGACCTAAAAATTACGCTTTTTATTATTTTCGAACAATATTTTTTTTTCAAACATATGTTATAATATTCCAGGCTAATGTACTTTCCCGGAAAATTTACAACTGTCTTGCAAGTAAAATATATTCCTTTTTCGAGAAAAAGGGCGTTTCTTCCTTCCATGACGGAGCCGTTGAGTAAAAGAGATTCGGCCTGCTGTCTTAGTCGCCGATACGCCTGATTATCAGATTCTTATCGATCACTTTATGTTGCAGACATGAAAAACACAACTGCCCTTGACCATTTATCTTTACTGCGTTCCTACATATTATACCTTTTATCCGTCATGTAATTGGACTGCTTTATTTCACTTGCCTTTTACTGATTCGAAAACAGTCACTAAAAGTAAAAACTTTACAAATGAAAATACTACTACCGTGTTTTGTTTTAAAAACCTTTATTGTGAAAATGTCAGTATACAAATACGGGCCTATAACCACGTGGGCCGGCCACGGAGCAAACTGAAATCGTATATGATGAGGAGACATTTACACTGTAGAAGAACGTAACGAGCGGGCCATTAGGTGACAAGAACAAAGGTGTCTAACAGTTGCGGAATCGGTGGACGTACATTTTGTAATTAAAATACGACAGGGCCACTTACAATAACATTTTCTAGATATACATTTGCGGGCAAAGAGTTACGAGTCCCATTTATACCGGCGCCATTTTGGGCGAGGCCGGGCAGGTCCAAGATATAGTCAAAATGTCTCCACCAACCATCGGCCAGACCAGAACCCCTTTCGGCCCTTTATGCTACAAGATGGTGTCTTCCATTCAGAAAATATTGGTGGCAGCATTTTGAAAGGAAACAGAAACAGCCGTTCTCCTAGTGAGTTTCACATTGTTACATTTAGGAAGAATGTTGAAGAGTAGTATGTGGAAAATCTGAAGCCATTTTTCTACAAACTCTCAATCAGACTTGGATGGAAAAAAAAAACCTGAAGAATGTACAAACTGAAAACCAATTTTTGTCTGTATAGCACCAACAGTAACGCTTGAGTCAGCTTTGTGTCAAGCCGCCATTTTCATTCAATCAATAGCGTCCCCCTGCACACATTCAGGGACCTGGTCGTGTCTTCAGATGAAACGCATTGTAGGAAAAGAAGCAGAAAGGAAAAGGAAAAAAGTTCCGCCGGACCTAGTGAAGCTGCAGCAGGTGCAAATAAGCTTCAGACAGTCTTACAAGCACTGCTCAGAACTCTCAACTGAGGCACTCAACATCCAGGACTTGCCATTCGGATCTTGGCGCCTTGTATTTTTGTTTTGTTTTTGATGGAGGGGAAACAACAAAAAACAGGCATTGAAAAAGGCTCAACAGTGCAGGGCGCCTTGTGCTGGTTCCGACCTATTCACACATCGGTCCACTACTGACATCACCTCATAAACCAACGGGGCACCCCACGCCGACTTTCGGCGCAGCATTGTAGGATGGCCACACCAGTGCGGCAATTTGCTGGACACCACCTCGGTGCCATCCAGATCTCGGCGCGTTCATTCAATCAATAGCGTCCCCCTGCACACATTCAGGGACCTGGTCGTGTCTTCAGATGAAACGCATTGTAGGAAAAGAAGCAGAAAGGAAAAGGCAAAAAGTTCCGCCGGACCTAGTGAAGCTGCAGCAGGTGCAAATAAGCTTCAGACAGTCCTACAAGCACTGCTCAGAAATCTCAACTGAGGCACTCAACATCCAGGACTTGCCATTCGGATCTTGGCGCCTTGTGCTGGTTCCGACCTATTCACACATCAGTCCACTACTGACATCACCTCATAAGCCAACGGGGCACCCCACGCCGACTTTCGGCGCAGCATTGTAGGATGGCCACACCAGTGCAGCCACTTGCTGGACACCACCTCGGTGCCATCCGGATCTCAGCGCGTTCGAGTCACTGTGCCGGAAGAGTGACCGGAACTCAGCTGAACACGCCGTCTTTCGGCGCAGCATTGTAGGATGGCCACACCAGTACGGCAATTTGCTGGACACCACCTCGGCGCCATCCGGATCTCGGCGCGTTCGAGTCACTGTACCGCAACAGTGACCGCAATTCAGCTGGACACGCCGTCTTTCGGCGCAGCATTGTAGGATGGCCACACCAGTGCGGCAATTTGCTGGACACCACCTCGGTGCCATCCGGATCTCGGCGCGTTCGAGTCACTGTACCGCAACAGTGACCGCAATTCAGCTGGACACGCCGTCTTTCGGCGCAGCATTGTAGGATGGCCACACCAGTGCGGCAATTTGCTGGACACCACCTCGGTGCCATCCGGATCTCGGCGCGTTGTGCTGCCTTCGGCCTATTCGCACATCGGTCCGCTACTGACGCCGCCTCACGTGCCAACGGATTTTCTACGCTTTTTGTAGCCCTATGTCGCATAACAGGTCATGTGACTTGTTTATAAAACTTTTCATTGGTTCATTTTACTTTTGGTTTCCTAAAGATGGAAGGCTTGGTCATATGACCTAAAAATAACACTTTTCATTGGTTTAGAACATTTTTTTTTCCCAAACGATGAAAGCCCCACCTTGTTTCTGGATCATTCAGACTGAAGCTGGCGTCAGCATGAGAGCACCACCATCTCGTGGCTCCGTCGTGGTCATTCCGCGAGCAATCATGGCAGCCGCTCCCCACCGGAAGCCTGCGGGAGTCGGGGGCCCCCAAGACTTTTATACAATCTTCACGGCTGAGCGGACGCTTTTCGAGAATGGAGCCCAAGCCCTAGCAGGCAAGCGTCCGAGTTCCAAAGTGTCCCAGGGCCATTTCAGTGGACCAGGCCTAAAACCGAGGAGCTGTCCGCCATTTTAAGAGCCATGTGGCAGCCGCCTATCGCTGCACTGCAAGAGTGGGAGCAACTCAACAACATGGTGAGCGAGACGCTGTGGCCGCAAGAGCGAGCGCAACTCAGCTAGATGGCCGCCACCTGGGGAGGCCCGTTCACGCCGGCTCCCCCACGCCCCCCCCCCGAGCCGCCGCACGCCAATTTTCGGAGCAGCATTGTAGGATACCAAAACCAGTGCGGCAGTTTACTGGACATCACCTGGGTGCCTGTCGTACATGTTGTGTCAGCCATGTGACACTGGACACAGACCGCTACTGACGAGGCCTCCCCCCGCACCACCCGGGACGCCCCACGCTGTTTTTCTGTGCTGCATTGTAGGATCCCTAAACCAGTGCGGCACCCAGGCGACATCACCTGGGTGCCGTCCAGAACTCTGCACGTTGTGCTGCCTTGGGACTATTCGCACAACAGACCGCTACTGACGAGGCCTCCCCCCGCCCCACCCGGGACGCCCCACGCCAATTTTCGGAGCAGCATTGTAGGATCCCTAAACCAGTGCGGCACCCAGGCGACATCACCTGGGTGCCGTCCAGAACTCTGCACGTTGTGCTGCCTTGGGACTATTCGCACAAAAGACAGCTTCTAACCATTGTTGCTTTTTGTGTTGAAAAATGTTTAAATGTTTTTAGTTTTTGTTCCGTTTGTTAAAGTTAGTAGTTAATAAAGTTTTATAACCTTACTTTGTTGGAGTGTTATCTATTTTTTTTAAAACGGGTGAATGGGGCCTTGAATCGGGTTATTGTCATGTGTGGGCTTTGGAAGTGTGCTGCTGCAGGATCGGACATTTCAAACTCAAATGCACGTTCTTTTTCTTACCTTTCCGAAGCATGGAGCGCAATAGCAGGCAGAGAAAGGGTGATGCACGTGTTGAACACTACCTGACCTGGCAAGTTGCTGGCAGTGCCCCCCCGCCCGCTCCTGAAAGAGGGCACACACACACCGCCGCCCCGAGTACTTCACAAATCTTTAAAAGACCATGCGCTTGTTCATGAGGCTTAAATGGTTTATCACCTCTTCTAGAACCCCTGCATCGACCCTCTGACGTTTCATGGAAAAATTATCATGTAACACAATACCAAGCCCTGTCAGCTGAAACCCCCAAGCAATCGTGGGGCATATTATCAAGGGGGTTTATCTCCGCTTTTTTGGCTTTAAAAACCATGAAAGCGGAGATAAAATTATTTCCCTATTATCAAGCTGTCGCTAACACCAGTTAGTGACAGCTAAAAGGAGATAGCGACCATCTTGGGCCCCGCTTTGCATGTCAGTGATACTTATCACTAATGACATGCAAAGTGGCGTGCCAAGATGTTAGCGACTGGAAACAGTCCCTAACATCGCTATCTCCTATTACCAACTTTTGGAGATATTCGCGCTAAGCGCGAATATCTCCAAAATCTAACACCTGCCCTGAGCAGTTCTTAGCCATGTTATCCAATGGGAGGTGGATAACATGGCTAAGAGCATTAGGTCGATAATACATGAATATCGCTGACTTTTCTGCGATAATAGCAAGGTTTATCTGCGATAAAAATCGCCGATGTGCGGCGATAATTTTTGTCTCTAAACAAGTTAGAGACAAAAATTATCGCTAGTTGTTCGTAATATGCCCCCGGGTTTTTGCTTGCAGAAATCGGGAGGCGGGAGACTAGCACTGAAATCAGTACTCACACGCCTGAATCAGGAGGATTGGCATGTCTGAATTCTCTACAGCTGGGGCCATAAACTACATCCGCAGGGTTAGGTGATAGCCTGGAACCAGCCTGGCATCTAAAATGGCTGCCGTGCACGACAAAATTGTGGCATTCGAAAAAAGGCAAGATGGCGCAGCCGCTGGAAGAGATGTATCAACATATATCAGCCTCCTCAGCCACCCTCAGGAAATATAGGGGATTAGGATATGTCTCCCGCACCCCCTTATACCTAGTACTTTAATTAACGAAGCACAAAATGGCGAATTCCCGTTTCGCTACCAGTTTGCGGCCCAGTTCGCGGCCCGTGAAGCGCTTCTACCGTGAAAAATCATTTTTTTTTTATTTTCCCCACGGGACCCTTTAATAACCCCAACAACATTCCTAGGGGGTCAAGAGGGGGATACCTTGCCCCCTTTCATTAAATTCCCCCTTAGTTTTTCACCTTTTCTTCTCTCTCGATCCTACCGAGAGACAAGATGGCGGCCGCTCCGGACTGTCACGCAGCAAAAAAAAAAAAAAAGCTCACGCACAGCCGCTGGAAGAGATGTATCAACATATATCAGCCTCCTCACCCACCCTCAGGAAACATAGGGGATTAGGATACGTCTCCCGCACCCACTTATAACTAGTAATTTAATTTACGAAGCACAAAATGGCGAATTCCCGTTTCGCTACCAGTTCGCGGCCGCGCTTCTACCGTGAAAAATCATTTTTTTTTTATTTTCCCCACGGGACCCTTTAATAACCCCAACAACATTCCTAGGGGGTCAAGAGGGGGATACCTTGCCCCCTTTCATTAAATTCCCCCTTCGTTTTCCACCTCTTCTTCTCTCTCGATCCTACCGAGAGACAAGATGGCGTCCGCTCCGGACTGTTTAGAATGTTGACAGACACCGGAGAGCCAATCAGCTTTCTGCGCGCAAAGTTCCGATAAGCGAAAAGTAAGCGGACCAGATCGCTGCCCAGAGCGCTGTTACAGATATATATCTTGGTTTGAACGTTAATTTCTCAAAAACTACTGAAGCACATATATTGAGACCTAGCAAAGGCACATCGGGCTAACAGTCCCTACAATTTTGCCAAGTTTCGTGCAAATCCATTCAGCCGTTCGAGCTAAAAGTGAGTCCAACCGCCCTATGGAAAAATGAATGGGAAAAACGCGTTTTGGGACCCCCCTTTTTTCTCAGCCCCCCCTTGACGAAACCCCACCAAATTTTCAGGGGCTGCTCAGAAACAAAATGTGCCATTTTCCTGAAATTTTCAGCCGATTCCGTCCACAAACGCCAAAGTTATTAGACATAGAATTTTCAAAAGTCCCATAGGGAAAAAATTCTAACTATATATACCTACTGGCGATAGCCAGTAGGTAATATGTATATATATATATATATATATATATATATATATATATATATATATATATTCACTGAAAAAACCATGGGTTATAGACCATATATAGTTCGGAATTAGCATTTAAAAAACCTTATTTTACTCACACAAAACCATTGAAATTCCATATATAGTTAGTTGCACTAACTATATATCGCGCACCCGCAATCCACTGCTGATGATGTCACATATTACATCATTCATGACATGGTCAGTGACATCACTGATGACATCACTGATGACATCTCAAATGACATCACTGACTATATATGGTCTATAACCCATGGTCACCAGCCTCGGTCGAGCTGTGCTGGTGACGGAGCGGTTCCGTCACGGCCTGCTCGGCACGCCTGCGCGGCGCTGATTTTGCACCTGCGAGGCGCGTTGTATTGAGCGGGCGGGGCCGTGACGGAACCGCTCCATCACAAGCACAGCGCGCCCGTGGCTCGTGATGGAGCGGTTCCGTCATGAGTACGGGAGCCCCGCGTGGTCCCCCCTCCCCACTAGCGCTGTGGCGGAATAGCCACCGCAGCAAAGGAGTTAAGAATCTGGTTAAAAATGGAAGGACTCTCTGTATATGCTTGTGGTACTCGGCACATGCCAAAACAAGACTACCGAACCGAAATGCAAAGAACACAGGCAAAAAAAACAGCCGGTACCTGTGTGGGCTTACTTCGTTCAGCCAGGAAGATTCTCCCACTACTCCCCGCACAGTCACATAAAATGCTTATTCAGGGTCTAATCTTATCCAGATTAGACTACAGCAATGCCCTCTTCTTGGCGGCCCCAGAATCCACCATTAATGTTCTTCAGAGAACACAAAATGCTGCTGCAAGGATTCTGACAGGAACCCCCCGTAGAGCATCAGCCAAACCAGCCCTAAGGGCACTCCATTGGCTGCCGATCCGAGAAAGGGTCAAATTCAAGGCCCTATGTACCACCCACAGAGCCTTGCAAAACCAAGGGCCCCCGATGCTTAAGGCCATGCTCTACCCATACAAACCCAACAGGTCCCTACGTTCCTCCCAAGGTAACCTGGCCACTGTCCACAGAGTCAAGAAATCCCGCACCGGAGGGCGTCGCTTCTCTGTGACAGCTGCAACTCTATGGAACGCCCTGCCAACCCAGCTACGTGCTGAACCTAACCACATGAAATTCCGGAAGCTACTTAAGACTCACCTTTTCCCACAATAACCCTTACCCTTCCACCCCTCTGCTCCCCCCCTCAGTTGTCTATGCAATCTCAGCGCTGGGACGCTCCCGGGCAGGCATGCGCTATACAAATCCTGCTTTCATTTCATTTCATTTCATTTCAACTGACTGTCCTCAAGCAACGGTATAGAGAAAAAGGCCTGACAAAGATCAATGATAGTAAACCACTCAGCCTCACATGGAATCTAAACAAAATCACAGCAGGATTCGGTACCAAAGTACAACAAGGAACTACAATGTTGTTTACCTTTCGTAGATCGTGAACTATGCAGTACTTGCCACTAGGTTTGTGTAAGGTCATAATGGGTGAATTACATTCTTGGATCTTTGTCTCGATTACTGGAGCGATTCCAGCTATTGATTCAAGGGTCAGATATATTGCTGGGCATTCAACATTAGGTTTTATCTTTATACGAACAGGCTCACCTACTTTGATGAGTCCAATGTCCTTCCCTGAAAAATCCCAAACTTCCCACCTCATGGTATCTCCAAGATCTAGGGGTAACTCTTCACTTGTCATCACAGGGAACAGCTCATCTGTTGGAGTTTGATTAGCCAAATTAAAATCAACAGCTTCATCATAAGTTTGGAACTCCGCACCCTTTGGAGTACACATATTGGTGCAATTCATCTTACGCAATAGATCTCTTCCCAACAAACTCACAGGACTGGAATCACATTCCACAAATTGATGATTCTCCTCAAAGTCTCCTATTTTTACAGGCTCATCCTCAATTATGGGTTTGCCATTTGTTTATTTTGGGTGAATTACATTCTTGGATCTTTGTCTCGATTACTGGAGCGATTCCAGCTATTGATTCAAGGGTCAGATCTATTGCTGGGTATTCAACATTAGGTTTTATATTTATACAAACAGGCTCACCTACTTTGATGAGTCCAATGCCCTTCCCTGAAAAATCCCAAACTTCCCACCTCATGGTATCTCCAAGATCTAGGGGTAACTCTTCATTTGTCATCACAGGGAACAGCTCATCTGTTGGAGTTTGATTAGCCAAATTAAAATCAACAGCTTCATCATAAGTTTGGAACTCCACACCCTTTGGAGTACAACATTTGGTGCAATTCATCTTACGCAATAGATCTCGTCCCAACAAACTCACAGGACTGGAATCACATTCCACAAATTGATGATTCTCCTCAAAGTCTCCTATTTTTACAGGCTCATCCTCAAATATGGGTTTGCCATTTGTTTATTTTTATTAAGTGTAGAGGAATAGACCAAGGAATTGCATTCTACCATACCCCCACATCACCCTGATCCGGTAACAGCTAATGGCAACTTCCAATCATAGATCGAGCACTCATTAAACGTAGTACTCCCCAGGAGATCCAGAATACAAAAAGGGGTTTAAACAACTCCCCATGGTTCACACCCGAACTCTGCAAATTAAAACAGAGGTGCAAAAGATTAGAAAGAGAATGGAGGAAAGACTTTTCTATGGATAAAAAATCTAAATATAGGGCTTCCATCAACTGCTATAAAACTTCACTTAAATCAGCACAGGCAGCTTACTACGCAGAAAAAATTGCATCCTCCTCCAATGCACCTAAAGAAATCATCAGGATAGTAAAAACACCCATGAAAGCTCCAGATCCCCCTATGGCTTCAGACTCTACGGGACTCCGCTGTGAGGAGCTAGTGGTATTTTTCTCCACCAAAATTCAGCATTTACTTAGTCTCCTCCTACCGGTCAATAATGACTACCTGCCAGTGCAGCCCGAAATAGACTCTCAGGACAACCGCCCTAAGCTTGAATCCTTTGTCCCACTCACTGAGGAACTCCTTCCTCCTATCCTTGATAGGATCAAAAGTGGCTCCCCGCTGGACCCAGCCTCTTTTAACATCCTAAAAACTGCCTTGCCTGTCATCATCTCTCCCATTGTCAATCTTGTTAATTCCTCCCTAGAATATGGCCTAGTACCCCAGGACTGGAAGATTGCCATGGTGAAAGCATTATTGAAAAAAAAAACATTTGGACCCCGGAGAGCTATCAACTACCGCCCAATATCTCTTCTCCCGGGTATTAGTAAGGTTGCGGAAAGATATGTGAACCGTCAACTCTCTGCATATCTTGAAACTTCCAAACTATTTCATCACTACCAGAGGGGCTTTCGCCCGGGACAGGGGACGGAGACAGGGGACGGTGGTGAAGGATTCCAGAAATATTTTGGACTCCGGAGGTTCCGTAGCCATCATCCTCCTAGACCTCAGTGCAGCCTTCGATACGGTGAATCACCGTACCCTCTTACATCATCTCAAAACACTGGGAGTGACAGGTAGGGCCCTCTCCTGGTTGGAAACATTCCTTCAAGAAAGATACTTCCAGGTGTTCGAAGGCAACACCCATTCACAAACCCTACCCTTACAGTGTGGGGTCCCTCAGGGCTCCTCCCTAAGCCCCACACTTTTTAACATGTATATGTCCCCACTGGCTGAGATAGTTGCACTCTTTGGAATTCAACTTATCAGCTATGCGGACGATACACAGCTTATTGTGGCACAGAATCAGGCAAAGCAGGCACCCACAAACCTGAGCTCCTGTCTTAAAGAAGTCGCCAGCTGGATGAGTCAGTCCCATCTCAAACTCAATGGCGACAAGACGGAGCTCATGCTGCTAGGTAACCATGCAATTTTCAATCCACATGCTCTATGGCCATCATGCAAGGGAACCGCCCAATCCCTAAAAAGCAAATAAAGAGTATGGGATTCTGGCTAGACCATGAGCTCACCTTTAGAGCCCAAGCCAGGAAAACAGCGGCCACCTGTTTTGGTCTGCTGAGATAAATACGGAAAATAATGCCCCTGCTACCTGAGAACTCTAAACAAATTCTAATCCTAGCCTTCATACTATCGAGGCTGGATGATGGTAATGCCCTTTACTTAGGAGCCCCCATCTCTGTGATCCACAAACTCCAGGTAGTCCAGAACTTAACAGCAAGACTCCTCACAGGAACCAACAATGGCTCCTCAGTTAAACCAGCCGTAAAGACACTCCACTGGCTCCCCATACAGGAGCGCATACACTTCAAAGCTCTTTGCATGGCCCACAAAAATGTGCAGGGCATAGGTCCCCCGATTCTGACCGACCTTATTAAGCCCTACAAAGCAACTAGAAGCCTCCGTTCTAATGACCTACTTCTAGCTGAAGTACCAAGAATCAGGAAATCCCACACAGGAGGTCGCCTCTTCTCCTATAATGCATCCAAGCTATGGAACTCCCTACCTCTCTCTATCCATCAGGAAACAAACCACCTCGCCTTCCGCAGACAATTGAAGACATGGCTTTCCCCATAAACTCCAGCTGCTCCCTGCCGCACGTCCGCTGCGCTGGGATGCTTTCGGGTAGCCATGCGCTATATAAGAGCATATTCTATTCTATTCTATTCTAACTCCTACAACTTGGATTCTCTTTCCCTAGAGGAGTAGGTTTGGAACTTCCACTGTTCTGACAGTGGAGTGGGTAGTACCAATATCAACCAGAAATGATACAGGGTGGCCATGTACCTCACCATCTATAAATGAACCATTTTAGTCTACCTCCAAGACTGTGCCAAGCACACAATCTTCCTCCCCGTCAGGCACCGTCAGGCTGACTGATCTGAGCCATGATTGTCAACCGGGTCAAACATAGGAAACTGCTCAAAAGCATTATTATTCTGGAAAGCATTTGGATTCATATATAGAACTTGGTTTGAAGTAAATCTAGGGCCATTGGCAGCTTGTTATGCCATTGGGGGTGTGGAACGTTTCCTCACTGGGGCTTGTGGCACATTGAACTTTTGAGACCTTGGTTTCTGCCCATTTTGTGACTGCGGAGGGTTATTATTCTGAGGCTGTGCAAACCCTGAATTTTGACCGAGATTAGAAGGATTCTTGCTTCTAATGCCCCAGCTTATTGCAATGACAGGGATTGGACATCTTCAAGGTAGCTACATCAATACCAGTACTCGGATCAATTAGGACACCACAACCTCTACCTTGTGGCTAGAATCCACATCCTCCTTGCATCACAGGAACTCTCTCCTGATACACACCTTTCATAGGAGGAACATGGCCTACAAAAGGCTGACTCTGGCCTCCTCTCTGAACAGCCTTCATTTATGCCACCATCAATTTCTCCTTCAATTTCTTATGCTTAATTTCAATTTCATCATTACAGTACTTTGAATATCTCAAACTCTAATCAACTGACTTATTCTGCCAAAAAATCAAATGCTGCTGAATCATCATGCTAACTTCAGCCCTCAATCCAGTCACAAACCAACTTCAGGCCTCAATCCCGTCACATACCTGAACACAAAATATCCCATGTCCTTAGGCTCTAGCGTCTATATCCCACTGTACTGCTTAAATACCTGCAGCAATCTCTCATAATATGCATGAATCGATTATTTCGGTTCTAGGGTCGTCCTGTCAAACTTGATCCAGTCAATATCTGGGGGTGTTACCTCAGATTTCAACCACTTCTTCACCTGATTATACTTTTTATTATTGAGATGACTGACCGCTAGTCCATGGATCTCCTATTGGCTCTCTCTCTGGCCTTTCTGTGGCTATTTTATATTCTGTTCACAAATCACTTGGAACTACAATATCGAACAAGGTAAATTAGATCAGTCCACAAAACCTTTGAGATTTTCACCAACCTCTCAGCTAGTTTGTGCCATTCTACAGGCTTCTCTCTTCATCTCGGGAAGTAATTCAGGAATGATGCAAGATCACTCCTACTCCAAGGAACATGGACATAACCTCCTCTGGGTACTACCCGTAAGGGCAAACTTGTAGTACCTGCTCCCCCTTCTTACAGGAGGAGGCATTTCTCCCATAGATCTCTTTCGACCGTTCCTTTTTGTCCATTTACCTTTCTAGTTATCTAGCGCACTGCAAATCAGAATGCTTTGGATCCATTTCTGAATTTGCGATTTTATTCCTGGTATTCTTATACTCTCTATGTCCTTATCACTAAAACAGATTTGGTGGCTTTTCTGTAAGCCTTTAATCCAATCTAGATCTACTTCATGTTTCTGAGCTGATACAGATAATTTATCATACATTTGCCTCACCCATCTGGTTACATCCTTACTCATAAAGAAAAGTTCATTTTCTTGATCATTATCTAGTTGAGCCAATTCAAGACTTTCGTTTATCATTTAAACTAATTCTAGTTCAAATTCAGCTACATCCACTAAATGTACCCTCAATGATGACTGAATCATTCCTTAACTGAATTCTGAGCTTCCGCTTTCATTCAAAGTGGTATTGATATCCTTCAACCATCCATCTGATTCCTGAGCGCTAAAGGTAAGCTGCACTCCAGGGGCTTTAGGTACTGCCCTTTCTATGGATGCCCTATTATATACATTTAGGGCTGGCTCCCAAGGCTCCAGGACCTGGGGAGGCACCTCTTGGGGATCAGGAACTCACTGAAGCAGAAGCCAGAAAGGCTCAGGCAGGTCCATTTGTAGGTCTAGTTGTAGCAGGTCAGAAGGGCAGTTGCAGGGAGGCCTCTGTAGCTTGTTGTGTTACTGCTGCTCAGAACAGGAGGTCAGCCAACTGATCCTTGGAGTCACTCTGGTAGTCCTGAGTTCAAGAAGATTGGTCTCTCCCTTCAAGCAGCAGGGCAATCCTCTGAAGAACAAGACAGGCCTCACACAGCAGGGTAATCCTTAGAAGAACAAAGGAGGCCTCAAGCAGCAGGACAGTCCTCTGAAAAACAAGGCAGGCCATAAACAGCAGGGATATCATCTGAGAAACAAGGTCTCAGAACCCTTTTAAGAGGGCCATGGGACAAACATGGGTTATTGAGACCAACGTGGGTGTTGAGCCATTTTACTTCAAATGTACCAGGGACCTACTATTGATCCTGAACAACTGGGCCAAGTACCCCTTTTGGACTTGACTCTCAGTAGTAACATGGTTGTGCAGTCCCCTCCTGGGGGTGCAAGGTAGTGACCACATGCTCTCAATTCAAAATGTTTCCTTGGTGATTCCGTGTCCCACTTTGTTCTCGCTTACTTATAATTTGCCATTTGCTATTGGCCACATCCAGCGTATGTCCCACTGGTAGTCCGATTCTCAAGAGTCCACTCTGACTCTGTTCTAATGTAAAAAGTGTTCCAGCGCTGATGCGCTATCTAGCGAGCAAGTTCTCCCAGGGCTGACGGGCCTGAATTCAGTCTTACCCACACCTTCAGGCTCTGAAGGTCTTGAGTTCCTCGCTTGCCCTCTCTGCAGGAATCGGAGCGGCAGTGGCTGTCTGAGGTGAGTTCACTGATCGCGACCCGGGCAAGCTGCATTCACTTATCCCCAATCTGCTCACACACGGTTGCACTCCTGTGGCAACCACAGGTTTCTTGTGATTTCTTGTTGCATGTTAGACTTTTGTTCTCCGAATGCTGACACCTCTTCGGGGGTTAGATGTATAGGAGGTTCCCACAACAGCTTCAACCCTCCAGCGATGCACTTGGTCAGTACACACTTCTGGCTAGTTCAGGTGAACCCCTCTGTATTACGGAGCCACTGCGTCCCTACTGTACATGGGCACCAACCCGATCAGCACAGCAGGTGTCCTTACATCAGCTCTTATTGGCATACAGAGTTGCCTATCATTAGCTGCGCATGGGTTCCGAACTGATCGGCACATCTTTCAGCAAATTTCACGTGCAGCAGTTCCCCCTAGTTTACAGGGTTGCATATCCTTGATTGCACACCGGCTCTAGTCCGATCTGCAAATGGTGTTGCCCATTCTCAACTGCACACGGACTTCGGCCCAATTTGCACAGCGTACACCAAGACTCATTTCAAGGCAGCCCTACCCTGGCACACAGGGGTCACCGACTTCAACCTGCACATGGGCAACAACCTGATTAGTGCAGCAGTAGTTTCCTCATACCTTGCAACTGGAGTCCACTTGATAGGATTCCCCACTGGACTTTGCTCCCTCCAATGCCCTCCTCTTCCTCACAGGACACTCTAGTCTTGGCAAGCAGGCAGGCAATGGTGTTCCATGGAAGGTGGTTTTGGATTCCCTGAGTTATGGCCCCTCTTTCAGCAGTGAGACTAGCAGGCATTGGCCACCAGTCATGGACATAGGTAGAAGTCTTGTAGAACTTGTCCTCCGCACACAGCTCCTCTGGCTTGGCAGATGCCTATTTTTTGGGGACTCAAACTCCTCTTCTTATAGTCCATTTGCTGACACAAAATGTTGTTTAGAGTTTGAGTATTTGAAGTTTATGATGGGTTTCTGCTTCTTTTGAAGTCCCCACTCCTCTGTCCTCTTGAAAGCAGTCTGTCACAGTAGGGATGGCTTCAAAGCTGATAGCCCCACACCACAGACCAAGGGATGACTAGAGTTTACACCTGGATCTCAGCCACAGTGATAGGTGCATCAAGAGGTTAGCCCATGGCCACAGCCCTACTCTTTATGATTCTCTCATCAGCCTCATCACTTTCCTGCAATGTGCCCAGGCCATTTCTTTGTGAGCTCACAGTGGATCAAAGAGCATTGTTTGAAGTGTACGGGTGAAGCCTGGCTCTCCTCTCTTTAGTATATGCCCCTCCAGCTTAATGGAATGCAGCAACACACAAATATGACTGGGGGAATTCCTCTAACTCCTCTTCTCATGTTTTAATATGCATGCCAGGGTCTCCCAAAATGGAACCTAGGGTCCTCCATGTATTGTACCATTCACAGGCACACATACATTCAGTTCATGTATACAGCATAGATGCACTCCACTGCGATGTATCCTTCATGTACTGTACCACTCATAGGCACACACACATCCAACATATACATTTAACATGCACACATGATACAGTACTGCATCCTTAATGTATTGTACCATTTGTAGGCCCACATACACCTAGCTCATGCATTTACCATGCACTCACTGCACAACAGTATATCCTTCATGTATTGTACCTCTCACAGGCCCACAGACATCCAAAACTTGCATTCAGCATACAGGCACTACACAGTACTTCATTCTTCATGTATTGCACCCTACCCAGGCACACATACACCCAGCATAGATACACCACTCATTCACTGCACATCACTATACACTAAAACGATGTAGGCCAAGAGTGAGTTAAGCACACAGCATCATAACTTTATCTGAGAGAACCTGTAAGCCTCACTCTAGTGACAGAGGTTAAAAAAGGCCTGTTCACTCCTACTGGTCACTACACGTTATGCTCCCAGTAGTGTGCTTGTGCTGCTTCACTCCTGGTGAAGACAGTAGCCCTCCACCACTTTGAGGATAGCATTTTGAGCACTCCTCCCGGTCCCTCAAGACTACAATCCATGCCGCAAGCCTATGTCATGGTGTATATGGATCCTCCGCATTTGCCTATAACAACAAAAATTGGCATTAGGGATCCAGAAATTAGAACAGTTGGCATTCAGGACCAGGGTGCACATCCATTATCATGCATAGGACTTTTACGTCCCAACACAGTGCAGGCCTCAAGCAGCAGTGCAGTCCTCTGGTAGCAGCAGGGCAGTCCTCTGAAAAACATGGCAGGCCTAAAGCGGCAGGGCAGTCCTCTGAGAAAGAATTTATCAGAATACCTTTAAGAAGGCCATGTGGCACGTAGGTGCTACTGGGCCCAACCATGGGGTTTGAAGACTTTTACTCCTACTGTCCCAGGGCCTTACCTACTAATGATCCTGAACAACTGAGTCTAGTACCCCATCTGCACTTGCCTCTCAGTAGGACATGGTAGAACAGTACAAGGCTTGCCGGGGGAGGGGTGATACCGGGTAGTAAACACGGGCTCACAACTCAAAACGTGAGAAGCAGCAGCAATGAATCATTGACCAGCCACATATTCATTTTTGTGAAAAAAGAGAAGCATTTTATTTTTACCGCTTACTGACACAAGGGCCTCAAGAAGCAAGGCAGTCGTCTGGTGGTATAAGGCCGATAATCTGAGAAACCAGGCAGGCCTAAAGCAGCAGGGTTATCCTCTGTGTACGAGGGAGTCCCTCTGAAGTCTTCCACAGGTCCAGGAGTGTACTGAAGAGTGGGTGTGGGGGTCCTATTGTTATACCTGGTGCCAGCTTTGAAGTTGAAGAAACTTGTAGAATTCATCCCCACCCCATAGTTGGTTCCGGAATTTCCTTCCTCTCAGCTCAGTCTCCAAGGGGTCTGGGTGACAATAACAAGGTGTAAAGTCCTTTGTGAGTGTGCTGAAAGCAGCCTTTCAAATCTGAGTGGGGCAGATGACAGTTTCACCCCTCTCTTCCTGGTAGGATGGCCATCTCCCAATTAAATCCAGGCTGTATATTTCACTGTCTGGGCCCAAAATACATTCATGATGGCGGAGGAATTAACAGTCCTAGGCAGCTGAAAACTACTAGAACATGGGTACTCACAAACATTTTCCAGGGGGCCCAAACGTTTGCCTGTCGTGTGATCGAGAGCCGCATTTATGTCAGGTGGGTGTGGGGCGGGGGTGTAAGGTGGCCCTAGGGGAAGCCAAGCATGTACAAATAAAGGTTGAATTGCACATTATGAAGCAACAAACCAGGGATTAATGCAGGCTTCCCCATTTGACCAAACTGTGTGATCTTAGACAATTGTTATACTTCACTTTACCTTCTTTTTCTTCATTGTCATATATAGGAGGACCTTAATATACATGACATGAGGAGGAGTACTATGTTAAACCTTCTCTGGTGTTTTATTTGCTAAACTATAATGTTATCCATGTATAATAGGAAAAGTGGCCACTCAGATGGTAAACGTAACAACTGACTTGCCACTGACTTGCCTCTTAGCTCACTATTTGCAGTGTTGCCAGGGTGGAGGGAAGGCATGAATGTTTCTAAATTCATCTTTTCAAACTATCACTTTAAAGAACAAAAGATCTCAATACACTGATGTACCACTAATGTACCAAGACAAAACTCTTCTGCATGGTAATGAAATACACTTTTTGAATTTTAAAGAGACTATCAGAATTTTACAGTTGCAACTTCTTTAAAAATGAAGGTGTTCCTAAATGTAAGTGGTGCACAACACCTTAATTACTTCTTTTAACTTCAGTTAAGCTGTAAATAAATGTCTGCCCATTTACTTAACATATTTCTCAACATTAGTGCTGAGTAGAAAAACAGCATCCCAGTGCTGATGATCACTAGGGGGCCATATGTAAAGGTCAGGAGGTCTGCATGCATTCCTGGGCCATACTTAGAGAATCACTGTCCTAAAAAGCCTCAGAAAGTTTAGGGCAAGAAAATGCTAACTTTCTAAAAGTGGTATTTTCAAAATTGCAATAAAAAAATCCAACGTTACCTTTAAAGAGGATTTTAAATTCCAGATCTTTAGAGACCAAGCTCAATGTTCCTATGTGCTCCCAATTGAAAGTTATCACTCATTACATGTAATAAGGTAACCCAATGTTATCCTATGGGAAAGGTAGGCCTTGCAGTAGTGAAAAAGAAATGTAAGAGTTTTTCACTACCAGGACATGTAAAACTTAAAAGCACTTGTCCAGCTTTTTAAATGTAATGCACCCTGCCCTATGAGCTGTTTAGGGCCTACCCTGGGGTGACCTATGAATTACAAAAAGAGAGGTTAATGCCTGGAAAAAGGTTTATATTGCTGAGTTGAATTGGCAGTTTAAAACTGTACATAGGCTACAATGGCAGACCTGAGACATGTTTTTAAGAGGCTAATTTTAGTGGGTGAAACAGACCCTGGGTACCTGTGGTAACATATACAAGGGACTTAAAAGTTATTAAATGTATCAATCAGGTGTAAGCAAATTGTACCATGTTTTAGTTTGAGAGCACAAATACTTTAGCACTGGTAAGAAGTGTTAAAGTGCAGAGAGTCATAAAAGACAATAAAAATGGGTTCAGGAAACAGGAGGGGTGAAAGCTAAATGTTTGGTGGTGAAACTGGAGGGAAGCCCAAACCGACAACCGGGATCAGACTTTACTGGCCAACTCAAAACTCGAGTCTTGGAGCCTGATGGCGAGTTGGACAAAACTCACGAGATATTTATTGCATCCGATAACTAACATTTCAAACCTCTGCCAACCCCATACTTTGGGCCATCATTTTTAGTAGTTTGGAAAAGAGTGAGATATCTATGCACTTGGTAGACACTTAGGGGGATAGTTATGTCATTTTGTTTCACGCTTGTGCCACTCAAAGGCAGCGCAAAACTGAAGTTGGATTTACCAAGCCATGCAAGGCCACCTGAGTAGCTTGATAAATCCAGAGTAACACAATGCAGCATAAATCACTGACTTGTGTTACTCTGCACTAGGGAATGTATGCAAAAAATTCCTAGGCAATCTAAACAGTAGATAAACAAGTAACTAGACCCAAATGCAGAAGGAACAATCAAGGAGAAAAAATTATTATTTGTATAAAATAAACATGTTTTTAATACACATAGTAAAAATCATATAGATAACTGAAACTAATCAGGATATATGACAATTCAAATAAAAAATATATACAATTAATACATATAATAACACAATTTACAACACTTTATATAAAAAGACACCATGAAATACTGAAAAGTGTCCAAGAACAGAGTGACGATAAAGTACTCGACGCGCGTTTCAGCGAAAACGCCTCTTCAGGAGCCACAAATAACAATCTGAAATTACACATAAAGAATGAAGTAAGATACAATTCTTGAGTGACTTACAATCACAGGTTATTATATGTATTAATTGTATATATTTTTAATTTGAATTGTCATATAGCCGGATTAGTTTCAGTTATCTATATGATTTTTGCTATGTATATTAAAAACATGTTTATTTTATACAAATATTTTTTTTTTCCTTGACTGTTCCTTCTGCATTTGGGTCTAGTTACTTGTTTCTCTACTGTTTAGATTGCCTAGGAATTTTTTGCATACATTTTGTCTACCCTGCCCTAGGAGTCTGTTGGAGTTACTACCCAGGGGGTCCTTGTTTTTCGCATATACTCTGCACTAGGGAGGCAATCCATGGGTGGAGTATTAGTGTTACCACGCATCTACCCATGGATTTTGGCTCATTACCAGATTTACCATTAGTGGTAGACCTGGGAACGCATCAATAGGCTACGCCTCCCCAGGTGAGGCATAACATGGACAAATATCTTTATTTCTCCTTATTTCTATCTCTTTCTATATGTGCTGCATTCTGCAGGACACATAGAAAGAGGAAAAAGCAAGGATAAATAAACATATTTCTCCTTGTTACGCCTCACCTTGGTAGGCATAGCATTTTAACGCATACCCAGGTCTACCACTTATTATAAATCTGGGAGTGCATCAAAATCTATGCCTCCCTGGGGCAGAGTAATGCAGCACAGCGATTTGAGCTACGTTGTATTACTCTGGATTTCTCAAGCCTCTCAGAGCCACTCATGGGGGACTTGCATGGCTTGATAAATCAAATCTTAAGGGTTGCGTAGCTTTTGCACCCCGTTGAGTGGTGCAAAAGTGACACCACCCCTTTAAAAATATGGCCCCTACAATGCAGAGAAAGGTATTTACCAGGTGAAGCAATTACCTCCCATTCCAATTTTTTCCGGTGAAATTGGGCACAACACTCAGAATCAGTATATGACACACCAAATTCGTAATTTGGCCTTTTAACTTAGCCATTTCAACCCAATACATTTTGGCAAGTTTGACCTGCCAGAAACTTGCAAGAGATAACAGCGAGGGTGTGGTAATCAATACACAAATCATAATTCTGATCCCTGTGACAAGAGGCAGTGATCAACTTTGACTCTTTATTTGGGCTCAGGCCTTATTTCTGGATTATGAGTCAGGTGGAATGAATGAAGTATTTACTGCACCCAGTAAATAACAATACTCAATGGTACACTATTAACAGGGTGCAGTAAATACCTCAGGTCTGACTTGCAGAAATCTACCTAAGAAAAACAGCGGGAGGGTGGTGATTATTGGAAAATATATAAGTCCGATCCCTGCAGACACAGAGCGGCATATTCACAAAGAATACAGCGCACCGCTGCGTTTCCCCAAGCGCCTATGCTAAAAAAGCTGCTCAACACCTGTGCAGGCACCCTGCTGCCATATTGCAAGGATGCTTGCGCAGCAGGGGCAATTGGTTATGTGCAGGAAGGGACACCTTCCTGCACATAAACAATCAATAACGGTGATTTGCTCTTTTAATATGTGCTGCAGAAATCAGCACTTATTGAAAGAGCAAAATACGAGGAGAAATTATTTTTACCTGGCCTTGGCTTTTGGCACTGCCCAGCCTTGTAAATCTGAGACAGCATCAAAAAGCAATAGGTGTTGTGGTGGAACGCCCACAGCAACACCCATTGCACACCCCTTTGCTGCAGAGGATCACGATGGAAAGGGGCATATTTACAAGGTGGTGTTGGCTTAGCGCTACCTTGTAAATATGGGAAATGCTGCTATGCCACCAGAGCTTCAGAAAAAGTGACGCTCCAGTGCCCTTAATGGCTTGTAAATATGCCCACGGGTATTGTGCATTGATTGGAAAACAAGGGCCCAGTTATAATCCAGGCCTCAGTGTTTTATGGCTGTTGTTGATGTTCTGATGCTATCTGGAACCTCTCTGGTAAAACTTGAAGATGTCTGTTCCCTCTGCGCATAGACTTCTTTGGTGGCGTCCTGGTTAGTTTTAATCTTGGTCACGTCACGCGGATCCTGCGTGCTGCCTCCTACGTGGATACGAAGATTGCGTAACTTTAGTTTTGTTACAGTGACACGCTTACTCGCCGCAACACAAACAACTCTATCAATGAAGTTCGGTCGTAATTTGAAGTTCGAGGCTGCTGCTGCAATGGATAATTATAACAGCCTGGGGGCGAACAACCTGCGGGCCGGCGTCTCAGAATGTCACTATGGCACCACATCAAAGCTCGCCTCCAGTGCCAGGCCTGAGGTGCGCCTCGCGCGCTTCGACGGCGGTGCCAGGGCGTGACTCTCGTCGCCATTCCTTTAGTATGGCTCACCAACTCACGCCACGGGCCTTGGCTCTGTTTTCAACAAAGGAGGTTTGTTTAGATAACACTGAGCTTAGACTTGTGTCTGGTCCACACTTCCTTGTTCTGTTTCCTTTGTCAACACGAGTCTATTATTCTCAGCAAATGACTGTCCGAAATGATCTACGGTGGAACAGGTGAGGTCACCCGACAGCAACACCCCCGCCTCTCCCGACATGCAAACCATTTCCGTATTTTTTGAAGATAGCTTTCCCTCCTCTCCTCTTAAAGTCCCTCCATTTTTGAGCTGTCACCCTTATGTCATATTTGTTACACATTTTTACATGATGCCTATTGGCCATTTAATTCCCTTCTTAGCATTTTTTTTTTACCAGTACACATATATGTTTAGTGTCTGCTGACTTGATTTACCCACAGAAAATCACCAGCGTAAGTTTTCCTCACACACAAAATTTATACAACAGACTGTGCGAGCTTTCACCACAAATACAAAGTCGTTATTGCGAATGCAGCAGCAGTGCGGGCTTCCCTTTTCGTTGAGCATGTTGGCGTTGTCCTACAGAATGACCTTAAAGTAGGCTAACAAGAATGGAAGGTCAAAAAGCATACCGGGGAGCAGAAGCAGATATATCACCATCAGACATCAACTTGACTCCTCACAGTACAATCTTAACATCCTAGTAAGGCCTGGTTTGATGTATTGCATTTATGTCTAGAGATAATATCCAGAAATGTGTTCATGTTGTAAAGTGCTCATCTGAATTGTTGACCACTTTTGATGTCCTATCTGCAGTGTTGTGTCCTCTTCTAAAATCCGCCTCTGGATGGTCGTGCCAGTTTTGGAAGTCTCCCATGGTGTACTACGTCCAGTTGTAGTTGTTGACCTCTTACGTCCGCTTATGAGGTGCCTCCGGCGTTTTGTTCCTTGTTAGGAAGAGCATATCTGAAATATTCTTTCCAGTTCTGGAGGACATTTTTAAGTCTCGCCTGCACAGGGTTTGCACTGTGCTTGAGAAATCTATTGTTTTTAATATAAACTTAAAAGGGACTACTGTCTTTCCTGGCTTCTCATTGGATCCTTTGTGTGCCACCTACTTTCCTCCATTTCTATTGCCTGTAACATATTTTCCTGCATTTACAAATGCTTGTTCCTCATCTTCTTCTCTTACCAGTTTCCCACCACGGAAATACTGTTAACATCCACTTTGGGGAACTATATTTTCATAAAGTTTTGCTTTTTACTCTTACAGCATATTTATAAAACAATTTATCACCGGAGAGATTAAGTGATTTGCATAGAATCAGAGGATGTTGAGTGGCGCCGCCGAGAATCTCGAGTCAGCAGCTCTGATCACTGCGCCACATCCTCTCCACTCCCATGTTATCTTTCAGGGAACTTTTTCCTATTCGCGGACTATGATTGATGAAAACAGCTCTTTATTCATTACATAGGCGAAACCGATGCCTTACCAATGCTTGTTTACTTAATGTGTCCAGTCCTGCAGCTCACTTTTAACTCTAACCTCAGGTAGCAAACAGCACCTGGGGGAAGCTGCTGATGTAAATCAACCATATTTATTATTGTGTTATTGTCATATTGAGCTATTTATAGAGTTCGCTACAAAATTATTTATTTAGCTCCAATGCTAGCCAGCTGGGTTTGCGATTTAGAAATACCAAAGCATACATACCTACAAATAATATTTTCAGCACGTGATACAGACTCATTTTATTTGATGTTGATAAAGATTTCTACAGCTCTAGTGAGCATGGTATATTGTGTTTTCTAAAAGGGTAGGTTAACTGATATATAATATAACCCAAGGAAGAATGTATTTCATTTGTGGCACGTTTCAAACATATTCTCTGTGTTATGTTTAGTTCTAATGCTAAGGAGAAGACTCAGGCTACTACACACAAAAGTAGAAAGACAACTGTTGACCTGACAGAACTGGAAGGATGAGCCTCCAAATGCCAGGTAGCACAACAGCTACCTTTAAATGGCTGATGTACAGTTTGATAGACATACAGTCTTGGCTGCCGGGTGGGGTCTAGAGGAGAGGCTATGAAAGTAATAATCAGATAAACTGCAGACTGAGATGACCACCTGCCACTGAGTCAAATTCTAGACCACGGCTGAGAATTGTTCTTGCATAAGGCCAATGTTAAGTACACACATTTTTGATAAAGTATACATTTTACTTGTGCCAACCAAGAAGAAACAAAAATATATATAACTGTGAAAATAAAGAGGAATAACAAGAGTTCACTGTAACTAAGGGCCTTAGAGTGTGGAGGACTGGCTTTATTCCGTACAGGCAACAGAGGAAAATACTCTGTTGCTATGATGCATTTAGAGGTGTCTGCCAATCTTGCGGACCTCTCTAGTCATTTGCAGGAAGTGCAGCCATAGAGGACCCGTCAGTGAGTTAAAAGTTTGGCGGATGGCTCCATCAAACAGGATGGACTTCCGTCAAATTTTAAACTTGCTTTTTATTGTTTCAACCAAATCCCAATGCGTGACTTTAATGATTCCCACACCATAGAAGTTGTCTCCTGTGTTGTGAGGGTAATTTAAATGTTGTTGTTGTCCTTTACCACCAGATTTTTCATGGCAGTGAGGAAGAGTGAAATCTAGCCATTCAGCCGCCCACACTAAATTGAGGGGTTGAATGGCCAAAACTCCTAAAGCCCATCCTCTGTCAGGCTATTAAAGGAGTATGTCAGTGATGGCATTGACAGAGCCAGAGTAGGCTCTGTCATTGACATACGTAAGGTCCACCAGCCTGTAAAGTAGGAGGGTGGACCGAGGCTTTGGTGTAGAGGGTACTACGTCACAATTGTGATGGGGTACCCTCTCCGTCAAACTCCACATAAGACCCTCTGTTTTAGGGTACAACTTGTATATTTCTTGAGTATGTAATACAGGCAATAAAAGATGGACCACTCACTTACTTGACCCTCCTAGATAGCCTAGTCAACTTTACCTGCCAACTAGATGTGGCTAGAAAATCTTTACACAGGTGGGGTGTAAATAGGAGGTCTGTATTGCATTTGAGCTTATGGGGTAAGACTAACCATCAGTCATGGCCGACATAACTTGCGGGTGGAGGGTCGGGACGGGCATAGGGGTGGGCTTGTGGCGCTTGGGCCCTCGAGGTATCGCAGTGGAAAACAAAAACATTCATACAAATAATTTCACTTACCTTGCTGCCGATCCCACTGCCGAGTCTCTCCTCCTTGCTCCTGCTCTTGTCATGGGACAGGAAGCCAGGCTCCCTTAACCAATCACAGCACTGCAATGCAGTGTTGTGTTTGGTTTTGAGCGTCCTGGTGTGACGCTAAATCAGGGAATGGGAGCCTGGGCTTGTTCTCCATGAAGGCTGTAATACAGCCTACAGGGAGAAAGGGGAAAGTGCGCATGTCTGGTTTGGGCGGCCCAAGAGAGCCAACCAAACCCTCATTGCGCACTTAGGAGTGGGCAAACCACTCCTCCCCTGCACTGCTCTGCATGAGCATAGCAGCCCTGACCACCCTCGCGCGTGCAAAGGAAGGAAATATAAAATGATAATAACTTTTAGTTATCATCATTTCATATTTCCTTTACACTGCTCAAAGCAGTGGGGCGACGCTTCTCCGCCATAGCAGATTAGCTGCCTCTGCTAACCATTGAAAGGCCTGGAAGTTTTTCATTCTAAGAATTGCTTTCAAAATAAGGTTTTTAGTGGCGAATATTACAACATTATTTTCCTGACATTTCAGCAAGGGTATGCGTTTATAGTCAGTCTTTCCTGGAAGAGAAGTCATAAAATATTCCATCATTTTATGGTCTGTCTCTCTACACGGAAGAATGACTGTATTACTTTGCAGCACCACATTTTGAATGTTTCCACCTGTATCCTTCGCACCCAGGTGAAACATGGGCTGCCCAGCATGTATTTGCACCACATCACTGAAGTTGTATCTGATAACGTGTCACTATCACACCAGAGGAATTGCATTCATGAGTTGTGCACCTCTTGCAATTACATTATTCTGTTGAGGAATATTTAGTCATTGGTTCGGAGACTGTTTGTAGCCAGTCAAAATTAATTCGCCAGAAAATAAAAGATCTGTTAATAGAATAAGGAGGCTAAGGAAATATTTAATCATCTGTCAGGGCACCCTTCACATTTCAACAATGTAGTACACAAGAATCGTTATAATGATATACCCAGTTGGTCTTGGTACCAATTACTCCTGGTAGAGATTTGTCTTGTCTCATTATATCTGTGGCCAATTATTTTCACACAGGCTCAATTTCCATTTCATGCAAAGGCTACTATGTAGCAGTCAAATATATGTTTTAAAACTTTTTGTAAGGTAAGAACTAAGAAGCAAAAGCGTTTTTTTCATAGTGTGATGGCGAGGGGAGTGAAAGCAACTTGGACTGGCAGGAAGACAAAGCAACACTGGAGAGGCTGGAGGGTGAACCGTGAAGCAACACAGGCTAGCGTAGGGGGACACCGAAGCAACACAGGAGGACATACAGAAGCAACGGAGGGGACTGGAGGGGACACGTAAGCAAGAGGGGTGGAGGGCGGGAGGGTAAGCAACACCAGTTTGGGAAAAAGCAACATGGCAGGTGGGGGTATGAAATGGGGAAAAGCAGGCTGGTGACTACAAGAGCAAGAAGAGCGGGGAGAAGCTGATGGACAACAGAGAGCGGCGTGGAGTGCAGGGGGGGAGACTTACAAGAGGGAGACATCTTAAAAACACTAATAGAGTGCTTCACACAAAAGAAAAAAGTAATGCTTGAAAAGCGAGCAGTAGAAGCAGGGATGCCAGCTAACCAAATAGAATACAAAGAGGCGATGCCTCATAGGAGTGAAAAACACAAGATTGACATACAGTTACCACCTTCGCTGCTGCGGCTATACCGCCGCAGCGCTAAGGGGGCCGGGGGGCCGCGTGGCACGCCCATGCTGGTGACGGAACCGCTCCATCACCAGCCTCGGTTGAGCTGTGCTCATGACGGAGCGGTTCTGTCATGGCCCCGCCCACTCAATAGAATGAGGCGCGTCGGGCGGGTCATGACGGAACCGCTCCGTCATCAGCACAGTGCCACCGCGGCTGATGACGGAGCGGTTCCGTCATCAGCACGGAAAAGGTTAAATGAGAGTGAAAGTGAAAGCAAACTGATGGTAGTAAACAATGGGCAGACTCCAAGCCCCCTCCGTGTTCTCTGTAGGGAACAATGGGCCAGATGTACATAGTCTTCAGTAGTAGCGATTTTTTGCGATTCACTATTAGGAAATCTCAAACAGCTATGTACAACCATGTGTTTTACATTGTTTGCGATTCCCAATGGGTCGCAAGGGGCCTGCCTCATTAATATTCATAAGGAAGGTCACAATTTGTGACCCATTGGGAATGGCTACCACTCACAAGGGATGGTGCCCTGCTGGGGTCAGCAGACCACCATGTCTGTGACTGCTTTTTAAATAAAGCACTTTTTAAAATTTAAAATGGAGCTTGTTTTCCGAAAAGGAAAACGGGATGCATTTAAAAAAGAAAAATGAAAAGTTTCCTGTTCATGTTTTAAGAGTAGACAGTTGTCCGGAGGACCACTGCCTGCTCTTAAAAAAATCTTGGCACCCACATTCCCAAAGGGGAACATTCATACAGGCCCCTGCGACTCGCTATTAGGAAGGGACACCCTTGGCACGCCCCTTCCTAATAGCGACTCGCAAACCCAATTTGGTATTCGGTAATAGCTTACCGAATCACAAATAGGGCTTTGTACATTTAAAAATGCTTTTTTCTGGTCGTTTGCAAGCATGAAAAAGCTTAGTACATCTGGCCCAATATGCCTCCTAGCAGAGAGGGCATTCACTGTCTAGTAAGCTCGACCTAAAATGGAAGGACAGGTGTAGCTGGCAACAAAGCTTACTAAGTTAAATGCTTACAGCAGAGCACGTGATTGGTTCCCGGCAATGCCTTCCATCCTTCCAATGTTTGTAAGAAAAATACCATTAAATAGGGTAATAGTAATTCCTGCTATATTAGGGCCTGTTGCCAGCCCCTCATTATAGCCTAATTAACGGAAGAAGACGCACTGGTGGCTCAGACACAGTGAGTCACAAATGTGTTGTATTGTCTGACGGGGTGGCTTCATTTAAAAAGAAAAACACACATGGCCTGGCCTTAAGAAACGTCGAGTGCCTCAAGCAAGGTGGTAAAACGAGCAGCATGCTTCTTCCTCTTTTCCCAGAAAGGGTGGGTGCCTGAAATCATAAAACTTAAGCCGACCACGAACAAGGATCTCCAGTTTTGTTTTCTTTGCCGCATAAGTCTTGGTTCTACTGGTAATCCAGCGCTGTATGTTCAGAGCGTGCCACAGAGACCCGCAGATCACCAGTTTGGCCTCACAGTAAGATTATTTTCTACTTGTGAAAGGCATTAAACAAAATGGCCAGTTGTGTTTATGTTTTGATGTTCTTTTATGATCGCCCCGAATGACGAATGCCTTTATGTAAATCATGTTTGCAAAAAATGAGGCTAATTGAATGTGAAATCCACGTGAACCTTCTTTGAAAATTCACCACAAAGTCGAGGTCCACGAGTTTTTAACATTTTGCTCCCAGGAACTGATTAAAGTCTTACTCAGAATATGACGCATTTAAGTAAACATTACAGGCAAACTCACGACAGGGATTGGAACGAAAGAGGCCGTGAACTTTTATATTTTTTTTTGCAAAAAATGCTTAAATATAGACACGTTAGTTGTTTATGGGAATGACTGTGACGCCTGAAGTAAGTGGAAAAGCAAGGGTGCAATAGGCCCAAATGTAAATTTCGAAAATGGGCTCCATGTTTCCTATTGGTTAGTAAAAGGCAGCCATAACTAGGCTCTCAGACCACTAGGCCTAATGCCTCTACAGGTACAGCACTAATGACGTCTGCGTCCTCGCCTGAGTACCTTCATAAAGTGATGTACAGATGAACCTCATGCCGATTGTTGCTCAGATGACAGTCTTCTATTATCAGACTTCCTCAATCAGTCTAATGCATGCCCATACATTCGCCCTTGCCTTTCCTAAAATGCCTGTGACTTCCCATATTCTGACCGCAGTGAAAACTGCAGACTTGAAATTTGCAGATTTCTAGCAAGAGTTTTGTACTGAAAGGTTATACAAAGAAACCTCCTAAGTACACCAAGGGACCATTTACGTGAAAGATGCATTTAATAAATACCCTTGCATTTGCCAAAATACTATACTAAGACATACTTTAAAACACCATGTCAATTTTTGTGACTTTGCACTGGTGCAAAGTAATAGTAAATCTGTCACCACAAACAACAGAAAACACAAATGTGCAGCTCTGCACTGAGTGATCCGGAGCAGTTCTTCATGATACCGCGCCTGAAAGAAAACTGTGCTTGCAAGCATTAACTGCATGTAAGGCCTAACTTCCCTCGCACCTCTGCACTATGGTACAAATATGTCTGTGTTGCACTGCACAATCTGAAAGTTCACCAGTGGTGGGGAAGAGAGCAGTGCATTGCTTAGTAGATACGGCAATGCCCTGCTCTCTCCTCCAAGCGCAAAGCATTGCAGCAGTATTCATTGCAGTGCTGCACTGCTTTACACCCTACATAAGTAGGTCTCCCTCAACCGTGCATGTATGTATGTATCTAAGGCCTCATTTATGAGAAATGACGCATCGCTGCGTGAAAGCAGCGATGCGTCACTTCTCAGTGCGCACTCCTTGCGACATGATTGATGCGTCATATTTATAATATGACCCATCATGTCGCAAGGAGTTACAGATACGTCAGTATTTCTGACGTATCTGTAGGCGCAAAAGTGACGCATTGCTGGAGTGTATCACAAAAGTGACGCAACTCCAGCAATGTGTCCTTTCACATGGGGAAGTCCAATGTTGTTAGTGTCTGCGTCAGTCTTACGCCTGCCATGAAGCAGGCTTAAGATTTTGACGCATTAGCGGCCAAGAAATGGAGCAGTAAAATCTTATAGATTTCACTGCGTCACTTCCATGACCCTTTCTTGTGTCAAAACGCCCCCCTTGCATACGTTATACCTGGCGCAGCTATAATGTGGCGTAGGGGTTTACAAAGTGACGCATCTACCTAGATGCCTCACTTTGTAAATAGGGCGCAACAGGGCGCTTTTCTACACCACTGGTGCGTTACAAAAAGTGATGCACCAGCGGCGTAAAAGTGACGCACATCCTCATAAATGAGGCCCCTAGTATTTCTATAACACAAAACATGTTGAAAGGTATATGGTCAAAGACAAGATCAATGAGTAATAGGAGAGGAAATGGCTTGTGGACAGTAAATGTATTGTGAGGTAATGTTCTTAAAAAAGGTGAGTCTTCAACTCTTTTCTACATTTGTGAAGCTTTAGAGCAGTATTGATGGATACAGGGATGTTGTTCTAGATCATGGGTGCATAGATGAAATAGGCCTGTGGCCTTGTTTTTTCTATTTTACATTTCTTAGTCTGCAGTTTGATGGTGCCCTGGCTGTAAGGGTGCCGAGAACACCAGAGATGGTGAGCTTGTCTGCAAGATCAGCTGCACGTTGGTTGTCATGGATTTCTAAATGATGTAGCTGGTTTTGAAGATGAAGCAAGCCGGCAGTCGGTGCCAATACAGTTTCATCAAGATGGAGGTGATGCAATCATATTTCTTCAGGCACTGGATTAGATGTACCGCATTATGCAGGATGCCTTTGGGGATGCCAGTTTTACGTTTTGAAGGTCATGGAGTAGGGCATTATCACCATCCAGATGCAAGAGTACAAGGGCTTGAACAACAGTTCTGAAGTCACTTCCTTGAAGAAACACTTTGACTTTTTTATGAGAGAGCTGGTACCAGGCCATCTTTGTTTTTTTGGGGGTGCAGCTGGTGTCCAGTGTGACTCCAAGAGACTTGGCATGCAGTGAAAGTTGGGGTTCAAAGCTGTCAAGGTTTATGTCATTTATCTAGGTTTGTACTGTAGTTTGTTTGTTGTCCTTGATAAATAATGGGAATTGTGTCTTGGTTGGGGTGAGTTTCAGGTATATGCTGAACATCAAGCTCTGGGTAACTTGCAAGCAATGTTTGAGGCTTTGGATGTTTGAAGCGAAGAATTCTCTCAAGTTGAGTTGTGTGTCATTATCATATTGGTGAATCTGATGCCGTTATCTGAGAGTAGAGCACCAACTGTCTTGACACATAAAGGTTGAACATGACAGGAGAGAGTATGGAACTCTGAGGGACTCCACAGTTGAGAGGGATAATTTCTGACCTTGAAGTGCCCATTTGAACAAACAGGTGCTGTTTGGAAATGTATGAGGAGAACAAGTGAATCCCATTTGAGACTCTAGAGTATGTATGAGGGTGAGTTGCTTCACTGTGCCAAAGGCAGCTGAGAGGTTCAGCTATGTTTGGAGGCAGGGGTCATCTTGAACTGTGGTCAAGAGTTCTTTGTTTACGATTCATAAGATAGCAGTCTCTATGCAGCAGTGACATCAGAAGCCAGACTATTAGTCATGCAAGAGGTGATTAGCATAGATGTCTAAAGTTCATATATACAACTTGGGCATTATCTGAGTTAATGAATACATTTTTAGACAGAACAAGTTAGAAACATGTAGAGGCAATCCCTGCTAATTGTTTCCTATTGGTGCTGTCTGCCTTTTAAGCATTAATTCAGAGAAATTCTGAGATATATGTATTAACGTTATATACCTCAAAGGCACAAAAACAGGTGCTCGACTGTGCTCTGATGCATATAAGGATGCCAAAAACTGTGGAAAATCCCAGTTCACACAGGTTCTCTATTAAGAAGGTGGTTGAGTAAGGTCTCTTTCACCATGTTTTGTGCTCTCATTTGTAGTTGATTTTTGAGTATTGAACTTCTTTTCCACCTAATGGTTTTGGATTCATACAATGAGAAGGAAGCAGTGCTAATATCTGCAGCCTATCACTTTGTGACCTCTGATCCCCCCAAACCCCACCTCCTGCCAGATGTGTGACTTCCTGTGCCAGATTTAACTTTGTGTTGCTAGAGCATGAAGTCTTCCCTTAATGTATCTCTTATTTTAATCCTTATTTTTTCCATTCTTATTGATGATTGTCGCTTAGGGTCCTAGTAGATCCTGAAGTATAATTGATTGCTCAGATCTCTTGAGTTATAAAAATGGTTTTCAGCTATAGGTTTGGTGTAGGTTGCCTTCATTTCTCTCTTTCTTGTGTAAAGTTCTAGTGATAAATGGGGTAATCCAAGCTCATACTGACTACTTTAACTCTATCTATTTAGGTATTTTGAGTAAATCGGTTAAAAAACTAGAGTCTATTCAAAGTATTGCTGTAAATAAGTTCTGGACAGATATCCAGAAAAATAAGGACACTCCAATGTTCCCCAGTCGGTATGAAGGATCTTTTTAAAACTCTATGCTTAATGGATGCCATCTTTTCGGTCTTTCTAGTACGCACTGTAATTAAACACTCTCGGCCTGTATCACAGCAGTCTGCAACCCACAAACTGTTTTCATAACTAAATTTAGGAAGGCTGGTTGGGTTGGTAACCCTCTCTTGTTGGAGGTCACCCCCAGTAGTTTTCCATGTTGCCTAGAATGTGTTTGGCCTTGGCATTTGCAAAGAAAAGGAAGCAGACAGGCACTTCCCACCGTTTCTTTTAGCTATACCTATACTCCATCATCAAAATTCTTTTATTTTGGTCAAGATTTGACCATAAAGAAAACATCATAAAATGTACTCAGAGCTAACAAATAAATATGAAAAAACATAAAAATATGATCAAACTTATTGGAGTGTGGTGGTGTTTAGAATAAAGCAAACACAAGGAGATGAGTTTCAGCGCTCCGTCCATCATCTCCTTCTGTTTGTTTTGTTTGCCCTAAGTTGGCAGGGTATGCCCAGACGTGGGTCCCTTGCTCACTTTGCTACTGGATTCAAGCTAGCTTGAAACCAGTCCCACAATGCTTGTTTCCGGTTCAGAGAAGACCTGGCTTGGCAGTTCGGGCTAGACTGTTCCCATGAGGCACAGGGTCAAGACTGACTTGCATATAGCTGGGTCTGAACTGAGTTGGCGAAGTGAGCTAAAGAATGATGATGGATTCAACTCAGATCTGTGACTGTGGGTGAATGTCTGAAAAGTTTCAGCGCTCTGTCCATCATCTCCTTGAGTTTGCTTTGTTTGCCCTAAGTTGGCAGGGTATGCCCAGACGTGTGTCCCTTGCTCACTTTGCCACTGAATTCAAGCTAGCCAGGCTAACGAATGGTATTACCCAAAAAACGGTCCCAGGAAGCTTGTGTCCGGTTCAGAGAAGACCTGGCTTGGCAGTTCGGGCTGGACTGTTCCCATGAGTCACAGGGTCAAAATTGATTTGCATATAGCTCGGTCTGAACTGAGTTGGCGAAGTGAGCTAAAGAATGATGATGGATTCAACTCAGATCTGTGACTGGGGGTGAATGTCTGAAAAGTTTCAGCGCTCTGTCCATCATCTCCTTGAGTTTGCTTTGTTTGCCCTAAGTTGGCAGGGTATGCCCAGACGTGTGCCCCTTGCTCACTTTGCCACTGGATTCAAGCTAGCCTGGCTTATGAAGGGTGTTACCCAGAAACCGGTCCCAGGATGCTTTTTTCCGGTTCAGAGAAGACCTGGCATGGCAGTTCGGGCTGGACTGTTCCCATGAGGCACAGGGTCGAGACTGATTTGCATATAGCTGGGTCTAAACTGAGGCGGCTAAGTGAACTAAAGAAAGATGATGGTTTCAACCCAGATCTGTGACTGGGGGTGAGAATCTGAAAAGTTTCAGCGCTCCGTCCATCATATCTTTGTATTTGCTCGGTATTTAGAATACGACATTCGTACCATAGAAGCTTTACAGACGGAATCGTACAGTGGAACCCCCAAATCATCACATGCACAAACTTTTGTATTTCATGAGAATTAGAATTTGGTAAAAGTTAATCTAATATATAAGGTTAATTAGGATTATCAATAACATAATGGATTACTAATCATTACTGAATATTTTTTGACCAAATAAAGTGTAAATGACAAATATTGATCACATGTCCTTAATCAATTCGTTGAAAAACTCCCTGTGTGCCTTTGCATCTTTTAGGCCTGGTTGCTGAGTGTTGGACTTGGCTCTTTCTGCAGAGTCATCACAAACCTTTTTGTCTCCACTCAGCCTATTTTTGCTGAATTATTTTTTTTGGGCCTTAAGACTGTGCACTTTAACACTGCTAACCACTAGTAAAGTGCTTGTATTTTCCCCTCTAAACCTGGTGCAATTGGCTAATCCCCAATTTGCATATTTAATTTACTTTTAAGTCCCTAGTAAGTGTACCCCAAGCTTGTAAACTGAATGCCGCAAGTGTGCCTGCAGCACTTATTTTGCCACCCACTTAAGTAGCCCTTTTAACATGCCCCAGGCCTGCCATTGGTGCCTGTGCATGCCATTTTAAACTGCAATTTCAACCTTTTGCTAGGCCCAAACCTTCCCCTTTAATACCTTTAAGCTACCTCTGGAGAAGGCCCTGTACTGCAAGGCCTACCTTTCCCATAGGATAACATTGGAGTTGCCCTATTACATTTCATAAGCTGTATTTCCAAATGGGAGCAGGTAAGCATTTCATGTTTTGTGTCCCTGGAATCCTAATCTAAAATCCTAGTTTATGGATAATTCGGATTTTAAAATACAATTTTGAAAATGCTACTTCTAGAAAGGTGGCATTTTCCTGCCTCAGCCATTTAATGTCTGCAGCCTTTCTCTGGGTCACATGGCTGGGTGTAGTTGCCTGTTCGCCTTTGCGTATTCTTCCTAGACAGTCACACATAATAGAGAGCTTAGGTGTGCCTGGATGAGCCATCACTGGCAGGGTGGGAGGGTAGAGCTGACCACAGCCCTACTTACACTTGATTAGGCTGTGGCCTGCCTCCACACAAAGGGTGCATACCCCCTGCAGTTAGTCTGGAGCCAGGACAGGAAAGGCAAGATGCCTAGGGATTTCTAATGGAAACTGCAAGAAGTGTCTCCCCCACTTCAAAGGCACAGCTGGGTATAAATACTGGACTCAGACTCCAGCTCTTCGGTACACTACAGGACCTGTGGATACTCTGCCAGAAAGAAGGACTGCTGTGCTGCTGAAAAGACTATCCAAATGAGTGATGGAATGCACTCCAGTTTGTCCTCAAGTTCATTTGTTTAAGGTTGCTCTAGGCAAAATGATATTCCTGCAGACCTGGCCCGTACCTTGCCCCAGCAACACAAATGTATAACTCCATGAGATGTGGAGCCTAATCCTGGTCCATTTGCCCGTCACACAGCAAAATACCGACATATTAAAAAAGACTTCCATTTTCTTCGGTTTTATTCCTTATTTTGTTGCGCAGCTCTTCGTCAGGGGTAACTACAAAGTTAAAACCACCATTTATTATTTTACAACATTGAACATGCAAAGAAAACTGTGTATATCTACTTGCATTGGGCAAAACTCCAATACATGCCTTTTCAAGCAACTTTTTCTTTCTCTTTTCTAACCATTATCCTCCATATCCATCGAAAAACCCTTATACAAAATCTATGTCACATATATCCCCGCTGTTTCTGTATAACACAACATGTTATGAAAACCAATTACATTGTCATCAATATCACAAGTAAAAGTAAAGTGTTCACCCAATGCAGTCACATCAATCCAATTGCATTCCAAGTCAACACCTGCAGCGTGATTTATTTATTTTATTTATTTATACAATTTGTACAGCGCGCAAATACCCTGGGGTGTCTCGGCGCTAAGTAGAATATATGCTGTGAGGGGCTTTTGACTTATTGTTGGTCAAATAACCAGGTTTTTAATTGTCTCTGAAAGTTCATTAAGGAAGGGCTGTTTTTTTATATTGGGGGAGGGAGTTCCACAGTTTAGAGACCGACACTATAAATCGTCTGTCTCCCCAGTTCACTTTTCTTGTTCGAGGAACTGGGAGCAAATGGGCTGAGGAGGAGCGTAAGGCTCTTTTTGGGTTGTATATCCATAGAGTTTTTTTTAAATAGTCTGGACCTATGTTGTTGACAGCTTTATAAGTGACTCACAACGCCTTAAATTTAATGCGACTCCTAACCGGGAGCCAGTGAAGTTGGCAAACAATCGGGGTGATAGAAGTGAATTTTGAGGTATATGTCAGAATTCTAGCAGCTGCGTTTTGAATTAATTGCATCTTGTTGAGAACTTGTTCCTGGGTGTTTAGCAGCAGAGCATTACAATAATCGATCTTAGAGAGAACTAAGGTACACATTAAGGTTTTGCCTGCTGTGGAAGGAAGAAAAGGCAGTAATTTCTTAACCATCCTTAAAGTGTAAAAGGATGCTGAGACCACTGCCTTAGCATGGCTGAGAAATGACAATCTATTGTCGAATAGTACTCCCAAGTTCCTAACTTTAGCAACCGGGATTGGGGGGCACCTAGGTCCGAGGGCCACCATGCTGGGGACCAAGACGGGGTCAATTTACCGAAGATCATGACCTCCGTCTTGTCAGAATTTAATTTTAAGCAATTGTGGTCCATCCAGGAGCTGATAGCCATCATGCCTTCCTGAAAGTTGGTCGCAACTGCTCCTCCGTTATTATGGATAGCGTGTACCAGCTGAGTATCATCAGCGAATGATGTCAACCCAATTCCAAATGATTTGATGACCCTCGCCAAGTCTGACACATAGATGTTAAAAAGTGTCGGACTTAACGAGGATCCTTGGGGGACACCACATGGTAAGGTAAAAATAGGAGAGTAAAAGCCATCCAGTTTTACAGACTGTCTGCGGCCTGACAAAAAGGAAGCCAAAAGAGATTTGGCTTTGCCCTGAATGCCAATATGGGCTACACGGTCGATCAAGATGTTGTGATCGACCGTGTCGAAGGCCGCAGATCACTAAAAATCCAATAAAACATTAGTTTCTACCTTCAAAATCCCACTCTTCTGCTCCGCAGTGAAACCACCACAACTACTCCTCTTCCCACCACCGTAAGGCTGCACACCTTCAAATTGGGAGCGTAACTTTTCAGTTGGCGCTTTGTGCTTTTTGACTCTATTTTCACTAAAATCTTTCAAATTGAATATCTCCAGTTATGCAGATTACATTTTTGCCGTTTTGGTCTTGTTTTATTTATGAAAAGTTACTCTAGTCTTCTAAATCTGTTGTGGGATCATTTTGTGGTGTGTTGTCACTGTGCTACTGTTTAAAGTGTTGAACAAATACTTTACACATTGCCTCTGAGTTAAGACTGATTGCTCTGTGCCAAGCTACACGGAGGCTGAGCACATGTTACTTAAGGGCTTGTATGTGACTTAACCCTCAGAAAGATTGTGGTTGCTGCTTGAGAAGTGTTTCACCCTCCTCAACTAGTAACCCGATTTCTTACACTGAGCATCTCTACATACCTGCTGTAAAACTGATAGTTTTCAGTATAGTGTTACAATGGGGGAAGTTCCCCATTATATGATCTCTTTCTCTCCTCTTCTTTATTCAATATACCCTGTTCCCCATATCACCTCTCTCTGCACCTGGTGGGGCACCTCTCACTCAGAAAACTTATTGGCCAAGTAACAACCTGTAGCTGAACTTAAAGTCTTCATCTTATGCATCAAAAGAAAGAATCAGTATATATTATATTCTGCAACTGTTTCATAAGGGAACCGGAGCTCTAGCTAGGTAATTCTGCAAGAAAGCTATTACCGCCTTGCTGCTCTTCATATTGTGGAAATTTCATCCATAAGCTAAGAGGTGTGGTGCAGAAGGTATGTGGCAATTTGCACACATAAAACTAAAGAATATTATCCTGCAGACTCCACAAGCAAAGAAAGAACATGTTGAATGAACACACTCATTCTAAGCCCAAATTTTAAGATCAAATGCAAAATCATGTTAAGTGAAGAAGCTAAACTACACAAATACTGACCATATTACTATATGTCAAGTCCCGCAAACAAATATTTACATCATCCAACATAAATAAGAGCTTGCGGATATTACACTTGGGAGAGCAGAGGGCTTAGATTTCAAGCTACAAAATTATGAAAAGTCATTGTCCTAAGCTTAAACTCATATAATGTAGGTGAAAGATCAATCTCGACTTTTTGAACAATGAATTTAGATCGTTGTGTTTTCAAAACCGTTGTTGCTCAGTCTATTTGGCCCAGAGAGGTCCATGATACCTTTTACAGGGAGTCTGAGCTTTACAGATGTGTTCTTATAATAGAATAGAGTAGATGATGTGCACAGCAAGGTTCATTCATATACTAGTGTTTCCCATGTGAAGGAAATATTTGGATGCTTATGAACAGATCGGTTGCCAATGCACCACATCACCAGTGACACGATTGACGCAATGTGGGTGTGTAGGACTAAAGATGAAGGGGAGAAGAGTGGTGGTCTCTGTTTTAAATATATATGCATTAGATTTCTTCCCTTGCTTAGTTTTAGAACATTTTGGCAGTGCCCATTCAGTATTGACATCTTAAAGAATGCTTTTGTAAGGAAATGATAATGTAAGACAGCAATAGGAGAAACATAATTATATTAAATGATACGAGTAATGGGAGAAAGGGTCGTACGGTGCGTACCCGACACAAATCGTACTTGCCGGGTCGGAAAAAGCAGCCGCGAACCGTACAGATGTCTCGTACAGCGGGTTCTGAGGGATATTCGTATGGGGATTCGATTCGTACAGTCTTTGTACGATTCATAAGGAGTCCAGCTCCTGGCACGAATCGTACTTCGTCGTACGTACGGGGGACGTTGCAGGGTACGATTAATATGAGAAAAACGCTCCGAACGGCTATTCGGAGCGGTTTTCCCCAATCGGAATAGACCCCTGAGTGTAGGTGAATAGGACCTAAAACGCTTTTCAAAATATTCAAAATAACTCGCCTCCCTCCGCCAGTCCCCTCAACACCCACCCAAAAGTTGTTGAAAATTAGTGGCTAGTGATGAAGATTATGCTAATGTCTTCACTTATTTTCTATTCATACACCACCAGTACACATACCTTTACTGGGACGCTCACGGGCAGCTATGCGCTTTAGAAATCCTGTAACATTTACAGTAGTCATAGGATGGGATGTTTCTACACAAAATACCTGTCTTGCTGTCATGGGCAAGGTGCCTGTATGGAAATGCCTCTTTTTGTATGGTCACCCCAAAACATTTGGACTGATGCTGCTGGTTTTTCTCCTTTGAAAGTACACTTGGTCCTGCCAACCAGGCCCCACTGCCAGAGCCCTAACCCTTAAAAGAGTATGTTTAATTAGCTTACCTCCAATTGGCATATGTTAACTTACTCATAAGTCCCTAGTATATGGTATATCGGGGTACCGAGGTCTTGTAATTTAAATGTCCCTTATGAATTAAAGCACTTACTGTGTACCGCCATTAGAGTGAGAAAGCACAGCATGACTTCCAGTCTGCCATTGCAGACTGGGAGAATGGTTTTTAAACTGCTAGCTCAACCCTGAACCTTTCTTTGTAGTATTTGTGGTTCCCCCTCAGGCAGGCCTGATTAGCCCTAAAGGCAGAGTGCATTGCATAAAAAAAAGAACATGTGTTTCTACATGTCCTGACAGTAAATCTCCATATCGTAATTTTTACTGTAGAAAAGCTTTAATCCCCATTGGCGAATATTGAGTTACACTCGTAAAACTCAGCAGTACTGACTTACAAATGGGGGTACTAAAATTGGTACTTAAAGATATCAAACAAATTGCTTCATTAAACCCGACTTGCTGCTCAAGTGGAATTTAATGCAGCTATTTTTTAAATGGCAACTTTAGAAAGTGAGAGTATAGCCTTCACACTGGTTAGCTTTAAATGCATGACTTTTTTTGTAACAATGCTACATGGCATTTACTATAATTTATCATGTGTGTGCTGACTTGTAATAGGACCTGCTCAAGTCCATAGAAATAATGCCACGTTAGAGTACAAAGATGTACATGATATACAAACACACTACTCTAATACCTACAAGGTTCTAACAGTGATTAACTTCTTCATCACAAGAAAAGTAGACAACTTTTTCTTTTGTTGTATTTAACAATTTGATTCAGTGAAAAACTATATATTCAGAATACGATCAGTTCAGTTCTCCTACGTTTATGGCTGTAAGATCATTTGCTAATTTGCAACAATGTTACATCACATTGTTATTCATGAAATCCACATTTGTATCTTCAAATACAATCTTCTTCTAGGTTTTTGCCTTCCCAATGCATTTCGAGTTTTTGATAACCCTTTGTCATGGGAACTGTAAAGAAAAGTGTGCAATCATCTATGTGGTGCCCCTCACGACCATGATGTTCATAGGTAATGAAGGCTACAAACCTCAAGGAATGATACCCAAAGAAAAGTAGCCGCTGATAGAAATTCGGAGTCAGTTATCTATATAATCAATTGCCCTTGCGGTTTGACTTACATAGGTAAAACATCATGTAAAATTAAAATTAGGATCACCGAGCATAAAAGCACAATTCGCACTAACAACAGGATTTTATGTTTAGCTGCATATTGGGTGGACTCTTCACATACCCATACCTCAATTACGTTTCACGATCCTGAAAAAAAGTGATTTCTAGACCAGACAGAGACACACAAAAACAGTTAGCTTGCAGAGAAACATTTGGATAAAATACCTTCACACATTAACACCAAAAGTATTGAATGATAAAATCGAAATGTTGTGTTTTTTGTAATAGAATCAAGTTAATACTGTTGTCATGTGATCATCTTTTCTGTATAGTGTATAACAAATTGTAAACCACTAAAGTTTGATACAATCTTTTTTTCGGTTCTTTAGGTTTACTTTTTTCCTTTCAACTTCTTTAGACCACACACTGGAAGTTTTTGGCACTGCAGGTCGAGGCAGACTTAGGCAGTGAATGGAATGTAGGAGAAGTTGAACAGAATGAGGAGCTTCACATGGAACAAATTGGATTTCCACTACTCTAGTAAGTAATTGATTTCAGTATGTTGACATATTCATTCTGTTCCAACAGAGTACTGAGGTGATTATGGATGGTAATTTAAGGATTCCGTTCCTTAGCAGTGTGCTGGATACTGAATTGCGATGCAGCGCTTGCAACGAAATTTGTTTTATGTATTTAATTGTTTACTTACCTCCATTCATCCATATTCCGGTGTTTACTAGGCCCCACCCTGCCCCTACCCCACCTTGCCTCACGGCCCCACGGAATTCCTTCCATGGGCTGCTACTGCCCACAAGGACCCTCAGCATTCAAGGGGACTTCATCCACCAACCAAGTGTGACTAGAGGCGCGCTTGCAGAGTGGTGGAGAAAGGAGGCGTGGCCTCTCAGCAATTCTGCTGTATGGGACTTACTGTTGGTAACAGGAGGGGTTGTTCACCCAGAAGGCCCCTCACCAGCAAGGGTACTTCACCCCACAACCAGTAGTGTGCCCGGAGGCACATTACAGGGTGGTTGAGAAAGGATTCAGGGCCTCGAATGATCTCTCAGCAATCCCACTGCACTGTGTGGGACATACTGCAGGTAACTGGAGGGGTGGTTGGCCCCAAGGATCCCTAGGACTCAGGGGGACTGCATCCCTCAAATAGTAGTGCTCTACGAGGCGCGTTTGCAGAGTGGTGGTGGAAGGGGGCAGAAGCTCCGGTGACTTGCTTGGACCTGCTTTTTAAAATATTTTTACTGTCTTATTAGTGGAGGGGGCCATGGGCCCCCCTTCCCTAGGCTGATTTTAGCCCTGGGGTACCCATCCTCCAAGGCCAGGCCTTTTTGGAGTGGGTAAGGGGGGCCCACACAGTCCCCCATTCAGGGCCAATTCCGGCATCAGTGACCCCATCCCAAGGGGCCTGGCCTTTTTTTATTTGTTTGTTGTTTAGAGTAGTAGAGGGGGTCGACCGGCCCCTTCCTGGGTTTATTTTGGCCCCGGAGATCCCAACCCCCATGTCCCATCCTCCATTATCGGTGCCCTGATCCCTCCCAGGAATTAATTTTGCAGGGGGTGACTCGGCCGGAGCCGAAACCCAAGATGGCTGCCAACACGTCCTGGTTGAGGTGATTGCAGCCAATCAGAGCTCTGCATTTCCCTGCACGAGTCTGTTATGTTTTGTGAAGTCATCACGGCTACAGATATCACTAACTCTATTTTTTTTAAATTTCTCAACAGCCACTGAACGGATTTACGCCAAATAAACAAAGCGGAATCTGCATAACCAAATCTACTGTTCTGCCAAATTTGGTGTATTTCCGTCCAGCCGTTCGGGCTGTAGGTGTGTTGACAAGTCCTATATGAATTAACATGGGAAACACACCTCTTTTTGAGCTCCCTTTTTCTTGGCCCCCGCTTGACTGATCACCCCAAAACTTTCCACAAGCAACAAGAATCACGGCACACTTTTTTGGGAAATTTTGCAAAGATTACCGGCACCAAAGTTATAGGCAAGTTAAAAAATACTTTTTCTATGGAAATATGGTCCTAAATATAATTGCCTACTGGCATCGGCCAGTAGGTAATACATATATTCTTTGAAGATAAAAATCTTTGGAGAAAAGATCATAGATCTGCTTTATATATATATATATATAACAAATCTATGATCATTGTCCAAAAAATCACCAATATTTTTTAACAAATGTGTATTTCAGTAATTCACACAATAGAATGTTTTATTAATAGTGATTACTATGAAAATGTTTTATAAAGTTTTAATAAAAAAAGAAATCAACATGTCTGTGAGTATTTCTTTAACATAGTGTTTATGATTGTATCTTGTGCTCTGAAAAGTATTAAAAGAAGATTTACAGATGTGTTCTTTAAAAAAAAATCAACATGTCTTGGAGTCTTTCTTTCAACATGTTCAGCCCACCAAATACAATCATAAAAACAATCAGGGGTGGGCATAACTCGTGCAATGTGCCCTAGCTAATTACTTGTAATTACTGCAAAATTACTCATATCTATGTCTAATTGTGTGATAAGAGTCATCCAGCACTTAATGCACTGCACCCTTGCATCCAAAACAGATGTATGGATGCTTTTTGTGCTGTAAAAATAGCAATAAATGCTACATGACATCAACAGCAGTATCCAACTGTTACTTGCTCTCTCTTAGTTTGCTTTTCCTGTGCTCCTGCTGGTGTAAAGGAATAATTTCAATACTTTTTCATAAGAATAATGTATAATTACTAGAATTACCCCAATGACTGCAGCGTAATTAACATTTCCCCCAGGCCTTAAAACAACCACAAGAGAACCTTCGACTCCAGCTAAAGAGAATAGAACTCCACTAGGAGTACTTTTTAAAATGGTGAGTTCTCCTGGAGTCATAGATTTAATGACCCAGGAGACTTAGGCTTTTTTTAACGTTATTAAAAAAATGCTTGATGGTGCCCCTTCCTCTTTTGTGGGCCAACATTTGCATAAAAATATTACATATTAAAATACCCTCAAGCATTATGGGGTGCTGTTTCCTAGGAGCAGTGACTAATAAATGAGCTACTCCTGGCGCTCATCTATTATTAATTTTAAAAAATGTATATTGGGTGTCCCTGTGCCCACCTGGGACATCCATAAATGACTTTCATAAGGAGAGCGAGGCATGTGGTCCTCCTCTCTGAGCCTTTGCAGGTCCCCGGGACCCAATGCACTGGGGCCACATGTTTATATTAACCGCATCGCTGCGGCGGTTATTTTTCCCCTACGCGGCTTTTTCCCAAAAGCCGCGTTAGATGACGAGCACAGGTCGTCATCCGCACACGCCCCCCGTGGCTGATGACGAGCTGAGCTCGTCATCAGCATCGAAGGGAGAGGGGTATGCTGTTTCCCGCCAGAGTCACTACAAACCCCAGGGACCCCTGCCCCTGGGGTTGTATTTTTTTAAGGTGGGGTGTATGGTCTCCCTCCCTGAGCCTCCGTCCCAACCCGTGGTCCCAATCCCTCAGGGCCATATCTTATATCAAGGGGATGGGGTGCACGGCTCCCTCCCTGAGGCTCCCTGGGCCCAGGTGACCCCAATCCCTGGGGCCTTTTTGTTCAATTAATGGTAGGTGAAATGTGCACCCCACTCCCGAGACTTACAGCCCCAGTGACCCATTTCCCCAGCTCCTCAGGTGGGAGACCTGCTGCTCACTCAGGGCACCCACAAAACAGTATATTAGGACCGCAATGAAACTCCCAGGAAAACCATGGCCCGCCGGCTCCCCAAATGCACCCATTTCGGGAACATCGGGAGATGTCATTGCTCTCACTTGGCTGGAGCAGGTGTTTTTAACTGCTCCCAAAAGTGGGAGCAATCTGAGTTTTCCTGCCTGCAAGAGCTCGGGCAGGAAAACACACATGTGGATGGGAGGGACAGTACAGTAACTATATGTGTGTGTGTGTATATATATATATAGTACTAAATTGAAACTATTAAAAAAGTAATGGGAATAAAATTATAATTAACATAATGCAAAATAAGTATTTATCATTGATTATATCATACTACATATATTTATTCAGATAAACACACAAACATATATATATAATTTACATATAGTATTAAAAGCATTAATAAACTTCTATTTCTCTTAACATTATGTTAATTTTATATATTAAAATATTTAACATTTACCAATTTAAAACTGTTTATATATTAAAAACACAACATTTGTTTATGTTTCTTGCCCATGTTATTGTCAACTGTTTTTTTTTCTCGATTTTTTTGGTCATTTCCATCATAAGTATAGGAAGACTATTTTGTGATGTACGTATTTTTTACACACTATTTTTGTCAATTATATTGTTAACCACAATATTGTGTCACTAACCCATTCCTGTGCTCTTAAGAAGGCAGTCTGCCAGGATCTGCAGACAATTTGCCTAAATTAATCATCCAGAACAACAATGCCTAGACGACATGAGGCTGTTGTGAGTACTTGCTAATCCCTGCGAATGAACAGCTTGTACTGAGACCAGGGTGACAAAGCCCGACATGACCAAAACAACTGCCAAGTCTCAGAGTTTTCTTTTCTGCACCTATCTCTGGGTTCTCTCTCGTGTAACTTACATCGAGCTTGAGGCTGGGATAATTAAGGAAAGTTGATTGATGGCAATGCAAGTTACCTGAGGTGTCCTTCATTCCTTATGAAATTTTACATATGTCTTTCTGAAGGTTTCTATTAAGGCTCACCGGTGACATCTGCAGTGATACGACGGTCACAAGTTCAAATCTAGCAAGCCAGACTCAACCCTCCATTTAACAATCATGTTTACTTACAATACTTATAAACAGCAGAAATGTTGTATGGAGAGCTACATGAAATAAGGTAAATTATTTGTATTCATATTATTATGATTTTAACATATTTTGGTCCCTCCTGAATCCTCTTAGCGAGTCCTGCTCCAAGACGCTTGACCATGTGTTCTTCATTTTTTTTGAGTGTTGGTCAGTGGCGGCTGCCGCAAAACTAAAGTGTGTGTGTGGGAGGGGGGGTCGATGGGCCAGGGGTATTAGGGAAATATTATTTTTTTAAATGTATCTGTCCTGCCGCTGATGCTGCCGGCTGCCTCAGTGCTTCTCTCCTCCCGGCAGTCACTGGGGCACAAAGCACAGGCTCGCCACCCAATCCAGATGCTGCTCCTCGGAAGCTTGTTTCCGGTCCAGGGAAGACATGGCTTGGCAGTTCAAGCTGGACTGTTCCCATGAGGCACAGGGTCAGACTGATTTGCATATAGCCATGTCTGAACTGGGGTGGCAGAGTGGGCTAAAGAACGGTGATGGATTAAACCCAGATCTTTTGACTGGGTGTGTGTGTTTGATTGATTCAGATGCTCCGTTCATCACCACCCCCTTTTGTACCGCTTTTTGGCTGCCATAAGTGTGGCAGGGTATGCTCAGACGTGAGTCCCTTGCTCACTTTGTCACTGGATTCAAGCAAGTCGGGCTGAAGACGGCTGGAATGCCAGAAACCGGTCCTCGGAAGCTTGTTTCCGGTCCAGGGAAGACATGGCTTGGCAGTTTGGGCTGGACTGTTCCCATGAGGCACAGGGTCAGACTGATTTGCATATAGCCATGTCTGAACTGGGGTGGCAGAGTGGGCTAAAGAACGGTGATGGATTAAACCCAAATCTTTTGACTGGATGTGAGTGTTTGATTGATTCAGATGCTCCGTCCATCACCACCACCCCCTTTTGTACCGCTTTTTGGCCGCCATAAGTGTGGCAGGGTATGCTCAGACGTGAGTCCCTTGCTCACTTTGCCACTGGATTCAAGCAAGCCGGGCTGAAGACGGCTGGAATGCCAGAAACCGGTCCTCGGAAGCTTGTTTCCGGTCCAGGGAAGACATGGCTTGGCAGTTCGGGCTGGACTGTTCCCATGAGGCACAGGGTCAGACTGATTTGCATATAGCCATGTCTGAACTGGGGTGGCAGAGTGGGCTAAAGAACGGTGATGGATTAAACCCAGATCTTTTGACTGGGTGTGAATGTTTGATTGATTCAGATGCTCCGTCCATCACCACCCCCTTTTGTACCGCTCATGCTATACCAAGCATGAGAGTAGCGTGGGGATTAGCCTGAGCAAGCTGGTCTGACTCTCACTCAGGCACAGGGAACCTGCGGTTTTTCTCCAACGTCGTTGTCAACACAATTGGGTTGGAAAAACCTAAGTGCGCATGTCTGGTTGGCCAGCCTAACACAGCCGGCCAAACCGACATGTGCACTTTACAGTGCCAATCACTCCTCTTCCCTGCCTAAGATTCTCAGGCTCAGCCAGTCAGCAGAAAACAAAATGATAATATTGTGTGATTATCATTTTATCTTTCGCTAACTGACTCTGACATGTGGGGCAACACTCCACCATTACGGAGAAGCCACCCGTGCTGTTGAGTTTCCTGGCAGTGGGCATGACTGCCTGTGTGTGAATGTGATCACCCTCGAAGACCAGGGATTTCCTGATAGCATTTGCACATAAGATCGCCATGACTGGCACTGGCTGAAGCGTCACTGGTCTGCCTGGAGGACAGCAAGCTTGCACCGCACTTGAGTGCAATACGGTTGCACCAAAGCTGCATCTAGTGATGTGGCCTTTGCGTACCTAACAACAACCCAAGTCAGGCTGTACTTCTGTCACAGCCACACCCTGTTCCTGCTCACACCCCAATGTGACACGCATTTCAGAGTTGTTAAGAGAAAGACAAACATTGTGGTTTCCCCTTCACTGGGGATGTCCGTAAAACAGCATTGTAGCATCTAAAAACCGTACTTGTAGGGGGTATTTCTTGTAATCTACTGTAATATTGCTCTGTTAATTTTTGTATGTGAATGACCATCCTATTCTTTTTCTAAAAGATAAAGCACTGATTGGAGACTGGTGTATATTGTTCATGTGTTATATATATATCTGATTGTAGGCACGCTTCACCCTCCAAAGTAAAAACGACTTGGAGTTTGAGTTTGAGTACACCCGAAAAAGTAAAACCCCAAAAGGTAGATTTTTAGCAAATAACTGAGATTCACATTAGTGTTTGACTCTTGGAGAGCACAGGTAACAGGTAATACATGTCACAAGAGTTGCTTGCTTCTGAGCCTCAGGATCAGGAAAGATTATCTGACCAAGCTAGCATGGCTCTGATACTGTGCTGAGGGGACATTCTGAGACAAGCAAGCCAAGCCTTTGTCTTGGAATAGGCAGCAAATGTAGCCCTTGGCCGCTACACTTTGGTTGCAGGCAACCAGAAAGGACCAAGGGTGGTACCTGTTCAACAGCAGGCATAAGGAAACATGGATGGAAGCAAATGGGGATCCTCAGTAGGAGACTAGGGTTGGTGCCAGCTGAAGGGTCGCCCGTCATCTGACAAAGAGCTCACTTCCCCTGACAACTCAAGGTCACCCCTACTGTTGTGTGTACTTTTTAGTGATTCACATGCAGGCAGGTTGTTCTCAAAGAAAGGAGGGGCTTCTTAATTTTCAAGACTAACAAAACCTGTATTTTGTTTTTAAAAAGTAGCAGTTTTTATATAGCGCGAACTCGACCCGAAGGTATCAAAGCAATTTACATGAGCACCAGTTGCATTACAGACGTGCACATTCATTTTTAGGCACGAAGAGATTAATTGATTTGCCCAGAATCCCAGGATGTTTAAGCCTCCTGCCAGACTCCAACGTGGTTCCACAACTGCAAAGTCGGCTGCTCTTGCCGTTATGCCACATCCTTAATTTCCAAGTAGCTGTTGAAACGCTGTTGAACACTGGGTCGGGATGTTGCTGGTGATTTCAGAGTGATGGGATGTTCTGATGTGGAAAATAGTTGTGAGAGTCACAGTTGTCTTTTTAGCTAAAGTCGGGGGGTTGTGCCCCCTTAGGGCTGCAATGAAAAGTCTGTCTGCCTGATTCTTCCTACACGCACCTCTCATCTTCAAGTGGTAGCAAGGAGGCGGTAGATTTGTCAGTGCTGTAGCACGAATGGAAACATGTACTGTGATTTTCTATTTTAAATATTTAATTCACCATCCTTCAAGGAAGCTGACGTCCTTCAGCTGTCCTTTCTCCACTTTGTTGTATGAGCTGTTGTGTACGTTTGTTGCTTGGAGCATGACAGGCTATTCAGGTGGACTGGTAGCATGTTGGGTCTGCTGTTGCTGAGGAGCTCTCTTCCAGCGGCTTGAAGAATGATTACAACAAAGAAACACTTACCTTGAAGCATAAAATTGATGAACAGGTGATCCCTTGCGGATTCACAAAGATAAGTAAATATACTTCATCTTTTGTTTAATTTGGAATAGAAAGTATCATTTCGTAAAACCTCATGCCAGTTTTTTAGTCACACCTTGATACAGGTGAAACATCAAACAGGTGGTCAAAGCATTTGTGGTGTGATATACTTGTCAGCCTCGAAGGTCATTAAAAAGTGTGTGCCTCTGTGGGTATCTGTCTGAGTTTCTGCAAATGTGTGTGTGTTTGATTCCACAAAGCCATAGCAGAACTCTAAAAACTGCACAAGTCAAAAATGTATCAGGGATATTATTGCCATATTTTTTAAACAGCTTGCACCATGTTTGCAATCGTTTAGCTGGGTAAGTGTTTGTGCGCTATATGCCACTGCTCGAAACATTTCATTAGCACTATAGACCTGCTGTAGACTTTGCTGTGGACGCTACACATATCTAGAAGCACATTATTAGCCAATTTTTTTAACACTACTAATCATTTACCGTGTGTCTCTTTGTATGTGAACCAAATATTTTCAAGGTTCGTTTTTGTACATTTCATGCTTGAATCTACCTCCAGCCCCAGAGCACTGCTTTTAATATTTCTGTGACCCTTTACTTTGCATGCCAGAGGGTGACACCAGTGCTTCTCTGCCCCTCCCATCTAATGATAAACCGGCCATTCTGCCTAAACCCTACCGCTACACTGATTTCTCTTTCTAATGCTATGTCCTTGCACATATGGTATTCTTCTCACGGAGGCACTACATGAGCACACAAAATAGCTGCCTGAGCTCCATCTGCATGAACCTGATTGTTTTGCTGGTTTGGTTTTTCTCTTATTTTGTTTTCATCACAGAATTTGTCCATTAACATATTTCCATTGGAATGCGCTTTGGAGGTTTTAAGCATAATTTTCTGTCCCTCATGTCTCACCCCAAGCCTCATTTTACTACTATGAGCTCTCAAACAACCCTTTATAAATTCTTCGCTCAAGTAGCCCTCCTTTGACTCATCGCAAACCTCATTTTCCTACTATGATCTCCCTAATCCATTATTAGAGACTCTTCCTTCCCCATCCTTCCTTAAAATTCATCCCAAACCTCATCTTTCTATTACGATTGCCCAACTAACACTTTCTAGACTCTTCCTTCTTCCATCCCTCCATTATCCAAGTCAATCGAACTAACAGACTCATGTGTCCACTGCTTACATTTCCCTATACTAATCCACCACTAATTCTTTTCTTTTCCAGAGTAGTTTGCTACTCGTCAAAATTCGCTTTGACTCATCGTCAGGGGTAGTAAGCGCTATATAAATACAATTATATTTACATGACCAAGAGCAATCACATTCCATTGGAAGTATCATTTGTGCTACATTCGCGCCAGATCTTTGGTTACGAGTAAGTTCTCCATTACAGATTGGGGCCTTTTTCCTTCAGCATGAGCATCCTTGTGTGGAAAATGAGGTAAGCAGCCACCATTTGTACCAGCTGTGTGCTACTTCCACATTCATGCATATTATATCCTAGGATGTGCTTGGATCCATCTTCGGAGCTTGACACAAGTCCTTTAGCCGAGTGAGAGCTGCAGGTCTAGCGGTAGTCTAGCCTGCACCTCACCATGTTTCCGTTCACATCAAATCTAGAAATCCCGTGTGCTCAAGTAGTTTCTCTCCAAAACACATCACCAGGAGGAAAAGATAGATGCTTTCTGGGAATAGCATAGATATCTCTGTGTCTGGAATGAGAGGGCAGAGACAGCTCAAGTGCTGAATTTTGTATGTAGACTTTACATGGCAGCACCATGCCATTGCCTGAAGAGGCTTTGGTATAGTGATTACAAATAGTGTTGGACATCCACCCCTTTATCTTTCCTGCACAAGTTCACTCCTATCTTTACAGAGATTTTAATTTGTAATAAGTGGAAATCTAACACATCAATGAGATTAAGAGATTTTTTGAACTGTTTGAAGTCCTTTCATGCACGTGGTGCAATGGGAGCAGATTCCAATGCTGAGGGGCTAAACGTGAAATAAACGCCCACCAAACCTGGTGGTGTGAGTACGCCAAGGAAGTAATTGGAATTTCCCACTGGATCTAAGAGTCCGAGTGGGGGCATACCAGTGCAGTTTACCCTGTAGATAGGGTAGCCCTCTTCTATACAGGGCATTGTGGACCAAACAGAGGAGTTTAAACATGGCCCGCTTTTTTAGGGGCAACCAATGAAAATGGGTTCTAAGTGCAAGCCAGGTGGAAGATGACTTTTTAGCCCTGCCACGGTATTTTAAACCACCTGGAGTTTAGAAGACAGTCCTTCATTCATGGCGACCATTAGAACATTCCCATAGTCCACAAGGCTGATTATAAGGGTCTGGACTAGGCATGTACTTGTCTGTAAAGCTAGCCACTGGAAACCCGTCCTGAGGAGGCACATGACGTGGTGTGAGTTTTTGGGCCTGACAGTTACTTTTTTTACCTAAAGCTTACATGTCATGGCTGCCAGCCCCAAGGATACCGACCTGCTTTATCTGACGTGCACCTACATTCTTCAGTCATTCACATGGGAATCCTGTCTGTTTCACAAGACAGCCGGTGGGTGACCGATCTCTAGAGGTGGTGAATGATTGCTTTAGGAGCTGTGAGACTGAGTCAACTACTGGATTTTACAACGTCCTTCTCTGCACCAATTCCTTCATTTTATTGCATCTCAGTTTCATCAAATGTCTATTTCATGGCTTATTCTTTTGATGTGGATGTGGACGCGCCTGGATTTTTTCATCCACTGAGAATTGTGTACACGTTTTGCAGCTAGAAACGGAGTTGACATGTTTTACTTGCAGTCTCTGGAGAAATCAAGGTATAAAAATACCTGTGTCATTATAATCCGAATAAAAACATACCACACACAACAATGACAGGAGTATGATGATTTATTCATGACAACGAACCAGGTTTTGTTGGAAGATTCCAACATTTTTAAGCAAACAAGGGTTTCTTTTACATTTTTCAGTAAACAAAATCCTAAACTTCATTGCAAGTTAATACGGAAATTAAACTCCCTCGTTTTTTTTTCTACTTCTGCAGATTACCAGAAAACGTTGGCGTATATGTCTTACATGTGACAGGGTCAGATTATGATGTACAGCAGAATGCGCTATCAGCGTCTGACATTCATAACGTACTGCAATAATTAGGAACAGATAAACACGAGTTCGCAGTGACCGTACAGTAGTAACATTGTATTTAATTGGGCAATTTCAGAGCAAGACCTCTCATTACCACGATTCCCAGCCCAGTGCAGAAAACACTGAAAACATACCCAGCTGCCAAGCCTCAGACACGAGCTCTGGGAACACTTGGGGTCATTCGGACAACCCTAAATGACGAGAAGCCTATACCGTGGCAAACACTGACCCGAAACCACAGCCTCATCAGGGGCTCTGCGGCTAAACCCGCTTGAGTGTGGACACTTGGCTGTTCCCTCCGGCCGGCTGTCAAAATGGAGTTTCTGTTGAGTTAATCACACATTTTTAAAATGCTGAAGTGGAGATACTTCAAACAAATTCCTGGAAACAATAGCCATTTTTTAGAATAACTACATTTGAGATACAATTGAGATGGGCCAGTGTTACATGTGTTACTTCTACTCTTCAAGCCCATTGTATTTAAAGTTATCTAATCACAACTGCTGAATTATTATTCATTAATATTATTCATTGGAGGTAGCAATCCCTTTATGAATATCAGTCTCTCTTTTTTTTTTTTACAGTCTAGTAGTGACATCATTTTTATTGCAGTCTAGTAGTAACATCGCCTATCACCCCTAATAAGAAACGGCATGGCTGCTCAGCTGTAATAGCTTATTGCAGTTTACTTATGACGTCTCAATGCCTGCTGCCTGTGTGGAAGACAGACCACGGAGCACAGCACAGATATACCATAGCCTGATGCACACATGCTGCTAAAGTTGAATGAATGCATGTTCACTAAGTGTACCAACATCAATCAATGAGGCACATCCGTTTGTGTTGGAGAAACTTTGTTGCATTTTTATTGTAAATAGGTAAGTAACGGGTTAACTACTGGTGCTTCAAGACCTATGCTGGCTCCTGTCTGACTAGCCAACGAGCACCTGGACTACACTAAACCTGGTGATATGATATACTCTTTAGGGTTTACCCAGTGATTCATTCGTAAACAAATAACTGATGGGCTCCCGTCATGAGACAGCTTGCAGCATGTTGAAGCTTGCAGAAGCCTCCTGCTAATGCTGCCTAAAACAGAATCAACTATGAAAGTGGGGAGAGGATGTGGCGTTATGGTCAGAGCTGCAGCAAAGCTGGGGAGCCAGGTTTGAGTCTGCATCGGCTCATCATCCTGTGATTCTCGGCAAATCACTCAATCTCCCCGTGCCTACCATAAATGAATGTGTCCTTAACTGGTGCTCATGAAAAGGGCTGGTGTTGATGATTAAGTGCCGGTTCCGAGCAGCGTAAACCACCGGCTCAAATTCCATAGCCCAGGAATTAGAACTAACCCAGGGTGGTGAACTCCGCTCCGCTCGCGGAGTTTGCGGAGTTTCCTGCACATCGTGTTATGCGGAGCTCTCGCAGTTCCGAAAGACTCAGCTTCGTGTAGTGGAGCAGAGTTTTTTTCCTCGCTCGCGATCGTGAACGGCAAGTTGGCGAGCAAGGAAAATCAACCTCCCAACGAGATTTTTCCTCGTTCGCGATCGTCAACATCAAGTTGGCGAGCGCGAGCGTGGAAAATAAACATCCCGGCGAGATTTCTCAACGCGGGGTGGTCAGGTTTCTCATTGCGAGTGGTCGTGTATGCTCGTGACCGCTCGAGATGAGAAACTGCTTGTTCGCGTTGAGAAAACTGCCGCTCGAGTAAAATTTGACTTGAGTGGCAGAAAAGGGAAAGAAGGGACTGCTTGCGCTGTGAAAGGTGCTGTTCGCGATGATTGCACGGTGCGGACAAGCATCCGCACTGTGCAATCACCACAAACAGCATTTTTCTATGGAACTCCGCCACTTGCGGAGCTCCGCGTAGCGCTGTGGAGTTTTTTTGCCACTTCGTGGAGTTCCGCGTAGTGCAAATCCGTGAACTCTGCCCAGGCCTAATTAGAACTCATGCACCTGGTGGACAGTTACGACGTAATGCCCAATTGCTCAGGCTTACAACTGGCCATGGCACTACTAGAACACAATCTCTTTCATCCTGGGGTCCTGCTGTAAGGAATAGTTGAGAATTGGCAATACGAGTCCCCATTTGGTCTCCTTTCTTTGGGCGCTTTAGACACCAAAATCCTTTGGATGGCCCCATAAATCCGCCCTGTCACAGAGGCGGCTACTGTCAGTACTGAGGCCCTCAAAAGACTGCTAAAGTGGAGAAGGCCCAGTGTCAACATGCATTTAACCCCCCACCTCATTGCCCTCCACACCCTAGAAGTGACCTTACCCGTGGAGTTGATGATCAGCCCCACTCCTGCACTACACTACTGAAGCCCCCACACTGTACAAGGTTGTGGGGGGTGCGTGAGTGGGCAGGGGAATGCATCACTAAGCCCCACATGCCAAAATATTGTGCTGCGTGCAATGCCAGAGACCACAGAATTACAACTGCTAGGTAGAATGAAAACTAGCTTTTTAGCTCTTCTGAAATGCCTGGGCACTGGCAGAAATAAGGCATTTAGGGCAGCATGTTCATGTTTTTTGCACAGCTACAGTTCATTACACATTACAGGAAATCGGGAATTTCTGCATGATTACTAGGCATTATGAACTACTAGCAGCCCGTCCTTACGTTGTCCGGGTATGAATTGCTGCCGGCCAGTAGTATATTTTTTTGTAGGATTTCGTTTTGATAGCATTTCTTATCTGTGACAGTCCTGTGAAACGTTCCGATTCACAGTGCACTGCTGATGCACTTAAGAGTGCGAGTTCAGTAGTGTGTGAACTCGAGTTTCCCTACTTTATTTTTCCTTGCAATATTATATCGCGCAAACTCGAAAACATGGCATGAGCACAATTTACATTACAGAAGAACACATTAATTTGTGGTAGGCACGGGGGAGACAAAGCGATTTGCATGGAATCACAGGATGTTGAGCTGATGCCGAGATTCGAACGTAGATCCCCAGCTCTAAAGTTCGCAATTCTAGAACTTGTGGCGGGAGGTGTGTCTAAAAGTGTATGTCGGTGCTGGCCATCAATGAGAGAGACCTGTGCATTTTTCAAATGGGTGGTGAAAAAATATGAGTATGTTGCTGGAGATGTGGGCCGCCGTGCCACCAATGTACTTACCGGGGGAGGGTAAACACCCATTATTCCGCAACTTTCTTTCCGCATACCATCACTCCGCCTACTTTCATTACGAAAGTACCATGACTCCGCAATGCCATTATAACGCACGGCATTACATTTTATATGCTTTTACCACGCATACATTTACAACGAAATTCGTTTTAAATGCATGAATGGTAAAGGCATGTTTTTTTTAAAATGTTTGGATAAGGTAAGTATGGGTTTAGGGGTATATGTTTTGGGGTACTGAGGTATATGTTTTGGGGTGTTTGGGTACTTTAAGGGTTCAGATATAGTTTTGGGTTATGGGGTACAGGGGTAGTTTTAGGGTTTAGGGATAGGTATGGGTTTTGGGGTGCAGGGGTATTTTTAGGGTTCAGGGCTAGGTCTGGGTTTTGGGGTATAGGGGTATTTTTAGGGTTCAGGGCTAGGTTTGGGTTTTGGGGTACAGGGGTATTTTTAGGGTTCAGGGCTAGGTTTGGGGTTTGGGGTACAGGGGTATTTTAGGGTTCAGGGGTAGGTTTGGGTTTTGGGGTACAGGGTTATTTTTAGGGTTCAGGGCTAGGTTTGGGTTTTGGGCTACAGGGGTATTTTTAGGGTTCAGGGGTAGGTTTGGGTTTTGGGGTACATGGGTATTTTAAGGGTTCAGGGCTAGGTTTGGGTTTTGGGGTACAGGGGTATTTTAGGGTTCTGGCTCCCCTCTGGATGTATGCCCTCTCAGGATTATTAAACAGTGCAGGGATACTCTCCTGCCCCCCCCCGGTTGATATTATGAATAGAGCCATGAGGGATGGCCTCTTCCCCACCCAATGGAAAAACGCGGTGGTAAAACCTTTACTTAAAAAGACCTCCCTGGATCCTGCGGTTCTAAAACATTTCCGGCCCATATCACTGCTTCCAGCTCCAGCAAAGATGTTAGAAGCACATCTTAACAAGCATCTTGCCGCTTTTGTAGAGAGCTCGGCCTGTCTTGACTCTTCCCAACATGGCTTCAGGAGGGAACACAGTACCGAGTCGGCCCTCACCATAGTGTTGGAAAATATCCGCACGCGTGTTGATGGGGGCCAGACCACCCTTCTGATCCTTCTGGATCTGACGGCGGCCTTTGATACCCTTTCTCCCTCAGTTTTAACAGCTCGGCTGAGGGAGGTTGGGGTTCAGGGGGCAGCTCTAGATCTACTCACTTCTTTCCTCAATCATCGAGTGCAAAGAGTGAAGTTGGGGGAGTACCTATCTCCATCCCTGCCTGTGCAATGTGGGGTCCCTCAGGGGTCGGCTCTTAGTCCGACCCTATTCAACATCTATGTGACCCCACTTGCCAGGCTCATTAGATCCTCTGGGATGGAGATAGTATCCTATGCGGATGACACCCAGATCCTTGTCTCTCTCTCCCAGTCAGGCACCCCGACTGCCTCCAATTTTAGATCTTGTATGGAGGCAGTCGGTCAATGGATGATCCATAATTCATTGAAACTGAATGGAGAGAAGACGGAGGTGATGGTGTTTGGAGGGAAAGATGACGTATGGTCATCTTGTTGGTGGCCAGACTCATTAGGAGTTTGCCCCACCCCTACCTCCTCTGCAAAAAATCTTGGGGTCATGATTGATCCTGCCCTCAACTTGGGTAAACAGGTCAGCTGAACCATCTCTACCTGTTGGGGCATTATCCACATCCTGAGGAGGATCAGGCACTACTTATCACTGCAGGCAAGGAAACAGCTTGCAGTTGCCCTCATTGGCTCCCGGCTGGACTACTTCAATGCGCTGTATGCGGGAATGAATAAAAGTCTACTGCAGCGCTTGCAGGTAGTCCAGAACGCTGCTGCCAGGTTTGTCCTGGATCTCCCCAAACGTGCCTCAGCTACAGCGGCCAGAAAGATGTTACACTGGCTTCCTGTTGAGAACCGCATCCACTTCAAGACCCTATGTATGACCTATAGGACCCTAGCTAGAAATAGTCCCACTGGTGTAGGATCTATCTTGTCCCGCTATATTCCCTCTAGGGATCTGCGTTCCTCTAGTAGACTTCTTTTGTCAGCCCCTCGATTCAGGAGAGCTAAATGGGGTGGCAGGGCTTTTTCCACCTTGGCGCCCAAGTGGTGGAATGCCCTTCCACTGGAACTAAGATCCCTACCCACTCTTCAGGCATTCAGAAGTGCTCTGAAGACGCATCTCTTTGTGCAGGCTTGCCTGTAATGGTGTCATGCTTATGTTTATGATATGCTTTGTTAGGCGCCTTGATGCCTTCGGGTTATTGTTTGCGCGATACAAATTTTATTCAAATCAAATCAAATCAGGGTTCAGGGGTAGGTTTGGGTTTTGGGGTACAGTGGTATTTTTAGGGTTCAGGGCTAGGTTTGGGTTTTGGGGTACAGGGGTATTTTTAGGGTTCAGGGGTAGGTTTGGGTTTTGAGGTACAGGGGTATTTATAGGGTTCAGGGCTAGGTTTGGGTTTTGGGGTACAGGGGTATTTTTAGGGTTTAGGGATAGGTTTGGGTTTTGGGGTACAGGGTATATTTATAGGGTTAAGATGGGTTAGTGTTTAAGGGTGTTGGAGTATTTTAAGGAGTACGGGTGGGTTATGATTATGGGGTGCAGGGGTATTTAAAGGGAGCAGGGTGGGATTAGCACACAATATGAGACATGGCATGAAGGGCGGAACGTACCTCACGCCCCCAGCATTTGTCACGCCCCTAGCACACGACCACAGCACAATGCAAACACGCCCACAAGGGACTACTTTGCTGGCACGGTTCTTTTACCTTTTAAATGTATATCGTGGGCGTCTGCATAGCCTATGTCCTTCTGCCTCAATTGCCCTTTCCAACGCTGTATTGGGTGCTGTGATTGGTGCTGTGGTTCTTGAGATTACCCGCCTCAAAGGTTTGGGCTGTCTCTTTATTATATTAGTATAGATTGCTATTTTGAAAGTGCAATATAATTAGGTCTACCAACAGTGGGAATTTACTTTAGCATTACCCACAGACTAGGCATTATGCATTGTGAACAGAAACTCTAAGGGATTATAAAGACGAAAAATATTGTTATGAAATAGCTAATTCAATATCTATAAATTATGGATTACATTTTCAGCTAGGAAGGAGTCCAAGCATTATATAGGGCTACAAATAATCATGTTGTTTTGCATTGTAAGGTATTACGTAAAAGGTGACATCCAGATACTACCACGGATAGATTTAACATCACCTATCATGACTGAAAAGTTCAAAATAAGGACAAGTGACGTATGGCAGTACTCTCCAGCTAACTGACATGTTACTCAGGGATATCTCCACTGTCAAATATTCATCCCTAGTTAAAGACATTCATTTTGAGATTTCAAAAAAATCCTTAGCTTTTGAAGTTTTTTTATTGTCTTTTTCTGTAGATGATTAGGGGTTATATAATATTTACAAGTACAATATATTGTATTTGTTACTATATACAGGATAGTGTAACAAATGATGCTAATGTGAATTGTAAATGATTATGGAAGTGTACTACCTCCGGGTTACAGAGTCAGTATGCTAGTAACCCTTGTTTTATATTTCCAGGGCTGACCTTGTGCTCCTTGGTTGTGCAGATTTTGCAGCTCTGCCTTGTCATCCTAACGTAAAATATATAAAACAAATAGTAAATATTATGTATGATGAAAAGCAATGTAAATATGAATCAAGGATTGAGGTGTACAAAGGTGACTTTGAAGCCTAAGGGCATATTCACAAGGACTTGCGATACTTATTGCAAACGCCAGTTAACAGCAGTTTTTGTATCGCTGCCTAACCCTGAAATCTATCGCAATGTTAGCGGGATATTAACAAGCCGTTGCTACATGGTGATAGTAACAGGGACCAGCAGTGAAAACTGCCACTAACAACAGTGCGATGGCGATAGGAAATCCGGCGTTAGCGGGCGATAACTAGCGATAGGCCCCTTAGCGGCTAAAAAACACACGCTAGTTTTCTTGCCTCTAATGCAAAAATAGCCTATCAGTCAACCTCCAACATCAAATAGGCATAAAAAACAAGAACATGCAGAATGGAGCAGCCAGGGCCAAGAGCAGCACACATCAACAGCCCCTGCAAGCCTGCCAACATCCAGGATGACCAGGATGAGAGCCTGGATGCCTCACCGGACCTGCTTCTGGAGTCTGGATGCCTCGCTGGACCTGCATCTGGAGAATGGATGCCTCGATGGACCTGCTTCTGGAGCCTAGATGCCTTACTGGACCTGCACCTGGAGCCTGGAGTGGGATGCGGAGGAGCTGTGGAATCGATGAGCCATGACGGTAGACATTGAGGCGCAACGATTGCCCGTACCTGATGGTGAAATCTGGCAGGTCGCATGGAGACACGTTGCAGACGTGTGTGAGAAGACCGCCTTGAGACCATTGGAGCTGTTAATAGTAGAGGCGCTCCTGCGCACCAAAGTAGTGAGGTCTACAACGCATACTACAATCCACCACTACACCGGGGTGCAAAGAGGGGATTTCCAACGGTGTGTGCCGTCTCCATGCATCACAGGCCGGATGATGTTGGGCTAGCCATACGCTTAGGAAGGTGAGGCCCCTGTGCTATGCTGAACTTGTGTGGCGTGAGCGCTGCAACTTCACGCCTGAAGAGGTCCTGCTGCATCAACTGCATCGGGAGGTTCACCAGAAGACTTGGCAGCGACTGCTGTACCCAACCTAGTGAAATCACACATGGCTGAGGCTCCCGCTGGCTGAGTCACAGATTTGGAGAGAGTGCAGTGGATTGCACCACAGTGTCAATGTCCAGGTAAGGAGAAGGTGGGAAACGTAGTGCAGGAGGGCCGGGGGGTAAGTCGCTCAGGCCTATCACACGTACATGACGCACCACCAGCGGTGGCTCTTCCGCTATGGTGGAAGAGTGTTGCCCCACTGCCTCAAGCAGTGCAGAAAAGGAAAAATCATCACATGATGATGATAACTAACTGATGTGATCCAGCTATGTATCCTCATGGGGTGGGAGGGTGGGTAGGACTGCTCCAAACACGGAGCAGGGCAAAGGGCAGATTGTCTTGCCCACTGAAGTGCGCAATGGCGGTTTGGTCTACCCAAAAAGGCTGCCCAAAGCAGTCATGCACACTTCCCTGTTCGCAATGCAGGCTGCATTACAGCCTGCATGGAGAACATGCCCACCCCTCCGGCCCCTGGTTGCATGACTTGTCCCGTTGCCAATTACCAATCCCACCTACGCATCATAGCATTGTGATTGACTCACGGGAGGGAGTATGGCTGCCTACTTTCTTGTCCTGGAGGCAGGCGCAGGAGAGCAGGCGCTACAAAGACACGGGACCCGGCTTCGAGGTAAGTCTTCCCTCATTAACATTTTTAAAACACCCGCTCACACACACATCCCTGCGTCCACGCCCCATCCAGTGTTCTTTCCGGCGTTTACCACCTCACCGCTCTCCAGCCCCCTCAGCACTTCTCAATGGCGGCTGCTGTGAACCCATCCACAGCGGGGGTACCACTTGTGTTCCATACGTAGTTGCGACGCATGCCATAACTGCATTCCATTCTAATGCATATTAATACTAGGCACATTGCAACAGTAGAGTAGGTGTTGCATAGGGGAGACATAAATATCACTATTATCACTTCAGTGAGTGCAACCCAAAACTAACCTTTGCACCCCAAACCTAACTGTGAATCCTGGAATTCCTTTTTTAGTGCCCAAAACACACCCAAAAATCGAATTTAAGCCAAATGCACACCCCAATTTCCATATTTTATTAAAATACACTCCCCAATTTCCACAATTTACCCCAAAACACTCCTCAATTTCCATAATTTACCCCAAAAGACACCCCAATTTTCAAAATGTACCCCAAAACACACCCTAATTTTCATATTTCCCCCAAAGCACACCAGTTTGACATATTTTACCCCAAAACCCAGCTGAAATTACATATTCTACATCCAAAACCCATACCCACCCGAAAAACATTAAATTACCCCATTACTGACCTCACAATGCGTTGTAGTCAAACGCGATGTAAAGGCACCTACGTTGTCGGAGTTGCGTTGTTAACAATGTACTGCCTGCATTGTAATGGTCGTCTCCAGTGCCAAAGGCAACCCATAGGCTACACTGTTCGCATCCGTCTGCCCATGGACAGCGCTCAGCACCAAGGAGCCTTCCTCTTGGACACTCCACCGCTACAACGCCAGTACCCTCCTCGCCATCAACTCTGGACACCACCTAGCCTGCCAGGGCCAGCCTCTGCTCCGGACTGGACATTGCCATCACCATCACTGACGGCTCCAGTATCACCCGCAAGGAGCACACCTACCGTCAAGGAGGAGACATTGCCATCACCCACAGAAGCACACTCCGACTGACCACTCACTATAATGACACAAGGGGGACCATGGACCACCTAAACTCACAGATCCAGACCTAGCTTCAAGCACATCCTCTAGTGCAGTCCCCCTGGGCCATGGTCCCCCATTCTCCAATACCATTGTAGACCTCATTCCACCCGAGGCTCTCCCATCCACCGACGACATCCTACTCTGTGAACTCAGATTCTACCTTGACAACCCCAGTGACCAGGACACCACCCCCTCCTGGGAAGGTCCCCTACATTAGATGCAACCAGCAACTCACAGCAACAAGCCACATAGCAGGCCACACAGTCGAGCACGGCACCTCCGCCAGGGGGAACTTCCATCACAGCCACAAAAGTGGACTCTCCTGGGCCGACCATTATTGGTAACATCACGTCGTCACCTGGCGCACCGGACGCCACCACCATCATTGCAGCCTCTCGCAGTTGGATCAAGGCCACCGAAGAACGTCTCGTCAAATCCCTCTGCACCAACACTCCACCAATGCTTTCAAACGATGACACCGCAGAGTACAACCACCACCGATGGCTCTCCATGAGCGCCGATATTCGGGCACCCCTCATGAACGGCACTGCATCAGTACCTTCCGCCTGCCTGATGTAGGCATGAGGGTAACGCAGTGCCACAGGGATAGGCTGGCCTCATGCATTGATGGAGTTGCTTCATGGTTGTGACCCGACTGCAGCAATGCGTGACTTTTGTGCAGACAGATACGTCAGGATTCCTGACGTATCTGTCATTACTTGCGTCATGGAGCACTATCCAGTGAATACAGCACATCCATGCTGTCGGAAGAAGGTTGTAGTGAGAAGTGTTGCAACGCTGTCTTGTCGCATCGCTGCAACACTTTTCATGACAGGGGCCAGGAATGTGCACTGTCTCATTGATTGTGCGCATTCCTGCACTGGAGTTTTGTTGCAGGGCAGCGCTGCAACATTACCTGCAGAGCGGTCCAGCACCAAAACCTGCTGAGATATGGCCCCAAGTTTTATCCCCATTTTTAAGATCAGTTATTTTCTGGTCTTAAGTAACTGGCAGTTAGAGCCAGTTTTTTTGATCTTCAGAAGTTTAAGGATCCCCTTGTGAATATGGAGTAGTGGTGTTTGCGGCAGTTTTTGCACGGGAACCCCTCTCCTGCATATAATTATCGCTAACAGAAGTGGCGATCATTACAATGGACGTTTTCACCTAAACACTGTCGCTAACAGCTGTTAGCGACAGCTTGGTAATAGGGCGATAAAATTATCACTGCATTAGCGGCAGAAAATTGCAGCTAACGTGGCGATAATTCCTTCAGAATATGCCCCTAAGTTTGTTAGATTGTTTGTGAGATGTGAGGATTGATCGTAGTTCTAAGGCCTTATTACGACGTTGACGGTCTTCCAAAGGGACCGCCACCGCAGCCCTGTGAGTATGGAGGTCCCAGGACATATTAAGGCCCAAAAGTATGATGGTATGAACTAGAAGAATGCTTAAAGCCAAAGTTAGCGTCTCATCAGTGTCTACTTTATAATAGTTGTAGGCCCTAGCAAAAAATTTACTACGCTGGTGTCATTCGTATCATATCAGCAATTTTTGTTATGCTTGTCACACAAAATTCAGAAAATTACCCTTGATGGCATATTGTGTAATTATGCCGCTGTTTGCAACCACATTATAGCGCAGTAACAATAAGAACACAAGTTGCTGCTGTTTGAGCGAGTTTTGCAATTTACTTTTTTTTTTTTTACATAAAATGCATCCTGCATCCTTGTGTCAAAAACTGACTCAAGGACGTATTTTGTGCAAAAATAGTGCAATAAGTGACAGATTGCATTTTGCGTGATTATGTTTAATTTTGCATAATTCTGAAATTTCATGTAACTACGCCAAGGTTTTGCTTACACCTAATAATAAGTGAGTTTAACATATAGGAAACCACTACTGAAATTGTTATTTTTTATACATTTCATAATAGTCTATGTTTATATTGTTAGGTGAGCAAGAACTATAGTTGACTTATGCGTAGCTCTTCTTTTTCTCATAAGGTTCCAATCCTAAAAGCTTTAAGTGCAGTGCCCTCAGCTTAGGTACTGCAAGTTACAGCTGGTGAAGAGAAGGTTTGAGTTTAATGTCAAGAAAATGTGCCTATTTCACCTCCCTTGGCCTCTCTCCATTGGCTTCTTGTAAAGCAGGGTTCTATTGGTATCTCTCTGCTTGGTTCATGAAGTTCTCTTTGAAATGCAGTTGACACACCTCTGTCAGCCCTTCGTTTTTTTATAAAACAACTCGATGTTTTTGGTCTGAGAATTCTTTCTTGGTGACAGTATCTACGTTTCGTCCTGCTTCCATAGGGGGAAGAGCCTTTTCAGTTGTGGAAGCCATGCACTGGAATCCACTTCTGTTGTCATTACAATCTCAAACCATCATGTAGCATTATGATATACCTTTTTGTGTATGTTTGCCCTTTACTCATACCATAAGTAAATATGTAAATATCCGTAATCATACTGTCTCTTTCAAATGAAAAAGCTAAAAACCAAGGATTTAAGTGGTTTCTGGGTAGGGTCATAGTATGACTATATGTAATACAGAATATTAGAACATTGAAATGTTGAGAGCTTCATTGAAGACAATAGAGTAGCTCCAGTCTTATAATGGCTGGTATAAGGTTTCTGCTCCAACATTCCTATGTTTATCTTTCTCCATTTTACCTTAGAACATTCTACCCTTGGAGGGTGGAATACTCTAATAGCATTATAGCCTTTCTGCAAAGGGCTATAACTGTTGTTAAAGGCCCTCACCCTCATTACCTCCTTGTTAGTCTTCCTCGCCACATGACTTACATAGTGAGCTTCAGCTGCACGACAGAACCCTCCAAAGTAAAAAAAGCCTCCCACCCCCTCCCAACATGGCCGACCAGTCACCCCTGACCTCTATAAGAGGAGGGCCGGCCCAACCAACAGCCTGTTTTTTTTTGTTCTGCGCGATTCTCTCCAGAGGCGCTGTACAGGTAAGGTTGGACCTGCTCTAGCTGGTCCTTGGGTTTTGGGTTGAAGGTCCTGCCTTAGCGGACCCTGGGACCTGGGACTTAAATCCCCCCCCCCCCTCTTCCTTCCCCCGATCCTGTGGGGCCGGTTGGGTGCTGCCTGAGGCGTGCCAGGGGTGTACAGGGGGGGGGGGGGTGGCGGCCGGGAATGTGGGGTGGTGTACCCTGGTATGTTTCCGGTCGTTAGGACACGCCCCTTGCAGGCTCTGGTGTCCAGCGCTGGGGGTTTCCCTGTTTTGTTTTACGGGGGCTTCAGTTGCTTTTGGGCCCCTGGCGTGGGGCGGCCGCCGTTCCCTGGCTTTGGGCTGTGTGGGGAGCGGACCCGGCCTCCTTCGAGCTTACGGGTGTATACCGATGCACAAACACCCTCCCGGGGCTGGAAGCGCGATAGCGGCGGGCAGGCGCATTCTTACCGCAGTTCTTCAGGGCGGTCCACTGGGGTGCTGCTGGTGCTGCCATCGCCCGTTCGTGCCCCGGGAAGGGTCCTGGTGCTCGTTTGGCAGCGCTGGTCGCTGCCGCCGGTGAGGGTGTTTTCTGGGCTTCGGGCCACGGCTCAAGGCCGCGCTGGGATTGGCCCGGGCGCCTCCCGCCCCTTGTGGGCGGGGTTTCGCGCCTAGCGCGGTTTGTTTGTTTTGTAATCACCGGCAGCTGGGCTCCCCGGCTACCTATTTAATTTCCCGGCGTCTTGTGTGCCCCTGAGTTTCTCCACTTCTTTGAAAGTGGTGGTGTGTTACTCTGGAGGATGGAGCAGGATTCGGTCACGGGGGGGGGGCAGGTCTCTGACTCCGTATCTGCGATGCCCTTTACTGCACATTCCCTTCAATTAATGATTCAGTCTGCGGTGGCTGATGCCCTTGCGCAGCGTGATGCCCAGGGCCCTCCCTCGCCAAAACGTCCTTGCAGGGACCCCACGCCTGGTTCTGATGCGGAGGGGGAGGAGGAGGATCTCCATGGACGTTACATCCAGGGTCTGGAGCTTCGTGAGGTCCTTTCCCACATCAAGGAGAACTTGGCTTTCCCTCCTCCTGCGGCGGAGGATGTCTCCGATGATTTCTTTGTACAACGCAAGGCTCCTGACTCCTTTCCTCTGCATGCATCAGTTAAGAAGGTCATTGAGGGGGAGTGGATGGATGTGGACAAACAGTCCTTCCCTCGGTTTTTGTCTCGCCGTTATGCTGTTGATGAGTTCACTACAGATTTCCCTCAGACGGTGAAGGTGGACTCTCTGGTGGTGGGTCTATCTTCCCAGGGTTCCATCATTTCGGAGGATGCCTCCCCCTCTGACCCTGTGGACAAGCGCGTGGAGGCTGCTGCTAAGCGTTCTTATGCTGCGGGGGGTGCGGCGATACAGGCCCTGCATCAGATCTGGCTGCGGCATTGGAAGTCGGAGGCGGCCCAGAAGGCTCTGCTCATGAAGATTCCGTTTTCTGGGGCTAAGCTGTTTGGCCCTCCTCTGGAGGTTATGATTAAGAAGTCTGCTGAGGACCGCAAGTTGCTGGCTCCCATCAAGTCGTCTGAGGCCCGCTTCCCGGGTCGCGGCCGGATTTTCTCCTCGTCATCCAGGGGTAAGGGCGGCGCGCCCTTTCGTGGGAGGGGTCGCGGCCGGGGCGCCCCTTACTTCAACAACCCGGTCTCAGCCGGCTGCGGCCGCTGCCTCTGCCACCCCAAAATCCTGACTACCAGCCGTCTCCCTTTGGGGTGTTCCCTGTGGGGGGACATCTCCGCCACTTCGTCCCGGCCTGGGTGGAGTCTGTCGCGGATCTTTGGGCCCTTCAGATTGTGAAGGAGGGATTCTCCATCGCCTTCTCCTCGCCTCCTCCGGATTTTTTCCTCGCTACGCCCCTGCCTTCCTCCCTGGTCAAGAGACGGGCCTTGCTGGCTGGAGTTCAGGACTTACTTGCCAAGCGGGCCATCCGCCCTGTCCCTCCCTCTCAGAGGGGTTCAGGCGTCTACTCCATCCTTTTTCTGGTGAGAAAGGTGTCTGGGGATTTCCGACCTGTGTTGGGTTTGAAATGGTTGAAATCTTATATTCCACATACTAAATTCAAAATGATCTCTCTGCAGGAAATTCTGCCTCATCTGGTACAGGGCGAGGTGGTGGCTTCGCTGGATTTCCTCGACGCCTACCTCCATGTCCCGGTCCATCCGGTTTCTCAGTCCTTCCTCAGGTTCTGCGTTGGAGGTTCCCACTATCAGTTCCAGGTACTTCCGTTTGGCTTTTCATCTGCCCCGAGGGTATTTACTAAGATCCTGGCTCCCCTGGTGGGTATTCTTCACCAGGAGGGGATCAGGGTTTTTCCGTACCTGGATGATTGGTTAATCTCTGCCTCTTCTTTTTCCAAGGGGATGCTGCACGTCGGACGTGTCTGCGAGGTCCTCTCCTCCCATGGCTTCCTGATCAACGAGCAGAAGTCACATCTGTCACCCACTCAGGACTTGCCCTTCATTGGGGGTCGTCTGGACATGGTGCTGGGGAAGGTGTTCTTGCCTCTAGGTCGCCGGGACACTTTGTGGCGGGATCTGAGGTCCCTTCTGGCTCGGGGTTCTGCCCCGGTTCACCTCTGGCTACGAGTTCAGGGCCTGATGTCGGCGACCATAAATGTGCTCCCCTGGGCTCGCCTCCACCTTTATCCCTTGGTAAACCATCTGCTATCCTTCTGGGATCCCCGCTCGGAGGATTACGAGTTCCTAGTCCCGGTCTCCCCTCAGCTTCGTTTGGAGTTGGGTTGGTGGTTGGTGGAGTCTCACCTCTCCGAGGGTCTTCCCTTCTTGGTATCCCCGTCCAGGGTGGTCACGATGGGGGGCGACCTTGGGCGCAGGTCGATTCAGGGTCGTTGGGATCTCCTGCAGTCACGCTGCTCCTCGAACTATCGGGAGTTGAAGGCAGTCCTCCTGGCCTGCCGTCATTTTGCTCCTTCTCTACGGGGTCACCATGTCTTGGTCAGGACAGACAACCAGGTTGTGAGGAGCTATGTCAACCATCAGGGGGGGTGCAGGGTTCGCTCCCTTTGGTTGCTGACTCCGGAGTTGTTGTCTTGGGCGGAGTCGTCGGTCCTGTCACTTCGGGCTGTCTATCTCCCGGGGTCCGACAATGTGGAGGCGGATCGACTGAGTCGGATCTTTCCATCGTTACCTTGTCTCTCCCTGACTCCGGTGTTGTTTCAACGCCTGGTGTCTCGCTTCTGTCTGCCGCTGGTGGATCTGTTCGGGGACGGGGAATCGGCCCTCCTACCCAAGTTCTGCTCTCTCCTCCCGGTTCCGGGGGTGTGGCGTGTGGATGCTCTGTCATTCACTTGGCCCTCCGGTCTTCTGTACGCATTTCCCCTGTTCCCCCTGATCCCTCGGGTCCTCTGCAATGTTCGCTTGGACAGAGCCAGGGTGCTTCCGGTGGTTCCCGGCTGGGTCCGCCGCCCCTGGTACCCTCTCCTTTGCGAGCTGGCGGTCCAGGCCTACTGGCCGATCCCGGATCTTCCCTTTACTTTGAAGGGCCCCCCGCTCCCGGAGTCGGTGTTGCGCCGGCTCCATCTGCAGGCCTGGCTCTTGCGCGGGTGACGCTGCTTGCTCTGGGCTGTTCTTCTGTGGTGGATTTGCTGCAGGGCTCCCGCAGGTCTTCCACCTTGTCCTCCTATGCCCGGCACTGGGCTTCTTTCTCGCGTTGGTGCGGTCTGCAAGGTGCTGACCCCGCCTCTGTGGATCCCTTGCGGGTCTTGGATTTTCTAGCTGAGGGGTTTTCCTTGGGCTTGGCCCCTTCTTCCCTATGGGCCCAGTGGGCGGCCTTGCGGGCCTTCCGCAGTCCGGATTTTGACGGGCTGGATTCCCTGGTGGCTCGTTTGCTCCGGAGTTGTTTTCTCCGTCGCCCTCGGACGCTCTGCCTGTCTCCCCCTTGGGATCTCCCTCTCGTCCTGCGAGCCCTTCAGGGTCCCCCCTTTGAACCCCTGGCCTCTGTGGCTATGCGGTTTCTCACCTTTAAGGTTTATGTTTAAATTTATTTGTTTGATTAATTAAAATCTTACAAAAATGTGACCTTAGAGAAAATATCAGCATCAATACACATTTAAAACATCATGCAAATAGTAAATGTAATTAAAAAGAGAGAGAATCAGAGAAAAATATAACTAGATAAAATTTTCGTTAAGACTTTTGGCAATCACATTTAAAATTTTTACAAAAGCAACATTCATTGGTAGGTCATTCGGGTTTAAGCACGCCATTATTGCTTGTCTACAGGTTCTTATTTCTCGTGCGTTTAACAACCTCCTGAGGATTAACCTCCTTTCTGAGACTATGGCAGGGCACAGACATACCAAGTGCACAATGTCTTCTTTTCCCCCCTTGCACAGTCTACATAACGTATGCCCCTCGTTTGACTTCCAGGGTGGAAGATGACACAAACCAGGCCATAGACCAAAGCGTGCTCCTATAAATGTTCGCTTACTTTGGACTGACCATGCAGTATGAAGGTATGGTTGGACTTGTTTTTTTTTGTAGCCGTTTATGATTGGCCATGAGTGCTTACGTTTTACTAATAGAGCTTTGTCTTTTAGCAGCGATAGGTGAGTAACCAGCTTATTGATTGTTTTTTTAAAGCTTTCCTGCATTATTGTGTTTTCCCAGATTGCTGATATTCCGAATTCTTCTTTTGCGTTGTTTAGGTATTTCCACGCTTGCAGTTTCTGGTTATCTTTCACCTCTCTCCACAAAGCTATAGACAATTGATTATCCTGATCATTCTTTACTCTATTCCAAACTTTTAATATTTGGCCTTGCCGGACATATTGCTGATTGTTCATACCGAATTCCATCCTTATTTGCGCTTGTGAGGCATTACATGGTAGGGTGAATAATATTTTATAGGTTTTTGCCACAGCATTGTTGATAAGTACGGCATCCTTACCGTTTAGCACTTCAGCACCATATGTTAAGGATGGTAATAGCTTGGCAGCTATGATTTTTAACAGTGGCCCGTATGACAGTGCAGATAGATTCTTTTGAAGGGTTCTAAATGCCGCAATCAAGCTGTTCGCCTTCCTTACAATATCTTCCCTTTGTGGTACAAAACTTCCGGTCTCATTGAAAAGGACACCGAGATATCGATAACTCTCCACTTGCTCTAGTTGTGTTTGTCCCAGCAACCATTTCATATTTTGTCTTTTTCTTCCTGTCACAACCATTATTTTTGTTTTAGTCTCGTTTATTGTCATTTGGTTATCCTTTGCATATTTAACTGTACGATCGATCAGTCTTTGCAGTCCCACTTTTGTGTGGCTCAGCAATACCACGTCGTCTGCGTATAGCAAGTTAGACATTTGTTTTCCAGCTACCCTAGGTGGATGTGAGTTTACCTCATTTAATGAATTAGTAAGATCGGCCACAAATAAGTTGAAGAGTAAAGGTGCAAGCACGCATCCCTGCTTAAGGCCACGAGTCACCAGTATTTTGTTGGTCAGAGCTCGGCCATCACCTATCCTCACCTTGACCCAGTTTTCAGAATATAATAGCTTAATAAGAGTCAGTAGTGAGCCTGGGATTCCGTAGCCCTCAAGTTTTTTCCATAGGAGGGATCTATTTACTAGGTCAAAGGCCGATCTGAAATCGACAAAACAAAAGTAAAGTGACTGTTTAGATAAAAGTGTCTTATCTATTAAAACTGATAAAATTAACAAATTGGTTGTGGTGCCTAAGCCCTTAATGAAGCCGGTTTGGTTTGGGGGAAGTATTGACTTTTCCTTGACCCAATCTGTCAGGATTGATAATAAGAGACCAGCGAATAACTTGGCGTCCGTATCTTGCAGGGTGATCAGGCGGTAATTCTCCGGAAGTTGCCAATTACCCTTTTTGAACACGGGCGATATAATTGACCCTCTCCAGGATTGTGGTATTTGCCCTGTGTGGATAATTTCATTGAAAACCTTTGTCAGATAGGTGGCCCATAGTAGGGGGTCCTCTTTGTAGAGGGCGAAAGGGATACCGTTGGGACCCGGAGCTCCATCCTTTTGTCTCTTTATTAAGTTTGCTACCTCAGTGATTGTGAAATGTATCACCTGATCCGTTTCAATTGGTCTTTCAGTGGGCTCTTTGTGGCCCCCACCTTTAAGGTGGTTTTCCTGGTGGCCGTTGTGTCTGCCGGGCGGATGGGCGAGCTGGGTTCGTTCCTCCGCTCCCCTCCCTTCTTGCGGGTTTTGCCTGACAGGTTGCTTCTCCGTCATGACCCCCGTTTTCTTCCCAAGGTTCCTTCCTTGGTGAACCGGTCTCGGGAGGTGTCATTGCCTTCTTTCCCTCCCAACACGGATCCTTCCTTGTCCTTGCTGGATGTCCGGGGTGCTGTTTTGGTTTATCTTGAGCGCACGTCTTCCCTTTCCCGGTGTGATAGCCTGTTCGTGACTTTCGGTCCCGTTCATTCTGGCCACAAGCCCTCTCTTTCCACCTTGAGTCGCTGGCTTAAACAGGCTATCATACTTTCCTATGCTTCGCTGGGTTTGTTGGCACCGGCGGGGGTCCAGGGTCGTTCCACTAGGAGTGTGTCTGTGTCCTGGGCTTCCTTCAAGGGTGTCTCCACTGAGGAGATTTGTCGGGCGGCGACGTGGTCGTCCCCCCACATGTTCATGGAACACTATTGCGTTGTCTTGGGTGGTTCTGTCCCTGGGGACTTCACTGGGGCCGTTCTGAGTGCGGGAGCTGTGACTCCTTGATGGCCTTTTCTTTGTGTCTTGATTCAGGTTTGCTGGAATTCCTGTTTTCTTTTCATTTGTACTGAATAAACCTTGTGTTGGTTTTTCTGCATCACCGTGTGGTGTTGTTCTTCTTGTGGTCAATGAAGCCTTTTGGCTTGGGTATTTGCTCACTATGTAAGTCATGTGGCGAGGAAGACTAACGAGGAGGTAATGCCCCGGTTACTTACCGGTAATCTTCATTACTCCGAGTATAGTCTTCCTCGCCACATGAGTTCCCTCCCCCCTCCCTGTCTGACTATCGGCTTCATTGTTTGCTTGGTGGTTCAGGCTGTTGGTTGGGCCGGCCCGCCTCTTATAGAGGTCAGGGGTGACTGGTCGGCCATGTTGGGAGGGGGTGGGAGGCTTTTTTTACTTTGGAGGGTTCTGTCGTGGAGCTGAAGCTCACAATGTAACTCATGTGGCGAGGAAGACTATACTCGAAGTAATGAAGATTACCGGTAAGTAACCGGGGCATTATTGTCCCTTGCCAGCAGCTTATAACTCGGGTTCAGGGCCTTTAACTACCGGACTAGCCAGAAGCAGCATGCTACAAGGCTACATTAAGTTGTTATTTAAATATAAACAGACAATGATATAGAAGTGGAAAATTTGATTTTGTTGTCTAAAGAAGTACTGATGTCTGCTAATCTAAAAGCTCAATTTTTCAAAAATTTGTTTGATTTATACTACACACCTGCTCGAATGTTAAAGTGGGGAAGAGGTCATGATGGTAAATGCTTTTGCTGCAAAGCAGATAATGCAGATAGTGTACATATTTTTTTTCTTGCCCTATATTAGGAAAATTTTATTTATTTATTTATTTATTGAACTTGTATTGCGCACAGCTACCCGCAATGGGTTTCCCGGCGCCAGGGACAGACTGAAGAAGAAAACAAGCAATTGCTGAAAGAAAAGAAAAACAGAACCGAAGAACTTAGAACAGAAGAGTATTCAATTTTTTGCGGAAAGCAAGAAGACTAGTTTCTGTTATTAGCGCCAACGGGAGAGCATTCCACATCTTAGGTCCTAGATATGCGAATGAACGGCCTCCCATTTTTGCCAGTCGGATTCTAGGAATCACAAGATTGCCATTGTTGGATGACCTAAGAGAGCGGCCAGGCTGATATGGCTGGGCAAGATTGTGCAGGTAGATGGGAGCAAAACCCTGACGAATCTTAAATAGGAAGCACAAAGTTTTGAAGACCACACGATCAGAAATTTTTAACCAGTGAAGGTCACGCAAAGCTTGCATTGTGGACGTTCTACGTGGAACATTGCGCAGCAGGCGAGCAGCTGAGTTCTGTACAACCTGGAGTTTATTGATTGTGGCTTTATCTGCTCCTAGATAGAGCACATTGCCATAGTCGATGCGGGACATCACAAGGGCTTGTACGACAGTTCTTCGAGTGGACTCAGGCAACATCCATATGATCTTCTGCAGCCAGCGTAGAGTATTAAAACAGATTGCAGCGACCTTAGTTGCCTGCTGCCTCATCGAGAGTTTATCGTCGATCAGGACACCGAGGTTACGAGCAACAGGCATGGGGGTAGGCAGCGAACCCATATCACTGGGCCAGTGTCTAGAGCGCCACAGATCTTTATGTTTGCCTAGTATGATCACCTCGGTCTTGTCACCGTTGAGCTTTAGACATTGAAAATTTTGTGTCTATTATTTTAAAAGTTAATTTAAAAATCACCCCTTCTATGATGATCTTAGGGAAGATTCCTGGCGATAGTCAAAATAATGAACTCTATCGTTCTCGACACTTTATTTTCTTTATAATGACAGTAGCTCGATTATGTATAGCTGTAGAATGGCTTCAAGAAAAACCCCCACTGTTTCAACAATGGCAAGCCCGGTTATATAAATTGTATAAGTTAGAGTGGAGTCTCTTTTCATTATCCGAATCCAGACGGAGAAAGAGATTGGGATGGAAAATATGGGGGACTTTTTCTGATTTTTGAGGTTTAAAGACTTTATGTTGAGTGTAAATTTGTATATACTCCATTGTATAGTTTTTCTCCTTTTCTTATTTGTATGTATATAATGTTCGTATGTATGTATGTACTATTCCTTATCAAATACAGGGCGGGACTTATATTTTGTTATGAACTATGTATTAAGTCTTATGTGATGACTATTCTGTGTACTTTGATTTTTGCCGTGTTCCAATAAAAAAAAATATATATATATATATAAACAATGTATAGCTATACATGAGTAATGATGGTTACTAATTTAATGGAGTGTGTTAATAGGATTTTTTCAGCCTTAATATAGCTGCCTCCATCAAATATGTATTAGCTGATGTGATCTGAGAGAAACACAGAGTGCACCCTGAGTTGTAGAGAATATCTATTTGTGATGAAAATAAATATTGACTATAAGAATAAGAGACAATATTATGCTTTTATGTTTTTCGGATTGTTCAAGACATATCAATGTATGTAGGGTGGTATTCTAGTATGGGAATATAACATCTGTTCGCACGAAAAGTTAAAGCAGGAAGCTTGCTCTGACCGGGTCTGCCCAGGAGATAAAATAATGAAAGTTGGTGAGAACACATACCTACAAGCAGCACATACATGATCCGTTAGCATCAAACATTGAACAGCTTTTGTATTCTTAGTGCTTTCACACTAGCTTGTGGTCATACACATATTTCTTTCAGAGAAAATCCTTTGGTGGAACCATTGCCACAATAACATTTTGACAGTACTTGCCCTGGATACTGAGGAGAAGTAGTAGTCTTCCTCCAATGTTACGCCTCTCCATCCCCTTATGACATTTTTCTTCACTTACTGGTTGGTGAGATTTACAAACATTCTCTTTAGAAGTTTGAGGCTACATACAGATGATCCAAAATAATGTTATATGCTCACCAATGTTCCAGAGGCTAAACTGTCAAGTAGAATATCTTTAAAACATTTACCGCATTAAAAAACACACACACACTTGCAAATGTAATATTGCAACTCTGGATGTGTGTGTGAAACCCTGGCTTCACTGGAGTCACAAAGACTCTGCATGCAATGAAAGACATCCCACTCACAATCTGTATATTCAGTTAATGAATTGGAACATTGTACACCTAGATTAGATTGCGCAATGTTACAATTTGCAGATTTCTGCATGCATAATATGGGATTGGGCATAATATTGTTCCTATATCACGGAGACCTAATGGTGCCATATAAATATGAGTGGGACAATATGGCGAATGGAGAAAAGAAAGCAGCTACATCTGACCCTAGTCATATTTCATGGAAATAGTCATGCCTGCAGACACATTCATGTATTTTCCAATTCTGCGGCGACAGAGGCACTCACAAGATAACACCAGTATCAATGAAGAGAAAGTGAAGTATCACTGATAAGCATGCAGCATTTTGGTTACCTAGAGGCAGTGACGGCTTGCTCTTATGGGCATTGGTCTCTGCCCTCCTTGTTTTCTGTCCTTTTTTATTGCACCAGTAGAATAGTGAATAACAGTTTATTATTCACTAATGATGCAATCCAAAAATGTAAGCAGCACCCTGGGGCCACTCTGTCTGATGGCTGGCACTGGTGCAGAGAGGTGACTGTACTAGTCATCAGACAGCTTTTTAAGGGATGGCGACATATCAGCCCTGGCCTCAGGGGCCTGACATGGGCAGGTGCCACCCTGTTAGTGACACGCTGCAACATCTTCTGTAAAGGCAGTTCAGGTGCTTTAGACCAATGCCCTGCAGTGCCCTGGGCTGCTCATCCATCAAGCTGTCATCTCACCCTCTGCAAGCTAGTCACAGGGTAAAATGGGATAAGGAGCCTCACTGAAATTTCTAGTCAGATTGGTGCATCAGGTTGGTATATGTGCTGTGTAAGCCTACGCTTTCAAGTACTTGCTTAAGTGCTTCAGGAAGAAGGAGTTGTGTTCCTGTCTTAAAGGTCCATGGAACACTTACCAGCTGAGAAGCGGCACAGACCTTCTAATATTACAAGATACATATCTGTCAAATGTTGTGTGTGTGTGTAGAAGTGAGTGAGTGAGAGACCAGGAAATGACCAAGAATTCAAGAATTCAAAAGAACTTTATTCGAATGTTCATAGTAACATCCATAAAAGCACATTTCAATAAAATTACAATTAGTACATATAATTCATATATTACTAGGAATCACATAAAGTAGAAATTCACAGGCAGAATATACAGTTAAAACATTATTTTAAAAAAATATATAAATAGTAAAACTGATTAAAAATAGAACTCTCGGCAGCAACACAATTATCCCTCCATACTTTTCCTGAATTTGATTGCAAGTTTTAAAAAGCTGCATACAAACAAAGTGCAATCGCTACTTAGTAGTTGGAGATAATAAAGTGCTGGTCGGATTTGTGCAAAATTCAGCTGTTTGAGAATTGGTTTTAGATATAATTTCCGTGGTACAAGATAAAAAGGGCAGATGAATAAAAAGTGTGCCAAGTCTTGCCGAGACTTATCGTCGCAGCCGCAAGGTGGCAACACTTGGCCTCGATGGGCCCCCCTCGGTACTGCCAGTAGAAGATGAATTAGGTCTAGGCGGAACCTCGAAAGCAAAAAGCGGTCATAACCTGATAGAGGCCATGACAGGTACAGTTCCATGTGTACAGAGGTTTTTAAAAGTACATGTTTCCGGACACTGTCTTTCTTTAGTTCCGCCTCCTCCCGGGCTAAGTACCTAAGAGAAATGAAGGTCTTCTTCACAGAGGTAATATCAGATTTTCTAATAAGTTCTGGGGTTGCAAAAAGGTCAGGACGCCCCAGTTCAGTTAAACATTTTCTAATATATTTGAGCCAGGGGACTTTAGATCCGTTTTCCCAGGTTATTGCTTCTTTTAAAATTTGTTGGGTATGGGGTATTTCAGTGTTTATCCAACAGTTTAGCCAACAAAGTATAGGATTTACGGCTAATCTGTCGCTTAAATATGGCATGCCCAGTTCCTCATGAACAGAGAAGTTACCAGTGCCCTTGGTACCCTCAAAACACGTTTTAAGAAGCTATTTTCTGCAACCTCCAGGCCTCTTGAAGAAGTAAACCCCCACTTGCTGTTTCCCTCTGAGGCGGAAGCCGGAGGTCTATTGTGCTCTCTTGCACCTTTCTACCTTAAAAACGATTGATTGCTAATAGTTTTAAAAATTGTATGATATTTTAATTGGAGCGCTTTTAAAACTTCCCTGACACCCCTACAGCGAGATCACTTCGCTGGGCACCCCCTTTCCACAGCGTCGATCCACTGAGGCGCAGGGAACATTTCAACACAACTTTGGCAGCCATCTTAGATTGGGCAGGCTCGCCGGAGAGCTCGACGCCCCTCCCGCCCTCCCTGGGTATTTAACAGGGCGTAATTCGGTTCCGCAAGATAACACTTGCTGTTTCCCTCTGAGGCGGAAGCCGGAGGTCTATTGTGCTCTCTTGCACCTTTCTACCTTAAAAACGATTGATTGCTAATAGTTTTAAAAATTGTATGATATTTTAATTGGAGCGCTTTTAAAACTTCCCTGACACCCCTACAGCGAGATCACTTCGCTGGGCACCCCCTTTCCACAGCGTCGATCCACTGAGGCGCAGGGAACATTTCAACACAACTTTGGCAGCCATCTTAGATTGGGCAGGCTCGCCGGAGAGCTCGACGCCCCTCCCACCCTCCTACCGCCCCGCCCAAAGTATGTATAAAAATAACAACATCGCCCGTCCGCGCAGCGGGCGGGCGCAGCAGGCGCGCCGGCGGCGCGCCGGAGGCGCGCCAGAGGCAAGCCCGTCTGCGCCCGTCCGCGCCGGACACGCGCCCAGCGCCATACCCCCTGTGTTTTTGGGCACTGAAAGGACTATTTACTCCGGTGATGAAATACGTAAGTTGAATCCCGGACAACTGACGACTTGTAGTCAGCACAATCTAGAGAATCTTTCAGATCAAGCTAAAATCGAGTGTAGGGGCTGCAAATCCATTATTCCCCTAAATAATGACAAAGCTAAATATCTGACTAATGGCTCCGCCAAGCATACTACTATATCCATCTCCCTCATCAATGCTCGCTCCTTGGCTAAGCATAGGCAGGATATCGCTGATCTAATTGTGGACCACGCGATAGACATCCTTTTTTTAACCGAAACTTGGATGGATGACACATCCGAGCCCGACCTTCAGGTAGCGGTACCGGACGGCTTTAAGGTGTATAGGCGGGACAGACAGGGGGGAAAAAGAGGAGGAGGCCTGGCTATTATTACTCGGGATATCTTCCCAGTTAGAATTTCTCCGGTGCCATCGCCGGCATGTGAGGCGCTGCACTTTGTCATTAATCTGAATGCTTCACACAATCTTAAGGGAGTGCTTATCTACAGGCCACCAGGACCTCGCTCAGAATTTCTCTCCACCTTCACCTCCTGGTTGAAACCCCTAGCCATTGAGGATTCCTTTATGGCATTAGGAGACATAAATTTCCATCTGGACAAGACAGATGAGGCGGATACACAAACGCTACTAGCAGAATGTAACACACTGGGCTTAAACCAGCACATAAAAGCTCCAACACATGACGCTGGGCATACTTTGGATGCTATCTTTTCCAACATCAGTGAGTTGGAGGTATCTAAAATTCTGCCTCTCACATGGACAGATCACCATGCTATTCTCTGTCACCTACCGTCTAAACGAATTAAACCTGCTAAACAGGCCCCTTTTCAAAATAAATTCAGAGTATGGAAGGACATCGATTATGAAACTTTTAAGATGTCCTTATCCAAGACTTGCCCGAATATTCAGTCTGACCCCACTGAAGCAGTGGGGCAGTATCTTAACTGGGTAGGCAATGCGGTGGACATGCATGCTCCACTAAAAACCACATCAAAAAACAGAAAGGTGCCTTCAGCACCGTGGTACTCAGAGACCCTTAGAAAGCAAAAACAGATCTGCAGGAACCAGGAAAGAACCTGGCGCAAGACATATGACAACATAAGCAAAGCCAAGTATAAAGACGAACTCACCATCTACAAAAAAATGATTCAGGAGGAAAAAAAGAACTACTTTGAGCAACAAATTAATAAGTCAAAAAATTCGAGTCGACAACTGTTTGAAGTAGTTAAGACTCTGGCAGGGAAAGCGGCAGATCTGAATCCTCCCCACTCTCAGGAATTCTGCAATAATCTAGCAGGTTTCTTCTTCTCAAAAGTAAACGATATATATGCAGAATTTTCGGTCACTACACCTAGCACCAGTATACATCCTAAATTACCTAAAAATAGCCCGCATTGTTCGTTTATCAGATTCAGGGATATGACGAATCAGGAAATAGAAGATCTCATGAGACAGGTAAAAACAGGCTCATCCCTAGATCCCTGCCCCCCTAAAATCTTCATCCCAGTAATTGATGTGGTGAGCAAAGTCATTACTCCCATTTGCAACGCCATGTTCCAATCTGGGATTTTCCCAGATAAGTTAAAAAACACGCTGCTGAAACCTCTACTGAAAAAAACTGGTCTAGATAAAACAACTCTCAAAAACTACAGACCCATTGCCAGCTTGCCTTACCTGGCTAAAATAGTGGAAAAAGCAATGAATATCCAATTAGCTGAATACATTGAACAAAATAACCTCCTGGATGAGTCGCAGTTTGGGTTCCGGAAACTTCATGGAACGGAGACTGCCCTCATTAAGGCTGCAGATGATATTAGAACCATTAGGGACCTAGGAGGAACAGCTATATTGGTCCTGCTGGATCTCTCGGCGGCCTTCGACACGGTCAATCATGCTGTCCTGATTGACCGTGTCGAGGACATGGGCATTTGCGCAAAGGCCAAGGAGCTTTTGGCTTCATTTCTTTCCAACAGAACGCAGGCAGTGACTCTGGGCGCATTTCAATCCACTGAGCTCGCCCTCCCATGTGGCGTCCCGCAAGGCTCATCCCTAAGTCCGACACTTTTCAACATCTATGTGTCGGACTTAGCAAGGGTGATTAAGAACTACCGGATGAGCCTTACCTCATACGCTGACGACACCCAACTGGTGATCGCAATTAAGAATGATGGTGAGGAGGTTGCCGCCAGGTTCCAAGAAGGCATGCTTGCCATCAAGGACTGGATGTCTGAGAACTGCTTGCGCCTCAACTCGGAGAAAACCGAGGTAATGATCTTTGGAAAACTATCGCCGCAATGGTCCACTCTTTGGTGGCCGACCCCTCTCGGAGCCCCCCCAGAACCTGTGCAAAAGGTCAGGAATTTAGGAATCATATTCGACGACAACCTTAATTTTTCCAATCATGCCAACCAAGTTGCGTCGTCTGCCTTCCACAAGCTTAAGATCATTAGAAAAATCCTGCCCTATCTTCCGGAGAGTACTGGGAAAACAGTGGTGAGTTCCTTGGTACTCTCAACACTTGATTACTGTAATGGATTGTTTGTAAATGCCCAGGCACGGGTGGTGGCCAAACTGCAGCTTATACAAAATGCTGCCGCAAGGCTACTAGCTGGCATTCCTAAGTTTCAGTCCACCAGGCAAGCGATAAGGAACTACCACTGGTTAACAGTGAGAAATCGCATTAGATTCAAGACCTTGTGTCTCACCTATAAAGCCCTCAAAGGTCTTGGACCAGCATTTCTCAAACAGAAACTTTGCTACTATTTACCAAAAAGATCCTTACGCTCCGAACAGAGACATCTACTGGCAGTGCCACGCACTAGGACGGTGACATGGGGCGACAGAAGCTTCACCAACGCTGCTGCCAAACTGTGGAACACGCTTCCAAAGGAAATAAAATTGGCACCATCGCTACTGCAATTTAGGAAATTGATAAAAACCTGGTTATTTGACCAATAAACTGTTCAGGACAACACTTTTTATGGTAGATATATGTCCAATCTGGGATCTTCAGTAAAGTTATAGCGCCAAGACACCCACGGGTATAAGCTGCGCTTTATAATTTTTAAAATAAATAAATAAATAAAAATAAATAACTCGCTGCCATAGCACGCAATAGATATGCTTTTTGCTTGATACAGTTGGAGCAATGCAGCCACTGGGGTATTACCCATTTTTCTTGCAAAGTCAACTATGGCTGCATTAGCCCTTGTTACCTCTCCCATTTTCCTCTGTACTGCGGGTCCCCAATTTAACTGATGGTCCAAGAGGACACCCAAATAAGAGAATGTCTTAGTCACGGGAATTTTTTCCCTGTTAACATTAAAGGAACGGAAAAAGACCAAGTGAATGAGAGAGTGAGACAGTGAAAATGAGTAAGTGCAAGTGATTGTCAGTGAAAGTGAGTTAGAATGAGCATAAGTGAGCAACAGTGAATGAGAGTATGTGTTTGAATGTGGTAAGTTTGTGAGTCTGCCATTGGCCCTGACATCCCTGGAGGTAATCATTGACTTACAGAGGCACCCAAGGCAAAATGCTGTTATACTGGAGGAATGTATTGGCGTAAGTAGCACGTATGGCAAAATGCTGGCACTGGCACACTAGAGAAGATGACATAAGGGACACTCACTACAAAATGGTGGTGCTGACACATGAGAGGTAATTATTGGCATAAGGGGCACCCTTGGCAAAATGCTGTGATTTTGGAGAAATGTTTTGACATAAAAGGTCCCCATGGCAAACTCCTGGCACTGGCATTTTGGACATAATTCTTGCAATGGGGCACCTATGGAAAAATGCTGGCAGCTGCATAAAGGAGGTATTCTTGGCATAAGGGGCACCTAAGGCAAAATGCTGCCATTGAAACATTACTGGGAACTCCTGGCATATTGGACTCTTGTGGCAAAATGCCGATGTTGGCATAAGGGTGGTATTTCTTGGCTAAAGGGAGGACAACCATGGAATATGGTGTTGGGGAGGCAGAAAACCATGACAAAATGCTGCTTATAACATACTAGAGGTGATGTTTGATGTATGAGTCACCAATGGTGTATGAGTGGTTTCAATGGGAAACATTTTTTACAGTGGCCTACGGCTACAACCATGGCATATGTGGTGCACCCATGAAGAAATGCTGGCCCTGGTACATTGGAGGGAGTATTTGACATTTGGGGGTCACCCCTTGCACATTTTGAGAAATATGGGGTCAGATCCTAAAGAGCATCACATGTTTGTGGCTTGGCACACCAAGAAATATCTATTCAGTGCCATTTCAGAGTCTATCACAGTTGAGAAAATGTACATTGAAATTGTGCTTTTAAATGCACTACATGCTTGCATTGTTTTCTTGGGTGGAACACCCCACTACCCCAGAAAAATCACCCTAGAAGAAATCATGCTCACTTGTTGGAATTCGGAGCAAATATGACATCCCACCACTTTCAAAGATCAAGAGCTGCCACTGCATAGGTGGGAGAGCATTAGGGGAATCTCTTGTACATGTCTCCACACAACCTCAGTGTAGCAGGCAAGGAGGTCATGTGCCTGGAGCTCATTGCTATTGTGAATGCCATGAGGAAAATCTATGGAGGACTTCACGAAGAAATGACAAGATGAGAAGAAGAGGCCTGTAAAAGAGAAGTACACCAAGATACAGATGGTAGCTGTTGTACCAGGTGGTGGACTAGGATCACTTCTCAGACTTACTCGTACAGAAAGGTGTGCCATCAACATCACTGCACACAAATATACTGCAGGACATCTCAGGTGCAGAGACCATAACTATAAGACTGAGTAATAATCAACACAAAATGCAAACACACCCCATGGTATGTCCCTTCCACAGTGCCAATGCATCACTACAACAGGCTCATTAATTGGCTTTGCAGGGGCAATTCCCAATCACACACCTCAATAATTTCACAAACGACCAAAGATTGTTGCCAACACACATATCACTACCCATGTATTATATCATGTTTATTAACTGTGAATCCTAACCATGCAGGCCCATTGACACCACAAATACCCATCACTGCCACAATGAACATGTTGTGGAAGAAAAGAAAAGAAGACAGGACTTCTGTTGGCAATATGACATAGAGTTCATAAAAAGGGCGCAGAAGGTCAATCAGCTACATGGAACTGAAATCTGAACTTTAACTTACAATGTGGCAGACAGTTTCCTTTATACTTTCGCAACCACAAATATGTGATATGTTGGCACATTAGATCAACATTTGCACAAGCACAACATTATCTTTACGAAGGTAACTCTGCACAAACATCTAACCACACGTTTATGGAATGTGACTTATGTGCACCTTATTGTTCCATTTTCACACCACCACTGTACTACCGGTGTCCTTGGTTTGTCCCATGCGTTGAAGCCTAGCAATGCTCTACTCCCTGCACGACTACTGTTCTGCAAGGCCTACCCTCCCACTTACTCTGTGTCTCTGTGCTGCTTTATCTACATATTTTCTCAAACACGTATTCTTGCAATATGGGTCTGTGACTGTCCATTTCTGCTGTGTCTATTTATATTTCTCTATTCTACTAAAGCTCGTGTCTACTTCCCTCCCCTCAGGTCCTGACTCCACTTGTGCCTTCAATTCCACTACTTTAGACAGCATACGCCTGTATTTCTCCTTTAACACGTACATCTGTGCATGTCTTCTGCTGATGCTTGCATTGACATGAGTGGGCCTTTTTCATTTTATACATTCATTATAGCAAATATCTGGTGTGTCATACTGATGGAAACAGATCTAAACTACCGTAAGACCCATCTCTGTGACACAGTCAGGTAAGTGTTTCCCTATATCCCTGCCTTAGGTTTTCTACACACGCCATCATTTTGTTGTATCCATTGCTGATCAACAGGTCGCAATGGCCCATGCATATATGCCGCAAGCATCCGTCACAGGTATTGCTGCTGCAGTACCACTGAGACAAGTCGTACAGGCAACCTATGGCACAGTCAGGTAATGTTCAGCATCATGACTTTCACTCTTGTGTCTCTCTGACTGTTTTCATTTATCTAGGCTTTGCTGATATTTTTTGTCAAATTCCTGTAATGAGTTATTTTGCATGATTCATCCTGGCCTTTCCAGCAAAGCAGTAATAGAGAAATGAACCAATTATCAATTCAACATCCCCTTCACAAATTGACTCTTTACAAACACACAAACTCACAACAACCCCTGATTTTAGCTAACACGTCTAGCTGGATTCATCATGACGTGGTGTGGTGTGACTTTGAGATAGCTCCTATAAAGAGTGCCACTGTGTTAGAGATAGGCAATTGTCTCACATAAATCTTCACCAACACTGCCTCTCATGAAAAACCACCCTTTCTCGGCCATTTTGTCACTCCAAGGATAACTGCATGGGAGTACACAGCACATATGCCACATATATCTAAGCTACGGGAAAGATTTACTTTTCATCTTGAGGTAATATGAATTTTTATGGTCAGTTGTGTCCCCTATCGTAGACCCCACCGGCTCCATGTACGTGCTTTAAGTACATGTATGTTCCCTCCACTTCCAGCTATGAAGACGCAAATACATTTGCGTCCAACGTTAACATGTCCTCTTTCAGATCCACCATGAATGGGTCAGATATTCCGTTCCTAAGTGTGCCTTGCCAACGTCTTTATATGGTGCACTTTCATGTTTTATAGCTCTGGCGAGTTAGGCCCTGATTTCTGCCATCGAGCCTCTTTCTGCTTTCTGTCTCTGAAAGTCGCAGTCTGCTGCTTCCTGACCCTTGACTTACTCCCTGCGCGGCGAGCGGTGCCTGGCTCGGCCTGCCTTGCCTGCCAAGACTGTATTCAGCCTTCAAGTTATCTGCTCCGCTCCTCGAAAATACATTCCTGTCTAGTAGTTTAGGAAAACATCCTTACCAGCTGCAGAGCAAAGGGCCCGGCCTCACTGTCTCCATGCAAGTAATTCATAGCTCCTGTTACCATGGTAGGCCCATGGCCCCTCGCTTTACACATAGACACGTAGTCGCATATGCACGCACTAGCAGTCAGTATAGAATAGCCTCTGCCCGGGAGACCTTTCCTTCTAGATAATACAGTTCCTCAAACACCAGATATTAGATATGATTTGGGATTAGGTTGTTCTGACCCCCCAGACTTCTGTCTCCTCATGTAGGGCTAAATGTCAAGTCCCCTTCACCCTCCAGTTCCACGTCAATCATACGTCATGCTGCTGCGCGCGCATCTCTGCCACATATTTCTGCTGACACTGCAGGATTCTTCTATGGATACACCCACCTGTGTACGTTTCAAGTGACGTTGTCTAACACACACCTCCGTGTACGCCCTCATGCACGCCTTCTGTTACGTACATATGTCCTTATCTCGTTTCTCTCAGCTGTTACGCCTCCTGCATCTGTCTTTACTGTAATGCATTTACTATATATATGATATCCTGTCAATAAAGTATTGTCTATCCCTTCCTGAACCTTCGTGGTGATGGAACATGATTGCCTGGTTCGAACCAATTCCTTTTTAAGGAATAAAACCCCTTTTAAAACCTCAAATGCCACGGATTCTGTCTCTTATTTTTGACTGAGTTATTCTTATTAAACTTTACCGCATAAATTAAGTATAGGTAATTAAAATTTACCACATAATTGGCGCCCGAATAGGGACCCCTCCCCCACCCCACGCGCCGGCGGTGCGTTGCAGGCCCGGTCCCCTGCCACAGCCGGACGGACAACTACGCGTACCCGCAGGATTTCCTGTATCTCCCTCAGGCCAACGGAGGTGACTGAGGCTGCGATCGACACCCAGACGAGGCGGTGAGGAGTGCGGAGGATCCCGACCAGAGCCTAGCTGAGAGAGCAAAGTCCGAGGTATTCAGAGGCCCACCAGTTCCGAAGTTCCGAAGTACCTACGTCACGAGTCGAGTCGAGTCCAGTCCGGTCCAGTCCAGTGTCGAGTTTCCGAGGCCTTCTGTTCCGTGCTTCCCGGTGAGTACCGTTGCTGGGGACGCATCTAGACGAGTGCATTAATTTGTGCCCGGTCAAGACGGGTTTGGGTACACAGACCCGGTCTGCACTGTTTTAGCGGTGTATCTGTACTGTTTAGCAGTATATCGGTCTGCACTGTTTTAGCGGTGTATCTGTACTGTTTAGCAGTATATCGAGTATGCAGGTAGCTAGTTTTATTCTGGTTATTGTTGTTCGTTTTTCAAAATGTTTAAATGTGTTTTAAATGTCGTGGTAGGAGTGATTGTTCGATCTACATTATTGTGTATATTGTATTAATTGTGTCCAAGTCCGAGTAAGTATCAAGTACCAAGTAGCACGGCTGAAACATGCCGCTGTTCTCCAAACTAAGACAGATAGGAACTAGAAAAGGGATACTAGAGGAAGCTGTTCCCATTCCACCTAGGGATACTCCAGGGTACTTTATGTACCATAAACACGGCCTAGATGCTGTATTATATCTCGATTTATGGGTGGATTACACCAAAGATTTAGCAGAGAATCAGAGATGGCCCGCTGCTGGGACATGGGATGCCGATTGCATCATGAGAGTAGAAGAAGCATTATGGAAAAAGAAAGCCAGACAGTCACAGAAAGATGCCATTGAATTATGGCGTAAAGAATCACACAGACGGACAGAGAAAGCACTCAGGAAAGCAGAGAAAAGTAGAGAGGATTCAGACAAAGCCCGAGAAAATGTATTAGTCGAGGAGGGGATACGAGTAAAAGCAGAACAAGTAGACCGACAACGAAACACTCTTATGAATGGTATGTATCCTCTTCTGGCCGAGGGTTTACCTAAGGCCACTCCGGAAATACCGAAGAATCTGCCCCCTCCATTGCTCCCGACTAAAGTACGTCACAAGACCACAAAAGACATATTTCTTTCTTCCTATTTAGACGATGTAGCCCCCGAATATGTTAATGTTCCGCTGCCACGCACACCACCTGCTGACGGCACTCCACCCGAGATAACCTACCCCCACTTCCGCAACAACAAACTCTTCCTCCCGTTCCACATCCGGCGCCTACTCTCCCAGCCCTTCCGGCACCTATTCTCCCTATCATTAATCCACTGAATCCTTTTGGACCTGGCACCTCGGGAGGTGCAGCAGGAGGTTTTCAAACACCACCACAAGCACATCGATTGACTTATAGGGATCTAGCTCAACAACGTACACCTCAAACAGCGAGTTACGACATACTTAAGGAGCCTCTTACAGACTGTAGATATGATCCAGTACCCGGTAAAGACGACAGAATGATGCTATCATCAGTACGTCTACGACGAGTTGCAAACTATTTAATGTTACTACCAGGAATGATTGATCATCTAGACAGAATATATCATTTTGTCCAAACGGGGGAAGGCCCTGAAAGTATTGGCGAGGCCATGGCATACCAGAAAGTTGACACTCAAAAAATGATATTACGTTTCTTTATAAACTGCTTGATAAGAGACCAAGATAGGCCTGGTGTAGACCAGGAAGAAATGAAAGCACTTAACAAATGGGGTCAGAATATAGCAGACGGAAAACACGATAAACAGAGTAGTATAGAAAATATGTACCGAAGGATCCGAAAAGCAGTAGAACAAATACATGAAAGAAGACAGCCTGAAAGAGAAATAGATACAGACAAGACTGAATCCTCGGGGGAGGAGGAACAACCAGAAACGACAACAGGAACATTGCAATTACCAGCTAGAGAAATGATAGCATATGTAGGTAAGGGAAGACCCTTTAATAATTCCATACGTCCGGTATGTCCAGAAAGTAAGAGACTTTTTCAAGCTGCCATGACAAACCCGAAGACCCCGGAACACCTATTTCAGGCTACCGATAAAATACTTCAAGAACGAATGGGGTATCATGTACTCGATTCCATGGATGAACAAGAATTAGCCAGATCAGCAGTACAATGGGCTGACAGTTCTGATAAATATAGTGATGACGGCTTAGTGCAGACCTTTTTGAACCTTTCCCCTGATGAACAGAAATTAGCTGGAATATACATGATTCAGCATCTCATTACGTTGTTTAAAGGCCAACATTCTGATCCAGGTCCCCTACCTGATATTTTAATTGAACTACTCTCGAATAGATGGAGAGGTCTAGGTACCGACTTAATTAAAGTAATTCTAGAACATCGACACAGGTATAGTGTTTTTCTGAATACACAGTTTGTTCCAGCTCCACCTCCAGAAAGAAAAATGTATTATATAGACAGACAGAATCCCTTGCGAGAAGTACATCCAGTTAGGAATGATGATAATACCTTTAGACGTGTGTTTGTGTACACACCCATAACTAAAATGGAACTGTTAGAAATGAAGAAACTAGTGCCTAGTCATGACAAAGATCCAGCAGGTTTCCACCGTGAAATAAAAGACATGTTACTCATGGGTGATTATACCTATCCCGACATAATGAAAATATTAAAAGTATTACTGCCTGCCGGTATTTACGAGAAACTGAAAGAAAAAGAATGGGAGGTGGGAGAGCAAAAGATTGAGTGGGCTGCATTAGAGAACGAAGAAAATACTCGTACCCCAGGCCTAGGGCTTGGGGACAAAACTAAAGCGTTACCAGGATTGTTAGTACAAGTATTGCCACGTTTGTTAGCAACGAAAAAGGAGGACTGGGATGCAATCTCAGCCTGTAAACAGAAACCCGATGAAGATACTAGTGATTTTTATTCCCGATTCGAGAAATGTTTTGTTATTAATAGTGGCCTGAAACCAAGTAGTGAGTCATACCCGCACCTTTTTGTATCCAAATTGGTCGAAAATTCTCTGCCCCAGGTTAAGAATCGTGTTCTGAAAGTCGAGAGCACATGGCAAGCTAACACGCCTTCACAAATGTTACAGATGTTACAGTACCACCAGAACAGAATTAGAGAAGAATATGATCACGAACAAAGACGTATGAAAGACACGAAAATGAAAATGTTAGTTGCTCAGTCAGTTCCAGCTGACGGTCAGAAAAAGGGCATGACACAGTCCAACAATTCAGCAGCTCCTGTTAAAGGGATATGCAACTATTGTAAACAGCCAGGTCACTATATAAACGATTGTGCAGTTTTGAAACATAACATAGCTACAGGTAAAACTAAAGAACGACCGCGTCCTCCTAGACAGGACCAGGTCCAACAACAAGTACCACAGAATATCCAGCCTATGCAAGCTTCACAATAGACAGTACAGACCGAGCAGTACCACAACCACAGCCCATTGCCGCAACACAACATGCAACGCAACAGATGTACCAGTATGCACAAACAGATTATCCCGATTATCAGCGATACACATGAAATAGCCTAGAGAGGGAAGTTGGCTTGCCCCTTATTGAGGTTCCTGTAGATCAAGAGGGTCCTTACGTACATAGTCAAGTATTAGGAAAAGATAGAAAGTTTTTGATTGACACCGGGGCAAGCAGAACAACTATAAGTCATGACGAGGTTCCAGGGGCACCCCTCTCAGGCTCACAGAATGTTTCCCTTGGATTTTCAGGCAAACCTATTGTAAATGAAGTATCGCAACCACTTCCCCTTGCAGTTGGTCCATTGACACGTACTACAGATTTGTTATTAACGAAATCATGTCCAGAAAACTTGTTAGGTATCAAGACATTGAAAGCTCTAGGAGCTGTTATTTGCTGTTCTCCGGAAGGAGTAAGACTGTTTTTACGTGACTTTAAGGGTCACTATGTGTTGAGAGATATTGATCCCAGACTACAGAATGTTCCTGCACATTTATGGGCACAAGGCCCCACTGATGTAGGTTGTATGCACATTACACCGTATCGAGTCACACTCAGACCAGGAGTAGTCTTACCACGAATCCGACAATACAAGTTACCTCCAGATGCTGTAGCGGCTTTACTGAAAATCATTGACGAGCTCATTGCACAAGGAGTGGTTGTAGAAACCGACTCGAATCTATGTAACTCCCCCATCATTCCAATTCTTAAACGTACTGATCCAAATGCACCCCCAGTTTATCGATTAGTTATCGATTTGCGCGAATTGAATAAATGCATAGTGCCACAGTATCCTGTGGTCTCAGATATCTCGTCTCTATTGACTGCCATTGATTCCGAAGCAACGTTCTTTACTGTAATTGACCTGAAGAACGCCTTCTTTAGCGTCCCCATTGATTCGGAAAGCCAATACCTTTTCAGATTCTGTTTAAATGGTCGAAGCTTCAAATTTGCACGCGCACCTCAAGGATTCACAGAGAGCCCCAGCATCTATAGCCAAGCACTGAAAAGACAACTAGACAGTATACACATGCCTGATAACACTGCCCTGTTACAGTATGTCGATGATCTGCTGATCACCGCCCGCAGCGAACCTGAATGTGAGCAAGCGTCACTGATGGTTTTGCATTTCCTGGCTGACAAGGGACACAAAGTGTCCCCTTCGAAGCTGCAATTCTGTGTTCAGCAAGTTGTTTACCTTGGGCACTTGCTGTCCAAAGGGGGGAGACAGCTAACACCTGATCGCATCCAGTTAATTGTAAACATGTCACAACCCAAGACACAAAAGGAGGTACGAGCTTTTATAGGCCTCACTTCTTACTGTAGACAATGGATCCCTCAGTATGCATTTCTAGCAAAACCACTCATACAGTTGACAACACAGGAGGCAGCGACATCGACTGCCCTTCCTTGGACTCAGGAACACACACAAGCTTTTGACGACTTAAAGAAAGCCTTATGTCAAGCACCAGTTTTAGCGACACCATGTTACAGCAAGCCTTTGACACTTTTTGTCACAGAACGTGAGGGTACCGCCTTGTCAGTACTCACTCAAGACCAAGCAGGTTCACACAAACCGTGTGCTTATTTTTCTAGTACATTGGATCCAGTAGCCCAGGCTCTGCCTGCGTGCTTGAAATCTGTAGCAGCAACAGCTCTAGCAATCAGACAAAGTGATTCCATAGTGTTAGGACACCAATTGACAGTACAAGTTCCACACTCTGTGGAAGTTCTTTTAAACCGAACACAGACCCAGCACTTGACTATAGCACGACTGACAGGTTATGAATTGACATTGTTTCAGCCACACATAGAAATCAGACGTTGCAATACATTGAACCCTGCTACACTTTTGCCATTAAGTGAGACAGACCCATTGGCACATGATTGTATTGAAGTCATTACCATTACGACGAAACCCAGACAAGACTTGACAGATACCGCATTACCAGATCCAGACCTGACACTTTATGTGGATGGTTCATGTATGAGAACAAATACAGGAGAATTAGTGGCCGCCTACGCAGTCACGACAGAAACTGAAGTCATAGAAACGAGTTGTATTGACACTCTGTCAGCTCAAGCAGCAGAGCTCATCGCTCTGACTCAAGCCTGTATTCAAGCAAAGAACAAGAGAGTTAACATATACACAGATTCACGCTATGCATTCGGAGTCTTACACGACTTCGGTGTCCTGTGGCGAGAGAGAGGGTTTTTGACCTCTCACGGAGCCAAAATTCAACACGGTCCTCTCATTCAAACTCTGTTAGATGCAATACATCTGCCTACAGCAATATCCATCATGAAGTGCAAGGCACATACGAAAGTTACTGATACAATTTCCCAGGGTAACGACCTGGCAGACCGAACAGCCAAGCTTACAGCTCAAACTCACACTCACACAACTGATCTGACAAAGACAATAGTCCAGACACCGACACATTGCATGACAGTTAAGGATCCCGCCCTAGATGTAATTGACATACAGACACATGCTACGCCAGATGAAATCAAGAAATGGATTGAACTAGGAGGGGTCCAGACAGATCAGGGATGGATGACGAAGGGAAAATCTACATGGTTTCTCCCTGACTCCATGGTCCAAGTAATCATTAACACAGTACACAGTCCTGCACATTTAGGAGAAAAAGCCATGTTAGACAGTATTCAAAACCTCTGGTTCAATAAACATTTACGAGCAGCAGCCAAACAGAAAGTGCGTACTTGCATGATATGTTGTCAGTTCAATCCAGGTAAAAGCATTCCCGTAGAGCAAGGTGGATTTCATCCTCCCGATCACCCTTTTGAAGTCCTCCAGATGGATTATATCCAGATGGAACGTTGTCGAGGATTCAAATATGTCCTCGTAGTTGTATGTGCACTCTCCCGTTGGACCGAAGCATATCCAGTCCCAGATTACACTCCTCCGACCACTGCCAAGCAGCTAGTTCGTGAATTCTTCCCCAGATATGGTTTGCCCCGCATCGTATACTCCGATAACGGTCAGCCATTCTCGTCCGAGCTGATGAAGCAGGTATCTCTCCTGCTCGGCTACCAGTGGAAGTTCCATTGTGTCCCACATCCCGAGGCAGCAGGCCTCGTGGAACGCCATAATCAGACTCTGAAAATTCGCCTTGCCAAGATTTGTAGAGAGAAAGGAGTCGACTGGATAGTAGCTTTGCCAGTCGCACTCTTTTATATGAGAATGGTCGCACACTCCAGAACAGGGCTATCCCCGTACGAGGTGGTCTTTGGTAGGCCACCGAATATGTGGGGGACGCCTCTGCCTCGCAAAATTACCGATGTTGACTGTAACATGCTGACAGATTACCTTGCTTCTTTGATGTCTGCACTACAATCATGTCGTTCACAGGTTGCTGCCGCCTTTCCCGACAACACCGAGGTGAAGCCCCATGAAGTGGTTCCGGGAGACCTCGTCTACATTAGAAACTTCGACAGGAGAAGTCCGCTGGAGCCCCGCTGGCAAGCACCAAGACTAGTACTTTTGACCACAAGGACAGCTATAAAAGTGGAGGGCCGCAAGGGCTGGCTCCACTCGAGTCATATCAAAAAGTTTCATGGACTGCCTCCAGATTTGAACTCCAAGCCCGGCCCTCCTCCACAGACTGACTCAAAACTCCCCTTGGTCGAGAAAACTCCTTCCGAGGAATATAAACTGAAGTTGAGGTCTAGCAAGTCAGACAGTTTAATTGTTTAAGTCCTCCCCTAGGTGAATCGGTTAGACGAGTTTCTGACATGTATCCCCTAGACCCCAACAGAGAGAGAGATAGACAGAAACAGCTCAAGAAACATGAATATTGTAAATCTCTTCGCAGCCACTGCATTGCGACACTATTGATTATGTTTTTTCTAAGTCTTTTGATTATTGCTGCAAGTATACTGTTGCATGTATACTACCCTATTTTCAAGCGTGCACATTCTTCTTTCAATATTTACAACAAGGGGTGGTGAGGGACAGAGTCTCTGAATTAAGCAGAAAGCTCTCACCCAGTCAAGAGATCAGGGCTAGATCCAACACCGTTTTTTAGCTCACTGCACCATCCCAGTTTCAGAACCTGGCTGTATGCAAATTAGTCTGTTCCTGTCCTAGTGCATGATGGGAACAGGGCAAACAAAACTACAAAAGCCAATTCTTACACTGGGAAGGAAACAAGCTCCCGGGGACCGGTTTCTGGCATTACAGCCGTCTTCGGCCCGGTTTGCTTGAATCCTGATGGTGCAATGAGCAAGGGTCTCACATCTGAGAATACCCTTCCACGCTTAGGGTGGACAAAAATATTTACAACAAGGGGTGGTGAGGGACAGAGTCTCTGAATTAAGCAGAAAGCTCTCACCCAGTCAAGAGATCAGGGCTAGATCCAACACCGTTTTTTAGCTCACTGCACCATCCCAGTTTCAGAACCTGGCTGTATGCAAATTAGTCTGTTCCTGTCCCAGTGCATGATGGGAACAGGGCAAACCAAACTACAAAAGCCAACTCTTACACTGGGAAGGAAACAAGCTCCCCGGTAGCTTGTCTCCTTTCTGGTGAAGAATTGGCTTGGTAGTTTAGTCTGCCCTGTTCCCATGATGCACTGGGCCAGGGACAGACTGATTTGCATATAGCCAGGTTCTGAGCTGGGATGGGGCAGTGAGATAAATAACGGTGATGGATCAAGCCCTGATCTTTGGACTGGGTAAGAGTGGTCTGTTTAACTCAGACACTCTGTTCATCACCACCCCCTTTTCTAAATCATTCTTCTTTCAATGTCACTGCCGAGCACTCTTTCAGTGAACTGCCCCCGCATGAATTATCTTACCGACTTGCGCTGCGCAACAACACATTCATTAGTATGTTACATCATTCCCATCAGACCAGCAATGCTACCAATTGTTGGATATGTGGCCGACTCCCTCCCTATCAGAAATACAAGGGAGTTCTGCCCCTCTTTCCGTACCCGTTCACACATAATGGTTCCTGTGGCGCATGGTTTAGTTTAATTAATTCCTTAGATTCTGATTCCGTAGTTTACCAGGGTAACTGGGTATGGGGAAATCTGAACACAGTTCTGCATAAAGTATGTTTCCCTGACAAGGAGGGTCTACCAAAAAGGACAGGGACTGATCTAGAAAATGAAGTATATGGATTAGGTAATTTTACACTTAACCTCATGATTCTGAATGTTGAATCCGAAACAGAACCAGTCTTGCCTGCTATGTCCGTACTACCAGTCGAAGGTGAATTATGTGTCAGAAAGAATGGTTCAGTACACCTGGGTCATAGTAAATGTACTACTGTGATCGAATTCAGTGATAAGGGCAAGTCTACATTTAAAGCTTCACGTCATTCCTACTTCGTTTGTGGTCATACCGCATATATACGCTTACCTCTAGATTGGGATGGCACCTGTTACATTGCATTCCTTCTGCCACCTGTTTTCCTAGCCCCTCCTGATTATCATAGGGACACCCATCTAGTACACAATAGACCACAGAGAGATCTCCCGATTGTCGACTACACTGAAACGGCATGGGAACAATATACAGACTTCAATAAAGGTTTCTTTCCCTACTTAGGTGCTGTCTTTAATAGTAAATTGATACGAAAATTAACCAGAACCCTAGAAGCAGTAGTGAATGAAACTACTTCCGCCCTAGGTAACTTAACAGAGGAGCAGTCTGCTATGCGGATTGTTGTTCTTCAAAATCGTCTCGTCCTTGACGTCATCCTGGCCGATAGGGGCGGAGCTTGTAGAGTCATCGGATCGAGCTGCTGTGTTTTCATTCCAGAAAACGCGCCATCAGTCTATAGAGCCATAACCCGCCTTCACAAGATTGCAAGTCAGATACACCAGAATCCAGGCACCTGGACTTGGTCCGGTTGGTTCTGGAGCGTGTTGTCAGCCTGGGGATGGAAGGTCCTATCCTTCCTAGGTATTGCCCTTCTCATAGTATTCAGTTGCTGCCTATGTCTGCAATGTGGGCCAGCGATTTGCGGCTTGTGCGCCACATCATGTATTCCTCATTCAAGTCCTCATTCAAAACGCCGTAAGAAGAAAGAAGAGCAAATGATGTTACATGAACAGATTGATAGAATAATGAGGATTGATATATCATGAAGGGTCAGTAGGGGACAAGGAGGGAATGAGGTAATATGAATTTTTATGGTCAGTTGTGTCCCCTATCGTAGACCCCACCGGCTCCATGTACGTGCTTTAAGTACATGTATGTTCCCTCCACTTCCAGCTATGAAGACGCAAATACATTTGCGTCCAACGTTAACATGTCCTCTTTCAGATCCACCATGAATGGGTCAGATATTCCGTTCCTAAGTGTGCCTTGCCAACGTCTTTATATGGTGCACTTTCATGTTTTATAGCTCTGGCGAGTTAGGCCCTGATTTCTGCCATTGAGCCTCTTTCTGCTTTCTGTCTCTGAAAGCCGCAGTCTGCTGCTTCCTGACCCTTGACTTACTCCCTGCGCGGCGAGCGGTGCCTGGCTCGGGCTGCCTTGCCTGCCAAGACTGTATTCAGCCTTCAAGTTATCTGCTCCGCTCCTCGAAAATACATTCCTGTCTAGTAGTTTAGGAAAACATCCTTCCCAGCTGCAGAGCAAAGGGCCCGGCCTCACTGTCTCCATGCAAGTAATTCATAGCTCCTGTTACCATGGTAGGCCCATGGCCCCTCGCTTTACACATAGACACGTAGTCGCATATGCACGCACTAGCAGTCAGTATAGAATAGCCTCTGCCCGGGAGACCTTTCCTTCTAGATAATACAGTTCCTCAAACACCAGATATTAGATATGATTTGGGATTAGGTTGTTCTGACCCCCCAGACTTCTGTCTCCTCATGTAGGGCTAAATGTCAAGTCCCCTTCACCCTCCAGTTCCACGTCAATCATACGTCATGCTGCTGCGCGCGCATCTCTGCCACATATTTCTGCTGACACTGCAGGATTCTTCTATGGATACACCCACCTGTGTACGTTTCAAGTGACGTTGTCTAACACACACCTCCGTGTATGCCCTCATGCACGCCTTCTGTTACGTACATATGTCCTTATCTCGTTTCTCTCAGCTGTTACGCCTCCTGCATCTGTCTTTACTGTAATGCATTTACTATATATATGATATCCTGTCAATAAAGTATTGTCTATCCCTTCCTGAACCTTCGTGGTGATGGAACATGATTGCCTGGTTCAAACCAATTCCTTTTTAAGGAATAAAACCCCTTTTAAAACCTCAAATGCCACGGATTCTGTCTCTTATTTTTGACGGAGTTATTCTTATTGAACTTTACCGCATAAATTAAGTATAGGTAATTAAAATTTACCACAATCTGTCTACACCTCAAATGTGCCACTCTTTGAGTATAACAGTAGCCTGGTGTTCTTAGTGTGAACTAATTTTACATCTGTGTGCTACTTTACTATGATATCTATAAATGTGTGGGTGCCTTCATTTGTGGTCTTGCATTATTCTCCGCTTCCAACAAACAGAAGAGACCGCATCTGTATTACAGAGGTGCTATTGGAATAGGTAATACAGACAAATGCTCTTCCGGGGCCAAGTAGGCATCCACCATCGTGCTCAAACACAAACCCTGTCTCCTACAGCTTACTGCTCTGAAGAAACATTGTCCTGCACTTAACCGCATGTCACCATTGTCGTTCACCATAACCATATCTATGTGTCTTTAGTATGCCACGTCATTTATTCATTATAGGTTATACATCGTATTAGCCGCTAACCGTATCCAATGTCACATGCAGAAATCTATTTTTCTTGCAGCCGGAGCTACAATATCCAGCCTGTTCCATCATCCTGGGTGCATTTCTAATCCCATGGATCAGAGAGAGTTTGATCGTCCAACTGTTGCAGTAGAGTCTGCTAAGTTACTTTGTTCCAAAATCTGAGCCATACTGTTTCACTTTTAAGGCAAACCATGTCGTCCACAACACCTACCCGAGTGATAGGCTAACACACATGCTGGCTCTGTTTAGAAATGCCAGAGTTTGTCACACTAGAAAGGCCACACAGGGGCGGCTCTAGGCTCATGGCGGCCCTGGGCAGGGAGCGTAGGTAGGGGGCCCCGGAAGAGGGGGTCCGGGCGGTGCGAAGCGCGGAAGCCAGTGAAGATGGGGGGGTCAGGGTGTTTGGAAGTGGAGCAGAGCGGGAGGCTGCCAAATCACTGCCAGGGTCAGCCACGAAAATATGTATCCATCCTCAGAGGATTATTATATTAAGGATATATATTGGCGCGGTGGCCCCTGGGGTTTGGTGGCCCTGTGCAGGTGCACAGCTTGCACATGCCTAAGGCCGCCTCTGGGCCACATGTCTGTGAACACCACTGATGTGTGCATCATTTTCGCCTGTCCTCCCAACCTCTTCAAAGCACTTGTGGATGACCTGCGAGAACCTTATGCATTTTCCACCAGTGGGGGTTAACATGGCGTTGCAGAACCCAAACCACTTGTCCTGAAGGTCACCATCTCTGCTAGTCATAACACCAAGGATGATGAGGAGACTGCTCTTCCATCCAAGGCAACCGACCAGAGCCAATGTACCCCCAGTACTCATCCAATAGCCAAGATATGAGGCACATTACCATCATGCACTGTACCCTGTGTGGACCTTTTCCAGATTGCCCCTGTTTTCCTGTTTGAAAGCACATCACAGGTCAACATCCCAGCTACCAGAGAGTTAGCTGTTGATTCTCCCCAACCTCCTGCCCAGACCCCAGAATCTTCTCCTGCCCTCTTCATCACTAGTTTTCAGCTCCAGTAGTCAGCCCAGCATGGCCAATTCTAGACTCTCCGGGATATGTGTGCCTATTACCAGTGATTTATTCGCAAGACTGTCCACCCTCTGGTGTGTTCCCTCAATCTCAACCCCCATAACACTCAGGAAGCATCACCCTCAAATATTGGCTACATGAGGTAGGGCAGAGCTATTCTGAAGTAGGAGGAATCAGTAAAATGAAGCATGCTTGTTATGGGGCGCTTATCTCCATTGATGAGTATGTAACTAGGTTAACAATATGGAGGAGCACTATCAAATTTTACAGGCATCATTGGGGGAGCAACTGGAAGGTCTAGCACTGATATGAGAGAAGAACACCAAATGACACAACGTGGTCCTGTAGCTTTCAGAACCATGATGCACAGGCTGCAGACACCAGTTGTAGGTCGAAGTCGTGTGTTTGAAGCGGTGGCTTCTCCTTCTGATTCTCTTTCTCAATCAAATTTAATTTTGAGATATTATTTACAAAGTCTTTGTTCGATTTATGATCAGCATTTTGTTTAATTTCCTCTCTGTGCATTTCAAGGCTGATGGCGCTTTCTCTATAAATAGTGAGGTATCCTGTTACAGTGGGTATTGGTATGTTTATTTTCACCCCACTTTCTGCAGCTATTCAGCACCACTTTGTTCACATATTTCTGGTATTTCCCACTGTTTAGTTATACTTTCTCATAGAATGTTTTTTTGTTGTTGTTTGTTGAGCATCATACTTCTTGACTTAGTGGTGGAGCCTGTGCAACCCTCATTATAACGTCTCACATTATAAATCACAGTCTAGTTCTACATCACATCGTTTCTATAATCATCAGTGCCACACTTAAACTTTGTAATTTTGCGAGCTTCAACATCTTCATCTATATTTGAATTTATGTCATTCAAGTTTATTTGCCAGTCAACGTTTTCTATTAGTGGTCGCATTTAGGATTTGAGCTGCATAATTTCATCATCAAGATATTATACTCCTTTTAAAGTTCATCAATTGCGAGAGTGGGTCAAGTGAATATTTAACATGTTGTTCCACTTTTAAACAAACGTTTTACTTTACATTTTGATGGTTTCAGACATACCCTTAGTCCCCTCGAAATTATTTGAACTTTATTGTTAATGTGTCTATGGTGTGATGTGGAGACGTTGATTTGACTCCTTCCTCAAAAGATATTGTAATTGATGAATATTTTGATCTATTTCTTTCTCTGGGCTTGACTTGTTATCTGTTTTCCCTTTTAAGGCAGGCTATTTTCTGCTTCACTTTGTGAAAATTTGAGTGTAAGATATTTGATTTCTTCAAAAGACATTTTAGAAATCATGCATGTGTGTGGCTGTGCTTGACCAGAACTCTATGCAAAATAAGCAGAGCTTTGGCAGTCTCACTGCCCTTCCTGGTACTTCCTTACTAACATAGGATACAATACTTGACTTAACTGAACAGGAGCCTCAACGCTGATTGTTTCATCTTCGGAGTGTACATTACTATAAAACGTCATTAACCTTAGCTACGAATTTGGTGTCTCTGCTGCTTATACATTTTTATAGTTGCTGGTAAGTACCTCATTGATTATCTCCTTTAATATTAGGATCCTACCAAAACCATTAACTACAGAGCGTAGTTTCCTAGACATCTCAATATGTTCTCAAAAATAATTGGCCGCAGAAAGTATTTCATTCTTCATGGACATAAAAAAAATGATTGAACTTTGCTATAGAATCTTTGTCTTTCATCAAACAAGAGATATTCGTGCACTGTGGATATTTAATTTCATTTTCTTTAAACTTTTTTTCCAATCTCTCAAGGTTGATTTTACATAATTTATTCTTAGTGGGTGAATAACCAATAATAGGACAACTTAGTACATCTAAGTGTAGCATTTGGAGGATTCCATAGAACAAAGAAATCTGCTACTGCATCAACATTAGTAGTCAAGTGATAAGTAATAACACATTGCAATTTTGCTTGAAATATTTTATGAGTTAAAATTGAAGAATGTAAAGGTCATTATTTCCACACTGTGAGTCATAACAGGATTAGTTGTCAGAAACTGCAATGTCTCTAATTTCACTGTCAATAAATGCCCAAGTAAGCTTTCAGAAAATAAAATGAAATCTTGTTCTCTTATGTGTGCTCTTAATGAGCAGATGAGGAACATTAACAGTTTCTCTCTGTAAATTGACAGGTGTGTAAAAGGCGAGCCAAGTCAACAAGTGTCCATGCAATTCTGAAAAGGTATGACTTGCTTATCGTGTTGATGATTTTCTTTGGCTGGTCTGTCTAAATAACCATCAAACAACATGTTACAATCCTCACTACAGAGTACGTCACATCCTTAAATTCTGACAATTACCGGTAATATTGCAAAGACATACCAGAGCATATACATTATGTGAACTATAAAAATGGTTCCTATTGTAAACTCTGCCATGACTGTCCTCTCTTTGGTGCCTCTACAAACCTTTGCAATGGGACATTCAAGTTTCTATATGATCAAAACTGATACACTGACAGGTTTCTAATTCAGAATCCACCTAGGTATTTCTGTGGAAAACCTATAGTTTAAAACATGTTTATTTTTCTACAGGAGAGGATACCACCTGTACGAAAACAATACCAGTTTGTAGCCTAACCAGTCTTATCAATGCTTTTTTTCTCGGATATATTTAAAGCGTTAACATTCAAGGACACAGCTATGCCCAGACACTCCATTCACTAGATGAAACAGTAGGAGATTAACTTCAATCACACAGAAGACACAAAACAAACCCGTACAACCAGTGGAAAGTTATATTTGCTTTACGTTTTTTTTGTTACACGCTTTAAAAGAGGGTTCTAAGCAAGAAAGGATTGTGGATTTGCTGGAACGTTTTTTCTTTGGTCAAATGTGATTATACAACCATTGGGGACTGTGCAGTTTTGTTTTGTATTATATGTTGTAAATATGATCACTGTGTGAGGACTGCGTCGTCTGCCCTAAATTCACTTTTTTTAAACCATAGTGTGTATGTATGGGTATAATCCATGTATGACGGACTTTTGAACTTTGTCCAGTGCTGTGCTTTCTGAACAGTTGTTTCAATTAAATTAAGTTGGATCCAAATTATGACAAACCCCCCAATAGGTTGACATTTGCAGCTAGCAAGAAGGGATTGTGTTGAAGAAGGGATTATGCTGGAACTTCTCTTTGTTTTTTTTTTGGTCAGATGTGATTATGCAAATATTGGGAACTGTACAGTGTCTTTTTGTATTATATGTTTTAAATATAATCACCGCATGAGCACTGCATCGTCAGCGCTATATTTACTTTTATCACACCATATAATATATGAACGGATGAAGTACACGTCTGATGGAAATTGTGTTTTACTTTGTCCAGTACTGTAATTTCTCAACCTTTGTTTCTGTTCAATAAGGTTGAATCTGTATTATGATATTATGATGCCAAGTAGATGGTAAAGTCCTCTAACCTAATCTCTTTGAATCAATCAATCAATCAATCATAGACATTTATAGAGCGCTCTACTTACCCGGAGGGTCTCAAGGCGCTAGGGGGTGCTGCTACTACCCGAACAGCCAGGTCTTGAGCTTCTTCCTGAAGGCGAGGTGGTCTTGGGTCAGGCGCAGGTCGGTCGGGAGGGAGTTCCAGGTCCTGGCGGCCAGGTAGGAGAAGGACCTTCCTCCTGTTGTCGTTCTTCGGATGCGGGGGACGGCGACTAGGGCGTGACTGGCTGATCGGAGGTGTCGTTTGGGAGCGTAGAAGTTGATGCGGTTGTTGAGGTAGCTCGTCCCAGGTGACGTTTTGGTCATATATATATATAGAGACCCGTGTCCCATGGGCATATACGGTTTCCCTTTTTGAACATATAAAGCGATACAGGGTCCAGGCAGCAATGAAACCCCTCACCCCCTGCATCCTAAAAAACAAGGAGTTCAGGGATTTTAGTTATTTTTCAGTGGCAGAATCTTAATAAAATAGGGTTATGGAACCAACATACGCCCCCACCCCAGAATTGTGGACTCAGTTATCCTTGTTCCATAGCCAGGCTGGAGCCATCTTCAGTCCATATGTATTAGAAAACTCAGAGTTTTGCACCTTCTCAGCAGATACAGCTGACAGACACCTGTCACAAAAACAACTTGCATCAATGTTACAACTCCTGGGCATCACCCGTTACAACCATCTCTCTCCAGAGCTCCAGAGCAACCCACTTGGAAGTAGGTGGAAGGATTGCACTGTAATGTACTTAATAGACAGGCCCCTTCTGAATGCTAAGGCAGGACACAGAGTCTTCAGATTATGCATTATCCTTCCTGCTTTAATTGAATATCCCCTTTTGTATCGCTTTAATTGAATAGCAGCCACATTGAAATAATGGCCCTCATCACAACAAAGACACTTTGAAGTTTGATGTAACCCCATTCAGGAGTTCTTAAGATATTTGTATTACAAAAAGATGATGGGCGGACTTCTAACACCAGTCCCTGTACCAGGGATCACTGAAATGGTTCAATACCATGTCTTGTAACTAATATGAATGGCAAATGTTTGACCTAAGTGATGAGCCATTAATAAAGCAACTTCAAAGGAAAAAAGTAGCAGGCTACTTTCACCTCTAAAACATCCAATTCCAAATTAAGTTTATATGCATCTATATAGGCATCATTTAACTAGGAAACGCAACAACATTGTGGGTGCGGGTTCCTAATATCACATAGCAAAATCTATGTCAATGCTTTCTGTAAGCACATTTTGCTTCCACTCAGGATGTATACATGCAGGAAAAAACAAAATAGATATATCCTGAAATAGGAAGATGAGAAAAGGAAAAAAGAGGGAGGCAACGAGTAAGAAGGGGATAGAAGACTGGGAAGACATTACAGGAGAAACAGTAGGCCAGATGAAAAATGAAACAACACACCTGCGTTTTCTCATATCTCACACTGACATTCACCAGTTATAACAAGTACAATTTAACGCCAATCAATGTGCCTAGAGGAAAATACATTGTTGCTTCTACCTTTCTCTTATCAGTTTCCCTTTTTTGATTTCCTTTTTTTTAGGTTTCATACAGGGTCATAATGTTGTTCAAAAATACATCTTACTGCATACATTACCTAAATCACTGTCAATTCCCATTTATGAAGTGCAAGTGCGAGGTCCGAACAGGGCAGGGTATAAGATAGCCAACTTAAACTTTAACATCCCCTAAAAACAAAAAAATCAAGTCCAACATTATTGTTTCATAAAATTAAGTAGTATACAATTTCAGAGATTGTCTACAACTTCCTTTTCTGGATCTATGTCTCACAGTACCCCAAGGTTTCATGGGTGCACAATATCACCCCACTGTTAACAGGCCTTAAGAATTAAACGGCAATATGGTTCTCTCTTCCCCTCTCCCTATACGGACGTTCGGCCATCTACAAGATGGTTTGCTTGCCTTGGATCCCATACCGCCTCCAAAATTTTCCATATCCTCTCCCCCCAAACACAGGGTTCGCGCACGTCAATGACATACAAAACAAATTCCACTGGAGCGGCGGGGCGGTTCGTGTGGCACTCCGCCCCTGTGCACCTTCCACGTACTGTGGGGTAGATATATCATTTACAGGAGCCATTGGGCCAGAGCTACCCCCAACGTTTGGAGGCTCATGGGGCACTGTACCAAGACCAAGAAGTATGCCTTTATTGAAAGAATGCCTGCAATTTTATCTTGTGGATAAATTCCTTCATTTCAACATGTTGTTTGAATGTGTCCGGTTTATTGGTTGGAACAAACGCAAGACCTTTGTTAAGTACAGTATGTTGGGCTTTTGTGAGAGGCCAAGGTGTGAGGTTCACCACTAGGTCGGTCTCTTGTTGGCCGAGGTTGATGCTTGGTTGTGGAGGGACCCTGTCATGCTCCGTGTGTTCATCCTGGGGTCCTCTTGTTCCGTGTCTTGCCATGCCACAGAGTTGCCTTTCTTGTTCCTGCCTCTCAGTGGTCCAGGGCGCATCCCTAAAATAGGCTGGGCATTGTAATACGACCCTTCGTAATCAGAATTCCATTGTGGATAGTTAGGGCCTTGTGGGGGTGGACCATATTGGAATTGAGGGAACTGTGGGGGGCCCATGTACTGCTGGTATTGGGGTGGCGCAGGTTGATAAACCCTCCATCCTCTTTGTTGTGGGTATTGTTGCCTATTTTGCCTGTAGCCCCCCCTGTTTTGTTTAAACCTCTGTTGTCCACTCGAGTTCGAGCCTGATGATCCACATTCCGAACCCTCACTCTCAGACCCGCTATAGTTGTTTTTGGCGACATAGCCACTTTTGGTATAGGGGTATGCCTCTTCGGGAACAAAGCGTTCCTTGTCCTTTTTTAACCTGTTAAATTTGCTCTGTTTTAGGGTGAGTTCGAAATCGGTCATCTCTTGGTTGAATTCTTCCAACCTCTTTTTCAACACACTCGGTTTTTCGTATGTTTTAAGTTGGACCTCTAATTTTTGGATGTCTATCTTTAGTTCCTGGGTGATTCTGGTAGCTGTCTTGACTATGAGTACGAGCCAGTCCCTCGTACAATGCCAAGAAATGAGGGACCACTCTTTTTTGAATTGTACATCTGATTGGACGATAAAGGGTTCATTCTTCACTATTAAACCTTGGGGTGATATTTTATTCCTACGGTATTCCGTCATGAGTAATCCATGTGGGGCAGTTTTGATTTGTGTTCTCCTATGGCTGTTTAGTTCATCCCAGTCTGCCGTACTTGGGCCGGGTCTGTATTGCTAAGTCCCTCAAAGGGATTGATCGCAGCGAGGATTCAGTCTATCTCATCTTCGCCGAAGGTCAGGCCATGTTCATCCTCCATTGTGGTGATTATGGAAATACTAGAGTGTGTGTACTATGTGTGTGTTCAGAATGTAGTAATGGGAAACTCCCACAGCTGTGCGCTGTCTAAGTAAGTTAAATAACAAGGGGGGGAAGAGAGAGATAAGGGTGGATTCCTTCTCCCAGGTAATATAAGTAAACAGTAAGAATCCACCAATAGGGTGATGTGTTCCCTATCGTGGTGAGGAGCACATAGTGTTTTTAAAATACCCCTCACACACCAAAAGGACCCTTGGTGTCATGCTTCATCATTGGGGTCTTCGCACCCCTATTCTCGAGCCCCTTTCAAAATTTGCTGACGCCTTCCTCGCCCCCTTGTGCAGGCCACTGACACGTATCTCAAGGATACTAAGGCGGTCCTCCAACTGCTGAAGGACATATCTTTCAACCCAAATACTCAACTACTGCTCAGTCTAGACGTTGAGAGCCTCTATACTAGTCTGCCCCATGACGAAACCCAATGTATCATTGAGGAAGTACTATTTAGCAACCCTTGGGAATATCAGACACCCAGAGGTGTAGTCCTAGTGTGCATTTCACTGGCACTCACAAAAAACTTCTTTAGATACAACACCACCCTGTACCTCCAAAGCCATGGGACCAGCATGGGCAGTACTTTTGCTCCTAGCACAGCAGGACTATATGTCCACTATTTGGAAACTTATAAGATCCTGAATTCAAGCAATCCCTTCAGAGACAAAATTGTTGTCTGGAGGAGATACAAAGACGATGTCTTTGTAATCTGGGAAGGTGATACACAGTCAGTTACCAACTTCATGACATGGCTAAACTCTCAGAATGCCTTCCTTAAATTCACCAGCTCTGTCTCCAACAAGCCTTGGGTATTCCTAGATTTGAACATCTACCCAGAAGCTGGTACACTGAAGACAACTACCCACTTTAAGCCAACTGCCAGGAACTGCCTACTGAGGTTTGACAGTTTCCATCCTCGACACCGACAAACCAATCTACTATATGGCCAATTCCTCCGCCTCAGGCTGAATTGCACTGACATTACCCAGTTTAAGACACAAGCAAAAGACCTGAAGACCAAATTACAGCATAGGCAATACCCAGATCGCATAATTGATGCCGCAATGAAACGGGCAAGGAACAAAAACCGAGACGGGACCAGACAATGACCTTAAAAGACAAGTATGTGTGACAACTTATAACGCACACTCGAATGTGGTCACCAAAATCGTCAATAAAAACTGGCGAATCCTGACCTGAGGCGAACTGGCCCTGGAAAAACCCATCTTCGCACACAAAAGTGGGAGGAATCTCAAGGACATGTTAGTCCATACTCGCCCTAAAGAAAGCCAACCATTTACACCCTCAATACATGAGATACAGGGACACTTCCCATGCGAAAACTGCAGCAGTTGCCACCTGACTAGCAAGAGTAGACACCTAACATTCAAAAATGGAACAACATGGGAACAAAGGAGTCTTACCACCTGTAACAGTAAAAATTTAATTTACATGATTACCTGTCCTTGTGCATTGGAGTACGTGGGAATGACAACCAGAGCCATCAAAATACGGATGAATGAACACAAAAGTAACATAAGGTGTAGAAAAAGCATCACCAAAATGGCTACACATTTCCTGGAAGCACAACATTGCGTAAACGACATCAAATGGACCATAATCGAGCAACTATCAACGGATAAAGGTCTGTTCCAGAAGGAGCAGCATTGGGTGTTCCGTTTGGGTACACACATTGACGGACTCAATGATGAAATCCCCTGGGGTCAAGTAACCTGATTGACTATCCACAGTTCAATACAAAATACCACTACCCTCGGATCACACAAGTGTCTGTCACCTACTTTTCATAAAGTCACCCATATAACTATGTATACATTGAGGACTTGCTAAAAACCTAGTAGTTCTGGGTCTACTTAAGGAGTAAGCCTCTACAAAAAACCATAGTGTATCATTTATTAAGTAAATAAGCAGCTCGTATAATTTTTCCATTTGCAGCCTATAATAATGGGAGTAATCTCATGTCCAACTACTCCCTTCACATTATCCAATGATACGCGAGAGAGATTTCTCCTTCTCGCGCATGTGTGACACCATAAAACTACCGCGCATGCACGTCCTTCTGATCACTGCGGTAGAAGCAGTTGCGCATGCGCGGCCCAATCGAACTACCGCGCATGCGCGTCCATCTGAACACTACCGCTTCAGCAGTCGCGCATGAGTCCCTGAGACTCAGGAACAATTAACAAAACGCCAATTTCTCCGGACAGCGGAATACCCTTATTAGGCCCTTCCGCCTTTCAATTTACCAATTTAGTTAACAAACGAGGGTGGCAAACACTATAAATACTGCCCTTAGGAAGCTCTACGGCATTCACTGCGGAGCCGCGTTCCGGGAAAGAAGGACGTTACGACTGCTGTAACTCGTGAGTAAAATGTCCACAGAAAGAAGGGACCATTGTGCTGCACCAGCCTGTAAGTAGTTACAACTGTTATACTATATATCATTTACAGGAGCCATTGGGCCAGAGCTACCCCCAACGTTTGGAGGCTCATGAGGCACTGTACCAAGACCAAGAAGTATGCCTTTATTTTCCCTCTATGACTTATTTTTTCCACTCTATTAAGTTATGTCCTAAAGGCACAAGGAATCTAATGCTATAGAGTGTGGGTTTCATGTTCTGTGTATGTTTGTACTGTATTTTGTCCTCTTTTTTACAGGGTCACCTGCACAAGTAGCATGACATATTTTTGTCCAGTGACCCAACACCATTGATACATTTGTTACAGGTCACTGCACCATGTACGAATTTGAGGAGTGGAGCACTACATTTGTGGTCTTCTTTTTCCTTTTTTAGGTTGTTCGCATATTGGCAAAGAATTTCATTACATTTGTAGGCACATTATAGTACTACATCTCCACTCTTTTGTAAATACACTTTTTTACTTAAGAAAACGTGAGTAAGGTGGGGTGTGGTGCACCCTGTCCTGAAGAAGGAGTTGATCTCCGAAACATATTGACGCACCCAAGAGGCGATGTGCTTAATTACACATAATCACCTCAATCTGCACCATTTTTAATAGTACCAGCCCGGGGGCTCATTAAAACAGTTCTGACCTCCCCCACGAGCCAGGTACTTTTTTAACATTCACCGACTCACACTACCCCACCATACGTGTGGCTCAATGGTTAGAGCGGCAGACCCTGATGCAGAGGTCTAGCCCGGGACCAGGGTTCAATTCCCCGCCTCGGCGAGTCTTGGGCTCAAAATTCCACGGACCTGATAATTCTCGCCTCGGTGCCTATTCCAATCATGGAGTCCCACTCTGCAACTCTGGGCAATAGCTTGCTTAATCTCCACAACGGCCCCCACAACGCTAAGGATGCCTGGCCTCCACCTTGGAGTGGACGCCTCACAGGGAAAGCCAGGATGGGTTCCACAGCGGTATTCGTATAAGCGCCTTGAGACCCTTGCGGGTGAGTAGTGCGCTATACAAGTATCAATTTACAATTTTACAATTCACCCTATTGGTGGATTCTTACTGTTTATTTATATTGCCTGCATGTTTGGCAGGTATTGTTTATTATCATAAATGTGGTTACTGATGCAAATATTATCCTTTCATCCATACAGGTCACTGCAGGGCCTGTGCCCCTCATAATGCAAAATAACCCAATCAAATTTGTTATTAAAGAAAAACCTTCCTTTCCCCCGCCACCCCGCGCACGCTACCGATTCCCCACACATTACCGAAGTATGCACCCAGTGATAAGTGAAACCCCACCACAGCGCAGTTGGAAAACCCCCGCTCCCCCTGAGTTTCTCCCTCCCACTGGATTGTTCCAACGGTTAGAAAAGTTAGAAAGTTTAAACTGGATGGCTGTGAACAAAGAACAATTTCTAAGATATCAAGTGCTAGATCATTCTTTCTCTAAAGTGCCAGCGTATAAATCGTAATACTAAATGCTAAGTACATTTTCAAAAGGCATCAAGTACTAAAAAGTTCTTTCTCTAATGTGCCTATATTTAAAAAAAAATCAGTACAGAATGCGGTGTACATAAATATCAGTATATATATATATATATATATCCTTAAAATGCAGATTTAGTTCAGTCTGGAGACAGCGGAATTCCATCCTTTCCCCAACTCCGGTACACTCATTGCCATTATTATCAGCTTGTTTCCAACCTGTATAAATGTGGCAGAATATTTTCAAATTTTTGCGAAGCTTCTAACATTTCCAGACCGCTTTGCATAGAGTTGCTCCCTTAAATATACTTTATTAACCTTTTCTATCCACATTTATATATTTGGTAGATTAGTAGATTTCTTTGATGTTGTTATAATTGACCTCGCCCACAACATTGCTATAGACCACCAATGGAGGGCTTAAGCGAAAGTAATAGCTAAATGTTTTGAGGAAGCTAACAAAACAGCATTCTCATCCACTCAGTACGCTTTACAAAAGGAACTCCACAGCCCTCTCATCACCTCTTTCTGAAAGAGTTGGACACTACTACAATCCCAAATAATGTCGATCCAGGTGCCTGTTCCAGTGCATCTAGGGCGCTGCTCAAATATATTGGCATTCCATTTATTTAACAAGGCCGGAGTGTAATATACCATCAATTGGGAATGTAGTTGCATTTTGCAAAAATTGGGACCACGCAGTACTCTGAAATTAACCACTTCCAACCACTGAGCCTGGGTTAAGTTCACCCGTTCACCCCGTTCTCTTGTGACCACTTGACTTGCATACTTAAGAACTAGGACTGGAAGTTAGTTCCCTCTAAACTCAACCATTTTACCCATTGTGTCTGTTTTGTGTTAACTAGCAGATAATAAAAGAGAGCCCCAACAGTCCCCCCCCCCCCCCATTTATTTCAATTTGCAGTGGCTGCATTTTTTTTTTAAATAGACATCTGATAGTAGTACATCAGCTTATTCTCCCTCCAAATTAACAGACAAAGAAGCTGCACAATCTCCCATGACACCAAGGCCCCGTTCACGATCCAGTCTCCGATTTTCCCCAAACTAAATTTCACCAACATTGAAGCTACCCGCTTCAGCTACTCCAGGCACCAATACTGCTGACTGGAGCTTTCAGCATGGATATTTGGGACTTGTAGTCATTGCAACAGCTGCTTTTGCTCAGTTCTACAAATTATGAATGAGCGATACCTAACGTTTTTGGAGTTCTTCTCTGATGGACTGGCGGGATCTAGACTGCATGAAGTTTCTTCAGCCATGGCACAAAGGAATTATCAAAGGTTTTGCAGTTGTTCAAATGAACGTTCCTAGCCACGTTCAGTAAATAGGGCACTAAATAATACAATTTGACATCTGGTAAGGCTAAACTGCCTTGGTTCCTTGGCAAAGACAGTCTCAGCAAACTAATTCTTGAACTTCTCGTAATCCCAAATAAAAGCAGTAATCAGACCATGTAGCCTTTGAAAAAATGTACTATGCAGCACCCAGGGAATAGATGTAAAATGAAAATTAAACAGGGTTAAAATGTGCATTTTGTCCAATGCCACCCTACCAATTATTGCGATTGGCTTCCTTCCCCACCGTTCTAACAAAGCCTGAGCCTTGCAAAACAGGGCAAGTTATATAGATCCTCTTATTTTTTTAAACCCTTTAACCCAGATATCTTACAGGCTTTTGCTGATACACATTCTGTAAATCTGAAGGTAAAACAGATACATCCATATTAAGAGCCAGAATCTCAGACTTTGAGATATTCACTCAGTATCCTCAAAATTGGGAAAAGATACTGAACAGTTCTTTAAATACCACTCTTTCAGGTGTGAGATAAACTACCAGGTCATCCACATACAATCTGAGTTTCGAGATTTCAGGCAATGCTGCCTTAACTTCTTCACTTTGGTGAATGTGGCAGGCAAGCGGCTCAATAAGAAGGGTAAAAAGTGTTTAGGAAAAAGGGCAACCCTTCCTAATACCTCTATAATTCCAAAAGGGTTCCAAGACCTTATCATTGAGGAATACTGCCACAGAAGTTCCCTTATACAGTGATGCTATTTACCTTATGAGCTGGGATGGTAGCACTATAGCCTCCATTCCCAAACACAAATAATCCCATTACACAAGGTCAATGGCCTTCTCTACATCAATAAACAAAACCACTGCTGGAGTCTTAGCGAGACTGAGATAATCAATTGCTTTTGTCAAATAATGCATATTATAATGTAATTGGTGGCCAGTTCTAAACTCAGTTTGGTCTTTAACAGTTAAAAAAGGCATAATGTTTGCCAATCTTGCTGCAAAAAATGTCATAGTCTGAATTCAGCAGTGTAATTCGATGGAACAAGTTTACATACTCTGGGTTGTCCTTTTTGTCCTTTTTGTCCTTTTTGAGAAAACATGCTAGCAGGCCTTTTCGAAAAGAGGATGGGAAGGAGCCGCCCATCAAGATATCATTAAAAAATGCATTCAAAGAGGCTTTCGCCTCTATAATCAATGCCTGGTACCACTCTGCAGGAAACAGATCTTCTCCAGGTGCATTCCCCTGTGACAAGGTTTTTAGAGTTGGTTGGAATGATGATATTGAGCACACAAGATTTAATGGAGTATCGTCTGATAGCTTTGAAAGACTGAGACCATCCAGAACCCTGCCCACCTCTCTCCAATCCAAGGATGTGCGGGCTTCGCATATACTTATAAAATGGCGACAAAATACCTGATCAAATAGCGAGGCCTGCTTTAACTAGGCTCCTGTTAGTGGCTCTCAGAGTTTGACCTCCATATTTTTAGCTTGTTGAGCTCTAGCCCGCCAGACTAGGAATTTTCCACTTACTTCACCCTCCTCATACAATTGTTGCACATAAGTCCTGCCACTAATAATTTTCTCCTCCAAAAGAAGCAATTGGAGTTTATTCTTAGCCCGCTCTCTCTTTTCAAAATTAATCCCATTAGGGACCCGAGACAATTGATTATCTGCAAACTGAAAGTGCAACAACAAATTCTTGAACTGTGCCTTGCTAGCCTATTAGAGAAAATTTAAACGATTTTGAGGTATATTTACAAGCCTGTATCACCACTACAACATCACTTTTAAAGGCGTGGTGAGTTTACAAGTCAGTGTTAAGCCACTTAACGTGGCTTAATGCCACGTTGTAAATAAGGCACCCTTTCACGCTATACTTAGTGTAAAAGGGGAGGGCAATGGGTGTTGCTGTGGACTTTCCACTGCAACATCCATTTATTTGGACACTGTCCCATATTTACAAGAGCAGCGCAAATGTGGGGCAGCCCAAAATTAAGACCAGGCAAAACCTGGTCTTGCCCTGGCGAAAGGAGGAGAAATGTTTAATTTCTCCATATTTTTACTGTTTTTACAGCACACATGAAAACAGCAGAACACCTTTGATTGTATAGGTGCAGGAAGGTGTTCCTTCCTGCACATAAACAATCATATATAACAAGCATTGGAAATGCAATAGGTCTCGCATTAGAAAAGTTGGAGCTATTGGTCTTGTAAATGACAAATATTTTATTTATTTGTTGGTTTTTAAAATTGCTAAATTGATAGCTTTGTCATTTACAATGCCAATAGTTATAACTTTTGCGAATGTGACACCTATAGCATTTGGAATACAACATGTTTTGTATTTATGTGACTTAGATGGCAGCTCTGGTCGTTAGGCCACATCTCTAGAGAGCAGGAGAGTGCAGCAGGGGAGAGAAGCACAGCAATGCAATAGGTCTCCCATTAGGAAAGTTTGAGCTATTGGTATTGTAAAGGACACTTTTTTTATTTATGTGCTTGTTTTGAAAATAGCGAAATTAATAGCTTTGTTATTTACAATGCCAATAGTTTTATCTTTTGCAAATGTGACACCTATTGTAACACAATATGTGTTGTAGCACTGAGTGGTGTGAGGGTGAGGGGTGCGAGGGTGGGGGTGAGTGGGTGTGTGAGTGTGTGAGGGTGAGTGAGGGGGAGGGTGAGGGGGTGTGAGGGTGAGGGTGTGAGGTTGAGTGAGGGTGAGAGGGTTGTGTGGGGGGGTGAGGGTGTGAGGGTGAGTGAGGGTGTGTGAGGATGAGGATGAGTGAGGGTGTAAGGGTGAGGGTGGGTGAGGGTGGGTGAGGGTCTGTGAGGGTGAGAGGATGTGAGGATGTGTGATGGTGAGGAAGTGTGAGGTTGACAGGGTGTGTGAGGGTGAGGGGGTGAGGGTAAGGGTGTGTGAGGGTGAGTGGGGGTGTGAAGGTGGGTGAGGGGTGTGAGGGTGAGTGAGGGGGAGTGAGGGTGAGTGAGGGGTGTGAGGGTGAGGGGGTAAGGGTGGTGATGGTGAGGGGGTGTGAGGGTGAGGGTGTGAGGATGACAGGGTGTGTGCACTGACTGCCGGTGGTGTGTGTGGCTGGTGAAAGCGTGCACTAACGTCTGGTGGTGTGTGCCTGGTGGAAGCATGCACTGACAGCTGTTGTTTTTTGTGCCCGGTGAAAGCGTGCACTGATGGCTGTTGGTGTTTGTGCCCGGTGAAAGCGTGCACTGACAACTGTGTGGTTGTGTGTGTGGTTTTGTGTGTGTGTGTGTGTGGTTGTGGTTGCATGTATGTGGTTGTGGTTGCATGTGTGTGGTTGTGTGTGGAGTTGTGGTTGTGTGTGTGGTTGTGTGTGTGTGGTTGTGTATGTGTGGTTGTGTGTGTGTGTGGTTGTGTGTGTGTGGTTGTATGTGTGGTTGTGGGTGCGGTTGCGGGTTCGGGTGTGGTTGTGTGTGTGGATGTGTGGTTGGGTGTGGTTGTGTGGTTGTGTGTGTGGTTGTGGTTGTGTGTGTGGTTCTGTGTGTGGTTGTGTGTGTGTTTGTGTGTGGTTGTAGTTGTGTGTGGGTGCATTTGTGGGTGCAGTTGTGTGTCTGTGTGTGGATGTGTTGTTGGGTGTGTGGTTGTGTGTGTGTGGTTTTGTGTGTGTGAGGTTTTCTGTGTGTGCGGTTTGTGTGTGGTTGTGTGTGTGTGGTTGTGTGTGTGGTTATGTGTGTGTTGTTGTGTGTTTGGTTGTGTGTGTGGTTGTACTCACGAACATATTTTGACTATTCACAGCAGTGTTTCGGTGCTCCAAGAGAGAGCAGTGAAGGTGTTCAGATTAGGCACTGCCACGCTCGCGAATGCCTTACCATGCATAGCAGAAGTCAATAGTGCTTTGGCATTGCACACTGCCACCACCACACCACCACACCACCAGTGCTGGAGGCCTGAAAGGGAGAAAAGGGGTCCTTGTATCATACCACAGTCAAGCTAAAAGAACAAGTGAAGGTCTTACTGTAAACAGCAGGAGTCAATTGTGCTTCGGCACTGCACGCCACGCACTACCCCCCACCACGCCACCAGTTCTGGAGGCCTGGCAGTGTGGGTGGGTGTGTGTATGTCTGTGTGTGAGAGAGGGAGGGAGAGCGTGCATGTGTGCGTGCATGCATGTGAGTAAGCGAGAGCGTGCATGTGTCCGTGCGTGGGTGTGTGTGAAAGAGAGAGAGTGCATGTGTTTGTGCGTGTGTGTGTGTGAGAGAGAATGTGCATGTGTGCATGCCTGTGTGTGAGAGAGAGAGAGAGTGTGCATGTTTGTGAGAGGGGGAGAGACAGAGAGCAGAGCCTGCATGTGTGAGTATGCATGTGTGTGTGTGTGAGTGCGAGAGAGCGTGCATGTGGGCTCAGGCATGCAACTGCTTATCAACGCGTCCACAGTAGTGGCACACACCTGCTTTAGTTCTTTCTATTCCTGGTGGATGCCATTTCAACAAGTTAACCCCTTCAATTTCAACTGGGTTGCGGTCCTTGAAAAAACCTTTTTTTAACGATTTGGTTGATCCCCAGGTCCATTTTTTGTCTTGATGCTGCCGAACAAATAAGGTAGAGCCATCAGGCGTGAGAAATAATTGGCTACCTTGGATGGGTCATCTCAACTATGTTTTGATGGTAGAGTGTCAGGTGTCCATGGCAGTGTAGTAGTTCCATATAGTAAATGTATATGTTATGAATTGGAAGCTGTTGCGCTGCAAACTAAAACCATAATTTTTTTTAAACTTGTATACGCACTTCAGGTCATACATTTGTACAGAAGTCTTTATGAATCGGGCCTTTAATGTGTTTCATGTGACGCGGTTAATGGTTTCTGCATGTTAGTGACAATGGTATTTTTACTGGGGATCATTGTTTAATGGGTTTTTATCTGTGATACGTAAACCAGCTGATTGAATCAATTGCTAAATTAAGGGTTTGTTGTACTTTATTTGCCAAAAAGGAAGGTTGCGCTAACATCTGCTCACCAAGTCTAAGCAGCGCTCTGTAACAGTCCACGTCATCAACATAAGGTGCTACTAAGCAGTTTTGATGTATGAGAATGTGTAGCATAAAATATATTCACTAACACGGCTTACATCTCCATTCAGATTTCAAAGAGACACATTTACCATAAAGTTCACAGCCACAAAATGTGTTGATAAAGTATATGTACCTCGACATGATGTGCTGTGTCAGGCTGTGCATATTATGTGGAATGTGTGCCATCTTGTTGTAACAGCTGTCCAAGGGATAGTGTTTTCAACAAGCAAGAAATGCTACATCTGTACTAACAAGGCGCTACCGGTCTGGTTATAAGTGCCCGTTAAATTGTGAACACTAGGCAAGCACCTATTTGCACTGGGGTTGTAATTAGAATAGGAAGGATGATTATCGCATCGGGTAATTACCAGGCGCAGTAAAGTTTGCAACCCTGCTAACCATTAAATGTCAGTAGGTCAAACCTGCCGGACTGCATTAGGTAAAGTGATTAAGCTGTCTGAAACCACGAAGAGACAAGAATTTATTTCTGGCTTCTCACTTGGGGAAAGTGTGTGATCCTGGAAAAATCGCTTTCACCTTCCGCCTAAATCACCTAATCTGCTGAAACACGGGAGGCTGTGGACCTACTAAACCGCATACGACCTATATAAACTACTCCTGTATGCTTGATTTAATTCACAGGCAACATACCACGTGCAGCGTTACCCTGCCAAAAAGCATGGTTATGGGGCAGTCGCTACCCCTCTGTGTTACTGAGACTCCTGTAGGAGACGCAGGTGTGAAGGGGTATTCAGAAGCCATCACCAAGGATCTGTGGATGAGCCTGTAGGTGTGTGACTACCTGGCGCCAGGGACGGAGGGGAAGCTTGTTGATCAAACAGCCCCCTCTTTATTGTGCAAATGTTGCTCGACTGAAGGGGACAATAGCCGCCCGGGCAGGTGGGCCAGTCGGAAGAGTGATATCAGAGCCCACTTCCTGTTAGGAGCATTTAATGTGTTCATTAACCCAAGCACTAGACACCTTCAAAGCTCCCCCGCCCCAAAGCCGGACACCTTTCCCAGGCCGAAGCCGGCCCGCAGGATGGCATTTATAAAAATGCAGATTTTCACATCAAAAGTGTATTTGTCTACTGGGGGCGCGAGCGGGTTCACAAAATGCAACAGCTGACTACCACACAACTTTAATTTAACGGTGACGCCTGGGGGAGGGTGTGGAAATGAGTGTCAACATCCTAAAGAACAGCGCTACAGTCTCCTCCAAGGAAGGATAATAACAGGTCGGTTGTAATGCTGGTCTCAAATGATGTTATTATTGCTCGTTCAGACAGAACATTAAGGGGATGAGTACATACAGATAAAACCTGAGCTACGCTCCCCAAATGCTTTGAAATGACAGCTGCAAGTAGAACGTCTGAAAGGGAAACCTTTGGTATGGAGTAGAAGACATCCCGCCACTTCTTAGAGGGGTTAGAAATTGCAATCTCTTTCATACAACATTTACCTACAGCTGACAATGATTTGCTGTAATTTACAGTGTGTTAAAATGGAAGACTTTGCCTCTCCATCGTAATACCTGCATGATCACGCCCCATGCTTTAGGAAACTAACATCTGTTCTGCTGCAGTGGGCACCATACACCGAAATTAAGCATTAACTGACTGCATATTCATTTTGCACATCACAAGAACAATAGTAACATTCTACAAGAAAAATTCTGCATTTGACCATGTGCTTCCACCACGACACATTTTCAACGGAGGAGCCTTAGTTGCTCGTTCTCTTCTGATCTGCCTCAGTAGAACCCATAGGAGTATTGCTTGAATGTCCTACCTTTGAAGTAAGATAAGTTGGTGGAAGATTACAAATTTTACCTGAACCTCGTTCTCCCCTGCAGAATACCGAAAGTTATTTGCCCTAAAAAACACAAATCACAGAATTTTCCGGAGGTGCATGTGTGCGTACAGTGAGGAATAAGGCATGCAGAGAAGCATGTACATAGTTGAAACTGTATTTAGGTCAGACTAAAGACAAAGCAGCTAATAGAGGAACTCCAGAGCTGAGACCACAAGCTCAAATTGTGTTTGTTTCTTAAAGGAATCTGAACAAACCCCCATACGGCGATTTTTCAAGGAGAAGAGCAGGGTGCGGCAAGAGATGATGAAGCTCATACACAGCAGCGGGTTGTGATGTAGCGCCTCACACTGCAGCTACAATTATTGCAATAGGTGTGTTGCCCACACAGGTAACAGATAGCTGTGAAACAGAGTTGTGCGAGGTTTAAAGGCTGTGGGATCACAAAACGCCCAAGCACGGCAGAAACGAGAGTCACGGCCAGCCGGCCGTGAAAAAGCCTTTGATGCAGCAGGGGGCGGAGCGGGAAGAGCTGCTGGCGGCACCAAGCTGACGATTTGATGCTGTGCACGCGCATTTTAACTCATTGCGCTTGTGCAATGAGTTAAAAAGCAATGCACTGCAAGGAATCGCCAGTGGAATCGCCAGTAGTTAAACTCTGTTTAAGGCCCTATTGAGCTTCGCCAGCTATGCGCATGCGCACAGCAGGCGAGCCCTAAAAATGACGTTTTGCAATTTTTATGTGTGATGCTTTGAGAAGCACCCATAGAAGTTCCAAATCGGCATTTCAGATAGTTTATGTGCAGGAAGGGACACCCTTGTGCAGGAATGGACACCCTTCTGCACATAAACAATCCCTTTCCCCAATGCAGGCACCCTTCCACTATGGCGCAAGGGTGCCTGCATTGGCGCTAGGCAGCTAATTTTTGCGCCAGTGCAAGGGGAAATGCAGGGCTGCCCCATATTCTTGTAAATATGGTGCAGCCCTCTGTTTCTAAAGTGAGGGAGGGTGTTTTTAGCCTTCTTGGTTTAATGACACACTTCGCTACTTTCCTTGTGAATATGTCCCAGAGATCTCTTCTCATTTGTAGTAACTTTGAACACTTCCCAGCTGTTATCTAATAAGTAAGTATGTTTATTTTCATAAAAAAACAGACTTCCATGCCTTGATTTGCCCAAGAAACGATTGGTCCACAAGTAGTGCTCTTTTAAAAACCAAACCCTTAGCCAGGGGAGTATTTTTATCGGGCCCCAAACCAATGCTTTTAGCAGCATGATTAGATAACGGGGTCACTAAAATTGAGGAAGCAGGTACCAAAATCTCTTTAGAGATAAGAAAAAAAAATGTGTCCTTGAAGCTGAACAGTACATAGGGAAGACAAATGTATAGTGTCTTGCTTGTGGAAAAAGGGCTCGCCAGTGATCCACTATCCCATGCTCCTCTTTAATCCTACACACCTTTCCTACATACCTTGTGATGCCTTTGTCATCTCCGGGTTAACTCTGAGATATTAATCCCTTGCTAATTGAAGACACAGTTCGTACAGTGACAGAGGGTCATCTACTGTTGCCTCATAAAAAGACACCATGGAGTACCACACATCATTAATAGATATTTCCGTCAACACCCATCTACCATCTTAATCTGCAGCCAACTGCTCCGATTGAACATTAAACCACCTACTAAACAGTACCGCAACCCCGCGGCGAAATGAAGAGGTCACAGAATAGCAAAGAAGCTGAAAAGTAGACCAGTTGACTGAAAGCATTTTAAAATTCTTAATATGGGTCTCCTGCAGTGAGATCAGAGAAGTCCTTTGCTCCCTAAGCCATCCAAAACATCTCAACACGTACATGGGTCATTTAACCCATTAACATTGACAGAAAATATTCTGCAATGCCTCTCTACCATCCCACTTGACATGCCAACATCTGAAATTCTAAGCCCCGCAGCAACAGTACATCCCTTCTATAACAACTGTACGGACTCCACCTTGGATTTAACATTTCCCCTCCCACATCCATTTTATCGCTATGAAGGTACTTGGCCCAATCCCCCTCAGGGTTCTCAGGTTGCACAACACCCACGTACCCACACCCCTGTGTCAATCCAGTATTCCAATCAACCTCCCCCCTTGATGCCCATCCCCCTTTCGTTGTGACCATGTTGCATTGTCACAAACTCACCTCTTCCCATGCGTTGCGTTGCTTGCATTTAGCTCTAGGACCTAGTCATCTAACCTCTCCCCTGCCTGAAATCTCCCAACCCTTAAGCCTGCAAGAAAAAGATATGTAAATAGCAGAAAACAATCACATGTATGAAACATACACATAATGTCTCACTAAGGTGTCATATGCGAATACTTCTGAGCTGTCTGAACATCATTAAACACTCTGAATTCTCCTTTGACCAAAGTTCTAAGTCAAGATGGGCTATGCGACCAGCGGGGATGTGCTGGCAGGTCATGTGACATGCAAATTGCTGGCCCCGCCCCCTCCCAACATTGCGTTCTATGCTCAGTGTTCGGTGGCTGGCTTGAGCGTGTAGCCTGATTTCCCAGTGCTTGGGCTGTGAGCGGCTGCATGCAGCAGCAGTAGGCAGTATTGAGGGAGAGCGGGGGCTAAGGGCAGGCTGTGGAGGTTTGTGATTGCCCCTGCAATCGGATCCCCTGCCTGTCACCCAGACATGCTGTGCTTTTGGGGGCAGAGGTCAGTGCTCGAGGTGCCCCAACAGGTATGAAAGATTTTCCGGAAACCTGGATTTCTGAAGTGGACTATTAAAGGTGCCGGCACTGGTGCTAATAGAAAGCAGTTGGGCGTGATGGAGCTGAGGAGAAGCTGTCTGGTGTGGCCAGGGCTACTTAATCTGCTTGGAGGAAATAGCCACAGTCCCCTGGAGAGGCATGAGATGCCTTTGGAATACTCAGGTAAGATAGAGCACCAAGTAATGGCAGACTTCTGCAACTACTATATTGGTTATTGTAGTAAATGACTTCTCTACTGTTCTCCATTAAGTTGAATGTACCATGACATCATAGAATGCCTGGGTGTCTCTCTGGGTCACAGTGTCAGTTGGTCAACTCATGCTGAGCTGCTTGGAGCTTGCTCCTGGTGGGGTTACATCTGTACTTCTTATCTTCTCCTACTCATCTATCCTAGAAGAGAACTACAATAAAGGATTATCTAACTATACAGCTGGACTGTGTATCTTCCTTTACCACAACTTGGCGACGATTGTGAACAGGATGAACCTACGCGTAAACTAAGGAGAAAGGTCAAATAAGGAATCAAAAGATAAATAATCAAAGACATTAAGGACTTTCAACACGTCAATTGAAACTTAAAGGTAACGCCCCCGTCAGCCCCACCAGTGCCCTGTACCACCTGGACAGCCTGCAACCTGGGCGTTTCATATGCCATCAACAAAGACCTTGATGTCACCTCAAAGTTTGCTGCTACAGTCTCCAACAACAAGTTTCTCTGTGGCACAGCAGGTGTGCGCGCCCTGCTGTGTTGCACTGCCCTATCTGGATCCTGTGTTGGGAAGTGTCGCAGTCTGACAGCGAGTCTTGTGAGTGAAGTGTGTAACAAGGTTTGGTGTGCTCTAGCAAGCGACTTTCTACCTTGTGAAGGGTTGTGACCAGTCAGCAAGTACCTTCTCTGTGAAGTAAGTGTTTTTTTTTATAGTCCGGGCAGCGTGCTAAGAGAGATCTTTTAATAGTCTCTGCTGCTACAGGTTCACTTGCCTCTTCCTGCCCTGCACCTCAAAATCGGTGCTTACTCTTACAGTGTTTAAAGGGGGTCTAAGGCGGTCGTTTTCCCCGTCAACACAAACAGAGGCTGACTTATCTGCCTGTCTGTTTATTCTTGTGCCGTGCATCGTGTTTCTTTACAGTCTCGACTGTGCCACTTGTAATCTTGGACAATTTTCACTGAGGAATCATTGAGTGTTTATCTTTAGCAATTGTGGCATCTTTCATGAACCGTTGCAGTATGTTTAATTTTAAATCCCATGTACACGTACCTTACCGGTCTCTTGGTGCCACGCGGAGGCAAGAGGAATCCACAATGACGTTCTTCTTCTCCAGTTCGCAGCTGACCTGTGACGCATGCATGCAGCAGCATGCTGTGAGCCACACAGCGCCGCGTCAGAAAGCGTGCCGCCATTTTGTACTTTCATGCTATTTCTACACCAACGCATCAAATTATCGGATATGTTTATTCTGCTTTTGTCAACTTTGCAATCACGGAAATGAAGTTCAAGTGTTTGTCTCCCGGTTTGCTTGTATGGCCGGCGTCACGTTCTCTTCTTGTGTGGACGGTCTGGGTGACAGAGAGCGGAGCAACGGAATGGAGCAGACTTTCCTTATAGGATGACATCTTCCTGGATGACATTTTACTTTTGTTGTGAAATTCAGCGGCGAATGCGGGGAGCTGTGCACGGAGACCTCGGTGAGAGATCGCTCTGAGCTGCTTGGAGCTTGCTCCTGGTGGGGTTACATATGTACTTCTTATCTTCTCCTACTCATCTATCCTAGAAGAGAACTACAATAAAGGATTATCTAACTATACAGCTGGACTGTGTATCTTCCTTCATCACAGTTATCAGCACTCTTGTATCAGCATGCTGGTTTGAAATATGCCAAGGCTTAAAACGGTTTCTAATTCTGAGGGCCCTTTACGGAAAAGACTGAAACCTCATCAGAAAGAGAAGCTCCGACTCCCATCAGGGAAGAAGCACGTGGGGGTGCCTAGAATAGGTAAAGAAATGGCTGTGGTATACCCAGTACCTGAACTACTGATCCACTTGCTAACTCATATTGCTTCTTGGCAAGGTATCGAAGACAGTGAAGGAGGGGGACCGTGTGTACTCCTTACTTCCATCACAGCCAAATCAAATGAAACCCCTCTTCCCTTAAAAGACACACCGATGGGTGGTACGAAAGTGGGGAACCTGAAGGCAGCTCTAGATAGTGCCCCCCCAAAAAAGGGTAGAGAGATTGGTCAGACAGGAGGGTCTGCCAGGGAACAAGAGGGTTCATTCCAGCTAGGGACATTGCATTTACCGGTGTCTCCTTCCCCCTTAAAGCAAATCTGTGTTGGAGCTGATAAGAATGTTTTGGGAGATAATGTCCTTGTAGCAGTTGAAAACCATTTTCAGTCTTTAGTAAGGTGGTTAAGTCTTCTGCAGCTCCAGTTTCACCCTCTAACTGGGAAAACACCTCAGCAACTAAAGAAAGTGGTATCTCAGTGGTAGACGAGATACACACTATTCAGTTAAATCAGTTGGTAGTTCCCCAAGCCTCCCAACTGCATGTAAGAGCAATCTTGGAGGAGGAAATACCATAACATAACAAGACATTTGTAAAGCGCGCTACATACCCATGAGGGTCTCAAGGCGCTGGGGGAAGGCTGCTACTGATCGAAGAGCCAGGTCTTGAGAAGTCTTCTAAAGGTCTAACAACAAGGGGTGGTGATGGACAGAGTTTCTGAATTAAGCAGAATACTCTCACCCAGTCAAGAGATCAGGGCTAGATCCAACACCGTTTTTTAGCTCACTGCATCATCCCAGCTCAGAACCTGGCTATATGCAAATTAGTCTGTTCCTGTCCCAGTGCATGATGGGAACAGGGCAAACCAAACTACCAAGCCAATTCTTACACTGGGAAGGAAACAAGCTTCCGGGGACCGGTTTCTGGCATTTCAGCCGTCGTCGGCCCAGCTTGCTTGAATCCTGATGGTGCAATGAGCAAGGGACTCACATCTGAGTATACCCTTCCACGCTTAGGGTGGACAAAATATTTAACAACAAGGGGTGGTGATGGACAGAGTTTCTGAATTAAGCAGAATACTCTCACCCAGTCAAGAGATCAGGGCTAGATCCAACACCGTTTTTTAGCTCACTGCACCATCCCAGCTCAGAACCTGGCTATATGCAAATTAGTCTGTTCCTGTCCCAGTGCATGATGGGAACAGGGCAAACCAAACGACCAAGCCAATTCTTACACTGGGAAGGAAACAAGCTTCCTGGGACCGGTTTCTGGCATTTCAGCCGTCGTCGGCCCGGCTTCCTTGAATCCTGATGGTGCAATGAGCAAGGGACTCACAACTGAGTATACCCTTCCACGCTTAGGGTGGACAAAATATTTAACAATAAGGGGTGGTGATGGACAGAGTTTCTGAATTAAGCAGAATACTCTCACCCAGTCACGAGATCAGGGCTAGATCCAACACCGTTTTTTAGCTCACTGCACCATCCCAGCTCAGGACCTGGCTATATGTAAATTAGTCTGTTCCTGTCCCAGTGCATGATGGGAACAGGGCAAACCAAACTACCAAGCCAATTCTTACACTGGGAAGGAAGCAAGCTTCCGGGGACCGGTTTCTGGCATTTCAGCCGTCGTCGGCCCGGCTTGCTTGAATCCTGATGGTGCAATGAGCAAGGGACTCACATCTGAGTATACCCTTCCACGCTTAGGGTGGACACAATATTTAACAACAAGGGGTGGTGATGGACAGAGTTTCTGAAATAAGCTGAATACTCTCACCCAGTCAAGAGATCAGGGCTAGATCCAACACCGTTTTTTAGCTCACTGCACCATCCCAGCTCAGAACCTGGCTATATGCAAATTAGTCTGTTCCTGTCCCAGTGCATGATGGGAACAGGGCAAACCAAACTACCAAGCCAATTCTTACACTGGGAAGGAAACAAGCTTCCAGGGACCGGTTTCTGGCATTTCAGCCGTCGTCGGCCCGGCTTGCTTGAATCCTGATGGTGCAATGAGCAAGGGACTCACATCTGAGTATACCCTTCCACGAGTAGGGTGGACAAAATATTTAACAACAAGGGGTGGTGATGGACAGAGTTTCTGAATTAAGCAGAATACTCTCACCCAGTCAAGAGATCAGGGCTGGATCCAACACCGTTTTTTAGCTCACTGCACCATCCCAGCTCAGAACCTGGCTAATGGCTATATGCAAATTAGTCTGTTCCTGTCCCAGTGCATGATGGGAACAGGGCAAACCAAACTACCAAGCCAATTCTTACACTGGGAAGGAAACAAGCTTCCGGGGACCGGTTTCTGGCATTTCAGCCGTCGTCGGCCCGGCTTGCTTGAGTCCTGATGGTGCAATGAGCAAGGGACTCACATCTGAGTATACCCTTCCACGCTTAGGGTGGACAAAATATTTAACAACAAGGGGTGGTGATGGACAGAATTTCTGAATTAAGCAGAATACTCTCACCCAGTCAAGAGATCAGGGCTAGATCCAACACCGTTTTTTAGCTCACTGCACCATCCCAGTTCAGAACCTGGCTATATGCAAATAAGTCTGTTCCTGTCCCAGTGCATGATGAGAACAGGGCAAACCAAACTACCAAGCCAATTCTTCACTGGGAAGGAAACAAGCTTCCGGGGACCCCCGGAAGCTTGTCTCCTTTCCGGTGAAGAATTGGCTTGGTAGTTTGGCCTGCCCTGTTCCCATGATGCACTGGGCCAGGGACAGACTAATTTGCATATAGCCAGGTTCTGAGCTGGGATGGTGCAGTGAGCTAAATAACTGTGACGGATCAAGCCCTGATCTTTGGACTGGGTAAGAGTGGTCTGCTTAATTCAGACACTCTGTTCATCACCACCCCCTTTTCTGAATCGTTTTTGGCCACTATAGGTGTGGCAGGGTATACTCAGACATGAGTCCCTTGCTCACTGCACCATCAGGATTCAAGCAAGCCGGGCCGACGACGGCTGAAATGCCAGAAACCGGTCCCCGGAAGCTTGTCTCCTTTCCGGTGAAGAATTGGCTTGGTAGTTTGGTCTGCCCTGTTCCCATGATGCACTGGGCAAGGGACAGACTAATTTGCATATAGCCAGGTTCTGAGCTGGGATGGTGCAGTGAGCTAAATAACGGTGATGGATCAAGCCCTGATCTTTGGACTGGGTAAGAGTGGTCTGCTTAATTCAGACACTCTGTTCATCACCACCCCCTTTTCTGAATCGTTTTTGGCCACTATAGGTGTGGCAGGGTATACTCAGACATGAGTCCCTTGCTCACTGCACCATCAGGATTCAAGCAAGCCGGGCCGACGACGGCTGAAATGCCAGAAACCGGTCCCCGGAAGCTTGTCTCCTTTCCGGTGAGGAATTGGCTTGGTAGTTTGGTCTGCCCTGTTCCCATGATGCACTGGGCCAGGGACAGACTAATTTGCATATAGCCAGGTTCTGAGCTGGGATGGTGCAGTGAGCTAAATAACCGTGATGGATCAAGCCCTGATCTTTGGACTGGGTAAGAGTGGTCTGCTTAATTCAGGCACTCTGTTCATCACCACTCCCTTTTCTGAATCGTTTTTGGCCACTATAGGTATGGCAGGGTATACTCAGACATGAGTCCCTTGCTCACTGCACCATCAGGATTCAAGCAAGCCGGGCCGACGATGGCTGAAATGCCATAAACCGGTCCCCGGAAGCTTGTCTCCTTTCCGGTGAAGAATTGACTTGGAAGGTTGGTCTGCCCTGTTCCCATGATGCACTAGGCCAGGGACAGACTAATTTGCATATAGCCAGGTTCTGAGCTGGGATGGTGCAGTGACCTAAATAACGGTGATGGATCAAGCCCTGATCTTTGGACTGGGTAAGAGTGGTCTGCTTAATTCAGACACTCTGTTCATCACCACCCCCTTTTCTGAATCGTCTTCTAAAGATCGGCAGGTCCTGGGTCTGTCGTAGGTTGGTGGGGAGAGTGTTCCAGGTCATGGCGGCGAGGTGGGACGAAGGATCGGCCGCCGGCAGTGGTTTTCCGGATGCGAGGAACTGTGGCGAGGGCGAGGTTGGCGGAGCAGAGGCTGCGGGTGGTGGTGTAGAAGCTGAGTCGGTCGTTGAGGTATACTGGTCCGGCGTTGTGGAGGGCCTTGTGTGTGTGTGGGTGAGGAGCTCGAAGGTGATCCTCTTGTCGATGGGGAGCCAGTACAGGTCTCTCAGGAGGGGTGTGATGTGGCTGCGTCGTGGGACGTCGAGGATCAGTCGTGCCGTGGCGTTCTGGATGCGTTGTAGCCGTCTCCGGAGCTTTGCTGTGGTTCCTGCGTACAGGGCGCTCCCGTAGTCCAGTCTGCTGGTGACGAGTGCATGGGTGACGGTCTTTCTCGTGTCGGAGGGGATCCATTTGAAGATTCTGCAGAGCATTCGAAGGGTGTTGAAGCAGGACGCAGAGACGGCGTTGACTTGCTTGGACATGGAGAGGGTGGACTTGAGGATGATCTCCAGGTTGCGTACGTGTTCGGTGGGTTCTGGGGGAGCTCCGAGCGAGGTGGGCCACCAGGAGTCGTCCCAGGCTGAGGGGATGGAGCTGAGGATGAGAACCTCCGTCTTGTCTGAGTTCAGCTTCAGTTTGTTCTCCTTCATCCATTCGGCGATGGCCTTCATTCCTCTGTGGAGATTGTCTTAGGCGGTGTGGGGGTCTTCGGTGAGGGATAAGATCAGCTGGGTGTCATCGGTGTAAGAGATAATGTAGAGGGTATGTTGTCGTACAACGTGGGCGAGCGGTGCCATGTAGATATTGAGCAGCGTCGGGCTGAGGGAGGATCCTTGTGGGACGCCGCAGAGGATCTCGGTGGTCTTGGAGCGGAAGGGTGGGAGGCGGATGCTCTGGGCTTTGCCGGAGAGGAAGCATGTGGTTCATGCCAGGGCCTTCTCTTGGATTCCGGCATCGTGGAGGCGTGCTGTTAGGATGCGGTGGCAGACCGTGACGAAGGCAGCTGATAGGTCCAGAAGGATGTGGGAGGCTGTTTCTCCTTTGCCCATCAGGATCCTGATGTCGTCGGTGGCGGCGATGAGGGCGGTCTCGGTGCTGTGATTGCTGCGGTAGCCGGACTGGGATGGGTGCAGGATGCTGTTGTCTTTGAGGTAGCGGGTCAGCTGTCTGTTGACAATCTTCTCTGTGACTTTCGCCGGGAAGGGTAGCAGGGAGATGGGCCGGAAGTTCTTGAGGTCCGTGGGGTCTGCCTTGGGTTTCTTCAGTAGGGCGTTGATCTCGGCGTATTTCCAGCTCTCCGGGAAGGTAGCTGTCTCTAAGGAGGTGTTGATGGTTTTCTGGAGATGGGGTGCGATGGCTGTGCCGTCTTTGTTGAAGACATGATGGGGGCATGGGTCCGATGGGGATCCGGAGTGGATGTCGTTCATGGTCTTGATGGTGTCTTCATCACTGACGTTGGAACAGGCTGTCAGGCGACTGGTGCGGGCGGAGGTTGCCGGGGTGGTGTCGGCGGTGGATGTGGGGGTGTCGGAGTTGAAGCTGTCGTGGATGACGGTGATCTTGCGGTGAAAGAAGGTGGCCAGTGAATCGCAGAGGTCTTGCGAAGATGGGATGTCGTTGGTGCTGGAGCTGGGTTTGGAGAGTTCTTTCACGATGCTGAAGAGCTCTTTGGAGTTGTGTGCGTTGTTGTTTAGGCGGTTCTTGAAGGCGGTCCTCTTGGCGGTCCTGATGAGTTGGTGGTGTCTTCGGGTGGCGTTTTTGCGGGCTGTGTGGTTGTCTAGAGTTCGGTGCCGAAGCCATCTCTTCTCCAGCTTCCGACAGGTGTTTGGAGGTCCGGAGGTCTTCGGTGAACCATGTGGCTTTCTTGTTGGTGTGATTGGTTGTGGAGGTCTTGAGTGGGTTAGGGTGTTGACGCAGTCGTTGATCCACTTGTTAAGGTTGATGGCGGCAGAGTCGGGGTCAGTGGGGTCATCCGGTGGACATAGGGTGAGGGTGGTGGTCAGCTGGTCCTTGGTGACCTTGCCCCTGTGGCGGAGTGGCAACTGTTGGGCGCGTGGTGTGTGGTGGGTTTCTTGAAGGTGAAGTGGACGCATCTGTGGTCGGTCCAGTGGGGTACGGTGGTGTGGATGAAGGTGACGTGGGGACTTGCGGAGAAGATTGGGTCCAGTGTGTGTCCAGCGGCGTGGGTGGGTGTCGTCACAAGCTGTTTGAGTCAGAGGTTGGCGAGGTTGTCGATCAGGGCGTTGGTGTTGGCGTCGTTGTTGTTCTCGAGGTGGAAGTTCAGGTCCCCGAGTAGGATGTAGTCCGTGGAGGTGAGGGCGTGGGTTCTGACGAGGTCAGCGATGGTGTCGCTGAACTGTGGTCGTGGTCCGGATGGTCTGTAGACGAGTGTTCTTCTGAGGGTGGTTTCGGGGTCGGTGTGGATCTGGAAGTGCATGTGCTCGGCAGTGGTGAGGGTGTTGTCGGTGTTCGTCGAGACTCTGAGGGTGTTCTTGTGGATGATGGCGATTACCCCTCCCACTCCGTGGGTGCGGTCTCTGCTGGAGATCCTGTAGCCCTCAGGGATGGCTATGGCGATTTCGGGTGCCGAGGTGGCGGTCAGCCAGGTCTCCGCCAGGAAGGCGACGTCTGGGGTGGTTGAGTCTAGGAGGTCCCAGAGTTCAATGGTGTACTTGCGGGCGGAGCGGGTGTTGAGGAGGATGCATCGGAGGTGGTTGGGTTCTCTGGTTTATGGTTTGGCAGGCCGGATGCTGATGAAGCTGCAGTTCCGGCAGAAGAAGGGCCCTTGAGTGTTCTTCGGGGTGACCCGGTAGCAGGAGTGATCTGGTCCGACGTTGAGTGGGTGTGGGGTGCTGGAGTCGTAGTGCAGTCTGGTGTTGCGGCGCCCTTGGGGTCCAGGGGTTCTGGCGCTGGGCGCGGTCCAGTCACGGACGGGCGCAGAAGGGCTTGCCTTTGGCACGTGTCCGCTGCGCGTCCAGGCGACGGTCGACATAAAAGGCGAGGATGGAGGGAGGAGCAGCTGGAAGCGGGGCGGCGAGGGGTGTGGCCGCGGGCAAAGCGGCGGGAACGGAGGACACAGAAGGCAATAGTGGAGGGGGGGCAGAGGGAAACAACAGCAGGAAAAACACAGGCGCAGGGGGATACAAGCAGTCCGAACAGCGACGGTCAGAAAAGGGCAAGTACAAAAATCAGTGATAAAAAAGGAACAGCACAATAACCAGCAAGTTGAAAAAACAGACCACAGAGGCGTGGAGCGAGGCACAGGGGTCTTGAACCCTAGGAGTGGCAGCAGCGGGCGGGGGAGCGCTCACAGGGTGCTGTGGGCGTCAGGGGAGCGATCCAGTCCCTGGAGCAGGGTCGGAGGTCACCGGGAAATGACTGGGCTAATTGATCTTCCTTTAAAAAACACTCTACAACTGGTGGCTGAGGTTAAGGAGGATTATTTAGTGGAGCCCAAGATTGAATCACCACTGTTAAAGATTCTGGTGGAGGTACAGGAAGTCAAATCTTCTCTAATGGTTTTGGCACCAATTCTGGGAATACAGATTACAGAGATGGAAAAGAAAAATAAGTCTTTGGGGCCATTATTGGAAGGAGCAACCTGTAGAATTTGGGGCCCTGAGGATGCCCAGAAGGCACTGGCTAAACCAAATGTTGCCATACAAAAGCAACTCGCCTCTATGAAGCTACATCTGGACGATCATGGTAATTGTTCAAGGAGGTGCAATCTTGGGTTTGTGGGGAAACCAGAAAGGGAGGAGGGGAATGTAGCCTCGGCAATAGAGCTCATGGACGACATGATCCACACCCATCTAGTGTGAGGTTATATGGAGGATTTGATTATAACTCGAGCACACCAGGTCCCATTCCAGGAATATTCAGATGTATCAAGAACATGTGCTATGCTGGTTAAATTTGGGGATTATAAGGTGTAAGAAGATGTGTTGAACACTGCTATTAAACAAAAGGGTATCAAAATTAGGGAAGGCCAGATTATCAGGGTTTTCCTGGACATGTCGTATGAGACTTCAAAGCAACGGAAAGAACACTGAAAACTTGCATTCTTATTTCAAGTTGCGGGGTCAGGCAAACATTTTACAACAGGCTACACCTCCTATCGCTTTCCCTCACTAAACAGTGCCAATGATTTTGCCACCCTAGACTTGTTCCTTGACAATTGACTTTCTCTTTTACTAAGTGAGTAAACAGTGGAAAACTAATGAGTCCTTTCCTCACTGCCTAAAATGCTTCTACATTTGAAATAGTGTCTGATAGTCACCAAAGTCACTTTATTAGTTGTGTTTCAATACCAAAGTATTACAACAGAAATGCTTCTTTTCCCTGATGGATACATTAAAGGAGAATTGTTAGGATGTTTCACTACTGAAACCTAGTCATGCAGTTTCATCAAAAACATAATGTTTGTAAGTGTCCTCACCACTTAGCAGGGTACATATCCCTATGGTATTAAAACCTTAAAAGCAAATATATACATCAGAGCCCTATTCAATTTATCTAAATATAAGTCTATTTAATATATAGTGACAGCTACATAATTTTAACTGTAAACAAGCTGCCTGTGTGCAGGGGTAATAATATGAGAGGATTAACATAGGAAAGGCAGAGAATTAAGTATTTTGAAGGTCATGAAACTGAAATGGATACAAAAAGGTATCTAAGTAATGGGTTGGAAAAGGAGATTGTGAGATGAGAAACACAGGGGATATCGAGTGGCCCTTCCCTCTTGGCACTGAGTACTGTTCATGGATGCAATTCATAGCCTATGTCCATAACCTGCACCCTCTATCATTTGTTTGTGCCAGTGGTCATGCCCTATTCCAGGTACCATTTCCCCAATATGTTTTATTAGGTTCTAAAACCTAGTCAGTAGATGGGAACATCTGAAAGGGTACCACATTTGTACATACTTCAGAGACCATTAACTGAGTCTCACACACACAAACTAAACCAACAAAAAAGCAACCAAAAACTAGATTTTACATTGTTGAAGGGCTTCATTATTGTGGGGTTATGGCTCCCTTGTTTTCACAAGGTTTCATAAAGCATACTTTCACAGCGAGTGGGCAAAACCAGATCCGATGCTTGAGCGCTTCAAAGATGGCGGAGCAAAATCACGTTCTATGAGACTTTAGTTCACTTCCAGAACTTTTCATGCCTTTAAGAAGACAACCTCCTTTTCTAGGGGTTTCCAAAGGAAAATACCACCCTCTACACTAGGAACATCCTTGTAAACCAATACATAGGGTAGGGTACGGAACATGCCAGATAGCTTCCTCCCTCCTCTACCTCCTATTCCTACTCTTCCCAAACACCACCAGAAGTAGCAGTAGTTTGCCTGGGAAAGAACACAACTTTCTGGTGGTAGGGAGGAAGTCCCTTTTTAAACAGACTGGAAGGCAATCACTTTGGACTTCTCGGTCCCACAAATTCTAAAAAATATTACACCGCGCCCTTCTGCCAGCATCCTACCAGCAGTCCTCCCCATCATGCTCAGGTTCTGTAAGAACACTTGTGAATCCTACTGAAGGAAGTACAGATCCTGCTATAGAAAGGGGCAGAAGTAACTGATGCCAAAGTAATAACTAGGACAGGGTATATTCTTACTACTCTTTGTAAAATAATTTTGTAATAGTAAACCTTGTAATAATACTCTTTGTATTTACTAGTTCCCAAGAAGGATGGTGGTCTGTGGCTGATCCTTGATACAAGGGTTCTTTATTAGTTCCTCAGAAAAGACAAGTTCAGGATGCAGTTCTTTGTGCATGTTTTATTGGTGCTGGAAGGCATCTATAGGCTTGCAGGATGCATTTTGATCATGCAGTCCCACAGGAAGTACTTGCGGTTTGTGGTGGGTACTTTCCATTAACAAATCAGAATGATTCCTTTTGGATTTTTATCAGCATCTGAGGTTTTCCAAAGGTGATGGAGGTCCACCACTGAAGGCCAGGGATCTCCGTATCCCTTTACCTGGATGGTGGGCTGATCAAAGCCAAGTCGCCTGAGCTGGTGTTGCATCATTTGCTTCCTTGTTGTTTACTTGGGGTTTTCAATCAATCACCCTAACTTTCACCTGGTCCTCTCACGGCCACCTGTAGTACTGTATACTATCTTGTTCAGAGCTTTCCATCCTCGGTAGAGGATATGGGACAATCAGGATATGATTCTGATATGTCTGTTGTGAGTTTGAGGCTTCAGTCCCAGTCTTGAAGGTCCTGTATTTGTTGAGTCAGTTGAGTTATAATAATAATAATAATAATAATAATAATAATAATAATAATAATAAAAATAATAATAATAATAATAAAATTAATAATAATCCACATTTGTAAAGCGCACAATCACCCGTAAGGGTCTCTAGGCGCTGGGGGCCGTCGGGAAGATTAAGCAAGCTACTGCCCAGAGTCACATGGTGCTGGGCTCATCTGCCGCCGGTGCCGGGGATCGAACCGTGATCCCCAGATTCCGGAGTCAGTCACCCTAGCCGCGGCGCCACACCTCTTCCACAGGTTACTCATGCATGCTGGTACATGAGGGCTCTTCAGTGTTACCCTTGCAGGCAGTCAGTGGCGTAGCTAGACCAGGTGCCGCCCGTGATGGTCCCTGCGGCAGCCGTATGTAAGAGCGGGGGATGCCACAGGTAAGAACACAGGGAGGAGGCAGCCACCCCAAAACTCATGCCGCCCAGGGTGGACTACCCCCCTTGCTACGCCACTGCAAGCAGTGGTTCCAACATCAAGTGGATCAGAAAGATTCCATTGTGATCTCCTGGTAATCTGCAGCGGAGTTGAGCTGGTGCAAAAGGTTGGGGAGCCTATTGCAAGGAAGACCTTTCTGCTGCCCTTCAGCGGTGGCCACAGTTGTATCTGAAGCTTCTACATTAGGATGGGTAGCTTATTAGGAGGACCTGGAGATCAGAGGCTTCTGTTCTCCAGAAGAGTTGTCACATCAATCTGCTAGAACTGAGTGCGATTTGGTTGTCACTCAAGGCTTTCCTCGTGGCACTTTGCGGTCAGTGAATTTGGATCTTGACTGACAATATGACTGTGATCTGTTACCTGAACAATCATGGAGGTGTAGGGTCTTAAACTCTCGGTCAAGGCTCTCTGAGACTCTGGGCCGGAAAAACCAGCATGGTCTGTAGATGGTGACCAACAATCTTGCAGGTTTGCCTCACACCAGTTCAAGTTGGTATCATCTTGCCGACCACAAGTGGGTTCTCCATTCAGAGGTGGTACAAGACCTTTTTGCCCTTGGCAGCATCACCCAAGTGGACTTTTCGCGACCTGAGACATTGCCCACAGCACAAAGTTATGCAGAATAAGGAATGGAATTGGAAGAAAATCTAGAAGATGCGATCCCAATTGAAGATTTACTAAAATAAATGTAAATAAAAGAGACTACACTAGCAAATTGTTGTGTAAAGATTGGTTATTAATGAATATTTTCATTTATGATCTAATCGCTCTAGAATTCATAAATGTAATGAATGTACACTATTTTGTATAAAATCCAAATTAAAAAAAGAAATAACACAACTGCAAAGCACATTGGTAATATTTTCAATTATGCAACCTCTGTCTAGTAAAGTGAACTTACTGTGGACAGGATAAACCCAAACCCTCTATCCCAGGTGGAGCCACGCAAAGCTTGGTCCATCCAGGAGGATGGAGATGTGGCAACTGTCAGTCAAGACAGAGGACTGAAGCTTTATTAGGCACATTAATGTGTCTCTGAAAGTCAACGTCATCTTGTGAATGCGCTTGGCAAAGTGTGCATTTGAATGGAAAACTGAACTTCATTCTACTTTCAAATGTCAAATATGTTAATGTGAGAAGATATCTCAATAAAATGAGCATCTGCTTTTAGCTACATTTCTTTCATAATATGTGCCCTCTCTCTCTTGAGCTTCAGCAGGTATTTTTGCTACTTGTTTACAACATATTTTCATTTCATTAGTGGAAGAGAAAAATCCAAAAAGGGAAACCTTTTTGGAATATTCTGTTAAGATGTTCTCCTGTGAAATTACTGTTTAGCAAACTTTCAATGATTAATACTACAGCTTTTATTGGAATACATTGAAACGCCCTGTCAATGTAAGTTATATTTAAGCCATACTACAGCTTTTTAGCTTGCTCACAATTATTTAACATTTCACACAATGTGAGCACATACTGTGTCAATTTGGGGAATGGGGCTCGTCCAAATTAATAGGCCTGGGCGTAGTTTGCAGACTTTTGCTAGGCGGAACTCCGCAAAGTTACAAAAAAACTCGGTGAATTCCGCGAGTGGCGGAGTGCAGTGCGAACTGCAGTTTGTGCTGTTATTCCTGCCGCTCGGGAAAAAATTCTACCCGAGTAGCAGCTAGCGCGGGGAAAAAACTCCACTGCACAACATGAAGCGGAGTTTTCTGCACTCCGCGAGCTCTGTGGAGTGCAGAAAACTCAGTGAATGGAGCGAAGTTCACTGCCCAGACTTATAAATTATTTTTTGGTAGCGGAGGGAAGGGAGAGACTTTGGGGCATATTACCAACAACTAGCGATAATTATCGCTATGTTGGTTTAGCGGCGATATTTTTATCGCCGAGCTGCGGCGATTTTTATCGCTTAGGAACCTTGCTATTATCAAGGTTTATCTCCTAAGCGATAAAAATCGGCCGAAATGCATGAATATCGCTGAAAAGTCAGCAATATTCATGCATTACCGAGCTAATGCTCTTAGCCATGTTATCCACCTACCATTGGATAACATGGCTAAGAACTGCTCAGGGGCAGGTGTTAGCTTTTGGAGATATTCGCGCTTAGCGCGAATATCTCCAAAAGTTGGTAATAGGAGATAGCGATGTTAGCGACTGTTTCCAGTCACTAACATCTTGGCACGCCCACTATGCATGTCATTAGTGATAAATATCACTGACATGCAAAGCGGGGCCCAAGGTGGTCGCTATCTCCTACTAGCTGTCGCTAACTGGTGTTAGCGACAGCTAGGTAATTGGGAGATAATTTTACCTCCGCTTTCTTGGCTTTTAAAGCCCAAAAAGCGGAGATAAACCCCCTTGATAGTGCCACCGAATATGAACCACTTTTAGGAGATTCATAGTAAGACCAAAATAGTGAATTTGTCTGTGATGTATGGATTAGAGATACAGCACTGAGTTTGTGCCTTATTATATCATCACAAATATTGTTTTATATTATGTATAGCAGATTAGACAAAATATTATTTGATTTATTTGTGTAAAGTGCGATGTATGCCCGAAGGCGTTTTGACGCTGGGTGTCTACTGTCAACCCTCTACACCAACCACGATCAAAAACTACAGTGGAAGAGCAAAAAGCCAGGCTTTCTAAAAACCTGAAAAAATCTACAAAAAAGAAAAGAATCAAGAATTGGTATGTTTGTGATAATAACAGATCAATCAGAATGTCATGCCTGAAAAAATTCAGATGTCCTTAGGTAAACATGTGGCCCAGTGAGGGACTGGGCATCTCATTCCCAGGCAACAAAGGTCCTTCTAAACCCCTAAAAGCAGATTTGGCTGAAGTTGCCACTGTAATTAGTTTCAGAATGCCCAATTCACAAACGTAAACTTACACTTTTGTGCAGGGCTAACTAATTTTCGGTATTCACAAACAAATAATTTATTAGTAACTTTACAACATGCGGAGACTCTGCAACCGGAGAGCTCTGCACATAAACATATAGGCCTGTCCTATATTTTTATGTGCTTAACGCATTTGTTTGTGAACATCTAAAAAGCGTTAACTTACACATGAGCATAAGTTTACCTTTGTGATTCGAGCCTAAAGTTACTGGCGCTTTAAGACATCCTGTGTTCTATAGTACAATGAAAAGGAAACTAAACATCAGCCCAACAAGGAAGTTCCAACTCACTAAGTGTGATGCAGCAGAAATGTAGTTCCTGTTTCTGTGACTGCCCCTTTTGAGTGCGTCATGCAGTGGCGTGTATTCTATTAAGGTAAGCTGCGTGTATTTTCTTTGTTGCTTTGCCCTTGAAACAAGGATAATCTTTTTTTTATGCTGGGAAGGACAGTTGAAAGAAAGACAAACAGGCATTGTCCAGAGTTATGCTCAGCTACATGACTCCACATAGATTTGTGACATAAAAAATATCAAGAGAATATGCATTATACTGTTATTTGTTTACACCTTGCTTACCTTTTGTTACCCCTGACCCCACTCTGCGTTTCTATCATTTTATGGAAAAACAATCTAACCTTGAATATATATTACTGTGGAAGATATTCACTTGTTAATCTTGGCCGTGAAACCTTTGATGCATTCCACGTGGTTACATAGAGCAGATGCTTGACAAATTACACTTTTTCCTCTCATGTTGGGCCTCCCAATTCTCTTGACCTTTATTCATTCTTCACCAATTCTCTACTTTTCTTTCCTAGAAAGTACCCAATGAAACGTTTATGTATGCCAGACATCTTACAAAATGCAGGTAGTCACTGGGGACTGATGTATTAAATGATATTCTTGTTGCAATAATGCACAATCATGATTTGAAATGTACCCAATGCACCCCGTGACACAGAAGCGTCTTTACAACATGTAATCCTCTATGGGTTCCTGGAGTAGCGTGCTACTTGCCGAAAAAATGCTTCAAAACCCCATCAGGGGTAGCAAGCACTATATAAATGCAACCCTTTTTTTCCCCCTTCTGTCCCTCCCCTATCCTTCTAAATCCAAATAACTGACTAATATCCACCACTCAACTTACTTTCATATTTCACTATACAAATTCAACACTGATCCCTTATGGGTTCTGGAGTAGCGTGCTACTTGCCAAAATAGTGATTCAACACCCCATCAAGGGTAACAAGCGCTATATAAATGCAAACCTTTTCCCCTCTTCTATCGCTCCGCTATCCTTCTCAATCAAAATAACTGACTAATATCCACCACTCAAATTACTTTCATATTTCACTATACTAATTCACCACTAATCCTGTATGAGTTCCGGAGTAGCATGCTACCCGCCAAAAAAGTGCTTCAACACTCCTTCAGGGGTAACTAGCATTATATAGATGCAAACCTTTCTCCCTCTTTTATCTTTCCGCTATCCTTCTGAATCCAGATAACTGACTAACATATCCACTCAAATTAATTTCATATTTCACACTACTAATTCAACACGAATCCTTTAGGGGTTCCGAAGTAGCATGCTACTCTCCGAAAAAGCACTTTGACGCCTCATCAGGGGTAGTAAGCACTATATAAATGCAATTACAATACAATACAATACTTTGTGACTATTTGTGATTGCTACTCATTGTAATCTGGAAGTAGGAGGGGTGTGAAGGGGAAGTTTCTCATTCTTCTGAATTGCAGATCAGTGTATCAGTGGTTACCACTTGTGATCCATTCTGTGAGGGACAGCTTCCGCTTTGAGACAATGGGCTGCCGGTATCGTGGAGTGAAGGCATGTTCCCACAATGCAATTCATAGAATGCCAGTTTTTTTGTTGCCTCCCATTTGCAGTTTAGGAACAGGGACGGCAACTGAAAAATCAGGCATTCTGCAAATGCGAGAATTTAAGTCTTCTGTCCATCGCAGACCCCATCCCTGCATTCTTAGCCTGTTCCCCTAGATACACAAACATAATCTTGCCTACTAATAATAATGGGACAGGACTCTGCAAATACCATTGAAAGGTTATTTTGCACTGTGATGGGCATGTCTTAAATGTCTTGAGCTAGACCTTACCAAGTATGCTTAAGATTTCTTAGATGTCATTCTCTCTGGCCGAACACTTACGTACTATTAGTACATAAAATTGTATAATGACAGAATGTCTGGTTACAGTGCACTTTTTGTTTGGTGATGGATGTGGGACACCTGGCTAATTAAGTAATCCTTGTGAGAATTCAGGCAAAGGAGAAAAGGCTATATCACGTTGGGCGTGGCTACCTCAGTGCAGAGCGTAATGTGAATTTATTTAACCCAATATTTCTCTGAGTTAGTGCTTTATTTCACACTGTACACCTCGGAAACAGTGAGAAAGGTGTGTCTTTTTCTGTTTGTAATGCAGAGGGTTCTCACCATCATTGACGTCACTAGACAAACAGATGGGCTTTTACCATTGATCTGAGCCAGTGATATGATTCTGCACGGAGATAAAGTTGGAGAGAGTTCCATTAATTTATGGCCCCAACAGAGGAAGATCTGTCATCAAAACACAGGGATCTTGTTTTAGGGTGTAATTTCTGCTAAATTGAGGTTTTGAGCCCTAAGGTCTATTCGAAGGCAGTGACATGTAAATTTATTTGCCAGAAGTTCAGGGACCTGTTGATCAACTGCTCAATTGGGAGTTGTCATCGCTTTGTAAGGATCCCCTGGTTAGTGGGCAACCAATGAAGTTGTTGTATAACAGGGCAGTTATGGTAACATTTCCTGGTCTTTGTGATCATTTGTCCTCTGTTTTCTGGACCAGTAGCAGTTGGCCAGTAGCTGAGTCAGGTGAGGCAAGGTACATTTTGTTGCCATAATGCAGTCTTGATTGTCAATAACAGGTTTTTTTTACCTTAGAAATTGGATTTTTTGGTTATAAGTCATTGCTGATATTAATTGCGGGATTGAAAACTATGAATCGCCAGGGGAGACATGCCCATTTCCAATGGCGAGTTCAGTGAGTTGGCGAAAGATGGCATGTTAGAAGTGAGAAATAATTTCGTTTTGGAGGCATTTAATTTCAGAATCTTCTTTGACATCTACCATCTGCTAAAATGAAGCTAACTTTTATACAAAACCCAGGGATATTGCAATGTTTCTATGTCTTATTGACACTTAAGATGAGCTGCCATGGGGCGAGCTGCCAGCAGGGGACGCATAACAGGTATAATTTAGACCTTTGTGCAACAATAAATTTGGGTTTGGCTCGATAAGGGTGTAACTCTTCACATTGTTGTCTGTTTTGTAAAAAGGATCTCATCCACTCAAGAGGTGGACCATCAATACCAATGTCTTAGAGTTTCAGTTCGAGAATTTGTACACTAACCCAATATCTTACAATATCTGAGTATATAATTTAATTTATGTTGGCTAATTCCCACAGTACTTACAGGTGATGCAATAAAAGACAGAAGCCATTCAGTTGGCGCATTATCTGTGTGGGCAGCAACTTCTCTTTATTTCAGGCATGGTTCACTTCATAGACAGTACAATTATAGCTTTTAAAACAAAGTACTGCACATGAAGAGACTGTTGTCTGTGACACTGGGATAAGAGGACAGAGATGCTGGTTCGAGGCGCATGGGTTCTGACGTCTGACAGAACCAGTCAACGGTAGAACTCAGGCACAGATGCTTGGTCACAGACACCATGCCCTCATGTTGATGTTCTGGGTGGAACAAGGGGTTGTCAGGGCACATAGACTCTTCCTACAGGCCGAAGTCACTAACAGAGCTTTACGAACAAATAACAATTGAGGTGGTGAAAAAGAGGGCGTAGCACCGGAGTTCATGGTTGTTCTAGTACGCTCTAGGTTGGAAGATTCACAGGTGTAGCAATGGATGCACCAGCAAGTAGGGCTTTGTCACATGTTGATGTTGCTAAAAAATGTCTTGCAGTTTCGGGCAACACACAGCATCTAACTCACATGTGATGAATGGTTGCAGATATCTTCAGGCTGGGCAGGGGTGCAGGCATTCCGGCTTGGTACCTCTGATTTTCAGAGCTTTTTATGACAGCCGCTGGGTGGCTAGACTGGCTTCCCAGTCTTGAGTTAAGGCAGTACATCCAAGCACAGTTTTCTTTATCAGTCCTGGGGTATATTCCATACTCCTTCAAGGGTGACAGCAAAGACTGCTGGATCTGACATCAGTATATCCTGTACAGTGGTAGTTGGACTCTGACCACCTAGATTCAAAATTGGTGCTAAATGTTTGGGATAGCCAATCATGTCAATGTGCATTTTCCTTTCAGTTGGGCAACCTCACAATGGCAGCCAGCTTCAAGGAAACTAGCTCTCTCTGATATGTATTTGTATCCAGGTGACCTCTAGCCAATCAGGTGCTTTTGCTGGGTTCCAGTTATTACAGGAGAATAGGTCACAGGATGCGGGAAATTGCAAGTAGCCCTTCTGTTTTTCATAGTGGAACACTTCTTGGTGCGCCTCTGTTTTAGTGTTGCTGTTCTTAGATCACAGTCTGACCTGCTGAAACTGACCGGGTTAAGGTCCAGTGAACAAAAAGTATCACTCCTGCACATTCCAGGGCACATGTAATCAAACCCGGTCACATGCACCTGCCTTTGCAATGAATGGAGGGAGGTAAAGGAGACACAGTATAGGGGTGACAGCTGCACTCCCTATCACCAAATAATATGGAGCCTACTACAACCATAGCGACTACATACACCGACGGAATCCCAGTTAGAGTCCAACCTTTCACTTACCAAAGCGCTCTCATGCTTTGTCACGTATGTAATGAGGGAAAGACATACACCATGGATTTACATAGAAAAAGCAGGTAGGAAGTCTCTGCATGGGAGAGCTGGCAACATATTTGTGCCTCACTACAACAGTCAGTTGTCATCATCCATTAGTAATGTTAAGGCCTTGAGGCAGTAGAATCTATGTAAAAGGGGTATCTTTTGGGAGTGTACCTCTATCAATCAACAGAGAAAATCCTCTAGTGCACTTGCAAGCAGATAAAACATCAACAATGTAATAGGGGACACACACAACAAAACAACATGCCAGCCCAACACACTAAAGCAACAACATAATGTCATATCGGCAAGAGAGCACATCACAAAACAATACAGTAAGACAAAACAAAACAACTTTACATAATGCAACACAATTCACCAACAGCACGCTACAAAACACACCACATCTGCATTAAAAAATAAGAATGAGGCTTTACACTACAACCCAATAATACAATACACAATAATAAAATAACAGTGCAATTTAAATTGTGGTGTTAGATTGTGTTGTGTGTTGATATGATGTCTTTTTGTATTATGTTGTGGGCCCATTTGTATTATGTGATGTATTGCTGTGTTATGTTGCATTGTTTATTGATTTCCCTTTTTGGTGTTTTTTTTTAGTGGTATTGTATTGCATTTTTAGTGGTTGTTTTTTTCTACTCAGATTTTGTTTCTGTAGTTTTGTCTTGTCATGCTGTTTTGTTCAGGATTTTGCTGTGTTCCATTATTGTATATCTGTGATGTGTGGTTGTGTTCTGTGTTCATTGTCGTTTCCCCCACTGACTTCAATTTTCTGTCAAATGTGAGGCAAAATAGTGCAAACGGAATAAAATCAGAAATAGATAGTGAGAAAAACAAAACATAGAAAACTAATAAGGAGGCCAATAGACTCAGATTTTACTTGTACAAAACCAGTGAAATTTAGCAGTTATAGTTAACTTACAACCCCACAATGCACTGCTTATAACCTCACATATTACATCATTCATGACATGGTCAGTGAAATCACTGATGACATAAATGACATCACTGATGACAGCTTCCACAGAAGCACTCACACCCACACACACCCCTATGCAACCTCTCATATAACACACATATGTCCACACAAACATACACATACCCATTCACAGCCCCATACAAGTACTCACACAGCCACACTCTCACCCATACAGCTACTCACACACCCACGTTTTAACATATAAAGCTACTCACACAACAACTCTCACCCATAGAGCCTCTTAATACAGCCACTCACTCACCTATACAGGCACTAACACACCCACACAACCACTTACCTACTCATTCACATATTCATACAAACACTCACACATCCACCCACTCACCCATACATCCATTCCCACAGACACTTACTTTACAATACAGCCACTCACACACCAACTCACTCAACCAAACAGCCCTTCAAACAGCCACTCACTCACCCATACACCCACTTACACAGCCAGCAACACCCCTACAGCCATTCAGACACCCACTCACTCAGCCATACAGTCACTTCCACACCCACTCGCCCCCCATACAGCCACTCACACAGCCATTTACTTACCCTCACAGCCACTCATACACCTACTTATAAATCTATACAGCCATATATGTTAGAAATAGTATCACTCATTAGTAGTACAGAATGTATACTATTTTAACTTTTGCCGTACCGTGGTATACATATTTCACACGCATATTATTTTAGAAAACACTCTCACTCACTAAATTATGTCATCACTGATGTTATGTAAGATGTCATCAGTGATGTCACTGACCATGTCATAAGTGATGTAATACGTGAGATCAAAAGGAATGGATTGCAGAGGCATGAATTATAGTTAGCTCAGCTAACTATAACTGCTGAATTTCACTGGATTTAAATGAGTAACATCTGAGCTTAACTTTAACGTTCCTGTAACCTTTGTTTTTTTTTCAATGAATATACACACACATGGATCACTATTACGACTTAGATGCTCCTTCTTCAATAAAATCTACAGAGAGAGGGGGGTTTCCTACTTTGTCATACATGTGTCTTGTGAGAGTGAGAATTAGACATTCCTAAACCAAGTGAGAGAAAAGGGGTAGCTGATGTACCGCTATTGAGTGCGGTTTATTCTTATCTCTTACAACTTTGAAAGAAATTGATTTGATAAAAACACGCCGTATTTGCATATCTGTTCATAACTGAAAACTACATAGGGGCAAAATAATATATACTTATGTCCATAAACTTGGAACAGTTTGCTTTTATTTATTATAGTCCATTTGGTTGAAAATGAGACGTTTTAATAGAATATTAAATTGTTCTTAATTATTTGGAATAGTAACATGGGATGCTGGAGTTCATTTAGCTCACTTCAAAATTGACAATGCTTTTTGAACCATTTACTTTGAGCATCTCATCAATATTCTGTCCTGCTCTAAACTTAAAATCACATAAACAATGGAAAGTATCCACAGTGGAACTAGAGGCTATAGGGCCTCAAGGGTGAGCTGGCCTCCAAACAGAACCTGTTCCACACACAAAAGTCACCTGAGGGATTTCATTATCAATTTATAAATTACCACATTTTGTAAACTTTCACACTACCCAGACTACTCTTAGACCCACACACAGTGTGACAGGATGTCCTCACACACCATCAGTTGTCATGCTTTATCATAGGACATCCCCACGCTTTCCAAAAACTGAGTTTGATGGAGAGCAGGTCAACTTCCTGTAATCAGTGAGGCACTTACTAATCATTCAGGATCTGTGAATGATACAATTTAAAAACAATTTGGTGTCCTAGTCTGGCTTTTTACTATATAGGGTACCACTTACTATTAAAAAGCAGGTGCGGGTAATAGGGGAACCATTACCCCAGCCCCACTAAACCACCAACATGTTTCTGCCTAGTGGTTCAACCGAGTCCATGGCATTTGTCAGAACGGACATTGGACCCACTGGGAGCATATACTCAAAGTATATGCCAATATGATGGGGGTTTAACCCTTGTCACAACCTTTCGTTCCAAGGTCCCTTAGGCATCTGAAAAACCTTAATAACATGTGTGTTACTAAAAGAAATTGTTGGCTGATGATTCAGGACCAGGCATCCTTTAATCCCATGCAGGCATCAACTGCATGCACTGTAAGTGTGACACCGCACTCCTGTATCACACACATGCATCAAGTGTCATCCTGTGACACCAGCTCAAACACTCTTACCCTCATTAAGGGTCATCTGGGACCCATGGAGGAAGGCCTCTGGGACCCCTGTAGTCACACTTCACAAGGATGAGGAAAGGGTTGTCAATCCTGCTAGTCTCAAAGTTTAAAAATTGCAAAGTCGAACGGATTACTTTCCAAACCTACCCACTTACTACACCAAGATGAGTCCGTCACCATCCACCTACTAGTACTGACTCTTTCTTCCCGATGTTCATGGGAGTCAATGTGAGTCCATCTTAAATACTCTTAAATTATCACATCTGATTGCAAGGAGAAGTGTGGCTCACAGGTTAGAGGAGGCAGACGCAGACGCAGTGGTCAGACCTGGGACCAGGGTTCAATCCCCAACGCGGCAGGGTCTTGAGCTCAAAATGTCCACGGACTCAATAATTCTCGCCTCGGTGCCTACTGGAATCATGGGTTCACACTCTGGGCAATAGCTTGCTTCATCTCCACTACGGCCCCACCGCAATGGGATGCCTGGCTTTCACCTTGGGGATGCCCAGTAGGGGTTATCTCGCAGGGAAAAGCCAGGGCGGGTTCCCAAAGCAAGTGCCTTGAGACCTTACGGTGAAAGGCTCTATATAAGAATGTATGATTTACTATTTATTTAAGGTATCCCCATCATCTCAGTGGTGTCTGAGTCAATTATGCTCCCAGGTGGGCTTTTTACTACTCAATTATATACAGCTGTGTCAGGCTGGAATATCTCGTTTCAAAGTGCGAGCGGCTGTGTGCCACTCCGCACCAAAGCACGGGGGAAAAACTACAGTGCTAATAGTTTCAATTGTTCCCAGCTGACATTTAGCGAGCATGGCATACTGCCTTTTTGAGCTAAATTGAAAGCCTCTAGTCGCCTGAATACAATACTTTGTATGTGTCTCTTTATTTGCCTGGCCTCTTATTTGTGACAAGATGGCCGTTATAGCCGTTATAGCCCACCTCAGTTTTGTAGGTTGGGGCTACTGGACCGAATATTATGGTTTATTTTACTTCATTTACGTGTACGTATCTCCTTGTGGCTTTTTGATTACTAGAGCGAGAACCACTAACCCATTTTGAGAACTATATAATTCATTAACATTATATTGCCTAACCTCCTGTCTGTGTTCTTTATGTGGGGGCTATGGATCGAACACCTTGGTTTACATTACCACTGTATTTACCTGTAGGTGTCTCAGTGTGTTTTTTTATCACTGAAGTAAGAAACATTAATCACCTATAAGAACTATACAGCTTATCAGCATTATATAACCGGCAGGGTTATTATTATTGGATGTATAAGACAATTGAAAAACAAAACAGGTGTGTGGAGGGTCGAGGGGAATCTTTAACGACCTGTCTGCTCATACCCCTTATGCCAATATACAATACACAAAAGAACAGACCAGGTCTAGAAACAATGTGTGGCTATACCAGTCACCGTGGCCACACGTAGTGCATGTGTAAGTGGAGGTTGCTGTCAGCATAAATTCATTGAGAACACATATAACAACAATTGTTAAACAGAAGCTAAAGCAATTCCCATCAGACCACCTTTTTTGGTGGAATTTACGTCATGTGGGGATTGCTGAACATTCCGTCCGACCATGTAGTGCCGGTGTGGGAATGGATAACAGTAATGTAGTCATAATAAACATCCTATTGTAATGCTGGTGAAAAAGTGCAGTGCTAAAGTGATGGTGATGGATAAAAATGACTACACAGACTCAGAAAAGGGTTTAAACAGAAGTCCATGTGCCGGAGGTTAAAAATGCGCCAAGTAGTAAGACTACCTACTGGCACAGTGCAGAGCGGTCGACATGTTTCAGCCATAGGGGCAATTACCCCGGCTTTCTTCAGGACCTTTAAACATAGATTGGCTATGCTTTGGTGCGACAGCTGAATAAACGAAAATAACCAGCATCCAAGTGTGGTCCGTGTCTGTTTCCAGCGCGATCAGGTCAGAGGTGATTGTGGCAGGAGAACAGAGGTTTTTCCATATATATATATATATATATATATACATATATATATATATATATATATATATATATATATATATATATATATATATATATATATATATATATATATCAATGAAAAAACCATAGGTTATAGTCCATATATAGTTAGGAATTTGCATTTACAAAACCTTGAAAATTCACTGAAAAAACCATAGGTTATAGACCATATATAGTTAGGAATTCGCATTTACAAAACCTTATTTTACTCGCATAAAACCATTGAAATTCCATATATAGTTAGATGCGCTAACTATATATCGCGCACCCACAATCCACTGCTGATGATGTCACATATTACATCATTCATGACATGGTCAGTGACATCACTGATGACATCACTGATGACATCTCAAATGACATCACTGATGACATCACTGATGACATCACTGATGACATCTCATTTGACATCACTGGTGACATCACTCATGATATCATTCATGTGATAATACAATGAACCTCTTCAGACTCTAATATAACCTTAGATACAATCAGTGTAAACAGACACTCACAGACTGTCACTCATCCATGGAGTTACTCACACAACTAGTCAGTCATGCAAACAATCAATCACACCTCCATTTCCTGAACTATACAGTTATACAAACTTTACTTATTCAAATATGTACTAACACATATTTTCTCTCTTATACAATCCCTGATACAAGTTCACAATGATCCATACAGCCACTCACACATTCACTGGCTCTTATGCACAGTTATTTATATATGTCAACTCTCACATGTACTGTCTTTTACATATGTACTTACTTTGACATGTAGCACTGAGATATCCATTCACTCACCAATACACTCATACACACAGTCAACCACCCATACAGTTGTTTCCACATGCAGTTTTGAACCCATACATCTAGTGAATCAGCTGTTTACACATCTATGCACAGAGTCACACACCTCCCAGCCACTCACACACATACTCAGTCTCCCATACAAATACTCGGGCAACCAATCAATAACCCATATAGTTACTCATATAGCTACTGATCAACACATGCAGCAGTTTACAGAACAACAGATATAATGATGCACAAATTAATACAGTTTAATCACTAACCCATGCACTCAGTGAGACACATTTAATCACTCCCTCATACAATCAGTCATGCACCTACTAAATCCTTCATCCAGACATTTATACATCCACTCATTCTTCAATATGTGAGACATATTTTAACTTTACAGAAACATACAGTCACTGGGTGTTGTCATCAGTGATGTCATCAGTGATGTCACTGACCATGTCATGAATGATGTAATATGTGACATCATCAGCAGTGGATTGCGGGTGCGCGATATATAGTTAGCGCATCTAACTATATATGGAATTTCAATGGTTTTATGCGAGTAAAATAAGGTTTTGTAAATGCGAATTCCTAACTATATATGGTCTATAACCTATGGTTTTTTCAGTGAATTTTCAAGGTTTTGTAAATGCAAATTCCTAACTATATATGGACTATAACCTATGGTTTTTTCATTGAATTTCAATGGTTTTTTGAAAGCTAATATCTGTAGCTGTAAAATCTATTCTTTTTTAAATCTTTAAATATATTTTACATGTTTTTAATACATGTTTTTAAAAAATATTTTTTTGTTCCGCTCCCAGTTCGCGAACCGGTCAGCTTTCCGTTAGCTCATTTTAAAGCCGCTCCTAGTCCGCGAACCGGTAAACGTTCTTTCAGCGTAACTGTTACGTTAGAATGACGTTTTGCGTTGTCGCGTAATACGTCATCGGACGCGCCAAGTTAGCGGACCCGGAAGCGGACTGAAAGCGGCGCAAAGCGCGAAACGTAAACACAGCAGGTCATGTGACTCGGTAATAACACTTTTCATTGGTTCATTTCACTTTTGGTTTCCTAATGATGTAATACTAGGTCATGTGATCTAAAATTAACACTTTTCATTGGTTTAGAACTTTGGCTTTTCCCAAATGATGAAAACCCCTCCTTCTTTCCTCACTCTGACTTTCATCTTGGTGAGAGAAAGACCTTTGTACAATCCAGAGAAATGGCTTCTGTTGTTGCTTCTGGTAGTGTTCCCCCACCACCACCTCCACCTCCTCATGGAAAGAAAGGACCACCAACTCAACCAATCTTTCAAGAAGAGGAAGATCAGGAAGAGGAGGAAGAGCCTGAATATTTGCCAGAGGAGCCCAGGAGGTACAACAGGAAGGAAAATTTCATTTGGCAATTTTTTAAATTTCCACCAGGGCAAAATAAAGTGAACGCCAGGTATGTCTTTTGCCGTATCTGTGATGATCGTCTTTCTAGAGGGACGGACAAAAAATATAGTTATGGGAATTTCACTATGCACAGGCACATGAGCAGGTGGCACCCAAATAACTATAGTGCTGCTCAGCTTTGGGACGAACAACAGAATTCCCCAGCAATAGCCAGAAGATCGGTCGTGCCAGAAGTTTCGGGACCTGAAGCAAGGGAGTTGATCCCAAATATTCAAATGGACATGGGGGAAGTGAAACAAGTTTGTGTGAGGTGCAATCAAATATTATGCTACCGCGAAAGTAGCATAACTCTTATAATAAGAGCCATCAAAAATCATGTATGTCCAAAACGCCCCCAAAAATAAATTCTTCTTTTTTTTGTTGCTCCTGTTGAGCCCTCTTCGATGAATCATTTTTGTTTCCCCCCTCCCCCCAAAAAATAAAAAAAATACAAAATGTTCAGAAAAAAACAAAAAAATATAAAAAATGTTCAGAAAACTAATAAAAAAAATTTAAAACAACAAAAACAAAAAAAAAGTTATTTTCAGAACTACCTCCCCATTATTAAAAAAAAATTTTTTTTTTTTAATAATGGGGAGCTTTGAACTCTGCCAAGCTCTATTTCTATTAGTTCGCTCCCAGTTCGCACTCCGGTACGCGAACTTTGAGCGAACCAAAAATTTTTTTTTTAAAAAAAGAACAGTAAGTATAAGGAAAGGAAACAGACAGTTATGTTACAAAAAAGACAGCTATAGGGAGTAAAGAAAAGATACTGTTACCCGCAATTCACTTCTGATCATGTCATATATTACATAATTTTTGACATGGTCAGTGACATCATCAGCAGTGGATTGCGAGTAACAGTTTTTTTTGTTTACTTCCTATAGCTGTCTTTCTTGTAACATAAATGTCTTTTCCTATCCTTATACTTACTGTTCTTGTTTTAAAAATTTTTTGAGATCATTCAGAAACAGTAACATTAATAGAGACAGAATTAGTGAATAATAATGAAGAAGTATGAGAAGAGAGGGAGTGAGAAAAATACTGGAAGGAGTAGAAAAATTAAGTAATAGAGAAAGGAATGAGAGAAGTAGCAAACACAGGAAAGTAAAGATTAAAGAAATGAAGCAGTAGAACTAATAGATGTTAAATGTGATAGATTAAATGATTGATTGAGGGTGACGATAAGGTGTGTCCTCTCTAAAAGTTTGTTTAAGGTGAACCGTACTCTGGGTTGCATATCAAATTTATGCTTGTTGAAGAATACAGAGGAGATAATAGATGTGAAGACCTACCATTGTAGTAAAACATGCCCACTTATTACATCATTCATAACATAGTCAGTGACATCATCAGCAGTGGAATGCGGGTTAAAAAAGTAGAAAACATTTACCTTATAATTCTTGTTAACTTTTAAAGAAAATTTTTCATACATTCAATCTGTAAAAGAGAGAACAAACATTTCCAAAAATATTAAAACATGTATTTAAAAATTAGAAAAAAGAAGGGAAAAGGTTCAAGAAGAAACAGTTTTTAAACAACTTTGACACTTACAGAAACCTCTACTTCTCTACGACCCGTACACAATCCTAAAGATATTTATTTTAAACAAACAGTATCTTCATGCTGATGAAATGAGGCCTATTTTGAAACATGATGCTTCTTTTGCATTGCTTATGTCTCACAATAGTGATGCAATAACAGCGCAAAAGAGATGTAAAACCATCATAAAATTGTGTCTAACATTTTAAAATATTGTTTCAGGATGCAAATAAGATGTGTGCTTTCAAGAGCTTTCTTAGAGGTGAGGCCTATTTCTTTTTTTTCAAAAAAAACAGTACCCAGAAGTACAGCACTGTAAGCATTAGAATTGACACTTACAGAAGACTCAGTTTTTCCATATCTACCTCACATTTCTAAATGTATATCATAAGTACAAAAAGCAGAACATTAATTATACATGTTAAATGGTTTATTTTTGCTGTTCTCAGAATGTATCAAATTTCACTTAAATCAGTGATTTGAAGGTATTCATCATGTAACAGCGGGGAAAAAAAACACAATCAAAATGATTGTGTTTAAAAAACCCATACAACCTAAGAAATCTGAATTCAAAACTCCTTAAAATTAACTTACTTTCAATAACGTCAAAGGATCACCTATGAACAGCATCCACTCTGTTGTGCTATAAATATTTTCAGCCCGCCACTTTCTGAAAGAAAACCTCCATCATTTCGAAAAATATGTTACATACAAGAAAAGACTTCTCACATTCTATCACATGTTTCCACTAGGCCAAATCATGTTGCAGCGATTCGCAACTCTTGTAATTCTTCCAATCAAATCCCGTCATTTTCTATTTTCGCATCTTTCAAAAAGAAAACATTTGAGATTATTTTCACAATCCTGGACTACTAATATCTTACTCTTCTTTGTCACTCATGTTCTCCTTTTCCTATGACACTGATACTGCTTACTATGAAGCAGACTTACTTGCATCAGGTTTATATAGTTGGATTTTAAAATTGACATTATAATTAAAAGTTTTGGACCAATAATCTAGACAGCATTGCAGACTTACATTCCCTCTACTTGATGAACAATTTCCAATTCCTCACAGGAAATCCCAAAATTCTTTCCTTAAAATTTTGGTTTTAAAAACACCAGGTAAGAATTTTTAAGGTCAAACGGCAATTTTTTTTTGAAAGTTACAACAGAATCATTGCAGAATGACCAGCCGTTTCGAGACTTTAAGTAAGCTGTATAATGTCCTGATGTTGTTGAAGGACCATCGTGATAGATAATTGCTACAGTTACAAAAGTCCTCCCTGATATTGACAGCTGAGAAGCCACAATTTTTTTTATTAAAGTTGACAATTTTGATCCATCAGGCCTACATCGTTGGATCATTAAAATGACATACTGGCCATATCTACGTATAAATAATGTTGACATCATATCACATTTACATTGGCTACACTCCATGTTGTGATCCGCTGCATTTACTAGCTTATTAAAGGACACTGATTTACTGTCTAGCAAAGTTAAATATATAAATCTTTCTGAGTCTACACTAGTAGTACTTGATACCATACAGTTCTCGCAGTCATGCTGCCATTGATAAGAAAGCCCAAACAGGTGATCTACATCTACACCCTCATCTTGAAATACATCAAGCATATACATTAAAAACTCCTGACAATCTTGCTGATTATTTTCAGAGAAGTCTGTTTGACCTGAACATTCATCTAACAGATAACGAACTTCAGACACACTTTCTACTTTTGTTCAATCAGTGCTACATTATCGAAAACAGAATTCAACAAACAGCATAAAATTTGTTCTGAATTCAACAGAATCTGTTCTTTTAAACTCTCTAGTGAAAAGAGAACATTAACCACTACATTTGCATAGCAGTTGACACCAGAACAGTTTTCAAATTGAAAACCGACAACATCTTCAACAGAATCCACTTTCTTTCTGCTAACAATTTTCGGTTCATTGACTTTTAGTCTTTTTGCAACAACCTCCCTACTATTACTGATATTTCTACGTTTCCGGCCTACCACACGTTTCTCAAACAAAGGATATTGAGGCAAATGTGGCGCATACTCTCTTCTTAACCTATTGTATTCCTTAACACAATCTAGATCCGCACAAATGTTTGTGACATCACAGTCAATCAAGTACAATCCCGATAAAGTTCTAACTCGTGACAATGCCACATATGCCATACCCTCCTTGAACACAGAACTGCCAATATTCACCAATGCACTGTCTACACTTAAACCTTGCGATTTATGGATTGTCACCGCATATGCCAAGCAAACAGGAAACTGTTTACGGCGAACATATAAGTCTTTAACAAGCAAAAACCTAGCAGAACAACGACCAATTAGCTGTACTTCCTCAATGCCATCAAATTTAATTTTTAAAAATTCTATTCCATCTCTATTTCTGTATTTCTCAAAATCAACAACATTACCCATTGATCCATTTACCAGACCTCTTTCTACATGTAAATTCCTTCTCAAAATGATTCGGCAATTTAAACACACATTCAAAGTCTTTTCAAAACCCGCTGTTTTAGATATAGTCTTCTCTAATGAATCCAATTTTGATTTCAAATTGTCTGACAAAATAATTGTTGATCCCATATGCTCTATTTTGTCGATAGCTTCAAGTTTCACAATCTCTTGCTTTTCTAAATTCAGCATTTTGTTGTTGAAGATGGCACATTCTGCAAGAGTTGGCATCAAACATATCCCGGATTTCTTCTCAGTAATTTTCTGAAAAATATTCTCAGGCACAATCTCTTGTTTGGGATATAAATTTGACAGTAATCGTGCATTTAAAGCTTCTTTCCCATGCTCGGTCACTTTTCCAATTCTAATATCTTGTAGAATATTCTTGTAATCTTCATCCTTTGCCTGACGCATATTTTCATGCAGTTCAGCATAATTGAAGTTTAACCATATATTGACGTTGCCAATGCTCCCTAGGCACTTCCTGGTATCTTCATGCGTGAGTATTTTGAACACAGGTTGACCTTTTACTGGTGTCAGCTGCAGAAGATCTCCGAAAACAATGATGTGTTTGCCACCAAATAACACATCATATTCAGTTTTAAGTACTTCTTGCATTCTCAAATGCAGAAAGGCAAGCATGACATTGGAAACCATGCTTACTTCGTCAATGATAAGTAGTTTCATTTTCCTCAAGACTCTTGAAACTTCACAGCAAGCATCCCCAGATAACTTGTGGTATTGTAATTTGTTGTCATGCTCCACTGGCAGCATCAGTAGACGATGCAAAGTAATACCTTTAATGTTATGTGCTGCCAGTCCAGTAGGAGCGGTGACAACACAAGACAGCGATGACTCAGTCCTTTCCTGCAAATAACAAGAAATTGCTTTAATGAGGAAACTTTTTCCAGTTCCCGCTTCTCCACTCACGTACAGTCGGACAGGTTTCAACGATGTACATGAGCACTCTTTCTTCTCATGACTTAATCCGTGCTCAATTTCCTTGGTAACTTCATCATATATTTTCCTCTGCTCAACGTTGAGTTGTTTTTCCAAGTCTTCTAAGTTAACTGAATCCTCCTGAGCATGTGCCATGGCTCTTTCCACTTCATTCATAGCAGTGGCAGCTTCATTTTCGATAATAGGTCCTCCAAGTGGATCTTGACTCAATGAAACAGAACTCTGACTGTCCTGAGAACTGTCTCTGGCAATCTCGGCTGCAATCGTTGCTTCCTGCTCAATTTCCAAAGTTAGCATTTCTTGATATTTAGGAAAAGCAGGACATTCTATGGACTCCTTGGCTGCATTGAAAGAGTCTTCGTAACAGAGGAAATCTCCAAGCAGTTCCTCTTCTGCACGCCAAGGCTTGAAAAGTTGCAAAAGTGCTAAATAGAAAAACTCCTTTTTTTCTGGAGATTCACCACTCAATTTTCGATGGTTTACTAATTGGCATTTTCTTTGCTTGACCAGGCATCCCTCACTTCCAATTACAGCATACACTCCTTTCTCAATATCTTCTTTGATGTTCCTCTTGAATATATAATTTTGGAGAACCTCATATAGACAAACATTCTCAAGGTGACTGCTTCGATTTGGATAATATGTATCCAACATGTTGGTCTTTAAAATGTCGGTACTGTTTGGTTCCTTTTCTGCCAAATACTCAATTTCCCGGACAGGTTTTAGAACTCGATTTCGCGTTGCAGCAAGACCAAGACTCGCCCAAACGATACTCCTGGATTTGGCATAGAGACTTGCTGAAGACAATCGATCAGAACATTCGTAAGCTCCGATTTCTCGATGCGACAACATCTTCAGACTGAAACTGTACAACTTCTTGCTGAGGCTCTTTTCATGGGAAATGTCCTCCCACATATCCTTCAGTTCTGTCTTTTCTTTTTTGGTGATGTAAGATGTCACATACCGAGCCACAGCCATACAGTTGTCAGCCACAAACTGTATATCCATGTTAGCATTCCACATGGACAAAATCACTGGGTTGTAGTCATTGATGTACTTGGACTCTTCGTTCCTTTTCAAATTGTATGTATTCTTGGGTGATTTCCTCGTCACATTATGTCGCAGCGAAGACATCAAACTGTTCACTCTTCCTTTAGAAATCACCGGTCGTGGAAAGTTGAAACGACATTTGGTGTAGAACTTGTCCTTGTTTCTGAATTTACGACGACAGTACTTTCCACAACGATGGCTTTGGAAACGTAGAACTTGTTCTCTTAGGCTTTTCTTCTCCGTTGCGTTTGGAACAGCACACGTAGAATACTGTTCTATGAAATTCATCACTAAGTCATCCGGATCTGTTCCAAATTTAGGTGCATCCTTGATCCACAACAACATATGTATATGAGGGGCACCTCTTGCTTGGTACTCCTTTCTCCAGAAGAAATCCAACACCTCTGGATTCTTCTTATTTGTGATGAAAGACATCATAGCTTCAAATCTATGATTGAAGTACCTGCATACATTCACTGGATCCAAAGAACACAGTTCTCCAGGTGTCTTGAATTCAATGTTTTCAATATTTCCATTTGCCTCTCGTAGAAATTCAAGTAAGTCTTCCCAGCCATACTCGGCACAGCTCAGAGTGAGGAACCATGTCGGAGTTCCTAAGTTCCTCAGCATACATTTTAAATCACCATGACGACGGTACCAGTACTCATTAGTACCACGCTGACACGCCATGAGATTAATTAAGTGAGAATCCAAAATACTGTCTTGGACATTGATTTTATGCATAAAATCACTTGCCGAGATGTTTCGCATCTGTATACCACTTTTTAAAATGTGGTTCACTGCATATGACAGTCCTGACAGATCGCTTTCAAACAGGAGATGAAACAAATAGGGAATGCATTGACGAAACCTAGGATCTTCTGCATACAATCGTAAAGTCCGGTATTCAGACGCAGGAATTTGATGAGGTCGCTCATCATATCTTCCTCCTTGACCTGTGGGAAATAGCTGTGGGAAACACCGAGCTTCCAAACTTTCCTCCCAAACACTAATGGGACTCCCTTTGGCTTGTGTCATTTGAAACAACTCAATAGCATTCCCCATGACTTCCTTGGAATGCAAAGGATGAACACTATAATGTTCATATATTTCTTCACTATTAGACACCTCTACTTTCTCAATTTGGCCAGCACACAAAACGCTATCCTCTTCATCACTTACTTCCTCTTCTGCAACATATACATTCTTATAGTACTTATTATTTTTCTTCAAATACAAAGTTGCATTTTTCACTTTCCTAACATCCACTAAATCTTGCCATATTTTCTTATTCTTTGTCGGAACCCCATTAACCAAGATAACCAGAGGTTCCTCTTCCACTTTCTCAACTCCAATTGTGTTAATGTTTTTGTTCAAATCTAGAGGCAAATAAACAACTCTTCCCTTTAATCCTCTCTGTAAATCTGTTGGAGGCAACTTCCCTGTCTTTGGCTCCATTCTTACAATAGCCTGAAAGGGATGGATACTTTGAATCAAAATAGATTCATAAGTATTTAAATCCTTCAATTCTGAAGGAATCTCAACCAATTCCAGATTATTATGAACTGCCCTAGCAGGCATCTGGTTTTGATTTAATTTATTACAACAATAAGTACACACACGTTGGTCCACTCCCAAATCAAAACAATTTTCTACCATCAAGTATGTGGCAAAATCCTTCCATTCACTATTATTTTCCCTTTCAGTTTTTGCATATAAATCCACTAACTTAGTCTGATTCTTATAATAAGTGCGTCGACAACATACACAAGTGAAATTAGGCCTCTCACTTGATTTCATCTGAAACGTGGCAATTTCCTTCTGAAAATTATCTGAACTAGAAACCTGTATATTATCTTCAACATAACCCTCTACTTCTGGGTCAATTTGAACATTCTCATCTCTACTACCAAAGTAACAAAGCTCAATTTCTTCACAAATATTCTTCACATCTATTTCAGAACCATGCAAAAGAGCAGCACATAATTGTTTAAGCATAATTGCTGGACTCTTAGCATAATACAACATTCTCACTAATTTTCTCACTTTATTATGATGCACTGCTAGCATCCTGAAATGATGAAAAACACTCTGGCATACTCTCCTGGAAAGACAAGCCAGTGAATGACCACGCAAACCTGTCATTTGTCTCACTCTGCAAGGATCTAAATCTTGCAACAACTTTATTTTCTGCTTCAAACTTTTCTTATTAAATGTCCGTATAAAATCACAAAGCAAATTGATGGAAACCTGTCGCACACTGCAAATAGAACTACACTTCCAAATGTACACAGGACCCTTAGGACGTCTTCCTAAAACCTCATCACTTAGCGCCTCTTCTGTCTCTGTTGTCACAAGTTGTTCTTTTTCAACTGGACAACCATCCTTCACTTCATAAGCTCGACCACTGGTGTCAACTGCAAACACCAAATCATTATCCTGAAAATAACTCTCCTCATTAAAAAATGCCTCACAACTTGAACTATGCATCCATTCTCCGGAAAAAACTTCACAAAAGTTAGTACGATTTACTACTCTCTTCCATCTACTTTTTGTTTTGAAATCAGAAATTACCTTGCTTAGTTTCCTAATTCTATTGATTACCAAAATAAACAACTTTCGCTTAATTTCAAAAGCATGATCAATAATTTTCTCTACATTTTTCTTCTTCTGATAAAATGCTGCTTTCTGTTGGCCTTTTTTTTAAATATTTTTCAATAAATTAACTATTATCCTGTTACGGAACATTCGATTTCGAATGTCCCTAAACTGTTGTTTCCTTCTACTATCATGCACAGAGTTATCTCTTCCTCTACCAGTAACATTTTTTGATGGGTCTCTCCTTTCCATTTAAATTGCTTTTCTTTTTGTGGACTGAAACATTTTTTGGAGAAATACTTTTTTTACTACAAATATTTCTTAAGAATGATTTCGTGCTCTTACCCGGACCTTTCTTGGTGTTTTGACAAGTATTTGGGGAAGAGGACTGCTGCAATAAAACATCATCCTGCTGTCTTTGACGTTTTCTAGCCTTTCTAATTCTATTTTTTGTAGGCATTTTCCAAACTATGAAAGAATCTGCAGTTGAATCTGTGGAAAAATATAATAAAAAATGTTATTAACCACTATTACCAAACAGTAAATGAATAACAGTCATCTAAAACTTAATGCCCTACTAGTTATTTAACATAGCAAATCTTTTGCACCAGCACTGCATCACAAAAATGACACTCAATGGTACAAAACAGGCATAGAACAATCATAAATCACTCCCTAATATTTTAAATGATTAATTCAGGATGACGATAAGATGTAGCCTATCTAAAGGTTTGTTTAGGCCCAGATCTTTGGACTGGGGTGAATGTGTGTCATTGATCCACATTCGGTCCATCACCTGTTTTGTTTATTTGAGGTGAGGCCAACACATGGTTGCAGATAAGATTTTCACTGAAAAAAACCAAGGAGAAAATACATGTGAAGGCCTACCAATGAAGTAAGTCATTATTTGAAAACCATTACATTTCTGGAAATATGCACTGCTAGTGCTTCATAAGTTGTTTTGGGTCATATTTATAAGGCATTTGAGTGTCTATTATGCTATTTTACGTTCTTCATGGTGCAACTTTCTTGTAAATACGCTCCCACCTGCGGTTGGCAAATTTAGATTTTGATTATGGGAGTTACATAGGCATGTTAATAATTTCCCAAAAATGGTGTATGACCCCAAACAACCTATGAAGCTCTAGTAGTACATATTCAGAAATTTAATTGATTTCAAAATTCGTTTTTAAACACAGCATATAAATCAATTGTATACCTGCATTCAAGAGGAAATTACTGAAAATGTCCTTGAGACACATGAAAGCGTTTTCTGGAATGCCCTAGCACCATTTTTTGGACATTATTAACATGGCTATGTAACTCCCATAATCAAAATCTAAATTTGCCAAGCGCAGGTGGGAGCGTATTTACAAGACACTTGCCCCATGAGGAAGGCTTGCCATTTAAAAAGGAAAAATAACATCAAAGACACTCAAATGCCTTATAAATATGACCCAAAACAACCTATGAAGCTCTAGCAGTACATATCCAGAAATGTAATTGATTTCAAAAATGGTTTTTAAAAACAACATATCTGTTTCAGCTTACATAAGAGACCATGGAATGGGCTTCATATACAACAATAACTTGTGTTACTGCATGCCAGAATGGTACACCGAATATGCAATTACAATTTCTCAAAGAAACAAAATCTATTTCTATATCACTACAGACAAAGCCACAGTTTAAAAACACAGCTTTCTTCATCATTTTCTCCTGAGCAAGATTTATCGCAAATGCGATAAAAAACGGCCGCAATGCATGAATATCGCTGAAAAGTCAGCGATATTCATGCATTATCCAGCAAATGCTCTTAGCCATGTTATCCACCTCCCATTGGATAACATGGCTAAGAACTGCTCGCAAATGCGAAAAAAAACGGCCGCAATGCATGAATATCGCTGAAAAGTCAGCGATATTCATGCATTTTCCAGCAAATGCTCTTAGCCATGTTATCCACTTCCCATTAAATAACATGGCTAAGAACTGCTCAGGGCCCCATGAGGAACGCTTTCCATTTAAAAAGGTAAACATAACATCAAAGACACTAAAATGCCTTCTAAATATGACCCCAAACAACCTATGAAGCTCTAACAGTACATATCCAGAAATTTAATTGATTTCAAAATTCGTTTTTAAACACAGCATATAAATCAATTGTATACCTGCATTCGTGAAGAAATGACTGAAAATGTCCTTGAGACACATGAAAGTGTTTTCTGGAATGCCCTAGCACCATTTTTGGGACACTATTAACATGGCTAGGTAACTCCCATAATCAAAATCTAAATTTGCCAAGCGCAAGTGGGAGCGTATTTACAAGACACTTGCCCCATGAGGAACGCTTTCCATTTAAAAAGGTAAACATAACATCAAAGACACTAAAATGCCTTCTAAATATGACCCCAAACAACCTATGAAGCTCTAACAGTACATATCCAGAAATGTAATTGATTTCAAAATTCGTTTTTAAACACAGCATATAAATCAATTGTATACCTGTATTCAAGAGGAAAGGACTGAAAATGTCCTAGAGACACAAGAAAGCGTTTTCTTGAATGCCCTACCACCATTGTTTGGACATTATTAACATGGCTATGTAACTCCCATAATCAAAATCTAAATTTGCAAAGCACAAGTGGGAGCGTATTTACAAGACACTTGCCCCATGAGGAACACTTTCCATTTTAAAAGGAAAACATAACATCAAAGACACTCAAATGCCTTATAAATATGGCCCAAAACAACCTATGAAGCTCTAGCAGTACATATCCAGAAATGTAATTGATTTCTAAAATCGTTTTTAAAAACAACATATCTGTTTCAGCTTACATAACAGACCATGGAATGGGCTCCATGTACCACAATAACTTGTGTTACTGCATGCCAGAATGCTACACCGAATATGCAATTACAATTTCTCAAAGAAACTAATTCTATTTGTATATCACTAGAGACAAAACCACATTTTAAAAACACAGCTTTCTTCATCATTTTCTCCTTAAATCATACTATTCTCTATCTAAATTAAATAAATCTTTTCTCACCTTAGCAAATATTTTTTGAGTTTTGAAAACAGTCTCAGAAATACACCAAATTGTCTTCAGCAGAAGAAAAAGGATGCACTCCAGAGGCTGCAGCTATTGAAAGCACAGAAATACAGATATTCATTTCACATATCTCTCATATTAGCCAATCATAACTCTTCCCTCACTTTTTTCAAATCAAAACCCTTCCCCCCTCTGCCCTCTCTGCCTTTTTTCCATAGCAACCACCTCCTGGAAGACCTCTCATGTTTGCAAATTCACACAACAATGTTTCAATTGAACTCTGAACTCTCAGTGCACCTGCGTATCCAGTGCAATCTTTCATTAAATGTTTCTTCCTTGACCATCCAAATTACATCTTTCAAAGAACACATCCATGCACCCTAACTTTCTGTTTTCAGAAATGGAAATGCACCAATCACTGCTAATGATTCATTAGCATTGGAAATCCACAGTTTTTTTTCTTTAGAAACTCCTACTGTTTCAACTGCCCTTTCATTACCACACTTCATCTGACTGCAGAACAACCTTCTCCCACCATGTTTAAGGTCTGGATTGTTGGACATAGTTACATCCACTGGGCTCAAAGGTATGCTGAGAACAGAAATTTACCTAACCTCAATTTACAGGATGTGGAAATTAAGTGGTTGGGCCAAAGAGGATTAAAATGTCACCAATTGATACCATTGGTGAAAACCTTTATGCATTTGCCAAAACCTGACCTGTTAATAGTGCACTGTGGAGATAATGATTTGGGCACTTTGACAGGGGTAGGTCTGGAAATGCTTTTAAAGGACACCTTTGAGCAATTAATGGCACTTTTTCCTCAAACTGCCTTGGTATATTCCAATATATGCCAAAGACAGAAATGGAGGTGGTCCAACCAATTTTGTCCACAAATTGAGAAAGCGAGGAAGCATGTAAGCAAATCTGTTTCAGCTTTCATGAGAGACCATGGAATGGGCTCTCTGTACAACAATAACTTGCGTTACTACATGCAAGATATCTACAGAGGAGATGGAGTTCACTTCTCAGATGAGGGCAACAGAATTTTCATTCTGAATTTAAGACTGTGCATTGGTACCTACTTATAAGTACCTAAATGTACCATAAACCCAAAAGCTCTTCTCAGAGCTACCCTTCATCTGATCACACACTTTTATTATTTTTTTTCTAACTTTTTTCTGTAATTTTCAACAAACTACCCTCAAAGAGCGCTATCCGGTACGCGAACTGGAAGCTAACCGCGCAAAATTTCAAAAAAAAAGTTTTTTCTTCGCACATATAGTCCTCCTCAGCCACCCTCAGAAAACATAGGGGGGCAAAATACTTGTACCATGCCCCCTCCTACCCATTCAGAACATTATTTACCCTCCATTTTATACCTTGATTCGACCGAAACACAAAATGGTGGACTCCCGTTACGCTCCTAGTTCGCGGACCGGACCGCTTTCCGGGAAGCGGTCCAAAAAAAAGGTGGGAAAGTAATTTACAGAAAAACGACTACAGACACTCTCACCAAATATAAATTAGCTCATACTACATAACAATCCCTTTCATTCTCACAAATTTGATTGAAATTTCATTTAGCCATTTAGCCTGTAGACCTCTCCAAGTACCGTGAGGTAAATTACTTCACAAAACACATCTGAACTGTTGGAATTGACAACCAATGAAAATGTTACTTTCATTTTCTACTTTTATTACCTGACATTTGATTGGTTATATACTTGAATATATATAAAGGAAGAGAAGAAAACACAGCCATTTTGACTACTACTTCTTGTTGTACATCACATTTCAATAGCTTCCAAAAACTTCAACTTCTTTGTGAAGGTAAGTTATAATTTTTAAAAACGAAATATATTGTGCACTATAACTTAATATAGTAGACTTTTTCTGCTAGATATACACTATCCCTCTGTAGTAGTAATGTATTTAGATAGACTTCTCTGTTATAGTTATGAATGGAGTTAGGCTTGTCTTGGTTAAATCACATACACTTTTTTATAGTCCTATTTCCACTCTGATACTATACACTGCCAAAAGATAAATTCACTGATAAAAACTGCCTATCTAAAATTAATCCCAACAGTGCCCTATCTCTACTAATATATATTTTTTTAATCCAAATTTCAGGCAAAATGGAAGGTGAAAACCAAGTTTCTTTTGAAATGGACCTGCAAGAGAGCAGCCAGGAATTGATTGAACAAATTGACATGGAATTTATGGATGAAAGCTTGGATAATGAACTGCTGCAATGTGTCCAAGCAGTAGATGCCCTCCTTGCAAATGAGGACATTTTACAACCTCACAGATTGCAAACAATATTTCAAGAAAATAATGACATTTCAGACACTGAAATGTTAGAAAGTTTAATAAATTATGAAAAACAATCAAAATAAAAAAAAAACTTTAAAAATAAAGAAAACAAAAAAAAAAAACAAAAACAACAAACAATTAACATACAGTCTTTGAAAAGTGTATCATTCTATTATCCTTATAGTACGCTGCCCAGGACGCTTTCCGGTTCGCGTACTAGGCGCTCATCGCGCAAAAAAAAAAAAAAAAAAAATTTTTGACCCTGCTGGGCCCTTTTAAAACCTCCACATAAAACCTAGGGGGTCAGGGAGGATCTACTATGCCCCCTTATGGAAATTTCCCCCTTTGTTTTGGCCTCCTCTTGTCTCTCGATCCTACCGAGAGACAAGATGGCGGCTGCACCGGACTGTTTAGAATGTTGACAGACACCGAAGAGCCAATCAGCTTTCCGTGCGCAAAGTTCCGTTACGCGAAAAGTACGCGAACCGGATCGCTGCCCGGACCGCTGTTACAGATATATATCTTGATTTAAACGTTAATTTCTCAAAATCCACTGAAGCACATATATTGAGACCTAGCAAAGGCACATCGGGCTAACAGTCCCTACAATTTTGCCAAGTTTCGTGGAAATCCATTCAGCCGTTCGGGCTAAAAGTGAGTCCAACCGCCCTATGGAAATTAACATGGGAAAAACGCGTTTTGGGACCCCCCTTTTTTCTCGGCCCCCCCTTGACGAACCCCCCCCAAATTTCCAGGAGCTGCTCAGAAACAAAAGGTGCCATTTTCCTGAAAATTTCAGCCGATTCCGTCCACAAACGCCAAAGTTATTAAACATAGAATTTTCAGAAATCCCATAGGGAAAAAATCCTAACTATATATACCTACTGGCGACCGCCAGTAGGTAATATATATATAACATTTCTATGGCAAAATGAAACCCCTCATTTTGTTCCTTTTCAAATTAAATGTATTAAGTGTTTCCACTTTATTCCAATCAAGATGACTTCAGGTGTGCCATACTTTTGTCATAAGTAAGACTGTTAGCGTTCTAGTTGTTCTTTAGAACAATCTGGGACATTCTGTCATTGGGCTATAGTTGGGCTACATCTGGCTGATATTTGGGCTACATTTGGGCTCTTTTGTCTCTGGTGGCCATCTTGGGAGACTGCATATCAGAATTGTTTAAATGAAATATAAGAGGATTTTAGAAGTCTCTCAAAATGTGCCCTAATTTTTCTTTCTTCAGCACTAATCATAATTACTATGGCAAAATGAACCCCCTCATTTTGTTCCTTTGCACATTAAATGTTTTAAGTGTTAACACTTTATTCCAATCAAGATGACTTCAGGTGTGCCATACTTTTGTCATAAGTAAGACTGTTAGCGCTCTAGTTGTTCTTTAGAACACTCTGGGACATTCTGTCACTGGGCTATAGTTGGGCTACATCTGGCTGATATTTGGGCTACATTTGTTTTTTTTTGTCTCTGGTGGCCATCTTTGGGCTACATTGGGCTACATTTGGGCTCTAACATATATATAGCCCAATGTAGCCCAATATAAATTTTTCAAAGTTAATTTTCATAAAAACCATTGGAGCATATATCTTGAGACATAGCAAAGGCACATCGGGCTACCAGTCCCTACAATTTTGCCAAGTTTTGTGGAAATCCATTCAGCCGTTCGAGCTAAAAGTGAGTCCAACCGCCCTATGGAAAACTCAATGTTAAAAACACGTTTTGGGACCCCCCTTTTTTCTCGGCCCCCGCTTGACGAAACCCCCCCCAAACTTTCAGGGGACGCTCAGAAACAAAATGTGCCATTTTCCTGAAAATTTCAGCCAACTCCGTCCATCAACGCCAAAGTTATTCAACATAGAATTTTCAGAAATCCCTATTCAAAAAAATCCTAACTATATATACCTACTGGCGACCGCCAGTAGGTAATATATATATATATATATATATATATATATATATATATATATATATATATATATATATATATATATATATATAAAGCAGTAGCGGCACCCCCCCCCCCAGCGCCTTGAGACCCTACGGGTATGTAGCGCGCTTTATAAGTGTCACTGATTGATTGATTGATTGATTGATTGATATATATATATATTTAGATACATATAATATAATTAATTTCAGAATATACCATAATATATGAGCTTGCAGTCCCTTTAATAATGCCTGTCTATAATTTTCCTTTTATAGGCGGCTTGGAACACATGTAGTCACCCGTGATAAAGAAATGACAAATCTGCTTAACTGTAATAAGTTATTACTGTTGACTTCTGGCGGCACAATGCCTGCTGCCAAAGTCAGCAGCCAGGGAGAAAGGCAGGCCAAGAAGCATAATTACAGCTGCAGTTAAAAGAAGGAGAAACGGAACTGACTTTTCATTCTTTTGATATCTTTTTTCTAAAACGGAAAAGTGGTCAGCATAAAAAAACGATATCTCAGGCAACATTGTTGATTTATTTTCCTACACTCTAGGTGATTGCAAGAAAGTTAGGATCTCTGCATGTTTCTACACAAGTTGAGCCACACCATTTTTAAACCGACTTACATTAAACCAATTCTAATAATTGTTTGCAAACATGGCTAACTCCTTGGTGTTTAATTTCACAGTACATATTCTACTTTTATTCTTGTCTGCAATAAACATAAAAGAGCAGGATGCCAAGAATTTAAGCGGTTTGTTGGTAGGGTAGTGTTATGAGCTTGTATTATAACAATTAAAGTACCCCTTGCCATATACAGATTGTTTGGATATCCCCATTGAGATACATGTAGTAATTTTAAAAATCTGGCACGGATCCGGCCCCCCAGGACCGGTTTGGAGACCCCTGCATTATAAGGATATTGCAGGTCACCTCGGAGTTCATTACCTCATAACCATAAAAAACAACATTCATTGTTACTTATTTTTCACTACGAAACAGTGAATGTTTGAAGTGATAGATTAGTATTTGTTTAGGAACTAATGCATATATTTATAAACATGTCATTAGTGCTCTGAGGCAGTCTCCTGACTGTCAGTGTTATCCAAATAAATGGTATATCCTTACACAAAGTTCACCAAGAACATTTCAAAGCCATTTTTACCTTTTATACATGAAAACCCTCTTTTCACATGTTAAGGGGAGCAGAGTACACAAATGACCTAAATTTGTTAAATTCGGAACACAAAAAAGGCAAAGTCATATGGTACATTTTTAAAGCACAATTGTATAAAGACTGTTTAAGTTCATAATGCATTGGTTCTAACGCATTGGAAAGAATAATAGATGGCTTTAAAATTCAGCCCTATACATTTCTCTAGCCTCACCAGTGGACTTTTGTTGAGTTAATCTTAATATTTAACAAATTCAGGTATATTTAGTCGGCCTGTGCTGTCCCATCACCTCCTCCTCGGCTCACAGTACAGAACTTCACCTTCCGCCTCTGGCTTTGTTTAAGCAGGTCATACTGAGATTCTCAATTCTTCGTCATCCTTTTACACAAATTGCTGCTGGGGTGCAGGCTTTAGGCACCTCTACAGGCAGGATGCCCATGGTGAAAAGAGTGGCTCTGGCAGATTTACTAAAATATGAGTTTACAATCCACCTGAAACTAGGCCCATGAGGTCTCTCATAGATGTTGACCTAGCTGTCAAATCTGTCCAAACTTTTGGGTATCTATTCCAAGCTTGTTCTGCCTTCACCTGGTAGGTTCTCAAAACAAAAACCTACCCTTTGGTTTGCTGAGGAAGATGTAATGTTCTCTGGGGGATGCACAGTTGCATTTACTAGTAGCTTACTGGATATTGCATTCCAGTCTTTCTCATTGAGGTCATATTTATATAAGGTTAGTCTGCTTCCTCTAGACAGGCACCTTATTACCTCTGCTTCCTTATTATCAAAACATTTGGCACCCCCACTTCCCTTGAAGTGGGATGAGGGAATACGTATAATTTATTGTTCCCAAATCCATCTGACTCAGTGTCCTTATGGGAAGCGTATCATGACTGTAATGAAGACAATAGGACCAAGAACAATGTAAATTAATTACTGGGTAAGTAATTGGGATATTACCCAAAAGGTTTAGATTTTTCATTTCATGATCAGGCTTTGGCTATCAATTCCTGGCTCTCCTCTTCCTGTGACAAGTTGGTCACTTGGAGATCTATCCCTTTTCAGCATCCACACGATGCACAAAGATGGTTCTCTTCAGCCCTACAAGCTAAGAAACTTCAGCTTACACAGGCAGAGCGCAAGTGGCGTCGATACTATGATCCACTTGATAAAATGGCCTATTCTGCCACTCTTAGGGAATACAAAAATGATATTCTCGCCGCCAAAACTCAATACTTTTCCTCACTGATTATATCTTTCTCCAATAAATATAAGGAGATTTTTTCTATTCTTAACAGTCTGTCTAAATTAGATTGAGTGACTGCTAAACCTCTCCCATCCCAGGAGCTGTGTGATTCTCTTCAAGACTATTTCTTTACTAAAATCTCGACAATCAAACTTCATATTTCCACTCCCTCTTGTTCTTTTGACCCTCCCTTACCCCCCTTAGTACACACTCCTTGAAGCACTTCCCTCCCATCTCGACGGAGATCTTTCTCAGTCTGGTGAGCTCCACGAAATCTGGCTCTCCCACTGACAGCTGTCCGTCACACATCCTTCGGGACATTTTCTCGGTTTGCTCGGACCCCCCTCTTGCCCTCCTCAACGAATCCCTGGCCTTGGGTGTTGTTCCTGCTCTCTTCAAGTCTGCCAGGATTGTGCCTGTTTTGAAGAAGGCAGGGGCTGACCCTACTATCCCCTCTAATTTCCGCCCTATTTCCCTGCTTCCATTCTTGGGTAAGGTGTTAGAGAGATACGTTACTAATTGCCTGAGTGCCTTCGTTGACGCGTTTAATTATCTAGACCCTTATCAGTCTGGTTTTCGTCCTACCCACTCTACAGAATCAGTCATCCTTTCGGTTTTGGATGACCTGAGATTGGGTGCTGACCTCGGAGCCGCTCAGGCCCTGATACTTTTAGATCTGTCGGCCGCCTTTGACACGGTCGACCATCTTCTTTTGGTCGATCGTGTCAAATGTGCTGGCATTTCGGAGGTGGCTCTGAGTTGAATCTCCTCCTTCTTGGAGAACCGCCAAGAGGCCGTCAAGCTCTCTTCCTTCTCTTCAACCCCCGAGCAGTAACCTGTGGAGTCCCTCAAGGCTCCGCTCTTTCCCCTCTTATTTTCAATCTTTATATTTTTCCTTTACTTTTTGCTTTGCATCATCGCGAGGTCTCAGTGTTCAATTACGCTGATGATCTTCAACTTATTTTTTCGTTTTCTTCTTCCCCTGATTCCATTTCTCATTTTCAGAATACCATGATTTTTATTCAGGATTGGATGAGCATGAACCATCTAAAGTTAAATCCCGATAAAACGGAGTTAGTCCTGATTGGAGGCTCACCCAATCCCTGGTGTTCTAATTTCTGGCCTTCTTCTCTTGGACCTGCCCCTTCCGCGGCTAAATCTGTAAAGAGTTTGGGTGTGAAAATTAGCAACGACCTCTCAATGCACTCTCAGATTAGCATGATTGTCTCTTCTTGTTTTCTATGTCTCCCTACCATTTGGAGGGTCTCACGGTTTTTTACCATTGATGCTCTTAAATCTATGTTCCTTGCTCTGGTCATCTCGAGGGTTGACTATACCAATTCCTTATATATTGGCATTCCAGCGTACGAATTGCGTAGACTACAGCTTATCCAAAACCAGGCTGCCAGGCTGATTTACAGTCGGTCTAGATACCATCCAGCCCTCCCTCTGCTGAGGCAACTGCACTGGCTGCCTGTCGCCTATAGATGCCAATTTAAACTTGGGTGTCTCATTTTTAAATCTTTGGCGGGCTTGGCTCCCCAATATGTGACATCCAGGCTTTTAACCTACATTCCTCCTAGAAAGTTACGATCTTCCTCCAAGAACCTTTTGGTTGACCCACGTTTCGTGAGGAAAAAATACGCGGGATCGAGTTTCTCTTTCTTGGCCCCAAGGTTTTGGAACGCTCTTCCTGACAATCTTCGATTCTCTCATTCATATCTCGACTTCCGTAAAGGTCTGAAGACCTTGTTTTTTACTAGAACATTTTAGGTTTATTTGTTGCCTGTTCTGTGCTGCACCGTTTACCGCCATGAAACCTTGTTGGTAAACGTGCGCTTTATAAATCCCCCCAACTTCAACTTCAACTTCATTACCTCACCAACCTTTTCCTTATTCCACTTTCTAGATATGTTTTATTTGAATTCAGCCACCTGACTTTTGAGCACAATTAAACATACAAAAAAGACAAAAGAGAAAATTAAGAGTTAAAATCTTCAAATCGCATGGTAATTCCATTCTTGGTATATCTGTTTTTATTTAAATTTTTAACTTGCTACCACTTTGGCTCCATTGGCTCCCCAATTGTCATAGCAACCCATATAGATTTACAGTTGGTCAATATTACATAGCCCATAGTTTCAAGTAGATACTCTTCACAAAAGTATAATACCTTATGGAGGTCATTCATACTGATCCTTCCACTCCTTCATTTTTTGTGATGACATGATTTTTAAAAATAAAGATTTCCACTGGCTTTGAAATGTGGGGTACCGAGCAGCCAGGGGGAAGGAAACCAAACCGGGTGTGTCTATTGCATTGCTCCTAAGATCCTTCCCAAGAACCTTGGACTAGATCTAAAAACGCTGCAGTTGGAAAAAATACAGGATTTGAGATCATATTAGCGGCTTTTTATTATGTACTAAGCCCATTTTGTAATTCAGTTACTCTTTAGTCATGGGTTTAGAAATGGATGCCGAATTGCAATTTGGAAGGGACGTGTTTAACGGATCCCCACCAAATTAGTGATTCGGTATGCAATGCATCAATGGTTTACGACTGCAATTCTGGCCACAAATCATTGAACCACAAAGGTGAAGGGGTCCTTCTTAGACCCCTTTGTGAATTTTGTAAAAAGTTGGTTTGGGAGTAGGTAGAGCTCAAGGGCACTACTGCCAACACTTAAACAAACCTTTTTCTTAATGCAGCTCCCTTTCTTTAGGCAAAATAGCCTTCATTAAAAAAAGTTAACTTTATTGAAAGGCCATCACAGATGGTGTGAGGCCATTGCAGGGATTTCCTGCCGCTAAATCAGCGATAATTTTATTACCGTTATTGATAATATGCCCCTCTGTTTGCTATCGCTTGGCTGGAGCAATTTCAAAGCTTATGCCAAGCGAGAGCAAATACTAAGGGCCTAATTACGAGTCTGGAGGTCCGATGGCTGCCAAGACTCATGGGGGCACAGCAGTGGCAGTCCAGCTACCCCAGCTCGGGAAGTCCGACCGCCCAATTACAATCTTGAATTGCCCTGCCACAACATCCAGGAAATCGCTGTTCCCTGGAGGTGGCGCAGCAGTCAGGAGCTTGGCAATATGCTGGTGGTGCCTGTCAGGGGCTCAGCAATATGCTGGTGGTGCTGCTGTGGCACCTGCATGCATATTGCGATTGTCAGGACTGCCAGCGGTGACATGGAGGTCTTTACTCCATGAAAAAGATGGTGGTCCTGAACCTGTTGCCCTTGGGGATGCATGCATGCACCCCAGTTCCTGCACAGCATGGACATCACTGTCCATGATGTGCAGGAACTGTTATTGACGTTCCGATTGTGGTGCCCATTTTCAGATGCACCACCGTGGGACCGCCAAAAAAGCCCACCAGACACAAAGAAACTGTAATCTGGCGGGCGGTGCGCACATTGGTTTGGCAGTGCGGGAACAGGCCGCTGGCATGGCAGTCTGCTCCCACACCGCCAAACTTGTAATCAGACTGTACGTTCACTCCCATTGGGTGGGAGCATAAAAAATGCTCTCGCTTGCTGGGAGCATCATTTTTATCTGTTTCCCTGCCCGGTGTGAAGGCAAGGAAAAAAATGAAAACTTTGCTCTTGCTTGCATGGAGCAGCATTTTCATCTGCTTCCCACAGGCTGGAGCAATGGGCTCCTGCTGGAGGCAGGGAGCCAACTGGAGCAGCAAGACTTTGTTGGCTCCCCAGTGGCCCCCATAAAACATGCAATGGCTGCCCTCGGTGGGCTCCAGGGCACCCACCATTTACTTGCAGGGCCACGGGGTATGGGGTCCCCAAGACCAATTTTGGCATGGGGAGGGGGCTGCATGCCACCCTCGCCTCTTTAAAATAAGGCGAGAAGCTTGCCCGATGGAAGTACTGCTACTGATTCACTAGGATCGAGAAACTCCTATAACTACACCTGTATGTTGGATCTATGGCCCAAGTCTGATTGACAGAGTGCTGAAACTTTTCAGACACTCACCCCCACTCACAGATCTGGGTTGAATCCATCATCGTTCTTTAGCTCACTTCGCCACTTCAGTTATTTAAACAATGGCGCTCCATATCGCAAGGATTGAACAGATACATCAGGATGACGCATTGCTGGAGTGTGTCGCAAAAAGAGATGCAACTCCAGCAACGTGTCATTACGCAAGGGTCAGCCCCATGTAATAGGCCCTGCATCACTCCTTACACCTGCTGTGCAGCAGGCGTATGAATTGGACGCAGTGAAGCCGTAGAAGTGGTGCAGTGAAATCTCATAGATTTCACTGCATCACTTCCAGAAACCTTTTTTACGTGGGAATGCCCAACCTGCATACATTATCTGATGCAGGTACAATGTTGCGCAGGGCTTTACAAAGTGACACATCTGCCTAGATGCCTAACTTTGTAAATAGAGCGCATGGTGGCGTATTTTTTGCTCTGCCGCAGCATCATAAAAAAGTGACGCAACTGCGGCGTTGAGGCGTCATAAATAAGGCCCCAAGTTTCTATTGCATTAAGTCACCTGAGCTGTTTGAGAATTGATCCTTGTCGCTTCTGATTTCCATGACATCTGAATATGAGTGAAAGGCGGGATTGTGTGCTCTTAGGTTATCCTTCATGGGTCTGATATACATGTTGATTCAAGACAGAGACCTGAAAGATGAATATCGCTAACTCACTTTCATCAGTATGCCTATGGAGGCATGCTCCCACATCAACAAGTATTTCTCCCAATAGCTTTGTTTCACTGTAGCAACTTCTGTCATGCAATCCGAACCGAGAAATGTACACTCAACAAAACACAGAAACTTTCATTCTGAGGTTCCTGGTAAGTTCAATATTAGGTGCAGAAAGCTTTTGCCACCGCACCTGTTTTTCAGATTACACGTTATTTACATTTAGAGAACATCTGCATTTGTTCCCTTTGGATATGTCATCAGAAAAAAACCTAAAGAAATTTATAAGGAGAAAAATGGTCGGAGAAAAGGAAGATTTGTAGTAACCAGGTGGACTAATTGGCTTGTGAACTGTGATAGTTACTACAGAGAACGTGATCAAAGTTAGGCATTGGCATTAAATCATACTAAAATGGCAATAGATCATACTAAAACTGTGATACTACTGAAGCAATCCTAGTCCTTCTATTCCTCTCTTTGCAAATTGGTTTGCAGTGCAACATTAGGGGTGTGTGAAATGTGTCATTTACTTTTACATGGTTATGTGAAATTTCATGAAAATCATGCAAAATTGCGGAATAATTACGTGAAATGAAAATCTGTCATTTCTTGCGACGTTTTAGTGTGCCTTGTACTCGTGTCAATTTTTGAGACAACGAGGCATTTTGCGGAAAAAAAGTGGCCTAAAAAACACAAGCAGTGCATGCAACAACTGCTTGCATTCCGTCTCTTCGTTTTTTATTGCAAGCTTGCTGTATAATGTTGCCACTAACGATGCGCGGTTACACAAAGTGCTGTAATGGTGTTGTTTTAGGACTTTTTGCCCTGCAAGCATAATGCAAAATTCCCAAAATTACGCAAATTCCACCATTACAATTTAAATGATGACCCAGCATAATAATGATGTCACCTGTAAAACTTGTTTTTTAAAACTCTCACAGCAGCTGCCTTATTTATTCCATGTTTATAACAAGCATTGGTAATGCATCAGTTTTGCTGATGTAATAAATAAAAACAGTTTTCATCAATCATTGTCCGGTAGAAGGAAAGAGCTCTTTGACATAACATGGGAGTGGAGGGGATGTGGTGCAGCAGCCAGAACTGCTGACTCGAGAGCTGGGGATCCTGGTTCGAGTCACGGCATCGCTGCGCAACATCCTGTGATTCTTTGCATATCACTTAATCTCTTTGGGCGATAAATTGTTATATAAATATGCTGCAATAGTAAAAGGCCAAACTTCATGAAAATATCGTTCCACCAAAGTGGATGTTAACAGTATTTTGGTAGTGGGAAACTGATAAGAGAAGCAGACTAGGAACAAGTATTGGTAAATGCCGCAAAATATGCTACAGCCAATAGAAATGGACGAAAGGTAAGTGGCACGCACAGGAACCAATAGGAAGCCATGAAAGTCCCTTTTAGGTTTATATTAAAAACTATAGATTTCCCAAGCACAGCGCAATCGCTGTGTATGTGAAACCTAAAATAAAGGGGCATGAAGTGACTTCATAATGTAATGTTTACTTCTGGGATGGCAGAATTATTTTGGGAGCCCACCCAAACACCTTGCACAATAGTTTCTATAAAAAATATTATTTTTTGCTACATTGAAAAACAGGTACCAACTAAAAAATAAATAAACAGAGAATAAGTGCAGTGGCCCCCAGTTTTCAAAGGATCCTGCCCACAGCACTGCCAAATGAGGAATACCAAGGCTAGTTAGTTTCAACTCCACCTCCTACCTCTTTCTTCCACCATACCCTACACTTACTGACACTTTACCTCACCCTTGCAGGTTCTTTTTCCTATTGTCACTGTTTTCCTGCCATCCTCTTCCTTTAGCCCTTTTGCTGCCTGTCTCTCTTCTATTCAAAGTCAATGTCTGATGTTGAAAAAATAAGCCCCTGCCCCAAAAGCAATTGCCTTTGCCCACCACCGCCAGCCACTGTCACAAACGAGGTATGTCGTTGAAGAGCTTACTTCTCTCTCTCTCTCTATTACATTTGTTGCCCGCCAATAAGTCATTTACCCTGAGGGGGCTGTGGCTCATGGAAGATAGGGTAAGGGCGTACACTGGGGATTTGGAGAGTGTAAAATAACACTTCACCGAGGGCCGCACATTCCTTGCACGCCTCCCTCCCATACGCGGTAGGAACGTCTCTTTTAATAATACGCAGTTTCTCCGTGTCGCTGGTCTGCAGTCACACGATCTGTGTTCGGGACAGTGCAGTTTATTGTGTGGGGGAGTGTTCATATCTTTTTGGTGCCACCAGCTGCCTCGTGGCCTCTCACCCCGTCTTTCAAGCTGCTCGTGACTGGATTTCGCTGAGCTCAGCACTCTTCCCGCTCAGACACTCTGTCCGTTGTGGCTTCTCTCACACAGCCCTTGCCCGAGGGACTGCTCCCTGGGCCGCCTGCCAAACTCAATGTTTATCACAAGGTTTGGCAGCCTGCTTCTCTGGAGGCTACAAACAATCTATTATTCTCTCCTCCCGCTTATTAATAACTCTGCAACACTGCCGTGTATCCACTCACATGATAACAAATAGAGTCGACAGGCCTGCTTTGCACATTTTCAGGTGAAATACTGATTGTGGAAGATATTGATACGTCTCCTAATCTCATTTCAAAACAACTACTTACCGCCCTAACTTCGCAGCTGAGTAATCGAGCCACAGGAGATAAAGTGAGTTTTTCCACATCACTTTTACTGCTAATGGGCGCTGTTACATCATTTCATATTTGTATGTATAGTGATAATTAGGACAAACACCCTAGGATTTTTTTTGTTTGTTTGTAACTTTGGAGTAATTTGACAAATCTCCATGAAACTTTTCTTTAAAAAAAACTGTATTCACTTCAGCTTCTTACTGAAATGTTTCACTGTGATCTGTCAAGGGTATACCGAGAAAATGGGGGGGGGGGGGGGGGGGGGGGGCTAAAATACAATTTCCAGAGAGACTTTTGAACATTGCTACAGCCAAAACTGCTGGACAGAATTACGCAAAATTCGACAGAAAGCTAGATCTTAACTCAGAAAGTGTGCTTTTTGTGATTTGCTGTAAATCTATTCAGTGTTTTTAAAAATAATTAAGGCTCAAAATGTACAGATATCTGGACGGTTGGGTTTGGAGGACTCTGCGTGCACGCAAAATCAAAACATGGAGGGATCATATTGGTTGAGAGGTTTTTTTTTCCTGTCTGCCGTCTCTCTCTTGGGGGCTTTCTAATTGGCTGTCCGCAACACAAACAGAAATGTTGCAGCCACCATTACAGGACTTGGGGCAGGATCTCCTTGTCTTGACAATTATAAATATTTATGGTATGAGGGCGAAGGAGAGAGATATCCTGACCACCTAACCCTTGTGGGGGAGGGGATCCATGAGGGACACACCATACCCTGGTGTCAACTTAAAAAGGTTTTGGGGGGAGCTGCAGTCTAGAGGGAGTCTGGCCGGAGCAGGCACGGCAACTACTTTCCTCCCAAAAGTGTCCTGCAGGAGCAATAGGTCCATGCTGGCTCCTGTTTGACTCCCACAGGATTGGGGAGAGAATAAAAACAAATAGAATGAGGCCTGGGTCTCTGTGGTGGATTGGCCACCTGCAAGGGATTGAGCATATGACCTGGCCCTGTGGCAAACCCCACGTTGCGCACACCCAAAGGTGTCACGAGGCCGGGGTTGGCTGTCTGCGGCGGCTGGGTGCAAGGCCTGTGACCGGGCCATTTGTAAACCCTATGCCCCCACATGCCCAAACGACCGTGAGAGGCAGGGTCTTGGCTGCCCATAGGGTGCTGGATATGGCTATAATATCTTAATTTACGCAAAAAAATGAAGAAAATTCACTAAAGATCAGAGTAATGTTATAACTGGGTGTGGTAATATCATATTAAAAAATCCTCAGAAATTCACTGAAAAAAAGCAAAGTTTAAAGTGATGATACAATTAGGCTAAAATGTCAGTTAAAACGTAGAATTTTAAACAAACAAACCACAGAAATTCACCAGTTACAGTAACTGTAACTTCCGCCCTCGCCATGCACTGCTTATGACCACACATATTACATCAGACATGACATGTTCTATGACAGTGATACAAAAAGTAGAGCCTGGGTGCCGCCTGCGTCCCTCCTGACCTTTACATGCAGCCCCCTAGTGTACAGCAGCACTAATACTCGGAAAAATGTTAATTAAAGGGGCAAGCATTTATTCCCAACTAAACTAACTTATTACCTAAAGTAAAAGAAAATAAGTAATGGTGTCCTGCACCACTTAACTTTAGGAATTAATTCTTTTTTAAAGACTTCTTACAACAAATGTGACAAAAATGTGAGTCTCTACAAAAATCTAAAAAAATGCAAAAATCTAAAAAAATGCATTTCTTTTACATGGGAAAGCATTTCACCTCAGTATATCAGTGCATTGAGAAGTATTTTATTAAGTGATTGCTTGCAAACATGAATTTACTTACATTCATGCTTCTTCAACCCTAGTAACAATGCAAATAGAGAACTAAGAGGTAAGTCAGTTGCTGTGTTCCCCGTTTGAGTAGCCTGGGTTACAATTATACATGGACAACACCTGCCACCCTGCTGGCATCAATGCGGCCCTCGGTCACATGACTGGTGAAACATTTTGTTCATCTGGAAAATGTTTGCGAATACCTATGTTCTATGACTTCTATAAAAACATCACTGACTAACATCTCAAATGACATAATTGATATCATCACTGTACACAGAGGAGGCGCAAGTTATACATACTATAGTTAACTATAACTGGTGAATTTCAGTGTTTTTTTGTTTAAAATGTTACATTGAAGATGACATTTTCACCTAACTATGGGGCTCATTAGGATGGCGGATGGACCTCCGTCCGTCCGCCATCCCCGAGGTGGAGGGACCGTCCACAGGGGCAGCAGCGGTCCCTCCGGTGAAGCAGCACCCGCCGCAAGGTTAAAAATGCATGTTTTACATTTATATGCACAAAGCGGCAGGCACCGCACGGTGACTGCTGCTTTGTGCATGTAAATACTGGGGAGTACCATAGGTACCCCCCATGTGCACCCCTACACCCCCTTCACCCTGGGGGCCCGCAAGGGGCCCCCAGGAGAAAAGTTCCACATGCTTTTCCACGGCGGAAAAGGCGCCGCGGAAAAGCATGTTCCAACACACATCCTAATTTGGCTGACGGTGTCTTGCAGAAACCACCACCAAATGGCGCCCAACTACCCGCGGATCAGCAGCGGACGGACCTGCCATCCGCCGCTGTTCCCACGACCATCCCACCGCCATCCTAATCTGGCAGTGGGTGTTTACTGTGGCACGGAGGATGCGGATTCACCGCCATCCTAATGAGGCCCTATGTCACTTTAAACTTTGGGTTTTTCAATGAATTTCTAAGGGGAGGTTGTGTTTATTTTCACATGCATGGACTGTGTCAAAGTGGCATACAAAATAAGCAGAATACCACAAATGAACAATAATACACATGGAATGGAAGGCATGGATTATGCATTAGAGGATGTGGCTTCATATGAGTTCTGAGCCACAGGACAGAACAGGCAGCAACATCATATGAACTTTGAAAAAACTTTGTGAGTGTTTCTTCCACACAGGCATGTTTTTACAGATTACAATTTGAACACATTAATGGATTTGGGAGGGATATATGTGACAGTAGAGTGACGGTTAAGCTTTAATTACTAATTTTCTCTGCATGCCACCCTTGTTAGTATTTCAACACTGGCTCTCATTCAACCACCTCAAACTCAATGAAGAAAAAACAGAAGTGCTCCTCATCTCGAATAAAGATGAAAACCCCCAAATAGTAGAATGGCTCAAAGCCTTAAACGCCCTTAATGTTCCTCTTGTGCCTACAGACTCTGTAAAATCCCTAGGGATCACTCTTAATCCCAAACTGGACATGGAAGAACACATCTCAAAAACTACCAAAAGTGCTTTCCTTAACCTGAAACTTCTCTACAAACTAAAACTCTTCCTCCCCTCGAAAGATCTGAAACAGGCCACTCAGGCACTGGTGCTCTCCAGAATCGACTATGGCATTGCAGCTCTGACTGGAACAGCCAAATCTCACCTGGGGCCTCTGACCACTACCCTCAACGCCGCAGCAAGAATGGTCAGGGGAACAAAGAAATACGAGCACATCTCCACGGCACTCAAGGATCTGAAGTGGCTCCCTATTGACCAACGAGCCAGCTTCTGTACAGCTTTCCTCACACACAAAGCCCTGCATACAGGCAAACCAGAATATCTGGCCACCAAACTCAAAAGGGCTGGTCAGTCTAGGAACCTCAGAAGCTCCAACACGCTCCTACTCATCCCTCTGAAATCACAGAAACACAAAACCTCTAATAAATCCTTTGCGGGTAATGCTTCCAAGATATGAAACTCCAACCCCCCCCCCCATATCAGAATGACCGCCTCCTTCCCAAAATTCAAGATGCTACTCAAATCCCTCTTCCTTGAGCGCTCTGGTTCGTAACGAGAACCCCACGTTTGACTTTGAAAGACCACTATCTCTATGATCCCAGAGCCGGATGATTCGCTCCCGATCTCCGCCCTGTAGTGCGCTCATGTTGTTATTGTGCAGACTTTTACTTCCCCCCAGTGCCCCCTGTTCTTGTTTACCGTCCACACTGTCTTTTTGGTGCTTATTTGTATTTGCTGTGAAGCGCTCTGATACCCTTGGGTCCGGCTAGTGCTATACAAAACTTCAATAAATAAATAAATAAATATACTCTTGTGGCTCTGTTACAACAGTGCTTAAGCAGGAGAAGTAAAACATGTAAAATAATACTTTCTTTGAGATGGTAAGCCAGATAGGTAAGTTCATGACCACATCAGAATTTAGTGCCCATGTGCAGAGGAACAGCACTTTGGAAAAAAGCACTTCTTTGCTACTAAGGCCCTCATTACAGGTGACCAAGTGTAATAACCCCTGGGGAGACCCCCCCAGGTCACTCTGAGTAGCCTGATGTTTCCGGGCCTGGAAGTATCTAGACCGCAAATAATTCAGACTCTGCAAAAACCATTCCTGGATCTAGATACAAAGCACATGGGGAGCCAGGAATTAGCAGAGCCAGTCCCCCATCTGCCCTCCTCCTGCACAGCGTAGAGCAGCGCAACGCTCACACTCGCTAAGGCCATAAGAACCAGATCTTGGACAGTCAATCCAATTCTGGCTTTCCGTCATACAGCATTCTCCCTCTGCAATTTACCCCCAAAAGGACCCCATAGTTTCAGAAATGTCTGTGGATCCCCAATTTCAGAAATGTCTGTGGATCCCCATGTTATACCCCATCAGGCATCATTAGCTCTCAATGACTATTCTTTGGAGTGAAGGTACCACCTGGAATTCACAATTCTGGCCGACCAAGACACCTGCACCAAAGTTTGCATTGCTTGAAATGAGCCCTTAAGTGCAAATAAAGCCATTGAGACAGATGGACCTTGTTAGACGGCAGCTGAATTAGGATTATTTGCCTTAAACCCCCAGTTTACTACATGCACTTGAGTGTAATGAACTCTAAAATCATGTGCAGATTGCTGGCCAAAAGTACACCAACAGAGTGAACATATGTTTGGAGGTAATGTTTTCTACCTGTGAGACCATATTACAAAGTGACCCTGTGTGCAACAGGCATTTCTGCCCCATGGGCACAAAGATACTAAAGAAGGGGGCTGCAGATTCTTGGGCGGCCTCTTCTAAAATAGTGATTTTGCTGGTGCACTTTTTGAACTGGAGCAATCACAAGGGAGGGGGGTGTTCCCTCATTTGCATGGGTTGCCAGCTTCGTGCATAGGATGGAACATTTAGCTTTTGCCCCCATGCAATATTACAGATGTGTGCGCTAAGACAAAGGAGCTGTCAGGATGCACATTCTCTGGCCACATAGAGGTGGTGCACAGTTAGTTCACCCCCTAGGTAGCCCCAGGCATCCGCTTGCAAGAGTGTTCAGTCACTCATTGCACCCACTTGCAGGGGGATCTCTGACCCGCTTTAAAATGCAGACTGGGATGCTGTCTGCAGTAAAAGGCAGAACAGAGATTTTAAACAGTCTGCCTGCCTTTCACAAAGGCACTGTTCAGAGGGCAAATGTGAGTTTGTGCGTGCACTCCTAACAAAGCACTTAGCGTAATAGGGATCACTGTCCTGATTTCTGCCAGGCACACCGAGTTAGGGGTACACAACAGGGGAAACTTTGCAATGCACCATATATGTAACACGGCCCCTATTATTCTTAACTTGAAAGAAAGTGAGAGAGCGCAAACTGACCTAAATTTAGAAGTGCGTCACACTTACACGTAGTAAGCACAAGTCATGAAGAGAAATGCCATGAGTGCTGATAGTACCTGCATCTATATTCTGAAATGTGTAGTTAATATAGAGATTTAAGGAGAAGTGGAACTAATACAGAAATGTGTGAAACTATATGATTTTATTAGACGTGATTATTCCTGAATCCATGTTGTGTAGCTGCTAAAATGTAAGATGGCATACGGAAACGTCGAACGTGGTAGGCCTCAGGGCCAGAGCTAGAAGGGAGGGGGAAGGTGGTTCAATTTCACAACATGGATTGCACTAATGTTTAGTAATAATGAATAGGCCATGATTTATAGATGTGTTTACCGAATAAATAGAATAAGAGTATTAACATGCTAATAATTAGAGAAGAAGTTGAATACTATAATCATTATGAGAAATGTTGTAGGGCTGGAATGCTTTAACGTCGATTTACACATATTAGTCTGGGCCGGGGAATGTTGCAACGCGGTTGGAAGACTATGAGAATTGGGATTTGGCTGCAGATGTCTGTCTGTAAGAGAAAAGGGGGTATTCAATTATAAATAATATGAATAGAAGTTTGTTCAAGAGACGGACCAGACATGGAGGAGGGTTCCGGAATGTTTAAGGGGTATCAGCGGGCCGGAGAAGAGTCTGAGAAGCAAGGTCGACTCTAACCACAAGGCCTCATCATGGAAAAAGCCAGAAGCTACACCACGTGAGGGGCGTCTCACGAGGGGCGTCCTAAATGTTGTTGTATTTTTGTATTAGGGACAGCACCCCTGGGTGGAGAGAGAGCAGAAGCCTGAGGACCCTTAAGAGAGCGGATGGGTAGGCAGAGAGGGGTCATGATTGGAGAACTATAGGTTTTCACCAAGAGACTGAGAGTGGGTGACTTCCCTTGGGGGTCATTCACTGCTGACACCTTTTGTTAGGTAGGGACCTGGTTAAGTAGGGATACCATCTAGATCAGGGTAGGGACAGCCTAACCTGTATTTTCCCTCCGGCTGTAAATGACTGAGAGATCTCAATATGTGTCTATGCTAATAGCCCTATTATTTTTAGAACTGGTTCTTGTAGTTTCCGTTGCTCGTCTGAGGGCTTTCAGAGAGCACATGTATGTAGTTGGGCCCGTGTATCTGGTGAATCTCATTTTGAGATGCTTGTACCTGCAACTTATCTTGACTTTATAATAAATCTTTGAAAGCTAGAAGTTGTTTGTGATCTTTTGGAGCGGAGTCCTTTATTGGGTAAACTAACTTGGTAAGAGATGCACTTTCTTCCCTCAACGACAGGCAATAAAGGTTCAGTCGACCAGATCGGGGTTTTAGATCAATAGTGATAAGGTATCGATCAAAATCTCGCCCTTCCAGTTGGTAGCTATAGAGAATGGTTGCCTTCTTGAGGAAGGTGATCTAGGCCAGGTTAGATTACCCCAAGGCCCCTAGAGATCGATGATCGGAAGAACCGCCCGCCGAAGAAGGACCGAATGACGTGAGACAGAGAAGCAGCAGTATCGGTCGAGAGTGAGTATAAAGGGTCATGCGTGTTAAGATTGCGGTGTTTTGTATTGTATCTATGTTGTAATGTCTGGCGGAGTTGAATGCCTGTAGAGTGACTGTGGAACAGGTTGTGAGCGCGCACAACCGGTGGAAATCTTAAGTTCAAGGAGAGCTTAAGTGGTTCGGGTGTATCGGACACCCAGAGTAATTGTTAACTAGAGTGAAGGGGGTCATGAGGTACCATTGATCACCCGGAAGACCGAGATAGGGGGAACGTAAGAGTGAGTGCGTGAGTAACGGACGCTGGTCGGAAGTTACTGTGTGTGTGTAAAGAACCTATCAGAGAGACGATAGACATCTCGTCAGTTGTGTTGACAATTACAGATAGACTGTGGACGTACAGTCGAGGGAAGTGACCGCTTGGTCGGAAGTAGTCATTTTTCAGAGTATGAATGGGACGCATGCATGACCGCGAGGAGAGCTGAGAAAGGAGGGGTGCTGCTGCGAAGCGGAGACTAGTGACGTCAGAAAGTGCCGCGCTGGGATTGGCCGGCCGGTGAAAGACCGCGCTGCGATAGGCCAGCTAGCAAAGCCGCGCTGGGATTGGCCGGCCGGTGAAAGACCGCGCTGCGATAGGCCAGCTAGCAAAGTCGCGCTAGGATTGGTGGATTGTCATCAGGAAGTAAACAGAGTATTCAAGCTGGAAATTTTGCGCATAATTATGAAGTGTTTTAAATGGTTAAGAGCGCTGTTTAAAAGAGAGCGCAGGGGATCGTATGAAGGGGAAGAAGCCCCGCCGGAGGGTACACCAGCTCGTTATATGGGGACAAATGTTGGGCTGCATACGATTCTGTGGATCACAGAGTGGAGTAAGATTACAGACGGAAATGAGGAACTCACGTTCCCGAAGTACGGGACGTTCAGATTAGAGGTGCTACACAGATTAAAAGCAATTCTGACCTCAACGAGACCCTTGCCTAGACCAACCCAGTTTGAAGCCCTTAATGCATGGATTAGGGCAGCGCATGAAAAGAACATGAACAGACGGCAAGAAAGAGTGAAACGTTCGGTAAGGGCAGTACAGGATGCCAAGTGGGATGCGGATGCTAAAAGATGGAGGGTGCATAACATGGAAGTAAATAAATTGTATCCAGTGTTAGAGATGCCCGGGAACAAAAGCCCCCTAGAAGAAGATGACGAGAGCGAGACAGAGGACAGCCTGATAAACAGATTATTGACAGACAGGCCACCCCCGTATAACAGAGCAGGGGGAGATGATGAGAATAGTGAGAAGGGGGGGGGCAATGCAGGAGAGCATAGGCCGCTTCCCAGTCCTGATTGGGATCCCGCTGCAAAGAAAGAACTGTCCCAGCCTAGCCAGGTGCAACAGGTGGTCGGGAGGTTTGTGGTGCAAAGGCCGCCAGAGACGGAGTGTGCCACATCCTACGCATTACCTGATGCACTACAGGTACCTGTTACCATAGGTCCTATAGTATCGATATATGACCCAGAGAGAGCTAGAGGGGAAGAACGGGTACGGAGGGACAGAGAAAGAGCAGAGATGGCAAGGAGGAATGATACGATCAACTCCCCAAGCCAGTTGCCGATACCAAGAGAGTGGAGCACCCCAGTACACACAACAGGAGATCCGGGGGGCCATAGATGGCCAGAGGATATGAGGGGATCAGGACGGAAATCCTTTCAGGAGTTAAACGAGTACATGAAGAAGTGGGATGAGGCAGTTGAGGCTCACAAGAACATCATAACTGCGGAAGCTGAAAGGGAAAGGCAGGACAGCAGAGCCCGGACTCACTGCGGGGCTGAAGAGAGCAGTCCGGAGTGGGACGGGAGGGAGAAGGACAGTAGGAGAGGCACCCATTGGGCCCGGAGTGGAGGTAGATCAGACCTGGAAAACGGGGGCCCAGAGAACGGGGGGGTGTCTCGCCCAATACGTAGTGATGAAGACAGGAGGGCTCGGGAGTACAGAGACAGCTTTAAGTGTATTCACTGTGTGCCCGGCAACAGAGAACAGAATGAGAGTTGCGAGAGGTCGCACCATAGTCCCTGTGATGACGGACATGAGCGCAGCCCAGGGAATATGGGAAACCAGGAAGGATCGTATCAGATACTGAGTGATACGAGGCCAAGAGAGAATGGAGACCGAAGGGAGAATAGCAGAGAGTCCTACTGTGAAAAGAGAGGAGAGAATGGACAAAGTAAGATAGGGGGTAACAGGCCCGTGTTCCATCACCTTCCAAGATCGGATGACCGAGCATGGGACCTGGAGAGATGGGAGCAAGAGAGAGCACTCCCCAACTCTCCCGAACCCAAACGTAGGGCCCGGAGTTGGGATGGGAGAGAAACCTGTGAACCTCCCTCGAAGGAGTTATTGCGAGCAGAAATAAAAGCCAAAAGACTCGATGTCTCCAGCTTAAAGTCAGATCTGGATGACATGGTAGACGGTACCCTGCCCTTGGAAAGAATGGACATGTATGAGCAGGATGAAATTCTGTTCATGGCAAAGGACGTAACTCGAAAGGCGAGGACAATCCATGAGAAATTGGTAGAACTAGCAGGCAAATATATGGTGGACCTGTCAAGAACCAAAGCATTACAGGGCAACCACAGACTACATTACTCAGACCGAGATTTAGATGAGAGGAGAACCATCGGATTGAAAACACACATAAGGGAGCTGATCACTGGAATAAGGACATGGAGGGCCCTAGATAAGTGGGAAGAGAGGTGGTCCAGGAAAGGGACCGTCAGGAGAAGCACACTTGGTATGACACCAGGAGGACAGCAGGGAGTAGAGACATACCCTTTGAGAGAAGTCGCAAATGGGACCTATGTCCACGTCCCTTGGAGTAAAGGAGATTTAGCTGCTTTTACCACCTCCTTTCCCAAACTGCGGGAAAACCCAGTGGAGTGGTATAAGCAAGTTGAGAGATTCGTAAAAATCTCAAAGGTCCTATGGATAGATTTGAACACGCTGTTTGACATAGTGGTGCCAGGAGATTTGTGGACCGCATGCAAGGTTAGCGCTGAGTGGCCCACTACAGAGCCCGAGAGAGATGCTAAGACTAATGGGCCGTCCGAGAGTGTGATGGCAAAATTCGAGAGAGTAATGACTTGGCTGAAAGATAAAGTGCCAATGCAAGACATAGATTGGGTAAAAATTGACCGAACAAGACAGGAACCCAAAGAGACAGTTCACGAATACTATGAGAGATTGCTGAAGGCGTTTAAACAGTATAGCGGTCTGGATGTAATGGATCCAAAGGACATAGGGCAATTTGTGTCCAAGTTCGTCTTGGGCCTGAGACCGGATATTAGTTTAATGATACAGCAACACTTGATTTGTTGGCAAAATAAACCCCTAGACGAAATACTGAGGTATGCCAGGTACTGCTGTGACGAGATAGACTCCAAGGCTAAGAAACTAAAGGAGAAACTGATGGTGGTACAGATGCAGGCAGCTGGGAAGGGGGGACAGCAGCAACAGCAACCAGGAACAGGTACTGGAGGAAAGAAACAGTACAGTCAGAACAAGGGCAATGAGGAGAACTCCACCTTTAGACCCAGGATAGATATAGCTGCCTTAAAGAAAACAACTAGGTGCCACCAGTGTAACGAGGTGGGGCATTGGAAACGCGAGTGTCCCTATAATGTTGAGATAGGAGACCAAGAGGTAGAAGAGGAAGTGACCCAGAGTGCGCCTGCAAGAGGGGTAACGCAATACCAGGGAAAGGTGCTCAAAGGGGGGGGCCCACCTCCCCGAGCTCAGTTCCCGCAGCCACCCAGAGTAGGGACCATGGGTAAGACGTATAGACAGATGCCCTTGTTCGTAGGAGGAGAGGAGTGCTATTATGTGGACCCACTAACTGGACAGAGAGTGGAAAGGGAAGACTGCACCCTCGGGGCAGCCCTGGAGGTAGACCAGAGGGGACCCTATGTTGAGGCCGAAGTGGCAGGGTTCCCCACAACATTTCTAGTGGACACAGGAGCCACCCGATCCACGATCAGATCAGCCGCAGTTCCAGGCCTGCCCATGTCTGGAGAGACCATACAAGTGGTGGGGGTCGCTAACAGGAGAATGACCAGTCCTCTGACTGAACCCGTGCAGGTGAAAATAGGGAAGTACAGTGATGAGCATCAGTTTGTGGTTTGCGATTCTAGTCCTGTATGTCTGCTAGGAAGAGACCTTTTGTGCAAGTTGAATTGCACCATATACTGCACACCACAGGGAGTGGAGGTATTGACTAATGACGATGATGCTGACTTTAAAGTCGCAAATTCCAGAATATGTGTGGAATTGTATCCCACTCTGACAGTAGACGAGCTCCCCTGGGATCTGAGAGAGACAGTAGCTCCAGAAGTGTGGGATTTCACTGGGGAAGAGATTGGGTTGGTGAAAGGGGTGGACCCAGTGAAAATTGTAGTGAAACCACATGCTGAGTTTCCAAGAACACCTCAATATAAATTGACTCCAGAAACGATTGCAGGCATCAAACCCGTGATCGAATCCATGATTAAGCAGGGAATACTGAAGGAAATCGTGGGTAGTCCATGTAACTCCCCGATTATGGGTTTGCAGAAACCAAATGGGAAATTCCGGATAGTGCAGGACCTTAGAAAGATTAATAACATAGTTGTTTCGTGTTGTCCAGTGGTACCGAATCCATCAGTGATACTGTTTCAGATACCGTTCCAAGCAGAATGGTTCACTGTAATTGATCTTTGTCAGGCTTTCTTCTCGATCCCTCTGGACGAAGAAAGCCATTTTCTTTTCGCATTTAAGCTGGAAGGTCGTGTCCTAACATGGTGTCGTATTCCTCAGGGGTATACAGAGAGCCCATCGATCTTCAACCAGCTTCTAAAGAAAAATCTTGAAAGTCTAGTGCTGCCCCAGAGGTCAGTTCTGGTCCAGTACATAGACGACCTCCTTGTGGCGTCAGAAACAGAGGAAGCTTGCAGGTAAGACTCTATTGCTTTGTTAAATCACCTAGCTGAGAATGGGCATAAGGTGTCCCCGGGAAAATTGCAGTACTGCCTGACAGAGGTGCAGTACTTGGGACACAGAATTGAGAAAGGTAAACGAAAAGTGTCACCAGACAGGATAGAGGCCATCATGAAGATGAATGCGCCTAAAACACAGAGAGAAGTCAGGATGTTCCTCGGAATGGTGGGATATTGCCGACAGTGGATTGCAAACTTTTCACTGAAAGCAAAGCCCTTGCAAAAACTGACGCACAAGGAGGTGAGCGATCCGGTACCATGGGACAAAGACTGTTTGATGGCGTTCCTACAGCTGAGAGAGGACTTGTGTCGTGCTCCGGCTCTGGGAATGCCAGATTACGATAAACCATTCTTGCTCTACTGCTGTGAGAGAGAGGGTTGCGCGCTGTCTGTGTTAGCCCAAATTCATGGGAATGCCCGTAGACCAGTCGCTTATTTCTCGGCTACTTTAGATCCAGTAGCCGCAGCGTTGCCCGGATGTCTCAAATCCGTTGCCGCAACAGGTGTCAGCATTGAGAGGTGTGAAAATATAGTCATGGGGCACCCGTTAGAGGTGCATGTGCCCCACTCTGTTGAATTATTGATGACCAGGACCAAAACACAGCATCTGACGAACAGCAGGCTCACGCGCTATGAGCAAGTCATTCTTGCTGCAGAGAACGTGACCCTCAGGAGATGCTCTGTTTTAAATCCTGCTACCTTGATGCCACTTCCAAACGATATTGAGGATGATGATGAATGTACAGACCATGACTGCCTCGATGTGACTGAACTATGCACCAAACCAAGACCCGACATCGTAGATGAGCCACTGACTGACCCAGATGAAATTTTCTTTGTCGATGGCTCATGTGTAAGAGACGAAGTTGGGCAGTTGAGAGCAGCTTACGCTGTTTGTACAATTACTGGAGTGGTGGAAGCTGGATGCCTGGAAGGAGTACACTCCGCTCAGGTAGCCGAGATTATTGCCCTGACACGTGCCTGCCTGGCAAGCAATCAAATCCGAGTCACCATATACACTGACAGTCAATATGGTTACGGGGTAGTTCATTATTACGGGCAGTTGTGGTCTCAAAGAGGTTTCATGACCTCTTCAGGCTCTCCCATTCGCAATGGAGAGTTTGTGCGCCTGTTGTTAGAGGCGTTGCAATGTCCAGCAGGTATCGCAGTTGTGAAGTGCACCGCACATACCAGAAATATGGACTTCGTGTCACAAGGCAATAGATATGCCGACGAAGTCGCGCGGTATTGCGCGGAAACAGGGTACTCTTTCACGGAGGTGGAAGTGGGTGGAATAAATGTAAGGACTGAATTAGCCATGATATTAGAAACTGTTGATACTTGGGACGAACTAAAAGACATGCAAGAAAATGCTCCTGATTGTGAAAAAGAAACATGGCAAAAGGCAGGATGTGTGATGGGTGAGGCCCATTTCTGGGTCTCAGCAGATGGCAGAGCAGTGTTGCCCAATGAGATGGTGAGCCCAATGGCCAGACACATACATGGTCCTGTCCACTTAGGAAGAGATGCTATGCTGAGAGTGTTTAGACAGACCTGGTATAACCCTAAGTTCAGAGTAGCAGCCGAAGCAGTGTGCCAACGTTGTGTGACGTGTCAGCAGTTGAATGTAGGGAAAAAGACACCAGTTGCACTGAGCCACATTGGGAGGTCAGGAGGTCCATTCAATCGAATGCAGGTAGATTTTATTGAAATGCCAAGGTGCAGCCGCCTCCGTTATATCCTGGTGGTTGTTTGCGTTTTCTCCAGATGGGTTGAGGCATACCCTACACGTAGGTGCGACACCCTCACAGTAGCCAAGTTACTGCTTAGGGAGCTTATCCCGCGCTTCGGGGTGCCGACCTCTTTGGAATCAGATAGGGGAACGCATTTCAACAGCTCGCTTATGAAAATGATTTGTGCAGCCTTGAACATAGATCAGAAATTACATTGCAGTTATCGACCAGAGGCTTCAGGAATTGTGGAGCAAATAAATGGCACCATCAAGGCCAGAATTGCAGAGGTGTGTTCATCAACATCCTTGAGTTGGCCTGATGCGTTGCCATTGGTCCTTATGAGCCTCCGTAGTACCCCGGATAGGAGAACTGGTTTGTCTCCTCATGAGGTATTGATGGGAAGAGCAATGAGGTTACCTTCTGTCCCAACTGCTGCACTGATTAGCATCACAGATGATATGATCCTGGACTATTGTAAGGGGCTGTCTGACGCCATTCATTCTGTGTCCCTTCAGGTGCAGGCTGCCGAGGTACCATCGTGCCAGGACCCGTGTCATGACTTGCTTCCTGGGGACTGGGTCCTGGTGAAAAAACACGTGAGAAGAAGCTGCTTGGATGTTCGTTGGCGTGGGCCCTTCCAGATCATCCTGATCACGAACACGGCAGTGAAGGTGGGAGGCCTGCCCAACTGGATCCACACGTCGCACACGCGGAGGGTTCCAGCACCTCTGGAAGAAACAGCTCCTCTCTCGGATAGACGTCCAGCTGCGGACCGAGAAGCCATAGAGGGGGCCAGCCAAGCTGTAGAGGTGCCAGCGGAAGCGAGGAACAAGTCTGACCAAGCTGAGGACGGTCAGTACAGCAGCGAAACAGACGACGCTACTGAAGGTGAAAGTAGCTGGGAGTACGAGTCAGACACTGACAGGTCTGACAGAGAGCGTGAACAGACAAGAAGGAGAAGGAGTAGAAGGGTACGTGGAGAAGCGGATTGGCCGCAGAGAAGAAGCTCTAGTCTGAGGTCAACTCCAGAGAGAACCCTTCCTCCGATATCAGAAGATTCAGACCCGGAAGAAGGTGCTCAGGGCGCTGAAGCACCGGTCTTGAGAAGGTCAAGAAGAGTGCGTGTACCTAGCAGAAGATACTCCACCCCTGAGTGGACATATCTGGCGACAGATGGCTTCGAAACCAGTGACAGGGAGGATCCGAGCGGTGGTGGTGTCCAGTTCTGAGCCCATCGTCACAGTGGAAATACGACTGTTAGTACCCGGAGTCGAACAAGAAGGGTCACTGACATTCATGGTTCCCCGACCTCCCCGCCTCAGCAAGTTAAAGCATATGTTTCTCACAGAATTGCAATTCCCCGATTTTGGTACAAAGATATCAGCCCAAGAAGAGCACAATCTTCGTATGGAAATATTGAACTTTGCTGTCGAAGCTGCAGGCGACCGCCTGATAGTAGATGCTTAAAAGACTTTGTAAATAAGCGAGAAGAAAAGAAGATTACCTAGCGCCCAGGAAGCAGAGAATCTTAGGGACCTTCCCATGAGTTACTGGAGAAGGCTAGGGTTGTCTGTATTGAACCATAAAGAACTTTTGCGAAGAAGGTTGTCAGCTTCCAGTTGTGTGGTTCTAAGGACAAAAAAGGAGTAAAAGAGACTGTAAAGGAACGAAAAGGAAAGAACTTTGTGCCAAGATACGAGAGAGCCATACAGTCTGACGAAATGGAGGCCGGCACCCAGAACCGCAGAGCGAAATGTATAATAGGTACACTAATAGTAGGAGTGATAATATTAATAGCTTTAGTAGTAACAGTCTCTTATGTAAAGGGACGTGAGGAAGAGGCAAAGGTAACTGATGTGAAATCTGTAGAGGCGCTTACACCCACCGTTGCTGGTGAGAAAGGGGAAAACACACAAGAAAAAGCGTTATTAGCTGCAGAAGCCCGCAGGTTACACGTAGATGAGTCCCAAGGTGACTTTAGGTCAAATGCTTATGCTAAACTATTATATGAATACGTGGATGCCATGGAGGTCAAGGACTGTTACGTCTGCATGCAGTTGCCGGCGTCTGTAGATGAAGGCATTCGATATCATCACCTCCCGCTGACATATGGCATTACATGTAGCTTATTGCTTAGTATATTTTATGGGAGAGATAGTTTTGAATACTATTTCTCCAATTACGATGCAGTGTTACCAGAAGTCCCAAATTATAAACAAATGAATAAATGGGACTACTGGAAGAGTGAAGACAGGTTGGCAAAGTTTTTCATTCCTTGGATTACCTTAGATACTTCACATGCCCGTAGAAATAACCTGACATGCAAGGTGTCAGAAGTCGAGAAGAAGTTTATAGGGCAGGTGGATGATCGAAATAGGAGACAAAAGATTTTGAAAAAATCAGGACAATGGAAAACAGATTGGACCGAGGAAGAAAAGGCACACAAGAGAAAGGGTAGTAGTGGTCCAATAGCTCTAGATAGAATGCAGAGAGGAAAGTTATGTCTTCATAGAGCCAAAACGTATTATGAAAATGTATACGTGGGAGAAGTTAGCTGTGAACATGCTTTCAATTTAGAGTACTATACTAAGGACTTCCTGAAAGGAATGCAAGCGATTCCAAATGTGTATTTTGTATGTGGGAGAAATGCCTACGTGAGACTACCTGACAACTGGTATGGATCATGTTACTTGGCAATTATCTTCCCTAAAATATATCATGCCCAAGACTTAGAGATCATTGAGGGCAGGACATCATCGAGGGGAAGGAGAGATGTAGGAGATGCAGAAATGGTAGGAGATGTCTTTGGAGCTGTGTTCCCTCTTCTGGGATTAATCCTTAATGACGTTAAAATTAGACGACTGGCAACAGTCGTAGACAGGTTGTCTGCCAGCACTGCTCAGTCCTTAATGCTGGTAGAAGGAGAGATGCAATCGATAAGGGCTATGGTTCTCCAGAACCGTCTTGCATTAGACGTCCTATTAGCAAAAGAGGGCGGAGTCTGTAAGGCTTTGAAGGTCCAGGAATGTTGTACTTACATTCCAGACAATTCGAAGCCCCTTGAGAAAGTTATTAGGAACATAACTGATATTCACAAAGAGATCGAAGACCTGAGCAGAGAAAATGTCTGGGAAAAGGTGGGCCATGGAATAAGTGAAGCTGGAGGTTGGCTCACCACCTTAGGCAAAAGCTTTGTGTGGAAAATACTAAAACCTATCATCATAATATTGATCTGTGGGATCGTGTTGTGGGGATTGGTGAGGGTATTCAAATGGTACAGAGCAAGAAGGTCAGAGAGGGCTCAGAGAAAACAGCTGCAGAGATTGGCTGCCATACAAGATAGTCAGTACCGGAGCCTGAGGGCTCTGGAAACACAGAAACGAGTTATGCTAGCAATCACTGCAGTTTAAAGGTTAATGATGACCCCGAGAGGTCATCAAAGGGGGGAACTGAGAGAGCGCAAACTGACCTAAATTTAGAAGTGCGTCACACTTACACGTAGTAAGCACAAGTCATGAAGAGAAATGCCATGAGTGCTGATAGTACCTGCATCTATATTCTGAAATGTGTAGTTAATATAGAGATTTAAGGAGAAGTGGAACTAATACAGAAATGTGTGAAACTATATGATTTTATTAGACGTGATTATTCCTGAATCCATGTTGTGTAGCTGCTAAAATGTAAGATGGCATACGGAAACGTCGAACGTGGTAGGCCTCAGGGCCAGAGCTAGAAGGGAGGGGGAAGGTGGTTCAATTTCACAACATGGATTGCACTAATGTTTAGTAATAATGAATAGGCCATGATTTATAGATGTGTTTACCGAATAAATAGAATAAGAGTATTAACATGCTAATAATTAGAGAAGAAGTTGAATACTATAATCATTATGAGAAATGTTGTAGGGCTGGAATGCTTTAACGTCGATTTACACATATTAGTCTGGGCCGGGGAATGTTGCAACGCGGTTGGAAGACTATGAGAATTGGGATTTGGCTGCAGATGTCTGTCTGTAAGAGAAAAGGGGGTATTCAATTATAAATAATATGAATAGAAGTTTGTTCAAGAGACGGACCAGACATGGAGGAGGGTTCCGGAATGTTTAAGGGGTATCAGCGGGCCGGAGAAGAGTCTGAGAAGCAAGGTCGACTCTAACCACAAGGCCTCATCATGGAAAAAGCCAGAAGCTACACCACGTGAGGGGCGTCTCACGAGGGGCGTCCTAAATGTTGTTGTATTTTTGTATTAGGGACAGCACCCCTGGGTGGAGAGAGAGCAGAAGCCTGAGGACCCTTAAGAGAGCGGATGGGTAGGCAGAGAGGGGTCATGATTGGAGAACTATAGGTTTTCACCAAGAGACTGAGAGTGGGTGACTTCCCTTGGGGGTCATTCACTGCTGACACCTTTTGTTAGGTAGGGACCTGGTTAAGTAGGGATACCATCTAGATCAGGGTAGGGACAGCCTAACCTGTATTTTCCCTCCGGCTGTAAATGACTGAGAGATCTCAATATGTGTCTATGCTAATAGCCCTATTATTTTTAGAACTGGTTCTTGTAGTTTCCGTTGCTCGTCTGAGGGCTTTCAGAGAGCACATGTATGTAGTTGGGCCCGTGTATCTGGTGAATCTCATTTTGAGATGCTTGTACCTGCAACTTATCTTGACTTTATAATAAATCTTTGAAAGCTAGAAGTTGTTTGTGATCTTTTGGAGCGGAGTCCTTTATTGGGTAAACTAACTTGGTAAGAGATGCACTTTCTTCCCTCAACGACAGGCAATAAAGGTTCAGTCGACCAGATCGGGGTTTTAGATCAATAGTGATAAGGTATCGATCAAAATCTCGCCCTTCCAAAAGCCAGACTACAACAATGCCTAGTCATTAAAATAAAACTGCAAGTTGAAAAGTGCAACACGGTCTATACCGAATATGTTGAAACAGACAAACTTGTTCTAACATTTACTTTGGTACCAAAATCATCTCTACACAGCACTGTGACTAGTATTTGCCTTGTTTTTTTACCTGAGAAACCGATGTGTTTCCCTTGTATTTCTCAGAGAATTCAGTCTTCTTTAAAATAACTTTGGCGATGCAGACAGACTGGCCAATGGGCACAAGGGCAGTGCCACAGTTACCAAGTCAAGCAGGAGTACCATCTGATTGCTCTCCCAACACCTAATTGGGATCCATGGTAGAAGAGGAAAACAAATGCCAATCCACAATCAAATATTACCATGTTTGAACTTTGCTATTCATGCATCTTAGGTGCTTCATAACAATAGTAATCCTAACAATAGACTAGAGTACTCAAAACAATGTAACCCGCCCTCGTTGCCTCACAGGCACAGCTTCCACACTCTGACCTCGCTTTCGCCCACTGGATTTCAATGCCTGCCTTATTATCCAGAATACCAATCTCCTACTCTGCCACCTGGCCCTCCTTCCTCACATTTTCACGGTGGGCTCCATTGCCTTGACCTCAAATCATTGCTTTTGGTCACGTTCCACTACCAGACACTCCCCGCCACTTTATGTCACTCTTACAGGTTCCTGCTTTCTCCCTTTGTGATGGTTTGGTCGTCTATCTCTTCCTCCGTTTTTCCCATCTGTGTGTTTTTCCCTTCCTTCAGCTCTGTAAATATCTGATGTGAAAAAATAAAATATTGTCCCCATAAATAAGGGCTGTTGGCCCCCACTGGCAGTCACTAGCTCAAATTAAGCACTGACCATGTGAAATAAAGGCTTTGTCACAAAGGCACCCGAGGAATCGCTCAACTGTGGTTCCATCAGTTAGATGCAGTTCAAGTCCCTATCACACAGCAAGCAAGGGGCCCTTATTAATTTGTAACTGTAAACTAGTAACTGCCCTCATGTAAACATTTTGCACCCATGTTGAAACTGGTCTTCAGTGTTTAATTTGGGCTGGTGGGGTCAGGCACTTATTTTTTCTGCAAAAAGAACAGTTGATGGACAGAATGCAGAACAATGTCATACATTCACCCCACTACAGAGATCTGGGCCTAAATCCATCGTTTTTTTGCTCACCATGCCATTGCAGTTTGGACCCAGCCATATGCAAATCAGTCTTGACCCTGCGCCCAATGGGAACAGTCCAGCCGAACTGCCAGACCAGGTCCTTCCTGGACTGGAAACAAGCATCCTAGGACCGGTTTCAGGCTTTCAGCCCTCATCAGCCAGGATAGCTTGACTCCAGTGAGAGCACAGGACCCACGTCTGGGCATATCCGTCCCACTCGGGGTGACAAATGCAAAAAGAACAATTGGGGGGCTCACCAGATTAAAGCAAACATGAAGTTGGCCCAGAAGGTGGGTGGTATCATGAGAATTGCGACTAAGTCAACATACCGCCCTCTGAGCCCCGCCATCTAAATATATAAAGCCCAGGCGTGGGGGGGAGTAACCTATGGGGGAGAGATGTGGGGCCGTACCTCATCCTCCAACTTGCTGACCACAGAAAATACATTTTTAAGGCAGCTGACCGCTCTCCCGCCAAGTACCCCACTCCTGCCCCTGAGACTGGACCTAGGTTTGAGGCCCATTACGGAGGAACAAGGGCTCAAACCTCTAACATTCTGGCGTCGCATCTGGAGTAGCCAAGATCTCACCTCCTACAGAACTGAATTACAGGAATTTCTATCCGTACCTAATGCCACCAAGACCCCTTGGTTAAATTACATCAAGAGAACCTGTGAGACCCTTGGACTACCAGAACTGTGGTCACACCCAGAAAGCACAAGTATCAGGATCCCAAGGAAAGCGCTCTCTAGAGCATACTATGACAAAATGCTTCTCCGAGCCCTGGACAGTGCACAAGAGGGATCTCTGACACATCGTTTTATTACAACCAAAGACTCATACAATCTTGAAAGTGTTTTGGATGGCATGACTCCTGTTTTAACAAGAAAATTATGCCTGCAATGAAGGTATGGCACCCTTCCTCTAATGTCTTTCACCAAAGCATGGTCTGGTCGGTCCCCTACAGAGATGTGCCCCGCATGTGCCCATACTAAGGAGAACGAAGTACATGTTATTTTTTTCTGTCGAGCTTATCAAAAAAGCAGGAAATTCTGGCTCGTCCCCCTGCTTAAAAACCTGGGATTTAGAACATTCCTACCTGCATTCAGAGTTCTAAAGACAGATTTATTTCCGCCTACTGTGTTTGCCCTAGCTAAATTTTTAACTGTAATGTGGCACGCCCGAACCCGTTACATAAAGATGGCAGGAGACCCTTGAAAATTCCTTTCCCTTGATTTACTGTTACCCTTGTTTTAACATTTTTTAACTTATGTATTGAATACTAATGATATATTGATACTTTGGAATTTTAAATGATGTGTTATATTGTATATCTTTTATGATCACCTGATCGAAATAAAGATTTGAAATAAAAAAAAAACTATTGATGGACAGAATTCCGAACAATGTCGTACATTCACCCTAGTACAGAGATCTGTGCCTAAATCCATTGTTTTTTTGCTCACCATGCCATTCCAGTTTGGACCCAGCCATATGCAAATCAGTCTTGACCCTGCGCCCAATGGGAACAGTCCAGCCCAAACTGCCAGGCCAGGTCCTCCCTGGACTAGAAACAAGCATCCTAGGACCGGTTTCGGGCTTTCAGCCCTCATCAGACATGATAGCTTGACTCCAGTGGCATGGAGAGCATGGGACCCACGTCTGGGCATACAAGTCCCACTCGGGGTGACTAATGCAAAAAGAACAATTGATGGACAGATTGCAGAACAATGTCATACATTCACCCCAGTACAGAGTTCTGAGTCTGGACTGTTTCCATGGGGCACAGGGTCAAGACTGATTTGCATATGGCTGGGTCCAAACAGGGGTGGCGTAGTGGGCAAAAGAATAATGGATTTAACCCAGATCTTTTGATTTGGGGAGAATGTTTGCATTGTCAGCATTCAGTTCATCATTTGTTTGCTATAACACTTTTCGCCATAAGTGGGATAAGTATGCCCAGACATGGGTCCCTTGCTCACTGTGCCACTGGATTAAAGCTAGCCTGGCTGAAGAAGGGTGACATACGCTGAAACCGGTCCCAGGATACTTGTTTACGGTCCAGGGAGGACCTGGCCTGGCACTTCGGTCTGGACTGTTCCCATGGGGCACAGGGTCAAGACTGATTTGCATATGGCTGGGCCCAAACTGGGGTGGCGTAGTGGGCAAAAGAACGATGGATTTAACCCAGATCTTTTGACTGGGGGAGAATGTTTGCATTGTCAGCATTCCGTCCATCATTTGTTTGCTGTAACCCTTATTTTTTCTGCATCAGACAATTACCCAGAGCGAGAGAGACAACAATAAACAAAGCAGAAAGCTGGCGGGAAAGAAAGGTGAAAAAACTGTCACCAAGAGAGAAAGGAGGAACCTGCAAAAGTGAGATAAAGGGGCAGGAAGTGTCTGGTAGTGGATTAAAGATGCAGCAAAAATGAAAGGAATCACACTGCTACACAGGAGCAGGAAAATGGCTGTGGTAGTGTGTACTACTAGGATCAACTCAGACAGCATGTGTGCAAAGCACAACTTACAGATTTGATCTGGACAGCATCATGTCCATATTGGGCCTCGTAAGAAGGACCATGGATCTAATGCAAATCTAATGACAGCCATAATACCACCGCTTACTTTGATATTAATCGAACATTTCTGTTCCACTTGTGTCTACACACCATCTCACAACCAGTGTTTTCACAAATACTGCATCAGGTCATGAATGCCTTAGTGAATCAATTGTGATTCTGTATTACTATTCCACACATACTAACACATTGTCAATGGCATAAAACCCCACTTATATTCTGGTACTATTTTCCCAATTATTGGTTTCATTGACTGCCCCATTTTGAGCCACTAAACAATAGAAGGAAATGTTCTGAAATTGAAAAAACATATATTAATTTTCTTGATGTGGGAAACTGATCTAACATCCACCTATGTGCATGCCTGATTCGCAGGGTCAGCACATGACTTGATGCTCCTCCAGGAGAGCAGGATTCCATGTTATGTAATGGCACCATGCCTAAAAGACATGACCTCTAGGTACGTAAGCCCATACCACACACACATTTACACTTTTTTAAACCGTACACGCATTTCAGGTGAGATGTGGCAAATGCACATCATAACCCCCAAATACATGTGGCTACTATGGCACAAGAGAATCATCTTCTAGGAGCGACACATATACCCACCAATGCATTCATCAATACATATAAATGTTGACACACATGCTGTGATACTATATGCCTATGGCAATAACACAGTGCTACTCTTTCATAGGTGACTCTGCATACCTTTTATATGCACAGCTGTTGACAACCATTGTGTTACACTCACACCATAAGAGAAAAGATACTATACAAGTAGAAAAACAAGAAACACCATTGAGCATGCCCTTGAATATCTGAAGTCAAGATTCCACTACTAGGATATCAGTGGGTCAGTGTTGTGGTACTATATTATAAACAAAATTTCCCTCGGATGCAGGATACCACTAAAAGAAGACGAAGTCCTATACCATAACAGGGACTGTTTAATAACCCACTAGGTAGAAATGTATTGGCACAATAAACGTGTGACACAGGATCTAATTTCTAACTTATTTTATCGTATGGACACTAACAAGCACAGAAATAAAAAATGACTTCATTCTAAGGCCCATGATCCATTGAAAATAACTATTCTACTCCGTCCCTAATGAGAAATAAGCCCATGAATATTTATTCTCCTGCCACCCCCCTCCAAGTGACCCCACAACTATACACTTGCCCATTCTCTAGCATCCCTCCATATCCTCGATTGACTCCATGAACAATAACTGCCTGACAGATCTAGTAATAGAACATTTTTCCTTTTGCATGCAACAGATTGTGGAGGTGTTACAGGTAGCCAAGACATGTGTAAAACACTGGACTTCCCTTGGCATGTCTTGATGTGGGCTTGGAAGAGTTCAGGTCAGGAAGAAGACGGCTCAGTTATTGTCATGCTGCTTTGCCTCCCAAGATTTCAAAGCATTTGTTCAGAGATTGACTCCTGTCCTTCTGCAGTTTTGTCAGGATAGTGAATTCTTTCAGAGTTGCGAGTAGGTTTTCTCGGGTAAACTCCCTTCTCCTCGTCTCCTAATTTCCCGCTTCCACCTGTTCTTCACTTGGTTTGGCTGCCCCAAAGTAGATGGAGAGCTTGTTGGGAGATCGTTTTTTGGTGGCAGAGAGGCATGTCTTACATCCCAACCTGCACCTTTCGGCACCTGGCTTGAGTGGTTAAATGAGGGAGAGTGGTGGCGTCGTAAAAGAGACTGTTAAGGAAAGCTTTTCCATTTCTCCCCATTGCAGCTAGGAACATTTTGGTGCAGGCATTGATAATTAGCAGATTGGACTACTGTAATGCTTTATTGGACTCAGCAAATGAGACCCTTATGGCCAAATTTCAGTTAGTCCAAAACATAGCAGCTAGGCTTGTCTGCAATCTTCCTTCCGGTTAAGCTTCTATACCTCTGTTGAAATCTCTTCACTGGTTACCAGTAAAACAAAGACATTTTTTAAAGTTAGTGGCTTGACATGCAAAGCATTGATAGGCAAAAGTCCTGGCTACCTGTAAATGAAACTTAGATGTTACTTCCCACCTAGAAATCTGAGATTGAAGGACAAAGCTTTGCTTACAGTACCTCGTATTCGTCTAACTAGATGTGGAGGCAGAGCTTCTCCTATTGAGCCCCTCTATACTGGAATAATTAACTTTCCATCTAAGCAGCTGTCCGGCTTACTGCAATTTCATAAGAATGCTTTTTTTTAATGAGTTTCTCTTTGCCTGCCTGAGACTGTCTTAGCACTGAGATACCCTTAATGATTCTGTTAGAACTGCGATTTCTTGTTGGCTAAGACTTGCACCAAAGCCAGGCGGAGACCACCACTCTAGTCAGGGCAAGGGAGTTACACTACAAAGATAACCCCTGCTCACCCCCTTGGCAACGTGGCACGAGCAGACAGGCTTATCCCGGAGGCAATGTGTAAAGTGTTTGCGCAACACACACTCACAGCAGCAACACACTAGGCACATCACAAAAAAGAACTCCACACAAATTTGTATATAAAAATAGCCTTTGTATTACCAAAAACACATTAGATCATAATCACACAGATACACTGTGCCAACTGGCACTGGGCAGTATTTATAGTGGATTATTTACACATGACAGGGCCACATGGGCCACTGTCAGAATCAGCACTTATAAGAAATAGCAATTAGTAGAAATAGCACTTAGTAGAACTGTAGCACAAAATAATAATTGTAGAACACAACCTGTAACCACTGGTAAAAAGTAGGTACCCACTATGCAATACTAATCACCATAGGCATAGGTCACACAGTGAAACATAAACTGACTAGCATAAACTATACTAGGCAAAACAACCTCCTAACCATATAACACTGGTAGAGGTATAAAGTAGGATGCATAAATACATTACGCATAAATCACATTAGGAAATTATCATCATAATCACAAATCACCGATCACCTTGCGCAAGAATCACAACTACTGCCCCCCAGGCCAACCGGTCTTCCATGGGGCTCAAATGCCCTCTGTCCAAATAGTCAGGGTGCAGTGGAAGAAACAACCTAGGCGGAAGTTTTAGATTGCCTACACAATGGTTACAGGACAAAAACTAGAAAAGGACAGTTTCCAAGTAGTTACGTGTTTATACTAAACAAGTTTATTGTTAAATAGAACAATTAAAATTACATGTATCAGAAAACAAAATAAAATTACATTCTTCAGAAGTAAAATTCACAATAAAAAACATTAATAATTCCTTTCACAATGAGGAAAAAGTGGTGTGTCAGTTGTGTGTCGATGCGTTTCGGCGGCCAGCGCCTTTCTCAAGACAGAGGACAACTTTCTACAGCTAAAACCAGCCTGTAATAACAATGTATATCTGTTCTATTCAGATCCTTGGAAGAGTAGAGGGTTCACGTGGCATAGGCGACGAAATTCTAATCTAACAAGTATTTAATTCTTATATGCAACTGATGTCAATATATATTTCACTCTATAGCTCAATTCAGGATGAATAGATTAGCCTGATATTAAACACAATGTTGCGTCGCCTCCACAAGATGTATTGAATTTGAAAAGGACCTCATAATTTAAAGACAACACCTAATTATTTAAATTGCTATTGATAGGTTCTTAAAATGGTGGCTGATGAAAACTTCAGAATTCGTGTTCTTTGATTTGTTTAGCGGATTGATAGTATCACAATATGGCGCTAAACTTGAGAACTGAGTTGTTCTCGGTTTACATCAAGGCGTTGTACCGATATTAACAAATGCCGAGGGTGTAAGCATCTGGGTGTTGCCTGCAACCGTTGGTATTTCTAGTTGTTGCGCGTGGAGGCGGTCGTCTAATCCGAACGTATTTCCGTGATAAGGGTGCCCTGCCTAGGCAGCGAAAGCAAAGGTGCGCAAGAGGCTGGGCCTAAATGTGGCAGCTGCCCACTACTTGCTGGGCAGCTGTGTAATCCCAAAGAACATGTCCCCTAAAAAATGAAGAACCTAAACGGTGCTGCTGCCCACTACTTGCTGTACAAAAGGGGGTGGTGATGGACGGAGCATCTGAACAAATCAAACACTCACACCCAGTCAAAATATCTGGGTTTAATCCATCACCGTTCTTTAGCCCACTCTGCCACCCCAGTTCAGACATGGCCATATGCAAATCAGTCTGACCCTATGCCTCTTGGGAACAGTCCATCCCGAACTGCCAAGCCATGCCTTCCCTGGACTGGAAACAAGCTTCCTAGGACCAGTTTCTGGCATTACAGCCCTCTTCAGCCAGGCTTGCTTGAATCCAGTGGCAAAGTGAGCAAGGGACTCACGTCTGAGCATTCCCTGCCAACTTATGGCGAACAAAGCAGCTGCCCACTACTTGCTGGGCAGCTGTGTAATCCCAAAGAACATGTCCCCTAAAAAATGAAGAACCTAAACGGTGCTGCTGCCCACTACTTGCTGTACAAAAGGGAGTGGTGATGGACGGAGCATCTGAACCAATCAAACACTCACACTCAGTCAAAAGATCTGGGTTTAATCCATCACCATTCTTTAGCCCACTCTGCCACCCCAGTTCAGACATGGCCACATGCAAATCAGTCTGACCCTGTGTCTCATGGGAACAGTCCAGCCCGTACTGCCAAGCCAAGCCTTCCCTGGACCGGAAATAAGCTTCCGAGGACCGTATTCTGGCATTACAGCCGTCTTCAGCCAGGCTTGCTTGAATCCAGTGTAAAAGTGAGCAAGGGACTCAAGTCTGAGCATACCCTGCCAACTTATGGCGAACAAAGCGGTACAAAAGGGGGTGGTGATGGACAGAGCATCTGAACCAATCAAACACTCACACCCAATCAACAGATCTGGGTTAAATCCATCACAGTTCTTTAGCCCACTCAGCCACCCCGGTTCAGACATGGCCATATGCAAATCAGTCTGACCCTGTGCCTCACGGGAACAGTCCAGCCCGAACTGCCAAGCCATGCCTTCCCTGGACCGGAAACAAGCTTCATAGGACCGGTTTCTGGCATTACAGCCGTCTTCAGCCAGGCTTGCTTGAATCCAGTGGCAAAGTGAGCAAGGGACTCACGTCTGAGCATTCCCTGCCAACTTATGGCGAACAAAGCAGCTGCCCACTACTTGCTGGGCAGCTGTGTAATCCCAAAGAACATGCCCCCTAAAAAATGAAGAACCTAAACGGTGCTGCTGCCCACTACTTGCTTTACAAAAGGGAGTGGTGATGGACGGAGCATCTGAACCAATCAAACACTCACACTCAGTCAAAAGATCTGGGTTTAATCCATCACCATTCTTTAGCCCACTCTGCCACCCCAGTTCAGACATGGCCACATGCAAATCAGTCTGACCCTGTGTCTCATGGGAACAGTCCAGCCCGTACTGCCAAGCCATGCCTTCCCTGGACCGGAAATAAGCTTCCGAGGACCGTATTCTGGCATTACAGCCGTCTTCAGCCAGGCTTGCTTGAATCCAGTGTAAAAGTGAGCAAGGGACTCAAGTCTGAGCATACCCTGCCAACTTATGGCGAACAAAGCGGTACAAAAGGGGGTGGTGATGGACAGAGCATCTGAACCAATCAAACACTCACACCCAGCCAAAAGATCTGGGTTAAATCCATCACCGTTCTTTAGCCCACTCTGCCACCCCAGCTCAGACATGGCCATATGCAAATCAGTCTGACCCTGTGCCTCACGGGAACAGTCCAGCCTGAACTGCCAAGCCATGCCTTCCCTGGACCGGAAACAAGCTTCATAGGACCGGTTTCTGGCATTACAGCCGTCTTCAGCCAGGCTTGCTTGAATCCAGTGGAAAAGTGGGCAAGGGACTCACGTCTGATCATACCCTGCCAACGTATGGTGAACAAAGCGGTACAAAAGTGGGTGGTGATGGACGGAGCATCTGAACCAATCAAACACTCACACCCAGTCAAAAGATCTGGGTTTAATCCATCCCCGTTCTTTAGCCCACTCATACACCCTAGTTCAGACATGGCCATATGCAAATCAGTCTGACCCTGTGCATCATGGGAACAGTCCAGCCCGAACTGCCAAGCCATGCCTTCCCTGGACCTGAAACAAGCTTCCTAGGACTGGTTTCTGACATTACAGCAGTCTTCAGCCAGGCTTGTTTGAATTAAGCATGGGCGAATTTTGCGAATCTCGCGTTCGCGAATTTTGCGGATTTGCGAACTCGCAATCCGCAAAATCCGCGAATTCTCGCGAATTTGCGGATTTTTTTTTTGTGTGTTTGCGCGGGTTTCTGCCAGTTCGCGAGGGTTTTGTACAATGTCGCAAATTGCGAACTTACCTGTCGGGTCGCAAGTTTCGCGAACTTGTTGTTTCTACGTGTCCAGCCTGTTTGGGACACTCTTCTTCATCACTGCCACTCTCTGTCACCACTGCCACTCTCTGACTACTCATGCCACCCTCTGGCCCACCCATGCCACCCTCTGTTTCATCACAGCACCCTCTGGTTGTCCAGTCAGTGTACATTATTGTGGCAACGCAAGCACACCTTCCCTGCCTCAAGTGACCTGAATTAATTTGAGGCTGATTAATGTGTCACAGAATATTTTTTTAGCTGGCACCTGCTTCCTTAGTGCTTCCTGATTAGTGATCTTTTGCACTTGCTAAGTGCTTTCATTGTTGCAAAATTAGTTACAACACCTGCCCTGCCCCAACTGACAATAATGAATTAGGGGCTGATTAATGGATTTGAACCTCCAGCCTGGCTCCTGCTTGTCTCCCTTAGCTGTAATTCAGGACCTTTGTGGCATATGTGTAACTATTCTGAGGTTCAGAGCAGGGTCACATAATAGTTGCAACTGGCAACTGAACTCTGGAGGGGCCCCTCAGGAAGCACTACAGGAAATGGCTACTAATGATGAGCCTGAACTTTTGAACCTGGTAAGTAGTTTCAGTTTTGCTAAGATCGTATTTCTGCAATTTTGCACTTATTCGCGGGGCGCGAAGTTGTACTGGGAAGCCGCGAACTCACGCGAACAGTGCGGGCAGTGCGAGCAAAATCCGCTGCTCGCGGATTTGCGGATTTTGCGGGAGATTCGCGAATCTCGCGGATTGCGAATTTACCGAAAATCCGCAAAATCCGCGAGCGAAACAGATTTTCCGCCCATGCTTAGCTTGAATCCAGTGGCAAAGTGAGCAAGGGACTCACGTCTAAGCATACCCTGCCAACTTATGCGAACAAAGCGGTACAAAAGGGGGTAGTGATGGACGGAGCATCTGAACCAATCAAACACTCACAGCCAGTCAAAAGATCTGGGTTTAATCCATCACCGTTCTTTAGCCCACTCTGCCACCCAAGTTCAGACATGGCCATATGCAAATCAGTCTGACCCAGTGCCTCATGGTAACAGTCCAGCCCGAACTGCCAAGCCATGCCTTCCCTGGACCGGAAACAAGATTCCTAGGACCGGTTTCTGGCATTACAGCCTTCTTCAGCCAGGCTTGCTTGAATCCAGCGGCAAAGTGAGCAAGGGACTCACGTCTGAGCATACCCTGTAAACTTATGGCGAACAAAGCGGTACAAAAGGGGGTGGTGATGGACGGAGCATCTGAACCAATCAAACACTCACACCCAGTCAAAAGATCTGAGTTTAATCCATCACCGTTTCCTTAGCCCAATCTTCCACTCCAGTTCAGACATGGCCATATGCAAATCAGTCTGACCCTGTGCCTCATGGGAACAGTCCAGCCCGAACTGTCAAGCCATGCCTTCCCTGGACCGGAAACAAGCTTCCTAGGACCGGTTTCTGGCATTACAGCCTTCTTCAGCCAGGCTTGCTTCAATCCAGTGACAAAGTGAGCAAGGGACTCACGTCTAAGCATACCCTGCCAACTTATGCGAACACAGCGGTACAAAAGGGGGTAGTGATGGACGTAGCATCTGAACCAATCAAACACTCACAGCCAGTCAAAAGATCTGGGTTTAATCCATCACCGTTCTTTAGCCCACTCTGCCACCCCGGTTCAAACATGGTCATATGCAAATCAGTCTGACCCAGTGCCTCATGGTAACAGTCCAGCCCGAACTGCCAAGCCATGCCTTCCCTGGACCGGAAACAAGATTCCTAGGACCGGTTTCTGGCATTACAGCCTTCTTCAGCCAGGCTTGCTTGAATCCAGTGGCAAAGTGAGCAAGGAGCTCACGTCTGAGCATACCCTGTAAACTTATGGCGAACAAAGCGGTACAAAAGGGGGTGGTGATGGACGGAGCATCTGAACAATCAAACACTCACACCCAGTAAAAAGATCTGAGTTTAATCCATCACCGTTCTTTAGCCCAATCTGCCACCCCAGTTCAGACATGGCCATATGCAAATCAGTCTGACCCTGTGCCTCATGGGAACAGTCCAGCCCGAACTGCCAAGCCATGCCTTCCCTGGACCGGAAACAAGCTTCCTAGGACCGGTTTCTGGCATTACAGCCTTCTTCAGCCAGGCTTGCTTGAATCCAGAGACAAAGTGAGCAAGGAACTCACGCCTGAGCATACCCTGCCAACTTATGGCGAACAAAGCGGTACAAAAGGGGGTGGTGATGGATGGAGCATCTGAACCAATCAAACACATTGCCATGTCTGAACTGGGGTGGCAGAGCGGGCTAAAGAACTGTGATGGATTAAAGCCAGATCTTTTGACTGGGTGTGAGTGTTTGATTCCGGTCCAGGGAAGGCATGGCTTGGCAGTTCGGGCTGAACTGTTCCCATCACCACCCCCTTTTGTACCACTATTTGCTCGGCAGCTGTGAGGTAGGGAAAAATGCGGCAAGGGCTCTCAGTGCGGCCAAGGTTGGAGCCACACAGGCTCTACAAATCACTCAGCAAACCGTTGGAGCCATCTGGGCTCTAAAAATAATGGGGCCAGAAGCATGGAAGCCGCACAGGGCTTTAAAAAGCATTACACAACGATGACCCCCAAATGTTGGAAATGGCCCTGCAACTTGAAGGGCACTGCTCTGGATCACAGAACACAGGGTTTGTAAATATCTTTGTCCCCAATGTTGGAGCCTTGGGCGCTCTAAAGTGAAATATGGCTCTAGGTTGGAGCATCTCGCCCTCTTGCGAGTCCGCTCAGCAGCGAGCCCCCAAACCAGTAAGTATTGGCAGGAGGGGGGTGGCCACCGGCAACGTGACCCAACACAGCCCCCAACCCCTTTGCAAACCAGCCCCACTCACTGGGCAGTATTCAGGCTGCTGCAGGCTCTGTCTCCTCGGGGCTCTCAGGCCCCTTCTGATGCTGCTTCTGACCCTGCAGTCACACGCAGGGCTCTCGCCATGGTCACAGAAGCCCTGCCTCCATACCAGCTGCTACTCTTCTCTCCGGCCCGCACTTGCTCCTCTTTGGGACTCTCACTGCCACAGGAGCCCTGGAGGCTCCTATTTGGAGACAAGTCTCCACACGCGGGGCTACTGACAGCCTGAGGAGCCCGCAAGGCTTCCCCAGCACTCGAGCTTCACCCGGTCCTTCTCTGGGGACACGTGACTTTGCTGTGGAGCCCACGGGGCTCCAGGCGGCTTCCCCAGCAGCAGTCGGCACTTCCTCTGTTTACAGGAGCGCGGGGTGGGCTCCCGTCTGCTTCCTGTTTGCAGAGTTACACTTCCGGGTCACCTCTGCCTTGACACGCAGGCAGTCCGGGGCTCTCTCTCGCTCTCGGGAGCCCCTGGAAGAGACACTTGCTTTCCCCTGGCAGTGCAGGAGTGCGGGGTAGGCTACCGTCTGCTTCCTGACTTCCTTTTTGCTTGCGGCCTAGCCCACATCACCACACAGGTTGCCTGGCTTCCTGTGTCTTCCGGGTTGCGGCGGCGAGGCTGGCTTTCAATAGGGGCAATGCGGGGTAGGCTCCCGCTTCAAAGCACAAAGTCCCTGGCGGGGTAGGCACCCGCTAGGGTATTTAAAAGCACAAATTCCCTGGCGGATGGGCAACCACTAGGGGTATCAAAATGACCAGCAGGCAATGCGGGGTAGGCTCCAGCCACGAGAATACAGGTGCCGGAGGAACTCCAAGGTGCAGCTCCTCACTGCAGTTGAAAACAGAAGTGCTGCTCCTCCTGGCAACACACCAAAGCGTTCCTTATGAAAAGTCAAAATAAAGCGCTTCCCAGGCGCTTCAGCCCAAAGTCTCCAGGGAAAAAGTCCTTCAGAATGCAGGAGGGGGGCAAAGGCTGGGCCCAGGGGACAGCTCACAGGGCCTTCCAGCATGGAGGCAGTCCCCAGTGGCGGTTCCTCCTGGTGCCCAGCAGCAGGAGGCCACCCTCAAGTCAGGAACAAGAGTGAACATTGTACATGGGATCACAGCCCCTTCTTATACACAAATTCCCTTTGTCTCAAGGGTGCAGGGCAGGGGGAAAACCAGATGCAAGGGGTTCTGGAGCACTTTGTTGTTTTCAGCCGCTCTCCCTATTCACAGGTCAGGCTAGGGACATCAGTTGCACCACAGGGGGCGGAGCCAGCATTGTGGAGGGAAGGCACAGCCCTATTCAGGTCCCAGGTGCAACTCCTCCCTCCCATCTGCATGCCGATCACCCCATTCACCACCGGGCAGATCCATCTTGACTCCTGGAACCAAGCACACCAGCCAGCTCCTGTCAATCACAAGCCAGACAGGCAATTCACATTCACTGCACACAGGCATGCCAACTTCTAGAAGTGGCACTTCTACACTAGTCACATTAAATCTGCTCCGTTGCGCAGCATTTAATCTCACGAGTTCGCACATACCAAACTCGCCCCTGCAATCCTCTGACACCAGGAATTACCCTGGACACACATATCCCCCATGCATTCCTGTGGGAGGGCAGGCCAATCTCACCACAAGCACTCAGACTGCGCATGCACTTTACACTGGGACACAGTGTTAAAGTGCGCAGAAGCCAAAAACAACTAACTTCAGGTCACATTTAAAGCAAAACGTTTAGAGGTGAACCTGTCAAAAGGGCCAAGTCTAACAGATTCCATATTAAAATAAAATTAACATATAACAGGATGTTTGTAGTGAAAATGTAACATTTTCTATTTAGAGTGTGATCATATTCCGCATGGATTATATTAATTCATCTGTCTGGGAGCATATTGCAAATGTGCTATTTATACCCCACACGCTTGCAAACTTATTGTACTTGTGTCATGTATTTGCCCATATGTGCAAAATCACTACACACGTTTGAAGTTCCTTGCAAGTCAATTTCATCACTTCTACTGTCTTTCTTGCATAAAACTCATTTATACTTTGCGTCATTTTCACATACGTGACTGCGATTTTCTAAATGATATCCAGAGGCTACTTAGAAAGCCATTACAAGATGCACTACTCCCTATTCATCACCTTGATACTGGTGATCCAACATTACTTTAAATCCATCCACCAAGAATATCCTATCCTCATCTCACCTCCCCCCTCAATTTGACAAAAAAGCCTACATTAATAAATAAAGCTCTATCCACACGGAAACCACCACTGCTCAGACAACACCTGCAATAAGCAGACAAAGTACTCTCTGTGACCCTGCTACTAAAGATGAACAAATTTAATTCCAGTGACCTCTGTATTCAATACACTCATTTGGATGCCTCTGCTAATAACCATTTATGGTCGTATATCTTCTTAGGCTACTTCAAATAGTCACTGGAACACTCTACACCAGAGGCTTTAAACTTTCTTCTTTCAAACCCTCCCTTGAGCCAAATGTGTTCATGTCAGGTCCCTCTTGAAAAGGTAGTGGAGAAAGAGGGACTGAGGTTTCATAAACTACATTTAGGGACGCAAAAAAGGACAATCTGCAAAGGCAAATGTTTTTCATCTTTGAAATATACACGCAAAACAAACATCTGACATGATTTCTTCTTGTATTTCAGTGCTTTCTAATCTATTCCTATACAATTAATTAAACAAACGGATGCAGTACTGGCACCTAAATTAATAAAGCAAACAGTTGTGGTACTGGCACCTAAAAAAGTACAGGTTTTAAAAATTAAAGCATGATGCATACCTCTAAATATTTTACCTCTTCAAAAAGCGTGAGATTCAGAGATTCTTAATGGTGATCTCATTGAAATTAATGGGAATTCAATTTTTTGGGGTAGGATGATGCGGGCTTTCAGAGCACAAAAGCTCACTGAAGGGAATGGGAGGGAGGAATGTCCCTGGCTTGGAGGGTAGTGAGTCCAAGAAGACAATCTCCAAGAGAGGGTGAAATGAGATACATGCATGATGTTCTCAGCCTCATTTCAGCACATGCAGAATATGTTCGAGGACAAAAAACATAAGATCTCACCGCTGCTTTTGTTTACCAAGTGCTTTCTATTTGCAGCATTGCCAGTGTATTAACAATACTTTATTTAACAAAGGATTGTAAAAACAGTGCTTGGTAAAGAAACACAGCTTAGCACGGCTCCTGCCTATTCATACCACATCAGCTTTGAGACATGCTTCTTTTGTGCGTTTTTCAAAGGAACCCATCTGAGATCTGTTGGTAGAGTTTTTTTAAATTATTCTTGCCTCAGTAGGGTAGGTCGGCAGTGGGTAGGAATTGCTCCCCTCTGCTCCCTTCCCCTGGGCTGCTGTGAGGCCCCAGCAGACAGCGTCCTCGTCTTATTTGGAACGCATCACAGTGAGGCCCCCTTATCCTCTGTACCTGCAGGCAGTCACAGCTCCCTGTTTGTAAAATATCACATAGAGCCCTGCATGTCCCTGCGCCTTACACCATGCAGTTCAGTTCACAAAACTTTGGGGCATATTATCAAGGGATTTATCTCCGCTTTTTTGGCTTTAAAAGCCAAGAAAGCGGAGATAAAATTATCTCCCTATCAACAACAGGGTGCTAACACGCAAATTTGCATGTTAGCACCCTTTTTCTCTACGCTTCCCCTTGCATCTCTAATGAGATTCAAAGGGGGCGTTCCAGAGAAAAATAAGCGAAATTTCTCCTATTATCAAGGATTTCGCTAACCCTGTTAGTGATAACAAAATCTGCGCTAACCGGGGTTAGCACTGATTTTTTTACACCTGGTATTTTCCTGACTTAGCCATAATATCCTATGGAAGGTGGATATCATGGCTAAGTTTGTGAGCTCCTATCATCAAGCTAACGCCAAACTTCAAGAGATTATCGTTGGTTTTTCAGCGATAATCTCTCAATTGGCAGTTAGCGCAAGGATTTTTATCACTTCTGAGATAAACCTTGCTAATAGCAAGTTATCTCTGCGATAATTTCCGGCGATGCTTAGCGTTAAAAAATTCGTTGCTAAGCATTGTTAGCGATAAATATAACTAAACGTTGGTATTATGCCCCTTTATTCGGATAAGCATTGTATCAATAAAAATGCAACAATGGTTACAAAATGGCAAGAGTAGCAATACATAATGGTAATAATTACAGTTGTATAATCACAATATCATAGAATTTAGATGGCAAACTGAGACAAAAAAAAAATCATCAATAATAAATAAATTGCTAATATATAACACCAATCTATTCAATGGTTAGAAGCATTCTGTACATGGGTAAAACTCAGTAATAAGCATTGTCTTACGGGCCCTCGTTGCAATTCTCAGAAATGTGCTTAGGCGGAAAACCAGCTCTTCATCAGCCAAGGCAAGCAGACGTGAATAAGCAGGCCTGCTCTTCTTAAGAAATGGGAGAAGAAGCCACTTAATATATTTTATGTAGTATTGCAAAAAAACAAGAAGTGTTGTGTTGATTGACCACTAACCCCGTCATATGGGCAGGGTAGTGAGTCAAGTTTCGGGTGATAACCTAGAGGGAAACACAATGCAAATTTAATTGCCCCAGCCCTCAGGCGGAATAAAAGACTCCTTTCCCATCGACTCATAGGTAGGGTGAGATAATTTGGTAGGGGATTGCAATGCCGTTTGTGAGCCATATAACTGGAAACAGAGGATTTGTTTGATTCCAACACAATTCTTGATGTGCCATATGACAAATAGAGAGCACTTCTAAGTTCTCTGTTATTTACTGTTTCGGCTTCTCTGGGTTTTAAGAAAATGCAGCCCTTATTAAAGCTGCATAGGCTTTGATACACTCCAGATAACCAGGGAATGTTCATCCCCTTCTCACACTTCAAACAGTCTGTTATGATATTTTTTGCTAAAGTGGCTGCCTGATTCTTCCAAACCGATAACCAGAAAAGAGCTGGACGGGCACGTATAAAATCATATCTATAACTTAAATTAAATTCCTTGTGGCAAATATATTGTGAGGTCGAGATTGGGATACTCAATAGCTTTCTACAGAACCGGTTTTCTTCCTGCTGAATGCAGGTGCTATCCACGGTCCCCCAAATCTCAACTCCGTACGGAGCCACTGGGACTCATTGTAACTTAAAAAAAATTAAAATAGCTAAAATAGCAACTGTGTTCTTTGGCCGGGGAAAACTAAAAATAGAGTTAATAGTCTTTGAGAACTTGCTCCTGGAGTGAGTGAGATGCTCAGTCCAGGAGCCGTTCACAGCAAAGACTACTCCAAGGTAAGGGAATTTACAGGTACTTGTCAATTTTTGATTGCCAGCAACAATGGAGCTGAGCTGGCGTTTCCTGGGGCCACAGCACATTAAAAATGATTTTTTAAAGTTTACGCACAAGGCTAAACTACCCATGTATTTAACAAAGGACTGTACTAGGATACGTAGGGAATTGGGAGTGTGGCCCATAAGAACCGCATCGTCTGCGTAAAGTAGTACAGGAAGGGGGTACCCATAGATCATGGGGACGTCTTGAGTCAAAGGTACAAGTGATTTGTTTAAGCCATTAATATAAATAATAAAGAGGACTGGGGCCAAGACGCACCCCAGCCTGACCCCCCTTCCAACCTCAATGGCTCCTGATACTTCTCCCCCACTACCTATCCTCACCTGGGCCTCGAGGTCTTTATGGAGGTATGCCAGAAAATGGACCAGTAGCTCATCCAACCCATAGGCCAACAGGATAGTCCACAGCTTTGACCTATTCACAAGGTCAAATGCTGAGGACAAATCCATCAAGGCCAAATAGACCGGGGAGTTCCGAGCGATGGTATACTTCCCAATTACAAGGTTGAGGTTAAGGCAGTGTTCATTATTGCCAACCTTGCTACGGAAACCTAACTGGCAGGGCTCTAGGATACAGCATTCCTCTGACCATTCCAGAATCTTGTTGTATAAAACTCTGCCCAAGATTTTAAGGGTATCATCAATCAATGAGATTGGCCTGTAGTTGCTAGGCTGTGACCAATCCCCCTTTTTAAATATTGGGACGATAATACTCTTTGCCCAGGTACTGGGTAGCGGGCGTACTTTAGGTTGTTGAAGACGTTCAAAAGAAGCGGTGCCTAGAAATCCGGGGTCCATTTGATTAAATCTATTGGTAACCCATCTGGGCCAGGGGCCTTATTCCCAATGCTCTGGTGAATGGCTTCCTCTACTTCGGGGAGTGTTATCAGGATGCCAGCAGATGGGTCAAATTCGTGCTGCTCCGTCTCCGGTGAGGGGGTGGCATAGATATTGGAAAAATGTTTTTCCCAAGACTCACTAGATATGGTGCAACTGATAGGGGTTAATAACTGTTCTGTGGATTGAAGATCCCTTACAACATACCAAAACATTTTACCCTTTTCATTTGTGGCTACCTGAGATAGGGTTTCCCAGTGATCATTTAGGAGTACTCCCTTCCTGTTGCTAACTGCTGCATTATAATTCTGCCTTGCCAATTTCACATCTGAGGCACACCTAAGTTTAGCTGAAAGGGCCCTACGTAGGTTCCTATTTGCCAATGAAGATTTGTCATCAAACCATCTAGGACCTTGCGTACTCAGAGAAGCGGGCTTCGACAACAAGGTTTTGATGATCGTACAGAGTTTGAAGAAACCATTGACTACCTCTAGGTGCAGAGCTTTAAATGACAGACATGAATTAATAAGGGACAGGTTATCCTTCCCTAGTAGCCTAAACAGTTCATTTCTATCAACACCCCTCTATATTAATCTTAAATTATCAGTGGTAGGCGTTAGGTCTTTAGCCCCGCATTCTATTGGAAATGCGGATTGAGGTGCCAATTTCAATGCCAATTTGATGGGGGTATGATCCCTATGGACCATGGCGATAACCTCTGCACCGTTAGGTAATCCATGAACACAGAAGAAATAAACTAAAGTAACTGTATTCCCCTGAAAACCAATTCACAATGTCTAGATTACAGCAATAACAACCTATAAAGTACAACTAGGTTAAAAACAAAGTTATTTCTTCGGTGTTTTATTACACATAAAAAATTATACATAAGCAATAAACACATGAGAATCTTCCTGACAAAGATCTAAATTACCAAAACAGAACTCATAAATTAAAACAATCAATTATGACCTGCATAATTGCAATAACAGACAGAGAACAGTTGTAAAACATTCAATTTGTTCAATACATGATGTACATTCAATTACCTTATAAATGCCCTCTATTTTATGCCACAATCTAATCTGTGTGTCAACACAAAGGCCGGAAGCTTGAATTATACTGTGAAGAAGCGTCAACGCGTTTCGATGGGTTCAGCTGATCAAAACCAACTTTATCAAGACTTTGCAGTTATCTGTCATGTCAAGATGGACAGTAATGTTGCCCTTGCACCAGTTGTTGTATGGGCTCGTAATCAATTTAGTGTATTTTATACAAATTAAAAAGTCTGGTTAGTCGAATCCTACTATTGATGCGCCAGCGCCCTCTTAAAATCTGATAAAGCGACCTCCTGAGACTAGAACCACCCGTGTTTACTCGCGGTGGAAAAGGTTGTCACAACACGCCAGCCGGCTACAGGGTGCTGGAAGCTTAAAACTCCTATCGGATTTGTTGCTTCTTGGGTTCCGTATAGAGATACAGCTATATAGAACCCAAGGGCGCTGGTGCATCAATAGTTGTAAAGTACAACCTGATAATTCGAACTATTGATTGATAAGACCTTGAGGCTCCCTCCAGCTGCTACGTTAAGGTCAATGAGAAGTCCCCCCGATGGGCGGCCCGGTTGAGGTTCTTCGATTTCCGACTTCGTCCCGCATTCGGCCGCCATTTTGTGTCTCGTCGCCATTTTGTGTTGCCCTCACTCAGGCAGCGCGGCGAACGGAGTGTTTTTGCCTTTTCCCAGCTGCTACGTGTCTCTTCTGTTAAAAAGTAACCCCCTGCCCTTGTTTACGAAACCGATGTCGGGGTCTGGCCGAGTTCACTAATCCATGTCTGGGTTGATTGATCCCCGTCTCGACTGACTATTTGGCTTCCCCCATTCTTTCCTTACTTTATCTTATTCGACTGGCCTTCGCTGTTCTCTACTAGTATTCTCTTGTTACATAACTATCCTTTGAGGCATACAAATACGTCCTGCCACCTGCAAATTGGATTGTAGGCACTAGCACTGATTAATTTGTGGGGAGGGGTGACACACAGGGTCTGAAAGAAGGGCGTATTTGGGACACCTTATAGTTTCTTTTCCAACTTTTCCTATTGGCTAGCTTTGTATGTATTGGGAGTATACGTTGTAAATATGTGTGCTATAAAAGATTGTGCACCACGGAATAAAGTGGCAGTCTCCTGAGAACCTACTCTGTACTTCTGGGACAACTGTGCTTAGCTGCAGCTAATAAACCTGGTTTTCCACACCTAACAGAGTGTCTCGTGTCTCTGTCCGACAAGGCAGGTAAACTCGGGGATTTAAGGCGTACCCTGCACCGCCAGGCCCATAAGGCCCGGTTCTCCATGGTTTATGATGGAATGCCGCTACACTAACACAGTGGAACCCCTCAATATTCAAGTCATGGATGGCCCATGTCTCCTGGAATATAACTACATCCTATTCCTTGACTAGGCGCAAACAGTCCTGGTCACCAAGCTTAGACTGCAGCCCTGCTACGTTCCAACTTAAGATGTTCAAGTCTGCTCCAATGCTGCTTTTGATTGAGGATGGATTATCCTTGGCATTATAAGTTGATACCATAGTAGCTAGTGGAACCTTCTTAATTCGGAGTGGCTTATCGTTATCATTATGAGTTGTTGCTAAGGTAACGGGGAGATCCACCAAATAGGACAGATGGTACTGTTGGTCTGTTACTAATGGTGGTTGTCAATCCTGTGTGTCTAAGCTGGCGAGTGCAATAAACCTGTTAGTTAACAGAGGAAGGACGTGGGTGTCCCTAGCAGGTTTGAAGGGTGGCCTATAAAAATAGCCCAGGGGCAGCGCACTAATACAGGTCTTTTGTGTAGAGTGATACTCAAAAACATTCAGTAAGCGGTGAACCATATGAGGTCTGTAAAAATTCAAAACAATGCAGTCACTGTTCATATTCTTAGCGGAGTTACCAACCCACGCTACTCTTCTAGCCATAATAATATTGTTCATATTGGATGGATGAATACTCTTGTATTTACAAAGCCAGTCTACGGACTTGTCACGCAGGTCTACCCAAGACTCCCTTTGATCCTCCACTAAGTTGGGAACCCCAGCCAACACCAACCCATAGGGACAGGAGGCAGGGGGTGAGCTTAACACATCAGTATTTGGCCTCAAGGCGGGCCTTCCCAATACTGCTGGAGGTGTCCTTTCTTACAATCGGGTCGCTTGTGGTGGCATTAATCCATGACGGGGCAAGATTAATGCTTCCTGGGACAGTAACTATATTGGGTTGGGGGATGTCCTGTCTTCCCCTCTGTTCACTAATACATTTTGACCCTGGAAAAGCATTTAGGTTACTACGATATGTGACATCTTTGTTCTGGACAAGTCTGAATTGTTGCTCGTGCCCAGGTGTGCCAAGTGTGCCACCCAGGAGAATTGAGGAGGTTCCACCACCACCATCGTTATGAACAAAGTCCACCTTCCTCGCCCTCAGGTTAGCCAATTTAGAGTCCAAATGCTCCAATTACCCCCAAAGTGCGTCAAAGTTCGTTTTAATTGAATCCTTTAGGTTTGCCAATACATTTCCAATAGATTCTGCTGCAGAGTTGGTATCAACAGCAGCTCCCATAATGTCTATATCGAGGTCATTGCGGGCTTCATTTGAGAAAACATCAGTCTATGTGCCCACTGAGACGATAAGAATCGCCACCTGATTAAGGGCGCCATTAACAGGTTGGTGGTCTTTAGTAAGTTTTTTCTTAGTCTTTCATTTTACAATTTTGGCGGTTTGTGGTTTCACTTTGGGATTCCTTTGTGAACATGCCACCCGTGCTCTTGTGTTAAGACTGGGCATGTCCGGGGCAACCTTACTAGAGGCTCCAAGATTTGGTGTAGACGGGCTTACGGGGGCGGTGCATACTTCCGTTAACAGCACATTTTTTGGAGTTGTCCAAGTTACACTGTCTGTAGTCAAACCACCTAATGATAGGCAAGATTGTAAAGATACAGAGTCGAGAGACAAGCGACGCTCTGAAAGTTCAATTCATGAGTTAACAGGGATTTAGTCCTCACAAGAAAGGCGTTCAGTGTCCCAGCTGCTACCCTGTATTTTCTCATTTTCAAACAGACCTAAACAATCCAATTATGGAGCCCCGAGGCAGCGCCCTCTCATGTGAGATATGACAATTGTATTAACAATACTTGGACTTACAGTGTAGATGCTTTCCTCGGATAGCCTTGTCAGAGGGGTGGGCCAGTCCAGCCTCTTCCGGCCCCTGACGGGCGTAGACGGCCCGCCCTTGGCCGGGACTTCGCCCGCGCCTCCCGCGAAGCGGGAGCCGCACACTCCTTTATGCGCCTCAGGGCGCGGGAAAAGGGCAGCAGCGCCTCCTGGTGTGAAAATCAGCAGCAGGGCGGTGTGGGATCTGAAGTCCCCCTTTGCATCCCATTGGAAGCGGTTCCCGCAAAACGGGAGCCGCACAGTACTTTATGCGCCTCCGAGCACGGGAGAATGACAGCAGCACCTCCAGGCGCGAAAATCAGCAGCAGGGCGGTGTGGGATCTGAAGTCCCCCTTTGCGGCCCGTAGGAAGCGGTTCTTACACGTTGCTCTGCTCCCACCAGCTAACATTAATAGCCCCTAGGTGTCTGGACAAAGGGCAGGACTGCTCTACATGGGTGCGAGTGCCACTCTGATAAGGCAGCAGGCTCCTCCACCGCCCTCCCATCATTGTAAATGTGATGTGAAAGAGAGGCTTGAAGCGCACCAAAAAATGGTCGTGCTTTTAGGTTACTTTCCATTACTGGTAAATTTCTCTATATTCAGTCTCTCTCCACAGGGTGTGTCCTCCTCTAACTGCTGAAGGACATGCTCCCTACCCCCGAAAATAGCTCCATAGAGTCCAAGGGTGGCACGCAGCACAGTTTGAAAATATGTGATCTAAACTACACTGTCACTTATGCCTAGATGCATCGAACTGAATTGCATTCGCAAACAGTGCGAATCGCATTTTTCGGTTGTATGCGAATGCAATTCACTAATTTGGAATGCATCATGCATTTCGCAATTTTAGGAATCGCAACCATGTTGCGATTTCTAAAATTGCGATTTCATTTAAGAAATCGCAATTTGAGATTTCTTAAATGCTATGCATGATTATTTTAAAATTGCGAATTTGCAATTTGGAATGGGTAAAATAGCATGAAGTTGAACTTCATGCTAAATTACTGAAAACTTTCAAATATGCACAAATTGCATTTTTGAAAGTTTAAATTTACACACACACACATGCCCCAAGGGCATGTGTGTGTGTAAATGGATCTTAAAGTTAAGGTTCAGGGGTGCAGGGAGGGGTTCTTTTGACCCCCCCCTGCACCCTTGAAATTGCATTCACATTTTGCGATTCGCAAAATGGAATTCACAAAATGTGATTGCCTTCCCATTCATTCCTATGGGCCTTTTGGCCCATAGGAATCAATGGGAAGGGTTTCCTTAATTGCGATTCGCAAATTGTGAATCGCAATTAGGAAAAATACCGAATCGCAAAAAAAATTGCGAAATTTTCATGCATTGCCATTTGCGATTTCTAAATTGCGATTCCTTAATTTTCGCAATTTAGAAATTGCAAATGGAAACAATGATGCATCTACCCAATAATTTCTTAATATCTGCAATGTTGTAGGCCTTACCCAAACTCGAGCTTCTTAATTCAAAATTAAAGTAACTACCCTGAATCCATAAGCAGCAATAGGCGTGAATCAGGAAGGAGCCACCAGATTTTTGCAGCAAAACATGGCTATATTTTAGCTCTCTCCCGCCTGGAATCGCCTCAGTTTCAATAGTCGTCAATAAGGTAAATGCATTTTCTCCGTTATTTTCATTTTAATCTCCCATTTTCCTCTTCTAAAATGTTGGCATGTACCTGTATCACATGGCGTTTGCCTTCACTGTACCTGTTTCAACTACTGGCGAGTAACAGCATTCCATATCGCAAGCAAAAACAAAAAAAATATGGTGGATATCGCAAAAAAATATTTCCAGGCATAAATAACGAGTAACTTCAAAGTGACACATCTTACTGAGAACTACAACTTAATCACACCCATGCTCCAGCAACTATATTGGCCTCCCAAGCTAAGGTGGTCACCTCCAGCACTCTATCTTATCCCAAAAATTAATGCATTTCATACAGATGTCTCTGTTGACCTGCACATTGGATAACAGCCCACCAAACCCCAAATAAACCCCTCAACCAAGTACTAAAATAGCCCCACATTTAATTATTTTAAGTGTTATATTTCATGAGAGATCTAAAGTACAAACCTTGCTCCAATAATATGTGTGCATTATAGGTAGATGCCAAACCAGTAATTAGCATAAAAACATATTCTGTCATTTTTGTGAGACAATGAGGTGTAGAAATAAAAAGGAAACAGGAGACTGTTGCTCTCCTTTTTATTTTGTTAACTACCCATCACTCCAGTCATAATTATGAGCTGTGGACATAGCTTATCAATTTACATATTGACTGAGAAAAAATATATTCTCCCTTTACTTGCTCTCACTGAAGAGGGAGGGAAACTGTTTCTTTTTTACACTTTAAGGAGACAGTTGGACCTACATCTGCAATTTTTATAAGGACAATGTGCTATTGCTGACCTACTCTAAACAATCATTCTAATATTAATTTGAATGCTGGAACAATGTTTCTGCAGACCAGGCTTACATTAATGTCATTATTTATAGTGTTCCCAGGTACTACCGTTGTCCAAATACTACCACATTGCCTTAAAATGAAGGTCTTATCAACTTTAGCTGTTAGTTAGGCTCTAAAAATCAATGGACTGTTGATCATACTGATTTGAGTAAAATTCCTTGGAATTCCTAATTATGCACGCCATACTAACATACCGAAAGTACACAAAAAAGCGATGAATGGAATGCTTGAATTAATCTCAGCCACTGGTAATTACTCGGGTCGCATTAGTATCCATCATTATTTTGCACACCCTGTCTTCTCAGTTTGGACCCCGCCATATGCAAATCAGTCTTCACCCTGCTCCAATCCAAGCAGTCCAGCCCGAAATGCCAAGCCAGGTCATTCTTGAGCCGGGACACAAGCAACCCAAGACTGGTTTCACTCTAGTTATGCTCATCAGCCGGGTACAGCTTGGCTTCCAGTCCAGGGAGGACCTGGTCTGGCAGTTCAGGCTGGACTGTTCCCACGGGGAGCAGGGTCAACACTGATTTGCATATGGCTGGGTCCAAACTGTAGTGGCGTAGTGAGCAAAAAAACTTTGGATTTAGGTCCAGAGCTCTGACTGAGGGTGAGTGTTTGACTTTGTTTAGCATTCCTTCCATTAATTGTTCTTTTTACATTTGGCACCCCAAATGGGACGGATATGCCCAGATGTGGGCCCCACACTCGCCATGCCACTGGATTCAAGCTATTCTGGATGATGAGGGGTGATACTCTGAAACCGGTCCCAGATGCTTGTTTCTGGTCCAGGGAGACCTGGTCTAGCAGTTCGGGCTGGACTCTTTCCATGGGGAGCAGGGTCAAGACTAATTTGCATATGGCTGGGTGCAAACTGGAATGGCGCGGTGATAAAAAAAACAATGGATTTAGGCCCAGATCTGAGACTGGCGGTGAGTGTTTGACATTGTTCAGCATTTCATCCATCAATTGTTCTTTTTGCATTTGTCACCCCAAGTGAGTTGGGTATGCCACTGGGTTTAGGCAATCCTGGCCGATGAGGAGTGATACCCTGAAACTGGTCCTAGGAAGTTTGTTTCTGTTCCCGGGAGGACCAGGACTAGCAGTTCAGGCTGGCCTGTTTCCATGGGGAGCAGGGTTAAGACTGATTTGCATATGGCTGGTTCCAAACTGGAATGGTGTGGTGAGCAAATTAACAATAGATTTAGGCTCAGATCTCTGATTGGCAGTGAGTGTTCAGTATAGCCTATTGCCATGCCAAGTAATCAATCCACAGCTTTGATGATATCTAAACTAAAATTTGGTCTTAAATTTATTTTCAGATTTGTTGCGATATCAAGTATCATTCAGGCATTTTTCTTTTACCCAGATTCTTTTAGAAGTAATTGGCAACATTTTTGGGCAATTCCATAAATCTTCTTGCTGTGGGCCGAAAAAGTAGTACTGCATTGTGGGTTTTCTTTTCACTTTAGGCTATAACAATACATCTGTATCAATGACTAAGGGCCTGATTAGAGTTTGGCGGAGGGGTTACTCAATTACAAACGTAAGGGATATCCTGTCCACATAATTACAAGTCAATTAAGATATAATGCACTTGTAATTAGGCAGACAGGATAACTGTCACATTTGTTACAGAGTAACCTGTCGGATAAACTCTAAATCAGGCCTTAAGTTTGTTGTGAGTTTGCATTTTCATTTTCGCAGCAGTCTATACATTAATGTATACAAAACCTTCATTTACTGGAATTGCTGCCAATGCTCACTAGTGCAGCATTTCACATGTGACTCAAATGATTTGTTGGGTGTCCCATCTTTGCATGAAGGATAGTATTTACAGCAGTTTTTTTCTGTATATTCTTCTAAATTTCATATGATTACTCACATATAACAATGAACTTACCAAATATTTCTAGGAATTAGAATGACTTAAAATATTTTGAAATTTTCAAGCTACACTTCAATATTTCATCAATAATGTTTCCTATATTTCCTTGATAATTTGTAATAATTTGTCTTGCTGGTATGTTGATATTTTCATCAACCATTTATAGATGTTCAACACATTGGACAGGTTTTATGTACATTATATCTACATTAACTATATTTCAAATTAGAAAATTTGTTTGAGATGTGGTCCTGATGAAAGCAGCAGGACACCTTGGTGGGTCCGCAGTCTGCAGAAACATGTCGACCTTTTAAGATCTATAATAGTAGTTATTTGCTTTTCTACTATGTCTCAGCACTAATTTTTAAGTTTGGAAACATAGGAGATGCCTAATAAAGTTTCGTCTCTCCTAGTTCTCCAATTTTATATTCCCTCACTATTTTTCACACTAATATCTGTTTCTTTTATGCACTGCTTTTTTCAGTCTTCACGGTTATCTGCCTTACACCGCTAAAACACATTAGGGCAACCACTTTTTCCAAAATCAAGTGGTTGCAGGATTGCTCTCCTCGATGTGAGGAGTCCAAATGTTGATAAGGGCGGAACCGATTGATAACTGATGGGTACTTTTACAAGTGTGGAGGTATCCTGTGGCACTTGATTCACTTTGGTCCTCTATGTCTTCTTTGAGCTGAGTCTCAGGCACTGTTCAATAGACAGCATTCTTAGACCCACAGTCACCCTTTAGTGTGTATATATTCCCAGACACGCCATTAAGTCATGACAGCCCATATGATGATGGGGATTTTTCTTAGAAGTAACCCTCCAAAGCTTGGGTTTGTTTAAGACAGACCAGCAATAAATGGTGTACATAATTAGGGAGCTTTTCCTTGCATTTCAGTGCCACTGAATATATTATTTTACCATGGACTACCATGCCCCACAATGAGTTTCCGGTCAGGAAAAATCTATGTCTTAGGGCCAGTCCTCAATAGGGTAGCAGAAGTTATGGACGCACTGAACCAGCAGCCCCGTGGTGGATGAAAATGCAGGGTCATGAGTCTCTGATGGCAGAAGCAGCTGAAAATGTATCACTGGAAAGCTTGAAGCTTCTTCACCTATAAATAAGTTGGGGGAACCATGGGTTTTGTGCGACTAAAGCTTTGCCAAAAAAATAAGTCCAAACGTTTTACCTTACTGTGTATGGTGGGGATCTACAGATCATGTTAATGTGCTCTCATGTGCACTAACTGAAAATTATTAAGGAGCAATACGTATCTGTATTTGGCGTGTCTGTTTAATTGCCTCACATTTCAAGGTTCATAACCCAGAAAGAATCAATAATACCTCATTAGCAATACTTCCCAAGTTTGTTATTACACCTTCCAAAGCCTACATGAGTTATAATGAGCACATTTACCTTCTTGACTTCTGTGTTGTCAATGTATCATTTTCTACATGTATAATGTATATATATTCAAAGTATGTATATGTACTGTGTCTAAGGGCCTTATTTGGAGTTTGGTGGACAAGGCTCACACATTTTAGAGTAAGATAAAGGATTCTATTTCCACCAGCTGCTGGTTCCGCTGGCAGAAACCTTAGACCAATGGACCCATGGACATTGGGCCGTCAGCCTCATTACTTCAAGTACCATATTTAGGGCGGGTGTGGTTCAGTGGCAATATATTGAAACCACTAACATTGTGGTATATAAATATTGAGTCAAACATATCGAAAACAAAAATATTGTTTTCCTATACTTATAATGTAAATAACAAAAATATCTGAAAAAATACCATTGTACACTAATATCAAATAAAAAAACATAGTTTATTAATATATTAAAATATATATGTAATTATAAATGCTAAACAATAAGTATATTAACAAACAATATTAATATAATGTTAACTGAATATATTTAATTTATATTATAATTTACACAAATAAATGTAAGTTTAATACTATTTGACAAAAAATATATTACATATTACAGACCTTACTAATTGCAAATAATATAATTTTATATAAATAGAAAAATCATAATAATTTCAATTTAAACAATATAAAGAAAACTATCAAATTGTATGAATAATACTTATACTATTCCCACTCAAGTCAGTTCAACAGTAGGGGAAGTGTTGGTTTGCAGAATGATAAAATGTACTATTCTCACTCCAGTCTGTGCAACAGTAGGGAAAACATTGAACTCAAGAGGGATACAAATTAGTAGTCCTACTCCAGTGACTGCAACAGTAGGGAACGTATTGAATTGCAAATGGGCAGAATATGCTATTTCCACACCAGTCTATGCAACAGTAGAGAATGCATTGGACTCAGGAGAGGTAAAAATTACTATTTCCACACTAGTCTATGCAACAGTAGCGAAACCATTGAACTCTGGACGGGTAAAAATTTACTAATCTCACTCCAGTCTGTGCAACTGTAGAGAGAGAGAGAGTAGTTCACTTCAAACAAATAACATTTATTAAGGACTATATTAAATAACAAGAAACATAAATATTTAAATAAAAAAGTGTATTTATTTACATTTATAATTTTTGTAATTAACAAATTACATATGTATTACATTGTTTAATAAATATTATACATTAAAACAAATAATATAAATATAGTAAAAAAACACAACTATATTCTCACAATCATAACCACCAACAAATATAATGATATTTACAGTTAAAAAGGATAACACAATTAACACATAACACCATTTTTAATGAATGAATAGAATATTTACGTTTAATATTACTTAAATAACTTCCCACCCTATACCTCTACAAACTAACACACACCTAAAGTATATCTTACAAATTATAATATTTACACATTTTACATAATTAATTATCAATTAAAACAATTATTAATAATTAACTAATAATACATTAATTATATTTAACTGCCCACCCTTTATCTCTACAAACCCAACAACCCATACCTAATATATAACTTTAAAAGTATCTATATTACATAATTTACATAATTACTTATAAATTAAAAAATTACTAATTAACTAATAATACATTAATTGTACCCCTACAAACCCAATCACCTACATCTTCATTACACAATTTATATAATTAATTAGCAGTTAAATGATTATTCATAATAATAGTTATTAATAATATTTACCATTAATTATTATTTGTTAAAACTTTACACCCTTAACCCCTACAAAAACTACAACCCACATCAAAAATATAACTTAAAATGTAAAGTAGTTACACAATTTGCATAGTTACTTATCAATTAAATAATTAATATGTTGTAAATAAATGTAGCGTAGTCCTTGCAGTTCCTTGTAAGTAATGTATTCATGTAAGATGGTAAGTTAAGAATAAGATAGGGAAAACCCCACCAGGAGCTGCCTCCTGCTACTCAGCCCTCCATCCAACTGACAATCTTCCACACTCAACATTCTAAAAGGCTCTCACACCAACATTCTAGGCTGAGCAGCAGGAATAAGTACAACACATCACCCATCTGTAATAGAAGAACAATATATAGGAATAACATTGTGGAAAACAAGTCATATCAAGCAACTTCAGCAATTATTATTAAATAAAGAAAAAATTGCAATTTAACATCCACTCACTCAAATGACGCAAGCCAGCAAATTGCATTCACACCACCTTCTCTCTTCCTCAAACAAAACATTGATCCCAAAACGAAATAACCAACACACCACATACTAAATCCAAGAAATAAAACAAACCGACTGGCCAGGTCAGCAAGAGGTAAAAAGGTTCCAACTCACGGTGTGACGGATAAACATCAACCAATCATATACACAATATTCAAAACTTACGAATGTGACAACAGTCACAACATTTAGGTCACACACATATCACTCAAAATAGAAAATCTGGTAAACATCCATAAATGGAGTGCTAAGCTCCCGCAAACTCCATATAATAGGATACACGAGTTCCTATGATCCACACTGGGACATTTAGGTCCCAAACCACTTAAATCTTGAATATGGGCAAACTCCTTGCAATAGGATACATATGTACCTAAGATCAAGCACTGGGAAACTAAGGTCCCAAAACCACTAAACAATGTAATTGGGGCACTTAACTCCCACAATAACCATGCAATGGGGAACACACTTCCCCATGTTCCATAAAAGGTGCACTCTTATAAGGTAATGTTCACTTAATAGGGAAATACAAATCCCTATGATCCATAACGGGGCACCTAGCTCCCAAACCCACTCAAAGTGAACTGAGGCACTCTTAAAATAAAACAGGAGCATTTAACTACACCACCCCACACGCTAGAGCAACAGAGAACACACCACCCTGAAAAACTAGCCCACACAAAATGAAATTAAATGCTCTCAAAATAAAACAGGGGCAACTAACTACACAACCCCACAAGCTAACGCAACAGGGAACACACCACCCTGTGAACTAGAGTACTCATCGCTAGAGAAACTAAAGAGTATACTAAAATTCAACACACCACAAACATTGACTCACACCCCTAATGATAAAAAAATGACAGATATGCAGTAAAACAATGGGTGTATGTCCTCCCATACACAACCACAATCTCATCAAATGCATTAGATCAAAACATTTTACCAATTGTGTGCTCCTTGCTCATTATGCCAGTCCTGGCCCTTAATGGCCATTATCCTTTCATACAACTCCATTTAGCGCAAACACCGGGGCTTGATCTTTGCCCCGACCAACATATGCAGCATGGCAAATGAACACTGCGAGGTGCAGTACATGTAAATATCAGTACCTTCAATAAAGTAATGTCGAGTGTTGTGTAAGAAACGAGCAGTAAATCTATGTCCTTCAGCATAACTCGTTGCTACCATCATCATAGGAACACGTCGCTGAAATGGTTGGCAGAGCGTACCCAAAATGCCTTGAAAATGTGGTTGCCAACGTCGAGTGTGAACTTGTAATGAAGTTCCACACACACGATGGTGGCACGCTGTTGGCTGTTGGATGATTGTCAGTGCGTAAGTGCTCCAGAAAGGTCCCCTGCAGCATGCATTCGTCATAGAAGATCAGCGCGTCATGCAAGATCCCACGAAGGCACTGCAGGTGAGGTTACATGCGCAATACGATAGTCAGTTAGTTTAGAAATAATGCCTACTCTTTGCGCGTGCCAAAGAGAGCTCATGCCTCAAATCAAATAGTAAAACGGTTGAAGAGACCAGGTAGGTCTCACTGTAGACAAACAATAGGCGAAAAACAGCCTCACCACTGTTGGCTATACGCGTTGGCCGTACAGACTGCTCCCCCACCGCAGCGCTTGCTTCTCCTCAAACTGCAGTGGGTCAAAACAAACCAACGTACAATATCATGTTGAGGAGATGTCATGGACAACGTCTGGGTCCTCCAACTTGATCTTGTCAGTAAGACTTTACCGTAAACAGACTCAGAAATTGCTCACTGAGAACGATACCCCTCCACTGTATGGCTTGCCAGAACACCCTTATAGTACTGGTTCAAAGTTGAAAAACAAGCGCGTGAAACATAAACTGGAACAGTGTCACATGTAAGACCACACCGCTCTTGTGACAATGACAGTGGGCGGACATCTGAGAAATTTAAATCCATGTTGTCCAACGGTACTTTAAAGGTCAAATCATCAGATAACGCCTGTTTTAAATGACTTCGCTGCGAGGCTCTAACATTGTCTAATTGACCTTGATCATAAAAGCTTAATCTGGCAGTCTTGAGATTTAGAGCGACCGATTTCGGGGTCACTGGTTGGGTTTTATGGTGCCAGAAAGATTAAGCAAAAATTTTTATTTTAGAGTAATTTACATTGTTTTTTAAGAGTCCTCTGTTACTGTTCAGTTTCCTTGAATTTTTTCTCATTAGGTTGAAATTATTTTCTCCTTGTAGGTACCTTAGTTCTCTTGTAGATAGTTTCCTGCATGCCGTAGGTTCTCCAAACTGTCGCCAAAATGTTGTAAATGAATGTAGCGTAGTCCTTGTAGTTCTTTGTAAGTACTTTATTCATGTAAGATGGTACGTTAAGAATAAGATAGGGAAAACCCCACCAGGAGCAGCCTCCTGCTACTCAGCCCTCCATCCAACTGACAATCTTCCACACTCAACATTCTAACAGGCTCTCACACCAAGATTCTAGGCTGAGCAGCAGGAATAAGTACAACATAATAATATTAAAGAAATCATTATTAATTAATTATAATTAAATTATTCCCCATCCACTACCCCTACAAACCCACAAACCACACCTAAAACTTAACTTTAAACAGTGTATTACGCAATTAACATAATTATCAATAATTAATTAATATTAGCCCAAAAATAATTAATTATAATTCATTTACTTCCCACCCTGTCGCAATATAAACCTCACAACTAGCTAGGGTGCTAAAAATACCAATAAACTATTACATTAAATTTAAAAATATCTACAAATTTACAAACAAAATTAAAAAACATTAACAATTATTATGCAATTAATTTCTAACATATACAATTAAAATATATACTAAAATACATTACAATAATTAAAAAATTATATTATTAACAATGATATTTTTGTATACGATATTAACAACATATCTCAGGAGAACATGACGGGCGCAGGCTAGTGCGGCGCGTGCATCAGACGCCGATCCCGAACGCCGCGGAGCTGCCGTCTCTGCCTCCATCCATCCGGAATGCTATGGGAGAGTAGCACTTGACCTCTGCCTGGACTGATATCGGACCTTGGGACACACGGAGCAAGAAGCGGGGCTGCAAGGCAGAGTCGCGTTTCCTCACCACCCGGATCCCTGCTTTCACTCGTGAAGTGGGCGGCTCCCGTGGATGTGCTGTTGCAGCGCCCTGCTATTCCTCCCCGGCAGCCCACCGCCTCCTCGGAGCTCGTGGCAAAGAGCAGCCGTGGAGCTCCGCCGAGGTCGTTCGGCGCGGGGGCAGCTCAGAGGTAGGCTGGGTTGTGCTGGGGGAGCAGGGCTTCAACTGCTGCAGCGACAGGTCTCCTCTGAGGGTGCCCTAGACATTGGAGTGGATACGGGATTTAATGTTACTGATCAAAGCAGACCTGAACAGGGGAGAGCGACTGGAGGGGTCTGTGATGCCGCCATAGAGAGTGAGAATTTAGAAGCCGTTGGGGGCATTGAGAATGAGGAGAATGAGGAGGAGGTCTTAGATCTATTTAAAACCATAGTTAAGGTTAAAAATACCTCCCTAATTAAACCTATAGTTAAGGATAGAAATACCTCCTTTAGGAAAACGAATCCCCAAAAACCCAAGAGCGTGATTGAGAAGTTGGGAAAGAAACAGAGGGCGAGTAAGAAAAAACTACAACCCCCAGAATCCCCTTCTTCAGAAAAAGTGGCAACAATTGAGCCCTCTACTTCTATCTCGATAGACTTAGCAAAAGTTAGGCTCAACCAGAAGTCTACAACTAAGGGGGAAAGAAGTAAAAAAAATAGCAAAGGCAGTTTCCAAGGGGGGGTCTAAGATTTCAAATTCGACTAGCAGTTCTGGGAGAATAACCCCATCTCTGCGCTCATACTTCAAAGTCTTGCCTCAGGTGTTAGATTTGATACCGGCTAGCAACCCAGATAAGTGTGATAATATATGCATACCTTCTGATCGCATGTCCGCAAATATTCACAATAGTAACGGCGTTCCTGAGATTCCTACCCCAGAAACCGATATGGCGGAGGTTCTGTCTCCCCCACCACTGGATGTAGTAGTATGTACCCTGGATAGTGAAGGTGGTGCGCAAGCTTCAGTTCCCCCAGGAAACATACACAATTCAGCGGAGGGTGATGAGGAAGAAGGAGATAGCAGTAAGAGGCCCACTAACACTGAGAGCGCATTGGAAGCCCTGGTAGCCTCAATAGCGTCAATGAGAGAAGAGATTCGAAATGACTTCTTGATCTCTAAGGCAAATCAAAATGATATCCGGACGTCCTGTGAAGTGTTGGAGAGGAAGGTAGATGGGCTGGGGGAAAGAACAGAGGTATTGGAGAGTTCTGTCGGGGTCATGAAAGTTAACCTGGAGGCAGCCGAGTCCAAAATCCAAAGTCTACGGAGGGAAGGGGATGCTATGAAAGAAAGAGTGGAATCTTTAGAGAATTATTCACGACGAAACAACCTGCATCTCCTGAAGATACCCGAGGGAAAGGAAGGTGGAGATCTCAAGACCTACATAATTAAACTACTGAAGGAATCCCTAAACTTCGAGGAGTCAGCAGAGGAGCTCGATAAAGACATATAGAGAATCCATCGTGACCCCTTCCGATTAAACCCCGGTAGAACCAAACCTAGGAAAATCCTGATAAACTTTCTGACGTATTCCCTGAAAAAAAAAATCCTTAATCTTGCGCTTAAACTAAAATCTGTAAAAGGTCCTGACTTCCCTTTTGAAATTCGCTCTGATCTCTCTAAACACACGCTGGATAAGCAGTGGGAACTAGGCCAGAGGATGGACAAATTTAGAGCTGCTGGCGCAACAGTCCAGATAAGGTTCCCTGCATTTCTGCGGATTATGTATAACAATAAAATGCATAACGTTAGATCACCCTTCGAGGCAGATGAACTATTGGAATCTATCTGTAATCATTCCCAGGGCAAACTCCAACTGATTAGAACTATTAAGCTCTTGTTCTAATACCATTCCGCTCACCTTTACCGACTCATACATATTGAGTTGTGAGTCTATGATATCGTATTTCCCTGAAACATCTTACTCATTGCCTCATATTCAACGCCTGGTTCAGGGATCTATAGTTACTGTCTAGTATGTTAAGTATGTTAAGCCAGGATTCAATTCTGAGCTAGCTCAACGATAACAGAAGACATATAGTTAAAAAAAAGAACTCACACAAGATTTCATAAGATTTATAGGATGGGAAAAAAAAGAAAAGAGGAGAAAAAAAAATAGTAGGGGAAAAAATAAAAAATAAAAAGATAGAGGGTGAGGAAGTGTAAAGTTGTTTTTGCACATGTCTATGTTTTTTTAGTAGAGGCAGGGGGGGCACTTCGCGGTGTGGGAGCAGAAGGCGTTGTAAGACGCAAATCCGGCCCTACATCTGGTCGGAGTAAGTATGGGAGGGTTCTCCAAGGGTGGGGTGGTGGGGGGGGCGTGGGGGGGAAGCATTAAAATTAAAAAAAATCCTCAGGAGTCAGGCCTTCTAAGACAAGTCTTTAATCCATATAGATCAAACTGCCATTTTTTGGATAACAACACAACTATGAGAGGGAGGGAAGTGCAAATAGGGATGGATGTTGGAAGATGACCTCTGTTCAGTTCCTATCTTGGAATGTCAATGGTCTGCGTGTGCGAGGGAGAAGAGAACATATTTTACAATATTTACGAGACTCTCCAGCACAGATCATAGTCATCCAAGAATCACATCTTTTAAAAAGTGAGGCCAATATAATACTAAAAAAACAGAGATGGATAGACAAATTTATTCGTACCGATCACAATGCTAATATAAGAGGAATTCTCCTAATCTGCAAAAAATCAGTAAAGGTTCAGATTCTTCATTATAATGAAGATCAAAGTGGAAGATGGCTTTTGGTTAATATGTCTATCAATGGTTGGGTGTGTAACCTAGTTGGGTATTATGGTCCTAACATAGATGACGCGTCCTTTTTGGAAATAATAAGGAACCATTTAACGACTTCTTCGGACCCAATAATATGGACAGGGGACTTTAATGTTATATTAAACCCAAAATTAGACAAATCCACCCATCACAGGGGAAATAGAGGTCATGTTCCCTCTAAATCTAGACAGTCCCTTAAGGGGATAATGGAACAAATGGAGAGAAAAAGCGGGTAATAAACTAGGGATATCTTATAGAAACCTAAAGTACAAAAACACCTCAAGAATTGATTTTGTGCTATTTAGTTATTGCCTCCAAAACTCTATAACTAGTATTAGTTATATTCCCTCTCATCTATCGGATCATTCGGCTCTCTTATTTATTTTAAAACTTCCAGCTCAAACCAAACATCCCTCTTGGTCATTTGACCGCACTATCTTATTAGATCCGCAGGAAGTGACATACTTGAAGAGTGAAACAAGTACGTTCTTGGACATAAATCTGTGCTCAGCTCCCCTTGATACGATCTGGGGGGCTCTAAAAGCATACTTGAGAGGCTGTATAGCAAGCAGATCCTCCCACCTGCATAAAATCTATAAATTGAAAATTAAACATCTTGAACAAGAACTAGGAAAGATTGAGCATAGGCTTGGTGCCTCAATTGGTTCACCTCAAGACCAAAAAAATATGTCTGACCTGAAAAACCAACTAAATAACATTTTACAAGAGAGAGTAACGAAGAGATGGGAGGCAAGTAAAATTTCTAATTTTGAATTTGGAGAAGCAGCAGGCAAGATTTTGGCTTGGAAGGTTAAGGCCGATCAAGCCAAAAATTATATAAGAGAAATAAATTATGAGGGCGAGAGTGCCGCTAGGACATCTAATCAAGAGATAAGTACAGCCTTGAGGGAATTCTTCGAGGAAATATACAGGGAAGATATCCTTGACGATCAGCATTCAAGGGACCTATGGTTAAATCAGACATCTTTACCTGTCGTCCGCACAGCGTGAAGGGATTGAAATGGATATTTCTGAGGCAGAAGTGAGGAAGGTCATTAGGTCGCTAAAGCATGGTAAGGCCGCAGGTCCTGACGGGCTTCCAGGTGAATTATATCGGGCCTTGATTGATATAATCGCCCCAACTCTAACGGCCCTCCTCAACGATATCTTGAGGGGGGGACATGACCCCCGAGCTCTTGGGGTGAGGCCACTATAGTACAGATCCCTAAACCAGGCAAAGACCCAACTTTATGTGGGTCATATCGCCCAATATCATTACTGAATAGCGATTACAAGATCTTTGCTTCCATCATGTCATCTAGATTGGGTTCAGTAGTGGGGGAAATTATACATCAGGACCAGAAGGGATTTATCAAAGGTCACCAGCTATCTGATCTAACATATGATCTTGTGGGGGCAATAGACATCGCCTCATCCTTTTCCCTTCCGTTGGCAACACTCACCTTAGATGCGACTAAAGCCTTTGATAGGGTTAATTGGCCCTATCTTGGTGCTGTCTTGAAGAAGATAAACTTCGGAGAGAAGTTCTGTCGCACTGTAGCACTTATGTAAACTCACCATCTGCACGGCTCTTAATCAATGGTACACTGTCTGACTCGTTTAAAATTTTGAGAGGCACTAGACAGAGCTGCCCGCTCTCCCCTCTCCTCTTCAATTTGTAAATTGAACCGTTTGCAGAAGTGCTAAGGGGTGATGTACTTATTCCATCTTTCAAATTTGGGGGGTGGGAAAGGCGGGTAGCTCTCTATGCAGATGACATTTTAATTTTTACCTCAGACCCGGAGACCTCATTCCCAGAGGTAATTAAGAGTTTGGTGGCATCTAGGGGTATGAGATCAATGCAAGTAAAACCGACATCATGGCATGGAATATCCCCGATCTACAGCTGGATGTGACCAACTCAATACGATATTTGGGTATTCGAGTAGTACAAGATGTCGGTAAAATTGCCTAAGTCAACCTTGAGAGAGTGTTCAATGAAAGTAGGAAACTACTAAAATCTTGGTCCAATCTGCCATTGACTATCCTCGGCAGAATCGGTCTAATAAAGATGTCAATTCTTCCTAAATTTACTTTCATTTTTAATACCATCCCAGTCGCATTCGACAATGTAATCTTGGAGAAGTGTCAGAGAGAGCTTAACTCCTTTGTTTGGAAATATAAATCGGCGAGAGTGGCATGGAAAAAACTGAGGAGGAGGAGGGAAAAGGGGGGACTGTCCTTGCCTGACTTGCAGTATTATGCCTGGGCTTTTCAGCTGTCTCATTCCAGAATGCTTTTAAAAGTTCCATCTAACACTTCTATTGGTGTAATGTTTAAAGCCATGTTGACTGGTGCTGCCATACCATTTAATGGTTTCATGTTTAAATACGGGGATCAGAAGTACTTTAAAAAAGTGAAGTTAAAAAACTCTTATGTCCCAGGCGAAGACCTGGTCACAAATAAGGAAAAAACTAGGTTTGCCGTATTTTTCAAATCTTGCACCTATTTGGGAATCTCCCGGGTTACCGCCCTGTCTGAAAGATAGGTTGGCAATTCCGGTGAGAGATGGAGGAATATCAACATGGGGTGATTTGCTTGTAGGCGAAACACTGAGGTCCTGGGAGGAGCTACGGGAACAACTGGGCTCCGAGTTTTCGAGGTTCAAGTTTTTACAACTAGATAGTTGGGTGAAAGCACTGGCTAGGTCAGGGGTAACACTTGGGAAGAGTAGTACTATAGAACAAAACCTGGTAGTACGACTAGGAGGGGGTAAAGAAGTTTTGCAGTGGTACTGCAATCTGCTAGAAGAAATCGACGGAGAATTCACCCTCCTGGAACAACTATGGGGATCAGAACTTGAGGCCCAAAGTTTCGGAATTTGGCTGAAATCTTGCACCCTGTTATAAACCTGCATGGCTAAGGCGTGACCATTTTTTCACAATCCACCGAGCATATTTCTCCCCCTTAAAACTGTCTAAATTCATCCCAGGAAAGAAATGCAATAAATGTAACTATATTGCGGCTTCGGACATCCATATGTTTAAAGATTGCCCTAGCATATCACAGTTCTGGAATTAAGTGAAAGACACTCTGGACTCCATTCTTAATATCTTGGTGTCCATTACATTACCCCTTATCATATTTGGATGGGATAACAGTATAAGGGGTCATGCAAGGACATTTCTGTTCTACGCAATATTACTTGCAAGAAGAGAGATATGCAACACACGCAAACTGGCTGTCATCCCTGTATGAAACATCAAAAACAGACATGCTGAGATCATGCAGCTCACGTAACCTGGCGCTTTGGAACTTTTTGGTTCAGTGGAGACAATAGCCGGGGTTTTTTTTTTTGGTTTTTTTTCTCCCCGGTCCAATGATTATGTCACAACACTCCAAGAACCAGGCCCCTCCTCTCGGTTCTATGGCTGGTTCAACAGGTTTTAACACCAAGTTTGGAGTCATCCCCTCTACCTCTTCGGGTCATCTCCTGCTGATTTTCACTAATCGCGTTTTCTGGTTCAGTTATAACTACGCATCAACACGTGCATGGCAGTTGGGAACTAATTAAGAGGAGGGCAAGGCAAATGAGGATAGAAAAAAAAAAAGAAAGATATTAACAACATAGATTTTTTTAACATCGATATTAACAACATATCTTTGTAAACCGTATTAACATAGATTTTTTTTACATCGATATTACTTACCTTAGGAAATATGTTTGCCACTCAATGTTTCTGCTTCTTGATATTTTTTTCTCGATATTTTATCCGAACATTGAACTGAACTCCACACACTACGAAAAACCTCCAAGAGTATCAGGGACATTGCCTTTCCTCTTTACATAAGTGGCGGTTTGTAGTTGTATAACAGAAAAAATTGCTGTGGCGTTGGCTCCTGTAAAAGCACAGAGATTTCTGCCAGGCAGGTGGAGATGTCTAATTATGGTGGACTGAAGTCCACTAGGGCAGCAAAGTATATTTTTTCCTCTGCTCTGGGGAACAGAGTACAGCCTGTAGGTCTATTTAAGGCCCTAGATCTTTGGGGAATGTATTGTGGATCTCCCACTGTGAGGAAAGTTTAAGGTGGGACAGTTGGAGTTAACGGTCCAATATGGAAGTTTCCTGTGGTGTGATCTCCTATAAATAAAGAATGAATTACTTTTGGGACTATGTATGGTCACTTCACACAGTGAGGCTAGGATGAGCAAGTGGCTCGGGCTTTGAATTGCTAGATCATATTTAAGGATGTAAATTATATATATATGTATTGAAAAAGCACACATCTAAAAATGTACAATGATCGAAAAATGTACAATGAAATGCAAGAGACAGCATTTGTCCAATGGTAAGTTACCAACACCACTTGGGTGCCCAAAACACCTTCCCAGGCTTTTTTTCGTGAGGTAAAGAGACTTTTTATAATTATGATGTAAAACTCTAGAGCGCTGAAAGGAAAATATTATTTTGGCTAATAATAGGAAGCTGTCTTACGTGGTCGGATAAAAGGCAGGGTGGCCCAGGCGTCGTTCTTGTTGCTTTCTTTACACGGAAGCTGATGAACGGAAATTACCTTGGTTTTAAACCACGGCTCTTGCAAAATGTAGACTGTGAAGCTTCGCACATCAACTTTCCATTCAAAAGACCAAAGTCCTTGAAAATCGGCCTCAAAAAGATGAACAGAAATGTACTTGTTCAGAATGCTTCCAAGTCTGTTCTGTCACTGTTCAGTTGAAACACCACATATATTAAATAATTTCATGGAAAGCTTGAATGGGAGTTCTGCTGTTATCACGTGAGGTCCTGTAAAGAACATGCATCTGCAATGCAATAGGTCTTGCATTTAGGTGAGTTTGAGTTACTGGCATTGTTAATGAGAATGCCTATTATTTTCGTTTTTAAAACATAAGTAAAAGGTATTGTAATTTACAATGCCAATAGCTTAACCTCTCGCAAATGCGAGACCTATTGCATTGCAAATGCTTGAATGCATCACTGAGTTGCCCCCTTCTGTCTCCCATGGCCCCTGAAGAGCTTCTTCTTTGCTACGAGTTAAATAAACAAGTCAGTGGGCACAACTGCGGAGGAGAGACCCTCCTGCAGTAAGAGAAACTCATTAAAGAAAATAGTGCTTACAAACTAAAGGAGACGTCCGTGTAACAGCTAAAGTAAAAGGGACAGTCCTCAAGGGAGGTTACAAATTAAAACAAGGCGGTACTAAGGGGGGACTGACAAGCCTTATTACAAATCAGAAGCCAGCATTTAAGAAGGACAATAACACAAACCAATGACAAATATGGGCGAAGAGTGGGAGGGGCTTCAAGTACTTACTCAAATACAGCATGGTTCGCAGGGCAGCCCATGCGCTGCCCAGCCACGACCTAAAAAGGGCAGGGTTAGCCTCACTATGCTTTTTACGTGCTTTGTACGTGCAGCAAGTGTTCAATTTACAGAGCCATCTTGTTGACCCAAGACACGAGTTATCACTAGTTTATTTTTAAATAAGGCAGCCCTTTGTGGTTTCTTTTTTCGCACAGCAGATTCTAACCAATCAAACTGAGAAGTGAACCATATTCAAGCCACAACAAATGAACTCACTGCTCCGCAATATTTTTATTTAAATGGAAATGCTGTAATCTTTTTCAAACCTATTTGGACCTATTTTTTCACATCAATATATTCTTCCTCTGTCATCCTTTAGACACCTTTCTTTGGCTCTGCTCATTCTTACTCTCTCACATTCACAGTGGTGGCTGGTGACATTTCAATGTGGTTAGGTCTAATATAGCTTCCTGCAAGTGAAGTTAACAGAGTAAGTGAACCTCATCTTATTAAAATCCCCTGATGAACATTTTTAGAAAATAATGCTAAGTGGTGCATTGTAAAGCACAATTGTGACATAAATTTGCTAAACATTCAGAGATTCTGAAGGTGCCTTAAAGAATGATTGCAGTACTTTTGTGGTATACAGGGCAAGTCTTACCTTCTAATGGGGTGTTTTGACTCAGGGCCTGATTACAAGTTTGGCGTTCTTCCAGCTGGACCACCGCTGTGGTGATCCGAAGTAGACCGCCAAGCCCGCAGCATCACGCCTGCTTGAGTACGAGTTTGTATCTGGGCTGGCAGATCCACAGTGGTGGTCCCATGGCAGTGGCATGCTTCGGCTAAGGATTACAGCCAGCAGTCATGCTGCTGCTGACAGACCGCTGCCATGTTGGGTGCACTGTGTGGCATGCACCATGCCATGCAAGCCACACAGTGCATGCACAACGGTGCAATTCTAGGTGGGCACAACATGTTCCCCCCATATTCACCCCCATGGACAGATTCACACGGGGCACTGCCTGAGCCCCTTTCCCTGCCTCTCTGCCACCCTTTTCATGAAGGGGTCCCCTCATGAAATAGGCGGTGGACATGCAGGCCGTAATCTGCTTGGCAGTGCCAGCATCAGCACCTCCACCATTTTCAGCCCCTCTCACCATTGGCGTGAGATCCTGGATCCCAGTGGAGGTGGCGGTCTTGTGGCAGTCCCACTGCAACCATCATAATCGGGTTGGAGGCCCAACGTGATGGTGGTGGTTGTACCGCCATCCACAGGGACAGTGGTCCCAGGACTGCTGTACACGCAAATGGGCCTTCAGTCTCACCAAAAACATTTTGAGACAATGGGGCAAAATATGGGATTTTCCCATAAAGTGTTTTAAAAGTTAGCTAGAGTGTGAGAGACAGTTCATGAAATCTGATAATTACAGGTCTTTTTCACTTTATGTTTTTCAGCTAGACTATTGTACACGGATTCTCAGTAATGTTAAATGGCTATGGAGTGAGAAAATTAAATATTTTACTAAGTTCAATATTACAGGTCACAGACAGCAGAGCTAGACAAGTTTAACAGGCTTATAAAGCAATCATACTGCTCAATTGCATAAATGTCACATGAGCAGAGAGTTTACAACAATATTACACGCTCTGGGCCATCCTCATACCTTTAGACACCCATTGCCATTTTGCATACAATATGGTAAAAATCTTTCTAGAGGACTGTGCAGGTTGCTTGAAAGCTTACAAACAAGAGCGAAAGCCTGCTGGTTGCAGATAACCTGGTGGGAAAAGGGCAAGATGATGAACTGCAGTGAGTTTGGCCTTAATTCGATCAATGAAGAACTGAGAATCATCCGCCTCATGGAGATGCAACATCAATATGTGTTAGACTTAATGACCGCATTGTAGGTAGGGGTGTGTTACAAGATCGGCGCATCCTGCTGCACCTTTATTCCAGAGAATGACATGGACAACAGGACTCTGACTCTTGCCATTCAAGCACTGGATCGCTAACAAAGATACATGTGTGAGGAGGGGATGCCCCTGAGCTGGAATGGTTTTTGAGTTAGTTTTTCTGCCTCTCCTGGTGGCTGTCTGGATTGTGCACATCACTCCTGCCCATTTTCTTATTCCTACTGTTTTTGTGTGGTTTGCAGGCCTCAAATTGGATAGAATGCAAGTAATTAGGAAAATAGTAATAGTCAAAGAAACGAGTCCCCAGTAATGTGACTGTCATGTATGATTAGAAAATGTAATTAAAAATTCAACTAGAGGGGGGATGTTAATATTGATAAAATCATTGTCAATGTTTATAATGATACATTCATATGTAAGATCGCAATGGCATCTCTATTAGCGAATTTACCCGTCATGAACTCTCCATCAACCCTGGCTCAGAAACACGTGGTCAGGCAGGCATTGAGACCTATGCCTGATGATACTGATTGGCAGGTCACAGATGAGGAGGCACATAGCTGGCAGACAAACGTGTTAAAAGGAAACTCAGGTAAATCGCTCAGATAAGCGCAGTGAGACCACAGTGGCCCAGGGAGATTGGCCTGAATACAGCACATATGGCTGGAGGGGGGCAAGCATTCCTAAAAACACTGTAAAGCCAGATGCAACATGAAGTTAGGAACACATAGCCAATCTGGACACAGTACACACAGTACATGCAGTGATCAGTGATCATACATCCCCCTCATGCTGGACATCTGGACATGTTACCCACTGGCTCCCAATGTGTCCAATCAAGGTAGAGGCCCACCTACATTTATCAGGGGCCTTATTTATGACTTCAAAGACAAGACCTGCATTCTTTTACAAAAAAGAATCGACTGAAGCACTTTATGATACTCAAAGAAATGTGTAAAACCTTGTTCAGTATTTTGAGGCAGTCCTCAGACCCGCTTCTGTAACTGTGCTCCCAGACAAAGTGTTTAATTAATCTAATTGTTCCAGTTTTTCCTAAGCATCTAGTATTTTGTTTTTTCAAGGTACATTCATATTCAAGAAACATTATTAAGAAAAAGACTGGAGGCCTAGGTGAAATTTTAATTACGCTAGCAAAATGTGCTAAATTCCAATTTTTGCGTCATGTGAAATTCACAGAGTCCCTAGAAATTTTGCACTGCATGATTTTTGTGTAATTTCTTTCACCCACGTGTGCACCGTGCATAAAGAAACTCTAGCAAACAATCAAAAGGAGACTTGTGTACATAGAAAATGTTTTGAAGATATACATTTTATGCTCAAACCAGTCTCCAGTTGGTATATTGAAAGTCTTTTTTATATGTGGTGCACACTCACCAGGATCGGAGTGGCCTATAGGTCAATCAGGCAGTGCCCAATGGGCTAGTCTGACAGATCAGTTTCAAGGAGCAAGGCTTAAACAAAGCCACTAGTGTAAAGCATTTTGAAGCACCAAACAACTAAATAAGAAAGTAACACAACACAAAAGAAATCCAACATCAATTTATAAAATAGATTACTGTTTTAGGAATATGTAGCCCCTAAGATGAGCAAAACCCACTGGAGTGTTCCGGAGATATAGTTTTAGAAGTAAAACTTAAATCTCAGCGTTTTAGTCCAAAGCGTAAACAAGCATTGGCAACCGTAAAGTTCAGATACTTTTGAAAAGTTTGAAAGAGTTGTGTTTGGCTACTCCAGCCCCAATAGGGCGACCAAATCCAAGAGGAAGATGGTCAGGAGGGCCACTAAGGAGTATTTGGACAATGAGCTGATCACCAAAGCAGTCTTGAATACAGTTCCGCACATTACATCAAAACAGCCGTAGACTTTAATGGAGTGGTCCTGATACTGGGGATGTATGATGCTGTGGGTGCTGTGCGGTCAATGGGGTGTCCTTGTGGCTATTCCTCTGTTCATGGATGAGTTGGGGTGACTTTAGCCACAAAAGTCAGAGGTCACTCAAAATCCTCCTTGAGTCTGTAGAAGGCCAGTGCACAGTGGGTCGAGCGATATCCTTTGGTGGAGGCTTGTGTCTCTTGGTGGGGACCAATCCAGACTCAGATGACACCTGCGGGTCCAGCGGACTTGGGAAAACGTTTGGCCATGCAGGATCGGTCTCTCCAAGTGCCCAGCAACGGTTGGTGACGATTCCAGGAATGTGGCTACCAAGTTACAGTGTGGGGCTTCTTCAGCTTTGGTGGCCCTGGTACTAATTTGAGGGATCAAATGACTGACCCTTGGAGTCACTTCTTTGGCCTGGGGCTCAGGAGCATCTTTTCTTCAATCCAGAGGCACAGTCCCCTCTTCGTTAGCCCAAGGTGTGGCAGGTGCAGTCCAGTAGACAGTGCAGCCTCCTCTTGCCAGGTCAGGGATCAGCAGGGCAGTCCTGTTTCAGTCCTTTCTCCAGTTTTGTTGTGAGCTGATGTTAAGGGTACCAAGGGTGCCACATGTGGGTCCAGATCCAGATGCCAGCCTGTCTACCTGAACAAAGGGGCAGCCCTTCAGGAGTATGCTCTCCATTTGCTCACCAAATGCAGCCTCATCTTTGAAGGTCACCTTTAGGACCAAGACCAATCTGGGCCAAAACTGTGATTGGGTTCCTACAAGTCGGAGATAACCCCTCACTCTGTAGCAGGCTTCTATTGGTCCTAAACCTCAGAGTCGTTCGCAGCAAGGCAGAAGGCTGTCTGGTGGCCAGCGACTGAGCGAGGCTTCTGGACAAACTGGACTACAAAGTGGCACCTTTATAAAAGTTGCTTTTCCATAAAAGTGACATTAAATTCAAATTGGGAATCAAGTCGAGTTTAATGCCATGATTAATTTGATACCTTGAAGTACCCATTTTAGAAGTCCCATTCAGAAGTTAGCGGGCTGAGTGGTAAACCGGTAACTCTGTGTTAGACAATAGGGCAACTTTCCCACAGCAAAACAAGCAATTTGGAAGTTTTATTGTTAGGATATGTAAAAAGTATATGCCCTACTTAATAATAAAACAGTGGCAAACAATATTAATCATCATGATTAATATTGTTTGCCACTGTTTTATGACTTTTTGTGTAACTATGTTATAAGCACATTATTATTGTATTGCTGCTTTGTTTATAGAATTACTAGATTTTTATGTTTTTTTATTAAATGTTTTTAATATGAATATGTGTACTTCGAAATAAATGTAATCTTGTGTTTTTTAATTGGTTGTTGTGCTTTTCATACTTTTTCTCCCTTGTTACATCGTTAATTGCTTATTTTTTTCACATTGTTTATTTCCCTGTATTACGAATTCAGTTTCTTAACAGGGGGTCCTTGTTGTTTACATTACTACTTAATAATACACAGCTCCCTGCCTCAGGGCTCCACAGACCTATATCAGGAGAGAATTACATATATTGTAATGGAAGTGGGGGCTTTGCCATTGATTTAAACTGCAAAGTCAAACTAGCAGTTTAAAACTGCTCTTCCCGCCTGCAGTGGCATGCTGGGAGCCATTTTGTACTTGGTTACTCACAGAGTGGAACAACCAGTGCTGCAGCACCGGGGGACACTCTGACTTGCAAGCCGTGGGGACTCTTAGCCCCATATACATGGGACTTGTAAGTAAATCAGCTTATGCCAGTTGGGGTTAGCCAATTCAACATACACTTTGTAAGGGGTTAGAATACTGGCTCTGAGGTCTGGTTAGCAGGCCTCAATGCACTCTCTGGGTCAAAAAAACAACAGCACCAGTGCAAAACTTTAGGGGTGATCATGCAAATAGAGGCATTTCCCTACAAGCTTTAATCAGAAAAAGAATCTGAACTCCCTAAAAAAAGAGACATTATTTTACGATGCAAAACAACCTAAAGGTGCCAAACAGGAATGTTTTTTACATTAAAACATTTTTGTATTGATTTCTCCTACAGGAGTGTTCCACTAAATTCCACCTGTAAATTCAGTACGGTTAACCCCTTCCATGCTGATGACGAACCCCAGCCGTCATGCACTACGGTGCTCGTGTGCTGATGACGGCTGGGGTTCGTCACGGCCCGCCCCTGTTCGTGTTGTTTACAGCACACCAGGGGAATCGCGGCCGCATGGAAGGGGTTAAACTGAGTAATAGTAAAATCTGTTAATTACAGCTCTTAGAAATGGCAGTAGGGAGGTATGGCATGCTAAAACTTGCTACTGTTATTCGGTTAGCACAAACTAGGGTGTCGTTAGTGCAGCTACAATCACTTTTCACTATATTTAAAACAAAAGTATTTCCTTTGTCAGGGCTTGTTTTGAGAGTTCGTAATCGAGAGTGAAGTCGTGGGTTGCCCCTACTAGTTCTGGTTTCCACAATGAGCTGAATGTAGCCATGATTTCATTAGTGATATATCAAGGTAGTTATTGTAGCAGCATTGATGTATTTGTGGGTCATTCGCGACAGAGGCACAATATGCCAAACATTGTGGTCCTGAGACTAGGGCTTCAAGCCTGCTTTACAATAGCTAAGGCACAGTAGTAGATCATTGAAATACATGCAGGGAATAATGCCCGAATGTTTTTTATGAAAACTTTAGGAGTGGGGAAAGCTGGAAGTATGTGATACGTTTTCTTTCGCTCTTTCTATTTAATGTTTTTTCTTTCATTTTGTTATGATATAAACGGTTTGTATAGTGGGTGTTAAATCATCAGTCAGCATTTGTAGAGCGATGCACTGTCACCCCTGGGGTTATCTGGGTGTCAGGGTACGAGGTCTCTGTCAAAAAGCCAAGTCTTGAGAAAACGGCAGGAAGGGGGAAGAAACAAGCAGAAAAAGGCAAAGCAGAAAAACGAGCGAGCAGATAAGGCAAAACAGAAGGCAGAAAAAACGAGTGGAAAAGGTTAAAACAAAGGGTAGAAAAACTAGCCGAAAAGGCAAAACAGAGCAGAAGAGGACAAAACAGAGGGTAGAAAAACGAACAGAAACGGCCAAATAAATGGCAGAAAAAGGCATAACGCAGGGCAGAAAAACTACCAGAAAGTGCTAAACAGAGGACAGAAAAAACAGCAGAAAAGGCCAAACAGAGCAAGAAACGAGCAGAGGGCAGCAGGTAGAAAGGCAGCAGAGGGTAGTGGACTGCAGGTAAGCAGGAGATGAGAAGTGTTGCAGGGGGAGCAGGCACGGGGGCCTGCTCTTTGCGTTAGAGAAGTTAGAGTAGTGGTCCCAAAAAAAGCTGGAAGGAAAGCATCAGGTCCAAAGATTTTCATAGCAGCTTGAGCTCGCACACACTCCCCACCAGTACACACAACAGATATTCAGGAGACTTAAAAGTTACTTCACACTCTGTGCCCATTCAGTTCTTGTCACTTCTGCTGAGAGTACCAGCTTTGTCTGTAATTGTTATTCTTTTAAAAAATCTTTGCAAACGAAGTAAGTGGAAGTGTAAAAACAGCCATGGCTGCACAACTGGGAAAAGAAAAACTTCAGGATGAGCTGAGTGGTGGGTGAGACGGGCAGAAGGAGCGAGTGAAGATAAGTTTGAAACAAAGCCCTACTGTGTACAATTAATTTGCCCATTAGAGAGTTTATGTTCTGCCCTGTCTGGTCCCCTATGAGCTTTTTCCTTATCCTCCACCCAACACATCCCTCTCCTGTGACCTAACAATGATTTCTAAAGACACTGCGCAAATGCATGCTGCAAGAGCGGAACATGGCTAGGTGTGACATAAAATGACACCGCGGCAGTGCTTGTTGTAAGGCAGGTTGTCGGGTCTATTTTAGGCAGCAGTTTCCAGGGCAGAGCTGCACTCTGCAGAGGTACGTGCACGCTTGATGTGGGAGAAGGCGGGAAAAAGATCCCGCCCACCGCCCTTTGAACAAGGAGCGCGCCAGTCTCCACCGGCAGCTCTCTGCCGACTGGCAGCCTGATAAACATTACACGCCCCGAAAGCTTGTTTTTTTTTTGCACATTCTCCCCAGAAACGCCGCGGGACTTTCCTGGAAGCGGAAGAGAGGAAGCACAGCAGAAGCATACGCCCTGATCTACTTTGCAGGAACAGGAAAAAAGTAGATTAGTTTATAACTCGTGTTATTTTTGGAGGGGAGATGCGTGCGTAAAGGCACCACACAGCATGAATACGAATTGAAAATTACACGTGCGTGTGAATAGCGCTTCATTCTCTGTTTCCAAGCAGCGAAGCTCGTTTTCAGACGGGGACGGTGCTAGAGAGCAAGGGCTTGCTTGGTTGGAAGAGTGAAATCATTTTAGACTGCATTCAGCTTGTAGGCGCTTTTTGGACACCATGCTCTCCATATAACAGCCTGTGGATTTATAAACAAAAACATTCATTCAGACACAGTGATGAATGAGCCTGCTCGTGGAAGGCAACCAGATAAATTAATTAACATAGTACAGGTATCATCTCTTGCAATATCGCTTCATTTCTAACATGCCTCCTTCATTCATGCAGAAGTGCATTCGCCCATTCACTTTTATTTGATTTGCTCGCTGAGGCGCACCACGCGCACTCCCCCTCCCGCGCCTCTAGCATTTAGCAGCGTGCTTTCCGTGGGCCCGCCCTCCCCTATCAGACGCTCCTCAGCTCAGCTGGTGGGGCCTGCCTCTCTCCCCTCCTCTTCCTCCGTCCAGTAGCAACAGACGTGCAGCCAATCGGCTTGTCTCCCCCCCTGAGAACCGAGCGGTGACTCATCGTCTCAAACGGGCATGCTGATATCATCCTTCTGTTTTGTTCATTCCTACATACAACAACAGAGAGGCCCCTGCCCCGGGTGGCTTTGCATGTGCTGATGTAATTACTTTTGTTTTAAATACATGAGTAATGCAGAAAAGAAGACGCATTTTTTGCCGGTGACAGTTGAAGCCGCTGCGTCGTCCTCAGCACCGGTCGGGAGACTAGTGTGCGCCACATTGATTCAGAGAGAAAGCGCCTAGAGTATGAGACAGAGCTGAAGGCGCTATTGGCAAAAACATATGCCGGTGCCTCGCCGCCACCATGTTGTGAAGCATTTCTATAGCACTTTCCTACACTACAGTTTGAAGCCCAGAAGGTTTTCAGGCTTCTTCAGGGCCGGTTCTAGGGCGGTACGCCCGGACCCGACACTGCATTTGGGTGGGGCGTCTGTTGAAAGTATTATATATTTTGGTTTTAAAAGCCCCTGCTGCCACGTCCCTGGCCTCAAGCAATTTTCAGGCAACAATAAAAATGTCGAAATAACTTCAGTGATTAATATTCTTCCACGAGAGAGATCAGAGTGTTTTTGTAGATTACGTTTTTATCATGGAAAGGTAGTGCAGAGGGTTAATATGCCTGCTGCAAAGAACTTGTACCATGCAGATCATAATGTGCATATAATGTAAATAGTTCAGTGGGTTACTGCTTTTGCCAGAGAGCTCCTTTAGTTACTTGCAGTTTATAAGTTATAAGTTACAATCTTAACATAAAACAGTGAGTTATTTACTTTCATCAAAGTGCTGTATGCAAAGTGCAAGATATAAATTGGAGAGTTCTGTTTTTTCCCCCCTAGTCTTTTATTATTCTCATGTTGCAAAAAGGGTTGAATTGGATAGAAATCCGTTCTGATTATTAAAGAGAACACCCAGCTATGGTATTCTGTTTAAATTCCGAGTTTGTATTTCTCCAGGCCAATCACTATTAAACTATACTGCCTGCCAGCATGGATGTCATGTGTCTCCTACACCCTGTAGTCTTCTGTCTTGTATAACATTCCTTATACACTGATTTACACATGTATGACTGACTGTCTCTGTGTAATGTGTGTGATGTAAAGTGCTCTGATACCCTACACTGCTAGGAGTGGAGCTTTTAAAAACAAATCAATTGCATCTGAGAGTGGTTATGGAGACTTGAGAGGCTCTGTTAAAGAGTGGTAGCGAGGGAATCTGTGGCGGAGGTGGTCATTTGGGAGCGCAAACGAACAGTGTCATACAGGGCGCCGCCAGCGCTAAAGCTGCTCTTGGCTTAATAGTTTATAAGGACCACAGAGGGCAAGTTAAGTTTTTATAATATATATTCTTGTAATGTGGTAGGGTGCATTAAAGGTGGGAAACAGCTGTGGGAGGGGACACTCACAATTTTGTTGCAGAGTGGTATACAATTTCCCCACATCAGTTCCCCCTAAAGACGGTCAGACTCGCTTGCTAGACGCACGCAGTACGCTAGGGGGCTGGTAGGAACACTTTTCGAGGTCTGTTTCAGCTGCCTGTGCACCACCGCTATGAATGTACTAAAGTTACCTAAATTGACTCAATCAGAGCTTCTGAGTGTTCATTAAGTATGGCCCAATTTTGAAGCAAATGCATCTAACTTGTGGCAAATATCTCCATACATCTTCATAGCTTCATTGGCGTAGCTTCAATTTTTGCAGCAGGTATAGTGACCCGGCACCCAGAGGTCTTTGGGACCCACTGAAGCTTGATCATTGTTGTGTTTCACAGTACAAACAGCGACCAGAGGGGCCATTTCCTTCCTAGCACTAGGGCAGTGGCACACTGGTTACACCTCTGGAAAACCCAGAGCTGAGACTTATACTTCCCCTCTCATAGTCTTCATACAGACCTTGAAATAACTGCATAGTCTGTGTCTACCTGAGCCTAATGACATTTCAGGCGTGCAAGTTTTATAATTGTATGACTTGATTTTTTAAAGTTTTTTCACAAATTTGGGAGCACTAGTACCTCAATGCATACCATCGCCCGGAATAATCCAGACCCTACACAATGAGACAACACCACTGGATAGCATAAAAGGCCACTTTTTATTCTATAGATCAGGCAATTTATAATATCCATAAACCTTTAAACAGTTGTAATTTTCACTTTTCTTCAAACCAATGAATTTGCATATTATGCCAAAACCATAACATTTCTTTTGCACTTGTTTGTTTATAACTGTATTGTTCCAAACCAATTTAACTTACTTTTCGTTGAATTCACCACCATGTTTCAAAATCTTTTCACTTTCCCTCTTTCTTTCCTTTTCCCCCATCTTGTACCTCCCACCACCCTCTCTCCTGAAGGACGGTCAAGTCCGCTCTAAATCTTGACCTTCCCCTATTCCGCCAATCTCAGCTAATAGGATACACAACAATTGCCTGACCTAATGTGGCATAATTCGTGTTTGACATATCTAATGTTCATAAGTAAATTTGTTAACAGTATACAAATATTATTTAACATTTTGTCAACAGGGGTGGGTGGGAGGGCCTCGCCGAAAAACGCTCCTGCCTCACCAACGGAGCCTAAAATGGCGCTCCCTGACTAACGACTACGCACTGAGCCTCGCGCGCGCTGCCCTGCACTAACGCGTCATCGCTCCGGGTCTGTCCCACCGGGCGAAAATCCGCGGGGGGAGACTGCTTCGCTCTGCTCCCCCCGAGGATTACATCGCCTGGAATAATCCAGACCCTGCACAATGAGACAACACCACTGGATAGCATAAAAGGCCACTTTTTATTCTATAGATCAGGCCATTTATAATATCCATAAACCTTTAAACAGTTGTAATTTTCACTTTTCTTCAAACCAATGAATTTGCATATTATGCCAAAATCATAACATTTCTTTTGCACTTGTTTGTTTATAACTGTATTGTTCCAAACCAATATAACTTACTTTTCGTTGAATTCACCACCATGTTTCAAAATCTTTTCACTTTCCCTCTTTCTTTCCTTTTCCCCCATCTTGTACCTCCCACCACCCTCTCTCCTGAAGGACGGTCAAGTCCGCTCTAAATCTTGACCTCCCCCTATTCCACCACACAGGAAAAACCTTGGATTTTTCCTGACCCCACCAAAACAACCCAAAACCATTCTTATCATAGTATGTTGTTACCCATGTCAGTTTGCTTTGCCCTTGCGTTTTTTTTTTACTCCTCCCTTCTAGCAGACACCCACAGATCAACTTTCAAACATTTTGATAGCATGTCTCTGATCTCCAGTATGTAATACGCCATCCCCAACTGCGTTAAGTGGACACCGTCTTCCCTAAACAGATGGCCGTCCTTTCCAGTGATGCTGTCATGTGCAATTGTCTGGATCCCCAAACCCACACAGAAAATCTTCATAGCCCTGTTTACCATTTTTCTGGCTTTTTCCATGGCAGCCTGACTCCTTGCATTCTTCCATTGTTGCCTAAACACAAATTCAGTCCATACTAGACCGGTCCCTAGCCAGTTGTTAGAAACCACAGCTAAATCTAATTGCATGGCTTTGATTATGCTTAGCCCCGATAAAGCCACTAGGTCATTTTCCCCTAGATGGAGAATGAGCATATCAGGACAGGATCTGTCATACCTTATCTTAGCCAATAGAGGAAACAAGTTCTCCCAGCGCATGCCCCCTTTACCGCACCAGTAAAGTTCATGTCCAGCGCTGGGGATACCCAGGTTCCTTCCATAGATTTGATGATCCGCAAAGATCGCTGCCCACTTCACAAATGAGTGTCCCACAATCCAGATTTGTTTTTTGGCCGGATTCAAACCCCGAATGTCTCCTAGATGAAAGAAAACAGACCCAATAAGAAAAACTCAAACATACAACTTGATGCTTAACAACTTCTAACTTGGACTACTGTCCATGCGTCTTCTACAGCATATGTGTTGCTTTTTTTATTTTATTTTTATTTTTTCACATAGCGTGCACAGCAGTTAGAACTCCACCTTCCTATCCTTTTGATCGCATTCCAGCCCAAACCCAAACAGGCTGCTTCAGACGCTGCTCCTATACGAAAGGAATGTGTTGCATAATTCATTGGATTTAAACCTAACAATAAAAGTGTTCTTCTCATGACTACCAGCAGCTGGTGACTCGAAAGCTTAACGCCTGCCTCATGCACAAAGATTGGCCCACCCAGAACACCTGTAAAAGACTGAAAATCCCTCCACTCTTGTAATGGGCAACAACCTTGTATGTGAGTCACATTTAGGTGTATCCACACCCCTTGCCCCAATTGATCTGTTTTTGATTTGCATAACCATATTTTCAAAGTATCACCTTCCAAGCACACATCCCTGCCGCATAAGCCGCTATCATTCTTTAAACCTAAAAGTTCAGAAACTCTAAAAGCTCCAAAAAAGAGCCATATCATTACCAATCTAAAAAGCCTAATTTCATGAACGTTGTAACAAGATTTATGTAAGTACCCTAACATATGCTGGAGCAAATCGAATGTTATTGGCGCTCTTGTGTGTGGGCTTGACGCCTTCACCCTCTGCAATCCCTTCAAAACTCTCTTCACCAATATATGGTTATTTGGATCCCGGCCCCAATACAATTGTCCGTAGAAGGAAATTCCTGCTAGCTTACCAGCTATAGTGTTATGTGACAAACCCCTGTCAATTAAAGTTAAAACAAAATCAAGTATAAGGGGGATATACATCTCTTCTCTTTGTACAAAGTTATAAGTGTCAACATAACTTAGAAATTCATGCCATGCCAGCATATAACTTCGTTGTGTGGATGACGCTATTGAGTTCTCCACCAGCTGCAGTATCCTCAGTCCCCTAGCGCCCAGATGCTGATAGGCACCGATGATTTCTTGACTGCTGCCCCCGGGGCCAGCTCGCAAAATCTGTCCCACTGGGAACGAGAGAGCGCATCAGCAATTGAGTTATTGATACCTGCAATGTGTGCTGCGCAAAAAACAATGTTCAGACGCAGACTTAACAGCATGAACGCCCTCAAAAGGCCTAGCACCCTCCTGTCCTTGGCTTTCTGCCTTTTTATTAAGTGAAGGACTGACATTTTGTCTACATGAAAAAGGATTGTTCTGTTGCTAAGCTCTTGGCCCCATACCTAAGCAACTAAAAGGGGAAAAAGCTCCAAAAACGCTATACTGCGACCTTGGGAAATCCATTCTTCTGGCCACCGCTCAGCGCACCAGCGCCCATCCCAAAAAATGCCAAATCCATGTAAACCTGACGCATCTGAGTACATTTGCACCTGCCACTTCATACTTTCTTCGATGAACAACAGTGGCACTCCATTGAAATCCACTAAAAATAACAACCAAATCCTTAAATCCTCCTTTATGTTTTTGGTGAGCCTGATTCTATGGTGTGGCAGAGTTGCTCCCGACATGGCCATGCCCCACAACCTGCAGAAAGTCCTTCCTGCCCTCACTACTCTGCACGCAAAGTTCAGGTATCCTAATAGTCTTTGGACTTGCCTGAGTTGTAATTTGTCTACCTGAAGGGCCTCTTGAATACATGACCTAATTTCCTCTAACTTCTTCCTAGGAAGTCGAGCCACCATTTCCACCGTATTGATCTCTATTCCAAGAAAAGTAATCTGAGTGCTGGGCCCCTCTGTTTTGTCTCGTGCCAAAGGCACCCCAAATGCTTCTGCCATATGCTGAAAAACTTGTAAAGCCCTCTCACAATGTCCGGACTTCGCCAGTCCCATAAATAAAAAGTAATCAAGGTAATGGCACACCTTGCCTACCCTACACTCTTGCTGAAAAACCCACTGTAGAAATGAACTAAACAATTCAAAAAGGGCACAGGAAACTGCACATCCCATAGGTAAAACCTTGTCAAAATAAAAATATCCATTCAGCTGCATGCCCAAAAGCTCAAAGTCTATGGGGTGTATCGGTATCAATCGAAAAGCAGATTGAATGTCGCATTTGGCGAGCTCGGCCTGGTCCCCTAAACTTCGTACCATTTTTAGAGCCTCATCCACTGTAGTGTACGAGACTGCTGAGTCCTCGTCAGCAATAAAGTCATTAATAGAGCTACCCTCCGGCCACGAAAGGTGCTGAATCATGCGGAATTCGCCTGCCGCTTTTTTGGGAATTACCCCTAGCGGCGACACCATGAAATGAACAAACGGCATCTCCTCAAAAGGCCCAGCTATTCTGCCTAAGCCAACTTCCTCACCCAGTTTCCTGCCCACCACCTCCGGGAAATCTCTAGCAGACCTCAAATTCTCTGCCCAACGCCTGTATCTGGGGCCCTGGTAACCAATTCGAAATCCCTCCTTAAACCCCCAATAAAGTTTGGCAGCCGCCTCGCTATTCGGGTACCTGTCCAACCAAGGGATGAGCAATTCCCATTTAATTGGGGTAAAAGCCTTTTGGTATAGGAGGGAGTGGAGCTCCCCTGCCCCTGGCTGCTTGGATTTGTGGTTGTGGGGTATGCTCGGTTGTGTCTGATGCAGGTGTAAGGCATTGAAATAGCATATGTCTGCCTCCGCACTGGGAACATTCGTGTTTGAATCTACAATATGGCCGGTTACAATACCCCCTATTGTAGTTCCAGCAGGAGCCCAATCCGCTTGTATGCCCCCTTGTAACAGGCCCTGCCCCTCCCTGGGCGGCGCGCCCTGGAAAGGGCCGGTACGCCACCGGCAAACCACTAGCTGTGTGAGTGGTTTCCGTAAGCTGGGAGGATGACATCCACTGCAAACATAATTCTGTGTCTATATCACCCCAAGGTTTTGAAGGGTTCATGCTCATCCTGGCCCTGAACTCCTCGTCGTAATTTAGCCAGGAAAAACCACCAAAATGCATGTGGGCCTTGCGTACCACATCCATGTACTTAAAAAGTGAAACTGCCCTTTCCGGATATTTTTCACAATAAATGCTGGAGAAAATTAAAAATGCCGACGACCAATTGTCTATATTTCTCGGCACCCTGGGACGTCTTGCCAATTCCATTTCTTCCTCCTTGGACCCTTCTCTAGATTGGACATCTCTGTGTAGTAAACGGAAAACATCTACGTAGTCATGTTGCCATATCTTTTGTTTTGTCTTGTGAGACAGGTGAGTACCTAGCGGCATTGACACGCCCATGTATGGCAACCTACCTGGCACAGGTGAACTATCTTCCGTGTGTTCTTGACTAATGTTGTGGGCTGACTTACCAACCTGTCCACTTGCCTGTGCGGGCGCCACTTTACTGTGTACTTGAGGTTCCCTGTCCTGAACCTTTTCACCCCTAACCTGTGAAGAGACATCCCATGCCCCCCACCAACGTGGCTTACCCTTGGGAAGCTGTTCCTCACGTCGTCTCAGTTCTTCTTGAGAGATCCGCTCGAGATTCTCCTTCTGTACTCCAGAGTCCGCATCTTCATCTTGAACCTGTAACGATTGAACAGAGCTTGTTGTCCCAGCCCCCCTCCCTGAGCCCACTGCTGTAGCTGATTGTCCCTTTTGCAGACTTCTCAGTTGTTTACTAACATTCCGCTCCTCTAAGTGCTGTGGAAATCCTCGCCCCTGTGCCTTGTGGAGCGGAGATTTGGCTGCTTCCTCCCGGACGCTCACCATCTCCCACACCCCCATCGTAAGTGTCCCAATTAAAAACAGGCTCTCGCTCCAAAAACCTGTCCGCCTGTTGTGGATCCGCCATAAATTCCACATTAAAATCACCTTGGTCAGTGGCCGCTCTGTCCTTCGCAAATTCCCTACCTTTCGCTCTCCTACTACCTGCCGTATTCGTGGTCTGACATTGCTCCGCTCCAGAGCCACCTGACACCCTATCTGCCCCGTCTACTAGAAGTACCTTGCTGCTGGGCTTCCTTACGTCCCTATGTTTCCGCTGTGCTTCAGCAGTGGAGGCATGCTCTACCCACACCCACTGCCCTGATAAACTGCGTCCCAACTCTATCTCATCTGGCGCAAAAACTAATGGTGCCTGACGCGCCTCTGGAAAAATATATTCTCTGTTGAATCTGGTGTGCTCCAGCCCATTATCGTACATGTACTGTATAAAATCGTCTTGGCCTTGCTCTGCCAAAACCGCCTCTCTAAGCTGAGAAACCTCCCCATCTTCCTGTGGCTGGAAGCCTTCCTGCTCTGGAAGAAAAAACTCAGAAAGGTCCTCAGGGGGGTTGTCTGGAAGTCCAAAAACATCCCCTGCATCCTCAAAGTCCTATTCCCTGGCCCTAACCGAGGCGCAGGGTACATTCATATGTGTGCAGGCGCCCCCGCGGCCTCCTCATCGCTGCCACTCGAATAATCCACCAGCGGCTGGGGCTGGGGCGGCTGGGTAACTAAGGCAGTGTGTGGGGGGGGGTACAAATGGGGCCAACTGTTGCTTTGCGGCCCTCAAAACATTGTGGCACTGTAAATACTGGCACTGGCCTGGGGCGGGGCTGCCTGACTGTAGCTGCTCTGGCCTGTCTGCCCCTGCCCGCCGCCACGCGCTGGGAGCCTGGGTCAAGCCCACCCACGTCTAAAGCCTCCCTCCCAAATGGGGGAGTAGCCAACTCACCCGGCAGCCTGACCACACAGCCAGACCCTCGTAGCATCGCAGGGGATAAGGAGCGGGAAGACTGACCCCTCCACAGAGCTGCTTGCCGGGCGTGCCCCGCTGCCTGCCGTGCCCCTCTGGCCGAACGCGCTCTCCTCGGACCTTTCCTCGTAGCTGCCGTCTGCCTGCAAGCGTCAATGGCTCTCTTGACTCCGTTCGCCGCCTGTCTCCTCGGGGGTCTGTGTGGTGAAGGGGAGTCAGCTGCGCCGCCGGTGCCTGCCGCCAGAAGGTCACTCCTGCCGGCTGCCGCTATGACGCGGAGCGCCTCCTGCAGTGCCTCCTGAGTAACCATGGCCGCCCAGAAATAGTCACTAAATGCCTGCAATTCCGTGCAAGAATGGCCCGCCTCGCCGAAAAACGCTCCTGCCTCACCAACGGAGCCTAAAATGGCGCTCCCTGACTAACGCCCACGCACTGAGCCTCGCGCGCGCTGCCCTGCACTAACGCGTCATCGCTCCGGGTCTGTCCCACCGGGCGAAAATCCGCGGGGGGAGACTGCTTCGCTCTGCTCCCCCCCGAGGATTACATTGTGGAAATGCATGACATGTACATGCATAAGGAAAGTCAATAGACAGGTAGGTTCTGATAGCATGCTTACTGTATTTTTTTATTCTCAGAACAGAATGGAAGCCAGAGCAACCAATGGTATTTTTAATACCCGTATGCTGAGCAGAAAAGACAAGAATCGCCAAAACCCAACACTGAAAGCAAACCTTTAAACAATGCAATTCAAGACTCTCCAGCTGATACCTTGGCATTTCATGTGGCTTAACTTAAAGAATCAGTACTCACAATGCATGCTAGTTGTTGCTAACACAGTGAGCATAACCTAAATCGTCTGCACTCATAGCTGTCAAGAGATGAATCCAGTTCGGACTGGGACAGAAGATAGGAGCAGACACCAAAATAAAAGTCGTCCCCATTAGCGAATAACCTAGGTAAAAAATGGGCCACATTTTAAAATTGGACAGTTTTGAACTTGTAAAGACAAGCTGTATAGGTGTTTTGCAAGGAATGGGTGAATGCAGGCATCTTGCTTGATACAGGCAATCTTTGTGAAAGTAGCAGCCATATCAACTGTAGAAACCGGCCCACCAGACTGTAAAACAGGACCCCAATACTCCAAAAACCAGCCCACCCACTGACCTATTAGGCTAGCATATCGGGCATTGCCTGATTGCCGTATATGCCAGTCCAGCATGTAGGCTGAGGCTGAATGATAAATCATGGAAGACAGTGAGAGAGGTTCGAGTGCTGAGCAGTGAGATTGGTTTCAGATGATAAAGAGACAGAACCGATATTCTGTACTTGACAAAGGGAGACCTGTGAAACAGGCTTGTTGTATTCCTCTCCCCTCCCCTCATCTGCAGCCCCCACACAGTGTCTGCACTCAGTTCTGCCTGTTCCCAGTGTTCTATTTTCTTCCCTTAACAATTATGTGCATGCCCTTAAACTAAAGAGGAGGGGGCGGGGTCTCCACTGCTTCCGGGCACATACTTTTATTATCCTAAGCATTAAAGAGAGGACAGCAATGCTTACATTGTTAAGATGGCGGGCACCGTCACTCATTTTGGGAGACCAAAGCTTTTATTTGATCATGAGAATAAGAGAGAGCGAGATGAAAAAGAGCCTGCAGGGCGAGATAAAGAGACATCCTGTATAGGGTGGTGGAAAATAGAGGAATGAGGTGGAATCAACACTAGACAGCCTTGGTATTTAGCAGGCATAGCATTTCGAGCTCAGGTAGGGTGCTTCTAATAAAAACGTTGCTCCCCTGCACCAATAGAAACATTTTTTACCAAATAAGCACTGCAGGGTAGACAAACCTTGTCGGGGAGGCAGGAGTGCTGTCCATGGTGCTGATGACACACCCTAGTACTCTTGTATTTTTCCTTACCCAAGGTGATCTGGCCAGAATGCTAGAGGCCTACACTTACTCTAGAGAAGCCCAAGTGATGGTTGTAGCTAGGCCTAAGTAGTCCAGGTTCATAGTTGTTCTGGCTGCATTCATGCGCACTTCGTAGACCTGACGGGAGAACAGTATAGAATTCTCCATATTTATTTCCCGGATTTTATGAACAAAGAGTGGCAGTAGAAGCCAACATCCACTGCCTGGCTCCAGTTGGTCTGTCACAGACGAGTCACAGCAACAGCAAATTGGCAAGTCGAGAGAGAAGAGGCCAAAGGTGTGTCAGTGGAGGAAATAGAAAGTGCAAAAGTAGGCAAGGAGGAAAACTTGGTTTTATCAGCATAGTTAACAAGTGACTCCATGTCATTAAGGACACTGTTCTAGTCCTGCATTTGTATTTAACAAGCTCATGTTTCCTGGTTCGTCGAGGTTCACTGCAGTTGCTAGATAACAAACTAACAAGCCGGAAAGCAATGAATCACGAAAAAGAAAAGCCCAGGTCTGGAGAATTGCGTTGTTGGTGACAAGTCACCTGCTAACAGGTCTTTGACTTCTGCACTAAAGAACTCGCAAAGTCCCCCTCATCTCTTCTTTCCCTAGTGAACCATGAGCCTGGTAACTGCACACAGCTTCTATCTGGACTCACATTCACTGGCCTTGTATCATGATGTCTGGGGTACCTGGAGAGCAAAGAGCCAACTCACCCATGCAGAGTGACTGGGAGAGAGAGTTAAGGGACTGTTATCAGGACAAAGGGGCTCAATTGGATACTGAACAGAAGAGATACATGTGGCACCAGTGCTTTAAATGGGCCAGTACTGTCCGGTATGGAGTATCAGCACTTTTTTATTTTGAGAAGGATAGTACAGGCACTTCTCGAGCGTGACATAATACATTTAATTGGAGAGTACCAACACTTCTCAGAAACAAGCAGGTACTCTCGTATAGAGTACCTGCACTTCTATTTTTCCATTTTAATCACTGTGTGGCACCAACTGCAGATATAAACATCATGGTCAGGATAGATATATATCCAGGAGAGGGTATGAAGGACAATCATCCAGAGACTTCAGAAGTCAGGATTAGCAAGTAAAAATAAAATGTATTTGAGTTGGTTAATATGTTCATTCATGGGGCATGGGAGGGATTTAGGGTGCTGCCTGTCCACTGGGTATGCAAAACTTGAGGAAAGTGAATTCAGTGCACATTTGAAGTATGAGTGTGAATGTGCCTTTCTTTTATCTTCCAACTTGGGGTAAGTAGTATTTTTTTATAAGTTGCTAGGAAAAAAAGGTTTTAATTTATAATTGAAACAGGTAATAAAGGATAATTTGCACTACATTATATAGATTTGCAGCAAAAATGAAAACACGAAAGCAAGAATATATGTATTTCATCCTTGAAAAAATCTCCAAACATTTTCATACTGGTGAATGGAATTTAGCCTCTGTGCATAAAGTCATTCATAAAACCTTACACGATGCATTTTGTCCTTGCAGTTCGTTAATAAAGATATAGACGAAGACTTTCAGCTTTGCATGATTGATGAACGTGCAACAGATATAACTAATAATATAGATCTCCTTTTATGACACAAAAGAGCTTGTAGATGACGCGAGGCACCTAATAAAGATATGTAATGTTCAAGTCTGATTTGAATACCTATTTTCTTACTACATCATCTAAAAGCTGGATCCAAAATGATTCTTGTAATGTGTCACCAACCGCCCACAGAATATTTTTGACATTGAAAACAAGAGAAAAATGTCGGGATAGAGCTTATATAACAATTTAGGCTTATAATAAAAATGTCCATCTTGAGTAAAAATTGATACACCGAAAGTTGGCACCACGAAAGATAACGCTATCTAATTTAGTACAAAGCTTAAAAAACACTTTCTTCTTGTTAGATCCTATAAGAATACAATATAATTTGTCAATGCAAAAAAATGAAAGTCTCACAGATTGTTTTAGCTATTTCATAGAAGTATGGCCTAATTTTACTGACCTATGGCTTTAAAAAGTTTCTAATTTGTTGGAAGATGTTAAAAAATAATAGACAATCCTTATGAAAGGAGTTCTGGATTTCCTCCCAAAGTTTAAGTATCTTGATAGATATAAAATCTGTAATCTATTGAAAATCGGCATCTTCCCATTTTTTAAATACACCTGTTTAAGCCCATGTTTTGGCATTGTGGTGGAATACTGAATTCATTTAATACGGAAATATTTTTTGCATAGCCCTGTCATTTATAAAGTTTTGTAGCAATTTTTGGCGGGATATTTAGGAGATTTAAGAAATAAGGGTGGATCGATAGATGATTCTTTCAACATCATATTGATTGGGAAAGTAACAAAGAATTTTATCTTAATAGTCTGGAAGTATGAGAGTTTAGACATGATAAGAGATTAGCCAACACAGCTAGCTAAGAAAACCTGACTTTGGGAAGAGCTAGAGGTCCACATTGATTGTTGAGTTTGATTTTAGATTGCTTTACACAATGTCTTTATCCTTTCTGTATCAACTGGTTAACAGATTTGTTGAGCTGATAAAAAAGATTGTCTAAATTACCAGGTGCATTGCAAAATGGAAAACATGTTAACATGTGGGGATTATAGGGGTAAAGTGTGGGAAGTTAAATAAATGTATGAGTTTTTTTTCAATTAATATTTATTTAATTGGTAATTAATTATGTTAGTTGAGAAAGTGCATTTTTTAAAATTTCGATGTGTGTTTTGAATTGTGTGGTGTTGTAGGGTAACAAATAAAAAAAGTATATTTATGTAATAATTATTGTTCTTGCTTTTAAATACATTTTTTTAAAAAATATTTATTTGTTTGGAAATTGTTTTTTATTTTATTTCATATAATATTTGTAGGTATTTGTTGTACGTATTTAACACTATAATATCTTTTACTTTTTTAAAATATTAAATATATTTGAATTTTTTACATATTTATCTTTTTTTTAAATTTATTTAGTATTTAAATATTTTTATTGCTGTTAAAATGTAGTTTGTTTTTAATTTTGACCTGACTGGGGTGAAAATATGAATTATTACTCCTCTGAAATCCAACACTTTCCATACTCTTGCACTCACTGGAGTGGGAATAGTAATTTTTACCACTCCGCTATCCAACACGTTCCCTACTTTTACAATTATTGGAGTGGGAATAGTACATTTTATCCCACCACTATCCAACACTTTCCCTACTGTTGCAGTCACTGGACTTGCAATAATAATTTACCCCTCCGCTATCCAACACTTTCTCTACTGTTGCACTCACTGGAGTGGCAATAGTAATTTTTACCCCTCCCCTATCCAACACTTTCCCTACTGTTGCACTCACTGGAGTGGGAATGGTAATTTTACCCCTCAGCTATCTAACACTTTCCCTACTGTTGTGTAGTTCCTATATATCCTATGCAGGATCTGCGCGTTTGGATAACATAAACTGTGGGTTTGGTGGTAGACTGGTTCCAAGCACCCCCACCGGATATGTTAGCCTGTTTGCATAAGCTAGCTCACAGTGCAACTAGAATCTCCTCTTCCCGGGGAGAGAATAGTTTTTGACAACCTCAGAACATGACAACCCTGATCCCTCAGGATCGCAGAAACAATATACTACTTTTTGCCTAGTCACTCGTGCTCACTGCGTTTGTCTCAGAGATACACAGAATAAACAGTATGGGCGTTTCAATAAGAACTTATTGAACAGTTGTTATTCTGCGCCTGCTGTGTTACCGCTTCGACAGCGGTCAGGAGTGCTAATTTGATACATTGCTAGTCGGTCTTCCTACATTTGACTCAAGGTTAGAATCTTTTAACCATGATGATGAAAGGTCACATGACAGCTGTTCTATTCTATTGGTGATTACTTGTTTAAATGTTGTTTGGGAATAATCACTTTCATCTGGTGAGCAAGGCGACGGGTTCGCTGAAACGCGTCAGATTGGGGCACTCTCGATTCACTTTTCAATGAAATAAAAAAATTCTGCAAATGCGAAACCTGACTGAAACGTCCGTTTCTCCCTGGAGGTGCTGTGCAGCATTCTTTTGGAGCATTGTTCGATATATGTACATATATATATAATTATTGTAAATGTGTGTATAATTTTAAAATGATAAAAGAAATTAAAATGAATAGTTTATTTATTGTTTTAAAGGAAATATATATGAATTATTATGTATGCGTGTTTAACTTTTTAAATTAAGTTTATTTTTTTATAATTTTTTTACATTTATAATAAATCTGCTTTATTTTTTATATTCATTTTATTATTTAAAATATTTAATATTTATTATTTCATTATATATATATAATATATATATATAAAAAATATATATATATATCCTTAATCCAAAAGGGATCCTTCCTGAATGGTTCCCGTAGTCAGGTGGCGCATATGCCGGCAGGACCCCAAAGCCGTGAAATTTGTGCACAAGTTTCAAAGGTTCTCAGAAAGGATTCAATGCGCACTCAGAGCGAGGGTAGATAACACCAAGTTTATTTTTCGATAATCGCTACGCGTTTCGAGACCCACCGGTCTCTTGATCACATGATTTTGCTTGTCTACCGCTACATGCATAAATAAAGATATCAAGTGATTTAGGTGAATAAACACAAAAGAGGCATTGTAGGTATCTGTCTGAATTTAGAGAAATGGCAACATGAAGGACTCATAACATGGCATGAGTACTGCTTCCTAAAGAAAGATTACCCCAAGTTACCTATTTTATACCTTTTGCCAAAAGTGCATAAAGATTCAAGGAGACCTCCGGGGAGACCTATAGTTTCCTCAATAGGCAGTGTCAATGAAAACATCAGTAAATATATCGATCACTTTCTACAAGACTATGTTAGTGCACTGTCTTCCCACATTGAGGATACTAAGGACTTCCTAAACAAAATCTCTACTATCAAATGGGAAGAGGGGTTCACACTCATGACTATGGATGTGAGCTCACTTTATACCATAATTGACCATGAGCAAGGCATAGCTGCATGCCTACATTTCATGCAGGCAAGAGATATAGCGTACCTGGAACACACGCACATGCTTGTAGAGATGCTGAGGATATGTTTGAAGAACAACATTTTTATATTCAATGGGGATCTCTACAGGCAAGTGCGTGAAACCGCGATGGGTTCTAGCTTAACTTCGATATTTTGTCAGTGAACCCAGTGGTTGGTGCCTGAAGCATTCTGGGGTGTCCAATATTGGTCCAGAAGGACCAGACCCTCACCCCGTTTTCAAAACTATCGCTCACTATGCAAGTGAATCAATTTAGATTATTATCACTGAATTGTAATACTATTGAAAGCTGTCACATGTGGCTATTCTCAAATCTGTCTCTTTGTGTTAATGTTTGACAAACTAGAGTGTGGGAATTAGACAACCATTCAATGGAAAAAAGAGAGATAATAAGTTAGTAGTGCACAAGACAGAATGTAACACTAGAGGTGGAGGAACAATCTATTAAAATAGAGATAGATTCAAATAAGAGGTGTACAGGACTCCTATTTTTGGCAAACAACTCTCACATCACCTGTTTAGCCCTGCTCAGTCACATACAATATATGGAAGCCACTGACATTCAAACATGAAATGCAGGAGTGGTTTAAGTGAGAAATAATCTAGACCACCTCCTCATGTTCATAGAATCAGTAAATCACAGAAATGTCTTATCATCCTTCCACACCTAATCCACTCATAGTTGAAATAGTGCCACGGTAGGAGTGGCATCTATAGACAGCATTTTACTAATTCATTTATAAAGTCCTATCATTACTAAATAACCATGCTCATTTTTATGTTAACTACTTGAACTGTGTTAATTTCATATTTAACTTTATTTGGTTGATCGTCTTTTTTTTTTAGGTTTTCCTCCATTTGCAGGTTGGTCCTGCCTAAATCGCTGCTCACAGGGCAGCCTTGAAGGGGGATTCGGACAGATCCCCGCTTTGTGCATGGAAATAAAGTCAAAAGCCAAAAGCAGAGGTGAATTTAGAAGCTCAGTGATGGGCCAGGCAATGTGTTTAACTTAATTCTATCTGCTTTAAGGTAAATACAGTGCCTGGACCCTTGACTTTAAAGCAGCTTCTCCAGCAGTGGGGTCTGCATGCCATGCCTGGATGTAGAATCTTCCTGGCACTCTGGAATGTAGACTCCACCCACGCTCCCCTGCTGGAAATGTTACTTTGAAGAGAACTGACAGGGGCTGGCCAGTGTAAGTAACCTAATTTAATTAGAATTACTGTGTTTACATTGTCTATCACACTCACAGAATGGAGAGCACAAGAATTCCATGTGTTCAGTGGCGGCTCCTGCACTAGGGCTGCATTGAAATAAAGAAAACATAAAATTATAATAACTCGTTATTATCATTTTATTTTTCCCTGCTGCAGAAGCTTTGTGGGCAGACGGGCAGCTCTGCTTACAGAGCAGGGAAAGTGAAGAATGATTTGGACTCCCAAACCTGAGCATGAATGTTTGGCCGGCCTTCTCGGGCGCCCAAACCAGTATTGCATGCCTTCCCTGTTCTCAATTACAGCCTGCATTGAAAATGAGCCCAGGCCCCCATTCCTGGCTGAGCGTCAACACACAGCGCTCAGACCAATCACACTGCTTCATGGCAGCGTTGGGATTGGCTCAGGGGAGCCTAGGAGCCAGGTGGCTCCTGCTTCTCTGTTCCGACTGGAGAGACAACGGTGGGACAGCAGAGGGGAGACCTTGTAATCGGGTAAGTTTTATTTTTTTGCCTCCTCTACCCGCTGCCCCTTGCCCCCCGCCCCGTTCTCTGCTAGCCTCCACTAGTTATTTTCATTACTCACTAAGCAAAATGAGGAATTCTTGTTCTGCAGGACATTTTGAAAGTGCAGCCTTCCTCCTTTTTTGAAAATCTGTTGCATGTGGATTCAGATATGGCAGAATTGCCTGCATTTTCGCATCTTCTTACTGCAGATTGAAAAAGAAGGATTTCGCTCACCCCTGAAGGGAACTGTTACGACCGTAGTTTCTACTGATTTCAAAAAGATGTCAATATCTTTCTTTCTTGAACTTCTTTTCCTCAGTACCCAGGCCTTCCCGCTCATGAAACAAAAGCAGTTTCTAGTAAGTTCTAGGCACACCGTTCTCCTAACTCAGAGTTCATCACTTTGGAAATGCACCTAGATCTACAAATTCCTCCAGTTTGGCAAGGGACTGGGGTAAACCTGCTGCTGATGCTGTACACTTGACATATTTATTTATTTATTTACGTAATTTTTATAGCGCAACAATTGCCCTGGGGTGTCTCGGCGCTGATGTACTTCTTCCATTGACTGTACACCACTCTCTCACCCACCCCTCAGGCCTTCATCCAGCTATTGTGGGGTTCCATGGAATATATTTTGCATGATAAAACATTCTACAACCCCATCACCAAAGATGCTTGACTGCTACTTAGAGTGGTCAGCTGTTTTCAAGTCTGACCACTTAAATTCCCAAACTGAAGACAATATAAGACCCAATATAGCAGGCCATTTCTTTGATCTGCCATATTGTGCAAGCATGTAGCCAGATCCGAGTACAACAAAGATCTTTGTCGGGCTCTGGATCCATCAGCCATAAACAAGTACTCCCAAACCTAATCAGATCAGCTCTAAGACAGACATTTGGTGACCCAAATGACTTTTCTCATGTTGCCTACTGCATCCTTAAATTCACCCACTTCCTAGAGCAACTGAGCTCTTCTCCTGGGGTGTGAGATTTTTGGGCTTATCATTGCTTACTTCATTAAAGTGGTAAGTATGAGGTAAACGTACAAGAAATGGTCACAATCTTCGACACAAATCGTATTTGAAAATAACAAATCCTAATCTGTTTGTACACCAACTGCAAAAACTAGAGCAGAAAAAGGAAAGATTCATGTTGTTTATTTCAGGATCCTGTAGCAATTGCAAGGTGAACAGAGTGCCAGAAAATAAGTGAAGAGTAAAATATTGTGGTGACCTGGACAATAAAGGAGATGTATATTGCAAACGACTGGGTCCTCTCCTGAGTGCTTTCTAGTATGCTGGCCTCGCACTCTCTTGGTTCTGGTTTGTTAAATTCTAGAATCCTTACTTTCTGCATGTGATTTCTCTCTGTCTCACTAAGGAATCAGGTGGAAAGACCTGTTGATCCAGGACCGTATTTAGGGCTTTAGGTACACTTTGGCAGATGGGATAGTCAGATACAAATGTGGCAGGTGTCCCATCCACCATGTCACATGTGAGTTATAGCCTATGGCAAGTGTAATATAGCGGACATATCCGTCATATTTTGACAGAGCATCTTGTCCGCCATTCCCACCAAACCCCAATAAGCCCCTTAGTATCTGCGGATGGTTTCCCACACGCGCCATTCACAAGTCCAAACAGTTCAATGGTCAACAGCACGTTTATCTGTGGGGAGTCACAGCTGTTTACAAGATTTTACTACCTTCCTCCCTTTGACTCATTTTCTACACCATTAAGCTCATTAATGGTGGAGTTGCGTGCCATTTCATCACATCACAGGAAGACAGACATGTTTTATTGGCTACTCAATCTTTCTCAATGAAGATGAGGTCACATGAGTTGTTAGTCACAGTTGATATTTCCCATCACAGATGTTTTGGGCCCCGATACAATGCGGACAAGCCTCAATGATTTCCAGTCATTGAGCCACGTCACGATCCCGACATTTGAACCTGACTGACAGTTGGTTCGCCTGTGTAATTCGGACAGACATTTTGGTATTTCTAGGCCATATTCCACCAAGTACAGTCAATATTTTGTTTTCCCGCGTCCTTCCTCTTCCGCGGAAGTATGTAGTGTATGTGTGGGATTCTCTGACATAGGCCAGCGTGCTGCCCCCCCTCATCTGTCCCTCACACGCAAAGTCTAAGCCCTACAGAAGCAAATGCTGATCCGCTTCTCTCCCCAGACAATGGAAAAATAAATAATGGGGTAAATCTGCGGACAAACCAGCAATTAACGAATGTTCCTATTTCTTGCGTCAACCCCTGTACAAATATGCCTATGCATCTCAGCTTTTTCTTCATACTGCCCGATGATGACTACAGTAAAACATTTTCTGGACTAAGTAAAGAATATTTACGTGCCCGAATTAGGGCATCCCCTCCTGCCTTTGTGTGCCTGTTTTTTGTATGTGCTGCCCCAAAGGATTGACCTACGATTGTTCCCTAAAGCCGCAGCTACGCTAAATCTGCTAGAAATGTCCCCTCAATAAGGGTTTGCCAGCCTACATTATAGTCACGTCAGTTACAGCTTCACTAGCTCTTAAAACAAATAGACACATGAGCACACACACACATGCATACACAGTGTGTAGTCTTTCGGAGACACAACAATACACACAGACGTTAAATGCTCACATTAAGATAGCCACAGACATTCATATTGTAAAACACAGTAGCACACATACAGGCAACCAACCACGGGACTCATGCACATAATATATATATATATATATATATATTGCTTCACGTAGCAGGCAGTTTTCTGGCTGGCAGAATAAGAGGCACACACGGATTTGATATATAAAGCTAAAAATGCTTTATTCGGTGCTTATATATATATATATATATATATATATATATATATATATATATATATATATATATATATATATATATATATATATATATATATATATATATATATATATATATATATATAATTTGTCAATGCTGAAAATGAAAGTCTCACAAATTGCTTTAGCTAATTCATAAAAGTATGGCCTAATTTAATTGAACTGTGGCTTTAAAATGTTTCTCGTCTGTTGGAAGATGATAAAAAAAATAATAGACACTCCTTTGCATATCTATTCACTGAAAACACTTTAGAAGGTACGTAATGGTTGTTTACTCACATAACAAGAAAACGATCCTTAAAAAAAATATAAAAAAATTCTACAACTAAATATCATTGTAAAGCACACTATAGATACAAAACCTAATGAGCACTAAAATATGGCAGCTATAGTGAGCTAAAAAAAATATGAAATATGTACTTAGAAACAACGTTTCTAATTCTGTGTATGTTAAAACAGCATGTGAAAACCAACTGATATTTTCACTTCCCTTGTTGGTAGTTAGGCCGTCACTTATCCAGGGTTATGGCAGGAAGTTGAGTCATGTTTCTGTTTGAGTCAGAGAGTCACAGGACAACGCTTAGCTGCTGACACACTTCGCCTTACTTTGACTCAGAAACCCCCGTATTCTTCTCTAAGCGATATCCGTGCTTCAGGTCACAAAGTCCGGCAGATCATGTCACAGCCATTCAGTGGTGTGAAGTTAGACACCGCCCTCATTACCTCATTCTATTTCGACCATGTATCCGTGTTACTTCTCCAATGATGCAATCCGCTGAACCCTATTTAGAATAACATTATCAGAAAAATTGATTAAACTTTTCTAAATTCATTAGGCATGTGCTTAGGGTCTTGCATGTGTGACTGGAAGCTGTGTTGTAGAAAAGTGTAATTTAGTAGTTAGGCATCATGAGTGGTGTGGCTATGTACTCGTCACTGGAGTACTGCGTATTAGACAATTCTATGCATGTAGGAATTGGTCCCACCATAGACTATAAGCAGAGGGGGAACAACGTTTACAACGCTTCTTTTACAACGCACTACCTTTACAACGAAACTTTTACAACGCAACATCCATTCCAAGGCATGCCATTACAACGCAACCATTACAACGCATGTCACTACAACGCATACCACTACAACGCAAGTCATTACAACGTAGTCATTACAACGCATACCATTACAACGCATACACATAGTACCCTTACACTATCCAACACTTACCCTACTGTTGCACCCCCTGGAGTTAGAATAGTAATTTTTACCCCAACCCTATCCAACACTTACCCTACTGTTGCACCCCTTGGAGTTAGAATAGTATTTTTTACCCCTACACTATCCAACACTTACCCTACTGTTGCACCCCCCTGGAGTTAGAATAGTAAATTTTACCCCTACACTATCCAATACTTACCATACATGCAATGTAATGGTATGCGTTGTAATGGTATGCGTTGTAAAGGTTGTATGCGTTGTAGTGGAATGCGTTGTAAAGGTAGTTTTTAGAGATGCGTTGTAATGGCATGCGTTGTATTGGAATGCGTTGTAATGGATGTTGCGTTGTAAAAATGTGTTGTAAAGGTATGCGCTGTAACGACATACATCCTAGTGGAGTGAGGGCAATTCAGAAGAAGCACACTTTGGGCCTGATTTACAGTTTGGCGGATCGGTTACTCCGTCACAAACATGACAGGTATCCAGTTCACCCTATTACAGGTGCCATATGATTTTATACCCTTGTAATAAGGCAGACAGGATATCCGTCACATTTTTGACATGGTTAACCCGCCCACCAAACTCAAAATCCGACCCTTTGTCTTCATTCCTGCATTCTTATAACATGGGCCAGCTGCAGCATGGATTGTGGTATAAAAGGCCCTGAGTGCCAGTGTTGTCAAGCCATTGCCTGCTGAGATTGGAATGAGTTGATTAAACCTTTTGTACCGATGAAACTGAAGACACTGCCTGGTAGAAGAAAATTTGCAAGCTACCAAGAGTTAAATCTTTAACCTCAATTTGGTCTCTCTCGTCAACCAGTGCTTCCCTTTGAATGGTGCCCTAAATGGCCCAAATAGATTACTCCTGCTGGAAAGATGATTGTGTCTTGTTAAGTTTCGATTTCATGACCAGATGAGAGAACAGACTTCACCTCCATCTTTTTTTATGTGGAAGAACTTACCTCTGTGAACCAGCTAGTCATCTACCCAGGTGCGCAGTCTGATGCCCTTTGTAAGGACTCCAACCCATGGTGTTGAGACCCCTGATACTGACTTGAAGCCGCAGGCAGAGCTCTGAATTGAAGTTGGGCCCTCAGGAAACAATAGTGGGCCAAAGGTAGGGGTACATGCAAGTGAGCATATTGCTGGTCAGTTGTCAACATGAAATTCACTGGATAATGGACTTAACAAACTTGCTGACTTTTGGCAAAGGAAAAAGAATAGAGAGATCCCCTTCATTATTCCGAGACTGGTACATGAATCACAAACCAATTCTGAAGATCCTGCAACCTTTCTTGAAGTGCTCTCTGCCATTACCACTTCTCGACTGCTTCAAGAGAAAGGACTTTCTTTGTATCTCCCAGCTGGAATATGGTACTCTCTGTTGACCCCTGTCCATGGCACTGGAAGGTGGGTCACAGTGGGATTGTAATATGATACTCTATATTCTAAAATGTATGGGGACTCTGATGAACGGTGTAGGCTTTCCAAAAAGTACGTACTATGTATTAGTTCAAGCACTGACTTTCAGTGCCCTCTTAATTGTATAGCTGTCTCGAAGTTATGTGGCAAAAAGCTCAAATTATGCATTATATTATGTGGCAGTATTATTTTCTTCCATCCGAGCTACAATTTCTTTGTCAAATCTGCAAATTATGCCAATAATGTGTCAAATTCTGTAAACCCATAAATATGTGGTAATTGCTGCAGTCACAGAATGGATAGATTTCCTGGCCCTCACCGTTGTCCATTGTTTTATCAAAATGTATTCATGAAAGGTAAACTAAAACTAAGCATTTTAATTCACATAGCACTCCAGTTGTTAGACCCACTTTGAAAAAAAAGCATTGTCAAGAAAACAACCATAAAAAATGTAATATTAAAAATGCATAATGAATAATATGTGTACTATAGTCCTATACTGCCTTCGGCCTCATGGTTTATGATGTCACCAGAACCCCTCATTGTCAGTTCTGGGCCATATCACACAGTTACGTCAGTCTGAGTTCTCAATATAAAATGTTTCACAAATAATATACAATAGCTCATAATTTGAGGTGTCCATGGTCTAGTCATGTCATTTCCTATGACGACATTGTAGGGGGTTCAAAAGGATTAAATGTCAGTTCTGTGACCACTTAAGTTTTAGTTACTGGACACCACTGTCTTGAATCACTAGATTTTTTACAAGTATGCTACATTTTTAACTCGTATTTCTTGGTTCTACTGTCAAGATCCCCATTTTATTTTGGCTGAGAGTTGGAAAACGTACATTTAAAAGTAAGATCTCCCATGATCCGTTAATACAATTTATAATTTGCCTGACAGATGTCCCTGCTATGGTCCATTCGGCCACTTATTAATCCACAATAAAGAACTAGATTTTGCACAGTTATATCAACTGTTTAAGCCAGTGACTTCACCAGTTGCCAGTATCAGAGCATTGTGGTCATCAAGAGGGAAACATCATTTACACTGCATGCAACACAACGCATGCCATTACAACGCGGTCATTACAACAACCACATTGTAACAACGCATGCTATTACAACACAAGTCAGAACAACATCTTACTCTATGGGTAAGAAGGTGTTGGATTTAAAATCCAATACATTCCCTACTGTTGCACACGCTGGGCCAAAATAAGGGGCACATTAGGTTTGTGGATTTTCCGCATCCTCCGGGCCGGCGGAAGCCACCGCCGCCCCGGAGGATGCGGAAAAACCACAGCGGACCCACCAAAGACCCCCATAATAATAATGGGGTAACCCTAAAGGTACTGGACCTGGGTGATTACTAATATAAACAGACAATGGTCCAAGACCCAATTTTTTCAAAAATGAAAAATCAAAGATTTAACAACTCAAGGTGTGCATAAAATTCACAACCCAAACACAATTAAATGACAAACAAAAGAATAGGCAACTGTAATAAATTCAAGCTTTTTATGCATTTGATTCATGCTTGGAATTCAGAAATATATCTACAAATGTTTACATTTTATATACAATGCCCCGTATCAAGAGCGTGCAGTAAAAGAAAGGAAAGTGTCAAAGGGCGTGATGGTGATGAGGTGAAAACGGAGGACAGAAATCACACAGAGTGTATAAAAAAGTTATTCCGTATTGATCAGAAGAAACAGTCAACAAAGGACTAGAGCAATAAACCCTGGCCACATTAGTAAGTCAAATAAACAGTCCTTAATCATGTTCATGAGACATTAGATGTATAAATGTCTGCACTGAGGGGAAAGTAACATAAGTGGTCCAGGTATTCTTAATTATGTGTCGACGTTTCGACTCGTCTTGGGGCCTTGCGGTTAGTTAGTCCTGGGCCATGCGAGTCTTCTTCAGGACGGATATGACGGGGCAAGGGATCAAGTAGATGACCCTACAGAAAATACAGATATCAGTGAGGTCGTTGCCTATTTTCTATTAAAATTGAAACCTAGGGGAGGGTTCAAAATTAGCTTACCCTTCACAAGTTCGGGGGTAACTCAGTCTTTTCAGACGCGTGAAGGTGTCTTAGAGGTCCCCTGAAAAAATCAAAGAGGAACCTAAGCATTACAATCATGCTAGCCCAGTGGAAAAATTAATTGCCAGGACGACCAGTATAAGTATGTAGTGAATTACCTTGTATTTGTTTTCATTGAGGTTCATATGTTAATCCTGAGTTCAATATTGAAATTATTTCTCCTCAGTTCAATTATAGGCACTTGTACAGCTACCAGGAAACCTCATTGGTTGTGTCTGAAAGGTAAGGCCATTGACTCGTAAGTTCCAATACCTTGTTGCGCAAACAGAATAGTAAACAGATGGCCAGTCAAGGGCCAATTACCTGTGTGAAGGTATCAATGCCAAGAAATCCAAAGTGAAAAACGAAGTCAGGGACAGCAACTGCAATGTGCAAGAAAGGGGATAAATGTCCATTCCTAACGGGAACGCTGCGCGTTATGCTGGCAGGGCTGCCTAATAAACTCAACAGTCCGATCAGAATGCTGCACTGTGTAAAAACCCTTCCTAAAATCCGCTGCGCGTTATGTTGGCAGGGCTGCCTAATGAGCTTACTTATCAGTCCGGGCAGAATTGGCTGAACAGTAGCCATGCGTGAGGATAAGTGTTCATTTTTAACAAAAACGCTGCGCGTTATACTGGCCGAGCTGCCTAATGAATTAATCAATCCGAGCAGAAAATTCTCTTACACCTCGCTGCGCGTTATAATAGCAGGTCTGCCTGATGGACTTACTTGTCAGTCCGAGCAGAGGTGTCCGATCAATGGACACACGTTCAGAAACCTCCACACCGAGCAGAGGAACCATTCGGTAATGGAAGTATTTAGCCGCGTTTGGAGTAATAGAGCGCGAAAACGGACTAATCCGTGGCAGGACACTTCCTGGTGTCCGATGGACACTCCCTTTGACGAGAATTTGGACGGATACAAGTTAATAGCAAGGACTCTACAGGGTATAATTCAATTACTGGCAATATGAGCGCCTTGGATTATATTATGGATGTCAAAAAATTAATAATTAAAATTATGAATTACGGGATTATTGTTGCGTAATGCATATTCCTATTTGTTGATAATTCACTGGAGTGTAAATTATCAACAAATAGGAATATGCATTATTAATTAATTAATTAATTAATTATTAATTTTTTGACATCCATAATATAATCCAAGGCGCTCATATTGCCAGTAATTGAATTATACCCTGTAGAGTCCTTGCTATTAACTTGTATCCGTCCAAATTCTCGTCAAAGGGAGTGTCCATCGGACACCAGGAAGTGTCCTGCCACGGATTAGTCCGTTTTCGCGCTCTATTACTCCAAACGCGGCTAAATACTTCCATTACCGAATGGTTCCTCTGCTCGGTGTGGAGGTTTCTGAACGTGTGTCCATTGATCGGACACCTCTGCTCGGACTGACAAGTAAGTCCATCAGGCAGACCTGCTATTATAACGCGCAGCGAGGTGTAAGAGAATTTTCTGCTCGGATTGATTAATTCATTAGGCAGCTCGGCCAGTATAACGCGCAGCGTTTTTGTTAAAAATGAACACTTATCCTCACGCATGGCTACTGTTCAGCCAATTCTGCCCGGACTGATAAGTAAGCTCATTAGGCAGCCCTGCCAACATAACGCGCAGCGGATTTTAGGAAGGGTTTTTACACAGTGCCGCATTCTGATCGGACTGTTGAGTTTATTAGGCAGCCCTGCCAGCATAACGCGCAGCGTTCCCGTTAGGAATGGACATTTATCCCCTTTCTTGCACATTGCAGTTGCTGTCCCTGACTTCGTTTTTCACTTTGGATTTCTTGGCATTGATACCTTCACACAGGTAATTGGCCCTTGACTGGTCATCTGTTTACTATTCTGTTTGCGCAACAAGGTATTGGAACTTACGAGTCAATGGCCTTACCTTTCAGACACAACCAATGAGGTTTCCTGGTAGCTGTACAAGTGCCTATAATTGAACTGAGGAGAAATAATTTCAATATTGAACTCAGGATTAACATATGAACCTCAATGAAAACAAATACAAGGTAATTCACTACATACTTATACTGGTCGTCCTGGCAATTAATTTTTCCACTGGGCTAGCATGATTGTAATGCTTAGGTTCCTCTTTGATTTTTTCAGGGGACCTCTAAGACACCTTCACGCGTCTGAAAAGACTGAGTTACCCCCGAACTTGTGAAGGGTAAGCTAATTTTGAACCCTCCCCTAGGTTTCAATTTTAATAGAAAATAGGCAACGACCTCACTGATATCTGTATTTTCTGTAGGGTCATCTACTTGATCCCTTGCCCCGTCATATCCGTCCTGAAGAAGACTCGCATGGCCCAGGACTAACTAACCGCAAGGCCCCAAGACGAGTCGAAACGTCGACACATAATTAAGAATACCTGGACCACTTATGTTACTTTCCCCTCAGTGCAGACATTTATACATCTAATGTCTCATGAACATGATTAAGGACTGTTTATTTGACTTACTAATGTGGCCAGGGTTTATTGCTCTAGTCCTTTGTTGACTGTTTCTTCTGATCAATACGGAATAACTTTTTTATACACTCTGTGTGATTTCTGTCCTCCGTTTTCACCTCATCACCATCACGCCCTTTGACACTTTCCTTTCTTTTACTGCACGCTCTTGATACGGGGCATTGTATATAAAATGTAAACATTTGTAGATATATTTCTGAATTCCAAGCATGAATCAAATGCATAAAAAGCTTGAATTTATTACAGTTGCCTATTCTTTTGTTTGTCATTTAATTGTGTTTGGGTTGTGAATTTTATGCACACCTTGAGTTGTTAAATCTTTGATTTTTCATTTTTGAAAAAATTGGGTCTTGGACCACCAAAGACCCAGCACCACATTAGGATGGCTGGTGGGTCCTGGTTTCAGTCCGCAGCTTTTCTGCCGCGGTTCGCTTACAACCGCGGCAGAAAAGCCCTAATATGGTGGCGGTGTCTCTCAGACACCGCCAGCCATATTAGGATGCCCCAAAAAATATGCTTTTCCGTGGCGGGTTTTCCGCTGTGGAAAAGCATACGGACCTTCACTGCGGGGGCCCATTGCGGGCCCCCTGGGTGAAGGGGGGGTGTGGGGGGTGCACATGGGGGGTACCTATGGTACCCCCCTGCATTTGTATGCAGAAATTGGCATGCACCGCACGGTGCCTGCCGCTTTCTGCATACAAATGCATTGCATGCATTTTTAACATTGCGGCGGGTGCAGCTTGAAGCCGCACCCGCCGCAATGTTAAAAATAGAGGATGTGACCGCCATGGTGGCGGTCACATCCTAATTGCACAGGAGGGAACTCCGCAGGCCATGCGGAGGTTTCCTCCTACTCAGTGATCGCGGACGGACTCAAGTCCGTCCGCGATCATAATGGGCCCCTAAGTGTCAAATTTTGTCTCTGTAACATTACTTTTGTTGCCTGCACCAATCTCTAAATCATATTTATAAGGTCACTCAGAGCCACTTTGCATGGCTTTGAATGGCCTCATAGATATGGAGTAAGGTAAGGCAGAGCAAATTGCTGCTTTGCCCTACTATGCGCTAGGGAGGTGTTCCACGAGCGTTGCAGTGGGTGTTCCTATGCCACACCCATGGATGTTGACGCTTCCCCAGATTTACAAAACCATGTAACTCTGGGGATGCACCAAAACCTTATGCACCGCAGGGGAGGCGCAACAGGGAGAAATTATATTATTTCTCATCGTGTTTTCCTCTTTCCATGTGTGCTGCAGAATGCAGCACACATGGAAAGAGGAAAAAGCCTCCCATAACTGTTTTTGTGCAGAAAGGTGGCCCTAAGTGTATATTCTTAACCACTTTTCGTCTTTGAAGGGCAGGAGAATTTTTTGATGAAGGAGAGTGGGACAATTTTGATGAAGCCATGAATAGACTTGATCAACGTTTTGTACCTTGCATTTGTGTCATATCAAAAAGGTATAATTTTCGTACATGTTATTTCTAACAGCTGTGAGAGGTTTGGCTAACACGTGTAATTTTGGGGCCTCGGTTGACAAGATGATATGGTATCAATTAGTGGTCTACAGGGGTTCTATTAAAATCCAAGAATCACTGTGGCACCTTAGAAGAAGTTATTACATTAGCTAAAGCAAATGGACCATCCGATTCTTGGGTTCTAAAAGTTATTAGAGGCATGAGAATATATTTGATGTGTGCAGTGTAAGTAGAAAGAACTGAAAACAGGGATGATATAAGAAAAAGAAAGTTGAAAGCAAAGTGGTATGTTGTTGTGGAAGTACATTCTATATGGACATATTTGAAGGAAGTGTTGCTGTTTGATTTTCGGAAGGCAGGGTCACTAACAGGACAACAGAGTTACAGGTTAGCAACAGTTTTGAATGTTGGTTCTTTGAAGTGTCGATAAAATAACAACACAAGGGGATCAAGGTTTGACAATGTGTGCCTGCTGGGATGGAAACATTGTCTGCCCTGAATGCTCAACAGCACTGATGTCTGGATCCCTAATGCACTGATGTCTGGATCCCTAATGCACTGATGCCTGGATCCCTAATGCACTGATGTCTGGATCCCTAATGCACTGATGTCTGGATCCCTAATGCAGATTTTCGTTGTCATAGACAAACAAGGATCGTGTATGTGTGCCATGATATAGGCCTGTCTTAGAGCTTGATGTCTTGTTGGGCCAGGCGCGACTCCCAAAGCACTACCCTCATAGTAGTGAAAAACTTGTGCCTCCACCAAGAGTTAAGTAGCGTGAGCGCGGTGGTGACAGCATGCCATGTGCTGACCAGTAAGAGTGAACAGGTCCTTTTTAACCTGTGTCACGGGAGTGAAGCCTACCAATACAGTGCTTAGAAGATAAAGTACTGTGCAGCATATGCATGTTGTATCAGTGGCGGCTGGTGACATTTTAAAGTGGTGGGGCGGAAACTGATATTCATAGTGCACCGTAGCGAGCGAGCGTAGCGAGCGACCCCGGACCCCCTAAGGAGGGTTCGGGGGGAATTCCCCCCGAGAAAATTTTGAAAAAATAGTGGAAAAATGGTGCATTTCCAAGCAAATCTGAGAAAGCAGGAAGGTTAATAAAGCAATTGTGAAAGTGCAGGGATTACATTATTAAAGAGCTGTCATATAACATACTAGGTAGCTGCTTATTGAGTATAACAACAGAGCTTCATCACAGACTTCAAGATACAATGCTGAGAACCTCACAGATTGTTTTTATTTAAATTGCAAACAACAACAAAAAATAAAAAACTTTTTTGATTTAAACTGCAAACAACAAAAGAACCAACTAAACAGGTCACAAACTATCACCATTCAACATATTTACTTTTTGTATCTAAATTCAGCACGCCTGTCTTTAAGCGCAGCAAATTTTTCAATTACTTGAACGTTAAAGTCAGCAATATTTTGAACAAGCTTGCTCTCTATAGAGAGCATTGCCAAAGCATTGAGTCTTTCCTGAAGCATGGTGTTCCTCAGGAATGTCTTAATCCTCTTTAAGGCGGAAAAAGATCGTTCTGCCTCTGAGGTTGTCATAGGAGTTGTAATGACGATTTTTAGTAACGCTACTGTCTCTGTAAATGTCTTTTCCATATTAAGTTCATGAATTAAAGACAGCAAAGACCTGCCATCTTTGGCTTTCTGGTACACAGGCATTGAGTACATTACTGTCAACTCACTTTTCAGGTCCTCTTGGTTGAGCATCGGATAAGCTTCCACAGCCTCATGCAGAGCATGCTCAGGGAAGGATTCATTATATTTGTCAAAGTATTTACTTTCCAATAATGCAGCACTCCCCAAATGTTTTGTGAATGCAAAACGGTCTTGTGCCTGCACAATTACAATGTCACAGATCTCTTTTGCACTTCGGACCAGAGTGGTGATGTTTTTCCTGTGGTTTGAAAAAGTTGAAGCCGCTGGCAGTTGGCTGTCTAAATTGTCAACCTCACCTCTCACTGTGTTTATGCTTGCGACAAACTCCGTGGTATATCTTTTCACAGAGACAGTATCTACGTCTCGTCCTTGCAACTGATTGTATAAATTCTCGACCTTTGACATTATCTTTTCAAATAAAAACAGAAAGAACTGAAACTCTCTATCTTTTAGTGTTCTAGCAAAGCCACGGGCTTCACTGTGACTTTTGAAATCAAAGGTTTGATCGGCTTCTATGGCTTCAAAACATTGCACAAGGTCCTCCCTATATTGAAATATTAGTTGGACTGTACGTATGTTATAGTTCCAACGAGTTGAGGCTCCCCTCGGAACCCTTTTGTCCACGATCTCCTGAAGTGCTTCCATTCTTTTTGGGGAACGTGAGAAGAATGCTGCCATGCCTCCTACATCCTGAAAGAAAATGCGTGTTTCAGAGATCTTTGAAACTGCCTGTTGCATAATAAGATTAAGTTGGTGGGCGTGACAGTGCACATAATGAGCATTCGGGTAGACATCTCGAATTCTTTTCTGCACGCCACCATGGCTTCCACTCATTACGGACGCACCATCATAGCTTTGTGCAATAAGTTTTTTTCTTTGCTGCAGCTCTGGAAAAATGAAGTTGAGTTGACGCAGTATAGCTGCAGTAATGGTTTCTGCAGTGGAGTTTTTTAAATGAGTGAAGCCATAGAACCTCTCCACAACATTATAGCCCTTGTCCAGGTACCGAAAGACTAATACGGACTGCGTTTGTGTGGCCACATCAGTGGTGTCATCAGCCTCAATAGCCACAAAGTCTGTGTTTTGCAACTCTTGGACGATATGGCTTCTCATTATTTCTAGCATACACTCCAGGAGTTCATTTTGTATCGTTTTAGAGGTGCCCTTAAAGACTGTAGCACTTGCTAAATGTGCTTCCTTTTCCTTGTCTATGCTTGCTACTAAATCTACAAGACCCATGAATATTCCAGGATTTGTGGAACCTTCCGATTCATCATGGCCTCGCAATGCCAGTTCGAAAGCACCACAGAAACGAATGCAATCAATTATTTTTGATAGTATGTGTCTATTCCTATCAACTGTTTCATTGTGTTTCTGTATTGTTTTGCGATATGCATCGCTTATGTGCTGCTCAATCGGTGCGTCTCCCAACATTCCCAGTCTTGTAACGTTTTCCATATGCTTTCTTGTGTGTGCATGCTTCTTTATTTTTTCAGACAGATGCTTCAAGTCGATCACGCCTTCTCTTGTCCAAGGAAAGTCACCATTAAACAGCAAGCAGGGGAAGCAGAACAGTTTGTTTCTTGAAGAGCACCCTGTAAGCCAATCAGCTTTTGTGTACCAGGTGTTTGAGAATGTACGATTGTAAGATTTTCCTCTGTCCTGGGTAACTTGTTGGAGTTGTAGGTCAGGTCGATCAGGTCCTAACCTCTTTATCTGTAGTTTATCTTCCAGTGGGCGTGCTTGGAATGACCGTGTCATTAATTCTTGTACCGTATTCATCTTGCCGATGATGTCTTTACCAATATGAAAGAAGCCTGTCAATAGTCAAAGTACAACGTATAAGATTTGGTGCAATAATATCACATTTCAGTACAAATACATATATCTTGTGCAGGACAGCAATATAGCTGCAACAGCTCATTTGAATGGCCAGCCAGGGGTGGCACATAATACATGCTGCAGCCCCTGGTAGGCCTTGGGTGCACCTATGCCCTGGGTACCTATGGTACACTATACAGGGACTCACAAGAGTGACCCAATACAAAATTGGCAATGCACCTAAAGTACATTGTGTGAATTTAGAGAGAGAACAGCTGGGCTGTGGGTCTGATTAGAAGGACCACAGCCTTTCTAAGTTGTAAACCAGTAAAGCAAAAAGCAAAAAAATGGGGTGACCATAGGAAAGCAGACCCTACTCTCCTACTTAACGCTCCCCTTTGGACAACAGGAAAAGACTAAATTTGATTACTGTGCACTCCTAGGAGAAATAAAGGCCTGATATTTATGTATTTACTCTTTTAAAATGTACTGATAAAAATAAACCATTCTCAAATCATGTTTCTGCCTTTCCATGTCTCATCTTCAATTATTGATTGTGCATTCCAACTGAGTATTAATGAGACCCGGGAATCTGAATAGAGAGATCTCTGAATAGCAAATTCTAATGTTAAATATTCTGCATAGCTCTAACTGAGTTATTGGTTTGTATGATTTTAGACCGACTGCATTTCTTAAAGAGATTTGGTCTAGATGTGATAATTCTGTATCTGTATTTCATAGTGTTGAGGATTATATATATGAATCTAATTACTAGTTTGTAGGTCAATTTTCCAATTCCTGGTCCTCACTGGATAACTACATTGGGTCCCCTATATCTGACTCCTCTCAGCACAATCAAGATCCATTGGAAAACCAGGTATATGAAACCTGAAGTGTAGTGTTAGTAGACAAGGTGAGAAAAAGTAAACCTGCCAAGTGGTGCTACAACAACTGCTATCCCTAAACAGTACACATTTCAGGAGCTGTCACTATGCAAAAAGATTCATGAAGATTTCAACCGCTGGTCTTGCATTCTTCTGAATTCCACTCTCATGAAACCTCTACTTAGCGAACAACAACCCCAAAAAGTTGATATTATAGTAGCTAAACATGGTTAAATCAAACACAAGAAGGTGTCTGTCAGTAGTGACAGAATGAAACACAGTTAGCTAAACCTACAAAGCACTCACGAATGATAAAACAAACAGTCTAGCTGTTGCATTCAAAATATGACAGAGTTTTATCTAAAATGGCAGCAACTTTTTATGGTGATTGTTTACAACCATACAAAGCTTGTAACCTTTACAGAAATCCTCTTAGAGACCACTGCATTGAACTATCGCAGTTAAATTATCTCTATCTTAATTAAAGGCCTGCAGCACAAGTGGGGGGGACTACAACAATAAAGAAAAGGCACTCAATGGCCTGTAAATACCTCCGCAGAAGTGCTTTATTGCAATGTATGAAAAAATATAAAACATAAACAAGAATCAGAGAAAGAAAGATTAGAAATATTGGGGTAAGGGTCCCAGAGTAGCCATTATTTTAACTTTGCCATGTCAATATCGTTAATGGAACAGAACTTAGTCCATGATATGGCCACCCGCTTAGTCACAGGCCTTATTCCTCAGGCACTAGTCTGTAACGACTGAGAAAGATTTAATAAACAGCAAAGAGATTGGCAGAGAACTTTAACACTTCTAGAAATGTTCACCCAGTGACGGCAAATGTTAAAAATAGGTAAAAAAAGGAAGCATTTGAATGTTGGAGAAGAGGAGGCAAACTAGTGATAATTTGCACTGTGCTGCCCCATTAAAAGCCCACATTTTGCCTTTTGATGTGAGTCAGTGCTGCTCCCTCATCACCCGACTAATTTGGGTCTGATTACGAGTTACCCAGACAGGTATGCATAATGTATCGCATTAAAATAAATATGATCGGCTGGAAGCAGTTTATTGGGTGCGATAAGTTTGGCCTTGCGTGAATTTTGCCCTGAAAATGTGGCATAGCATGAGGATTGCGGTGCTTACCACATTAAATCTAAATGTTCCGGTGCTTAGAAAGCATTTTTCAATTATTACATTGGGGCAGGTTTGAACAGCTGAAGTTTAATGGGATAAGAACCTTATCACAACCAGTAATTATATAAATACTGCACCACGCCTAACTGAAATCTTTGTGCAAACAGGTGCTTACGCAGGGATCACATTTCTTCGAGGCAGTTGAAATCAGCCCATTTGTTTCTTTAGAAGGTTGAAGTATTTTGCTCTGTCAGGTAGACTCTTCCAGTTAAGCACTGGGGGCCTTACCTTTCATTATCATGCCACAAAGGGGCAATGAGACAGTAAATCTGTGTGGACTGAGACGAAAGTGCATTCGGAAGCAAATTACAGATGTGACAGATAATGAGCAGAAGCAAACAGGCTGGAAGCCTGAGCGCCGTCTGCCTGCCTGCGTAAGACTCATAACGTCTTGATTAAAAGCCGCAAAACAGATCTGCCTGCGCCACATTAAACATCAGAAGTACGAGAGGAAGACAGACGAGGAGACAGGAGGAAAGATGGCGACGCAAGCGGCACGCACCTGGATCAGCGACAGGTCCTCGAGCTACAACCTGTCCTGAAGATGTAGTTTCTGTTTCTGCAAAACAAGACATAAAATACAAACATTAATCATACCGCGGAGGCACGCGGTGCAGAGCAGGCAAACAAATCAAGGAGAGATGAGGCATTTGTTCTGCTAGTCTGGAATATTTTGTGACATCTCTGCCAGATGACGGGAATGGGACATTTTAATGAAGAGGTGCTAAAAGCAGTGTCTATTTATGCAGCTTTCTGATTTTAGTCTATCTCGGCGGCACAGCCGTTTGGAAGGATCATGGCTCATTGTTAAGAGTAAGGACGATGACAACAAAGAATGACAAGGTAGTTACGATCCGATGACATACTCCTCGCTGCAGCCTTCCATTATACTTCTTGTCCTCTTTAGGAACTCCCTTATGACTTCTCCTTGGAGTCAATGTGTATATTACAGGACCGGGGCTCCTTCTACAGGACCATAGCCTATGTTGCGTTAAAGTACATGTGTAGAGCTCACGTTCAGCGGTCTCTTGGCGCTATAGTAAATACACTGTCAGGAGAATTTGTAAATCGTATTTCAAGAAATAATAGTGGGAAAATAAAAGTATACCAATCCTCCTATTGGGGATTTTATGAGCGATATACGTTTGCCACATACGTAGACTGGTTGCTTGTTCTGAGTATGAGAATGCCTTAAGGACTGGGGAAAGGGCAAGGATTTGAAATTGGCTTCTAAGAGGCTAGAGCTGGTTCCCTTAATTCAGAACGCATTTGTCTACAAAAATACAGTACACAAACAATTTGTTTATTCCTTGATGTCCCAAAACGAAATACATATTTTTTTACAGGATTTACCTACTTTAGAGAATGGGCTATTCAAAGGCAGTAATGCTTTTGACATATGATTCCTATTAGGACTAGTGCAACCAAGTCAAACAATTAAAAGTTCTGTAGGGCTCATCAGACTTTACAACCCAAATCTCGACTGGTGCAGGGGCGGCCTTAGGCATGTGCAAGCTGTGCACCTGCACAGGGCCACCAACCCCTAGGGGTCACCACGCCAATATATATCCTTAATATAATAATCCTCTGAGGATGGATACATATTAGCGTGGTGGTCCCTGGCAGGGATTTGGCAGCCTCCCGCTCTGTTCCACTTTCAAACACCCTGACCCCCCTCTTCACTGGTCTCCGCGCCTGTGTTCCTCTGGGTGGCCCCCTACCTGTTCCTCCGGGGCCCCCCTACCAACGCTCCCTGCCCAGGGCCACCATGAGCCTAGAGCTGCCCCTGACTGGTGGAGAAGACCCAGGATATAAGACTGACTTCGACTCCCCCCCCCCCCCTATTAGGCCATGTGGGCTTTAGCTAATCGTCAGATCATGCCCACATCTCCATTACTCGGTGCACTGGGGAACACTTACACACTGTTAACTACACGCACCCAGCCCTATTTACACATCTGACTATTCAAAATACAGAACTGAGCACGACTGTCTTAAAAGCAAATTCAGCTCTCAGTCTCAGACAGACAATAATGTACATTTGATATTTCAATGGCCAGTGCATGTGCTCTACGTATGTTTGCTCAGAAGGCAGAGAGAAGTGATAACTGATGGCAGGGCGAGGGTGTCAGCTTGAACAGCCTCATTCGGATTCGCCATGTACAAATGAGCTTCCGTAGTTTCTCAACGTGGATGGCATCTGAACAATGCAGATTTAACTCGACTTCCGTTTGAGATAGTTGCGCTAAACTGAATTTTAAATTTGTACATAACAATTGTGGTCTGTAGCGGAATGCGGTGCGCAGTAACTATCTGGTAAGCCTGACAGAAAGGCCCCATTGTTATTGCCCGGAAGAGCTCAGGCTGCAAGTCCAAGTACAAATACGAGACAGCTGCACACAAGAGGCAGTGCTGATGAGGGCGAACACATTGCAGGGGTTGAGTTACAACTGCACTCGGGCTAAGACGCGTTACTTGCAGAGCACAGGCAGATCACGCTCCTGTAGGGAAAGTCATTGGTTACCAAAGAACGGAGGCGCCATTACATTATCTCTGCAGTACATGAATCATCGTGGGTCAAATTAAGAAGGAAATGACTGAGCGCCGAGTAATATCCTTTATTCGTTAGAGCTAAATAAACCCTGTTTTTCACCCGTAACATGAACAGTTCTCGAGCATCTGGGAGGTATTAGTAAAGACAACCCAATTGTGCATGAAGTAGGTAGCAATGACGGAGACATGTCTCAGCTGCAGCACAGTCTGAATACTCCAGTCCAGAGCATACACGTGTGACGGCAAACTCCCTCAAAGCACTAACCCCCGGCCTCTCCAACATGAACTTCTTTCTCTAGCCATCCTGTCCTGGCAGCGCCTCTACTAACCCTTCTCTCTCACAGTTTCCTCACCCCTCATCTCCTTCAGAGGACCCCCTAGCCTTCACTTCAGGTCTGATGTCACATTGGTCGAATGCTGTGCCTTACAGCTCAGTAACCTTGCTCCCCAGGGATATTCAAAAGTTGCCACCTATCAGTGTCAGCACGCAAAAATAATTCATTTTACAAACTTGATATTCTCACTTTTCCCATTATATCACCCATAGAAGAGTGGGTGACTACATTAGTCGGCTGAACTAGCTTGTCTGAATGTGACTCTGCTCACAGTGATCAAATGTGGCTTTTTAAACTTTTTAATGGAAAACTGAGCTGAGAAATGAAAGTGTTTAGAAATAGTATTTTTCATAAGACCATCCACTGATATATACATGGAAAAGATACATTTGCAAACAATTTTATACATTTCAAACACATTCCACAAAAACACACCGAGGGACACAAAAAGGAAAGTCCACCGCGAAAGAACCCCATCTTGACCAAGAACTGGCCCTGTACAATGCATGTCACTAAAGCTGGGCTCAACCCAGGACCATTTGTTGCCTACATCAGTACCAAGCTTGCTTATAAGTGTGTACACAGCAGATGACAACAGTACACAGTACATAGTACACACCGTCGAAATACAAAAGCCCGGAATGAAATAGAGCAAAGCCTCACTAAGCAACACTGAGAGAGCGCAAATTTGAATAGAAATTATGTATAGGGCATATTTACAAGCATGTTGAATAACGTAGGAATGAAACGTATATCGTAATGTGAAGTGACACTTATAACACATAGATAACTGATGTAATCAACGTAAATATAGGAAATGTAACTGTATGCACTTTAGAAAATGCATTAGATTTAGAAGGCCTGTATACGTAGTGGACTGATATAGAGATGATGTAGAAAATGCTTACGAAATGTAGAACGTGCAAAGTAGAATTCATGTACGTGTAAAACTTTAAATGGAGAAACGGAGAGATGTAACGTGAAGAATTGCGTAGAATGTATAACACGATATAGCGAATGAGAATATAAGGTTATACTCTACGTAGTTATATTCTATGTATGAATTTATTCAAGTATAATCAAGACTTTAGTTAAATACGAATATATAAATGTGTGTTAAAGGTTATACTGTGTAGAGGGTTTTTGTAGGAATGTTAGAAAGGTTTAGGTCATTTGTGATTCTAACCTGACTGACCAAGAGTTCGCAGGAGTGTAGTCCGCTGTATGTAATTTAGTGGGCTTACAGGAGTCGTAAATAGCTTGATGTGAACGTGAGAGCCAAGAAGTCTAGCACTTGTTAGATTTAAGGTGACAACGCTGGACAAGGTTTATGGCCTGAACGTGATGAGAAGCGCTTAGAATTTGAAACTTGTTTTGAGAAGTCCATTCACAGGACCTAGAAGGGTCAACATCATAGTCGTAGTTTAAAGTTTTGTTGACGATGTTGACTTGTGCTCAGAAAATGTCAATTATAATATTGAATGAAGTCACCAATAAGAAGATGAAGATGACATCTAAAGAAGAAAGGTCAACTTAACGGATGGCGAAAGAGATGAAGCAATGGAAGAAGCCAGAAGCTGACATCATCGGGGAAAGTCCGTGGTGGGCGTCAAGGGGCGTTCCACCCACACTGTGATTGTGTATTTTAGGGACAGCACCCCGGGGATAAGATAGCGAAGGCGAGGGCGAACAGCTCCGAGCAGAAGTCATTATAGAGAGCAAGAGGGTAGATGACTTGAGCAGATGCGCTGAGAGAGATCAGAGCGCAAGAGAGCAGTAGGCCGAGGACCCTTAGAAGAACGGATGGGTAGGCAGAGAGGGTACTGCTTCTTAAACTTAAATTACCTTTAGAGGCTAAGAGAGTTTGATCTTCTTTGGAAGTCAAACTGCTGACACCTTTTTAGGTTAGGAACTTGCGAAGTAGGGATGTCACTTAGCATAGAGTAGGGACAGATTTAACTTGATACTTTTCTCTTTCTGTAGATGACGCCAAGGAACCACTTCACATCGAAGCTTTAGATTGCTGATATTGGAATTGATTTGTAGTCTTTTGTATACTTTGATCCCGAGAGGATTGTAATTGCATTTCAATTTGACTTTTATATAAAACTTTCAAACTTTATCAGTTGTAAGTGGTTCTTCCGAGTGGCGTCAGTTAATGGGGTTTGTCTAAACCTATGTGGGGGTTGTCTTTTACTCAATGACAGATACTAGCGGTCCAAAATAGATGAATGAGATAAGTTATTAGATTAATCATAATCATAAATTGATATCAAAATCTCATTCCCCGCAGTTGGTAGCAGAGAAATGATGGTTATCTTCTTGAGGAAGACGACCTAGGCCAGGTTTAGTTTACCCCAAGGTCCCTAGTCATCGACGACCAGAAGAAGAATTGCAGCCGAAGACGGTGCTGACGGTGCGACGAGAGAAAAGCAGCAGAATCGGTCGAGAGTGAGTATAAGGGTCATGCGTTGTAAGATTGCGGTGTTTTATGTCGTTCCTGTGTTGTAATGTCAAGCGGAGTTGAATGCCTGTAGTGTGATTGAGGGAAGGTTGTGAGCGCGCGCAACCGGATGAAATCTTATGTCCAGAGGACTTAAGTGGTTCGGGTGTATCGAACACCCAGAGTAATTTGTCTACCATTGAAAGGGGATCATGAGGTACCATTGATTTCCCGACAGACCGATGATAGGGGGAGCGTTAGAGTGAGTGAATGAGTAACGGACGCTGGTCGTACGTTTACTGTGTGTAAGTAACCTATCAGTTGAGGCGATCGTCTGACCGTAAGGGGAAAAGACGTTTCGTCAGTTGAGGTGACAATTACAGTTAGACTGTGGCCGTACAGTCAGAGAAAAGTGATCGCTTGGACGGAAGTAGTCATTTTTCAGTGTATGAATGAAAACGCATGTGAAATCGTGAGACAAATTGAGAAAGAAGGAGAAATTGCTGCAAGAGGGAACGAGTGACGTCAGCATAGAACCGAGCTGAGATTGGTTAGTTTGTCAGACGTCAGCGGAGAGTCGCACTGAGATAGGCCGATTAGCGAGAGCCGCGTAGGGATTGGTTGTTGGTTGTCATCGGGACGTAAACAAGGAAGAGTGAAAGGAAAATTATAGATTACCGAAAATGAAGTGTTTTAAGAGTTTGAGAGCACTCTTTAGGAGGAATAGAAGAAACTTATATGCCGGAGAAGAAGCTCCACCAGAAGGCACACCAGCTTATTATATGGCAGTGAATGTAGGCTTGCACTCGATATTATGGATTTCCGAGTGGAATAAGCTAACTGAAGGGAATAAGGAATTGACGTTTCCGAGATTCGGAACGTTTAAGCTAGATGTGTTGAACGAACTAAAAGCGGTAATGCTTGCAACAAGACCTCTACCGAGGCCAACACAGTTCGAAGCACTTAGTGTATGGTTTAGAACAGCACACGAAAAGAGCGTAAAGAGGCGCCAGGAAAGAGTGAGAAGATCGGTAAAAGCAGTGCAGGATGCTAAATGGGACGATGAAGCTAAGAAATGGAGAGTACAAAAGATCGAAGCAGACAAACTGTTCACTATGATAGAAGCCACGGGAGAAAAGAAACCTCTAGAGGAAGAAGAGGAAAGCGAGACAGAAGAGGACCTGATAGAAAGGCTATTAACGGATAGACCACCTCCGTACAGCGGAGGGGCCGCAAGTCCTATATTACCGCAAGAGGACGGAGCTAGATGGGGGGAATACAAATCGATCCCAGTAACGGATTGGGATGCCAAGAAAGAGGAGGAAGTACCTCAATCTAGTTCCGAACAGAGAGTAGTGGGAAGATTCGTGGTCCAGAAAATGCCAGAAATGCAACATGCAAGGTCCTACCAAATGCCAGACGCTTTACAGGTACCTGTTACCATAGGCCCTATTGTGTCAATCTACAACCCAGAAGGGGTCCAGCAGGAGGAACAGGCACGATGGGACAGGGAAAGGGCTGAGATGGAGTATAGGGATCCTCAGAGACAGATATTAGCACTGACGAGTCGGAGTACTCCATTAGATGCAGCAACAGGTCCCTGGGTAGAACAAGGGCGTCAAAGAGGGCCAATGGACTTAAGGGGACCAAAACCGAAAACCCATAAAGAATTAAGGGAATACCTGAAAGAATGGGATACTGCCAAAGAGGCTCGGAATAAAAATTTAGAAACAGGAGCAGAGTGGAGAGACCAGGATAACAGGATCCTCTCTCATTGTGGAGCTGGCGAAAGCAGCCCGGAGTGGGAGAGAGGGAGTCAGGAAAGCAGGGGAAATAATTGTCCTACTATCAACGGCAATAGGCAAATGTGCGAAGACAGGAGTACAGGGTGTGGCGAAGTGCCTCGCGTCACCTTTAGTGAAGGAGAACGAAGGACGCAGGAGTATCGTAATACTTTCAGATGCACTCACCATACCCCAGGTGAAACAGTGCAACATTGGAATCACGGGAACATGGAGAGTCGTGAAGGGTCTCGCCATGCATCCGGTGAACGCGAGCGAAGTCATGAGAACGTAGGGAGTCGCGAAACGTCTCGCCATACTTCTGGTGATCAGGATCGAGATCGCGGGAGCATGGAGGGCCATGAAGGACCTTATCGTTTATTGAGCGACACCAGACAGCAAGCGAGTTACAGTGATGTAGAACAGAACGGTGGATCCTATCTCGTATCTGGAGAAACCGAGCCGAAACGACGAAGTGTAGGGATGGGGGATGGAGTGATGTTCCACCACCCCCCACGGGAAGATGGAAAGGCTTGGGATCTAGAGAGGTGGGAACAAAGGAATGGAAAGAGAACTCCTCATAACTCACCTGTGCTCAGGCGTAGGGCGCATAGTGGAGATGAGAGAGGTATGAGCGAACCACCTAGGACTGACATACTGAGAGCCGAAATAAAAGCCAGACGGATTGACGTGATGAGTTTGAAATCAGACTTAGATGAAATAATTGATGGTACAGTAACAATCGAGAGATTGGACTTGTACGCACCAGATGAAATATTGTTCTTAGCCAAGGATGTTACTCGGAGAGCGAGGTCAGTTCATGAAAATTTATCGAATTTGGCAAATAGATATATGATAGACCTATCACGAACTAAAGCTTTACAGGGTAACCATAGGCTAACTTGCTCAGATCAGGATCTGGATGAGCGTAGAACGATCGCGCTGAAGGTACACATAAGGGAATTGGTTCAGAGTATTAGAATATGGAGAGATCTGGATAGATGGGAGGAAAGATGGTCTAAGAAGGGATCCGTAAGAAGGAGTTCACTTACAAGGTCCCCGGATACAGACCTAATGCGAATGGAAGCATTTCCTTTGCGAGAAATCGCGAATGGAAATTACGTTCATGTACCCTGGAGTAGGGGGGATTTAGCGGCATTCACTAATTCCTTCCCGAAGCTTAGAGAAAATCCCGTTGAGTGGTACAAGCAGGTAGAGAGGTTCGTGAAGATCTCTAAGGTGCTGTGGATCGATTTGAACACATTGTTCGATATCGTAGTACCCGGAGATTTGTGGACGGCATGCAAGCTTAGCGTCGAATGGCCTACTTGCGAGCCTCCGAGAGATAACAGGACAAATGGTCCATCAGACAGAGTCATGGAGAAATATGAAAGAGTAATAACATGGCTAAAGGAGAAGGTGCCAGTACAAGACATAGATTGGGTTAAGATAGATCGAACAACTCAAGAGCCCAAGGAGACAGTTCACGAGTTCTATGAGAGGCTACTGAAAGCATTTAAACAATACAGTGGGTTAGACGTAATGGATCCAAAGGACATAGGACAGTTTGTGTCGAAGTTTGTTCTAGGATTAAGACCAGACATAAGCCTGATGATACAACAGCATCTGATTTGTTGGCAGAACAAACCTTTAGACGAAATTCTGAGATATGCAAGGTATTGTAGCGATGAAATAGATTCGAAAGCGAAGAAACTCAAGGAAAAATTAATGCTGGTACAAATGCAAGCAGCTGGAAAGGGTGGACAGCGGCAACAGGGAATAGGAACGCAAGCAAAGAAGCAGAATAATCAGAGCAGAGATGAGGAAGAAAGACCGAGACCGAGAATGGATATCGCGACACTGAAAAAGACAACGAGGTGTCATCAGTGTAACGAAGTGGGACATTGGAGACGCGAGTGTCCTTACAATGTTGAGACAGGGGAATTAGAACAAGAGGAGGAAGAGGTACAGAATAACGTGGTTAAGGGAGCCGCAGCCCCGAAGGGAAAGTTTATCAAAGGGGGGACTCAGACTCCTCGAGCTCCGTTTCCTCAACCGCCTCGCATCACAAACGGAGGGAAAACCTATAGACAAATGCCATTGTTTGTAGGAGGAGAGGAATGCTACTACGTTGATCCTCTTACAGGGCAACGAGTAAACAGGGAGGAAGACTGTACTCTAGGAGCAGCCTTGGAAGTAGATCAGAGAGGACCATACGTAGAGGCTGAAGTAGCTGGATGTCCGACAACCTTTTTGGTAGATACGGGTGCCACTCGATCCACGCTGAGATCAGCGGTAGTCCCAGGTCTGCCAATATCGGGAGAAACGATTCAGGTGGTAGGAGTCACAAACAAGAGGATGACGAATCCTCTGACCGAACCAGTGTCAGTAAAGATAGGGAATTACAGTGACGAACATCAGTTTGTGATCTGTGATTCTAGCCCTGTGTGTTTGCTAGGAAGAGATCTATTGTGCAAACTGAATTGCACAATACATTGTACACCTGAAGGAGTAGAAGTGCAGACAAATGATGAGGATGCCGATTTTAAAATTGTAAACTCGCAAGAGTGCGTGGAACTATATCCTACTTTAACAGTGGAGGAACTTCCACAGGATTTGAGAGAGAAAGTGTCAGCTGAGGTGTGGGATTTTACTGGAGAAGAAATAGGACTGATTAAAGGAGTAGAACCAGTAAAAATCTTGGTAAGACCCAATGCGGAGTATCCAAGAACCCCACAATACAAGTTGACTCCAGAGACGATTGCAGGAATAAGGCCTGTGATCGAATACATGATTAAACAGGGAATACTGAAGGAGATCGTGGGAAGTCCATGTAACTCCCCGATTATGGGTTTGCAGAAGCCTAGTGGAAAATACAGAATAGTGCAGGATCTTCGAAAGATTAATAACATTGTTGTCTCATGTTGTCCAGTGGTACCGAATCCATCAGTGATATTATTTCAGATACCGTTCCAAGCTGAATGGTTTACCGTGATAGATTTGTGCCAGGCTTTCTTTTCGATACCTTTAGATGAAGAGAGCCAGTATCTTTTCGCTTTTAATCTGGAAGATCGCGTCTTAACATGGTGTCGTATCCCTCAGGGGTATACAGAAAGCCCATCGATCTTTAACCAGTTATTAAAACGAAATCTTGAAAGTCTAGTACTGCCCAAGAATTCGGTTCTAGTCCAGTATATAGACGACCTCCTAGTTGCGTCAGAAACTGAGGAAGCTTGCAGAGAAGACACCATAACCTTGTTAAATCACTTGGCCGAGAATGGACACAAGGTGTCTCCAAGTAAATTGCAATATTGTAAAACTGAAGTGCAATACTTGGGCCATAGGATTGAAAAGGGAAAGCGGAAGGTGTCTCCAGACAGAATAGAGACGATCATGAAAATGAACGCGCCTACAACACAAAGAGAAGTCAGGATGTTTCTAGGCATGGTCGGTTATTGTCGGCAGTGGATAGCCAACTTTTCACTGAAGGCAAAACCGTTATTACAACTGACGCACAAAGGAGTGAGTGATCCGGTACCATGGGACAAAGATTGTTTGATGGCGTTTTTACAGCTGAGGGAGGACTTATGTCGTGCCCCGGCCTTAGGAATGCCTGATTACACAAAACCATTTTTGCTTTACTGCTGCGAAAGAGAGGGATGCGCTTTAGCAGTTCTAGCTCAGATCCACGGAGATGCGCGTAGACCAGTGGCGTATTTCTCGGCTACATTAGATCCAGTAGCCGCAGCGTTGCCCGGATGTCTAAAATCCGTAGCCGCAACGGGTGTCAGCATTGAACGATCTGAAAGCGTAGTCATGGGTCATCAGTTAGAGGTATATGTACCACATTCTGTAGAACTGTTAATGACCAGGACTAAGACTCAGCATCTGACAAATAGCAGGCTCACACGCTACGAGCAAGTCATACTGGCTGCCGAGAATGTGACCCTAAAAAGATGCTCCGTCTTGAATCCTGCAACTTTGATGCCACTTCCGAATTAGGTGGATGATGAAAATTGTACAGATCATGACTGCCTTGATGTGACTGAACTATGCACCAAACCGAGACCCGATATTGTGGATGAGCCATTGACTGACCCAGATGAAATTTTCTTTGTTGATGGTTCATGTGTAAGAGACAATGTCGGTCAGCTGAGAGCAGCTTATGCAGTTTGCACAATTACGAGAGTAATAGAAGCCGCTTGCCTGGAAGGAGTACACTCCGCTCAGGTAGCTGAAATTGTTGCTTTGACTCGCGCTTGCTTAGCGGGCGACAAACTTCGAGTCACCATATACACCGATAGCCAGTATGGTTTCGGGGTAGTTCACGATTACGGGCAGTTATGGTCTCAAAGAGGTTACATGACCTCCTTGGGTTCTCCCATTAGGAATGGAGAATTCGTGAGACTCTTGTTAGAGGCATTACAAAGTCCAGCAGCTATAGCAGTGGTCAAATGTGCAGCGCATACAAAGAATGTTGATTTTGTGTCACTAGGAAACCGCTATGCGGATGAAGTAGCGCGTTATTGCGCAGAACAGGGATATTCTCACACTGATGTTAAAGTGGGGGGAATCCAGGAAAGAACTGAATTGACAATGTTATTGGATACTGTAGATACGTGGGATGAATTGAGATGTGTACAGGAAAATGCACCAGATGATGAGAAAAAGAGTTGGGAAACAGCTGGTTGTTCTAGAAGTGAAATGAACTTCTGGATATCCGCCGATGGGAGAGCAGTTTTACCAAATGAACTTGTTAGTCCAATGGCAAGGAAATTGCATGGATCAGCACACATAGGAAGAGATGCTATGGTGAGAGTATTCAGACAAACGTGGTTTAATCCCAAATTTAGAGTAGCGGCAGAAGCTGTGTGTCAGCGATGTACGATCTGTCAGCAACTAAATGTGGGTAAGAGAACACCAGTTACATTGAGTCACATTGGGAGGTCTGGGGGGCCTTTCAATAGGATGCAGCTTGATTTTATAGAAATGCCCAAATGTAACAGACTCAGATACGTTTTAGTGATTGTTTGCATATTTTCTAGATGGGTTGAGGCTTACCCTACACGTAGGTGCGATACACTTACAGTAGCAAAACTACTACTTAGAGAGTTAATACCGAGGTTTGGGGTGCCATCCTCTTTGGAATCGGACAGAGGAACTCATTTTAACAGCGAAATAGTGAAGATGCTATGTTCAGCTTTGAATATTGATCAGAAGTTACACTGCAGCTATCGACCAGAAGCTTCAGGGATTGTAGAGCAAATCAACAGCACGATAAAGTCCAGACTTGCCAAAGTTTGTTCAGCAACATCCCTGAGTTGGCCAGACGCACTTCCAGTGGTTCTTATGAGCATACGTAGCACACCGGATAGAAGAACAGGTCTCTCTCCGCATGAAGTGCTAATGGGGAGAGCTATGAGATTGCCATCGGTTCCGACTGCAGCTCTAGTGAACATCACAGACGATTTGATCTTGGACTACTGTAAGGGACTATCTGATGCCGTTAATTCTGTGTCCCTCCAGGTCCAGGCTGCAGAGGTTCCATCAGCACAAGACTTGTGCCATGACCTGAGTCCGGGAGACTGGGTCCTGGTGAAGAAGCATGTCAGGAAGAATTGCTTAGACGTGCGCTGGAGAGGACCGTTTCAAGTTATACTTGTAACGAATACCGCAGTAAAGTGTGGAGGACTGCCAAACTGGATACATGCCTCACACACCCGAAGAGTGCCAACACCTCTAGAAGAAACAGCTCCTCTCTCGGATGAGAATCCAGCGGAAAGCGGAGAAACCATAGAGGGGGAAAGCCAAGCTGTGGAGGTGATCGAGGGAACTGAGACTGTGTTGGAACAGGTCGACGAAGGTCAGGACATCAGTGAGACCGAAGTCGCCTCAGGAGAAGAGAGTAATTGGGAGACTGAATCAGACACAGATATTGAGCAAACTGAGAGTGACCAAGAGACTGGTCCAAGAACAAGGAGCAGAAGGACAAGAAGTGACAAAGCCAGTTGGCCGGAGAGAAAGAAAAGGCCAAGCCCAGAAGAAAATCAAGAAAGAACTCTTGTCCCGATCGCTGAAGAATCAGACCAGGAGGAGGAAACTACAGACTCAGGAACTGAAAGTCCAAGGAGATCGAGAAGGGTACGTGTGCCCTGCAGAAGGTACGCCACCCCAGAGTGGACTTATCTAGCAGATGTCTTGGGGACAGAAATCTGGGAGAGTGAAGAAAGTGAAAGTAATCGATCACGATCCATTTGTGGCAGTGGAGATATGGATGTTGATGCCTGGACTCGAGACTGAGGGATTACTAACTTTCACACTTCCCATACCCCCATAGTTGAGTCAAATTCAAGATCTAGTGTTGAAAAGATTACAATTTCCTACTTGTGGCCAGCAAATGCCAGAAGAAGAAGAAAAAGTTATCCGTTTTGAACTATTAGAAATTGTTGTGAAAGCTGCAGGTGCGAGAATAATTGTTGATGCATAAGAGACTTTGTATATAAACTATAAAGAAGAAGATAACCTAGCGCCGAGTGGAAAGAAGAATAAAATTAGGGATTACATTTAGAGGACGGAGAAGGGTTAGGGTTGTCCGTTGCTAAAAGAGAAAAGACATTGTTGCGAAAAAGAGACTTTTGTTGATAAAAAGCACTTTAAAGACTGAGAAAGCAAATAAAGCAAACAGAGACTGCTAAAGGAAAACTTTTTCGCAAAAGAAAGGAGCTACGCTGTTTGATAACATGGAGAACGGAAACCCAAACCGAAAAGCTAGATGTATAATAGGTACACTAATAGCAGTAGTAATATTTCTCATAATTACAGTAGTGACAATATCATACATAATAGGACATGAAACAGATAAAGAAACAGCAAATGTACAGCCTGTAACGACTTTGAGACCTGCTCTTGTGGGAAAGAACGAAGAGAGCAACGTTATACGTGAAAAGGCGTTATTGGCAGATGAAGCTCGTAGATTACACGTAGACGAGTCGCAGGGAAACTTTAGGTCAAATGCATATGCTAAACTGTTATACGAGTATATTGATGCCATGGAGGCCAAAGATTGCTACGTTTGTATGCAATTGCCGGCTTCTGTAGATGAAGGCATTAGATATCATCATCTCCCATTGACTTATGGGATAACATGTAGTTTACTGCTTAGTATATTTTATGGTAGGGAAGGATTTGAGTACTACTTTTCAAATTATGATTCGGTACTGCCTGAAGTTCCGAATTATAAGCAGATGAATAAGTGGGACTATTACAAAAAGGAGGATAGACTGGCTAAGTTCTTTCTTCCTTGGGATACACTAGATACATCATATGCACGCAGAAATAATCTAACTTGCAAAGTATCAGAGGTGGAGAAGAAGTTCATAGGACAAGTAGATGATAGATACAGAAGACAGAAGATTCTAAAAATGTCAGGGCAATGGAAAACGGATTGGACCGAAGAAGAGAAAGCACATAAAAAGAAGGGTAGCAATGGTCCAATAGCTTTGGATAGAACGCAGAAAGGAAAGTTATGTTTAACTCGAAGCAAGACATATTATGAGAGTGTATTTGTAGGTGAAGTAAATTGCGAACATGCTTTTCGTTTAGAGTACTATACGAAAGATTTCATGAAAGGAATGCAAGCTATTCCGAATGTGTATTTTGTATGTGGAAGAAGTGCCTATGTAAAACTACCTGACAATTGGTATGGTTCGTGTTACTTGGCAATTGTCTTCCCCAAAATATATCATGCAAAGGATGTAGCGATAATAGAAGGAAAGGCTTCGAGGAGAGCGAAAAGGGAAGTAGGAGATGCAGAAGTAGTAGGAGATGTATTTGGAGCGATGTTTCCTATGTTAGGTTTAATACTTAACGACGTTAAGATCAGGAGACTGGCTACAGTTGTGGATAGATTATCTGCAAGTACTGCAAGGTCATTAATGTTGGTAGAAGGCGAGATGCAGTCGATTAGAGCAATGGTTCTTCAGAACCGACTTGCTTTAGATGTACTGCTAGCAAAAGAAGGCGGAGTTTGTAAGGCTTTGAAGGTCCAGGAATGTTGTACTTATATTCCTGATAATTCAAAACCACTTGAGAAAGTCATACGGAACATTACACAGATTCATCAAGAGATCGAAGATTTATCGAAAATAAATGTATGGGAAAAAGTTGGTCATGGAGTAGGAAAGGTTGGGAGTTGGTTTGCCAACCTTGGTAAAAGCATAGTATGGTATATAATAAAGCCTGTATTGATAGTGTTAATTTGTATAATCACCTTATTAGGGTTTGTGAAATTGTATAAATGGTATAGATCGAACCGGTTACAACGAACAATGAGAGAACAAGAAAGGAGATTAGCTGCTTTACAAGATCAACAGTATAAAAGTTTAAGAGCACTTGAAACGATGAAAAGAGGGAATGTTGTAACTAGTTCTGTTTAGAGATGTTATTCAAATTGCATTTAGTGATGACTCCTAAAAGTCATCAAAGGGGGGACTGAGAGAGCGCAAATTTGAATAGAAATTATGTATAGGGCATATTTACAAGCATGTTGAATAACGTAGGAATGAAACGTATATCGTAATGTGAAGTGACACTTATAACACATAGATAACTGATGTAATCAACGTAAATATAGGAAATGTAACTGTATGCACTTTAGAAAATGCATTAGATTTAGAAGGCCTGTATACGTAGTGGACTGATATAGAGATGATGTAGAAAATGCTTACAAAATGTAGAACGTGCAAAGTAGAATTCATGTATGTGTAAAACTTTAAATGGAGAAACGGAGAGATGTAACGTGAAGAATTGCGTAGAATGTATAACACGATATAGCGAATGAGAATATAAGGTTATACTCTACGTAGTTATATTCTATGTATGAATTTATTCAAGTATAATCAAGACTTTAGTTAAATACGAATATATAAATGTGTGTTAAAGGTTATACTGTGTAGAGGGTTTTTGTAGGAATGTTAGAAAGGTTTAGGTCATTTGTGATTCTAACCTGACTGACCAAGAGTTCGCAGGAGTGTAGTCCGCTGTATGTAATTTAGTGGGCTTACAGGAGTCGTAAATAGCTTGATGTGAACGTGAGAGCCAAGAAGTCTAGCACTTGTTAGATTTAAGGTGACAACGCTGGACAAGGTTTATGGCCTGAACGTGATGAGAAGCGCTTAGAATTTGAAACTTGTTTTGAGAAGTCCATTCACAGGACCTAGAAGGGTCAACATCATAGTCGTAGTTTAAAGTTTTGTTGACGATGTTGACTTGTGCTCAGAAAATGTCAATTATAATATTGAATGAAGTCACCAATAAGAAGATGAAGATGACATCTAAAGAAGAAAGGTCAACTTAACGGATGGCGAAAGAGATGAAGCAATGGAAGAAGCCAGAAGCTGACATCATCGGGGAAAGTCCGTGGTGGGCGTCAAGGGGCGTTCCACCCACACTGTGATTGTGTATTTTAGGGACAGCACCCCGGGGAATGATAAGATAGCGAAGGCGAGGGCGAACAGCTCCGAGCAGAAGTCATTATAGAGAGCAAGAGGGTAGATGACTTGAGCAGATGCGCTGAGAGAGATCAGAGCGCAAGAGAGCAGTAGGCCGAGGACCCTTAGAAGAACGGATGGGTAGGCAGAGAGGGTACTGCTTCTTAAACTTAAATTACCTTTAGAGGCTAAGAGAGTTTGATCTTCTTTGGAAGTCAAACTGCTGACACCTTTTTAGGTTAGGAACTTGCGAAGTAGGGATGTCACTTAGCATAGAGTAGGGACAGATTTAACTTGATACTTTTCTCTTTCTGTAGATGACGCCAAGGAACCACTTCACATCGAAGCTTTAGATTGCTGATATTGGAATTGATTTGTAGTCTTTTGTATACTTTGATCCCGAGAGGATTGTAATTGCATTTCAATTTGACTTTTATATAAAACTTTCAAACTTTATCAGTTGTAAGTGGTTCTTCCGAGTGGCGTCAGTTAATGGGGTTTGTCTAAACCTATGTGGGGGTTGTCTTTTACTCAATGACAGATACTAGCGGTCCAAAATAGATGAATGAGATAAGTTATTAGATTAATCATAATCATAAATTGATATCAAAATCTCATTCCCCGCAACACCATTCAGATAGATGATGGGAACATATTTTACTCTGAATATCTCAAGCTGGTTTGTCAGAAAACAGCACTTTTAAGATTAACTATGCATAGCCCAGCCCTGCTAGATATAGACAAGACTTGTGAAACCACCCCTACCCTAACCTCCGGAAGTGAGATTCATGGCTGCAAAGAGGCACCCCTGACCAACTCCCGGCATCAGAGAGGGAGGGTCTTAGTTCTGGAGACCAATCCTAAACTATGTCAGTCTTCAGAGAATGATGTCTTGCAGGAAGGAGTGAGGGCCCCATTCGCTCTACTCCAGCTTCAGAGCGCGTAGAATCTGCTTGCAGGGGAGGACAGAGGAGAGGGAGAGGGCCCACCCTCACCTCTACCTTCAAAACCCGAGGCTCTACTTGCGGAGTAGGCGACCCTGAGCCATTTGAAGGTTCGAAGAGTGGGACTCTACTTACAGAGAGGGGCTCCCTCAGCTACTAGTAGGCGTAAAGAGAGGACCCTCCCTACACGGGACAGCCTGTCACTTAGCTGCAGGTTGTGGTCCGCACAGGTCGGACTCAGGCGTCCGAGAGGGAGGGTGCTGCCTGTGGCAGAGCGGGGCAGGCTTTCTGGACTTTCCATGGTCAGAGAGTGGGGGTCCTGGGCGCAGGAGGACTTTAGTCTCCTGCTATTGTAAAGGCTCAGATCGCTAGGGGCGGGGTGCACAGCACCCTGCTCCCCTGATATACAGAGGTTCCTCTTCGCAAGGGGCTCTTTAGCCGCGTGGATACAGCCAAGGTGCTGCCAGTGCTACATAAAGTGAGGGGCCCTAGTTCCGGAAGGGCACTAACTGTATGATCTTCGGCCGATGTAGTGTGGCGGTGCCTGGTACAGTGAGGGCCCTGGTTATTGGGGGGCTCCCGTTCTTTGGACAGTGACGGCCCCGCCTGGACAGTGACAGTCTGGTCTCCTGCTGCAGACAGCGAGGGGCCCGGTGCCTTTGTTTGATTTCCGGTATCAGAAAGGGGTCCTCGCACCGGCACCGGCAGCATGAACCTGCACTTCAGCCCCGGCCCCCCTCAGAGACCCACCTCGGCCTCCTTCTTCATCGAGGACATCTTGCTGCACAAACCCAAGCCCCTGCGCGAGCCCGCGCCCTTCGGAGGGCCGTTCGTTGTGTGGTTATCCATGATTTACTGCTGTGAATTAAAAAGGGAATTTCACGTTCGGCAATGCTGCATTGCCGAACGTGAAATTCCCTTTTTAATTCACAGAGCATGTAAATCAGACGTAACTATAAAAAAAGGTACATACCAATCTAATAAATTATTGGTCAAATGCTACATTTTTTATATAGCTCGAAGTCGACCCGGGCATCTACCGGGACACGGGACTCGAACCCGGAGTTACCAGCCTTGAGGTCGAGCGCTCTAGCGGGTAGGCCACACATCCGTATTGCCTGCTTGCTGTTTTTTTTACATTTTCTAGCATCCTAAGCAGTGGGATTCGGGAATGGTTACCATTCCAGTGCTTCACGTCGTTACAGAGGGAGTAGTAAGTAGGCGGGGGCAGAAAGAAGTTGGATGTGAAACGGGAGTAGAAATTGGCGAAGCGGGCAAAGGCAGTATCGAAAAATTGTGAACATAACTTAAGACCGGCGGCCGGCCACCAGTCACGGCGCACTGACTCTCTCGACAGATCCCGACCCAGACCCAGACGGTGACCTTACTACTGCCGGCCCGTCGGTTTCATCTCTGGTTTACACATACTGTTTAGTGTAAGTAACACATACACTAAACAATATGTGTAAAACCAGAGATGAAACCGACGGGCCGGCAGTAGTAAGGTCACCGACATACACACTGATTGCACAACACATGCTGCTGATGCATGCTAATGCTAACTGTAGGCAAGCGCAGGCCAGGGGCCAGGGTGGCTGTAACATGCAGTACTTCTGCTTGTGCTTGGGTGGGTGAAGGAAGCCTCAGTCTATTTTGAAACAATCAAACAGTGTGCACAGTAAAAAACTTACGTGGAACGGTGGGCACTGGACGGTGGACACGGTGCCGACCGTGTTGCGGTGGTGGTGAGGTCCGGACCGTAGGGGCACGCACTGTGCACAAACACACTTAAGTTAACCAAGCCAGGCCCAGGGCAGCAGCCAGCAGCAGGACGACGACGAGTCACGACGACACGACGACGACCGGACCGAGTTGTGAGTGACTCTGGTACTGCAGTGACCAGTCTATATGAGTCTACTACTTCTACTTTCACTTACTGACTAGACTGAAACTAACAACAACTTGTTGTTAGTTTCACTATTACCAGTTATTTTGGTGCGCCACCAGCGCCACGCGTGCTAATGTCCAATCACCTCGAAGTTGCTTGATAATAGCCACAGGTGATTGGCCAAGCGGTGCGGGCCGCAGCAGAGCAGCCAACACCCACGCGTGGCACCATGCTTCTACAGCAGCCAATCCTGGCGCAGCGTTAACAGTGCCACTGCGCCAGGATTGGCTTACGAGCAGACTGCTATTTGCCCCTAATGAGACCGGGGCCGGGTCCCATGACTGTTTAGTCTCTGTCGTGCTAAGTGGGGGGGGGGGTGGACGGACCACAGTACGCATGCGCAGGCCAGTCAAAATATCGAGGCCTCCTGGATTTCACATGCGTAGTGTGTAGTGTGTACAGTTACTGTAGTACACACTGCGCATGTGAAACCCACGAGTCCTCAATATTTTGACAGGCCCGCGCCGCGCGCAGTTACTTGCCATTGGCCAACGCTATTCTCCTTGCACCGCCCCCGTACGGCCCACTGGCCCACTGCCTTATGCGCTGCCCGATTCTGTCGGGCTTCTCCCGGCCGGGGACGATAGCGCGCTGCGCCAGTTCGAATCCCGGCCGTACCGGTCTGACTTTTTTTAAAATAAATTATGCATGGCATGTTCTTGTTGGCAGGTGCGTCCATGGCTAGTGGGGCAACGCCCCAACGCCCCCAATGGACGCACCGCCACTGTGTTGTATACATGCACTGGATGTATATCTGCCTGTAGGTGGTACATTACATGGAAGATGGAAGGTCCAGGGTCCCATTTTGGGAGACCCGGGCATGGTGAAACATGGAGTGGGGGTAGAGAGATCCTTCCATGACAGATTTGTTGATACCAATATTCCTGTAAGTTGGGTGGGACACACACTGGGTTGGGGAAGACCAGACTGCCCCTGCAGACTTCAACGGTTATACTTTGGTTCAGTGAGAGGTCGAAAGGAAGGGGCCCAGCGACATCCAGGAAGGAGATATGGCTGATAATAGGATCATAAAGAGTAAGGCTGGGAGTCCTGGGCTAATCTTTTGATGCACATATCTCTATGGCTGCCAGCCAGGTGTGAGTTCTAGTCAATGACATGGCCTGTTATTGTGGAAGCTTTGGAGATATCTTTGCTGTGACAGACTGCTTTTCAAGAGGAAGAAGGAGCAGCACAGCAGACACAGTTTGAGCAAAGTGGATATTTTTTTCTATTTGGGCATTCATTTAGATTCAGGCCTTAGTTGCCATTCCTATATGAAGAGGAACTCCGTCAATTTTAAGAGAGCTATTTTTAGCCTCTATGATTTTTCGCAGCTGTTGGGTTAAAAGCCAATATAGATGCTTCTCGATATACACAAAGCTAAATGTATCCCGACTGCCAGTTTTGGCAGTGAAATCAGGGGATATGTCACAATTGCCCCACTTCAGGTTGTATTGTATTGTATTGTATCTGTGCTTGTATAGCGCTACTGCCACCCTACGGGTATCCTGGCGCTTCAGATATCAGAGCGCTTGATCGACTTGACGGTAAACAGAAAGATGGGGCATGTGGATCAGAGTTTTGGAAATAGCCAGGTTTTCAGGCTTTTTCTGAATTCAATTAATGAATCACTCTGTCTGGTCCTTGGTGGCAACTCGTTCCAAAACTGTGCCCCTACCACGCTGAAAGCCCTCCCATCATCCGGGAGTGTTTACATTTTGTAGTCGCCAGTAGACCGGTGCCGGAGGACCGGAGCTGTCTCTGAGGAAGGAACCAGGAGAACCTTTCCTGTAATGGAATTGGGCCCATCCTGTGTGAGGCTCTGAACACCTGGCAAAGTGACTTGAAAAGAACCCTTTCCCTGATTGGTAACCAGTGAAGCTCTCTTAATTCAGAGGTGGAGGACGAGTTGCGTCGCAAATTCAGCACCAGTTTTGCCGCTGCAGACTGGACTCTTTGCAGCCCCTGAAAGATGTACTGGGGGGCTCCTAAATACAAGGAATTGCAATAGTCCAGTCAGCACTCAGGTTGTGGAAGATACCTTCCAGCGAGGTCACCTAAGTGTAGCACACGGTACTTCCTCATTGATAACTCATGCCCAGCTCCTCATGGGCAATCTTTTGGATTTTAAACGGTTACACCCACTCTTACTCTGGCTCTCTATATGGGTGAAGATAAAGTTATTGCTAAAAAGGCACATTATCAGGGACTGTATGTATCTGGACAATATGCTGCAGATCCCATGGTTACGATATGTAAATACTAACCTTAAGGAACTTGGCAGACCGGAGCTCTTTCTGGATCATTACTGCATTGCCCAAAAAGATCGGGTATGACTGAAGGAGGCCTTCTTGCTCAGAGTAGCAGTAGAGTGAGCGGACTCAGCACTAACCAAGCAATCTGTCTGCCAGTACTTTATGGTCAAGTCATTACCCAGTACTGAACCATATTTGCAATTGAGGATGTTTAATAACCATTGACGCTTACTGACCCATTTCTGGCTGGGTATTTTTTATCACCTGATGTTCACGAACGGGGCCTGGAACAAATGCACTGATCTCCCAGTATGTGTGCACGACAGCATCTCTGTATGTAATACTTTGCACATTATACTTATCTGCCTGAGATTCAATTCTCTTCAATATAGATTTATGAGTCCTCTTACTTCCTATGTAATTTAGACAGGCTAGACCTGCTTTTTTATATTTGCAGCTTATATCAACGAGCAATATTTATTTTTATGTGTCACTTTTTTTGCGGGAGTTCTGCATTCTCATCATTAGGATACTGACAGCAGGAGGTACTGTCTCTTGGGAATGCACTGGTCTTATCTGGGAAAGTAATTATAATGAATTTTAGGCATCATTGACACATTTTTATCCTTTGACTTGATCATTTGTATACACCTTAGTGACTGTATTTTTGCATCAGGTTTTCTTATATGGTTTGTGGCATATTCTTTTTAAGAAACGAACGTGATTGGCTGGTGTGCTTTTATGATTTTCAATTAAAATCGAATAAAGTTTGTTGGATTGGATTGTTGCACAGGAGTATGAATTGTAATAGAAGCAGAACCCCAACATAAAACGTCAAAGACTCATACCCTAAACCACATTGGTATGTGGAGATGGACTATAAGAAGGGGAGGTTGAGACCCCCAAAATTATCATCTACCTGATAGGCTGCAGGGGGATATGAGAATTTCTGCAAGACCTCTGTCTGAGACCATGATTGAGGGCCAGTGCTTGCCAGTTTTCGTGCTGGGTGAAGGGCATTGCCCAGGGAGTCCAGGACCACCTGCCCTGAAGCCTGCAGGACCTGCATCTGCCTGCTTGTTAAGACCAGTGTCTCATGTGAAGATGAGGAAAACGTTGGATGGTGGTAGGTTCAGTGGGAGCCCTGTCAATTGGACTTCCAGTGCAATGTGTGGGGAAACAGCTGCTGCACCAATCGGGTCATTGCCCGTGTGCAGGACTGAGTCGGCGACCCCCGTATGCCTGTAGAGGGCCACTGTGAAGGTAGACACTGGAAAGACTGCCATGTGCTAAGGACGAAAGACTTGCCAGGAGTGGCCTTCATGGATAACTTTTCCGTGTTGACCGAGCCGGAGCCCATGGAAAGCGAGCGGCCGTGACCCTGTGTATCAGGGGAGGTCACCAGGAACCTCAAGACTGCGACTTGTTCTACTAAGTTGGATAAGTAAGGATGCTGCTGGAGCACCATCACCCAAGTGTGGGACCAAGAACCTGATCATTGTAGCTTGCGGACTGGGCACGTTCCAGTGCTCCAAATGCTTCCTGCCCGTCGGAGCGGACAAGACTTGTTTTGGGCCTGACAGCTAGAGGAAAACTTGTTCTTAAATCGAACCCTTATGCGCTTGAACATTATTGACTTTAAATCAGAGTCATACTGGACTCTTGAGACTCAGACAACTAGTGGGACATACTTGGGATGTTACTAGTAGTGAATGGGGAATAACACGATCGGTAATGCGAGGAATGAGTCGGAAATGAAAACTTCAGAGAGACACTAGAGCCCTGACCTCAGGGGAGGAATGTGTACATCATTCGTTTTTTTTCCTTTCTGGGGGTAGCACTAGAAATAATGTACTTCTTTTTGTTATAGAACTGAGTATTTTGCTGGACAATGATTTATCACTGCTGTTGCATGCATTTTGAGTTGTCAACCTGTGTTCACTAATCAGTATCCACACCTTCAACCGAAGGAGCCTTGGAGTGTTCAACCATGTGTACTACTGAGAGTCAAGTGCAGAAGGGGTACATGGCAGAGCTGCTCAGAATCCATTGTTGGCCGGTCCCCGGGATATCAGAAGTAAAAGACCTCAACCCCCATGGTTGGACCCAGTAGCACTCTGAAAGGGGTTTCTGTCAGTGCCATCCATTCAAGCACTTTGGCCAGATTAATAAGTTACCGCACACTCTATTTCACCCTACAGTGTAATAACTGACAGACCTTTGACAGGGTATCTGATAATGTTGTGAAAGAAAGGGCAGTGGCTATTGACAATGACACCATTGAGTTTCTTGTTTATTTAGCCACTGGGAAAAAACTTGTTTAATTTTAAGAAATAAAATCCTGAGTTTGGATTTTGTTTTTGAAACGTTATGCTGACGGAGCCGTCCGCCAACATTTCAATGCACTGATGGGAACTGCAAAGACAGCAGCTCCTGCCAAAGCAACAAATGTACGCTGAAACAGAAGTCATCTCTAAATTCAGCTGGCAGGTACTCCCTCGGAAGGAAGGAGTACTTTACTCTATCGCCTGGACAAAGTAAATCCGTCCACAAAACTCTAAAATAGCCCCTTATTGTTTTATTTAGAGTTTGGCAGATAGAATACTCCCTTCTTCTATATTGCAAGCACATTACAGCCTATGGCACTTGTCAAAGGTGTCAGTGTTTTTACATACCTGTTGTTTTACAATCAGACCTTCTTTTTGCACTTCAACAGACGTATTACTTCGTTGTAGCGAAAAAGTACGATTCAGTTGCTTTATTATTGTCAATAAAGTGGTATTATGTGTGCAAATCCCACAGAATGGACTATGAATGCTGCGATTAGGAAGAACAGCAGAGTTCCACCCTTCCATTCAAATTTGCCTTTGTCCCTTAAAAGGATAGAGTCTGTATTCAAAGAAGCATTGGCAATGCCAGTAGGTATGGCTTACGAATAAAAGTGCTTTTAGTATCATTGATGGCTTTAGGTCCTCGGAAAGTCATCATACAAACACTCTGTCAACCTAGGCGTCTGGTTTGACTCCGGCCTTTCCTTTAAGCCCCATGTCCTGAAATTGACCGGAACCTGTTTTGGGTTTATAAAAACCTTGAGAAAGTTTTTCAACCTGATTCCCCTGGTGGCCAAAAAGATAGTGGCAGTGGCCCTAATATCATCGAGACTGGACTACTGTAATAGTCTTCTTGTGGGAACTAATAAAATCATCCTAAGGAGACTACAGGTAGTCCAGAATGCAGCAGCCAGATTGGTGTTGGGTCTTCCACGCAGGGCCTCGGCCACAGCTACATTAAAGACCCTCCATTGGCTACCATTCTGCAAGAGAGTTCTGTTCAAACTGCTTCTAATAACATTCAGAACCTTTCATCAGCTAGGTCCCGGATATCTTTCAGCAAGATTCAAGCCATACACCACAACAAGAATATTAAGGCCAACTACGGCTAACCTGCTTAGCGTCCCAGCGTTTAGGTTAGTCACCAGAGGCGGAAGGTCAGGGACCGTCCTGGGAGCCAAAGCTTGGAACAGCATGCCCAATGAACTGAGGGCCACTAAACTAGAGGGGCAGTTAAAAACGTGGATCTTTGGGCTATCAGTTGATTGCTGCCAAAAGCTTATTTAGGCTTATGTCACCCTTCTGATCTGTTGTTGACAGCGCCAGGAGACTCAGTTAGGAGTGACAGTTCGCGCTTTATACATTTTCTTTTCATTTCATTTTATTTCATAGCTGCCGTCATGCACCCATCCATTCACTTGTTCATCCTTGTATTCACTCTCAGACGCAACCACAATTAAATAGACAAAAAGTCAACAACATATGCAAGATAAATTAAAATAATACAAGAGAAAAACATGCTGCCGTCCAAACAGATACGCTTTTATAACAAAACTAAACATAGCTGTAAGTGCCCATCTTTCAATGATATTGCACAACATAGTCAATATTTAGTCAATAGTTTCTAGCATGTCTGCCATATTCCGAACCAACATGTTGGCCATCTTGGAATGGTAAAACAATGATAAACTGTGGCTAACAGTATTCCATAAGGGTCCTATTTTTTGAAGAATGTGGCCACGTGGATGGCAAGTAATGCAGATTAAATGAGTGGTAGGCAAGGGGCTAATTAGTACCACCTGGGGAGCTGTAGTGCCTGTTGAGAATTTTTTTTAAAAAAGGAAGAAGCAACGGAGGAGCAAAGAAATGAAAGAAGAACTATAAAAAGAGAACAGTTAAAATGAAAGGACAGGCCAACCAGCCCTGACACCAAAGTGCACACGTTTTCAGGTAGATGTGCACATGGTCAGAAAATGCTGTGATTTACAGTGCAAGAGTGACAATGACTGATATCTACTGAACCATTACAGTGAAGAATGCTATCATGGGTGTAGGCAGAGTGTAAATGACAATCAGACAGACAAATGGTGGAAGAGGGATGCCCCATAGTCCCTATTAATATTTATATGGATATATATGTAACTATGAATGTATACATTATTTATATTTCTTATTACAAGATATTGGCAGACAGTTAAGCCTGGTAGATCTTCCAAAAAGATTCTAATAAGAACTATTAAAGTCCTAATCTTCTACCACTAGGGTTTGCCCCTCCACTTCTCTACAAAGGTAATCTGTAAAATGTCATGTGACAAAATAGCGGACTTTAGGCTTTAACACAGTGCAAAAATAATCCATCCCTGAAAGCCTATCAGCACCTGTTGCATTTATATAGCTCTTACTACTCCTGCAGTGTTACATAGTAAATAAATCAGGTCAACTGTAATAACTGTTCATAGCAAAAAGATCAGAACTGTGGCATTACTTTTTCCTGCACACTAATCAGGCCTAAAGCTGTTATGGTTGGCTTTTAACCATAACCAACTCACGTCTTCTGAGCAGAAGCTTTCCCATATCGCAAGCATCAGGCATACAGTCAAATAATTCACCAAGTATACAAATTTACAGTTGGCTATGCAAAATACTTATTATCCTAAAAGTGCCTAACAGGGATTCTCACAGAGCAAATCTTCTATACCCATAGTTTGTCAAAGCCGGTAACCAACACCTTAATCCTTCCCTACAGCAATAATCCTTGAAATTCCATTTAACAAAATTCTTCCCTGCAAGCTTTCATATTGAGTTATACCCATTTCCCCTTAAATGGATTGATTTTAGCATGTTCTTTTCGCAGTAAGTGTGTCAGGCCTACTGCCATTATCATTATATTTCATAATAAAAAGATCAGGCCTATAGCCATGAACAATGGCTTGCCACCTTAATCACCTCGGACCTGCTCTATTTAGTATAGGCTTTGCCACAAGTCAGAAAGTACAGTACAGTACATGCAGTCTTCAGTGGAAGCGCATAACCTTGGCCCAATCAACTCCTGTATGCAGGGGAACCAACAAGTAGGTGGAGCCTAAGCCTCTTTTTCAATTGTACTCTAAAACCTCTTTTTTTGTTGATCACATAAGGTTTGAGGAGAGTTGTGCTGTCAAGCCAGACTTACAAATTATGGGGCACATGCATCAGGCAAAGGAATTGCGATTCCTCAATAGGGATTATTAAGGAATCGCAATTCCTTATGCATGTAGGTTTCGCAAAAAAAATAGCAATTCCTACATATTCCCTTTTAACGAATGGCAAATTGTGATTCACTATTAGGTAATGCTTTCATAAGGCCCATAGGAATGAATGAGAAAGCATTTGCAATTTGCGCTTACCAAATAGGTAATCGCAAAATGTGAATGCAATTAAAGGGGGCCTAAAGGCCACCCTGATGCACCCCGAAAAATGGTATTTGTGCTCATGTGGCGCACACAAATGCCCTAAGGGCATGTGTCTACACCACATGGCACAAATGCAATTTTGTGCATTTTTCTAAGGAATTGCAAATTAACATCAACTTAAAGTTGATGGTAATTTGCGATTCCTTAATGCAAAGTCACAGTCCGAGAATGCTTCTAGCATTGCATTTAGGGAATCGCAAATTGAATTGTATTTCTTGCTCCAGAGATGGAATTTTAGTAGATACATCATGTAAATCACTAATACGTTGCTCCCTATCTAACACCTTGGCATCCATACTAAGAAGATTTATTTTCTGAAGCACAGAGATGAGCATCTATCACAATGCAGGAGAGAAGCACATTGCAAATGGATTTCAGAATGGATTTCACTCTCTTTCTGGTGTTCATAACCAACCAACAGTAGTTGGTACTTATTGTAAAATCAGTTAGAATTGTACAATACATTATTTGTTAAAAATTAATAGGTTATAATACGATGCCCACGGAATATAATTCTGATCTAAATGAAGGTTCCCAAATAATTATAACCACCATCAAAACTGTTCCACAAGGTTAAAAAGAGAAATAGAATGTAAAAAGATAATAATAAAAGCAGTCTCTTCAATTAATACATAAGCAGTTCTGTGATTTTCGTGAGTGGACTGTTGTTACCTATACTGATTGCTGCTAGCACTGGGCACTTTACTCTTTTATTAGACACTTGTATGAACTTCTTTTAAACTTCGTTTTTATTAGATGCTGCTTTTACTACACACTTACCCTCCTACTACCGTTGCTCATTCTTTTTGGGGTACACCAAACTCCCTCGATCAGCCCTGCCATTTGCTGCGGAAGGAAGTGAGATTTTTTTCCATACTTCTCCTATCTTCTTCCGAATGTTGACGGAAGGCTGCACCGCGCTCTAGTTGTTTTCTGACCCAGCCTATATCGGGGCGTGCTGGGTCGGACGCGCAGCGTTGAGTGGACTGTTGTTACCTATACTGATTGCTGCTGGCACTGGGCACTTTACTCTTTTAATAGACGCTTGCATGAACTTCTTTTAAACGTAGTTTTTAGGTCTCGCCTGTCGATGCGCATGCGCATCGAGCAAGCGAGACTATGGTGGCTTATCCACTCTTTATCCAACTTGCAAGGAATCGTGGCGATTCCTTGCAGTGCACGAGAAATTTAAGCTCAATGCGCATGCGCATTGAGCTTAAAAGCGCGTGCACATGCCCCCAGCCGCCTGCCTTGCCTACTCTCCCAGCTGGTGCCGCTCCACCCCCTGCGGCATCAAACGCTTTCATGGCCGGCCGGCCATGCTTTCAGTTTCACGACCGGCCGGCCGTGTGAAGTACATTTTAAAAGCCCGCTCTCCCTGCTCCGCCCCCTGCTCCGGCCGAGACGCATTTCTCCTCCCTCCTCCCCCCTCCTGGGTCAGTTCCAGTCCACCTCAGCCCAGTAGTTGATGTACCGCCATCATGGAATCCCACTGAGTGCTTGTGATAATTCCTTGCTGCTATTTTCTTGCACTGTTTTTGAGTTTGGAAATCGGTTAATGGTGAGATAAAAACAGCAGCAGATTTTTTTAGCATTTTTAACGTACATATGGGGATTAGCTTCGCCCACCCACTCCCCATATCTCTGCCACATTAGTTATAGTCCCATTTTGTGTCACTCAAATTTAGATATGCCCTGACCCCTGCCAGCTGCCAGGCCCCCGCTCCGCCCCCTCCCCTGCCCGCCGTGTCGCTCCAAAGCAGCCTACGGCTAGTATAGATAAATCTGTAGCTCTGAATTCGCAATGTATAAGCACACCGATGATTGGGGAATACTTCACAGTCTGAGCAGAACTTTGAAGTATCTATATTGTTACTTTTCATTGAAAAAAGCGTGAGTTTTGCTTTTTTTCTTCAGAAACAACATTACAATAATTTGCAGTTCACAGAGTTCACAGCAAAGCGTCCAACCCTAAAAGGGAGTTATTAATGTCACAACTGCACGCAAGTGTGCTTCGGCCGATTACTGTGCATTTTGGGAGTTGCACAGATGACTGCTCAAGAGCGTGAACATTTATTGCTTCATCAACGCTGAAAGCAGTTGCTTTAGGTGCACAATGTTCAAACGCACACATCCCATATACCCCCCCCCCACCCCCGTCAGCCACCACGTGCTTCCCACATTGAGCAACGCGGTCAGTATGCCGGCTCTCACGTGGGTACCGTTTCCTGTAACTGAAATGCGACCATGCTTGACAAACATCCCGCGCACAGGAAAAAGCCCCACCCGGGCTGCTGCTCTCTCCCTCCGTCCCTCGAGCCACAATAAGCCGCTTCTCACAGGGTGATTCCAACGCCCTCCAGAAGTAAGCACCAGGTTCAGACCTCCAGGGGGCATTTCTCCTCCCCCCTCCCCTTATCTGCCGTTCCTTCGTCTGTTCCTTCTCCCCTCTCCGCCCCCTCCCCTGCCCGCCGTGTCGCATTTCTCCTCTCCCCTCCCCTTATCTTCCTTCCCTCCGTCTTGTTTATATCTGTAATCTATTGACTTTCGTAAAAAGCCGTGGGAAACGGTTTATGGGGTGATGGATGTTCGCCTCGACTCTGGGAGTAGGGCATGCTGCTGGACTTTGGGAAACCATGCATTCCTTCCTCGAGAACCAGACGTCTCTGCAGAGGTAAAACATTTTGTATATTAAAAACAAAACTCTGCCTTTCCCGCGACAAGTTCAAAGGTGCAACATTCAGCTTACAGGACGGACACATTCTAAACAAACTGTGCACCTAACCCTGCTCGAGAGAGTCCTCGTGGGCGCAGGCTGCCTCATTTCCTGTTGCACGTGCATACCACAGCCTGTCCTGCTTTGCAGCACCCCGCCCCAAGGGCTTGGCTCCCTTCCAGGAAGCAAGGACCGCGAGAGAGGGGGGGGGAATTGAATTACTATTTGAATCACATTTTAACCTCTCCAATTATATATTTTTTATAAACCGTTGCTTTTTGTTGTGCGTCTAGAAAACCTGATTTGGATCACGCCTCCAGGATATAAGTTTAAGAGCGTTTTTCACCCACAACAATCCTCGCGGTACAGAGTGGAATGTATATGCACATGGACATCAGCTCATTAATTCGCTGAGGATAGCGAAAGTGACATCACTGATTATTTGACTCCTCGCCAATGACAGCACACATTTGACTGCCAGGCCCACCTTTATCCCCTCAAGAGACTCCTGTTTCATGGTGCTGGGACCAAAGTTAAGAGCAACGAGAGGCATCACTGATTATTTGACTCCTCGCCAATGACAGCACACATTTGACTGCCAGGCCCACCTTTATCCCCTCAAGAGACTCCTGTTTCGTGGTGCTGGGACCAAAGTTAAGACACAACCCCTCACTCACCCTCACCCTCACTCACCCTCAACCACTCACCCTCACTCACCCTCAACACCTCACCCTCACTCACCCTCACTCACCCTCACCCTCACCACCCTCAACCCCTCACCCTCACCCTCACTCACCCTCACTCACCCTCAACCCCTCACCCTCACTCACCCTCACTCACCCTCATCCTCACTCACCCTCAACCCCTCACCCTCACTCACCCTCAACCCCTCACCCCCTCACTCACCCTCACTCTCACTCATCCTCGCTCACCCTCAACCCCTCACCCTCACTCACCCTCAACCCCTCACCCTAACTCACCCTCACTCACCCTCACTCACCCTCACCCTCACTCACCCTCAACCCCTCACCCTCACTCACCCTCAACGCCTCACCCTCAACCCCTCACTCACCCTCACTCTCACTCATCCTCACTATCACTCATCCTCACTCACCCTCACCCTCACTCACCCTCAACCCCTCACCCACCCTCACTCACCCTCACTCACCCTCACCCACCCTCACTCACCCTCACCCACCCTCACCCTCACTCACCCTCAACCCCTCACCCTCACACAGTGCAATAGGTCTCAGACCATTTCAGTTAGAGCTTTTAGAAATGTTTATACCTTTTTTTATTTTTAATTCTTTAGCATTGGCTACAGGAAACAAAAATGTTAAACATTTACAAAAAAAACCCATAAACAATTCTAAAAACACTAACTCTAATGGTGCGAGACCTATTGCATTTCCAATGCTTGTTACTTAGTGCTGCTTTTACTCCACGCTTACCCTCCTACTACCGTTACTCATTCTTTTGGGGGCACGCCTCACTTTCTTGGTTCGCTGCGGAGGGAAGTGAGATTTTTTCCATACTTCTCCTACTTTCTTCCGGTTGCTGGTGGAAGGCTGCGCCACGCTCTAGTTGTTTCCCGACCCAACCTATATCTGGACATGCTGGGTCAGACACGAAGCCGATGCGCCGCGCCAAAGGCAAGCCTGTCTGCGCCCGTCCACACCAGTACTGAGCCCTTCACCAGGAACCCTAGCCTTTTTACGGTAATACAGAATTTTCCTTCCACGTATACAAGGGAAGAGCTTTTAGATCTACAGCAAGGGGGAAACTCTTGCTGTCATCAGATGGATATGGAGGCCTTAATTGGAACTCAGCTACATGTCAACACGCCCACCCACTGAGCGGGTCACGTCCTTGAACCCATCTTCGCGGGAGGAACGAACATCCAGTTCAGCCACAACAGACCGCCCTCTGGACAGACCACCACTGCGTCCATTTCACCTTCAACACCACCACCGCAGCCAAGCCCCCCCATGTCCGCCACGATGGAACTGGAGCAAGATCACAGAGGAACACTTTGACACCACCCTCCGCCAAAAATCCCCCAGCACCAGACCAACACCAAGTCCACAGCAAGGGAATTTCCCTTCTGGATCTCCTGCTGCGCCGACAAGCTGTACAAAAGGGGTGGTACTGGACGGAGCATCTGAACCAATCAAACACTCACACCCAGTCAAAAGATCTGGGTTTAATGCATCACCGTTCTTTAGCCCACTCTGCCACCCCAGTTCAGACATGGCTATATGCAAATCAGTCTGACCCTGTGCCTCATGGGGACAGTCCAGCCCGAACTGCCAAGCCATGCCTTCCCAGGACCGGAAACAAGCTTCCGAGGACCGGTTTCTGGCATTCCAGCCGTCTTCAGCCCGGCTTGCTTGAATCCAGTGGCAAAGTGAGCAAGGGACTCACGTCTGAGCATACCCTGCCACACTTACGGCGGCCAAAAGCAGTACAAAAGGGGGTGGTAATGGACGGGGCATCTGAACCAATCAAACACTCACACCCAGTCAAAAGATCTGGGTTTAATCCATCACCGTTCTTTAGCCCACTCTGCCACCCCAGTTCAGACATGGCTATATGCAAATCAGTCTGACCCTGTGCTTCATGGGAACAGTCAAGCCCGAACTGCCAAGCCATGCCTTCCCTGGACCGGAAACAAGCTTCCGAGGACCGGTTTCTGGCATTCCAGCCGTCTTCAGCCCGGCTTGCTTGAATCCAGTGGCAAAGTGAGCAAGGGACTCACGTCTGAGCATACCCTACCACACTTACGGCGGCCAAAAGCGGTACAAAAGGGGGTGGTAATGGAAGGAGCATCTGAACCAATCAAACACTCACACCCAGTCAAAAGATCTGGGTTTAATCCATCACCGTTATTTAGCCCACTCTGCCACCCCAGTTCAGACATGGCTATATGCAAATCTGTCTGACCCTGTGCTTCATGGGAACAGTCCAGACCGAACTGCCAAGTCATGCCTTCCCAGGACCGGAAACAAGCTTCAGAGGACCGGTTTCTGGCATTCCAGCCATCTTCAGCCCGGCTTGCTTGTATCCAGTGGCAAAGTGAACAAGGGACTCATGTCTGAGCATACCCTGCCACACTTACGGCGGCCAAAAGCGGTACAAAAGGGGGTGGTAATGGACGGAGCATCTGAACCAATCAAACACTCACACCCAGTCAAAAGATCTGGGTTTAATCCATCACCGTTCTTTAGCCCACTCTGCCACCCCAGTTCAGACATGGCTATATGCAAATCCGTCTGATCCTGTGCCTCATGGGAACAGTCCAGCCGAACTGCCAAGCCATGCCTTCCCTGGACCGGAAACAAGCTTCCGAGGACCGGTTTCTGGCATTCCAGCCGTCTTCAGCCCGGCTTGCTTGAATCCAGTGGCAAAGTGAGCAAGGGACTCACGTCTGAGCATACCCTGCCACACTTACGGCGGCCAAAAGCTGAACAAAAGGGGGTGGTAATGGACAGAGCATCTGAACCAATCAAACACTCACACCCAGTCAAAAGATCTGGGTTTAATCCATCACCGTTCTTTAGCCCACTCTGCCACCCCAGTTCAGACATGGCTATATGCAAATCAGTCTGACCCTGTGACTCATGGGAACAGTCCAGCCCGAACTGCCAAGTCTTGCCTTCCCTGGACCGGAAACAAGCTTCCGAGTACTGGTTTCTGGCATTCCAGCCGTCTTCAGCCCGGCTTGCTTGAATCCTGTCGCAAAGTGAGCAAGGGACTCACGTCTGAGCATACCCTGCCACACTTACGGCGGCCAAAAGCGGTACAAAAGGGAGTGGTAATGGACGAAGCATCTGAACCAATCAAACACTCACACCCAGTCAAAAGATCTGGGTTTAATTCATCATCGTTCTTTAGCCCACTCTGCCACCCCAGTTCAGACATGGCTATATATGCAAATCAGTGGCAGAGTGGGCTAAAGAACGGTGATGGATTAAACCCAGATGTTTTGACTGGGTGTGAGTGTTTGATTGGTTCAGATGCTCCGTCCATTACCACCCCCTTTTTTTACCGCTTTTGGCAGGGTATGCTCAGATGTGAGTCCCTTGCTCACTTTGCCACTGGATTCAAGCAAGCCGGGCTGAAGACGGCTGGAATGCCAGAAACCGGTCCTCAGAAGCTTGTTTCTGGTCCAGGGAAGGCATGGCTTGGCAGTTCGGGCTGGACTGTTCCCATGAGGCACAGGGTCAGACTGATTTGCATATAGCCATGTCTGAACTGGGGTGGCAGAGTGGGCTAAAGAACGGTGATGGATTAAATCCAGATCTTTTGACTGGGTGTGAGTGTTTGACTGGTTCAGATGCTCCGTCCATTACCACCCCCTTTTTTACCGCTTTTGGCCGCCATAAGTGTGGCAGGGTAGGCTTAGACGCGAGTCCCTTGCTCACTTTGCCACTGGATTCAAGCAAGCCGGGCTGAAGACGGCTGGAATGCCAGAAACCGGTCCTCGGAAGCTTGTTTCCAGTCCAGGGAAGGCATGGCTTGGCAGTTCGGGCTGGACTGTTCTCATGAGGCACAGGGTCAGACTGATTTGCATATAGCCATGTCTGAACTGGGGTGGTAGAGTGGGCTAAAGAACGGTGATGGATTAAACCCAGATCTTTTGACTGGGTGTGAGTGTTTGATTGATTCAGATGCTCCGTCCATTACCACCCCCTTTTGTACCGCTTTTGGCCGCAATAAGTGTGGCAGGGTACGCTCAGACGTGAGTCCCTTGCTCACTTTGCCATTGGATTCAAGCAAGCTGGGCTGAAGACGGCTGGAATGCCAGAAACCGGTCCTCGGAAGCTTGTTTCCGGTCCAGGGAAGGCATGGCTTGGCAGTTCAGGCTGGACTGTTCCCATGAGGCACAGGGTCATACTGATTTGCATATAGCCATGACGCCTACAAATCGCTCAACAACATCAGACCCAAATACCTCAATGAGAGAGTATCCTTACACGCACCCAAGAGGAAACTCCGCTACGCCGACCTCGCCCTTGCCGAGGGCCCCCGCATCCACAGAAACAGAACTGGCAGGAGAGCTTTCTCCTACATCACTGCCAAGACCTGGAACAAGCTCCCTGTGAACATCAGATGTTCCCCGACCCTGCAAACATTCAGGAAGGACCTCAAGACCTGCCTCTTCTACTGATCCGGAGCCGCTCCCCCCGCGCCTTCAGACCCTCACGGGTGAGTAGCGCACCATACAAACCCCTGATTGATTGATTGATTGATATGTCTGCCCTTCCTGCAATTTTCGCATGTCTTAGGCGGGCATAGGCGATGCCTTCACAGAGAGCCACTCGCCCTCCTCCCCTCCCCGTGATCCTGCATACATGGGTTTTCTCATCAATGCGAGATCCCTTATTAAGAATAAGGTTGCTTTCAGGGACTTTGTCTCACTTTGAAAACCGGATTGGGTATTTATCACTAAGTCATGGGCAAGAGACTGCTCTGGTCCTGAACTTATGGATGCAATTCCCTCTGGTTATGTCTTTGCGAGATTTGACAGGGTAGGCAGATTGGAGGTCTGGGCTTTCTCTATAAGGATGACTATACCTGTTGCACCGACCCACTCAATACATCTCTTGATGTCGTTTCCGGCTTTATACTCCTCAATATCATTTCATCCGACCGAAAACTTCACTAGTATTGTGACTTACTACCAACCTGGACTGAGATCATCATTTAGCCAGATTTTTAGCAACCTTATAGAACAGTACCTGGCAAGACCTAACCCTTTTGGGTGATTTTAATTTCCACCTTGATAATACTCTGTGTAAGGGTACTAGAAATATTGTGGCAACTTTAGGCTGCTGTGGTCTGCTACAATTGGTCAAGAGCCCCACTCATGTAGCAGGACTTATATTAGATTGTATATTTCTAATGACTCCTGCGTCACGGTACGAGAGCCTATACCTCTCTCCTGGTCAGACCACTATACCATCCCTTTCAACCTTCAGATCCCTTTACCGGGTACTATCCCACTCAATAAAAGGGTAATGGAGAAGAACAGAAACCTTAGTTGCATTAGTAAAGAGGCTCTCCTCAACTTACTTAATAACCATCATAGCCCTCTTCACCTGGACGCTACTAGGCGGCTACTGACTTCTCCAATTGGCTTTTATCAGCCATGGATGCTTTAGCTCCCTTTAAGGAGCACTATGCGGCAAGAAAAAAATCCCTCTGCCTCTTGGTTCTCTGATAGACTGAGAAGATTGAGGCAATTCTGTCGCAAGCAGGAAAGGATCTGACGTTCAGACCACAACCTTGTGGGAAGAGAGTTACATAAACAATGCCTGAGGGATTATAAAGCTGCTATTATAGGGGAAATAGTTTTATTTTACTCAATGGCCACAGAATCCCTCATGTCTCCCAGAGATCTTTTTAATGTTATTAACTTGCTCTCCTCCCCCTCAGGCCCTAATCTAACGGACTCCTCCCAGGAGCTCTGGATAGATTGGTGTACTTTTTCTGCTAAAAAATTATGGATTTATATTCCTCTTTGGAAAGTTTTAATGCTGATATCTCCCTATCAGTCCCTCCCAACCCCTCCTACCCCCCTTTGTAATGAGTCCATAACCATGGCGGAGGTATCTAAATTACGTACCTCCCCGAGCATTCGGACCTCCTGTTAGGGGGAATTACATCAGGCTCCCTGATGGAGGTATGCCCTTTGAAGATCTGGAAAATGGGAAGGAAGGCCATTGTTTCCCACCTCACTTCAGTACTTAATGTAGCTATTTCAGTGGGACAGTACCCCATCCACTGGAAGACGGCGGTGGTCAAGCCTCTTTTAAAAAAGACCTCTCTGGATCCAGCTGAATTAAAGAACTATCACACTATTTCCTTGTTATCAGTTTCAGCCAAAATTCTGGAGAAACATCTGAATTTTAATCTCAGTTCGTTTTTGGGGGAGCACCAGCTTCTTGATGGTTCATAGCATGGTTTTAGAAGTGATCACAGCACGGAAACAGTACTAACCTCAGTAATCAATAATATCTGTGTTCAGGTTGATGCAGGGCACATCACGCTGTTGATTCTTCTTGACCTTACCATAGACTTTGATACTCTATCTCCCATGAGACTGGTGGAATGGCTCAGTGAGGTAGGGGTTGGGCACGGCCCTCATGCTACTTACCCCTTTACATAGTGATTGGACACAAATTGTGAAAATGGGTCAATTTTACTCGGCTTCCAACAGTCTGGTATGTGGAGTCCTGCAGAGTTCCTCGTTGAGCACGACCCTCTTCAACATTTATGTTGCCCCACTGGCCAGTGTTGTCAGATCCTTTGGATTGGAGGTGTTGTCCTACACCGACAACACGCAAATCATGGTGTCTATTACCCACAGCATCAGGGAATCTGCCACTAACTTCAAAAGCTGTATGCTAGCAGTCTCTTGGATGGTTGAGAACTATTAACGGGGACAAAACAGAGGTCTTGATCTTTGGGAACCAACTGAATATTTGGTACAATGATTGGTGGCCAGACACGCTTGGTTCTTGTCCTTGTTCGGGATCACATGGAAAGAACCTAGGGGTCAGAGTGGACGATTCTCTCTCTCTGAGTCTTCAGATTAATAGAAAGGTGTCCATTTTCTGAGAAAGAATATATATAAATATATACAATAACAACAGCCCTTCCGATTCACATAAAAGTAACTGAGTGATCTTTATGCAATCCCAGCCAGACACATTGGCCTTCAGAAGTGACAAAGCTCCATTCATAAATGTTACAAGGATGCTGTCATTGGAAAGTCCTCCCTGCTCAATCCATATTTCAACGCTTCTAATTTCCAGTACAGAGAAGTTCTCCGCTGTGTAGTCTGTGTTTTTTCTTATTTTCACTTTTTCAATATCCCATGTAACTAAATGGGATTTTACCTGTTTTTTGACAATCTGTTTGAATTGTCATTCAGAGATTCCTGTGCCCTATAGCTCTTTTAGGTGCAACGTTTGAAGAGCACTTTTTAGATAGGATGACCACGGTTGGGCTCTCATATTGGAAGTGCTCTGAATTGTTTCTCTTAAGGTGTGTACCTATGTGCACCGCATTGTAGTCAGGAGTAGAGACGTATGTTTCAGTGAAGGTTGCTGGAGGTTAAATTCTGGCCTTATTTTTGCTTACCTGGTGGAATTAGGAAGACAAAATAGGTGGCTTAGCAGAATGAACTACATACGGTATAACCAAGTACTCAACTTATATGGGATCACTGCTAGCCCATATGTAATAGATGGAAGACATTTTGCATCGAGTACCCTGAGTAGTAATTTCATCGTTATTGCTTCCAAATGATTGTTTAGACAAAGTAAGGCAAATGGAATTGAGGCAGATTTTGTTTTGATCATCAGCATCAAATACTTTATTGTTGGTCAATAGACTATAAAAGTGCAAAATAAGCAACAATTAAGAAAACCTTCTCGATGTCATAAGGTCCAACTCACCCCCATGTATGTACAAAATGCATACCAACACATGCAAAAAATCCAGGGGCAAAAATAGTAAAAAGATATGTACAATCATTGGGGAGAGAATGCGCTAATATGATATTAAAAGAACTCACAATAAATCAGATGTATACAAATGAGTTTAAGAAAAAGGGAGCCAGCCAGCTAAAAATAGAGGAGGTTTTATCAATTTTACCCTCTACAATATATATATATTTTTAAAGTTACCTGCACATACACCACATAGAGAGTAACAAATGTGACACATTAAATATAATGAGGGATTGGGTATTGTGTTTCAGTAACCTGAATGCCTCTACAAAGTGTTTGGTTCCAAGGTTTCTACAGAGTTGCTTCAACCAGCGGCGCCTAGATTTTCGATAACCGGGACAGAAGAAAAAAACATGCAACTCTTCTTCCTCTGGATGGTTACAGGCAACACAGCCTAGAGCAAGTGTGCCTGCCCATTTATTGGAAAAGACATGCAATAGGAGAACCCATGCCTAAATTGCACATACAATGTCCTTGCTAAAGAGGGTTGTATTTCGTCCAGGGCAGCCTCTAGGCTGTACTGATCTTCTATCCTCAGAAATGCAACTGTTAATGTACCTGTTGCTGAGCACCCCTGTAAACTGACAAGTTTGTCCCCCCATACCTTCCTGGAAACTGTAACCTCGGCTTCCAGAATTTTGTTTTCAAGTAAAGCCAATATTCATTGACAGAGCCATTTGCAGTGATCCATATAAAAATAAAGTATTTTGTTTGCTTCTCAATTGAGAAGTTACAGATTCCCCACCTTTCCACTTTACAGTATTTATTACTAAATACTAAAGCTGCTTATTTGCCCACATTGACTTGTTATCTTTATTTTATTTTCCAGGGGATACTAGAGAGTTTTGAAAACCGAGGCAGTACGATCAAGTATAAGCATATCCTCTGCATAGTGCATTGACTGGAAACGAAGAGTATTTAACTTTAGGGGGATGAATTCCCTCAAATCTGATGGCATCTGCCAAGCCAGCAATATACAGGCTGAAAAGCAGCAATGCAAATATACACCCTTCTATTAAACCTCTGTTAGTCATTATCATTTTTGTGACATGGCCATTCCAAGCCAGTTTGACCTTTACCCATGTGTTCTAGTACAAATACTGGCTAGTCCTCAGTAATGGTGCTGAGATGACCCATCTAGCAAGTTTTGATCATAGCTTGGTATGGTCCACACCATCGAAAGCCGTATGGTAAATGATGACGCAGACCAATAGATTGTCTCGCTTGTATTTTGTTTTCTAGTGTATTATAGCGTAAATATTGCCGAAATATTGGCTGAGTTATTACTGTTAAACCATGTTTGAATTATTGGTATTAGATTTTTCGATCCAGTCTTCCAGTTCCTTTAATAAAAACTTTGCATAAAAGTTGACATCTACATCCATTAAAGCGATCATTCTGCAGTTTGTAACCAGTCATGGGTTTTATTTTTTGTATATGGGAGGCAGTATAGATCCTTGCCAAGATGAGGGGATTGTTTGGGTTTTAACACATTACTATATAGGGTTCAAATAGTAGAGACCCAGACATGAATATTAGATTTGAAAAGAAGGGTAGGGAGGCCACTGGGTCCTAGGGCATTATCTTTTTTTGAAGCTTTTATAACATGTCGAAGTGAGCTGAGACTGAAAGCTGACTTGACAGGAGTTGGGGTATAAGGTGAGGCCCACTCCTGTGTTACCCACATATCGTGAATTAATGTGGGTAATCCGGCTTTCCCCAGGTATTGATTCACATGGTTGATTTGGATATTGACAATTAAGATTATTTATAAATTGCCAAAATGTATTTGGGTATCCCGAACAACATATTTGTATTATTCTCCCTCATCAGGAATTAGTTTAAAAACCTGCTGTTTATTTTGTTTCCTTATAGTTCTGATTTCCATTTGTACATTTACTGGAGGCAAGGAACTCTTAATTTCTGTTTCTGCTGTTTTAGTTTTTGTGTTTACCGTATTTTATTGGTTGGAAGTCTATGTCTCAGTAAGCTGCAGGATATTTTGAAACATGAACTTTGACCCAGCACACACAGTATTGCAATTAGCTTGCATAAGCCCCTTTTCCAAGAGAGACTTAGGGGCCCATTACGATGTCGGGCGGATCGCCACCGCCATGGTGGCGGTGGCGATCAGCCCAACATTAATTGCCCGCCCGCCACCCATTTTCCCCCCGCCATATTACTATGGTGGGGGACCGCGGTGGACGTAAACACCGTCCGCCGCTTTTCCGCCCTGGTCGCCTTGCGGCCGGTGCGGAAAATGTTTAATATGGTGGCGGTGTCTATGAGACACCGCCAGCCATATCATGATGGGCTTGCTGACATGCTTTTCTGTGGTGGCAATGCCGCCACGGAAAGGCATGCAAAGACTCCCTGAGGGGGCCCGTTGCGGGCCCCCTGGGAGTCCAGGGGTGGGGAGTGCACATGGGGGGTACTTATGGGACCCCCCCTGCATTTCAAAGTGCAACTTGGCAGGCACCGCGCAGTGCCTGTCATGTTGTGCTTTGAAATGCACAACATGCTTTTTTACCATTGCGGCGGGCGGCACTTTCAGCACCACCTGCCGCAATGGTAAAAATACAGGATGCGCCCACCAGTGTGGCTGGTGCATCCTAATGCCCAAGGCGGGACCGCCGCTCCTATGGCGGGCGGTCCCGTTTTGCACGAGGATGGCGGGTGGACAAAGTCCGCCCGCCATTCTAATGGGGGCCTTAATTTGTGTCAACCCGCCGTATATGCCCAACTATTTTCGGAAACTATTAGATGTTGAGTGAGACCATTTAAGACTTTTTAATACATTACATTTTGGTTACATCACTGATTGGTGTAATCACTTGATGTTGCAATGGCTGGTTTGTTAGCTGTATTATTTAAGCCATGTGGCCACTTTCTACTCTTACAATAATTTCTAATGGCACTATGGGCCTGATTACGATGCAGGTTGGACTGACCGCTATGGCCGTGATCCGATTTTAACAGCCAAGGCTGGGAAAGTTCCCCCCGTTGTATTACGATGCAGCTGCTACTACTGCGGCGGTGTCATCTATTGCAGTGGACATACCCCCGAATATGTCGCTGTAAGTGCGTGCCAGATCACAGGATCTTGTGAACTCTTTCTCCATAAATTCAATCCCTTCCATGCTGTATGTGTTCAAGGTCTTTAGGTCATCATGTGATTATATTTCCACTATTCAGTATAACTTAGTGGCCCCTAGAATGATATTCAGGTGTCAAGAAGAGTGACTGAGAGTGGTTATAAGTTCTGATGTTCCTCCATTTATCAAACTGAAAGTTATGATTGAGACTTTTGTGATTAACAGACCCCTGATGGTCGTGGAAGAGAGATTGTTAAACAGGCAGTATGTTTGGAGGGGATTGTTCTTAAGATAGGGTATTCAAATTGTTATGTAAATTGTCTAAGATACAGAGAAGTTTTGTTTTACTGGAACAGTGAATGGGTCTACTCCATGTCTAACTTTGTTATTCTAGTTGGTTATTGTATTTTAAATTGTGATATACGGAGTGAGGATTGTGGGAGCTTATTTTCTGGCTATAATTTTGTTCAGAAAAATAGAACATATAATAATCAAATTAACACATTTTGAATAAAGTACAATTTAAAGAGAAAAATATGAGCAAAAGATTCAAAAGAGGGGAAGAGAGAAAAAAGAAATAAGTGAAAAAGGAAAAAGAGAAAAAGGAAGAGACATAAAGGAGAAGAAGAAAAGGAAAGAAGAGAGAAAAAGGAGGAATAAAAAGAATTAGAGATTGGGAAGAAGTAAGAAATTAAGATGCAGGTGCATGAGTAGAAAGATAGGAAGTAAAAGGTAGCCAAAGTAGGTCAGATTTAATTTTCTGAGATAGAGTAAGAGAAGAAACAGTAATAATTCTGTGTTCATCGCAAACAAAGGTCCACCAAGTTAATAATGATAATTTAGAGTTATCTTTCCAACAGGACACATTCACTTTAAATGCTATGGCAATAAATAAATCAAACAACAAAGTAATATGATGAGAAATATGAAAATCAGGTGAGGAGGAACCTAGAAAAACATTTTGCATTGTTAATGGTGTATTACAATGAAATATTATCATACATTTAGACCAAATAGATTGCCAGAACTTGAAGACATTCAGAAATTCATAAAGTTGATGAAGTAAAGTTGCAGTGGATTCAGAACAAGACCAACAAAGGGATGAGGAAATATGGGAAAATGTGGATATATGAACAGGGGTAATAACAGCTCTACTATAAATGAAGTAAAAGGATTGAGTGATGCGTGCAGCAATAGAAGTTTTAAAAAGCTTGAGCCATAATTTATCCCAAGAAGAGATAGGGAGTGACATAGCTAAATCTGTTTCCTAGAGTAATTCAACAGGGGATTTAGGTTGTTCAGTAACATGAGATAACAACAACTTATAAATAAAAGCAGCCTTAGGCCTATGTTCTTTAGAAATATTATATAATGGTGAGGGCGAGGTAGTAATGGAGAGGCTGAAGGGAAATTATTGCAAGAGAAATAGGACTGCACAGCTGTTGATATTAAAAGATATTCATTAAAAAATGAATCAGGTAAATTACATTGTGACTGTAATTCCTGGAAGGGATTAACAGAATTATGTTGGATTAATTTATTAATAAAAAATAATTCCCTTCTCCTTCCTATGCTTGTAATAAAATGATTTATGTTTATATTTGATAAATTTGTTATACCAACGGGTGGAGGTCAAAAAACATTGATTTGAGTCTTAACCATGAGAAAAAATAGGATCTAATAATTGTCGGGAGTATTTTAAAAAAGGATTATCTGATATAAAGGAGCAATTAGACATATACCGTATATTATATCTTGAAAAGAAAAGTCTTTTAATAGGGAACGCTCAAAAATAATCCAACGGGGGATAGGGATATCAGAGAATTCAAAAATTAAAGAAAAAAATTGACAAATTAAAAATGCAGAATGATAAGATTTAAAATCTGGAAAACATACACCCCCTGTGTTTTAGGACGTTTCAGTTTCGTAAAACAATGCGGTGGTGTACAATAGTCTTAATCTGTGGAAAATACAAAGCAGGGATTCGAAAAGGTAACATGGATAATGTATAAAGGACATGGGGCACACTCATAATTTTAATAGTGTCTAATCTACCCCACCATTACAAATAAAGAGGGACTAAGAAAGAAGTAGTGATTGTATTTTCGTAATTAGAACATTAAACAAATAACTAATGGTGGTAGATAATGTAAAGGAAAACCAAATACCAAGGTATTTAATTTTTGTGAGACACCAAGTAAAATAAGCATTATTAAACATATGATTTCAAAGAGAATTTAAGGGTAAGACTTCTGTCTTAGAAAAGTTCAGCTTATATCCAGAGATACTAGAATATAGCCGAACTTTAAACAAAAAGTGGGGGAGGGAAGAATTAGGATCAGACATACATACCAGGATATCATCAGCGTAAGCTGACAATTTAGTTTCTATAGAGTTATGTGAAAAGCCAGAAATAATTGAATTAATGCGAATACACTCAAGGAAAGGTTTGAGACATAATACAAATAACAAGGGTGAAAGGGGACAAACTTGGCGTGTGCTTCTATATCATGGGAAATATTTGGAAAAATGATTATTAACAAAAATACTAGCATGAAGAAAAGAATATAACAACGTAACATAAGAAATAAAATGTGGAGCATAACCAAACCAAACCATTTGAGTGCATTAAACATGAATTGCCAGTTTATGCGGTCAAAAGCCTTTTCAGCATCTAGAGACAGTGCTGCAAGTGGGGATTTGTATTTGTTTCCAAAGGAGATTGCATTAGCAAATATGCGTGCATTGTCCGAAGCCAATCTGCCATTAACAAAACCATCTTGGTCAGTTTAAACTCCTTTGCTGCGTTTGTCAGCCAACGGCCGTCGCGAATGTCCGTTAGCTAACGCAGCCCCGCCCACTCCGCTAAACCGCGGCAATGCAATTGCGGTTAAGCAGTTAACCAATAGTGGGATGATACTCTCATGGCGAGTGGCGAGGATTTTAGCAAATATCTTAAATCATAAGTGATAGTTTTTACAGAGGGAATGAGCGTTTTCAGGTTTGGGAATGAGGACAATCAAGGCCTCCATAAACTAACCAGATGCTTTGGAGTCAACAATGAATGAGTTGAAAAGGGCCAGAAGTTTGGGCACAAAAATAGAGGAAAAAGTAGAGAAAAATTCAACAGAAAGACCAGCAGGACCTGGACCTTTTGATTTTTTGAAGGATTTGAAGGCTTCTTGAAGAGTGACTTCACTTTCTAATGAATAACATTTATCAGGAACAAAGGAGGACCAGGGAGGCCAAAAAAAAAAGGTATGTAAATTTTGAGCAGAGGAATTCGTATCATCAGTATATAATGATTGATAATAATCGTGAAATGCAGATGCAATATCTTCATCAGAGGAGGCCAAATTATTAGTGGATTCATTTAGAATAGGACCTATATTTTACGTTGGCCAGCATCTTACCAGTTTTATTTTGACCACAGTGGTATTTAGACTTCATTTTAAGAAGAACATTACATGCAACAATCGTGGCAAATTAGTTGAGAGCAGATTTGGCTTTAATCAATTCATGAAGAGAGCAGAGGGAGATTTAGAAGAAAAGTAATTATGTTCCAACAGTTTAAGTTATTGTAGTAAAATGGCATACTTGGCTTTAGCAGTTTTCTTCTTTTTTGCTGAGTATGAAATAGCAAAAGCACGGAAGGAAGCTTTAAATGTATCCCAGTTATTAGTAATGGAGGTGTGCAAAGGGTTGTTAATAGTACAAAATTCAATAATAAAGGTAGTAGCTTCAGTAACAAAAGTATTATCTGACAACAAAACATTATTAAGTTTCCAATGACCACATTTTGGAGTACTCAGAGAGAGATCTAGGGCAGAAAAAATGGGGGCATGATCAGAAATAAAAAATAGATCCAATCTCAGAGGAGTGGATGGATGGGAGTAGTGGCTTGCTAACTAAAATATAATTAATTCTAGAACAAGTAGGATGAACGTTAGAAAAAAAAAACCTCAAGGGTATCCGGGTTACAAGTCTTCCAAACATCATATAATGAATGAGAGACAATGGCAGATTGAAATGATTTATGAGTTTTATCAGGGTTAAATTTGTATTGGATTGTCTATCCAAAATGGGTCTAACCATTGATTAAAGACCCCAGCAACAATAATATTTGAACCATCAATAGATGATAGTAAGATCTTAATCCTATTCCAGAAGTCTGCGTCTGGTTTAACAGGGCCATAAATATTCAGTAAGGCAAGTTCTTTATGTTGGATAACAACCTTAGCCATTGCCCAACGTCTATCACTATCACATTGCGTAGATAAATGTGTGCATGAATCGATTTATGAAAAAGAATAGCTACACCACCTTTCCGATTAGAAGCTGGAGAATAAACAAATTGACCCACTCATTGTCTTTTCAATTTAAGTGATTCTATATCATTGCAATAAAATGCGTTTCTTGAGTAAATGAGACATGAGAATTCCATTTAGACAAATGAGAAAGTACCTTTTGTTTTTTGACGGGGTTTCTAAAACCACAAGCATTCCAAGTGACAACATTACACATAATTGAGGAACAGGAGGGTAAGATATGCATGGAGATGATACACTTCAGGAAAACAACTGGAAGTAAAAAAACACCAAATATTAGATAAATACATTAAGCAAAATGAACCACAGCCATTAACGATAATAAGCACAATCATCGGGGAACAAAATAAAGAAAAATAAGCACCTAAGAGAATATAATGACACATATAAAAAAAAGGATCGATAATGAAAATGCACCATAGCAAAAAAGTTGAAAAACAATAGGATGATAGAGGAAGAGAAAAAGAGAGAAAAGGGAGAAAAACAAAAAAATGAAGAAAGTAAACAGATCAAGGAAAATAATCCAGATCTGAAGATAAGCAAGCAACAGGAGAAGTGGGACATGGTGACGACAAAAGCAGACAGCAATACAAATAAATAAATAATAATAAGCCTCAGAAATAACAGAATGAGGATAAAAGAGAAAACTACTTTAAAGGAGGATCAGGTAGGAGGAAAAAAATAAAGATATAATTATAGGAGCAACATCAACCAATTAACTATTAAAACAAAGGGAATATAAAACATTAATTTTCCATATTTCGAGGAGAGATATTGTTGAGAAAGAGTCTCAGTTTGGCAGGATCATCAAAAGAACGTGACCTTCCTTTGTGAGTGACTTTGCAGAGACATGGATGAAGTATACCATATTGAATGCTCAAGTGTCTCATCTGGGGATGAGGAGCCAAAAAATCCTTAAGGCATGCATTTGTTGCATTTGAAACATCTTGTGAAATGAAGATATTATGACCTGACCATGCAAGGTGTCGTTTGGATTAACCGCTTTCAAGACATGCATCAACTCAGTAAACTCTGAGAAAAGCATGATAATACCACATGGTTTGGTAGAGTTAGGTTAGTTGAAGACGACCCAAATGGTGCACCCGTCATATGTTAAGAGGTGATCAAGATTGAAGATCTAAGAGTTTCGGCAGGAACTTTTTCAGAAAGGATAACATATCAGGACCTTCAATATTTTCTGGCAGGCCACAAAGGCGAAGAATATTCCTTAGGTTACGATTTTCCAAGGAGGGTCATTCTTATGTCTCTTAGGTTTAGCGCCTGAAGAAGATGATCTAGAGGAGGTGTTAAGATCATTTGCCATCTTGGATTGTAGAGGAGATCGATGAGTAGTAGGTAAGATTGGACGAATGCGACCCATACACCACAGGAAAGTAAGGCAGGGATAGTGACCACCCACGAATAAGTACCAGTATTTGATTGGAAAGAAGCACTATAATATAGTACTATAGTCAATAAGAAAAAAAGAGCAAGTAAGTTCCAATATTACCCCAAGAAGAGGCACTGTCCTAATACATAAAAACGATAATACTGTGGAAATGCACCTCTTAGATATCAAAAAATGGAAGGTGCGCAGTCATTGAATAATAGTATCAACAAGGAGTTCCTCTTCATGCATGTTCTGAGTAACTGCCTCAACTGTGGTAAAAGAAAGATGATATTTCAAAGGCTGCCTCCATAGTAAGTAATAACATGAAGAAATGAAAAAGCCTTTTCTGTTATCTTCATTTTACATCCGTTTTTTTTTTTTGTAAATCGTTTTATTAGTTTCAAAACAAAGAAAGTAATAGACATATCAGGTGCCATACATTCAGACATAATAATAGGGCGAACAGATGTAGATACAGGATAGATACTAAGCAGTGAAGAAATGGCTGAGACGCCTACGCCAATGTATGAGAAACAGGATGTGCCACAGTACAATATACGATTCACATTAAGTGCAAGCTCTCAGAGTCTGCCCACCCATGAAATCAAGATAATAGAAGAAGCATGAGCACCAGATACTGGAATACCAACAAAGTCAGGATGTTCCACCAACTATACTTATAAAAGGAAAGTGAAAGAGAGTGTGAAGAAAAAGAAACCATAAAAACAAAAATGAAGACAAAACAATAAACCCATCCCCCCACCCTGCACCCCTGCATATGGCTATCGCCTAACCCCAACAAGCAGTGTGCCTGTCGCCCCAACTAACTAAATACTAAAAGTAGAAAATGGAGGAGGGCCTCTTCATACATGCCCCCGGTCTCCGCTCCTCCCGCCAAAGCCAAGAATCCCCAGACTAAGGTCTCAAAATCTATTAGGCTGCAAATACGTAGCGCAACAGGGGAAACTCCAAACACAGCCCAACCTCCCGAACGCATCATGGTTGCAGACCCCGTGTCCAGTAATACCCGATGGTAAAATCAATCACACAGTCTCAACCTTGACCTTTCCGATCAAACATGTGAGCCCCTTCCGGACAAACTGTCGCTTCCGCAGGATAGTCAATGCACGAAAAAGCTGTAGCAAAGTTCAAACCGAGATGAAGCAGAGAGATGAAAGTGTTGAGAACTCCGCTAAGTCCAAAGACTCCCCACACCATCATGGATACCCAAGGTTGTTTCGTCCGCCATCTTAGTGGTGCCGATGTACAGGGGAGTGACGCAGTTTCAAACCAACAACAGTTCCCATCAAAAGTCTCCGGAAAGTGAGCATCAAGTAGTCCTTCCATAGTCTGCAAAGATCGTAGGCCTGGCAATCCAATTGCGGCATCAAGCTTGCTCTCAGCACCCAAAACACTGGTCAGAGGCTCCAACGCCTCCCATAGTACAGGGTCTGCTTCCTCCATCGAAGTGGCCATCTTGGGTATCTCGAGTCGTTTCATTTCTTGTAGTGGACCAGGGTCCGTCCCATCCGCCCAGTTCCAGACAAAACCACTATCATCTTATTGATGTGGGCTTCAACGCAAACATGAAGTGACCCTATGGCTGCCAACACAGTTCGTAGTGACGGATCACTCTCAGTTCGCTCCACAACATCTCGCTCAGTTACGGTTATATTCGCGTCCCCAGAGAGCCCGGTCTCCCCGGGGGGAATAGGTTGATGCGGAATGAACGACTTCAGAGGGGGACTTATCGTTGGGGACAATAACAATCTGAACTCAGCCACCGCAGGCGGAGATCCCACCCCAGCGGACACCGGCAGGCCCAAACCGGGCCACCGGGCCAGGGACCCCCGTCCACCGCTCCAATTGTGCGTCGTCACCCCTCCTTCGATATTCACCAATTCAGCCAATCATCGTCAACTTCTGTCCAAGAAATTTTTTTTCACCTCGGTAGACCGGACTCTGTCACACAACTACAGCCGATGTTGTTCAACTGAAACCCGGCTGGGCCAGTACTCGAGACCCCGGCTTCCAGGCTGGCCTAGGCCGCAAACTGCCACACGACGTATCTTTGTGTACCAAACTGGTAGAAATCTCGGGATTGCACCGTTAAGCTCCAGTCCGGTTCATACACACGGAGGCAGGGCGCAAAAACAGGATAAATAACAGAATCTTCTGGCAGGAGTCAGAGGTCGGCGGAGCCGGAGCTTACGCGGCCATCTTGTTTGCTGGCGTAGCTCCTCTTACATCCGTTTTTAGTGACATTCATAGAGAGAAGGAGCAGCCATTAAGAAAGAAAACAAAACCTTCCTTAATTTTTATTTTCTTAATTGGTTCCCTCTTGTAGTCATTGGGGAAGAGAAAGAAAGGAAATATGTGCAGCGTTCATTTTAAAGTTGCACTTTGGAAAACATACCAGCAGTGTAGGAGGAAAAATGGAACTTGAAACAAACAAAATTGAACGTGGGCGCCGTGACTCAAAATGGCAGACGCCCACGACTCTGTGATGAAAACAATGCCGTCACACACTCCAGCCTCCACGCTGCATGTGAGGGCAGGAAAAGCGGTTTCCGATATCTTGAGGCAAAACCAAGCACAAAGGCTCCGCGTCCGAGCGGAGCTCACATGACTTCCACCATCTTGCTGTGGAGTCCAAGCCACACCCCTTCTCTGGCTATAATTAAGAAAACTAATTCCTCATGCTGGTTGGAAGTAGTGGTTATGAGTTAAAGTGGCATATTTGTGGTCCTTTATGAGGTGTGTAAGGTGTTCCTGCTCAATTTTCCCATAGTATTGTTTTTACTTTGTTTGTGATTCACATGATTCACTTGTCTTAGTTGGATCAACCACAGTGTTCTCCTTCTCCATTTCTGTGCAGGCATTGGCTAACGTGTTAAACTTCCACTGCCTATAAAATGCTGGTTACATCTTTATACAGAGATTACTCTTATTTAGTTAGTTCCCAAAGTTCTTAGTGCTTTAAAGGTTCTGCAAAGTTTATTTTTTTACTGAAATAGTTGCTTCTAAAGTGTGGCAAGTGTGGATAAGGTTATGTTTAGAGCCATTGAAGTGGGGCCACTTGGGAGACAATGAGATGTGTTTGACAAAAGAGTAAGGGTGCATGGGTGAGGAATTACAAAGCTGTGAAGCAGAAAGACTGAAGGTCAGTATCTGGGGAGGGATTCCCTTTAGTCATAGAAATAGTGGTCTTTGAGGTAGTGTTTACTCCTTTATGTGTGTTTAGAGGGAATTGAATGAAAGTGTAATGAAGAGTAATGTAGTGAAAGAAAACTGATTAAATTGTGAGCTTTGATTTAGTATATGAGGTATGAAAAGTGAGGCAGGTTTATCTTCGTTCGCATGGATTTTAACCTGGACGTTCAACGTGTTGCGGCTACATACTTATCCACCCTTATCTCTCGGAACAAGCTGGATGGGATTTTGACTAATTGTAACCTTCTTAGTTGTAGGGTCAGGGCAAATTATGTCCTATCCTGCTTCTGTACTTTGTATGGAGAAAAAAGGAACCAAAACCTTTTTTATTATTTAAGTGAAAGAGCCTTGTTAGCTGTGGGAAGCTTTTGCCCTTTTCTGGCTGTTCGACTTCTTGTGGCAAACTTTGTACGTCAAAACAGCCTTGACGTTCTGGCTCAAGTCATAATCATGGGAAGCTGGGTCTAGGGGCAACAAGAATCAGGGAAAGCTAGAAAAGACCAGCGACCGCCGTAAAAGTAACAGGTGGTGCAGAAAGAATATAGCAGTCTCTTTGCTTACCTTCTCGTCCCCATTAACATTTTGCACTTAGTTCTTCCCCCGCCACCTCCATCCTCAGCTAACACATGTCTTTTTAATGCATGCTTAGTCCAATTCTTCTGACGACTCAGGGCCCTTAGCTGTTTAAAGATGCTTTGAATGCTTATTAACCTGACCAATTTTATACTAGGATATGTCCGGATCAGGAAGAGCAAACTCAAAAAGTTTCAGTCCGGGGCCAAAGTATGCTCTGTTGTGCTCAGTTATGCCGAGCCCTGGGTTTTTATTTTTTATTCTGTTATAAGTGGCTAAATCTAGCTGCTGCTACTGCAACAGACCAAAACTAACAACAAATCGCTTTGTCTCCCGTTCACACCTCTCCCCCGGCTTGCCAAGGCAAGCAAGCTTGCAACGGGAGGGGATTCAGGAAATCTGAAGGAAACTTGCAGCTGGTTTAAGATGCTAGAGCTGGGCTGGAGTTTGGAGCTATACCAAGCCTTCTAAAAGCCTCCAAAAATTAGTGTCCTAATGCAAAATGCATCGGGTCTGAGGTTGCAAAAACGTCTCCGAAGTCCACCCAAAACTCAATTGCAGAATGGATATGAGAGAGCAGAGTCGTAGCTGAGTCTCTGCAAAATCTCACAATCTGTTGTCCTGCATCTGCTGCATCCAATGCGTCTACAACAGCCTTTCCCAAACTGTGGGCCACCGCCCACTGGGGAGTCGCAAGCTGATTTTCAGTGGGCCACGAAAGTCCACGCAGTAAATCGAGATTCCTTTAAATTCTGTATATACATTTTCACATTCACTGCTCGTCAAGGATCAAACTCAAATGTGAGGCGATGTCCACTGACAAATTGCTACGTATTGTTTTAACATGGGGATCGGTGTTTACGAATTCCTCTCCTTTTGCAGTCCGAGAGAGAAAAGTATAGTATTATATATGTGGCAATCATGCTGGGGTATAGGGCGTATAAAAGGAAAGGATGTCATTTTTTTTGTAACACAACAAACTATAAATACCTGTAACTGAAAAGTACACATTCAGCAGTTAGGAAAGCAAAAAATAAAGCAACTTTTTTATACTTCTAAAGATTGATGAAAACAAAGATTTTAATAGGACTAAAACAAAAGCAAAACACTTTACTTGGCGATGCACACAATATAAATATTCACTGAAACCCGATTTTCACATATTATCATTTGTGTGCAATATAGTTTTATCAGTAAAACTATATGACAAAGGTTAATGGCCATTCCAATGGGAAATATGCTGTCTGTAATTGACAGTGCACTACCACACAATGCCTTAACTATATTAAAAAATCACCTACCTTATGTCCATTAAAACTGGGTAGGCCATAAAAGTTTGCTGTTCTAAAAATTGGGTTGTGGTTCGAAAATGCTTGGGAAGCTCTGGTCTAGAGCGCTAGAGGGCGGGCAGAAGTATAGTATAGGAGTAGAGAGAAGGGCTGCCTTTGGAAGAAGGGAGTCCTGATGAGGGTAACAGATAGGATTGATGGTTCTTTGCAAACTGGTCACAAACCATTGATATATAGCATTACGATTTTAGGGTAACAGGAGGACACTGCTTTCAGCCACTTTCCCTTTTGTTCCAAATCCCATTGGTAGTAGGCAGGTTTTCCCTCATTAGCAATGTGCCTTGGTACATTGCAATTTCTAGTTTATGGTTGACAAGCCTGTGATATTGCCATTCTCAGGCTTTGTGACCCCGAAACCACTGTCCACATTGGCCCCCTTGTGCTCTGTTTCAAAGATCAAAGCACCAGCTGTGATTGTTACCATCTTTTTTTTTAAAGTTCAAGTTTATTGATCCAAATATAAGAAATATAGAATAACACTGCAGTAATAGGATGAAATAGTGCATAAAAAAGACAAGGATACTGCAGATATACAATAAAACAGAATCAATAAACACTTATTTGAAACTACAAGATGGGGGAAAAGGGGGAGAAATCAGAACATATGTATTAGAAGCGAGTACAACACTGTATGCAAAGTAAGGCAATAATAAGAGTAAAAAACAATGGGAATAAATCAGCAATTGGTAAAAAAGTAAAAGAAAGGTTATGCAAAAGACAACTAAAGGAAAACTCATGGAGGTTTACGAACTTCAGCAGATGAGGTGTTAGGAGTAGTAGTAGTGGTAGTGGAATAGGGGTAACATAATTGGTATCAAGTCTATGATTAAAACAACTAGCATTCCACCAAGCGGAATAAGTGACTTTTGAGGAATCCTTCCAGTTGGAGGTAATAAGGTGGAGGACTACTGCAAAAAATAGGTCCAGTAATTTAAAATGAAAGGAGTGTTGGGGTAAATCCGGACACAAGGAACCTAATAGGAAATTAGAGGGGGAAAAAGGGAGCTGTATATTGAAAATAGTATTTGTACGGGATCAAACTGAGTGCCAAAAGGTGGAAATGTTGGGACAATGAAAAAGCATATGAAGTAAATCAGCAGAGGGACAAGTGCAGGACCAGCAATTAGGTGAAAGATCGGGAGAAAAAGAACCTAGTTTTGCCGGGGTAAATAGCAAGCGTTGATAAATTAAATAAAGCGTTTGAGTAGTGTTGGCAGCCCTAGATGTTTTGTGAACCTTTAACCTCAATTTATCCCATAAAGAGAGTGACCAAGTTACTAATAAGTCCTGTTCGCAAGCAAATTCAGTCTTCGATTTAAGTCGCGGGGAAGGTATTAACAAGAAGTTGTAAATACGAGAAGCTGAAGGAGAGGAGAATAAAAGCGGAGAAAGTGTATCATAGAGGAAAGGTAGATCGCGGGAGGAGGGAAGAGATTGAAGGTATTGGAGAAGAGCAGGAAGTAAAAGATCATATTGTTTCTTGGCGGAACATGGAAGATGAAATAGCGATTGAAGATCAGGAAAAGCTAGGGTAATACCATCGTGGAGGAGTTGGGAAATCCATAGCAAACCCCTGGATTTCCAGGATTTCCAGAAAAAGGAGCGATTTTTAATGCAGAGAGATTTATTATGCCAGATGGGTTGTTGAGAGAGAGAGAGAAGTAAGGGAGGGGTAAGAAGAGGGTAATAAAGGAGTCAGAAGATGATGGGAGTGAGCAATGATAGGAGACTGTAAAAGGGAGGCTTTAGCAGAAAAAGCCAAAATCTCAGAAAAGTCAAAAGGTGAGATGAGAGATTTTTCCAAAGAGAGCCAGACAGGGGGATAAGTAGGAAGATCAGTAGTCAGCCAGCGGGAGGCTTGTTTAAGGATGAAGGAGTAATGATAGGATTTAAAGTCTGGAAACTTAAGCCCTCCATAAGATTTATCTTTTTTTAGGGAAGATAAAGCAATCCTTGGAGGTTTATTCTTCCAGAGGAATTTGGAAAGAATAGAATCTAATCTCTTAAAATAATAACCAGGAATTCGAACAGGGATCATAGAAAGAGAATACAAGATAATAGGGGCTAACATCATTTTAATTGAATCCAATTTCCCCCACCAAGAGAGGAAGAGAGGGTGCCATTTAGTTATGGAGTCAGATAATTTCTTTATAATATAATCAAAATTGGCTTTCAAAGTTTCTGAAATAGAAGAGGAGAACCATAGCCCCAAATATTTAACTTTGTTCGGTTGCCAGGAAAAACCCGTTTGGTCAAAGTAATGATGAAGACATAATTTATTAAGGGGTAAAACTTCGCACTTATCGCGATTAAGACGATAACCGGAAACCAAAGAAAAAGCATCAACTTGGTGAAGGAAAGAAGGTATGGAGGATGTAGGATTAGAGCAATATAAAAGAATATCATCCGCATAAACGGATAATTTGATCTGATTAGGGCCAGGATTACAGCCAGGGATTTGAGGGTCTTGACGTATCTTAGTGAGAAAAGGTTCTAGGGCTACAATAAATAATAAAGGGGATAAAGGGCAACCTTGACGAACTCCTCTTGAAAGAGAGAAATAATCAGACACTTTCCTGTTGGCAAAGATAGAGGTTTTAGGACCAGAGTACAAGAGAGAAATAAGGGAGATCAATTTGGGGGGAAAACCAATCCTGGTGAGAGCGCGAAACATAAAATCCCAGCTAATTCTGTCAAATGCCTTTTCAGCATCTAGAGTTATGACTGCGAGAGGGGATTCAGAAGAAGAAGCATTGCTGAGAACATGAAAGAAAGCTCTAGAATTATCAGAAGACAAACGTCCTTTGACCAAGCCAGATTGTTCGGGTCCAATGAGTTCAGGTAGAATAGGGTCTATACGGAGAGCAAGTCATTTTGCAAATTTTTTATAGAGATGGGACGATAATTTTTGCAGAAAGCGGGGTCTTTATTTTCTTTTGGAATTAGACAGATCATAGCTTCTTGAAACGTACCGTGAGAAGAACCATTGACAATAAAAGAATTAAAAAGGAGGAGCATGTGTGGAAGGAGAAGATTTGAAAAATGATTATAGAATTCAATAGTGAACCCATCCGGGCCAGGAGCTTTACCATGTTTTAGGACAGAAACTGCGTGAGAGAGTTCTGCTAAGGTTATGTCAGTTTCAAGAGAACGAAAATCAACATGAGAAGAAGAGGGAGGAACAAGAGAGTGAAAGTATGAGGATAATTCAGAAGGAAGAGGAACGGAATCAGGGGTATAAAGTTGTTTGTAAAAGGTGACAAATTCCTGTATGATCTCAGTATCCTTGAAAAGAGAAGTACCAGTAGAGTCAGTTATAGAAGCAATCCGAGATCTATCTTGTCTAGTTTTCAAATAATTGGCCAGAAGTTTCCCCATTTTGTTTTGACCCCCATAATAATGGGCACTGCTCTTTAAAAGATATGAAGATGCAGCTTCAGTGGATATTTTATTGAAAGCGATTTTGGCCGTAATGAGGTATTTTAAAGAAGAGTCTGTGGGAGAGCGATAGTAAGAATATTCCAATTTTTTAATATTAGCAACAAGAAGAGAGGACTGTTGCTCAAAGCCCTTTTTTTGTGAGAAACGTAATTGATGATAAAACCTCTAGCGGTAGCTTTGAAGGAGTCCCATATCATGGCTGGGGAAGAATCAGGGGTAGAGTTTGTATTGAAAAAATCTTCAGCAAAAGAACTGAATTGGCTAGAGAATTTAGGATCTGCGAGAAGGGAATTATTAAAACGCCATCTGCCAGAGGAAGAAGAAAAGGGGATAAGGTCAAAATCAACAGTAACAGGGGCTTGATCAGAAATTAGGATGGAACCTATGTCTAAGGTAAGTACGTATTGGGTCAGGGATTTACTAAGGAAAAGGTAATCAATACGGGATTGCGTTTTTTGGGGAGGAGAGAAGAAACTGTATTCTTGAAGGTCAGGATGACAGAGTCTCCAAATGTCAGTAAGGGATTTACGACGAATAGTAGAGGTGAATTGAGTATGCATTTTGGAAGTGACAAATTTAACAGGGGAATTCCTATCGAGAATGGGATCAAAAACTTGATCGCAATCACCACCAAAAATAACATAATTGTCATCAAAAGAAAGTAATTTGTCTGAAATAGAAGGCCAAAAATTATTGTCAACAAAGACTGGAGCATATACATTAAAAATAACAATAGGAACATTATCAATTGATGTAATCACCCAACGACCATCAGAGTCCATTTCTTGATGAGAAACAGAAACTTTAAACTTTTTGTGAACCAAAATAACAACACCATTTTCTTTCCCAAGGCTGGGGAGGAAAAAACATGATCAACCCAAAGTCTTTGCAATTTAAAAGCTTCAACATCAGAGAGATGGGTCTCTTGTAACATGGCAATGTCAGATTTTAATCTGGCCAAGTGGGAGAGCACTCGTTGCCTTTTAATGGGACTGTTCAAACCTTTAACATTCCATGAGGTGACCCTGAATGTAACTCACAGGAAATAACCATGTTGAAGACATTTTTTTACAATGCAATAAACAAGCATGAGAACAGATTTTGTAGGAAAAGGAGAGGGAAGAAGGTGAAAATGGAAAGAGGGAAAAAAGAATACGTGCTGAAAGAAGTAAAAGGGACCAGAAAGAGTAAGAAGGGAATAGGAGAAAAAGCCAGAAGGGAGAAGAAAAGTAAGAAAGACATCAAATAGCAGGAAGTAGAGAAGAGAACAATAAGAAAAGATTAGAGAGAAGCAACCAGAGGAAAATAATAACGAAAAACATACCTACGAGAAGGAATCCAAGGATACAGAGGGAGGGGAAGAACCAGGCGGGACGAAGGGCACAACCGGGATCAGGCAAAATCGAGGATCGGGAGGCATTACGTCAAAGGAAGGGGAAAAACTGTGGGAAATAAAACAAGTACAGGATGAAGATAAACACCGAAACAAACATGAGGAGAGTAAAATTAACATTCAAAGGTCAATTGACGAACAAGAAGGATAAAACAACAAGCTTATAGTAGACATAAGTGAATCAGCCAGCGTTAGAGGAGGAGGCATCCATGGCATCAGTATGATGAGCGTTGATGAAACTCTGGAGACGAAGCAGATCTTCATAAGTTGTTGTCCTGTTGTTAAAGGTGACCTTAAATAGGCATGGATGGAAGAGTCGGTATTGAGCGCCCATTGCACGAAGAGCAGGTCTCATGTTCAGAAAGGCCTTCCGCCTGTTCGCCGTAGCCTTGGCGTAGTCTTGGGAAAAGAATAAAGTGGATCCAGACCAAGTAACACGTTGAGAGGATTTGGCTGCAGATAGAACTTTCAGTAAGTCTGTGTACTCCAAGAAATATAGGATCACACCTCTAGGTTTTTGTGAGGGAGAAGCAGAAGATGGGGGGCGACCCAATCTGTGCGCTCTTTGAATATTAAGCACAGTACTTTCAGGCATATGAAGGACCTTGGGAATAAAAGATTTAAAGAAAGAGAGAGGGTCGGACCCCTCTTGTCCTTCCTCAAGGCCGTAAATACGAAGGTTATTGCGTCTGTTGCGATTTTCCAACTCTTCCACCTGTCGTTGAAGAAGAGAGACTTGGGATTGAAGAGGAGAGATTTTTGCACAGGTGTCAGAAATGGAAGAAATGGATTGTTCAGCTGAAGTAAGTCTGTTATCAAGTTGAGTCCAGGTATCAGTAAGGACTTGAAGTTTGGCGTTGGTGTCCTCTATGAAGGGACGTAACGCTCTAATCTCCTCTAGAAATACCTCCATTGAGACAGGCGAGGTTGATTTAGGCGGTGACGGAGGATTCTGCCTGAGGCATTTAGTAAGGGATTTCCCAGAAGCCACCATCGCAGGGCCAGATGCCGCCATATCGTCTACTAGCTGAGAAGAATCTTGCAAACGTGAGAATTCAGTAAAAACCTTCGAATTTTTGATAAAAAAGTGCTTCTTTGGATGAGCTACAGAAAGGGAGCCTTTGGATCTGCCCATGTAGGGAAAAAAAAGAAGAGTGTGGCCAAAAGTCAGCAGAAAGGTAGTGAGAGAGAAAAAGGCGCAAAATGGCCACCGCAGTTAGTCAGTTAGAATGGGCGATATTAACAATGCTGGAGATATGCGAGGAAAACATGCCACTGTTTAAAGAACTGTAAAAAGTAAAAAATCAGGAGGAGCAAGGGAAAGAAAACCACAGTTATCCATTGGAAGCGCTGAAAATCGGCACCTCAGCGCGAAAGAGAAAAACAAAATGGCGGTTGCGATGCAGAGACATTGAAGAAAGAACTCACATAGTCCCAAAGTCGGCAAATTGCGGTGGAAAGGGGACCGGAAGGGTCTGAGGAGGTGGAGCAAATGTTCTGACGCCTCTACATCGGAAAAGCAGCGCTGGAGGTGCAGAAAGGAGAGGGAGCCGCCCGAAGCCGCAGAGGAGCCTCACATGGGTGCCACCATTCCCGTTGGGCGCTAAGCCATGCCCCGTTACCATCTTTTAACCCTTCAGACAAATTAACTGATACTCTTTCCAGTTTCCTAAACCATCTTTGCTAGTGAACACTCATTCCAAATCAGAGATTCTTCCTGTCTGCTGTGTCCATATATAGGTGGCATCATGTATTCTTATCTGTGCTTAAAATTCACTGGATGGCTATATGTTACTGTGTTTGACATGTTACCTGTTTAGTGATAACTAATTCCCAAATTCAAATATTGCACCCAATGCAGGATCCAACACGGATCCCTGAATTCTATGCCACAGCCTAGTCTTTTCATTGCTGGGTTGTGATCCCCATTGTAGACTTTTGGCTGCATTTTGTCCACAAATCTTTTTATGCTACATCTGTTGCTTTAAGTGCCGGCGGAGGTCCTCTGCTGCTATATTCTCAGAAAGCACTGCCCTCGTTTTCCTGGGGCACTGACCATGCAAGGGAGATCCTTACTCCACTTGTCTCACATCCACTCAATGAAAGCTACTCCATTAGTGATTGTATACCAAGTGGCTGAGAAGGTTTCATGAACATCAACCTCCATTGCTTTCCCAAAGTATACAGTCTCAAACTGGGTATGTCATCGTCCAGATCTTCATTACTTGAGCATGGACACCCTTGTCTTACGTTAAAGGCTGTGAAGGGTTTTTTGAAAAATTCAGAGATTCAGGGCGCTCTGCCTGGAGTCTACGTTAAGTTCCGTTGGGAACAAGTGTCTGGGCGTGGTGCGTAAAGAGCGAACGGGGAAGCCCTAAACCGTTCGTAAGAAAATCAACAAGACTTTCACAACTTATAAACAGCAATACTCTCGCAACCACATAACAACGTAAATTTAAGAAATTGTATCGCTATGGAGTTATAACAAGCAGGTAGTAAACAAAAGCAAATCTTTGTGTTCGTATTCCTTATGGAAAGATGTTTATTAGGTCCACATTCAGCCAACAACTCATCTGCTTCTTTCTTTAACAGATAGAGAAGAAAGTCCTTATGATATGGAGAAGCTCTTAGAAGAACTAGATGTTGAGACGGACTATGGAATGGCCAGTGGCCTTAAATGTAAATCTAGATGGACCCCAACTCTATCTGGGGGGAATGCTATAGATATTTTTCATAGGCATGTCCTCGAGGACTTAAATAAGGTTAACACCAGGAATCTGAATGACAAATTCAAATACAAAGACAATCTGACTAAAGGTGAACGCCTTGCACTCTCTATTCTTAGCGACAACCCTGATATTATTATTAGGGAGGCAGACAAGGGGGGCAATGTTGTTGTTATGGATCTCGTTGATTACAACAACGAGATACTTACTCAACTTAATGACAACTCATGTTATGAACAACTGTCCCATAATCCCGTGGGTCCTCTGACCATCCTAATTAACAAATTACTACTTGACTGGAAGCAATCTGGCCTTTTGGATGACGACGAATACCTCTATCTAAAGGTTTTCAGACCCACCTTTCCATGGTTGTACACACTGCCCAAAATACATAAGAATCTACCCTTTCCTCCAGGCAGACCAATAGTCTCGGGAATTGGGGGTCCTACTGAGAAATTAGCGGAATATGTGGATCTTTTTTTCGGACCCTTAGTCAAGAACTTACCTTCATATAGCCAAGACTCCAAGCACATCTTAGGAGTAATGGCTGACATTGAATGGCAACCGGGTACGTTACTGGTTACAATGGATGTGGTGTCTCTGTACACTAGCATAAATCCTAAACTAGGGATGCAAGCGATGGAGAAAATACTTTCTAATTGACCAGCTTCGTTGTGGGCTCACACGAAGATGCTGTTACAGATGATGGAACTAATTCTAGACAATAATTACTTCATCTTTGACCGTAAATGGTTTCGTGAAAAAAAGGGGGTGGCTATGGGTTCGAAATTTTTCCCCTCCTTTGCCAACTTGTTCATGGGGGCCCTCGAGACGGACCTAATCTGGGGCTCCAAAGGATCTATGTATATCGACTCCATTGTATTTTGGGGCCGCTATATCGATGATTGTTTTCTATTATGGTCTGGCACTACAGACTCGCTCTCTTCCTTTTTCCAATATCTGAATAACAACACATGGGACATCCAATTCACCATGCAATACAATAAGGACAAGATGGAATTCTTAGATTTAGAATTCTATGTGAGAGACAATGTACTACACAGCAGGCTATATAGGAAACCTACTTCGTGTAATTCTATTCTCCATGCTGGCAGCTCTCACCCTACACATCAGATACATGCTATACCCTATGGAGAATACCTTAGGCAAGACGCAATTGTAGCGAACAAATAGAGTTTGACAACTGCATAACCAACATGAGGAGCAGATTTCTAAATAGGGGCTATTCCCTGAAAACACTGAAAACCGCAGAGAAAAGGGCTCGACGCACCTTAAGACCAGATTGCTTGAAGAAACGTACGGACACTGACTCCTCCACCCAAAAGATAAGACTCATTACTGAATTTAACGCTTTAAACCACACTATTACCAGGAGTTTTAACAAACATTGGAATTTGTTAAGTGGGGATACAGCTCTTAAAGAATGGCTACCTGAGAGACCAGCCATCACATACAGAAAGGGCTGCACACTGAAAAACAAAGTTAGTCCTACGGTTCCACACAGTACCACAGCCTCCGACTGGCTCACTACACGGAGCATAGGCTTTTACAAGTGCGGTTTCTGTTCTATGTGTATATGGAGTAAACATGGAACAAAAACGTTTAGGGGCCATGAGGGTGTTACATACAAAATCAAACTTAATATCACATGCATAACCAGATTCGTGGTATATATTATTGAATGTCAATGTGGGAAAATTTATGTGGGCAGCACCATTAGACCCCTCAAAGAAAGATTAGCTGAACATATGAGAGCTATTCAAAGAAGGGATCCCAAATACCCTGTTGCCTTGCACATTGCAGCATGTCAACCACTTGAGGATGAAGTGAAAGTACGTTTCTTCGGAATAGACATAATCCCTCTCAACATTAGGGGGGGTAACCGAGAACTCACACTGAGGTGTAGGGAGGCTACGTGGATCATGCGTTTGCAATGCGTGGAACACGGGCTGAACTATGACCCAGAACTTCAATTCTTTTTGGGAAACTGAATACCAATCAATTGGTGGGATCTATTAAACTATGGATATCGTGAATGTTGTATCCGATAAGCCAAGCACACAGTTGATCATACAAACACAATCTCTCAGACTGAAATGTGAACTGTATGGACAACTCATTCTGTATAACTGAACACGTATCATTTTGTGGGATCTATGATACTGTAGACATCGTGATTGATCCATCTGAAAAAAGTGATTGTTGCTAACATAATCTTTTAAACTTATATTTGAACTGTACGGGCAATGCCATGATACTTTGAAACAGTCATTGTTTTACAAGAACGTGCACCTTGTGACAGGAATGTTATGGATATCTAGCTACATAATTTCCTTTTGAGCTACTGTTTGTATTTGTATTTTTGTATTTGTATGTCGATTTGTAGAGCGCGATTGCTGCCCGGGGGCGTCCAAGCGCTCAGAAACCAACAGAACAAGAGGAGGTAGCCCGGTGTTATTGGGCAGCAGTGAAGAGGAATGTTTTTAGCTGTTTCCTGAATGAGGCGAGATTGGGATTTTTCCTTAGGTGGAGGGGTAGGGTGTTCCATAGCTTGGAAGCGTTGTAGGTGAAAGTCCTACCGCCAGTTCTGGACTTTTTTATTTTGGGAATTGTGGCCGTGAAGGACTGGTTGGATCGCAAATTCCTAGTAGGGAGGTAGTGTGACACTAGGTTGCGAGTGATGAGAGGACCCGTTTTCCAGATCGCCTGGTGCGCAATGCATAAGGCTTTGAATTGTATTCTTTGAGGAATGGGTAGCCAATGCAGTTTTTTCAGTCCATTTTTGACTGATTGACGTCGAGGGATCTGAAGCAAAGTGCGCGCGGCACAGTTCTGCACCGTCTGTAATCTCCGTATCGTGTACTCAGGGGCGGCGAGGTAGAGGGCGTTGTTATAATCCAGTCGTGACTGGATAAGGCCCTGAATGGCTACTTGTTTTGCCTCCATCGGTAGAAGATGGAGTACCTTCCTTAGCACTCTGAGGAGGCCGAAGCAGGTGGCTGCCAGTTTGGTGGATTGGGTGCCGAAGGACAGAGATCTGTCTAGCCACACCCCAAGGCTCTTGATGCTGACCTTTGGGGCCGGAGGGGTGCCAAGGCAGGGTGGCCATAAAGTGCTGAGGGAGTTAGGGTTGGCAGGGCCCAGGAGCATAAGCTCTGTCTTGTCTCCATTCATTTTTAATGAGGAGGAGGACATCCAGTCCTTGACTTCCTCTAGGCATTTCCTCAGCCCTCCTTTTGAGGTCTGGTTAACTTCCTGTGCCAGTGAGACCACTAGCTGAGTGTCGTCTATGGACAATATGCACAAATCATATGAAATGCAATGTTACATGCCATTATTCTGAGAGATACTATAGCAATCCACATGTTCTACTTGTATACATGGACAATATACAGATTCCAAACGTAGTGAATTAGTATATATATGAATATACCTGACTAATCTGATTGTAATTTGATTTGTAATCGGCAACGTCGATACTGAGATTTGAATTTTCTTTAAATTACATACATTTTTATTATGTCACCAAATTGCAACTTTTGGGAACCGTCGCGTTTTGGGACACACTAGACATGAACTTAAGCACACCCGGCTAAACCCACCCGCCTGCATGAGAAACCGACTCACCCACAAGCACGTTTCCTGCATTACTATGAACGTCACCTTCCATACTGTTCGTTTCGATGAACAGACACTACCATTTGACTCACAATATCGATCTAACAGCCTTTTCCGAGAAAGACATCCCACAACCAAATGGGGTTGATTTCTGTATGCATAAACCATTATGAGCGCTAATCTCTGTTGCTTTGATAATAGGCGAACCCGCCTCTACCTTATCAATTCTGACGACATTACCGTCATTTCCATGTGTATTTACACTACTAATAATATTTCTTATCTAGACACTCGCAAACCCATAGTATAACTTGCCCAACATGGTGGACCTCAGAGTCATGTTGCGCTCTAGTTTTCCTTAATGGAATTGTACTTAAGCACTTCCTGTTTCCGGTCACGTGTCCGTCCTTGGAACACGGCGACCGGAACACACAGAGGAGGGATACCAATCCACAGGTGAGCTCTAATACCCTTCTGACCGACACTCAGTTTTGAGAGAGCCTTAAACCCATACATACAGTTAAACCCATCGTTTACCTGGCGTTTTATCATTGTTTTTTACAGTTCATAAATCCACAGATGGATCGAACTACCTACTAGTCATAACCCGTTCATTTGGATCCCCTCCCGGTACAGTCAGACACAAACACGTGTCTAGGTATGTGCACATCTGTTACCTTAGCGTCTAGTTTTCGTAATGGAAGTTAAATCTCCGTGTATTGAATACAGCCAATATAACATAATTCCCGCTTTACTTGGATTTTTCTTTTCTATACAGTCTGTTTTGGTACTGACTAGCCATACTTGGCCTGAAGGATATCCGTAGAAGCCTAACCTTTCGCTCCAAACCCGGAGTAGGTTTTTTTCAAGTATCAGTATTTGAACACGCAGCAATTAATACATCGGGGTAAGCCATACTTCCCGATATTTTCCATAGTACCCCACCATTTCTAACCACTTGCTCTCCTCTTATGCCTCTCCCGCAATTTCTTTTAATACACAGATTCATCTACCTAATTAATATTTTCCTTGTTGACCCATAGACGTTTGGGTCTCTCCACCAGGTATGCCTCTTTGAGGATAATAGACACTTCCAGTCCTGCATGAAACATGTCACATTCACTTAAACACTTATTTGAAAAGTTGGACGGCAGCGCACTCACTGATTTAGTTCACTAATCGATATAGATATTTAATCACCCTGATCCCTTGTTCAATTGCAGGATCGTCGTGAGCACGAGAATATAAAAAATCTTGCACGTCACTTATACTCAAGAACCACATCTTGGAATGTTTTTTCACATAGACACTATGCGTCACTTTTCTCGGTTGGAGTGTTGAGAAAGGCATGGTTCAATTGTCACGAAAATGGACACTAGACACTTGAGTAATCCGTGGTCTGAAATCCACCTTCACAACCATGCACTTCGGAATTTCTCCGTCACGCACCAGTGTTTAAGATGTGATACATGTGAAATGAACTATACACATGTTGTTTTCTCTTTTATCAGCCCTGAAGAGTCGTGTTGCCTCAACTTTGAACCCTTGTCTTAAGTTGTTCACTAGGGCCCTTTCACCTGGCTAGTAATTAATATCCCCACAAGGGTGTACCTTAACCCCTTCGCTGCTAGGCCTTTTCCCCTCCTGTACTAAGCCCTTTTTTGGCGATTTGGGGTAGTGCGCGCTTAGGCCCTTGTAACTTTTTGACCACATAAGGTATCCACGCCAAATTTGCGTCATTTTCTTCCAACATCATGCGGATTCTAAAGGCTCCCAGGGTTTGTGGATTCCCTTGGAGGGGTCCCAGAAATTAACCAAAATATAGTGATTTTTTTGTTTTTTTCCAGAAAAATGGGAAAAACGGGCTGCAAATGAAAGCCTCTGGGTTTTTCCCTGAAAATGTTATCAAAAAAGGGTTTGTGGGGCTGAAATCTCCATTTTCTCAGCTTTTAGGAAATGACAGTCTTTTGTCAGAGAACCGACATTCTTCACACAGTTTTGGCATTTTTCTGGGACATAGCCTATTTTTGCTATTTTTAGAGCTTTCCACCTCCTTCCAGTTAATGGTAGAAATGAGTTTGAAAGCAATAATGGATCCTAGAAAGCTGTACATTTTCAAAAAGTAGACAAAATTCTGAATTCAGAAAGGGGTCATTTGTCTAAATCCATGAAGGTTTCTTTATAGAAACTAACAGTTAAATATTGGAATAATTGAAAATTTGTTGAAAAAAACAGCCTTTTGTGTCAACGTTTTCCCCTATAACTTTTTCTAATTTTGACAGCTCTTGGAAAGCAATATACCGTTACATCCGTTAGACCTTCCTGGTTGTGGGGATATATAGGACTTGTAGTTTTACCAAGAACCCGACGAACCCAGATCCAAAAACTGAGCAGCAACTTGCAATGGTATTTTTTCATTTACTGGGTATAGAGCACTTTGTCTTGGAAAATGTATACATGGAAAAATCTGTATGAAAGACACCTATGTATTTCTGAATTGGGTACAAATTATAGAGTTCAGAAACAGTGTATAATTGCTAATTTTCAAAATTGGGAATACTCATACTAGCATGAGAGTTATTGGTCATTTTAAAAAAAATATTTTTTTTTACACAATGTCTTTCATTGAAAGGGAGAAATGCGCGAAAGCTCAATTGGTAATAACAGTTGATTTACAAATCTGAATAACCCCAAGTCTCCCGATAAAAACGGTACCTCACTTGTGTGGGTCGGCCTTGTGCCTGCAACAGGAAACGGCGCAAAATGCAACGTGGTGACACCTAAATTTTGCAGTTACAAATTGACCCTTTTTTAGCAAAGTGCCTACTTGTAGTTTTTGCACCCTAGCTCTGCCGGCACCTAGGAAAACCTAGCAAACCTATACATTTTTGAAAAGTAGACACCCAGGGGAATTCAGGATGGGGTGACTCGACTGCCTACCACCAGGTCTTGTTACCCAGAATCCCTTGCAAAGCTAAGAATTTGACAAAAAAAACACATTTTCCTCACATTTCTGTGGAGGAAAGCTCTGGAATCTGCGTGGATCAACAAATTTCCACCCACCCAGTGTTTCCCCAGGTCTCCCAAAAAAAATGGTACCTCACTTGCCTGGGTAGGCATAGTGGCTGCGACACGAAACAGCGCAAAACGCAACGTGGTTGCACTTCAATTTCCCAGTGAAATCTTGCGCTCTTTGGACAAAGAGACTACCTTTTGTTTTTGCGCCCTAGCTCTGCCAGCACCTAGGGAAACCTAGCAAACCTATACATTTTTGAAAACTAGACACACAGGGGAATTCAGGATGGGGTGACTCGTCTGCCTACCCCCAGGTTTTGTTACCCAGAATCCCTTGCAAAGCTAAGATTTTGACAAAAAAAAAACATTTTCCTAACATTTCTGTGGTGGAAAGTTCTGGAATCTGCGTGGATCAACAAATTTCCACCCACCCAGCGTTCCCCCAGGTCTCCCAAAAGAAATGGTACCTCACTTGTGTGGGTAGGCATAGTGGCTGCGACATGATACTGCGCAAAACGCAACATGGTCGCACCTCAATTTCCCAGTAAAATTTTGCACTTTTTGGACAAAAAGACTACCTTTTGTTTTTGCGCCCTAGCTCTGCCAGCACCTAAGGAAACCTAGCAAACCTATACATTTGTTAAAAGTAGACACCCAGGGGAATTCAGGATGCGGTGACTCCTCTGCCTACCCTCAGGTTTTGTTACCCAGAATCCCTTGCAAAGCTAAGATTTTGACAAAAAAAACACATTTTCCTAACATTTCTGTGGTGGAAAGTTCTGGAATCTGCATGGATCAACAAATTTCCACCCACCCAGCGTTCCCCCAGGTCTCCCGAAAAAAATGGTACCTCACTTGCGTGGGTAGGCATAGTGGCTGCGACATGAAACAGCGCAAAGCGCAACATGGTCGCACCTCAATTTCCCAGTAAAATTTTGCACTTTTTGGACAAAAAGACTACCTTTTGTTTTTGCGCCCTAGCTCTGCCAGCACCTAAGGAAACCTAGCAAACCTATACATTTTTGAAAAGTAGACACCCAGGGGAATTCAGGATGGGGTGACTCCTCTACCTACCTTCTGGTTTTGTTACCCAGAATCCCTTGCAAAGCTAAGATTTTGACAAAAAAAACACATTTCCCTAACATTTCTGTGGTGGAAAGTTCTGGAATCTGCGTGGATCAACAAATTTCCACCCACCCAGCGTTCCCCCAGGTCTCCCAAAAAAAATGGTACCTCACTTGCGTGGGTAGGCATAGTGGCTGCAACAGGAAATGGATCAAATCGTATGGTGGTGAATTTACAATTCCCAATTGCAAAACAACCTTGATTTTTGGGGGGGGGGCACCTGAGTCTTTGGCCCGGGGCTCGGTGGTATTCTTTGGGAAGTACCAAACCCAAACAGTTCTGAAATGTAGACACCCGGGGGAGTCCAGGGAGGTATGGCACGCGTAGGTCCCCCAATGTTTTCCTACCCAGAACTCCTTGCAAACCTTAAAATTAGGTAAAAACATCACTTTTCCAAATTGTTTTGTGTGGGATCTCCGTGCCGGCAAAAATGTCCTACCATCCAGTGTTCTCCTTGTTCTCCCGAGTAAAAGGATACCTCACTTGTGTGGGTGCCCCAAAGCAGAACAGTCCGAAAATTAATTTTGAAAAAGTAGTATTTGAGTTTTACAAATTAAGCCCCCCTTCCTTAGACACAGGCCTTTGGCCCACCCACACAAGTGAGGTATCATTTTACTCGGGAGAACAAGGGGAACGCTGGGTGGCAGGACAATTGTGCCGACACGGAGATCCCACGCAAAAATGTATGGATAACTGTTTTTTTAACCTAAATTCATGGTTTGCAGGGATTTCAGGGTAGGAAAACATTGGGGGACCCACGCAAGCCTTACCTCCCTGGACTCCCCCGGGTGTCTACTTTTCAGAACTGTTTGGGTTTGGTAGTTTCCAAAGATGCCCGCCGAGCCCCGGTCCAAAAACTCAATCCTACCCCCCAAAAAAGAAGGTAATGTTGCTATTGGTTATTGTAATTTCTCCACCGTACGATTAGGACCGTTTCCTGTTGCAGCCACTATGCCTACCCACGCAAGTAAGGTACCATTTTTATCGGGAGACCTGGGGGAACGCTGGGTGGGAGAAAATTTGTGTGAGCCCAGTGACGCCACGCTTTCTCACGCATAAAAAGTGTGAAAAAACTGATTTTTCCAGCATAAATTGAGGTTTGCAAGGGATTCTGGGTAAAGGAACGTTGGAGGATCCACGCAAGCCATACCTCCTTGTAAGCCCCCGGGTGTCTACTTTTCAGAAATGTATGGGTTTGGTAGGTTTCCCTAGATGGCCGTCTAGCACGGGGCCAAAAACAGAGGTAACCCCTCTTGCAAAAGCTGGCGGTATTGACATTCAACTGAGAGTTTGTCCACTGCTAAAGACTTGCCAGCGTTTGTGAAAGCCCAATCTTTGTTGCTGCAGGAGCAGCTCACCTGTGAGAACCCAGTTGGAGTCCTGAGTGTGGAGAAGCGAGGCCGCAGCGGAGGCGAGAGGCGCGGCCCGGGGACTGCGAGGGACAGCGTCAGCAACATCAGCTGTTCCCTCTTCCCGCGTGAGCCGCGCCCCCTCCCAGAGCCCCGCCCCCTACAAGGAGCTTAAAACCTCTCGCGGCCCCCGCTCCGCGGGTGCCGCTCGACTGAGATTTTGTCCACTGCTAAAGACTTGCCAGCGTTTGTGAAAGCCCAATCTTTGTTGCTGCAGGAGCAGCTCACCTGTGAGAACCCAGTTGGAGTCCTGAGTGTGGAGAAGCGAGGCCGCAGCGGAGGCGAGAGGCGCGGCCCGGGGACTGCGAGGGACAGCGTCAGCAACATCAGCTGTTCCCTCTTCCCGCGTGAGCCGCGCCCCCTCCCAGAGCCCCGCCCCCTACAAGGAGCTTAAAACCTCTCGCGGCCCCCGCTCCGCGGGTGCCGCTCGACTGAGATTTTGTCCACTGCTAAAGACTTGCCAGCGTTTGTGAAAGCCCAATCTTTGTTGCTGCAGGAGCAGCTCACCTGTGAGAACCCAGTTGGAGTCCTGAGTGTGGAGAAGCGAGGCCGCAGCGGAGGCGAGAGGCGCGGCCCGGGGACTGCGAGGGACAGCGTCAGCAACATCAGCTGTTCCCTCTTCCAGCGTGAGCCGCGCCCCCTCCCAGAGCCCCGCCCCTTCCCTACTCCTGACTTACTTAAACAGGGACAAACACGCGCATCGCGGGACGCGCGCGGGCGAAGCCCGGGCAAAGGGCGGGCCCTCTGTGGCCCTCAGGGGCCTGAAGTGGCCGGGTCGGGCCACCCCCCTAAGCTCGCCCTTCGGAAGACACAAGCCAAACCTAGACTACACTCAGAGGAAAGTGGCAGTTAATACAAGTCAAAGATGACTAAAACCTGCAAAACCCCGATGGCCACTCGATCAACCAGCAGATTAAAAACAGTGAGTACACCTTTGCCCACTATAACCGCTATAGATAAAATGCTCCAAAAAACCATCAACGTAGTGGCGGATGCCATTCAGGATACCGAGAGGAGGCTCTCTCTGACGCCTAATTTATGTTTCCCAGACTTGTCCTCACATACTAGTGCAGAAGACCCAAATATGGAGGACTCAGCCTCTTCACAGGAGTCCCTTCTCATGCAATCATTTTCAGAACTACCAAGATCGCATATCAAAGAAAAACCCTCTAACTCCTCTTCCACGGACCTATTAGCGAATACCCTAGATAACAGCCTTATGATTCTAACTAGTAGTGCAAATAACATCCAGCAAGAAAAAGACCCTGCTTCCGCACTGAAAGTTCACACCGTGGAGATTGCCCCGTTAGCTATTGCTATAACTGAAACCCAACCTTCTAAACAATGCAATACTCCAAAATGTAAGCGGAAAAAGCCCAGAATCATACTACCTAAAAGGAAAATCCACCATGTATCAGGCAAACCCAAGCGTTCGCTTAAAGACATGTGGCAGAAGAATAGTCTAGAGAAACTCCCTATCACAAAGCGGGGTGGGTCCATACCAAATTCCCCACTAGTCTACGATGCAAGTGGGAATACTAATCCCAAAACTGGTTTCTCTCTAGTTAATGAGGAAACAGGACATATTGAGAGGCAGAATAGTGTAATCTTGCCAACAATGAGAGAGATCGAAGTCCTAATTAAAACAATTCTACAACCCATTCGCCATCAGATCGACAATATAGAAAGGGCGCTGAGCAAATTTGAGAGAGCACAAAATGATATATCCTCTAGTATCCTCAGACTGCTTAAAACAGCGAACACGCCACCAACCTTTGTCCCATCTTCATCAACCCTAAATGTAAAAAACTCAAAAACAGTGAAAAAAGTAGATAACACATCAAAGAATATAGGAAAGCCAAACCATCCACAACTCCAGAGCTTACCCTTAACTGCTCAAACACCTAATTCCCAATTAGCCCCTATCCCCTCTGTGATCCCAAATACACCTACGCTTAACACACCTAATACTCAAACAGATGAGGATGATAGCGAGTGGGCTGCAGAGGGTCACTTACCTAGTACCAACGTAGGTATACCTGAGGATAAAAGCCGTACGGCTCCTCCCAAAGGAAATACTCAACCCAAAGATACAGGAGTACAGCCCCCCAGACTTATTACAACACGTCCATTAACACATATTAATCTGCCACCACAGGCCAATCCATATACAATAGTTATGATTGGGGTACCAAAAGTTGCTGCTAACAGGGAAGAAACACGGGAGGAACTGAGGAACAAAGCAATGCAATGGCTTTCCATACATAGGCCTCTCCCCTCAAATATAATAGGCACCATTCATCATGTCAAAAGAGTAGAGTGGGTGGGTACCCGCTTTAAATCTACAGAGGGTGACTGTATTGTGGTCACCTTCAAATATCTAGGTCCAGCGAAATTCATTGCAGGATGGAGAAGCACTGGGACAAAAAGCCTGATTCGAACCATGGGACTGAGCTACTTCTATCCAGTCCGTTCAGATCCCTACAGGAATAAAACAAACTATAACTATACCCAAGATAGATCTTACAGGACACAGCAGAACAATCAACCCTGGCTGACCTCTGTCCCACCCTGCCCAGATACGCCAATGGGCCTAGACCAACATCTACACCCTCACTTATGGGGAAATAATGCCCACAACCATCGACTAACAGAAACAGCTGAACGCCATGGACATGGTTACCACCGGGCCTTTAACTATACCAACTCACAATATAATGACTACGGGTTCCCTTTAGACAATCGGTATGATGTTTTCCTCAACCACGACCTACTGGAGGACGTTGACTGACTGTCATCTGACCTGTTTCCAGTTTCACCTTCTGCAAAAACAAACTGTCTGGTAGGAAATATGAAGACTCCACCTAAAACATCTAATTCCCCAGTGGTCGTTACCTCTTCTAACACCACCTGCACGACGAATCTAAAACATTTGGTTAGCCCTAAAGTAAACCATGCTCAGCCCATCTTAGAAGACGTGGCAGGTATCACTCCCTCACCAACAGCTTGTAAACCCCATGCATCACCTGTGACTCTAAGGACAAACATTGGGATAAGGGACAACCCAGATCCGTGCTCTCCATCTGTTATAACATCTACATCAAATTTAGCACACTACGCCCCTAACACAATCAAGATATTGTCTTGGAATCTCGCAGGATTGGCCTAAAAAATTATTGACCCATCGTGGGAAGTTTTCGTCAAAAATTATACCATCCTGTGCTTCCAAGAAACATGGCTAATAGATAACAACATCTGTATTGAGGGTTATCAAAGCTTTTTTGTTCCCGCATCTCCCTCCCCCAGCGGCAGAGCAAAGGGGGGACTGGCAATATTCATTAGTCTGTCTCTTAAAATGCAGATCAACCAAGTGCAGCTGGATAACAGGAACATGCAGGTATTGACTCTCAGAAGGGGCAAGAAAGCCATAGCTCTAATTAACTTCTACAATTCAGTCGCAAATTTGAACGATTGTAATCTTGTCAGACTTGAAAGATATCTAAATGAATTTGGTTCTAAATTACCACAGGATAAAATTCTTCTTGGTGATTTTAATACACACATCTGCGGTAATTCCCTCTCAACCACCTTGGGATCCTTGGGTTGTGGACTCAGAACAGGTCCTCACTTCACGCACTGCCAGCGTGGAACTAAATTAAATACCCTAATGGACACTATGAATTTGACCATGGCGCTATCTATGAAAGACGACTCCTTTTCCTTCAAAGTTCCAACTTACAAAGGATCTGAGTCAGGGTCTTTTATAGATCATATTCTTTTTTCTGCTGGAGTTGCCCAACAGGTTTTATATTTTGACATCCTTGAGAGCATCCACAGTGATCACAATCCTTTGCACCTTGAATTGCAATGCGGCCCCTCAGTGCTCCAAAAAAACATTAAGGACCCTGGGGCACTTAAGTTGATCAATAATAACCGCCGCTTAAAATGGAATCTGGTAAACAGCGACAAATTGTACGAGGACGTTGCTTTACACTGTGAACATGAACTTAAGCTCTGTGCCACAAATTCCGCTCCTCCAGAATCTATTCTATCCGCCTTTGCGGTTGTGTCCAAGAGAATAGAGCAACTACTTACGGTAACATCCAAAGGCTCCATCGCTCAATATCCCCGCTGGTTTGATCAAGCTTGCTCCTCTGCAAATCGCAAATTAAAAGCTGCTCTTAAAAATAAACCGAGAGACCCTGCACTTATTAAGGCCCTTCGGACAGACTACAAAAAGGCCCTTGCCTTACGCAAGAAGTCAATTAAAGCCAAAACATGGGAATCTCTGCTCGACCCCTCTACTTTGGGCAACAGTTCAAAATTTTGGAGCATAATAAATAAACCACTTTTTGGCAGTCCAAATGATGAGAGTCTGGGTACAGTTATACCGGAGGACGACTGGATTACTCACTTTGGAGCTATCTTTAAAAGCGACGCACCACAATTTCCGGAACCACTTCATCTTCCTGAAAGCAACCCGCTACAATTTTCGACTAAAGAAATTGAATTAGGGATACTTGGTCTCTCCAGTAACAAAGCCCCGGGCCCCGATGGTCTCCCACCTGACCTATTCAAGTCTAACATCACCTTATGGGCTCCCATTCTTACATCTGTCATCAATGCCGGGGTCGAAGTGGGGGCTCCTAAATCATGGGGAGCATCTACCATCGTCCCTGTCTACAAAAAGGGGGACAGAACAAAAGCGGCCTGCTATAGACCAATCTCCCTGATAAACTCTGTTGCGAAGGTAGTGGGTGGGATTCTACTAAAGAGGCTGAATGCATGGGCCAAACATCACAACATAATGACCCCAGCACAATATGGATTCAGACCAGGTCATGCAACAACCACACAGTGCCTGAATCTGTATCTAATTAGTGGTAAATACACTCAAGCAAGAGAAGGCACTGTGTATATGGCCTTTATGGACCTTTCCTCTGCTTTTGACTGCGTCGATAGGAGCAAACTATGGGAAGTCCTACAAAAAATGGGCGTAGAAAATAACTTGATCAACTTTCTGGCCGACCTACACAACGACACCCGAGCAAATGTGCGTTTTACAAGAGACATGAAAGTAACGAGAGATTTTAAAATTAACAGAGGAGTCAGGCAGGGCTGTATATTAGCACCTTTTCTTTTTAACTTATATATTAATGGACTTGAAGATCACCTGGTAAAAACAGACACGGATTACCCTCGAATTGGTAAAACAGGCGTACCGGTCCTGTTGTATGCGGACGACGCTGTTCTTTTATCCAGAACCGCACTCGGACTCCAAAAATTACTGGACTCTTTTTTTCAATTTATGTCCTCGCGTGGCCTAAATATTAACAATTCCAAATCTTTTGTTATGACGGTTGGTTTAACTCCCAAAAAACAATACCCCTTCTCAGTTAATGGAGAAAACATACCACTAACAAAAACATTCTCGTATTTGGGTGTACTCTTCGATCATAAACTTAACTGGGGCCCTGCCATAACTAAAAAGAAAGGGGAAATACTGAGGACCAATTCTGGTATAATGGATTTCGCTCGCAAATTGGGAAACACTCCAGTGTCTGCTGTATTGAAGCTTTATCAGGCAAAAAGTGTTGCGGTGGCATGTTACGGAAGTGAACTGTGGGGGTTCTTACCAATAGATACCCTAGTAGCTCTCGAAAACAACTTTCTGAAACAGATCATGAGCTTACCAAAGAGTACCGCAAACTTTTCCATACATGAGGAACTGGGCATTCCTTATCTAGCTGACAAAATTGCTGCAAACCCTTTGCTCTGCTGGTTAAGCTGTTGGCGCAATACAGCGATTCCACTGACTCACAACATCCTAGCTGAAGCCCTTACTTGGGAAGGTCAACTCAAGCTACCCTGGATGAAATACATCCGTAATTGCTGTAAAGATCTGGGTAGATTAGACCTCTACTTAACACCCCAGAATACCACCAAGCAAGATGTCAACTTTGTAAAAAATACCTTTTACATGAAGCGACAACTCTCCAGGGAAGAAATTGAGTTCAAAAAGTCCAGCGTAAGGAACCACGTACTAACAAAGACTTGTGTGTTCTCTGAACCTTATTTATCGTGGAATCTATTCAGATATGAACGCTTCCTGCTGAGCAGATTTCGATTTGATCTCTATCATCTGCTTTTAGCTGTACCAAGTGGAGCCCATAGAGGCCAAGTGCTGCCAGCTTGCGGCTGCGACAATAAGTCTCCGCAAGACCTGGCTCACTTTTTATTCCTCTGTTCTTATTATTCTAGTCCACGTAATATGTTTTTAAAACCGTTGCTTAAAAAGATGAATTTTACACAAATTAAGCCCACACTTTTATACCTTCAAATGTTGCATGAAGACAGTACTTTTTTTATCTGTAAATTTTTAAAAACAGCTCTAAAGTATAGATTAAGTATGGAAGGATGACTCCAAATTGAATTATGTTACAGATACAACTCCGTCTTGATTAAGTATATGCACATAGGACCACTGTATTATGCCTTTTTTAATAATTCGCTCAATACTTTTTTCCCTTAAGACAAATGGAAGATAAACTTTTTCTCGTTTTATGTATGAATTGTATATTACTGTATTGTGTGCTTTTATGACTGCTTTTCTGTCAGTCGAATAAAGAAACTTTTGATTTGATTTGGATACCTCACTTGTGTGGGTGCCCCAAAGCAGAACAGTCCGAAAATGAATTTTGAAAAAGTAGTATTTGAGTTTTACAAATTAAGCCCCCCTGCCTTAGACACAGGCCTTTGGCCCACCCACACAAGTGAGGTATCATTTTACTCGGGAGAACAAGGGGAACGCTGGGTGGTAGGACATTTGTGCCGACACGGAGATCCCACGCAAAAATGTATGGAAAACTGTTTTTTTAACCTAAATTTATGGTTTGCAGGGATTTCTGGGTAGGAAAACATTGGGGGACCCACGCATGCCATACCTTCCTGGACTCCCCCGGGTGTCTAGTTTTCAGAACTGTTTGGGTTTGGTAGTTTCCAAAGATGCCCGCCGAGCCCCGGTCCAAAAACTCAATCCTACCCCCCAAAAAAGAAGGTAATGTTGCTATTGGTTATTGTAATTTCTCCACCATACGATTTGGACCTTTTCCTGTTGCAGCCACTATGCCTACCCATGCAAGTGAGGTACCATTTTTATCGGGAGACCTGGGGGAACGCTGGGTGGGAGGAAATTTGTGTGAGCCCAGTGACGCCACGCTTTCCCACACAAAAAAAAGTGTGAAAAAACTGATTTTTTTCAGCAAAAATTGATGTTTGCAGGGGATTCTGGGTAAAGGAACGTTGGAGGATCCACGCAAGCCATACCTCCTTGGAAGCCCCCGGGTGTCTACTTTTCAGAAATGTGTGGGTTTGGTAGGTTTCCCTAGATGGCCGTCTAGCACGGGGCCCAAAACCCAGGTAACCCCTCTTGCAAAAGCTGGTGGTACTGACATTCAATACCACCAGCTTTTGCAAAAGGGGTTACCTGGGTTTTGGGCCCCGTGCTAGACGGCCATCTAGGGAAACCTACCAAACCCACACATTTCTGAAAAGTAGACACCCGGGGGCTTCCAAGGAGGTATGGCATGCGTGGGTCCCCCAATGTTTTCCTACCCAGAACTCCTTGCAAACCTTAAAATTAGGTAAAAATATCACTTTTTCAAACTTTTTTGCGTGGGATCTCCGTGCCGACAAAAATTTCCTACCACCCAGCGTTCCCCTTGTTCTCCCGAGTAAAAGGATACCTCACTTGTGTGGGTGCCCCAAAGCAGAACAGGCCAAAAATGAATTTTGAAAAAAGTAGTATGTAAGTTTTACAAGTTAAGCCCCCCTGCCTTAGTCACAGGCCTTTGACCCACCCACCGCCAGCCGCGGACCCATCACATTACAACACTCACACCAGCAGACAGCGCCATTCAAGGGCCCATCACTTACGTATCTGCCACAGCAACTACACAAAATGATGGACTGGGTAGAGTGTCACTCAACTAGCAGTGTGTGTAGTGACCAACAGAAAGTTAGTACTCGCACACTGCCAGCCGAGCGCCAGTCCACCCACACCACCATCCAAGCACCAGACCATGCACACCGCCAGCCAAACACCACTCAGCGCACACCGCTAGCCAAGTACCACTCCACACACACCGCCAGCCAAGCACCACTCCGTGCACAGACAGCAAAGTACCACTCCACGCACACCATCCAGCCAAGCGCCACTCCACACACACCGCCAGCCAAGCACCACTCCGTGCACAGACAGCCAAGTACCACTCACCGCACACCACCAGCCAAGCGCCACTCCACACACACCGCCAGCCAAGCACCACTCAGCGCACACCGCCAGCCAAGTACCACTCCACACACACCGCCAGCCAAGCACCACTCCGTGCACAGACAGCAAAGTACCACTCCACGCACACCATCCAGCCACGCGCCACTCCACACACACTGCCAGCCAAGCACCACTCTGTGCATAGATAGCCAAGTACCCCTCCACGCACACCACCAGCCAAACACCACTCAGCGCACACACCGACAGCCAAGTACCACTCCACACACACAGCCAGCCAAGCATCACTCCGTGCACAGACAGCAAAGTACCACCCCACGCACACCATCCAGCCAAGCGCCACTCCAGACACACCACCAGCCAAGCACCACTCAGTGCACAGACAGCCAAGTACCACTCAACACCAACCACCAGCCAAGCGCCACTCCACACACACCGCCAGCCAAGCATCACTCCACGCACACTGCAAGCCAAGCGCCACTCCACGCACACCGCAAGCCAAGCGCCACTCCACACACCACCAGCCAAGCGCCACTCCACACACACCACCAGCCAAGCGCCACTCCACACACACCACCAGCCAAGCGCCACTCCACACACACCACCAGCCAAGCGCCACTCCACACACACCACCAGCCAAGCGCCACTCCACACACACCGCCAGCCAAGCACCACTCCACACACACACACCACCAGCCAAGCGCCACTCCACACACACCACCAGCCAAGCGCCACTCCACACACACCACCAGCCAAGCACCACTCCACACACACCACCAGCCAAGCGCCACTCCAAACACACCACCAGCCAAGCGCCACTCCACACACACCGCCAGCCAAGCACCACTCCACACACACCGCCAGCCAAGCACCACTCCACACACACCGCCAGCCAAGCACCACTCCACGCACACCGCAAGCCAAGCGCCACTCACCACCAGCCAAGCACAGCTCCACGCACACCGCCAGCCAAGCACCACTCTGTGCACAGACAGCAAAGTACCACTCCACGCACACCATCCAGCCAGGCGCCACTCTACACACACCGCCAGCCAAGCACCACTCCGTGCACAGACAGCCAAGTACCACTCCGTGCACAGACAGCAAAGTACCACTCCACGCACACCATCCAGCCAAGCGCCACTCCACACACACCGCCAGCCAAGCACCACTCCGTGCACAGACAGCCAAGTACCACTCAACACACACCACCAGCCAAGCGCCACTCCACACACACCGCCAGCCAAGCACCACTCCACGCACACTGCAAGCCAAGCGCCACTCCACGCACACCGCAAGCCAAGCGCCACTCCACACACACCACCAGCCAAGCGCCACTCCACACACACCACCATTCAACGCCACTCCACACACACCACCAGCCAAGCGCCACTCCACACACACCACCAGCCAAGCGCCACTCCACACACACTGCCAGCCAAGCACCACTCCGTGCACAGACAGCCAAGCACCACTCCGTGCACAGACAGCAAAGTACCACCCCACGCACACCATCCAGCCAACCGCCACTCCACACACACCGCCAGCCAAGCACCACTCCGTGCACAGACAGCCAAGTACCACTCAACACACACCACCAGCCAAGCGCCACTCCACACACACCGCCAGCCAAGCACCACTCCACGCATACTGCAAGCCAAGCGCCACTCCACGCACACCGCAAGCCAAGCGCCACTCCACACACACCACCAGCCAAGCGCCACTCCACACACACCACCAGCCAAGCGCCACTCCACACACACCACCAGCCAAGCGCCACTCCACACACACCACCAGCCAAGCGCCACTCGACACACACCGCCAGCCAAGCACCACTCAGCACACACCGACAGCCAGGTACCACTCCACACACACCGCCAGCCAAGCATCACTCCACACACACCGCCAGCCAAGCACCACTCCACGCACACCGCAAGCCAAGCGCCACTCACCGCCAGCCAAGCACTGCTCCACGCACACCGCCAGCCAAGCACCACTCCGTGCACAGACAGCAAAGTACCACTCAACGCACACCACCAGCCAAACGCCACTCCACACACACCGCCAGCCAAACACCACTCCACGCTAAGCATGAGCGAATTTTGCGGATCTCGCGTTCGCGAATTTTGCAGATTTGCGGATTCGCAATCCGCAAAATCCGCGAATTCCCGCGAATTTGCGGATTTTTTTTTTTTTGTGTTCGCCCGTGTTTCTGCCAGTTCGCGAGGGTTTTGTACACTTTCGCAAATTGCGAACTTACCTGTCGGGTCGCAAGTTTCGCGAACTTGTTGTTTCTACGTGTCCAGCCTGTTTGGGACACTCTTCTTCATCACTGCCACTCTCTGTCACCACTGCCACTCTCTGACTACTCATGCCACCCTCTGGCCCACCCATGCCACCCTCTGTTTCATCACCACACCCTCTGGTTGTCCAGTGTACATTATTTTCGGCAAAGCAAAGCACACCTTCCCTGCCTCAAGTGACCTGAATTAATTTGGGGCTGATTCATGTCACAGAATATTTTTTTAGCTGGCACCTGCTTCCTTAGTGCGCCCTGATTAGTGATCTTTTGCACTTGCTAAGTGCTTTCATTGTTGCAAAATTAGTTACAACACCTGCCCTGCCCCAACTGACAATAATGAATTAGGGGCTGATTAATGGATTTTAACTTCCAGCCTGGCTCCTGCTTGTCTCCCTTAGCTGTAATTCAGGACCTTTGTGGCATATGTGTAACTATTCTGAGGTTCAGAGCAGGGTCACATACTAGTTTCAACTGGCAACTGAACTCTGGAGGGGCCCCTCAGGAAGCACTCCAGGAAATGGCTACTAATGATGAGCCTGAACTTTTGAACCTGGTAAGTAGTTACTTTCAGTTTTGCTAAGATCGTATTTCTGCAATTTTGCACTTATTCGCGGGGCGCGAACTCACGCGAACAGTGCGAGCAGTGCGAGCAAAATCCGCTGCTCGCGGATTTGCGGATTTTGCGGGAAATTCGCAAATCTCGCGGATTGCGGATTTCCCGAAAATCCGCAAAATCCGCGAGCGGAACGGATTTTCCGCCCACGCCTACTCCACGCACACTGCAAGCCAAGCGCCACTCCACACACACCACCAGCCAAGCGCCACTCCACACACACCACCAGCCAAGCGCCACTCCACACACACCGCCAGCCAAGCACCACTCCGTGCGTAGATAGCCAAGTACCCCTCCACGCACACCGCCAGCCAAACACCACAAGTGCGGTATTGTTATCTAAGCTAAGCTTCACTCAATTGAATTGAATTATCTCTCCCCACAGAGCCCGACCGCAACTCCAGATTTGCATCACGGCCGATATTAATTAATTAATTCATTCCCTGCCTTGATTAGAGCTAAGCTGCACCGGACCTCAGCCACTTACTCCCATAGCGCCCGGTTTCAACAGTTAACTACTCATCCCCATAGCGCTCCAACTCCTCCATAATTGCACCGTCTGTCTCGCAGCGTAGCGCTTTCTGCCACTTGCACCAATTAGCATAATTCACAGAGCGCCAGCCTCCATAACGTGCTGTAACGCTGAGCTGTGTCTGCTTTGTCTTGCCTTCCATTTATTTGACTGTCTGTGCCCGATTTTGTTGAACAGTCTGTGCGTGTCATTTATACTGTGTGCCCCCATCTGTGCATTGGTTTTTGGCCGACTGCCATCTTGTTTAGTCTCTTGTTGTTGTTGTGGTGAAGCCTTCCCTCCCCGGATATCCACCCCGCCTCCCACCTCCCAGCAGCTCCGCCCTCCCACAGCACTTCAGGCTCGATCTCCCCACGAGACCTCTGTGACCGTCCTGACTCGTCAGACACGGTCGCTCCACCTGAAGCTGCCGTCCCGACCCAAGTGCGGTATTGTTATCTAAGCTAAGCTTCACTCAATTGAATTGAATTATCTCTCCCCACAGAGCCCGACCGCAACTCCAGATTTGCATCACGGCCGATATTAATTAATTAATTCATTCCCTGCCTTGATTAGAGCTAAGCTGCACCGGACCTCAGCCACTTACTCCCATAGCGCCCGGTTTCAACAGTTAACTACTCATCCCCATAGCGCTCCAACTCCTCCATAATTGCACCGTCTGTCTCGCAGCGTAGCGCTTTCTGCCACTTGCACCAATTAGCATAATTCACAGAGCGCCAGCCTCCATAACGTGCTGTAACGCTGAGCTGTGTCTGCTTTGTCTTGCCTTCCATTTATTTGACTGTCTGTGCCCGATTTTGTTGAACAGTCTGTGCGTGTCATTTATACTGTGTGCCCCCATCTGTGCATTGGTTTTTGGCCGACTGCCATCTTGTTTAGTCTCTTGTTGTTGTTGTGGTGAAGCCTTCCCTCCCCGGATATCCACCCCGCCTCCCACCTCCCAGCAGCTCCGCCCTCGCCCCTCCCCCTCCACCATCCATTTATGGCCAATGCCCCCACGCGCAGCGTCCACGCGCTACGTACACGCCGAAGTCCGCGCCTGGACCGCGCCCAGCGCCAGACCCCCTGTCCCTCGCGCTCCCCAGTCCTCCCGCATTACCTATGATGCCGCCACCCTCCTAGCCCTCAACCCCGGCCGCTCCCCCAACTGCGTCCAAGCCGCTCCTGGACACACCCATGGACTTTTCTCCTGCTACTCCTGCAAATTCATCGGCACCGACAACATCTCCGCTTCGACCACACCACAGATCCCCGACCCCAACCACCTACAATGCATCCTTCTCAACACCCGATCGGTGCACAGGCACGCCATTGACCTATGGAACCTACTAGACTCCTTCTCTCCAGACGTCGCCTTCCTAACAGAAACATGGATGAACGCTTCCTCCGCACCAGACATCACCATTGCCATCCCTGAAGACTATAAGATCACCCGCAAAGACCGTACCAGCCACACAGGAGGAGGAATCGCTATCGTTCATAAGAAATCTATCCGCATCTCAACTAGCTCTGACGCCAACCTCGCCAACTCCGAACACCTCCACTTCCAGATCCACATCGACCCCAAAACAACACTCAGAGGCACTCTCCTCTACAGACCACCAGGACCTCGCGCAAAATTCAGTGAAGACATCACGGACTTCATCTCTCCACACGCGCTCCCCTCCAAAGACTATATTCTTCTAGGAGACCTCAACTTTCACCTTGAAAAGATAAACGACCACAACACCGCCACCCTTGTGGACAACCTCGCCAACCTCGGACTTAAACAACTAGTCACTTCCCCTACCCACATCGCAGGTCACACACTCGACCCCATCTTCACATCCAGCAATCATGTCTCCTTCAGCCACACTACGGATCTCCTATGGACCGACCACAGCTGCGTTCACTTCACCTACAACAAGCCAAAACCCATCAACCACTCCCAACCTACCCTGCAAAGAAACTGGAACAAAATCACCACGGACCAAATCTCCGCATCGCTCCTTCGAAACTCCCCAGCCCTCTCCTCTAACGCCAACGAAGCCGCCGCCAACCTCACCCTATGGTTATCCAACACCGCCGACTCATTAGCCCCATTGAAAAAACGTCAAAGCAAACCTGGCAGCAAGAAAGCCTCATGGTTCAACGATGATCTCAAGAAGTCCAAGAAACTCTGCCGCTCCCTTGAAAAGGCCTGGAAAAAAGACCCAACCACCAGCACCAAGGACGCCTTCAAAAGCGCCACCCGCACTCACCACCAACTGATCCGAAAAGCCAAGAAAACAGCATTCAAGGATCGACTTGACAACAACGCCCACAACAGCAAGGAACTTTTCAACATCGTCAAGGAATTTTCCAACCCCTCGGCCAACTCCAACGACATCACCCCCTCTCAAGCCCTCTGCGACTCCCTGGCTTTATTCTTCCACAACAAGATTGCAGACATCCACAACAGCTTTGACAATCAACCCGGAAACCAACCCACCCTACCATCTGCTGACCATCTCCCCCCCGTGAACACCCTTAACGCCTGGAACCCAATCTCCACTGAGGACACCATCCGCCTGATGAACTCCATCCACTCAGGATCCCCCACAGACCCATGCCCTCACCACATCTTCAACAAAGCAGACTCCGTCATAGCACGGCACCTCAGAGACGTCATCAACTGTTCCTTCAACTCCGCTACCTTCCCAGAAGACTGGAAACACGCTGAACTCACCGCCCTTCTGAAAAAACCAACAGCCGACCCCACCGAACTCAAAAATTACCGCCCCATCTCGCTTCTTCCATTCCCAGCCAAAGTCATCGAGAAAGCCGTCAACAACCAGCTTGCCGCCTTCCTCGAAGCCAACAAATCCCTCGACCCCTCACAATCTGGCTTCCGAGCAAAACACAGCACTGAGACCGCCCTCATCGCAGCAACAGACGACATTCGAACTCTACTGGACAAAGGAGACACAGTCGCCCTCATCCTCCTCGACCTCTCCGCAGCCTTCGACACAGTCTGCCACAGCACCCTTCTACAATGCCTTAATAACATCGGAATCCAAGGAAAAGCACTTGAATGGATCACCTCGTTCCTCACCGGAAGAACCCAGAGAGTCCGCCTTCCTCCATTCAAGTCCGAAGCCTCTGAACTCATCTGCGGAGTACCTCAAGGATCCTCACTCAGCCCCACCCTTTTCAACGTATACATGAGCCCCCTCGCGGCCATCGCACGCCAACACAACCTCAACATCATCTCTTACGCGGACGACACTCAACTGATCCTTTCTCTCACCAATGACCCCAGCACCGCCAAAACTAACCTACACGAAGGAATGAAAGAAGTTGCTGAATGGATGAAACAAAGCCGTCTGAAACTGAACTCAGACAAAACAGAAGTCCTCATCTTAGGTACATCCCCCTCTGCTTGGGACGACTCCTGGTGGCCGGAAGCCCTCGGAAAAGCACCCATCCCGACAGACCACGCACGGAACCTTGGCGTCATCCTGGATTCTTCACTCTCAATGAACAGACAAGTCAGCGCCGTATCCTCTTCCTGCTTCAACATTCTTCGCATGCTCAGAAAAACATTTCGCTGGATCCCCTCCGAAACAAGGAAAACAGTCACCCACGCTCTGGTCACGAGCCGACTGGACTACGGAAACACCCTCTACGCAGGTACCACCGCTAAACTCCAGAAGAAACTCCAACGAATCCAAAACGCCTCAGCCAGGCTCATTTTAGACATCCCACGCAACGAACACATTTCTGGTCACCTTAAAGACCTCCACTGGCTACCCGTCAATAAAAGGATCACTTTCCGTCTGCTTACCCACGCACACAAATCACTCTACGACATCGGACCAGATTGCCTCAACTCTCGACTATCCTTCTACACCCCCTCCCGCCAACTACGTTCTTCCAGCCAAGCCCTCGCCACTGTACCTCGCATCAACAAGACCACCATGGGAGGCAGATCCTTTTCTTACCTGGCTGCTAAAACATGGAACTCACTCCCCGCTTACCTTCGCCTCACCCAGAACCACCTAGCGTTCAGAAAGCAGCTTAAAACATGGTTATTTGACAAATAATCTTTTTCCCCTTCCTAAGCGCCTTGAAACCCTCTGGGTATGTAGTGCGCTATACAAATTTCATGACTTGACTTGACTTGACTAGATAGCCAAGTACCCCTCCACGCACACCGCCAGCCAAACACCACTCAGCGCACACCGACAGCCAAGGGCCACTCCACGCACACCGCCAGCCAAGCACCACTCTGTGCACAGACAGCAAAGTACCACTCCACGCACACCATCCAGCCAGGCGCCACTCTACACACACCGCCAGCCAAGCACCACTCCGTGCACAGACAGCCAAGTACCACTCCGTGCACAGACAGCAAAGTACCACTCCACGCACACCATCCAGCCAAGCGCCACTCCACACACACCGCCAGCCAAGCACCACTCCGTGCACAGACAGCCAAGTACCACTCAACACACACCACCAGCCAAGCGCCACTCCACACACACCGCCAGCCAAGCACCACTCCACGCACACTGCAAGCCAAGCGCCACTCCACGCACACCGCAAGCCAAGCGCCACTCCACACACACCACCAGCCAAGCGCCACTCCACACACACCACCATTCAACGCCACTCCACACACACCACCAGCCAAGCGCCACTCCACACACACCACCAGCCAAGCGCCACTCCACACACACTGCCAGCCAAGCACCACTCCGTGCACAGACAGCCAAGCACCACTCCGTGCACAGACAGCAAAGTACCACCCCACGCACACCATCCAGCCAACCGCCACTCCACACACACCGCCAGCCAAGCACCACTCCGTGCACAGACAGCCAAGTACCACTCAACACACACCACCAGCCAAGCGCCACTCCACACACACCGCCAGCCAAGCACCACTCCACGCATACTGCAAGCCAAGCGCCACTCCACGCACACCGCAAGCCAAGCGCCACTCCACACACACCACCAGCCAAGCGCCACTCCACACACACCACCAGCCAAGCGCCACTCCACACACACCACCAGCCAAGCGCTACTCCACACACACCACCAGCCAAGCACCACTCGACACACACCGCCAGCCAAGCACCACTCAGCGCACACCGACAGCCAGGTACCACTCCACACACACCGCCAGCCAAGCATCACTCCACACACACCGCCAGCCAAGCACCACTCCACGCACACCGCAAGCCAAGCGCCACTCACCGCCAGCCAAGCACCGCTCCACGCACACCGCCAGCCAAGCACCACTCCGTGCACAGACAGCAAAGTACCACTCAACGCACACCACCAGCCAAACGCCACTCCACACACACCGCCAGCCAAACACCACTCCACGCACACTGCAAGCCAAGCGCCACTCCACACACACCACCAGCCAAGCGCCACTCCACACACACCACCAGCCAAGCGCCACTCCACACACACCGCCAGCCAAGCACCACTCCGTGCGTAGATAGCCAAGTACCCCTCCACGCACACCACCAGCCAAACACCACTCAGCGCACACCGACAGCCAAGGGCCACTCCACACACACCGCCAGCCAAGCACCACTCCACGCACACTGCAAGCCAAGCGCCACTCCACGCACACTGCAAGCCAAGCGCCACTCCACGCACACCGCCAGCCAAGCACCATTCCACACACACTGCAAGCCAAGCACCACTCCACGCACACTGCAAGCCAAGCGCCACTCCACACACACTGCAAGCCAAGCGCCACTCCACGCACACCGCCAGCCAAGCACCACTCCACGCACACCGCCAGCCAAGCACCACTCCGTGCACAGACAGCCAAGTACCACTCAACGCACACCACCAGCCAAGGGCCACTCCACAAACACCGTCAGCCAAGCACCACTCCACGCACACTGCAAGGCAAGCGCCACTCCACGCACACTGCAAGCCAAGCGCCACTCCACGCACACCGCCAGCCAAGCACCACTCCACGCACACCGCCAGCCAAGCACCACTCCACGCACACCGCCAGCCAAGCACCACTCCGTGCACAGACAGCCAAGTACCACTCCACGCACACCATCCAGCCATGCGCACCTCCACACACACCGCCAGCCAAGCAGCACTCCGTGCACAGACAGCCAAGTACCACTCCACGCACACCATCCAGCCAAGCGCCACTCCACCAGCCAAACACCACTCCACGCACACTGTAAGCCAAGTGCCACTCCACACACACCGCCAGCCAAGCAGTACTTCTTGCCCAAGGGGTCGCTTCCTAAAAACTAAATTTAAATTCCCTGGTGCTAGTGGGTATTTTCTGCCCCCCCCGGGGGCAAAAAGGCAAATAAAACGGGCCGATTTGCACCCAGGGTGGACAGAAAAACAAAAAACACAATCATGGCCACCATTGGGTAAGGGTCGCTTCCCAAAACAAACACAGTGCCCCAACAAATATCCCTGGTGCTAGTGGGAAATTTCTGCCCCCCCTGGGGGCAAAACGGCCGAAAAACAGGCCGATTTGCCCCCAGGGGGGGCAGAAAAACAAAAAGTTAAGTGTGAGGCCACCTGGAAGCAACCCTTGCCCAAGGGGTCGCTTCCTGAAAGCTAAAAACAAAATCCCTGGTGCTAGTGGGCATTTTCTGTCCCCACTGGGGGCAAAACGGCAAAAAAAACGGGCCGATTTGCCCCCAGGGGGGACAGAAAAACGTAAACAAAAAATATGGCCGCCATCTTGGCTCCAAAAAACAACCCTGGTGCTAGTGGGGAATTTCTGCCCCCCCTGGGGGCAAAACGGCCGAAAAAACGGGCCGATTTGCCCCCAGGGGGGGGCAGAAAAACGAAAACATTATCACAGCCCGCCTGGAAGCGACCCTTGCCCAAGGGGTCGCTTCCTATAATCTAAAATTACATCCCTGGTGCTAGTGGGGGCATTTCCGCCGCACAATCGCGACGCTGTGCGCGATCGTGAGGCAGAAATGCCCTGCAAAGAGACATCAGGGGAAAGGAAAATCTCTTTCCTCTCCCCTGATGCCTCTTCGCTGCCCCAAACCCCCGCCGGACACCAGAAACCCACCTTCTTCTCCAGCGCTCAGGAAGCAAATGGCTTCCCGAGCGCTGGGAATCCCTGATGATGTCAGCGCGCGCTGTGCGCGCTGATGTCATCAGGGATTCCCACGGGGGGAGGCGGGGGGGCAGCGGAAGCTCTTCCGCTGCCGCCCCCAGCAAAACAACCAAGATCGCAGACCCTCGGGGGGAGCGCCAGCGCTTCCCCCGAGGGTGGGGCTGATGACGAGCTGGCCTTGCCATCCGCGCACTGCAGGTAAGCGCCATGACGAGCCCAGCTCGTCATTAGCTTCGAAGGGGTTAACTTCCTTCCATTACAATACCACTGCACACTGTTATGGAGCATTAAAAGCAGGGTTTTATTAGTGTGAGCCTGCAAATGTGAAACCCCTGATGTACACTAAACCAGTTAAATCCTGTTTTATCTTTAAGGGTCACATTTTCAGCAGGCTGCAGACCAAGTTTTTTTCTCTCTTTGGCACAAGGACCTCTGGGTGAGTAGTAATTGGAATCAGCTGCCTCTTGCCATAAAAACCTGCCCATCTTTGGAATCCTTTAGAAAGGAAGTAAAAACATGGCTATTCTCTGCATAACTTTAGACACCGTTCAAGGGATGGACGGATTGATCATAGTGCCAAGACGCCCACGGGCATTCGCGCGCTTTACAAGTTGACAAATCAAATCAAATTAATTCAATACGTCTCTTGACGCCTCATTACGAGTTGTCAGTTATTTGGGGAGGTGGTACCACACCTGATGTACAAATACCACGTGGTATGGTATTTGGATGGGGCAGTATTAATTCCCACACCTTGGAATGAAGAATAACATGGTTATTCTATATTTCGAGCTGCCGAATATATGAATATGACCGTATTTAAAGGTTACATTTCAACATGTTTTTCCTGCTGAAATTTGTAAAATTTCTAAATTTGAACAGTACTTGTAGCACTTATTCGTTTGTGCCTAAATCAAGACTACAAGGGAGCACAGCATATTGACCTTGCTGCCAATTTAGAGATCCTAGCAAACATCAGGAAGGAAGGGCCAGCTAACACCTACTTTGAAAATATTGTGATTCTACATTAAATCCTGCGTGTTGCCCCATTAGGGCCTTTCCCCCCCAATAAATCTTTTCTTCACTCTCCTAAATTAATGCCTAGGTTTTAAATTCTAACTGTTTTGGAATTCACAGTGTAGTTCAAGATTACTTCTATAAAGCAGAGAAAGTGTAATTTTTCCCTTTTTTATACATAAATGTAGGTATAGTAGATTTACATGTAATAAAAACTTGTATTTGAGCATTTTTGCTCTAAAACTTTTTTAACTCGTGTTCCCCTTCAGAGGTTACTAGATGTCTAGAACTACCCATGCAATCGGTCCCGCCTGTCTCATTGTGTTTGAATAGCAGCTAATCCCTCATTCTCGTCTATTACTGCAATAATTTAAGTGCTGGCACACATCTCCTGTGCTTCCATCCAGCTGAGTATGCACACAAAAAACTTGGCCAGTAGAGAAGCTCTGTTTTTTGTCACAATTCGCAGACAGAAAATGAAAATGGGGCCAAATGCGCTCCCTCCTACATCATTTATTTCTCTAATCTATCAGCTCCTGTGCTCCTCAGATGAGCCGGGATGGAATGGCAGGGCTGTTATCAGAGCAGCTTCCTCACTTGCCCAGCGCCCTCTATGAAGGCTTCCTTCCCAGACTCCCCGGTGGGAATTGTGTGCCCTCGGCCCACTTAACATCCTTCTTGGAAGATGGGCAACCCACCAGAACCTTGACATTGGCTCACTGTACGAGTGCGCTTCTTTTCAAAATGTTGCAAAGGGCAGTCTAATCTGACACAAAGTAACCACAACTGGGATTTAAAAAATTGCAACCAGGCTGTTTCATTCGTTTACCCGATACCTGAGCAAAACAAGAGATGCCGGTTCTCACATTCGTTCATTTTTTGCATTTACGTAGTGATTAGGCGCTGAGTGTAGAAATCTGATCCTTGTGCAGATAGGAGTTTGCACAGGACTCAGATGTTTAACTTTACTGATAATTATTGCACCCTGCTGTTTCTCCTGATAGATTTTGGTAGCTCAAACCTGGGGAGAAAAAGACATAAAAAGAGGCATAACCTGTAATTGAGTCCAATAAATACTCGCAGGGGTAATGGGATTTCACACGTGCAGTAAATACTTTATCTTTTTCCAGCCCTCTCATAAACGGGGCTTTAGGGCCTAAATAATAGTTCCATCTACCATTGGAATCCTTGAAAATATTGTCAGTATCGTACCAATTGGTTCGTATGGAGTGCTTAACTCCTTAGGCAACCAAGCTTTGGATCAACTAAGAGAATATGAGCCGAGCCTGTGCCTGTTTTAAATAGCCATGGTAGCATGGTGGAGTAAGTTCCACTGTAGGATTATTCTCTTGATTTAGTGCATCATTCAGAATTCACTTTCTGAGGAGCTCCCAGTGCCTTCCTGTTCAGAATTTTCTCTGTCTCCATACCTACTGGCTAGGGGCACCTATATTGCACTACCACCCTCCCCAACCCATGTGAACTTCCCCATCCCAATCTTTGATCCAGGAATTAAGATGGCAAAGTCATAAAATTATTGTAAATTAAGGCTCAACTATGTCTACACCGACAGGCTGGTAAGGTCTTTGCCTACAATGTAATGGCTGGCAGCTGCTATGCTATGGTGGGCCACTCTGCAGTTTTTTTGGTTTCCGAAAACAAACACCCAGAATGGAGAGCTTGTATTTATTTGACGTGTTATACTCTTGTTTCCGGGCAGGTATTAAGGCACTTTACATAGAACTAAACAGTTGGTTGACATGAGCATGTCAAGGAACACCAAGAAACAAGGGGAGAGGGGCTGGGTGGGAATAAGGGGCAGTAGGACGGAACAGGGTGAGTTCAAAAACATTAAACAACTGCAACTAAGTCGTTAAGTCCATCAGGTGTGCCTGTAAAACAATATCTGCTGATTTTGATGAAAGTGGGTTTCTAGGCCTCTGAGAAGCTTGTTTAATCATTGTAGAAGTAAGATTTGAAGAGGTAAGTCTTGAATCCTTTCCTGAAAGATAGGATGTCGTGAGGGGTTGTTTTGGGAATGTAAAAAAGCAACATGTGTGACTCCCAGGGAGATTTTGCGCTTGTGAGACATATTGTATTCTGTGGTGGATGGGCTGCTGATGCGTCATTTCAATGAGTGCAGTCAGCTGAGACTTTTATTTTGTAGACTGAGTTAGTCCCTGCCTGTGAAGGAGGCAATGAAAACTTGAGGTTGGGGAATATCGCATTCTCTAATTGTAACAAATGTCTAATATTTGGCAACCTTTATGTTAGCCTACAATGTTTTCTCCTCTATTTATACAGGAAAGAAAGACTATTTTGTGGCAGGAACACTCGTCCATTTCTTAAAGTGCACATGGGTTAATCCTTTTTTTGAGGTTTTCTGTAGCACAGACATAATTCAGAAGAATCAATCAACAAAGAATTTGGAAAGTTCTCTTACAGCATTGGAAACATGATTTCCATTTTATTATCCTTTCTGACCCCACGTTAACAGGTTAATAATAAGGAAGACTTATTTACTTTCTTACAGTTTTGCTTAAAACAGAAGTATACCAGAGCGATTTACAGAAATCAATGGATAATGATACATTGGAGAGTTACATTCACCAAAGTTGATCACACAAAGATGGAGCTTAATGAAAGGGGAGGGTAATAGCATTTCACACAGTGAGTGGTTGTGATGGGAGTTAGTCCTAAATAGGCACAATGGGATACAGTAATGGTAGCATATAAGGTAAGGCAAGAAAATGTATGATTATGGATATGAGACAGTGAATTACAAGGATGTTTTTCACCGGGAGGGTTTTGAGCGATGTCAAAGAGACAACGAGAGCGAAGCTTGAGTTGTCTACGATGTCACTCAGAACCCTGGGGTTAAAACTTTCCCATAATTCACTTTTTACGCATCTATAATTGTTTGTTATGTATGGCCCCAAAATCATACACCTCTGCCTTTAACTACTGCACAGAGGCAGAGGCTAATGGTAGAGTAAACATAACATGCCATCTCTTCCCTGATGCAGATGTGAAAAATGAATATCTTACCTGTTATTAATGCCCTCCCACCACAAATAAGACTTAACCCCTCCTCGTCCTCATTCAAACTGGAAGTAAAAGGCATCCTCATGGCGAAATTTACGTAAACATTGCCTCACATGACTGCTTGAAGAACCCCGATTTCACCCTTTTACCTACCATTCTAAAGCCTGGCTTGTTATATGCAAAACTTTTGTCCATATATTTTGATGTTCTCATGTTCAATGTATTCCCATCATCCTTCTACACCGAGCTAGTTTCTGCACCTTATCTGATTTTGCCATGTTATCTAGGATTTTCTCTACCACCTTGCTCTATCGCCTTGTTTTACTTCTTGCACGTTTCTTTTATTAAGCTTTTGATGTTATTCTTACGTTCCTTTTATTTCTATTTATGTCTTGCCTATACACGCTTATTGTAAAGCGCTCTGATACCCGCAAGGGTCTTGTTCCCGCTCAATAAAACTTTCAAATAAATAAATAAATAAACCAAAACCCACTACTTTCCCTGTCTTCCTTCTCCCTCCTGCAGCTGTGCTTTCTGCTTTCAGTCAAAGCAGACAAGCAGAGCTGCACTGACAGGCTCCCAGAGAGCCCTGTCACCTGGCCTGGGAGTCCTTTATGACATCACAACAGTTAATGACCGGTATTGTTATCAATTGTTGTAATATTATAGCAAGGAGTTATGACTTTCAGAAACTGAAATAAATGATAAAGGCTCTTTACGATAATCATACATAACATAGGGCATAAAAGTTGGCATGGAAATCGAGAATAACTTATATTAATAGATCAAGCCTCATAGATGACTATGAACATCTTATGTTGTTATAAGCGTAAGATAGAAGTGACATTAAGGATACAGGAGAGAGAAGGAATGAAAAACAGAAAAAGGAAGGTGGTAGAAATTCCCAAAACAACATAGGTAAGTTTTAAACATCTGCTGGATGGGAAAATACTTGACATGAGAAAATTAATGGGACCAATCTCAAATTATGCACACAGACTCGGCTCATGGTCACCAGAGGTAATTTTAAAATTGTACAATTTATTCTGCATTTCTAAGGCGCTATATGGAAGTGAGGTATGGGGTTATTCAGTGGCCAACAAACTTCAAACCACAGGATATAAATATATTAGAAGAATTTTGAAAGTGCCCCAGTGTACCGCCTCATACACAGTACACAAAGAACTAGGATTGAGTTACATACTGGATTTAGTGACGGTCAAACCATTGTTATGTTGAGTGAAGATCTGGACTAGCCAGGAGACAGGTTTTAATTGATTAGTGATTGAGGACTGTCTGTCACTCGATCATGGATTAAAAATCCCATGGCTAAGATATGTCAAAGATACCCTTACGGCTCTAGGCAGAGCAGATATCGTCATGCGATATGAAACTGTAAAACTACAGCACAAGCATACAGTGAAAGATTTATTTTTTAAGCATGCAATGTCCTCCAGGGAGGAAAAGGAGCTTAGAAAACCTATACTAAGAGGGCATGCGCTAGTGAAATCAGTGTTGGGCATGGAGTCTTATTTATTGATTTTAACAAATGCTCATGATAGATTTTTAATAACCAGTTTTAGACAGAACTTGTTAGATCATCTACTAGCATTACTGAAATGAAATGAAATGAAATGAAAAAGATATTTAATAAAGCGCACTGCGGCCGAGCGGCTTCCTGGCGCTGGGGACCTGGTCAGGGGTCACAGAGGGGATCTGGGGAACCTAAGAAGGAAAAGCCTGGGTGAAAAGGAAGGTTTTGAGGGCTTTTCGGAAATTGGTGTAGATGGGGATGGAGCGGATGTGAAGAGGAAGACTGTTCCAGAATTGGGGGGCCAGAACAGAGAGACGAGTGCCACCAGTTCTGGATTTGCGGAAACGGGGAACGTGCAAAAGAGAGAGAGAAGAAGAGCGAAGGGTGCGGCTGGGGTCGTGGGATGAGATTAAGGAGGAAATATAAACAGGGGCAGAGAGGGATTGAGCTCGAAAGGCAAAGCAGGCTAATTTAAAGAGAGATCTGAAGCGGACAGGGAGCCAGTGAAGGGACTTAAGAACAGGAGTAATGTGAGAGGATTTGGGAAGGGAAAAGATGAGGAGGGCAGCTTGGTTTTGAATGGCCTGTAAACGTCGAGACTCGTAGGCAGGGATGCCCACGTACAGGCCATTCCCATAGTCAAGACGAGAGATGACTAAAGCCAAGACTATGGTTTTGAGTGCGTCAGAGGTGAAAAAACGCGAGATTTTCCGGATGAGGCGGAGGGATAAGAAGCAGGAGGACACAACAGAGCTAATCTGACTGTGCATTGTTAAGTCAGAACTGACTTTGATGCAGAGGGTGCGAACAGAGGGGGAAGGTGTGGGAGGGGGACCAAAAGAGAGGGGCCAGTGTGCTGGGGACCAAGGATTAGATGGGCCACCCGTGAGGACAAGTTCCGTCTTGTCGGGGTTGATCTTAAGATGGTTAGCGCTCATCCACTCGGAAATGAAAATTAAGGTGGAACTGAACTTGGGGAGAGAATCAGGAGAGGAAGAAAGATCAAAGACGAGCTGGAGGTCATCTGCGTAGTTATACACCGAGACCCCCAGCTCAAGAAGAGAAGTGACAAGAGGACGGATGTAAAGATTAAAGAGAAGAGGGGAAAGAGAGGAGCCCTGGGGAACACCACAGGTGACCGGACGGGGGGGGGCAGAAAAACCGGAGAGGTGAACCACCTGGTACCTATCCCGAAGAAAGGACGCTAGCCAAGAGAAGGCCGCGCCCCCAATGCCCGCTGCGCTGACACGGTAGAGGAGAATGGAGTGATCGACCGTGTCAAACGCAGCGGACAGATCGAGAAGGACCAGGGCTTGGGGGAGGTTGGAATCTGCCTTCCGCTTGAGTTCATCCAGAACCGCGAGAACCACTGCCTCCGTAGAATGGCCTGGGCGAAAGCCCACTTGGTGGGAGGCTAAAAGGCCATTGTCCTCGATATAGGAGGAGAGGCAAGAGGTGACATGGGTCTCGAGGATCTTAGCTAAATAGGGGAGGAGGGAGATGGGACGGAAATGAGCAGGGAGGGAAGGATCCAGACCGGGTTTTTTGAGAATGGGGAGAACAACGGCGGATTTAAATGATGAGGGAACAGAGCCAGAGGCCAAAAAAGAATTGAGCAAAGTGAGCGGGGGAGCAGAAGAGTTAGTGAATAGGGTTTTAAGAATGCGCGCCGGTGCACAGTCCATAGGGGAGCCAGATTTAACTTTGAGCAGGTAGTTGTGAAATAGGTCGAGAGAAATGGGGGGAAAAGTGACGAAAGAAGAAGAAGAGAGAGTAACAGAGCAGGTAGGGATGGGTTGGGGCACCATCGGAATGTTAGCTTTAATCTTCACAATCTTGTCTATAAAAAAGTCATTAAGTGACAAGCAGAGGGACTGAGAGGGAACCAAACAGGGGGAAGAGCGGTCGGAAGTGGCAAGATTGTGAACTAAGGAAAAGATTTTGTGAGATTTGTTTGTGGAAAGAGCTACTCTCTCAGTGAAATAGGAGGTTTTGGCCGCAAGAATAGCTTTTTTGTAATTGGTGAGGAGTAGTTTGTATTTAGCGCGCAGAGAGGCAGAGTACTGCCGTCTCCAGAGACGTTCCGACCGCCTGAGGTCGAGTTTTAGAGCTTTGAGCTCTGGAGAAAACCATCTGTACGCATCGTGAGGGCGGACCGCCTTGATCTTTTTTAGCGGAGCCACTCGATCGCATGAAGTGGAGAGCCATGTACTAATAGCATTGGCCTGAGACTCAAGAGGGAGGTTGGTAAGATCAGGAGCAGAAGAAGCCAGGGAAAGTGAGAGAGAGTCAAGGTCGGTCTGATTCCAATTGCGGGCAAGGAGATTTTTGGGTAGAGAGAGCTTGTTGACCACACCCAAGTGAATAGAAAAGGAAATAATATGGTGATCTGACCAAACACAGGGGGAAATAGAGGGAAGTGAGGCAAGGGGGCAAGAAGACCAAATTTGATCAAGGATGTGACCTAGAGCATGAGTAGGGGCTGTGACATAGGGAGTGAGATTCAAGCAATGAAGAGTGGCAGAAAAATCTTTGGAGGGGAGATCTTCCTTGGGATCTCCCGGCCAGAAATTAAAATCTCTGAGAAGTAGAACAGAAGAATTATTAACCACCAAGGTGGCCAGAAGATCCTGGATGGAGGCTACGAAAGAGGGCATCGATTGGGGGGGACGGTAAACAAGGACAACAGTAAGAGGAGAGGGAAGATTAAGGGAACGGGCCACGAGGTAGTCCACGTTGGCTATGGGGGAGTGAGGGAGAAGTTGAAATTTGAATGCCGACCGGATGATCATCGCCACCCCTCCACTGGCCCTACCATCCGAGCGATCAGCTCGAAGGGCGTAGTGGGTGTCGGGGAGGATGGCTAAAAGATCAGGGAGAGAGTCAGCAGAAAACCAAGTTTCGGTCAGAAATAAAAAGTCAGGGGAATCAGTGGTCAAGAGATCAAAGAGTGCTATCTGATGTTTAACTGCAGACCGGGTGTTAAGTAAGCAGGCAGAGGCCACAGTGAGAACAGGGGGGGGACGAGCAACCGGAGGTGGTTTAATAGGAGGAGAATTGAGAGTGATCGGCGTCAGGTGTTGCGAAGGAGACGAAAGAATACCAAGTGTGTGTAGCGAATGTAGGGGAGGAAAGGAAGGGGAGGAAAAAGCAGAGAGTGCTATGAGTTGAGAAGGGGTATAGGCCAAGTGAGGAGCAGGGTGTGTGGCCCCTGGTCCCGGCCCGTCGCGGACGGGCGCAGACGGGCTTAACTTAGGCGCAACTTTGGCGCACCCGCTGCGCCCGCCCGCTGCGCCGCCGGAAGACAGGGGCTGTTATGTAGGGACGACACATGAGGAAGGAGGATCAGGGGGGCGTGGCAGGGGGTGGAGGAGCCGAAGAGCTGCAGCGCCGCGGCCAGACCCGCCCACGATGGTGGAGCCGCCCGTCCCCCTCCGAGAGTCAGGCGAGGAGGGGGCGATCAGCGGTGGCGGTCTGGTCGCGTGCAGGAGAGGGGCAGCCAGGAAGGATCAGAGCGCCGGGTCCGAGGCGCTTGCAGCAGTGCAGGTAGGTGGCGAGATAAAAGGACTCAAGTCTAGAGAGATTTTAAAAGTAACGTTGCTCCCGGAGAAGCCTCGGGAGATCTGGCAGCAGGTCGAAGAGTGCACGCAGGTGAGCGCCTTAAGTGATTAGCCAGGGGGGGAGGAGCCGAAGAGCTGCAGCTCCACGGCCAGACCCGCCCACGGTGGTGGAGCCGCCCGTCCCCCTCCGAGAGACAGGCGAGGAGGGGGCGATCAGCGGTGGCGGTCTGGTCGCGTGCAGGAGAGGGGCAGCCAGGAAGGATCAGAGCGCCGAGTCCGAGGCGCTTTGCAGAAGTGCAGGTAGGTGGCGAGATAAAAGGTCTCAAGTCTAGAGAGATTTTAAAAGTAACGTTGCTCCCGGAGAAGCCTCGGGAGATCTGGCAGCAGGTCGAAGAGTGCAGGCAGGTGAGCGCCTTAAGTGATTAGCCAGGGGGGGAGGAGCCGAAGAGCTGCAGCGCCGCGGCCAGACCCGCCCATGATGGTGGAGCCGCCCGTCCCCCTCCGAGAGTTAGGCTTTGTCACACACGTAGAAGATAGAGGTCCCTGTGGCTGTGACAATAGGTCTCCACAGGATACCCTACATTTTGTTTTTCTATGTAAATATTTTACGCATCCAAGGTGACTGTGTCTTAAATTGCTTTCAAAAGAAATTAATGGCCATGTAGCTTTACTGTATCTACAGCTTCTGCTTAATGCCCGTACTCTGTTTTGTGTGGTTCACTTTTTAAGAGCTGCACTAAAATCTAGACATTCCAGAGGTGATTAAAAATGTATAGCGATTGGCGATTTTGCACACTTTATGTGATTAAGGGGCAGATGTATCAACATTCCATTTTGCCAGTCCATAATTGCGATTTTTAGCGAATCGCAATTTCGGAATCGCAAAATGGGATGTATGAACATATTTGCGATAAATGTGAGATTTCTTAAAAATCGCAGAATAATTTGCGATAATCATGCGATTGCTTAATTAGCGAATTTTGCAAATTAAGAAATCGCAAAAACAGGATCATGCAATGCAGGAACAGCCTGATGACATCACAACCAGGAAGTTCCAGTGATTGCTTGCACCTGCTTTCCAGAGCCACACCCAGTGGCAGTTGAAAGAGTGTTGTGAGGCAGAGCAGACCTGTTTGGAGAGCAATGGAGTCACAAAAGGCACAGGAGGAAATGTCAGCTGAAAAGAGAAAAAGGAAGCAAACGTTTTCTGAAAAGGAGCAAGAAATCCTTATAGAGGAAATGGTTTGTAACCATGAGGATCTTTTTGGAAAGAAAGCACTAAAATTTCCTGACTCAAGGAAAAGGAAAATCTGGCTGGAGATCCAGGAAAAAGTGAACTTAGTAGGAGTTACCACTCGCTCCATTGATGAAATCAAAAAGAGATGGTACGACATGCGACTAAGATCAAAAGAGAGACTTGAATTAAAGAGGCAAATAAAACAGGTGGTGGAACTTCTTCTGTGGGCCAACCAACACCCCATGAGGAATTGATAGAATCAACCCTGCTACCAGAGAGTGTGAGTGGAGTGGCTAGCATTGATAGCTCACACCCTACAGCAACTACACAAGGTAAGATGCATGCAAATTGGATCAATGAATGTGTGTAATGATTGTGTGTGTGTCCTGTGCTTATACTCATTGTCAGATAAATAGTAGTCCAGTTACACTGTAAAACCAGAAGTGAGCAATGCATCATGGGAGTTGTAGTGCAATAACAATTGTCACACTTATCATCATAGCATCACTTTATTTTTTTGCAAGTAGTAATTTGGGATACTAAAGCAGTGTAGTGCAAGTTTTTGTCTGCAATTAAATCAATTTATTTTGAAGAAACACAAATTCATTTTTCACACTCTACATCCACAGAACATACAAGAGACTCCAGGGCAGAAATTGATTTGGAAAATTCTCCGCCACATGTCACGTCTGACACAGAACAAGTAGTCACTGATGCCACTGTTCAAAATAGAAACATGCACAGGAAGCGCAGACATGTTGCTCCTCTGCCAGCAATGGAAGAAGAAGAAAATTCAGATGGGGGTTCAGTTCCCAATGAGACTGTCACAGTGTCCCCTCAGGACTCACAAGAGCAACCACAAACACCAAGGAGGGCACGGTCATTGTTTCTGGAGACATGTAGGACCAACAGAGGACCAAGTGAAGGAGGCACTGTTTTTTTTGGCCTTGACCAGGATATGCTTCATGTACAGCGCCTGCAACACAAGGCATTCAGGTCAATAAATAGGCAGCTTTTGAAATCCAATCAAAATCAAGAAAGCATGGCTGCATCAATTGAGAAACTCTGCCTGACACTTGTACAAACAGAAAATGCTCGTAACAGGGCTGCACAGGCAGCACATGTCAGGATGCATACTTACACTAAGGCAATCAACAGGCTTTGTTCTGTCACAAGCAATTTCACCAGGCGCAGCATTAACATGCAGCGCAAATTGAGTGACTGCACACGTGAAATGGCAAAAAGTGTGGACAAAATGACCTCGGTGTTGGAAACTATGCAAACCTCCAACTCTGGTGCAAGCGCTCTCTTAGGCTCTGCAGAAAGTGAGGACAACTCCAGTAGGAGCAGTAGAAACCCTACCCCAACAAACCAATTGAGCCAACGCAGAAGTGGAAGGAGTACTAGTTCAGGACCTGAACAAGAAGCCATGCATTCACAGGAGCAACATGCTTCAAGCCGCCAGCGCAAAAAATTACTTTTGGAATAGTAACCTATTCAGCATAATTGCATTGTGAAAGCAGTCTTTGTGTTACATGTATGGATATTTACTTTTACAACATTTGAAAGTAATGTTTGACACACAATGCACTATAGTTTGTCTGTTGTGAATTAAAACAACAATAACAAACCTGAGTCTGTAGTTTGTTTTTTCTTACCTAAAAATTATTTTGTGTAATCTCTGTCCTTCTTTGATGGCCAGCCATTGCTCCAACTCCTGCTACTACCATTCTTGGTGGAGGGATGTCATCATCATCAGATGAGTCAGAGTCACTCACTTCAATGTCTGTTCCTTTGCGAATGGCCATTTTATGCAGCATTGCACATGTTGTAACATTTTTACAACATGTTTCGGGATTGTACTGCAAAGCTCCTCCACTTTTGTGTATGCATCTGAAACGGCTTTTTAATATTCCAAAAGTACGTTCAATTACCCCACGTGCGGACCGGTGTGCCCTGTTGTACCGTCTTTCACTTGCATTTGCAGGATTTAAGTATGGTGTTACGATGAAATCACGCACTGCATAGGCACTATCACCTGCATGTAAGAGAGAAAATAGTAACTGTATGTTGCCCCAGTATTGGAACTTTCATAGATTCCCATGCTTTGTATCATTCCCCGTCGTCGGACTGGGAGTCTCGGTAATAAAAAATATCATAGTAGTAGGTACAAAAGAGAAAGGAAAGGCCTAGGCCTCATTCCCTTTTGTAACATATCAACCTCTTTTTGTAAAAGAGACCAAACTCTAGGCGCCAGTCAATCAGAAGAGCCTCACCCTTAGAACCTTCCTGAAGGAACCTCAGAGCCTCAGATTTTCTACCGCACGTTGTGCTAGGGAGTCTCCATTGAGCTCTGCTCTATTTCTACTCTTTACAACTCATTTCTACAGATATTTCTTCAGATTTTTCTTCAGATTCTTCAGGAAAAGCCTTTCTTCATCATAATGGCTGAAGTTGAGAAGAAAAAAGCCCTTTTCAAACCCTGTTCCACCTGTGGGAAGAAAAGGCTGTTTGTGGAAGACAAACACAAAGATTGCATTTACTGCCTATATCCTGATCACAAGGCAGAGGACTGTCGAATTTGCCACACTCTCTCCACCAAGACCTTGAGAGATCGTGCTGGAAGGCTTCTTACGTGGTTGCAGAAGCAAAAGGAGAGGAAACATGGAGTTTCCAGTGATGAGGAGGAATCGGTGTCCTGCGCTTCGTCTAGAAGGTCAGTGAAAAGGGGTAGAGGTTCCCCATCTTCCTCTACTGGGCGCCCCTCTAAGGCTTCAAAGAAGACCCCCAGGGAGTCTGATGGCCGGGGTTCAGGAGGTTCCCCCCACCACAGTGGGTCGGGCAAGGCAGAACTGGTTTCGCCTCCTAAGGGTGAGAAGACAGACCCAGCCTTCAAGAGACCCTCATCACACTCTTCTGAGAGGAGTTCCAAGTCCTCTACGACGAAGACTTCGTCGACGGTGGCTCCGTCGACGACGAAAATGAAGCCCAAGATCCAATTGGTTCCCTCGACAGGCTCGTCGACGGGAGCGTCGACGGATAAAGCTCCGTCGTCGTCGAAGAAGAGCTCGACGACTACGGCGTCGACGGGCAGTTTGCCGACGATATCGTCGACGAAGACGAAGACATCGTCGACGAAGAAACCATCGTCGTCGACGGCGGTGTCGACGACGGCAGTACTGACGACGACGTCGACATCGGCGACGACGACAACGCCGACGACGGCGTCGACGACGGTGTCGACGAAGGTCATGTCGTCGACGAGTGCTTCGACGACGACAACAATTTCGACATCGACGGCGGGCTCGTCGTCGGTGGTGTCGACGACGACTTCTACAATTCCTATCTCGTCGACGAGGGTTTCACCGGCATCGGCGGTACAACCTACAATACTGTCTCAAAGAGATGGGTGACGATTTCTCCTACGAGGATCACGCCTGAAATGACATCCCCAAGGAGAGTGACCTCATTGCCTCCCACAATGTTGCTGGATCAAGAGGACTCTGAAGGAGATGGTCAAGATGGCTTTGATTATGCGAATAGCCCATCTCAGCTTCTCATTAAAAGTCAAGAGACTGACTCAGAGGAGGCATATGATCAAGGTGGGGGTTACTACCCACAAACTGACAACCCAAGGGAATATGAAGCACAGGACATGGTTTCAGTTCCGACATCCTTCCTACATGACCTGCACCAGATGTTGCAAGACTATAAATCCAAGGCTGAGCGCCCAGCGCCGAGAAGATCTACTCCATCAACACCAGTTAAAGACCACTCTTCAGTTGTCCCACCTGTACACCCAGTACAGTCTCCTCCTCAACCACAGCGGCCAGTGCCTCAGGTTCCGTCTGAACCAGCAGATGATCCGGATGGGGATCATGATCGTGACACGGATGTGTCGTCCGATAATCATCCGGAATCGGATCAGGATGGAGATGAATACAAGGATTACATCCACCCGGATCAGGCTTCGCCACACCAGGACCTGGGTGATTCTCCTCCTGCTGACATTGGTAGTTTTCACCAACTAATGGAGCGTGCAGCAGGCCGATTTAAGTTGGTTTTGCCTACGCAAACCACAGACTGTTTCTTGTACGACTTTAAAGACACACATCGTAAGTCTACGAGATCCATTCCAATTGTGGAACATCTATGGGAGGAGGGTCTAAAGACCATGAAAAACCCAGCGACGGTAGTCCCTGTGCTACTGCGCCTTGACAAAAAGTATAAAGCGCCGGAGGATGGACCAGCTGCCCTGACAGGTCATCCCAGGCCGGACTCTGTAATCTCACAGGCAGCACAAAGAAAATCACGGAACCCTTCTGCCCCCTTGACGGCCCCTCCCGATAAGGATGGACGTCGGTTGGATAGCACAGGCAAGAGATTTTCATCCATTGCAAGCCTTCTGATTCGCGCGGCCAATGCTTTGGCAATATTGGGACGATATAATCGCCAGTTGTGGTGCGATATAGCTCCCTATCTGGATCAACTTCCTCCAGAAGCAGGATTGGAAGCCAAGAAGACCTTGCAAGAAGGTGAAGCGGTCTCCATGGAGATCATAGACTGTGCCATGGACATTGCCACTACGCCCTTTAGAGCTTTGGCAGGAGCGGCAGTGTTAAGACGCCAGGGGTGGCTGGAAGCGACTTGGTTTAGGCCAGAAATCCAGAATAAGGTCCTTGATCTACCTTATGACGGCGAGGCACTCTTCGGCAAATTAATCGACGACACACTTCAGGAGATCAAGAAGGACACAGAAACATCTAGATCGTTGGGAACGCTCCAGTACCGCAAAACTCCTTTTAGGGGCACGAGAGGCAGAGGTGGCACTTACAGGGGCGCATATCAACAACAGCGCTATTCTTCGACCAGCTCAAGTTACCAGCCAAACCGCCAGTCCTACCAGCAGAGACAGGGCCAGTCCTCTGGTTATTCGCGGCCTTACAATAAGGGCAAACAAGCGGCCCGTGGACGGGACTCATCTAAACGCCAATAGCGGCCTCCTGGCTCTGCCTACTGCTCCCTCCTCCAGGAAGTCATCAGTTGGAGGCACGGTGTCAAAATTCCTTCTGAATTGGTCCCAAATTACATCGGACCGTTGGGTTCTCAATATCATCAGACGAGGACATACTTTAGAGTTTACGGAAGTCCCTCCACCCAGACCCCCATCAGCCATACCATCACGACATCTCCATCTCCTACGGCTAGAGATACAACAGATGCTCCACAAAGGAGCGATAGAACCGGTCCCCTCCAATCAACGGGGCCAGGGTTTCTACTCCAGGTTCTTCCTGGTGAGAAAAACGCAGGAGAAATGGCGTCCCATCCTGGACCTCAGGGAGCTAAATGCCTATCTCATCTCCCTATCCTTCAGGATGGTATCCCTGCAGGATGTTTTGAGGATGATCAACCCGGGGGATTATATGGCCACACTCGATCTGGAGGACGCGTACTTCCATGTCCCAATTCACCCAGCGCACAGAAGGTTCCTACGCTTTACAGTAGCCAAGAGCCATTTTCAGTTCAGGGTCTTGCCATTCGGCCTTCGCTCTGCTCCAAGGATTTTTACGAAGGTGCTGGCACCTGTCGCAGCATTTCTGAGAAAAAACCACTTCCAGGTCTTCCCTTACCTGGACGACTGGTTACTGAAGGCTCCGACCAGAACATTAGCGCAGGACGCGGTGCAGGCTTGCACCACTCTGTTCCACAATCTGGGTCTCACCTTGAACAAGGAGAAATCCACACTGCTGCCGTCACGGACAGCGCGATTCCTAGGAGCGATATTGGATTCACAACTTTCAAAGGCATTTCCGACCCAGGAGAGGCTTCAGAAACTGCACAGATTAGCAGAAAACCTTCAAAGAAAAAAGTGTCTTTCTGTTCGCACCTACAAGTCGCTATTGGGGGTAATGTCATCCTGTATCCCCCTGATCCCGCACTGCAGGCTCCGGATGCGCCCCCTGCAGGAGCAACTGGACCTCCAGTGGCAACAGGTGCACGGATCGTTCGACGACAAAATACTGGTCACTCGAGAAATGAAGGAGGCAGTGCGTTGGTGGTCGAATCGACAAAACTTATGCCGAGGTCTATCCTTCGCAAGTGTTCCATCGCCTCACATACTGACGACAGATGCGTCCTTGGAGGGATGGGGAGCCGTGATGCAGGAGCTGCAGGTCAGCGGCCATTGGTCTCCAAGCGATCAAAAGCTACACATCAACCTGTTGGAGCTGAGAGCGATCAGGCTGGCCCTTCAGGCTTTTCTTCCGCGTCTCCAAGGTTCACAGGTGCTAGTCAGGACAGACAACACCACGGCTATGCATTATGTGAACAAGGAGGGAGGGACCAGGTCACTTCCCTTGTCGCGAGAGGCTCAGCAGATTCTGGAATGGACGATTCTTCACGGAATTTCTCTGAGGGCGGAGCACTTGCCAGGAGTGCTCAACGAGGGCGCAGATAGACTAAGCAGGCTCGCCTCAGACACTCACGAGTGGGAGCTGAAGCAACAGGTTCTGGATCAACTCTTTCAAACATGGGGCACACCAGAGGTGGACCTTTTTGCAACGCCCACCAACAGAAAGTGTCCGGCCTACGCCAGCAGGTTCCATCACCAAGGCTCATTGGGCAATGCCCTATCGATAGCCTGGACGGGGAGGTTCCTCTATGCATTTCCACCGATCCCCCTGCTTCCTCGACTCATCAGGAAAATGAGAACGGAGCCATGCAAGCTCATTCTAATAGCCCCGGCATGGCCAAGACAATTCTGATACACCGAACTACATCTGCTATCGCTAGTACCTCCGATAAAGCTGGAAGATGTTCCAGATCTCCTGCAAATGTCCGGAGGACAAGTTTGGCATCCAGACCCAAGGTCGTTGCACCTGACGGCATGGCTCCTGACCAGCGAGAATACATGAATGTCCCTCTTTCCACTGAGGTCAAAGACATCGTCTCTCAGGCGAGGGCTCCGTCCACGAACAAAACATACAGATTGAAGTGGGAAAGATTTTGTATTTGGTGCAAAAAAGAAAAGGTGGATCCTTTCACGTCACAACCTCATCAGCTCCTGCCTTACCTACTCTCGCTAGCTAAGTCTAATCTGTCCCATTCTACCATCAAGGTTCATTTAGCGGCGATTTCGAGGTTCAGAAGATCGGATTCTGGTCCTTCATTGTGGTCGGCGAGAATTGTCAAACAATTCCTCAAAGGCCTATTCAGGGCCTATCCGCCAGTGCGATCTCCTCCTCCAACATGGCATCTAAACTTAGTCTTGGCTCAGCTAATGAAGGGACCTTTTGAGCCGATTCACCGCTCAGACCTCAAATTCTTAACGTGGAAATTAGCTCTACTCTTGGCCCTCACGTCAGCGAGACGAGTGGGGGAGATACAAGCCTTGACCATCCAAGAACCGTTTTTGCAATTCAAAAAGAACACTACCATCTTGAGGACAAACCCAAGGTTCATTCCCAAGGTCCCCACTGACTTTCATATTAATGAGCCTGTCATTCTTAAAACATTTTTCCCGAACCCAGTCACTCCAGCTGAAAAGACATTGCACACTCTGGATTTGCAACGCTGTCTGAAGTTTTACATAGACCGCACCAAAGACTTTAGGAAGTCTTCGCAATTGTTCATTGCCTTCGGCGGTCCAAACAAAGGTCTCCCTCTGTCCAAACAGGGGATCTCGAGATGGATTTCAAGTGCCATTCTGCATTGCCACCAGTTAGCAGGGAAACCTCTAGTGGGCAGGATCCGTGCTCACTCGACGAGATCGGTGGCTTCTTCTACGGCCCTCTTTGCGGGGGTACATGTCAAGGACATCTGCAGGGCTGCTACCTGGAGCAGCGTGCACACGTTCACTAAGCATTATTGCTTAGAATCTTTGCAGCAGGATGATGCGGCTGTGGGCCAGGCTGTCCTGAGAAACCTCTTCAAGTGATGGGTGAGCTTTCCTTTCTATCCCACCTTCCATGGGTAACACATTTTGTATTTTCTTACTAATGTTATAATGTACTGCTTTGCAAAATGTGTTTATGGTGTTTACTGCTTGCTATTCTGATACAAAGCATGGGAATCTATGAAAGTTCCAATACTGGGGCAAGAAAACAAGTTACTTACCTGTAACTTTAGTTCCCCAGTATTGGTAACTTTCATAGATTCCCATGCGCCCACCCACCTCCCCGGGGAAAGCTCAGCCTTCAGCAGGTATGGTGTCTTGCACACTACGGCTACGAAAATCTGAGGCTCTGAGGTTCCTTCAGGAAGGTTCTAAGGGTGAGGCTCTTCTGATTGGCTGGCGCCTAGAGTTTGGTCTCTTTTACAAAAAGAGGCTGATATGTTACAAAAGGGAATGAGGCCTAGGCCTTTCCTTTCTCTTTTGTACCTACTACTATGATATTTTTTATTACCGAGACTCCCAGTCCGACGACGGGGAATGATACAAAGCATGGGAATCTATGAAAGTTACCAATACTGGGGAACTAAAGTTACAGGTAAGTAACTTGTTTTCTTCCATTGGAAATAAATGGATGGATGGATAGATGTTTGCATGAGTGTTACTCACCTAGCAGGTATCCGTCTCCAAACTGACCAGCACTAAGACAAATCTATGAATTGCGCTATGTATGAAGATAAAGGAGTCATGTGTAATCCCTGGAAACTTTGCTACAATATCATTGATGATGTTTTTGGCATTGCATATGATCTGGATGTTGAGCGAGTGGCAGCTTTTACTGTTCCGAAATACATATTCTATGTCTGCAGGTGGAGTGATAGCAATATGGGTTCCGTCAATGCATCCAATCCCATGTGGAAATCGTGCTATTTGATAGAAATCCAACTTTGTTTCCTGTATGGCTTTTTGTGTATTAGAGAAATATATATGATGTTGGAGTCTCCTTAGCATTGGACCCAGGAACACATGAAAAAAGCGTGATAGGGCACTCTGTGACACTCCACCAACCTCTGCAATTACACTTTGAAAAGAGCCTGAAGCCAAAAGGTGCAGTGAGCACAATACCTGCACATGTGTTGGAATTGATTGTTTCCTGCCTGTAAGATGCTCCAAAAAGGTTCCAATTTATTAATGAGGTCCAAAATGGTGTGTGGATGTAGTCTGTATTTGTCATAGATCTCCTCCTGAGTCTGCTGGAACAGCGTAATGCATATTCTGAAGATTCTCTCCTGTCTTTGTCTTCTCTGGGCAAGAGCTTGAATGTGCAGCCTCCTGGCAATCAGGTACAGTCCCGCCATTTTGGAATTTAAAAAAATGCATTCTGGGAGCCTTTTTATATATTTTTTCTGTTACCACCTGCTTCTATTTGGTGTCAATTGCGATTTCTTATTTCGCGATTTTGGAAAAATCGCTATTTGCGATTTTTTCTTACATATTGATGCGATTTCTTAACTTGCGACTTGTTATTTGCAAAAATCGCAAAATTAGGAACATGCAAAATAAGGAATCGCAAAATATTCTGAGAAAAACTCTTCTCGCACACTAAGAATTCGCTAAAATTGCGGATTCTAAAAATGCAATGTGATTTGTTTCATACATGCCAGTTGCACTTTTTTTTGTCGCAAACGCTGCGAAATTGCGAATCGCAGCGTTTGCGACATGCAAACGACTTGATACATCTGCCCCGAGATGGCTCAAATGAATTTGTTCTTGATTTTAACCATGGGCCATTTTGAGTCAACGATCTTGATAGGTTTCTGTATCTCTACTGTATCTGTACTCTCACTTGATGGAGGGACGTGACTAATGTTTATAATGTTAACTTGCAAATTTTTGAACATTTAGCGTTATGCTGCTAACAAATGAACCTGTTGCTGAGGTTTTCTTCTCTTTTAATGTTGCTTCTTTTACGGCTGCGACTAATATTATCTCAGTGAAAAGATCAGTGCCACAAAGGTTTATCTGCCGTGACCTTGTTATGCTATATTTATGGTCAGGGATATCTATGAGGAATTTAGATTTATCCTTATTCAGTTTCCGCTCTTCTTTAGTCATCCAGATTATTTGGAGTAGGCAGTTATAAATGCAATTAATAGAATTATCCTAGTTAATGCTTATATGAATTGAATTGGAGTGTTGTCTGCATATCAGTGGTAGGAGACTTAACATTTCAGAGTATGGATTTTGGTACTAACCATGTTTAATCATCTTACAAGTCCCTCCACCTCACTCAGAACATGATGCAAGTCAAATGTTTTGGCAATTTGTGTCTAGGAACATACAATAAACATGCATCTTAGAGGCCTGCCACCATTTCCCTTGTATATAGCTAGGGCATTTAAGTAAGGTGTATTCAATGAAAACAATCTAATCAACATAACAAATATTACAGCTCATGCAATTATGAGCTGAATTATGAGCTGATTGAAGTAGCATACAGATTAATGATCAATGTTTTTTTTAAATTTGTTGTGAATGGATTTTGGTTAATGTGATGTTCTTGCTATTATTGAATAACTTAGAAAGTCAGTGATATGTGTCTTGATTCCTCCTCATTTCCCCTCCCATCATGTGTCTACCTCCATTTCATGTGCATGCACACCCTTTACAATATTAAACACTAAGCCAGATTCATCAAACCACAAAAGAAATCATAGCAAATAATTCACACAAAAATACTAATTCAAATAAAGAACAACCAATTTAACACCCACTAACACTATCCACTGACTCAAACATAAAATGTTCACTAACTAGCCCAAGATCAGCTCACTTACACACTTTTAAAATCTCTAATTTCCTAAAATCCCATGACTTAGTCGTGCTTGGCCATATCGCTATTCCCTCATTTACAATACTAATAGCAAATCAGGGGCCCGATGTAGGAGCCCTAATACCGGTCGGAAACGGCCGATTTCGGCCGTTTCCGACTGGTATTAGGGTTTTCTAATGTAGGAGCATTCTTTACAGAATCGGTATTTTACCGAATCTGTATTTACAGATTCGGTAAAATTACCGAATCGGTAAATACAGACTCGGTAAAAATACAGATTCTGTAAAAGCACATGTGGGTAGCACATCTTTGAGTGCCGCAGGCCTTTCAGAATCAGTATTTTACCACCCAATCCAATTGGGTGGTAAAATACCGAATCCAGGTGTGCATGCACATGTGTGCATGCACACCTATGCCATGTGACAGACAGACATGCCCTTAGGGCATGTATGTGTGCCACATGGCACACATGCCTGTATTTGGGGTGCTAGAGGGTGTCAAAGTGACACCCCCTGCACCCTTGCAGGAATCAGTAATTACCGAATCGGTAAATACCGATTCGGTATTCACCATTGATTCCTATGGGCTTCAAGGCCCATAGGGATCAATGGGGGATACCAATTCTGTATTTACCGAATCAGTAAATACCAAATTTTACAGATTCGGTATTTACCGATTCTGAAATACCTACATGTGCCCCCTTCTATTTTACCACTTCTTAAATACCGAATCGGTAAAATTCGGTATTTTAGAAGTGGTAAAATAGAATTACCTACATCTAGCGGCTAGCCCCAGATTGCTTGACAATCTAAATCCTTAGAAAAGCCAGAGAATAACTTTAAAGACTCCCCATCCAACAACTCTTAAAAGATCTCAAAATAATAAACATTTCTTCTAATTTACCAAGCACTGTGGCTTCCCTCACCTACTACTGCAATGAATCAATCATTTTCTACAATCCTGCAACATTAAAACTAAAATCTATACCGTGGTACTCCAAAGACCTCAACATCAGCAAATGGATTACCAGAAATTTTGAAAAGATCTGGGAAAGAGAACCAATAGAATTTCTCTTTGCCCTCATGAGCAAAGGATTGTCATTTAAATCTTTTTTCAGCTATAAAAGAAAACAGACATAAAAGTACAGAAAAAATAATATATCTAAAAGAGTATTAAAAGTACTACAATAACATTTTTTAAAACAATTCTTTTAAGACACCAACCGCCTGATTCATCATGCTCCCGTTTTGCGAGGCCCTAATAGCGATTCATAGCGAATCGCTATTAAGGACTCGCAAAACGGGATTCAAGTAGGAATATGCAATAAAAATGCGATTCCTTACAATTCCTTATTTGCGATTAGCTAATTGCTAATCGCAAATAAGGAATAACTCGCCATTCATTCCTATGGGCCAAAAGGCCCATAGGAATGAATGGGGAGTATTCCTTATTTGCGATTAGCAATTAGCTAATCGCAAATAAGATTGCGATTTGAAGGGTGCCAGGGGTGTCCACAGGACACCCTGTAGCACCCCTCAAATGAAATTTCACACAGGTGTTGCACACACACATGTCCAAAGGACATGTGTGTGCGCAACATGCAACTTAGAAAAATGCTTTTAAAAGCATTTTTCTAAGTTTTTGCTATTTACCGAGAGGTCTGACCTCTCGGTAAATAGCGGCCCGAAATTGCGAATTAGCAATTTAAAAATGGTTGATGAATTGCATTTAAGGAATCTCAAATAGAGATTCCTTAAATGTAATTCCTCGCAATTTAGCGAATTAGCAATTACCGATTTTTGCATTTGGGATGATGAATCCCAAATGCAAAAATAGCGCTCGCAAAGGGCCAGATTCTCAGAATCTGACCCTTTGCGAGCCGATTTCAGCTTGATGAATCAGGCTGCAAAACACAATACTTTTTCTCACATTAATCGATTTCAGGATAAACAATGCAACATTATAGTATGTTAAAGGATCATTTAGTGTCACCAGGAATTTCATTGCTACTTTGTGTGACCTGTTGTTGTGGGCAGTAAACATGTTTTTTAAAGATAAAAACACCTAAAAATTATGATAAAAGTTACAGAACAATAAAAAGTGCAATGTGCTTTGTTTACTTTTGTTATCACAGGGGCATGGTTCCAAATTAGATGGACGGGACTTTATTTTTAGAAATGCAACAAAATAATGAGCAATGCCACATCTCAATCTCAACAGTACAAAATGATGCTGTACATAAATCACATGTGACAAATAATTATTAGCTCACTCCTCTAAATTAAAAGATTTGTACAAAGTGACAGTTGGTTTATTCTGCTCAGCCATGAGTCTGTGCTTCAAATAGGAATCTTTAAACTCTTTCTTTGAATGAGACAATATTTTTAGGGTATCCGACCAGACTGATATCTTGAGCCGCCTTTCTAATGTGGAATTAATATATTAAAGCCAGGGAATTCTTAGTGCATTGTTCAGATTTAGACAGTCTAAAATAAATGATCTAGTGAAGGCCGTTTCTGCCCTCTTCCAAAGTGAGGCCCACAATAGCAGCGGTTTAACCAATAGAAGATCATCTAAAAACCCAGGTCCCTCTTCATGATGTACAATGGTATTTGAAACAAGGGACAGTAGATATAGTAACCGTTTAAAAAAACAAATTTCTTCGGTTTGAAATGCCGTACTATTTGCAGAACCCCAGAGATCTGCTCCATAAAGGGCTGTGCTTTGTATATGGCGATCATTGAATTGATTGATCGATTCCCTAGTTTTGAGGAGAATTTAAAAATCCATTGGGTTGCCCTACTCATTTTAGCTCTAGTGTTTAAAATATGTTAGGACCATGAGCCGCAATGACCGCGGAAACAAGCCCAACCGCCACCAGACCTGTGGAGGGTCCGGCCGCATGATTAGGATAACCCTGCCATCCCAACGGTACTCACCACCGTTCTGGACCGCGGCGGAAAAAAAGCATAGACAAACGGTGCTTGGCTGCGGAAGGACCAAACGAACATCACCACTGCCGTCAAACCGAAACAAAAATGGCGGACGGAAGTAAATAGTAAAACAAAAATACAGGACAGATACCCACCTGGAACACCCACCCCCAACAACTACACGCCCTAATGACCCCTCTCCCCCAGCACAAACAAGAGCTCCCAAGTCTCCACTCCCACGGAACACCTGACTGCTAAAAACCATTGGGACACAACCACCACACAGAGTATAAAAGGAATCCCTCCCATTACCACAATCCTTTGCATCACAGCACAGCTGGAAGAAAGAGGAAGCACATCACACACAACAGACACACACAAACACACATACAACCTGCACACCAACACACCCAGCACACAAACCCCCACAACACCATCCCTACATACCACACACCTGCACACCCCACACCACCAACTCCTTGCACATCACACACCATGGCCCCTAAGAAAAACCCCAAGTTTAAAGGGAGGGTGGGTGTGGGGGTGGGTCCAGCACTACAACTCCCAACAGGCCCCCATGTCTACAGGGAGGGTGGGTGTGGCGGTGGGTCCAGCACTACAGCTCCCAACAGGCACCCATGTCCCATCCCAGAGCAAGATGGAGTCCGCCTACCATGTGCTGACCAGTGCATCTCCCTCTTCAAACTTACATGTAGGTAGCCATCTTCACAGGGGCACCATCCAATAGCAGGACAGGACCACACATATCCAAGTATTGTCTCCCCACCTCCACACCACCATAATGCCCAGTACTGTGTACCACACCAATTTGATTACACCAACAGCCATGTCCTGATACCCTAGAAAATTGAAATGTAACAACAACAAACCTGCCATGTCCACAGCATTGATTCTTAAATTCTTGTCCCTCAGGTGACCGAGACTTGACAGGGGAAAACACCAACCGCCAGCACCAGTCGGCCCCTCACTGCCTGGACTCTCCGGGGATGATTCCTTGGACACCTCGGGTGCGGAGGACGATGCCGGTCCAACTACACTCCCAGGGCCATCAGGCTCCCCGGACATCCCTGTCTCCACCACCTCGACCAGTGGAACAACAGCAACTTCTGCCATTGTGACCTGTGCAGCTACCATCACCACCACCACTCCTTCCAGTGCCACCCTGCCTGACCCATCGGACAATGATGGACCATCACAGGCTAGCAGGGAGAGTGGACGGGGGAGGACACAGGTGAGGCCACAGCTCACGAACAGGAGACAGGAGGGCAGGTGCAAGTCGAGGTGGGGGACAAGGCCCACCCAATCCTGGGACTGGGACCCTGGATGCCATTGCAAGAGTGCAAGCGTTGTACGAGCGGTCGCAGGCACAGGCGGATCGGGCGTGCCAAGACTCACTTGACACCTGCCAGCTGTTGCGGTCCATGGACAATCATATGGGACAAATAGTGGACCTCATGGGGCAGCAAACAACTCTTTTGAGGGAGTGGTTATCCCGCACCACACCACCTCCCCCACCACCAAGTGGCCAGTCGGACAGGACACCACCACCACCGCCACCATCCCCTGAGGCCATTGACACGGAGGTGACCCCCAAACAACTTGCCCCCACAGCTGGGTCCACTCAGGCTCCAAGACGGAGGGGTCCGTCCGAGGCTGGATCCAGGACAGAGCAGTGGCAATGCACCAGCCACCCGCACGAAGAGGGGCCGGCACTGACTACACCCTTCCTTGAGCCTGGCATTCACTCAGTGAACTATCTTGCCCCACATTGCCAAGCATTGACACACGTCTGTTGGACTAGGTGTACATCACACAATGTGGTGTCCCCACGGTGGTGTCATCTGACATGACCTTCAACTCACATTTCCCCTCCTCCACCTATTTGTAAATATGTACTAACACTAATCCACGCCCTGTAAATAAAAATCACGGAAACACTCAAGGCCGTGTGATCTCCATGTTTAAACACAGGTTTGTTCCAGATGTTGTCATCAGCAGGTACAGGTCAGAAAAATGAATCACACCCATCACACAACAACGTACTGCAACATCCCACAAACCCCAATCATCACAAAGTAAGCGGATCACAGGACACACATCAGGGAGCATTGCTGGTACACCATGTCCCACACCCATGTGCAAACAGAAGATAACACAACAGGCAGCATTCACACACCACATCCACCCATCACCAGCAGACATACATCACGCAATGAACAGCAGCACAAGAGGTAGTTACTCACATTCAAGGAAAGTAGCGATCAATGAGCTGACGCCTATGGTCCACACATTCTTCCTCCCCACTATCCTCATCACTGGACATGGGTGGGATGGGAGGCGGAGCAACCTGTTGGTCTGCAGGGTCCATGATCAGTTCAATATCCTTGCCCAAGGCCAGGTTGTGGAGCATGCAGCAGGCAACCACAATTTTGCATACTTTGCTGGGTGAGTATGGCAGGGCCCCTCTGGTTTTATCCAGGCAGCTAAACCTTGACTTCAGCAGTCCAAATGTACGTTACACCACCTGACGTGTCTTCCCATGGGCCTCATTATACTGCATTTCACCTGGGGTAGTAGGATTCCGTAGGGGGCTTAGCAGCCACAGGCGGTTTGGGTACGCAGAATCACCTAGGTGGGGGGATGACAGACACATACATCATTACCAGGACTGATGGGAACAGCATGGCACACATACAACACATTAGTCATCACAGCGCACTCACCTACAAGCCACGCACGTTCTTGACGCAGATTACCCATCAGTTGGGGGACAATGCTGCTCCGCAGGATGTGTGAGTCATGTGCGGACCCGGGAAATCTGGCACACACATGGGAGATGATGTTGTCAGCCAGGCATACCACTTGCACATTGATTGAATGGTAGTGCTTCCGATTGCGATAGATGGGTTCACGTGCCTGGGGTGAAACCAGACCAATATGTGTGCAATCGATGGAACCCACTACGTGTGGAATGTGGCCCAGGGCATAAATGTCCCCTTTCACTGCAGCCAGCTCTGCCTGACGTGGGAAATGGATGTAATCATCCTTGTAACGCATCATGGCTTCCAGCACATCCCACAGTACCATGCTGAACATGGATTGGGACATCCCCCTGGCATGACCAACTGTGTACTGGAATGTGCCATGTCGCGAAGAAGTGAAGTGCCGCCATCACCTTTGCTGTGGGTGTAATTGCTCCAGGATATGGCCTGCGTGGCTGTAGATGAGGTGCCAATTGTGCTACAAGGTCCTGCAATGTCGGTCGATCAAGCCGGAATTTGCGGATTGCCTCCTCTTCAACCATGTCCTCCAGCACAGTGTCTGGTCGATGCACATTTGGAGCCCTCCTGTGTGGGAGTAGATGGTAGCAGATGTCAATTCTCCAACACCGCATAGCTGAACCACACTATCACATCTTGATCAACACAATACAAATAATACATGTTGCAGACACTGATTGTATGTGTGACGTGACAGAAATATAAGGCACTACAGCTAACTACACACACACTGTTCACCCACAAACAACATCCTGTGTGCAAACATGTCCAATGGCACGTGCACACATGTTGAAAGAACAGCCAACATCACATGACTGAGGGCCCATGTGTGGACCAGCATCCCCACAGACACACATGGATATGCACTCATAGCACGAACATAGAACACACCCTCCTTGTCTTCATGCAACCATGACCCCACCAACAATGCTGTGCATCCTCACATGACAGGCATGGACATACAACAGACGACACACAGACGCATACACAGAAAGCATGTATACCCCCATAATTGCTACTTGCAAACACAAAACACAGACTCACGACTGCTTAAAAATGTGGGTACACAGCCTTCATGGACTGTGTAGATGTGTACAATTAGAAACGTGTGACCTCAAAACCAAGATGTCACCATATTGCCATGCACATCTGATGCAACTTGGGCTCACATCACTGTCCTTTGTAAAGCACTGGCAAGGTCAATAGTATGATCACACATGCAACAAATGGACATTAAGGTGACACGCGGACAGGGGCCATTTACATGACATAACGAGTGTTGACGCATTCCGGACATGGCCTGACACACATGTACACCTATAATCATTACATGTGTGTGGAGACATGCAGTGTGTCTACACACGGCATCCGGGTACACCTTCCGCCATCACAGAAGATGATCCTTGATACTGCAATTGTGGGTGACCGCCCACACCTGGCGGTGGGTGACCGGCCATGGCCATCCATGCCAGGGTAACATCAATACACAGTGCGGTCACCCACCACCCACACCCGGCGGTCTGCAGTGGGTGCTGCCATGTGACTGAAAGGGGGGATACCAACTGCCATTTCCACTTGCACAGTCAAATGTATCCGTTAGCCTGCCCCGCCCACGCGTAATGTGTGCTCCGCCATTTCGATGCCAGAGAGTGTTGATTTTCAAATGATACACCATCGCGGTAGCGCGCACATGCGGTTGGCGGTGTGTGACCGTGATAGTCCTTGTACATGTAGCCAATGGAAACAGGTAACGCGGGACGCGTAAGCGATTTCAAAAATAGCAGAAGCCGTGCACCGCCACAGCAGGGCCAGTCATTGGTTCATTTTGAATGAGGCAGCCCGGGAACACCAATTGCTGTAGACGTGTGCCACTGATATCAGCTCAGGGCCCTATAAATGTGTGAATTTGAGCAGCACATATCCACTGCTTCCAGCCACTGCTGCCTGCACCTATCACCTCTACCTGCTGCTGCTGAGCACTCCACCAACTGCTGCTGTTGTGCCACAGTCCTGGACCTTGCCATGCCGAGAGTTGGAGAGATCTGGTCTCGTCCCTTCACTGCAGAGGAGCTGGAGGTCCTTGTGAACGGTGTGCTCCGCCACTATGAATGGCTCTACGGTGCCCCAGGACAGGTGGTAAGTGCAGTGGGGGACATGTTGGTGTGCATGAGATGGTCACTGACTCCTGGCCTCTGCAAACTTGATAGTGTGCTGTGAGAGGCAGTGTGGGTATGCCCCAGCATGGCAGGCACACTGTGATGTGTTCCTGGTTCTGTCACTGACTGATTGACCTCTATGCTGCGAAGTTTTATGTTTGAGGGGACACAAACATGACTTGTATAGTCTTGTGGCTGTGCTGGGTTACAACTGATCACATCTATCTTGTGAGTGTTTACCTCACTTGTTTTCCATGATGGACTACTGACATATTGACATGTCCTTCACATATGTTGTACTGTGCATGGCTGCTGAAAGATACCTGTACCTTCTATCTGTGTGAATGGCCAACTGTTCACTGACTTGCCCCCTCTTGTCTCCCATCATGGTAGGTAAAGCTGCACCTTCGCAAGGCCGTGTGGAGGACCATAGCGATGTCTGGGCAGTGGGGGTGTGCAATAGGCGGCACACACACTGCCACAAGCGGTGGGACGACATCTCCAGGCTCAGCAAGAATGTGGCAGAGATGACACTGGGGCTGATTCCCAGATCAGGCCAGGTTGCACGACGTACCAATACCCCTCTAATACTCCGTATCATAGCTGTGACACATACTGACCTGTCCGCCCGGTTGAGTGGGGAGCAGCAGCAAACTAGCGGTAAGCACACTGAATGGGTTTGCGACTTGTGAGTGCATGCATGTATTGCTGCTCAGACACAGTAGTGACATCTGTGGTGTATATGTTATGCCGCAATTGCATGTTGGTGCCATTAGCGGAGTGAGCGTTAGCATCCATGTCAGCCAGGTGGACATACCAGTTGCATTGTAGTGCAGGGTCCCAGGACATGCCATTGAGGGATTGGTGTCAGTACAACGCGGATTATTACATCGCATTCCGTTACAACGGAATTTTTACAACGCAGGATCCATTACAACGGATGCCATTACAACGCATGGCATTACATAGCAGATGGTATTACAACGCATGGCATTACATCGTAAGTATAGATAAGTATACCTTTTTTTTAAAATGTTATTAAGTTAATTTAATTAATTTAATTTAATTAATTTAAATAAAATACATTTTAAAATAGCCATTAATTTAATTTAATAAAATAATATCTATTTAATAAATGTAATTTCAATAAAAAAATGGGAATAATTTAATTTAATTAAAATAATAAAATTAACTTAATGTACATATTTTTATAATTGAAATTAAATTAAATTAATTTATTTAATTTAATTAATTTAATTTAAAAATGTAATTAATTAAATAAAATTTATTTAATTTATTAAATATATTTTAATTAATTTAAAAATGGTAAATATAATTTAATTAACCCAAAACACAAACCCCTGTACCCCAAAACCCAAACCCTGCCCTAAAACCTAAAAACACCCCTGTACCCCAAAACCCAAACCCTGCCCTAAAACCTAAAAACACCCCTGTACCCCAAAACCCAAACCCTGCCCTAAAACCTAAAAACACCCCTGTACCCCAAAACCCAAACCCTGCCCTAAAACCTAAAAACACCCCTGTACCCCAAAACCCAAACCCTGCCCTAAAACCTAAAAACACCCCTGTACCCCAAAACCAAAAACCCTGCCCTAAAACCTAAAAACACCCCTGTACCCCAAAACCCTGCCCTAAAACCTAAAAACACCCCTGTACCCCAAAACCCAAACCCTGCCCTAAAACCTAAAAACACCCCTGTACCCCAAAACCCAAACCCTGCCCTAAAACCTAAAAACATCCCTGTACCCCAAAACCCAAACCCTGCCCTAAAACCTAAAAACACCCCTGTACCCCAAAACCCAAAACCCTGCCCTAAAACCTAAAAACACCCCTGTACCCCAAAACCCAAAACCCTGCCCTAAAACCTAAAAACACCCCTGTGCCCCAAAACCCAAACCCTGCCCTAAAACCTAAAAACACCCCTGTACCCCAAAACCCAAACCCTGCCCTAAAACCTAAAAACACCCCTGTACCCCAAAACCCAAACCCTGCCCTAAAACGTAAAAACACCCCTGTACCCCAAAACGCAAACCCTGCCCTTAAACCTAAAAATACCCAAACACCCCAAAACATATACCTCAGTACCCCAAAACATATACTCCTATACTCATACTTATTTAAAAAATTACTTAAATTAATATATTTAATTTATAATATTTAAAAACATAAATAAATATTTTTATTTATTTTTATTTATAATTAATAATAATTAAATCAATTATATAATATTAAATAAAATAAAAAAAAATTATATACTTACCAATACTTACGATGTAATGGTATGCGTTGTAATACCATCTGCTATGTAATGCCATGCGTTGTAATGGCATCCGATGTAATGGATTCTGCGTTGTAATAGCTGCGTTGTAACAGCATTACGACGTAAAAGTTGCGTTGTAAGTGATACACACCGCCATTGAGGTCTGTGGTCCCATGGCATCACATGTGTGGTGGTCAGCATGCACTTGCCCTGTTTGTTTGATGTACATGTTTCTCAGGCACCTACGGTTCTTTGACATGAGGATGTCTGGTAGGGGTGGTTTGTATGCAGGATGGGTGCTACATGTTGGTCAGCAGTCAAAGAAGTTTGGATTTTGTAATTTGCAGTACCTGAGTGTGGCACTTAGGTATACCTCTTTTCTATCTTTTTCAGCTTTGGACGAGGGCACTGACCCACAAACGATGGAGCTTAGTGGTGGGAATGCATCCGGATCACAAATCACGCTCACCCAGACTGAGACTGAAGAGAGCAGCCCCGGAGAGGGTGACAGAACTGTCCCTGAGGACTCACATGTGGAGAGCCCTCGTCCTCATCTTCAGACAGTGGTGGTGAGTCTGCACTGTTGGTGGAGACAGGGAGTGTACAATCTACACCTTCAGTCGGTACACAGCACACTGGGCCCACACTGTCACCAACTGCAACGAGTACTGCTCGTGCTCGCCAGAGTTGGGGGAGCAGAGTGGCCTTCGGTGCAGGCACCGCTGCTCCTGCCCCTGTGACACAAACTGCCCTTAGTGCTGAGGTGATTGATCTGCTGCGACAGCTGTGTGTAGGGCAGACAAACATGATTAATGCATCCTGGACCACGATAGGAAGTTGGGTCAGGTGATAGCATTCATTGAGGGGATGCATGGCGATGTTACTGGTCTCCACAAAACAGTACAGTCATTATCCAACACAGTGTCTGCAGCCATTCAACAGTCACATGGACAAGGTTCTACTTGAGTTCCCCCATCCACACCACTTCATGTCTCAGGGGAGAATGACATTTCAGAACAGGCCTCATTTTTTGGGTATTGCACTAGAAGCAGGCACAGGCAGCAAGGCAGGGCACGGAGGCCACAGACACCATCCCCTGGGACAGGGAAATCTTTCACAGAACACGACATCAGCTACCCTGGAGTTGACACACAGGATCCTCAAGGGGTGTTGGGGGACAGGGATTCACATGGCACACAGGCATCCCCTCAAAAAGTACTCCCAAGGCAAGGGCACCTCCCAAGGACAGTGACACTACAAAGGACAAGGACACTACAAAGGACAAGGAGACTACAAATGACAGGGCACCTCCCAAGGACAGGGACACTACAAAGAACAGGGCACCTCCCGAGGACAGGGACACTACAAAGGACAGGGCACCTCCCAAGGACAGGGACACTACAAAGGACAGGGCACCTCCCAAGGACAGGGACACTATAAAGGACAGGGTGCCTCCCAAGAACAGGGACACTACAAAGGACAGGGCACCTCCCAAGGACAGGCACACTACAAAGGACAGGGACACTACAAAGGACAGGCCAACTCCCAGGGACAGAGCACCGCCCACGGATAAGGCACATTCCAAAGACAGGACACCTCCTAAGGCCAAGGTGTCTCCCACGGCCAAGGTACCTCCCAGGGAGCAGGCACCTCCCAGGGCCAAGGCTTCTCCCATGGACAGGACATCCACCAAGGACAGGCATACATCACCCCTGCGTCCCCTGAAGCTGGTGTTGGGGAAGGAACGTAGACAACATGTGTCAGGGGTGGAGTCCCCCATACCTCTACTCCCATCCACACCCTGATGAAGTTGAGGAAGGAGTACACTGTTGTTGCATCCCCCATTACACATGATGCAGAGGTCAGAAGGCAGGGCCAGAGCAAGCGTCAAGCAGGGTCCATCATATCCCCAGAGAGCAGACCCCCCCAGCACATGATCCACCTTTGATGGGTGATGTTTCATATGAGACCACACCACTTAGCAGTCCAGTCATGTCCAGGGTGCCCTTACATATCCCAAAGAAACGGAAACCCACACCGGTGACACCTGACCACCCCAATGTCGCTCCAGTACAGCTGTCCCCAGCTCCCAGAGCCACCCTGCCTCCTGGCCCATACAGCCCTGTGTCTCATCATTTCAGTGGTCCTAGTGGTTCAGCTGCAGTTCATTCTCATGTGTCAGTTAGTGGCACTGTGTCTGTTGTTCGCTGTCATGCCTCATGTAGTAGCACTGTGTCAGTTGTGCCCTCTCCTGTTTCAGGTACTGCCACTGTGTGTGTCTGCCACTCTCATGTCTCAGATGCTGGCATGGTATTTGTTGGTCACTGTACAGGGACATGTCCTGGCAGTGTGTCCGGGTCTATGGCTCATGTCATGTGTCAGTCACTAGAGCTGTGGCTGTGTCTCACACTCCTGTATCTGGTCCTGGCAGTGTGTCTGGGTCTATGGCTCATGTGTCAGTCACTAGAGCTGTGGCTGTGTCTCACACTCCTGTATCCGGTCCTGGCAGTGTGTCTGGGTCTATGGTCATGTGTCAGTCACTAGAGCTGTGGCTGTGTCTCACACTCCTGTATCTGGTGCTGTCAGTGTGTCTGGGTCTATGGCTCATGTGTCTGTCACTAGAGCTGTGGCTGTGTCTCCCACCCCTGTATCTGGTGCTGCCAGTGTGTCTGGGTCTATGGCTCATGTGTCAGTCACTAGAGATGTGGCTGTGTCTCACACTCCTGTATATGGTGCTGCCAGTGTGTCTGGGTCTATGGCTCATGTGTTAGTCACTACATCTGTGGCTGTGTCTCACACTTCTGTATCTGGTACTGCCAGTGTGTCTGGGTCTGTGGCTCATGTGTCAGTCACTAGAGCTGTGGCTGTGTCTAACACTCCTGTATCTGGTGCTGCCAGTGTGTGTGTGTCTATGGCTCATGTGTCAGTCACTAGTACCGGGGCTGTATCTCCCAATCCTGTATCAGATCCTGCGACTGTGTCCGAAGCTACAAGCTCACACAGTCCACCTGATTCTGTGCTGTGAGGTGCAGTTCTCATCATTGAAATGGCATTGTACTTGATGTCTGGAATGTCCTTTGTAACCACCCTTGCATTATTGTTGTCCTTGGGACGGTGCGCATGACACACACCCTTGTGCTGCCTCAGATGTACCTCCTCTGTTCTGTGCCATGGACTGTTGATGCACTTAGCCCCTCTCATGTGCTGCCTCAGATATACCTGCTATGTTCTGTGCCATGGACTGTTGATGCACTTAGCCCCTCTCATGTGCTGCCTCAGATGCACCTGCTCTGTTCTGTGCCATGGACTGCTGATGCACTTATTCCCTCTCATGTGCTGCCTCAGATGTACCTGCTCTGTGCCATGGACTGTTGATGCACTTAGCCCCTCTCATGTGCTGCCTCGGATGTACCTGCTCTGCTCTGTGCCATGGACTGTTGATGTTCGTTGCCCCTCTCATGTGCTGCCTCAGATGTACCTGCTCTGTTCTGTGCCATGGACTGTTGATGCACTTAGTCCCTCTCATGTGCTACCTCAGCTGTACCTGCTCTGTTCTGTGCCATGGATTGTTGATGCACTTAGCCCCTCTCATGTGCTGCCTCAGATGTACCTGCTCTGTGCCATGGACTGTTGATGCCCTTAGCCCATCTCATGTGCCGCCTCAGATGTACCTGTTCTGTTCTGTGCCATGGACTATTGATGCTCATTGTCTCTCTCATGTGCTGCATCAGATGTACCTGCTCTGTTCTGTGCCATGGACTGTTGATGCACTTAGCCACTCTCATGTGCTGCCTCGGATGTACCTGCTCTGCTCTGTGCCATGGACTGTTGATGCTCGTTGCCCCTCTCATGCGCTGCCTCAGATGTACCTGCTCTGTTCTGTGCCATGAACTGTTGATGCTCGTTGCCCCTCTCATGTGCTGCCTCAGATGTACCTGCTCTGTGCCATGGACTGTTAATGCACTTAGCCCCTCTCATGTGCTGCCTCAGATGTACCTGCTCTGTGCCATGGACTGTTGATGCTCTTTGCCCCTCTCATGTGCTGCATCAGATGTACCTGCTCTGTGCCATGGACTGTTGATGCTCTTTGCCCCTCTCATGTACTGCCTCAGACGTACCTGCTCTGTGCCATGGACTGCTGATGCTCTTAGCCCCTCTCATGTGCTGCCTCAGATGTACCTGCTCTGTGCCATGGACTGTTGATGCTCGTTGCCCCTCTCATGTGCTGCCTCAGATGTACCTGCTGTGTTCTATCCAGTGGCCATGCTCCTGGCTACTCTAGGAGTCAACCTCTATTATGTGCAATAAAGCAAGTTACCCCTGTGTAGTGGTTCTCTGTGTCATTCCTGGTTGTCTCCTTGCATTGTTGATGTATTGGTGCTATCGTAAATGCTGTGTCTGCCACTTTCACATTACCATTGCCCAGCACTGTTTCCTTTAGTTTGGCTAGGGGGATAGTCATTACAACGTGGCTGTGGACTGTGTAAGGGTGGAGGAGGCACTCTGAGGCTTATTTTGGGACAACAGTGGCTTACCATGCACTGCAGGTTATGTGGATGTTTGTCATTTGGTGGATGTGTCACACTTATGATTTGTGGGTACACAGTAGGTTGTTCAGTGTCGACTTTGTCAGTGTACATGTCAGGCCTCAAAGTGTGTGTGTTGGTTGTTTGTGTGTGTGCAGCAGTGTTGTTTTTTGTGGTGTGTGGTGTATGGGCCCATGTCTGTTAGTGGGGTAGGTGTGGGCTTGGCCTGAGGGTGGGCCAGCATGTCTCCTTATGTGTGGTATGCCTTGTGTGTTGGTGTTTGTATGTGGGCCTGTGAGCTGTGTGGCCTAGCCATTCCTGCCTGCCTTCCTAGTTGATTGTGGGCATGGTTTCCGTTATCTGCTCTGCTCCGTTGCGTTGTCCATGGTGTGGCTGTTTGTTAGCGGTGCGTGTGTGTTCTGGGTGAGTGGGGTCTGTTGTGCCCAGGAGGTTTTGCTGGTGGTACATGTATGTGTTTTCATGTCCAGAGCTGGTGTTCTGTTGTGGGCAGGGGCACCGACATGTGCGTGGTGTGTGTGTTGCAACCTTGGTCGGCTTGGGAGTACCTGCCGGGGTAGTGACGTGGGGAGGGGGAGGGGCATTTGGGGTTAATAATGTATGGATGATGGATGTTTGCAGGTAAGTGAACATAAGTGTTGCTCATAAGATTTTCTTTGTGTGGACTGCATACCCAAATGCGATGCAGTAGACGCTAAGATATTCGTGCAATTTATTTATATGTTTACTTACCTGCATACATCCGTTTACCATACATTATGGACCCCCAAGATCCCCCTCCCCCTCCCCACGTCACAGACCCGGCAGGTACTCCCCTTCCGACAGCTGTTGGTGTGTTTGCGTACCTGCGTCGTTGGCGGCGACGGTCCATGACTTGCTGGTGGTGGAGCACGAAGAGTAGCAGAAATGCCTGTAGAGCTGGGTCTATGACGGCGGTCTGCCTGTGGTGGGCATCTCTGCAATGTTTTGCCTCTCCGCTGTGGTGAATCCGCCGTGTTCAGGCTGGTTGTTTTTCCGCAGCGATTTGCTGTGTCGTTTCCGCCATCGTGATTTCGAGGACGGTCGAGACGTCATTCTCTGGATTGGTTACGTCGGCCCCGGGGTCGGGTGTATTTACGCGGCGGTGCATGTTCTTCCGCGGCGTACGGAAATTTGACAGTACTTCCCATCCTAATATGGCGGACGGACTAGCCGCGGCTGGCGGACTGGAAAAGGCATTTTCCGCATACTCCAGGCCGGCGGTCGTCCTTCCGTCCGCCATCGTAATCGACCCCCTAGATTCCAATAATTTTAAAAGCCTCGTATCAGTACTGAAACTCCTATGCCTTGGCAAATTCACTGAGAAAGATGTTGCCACACATCTGTTTAATTACATTTCTATTACTAACTTCCCATACACTTGTCAGAATGTTTTCCTTTCCAAACGCATCACAGAAACTGATACAATTTAGATACAGATGACTCTCTGAATATTGGATGATGGGTATTGCTGTCTTTTGGTACTTCTTAAACTTTCAGATGAGTTTGACATACTTGATCACCACACACTTCTTCATATCCTTAATGCTACAATGGGAATAAAAGGAACTGTTCTTAATTGATTGTCGATTTACTTACACCAATACTCTGATGATACCAAGCTTTACCTTCGAGTGTTGGCCCCTCTACCGTAACAAGCCTAAACGTTTTTTTTGATAAACTAACCAAATGCATGGTTTCACTCCCTGGAAACGAACCCGCCCAAAGCTTAATTTATTTAGTTTTTCTCATACATCTCTCCATCTTCAGTAAAGTAATGACTTGACATGCTATATCCTCCTAGTATTTTCCCTTATTTCTTTACATGAAAAATCTCTCAGCATCATTGACCAGATTCTAAGTGATCACATTGCAAAATTAACGAAATCTGCCTCAAACCAGCTACATCTACAGAGGAGACTTAAGGCGTTAATCCCCCATCAGACTTCATAATACAGTAAAGGAGCTTATTCTGACTCATTTCTATGGAGGAAATGCAGTCAACCAGATCAGCCAAAAAGATGGACAAAATCGCCCCTTCTATAAACCACAAAATAAACCATAATAGCTTACCCTTCCACTTGAGGTATAAACTACAGCACACAGGTGAACAATGCAATCCAAGAAACAGAAGTAGACTAATTTCAACATTTCTAAATCTCTAGGTTTCGGTAACGTTACAAAAATACACCTTCTCAAACTATATCCCACTGTCTAAAATCTTAATCGTTTCTCTCTTCTTTCTTCGGCTGTTTTTATGTATTTTTATGTTACCTTCTAAGATATTATTTGTACAACACTCTGCTGACACTATGGCTAGGTCCGAGCTATAAAAATACCACAAATAAATATTTGCCACTTATATGCGTCTCACTGTTTCTAGATCCTAACATTTTATACTAATTTCTGTTGTCATTATACTGTGCAGTGGTTGTGTAATTAGGAATACAGCACCCACTGGTGACGGGGCTGCTCCCAAATGCCACCAAGATATCTGTTGGTTCTAGGAGTTTAAATGTTTTTCCATTAGTTGTTGTTTCAGGAGGTCTGAGCACCAATTGCTGGTTAGCCAATCAGATTTAAACTTGGCTCAGGTTATTCTCTGCAAAGTACATCAAGGGGAGTTTGTGCAGTAAGTGTCCCTCACTAACAAACTCTTCGGCCCCAGAGCAAGTAACTGAACATCATTTCCTGGAACCAGGCGTGGCAGCCTGAAGGTGGGGAGAAATGCCTGCCTTTCGTTCGATGCATCAATATCATAATTAATACTTAGCTGCAATAAGCAATCCACTGCGGGAAACTTCTAACAAATACAGGGTCATTTTCTAGACCTGGAGCTTACAGATCAGGCAAAAAACAACAATACACAGTAGCATAATAGGCTCCATGGGTGTAGACTGTATTATGGTCACTACTCCCCAAGAGTTCTCATATCCTGAGTCTGGGCCTAGAGGTATGCAAGGTGGTGAACATTGATGATAAAGTGGTATCATGAGAGGCATGGCTCTTTGGTTAGTCCTGGAGGTATTGTGAATAGCTGTTGGACTTTGGTCCTTATTGAGCATTAAAAATGAAGGGTTGTAGTGGCTGCCCTGTGGTGCTGGTAGTGGATGGCAATGCTACATATTCCTTATCCCAGGTGGATGGTGGTGGGTAAGGTGTTTGGTTACAAAGAACGATGTCTTGGAGTGAAGGGAACGGACGTAGCAGTTCATATATTTGAGGCATATAATATTATGACAAGTCTGCTGAAAAAGAACACTCCATGGCAGAGTAAAACCCCATACAACAGTAGGAGACAAACTATATATTTCTTTAAAAAGCTCAGTATCTTATTCTTTGGAATATCTTGGAATGGGTGTAACTTTCCTTTGTCTAAACGGGGGTAAACGTTTGAAGAACGTTATTTTCTAACTCATAATTGTCGTTTATCCGGGCTGGAGAATGTCTTGCTACAAAAAGAGGGTCTTGGAATGTAATGGTCATTGCATTTGTGATCTAAAAATGAAGTACTACAATTCATTTATTGTTATATTGCATCCCCCTGGATAAAAGGAAAAAAACATTGTGTCTGCTTTTAAAGAAGTATGGCGTAAAATCATGTAATGAAACACAAGCCACATTATTTGCTAACAGTTATCCAGGGTATCAGAGCACGTTGCGTACAGTATAGGCATAGGCAAAATACAAGGATGGGGTTAGGGAATTGACTACAGTAGGACAAAAGTCAGAGCTATATACAATAAACAGTCCAGTACCAAAATCAGTGAGCGACATGTCAGCAGTAAAACAAGGGGAACAATTGATACATGGAGAGGGCCCAACAATGCAGGAGATTGCACACAGAAACATAGGTCATAAAAAGGCGGAATGCGCAGCAAAGGAGATTTTTGGGAGGAATTTGTTCATTCATATAATATTTACAGAAAAATAAAAAATGCAAGAGTGCTTGTCCACTGCGGCCATCGCATGGGCACGGCAGGGACTCAAGTTTAGCATTATACCCAAGAGGAAAACAGAGCAAATATCTTATGGTCCCAGCTCTTAGGCGAAAGAGGAGACCTATCTCCCAGTGCGACATTGGTAACACAATGTAGCTGGGTAAACTATGTTCAGTTTGCTCAATGAGTATAAAATTAGCAACCGTTTGTTTAATTGATTCCCTCTCTAATCTTTCTGAACTATGAAGTGCATACAGTGCTGCCCTTAGAACTTTTTTTATCAACTGATATGGCTGTATTTGGATTAGGAAACAATCCACTAAAAGAGAAGCATTATTTTTAGTACTAGCAGCAATCTCCATAATGTTAATTAGATTGTGGTTATTCAGATGTACAACTAACTACATGCCCCTATTGCATATTTGTCCGCTACTATGTAAGCTTGGCCGTGGTTGCAGTAGCTTAGCATTAAAATCGCCACCTAGGCAGATTCCGGTAAACTTAAAACAGTCTTTGGATTTTTGAATGGACGCAATAAAATTAAAGGTGAGCAGTCTAAATATCGAAAATAAAATTTCGACCTACACTAATATCGATGTCACAATATCGAATGGACAGAATATCGATGGACAAACTATCTATGGACAGAATATCGACCCTAAGGTAAGTAATATCGATTTTTTTTATATCGATGTGAGTAATATCGATATCAAATATATCGATGTTACTAATATCGATATTTATATTATTGTTATGTATTTTATTATGTATTAAATATGTATGTGTTACATGTGTTTTCTTAAGTGTTCTACTTGTTTTGAAATATATGTATACAAAGTTTATATGTTAATAATGTCTTTTTAAAGTTATTTTTGTTTTTAGTACCGTAGCGGGTTTTGGGTTTATAGGGGAATAGGATGGGAAGTAATTTAATTATACTATATTAATTGATAATTTTTATGAATTATAAATTAGTTTTAATTATTTTTTGCGTTTAAGTTCTGTAGCGGGTTGTGGGTTTATTGGGGAATAGGATGGGAAGTAATTTAATTGTAATTAAGTAATAATTTATTTTTATTAATTGGTATTGATAGTTATATAATTGTTAATTATTTAATAATTGGTAATTAATTGTTATTAATTGGTAATTACTTTTTATGAATTGACAATTATGTTAAGTGTATTATTTTATTATTGGAGTGTGTTGTGTGTTTATAGGGGAATAGTGTTGGAAGTAATTGAAATGTAATTAAATAATTTATCATTTTTGGGGGGTATTGATAATTTATTGGACATTAATTATTAAACGGTAATTATTATACATTCTAATGTATTGTTTTATCATTAATTGGTAATTCAAATTATTTATTGACACAGTTAATTAACATATTAATACGTAATAATTAATTGATGATTAATGGTTAATAAATATTATTTTTGTGTTATTAAAATATGTTATTTATTGATATTTAATATTTGGTAATTAATATTTATTAACTATTATTGTTTTCTATAATTAATTTATTGTTAATTAATTATTAATCATTGGTAACTATGTTTTTATTAATAATTGTTTGCCATTTGTAAATAGTTCAGAGTTATTTAATAATGTATTCATTAATTAATTAAAAAAGGTATTTTATTTATAAGTATGTTATTTTTTACTTCTAGGCTATCCAACACTTCCTCTACTGTTGCACTCTCTGCAGTTGGAATAGTAATTTTTACCCGTAAGTTATCCAACGCTTTCCCTACTGTTGCACTCTCTGGAGGGGGAATAGTATTTTATACCTCTATGCTATCCAAAACTTTCCCTACTGTTGCACTTTCTCGAGTGGGACTAGTAATTTTAACCCCTACGCTATCCAACGCTTTCCCTACTGTTGCACTCCCCGGAGTGGGAATGGTAATTTTTACCCTCTTGCTATCCAACTCTTTCCCTACTGTTGCACTCTCTGGAGTGGGAATAGTCATTTATACCCCTAAACTATCCAACACTTTCCCTACTGTTGCACTCTCTGGAGTGGGAATAGTAATTTATACCCCTACGCTATCCAACACATTCCCTACTGTTGCACTCTCTAGAGTGGGAATAGTAATTTATACCCGTACGCTATCCAACGCTTTCCCTACTGTTGCACTCCCTGGAGTGGGAATAGTAATTTTTTCCCCTACGCTATCCAACACTTTCCCAACTGTTGCACTCCCTGGAGTGGGAATAGTAATTTTAAGCCCTACGCTATCCAACATTATCTTTATTGTTGTTTTTTTTTATTGGGATATTACTTTATTCCCTCTGCTATTTAATATTTTGTATTATTTTAGTTAATGTAGTATTTAATTATTTTTAAAATTTTGAAAAGTATTTTTTTTAAATTTGTTATACATAATTATTTAATTTTTATTTATGTTATGTTTTATGTGTTCATATGTATTTGCAATATATATTTTCTAATGATTTATAAGTTATTAAAATAATTATTAAAACTGATTATTAAGTAAGTTTATGTAATAGATATTAAAGGTATATGTTTAATTAATGTTTCATTAAATTATATTTATATTATTTTTTCATTTTTTGTTAATAATTTTACTTATGTTTATTGTATTTATAAGTATTATTTAGTTTATTTTACAAATCTTTTAAACTAAAAAAACAATATTTTTAATAACGATTTTTTTGGCATCAATATTTTTTCCGATATTTTTATACTTACCATGTTGTAGATATGATATCGATGTTTTTGATATCGATATTTTTGCTTCGATATTTTTTTAAGTCCATTTTTTGACCTTCGATATTTTGTCAGTGATCCAAAATTAAAGAGGTTTAAAAAAATCCTACTTGTTACTAAATAAAAATTGTTATCATAAAAGTTAATTAGGAGAATGGAAACCCCCTTGTTGAACAATATAGCTTGAAAGTTATTGTTATTTGTGCACATGGTTTTAGTGTTACCCCGCCTTAGGCGATCTTGACCCACTTCGATAGAACCCCAGATGGTCAGCCAAGCTTAGAAGATGTTGCTAAGATATTTCGGTATTCGAACCCCTCAATAAATAAATCTTGGGTAGCCCATGTTTCTTGAAATAAAAGAATATCCTGCCCTCTAATAAGATGCAGTCAGTTGAGTTGATGGAGCTTTAAGTGCAGCCCCGCAACATTCCAACTTAAGATACGGAGATCTGTGCTGGCTGAAGCCTTTGATGATATCTGAGGGCTAATGAGCGTTGTTGCAGAGACAGGATGAGAGAAACTATCAACAGGGATAATTGCTACCTTGTAGGAGGTGGTCAATCTTGAGCGTCCAGTCCAGACAAAGACTGAAACCTATTCGAGGTAAGGGTTGGGGTAGTCCTATTGAAACAGGTCGTGTGGTTTCGTTTGTAAAAATAACCAACGTGTAATGTGCATATATTGGTGCTATTGGATGTTATGGGCTCACAACTCCTTAGTTAGTGTCTCACCAGAGCTGGCCTGCGAAAGTTGATTATGATACAGTCCCCCCTCGATGTTCTTTGTAAATGCATGACCCACCCAACTCTGCGTACCACAATAATGTCCTTTATTTCAGATATGTGACACCTCCTATGCCTTGATAACCAGTCCGCGCATTTGTTTTGTAATTGTGTCCATGACTCGTGCTGATCCCTTTTTTAATGCTGGTACGCCTGCCAGGACCAGCACGTAGCTGCATACGTCGGGGGGCAGACTCAGGACCTCTTGTTAGGTGACAAAGAGTTGCAGTTTAGGCTGGCTGTGTCATTACTGTTCAAACTGCCAATCAGTAAATTCTGACCTACTTAATCCATTAGCACTCTCCTGAATAGAGTGGGTGCGTGAAGTAGTGGTGGGATTACCAATGCGTGCGATGCCATGCCTATCAGAGTTCAATTGGGGACAAGGCTGAATTTGTCCTGGTATCCCACATGAATTACTTGCAGAAATGATGGCTCTAACAATAGGGGTGTGGGTTCCATGAGGTTCATAGTTTGGTATACTCTTTATTACACCTTTACTACCCCCACCACCTCCCTTTTCAACATCCTGCTTCTAAAAAAATATACATTACATTCTAAATAAGGTATTTTAAAAATATATAATTATTAGATGATTATACATTTACAAAAATAACATAATAAAAAATTACACGTAAAAAAATTATATTAAAAAAGTCATAAGATCGATATTACTAATTTCAACTTTTTTTACATCAATATTTTCTACATATATATTTTTAAAATCGATATAAACTCTAACAATATGTTTAACATCAATATTACTTACCTCCATATTTAACACCAATGATATTCTGACTTCGATATTCATGCTTATCGATATTTGCACGTAGATATATTATCTCTGCACCAATAAAATGAATTGGAAAGAGTGATAATTATGGGATTAATGAAAATGAATACTTTATTATTGTTTTGAGATTGTTGTACTTTAGCTAGTAGTAAACATAAAAACAACATCTCTTTGTTTTAGAACCTGAGCCACAACATCTAATTTTCCCTAGGAAACAAGCCAAAGAGGGCGTTTTAGTTGGTGACTTACTCAGCCAGTCCCTAAGAGGAAAAACAGCTTCGAACCACATTGCCAGAATACAATCACAATACAGTGTTTCCTAACTAGGCGCCCCATTACGATCCTGTTACGGCAAACGGGACTGACCACCAGCGGTGCGGCGGTCCCGCTATGCCAATTAGGATGCGACCACCACCTTGGCAGTCGATCCCTCACCTTTTATATTGCTGCGGGCGGTGATGTAAGCAGCACCCGCCACAATGTAAAATATGCATTTTGTGCATTGATATCCACAACGTGACAGGCACAGCGCAGTGCCTGCCCCCTTGTGCATGCCAATGAAGGGGTGTACCATAGGTACCCCCCAAGTACAGCCAACCACTACGGGGCCCGCAACGGGCCCCCACAGTCATTCTCCACATGCCTTTCCATGGCGGAGTCTCCGCCATGGAAAGGCATGCCCCATGCACACATCATAATATGGATGGGGTGCCTGCAAGGCACGCCACCATATTGTGTGCCTTTTCCCCCCAGCCGGCAATCCGACCGGCGGAAAAGCAGCGGACGGTCTTTCCGTTCGCCGCAGTGCCTCTCGCCATACTAATATGGAGGGGTTGACACAGGAACATTTAGCTGGCGGATCGCCACCTCCAGCCCGGCGGTGGCGATCCGCCCGAGATCCTAATAGGCCCCTAAGTCTTGAAAAGATCTAGTCCCAGATACCTCCTCACACCCTTACCACAACTTATAGTTCACAACTTATGTTATCACATCAATAAATGGTCTGGTAGGATCCAAGATTCCATTATTCGCTCACAGGCCTAGGGTCAAGATCTGAAATTGCCTGCTATGTCAAAAATTTACAGTGATACCCAATAGTGACTTATTAGGGGTATGTTTGAGTTAACAGAAAAACAGATATTGTAATATGCAAAAGTTGGAAGCAGGCCAGAAGAGAAACAGTATCTAAAGAAACTTGTTTAGCCAGATTGTTTTTATCATATCGCTGACCACTAGTACAGTCTGTCATTTTTGCAACTTTATGCTTCACACTCAGTGACAGACAGCAATTTTTAAACATCAGATGGCTTGGTAAAACAGTGTAGTCGGATGGAAGATATGAAAGTGGCAGCCAAACAGAAGAATAATACACATTCTGTGCTGATTGCAAGCTGTTTGTCTGTTAGTTTCCCCAAGCCCCACCCCCTCTTCCAGACAGATTGAATGTGCATTAATTTGCCACTTCTTGTACCATACCCTGCCCATGAGCCAGCCAGCATTTCTTTCACGTCGTATGCAAAAGTACAGCCAAGATCCGCATAAATCCACCAGCTTATGTTCCCTTTCCTCAAAGTGTTCCCTTATTGAAGCACCCATGCCCTACTAATTCCTGGGGTCAACCCCAAAGAAGAAGTTGGGGCATGGCCTAGTACCAAACTGCTCCACTGTTGAATTCACCCCCACCTTACCCAAATTATTACCCAGTTTGTTCGTATTCTGTTTACTATCTACGAATGTTGTGTTTTATGTCTCCAGTTTCATACATGTACACATGCATACACTGTGCTGGAGTTGGAAATAATTTACTCTACGAACCCATAAATTGAGGGTCAAGGTGATGCAGAGGAAAGGGGGTAGAGCCACACGGGGTATTGCTTGAAAAGCAGTCTGACAGTTAACTTATACATTTATTTTGAAATAATCTGTTGCATAGAAATTAACAAATGTGACAGGAAATCTGTTCTAGCTTTCTTAATTGGTCACAAAGAGGCTGAATTTTAAAATGCAGAGTTACTGGGTTAAGACACCTGCTGCAGAGATCACTGAGCAACCAGCATTTTATGAGGGGTTTATATTAGAGGTAAGATAATGTTAGTGGTTCACACGGTTCAGGGAGAGTTTTTTGTTTCTCCAATGCCAGTTTTGACTCAAAAAATGCATAGAGGGTTAATGTACATGCTGCAAAGCATATCGTGTAACAACCACATCACAGATTTATATTTTATTTAGATAGGTAAGTGGACTACAGCTTTTGACATTGAGATCCGTTTGTTACTTCCAGTTCATAAGTTGCATGCCTTCTAATGTAGCACAGTGATCTATTTACCGGCATCAAGGAGCTGCAAGCAAACAGTAAGTCATGGTCTTAGATCCATATTGTTTTTTTCACACTCTGTTGTTATTCTGAGATTGCAAAGAAGCATTCCTATGAGAAGTAATAAAGTCTTGCTAGATATCCTTAGTTTGTGTCTCCCAACAATCCAATCTTAATTTATGATGTCTACAAGTATGGGTGATATGTGATTTCTACACCTCACACCCTCATTGTCTTATGTAACATTTCCTTACATTGATTTACACACTTCTATCACTTATTGTGCCTCTGTTTGTAATTTAAAGCACCCTGACAACCCTCACTTGGAGGAGTAGCGTTATAAAAGAATTAAATACAAAAATTATTAAGTTCTATTTAAATCAATGTTTGTGTAATTACTCATGCACACAATAAATCTTGCATTCTTACAGTGCATACTGATCTCTTATATAGGGGAGTTGAACAAAGTCAAAACATGTGTTTAAGTCATAGTTTCTTTAAAGTACTTGTGTAGTAATAAGCTGTGCAACTTGGCTTCCTTCCACTGCATAGGCATCTAGGTGTTAGACTCCAGATGGCGCCCAGCCAATATGTTACTTGAACCAAAGAAGAGCTGATAGCCCTTTACATTAGACATTTGTTTTGGGACCAGCTGAAAGTGAAAATAAGAAAGCTCTTTCGCTGCCTGCAGGTTGCTGCTCCAAATGGAATGCAGACAACATGTCGGAAAATGTCACCAGGACACCAGCATGTTTCCCTGGGTCAGCCAGAAATACAAGGTTCCAGCGGAACCCCCATACTTTCTAGCTTTGTGCATACATACATGCATGACCATCTTGTCCTATGGAAGGCAAGATGGTCGTTTGGTTAATGAAAACAATAAAACTGACTTCTTGACAAACAGCATTCTGGCCATAAGTGTTATATAAATGTAATAGAATCTTGACATCCTAATGTGCTAAAAAAGATATTATTTATTTATTTAATTTCGGGAACAAAGAAATATTGGTTTTACAAGACATACAACAGTTACGACAGGGGAATATTGTCCACAAGTGGTGCAGCAGAAAGTAAGTTATGTAAACAAGCATTAGCATGTTGATAAGGTACAGTAACATTTGGAGTGTATTGAGATTACTTAAATGAGGTGTGTGGTAAAGGACTCACAAAAATGGCGAGGATATATCTACGCCCTGTCTCTGTAGTATTAACTGGGAGGGAAACATAAACTGGGAGGAGGAGAGGACAGAAAACCGACATAGCGGCGGCAGGCAGTAATATGTGAGGGACTCACAAGGACATGGGATGTGTGGTAAGTGATGGTGATGCTCAGGATGGTCATTGGGTGTCAGCCTAGGGAGGGTGGATCAGCAGGACAGAATCTGGGAGGGCCCGTGGGTATGTATCCATGACCCTCTATGGAGGTTTAATGGTGCAGTGTATGGCGGGGAATGGGAGTGGTGAGCCGCAAGTGTGTGGTATTGTAAAGATATTAGTTATTCTATAACAAAAATAGTGTATGTATTATACTTAACACAAAATTAAAAAAGGAAAGAAAATGAAAATGTAAAATTATAAATGAAGTTAGGAGGAATGCTGGCCATGACCTGTGCTTATGCATAGGAATTTTAACAAGGACATACAAGCATCATTTTGCAGCACCTCAGCAAGTTGAGGAAAAGATGGCATCAGCATGCTTAGAGTCTAGCCAACAGAAAGACTTGTGGAAAGCTGGATTTTGTGGTTTAGCCCATCTTCAGTTTTTGACATGTGCCCATCACACTTTCAAAATTCCAGTTTTTCGTGGTTAGGAGTCACCTCTCCTGTTGGTTAACAATTTCCCAGGCATCCAATCTGATTAAAATGATAATCATTTTCCGCTATCACTTGTTTTTAAAACAATAGAATTGTATAGAAAGGCGATTACTTTTATGCATGCATATCAATGCCACCTTCTCACCTAGATTAAATAAGCAATCAAAAATGCCAAGAAATTTTGTTAGTTAATGATTGTCATAGGCTGCTTAATCGAGAATTGTTGTATTTCGAAAATGAAAAGTATAGAAGGTTCTTAAACTGCTATTGTTCGCTCTTATACATTAATTTTTCTCTTCATTAGTTCCAATTAAGTTATCCACAATTTCCTCCATAGTATATCGCCAATGCATATTAGTGCCTCATGCTCCTTGTAGAGGACATCTCTACCATCCATTTTATATCATACTCAGTAACAGAAAAACAATCTACAAAACATTGTACACTTTTCATCAATATAGATTCAGCTTGCTCTCCTAAAAAGTGGTTCCATTCAAAGGCACATTCATGTATATTCATACATAGAGCACTCACGTTCTTTAAATGATGTTGAGAATATCGGTAAGAAAGCTTCAATAAACTGTTCAAAAAGTAAGTATTCACACTGCTATATTTTAATAAATTATTAAATTTTTAGACTCTTTACCTAAGTTACAAACTCTTAGCAAAGCGCAGTGTTGTACGAGTCTGAGCTTTCTAGCAGCAGGTACCCTGCAGATCCGACATCTTCTGTGACTCTGGTTATACTCCATCTTTTATACCATTAATTGTGCACCTCTTCTCACAATCACTCTAAAGAGATTAGTTAGTCAATATTCTATTGATTGCAAATCTTCCATTTCCAACCACACTTTCTCAGCCACTTGACTGTGAAAGACAGGATTTCAGCTTCATGCATTCCCATCAGGACCATGCTGTCTAGAATATCAATCGAAAGCATTTCTTCCTGTGGTACCTTTCATTTAGGGCACCTCCTATTCCAAAAGACTTAATCTAATCTACAACTTCAAACCACATCTGAGCTAATGTGTGTCCTCTTTTGCAAAAAACATGGTGAGTACCAGAGGGCCATAACAGTGGTAGTCGAGTGACATGCATGATGAGGTAATATAACTGTGACGTGTAATCCAAAGGCAAAGATCCAGACGAAAGATGGTAAAGCGAACTCAAGCTTTATCATAATAGGAAGAAACACCAGCCACTGTTATATAGGTCATCATCATCCTCAACCCTCTCCAGCCATCTCTAACTTCCACTTTCAAAAGACACATTCCGAGAGAGAACCCAGTACAACAAAGGGGAATAAGGAACATACCAATAAAACATCAAAAAGATATAAGATGCCAAATTCCTCAATATCATTTCTGCTTAATTGTCCCTTTAAAAATGCATTTACCGTCGTTTGCTGGAACAACTTTTTTTTTTCGCCTTCACCACTCACCGCTCTTGATGTAACATCTCCAAAAACTCTGGGTGCCGACAGGTGATGTCAGCTTGCCACATTGTGAAGGTATCAACCCAGGCTATCTAGAGCAAAGAAACATACTAGCTATGTATTAAGAAATAAAATTATGAGCACATACTATAACACAACAAAAAAGATAAGTATGAAAAAGGATATTTTTAATTTAAAAAAGAGAGAAAATATTTGCATCGTATATACATAATAAATTGATATAAAACATATATTTCTCAAGCTTAAAACATATATGATAAAACAGGATTCAACGATTAATATTGTTGTCTTGTGTATAGACGCTGCGGTAGTAGTGAGTCAACGCGTTTCGACACGCCGTGGTGTCTTCCTCAGGACAAAAGTTTTTTTTGCAGCCCAATATTCTAGAAAAAACAAGACATTTTCAGTTTTTCTTCTTACATACAACTGAAGTGTTATAGTGCAGGAATTACATTTTGTTTATTTGACATTTGTAGAGAAGAAATTGCTCTTGGAAAATTAATTTATATTCATTTCTTTGTAGGCAATGTCTCTCTATTTTTAACATAGCCTAGTATTAGGTTTATATAAACAAACAGATATTCCATTGGAGGTGCTAAGAGACAGAGGGACAATCCTCAACAGTTAAAATACACATCCCTTTTGTACCTAAGCAGACGGACATAGAACGATATCTTTCTTTTATGTCGTTTGTTTGTCAAGTTTAGCTACATGACAAAGAAAGATAGTCCATAATAATCCGTTAGGGATACAAGTATAAAACTAAATAAACAGGCTTAAAATCAAAACTTTAGTTACCTTTACCTTACGTCCTATTTCAGCCATTGACATTATATAATATTTTCTTTCTGTAACCTATGAATTCTGTTCCTATCTTTGTCTTGATCCATTACTCTGAACTCTTGCCCAGAATAATTGAAAGAAAAAGAAATATCCCACAGTTTAAGAGTATAGTTTTGTACATGGGTTATAACAAAATGATGTACCTTATTATGAAATTTTGCCCGAAAAGCCATCCACATGTTATCAAAAAAGGTCACTATAAGCGGACAAATTATCAAGTCATAAGAGAAACAAACGACATAAAAGAAAGATATCGTTCTATGTCCGTCTGCATTTGAGGAGGTCACTGGCACATCAAGGGTGTCATGGGTTAGCAAAAGGCTAGCTTCAGTGGGGTCGGTTGGGCCTGTTACACTCCTTGGCCTATTTACCACCACACCTGCTGCACTAATGATGATGGCACCATAAGCCCCCCTACTCCTGGCACTTAATTCCTTAAAACTGTTGGGCCCTGTACCCTCCCTGTCTTAGAACTCTGGCCCACCTTGCATTAGTGTTTTTAAGGGTGCCATGGACCCTAATGGAAGCAAGCAAAATGGCGCCTGTATCCCCCCTTTGGTAGGAAAACAGCCACAAGTGGCGTGCATTGGTGCCATCACAACACTGGCGTCTGGCCCCTCTGGCACTAACGTAGAACCAGGGACCCTGGACTAGGGCTGTGCCTCTGACGCCTCTTGTACTTTTGTCTGGTGCTTTTATGGGGCCGGACCCTTCCCACAAAGGAGCCAGAAAGCCCCTTTGCAGTTCAGCTGCTTCTTTGACTAAGCAGCACTGATTTTGTATTGAAAAATGGTAACATAATTTCCTTTGTTCATTTAACGTTTGGATTGTTCTACATTGTTCTGATTGTATATCAATGATCATATGCAGCGCAGAGAAGAACAATGATTTACACCGTTCAGAATCTTGTTTCTGTCTGTGGACCCTACCTCTGTGGTTCCAAACGCTGGCTGTTAAGTGGCATTGGCGAAGAAAACCCGAGTGATACAGATAGAATGAATATTACAATAAAAACGATATACTCTCAGAATTTGATGTGTTTGGATTTAACTGTCCGTAGGTCATACATGAGTGCGTGTGCTTGACCTATTATGGGGTTTGCCGGTGTTTTTCACAGAAATGTGCATTAACCTTTTAACTTTGAAGCAAACATGTCTTCCCTGAACTTTAGAGTCGAACCGATGTCTTCAAAATGCCAAGGCTTGTTTTTCAATACGTGCTCTGTCTGAACTCAAAGCTGACTATTTTCAGCTTGATTGAGCTGTTAATTAACAAGCCACATGCATGCAAATGGGAATTCGGAATGCACTGATGCAATAATGTTTTCTGATCATAGCACTGTTATTTATTTGATGTTTAAGTCACAGAGAAATTGCTCTCGTTTTAAGATCATATGACAAAATGCATGCAATCCTGCTTCTCTCGCGGTCGCGTGACTGGTGCGGCGCCTACTTGGTTACCTCTTGGAATACTTTGCAGTTTTCTCTCCCAGTGCTGCCTCTTCCATCAAACCCAGTAGCACGTGTCACGGCGCTCCTGATTTTGGCCATGTGTGTCGTGTTAGAGGGTATCCAGGCCCTTGGACAGGTGTGTAGGTGTGAGGTCCTCGAGGTACTTATGTGGAGAACTAGGTCTTCTGCTTCTTGCGTACCTAAAGAAATGAGGAGGTAGCTCTAATGTGTTTAGGCTTGTGGATGTGGCTGGAGCCAATAAAGGATGTGGGTGGAGCCACTGGAGGTTGTGGGTGGAGTGGGTGTGGCCTACTAAAAAAATGTGAGCACCTGCACTTAATATTTTACAAATTAAGCACTGTATGTATCTGTGTAAGCTCACCAATTCTTTCTTGTTGCATGTATATTTGTTGAGATATTTACGTCCAGGTTTCACACTCCAACCTCTTAGTACTCTCAAGGTGTTATTGTAATGTACTCCAGGATCAGGACATCCTTAAGCGTATTTCAGAACTTGGCACTTGAAAGTTGTTATTTGATGGGAACATGGGTAGACCTCCTGCGAGCGATCAATCTTGCGCACTTTCGAGCGCCATTTTGAAATGGGATCGCATTTGAATCATTAGTCCTACTTCAATCACACTGGCACCATCAGTGCGACCGGGTGGTTTCCGCGCCAAAATTTCCCTTTAAATATGGAAGTATTCACTCGCTGGCTTACTTCTATCTTCGCGGAGGACGAGTCCCCACACGACGGAGCACGGAGCAGCAACATCTTGCTGTCTGTCCCTGATTACTCGATTCCCGGTAAGGACCCTGCTATGGTGCGCATATTGAGCGCACCAAGACGCTAACAGATGTAACATTGTCTCATTATTTACCAACATTGAGACTATACCAGACTAAATTAGTATTTTGACTCTATTTTCAGAGTACATTATTTTTTATCCATGACAAGGCGCTATCCTGAGTCGACCTGCTTGAAGTGTGCATAGTACAAGCGCTACTTTATTGTCACACCAAGGTAATTTCAACTGTTCCGTTATGTGGGGCATGCTGCCATACCTAAACAGGTTAAGATTTCTCAGACTGTCTCGGTATTAATTAATGTTGAGACTACATGTTATTAATTCACTACTATGACCCTATTTTCAGAGCCCATTTTTGAACTCCACAATAAGGCGCCAGCATCAGTTAACCTGTTTCCAGCGTCAAGTTTATTAACCGCCATAAGGTTTTAATTTAAGGTAATTAATATGTCTATCTTCTGTCATTTGTTGACTAAATCATAGACCAACGCTATAACAATAGCAACCTCTCATGATGAGTAAGCCTACCTACTGTTTCCCTTTATTTTGTAGTTTATGTGTTTTATCTATTGATATGGGACATCCACATCACGGCCATCAATGTCTATATAAAGAATAACCTCCATCAACGTTATTCACACGTCCTGTTTGGAAATCTCAGGTATAGAGATGGCACTATAAACTTTATTAAATTGCGCTATACAACATCAGTTTATCGTCTAATATAGTTAGTGCTTATTATTTCCTCCCCCTCCCGCCGCCACCTTCTTTCCCGCTTTCTCATCGTCTTCATTCTTCCAGCAGTCGGTAAAATTTACATAGAAGGCGGCAGAAATCGCTTGCGATCTTTGGGGACTGTATATAACTATGCATCCGTGATATAACTATTATAGAACGATAATGTCATGTGCGGGCTCTATTTGTTTGAATATTTCCATTTCTTATCCACCGTCACCGTGACTCTTACTATAACTGCAGTGTCACCAACATGTTGTGTGCAGGACGTTTCAGCCATTGTGTTTAAATGCAGATGAACAAATTTTTGTGTCCATCTATTTACCATTGTTAATTTTATCATTAGGATCCCTTTCATCTACTAATTATACTTCCACCCATAACTACTGCATGAAGAGTTCACCTTTAGTGTCTTTGCTGCATGGATAGAGCGTCTATTATTGTAAGTATACCATTGCAAATTGAGCACATTGTTGAGGTCCATCATGACCCTATGCCAACAAACAGTAAGAATTTATGTGACCAATGTATGTCTATCATGTTCTTCCACCTCAAAAAGATATGATCTCAATTTTATATACTGAGAAGTGATTCAACTTCGGCTTAAATATAGAACCTTGATTGTGTGTCTCATTAATGTAGGGGTCTACCCTCTATGACCCATCCACAATGTTCCTTCTCTGAGTCAGTTACTGTACAATTGTCACACGTGATTTCGCTTATCAATGGCTTTGAGTGTACAAATTAATAGTCATGGTCAGTCTTTAAGTAAGGAATAATGTCCTGAATATGTTAGTAATAACAAACAAAAGGTTTTTTGTTAGATTTTGGTTATTATGCAGACACGAATTTATGAACATTTGGATAACATGTATATTGTTTTATAACTATATTTCAGGAATTAAACTGTGTTTCCTGAAGAAGGCGGTCCACTGCCGAAACGCGCGTCGAGTTTTAATGTTTGTTTCATTAATTTTGTGATTATTCCTATGTTTTTGTCAATATATTCTTTTACTTTGTGGAGTATGATTTTTATGCTAATTTTTTATTGTAATTGTATATAATTTTGCCAGGAAAAATATTTTAATACTTACCATGTTGTTTGGCCCTTTGGTCATTTCTGATATGACTTTTAAACATATTGAATAAAGATATACTTTTTATCTAATTTTGACAACCTTTTTCAATTGTTCCTTCTTGATAACTGGTCTGACCTAATTGTTCACTCAAAAAAACCTAGATGTCCTAGGATTTTTTCTCGCACCTCTAGACCTCTAGAAGTTCCATGACATATTGCAAATGTTCCAGTTGTATCACCTCTGAGACAAGTGTGCAAATGTGTGCGTGCTCTCACATTCCTAATGTCACACTGGATTCCCGTTTTGGGTGACATATTGCCTATCCTGTGGGACAGTGGGTTCTGATATGCTCACTTTGTAGCCATGTCTTGAGAAGGTAGTATTTCTCCATGGTGTAAGCTATTGTGTTGTTCCTCGTGTTCTTTGAGTAATGAGTGAATCCAGGAAGTTGGATGCAGACTGTATAAACACCAGGTCTGCATCACACACCATCTGCACATTGATGGCATTTTAAGTTTTAACATTTATGTAGAGTTTCTCTGTGGCCCAAGGTGTTAGAGGTGAAATATATATGTGCAGTTTATCATTACAATCATATCAGGGATAGGCCCAATCCCATAGATTTTTACTTTGACAGCATTTATTGTCTGGAGTGTACTGAAAAAAACTGCTGTGGGGCACAATACCTTAAAGAAAGTTGGGGGTGACATGGTGTGCAGATGTCCATCTGGCTTTGGTATCGGCCAATGGCAAAAAAATGCAGTGCAGGAACTAATTTCACAAAGAGACAAGGGTGGAGGTTCTAACACCAATGATATGCCCAAGTGTATTCCCAGCGATTTGCAGGAGGACATTAACTACTGTGACAAGGTTAAATGCTAGTGCAAACCTAGAGTATACCCAACATAGGCCCCCATTAGGATGAAGGGCGGACAAAGTCCGCCCGTCATCCTACCGGTGAATGGGACCACCCGCCATAAGGGCGGGGATCCCGTTCTACATATTAGGATGCGCCCGCCACAGTGGTGGGCGCTTCCCACACCGCCCGCCGCAATGCTAAAAATGCATGTTGTGCATTGAAAAGCGGCGGGGTACCATAGGTACCCCCCATGTGCACCCCCAAATCACCGGAGTCCCTGGGGGCCCGCAACGGGCTCCCACAGGGGTACTCCACATGCCTTTCCACCACAGAAAGGTATTCACATATGCCCTTCATAATATGGCTGGCGGTGTCTAATAGACACCGCCACCATATAAACCCTTTTGCGCCCCGGCCACAAGGCGACCGGGGCGGAAAAGCGGCGACGGTATTTCCGTCTGCCGCGGTACCGCCCGCCATGCTAATATGGCAGGGGGTCATTCAGGGTAGGATGGTGGGCGGATCGCCCCCGCCAGTCCGGTGGTGGCTACCGCCAGCCTGGCGGGGGCAATCCACCTGTTATCCTAATGGGCCCCTTAATTTTTAAAAGGCACGGTGCTCCAAGGGGAAAAGAGCGGCCACCAACACTCTCAACTTGATGAGGACAACCTCAATAACTTTAGATTAATGCAACCCCTAAGCGGCCAAATATTCAAAACTGTAATTTATGGGCATAAAAGAAAAGTCTTTGTTCTACGCTTTTTATTTTCTTTGTTCTTCACATTTCATTTGATGTTCTTAATACACTTCGTAGTCACTCTGGTAACTTCTGTAGCCAACACGTGTTTCGTTAGTTAGGTATATTAACCTATTATTTCATCAGTGCTGTTCTCATATTAAAATCTAACAACGTGTCATTGCCTATAAATGATCAATCACAAGTTCTTCAGTGAATCTATGATTATATATATATGGCCATGTGATCAAGCTTCCTTGGAAGGGAAACGCGTAATGGCGGCTGGCTGGCTGGCTGGAAAAATAAAACCATCTTGAATCAGCACAGAATTCGGGTCTGCTTTCGTCATTTGTGCAGAGAACTTTGGCGGCTGCCTGGTTTTAGTGACGAGTTACGTTTATATATATATATATATATATATATATATATATATATATATATATATATATATATATATATATATATATATATATATATATATATATATATATATATATATATATATAGGGACTACTAGCAACAGTGGCGAATTACTAACCAAGGGGGCATTTTGAAAAAGGAAAGTAAACCCCCGAAACGCGTCAATGCCCATGGTTAAACAATAAAGGATTGAAGTCACCACGAACCTCGAGTGCCGCCTCAAGTCTTCTTCTTTTGTGGCAGACTTTCTTTGGAATATATATATATATTTTCACTGAAAAAAACCATAGTTTCAGGCCTGATATAGTTAGGGATTAGTATTTGAGAAACCTTAGAAATTCACTGAAATAAACGTAGGTTTTAGGGATGTTATAGATAGCTGTACATTTCACTCGTGCAAAACCATTGAAATTCCTCCGATATAGTTAGTTGTACTAGCTATATCTCGCGCTCCCGCAATCCACTGCTGATGATGTCACATAATACATCATTCATGACATGGTCAGTGATATCACTGATGATATCGCAAATGACATCACTGATGACATCATCCAGTGAATGTGGTGTGCTTCGTTATTTAAATATGTATTATATATATAGCAATTTGCATTGAAGAATGAGTGGATATATAAATATAAATATCTGAATGTAGGATTTAGTAGCAGTGTGATTGTCTGTTTACTTAACTAATTTAAAGTGTCTCACTAAATATATTGGATAGTGACTAAATTGTGTGAACATCTGTATCACTTTGTCAGTTGTTGTGTAAACTGCTTCTCCAGTTGGTTTCTAGCTATTTGAAAGTCTATATTAGTTATTGATTAGTTAACTGAGTATTTGTATGGGAGAGTGAATGTGTGTGTGGTTTGGTGGGGGGGTGTATGACTGCCCAAAGATGTGTGAATAGTTGATTCAGTAGGATTATGAAGTTAAAACTACATGTTATAACAGTTGTTTGGGTGAGTAAATATCTTTATGGGTGTGATGATGAGCAAATATCTCTCTCTATGGTACATGTCCAACAAAGTAGAAAAATAAAAGGCAGTGTATGTGTCAGTTGTTGTTTATAAATAAGTATACATAAGACTCAGTGATTGTATGCGTGACTGTATTGATAACTGTATGCTTGTAATAGTGATTTTATAACACACTAAGTATAAGTTACTATCTATATGAATAGATAAAGGGGTGTTTGTATAAGTGTATAGCTAAGTAAATGTAAGTATGATCCATTGTTTGCCTAAGTGAATAGGATGACTTCATACGTGAATAGGATGTGTGCTGGTGTGTAATGTCGATATAGGTGTATAAGTATATTTGATAGTGTTCTATTGATCATTGACTGCATGTATGAGGGAATCTGTAGGTAAGTGATTAGATGTGTGTATAGATCTAGGAATCACTGAGTGGGTTTTTAGAAACTTGTATTGGTGTGTCAATGGATTTAAATATGGTACTCTGTATTTTACAGTGAGTGATGAAAGGTTATACTAGTGTATGATGAGGTGTATCTGATTGTCACGTGGATGATGTCATCAGTGATGTCATCAGCGATGTAATTTGAGATGTCATCAGTGATGTCACTGACCATGCCATGAATTATGTAATATGTGACATCATCAGCAGTGGATTGCGGGCGCGCAAGATATAGTTAGTGCAAACAACTATATCTAAGGAATTTCAATGGTTTAGTACGAGTGAAATGTCCAGCTAACTTTAACACCCATTAAACCTACGTTTTTTTCAATGAATTTCTAAGTTTTTTTAAATGCTAATTCCTAACTATGGGCTCGATTATGATTGCGGTGATTCCGCATCCTCCGGCCCGGTGGAAGCCACCGCCTGCCCTGGGGATGCGGAATCACCGCTGCGGACCTTCAAAACACCCACCGCCAGATTAGGATGGCGGTGGGATCAGCGGCGGACGGCAGGTCCGTCCGCCGCTGATCCGCTGGGTGTTGGCCGCAATTTGGTGGCGGTGTCTGCAAGACACCGTCAGCCAAATTACAATGTGTGTGAAAACATGCTTTTCCGCGGCAGATTTACCGCCGTGGAAAAGCATGTGGACAATAGCTTCTGGGGGGCCCTTGCGGGCCCCCAGGGTGTCGGGGGGTACCTATGGTACCCCTCAGCATTTGCATGTACAAGGCGGCAGGCACCGCGTGGTGCCTCTCTTTTTGTGCATGCAAATGGAAAGCATGCATATTTAACCTTGCGGCTGGTGCTGCTTAAAGCAGCACCCGCCGCAATGTTAAATATACAGGATGTGACCGCCAGGATGGAGGTCACATCCTAATTCGCACGGAGGGACCGCCGCTGCCCCTGCGGACTGTCCCTCCACCTCGGGGGTGGTCCGTCCGCCATCCTAATAGGCCCCTAAATCAGGACTGAAATCTATGGTTTTTTCAGTAAATTTCAAAAGTTTTTTAAATGCTAATTCCTAACTATATCAGGCCTGAAACCTATGGTTTTTTCAGTGAATTTCAAAGGTTTTTAAAAATGCTAATTCCTAACTATATCAGGCTGAAACCTATGTTTTTTTCAGTGAATTTCGAAGGTTTTGTAAAGGACATTTTTTAAATGTATTAATTGTTATATTTTTTTTATACTGATTTACTACATTTTGTTAACTATTTATTTTTAGATATTTTATTTTTTAAATTACATTATAATTACATTACACATTACATTACAAAATATACTTTCTCAGAATTAATTACTTTGCATATATGCAACTGACTTTTAAGTACAGTAGTTACAGTTGTTGCGATGGGCAACACAATTTCAAACACAATGCAACATTGACCTCAGTGTGAATTTCTAGTTAAATGCAGTTAGTTACTTTATGGATTACTTTTCTAACCACAGGACAGGATCCTAGATTCATTCCTTGGACATCACCTGTAAACAGTTGAGTAAAAGTGTTTTAGTTACAGTAGTGATTTTTAAGGAATATTATTGAATTTTAAAAGTTGACACTTAGAAATGTGTTCACATAGAATCACCAATGTGATCCTATAGCAGGAAATTCACTGAGCAGGTAAGTAGTGTTATCATTACTTTTTCTTACTCAGTGGTGGATCCTGGATCCAGCACTGGTGAATCTCCTGTAAGCAGTTGAAAGAATGCATTTAAGTCATACAGGCCATTTTGGAGGAATATTTTTAGTTTGTGAAAATAGACACTTGGAAACTTTTCTGGTGAAAACCAGACAATGGATTACTATGAAAGGAAATTCAAGTTACTGGTAAGTACATTTAAAATTACTTTTCAGGATCAGTACTGGGCTGAAAGATGCAGCACTGAGGTCTCTCCTGATAACAGGTGAGTAAATCTGAATTTGTAGTTCGACTGATTTTAGAGGAATAATTTAAAGTTCTAAAACTCCACACTTAAAAGGATTTCTAAGTGAAACCAGTCAATGTTAGCCTATGGAAGGAAATTCAAGTTACTGTAAGTATGGTTAGAATTACTTTTCAGGATCAGTAGTGGGCTGAAAGATGCAGCACTGAGGTCTCTCCTGATAACAGCTGAGTAAATCATAATTTGTTCTTCGACTGATTTTAGGTGAATATTTTAAAGTTCCAAAACTCCACACTTAAAAGAATTTCCAAGGGAAACCAGTCAATGTTACCCTATGGAAGGAAATTCACTTAGCAGGTGAGTAGTGTTATTGTTACTTTTTCTTACTCAGTGGTGGATCCTGGATCCAGCACTGGTGCATCTCCTGTAAACAGTTGAAAGAATGCGTTTAAGTCATACAGGTGATTTTTGGGGAATATTTGTAGTTCGTGAAAATAGACACTTCGAAACTTTTCTGGTGAAAACCAGACAATGGACTCCTATGGAAGGAAATACAAGTTACTGGTAAGTATGGTTAGAATTGCTTTCCAGGATCAATAATGGGATCAAAGATGCTGCACTGAGGTCTCTCCTGATAACAGGTGAGTAAATCGGAATTCGTAGTACATCCAGTAAGCACCACAGAGCTGCGTGGTAGAAAGATGTAAAAAGGGACATGGCCTGCACCACCTCTCTGCAACGCAGCGCAGTGGCGTTTCCTGGAAGCACCTGGTGGGCTACTTGGCCCCCATGGTCCCTCAGGTTTGAAGTGGAATTTTTTCCCCACAGGGCATGTTTGCACATATCACGTCAGGCCCCTCCCCTCCCTTCACCACTGTGTAAACGCGCCCTGTCATCCTTCTAAATATAGAGATTAAGTCCCCTTCAATCCTAAGGGTCCCTACGGTCAAAATAGCCCACTAGGTACCTCCAGTAAGCGCCACAGAGCTGCGTTGCAGCGCGGTGTAAACAGGGGAGTGGCCTCTGAACACCTGTCTGCAACGCAGCTCCCTGACGCATACTAGAGATGCCTGTTGGCCTATTTTGCCCTCAGGGACCCTCAGTATTGAAAGAGAATTAATTCCCCAACTTAAAACGCGCCACAGGGCGCGTTTGCACAGTGGTGAAGGAAGGAGACGTGGCCTATGGTGATATGTCTGCAAGCACAGCCTGTGGCGCGTTTTAAGTTAGAGAATTAATTCCTCCTCAATCCTGTGGGTCCCTGGGGGCCAACTAGCCCATCAGGTCCCTCCAGTATGCACCAGGAGGCTGCGTTGCAGAGAGGTGTTCAGCGGCCACACACCTTTTTACAACACTCTGTAACGCAGCTCTGTGGCGCTAACTAGAGGTACCTGGTGGGCTAGTTGGCCCCAGGGACCCTCAGTATTGACAAGGAATTAATTCCCCAACTTAAACTGCACCACAGGGCGTGTTTGCACACATGTGAACTCAGGCCCCGCCCCCTCCCTTCACCACTGTGCAAACTCGCCCCTTGGCGCATTTTAAGTTGGGGAATTAAGTCCATTTGAATCCTGGTGGTCCAACTAGCCCACCAGGTACCTCCAGTAAGCCCCACAAGGCTGCGTTGCAGAGAAGTTTAAAAAAGGGTGTGGCCTCAGAACCCCTCTCTGCAATGCAGCCCCGTTGCTGCATTGCAGAGGTGTAGGCACCCCAGGACACTGCAGGAGCCAGCCCGGGGGGATGGCAGTCCCCAGGGCCACCACAAGGCTCGTGGAGGGGGGTCGGGCGGCCCCCCTCCCAACATTTAAAAACCCGGGTGGGTGGTGGTCCCCGGGGATGGTGGTCTGTCACGGAACCCCAATTTAAAAACGTAGTGCCCCTGGGAGGTGGCGGTCCCCGGGGCGTGTGGGGGGCTTGAGCCCCCACACAGGTTTTTCTTTCTTTTTTGTTTTTTAAAAAAAAAGCCCTGGGGGAGGCAGTCCCCGGGGCTGCGGGGGGTTGTGAGCCCCCTGCATACATAATGTTAAAGCCCTGGGGGGTGGCGGTCCCCAGGGAGGGGAAGCCCGGTTGACCCCTGAGAGTGGTTTCAGGAGTCTGGATTCACCGAGGTGGGTGGGATCCAGTGGTGGCAGCGAGTGTAGGTCCAGTGCAAGGTGTCCCACTCCCGAAGCCCAGGAGACTGTGCCTGATTCCCCGGAGGAGGAGGATGGGTTAGTGTTGAGGGGCAGGGGAAAGCTGTCCCATCAGTCCTGGGGAGAGTTTGAGGAGGAGTGTTGGACTGTACTGGAGGATTGGGTGGTGAGGAGAGCAGTGGAGGATTGGGAAGGGCTGTGCCATGCCGTTATCCGGGAGCACATGCTGAGGAGTTGTTTCCCAAGACTGCGTCACCATCTGTTGCAGTGCGGGTTCTCAGACCCCAGGGAACTTGCACGGGAGGCAGACCTCTGGGTAAGTGCCAGAGCGTCTGGGAAGGCTGAGGGGAATGATCCCGAAGGGAGTGAGACGGGGAGGTGTCCCAAGGTACCCCAGCTGCGGCCACCAGGCCTGGAGTGTTCTTTAAGAGAACCCCAGCTTGGGAGGCTAGGCTGCCCCGATGTGCCATCCAGAGGGAGGGATCCCCTTATGTCAGGAGAACCCGGAGCATCATTAATCAGAGCTCCAGGGGTTCGGGGGTCTGACCAGTCACAGGGTCTAGATCTTGGACTGGGGTTCCAGGTTCAGGGGTTGCCTGACCTGGAAGGTCGGGTTCCTGTAAGGCAGGTCCCTACCAAGTTGACTCCCAGGGGTACCACTTCCAGTGGGAGGGTGCGGAACTCTGGGAGGGGGTGCAGAGGGAGGAAGGTCTCTTCTCTGTCACCAGCTCAGCCACAGGGCGCAGATCCCGGGTTGGGTGGCCAGGGACAGGAGTTGCCTGCCCTGGTGGGAGGGACATCTGTAATCAGAGTCCCCCCGGAAGTGACTCCCAGGGGTACTTCTCCGGGTAGGAGGGTGCAGAATTCTGGGAGGGGGTGCAGGGAGAGGGAGGACTCGCCCCTGTCACCGGTTCAGCCTGTGAGTTTCGACTCCAGGTTGGGGAGAGAGTTGTGTGAGGGTGTCCCCAGGTGTAGGAGATGGAGGAACCCAAGGAGGAGAAGTAGGGGGAGGGGAGCCTCGCCCCTAAGGGCTGGTCATTCTGAGGGTGTAGACCCCAGGTGGGTGGACCAGTGGAAATTTGGAGAGAAGAGAGTGGTTCCAGAGTATCACAAGCCTGAGGCTAGAGAATCCCACTCTAGGAAGGAGAAACATCCCACTAGGGAACACCAGTGGGGTGGTTCTGTTGGTGAAGGGAGGGTTGCGAAAGAGAACCATTGGGTTCCAGAGTGGAGGAGAGACTGCAGGTGCTCCTGTAGTTGCAGGCCTGCGTCCACCTTTTTCCGCCCCAAGCAGGGAAGCCCATCAAGGCATTGATGTGTCTACCCTGGCTTTTGGCTGGGGGGGAGTCGTGTTGGACTTGGCCTTTTTCCCCCAAAATTTTTCGCTTTTGACCCCCTTATCTGGATTGTCTCCCCCATGGGATTAAACCTGTATAGGCCATGAGTGGTGTGAGACCCCTTTTGAAAAATGTAATTACCTGACATAATGTGAGCACTTGTAAAAACCCCCATTTTAAAACTGCACCTGACTGAAATGTATTGCTTTTAAAATGGATGCCATGGCCATGGGTTTTGCCACTGGACTGACATAGGTCAGCGGTCTAGTTAATATTACCCAGCTACCCCTAGCTTTTGGAGGGAAAGCCTGGCACCCAGGGTGCTCACCCCCTCCCCTAGAACCAGTTTAGGCTAGGTGTGCCAACATTCTAGAAGGTCCTGGCACTGCCTGGGAGGAGGGTATAAATAGGGGGAAGTGTCACCAGAGAGTCAGTCAGCGCTGGGACAAGGAAGGGAGGGGGACCTGCTGTGAGGTGCTACCGCCACATGGGCCTGTGAGCTGGGCCCTGCACCCCTATAAACCCCCCCGCTGCTGTCCCCATGGGCCCCTGACAAGGGAGGACTCTTCATAGGTCCCTGACGCCGTAGGACCTTGAACTACGCCAGCGCTGAGGGAAAAAGGTGCCCAGAAGAGGAGGAATGCTGTGGGCCTGAGCCCCCCAGGAGGTGAGGAGTGTGCCCCTGGGGCTGGCTGTGGAACTGTGCCCTTTGTGTCTCAGGACCCTGGAAGTTGAGGAGTCCTGAGCGCTAGAAGATCGCAAAGCGCCCCCTGCCAGTGATAGCGCTGTGCCTGCTGTGTGGCCTGAGGAAGTTTGTGACTAAACAGCGCTGAGGGAGCTTACCCCTTGTTGTTGCGCGCGCTCTGCGTGAGGAGAAACTGACCAGAAGGGAGCCTACCCCTCATTGCTGTCCTCTGTGAAAGCGCTGGGTGAAGTTACGCGTTGAACTGAACTGTACAGCTGGGGAAGCGCTAGAATGGTGAAGCGCTAGGAACTTGAATTGTGCCCTGCATAGCGCTGTGTGGTGAAGCGCTGGAGAAGTGCTAAGTTCCTGCCCCCCCCGACCCCCCCCCCCCTCTGCGTGTTCTGAGGAAGGAGCTGAGGTTGTGGGCAGAGGGAGGAGCAGAGCGCTGTGAAGTGCGCCGTTTGCTGAGGAGGAATAGCGCTGGAGGAGCCTACCCTCGTTTTGGCTCTTTGTCCGCCATATAAATAATTAAATAAAGGGAGCCTACCCCTTATCACCGTCGCGGCCCGGGGAGTGTTGGCGCTGCCTCGCGCTGCCTGGTAGCTGTCAGGGAGGCCCCCCGCTGTGGTATGGATCGACGCGGCGGCCCCCGGTACCAGGAGAGGGCCACCGAAGTGAAGAAGGTGCCACGCTAGGCCCTGAGGCCGCGGCACTCGTGTCATGTGACAGGGGCCTGGCCGCGTCATCGGCCCGCCCCCGCCGCGCACGGATTGGCCTGCGCAGCCGTGCCCTGGAGGGCCGCGCAGGGATTGGCCGCTCGCGGCAGCCCAGGAAGAAGAGCGTCGTGAAGCCCTGGGCCCCCGTGTGGGAGGGGGACCCAGGTGAAGGATTGGTGCGGGGCCCCTGGGACTGAGCCCCGATTGCCAGCGACCGGAGCGGGAGGCCACCCCGCCGGTTTGTGCTCCGGAGTGAGGGGCCGGTGACATAGGCGGGGCCGGGGCACACTGTCGGTGCCAGCCCGCCTACCATACGAAGCAGAGCCCTGGGAAAGCCGGGAGAGGGCCCAGACGGGGCCCGCAAGCCCCATCAGCCGTGCCTGCAAAGGAGGAACCAGAGTATCTCCGCCGGTGAGGAAGTGCCCTGGGTGCTGCCGCGAGTCCCGCGGCTGGTTACAAGGCCACAGAGGGGGGCCTCGAGGCACATTGTCGGTGCTTGCCCCCCCCTTATCTCGGAAGCCCCGGGAGAAGGCCGCGTGGAGCCTCCTGACCGCACCCCCTTTGACAAAGGGGCCAGCAGTGTGGTTGGAGCCCGGAGCCAGAACTCAGGAACAGCCGGTGAGTGGGGCCTTAAGCAAATTGTGTGGGGAGCATAGAGGACAACGGGACAAAGGGTCGGTGTCCGCCCCCCTCCTGTCAACTGATAAGGGCCCGAGTGCCCAGAGCCGGGGTAAAGGCCGATAGTGACTGCTGGGGGACCAGTCAATCCCAGGATACCAGTTAGGCCCTTTTGAACTGCCGACATAGACCTCTGTTTACCAGGAAGGCGGAGGGGCAATACAAGATGTCCTAGTGGCCCCCAAGGAACAGTTGCACATTCATCAGTCAAGGGTGATAGGCCTAAGGAGAAGCACATGTCTTCCGGGTGCCTCATTCCCTATGCCTAAGGAGATGGTTACTCCCTCTTAGTAGGTTAATTGCCCACCAGTAAGTGATGAAATGTTCTACGCTAGTCTCTGTTATACTAAACCACCTATTAGAAGGTAATGGAGGGCTAATTCTTTATTGAGATGTGTTGCATTGTTGACTTGCTCCCTTGACCCTACTCTAAGGAAATGTAATGCTGAAATGTTTTACTCCTGACCCAGGGAAGAGTAATTCCAACTTGATGCTACGGCTACTGAGGGGTGTTTCATTTGGGAAAGTGTTTATATCTAATGAGATGCTTTACAATGAAAGAAATGTTATGTCCTCATTCAATGAACTGTTTATTCCTGCTGACGGACAGGTGTTATTTTGGCATAAGTAATTTTATCCCTGCCTAGATCCTTACTGGCATATCCAGTCCTGCGTCAGGAATTGTCGGGGTATGCCCCATGTTAATGAACAAGCCTCGCGGATTTATTCCAGGTGTTCCTGTTTATTGCATACTGTGATAACCTGTTGATATTCCCTTACAGGGGTGGGGAGTGGCGTATTACGCCTGCAATGTATGTATGTTAATGCAGGATTTTGAAATTACAGCAACCCCCCGAGGATGAGAGCCTGAGTTGGCCCCAGGTCTAATGCTCATTTAACCAACCACTTTTATTACAGCATGGACTTTGGTCTCAACCCTTTTTATCCCCTGTAAATAATCCCCCTCTGAAGTACTTGGCTCTGGTGCCAGTTGGCGCCGTGTTATGATGACACTGTTAATGCATTTTTGCCTTGCAGGTTGGAGATACTAAACTGCTTAATTTTCCAACTCAAATTGGTGTCCTGCCTCTTTTGTAGTGTGCCTGGTGTGTTGACTGAGGGTACTGCGTGAATGCTTCACATGTCCTCGAAGTTTGGCCTGCCCGCTTGATGCCATGCTACCCCCTTTGAGACTTGGGCAACCCCCATTTCCAACAGCCCTCCATTATAATAAACAACATTGCCCAGGGACTTGGCCCCCCCCCGGGGGCTAATTAGCACTTATGTGGGCTTTGGTTTTTTTTTCACGGGAAACGCGCATCCTACACGCATGCCGTGATTTAAAAAAAAAAGAAAATACTTTTTTTGGGCCTTTGGGGTCCTTGTGGGACCCCCTGAGCAGGCCTAGGGGGCCAGGGTGTTTCTACCCTGCCCCCTTTGCGCCTTTTGTTTTTCAGTTTTCTTGTGCCTCGGTTCTACCAAGAAACAAGATGGCTGCCAACACCTCCTGGTTTGGAGTGTTGACAGTTGACAACCAATTAGCATGCAGCTCGTGCTCATAAGGATACGGGGAGGATACGCGTACCCTACGCGCCAATAGATATATTTATGATTTTACTTTTGATTTTCTCAGGAACTACTGCACGGATTTCCACCATTTAACAAAAAGCATGAACTGTGGACCAAACTCTACCTTTTTGCCAAATTTGGTGTAATTCCGTTCAGCAGTTCGGGCTGTAGCCGCGGCTAAATTTCCCAATGGAAAATTGCATAGGGAAAACACGTTTTGGGACCCCCTTTTTTCTCACCCCCCGCTTCATGAATCACCCTGAAACTTTCAGGATAGGAGCGGAGCGGGCCATCTTCTTGGTGAATTTCATGAAGATTCGACAACCGGCGCCAAAGTTATTCCAAATAGAATGTTGCTGATTTCCTATGGAAACTAGGTCCTAACTATATCTACCTACTGGCGACCGCCAGTAGGTAATATAGATATAGATATATATACTTTCTGCTCCTCCTCTTTAGTATAGTAAGCCCCATATGTCAGGATATCAGTTTGCCTGTATCTTAATCTTGCACTCAAAAGGAGAGTACTCCAAACATGGGTTTGTACCGGCTTTGCAGGAAGTATAGGTTAGTGACCATGTCCAACTGATATATAGATAAAATGTAATTTTAGGACATGCTGAAGGGTTAAGGCATCTCCTAATAAGCCTGGGCCTTACAAGAACCTAAATGGTGACAGTATCATTTCATCTTCATTTGCAATGTTGGGTCAGCGATTGTGCTTCATAACACCTGAAGTAATGGTTGATATGGGCTTGCTCCACAGCCTGGTCACGACTGAGGGTAGACATTTATAGTTCATGTGAATATTTGGAGTCATGTGTGAGTTCTAGTGTCCCCTGTAGTGCTATGGTCGGCAATGGTGTTTGTGGAGTGTGACATAAACGTTTGAAGTTTTGCTATGATAGTCATTGGTCTTAACTGCATTGCTGTTATGTGATCGGGCTGATTTTTTAAATTGCCATTATTTACCACCTTCTCTAAGGTGGAAGAACACTACGGTGGTAGTGCCAAGTCTGCTGGACGTCACTGCTACTTGTATTGTAATGTAAGAGCATTTCTAAAGCGCACTGTAACCCTACGGGCATCCTGGCAGCGCTGTGACACCTAAGTTACTGACTAGGGCTGCTGCACATCAAACTGAGGAGATCATGCTCTGGGAAAGAGCCAAGTCTTGATTTTTTTTCGAAACAGCATCAGATCCTGTATCTGTCTCCATTCAAGGGGGAGGGTGTTCCAGAGATGGGCGGCTGCCACTCCAAACACTCTACCCCCCATGGTTACCCTCTTAACTTTGGGTATGATCACAAGGTTAGCTGATGAGGAACAGAGGTTACGTATAGGGGCATACCATCCAAACATCTTTTGTATAGGTTTGGGTCCGAGTCCATGTAGACCCTTGAACACTAAACAGAAGGACTTGAACTGTACTCTTTAAGCCACTAGGAGCCAGTGCAGCTCTGCCATAGCCTGAGAAGAAGATGATCGGCGTGGTCTCATAAGGGCAAGTTTTGCTTCTGCTGCCTGAATTCTCTGGAGTCTCTCCAGCAGATATTTTGGGGACTCCAGTAGCAAGGCATTGCAGTAGTCCAGACGGCTCATGGTGGCACTCCTGACCACTGAGGCTCTGGCCTGAGTGGGTAATACTTGTAGCACCTTCCGCAATTCTCTAATAAGATTATAGCAGTTTCCCACCAGCTTGTTGACATGGGATTCTAAGTTCAACTTGTGGTTTAAGCTGACCCCCAGGTTTTGCACAGTTCTCACGGGTACTAGAGGCACCTCCGTGGGAATAGGCCAAAAGTTGGTAGGAAGTGCTGGCGGTACTCTACCCACTGCGCAGTCCAGAATCTCAGTTTTTTCATTATTAAATTACAGGGCAGGGAATTGTCTCTCAACCAGTCTACCATTTCCTGCATACAGGACTGAAAGTTCTCTAGGGCACTATCATGGTCCCCTTCCAAAGATAGGATCAGCTGGGTGCCATCAGCGTAGTTCACCAACATAGTGTTAAATGACTTGATAATGCCTATCAGCGGCCGCATATAGGCATTGAATAGTATGGGGCTGATTGAGGACCCCTGAGGTACTCCTTAATTGATGTCAATGACGTCCAATTGAAAGGGAGGGTGGGCCACTGCCTGCTGTCTGTTGGCCAGATGTGACTGAAACCATCTCAAGGCCACCCCTACCACCCCCATTTCTTCCAGCCTAGCAAGGAGGATCACATGATTGACCATATTGAAAGCAGCAGACAGGTCGAGCAAAATCAGAATGGCCGATTCTCCCCTGTCCGCACACATTCGGAGATCTTCCAGGACGGTTATCAGAGCAGTTTCCGTCCCATGACCTGGGTAGAACCCAAATTGCTTGTCCTCCAACTTGGTATTAGCCTCCAAGAATTCGGACAGCAGCCTGCTAACCAGGCGTTCCACTATCTTCATGGGGTATGGGAGCAGAGAGATGGAGCGACACTTTGGGCTGGGAGATGGCTATATCAGTTGGACCAAAGTGTTATACACGGCGGCCATGGCGAGAGTTCGAGTGGGCTCGCTTATCTCGAGTCAGTATCAGGTGCGACGTGGAACCAGACAAGGGTGTTCATTGTCCCCCCTACTGTTCGCGTTGGCGATGGAACCGTTTGCGGCTGAAGCCATATCAGGGCGCTACTATAAGGGACTAGTTTATAGAGCCAAACCACAGGCCATCTCGCTGTACGCGGACGACCTTCTGCTGTTTTTAGCTAACGCGGATGAGGAATTGGAGGGAGCGAAGCGACTTCTCGGAATTTTCGGGACATTGTCGGGTCTAAAGGTTAACTGGGCCAAATCCTGCCTATTCCGGTTGCGACAGGGGGAGTTGCGCCCTCTCAACACCCAGGAGCTCAGATGGGAGCCTCACTGCCTACATTATTTAGGTGTCTATGTATATCATACGGCAGCGGATATGTTGGATGGAAACGTCACCCGTTAATGCACTGAAGGGGAGCATGCACTCTCGATGACGGGCCGCGTCTCCTTGCTGAAGATGATAGCGCTTTCACGGCTGCTATACTACTTCCGCACATTACCGGTATGGATTCCGAGTTCCATCTTCCGCCGATTAAGATCGCTAGTGATAGCATTTCTATGGGGTACGGGCAGGCGACGGATAGCGTTGGACACCCTCTTGCGGCCCAAGGATGAGGGAGGGATGGCAGTGCCTGATTTTGAGGGCTACTATTTGGTGGCACAGTTACAATCCTTTACTCAGGAGATTGCGAGGGTCTACCGAGGTCCAGAACAGAACAGAGACGAGGGTACCCCACGCCATGTGCTCGCGTACATTACCCTTCACCGAAGACTCCTCGTCAGAGATTTATCTGTAGAGGAGCAGACGTTTAGACTTTGCTGGAACCGTGCGCGCCGAAGAGCGGGGATTCGGCGGATGTATGCACCGGAGATTCCGCTGGGAATGATCACGGCGCTACCTCACAGTGGGGATTGGTCGAAACTCCAGGGCTGGGAGGATTCTGGGCTACAGATGTTAGGTGACCTCTATGAGGACGGGGTATTGCTCCCGTTCCAGACTCTGCAAGAACAGTTCGATCTACCCAGGGGGGATTATCTGAGGCACGCTGCAGTAATCGGAGCCATGCAGGAACATTGGGGTGAGGGACTGCAGGAACCTGCAACTTCTATGGCCTGCCAATATACGATGATGGCAGCAGGCACTTTTAAAGCGGTGACCTGCCTGTATTCCCGAATGCTGCGGGAAACCCTGCAGCCACTTACTGCCCTGAAAGCTAAGTGGGAACTGGACCTCCAAATGGAGATCCCCGACACCACCTGGGGTCAGCTGCTGCGGAGGGCGAGGAAGAGCACGAGAAATGCCAGAATCCAACTTATACACTTTTACATTCTCCACAGGGCATACCTCACACCAGGGAAACTGAAGCAATACTTTGGAGTAGAACAGGCGGCGTGCCCTAGATGTAACACAATGGAGGCGGACCTGGGTCATATGTTATGGGATTGCCCCCAACTGAGGGATTATTCGCTAGAGATCGGAGAAGCACTGAACAATGCTACAGACAGGGAGTTGCAATATACTAAAGCGGTGGGAGTGCTGCACTGGTTTCCTCACACGCCCAAAAATAAGACGACCAGTAAGTTTATAGATATGGGGCTGATATTAGCGAAGAGGGAAATCACTAGGAATTGGAAATCCAAGAGGGGGCCCACGTACAAGCGATGGTACAATGAATGCCTAAAGTGGGCGGCGAGCGAAAGCACCTTGCGATATCAACTAGCTAGACGGGCTGCAAACGAGAAGGCATTAGAAAGGGCGAGAGCGTGGGAGACACAAGTGCAGGCACTCCGAGATGGCACTGGAGAGGAGGAGGGCGAACACACAGACACTGACATGGATGAACCCACTAGTACACCAGGCACACACTAGTAGCGAATGTTACATTCCGCCTCGCACACACCGGAACTTACGTTATCTAGTATTCCATTGTAGCGCAGACACGGGGGTGGGTTTGGTAGTTTGGGGGGTTGCTGTTAGGGGGAGGGGGCGGGGTGAAAATATAAAAGCGGACCACGTTATCCTAATGCCCAAGCCATCGTGAACTGGAGGAAAATGCAGAGGATGAATATGTCACCGGCGCCGCCCGGCCTTCTGGATGTGGGCATACAGGCTGTGTAACTGTGTCGCTCAGGCACACTTTATATTTCACTACTGCATTGATAACATACTTATTGTTGTAATGTATACACAGAGATTTGGTACTGCAATAAAAACGATGTTACAAAAAAAATGGGAGCAGAGAGATGGGCCTGTAGTTTTTTAGGCATTTAGGGTCTGCTGTTTGTTTTTTCAGAAGGGGAATTACTATTGCCTGTTTCCAGCAGGATGGAACTAACCCGCTGCCTAAGGATTGGTCGCACAGCTGGCGAAGAACTGGAAATATTTCCGAACCAAGTTCCCTCCAAATTTTATGAGGAAGAGGGTCCAGGGGTGAACCAGATGTAACTCCTAAACCTATCTTTATAAATTCTTCCCTTGAGGATAGTACAAAGTGGTCCAGGGTGGCGTTCTGCTTTGATGGCAACACCCCTCTGTCCTTAACCCCAGTTACCTTTGGTATTTGTCTGTCCTCCTGCTTTACAGTGGTAGATGTGTCCTCCATCTTCATCCCTTCGATGATCTTGCTTATCTGTTCCTGGAAGAAGGAAGCCAGACTATCACATAATTCCTGTGTATGCAAGATCTTATTTTTGACACAGTCAGGGTTGACCATGTTTTTTACTATTCCGAAGATGCTTTTAGTACTATTGGTTGACTAATATTCTGCTTTGGTAGTGACAATAGCTTTTTTATAAATGATTATTTTCTCCTTCCAGATGGCCTTTTTGTCCTCTGCGTAAAGCCACTCTTCTTCAGTGGGCAGTGATTTTGGGGGGGATGTTAAACTCCGCAAGAGTGAGAGGCCTCACTTTCCCCCGACCCCTCTTGATGCATACTTCCTACTATACACTCTTTCGTAGTTGTACATTGCTGTGTTACACACTTTTAGTACACAGATTCTCCAATGGAGAACACATCCACAAACAAGATGGTGATCCAAATTTGGATATGCGTGAGGTTCACACACATTTTCCGTTCATTAAAAGGGAAAAAATTATAAAATATTAACTGCAACATTTAAATCCGATGATGCAAATTAGAAATTTTAATTGGTGAACAGAAAAATACACTCACTACTTTTGTCTACCGGGTGCCCTCAACTCCAATGAATGTGCTGCACGCGCCAATATCCTACATCTACTTTCCCTCGCCTGCTGTCCTGTCACAGTGGCGCAGTTAATAAACAGGGACAGGGTCGCCTTAGAAACTAGCGTACACACAGACACATACATCCCACTCAGCTGCACCCTTCTGTGCTTCCAGCCAGGCACTTTTAGCATTCCCAGGAGCGTTCGCTCCATTTGATTTCGTTTTAGAGCAGTTGACACAAAGATGACGGAGTGATTTATGGCGTGTGCTGTCGGGCCAACCACAGACACTCCCCTGCTCCCACTCAAACCTAAATCATCAAAGGAAATGAAAATCTGCCCCTGGTCAAAGCGTGTATTAACGACTGCCCTACCTCCCGGTGACCCGAACTTGGCCAGCACTGGGGCACTGTGACTTTGGCACCTCTCTGCAGTATGTTTGTATCTCTCGGTATGTAACTCGAGGGCACCTCCCGCTGGAACTTGGCAGGGCAAGAGAGGTCCTGTCCACAACGAGCATCTGTTCCCACAGCCCGTCTCAGGAATCCACCGCGCTGTCCGAGGGGGCGGGCACGGGAACAGGTGTACCACATGGAACAGCAGCCTGACCCACTACTCGTCTAATCTCAGCTGAAAGGATTCATCACTTGTCCACCTCCACACATTGTGGTCAGGCCGCTCGCTGATGTGCGCAAAGCATAGATAATTCAATATGTCTCTGGAGGTCAGGGTCTCTCAGCCCTCTTGGTTCCCAGACCGGGTGAAACAAGGGGGCAGATTTACAAGAAAGTTCTGCAGCCCATGGTGCAAGGGTGCCTGCGCCGGCGCTTGGCAGCTTTTTGTGCGCCAGCGCAGGGAAGAGCACAGGAATGCAACATATTCTTGTAAATATGTCGCATTCCAGTGCTCTGAAAGTGTCGCAGCGTGGCACCCTTGCACCATGGTGCAAGGATGCCTGCGCCATGGGGAGATTGTTTTTGTGCAGGAAGGGGCACCTTCCTGCACAAAAACAATCACTAAAGGCTTATTCCTCTTTCAATGCATGCTTTAGAATGCAGCACGCATTGAAAGAGGAAAAACACGAGGAGAAATGAAAACATTTCTCTTTGTTGCGCCTCGCTACGCCACTTCTAGGGTGGTGTAGCATTCAGACGCATCTCCAGAAATACGATTTCTCATAAATCTGGAGATGTGTCTTGTTCTATGGGTGTTGCGTGGGAACACCCACAGCAACACCCATGGAACGCCCCTTCAATGCAAAGTGCTGCGTGTGAAGGTGCTGTATTTACAAGGAGAGGAAAAGTCACGCAGGGTGGCTTTTCCTGTCCTTGTAAATATGGAGGAGCCCCCTGCGCCACCAGTACGTCACGAAAAGTGACGTACCGGTGGCGCAGGAGGCTTGTAAATCTGCCCCAAGAAGTCTAGGGAACATGATTCAGCTAAACAGGGCCTGAGTAGGTAATCGCTGCACTGGGGCAAAGGTGTGCATTATTTTTGCAGCTTGTGTAGCAGGAAAGGCCTTGCTGATGCAAATGTGTATGTACGAGTTGTGCGTTAATGTTGACGTCTGTGTGTATGAGTGCTCGTTTTTCCAATTGGACAAGACGCGAGTACATTTAACTTACATTTTAAATGTGTATATTCTAAATGCTTTAATGTATGAATAAAGCACTTGCACCTGAAACGCTGAGCAGAGTCATGTGGTGTTAATTTAGGGATGCATAGGTGAAATTGGGAACTTTTTAGATCTGGTGTTAATGAAAACCTTTTGATTTTACTAAAATGACATATTTATAATATATACAGTTCTTTTACACGGAGGCACTTCGGATTTAGCAGCGTGGTAACAGCGGGACACCAGCGGACCTAGCCCACACCTCGCCGCACCCGCTCCGCGGGTGCCGCATCGCCCAGGTGTGTGGAGCAGCTGAAGGGGAGGTCTTCCAAGGCGGATTTTGGTGAGAGGCTCGGCGGGGCTGCGAGCGTGCGGGACTCCAATAACCAGGAGTCCCTGCCAGACCGGGAACCAGCATCCGGTCCACTCTCCCTGCTGGCCCGCCCCCGCGCCCCGCAGGACACTAAAGGCGTTCTCTACCTTCCCTCCCTGGGACACAGTTCTTTTACACGGAGGCACTTCGGATTTAGCAGCGTGGTAACAGCGGGACACCAGCGGACCTAGCCCACACCGCTGGTGCCGCATCGCCCAGGTGTGTGGAGCAGCTGAAGGGGAGGTCTTCCAAGGCAGATTTTGGTGAGAGGCTCGGCGGGGCTGCGAGCGTGCGGGGACTCCAATAACCAGGAGTCCCTGCCAGACCGGGAACCAGCATCCGGTCCGCTCTCCCTGCTGGCCCGCCCCCGCCCCCCGCAGGACACTAAAGGCGTTCTCTACCTTCCCTCCCTGGGACACAGTTCTTTTACACGGAGGCACTTCGGATTTAGCAGCGTGGTAACAGCGGGACACCAGCGGACCTAGACCACACCTCGCCGCACCCGCTCCGCGGGTGCCGCATTGCCCAGGTGTGTGGAGCAGCTGAAGGGGAGGTCTTCCAAGGCGGATTTTGGTGAGAGGCTCGGCGGGGCTGCGAGCGTGCGGGGACTCCAATAACCAGGAGTCCCTGCCAGACCGGGAACCAGCATCCGGTCCGCTCTCCCTGCTGGCCCGCCCCCCGCCCACCACACACCCTTTATCACAGTTGTAAACTCCCGCAGCGTGGGACGCAGCTCGGGGCGAAGACCGGGCAAAGAGCGGGCCGTTTGAGGCCGTTCGAGGACTGAAAAGACTGGACTGGGCCACCCTCTATCTCCCTTGGCTCAACTACCCGGATTACTTGGGTCATTATTGTATTCCCCTTATCGTATTGCCGGTTTCGGTGGTGTGACTATCTTGCCAAGCCATGTGCTCTCGGACAACCCGGAGTAGGGCCGCCAAGGGTGGGCCACCAACAAACGGCCCCATGGATGATTTCATTACTCGCACTAATCTAGCCATAGACAAAGAAATCTCCAAACTACAGACTCGTGTCTTCTTGGATTTGGCTTGCTGCTAGAAGGCTGTCCCAGGATATTGCCAGGTCAAAAAAATCTTCCTTGGGACATATAGCATCGGCTGTTACTCCGGAGCGTCTGATCATTCCTCACTGCGTAATTACGCAGGCAGACGTCCATCAGTCCCTGATCCCATCCATTTCTCCCCCAGCCTTGTGCCCAGCAACCCAGTCAGGCAAACAAAACCTATCCGTGGCTATCCCCAATCAGCAAGTTACCCCTAACTCCCCTCCTCTGGCAATCCCAAAAACACCTGTATGTAACAACACTAAAGGTAAACCACCCAAAAGGAAACGCAATTCTAGGTCCGCATACTCTCGTAAGAAGGCCAAAATTGCTGTGGCACACCAGCTGAATGTGGGAAGTGTACCCATGCCTAATGCAATAGGAGGGTGTGCCTCTCTGGCACAGGCACAACGAGAGGGGGGCAAAGAGGGAACAGCCTCTGCATCCACCATCACAATTGCAGAGGAGGAGGGCTTACACCTAGAGGGCCAGGAAGGGAAGGACGGGGAATTCATAGGTATAGTCTGGAAAACCTTAAAGAAACTTCTCTCTCCTCTAGACCTTAGACTCTCACGCATCGAAAATAATCTGCTAGAGATGGAAAAGAGCATTATTGCCTTGGCCACTCTTGGCTTGAGAAGTCTAGAAAATCAAGGCCTCCTGGTAGAAGACCCAGTCCCACAAGCCCCACAACTTCCCCCTCCAGCACCCGCCATAACACGGCCGGTTCCGAAACCTCGGACCGTGGGTGTGGATCAAAATATTGCCGTTCTCCAAACTAGGACTCCTAAGCTCCCCACCTCCCAAACTCCTGTATATCCTAATACTGGCGTTCTCCTAAGGCCATCAGCCAGTGAAGCTGTTCACCAACCGACCCAGGGCCCGCGCACTAGGAATAATTTTAGAGGGGGTTACATTGATCTTCCTCTGGAGGCCAATGATTACGTGGTTGTATTGACGGGCATCCCCCAGATTGAAAATGATCACCAGGAGAACCATTGGTCACTGAAGAATAAGATTATGCACTGGCTCAATGTGAACAGACCAATTCCAGATGGCCGGAGAAGCAGAGTCCTAATGGTTCGTCGAGTTACCTGGGTGGGTCCCTCAAGGAAATCCAGTCCCGGGGACTGTATAGTGGTGACTTTCGAGGACCCACATACGGCCCATCACATCTGCTCATGGCCCACTGGTGAAGGTTCTCCCATTATACCCATTATACCCATTATTGTCCTTCTTCTATCCGCCACGCCCTATGCATATCCAGGAAGGTAACTGGTCTTTTGTACGTCATCAGACATGGAGGAGGCACCCGAACAAATATCAAGATTTCCCTGGACGCTGGCATGGGCTATCAACCACGAACAGGTTTGGTTGTCTCGAAGATGTAGATTGACTCCCAAGGCAAGCTGTTCTTAGATCTGCGAAAAAGGCTCCTTCACCTCTAGCCCTAGGGACCTCAGAATCCTTATTCCTGACGACAGAACCTGTTGTCATTAACCCCTCAGCTCTAGAAGAAATGCCACAAGCTCTGTTAAAAGAGGGGGGATTGAACACCTTAAGCACTCTAGAAACTCAAGAAGTAGCGCAGGAGCTGTTTACATCCCCTATGATTCCTCTGTCACCTCTTAGGATGGCTCCAGCAGATGGGAAGCAGATCACTGCAGCCAGGGCTCTTATCCAACCACAGAACGAGCCCTCCCAAAGGTATAATAGAGCTGTTGCAGTAGAGGCAGGATTGGAGTCTTCTCCGGCTATACCTGCCATTTCGCCCAGGCGGGTCACCCCAGGTAAACCTCTGTTAAAGATCTTAAGTTGGAATGTGGCAGGGCTTGCTCGTAACTTTGACATCCCAGAGTGGAACGCCTTTTTGGACTCTTTTAACATCTGTCTTTTGCAAGAAACCTGGTGCCTAGAACCCAGGCACAGAGTTGGTTTTACAACTTACTTCGTTCCAGCTTCCCAGCAACATGGTAGCAAAGGTCGCCCATCTGGCGGCCTTCTTATATGGGTTAGCATCGCACTGGGTTTAAGTGTAAGCCATAAAACCACTCAATCTCCTGATCTCCAGAGGATAACCATACACTGTCAGGGGGGTAGGAAGCTAGAAGTGTTTAACCTCTATTTAAGGGGGGCCAGGGGAGGGGTATTTTCGCTATCTTCCACACGATTAGGCAGCAAATTAGAAGCCTGCAGCATTGACTCCTATGTTCTCCTCGTAGGTGACTTTAATTGTTGCTTCGAGCCACTGGCTAGGGAGGACATTTTGGACACTTGGGAAGACGATACAAGGAGAGGTATCCCCACGCTGACCCTAGAACCGATACAAAAATGGACGCAGAGTGCAATAGACATCAACGCACTCTGTATGGAACACGACCTGAGAGCAACCAATGGTCGTTCCAAATCAGACCTCAGGGGAGCACACACTTACAACTGGGTGGGACACACCTCCAGAGTTGATTATATTATGTTGAACCACAACCTATGGCCGTTTCACCAAGACATGGAAGTCATACTGTCCTGCGACAGCGATCACAATCCTCTATCCTTAACCCTCATTCCGCCGTGGCACGACAGAAACCCAGCCAAGGCCGCTTACACGTGGAAAACATCTCACGAACTTGCTCCTTCAAACTGTGGTAGGCGGTTAAAATGGGCTAAAGTAGCAGCGGATGAGGGAAGGATGGCGCAAGCAAAGACTATAACGACAGCCGTGGGGTCGCGTCTTGACGCCCTGGGAATCACTGGACAAGCTGTCCTAACGACATTCACAGAAACCATTGCGGCCCTAAGTGAACTGTTTATCATTCCTCAAAATAGGGTGAGGGCCGCAACGAGAGGTGCCTCCAAAGCAAGAGACAAGTGGTATTCCTCAAAATGCCGGGTTGCTAAAGGGGAACTTATTTCGGCAGTGAAATCCAAGGACCCAGGCAATATCAGACTTGCCAGGAAATCATATAAAAAAACTATAGCCATGGCTAAGGAGGCTCATGAATTCAACTTCTGGAGTGAGTTAAGGAGGCGAGCACTAAAAAAGACTCCAAGGGGTTTTGGGATCTGATGAGAGCCAGGGACAAGCCCCTTGATGTACAACTTACCTGCAACATCCCTGGTGAGGCCTGGTTTGCCCATTTCTCCAAGCTATACTCCGTCCCACCAGGTGTATTACAACCAAACATGGGTTTTCTATCCAGATCTCCAGATGCCACCGCAATCAAGGATTGCCCCTTCAATATTAAGGAAGCAGAAGGGGCAATCAGGTGCCTTGTTGCAAACAAGGCTGCTGGCCCAGACGGCATCCCAGGCGATCTGTTGAAGGAAAATCCATACTTGTGGAGTAGATTAATTGCCTCGCTCCTGAACGAGGCTGTGTTGGGAGGTTCTCTTCCTGATTCTTGGAGGGGCGCTGAGGTCGTCCCGAATTTTAAGAAAGGCTGTCGGGACGACCCAGCTAACTATCGCCCAATTAGCCTGCTTGACTCGACACAAAAGGTTGCGGGCAAAGTAGTACTAGGTAGGATCCTGCAATGGGCCGAAGAAAACCAGGTTTTGTCAGATTTCCAGGCTGGATTTAGAACAGGGACAGGCACTATCGAGCAGACATTTCGCCCTCTAATGCTGTATTGGAAAGGGGTTGTATTGGGCAAGGGCAGTTTGTATTTAGTCTTTATAGACTTGCGGACTGCCTTTTACCTGGTCCCACGAGCCCAACTGTGGAATGTCCTAGATGGGTTGGGTACCCCCCCCCCCTATTTGTTGGGATTGCTCATCAAGTTCCATGAAAGCAACTTTGCCCAGATTAGGTGGGGTGTCCAGGGGCAAAAAACATCCTGCATCCCTGTAGATAGGGGCGTCCGCCAGGGTTGTGTGCTAGCCCCCACACTGTTCTCACTTTATGTGAACGGAGTGGTGGAGCATCTTCTTCAACAACCAACAGACGCACCGTCCCTGGCTGGCAGAAAAATACCTACGCTCCTATTCGCAGATGACACCCTCCTAATCTCAAAATCTCCAGCAGGCATCCAAAGTTGCTTTCTAGCTTTAAGGTCTTCTGTGACACCAAGGGCCTAACTATAAATGTAAGCAAAACCAAATTCCTTGTTTTAAACCCCCCTAGGAAATCTGTTATTCCTCCTGTTCTAGACTCAGTCCCACTCGAAAGAGTCAAGGAGTTCAACTATTTGGGCATTCGACTCTGTGACACCATGAATTGGAAGGCCCATCACCAAAAGGTCTTTTTGACTCATAAGAGGGTCACAGGGGCCCTGCTAAAAGAACAACGTGCCTCATCTCTCAAACCCATTGGGGCACTATTAGACATCTACAGGGCAAGGGTGGTGAGCGCGGCACTATATGGTGCGGAACTGTGGGGTGTTCAGAGAGTTGACACCTTAACCTACCTCGAAAATAACTTCCATAAAGATCTAATGAAGTTACCACACAGTACCCCTACACTCCCTCTCTTACTTGATGCAGGTACACGCCCAATATGTGAACAAGCTAGGCTACGACCCCTCTTATTATGGGCCCGGATATGGAATGTACCAGAACTGTGCAGCTATGCTGATGCCCTAAGAGAACTCTTATCCTTACCGGGCTGGCACAAGGTCGGTTGGCTCAGGGAAGTCAAGCAGCTTCTCTACGAATTGGGTCTAGGAGACGCTTGGGTCAATAGAACAGCTCCACCCAAACCGATGCTCAAGAAGATTTACTGGACATGGGTGGCTAACGAGAGAATGTGCAACTCTAAGCTATGTAAATCTGTTGTTGAGTTCCTTTTAATCAAGGAGCTCCCTCATAGAGAACTATACCTGGACTTGATTTGTAACCCGGGTGACAGATCATTGTACTTCAAATTTAGGGTGGGAGTACTTCCCTTAGGGCTGTTAACTTCCACTTGGAAGCCACCATTACAAACTATTCCATACTGCCTCTTCTGTGATTCAAGGGTGGAGTCTATTGCCCATCTGTTGTTTGAGTGTCCCGCATATGCAGCGCCCAGGTCGAGATGGCTGAAGCCACTATGCAGGAGCCTGGGCACCAGATCGCACTTGGAAGCATTACGCATATTACGATCGGATGCTCGTCCCTTCTTCGCCTGTTCCATGGCAACATTTTTGGGCTGGGCTTGGCGGATAAGAACTGCAAAGAAACTGCTGCTCCAGTAATGTGTATTTTGCTTGAACCTGTTTTAATTTGTTCTTATGCTTGGGCAATTAATCCGCTTCCTTGATACTTTTATTGACTTTGTAGATTTTATATCATGTGTACTGTTATATTGCTTTTACCTACTTTTGCGCTGTAATGCTTTTATGATATGCTAATATATCGAAATAAAGCTATTCAAACAAAAAAATATACTTACCTATAGGAGCTTTTAAGCTTCCCTCATCATCATTTGGTCTGTGGTTGTGTCATTCATATATTTCTTCAGTGAGGGAATATGTCAGCTCACTTCAGCCATTGGCTAACTTCACTGTGAGTGACAGCTTTCTGAATAAATAAGTAAATGAATGGAAAAATTGTGAAGCGCAGCGGAGACCCTAATACGGGTGTTTTTGCACAAACACCACTTTGAGGAAGGAAGTAACTGAGGGGCATATGCACAAGGAAAGTGGCGGAGAGAGGAGTTCGCCTTTATGGCTTAATGCCTCTCTCCTCTACTTCAGAAATGCAGGGCTGCACCATATTTACAAGAATATGGTTCAGCCCTGCGTTTCCCCCAGCGCTGGCGCTACACTTAGCAGCCTGGCCCCAATGCAGGCACCATTGCACCATAGTGCAAGGGTCTCTGCATGCAGGGGAATATTGTTTATATGCAGGAATGTCCCCCTTCCTACACATAAACAATCTTTAAATGCCGTTTTGTAACTTCTATATGTGTTGCTTAATGCAGCACACAGAAGTTGCAAAATAGCATTTTAAAAAATGATTGTTTATGTGCAGGAAGCGGGACCTTCCTGTACATAAACAATCATTGGCCTTTTGCTGTTTTCATTTGTGCTTCTAAAATTCTCTAGACACTCATAAACCCCATGTCCAGCATCACACTTCTGAACCTTCACCCTGCTTGCTATTCTATACTGGAACACTCTTCCCTGGATGTGAGAACGAAAAACATGCTTACAGTCATTGAACAATAACCGGAATTCCCGTCTCTTAAACCAGGAGATCTGACTGTAAAGAAGGTTTGGGCTATATGGGACCGCTCCCCTGTTTCCAATGGCTTGTCCGTGGTTCACAATCAGAAACATCTCTTCTAAACTATGTGGTTAACAATTTCTTATCAGTTCATATGTATCTCACTAATTTCTATTGCACAGCTTTCCTGATAAAATGCTCTGTCTCTGAACATAACTAGGAATACAAATCGTGATGAAGAAGGAATGTTTAAAGAGGGCGGGTCTACAAATTTCAACGATAACTACTGCTGAGAATTGTGTCAATAAAACATTGGGCTTGATATGATAGAAGCAATTATTGTATGCCTTCAAGAATTGTGGGACTCATATGTGTATAATGTTCCTGACTGGTATTTACCTGAGGAGAAAAAGTTGGTTATGAAATCTGTGGAATGTTTTGCTTCTTCCTCACTGGCCTGCTTCGATTCTAGGAGTATTAATCATCCCTTCCTGTTATGTTATGCAGATTTGTAGAGCCCACTATCACCCAGTGGAGAGGGGGTATCCTGGCGCTGAGCAGGTGTGGCTAGGTACACCTAGCGCCTAGTGGGACTACTCGAAAGCCAGATCTTCAGTTTCTTGTGGAATTCAAGAAGTGAGGAGGAGGCTCGTATGTGTAGCGGCAGGCCATCCATGCATCCCTCCATTGCCCAAGCATTGGAGGGGCGCACACAGTGACTTCACGCCGGCCCCTGCCACCACACAACATACCTTGCAGCTGGGCAGGGAGCCTGGAATATCCTAGCAGCCTCTGTGTGAAATGAGCCATCTCTCTCTGAAGCCCAGTTGTGATGACACTTTGCTTTGTCGCTGTCTATCAAGGATAGGGACGTCCAAAGGGAACTGAGGGGTCTGGCAGTACTTACAGGGGGTGCCGGCTCGAGTGAAACACAGTAAACCCATTTCCATCAGCTACGTCTCCCTGTTTCTTTTTAATGGGTGCAGTTACACTTGTGTTACATACACATTTCAATGTGAATAGTGCATTTGACATACCAGGAAGTGCATACATTCTGACAATGGTTGCATGTGGAGCTCATTTTTGTGCAGTAGGAGTTATCTTCTATCATCAGACTACGACCATAAATACAGAAAAAAGGCAGAAAAATTAGAAGAACCAGAAAGAGGAAGGCAGGAAAACATTGGCGGGAGGGGGGGGGGGGGGGGGGAAGGAGAATGAAAGAAGACCCGCGAGGGCCAAGTAGAGACAGGACGTATAGTGTGTAGGAAGAACGAGCCATGAGGTGGAAATCAAGACCTGGCAGCGTTGGCACTTGCCACCCCCACCGAGAGTGGGCTCCAAAGAAAGCCTGCGGACCCCTGCCTGACCTCGTGTTTTTTCAGACTATACCGAGGCTGATTGTCTGCACCGGCTGCCGCCCTGCCTGCACCCAAGACGCAGGCTGGTTGCTTTAAATAGGCCCCTGGCTTCGCATCCCTCTGCTATTGGTTCCCAAGTGCGCGCGTGAAAGATCTTCAGCTGCATCTCTCCCCGGACCGGATTGGAAGTGAGAGAAAGTGCTGGCTCCGCGCGCATCCAGCCTGCGCTTCTGCCTGGTGATAAGCCCTTTTGCCTTTACTGTCTCCCAGCCTGGGATTTGTTGCGCTCGCTGCCTTGACCACGGCCTGCCTTCCTGCGCATCCCTGCATGCAGCCCCGACGCGCTGCTTAGCCTCACCGAGGGAGGTGCTGCTGCCAAGTCTGCTGCTAGAGGGGGCATCGTCTGTGCGCACGCGCGCTGCAGCTGCTGGCGCTGTCCAGCGCGCGCCTTCCTACACACCGACCTGCCAAGCTCTGTTAACTCATTGTGACTTTATTTTCCGCGTCTCTCTGACGCTGGACTCATCCCGCTGGCTATACTGTTTGCCCCGACGACAGTAGCTTGTGATTTGCATACCTCCGAATGAAAAGAGAGCTCTGGCCGCATCGCGACTTTGTTTTATCCCCACTTTCAAGTAATTCGTTGTAGAATGCTTAATATGTCAAAAGAATACGTACAGGGGCCCTGTGTTTTTCTTAAGCCCTGTGCTGGGATGCTGAACATCAAGGCAAACTAGCTTTGATTCCACCTCATGCCTCCTTCTTTCACTCCCTACATTTCCTGTTTCTTTTCCTTGTCCTTGCAGGTTATTTTTAATCCCTGCTTTCTCCCTTTGACACTGTATTCTTATCTTTCTAATCCTCTTTCTTTCTCCCTTTTCTATCATTCACTCTTTTCTTTTTGTCAAAGTCTGAGGGTCAAAAGTAATTTCCGGTCCCCAAAATGAGTGCAGGAATCACCACCAACCATCACACAAATGAATCACCGGGCTTGTAAAGTTTCTTGGTTGGAAGCAACTCACTGAGTAAAGCTAACCTCATTGAGCTCGTGGCAATCGGTAGTACTAGGCACTTCCAGCCATCTCCAACCAAACATGAATCAACACCATCTCCGTTGCCTCCTTCACAGTGCCAGTACTCTGGAACATTCTAAATTGCGCATTTTGTCCACTTCTGGTGTTGCCCCGTTTCAGGTTGTAAGATAATAGAATTCTCACCATGCTAATTATCAAGCACCCTTACTGTGCCACTGACAAAAAGAGGCTTGCACAGTAAGGAGGGACATAAGTCAGAGGCGCAACTAGAGCCAAATTTCAGGGGGGGGGGGTACTAAAAATTTCAGGGGGGGGGGGGGTGATTCTTTCAGCAATATGCAGCTCTAAGAAGGAGTGAAAACACAACTAAGCCTCGTATCAAGTAAATTATCTTTTAAAGACCTGTGAAGTAATTGGGTGCGGCTGTGTGTGTGCCTGGGAAGTTGTCTCAACCAGGCTGACACATAGGACGGGGGGTGGGGGTGGGGGGGATTGGGGGTTGAAGCCCTTTTAGCCCAATGGGCATTGCGCGCCTGACATGAGTACGACTGGTTTTCCTTTGACAAAGTAAATACAAGTATTTGGAAAGGATTTCCCTGCCAGGTTTTTCTAGAATGATCGTGTGGCTCAAACCAGGATCTGAAACAACATCCCTGTATCCATGTGGACTGCGCGCCACCCTTCTACAATTTAGAAGAGCTTAAGGCACACCTCTTTAAAGAACATTAGGGGGCCTACTGACAAAGCCATTTTGGAGTGTGTAAATTAGTACTGTGTAGTACTCTTTCATGTACTCTTACGTGCTTTTGTGAATTGGCCTAAAAAAACATCTAAAATGGGAATATTTATATGCAATTAGTACAAATAAACCAGACAGTGCCCTCTTTGCACAATTGCTAGCAAGGAAGTAGTAATTTCACAGAGTATTCAACAAGACATTTAAGAGTATGCAAAAAAGTGCTCCTGTGGTATTTCTTACTGTACTCGTAAATGTTTTTTTGTGACTAGGCCCTCAAATCTCATGACCATGTACAGTCCACCTTCCCTCTCAGAACCGCAGCACTCTAATAATATCTTTGCTTTCACTCTCTATAGTACTATGCTGATTCTTTTCTCTAGGCTTTCACTATGCAAAAACACATGCAAACATACATATACCAAAACATATCTAAGGGTCCGGCGTTATTGAAAAGGGTTTTCTGTCACCCCCCCCCCGCACATATGTGTTTCATCAGCATTTTTTCCACTTCTCCTAATTTTATCCTCTCTGTTTTTCTTGTACTTTTCAATATTTAGACTTTATGTGGTATATAAATGCATAGCACAAATGTTTTCAAATCACAAGCTCATCTCAAAAACTGTTCTCTTGCTAGCTCACTAAGAGTCTGATGAAGAGATACGGAGTTTCTTGGCTGTTAAGAAGTTAACTAGATAGAACCTTAGGGTCCTTTGTGAGTATAAGCACTCTAAGTGTGTTCTGAAAGAAGGAAGTTGATCATATGTAGGTCACCACAATGACCCCTGTGACACATATTTTCATCAACATTAAAAAACAATCGTCAGTACTAACATTGTGGACCCAGCTCAATATCTTACAGTTTAATCTAATCTGCTCGAGTGTTGCACCCAATGAGGTATTTGCTGCCTATGCACCACTTTACCACCATTTAAATGCTCGTGACCTAGTATGTACTTATGTGTAGCCACAATAATCACATTAGGAGCTAGGATAGAAAACTGAAACTCGGTTCTCAACTCGGTTCTCTTTTGCTTGTGTATGCCACAAATAGTCTGGGATCGGGCCTGCTTTTCACCCATCTCACTGAGTATGCTAGAGGTCACTTTGTTTGTGGTTTTATAACTAGTACAACCTCCTACAATTTATCTATCTGCTTGTGACCCAGGGATAACTGTAATAGAACTTGCATTGTATTGGCTTCATTAACCTATTACTGTATTGCAAAATGGCTAGCGATTCGGTACTAGGAAGGAGCGTGTTAAGGACCTCCCTTCCTTAGCTTGGTATACCTGGCCCTGGATCTGTTCTCGGACTTTCTGGGCTTACCAATTTATGCTCCCCTTGATCCTCTGGTCTCCTTTGTCCTGATCCTCCTGATGCAGGACCCCAAAATAGTGGTCCAACTATTCCAGTTACCACTTGTCCTGGGGCACCAGCTTCTCTTGTCTCCCTGATTCTATTTTTTGTGAGGTGATGGTTTCTTTGACAGTGGCCCGCTTCGTCCTTGTCCACGTGGCCTTTGTGGCTTTATTCTCCAGGTCCTAGACTTCAGAAACTTCTCTTTCTCATCTTGATGGGGTAGATCATGGAGTTTTTCTTCTCTTCTGAGAACTTTTCGACCTGTAAATAGAACCTTTGAACCCTGAGGAATCAGCTCACCCTATCAACATTCTAAGGTCTATAATAGATTAGATCTGTGTTGGAATCATAATAACCAATACTTATTACAGCGCTTCAAAGTTTCATGACGGTGGTTAAGCACCCTAGAAATATGTCAACCTCATCACCAATAGGCTACACTTAGAGAGTGAAAAAAGTAGAAGGGATGTGACAATTACTCTCTTTCATAAACGTATCAAAGCAATTGGCTGGAGTCTATGCAAATTCTAGTCCATATGTTAAATTGAAAAAATAAGAATGGATAGTTGGTGGGAGAACGACCTGCCTATCACCTTAAAATAAAATACTTTTGCAAATGTAGCTATACAACAAGGTACAGGTCCACGTGCTTGGCAAGATAGATGACTAGTTTTCTACGCTTGCCTGTAAAATTACAATTATTAATTTAGTTTTGTATTTAGATATTTTACAAAAACACCTCATGTTCCTTTTCGGTCCGCTTCTAAGCGCTGAAACAGTAATGCTGTTTTGTTTTTTATACATTGGTGTACTCATACTATGAAATTGAGCGTTAAAACTCATTCATAAAATATCGTCGCTTATTTGCCTTTAGGGAGTGAGTTAGTAACTTGATGCTCGAAGAAGTTTTACGCAGCACTTAACGCAGCTGCATCAGAGAAGCAGCCTCTAGTGCCCCCTAGCGTCAGACAGGTAAAATCACTGTGCTGATAAAACATACAAATGGCCAAAACTTGTCCTCCTACGAAATGCTGTTGTATCGCTGCTTGTGGTGCTGTTATAAACTCACACATGCCTACAGCAGTGTCGTAGTGATTAAAGAGTAATATGGGAACTGTGATCCTGGGTACAATTGGGGCGTTCTCAGCGAGTCTCGGGGTGGGGTCAGAGACATAGCTAATAAGAACAAAACAGTCGGTAACTTTTTGGTTGGCCTTTCACCTATAAAATATAATGTACGCACCTTAAATGAAAAATAAATGCCACTTAATTTATTTGTGAGAGATGCAGTTTTCTGGGAGGACAGCTCAGTTGGTTAATGCAATCACTTCAGATGTTAGTGGGTGTAACTGAACCGACACTGATTTCAATTCTAGTCGATGCACTAGTGAATAGTGATATGTATTTATAGAGCTAAGAGGTCCAAATCTGCAATAAAAAGCACCATGAATAAGTAAGTTATTAGTTTATGAAATATATTACATTCAGTCAGTGCTTAATCTGCAAAACAAATAAGTGCCAGTGTCAGGAGGCCACTGTAACTTGCACCACCCATTGCATCTGACATCGCTGTCAATCAATGACAGTCCCAACAGAACTACACAATGACAGTCCCAACAGAACTACTAACCATCACACTCCTACCAGTTTGACAATTCAGACTATTCATAGAGCCCCAAAGCTATAGGAATACCTTGGGACGCAGGTAGTAGTCATTTTTAATGTATATTGCATTAATAAACAACTGCTGTTGTGATCATTTGTAAATTGGACAAACAGGGCTAACATGTGGCAGACTGTCATAAGTTCCAGTTTTGACAATTAAGTGTGGTGCCAAGCACCGGAAACCACCGGTTCAAATTAAGCACTGCGTACAGTATACGATAGGTTGCACACAGTGTAAACAGACTGTCACAAAATGTGCAAAAAGATTTTATTTAAATATTTACAATACTTTCAAATGTTATGTTTTTAGTAATTCGCTGGTTGCACCCTGTGCAAGCCTTTTTTAGTGGTTTCCATTAAATAAAAGGACACATTTCAGGTTGCAGGTACCATGCAGGGACGGCTTGTTTCTTCTTTACCTGCCTCTCCCTTCTCTCACTTCACATGGATGAGCACCCTTTTCCCCTTTCAACCCACAGCAACTCCACCATTCAGGAACAATTGTTTTTCATTAAAAAGTATGGGAACTGTTTTGATCAAATTAATAAAGCTTAGGAACCCGTTCCGCCATTCCCCTGCCCACTTTGTCTAATTACAGCCCTTGATAGTTAAGAGGCAGACTTTCTATTTTTCATCCAAAATATAGATATGATTCTATTCTTTTCACGCCATCCCTTCTAAAATATATTTGGTAGGACATATAAATATTCTTGCCACTGGATAGTCAATTTGAACCGTCATTAGCTTACTCTGTGGTCTACAGCTGCAGTCGGTAGTGGGAGTACCTGCCGGGCGGTGACGTGGGGAGGGGCAGGACGGGGGCTAGTAATCTATGGATTACGGAGGTTTACAAGTAAGTAAACATATAAATGAATAAAACAAATTTTGTTGCGTGCTCTGCATATCCAAATGCAACGCAGTGCGCACAACGAAATTCATTTTATTTATTTATATGTTTACTTACCTGTAAACCTCCGTAATCCAAAGATTACTACCACCCACCCTGCCCCTCCTCCTCCCCACGTCACCGCCCGGCAGGCACTCCCACTACCGACCGCGACTGGTGGTCTGTAAGTCTACAGTGATGGTGTACTTATTATTATTAACGAGGCCCTTGAGAACGAGTTCCCGAATATCAACATTTGCTAGCATTGTAGAAAACAAGCATTACCAAAGTGTGTGTGAGAGCTATTGGCTTTGTCAATTTCTTTTAACAATGTTCTACTGAAGGGCGGCTGCTGTGCAGAATGGCTGAAAGTTACAGAAAGAAATGCTATGACGTATCCAGCGCTGACCACGAGGGGCAGTGACCCTTTTTCATATTGTGGAATCATACTCTCCCTTCGCAAAACAAGTAATTAAACGTTTTTAGGAGCAAATTACAATAACAGCCTGCCAGCAAATTTAACCAACAAGATGCTAAAATACACGTTTATGCATCGTTCTTTTTAATGGGGCAGGAATTGTGAGCCAAAGGCTGAGGGTGCTGGGCAAAACACAAGTTAAGCAATAGTAACACAAAGAAATGACAACTGCCTTCCATAAATGGGTGTGAGGGCAACAATCCGCGTAAAGGGGTCTGATCGTGTCAAAAGCAAGAAGGATCATGGCATGGTTGCCATGTCTGAAATTTAAAAATACATAAAAGGCATTCAAGGAAAAAAACTCACTTGCTTAAATATCTTTCCTCCGACCTGTTGTGTGGAGTGTTGGCCCTGCATGAAGACAGCTCCAAAAAGGCGATGCAGAGCAGGGACCACAGCACCATATGCATCTTTGCAGCATCTTAAATTCCGTTGGTGTGACTTTTGGGGGCTTTTTTCGGTGGGATTGGACTGGGCATGAATTAAAGGAGGAAGAGCTGGATGGGTCAAGCAACAATACGGGAGGGGTGGACCGAACAAACAGCAATGCAGGAGGGTAATTGAGGGGTGGGGCAAGCAGCAATGCTAGAGGGGGAAGGTGAACGAGATGCAAGTAAAAGGAAAAAAAAGTACCCCTGAAAGTGGTGAGTAGTGGAAGTATGCTGGGCATGGTAGCAGAAGTTGGCCCATGGTCCAGGGTAGGAACCAAGCACGCAACACCCATTGGACTCACCGGGCTTCAGCCCCGCCCCCCGTCATGTGTAGCAGCCCGGGATGAGACAGATCCCGGGCACACACAGAGCCGCACCCGAACGTTTCACAGGTCTTTTAAAGACCATTTGAATGTTAATTAGGCCTTGCAGTTGTTTCACCCCTTTTAAGAGCCCCTGCAGCTCCACTCTGCCTACTTATTAAAGTTTCAGCCCCCCCCCCCCCGAAATTTTTTCTTAGCCCCCCACCCCCCCGAAATTTGGCTCTAGTTGCGCCTCTGGTAGGAACAAACACACAAAGAATAAGTGAAGCAGGCACTTGCTGACCAATGAGAAGCAAGGAACTGAGAGTGATGATGAAGTCACCAATAGTATGCGATGGGTGGGCTCTAAGTCCCTGTAAGTAAACAAAATGTCTTACAAGCAACATTGCATTTGCTGTCTTAGAAGAGAAATAAAGCGTAGGGCTTGAGGGGTGGGAAGCATTCTGTCAAAGAGACGAAGGTGCCTGCCAAATATTCGGTGGGGCATAAAACAATTGTTAGAACCACCAACACATTTAGAGGGCTTTGGTGAAAGCCAGAGAGTGTTTAAGGAAGTGGTGAGGTCCTTCTTGTGGGGAAACATCCTTTACCACACAGCCTTTACCATGCATTATTTTACCACATAGGTAAGTAATTTATTTGAATAACATACTTTTTGAATATATCTTTTTTTTAAAACAGGCAATTTAATGGTTTAGAAATGGGTAGATAGAGGTAAAGGGAGGTAAGGGTGACTTTAGGGTTTATGGGTTGGTAGAGATAAAGGGAGACAAGGGTCATTTTAGGGTTTAGATTTGGGTAGAGATAAAGGGAGGTAAGGGTGATTTTAGGATTCATGGATAGGTAAAGGGAGTTAAGAGTGATTTTAGAGTTCAGAGGTGCATTGAAGTGGAGGTAGCTAGGCATCAGGGGTGAGCTGAGGTAAAGGTGAATTTAGGGTTCAGGTGTGGGTAGTGGTTCAGGGATTTAAGGGTGAATTTAGGATTCAGGGGTGAGTAGAGGTAAAGGAAAGTAAGTGATTTTAATCCACAGGGATAGGTAGAGGTAAAATGAGGCAATGGACATGTTAGGCTTCAGGGATGGGTAGAGGTAAAGAGAAGTAAGAGTGATTTTAGGGTTTAGGGATGGGTAGAGTTAAAGGGAGGTAGGGTTGATTATAGATTTTAGGAGAGGGAAGAGGGAAGAGGTAAAGGGAGATCCGGATTAAAGAAAAGGCAGGTTTGTGAGACTTTATTGTCATCAATAAATGATGTAATTTGAGATTTAGTAAGTGTGTAATATGTGAGGTCATAAGAAGTGCATGGCCGGGGAGAAGGATATAGTTAGCTAACTGAACAATAACTGATATGTTTGAATTTCAGAGATTATTTGGATTTTAAGTGTTATTTTTTGCACTTCATAACTATAATATCATTTTGACCTAGTTTTTCTCACTGGATTTCTATGTTTTTTTTTTACATAAAGTAATATTTGATCACAATAAGCGAACAAACCCTCATCCAACCCCTAACATGCAGCCAACCCTACACCACACATGGGCTTCGGCTAAGCACTGCATGAAGTTTAGTGCAGGGCCTGGTCTGTGGCCAGGCTTTTTGTCCAACCCCCGCAGGCAAGTCACCTCACATAGCGCATGTTCCAATTTGTTATGTTATTTATATTTCTAAAGTGCAGCGGTTACCCAAGGGTGTCCTGGCACTATCTACTGCCCTCTGAACGAGGATGGGATTGGAAACCTATACACTGAAAAGCCATGTTTTCAATCCTTCACTAAACGCTATTAGATTTGTGGCATTTCTAATATGGAGAGGGAGATCGTTCCAGGATCTTATGCACAGGTCACAAAGTGTCTCCCACCACAGTTGACTTTTTTAACACCTTAACCACGGTATGATTTACCCAGTGGCGGCTGGTGAAGTTTGAGAATGGTCGGGCTAGACTCGCCCTTTGGGGATTGGAGCATGTAGGGAGGCCTCTCGCAAGGTGCGGCATTGTATTTTCGGGGAGGTCCGTCAGCATTTTCTGTGCAAGTCTAATTTTTAAAAATCTGATAAAATTATGCATTTTCTAATGCACCACAGTTACAGCTGTCTTCTAGTGCCCACACATTACCATGGTTTAATGGTTTTTGGTGGCATTAGGCCCCATGACATTCATAGCTAAAATGCATTCACCATAAGCAAGGGGACTACCTGTACCATACAAAGTCTAATAGACACTTAATTACTGTCTGATTTGTAAGGTGAAACCAGAAAATGTGAATAAATCAGTGCTTCCTTACTTAAACTGTGTGATCTTAGGCACATGTTCACCTTCAGAAAACAAAAAAACATCTTCAGAAACGTATGAAAGCCCTTTCAAATATGGGCATTCTGAAAACTAGCTATACAAAATTCATCATGAGTGGATATGAAAGTACTTTAAAATAGGTGCGTGGCTGTGAAGGCCAGTATTACATAAATCATTACCGTCAATCAAAGCACTTTCAAATGGGTGCGTGAATGTCAGTTGTGTACACAGACCATTAGCACTGCCTTCAAGGTGAGTTCTAACAGTTGCATTATAAAAGCTACAGTGAAATGCATAAAGAGGAAAAACTAAAGCACACAAACAATTGCTAATCTAAAGTTTTCAGGGGCAGACGGAGCTGTAAAATCTAAACCTCTCACCTCGTGGTCCACTGGGTTGGGGGTTGCAGGGCACCATCTGGAGTCTCCAGACACCCTCCCGAGTCACGCACAATTGTATTGCGCATCAAGCACCACCTTAGCTAATGCTGCCGCGAGCCTCCCCCTAGCAGCCAGAGAGTATTGCTGTGCAGTGTCATACATGTGTTTTATACCACCACTAATCATGGCCCTTACAAAATGCAGTGTGGTATCAGAGTCTGTGCAGTGTCTTCAAAAATAACATACTGCGCAGACTCGAGATTTTGGCTTCCAGCCGGCCTGCTGCCTTTTCCCTGCCCTTTCCCAACTCTTCACAGGGTGGGACCAATCCTGTGACGAGTTGGGAAGGGTGGGGGTGACTGTGCTCTCACTTCCCTGAGTGACATGAAGCCTTAGCACTGCGGGGCTTCAATCTAAAACGCCCGGGGGTCATTTTACTTGGACGTCCTCGGGGGGTGGAGCCTGGCCCTCAATGCTATGTGTTTACCGAGCTGATGACCTCACAGGCCTCAGGGCTGTGAAATCATCAGCCCGGAAATTGCGACCGCCCAGGCACGAAGTGTCATTCAGCATGATTAACTGTGAGTTGAAAATTAGAAGTGTGCAGCAGTCCCGGCTCCTGGCCCCAGAAAGAAAAAAAAAATAACGCTTTTTGTAAATGAATGCAGTTTGGAAAGCCCCCCAAAAAAATTAACAATGAGTTTGGTTTTAATTTGGAGATAGTGATGAGGGCGAAAGTAAAGGGGGCGGAGCCCCGACGCCCTAGACGAGAAACCGCCACTGGATTTACTGCGGTGTGCTGCAGATTTTAAAAATCCACTTTACATGACGAGCTCAGCTCGTCATCAGCATACGAGCGCTGTAGCTGATGACGAGCTGAGCTCGTCATCAGCAGCGAAGGGGTTAAAAGAGGGTAATAACAGCCTCTTAACTCCTAAAGACCGGGGCGCTCTTTTAGGAATGTACCATTAAAATCAACGTTTCAGATATTCTGGCCCTGTTCCTTGAAGGACTTTAAAAATGGTGCACAAGGAATTAAACAGCACCCGTTGTCTAACTGGAAGCCAGTGTAACCCTTTGATTTGCTTGCTTGTATTCCACATAAGAAGTGAGCTAAAACCCAAAGGATCTAATCAGGTCCGCTAGGGGAGACACATAAACGTTAAAAAGTGTGGGACTGCGGGACACTAACTCATTCACTCACTGTCAGAGCTTAGTGGTTATACCCACCCAGGACACTCTATTTTTTATAATTATTGAAGAGGGGCATGCCGGCTGCCTCTGTGAGCCTTTACAGGCCACAGGGACCCATTCCCCCAGGGATGTTTTACTTGTTAAGGGAGTTGGGTACGCAGCCTCCCTCCCTGAGCCTTTACAGGCACTTTGGATCCCCATCCTCCGGGGCTGTATTGATTGTAAAAGGGAGGGAGTGCGCGGCTCCCCTCTCCGACCCTGAACAGGCCACAGGGACCGAATACCCAGGGTCTTTTTCAATTTTAAGGGGAGGGGGGTGCACAGACCCCCCTCCCCATTCCATTATGGGTCCCGGAGACCCAATTCGCTGGAGCCTGTTTTTTTACTAAGGAGGGGGTGCATGACCCACCTCCCCAAGCCACTAGTGCTTTTGTTTTAATTAAGCAGAGGGAGGCATACTGCTCCTCTGCCAGATCCTTAATGGCCCAGGGGACCCTGTCCCCGGGGCATAATGTGTGTGCCCAGTTGCCCACCCAGGGCACACACAACACACCCATGGGGGCTGCGAGTAGAGCCCAAGGGCCCTGCTGGCTACCTGCATGCACCCATCCTGAGTACAGCGATAGCAGACATTGCTCGCTCCAGGCGGGAGCACCTGTTTTTGCATACTTCCTTCAGGAGAGAGCAATCTGAGTTCCCCAGCCCACAAGAGTGTGGGCAGGGAAAAATGTTGATAAGTATTCCCTGTCTGCAACCTCGCAAGCATGGAAACTGTGTCCCAGGAGTAGGCTCCCCGGAACACAGGAAGAGAGATGGCCCTGGGGCATGGGTCCCAGGGGCCTTTAGAGGCCCCCTCCCTTTTTTTAAAAATATTGGGTCCCGGGGATGGGGTTCCTGGGGCTGGAAAAGGGTCAGGTATGGGGATCATGCACTATTCTCCAGTTTAAAAATAATACTGCCCGAGGGATAGGGTCCCGGGGCCAGGAAAGACTCAGGTCTGAAAGACTGTGTGCCCTCCTCTCCTTTAAGGTTAATATGGCCCCAGAGGATGGGGCTCATGAGACCGGCAAAGGCTCAGGGAGGGGGGTCATGTGCCCCCATCCCTTATTATTATATTTTGGCCCCAGGTGATTGAGTCCCCAGGTTCTCAAAGTCGTCTGTGGAATATGCGTGAGGATTTTGTGTTTTGGACCCCCCTTTTTTCTCGACCCCTGGGTATATGTATAAATATAAATATTTTTAAAAAAAAGATATATATATATATATATCACAAACTGAACGGAGTTCCAGCGAGCACTCAGGTCCAACAAACAACACCAAGGGCCAATCCTTTAGGTCAAAATAACTAGGTTTATTAACATCATAAACCGATTGTGATACGTTTCGCACTTCCCAGAGCGCTTGTTCACACAATTTGGGTAAATAAAGTTAGTCCTTTTAAACAACACTCGCAGTATTACAAATAGTCATCATAGAAAGCGGACTACACCTTAACATCAACTTCAAGCGCCATTTTAGACTATGTCATTATATGCCAAAATACATTACATTTGAGTGTTTATAGCAATGTATCCTAAAATTAAATATACTACATTGCAATGCGGATTACTGTACAATAATCTCTGTAGAAAGATAATCAAAGGATGTGTATGTCTGGGTGCTCACTAGTCCATGGCTTTCACCGGCTGTCCCGCTGCATGCTGCACCTTGTAGTTTATATGGACATTGTTAGACCTGTCTGGCTTTTTGCGTAGTCCCTCCAATTTATTATTTATTTTGTCCCCTTTCTGCCCCTCATACCCTTAATAATTTTTGTGTCCACTAACTGTTTCTAGGTGTTGGTCAAGGGGATAGGTGTTCTTTTTCCCCTCATAGTTTTTCACCTCAGGCCCAGAGGCCTGTTCTGACAGGAAAATAGTTGGAACCACACAAAATGGTGGCTACCAACTGCCCTAACTGCCAAACCCAGAACTTGCCCATAGACTAGTATAGGGCGTTCCAGAACCTTCTGGTCCCTTCTGGACCTCTGAGGGTCAGCCTATAAAAGGCGGAATGCTGGGCAGCCATTTTGTCTACCTGAGAGAGTCAGCTGGAGGACAGGCTATCTTGGAAGGTGGGGGGAGACTAGTGCGAGGGTTGATCTCCTGGTCTGGGAAGCAGCCTAATTAATCCACTTCTCTACTCCTCCTTTGGGATCCTTGTCTTGTCCCCACTGTGGATGTTTAAGGGAGACCCTGGGCGCCTGACTAACCCCTAGCTTGAAAATAGTGGGGTGGGAACAGGAGAAGGAGACTGTGGCGCTGCGGAGCGCAGTCCTCTGCCCAGTAAAAGAGACTCAGGAAGAATAACCCTCATCCCTAGACACCAGCCTCCATCCAGTATTGAATGGTAAAAGGACCTTGTAGAGTTGGGAAGTGGGAGCTGAGGTGAAAATCGAACCAGCGCTGTTTCCTACCTTCCTGGGTGCCGGGGAAGGCTTGTGCCCTTGTGTCCTGAAAGGTCCTAGCCAGACGTGCAGTCGGCCGATCCCTGGATTTCTTGGTGAACTGACAAGTGGTGAAGGGTGCCGGTTTCCCTGAGGCAGCGCCGCCTCGGCTGTGAGCGGGACCCCTGGGGCACTGATCGCGCACTGTGACAGCGCCTTCCCGGGATCCACTGAGCCTGAGAAGCCTACCGCGCTTTAGACGCGTTGCCTGCAGCGACCCGGTTGTCAGGGGAAAGTGAAGGCGCCTTCGCGCATGCCTAGTCCGACGCTGTTATCCCCGGAAGGAGGGGCAAAGAAGTAAGCAGGCCCGGGAGTGAAGCTTCCTTCCTTCGAGCGGGCAAAGTGGGAGGCGGCACCAGCTCGAGCGCTACCGCGCATGCCCACTGGAGGAGTGTCTTTAGTGTCCAGCGCTGAGGAGAGGCGCCGGGGGCTTCCACAGCTTGCCGAGTGATCTGCCCTTTTCCTCCTGCTCGAGCGCCACACTGAGGAGCTGGCCCGAGCAGGGAGGGAGTGTTTAGAGGCCCGGTAGGGGGCCGGGGGAGTATCGTGGTGTCTGCCTTGGTTGTCTTCCACTCGAGTGTCTTACTGAGAAGTCGGCCCGAGCGGGGGAGTGAGCATAGTGGAGCCTTCTGAGGCGTGAGAGCCTCTCCAGCCTCGGTTCCCCGACCCCTTCGTCTGCTGTTCCCCCTTTTGAGCCTGGCGCAAGACGATTCCAGCATATTCATTCACAAGTAAGGAGGTGAACTGCAGGGGGAAGCGGCGCTAGCGCCTACAGTGGAGTAAATTTGGCACTGGTCGTTTTCATCCCTGTTTAATACAGGTTGGGGAGTAATACAAAGGAATCTACTGGTTAAGTGAAGGAATAAATTCCTCATGGAGATTGCTGGTCTCTAACTAAACTTCTGGTTAAACTGGAATTCCTCATTGAAGTCAAATCTGGTCAATGTTGGGATCTGATTAAATGTATTGTTAATGATAAATACTGAAATAAGTTAACCTCTCTGAAGGTAGTGTTACTGATTTCAAGTCATCTAAATGTAATGTGATGATAATTTAATAGTACTGTGTTTTTGACATTTATTGGCAATTTTAAATGTACTGGTTCTCTTCCTGTCAGAATGCATTATATTGAACTGTGAACTTTAGTACCAAGAGAGCAAAGAGATTATTTTTATAAACAAGTACTTATTTCCCTAACAAATTGGTGTAGCGTCCTTTTTATGTGTTATTGCGTGGATTTACTGCTGGGTGGTTTGCAACCTTCACACTTGTGCCTCTAGAATCGCATGTCTTACCCTAGGCCAGGCTACCCTAGGTGACCTGACATCCCAGGTTCTAACAGATTGGTGCCTAGCGGTGGGATTCTGACTTGGTTGCAGCTACTCAATAGTAATTCAACGCAATACACTGACCTACACCAGGAGTTTTCTCCTTGCGGCCCTCCTAATTTGTCTTTTTATTTTTCCAAATTTGTTTCTGGTGGTGGGTGGAGGTTAACCACAGGTCACTTCTTGGTTTTCTCCTGTGTGTTAATTTTATTCCATAGTGAAAAATGGAATTAAATTTGGAAGAGCTAGAATCCTACACCGTGACCCAACTCAAGGAATGGTGTCAGCAACAGGGGGTATTCTTTAAAAAAGGTGCCAGGAAAGGCGAGTTGCTGACAAGCATAAGGGCATGGGTGGAAGCTCATTCAGGGGAGGAACCGGACACAGAGGGGAGTGACAGGGACACTGTCCTTGAGACTGCAATGTTGTACCAAGCTGGAGGGGGAATCTTCTGACAGGTCCCAGGACACCTTCGAGGGTGGGCAGCAGCGTCTCAGAGAGGGGTTTAACTGACGCCGAGCTGGAGGATAGGAGGGAGGAGAGGAGAATGAGGTTGGAATTAGCTGGAATGGATATGGAAAGGGAGGACAAGAGGTTAGCCCATGAGCGAACCATTAAAGAGATGGACCTACAAGCTTTAACCCTAAGGTCTTCCAATTCAGATAATGGTGGCAGCGAAACTAAGGTGAATACCAGGGAATCCAGACCCTATCTACCCAAAGATGTCGTTGCCAGTTACACCACAGGTGATGACATTGCCAAATGGTTAGCCGCATACAAAGTTTCTTTAAGGGCTCACGGGATCCTAGAAACTCACTGGGGGGGTGGGCTGTATAAATACATGCCACCTGCTGGCAGAGACACCTTGTTGGCTCTGGAGCAGGAGGAGCAAACTCATTACCCTACAATGAAGGTGGCACTGGTGAAGAAGTTTGGACTTACCCCTGAATGATACAGACAGAAATTCAGGGGAAGTCACAAACTGAGTACCCAGAATTGGGTAGATTTCTTGAATTACGCCAAGAAAGCTTTGGAGGGTTGGGTCCAGGGCAGCGAGGTGAAGGATTATGAGGGGCTGTACAATCTATTTTTGAAAGAACACCTCCTCGAGAAATGTTTTCCCGAGCTGCGCCAACACCTGGTGGACAGCAAGCTGACCAATCCCCGGAAGCTTGCAGAGGAGGCGGATACCTGGGCAAGTACCCGGGTGTCCTCAAAGGGGACTGGAGGGGATTCTCAAAAAGCCGGACAGGGCGCCCTCCAGAAGAAGGAGGGGGGAGATAAAAAGAAGGAGTTCTCCAAAGGTCCCCAAAATAATTTCCAAGGAAAGGGAGCAGGTTTCACCCCTAAGGCAAACCCGCCCAGAAACCCTAATATTGGCCAAAGCCAGCAGCCAAGGGTTCTCCACTGTTTTGAATGTGGTGGTGTTGGACATTATAATGGAGATGTCAGATGCCCAAAGAGACCACCCCCTCCCACCGGAGGAAAGTCACCGGGAGTAGCTAGTGTAGCGCTCGGGGAGGAGTTGCCCTTAGATAAGGGGGGTGAGTGGGCGGGTGTCACCTTAGTGTCCCTGGGAGAGCGGGAGATGGTTCCAAAGATCCAGGTGCCCCCAAATACTACAAAGTATGGGCAATGGGTCACCATCAATGGCCAGAGAGGGGAGGCTCTGAGAGATACAGGAGCCAGTATGACTATGGTGAGAAGTCAACTGGTGTCTCCAGAGCAGGTGGTTCCTAATGTACTCCACCCCGCCGCGATGGCTGACGGCAGAATGGGCCACTATCCAGTGGCTGAGGTTCCCTTTGAGTGGCAGGGGGTTGCAGGTTCACTTCGAGTTGCCGTAAGCCCTGCCGTGCCAGTCGATTGTCTGTTGGGGAATGACATGGAACACAACACTTGGAGAGAGGTGGAATACCGGACGCATTCTGCGATGCTGGGTACACCTGACTGGGCCTGTGTGAGCACACGGTCTGCGACTGCCCGGAGAGGGAGTTCGCCTGGGTTGGAGCCTGGAACAATGGCCCAACCCGCTGCTAAAAAGGGACAGACCCGGAGACAGGGAGAGCCTGCTCCGGCTTCCACACCCCATGTGACAGATCGGCCACCTGCGGTGGTGGACCAGGAGTCCGTGGAGGGGGAAGTAGACTCTCTGGAGGATTTACCCATCCCTGCTGAGTGGCATGTGGAGGGAGGTCCTACCAGAGAGGAATTCTGTAAGGGGCAGAGGGAGTGCCCCACCCTTGAGGGACTGAGGCGACAGGCTGAAGCCCAAGCAGCAGGTGATGTTACTGGACACTACCATATTTACTGGGAGGATGGACTCCTCTACAGTGAACCCAAGGTACCCTTGCCTGGTTCATCAAGGGCCTTGGTAGTCCCGAAACAATACCGAGCCTTTCTACTGGAATTGGCTCATGCTATACCCCTGGCAGGACACTTAGGCCAGGACAAGACCTTTGCACGGCTTGTCCTCCACTTTTACTGGCCTCAGATGAAAGTGGCGTCCAACACTTACTGTCGGACATGTGTAACCTGCCAGGCCAGTGGGAAAACAGGGGTGAAGCTAAAGGCTCCCCTGGAACCACTTCCAGTCGTTAGCACACCCTTTGAGAGGGTGGGCATCGACATTGTAGGGCCTTTAGATCCACCAACAACAGCTGGTCACAGGTTTATCCTGGTTCTGATGGATCGTGCCACACGGTACCCAGAGGCAATTCCTCTGAGGACAGTCACTGCACCCGTAGTGGCTAGAGCCCTAATGGGGATCTTTACCCGAGTGGGATTTCCCAAGGAAGTTGTGTCCGACAGGGGGACCAACTTCATGTCAGCTTACATGCGGGCAATGTGGAAGGAGTGTGGAGTGACCTACCGGTTCACCACTCCTTATCACCCCCAGTCAAATGGACTGGTTGAGAGGTTTAATAAGACCTTGAAGGGCATGATCAGAAGTCTGCCCGAAAGCCTGCGGAGGAAATGGGACGTCCTCCTACCCTGTTTGCTCTTTTCTTACAGGGAAGTGCCACAGAAGGGAGTGGGCTTCAGCCCCTTTGAGCTTCTGTATGGGCACCCTGTACACGGTCCTCTCAGCCTGGTGAAGGATGGTTGGGAGAAATCTCCCAGGAAACCCCCCCAGGATGTGGTGAGCTACATGCTGGCCTTCAGGAGCCAAATGGCGAAGTTGTGGAAGCAGGCTTCTGACAACTTGGAGGCCAGCCAGGCAGTTATGAAAGAGTGGTATGACCACAATGCTCACCAGGTGGAATTGGAGCCTGGCCAGAAAGTGTGGGTGATGGAGCCTGGAGAGCTTAGGCCCTCCAGGATCGCTGGACAGGCCCCTTTGAAGTGTTGGAGAAGAAGGGTAAGGCCACATACCTGGTGGACCTTAAGACCCCTCGACAGCCACTACGGGTGCTGCATGCCAACCGTCTCAAACCCCACCATGAGAGGCCCGAAGTCATGTTGATGATGGTGACTGACGGGGAAGAGGAAGCGGAAAGCGAACCTCTCCCAGATCTATTCTCGTCTCAAGAGAAGGATGGGCCAGTGGAGGGAGTGATTCTCTCTCCCACTCTAACTCCTGAGCAACGGGAGGACTGCCGCCAGATCCTGGAGCAGGTCTCTACGTTGTTCTCCCTTGTCCCGGGAAGGACTCACCTGTGTACCCATGATGTGGACACAGGGGACAGCCCACCAGTGAAGTCGAAGACCTACCGGCTGTCCGACAAGGTGAAGGCTAGCATCCATGGAGAGGTTGCCAAGATGCTAGAGCTGGGAGTTATTGAACCTTCTAACAGCCCTTGGTCCAGTCCGGTGGTGCTCGTGCCAAAAGCCGCGCCACCAGGCACCACACCTGAACTGAGGTTCTGTGTGGATTACCGAGGACTGAACTCAGTGACAAAGACTGATGCTCATCCGATCCCTAGGGCGGATGAATTAATTGACCGGCTAGGAGCTGCCCAATATCTGAGTACCTTTGACCTCACTTCGGGGTACTGGCAGATCTCCTTGACAGATGGAGCGAAGGAAAGGTCAGCCTTCTCCACGCCTGAGGGACACTTCCAATTTTGTGTAATGCCCTTTGGGCTCAAAAATGCCCCTGCCACATTTCAGCGGCTGGTGAACCAGGTCCTCTCTGGAATGGAGAGTTTCTCTGCTGCTTACCTGGATGACATTGCTGTCTTCAGTAGCAGTTGGGAGGATCATTTGCAGCATTTGCAAGCAGTTCTCCAGGCCCTGAAACAAGCTGGATTGACAATCAAGGCCAGCAAATGCCAGATTGGGCAGGGGTCGGTTGTGTACCTTGGACACTTGGTGGGTAGGGGGACTGTGCAGCCCCTGCAGGCGAAGATTGAGGCAATCATGGCCTGGGAACCCCCCATGACACAGACTGAGGTCCGAGCCTTCCTGGGCCTCACAGGCTACTACCGTCGCTTTGTGAAGGGGTATGGCACTATTGTAGCGCCCCTCACAGAGCTCACCTCAAAGAAACAACCTCTACGGGTAGTTTGGACGGGAGCTTGTCAGCAAGCTTTTGAGAAATTGAAACAGGCAATGTGTGCGGCACCGGTCCTGAAGGCCCCAGACTTCTCCAGGGAGTTCATTGTCCAAACAGATGCATCTGAACATGGCATTGGGGCAGTGTTATCGCAACTAAATGAAGAGGGCCTGGATCAGCCTGTAGTCTTCTTATCCAGGAGACTGCTTCCCCGGGAACAGAAGTGGAGTGCAATTGAGAGGGAAGCTTTTGCGGTGGTGTGCGCTCTGAAGAAGCTGCGGCCATACCTCTTTGGCTCGCACTTCCTGGTTCAGACTGACCACCGACCCCTTCGTTGGCTGATGCAAATGAAGGGGGAAAATCCCAAGCTGTTGAGGTGGTCCATCTCCCTACAGGGAATGGACTTCCGGGTGGAACATCGGCCTGGAGTGGACCACGCCAATGCAGACGGTCTCTCCAGGTATTTCCACCTTAGTAATGAGGACTCCCAAGGGGTTGGGTAGTTCTCCCCACTTTCAGCTGGGAGGGACGCGTGTTAGACCTGTCTGGCTTTTTGCGTAGTCCCTCCAATTTATTATTTATTTTGTCCCCTTTTTGCCCCTCATACCCTTAATAATTTTTGTGTCCACTAACTGTTTCTAGGTGTTGGTCAAGGGGATAGGTGTTCTTTTTCCCCTCATAGTTTTTCACCTCAGGCCCAGAGGCCTGTTCTCACAGGAAAATAGTTGGAACCACACAAAATGGTGGCTACCAACTGCCCTAACTGCCAAACCCAGAACTTGCCCATAGACTAGTATAGGGCGTTCCAGAACCTTCTGGTCCCTTCTGGACCTCTGAGGGTCAGCCTATAAAAGGCGGAATGCTGGGCAGCCATTTTGTCTACCTGAGAGAGTCAGCTGGAGGACAGGCTATCTTGGAAGGTGGGGGAGACTAGTGCGAGGGTTGATCTCCTGGTCTGGGAAGCAGCCTAATTAATCCACTTCTCTACTCCTCCTTTGGGATCCTTGTCTTGTCCCCGCTGTGGATGTTTAAGGGAGACCCTGGGCGCCTGACTAACCCCTAGCTTGAAAATAGTGGGGTGGGAACAGGAGAAGGAGACTGTGGCGCTGCGGAGCGCAGTCCTCTGCCCAGTGAAAGAGACTCAGGAAGAATAACCCTCATCCCTAGACACCAGCCTCCATCCAGTATTGAATGGTAAAAGGACCTTGTAGAGTTGGGAAGTGGGAGCTGAGGTGAAAATCGAACCAGCGCTGTTTCCTACCTTCCTGGGTGCCGGGGAAGGCTTGTGCCCTTGTGTCCTGAAAGGTCCTAGCCGGACATGCAGTCGGCCGATCCCTGGATTTCTTGGTGAACTGACAAGTGGTGAAGGGTGCCGGTTTCCCTGAGGCAGCGCCGCCTCGGCTGTGAGAGGGACCCCTGGGGCACTGATCGCGCACTGTGACAGCGCCTCCCCGGGATCCACTGAGCCTGAGAAGCCTTGCGAGGCTTCCCTTCGTGAGCGGGACCCCGGGGGCGCCTACCGCGCTTTAGACGCGTTGCCTGCAGCGACCCGGTTGTCAGGGGAAAGTGAAGGCGCCTTCGCGCATGCCCAGTCTGACGCTGTTATCCCCGGAAGGAGGGGCAAAGAAGTAAGCAGGCCCGGGAGTGAAGCGTGCTTCCTTCGAGCGGGCGCAGTGGGAGGCGGCACCAGCTCGAGCGCTACCGCGCATGCCCACTGGAGGAGTGTCTTTGGTGTCCAGCGCTGAGGAGAGGCGCCAGGGGCTTCCACAGCTTGCCGAGTGATCTGCCCTTTTCCTCCTGCTCGAGCGCCACACTGAGGAGCTGGCCTGAGCATGGAGGGAGTGTTTAGAGGCCCGGTAGGGGGCCGGGGGAGCATCGTGGTGTCTGCCTTGGTTGTCTTCCGCTCGAGTGCCTTACTGAGGAGTCGGCCCGAGCGGGGGAGTGAGCATAGTGGAGCCTTCTGAGGCGTGAGAGCCTCTCCAGCCTCGGTTCCCCGACCCCTTCGTCTGCTGTTCCCCCTTTTGAGCCTGGCGCAAGACGATTCCAGCATATTCATTCACAAGTAAGGAGGTGAACTGCAGGGCGAAGCGGCGCTAGCGCCTACAGTGGAGTAAATTTGACACTGGTCGTTTTCATCCCTGTTTAATACAGGTTGAGGAGTAATGCAAAGGAATCTACTGGTTAAGTGAAGGAATAAATTCCTCATGGAGATTGCTGGTCTCTAACTAAACTTCTGGTTAAACTGGAATTCCTCATTGAAGTCAAATCTGGTCAATGTTGGGATCTAATTAAATGTATTGTTAATGATAAATACTGAAATAAGTTAACCTCTCTGAAGGTAGTGTTACTGATTTCAAGTCATCTAAATGTAATGTGATGATAATTTAATAGTACTGTGTTTTTGACATTTATTGGCAATTTTAAATGTACTGGCTCTCTTCCTGTCAGAATGCATTATATTGAACTGTGAACTTTAGTACCAAGAGAGCAAAGAGATTATTTTTATAAACAAGTACCTATTTTCCTAACAAATTGGTGTAGCGTCCTTTTTATGTGTTATTGCATGGATTTACTGCTGGGTGGTTTGCAACCTTCACACTTGTGCCTCTAGAATCGCATGTCTTACCCTAGGCCAGGCTACCCTAGGTGACCTGACATCCCAGGTTCTAACAGACACCATGATCTATTCTACCTGATAGGGTTGTATAAAAAATTCTATACAGAATGCGAGTGAGTTAATTATGAATCGCGGGTGTTATCGTGGTACACTGTTTATGTGTGCTACCTCATAGTCTGTCCTTATCCAGTGCCGGCTAGTATGTAATGCAGGCAAATTCCTTATGTCGGCTGGTTAGTGCCTACATGTTGAATTCCCGTAATTTGCTGTTGGTAAATATTGCCTACATTCACCTGCTAAAACCAATAAGTATCTACATGGTATCCAAGCTGTCTAGTCAGAATAGGAATAACGATGTGTCGCTGTATCAAACAGGAACAGAGATACATTGATACTACTGAATAGTATCCCAAATCGCGGCTGGTTAGTGCCAAATCTCTGTTAATTGCACATAGATTCTGTTATAATGATGTAAGGTTAATACCTGAGGGAACTTAATTATATGTACCACTAAACACCATACTGTGGTGGACAACTCACATTTAAACCTCTTGGTTATGAACAATACATAAGTGCACATACTAAAGTGAAATTAAAACCATTATATTAATAAAAAGTGATACACACAGTGAAGAAAAATAGAAGATGAAAACACGGTGAAAGGATTAGGGTAGCAGTGCCACAGTCCTGAGACATTGCCCCTTTCTTCCATTCTGTGGTAGGGAGAAAGAGAGAAAAGATGTGTGTTAGGGGCAAATTCATAATTATAGTGCCTTACATTATATATTGATTCAGAAAAGGGGGTGGTGATGAACAGAGTGTCTGAATTAAGCAGACCACTCTTATCCAGTCCAAAGATCAGGGCTTGATCCATCACCGTTTTTTAGCTCACTGCACCATCCCAGCTCAGAACTTGGCTATATGCAAATTAGTCTGACCCTGGCCCAGTGCATCATGGGAACAGGGCAGACCAAACTACCAAGCCAATTCTTATACTGGGATTTGTGGTGCAATGAACTAGGGACTCACATCTGAGTAAACCCTTCCACGCTTATGGTGGACAAAAATGATTCAGAAAAGGTGTCCCTCACCACCCCTTGTTGTAAATTACATTATATATTAGCATTTTCTATCATTCAGCACAAAAATTCTGAGCTTATTGTTATTCCAAAATACAACAGGTCATTACACACGTCAATAAGAAATCTGTAACTGGCGAAGAGTTCATTCATTCTGTAAATGTATGACCATTTCCTCATCCATGTTATGCCCTTTAGGATATCTAGTGCACAGACGTATTATATATCTAGATTCCTTTTGTCTGAGTCTCAAAGTGCAGTTTCCCCCTCTTTGCTGCAAGGTCACCTGCTCTACAATAAAATAGGAAAGTTTGTTAGAATCTGAAAAGTGACATGACTCGAAATGCTGTGCTATAGTGTATTGCTTATCGTTCTTACTTATGGCTCTGGTATGTTCAAGAATACGTTTCTTAGCCATATGTGTAGTACTGCCCACGTACCTAAAGTCACATGGGCAAATCAAAACGTATATCACAAAATCACTAGTGCACGTCAAAAAGTGATTTATGGTTTTCATACTATTGGTGCTGGCATTCCAATATTCTTTACTATATGGCTGTTGTTGCAGGCTTTACAATGTCCACATGGGTAAAACCCGTGTAGATCAACCCCTCTATTGAGACCGTAACTGCCTATGTTGTTATGTACTAACAGGTATCTCAAGTTTCGACCCCGTCTGTAGGTTATACTCGGGCGGTCAGGTAATGCAGGATTGATTATCGGGTCACCTTTCACGATATTCCAATTCCTCTTGTTTTGAGCTTGCTTGCTTCCCACGTGCTCTTGCCCATTTTTTTCCTGTGGTGTTGCGGCTATAATTCGCCACTCAACTAGGTTTACTGCCTTAAATATCACAGGCATACCCTCAGTCGAAAACCTCGTCTTAAAATTCGAATCCTCGCTGTCCCCTTTTATCTGCGCCCTTGTTTACTGCCCCCCTCAACACATGCCCTGTTCCCCGTTTCCCCCTACTGTTTGGCGAAATGCTGTCCCAACTAATCATGACCAACTCTAAAATCCTGATTATTGGTGACTTTAATTATTGACCCACCGATGCTAAGGGGAGCACCAGCTCCTCAGACTTTACAGACCTCCTATCCGGTATGAACAGCACTCAGCACATACAGTCCGCTACACACATTAAGGGACATGTCCTAGACCAAGTTTGGACCTACAACCTGGACAACCTGGACATCACCCAACCCCTAATCTCCCCGTGCCCATGGTCAGACCACCACATTATTACATTATCACTGGCCTGCGTCTCACACATAAAACAGGTCCTCACAGGGAACCACATGGAAAGAAACTGGAGCCGGGCCAACCTCAGCGAGTTCTGCACCTTACTCAGCGCCTCGTCTCCTACCTAACAGGACTCCTTAGACAGTCAGGCTACCAGCATTAAACACTGGCTTGAATCAGCCAGCGACATCGTCGCACCTTTTAGGGGAATCAAACGTAAGCGCCCCCATGACGTCCTGCTATGGTTCTTGGACGAACTAAAAAATAAGAAACTTACACTCAGGCAGGCTGAATGTAACTGGAGACGAGACTACGCCCCAGAAAAAAAGGCTCCTTTTGTTGCGCTGCGTAAAGATTACAAACAATCCATTCTCCAGGCCAAAACTACATACTTATCCCTGAAGATCACCAATTCTGCTGCCAAGACCAAAGACATATTATTCTCCATAGTAGAGGAGCTCTCACACCCGGACAGAGTAACAATTAAGCCCCTCCCTTCTCAAACTCTCTGCGACTTCCTTAACCTATACTTCATGGAAAAGATTGCCACAATCAAAAGCAGCATTCCCTCCCCCGTACCCCCTTCCTCCCATGCCACCACCTTTAAAAATTCCCAGGTAGGGGATCAAATTCCCCTGATGCTCATCGCTCTATTAAAACAGGTTCGTTCAGGCTCCCCCACAGATTGTTGCCCATCCCACATCCTACAAGAAGTCTTTGCCACCTGCCCTAACCCCCCACTTGCACTCCTCAACACCTGTCTCAGACTAGGCTCAGTTCCCGACTCCTTTAAGATAGCTGAAGTCGTCCCTATTCTGAAAAAAAACAATGCTGACCCTTCTCTGATGAGCAATTTTAGCCCCATCTCGCTGCTTCCTTACCTTAGCAAGCTTCTTGAAGCTCATGTCACCCATTTCCTTAGCTCTTTCTTGAAAATTCTCAGTTCCTTGACTCCCAACAAGCAGGTTTTAGGCCAGCACACTCTACTGAGCTAGTTATTCTCTCAGGCATGGCTGAACTGAGGAGGGGGGCTGACCATAACATCAGTCAGGTCTTGGTGCTCCTGGATTTTTTGGCCGCCTTTGACACAGTCAACCATAACATCTTGATCGACCGTGCCGGCGACGCCGGCATCCAGGGGTCAGCTCTGGATGAGAAAGTTAGGCTGACCTGCGGTGTCCACCAGGGATCCTCCCTTCCCCTCTTCTTTTTAACCTGTATCTGACCCCCTTATCCAGTGCCTGCACGAAAGTAAGATTGCTGCTTTTAACTACGCAGATGACATCCAGCTGGTGTTCGACATTGACTCGTCAGATCACTCAGTCAACAACTTCCATTCCACCATGTGCCTCATTGGCGACTGGATGGTGGCCAATCAATTAAAACTCAACCCTGACAAGACTGAGCTGATCCTGACTGGAGGCCCCTCCAACCCGTGGAACTCTAACTTCTGGCCCCCCCTCCTAGGAACTCCCCCCTGCCCTGCAGAATCTGCAAAAAGCCTCGGGTCATAATCTGCAAAGACCTTTCTATGAAGCACCAGATTAGTGCAGTGGTGTCATCCTGCTTTTTCCACCTCCGCAGAATTAGAAAGATCTCCTGATTCTTAACCACGGAGGCCTTAACCCTTGCTCTTCTGGCCCTGGTAATCTCCTGCATTGATTATGCCAACCACTTTACGTAGGCATCCCTGCTTACCAGCTTTGCCGTCTGCAACTGGTGCAGAACCAGGCCGCTAGGCTCATTTTCCACCAACCGAGACACCATCATGTCCGCCCCCTGCTTAAGAGCCTTCACTGGCTCCCGGTGGCCAAACGCTGCAAATTCAAATTAGGCGCATCACCTTCAAAGCATTGGCCGGCCTTGGCCCAGCTTTTATTTCCTCTTTGATCCACCGCCATCTCCCCTCTTGCAATCTTCACTCCTCCCAATTGGCCTTGCTTACCACTCCCTCCTTCAAACGTAAGAAACACGGTGGTCTTAGATTCTCTTTTCTTGTCCCCTTCTTTTGGAACTCACTCTCCCCGGAATTTAGATTAACTACATCCGATACCCACTTCAGATCCCGTCTGAAAAGTCTGCTGTTCTGTCAGGCCTACGAGTAACGCTATGTCCACCTTCCACTCCTCTGCTGCCCCCCGTTCACAGCGCCATGAAACCGTTTGGTGAAAGTGCGCTTTATAAATAACTTTACATAACATAACATAACAAAGTTAGACCTTTTAAACAACACTCGCAGCATTACAAATAGTCATCATAGAAAGCGGACTACACCTTCACATCAACTTCAATCGCCATTTTAGACTCTGTCATTATACAGCAAAATACATTACGTTTTAGTGTTTATAGCAATGTATCCTAAAATTAAATATACTACATTGCGATGCGTATTACTGTACAATAATCTCTGTAGAAAGATAATCAAAGGATGTGTATGTCTGGGTGCTCGCAAGTCCATGGCTTTCACTGGCTGTCCCGGTGCATGCTGCACCTTGTAGTTTATATGGACACCATGCTCTATTCCACCTGATAGGGTTGTATAAAAAATTCTATATAGAATACGAGTGAGTTAATTAGGAATCGCAGGTGTAATTGTGGTACACTGTCTATGCGTGCTACCTCATAGTCTGTCCTTATCCAGTGCCTGCTAGTTCGTAATGCAGGCAAATTGCTAATGTCGGCTGGTTAGTGCCTTTTGAAATTCACTTAAAGAAACAAAGATTACGGGCCGTTATAGTTAGGAAATAACAATTAAAAAAAGTTAGAATTCACAGAAAATAAAAGGTTACAGGGATGTTATAGTTAGGAAATAGAATATAAAGTAAAAAAAAAACAAAGGTTACACAGCTATTATAGTTAGGCTCAGATTTCACTTGTACAACACCAGTGAAATTCATAAGTCATAGTTAGCCGAGCTATCAATGGCTTACACCTCTGCAATGCACTTCTTATGACCTCACATTTAACATAACTCCTGATATGGTCAGTGACATCACTGTTGACATCACTGATGACATTTCAAGTGACATCACTGATGACATCATCTAGTGAGTTGAGTGTTTAATACAACTTTATGAGTGTTTAACATATGAACCAAAGTCCTACAAAAGTTAACCCTTTCCCTGCTACTGTCGGCCGTTGGCTGTCACAAGCACTCCCTCCCCAGTGCTGCGCACGACCAACGGCCAACGCAGCCCCGCCCACCCTTTAGAACGCCCGCAGCGCGTCGGAAAAACCGCCACGGTTAAGGCGTTAAAATAGTATACTTTCTGTACTACTAATGAGTGATAGTATTTCTAACATATTCCGTGAGTGGCTGTGTGACTGTGTGTATTTGTGTGTGAGTTTATGTCTGAGTGCCCGTATGTGTGTGAGTGGGTGTGTCACTGGCTATATGGGTGTGTACGTAGGTGTATGAGTACCTGTGTGGGTGAAGGAGCGGCTATTAGAGCCCTGGGGACCCGAAAAGGTAAAACAAAGGGCAGAAAAGCAAGCAGAAAAGGCAAAACAGTGGGCAGAAAAAAGGAGAAACAGAGGACATTAAAACCAGCATGAAAGGCAAAGAGAGAGCAGAAAAATAAACAGAAGAAGGTCAAGCTGATGGTAGATAATCGAGCAGAAAAGGCGAAACAGAGCAGAAGATGGCAAAACAGGGCAGAAAAACAAGCAGAAAAAGGAGAAACAGAGGACAGGAAAACGTGCATGAAAGGCAAAGAGTGAGCAGAAAAATAAACAGAAGAAGGCAAAACAATGGGCATAAAAACAAGCAGAAGAGGCAAAACAGAGTTGAAGAGGGCAGAAGAACAAGAAGTGAAGGCAAAATGGAGGGCAGAAAAACAAGCACAAAAGGTAAATTGGAGAGCATACAAACACCCAGAAAAGGCAAAACAGGGCAAGAAACAAGCAGAAGAGGCACAAATAGAAGGCAACAGGTAGGCAGGGACCAAAGGGTAGAGGACTCTAGGCAAGCTGGACAAGAGAACTGTCACTGGGGGAGCTAGCATGAGGACCTGCTTAATTTTTACAGAAATGCAACCTGAACAGGAAGCACTTACATATATAAACATAGCAAGTGCCCCAGCTGAAGCTCCACTTCTGTAAAGACAAAGGATTAGGACCTTCTGGGCCTGACAAAGGAAAAGCAAGTGTATTGATGATCAAAAATGCTTTGTGGGGGTGAATGTATTGTTGATCCATTGTGGTGCAGTCACTGACACTGACACACAGACACTTAGACACCTACTCACAAACTCTGGCACTCACATAACCACTGACAGACCCACTCAGATACTGACATGCCTACTCACAGACCCAGACAGACAATCACATGCCCACCCACAGAGCAACTCACACCCACTCACAGACCTACCTAGACACTCTCAGATGCACTCATAGACCCACTCCGACACTCATGTACCTATTCACAGATGCACTCAGACACTCTCACAGCTTCTCACAGACCCATTTAGACATGTATGCACCCACTCACAGACCCACTCAGACACATACACCCACTCACATAACCACTCAGATACTCATGCACCCACTTACAGACCCACTCGTATTCTCTCATGCCTACTCACAGACCCATGTACCAACTCACAGAATCAGAGATGTACACACCCGCTCACATCCCCACTCAGCAACTCATGCATCCATTCACAGACCCACTCATACACTCACTCACTCACAGACTGACTCACACACTTATGAAGGCACTCGTAAACCTTCTCAGACACTCTCACACCCACTCACAGACCCACTGTGACACATGTACCCGCTCAGACATTAATTCAGGCACTCATGCACCCACTCACAGACCCACTCAGATACTCACAAACCCCATGAGTCACTTATGTAGCTACTACCAGCCCCACTCAGACACTCACACACCCACTCACACACTTCAGTAAATATAATTTAAAATATATATACATATATATTCACTGAAAAAAACATATGTTTCAGGGACGTTATCGTTAGTTGGACATTTGACTCATATAAAACCAGAGAAATTCACCTGTTATAGTTAGTTGAGCTAACTATAACTCGTGCGCCCGCAATGAACTGCTGATGACGTCACATATTACATCACTCATGACATGGTCAGTGACATCACTGATGACATCAGTGATGTCATGAGTGATGTCACTGACCATGTCATGAGGGATGTAATATGTGACATCATCAGCAGTGGATTGCGGGCACGCAAATTATAGTTAGCTGAACTAGCTATAACAGGGAAATTTCAATGGTTTTGTATGAGTGAAATGTCCAGCTAACTTTAACATGTGTGAAACCTATGGTTTTTTCAGTGAATTTCTGAGGTTTTTTAAATGTTAATTCCTAACTATAACGTGTGTGAAACCTATGGTTTTTTCAGTGAATTTCTAAAGTTTTTTAAATGCTAATTCCTAACTATAACGTGACTGAAACCTATGTTTTTTTCAGTAAATGTCAAAGGCTTTGTAATTGATCATTTTTAAATGTATTAATTATTATATTTCTTTCTTTTTGTACTAATTTCCTAAATGTTTATAATAAATATTTTAGTTATTTTATTTTTTAAGGTACATTATATATTTGAGTGTAAAATATAAAAAAACAAAATTCAAAAATAATTTTTTTATTACTTTTATTTTTTTCAATATATTAAAATTAAATTCTCAATATTTTTTGGGGCAATCGTACAGTACGTGGACGGTGATCGCACCATCCTTTGTACTGGTAACCGTTCTCTGCGCGTACCTGCACACACGTTACGAATACATTTAGATGTTACGCGTCGCATCGACGCTTCCGCGTGACGTCATGTACGTTTGTACTGCGCCCCGTATACGTACTACGTGAAAGTTTCTAATTGTTTAGAAAGATATATTTATGTATTTAATGTAAATATTAAGGGAAGAGATTATGTGTGATAATCATGAAAATATTTTTTTTTACTTTTAATAAGCGTATTTTACTTTTTAAAGCAATTGCACAAATTGCGGCGGTACATCGTCCGTATGCTTACCGAAAGCGCACCCTACGCGTACGCATAGCCATGTGACTTTAAAAGAACAGATTTGATTGGTTCATAACACTTCCTATTCCAACTGTTGTAAGACCCCACACATTTTAATCATTCTTCTTTGACTTTCTCAGGAGAAGCATCTCTTCTGTGGAGCTCTAGTCAATTTAGAAATCAACTTCAATATGGCAGCACGTGTGGAATCCTCTTCTGAGCACTCATCAGAGGAGGAATTTGTTGCAGAGCAGCCTCAGGAAAAAAGGAAAGAAGCTGTCATTTGGAAATGTTTCACCTTTCCTGAAGGACAAAAAAAGGTGAATGCCCAAAATGTCACATGTAAAATCTGCGAAACTACTCTCTCCAGAGGCAACCCCAGCAAAAAATATTCATTTGGAACAGCAAGTATGGTGCGCCATGTTAAAAATCTGCACCCTCGTAATTACGCGAGAGCTTGCTCTTAAAGGCTGTGGGACAACCCTACACCTGCTACTCCCAGTACTTCTACTGCACCACCACAAGCAAGCAGTCCACACCCGGATATCCATCCAGATTTTGCGGATCTAATCATACATTGCAAATTTTGCAATGAGGTTCTCTGTTATGGGGAACAGTCAATTGACTTGATTATCCAGAGGAAACGGCATGCACCGTTGCTCACGTCGTAAACATTTTTTTGATGATTTGTTCCTGTTGGACACTTTTTTGGTTGCAGTTTCTTTTTTTTTGTTAAAAAACTGTTCAAAAAATAAAAAAAAAATACAAAACCAAAAAGACAAAAAAAACCTTCACTGGTCAAAAAAAGAGCTATATTTCTATAATAGTGTGTAAAACTTTGTTTGAATGAATGTGTAGTGCATAAATGAATGAATGTAAGCATTAGTAGTGTATGGTGAAAGTGAAAGTGCAGAACTATAAGGAAGTGCTACAGCATAAATCTATAAGGTGTTTACTTATAGTATACTGTAGTACTTCAGAAGCACTTCAATGTAACATATGTGCATAAATATGTTACAAGTCTATGCTTCCATTTGCACTGCTGGTGAAACTGCCTCAGTGAATTTGTAAGTGTTAGAGGTAGATTTACAACCCCCTTGTGCCTCTTTTACACCACCGTTGCATCACTTTTGTGACGCAGCAGTGGTGCAAAAGATGCGCCATGGTGTGTGGTATTTACAATGTGACTCATCTGGGAGGTGTGTCACATTATGAATTCCTGTACCAGAAGGAGGCATTCCTACGCAGGGGGGGGGGGGCGTTCCGGTGCAGGAACACGTCCTAAAAGTGGCTGAGTGAAATCTACAAGATTTCACTTTGTCACTTTTGGGCTCATGCTGCGTCAAAACCCTGCACTTGCTTGAAGCAGGCGTAGGAATTGACACAGCATTCTGAGCATAGGGCCCCCAGAGCATTGCTGGAGATGCGTTGCACTTGCAACACAACTCAAGCAATGCGCCGCCTTTACGGCACAGATGCATCACATATCTGTGCCATTTTTGTCCCATGGTGCACCGTATTGTAAATACAGTGCATCCATGGTGGTGATGTCACGGTGCACAATAACTGGCATATCCCTGGGGATGTGCCAGTTATTGTATATGTGCCCATTAGTGTTTTAATGTACTGAATAGATTACTACACACTGATGAATCAGTCACATTGCATAGATAAACACATAATGCTGAATGGCTCACTACAATACTAAAACAGCAGTGACGAGGGTTTGGTACTGACTAGATGATACACTTCTGCAAGGAGAGTGCCTAACTGAATTTATAACAGCTTCAGTTTTAGCACAGTGCATAGATAAGGACATACTGCTGAATGGCTCAGTACTATACTGAATGAGCAGTGACTGAGTGTTTGCTTGAAGTGTAAGGATACATATTGGGCAATTGAAGGTATAAAAGACAAGCTTGCAGGTGCATTGAAGACTGCATGCATAGTCTCTAGGAGGTTTGAAGCAGTTCATGGCCTAAGGCTTACTTTGCTCCATTACTACTGGAGTACTGAATGGATGATTACAGTTCTGCAAGGAGAGTGCCTAACTGACTTTATAAGAGCTTCAGTTTTAACAATGCATAGATAAGCACATACTGCTGATTGGCTAACTACAATACTAAAACAACAGTGACAGAGTGTTTGCTGGAAGTGTAAGGATACAAACTAGGGAATTGAAGGTATAAAAGACAAGTTTGCAGGTTCATAGAAGACTGCATGCATAGTCTATAGGGGTTTCAAGCAGTCCATGACCTAAGGCCTACTTTGCTCCATGAGTACTTGGGTACTGACTGGATGATTACAATTCTACAACGAGAGTGCCATACTGAATTTATAACAGCTTTAGTTTTAGCACAGTGCAGTGCACAGATAAGCACATACTGCCGAATGCCTTGCTACAATACTGAAACAGCAGTGGCAGAGTGTTTGGAGGAAGTGTAAGAATACAGACTGGGCAATTGAAAGTTTAGAAAACAAGTTTACAGGTGCATAGAAGAGTGCATGCATACTGTATAGGGATTTGAAGAAGTCCATGCCCTAAGACTTACTTTACTGCATAAGTACTTGGGTACTTACTGAATGATTACAGTTCTGCAAGGAGAGTATCTAGCTGAATGTATAACTGCTTCACTTTCAGCACAGTGCATAGATAAGTACATAGTGCTGAATGCCTCACTACAATACTGAAACAGCAGTGACAGAGTGTTTAATGGAATTGTAAGGATACACACTACAGAATTGAAGGTATAAAAGATAAGTATGCAGGTAGATACCAGACTTCATGCATAGTCCATAGGGATTTCAAGCAAGCCATGCCCTCAGACCACCTTTGCATATTTTGAATCAATAGAATAATGTAAACAATGTATACGTGAATCTATAAGTGCATCACTTTTAGTACAGTGAATACATTAGTAGATAGTGCTCAAACCTTTATTATTATTAAACAATAAATGTATTCTACTAACATCTCATAATTTAACAGAGCTTCTAAAAGAAGTTCATCAGGTATTTCATTTACATCAATTTCCTGGTTAGCAATTACGGAATTTATATGTTCGAAAAATTCGATATAATCTAATGCTTCCAGAAAATCAGTATCAAAGCTTTGGGTTTTGAAATCACAGCTCATATCTGCAGCACTAATTTCTTGTTCTTCACTACTTGTGAGAGGTACGTTTAGTTCTTCAATGAGACTGTTGGTAATTTCCAAAGTGTCCTCGGTATTGTTCTGTTCTCCTTCCATAATTAATCTGTTATGTTGTAGGTCCTTGTACAAAAACATAAACCCTTCATTTTATCAGTTTTCTTAATACATAATACAAGACTAGCTTAAGTAACTATTTTGGCCGTAAAAAATATTATAAAAATACCATTGTCTAATAACTTTCCTACATTAGAGTTGTAATACTTTATAAGGTTATATAAATATAATTACTTATAAGGATATCCTGTTCTTAAGTTTTCTTAAATCTTGAAACCAGTCACTCCTTATGACTATAGGAAAAGACTCAGGCTGTTATAGTAAAATGCAGTACTAAAAGATGTAGAATATGTCTATTCACCTTATCCGTTCCAAACTAGTAAATGTGTTTTAGTAAAATGCAAGGAATACTGCTGGTTGTCCAGAATAACACTGTGTATCTGTGTATATTTAGGTACCATTATCACACTAGTTTTTGAATACTTCATGTGTTTGCACACATATCAATTCTTAACCCCTCTCATGCTGGTGACGAACCCCAGCCATCACGCCCCGCGGTGGGCGTGTGCTGATGATGGCTGGGGTTCGTCACGGCCCCTCCCTGTTCTTTTGTTTACCGCACAGCGGTAAAATCTCGACCGCAGCGAAGGGGTTAAAGACCTAACCAGTACTCACCTTTTAACATAATAAGAAAGTAGTGATTCCTTATATAAGTCGAAAATACTCACAGTAACAGATATAGAACACCACTTCAACACAAAGTATTGTGTATGATGAGGACATATTTACATAAAGAAGAAAAACTACACACAGTAACTTATCCTGTCCTTCTAAACATAAAAGAGTATTTGAAAACACTCTCTGTGACATATTTTATGTAGAATAATTTGATCTCTTTTAATCCTAAAACTCTCTGGTCTCTACTAGTCAAGCATGCCTTTGTATTCAATACCATACTGGTACGTTGCAGAAAGCTGTTCTGAATCCATGTTCCATTTTAAAAATCTCTATAATAAAAGTCTCTGGCATTTTTTAAATATATGTTCAAAGATAGTAGGTCCTAAGGTACACTCAGATATATGTTAACTTTCTCAAATATGTTTAAAAAATACAAACCATCTTTGCACAGATAGGTACTCCATCCATCTCTTGTTCCTTCAGCTTTGTAGAAGCACATCCTGTTGACCATCTTTTATAATTACTTACACTTACCTTAAAAATAATAAATAATAATAAAAAGTATATATCATAAATTTAGCATCTGTGGAAGACAAGAAAAAATACAGTTACAATATATATTTTACAACACAAAATAACTTGTAAAGCATTTCATTTGCCTTTTTTGCTGTTCTCAGAATATATTGAATTTCACTAGAAACAGTGAGTTCAATAGTACTCATCACATGACAGCGGGCAAAAAAAAGACAATTAATAAGAATATCTTAAAAATACCCATTCAACATTCTCAATAACAATCTAAAAAATAAAATAAAACATATGTTAAATTTTTTTTTCTGAAAGCAATTTCTTACGTAAATATGAGACATCTCAAACAATCATAAAATAACTAACCCTCGGCGCAGTGCTTCGCTCCGTCCACAGAGTGTACGTAGTGTTGCCTACTTCGTGATTCGCAAAGTAGGCGTAGTAGGCAAAACTACGCACACTCCGTAGACGTAGTGAAGTTGCCCGCCACCCGCCTCCCTCCCGCCCTCTTCTAAATGCCTATTTTACTTTAAAATAGTGTAAAAGTAAATTAAAAGCACTTACCTGATATGCGGCATCCCGGGGCTCCCTCTTCTGCCTTGTGATGACTTCTTTCAGCAAAATGCGCAAGCGCGGGCGCCCGCGCATGCGCATTTCTCGCAAGAAATGTGCATATGCGGGCGCCGCGCATGCACATTTTGCTTGAAGAAGTCGGTCGAAAGCAGAAGAGGGCGCTTCGGGACGCCACATATCAGCAGGTAAGTGCTTTGATTTACTTTTACACTGTTTTAAATTAAATTAGTCATGTAGGAGAGGGCGGGAGGGAGGCGGGTGGCGCGCAGTAGGGCTACGCGAAGTGTGTGGGTGGGCATAGCTTTCTTCCCACTTCACAAAGCTTCGCGTAGCCCCACTACGCACACTACGCCCACCCTTAAAAATAACAAAACATTATGATTAATTTTCATACACTGTAAATAAGGTTACTTACAAATATATGCTGACAAAATATACAACAAAAAGTCCTTAATGGTTTTAGATACTTTTCCTCATGCCCAAATAGTATGTGTCAAATCCTTAGTTTGGAAGCTGTTCAATAGTAATCCTCACCGTCCGCCTCCCAGCCTTCTGATCCCAAACCACTGACATCATTTGCGGCGTCCCCCAGGGCTCATCCCTCAGCCAAACGCTATGCAATATCTACATGGCCACCCTCACACAAGTGGCCCGCCATAACAACCACAACATGAACTCCTACGCCGATGACACCCAACTCATCCTCTCCCTCACCAAGGAGCCACATACCACCAAAAGCAATGTCCACGAAGGAATGAAAGCCGTCGCCAATTGCATAAGGATCAGCTCTCTAAACCTGAACTCGGACAAGGCGGAGGTACTCATTCTCAGACCCATCCCATCAGCCTGTGACGACTTCTGGTGGCCGACTACACTGTGTACAGTGCCAACACCTACCTACCATGTTAATAACCTAGGATTCATCATCAACTCCTCCCTCTCCATGTGTAAGCAAGTCTACACCGTCTCCTCGTACTGCTATGACACCTTCTGCATGCTCCTCAACATTTACAAGTGGATCCTAACTGAAAGAAGAAGAACAGTGACACAGGCCCTCATCAGCAGCACACTCTACACAGGAATTCCAGCCAAACACCTACAACAACTACAACAAATCCAAAACTCCGCCACCCAACTGCTCATCAATGTCCCCTGCTGTAGCGACATCACCCACCACCTGATACACCTACACTGCATCAATGTCAACAAGAGGATCATCTTCAAGCTCCTCACCCTCACTCACAAAGTACTCTACAACACCAGACCAACCTACCTTAACAGCAGTAATCCTGAAAGGCCAAATTTTGTTCCTAAAATTTTGGCTTAAAAAATATTAGGTAAGAATTTGGTAACTCTTTAGGCAATCGTTGTTTAAAAACCAATTGACTATCATTACAACGTATCCAACCTTTCGGACATTTTAAATAAACAGTGTAAAGTACAGATGTTGTAGAAGGACCATCATGAAAAATAATTGCTACAGCTACAAAAGTTCTTCCTGATATTGATACTTGAGTAGCTACACATTTTTTATTAAAGTTTCACATTTTCTTCCATCAGAACTACAATGTTGTAGCATTAAAATTACATACTGTTCATATCTTTGTATAACTAATCTTGATGAAATTTGTGATTTACATTGGCTACACTCCATGTTTAGACTTGCTCCTCTAACTAGATTGTTAAAAGACACTGATTCACAGTAAGGTAAAGTCAAATATATAAATCTTTCACTGTCTATGTTAGTACTGCATGTAAACAAACCATTTTCACAGTCATGTTGCCATTTACAAGAAAGGCCAAAAAGATTTTCATTATCTATACTTTCATCTTCCAATACAACATTTTCGGCAAGCATATATGTAAGGTTCCCTGTCTTCTTCTTTGATCATTCTCTGATCATTTTGTTAGGCGCCTTGATACCTGCGGGTTATTGTCTTGCGCAATATAAATCGCCATTCAATTCAACGAGCATATACATTAGAAATTCCTGACAATCTTGCTGAATATTCTGTGCAAATTGAGTAGAACCAGAACATATGTCCAAAACATTTCAAATATCAGAAACACTTTGTATTTTACTTTTATCACTACTACATTGCTCATAAACAGAATACAACAACAAACACATTTTTTCCCTGATTTTCAACAATTTGCTGTTGCAAACTTTCAAGAAAAAAAACCAACATTAACAACTACATTAGCATAGCAGTTGACACCAGAACTATTTTCAAACTGATAACCAACAATCTCTTCAACAGTGTCCTTTTTCTTTTTGCTTGCAATCACAACTTCATCTTTTTTTTATCTTTCTCTACAACTTCACTACAGATATTCTCATATTTTCTACCTACCACACACTTTTCAAATACTGGATATTGACCTAAATTGGGTGCATATTCTCTTCTTAACCTTTTATACTCTTTCACACAATTTGCATCTGCACTAATCTTTTTCTCATCAAAATCAATCAAGTACAATCCAGATAAAGATCTCACTCGAGACAAAGCGACATATGCCATACCCTTTTTAAACACAGTACCTCCAATAATCACTAAAGCACTATCTACACTTAAACCTTGAGATTTATGAATAGTCACCGCATACGCCAAAGAAACAGGAAACTGTTTTCTGTGAACATACAAATCTTTTACAAGCTAAAACTGAGCTGAACAACGACTACATTTTTGTACTTCTTCAATTTGATCAAATTTGATTTTCAAAAAATACAATACCATCTCTATTTACTTAATTAACGAAATCAACAACTTTACCCATTGCTCCATTTACTAAACCTTTTTACACATTCAAATTACGTCGTAAAATTACCCTACAGTTTACACATGCATATAAATTCTTTTCTAAACCAGCAGTTTTACTTATCGATTTCTCTAAAGAATTCAATTTCCTCTTCAACTTTTCTGTCGAAAGAATAGTGATTCCTTCATGCTCTATTTTATCAATAGCTTCCAATGTTATAATTTCGTCATTTTCCAACTTTAAAATTTCTTCATTGAATATAGAGATAACAATGAAGGATGTTTTTAGGACAAATGCACAGCTATGTTTCACTTGTTTTGTCAGGTTGTTTGACTGTGTTTTTTTGGTGCTCCAATGGTGGCGTCGAGAGTCCCACGACGTCGGAAATACATATGCAAAGAGTGATGCTAGTGGGTCACTAGCTTCATCCCTTTAGGCACACATTGTTGTCTTTTTACTAGAAAGAGACTTCCACACTTGTTTTGCCAATTTAGTTCATTGTTGTGTTTTTATTCATTTATATTTTCTTTCCTCTTATTTTTAGATCATAATTAGTTGATTTTGACAAATATTTCACTTCAGGCGATGTCTTATAAACAAATCCAATGCATTTCGGGCATACAGTGGTGCCCTTCGTCAGGGAACAGACACTATAAAAATGTGTATAAATAGAACATTAGAATACTTTTTCGTTTTTATCATGTAAATAAAGAGTGTAACAAAATAGTTGCATAAATCACTACGGTTGTGAAATGACATTGTTGTAACATCTTATGTAACCCAAAGACCCGAGGGGTTCATTCAAAAAACATGTGTAGGTTTAAAGCGGCGTGTCACTTACAAGCCTGTTATCGTGTTGTTGTGCTGGATCTAAGACCAAATCTGCAAAACGAAACGGGGAGAGTCAATGAGACTGTCAATACGATAAGTCTCCTGGTTTTTCGAGCGGGGTTTTTAAAAAGGGGGTTGTTGACTAACCTTCGTGTGGAATTGAAGCGTATTCTAGTATGCTCGCTCCCTTGAGAACGCCGGCATAGAACGGGTCTAGCCGCGTTTTGGAGATTTAAACTACGATAGGATCACGTGATCATGGAGTTAGACAACAGACTGTATCGGGGGATGAAGTCGGTGGTTAAACCCATTGCTGCGTGTCTATAAAGTGGTAGCAACGTCTTTATTATAGATGCGAAGGCATCCTACTATCAATAAGTTGCAAGGGGTAAAATTATAAAATGATGAAATAAAATAAGATGGGTTGACCGCAATGTGTGGGATAAGGATACGAACTCGTGAGTCCGGTGTCATCATACATCCGCTCGTAGCGCGTGAGCTACGGGGCTGTTTGACGGTCGTGAGAATGTTAGTGTGTATGAACTGGTGATTTGAACAGGGTCAGTTTGGATGCATATCAACATAAGGTGAATGTAAACAAAAAGGTGACAATTATAGTGGGTCTGTGTGAACAGTCACAGTAATTACAATATAGTCCAAGGAGCATTCCTATAGATAGCATGACATTTCAATCTTATCATTAAGGCCAAACGGCTTCTGGGTGGAAAATCTTTGTATCTAACAGTTTTCTCTTCTTAATAAATGTTTCGTATTGTCTCTTCCTTCTATTTTATTCACAGTTTCTAGGATGGTGAATTTGAGTTGGGAAATATTGTGTTGTTCTTCCACAAAGTGGGCTGATAGGGATGACTTCATATTTTTTAAGCGGATATTTGATTTGTGTTCGGTTAGTCTCACTTTGATACGTCGTTCCGTTTTACCCACGTATAGTTTCCCACATGGGCATTTTATTGCGTAAATCAAATTGCTTGAGTCACATGTGGCGTTGACTTTAAGTTTGATTTCATGTCCCTTCATGGGATGGTTGATCTTGTTCCCCTTGATTACACTGTTGCAATTGCCACAGTTTAAACACGGTTTGGTTCCTGAGTACTCAACCGTTGGCATGGCTTTGTTTTGGAGGATTTCCCCCATGTTGCGTGCTCTCGTGAATGCAAATATCGGTGGGAGGTTGAAAATCTGTTTGAAATCAGGTTCTATGATTAAAAGTGTCCAATGTTTCAGAATTATTTTTTTAAATTTCCTACTGAATGTTGAAAATTTAGAGACCACCACAGCCCGGGTTTGTTCTGTCTTGACTTTTGTTGATAGGAGTTTTGTTCTTGTTATGTTTCTTTAGATTCTTTAATCATGGAATGAGGGTACCCTCATTGATTCTTTGATCCACTATATTTGACTCAGAAGTGATTCTTTTCACACGTGCCATCTGTGAGAACGGTAAGTTTCTTTTGAGATTGGGTTCATGGAAACTCGTGTAATGTAACATATTATTTCTGTCCGTGGTTTTTACAAACAGGTCTGTAGAGAATCCTTCCGGGATTATGGAAACTTTGACTTCCAAAAAGTTAACTGAAGTTTCAGATATGTCCCAAGTAAGCTGTATGCGTTCGTCTGTTTGGTTGAATTTTATAAGTGCCTTTTGTAACTCCTCTTTGGAGTTTGTCCAGATGATAAATATGTCATCAATGTATCTGATGATTAATTTCAGGTTGTCTGTCCATTCTTTTTTGGCGAAAATATGCTTATTCTCATACCATTGCATGAAGATATTGGCATATACCGGCGCCGCTGAGTTGCCCATGGCTATTCCGGTTAGTTGTTGGTACCATTTATCCTGGTATTTGAAGTAGCTCTGATAAAGCGTGAAGAGCATGAGTTCCATCAAGAATGTCTGAAAGCAGGAATCCAGTTCTGTATTGAGTAGTGCCTCCTCCATGGCTTCTATGCCCAGCATATGAGGTATACTGGTATATAGTGAGCGGACATCCGCTGTGCAGAGTATGAGTTTTTCTTGGGGTTCAACTGTCACCTCTTGTAGTTTGAGCAAGAATTGTGTGGTGTCCTTAACATATGTTTTCATAGCTTGCACTGTGGGTTGGAGATATTTGTCTAGGAGTTGTCCAATTGGTTCATGGAGGCTTCCACAGGTAGAGATGATTGGTCTCATTGGTGGGTCCATTATGTTTTTGTGTATCTTGGGCACCATTCGCAGAGTTGGGCTTCTCGAGTTTGATTTGATTAGGAAATTTTTCATTCTGTCTGTGATGGTACCCTGTTGGGAGGCCCTTTCAATGATGTTGTATAGATTCTTTGTGAATTCTGCTGTTGGATTCTTATCCAGCTGCATATATGTGTTAGTATCTGCGATGTGTTCCATCACCTTCATTTCATACATGGAGTTGTTCATAATTACTAGTGCTCCGCCTTTGTCTGCCTTTGTGCAGATGATGTTTTCATTGGCTGCTAGTTTGTGTAATGTGTCTAGGTCCTTTTGAGTTACATTCTTCTTCTTCACTTTTATGTGTTTCATCTTCATTAGGTCCTGCTTGACTAGATTTTAAAAGATGTCAAGTGTTTTATGGCTAACAGGTGCTTGAAAACTGCTTTAAGCACGTAGGCCTAATAGTTGATCTTGCTCTTTCTTTGGTTGTTCTGGAAGCACATTGTCAAAGAAGTGTCGTAAACGGAGTTTATGCATGAGCTTAAAGAAGCTGACTTCTAATTCCAAGTTGTCCGTAGTTGTTGTGGGTACGAATGATGTTCCCTTCTGTAAAAGTCGCAGTTCATAAGAGTTGAGATGGTAATCACTTATGTTGATCACAAGCTGTTCTGTGTTTAATTCTTTTTCGCCTTCTTGTCTTTCTCCTTGTTGGTTTCTGTCACACTCCTTGCAATGGGTGGCTCTCTGTCCTTTTCCCTTCCTTTGTCCTCTCCGGGGTCTCCTTTTTGTGCTTGGCCCTGGTCTAAAAAAGGGTTAGTGTCAGTTGGTGCGCTTGTGGTGGGTTGTTCCGCCGGAGTGGTGTCTGGTGTTTTTCTCATAGGTTGACTTTTTCGAGATCTTTGGTTGGTGTCGCTATCTGTTGAGGACGTGTCTGTGTTAGAATTGTACGGGCGGTTCCTTCTTTTTTGAGCATATATTTCAGCCCATGTATAGGCTTCTCCTAGTCTATAGTCAAGGGTGTCCCTCTTAAATTTTCGAATTTTGCGTTCATTTATTTCCCTTGAGTGTTTGTCCATTTGTACTTGGATGTCTTCTAACGTTTTTAATTCGTCTTCTGTCATCATTTTGGATAGCTCGGTTGACACCTCTTCTATTTCTGTTGACAGAAGACGAATTAAAAACAACTTTAGAAGACATCCAAGTACAAATGGACAAACACTCAAGTGAAATAAATGAACGCAAAATTTGAACATTTAAGAGGGACACCCTTGACTATAGACTAGGAGAAGTCTATACATGGGCTGAAATATATGCTCAAAAAAGAAGGAACCGCTCGTACAATTCTAACACAGACATGTCATCAACAGATAGCGACACCAACCAAAGATCTCGAAAAAGTCAACCTATGAGAAAAACACCAGACACCACTCCGGCGGAACAACCCACCACAAGCGCACCAACTGACACTAACCCTTTTTTAGACCAGGGCCAAGCACAAAAAGGAGACCCCGGAGAGGACAAAGGAAGGGAAAAGGACAGAGAGCCACCCATCACAAGGAGTGTGACAGGAACCAACAAGGAGAAAGACAAGAAGGTGAAAAAGAATTAAACACAGAACAGCTTGTGATCAACATAAGTGATTACCATCTCAACTCTTATGAACTGCGACTTTTACAGAAGGGAACATCATTCGTACCCACAACAACTACGGACAACTTGGAATTAGAAGTCAGCTTCTTTAAGCTCATGCGTAAACTTGGTTTACGACACTTCTTTGACAATGTGCTTCCAGAACAACCAAAGAAAGAGCAAGATCAACTATTAGGCCTACGTGCTCAAAGCAGTTTTCAAGCACCTGTTAGCCATAAAACACTTGACATCTTTGAAAATCTAGTCAAGCAGGACCTAATGAAGATGAAACACATAAAAGTGAAGAAGAAGAATGTAACTCAAAAGGACCTAGACACATTACACAAACTAGCAGCCAATGAAAACATCATCTGCACAAAGGCAGACAAAGGCGGAGCACTAGTAATTATGAACAACTCCATGTATGAAATGAAGGTGATGGAACACATCGCAGATACTAACACATATATGCAGCTGGATAAGAATCTGACAGCAGAATTCACAAAGAATCTATACAACATCATTGAAAGGGCCTACCAACATGGTACCATCACAGACAGAACGAAAAAGTTCCTAATCAAATCAAATCCGAGAAGCCCAACTCTGAGAATGGTGCCCAAGATACACAAAAACATAATGGACCCACCGATGAGACCAACTGTCTCTACCTGTGGACGCCTCCATGAACCAATTGGACAACTCCTAGACAAATATCTCCAACCCACAGTGCAAGCTATGAAAACATATGTTAAGGACATCACACAATTCTTGCTCAAACTACAAGAGGTGACAGCTGAACCCCAAGAAAAACTCATACTCTGCACAGCGGATGTCCACTCACTATATACCAGTATACCTCATATGCTGAGCATAGAAGCCATGGAGGAGGCACTACTCAATACAGAACTGGATTCCTGCTTTCAGACATTCTTGATGGAACTCATGCTCTTCACGCTCTATCAGAGCTACTTCAAATACCAGGACAAATGGTACCAACAACTAACCGGAATGGCCATGGGCAACTCGGCGGCGCCGGTATATGCCAATATCTTCATGCAATGGTATGAGAATAAGCATATTTTCGCCAAAAAAGAATGGACAGACAACCTGAAAAGAATCATCAGATACATTGATGACATATTTATCATCTGGACAAACTCCAAAGAGGAGTTAAAAAAGGCACTTATAAAATTCAACCAAACAGACGAACGCATACAGCTTAGTTTGGAAATATCTTAAACTTCAGTTAACTTTTTGGACGTCAAAGTTTCCGTAACCCCGGAAGGATTCTCTACAGACCTGTTTGTAAAAACCACGGACAGAAATAATATGTTACATTACACGAGTTTCCATGAACCCAATCTCAAAAGAAACTTACCGTTCTCACAGATGGCACGTGTGAAAAGAATCACTTCTGATTCAAATATAGTGGATCTAAGAATCAATGAGACAGCAAAAAAATTCCTTAATAGAGGGTACCCTCATTCCATGATTGAAGAATCTAAAGAAAGGATCAGAAACATAACAAGAACAAAACTCCTATCAACAAAAGGCAAGACAGGACAAACCCGGGCTGTGGTGGTCTCTAAATTTTCAACATTCAGTAGGAAATTTTAAAAAATAATTCTGAAACATTGGACACTTTTAAACATAGAACCTGATTTCAAACAGATTTTCAACCTCCCACCGATATTTGCATTCACGAGAGCACACAACTTGGGGGAAATCCTCCAAAACAAACCCATGCCAACGATGGAGTACTCAGGAACCAAACCGTGTTTAAACTGTGGCAATTGCAACAGTGTAATCAAGGGGAACAAGATCAACCATCCCATGAAGGGACATGAAATCAAACTTAAAGTCAACGCCACATGTGACTCAAGCAATTTGATTTACGCAATAAAATGCCCATGTGGGAAACTATACGTGGGTAAAACGGAACGACGTATCAAAGTGAGACTAACCGAACACAAATCAAATATCCGCTTAAAAAATATGAAGTCATCCCTATCAGCCCACTTTGTGGAAGAACAACACAATATTTCCCAACTCAAATTCACCATCCTAGAAACTGTGAATAAAATAGAAGGAAGAGACAATACGAAACATTTATTAAGAAGACAAAACTGTTGGATACAAAGACTTTCCACCCAGAAGCCGTTTGGCCTTAATGATAGGATTGAAATGTCATGCTATCTATAGGAATGCTCCTTGGACTATATTGTAATTACTGTGACTGTTCACACAGACCCACTATAATTGTCACCTTTTTGTTTACATTCACCTTATGTTGATATGCATCCAAACTGACCCTGTTCAAATCACCAGTTCATACACACTAACATTCTCACGACCGTCAAACAGCCCCGTAGCTCACGCGCTATGAGCGGATGTATGATGACACCGGACTCACAAGTTCGTATCCTTATCCCACACGTTGCGGTCAACCCACCTTATTTTATTTCATCATTTTATAATTTTACCCCTTGCAACTTATTGATAGTAGGATGCCTTCGCATCTATAATAAAGACGTTGCTACCGCTTTATAGACACGCGGCAATGGGTTTAACCACCGACTTCATCGCCCGATACAGTCTGTTGTCTAACTCCATGATCACGTGATCCTATCGTAGTTTAAATCTCCAAAACGCGACTAGACCCGTTCTATGCCGGCGTTCTCAAGGGAGCGAGCATACTAGAATACGCTTCGATTCCACACAAAGGTTAGTCAACAACCCCCTTTTTAAAAACCCCCGCTAGAAAAACCAGGAGACTTATCGTATTGACAGTCTCATTGACTCTCCCCGTTTCGTTTTGCAGATTCGGTCTTAGATCCAGCACAACAACACGATAACAGGCTTGTAAGTGACACGCCGCTTTAAACCTACACATGTTTTTTGAATGAACCCCTCGGGTCTTTGGGTTACATAAGGTGTTACAACAATGTCATTTCACAACTGTAGTGATTTATGCAACTATTTTGTTACACTCTTTATTTACATGATGAAAACGAAAAAGTATTCTAATGTTTTGTTTATACACATTTTTATAGTGCCTGTTCCCTGACGAAGGGCACTACTGTATGCCCGAAATGCATTGGATTTGTTTATAAGACATTGCCTGAAGTGAAATATTTGTTCAAAATCAACTAATTATGATCTAAAAATAAGAGGAAAGAAAATATAAATGAATAAAAACACAGCAATGAACTAAATTGCAAAACAAGTGTGGAAGTCTCTTTCTAGTAAAAAGACAACAATGTGTGCCTAAAGGGATGAAGCTAGTGACCCACTAGCATCACACTTTGCATATTCATTGAATATAGAACATTCACGCAGTGTTGGCATTAAGCAGATTGCAGATTTGTTTTCTGCAATTCTCATATATATTTTCTCAAGAACAATATTTTCACTTGGAAACAAATTGGAAAGTAATCATCTCTGTAAAGCTTGTTTGCCGTGTTCAGTCACAGTTCCATAATCAACATCTTTGCCTATCGCATATTTGTAATAAGTCCCTTATACTCAAAATATGACCAAATGTTAACCTTTCCAATGCTCCCCAAAGACTTTCTGGTAACTTCATGCGCCAGTGTTTTAAACACTGGTTGTCCTTTTACAAGAATAAGTTGTAGTAGATCTCCAAAAACTATGATGTGTTTTCCTCCAAATAATACATCATACTCCGTTTTAAGAATTTGCTGCATTCTTAAATGCACAAAGGCAAGCATTACGTTTAATACCATGCTTACCTCATCAATAATGAGAAGTTTCATTTTCTTCAAGACTCTTGAAACTTCACAACAAGCTTCTCCAGAAAGCTTGTGGTATTCCAATTTGTTTTCTTTTTTTTTTACAAATTTTTATTGAAGCCGGAATTTTTAACACATAAGCATATAAACATATAAATATTGCATCATTACTTCAAAACAAGACAGGAAATCTCATCTGGGACAATCTAGACAAATTTATAATACATTAATAATACACACAGCAAGGATCAATATAAACATTTACACTATCATAAATTCATAAAATTCAACACAGCGACCCAGCCTACAAAAACAGCATAAAAGCAGTCTCCCCCCCTTGTTTTAATCAAAGTAGAGACCCCATATTTTGTTAAATTTATTAATACTTCCCATTCGTAGTGCGAAAATGCGTTCACTTTTCTTAACTTATTCCATCTTCTGACCCCACTCCAAGACCGAGAGAATCACGTTGGTGCGCCATTTTTGCAATAGCAGCGATCTGGCTACTGCCATTGCTATATACAAGAATTTGATCAATGGGTTCGTAAAAGAAAGGTCAGGATCAAAACCAAATAGAATTAATTTATCATTGACTGCCAATTGAATAGATCTACCCAATACTTATAAACATTTGGACAGCTCAACATAGTATGCAACCAATCGGCTAATGGATGAATTGTACAACGAAAACATTGAGAGGACTGGTTCACATACATTTTTTAAAGAGAATGCGGAGTACGATACAATAACCATTTGCTGAATAACAGCATCCTGCGGCAGTTTGCCCCTCTCAACGTGCTAAAATTAAATTTATTAATAGTTGACCAAATATGGGGAGACATCTAGAAATTCTCACAATCTGACAATTCCTTTATAGCTTTCAGCTCAAGGTCCACTCCCTTAATCGAGGCTAGATATTACTTCCAGGCACCTGGTTTTTTATCCGATGCTCTAACCAGTAGTTCATCAATCGACTGGCTCTGCTCAATTAAAAAAGAGACATCTAATTCTACAAAATATTTATATAGCATGCTTTATGAATTTACCAAAATAAAATCATTTGAGATCAACTGTGACATTTCAGCTATTGTCACCCAATTCCCATTTCTCCAATAGTCTGAAACTTTGGTAAACCCAGCCACTGCCCATTTTGACGCCAGATATAAAGGCTGTCTTACCCCAGCCAAGGGCAAGATTCCTTCTACCAATGTGGCTGAATTATTTGCAAGAATAGAATACCTTTTAAAAAAGGCCTGTTGTTTTTTAAATAACCAGTGAAGGCACTTATAACGCACTAGTTTCGGGGATCTAACAATCAGCAAGTGGGAGTGAATTTAACTGTCTTTACAAATGAAATTCATTAAATTATTACAAAAAAGGTTTGGTTGCGGTTTGAATTTAGATAAGTATTGTGCAAAATAAGCATCATAGTAATCCCTTAGGTTTGGAAGGGCTAATCCTCCCTGATCCAAATCCTCATATAAAATGCTGAGTCAAAAAGTGTGTATACGTAGCTAATTGTCTGCCAGCGATAAACCCGTTTTAATCCGGATGGATCAAATTTGCCGTGTACTTATTAAACCTAAGTGATAAAAGTTTAGTGACGATTTTATAGTCAGTATTCAGTAGCGTTATTGGGCGATAGGAATTGGGATCCCTCCTGTTCTTATTCTTTTTCACAAAACTTACAATATTCCCCTGTCTAAAGGATTCAGGGACTGCCCCTCCTTCTAACATAGAATTAATCAACTGAAGAAAAAATTCTGAAAAAGAATCGAAAAAAACTTTAAAAAATTCAGATGGAAGACCATCCGGGCCACAAGCCTTCCCATGTGGAAGGCTTTTCACAACTTCCTCCAGCTCTTTCAAGGAAAAAGGGTTAACCATGGATGTTTTCTCTGATTCCGAAAGCATAGGTGGCGGATTATCATTAAGACATTTTTCTAATAAATGATCATCCACCGTCTGAAGCTTGCTATAAATGGCCTTATAATGATTAAGCATTATGTCCCCGATTTTAACTGGATCCTTTGAACATACGGCAGTCAAGGGGCAAGTTGGTGACTTAATTTGATTTGCAACTGCCTACTCCCTGGCCTGCCACGCCAGGAGTCTACCAGTGAAATTGCTCTCCTCATATGTCTTCTGACGAAACTGTTGAAAAATAGTTTTGTTTTGAGTATAATACACAGAGCAAAGCTCACGCTTGGCCTGGTCAAGCTGGATTTTTATGGGAGCAGAGGGATTATGTAAAAATATCTCATGGAGTGCTTGGATCTTATCTTCCAAATCTTCTTTATCTAGCGTAGCTTTTTTGGAATTTGTTGCATACTTTCCTATTATCAAGCCCCAAACAAAAGCTTTAAGTGAGTCCCAAACTACATTTATTGCAGCAGACTTGATGTTCTGAATTAAGAATTCTTTATTCTCCACCCCATAAACTTCACCCAATCCTCATCGTTAAAGTATTGTTTATTTAAAATCCAACGCTTTGGGTGTGTCGCACCTCCCCCCAAATGGATTTCTAGTGCCAGCATTGCATGGTCAGAAAAACCATTATAGAAAAATTTTGCTGGAAGAAGTTAAGACCCTGAGATATCCAAATGAAATCAATACGAGATGAGGAGCAAAACCGACCCGACCAGCACGTGAATTTGGTTTTCGAGGGAAACGCTGCTCGCCAGGGGTCACCTAGATCTAAAATTACTCCATAGTTTTGCAAAACCTTAATAGACTTAGGTTTTGTCTGTCTTTTCCCCTGTACAGAGGAATCTAGTTGAGGATTCATAAAAATATTAAACCCCCCCACAATTATATCACCAGGGACCTGAGTCAATGATTGGCAAATCTCCTCATATACTTTAGGATTATCTTCCAGCGGTGCATAAAAACTAACAAATGTCGATGGTCTGAGTCTTGCTCTAAAAGAGCATGTAACCCAACACCACCTCCCCTGTTGATCTTTACCAGAATTAATATAGTCTTGGCGAGTTAATTTTTGTTTAAAAATATGGCAGTCCCTCTATGAGAGTGAGGACAACGAAAATCCCCTATTGGTTGCCCAAGATTTAAACATTGAAAATTCTGAGAGTTTAGTAATCGGAATGTGGGTTTCTTGCAAAAGAATCACCCCTGGACTTTCAGTTTTTAGCCACATTTCAATTGCACTCATTTTTCTCTGATTATTCAGACCATTGACATTAAAAGAAATAACTTTCAACATAAAGAAACAACTTTCAACATTGACCGGTTAGCCATATGCCAAACAAAATCCATAAACTTAGCCTACCCAACCTCTGACCAAAATTGCTTAGAAGTAGATGCAAATAATTAACACAACCTTGAAAAATAACCGGCTTCATTTTTCCCTTTTTTGTACTGTGCCCCTGCACAGAAAAGTGGATCTTCATCCCTCCACCACACCCACCACTTCTCCCTCCCCCAATTCAAGTCAGGTGTTGTGTCGTTACACCCTGGTGATCCTACCTCAGCCCCCCCCCCAGCATGGCCGCCTACCCTTCTCCCAAAATGCCTTACCAACGGCCTCATGGTTAGACCTAACATACTGTTTAATTTCGCCAATCTGGCCATTCTAGCTTCATAGCAAATAAAGGCCCCATCTCTCCTTTCCTTTTCATCCTAGAATTGTTACCAGTGATCTAAATCACTCTTACACCCAAAGAAGACAAAACAGTAGAACTAAATCATAGAAAAAAATCTATTCTTAGCCCTTCTAACCCTTCGGAGCCTGAGAAATCTCTTTTAGAAATTCCTGAGCTTCATTTACATCTGTAAACATAAAGAATTTCCCTTTTACCAGGACTCTCCATTTAGATTACTGGGCGATTCATGCTTGTGCCCCTTTCGCCTTGAATAGATGAAGAATTTTAATGAACTCCTTCCTTCGGCGGTCCGCTGAGTCTGTCATGTCCAAAACAATTCGACACCTAGACGTCTATTACGATGGCGGACGGAAACTGGTCCGACCGCCATGGTCGTGGAAAATATACTCCCGACCGCACTGCGGATAAACCGCGGGTCCGATTAGGATATTTTTGTCATCACACACCGACCGCGGCGGACGGATCACATCAAAGACCGCTGTATGTGGACGGTACCACAGAAACACCTTCCGCCGTGGACGCAATGACCAAGGAAACAGGCCCAACCACCGCCAGACCTGTGGAGGGTCCGGCCGCACGATTAGAATAACCCCGCCGGAACTCACCACCATCCTCGACCGCTGTGGAAAAAAAGCATCGACAAACGGAGTTTGGCTGCGGAATGACCAAACGAACATCACCCCTGCCGTCAAACCGAAACAAAAATGGCGGACGGAAGTAAATAGTAAAACAAAAAAAAGGACACACACCCACCTGGAACACCCACCCCCAACAGCTACACGCCCTAATGACCCCCCAGCACAAACAAGAGCACCCAAGTCTCCACACCCACAGAACACCTGACTGCTAAAAACCATTGGGACACAACCACCACACAGAGTATAAAAGGAATCCCTCCCATTACCACAATCCTTTGCATCACAGCACAGCTGGAAGAAAGAGGCAGCTCATCACACGCAATAGACACACACAAACACACATACAACCTGCACACCAACACACCCAGCAAACAAACCCCCACAACACCATTCTACATACCATACACCTGCACACCCCACACTACCAACACCTTGCACATCACACACCATGGCCCCCAAGAAAAACCCCAAGTTCACAGAGAGTGAGTTGAAGTTCATGGTGGATGAAATCATCCGTGTCGAACCACATCTGTTCGGTACCCTAGTGCAGCAGACCGCCTTGGCAACTAAAACCACTATGTGGGACAGGATAGTGACCAAAGTGAATGCTTCAGGGACCGTGCCACGCACCAAACACGATATCCAGAGGCGGTGGCACGACCTCAAGGCAAGGGTGAAAGGCATCAGGTTCAAGAACCACCTGCGGGCACATGACACTGGCGGTAGCGTACCCGCGGAACAAATACCATACGCCGAATGGGAGGAGAAGGTGCTAGGCATACTGCACCCTGAGAGTCTGGAAGGAATAGAAGAGGGAGTTGAGGCTGGTAAGTACAAACCAATGACCACTTTCACACTGTCATGCTCTGCCTTGCACAACTGCTAAGACACATCTTTCAGGCTCCAATCCATGCATGTGGACCACACAGTCACCCAAATGTGAGGCACAGGGCTCAAATGCACCCACCATGATCAACCACCAAAATTAGCCACCTACGTTCCCAGGCTTGCATGTGGTCAAGCAGCTAACAGCACAACTCCCAACAGGCCCCCATGTCTACAGGGAGGGTGGGTGTGGGGGTGGGCCCAGCACTACAACCCCCAACAGGCCCCCATGTCTACAGGGAGGGTGGGGGTGGGGGTGGGTCCAGCACTACAACTCCCAACAGGCACCCATGTCTACAGGGAGTGTGGGTGTGGGGGTGGGTCCAGCACTACAACTCCCAACAGGCCCACATGTCTACAGGGAGGGTGGGTGTGGGAGTGGGTCCAGCACTACAACTCCCAACAGGTCCCCATGTCTACAGGGAGGGTGGGGTGGGGGTGGGTCCAGCACTACAACTCCCAACAGGCCCCCATGTCTACAGGGAGGGTGGGTCCAGCACTACAACTCCCAACAGGCACCCATGTCCATCCCAGAGCAAGATGGAGTCTGCCTACCATGTGCTGACCAGTGCATCTCCCTCTTCAAACTTACATGTAGGTAGCCATCTTCACAGGGACACCATCCAATTGCAGGACAGGACCACACATATCCAAGTATTGTCGCCCCACCTCCACACCACCATAATGCCCAGTGCTGTGTACCACACCAATTTGATTACACCAACAACCATGTCCTGATTCCCTAGAAAATTGAAATGTAACAACAACAAACCTGTCATGTCCACAGCAATGATTCTTAAATTCTTGTCCCTCAGGCGACCGAGACTTGACAGGAGAAAACACCAACCGCCAGCACCAGTCGGCCCCCTCACAGCCTGGACTCTCCTGTGATGATTCCCTAGACACCTCGGGTGCAGAGGACGATGCTGGTCCAACTACACTCCCAGGGCCATCAGGCTCCCCGGACATCCCTGCCTCCACCACCTCGGCCAGTGGAATAACAGCAACTACTGCCATTGTGACCTGTGCAGCTACCACCACCACCACCACCACTCCTTGCAGTGCCACCCTGCCTGACCCATCAGACAATGATGGACCATCAACATCACTGGCTAGCAGGGAGAGTGGACGGGGTGGACACAGGTGAGGCCACAGCTCACAAACAGGAGGGCAGGTGCCAGGCAAGGTGGGGGTCAAGACCCACCCAATCCTTGGACAGAGACCCTGGATGCCATAGCAAGAGTGCAAGCGTTGTACGAGCGGTCGCAGGCACAGGCGGATCGGGCGCGCCAAGACTGACTTGACACCTGCCAGCTGTTGCGGTGCATGGACAACCATATGGGACAAATGGTGGACCTCATGGGACAGCAAACAACTCTTTGGAGGGAGTGGTTATGCCGCGCCACACCACCTCCCCCTCCCCCAATTGCCCAGCGGGACAGGACACCACCACCACCCCCACCATCCCCTGAGGCCACTGACAGGGAGGTGGCCCCCGAACAACCTGCCCCCAGAGCTGGGTCCACTCAGGCTCCAAGACGGAGGGGCCGTCCGAGGCTTGATCCAGGACATAGCAGTGGCAATGCATAAGCCACCCGCATAAAGAGGGGCCGGCACTGACTACACCCTTCCTTGAGCCTGGCATTCACTCAGTGAACTATCTTGCCCCAGATTGCCGAGCATTGGCACACGTCTGTTGGACCAGGTGTACATCACACAATGTGGTGTCCCCACGGTGGTGTCATCTGACATGACCTCCAACTCACACTTCCCCTCCACCAACTATTTGTAAATATGTACTAACACTAATCCACACCCTGTAAATATAAATCACGGAAACACTCAAGGCTGTGTGATCTCCATGTTTAAACACAGGTTTTCTCAGTTGTTGTCATGAGCAGGTGCAGGGATCAATGTTGTTTGGAATCATGGCTCTGAGTGAGTGACCTATTGACAATCAGAGAACAACAAGCACAGGTCAGGAAACTGAATCACAACCATCACAAAAAAACGTACTGCAACATCCCACAAAACACAATCATCACAAAGTAAGCGGATCACATGACACACATCAGAGAGCATTGCTGGTACACCATGTCCCACATCCATGTGCAAACAGAAGATAACAGAACAGACAGCATTCACACACCACATCCACCCATCACCAGCAGACATACATCACACATTGAACAGCAGCACAAGAGATAGTTACTCACATTCAAGGAAAGTAGCGATCAATGAGCTGACGCCTCTGGTCCACACCTTCTTCCTCTCCACTATCCCCATCACTGGACATGGGTGGGATGGGAGGCGGAGCAACCTGTTGGTCTGCAGGGTCCATGATCAGTTCAATATCCTTGTGCAAGGCCAGGTTGTGAAGCATGCAGCAGGCAACCACGATTTTGCATACTTTGCCGGGTGAGTATGGCAGAGCCCCTCCGTTTTTTTTCAGGCAGCGAAACCTTGATTTCAGCAGTCCAAATGTACGTTCCACCACCCGAAGTGTCTTCCCATGGGCCTCATTATAGCGCATTTCACCTGGGGTAGTAGGATTCCGTAGGGTGCTTAGGATGACAGACACATACATCATTACCAGGACTGGTGGGAACAGCATGGCACACATACAACACAGTAGTCATCACAGCACACTCACCTACAAGCCACGCACATTCTTGACACAGATTAGCCATCAGTTGGGGGACAATGCTGCTCCACACGTTGTGTGAGTCATGTGCGGACCCCGGAAATCTGGCACACACATGGGAGATTATGTTGTCAGCCAGGCACACCACTTGCACATTGATTGAATGGTAGTTATTCCGATTGCGATAGATGGGTTCACGTGCCTGGGGTGTAACCAGACCAATATGTGTGCCATCGATGGAACCCACTACGTGTGGAATCTGGCCCAGGCAATAAAAGTCCGCTTTCACTGCAGCCAGCTCTGCCGGACGTGGGAAATGGATGTAATCATCCTTGTAACGCATCATGGCTTCCAGCACATCCCGCAGTACCATGCTGAGCATGGATTGGGACATCCCCCCTGCATGACCAACTGTGTGCTGGAATGTGCCTGTCGCGAAGAAGTGAAGTGCCGCCATCACCTTTGCTGTGGGTGTAATTGCTCCAGCATATGGCCTGCGTGGCTGCAGATGAGGTGCCAATTGGGCTACAAGGTCCTGTAATGTTGGTTGGTCAAGCTAGAATTTGCAGATCACCTCCTCTTCAACCATGTCCTCCAGCACAGTGTATGGTCGATGCACATTTGGAGCCCTCCTGTGTGGGAGTAGATGGTAGCAGATGTCAATTCTCCAACACCGCATAGCTGAACCACACTATCACATCTTGACCAGCACAATACAAATAATACATGTTGCAGACACTGATTGTATGTGTGACGTGACAGAAATATAAGGCACTACAGGTAACTACACACACACTGTTCACCCACAAACAACATCCTGTGTGCAAACATGTCCAATGGTACGTGCACACATGTTGAAAGAACAGCCAACATCACATGACTGAGGGCCCATGTGTGGACAAGCGTCCCCACAGACACTCATGGATGTGCACTCACAACACGAACATGGAACACACCCTCCTTGTCTTCATGCACCCATGACCCCACCAACAATGCTGTGCATCCTCACATGACAGGCATGGACATACAACAGACGACACACAGACACATACACAGAAAGCATTTATACCCCCATCATTCTTACTTGCACACACAAAACATACACTCACGACTGCTTAAAAATGTGGGTACACAGCCTTCAGGGACTGTGTAGATGTGTACAATTAGAAACGTGTGACCTCAAAACCAAGATGTCACCACATTGCCATGCACATCTGACGCAACTTTGGCTCACATCACTGTCCTTTTGTAAAGCACTGGCAAGGTCAATAGTATGATCACACATGCAACAAATGGACATTAATGTGACACGTGGACACGCAAGGACCGCACCGACCATACAGGAGGAGGAATCGCTATCATCCATAAGAAATCCATCCGCATCTCTACCAGCTCCGACGCCAACCTCGCTAACTCCGAACACCTTCACTTCCAGATCCACATCGACCCCAAGACAACTCTCAGAGGCACCCTCCTCTACAGACCACCAGGACCCCGCGCAAAATTCAGTGAAGACATCACGGACTTCATCACCCCACACGCGCTCCCCTCCAAAGACTACATCCTTCTGGGAGACCTCAACTTCCACCTTGAAAAGATCAACGACCGCAACACCGCCACCCTCTTGGACAACCTCGCCAACCTCGGACTTAAACAACTGGTCACTTCCCCCACCCACATCGCAGGTCACACACTCGACCCCATCTTCACCTCCAGCAACCATGTCTCCTTCAGCCACACTACGAATCTCATCTGGACTGACCACAGCTGCGTTCACTTCACCTACAACAAACCGAAACCCATCATCCACCTCCAACCAACTCTACAAAGAAACTGGAACAAAATCACCACGGATCAGATCTCCACATCGCTCCTTCGAACCTCCCCAGCCCTCTCTTCCAACGCCAACGAAGCCGCCTCCAACCTCACCCTTTGGTTATCCAACACCGCCGACACCTTAGCACCACTGAAAAAACGTCAACACAAACTTGGCAACAAGAAGGCCTCATGGTTCAACGATGATCTCAAGAAGTCCAAGAAACTGTGCCGCTCCCTTGAAAAGGCCTGGAAAAAAGACCCATCCACCAGCACCAAGGACGCCTTCAAAAGCGCCACCCGCACTCACCACCAACTGATCCGAAAAGCCAAGAAAACAGCATTCAAGGATCGACTTGACAACAACGCCCACAACAGCAAGGAACTATTCAACATCGTCAAGGAATTTTCCAACCCCGCGGCCAACTCCAACGACATCACCCCATCTCAAACCCTCTGCGACTCCCTAGCCTCTTTTTTCCACAACAAGATTGCTGACATCCACAACAGCTTTGACAACCAACCCGGAAGCCAACCCACCCTACCATCTGCTGACCATCTTCCCCCCGTAAACACCCTTAACGCCTGGAACCTAATCTCCACTGAGGACACCATCCGCCTGATGAATTCCATCCACTCCGGATCCCCCACAGACCCATGCCCTCACCACATCTTCAACAAAGCAGACTCCGTCATAGCCCCGCACCTCCGAGAAGTCATCAACTGCTCCTTCAACTCCGCTACCTTCCCAGAAGACTGGAAACACGCTGAACTCACCGCCCTTCTGAAAAAACCAACAGCAGACCCCACCGAACTCAAAAACTACCGCCCCATCTCGCTTCTTCCATTCCCGGCCAAAGTCATTGAGAAAGCCGTCAACAACCAGCTCGCCGCCTTCCTCGAAGCCAACAAATCCCTCGACCCCTCACAATCTGGCTTCCGAGCCAAACACAGCACTGAGACCGCCCTCATCGCAGCAACAGACGACATTCGAACTCTACTGGACAATGGAGACACAGTCGCCCTCATCCTCCTCGACCTCTCTGCAGCCTTCGACACTGTCTGCCACAGCACCCTTTTACAACGCCTCAGAAACATCGGTATCCAAGGAAAAGCACTGGAATGGATCACCTCGTTCCTCACCGGAAGAACCCAGAGAGTCCGCCTCCCACCATTCAAGTCCGAGGCCTCTGAAATCATTTGTGGCGTACCTCAAGGATCCTCACTCAGTCCCACCCTCTTCAACGTATACATGAGCCCCCTCGCGACCATCGCCCGCCAACACAACCTGAACATCATCTCCTACGCGGACGACACTCAACTGATCCTCTCTCTCACCAAGGACCCCAGCACCGCCAAAACTAACCTACACGAAGGAATGAAAGAAGTCGCCGAATGGATGAAACAAAGCCGTCTGAAACTGAATTCAGACAAAACAGAAGTCCTCATCTTAGGTACATCCCCCTCTGCATGGGACGACTCCTGGTGGCCGGAAGCCCTCGGAAAAGCACCCATCCCGACAGACCACGCACGGAACCTTGGCGTCATCCTGGACTCCTCACTCTCCATGAACAGACAAGTCAACGCCGTATCCTCTTCCTGCTTTAACATTCTTCGCATGCTCAGAAAAATATTTCGCTGGATCCCCTCTGAAACAAGAAAAACAGTCACCCACGCTCTAGTCACGAGCCGACTGGACTACGGAAACACCCTATACGCAGGCACCACCGCTAAACTCCAGAAGAAACTACAACGAATCCAAAACGCCTCAGCCAGGCTCATACTAGACATCCCACGCAACGAACACATTTCTGGTCACCTTAAAGACCTCCACTGGCTACCCGTCAATAAGAGGATCACTTTCCGACTGCTTACCCACGCACACAAATCACTCTACGACATCGGACCAGATTGCCTCAACTCTCGACTGTCCTTCTACACCCCCTCCCGCCAACTTCGCTCCTCCAGTCAAGCCTTCGCCACTGTACCTCGCATCAACAAGACCACCATGGGAGGCAGATCCTTTTCATACCTGGCTGCCAAAACATGGAACTCACTCCCCGCTTACCTTCGCCTCACCCAGAATCACCTAGCGTTCAGAAAGCAGCTTAAAACGTGGATATTTGACAAATAATCCCCCTCCCCTTCCTAAGCGCCTTGAAACCCTCTGGGTATGTAGTGCGCTATACAAATTTTATGACTTTATGACTTTATTTACATGACATAATGAGTTTTGATGCATTCCGGACATGGCCTGACAAACATGTACACCTATAATCATTACATGTGTGCAGAGACATGCAGTGTGTCTACACACGGCATCCGGGTACGCCTTCCGCCATCATAGAAGATGATTCTTGATACTGCAATTGTGCGTACCATTGGCTGCATGGTCAAGGTCCATCACGGTCACACACCGCCATACGCATGTGCGCGCTACCGCGATGGTGCATCATTTGAAATACATCACTCACTGGCATCGCAATGGCGGAGCACACATTCAGCAGGGCGGGGCAGGATAACACATACATTTGAATGTGCAAGTGGAAATGGCAGTTGGTATCCCCCCTTTCAGTCACATGGCAGCACCCACCGCTGACCACCGGATGTCACCGTGGCATGGATGGCCATGGCCAGTCACCCACCGCCGGGTGCGGATGGTGGTGGACCGCCCTGTGTATTGATGTCACTGTGGCATGGATGGCCATGGCCGGTCACCCACTGCCGGGTGTGGACGGTCCCCCACCACCAAGTGCGGGCGGTGGGTGACCACCCTGTGTATTGATGTCACTCTGGCATGGATGGCCATGGCCGGTCACCCACCGCCGGGTGCGGGCGGTCACCCACCGCCGGGTGCGGGCAGTGGGTGATCGCCCTGTGTATTGATGTCACGTGGCATGGATGGCCATGGCCGGTCACCCACTGCCGGGTGCGGGTGGTGGGTGACCGCCCTGTGTATTGATGTCACCGTCGCATGGATGGCCATGGCCGGTCACCCACTGCCCACACCCGGCGGTGGGTGACTGTCCATTGCCATCCATGCAATGGTGCCATCAATACACAGGGCAGTCACCCACCGCCCGCACTCTGTGTTGGGTGACCGGCCATGGCCATCCATGCCAGGGTAACATCAATACACAGGGCGATCACCCACTGCCCGCACCCGGCGGTGGGTGACCACCCGCACCCAGCGGTCTGTGGTGGGTGCTGCCATGTGACTGAAAGGGGGATACCAACTGCCATTTCCACTTGCACAGTCAAATGTATCTGTTAGCCTGCCCCGCCCCCGCAGAATGCGTGCTCCAACATTTCGATGCCAGTGAGTGTTGATTTTCAAATGATGCACCATCGCGGTAGCGCGCACATGCGGTTGGCGGTGTGCGACCGTGATGGTCCTTGCACATGTAGCCAATGGAAACAGGTAACACGGGACGCGTAAGCGATTTCAAAAATAGCGGAACCCGTGCACCGCCACAGCAGGGCCAGTCATTGGTTCATTTTGAATGAGGCAGCCCAGGAACACCAATTGCTGCAGACGTGTGCCACTGATATCAGCTCAGGGCCCTATAAATGTGTGAATTTGAGCAGCACACATCCACTGCTTCTAGCCACTGCTGCCTGCACACATCACCTCTACCTGCTGCTGCTAAGCACTCCACCAACTGCTGTTGTTGTGCCACAGTCCTGGACCTTGCCATGTCGAGAGTTGGAGAGATCCGGTCTCGTCCCTTTACCGCAGAGGAGCTGGAGGTCCTTGTGGACGGTGGCTCCGCCACTATGAACGGCTCTACGGTGCCCCAGGACAGGTGGTAAGTGCAGTGGGGGACATGTTGGTGTGCATGAGGTGGTCACTGACACCTGGCCTCTGCAAACTTGGCGGTGTGCTGTGGGAGGCAGTGTGGGTATGCCCCAGCATGGCAGGCACACTGTGATGTGTTCCTGGTTCAGTCACTGACTGATTGACCTCTATGCTGCGAAGTTTTATGTTTGAGGGAACACAAACATGACATATATAGTCTTGTGGCTGTGCTGGGTCACGACTGATCACATCTATCTTGTGGGTGTGGACCTCACCTGTTTTCCATGATGGACTAATGACAAATTGACCTGTTCTTCATAAAAGTTGTACTGTGCATGGCTGCTGAAAGATACCTGTACCTTCTATCTGTGTGAATGGCCAACTGTTCACTGACTTGCCCCCTCTTGTCTCCCATCATGGTAGGTCAAGCTGCACCTTCGCAAGGCCATGTGGAGGACCATAGCACGTGATGTACGGATAGGCGACACACACACTGCAACAAACGGTGGGACGACATCTCCAGGCTCACCAAGAAGGTGGCAGAGATGACACTGGGGCTGATTCCCAGATCAGGCCGGCTTGCACGACGTACCATTACCAATCTAATGCTCCGTATCATAGCTGTGACACATCCTGACCTGTCCACCGGGTTGAGTGGGGAGCAGCAGCAAACTAGCGGTAAGCACACTGCATGGGTTTGTGACTTGTGAGTGCATGCATGTATTGCTGCTCAGACACAGTAGTGACATCCGTGGTGTGTATGTTGTGCTGCAATTGAATGTTGGTGCCATTAGTGGAGTGAGCGTTAGCATCCATGTCAGCCAGGTGGACATACCAGTTGCATTGTAGTGCAGGGTCCCAGGACATGCCATTGAGGTCTGTGGTCCCATGGCATCACATGTGTGGTGGTCAGCATGCACTTGCCCTGTTTGTTTGATGTACATGTTTCACAGGCACCCCCGGTTCTTTGACATGAGGATGTCTGGTAGGGGTGGTTAGTGTGCAGGATGGGTGCTACATGTTGGTCAGCAGTCAAGGAAGTTTGGATTTTGTAATTTGCAGTATGTGAGTGAGGCACTTAGGTATACCTCTTTTCTATCTTTTTCAGCTTTGGAAGAGGGCACTGACCCACAAAAGACGGAGCTTAGTGATGGGAATGCATCCGGATCACAGATCACACTCACGCAGACTGAGACTGAAGAGAGCAGCCCCGGCGAGGGGGACAGAACTGTCCCTGAGGACTCAAATGTGGAGAGCCCATCGTCCACATCTTCAGACAGTGGTGGTGAGTCTGCACTGTTGGTGGAGACAGGGAGTGTAAAATCTACACCTTCAGTCCGTACACAGCACACTGGGCCCACACTGCCACCAAATGCAACAAGTACTGCTCGTGCTCGCCAGAGTAGGGGGAGCAGAGTGGCCTTCGGTGCAGGCACCGCTGCTCCTGCCCCTGTGACACAAACTGCCCTTAGTGCTGAGGTAGTTGATCTGCTGCGACAGCTGTGTGTAGGGCAGACAAACATGATTAAAGCATTCCTGGACCACGATAGAAAGTTGGGTTAGGTGTTAGCATTCATGGAGGGGATGCATGGCAATGTTGCTGGTCTCCACAGAACAGTACAGTCATTATCCAACACAGCCATTCAACAGCCTTTCAACAGTCATTCAACAGTCGCATGGACAAGGTTCTACTTCAGTTCCCCCATCCACACCACTTCATGTCTCAGGGGAAAGTGACATTTCAGAACAGGCCTCATTTTCTGGGTATTGCACTAGACGCAGGCACAGGCAGCAGGCAGGGCACGGAGGCCACAGACACCATCCCCTGGGACAGGGAAATCTTTCACAGAACACAACATCAGATACCCTGGAGTTGATACACAGGATCCTCAAGGGGTGTTGGGGGACAGGGATTCACAAAATGCAAACAGGCATCCCCCTCAAAAAGTACTCCCAAGACAAGGGCACCTCCCAAGGACAGGGACACTACAAAGGACAAGGGCACTACAAAGGACAAGGACACTACAAAGGACAGGGCACCTCCTAAGGACAGGGACACTACAAAGGACAGGGCACCTCCCAAGGACAGGGACACTTCAAAGGACATGGCATCTCCCAAGGACAGGGACACTACAAAGGACAGGATACCTCCCAATGACAGGGACACTACAAAGGACAGGGCACCTACCAAGGACAGGGACACTACAAAGGACAGGGAACCTCCCAAGGACAGGGACACTACAAAGGACAGGGAACCTCCCAAGGACAGGGACACTACAAAGGACAGGACACCTCCCAAGGACAGGGACACTACAAAGGACAGGGCATCTCCCAAGGACAGGAACACTACAAAGGAAAGGGCACCTCCCAAGGACAGGGACTCTACAAAGGACAGGGCATCTCCCAAGGACAGGGACACTACAAAGGACAGGGACACTACAAATGACAGGCCAACTCTCAGGGACAGAGCACCGCCCACGGATAAGGCACATTCCAAAGGCAAGACACCTCCTAAGGCCAAGGCGTCTCCCACGGCCAAGGCACCACCCAGGGAGCAGGCACCTCCCAGGGCCAAGGCTTCTACCATGGACAGGACATACACCAAGGACAGGCATACATCAACCCTGCGTCCCCTGAAGCTGGTGTTGGTGAAGTAACGTAGACCACATGTGTCAGGGGTGGAGTCCCCCATACCTCTACTCCCATCCACACCCCGGTGAAGCAGAGGAAGGAGTACACTGTTGTTGCATACCCCATTACACATGATGCAGAGGGCAGAAGGCAGAGCCAGAGCAAGCGTCAAGCAGGGTCCAGCACGTCCCCTGGGAGCAGACCCCCACCAGCACATGATCCACCTTTGATGGGTGATGTTTCAGATGAGCCCGCACCACTGACCAGTCCAGTCATGTCCAGGGTGCCCTTAAATATCCCAAAGAAATGGAAACACACACCGGTGACACCTGACCACCCCAATGTTGCTCCAGTACAGCTGTCCCCAGCTCCCAGAGCCACCCTGCCTCCTGGCCAAGACAGCCCTGTGGCTCATCATTTCAGTGATTCAGAAAAGGGGGTGGTGATGAACAGAGTGTCTGAATTAAGCAGACCACTCTTACCCAGTCCAAAGATCAGGGCTTGATCCATCTCCGTTTTTTAGCTCACTGCACCATCCCAGCTCACAACTTGGCTATATGCAAATTAGTCTGACCCTGGCCCAGTGCATCATGGGAACAGGGCAGACCAAACTACCAAGCCAATTCTTATACTGGGAAGGAAACAAGCTACCGGGGACCGGTTTCTGGCATTTCAGCCGTCTTCGGCCCGGCTTGCTTGAATCCTGATGGTGCAATGAGCTAGGGACTCACATCTGAGTATACCCTTCCACGCTTATGGTGGACAAAAATGATTCAGAAAAGGGGGTGGTGATGAACAGAGTGTCTGAATTAAGCAGACCACTCTTACCCAGTCCAAAGATCAGGGCTTGATCCATCACCGTTTTTTAGCTCACTGCACCATCCCAGCTCAGAACTTGGCTATATTCAAATTAGTCTGACCCCGGCCCAGTGCATCATGGGAACAGGGCAGACCAAACTACCAAGCCAATTCTTATACTGGGAAGGAAACAAGCTACCGGGGACCGGTTTCTGGCATTTCAGCCGTCTTCGGCCCGGCTTGCTTGAATCCTGATGGTGCAATGAGCTAGGGACTCACATCCGAGTATACCCTTCCACGCTCATGGTGGACAAAAATGATTCAGAAAAGGGGGTGGTGATGAACAGAGTGTCTGAATTAAGCAGACCACTCTTACCCAGTCCAAAGATCAGGGCTTGATCCATCACCGTTTTTTAGCTCACTGCACCATCCCAGCTCAGAACTTGGCTATATGCAAATTAGTCCGACCCTGGCCCAGTGCATCATGGGAACAGGGCAGACCAAACTACCAAGCCAATTCTTATACTGGGAAGGAAACAAGCTACCGGGGACCGGTTTCTGGCATTTCAGCCGTCTTCGGCCCGGCTTGCTTGAATCCTGATGGTGCAATGAGCTAAGGACTCACATCTGAGTATACCCTTCCAAGCTTATGGTGGACAAAAATGATTCAGAAAAGGGGGTGGTGATGAACAGAGTGTCTGAATTAAGCAGACCACTCTTACCCAGTCCAAAGATCAGGGCTTGATCCATCACCGTTTTTTAGCTCACTGCACCATCCCAGCTCAGAACTTGGCTATATGCAAATTAGTCTGACCCTGGCCCAGTGCATCATGGGAACTGGGCAGACCAAACTACCAAGCCAATTCTTATACTGGGAAGGAAACAAGCTACCGGGGACTGGTTTCTGGCATTTCAGCCGTCTTCGGCCCGGCTTGCTTGAATCCTGATGGTGCAATGAGCTAGGGACTCACATCTGAGTATACCCTTCCACGCTTATGGTGGACAAAACTGATTCAGAAAAGGGGGTGGTGATGAACAGAGTGTCTGAATTAAGCAGACCACTCTTACCCAGTCCAAAGATCAGGGCTTGATCCATCTCCGTTTTTTAGCTCACTGCACCATCCCAGCTCAGAACTTGGCTATATGCAAATTAGTCTGACCCTGGCCCAGTGCATCATGGGAACAGGGCAGACCAAACTACCAAGCCAATTCTTATACTGGGAAGGAAACAAGCTACCGGGGACCGGTTTCTGGCATTTCAGCCGTCTTCGGCCCGGCTTGCTTGAATCCTGATGGTGCAATGAGCTAGGGACTCACATCTGAGTATACCCTTCCACGCTTATGGTGGACAAAAATGATTCAGAAAAGGGGGTGGTGATGAACAGAGTGTCTGAATTAAGCAGACCACTCTTACCCAGTCCATAGATCAGGGCTTGATCCATCACCGTTTTTTAGCTCACTGCACCATCCCAGCTCAGAACTTGGCTATATGCAAATTAGTCTGACCCTGGCCCAGTGCATCATGGGAACAGGGCAGATCAAACTACCAAGCCAATTCTTATACTGGGAAGGAAACAAGCTACCGGGGACCGGTTTCTGGCATTTCAGCCGTCTTCGGCCCGGCTTGCTTGAATCCTGATGGTGCAATGAGCTAGGGACTCACATCTGAGTATATCCTTCCACGCTTATGGTGGACAAAAATGATTCAGAAAAGGGGGGTGGTGATGAACAGAGTGTCTGAATTAAGCAGACCACTCTTACCCAGTCCAAAGATCAGGGCATGATCCACCACCGTTTTTTAGCTCACTGCACCATCCCAGCTCAGAACTTGGCTATATGCAAATTAGTCTGACCCTGGCCCAGTGCATCATGGGAACAGGGCAGACCAAACTACCAAGCCAATTCTTATACTGGGAAGGAAACAAGCTACCGGGGACCGGTTTCTGGCATTTCAGCCGTCTTCGGCCCGGCTTGCTTGAATCCTGATGGTGCAATGAGCTAGGGACTCACATCTGAGTATACCCTTCCACGCTTATGGTGGACAAAAATGATTCAGAAAAGGGGGTGGTGATGAACAGAGTGTCTGAATTAAGCAGACCACTCTTACCCAGTCCAAAGATCAGGGCTTGATCCATCACCGTTTTTTAGCTCACTGCACCATCCCAGCTCAGAACTTGGCTATATGCAAATTAGTCTGACCCTGGCCCAGTGCATCATGGGAACTGGGCAGACCAAACTACCAAGCCAATTCTTATACTGGGAAGGAAACAAGCTACCGGGGACTGGTTTCTGGCATTTCAGCCGTCTTCGGCCCGGCTTGCTTGAATCCTGATGGTGCAATGAGCTAGGGACTCACATCTGAGTATACCCTTCCACGCTTATGGTGGACAAAACTGATTCAGAAAAGGGGGTGGTGATGAACAGAGTGTCTGAATTAAGCAGACCACTCTTACCCAGTCCAAAGATCAGGGCTTGATCCATCTCCGTTTTTTAGCTCACTGCACCATCCCAGCTCAGAACTTGGCTATATGCAAATTAGTCTGACCCTGGCCCAGTGCATCATGGGAACAGGGCAGACCATACTACCAAGCCAATTCTTATACTGGGAAGGAAACAAGCTACCGGGGACCGGTTTCTGGCATTTCAGCCGTCTTCGGCCCGGCTTGCTTGAATCTTGATGGTGCAATGAGCTAGGGACTCACATCTGAGTATACCCTTCCACGCTTATGGTGGACAAAAATGATTCAGAAAAGGGGGTGGTGATGAACAGAGTGTCTGAATTAAGCAGACCACTCTTACCCAGTCCATAGATCAGGGCTTGATCCATCACCGTTTTTTAGCTCACTGCACCATCCCAGCTCAGAACTTGGCTATATGCAAATTAGTCTGACCCTGGCCCAGTGCATCATGGGAACAGGGCAGATCAAACTACCAAGCCAATTCTTATACTGGGAAGGAAACAAGCTACCGGGGACCGGTTTCTGGCATTTCAGCCGTCTTCGGCCCGGCTTGCTTGAATCCTGATGGTGCAATGAGCTAGGGACTCACATCTGAGTATATCCTTCCACGCTTATGGTGGACAAAAATGATTCAGAAAAGGGGGGTGGTGATGAACAGAGTGTCTGAATTAAGCAGACCACTCTTACCCAGTCCAAAGATCAGGGCATGATCCACCACCGTTTTTTAGCTCACTGCACCATCCCAGCTCAGAACTTGGCTATATGCAAATTAGTCTGACCCTGGCCCAGTGCATCATGGGAACAGGGCAGACCAAACTACCAAGCCAATTCTTATACTGGGAAGGAAACAAGCTACCGGGGACCGGTTTCTGGCATTTCAGCCGTCTTCGGCCCGGCTTGCTTGAATCCTGATGGTGCAATGAGCTAGGGACTCACATCTGAGTATACCCTTCCACGCTTATGGTGGACAAAAATGATTCAGAAAAGGGGGTGGTGATGAACAGAGTGTCTGAATTAAGCGACCACTCTTACCCAGTCCAAAGACCAGGGCTTGATCCATCACCGTTTTTTAGCTCACTGCACCATCCCAGCTCAGAACTTGGCTATATGCAAATTAGTCTGACCCTGGCCCAGTGCATCATGGGAACAGGGCAGACCAAACTACCAAGCCAATTCTTATACTGGGAAGGAAACAAGCTACCGGGGACCGGTTTCTGGCATTTCAGCCGTCTTCGGCCCGGCTTGCTTGAATCCTGATGGTGCAATGAGCTAAGGACTCACATCTGAGTATACCCTTCCAAGCTTATGGTGGACAAAAATGATTCAGAAAAGGGGGTGGTGATGAACAGAGTGTCTGAATTAAGCAGACCACTCTTACCCAGTCCAAAGATCAGGGCTTGATCCATCACCGTTTTTTAGCTCACTGCACCATCCCAGCTCAGAACTTGGCTATATGCAAATTAGTCTGACCCTGGCCCAGTGCATCATGGGAACTGGGCAGACCAAACTACCAAGCCAATTCTTATACTGGGAAGGAAACAAGCTACCGGGGACTGGTTTCTGGCATTTCAGCCGTCTTCGGCCCGGCTTGCTTGAATCCTGATGGTGCAATGAGCTAGGGACTCACATCTGAGTATACCCTTCCACGCTTATGGTGGACAAAACTGATTCAGAAAAGGGGGTGGTGATGAACAGAGTGTCTGAATTAAGCAGACCACTCTTACCCAGTCCAAAGATCAGGGCTTGATCCATCTCCGTTTTTTAGCTCACTGCACCATCCCAGCTCAGAACTTGGCTATATGCAAATTAGTCTGACCCTGGCCCAGTGCATCATGGGAACAGGGCAGACCAAACTACCAAGCCAATTCTTATACTGGGAAGGAAACAAGCTACCGGGGACCGGTTTCTGGCATTTCAGCCGTCTTCGGCCCGGCTTGCTTGAATCCTGATGGTGCAATGAGCTAGGGACTCACATCTGAGTATACCCTTCCACGCTTATGGTGGACAAAAATGATTCAGAAAAGGGGGTGGTGATGAACAGAGTGTCTGAATTAAGCAGACCACTCTTACCCAGTCCATAGATCAGGGCTTGATCCATCACCGTTTTTTAGCTCACTGCACCATCCCAGCTCAGAACTTGGCTATATGCAAATTAGTCTGACCCTGGCCCAGTGCATCATGGGAACAGGGCAGATCAAACTACCAAGCCAATTCTTATACTGGGAAGGAAACAAGCTACCGGGGACCGGTTTCTGGCATTTCAGCCGTCTTCGGCCCGGCTTGCTTGAATCCTGATGGTGCAATGAGCTAGGGACTCACATCTGAGTATATCCTTCCACGCTTATGGTGGACAAAAATGATTCAGAAAAGGGGGGTGGTGATGAACAGAGTGTCTGAATTAAGCAGACCACTCTTACCCAGTCCAAAGATCAGGGCATGATCCACCACCGTTTTTTAGCTCACTGCACCATCCCAGCTCAGAACTTGGCTATATGCAAATTAGTCTGACCCTGGCCCAGTGCATCATGGGAACAGGGCAGACCAAACTACCAAGCCAATTCTTATACTGGGAAGGAAACAAGCTACCGGGGACCGGTTTCTGGCATTTCAGCCGTCTTCGGCCCGGCTTGCTTGAATCCTGATGGTGCAATGAGCTAGGGACTCACATCTGAGTATACCCTTCCACGCTTATGGTGGACAAAAATGATTCAGAAAAGGGGGTGGTGATGAACAGAGTGTCTGAATTAAGCAGACCACTCTTACCCAGTCCAAAGATCAGGGCTTGATCCATCACCGTTTTTTAGCTCACTGCACCATCCCAGCTCAGAACTTGGCTATATGCAAATTAGTCTGACCCTGGCCCAGTGCATCATGGGAACTGGGCAGACCAAACTACCAAGCCAATTCTTATACTGGGAAGGAAACAAGCTACCGGGGACTGGTTTCTGGCATTTCAGCCGTCTTCGGCCCGGCTTGCTTGAATCCTGATGGTGCAATGAGCTAGGGACTCACATCTGAGTATACCCTTCCACGCTTATGGTGGACAAAACTGATTCAGAAAAGGGGGTGGTGATGAACAGAGTGTCTGAATTAAGCAGACCACTCTTACCCAGTCCAAAGATCAGGGCTTGATCCATCTCCGTTTTTTAGCTCACTGCACCATCCCAGCTCAGAACTTGGCTATATGCAAATTAGTCTGACCCTGGCCCAGTGCATCATGGGAACAGGGCAGACCAAACTACCAAGCCAATTCTTATACTGGGAAGGAAACAAGCTACCGGGGACCGGTTTCTGGCATTTCAGCCGTCTTCGGCCCGGCTTGCTTGAATCTTGATGGTGCAATGAGCTAGGGACTCACATCTGAGTATACCCTTCCACGCTTATGGTGGACAAAAATGATTCAGAAAAGGGGGTGGTGATGAACAGAGTGTCTGAATTAAGCAGACCACTCTTACCCAGTCCATAGATCAGGGCTTGATCCATCACCGTTTTTTAGCTCACTGCACCATCCCAGCTCAGAACTTGGCTATATGCAAATTAGTCTGACCCTGGCCCAGTGCATCATGGGAACAGGGCAGATCAAACTACCAAGCCAATTCTTATACTGGGAAGGAAACAAGCTACCGGGGACCGGTTTCTGGCATTTCAGCCGTCTTCGGCCCGGCTTGCTTGAATCCTGATGGTGCAATGAGCTAGGGACTCACATCTGAGTATATCCTTCCACGCTTATGGTGGACAAAAATGATTCAGAAAAGGGGGGTGGTGATGAACAGAGTGTCTGAATTAAGCAGACCACTCTTACCCAGTCCAAAGATCAGGGCATGATCCACCACCGTTTTTTAGCTCACTGCACCATCCCAGCTCAGAACTTGGCTATATGCAAATTAGTCTGACCCTGGCCCAGTGCATCATGGGAACAGGGCAGACCAAACTACCAAGCCAATTCTTATACTGGGAAGGAAACAAGCTACCGGGGACCGGTTTCTGGCATTTCAGCCGTCTTCGGCCCGGCTTGCTTGAATCCTGATGGTGCAATGAGCTAGGGACTCACATCTGAGTATACCCTTCCACGCTTATGGTGGACAAAAATGATTCAGAAAAGGGGGTGGTGATGAACAGAGTGTCTGAATTAAGCGACCACTCTTACCCAGTCCAAAGACCAGGGCTTGATCCATCACCGTTTTTTAGCTCACTGCACCATCCCAGCTCAGAACTTGGCTATATGCAAATTAGTCTGACCCTGGCCCAGTGCATCATGGGAACAGGGCAGACCAAACTACCAAGCCAATTCTTATACTGGGAAGGAAACAAGCTTCCGGGGACCGGTTTCTGGCATTTCAGCCGTCTTCGGCCCGGCTTGCTTGAATCCTGATGGTGCAATGAGCTAGGGACTCACATCTGAGTATACCCTTCCACGCTTATGGTGGACAAAAATGATTCAGAAAAGGGGGTGGTGATGAACAGAGTGTCTGAATTAAGCAGACCACTCTTACCCAGTCCAAAGATCAGGGCTTGATCCATCACCGTTTTTTAGCTCACTGCACCATCCCAGCTCAGAACTTGGCTATATGCAAATTAGTCTGACCCTGGCCCAGTGCATCATGGGAACAGGGCAGACCAAACTACCAAGCCAATTCTTATACTGGGAAGGAAACAAGCTACCGGGGACCGGTTTCTGGCATTTCAGCCGTCTTCGGCCCGGCTTGCTTGAATCCTGATGGTGCAATGAGCTAGGGACTCACATCTGAGTATACCCTTCCACGCTTATGGTGGACAAAAATGATTCAGAAAAGGGGGTGGTGATGAACAGAGTGTCTGAATTAAGCAGACCACTCTTACCCAGTCCAAAGATCAGGGCTTGATCCATCACCGTTTTTTAGCTCACTGCACCATCCCAGCTCAGAACTTGGCTATATGCAAATTAGTCTGACCCTGGCCCAGTGCATCATGGGAACAGGGCAGACCAAACTACCAAGCCAATTCTTATACTGGGAAGGAAACAAGCTACCGGGGACCGGTTTCTGGCATTTCAGCCATCCTCGGCCCGGCTTGCTTGAATCCTGATGGTGCAATGAGCTAGGGACTCACATCTGAGTATACCCTTCCACGCTTATGGTGGACAAAAATGATTCAGAAAAGGGGGTGGTGATGAACAGAGTGTCTGAATTAAGCAGACCACTCTTACCCAGTCCAAAGATCAGGGCTTGATCCATCACCGTTTTTTAGCTCACTGCACCATCCCAGCTCAGAACTTGGCTATATGCAAATTAGTCTGACCCTGGCCCAGTGCATCATTGGGAACAGGGCAGACCAAACTACCAAGCCAATTCTTATACTGGGAAGGAAACAAGCTACCGGGGACCGGTTTCTGGCATTTCAGCCGTCTTCGGCCCGGCTTGCTTGAATCCTGATGGTGCAATGAGCTAGGGACTCACATCTGAGTATACCCTTCCACGCTTATGGTGGACAAAAATGATTCAGAAAAGGGGGTGGTGATGAACAGAGTGTCTGAATTAAGCAGACCACTCTTACCCAGTACAAAGATCAGGGCTTGATCCATCACCGTTTTTTAGCTCACTGCACCATCCCAGCTCAGAACTTGGCTATATGCAAATTAGTCTGACCCTGGCCCAGTGCATCATGGGAACAGGGCAGACCAAACTACCAAGCCAATTCTTATACTGGGAAGGAAACAAGCTACCGGGGACCGGTTTCTGGCATTACAGCCGTCTTTGGCCCGGCTTGCTTGAATCCTGATGGTGCAATGAGCTAGGGACTCACATCTGAGTATACCCTTCCACGCTTATGGTGGACAAAAATGATTCAGAAAAGGGGGTGGTGATGAACAGAGTGTCTGAATTAAGCAGACCACTCTTACCCAGTCCAAAGATCAGGGCTTGATCCATCACCGTTTTTTAGCTCACTGCACCATCCCAGCTCAGAACTTGGCTATATGCAAATTAGTCTGACCCTGGCCCAGTGCATCATGGGAACAGGGCAGACCAAACTACCAAGCCAATTCTTATACTGGGAAGGAAACAAGCTACCGGGGACCGGTTTCTGGCATTTCAGCCGTCTTCGGCCCGGCTTGCTTGAATCCTGATGGTGCAATGAGCTAGGGACTCACATCTGAGTATACCCTTCCACGCTTATGGTGGACAAAAATAATTCAGAAAAGGGGGTGGTGATGAACAGAGTGTCTGAATTAAGCAGACCACTCTTACCCAGTCCAAAGATCAGGGCTTGATCCATCACCGTTTTTTAGCTCACTGCACCATCCCAGCTCAGAACTTGGCTATATGCAAATTAGTCTGACCCTGGCCCAGTGCATCATGGGAACAGGGCAGACCAAACTACCAAGCCAATTCTTATACTGGGAAGGAAACAAGCTACCGGGGACCGGTTTCTGGCATTTCAGCCGTCTTCGGCCCGGCTTGCTTGAATCCTGATGGTGCAATGAGCTAGGGACTCACATCTGAGTATACCCTTCCACGCTTATGGTGGACAAAAATGATTCAGAAAAGGCAGACATGAGTCCCTTGCTCATTGCACCATCAGGATTCAAGCAAACCGGGCCGAAGACAGCTGTAATGCCAGAAACCGGTCCCCGGGAGCTTGTTTCCTTCCCAGTGTAAGAATTGGCTTTTGTAGTTTGGTTTGCCCTGTTCCCATCATGCACTGGGACAGGAACAGACTAATTTGCATACAGCCAGGTTCTGAAACTGGGATGGTGCAGTGAGCTAAAAAACGGTGTTGGATCTAGCCCTGATCTCTTGACTGGGTGAGAGTTTTCTGCTTTATTCAGAGACTCTGTCCCTCACCACCCCTTGTTGCAAATATTTTTGTCCATCCTAAGCGTGGAAGGGTATACTCAGACAAGAGTCCCTTGCTCATTGCACCATCAGGATTCAAGCAAACCGGGCCGAAGACGGCTGTAATGCCAGAAACCGGTCCCCGGGAGCTTGTTTCCTTCCCAGTGTAAGAATTGGCTTTTGTAGTTTGGTTTGCCCTGTTCCCATCATGCACTGGGACAGGAACAGACTAATTTGCATACAGCCAGGTTCTGAAACTGGGATGGTGCAGTGAGCTAAAAAACGGTGTTGGATCTAGCCCTGATCTCTTGACTGGGTCAGAGTTTTCTGCTTTATTCAGAGACTCTGTCCCTCACCACCCCTTGTTGCAAATATTTTTGTCCACCCTAAGCGTGGAAGTGTATACTCAGACATGAGTCCCTTGCTCATTGCACCATCAGGATTCAAGCAAACCGGGCCGAAGACGGCTGTAATGCCAGAAACCGGTCCCCGGGAGCTTGTTTCCTTCCCAGTGTAAGAATTGGCTTTTGTAGTTTAGTTTGCCCTGTTCCCATCATGCACTGGGACAGGAACAGACTAATTTGCATACAGCCAGGTTCTGAAACTGGGATGGTGCAGTGAGCTAAAAAACGGTGTTGGATCTAGCCCTGATCTCTTGACTGGGTGAGAGTTTTCTGCTTTATTCAGAGACTCTGTCCCTCACCACCCCTTGTTGCAAATATTTTTGTCCACCCTAAGCGTGGAAGGGTATACTCAGACATGAGTCCCTTGCTCATTGCACCATCAGGATTCAAGCAAACCGGGCCGAATACGGCTGTAATGCCAGAAACCGGTCCCCGGGAGCTTGTTTTCTTCCCAGTGTAAGAATTGGCTTTTGTAGTTTGGTTTGCCCTGTTCCCATCATGCACTGGGACAGGAACAGACTAATTTGCATACAGCCAGGTTCTGAAACTGGGATGGTGCAGTGAGCTAAAAAACGGTGTTGGATCTAGCCCTGATCTCTTGACTGGGTGAGAGATTTCTGCTTTATTCAGAGACTCTGTCCCTCACCACCCCTTGTTGCAAATATTTTTGTCCACCCTAAGCGTGGAAGGGTATACTCAGACATGAGTCCCTTGCTCATTGCACCATCAGGATTCAAGCAAACCTAGCCGAAGACGGCTGTAATGCCAGAAACCGGTCCCCGGGAGCTTGTTTCCTTCCCAGTGTAAGAATTGGCTTTTGTAGTTTGGTTTGCCCTGCTCCTATTATGCACTGGGACAGGAACAGACTAATTTGCATACAGCCAGGTTCTGAAACTGGGATGGTGCAGTGAGCTAAAAAACGGTGTTGGATCTAGCCCTGATCTCTTGACTGGGTGGGATTTTTCTGCTTTATTCAGAGACTCTGTCCCTCACCACCCCTTGTTGCAAATATTTTTGTCCACCCTAAGCGTGGAAGGGTATACTCAGACATGAGTCCCTTGCTCATTGCACCATCAGGATTCAAGCAAACTGGGCCGAAGACGGCTGTAATGCCAGAAACCGGTCCCCGGGAGCTTGTTTCCTTCCCAGTGTAAGAATTGGCTTTTGTAGTTTGGTTTGCCCTGTTCTCATCATGCACTGGGACAGGAACAGACTAATTTGCATACAGCCAGGTTCTGAAACTGGGATGGTGCAGTGAGCTAAAAAACGGTGTTGGATCTAGCCCTGATCTCTTGACTGGGTGAGAGTTTTCTGCTTTATTCAGAGACTCTGTCCCTCACCACCCCTTGTTGCAAATATTTTTGTCCACCCTAAGCGTGGAAGGGTATACTCAGACATGAGTCCCTTGCTCATTGCACCATCAGGATTCAAGCAAACCGGGCCGAAGACGGCTGTAATGCCAGAAACCGGTCCCCGGGAGCTTGTTTCCTTCCCAGTGTAAGAATTGGCTTTTGTAGTTTGGTTTGCCCTGTTCCCATCATGCACTGGGACAGGAACAGACTAATTTGCATACAGCCAGGTTCTGAAACTGGGATGGTGCAGTGAGCTAAAAAACGGTGTTGGATCTAGCCCTGATCTCTTGACATTGGTGAGAGTTTTCTGCTTTATTCAGAGACTCTGTCCCTCACCACCCCTTGTTGCAAATATTTTTGTCCACCCTAAGCGTGGAAGGGTATACTCAGACATGAGTCCCTTGCTCATTGCACCATCAGGATTCAAGCAAACCGGGCCGAAGACGGCTGTAATGCCAGAAACCGGTCCCTGGGAGCTTGTTTCCTTCCCAGTGTAAGAATTGGCTTTTGTAGTTTGGTTTGCCCTGTTCCCATCATGCACTGGGACAGGAACAGACTAATTTGCATACAGCCAGGTTCTGAAACTGGGATGGTGCAGTGAGCTAAAAAAAGGTGTTGGATCTAGCCCTGATCTCTTGACTGGGTGAGAGTTTTCTGCTTTATTCAGAGACTCTGTCCCTCACAACCCCTTGTTGCAAATATTTTTGTCCACCCTAAGCGTGGAAGGGTATACTCAGACATGAGTCCCTTGCTCATTGCACCATCAGGATTCAAGCAAACCGGGCCGAAGACGGCTGTAATGCCAGAAACCGGTCCCCGGGAGCTTGTTTCCTTCCCAGTGTAAGAATTGGCTTTTGTAGTTTGGTTTGCCCTGTTCCCATCATGCACTGGGACAGGAACAGACTAATTTGCATAAAGCCAGGTTCTGAAACTGGGATGGTGCAGTGAGCTAAAAAACGGTGTTGGATCTAGCCCTGATCTCTTGACTGGGTGAGAGTTTTCTGCTTTATTCAGAGACTCTGTCCCTCACCACCCCTTGTTGCAAAAATCATCATTTCAGTGGTCCTAGTGGGTCAGCTGTAGTTCATTCTCATGTGTCAGATAGTGGCACTGTGTCTGTTGTTCGCTGTCATGCCTCATGTAGTATCACTGTTTCAGTTGTGCCCTCTCCTGTTTCAGGTACTGCCACTGTGTGTGTCTGCCACTTTCATGTCTTACATGCTGGCATGGTATTTGTTGGGCATTGCACAGGGGCATGTCCTGGCAGTGTGTCCGGGTCTATGGCTCATGTGTCAGTCACTAGAGCTGTGGCTGTGTCTCACACTCCTGTATCCGGTCCTGGCAGTGTGTCTGGGTCTATGGCTCATGTGTCAGTCACTAGAGCTGTGGCTGTGTCTCACACTCCTGTATCCGGTCCTGGCAGTGTGTCTGGGTCTATGGCTCATGTGTCAGCCACTAGAGCTGTGGCTGTGTCTCACACTCCTGTATCCGGTGCTGCCAGTGTGTCTGGGTCTATGGCTCATGTGTCAGTCACTAGAGCTGTGGCTGTGTCTCACACTCCTGTATACGGTGCTGCCAGTGTGTCTGGGTCTATGGCTCATGTGTCAGTCACTAGAGCTGTGGCTGTGTCTCACACTCCTGTATCTGGTACTGCCAATGTGTCTGGGTCTATGGCTCATGTGTCAGTCACTACATCTGTGGCTGTGTCTCACACTCCTGTATCTGGTGCTGCCAGTGTCTCTGGGACTATGGCTCATGTGTCAGTCACTAGAGCTATGGCTGTGTCTCACACTCCTGTATCTGGTGCTGCCAGTGTGTGTGTGTCTATGGCTCACGTGTCAGTCACTAGTACTGGGGCTGTATCTCCCAATCCTGTATCCGATCCTGCTACTGTGTTCGAAGCTACAAGCTCACACAGTCCACCTGATTTTGTGCTGTGAGGTGCAGTTTCCATCACTGAAATGTCATTGTACTTGATGTCTGGAATGTTCATTGTAACCACCCTTGCATTATTGTTGTCCATGGGACGGTGCGCATGACACACGCCCTTGTCCTGCCTCAGATGTACCTGCTCTGTTCTGTGCCATGGACTGTTGATGCTCTTTGCCCCTCTCATGTGCTGCCTCAGATGTACCTGCTCTGTTCTGTGCCATGGACTGTTGATGCACTTAGCCCCTCTCATGTGCTGCCTCAATGTACCTGTTCTGTTCTGTGCCATGGACTGTTGATGCACTTAGCCCCTCTCAAGTGCTGCCTCAGATGTACCTGCTCTGTTCTGTGCCATGGACTGTTGATGCTCTTTGCCCCTCTCATGTGCCTGCTCTGTTCTGTGCCATGGACTGTTGATGCACTTGGTCCCTCTAATGTGCTGCCTCAGATGTACCTGCTCTGTTCTGTGCCATGGACTGTTGATGCACTTAGCCCCTCTCATGTGCTGGCTCAGATGTACCTGTTCTGTTCTGTGCCATGGACTGTTGATGCTTGTTGCCCCTCTCATGTGCTGCCTCAGATGTACCTGCTCTGTTCTGTGCCATGGACTGTTGATGCTATTTACCCCTCTCATGTGCTGCCTCAGATGTACCTGCTCTGTTCTGTGCCATGGACTGTTGATGCACTTAGCCCCTCTCATGTGCTGCCTCAGATGTACCTGTTCTGTTCCGTGCCATGGACTGTTGATGCTCGTTGCCCCTCTCATGTGCTGCCTTAGATGTACCTGCTCTGTGCCATGGACTGTTGATGCTCGTCGCCCCTCTCATATGCTACCTCAGATGTACCTGCTCTGTTCTATCCAGTGGCCATGCTCCTGGCTACTCTAGGAGTCAACCTCTATTATGTGCAATAAAGCAAGTTACTCCTGTGTAGTGGTTTCTCTGTGTCATTCCTGGTTGTCTCCTTGCATTGTTGATATATTGGTGCTACCGTAAATGCTGTGTCTGCCACTTTCACATTACCATTGCCCAGCACTGTTTCCTTTAGTTTGGCTGGGGGGATAATCATTACAATGTGGCTGTGGACTGTGGAAGGGTGGAGGAGGCACTCTGAGGCTTATTTTGGGACAACGGTGGCTTACCATGCACTGCAGGTTATGTGGATGTTTTTCATTTGGTGCATGTGTCACACTTATGATTTGTGGGTTCACAGTAGGTTGTTCAGTGTCGACTTTGTCAGTGTACATGTCAGGGCTCATTGTGTGTGTGTTGGTTGTTTATGTGTGTGCAGCAGTGTTGTTTTTTTGGTGTGTGGTATATGGGCCCATGTCTGTTAGTGGGGTAGGTGTGGGCTTGGCCTGAGGGTGAGCCACCATGTCTCCTTATGTGTGGTATGCCTTGTGTGTTGGTGTGTGTATGTGGGCCTGTGAGCTGTGTGGCCTAGCCATTCCTGCCTGCCTGCCTAGTTGATTGTTGGCATGGTTTTCGTCTCTGCTCTGCTCTGTTGCGTTGTCTGTGGTGTGGCTGTTTGTTAGCGGTGCGTGTGTGTTCTGGGTGAATGGGGTCTGTTGTGCCCAGGTGGTTTTGCTAGTGGTGCATGTATGTGGGGTCATGTCCAGAGCTGGTGTTCTGTTGTGGGCAGGGGCTCCGACACGTGCGTGGTGTGTGTGTTGCAACTGTGGACGGCAGGGGAATACCTGCCGGGCTGGTGGTGCGGGGAGGGGGAGGGGGAGGGGCTTCGGGGGTTAGTAATGTATGGATGATGGATGTTTGCAGGTAAGTGAACATATGTGTTGCTCATAAGATTTTCTTTGTGTGCACTGCATACCCAAATGCGATGCAATGGACGCTAAGATATTCATACGATTTATTTATATGTTTACTTACCTGCATACATCCATTTACCATACATTATTGACCCCCAACATGCCCCTCCCCCTCCCCACGTCACAGCCCCGGCAGGTTCTCCCCTTCTGACAGTGGTTGATGTGTTTGCGTACCTGCGTCGTCGTCATCAATGGTCCATGTCTTGCTGGTGGTGGAGCACGAAGAGTAGCAGAAATGCGTGTAGAGCTGGGTCATTGACGACGGTCTGCCTGTGGTGGGTATCTCTGCAATGTTTTGCCTCTCCGCTGTGGTGAATCCGCTGTGTTCAGGCTGGTTGTTTTTCCGCAGCGATTTGCTGTGTCGTTTCCGCCATCGTGATTTCGAGGACGGTCGAGACGTCATTCCGTGTGGCGCTGTCTCTGGATTGGTTACGTCCACCGCGGGGTCAGGTGTATTTACGCGGCGGTGCATGTTATTCCGCGGCGTACGGAAATTTGACAGTGTTTCCCATCCTAAAAATGGCGAACGGACTAGCAGCGGCTGGCAGACTGGAAAAGGCATTTTCCGCATACTCCAGGCCGGCGGTCGTCCTTCCGTCCGCCAGCGCAATTGACCCCTTAGTTGTCTCGTTTACCACAAATTGCCGCTGCTGAAGCGCTTTTGTTAAAATTGGCTCTTTTATGCGGAAGTCAGCAAAATTTATCAATATAGTCCGTGGAAGAGACGAATTAGGAAATGGGTGAGCTGGCACATGGTTAGGCTTCGTGATCGTAAGATCCCCCTGGAATTTGACAATGACTCTCTGCTTGATAAAAGTGTTCACCCATTGCAGGGTTTGGGATCCTTCCACTCCCTCTTGAACACCTACTATATGGAGGTTCGATCTACGAGAGTGGTTCTCCAACTCTTCCAGTTTATTTTCCAACGTATGATTCATTTTAGCGGCTGCTTTGACCTCCTGCATAACTGAAGATAGGTGGTCCTCTAAGGCTGATATCCTCTCTTCAGCCTCCTGGAGCTTAACTGGAAGACTTCCCATCGTGCTTTCAATCTTCTCTAGACGTAGATTAAGAGAGGCTAGTTCGGCTTCCTGTGTTTTTTTCAAATCACGCATCTCCTCTAAGATCAGATTTAACATGTCTTTGATGCTCATTTGAAAATGGCCCCTGGCTCCGCTGTTAAGTTAGAATTGGGGTTAACATCAAGCCTGGGGCTAGCCAAATTTATAGCTGGAAGTAGCATTCCTTCCCCCAACTCCTCCTGTGGAGGAAGTCTAGACTGGGCCGGCGATCTCACCAGAGGTATTGGTGCAGTACCTAAACTTAGAGCATCTACAACCTGATTTATAGCCTGAACGCCAACTTGCACATTTTCAGTATTTGACAAATTTGCTGCAATCATCTCATCCTGATTAACGAGTAGAGCAGGCCCGTGGCCAAAAGAGTTAGACTGGTCAGATGTATCAAAATTAATAGTGGAGTCAGCATTTGGGGCATTTGGGGGTACTTGTCCATCACCTGATCTTGGAATTTCAGATCCTAATTCTAATACATCACTCCTTACTGCTGAGACAGTGGCTACATTACGGAGAGCCATGCCTCCGAGTAACTGTAGGTGATCACGCCCCCCCCTCTGCAATGGCGGCGTACAGCAGCAGTTCTGGCGTGCTGGCGTTTGGTGCTGCGGACATCGCAGCTTAACCGGCTTTGCGGAGCGAAAAAGGGGCAGCAGGATTTGGCAGCAGGATTTGGACAGAAAATGTTTGACGGGAAAAAGTCTGGCAAAACGGCGGGAACAAAACTTCTCATTTGCACAGTCCTGCTCGAAAATCCACTGTCAGCTGGAACGGTTTTACTGAGTTTTCAACTGCTGGAAAGGGCTTTTGCTATGAACTGCTGTGGATTGCTCCGGACTGCTGCGGACTACTCCTCTGGCATGCTGTGGTAAGATCTTAGTTTTAGACCGTGCAGCCCAGTAGAGTATGCAGGATAGAGAGCTGGTTGTCAGCAAAAGCCCCTGGGGTAATTCGAAAGGATTATTGTGACGAACAGGGGAACAGGAGTCAGCGGGAAAGGGGCAATCCCCTGGGAAAACTATTGCACTCTGGGAGATCGAGTCCAAGGTAGTAGAATGGGGAAAATACTAAATTCATGCCCTCCCAAGGTCAAGACTCAACGACTTCTAGCCAAGGAAGTGAGAGAGGCAAAAGAGACAGCTCGTTTGGCTGTGCTGGAAAGTACGCCACATGTACACTGTCTTGATTCTACATTCGAAAGCTCCGAGGCAGAGGATAGGAATTCCGCGGCTGCAGCTACACAACATTTAGCCCAGCAAGGAGGAATACATTGTAAGAATGGAGTCACTACAAGCCCCCATCACACTTGCAAGAAGAAGACGGCCTGCACATGCAAAAGAGTGCGAGTGCCATTAAGGAGCCTAAGCAGTTTCCCCTCTTTTTTAAAAAACCAATGCCGCAAGTTTCCTCTCCTAGTTCTAGTTTCAGTCTGTGTATACAGAACACCCAGGCTCATTCAGGCATTCCAATTTGTCTTCATGCTCTACTGGTAGCATTAATAAACGATGTAAAGTAATTCATTTAATATTGTGTGTTGCCAACCTAGTTGGAGCAGTGACAACACAAGACGAATGCGACTCAGTTGTTTTCTGTAGATAAGTTGTAATTACTTTAATTAAAAAACTTTTTCCTGTTCCAGCTTGTCCACTCACGTACATTCGGATAGGTTGAAATGATGAGCAAGAGCACTCTTTCTTTTCATGAAGTAATCCAAGGTCAATCTTTTCTCTCACTTGGTCATATATTTATTTCTGCTCAACATTTAGTTGTCTTCCAAGTTTCCTAACTTTGTTACATCTTCTTGAGCTTGATACATTGTTGTTTCCACCTCATCCATGGCATTTGCTGCTTCATTTTGAACAATTGGTTCTCCTAGTGGATCCTGACTCAACAGAGCAGAAGTTTGACTGTCTTGAGAACTGTTTCTTGCCATCTCAGCTGCAATTGTAGCTTCTTGCTCATTTTCGTTGTTCAATATTTTCACATAATTAGCAAAAACAGGACATTGTATAGTATCTTTAGTTGCGTTGAACGAATCTTCATAGCTCTCAAAATCTCCAAGCAATTCCAATTCTGAACGCCACGACTTGAAGAGTTGCAAAAGAGCTAAATAGTAAAATTCACTTTTGTCAGGAGTTTCGCAACTCAGTTTATGGTGATTAATCAAATGTCCCTTTCTTTGCTTCACCAAACATCCTTTACAACCAAACACAGCATATATACCATTATTAATGTTTTCTGTAATATTCAGTTTAAAAATATAGTTTTGCAGCACGCATAGAGACAAATGTTCTCAAGATGATGACTTCTATTTGGATATTATGTATCCAACATATTTGTTTTCACAATATCTGTACTTTCTGGCTCTTTTTCAGCTAAATATTCAATTTCTTGTACAGATTTAAGTACTCGATTTTGTGTTACAGCAAGACCTAGACTCACCCAAATGATTCTTCGAGATTTGAAGTATAGACTTGCAGATGATAAGCGTTCCGAGCATTCATACGCTCCAATTTCTCAATGAGATAACATCTTCAAAGTGTAATTATATAATTTCTTACTTAGACTCTTCTCGTGGGAAATCTCTTCCCACATTTCCTTCAATTCCGTCTTTTCTGATTTTGTTATGTAGGATGTTACATATCGAGCAACAGCAATGCAATTGTCCGCAACAATTGAATATCCATGTTAGCATTCCACTTGTACAAAATAACTGGGTTGTAGTCATTTATGTATTTTGACTCTTCATTTCTTCTTAAGTTGTAGGTATTTTTTGGAGACTTTCTTGTGATAGTATGTCGCAAAGATGACATAAAACTGTTCACTCTTCCTTTCAATATTACAGGACGTGGAAATCCAAAACGACATTTGGTGTAGAATTTGTCCTTAGATTTTTACTTTCGACGACAGTATTTCCCACAACAATGGCTTTGGAATCAAAAGACTTGTTGTCTTAAGTCCTTTTCTTCTGTGCTTTTGGGTATAGCACATGTAGCATATTCTCCAATAAAAGGCAACACAGTATCATCCGAATCTGTTCCAAATTTGGGGGCATCTTTGATCCATATTAGCATATGTATGTGAGGAGCACCTCTCGCTTGATACTACTTTTGCCAAAAGAAATCCAGAACCTCTCCAAGAGAAGAATTTTTTTTATTGGTGATAAAAGATATCATAGCTTCAAATCTATGATTGAAATACCTACATACATTAACTGGATCCAAAAAGCACAATTCTCCAGGTGTCTTGTATTCAATATTTACTATATTTGGAATTGCCTCTCAAAGAAATTGAAGAAAATCATCCCAAGCAAATTCAGCACAGCTTAGAGTAAGGAACCATGTAGGAGTTCTTAAATTCCTTAGCATACATTTAAATTCTACATGACGACGGTACCAGTATTCATTAGTACCACGCTGACATGCCATGAGATTAATCAGCGGAGATTCCAAAACATTATCCTTCTGCTGTACTTTATCCATAAATTCCTTTGCCAAAACATTTTGTAGATGTACACCTGTTTTCAATGGTACACAGACAAAATATCGAGTTTTAAATATCGATATACAATAATATCGAAGTTTAAATATTGATGGGACAAAATATCGAAGGTAAGTAATATCGACAGTCTTAATATCGATATTAGTATGATATCAGTAATATTGAAGTTTTAAATATTGATGTCAATAATATCGAAATAAATAACTTCGATGTTACTAATATAAATTTTTAAATAAATTTAGTGTATATTATATTGTATTTATTATGTTTTATTATTTATTTTCAATGTAATTTAATTAAATATTGTCTTTTACTACTGTAGCGGGTTGTGGGTTTATAGGGGAATAGGGTGGGAAGTAATTTAATTATGTTAAATTAATTATTATTTAGTAGGAATTATTAATTAATTAATTGAGAAATAATTTTTAATTAATTTTAATTAATTGATTAATTGATAAATATGTTCTGTAGCGGGTTATGGGTTTATAGGGGAATAGGGTGGGAAGTAATTTAATAATAATTAATTAATTAATATATGTTTGTACATATTTTAATTAATAATTAATTGGTAATTAATTTATATTAATTAGTTCATTAATTATTATAATTTAGTACATATTTTTGAGTATTAATTAGTTGGTAATTAATTAATATTAATTAGTTAATTACATTAATTTTAGTAAATTTTTTATATAATATTTTTTGTTATTCTTAATTATTAATTGGGAAAAATAATATTAATTATTAAATTAAATTAATTACAGCTAATGTGCTAATATATTTACTTTATTGTTATTGTTAATTAATAATTAATTGTTAATTAAATAATATTAATTAATTTTGGGTAAAGGAGTATTTTTAGGGTTCAGGGTCAGTTTTCAGTTTTTGGGTAAAGGGGTATTTTTAGGGTTCAGGGTCAGTTTTCAGTTCTTGGGTAAAGGGGTATTTTTAGGGTTCTGGGTCAGTTTTCAGTTTTTGGGTAAAGGGGTATTTTTAGGGTTCAGGGTCAGTTTTCAGTTTTTGGGTACAGGGGTATTTTTAGGGTTCAGGGTCAGTTTTGGGTTTTTGGGGTACAGGGATATTTTTAGGGTTCAGGGTCAGTTTTGGGTTTTTGGGGTACAGGTGTACAGGGTAAAAACAAAAAAATATTACATTAAATCAATTAAATAACATTAAAAAAAATAAAATTACATTAAATTATTAAGTGTTTTATTTATTTTAAATGTATATGTATTAGTTTTAATTTTGTTTTAATATTTTTATTTAATATTTGTAAAATTATATGTATTTTAAAATTATTTTTACATTATTATTAATAAATTAAAAAAAACGATATTTTTAATTCCGATATTTTTGTACTACGATATTTTTTTTTCGATATTTTTGTACTTACCTTTATGAAGATAGGATTCCGATATTTTTGATGTCGATATTTTTGTTCCGATATTTTTGTAGTTCGATATTCTGTCTGTCGATATTATGTCAGACATTCGTTTTCAATATATAGTTGACTGCATAAGAAAGTCCAGACAAGTCACCCTCAAACAAAAGATGAAACAAATATGGAATACATTATCGAAATCTTGGATCTTCTGCATACAATCTTGATGTCCGGTATTCAGATGCAGGAATCTGCACATGTCGGGCATCATATCGCCCTCCTTTTCCTGTAGGAAACAACTGAGGGAAACAACAAGCTTCCAACCTTTCTTCCCATACACTAATGGGACTTCCCTTTGATTCTTTCATTTGGAATAACTCTATAGTATTCCCCATCACTTCTTTGGAATGAAGTGGATGAACACTGTAATGTTCGTAGATTTCTTCAGTTCTGGACACATCCACTTTTTCAATTTGTCCAGTTGACGATCTTCTTCTACAGGTATTTCTTCTTCTCCCACGTACACATTTTTATAGTACTGATTCTTTTTTACCAGATACAACGTTGCCTTTTTCACTTTCCTAACATCCACTAATTCTTGCCAGATTTTCTTACTCTTAGTAGGAACGCCATTAACAAGAATAACTAGAGATTCATCTTTTACATTTTCTACATCAATTGTTTCAATATTTTTCTTTAAATCTAGAGGCAAATATACAACTCTTCCCTTTAATCCACTCTGTAAATCTGAAGGAGGCAATTTCCCTGTCTTAGGCTCCATACGATAGCCTGAAATGGATGCACACATTGAAAAGGAATAGACTCATAGGTATTTAAATCCATCAGTTCAGAAGGAATATTTACCTACTCAAGATTATTATGCACAGCTCTAGCAGGCATTTTGTTCTCGTCTAATTTGTTATAACAATATTTACAAATACGCTGATCAGAACCCAAATCAAAACAATTCTCTACCAACGAATAAGTTGCAAATTCCTTCCACTCAATATTATTTTCCTTTTCACTTTTTAAATACAGATCAACAGTCCTGGTCTGATTTTTATAATGAGTTCGTCAACAACAAATACAAGAATAATTTGGCCTTTCACCTGAAATCACCTTAAACTTCGTAATTTCTTGCTCAAAGTTTTCTGTACTACAATCTTGTACATTCTCTTCCACATTTCCTTTTATTAATGTTTCAGTTTCTGCACTGTCTTTCTCAGGACCAAAGTAACTAACCTGAATTTCTTCACAAATGTTCATTACATCTGATACAGATCCACGCAAAAGAGCACTGATAAACTTTTTTAACATTAGTGCTTGCCTTTTTGCATAATACAATGTTCTGACTAATTTCCTCATTTGAGTATGATGTACTGCTAACATCCTGAAATTGTGAAAACACTTTGACATACTTTTTTAGAAAGACAAGCCATAGAATTACCTTGCAAACCAGTATTTTCTGTCACTCTGCAAAGGTCTAGTTCTTGCAACATCCTAATCTTTTGTTTAACACTTTTCTTAGTATACTCACGTAAGAAATTGCGTAAAAAATCAATAGATTCCTGCCGTACACTACAAATACTGCTGCAATTCCAAGTGTACACTGGAGCTTTAGGACGTCTCCCTAAAACTTCATCAGCTAACACCTCTTCTGCATTTATGGGAACAATTTTCTCTTTTCTCAATAGGACAACCATTTCTAACCTCATAAGCTCGACCACTGGTGTCAACTGCATGCAAAAAATCATTACTCTGAAAATAACTCTCTTCATTAAAAAAAGGCTCAGAACTTGAACTATGTTTCCATTCACCCAAAAAAAATCAGACAAATTACTTCTGTTAATTACTCTTTTCCACTTACTTTTGGCCTTCATTAAAAGGATTGGCTTATCTAGTGATTGAATTCTATTGATTACTAAAATAAACAACTTCTTTTTCAATTCAAAAGCCTTCTCAACTATTTTTTCTATACGTTTCTTCTTATAAAATGCTGTTTTTCTTTTACATTTCTTCATTTCCTTAATCAAATTTAAAACAGCTCTATTATAAAACATTCTTTTTCTAATTTACTGAAATTGATTCTTCCTTCTTTTACTATACGGTGTTTGAGGAGTATAAGGAGAAAGGGGGAAGTACGAGGAGAGAGGGGGAGTATAAGGAGAAAAGGGGTGTATGAGGAGAGAGGAGATAGTATGAGGACAGAGGAGAGAGTATGATGAGAGAGGCAGGGCTATGAGGAGATGAGGAGAGTATGAGGAGAGATGGGGATATGAGGAGAGAGGGGGGGGTATAAGGAGAGGGCAGAGTATGAGGAGAGGGGGACGTATGAGGAGAGAGGGAGGACTAAGAGGAGAGAAGAGGGAGTATGAAAACAGGGGAGCAGGAGGAGAGATGGGGAGAATGAGGAGAGTGGGGGAATATGAGGAGAAAGGGGGGAGTATGATGACAGAGGGGGGAATATGAGGAGAGGGGGAATAGGAGGAGAAGGGGGAGTATGAGGAGAGAGGGAAGAGTAAGATGAGAGAGGGGGAAGTATGAGAAGAGAAGGGAGTATGAGGAGAGATAGGGGAGTATCAGTAGAGAGTAAGGAGTATAAGCAGGGAAAGTGTGAGTGTGAGGAGAGAGGGGGTAGAATGAGGAGAGAGAGGAGGAGTATGAAGAGAGAGGGGGGAGTATATGGAAAAAGGGACGAGCATGAGGAGAAAAGAGGAGTATACGGAAAGAAGGGTTGTATAAGGAGAGAGCGAGTACTATGAGGAGAGAGGGAGGAGCATCAGGAGATGGAGGAGTATGAGGAGTGAAGGGGGTATGAGGAGAGTGGGGGAATATGATGAGAGGGAGAAATATGGGGAGAGGGGGGAGTATGAGGAGACGGTGAGTATGAGGGGAGAGACTGAGTATGTTGAGAGGGGAGAGTATAAGAAGAGAGGGGGGAATATGAGGAGAAAGGTGGGAGTATGAGGAGAGAAGGGGGTATGAGGAGACAGGGGGGAGTATGAGGAGACAGTGGAGTATGACGGGAGAGGGGGAGTATGAGGAGAGTGGAGAGTATGAGGACAGAAGGGGGAGTATGAAGAGAGAGGTGGGAATATGAAGAGAGAAGAGAGAGTTTAAGGAGAGAGAGGAGGAGTGTGAGGAGAGAGGGGGAGTATAAGGAGAGAGGAGGGAGTATAAGAAGAGCGAGGAGGAGTGTGAGGAGAGAGAGGAGGAGTATGAAGAGAGAGGGGGAATATGTGAAAAGAGGGGTGAGTATGAGGAGAAAATAGGAGTATAAGGAAAGAGGGGTGTGTATAAGGACAGAGGGGAGAGTATGAGAAGAGATGAGGGAGAATGTGGAGAAAAAGGAAGCATAAGGAGAGAGGGGATGTATGAGGACAGAGGGTGGAGTTTGAGGAGAGAGGGAGGAGTATGAGCACATGGGGTAGTATGAGGAGTGAAGGGGGTATGAGGAGAGAGGGAGGAGTATGACGTGAGGAGGAAATATAAGGAGAGGGAGGAGTATGAAGAGACAAGGAGTATGAGGGGAGAGGGTGAGTATGAGGAGAGGGGAGAGTATAAGTAGGTGGGAGTGTAAGGAGAAAAGGGGGAGTATGAGGAGAGAGAAGGGGAGTGTGAGGAGAGAGGGAAAGTTTAAGGAGAGAGGGGTGTGTATGAGAAGAGAGGAGGGAATATGAGGAGAGAGGGGGGAATAAGGAAAGAGGGGAATATCAGGAGGGGGGATTATAAGGAAAGAGAGGGAGAGTGTGAGGAGAGAGGGAGGAGTATGAGGAGAGAGAGAGGAGTATGAAGAGAGAAGGGGGGAGTATGAGGAGAGGGGAGAGTATGAGGGAAGAGGAGGAGTGGGTTGAGAGGACTGAGTATGAGGAGAGAGAGGGGATTATGAGGAGAGAGGATGGAGTAGGAAGAGATGGGGGAAGTATGAGAAGAGAGGGGTTATGAGGAGAGAGGGATGAGTAAGTGGAGAGAGGAGGGAGTATGAGGACAAGAGGATGTATGAGGAGAGGGGAGAGTATGAGGGGAGAGGAGTATTAGGAGAGGACTGAGTATGAGGAGAGAGGGGGTATTATGAGGAGAGAGGAAGGAGTATGGAAGATGGGGGAAGTATGAGAAGTGAGGAGGGTATGAGGAGAGAGGGAGGAGTAAGAGGAGAGAGGACAGATTATGAGGACAGAGGGTAGTATGAGGAGGGAGGGGGAATATGACAAGAGAGTGGGGAGTATGAGAATAGAGAGGGGGAGTATGAGGAGAGGGGAGAATATGAGGAGAAAGGGAGTATGAGGAGAGTGGGAAGAGTAAGAGGAGAGTGAGGGAAATATGAAGAGGGGCACTATGAGGAGATAGAGAGGAATATCAGGTGAGAGGAGGGAGTATAAGGAGAGAGAGGTAGAGTATTAGGAGAGAGTGGGAATATGGAAAAAGAGGGGCAATAATGACGAGAAAAGAGGAGTATAAGGAGAGAGGGGTGTGTATGAGGGGAGAAGGGAGAGTATGAGAAGACAGGGGAGAGAATGTAGAGGAAAGGGGAGTATATTAAGAGAGGGGGTGTATTAGGAGAGAGGGGTACAAAGAGTGGAGAGGAAGGAGTATGAGGAGATGGAGGAGTATGAGGAGTGAAGGGGGTATGAGGAGAGAGGTGGGAGTAAGAGGAGAGGGGGGAGTATGAGAACAGGGGGGAGTATGAGGAGAGAGAGGGAGAGTGTAAGGTGAGAGGGGGAGTTTGTGGAAAGAGGGGCGAATATGAAGAGAAAGGGGGAGTATAAGCAAAGAGGAGTGTGTATGAGTAGAGAGGAGGGAGTATGAGGAGAGAGAGGGAAGAATATGGAGAAAGTAATATAAGGAGAGAATGGGTATATAAGGAGAGAGGGGGTAGTATGAGGAGACAGTAAGAAGTATGCAGAGAGAGGGGAATATGAGGAGAGGGGTGGTATGAGAAAAAGAGGCAATATGAAAAGAGGGGGTAGTATGAGTGGAGACAGGGAGTATGAGGAGAGGAGGGAATATGAAGAGATGGGTAAATGAGGAGAGGGGGAGTATGGGGGGAGTAGATGAGTATGAGGAGAGGAGTGAGTATAAGGAGAGAGAAGGGATTATGAGAAGAGAGGGGTATGAAAAGATGGGGGAAGTATGAGAAGTAAGGGGGTATGAGGAGAGAGATGAGAGTAAGAGGAGAGAAGGAAGAGTATGAGGAGAAAGAGGGGGAGTGTGAGGAGAGACAGTAAGTATAAATAGAGATGGGTGTGTATGAGGAGAGAGGGGAAGTATGAGGAGAGAGGGGGGAGAATATGGAAAAAGGGGCAAGTATAATTCCTAAATGTACACAGACGCACAGTGTGATTCTAGACAAAAAATATGAGACCATGCATTTTACCAAAACACATTTACTATTCTGCACACATTCCATGTATATAACTACTACATTTCAGTGGACTACCCTGACTCATTTTGCAAATACATATGCATTTTGCTGCATTATTGTTGCCAACATTTCATCAAAAAAGTGACACAATAGAACAACAAAGAGGCGCAAGGGGCTTGTAAATCTACCCCAGAGTGTATGCAGCAGTGTATGTATACTGACTGGGGAATTGTTAAGAAGGAGGTATGAGGAGACAGAGAGGAGTAAGAGGAGAGAGGAGGGTGTATGAAGAGAAGGGGGAGTATGGGAAGAGAGGGGGGAGAATGAGGAGAGAGGGGGAATATGAGGAGACACAGGGGAGTATGAACACAGGGAGGGGAAGTATGAGGACAAGGAGGAATATGAGGAAAAGGGAGAGTAAGAGGAGGGAGGAGTAAGAAGAGAGAGAGGAGAGTATGACGACAGTGGGGAGTATAAGGAGAGATATGGGAAAATAAGGAGAGAGGAGGAATATAAGGAGAGAGGAGGGAGTATGAGGACAGAGAGGGAGAGTATGAGGACAGTAGGGAGTATGAGGAGAAAGGGGAGTATGAGGAGAGAGGGAGGAGTAAGAGAAGAGAGGGAAGAGTATGAGGACAGGGGGAGTATGAGGACAGGGGGGAGTATGGGGAGAGAGAGGGAGAGTGTGAGGAGAGAGGGGGAGTATGTGGAAAGGGGGGTGATTATGAAGAGAAAGGAGGCCTATAAGCATAGAGGAGTGTGTATGAGGAGAGAGGAGGGAGTATGAGGAGAGAGAGGGGAGAATCTGGAGAAAAGAGGAATATAAGGAGAGAATGGGTGTATAAGGAGAGAGGGGTTAGTATGAGGAGAGAGGGGGGAATATGAGAACAGGGAGGGGCAGAATGAGAGGAGGGAATATAAGAAGAAAAGAAGTATGAGGAGAGAGGGAAGAGTAAGAGGAGAGAGAGGGAAATATGAGGAGGGGCGAGTATGAGAAGAGAGAGGGAAATATCAGGTGACATGAGGGAGTATAAGGAAAGAGAGGGGGAATGTGAGGAGAGAGGGGGGAGTATGAGGAGAGAGAGTAGGAATATGAGTAGAGAGGGGGAGTATGGAAAAAGAGGAGCAAGTATCAGGAGAAAAGAGGAGTATAAGGAGAGAAGGGTGTGTATGAGGATAGAAGGGAAAGTATGAGAAGAGAAGAGGGAGAATGTGGAGAAAAGGGGAGTACAAGAAGAGAGGGGGTGTATTAGGAGAGAGGGGGTACTATGAGGAGAGAGGGAGGAGTATGAGGAGATGGAGGAGTATGAGGAGTGAAGGGGGTATGAGGAGAGAGGTGGGAGTATAAGGAGAGAATGAAGAGTATGAGGAGAGAGAGGGGAGTGTGAGGAGAGAGGGGAAGTATAAGGAGAGAGAGGGAGAGTGCGAGGAGAGAGGGGGAGTATGAGGAGAGAGAGGAATATGAGGAGAGAAGGGGGAGTATGAGGAGAGGGGAGAGTATGAGGGGAGAGGAGGAGTATGAGGAGGGGACTGAGTATGAGGAGAGAGAGGAGATTATGAGGAGAGAGGAGGAGTATGAAGAGATGGGGGATGAATGAGAAGTGAAGGGGGTATGCGGAGAGAGGGAGGAGTAAGAGGAGAGATGAGGGAATATGAGGACAAGGGGGAGTATGAGGACAGGGGAGAGTGTGAGGAAGAGAGGCGGGAGTATAGGATCAGAGACAGGGAGTATTAACAGAGAGTGGTACTATAGGGAGAGAGGGAGGAGTATGAGGAGATCGAGGAGTATGGGGAGTGAAGGGGGTATGAGGAGAGAGGTGGGATTGTGAGAAGAGAAGTAAGAGTATGAGGAGAGAGAGGGGGAGTGTGAGGAGAGAGGGGAAGTATAAGGAGAGAGGGGTGTGTATGAGGAGAGAGGGGTGAATATAAAAAAAGGGGCGAGTATAATTCCTAAATGTACACAGACGCACAGTGTGATTCTAGACAAAAAATATGACACTATGCATTTTACCAAAACACATTTACTATTCTGAAACAGTTAAATGACTGCACACATTCCATGTATATAACTACTACATTTCAGTGGACAAACCTGACTCATTTTGCAAAGACATATGCAATTTGCTGCATTATTTTTGCCAACATTTCATCAAAAAAGTGACACAATAGAACAACAAAGAGGCGCAAGGGGCTTGTAAATCTGCCCCAGAGTGTATGCAGCAGTGTATGTATGCTGATTGGGGAATTGTTAAGGGGGAGGTATGAGGAGAGAGGGAGGAGTAAGAGGAGAGAGGAGGGAGAACGAAGAGAAGGGGGAGAAGGAGGAGGGAGGGGGAGGGGGGAGAATGAGGAGAGAGGAGTAATATGGGGAGAGACAGGGGAGTATGAACACAGAGAGGGGTAGTATGAGGACAGCGGGAAATATGAGGAAGAGGTGGAGTATGAATAGAAAGGGAGGAGTAAGAGGAGAGAGAGGAGAGTATGACGACAGGGGGGAGTATAAGGAGAGAGAGGGGAGAATGAGAAGAGAGGAGGAATATAAGGAGAGAGGAGGGAGTATGAGGACAGAGAGGGAGAGTATGAGGACAGTGGGGAATATGAAGAGAAGGGGGGGTGTGAGGAGAGAGGGAGGAGTAAGAGGAGAGAGGGGGAGTATGAGGACAGGGGGGAGTATGAGGAGAGAGAGGAAGAGTGTAAGGTGAGAGAGGGAGTATTTGGAAAGAGGGGCGAATATGAAGAGAAAGGGGGAGTATAAGCAACATGGAGTGTGTATGAGGAGAGAGGAGGGTGTATAAGGAGAGAGAGGGAAGAATATGGAGAAAAGAGGAATATAAGGACAGAATGGGTATATAAGGAGAGAGGGGGTAGTATGAGGAGACAGTACGAAGTATGCAGAGAGAGGGGAATATGAGGAGAGGGGGTGGTATGAGAAAAAGAGGCAATATGAAGAGAGGGGGGAGTATGAGGGGAGACAGGGAGAATGAGGAGAGGATGGAATATGAGGAGAGGGGGAATATGAGGAGAAGGGGGAGTATGCGGAGCGAGGGAGGAGTAAGAGGAGAGAGGGGAAGTATGAGAACAGGGGGAGTATGAGAGAGAGGGAGAGTGTGAGGTGAGGGGGGGAACATGTGGAAAGAGGGGTGAATATGAAGAGAAAGGGGGAATATAAGCAGAGAGGAGTGTGTATGAGGAGAGAGAAGGGAGTATGAGGAGAGAGAGGGAAGAATATGGAGAAAAGAGAAATATAAGGAGAGAATTGGTGTATAAGGAGAGAGGGGGTAGTATGAGGAGAGGGTAGTATGAGAAAAAGAGGAAATATGAAGGGGGGAGTATGAGGGGAGACGGCGAGTATGAGGAGAGGGGGAGTATGAGGGGAGAAGAGGAGTGAGTATAAGGAGAGAGAAGGGGTTATGCGAAGAGAGGGAGGAGTATGAAGAGATGGGGAAAGTATGAGAAGTGAGGGGGTATGAGGAGAGAGGGAGGAGTAAGAGGAGAGAGGAGGGTGTATGAAGACAGGGGGTAGTATGAGGAGAGGGGGTAGTATGAGGAAAGAGAGGGGTATGAGAACAGAGAGGGGGAGTATGAGGAGTTGGGGAATATGAGGAGAAAAGAAGTATGAGGAGAGAGGGAAGAGTAAGAGGAGAGAGAGAGAAATATGAAGAGAGGGGGGAGTATGAGGAGAGAGAGGGGAATATGGAAAAAGAAGAGCAAGTTGAGGAGAAAAGAGGAGTATAAGAAGAGAGGGGTATGTATGAGGAGAGAAGGGAAAGTATGAGAAGAGAAGGGGGAGAATGTGGAGAAAAGGGGAGTATAAGAAGAGAGGGGGTATATTAGGCGAGAGGGGGAACTATGAAGAGAGAGGGAGGAGTATGAGGAGATGGAGGAGTATGAGAAGTGAAGGGGGTATGAGGAGAGAGGTGGGAGTATGAGGAGAGAAGGAAGAGTATGAGGAGAGAGAGGGTGAGTGTGAGGAGAGAGGAGAAGTATACCCAGAGGGGTGTGTATGAGGACATAGGGGGAGTATGAGGAGAGAGGGGGGAGAATGTGGAAAAAGGGGCAAGTACACAGATGCACAGTGTGATTCTAGAAATAAAATATGAGAATATGCATTTTACCAAAACACATTTACTACTCTAAAACGGTTGTGACTGCACACATTCCATATATACAACTACTACATTTCAGTGGACAACCCTGACTCATTTTGCAAATACATATGCAATTTGCTGCATTATTTTTGCCAACATTACATCAAAAAAGTGACACAATACAACAACAAAGAGGCGCAAGGAGCTTGTAAATCTGCCCCAGAGTGTATGCAGCAGTGAATGTATACTGACTGGGAAATTGTACATTTAGAGCACAAGTCTGATTCTAGACAAACAACACTACTAATTACTCTTGAAGGGCTAATATCACTGCACACATTACGAAATATAATTATTGCATTTTTCAGTTTTTAATTCTATCAAAACTAGAAAAAAGGATCGCTTTATAAGGACTTATGTATCTGAAAACACAAAACATGTAAAAATGTTTCTCTCAGAACAATTCTTAAATGCACACAGACGCACAGTGTGATTCTAGAAAAAAAATATTACACCTTGCATTTTACCAAAACACATTTACTAGTCTAGAGACAGTTAAGTTACTGCACACATTCCATGTATATAACTACTACATTTCAGTGGTCAATCCTGACTCATTTTGCAAATACATAAGCAAATTGATGCATTTTTTTGTGCCAGCATTACATCAAAAAGCTGACACAATGCAATGTATGCAGCAGTGTATGTATACTAACTGAGAAATTGTAGATTTAAAACACAAGTCTGATTCTAGACAAAAAACACAATTAATTACTCTTGAAGGGCTAATCTTAGTGCACACATTACAGAAATATAATTACTGCATATTACTGTACAACCATGAGTCATTTTGCAAATAAATAAACAATTTGCTGCATTATCTGTGGAAACATTGCATCAAAAAAGTAAAGCAATGGCAGCACAAAGATGCACAAGAGGCTTATAAATATATCCCAGAGAATTTACAGTAGTGTATGTATACTGACTGAAAAATTGTAGATTTAGAACACAAGCCTAATTCTAAACAAGCAACACTATTAACTACTCTACAACTGAAAAAGTGACTGCACACATTCTACATTTTTTAGTACTGCACTTTATTGTACAAAGCTCACTCACTAAACATATTAACTTACCAAATGGTTTAATCACAATAGTTATCCAAATGCAGACAAACTCAGAATGTGATTCTACACACTTTAGAAGGATACACACATTACTCTTACTGAAAACAAAATACACCAAATCCATTTCCTTATAAGTTATCAACTCACTTTTCAAATTGATTTGTAGATTAAGAAGAATGCCACTCACACAGCAGATATTCTTATACAGAATCTCTCTACTTCAGTGTTCGCAAAACCAGAAAATGGCACCTATTCCCTCTCAATTTACATATATATACATGTTAATAACAAATCGAATAGCTTCACACATTCATTCAAAACCAAAACACACATGACTATTGGTTGAACATTTGAACCCTTTCCAACTGACATAACTTTGAGCCCTACCCCTAACAGATCATGCAAAAGTCAACTGTCCACAGAGGTCAAAAGTTCAGCACACTGTAAAACACTCCTCCTCAACAAGTTTAGACTCTGCAAAAGGTACTTACTTATAATTACCAATAAAGAGAAAAGCTCTTGTTAGAACCAACCGAAATCTAAACACATAAGCTTGATAGATATCTGTAAAACATATTTTTAATTCTTTTTTCTTGCTTAGGTACGCGTACGCGTACGAGACGACTTAGGAACCTCGCACCATACGTCGCATGACCGCGCATGGTATGCGTAGTGTAAATTTACCGTAAAAAATAAATAGCCCCTATAACTAATTTTTAATATCCCAGTGGACCCCATCCCCGGGGCGCAAATAAAACGTTGGGGACCATGGGGGGAGCCCCAACGCCCCCACAGTCCCAGCCGGCTCCCCGAATTGCTTTTCGTCAGAGAGGGAGGGACGTCAGCGCTTTGAATAAAATGAGGGATAGAGGGAGATCACGCTCAGTACAACATGTTGGTTTATGGGGAGAGGAGGTTGTGTGTGAAACTGCAAGTCTCTACAGGTAAACATTAGGGATTGCAATGTCTGCTTATTTAGGTTTTGCGTGAAATCGGGGCACTTGTTAGAAGGAAAGGGGAGAAGAGGGGTTATACGTTTGTTGCATCGGAGGTTTAATCATTAGGTGGGTCATGGGAGATAATTAGGCTCACATGGTGGGGTTTGGAGTATTGGAGTTTATGTGGTTGCAATTTTGTTTTTGCGGGGGATGTGGGTCATGAGACATTGTGCTGTTACCATTTGTTTATTTGGTTTAGAGGGGAGGACCAAGAGATATCATGTGTCATGAGGCAAAAAGATGTGCTTTGTAATTGGGACGTTAACTGTATGTGTTTAACGCATGTTTTTTTAAAACCATTGTAGATACCCCCGAAGAAGATTTTTAAATAACCGAAATGCCATAGGTGAACTGTACAAAACGGAGTAATGAAGTTTATACTTGCCTGCGAATAGGCCCGGATGGGCAATTCCTGTGCAAAGAAAAATGGTTGAACAGATAAAACTTTATTTCTTTGATGTGATGGACAAACATGAATAAAACAATGAGAATAAAATGGATGAACTTCGAGAATACTATTGAGTACGTGGGCATTTTGTTCACAAAAGTGTATCAGGCTGTACAACTCTTCTGTGACAAGCAAAGTTGTGTGTCACTTTCTTGCGATTTCATCAGAGAGAGCAGCTTACATGCTGCTCCCCCTGACAAAAAGCAATATGCTTTCCTATTTGCAAGAGAGGGCAGGTTAACCTGCTCTCTCTTCCAAAAAGTAAAGAAGTTTGCTATGGTAGGGCGGGAACCGCGAGGCTCCCGCTCTACCATAGCAAACAGCAGTGTCCCGGGGGTAGGCACCCCAGGACACTGCAGGAGCCGGCCCTGGGGGGTGGCAGTCCCCAGGGCCACCACGAGGCTCCAGGAGGGGAGCCGCACTGCCCCCTCCCAACATTTAAAAGCCCCAGGGGGTGGTGGTCCCCGGGGCTCGGGGGTCAGTTACGGACCCCCCTATTTTGAATATTAGAGGCCCGGGGAGGTGGTCCCCGGGGCGTGTGGGGGGGGCTTGAGCCTCCCACAGGTATTTTAACATTGTTTTTTTAAAAAGAAGCCCCGGTGGTGGCGGTCCCCGGGGCTGCGGGGGTGCCGTGAGCCCCCCGCATACATATTGTTAAAGCCCCAGGGGGTGGCGGAACCCAGGGCTGGGGGGCCCCCTCTGGGCCCCCAATTATAAATAAAAACATTGCTCCCGGGATTTGCCCCCCCCCCGGTGCTAATTAACAATAAAGTGGGATTCATTTTTTTTTCATGGCATACGCGTATTCCGTGATTTAAAAAAAAAAGATTTTGACCTTAGGGATTATTGTGAAACCCCCTAAGCAGCCCTAAAGGTTCCGGAATTCCTATAACAAATAGCAAACTTTTCCTGTCAATCTACACACTCAATCTACACACATACAAATAAATAACAAATCACATTTATTCCCACATTAAATCAAAATGAAACACACGTTTCTATTGCTTGAACTTTTAAACCCTTTTCAACTGACAAAACTTTCAACCCTACCCCCATTCCGCATTCTGCCTGTTACCATAGAAACACTTCAGGGAACACTTAACTAAGCACACAGGTGAAAAGTTCATCAAACAATGTTGCAAATCAAAACAGCAAGTGTGCTTGACTTGTCAAAATACCAGCTTATGTTAAGTAACATTCTTTTCTATCACTTTTTTTTAACCAATAGATATCAGGCTTTTAAATAAAAGAAAATTGCACCAAAGTTTTCTGTGTAAAATGTTTTCAAACAACCAATCATTTCTTTGCTTTTTTCAAAACTCCACTTATCCACCATTTTAGAAAAATCTTATTTTTCAAACTGCCATTTCATTTACAGAGACCATTTGAATGCATCCAGACCTTTCTTCAAGATGCGTAGAGTGTGGATTGTGGGACACAGCTATATTTTCTGGAGTCAAAGGTACGCAAAACAGAAAGGAATTCACAAAGACCTAGGTTGTATGTAGACATTAAATAGATTGGACAGAGAGGGTTAAAGTGGCACCAATTGATACCATTGGTGAAATCCGTTTTGCATCTTCAACACCCTGACCTCATAATAGTGCACTGTTGTGGCAATGACCTAGGCACTTTGACTGGGGTAGGTCTGGAAATGTTTATGAAGGACACCTTTACAGAACTTATGTCACTTTTCCCCCAAACTACCTTTGTCTATTCTAATATAAACACATAAACTTGATAAAGATCTGAAAAATATTTTTCTTTTTCTTGCTTAGGTACGCGTACAGAACGCCTTAGAAACCTTGCAGCATACGTCGTACGGCCGCGCTTGGTACGCGTACTCTAACTTTACCGTAAAAAAACAAATAGCCCCATCACTAATTTTCATTATCCCCCGGGACCCTATCCCCCGGGGCTCATAAAAAATGTTAGGGACCGTGGGGGGAGCCCCAATGCCCACACAGTCCCAGCCAGCTGCCCGCGTCCTTCGGGAGCCAGCATTGCTTTTCGTCAGAGAGAGCAGCTTACATGCTGCTCCCCCTGACGAAAAGCAATATGCTTTCCTATTTGCAAGAGAGAGCAGGTTTCCTGCTCTCTCTTCCAAATAGGGAAGCAGTTTACTATTGTATTGCGGGAACCGGGAGGCTCCCGCCCTACCATAGCAAACAGCAGTGTCCCGGGGCAGGCACCCCGGGACACTGCAGGAGCCAGCCCTGGGGGGTGGTGGTCCCCAGGGCCACCACAAGGCTCCAGGAGGGGGGCCGCGTGACCCCCCTCCCAACATTTAAAAGCCCCTGGAGTGGTGGTCTCCGGGGCAGGGGGGTCCGTTATGGACCCCCTTTATTTTGAATTTTAGCGCCTCAGGGAGGTGTCAGTCCATGGGGCGTGTGGGGGGCTTGAGCCCCTCCACACAGATTTTTTTTACAATTTAAAAAAAAACGAAAACTAGGGTGGAGGCCCCCGGGGATGCGGGGGGCATGAGCCCCCTGCATGCATATCATTAAAGCCCTGGGGGGTGGCGGTCCCCGGGGCTGGGGGGCCCCTCTGGGCCCCCATTATAAATGAAAACATTGCCCCCAGGATTTGGCCCCCCGGGGGCTAATTAACAATGAAGCAAGCTTTGTTTTTTTTTCTTTTTCACGACGTACGCGTACCCTACGCGTACCCCGCTATTTAAAAGAAAAAAAATTGCGGGGGCCTTGGGGGTACTTGTGGGACCCCCTAAGCAGGCCTAGGGGGTCAGGGTGTTTCTACCCTGCCCCCTTTGCGCCTTTTGCGCACTTGTTTTTCAATGTACTTGTGCCTCGGTTCTATTGAGAGACAAGATGGCTGCCAACACTTCCTGGATTGGAAAGTTGACAGACAGTTAACAGCCAATTAGCATTCAGCTCGTGCTCGTAATGGTACGCATACTATCCTCGGACGGTACGCGTACTGTACAACTTGGCAATATGATTTTACTTTGTGATTTTCTAAGAAACTATTGAATGGATTTACACCATTTAACAGAAAGAGTAATCTGCAAAACAAACTCTACCTTTTTGCCAAATTTGGTGTAATTCCGTACAGCAGTTCGGGCTGTAGCCTCACTTAAAGGTCCCTATGGAAAATTGCATGGGAAAAATAAGTTTTGGGACTCCCCTTTTTCCTCGGCCCACGCTTGGCGAATCACCCCAAAACTTTCAGGGAAGGAGCGGAGCGGAGCGCCCCATCTTCTTTGGGAATTTCGCGAAGATTTGTCAACCGGCACCAAAGTTATTCCAAATAGAATGTTGCGGATTTCCTATGTAAACTAGGTCCTAACTATAACTACCTACTGGCGACCGCCAGTAGGTAATATACATATATTATATATATATATATATATATATATATATATATATATATATATATATATATATATATATATTCAATGAAAAAACCATTGGTTATAGAACATATATAGTTAGGAATTCGCATTTACAAAACCTTGAAAATTCAATGAAAAAACCATTGGTTATAGAACATATATAGTTAGGAATTTGCATTTACAAAACCTTATTTTACTCGCATAAAACCATTGAAATTCCATATATAGTTAGATGCGCTAACTATATATCGCGCACCCGCAATCCACTGCTGATGATGTCACATATTACATCATTCATGACATGGTCAGTGACATCACTGATGACATCACTGATGACAACATCCAGTGACTGTATGTTTCTGTAAAGTTAAAATATGTCTTACATATTGAAGAATGAGTGGATGTATAAGTATCTGGATGAAGGATTTAGTAGGTGCATGACTGACTGTATGAGTGAGTGATTAAATGTGTCTCACTGAGTGCATGGGTTAGTGACTAAACTGTCTTAATTTGTGCATCATTATGTCTGTTGTTCTGTAAACTGCTGCATGTGTTGATCAGTAGCTATATGAGTAACTATATGGGTTATTGATTGATTGTCGAAGTATTTGTATGGGTGCTGAGTGTGTGTGTGGCTGGCTGGGAGATGTATGACTCTGTGGAGATTAATGTGTTCTTGAATCAATGATTGTATAAGAGAGTAAGTATGTGTTAGTATATGTTTGAAAATGTAAGGTACTCTATGTTTAACTGTATTGATTAGAAAATGGAAGTGTGATTGATTCTTTACAGGACTGACTAGGTGTGTGAGTAACTCCATGGATGAATGGCAGAGTGTGAGTGTCTGTATAGGTGTATGAGTGCATATGATAGTGTTGTAAAGATGAGTGATTGTATGTATGAATGATTGTATGGGTGAATGAGTGAATCTGTGTGTAGACATTGGAATCAGTGAGTGTGTATGTAGTAACTAGTATTGGTGTGTCAATGGTTTAAAAAATTATATTCTGTATTTTACACTGGATGTAACAGAGGTTATATTAAAGTGTGAGGAGATGCATTGTATTGTCACATGAATGATATCATCAGTGATGTCATCAGTGATGTCATTTGAGATGTCATCAGTGATGTCATCAGTGATGTCATTTGAGATGTTATCAGTGATGTCATTTGAGATGACAGGGATGTCATCAGTGATGTCATTTGAGATGTCATCAGTGATGTCATCAGTGATGTCACTGACCATGTCATGAATGATGTAATATGTGACATCATCAGCAGTGGATTGCGGGTGCGCGATATATAGTTAGCGCATCTAACTATATATGGAATTTCAATGGTTTTATGCGAGTAAAATAAGGTTTTGTAAATGCAAATTCCTAACTATATATGTTCTATAACCAATGGTTTTTTCATTGAGTTTTCAAGGTTTTGTAAATGCGAATTCCTAACTATATATGTTCTATAACCAATGGTTTTTTCATTGAATTTTCAAGGTTTTGTAAATGCAAATTCCTAACTATATATGGACTATAACCTATGGTTTTTTCTGTGAATTTCATTGGTTTTTTAAAAGCTAACATCTGTAGCTGTAAAATGTATTCTACTTTAAAACCCAAAATATATTTTAGATGTTTATTGATAATTTTAATTGAAATATTTTTTTTCTTCGCTTCCGGTAAGCGAACTGGGAAGCTTTCCGTTAGTTCATCTTGATGCCGCGATCTAGTACGCGAACCGGTAAACGTTACGTTAACGGAACTGTGACGCGTCGTGGAAGCGCGACGTATAATTGTCGCGAATGCGTCTTATGACGCGCCGCTTTAGCGCTCCTGAAAGTACTCGGGACCGCGAACCGAAAACGATGCGGGACGCGGCGCGCACCGCGTAACGTGAGCGGAACAAGTCATGTGACTTGTTTATCGAAGTTTTCATTGGTTCATTTCACTTTTGGTTTCCAAATGATGTATGACTAGGTCATGTGACTTAAAAATAACACTTTTCATTGGTTCCGAACTTTTGCTTTTCCAAAATCACGTAAACCCCTTCTTCTTTCCTCACTCTGACTTTCATCTTGGTGAGAGAAAGACCATTTTCCATTTTGATTACAATGGCTTCTATCTTTGCTTCAGCTGGTGGATCCCACCACCACCTCAACCTCCTCATGACAAGAGAGGACCACCATCTCAATTCATCTCAAACAGAGAGGAAGAAGAAGACGACTTAGAAGAAGAGGACACTGATGAACCTGAATTTATTCCGGAGTTGCCCCGTGTTTCCGGAAGGAAAACAAGTTTCATTTGGCAATTTTTCACAATTCCTCGAGGGGAGAAGAAGGTTAATGCCAAATATGCCACCTGCCTAATTTGCAAAAAAAGATTATCTCGAGGCACAGAGAAAAAGTATAGTATGGGCAACCATACTATGCATCGCCATATGGTCAGGTGGCATCCATTAAATTACAGCCGGGCAGAGTTAAGGGATCTGCAAGATAATCCCCCGACAACTCCTGTGGCCAAATCAACTTCTAATATAAATTTGACTGTAAGAGAGGCACAGGAAACTGTGCCAAACATACAGCCAAACTTCAAGCACATGAAGTTTACGTGCATACATTGTGGTGCTATGCTCTCATGTGGCAACATGAGCGTAAACTTAATAAACTTGGTGTATGATAACCATAACTGCCCTAACCCACCCAAGCAGTAATTTTTTCTTTGCTCCTGTTGAGCCCTTTTCGATGCCTGTTTTTTTGTTGTTTCCCCTCCATGAAAAACACAAAAAAAACATAAAACTGTTCTAAAAATACAAAAAAAACAAAAAATGTTCAGAAAATTAAAAAAAATTAAAAAAACAACAAAAACATTAAAAGAAAGTTCTTTTCAGAACTACCTCCCCTTTCAAATAAAATTGCTAGAATGTTTAACACTCTAGCAAGCTCTATTTCTTTTGGTTCGCTTCAAGTTCGCTGACCGGTTCGCGAACTTGAAGCGAACCAAAAAAATATTTTTTTAAAAAAAAGAAGAGTTAGTATAAGGGAAGTAAACAGAGAGTAATGTAAAAAGAAAGACAGCTATAGAGAGTAAATCAGAGATAGTGTCAGTGACATCATCAGCAGTGCATTGCGGGTAAAAAGAGTAAAAAACATTTACCTTATAATTCTTGTTACCTTTTTTAAATATTTTTTCATACTTTCAATCTGTAAAACAGAAAACATACATTTCCAAAAATATTACTACATGTATTTAAAAATTACAAAAGAAAAGGGAAAAGGTTCAAGAAGAAACACTTTTTCAACAATTTTGACATTTACAGAAGCCTCTGCTTCTCTACGTCCCCTACACAATCCTAAAGATATATATTTTAAATAAACAGTATCTTCATGCTGATGAACTGAGACCTATTTTTGAACATGGTACTTCTTTTGCACTGCTGATGTCTCACAATAGTGATGCAATAGCAGCGCAAAAAAGATGTAAAGCCATCATAAAATTGTCTCTAATATTTTAAATGATAGTTTCAGGATGCAAATAAGATGTGTGCTTTGAAGAGCTTTCTTTGAGGTGAGGCCTATTCCTTTTTTTAAAAAAAACAGTACCCGGAAATACAGCACTATAAGCATTAAAATTGACACTTACAGAAGACTCAGTTTTTCCATATCTACCTCACATTTCTAAATGTATATCATAAGTACAAACAGAAGAACATTAATTATACATGTTATATGGTTTATTTTTGCTGTTCTCAGAATGTATCAAATTTCACTTAAATCAGTGACTTGAACGTATTCATCATGTAACAGCGGGGAAAAAAAACACAATCAAAATGACTGTGTTTAAAAAACCCATACAACCTAAGAAATCTGATTTCAAAACTCCTTAAAATTAACTTACTTTCAATGACGTCGAAGGATCTCCTATGAACAGCATTCACTCTGTTGTGCTATAAATATTTTCAGCCCGCCACTTTCTGAAAGAAAACCTCCATCGATACGAAAAATATGTTACATAGAAGAAAAGACTTCTCTCATTCTATCACATGTTTCCACTAGGCCAAATCATGTTGCCGCGATTCGCTACTCTTGTAATTCTTCCAATCAAATCCCGACATTTTCTATTTTCGCAACTTTCTAAAAAAAAAACATTTGAGATTATTTTCACAATCCTGGACTACTAATATCTTACCCTTCTTTGTCACTCATGTTCTCCTTTTCCTATGACACTGATACTGCTTACTATGAAGCAGACTTACTTGCATCAGGTTTATATAGTTGGATTTTTAAATTGACATTATAATTAAAAGTTTTGGACCAATAATCTAGACAGCATTGCAGACTTACATTCCCTCTACTTCATGAACCTTTTGCAATTCTTCACAGGAAATCCCGAGATTCTTTCATTAAAATTTTGGTTTTAAAAACACCAGGTAAGAATTTTTAAGGTCAAACGGCAATTTTTTTTTGAAAGTTACAACGGAATCATTGCAGAATGACCAGCCGTTTCGAGACTTTAAATAAGCTGTATAATGTCCTGATGTTGTTGAAGGACCATCATGATAGATAATTGCTACAGTTACAAAAGTCCTTCCTGATATTGAAAGCTGAGAAGCCACAAATTTTTTTATTAAAGTTGACAATTTTGATCCATCAGGCCTACATCGTTGAATCATTAAAATGACATACTCTCCATATCTACGTATAAATAATGTTGACATCATTTCAGATTTACATTGGCTACACTCCATGTTGTGATCCGCTGCATTTACTAGCTTATTAAAGGAGACTGATTTACTGTCTGGCAAAGTTAAATATATAAATCTTTCTGAGTCTACACTAGTAGTACTTGATACCCTACAATTCTCGCACTCATGCTGCCATTGATAAGAAAGCCCAAACAGGTGATCTACATCTACACCCTCATCTTGCAATACATCAAGCATATACATTAAAAACTCCTGACAATCTTGCTGATTATTTTCAGAGAAGTCTGTTTGCCCTGAACATTCATCTAACAGATAACGAACTTCAGACACACTTTCTACTTTTGTTCGATCAGTGCTACATTTCTCGAAAACAGAATCAATAAACAGCATAAAATTTGTTCTGAATTCAACAGAATCTGTTCTTTTAAACTCTCTAGTGAAAAGAGAACATTAACCACTACATTTGCATAGCAGTTGACACCAGAACTGTTTTCAAATTGAAAACCGACAACATCTTCAACAGAATCCACTTTCTTTCTGCTTACAATTTTTGGTTCATCGACTTTTGATCTTTTTGCATCAACCTCCCTACTATTACTGATATTTCTACGTTTGCGGCCTACCACACGTTTCTCAAACAAAGGATATTGAGGCAAATGTGGCGCATACTCTCTTCTTAACCTATTGTATTCCTTAACACAATCTAGATCCGCACAAATGTTTGTGACATCACACTCAATCAAGTACAATCCTGATAAAGTTCTTACTCGTGACAATGCCACATATGCCATACCCTCCTTGAACACAGAACTGCCAATATTCACCAATGCACTGTCTACACTTAAACCTTGCGATTTATGAATTGTTACCGCATATGCCAAGCAAACAGGAAACTGTTTACGGCGAACATATAAGTCTTTAACAAGCAAAAACCTAGCAGAACAACGACCAATTAGCTGTACTTCCTCAATGCCATCAAATTTAATTTTTAAAAATTCTATTCCATCTCTATTTCTGTACTTCTGAAAATCAACAACATTACCCATTGATCCATTTACCAGACCTCTTTCAACATGTAAATTTCTTCTCAAAATGATTCGGCAATTTAAACACACATTCAAAGTCTTTTCAAAACCCGCTGTTTTAGATATAGTCTTCTCTAATGAATCCAATTTTGATTTCAAATTTTCTGACAAAATAATTGTTGATCCCATGTGCTCTATTTTGTCAATAGCTTCAAGTTTCACAATCTCTTGCTTTTCTAAATTCAACATTTTGTTGTTGAAGATGGCACATTCTGCAAGAGTTGGCATCAAACATATTCCGGATTTCTTCTCAGTAATTTTCTGAAAAATATTCTCAGCCACAATCTCTTGTTCGGGATATAAATTTGAAAGTAATCGTGCATTCAAAGCTTCTTTTCCATGCTCGGTCACTTTTCCAATTCTAATATCTTGTAGAATATTCTTGTAATCTTCATCTTTTGCCTGACGCATATTTTCATGCAGTTCAGCATAATTGAAGTTTAACCATATATTGACGTTGCCAATGCTCCCTAGGCACTTCCTGGTATCTTCATGCGTGAGTATTTTGAACACAGGTTCTCCTTTTACTGGTGTCAGCTGCAGAAGATCTCCGAAAACAATGATGTGTTTGCCACCAAATAACACATCATATTCAGTTTTAAGTACTTCTTGCATTCTCAAATGCACAAAGGCAAGCATGATATTGGAAACCATGCTTACTTCGTCAATGATAAGTAGTTTCATTTTCCTCAAGACTCTTGAAACTTCAAAGCAAGCATCCCCAGATAACTTGTGATATTGTAATTTGTTGTCATGCTCCACCGGCAGCATCAGTAGACGATGCAAAGTAATACCTTTAATGTTATGTGCTGCAAGTCCAGTAGGAGCGGTGACAACACAAGACAGCGATGACTCAGTCCTTTCCTGCAAATAGCATGAAATTGCTTTAATAAGGAAACTTTTTCCAGTTCCCGCTTCTCCACTCACATACAGTCGGACAGGCTTCAACGATGTACATGAGCACTCTTTCTTCTCATGACTTAATCCATGCTCAATTTGCTTGGTAACTTCTTCATATATTTTCCTCTGCTCAACATTGAGTTGTTTTTCCAAGTCTTCTAAGTTAACTGAATCCTCCTGAGCATGTGCCATGGCTCTTTCCACTTCATTCATAGCAGTGGCAGCTTCATTTTCGATAATAGGTCCTCCAAGTGGATCTTGACTCAATGAAACAGAACTCTGACTGTCCTGAGAACTGTCTCTGGCAATCTCGGCTGCAATCGTTGCTTCCTGCTCAATTTCCAAAGTTAGCATTTCTTGATATTTGGGAAAAGCAGGACATTCTATGCTATCCTTAGCAGCAGTGAAAGAGTCTTCGTAACAGAGGAAATCTCCAAGCAGTTCCTCTTCTGCACGCCAAGGCTTGAAAAGTTGCAAAAGTGCTAAATAGAAAAACTCCTTTGTTTCTGAAGATTCGCCACTCAATTTTCGATGGTTTACTAATTGGCATTTTCTTTGCTTGACCAGGCATCCCTCACTTCCAATTACAGCATACACTCCTTTCTCAATATCTTCTTTGATGTTCCTCTTGAATATATAATTTTGTAGAACCTCATATAGACAAACATTCTCAAGGTGACTGCTTCGATTTGGATAATATGTATCCAACATGTTGGTCTTCAAAATGTCGGTACTGTTTGGTTCCTTTTCTGCCAAATATTCAATTTCCCGGACAGGTTTTAGAACCCGATTTCGCGTTGCAGCAAGACCAAGACTCGCCCAAACAATACTCCTGGATTTGGCATAGAGACTTGCTGAAGACAATCGATCTGAACATTCGTAAGCTCCGATTTCTCGATGCGACAACATCTTCAGACTGAAACTGTACAACTTCTTGCTGAGGCTCTTTTCATGGGAAATGTCCTCCCACATATCCTTCAGTTCTGTCTTTTCTTTTTTGGTGATGTAAGATGTCACATACCGAGCCACAGCCATACAGTTGTCACCCACAAACTGTATATCCATGTTAGCATTCCACATGGACAAAATCACTGGGTTGTAGTCGTTGATGTACTTGGACTCTTCGTTCCTTTTCAAATTGTATGTATTTTTGGGTGATTTCCTCGTCACATTATGTCGCAGTGAAGACATCAAACTGTTCACTTTTCCTTTAGAAATCACCGGTCGTGGAAAGTTGAAACGACATTTGGTGTAGAACTTGTCCTTGTTTCTGAATTTACGACGACAGTACTTTCCACAACGATGGCTTTGGAAACGTAAAACTTGTTCTCTTAGGCTTTTCTTCTCCGTTGCGTTTGGAACAGCACACGTAGAATACTGTTCTATGAAATTCATCACTAAGTCATCCGCATCTGTTCCAAATTTAGGTGCATCCTTGATCCACAACAACATATGTATATGAGGAGCACCTCTTGCTTGGTACTCCTTTCTCCAGAAGAAATCCAACACCTCTCCAAGAGGTGGATTCTTCTTATTTGTGATGAAAGACATCATAGCTTCAAATCTATGATTGAAGTACCTGCATACATTCACAGGATCCAAAGAACACAGTTCTCCAGGTGTCTTGAATTCAATGTTTTCAATATTTCCATTTGCCTCCCGTAGAAATTCAAGTAAGTCTTCCCAGCCATACTCGGCACAGCTCAGAGTGAGGAACCATGTCGGAGTTCCTAAGTTCCTCAGCATACATTTTAAATCACCATGACGACGGTACCAGTACTCATTAGTACCACGCTGACACGCCATGAGATTAATTAAGTGAGAATCCAAAATACTGTCTTGGACATTGACTTTATGCATAAAGTCCCTTGCCGAGATGTTTCGCATCTGTATACCACTTTTTAAGATGTGGTTAACTGCATATGACAGTCCAGACAGATCGCTTTCAAACAGGAGATGAAACAAATATGGAATGCATTGACGAAACCTAGGATCGTCTGCATACAATCGTAAAGTCCGGTATTCAGACGCAGGAATTTGATGAGGTCGCTCATCATATCTTCCTCCTCGACCTGTTGGAAATAGCTGTGGGAAACACCGAGCTTCCAAACTTTCCTCCCAAACACTAATGGGACTCCCTTTAGCTTGTTTCATTTGAAACAACTCAATAGCATTCCCCATGACTTCCTTGGAATGCAAAGGATGAACACTATAATGTTCATATATTTCTTCACTTTTAGAGGCTTATACTTTCTCAATTTGGCCAGCACACAAATCGCTATCCTCTTCATCACTTACTTCCTCTTCTGGAACATATACATTCTTATAGTACTTATTATTTGTCTTCAAATACACTGTTGCTTTTTTGACTTTCCTAACATCCACTAAATCTTGCCATATTTTCTCATTCTTTGTCGGAACCCCATTAACTAAGATAACCAGAGGTTCCTCTTCCACTTTTTCTATTCCAATTGTGTTAATGTTTTTGTTCAAATCTAGAGGCAAATAAACAACTCTTCCCTTTAATCCTCGCTGTAAATCTGCTGGAGGCAACTTCCCTGTCTTTGGCTCCATTCTTACAATAGCCTGAAAGGGATGAATACTTTGAATCAAAATACATTCATAAGTATTTAAATCCTTCAATTCAGAAGGAATCTCAACCAATTCCAGATTATTATGTACTGCCCTAGCAGGCATCTGGTTTTGGTTTAATTTATTACAACAATAAGTACACACACGTTGATCCGATCCTAAATCAAAATAATTTTCTACCATCAAGTATGTGGCAAAATCCTTCCATTCACTATTATTTTCCCTTTCACTTTTTGCATATAAATCCACTACTTTAGTCTGATTCTTATAATAAGTGCGTCGACAACATACACAAGTGAAATTAGGCCTCTCACTGGATTTCATCTGAAAAGTGGCAATTTCCTTCTGAAAATTATCTGTACTGGAAACCTGTACATTATCTTCAACATTACCCTCTACTTCAGGGTCAATTTGAACATTCTCATCTTTACTACTAAAGTAACAAAACTCAATTTCTTCACAAATATTCTTCACATCTATTTCTGAACCATGCAAAAGAGCAGCACATAATTGTTTAAGCATAATTGCAGGACTCTTAGCATAATACAACATTCTCACTAATTTTCTCACTTTATTATGATGCACTGCTACCATCCTGAAATGATGAAAAACACTCTGGCATACTCTCCTGGAAAGACAAGCCAGTGAATGACCACGCAAACCTGTCATTTGTCTCACTCTGCAAGGATCTAAATTTTGCAACAACTTCATTTTCTGCTTCAAACTTTTCTTATTAAATGTCCGTATAAAATCACAAAGCAAATTGATGGAAACCTGTCGCACACTGCAAATAGAACTACACTTCCAAATGTACACAGGACCCTTAGGACGTCTTCCTAAAACCTCATCACTTAGCACCTCTTCTGTCTCTGTTGTCACAAGTTTTTCCTTTTCAACTGGACAACCATCCTTCACTTCATAAGCTCGACCACTGGTGTCAACTGCAAACATCAAATCATTATCCTGAAAATAACTCTCCTCATTAAAAAATGCCTCAGAACTTGAACTATGCATCCATTCTCCGGAAAAAACTTCACAAAAGTTACTACGATGTACTACTCTCTTCCATCTACTGTTTGTTTTGAAATCAGAAATTACCTTGCTTAGTTTCCTAATTCTATTGATTACCAAAATAAACAACTTCCGCTTAATTTCAAAAGCATGATCAATAATTTTCTCTACATTTTTCTTCTTCTTATAAAATGCCGCTTTCTGTTGGCCTTTTTTAATATTTCTTAATAAATTAACTATTATCCTGTTACGGAACATTCGATGTCGAATGTCCCTAAACTGTTGTTTCCTTCTACTATCATGCACAGAGTTATCTCTTCCTCTACCAATAACATTTTTGATGGGTCTTTCCTTTCCATTTAAATTACTCTTCTTTTTCTGAACTGAAACATTTTGGCGAAAAATACTTTTTTGACTAAAAATACTTTTTAAGAATGATTTTGTGCTCTTACCCGGAGCTTTCTTGGTGTTTTGATAAGTATTTGGGGAAGAGGACTGCTGCAATAAAACATCATCCTGCTGTCTTTGACGTTTTCTAGCCTTTCTAATTCTATTTTTCGTAGGCATTTTTCAAATTTAAAAAAGATCTGCAGTTGAATCTGTGGAAAAATATAATAAAAAATGTTATTAAGCACTATTACCAAACAGTAAATGAATAACAGTCATCAAAAACTTAACGTCCTACTTATTATGTAACATAGAAAATCTTTTGCACCAGCACTGCATCACAAGGACATTTTCAGTCATTTCCTCTTGAATGCAGGTATACAATTGATTTATGTGCCGTGTTTATAAACGATTTTTTGAAATCAATTACATTTCTGGATATGTACTGCTAGAGCTTTATAGGTTGCTTTGGGTCATATTTATAAGGCATATGAGTGTCTATAATGTTATTTTTCCTTTTTAAATGGAAAGCGTTCTTCATGGTGCAAGTTTCTTATAAATACGCTCCCACCTGCGAAACGGAACTTTGCGCGCAGAAAGCTGATTGGCTCTCCGGTGTCTGTCAACATTCTAAACAGACCGGAGCGGCCGCCATCTTATCTCTCGGTAGGATCGAGAGAGAAGAAGAGGTGAAAAACGAAGGGGGATTTTAATAAAAGGGGGCAAGGTATACCCCTCTTGACCCCCTAGGAATGTTGTTGGAGTTTTTAAAGGGTCCCGTGGGGAAAATAAAAAAAATATATTTTTCACGGTAGAAGCGCTTTCCGAACACCGAACTGGGCCGCAAACTGCTGGCAAAACGGGAATAGGTATAAGGGGGTGCGGGAGACCATTTTGTGCTTCGTTTTAATTAAATTACTAAGTATAAGGGGGTGCGGGAGACGTATCCTAATCCCTTATATTTTCTGAGGGTGGCTGAGAAGGCTCATATATGTTGATACATGTGTTCCAGCGGCTCTGCGTGAGCTTTTTTTTTTCTTTGCTACGTCACGTCTGTTAGCGTTCGATTCGAAGGAAATCGGGAAGTGTTGACAACCAATTTGTCAGTGCGATAAAATATTTCGTTATAAATGAATCCTTATTGATAAACATTGTCTGCGCCATCTTGTCTTTTTTACAATGCCACAATTTTGTCGTACACGGTAGCCATTTTAGATGCCAGGCCGGTCCCAGGCTATCACCTAGCCCCAGCTGTAGAGAATCCACACATACCAACCCTCCCGATTCAGGCGTTAAACTACTGATTTCAGTGCTACTCTCCCGCCTCCCGATTCCTGCAACCAAAAACGCGGGGGTATATTACCAACCACTAGCGATAACTTCTTTAGAGACAAAAATTATCGCCGCACATCGGCGATTTTTATCGCAGATAAACCTTGCTATTGGCAAGGTTTATCGCAAATGCGATAAAAAACGGCCGCAATGCATGAATATCGCTGAAAAGTCAGCAATATTCATGCATTATCCAGCAAATGCTCTTAGCCATGTTATCCACCTCTCATTAGATAACATGGCTAAGAACTGCTCGCAAATGCGATAAGAAGCGGCCGCAATGCATCAATATTGCTGAAAAGTCAGCGATATTCATGCATTATCCAGCATATGCTTTTAGCCATGTTATCCACCTCCCATTGGATAACATGGCTAAAAACTGCTCGCAAATGCGAAAAAAAACGGCCGCAATGCATGAATATCGTTGAAAACAACATATCTGTTTCAGCTTACATAAGAGACCATGGACTGGGCTTCATATACAACAATAACTTGTATAACTGCATTCCAGAATGCTACACCGAATATGCAATTACAATTTCTCTAAGTAACAAAATTTATTTCTATATCACTACAGACAAAGCCACAGTTTAAAAACACTGCTTTCTTCATCATTTTCTCCTTAATTCATACTATTCTCTATCTAAAATAAATAAATCTTTTCTCACCTTAGCAAATACTTTTTGAGTTTCAAAACAGTCTCAGAAATACACCAAATTGTCTTCAGCAGAAGAAAAAGGATGCACTCCAGAGGCTGCAGCTATTGAAAGCACACAAATACAGATATTCATTTCACATATCTCTCATATTAGCCAATCATAACTCTTCCCTCACTTTTTTCAAATCAAAACCCTTCCCCCCTCTGCCCTCTCTACCTTTTTTCCATAGCAACGACCTCCTGGAAGACCTCTCATGTTTGCAAATTCACACAACAATGTTTCAATTGAACTCTGAACTCTCAGTGCACCTGCGTATCCAGTGCAATCTTTCATTAAAAGTTTCTTCCTTGACCATTCAAATTACATCTTTCAAAGAACACATCCATGCACCCTAACTTTCTGTTTTCAGAAATGGAAATACACCAATCACTGCTAATGAATCATTAGCATTGGAAATCCACAGTTTTTTTTCTTTACAAACTCCTACTGTTTCAACTGCCCTTTCATTACCACACTTCATCTGACTGCAGCACAACCTTCTCCCACCATGTTTAACGTCTGGATTGTTGGACATAGTTACATCCACTGGGCTCAAAGGTATGCCGAGAACAGAAATTTACACAATCTCAATTTACAAGATGTGGAAATTAAGTGGTTGGGCCAAAGAGGATTAAAATGTCACCAATTGATACCATTGGTGAAAACCTTTATGCATTTGCCAAAACCTGACCTGTTAATTGTGCACTGTGGAGGTAATGATTTGGGCACTTTGACAGGAGTAGGTCTGGAAATGCTATTAAAGGACACCTTTGAGCAATTAATGGCACTTTTTCCTCAAACTGCCTTGGTATATTCCAATATATGCCAAAGACAGAAATGGAGGTGGTCTAACCAATTTTGTCCACAAATTGAGAAGTCGAGGAAGCATGTAAACAAATCTGTTTCAGCTTTCATGAGAGACCATGGAATGGGCTCCCTGTACAACAATAACTTGCGTTACTACATGCAAGATATCTACAGAGGAGATGGAGTTCACTTCTCAGATGAGGGCAACAGAATTTTCATTCTGAATTTAAGAATGTGCATTGGTACCTACTTATAAGTACCTAAATGAACCATAAACCCAAAAGCTCTTCTCAGAGCTACCCTTCATCTAATCACTCACAATTATTATTTTTTTCTAACTTTTTTCGCTAATTTTCCACAAAATACGCTCCCCGGTTCGCTAACCGAAAGCTAACCTCGCGGAATTTTTTGAAAAAATTTTTTTTTTCCGCACATTTAAACCTCCTCAGCCACCCTCAGAAAACCTAGGGGGTCAAGATAAGTCTACCGTGCCCCCTTCTACACATTCTGAACATTATTTGCCCTCCATCTTGTATCTTAATGCAACCGAAACACAAAATGGTGGACTCCTGTGACGCTTAAGGTTCGCTAACCGGGCCGCTTTCCAGAAAGCGATCCTAAAAAAAGGTGGGAAAGTAATTAGCAGAAAAACGACTAGAGACACTCTCACCAAATATAGATTACCTCATACTACATAACAATCCCTTTCATTCACACAAATTTGATTGAAATTTCATTTAGCCATTTAGCCTGTAGACCTATCTAAATACCCTGAGGTAAATTACTTCACAAAACACATCTAAAATATTGGAATTGACAACCAATGAAAACTTTACTTTCATTTACAATTTTTATTACCTGACATTTGATTGGTTATATACCTGAATATATATAAAGGAAGAGAAGGAAACACAGCCATTTTCACTGCTACTTCCTGAACTACATTTCAAGAGCCTTTTCACCTCCCTGTAAAGTTATTTGATAATTTGTAAGTGGCACTTTAAATTAATTTGTAAAAATGTTTATTGATAATTATTTACTGACCCCCTGCTATAGTTATAGATACAGATAACCTCCTCTGTTACATTTATTGATTGACTTACACTTCTCTGCTATAATTATGAATTTACTTACTTTAACTTCACTGTTAAAAAAACAGAACGACATGTCTGAACTTAAACCCAACAGTGCCCTAAGTCTTCTAATATAATTTTTTTTTAATGCAATTTACAGCAAAAAAATGGAAGGGGAGCAAGAAGAAACTAATGTTTCCTTCGAGATTACATCCGAAGACATTGTAACTGAAGAAAATGTGGATGAAGATTTTATGGATCAATCTTTTGACGAACAATTTATTCAAACCTTACAAGAGACAGAAACATCCATGTTCGACGAGATACCAGATGATATAATGCTGGAAGTTTTAATGAACTATGAAAATAATAAATAATTTTTTTAAAAATCAAAATAAATAAATAAATAAAAAAACAAACAAAAACAACAAATAATTAACATACAGTATTAGAAAAGTCTATCATTCTTTTATCCTTTAAGTACGCTGCCCAGAACGCTTTCCGGTTCGCGAACTTGGCGCTTACCACGCAAAAAAAAATATATATATATATTTTTTCTTTTGGACCCTCCTAGGCCCTTTTAAAACCTCCACATAAAACCTAGGGGGTCAACGAGGATCTACTATGCCCCCTTATGGTAATTTCCCCCTTTGTTTTTGCCTCCTCTTGTCTCTCGATCCTACCGAGAGACAAGATGGCGGCCGCTCCGGACTGTTTAGAATGTTGACAGACACCGGAGGGCCAATCAGCTTCGCATCGCAAAGTTCCGATACGCGAAAAGTTCGCTAACCGGATCGCTGCCCAGAGCGCTGTTACAGATATATATCTTGATTTAAACGGTAATTTCTCAAAATCCACTGAAGCACATATATTGAGACCTAGCAAAGGCACATCGGGCTAACAGTCCCTACAATTTTGCCAAGTTTCGTGAAAATCCATTCAGCCGTTCGGGCTAAAAGTGAGTCCAACCGCCCTATGGAAATTAACATGGGAAAAACGCGTTTTGGGACCCCCCTTTTTTCTCGGCCCCCCCTTGACGACCCCCCCCAAATTTTCAGGGGCTGCTCAGAAACAAAATGTGCCATTTTCCTGAAAATTTCAGCCGATTCCGTCCACAAACGCTAAAGTTATTAGACATAGAATTTTCAGAAATGCCATAGCGAAAAAATCCTAACTATATATACCTACTGGCGACCGCCAGTAGGTAATATATATATATATATATATATATATATATATATATATATATATATATATATATTCACTGAAAAAACCATAGGTTTCACACCAGTTATAGTTAGGAATTAGCATTTAAAAAACCTATGAAATTCACTGAAAAAACCATAGGTTTCACACCGGTTATAGTTAGGAATTAGCATTTAAAAAACCTATTAAATTCACTGAAAAAACCATAGGTTTCACACCAGTTATAGTTAGCTGGAAATTTTACTGATATAAAACCAATGAAATTCCCACGTTATAGTTAGTCGGACTCACTATAACTTGCGCGTGTAATGCCCTGCTGATGACATTACATATTACATCACTCATGACATGGTCAGTGACATCACTTATGACACCATCCAGTGAATGTGTGTCTTTCTAAAAAATAAATATGTTTTATATATGTATATGTAAAGGTCGAGGGAAGAATAAATGTTTAAATTATTGTCTTAATGAATGTTTTTTTCAAAAAGAAATGATTGGATAACTGGCTTATTAAGTGTACCTTAGTGAATACATATATTAGCGAGTAATGTTTAAATATTTAAATATATGTATCAGTGTTTCACTTTGTGAATAACTGGCTGCATGGGTTGATGAGTACCTACATGTGTAGGTATTTGGGTTCTTAGATGTTTTTTTAGTATCAGTATGAGTGTTTCTATGGTTTTATGGGGGTATTACTAATCACATAGATGCATGAATGACTAACTCTCTCTTTGTATGTGTTTAGAAGACACCATATGTGCAGGACTGTATGGGTGGTTGAGTGTGTATAGTTTTATATGCAAATAAATGGATGTTCAATAGTTTATTTGCATGTGTGAGTATGTGTGTGAGTAACTTTTGGATGATTGTCGGTGTGTAACAGGATGTATAGGTGTATCACTACATATGATGAGTGAGTATATGTATGAGTGACTATATAGAACTGTTGGTGAATGAGAGAATGTGTATATAGATGGTGGAATTACTGAATTGGTTGTTGTAACTGGTATGGGTATCTCCATTTTTTTGAAAATGTTAATTTCTATTTTCCAATATGTGTTTTAAGGGTTACATTACACTTAAAGGAGGTTTGTCATCAGTGATGTCATAAGTGATGTCACTGACCATGTCATGAGTGATGTAATATGTAATGTCATCAGCAGGGCATTACACGCGCAAGTTATAGTGAGTCCGACTAACTATAACGTGGGAATTTCATTGGTTTTATATCAGTAAAATTTCCAGCTAACTATAACTGGTGTGAAACCTATGGTTTTTTCAGTGAATTTAATAGGTTTTTTAAACGCTAATTCCTAACTATAACCGGTGTGAAACCTATGGTTTTTTCAGTGAATTTCATAGGTTTTTTAAATGCTAATTCCTAACTATAACTGGTGTGAAACCTATGGTTTTTTCAGTGAATTTCATAGGTTTTTTTAATGCTAATTCCTAACTATAAGTTTCACTTTATAAATAAGACTGTTAGCACTCTAGTTGTTCTTTTTAACACTCTGGTACATTCTGTCATTGGGCTACAGTTGGGCTACATCTAGTTGAAATTTGGGCTACATTTACAATTTTTGGTCTCTGGTGGCCATCTTTGGGCTACATTGGGCTACTTTGGGCTACATTTGGGCTACATTTTGGCTCTAACATATATTAAGCCCAATGTAGCACAATACATATTTTTCTAAAGTTAATTTTTTTACAAACCACTTCAGAATAGGGCTACCTGTCCCTACAATTATCCCTTTTTTTTTTTTTTTAATTTTTTGGGGGAGCGCTCCCGGAGCGCGCCCCGGAGAGCGCCCCGAAGAGCGTATTTCTGAAAAGCGCCCCAAGGCGCGCTCCGGGGAGCGTCCCGTGAGCGCCAATATCGCAAACGAAAACATGATCGTGACGTATCGCGTAGCCGCGACCGCGTGATATGCACGGCGTAAGCGCACCCGGAAGTACTCGAGCGAATACGATCGCACAACGTAAACTTCCGACGCGCTTACGCTGCGCGCCCCGGGCGCGCCCCGGGCGCGTAGCGTAAGCGCGTCGGGTCATGTGAGCAGAAAATAACACTTTTCATTGGTTCATAACAGTTTTAGTTTCATAATGATGAAGCCCCTGGTCTTGTGACCTGAAAATAACACTTCTCATTGGTTCAGGACAGTTTTTTTTCTAAATGATGAAAGACCCCACCTTTTTTCCTTATTCTGACTTTGTCCTTTGACTGAGGAAGACCTGTTTGTTGCTCTCTCTACTTTTTTGCTCCAAATAATGGCTTCAGTAGTAGCATCAGCTGGTGCATCTGCCCCACCACCACCACCACGACCACCAAGAGGACCAGCTCCAAATTATATTGGTGGTCAAGAACAGGAGGAGGAGGAAGAGGAAGAGGAGGAGGGGAGAAGAAGATGGCTGCCAGAATAAAATACCCCATACAAACCCAAACCACACATTGTATGGGAGTTTTTTTCAATCCCAGAGGGGAAAAAAAAGGTGAATGCGCCCAAGGTGACTTGCCTCATCTGCAATGATGAACTTTCACGGGGCAACCCAAACAAAAAATATTTTTTTTGGTAACTATACCATGATTCGGCACATGACCAGAAAGCACCCAATCAACTACTCTCGTGCAGAGTTCAGGGAACTGGCCAGTAACCTCCCCCAGTCATCAAGGACCCCCTCCCAAAGAAACCAACCAACTTCATCAGAACCAGAAACATCCGAGGTGATGCCTTGCATTCAGCCGAGATTTGCTGATTTTAAAATCACTTGTTCTGCATGTGGCAAGCTTATCGCCTATGGCGAAAAAAGCGTTAAGCTCATCGTCCTTGCAGGTGATAATCACAAGTGCCCCAAAAAGAAGTAATTTTTTGGGTTTTTTGTTTTTTTGCTCCAGTTGAGCCAGTTTCAATTCCCTTTTTTTGTTTCTCCCCCTAAAAAAATACCAAAAAAAATATAAAACTGTTTTGAAAAGCCAAAAAAAGTTCAAAAAGTTCAAAAAACACAAAAAAAATATAAAACAACAAAAAGAAGAAAAAAAAAAGTTCTTTTTAGAACTACCTCCAATTTCTAAATCAAAACTTCATTTTTTAAAAACTCTGTCACCTTTTTTCATCATAGTACGCTCCCAGGGCCGCTACCTGGTGCGCGCACCGGGCGCTTCCCCCGCGCAAAACGAAAAAAAAAAATATATTTTAAATGCCCCGCGGGGCCCTTTTATAGCCCCCACATCAAACCTAGGGGGTCAAAGGGGTCTATCCCTGACGCCTTATGGTCAGTTCTCCCTTTGTTTTAGCCACCTCTTATGTCTCGATTTTACCGAGACACAAGATGGCGGCCGCTCTGGACTGTTTCGAATGTTTACAGACACCCGAGAGCCAATCAGCTTTCCATGCGCACCTCGCGTCACGCGCCCGGAGCGCTCCCTGGTGCGCGCACCGGTGCGCTGCTATAGATATATATATTTTTTGGAACCTAAATTACTCAAAATCCACTGCAGCACATATCTTGAGACATAGCAAAGGCACATCAGGCTACCAATCCCTACAATTTTGCCAAATTTGGTGGAAATCCATTCAGCCGTTCGGGTTAAAAGTGAAATCGACCGCCCTATGGAAATTAACATGGGGAAAACGCGTTTTGGGACCCCCCTTTTATCTCGGCCCCCGCTTGAGGTATCCCCCCCAAACTTTCAAGGAAGGACCGGAGCTCGACGAGGCCATTTTCAGGAAATTTTCAGGCAGATTCGTCAACCGGTGCCAAAGTTATTCTAAATAGAATTTTGAGATTTAACATTGAAAAAAATCCTAACTATAACTACCTACTGGCGACCGCCAGTAGGTAATATATATATATATATATATATATATATATCCTGGAAACTCAAACCACTTCCCGATTCCACACACGGCGGATTAGGCGAGGAAAGAGACACAGACCTCCGTAGTTTCTTCTGGGCAGAGATGTCATTTATTTAGAGAGATCCAACACAACGTGTTTCAAGCCCGTAAGCCCTTGTTCACGTGTTAAAAGTGGAAAAAACGCCATCTACCTTTTAAAGTGAATATCACCACTCCCATTGTCTGACATCATAGGTCACATGATGGTGAACATAAACATCAGACTATAGTTACTACAAAGATCGTTTTGTAGTTCTAAACTAAATAGGCAGGTTAACACAATATGACACACTCAATATATATAAACATGTTTAAAAGCTTTTAAAAACATGTAAAGTGCTTAAATGTCATGGTATTCATGTAATAATAAATACACATTCATGTTTAAAATACTCATTGGATAAATCCAAGACTGCCTATATTGCTGAAGTAGCCAACCTGAATTATGACCGGATAAATCCGCTTATTACCATCTCAACCAATATGGCCTATGAGTCATTCGTGCATAACAACACATACGTATTTTTATAACGATTTTTTGATCAATCTTTCTTTCATTCTTTTTTCAGTGCATACACGAGTGAGAGAAAATTGTGCAAAAAGTGCATATATAAATATAAAGTGCTGGTATAGACAATATTGATTTCTCAACTGATCAAATGCTGATATAGGGCTTACAACTAATTATTAAGATAACAATGGGTCAGAAAAAGTGGAACTATCTAGAAAAACTGTGTTATCTGAAGGGTACAATCACGAAGTCCATAGAGAATAATTCGTGGTGAAAAATAATGATTCCCATCAGATACCCATCCTGTACCGCCCTACATCATTTGGGATCCTTAACCGAAGGAAGTGGTGTTCATCCACTATGGATTAGGTAGACTGTAGCCCAATCTGGTAGAAGGAAACTCAGGTGTAGTAGCGCAATTGAATGGCATCAGGGGGTAAACTGACTAGCAGTGCAAAAAAGTGTGGTAAAGTAACAGTGCTAAGTGCAAAATGATTGGTTAAGATTGGGTTGTGGAAGTGGAAAAAACAGTTTTAATAGAATCCTATCCACACCCAAAGATAAAAACAGTGCAAAGTAGTGGTAAACAAATAACTACTGAGATGGATTGGAGGTCAACATGTTTCTGCAGTGGATATAGAGTCAAAAGATCTCCTCCTGCTTCATCAGGACCTTAATAATGATGCTACTGCGTTATGTGAGCAAGTGAGGTAAAATAAATTATATCACCTGGAATTCGCCTGTACAGATGATCCATATGGTCACAAAATGACAGTGGACGAACAAACAATAAAGAAGACACACAGTTATTGGCGATTGTAGCAAAGCACACACTTTATGTGATTAATCATATTTGCCAATTGTTTATTGGTCACTAGTTTCTATTTAGTAAGCAATTCTGTATTTATCATCATATTTAGACAGAAGACAATGGATATATTTATATCCACTCACCCAAATTATGGGGAATACACGCCCCACCTCACCTGGCTACAGCTCAGGTAAAACGGAGCACCGCTCTATAGGAAGAAAAAGAGGAAAGAGAAATAAAGGAGGGACTAGAAAGCTGTATCAATTTCATAAATAGAGGTACCATGTTATTCAATAGGGTCATTTTATGTATATACACAATTTTAGATGATGTACATGTAATCGCCTATGATGTAGTGACAAACATTCAAACATTTCTGGGCAGTAAAAATCTGCAGTCTGCAGTGTTTGAAGCAAGGGGATGCCCCCGTAAGCATTTTAAGATCTGGAAGCGGTGGGCTGATTATAGGGGGCTGTCATTGTATCCCCCAGTGGAACGAGAGGAGGGCGTATAAACGAGATGTGCCGCGTGGGCCTGAGATCTGTGGCATACCTATCACATCACACCCTAGTGTTGCTAATATACAGTCTATACACGCGTGCGTGGGGTTAGCATGGGAATAGGGGGGGGTTGTGGGGTAGTGGGGCAGTGGGAGTTGGTGGGGTAGGGGTGGGATAAGGGGTTGTTCTTCTTGGGCTTTTCTCCTCTTATTGATCGGACATTGTGCATGCATTATAAACTGTACCATAACTCTTGGTGGCGATCTCCTGACTGTGGGGAGCCACAGTTTTACTCTGCTTCAACTGCTCAATAAAATCTGTTGTGAAAAAAAAAGAATCTGCAGTCTGCCCTGTTTGTCCCAACATCATCATCGGGCAGGCTTGTGGATTGTCGGTTCGTTTAAAGCTTTACTTTGAGTTGGAGTCATTATCTTACTCCAACACCTACAGTAGCCAGCCTTGTTTAATTGAACGCTACTCTATGCTCGCTCGTCATCAGGCGCACAGACACGAGCCCACAAATTGTTTGTGTAAGGCATTTGTTATGATTAGTTCTTTCTCTTACTCAAGCGCCAAACTTGGCTAGTAGCGTGAGGCTCAAATGGGAGTAAGGGAGCACGAAAATCGCCTGAAGCTATTGCGTGGTTCGGCAACCCTTGTCTCTTACCGCGGACAGGCTGTCGAGGCACAGGGCGGGACGCTGTTAAGCGCGTGTTACCAAAGGTACATACGTCAAGGTGGAAAACTATTTCCACCTTATATAGGGCTTAACCATCTGTTCCTAGAATATAGATAAATCTAATTTCTAAAATTGTTAAACAATTAATAAAAGCCACCTTTATCCTAAAACATGTTGATCCTATATATAATAAGTTCATTGAAAAAATCAATTCAAGAAAAAGACTCTTCAGGCACAGGATTAATCTGTTCATTTTGCACCCCTAGAATATTGCCCCCAGGTCCCGAAAAAGACATTACCCGGCCCGCCTCAGCTTGTTTCTCCTCATCCAACACTATTACTTTAGGACCATCAATTAAGTTGTTTTTAGAGACCTCATCAATTATAATGTTATTCATATTAGGAGTTTCCACATTCAAAGCATCAGTAATTGCTATGTTTTCGGGGTTTTCAGGGTTAATAAGGGAGTTGGATGTTCCCTCCTCTGGATCAGAAATAGCATTCTGTTGCCCCTCAGTTGAAAGACTCTGATCCACATTCATTACTGGAATAGATACAGTCTCGGTTTCAAGCTCAGTCTCTAATTGTGAATTGTTCTGATTTGGGGTCTTTCTAAACATTAGCTCATGCACAGTCCTCCCTCCTGCACTGCTTATTCTTCTACGGGTTGCTAAAATTTCCTGCCTTGAAGACCCCAAGGGAGAACCAGTTGCAGCTACTTGCTTTTTAGCTTTTACTGTTTTTACCTGTAGCTGGTCTTCATCGTCTATCAGTCCTTCTCGTTGCTGTCTCTCTGCTTCCTTCCGCAGCACCCTTGCCGCTTTTGCAATCCTGGCTCTGGTGGCTGCAGCTGAGGTGCTTTTTGGCGGCATCACTATGTCCTTTTCCCTCGGAGCCTCCCTCCGCAAAAGCCTCTCCAAACGCCAAACCGAGCCGTGCAGAGTGGAGCTAGCGTTTTGCCGCGCTAATTCCTGTAGCTGACACGGCTTCCGTAGAGCTACTGACTGTGTGTACACTGTTTCCCTGGAGACGCCGCGTAGAGGCGCCGGGTTCCACCAGAGAGTAAGTGTATCGAGTATATTGGAGCGTTTGAGGGTTTTTAGTACATTGTAGCAGTATCGCATTATTGTGCTGCTGCAGGAACTTGCAACTGTATCTTACCCCCAGTTTAGGCGTGTCGGTTGCAATTCTGTGAGAGGAGAAAAAAAAAAAAGGCGGCGCTTTCACTGAATGACTTTTTCCTTTTCACGGCGCCCGGGGTTTTCAGCTGTCAGCATGCCAGGATATCGGCGTCTCTTCTCTGTTTTTTCTCAGCCACACAATCAGGGGTTTACCAGGACTCTCCTTTCTTCAAGTCTTCTTTCTTGAGTCATGTAAGCATTTTCTTTGACCGCTCCGTGTAGAATCCGTCGCAAGAACGATCCAATTGATCACATCATCTTTGGAGCTCAGTAGAGTGCTGCAATCAGCCTAGCGTCTAGGCCGCCATCTTGCCTCGATGGCCGAGAGACTTCTTAGATCGAGCCTAGCGTAATGGCAACAACTCCAGGATTAGACAAGACAACTACTACGGAGGAGGTACTTAGTGTACCCGAACTACCCCAACGTGTAATCTCTAAACAAACTATAGCAAATAAAGATGCCAATGATTTGCTTCCAAGTATCACTTTACAATTGCCTGCACAACCTGCACAACCAGGACAGCTGCAAGAGGGGGAAAAAGACCTCACTGAGTTCTATTCTTTTTCCGATGACACTGAAGAGGTTGGAGCTTATAATTTAGGAGAATGGTCTGAGAGCTTTGAATCGTCTGAGGATGAAGATGAATCAGAAACACATATATATTCCTCAGAAGACAGCTATGATGAGGGGAGGCAGATGTCTAATACTGTGAAAACTAAGCCTAAAGGTAATACAAGAACTGTATTAAAGAAAATAACAACAGCTCAACTTGAATATAATCAGGCTTCTTCCTCAGACATGCCAGGTGATTCAGAGGTAACCCCCTCTGCAGTGGAGACTATCCTCCAGGCTATAGCAGCTCACAGGGAAGAGACCGCCAAGGACAGCAAAAGATCTCGTATAGCTTTGCGTAAAATGCAGGGGGTTGTAAAGAAACTATCTAAGACATGCACACTGATTGGGGAGCGTGTAACTGAGATGGAACAAAGGGTAATGGCAGCAGAGAAAGACTCTTCTGAAAATTGTGAGAAAATTAAACTACAGGAAACAGAACTGGTGGATATCAAATGGAAGCTTGAAGATTTCGAAAACAGGCAACGCCGTAATAATCTTTGCATCCTGGGAATACCAGAAAAAGTTGAGGGAGAAAATATACGAGCTTTCATTATTAAACTTTTCAGTGAAGCTATGCCTGAACTACAGAGCTGGAACTGGGAAGCTGAAATTCAAAGGGTACATCGTTTCCCTTTTAATCCTCCGCTGAAACCAGGGTTATATCCAAGAGCTGTTCTAGTGTACTTTGGTAATTTCCTACTAAGGCAGGCGGTAGCAGAGAAAGCGAGACCAAACCGGAAAATAGCCTGCAATGGTTTTTCTTTCTTTTCAAGACCTGACTTTTGCCACGCAACCGTCGAAAGACGATGGAGGTTACGAATGTTGATTAAATCGTTTCAAGAGAAAGGTGCTCTGGCCTATCTGAACAACCCTGCTACTCTTAAGATTGTCCACCGTGGTCAGACTAAGTTTTTTCAGTCAGAAATAAAGGCAAAAGCATACTTAGATGAAATATCGTAGATAAGAATTTAATTCACTTAGGTCATAATACTTTAATACTTTAATAACCTATAGTGAGATATGTCCTCTTCTTTATGCTCTTGACGGGTGAATTAAGTGTGTTCTATCTTTTTTGAGACAGTAACAAGCAATGGAGGTATAATTTAGGGATGTATGGTATAGACTGTATATAGTTTTTGAGATATAATATGATACACTTGAATGTGATGTAGAATCCTTTGTAGAATCCATTGTCTTTTTTCTTTTTTTCTGCTCTTTTATGACACTTTTTCTTAAAAAATTTTTTTTCGTTAAGGTAGCTCAGTAGAAGTGCAGCAACTTCATCACACAGACTCTGGGTGAGTCTGGAAGCCTCAGCAAGAAGGGAGGGAGTGGAGAAGGGGTGGGCAAGAGGGAGGGACGACGAAGAGGGAGGGGGGAAGGGAAAGGAGAAAATGGGAAAAAATAAGGCATAATAGTAGGAACAGAGCTAATTTTGGAAAATATAAAGCAGGGTATGTACATGGAACATGACTTGAGTAACATTAACCAACAAAACTACCATATGAATAATGGGTAAGCTTAATATACAAACCTGGAATATAGGAGGATTACTGACTAGAGATAAACGAGTACGACTTGAAGAATTATTAAAGCTATACCCGGTAGACATTTGATGTCTACAGGAAACCCATATTCCATGGAGCAAAAGAGCGCTATTAAGACTGAGAGGATATAATCTGATAGTAGCTTCATCTCAAACGACAAACATAAGGGGGGTTGCAATACTGGCTAAGAGTTGTCATGGACAAGGAATACGCTGTGCGTCAGATTCATATGGAAGATGGGCAATTGCTAAATTAGTTGGTGCAATTACGATATGCACTGTCTATGGATCTAATCAGGATGATCCTATAATTTTTGAAAAATTAGAAGCAGAATTAGCCATTTGGCAAGGTCCACTAATTTTCTGCGGCGATCTTAACATTTCTTTAATACCATCCTTGTCACCGTATGTAACTAGATTAAAATATATTGGCTGGAAACCAAAGGTTTATCAGGCTATAAGTAATTTAATTTGTAGCCTTGGGCTAACTGATATTTGGATGCAAAATAGACCAACAGATTCTGGCTACACGTATTACTCACACCCCCATCAAAAATATGTACGGATAGATTACATGTTTATATCTAAAGATTTAACATCCTCTGCACACATAAAGAAACTTACGAAAACACTATCAGACCATAATCCCCTATTATTATCAATTGATTATAAAACTAATTACATTCAAAAAACAAGATGGTCCTTTGATAGGAAATTACTATGCAACCAAGAATATATTGATTTTATTAAAGCCTGGACTGAGGAATTTTTTAGCATGAATCGATTTAGTGCTTCAAGAAATATTGTTTGGGATACTTATAAAGCCGCTCTAAGAGGGGAAACTATTAAGTACCAAACCAAAATCAGGAATGGGGAAAAACAAGAATTTGAAGTAAAAATAGCTGCTCTAGCTAAAGCCGAAGAAGAACATATCAGTAAAATTAGACAAAGACAAGATACAAGTCAGGTGATGATGCAGGTAGCTATACTAAAATCAGAACTAAACTCTAAACTAAGTCAGAAAGCTGCTGAGACATATCAATCACACAGGAAGCAAGTCTATGAAAGCGGAGAGAAAGTGGGCAGACAACTGGCACTTAGTACGCATCAGAAAATTACAAGAAGGGACATAGTTACTATAATAGAAAACTGGCAGACCTTTACTCAGGCAGCTGAAATTAATTCCCAGTTTCAGAGGTATTATCAGAAGCTATATACAGAGGATACTAAGAGGCCTGAGATAGAAACAAAAGTTTTTATAAACAATTTTCTTAGTAACTCCGAGGCTACGAAAACATTGGATAATGATACAAGGGACGATCTTGAAAAAGAAATAACAATTGCAGAAGTTAGGACCGCATTATCATTATTAGCCTCTGGCAAAGCAGCAGGTCCAGACAAGATACCGATTGAGCTATTTAAGATACTTAGCCATCAGTTACTACCGATTCTACATGATTTGTTTCTTGGAATACAATTTAATGGTGTACCTCCGATTTCTTGGGAGGAAGCTAATATAATCGTCTTTCCAAAAAAGGGAAAATCCCCAGAACTTCTCACGTCATATCGTCCTATATCCCTTATCAATTCGGACTCTAAATTATATGCAAAAGTCTTAGCACTCAGGCTCAGTGGAGTCATTGAACAGCTCGCTTCCCCATGGCAACATGGCTTCATCCCTGGAAAGGGAACCACTGATCACATCCGTAGGGCAGTTGCCTTATTTGACGCCACGACAGCCAGGGGGGAGCGTATGTCAATGATTCTACTGGATGCTGAGAAAGCTTTCGATCGTGTCACCTGGAAATTTCTATGGGAAGTTATGACACGCAATAATTTTGGCCCCAAATTTATTAACTCAATAAAATCAATGTATCACCGCCCCAAAGCCAAAGTTCTCGCGGCCGGATTATTCTCTGAATACATCAATATAACAAGAGATACTAGGCAAGGTTGCCCGTGTTCGCCTCTGCTATTTGCTTTATATATCAACCCTCTTATCTTGAAACTATTAGAGAGTACTGTTATTAAACTGGTTGTCAGTCAACAGTTTGAAACGAAAATACTGGCATATGCTGACGACATTGCGATAGTCACACCCGATCCAACAGAAGCTATTCATGAAATAGAGGTAATTACTTCTGAATTTGGGACTTATTCTGGGTACTCTCTCAACAAAGGAAAGACGATTATAATAAGTACACCCGAGACAGTCTGTATGGATCCACAAAGAGTTGAAAAAGCTACTTATCTGGGCATTGAACTCTGTGCAAACACTAAGATAATCTCACAAATTAATTTTGATCCATTACTGAAAAAAATCAAGAATGATTTTGAAAGGGTCAATAGCCTTCATCTATCCATTATAGGGAGAGTTAATTATGTTAAAATGAATACGCTACCTAGATGTCTCTATCTATTTAGGGCAATACCACTAGCCATCAAAAAGGAGACTTTAATATTGATTAATTCACTTATATCTAAGTTTGTGTGGCAGAATGGGAAAATTAGGAGATCTATTGAACTATTGTCTCTTCCTATTGATAAAGGTGGCCTTGCTATACCTAATATGGTATTATATTATTGGGCAGCACAACTAAAACAGTTTACACCTTTGTTTAAAGGATATAGCGAAGAGAATTTAGAGGGCCGTGTTGAAATACCGCCAATATATGAACTTATAGTCGTCGGGAGGCAAAAGGCTTGTTATTGCGAAAAACTGAGACAAGAAATTATAAAGATTTTAAAGGTGAAATTATGATTAATGTTTGGAAAATTTGGAGTAAAATTGCTAAACATAGTCAAGTTGAGAAAATTAATCGTTATACACCACTTTTGCATTCTAATCTTTTTCAAGGACAGGATTCAGATGCCTTTTTAAAACATTGGGCCAAGATAGGAATTGAGACAATAGGTGATTTTCTAATAAATGACTATGACACAACTTTTCTAGATCTAAAAACTAAATATAAATTGCCGAATGGGGAATTTCTGAAGTTTGCACAGATATTTGCTACACTAAAAGCTAAGGAGTCACTAATCTGCTTGCATAAGTATCAAATTATGGATGTAATATTTAGAACAAATAGTAGAATTGGAACTCTATATAATATTCTTTTAAGCATGAAGAATGATGATCTCGATAAAACGGAAAAAAATGGTGCTTAAAATTGAACAATCCAAATGTGGATTTAAACCAGGTGTTAAATATGAGTCAAAAGTTATTGATGGCAAGTAATATTTAGGCACAATTGTACAAAACTATCTTTGACCTTTACTTTACCCCTGCTAAACTATTTACATGGGGCAAACGAGAGAATGATTTATGCCCAAGATGTACTCAAGGGCCGGCAACCCTTACCCATATGTTTTATACTTGTCCTAATTTGACATTAGTGAAAAGTATGATAAATTCCTTCTGGGAGGAAATTTTTGGACACATAATACCAGAATCCGAAACTTTATTTCTTTTTGGCCATGACCATACCTTAAATCTAGAAAAATCTGAAGAAAGATTAGTTTTTATTGGCATGGCTGTTTTTCAGGATACTCCTATCTGCGAGATGGAAAGATGTAGAGCCTCCAAGTTTTCAGATGTGGTTAGCACGCTTTTTGGCAGCTTATAGATATGAATCTGCAATATTTAAAACAAGAGGGATACGATCTAAATTACGAGGAGATATGCTTTGGCGTCCAATAACTGAATGGAAAAATCGCATTGTCCCTGGTGGTATCGGATGATTGGTGACTATACGTATAATTGACTTTAGAGTTTGTTTATATTGGTGTATAATCTTTATCTCTCTAAAATGTTATTTATGTTGATTTTTTAATCATTTCTGTGAATTTCAAACCCTGCGATTTATTTATTCATAATTCTGTATTATTTGAGTTAATTCTGAACTGATGTACTATTGTAATGATGACCTACTGATTATGCCTGAATAAAATAAAAAAATTTTTTAAAAAAAAGAAAAAATCAATTCAAAGGGAAAGAGAGAATATAATTAAATAGTTTGTAAAATCAGAGAGTTGATGTACTTTCGTACCGGACGTTCATTAATTTGCTATTTACATAAATGAGACCTCATTGGCAGGTAAAATCCACAATGTTGCAGCTAAGTATATTTTACAAAAAGCTGTGCATGTCTTCTGTTGTATTCAACCCATTGGGCCATTTACAATCAAGCTCGAGAATGTATTTAGTTTCGAGCTGGCGGAGTTGGCGCTCTCTATTGCCACCCCTTCTTTTCTTAGCCACAGCATCTATTACATAGTAGGACAAGCAATTGATGCTATTTGCATGCACTTTCTTAAAATCCCTCGCAACAGGATATGTTGCATCACTGTGGAGAATGGCCCTAACATCTTGCAAAATCCTGACGTGCACCTGCAGCTTCGTGCTACCAACGTAGGTAAGCCCACAGGTGCACGTCAGAACATATACAGCATATTCGGTTTTGCAATTGTAGGTTCCCGTAATCAATGTAGATGTTGCACTGAAAGGTGTAGAGTATTTGGACATGTTGCATCCAAATTTACAGGCACGACATGTAGTGCACTTTATGAAACCCTTCTTAGGTGCTAGCCATGTGGTGACTTGTTTGACGTCTGGCGATGCTTGGTCCAATACTGAACCCATAGTGCTACTTCTCCTAAACGTAACAATAGGTTTGTCTGCTATTCGGTTGCGAAGGATATTATCTGTTAGCACTACTGGCCAATGTTTGTTTAGTATTGTCCTTATCTGCTGTTCATCCCTGTTGTATGTAGTAATCAATCATGGAGTATTACTAATCCTGGAGGTAACAGCAGTGTTGGGGACCGATGAAATGTCTGTTTCAGGAATAAATAGGCTCATTCTGGATTAAATTTTGGCCTTATTTATCGCATCCTGCAAGATTTTTTGTGAATACCCCCTTACTTTAAGTCTGCCAACCAGCTCCTGTTGACATTTGTTAAACTCTTCCTCATTGCTGCATATACATTTTAGCCTTGGGATTTCTCCATAAGGAATGCTAGCAATGAGGTGTTTAGGATGAGAGCTGGTTGCGTGTAGGGTGATATTGCCAGAAGTCAATTTCCTGTAAAGGGTGCTCTCAAATTTCTTGTTTTTCACAAAAACCTTAACATCAAGGAATTCTATTTCATTTTTGAGAATATGGGAGGTGAATTTTAAATTATAGATGTTGTTATTGATCTTGTTTATGAAGCTTACTGCTTCTTCCTCACTTCCCTGCCACAAAATGAACACATCGTCTATGTACCGCAGATATGCCCTCACATGTATCTGGTATTCCACCTGAAAGGCGGTTTTGAGGACCCGCTCCTCCCACCAGCCTACATGTAAACATGCGTAGCTGGGGGAGAAGCAGGCCCCCATCGCCACTCCTCTCACCTGTTTGTATATGTCTTTATAAAACAGGAAATAATTATTGTTTAGGCATCATTTAATGAGTTCTAACACAACTTTATTGTGTTCATACAGTGTACTAGACCTAGTTTCCAAGAAATGTTGGACCGAGGCCATGCCCTGTTGATGGTCTATGCTTGTATATAATACCCCTATATCAAGAGTGATAAGAAGCAAATCCTTCGACCATTGTAATTTATTTAGTTTTTGTAGGAAGTCGCCAGTGTCTTTTACATAGCCTGGCAACTCCTTTACCAAACTTTGCAGAAAAAAATCTATGTACTGGCCTACATGCTCTCCTAAGCTGTTTATGGCCGATATATTCGGTCTTCCTGGAATTGGAATTTTTTTTGTGTGTATTTTTGGAATTAGGTATATATATATATATATATATATATATATATATATATATATATATATATATATTGAAGCTCCTGTGTTTCACAAAACACGCCACACTCACGGGGGTGAAGAAGAAACAGGCGTTTATTGTGCAGCAGCCTGCTGAATAGCTACAGGGTCCATGGAAAGCCTCAGAAGATTCAGAGGCCGAGGGTTCGTCTTGCAGGTTCCGACGCGTTTCGAAGGTTAACTTCCTTCTTCCTCAGGGAAACGACGAACATCACATATGGTGCAGGTATGGGTCCAGTTAAATACATGACACACCCCTAATGGCGGGCTGGGCTGATGCCGCGGTGTCTGCTGGAACAGGTAGGCTGTCTTTATTGTTAATGCATATTTCGCAGTCCTCATCAGGGATCCTGTTCTGCTGCTGATAATCACCCGCTCCGCACCCCCTCGCCTGCCACGATAACAGCTGAGCATGGAGAAGGAGTGGTGAATATCCGGTCTCCTTCCGAATCTGTATTATTCCCGGTTTCAGGCTCCAAATCAGGCTGGTACTGTGGCGGTGCTAGGCATATGCAGGGTCACTGCGACGCTCCTTTTTCCGCCTAAATGTCCATGCACTCTTGAAGGCGGGTGCAGAAAACGGTGGCGGACCGTTTAAAATATTGAAGCTCCTGTGTTTCACAAAACACGCCACACTCACGGGGGTGAAGAAGAAACAGGCGTTTATTGTGCAGCAGCCAGCTGAATAGCTACAGGGTCCATGGAAAGCCTCAGAAGATTCAGAGGCCGAGGGTTCGTCTTGCAGGTTCCGACGCGTTTCGAAGGTTAACTTCCTTCTTCCTCAGGGAAACGACGAACATCACATATGGTGCAGGTACGGGTCCAGTTAAATACATGACACACCCCTAATGGCGGGCTGGGCTGATGCCGCGGTGTCTGCTGGAACAGGTAGGCTGTCTTTATTGTTAATGCATATTTCGCAGTCCTCATCAGGGATCCTGTTCTGCTGCTGATAATCACCCGCTCCGCACCCCCTCGCCTGCCACGATAACAGCTGAGCATGGAGAAGGAGTGGTGAATATCCGGTCTCCTTCCGAATCTGTATGATTCCCGGTTTCAGGCTCCAAATCAGGCTGGTACTGTGGCGGTGCTAGGCATATGCAGGGTCACTGCGACGCTCCTTTTTCCGCCTAAATGTCCATGCACTCTTGAAGGCGGGTGCAGAAAACGGTGGCGGACCGTTTAAAATATTGAAGCTCCTGTGTTTCACAAAACACGCCACACTCACGGGGGTGAAGAAGAAACAGGCGTTTATTGTGCAGCAGCCTGCTGAATAGCTACAGGGGCCATGGAAAGCCTCAGAAGATTCAGAGGCCGAGGGTTCGTCTTGCAGGTTCCGACGCGTTTCGAAGGTTAACTTCCTTCTTCCTCAGGGAAACGACGAACATCACATATGGTGCAGGTACGGGTCCAGTTAAATACATGACACGCCCCTAATGGCGGGCTGGGCTGATGCCGCGGTGTCTGCTGGAACAGGTAGGCTGTCTTTATTGTTAATGCATATTTCGCAGTCCTCATCAGGGATCCTGTTCTGCTGCTGATAATCACTCGCTCCGCACCCCCTCGCCTGCCACGATAACAGCTGAGCATGGAGAAGGAGTGGTGAATATCCGGTCTCCTTCCGAATCTGTATGATTCCCGGTTTCAGGCTCCAAATCAGGCTGGTACTGTGGCGGTGCTAGGCATATGCAGGGTCACTGCGACGCTCCTTTTTCCGCCTAAATGTCCATGCACTCTTGAAGGCGGGTGCAGAAAACGGTGGCGGACCGTTTAAAATATTGAAGCTCCTGTGTTTCACAAAACACGCCACACTCACGGGGGTGAAGAAGAAACATGCGTTTATTGTGCAGCAGCCTGCTGAATAGCTACAGGGTCCATGGAAAGCCTCAGAAGATTCAGAGGCCGAGGGTTCGTCTTGCAGGTTCCGACGCATTTCGAAGGTTAACTTCCTTCTTCCTCAGGGAAACGACGAACATCACATATGGTGCAGGTACGGGTCCAGTTAAATACATGACACGCCCCTAATGGCGGGCTGGGCTGATGCCGGGGTGTCTGCTGGAACAGGAAGGCTGTCTTTATTGTTAATGCATATTTCGCAGTCCTCATCAGGGATCCTGTTCTGCTGCTGATAATCACCCGCTCCGCACCCCCTCGCCTGCCACGATAACAGCTGAGCATGGAGAAGGAGTGGTAAATATCCGGTCTCCTTCCGAATCTGTATGATTCCCGGTTTCAGGCTCCAAATCAGGCTGGTACTGTGGCGGTGCTAGGCATATGCAGGGTCACTGCGACGCTCTTTTTTCCGCCTAAATGTTCATGCACTCTTGAAGGCGGGTGCAGAAAACGGTGGCGGACCGTTTAAAATATTGAAGCTCCTGTGTTTCACAAAACACGCCACACTCACGGGGGTGAAGAAGAAACAGGCGTTTATTGTGCAGCAGCCTGCTGAAGAGCTACAGGGTCCATGGAAAGCCTCAGAAGATTCAGAGGCCGAGGGTTCGTCTTGCAGGTTCCGACGCGTTTCGAAGGTATATATATCCTACTGGCGGTCGCCAGTAGGTAGTTATAGTTAGGATTTTTTTCAATGCAAAATGTCAAAATTCTATTTGGAATAACTTTGGTGCCGGTTGACGAATCTGCCTGAAAATTTCCTCAAATTTGCCTCGTTGACCTCCGGTCCTTCCCTGAAAGTTTGGGGGGGATTCGTCATGCGGGGTCCGAGATAAAAGGGGGTCCCATAACGTGTTTTCCCTATGTTAATTTCCATAGGGCGGTCAAACTCACTTTTAGCCCGAACGGCTGAATGGATTTCCACCAAACTTGGCAAAATTGTAGGGACTGGTAGCCTCGATGTGCCTTTGCTATGTCTCAAGATATGTGCTCCAGTGGATTTTGAGTAATTAAGGTTCAAAAAAATATATATATCTATGGCAGCGCCCCGGTACGCGCACCGGGGAGCGCACCGGGCGCGCCACGCAACTTGCGCAGGGAAATCTGATTGGCTCTCGGGTGTCTGTAAACATTCGAAACAGTCCGGAGCGGCCGCCATCTTGTGTCTCGGTAGGATCGAGACACAAGAGGTGGCCAAAACAAAGGGGGAAATGACCATAAGGGGGCAGGGATAGGACCCCCTGACCCCCTAGGTTTGATGTGGAGGCTATAAAAGGCTCCCGCGGGGCAAAAACTTTTTAATTTTTTTTCGTTTTGCGCGGGGGGAGCGCCCGGTATGCGCACCGGGGAGCGGACGGGGAGCGTACCATGGGGAAAGACTTTTCAAAAATTGTATGTTTATTAATTGTTCTTTTTTTTAATTAAGTACCAACATGTAGGTACCAATGCAGAGTCTAAAATTTAGTATACACCGTCTCCTTTGTAGATATCTTGCATGTTGTTACAGAGGTTATTGTGGTATATGGAATTCATACCATAGTCTGTCAGGAAAGCAGAAACAACATGGAGGCAGGAGATGATAAAGAGATCTTAAATAGACATTGGAGATAATATAGTGGGAGAAAGGAAGTAACTATGAGCAAACTTACTATGTAACACTAAAAAGTTGCATAGTATACTGTAAGTCTCACTTTAAATTATAAACATTTTGGAACTGCTTGATGAATTACATATAAAAATGAATGTCTCGAACAATTTTTGATTATTAAATATAAATTTATTCTTCTGATTCTTTTTCATAATTTAATAAAACTTCTAACAATATATTGTCTGGAATGTCCTCATTTTCATTCTGTGATTCCATTGATTCCACACACTGAACTAATTCATGGTCCAGAGACTCATCCATAAATCAAAGTTATCATTTTCAGGAATTTTTTCTTCAGGGTTGTTGTCCAAAACAATTTCAAAAGAAATATTCTGTTCTCCTTCCATTTTTTTGCTGTAAATGGCATAAAAAAATATATCAGTAGAGATAGGGCACTGTTGGGTTTAAGTTCAGACAGGTAGTTTGGATTTTTAAACAGTGAAGTTATCTTTGGGCAGTGTATGGTATCAGGCTGGAATTAGAAATATAAAAAAGTGTATGTGATAAAGCCTAAGTAAATTTATAATTATACAAGAGAAGCCTAACTCAATCTATAACTATAACAGAGAAGCCTATCTCAATCTATAACTATTACAGAGGGATAGTACATAACTATCAGAATATTTTTTCTCAAATTAACTTAAAGTGCACAACATACTTCACTTTCCAAAATAACAACTTACCTTTGAGAAAGCAGTTGAAGTTCTCAGTGTAATTCCTTTTCAAATGTACTTCAGGAAGTAGTAGTTAAAATGGCTGTGTTTCCCTCTCTTTTTTATATATATTCATGTACATAACCAATCAAATGTCAGGAAATAATCGTAGAAAATGAAAGAAACTTTTTAATGGTTGTAAATTCTAACACTTCATATGTGTTTTTGTCATGTAATTTACCTCAGGATATTTAGACAGGTCTACAGCCTAAATGTCTCAATGGAATTCCACCAAATTTGGGTAAATGGTAGGGACTGCTATGTAGTAGGGCCTATTCTATATTTGATGAAAGTGTCTCCAGTGGTTTTTCTGTAAATTACTTTCCCACCTTTTTTTTAGGGAGCGCTTACCGGTGCGAGCCCCGGTACGCGCACCGGCAGCGTTACGGGAGTCCTCCATTTTGTGTTTCGGTACAATCGATACACAAGATGGAGGACAAACAACATTGGGAATGGGTAGAAGGGGGCACAGTAGACAGCCACTGACCCCCTAGGTTTTCTGAGGGGGGCTTAGGAGGCACATATAGGCCAAAAAATAATAACATTTTTAAAAAAATTCGCGGGGGAGCGCCCGGTACGCACACCGGGAAGCGTACCGGGGAGCGTACTTTGGTGAAAAATAGTGAAAAAAGTTTGAAAAAGAAAATCATTATGAGTGATCAGAGGTAGGGTAGCCCTGAAAAGAGCTTTTGGGTTCTGTGGCTGATTTAAGCACCTACAAGTAGGTTCCAATGCACAGTCTTAAATTCAGGAGGAATATTCTATTCCCCTCATCTGAGAAGTGCACACCATCTCCTCTGTAGATGTCTTGCATGTTGTTATTATTGTATATTGAACCCATTCCACAGTCTCTCATGTAAGCAGAAACAGATTTATTTACATGTTTCCGTGCTTTCTCAAATTGTGGACAAAATTGGTTGAACCAGTTCCATTTCTGTCTTTGGCATATATTGGAATATACCAAGGCAGTTTGTGGAAAAAGTGTCATCAATTGATCAAAGGTGTCCTTTAAAAGCATTTCCAGACCTACCCCAGTTAAAGTGCCCAAGTAATTTCCTCCACAGTGCACTATTAAGAGGTCAGGGTTTGGCAGATGCAATAAGGTTTTCACCAATGGTATCAATTGGTGACATCTCAATCCTCTCTGGCCAATCCACGTGATTTTCACATTTGGTAAATCAAGGTTGTGAAAATTTCTGCAAGCTGCATACCTTTGAGCCCAGTGGATGTAGCTATGTCCAATAATCCAAACAGGATACATGGAGAGAGAAAGTTCTACTGCAGTCAGATGAAGTGTGGGAATGAAATGGCAGTTGGAACAGTAGGAGTTTACAAAAAATAATTGTGGAGTTTCTTTGCTCTTGAATCACAAGCAATGATTGGTGGATTCAGATAGTTGAAAACTGAAAGTTAGGGTGCATGGTTGTGTTGTGTGAAAGAAGCTATTTGAATGGTTAAGAAAAAGTTACTAAAAGCAATAATGCCCTGGATAAGCTGGTGTATTGAGAGGTCAAACATCCTTGCTGACTTAATTTGCAACATTGTAGAATAAACTTTTGAACCTAAGAGTTCAGTTAGGAGTTGCTATGGTAACAGATAGAAAGGTCTGAGAGGGGGTAGGGCGTTAGTTTGAAAAAAGTGAGGGAAGAGTTTTGATTGGTTGAAATGAGGCATATGTGTGTAGAATTAGAGGTTTTCTCTGCCAGTCTTGGTTTCAGTGTATTGAGTGCACACCTTTTGCTCTGCTAAAGAAAAATTGGTCTGTGTGTCTGACACTGTTCTTAATCTCCCAAAGCATTTGTAAAGGTAAGTAATGATTCATTTAATTTAGATAGAAACTTATTTGCTCTATGGAGAAGATTTGGAAGTGGATAGTGAAGTTTCAGTAGTAAAATTGAATGCTTGTACATAGGACTTGTGCTGTGTTTGTAAAAAGTTATTTAAAAAAACGATTTGGGGGTATAAGAATGGCTTTTATTTTTTTGAGAAGCAATTAATAGTGTCTGCCTCTGTAAAGAAATATATTTGAATGTTTTAGAATTATGTCACTTGCGTTACCTCAAATTAGGAAGCAGATTGAGATTTTTTCTTGCTGATTTGTGGCATGTTTTTTGGAAATGCTTGATATTAAAATATGCAAGGTAGAGGAATTGTCTTTTGTGAAACAGTGAGGTTTCAGTAGTGAAATGAAATGCTTGCACATAGGACATGCGCTGTGTTTGTAAAATGTTATTCAAAAAACGATTTTCGGGGCAAATCAATGGTATTTACATTTGGGTGTTATTTATGATTGCCTTGTGGTGCCGGTACATCACTTTTAACATGGGACAAAAGTGACGTAGCGGTGGCGCAAGGCCTCCATAAATAAGGCCCTGAGTTTCTTTGCTGTTGGTTTGTGTCTTGCTTTTTGATAATGCTTGCTATGTATATTTGCAAGATAGGGGATTTGTATTTTGTGAAATAGTGAGGTTTCAGAAGTGAAATTGAATGCTTGCACATAGGTCCTGCGCTGTGTTTCTAAAATGTTATTCCAAAAACGATTTTGGGGGCCAATTAATGGTATTTACATTTGGGCCTTATTTATGATTGCCTTGTGGTGCCGGTGTGTCACTTTTAACATGGAAAAAAAGTGATGCACCGGTGGCGGAAGGCCTTCATAAATAAGGCCCTGAGTTTCTTTGCTGTTGGTTTGTGTCTTGCTTTTTGATAATGCTTGCTATGAACATTTGTAAGATAGGGGATTTGTATTTTGTGAAATAGTGATGTTTCAGTAGTGAAATTGAATGCTTGTACATAGGTCCTGCGCTGTGTTTCTAAAATGTTATCCAAAAAACGATTTTGGGGGCAAATCAATGGTATTTACATTTCGGTGTTATTTATGATTGCCTTGTGGCACCAGTGCGTCACTTTTAACATGGGACAAAAGTGACGCACCGGTGGCGCAAGGACTCCATAAATATGGCCCTGAGTTTCTTTGCTGTTGGTTTGTGTCTTACTCCTAGTTATATAGTTGCTGTGGTATAAACTTAGATATGTTGCAAATTAGTGTTTATATCGTTTGCTTATTGTGATTGCTTTGTTGTTTGCTAATAGTGGTCTATAATGTGTTATTTTTTTCTTTACAACAGATTGAAATCAACATTTACAAAGTAAGCAAAAATGCCGTCAAGGCAAAGGAGAAGAAAAAATACCATACGGAAAATTACAACATTAGCAACGGAAGTAAAGGAATCCTCTACAACAAGTACTTCAAAAAACACCCAAAAAGGTCCTGGTAAGACAACTAAGTCTTTTTTTCGCAACATATGTAAAACAAAAACAAATGTTAACGGTAATGTGAAGATCCAGAAGGAAAGAGCAAATTTGAAAAGGAAGGAGAGGCCCTCAAAAAATTTCTCTATTGGGGCAGGAGAGAAGAATATGGATAGCAATAGAAGGTTAAATCAATTTAGGGACATTCGTAGACAAATGTTTCTCAATAGGGTAGTTTTAAATTTGCTAAAAAATGAAAAGAAAGGTAAACAGAGAGCTGCTTTTTACAAGAAAAAGAAAAGTGTAGAGAAGATTGTTGATCAGGCTTTTGAAGTTAAGAAAAAAATATTTATTTTAGTAATCAATAGAATTAGGATACTTAATAAGGCTATTGATGTTTTCAAATCGAACAGTAGATGGAAAAGAATAATTAATCGGACTCATTTTTGTGAAGTATTTTCTGGAGAATGGATGCATAGTTCAAGTTCTGAGCCATTTTTTAATGAGGAGAGTTACTTTCAGGAAAATGATTTGGTGCATGCAGTTGACACCAGTGGTCGAGCATATGAGGTGAAAGATGGTTGTGTGATGGAAAAAGAGAAACTTGTGTCTAGAGATACAGAAGAGGTGTTAGCTGATGAAGTTTTAGGGAGACGTACTAAGGGCCCAGTGTACACATGGAAGTGCAGTAGTATTTGTAGTGTGCGACAGGATTAAATCGATTTGCTTCGAAATTTCTTACGTACATATAGTAAGAAAAGTCTAAAACAAAAAATGAAGATCTTGCAAGAGTTAGATCCTTGCAGAGTGAGAGAAAACACAGGTTTGCATGGGCATTCACTGGCTTGTCTTTCTAGAAAAGTATGTCAGAGTGTTTATCATCATTTTAGGATGTTAGCAGTGCATCATAATAAGGTGAGGAAATTAGTGAGATGGTTGTATTATGCAAAAAGTCCAGCACTTAAGCTTAAACAATTAAACAGTGCTCTTTTGCATGGATCTGAAGTAGATGTGAAGACTATTTGTGAAGAAATTGAGTTTTGTTATTTTGGGAACAAAGAGGACAGTGTAGAAATGGATATAGTAATGGATGGTAATGTGGAAGACAATGTACAGAATTCAAGTATAGAAAAGTTTGACGAGGAAATTACCAAGTTTAAGGTGAAATCAAGTGAAAGGCCTAATTTAACTTGTGTGTGTTGTCGACGGACTCATTATAAGATTCAGACTAGCTTAGTTGATTTATATGCAAAATGTGAATTGGAAAATAATAGTGAATGGAAGGATTTTGTAAGTTATTTGTTGGTGGAGAATTCTTTTGATTTGAGTTTTTATCAGCGTATTTGTAATTATTGTTTGAAAAAATTAAATGAAAATAGAATGCCTGCTAGAGCTGCTCATAACAATCTTCAGTTGATAGATATTCCTTCTGAATTGATGGATTTAAATACTTATGAATCAATTTTGATTCAATGTGTTCATCCTTTTCAAGCTATTGTTCGCATGGAGCCTAAGATAGGGAAATTACCTCCTACAGATTTACAAAGAGGATTAAAGGGAAGGCTTGTTTATTTGCCTCTAGATGTCAAGAAAAATATTGATACAATTGGTGTAGCAAGAGTAGAAGAGGATCCTCTGGTTATTCTAGTTAATGGGGTTCCGACAAAAAGTAAGAAAATCTGGCAAGATTTAGTGGATGTTAGGAAAGTCAAAAAGGCAACGTTGTATTTGGTCAAAAACAATGAGTACTATAAAGATGTAAGTGTTGGAGCAGAGGAAACAGCTACAGAAGAAGACAGTGATTGTTCAGTTGGCCAAATTGAAAAAGTTGATGTGTCTAGAAGTGAAGAAATATATGAACATTATACTGTTCATCCTTTGCATTCCAAAGAAGTAATGGGGAATGCAATTGACTTGTTTCAAATGAAAGCAGCAAAAGGAAGTCCTATTAGTGTATGGGAAGAAAGTTTGGAAGCTCGTTGTTTTCCACAGTTATTTCCAACAGGTCGAGGTGGACGATATGACGATCGTCCAGTTCAAATTCCTGAAGCTGAATACCGGACTTTAAGATTATATGCTGAAGATGTAAGGTTTCATCAATGCATTCCGTATTTGTTTCATCTACTGTATGAAAGTGATTTGTCTGGGCTTTCTTATGCAGTTAATCATATATTGAAAAGTGGAGCTCATCTGCAAAATGTTTCGGCAAGGGACTTTATGGAGAAAGTCAATCTGCAAGACAGTATTTTGCAATCTCAGCTAATCAATCTCATGGCATGTCAGCGTGGAACAAACGAGTATTGGTTCCGTCGTCATGGGGAATTGAAATGTATGCTAAGAAACTTAGGAACTCCTACATGGTTCCTCACTCTTAGCTGTGCTGAGTATGCATGGGACGACTTACTTCAATTTCTACGAGAGGCAAATGGAAACATACAAAGTATAGAATTGAAAACACCTGGAGAACTGTGTTCTTTGGATCCGGTGAATGTTTGCAGATATTTTTTTCAGTTTAAGAGTTTGCAGATATTTTAATCATAGATTTGAAGCTATGATGTCTTTTATTACCAACAAAAAAAATCCTCCCCTTGGAGAGGTTTTGGATTTCTTTTGGAGGAAGGAATATCAAGCGAGAGGTGCTCCTCATATACATATGTTGTTATGGATTAAAGATGCACCCAAATTTGGATCAGATTCGGATGAAACAGTGATGAGTTTCATTGAAGAGTATTCAACATGTGCTGTTCCGAAAACTACTGAATAAAACAGTTTAAGGTAACAAGTTTTACGTTTTCAATCTCATCGTTGTGGAAAGTACTGTCGTCGAAAATTCAAAAACAAGGAAAAGTACTACACGAAATGTCGTTTTGCGTTTCCACGACCAGTGATTTCTAAGGGAAGAGTAAATAATTTGATGTCATCTCTACGACATACTGTGACCAGGAAATCACCCAAAAATACATATAATTTAAAAAGAAACGAAGAGTCCAAGTACATCAACGACTACAACCCAGTGATTTTGTCCATGTGGAATGCTAACATGGATATTCAGTTCGTTGCTGACAACTCTATTGCTGTGGCTCGATATGTGACATCTTACATCACAAAAAAAGAAAAGACAGAACTGAAGGAAATGTGGGAGGACATTTCACATGAAAAGAGTCTAAGCAAGAAATTATACAGTTTCAGTCTGAAGATGTTGTCGCATCGAGAAATTGGAGCATATGAATGTTCTGATCGGTTATCATCAGCAAGTCTCTATGCCAAATCAAGAACAATCATTTGGGTGAGTCTAGGTCTTGCTGCAACACGAAACCGAGTTTTGAAATCTGTACAAGAAATTGAATATTTGGGGGAGAAAGACCCAAACAATACAGATATATTGAAGACAAACATGTTGGATACATACTATCCAAATAGAAGTACTCACCTTGAGAACACTTGTTTGTATGAAGTTCTGCAAAACTGCAGTTATAAGAGGAACATCACAAAAGATATGAATAATGGAAAATATGCTGTCATTGGGTATGAAGGATATCTAGTGAAGCAGAGAAAAGGCCATTTCATTAATCATCGAAAATTGAGTTGCGAAGCTCCAGACAAAAGAGAATTTTACTGTTTAGCTCTTTTGCAACTCTTTAAGCCATGGCGTACAGAAGAGGAACTACTTGGAGATTTTCTCTGTTATGAAGACTCTTTTAATGCAACTAAGGATACCATAGAATGTCCTGTTTTTCCAAATTATCTGCAAATGTTGAACGAAGAAATAGAGCAAGAAACCACAATTGCTGAGGAGATTGCTAGAGACAGTTCTCAAGACAGTAAGAGTTCTACTTCATTGAGTCAGGATCCACTAGGAGGACCAATTATCCAAAATGAAGCTGCAACTGCTATGGATGAGGTGGAAAGAGCTATGGAACATGCTCAAGAGGATGGAGTTAACTTAAAAGATTTGGTAAAGCAACTAAACGTTGAGCAGAAAAAGATATATGAAGAAGTTACAGAACAGATTGAACATGGATTCAGACATGAGAAAAAAGTGTGCTAATGTACATCATTTAAGCCTGTTCGACTGTACGTAAGTGGAGAAGCGGGAACAGGAAAATGTTTTCTGATTAAAGCCATTGCAACTTATTTGCAGAAAAGGACTGAATCACCGCTGTCTTGTGTTGTAACTGCTCCAACTGGACTGGCAGCACATAACATTAAAGGGATTACTCTACATCGTTTACTGATGCTGTCAGTTGAGCATGATAATAAATTGCATTACAACAAGCTATCTGGAGATGCGTGTTCTGAAGTTTCCAGAGTCTTGAAGAAAATGAAACTTCTTATCATTGCTGAAGTAAGCATGGTCTCAAATCTAATGCTTGCTTTTGTGCATTTGAGAATGCAAGAAATTCTTAGAACAGAGTATGATGTGTTATTTGAAGGAAAACACATTAATGTTTTTGGAGATCTACTGCAGTTGACTCCAGTAAAAGAACAACCAGTGTTTAAAATGCTTACGCATGAAGATACCAGGAAGTCCCTTGGAAGCATTGGAAACGTTAATATATGGTTACATTTTAAATATGCTGAACTGCTTCAAATTATGCGACAGGCAAAGGATGAAGATTATAAAAATATTCTACAAGATGTAAGAATTGGAAAAGTAAGTGAGCTTTGGAAAGAAGCTTTACATGCTCGATTAATTTCAAATTTGTATCCAAATGAAAACATTCTTTCAGAGAATATTTTTTTTAAAATGACTGAGAAGAAATCTGGGATATGTTTGATGCCAACTCTGCAAGAATGTTCTATCTTCAACAACAAAATGTTAAAGTTAGAAAATGAGGAAATTGTGAAACTGGAAGCAATAGATAAAATCGAGCATATGGGTGCAACAATTGTTTTGTCAGAAAATTTGAAAACAAAATTGGATTCATTAGAGAAAAGTATTTCTAAAACAGCTGGTTTTGAAAAGACTCTGAATGTGTGTTTAAATTGTCGTATCATTTTGAGAAGGAATATAAATGTTGAAAGAGGTCTGGTAAATGGAGCAATGGGTCATGTTGTTGATTTTTTGAATTATAGAAATAGAGATGGAATTGAATTTTTTAAAATAAAATTTGATGGCATTGAGCAAGTACAACAAATCAGTTGTTGTTCTGCTAGATTTTTGCTTGTAAAAGACTTATATGTTCGCCAAAAACAGTTTCCTGTTTGTTTGGCATATGCGGTGACAATTCATAAATCTCAAGGTTTAACTGTAGATAGTGCTTTGGTGAACATTGGATGTTCTGTGTTTAAAGAGGGTATGGCATATGTGGCATTATCACGAGTCAGAACTTTATCAGGATTGTACTTGATTGAGTGTGATGAGACAAAGATTTGGGCAGATCTAGATTGTGTTAAAGAATACAATAGGTTAAGAAGAGAGTATGCTCCACATTTGCCCCAATATCCTATGTTTGAAAAACGTGTGGTAGGCCGAAAAAGAAGAAATGAGAATAATTGCAGTGAGGAAGTAGCAAAAAGACAAAACGTAGATGAAACTGTAATTCAAAACAGAAAGAAATAGGATTCTGATGAAAATGTTGTTGGATTTCAGTTTGAAAACAGTTCTGGTGTCAACTGCTATGCTAATGTAGTGGTTAATGTTGTTTTTTTTCTTCAAACTTTACAAGAACAGATTGTTGAAAATCGGGATCAAAGATTGTGTGGTCTATTGAACTCTGTGTTTGAGAAATGTGGCAGTGATAGAGCAAAAATAGAAAGTGTAACAGAAATTCGAAATATTTTAGATATGTGTTCTGGTCAAGATACATTTTCACAGAACATTCAGCAGGATTGTCAGGAATTTTTAATGTATATGTTTGGTGTTTTGGAAGATGAAGGTGTAGATGTAGATAATCTTTTTAGCCTTTCTTATCAATGGCAGCATGACTGCCACAACTGTAGTTCATCAAGTACTACCAGAATAGACACTGAAAGATTTATATATTTGACTTTACCAGACTGTAAATCAGTGTCATTTAAAAATCTAGTTAAAGAGAAGTGGAGAAGTGTGGCTCACTGGTTAGAGCAGGCAGACCCTGAAGCAGAGGTCAGACCTGGGACCAGGGTTCAATTCCCGACGCGGCAGGGTCTTGAGCTCAAATGTCCAGGGACTCGATAATTCTCGCTTCGGTGCCTGACCTAATCATGGGTTCACACTCTGCAACTCTGGGCATTAAGCTTGCTTAATCTCCACAACGGACCCCACGCGGCGGGATGCCTGGCTTTCACCTTGGGGATGCTCTGTAGGGGCTATCTCACAGGGAAAAACCAGGACGGGTTCCCAAGGCAAGCGCGGAGATACCCCTTCGGGAGTCGATTTTGGCGCAATATAAGAAATATAATAATAATAAAGGAGCAGATCATAATATGGTGTGTACCCAATGTAAGTGTCCAATGCTATCCACATTATTTATTCAAAGTTATGGTCAGTATATCATTTTAGTTTTCCAACGATGTAGACCTGATGGAACTAAATTGACAACTTGTATCAAAAAGTTTGTGGCTTCTCAGTTATCAATTTCAGGAAGAACCTTTACAACTGTAGCTATTATTTATCATGACGGTCCTTCGACAACATCAGGACATTATACATGCTACTTAAAATGTCAAAAAGGTTGGAGTTACTGCAATGATTCTCATTTGACTTATAAACACGTTTTCCTTATGACTTTAAATATTCTTATCTAGTGTTTTTAAAACCAAAGTTTTAGTAAAGGTAATTGGCCTTTGAAGACGGGAGTAGTTAATAAAAGTTAGTTAGTTAGTTAGTCTAATGTTTAAAATTATTTATCTCATATAGGTACTGTAAGTGGATCTCATAGTAAGTGATATCAGTTTTAAAGGAAATGTTGAACATGAGTGATCAAAAAAGGGAATATGAATATTTAAAGATTGTGAAAATGTTATATGAGCTTTTCTTTGAAAACTTCGGGTAAACGGTAATTTCAGAGTTTAATTAGAGAAATTTAAAAAAATACTCATATATCTGACACTATTTGGCCGTAAGGAAAGTGTTAGGTATGATGTTCTTAGATCTTTTTTCATAGGAAGTCGATGAAATGGAAGTTATAGAGAACAGCAGACTTTTTTTCCACCAAAAGGACCTTCACTATCTACTATTTGGCCTCAAGGAAAAGTAAGTGAATCAAAGATTAGTGTACATATATGATTTGTATGTTTTTATGTTTTTTTTAAACACAATCTTTTAGATTGTGTTTTTTTTCCCGCTGTTATATGATGAAGAGTTTGAACTCACTAATTTAAGTGAAATTCAATATATTCTGAGAACAGCAAAAATAAACAATGTAACATATTGTATAAGTCATTCTATAGTTTGCATTGTGTAATTTATATTGTATTCCCATTGTGCCACACTCATTTTCCTTTTTCCACCCTTATTTAGCTCTCTTTACTCACTTACACTGCCTTTCTTTCACTTTGTTTCATCGCCGTTCCTTTACTCCACTTCTTTCACAACTCCTCAATCCAATTTCAACTGTCTGCATTTCCTCTCTCCCTTGCACCACTTTTCAGCTTTCTCACAAACTCTCAGTACCACTGCTTTAGTTCTTTTTCCCTCTCTTTCCTTCTTTTGCTCCGTTACTCTTTTTCCTTTCTTCACTCATTGTACTGCAGTTCACTCAGTCCTTCCCTTTCTCTTTCTGTGTACTTACTTTCTCACTCCTTTTTCCTCTATAGTTCTATATTAACCTCATTCCTTTCATCCCTTCACTCTGTGACTCCCCTTCACTCACTCTCAGTCATCTTCCATTCCTCTTTCTTATTAATGGTTCCTCATTTAGACTCCTTTCCCTTTCACTCATTTTCCTTTTACTTCTCTTTCCTGATTTCGTTTTGGTATCTCACATTCTTTTAGTATCTTACTTACCTTCAGTAATTTGTTCTCCTTCTATTTCTTTTTCCCTCTTTTTTGTCTTTCTACATTACTTTAGTTCTGTTTTTGTATCCTTCACTCTTGCTTTATTTCTTAGTACACTTTTTTTGATTTTTTACCTCTTGACCTGTTTCTTCTATTTTAAAATATATATTTTACTAATTATAACTTGTTTTTTCTTTTGTCTTTCACAGATACAAGTAAGTTTTCATTAATTATATGGTAAGTGTGACTACAAAATGTAGTTTGTCATCACCCTTTGCTTTAATCTCACTACTTTTCTCTCACCCTACCTCACCCCTGTTTCCTTACTCTGCTTCCCTCACTTATTCTTATCCTTTATGTTTACTTCTCTTTTCCTTACTTTCCTACCACATTCAACTTCTTTCAGTGCCCCTGCTCATCCACACTCCCTCACTTACCTTTTTTTCTGGTTCACTTAGTCCCTTTCTGACACTCCTTCCTTTACTCTCTCTGTTCTTTCTCTCTGTCACTCCCCATGTCTTACCCTTATTCACTTTTATCCACCCTCTTTCACTCCTCTTTACTTACACTCACTGCTATTTTCTTTCCTTCTGTCACCACTGTTCCTTTTCTCTGGTTCCGTCACTACCTGTCATACCCCATCCTTTACTCTCCTTCCTTTTACTTTCATCACCCATTGACATTCTCCCAGAAGCTCTGCTTTAGTCTTCTTCTTTCTTCTCTTCTTTTGCTCCCTTATTCATTTTCCTTTTCTCAGTTTCTTCCTCTTATACCTTTTCTCTGTTTTACTATCTATTACAGAGTCCCTCTGTATTTCTCCCTCTAGCTCTCTTTCTCTTTACACCACTCTCTTTGTCCCCATTCCTCATGCTCACTCCTTCATCATTTTTTTTCTTTTTTTTAAAGGTGTGCTGACGGGACGCGCCCCGGTACGCGCACTGGGGCGCTCACCGGTACGCGCACCGGGAGCACTCCAGAGTGAAATATTTAAAAAAAATGTATATACTTAAAATATATATATATATTATATTAATATTCAATATAGGATTCATTTTTAGAAAAACATACCTCTTTTAGCTATAGAAATTTGCTAATAAATAACCTTAGAAATTCACTAAAAAACACATAGGTATGAGGCCCTAAAAAAAAGTTAGGAATTAGCAGTTAAAAAACCTATGAAATTCACAGAAAAACCCATAGGTTTCACACCAGTTATAGTTAGGAATTAGCATTTAAAAAACCTATTAAATTCACTGAAAAAAAACATAGGTTTCACACCAGTTATAGTTACCTGGAAATTTTACTGACATAAAACCATTGAAATTCCCACGTTATAGTTAGTTGGACTCACTATAACTTGTGCATGTAGAAGGAACTAATTCTGCGTTTATATTAAGTTTCAAACAGAGATGATGTTGTTTTAAAGGATACAGATTTTATGTGAAACTATCCTAATGTTTTGTATGTAAAAATGTCTTTTGTAAACTAAAAAAGTAAAAGTATATATATATAAAAAAGATAAAATAAGGAGAAAAAAAAGAAAAACTAGAAATATAACTACAAAGAAGAAATATCAAAGATACATAAAGAATAAATAACATCAATCAGATCTCTATGGGTGGAAAATGAGTTATTATAAAATACATGTCTAAGTTACTCATGAATTACCAGTACACATAACCCGGTGTGCATATTCCTTTTTCCAAAAAATGCACTGCTGATGACATCACATATTACATCACTCATGACATGGTCAGTGACATCACTCATGACACCATCCTTGTGACAGAGTGACTGACCTCCTTTCACTGTAAAGTAACCCTTGAAACACATATTCAAAAATAGAAACTAACATTTTCAAAAAAGTGGAGATACCTATACCAGTTACAACAACCAATTCAGTAATTCCACCATTTATATACACATCCACTCATTCACCAACAGTAATATATAGTCGTTCATACATATACTCACTCATCATATGTAGTGAGACACCTATACATCCGTTAACACACCGACAGTCTTCCAAAAGTTGCTCACACACATACTCACACATGCAAATAAACTATTGAACATCCATTTTTTTGCATATACAGCTATACACACACTACCACCTTACTTCTAAGGAAACTTACACATACTTACTCTCTTAAAGAATCACTTATAGAAACACATACTTATTAAAACAAGAACTCTTTCAATCTCTCACTCTCACATATACTCACTTATATACATCAATACTCATATATACTAGATTAAAACATATGTAGGTATTGATAAAGACACTAGTAAGACAGTCATTCAATTACTAACACATACATATACACACTCATTCACACATACAGTCCGGCACATATGCTGTCTTCAAAACACATATAAACAGTGAGTCAGTCATTGATGCATCTATGTGCTAAGTAACCCCCCACCAAATCATACAGACACATACTGATACTAAAAAAACATATAATAACCCATATACACACACATGTAGCTACTCACCAACCCATGCAGCCACTTATACACAAAGTGAAACACTGATACAAACATTTAAATATTTAAACAATACTCACTAATATATGTATTCACTATGATACACTTAATAAGCCAGTTAAGTAATCATTTTTTTTTTAAAAAAACATCCATTAAGACACTTCTTGAAACATTTATTCTTCCATCGACCTTTACATATACATATATAAAACATGTTTATTTTTCAGAAAGACACACATTCACTGGATGGTGTCATCAGTGATGTCATGAGTGATGTCACTGACCATGTCATGAGTGATGTAATATGTGATGTCATCAGCAGTGCATTACACGCGCAAGTTATGCAAGACTCCTAACTTTAGGACTCCTAAATGCCTTCTGCGAATACCGAAATTCTTAAAGTTAGGATTTTTCTCAATTTAGTAGTAGTAAAGTTAGGACTCCTAACTTTAGGACTCCTAAATGCCTTCTGCGAATACCGAAAGCCTTAAAATTAGGGTTTTTCTCAGCTTTACTACTACTAACCTGAGAAAAATCCTAACTTTAAGACTTTCGGTATTCACAGAAGGCATTTAGGAGTCCTAAAGTTAGGAGCCCTAACTTTACTACTACTAAATTGAGAAAAATCCTAATTTTAAGACTTTCGGTATTCACAGAAGGCATTTAGGAGTCCTAAAGCTAGGACGCCTAACTTCTGTGAATACCGAAATGAGTAAGTGTCTTCTGTGAATACCAAAATGAGTAAGTGCCTTTTGTGAATACGAAAATGATAGTAAGTTTAGGATTTTGTCTTAAGTTAGTTCTATGAATCGGGCCCATAGAAATTCACTGAAAAGAATAAGAGCTAACTATAACCCGCATCCCCCCAATGTACTGCTTATGACCTCACATATTACATCACTGATGACATCTCAAATGACATCCATGATGACATCAGATAGTGAGTGATTTTAGAATGTTTGAGTGTTAAATATATATATATGTATAGATGAATCTGTGGGTCTATGAGTGCCTTTATGGATGATTCAATGGGTATGTGACTGACTGTTTAAGTGAGTGATTAAGTGTCTTAGTGAATGTATGGTTGAGTGACTAGGTTATGTGAATGTTTGTATCAGTCTTTCAGTTGGTGTCTAAGTGGCTATATGGGTTGAAGAGCTGATATGTGAGTGGCTGTATAGGTGATTGGTTCTCCTAGTACCAGTATCGGTGTATGAGTATCTGTGTAGGTGGGTGAGGGTGTGTGTGACTGACTGCATGGATGAGTCAGTGGCTGTATGGGTTCATGAATGCGTCTGTGAGGGGCTGTATGGGTTTGTGATTCCATCTGTGAGGGTTGTATGATATGAATTGGCTTTTATAGAGCGCAACTTACACTCCTTGGAGCATCTTGGCGCTAGACATCACGTATCACAGATGAGAAAGAGGGAGAGCTGTCTAAAACTGACCAGAGACGGGGAAAAAATGTGGGTCGGTTATAGAGAGTGAAGTTAAATTAACGCAAGACAGAGTGTGTCTGTTGCCTTGAAGATCCATGTTTTAAGGGTTTTTCGAAACAGGTTCTCTGAATGGATCAGACGCATCTGGGGTGGGAGCTTGTTCCAGGCTCTAGCTCCTAGCACTCCGATGGATTTTCCACCTTTAGTGGTTAGTCTGAATTTGGGGACTGACAGTAGGTTTAGGTTGGATGATCTGAGTGACCGGGAGGGGGTATATCTTCCAAACCTTTGAGATAGGTATGTGGGGCCCGACTGGTGGTAAGCTCTGAAAGTGATGAGTAGGATTTTGAATAACACTCTCTTGTGGATGGGTAACCAGTGCAAGGTTTTAAGTGCTGTTGAAGCAGATGATTTCCTGGGTAGTCTTAGCACTAAGCGGGCGGCCGCGTTCTGAACCATCTGCAATTTGTGCAGAACAGCTTTGTTGGAGCCTGCATAGATGCTGTTGCAGTAATCTAGGCGGGATGTGATGAGGGCTACTGCTACCGTCTTTCTGGCTGTCAGGGGGAGGAGGTCGAAGAACCTTCTGAGGCCTTTAATAATGTTGAAGCAGGACCCTGCCACAGTACCTGCTTGTTGTTTGAAGGATAGGGCTTCATCAAACCTTATCCCGAGGTTGCGGGCCGACGTGATGGTGTTTGGTGGGACTTCGGCGTCTTGGGGCCACCAGTTATTAGGGGAAAAAAGGTTGTTTTGGCCAAAAGGGAGGATTTCAGTTTTGCCTGAATTGCATTTAAGATGGTGAGTTCTCATCCATTCAAAGGTTGCGGTGAGACAGTCTCTCAGATTTTCCTCTGCTTTAGTTGAGTTGTTGTCCAGTACCAGGATGAGCTGGGTGTCGTCCGCGTAGGATATCGTGCTGATGTTGAAGGATGTGATGAGTTCAATCAAAGGGGACATATAAAGGTTAAAGAGAACCGGGCTCAGGCTTGAGCCTTGTGGTACCCCTGTTTTATAGTTTTTTCATCTGAGCAGTAGTTTCCTAATATGGTGACTTGTCTCCTGTGGCTTAGGAAGTTTTTCAGCCATTCGAAGGCGGTTCCTGCTAGTCCCGATTTTGCCAGGCGGCCAATTAATACGGGGTGTGAGACCGTATCAAAGGCCGCCGATAGGTCGAGCAGGATCAGGACGGCCTTTTTTCCTTGGTCCAGTGCCATCTTAAGTGTCTCTACTGTATGTAGAAGGGCCGACTCCGTGGAGTGTTTTGCCCTGAAACCTGCCTGGTTGGGGTGTAGCAGGTGGTTTTCCTCCAGATGTTTAGTCAGCTGTTTATTTACTGCTGCTTCAGTCAGTTTGAACAGTAGTGGAAGCAGCGAGATTGGGCGAAGGTTAGAGAGCGTGGTGGGATCAGGTAGGGGCTTTTTCTGCAGAGGTTTTACAGCAGCAAGCTTCCATTCGGGTGGAATGGCGGCAGTGGCCAGAGAGGAGTTTATAATCGAATTTATCATAGGATTTACCGTGTCCACCAGAGTGTGGAGCAACAGTGGGGGACACGGGTCAAATGGGGAGCCTGATTTACTGGAGAGAATGGCTAGTCGAGTGTCGTCGAGACTGATGGGAGTAAAGTTTTTTAGCTGAGGTTTACTGTTGGTTGGTCGTAAATTATCGTAAGGGGGGGGTTCTGGAGAGTCTGGGAAGTCTTTGGTAAGATTTAGTATTTTCTGTTCAAAGTAGTTAGCTATGGAGTTACAGAGTGCCAGTGAAGGTGGTATCTCTTGCCTGAGGATTCTGGGGTTCATGAACTCATCAACTATTTTGAAGATTTCTTTCTGATTGTTGTTGGACAGATTGATGACTTCTAGAAAATGGTCTTTTTTGGCGTTTTTTATCATAGAATGATATTGTTTCCTAGCGGTTTTATAGGCAAGAACTTCCTTTGTATCATAGTTAAGGCGCCATTTCTTTTCGAGGGTTCTGACCTCTGTACGTTTGTTTTTCAGAGCGGGGGACAGTGATTTTTGTTATGATTTAGGGCAAGTAAATCATCTCTGGTATAGGTAAGTATTTGATTTGTACGTACCGTAGATTGGACAGCATGACAGGCCCCGGGCCCGGCCGAGGCACGGACGGGCACAGACGGGCTTGCCTTAGGCGCGCCTTCGGCGCGAAAACGGCGCTCCCGCTGCGCTCGTCCGCTGCGCTTCCGGTGACAGCACATGATGTAGGGGGGTAGGGGGGTGTGGCCTTCAGGGGGCGTGGCCTCAGTCCTCGCCGAGATTAGCGTTTTGTCCGAGATAGGTTCGGTTACGAGTCAGCGCTAGTTCCGCTGCTCGCTGTGCTTTACAAAAAGGTGAGTGCCCTGGCGCTTTGCTAGCGCGTGGTGAGTTTTTAAAATCAACAGGTTATTTCGTGACACAAAAATAAGTTTTAACAGTTCTAAAAGCTCCCGGCTTCCGCCTCGGGAGTGAGCGATAGTCTGTATGGGGGACTGAGTGTGTGTATGGCTGTGTTAGTGAGTGAATGGATGTGTCAGTGGCATATGGGCGAGTAACTGCATATGTGGGAGGTAGTATAGGTGAGTTCTGGAGTATACTAGTGACTGTAAGTGTGAGTGAGTGATTGTGAGTGGCTGAATGAATGAGTGTGTGCTTGTTTCAGTGACTGCATATGTGACTGGCAAAGTGTTACTATGTGTATGAATAAGTGAGTGTGTGTGTGTGTATGTGTGTGTGACTGTACAGGCAAATAGAAGGCTGTCTGATTGACTCTATAGGTGAGTGAGTAGATGTGTGAGTAGCTCTATGAGTGACTGATAGTGTGTGAGTGGCTGTATGAGTGTATATATCAGTGGCAGTATTAGTGAATGAGTTGGTATATGAGTGGCTGTGTGGAGAACTGAGTGGATGTGTGTGTAGACATATGAATCAGTAAGTGGGTGTGTAAGTGCTGGTATGTGTGTGTCAATGATTTTGAGAATGGTAGTGTGGAAGTTGGAGTGGGTTTATGAAAGGTTACATGGGGTGTTAGTGGGTGCATCAGAGATTATGTGGATGATGTCATCAGTGATGGTTTTTGAGATGTCATCAGTGACATCATCAGTGATGTCACTGACCATGTCATGGGTGATGTAATATGTGAGGTCATAAGAAGTGTGTGAGGTTGTGAGTTAGAGTTAGCTCAGCATACTATAACTGCTGAATTTGTCAGGTTTTGTACAAGTGAAATGTCAGCCTGACTATAACGTGCCTGTAACCTTTGCTTTTTTCTGGGAATTTCTAAGGTTTTTTTAATTCTATTTCCTAACTATAACAGCTATGTAACCTTTGGTTTTTTCAGTGAATTTCTAACGTTTTTTTTAAGCGCTAATTCTAAACTATAACGTCCCTGTAACCTATGTTTTTTTAGAGAGTTTTAAAAAAATTCTATTTCTTAATTGTAATGTCCATTTTCTTGAGTGAGCCTGTAAGATTTTCAATTTTTCTTTTTATAATTGTATATTGTATATCATATTTATATTATACACTGCTCATTTTTTTATTTGGTGTATGTTTATCAGAAAGTACGTTAATAACTTGTAAGAATTGTTTGAGTCGGCACAACATTGTCGTATTTACTGTTGAGAATCTGTGATCAGCAAATGTATCTCACATACTGAAAAATACACAAAGAATTTTTCAAATAAATGTTAAGTCTAAATATTTAGTAAGATAATATTGTAACTTTTCTTTATGTGATCAATTTAGGAGAAATCCACCTTCACAATTTTTTTTAATTTATGGGACTATCATTTTGCACCAAATAACAAAAAGCACACACCCATACAGCCATTCACACAGCCATAGACTATCAGAGACTTATGCACCTAGTCATTTACACACTCAGATACTCATTTATCCACTCACAGTCGCACTCAGAGACCGATACAGTCTGAGCGGGTCAGTGAGTGGATGTATGAGTGTCTGAGTGGATCTGTGAGTGGGTGTATGAGTGTTTCAATGGGTCTGTGAGTGAGAGCATGAGTCTCTAATTGGGGGAGTGAATGAGTGCATGCATGAGTGTCTGTGACTGGGAGGGTGAGTGTCTGGGTGGGTCTGTGAGTGGATGCATGAGCCTTGACTGGGTGAGTCAGTGGGTGCATATATATCTGACTGAGTTTGTGAGTGGGTGTGCGAGTTTCTGAGTGTATGAGTGACTGACTGAGTCCATAAGTCTCTGAGAGAGTCTGTGACTGAGTGTGGGAGTGACTGTATGGGTGTGTGAGTGGATGTATGAGTGTCTAAGTGGATCTGTTAGTGAGTGTATGAGTGTCTCAGTGAGAATATGTGTGAGTGGGTCTGTAACTGGGTGTGTGAGTCTCTGAGTCGGTCTGTACATGGGTTCATGGCTCTCTGAGTGAGTCTGTAAGTGGGTGCAATAGGGCCCCGGTAGGTCTGTGAGCAGGTGTAGGAGTCTCTAAGTCAGTATAAGACTGTACACATGGGTCTGTGAGTGGGTCTCCAAGTAAGTGCATGAGTCTCTGAGTGGGCCTATACCTGGGTGTGTCACTTTTTGAGTGAGTCTGTAAGAGGGTGCATAATTATCTGAATAGGTATGGAAGTGAGTGCATTAGTATCTTAGTGGGTATGTGACTGGCTGTATAAGTGTGTGAGTGGTTATGTGAATGGGTGTATAAGTGCCTGAGTGAGCTTGTGAGTGTGTACATGAGTGTGTGACAATGACCAGCGAGTGTGTAAAAATATATATATCTTTTTAATATATTTTCACCAATATTTGCGAAGAGGCCACGCTATTTCCAATGTCCCCATGATGGAACAGGGGTCTGCGCTGGTGGTCACGTTGTTGTTCCAAATATCGCCCGCAGTTAAAAAAAAAGATTTGAAAATATAACATGTGTCACTAACACACGCATTTCCCAAACATGGGGTCAGAATATCTCCACCCTTACCCCTTATGTTAGCTTTCACGCAAATGTTCAGCCCCAGGAAGCATTCCCGAACAATAAAATGGTGGCCACAACTTTCTGTTCAGGTTGCATCCAGCCCATCACAGCATTTCTGTTGGCATGCACATCCGCGTATAATTGTGAAACCACAGCAAAATATCCACAGTCAAATATATCTATAATTTTGCGCTTAAATTTCTCAAAAACTACTGGACAGATTTGCACCAAATAACAAAAAGCAGAATCTGTGTAACAACATATATCTTTCTGCCAAATTTGGTGTAAATCCGTCCAGTTACAAACACACTCTTTTTTGTGCCCCTATATCTCAGTACCCACAGCATGGATCCTCCCCAAACTTTCCATGACACACAGAACCTACTTAACCACTTTGCTTGGAAAATTTCATGATGATTGATCAAACAATGCCAAAGTAATAGGCAAGTCAAAATATATATATATATATATTCACAGAAAAAACCATAGGTTATAGTGGATATATAGTTAGGAATTTGCATTTACAAAACCTTGAAAATTCAATGAAAAAACCATTGGTTTTAGGCCATATATAGTTAGGGATTTGCATTTACAAAACCTTATTTTACTCGCATAAAACCATTGAAATTCCATATATAGTTATAAGCGCTAACTATATATCGCGCACCCGCAATCCACTGCTGATGATGTCACATATTACATCATTCATGACATGGTTAGTGACATCACTGATGACATCACTGATGACATCTCAAATGACATCACTGATGACATCACTGATGACATCATCCAGTGACTGTATGTTTCTGTAAAGTTACAATATCTCTTACATATTGAAGAATGAGTGGATATATAAGTGTCTGGATGAAGGATTTAGTAGGTGCATGACTGACTGTATGAGTGAGTGATTAAATGTGTCTCACTGAGTGCATGGGTTAGTGACTAAACTGTCTTAATTTGTGCATCATTATGTCTGTTGTTCTGTAAACTGTTGCATGTGTTGATAAGTAGCTATATGAGTAACTATATGGGTTATTGATTGGTTGCCCAAGTATTTGTATGGGATACTGAGTGTGTGTGTGGGTGGCTGGGAGGTGTGTGACTCTGTGCATAGATGTGTGAGCAGTTGATTCACTAGATGTATGGTTTCAAAAGTGCATGTGGAAACAGCTGTATGGGCGGTTGACTGTGTGCATGAGTGTATTGGTGAGTGAATGGATATCTCAGTGCTACATGTCAAAGTAAGTACATATGTAAAACACAGTACATGTGAGAGTTGACATATATAAATAACTGTGCATAAGAGCCAGTGGATGTGTGAGTGGCTGTATGGATCATTGTGAACTTGTATCAGGGATTGTATAAGAGAGTAAAGTAAATATATGTTAGTATATGTTTGAATAAGTAAAGTTTGTATAACTGTATATTTGAGGAAATGGAGGTGTGATTGATTCTTTGCATGACTGACTAGGTGTGTGAGTAACTCCATGGATGAGTGACAGTCTGTGAGTGTCTGTTTACACTGATTGTATCTAAGGTTATATTAGAGTCTGAAGAGGTTCATCGTATTATCACATGAATGATATCATCAGTGATGTTATCAGTCATGTCAAATGAGATGTTTTCAGTGATGTCATCAGTGATGTCATTTGAGATGTCATCAGTGATGTCATCAGTGATGTCACTAACCATGTCATGAATGATGTAATATGTGACATCATCAGCAGTGGATTGCGGGTGCGCGATATATAGTTAGCGCTTATAACTATATATGGAATTTCAATGGTTTTATGCGAGTAAAATAAGGTTTTGTAAATGCAAATCCCTAACTATATATGGCCTAAAACCAATGGTTTTTTCATTGAATTTTCAAGGTTTTGTAAATGCAAATTCCTAACTATATATCCACTATAACCTATGGTTTTTTCTGTGAATTTCATTGGTTTTTTAATAGCAAATATGAAAAGCTTTAAAATGTCAAGTACGTGATAGATAAAAACATTTTCGTATTTATGCACGCTGATGTGCTTTGAACGCTGCACCCCCCCCTCCCCTCTTTTGTCTTAGTAGTACTCTCTCTTTGCAGATACTGAAGGGTAGTTAACGCAGGCCTTTACCCCCGTTGTAATCCGACGTGCCTGCTTGTCTCTCCATTTGATTGATTGTTGTCCAAGCATTTACTGTTTTAGAATTGGTTCTCTTTGGATCATTCTCTATTTACAAACAAGCACAAAGTCGCAATACTCTGTTTAGTCTTTGCAGATAGTGAAAAATCGTGTAAAAAAATAAAAGTAATCGAGCAAAATCAGTAGGCCACTAATTGGATCTCTTTTTGACCTCGCTAAAATAGAAATATTAGGAACAACCCTTCATGAGAAATACGAAAATAGTGAGATGAACTGAGCTCCACACCATGAGGGCTGCAAGACAACTCGGCTCCATCACCCATCCTGCACAAAATAACGACAAACCCTATGCAAATATTAAAAATATAGACAACACACCAGCAAAGAAACAGGGTAAAACATTTTATTAAAAAACTATTTACATAACGTTGGTTTATAAGATGATGTCAGTAGTGGACCGATGTGTGAATAGGTCGAAAGCAGCACAAGGCTCCAAGATCCGGATGGCAAGCTCCTGGATGTTGGGTGCCAGAGTTCAGAGTTCTGAGTTTGAGCCTTTTTCAATGCCTGTGCTTTGTTGAATCAAAATGGCGGCTTGACACAAAGCTGACTCAAGCGTTGCTACTGATGCTATGCAGACCAAAACTGGTTTTCAGTTTGTACATTTTTCTAGATTTTTCAATCCAAGTTTGGTTGACTTTGTAGAACGATGGCTTCAAATTTTCAACATACGGTGTGCTGGCGCTGACTGGGAGGGGCCGCTTCGCTCCTGCCCCCTCCCCAAGTAAGATTTTCATACGTGAAAGTACGTTAATGGTTTTGGTCCCTGAGTTGCTTCGATGTCACTGCCATTCTCAAATGGCATAAGTTCTGGATGTTGGGTGCCATAGTTAAGAGTTCTGAGCAGCGCTTGTAACACTGTCTTGTAGCGATTGTGGTGCCCGGGGGTCGAGGGATGGTACTACTATCAAGATCCCGAAGATGGTATGCGTGTGGGGACGTTTGTAGAAGAGGCAGAGTGAACTACAGTGACCAGCATTCCAAGGGGCAAGCAGGAAGAGCCATGAGACCTAAGGCATATTAGCCCCTCCCCTTCTCATGGAAGGTGCTTGTCAATTTTTGTTTGTTGAGAGGATCGGAGTGGCGGAAGGTGTTCCCCGCCGGATTCCAGCGAGAAGCTAGAAGATTCCTGGATTTGAGAAGCCGTGATTACCCAGCGTTTGGAACTGTCAGCGCTTTTCTGATAAGTACTCAAAAAACGGAAAAACAGGCTCGTTTTCGTTTTCTGCCTTGTTGTTTAAAAGTCCCTAGCTAGTTAGATTAGGGCACTCTTGGGACGTTTGCTTGTTCTTGAAACTCATATTAGGCAGCGTTCTGCCTGAAGACGCGCTGCGCTAATATTCCTTGTACTGTCTCGCCAGAGAGGGTTTCTGGGAGACGTAGTCTCAGAACTGTTTATTATTTTGTTTGTTTTGTCACGGACAGTTCTTGCCACACAGAGAAAGAGACATTATTCCACGGACGTTTTCTTGTGGGTTCCCTGAAGCAATCTTGTGGCTGACACTGAGAGCGGTTTGTGCCATTTTAAACAACCGCTATTTTTTTACTTCCTTTTTGACTACCTCAGGCCACAGTTTCTGAACTCATTACAGAACGAGTCATAGTCCTTGCAGGCTTGCTGTGGTGTCCTCTATTCACTGCCAGGGTTTTGTATGATTCCGGTGAGTGGTGTGCCTACAAATTGCTTCATATACTGTCCGAGACACCTGAAGTGTAGTGTTGACTGTGTTCCTTACTTTTCCCTAATCAGGTGGGTCCTCTCCTGCTGTCCTAAGCATCTTGGTGACCAGACTCCCGGGGGATCCCAAGGAATCATCGCTACCCATTTTTTATTTTATCCACTTCCCCTTTCCCGGCTAGGTACGTGTGCGCACAGTGTGTTTCGCTTCCACTGTGGGTTCCGTGTCTGGTGGGGTAAGGAGAGCTTAGCATCCGAAGTCGTTTCTGCCGGACACCCTGAGCTAAGGTTAGTGGCGTGTGTGAGCCTGCGCTGCTGCCTATCCATGACAGATTGACAAGCCCAAGTTGAAACACCGGCCCGAACGATGAATGTCGAGGCAGTCTTGGCCTCTCTGGTGGAAGGCATGGCCGCCTTACAACAGGAAGTAGCCACTTCCAGAGCTGAAAATCAAACCCTGTATAAAGAAGTGGGCACCTTAAGAAGGGAAGTCGCAGGACTAGTCCAGAAAGGAACAGGAGGGAGTCCTTATATTAAACCTGCTACCTTACCTCCCCCTGGCGCAAAAAAACCTATAGAAGTAGAAGGGGGTGGGTTCTCTGTTCCCCCTCAATTAGCCACCTCTAGTGCCTCCTCGGCTGAAGCCGCTCATACCGTTCATGTGGTGCAGACCGTAGGCGTTCCTTTAGCTTCCCCTGAACGCTTTTACGGAGACCCCCGTAAGTTTGAAACATTCCTGAATCAATGTAGGTTACATTTTTTATGTAAGCCCGGGGTATTTCAGGACGATTCTGCTAAGACAGCTTTTATGATGTCTTATATGGGGGGTAATGCTGCTAGCTGGAACATCCCTTTGCTGGAGAAGAACGACCCAGTGTTGCACGATTCTTCTGCTTTTTGTGTTGAGTTGCGCAAACTTTTTGATCGCAAATCTCACATGTTGACCCTGGATAGGGAACTACTCACCATACGTCAAGGTTCGCAGGACTTGCTGACTTATATCACCTCATTCAATAGGTTGGTGGTAGAGACCGATTGGCCCCCTGCAAAACGCATCTCGTTATTTTATCAAGGCCTTCGTGGTGAATTAAAAGACGTCCTTGCACAAGTGGTACAGTTACCCGACACCTGTGAAGAATTCATTGATTTGACTGTCCAGTTGGACCACAGGCTCCTAGAGAGAAGAGGGGATAGATCACGAGGAGACAATCGCCCTTTCTACCCTCGCTTTAGAGGTCCGATAGAAGAACGTTCCAAACCCTCCGAAGGTCCTGAACCCATGCAAATCGGTGGTATCCGTGGACGGCTGCCACAGGAAGAAAAAGAGAAAAGGCGTCGTTTGAAGCAATGTCTCTATTGCGGTAAAGGGGGTCACTTCATTAAGGACTGTAGAGCCCGGAACACCGTTCCAGCCAGAAACCCCGTCCCAAGGATACAAGCTCTAGTACAGTCCGATCAACCGACGGAAAACTGAAGAACCCAAACCAGGAAGAGGTCTCTGTCTTGGGTTGTTTGCCGCAAATGATCTCCCCATGTCTTGCAAACACGTTGCATCCTGCCGTGGCGCATATGAACCTTCAAATCGTTCTCTGGGTCACCCCACAGAAATCATTGAATATAGATGCCTTAGTAGATTCAGGAGCCACCGGGAACTATATTGATCAGGAGTTTGCCATGAAGATCGGAATTGCATGTGAGAAAAAAGAAAAACCGGAGTTGGTGAAAGCCCTGGATGGAACTGTTTTATCATTGGGTCCAGTGGCCTACCACACCTGTCCCATGCTGATGCACATTGGAAACAATCATCAGGAATACATCCAGTTTGATCTCATTGATGCCCCCCAGTTTCGGCTCATCCTGGGAATGCCCTGGTTAACTCTACATGATCCAAAGGTCTGTTGGGCCGCACGCACTATCACCTTGTCATCCGATTACTGTCAGGAACATTGTACTCAGGTTTCTTCGGTTCCCTGCACTACCGAACTCTCGTCTTCTCTTTGTCTGGCGGCTGCATGTCCTCTTGAGCGATACTGTTGTGCCACGATACTTCCCTTGGAGTATCAGTCGTTCTCCCCTGTGTTTGACAAACAACAGGCTACCCAATTGCCGCCACACAGGGTATACGACTGCAGAATCGATCTCGTACCAGGAGCAGATATTCCATGTAGCAGGGTCTATGCCATGACCGAGAAGGAGACAGAATACCTGAAAACATACATTGAAGAGAACTTAGCATCGGGATTCATCAGGCACTCATCATCTCCTGCCTCATCCCCTATGTTTTTTATTCCAAAGAAGGATTGCGCAGAATTGAGGCCCTGTATCGACTACCGAGCCATTAACCGTGTGACCATCAAAAACCGGTACCCTCTCCCCTTGATACCTGTGCTCATGGACCAACTCAAAGGAGCCAGATACTTTACCAAACTCGATCTGCGTGGAGCCTATCATCTGGTGCGTGTCAAAAAAGGGGATGAGTGGAAGACAGCATTTCGAACGAAGCTGGGCCTGTTTGAATATAGGGTAATGCCCTTTGGGCTGTGCAATGCCCCCGCCGCATTTCAGTTTTTCATGGACGAGGTTCTGCGGGGTTGTCTAGAAACCTATTGCATAGTCTACATCGATGACATCCTGGTGTATTCCTCCTCTCTTTCCGAACATGTCATGCATGTGAAGTCTGTGCTAGACCGGTTACAACGTAACTCTCTCTACGCCAAGTTGGAGAAATGCTTGTTCCACGTCCAGGAAGTGTCCTTCCTTGGGTACATCATCAACGAGAAAGGCTTTCAAATGGACTTGAGTAAAGTGGAGGCGATACTCAATTGGACTACACCCAAAACCGTGAAAGCTGTACAAAGCTTTCTCGGTTTCGCAAACTACTATCGTAGATTCATCAAGGATTTCTCCAGGATCATACATCCGATTTCTTGTTTGCTAAGGAAGAATACGCCTTTTGTGTGGAGTAAAGATGCGGACGCGTCTTTTCAATACCTGAAGAAGCAGTTTACTCAAGCTCCTATTCTTCGTCACCCTGACTCACAACTACCATTTATACTGGAAACCGACGCATCTCAATTTGCTGTGGGGGGAGTGCTTTCCCAAAGACACCCTAGTACGGGCCAAGTACACCCTGTTGCCTTCTTCTCTAAAAAGCTCACGCCATGTGAGGTGAACTATGCCATAACAGACAAAGAACTTTTAGCTATAAAAAGAGCATGTGAGGAATGGCGTCATTATCTACTAGGCGCAGTACATACAGTTGAGATCTATACTGATCACCGGAATTTGTTATTTTTGAAAACAGCTAAGGCCCTCACTCCCCGACAGTTACGGTGGTCTCTGTTTTTCTCTGACTATAACTTCATTATCAAATACAAACCCGGACCCCAAAATGGGAAGGCAGATGCGCTGTCACGTCTGGGGGATGGAGAACTGAGAAAGACCGAAGACATAGAAACACCTTTGATCCTTCAGGAAACAACTGCAAGCGTGGGATCTGTAGCTCTCCTGTCGTCAAACAACTTTCTTGAGGACGTGAAAATAGCCCTTGCAGATATGAACATACTTGAATGGATACAAGAGGATCCAGAGCATCGCACGGAAAAGGATGATCTCGCCTACCAGGATGCTGCGCTGTTTATCCCCACCGTTGCCCTAAGACAACGAGTTTTGGCCTGGTCTCATGATTCGGTTCTGGGGGGTCACATGGGAATGTACAAAACTATTGCTATCGTGGAGCGTTCCTTCTGGTGGCCTCAGCTAAGAGAGGAAGTCCGGTCTTATGTGAGGAACTGTGCCATCTGTACGCAAGGAAAAGCTGTGCATGCTCGACCGGTGGGACTACTGAGACCCTTGCCCATACCTCCCCAGCCTTGGCACACTCTCTCCATGGATTTTATTGTTGAGATGCCCCCTTGTGATGGAATGACAGTGATATTAGTTGTCGTCGATCACTTGACGAAGATGGGCCATTTCATACCTCTGGAGGAGGTCCCCACGTCTACGGAATTAGCAAAAGTGTTTCTTCAACATATAGTCCGGGCCCATGGTCTTCCTTGTGTATTGATCACCGACAGGGGTTCTCAGTTCACTTCTCGATTCTGGAAGGCGTTATGTACCACCTTGAACATTGATGCCCGTCAATCCTCCAGCTACCACCCTCAGACGGATGGAAAGACAGAGCGCCTGAACCAGACCCTGGAGCAATATCTTCGTTGTTTCTCTCTGAGGAATGATATGGACTGGACTGTGTTACTGTGGATGGCCGAATTCGCATACAACAATGCCGTGCACTCAACACTGGGTTGTTCGCCTTTTTTTTGTCTCCATGGGTACCATCCACACATCCTTCCCTTTGAGTGGCCTGTCCATTCCCCTGTTCCTAGCATCCATGAACACCACGCCCATCTGAGAGCGGTGCTGTTGGATGCACGAAAACAGCCTGGCCGATGCCCAGTCCGCGCAGAAACGCTTCGCTGACAGGAAGAGGAGGGTCGAACCGGCATATGGGGTGGGAGACAAGGTGTGGCTCTCCACCAAGAATCTCCACATTAAAGGGCATACCAAACTGACACCCAAATACGTGGGCCCCTATAGTATAGTTGAAGTGATCAACCCTGTTGCTGTGAAACTCCTGCTCCCGGTGGGTTGGAAGATTCATCCTGTGTTCCATGTCTCCCTCCTGGTTCCCTGCCCTCCCAGTATGAGGCTCCCGGTAGCTCCGCTTCCTATTGATGTGGATGGTCAGGAGGAATTTGAGGTGCAGTCCATCCTAGATTCCCGTATGGCGAGGGGCAGGATCCAGTACTTGGTGGAGTGGAAAGGTTACGGCCCGGAAGATCGGTCTTGGGAACCCTTAGGGAATCTGCACTGTCCGGAACTGGTTGACCGGTTCCATGCCCTGCATCCGGGCAAGCCTGGTCGACCGCCGAGTCGGCAGTCCTCGAGAGGGGGTTCTGTAGCGATTGTGGTGCCCGGGGGTCGAGGGATGGTACTACTATCAAGATCCCGAAGATGGTATGCGTGTGGGGACGTTTGTAGAAGAGGCAGAGTGAACTACAGTGACCAGCATTCCAAGGGGCAAGCAGGAAGAGCCATGAGACCTAAGGCATATTAGCCCCTCCCCTTCTCATGGAAGGTGCTTGTCAATTTTTGTTTGTTGAGAGGATCGGAGTGGCGGAAGGTGTTCCCCGCCGGATTCCAGCGAGAAGCTAGAAGATTCCTGGATTTGAGAAGCCGTGATTACCCAGCGTTTGGAACTGTCAGCGCTTTTCTGATAAGTACTCAAAAAACTGAAAAACGGGCTCGTTTTCGTTTTCTGCCTTGTTGTTTAAAAGTCCCTAGCTAGTTAGATTAGGGCACTCTTGGGACGTTTGCTTGTTCTTGAAACTCATATTAGGCAGCGTTCTGCCTGAAGACGCGCTGCGCTAATATTCCTTGTACTGTCTCGCCAGAGAGGGTTTCTGGGAGACGTAGTCTCAGAACTGTTTATTATTTTGTTTGTTTTGTCATGGACAGTTCTTGCCACACAGAGAAAGAGACATTATTCCACGGACGTTTTCTTGTGGGTTCCCTGAAGCAATCTTGTGGCTGACACTGAGAGCGGTTTGTGCCATTTTAAACAACCGCTATTTTTTTACTTCCTTTTTGACTACCTCAGGCCACAGTTTCTGAACTCATTACAGAACGAGTCATAGTCCTTGCAGGCTTGCTGTGGTGTCCTCTATTCACTGCCAGGGTTTTGTATGATTCCGGTGAGTGGTGTGCCTACAAATTGCTTCAGATACTGTCCGAGACACCTGAAGTGTAGTGTTGACTGTGTTCCTTACTTTTCCCTAATCAGGTGGGTCCTCTCCTGCTGTCCTAAGCATCTTGGTGACCAGACTCCCGGGGGATCCCAAGGAATCATCGCTACCCATTTTTTATTTTATCCACTTCCCCTTTCCCGGCTAGGTACGTGTGCGCACAGTGTGTTTCGCTTCCACTGTGGGTTCCGTGTCTGGTGGGGTAAGGAGAGCTTAGCATCCGAAGTCGTTTCTGCGGACACCCTGAGCTAAGGTTAGTGGCGTGTGTGAGCCTGCGCTGCTGCCTATCCATGACATGTCTGAAGCTTATTTCCACCTACTGCAGCTTCACTATTCTCAAAGTAAGTGAGTGTCGTTTATGGACCTGACTGCATTAGAAAACAATGTGATATGTTACCTTCCTAAACAGCTTGACGGAGGCCCCTGAGGGGCGGTGTGTCGGCCATGGACTCGGAGAAGACGCTTGGCTCCGACACCCTCCCCAAGTCTTATAGCACTGGTGTAGCCTGAGATCGCCCCCGACATAGGCGGCCGGCTCCCGGGGTCCGGCGGAACTTTTTGCCTTTTGATGACTCTTCAATTCTGAACCTTGTCCCATCCAGCTGAGTTGCGCCCACTCTTGCGGCTACAGCGTCTTGCCCACCATCCAGCTGAATTGCGCCCACTCTTGCGGTGCAGCGATAGGCGGCTGCCACAGGACTCTCAAAATGGCGGCCGGCTCTTCGGTTTTGGGCCTGGTCCACTAAAATGGCCCTGGGACACCTTTGAACTCGGACGCTTCCCTGATAGGGCTTGGGTCCCATTCTCGAAAAGCGTCCCCTCAGCCGTGAAGATTCTACAAAAGTCTTGGGGGCCTCCGACTCCCGCAGGCTTCTGGTGGGGAGCGGCTGCCATGATTGCTCGTGGAATGGCCACGACGGAGCTACGAGATGGTAGTGGTCTCATGCTGACGCCAGCTTTAGTCTGAAACATCCAGAAACACTGTAGACTACCAATTCGATCAGTTCCGGTAGCGCCCCAACATGACCCGGAAGAGAAGAACTTGCCCTCCCCTCTTTGACTGATGGTTCTTGTTGCCTGTCCCCTCTGTTGTCATTTAACAGAACTTTTTGGACTGCTGAAAGGGGTTGTGTTCCGAACGCTGGTTGGTGGAGACATTTTGACTATATTCTTGACCTACGTTGTCGCGTAATGCGTTATATGACACGCCGCGTTACCGCACCCGGAAGTGATCCGAGGCGCGGCGCGCAGCGCGTAACGTAAGCATAACAGGTCATGTGACTTGTTAATAAAACTTTTCATTGGTTCATTTTACTTTTGTTAATTTAATGATGAAAAGCTTGGTCATATGACCTAAAAATTACGCTTTTTATTGTTTTCGAACAATATTTTTTTTTCAAACATATGTTATAATATTCCAGGCTAATGTACTTTCCCGGAAAATTTACAACTGTCTTGTAAGTAAAATATATTCCTTTTTCGAGAAAAAGGGCATTTCTTCCTTCCATGACGGAGCCGTTGAGTAAAAGAGATTCGGCCTGCTGTCTTAGTCGACGATACGCCTGATTATCAGATTCTTATCGATCACTTTATATTGCAGACATGAAAAACACAACTGCCCTTAAGCATTTATCTTTACTGCGTTCCTACATATTATACCTTTTATCCGTCATGTAATTGGACTGCTTTATTTCACTTGCCTTTACTGATTCGAAAACAGTGACTAAAAGTAAAAACTTTACCAATGTAAATACTACTACCGTGTTTTGTTTTAAAAACCTTTATTGTGAAAATGTCAGTATACAAATACGGGCCTATAACCACGTGGGCCGGCCACGGAGCAAACTGAAATCGTATATGATGAGGAGACATTTACACTGTAGAAGAACGTAACGAGCGGGCCATTAGGTTGCAAGAACAAAGGTGTCTAACAGTTGCGGAATCGGTGGACGTACATTTTGTAATTAAAATACGACAGGGCCACTTACAATAACATTTTCTAGATATACATTTGCGGGCAAGGAGTTACGAGTCCCATTTATACCGGCGCCATTTTGGGCGAGGCCGGGCAGGTCCAAGATATAGTCAAAATGTCTCCACCAACCATCGGCCAGACCAGAACCCCTTTCGGCCCTTTATGCTACAAGATGGTGTCTTCCATTCAGAAAATATTGTTGGCAGCATTTTGAAAGGAAACAGAAACAGCCGTTCTCCTAGTGAGTTTCACATTGTTACATTTAGGAAGAATGTTGAAGAGTAGTATGTGGAAAATCTGAAGCCATTTTTCTACAAACTCTCAATCAGACTTGGATGGAAAAAAAAAACCTGAAGAATGTACAAACTGAAAACCAATTTTTGTCTGTATAGCATCAACAGTAACGCTTGAGTCAGCTTTGTGTCAAGCCGCCATTTTCATTCAATCAATAGCGTCCCCCTGCACACATTCAGGGACCTGGTCGTGTCTTCAGATGAAACGGATTGTAGGAAAAGAAGCAGAAAGGAAAAGGAAAAAAGTTCCGCCGGACCTCGGGAGCCGGCCGCCTATGTCATGTGCCACCTTTGGCCACACCAGGGCAATAGTGAAGCTGCAGCAGGTGCAAATAAGCTTCAGACAGTCTTACAAGCACTGCTCAGAACTCTCAACTGAGGCACTCAACATCCAGGACTTGCCATTCGGATCTTGGCGCCTTGTGCTGGTTCCGACCTATTCACACATCGGTCCACTACTGACATCACCTCATAAGCCAACGGGGCACCCCACGCCGACTTTCGGCGCAGCATTGTAGGATGGCCACACCAGTGCGGCAACTTGCTGGACACAACATCGGGGCCATCCAGATCTCGGCGCGTTCGACTCACTGTACCGCAAGAGTGACCGCAACTCAGCTGGACACGCCATCTTTCGGCGCAGCATTGTAGGATGGCCACACCAGTGCGGCAATTTGCTGGACACCACCTCGGTGCCATCCGGATCTCGGCGCGTTCGAGTCACTGTACCGCAACAGTGACCGCAACTCAGCTGGACACGCCGTCTTTCGGCGCAGCATTGTAGGATGGCCACACCAGTGCGGAAATTTGCTGGACACCACCTCGTGCCATCCGGATCTCGGCGCGTTCGAGTCACTGTACCGCAACAGTGACCGCAACTCAGCTGGACACGCCGTCTTTCGGCGCAGCATTGTAGGATGGCCACACCAGTGCGACAATTTGCTGGACACCACCTCGGTGCCATCCGGATCTCGGCGCGTTCGAGTCACTGTACCGCAAGAGCAGGAGAAACTCAGCTGGACACGCCGTCTTTCGGCGCAGCATTGTAGGATGGCCACACCAGTGCGGCAATTTGCTGGACACCACCTCGGTGCCATCCGAATCTCGGCGCGTTGTGCTGCCTTCGGCCTATTCGCACATCGGTCCGCTACTGACGCCGCCTCACGTGCCAACGGATTTTCTACGCTTTTTGTAGCCCTATGCCGCATAACAGGTCATGTGACTTGTTTATAAAACTTTTCATTGGTTCATTTTACTTTTGGTTTCCTAAAGATGGAAGGCTTGGTCATATGACCTAAAAATAACACTTTTCATTGGTTTAGAACATTTTTTTTTCCCAAACGATGAAAGCCCCACCTTGTTTCTGGATCATTCAGACTGAAGCTGGCGTCAGCATGAGAGCACCACCATCTCGTGGCTCCGTCGTGGTCATTCCGCGAGCAATCATGGCAGCCGCTCCCCACCGGAAGCCTGCGGGAGTCGGGGGCCCCCAAGACTTTTGTAGAATCTTCACGGCTGAGGGGACGCTTTTCGAGAATGGAGCCCAAGCCCTAGCAGGCAAGCGTCCGAGTTCCAAGGTGTCCCAGGGCCATTTCAGTGGACCAGGCCCAAAACCGAGGAGCCGTCCGCCATTTTAAGAGCCATGTGGCAGCCGCCTACCGCTGCACTGCAAGAGTGGGAGCAACTCAACAACATGGTGAGCGAGACGCTGTAGCCGCAAGAGCGGGCGCAACTCAGCTAGATGGCCGCCACCTGGGGAGGCCCGTTCACGCCGCCTCCCCCACGCCCCCCCCCCCCCCCCCGGGGCGCCGCACGCCAATTTTCGGAGCAGCATTGTAGGATACCAAAACCAGTGCGGCAGTTTACTGGACATCACCTGGGTGCCTGTCGTACATGTTGTGTCAGCCATGGGACACTGGACACAGTCCCATCAACATCTCAACGCGTTCTGCTGCCTTGGGACTATTCGCACAACAGACCGCTACTGACGAGGCCTCCCCCCGCACCACCCGGGACGCCCCACGCTGTTTTTCTGTGCTGCATTGTAGGATTCCAAAACCAGTGCGGCACCCAGGCGACATCACCTGGGTGCCGTCCAGAACTCTGCACGTTGTGCTGCCTTGGGACTATTCGCACAAAAGACAGCTTCTAACCATTGTTGCTTTTTGAGTTGAAAAATGTTTAAATGTTTTTAGTTTTTGTTCCGTTCATTATAGTTAAAAGTTAATAAAGTTTTATAATCTTAGTTTGTTGGAGTGTTATCTATTTTTTTTAAAACGGGTGAATAGGGCCTTGAATCGGGTTATTGTCATGTGTGGGCTTTGGAAGTGTGCTGCTGCAGGATCGGACATTTCAAACTCAAATGCACGTTCTTTTTCTTACCTTTCCGAAGCATGGAGCGCAATAGCAGTCAGAGAAAGGGTGATGCACGTGTTGAACACTACCTGACCTGGCAAGTTGCTGGCAGTGCCCCCCCGCCCGCTCCTGAAAGAGGGCACACACACACCGCCGCCCCGAGTACTTCACAAATCTTTAAAAGACCATGCGCTTGTTCATGAGGCTTAAATGGTTTATCACCTCTTCTAGAACCCCTGCATCGACCCTCTGACGTTTCCTGGAAAAATTACCATGTAACACAATACCAAGCCCTGTCAGCTGAAACCCCCAAGGAATCGTGGGGCATATTATCAAGGGGGTTTATCTCCGCTTTTTTGGCTTTAAAAGCCAAGAAAGCGGAGATAAAATTATCTCCCTATTACCAAGCTGTCGCTAACACCAGTTAGTGACAGCTAAAAGGAGATAGCGACCATCTTGGGCCCCGCTTTGCATGTCAGTGATACTTATCACTAATAACATGCAAAGTGGCGTGCCAAGATGTTAGCGACTGGAAACAGTCCCTAACATCGCTTTCTCCTATTACCAACTTTTGGAGATATTCGCGCTAAGCGCGAATATCTCCAAAATCTAACACCTGCCCTGAGCAGTTCTTAGCCATGTTATCCAATGGGAGGTGGATAACATGGCTAAGAGCATTTGCTCGATAATACATGAATATCGCTGACTTTTCTGCGATAATAGCAAGGTTTATCTGCGATAAAAATCGCCGATGTGCGGCGATAATTTTTGTCTCTAAACAAGTTAGAGACAAAAATTATCGCTAGTTGTTCGTAATATGCCCCCGGGTTTTTGCTTGCAGAAATCGGGAGGCGGGAGACTAGCACTGAAATCAGTAGTCACACGCCTGAATCGGGACGGTTGGCATGTCTGAATTCTCTACAGCTGGGGCCATAAACTACATCCGCAGGGGTAGGTGATAGCCTGGGACCAGCCTGGCATCTAAAATGGCTGCCGTGCACGACAAAATTGTGGCATTGGAAAAAAGGCAAGATGGCGCAGCCGCTGGAAGAGATGTATCAACATATATCAGCCTCCTCAGCCACCCTCAGGAAACATAGGGGATTAGGATACGTCTCCCGCACCCCCTTATACCTAGTAATTTAATTAACGAAGCACAAAATGGCGAATTCCCGTTTCGCTACCAGTTTGCGGCCCAGTTCGCGGCCCGTGAAGCGCTTCTACCGTGAAAAATCATTTTTTTTTTTTCCCCACGGGACCCTTTAATAACCCCAACAACATTCCTAGGGGGTCAAGAGGGTGATACCTTGCCCCCTTTCATTAAATTCCCCCTTCGTTTTTCACCTCTTCTTCTCTCTCGATCCTACCGAGAGACAAGATGGCGGCCGCTCCGGACTGTCACGCAGCAAAAAAAAAAAAAGCTCACGCACAGCCGCTGGAAGAGATGTATCAACATATATCAGCCTCCTCAGCCACCCTCAGGAAACATAGGGGATTAGGATACGTCTCCCGCACCCCCTTATACCTAGTAATTTAATTAACGAAGCACAAAATGGCGAATTCCCGTTTCGCTACCAGTTTGCGGCCCAGTTCGCGGCCCGTGAAGCGCTTCTACCGTGAAAAATCATTTTTTTTTTCTTTTCCCCACGGGACCCTTTAATAACCCCAACAACATTCCTAGGGGGTCAAGAGGGGGATACCTTGCCCCCTTTCATTAAATTCCCCCTTCGTTTTTCACCTCTTCTTCTCTCTCGATCCTTCCGAGAGACAAGATGGCGGCCGCTCCGGACTGTTTAGAATGTTGACAGACACCGGAGAGCCAATCAGCTTTCTGCGCGCAAAGTTCCGAAACGCGAAAAGTAAGCGGACCGGATCGCTGCCCGGAGCGCTGTTACAGATATATATCTTGATTTAAACGTTAATTTCTCAAAATCCACTGAAGCACATATATTGAGACCTAGCAAAGGCACATCGGGCTAACAGTCCCTACAATTTTGCCAAGTCTCGTGTAAATCCATTCAGCCGTTCGGGCTAAAAGTGAGTCCAACCGCCCTATGGAAAACTCAATGTTAAAAACGCGTTTTGGGACCCCCCTTTTTTCTCAGCCCCCCCTTGACGAACCCCCCCCAAATTTCCAGGAGCTGCTCAGAAACAAAATGTGCCATTTTCCTGAAAATTTCAACCGATTCCGTCCACAAACGCCAAAGTTATTAGACATAGATCTTTCAGAAATCCCATAGGGAAAAAATCCTAACTATATATACCTACTGGCGACCGCCAGTAGGTAATATATATATATATATATATATATATATATATATATATATATATATATATATATATATATATATATATATATATATATATACATATATATTGTTAGAAAGAAAAGTAGATGTATGGTAAAAGAAAAGGCAAGGCATGTACCCGTGCTATCCTTATAGTGGTGATATGCTACCACCTTAACTAGAGTTAAGTAGCACAAGTTCATTGGTGGCAGCATACTGTGTCGTGATCAGTAGTTTTACCCTTTGTAACTGGAGTGAAATCTACAGGCTCACTCACGTATTTTTAAGTCCTGCTACTGTGTGCTTAACTCACCATTGACCTACATCAGGAAGATGTGGAGTGCTTTGCAGCTCAGGGGTAGTAACTCTTTGCTGAATGTATGTGTTCCTGGGAAGGATACTGTACAGGGATAGAGCAGTGCTGTGCAGTCCGTGTATGTTTAGTGCTTGCACTTATTGTATGTATGCATGAGAGGACTACATTATATGAGAGATGTAGGGCTGTGCAATGCATGCAAAACGAAAGCATGTACTAGGTGTGTTTGTGCTTGTGAGAAGTTCAATACATGAAGGTTGAAGTATTGTGCAGTGGGCACATGGTGAGTGTATGTTCTGGCAGTGTTTGGGTTTGTAAATAGCACACCATGGTACAATGTGGAAAAGCTACAGTGCTGAACAGTGCACACAGATTGAATGTGGGTTCTTAATGTGTGTGTCTGTGGTGGCACAATACATGGAGGTAACAGTACTGGTCAGTGTGTGCTGTGTAAATACAGTGACTGCAAGTGTGCCTGTAATGGTTAATTTAATGGAGGAATCTGGGTTCGATTTGAGTAGCCCAGGGCTGCCTGTTGAAGACCTGAGGAGTAGAGGAATCCCCCAGAGAGATTTGTGTATTGATGCATTCTTGTGAGCTGGGTGGGACACACTGGAGGAAAGAAGAGAGAGACTTCCCCTATACACTTCAGAAAGGTGCTCTTTGATTCAGTGATAGATCACAAAGAAGGGGCCTGGGCACATCTCAGGAAGGAGATAGGGCTAATAAGAGGAATTATAAAGGGTAGGGCCAAGAGCCCAGGATTAACCTTTTGATGCACATAACACTGTGGCTGATATCTAGCTGTTGGCTCTAGTCACTCCCATGACCGTTGTTTTGGGACTTTCGTTCTTTGAGGAGGAAAGAAAAGAAAAGTGTATACTTCAAAAGAAACGAATCCTCAACATAAAACTTCAAAAGACTCCGAATCTAAGTCACACGTGGGGCCGATTACAATGTGGCCCGTAAAAGTTCAGGGCCGCATTGTAATGGGCCGCTCGGTTTCCTTTCCGACCGCCTCATTAAGATGGACGCAGTCGGAAAAGAAACCTGCCGGTTATTCCGGCTAGCTTCCGAAGGCTCGGAGAGCCCGTCTGCCAGTCAGAAGCCGGCTAGTATTCTCAAGGGCAGGCTTTTCTGCTCTTGACATTACAATACACAGTTTCTGACATTGCCTCCATGTTGGTCTGTTTGACATGGAAACCATGTTGGAAAGCGTGTTTGGGGGCCCACAGCTGGACCCCCTTGGGAGCACGACCTCAGGTTGGAGGCCGTGTGTCCCCCTGTTGATCCAAGCACCTTGTGGCAGGCACCTTGAGGGGCCTACCATGGGCTGCAGGGCTAAACCTCTTCTCCCATTTCACTATGAGAGCATGCATTAGGGCTGGTTTATGGCTGTAAAGCATGCTCCCATAGTGAAATATAGGAATGAGACCGAAAAGTGTTCGGTCGCATCCTAATGAGGTAGTCGGGACTGCTGACCGGGTGTTGGTCGATCCCAGGACCACGTCGGTGACATGGAAATCAGGCCTGTGATGTCTGGAAATGGACTATGTTAGAACCGGCTGTCTCTAGTTGGCAGAGGTATGCACTTCTGACAAATAGGGACACACATTTTCTAGTCAGGGCAAGGGGATCACACCCTTTGATAACCCCTGCTCACCCCCTTGGCAGCTTGGCCGAGCAGACAGGCTTATCTCTGAGGCTGTGCGTTAAGCATTTATGACCACATACAGTAATAAAGTGAATACACTACAAATGGACACGACACGGTAGTATTATAAAAATAAGCATTTTTATATAAGGCTTAGCACAAGACCAAATAACGACAAAAGTATACACAATCTTAATAAATACTCTTGGAAGGGAAAATAATAGTTCAAATGTAGATTCTTCTTTAGCGCAAAGTCTTTCATATCGAAAGCAACTCTTCTTCTTGGAAACACAGTTCTTGGCAACAATGTAACCCACACGGGAGTTACACAACGTCGAGGCAAAGTTAATCCAAAGGTTCGGCGTCGACCGCGAGGAGCGCTACGTCGAGCCCGGAGTCACACGGACCCCCAACAACACAGTACCTTAGGAAAATGAAGCACACGATAATCAGCGGCGTCAAGCAATCCGGCGTCGCGTCGTCGGTGTCGATCAGGCCTGAGTAGTCGTCGATGTCGATGATGCTGTTGCAAAGACTGAGCAGCGCTCACGGCGTCGAGAGGGCACGAAGTCGATGCGATCAGCAGCGGTGCAGACACGAGGTCCCTTGGAGCTGGAGCCGAACTCACTACTCACTGGCGTTGCTGCTGGCGTCGATCGGGCCCGGCGGCCGGCGTCGAGGAAGCGGGACACTGGAGCCGTTACTCACGATGTCGAGCTGGATTCAGCGACGTCCGTCGGCGTCGAGATTGCTGGTTCTTTCAGAGGTGCTGGTTTCACAGGTTCCAGCAAATAGCACTTTAAGCAGATGAAGTCCTTTAGCCCTGTGACTTCAGCAGGAGACTGGCACTCTTCCAGTCCTTGGAGATTTTCTTAGCAAAGCGTGAGAGTACACACACAATTCCTCTCCCCTGGTTCCTTGGCAAAAATAAAGAAGCAATGCAGGATTCCCCCCAGCAAACAGCACACTGGCAGAAGGGGTAGGCAAGTCCTTGGATCAGCAGGCTTCTTGTCCTTGGTTTCAGGGTTCCTTGTCAGAAGTGATCTAAATTCTTGGTTCAGGGGTCCTTCTCTTATACCCCTTTTTGGCTTTGAACCCTTTGTCCATTCAGGGGGATTTCCCAACATCCTGGGTCTGTTGTGGGTGGAGCCAGGCAGAGGCACCTGGCCTATTCACTGAGCAGGGCTGGGTCCTCAGACGCCCAGCAGGAGGTGGAGCCAGCATTGTCACTGGCAGGAGCAGAGCTATCGGCCTCCTGGTAGGAGGTGGGGCCAGGATCGTCCATGGCAGGCACAGAGCCATCAGTTGCTTGGCAGAAAGTGGAGCCAGCATTGTATCAGGCAGGGCAGGCTATCAGCAACTACTCTCCCCCTACTCTCAACGCAAATGTCCCACTCATCCCACACTGACTCATCCAGACCTCTGGAGCCACCCAGCTCCTGTCACACACACACCAAACCAGCAGAAACCAGAAATAGTTAGACAAGAAAATAGCCACTTTCTAAAAGTGCTATTTTCAAACCCGGAGTCCAAAAACCATCCACATCAACGGATGCGTAATTAAACCCCGAGTTCAGGGATACCAACCTCGACATTGCACCATGCTCCCCGAGCCCGCTAGGATTATAGCATTAATAATCCTGGCAGCCCATTCTAACTAATGGAGAGCAGGTTACCTTATGATAGTGAAAAAGGAATATGGCGGTGATTCACTATTAGGACATGCCAACTTGGTCAGGCCTGTCCTACCTTATACTTACAACGCACCCTGCCCGTGGGCCTACCATAGGGGTGACTAACGTGAAGTTAAGGGAAGGTTTAGGGACTGGCAAGTAGGTGTACTTTCTCAGTCAGCGTGACAGTACTAGACTGCACGTGGGTCTGGCAATGGCAGACCCTCAGACATACTTCTACTAGGCCGCTCTTGTGGGTGGCACAACATGTGCTGCAAGCCCACGAGCGGCATTTGCATTTACACGCCCTGGCACTCCTGGTGCACTAGACTAGGGACTGACAGTAAACCAAATAAGCCAAACATGGAATTCAATCAATACAGTAATTTAACATAGGGAGCACTTGCACTGTGGCACTGATCAGCAGTGGCACAGTGCCCAAAGCATTATACCAGCAAAAACATCGTAAAACAGTGGAGGCAAACAGAAAAAATGGAGGAGAGACTCAAGCCAATGATGTCAGGTCTAACAGACTACAAGAAGGGGAGCATGAGAAACCCCTAAATGTGTCACCTGCCATACAGTCAGTAGGGCTGCTTGAGAAGGGGAAGCTTACAAGACTACTGCCTGTGACCAGGACTGGGGGATAAGTCCTGCTAGTCTCCCTGCTGGGTGAGCTGACATCACCCAGGGAAACCAAGACCACCTGCCTGGGAGCCTGGAGCACCAAGCCTGCCTTCTTGCCAAAACCAGTGTAGTGTGCCATGTGAACAAAAGGAGAGTGTTGAAAGGAGTGAGGTCCAGTGGTGAGCCCTTGGAGGAAGCCGAGGAAAACATTGCACCCTTTCTTGGCTTCAGTCAGGACCTGGAAGACCAATACCCCCACCCCTCCCACTGTGTGGGAAAGGCTGTCTTACAGCAACTCCTCAGACTGTGAGGAACTCTGATCACTGGGGAAAGCTGGCAGCGCCGCTTAGGAGAGATCTGCACCTGCCGGGTGCTGTTGCGTGTACTGCGAGCAGCATAACTTCACCGATTAGAGCTTGCTAGGTCTCGGGATCAGGGCCCCCAGCTCACATGCTCAATTCTTCTGTGCTGCAGTAGTGGGTAAGACTTGATTCAGGCCTGTTGGGCTCTGTAAGATTCACTGTTGAAGGTGCTGCCGCACCAAATACACTTTTGACTAATTCCTAAGAGTCAAAAGGGAACTCTTTAGTACGGCGAACTAGTGGATATTCCCTGGATGTGGCCACCAGTGAATGGGGAATGAACCTGACCACATTAATGTTTAATAGGGAAGGACAGGGATTTGTCTGACAAGCACCAGAGCACTGACCTCAAAGGGATTGCGTTGTTGCTTAAAACTGTCATTATTCCTTTGCATTTGTAAAATTAGTAATAACATATATTTTTCCATATAAAAGCAAGTACTTGACTGAACACTGATTTATTGACATTACTGAATGCACTTTGCATTATGAGCCGCTTTTACTAATCTGTATCTACACTTGCCCCTGAGGGAGACTTTGACTGCTCGCCCACATCTACTACTGAGAGTCAGGTACAGAAGGTGTACTTGGCCCAGTTAAGCAGGATCTATAGTAGGTCGGTCCTGGGACAAAGGAGCAAAAGGCCTCAACCCCCACAGTTGGGCTTAGTAGCCCCTGTTTGCCCATGGCTCTCTGAAAGGGGTTCTGACATATCCACAAAAAACAAGTATACATGGTAAAGTTCCATGATGTAAAGCTATGCATTGTAAAGACCAATGCATGGTATTACATGCATGTTAAAGGCATGCATTGTAATGGCACGCGTAGTGACAGCATGCATTGTAATGGCACGCGTAGTGACATCATGCATCCCTTTCTGAGATGTTTTTTCAAGAAGAGCCATCCTTACCTCTGATAAAGCACATTATTGTGCAGTTGTGTATACCATTTATTAGACTCACAATTGTCACAGAGATTTAGAAATTCACTCTTGAAAATCTAATAGATAGTACATTATGGATAATCATATTGAGAAGAGACAAGCTCATACTTCATCAAACTGGCATTTAAATAGTAGGAATCCTTTTCTCTGCTTAAGCAGTGTGCAGAAATTGAGATTCAATCAGATAGCACCTTAAGGCTGTTGAGGCAGGTTGGGAAATTTGTTGATTCGCCCGTAAGCACTGTGGTCAAATGACCAAGCTGAATGACCCAAGCATTGAGCACTCACACTTTTGACTACGCAGTTCTCTGCCATGCTTCCATCAGCACAAAATGTTAGCCGTCTTGGGCCCTGTAGAGCTGCTGTCCAAACACAAGAAAAACTAATGCACAAGGCATCATCAGCCCAAGGTCACATGGACTGTAGACCTTTCACTACTGTTTATTGTGAGCCGTGCTGCACGAGCCCATTGTACATCATCTTGACTAAGACAGGTAAACAAAATACATACAAAAGAAGATACAAAATATTATCAGGCAGTTTCCCCATTTAACATTGGCCATCTGCTGACAAAATCTTTAAATCTGTGTTATAAAGTTGACGCTTGCATTGCTGCTTTCGCTAAGCTGTTCGCTCTGCTTAATCCTAATGCTATAGTTTATTATAAAGTAATGGGAGTAGTATAGAGATTTATGGTATACAGTGAAATCATTTATTCTGTGTTCTAAAACTTTTTCTTTTCCATTTCATATTACACTTCGAAACCTGGCCTGTCCTAATACGCTGTACTCCATCTTGAATGAGACTGCGTCTGCGCAAGATCTGCGAGTCTCCAGAGCAGTGACCTTTGAATCCCAGCCAAGGAGCTGATTGACTGAGGAGATGCTCCTGGGAACCTGAACTGCGACCTAGCTAGAAGAAGCTGAACTGTACTACAAATTGTAACAAATTGTATAAAATGTTATATTCACCATTGTTAACCAAAGGCATATGTCATGAGAACCTGGAATTTAAGGGGCGTGTACGGAATCTGAATAAAGAGCCTGAGAAAGTCTAGAAAATAGGTGGTGTGATGACCTGTCCTCCTCCTTTGTCCAATCAAAATTGGGGATCCTTACACTTGCAACATTGGGGGTGGTACACTGACCCGAAAAACAGTATAACTAGCATAGGTTTAGCTAGAGAAATTGTCTGACTTGTCCGAATAGCTGACCTGTCACTGACCCAACGCACTCAATAGGTGACTGAAATCAGAGAGCTGCGGAGCACTCTGTTGGGAGGTTCGAGAACCCAATGGGGGTTTTTTGGGAAGTGAAAGTGCTGGCGAAGCACTTTGCTGATAACATTTATAACCCAGTCGGGGTTATTGGCAGATTCCTTGCAGAGAGGGAGAAGTGCAGGCGTTGCAACCGAAGCTGCGGATGCTGATCTTAACCTTTGGCGAACCAGTCCTGATCCGAATTCTGGGGTTATCCTGTCCTGATTGCAGATGAGCTGCCCCTGCTTGCCTACTGGCACCTAAGTCCTTGGGGTTTTTCTTCTCGTCTTTTCCAACTGACCCGTGGCCAGGGTTGGTCTTCACTCTATTCTAAGTAAATATAAAGTCTGTGTGGGTGTTCATAAATGAATTTGCATTTCCTTTTCGAAATTCCCGAATATTGCAAAGCTTAATTGCATATGTTCCTTTTCTTTCCCTGTCCCTTTCAAATGAGATTTCCATGTATTATTGTCTATTAGTGTGTTCCCATTTTTCCCACCTATAGTCAATGCTAAATCGTTCCTTTTCTCATCCTCCCTTTTAGGAGATAAGCTGAATTTAATAGTATGTTCCTAAATCTTACCTACCATATAGTATCGACCTAAAATTAAGTCTTGAATTGCAATAAGTTCTTCTTTAAACTGCAAATTTTAATTGCGAAAGTCTTTGGGTTTAGCATGTTCCCTTTCTTTGCCCTCCTTTAATCAAAAGTTACGAAAGGTTGTGAGTAAAATTAGCATGTTCCTTGTTTCTACCTTCCCTTTATTTTAAGTTCCTGAATGATTGCATACTCTTATTCATAGCTATACGCTGTTTATGATTTTGATTATAGATAGTCTCCTCACTTTTAATCTTCTGCTCATGACATATGATAATGATGATGATTAGATAAAAGTTTGAACCTACCCAGAGTCTGTGGTTATTTCATATTTTACAAATGTTATGATTGTTCTTGAATACCTAACTTCAAACTCAACTCCCTGATCCAATGTGTTTAAAGTTCCTAAGTATCTACATTGCTAGGTTATAGATATAGGAATTAGAAATATAGAATCACCAAATATACTGATAGTAGAACGTGAGTTACCTGAATAAAGTTAAGGTGTGTTGTTTGAAATTATGGGCCCAGGTGAGTATTAGTAAAATTTCCTAGCTGGGTGACCTGCGCGCTCTATCACTAACATCAGTCAAATAATTAAGAATTGATAGAATCGAAGCAGCCTTTTCAGTAAAATAATTGTGTTGATAGAATGAGACCCATCTTTTCACCCGTGGGAGCTAGATAATAAAAATTAATAATGATAAAAAGAAAAAGCAACAATGGCGACAGTGGAAGAAGCAATAAAGTACATCAGCGCAAGCAGGGGAAGGACCCTATTCAAGAAGAAGCCTCATTATGCAGTCTATGCTTCATTGAAGAGAGCAACAAAGGAAGTCAATGTGAAACTGGCACACATGACCATCCAATCACGAGCGAGCAAATAGTGTGACAGTGGAGCCAACCAATGGTAAGTAATGGGCAGGCTCCAAACCCCTTTTAGTTAACAATATGTCTCACAAGCCACAGCACATGTGCTGTCTCAGGCATGACCTACAAAGTATTTTATTTTTTATTGAAGATTATATGAGTCACAAGTACAGAGCCCAACAACTGGACAAAATATAGATGAGTGCAACGTACGCTCATTGGATATCACTTCCAAATAATGTTAATGTAGTTGAGAGTTTTCAAGTGGTAAATTCCCACAGCACCCTTGGTATATCACTGACCCAAAGGGAGAAGGATAGTGTGACCTATACAGGGGCATAGCTACCATTGATGCAGCAGAGGCACTGGTGCACAGAGACCTGAGGGGCCCATGGAACCATGATGATTGCTGTATTTTACTGTTCCAGTGGCAGTCAAAGGGGCATTTTCCCTTGATTCCAGCAGGGCAACTGGACTTGGAAGCGGCACTGATGACAGACGCTCTGTCAATGTGTGAAGAGTGGACTTGTGGCACTGTGGTGTCACAAGCATAGTAAAATAATGATGTAGAGGTAATTTGCCTCATTCACAGTGCTGTCCTGAGAATTGTCTCCATTACTTAAGCAGCCTTACATATAGTGGTTAAAGTACATTAGATAAGGTATGGGAACTATGATGCTTAGTGCAATAGGGGCATGGTCAGTGAGCGTGCAGGCAGAGTCAAAGACGTGGTTAAAAAGAAAAAAATATTCTATCACTATCACATTTTGTATGCAGAAAACGGCATACAAAATAACAAACACTCTTTAAATGGCACATAAATGCATATTAGACTGATGGGGGGAAGTCAACTCGTTTACGTTATTATATTTTTCTTGGTTAATGCCATCATTGTAGATGTCATGTGTGTAACCAGAGTGTCACAGAATTTATTCCTGATTGGCACATTGGGGAGCAGCCTGTGACAGACAGTACTGTGAATATGTAAGATATCATTTTTAAATTATATTACAGAGAGTGTAAGGTAGGCTGCCACAAAATATGCGAACATATTTAGGTTTTAGATAAAATAAATATTTTTAAAATATAGATTTTAGTTATACCAATCAGACTGTACTTCGTGCCAAAAACATTTCTGTGTCCTTTAAAATCACTCAGTCCAGAGCTCAGCTGTTCACACCCTTACACTGAATCTCAAACATAATACATTTTTGTCAATATTTTTCAGGTAGCAGGCGGCCTGGAGAGGTTCAGTTCTCCTTCAACTCTCTGCCCCTACCTCGGTTGCACAGCACTGCCCCCCACCACCTTCCGCATCTTTCAGTCAGAGGCAATTGAAGGTTGTCATTCATCATTCCAGCATGATTCGTTTTCAACAATATGTAGGGGTACTGTTTTTGTAAATTAAAAAAAGCACAGGCACATCATACTCAATAGGTGGAATCCACTTCGACCTCTGCTTACTGAACGCTAGTAATGAGGCCGGCCACTTGTCCCACTCTCCACCGGGCTACCTCTGTAGCCTTGTTTCGTGCAGCGTCATCCCTCATACCAGGCTCAGTGGGCACAAGCCTGGTGCAGCCCACCACTGGAGGTCTCAGAGCGGTCTCCAATGCTCTGATCTACTGACTTGCACTGCCCAGGCTTCACGTATCACCCCACCTTGCTCAATGGCGCTTGCTTCGCTGGCTTCTGCATATGGAGAAAGTGCAACCCTAATCGAAATACTGTTTGATGGTGATGAACATTCTGGGGCATATTATCAAGGACCGGTGTTAAAATTATCGCCGTTTTATCGGCAGGAAACTGCAGATAAAACGGAGATAATGGGCTTGATAATACGCCCTTGTTAATTCCCATAGAAGCCCATGCTCTGATGTTAACATGGGCTTCTATGTGAATTAACAAGGGCGTATTATCAAGCCCATTATCGCCGTTTTATCGGCAGTTTCCTGCCGATAAAACAGCAATAATTTTAACACCGATCCTTGATAATATGCCCCTTCCTTCGTAATCTTCATCATGAGAGAGCTGACAAGCAAAGTGTTTACTATTTTGTCAAGGAACGGATGGGCACAGCACTACTGTTGTTTTTCTTATTACTCTCACATATGATCCCACGTGAACCTTATTTATCAAACTATTGTAGTGAATTGCCCTTACTGACAATATAAAAAGCTTCTTGAAAGTCTTCTCCGCTTCAGACATCCAATGCCTCAAACACAGCCTTAACCTCGCCCAGAACTGGATGTCCTGTCCCTAGCTGAATCTCAACGCCACTAAGACAGAATTTTTGTTGTTTGCCAAGAACAACAAGCGCGTACAAAACTGGGTCAATAGAATGAACCTTGAAAGCTTCAAACCACAATCTTGACTGAATGCCAAGCCATTTGATTTCATCCTGGACACATCCTCACATTCAAGAAACACATTGCCAAAAACGATAGAGATGACCTGGTGCCATTCTGTCTTCTAAAGAAAGTGAAACTGTTTCTTCCAAAAAGTGACTTGAGAATTGCTAATTAAAACCTCATACACTTGCATTTGGGTGGTGGGAACAAAATGATTCATGGCCTAACAGACTCTACACTGCCCCCCCTTAAGTGCATCCTACATGCTGTAGCATGTCTCATTCAGGGCCTAAACAAGTATGATCACATCATCTTCCAGTAGAACCTACTTACCTCTACTATCAATTGTCTATATGCTTGTCTTTCACCCTTTACAGCAGTCTGGTGCCTTTTAACTAGCTCTGCACTTTACAATATCACATACATACATGACCTCCATCACATCTAGACAGTCATCTGTGGTGCTGACTATGATGAACATAAAGGATTAAACTTAGTTCAGTTCAGAGAGGTTTGTCTTTTGGCAGGGGTAGAATAACTGAAGGAAACTACTGGTGCTTTCCCCAGGCATTTGTGGGGGCTAGCTGAAATCTGTGATTTTGTAAGTCAAGAACAGGAAATGCACACTCGAATTATACAGGACTGCCATTCCATTAAACTGAGACTGCTAATACCTCAATGGCACTGCAAAACTGAACTCTGCATCTCTCCACTTTACGCCACTGCACTCTGCAAATCCACTCTAAGCCACTCTAATCTACTCTGCACCACTGTACTCTATGACAGTCTACTCATTATGACTGCACTCTACGACAATTCACTCTACTCTGAAACAATCTATTTTACTCTATGAAATGAAATGAAACATGCTTTTGTATAGAGTATGGCTACCCGGGGGCATCCCAGCGCAGCGGAAGTAGCAAGGGGAGCGTATGGGGGTTACGGAAATAGCCATGTCTTCAGAAGTTTGCGGAATGTCAGGTGATTGGATTCCTGGCGGATAGAGAGAGGAAGAGAGTTCCAGAGCCTGGATAGGGCGCTCGACCTTGGACCTGGGTTTCTGGGTTCGAGTCTCGGTAACGACGCCAAAAAATACTGTGATTCTGGGCAAATCACTTAATCTCCCCGTGCCAAAAATGAATGTGTGTCCTCATGTAACGTAACTGGTGCTATCTAAAGCGCTCTGATACTCGATTCAATTTGAGTCTAGTTCGCACTATGTAAAACTCTGCAAAAAAAAAAGTGTTGTAAGAGAAGAGGCGAACAGCTGTCCGGGATCTCTTGATTCTGGGGGTCTCCGTCAGGTGGAACTCATCCGAGCTGAAACTTCTGGTGGCTTTATATGAGATCAGCAGATCTTCATGATGGGAGGACCCTTGTCCTGAAGGTTTTTATAGGCAATGCAGAAGGCTTTCAAATGTTTTCTCTCCTGTATCAGAAGCCAGTGGAGCAATCTTAGGGCAGGCTTGGCTGAGCATTGTTTATTTGTGCCCGTGAAAAGCCTTGCTGCTAAATTTTGAACCACTTGCAGTTTGGAAATGGCTGACTTGGGAGCGGCCAGATAAAGGGCTTTTCCATAGTCTAGTCTGGAGAGGATAAGTGCCTGAATCAGGAGCTTTCTTGAGTGGCAGGGTAGGAGAGGAAGTATTTTTTGTGCAGTTCAGAGCAGACCATAGCAGGTGCCGGCGGTTTTCCTGGCTTGGGTCCTAAAAGTGAGATCATGGTCAAACCAGATGCCCAGGCTTTTTATCTGTTTTTTGGGGGTTGGTGCAGGCCCCATGCAAGTCGGCCACAGAGTGTTAGAGTTGAAGATTGCATGGTTGCCCAGCAGCATGAGCTCCATTTTGTCACCGTTGAGTTTGAGGCGACTTCTCTGCGACAGGAGCACAAGTCCATAGGGGACTGTTCCACCTGGTTCAGTGCCACGATTAGCTGGTGTCATCTGCATAGGTAGCTAGTTTAATTCCGAAAGGGGCTACTATCTCTGCCAGTGGGGACATGTACACGTTAAAAAGTGTGGGGCTCAGCGACCAGCCCCGGGGGACCCCGCATTACAACAGCACTGGTTGGGACTGGGTAGTACCTTCGAATACCTGGAAGAATCTATCTTCCAGGAATGATTTCAGTCATGCTAAGGATGTGACTGTCACTCCCATTTGTTTTAGATGGTGTACCAAAGTGCAATGGTTCACCGTGTCAAAGGCTGCACTTAGGTCCAGGAGAATGAAGGCTGAGGAGCCTCTAGAGTCAAGAATCTTTCTAGCCTCCTCTACCACCGCTATCAGTGCAGTCTCTGTGCCCTGGCCAGGGTGGAAGCCAGTCTGAGAGGACTGCAGCAGTCCAGAAGTCTTGAGGTACGCGGAGAGTTGACGGTTGATCACTGCCACTGCAGTCTACACCACTCTATTCCACTCCATTCCACTGCACTCTGCACAACTGCACTCTACACCACTGCACTCTATGCCAATCTACTCTGCACCACTACACTGTACACCGCTATACTTGATTTCATGTCACTGCAGTCCATGCCACTTTACTCTACACCAGTGCACTCTATGTCACTTTACTCTGCACCACTGTACTCAACTGCACTCTACAGCAATGCACTCAGTGCCACTCTACTCTACACTGGAGATGCTTTATTTGGTACCAGGACACTGCGAGGAAAACTACAGGTCCTCGGAGCCTGAGGGACCTTGAGGGCGTGCTTAGCCCTCCCACCAGCACCTGCAGCGCTTGAAAAGTGCCTTGCGCCTCCCGCTTCGCGGGAGACGCTTCGCGGGAGACGCTTCGTTTTGGCACCAGGACTCCGCAAGGAAAACTAAAGGTCCCAGGAGCCTGAGGGTCCTTGAGGGCGTGCTTAGCCCTCCCACCAGCACCTGCAGCGCTTGATGAGCCCTTCACACCTCGCGCCCCACGGGATGCGCGCCGGGCGAAGCCTGGGCCCATTTGAGCCCGTACGAGACAGGGAAAGGCTGGGCTGGGCCATCCCCCTAAGATTTTGGATAATACCAACGTAAGCACTCCTCAAGTAAGTGGGCCTCATATTTAATATATAACCAACTGCTAAAACCCTCCGCTCAACAAAAGCAACTGCATTGACTCAATATGACAACACGTGAGGGAAGAGGGAGGAAAGGCACTGGAGTAGGTTATGTGGCTGGAACTCTTGATCAGTTCATAACTAGGCCTCATCTGTGTTAGCGCACGAAATTGCCATCACGGAACGACACCTTTCTATGGACCCGGCATTTTCAAAACGCTCGTCTTTGGGGAGTATAATTAATGCGCGCTCCCCAGAAGTGCCGTGCCAGCCTATTGTTATAACGGAATCCCAGTGGGAGAGCACAGTCTCACAGCAAGCCTTGACCCCCCCAACCAATATGGAAGGAGATCTCCCGAAAGTCCCAGCACGCCCAGAAAGGACATTGCCAGACCAAACAAAGAGCACAGTAGTTTGTGTGGCTGAAGTCCACAAAGAGCTCTCCCTTTCAACTGACTCAATTGAGGCGGGGGTGGCGAAGAGAAAAAGAGGGGCACACGAGGATGCACGCAGCATAAAGGAAAGAAACTCAAGACCTCTGAGTTAAGCAAACAGAGCATGTTACCCTTCATGGACACATCGATTATTGAGGTCCTACAGGACATTGTTCCCACTGTAATTACCCCCGGTGAGGATGACAACATAACTGAATAAGTGGACCCAGAAGAAGTGCACTTGCAGAAAATAGGTACCCTCGTCTCAGTATTACTGGAGCCCCTAATGGACAAACTGTCACTAATTGAAGACAGATTAGAGAAATTGGAAGGACTGATAATACACACCCTTAGGACGTATTGAGAAGGAAGTAGTAACTGGGGGTCGCACAGATGGGCTAGCAGCAGAGGGAAGGGACCCCGTGGCTCGCCCCAGTTTGGGAATAGCACCAGCAATGGGCCCGGTTGTCCATCCTACGGGCCCAGAAATCCTAAGGGGAGGTCCAGCGAGTGAAGGATTTATAGGCCCGTTAAACGTACAAGGTATATCGCAGGGCAACGTCAGTGTTAGGGATAAGTATGAGGTGAAGAATTTGCATCCCCACTTGGACTTACCCATTGAATGTACCCCTTATGTTGTCGTTTTTACCGGTGTCCCAGTACTGGGAGATGGGAAAAACGAATCCTACGAGCAACTTAAAAATAAGACAACATACTGGTTAAACCTAAACAGACCATTGCCCAAAGATGTAAGGTGTAAAATTCTCTCAGTAAGAAGAGTGAACTGGGTAGGAAACAGGGGAAAAAACATAACAGGAGACTGCATTGTCATTAACTTTAATGACCCCAGGGTGGTGGAGCATGTCTGTTGGGGCCCCAGGATAAATTCACGAACATCTGTCCAAGCTCGGAACTTAAGATACTTATATATATCACCAGTTTGCATTCCGAATTATGAAGGTTACAATTGTAATGGGGGCAGTTTGGGCAAGCCAAATAGACCTAGAGGGGAGGGGGTAGGGGGGAAAAATGACCCTTGGGTTGGCATGCCGGGTGGGGGGATGTATACGACCAGCAGACAGTGAAAATAGGGGCGGGCTGGGCTGGCTTTACCTTTGTTCAATAGATATGCACCACTTCAGTGGAACAGACACCTCAGCGAGGTGGACTGACTACAGGGGGTGGAATCAGATCAGGAGAATGCCCCAAACACAGCCTCGCTAAATTTGAAACCACAGGCAGGGGAACGGGGAGGGGAAGTCATATTTAACATACTTCAGCACGTACCATGCAAAACAAGGACTCCCGGGATTGAGGCACCTATAAGTACCGAGAAACCCAGCATAGAACCCAGCCACGATGCAATTTATTTATTTATTTTTTATTTATTTGATTTGTAAAGCACTACAGCTACCCAAAAAGGGTTTCCCGGCGCTGGTAGAAAGATTGAGTGCGGGAAAGGAAGGGAGGGAGATGATAGCCAGGCCAGGTCTACTGGTTGAACAGCCAGGTTTTCAGGGATCTACGGAAAGTGACGAGATTGGTTTCAGTGCGCATTTTTAGGGGGAGGGAATTCCAAAACTTAGGACCTAGGTAGGAAAAAGACCTGCCTCCCATTCTGGAAAGCCGGACCTTAGGCACATTAAAGAGGCCCTGGGAAAAGGATCTAAGATGCCGAGTGGGAAGATAGGCATGAGCTAGGGCTTTTAGGTATCTTGGGGCAGAACCAAATTTGATCTTATGCATGAAGCAAAGAGTCTTAAATTTTACTCTGCTCTCAATTTGAAGCCAATGCAAAATTTGTAAGTGTTCTGACATGCGTTCTCTTCTGTGGCACTTGCGCAACAGAAGGGCCGCAGCATATTGTACACGCTGCAGTCGTTTCATTACAGCTTGGGTTGCCCCTAGGTAAAGGACATTCCCGTAGTCAAGCCTGGAGGTGATTAGGGCATTGACTACAGATTTCTTGGTGTCTTCTGGGAGCATCCATATTATCTTACGGAGCCATCTCAGGATTACAAAACACATGGCAGTGAGTTTCCCGACTTGAGGCTGCATTGTAAGTCCTTTGTCGATAGTTATACCTAGGTTACAGACTTGGTCACATGGGATGGGAAGAGGGCCCATGCTGGGTGGCCAGTGGGAGGCATTCCATAGATCAGGGCTGGGACCAAAGATTAGAACCTCTGTTTTTTCTCCGTTGAGTTTCAACAGATTGGTCCGCATCCAGGTTGCGATTTTGGCAAGGCCAGATTTCAGGGGCAAAGGTGAGTCCTTGTTTGTACTAGACAGAGAAAAGATTATTTGAGAATCGTCAGCGTAACTAAACATGGTTAGGCCTTCATTTTCCGCGATACGGGCAAGAGGGGCCACGTATAAGTTAAAAAGCAGGGGGCTGAGCACCGAGCCCTGGGGGACACCATAAGGGGACTGATAGACACCAGAGGTGCCTGTGTTGAAATTAATTTGGAAAGAGCGCTGATCTAAGAAAGAGGTTAGCCAGTCAAGAGCAATTCCCCTTATGCCAACATCAGAAAGGGAGTCGAGCAGGATACTGTGAGAGATGGTATCGAATGCTGCACTGAGATCAAGTAATATCAGTGCAGCAGTAAGTCCCTTGTCAACTAGGCTCCGCAGATGTTTTACGACCCCCAGAAGGGTAGTCTCGGTTGAGTAACCGGGTCGGAAGCCCGACTGAGAGGAGTGGAAGATGTCATTTATCTCTAAGTAGTGGGCCAGATGGTTATGAACATGTTTTTCCAAAAGTTTGGAAAATGCGGGTAACAAGGAGATCGGGCAAAAGTTACCCAGAACTTTGGGGTCAGCCATAGGTTTCTTTAACAATGGTGTGACCTTAGCATGTTTCCATGGTATAGGGACAGTGGCAGAGACGAGGGACTGGTTTAAGATTTTGCAGATCAATGACAGATGCCTGGTGTCAAGTTTCTTGAGTATTGACACAGGGAGAGGATCTACCGGGGAGCCCTATTTTAGTTTTCTAACAATTTCTTGTAAATTTTGGATAGTAATCTCAGGCCAGCAAATTAGAGGGTGATATGTTAGCGCAGAATGTGTTTGCTGATTATTATTGGCAGTATTGTTATTTGTTTCTTTTCTTTTCTTTTCGTTTCAATTATAACAGGATGCATTATCAAACTAGTATCCTGGAATGTTGCTGGACTGGCAACAAAATTTCAGAACCAGGAGTGGCTGGAATATATTAGAAAGTTTCAAATAATTTGTCTCCAGGAAACTTGGGAGATAGATTGCACTAATTTTCATTTAGTGGGATATAAATCTTTCTGGAAACCGGCAAGTAAATCGATGTCCGGAAGAGCGAGGGGTGGACTTCTAACATTTGTAGATGTGTCTCTGGGGGGGAGCTGGGTCGACTTAAAATGGAATTCAGAAGATCTGTTAGGGCTGGGGTTTAAAAATAGGGATTTTAACAAACTTGGTGAGTTTTTATAATTCAAAAGGCTCAAGAGTGAGAGAGCTTGAGGAGAGACTAAGCCACCTGAAGGAGTTAAAGAAGGGCTCAATGGTACCAAGGTTACTAGTCGTGGGGGACTTTAACTGCCACTTGTGCCCAACTTTGATACCTATTAAAGATGATTAGACCTCCTGTAATTATGAGGATGGTCCTCATTTTGAGCACACGCTGGAGGGTAGTGGTCTGAGTAGGCTGAGGAGCAAATACATGCTCGAACATACAATGGACCACCTGGCTCCAGATCCCAATAGACGGATAATCCCCACTTTCAAAGGAAGGGGCTGCAGCCCCTTAATTGATTTTATTTTAGTGTCACACTTGTTAAAAGAGTGTACAGGGTTTCTCTATAGAAGCAAGTAGTTTTAGGGACCACAACCCACTAGTACTGTCCTTATTGGCACCAAATGCAAACAGGAAAGCTAAGCGGGAGGGGGGCTTAAACAGAGAAAAGATCACTGATCAGGGTAGGCGTCTGAAATCAGTGAGAATTAACTGGGAAGATTTTTATAGAGCTCTTGTAAACGAGGGCGGACTGATTTTAGAGAAATGCTTAGATTTTTCAGTGGAAGGGTCATATTTAGTGGTCGCTTTCGAAGAAATGGGCGAACTAATAGATGCCCTTTTAAAAACAACAGGACAGGGAAAGTCAAAAAAGGAACCGAGATGGTTTGACAAAGCCTGTTCTCTCGCCCAGAGAAAGTTGAGGGCTGCCTTGAGGTGTAATCCAAGGGATAAACGAGGGGTTATGCAATGTAGATTACACTATAAGCAGGAACTTAACCATCGAAAGAAGGCCCTTCAAACTCAAACCTGGAAGCACCTGAAAGGAGCATCGGAAAGGAAGGACATAACTGCCTTTTGGAATATAATTAACGATGCCTGTTTCCAAGAGGCCAATAGCCCACAGATAGGCTCTAATGTCCTCCCAGAAGAGTGGGTGGCACATTTCAGAGACCTTTATAACCAGAGGCACAATGAGCATTTAGATAAGTGCGAGGGGCCCAGGCAATGTAGAGGTAACATTCAAATTCTCGTTAGAGGAGGTTACTTTGGGCATCCAGGGCCTTACTAAAAATAAGGCGCCTGGACCGGACGGGATCCCGCCGGACCTCTACCTAAGTAAAGTGGACCTGTAGACTCCAATTCTAACAAGGATATTAAACGCTGCTATAGCCACAGGGCTCCCCCTTTCTTGGTCCTCGGCCACAATAGTGCCCATTTTCAAAAAGGGTAATAGAGACATTCCCCGATGTTACCGCCCAATCTCCCTTATAGATGTTACTGCCAAAGTCCTGGGACGTGTAGTCCTAAATCGTTTGATGACTTGGGCTGAGGACCAACATATTATTTCCAACATTCAGTACGGATTCAGGGTTAATAGGTCGACTACAGACCAATGTTTAAACCTTTATCTATTGGTGGCTAAATACACCATTGCTGGTGCAGAAGCCATCTATTTAGCCTTTATGGACCTCACCGCAGCATTCGATTGTGTCAATAGGGAGAAGCTGTGGGATCTATTGAGCAGTTTAGGGGATGATCATGATCTTATAAAGATTCTAAAAGCCCTACATTGGAACACGACGGTCAATGTAAGATATAATTTGGAGGGTGGTTGAACAGATTCTTTTACCTACACGAGTGGTATGCGACAAGGATGTATTCTGGCTGCTTTCCTGTTTTCGGTGTATATAAACGGTCTAGAGCAAGCTCTATTAAGCCTAAATGTGGATTCGCCAAGAGTAGGTAGAAGAGCAATCCCAGTTTTACTCTACGCGGATGACGCAGTATTGTTGGCACGTACTCCACGGAGATTACAGTCATTAATAGATGGCTTTGTGGCTTTTATGAATAACAGATTTATCTGCCAACTTAACTAAGTCATACGTCATGGAAGCAGGGCTAAAATCAAGGAAAAGTTTTAATTATAGAATAGGAAAACACAAATTAGAGAATGTGCAATCTTTTCTTATTTGGGCATTTTATTGGATGGGCGTTTAAATATTAGAGCTCTAATGGAGGTTACTCTCAAGCACAGGGGCAATAACGAATGTTGGCCGCAGATTGGGTCGGTGGTCCCCGGAGCAAATGATGAACTTATATAACTCTATCTGCTACTCTAAGGTAGCTTATGGAGCGGAGCTCTGGGGATCCGCCAACTTAGAAAAATTGCCGGTTGAGGAGAACAAGTACACGAGAAGGCTTCTCAGGGTCCCAAAGGTTGTCCCTGCCTATATTGCCTACGAAGAGTTGGGGGGGCCTTTATAGAGGATAGGATTCAAGACAGACCCCTGTTAACATGGCTAAAGATTTGGGACATTCCAGAGGCTGAACTGACTAATCAAATTATTATGGACGGCCTAAGCAGGGATAAGGGAATGGAAATCCCATGGCTGAAGTCGCTAAAGGTTGTTTGTGAAAAAATTGTCTGTAAGGACCTCTTCCTAAACCTGGCTGGAGGTGCAGACCGGGATAAGACGAGTGTGAAGAAGAGGTTCATCACTTATAAGATAAACTCTAGAGAGGAGAAGGAATGGGGCAAACAGTCAGTTAGAGTCTATAGCTTAATGAGGTCCAGCAAAGGAATGGAACCATACCTCGCCCTTACTTATAACGCTCAGGATAGATTTTTAATAACACGTTTTAGGCTCAACATTTTACAATATTTATTAGCTGAACCAGCAGGTTTTATTAATTCTGGAGAGCCAATGGGTCCCTGCGGCTGCGATCATCGATCTCCGCAGGATACCCTTCATTTTGTATTACTTTGCCATTTTTATTTATTGCCCAGGCGCCTGTATTTAATAAGCTGGTTGAAAAAAATGAAATTCAGGCACACCAAGGTTGCCCTCCTACATCTGCAAATGGCACAAGACCCCTTCACCCTGCTTGCCATTACAAGTTTTTTAAGGTTAGCACTGAAATTAAGAGTGACAAGAGGATCTGTGGAAAGGTGTGGGGGTTAGACAGGGGACTATTGCATTTTAATGAACTGTAATGAAGATTGCTGTACCCTTTTTAAAAATGTTTCCTCCTGTATAGCTGATAACATTGTTTGTATCATTAGCATTTTAACTGAACTTTTATGGTGTTTTGTATAATGCTGAATAAAGGAATTTATCTATCTATCTATCTACTCTACACTGCTGCACTCTATGACAATCTACACTGCAGCACTGCCCTCTCTGCCACTGAACTCTATGCCTCACTACTCTGTGTCACTCTACTTTGCACCACTTTAATCTATGCCACTGAACTCTGCTCTGCACCACTCTATGCCACTGCATTCTATGCAAATACACTCTAAACCACTCTAATCTCCTCTGCATCGTTGTAGTCTAAGACACTCACCTCTTTACTACTGCACTCTTTGACACTTCACCCTACTCTGAAACAATCTACTCTATGCCACTACAGTCTACGCCACTCTATTCCACTCCAAGCCACTTCACTCTGCACCACTACATCACTGCACTCTTTGCCACTTTTCTCAAAACCAATACACTCTACGCTGCTGCACTTTATGCTGATCTACTATGCACCACTGCACTGTCCACCATAATACTCTACTCCATGCCACTGCAGTCTATGCCTCTCTACTCTAAACCATTGCACTCTATATCACTTTTTTTCTGTGCCACTGTATACAACTGCAGTCAGCACCACTCTACACTACACCATTGCACTCTATGACACTCTATGCTGCAGCACTGCACTCTGCCACTGAACTATATGCAACTCGACTCTGTGCTACTCTACTCTGCGTCACTCTACTCGGCACCACTTTACTCTATGACACTGCACTCTGCTCTGTACCACTCTATGCCACTCTACTGCACTCTACACCAGTGCACTCTATCCCACTCTATTTAACTGTGCACTGCTGCACTCTGACACTGCACTCTATGCCACTTCACTCTATGGCTTTCTGCTCTACACCACTCTACGCCATGCCAGTGAACTCTACCCCACTCTACTATGCACTGCTGTACTCTTCACCACTGCCCTCTTCACCAATGCACTCTACCCCACTCCAGTCTAGGCCACTCCACTTTGCACATTGCACTCTATACCAATGAACTCTATGCAACTACTTTGCACCACTCCACTCTACAATTCACCACTTCCTTCTACTCTGAAACGATCTACTCTGCGCAACTGTACTCTATGCCACTGCACTTTACTCCACTCTCCTCCACTTTATGCCACTCCACTCTACACCACTGCAATCAGTGCTGCACCACTCAAATCTACACCACTCTATTCTATCCCACTGTGCTCTCCGCTACTACTCTATGCCACTGCACTCTACCTTGCACCACTCCACTCCACTCCACTTCACTCTACTCTGAAACAATCTACTCTACGCCACTGCACTCTATGCCACTGCACTTCAAGCCACTGTACTCCACTCTGCATCCCTCCACTCTATGCCACTGCACTCTACACTACACCACTCTATGATACTGCACTCTATGCTACGTCACTCTACTCTAAATCACTGTGCTCTGTGCCAATTCACTCTACACCACTTTACTCAAAACCAATGCACCTTACGTAACTGTACCTATACCAACTACTTTGCATCCCTGCACTTTATGCCACTATACTCTACAACATTCTACTCTATGCCACTGCACTGCACTCTACTCCACTGCACGATACATCACTCTACACCTCTGAGCTCTACATCACTGCCCTTTATGCCACTGTAGTCTGCTCTGCACCACTTTAGTCTGCATCACTGCTCTCTGCACCCCTCTGCTCTGTACCACTCTACTCTGCACCACTCTACAACACTGCACTCTATGACCTTGCACTCTATGAGACTGCACTCTACAACACTGCACTTTGACACACTGCTCTACATGACTGCACTTAAGCCACTCTACTGCACTCAGTGCCGCTGCACTCTGTGCCACTGCTCTCTACACCACTCTATGCCACTGCACTCTATGCCAGTCTACTTTACACTGCACCACTGAACCACTCTACTTTTTGTCAATGCTCTATACACCACTCTACTCTGCATCACTCCACTCCATGCCACTGTATTCTACCTTGCACCATTCCACTCTACACCACTCCACTCTATGCCACTTCAGTATAAGTCACTCTACTCTGCAACACTGCTCTCTCCATCAATGAACTCTACAACACTCTCCTCTGCATCTTTCCAGTCTACACCACTGCACTCTACGCCAATGCACTCTAAGCCATTCTTATCTACTCTACACCACTTCACTCAATGCTGCACCACTCTACACCTGTGCAGTCTATGTTATGCCTCTGTACTCTAAACCACTGCACTCTACGCCAATGCACTCTCCACCACTTTACTCAAAACAAATGCACCCTACACCACTACACCCATGCCAACTACTTTGGACCACAGCACTGTATTGCACTATACTCTACTCTGCAACACTTTACGTCACTGCACTCTACGCCCTGCATGCTGCATCACTCTATACCATTGTACTCTATGTCACTGCACTCAATGCCACTCTAGTCTACTCTGTACCTCTGTACTCTACGTCACTGCTCTTTGCATCACTCTACTCTGCACCACTCTATGACAGTGGCGGCTCCTCGAGGGAGTGCTGCGGGCGGTGAGGCAGGCAGGGTGGGGGAAGGGCAGGGTGGGGGTTAGTAAACTCTGGAATGCGACCCAACAGAGTTGTGCATATAAATAAATAAATAAATAAATTTACATTGCACTCCCTGCTGTGCCGAATTGGCGATGCAGCGCAATGTCATTCGTTCTATTTATTTATTTATATACACAACTCCGTTGGGCCGCATTGCGGAGTTTACTACCCCCGGCCCTGCCTCTCCCCCACCCTGCCGCCCCGCAGCACTACCTCGAGGAGCCGCCACTGCTCTATGACCCTGCACTCTATTACTCTGTACCCTGATACTCTACGCTGCATGACTGCACTCTGATACTTTACTCGGCATCACTGCACTCTATGCTAGTGCACCACTCAACTCTACCCTGCACCACTCCACTCTATGACACTCTACTCCACTCTGCACCACTCCATTCTACCCTATTGTACTCTATGCTACAGCAATCCACTCTGCACTGCTCTACTCTATGCCACTGCATTCAACGCTACTCTACATCACTGCACTCTACGCCAATGCACTCTACATCATTTTATCCAAAATCAATGCACTCTACGCTACTGCACTCAATGCCAATCTACTCTACACAAATGCACTTTATGCCACTTCACTCAAGGCCACTCTACTGCACTGCATTCTATGACACTCCACTCTACGACACTCCACTCTATGACGCTCTGCTCCATTAAACTCTGCTCCACTGACACTCTATTCCACTCTATACCACTAAACTCTACAGGACTGTACTCCACTATCTGCCATCCTACGGCACTATTCCACTCTAAGCAACTCCCTCTATGCCACTCCATGCCACTTTTTGTCACTCTTTTCTATGACCATTACTCCACTCTACTCCACTCCACTCTGTGCCACTCTACTCTATGACAAGCTAGTCTGCAAAACTCTATGCCACTCTATGCAACACCCTCTATACCACTCCACTCTGTTCTACACCACTCCACAACACTCAATGCCACTCCACTCTCTGCCACTCAACTCAACTCTGACACTGTACTCCACTCTATGCCACTCAATTCTATGCCGTTCCACTCTGCGACACTCTACTCCCTCCACAACACTTGACAACACTGTACCCTACTCTATGACACTCCACTTCACTCCTCAATGCCACTCAACTCTACTGTACGACAATCCACACCACTCTATGCCACTCCATAACATTCCACTCTACTCCAATTTATGACACTCCTCTCCATGACACTCTTTTTACCCCACTAACTTTTAGACATGCAGAACAGCAGTCTCCCAGGTGTAGAACATTACTACAACATATCGGCAATAGCTCTTGCATAGGCGAGACCTATTGGCTTTGCCATGCTTATTCAAAAATATCACTCTACTACCCCGGGTCCCAAAAAATAAAGGTGTCAGAGTCTACTGAGACGCAGTCTCAGTTTATGTTGCCAGTGCTATATATAAAATGTTGACGCGGTCTGGAGGGCTGATATCACTGCTAGATGCTCTTAAATGGCTATGGTTTAGTCACATCACTATGAGACCTGGCATGTATTCCTGGGTTTACTCCTTTATCTAATTTTGCTGCTAACAAACATTGTAATCTAGCCACTGTTCCCAATACAGATTAATTTCTCTAGGAAATACTGTCTCAGCAGTGGTCTATTGGACAAGCTGGAAACCGTGGAATTATGAATACCGTTTTAAAACCCATCTTCCTCATTTAGGCAATTGTGTTTTGGATGTATTTCTTTGCTCTCATTTTGGCAAGATTGGAAGTATTTGAAATCTGACTAAAGGCTAATTATAAGTGTGAAATTAAAAATTGGACTGGAACCCAACATACAATGGATATTACCCTGGGGAGAGTGTGTTGTCTCAAGGACAATTCACTAAAAAAGTGCCAGAGAGTGAAAGCAAGGACACTTGGAGCAAGCAGTTCAGTACTGTAGGGTCAGGTCCTCTGGTTTACAAAGTTATTTGACCTTGAGCATATCATACTGTTCTGTGCTTTTTTCTCCCAATCTGCCACTATGGAAGAACTTTGAACTAGGTTTAGTATCAAGTTCTACAAAAGGGGATGATGGACGGAGTGTTTGAGCAAATCAAACACTCACCCCAGTCAACTGATCTGGGTTTAATCCATCACCATTCTTTAGCTCACTCAGCCACCCCAGTTCAGACATGGCCGTATGCAAATCAGTCTGACCCTGTACCTAATCGGGACAGTCCAGCCCGTACTGCCAAGCCATGTCTTCCCTGGACCGGAAACAAGCATCCTGGGAACGGTTTCGGATTCATAATCCTCATCAGCCAGGCTATCTTGAATCCAGTGGCCAAGTGATCAAGGAACTCAAGTCTGAGCATACCCTGCCAACTTAGGGCGAACAAAGCGATAAGAAAGGGGATGATGGACGGAGCATTTGAGCAAATCAAACACTCACCCCCAGTCAACTGATCTGGGTTTAATCCTTCACCATTCTTTAGCTCACTCAGCCACCCCAGTTCAGACATGGCCATATGCAAATCAGTCTGACCCTGTGCCTCATGGGAACAGTCCAGCCCGAACTGCCAAGCCATGCCTTCCCTGGACCGGAAACAAGCATCCTGGGACAGGTTTCGTATTCCATTAACTGTTGTTTTGCATTAGTATCAAGTTCTGCCTTTGTTCTTACATTACAATTAGAAAAGATTGCGATTGTGAGCTGCTCGGTCGCAGGTGCCGGCACCTGCGACCGAGCAGCTCACAATCGCAAATCCTGGTCACTGTACCTTCAAGTTAACCCAGAGCGATCTAACCTATGCCCAAATTGTGGCTCCCTTGACGCTCCCCTCCGGATTGAGTTAATCGACCCACTTATCGCTTGACAAATCGCTGCTGCTCCCGTAACTTCCCTGAAAACTTGCAATCTACCGGCTTGTACATGGCAAATGAGGCTTTTAATTATTAGGCATTTATTACATGTCCTGATGATGATCCGTGTAATGTGTTAAACGGATCGAAACGCCGTCGACAAATATGTGCACCTTATACAAATGCATAAAACCTATATGTACTTTAAAGTGTAAAGGTGCCAGTATTGTTCTGTTTTATAATTGAAACCGTGCAATTAACAGGTTAACAGAACGCTAAGCTTTTGCCTAAAAGCCCTTTTGTTTTGTTTGTTCTCTTCACATGTCCTTCTTCCCTTATGTCTAAATTGTGCGTTAAGCTAGGTACAGGATTGTGCCCCATCTTGTATATTGTTTGTAAATTGTCTTTTACATTGCTTGGAAAGTAAATATTAGACCTCTGCCCAGTTGGGTATGCCATTTTCAATATAGAAACTATTTCGTCTATATTTATTGATTATATCCTCATGCTTGTAAGGGACCACTGTTGCCTCAATAGTATTGACTCCCAAGGTCCCTTGCTGACTCCTTTGGGTTCCCTTGTTGTCCCTAAAATATACCGCAAAAATCAAGGCATTTGGCATCTGTAGAAGCTGGTTGCGAGGCACTCAACAGAGAGCCCCAAATCAGGACAAATAAGCAGAAAACAAAATGGATGGACAGCCCATCCCTCCAAGTGCCTGTGTTTGACCCCATGGTTAAGTTCAAATCCCAGAAGGTCCACTTACATGTCCATCTTTCATAGGTCAATAAAATATGTACCAATGAGTTCGGTGAAAAGAAAAACATGTTATTTCTGCCCTTAGATGACTGAACCTGTCCTGTACACATTAAGTTCTTCTTTTATATGTTCAGACTCAACTACCATCTGATCTTGGTGAGGCTTATAGAGTTGTATGATTATTTTTGGGAGGCTGCCTAAATGTTCCCTTTCGACACAGCATATATTCAGTCATCGTATAAAATGGTTGAATGTGTGTTGTGCTTTGGTTGGCATTTAGAGCGTATGCCATTGTATTTTATGGTATTATTAGTTTGTGATCCATGCAGTGCTCTATAAGTGAGGTCTGCACTATATTAAAAAACCTTAATACTAAATAAATAAAAAATTGCCTTGGTATTGCCTTATCAGAATTTTGGAAATTTTTGCATATTTGTGTATATTTAAGTCTCACTCCCTTTAATTCTAAAAAATAAATATAAATATCCCTTTGTTGCAGTGATTAAAGAATGACCTTAACTGCCTCTTTACATCTATTAAAGCAATCACTTCTTATTTTATTTTTAAACGGCTGTTACAGCATCTTACATGTTTGTTATGTTTTTTTTATTTCAAGGTTTATGACATTTACACACAGTATTAGACCATAGCAATAAAAAGTTACCTCAGTAGAAACGAAATACCAATTTTTCTCTCCTGAGAATTCCGTTTCGCGAGACCTTAACACGAGCCAGCAGGACTTCTTCTAATAACTTTTTTTTGGTGTGAAATCGGCTGTAATCTGTAGGTCATTCATTTGAATTCCATCTCAGTATTCTATTCATCTGATGAATGGTATAGACTGGGATGATCGAATCCTGTTGACGGGACAGAATATGGTTACAACAATATCGAGGGACAACATATTGAAAGGTACGTTTCTATACTTCTACTTACCTAACTCCACATCATTGTACCCTGGGGATATGTAGGTCTTCAAGGTACATAGATATGGAGTTAAGAATAATAAATCCATACCTCCTTCTGTGCGCTTAACTTTCAAGAGTTTGTCCCTCAATACTGTTGTAACAATATTCTGTCCTGTCAATATTAGGAATTAGATATTTCATAATACAGTCCGGATGCATGTGAACTGACTAACAGTAAAAAGCTATACATAAAAACAATTATTATGAGTTGCTTTTGAGAAAAAATATTTTGGAAAGAAAAAAAGCACCCAGCATACTCTGTGCCATTCCTGGGATGCAGAAAGAATTGTGTTGTAAACAATACGAATTCTGTGTAACAATACGGTCATAATCCCCCTCACAATTGAGGCATAATTTGCAATCCAGCTGCCAACAGTTTTTTTCGGACACAACTTCAGCGCTGCTCGGAGTATGCACAAAAGGTTCTTCCAAAAAAGAAAAATCTACAGCTCCTGACAGGATTGCTCCCTGTCACCTCTTCACTTGTCAGAAACTCTCTCAAACTGAAAATTCATTCCGACTAAAACACGGCCCCTCGTCATCCGTTCTAAGCCAATTGGCGTTCGCCACACCTGCACAATGCCAGTCAGGGTGCACAACCGGCCTCCTCCAAGAGCTTTTCACAATGTGGAACTGCTGTTGCTGGGGAGATTTGAGCGTAACTTCCAGGCGGACCTACAGCCAAGTGCAGCACCAAAGCATCAGCAAGGGGAGATCTTTCTCTCAGCTTCCCGTTCAACAACGACAAGCAAGGCCGCTGCTTGCCACTGGACGCAGTGCTCAGCTCGACAACCAGTCAGATCACGAGAAGCGCTATTACCCGCACGAATTTCATTCATCTAATTTAGGGGGAGGCGGCTTAATTAGTTTAAGGCTAATCGTTTTTTTTCAATTTATTTGTAATCATTTTTTCCAGGGCTCCGTTTTGAATGTATAAGTTCAAAGCTCATTTTGTCACATTTTCTCAAAAAGTCAGTTTGACTTTAGTAGCAGGTATTCTACTTAAATGGGAACTGAGAGAGTTGCCCTTTGGCCATTATTATCTTTGTTAAAGCTTTTTTTACGAACCCACCCTTTAATGACTTTTACTTTGCCCTTTGTCTGTTGTTTTTAGGTCTTCTGTTTTTGAATATTGATCCTTTTACAGGCTTTCTGGGGTGCTTAATTTGTTCCGGTGGTTGCAGATGGTGGGGACGGGATTTATTTTTCATTGTTACACGATCAATCAGAGCAAGCTAGAGAAAGGCAGAAAAGGGAAAAAGAAAGAGGAAGAGAAATATAAGGAAAACAGTGATTGTGTTGCTGGCAGTACGACTTCCCACAACTTGGTACCCCAACTAACTCACCGAAACTTCGAAGAAAGGGCAGAGCAGGCCGGAGTGTAGATGAGCTGTGACATTATTAAGCGATATTATAGCACTGCACTGAGAAGTACTTATTTAAAGGGATAGTTTTGTCCAGCTGGTATTCTGAAGTCACATATTTGAAAGCGCTTTCATGCGCACTAATGAAGAAAAGGAGTTTTTGTGAAATAAAATATTTGGCCAAGAGCACACATTTCAATTAGAGAAGCCAGCTTTGAAAGCTAGTCGGAAAGACTTCAGTAATCCCAAGGGCGGCTGTTTCTGCCCAAGGGATTACAATGTCAGATTCCAACAGCCTTTCTGTGCTGGCCTTTCCGACTCAGAAAGGCTGTCAGAAGTCGACTTTGAAGGCCCCCAGCAGGGCCCCATGGGTGCATGACCTCCGGTTGGAGGCCGAGGGGGCATCTATGGTGCACCCCTGTTGATCCCTTCACCCTGTTGAGGTGCCTGCCACAGGTTACAGGGATGAACTGCACCTCTTTGTTTTACAGTGAGAGCATGCATTCCGGTCGGACTGCATGCACCCTTTGTAAAGTATAGCAATGCGACCGAACACTGTTCGGTCGCATCCTACTTGGTCGGTCGGGATTGCCGACAGGAAATGGGGCGGTCCCACGACCGAAAAAGTCCACCCGACATTGTAATTAGGCCCTTAGTACTCTTAAGTATCCACAATTTCAAAATATCAATTTATTCCTTAGCGTAAAAGTTCTAGCCATTTCCATATCACTGGTGAGTTTTGGAGCATTGTTTTATCACTCGCAATTTTGATCTATCACGGAGATGTGTACTCAATGGGACTTCAACAGTCTGACTTTGTAACTTGTTTCAAACTGAATGCGTTTTCTAGTATATGAAATGATATGCGTCTAACTGATTATCAATAGGCTTGCCTCCAATGTATAGCTGGAATGTCTGACAAAATATCGAAATCAAAAATATCGAAATACAAAAATATCGGAACAAAAATATCGAAGTCAAAAATATAGGAATCCTATCCCTAACAAGGTAAGTACAAAAATATCGAAAAAATAATATCGTAGTACAAAAATATCGAAATTAAAAATATCGTTTTTTTTAAATGTATTAATAATAATGTAAAAATAATTATAAAATACATATAATGTTACAAATATTAAATAAAAATATTAAAACATAATAAAAAAATTAAAACTACTACATATACATTTAAAATAAATTAAAAACTTAATATTTAATGTAATTTTATATTTTTTAATTTCAGTTTCAGTTTTTTAACGTCTTTATTTCGAGTTTTCATCATAAAAGACACACATATAAACAAAAATTACATAAAATACAATTGGTGTGACAAAATCATAAAGTCATAAATATTTATATAAGCATACTAAGCAAAATCAAAATAACAAGAATAGTTAAAAATCTCAATTAAACATACATATAAAGACGTCAAGGGAAAATTATTGGAACATTTAAGTGTATATAAATATAAAAAGCAGATCATCAATACTGGTAAAATCAAAGACCAAAAAATAGTAGGCTAACATACTATTTGAGTTATTCAGATCAAGGTGCTATGAACTGACTTAATCCTTATTAGCCAAGCCCACCCAAGGAATTTGGCCAATCCGATGGATAGCCATTCAGAAGTGTTAGTTCTCAAAATGTACAATGCTTCACTACTCACTCGGGTGTTAAGTCTAGTACATATAGGTTTTAGCCACTTATAACGTGGTTCACGATAAGCAGTACAAACAAATAAAAAATGACCTAGTGTTTCTTTACAATCGGTACAACAAGGGCAGAAGATTGACTCTGTCTTCTGCCAGCCATTTCTGCCAGCCACTAGAGAAAGCCCTTAGTGGCAGTGTACCTACACGAAACTGATGGTATAGTTTCCTATCTAATGTTTTAAGGATAACATCCCAATATGTTTCTTTATGGGGAACTGCTTTATGGAGCAAAAACTGGCCTGTCAAGTTCGATTTCTCTGAAAGAGCGACGTGTTCCGTTTTTACCATGGACCAAAAGAGAAGTTTAAATTCTTTCTTTGAAGGAAAGGTATGAGAACCCGGCTCAGACCAAAGCAAGGGAAGACCCATTTCAATAAGAGTATTCTTAATTTGCTTTAGCCATGGTATATCACCCGCCCCTTGTTGCATTCTCACATCCTGTAATTCTAGGGCAAACATGGCAAGTTCCGGGGTAGACCATATGCGTCTCCATAACGCCACCATCCTATAGAGGGCCTGGTGTTTAATGGAATAAGTGCCCATGTCCATCAAGAGTGGTAGGACTGGTGTTGAGGAAGGGAGACCGACTAAATTTCGAAGGAATTTATTCTGTATCCTATCTAGGACAGCCAAGTCCACACAACCCCAAATGTCGGCCCCGTATAATATGGCTGAGCTAATTTTAGCACTATAAATTTTAAGTGCGGGCAGTACTCTTTTGGTCAAGGAACACCGCTGCTCCTTTACTAGACAACCGGACAGGCGAGCAAATTTCAGACTGAGTGCCGCTATTTGCTCTTTCCATCGCAGCCTATAATCCAAAGTAACACCAAGGTATGTCATTACATCAACCTGCTCCAGTCTAGACCCATTCATTGAAACATGGCCCCTCAATGGTTTATTCTTTGTCAGGACCATGAACTTGGTTTTATTAATGTTAATTTCAAGATCGTTCTCATTACAAAAGTCCATAAATTTATTTATAGCTACCTGTAAACCCTTCTGTGTTTTAGCCAGTATGAGAGTATCATCTGCGAAAATTAAAAGGGGAAATTTAGTCCCACCCAGTGATGGAGCATCAGTAGGGGTATCTGAGAGGAACTTAACCACCTGATTAATGAAGAGTATGAATAGGGTGGGGGCCAGGACACAGCCCTGCCTCACTCCACAGGTCACGGGGAAGGATTCTGTAACCTGGCCCTGACGACCCCATCTGACTCTTGCAAAGTTTCCCTAATGCATCCTAATGATGAGTTCTAGTAGTGCAATAGGGACACCCATCCTTCTCAAAGCTGCCCACATCTTCCCTCTGGGGACCAGATCAAACGCTGATTTGAGATCCACAAATGCAGCGAATATCTTCCCACCTCTCAGTAACACAGTTTTCCAATAGATCATGACAAATCTTAATATCTGATCAACTGTGCTAATGTGAGCCCTAAAACCCGCCTGCAGTGGAGACAGAATATCGACTTCTGACATCCACGTATGGATTTTCCCTAACAGCATTCTGGCTATTACCTTTTGTAGGGCATCGATAAGACTGATGGGTCGGTAGTTTCCCGCATCAGATCTATCCCCTTTTTTATGCACGGGCAAGATCTCAGCCCCTTTCCACGAGTTCGGGATCCTAGTCCCTCTGGCTATCGCATTTGCTAAAATTGTTATGTACGGGACCCAGTGTGTTTGATCATACTTAAAGAGGTCCGCAGGGATGCAGTCCATGCCGGGGGCTTTGCCATTCTGCACTTGTTTGAGAGCAGAAATGGCTTCAGTTTCAGTAAAAACAATGTGATCAAGTGAGGGCACCTCAGACTGCACACTGGCATCTTCCCTAATAGTGAGGGAGATCCGTTCCGTGTTGCTGAACTGCGTCTCATAGTGCTTGACCCATTGCTCTGCAGGGACATGGTTTACCGGAGTATGCAGTTCCCCAGTCCCTCCCCATTTCACAACCTCCCAGAATTTTTGTTGGTTAGATGAAGTACTTGCCTGATATAAATCTAACCAACGCTGATCATCCCAATTGGTTTTTGCCACTTTAAGTGCTTTCCTATAATTAACCCTTGCTAACCTTATATCCGTAGCTGATTTGGATTTGATAGCAGTTAACAGGGAGCTATGGGCAATACGACAAGTTTTGTCATACCATTTAGTCCTAGTTTGCGCTGGGCCATTATTTCTTCCTTTTACGGGCTCGATAAAAAAAGATTTAATTTTAATAAAAAGAGACTCATGGATCGTCCGGATTTGATCAAGTGAGGTTCCAGCATCAAGTATGGGTACCATCAAATTTGTAGCAGCTAAGACCTCAGTAGCAACCCTATTGGTAGTAGCAGGATTGTCTAGGAACCTAGCCCATCGTACCCTTCTGCAATCATTCGTAAGACCAGCATCTGCTGTAACGATATTGGTTGCAGAATTCATAAGGAGACCCTCATACACTGATAATTTTATTACCAGGGGATTATGATCACTCTCTGGCCTTGTGACTACTTCCATGTCCTCCAATATTTTCCAAAACTCTATCCTTAACAAAAAATAATCAATGCGGCTCGAATGCTGGGAATTATCAAATGTAACCTTTCCCATCAAGTCTGATTTTGTCCTTCCATTCGCTGCACGCAAATCCCATTCAAGACAAAGACCCAACCACTGCATAACTGCCTCCGTAACCTTTTTAATTGGAGGAATAGACAAAAGGGGAATATTCCAAATCTGATCAATTTCCCCATATCCCCCACTGTCAAGATTGGGAAACGGTTCAAAAGAACAGTTAAAATCTCCTGCCACCATAACACATTTGTCTCTACTAATATTATTCAATAGGGAGTCTAGTTCAGCTACCACTCCCGCTGGCTTCCCACCTGGTTGCCCTCTTGCATATATATTAATCAGGAAAAAGTCCTGGTTATTTTTACCGGATAGTTTCAAGGCTAGAATGTTGTTGCTTAAAGTAGGAAGGTCTGTAATAGTAATAGCTAAGGATTGTCTTATCCAAATAACCAGACCTCCTGACGGGCGTCCCTTAGGACCTTTACAGGCTGGTTTATAATAATTAAGGTAGCCAACCCGATAGATAGCGTCAGTTGACCAACTTTCCTGTAAGATAATTACATCATGTAAATCCATAAAGGAGCCCCAGTCGACCTCTGACATTTTCCCCTTTAAACCCGCTATATTCCATGACAAGACTGCGAGGGTGTGAGTTGGTTTCTCTTCCGTATTAACAACTAAGTTCACAATCTCCTCAGAGATCGAAGATCTAGGAATACTGTTTGAGAATGTTTCCCTTGTTACCACCCTCTGTGTTATTGCACTTGACCCTGAAACAGTCTCTTCCCTGGGGGCACTCACGTTATATGGGGAGCAGTTCACTTCAGCACTAGAAAGCCCAGCGGCCAAGGGTTCTATGTCATGTCAATCCACACCTTCCAGACCGGATAGGGGAGCAAACCGGTTCGCAAGGTGGGGATAGAACATTGGATAAAGCGGAGTGTCAAAATGAAATCTCCCTCTAGACCTGTCCCTTCTGGTGTGATGAAACGGAGTTTGGGGTCTATTTGCATATAAAGTAGGGTAAAAGTAATGCAACGATAACGTTTGCACATCCCCAACTCTTCCGAATCTTGGTTCCCTGCAGATGAATTCAGCAACCCAAGGCTCTCTAAAGCTAATTACCACACAATCCCCCTCAAGATCTTTCTTACCATAACCTATCCAATCCACCCTCCTTACATTAAGTATTTCAGGATTTAGGTTAGGAGGGAGCGGCCGATTTTTATTGAGCCAGAATGTAACCTTATTATAAAGATCCTTGTGTGTTTCCCTCTTACCATCTCCAAGAGGAGCCACGCCAGTTAAGATGATAGTATAAGGCACTGACTCTGGTGGGAGGTTCACACACTGTTTCTTTGGGATGGGTTTGGCGTTGGGCTGGTGGCTTATGTCATGACCCCTAGTGGAAATGGGGTTTTTCTGGACCTGAAGATTTTTTACAGGCTTAGGCCTTGAAGAATTCTCCGTGGAAGTTGTTTTCTTGGGAGCGGGTACAGTTTTTTGTTGCGGGGCCTTTGATATAGAGGGTCCCGCTTTAGAGCTATTACCGCCTGCTTTGTTATTCATGATGGTGGGCTTCGGGATGGTCGGGACGGGAGGGGTCAAACCAGTAGATGCTAGGCTGGCAAGGATTCTGTTGGAAGTCGCTATATTATCTTTCACCAGCATATCTAAGGAATCCATTTTAGTGTTTAATAATCTTGTCCTTTCAAATAGGGGTAAAAGTAAAGATTTAAATAGCAACTCTATTTTAGCCAAAAATATCCCTTCTGTAATGCTAATTATGGTCTCACTTTCCCCTGACTGGACAGCTGCGTTAGTGTTAGGTAGCTGTGAGGGGGATGGAGTGAGGTTTCCCAGACCCTCAGTTTGTTCCTCTGGGTCTGGTGAGTCTATCCTTTTGCGTTTCCCAGGATTGTGAGTGGGTGTATGTTGTGATTGGGAAAGGGAATCCATTTGTTCAGTGCTAATATTAAGTTTTGGTGAGTCCGAGAGACCAGAATTCTCCCTGGACTGATCTAGGTAAATGGTCCCACCGTTTGGTAAATTATCATGCGCAGTATTAAATGCACTTTCTTGGTTTGACCCCACTATCTCCACAGTGTGAGTCTCAGGAGCAGTTGCCAACACTGCCTCTACATTATCAAGAAGGCTATCTGTGTTCAACGTGGATAGTGGGACAGGGGAGACAGCCTCATTAATTTTACCTAGTGAAGAACGCTTGCCTGTAATAATGTCAAGCGAAAGGCGTTTTTCAACTAAAGCGATCTCCTTCTCCAGTATAGCAGTTGAACGTTTAAAAAATTGATCAATTGTTCCAGTAAAAGTACCATTGGAGGTGGAGACCTGAACTTGCCTCTCTTTACCAGACCTTAAAGTCATTTTTGAAAATACAACGAGCGAGATTAACACCAACCTCAGTATTCAATCAACAAAGCCACAAGATTTTTCCTTCCAAATATGGGGACTCAAACGTCACTTTAGTCTCAAACAATAACGAATAATTAATACCAGTTAAAAAGACTTAAAATTAAGAAGAAAATGTTAGTAAGGTGGCCCAGCCCGGCCTCCTTTGGCCCTGGACGGCCACAGACGGTCCCGCCCTTGTCCCGGGCTTCTCCCGGGACGCTCCCGCGCGCTCCCGCGTCGCGGTATAGAGACCTCCCCTATATACGTTGGGCAGTGTTGAGTGAGGGGGGCGTGTCAGGCAAGGAGAGCGGCCCGATGGCAGGGGGCGAGGGTAGCCGGGACTTCTGGGACACGAAGTCCGGCCCCTTACGCTCGCAGCCTTGCCTGCTAAACTCAGTCCTCTTACAGCCCCTCAGACCAAGTTGCTCCCAGTGGCGCTGCGGGACCCGCGAAGCGGGTTCCGCGAGGAGTAGGATGAAAGGCACTGGAATCCCTCTGCTTCTCCAGCATCCAGCACGACGATAGCGAGGTGAGAAAAAGCGTCCCGCTGCCTCCAGGTGCTGCAACAAATTTAAGATGATGGGTGTGAGGGGGGCGTGTCAGGCAAGGAGAGCGGCCCGATGGCAGGGGGCGAGGGTAGCCGGGACTTCTGGGACACGAAGTCCGGCCCCTTACGCTCGCAGCCTTGCCTGCTAAACTCAGTCCTCTTACAGCCCCTCAGACCAAGTTGCTCCCAGTGGCGCTGCGGGACCCGCGAAGCGGGTTCCGCGAGGAGTAGGATGAAAGGCACTGGAATCCCTCTGCTTCTCCAGCATCCAGCACGACGATAGCGAGGTGAGAAAAAGCGTCCCGCTGCCTCCAGGTGCTGCAACCAATTTAAGATGATGGGTGTGAGGGGGGGCGTGTCAGGCAAGGAGAGCGGCCCGATGGCAGGGGGCGAGGGTAGCCGGGACTTCTGGGACACGAAGTCCGGCCCCTTACGCTCGCAGCCTTGCCTGCTAAACTCAGTCCTCTTACAGCCCCTCAGACCAAGTTGCTCCCAGTGGCGCTGCGGGACCCGCGAAGCGGGTTCCGCGAGGAGTAGGATGAAAGGCACTGGAATCCCTCTGCTTCTCCAGCATCCAGCACGACGATAGCGAGGTGAGAAAAAGCGTTTTTAATTTCATTTAATTGATTTAATTTAAATTTATTTTATTTTTACCCTGTACGACTGTACCCCAAAAACCCAAAACTGACCCTGAACCCTAAAAATACCCCTTTACCCAAAAACCCAAAACTGACCCTGAACCCTAAAAATATCCCTGTACCCCAAAAACCCAAAACTGACCCTAAACCCTAAAAATACCCCTCTACCCATGAACTGAAAACTGACCCTGAACCCTAAAAATACCCCTTTACCCAAAAACTGAAAACTGACCCTGAACCCTAAAAATACCCCTTTACCCATGAACTGAAAACTGACCCTGAACCCTAAAAATACCCCTCTACCCATGAACTGAAAACTGACCCTGAACCCTAAAAATACCCCTGTACCCAAAATTTATTAATATTATTTAATTACCAATTAATTATTAATTAACAATAAAGTAAATATATTAGCACATTTGCTGTAATTAATTTAATTTAATAATTAATATTATTTTGCCCAATTAATTAATTAAGAATAATAATAAATTATATATAAAAAATTACTATAATTAATGTAATAAAATAATTAATAATAATTAATTGCCAACTAATTAATAATTATAAATATGTAAAAAATTATAATAATTAATTAACCAATTAATAGAAATTAATTACCAATTAATTATTAATTAAAATATGTACAAACATATATCAATGAATTAATTATTATTAAATTACTTCCCACCCTATTCCCCTATAAACCCATAACCCGCTACAGAACATATTTATCAATTAATCAATTAATTAAAAATAATTTAAAATTAATTCTCAATTAATTAATTAATAATTCCTACTAATTAATAATTAATTTAACATAATTAAATTACTTCCCACCCTATTCCCCTATAAACCCACAACCCGCTACAGTAGTAAAAGACAATATTTAATTAAATTACATTAAAAATAAATAATAAAACATAATAAATACAATATAATATACACTAAATGTATTTAAAAATTGATATTAGTAACATCAAAGTTATTAATTTCGATATTTTTAACATCGATATTTACAACTTCGATATTACTGATATCATACCAATATCGATATTTAGACTGTCGATATTACTTACCTTCGATATTTTTGTATATCGATATTTAAACTTCGATATTTTGGTATATCGATATTTAAAACTCGATATTTTGTCTGTGTACCGTATAGCTGAAACTGGGGTTCTGTTACGTCCAAGCACCCACCTTCTCCTGTTGAAATCCACTTGAACTGATAATATTCTCTAATATCTTCTGGAAGATCTCAACCACCTTGGTAACAATGTGTCACTCAAGAGAGTGAAAATATATAAAAGATTCTGGATTACTGACTACTTCTTGGGTTTACCTCACCCCAGTTCTACGCCAACAGAGTCAAATAGCTATCTTAGAATATTCAGAACAGTATGGCTAGCTTTGGCATGCATTTATTGCTTTTTGAGGTAAGAAAGCCATAGCAAAACAATGACTTTGTGCCGAAAGATTATTTCAAAAACAAATTCTTGGCACTTGAATTAACTAGTTCTCGTCCATCCTGCTAAGTAAATGGTTCATGAAAGTCACGGGAATTAGGAGCAGTATCAGGCAATATCCTAACGTCTTCCCAATACCCCTTTTATAAAATAAATACCAACATGATCCCCTTCCAGATAGAGAGAGGCAAGAGAAAACAGATGCAGTTGTACATATTACCTTCTAGAATAGGAAGGTCCAGCATAGGTTCTCGAGGGCAAAATGCACTCAAGATTTCCAGGATTACCAGTGACTAAGTAAATAACTTGAATATATTAATTATTTGTAAATTTATTTTATGTGTGTATTTTAGCCCTCTTGTTAGGAGCTGAAATTAAGCAAATATCATATTTCATCTTGGCAACATCCAAAAGATGGGAGCAATTCCAAAAAGTAAGTGCACACCAAAGTTGAATTTATTTGTGTAAATTGAATTCTTGTGCAACTCACTAATTTTTTTTGATTTTATGTTTTTCAACCATAAACGATTATTTATGCCTGTAAATGCATTTGCTAGCTTGTAAAATCAAACCAGTGTTACGTAATATTACAGTTGATCTGATCTCCTCAAAATGGTGTCTTTTGGTCCATTTTTTGTCGAAGTTCATGCCCGAGTAGGTGAACACTCGTGTGTGACAACGTGTGGGTATTTAGTCTCTTTACACCAATATTTCCAATATCCATATTGTATCAGAACTACTCATTCCCTAAACGGGGGACAAAAATCCTCAAAATTGATGTCGGTAACGGACAAAGGGTTCCACCAAGCGAAAAATATTTTACCAAAACTAGAGACTAGAGAAAAATATTTTATGGTTCAACTTTGTTTTTATTTTCAAAGATTATATATACATATTCTTACCTACAATAGAGTACGACAAGGAGCTATAAAAGTAACCAATTTCATATCAACCAAACAGCCAATCCCCCAAATACTTCCATAAATCCGTCTCCAGTATGGCAAGCCAAGTCAGAAAATGTATATTTACAGGAAGATTGTGTGGAGAGCCCGGTCTAAGTGAATGAGTCCTGCCACCTATATGTGTCCTCCAACTTGTCATTGCTGCCAGTGAACTCAAGTATTATAGGGCAGCATGGGTATGTGAATTTTCTCATTTCAGACAAAAAACTGCTGGGATAGGACTAAAGACACAAGGGTTTAAGCGGTGAAGAGAATCTATAGTGTAGCTATCATCTTAATGGGGGAAATACATTGTTATGCTTAGCGGTATACGTTATTCTATAAAGGCAGGGTATAAGGTGCTAGAGTGGGGGTAGAATTACAAGAGTATAGGCTGGTGCCGAAGTACTAGGTTATTGTCGAGGTATAGGCGTATTGATTGGGGAAAACACAGTAGGATTTAGGTAAAGGGACAAGGGTATAGGCAAGCAGTTGAGAAATAAGTGTATAGGTGGGGGTCGAGGGCAAGGGTATATGTAGGTGTAACCGTACTAGGGGTTTAGGAAGAAGTAGAGGGCTGGAGTAAAGAAAAAATTATCCTGACGGAGACAAATGTCCAGATTATAGCAAAAGCAAGTATGAGAGGAGGAAAGAAACAATAGGAGGAAGTAGTGAACTGGAAGGCAAAAGAGAAACTATGTGATACTAGGGAAAAAGGACATTAATCAAGATGGATTGCTCACTCTTGGTGATCCCATTCAAATGAAACATTGGGAAGTTGTTTTTGGAGAACTTTTCTTCAGAAGAGGCTTTATTAAAGGAGATTTCCTCCCGAAGAACATGCAGGTACTTCTTCTTTGTAAAATCCTTCACAGCGACTGCAGAGTGAACCTTAAGTGATCCACGTTCTTATGCCTTGATGGCAGTGATACCATATGCACTGGCCTTTAGAAAAAACCTCACTGTCAGACCCCAAACACTGAATAAACAGATAGAGAGACTTTGCCTTAACCTATACAAGAGAGACCAGATTAAAACCCACCCATAAATCACTGCACCTGTCCCCAGTGGACAGCAGGATTAAATGTAAGCTCTTGTGCACCATCTGTAGAGCTTACTGGGTCAAGGGTTGGGTATACCTATTGAAACTGGCATTGCATCTCTGTGCAACCAGTGTCCTTCATTTAATAGTCACCCTTTGTATCAATCAATGATATTTCAAGAAAAAGGTTTCTGAGTGTACAGGCGCCTAGACTCCAAACAACATGCATTTAAGAAAACGTTGACGATTGACGTATACAAACTTTTATTCAACCGAGTTCAGAACAGAATATGGTTATCTCCCCATCTGTCTAGACTCTAGCCTTCCTGCCATCTCATTATGTACCTCTTCACCCATCAGCCAAGTACTCTAAATCAAGCACAAGGAAACTTGACCACTTTACAAAACATCTGAACAAATAAAGAATAACAAAAAAGCATATATTACATTAATGCATATGAAAATATTTTAGCATACGAGTAACTTGGAAAGACATACATTAAAAAATGTGGGCTATCACACCTAATAGGTTGTCTAGCATGAGACCCCACGGACCACTGAAGATAACATGTGATGGCAACCTGTATGTCTTGAGTAAGTCATGAGATATCAATTGAAGAAGTTCAGGAACATTAGAACACATAAAAACAAACAGCATCAAGAACTTGGATGTAGGTATTGTTTTTATCAAATTTATTACAGGTTATATGCAATTGTGATCACACTGTTTTTACCATAAAGTGTTAGTTTTGTTGATAGGACCAGTAGTTGGTTCCACAGGTACAATTGACAAAGTCAAAAACATTGGTTTCTCTCCTGACTAACTTTAAGAGGACCACCATAGACTTGCATCTTCAATTATTTCAGCACTATAGACAGCTGCAGCTCGATCCATGGTGCTGACCAATGTTTTAAAAGGAAAATTAGAAGTGTAGGCTCTTAGTACCGGACAGCACATGCTCATTTAAAGGACTGGTGCTGACACTCTTTAGAATAACAACGGCCTATTGTTTCCTATGCAAAATATTGTGACCCGAATTCGTTTTGAACAATAGTTTGCTAACAGCAGAGTGATTACAAGCAGCTTAGCAATCATGAAAAATGGATTTTGATTAACAAGTACTTTTTTGTAGTAGAAATTTGTGGTTTCCATTATTTATTTAAAAGTTGAATATATGACTTTTTAAAGGTTTTATTTAAATGTATTCTTTATCAAAGTAATAACCCTTTATTTCTGTATTGTGACTATAGTGATATGTACCTTGTCATGACTTTGAGACCATCTCCGATGATCTAGGCCTGACTTCCTGATCGGACTCCCCATGTGAATCAGCTTTCCTTTGTGGGCTCAGATGCAATTATCCTGGTCAGGAGGGAACACGTGGTTTGTCATTTGAATCTTCTGGGTGCTCCCTGTATCTACCAGGATATGGTGGGAGGCCTGGATTTCATTTGATTATTATTAGGGCTTTTATGGCTTTTTTTTGCCATTTCAGTCTTTATTTATACATATTTATCTTTTGCTAATTTTATCAGTTTTTATCCATATTTATTTTGGGTTTTGTGGAAAAAGTAAGCTGAAATTAGTAAATTTCCACATTTATCTAACCGATAAATAGCAATCATGCTTGAATGCCTGCCAGGTTTTAGTGCTGTGAACACCCGCAGAAGAGAAATCAGTGCGCTTATATAAAATTATGCAAATTTCAGTATCAACCTTGTGCATATCTACTGCTGTTAAATCCTCTTTACTAAAATCCCTTTCTATTTTTAACCCCCTTATCTATCAATCCACACATATTGGCCTGGCAGTCATGGCAGACAGTATTTATATTTACTCAAAAAGCACCCGATTTCTTTTTTTATCCACATTTAAAAATAAGTTCAGACAAGAAAATGAATGTTTTAGTTTGTATTTATCTGTTAAAAATCAGTGAAAACGGAAAACAGGGAGCCTTAATTATTATCAAACAGTAGTTCTTCTATGGCAACTTGTAGCAGAAGGCTTGTGTAGCTGTAAGCTTGTTTGCCTTTTTGTTTCTTTGAAAAGTATTTTTTTGAGATTCTCTTTTTTTTTACACATTCTTTACAAAATGATCGATGGGAGACCGTAATGCCCCTGTGTAAATTCCATGGGCAAGATTTAAGACATGTCCTCAAAAGAAAAAATATATGTATTAGTGGTTTTTTTTTTTATTTTATTTTTTTAAAAAACCTTTATTTACGAATGCACAATACACAGCGTCTGCCTACAACCCCACAGGGCCGGCCGCTATGACATTAACAGGCTGAATGAAAAATAGATTCTGAGGCAGTACGTTGCTGATGCAATCTGTCAAGTCCACATTGTCGGTGAAAGCATAGTATCATACAAGTAGGATAAGAAAGGTTTAATTTTGTGTTTTTGTCGAAAGAGCACCAACACACAAACACATGGTATCATAGTGGCAAGGGTTGCTGGAGGTGGGGGAGGGAAAAGTGATGTGGGAAAAAGGATGCTGGCAAGGGGGGGGGACACGTGCGGGAGAACAGAAAGTGTAGTGGAATTAAAAGAGGAACGTAAATCATGGCGAGGAGGGGAAAGGGACCTCATAATCAAGCGGAGGAGAACAGATATCTCCGCGATAAGTATTCCACTGAGCCCAAACTCTGGACCACTTCCCTGGACGTCCTCGGGCCTCATACACAGTCTTCTCTCGGAACATGGACCAGTCCATGTTCTCTTTCCAGGCACTTAACAATGGTAATCTAGGGGAGCCCCAGAGCTGCGCGATATCTCTCTTCGCGACCATGTTGCCCAGGGTAACCCAGAGTGTCTGGGCAACATTACAATCAGACGGTTCCCATACATTCAACAGACAACGACGTGCTTCGGGAAGTAGTGGGATCCCCGTGACACGACTCATAACATCATGCACCCTGGACCAGTACGCTGCAATCATCGGGCATTCCCACAGAACATGAAGAAAGGTACCATCCATCCCACACCCACGCCTGCATCGTCCATCCGAAACCAAACCCATTCGCACCAGACGCACCCCAGTCAAATATACACGGTGGAGGATCTTCAACTGGACAAAGCGAAGCCGTGCCGGAATAGCCACCTCCTTAGGGGAGGAAACAGCTGACTGCCAGTCCTCGTCATCTAATTCGAGTCCGTCAGCCGTCCAGGCAGCCCGGAGCTTCTCAAGCTGGTCAGCTCTGTTGTTAATAAGCTTTTTGTAGATTAAGGAGATGGTACTATCTGGGACATGGCCGTCTAGAACTCGATCTTCCAGGGGGGAGGACTGCGGAATATCGGTGCCAGGTGGAAAGACTGAAGACAAGGCGTGCCTCACCTGCATGTACCGGAAGTGTTCTCTATCATCGAGCCGGTCTTCCAATTTCAAGGACTCAAAGGACTTAACCGCGCCCCGGGCCCACAGGTCCTCCACCGTGCTGATCCCAATCATATCCCATTTCTCAAACCCTTTCGTCTTCCACAGGTTGCCCAACCTCTCCGAATCATACAGTGGCGTCTTACGTGTCAGCCTACCACCCCAGCCCGTGGGCACGGTAGCGTCCCTCCATGCCCGCACTGCACATTTCGTCGGGCCCGTAAGGAGTCGAAAGGGTGCCTTTGAATACAGAGCCCTAGTAAAATTGCCACCAGGCAACAATAGTTTATCCAAGGCAAAGGCGGGAGCGGGCTCCGGGGCATAGGTCGCATGGTTGATGGCGCTCAGGTGTGAGGCCCAGTAGTACCGTCTAATATCCGGCAATGCGATACCCCCATCATACCAGGAGAGCGTGAGCTTGGATAGGGCAATGCGGGCCCGGCCATCCCAAATAAGTTGTCGCTGTAAACTCTCGACTTCACGGAAATAGCGAGCTGGAACAGGGTCGAAGAAATTTTGCAGGGCGTAAAGAAATCGGGGGAGCGACATCATTTTAAAGAGTGCCGCCCGGCCCAATGGAGATAGAGGCAAATCGCGCCAACGTCGAACGTCTTGCTTCAGTCTACGGAGCGGGGCATACAAATTCCGCTCGTAGCGGACCGATGAGGTCGTGGATACATAGATCCCCAAATACTTAAAGCCGTCGGCCGCTACCAGAATGGGAAACCGGCGGGGGAGAGGCGGCAGCGAACCAGCTATGACGTAGACACAGGACTTGTTCCAGTTGATGACAAGTCCCGAGTTCTTACCGAAGGACGTGAGAACGTCGAAGAGAACGTTGAGCGACTTCTGAGGGGAAGTAAGATAAAGGAGGATATCATCCGCGTATAAGGAGACACGATCCTCGAGGTCTGGGGACCATCGGATCCCTTTGATAGAGGGTTCCCACCGGAGCCATGCGGCAAGGGGTTCGAGCGCCAATGCGAATAGGAGCGGGGAGAGCGGACAGCCCTGACGTGTGCCACGGCCTAAGGGGAAGGGGTCCGAGCATCTTCCATGCACCGCGACCTGAGCAAGTGGCCGTTCGTAAAGAAGCTTGACCCATGCGATAAAGTTAGGGCCAAAGCCAAATTTAGCGAGGGCCGCCCATAGGTAGGGCCATTCGATAGTGTCAAATGCCATTGTGGCGTCCAGGGAAGCGACCACTGCCGGCTCGGCGAGGATAGAAGCTCTCGCGAGAACGCTGTGGAGTCTACGCAGATTGAGGGCAGTGTTCCTATGGGGGATGAAACCGGATTGATCCGGGTGGATCAGGTCGCAAATCACCTTAAGCAACCGATTGGCCAGTACCTTAGCAAGGATTTTGGTTTCCGCGTTAAGGAGAGAGATGGGGCGGTACGAGGCGCAGCGGTCACGAGGTTTGCCGTCCTTATAAATGACGACTATGGTAGCAAGGCGCTGCTCAAGGGGGAGGCATCCGGCCTCAACCGCCTCGAGAAACATTTGACGCAGGTGGGCGGCCATCTTGTCGGGACAAAGTTTGTAAAGTTCAATGGGGAGTCCATTAGGGCCCATCGCCTTTCCCGAGCGAAGGGATCGGATTGCAAGGGCAATCTCATCGACAGTAAAAGGGGCCTCCAGGGCAAGGCAGTCCTCATCCGACACAGTGGGCAGGGCGATGTCACGTAGCAGTAGCCTGGAATCGGCCTCATCTCGATCGCTAACAGGCGTGTAAACCGTTCGGAAGTGGTCCACAAAGCAATCAACAATTTCACCCGGATCAGAGACACTCTCACCAGATTCACGAACAATGGCAGGAACAACACGACTCGCACGTTCAGTCTTATCCAGCCACGCAAGGAGCTTGCTAGCCTTGTCACCCACATCATACAGTCGGCCTAATTGATTCGCCCGCATCAATTTAGCAGCATCCGTGACACAGGCTTTATAGTCTGCCTGCTTCAATTCCAAAGTGTGCAGCAGTGCAGGCATGTCATTCCCACCCAGCTCACTCTCAAGCGCAGTAATTTCGGTTTCAAGGGCCACAACAGCCTCCCTCTTGACCCTACGCTCTGTGGCAATGAATGATAGGGCGGAACCCCTAATAACCGTCTTGAAGGCCTCCCAAAGAACAGTAGGGGAAGTGACCGAGCCCACATTCTCAGAAAAGTAGCAATCTATTGCCTTAACCAAATCTGAGCGGAGCCGGGGGTTTCGGAAATGCCAGGGAGGAATAGGGGGGACCCTGTTGCCAAGTAGACCGCCCACAGAAATCGTAATCAGCAAGGGGGAGTGGTCCGAAATACCCCGGGGAAGATGTCGTATCTCTCGAACAGTGGACAAAGTGGAGGCCAACATAAGAAAATAATCGATACGGGAGAGGCTACCATGCGCACCAGAGTGAAAGGTGTATTGCTGAAGCGTAGGGTGCAGTGAGCGCCAGACATCTACCAAGCCAAAAGTATCTGCCATCTCACTAAGCCACATCTGGGACTGCAACAATACCCTAGGGGGAAGTCGATCACATTCACCGGACATTACAGAATTAAAGTCCCCTCCCAGGATCAACAATCCGTCCGGAAGCCCAAGGAGAGTCCTGCCAATATCAGCATAAGTGGTAGCCTGCAGTCCCGGGGGGATATAGACAACAACAAACACGATCTGTTTACCCTCCCACCTCCCAGAAACAGCAGCATACCGCCCACGGTCATCAAGGATAACCTCGTCAATAGCAAGAGCAAGGGAAGACTTTACCATAATACCCACACCCCGAGAGCCTGAAGTGAAACCAGCATGTGCAACCAGGCGATAACCCCGGCGATCTAAGGCCTTGCAAGCATTTCCAATCAAGTGGGTCTCCTGAAGAAATACAACATCTGGGGTGTGGCGCCTCAAGAATTGCAGTACAATGCCCCGCTTAATCCTATCACCCAAACCGTTTACGTTCCAAGAAAGAACCCGCATTTCACCCCCCCCCCATTGTGGCATAGACATTCCACCCCCACCCACCAGCAGAACCCACAGTTCAAAGTCATTGCAGAATGTGAAATACCATGAAAACCAAGACAGAACAAACTAAACAAAACACAACCCAGTCCCCGGAAACCAACCCCAAAACCGAAACCCGTTACAACACCCCCCTCCCTGCACCCCTGCTGACTAAAAAGCCACCCCCAACTGCAGTGTGCCTGTCGCCCCATATTATCTACACAAAGAACCCCCCGAGGAGGAAGGGAGAAATCACCCGTTCCCGCACCGCCACGGGCTGTAACATAAAGCACAAAGTCAATTTACACAGTACGTTGCATAGTCTCAACCAGAACCTCAGGGGCCCCAATTACTCCTGGGCCATTGCACCGCCTTCCGCACCACCAGGGCCTCCGCTTCCAGAGTCATCTGCCGGCAACGAGTCCAACCAGTCGGCAGCACGTTCAGGCTGATCAAAAAAGTAGGCACGTTCTCGAAATTCGATCCGTAGCCGGGCCGGAAACAGCATGGCGTATTTCAGTCCCCGATCTCTCAAGCGACGCTTCACTCCAAGGAACCCTGATCTTTGCCGCTGCACTTGGGGAGTGAAGTCGGGATATATGGAGACAGAGTTATTGTCATATTTCAGAGGACCGTGCTTACGGGCGGCCTGGAGGATAGCGTCTCTGTCCCGGTAGTGAAAAAGCCTCGCAATAATAGGCCTCGGTGGGTTTCCTGGCTTCACTTGTCCTCCTGGAAAACGATAGGCGCGCTCCACGGCAAAGAACTTACTGAGTCCAGCCGGAGCCAGTTGAGCGACAATAAGTTCCTCAACCAACAGGTCGGTCGACACAGCACCATCACATTCCGGCACTCCGACCAGGCGTATGTTGTTCCGCCTGGCCCTGTTGTCATAGTCCTCCAGCCGCTTGAGCAGCAGATCGTGCGAGGCACGCAGATTGCCAATCTCAGATTGCGCCTCAGCCATGTCCGTCACCAGACTCGACGCTTTAAGATCCAGAGCCTTCACCCGCTCGTTCGTTTTAGCTAAGTCGGCCCGAATAAGAGTTACATCCACCGCCACCGTGTCTATTTTGGACACTACGGCTTCGAATTGCTGACTCATATCGGCCTTAAGTCCAGTGATGGCAGCCAAAAGATCTTGGAGCGATACTTCCGACGATGATGGCATGTCCGTTTGAAGTCCTTCAGCACCAACGCTTGTGGCCCCGGGGGAGCCTCTCGGCTGGGTGTAGCGTTCGATCATATTAGACTGGATCGATCCCCCCCGGGTCGCAGCCTTCCGGCGTTTTTCGGCCTCCGCTTTCGTCGCCATCTCACGTTCAATGTCGGCCGGATAGCCAGGAGAAGCGGCGAGAAGGAGGATAAGCCTCGAAACTCCGACTTGCCAGTGAAATGGGAGTATCGCGACCTCCGTGCCAGTCCTTCGGAGGAAAGTATGGGCTGTGAGGGCAACAGGCAAAGGCGGAGTAGGAGGAGACAAGAACAAAGAGATGGAAACCGAAAGTGAAAGCAGTACACCTCCGGTGGGCCAGATGCCAGTCAGCCGTTGTTGTTCAATTACAGGTCGGCCACAGTGGGTAGCCGAGTCCCCGGTCGCGCCCGCGGGCAGGCCAGAAAGTTGCAGATGTCAGAAAAGTGGTCCCCAGGGTCCGTTTTCGACCAAAGAAGGATCGTTAGCATCAGTGAAGGTCGCGCTGCAAAAGCCCGTCAGAATGACCAGGATAGGTGAAGGATAGATAAAGAAGGACGGCGCGGGTCTCGGGAGCTCTCTGCTCACGCGACCATCTTGGATGCCCGCGTAGCTCCTCCTCCATTAGTGTTTTTTTTAAACCAGTTTTCCAAGTTCTTTCCTGAAAAACGGAAGCATTTTCCAAATGTATACTACTTGGATGAAAAAATGCTCACATAGGGGCACATGCATCAAACCCGCATTTTGCGCTTTCTAAGTAGAGAATTTTACTGATTCGCAATTTAGAAATCGTAAAATGCAATGCATGAAGGATTCGCAAAAAAATTGCAATTCCTTAAAATTCCTTAATTGCGACTCGCAAATTGCAAATCGCAAATCGCAATTAAGAAATGCTTTCCCATTCATTCCTAAGGGCCTAGAAGAATGAATGGGAAGCTGTTCGCAGTTTGCGAGTACCAAATAGGAACTCGCATATTGCAAATGCAATTTGAAGGGTGCTAGGGGGCCTTAAAGGCCACCCTGATGCACCCCCAAATTTGGCATGTATGTTGGCCTGGGCGGTAAATTCCGTTTCGCTCGCAGAATTTGGGTAATTTTGCGTTCCGCAGAGACCGCAAAATTGCCCAAAATTCTGCGTCCCGCGACTTCGTAAAATTTTTTGCTTGTTCGCGTTCTCAAAATGCGTGTTCGCGAGATATTTCCCCCGAGCATGCAAACAGCAATTGCGAACAGGAAAAAAGCATTGTGAACAAGCAATTCCGTGTGTTCGCAGAATTTTTGCGTGTTCGTGGAGATTTTTTACCATTTCACAGAGATTTGCGTAAGGCGATTATGCAAATTCTACCCACTCCTACATGTATGCTCATGTGGCGCACACATATGCCCTAAGGGCATATGTGTGCGTCACATAGGACTTTTGTGCATTTTTCAAAGTTTTTGCAAATTACCATCAACTTGCAGTTGATGGTAATTAGCATTTCCTAGATGCAAAGTCGCCTTTAGGAAAGGCTTTGATGCATCCCAAATAGGGAATCGCAATTTGCGATTCCCTAAAAGCATTTGCAATTTAGGTAATCACAACATTTTTTGATTACCTATATTACAAATGGGTTTTGAGTTGATGCATCCCAATTGCCTAAATACCAGTTGCAAGGGGGCCATTTCTGCAAATCGGCCCGTTTGCGATCGGTATTTAGGTTGATGCATGTGCCCCATAATGCTTTGAAAACGCCATTGTACCCCACTGTACAATTGTTTCTATAACATATTTTCTTTTTGACATGTTAATCCTCTAGTGCTTCAGGTATGTAAGATTTGATGCATGCTTTGTAGCTCAGTTGCCGCGAATTTCAAAACCTAAGGCAAAATTAAATGTTTCTGCATTTGCATTTTGGCTCCCATAGCCCTTTTGCCATATTTCATGCCTTTAGCAGCAATGTGATGCACTTCTGCTGTAGGGGCTTATAGCAAGCCTGTCACCTCAATGCAGCACAGGTGGTGCTTATTTAATGGGGATACTCCAAATGGACTCTACTGACCCCAGAAGCAGGGGAGGACGGAGAGGAGACGGCCAGCTCACACATCCTTGCACCAGTCCCGAAGCCAGTGCTTATTTTCTGTAGTAATGTTGATAGTTCTCCTTTTTCAGTCTCTCTATGCGACTGTGGTTTGAGATTGCACCCCACCAGTAGACAACAAGTGTGCAGCTCTGGTAATCCTTGTTTGTTCTAGACAGGAAGGTAAACAATGCATATATTAACGTGTGGTATGATCCATTAGCGTTGGTATTTGGCCACTGCTTCTTTAAATGTATCACGTGTCCTCCTTTCTGATTGTCCCCAGTTTGACTGGCAAGCCACGCCCCTTTTGATCTCCCTCCAGGGAAGAAAGACAGTATGTGTGAGTCAGGCATTGCTCTCCTTGCGGGTGTATCATCTGTCAAGGAAGGGCCGTCTCTCTGAATTTTTTGTTTGGGGCTTAGAAAAGAGCCGCCTGCTTTGTGCGGTTGAGCTCTGGCCGGATACTTACACATACTTGTACTGATGACTCACAGCCTGGCAGGATGTGACCCTGGCACCAGGAAGGCCCACAGATCCAACAGGTGATGCATTTTCAAAGATGTTGACAACCTGATGAGGGACGACATGTCTTTCAAGAGAGAGATGTCAGGGACTCCAGACAATAACCCAGTTGTGCCTTAAGTGATGTGACCGCCACAATCTGGAAAACCCCAAATAAATTAAAGAAATTAACATTTAGGCAAATAGGGCGTTTTTTTTTTTTTACAGGACAGCCTGACACTGAAAAGTTAACAAGTTCAATTAAGGCTTGGCTGCGATGCAAGCACTAGTAGAGGTTAAGATCGTGGTGTGCTTTGCTTTCAAGGCAACAGGCAGGGCTTTAAGTGGACCGTGTCTTGCCGGGGCTCAGCACCGGGTTTCTAAAAAGCACGTGCTCTCCATTTTTGCCCTCACCCTCAGGATGAAACAAATAAATCTTACCTCTGCACACCCTTCACTGTATTTTATGTAACTTCAAAAGAGTCTCGTTATAGTACTTCCACAATAACATAATTTCAGTACGGAAGTATTTTCAATATTATATACGATGGAGCCATAGTTGTTGCTTATTTATTTTACGCAACTAACAGCCATTGACAAAGCCAATAGTTATGGCTTGTTGTAGGTGTAATGTTACTTGTTGTATTATATATATGGATGCAATGAAAGAAGCAGCAAAATACTAGTCGGGAGGCACACTATGCTAAGCACGGATTTTTAGTTTACAGCGTTTTTTTTTAGCCACGCCCTTTATTAAATCGACCACGCCCATTTCAGAGACCCCCACCAAAGTTTCTGTTATCCCACTTAAAGCCCTGGCACCAAGTTTTGGGCTCATTAATATGTTTAAGGCCCAGATTACCACTAAAACCAAGTCTGTTCTTGGAAAATAGGTCTATGTGGGGCATTTGCTAAAGGTTCAACCTCGAGGTGCTTAGGAGAAAGGTAGCAAGATGTGCTACCAGGGTATACGGGTCATTTCCCATGGAAGCACCTATGAGAGTCGATGCTTTCTTGAGAAGAGTGCATGCAAGTTTATATAGGCGCTGTAATGGCTATACTGCACCATAGGTTACTTACACTTTGCAGCTTATGTTGCTATGCTCAAACATAGGAGCGCGACATTCGAAAAGTAAATATGTGAGATTTCATGCAACTGTCTTGTTTTCGTTGCTTCTTTTTTGTTATCAGACCTTCAAAGCCTGAATCACAAAGATGCTGCTATGACTTACCCTAGTATTAATCTAGAGTACTACAAGAGCAAGTCACATCTACTCATACTCAGACCTATTTAGGAATCTCTCAGTGCACAAAATGCATAGCAGGCATGACTTACAGGATGAGAAAGAAAATAAAAGAAAGCTGGGTACATAAGAAAAGCAATTAAAGAAGAGGAAAACGGTATGGGAAATAAAACAAGCAGTGGCAAAGCCAAGAAGTTTGACATTTTATTAGTTATATGGTTGGAACTTGATAGCTAAGTTTTTTGTGTTGGTCTGTGTGGGATTGTGTAGATAAACGAGTCGTTGAATGCTGGGTTATGTGAAAGGGTGAATGTGCATGATTGTAAAAAGTGCAGTCATTCAGAATAGGATTCAGTGGCAGCTGCTAAGCTACAGAATATGACAGATACAGGAATGAAAGTAGGACAAAAAATGCATATTTACTAATGTTTCACACAATGCAGGGCAAGGCAGCAAGGGAAGACGCTGCACTGCATTGCATGAAACTAGAGGTGGGCAAGCCACTGAAATTTTGAGCCAGGCTCGAGTCTGAAGCTTTATTCTGGCTCAGCTCGAGGTCCTGTTCGAACCTCGAACCCATAACAAGCCAAACTTTCATGTGACTTCTGCCTACCTCGCTCCCTTCCTGTACCATTGATGTGGCGTTATGGCAAGAGCTGCTGAGTTTTGACCTGGGGAGCCAGGTTCGACTCATGGTGTCAGCTCAGATTCCAGTGATTGTGAGTAAATCACTTTACCTGTCCCTGCCCTATAAACAATAAATTGTTACAATGTGTAATGTAACTGGTGCTCATGAAAAGCGCTCCAATACCTTCAAGCCGAGTTACCTCTAGATACAAACTGCAGGAAAATGCACAAACAATGTCTTAACATAAGGAAAAGCAAGTCGATGCACATTTATTGGCTGCTTTGTGCAAGGGCAAACCAGAAAACCTGAATAAAACATGGCTTCTCTGCTTAAATTGTGTGATCTTAAGCAAATATTTTATTTCAATAAAATCTTCTTTATTATCGTGTATGAAAGCACTTTTAACATGTGAGTTCAGACTACCAGTTATGCAAAAACATATTGTGTTTGATTTAATAAATTATAACGTTGCTCTTTAAATATCTTACCAGTATACAATTTACATGACAATTATCTTGCCTCACTAATGGTCCATGTTTAAAAATTATCACTTTTAGTAATATAATTTTCAGTTAAGTGCTACAGTGTGACACAATAATGACAAATCTTCCACCTGTTAAAGAAATACACTTTTAAAAATTATAAATAGGGTGTTGGTTGTTGTTTCATTTAGATAGCAAACATTTTCAGGGCTCATCTCGTGCATGGGCTCTAAGATCCGAGCCAGACCTTTGGCTCAGATCTAGCTCAGCTTTCCCTGTGAATGTGTTGGCTCACCCACCTCTACGTGCAACAGACAGAGAAGAAATTTACATATCTATTAAGATATGGCACACTTTTGCTGCCTCCTAGCGCAGGCGCACTGTGTGCTGCCAGCCGCTGCTGCTCCTGCGAATCAGCGGTAGGGTAGTGAGGGGGGACAAGGGGAGAGGGGGTAGGAAAAAAATTACTTACCTGCCAGCCACCGCCTCTCTCCCATCCTCTTACTGGCTTCTTTTGGAGCAGGAAGCAAGATAGGCTCCCCATAGCCAATAACAATGCTGCAATGCATTGTTGTGATTGGTAAGCATCCAGGCTCCCCTGAGCCAATCACAATGCTGTAATGCAGCGTTGTGATTGGTCTGAGTTGGTCATAGTCTAGCTCTTAGATGGAGAATGGAAGCCTGGGCATGCCCTCCACCCAATCATTATCATTTTCTTTTTCCTTTTTTGCCGTGCTGAAAACAGGCAGTGGAACGACGCTCTTCCACCTTAGTGGAGGAGCCGCCCCTTACGCTGCCTAGTTCAAAAGCAAGCAGCCTTGTGCCATGCTGCAAGGGTGCCTGCTTTACAAGCAGGATTGTTTTTGTGCAAGGAGGTATACTTTCCTGCTCAAAAACAATCCAAAAGGACATTTCCGTCTTTCTATGTGTGATGCAGAATGCATTGCGCAGAGAAAGTGGAAAAAAATATTTTTCTACTCCTTATGCCATCCTCTGGGTAGCGTACCGATTTGACAAAATCCCAGGATTACAAACCTTTATAAAGAGGGAATTGCGTCATTTCCATGGGTGGATGCACGGGAACACCCATGCTCCAGCCATGGAAAGTCTATCAACTCTAAATGCCAAGTACTGCAGCGCAAGCCACTGCGTTGCTTGACATTTCTTTACAAATTCACGCAAAGTGTATCAAATCTCCCGTTGTGTGGCTTTGTAAATCTTACTGAAGCCTTTGCAGTGTCCTTTCATCACCTTGCGGGACACAAGGATAAAGCAAATGCTTAGTAAACCTGACCCAGAGAGATTACAGTAGAATTTTCAAGATGTAACAGAGGAACCCTGAGTAAAAGATTGATTGAAAGAGAGTGACAGCAAGGGTGCTGATAGGGAACAACAACTTAAAGTACAGCTGCACTTACAGAGTCACTCATTCACCCATACACGCATCTCAATGGATTATTTGTCTGTCTGCGTCTAGCTTATATGCCTCTAGTGTCTGAGCTGTACATGTCCGGTGAGTGAAGGAAGCTTGCACTGCTGCTGCCCTGATAAATCAGCTCCTCAGTCTGTTGGCGCTATGTGAAGGAGGGACCTTTGCACTGCTGCTGCCATAGTGTACATGTTCTAAGGAGAAGGAAAGTTTGCACTGCTGCTGTGACGTCTTTAGATGTCAATGTTTTTACCTGTTGTTGGAGGGAAGGATGCTTACACTGTTGCTACCTTTGTGGTCCTAGTCTCTTTGATGGACCCTTCTTTCACCCCCCGGTTCCGACTACCTGATCAGTACCTACTCTTTTGTTAGGGAGGTCTGCATTGCTGCTCCCAATGATGTACATACATGATGAGTTATTAGAATGTATGATGTTACTACGCATACATTTACAACGCAGTACTTTACATTGCGTTTGTTACAACACAAGTCGTTGCAACGACTTGTGCTGGACTTAGGAATAGTATGATTTACTATTCCAACTCCAGCCTACATACAGTAGAGAAGGTTATGGAATAGTAAATCATACTATTTGTTAGGTTAGAGCACCATCCAGCGAAAGTCGTTGTAACGGCTTGCGTTGCAATGCCCGCGATGTAAAGGCATTGCGATGCAATGCCTGCGTTGTGAAGGATGTTTCCAGAGAAGGGTTGGTATAAGCCTCTTCGCTACACAATAGCCGACACAATTGGCAGCGCCAGTGCTTACTGTAATATGTCATTTGAATGAAATTGTGAACTCTCACAAAATATGTGAACAGAGCTTACTTTCAGTTTTGCATATGAAGCAAGGCATCACAACTTTCCAAAGGGATTAGACACCTTTGTGAAATTTTAACTCTTATTTACAAAGTTACTCTGTTTTTGAGACAGTCCTACATTTCGAGCCAACAGGACTGTACATGTTGTGAGTTTATTTGAGATAATAATAGTAGGGTTAAAACAAAATAGCCGTAAAGTGCAACATGTTTGCTGAATCGACTGACAGATGGTTTCACACTTAACATGTGGCCTCATGGCTGCCTATGAAAAGCGAAATAAAATTAGCGTGCCTCCCCACAGCTTTTTTTCTAACTGCAATTTATACATTTTATTTGCATAAATCCTGGAATACCACGCCCACAACAGGCCCATCTCTTTAGTTGAATGTATTGCACTCAGAATGTTTCCTGTCTCTTGCTCTAATAGACACTTACTGGCAGTGATGCTGGAACAATTTTCAGAGTGGGGGTGCTGCCATTAATGTGTCACTGAAGTCATGCATAGTGTGAAAACTGCAAGCATAACAAATCCAGATGTCAAACCCCACCCACAACTGACCCTTCTCTTTTGCTGTACTTGTTACACTCATAATGTTTTCTGTCTCTTGCTCTAATACAATAATACTCAAAGTGAGTGCACCCCTTCTGACCTTTACATGGGTCCCCTGGTGAACAGCAGACATGGGCTGCTGTTTATTCAACTTAAAAGGTACGTTAGAAAAATGTCAAATAAACCGGCAAGCGTTTATTTAAAGGTAAAATGAAGATACCTTGCAACAAACCTGTAAAAATATGATAGACTATTTAAAAATCGAAAAGAGTATTTCATTAACATGCATAACCATTTCTACTAAGGATATTAGATTATATCAGTGCATTGAGAAGTATTATTTTAAAAATATTATTTTTTATACATGAATTTAGAAAGATCCATGTTTCCACCCACCCTGACAACAATGCCAGTAATGAACTAAGAGTAAAGTCAGTTGTTACGTACACCCTCTGGGTGGACTGGGTTACTCTAATACATAAACAACATTATAGTTCATTCAATCCAACACAGTAGAGGTTTTATACGGTGCACATCCTCGTCTATGTAATAATGAAGAAAAAGGAGGGAGGGAAATTGAAATAAAACAGGTTCCTCGGATAACACAATGTGGTAAAGTGGAAAGGCCGGGATTAATCCCGTTTTCTGGTTTCACATTGTGCAGTTCAGCTGCTAGATATACATATTGCACCATAATTTTTTTCATTTTCCAATCTTTTTTTCGACCATTTGGTCATAAAAGATGCACATACAATAAAATCACATGAATTCTGTCGGATTTGTTAAAACATCAATACATGATTTTAAGATCAACACAGACAATAAAAACAGTTATTAAGAATTGAAGCGATTCTAAAGTCTACCCAGCATTTTTTAAAAGACGAATACGCGTATACCAAACATTCGTAAAGAATTTGGAAAGTGCAAAAACGGTTGGGCCAGAAACATCGGATTTTAAAATCCTGTACATAGGTGTATATTCCCTGCCACCCAAATTCTTAATCAGGGAAAGCAGCCAATGCTTTCTGGCTGCCTTGTAGGCTGGGCAGAAAAAGATCACATGCAAATCATTTTCCTCTTTATCAACGCAAAGAGGACAGTATTTGGTGGAAGGGACTTGTGACCAGGTGCTTGAGAAGGACCGAAAAGGCAATGTACCGTATCTCCACTGGAGAAATAACTTTCTGGTGAGTATGGGATATATGGGATCGAAAGCCTTCTCAAATCTGTAGAGATCCTTAGTTTGCAGGAATATGGAAGAAAGGGACCCCTCTGTCTGGGTAGCTAAGGCCCTTGCCCTTTTGTGTTCGTGATACAGATTCGCCAGGGATCTCTTGGAGATTCCTGGTGCTGCATTCGCTGGTTCGGTCCACAATTCAGGGAGCCCCAGATCGGTGCAAATTGACTGGATGTTTTGGACCCAGGGAATACTGAGCGCCTTGGGGAGCTTTAATAGTTCGACCAGTTCCGCCCTATAGTCGGCGAGATCATCGCCGCTCCATAGCCTGCGCCAGAAGGCAATGGGTCTTAGACTTATCTCGTCGGCAAGTGGCCGTAGCCCTAGATCAAGCCTCAGAGGAAGGAGTGGAGTGCTAGGGGGAAGTGCGGTTATTTGTCTTATAAACCTATTTTCCGTGGAAGACAGGTTCCGACATGGAATGTGGCCCCACAATTCAGCCCCGTACAAGATCGCCCCCCTGGCCTGGGCTTTATATATCTGAATTAAGGCCCCCAGTGGGCGGTAGGTCGAACCAGTCATCATCCGGGATATACCCCCGGTAATTTGCACTAATTTAAGGTTAGCCCTGCTCTGATGGGTCCCCCAGGTCATATTTTCGTTGAGCGTCACGCCGAGGTATTCAAACGTGGCTACTCTTTCCAGCCGCACTGCTCCCAGTTGGGGATTTGGGCGCTGTTTGGGGCTCGGATTCAATACCATATATTTGGTTTTTGTGGCGTTGATTTCCAACCCTCTATCCTGGCAGAAGGCCACAAAGGCATCGAGTATCCTTTGGATGCCCATGGGTGTTTTAGATATTAACAATGTGTCGTCCGCTAACATTATTGCGGGCACACTGTTGCCGTTTAATTTGGGGGCATCTGTGTAGTCGGTGGCGTTAAGATGGGCGATTACCCCGTTGACGAAGAGGCAAAACAGGGTCGGCGCCAGCACACAGCCCTGTCTTACCCCTCTGCCAACGGGGAATCTATCAGTCAGTTCCCCCGACCTCCCACACCTCACCTGGGCATAATTATTATGATGCAACCTCTGCAAGGTCAATAAAATATCTGGTGGTACGCCCATCCCTGCCAAGATGATCCAAAGTTTTCCCCTGGGCACGAGGTCGAAGGCGGCCCGTAGGTCCACGAAAATCGTGTACAAACTACCGCCCTCGAACCTCACTGTCCTCCAATAGACCAGATTCAGTCTAAAGACCTGGTCCACAGTCGATACCCCTTTCCTAAATCCTGCCTGATAGGGACTGAGGGCGCCCACCTCCTCTATCCATTCCTGAAGCCTATTCAGGAGAACCCTGCCGAACAGCTTCTGCGCTACGTCTATCAGGCTAATCGGTCTGTAGTTGGCTGGGAGGAGGGGGGATCCCTTTTTGAAAATCGGGACCACCTCAGCCCCCAGCCAAGTACTAGGGATTTCCATCCCACCGAGGATACCGTTAAAAAGAGCAGCGAGGTAAGGCGCCCAGACGGTGGGCTCCTGCTTGAACAGGTCTCCCGGTAGCCCATCCAGTCCAGGCGCCCTCCCCGAAGCCAGGCCTGAAATAGCAGCAGTGACCTCACACAGTGTTATTAGATCCGCCTGAGGGCCCAGCCTCTCCGGTTCGATTGGCGCAGGAAGTTCTCCGGACTCAGCGCTATATAGAGACTGGAAGTGGGCCTGCCACACTCCAGGAGCTATGTTAGGCTCCACTGCCGAATGTAGACTCCCTGATCCCCCATTCACAATTCTCCAGAACAGGCGTTGATCTTGAATTGCTAGGGCCTTTGTGAGTTCTTCCCACTGATTTTCCTCCCATTCTATTTTGGCCTGGGCAAGAAGCTTCTTGTAGGCTTGCCTGCGTTGCTTAAGGCGTTCCCCTCCTGTGCCCTCCTTAATTGCTCCAAGGAGTTCTGTTTTGGCCCGTCTACAGGCTACATTATACCATTGTGTTTTACCTTGGCACCTCTCCCTTGGCTTTCGTAAGTTACGAGTGAAGTGGGGTGCCGCAACTTTTATGAGTTCCTCGTGGGCAACAAACAGTTTACTCCTTATATCTATTTTATTTGCCACACTGTCAAGATCTCCAACAGTTTCCAGGATGGGAGTAATCTCTGCATAAAGCAGTGGGAGTTTATCCTTGCTTGTGACCATATGCTCCCACCTAATTCTTCTCCTACTGTTATCTAGGAGGAGCGTGGGGCGATTCCCTTCCTCATGGGTCACTGGGGCCTGAGGTGCTGGATGGGCAAGGTCTAACTCGAGGGCATTGTGGTCACTGTCCAACCTGTCTATTACCCTGAAGTCCTGTATTGTTGACCACCTCGCCAATTGGACCAGGACATAGTCCAAATGAGACTCTCTTCCCCGACGATTGTAAGTGTTTTTGCCTGGTATATCGGATTTAATTCGCCCATTACACGCTCTGAGTCCAAACCTTAACGTAAGGGCAGTGATTTGCAGTGCCAGTGGGGTCCAAGCTTTCGGAGATGGCACATCAACCCATGGTACTGCCCACCTAACTTCTTCTTCTGATAAGAACCCTTCCTGGAGGCCGGGGAGTGGCTCAAAGTGAGAGTTAAAGTCCCCACCCACCACATAATATGGATCGGTCGACAGTTCAGATAAGAAGTTCGAGAGTTCATCAAAGGTCGGTGATTCTTTTGCCATTCCCATCGGCCTGGAATAGATGTTGACCAGCAGGAGGTTAGCTTTGTTTGGCCATGTTAATAAGACCGCAAGGATGTCATCAGAGTTGAATGGGAGCCGTGTAGCCACACAGCCCAGGTGCGCAGCAACCCACGTCGTGAGGCCCCCTGATGGGCGGCCTTTGCCTTCCCACCTTGCTGGGATGAAAAATGACGAATAGCCTTGATGTCCATAGTCCTCTCTGGCCCAGGTTTCCTGGAACATGCATATGTCACCAGTTTCTATGTACTTTGCCCAAGCCGGCTCTTCCAGTTTGTTAGCTAATCCCGCGATGTTCCAGGAGATTATCTTCAAATGTTCGGAGGTGGCAGATGCCATACCATGAGGGTTGGAGGAGGTGAGTCCAGGCTCCACTTCAGTTGCGGGACCTGTAGTGGGGGCAGCAAAAGATGCATGTGGCACCGGTGGTCTTGGCGCACCATTGCCCACAAGGAAAGGAACCGTAGTTATCCCCTCAGCAACAACTACCCCATCAATGGCTTGGTGAGAAGATTCGGTTCTGCCGTGGTCTGAAGCAGCTGGATCATTCAGGGGGCCAGAAATTGAACCGGAGGACACAGTGGGGGGTTCCAGGGGGCCACAGGAGCCCGAGACCCCTGGCACTGTCTTACAGACGGTAAGTCAGTCGACCCCATCCAAACCGTTCAGGCAGTTAAAGCGATTAAAATCGCAAAAAGGTGTGTCCGGCGGTTGGAAGTACGGGCGTTGTAGAAAGCCTTTGTGTTTACGTCTGTATTCCACCCTTGTCCAGTCATCGTGTATTGGGACCTGGTGCCTGGGAATCGGGGGGAAGAAAAAAGATACTGGGAGGGTCTGTATGGTGGAATCAAGGGATCGGTTCATTCCTCCACAAATGTGTCGTACCGTGCCCGGATCCTTAAAGGTTACCATAATACAGTCCCCCACTATGGTTTTCCTGGTCTTCCCTAGCCATGGAACCCTTCCCACCATGATGATTTCGTTATTAAAATGGGATGGCAAGGGTCGGTTCCAGTTAAGCCATTTGATTACCTTTTTCTTAAGGGATTGGTAGTCCTCATTTTCCCCTGATCTTAAGTGGGGGGCACCAGCTAAGACCACCATTAATCTATTAGCTTCAGGCGGGAGGTCTGGCCTTCGTGGTCTGGGAGTTGGGCAAACGGGCGTGGGTGGGGGGGCGTTAACCTGATCTTGATGTATTCCAGAGGACTCTATTTGAGAGCTATGGGAGGCTAGATCCACTGGGTGAGTAGGTCTGTTGCTTTGGTTATTGTGCCGTGCCTGGAGTTGGATGGCCAAAAGGGGTTGCAGAGGGGGGGCAGGTGGCGGGTTTCTGGGGGGGGCTTTATTGGCATTAGTTGCAGCTTCTGCTTTGGAAGGATCCCCAGCAGAGGAATGGGTTCCCACTAGCTTTGTCTGCTTACTTACTAGAGTGTTCAGAGTGGTAAGAGAAGTTTCTAGTAGGGTGAGCCTGATCTCGACTTTTTTTAAGCTGTCGGTAATGGGCTGCAAAAGGGAGCGGAGTAGGAATTCAATGCTCCCCTTGGCAGAGAGTGGGAGGTTTAAGTTTGATGAAATTACCTCTGGTTCTTTAGTGGTGGCAGTTATACTGGGGTTTGGGGGCTTAGGCGGTGGAATAGTAGGCACTATCTCCGTAGGCTTCCCCGATAGAGCGGTGTTAGTGCGTTTCTTGCCAAAGTCAAGATGTGATATTTTGGATTTCCCCCGCCCCCCCACTGTTTTCCGAGCGCGTTTACTGGGTGGGGACCTATGTAACTCCGCCACTACATTTAATTTGGACTTGCTCTTATTAGCCAATTGCGTAGGTGGGGTTTGAGTTACCAGGTTAACAGGGGTATGGGAGAACTCAAGAGGGGCTGGCTCTGTGTTTTTTCCAAGCGCTATCCCTGGAGTAGAGGGAATTTCCCTTAGTAAGCTGGGGAAGTCCTCGAGTGTCGAATTAATTAGACTGCTGGGTGGAGTGCCTTCCTCTTGAGTGGTGGGGTAAGGAATGATATCGGTCAAGGGCCTGGTTTTCATAGATTCAATGGAGCGCCTGCGCTCCACCCTACGTTTCTCAAGCGAGCTTTCCTTGTCCGCTTCTCCTTTAGTGGGTTTAAAGTAATTATCCAAAGTCCCAGAGCTGGAGGCGCCATCCCTTGAGGGGGTTTCCCGTGGTGAAGGCGAAGGCATTGCCTTAATTGTAACACAAGGGGGATCAAGAGAGTGGGCCCAGCCCAGCCTCCTTCGGCCACTGACGGCCAAAGACGGTCCCGCCCTTGTCCCGGGCTTCTCCCGGGACGCTCCCGCGCGCTCCCTCGCAGCGGTCTCCTTGGTCCAACTTATATCCTCAATAACAATTGGATAATTGTTAGGAGCGGGGCGATGAGGGAGAGCGGCCCAGGTGTTACGGGTGCGAGGTAGGCTGAGACTCTTGGGAGACTGAGTCCAGCCCCTCCTGCTCGCAGCCCTCGCAGCCCTTAGCCCCAGATGGCAAAAAGTACAACTGCTCCCAAGTTCAACAGCGCCCCTGGACGATGCGGGACCCGCGCAGCGGGTTCCGTGAGGCGTGGAGTCAGAGGCAGTCCGAGGGAGTCCGCAGGTCCTTCAGGTCACAAGGTAGGCTGCAAGTGGTATCCCACGGAGAGGAGAGAATCCGGTGGCTTTCAGCGGTCTGTTGGGGGCGGGGCGATGAGGGAGAGCAGCCCAGGTGTTACGGGCGCGAGGTAGGCTGAGACTCTTGGGAGACTGAGTCCAGCCCCTCCTGCTCGCAGCCCTCGCAGCCCTTAGCCCCAGATGGCAAAAAGTACAACTGCTCCCAAGTTCAACAGCGCCCCGGGACGATGCGGGACCCGCGCAGCGGGTTCCGCGAGGCGTGGAGTCAGAGGCAGTCCGAGGGAGTCCGCAGGTCCTTCAGGTCACAAGGTAGTCTGCAAGTGGTATCCCACGGAGAGGAGAGAATCCGGTGGCTTTCAGCGGTCTGTTGGGGGCGGGGTGATGAGGGAGAGCGGCCCAGGTGTTACGGGCGCGAGGTAGGCTGAGACTCTTGGGAGACTGAGTCCAGCCCCTCCTGCTCGCAGCCCTTGCAGCCCTTAGCCCCAGATGGCAAAAAGTACAACTGCTCCCAAGTTCAACAGCGCCCCTGGACGATGCGGGACCCGCGCAGCGGGTTCCGCGAGGCGTGGAGTCAGAGGCAGTCCGAGGGAGTCCGCAGGTCCTTCAGGTCACAAGGTAGGCTGCAAGTAAGCTAAAAAACGGTGTTGGATCTAGCCCTGATCTCTTGACTGGGTGAGAGTATTCTGTTTAATTCAGAGACTCTGTCCCTCACCACCCCTTGTTGTAAATTTTTTTGTCCACCCATAGCGTGGAAGGGTATACTCAGATGTGAGTCCCTTGCTCATTGCACCATCAGGATTCAAGCAAGCCGGGCCAAAGACGGCTGAAATGCCAGAAACCGGTCCCCGGTAGCTTGTTTCCTTCCCAGTGTAAGAATTGGCTTTTGTAGTTTGGTTTGCCCTGTTCCCATCATGCACTGGGACAGGAACAGACTAATTTGCATACAGCCAGGTTCTGAAACTGGGATGGTGCAGTGAGCTAAAAAACGGTGTTGGATCTAGCCCTGATCTCTTGACTGGGTGAGAGTATTCTGTTTAATTCAGAGGCGCTGTCCCTCACCACCCCTTGTTGTAAATATTTTTGTCCACCCTAAGCGTGGAAGGGTATACTCAGATGTGAGTCCCTTGCTCATTGCACCATCAGGATTCAAGCAAGCCGGGCCGAAGACGGCTGAAATGCCAGAAACCGGTCCCCGGTAGCTTGTTTCCTTCCCAGTGTAAGAATTGGCTTTTGTAGTTTGGTTTGCCCTGTTCCCATCATGCACTGGGACAGGAACAGACTAATTTGCATACAGCCAGGTTCTGAAACTGGGATGGTGCAGTGAGCTAAAAAACGGTGTTGGATCTAGCCCTGATCTCTTGACTGGGTGAGAGTATTCTGTTTAATTCAGAGACTCTGTCCCTCACCACCCCTTGTTGTAAATATTTTTGTCCACCCTAAGCGTGGAAGGGTATACTCAGATGTGAGTCCCTTGCTCATTGCACCATCAGGATTCAAGCAAGCCGGGCCGAAGACGGCTGAAATGCCAGAAACCGGTCCCCGGTAGCTTGTTTCCTTCCCAGTGTAAGAATTGGCTTTTGTAGTTTAGTTTGCCCTGTTCCCATCATGCACTGGGACAGGAACAGACTAATTTGCATACAGCCAGGTTCTGAAACTGGGATGGTGCAGTGAGCTAAAAAACGGTGTTGGATCTAGCCCTGATCTCTTGACTGGGTGAGAGTATTCTGTTTAATTCAGAGACTCTGTCCCTCACCACCCCTTGTTGTAAATATTTTTGTCCACCCTAAGCGTGGAAGGGTATACTCAGATGTGAGTCCCTTGCTCATTGCACCATCAGGATTCAAGCAAGCCGGGCCGAAGACGACTGAAATGCCAGAAACCGGTCCCCGGTAGCTTGTTTCCTTCCCAGTGTAAGAATTGGCTTTTGTAGTTTGGTTTGCCCTGTTCCCATCATGCACTGGGACAGGAACAGACTAATTTGCATACAGCCAGGTTCTGAAACTGGGATGGTGCAGTGAGCTAAAAAACGGTGTTGGATCTAGCCCTGATCTCTTGACTGGGTGAGAGTATTCTGTTTAATTCAGAGACTCGGTCCCTCACCACCCCTTGTTGTAAATTTTTTTGTCCACCCATAGTGTGGAAGGGTATACTCAGATGTGAGTCCCTTGCTCATTGCACCATCAGGATTCAAGCAAGCCGGGCCGAAGACGGCTGAAATGCCAGAAACCGGTGCCGGTAGCTTGTTTCCTTCCCAGTGTAAGAATTGGCTTTTGTAGTTTGGTTTGCCCTGTTCCCATCATGCACTGGGACAGGAACAGACTAATTTGCATACAACCAGGTTCTGAAACTGGGATGGTGCAGTGAGCTAAAAAACGGTGTTGGATCTAGCCCTGATCTCTTGACTGGGTGAGAGTATTCTGTTTAATTCAGAGACTCTGTCCCTCACCACCCCTTGTTGTAAATATTTTTGTCCACCCTAAGCGTGGAAGGGTATACTCAGATGTGAGTCCCTTGCTCATTGCACCATCAGGATTCAAGCAAGCCGGGCCGAAGACGGCTGAAATGCCAGAAACCGGTCCCCGGTAGCTTGTTTCCTTCTCAGTGTAAGAATTGGCTTTTGTAGTTTGGTTTGCCCTGTTCCCATCATGCACTGGGACAGGAACAGACTAATTTGCATACAGCCAGGTTCTGAAACTGGGATGGTGCAGTGAGCTAAAAAACGGTGTTGGATCTAGCCCTGATCTCTTGACTGGGTGAGAGTATTCTGTTTAATTCAGAGACTCGGTCCCTCACCACCCCTTGTTGTAAATATAGATATACATATTAAGCTTCTCCTATACCTACCATACATCCAACACCCACCCTCCAAACCAACCTCTCTGCCCTCGCCCATCACCCTGCTGGCATCAATGCAGCCCTCGGTCACATAACAGACCACACATTTTGGCCCCTGGGAACATGTTTGTGAGTGCCCATGCTCTAATAGGGCACTTACTGGCAAAGGTGCTGGAACATTTTTCAGAGAAGGGGTGCTGCCCTTAATTTATCACTAAAGTCATAGGGAATGTAAAAAACTCCATGCATCACACAAAAAAATCACAAGTGTTGCAAATGTGCCATGCTAATTCAGTAGGAGCGTGTTAAGGGTGTGCTAAGCAGCTGGTGTTGCATTTTGGAGCACTGGTGAAGTAGCACACTGTCATTTTCCGAAAACACATTTTCTGTTGAAATGACCACATCATTTGCATAAACTTGTTGTTTTACAGGTAAAACTATATAGAACAAATACAATAACGCTTAGAAATCGTGTTTCAGCAAATATTTATCGATTGGGCATCACCAAGTAAGTTCCTAGATTTGGTATGATCCTGTTCAAATCTTTGTTTCCATCACTCTTCAGAATTACAAAAAATTTGCTTCATTTGTGTTTTCATAATTGCTGATATAATTTGAAACATGCATAAAGTTGGTTTGGTATTTAATTGTTGTTACAAAATCCTCTCCCTTTGCAGTCAGAGAAACAAAAGTACTCACCCGTTTCCAAATAATTAGCAATTTGTCAGAAGACATTGACTGGCAATTGAGCTTTGTCTTTGTAGACAGCAATTGTGATAAGGTAAACACAAAATTTGAAGGCACCTTTATCACTCATTCCCCTTCTGAACTCCTGCAGGATTATGTTTAGGAGGTGCTAAAGCGCCACCCCCCTGCACCCTTACTTCTAGAGCTTATGCCTACTGGTGTGGTTGGGTTTTATTTAGAGGAATGACCTATAGTGCTGCACCATAGCAGTGACATTGCAAATCTAACGGTTGACTGGGGCCCTTAGTAACAACCTTGAGTACTGGAACCAAGCAAATGAATTGCATGGGTCACAGGGACCCCCACACAATATTCCCACTAATTATATTCTCTTTGTGTGATGATAACTATGTGCACAAGGAAGAGATGAGATGACTCACTGTGTGTGACCTTTAACGTTTATTAAGAGGCAATACTCCAGAAAAAAATGAAAAATTATGTGAATTTGTACATTTGAGAACATATTTTTGACTCAGTTGATTAAAAAGTTATCCTTTTTAGGGAATCTCATGATAACACTCCACACTTTAAACCACCGCACAAGCCTAAGCCTGACCTTCCACAGAGGAGTCCATCCATCCATTCTTTCAACTTTACAGCAATCCTTCCAACCTTTTATCCTTCAATCGCCCGTCCTTTCACTCACTTATCCATCCATACATTTGTTCCCCCAACCATCATTTCATCCTTTCTTCCACAGTCCATTCATTCATTTGCCTTTCATGTTCCACCATCATTCAGCCAAACCAATCCATCCGTTCATTTTGTTACCCATCAGTTTATCCTAATTCCTTCCATCCTCACTGGGACACAACCATCCAATCACCCATTTATAGTTTTACACTTCCATCCATGAATTATTTCACCCATCCACCCTTCCACCCTTACCTTCATTCATCGGTTCTTCTGTCTTTTGACTTTTTTTGTTGTCGTAGAGTGTGCAGCTGCCCCAGCAAAGGGGCGTCCCAGCGCTGATGGCAGAAAACAGGGAAAAGGCCTACAATGGAGGGCAAGAGAAGCGTTTTAATTGCTTTACGAAATGCCAAATAGTTCTTCAAGTTGCGGATGGAAATGGGGAGCGCGTTCCAAAGTTTAGGTGCCAAAGTAATGAGGCAACACCCCTTGAGGCGTGAACCCTCCTCACCCGAGGGATAACCGCCAAATGCTGCCCCATCGACCAAAGTTGGCGGTAGGGGGTGTATGGTGCAAGCAAATTGGCCAGCATACCTGGGGATGAGGAGTTCAAGATTTTAAATGAAATACAAAAGGACTTGAACTCTATACGTCTGGCCACAGACAGCCAGTGGAGCCGACGAATAGCACTAGATGCAGAGCATGTCCTAGGAAGGCCAGGGGTAGATTTGGCTGCAGCATTCTGAACCCTTTGCAGTCTAACGATTTCAGACTTGTTAGACTCCAGATAGAGTGAGCCTGCATAGTCTAGTCTCGACAAAATCGAAGGCTGAACAATAACCTGGCTGATGGGGGGGCATCAAAATACCCCAACAACGGTTTGAGCCCTGCAGTGTACCAAAACAGGTCCCCGCCGCCTTGGTTTGTGTCTGAAAGCTGAGGGCGGAGTCGACCCAGACACCCAGATATTTTACCACCTGTTTGGGGGCAGATACATACCCCAAGTGGCAGGCACCCAGTGCTCGCTCCACAGCTCAGAATCTTTCCCTATCAGCAGTACCTCAGACTTGCTGGCATTGAGCTGGAGCCAGTTGACGGTCATCCACTCCACGACGACTTCAAGATCACTTCGGAACTTACAGGCGTCCCAGGTGGAGTTGTCAGAGAGTGTGACTACCAACTGTGTATCATCTGCATATGATAATGCTGTGAGCCCTCTGCTATTAGCCACCATAGCTAGTGGTTGAACATACAAGTTGAAGAGGGTAGGGCTCAAGGCTGAGCCATGCTGCACCCCCTGTTTGGTAGTAGGGACTCTAGAGACAAAAGGGGGGGCTACCTGTAAGGTCCTCTCCGAAGGAAAAGAGGCAAACCAATCCAGGGCTGAGTGCACGATGCCCGCCTCCTCCAACTGCTTCAGCAGTATCTGGTGGGACACAGTGTCAAACGCAGCACTGAGGTCTAATAGGGTCAGTGCCGAAGTACGACTCTCCTCTAGGGCCAGTCTCAGATGTACGGTCACAGCAAGAAGAGCAGATTCCATGCTGTGTCTAGGACGGAAACCAATCTGAGAGGGTCCGATATGTTATTTTCCTCCAGATAACCCGTCAAGATGGAATTGATATAGGCCTCAGAGATCTTGGAGACCCAAGGCAGGAGGGAGATCGGGCGAAAACTCTCTGGTTTGGCTACGTCGAGATTAGATTATTTTAACAACGGGACCACCCTGGCTTGTTTCCATGAGCTAGTCTACTAGTCTTTTCCTAGTCTTTTCCTTCACCATTCATTGCTTTTACCATTCCTCCATCTTTCAATCTTTCCTTCTTTGCTTAAACTCTTTCTTCAATTCACCTTTCCCTTCTTCACCGTTACCCTCTATCTCTCTCCTTTATTCATCCTGTTTTCTTTCTTATGTTTTCCTCTTCAGTTCATTCTTTCTGTTTGCATCTCACAGTTATTTTTTCTCTGTTTTATGTCTTTTTCTGGTCACTGAACTTGCTAGCCCTTGTCCCCCATGCCTCAGCTCTCGTGGCTTTCATTCCAGTATTATTTATGTCCTTTTATCTTTAGACATGCAGATTGATCAGGCCCATAAAGAACTGGCCACCATTTAGTTCAGGGAACCACTTTCAGAGCTAGAACAAGCGATGTCAAAGGAGTAACCACAATAGGTGTCCCGAGGGAGCAGTATCCAACAACATCGGAGGTACAGATACTATAGATCTGACCTTAAGAAATTAAGGGTGGTGAGTAAACACCCCCCTTCTACACTGAGGGCCAAAATGTGCTCTAAAGATTTTTCAGTCCTGATGAAAGCCTCTAGAGGTCCCATGAGGCGTAAACATGTTGACCACCACCAGTGCGATAGACCAGTAACTGGGTCTATACACGCACAACTGTGTTTTTAGTTTCCCGCATTACAAATCTCAGGAATAAAATACACGAGATATGATGTAGGAAATTTTATTCCACACATCTGAGCACAAGCATGCCCTCTTTTTATTCTTGGCCACTACTGTCAAACCAGTTGGTCTTCCTCCATGCGGAGGTCAGCATACTGACAAAGGAAAAGACCCAATGATCATGCTGTTACAGTACACTGAGGCGGGGAATCAACATATACCGCCCATCGCCTGTGTACGTATATGAGGGTTTTTTACAACGATGGTCTCCCATGTTAACTAAGACCTTGGTTACACAGGACAAGTCGTCCATTCACCCCCCATTCTTGATTTTTGTAGTAACCATTGCAAGCCGAATGGATTACAGCTTCTCTTTCCCTCTTCATTGATGTTTTGAGAACACCATTTAGTGTGACCTACTTAAAAGGTTGAGTGCAAAACCCACTTTTGCTGCTGCGGACTTCATGATGCCATAGGCAACGGCGGCTTCTCCACTATGGCTGAGGAGCATCACCCCCTTCCCCCACCAGCACTCTCAAAAACATGAAAAATACATTTATAGTAAAACAGGTTTTCTTTTTCTTGTGCTGAGGCTTGGGGGTGGGTTAGGGTAATGACAGGCTGGAGGGGGAGTGTTAGGCACTACTATTCACTGCGCATGTGGGTTGGCAACATGCGCAGTGAAGCTCTCTTCAACCCCAGCTCCATTGCCGTGTTGGAGAGAGCATGGATAGGCTCCAAGTCTGTCTGGGCGAGTAAATCATTGATGCTCAGGCCAATCCTGAAGCTGCTCTCTTGCATGAGAGCAGCTTCAGGATTGGTCGCAGGGAAGTCTAGGAGCCTGTGCCTGCCTGCAGTGGAGAGGAGCAGAATAACGCGATCCTGGAGAGCGGCAGGTAAGTTATTTTTTTTCTTTAATTTGTCTCTGTCGTCTGCCAGCCTCCCTTTCCCCCTCCCCCGCCCTGCCTCTCTTCCTTGACACGAGACACTCCTGGCTATAGTTACTCACATTCCATATTCCTCTGCAGTAGAAAGACATCTGACTATTTTATTATTAACTTTTTGAGAGCCGCAAACTGCTCATCTATATAGCAGAGCATTTTTGTGGCCCAGGAGGAATAAAGTTCACCTAAACAATAATGCCTCAGCATAGGTACTGAGAATTAGACTTCACATGACAGGAACAATATCATAAACTATATAGTTTTTTAAGGAAGATAAAATGTCCATCACATTTCCATTGCCAGAAAATGTCAATGGGAATACAGAAACAACTGGGTGGCCATGGTAATGTTAGTGTACGAATTCAATCATAAAGCAGATGTTCAAGGTCTCTCAAGTCTTTACTGGACGCTCAGCAAAGGAAAAGAGCACGGATTCCTCAAGCTCCGGGAAACAATTCCCAGAACAAAAGATTCAGTTGGAAGCACAACTAAATGAGAAACAAAGTTGTCTCTTCAGTCCATAAAACCAAATTTACTTTTATTCCTTCGTTCTGAAGTAATAAATGCTGAAGCCAACCAATACACGTTTTGTCAATTGGTAGTAACTCAATGGCTTCATCAGGGCATCTCATGATTTGCAGCTTATGCGAAGAATATCTCCTTGCGGAATGTCATATATGTTTAGTGGCATTTAATTAAGTTAGTGGTGGTGGGTATGTAAGACAGTCATGGTGGGACACTAAAAAAAAGTAAATTGTGGAACGGTATCCTGTATAGTGTGTTGAGTGCCTTTAGAATATATATGAGGGGAAAATATGTCAATGAGCATGACCATGTCACAGAAAAAGACAATCTTACTACTATACTGTGCTCATGGAGCTTTCCTTTTCTTAACTGCAATGACCCATCAGTTACTGGCTGTACACTTTCACTCTCTTGCTTTATCTTCTGCCCGAATTCTCATGCTTCCCATTTGCTGTACTTTCATCCTTTTCCTCTACCCACATTCTTTTCACTTCACCTATATCTCCTCTTTACTATTTCCCCCTCCCTACTGTTACTCACTCCTATTCTCACTCATATTCACTTCAGAGGTCTATTATTCACCCTCTCAGTTTTAGCCTCACTCATCCCTCTCTCTAACTCCTAGACTCTTTATTAGTCACGCTCTTACGCTATCGTTCTATCAGAGTTCTTATTTCTCATAGACTTCCTCATTTACATACTGCTTCTGTCACTCTGTTGCTCCTTCCACCTCTGTCATGGGCATGCTGTCTCTGAAAAGCTCATTATCTCATCCAATCTATGTTCTTTAATAACTCTTGCCCCAATTCACTTTCCTTCTGTGTCTGACTATCTCCTAAGTATCCTCTCACACTCATAATCTCTCTTACATTTACTATCTCACTTAATTTTCTACTCTTTTTCCCAAATGCATCCTCTCTTGTTTGCTCACTCTTTCATGCACACAATTTCTCACACACTCCATTTGTGTTACAGAGAAGAGATCAGAGCTATATCTGTTCACACGACCGACTATGTATTCGGAAGACATCAAGGAAGGTGACACAACACAAGCAGCCACTTTACACACTGTAGTTTGCAGAGTTCACACTAACCTAATGGCATACATCACATTAAGGGCGCCATTTACAGTTTACTGTCTGTGAGGCATCATCCAATAGCATCAGAGGGCCAGCTCACAAACTTGTGCTTTGCCCAATCCATTTAGAGTTGTTTGGAACTTCAGGGTTCCATCGGCATAACCACATCTGGCTCCAGTGGCAGAATGCTGACCAAAACCGCCTCGGCTTGATAATACGCTGTCGAGAATTCCCATAGAAGCCCATGTTCACACCAGAACATGGGCTTCTATGGGATTCACAAGGGCATATTATTAAGCCCATTATCGCCGCTTTAGCAGCAGTTTTCTGCCGCTAAAGTGGCGATAATGTGAATGCCGTTTCTTGATGATATGCCCCATTGTGCTTCAGCTGCATTGGTGAAAGCACTTTTAGCAAAAGGATCTCTGTGCAGTTGGCTGAGCTTCCATCATACTCGTAATACCTCCCTAAGGCTCTCATTCTGATTGGCCCAGTAAGTGGGTTTACATTTCCCCACTTCACAAGTCACCAATACTGGGGGTATTGATAACTCTGGGGGTGGGGAAAATGCAGCCTTTTACAACTTGGACCCTGAGGTTACACTAAGAAATGAGGAACTACTTAGATCTCCCCGGTAATTCCTCCTTTTAGGCCTGACTTTCAGCCTGAGATTTAAGTTGTGAGAGCTGCATAGTTTCCATAGTCCTCATAATTCCAATGGGGTCGGTAACTACAGTTACCAACCCCATCGGAATTAAAAGGCCACTTTAAGAAATAAGCAGGCAAAGAAATGTGAAAGATCATTTTCAGAAAGCAAAGTTAAGTAGGCTGACAATGTGCTTGAATACAATTTCATACAATGCAAGTAAATGGGGGATGCTGTCACATAGGGGCACAACTTCTTTGTAGATCCACTGGGAAACTGTCTGGTGGCAATAGTTCTTACGCAGTCTATATAGCAGTACAGGGACCATACTGGCTGTTTGCAAATACGTGATCCATCCAAAAGATACATATACCTTTGACCACAAAGTGGCTGACTCCCGAGCGCAGGGCTCACGGGTTGATCACCAGTGCCTGTGGCAGCTCAGCTCGACTCCATGTGACTCTGGGCAATAGCTCACTTAATCTTCCCGATGGCCCCCAGCTCCTTCAAACCTTAGGGGGTGATACATTCTTACTTCACAAATATGGATTACATTACACTACATTACACAGATCAATTTTCATCTGAAAGTAGGAACTGCAGACAGCTATAGCTTCGAGTTTCCCCTTCGTTTTAATCCAGGAGTATCAAAAGGTCATCAGGGCTGAGACGGAACATGTAGGGAGAGCTAAAAGTATTACCTTTTACGTAAGAGGAGCGAGAGCCAGAACATCATTAGGACTATACAGGGTTGAACTGGGACAAAAAGTTGGCCCATGCACCAAAATAATTGTGGCCTCTGTGTGTGAATCTGATAGCTAAAAAGTGGACCACATTTGCAAATCAGGCCTGTTTTGACCTTATAAAGACATGCTGTATGAGTATTTTGTCATGTATGGGGGCCTGCATGCATGTGTGTTTGCTCCAGGCAATGCTTGTTGTAATATCAGGGAAATCAACAATAACAACCGGTCCACCTGGTTATACAAACTGCTAACAAACCGCCCCACACATTGATCTGTCAGACCAGCCCATTGGGCAATACCTGAATACCCTATAGGTTGTGGCAACAAATGAAGGACGGAATGTTGAAAGAATCAAACATTCACCCCTGTTAAGAGATCTCAGTTAAATTCATTGTTCTTTTGCTCACTACGCCACCCCAATTTTGGCCCAGCCATATGCAAATCAGTCTTGACCCTGTTCCTTATGGAATACTGCCAAAAGCTGTGTCCTCCCTTGACAGGAAACAAGCATCCTGGGAATGGTTTCCGGGTAACACCCCTAATCAGCCAGACTAGATTGAAAACTGTGGCACAGCAAGCAAGGGACCCACGTCTGGCCATAACAATTCCACTTAGGGCAAAAAGGACTGCAGAAACAAATAAATGATGGACGGAATGCTGAAGGAATCAATCATTCACCCCCAGTCAACAATTAATTTAATCCAGATCTCTTGACTGGGGGTGAATGGTTGATTCATTCAGCAAACCATCCATCATTTGTTTCAGTGCACACACATAATATTGAGTTGCTATTTTTGAAGTACAAAAATATTGAGTTGGAAACATCGAAGGAACAGAATATCGATATCAAGAATATCGGTGACCAGAATATCGACGTGAGGTAAGAAATATTGTTTTAGTTAATATCGAAGTCAGTAATGTCGTTTGTGAAAATATTGTTATTAATAATATCGAAGTTTATATTAGTGTTATTATATTAGTATGTATTTTAAATGTATGTGTCCTATATTTTTGGGTAAGTATTGAATAAAAAAAAATATGTACTGCATTTTTAGAAGTTATAAAAAAAAATTTAAGTGCATTTTGCATTTTAGTTCCCTAGCAGGTTGTGGGTTTATAGGGGATTAGGGTGGGAAGTAATTTAATTATAGTACATTTAATAATAATTTTTAGAAAATATTAATGATTTTTAATTGAATGTTGTGTATTTATTCTGTAGCGGGTTGTGGGTTTATAGTGTGGCTCAATGATTAGAGCGGCAGACCCTGATGCAGAGGTCTAGCCCGGGACCAGGGTTCGATTCCCCGCCTCAGCGGGTCTTGGGCTCAAAATTCCACGGACCTGATAATTCTCGCCTCGGTGCCTATTCCAATCATGGAGTCCCACTCTGCAACTCTGGGCAATAGCTTGCTTAATCTCCACAACGGCCCCCACAACGCTAAGGATACCTGGCCTCCACCTTGGGGGTGCCCAGGAGTGGACGCCTCACAGGGAAAGCCAGGATGAGTTTTACAGCCTTATTCGTACAAGCGCCTTGAGACCCTTGCGGGTGAGTAGTGCACTATACAAGTATCAATTTACATTTACATTTATAGGGGAATAGGGTGGGAAGTAATTACATTATAAATAATTAATTAATATTTTTTATTAATGTATATTTATATATTTATTATTGAATATTGTTAGTTGTAGTAATACATTCATTATTAATTAGTTATTAATTGGTTGTTAATTATTCTTAATTATTTTGTAAATATCTTAATTGTGGTATTTTTTTAGGAGTGGGTTGTGGGTTTATAGGGGAATAGGGTGGGAAGTAATTTAATTGTAATTAATTAATCATTTCTATTAATTAATAATTAAGGGGCCTATTACGATGGCGGGCGGACTTTGTTGGATAGCAGAGGGGTAAAAATTACTATTCCCACTCGAGTGAGTGCAACAGTAGGGAAAGTATTGGATAGCATAGGGGTATGTTGTGCCCCCCAACACAACGGGCCCCTCAAACCAAAGACCGCATGCCTTTCCATGGCGGCATCGCTGCCATGGAAAGACCCAATTCCACACTCATCATAATATGGCGGGCGATGCCTGCTAGGCACTGCCACCATAATATGGCCAGGGACCACACGGCAGGCAATCGTAATGATTGCCTGTGTGCTGAAAAGCGGCGGACGGTATGTCTGTCCTCCGCTGTGCCCCCACCATTGTAATAGGGCAAGGGTAATTGGCGGGCGGGCGGGATAAAATGTTGGGCGGATTCCCACCCCCGGTCGGGTGGTGGCGATCCGCCCGACATTATAATGGCCCCCTAAGTATTTATTATTTTATATTGTTAATTGTGGTCAATAATTTATTATTAATTAGTTATAATTGTTTGTTAATTATTAATAATTAATTGGTAAATTGTGGGTTTTTTTAGGAGCATGTTGTGGGGTTATAGGGGAGTAGGGTGGGTAGTAATTTAATAATAATTACGTTATTATTATTTTTAATTATATAATATTTATGTTTTTAAATATGTATATTGTAAATTGTGGTAAATAATATATTGTTAATGATTTATTAATTGGTTATTATTAATTATTAAGTAATTATTAATTACGTTATTAGTGTGGATTTTTTTAAGAGCGGGTTGTGTGTTGATAGGGGAGTAGGCTGGGAAGTAATTTAATTTCTATGTTGTTTTATTATTTTTTATTATATAATGTATTTTAAATTGATTTATGCTGTTAATTGTGTGAATTAAATTATAAGTCATAGTTTTTAAATTGTTTGTTCATTTTAAATAATTAATTAATTGTTAATTAATTATGTTAATAGTGTTATGTTTTACAACATCGGTGGTGGCATTTATAGGGAAATATGGTGGGAGCTATATTTTTTAAAATTAATTAATTGTTAATTATTTTTAATTATTTTACTGGAGTGCGAACAGTAATTTTTACCCCTACGCTATCCACCACTTTCCCTACTGTTGCATTCTCTGGAGTGGGACTAGTCATTTGTACCCCTATGCTATCCAACACTTACCCTACTGTTGCACTCTCTGGAGTGGGAATGGTAATTATTTCCTCAACGCTATCCAACGCTTTCCCTACTGTTGCATTCAGTGGAGAGGGAATAGTAATTTTTACGCCTACGCTATCCAACACTTTCCCTACTGTTGTATTCACAGGAGTGGAAATAGTAATTTTTACCCTTCCGCTATCCACAATTTTCATACTCTTGCACTCACTGGAATGTGAATAGTAATTTTTACCCCTCCACTATCCAACACTTTGCCTGCTGTTGCACTCTCAGGAGTGGGAATAGTAATTTGAACCCATTACTCTATCCAACACTTTCCCTACTGTTGCGCTCACTGGAGTGATAATAGTAATTTTTACCCCTCCGCTATCCACACTTTCCCTACTGTTGCACTCACTGGAGTGGGAATAGTCATTTTTACTTCTACGCTATCCAACACTTTGTCTACTGTTGCACTCACTTGAGTGTGAATAGTAATTTTTACCCCTCCGCTATCCAATATTTTCTCTTCTGTTTCAATAATGTAGTGTAAAATGTATTTTAAAAAGATTACAAATATTTTTATATTTTCTTTATTATATATATATTTTATTTTTATGTTTATGTTATTGGTGTATGTGTATATATATGTATTTATAATTTCTAACAATTTATAGTTTCATAAAATTATTATTTATTAATATTATTAAGTAAATAAATATATGTTATATATATGTATGTTTATTTTTTGTAACATTATATTTAATACTTATAATTTTAAACATTTTCTAATATTTCTAACTATTTTTTTTATTAAATCTTTATTTTACATTATTTTTTTAAACATAAAAAAACAATATTGTAGACAACAACATTTTTTCCGATTTATTTGTACTTACCATTATGTAGATAGGATTTCGTTATTCTGGACATCGATATTTTTGCATCAATATTTTTGTACCTTGATATTTTTGATGTCGTTATTCTGTCAGTAATCCATTTGTTTCTGCAGCACCTATAGGCCACTCCGACCCTGGGACTGTAATCTATGACACAAGCACACAAAAAACTTTATAAGAGTATGTGCATTGAAGGATGTTATTGCTGATTCTTTAGTCATACATTCACCCCTGTACAGAGATCTGGGCCTAAATCCATCGTTTTTTTGCTCAACATGCCATTCCAGTAGGAACCCAGCCATATGCAAATCAGTCCTAGGATGCTTGTTTCCAGTCCAGGGAGGACCTGGCTTGGCAGTTCGTGCTGGACTGTTCCCATGGGGCACAGGGTCAAGACTGATTTGCATATCGCTAGGTTCAAACTGGAATGGCATGGTGAGCAATAAAACGATGGATTTAGGCCCAGATCTCTGTACTGGGGTGAATGTATGACATTGTTCTGCATTCTGTCCATCAACTGATGTTTTTGCATTAAAGGGAGTGATTCATTAACTCAACATAAGGGAGGATTTTTATCAGTTAACTCACAGTGAGGCCTTTCTCAGTAAAAGATATAAACTAAGAACCAATACATTTCTTGGTAAGAAGTCCATCTTTCAATCTGAACTGCAAACTAGGCAACCTCCAGTGCCCCCGCTGAGCAAGATCAAAAATGAAAGTCTCCCTGTTAAACAAGGAAAACAAGGAAAGGCCATCTCCTTAAAAGAGAGTAAAAAGAGGTTAGTCCCTGTCGGCCCAAGAGTGACTCCTTCACTTAGGTCTTATTTCAATTAAATCCGCAGTGTAATATGGAATCTCCATAGCAGGCAGTAGCCCCGCCAGAAAATGCTTTTATACCACATGCTATACATGTCATGAATAGGTTTTCAGTATTAAGTTACCCTGTCTCAGCACCTGGGAATACCATGTTAGTGGGGGAGAAAGATGAAATATATCAGGTAAACCTCCTATGGAGGCTACCAAAATTATATCAGACTCGTTGCAGTGGCTGCTGAGCAAGCTTTCGCTAGAAATTAAGGAACGTTTCACTATCTCAGAAACTAACCAGAAGGGAATTCAAGATACGTGCAGCAGTCTGGAGGAAAACCTATCAGCATTAACTCAGCGTATGGAGGATCTGGAAAATAAAGTGTTAGAGTTGCAGTCAGAATTGAAAGATAACACCCATGGAGTGGCTAGGCTTAAACTGAGGGAGAAGGACCTATCAGACAGATAGGAAAGGTTTGAATGCAATTCCAGACGGAACAACATTAGGATTCTCGACATTAAGGAGGGGCAGAAGGGGATGATATTAAAGCTTTTTTAAATAAATATTTTGACCAAATCCTTCCTGCAAGGTGCCTCCACCTCAGCTTGGGAAACGAAAATCCAACCTGTACATCGGGACCCTTTTAAACTCAATCCCGGTTGGAAGAAGCCTAGGAAAATCCTGGTGAATATGCAATCATACAGCCTTAAGGAAAAGCACTAGGGCAGCCCTTAAACAAAAAACTACTCAGGTTCAGGACGTATCGTTTAAAATAAGATCATTTCACATGTGACAGAAGACAGAAGGTGGGAGTTGGGCAAGCTGATAGATCCCTTGAAAGAAATGGGCGCTCAAGTTCAGGTAAGGTGTCCTGCATTCCTTAAAATGATGTGTGCCAACGAAATGTTCAATTTCTGATTTCCAGAGGAGGTAGATAGTTTTTTGGCCCATAATAAATCTACAGATAGTTAAAATATCCATTATTCTTTGTGGTGGGAGTCATTGTTTTCTTGTTTAGGAGACTAGTCGTGTGTGGTGGACAGCAGCTCGAATTGGCAAATGCCAATAGGTAGCCAGGAAGGGTTTCAGGGAAGGGTGTGGGGTGGTGGTGGGAGGGGTGCATAAGTGGTGGTGGGGAGCATAGGGATAAAAAGAAAAAAAAACAACAATTTTCCTCATTTTATATAACCGACATCAACAGATGTAGTCTAATCCGGAATACTGATGATGGGGGTTAGGTTGGGCCCTACGGGAGGAGAATGTATAGAGATATTATATTGGAAAGTGAAAGGCCTAAGGGTAAAAAGGAGACAGCGTTTGGTCCTTCAATATCTGAAGGATAGTTCTGCTAGGGTTCTTATGCTCCAGGAAACGCACCTCTTAAGATCTGAATGCCTAGCATTGTTTAACAGGTAAAGGTGGGTAGACAAGGTTGTAGCTACAGACCAACAATGCTGCTCTAAAGGAGCTGCCAAAAGAATTTAGGCAAATTCAGGAATAGAATTAAGTAAATCACAAGCAGAAAAAAGGGGGATGGGTGGTAGCAGAATTCAAAAGCTGTGCTACTTTTTGCACGCTTGCCAGCTATGAAGATGACACTACACCCTTGAATAATCTCTATTCTTACCTGCTTGATTTTTAAGCCTGTTTGATGAATGGCAGGGACTCTAATATCCTTGTAAATAATAGACTAGATAGATCTTTACCCCGTACTCAAATTGCCGCACCGCGAGTTAAAGCCTATGTCCTCACTATGTCAGACAACTTAAACGTATGTGATGTATGGCAAAAGAAAAAGGGAGACATAAGGGACTATTCTTTTTTTAGTAAGAAGAATGATCATTACTCAAGGATTGACTATTTCTTTATGGAGATCCCAGAAGTGGAGAAGGTAAAGAAAATATAGTATTTACCGATTCAACTATCAGATCATGGAGCAATAGGATTAAAGATCGAACTCCCCTTAAGACCTTCACTTAAAAGGTGGACCCTTAATAGAAGGCTACTTCTGCAACTAGACATTATGGATGAGATTAAAAGGGAGACAGACGACTTTTTATATCATAATTTAACCTCTGCTCCACGACTTGTCGTTTGGGATTCTTTCAAGGCCTGGTTAAGAGGGGACTTAAAGGGTCTGGATTAGATCAGAAAAAAAAAGATTGCTTTGTTAGAGGAACAGCTAATAACAGCTGAGGCAAGCTTGAAGGACGGACATATCCAGGGGGCGGAAAAAGAAAGCTTAGTGGGGAGAGTTGAAGATCTCCAGCAGGTATTTAGACTTGTGATGGAAGAGATTATGCTACAGTAATGTGAAGCTAGCAAAATGAGGAATTTTGACCAGGGAAAGAATTGTGGAAATTATTGGCAATGAAGAGTAGAATGGATAGGTCCCACACCTTTATCTGAAAGATCAGACTGGAAAATGGTGGCCAGTATGTTGAGGATAAAGAAGAGATAGAGTTGGCTTTTACTAAATTCTTCCAGGACTTGTACCGGGAGGATCTAGTGGTGGATGAGGCTGCCTTGGATCAGTGGCTAGTACAAAAAAACTCCCAAGGCTGAGTACTGACAGCCTATAGTAATAGGCTGTCAGTACTCAGCCAGGACATAACAGGGAGTGAAATCCTGACCGCTCTTAATAAAATTAAGAAAGGGAAAGCTGCAGATCCGGATTTGATCCCTAATGAGATCTATGTTCCACTAGCAGAAGAAGTCATTCCTATCTGGATGAGATTGTTCAACTAAATATTGAGAGGTACTTCCCCTTTACCGAATTCATGGAATGAGTCAGTTATTACATTAATTTTAAAGCCCGGTAAAGATCCCACACAATGCTAGTCTTGCCGGACAAAATCACTATTGAACTGTGAATATAAACCGTTCAATGGAGCATTGAGTGCTCGATTATATAAAATTGTGGGGTCAATAATCCATGAAGATCAGAAGGGTTTCCTCCCTGGGAGGCAGATGAAAGATCTAGTTCTTACTCTAATCGGTTCAATATACTTGGCAAACGACACACAGTGCATCACTGTCAATTGTCACCCTAGACGCTGCAAAAGCCTTTGATCTGGTTAACTGGCTTTACTTGAGTAGTGAAAAACAACAGGAGTAAACCCGAAGACCAGACTGAGATCTGGGTGTATATAAGTATGAGGCAACAATATCTCGATCGGATTCAATTGGGCAGCAGATATATTTGCATGTACAGTACATTACAAAAGATCTGGACAAGGAAAGAGCGACTCACAAATTTCGATTTTCAAAAGTGCATATAGCATCATATATTTGGAAGGAAATATAGGCAAAACAATCAGGGAGAATAATGTGAAGTAGTAAACAGCACTTATGGCAAGTAATGCAGTGATAACAGTGTTATCAGTGGATCCCAGATCTACCAGTCAGATCGCCCACCGCTCCCTGATCGCCGTATTTTTGATGGCGTCTACTCCACACGCCCAAGGTAATTTTACCGGAACCACCCAGCGGACCTTCTTACCCTGTATCCCTCCTCATCCCACCCGGCCTGACCGGGGCTCCGTTCACGCCTTTTTCCCGCTCCCCACGACTCGCGGAGCCTACCTCAAGGGTACACCACCGTTCCGGCTACCTCCTTCTGCTTCCAATTTCCTTCTCACTTACCCGACCTCCTGGTACCCTGAACTTTTCACTTCCCCTGGATCACTGTACCCTCCATATGATCCTCTCTCTTCCGCCTCCCACCAGAACAGGGCTCCGTTTCTGGACTCGAATGTACACTCACTTCCTTCATTCGGCAACCAGGTCCTGATGAAGATCCTAAATCGATAGGATCGAAAAGCCGTCGACCCGCACTGCAGCGCAACTCATGGCGCATTACCGACTTTTTTGTTCGAAAACTAACTACCATAATCCATTCACCAAGGAGGTACCTATAATCTGTATATATTGTGTTCTAATTTTCTTGTCTGCACCGATTCGCTGTTTTTCACCCTTATGTCACTTGCGCCGCCACTGTTTGTCTCACTATCACGTAGAGCACAAAGCCCCCTTGGGTTGCCACCGCATTACTTGCCATAAGTGCTGTTTACTACTTTACTTTATTTTCCCTGATTGTTTTGCCTATATTTCCTACCAAATATATGATGCTATATGCACTTTTGAAAATCGAAATTTGTGAGTCTCTCTTTCCTTGTCCAGATCTTTTGTAATGTACTGTACATGCAAATATATTTACTTGAGTAGAGCATTGAAAGCTTTTGGTTTCGATGGGACTTTCAGAGAGGTTCTTAAAAAAAATCTATAAAACCCCTTGAGCTCCAATTGTAGTTGACTGCAACCTTACAGCTCCATTATTAATATGACGTGGCACCAGACAAGGATTCCTTCTGTCTCCATTTCTATTTGATTGATATATTGAGCCCCGGGCCCAAAGCCTACGGCAAAATAAAGAAATATTACCTTTTATCGTAAACGTTTTTTCAAGGAAGCTAGCCTTGTATGCAGAAGACCTGATTATGTTTACATCTAATGCCAACCAAGCCTTCCCAGAACAATTTACCGAAGTACAGGCTGTCGGGAAAATGTCTGGATATGAGGTTAATACCGACAAGACCGAAGTTATAACTTGGTTTTCGGCAGTGCAGGGGGTTAGGGTATCAAAGGAGATAAGATATTTAGGAGTGACCGTAACACGATAGTTAAAAGAGATGCCCAAAATAAATTTAGCAAGAGTTTCTAAGGAAGTCAACATACTTTTGAAGAAATGCCTTGTCTCCCTCTTACACAATAGGGGTGGACAAACTTGGTTAAAATATACGTCTTGCCTAAGTTCGCCTATCTATTCCACGCTATATCTTTGGTGTTTGATAAAAGCTTTCTAGTTAAAATCCAGGGAAGGATCTCCACTTTTATTTAGACAGGCAAGGGGATTAGGCTACCTGGAAAATGTTAAGATGCAAGCTCTTGCACAGTGGATTGGGTCTACCAGACTTGCAACTATATTGTTGGGCATATCAATTAAAGAATTGCAGGATACTCCTTCTTAAGCCATACGACACACTGATTGGCTGTATGTTTAAGGCTATGTTGTTGGACAGTCCAGATGAGGGTTTTATGTATACATTTTGCGCCCCTAAATTCTTTAAAGAAGTACGCCTGAAAGTCCTACATGCTGCTGCTAATTTATCGTTTGACTTCTGCTCAAGTTCAGTTACACCCTATTATAGTGAATGGGCTCCCATGTGGGACTCCCCGGGTACTCCTGAGTGTTTTCTGGATGCCTTAGTTCAGCCACTGAAAGAAGCGGACGTCAGGCGCAGGAATGACATAGTGGAAGGGTGCAAATTGTCTGCCTTGGGACATTTGGAGCAACTTGACTAATGGTAGGGTATCTATATTTAAATACTACCAAAATTCAATGTGGTGTAAAAACCATAAGCGGCATTCCCTTTTGGACAGCTCGATGAAGGACGACCTTCAAGACCAAAACTCAAAGAAAAAGGAAGTAGCTCTTTGGCTTAATTATCTCCTCACTGCAGCAGACAGGAAGTTGGACCGCCCTCATTCGGTCTGGGAGAAGTGCTTGCCGGACGAGGAGCTGAAAAACCTATGGCAAGTATCTTTAGACATGCTGTACCCATTGATTAAACCTGCTGCACTAAGGAAAAACCACTTTTTGACACTCCACAGGATATATTGGTCTCCACTCAAGCTGTCTAAAATAAAAGGTAGATGAGAAGGCAAATGCACAAGATGCAGATCCCAGGAGGTAGACAACGTAGCCATGTTCTCTACCTGTCCATTGCTGAAAGAGTTCTGGGACAATGTGAGTAAGACCATGTCAGATATATTGGGCAAAGAAGTGGAGGCAAGCCCCTCTTTAATCCTGTTTGGTATTGTACAGCCGTCTGAGGATATGGATGGCTTTTCGAGGCTGCAGAGTAAACTTGTGTTTTATTTGATTGAAGGGAAATATGTATGAACTGGTGCCTGGTGGCTCCCCCAATATGGAAGAGCTGATGGAATTCTGTGAGATACTTCAGAGGTTTTGATCAAAAGGTTAACCGCCACAGGAAAAGAAAGGTGCTTCGGGTATTTTGGAAGCTTATAGACTCTGAATAGTAGGCTGTTGCTGGAATAATGTGTCCAATGATTACACCTCTTGGTCAGCTCAGGATGTATAGTGTGGGCTATGTCTCGCAAAAACATCAGCTGAGATCAGACCCCAAGATATAAGCAATCGGGATGGTTAAGACCGAGAGGATGCGTATTCCATGTAGGTTATACGAGGACTAAAAAAAAAGAAAAATAAATGAGTAATCTATTGTTTGGTTCTTCTCTCTTACAATATTTGATCTCGTTCTCAAACTAATCCATCACCATATCTGCTTATGCAGCTATTACTATTTCTCATACTGTCACCACCCAACCTCAAATCTAAATCTTGGTGCTTGAATAACAAAATTATCGAAGATCCATCTGAACTGAAGGGCTGGCTTACAAGATTGACCTATTTCTACAAGAATATGTTGGTTTTGTCTCCTCGACGATCCCTTTGTGGGACACACTAAAACATTCCACATGCTGATATATTATTGGACGCATTGATCGGGAAAACAAAGAGATTGATCAACGTATTGACTCTCTTTCTAAAGAAGTCATGTCTCAAGAAATCTCGTTTAGAAACTCTAAAATGCTGCTGATCTTTGAGAAGCACAAACAATTGAAATACGTATATAACTCTATTGTCAGTAAAGAGACCCTATGGGCAAAATTAAAACCTACACCACTGATCTTTTTAAGGGTTTTATAGACTTCTATGACACATTATATACACCCTCTGTACTAACCCCTAATCAAGCATGTTTAGGAATCCTGAAATCCATCCCACAAACTTGAATCTCAGAAAATGAAAGATTACAATTAGACAAACCTTTAGAGAAAGGAAAGAAGTTCTCAATGCCATCAAGTTAATTCCTAGGGCCAAAGTTCCAGGTCCTGACGGTTTGCTTATCAACTTCTCCAAATGTTTGCTCTCCATAAATATTTCCTCCCATGAGTCGACACTTAACCATTTTGCGTCCACTGGTAAAGTAACAGGCACAGCCGTGATCAATACCGTTGTGGTAATTCCACAGCCAGAGACCATCTAGGTCCTAAGAACTTTTGACCAATCTCCCATATCAATATGGAAGCGAAATGATATGCGAAGATTTCTCTAGAATCCATTATCACAGAAAATATGCATAACTTGCAAGCTGGTTTTATTAATGGTAGGTTGGCCAACGATAACATCTGTGCATTCTGTCACTTTATCGAAAGAGCCACCTGCTCCAAATCCCCCTCAGCTGCTATTGCATTTGACACAGAAAAAGCGTTTAACAAAGTTGCCTGGCCATATTTAGAAGCAACCATAAGCTGGTGTGGACTTGGGGACACTTTTATAAGAATGACTATGTCTTTATATGCTGGTCCATCTGCATGTCTTAAGACCAATGGTGTAAAAGAGCATCTGTTTCATCCACAACAAGGTACCTGCCAAGGATGTCCTTACTCCCTTACTTTTTTTCATTTCCATTGACCCCCCTCATTTACCTCCTTAACAATTCATTTAACATTAAATGTTTCTTGTGTCACAGTGATTGTTTTAAGACAGTGGCATATGCTGATGATATCTTGATATTTATGGAAGAAATAGACTTAGCAATCCCTGCTATCATTGACATCTTTCACTCATGAAATTTCCAGGATATTCCTTTTTAAGTTCAAATAAAAGTTTATTGAGCAAAAAGGGTTGTCAATACAATAAACATAAGTGATACAGAAAAGAAGCAAGATAAACTAGAAAAGCATTGCATAAATAACAACAACAACAAAAAAAGTACACTGGTTATGGAAATATGGTGAGGTTATACACTAGAGAAAAAAGGAAACAATAGTCAAATCTGTTATATAATAAAGTATTTAGGAACTATAAGGCCAATCAAGGAGGTTTAGGGACTTCTTGCTGAATAGGTGATAAATGAAATGAATTTTTAGCAGAGGAATCAAGGTATAGTGTTATAGGGAGCCAAAAATTAGTGCGTTTCAATGCCATATGAGGAGGGAAAACAAAGGCAGTATCCAACCTATGATTATGACAAACTTTATACCACCATGCTTTAATTGATATATTCGTAAAATCCTTCCAATTAGCAGTAATTTGTTGGAATGCAACCGCAATCAATAAATCAATAATTCGTACATCAAAAGTAACATGGTCCCAACAAGGGGAAAGACTACCTAGAAAAATATGGACAAAAGTAAAAGGGATTTGGGTGTGGAAAATGTAATTAATTTGGACCCAAATTTGCTTCCAGAAGTCATGAACAATTGTGCAGGAGAAAAGCATGTGAAATAAAGTAGCAGTGGGCATAGAGCAGGACCAACATAAGTCAGGAACAGAGGGAAATCTTTTATGAAGTAAATGTGGTGTAAAAAGGAGTCTGTTATAAATGAAAAATAGAGTCTGAGTTAAAGTGGCAGATCTGGAGGATTTGCGAATCTTGACCCATATCCTATCCCATAATGAAGTAGGCCAAGAAGTAACAAAGTCACATTCCCATTGCTCCTCCACCTTAGACTTTGAACGAGGCAAAGGCGTGGAGAAAGAAATGCATAGATAATAGAAGCCTTGGAATGGACAGTCAAAAAAGAATGAAGTTGGGAGGGGGGGTTAGGAGACGAAGAGAGAATGTGAGAATGCAGGATTTGGGTATAAGTAGACATGACCGCTTCCTTAAGTATAAGATAATTACGAGCAAAGGAAGCGGGTAAATCAAAGGAATGACGTAACATGGAAAAAGACAAAAAGGTGGATTGAGAGAAAAGTTGAGAAACCCAAATTAAACCCTTTTGCCTCCAAGATTTCCAATAAAAAGGTTTGCTGTTAATAAGGATATTGTTATTGTGCCAGATGGTAGTGGATAGAAAATCAGCAACAGAGGAGGGGGGAGTCAGGGAGGAGGCTAAGAGTAGCTTGACTGTGAATTTATGTATGGGGATGGATGGTAACTGTGGTTTGTGAGAAAAAGATAGAAATTCAGCAAAAGTAAAGGGAGAAAGAGAGAGGCGCTCTACAGTAACCCATAAAGGACAAGGTTCATCAGGGTCTCGCAGCCAGAAGGATGCCTGGCGTAAAAGGAAAGCCTTGTGATAAGTCGGAAAGTCAGGAAAATTGACACCTCCTTCAGATTTAGGACGCGTCAATCTGAGAAGAGACATACGGGGTTTTTTGCCTGACCAGAAGAAAGAGGAAAGAATAGCGTTAATTTTCCTAAAGAACTTCGTGGGAATAGAGACAGGAATATTAGAAATGGTGTACAAAACAATGGGAGATAACATCATTTTAATAGTGTCAAGGCGTCCCCACCAAGAAAGATAGAGCGGGTGCCATTTGGTAGTGAGATCGGTCAATTTCTGGATACATTTGTTGAGATAAAGTGAGACCGTATCTGTGATGGAAGGAGTGACGTGTAAGCCTAAATATTTGATATGAGATGAGCTCCAGGTGAAATTAGAGTCAACAAAATCGGGTTTGAAAGTATATTTCGTGAGGGGTAAAATTTCGCACTTTTCATTGTTCAACTTAAATCCAGAAATCTGCGAGTACGCATGAACTTCAGTGGGTGGGTATAGAGACAGTGGGGTTGGAAATGAAGAGCAAAATGTCATCAGCGTAAGCAGCAAGCTTAATGTGAGAATGTGATGTCTGAAAGCCGTGTATGTCAGGGTTTTGTCTGAGTTTGGATAGGAAGGGCTCCAAAGCTAAAATGAAAAGAAAAGGGGATAAAGGGCAACCTTGTCGAACTCCTCTACCTAAATCAAAAAAGGAGGAAACCAGACCATTTGCACACACCGCTGCTCTAGGGTTGGAATAGAGAAAGGAAATTAAGGACACAAATTTGGGAACATAACCCAACCATTTGAGGGCAGAGAAAAGATAGGTCCATTCCACCCTGTCAAACGCCTTCTCTGCGTCAAGGGCAATAGCCGCCAGGGAATCTGGAAAGTGTGGGGACTTAGACAAAACATTAAAAAAAAGTCTAGTATTATCAGTGATAAAACGTCCCTTAACAAAACCAGATGGCTCGGGCCAAGTAATTCAGGTAAACAGGGGTCTAATCGAGCTGCAAGAGATTTGGCATAGATCTTATAATCAATGTTAATAAGGGAAATTGGTCTATAGTTCTTGCAATAACGAGAATCTTTGCCCTCCTTTGGAATATTTCAAATATGAGCATCAGCAAAGGTACCTGAAGAGCTGCACAAGGTAACAAAGGAATCAATAAGAAAGTGTAATTTGGGAATTAGCATTTTGGAGAAATGAAGATAAAACTCAATAGTAAAGCCATCCGGCCCCGGAGCTTTATCTTTTTTGAGAGCAGAGAGTAATTCTTGCTGGGAGACGTCCAATTCCAAAGAGGTTAAGTCAATGGGGAAATGGTCTGGTTGACGAATGGTAGAGAAGAAATCAAAGAGAGATTGAGGGGTAGGATGAGTTTCAGAGGAATAGAGGGTCGAGTAGAAACGAGAGAATTCATTGAGGATATCGGTGTCTTTATGTAAAGGAACATCATTATCAGCAAGTACAGATTCAATATTTAATTTGTTATGTTTGACTCTTAAATAATTAGCTAGAACTTTACCTGCTTTATTTTTCCCACCATAAAATTTGGAGCTAGATTTCAATAAGTAAAGAGAAGCATCCTCTGTAGACTGCTTGTTAAATTTCAACTTTGCATCAATAAGCGCTGTCAAGCTTTCCTTTGAGTGAGAGGTATAGTAGGAGTGCTCCAGACTCTTGATTTTGTGGAAAAGGTCACTAGTATATTTACGAGCAACCTTCCGTTTTGCAGACACATAACGGATGATGAAATCCCTAGCTGTGGCCTTGAAAGCATCCCAAATAGTATTGGTAGGAATAGAAGGGGTATCGTTGAAAGTAAAATATTAATTAAAAAATTCGGTAAAAGAGGTGGTCAATTTAGGATCTAAAAGTAGGGAATTGTTGAAACGCCATCTCGTTGGTCCAGTAACTTTGGGCAGAATATCGATGTCAATATGGACAGGAGCATGGTCAGATAATAGAATGGGGCCAAGTTCTGCATGAGTAAGAGACTGTGCAAGGTGATGGGATACAAAAATATAGTCAATACGTGATTGGGAATGGTGGGAGGGGGAATAAAAGGTAAACTCTTTGGTCGTTGGGTTGCATAAACGCCAAGCATCAATAGGTTTATGCTGTGAAACAGCATGAGTAAAAAGTTTGTGGGGCTTGTTTGGAATGAAGGAGACTTTGGAGTTTCGGTCTAAAAAAGGGTCAAGAGGCTGATTACAGTCCCCCGCTAAAATAGAATGATCATCAACGAGACTAGTGATGCGAGTAGCCATCTTGTGACAAAAATTTGGATGGCCGCCCGTAGGGGCATAAATATTAAAAAGGGAGAGTGGAACACCCCTCAAGGAAAGCTTGACAAATGACCACCTACCATCAGAGTCTGAATCAGTATCTAAGATGGAGTAAGTAAGAGACTTATGAATAAGAATAGCGACACCATTCCGCTTACCATCACCAGGAGCAAAATGTACCTCTCCCACCCAACCTCTTTTAAGCTTAACAGATTCCGCTTCAGATAAATGAGTCTCTTGTAAAAAGGCGAAATCCACATTCAATTTAGCAAGGTGAGAAAGGATTCGTTGTCGCTTAATGGGAGAATTAAGACCTTTAACGTTCCATGAAACAATACGTACTGACATTAAAATAGAGAAAAAAAAGGAAAGCAACTGCAATAAGAGCGAACCTCAAAAGCATGAAAAATACATGAAGATGAAAGAAGAAGAAGCAAAAATTATGAAATAGAAAATAGATGAACAGGGAGAGATTGAAGATGAAAGAGAAAAAGTGACACCTCGAAAAAGAAAATGAGAAGAAAGGATAAAAGGGAAGAGAAGATAAGGACAGAAACGGAAATGAACATATCAATAAGGGAAGGAAACGTACTTACAGGTAGGGGAGGTGAGGGAACACAAGCAGGAAATGGAACCAAACGTATGAGGAGGAGGGGGTAGAGCCGACTGGAGGAGACAAGACGGTCAGGGCTTGCGCACCGCCCGGCTGGGGGAAACACGGAACAGAATGCATCATCTGTGGAAATAAGAGTAAAGCATTAGGGGAAAAGCAAGAAAAGAGTCAGAAAAACTACGCGAAGGTCATACCAATAAAGGCAGCAGGTAAAGGGGAGAATAAACAATGAACATTATGAACAACATGAACAGCAGGAACAACATGAAGAAAGGGAATAAAAACACAATGCATGGGTATCTATGGTAAAACTGGTAAACCTATGCATAAACCTATGCACATAGCACAAGACTGCAAAAAAGAACAAACAACATTAGTCATAAGAGTCAAGGAGGGAAAGCAGAAGAGGGACCAGAAGTATCCATGGTAGCTGCTTGATATGAATTCAGGAAGCTCCGGAGTCGTACAGGATCTTCGTCGGTCGTCGTCTTGTTGTTATACGTGACCCTAAAGAGACAGGGATGGAAAAGTTCATAGCGAGCACCAATGGATCGAAGTTCAGGTCTCATGTCCAGAAAGGCTTTGCGACGGTTGGCCGTGGCTCTAGCATATTCCTTCGCAAAAAACAAGGAGGATCCAGACAATGTAAGACGAGGAGAAGCTCTACCTGCTGAAAGAACCTTTAAAAGGTCAGTATATTGTAGGAAGTACATAATGACACCTCTGGGCTTCACTGAGGTAGAAGTAGACGAAGGAGCTCGACCAAGCCTGTGAGCCCTTTGTATATTGAGCACAGTGTCCTCCAGAAGGTGTAGGAGTTTAGGAAGAAAGGACTTGAAGAAAGTAATAGGGTCACTCCCCTCGCAACCCTCCACAAGGCCGTAGATGCGCAGATTATTGCGTCTATTTCAGTTCTCAAGGTCCTCAACCTGCTTTTGAAGAGAGGAGATCTGGGAATGCATATGCGCAGCCTTAGCAGAGGATTCCTGAAGAGAAGAAACACTGTGTTCCAACGACGCGACCCGTGCTTCCATTTGAGTCCAGTTATCAGTTAGAACTTGTAATTTAGCATTAGTCTCTTCCATAAAAGGGCGGAGAGCCCTTATCTCTTCCAACAACAAGTCAAAAGATGCAGATGGAGCGGAAGCAGATGCTGAGGGGGGGTCCTTTTTCAGTCGCTTAACTGTAGTCTTCCCGTTGGACTGAGGAAGGGATTCCATGGCCGGCTTCGACATAAGAACAGGAGGTTCTTGGGAAGCTTCTAGCTGGGCCAGTGCTGAAAAAAACGTTGAATTTTTGATAAAAGTGCGCTTTCAGATTTTGCTGGCGCAACTCGTTGTAAGTTTGCCCATCGGGTTATAAATTTTCAGCAGATACACGACTAGGTAATGTGCAATAGGAGAGAAAAAGATCCCTTATCTTCCAAAATGAATAGTCAGCGTTGGAAGAAGAATTAAATATCACAGCAATGAAGGAATAAAATCACGACTCATATGCAGGGCAAAAATAGCAAAATCAATAACCAGAAGCAAGGGCAGCTAAGGCCGAGAAAGTAAAAAGCCGCCCCTAACAGGGTATAAGCTTCTGACCGGTAAGGTCTGAAAACCGCATATGACATACTATGCTGTGAATAAGCATAGAGAATGATCTGCCATTGAAAAAAACTATTCAGTAGAGTCGCAATCCAACTGTAATGCGCAGAAGAAGAAAAGTAGGCAATTAGGTGAAACTGCATAGGTAAATTAGGACTGAAGAAGCCAGAAGGTATTGAAGAGACAAAATGGCCGCTTGCGTGGAAAAGGAAAAAAAAATATCACTTGGAAACAGAGGTGGAAGGATGTGTGAAGCAGGAAAAGTCAATTAGCGAAAATATGATGACCCACCATGAGGGAAGAAGAAAGCTGCAGGCGTTTCAGAGGGCTGTTGGAAGCGCCGATGTTGCATCTGTGAGGATCGTCATGTGGAAGGACTGCACGAAATGGCGGCCGCGGCCGTCATAGAGCCGCGTTCTGGAGAGCGTCGATAAAAAAAAAGAAGGGAAACGACCAGAAAGGCTCTAACAAATGGTCACATCCTTCTCTGGGCACCTTCCGACGCCGAAATCCGCTGCTCGGAGAAAAGGAAACCAACGCGGTCCGCTGGTGCACCACAGCCGCTATGGAGCGCTCATGCCAGCACCGCCATCTCCTACGGGCGCTAAGCCACGCCCCCAGGATATTCCTTAAATAAGGATAAAACCAAGGGGCTCCCTCTTAACCCACTATGTGTCTCATCATGCATTACAGATATGGGACTTCATTGGCAACCCATGTTTATTAAATAGCTAGGCATCTGGTTTAATAGTAATCTATCCGATTCAGTAGCTTATTACGAACAACAAACGATCCTCTTAGTCAAAAACCTCCTCTCCTTGTGGTCTCCTAAAACTTCTCTTCGTGGAGTAGGTTAGGGACCATTAAGATGATTATTACTTAATTAGTACATTTTCTGTTAATCACGCTTCCTATCTGTATCAGTCTTCTTATCCACTATCAACAAACCTCTTTCAGAATTTCTGTGGTTGCAGAAGAAGGCACGAATTTCACTTAAAACTGCAGTTAGTCAATTGGGATGGCAGCTGTAATTTCCCCATTTGGTACAATTATCAAATCTCTTACCTCGCCTCACAAGGGGCAAAGTGGTTGCTACACCCCACCTTATCATACCCTCCTCTGCTTATCATTGAAATACATATTTGCTTGCCTTTTCCCATTCAGGCACTTCTGTCCATGCATATCTCCCAATCAGAAATACCCTAAAGCAATAGAAAAAAACTTTCTTGCCCTATCCATAAATCTAATATTCTAGCTCTGTGGTATAGTAAAAAGACTAGTTAGCGATCTCTTTTTGGAAGGTTCTCACTTGAAGTTTGCTGCACTACAGCATTCATTCTCTTTATTAATTTTAGACTTCTATGACTTCTTAAAGTTAGAGCTAAACTAACTAAATTAGGCTTGCTTGGTTCTCCTTGGTTCTACTTTTACTATGGCAGGCAAAGGGCATACAGGCTCCAAAATCTCTCACTGTCTATAGAAACGATCTAGCAAAGCACTAACCCCTATACAAACTTACTTGCAATTGGTAGGGAGAGCCCTTTCTCAGCCAAACAATGGGAGAAGTTGTGTGAATTTGCGCTCTCACAAAAAATACCCTCTCTCTTTCCCAGAATAAACGTTTTGCAATCCACCTCCTCCACTGGTCACCCTATAAATTATATAAACTAAAAGGAGCACTTCTAACCTCTGATTGTCCTGAATGTATGACGTTACAACGCATACATTTACAATGCATGCGCTTACAACGCAGTTTTTACATCGCAACATCCACTACAACGCATTCCATTACATCACATAACACTACATCGCATTTAAAAAAACTACCTTTACAACGCATACCATTACAACGCATACCATTACATTGCATTTAAGGTAAGTATTGGATAGTATAGGGGTACAAATTACTTTTCTAACTCCAGGGGGTCCAACAGTAGGGTAAGTGTTGCATAGTGTAGGGGTAAAAATTACTATACTAACTCCAGGGGGTGCAACAGCAGGGTAAGTGCTGGATAGTGTAGGGGTTAAAAATTACTATTCTAATTCCAATGGTATGCGTTGTAATGCCTGCGTTGTAGTGACATGCGATGTAGTGTCAGGCGTTGTAATGGTATACGTTGTAATGCCTGCGTTGTAGTGTCATGCGTTGTAAAGGATGTTGCGATGTAATGCCTGCTTTGTAAGTGTAGTACAATGTATTAGTTGCGTTGTAAATGTTGTTTCCCGTTTGTTTGTCCTGCAATTAAATTTGCAGTGATCTGGAACACATGCTTTAAAAATGCAACCTTGTCACCCCTTATTGGAACCAAATTGCAAGCCAACTGAACTGCATCTTTAAAAAAGCTTAAACCTCGATTTCCTTACTATAATCCTAAAACTATATGTGACCTCAACTTGCCTGGACCTTTCAGAAGTTGCTTTTGCTTTTGCTGAGCTACTGCTAATAATTACTATAAAAGTTTATCTGGCTAGACTGGAAGTCTTTAATATGGTATTGTTTCACACCTGATGGGTTTGGGTAACATATTTGCGTGGCTCCCACATCTCTCAATATAAACCCCCTCGATATCCCACCATTTATTACAAAATTTGGAACACTAGATCTGTTCCTACAATAGACTCGATCTGCAGCTTCCTCTGATGATCCTGTCTGATCATCGCACTCCAACTTCCTTCCCTCCATCAGAGACTCACCATTGCTCTGCGCTCTTTTCTCTTCATTTCTCTGCGATTGTCTTTCCTCTGTCTCTCCACTTGGTTTCTCCTACAACTCATTCTCTCTTTTTTATTTTTGTAGTTGTTGTTTTCCAATATATATCCTGGTACATCATTCAGATTGCTTGTCATCATTTCACATTTCAGAATTCTCAAATTCGTTACAGCACTTGAGCTTTTTCCATTTATATTTCTAAATACGATGGCACATTCTCATAGTGCATAGTTCTCAAATTTATAACAGCAAGCACGCAAGTTAGCAGCTTATGAGCTGGTTCTCATAATTGTGTTACACCACAATTTACTGCTGTATGACCTTATTTTGTAAGAATACAGGGATAATCTGTTAGAAGTATTTCAAAGGTTCCCTTTTACTGTTTGGCCCTAGTGATTTATTTTAAAGGAATATAACAATTGGTGGTTCTCCTTAACGTTTTCACCTATTAATTTGTATTGTGATACCATGCTCAAATACATTTGATTGGAAGGGCAAGACTTGAGGTTGTTAATCAGTTTAATTGCACTTGTACTTTCTGCAGCAAAGAGCAGAACGGTGATTTGGCAACTATGTTTTTCTACCAGAATGTACATTATTATATGACATTTTTGGATGGTTAGCGCACCAGTGGTGAAAAGGGTGCTACTGGCAGCACCATTTAAAAGTACACCAGGAGTGCAGACAGGCCACTGGCTCACCAAAGACAAATCTGTCTATGCCGGTCCGCTGCTGTTCCACGGCTAGTGCCAGCCATGCTGCTTGTTTGGACTCAAAATGTTGGAGTATAAGTTATTCCTCCAATTCCCTTAAGGGGTTGGGACAAATGGAAAGGTGATGGACCAGTTGCAAGCACAAGTCATTCAAGGGCTTCATCACTGAAACTTGGCTCAATGAAGTGTCCAATCCAGACATCACTAATAACGTACCTGAGGTATATGTAATTTCACATGTGGATATAGTGGGAAAAAGGGGATGAGGTTTAGATAATATTTGTCTGGAGAGTTTTCACTGCTCCACTTTTACAAGGGCAGGACTGTTAGGAGAACATGGTCTTGTATCTAATCTTGGAAGCTTAAATGGGGAATATCTTTTACAACGCGGATGTTACACCGCAGTTCCCTTACGACGCAACTTTTACAACGCAAGTTGTAACAACAAATTGCGCTGGGTGGCGCTCCAGGATAGTAAATAGTTTAATTTACTATCCAACTCCTTCCCTACTATCCACGCGGACTGGAGTTGGAATAGTAAATTAAACTATTCACTATCCAGCCCCCAACAACGCAAGCCGTGGTAACGACTTGCGTTGTAAAACATGCGTCGTAAAGTACTGCGATGTAAAACATCGCGTTGTAACGACATACATCCAGCTTAAATCAAAGCTTTATTCTATAGACCTCCTGGTCCTCCTTTCCATTTCATTAAGTCATTAGGTGAAGTTACTTCCCAACACTGTGTCTAATATACTACTTTTACAGTGCGGGGTGATTCTAACATTCACCTAGATAATATGGATGATGTTCACGCTCAATCCCTCTTGGACACTTTCTCAGCCTTAAATTTGAGTCAATTAATTCAATCACGACACATGTAGCAGGACATACATTAGTTAGATCTAATTACCACCAACCATCATACCCTAATACTAGATGAAGTAGTTGAACTACCTTGGACAGATCAATGACTACTATATTTTAGTTGCAAGGATGTTAAAGTTAACCCAGGAGAAATACTTGAGGTGGCCTAGGTTACACAGAAGTTGAATAAAATAAATGAAGAAGATTTAATTCACAGTCTGCAAAGCTCCCTACCTAGCTCAACAGGCAATATGGACGTTGGCACGTTAGGGGTTTTCTCATGGTTTTACCATTCTTTGTCTACATTAGCTTCTTCCATACATTAGACCCGCGTTGAAAAATAAATACTTCTCCATCGTTTTTGGAGCAGTTAGGTCTGAATAAAAAAAGATTTAAAAATCTGAAACAGAAATGGAGAAGAGAGTCTTTTGCTATTTTGATTTCTTGTAAGTATATCCTGATTACTCATTCTTTGTTTCCCATTCCCCCCCCCTTCTTTCCCTCATTTCTCTTGCTTTATTATGTATTGATACCTTCTTTTATGATTAATAAAATTCTTCTTGAACTTAAAAAAAAAGAAATGAAGAGAGTACAGGGCAGAGAATAACATTTTCTATAAAGCTCCTCTTTAATTTTATAGGAAGGCAATTAAAGCCACCCAATCAAACTACTTGTCCTTGGAGATTAATAAACCACAGAAGATTTTTCACGTTGTGAACCTCTATTTACACCCTAAAGCATGTAACTCTGATTTTAATCCATCACTAGATCTTTGCAAGAATGTATTAAATTTTTTGGAGGAGAAAATGAGAAAACTGTAATCTTGTTTTGATTTCATTAATCAGCAACACCAGGAGTGGCAACTTCTGTCAATTTCAGTGTAAAAAATAATACTAGCTTGTCTAGTTTTAAGGTAGTCAGTCTAGCGCAATCTGAAAAAACAATCAGAGGATGAAAGGGCAGATTTCCTACAGACCCCTGTCCTCAAAAGGGTGCTGGTTAAGTCCATTGAGGTGTTTAATCCGGTGATAAATATGCTGTTTAACCCCTTCGATGCTCATGACGGAACAGTTCCGTCATGAGCGTCGGTTGGCCTGTGCTCATGACGGAACCGTTCCGTCATGAGCCCGTTGGCTCATTAGAACCTTCAGCACAGCGCGAGAATTCGCGCCGCGCTGAATGTGTTAATAATTCTCTGACTACAGCAACTGCGGCATCACTGGGAAACAGGCTATGGTTAAAGCCTTACTGAAAACCCTCTGCCAATCTGGAGGTACTAGCCAAATTTCCAGACCGTTTTTCTTCTACCAGCTTTCTACAAGATGTTGGAAAAACTGGTAATTACTCAGTTGTCTGAATATTTGGAAATGGCAGGGCTTTTACATCTCTCACAGTCAGGATTTAGACTGAAATTCGATTTGGAATCTGCCTTGTTAGACGTTTCAGAGTACTTAACCTCATCACTGCGGCGCAAATTCGGCTGCAGTGCTGAACAGTTCGATCACGGGCGTGGTCATGACGGCTCCCTGCCGTCATCAGCACAGGCCCACCGTGACTCATGACGGCCGGGAGCGGTCATGAGCATCGAAGAGGTTAAAGGTCACTTTAGATAATGCTTCGAATGCTGCCCTCATTCTTTTGGATCCTTCAGCAGCCTTTAATACCATATGCCACTCCTTTCTCTTTCAAAGGCTGGCAGAGGTGGGAGTCTGTGACTAGGTGTTGAAATGGTTGCTGTCTGATCGGATAGATATCAATCGGTTGTGATGTCCCAGTACCCTTCGGAGAATAAGATGCTTCAGCATGGTGTCCCTCGGGCTCCTCCATGAGTCAGACACATTTAAATGTGTATATGGCCCTTTAGCTGTGCTGATTGTATCTTTTGGGACAAATAAATATGCAATGCAGATGATACTCAGCTGAGCCTCTCTATGAATAGGGGTTGATATAGCATGTCAGAAGCAACTTTAAAAAATCTTTAATAGAGGTTATAAAATGGATGCAACAGAGTCATTTGAAATGTAACTCAGAGAAGACAGAGATATTAGTCCTGAGGAAAGCGAATAATGTTACCTCTGATGAATGGTGGGTCCTTGGTTTCCAGGCTCCTCCTGCAACAGCGGTAAGAAACTTGGGGATTAAATTTGACAATGAATTGTAATTTCTTCAGCAAATTCTTAACACCACAGGCATTTACTTTGCTTTATTATTGACTCTGAAAAATGATTTAGATCTCTTACCACTGTAAGTGGGAAAAGCAATTGTACATGCCTAAATGAATTTGATTATTGACTATGCTAATAGTCTCTATCTCGGTATTTATAAAACTCTGATAAATAAACTGCAGGGAATTCAGAACGCGGTGGCTCATGTAATTTTAAAACTCCCAAGGCATTCACTGATATCTAGTCATCTGAGACAGTTACATTAGATTAGTTGTTGCTTTTAAAAAATGTGCAGTGGCGGGTGAAAATGTTTTTGAAGTTTGATTATTTTAATGATACATAGCTGTAACTGATGGATTAATAATGTTGTACTTGAAACAAGTTTACTAAATCATTAAGAAATGTATTAAATACTGGTAAGTAGTTATGCAACATTTTCTAAGAGATGCAATTAATTGAATATGGATACAGTTTTTGGTGTTCTGCTTTTCTCGCTCCTGCTCATTCCTCTTCCCAGTCAGTGTCCTGTTAAAAGCCATTTCTCTTAAGGTTTCTGCCGATCATCAAGTGAAGGACGTCAAGGATTCAAAAATGACCTATTGTATTAGGAAGTGTGTGTTGTGAATGAAGCTTCTATTGACAACCTATTTCTGGCTTTTACACTGAGACTTCCATTGTGTACCCAAAGTATTATGTTAAAGTACTTCCACCGTGATTTCTCACCAGCACACCGTCAGAGCGCCACGCCGGAGCTCAGCAGCAGACACGGCCCTCTGCCCTCGGCTTTGACCCGGCTTTCTCCCGGCTCTGTCCCGGCTCTCATTCCCGGTCCCCAGCCCCTGGTCGGCTGACCTCCTGTAGGAGCATCGAGAGCCAGCGGGGGACGAGCGAGCCTCCCGCGAGCCCCACGCCAGTCTCTGCAGAGTTACGGGAATAGCCCGGCTGCGGTGGGGGAGCCGCGACCAGACTCCCGCGACCAGACTCCCGTAGTGGCAGGAGCAGGAGCCGCAGGGGAGCTGCAGGGGAACAGCCCTGTTAGCGGCAGGAGCCACAGTGACCCGCAGAGCCCCCCCCCCCAGAGCAGGAGCAGGAGATGCAGAAAAAGCCAGGCAGCGGCGGCGAGCCACGACAAGACCCACGGGGAGCACGAGGAACAACCTGGTAGCGACAGGAGCCGCGGTGAGACCTCCTCCTCCCCCCCTGAGCAAGCAACCAGGGAGCAATTTGGTAAGCAAAACGCAGGGAGCGCAGGAGTGTCACTGGCAGTTGGTGGCACCAGAGAGCTGAACCAGAGAGACAGATCGCCGACCAGAGCGGAGCAAAGCGGAGCAGGAGCGGAGCAAAGCGGGCAGGAGCGGAGCGGGAGGTCATCTCCAACTTTACAAACGAAAGTACCCTCGCCTGCCCGCCGGCCCACCGGGCCCCTGCAACGCGACTTGCAGGCAGCCCAAGCAGTAGTACCAACCCGCCCCTGCAGCGGTAATCAATTTCGAGACAAAGAAGTCGGTCTCAACACACGAAGTACACGAAGCAGGGAGGAGCGGAGCAGGAGCGAAGCGGAGCGGACCAGGAAGCTTGTAGGCAACTCCTCGCCCGAAAGCAACCCCGCCCGTTCGCCTCCCGCAGGGCACCCGCAGCGCGATCTGAAGCGCAGCCGGCAGCCCAAGCGAAGATAATAACCACCAACTTATTGATAACCCCCAAGGCGAGACCGAGCACTCCGGTCCCAACAGAGTGAAACGCAGAACGGCGGCGGCCATAGCGGCGAACACGGCCTGATCAGCTAAAGGCCTGCCGTCGACCAGCGGAGCAGAGGAGATCAGGGAATAGACTGAGGCGGACCAGAGTGTGAGCAGAGGACCAGCGACGCCAGCGGAGCCCCAGCACTGGAGTGGCTAGAGGTGTCGGTAAGGAGCCCCGGGAACCGGTGGACTCAGAGGAAGGAGGCGGTCAGTTCGAGTGGAGGCCTCCGCCAGTGGGACGGTGAGAGGGGCGCCTGGGTTTCAGCGAAGGGGGTGGTGGTGATTTGAGCGGTCAGCGCTGCCATTCCCCGCCCCAGTGCCCCCCCCAAAGCGCCCTGCATCTTCGAAAGAGAGTCCACCCAACAATTCATCTAGCGCCTAGAGGGATTTTGACGCCTCCTCACAGCCCGCACTTCGCCTCGTAACACGAGGTGAAGCCCAAAATAACTACCCCCCTCCCGCCCCCCGTGAAGGTGGAACAATCTACCGCCCCAGGATAAGGTTATGGCTTTCAAGAAACTGAGGTCGCGAACCATTTTTATGAAACGAATGGGAAGGAACTGAAGAGGCAATCAGGAAGTCCTCCAATAAAGCGGTGAAAAGTGGACGGATAACAAGGACTCCTGCAATAACGAATTATTTTTCCACATATACCACCAAAGACCAAACAGAGAGTCAACCGCAAAATAAAGGAACTAAACCCAAATTCAACGAGGGTGGAAAAGACATATCGGGAGTTTTACACGACCTATCAAGTGAACAAAACCTAACAAACCCTGAATTTGATCCAGAACAAAATTCTAGCCCATCAGTTATAGAGGAATCCCCTCTGGAATCAGACTTATTCGGTCTAATTACTCCGAGTCTATCAAACACCCAACGCAGTACTGATTGTAACAACTTATGTCCAGAAACAATTGTCAAGGAGGACGATAAGAAGTTCGAAACGCAAATAAAGCCAGAGGAGATACTTACTAGTACACTACAAAAATCCCCGGATCGAGTAGTTGATCTCAAATACTCACCAGACCTTTACATGTTTAAATCTTCCAGCCTAACTAATCACAACACTCCCGTATCCAAATCACTCCTTACTTTGCAAGAAATTTTAGAATCAGTCCTCTCATTCTTAGGTCATATTCTGGAGAATTCAGACCAAACTCTTGACGTTCAAATAGGAATACTAAAATTCCTGGTAGAAGAAAAAATAAAAAAAGACCACACTGATTCAACAAAAACACAAGAAAAGCTAGTAAACTCTCAAGAGGAAACAGGTAACAATAATGTCACCAACATGCCGCTAGCCCAGGGAAAAAGCGACACCGGTACTCAAACGAAAGGAAGACCAAATAAGGTAACTCAGAATAACCATCAGGAACCTACTATATATTCTCTAAAGAAACTCTTCAGAGAAGATACAATTGACGCCCACAACCTATATCCTATTTTCACAAACACCAAAAATAAATCAACAATGTCCAATTCGGTGACCGACCAAAGAAAGAAGGCAAACACCACCCTCGACGGCGAACAAGCGAGGGACACACAAGAAATCAAGAAGAACCAAGAAGGAGCTGGAAAAAAAAGAAGAAAGCCGCGACGCAGAATCAAAAAGAAGAAAGCGCGTAGACTCAAATTCCAGAAAGCAATAACCCCCCCCCGCATCCCAGTATGAGCACGAAGAAAGCACGAAAATACCGACTCCCACAAAGGGAACATATCGAAACGCGGCAGAGAACACTGACAAAAAATTCCTCGACAATATATCACTTTAAATCCAAGAGCTGAAGAATTTCACCTTAATCCAACAACTACAGGGTCAAGGGAGCGCTTCAAAGGGCCAGATGATCACGCCACGACAAAAAAGCCCCTCTAGAGGAAGAAACATTGTCAAAACTTTTACAAATAACAGAGCTTTTTCCCACAGACAGTATCCCACTAAATCGAGGGAGAATAGTCAACCTTCTTCAACGCATAACTCCGTTACAAACTTTAACAAGAAAAGAGATCGATGTAGTAATATTCCCAGACAAAGAAAATACCAAAACAGTGGTGGTTGCATTTCGGTCACCGGTGTTACCAGGGATCATCCTAAGAGAACAGGAGACCTTACAGAAATGTGGCTATGATCTGGTCCCTACACAGGAAACCACAGTCAACCACCGAAAAAATTGTTCAAAGGACCCTTATGGAAAACCCCCCAAATTCAATACAAATCTTCCTACAGCATTGAAGACTCAGAAACAAACCCAAACTCAGACCAAAATCTAAGGATCTCAGTAAAGAACGGAGAAAGAGAAGTTTGGAGCCATGAAGCAGAAGCAAAGGAAGTAGCAAAAATGCTCCAGTCATGGTCATGGATCTCAGAGTCACTTAACGGTAGGAAAAATGTGAAGTACCCGACTCAACCCGTTTAGCAACGGCCTTTCGATTACATCCTGGAACATGGCAGGGAAAACCACAGAAAAAATGACGGAAGTCACAAAAAATGGACCGGATTTATTGGCACTACAGGAAACTTGGTCAATAAAAACCTTTAACCAAGACGGATACTTCGTTTATGACATCCCTGCGCAGGAAGCTAAACGGGGACACGCTAAGGGAGGGATAGCTATCCTATTAAGGGAAGAGTATTTCTGGGCTCAAGAGATTGTTGACACCAACTCTAAGCAATTCCAGTGTATAAAAATCAGGTTGGAGATTCACTCCTCAGACCCCCAAAAAGCTCTATTACTCTTCAACGTATACGTCCCTCCTGGACCAAAGAACGATGTCCAATTTGAGGAATCCTTTGAAACCATTCAAAAAATAATCGAAGCTCAATCTTATCCGCCATTCCTGATAATGGGTGATCTCAACGGAAAAATATCAAACAACGAAATCTCCAACTGGGCGAACTGGTACAAAGATGAAGCTCTAGAAATACTGGTGCCGACATTCCCGACTAGAGGCAGGCCTGATAAAAGGGGGAAAATGCTATTAGCGTTACTTCCAATACTAAATGGAATTTTTTGAACGGGAACGTGGAAGGTGACATCCCAGCATCGCATACCAGACGGGGAAATAGTACCCTCTCAATCCTAGATTATATGATCAGCAGCATGGAGTCGTTTGAGTCCGCTTAACATCTCCGCATCTACTTCACTGAAGGGAGTGACCACGCAATCCTGCTATTACATACGCAATGGAAGATAGGCACCAGCTCTCCTAGTCAAATTATGTATCAACATAGCACAGTGGAGGCAAAAACAAACCAAAGGAGGCTTTACTAGAATTCATCCATGTTAGATAAAATAACTACTTTAATTGATACAAACCATCTTCTAACTACAGAATTCTCCGCTGATGTAATAACAAACTTTGAATTCATTATCCAGAACTTAAAGCAAGTCTTTCAAAATAAATTGCAACAAGTTGCACCAGTAACGAATAAAAATAAAAATAAAACTTCAAATTCTGCAACTGCAAAAAGACTAAACAAACTTATTAGAGCACAATATGTGGACCGCTCAATCACAAGACAGGCAGAAATTAACAAACTGAAAAATCAACTCAAGCGAGAAAAGCGTCGCTTAAAAAGAATAACGCAGGACAAAAACTGGGTTGATCTACAAATTGCGGCAAAACAGCGCAACCAACGATTATACTGGTCATTAATCGCAAAGGAAACCGGAACAAAAAAGGCCCTGCACCCCATCCCAGTTCCACCTCAAGAATGGGAAATCTATCTGACAGCTTTGTACAGAGCAAACCCAAGTAATGAAGAGGCAGTAAACACTGGGAGTAACAGTGAAGGAAACAACGTTCCGATCGGAACCGCCTCCCCGTTCTCAATAGAAATGCACATCCGAACGGCGAGATCTACAGGAGCCTCCGGCCCAGACCAAATACCAATCAAGGTACTACAGGCAGATCCCAAGGGTTGGAGTAAGATCCTCTCTCCCCTTTTTAATTTCATCTTTAAAACAGGATCAGTGCCAAAATCCTGGAAGGGGAGTATCATAATACCGATTTTTAAAAAAGGGTCAAGACATCAGGCTGGCAACTATCGCCAAATAGCATTACTAGATGCTACAGGGAAAATCTTCGCCTCCGAAGTGTTGGACCAACTTAAAAATGGGGCATTTTCTCAGGATCTAATCCCCTTATATCAGGCCGGCTTCAGGCCTAACCATTCGGTTATCGATAACATCACGACATTACAAACAATCCTCGACAAATACGTTGTAGGAAAATCCCAACCGGTATACGCAGCATTCGTCGATTTTTCTACCGCATTTGATCGAGTAGACTTTGGAAAAAACTGAGGAAGTTAAGAATCCCTGAGCAATTATTACAAACTATAATTACTCTGCATTCGCACACGTGGTGTCAAGTGCAAATGGGGAGTGAAAAGGGCCTGACCAACATAATTCCAACACAAATGGTCTCAAGCAGGGGTGTCTCTTAGCCCCTTTGTTATTCTCACTATATCTTAGTGATCTGCCTCAGCACTTGCAACAAGCGTCAAGTCTGCCTCCAAAGATCGCAGCCTATAACGTTCACGCCCTCTTATATGCAGACGATATCGTAATGTTAGATCTTACGCCCTTTGGCCTGCAAAGACTTCTAGACACTCTGAACAAATACAGTCAGGAAAATGTCTTAATCCCGAATCTCACCAAGACAAAAATAGTCTCCTTCTCAGGAAGAAAAAGAAGCTCCAAATTCTGCTGGAGACTCGGCGATGGAACAATAGAAGAGACAGAGGAATACACATACCTGGGCAGGATCTTCACTAAGACATTAAAAAACAATTTACAGGTTAATAACCTGATTAGGAAATCCAAAGGTGCATGCCGGAGCCCTCCAAAGACTATAGGCAACAGACATTTTTCATCCCTTCGCAAAGTATATAGTACAAAGATACCTCCAGTTTTATCATTTGATTTGGAATATATTCCAATAAAACAGTGGTCATTCCTGGACCAAAAAGAAGGGAAGATACTGAGGAAAATGCTGAAGGTATCACAATCCACCCCGGTGCAAGCTCTTCACCTCGAATTCTCTATCACGAGCTCCTACTCAAGAGCTATCGCAAACGTCATCAGGTGGGCATATAACCTGCTGCATGCAAAGGCTGGAACTCACTACTTAAAACCGGGTCCTTTGACTGTGACGCATCAAAACAAGTATTCTTCAGCAATATGTCCACTGCATTTAAACTAGCTGAGACCAATGTTAACCTGTTGCTCACGTGGACTCCGTCACAACTGAAACTCTTTTTAAAATGTGCCAAATTGACTCTGTATAAAAGTTTCACGGAAACAATCGCACCTAAGCAAGTGCAACAATACATACACTTTAATCTCTCGCACAGAGCTAGGAGAACAATCATCCTGTTACGGCTCGGCATTTTACCAGTGCTAACCACAACATCAAGGTGGCACCAAAATGGATCTCCATTATGTAAACTCTGCCACGGAGGGGAGCAGGATGTAGAACATCTTTTATTTATATGCCCTAACCCAAAAGTAGTGGCAGCCAGGACAAAACACCTGTATCCTATATACATTAACTGCCGTATCACCACCGTAAAGGACTTGATCACAGTATGCAAATTTCCTCCTAATGAACTAGTTTGTTATAACTTTTATACATTTTTAAAACCTTTTTTAGCTTTGTATTAATATGAAATTCTAAAAGTATATGTAACTGAATTTTATCGTTTAAAATGTGTGGTCCTCAGTAGAGTACCAAAACAAATAAAATAAAACTTGAAACTTGAAACTTCCAATGGATGTTCCGTTAAAGGCGTGATAATTCTATGAACCATTGTTTGAGAACTGTCTCATTATGTGTTGATCATCTACGAAGTGCAGTTATTGAGAGAGTAGGTGGAATATTTCTCTTACCTTAAGAAATAAGTTAGTGTTAAAGATTTTAAATAATATGTTGCTGTTTCAGATTTGCTAATGCAACCCTAACTATGATCATACCATGCTGAATTTTCAGAATTTATTAATAGAATGTGTGATTTGTGTATAAAAACTCTTGGGCTTTAGTACTGTGGGATTCTTTTAGTTCAATTGTGTTCATGGGCATCTTTTTGTTCATTTTTGTGCTGCTGTGGCTGGGCGTTTTTTCAAATTTTAAGGTCCATTTGAATAAATTTTTCCTATGGGGATGTTGTCGGTACTCTTAGTGAGCTTGACTTCTGATTTTGTTTGCTTAACCTGTTTAGTTAGGGCTACGTTTTATGATTCTGTATTTCTGTCTCTCAACCACAAATTCTGCAATAAAACAATTTTTGCCTTATTTTTGATCTAGAACTCAGTTATTAGAGCATCCCCATATATTTTGTTATGCTCTGCTAAAATTGTGTATATTTGATGAGGATTGTAGTCTCTAACTGCAAGATCTATTGGAGATTTCAGAGCCGAATTATTTTGTTAAAAATGTGGTTATTCTAATTAATGGGGTTTGGATGTTTATTGGAGTTTGGCTCCCACTGCTTCTTGTGCAAAAGCACTTTCAATTTAATTATTTGACCCTGGTGCAGAGCATATACCATGAGATAGGCCCAAAGATATTAAGAGATAGGTTTCAGCCATCCGGTTAGACATTTGAGATCCAGTAGAGCGAGATGGTTTCAGCTTCTCACTGTCAGATTAAGGAGATTGAGAGGCAAAGCTTTTGCATATTTAGCAGCCAAACTATATAATAACCTTCCCTTACTATTTCAGGAGTTGGATAGCTAACTTCATGAAAGTGCTAAAAACATGGTTGTTTTGATATTTTTGCACTGTAAGAATGGCACGGTGCACACTTTTTTATGACTTTGATCTGTTTTGTTGTCTCGTATTCTTCATTTCATGCGTGCAATCCTGAAAGCGTGGACAACCCTGAGCCACGACGGTTATACAATACAGCACTGAATCGGAGCAACGTGTCGCCCATGATGGATGCACAGCTTAATATACATTGCATTAACAAATGCCAATCCTCTTTTAATTTTTTCTTCCAAATGCTTTTATTTAATCTTTGTAATCCACATTCCTTTGTTTGTCTTTATAATCCATATTTAATCCAAAATGCCATCATTGTGATACAAGTCACACAAGAGACTCTTACGTTTTCACCATTTTCTAAAAGATACAAAAGTGCTTATCCAAGCTTCATCCTGTACCCCGAGGGTGTACGTAAGTCTTAATCCACTAGCATGATTCTTAATTACCCAATGCATTTCGGGCCTTCCATTCGGCCCTTCATCAGGGGTTAAATTTATCTAAAATGCAAAAACACATGGTTTAGACTGTGTATGCCCCGCTTTCCCTAGATATTAAAATGCACATTTCCGCCCCCAAAAATCAGCGTCTACCCGCAATAAATATCGTTGCTGTTTCACCACTAGTCGGATATCTATGTTCTTATCTGTGCCTGTCTCCCCTTGTGCCTCCCTGCAAGTGCAAAAATCATTCTTCTTACACCCGGTTTGCCGCCTGCGTGACGTTTAATACCTTACCCGTAATCCCTCCCTGGAAGGGAGGCACAGAGTTTAGTATAGTTTAAATAACTTGGCAGTTAGTTGGAGGGACAGAGATGTGTGGATAGGAGTATAGCTAAAAGAGAGGGATTACGGGTAAGGTATTAAACGTCACGCAGGCGGCAAACTGGGTGTAAGAAGAATGATTTTTGCACTTGCAGGGAGGCACAAGGGGAGACAGGCACAGATAAGAACATAGATATCCGACTAGTGGTGAAACAGCAACGATATTTATTGCGGGTAGACGCTGATTTTTGGGGGCGGAAATGTGCATTTTAATATCTAGGGAAAGCGGGGCATACACAGTCTAAACCATGTGTTTTTGCATTTTAGATAAATTTAACCCCTGACGAAGGGCCGAATGGAAGGCCCGAAATGCATTGGGAAATTAAGAATCATGCTAGTGGATTAAGACTTACGTACACCCTCGGGGTACAGGATGAAGCTTGGATAAGCACTTTTGTATCTTTTAGAAAATGGTGAAAACGTAAGAGTCTCTCGTGTGACTTGTATCACAATGATGATATTTTGGATTAAATATGGATTATAAAGACAAACAAAGGAATGTGGATTACAAAGATTAAATAAAAGCATTTGAAAGAAAAAATTAAAAGAGGATTGGCATTTGTTAATGCAATGTATATTAAGCTGTGCATCCATCATGGGCGACACATTGCTCCGATTCAGTGCTGTTTTGATATTTTAACATTTTGATGTTCAATTAATATGGGACCCTGCTCTATTGGCTTAATGCTAGGACGCTCGTTTGGGCAGGTGTCTGCATTCTATGAAAATGTTTTTGGGGGGAGTTTTCTATAGCCCAAACTCGACCGGAAGGTATCAGAGTGCTTTACATAAGCACCAGTTGCATTACAGATGGACACATTAATTTTGTTAGGCACTGGGAGATTAAGTGATTTGCCCAGAATCACAGGACGTTGAGCGTCCTTGCCGAGACTCGAACCCGGTTCCCCAGCTTCGAGGTCTACCGCTCTAGCCATTCAAATCATATCATTCATTCACCTGCACAATTAGTTTCCAGCTGCTCCCCTTCCTACTCAGTTTTAAGGATGTATCTATAAGCTTCCTATGTCTAGTCTTTCTTTTTTTGTAGATGTACCATATAGATTATCAGAGTGCTCATTATTACTCTGTTATATTCTGTTATGTGGTTTGTTTCCAAAGATTCTCAATAAAAACTTACTGAAATCCAAAATAAATTACAAAAAGTACCACGTTTGTGCTTTCTTTACTGCTGATATACTCTGACATATATGAATAGTTCATTTACAAGTATGTAAATATTGTTGTGTGTTCGAAATTATTTAGTATAACACAGCCTTTCCTGTGATGCTCCATGCACCCCAATTTTTTTTTTCATTTGATTCACATTACAAACTCCTCTCACTTTGCAGTCAAAGAAAGAAAGAAAAAGAATATGTCAATCTCTTTGTTAAAAGAATAAACACACAGCAAATGTAACAAGATAAAAACAAAATGTAAAGGTCTCTTTATTGTTCATTTACCTCCTCAACTATTGCATGGTTATTTTGGGGGGATGATTCAGCACCTCCTGTACCCTGACTGTCAGTGCCCATGTGTGCCATGTCTGTAGCTTTCACCTGCTGTGCTCAGCACCAAACCTCTATCCATAAATGTGCCCAGCACAGACAGCATGAACCACACCTGCCTATCACCTGCAACCCAATAGTTCCACAGCAGTATACCAGTGCATGGTCCTGCAAGTGCAATATTATCTGTGCAGGGCCGGATTAACACATTTAGAGGCCCTAAGCACCTGGTGTCCATAGTGCCAGGTGACAGGGAGAGAATGCTTAGGAGACTTGAATCTCAGTTCATCTTAGAACTAGACAGCAGATTTCCCAATGGATTGAATACAACAGAAGACTTACATGTTTTTTTGTAACCATGTTTTCCACCTTACCTTCAATATATGCAATTCTCCGCTTTGATCTGCCTCACCAAACCATGATTTGTTATGAATTTCACTTACATTATTTTATACCCTCTCTGTACTTTTTGCACATTTTGCTGTTTCCTTTTTTCACTGGATTCACACTACTTTCCCTATTGTTTTTGGGACACAGACACTATGACAATATTTTGGTTTGTTTTCGTTAGATATATTCTACTTGAATTCATTTTGGAAGTTATCTGATGATTATGTTTTCGACTTGCATAACAGAAAAAAATATGTTTTGCATTAGTGCTGTGAATATTGCAGGTAAACCACCACTGAATTCATGCGGAAATTCAACAAACTGCTCATATGAAACAGACAATGGTTTTTTATGGTCTGATTTTATCCAATAGATCCATAAATTATGATCTAGAACGATTTTACAATAAAACTATTTATAAATATTTATATATATTTATGTATATATGCTGGGTTGCACATATTATCTTGCGTTTTTTGCACAATGCATTCACACTTTATTTGCGCACTTTGCACTTTCAAATATCAAGTGATCATTGTATATAGTTATCTGTAAATGAACTGCAGTTTATCTGGTTCAAGCATTTATGCTGATATAATCAAATACTTTAACTTGCTAATTACAGCGCTTCTTTCAATATCTCACATTTTGTCAAAATTGGTTTTTTAAATGATTGAGATTCATTTATTAACTGACTTGTAAATGTCGAAAACCACACTTCCCCTTCTTGATTACATGTATGGTATTTATTGTTTGAAAAACAGACTACCTAGGTCAGTTATGTGTAGTGTGTCTTCAGTTTTTATTTTTTCATCACATGGTGTTGCAAAAGTGAAAAAAAGAAAAAAACACTAATTGAAACTGTGAAAAAAATCGTGCAGTGTTCCATTTATAAAGGGTGTTTTGTTCATTAGCCTGACGATCTGAGACCAAGGGCAGACTCCCGAAACGCATCAGATTGGTAAACTCTCTTTCTTAATAAAACGTGCCGAATACACATTGGGACTTGCGTGATCTTTCCTATTCCTGCTTGTTGGGTGGTGACGTGGTGAGAAACTGCTGTTTTCGTATATATATATATATATATATATATATATATATATATATATATATATATATATATATATATATATATATATATATATATATATATATATATATATATTTATATATATATATATATATAGATATATATATATAGATATATATATATATATATATATATATATATATATGTATATATATATATATATATAGATATATATATATATATATATATATCGCTAGCAACAATCCTCCAAACACCCACTCCTGGTGTAAATGAAGAAGGCGGACCACGAGGAACAAGGCAGAAAGGTATTTATATCACTTCCCCGCTCTGCTGCGACGCGTTTCGAGCACAGCCGTGCTCTTGCTCATCACACAAAGATTTTGGCAGCATAGTGTTACTTTTAAATCTACTCAGACTGCCCGCCCCTTGGTGCACATAATCACGTGATTCACCGATGCATAGACATTAAAGACATATTCGTGCAATGTGCCCTTTACCTCTTGTTGATCAGTTGCAAGAAATCTTTCCATTTTGAGATTACTTAATAAACATACATAAATGTACAGATGTAAACATCAACTCTCCTACTCGGCTTAAATGCCTAAGTGTAACCACACCCCTACAATATTTATAGTGCAAAATTATGCAATAAATAAATAAATAGATACATAACATCAATATCCAAGACAAATATATAAATATACACAAATTACTAAAATGCATAAATATAATTTCACTAGTTAAAAGCATAAATATATAAATCTCAGATATATACCCACATACTACTCAACAGTTGTACCTTTAACCTCTTGCATGCTCAAGACGAGCTGAGCTCGGCATGAGCCACGGCGCTCCAGTACTCATGACGAGCTCAGCTCGTCATGGCCCATGGAACGCTCAGGTGCGGGAAGAATTCCCCCGCTGTGCTGAACGTTCCACAGAGCCAATGCACCTGTGACGAGCTGAGCTCGTCATGAGCACAGGAGCGCCGTAGCTCATGACGAGCTCAGCTCGTCATGAGCATGCAGGCGCTGTGCACGCCCCCCTCCCCCCCCAGAACAGTGGGGGAATAACCCCTGCAGCAAAGGGGTTATAACCATTTCGTTCTCAAATGAGAGCATATCTTTGTGTACCATTTATTCGGATATTTTGATATTCTATTGTTGTCAAAAATTTGGAGTTAAAGTTCCTGTATTCAGAGAGTAATTATTTTGGCATGAGTGCAAATTATCATCGATGCTTACATTGATTCAACTTAATGGAGGTCTACACAAAGTGCTTAAGAATATAAAGTGCTCAAAGTGCCACACAATACAAAATCTGTAACCCATAAAAGTAAACAACACATAAAATTTCAGTTAAAATAACTCATGGTTTCTTAGAGGGATAAAATAGAATTTCACATGCCACAAATCGATAAATAAACCCTTGTCACTAACACCTGGAGATTTATTCAACCATCTTTACACAGTCCTGACTATATTATAATCATGCATATAAACCATCATCAGGGTTGTTTTAATCTATAGATAGTGGTGCAGATCTTCGGTGTTATTCAACCCATTGGGATTTTTGCTGTCTAACTCGACTATCATGCGAGTTTCCAATCTTCTTAACAGTTTTTCCCTATCCCCACCTCTACGTAATGGTGCTACCGTATTGATAACAAAGTAGCAGAGGCAAATCAGATTGTTGTTATGCACTATTCTGAAGTGTCTCGCCACCGGATATGCTGCATCATTGTTGACGATGGCCCTGAGATGCTGCAATATTCTGACGTGCACCTGCAGCTTGGTGCTACTCACATAGCGTAGTCCACAGGTGCACGTCAGAACATATACAGCATACTCAGTGAGGCATCCATAACTGCCTTCAAAGGCTACACTCATATTAGAGAATGGAGTAGTGTAATGGGTTGAGTTCACTCCGAATCTGAATGCCCTGCATGATGAGCATTTGAAAAATCCTGTTCTCTGCTTTAACCAGGTACCATCTGTTTTAATTTCCGGACTCATCCTAACCAATTGATTTCTCATAGATTTTGCTTGTCAGAAAGTAATCATGGGTGACTCAGGTAATCTGCTTCCTAGTACACCATCAGTGAGCATGATGGGCCAGTTCTTTTTGATGATAGATTTGATTTTTCTTTCTTGTTTACAAAAAGTGGTTATTAACCGGAGACTCTCATCTTCGTCTGTAACCACTGCAGCTTTAGGGGTCAACAATGATTCTCGTGTTCGCTCCCCAGTCTTCCCCCAAGCTTTTGTGAGAGTAGTTTTAGAATACCCTCTATCTCCTAATCTATCCATCATCTCTTTTGCACATATGTCATATTCTTTTGGAGCTGCGTTTTAATTTTAGACAGGCTGACTGAATAATTTATAAAGCGCGCTTATGCCGAGGCGTCTTGGCGCTACAGACGGAAGACGAACAGGATTGCCAATTAGAGCATAGAAAAAAGCCAGGTTTTCAACGCTTTCCTAAAACTGGTTCTGTTCGTATCAGAGCGTAGCGTGATAGGCATGGTGTTCCACAGTTTCGCTGCCTGGTAAGAGAAAGACTTGCCGCCCCATCGAGCTCTCCTTTTTCTAGGCATACAGATTAGGTCTCGGCTGCTAGATCTTAATGTGCGAGGTGGCACATAGTGAGGGAATAAATTAGTCAAGTCCTCCGCCCGTCTTCCATTAAGGGACTTATGGACCAAACAGAGAGCCTTGAATTGGACTCTACGCCTGACAGGGGCCAGTGAAGTTGCCGTATGGTGTGCGATGTCGGATGGCGCTTAGGGAGGTCTAGTAAGACTTTGGCTGCCGCATTTTGAATTGATTGAAGTTTTGCGAGATGTTACATCACTCATGACATGGTCAGTGACATCACTCATGACATCACTGATGACATCTCAAATGACATCACTGATGACATCACTGATGACATCATCCTTGTGAAAGAGTGGCAGACCTCCTCTTATGTTAATATAACCTTTGATACACACATTCAAAAATAGAAACTAAAATTTTCAAAACAATGGAGCTACCAATACCAAGCTAAGCCTTGTTCTTCCTTCTGGTCCTTGACTTATGGCATTCAATTTCAGTAGCGGCTGGTGTGCCGTCGGAGTGGAGGGTGAACGTACCTGCCACATCGTGCCCTCCGAAATGCCGCTCTTCTGTTTCTTCCTCTTGCAGCATCGGATCCCCTGCGGCCAATCTTGATGCTGCTCTCATGCAAGCAGCATCAGGATTGGCCTGAGCACTGTCGATTTGCGCTTCCAGGAACACTGGGAGTCTGTGACTGCTGTCTCCAACCCAGCAATGCAGCTGGGGTATGAGAGAGTTTCACTGCACATGACGCTGTGGCTGTCCTGCAAACCACTCTCCAGACTGCTTTACCCCGCGATGGCCCCAACCCCAAGCCTCATTCACTGGAAGAAAAATAAAACGAAAATAAACATGTTTTGTCATCGTTCTATTTTTTTAATTTTGAGGCTGGCAAAGGGGAGACTCTTCTACGCCATAGCAGAGGAGCCGCACTTGTTAAATTTGATGCTGGTACAGTTTTCTCCCCAGTCTAATCGTTTAGACCAAGCACTAACAAAGCCAAGAAACCTAAGATGGGGTTTAAATTGTAAAGGTCGTGTGTGATGAGGCTGAAGTGGACATTTTATAAGTAACCTGACAGGCTACACTATCAACATCCTAACATAAGAAGAGCCCTATTGACTAAGCCCTACTAAGCGCTGAATAACCAGAGAGGCAGCTATGCAGTCTGTGTCATCACTCAGATTGTGAACAGCGAGGGATAGCTCTGCTGTGTTAGCCTGCAGAGGGAGCTGTGTAAATCTGAGCAATAAATCTGCTGTCTAAGGAGTTACAGAACCCTCTTTAATGCAGATGATAGTTCTGTTATCCTAGTCAGTGCAGAAAGATGTATGACCTTAGGGAGGGTTCTGCTCCTTCAGCTGTTACCGAAAGCTATATAATCAGTGGAACAGCTTTTTCTGTCGGTCATTACTGAGAGTGGTGTCTCTTCAGGGACAACTTTTGGGTCTTGGGCATTCCAAAGTGCTGTATACTTTGAAGGATAGTTCATCTGCCACAGGCATTACTGAGAATTGTGAAACCTGAAGGATAATGCTGCCATGTTATAAGGTACTGAGAGCTGTGTAACACTAGAGATCGCTTTCCTGTTTCAGAGTTGATTTAGGGCTGAGTAACCTGATGAACATAGGGGTAGATAGTTTTCTTAGCAAACAACCATAATTGGACAGAGACCAACATTGTATTATTTAACAAGTTGTAACCATTTTTTAATTTGATATGCTGGAGAAAATGCTATGGGGCTGTCATCATGAACAGAGGGGATGGCTTTGGGTAAATTAAGGCTACATTGGGGGTCCAGGAATCCAGCTTACTACCTATAGATAGAGGGTCCATGCAGTAGTACTGAGAACAGATGCCTCTGTGTAATTTAATGGATAAATATTGTTATTTTGTTCGTAGAGTTTTATATAGTGTGAACTAGACCTGAAGATACCGGGCATCAGAGCGCTTTACATGAGCAATAACTTGTTAGACACGGGTATATTAAGTGATTTGCCCAGAATCACAGGATGTTTATTGTTGTTGCCGATACTCGAACCCGGTTCCCCAGCTTTGACGTCGACTGCTCTACCCGTAAGCCTACATCCTCTCCCCAATGGAAGGGCTAAGCTGGTCCAACAGGTTGCCACCTGACCCATCAGTGTGTCAGGGCTGGATTTGCTCTTTAATGAGAGTGGGTACAGTTCTATGTCAGATTATGGAGGGAAAATACAGGAAAAAAAATATATATATTGTGACTTAAATATCAACTACAATATTGTGACTGTAAGTATGTATCTGTGATTATAGGTTTACTATTGTTCACTCCACTTCCACGTACCTTGCAGATATACATATTATCAATGTAAATGTATGGGGAGTTTACTATAGCAAATCCTAACTCGCCTATACATATGTTCCTTCTCAACATTTTTGTACTTATTATTTAAGCCATGATATTTTGTTCTCATGATATTCTACGTGCGATATTCTGATAGAAAACAATATGTTCCCTCTCCTGGGTCAGTTGATACTAGATGACAAAGGAAGGCATTTTGTGCAACCCATGTAGCCTTTGTTCAGGGGTTCGGTTATTAGTGAGCAGACTGACAGTGTATGTAGAAGCCACCTAAAGCAGAGAGTTTATTGCTCAAAATATTTGCCCTGGTTCCACTCAGCAGTGTAGCTCAGGGCTGACACAATCAACAGTCATGGCCATATTAAAAATCCCATCTCACTTTAATCCAGGGGTCCTCAAACTGGGTGAGGGGGCACTAGAGGAGCCTCAAGTGATCCCAAGGGTGGGTGCCAGGTCCTGGTCAAAAGAAACATTATGTTGATAGCAGTGCTTGGTTTTAAGCTGAATAAATTAGCGACAGTAAGCCGCACTGTGTCGGGCCATCACTAACATGTTTTGTCTGTTTTACCCTAGCTGGGAGTATGTGTCAAAATGGAAGAGACTCTAGATATTCTTCAAATACCCCATCCCCCACTGTGGATACTTGTATGGATTAGTAAGGCTTGCCTGACCAAAATAGTATGTTTGGCAATAATGCATTTCGTTGCATTTTTAAAACAGTAACAGAACTTAACTGGAATGTTTAAATAAGTCTACACATATTTAAACATTGCCAATTGTATAGAATAATTGTGATAAATTCTGGGGGGGCATGATTTTTTTTCTCACTGGGGGTGCGGGGTGGCATTACAAAGTTTGAAGACCACTGCTCTAGTCAATGTGGGATGGAGTAGACCTGTGGCACATAACAGCAGTACCCATTCCGAGCTGATATATTGAGCATCATACTATTAACTGGCACAGGAACAGAAATGTCTACTACGAACAGGCACAATATTTGAAAATGGTGTTAATTATCTCAGCGAAGGTTTTTCAATTGGCATCTTTTTCCTGTGGGTCACTATTTGAGACAGTCACAGCTTCTCTTGTGGCACTAATGTTTGCCTGCTGAGTTGTGAATCAGGTTCTTAAGTAATTTGCATCTGTGGAAGATCTGAAGTGCTGAAATAACCCAATAGTGTTCTCTTCAAAATCACCTGTGAAGCAAATGGATTTTTAACAACATTGCTCTTTAAAATGCACAGTCTGTTCTCATTCAGTCCAAAAAATTGTCTTGAGGAGGAGAGAGACCCTTCCCTTTCAAGCCATCTATAGGAAGAACAGTGTTGGAACCGTTAACTATATGTGCAATGAAAATTAAAAACATACTTTATGTGCAATGAAAATTAAAAACATAAAGATTAAAAACAAGTGTTGTCTTTATCATGCACATATTCAGCACCTACTTTCTGGCGTTGGTTGTTGATGGTTGATCATCGGAAGTCATTTTTGGCAACCGGGACTTATTTTTCAGGGTAAGACTTTGTTTCAGAGCAAGAAAGAAAGAGAGAAAAGGGAGAAAGAAGGGACACGAGACATTTAGGAAAACGATGTTGAAGGGAGAAAGCAGGGATGGAAAAGAACTTGCAAGATTGACATAACCAGACAGAAAGAAAGAAGCATGAGGTGGAATCAAAACTAGACAGCCTTGATATTCAGCAGCCCTGACACTGGCCTTTTGGCAGTGCCAGGTTCCTGTTGCTGCTGCCTTTATTTGTTTATACAAAGTAAGCGGTGACCATATGCCATCATTTTTGGTATCATTTTCCTAAGAGGTGGACTCCCAAAACCCCCTAACATCTGATACCTCGAAAATATAACTCAGGTGATATCAGCCCCCTGTCCGCCTCACTTTCTCCCATAGAAGGCTTTGCGGTTGACAATGGGACAAACAAAAGGGCGTAGAAAAGGAATGTTTTCGCACATATTAGGTATATTTCCCAGGTTTTTGGAAGCGCATCAGTTATGACCTCAGGTCTGACAGGAAAAGGTTGCCATTCGTTCGTGAAAAGCATCATTGTTCTTCCAGAAGCTGCCTGAAGCATTTCTTTGTGGTTGGCGGTAGTCTGGGTGACAGTGGCTACTACCGGAAACCCAGCAAGGCATTGCAAACCTCACCTTTGGTAGCAGTCCCTATAATGGAGCAGTGTATTCTCAGAAGCCATATCCTTTACCAAGGGCGCTGTTTTCTACGTGTTGTGACATATCCTTGAACAAACCCAAACATCTTAAATTGAGAACCTCCTGCACGACAATCAATTATCTTATGTCTAGACAGACAACCTAGCCAAACTCACTTTAGTGGGTTGACAGCATACTGATAAACTGGTGTCATGCATTTTTTACTGACATAATACATTTTTACAGAGCTACCAGTGCAATGTGGGTGCAAATGCTCTCTGGCAAAATATTGGCTTTCAAATGTTTTTTACCAAAAAGTCTTTTTTTACTTTCAAACTTTGAGCACTAGAATTTTGCAAGCCAATACATGACTTCGGAAATTGTATACATATTTGTTATAAATGTCTTACCTGAATACATTGACGCACTTCCATTCACTTTTCTGCCTTCAGCAGCTGTGCCAGATTATATAGTTTAACATGCATTGGTAATGCATCGGTTTCGCCTTTGTAATGAATAAAGAGGTGTTGTCATCAATCATCGTCCGGGAGAAGCAAAGAACTGCCTGACAAATCACAAAGGACTGCGGAGGATGTGGCGCAAGGGCCAGAGCTGCTGACTCGAGAGCTGGGGATCCTGGTTCGAGTCTCGGGGGTGCTGCACAGCATCCTCCGATTCTATGCAAGTCATGTAAGCTCTCCGGGTGATACATTATTATATAAATATGCTGCAAGAGCCAAAGGCAAAACTATATTTTCATAAAGTTTCAAGGCAGGAAACTGATAAGAGATGGAAACAAGGAACAAGCATTGGTCAATGCAGGAACATGTGCTACAGCCAAAAGAAATGGAGGAAAGGTAAGTGGCACGTACAGGAACAATGAGAAGCCAGGAAAGAAAGAAGGCGGGATGTAAGTCAGTTTTAATTTTATATTAAAATAGTAGATTTCTCAAGCTAAGTGCAAGCGCTGTGCAGGCGAAACCTAAAAACTAGGGTTGTATGTCAGAATAGCAAGGACACAATATCCATCTGCCAAAATATTGATTACCATTCTGTCGAAAAGGTAGGAGTCCATAGTTAAGTAGGATTTTGCAAATTCTAAACTCCATGTCACCATAACTTGAAGATATATATATATATATATATATATATATATATATATATATATATATATATATATATATATGTATATATATATATATATATATTCAATGAAAAAACCATAGGTTATAGGCCATATATAGTTAGGAATTAGCATTTACAAAACCTTATTTTACTCGCATAAAACCATTGAAATTCCATATATAGTTAGCTAACTATAAGCGCTAACTATATATCGCGCACCCGCAATCCACTGCTGATGATGTCACATATTACATCATTCATGACATGGTCAGTGACATCACTGATGACATCACTGATCACAACATCCAGTGATTGTATGTGTCTGTAAAGTTTAAATATGTTTCACATATTGAAGAATGAGTGGATGTATAAGTGTCTGGATGAAGAATTTAGTAGGTGCATGACTGACTGTATGAGTGAGTGATTAAATGTGTCTCACTGAGTACATGGGTTAGTGACTAAACTGTCTTAATTCGTGCATCAGTATGTTTGTTGTTGTGTAAGCTGCTGCATGTGTTGATCAGTAGCTATAAGAGTGGCCATATGGGTTATTGATTGGTTGCCCAAATATTTGAATGGGAGGCTGAGTGTGTGTGTGGGTGGCTGGGAGGTGCGTGACTCTGTGCATAGATGTGTAAGCAGTTGATTCACTAGGAGTATGAGTTCAAGAGTGCATGTGGAAACAGCTATATGGGCGGTTGACTGTGCATGGGTGTGTTGGTGAGTGAATGGATTTCTCATTGCTACATGTGCAAGTAAGTACGTATGTAAAACACAATACATGTGAGAGTTGAGATATATAAATAACTGAACATAAGAGCCAGTGAATGTGTGAGTGGCTGTATCGATCACTGTGAGCTTGTATCAGGGATTATATAAGAGAGTAAATATGTGTTATTATATGTTTGAATAAGTAAGATGTGTATAACTGTATAGTTGAGGAAATGGAGGTGTGATTGATTCTTTGCATGACTGACTAGGTGTGTGAGTAACTCCATGGATGAGTGACAGTCTGTGAGTGTCTGTTTATACTGAGTGTATGTAAGGTTATATTAGAGTCTGAAGAGGTTCATTGTATTATCACATGAGTGATGTGATCAGTGATGACAAATGAGATGTCATCAGTGATGTCATTTGAGTTGTCATCAGTGATGTCATCAGTGATGTCATTTGAGATGTCATCATTGATATCATTTGAGTTGTCATCAGTGATGTCATTTGAGATGTCATCAGTGATGTCATCAGTGATGTCACTGACCATGTCATGAATGATGTAATATGTGACATCATCAGCAGTGGATTGCGGGTGCGCGATATATAGTTAGCGCTTATAGTTAGCTAACTATATATGGAATTTCAATGGTTTTATGCGAGTAAAATAAGGTTTTGTAAATGCTAATTCCTAACTATATATGGCCTATAACCTATGGTTTTTTCATTGAATTTTCAAGGTTTTGTAAATGCAAATTCCTAACTATATATCCACTATAACCTATGGTTTTTTCTGTGAATTTCATTGGTTTTTTAATAGCAAATATGAAAAGCTTTAAAATGTCAAGTACGTGATAGATAAAAACATTTTCGTATTTATGCACGCTGATGTGCTTTGAACGCTGCCCCCCCCCCTCCCCTCTTTTGCCTTAGTAGTACTCTCTCTTTGCAGATACTGAAGGGTAGTTAACGCAGGCCTTTACCCCCGTTGTAATCCGTCGTGCCTCCTTGTCTCTCCATTTGATTGATTGTTGTCCAAGCATTTACTGTTTTAGAATTGGTTCTCTTTGGATCATTCTCTATTTACAAACAAGCACAAAGTCGCAATACTCTGTTTAGTCTTTGCAGATAGTGAAAAATCGTGTAAAAAAATAAAAGTAATCGAGCAAAATCAGTAGGCCACTAATTGGATCTCTTTTTGACCTCGCTAAAATAGAAATATTAGGAACAACCCTTCTTGAGAAATACGAAAATAGTGAGATGAACTGAGCTCCACACCATGAGGGCTGCAAGACAGCTCGGCTCCATCACCCATCCCGCACAAAATAACGACAAACCCTATGCAAATATTAAAAATATAGACAACACACCAGCAAAGAAACAGGGTAAAACATTTTATTAAAAAATATTTACATAACGTTGGTTTATAAGATGATGTCAGTAGTGGACCGATGTGTGAATAGATCGAAAACAGCACAAGGCTCCAAGATCCGGATAGCAAGCTCCTGGATGTTGGGTGCCATAGTTTAGAGTTCTGAATTTCAGCCTTTTTCAATGCCTGTGCTTTGTTGAATCAAAATGGCGGCTTGACACAAAGCTGACTCAAGCGTTGTTACTGATGCTATGCAGACCAAAACTGGTTTTCAGTTTGTACATTTTTCTAGATTTTTCAATCCAAGTTTGGTTGACTTTGTAGAACGATGGCTTCAGATTTTCAACATACGGTGTGGTGGCGCTGACTGGGAGGGGACGCTTCGTTCCTGCCCCCTCCCCAAGTAAGATTTTCATACGTGAAAGTACGTTAATGGTTTTGGTCCCTGAGATGCTTCGATGTCACTACCATTCTCAAATAGCATAAGTTCTGGATGTTGGGTGCCATAGTTAAGAGTTCTGAGCAGCGCTTGTAACACTGTCTGAAGCTTATTTCCACCTACTGCAGCTTCACTATTCTCAAAGTAAGTGAGTGTCGTTTGTGGACCTGACTGCATTAGAAAACAATGTGATATGTTACCTTCCTAAACAGCTTGACGGAGGCCCCTGAGGGGCGGTGTGATGGCCATGGACTCGGAGAAGACGCTTGGCTCCGACACCCTCCCCAAGTCTTATAGCACTGGTGTAGCCTGAGATCGCCCCCGACATAGGCGGCCGGCTCCCGGGGTCCGGCGGAACTTTTTGCCTTTTGATGACTCTTCAATTCTGGACCTTGTCCCACAATCCGTTTGACCTGAAGACAAGCTGTAGTGGGGCGCCCCTTTATCGTTTTAGTTGCCATTCCGCCCGCTTTTGCTACACTGTGCCTCTTCCGCCATTCAGCTGTTTTCCGCCCGCTCTTGCGACTACAGCGTCTCGCTCACCATGTAGTTGAGATGCGCCCGCTCTTGCGGTGCAGCGATAGGCGGCTGCCACAGGACTCTCAAAATGGCGGCTGGCTCTTCGGTTTTGGGCCTGGTCCACTAAAATGGCCCTGGGACACCTTGGAACTCGGACGCTTGTCTGCTAGGGCTTGGGTCCCATTCTCGAAAAGCGTCCCCTCAGCCGTGAAGATTCTACAAAAGTCTTGGGGGCCTCCGACTCCCGCAGGCTTCTGGTGGGGAGCGGCTGCCATGATTGCTCGTGGAATGGCCACGACGGAGCTACGAGATGGTAGTGCTCTCATGCTGACGCCAGCTTTAGTCTGAAACATCCAATAACACTGTAGACTACCAATTCGATCAGTTCCGGTAGCGCCCCAACATGACCCGGAAGAGAAGAACTTGCCCTCCCCTCTTTGACTGATGGTTCTTGTTGCCTGTCCCCTCTGTTGTCATTTAACAGAACTTTTTGGACTGCTGAAAGGGGTTGTGTTCCGAACGCTGGTTGGTGGAGACATTTTGACTATATTCTTGACCTACGTTGTCGCGTAATGCGTTTTATGACACGCCGCGTTAGCGCACCCGGAAGTGATCCGAGGCGCGGCGCGCAGCGCGTAACGTAAGCATAACAGGTCATGTGACTTGTTAATAAAACTTTTCATTGGTTCATTTTACTTTTGTTAATTTAATGATGAAAAGCTTGGTCATATGACCTAAAAATTACGCTTTTTATTATTTTCGAACAATATTTTTTTTTCAAACATATGTTATAATATTCCAGGCTAATGTACTTTCCCGGAAAATTTACAACTGTCTTGCAAGTAAAATATATTCCTTTTTCGAGAAAAAGGGCGTTTCTTCCTTCCATGACGGAGCCGTTTAGTAAAAGAGATTCGGCCTGCTGTCTTAGTCGCCGATACGCCTGATTATCAGATTCTTATCGATCACTTTATGTTGCAGACATGAAAAACACAACTGCCCTTGACCATTTATCTTTACTGCGTTCCTACATATTATACCTTTTATCCGTCATGTAATTGGACTGCTTTATTTCACTTGCCTTTTACTGATTCGAAAACAGTCACTAAAAGTAAAAACTTTACAAATGAAAATACTACTACCGTGTTTTGTTTTAAAAACCTTTATTGTGAAAATGTCAGTATACAAATACGGGCCTATAACCACGTGGGCCGGCCACGGAGCAAATTGAAATCGTATATGATGAGGAGACATTTACACTGTAGAAGAACGTAACGAGCGGGCCATTAGGTGACAAGAACAAAGGTGTCTAACAGTTGCGGAATCGGTGGACGTACATTTTGTAATTAAAATACGACAGGGCCACTTACAATAACATTTTCTAGATATACATTTGCGGGCAAAGAGTTACGAGTCCCATTTATACCGGCGCCATTTTGGGCGAGGCCGGGCAGGTCCAAGATATAGTCAAAATGTCTCCACCAACCATCGGCCAGACCAGAACCCCTTTCGGCCCTTTATGCTACAAGATGGTGTCTTCCATTCAGAAAATATTGGTGGCAGCATTTTGAAAGGAAACAGAAACAGCCGTTCTCCTAGTGAGTTTCACATTGTTACATTTAGGAAGAATGTTGAAGAGTAGTATGTGGAAAATCTGAAGCCATTTTTCTACAAACTCTCAATCAGACTTGGATGGAAAAAAAAAACCTGAAGAATGTACAAACTGAAAACCAATTTTTGTCTGTATAGCACCAACAGTAACGCTTGAGTCAGCTTTGTGTCAAGCCGCCATTTTCATTCAATCAATAGCGTCCCCCTGCACACATTCAGGGACCTGGTCGTGTTTTCAGATGAAACGCATTGTAGGAAAAGAAGCAGAAAGGAAAAGGAAAAAGTTCCGCCGGACCTAGTGAAGCTGCAGCAGGTGCAAATAAGCTTCAGACAGTCTTACAAGCACTGCTCAGAACTCTCAACTGAGGCACTCAACATCCAGGACTTGCCATTCGGATCTTGGCGCCTTGTATTTTTGTTTTGTTTTTGATGGAGGGGAAACAACAAAAAACAGACATTGAAAAAGGCTCAACAGTGCAGGGCGCCTTGTGCTGGTTCCGACCTATTCACACATCGGTCCGCTACTGACATCACCTCATAAACCAACGGGGCACCCCACGCCGACTTTCGGCGCAGCATTGTAGGATGGCCACACCAGTGCGGCAATTTGCTGGACACCACCTCGGTGCCATCCAGATCTCGGCGCGTTCATTCAATCAATAGCGTCCCCCTGCACACATTCAGGGACCTGGTCGTGTCTTCAGATGAAACGCATTGTAGGAAAAGAAGCAGAAAGGAAAAGGCAAAAAGTTCCGCCGGACCTAGTGAAGCTGCAGCAGGTGCAAATAAGCTTCAGACAGTCCTACAAGCACTGCTCAGAAATCTCAACTGAGGCACTCAACATCCAGGACTTGCCATTCGGATCTTGGCGCCTTGTGCTGCTTCCGACCTATTCACACATCAGTCCACTACTGACATCACCTCATAAGCCAACGGGGCACCCCACGCCGACTTTCGGCGCAGCATTGTAGGATGGCCACACCAGTGCAGCCACACTTGCTGGACACCACCTCGGTGCCATCCGGATCTCAGCGCGTTCGAGTCACTGTGCCGGAAGAGTGACCGGAACTCAGCTGAACACGCCGTCTTTCGGCGCAGCATTGTAGGATGGCCACACCAGTACGGCAATTTGCTGGACACCACCTCGGCGCCATCCGGATCTCGGCGCGTTCGAGTCACTGTACCGCAACAGTGACCGCAATTCAGCTGGACACGCCGTCTTTCGGCGCAGCATTGTAGGATGGCCACACCAGTGCGGCAATTTGCTGGACACCACCTCGGTGCCATCCGGATCTCGGCGCGTTGTCCTGCCTTCGGCCTATTCGCACATCGGTCCGCTACTGACGCCGCCTCACGTGCCAACGGATTTTCTACGCTTTTTGTAGCCCTATGTCGCATAACAGGTCATGTGACTTGTTTATAAAACTTTTCATTGGTTCATTTTACTTTTGGTTTCCTAAAGATGGAAGGCTTGGTCATATGACCTAAAAATAACACTTTTCATTGGTTTAGAACATTTTTTTTTCCCAAACGATGAAAGCCCCACCTTGTTTCTGGATCATTCAGACTGAAGCTGGCGTCAGCATGAGAGCACCACCATCTCGTGGCTCCGTCGTGGTCATTACGCGAGCAATCATGGCAGCCGCTCCCCACCGGAAGCCTGCGGGAGTCGGGGGCCCCCAAGACTTTTATACAATCTTCACGGCTGAGGGGACGCTTTTCGAGAATGGAGCCCAAGCCCTAGCAGGCAAGCGTCCGAGTTCCAAAGTGTCCCAGGGCCATTTCAGTGGACCAGGCCCAAAACCGAGGAGCCGTCCGCCATTTTAAGAGCCATGTGGCAGCCGCCTATCGCTGCACTGCAAGAGTGGGAGCAACTCAACAACATGGTGAGCGAGACGCTGTGGCCGCAAGAGCGAGCGCAACTCAGCTAGATGGCCGCCACCTGGGGAGGCCCGTTCACGCCGGCTCCCCCACGCCCCCCCCGGGCCGCCGCACGCCAATTTTCGGAGCAGCATTGTAGGATACCAAAACCAGTGCGGCAGTTTACTGGACATCACCTGGGTGCCTGTCGTACATGTTGTGTCAGCCATGTGACACTGGACACAGACCGCTACTGACGAGGCCTCCCCCCGCACCACCCGGGACGCCCCACGCTGTTTTTCTGTGCTGCATTGTAGGATCCCTAAACCAGTGCGGCACCCAGGCGACATCACCTGGGTGCCGTCCAGAACTCTGCACGTTGTGCTGCCTTGGGACTATTCGCACAACAGACCGCTACTGACGAGGCCTCCCCCCGCCCCACCCGGGACGCCCCACGCCAATTTTCGGAGCAGCATTGTAGGATCCCTAAACCAGTGCGGCACCCAGGCGACATCACCTGGGTGCCGTCCAGAACTCTGCACGTTGTGCTGCCTTGGGACTATTCGCACAAAAGACAGCTTCTAACCATTGTTGCTTTTTGTGTTGAGAAATGTTTAAATGTTTTTAGTTTTTGTTCCGTTTGTTAAAGTTAGTAGTTAATAAAGTTTTATAACCTTACTTTGTTGGAGTGTTATCTATTTTTTTAAAAACGGGTGAATGGGGCCTTGAATCGGGTTATTGTCATGTGTGGGCTTTGGAAGTGTGCTGCTGCAGGATCGGACATTTCAAACTCAAATGCACGTTCTTTTTCTTACCTTTCCGAAGCATGGAGCGCAATAGCAGGCAGAGAAAGGGTGATGCACGTGTTGAACACTACCTGACCTGGCAAGTTGCTGGCAGTGCCCCCCCGCCCGCTCCTGAAAGAGGGCACACACACACCGCCGCCCCGAGTACTTCACAAATCTTTTAAAGACCATGCGCTTGTTCATGAGGCTTAAATGGTTTATCACCTCTTCTAGAACCCCTGCATCGACCCTCTTACGTTTCATGGAAAAATTACCATGTTACACAATACCAAGCCCTGTCAGCTGAAACCCCCAAGGAATCGTGGGGCATATTATCAAGGGGGTTTATCTCCGCTTTTTTGGCTTTAAAAACCATGAAAGCGGAGATAAAATTATTTCCCTATTATCAAGCTGTCGCTAACACCAGTTAGTGACAGCTAAAAGGAGATAGCGACCATCTTGGGCCCCGCTTTGCATGTCAGTGATACTTATCACTAATGACATGCAAAGTGGCGTGCCAAGATGTTAGCGACTGGAAACAGTCCCTAACATCGCTACCTTCTATTACCAACTTTTGGAGATATTCGCGCTAAGCGCGAATATCTCCAAAATCTAACACCTGCCCTGAGCAGTTCTTAGCCATGTTTTCAATGGGAGGTGGATAACATGGCTAAGAGCATTAGGTCGATAATACATGAATATCGCTGACTTTTCTGCGATAATAGCAAGGTTTATCTGCGATAAAAATCGCCGATGTGCGGCGATAATTTTTGTCTCTAAACAAGTTAGAGACAAAAATTATCGCTAGTTGTTCGTAATATGCCCCCGGGTTTTTGCTTGCAGAAATCGGGAGGCGGGAGACTAGCACTGAAATCAGTACTCACACGCCTGAATCAGGAGGATTGGCATGTCTGAATTCTCTACAGCTGGGGCCATAAACTACATCCGCAGGGTTAGGTGATAGCCTGGAACCAGCCTGGCATCTAAAATGGCTGCCGTGCACGACAAAATTGTGGCATTCGAAAAAAGGCAAGATGGCGCAGCCGCTGGAAGAGATATATCAACATATATCAGCCTCCTCAGCCACCCTCAGGAAACATAGGGGATTAGGATATGTCTCCCGCACCCCCTTATACCTAGTACTTCAATTAACGAAGCACAAAATGGCGAATTCCCGTTTCGCTACCAGTTTGCGGCCCAGTTCGCGGCCCGTGAAGCGCTTCTACCGTGAAAAATCATTTTTTTTTCATTTTCCCCACGGAACCCTTTAATAACCCCAACAACATTCCTAGGGGGTCAAGAGGGGGATACCTTGCCCCCTTTCATTAAATTCCCCCTTAGTTTTTCACCTTTTCTTCTCTCTCGATCCTACCGAGAGACAAGATGGCGGCCGCTCCGGACTGTCACGCAGCAAAAAAAAAAGCTCACGCACAGCCGCTGGAAGAGATGTATCAACATATATCAGCCTCCTCACCCACCCTCAGGAAACATAGGGGATTAGGATACGTCTCCCGCACCCACTTATAACTAGTAATTTAATTTACGAAGCACAAAATGGCGAATTCCCGTTTCGCTACCAGTTCGCGGCCGCGCTTCTACCGTGAAAAATCATTTTTTTTTTATTTTCCCCACGGGACCCTTTAATAACCCCAACAACATTCCTAGGGGGTCAAGAGGGGGATACCTTGCCCCCTTTCATTAAATTCCCCCTTCGTTTTCCACCTCTTCTTCTCTCTCGATCCTACCGAGAGACAAGATGGCGTCCGCTCCGGACTGTTTAGAATGTTGACAGACACCGGAGAGCCAATCAGCTTTCTGCGCGCAAAGTTCCGATAAGCGAAAAGTAAGCGGACCGGATCGCTGCCCAGAGCGCTGTTACAGATATATATCTTGGTTTGAACGTTAATTTCTCAAAAACTACTGGAGCACATATATTGAGACCTAGCAAAGGCACATCGGGCTAACAGTCCCTACAATTTTGCCAAGTTTCGTGCAAATCCATTCAGCCGTTCGAGCTAAAAGTGAGTCCAACCGCCCTATGGAAATTAACATGGGAAAAACGCGTTTTGGGACCCCCCTTTTTTCTCGGCCCCCCCTTGACGAACCCCCCCAAATTTCCAGGAGCTGCTCAGAAACAAAATGTGCCATTTTCCTGAAAATTTCAGCCAATTCCGTCCACAAACGCCAAAGTTATTAGGCATAGAATTTTCAAAAGTCCCATAGAGAAAAAATCCTAACTATATATACCTACTGGCTATCGCCAGTAGGTAATATATATATATATATATATATATATATATATATATATATATATATATATATATATATATATATATATATATATATATTATATATATATATATATATATATATATATATATATATATATATATATATATATATATCTCATCAAGGTAAGTAAATGTGGAGGTAAGTATTTAAAGGCTATACTTACCCTTATATACTTACCTTCAAGTTAGAGTGATAGTAGATATTTTGGCTACAGCATTAGGCATGCCAATATTAAAACCTCGCTATTCAGGTAGAAAACTAAAACTGGTGCCCACAATACCCAACGCAAAAAATAATTTCTGGTTGGTACAAGTACTGCTTTTGCACTTGTTGATCAAGATTAATGTCCATATGAAATTGCACTACAACAATGTTCCTCAGTATAACCTGTGTCAAGTATGGGTGTTTTCCCTGTATTATGGTACAGCAGCATCAGAGGAGCTGACACAATAAGAGATCAATCAGTATTTGATAGACGCGACTACTCACACGCGAGGGTCTCAAGGCGCTGGGGGGCTGCAAGTCCTGATAGGTGCTGGGGTTCAGCCGAAGAGCCAGGTCTTGAGATATGTCCACAGATTTAACCAGTAGCCCGCTGCAGATTCAGCTTTGTGTCAGACTTTAATCTTTCCGTGTGGCTGGGAGCAGACCCACTGTACTTGGAAGCCCCCACCAACAGCCTGTTCTTTCTTTGCTCCTTGTGAGCACAAACCTACTATGGAGCCCCCGCTCTTGGCCTCACCCAAGGACTGGTGGAATTGTTGCTGATGGAACAACCCCTCTCTTCTCTACCACTTCCCCGTCCCTGAGCCCAGAGATGCCTCACTTGTCTCCACACCACATTGCATAGTAGAACACTAAAAACATAATGAGTGCACAGCATGACCAACAGAACTGGAGAGGGATCACTGGGTACCACTGATGGGAGCTGATGAAGACTGTACCCATTGTGTTTTGTAGGGCTAGATAGACCTGAACTTAGAAAATACCCTGAGCTCTTCTCTGCTTGCCCAGAGCACACAGGGCTTGTTCTTTGGTTGTGACCAGCAACCATAGTTAGAGGGGTTTACGTTTTAGAGATGTCTTGCCTTAGGTCCCAAGGTCCGCAATGACTTGAGTGATGAAACCACCGATGATAATAGGGATGTGCTTATGTGATCACACCAGTGGTTTAATTGAGGATATCATTTGTTGTGTCATGTGTAACTTCATGTGGGAGGTCTGTGCCTGGGGAAGTTACTGGCAAAGTTCAGGCCTTGGATTATAATAATCCTTTCTCAATTGAAGTCTTTTGGGGCAATTTCTGTTCTTATAATGGATTAAATCATACATATTGAAGTCAAGCATACAGATGAAAAACTCAGGAATTTCACGGACAGCACAAGAAGTATCCAGAAACATTGTTAGGTTGTTGTAGCCAACTCTCGCTAACCCCACCTAAGAAGCACCTTACATAATTCCATGCCTTACGAATCCTGGGAAATGCGGGACGGCAGGGAGCAAAGGGAAACTACAGAACACCAAAATCTATCCAGGAATATACAGTGCTTGTTGCATAAAATCCACTATCCTTCCTCCCGCCAAATAAAAAGTATCTATAACATCATGCAGAACAAAGCTCCAATTCCAACACCACATATAGAATACATTTATAATCAGCTGTGTGATGCCAGTTTCCAGTCCTTTCAACTCGCCTCCAGAACAGATACACCTGCCTCAGGTTGCTTAAAGACATGGTAATTCCCTTCAAAAAACATCCTTTACATGGAATGGTGCTATAGAGAAGTCTATCGGCCCATGGCAATCCACTCTTTTTGATACACTGCAGTTTTTGTGAACTTTTCTGCGTGGCCTGGCTACAATCAGGAATATCAGGATACATTTGCCAGCCATAGTCATCTCTCATTTGTTTTTCAACTCCTTCACAGACCTTTCTCAATGCCAACCATTGTCCGGCTTCGCAATCACGTTGCTTCTAGGGCCTCCACTTGCTTTAGAGGAAGGCGATACTCTTTGTATATTGAGGACCAAAACCAGAGGACATCACATCCTCATCTAGGAACTGTTCTATTACATCACACAGGGATTCCTTGCCTAAATGTTATTATGGAACACCCAAAAGTTAGACATTGGCCACCTGCAGAGCATCCTAACATTATTCAAGGGGAGAATTTTGAGACTTGGAGAACTGGGAGATGGCAGTAGTCTTGAATTCAGGTCAGTCTGAGGACTCCAGCCCACAGTTCTCTTGCCCATTACTAGCATTTTTTTACAGTTTTGCAAATGACTTGTCTATGGCATTGGCTGTGGTGTCTATGGATATCACTCTTAATTCGCTGTCAGAGTTGGTGCCCTAAAGATCATGAAAGGCTACCAAGCTTAAGACTTACCCCATAACAGGGCCTTGGTTGCTCTCACCTTCGGAATTCATTCTTATTATCTCTCTCACTCCCAATCCTGAAAAAGGCCTGGGAGTAGAGTAGTCATCCTTACATTTTCTCTGCTACCCTCTGTCTTCCTTAGGCGGCATTTTTGTGCTGAGGGCTGGTTCTGATTGCACCACATCAGACTAATCCCAGAGAACAAGTTCTCAGCACAAGCTGGCATTAGCAGATAATGCAGCCAGACATGCAATACATATCAGGCACGCACAAAGACATATAGCACACAGAGATTCCCACTTCTAAAAGTGGCATTTCTAAAATAGTGATAATAAATCTGTGCACACCATTACGCAGCATGTATTACCACTATTCCAAACATACCGAACTTGAGCCCTCTACTCCCCTCAGGTCAGGAATTACCACTGAAGCACATATCAGGGGATCCCCAATGCGTTCCTATGAGAGGGCAGCATCACAGTAGTGAGAAACCAAAATGGCTGTTTGTCACTGGCAGGACATGCCAAGCAGTTAAGGCACATGTCCTACCTTTTACCTACAGCGGAGCATTCCCACAGGGCTAGCTAGGGCCTACCTTAGGGGTGACTGATATGTAGTAAAAGGGGAGTCACAGATGTGGCACCCACTTTATGTGCCACGTCACAGCGGCAGTAAACTGCATGCACACGCCCTGCAATGGCAGAGGCCAGAGACAGGTTTGAAAGGCTACTTTGGTGGGTGGCTCAATCAGCACTGCAAGCTCACCAGTAGTATTTAATTTACCGGCTCCGGGTATATGAGATACCACATTACTGGGAACTGATAGGTAAATTAAATTAGCCAAACAGGTGTAGACCAATCTTACCATGTTTTACCATAGAGAGCACATGCACATTACACTGGGCAGCAGTGATAAAGTGCCCAGAGTCCTAAAACCACCAACACCAGGTCAGAACAAATACCAGGAGGAAGGCAAAAAGTTCAGGGATGATCCTGCAAAAAGAGCCAAATCCAACAAGGACTATCAGAATTTCTAAGCAGGGTTGTTGCACTTTACTATGACCACTAATATAGCAGAACAGGAGTGGTAGATGCAGTCCAAGCTTCATTCAGAAACCACAAGTACGGCAAGGCCAGTAGCAGTGCAAGCTTCGTTCATAAATACAGAGTAAAAACAATCATTTGCAATGCAATAGGTCTCATATTTACGAGCTTTTGAGCTATTGGCATTGTAAATGACAATGCCTTTTATTTATGTGTTGTTTTTGAAACAGATAATAAAAAGGCATTGTCCTTTACAATGCCAATAGCTTAAACTCTCGCAAATGCAAGATCTATTGCATTGCAAATGCGTTTGGTGCCCATGCTATAAAGATTTTTTTAAAGCATTAAGAGAGATAGGAAAGAGCGTGTCCTGACTGCAACAGTGGGCAGGACAAAGCTATTTGAGAGTGCGCAGAGGGTGTCCTCATGGCAGGTTACAAAATAGGACAAGGCGGTACTAAGGAGGGACTACTAAGTCTATTGACCGATAGAAAAGCCACTTTTTACAGTGGACATTGACACACGCCAATGAAAAATATGGTTGGAGAATGAGCAGAGCAAGTCCATACCTGAATACAGCATGCCTCGAAGAGCAGCGCCTAGACTCGACCTAACAAGACAGACATCAGTAATGCATGTTTCTTTGACACATATAAACACAAAAGAACCGATAGGTGGAGATGAACTCCTGCTTGGAGGGCTATTCTGCATGTTAGAGATGACACTGGCATTTAATGAGAGTGTTGCTGGGTGGGTAACTAACTCTTTTATTGTTTCAGCTTATAAAAACATACAATTAAAAACTAGCCCATAGAAAACCGTATATGTGGTTAATATCATGCATAAGTTGTATCCTAGGGGTACCTTTCATGTGGGGAAGTATAATACAAGAGAAAAGCCTGAGTTAATTCTTCAGGCCATAACCTGGAGACCTAAGGAGGAGCAGTTTCAGGGGCTATCCATGATGAAAACATGTATGAGGCTCCCAGAAAAAAGATGGCCTCAGAGTTCGACCGGCAGCACAGGAGCCATGCCCCTCTACAGCGCCTGGCCGTATATTTTATAAAAAGTGTCTGAAGACATGGCCGGCTCTAGGGCGCTGTGACCGGTGCCACTGCATCGGGTGCTGGCTTCAGGGGGTGCCATTTTTCGTAAGTTTATCTTGCTTTTAGAAGCACCTGCTGCCGTATTCCTTGCCTCCAGCAATTTCCATATAACAATAAAAATTTGAAGATAACTATACTGCCTACCAGTATGGATGTCATTTGACTCCTACACCTAGAAAGTTCTCTGGCTTATGTAACATTTCCTACACACTGATTTATACATGCATGATTGATTGTCTCTGTGTGATGTGCTTGTGATGCAAAGTGTTCTGACACTCTACATTGGTATGAGTGGCGCTACATAACTAATTAAATGCCTCTGAAAGAAAGTGGTTATGGAGCCTTGAGAGGCACTGCTAAAGGGTGGTGGTGAGGGAATCCATGGTGGAGGTGGTCACCCCCTGCACCATGGATGGGGGAGGGGGTTCCAACAAATATTGTTGCACCGGGTGCCACCAGTGCTAAAGCTGGCCCTGTCCGCAGGTATCGTCCCTTAGCCTGCGATGATTTATTGCACAGGAGCATGGAACGTAGTACAGTTTCCCGCCTCCTGTCGTGCAATTGAAGAGGCTTGTATGCGTTGAGGTGTTGGGACAGGTAGATTTCGACCTAGGCCCGGATGGCAGAGTTCTTAGCCTTCTGGACCTCACATATTGAGACATATTTACCTTGGAAATTTGAGGCCCAGGTGTGTTTCGGAAGAGACTGTGGTCTTTAATCTTAAAAACTGTAGGGCATATTACCAAGGGCGGCGATAGGCAATTATCGCCGGTTTAGCGGCCGTTTTTGGCCTCTAAGCTTTTATGCGATAGCGAGCGTTTTGGGGCGCTTTGCATGTTAGCGATATTTATAGCTAATGACATGTAAAGTGGGAGTACCCAACCTGTTAGCGACTGAAAGCAGTCGCTAACGTCGCTATCGCCTATTAGCAAGGCAGGCGTAGCGATGGAAATATTCCCGCTATCGCCAAAAACTAACGCCTGCTCAGACCAGTTCTTAGCCATGTTATCCAATGGTAGGGGGACCATTGCCGCCGCTAAGCCTGTTTAGCGATAAATATCGCTACTTGTTGGTAATATGCCCCTGTGACATTAATTTGCCTCCTTGCTTGATGTAGTTTGCTTGGATATAGCCCAGTATTACCATGTATCCAATCATCAAGACGCAATTCGGTGTGAGCTGCATAAATAATGTTTATTTCCTGTAAATGTCATCTGATTTGAGGGGGCACTCGATAATTTAAATACAACCTTCTGACCATGGCAAATACAGCGCTCTGAAGGTTTTCTGATCCCGGCAAGTACAGCGCTCTGAAGGTTTTCTGATAACGGCAAGTACAGCGCTCTGAAGGTTATCTAATCATTGCAAGTACAGCGCTCTGTACGTTTTCTGATCACTGCAAGTACAGCACTCTGAAGGTTTTCTGATCATTGCAAGTACAGCGCTCTGAAGGTTATCTAATCATTGCAAGTACAGCGCTCTGTAAGTTTTCTGATCACTGCAAGTACAGCGCTCTGAAGGTTTTCTGATAACGGCAAGTACAGCGCTCTGAAGGTTATCTAATCATTGCAAGTACAGCGCTCTGTAAGTTTTCTGATCACTGCAAGTACAGCGCTCTGAAGGTTTTCTGATCATTGCAAGTACGGCGCTTTTAAGGTTTTCTAATCATTGCAAGTACAGCGCTCTGATGGTTTTCTGATCAGGGCAAGTACATTGCTCTGAATGTTATCTGATCATTGCAAGTACAGTGCTCTGAAGGTTTTCAGATCACGGCAAGTACAGCGCTCTGATGGTTTTCTGATCACGGCAAGTACATTGCTCTGAATGTTATCTGATCATTGCAAGTACAGTGCTCTGAAGGTTTTCTGATCATGGCAAGTACAGCGTTCTGAAGGTTTTCAGATCACGGCAAGTACAGCGCTCTGAAGGTTTTCTGATCACGGCAAGTACAACACTCTAAAAGTTTGCTGATCATTGCAAGTACAGCGCTCTGAAGGTTTTCTGATCACGGAAAATATAAGCGCTGAGAAGGTTTTCTGATCATGGCAAGTACAAAGCTCTGAAGGTTTTCTGATGATTACAAGTAAAGCGCTTTGAAGGTTTTCTGATCATTGCAAGTACAGCGCTCTGAAGGTTTTCTGATCACTGCATGTACAGCGCACTGAAGGTTTTCTGATCATTGCAAGTAAAGCGCTCTGAAGATTTTCTGATCATTGCAAGTACAGCGCTCTGAAGGTTTTCTGATCACTGCATGCACAGCGCACTGAAGGTTTTCTGATCATTGCAAGTAAAGCGCTCTGAAGGTTTTCTGATCACGACAAGTACAGCGCTCTGAAGATTTTCTGATCGTTGCAAGTACAGCGCTCCAAAGGTTTTCCAGCACTTGCAGTTAGCTCTTCTCATTATAAGTGAAGGGACACACAGCATGAAGGAAGCACAACGCAAAAGCCAAAACATTGTGAGCTGGGAAGGTGTTCCTGGCTAAAGACAGGACCAGAGAGAATGTCCTGGTCTCGCGTTGTCTCTGCAACTCAGTGAAGCACGCCCGAGGATGATTGGCTTGCTGGCTTATTCATAGGGGTTTTAAAGGGCTAGAGCGGTCGTCGGTGCCTTTTCAAACCTGCTTCTGATACCTTGACCTTTCACCAGTTATGCTGGTCGCAATACTGTTACACAGTGCACCATTCAGTTAATGTTTTAAAAATGTTCTCTGCGGTTAACTGCCTCTACCGTGAAACTCCCCTCACACCGCCTGGGGATCGTTTTGAAGGGTCAGGCTGTCAGGATGACACATTGCCCTGGTTCATCCGGCCTTTTTGATCTTTCAAAGTTCAACAGACACATCTGATAACATCTCCTCATAAGAACATGCGCCATTTTGCGGCCAAACGTGCTCTATTCAGCTGCCTGCAGGGCACTGATTTTGTATTTATTCTGTATCCTGTGCGCGCGGAATTCCATGAAATGTTCTGATTGTGTTATTAAGGTTGTTTAATTAAAGTGGAGAAAGTTCCATCAGTAACTCGATTGAGGGCGTCAATCTTCACATGCAGCTTTTTGGTCATTTTCTGCTTCCATGTTTTGTTCAGATTGTGGTTTAGCAGTATCACGTGACATGTCTTAAAAGCACGGAGCTACGCTGTCTAAGGCAGGTCACGTTTGCCCTGTGTTGTCGCTTCCTGACTGCCAACCAGGCACCCCCATTTCAGTTACACAACCTAGGGCGCTGCGGTTATACACCGGCCACAGCTGCTCCTCACAGGGGCGTCGAGTCTAAGGTTGGGAAAAACACAAAAAAACGGAAGTGCGGCAACATCAGATCAGTCTGCCTGTCTCTGAGCTGCAAAACCTTCAAGAAAGGAAAGTGTCAGCTGCTCTTGGCGTCAGGTTTTGTGGGATGTTATGCTCAACAGGAACTCGCGCGAGAGATTGTTCAAACATGGCCTTAATGGGGAGAGATGGTACACCCAAAACCTTGCATCCACTGCCCTCTTTGGCAGTGCAGATTATGCCCTTGTCGTCAAACCAATACATAAAACTACCAGTAACCCCCTAAACCTTTTATTTTAACTCTTCTACGCCTTCTGATTTTCCAGCCAGCCTACCACGCTTTGAGCAGGGCTGCTGATCCCTCACATTTATTTTGTTCCTTGTAAGACATTAAATTATTAATTAGGTTGGGAGACAGCCCACCTAAAGTATCAATCACAACCCTTGACAGGGTCGACCCTCAAAGTCACTAAATTAACCTGAACTCAACCTCCTAGAGGCTATGGCACAGAAATTACAGGCTTAACTCTGAGAGATGTGTAAAGTATTTATTCAGTGACAAAACAGTAATAACCTTGAAAGGCAAACCATTAAAAATCCCAAACCGAATTAGTAACATAGAGTAACATTTAATCAACAAAATGACACCGAAACGACAAAAAATGCAATAAAGGGTACCAGAGATATAGGGCGAGATTTAGGTCGCCAATTACCGGTCGGTAACGGCCGAATTCGGCCGTTACCGACCGGTAATTGGATTTCGAGATGTAGGGCCCTTCATTTTACAGATTCTGTAAATTTACCAAATCGGTAAATTTACCGATTCTGTAAAATACCGAGGGCCAGATGTAGGTCGCCAATTACCAGTCGGTAACGGCCGAATTCGGCCGTTACCGACCGGTAATTGGATTTTGAGATGTAGGGCCCTTCATTTTACAGATTCGGTAAATTTACCGATTCGGTAAATTTACAGATTCTGTAAAATACTGAATCGGTAATTTGACCGATTCGGTAAATTCCAGATGTAGGTAGCACTGTTTACAGTGCTACAGGCCTTCAGAATTCAGTATTTTACCACCCAATCCGATTGGGTGATAAAATACCGAATTCAGGTGTACAGCACATCTGTGCCATGTGACACACAGACATGCCCTTAGGGCATGTATGTGTGCCACATGTCACACAAGCCTGTACTTGGGGTGCTAGAGGGTGTAAAAGTGACACCCCCTGCCCCCTTGCAGGATTCGGTATTTACAGATTCGGTAAATACCGATTCGGTATTTCCCATTGATTCCTATGGGCTTCATGGCCCATAGGAATCAATGGGCAATACCGATTCGGTATTTACTGAATCGGTAAATACCGAATCATACAGATTCGGTAATTCTAAAATTAGAATTACCTACATCTGCCCCCTTCCGATTTACTGACTCTTAAATGCCGAATCAGTATGATTCGGTATTTAAGAGTCGGTAAATCGGAATTACCTACATCTGGCCCATAATCTTTTAAAGTTTTAAGTAGAAATAGAGCCAAAAAGCATGAAGAACCATTGATAGTCAATGGTCAGAGTACACCTGGGCCGATACACAATTTGATGGAGACCACGATGGAGCATCGGTCCGATACCCCAGCCAAATTTGAACTGGCCAGAGATTTTACCTTCTGGCTTATTAAGTCCTGATCCATACCAGGAGTACACTTCTGAAGTCCACCAGGACCTTAGGGGAGGCACTTAGAGTCTCAGAGGGTGGTAGGCAGAGGCCAAAAGCAGGGTCAAGTCCTGGGTCAGTTGCCAATGGTCAGCTTGGTACTTCTAGGAATTAAAGAAAAAGGCCTCTTTAGCTTATTGTATCTCTGCAGGAGTTCAGCGTTATAAGTCTTCGAGCCCACTTTTTGGTCCTGGGTAAAAGAAGGAGCTGGTCCAGTCCTTTCTGGCTCTTTTCAGGTTACAGGCAGCAGGTTCGATCCTCTAATGATCTGCTTCAGGCACCTAAAGTTTTCTGAAGTGAATGTCTGGAAGTCCCACATTTAAGACTGGAACTAACTAGGGTGTGGTAATAAATCCACAATGTGCCCTAACCAACGGGGTAAATGTTTCCAGTGTCAATACTATGCACATTGGGCATTTTAAAAACAACAGAAGTCTTCAGCCACACTAAACCTGAGCTCTAAACATTGGGAGTGTGTATGGAGAGTGTACTATGGTAATCCTAGTGTCCTCCCACATCTAACACTAAAATCAAATTTGGAGGAGCCACTATACCTGCAATAAACCCAGAGTCAGAATTAGGGTAGGACAAAATAAAAGCCCTTCATCAACCAGACAGTGGATCTCCAAGAAATGCCTTGCATCCTGTTCTCTCTCCTTTCAAGTGAGCCCCACAGGGAAATATGTAATCCCACCAGACATGTCAACTAGGATTTGTCAGTTAAGCTGGATTTGACATTATGGTGTCAAAAAGAATGCATATAGCCCCTCCAGCATATTCTGCTGAGTTAAAAAAAGACTCATGTTCATTTGGATCAGACTATTAGTTGCTCCTAGGAGGCATTTCTCACCTATTCAAACCCATTTCAGGCTAATCCATGGCTAGGAGCTGGCAGAGGCTTATGTTAATTAGCCTTAGCTCAGGCAGGTAAGGGGTAATCATCAAAACGTTACATTTAGTGGAGAAGCGTGGCTCAGTGGTTAGAGGCGGCAGACCCGGAAGCTGAGATTGACCGTGGACCAGTGTTCGATTCCCCGCCTCGGCGGGTCTCGGGCTCAAAATTCCACGGACTCGACAATTCTCGCTCTGGTGCCTACTCAACTCACGGGGTCACACTCTGCGACTCTGGGCAATAGCTTGCTTAATCTCCACTACGGCCCCTCGCGGCGGGATGCCTGGCTTTCACCTTGTGGACACCCTGCCGTGGTTTCTCACAGGGGAATACCAGGACGGGTTCCCTAAGCAAGCGCCGGGACGCTTACGGGCAGCTGTGTGCTTTACAAGTCCAGCACATTTACATTTACATTCACATTTACATTTTCTTTATTATTTATTAACAATCCGACTTCACCATTAAATTGGATGTTTAATAACTATTAAAATAGTGGTTTAATAATTTTTCTACCTGGTCCCTTTTCCTAGATACAGTATTAGTATTAATATTGCTTCCAAGTGTAGCTCTTCGAGGCAGCCAGCCTTCCTACAGTGAAAATAACGTTTGGGGCTGATCACAGTAAATGTCTATATGTCCTAATTTTAAATACCATGCACCCTACCTTGTGGGCTGCAAGGCATACAAAGGGTTGACTATCTATTAATATTTAAAAGAAAAGTTTTTACTTTGGCAGGTTGCTTTGCATGTTTTGAAATGTTTCAGTCAGACTACAGTGGTAGGATTGAAGCCATGTTTGCACTACCACTGTAGTGAATGGCACAAAAGGTGCTGCAATCCTCCAGTGGCATTAAACTTTCAGTCCACGGGTATACAGTGTAACATATATTAGCAACGTATATGTAAGTAAAATATACTAATAAGGAACAGCCAATTGAACCATGTTAATAAGTGGGGGGGAGGGGTACATCCACTTTACTACTGGGTAGCAGGAGAAATGTGCAAAAGGTTCAAAAGCCAGCAATAATATAGAGTCCAGCCTAAGGCAAAAAAGACAGAGAGAACATGCAGAATAAGTGGATTTCCTACACCGACCGCCATAGTTTACAGCTAAGTATGACTAATCAATCACTTGATGGGCTTCCCTCCTGAGGTGAAATAACATGGACAATTCACAGCCTCTTCAGTGGCACTTGTCTGTTTTATGCACCTCTTAGCCCATCCGCACCCACTTTTCAACATCTTCTGTAGCTACTAACCTTGTTCATGAGGACCCCTTCTCTTCACTTGCAGACCCCACCTATAAAGCCACTAATTCTAGCTTGTTCACAGGTGTATTCCAGTGGGCCGACATTACCATTATGGTCAACAAGGTGATTTGGCACATTCTGCCCCCTATGTCAGACTTCTGTCGCCAACACAGGGCAAGCTCTGCCCAAAAGGCTAACAACTAATAGAGGAAACTAACAGCTTTCAGTGTCAGGAACTAGGCCCGACCATGAATTGCCCGATGAAGGCTCTAATCTGGAGCCTTGGGTAGCTTCATTTCCATCTGTGGGGCTGGTTAGAACTCCCAGATTGGGAGGCTACAACCTCAGGTTCCAGGCACCCTTCTTCCACTCCTAACTCCACCATCTTAAGGGTGATACCTTAAGACTGACTCCTCTGCTCATGGTCTGTATCCCAGACTTAAAATGTGCCTGGCAGTCCAAGATTTCCTGGGCAGACAGCAGTCTGTAGACAAAATATCGAGTTGGAAATGTCAAACTACAGAAATATTGACAGCAAGAATATCATGGTCAAGAATATCGATTTTAAGGTAAGAAATATTTTTAAAAAAATATGGAAGTCATTAATATCGTTTGCATAAATGTAGTTGTTTAAAGTATCCATTTTTGTAATTAGTATTTTGTATTTTAGTATATTTTTTAAATGTATGTGATGTATTTTCTATATATAAAAATTGTTTATGTTCTTTAATATATGTGTAACATTTTTAGTAGTTCTCAATTTTATTTTAATTACATTTTGCGTTTTTTAGGTCCGTAGTGGGTTGTGGGTTTATAGGGGAATAGGGTGGGAAGAAATGTAATTATAATAAATGAATGATGACATTTTATTGATTAATATTTATTTAATTGAGATTTTATAGTGTTAATTGTGGGAAGTAATTTATTATTAATCGGTTGTTAATTAATATTAATTAGTTGGTAATTAATTATGGTAATTATGTAAATCTTTTTTAGATGCAGGTTGTGGGGTTTATAGGGGTAAAAAGTGGGAAGTAATTTATGCTTAATTAATTAATAATTAGTTGTTAATTAATATTAATTAATTAATTGAAATTACATATGGAAAATTCATAATTCATTTTAGGTGTGGGTTGTGGGGTTTATAATTGAAATTTAATTAGGGTAACTTATTTTTTTGTGTGGCGGTTTTACCTTTGTAGGGGTAAAGTGTGGGGAGTAAATTAATTTTACTTACTGTATAATTAGTTCTTAAATAATGTTATATTTTAATTAAAAATAAGTTTTAATAGTGTGATAAATATTTTGTACAGTTTAACTTTAGCTGTGGGTTGTGGGGATTATAGGAGTAAAGTGTGTGTGCTATCAATATTTTTTTAATTAATTAATTATGTGAAATATTGAAGAACTTTAAAAAAAATAGATGTGGGTTGTGAATTATGTGGTGTTATAGGGTAAGAAATATAAAACTAAATTTATATAATTCACGTTTTTGTTTCTAAATATTTTCAAATTAAAAATATTTATTTGTTTGCACATTATTTTGTATTTTATTTAATATAATATTTGTAGGTTTTTGTCATATGTATTTAACATTATAATATGTTTTAATTGTTTTAATATTAAATATATTTGTATTTTAATTGTTAACATATTTATATATTTTGTATTCATTTTACACTTTTCCTACTGTTGCACTGATTGGAGTTGGAATAGTAATTTTTACCCCTCTGCTATCCAACACTTTCCCTACTGTTGCACTCATTGGAGTGGGTTAATAAGTGGGGGGGAGGGGTACAGCCACTTTACTACTGGGTAGCAGGAGAAATGTGCAAAAGGTTCAAAAGCCAGCAATAATATAGAGTCCAGCCTAAGGCAAAAAAGACAGAGAGAACATGCAGAATAAGTGGATTTCCTACACCGACCGCCATAGTTTACAGCTAAGTATGACTAATCAATCACTTGATGGGCTTCCCTGCTGAGGTGAAATAACATGGACAATTCACAGCCTCTTCAGTGGCACTTGTCTGTTTTATGCACCTCTTAGCCCATCCGCACCCACTTTTCAACATCTTCTGTAGCTACTAACCTTGTTCATGAGGACCCCTTCTCTTCACTTGCAGACCCCACCTATAAAGCCACTAATTCTAGCTTGTTCACAGGTGTATTCCAGTGGGCCGACATTACCATTATGGTCAACAAGGTGATTTGGCACATTCTGCCCCCTATGTCAGACTTCTGTCGCCAACACAGGGCAAGCTCTGCCCAAAAGGCTAACAACTAATAGAGGAAACTAACAGCTTTCAGTGTCAGGAACTAGGCCCCGACCATGAATTGCCCGATGAAGGCTCTAATCTGGAGCCTTGGGTAGCTTCATTTCCATCTGTGGGGCTAGTTAGAACTCCCAGATTGGGAGGCTACAACCTCAGGTTCCAGGCACCTTTCTTCCACTCCTAACTCCACCATCTTAAGGGTGATACCTTAAGACTGACTCCTCTGCTCATGGTCTGTATCCCAGACTTAAAATGTGCCTGGCAGTCCAAGATTTCCTGGGCAGACAGCAGTCTGTAGACAAAATATCGAGTTGGAAATGTCAAACTACAGAAATATTGACAGCAAGAATATCATGGTAAATGAATATCGATTTTAAGGTAAGAAATATTTTTTAAAAAATATGGAAGTCATTAATATCGTTTGCATAAATGTAGTTGTTTAAAGTATCCATTTTTGTAATTAGTATTTTGTATTTTAGTAAATTTTTTAAATGTATGTGATGTATTTTTTATATATAAGAATTGTTTATGTTCTTTAATATATGTGTAACAATTTTAGTAGTTCTCAATTTTATTTTAATTACATTTTGCATTTTTTAGGTCCGAAGTGGGTTGTGGGTTTATTGGGGAATAGGGTGGGAAAAAATGTAATTATAATAAATGAATGATGACATTTTATTGATTAATATTTATTTAATTGAGATTTTCTAGTGTTAATTGTGGGAAGTAATTTATTATTAATCGGTTGTTAATTAATATTAATTAGTTGGTAATTAATTATGGTAATTATGTAATTCTTTTTTAGTTGCAGGTTGTGGGGTTTATAGGGGTAAAAAGTGGGAAGTAATTTATGCTTAGTTAATTAATAATTAGTTGTTAATTAATATTAAATAATTAATTGAAATTACATATGGAAAATTCATAATTCATTTTAGGTGTGGGTTGTGGGGTTTATAATTGATATTTAATTAGGGTAACTTATTTTTTTGTGTGGGGGTTTTACCTTTATAGGGTAAAGTGTGGGGAGTAAATTAATTTTACTTACTTTATAATTAGTTCTTAAATAATGTTGTATTTTATTTGAAAATAAGTTTTAATAGTGTGATAAATATTTTCTACAGTTTAACTTTAGCTGTGGGCTGTGGGGATTATAGGGGTAAAGTGTGTGTGTCATTAATATTTATTTAAATAATTAATTAATTATGTTAAATATTGATGAACTTTAAAAAAAATAGACGTGGGTTGTGAATTATGTGGTGTTATAGGGTAAGAAATAAAAAACTAAATTTATATAATAATTCACGTTTTTGTTTCTAAATATTTTCAAATAAAAAATATTTATTTGTTTGCACATTATTTTTTATTTTATTTAATATAATATTTGTAGGTTTTTGTCATATGTATTTAACATTATAATATGTTTTAATTGTTTTAATTTTAATATTAAATATATTTGTATTTTAATTGTTAACATATTTATATTTTTTTTATTCATTTTACACTTTCCCTACTGTTGCACTGATTGGAGTTGGAATAGTAATTTTTACCCCTCTGCTATCCAACACTTTCCCTACTGTTGCACTCATTGGAGTGAGTATAGTAAGTTTGTACCCCTCAGCTCTCCAACACTTTCCCTGTTGTTGCACTCAATGGAGTGGGAATAGTAATTTTTACCCCTCGCCTATCCAACACTTTTGCTACTGTTGCACTGCCTGAATTGGGAATAGTAAATTGTATCCCTTCACTATCCAAAACTTTCCCTACTGTTGCACTCACTGGATTGGGAATAGTAATTTTTACCCCTCCGCTATCCATCACTTTCCCTACTGTTGCACTCATTGGAGTGGCAATAGTAATATTTACCCCTCCGCTATCCAACAGTTTCCCTACTGTTGCACTCACTGGATTGGGAATAATAATTTTTACCCCTCCGCTATCCAACACTTTCCCTTTTGTTGCACTCACTGGAGTAAGAATAATAATTTTTACCCCTCCGCTATCTTACACTTTCCCTACTGTTGCGCTCACTGGAGTGGGAATAGTAAATGTTATTCCTCCGCTGTCCAACACTTTCCCTACTGTTGCACTCACTGGAGTGGCAATAGTAATTTTGACCCCTTTGGTATCCAACATTTTCCATACTGTTGCACATATTGGAGTGGGAATAGTAATTTTTACCTCTCTGCTATCCAACACTTTCCCTACTATTGCACTCATTAGAGCGGGAATAGTCATTTTTACCCATCCACTATCTAACACTTTCCCTACTGTTGCACTGATTGGAGTTGGAATAGTACATTTTATCCCGCCACTATCCAACTCTTTCCCTACTGTTGCACTCACAGGAGTGGGAATAGTAATTTTTACCCCTCCACTATCCAACGCTTACCCTACTGCACTCATTGGAGTGGGTATAGTAAGTTTTTACCCCTCCGATATCCAACACTTTCCCTATTGTTGAACTCAATGGAGCGGGAGTAGTAATTTTTACCCTTCCGCTATCCAACAATTTTCCTATTGTTGCACTGCCAGGTTAGGGAATAGTAAATTGTATCCCTTTACTATACAACACTTTCCCTACTGTTGCACTCACTGGATTGGGAATAGTATTTTTTACCCCTCCGCTATCCAGCACTTTCCCTACTGTTGCCCTCATTGGATTTGGAATAGTAACTTTTACCCCGCCGCTATCCAACACTTTCCCTATTGTTGCACTAACTGGAGTGGGAATATTTATTTTTACCCCTCTGCTATCCAGCACTTTCCCTACTGTTGCATTCACTGGAGTGGGAATAGTAATTTTTACCCCTCCGCTATCCTACACTTTCCCTATTGTTACACTCAATGGAGTGGGAGTAGTAATTTTCACCCCTCAGCTATCCAACACTTTTCCTACTGTTGCACTGCCAGGGTTGGGAATAGTAAATTGTATCCCTTCGCTATCCAACACGTTCCCTACCGTTGCACTCACTGGATTGGGAATATAAATTTTTACCCCTCAGCTATCCAGCTCTTTCCCTACTGTTGCACTCATTGGAGTGGGAATACTAATTTTTGCCCCTCCGCTATCCAACACTTTCCTTACTGTTGCACTCACTGGAGTAGGATTAGTGAATGTTATTCCTCCTCTATCCAACACTTTCCCTCTGTTGCTCTCACTGGAGTGGGAATAGTAATTTTGACCCCTTCGGTATCCAACATTTTCCCTACTGTTGCACTTATTGGAGTGAGAATAGTAATGTATACCTCTTTGCTATCCAACACTTTCCCTACTTTTGCACTCATTAGAGCGGGAATAGTAGTTTTTACCCATCTGTAAACCAACAATTTCCCTACTGTTGCACTAACTGGAGTGGGAATAGTAATTTTCATCCATCCACTAGCCAACACTTTCCCTACTGTTGTACAGACTGGAGTGGACAATTTAAGTTTAAAGATTTTTAAATAGTTTAATGTTTTCATTTATAATAGAATGGTTTTTTTAATTGGATTTTATGTTATTGGTGTTAGTGGTATATATATATATAGATATCAAGGCCTGCATAGGCCGAAATGCGTCATGGCGGAGCACTAAGCAAATAAATAATAATTCACCAGCAAAAGTGGAGTCTGATACATGTATGTATATATGTGTGATCAAGCGCTATTTGGAGCGAGAAACGCGTCACGTAAGGTTTATGGAGTTAATAAACCTTTTATACTTGGACACGTTGCAGTAGCCCTGGTGTGTTTTCCCACCCGAGTGCTCATTTTGGAACGCCGTTTTACCTTGGATATATATATTTCCCTGTTAATCTGATATAACGACAATGAATTCACTTCTAGCCATTATTTAACTATTTTAAGGTTTTTATATAGATTGTATGGCATATTTATGAATCATTGACAGTGTATCTATGACAAATGGATGGTTATGATATATGAGTTAAGTTCTATTAGGCCCATATCATCTACAGTAGTATAGACTCTACAATTATCCTAAGCCCTATATCCATTCTCTTTGATTCAGTAGGTATTTAAACTCAGCCCACTGACATTTACTTAAGCACGATGCACTTTATTCCTATTAGCATGGCACAAGTAACATTGGGGCTCCGATGTTACTTAACTGGTTTGTTCTGCTATTGTATATCAACCAATGACAAAAGAAAGAAAAAAATATTTCTAGAAACACTAAAAATTGAAAAAACAAAAGAACCTATAAATAGTAACATTGTAACCTTTAAAGCTGCTTTTCTGTAGAAAATGAAAGAATTCATTTTAAACATTTGCTTTTTGCACCACTATATATACTTTTTCAGGATCATGGGTTTAATATGAAATGCAATTTTAAATGTTTTATGCTTCTGCCAGAATGTAAATAATTTGACAAATCGATTTTGTATTTAGATGATTGCTTGTAGTTCTTTTAAACTACAGAAACTCTACTATTTCTACACGTAATGTAGGCAGAAGCATGTGACTACTCAATGTGATTATTTAAACCAATGACCTGAGGATTGACTGTGTCATGTGATCAAGCGATCTGGAAAGCGCGAAACGCGTCATGGTGATCTGAAGCACCAACAATAAAAACTCATTTTGCACCTAACGGATACTCCGTATCCGTTTCTGCAACTTCGTGAAAGATATCGGAAAATCCTTGGAATGTGTATATATATATATATATATATATATATATATATATATATATATATATATATATATATATATATATATATATATACATATATATATATATATATATATATATTCACTGAAAAAACCATAGGTTTCACACCAGTTATAGTTAGGAATTAGCATTTAAAAAACCTATTAAATTCACTGAAAAAACCATAGGTTTGACCCCAGTTATAGTTAGCTGGAAATTTTACTGATATAAAACCATTGAAATTCACACGTTATAGTTAGTCGGACTCACTATAACTTGCGCGTGCAATGCACTGCTGATGACATCACATATTACATCACTCATGACATGGTCAGTGACATCACTCATGACACCATCCTTGTGACATAGTGACAGACCTCCTTTCACTATAATGTAACCCTTGAGACACATATTCAAAAATAGAAACTGAAATTTTTAAAAAAATGGAGATACCTATATCAGTTACAACAAGCAATTCAGTAATTCCACTATCTATATACACATCCACTCATTCACCAATAGTTTTATATAGTCACTCATACATATACTCACTCATCATATGAAGTGATACACCTATACATCCTGTTACACACCGACATTCATCCAAAAGTTACTCACACACATATTCACACGTGCAAATAAACTATTGGACATCCATTTATTTGAATATAGAGTTATACACACACTTCCACCTTACTTCTATTTAAAATTACACATATTTATTCTCTTAAACAATCACTTATAGAAACACATACTTATTTAAACAGGAACTCTTACAATCTCTTACTCTCACATATACTCACTTATATACATCAATATTCATATATACTAGATTAAAACATATGTAGTTACTGATAAAGACACTAGTGAGACAGTCATTCACTCACTAACAAACACATATAGACACTCATCCACCCATACAGTCCTGTACATATGCTGTCTTCAAAACACATAGAAACAGAGAGTCAGTCACTCATGCATCTATGTGCTAAGTAATACCCCCACCAAACCATATAGACACTCATACTGATACTAAGAGAAACATCTAATAACCCATATACATACGCATGTAGCTACTTACCAACACATGTAGCCACTTATACACAAAGTAAAACACTAATATATATATTTAAATATTTAAACATTACTCACTAATATTTACTTTTTCAGAAAGGCACATATTCACTGGATGGTGTCATCAGTGATGTCATGAGTGATGTCACTGACCATGTCATGAGTGATGTAATATGTGATGTCATCAGCAGTGCATTGCACGCGCAAGTTATAGTGAGTCCGACTAACTATAACGTGTGAATTTCAATGGTTTTATATCAGTAAAATTTCCAGCTAACTATAACTGGGGTCAAACCTATGGTTTTTTCAGTGAATTTAATAGGTTTTTTAAATGCTAATTCCTAACTATAACTGGTGTGAAACCTATGGTTTTTTCAGTGAATTTCATAGGTTTTTTAAATGCTAATTCCTTTCTATATCGAGTTTGTATCCTTTTTTTTTTTACAATTTGCTGTTTTTTTGTAAGTATTCTTTTTTTTATATATTTTTTTTTTTTGCGCTCTTGGTGCGCGCTCCGAGAAGCTTTCAGCTAAGCGCTCCCGTAAGCTTTCCGGTGAGCTTAGCAGAAAGCGCACCCGGAGCGCTATTGTCGCTCGTGAAAAAAAATATGAATGAAAAGATAATAATAATGCAAAACTTTTCGTACTATACAAATAAAATCAGTTTTTTTTAATAAGGAAAATGATTATGCATTTCTGTAAAAGTTTGATGACATCACTTCGGCGCGCAACGTAAGTGCCCTCGGAAGCGCCTACGCTCGCGCCTCGTAAACGCACGCAGAAGCGCCTACGGTCGCGTCATATGTGCGCCCCGGAAGCGCCTCAAATCGCGCCGCGTAAACGCACCCGGAAGCGCCTACGATCGCGCCACGTTTGCGCCCCGGAAGCGCCTCCGCTCGCGCCGCGTAAACGCACCGGAAGTGCTCCGAAGCGCGCAGCGTAAGCGCGTCGGGTCATGTGACCCTAAAATAACACTTTTCATTGGTTGCTAACAGTTTTTTTTACAAAGAATGAAATCCCCACCCATTTCCTTCACTATTGCTTTGTACTTGGAGAGAGCAAGAGCTGTTCTGTGTACTATCTTCATCTCCTACTTTCCTGATCTACAGCAATGGCTGCAAGAGAGTCATCCAGCAGTGATTCAGATGCATTTGTAGATGAGGACCCTCCTACGGAGAAGAAAAAAATCCATTTCATCTGGAAATTTTATAACATCCCTGAAGGTGAAAAAAAAGTCAACGCTCCAAAAGTAACCTGCAAAATATGTGGGAGTACTTTATCCAGAGGCAATCCTCTGAAAAAATATAGTTTTGGTAATGCCAATTTAATCAGGCATGTCAAAAGAAGACACCCAAACAACTTTGCGAGGGAGAGTGTCAGAGACCTGGCACGGAAATTACCCACAGATGGCGGCAGCACCTCCACTGGTGGAGCAACACCTTCGGGACCATCCCGTAGAAGAATGGTCCCTAACATACAGCCAGAGTTTGCAGGCATCAAATTTCTGTGCACGGAGTGTAACGAACTGCTCTGCTATGGGGAGCAGAGTGTTGAACTTATTGCCCTAAAGAAACAGCAACACCGCTGCCCTGACAGTCCCTAAATTTTCACATTTTTTTGCTCCTGTTGAGCCGTTTTTGAATTCCTGTTTTTTGTTTTTCCCTTGACAAAAATCCAAAAAAATTATAAAATTGTTTTAAAAAGCCAAAAAAAGTTCAAAAAGTTCAAAAAACACAAAAAAATATAAAACAACAAAAAGAAGAAAAAAAAAAGTTCTTTTCAGAACTACCTCTAATTTATAAAAAAATGCATTTTTTTGTGAAAAAAATCTGTCATTTTTTTTCTCCTTAGTACGCTCCTCAGTAAGCTCCCCGGTACGCGTACCGGGTGCGCCCCCCGCGGAAATCGAAAAAAAATAATTTTTTTTTGAGGCCCCGCGGGGCCCTTTAATGGCCCCCACATCAAAACTAGGGGGTCAGAGGGGGTGTACTCTTCCCCCTTATTGTCATTTCCCCCTTTCTTTTAGCCACCTCTTGTGTCTCGATTTTACCGAGACACAAGATGGCGGCCGCTCCAGACTGTTTAGAATGTTTACAGACAACTGAGATCCAATCAGCTTCCTGCGCGCAAGTCGCGTGTCGCGCCTCGAGCGCTCTCCGGTGCGCGCACCGGAGCGCGGCTATAGATATATATATTTTTTTGAACCTAAATTACTCAAAATCCACTGGAGCACATATCTTGAGACATAGCAAAGGCACATCGGGCTACCAGTCCCTACAATTTTGCCAAGTTTGGTGGAAATCCATTCAGCCGTTCGAGCTAAAAGTGAAATCGACCGCCCTATGGAAATTAACATGGGGAAAACGCGTTTTGGGACCCCCCTTTTATCTCGGCCCCCGCTTGACGAATCCCCCCCAAACTTTCAGGGAAAGACCGGACCGCCATGAGACCATTTTCCTGAAAATTTCAGGCAGATTCGTCAACCGGCGCCAAAGTTATTCAAAATAGAATGTTGAGATTTAACATTGAAAATTATCCTAACTATAACTACCTACTGGCGACCGCCAGTAGGTAATATATATATATATATATATATATATATATATATATATATATATATATATTTCCATCTCACAAAGCCCACTTAGGAGAGCCCACGCAGATAGCAGAAATTTCGTTTTTAATGGGAAGTTGCAGCACAGTGATTGCAAGTCTGTTCCAAAAGAGATAAGCAGCCTGACGCGTTTCATGCTTCACACAGCATTTCTTCAGAGGCTAGAGTCCTTGTGAAGTGAAGCACTCGGCATTACAGAAATAGTCTCACCAGCTGCCCCAGTGGGCGTTGGCTCTCGCTTAGCCTGCTGGTTGTTGTAGTGCCGTTGATAATACTCCAGTGAGTTGCTTGCACTTGACAAACTTTGGACAAGAATAAAAAACCAAGTGGTTCTGGAAAAGAGTCCCGCTCTCACCATGTTGTATCTTATTGCCTCCCAAACGGCTAATCTGCCTGTAGCGCTGCCTCACAGTGAAAAGCAGCGCAGTCCATCCTTCCATGGCAGGTCTCTCCCACGACCGGGACCGGCCGTCATTAATTCCATCTCACAAAGCCCACTTAGGAGAGCCCACGCAGATAGCAGAAATTTCGTTTTTAATGGGAAGTTGCAGCACAGTGATTGCAAGTCTGTATATATATATATATTGAAATCCACAATCCTGCAGCACAGGGATTCCAGCGAACACCAGCACAAAAGCAGGTACAGACCACAACGAAGGGTGAAGAAGTGCTTTATTCCAGAATGGGCTGCAGCATAATATATATATATATATACGCCTGGTGCGACCGGGAGAAATTCTTGGCAGAAATTCAGAAGTTGGAGGACATGATAAGCAAGGACAAGGACACCAAATCCAGTGAAGATCTACAACAAACAATGATGAAACAATTAAAGGAATATGAGACTGGAATAAGAAAGAGAAAACAAACTACATTCCAAAGAGATGAACAGGACTTCCGGACCGGACAAATTTTAACTTTTGCTCGGAAATTTGATGCAACCAGGAGAAGATTGGCCCAAGGTACTCCCAGTACAAATAATAGAGACATGTCTGAGTCAGAGGCTGAAGCCTCAGAGGGAGAACAATCTACGAGCACAGATCAAGGAGGGAGAGATAAGGTACCTCCTTTTTTCGATCAGTACCAAGAAATGCAAGAGACACAACAACGACCACTGCAGCGAACGCATCCCCCGAAACAGGACCAAGGCAAAAAAAGAAATGCAAAACAAGGAAGCGCAGAAGGGGGCAATGCCGCGGTGCCTACACCAATGGTAAAACGCAGCAAAGGTGGGAGATGTCGATGGTGAATAAAGACAATACAATCATGACTCCTAACACTGTCCAACCTAACCCTCCAACCCCCCCATCTCAGATATCCACTCTCTGCACTCCAGAGCCTCCAAAATAATTCAGAGCATCCACTCCTCCATCCTGGATCTAACGAACATCCCCACCTCGCTGAACTCTCCTTTGCTAACCTCATGCCTCCGCTGATTTCCCCTTCTATCCCAGAGCTCCCCAAACGCCCACTACCGACATCCTAGAGGCATCTTCACCCTCGCAAGCACACTAGCTGTCTATCGGATGAGGAAACCCTTGACCTCACCCTCTCCTACAACCTTTCCCTCGTCACAACAAATCCACTAGACCTCACTGAAGAGGAAATTCATGATATTCTCCAGGACCATAATGCAGCCCCTACCTCTCCTTGTCTACCAGACGTAAGTGCGGCACACCCCATCTGCACGGTCGACATCAACCCCTGCAGATCAGCTCCCCTCTGTAATAGAAGGGTGATCAGAAGCAATTTTGCACCTGTATCCCTGTCTGCCCCGACTCCTGACACCCCCTCCCTCCCCACTCTGACTGGTCGCTTAATCAACTGCCAATCGGCAGTAAAGCATGCCGCCGATGTCGCTGCTCTCATTCTGAACAATAACACCGGCTTAGCTTTTCTAAAGTAGAATCATGGCGTAATGATTCCTCATACCCATGCCTTGACCTCTTAGTCCCCCCCCAACTTTAACATTGCTAGGCTAGACAGACCACATAACAAAAAAGGTGGCGGAATCGCCTGCATCCATCGCTCTAACCTCCTTGTCACAGAGCTTCTAGAGGATACCACTGATTCCTGCAAATATTTAGCCCTCTCAATCTGCAGTAACACCACACACCTATGCAACCTGCACATCTTTTACCACCCCCAGGCATGAACGACCCCTTCACTGACTACCTGATGGAAATTATCACGGATAAGAACTCCCCCAACACCAAAGACATTTTCCTTGGAGATGTAAACCTGCACTGGAATGACCTTAAGGATTTTCATGTCAACGCCATTAAAGACCTCCTGGCTGATCAAGCCCTGACCCAAGCTTGCTTACTCCAAACCCACTCGAAAGGGGCCACTCTTCACTGGATCATCTGTAAGGAGACAACCGTCAAGATCATCTCTATAGACCCCTGTGACTGGTCTGACCACCACGCCATCACCCTCTTCTACCTGGCACAACCACAACCGGTGCTCCCTAAACGCTGGGTCAGAGACACCAAAAACCTAGACCACAATGAACTTGAGATCCGCTGCAAAACCGACCTCCCCCCCCGACACATCACATCAGTCAGTGACCTCAATGATCACTACTCTGTAACAATGTCGAACATTCTGGATGACCTAGCCCTTCTTAAACTAAAAAGAACTCAAGTCAAAGATAGAAACTCATGGTTCACTGGTTCCCTCAATGACGAGACGAGATCTCTCCGACAAGCCGAAAGAATCTGGAGACAGCACCCCTCGGCAGATCACCTAAAACTTCTTTGCCAGGCCAGAAATATATTCAACAAGAACATCCTCAACTCAAAAAAGAGTTTTTCAGAGTGGAACTAGGAAATTCCCAGAACAGATCACGCAAACTCTTTGAGATGGTCAAACTCCAATCGAACAAACTGTCCAAAACAGCGAAAGAAAACCCCAAGTCTCTCATCTCTTCTGAGGAATTCTCCTCGTTTTTTGCAAACAAAATCAAAACCTTAGGTATCGAACTTAGTGCTGCCTCACTCCCTCTACCGAAACTTGACCTTCCGCCTCCACCTCCCTGCCGCCACAGTCCTCACCTAAGAATCTTGCGCACTGGTCCAAATTCTCACCCTACGATGAAGACTCTGTCGCCAAAATCCTTTCCACCTTAAACCCAAAAAACCATTTTAACGACCCGCTCCCTTCAAACTGTCTTGTGACCGCTGCCAAATCCATTATTCTTAGCTGGACTGCGATAATCAACGCCTCTCTCTGGCAGGGATCAATCCCCGCCTCGCTGAAAGCGAGCCAAGTCCTCCCCATTCCGAAAAAGCCATCGGTGGACCCAGTCTCCCCAGACAATTTTAGACCGATTTCCAACATTCCTCTCTTGGCTTAAGTGCTGGAAAAGTGTGTACAACTACAACTAAGTCACCACATCACTGCCAATCCGGCTTCCGACCTGGACACAGTTCTGAACCCACCATGCTCCACATCGTCGATGATGCTCTACAAGCCCTTGACCAAGACAAAACCTGTCTCCTAATCCTCCTAGATCTTCTTCGGCTTTCGACACGGTCAACCACGAGATGCTACTTGAACGCCTCAAATTTAGGATGGGATTAGATGGCACAGTCCTCGACTGGTTTAGTTCCTACCTCCAAAACCGATCTCAGAGATTCCTAATAAACGGCAACCTATCCGCTCCCTCCGTGGTCACGGTGGGAGTCCCTCAAGGATCAACGTTGTCCCCCACCCTTTTCGACCTCTATTTAGAACCACTTGCCAAAATCCTCCGCACTGCAAATATCTCCTTCCATATGTACGCTGATGACACTCAGATCTATATAAAAATCTCATCTCTTGAGGAGATCCTCACCTTGAATGGGGCCCTGAAGCTGACCGTCCAATGGCTCTCCTCCAACCAACTCAAACTCAATGCTAAGAAAACTGAGTTCCTCCTAATCTCCCCGCCCAAAAGCAACTCTGAGATCCAGACATGGATTAAAGCTATCACAGCCTTAAACTGTCCTCCGACCATTGTGGGCTCAGACAAATCTCTGGGAATTACTTTGGATTATAACCTCAACTCAATGGCCAAATCTGCCAGATTCCAACTGAGCTACCTATAGAAACTGAAACCCTTTCTGGACGCTCCCGACCTAAAACTTGCAGTCCAATCATTAGTTATTTCTCGGCTGGAATATGGTAGCTCCACCCTCTCTGGTTTACTCAAGATCTCCCTAGCACCCTTAAAAGCGTGCCTCAATGCAGCCGCCAGATTACTTACAGGCACAAGGAAATTTGATCACATCACTCCTCATCTGAAAGCGTTGAACTGGCTTCCTCTCGTGGCTAGAATTCACCTCAAGCTGGCATGCATCCCGCACAAGGCCCTACACTCAAACTCCCCTGCGTATCTTGCACAGAAACTTGTGATATTGGGAGGAAGCAGAAATTCACGATTGGCCAATGCCATCCTACTCCAGCCTGCATGCTTTAGGAAAAAAACCTACAATCGGGCATTTGCTGGGGCTGCACCAAGAATATAAAACTCCTTCCCACCCGACATCAGAAGAATCCCCTCCCTGGCACGCTTCAAAAAGGAGGCTAAATCCTTCCTCATGGGTAAATTCCTTGGCTAAACCCGTTCTACAACCACCTCAGAGACTACCGGCTAATCCCGTTCCACAACCACCTCAGAGACTACTGCCCTCATCCTGCGACCTCGCCCCATCAAGAAACCTCGGGTCTTTCCTCAGTAACATTCCACAACCACCTCAGAGACTACTGGCTAAACCCGTTCCACAACCACCTCAGAGACTACTGCCCTCATCCTGCAACCTCGCCCCATCAATAAACCTGGGGTCTGTCTTCAGTAATCTGTAAATGTAATGCTTCCTTTTATTCACCCATCCCTCTGGTACCCAGCACCCCCTTCCTCTAATGTGCAGTACTCTTGTGATATCCTGCCTAGTGTATGGCTCTCTGACTCTGTAAAATGCTCTGATGTACAGTATTTTCCCATCCCCTAATGTACAGTACTCCTGTGATATCCTGCCTATTGTATGACTCGCTGACTCTGTAAAGTGCTCTGATGTACAGTATTCTCCCATCCCTCTGGTACCCAGCACTCCCTCCCCCTAATGTGCAGTACTCTTGTGATATCCTGCCTATTGTATGACCCTTTGACTCTGTAAAGCGATCTGATGTACAGTACTCCTGTAATATCCTGCCTATTGTATGACTCTCTAAATCTGTAAAGCGCTCTGATACCCTTACGGGTCAAGTTCACGCTCTATAAAACCCTAAAATAAATAAATAATAAATAAACCTCTCTGACAGAACATTGACACAGGATGAACAAAGGGTACTAAAAAGAGGCTTGACATTCTGCCCAACATCAAAATTCGATCTGGTACAGACTAGGATAGACCTATTCAACTATGTAAGAAAATTTAAATTCCCAAAAATCTTTTCGCTTCACCCAAGGAATGACAACATTGCAGGGGAAGAGGCCAATAAAAATAATGATGAATTACTAAATGATGACTTTGAAACCTTAATAGCTATACAATCTTTGGCACAAGCAGACGAAATTCCTAATTCCATTGAAGCCCTAGAGGCAGCAGGGGCTCCGCAAAAAAGGGATCCGAGCAACCTCAAGAGTAAATCAAAGATTCGGCCATAAACTCCCCATGATGCAGTGGATGTTTTTAATGAAGCTGTCCTGATGGATTTACAGAAATTGACACAAACATCAAAAGAAAAAGAAATAATAAAACTCTAACATTACAAGAAAAGAGTGGGAAGCTATCAAATCCCTCAAATGTGACTCCAATATCAAAATAAAACCTTTGGACAAAGGAGGAAACGTGGTGGTGTTCAACAAGGAACATTATAGACAAGAGGCAATAAGGCAACTTACAAACAGAGACTGCTATGAAACTATACAGAGGACAGAATATGTTTAATCTACTTTAGAGTATCAAAATCTTTTGGAAGGGTGGAGGGATCAAGGAATGCTTAACAAAGATGAATTTGAATTCCTACAATGTGAAGCACCAGTTATCCCCACCTTCTACCACCTTCCTAAGATTCATAAAGACTCTACAAATCCTCCTGGGAGACCAATTGTATTGTCAATTGGTAGTCTCCTGGAGAATTCCTCTAGATTCATAGATACCTATTTGGCACCATTCGTTAGAGATTTTTCATCATATGTGAAAGATACTCAGAATTTTTTAAGGCTGATTGATGACATCACATGGGACCCAACATGCTTTTAATAACACTAGATGCCACAAATCTATATAACTTGTATAGGCCACAAGCATGGCATATCAGTCGTTAACTGGTTTCTAAATAGTAAACCTTTGAAATTCCATCAACATATTAAAATGCTCATGACAATGATTGAGTTCTGCCTCGAGAATAATATCTTTCTGTTCTCAGGGAACTGTACAGACAGATACGTGGATCAACCATGGGCATGTGCTTCACCCCCAGCTATGCGAACCTTTTTGTGGGCTGGTGGGAGAAGCACGTGGCTTGGGGTGAGGCAATCGAATGTTGGATAGATAAAATCATGATGTGGGCAAGGTATATTGATGATCTCTTTGTCGTTTGGCGTGGCGACTGGGCCTCAGCTGAGGAGTATGTCGCCAGGCTAAATGACAATGAGTTCAACCTGAGATTCCCCAGTAAAATAAGTGAGACTTCAGTGAACTACCTAGATTTAGAGATCTACATGACAGAAAACGGTCTTACAAACCCGGCTTTATAGAAAGCCTGCAGCAGGTAATGCTGTGTTACATGCAGCTAGTCATCATCCTAAGAGCCTGGTACGAAATATAATTTTTGGAGAACTTCTCCACCTAAAGTGTAACTGCTCAGACGGAGGGGACTTCAAAAAAGCAGACAATGAGGCAATAACAAGATTTCAGGAGAGAGGATATTTGAGTGTAATCTTAAATGACGCTGCAGAAATGGTAGAAAAAATAGATAGGAAAGAGCTATTGGTGGACAAAGTCAAACTGAAAACAGAAAACCCAATACGAATGATCACTAATTTTAATGTAAGATCAGGGGAGCTAGTGCATGTGTTTAACAAAAACTGGCACATTCTAAAGACAGATACCACCTTAAGCAAACTTCTACCAGAAACACCCTTCAATAACATATAGATGTTGCCAGTCATTAGGTGATCACCTTGTCCACAGCCATTTTGAAAACCCTGTGAAAATTCCAGCTATGAAAAGCGTAAAGGGTTTTTATCCTTGCCTTCGATGTAAGGCCTGCAAACATTGTAAAAATAGACTCAGCTACAGAGGAAGACCTGATGACCCACATCCCACAAGAGAAATATCAACATTTCTCAACTGTAACTCTGACTTCCCGGTCTACTGCTTGGAGTGTCCATGCTCCAAGCGGTACATCGGAAATACAATCCATCCAACAAAAAACATGTCCTAGAGCACATGTGCGCAATAACAAATCGGGACAAAACATATCCCATGGTGCGCCACTTTAAAATACATCATAAAAGTGACAGGGACCTTTTAAAACATTTCTGTTTGGATCAAGTGGACAACAAAGAAAGAGGAGGAGGCCGAGTGAAAGCTCTGAGAGTTTTAGAATCAAAGTACATTATCGATCTCCAAAGAAAGGCCCCTGTAGGACTAAACAATGATGAATAGTTATGGATCCACCTATAGTGGGACTACATGTACAATAAGGGTATAGATTCAAAATGTATGCAATAGACACAATTGAATGGAATATCAGGCATTGGTCTGGATTTTACGACTTACAATAGCTATAAATGCAGTATTGAATGCAAACAGAAGTATCCATAGGATAAATATGAATGCTGCAGAGAGTAGCTAATTGTAACATTGCATACATATGATTTGATTTAATATGTTTTTCCTTTTACTCTTATGAACTTGTTCTTATTTTCACTGATTGCACTAGCACTTTATTTCAAGTTCGCTTTTAATGAACTAAGTCCTATGGGAAACATGTTCTAAGATGGATGCCTTTGTGGTAATGAATGATGTAGTCAATTTTTACTGTTTACTGTTTACTGGGACTCCGTGAGCCTGCACGGAATAAAATGGTCAAACTTTATGCACAAACTAACACTGACAAAGCCGTGAGGCGAAATGCGTCTGTTAGAGGGGTAGGGGGTCTGTAATAAACCACATTGGAATCGGAGACCTGTGTGGTTTCCTTTCGACATTGAGGAATATGTCGAAGTTTTTGGGATATATATATATGGACATTTTTGATATCATTTCAAATTTAAAAATAATTTAAAGTTAATAGTATATTCATTATTTTAAATTAAATATATATATATGAATTGTTATACATTTGTGTTCAACTTTTTTTAAATTAAGTTCATTTGTTATATTTGTTAAAATGTATATTAAGCCAAATTCTTTTTAATTAGGTTTGTTATTTTATATCTTTCATATGTATTATTTTATTTTATATATATAAATAAAAATCGATATTTCGTACAACTGTATTTTTGACATCAATATATTTCAATATTTTTGTACTTACCTGTTTAAGCCCTTGCATGCTGCGGATGGCTCCCGGCCGTCTGACGTCAAGGTGGGCATGTGCAGAGGACAGTCGGGGGCAGTCTGAATCCCACCCTCTAATTAAATCGCCCGCACAGTGCGAAAATGTGCGCAGCATGTAAGGGGTTAAGTATAGGGAGTCGATATTTTAGCATTCTATATTTCCACCTTGGTATTTTTTACATCTGTATTTTTGAGGTCGATATTCTGTACCACTCAGGCGGTGTCATGTAGGGGACATCCTGTTGCATTTCTCCTGTCTGCTGTCTCTAAGATAGTGCAGGCAGCACCTGCAGGTCAGAAGTGGCCTCACCAGGGTCATTCTTCGGATGTTCTCCTCTCAGAGCAGATAATCCCTGAAAGTCTGGTTCTCTCACTGTAGATGAGAACCACTTCCTACCCCTCACTCTTTCCATGGCCTTCTGTACCCTCTGTTTAGTGACAGTACCCCTAGGGATCTGTGCTTTCGAGGCACCCACACATTCTGTCCCTTCTGTCTTCTTTCTTGCCGGTGGGAGCACATTGTCAAGGATTCAGATAATCCTCTAGACACGTACAGCTTATCATTCTAAGAATACCATGGCTAAAGGACGGACATATTCCTGCCCCAAAGGCCTGCGTTACCCAGTAGACCTGTCCTGGCAAACATCGATCTGTGGAAATCATCCCTGCCACCCCTATGGTCTGGCATAAACAGTTATCCCGCAGGGCAGTGACAGGACCCCATTTACTTTGACTTCCTGGAAGTGATTCATCACCCCCCAGGGATCACCAGCTTACCTTCTGGGCCCACCTCCCAACTAAGGGAAATTAGGGCATGCTCTATCTTCTCCTCCTGGGAATAATATGTGCCTGGAGCTACATTTCCCACTCCCTTGGAGTGCCCATCAGTTGGGGGCTTCATGAGACTCACAGAGTTCCACTTCCTGTGCCCTGACTGGAGACAGTCATAACACCAAGGTAGATGCAAGGGTGCCCACCCATACCTCCCCCTCTATACTTTCCAGAGGTCTGGAAATCTTTCCACTCTAAACTCTTTTGGGGTCTTTTTGGAACTTCTCTGTCTTATCCTGACCTTCCCCACTCCTCTGAGTTCATCTAAACTTTAACCTCCCTTCTTGTGGTCACTCCAAGGTAACTTTTTGACACTCTAGGTCTGATTCGGAGGATAGCCTCCTACCCAAGCTCTCTGGGCGCAGTGCTCTTGATGTTCATTAGTTGCTGGCACTGCTCTGTAAAATAATTACTTAAAGTGTGGTCCTTTATAATCACACTGTACAGCCCATCATAATCCTTTACTCTACTGCTTCTCACCCAGTTCCAAAGTGCCTTGCTAAGAGACTCCACAAAATCCGCCCATGACTGATGTAACTGCTTCTAGTTATCCCTGAACTTTAGGCAATGTTACTCAGAGGTCAAACCAAACTTACTAATAAGGGCTTTGTTCATGGTGGCATACTACATCTTGTCAGCTACCTCTGGGGCTACTAAGGTAGCACATCCAGCAATGGGCCTGTGCTTCCACAGACTTCCTCCCTAGTACTCCTCTGGCACTCTATGCATACAACACAAGTGTTTTCTCAAGGAGCCCCACTCTCCAGTAAAGGCAATAAAATGAATACAACTTTATATGATCAGAGGGTATTGAGCTTGTTCTCACGGTAGAGACAACAAAGCTAAACCAGCTGCAGTCCGCAAGACATATTTTCACTTTGTTCTGCATTTTAAATGCCACTGTTTTACAAGTTCTTCATTTTATGCGCTGCTGCTTATTTGTATTATTTTTATTTTATTTCATAATTGCAGGGAGACAGACAGCACCCAGGCTTGTCTGGTTCTCATCCTTCAATTGGGTGCCAGAGCCAGGCCACAGCCAGACCTTTGACTTCAGCTAGCCTCGGGCTGTAAATTAAATAACAACCATCTATTATTCACAAGCTTGTTGTGGTAAAATATTTACAAATAATTATATGTGTTGGTAAATATTATCTTCACCTAAACTCAGAAGAAACAGGTTGCTATTGCTTTAAACTCCTAAACCTCAGGTATGACTTCTGGTGACCACACTCTTTCTGTCTTAATCATCGATTTGGGTACAGAATGGGGGATAAGGGCGATAGCGACCATCGCCCCCAAGAAATCCAAATAACAGGGACCGTAGCAAGATCCTGGTTATCCTGGCAGCAGCTAGCTCCTGGATGTGACCGCTCCGCGTCGTGGATTCCAGCACCCCGGATGTCCTTAGAGATCCCGCTTCTAGATCCGACCCCTAACGCCTAACAGTAGTGCATGCCTGCGAATGAGTTCCATGTTGCCCCCACATCCCCCTTTGGCTATGTGAAACACCGTATTTTCAGCCCGACTTACTTACTATCTAAGATTGCTCCATCTCTCGACCCAGCATCCAGACACGGCAGCTCGCAGGATATTCTGTCCAGTGCTCACTAAACAACGGAAGCATCTGCTCTTACAAATCCAGCCTGAACTATTTTTGTCTTTGATCAGTCTTCCATTAGTTTACCCTTGTGATCTGTACCTTTTTCCATCCCCTGGAACTCGCGAACTGCTAGGACCCTGCCCCCTAAATTCCTGACCTCCAATTCTTCTCAGCTAGTGTGTTCCCCTCCCCCCTCACTTCTGCCAGCCCTGACGAAGGTGCCCTACACCGAAACGCGCGTTGGCGTTATTACGGCGTTTTCCTCCAGGAACGGCAACTATATTCCATCTTCCTGCCTTCCCCAAAGTGTACCCACGTCCATGCAACCATAACACCATCTTCCTTTTGTTGCAGGCCAAATATTAATCACCTCTATGAAGTGACTGAATGAGTTAGAGTATGAATGATTTTTTTAGAAGCGAGTGACTGTTGAGCCCCCCGTTATACCCCCCGGAGTGAGTGGAACACTGTATTTTTCTATATGTATTTGTTAAAAAAATAAAAATTCTATCTATGGAATGATGAACAGCACTGGTGTTTTTATGAATTTTTGTATTTATTATCTGTTGAATACCTTACTAACATGATCAACTGCACTAAATCAAACAAATAAAAAATATATATTTTCTATAAAGAATGATTTGACTGTGGTCCATTTTCCCCCTTGGTCCTAGGCACTCTCCTGATATTGCTCCCTCCTTATCAAAATTGCATCCCACTTGGGACCACTACCTATCGCTTTTGGCAGGGTGATTTTTTCTATTTACAAATGTGTTTTCCCCTTTGTTCCTGCCTATATCACTCATCAGCCCTGGGGAACCCCCTTCTATTTCAGACCGTAGCAAGACCAATCAGCACAGATGTAACTCTGGGGCGTATCTCTATGTCCAACCTAAGAAGGATAAAATGCACAACAAACAATACAAATTCTAAGTCCGAAGCAGCAATTCAACTCTTCAACTCATAAGCACTCAGCCCAGAAGATAAAATAGATCACTGGGAACAGTTCACGGCCAAGCTTCTAGATGACATGCAGAAACAAAAAATAACTCCCAGAAAGCATGGGAGAAACACAAAATTTCGAAGGACCAATGACAACAGCTGAAACATTTCAAAAACTCAATAAATGCAACTCTGCGCAGGCTGAGAAGATTCCCAGAGAATGCCACTGTACGAGCCTCCATAAATAAGCAAAGGGAAAAATTAAAAAGTCTGAAATTAAACATCAACAGCGAGCGTGAAGATGTGTTTTGGGCAAAACTTCTACACAACACAAACGGCAATAATAGTGCCTGCTTCTGGAAGACGGTGAACAGGATTATTCACCCACACTATAAGGGTATTGGGTCACACATTTCGGAAGCAAACTGGGTAAATTTCCTTACCATCCACTTCAACAATCAGACAGACAGTGCTGGAACTCAAATGGCCGATAGCAGGACATCTGGAGAACAAGCTGGAGCAAGTAAAACAGAGATGAGGGATCAGGAGCAGCCACTCAAAGAAAACAGAGATTAAGCACAGATAACTGCTCTATGCCCCTCTTAATCAAAAAGCAGATAGCCAAAGGGAGGAAGGAAGGGGCTCCGGGTCCAAATGGAATTCCACCAGCCTTGTTTAAAGCGAAGTGCGAAGACTGGGCGGACAACCTGCAACTTTTATTTTTGGAAGTCAGGCGGTTAAACAGAATACCGGAATCAATGAAGGGCTCAACTATAGTGCCAATCCATAAAAAAGGTGATAAAACTGAGCCCAATAATTATTGCTTAGTAGCTCTAATAGACAATGAAGCAAAATACTTCTCTGGCACTATACTAGAGGAGCTGACAAACTGGGCGGAGATGAATTTTATAATACCGCTGAATCCGACCGGCTTCCGCAAAATGGCCAGTACATCCACAAACATCCTCACAATCTCACTAATAATCAATGCAGCCAAAGCTTCCAAACTGCCTTTACATTTATGTTACATTTACTTGAGTGCTGCCTTTGATAATGTAGAGAGGGGTCGAGTGTGGGGGAAATTGGTGCAATGGGGCATAGCACAGCATACCTTAAACTTCTTCACACAGACACCTGGGTGCAGGTGAAATAAGGTGGCGGCACCCACATCGCCACGAAAGTTCCCACAACAAAGGGACTGAAACCTGGTTGTGTGCTTGCACCAACCCAGTTTAATCTGTATATGCCTGACCTTCCAAAGGCGCTCATCGCCTGCAATTCCCCGCAGACGACGTAGTTTTGCTCAGTCATACGTACGTTGGTCTCCAGCATTTACTGACGGAAATGCAGAACTACGCCACAGAAAACAACTTAAGAAAAAACTTGAGTAAGACACGGACAATGTCAATAAATTATATAAAGAACCTCCATAAAAGCTGGTTCCTTGGCGGTACAAAACCTGACCCAGTTCAGGAATACAAGTACCTTGGAGTTACATTCCACAAGGATGGGACGTTCAGGAGCCAGAAAGAGGAAGCCAGAAGGAAAGGTTTGCTGATAGCCCCAACAATGAAAAATATTGCAAGTAATCTGACAGGGCCTACCTTGACTCCACTCTCGAAGGTAGTCCGGGCCAAACTACTCCCCTCAATTACCTATGGCAGGGTGGCAATGCGGGAAGAGATGCACAGCAGCTGGAAAGCACACAGGTCAAGGCCTATAGAATCATGTTCAGCCTTCCTACACATCACCTGCTCAAATAAGGCTGAAATTTGGCCTCCTACGACAAGACCTAGATAGGCATGGGGCGTATATCATCTGCTTGCACAGGATCAGAAGTGCCACTATAAATACGCTAAACTATCTGCTGTGGCAGGACATACAGCATAGGGAGCACTCCCAAGCCAGAAGCTACCTACAGCTAGCCCTAGAATCTACCCAACTTAGAGAACTCTGGAATGCGCAAATTGGCTATCCCAATTTTAAAAAATTGGTCTGGAAAACCTTAAAACAAATCTCTTTGGTGGAAGACAAAGCAACCTGCTCAAACAGATCGCACGCCTGGATGACCCTTAACTCCTATAAATCACTGGCTCCACAATCATATTTCAACCAGGGCTATCCGAAGTCCATAAAAATGAACTTTCTGAGGCACAGGATGGGAATCCTTCCATGCGCTCAGCATCTTCCACCATGGCAAAGGTCATTAGCACATGAGTCGTGCAGGTAGTGCAATATCAAACGAGGCGACATATTACACCTAATCTGCTTATGCAAGGACCTGCACCAAGCACGGAAACAGCTTCTCAAAGAGCCCTTCAGACAGAAAGGCATTTGCACCAGGAGGAAAGCGGTGCGAGCATGCTTGAACCAAAAAATACACAACTAAACTGTAGATTGGTCAAATTCCTTATGCTGACTGATCAAAAAATGCCCAAGTTAGCAAAAACTGAACCAGGCTTGGGCTGCACATTGCTAACAGGAACATGTCTCTAATCAGACCATAATAAGAACATACTGCCAGAAGTAAAGGTATAACACTCTTAACAAGCGGAGAAAACCGGACCAATACGAACACCTACAAAAGAAACCCATGGCTGGTCCAAAAGAACACGCATCTGCACACATAGCAGCCAGACATTTAAGGACACATACCATGATTACGAATAACTCGGATTTGATATTGATAAAGATCTACCCAACACTGGGTTTTAAATTGGTTTTAATCAGATACACACACTGATGAAATTGTAAATTTACTTTTGCATTTTATGAAGCAATATTGCAATGGTTTTAAGTAATTATGCAGGAAATAAAGAAACTGAAACTGATAATCATTGATTTGAACATTTCAATCATGGTGAAACATATTTTGCCCCACAGTAAAGGCAGAGAAGAGTACATTAGTGAGCCATGAAGGTTTATTACAAACTTGTAAAGTTACAATCGCAAAACAATACATTCAATCATAAATCAATAGTCACCTGCTTACACCACAGCCAAAATTCAACCGAGCAAATCAAATAAACAGAACAGAGTTTAGATATTTAAAGTCAGAAGCTAATCACAAGTAGATTAATTTCCCTCTAGGGAAAATACCCTATGATAATCTAACGTGGCAGCTAAAATCGGGGCAATCATTAGCAGCAGCTGTCAGCGGCATAGAACCAAATGAAGGTTCCATTCAAGAACTGGATAAATATACTTACCCTAGAAAGTAAGGCCCTCATGGCTGAAACTAGTTTACAGTCAGTAAGGCTCTGATTCGTAAAATCAGAGCCTTTCCCGCTGTAAAATGCCTTCTTTTAATTCTCTAAACCCAAATAGCGATTCAGTAACAGATTACAGAATCTTACCGAATCGTTAATTGTGTTTGGAAATAAGTAAAGACTGTGGGCCTCATTTATGAGGCCGTGCGTCACTTTTACGCCGCCGGTGCGTCAGTTTTTGTGACGCACCAGCAGCGTAAAAAATGTGCCGTGTTGCACCATATTTACAAAGTGATGCATCTAGGTAGATGCGTCACTTTGTAAACCCCTGCGCTACATTATACCTATGCCAGGTATAATGTATGCGGGGGCGTTCTGACGCAAGACAGGGTCATAGAAGTGATGTAGTGAAATCTATAAGATTTCACTGCGCCACTTCTAGGACACAAATGCGTCAATTTCTTACACCTGCCTCACAGCAGGCGTAAGACTGACGCAGGCCCTTTCACATGGGGCTTGCCCCATGTGAAAGGACACATTACTGAAGTTGCGTCACTTTTGTGACACACTCCAGCAATGCGTCACTTTTGCGCCATACAGATACGTCAGAAATACTGATGTATCTCTAACTCCTTGCGCCATGATGCGTTATACTGTAAATATCACTCAGCGTACGTCACTTTTTATAAATGAGGCCCTCAGTATTTAGAAGGGGTATGTTAAGGGTGTCCCTTCCAGATACTGAATCTTAGAGCTATGTATTAATGTTTTGTGACCAATATCCGGTCACAAAACATGAATACTTTATCACCTCCTCAAAGGAGGTGGTAAGCCAAGGACACCTTCCCCATTGTGAATGTTCACAAAAACATTTGTTTATGAGTAGACCACTGCCTGCTCACAATAAAGATTTGCATCATTTTTCTTTTTGTTTTTAAAAATGTATTCCTTTTTTCTTTAAGGAAAACAGGTTGCATCTTAAAAAAAAGATTGCTTTATTTAAAAGCAATAACAGACATGCTGATCTGCTAACCCCAGCAGGCCACCATGCCTGTCATTGCAGCCAATAATATTGGGTCGCAATGTACAACCTACCTCATGAATTTTAATGAGGTAGGTCGAATTGCAACCCACTACGAATCAGCATTTTGACAACCAGCCTATTAATACATAGGTCTGTTCTCAAAATAACTATGGACGTATTCGATGTTGGTGCGCTAATTGTGACCACTTGTAACAAATCCAATTTGTACATTCCATTTAAGGAATCACAAATTGTGACTCATTATATTCCTTACATGGAAACTTTGTATATGAGAGCCAAGGTACCAATAAGCGCAAATAAATGATAGTGACACTGCTTCACCAGTAGTGAGCAATCTACTCAGATTTTATTGTTTTTGTAAAACAGAGGGCAAGCACTGTGACGGTTGTTGGGAGGCAGGAGTCGGCAGGGCACAAGTCCTAAAAAAAGAAGTGGGGGGACTAACCTAATTAATCAGTATGCAAGAGGCATCACGGCATGTGACATTGTGGCGCGTGACATCACAGCGAGTGACATCACAGGAAGTGGCATCACAAGAAGTGACATCAGAGCTTAAGCCCTCACATATATGTTTAGCAGGTCTACCATGAGTGCATTTTAGCAGATTGATGTAGGCAGAAGATTCACACTTATCTTCACATAAACCAATGTTGCCTTTTGTCAGCGTAAAGCTTCCTCTAACCATAGTGCTTTAAAAGAAAAAATAGTGACATTTAAATTATTACGTCTCCTCAGGGGTAGTATGCACTATATAAATGATATTCATTTTGTGCAAATACTGGGAAAGATCAACACATCTGACTTCTTACAGTGCATGCATATCTCCTAAACAGAGCCTGAACAAAGTGAAAAGCTGCCTCTCCTAAGTATGTGTGAAGTGCTACCAAGGTGTGAGCCTTTGTTTCCCCTCTGCTGCATTTGCTTCTAGGTGTGAGGTTCCTGACTGCTGTCAGCCAGGAGACTGAAACAAAAGGAGGCCTGATGAGCCCTCAAATTCGGCCCTTGTTATGGGACCAGCAGGAGTCAGAAAAAAAAGACAGCGCCATCCCTTCCCCGCCTGCACGTTGTTGCGGATCGAAAGCAAATAACGTGCAGGTGCTGCTGAAAGTGTCGCAGTGTTTGGAAATATCACTGGGACGAATTTTAGTTGGGCCCAACTTCTTGGTAGGGTGGATGGTGTTCACCCTGTGAAAAAAGTAGGTGGACAACGGCTCGTGCCCTGGGTGTCAGCATCCCTGAATGCATGTGTTAAATTAGGCCTGGGCAGAAGTATTAGCTCCGACAGTGGGAATTTGATAATTCCGTGTTACTCTTGTAACTCAGAATTACTGATTAATTCTGCAGCTCCACCGGCGGAATTAAAATGCAGTGTTTGGTTTTACAAGGGCTGGAAGAAGGAGCAGTCCCTCAATGTGTAAAAATCGCTGCAGATTAAAGTTTAATCTGCAGTGATTTTTAAACATACAGGGACAGCTCCCTCTTCTGGTCCTGTTTAAAAACCACTGACTGAGCTGAGAGCAATGTGCTGCAGGTGCATTTGGTATTTGGCAGCACTGTTTCTTAGTGCAAAATGCATCCTTTCATCCATTTTTGGACATGAAGGTGCATTTTGGTCTAAGAAATTAGCACCAAATGTTCACTCCACCCTGTCGCAGAATTCTGCAGGATTTTAATGTAACTCTGCAGAATTCTGTGGAATCAAATTCTCTCAATTCCACCTATCCCTAGTGTTAATCGGCATGCATCCCGCGCTAGGCGTATCATTATCCTACAATTTGATCTGTTGAATATTAGAGAAGAAAAATATTACTTCTGCTGCTGCCCTCTTGCTTTTACCAGGGAATCAAAATACATTTATGCTCCAGTCATTGCTGGAAATGGAAAGAATTTACTATAGGAATCTACACTTTGCAGCAGCTTGAACAGTGGCAAAAAAGCAAACATCAGGAAGAGCAGAAGAATTAGAGGCAGTCATAAGTTAGAGTAATGAAAAGCAGTCAACAACATTATGTTTATGATCATCAACTACATATGCATTACTTTTTTAAACTGCACCCCTCCCCCAACTTTGCAACAAGAAAAAATATAGTAAAACTATTCCAGCTTATATTTTTGTTCACAGACATCCATTTAGGATAATTTAGAAGATTGAGACATATGCTACAGAGAGGTATGTTGCTTCCAACAATTTGCTGGCCATATATCTGACAAGATGGCTGAAATGGCTTATCCAAGTGCTACAGAGATCCATGTGTAATATCTGGTGACCGGTTGTATCATCATGGTGTGGGCCCTGCATATCTAGTGGGGAATGTTATATGACATTAAATTAAAAAAAATTATAAGGAAAGTATGTATAGAATTTCTGAATCTAACTCCACTTTATGTATATTGACAATTAATTATGGAGTGGTGGTAGTTATAGTTAGGATTTTTGTAACAGAGTAGCACTGTAACACCTAGGAAGTTTTGTGGTACTTAAGGAATTTTCTTTTAAATAAATATGTAAAAATGTTTAAAATACACTCTACTAATCTATTTTTCACAAATATAGTGTACTACAGTGTACTATAATGACTGTTTAAAAAAATTAACACTGTGCTGCGATACTACCTGGAAAGTGCAGCGCTGCCTAGATATTTTCTTTCATTATTAATTTGTAAAAACAATTACACTTTACTACACACTGCACTGTACAGTATTCCACTTTATGTCACTCCACTGTACACAACTCCCCTCTGCGCCATTTCACTCCATGCCACTCCACTCTAGGCCAGTTTACAATAAGGTACTCAACTTTACGCCACTCCACTGTACGCTATTTAACTCTACTAAACTTGTTTCTGCACCACTCCACTTAACTTGTAGTGAACAAATGTAGTGAACTACAGTTTTTTTCCATATTTTAAAACTTTTCCCGGAACTACTGCATTACTTTATAGATACTAGTGCAGTAGGTCGTTACAACTTTAATAAATTGGAAATAGGTATGGAACAACACTAAAACCACTACTTCTCTATATCTACACACAAAGCCAAAGTGTGGTGAGAACTAAGTGGCTGAATTTCACTTTTGTAAACGCAGCCATTAGCCAATAATCTACTACCTTGCAATCAGCATGTATCGCGCTTTACCACAAAGTTTCCACAGTAAACTACAGCCCAATATACAACCAAGTGTTTTGTTACTTATAACTTTATTAGTACATGAACAATTTACAGCTAATACCAATAATTACCCTTATCTCCCCATAAAATGTATTCCTGACAAATTTCATCTACATGCATTCAGGCACTTTCACACTATACTCTACTACACCACACAGCAATTCACTCTTTGCCAATCCACTCTACGCCACTCCACTGTAATCTATTCCACTCTATGCCACTCAACTCTATGGCACTCCACTCTACGCCACTCCACTCTATGCCACTCCACTGTACGCCAATCCAGTCTATCCCACTCCACAGTATGCTGGTTCACTTTACCCCACTCCTCTCCATTCTACGCCACTCCAAATTACAATATTCCACTCAACTGTATGCCACAACACTATATTCTATTCCACTCTCTGGCACTGTACGTTACGCAATTCCAGTGCAGGCGACTCCACTCTAAGCCACACCACTGTATGCTACTCCACTGTATGTCACTACACTCTAAGCCACTCCACTCTACACCACTGCACTGATAGCTATTTCACTGTATGCAACTCCGCTCTATGCCACTCCCCGATGCGCCACTCTGCTTTGTACTGCTTCACTCTACACCAGTCCACTGTATCCCACTCCACTGTATGACACTCCACTTTATACCACTCAATGCATGATATTCCACTCTACATTATTCCACTCTATGCCACTGGGCGCTATGCCACTCTATGCCACACCACTCTATGGCACTCCACTCCACTCTTCACCACTCCACTCTATGCCCCTCCATTGTATGCCAGTACACTCTACGCCACTCCAATCACTGCCACTCGACACTACACTATTCACCTTTACACCACTCCACTCTATGCCACTCCACTCTTTGGCACTCCACTTTGCACTATTCCACTGTATGTCACTCTTCTCTATGCCACTGTACTGTATGCCACCCCACTGTATGCCACCCCACTGTGCACCAATCAACTCTCTGCCACTCCACTCTACACTGTTCCACTCAATGCCACTCAACTCTATTCCACTGTACGCCACTCCACTGTACAGTATCCAACTTTATGTCACTCCACTGTACGCAACTCCCCTCTGGGCCATTCCACTCCATGCCACTCCACTCTAGGCCAGTTTACAATAAGGTACTCAACTTTACGCCACTCCACTGTACGCTATTTAACTCTACTACACTTGTTTCTGCACCACTCCACTTCACTCTAAGCTATGCTACTCTACACCCCTCCACTTTATGCCACTCTACTGTACGCCACTCCACTCTCCTCTATTCCATTCTACTTCATTCAACTCTATGTCACTCTATGCCCGTCCACTCTACGCTATTCCATTCTAAACCACTCAAACGTTCGCCACTCTATGGTATCTCACTCTATGCCACTCCTCTTAATGCCACTTATCTCTACATTATTATACTTTACAAAGTTCTACTATATGGCACTCAACTCTATGCCACTCCACTCCACTTCAATCTATGCCTCTCTACTCTACTCTACCTCATTCAACTCTATGCGACTCTGCTTTATGCGAGTCTACTGTACGCCTGTCCACTCATAGCCCCTCCACTCTAGGCCACTCTAATCTATGCTATGCCATTGTACATTGTACGCCACTTCACTCTAAGCCACTCTGCGCCACTCTACTCTACGCTACTCCTTTCTGTGACACTCACACTACTTCATGGCATCCATGTCAACAACCCCAATGACACCAACTCCACCTCCCGCTTGGAAAACCTGACCAACATTGGCCTCACTCAACTTGTCACTGAGCTGATGTACAAAGCTGGACACACAATCAACCCCATCTTCACCTCCAGCAAAAGAAACAAATTCAGCCATGTCACAGAACTCACTTGGGTCAATCACGCTATAGTTCACTTCACAATCTACAACACCCAACAAACCATCACCAATCATCACAGCTCCTCCCACTGCAGCTGGGGCAGGGTAACCAAGACAGTGGGCGTGGGCCAACTGGAAGTTTCATCAGAACTTGACCAGGCCATCCAGAATTTCTCTACATGAATCAGAATATTTGCCAATAGAGTCACCCCGCTGAAACAAGCAAAAACCAACAAAACCTCAAAACAATCTAGCTGGTACTTCCCAGAGCTCAGCATCACCAAGCATAATGGCTACTGACTTGAGAAACGATGGCGTGCCACAAGGGACCCCTTCAACAGATCCGTTGCAAAGCAGCCCTCAACATCTACCACCTATGCCTCACACAAGCCAAGAAAGCAGTCATCACAGTCCGCATCAACACTGCGGCCAACCACACAAAGGAACTCTTCAAAATAGTCAAGGAATTCTCAGGCCCTGGGAGTCACCGAGAACACCATCCATCTCTCCCAAGAACTCTGCAACACCCTCTTGGACTACTTCCACAGCAAGATCGCCATCATCTACAACAACTTCGATCCCTAACCCACTGCTCTCAACCTCAAGAACCTCAACCACTAGCCATATGATCACCAGCAGTATGATCACCACCTGGGCTCCGCTCACCATGTAAACCACCACAGCCATCATGTCTTCAATACACTCCGGGCACCCACAATCCATGCTCCACCATCTGTTCAACCTTGGAACCAACGCTATCAGCATGGAACTCACCAACATCATCAACACCATCATCTTCACAGCAGCCTTCCAGGCAAAATGGAAACAGGCAGATGTCATACCCCTCCTAAAGAAATCCTCCACGGACCTCACCTACCTCAAAAATTATCAACCGTTTTCCTTGCTCTCCTACCCTGCCAAATTACTTGAGTAAGCCATCAACAAGCAGCTCACCGATTTCCTGGAACAGAACCACCTTTTTAACGTCTTGCAAACAGGATTCAGTGCCAACCACAGCACTAAGACCACACTGATTGCTGCCACAGATTACATCAGAATTCTCCTCAGCCGCAGGGAAACTGTGGCCCTGATTCTCCTCAACCTCTCTGCTGTGTTCAACACCATCTCCCAACACACCCTCCTCGACAGACTCCACAAAATTGGCATACAGCAAAATGCCCTCAAGTGGGTTGCCTCTTTTCTTACAGATGCACACAGAGAATCTGATTGCCTCCCTTCACCTCCGAATCCAAGGATCATTGCTCAGCTCCACCCTATTCAACACCTACATGACCCCCGCTCACTGACGTAGCCAGATTCCATGGCCTCAACAAACTCTTCAATGCAGATGACACTCAACTAATCCTCCACTCAAAGAGGATACCTCCAATGCCAAAACCAACTTCTGCAATGCCATGCCCAACATAGTCAACTGGATGAGAGACAACTGCCTCAAACTTGACTCTGACAAGATGGAAGTACTGATCGTCAGAAAGAACACCTCCATTTGGGGCCAGAGCTGGTGGCCAGCAGAACTCAGACCAGCACCCACACTGCAAGTCAATGCACGCAACCTAGGCATCATCCTTGACAGCGAACGGACCATGAAACAACAAGTCAATGCAGTAATCTCCTCCATCTTCCACACCCTCCGCATGTTCAGTGGAATCTTCAGATGGATCCCAGTCAATACCAGAAAGATCATCACATAGGCCCTCGTCAATAGCTGCCTTGACTGCGGCAATGCTTTCTATGCCTGCATCTCCACACAACTCCTCAGACGACTCCAAACTTTACAGATCATTGCAGTCAGACTCATGCTGGACTTCTCCCAAAAAGACACACATCACCCTCCACCTCAGAAACCTCCACTGGCTCCCCATCCAGAAAAGATGTCAGTTCAAGATCCTCATGTGTGCCTACAAAGCTTTACATGATCAAGGACCATGCTACATCAACCATCCATTGAGCTTCCATTTAGCCGCAAAACACACTCACTTCGCCTCCCTTACCCTTGTGCACACCCCCGCATCCATCACAGCCTCAGCAGGGGCTTCTCCTCCTCCTACATTGCTGCCAAGACCTTGAAACTGCATTGGCTTACAGTGAAAAATCACATCCACTTTAAGACCTTGTGTGTGGATCATAAGATCCTGTAGACCCAGAGGGCCCCTATTTTGTCCAGTCTCTTATCTCGCTACAGACCTTCCCATTTTCTACTCTCACCTAATCTTAATTTGGCCACTGTCCCTTGTGTCTAGAAAGCCAGAGCTGGAGGCTGCTCCTTTCATTTTAAGGCTTCTGTTCTTTGGAATCCGCCACCTCTTTCCATTAGAGTATGGCAACAGGGTTCACCCGAAATGAGTCACTGGGACCTGGGTAATAACAGTACTGAGAATGGGGGGTCCCAGCAAAAAAGAAAACAATTCATAAACATGCAAATTATTTTTACAACAATAGACAAAAGATGGGTCTACAATGCATTTATTCACAATATAGGGATATATTAAATATCATGTCATTGTATAAGCATTCATAAACTAAGCAGTGCCCTGAGGGATAAGGGAAGTGATAAAGTGAGGATGGTGTGTATAGGAAAAAGTTACTGTAAAAACAAACAAATGGCACAACGGCAATTCATGTGTCAAATAAAATGTAGACCAACGTAAGGTTCAATGCATCACTTAACCAAAAAACATACTCCACATAACACAACAATATGTATCAAGAATGGGGTGAAGTTGATGGAAAGAGGAAAGTTGTCGATATTTTGACCCTCTAAATGTCTCAGGATTTAGTTGTACCCTTGCTGCGGGGTCTTCATCAGGACAAGGTAGGGGCAGGCAACCTATTTAATCTATATCACAATAATTATTTAGGAAACATACAATAATGCACTACATGCGCTAGTTTAAAGTACACAGACAAAGCATACCAAATTAATTGTTGCTCGTCCTAAGGCAGAAGATGGATGGGGTGTGATACATCGGTTGGTAGTAACCATTGCTGGACGCGAGCGGACTGCAAACATAGATTAACTCTATCTCCGGTAAGCTTTGAGATGTTTTCTCTGCCGGCATGACTGTTTTCATATTTACGGTCGGGTTCTACAAATGGTGGTTTCCCCTTTGTTTTCCCAGATGCTGCATTATTGCGGTCGTCTTTTTCGATGACAATTACTAACGGGCGTTGTTAAGTCAACAATCTACGTCCCGGTAAGCTTTTGTCTCCAATGCCGCAGTATAAGAAATGTGGCCATTCTTTCACGTTTCCCAGTTAGTGATTTATTCATTTTCCTAACAGAAATTCTGGCCCGAACTGGTTCCTTGCCTTCGCCACAAACGCCTGACCTTACTGTGAGTCTAAGTTTCTTTTACAAGCAGAAACTAACTGATCACGATCTGTAACGCATATGAGACTAGTGCCATGTTTAATGTTGTTTTTTTTAACTTTCAGACTTGAGGGCCTTTTCAGCGTTAAGACGCATGTAAGTGCTCCCGTAGTCCCATTACATTCTAATATTCAATTAATGGCATTTCAGTCTCTATTTTCTATCTTCAATTTCCAACTCTTCCACCCCTAGGATTTGAAGTTACTACCAACCGATGTATCACACCCCATCCATCTTCTGCCTTAGGACGAGCAACAATCAATGTGGTATGCTTTGTACTTTAAACTAGCGCATGTAGTGCATTATTGTTTGTTTCCTAAATAATTATTGTGATATATATTAAATAGGTTGCCTGCCCCTGCCCTGTCCTGATGAAGACCCCGCAGCAAGGGTACAACTAAATCCTGCGATATTTAGAGGGTCGAATCGTCGACAACTTTCCTCTTTGCGTCAACTTCACCCAATTCTTGATACACATTGTTGTGTTATGTGGAGTATGTTTCTTGGTTAAGTGATGCATTGAACCTTATGTTGGTCTACATTTTATTTGACACATGAATTGCCGTTGTGCCATTTGTTTGTTTTTAGAGTCACTATTTCCTATACACACCATCCTCACTTTATCACTTCCCTTATCCCTTGGGGCACTGCTTAGTTTATGAATGCTTATACAATGACATGATATTTAATATATCCCTACATTGTGAATAAATGCATTGTAGACCCATCTTTTGTCTATTGTTGTAAAAATAATTTGCATGTTTATGAATTGTTTTCTTTTTTGCTGGGACCCCCATTCTCAGTACTGTTATTACCCAGGTCCCAGTGACTCATTTCGGGTGAACCCTGTTGCCATACTCTAATGGAAAGAGGTGGCGGATTCCAAAGAACAGAAGCCTTAAAATGAAAGGAGCAGCCTCCAGCTCTGGCTGCATTGTAGACCCATCTTTTGTCTATTGTAAAAATAATTTGTATGTTTATGAATTGTTTTCTTTTTTGCTGGGACCCCCCAATCTCAGTACCTCTTTCTATCAGGTAGACTGAGAACCATCTGCATTTAATGAAATTCATGAAGACATGGTTATTCTCCAACGAAATGCCTGTCTTTTTTATTCTCTGGTAGGCTGATAGCCACAGATTATCCATCTTCAAGGTCTAGCACTCACAAGTACCATTTTTGGGGCGGCTATACACTTTATAAATCCCAATAATATAACATAGCATAGCCATGTTAAATTATAGCTTTCATAACCACACTTATGACACCTCAAATGAGATAATTTGTGAGAACACTGTGCATGGTAGAGTGGTGAGTTATAGTTAATGTGTTGTGGCTAGCGAATTGACTGTGTTCAGAGGTGCGCGAGTTATAGAAATTTGAAGGTGGTCCGTAAATTATAAATTTAAGGTATAACTATAACTTAAGAATGTATAATGCTTGGTTAGTTTAAGCCTGGGTTGCATAGAAAGAATTAATGAAGTTTGGCTAACTAAACGTTTTAACCTTTGCTTTGATTTTTTTCATTAAATATATATCATCAAAGTGCGTAGATGAGGAGTTAAGAATAGTAAAACTGTACTTCGCTATGGGAACTTATGTTTCAATATTTTTGGCCTCGATATTTGGGCTACTGTTTTATTCCAGAAAACAACCAATCATCATGAAGTAGTTTGGATATTGAATGTGGCTGCTGCAGAATACTGTCTGGAACCTGCAGGTCTGTATTAAAGTAAGATAGCAATGGTGGTTAATTTACTTTTTGTAAGGATCCTTGTATAACATGAAGATCACATCTTCAGGGCACAGATTTGAATCCTTGCAAATTGAGTGCAATCTTTTAATCTTCTAAGGCTAATGAATAGCATTGCTTTGGGTGAGTTCCTAAAATAATTTAGCTTGGATTGTGTATTATATAAATGATAATTATTACTTTATCAACATTCATAGACCTATTTACATCAGAAGCATACAAAGCGTTCATATCTCATTTTATTTCTTGTTCACTTTGTCAAGTGACACTCAAGGTTTATTTTACTTTCCTCTCATTGGTTTCTGAGTCTGGCAGCCACGAGTGAGTGTCAAGCTGGGATATTTTTAACTGCCCATGCAGGCCACAACTTACACAAAAGGAATCAATATTTTCTCAGATGGGAGGAGGACTGCACAGTGAAACACCTGTATAAACTTCAGCATCACAAGACACATACATGGAACGTGCACTTGTACTACTTGTCACTGCTGCCTGGTTGCCATTCTGTGCCAGCATTGAACTAAGCACATTTCTGCTTGCACAATGACCTCCGTCCAAGCAGACGAATCACAACATTTTCAATAGAGGCCCATGATCAGCCACCAGCCATTTGCAGCAGTGACACACAATTTTCAATCAGGCTGCTATAACTGTGGTCTGAAGGCTGCTGAAAGTGAACCGTTTTTCTCTCTTCCTTCTGAATTCCTGTGCTGTTTTATCTGTTCTTTGATCCTTTAAGGACCTCTTAAACAGTGGCGGGTGCTGCAATATTGAAGTGGGGAAGCGGGATGGGGAATAATAATTTCCAAAAATCTTACATCAGTACGCGGCCGTCTCGGTCCTCTTCTCTGGCTCTCCTCGAGTCCCAACATGCACTGGAGATCAAGCTCTCCCCCCAATGCTATGAGAGCAGTGCCAGGATTGGTCTGAGCGGTGAGATTTGTCGCTCAGACTTTGCGTAAGCGCCTGCAACATTTCTCCAACACAGCTGTGCAACACAGCTGAGTAGGAGAAACCAAAGTGTGCATGCCTGGCCGGCCTCAGACCGCCGGCCAAACAGACATGAACCCTTGTAGTGCACCTACAACTCCTCCCTGCTATGCCCGGCCCTGCCTCTTCCTACACTGCTGGCATCGGCTCAGACAGCGGCCATTTTATTTTTCTCTAGACTGTTCCTCAGCCATTACAAAGGAGCTGCCCCTGCTCTTAAACAAATGTGAATAAAACTACTTTAAAAAGTTTGTGTCAATGAAGTACAGCTCAAATGTTTTCATAATTTAGATGTGGATATGCTTGACATACAAAAACTGCACCACAAAATCAAATCAATTGCACTAAAACATATGCTAATAATTATTGTTTTGCACAACACTTTGATAATTTAGAGTATGGTTGTAATATAGGTGATTCCCTATTGAAGTGATGTGCTAAATTGCTGCAAGTGTCTCTTGGAAGGGAGCATCACAACAACAGAGGTGACGGTGTGAGCATTTGGCGCCAAAGCCCTGTCTCATTGCAGCCAACACTGCAGTGAGCTTGGTCTTTCTGAGCAGTTACATCCCCTTATAAGAGACCATGCTGGTCACTGTATCCACCTGTTGGGAAACTTTGAAACCGATCCTGATGAAGGCATGTCATTGTAAAAGACTCAGGATAAGCAATGCCTGAGTAGTTGACCTGAATTTCAGTCTTAATGTTGAGGCCAGAGAGGTGGAATTTAGGTGCCAGATTTACCACTTATTCACGCAGTGTAGTGCAGCAGCCGCAAATGCTGCGCTGTGTGAAAAGGAGAGAGGAGGAGAGCGCCATATTTACAGAAATATTGCACTCTTCTCCCCTTTCCCCAGCGACAGAGCTGAAATCAGTTGCTCTGCGCCACGGAGACACCTATGTGCCATAGTGACAAAGGTATCTCTGTGCGTCTAGCATCGGTTTTGTACTGAAAGGGTACGCTTCCAGTACAAAATACTATGCATATACTGACTTTAATACTTTTCCCTCTTTGTATGTGTGCTGTAAAACTGAATCGAAAAAAAAGTTTTTGTGCCAATTTGCGTTACTTTTGTGATGCAAACACGGCGTAAAATCTTAGTAAATCTCCCCCAAAGTGTTGATTTCCAGAGCAGTAGCCACCCCTAAACACGGAGGTTGACCTCCAATCTGGGGAACCGGGTTCGTGTCTCGGCAACGACGCTCAACATCCTGTGATTCTGGGCAAAACATTTCATCTCCCGCGCCTAACAAAAATGAATGTGTCCGCCTGTAACTAAACTGGTTCTTATGTAAAGTGCTCTGATACCTGATACCTTCGGGTCAAGTTTGCGCTATATAAAACTTCGAAAAAAAATGCTCATGGTTTTCCTTCAAATGCACTGAAATTCATTACAAATAATTCCACTTCTCTGCAGTATACCTCAAAATGAAACATTTGAAGTCAAGCAGAGTCTATCCAAAGGAAGCATCCCTGTTCTACAAGGGGGACACGTGTGGCTGTAGGATCAACATCCTTTTGGAAAGACGGCAACAGGTTTTTAACAACACAGGTGTTTGACGACAATAAATCAACACTAGGCGGACTGTACTTTTTGTAGCTTGGTTTAATCTCACAAAGAGGTGACCAGCTCCTCTTCTTATGGAAAATCCCTCTTTCTCTCCCACAATGCTTTTCTTCTCTGGAAAGTGTGCCAATGCCCCTAGAAGCCGAGGTGGCGTTTCACCAATCAATCAATCAGGATTTATTAAGCGCGGCCAATCACCCCATTGGTTACCTAGGGGCTTAACAGATATGTAACATGGATACATCAATAGAAACTGTAACGCTGAAATAGATCTGTTTGTTCTAGGGAAAGACAGCCAAATTATAATTAGCACTGTGAGAAAGGAAGATAAAAATGAAGTGCAAAAAATAGGAAATGAGGAAACATTCATTTCTGTTTAACGCATTCATTAATGTCATTGCAGATTGTGTGCTCAAGGGAAATGCAGACAGGGCGGGCTTGAACATTCTAATTTCTGCATAATGCAGTCAGCTCATTTAGAGTAATTATCTTCGTAGAGTTCAAAAGCTTGAAGAACCGGATTGACATTCACTTTGAGGACAATTGCGAGATATTTTTGCTGCCTTTTCTTTCTTGCTGACTCTTTGGAGGATAAGGGCACTTACAGAGATAAGTTTTAAGTTGGGTAGTGGAACAAAAATCCTCTTTCCATGGTCAATCCAGTTTTCAGAGCCCCAACTATTTTTATTTCATGTATATCGATGCCTCCCGCAGGATTGGGGTAGGGACTGGTCACACTTTCGGAAATCTGCTTGTTATGATTATATTCATCTATATTTTGTCTCAATGGCTTTTATCGCCAGCTGCGGTCCGTGCAGGTAACAGCGGTGGGGCGGTGGGGACACTGGGGGGGGTATTTCGAGGGCCGATGCTGAGGGAAAATTGAATAAATAATTAATTTTCCATAGGCATTGTCCCTCAAAATCCACTCACACGCGGCCACTCCGCCCCTCCGCTGTTACCTGCACTGACCGCAGCTGTTTATCGCCCACAAATGATACAGTTTTATTTGTTGATCTTTACATTTTCCTAGATGTATTGATATATGCAAAGCAATCAACAGTACTATATTAGCTGCATTATGTTTTCATTCCTCAATAAAATTCAGTAAAAAAAAAAAAGTATAATGATGCCTCTATGTGGCCTGAAGTTTTCTTTCAGATCGCTACACTTAATATGAACTGGGCAGAAAAATGTTGATCTACGGTGTATCTTTCTTCCTGGGATTAATGTTCTAATGTTGTGAGCTTCTATATTGCCTGTGTGTTAGCCATATTTTCCCAATATAAAAATGGCAGTTGGCCATTTTGAGCGTGCAATTAGATAATCACATGGTCTACTGTAAAGTGAATAATGAATTTATGGTAAAATGTATTATTGAAATCTAAACAAATAGGGGGCGATTACGATGCCGTAGTAAACGGCTCCGACCCTCGGTCAGATCCATTCCTATGGCATCATAATCAGCTGTTCAGATCCATTTCCGACCGACCCATTTGAATGGAGTTGGTCGGAAAGGAATCCGAGTTGGATTTCCGAATGACTTCCAACGGGCTTGGAGAGCCCATCTACCATTCAGAAAGCCTCCAGTAATCCCAAGCGCATCTCTTTCCACCCAAGGGATTACAATGTCGGATTCTGATAGCCTTTCTGTGCTGGCCTTTCTGACTTTGGGGGCCCCCAGCAGGGCCCCCATAGGTGCACGGCCTCCGGCATAGGTGCCCCCCCTGTTGATCCCTGCACCTTGAGGTGCCTGCCATGGGGTACAGGGATGAACTGTACCTCTTCTTTTTACAATGAGAGCACGGATTCTGGTTGGAATGCATGCTCCCATTGTAAAGATTAGGAGTGCGACAAAACAGTGGTCGGTCGCATCCCAATTGCTGGGCTGGGACTGCCGACAGGATGTCGGTCGATTAGTGTTTTCCTAATTACTTTTAGTTTGGAGTGGGAATAGTAAATGGGACCTCTGTCAACGCTTTGCTCAATGTGGTGAAGGTTAGATTTAAGAATAGTAAAGTTGAACCCCTCCCAAATTGCAACAATGTGGGGAAGTTTCAAAAGGGAATTGTAAATATGATTACCCCCCCAAGCTCCAAAATATTCCACAATGTGGTAATATTTGGAGTTTGAGAAGTAAATCTGCCCCCACCCAAGTTCAACACTTGCCGTTGAGTTTGGAGTGGGAATTATAAACCCCCCCTTCCGAAATCCAATAAATTCCTTAATGTGTTTATGGTTAAACAGGAATAGTAAATCTAAACCCCCTCCCAAACTACATTGCTTTCCCTAATGTGGTTACTTTTGTCGTGAAAATAGTAAATCTGAACCCCCCCATGCCTCCTTTCCCCCAGAGTCCGACACTGTCCCTACTGTGGTAAATTTATAATGGCTATAGTATATCTGAACCTTCAAAAGTCAAACACTTATCACAATGTGGTTGGACTGGGAATAGTAAATCAGAGACCCCCCCCACCGCACCCTCGGGTCGAACACAGTCACTAGTGTGCTTACGATTGTAGTTAGAATAGTAAACCTAAACCTTCCAAAGTCCAATAGTTTTCCCAATGTGGTTAAGTATGACTTTGGAGTAGTAAATTACATTTTCACAAAATCCAACACTTTCTTATTAGTTAGCAGTTTTTGGGATTTTATATTTTTTGTACGCATTTAGAGTATCATTTGTTTTTTTTATGTTGTTTTTATAATGTATTTTTTTCAGATTTTATACATTGTAAACAATTTCTAAACATCTCTTTTAACACATACTATTTTTGCTGTACATTATTTTTCAATAATTACATGCTTTGTCATTTTTTTTCTCCAAGGAATTGTGATTCTCCTATTAACATGACCAGAGAATCTGATTTAATTAAAGACAAGGAGGCTAACATTATGCATAAAATTATTATTTTTTTTAAATCTCCTTACTCTCTTACCTTTCCATTACTTTAAGCAACATATGAATTGTTGATACTGTTTACTGCTTATTTTATTCATTCTTAATGTTTTCTACATTGCTACTATGATTAGTAATATTAAGATTATTTCTGTCCTCTTACTGCGAATTTTCCGCAATTGACCCAGTTCCTATACCCTCAACACCCCCCCCCCGTCGACTTCCAATTTATGGTTGTCGTCCTCCTCCCACCTCCTCCCTTCCTCACCCATGCGGTCTTGTGTGGTTTCCCCTCTGTCCTCGAACGCTCCGTCGTGCCGCATTCGTTTTTTACTTCAGAATAACTGTAATTACGCATATGATATTGTTGTGGTGTGCCTGCATTTTTATTTGTTGTTATACATTTTTTTAAATGTTGTAGAATAATGATAAACAAACTTAATTATTATTTTTCTTTTTTTCAAACGTAATAGAGGATGAAGTACTCAAAATGTTGGTTATATATTTTTATGACTACTTTGTAATATATATTTATTGACAAAATAATTTGGTACAATTTTTAAACCCAGACTTTTTTTACTGTATTTTCTTATAGATATTTATATATAAAATGCATTTCTATGGGATGGAAGTATTTTGCTTCTTTTCATTTTTCTGGCATTATTTTCCTGTTTCTTTGATTTTGTAGACTTTCTTCGTCATCATGGGCTCAGTTTGTGGTCGCAGTTTCTCGTTGCTGGTCTCCTGCTCAGGTAAGACTAAATTATTCTTATTTTCTAAGGACTTAGTGGTGGAGAGACGTGTTTAGAGTTAGCTAGTCAGGTCTGTGTAACTGGATGTTCTATTACTGTATGTTGTTTTAGGTAGTATGTGTTAGCTAACAGTATTGTGGTAGGGCTTTTTGAGAAATGAAGCATTTCTTCATGACATGGGAGTTGGAAAGTCTTCTGCCATAGGTCATTATTGCTGATGGTGTTTGGTCAGGGGATGTGGAAGAAGTTTGTCAGACAGATGTTGATGAAGGTTTGGACGTGGTTGGTGGTGGCCACTATTGTCCACCACGTGTCTGCTCCATACCGAAGGATCGATTTTACGTTGGTGTTAAAAAGGCTGACCTTGGTTTGTCCTGTTAGGTCCTTGGAGCTCCAGATTTTCTTTAGCTAAATAAAGGCAGCACTTGCTTTGCCAGGTCTTGCCTTGACATTGGCTTGTGACACCCTGCTTGTCTATGACGCTGCCCAGGAAGGTGAAGGCCCCAAAATCTTCCAGTGCATCACCTGTAGAGTGACTTCAGTTGTGAGAAATGTGTTAGCCTTCAGGATTTTGTTTTTCCACTATGGATGTTGAGGCCAAGTTCTGCTGATGTGGCTTCCATATTGTTGGTCTACTCTTGCATCTGCAGATGGGTATGGGAGAGTAGGACAAGGTAATCTACACTGCAGAAACCAACACCGGCAACACCCTAAGATGCATCCTCCTCAATGTGCGCTCCGTGCACAAACACGCCGTGGAGATCTGGAATCTGCTCGACTCTCTTTCGCTCGACATCACCTTATTCACAGAAACCTGGGCCAATGCCTCCTCTGTCCTGACATCAACACCGCCATCCTGGATGGATGCAAGATCCAGAGGAAGGACCGCCCCAACCAGCAGGGAGGGGGCCTTGCCATCGCTCACAAAAACACCCTCAGGCTCACCACCTCCAGTGTACCCTTCCCGTCCGCCGAACACCTGCACTTCCAGATCCAGACCAACCCCAACTCCACGCTTCAGGGAACCCTTGTCTACAGACCCCCCGGGCCCCCTTCATCTCTGCCATCACCGACCTCATCGGACCGTGGCGACCTATTGGGGTGTGATCAGGATACTCAACAGAATCCGTAGTTATCTCTCCCTTCAGGCACGTAAGCAGATTGCAGTCGCCCTTGTTGGCTCCAGGTTAGATTACTGTAATTCTCTACACATGGAGTCCAACAAGGGCCTCATACATCGACTGCAAATCGTGCAGAATGCTGCAGCGCGCTTCGTCTTAGCCCTTCCTAAGACATCATCTGCTACCACCGCGAGGAGAGATCTCCACTGGCTTCCCGTCCAGCACAGAATCTACTTTAAAATTTTGTGCCTGACGTATAGAGCACTCGAGGATGGCTCTAAGGGTGCTATCAGCTCTCTATTTACCCGCTATTATCCAACAAGGTGCCTTCGCTCTGCGGGATTACTCCAACTTGTTGTCCCTCGTTTCAGGCTGACCAGATGGGGAGCTAGGGCCTTTTCCGTCGTCGCCCCTCAGCTCTGGAACGCCGTACCAATGGAGATTAAAACCTTACCTTCATTGGACCTGTTCAAAAAGGCCTTAAAAACGTGGTGCTTCTCAAGAGCCTATTAAGGATCAACTGCTTCGCCTTTGATATGAGCTGGTATTTTGAAATAGGCGCCTTGACGCCCATTGGGCTAAGTTCGCGCAGGATAAGACGCCTTTCATTCATTCATTCATTCATTGCACCCCACACCATCGCCACAATGTACTACATACTCATCGGAGACCTGAACTTCCACCTCGACAACACCTGCGGGCCTAACTCCAACACCATTTGCGACAACCTCACCAACATCAGACTCAAACAACTCGTCTCCACACCGACCCACAGGGCAGGACACACCCTCGACCCAATCTTCACAGCAGGGAACAGCGTTCACTTCAGCCACACAACGCAACCTCTATGGACCGACCACTATTGCGTATATTTCACCGTAGACAAAACCAGGGCACCCAAACCAGCGCCACGCCCACCATGAAGGTACTCAAGCAAGGTCACCGACGACCAACTCAACTTCGCCCTCACCCGAAACAACCACACTTTGGCATCTGACACCAACACGCAGCCTGAGAACTCCACACCTAGATTTCCAAATGTGTGGACGAGCTTGCCTCGCTACGCAACCCCGACAAACAGCGCCCCAGGAAAGCTGCCTGGTTCACCACCATTCTCCAAGAAGCCAGAGGCACCTGCAGATGCCTGGAGAAGAACTGGAGAAACACCAAGACACCAGAAAACCACACCACCTACAAAGATGCCATGACGGACTACCACAACCAAATCAGAACCACCAAGGGAACCTTCATCCGCAACAAAATCCTCTGCAACTCCACCAACTCCAAGGAACTCTTCACTGTCATCCAGGAATTCACCAACCCTTGCAGCGAAGCCACAGACATCACCCCGTCCCAAGCCCTCTTTGACAAGCTTGGAACCTACTTCCACCTCAATTTCAAAAACCTCTACGACAACTTTGTCGACCTTCCACATGACGCCACAGCCGGGCCGCCCCCCAGATGCACCATCCAGCCCACCATCCCTGCCTGGACAGCGATTACAACTTAAGAAACCACCTCAACCATGAAAGGTATCCACTCAGGGGCCCCGACCGACCCCTGCCCCCCTTACATCTACTACAGAGCTGCCACCTCCATTGTATCAAAACCACAACGTACCATCAACACCACCCTCAAAACATACACCTTGCCAGATGACTGGAAATGCACAGAAGTCTGGTCCCTGCTCATGAAGCCGACAACTGACCCCATCAACCTCAAGAACTACCGGCCCATCACACTCCGCCCCTTCGCAACCAAAGTTGCAGAGAAAACAGTCAACAAGGAACTGACACGATTCATTGAAGACAATGCCATCCTCTACCCATCCCAATCCAAATACCAAAGTAACCACAGCACAGAGACCACCCTACTCGCCGCCAGAGATGGCACCCGCACCCTCCTGGACCAAGGCCCCTACGTAGCCCTTATCCTACGCGACCCATCAGCAGCCTTCGACACCATCTCACACCACACACTAGTCGCCAGACTACACCGAGCCGGCATTTGAGGAACAGCCCAAGAATGGATCCGATCAATCCTCACCCAAAGAAGCCAAAGCCTGCCGCCCTTCCTCTCCGACCGCAAGGAAACCACCTGTGGAGCCCCACAAGGGTCATCACTAAGCCCTACCCTCTTCAACATCTACATGGACCCCCTCGCCGCCATCGTCCGACAGCACGGCCTCAACATCATCTCCTACGCTGACGATACCTAGCTCATCCTCTCCCTCACCAATGACCCCACCAGAAATGAATGCAGGATGTCACAGTGTGGATGACCAACAGCTGCCTTAACCTCAACCCCGAGAAGACAGAAGTCCTCTTCCTCGGACCCACTCCTTCAGCATGGGACAACACCTGGTGGCCGACCGCCCTCGGAAGCCCACCCACCCCCTCAAACCACGCCAAAAACCTCGGCATCGTTCTCGACTCATCCCTCACCATGAATCGACAGATCAACGCCGTCACCTCCAGCTGCTTCAACACCCTCCACATCCTCCGCAAGACCTTCAAATGGATCGCTAGCAGACGGGACTATGGAAACGCTCATTATCCCGGCATAAACAAGTCTCAACTCCAAAAACTCCAGACGATACAGAACACCGCCGCCACACTCGTCCTAGGCATGCCCCGGTAAGTATACATCAGCCAACACCTATGAAGACTCCACTGGCTTCTCGTGGAGAAAAGAGTCACCTTCAAAATCCTCACCCACGCCTACAAATGCCTACACATCACCGAACCCAAATACCTCAATGACAAAATCAATTTTCACGTGCCCAAAAGAAACCGCTGATCTTTACACCTCACACTGGCCAAAACCCAGCACATCGGCAGAACCAGAGCAGGATTAAGATCCTTCTCTCACATTTCAGCAAAAATCTGGAACGAGCTCTTGGCAGACATCAGACTTGCCCCTTCCCTGAAGACCTTCAGATAGGCCCTCAAGACCTGGCCCTTTGGCTAATCAGATCTGCGAACCCTCCCCTTCCCCCCAGCATCTTGAGACCCTCATGGGTGAGTAGCGTGCTTAATAACCCCTGATTGATTGATTGATTGATTGATTGTAGATTGGGCAGTTACCCAGGTTACATTTCTTGGGGATCTTGATGAGATATCCCTCTTTCCAGTCTGATGGCACCTTTTCCTCCTACAAAACACAAAGGAGCTCTCGGGTCTGGAAGAGGAAGCGTCGGCGGGCCAGAAGATGTGTAGAAACGAAGAAGGCGTTCCTTTAAAGGATGGTTTCCCTCACCCATCAGAGGTGGCATGCTTCATCATTGGGGAACTTCCTTGCACCATGAAACCTAGTCATGGTGCGGGCTATAACCGCCTCACTGAGAAGGAGGTGCTCAGGGATGTTTTGTATGTTAAAAGGGGTATTACTAAAACCCAATGCGAGCTACAAGATGTGATGAAGGATACAGTGCAAGTGATATTGGCAATTAAAACTAGCTACAGGGATTGACACATGTTTTTATTCAGGCTACCATGCAATAGGATTAAAAAACATAGGATACAACGGGAACCATTTGACCCAGTTGTGTTGTGCTAAATTAACATGTTTCAGCCAATGACCCAGTGAGTGTTGTGGCTTTCTTCAGGATCCACTCTGAGCTACTGCTGTGAATGTGGTATGTACAAAAGAAAGTGCATTAATAAGGTATATTCATTAAATACAAAACCAGTGATTCAAGGTTTTCAAGATGGTGGATTCACTTTCACTGTCTGTTAGAAAACACAAACAACATACCATACAGTTTTAAGAATTTTTAACAGATCTCATCTCAGCCTACTACTTTAATATTGCGATACAATATATGAACACAGATACTTTGCACGTGTGTGTAAGAGAAAACCCCCAATGACCTCCTGGTGAATCTCTGGCAGTAGGGAAATCAAGAAATAAAACCTAGTTTACCATGAACGGATGTCTGAAAGGGGCCCTTACCTATAAAAAGTTGGGCATAGTGCCTCTGCTGTCCTTGGCATAGGTGCTCAAGGTGCAGGCATGTCTCCAACCTGTCTGATAAAGGTAGGAACGTTAGCAATAAATATGAAGTAGGGATGTAAGCATAGTTGAAAATGGAGACCAAATCGCCATCTAGATAGGAAAAAACAGACAGAACTAAGTGCACAGTGTTACAGAGAGGGAAATCTCTCCCTTAGATGTTGGAAGGTACAACAGTCTTGCTATTTCGATTGTGTGCAGTTTAAGGTAAATATAACTAGGAGTGAATAGCATACCGGCATCAGAAAATCTTGTTTGCAGTAAAGTTATTATTTTGTCTTAAAAAGAGAAAACAAAAGCCATGCGGGAGCAGGTGGATAATTAACTCAGTGTAAAGCAAAGGCGGTCTGTTGTATCTCACTACTTTGTGTTTTCTTAATAAAAGAGTGGAAGGAAAAGAACTGTGGAGGAATGGTTAGGCAAGTAACTTGCTGTGAAACGAGAAGCAGACTAAAGTATCCCTCTACTACATCTACATCCAGTGCATTGTGTATTACAGCAGTTGTTTATTGCCAATACAATGAGTACAAAAGTACAAAAAGGGAGAGATGCAGTGTGGAATGCTGTGACAGATGTAGTGCAGGACCCCAATAAAAAGATTAAAGAGCCGAGCGCTACAGCATGAGCTATAAGTGGGAGACCGGAATATGTTGTCTCGGCATATACTATAAGCTGGAGGCCGGCACAATTTCAAGGACTTACCTAAGTACATCAGTTGGAAATACAATTGGCCATGCCGAGGGACAGGAACATCGGGGAACGGCCAGCGCCCGTGAGTGACTTATACTCTGGACTGACCCGTTCACCAAACATTTTCTGTTTATCAGCAAGTCATGCCGGGAAATGTAGTTTTGCCAGTTTCAAGTAACCTAACACAGATCTGTATGAACGGGAAACAGTTGTATAAAGTGGCAGGTATTGAACATCAGGAACAATGAGGAATGTTAACAAAATAATACACTTGTTCAAGACCACTCAGGTGTTGCTTTCAGGGAGATGTAGTGCAGAAAATGTAGTGTAGAATTGACCAAACATCTCAGGATCCCTGTAAACAGAGGAGTGCCTATACCCGGGTGCAAAAGTCACCCACGTATCTGGGTGCAAACAGTCACCCATACATTAAAAACAGGGAAGAATGGAGAAAGAGTAATCCTAGGTAAAAAGTACCCTGATGGGAGAGGGAAAGACATTATACTTCCTCTGCTGCCCTCACACACCCGGGGGATGTCATGCTTCATCATCGGGCAATTTGCTCCTCGTAGGGCCGGCGCTGCAATTCCCTAGGGGTCCCCCGAATGGTCACTTTGTCGGAGATCTTTTAGAGGATTAGCCGGATGTTGCATGCGGGTGTGTGGGGAAGGGTATGGGAGGGTAAATCAATAACGTGCAAACATGATAGTGTAGTAAAATCAAGGGTATATAAGCAGCGACAAGATTGTCTAGGTAACCCTTGGCAGTTAAACGTACTGCTTAAAAATGACTGACCCCACAAGGCCCACTATGCCTGGGTGTCACTAGTCGGGGTCAACATGCTTCGCGCCTCAATCGCCCGTAGGTCATTGGCGCTTCATCAGGACCAAAAACAAAGTGAAGTGCACATGAACAAAATACATAAAAGTTAAAATGAGAACCCTCTTATCTCATCCAGGGCGGATCAGGGGACCTGTGTCCCCACTATGTGGTTGTAGCTGCTACATAGAAACTGCTCCTGGATGATACCTAGAAAAAAAGAAAGCAAAGTAAGCCGTATGTGAGCGTCAGTAACAACTTGATGCATCACAAAGTGTCACTTATGTGTACACAGCGCTTCAAATAGAAAGATTACGCGGGCACACAAGACTAGTCCACAGTAGATCAGGGGCTGCTAGTTCAATGAGCCCTTTGGCTCAAATAACGCATTTACTGGTGTTAAAAGGCAAATAACCTTGGCTGTATAAGGATGATTACACGTATAACAACTATCAGGCAGAAATCTGCCAATGTAGAAAATTGGTAAAGGTACCAAACCGTGGGGTGGGTAGTTTACATCACAGTGCTTACCAAATCCTAGTTGGAGCTCTCCTCCAGTGGTCAAGGGAATGGACGCCCTTAAAAAGTCAGTCTATGGAAACAATAAACACAACCCAGGTACATAAGCACAACGGGAAAAGTAGCGATGGAGTAAGGTGGAATTAATTGAAATGGCACTTACTAAGTAATGCGGGTGTAGCCTCTAGTACACCTACCCCTGTCCAAACGCTCACCAGGAATGAAACAAGGCGGCGAAATGCAGAGTTTAAATGAAAGGATCGGGCGGGGCGAGGGAAAAGAGAGGCGGTAACTCTCTACGGTGAAGCCTTGCAAGGAAGTGTTAAATTGCGCATGTGCGACACAGCGAAGCAGCGGCGCATACGTGATAGCCGTGCACACCGCTCCCTCGCTTCTGCGCACTGGCTTCATAGTCAAGGAAAATAACAATGCCGGTAATGATTAAGAGTTTATATAAATATGCTAAATTAATACGGTTTTAGTTACTCCTTACTAGCTAAGGCCTTCCCGTATGACACAGGTCCTAGTAACATGATTGGACCACACCTCGACAATTAACTTAAATCTATGTAGAAATTTCCCATTTGTAACAGGTCCTGATATAATGTCTGGACCACATCTCGAAAAATAATAACTTCAATCTATGTGAATGTTACCAAATTCACAACCATCAACACATAGTTGATGCTTAGGCCATAAGGTGGGGGCTAGGAGAATACAGCCAAATTGCCTAACACAGAGGACCGTAATGTAAGTCCTAACGTATATTATTGCAAAGAATTGATCCCCCGGAATTATCCCAAGTTACCAGTTCAAGGCATCACATAAGGTCAGCGCCCAACGACCCCGAGGACCCGTCTCGTGTGCCCACTTGAAAAGGGAAGGAAATAGGGTAGGTCCCACGGCCGTGCAGCCGTGCATAATCTATTCAACAAAAGAGAGGGGGGGACCGAGGAGCCAATAAAGGTCCAGTGTCCATGCTCCTAAACCAAATCTGTTCACAAAAGGAGGACAAAGTTCCTATACCCGGGTGCAAAAGTCACCCACGTATCTGGGTGCAAACAGTCACCCATACATTAAAAACAGGGAAGAATGGGGAAAGAGTAATCCTGGTAAAAAGTACCCTGATGGGAGAGGGAAAGACATTATACTTCCTCTGCTGCCCTCACACACCCCGGGGGATGTCATGCTTCATCATCGGGCAATTTTCTCCTCGTAGGGCCGGCCTGCAATTCCCTATGGGTCCCCCGAAGGGTCACTTTGTCGGAGATCTTTTAGAGGATTAGCCGGATGTTGCATGCGGGTGTGTGGGGAAGGGTATGAGAGGGTAAATCAATAACGTGCAAACATGATAGTGTAGTAAAATCAAGGGTATATAAGCAGCGACAAGATTGTCTAGGTAACCCTTGGCAGTTAAAGGTACTGCTTAAAAATGACTGACCCCACAAGGCCCACTATGCCTGGGTGTCACTAGTCGAGGTCAACATGTTTCGCGCCTCAACCGCCCGTAGGTCATTGGCGCTTCGTCAGGAGCAAAAACAAAGTTAAGTGCCAAAGGGCTCATTGAACTAGCAGCCCCCGATCTACTGTGGACTAGTCTTGTGTGCCCGCGTAATCTTTCTATTTGAAGCGCTGTGTACACATAAGTGACACTTTGTGATGCATCAAGTTGTTACTGACGCTCACATAGGGCTTACTTTGCTTTCTTTTTTTCTAGGTATCATCCAGGAGCAGCTTCTATGTAGCAGCTACAACCACATAGTGGGGACACAGGTCCCCTGATCTGCCCTGGATGAGATAAGAGGGTTCTCATTTTAACTTTTATGTATTTTTTTCACGTGCACTTCACTTTGTTTTTGGTCCTGACGAAGCGCCAATGACCTACGGGCGATTGAGGCGCGAAACATGTTGACCTCGACTAGTGACACCCAGGCATAGTGGGCCTTGTGGGGTCAGTCATTTTTAAGCAGTACCTTTAACTGCCAAGGGTTACCTAGACAAACTTGTCGCTGCTTATATACCCTTGATTTTACTACACTATCATGTTTGCACGTTATTGATTTACCCTCCCATACCCTTCCCCACACACCCGCATGCAACATCCGGCTAATCCTCTAAAAGATCTCCGACAAAGTGACCCTTCGGGGGACCCGTAGGGAATTGCAGCGCCGGCCCTACGAGGAGCAAATTGCCCGATGATGAAGCATGACATCCCCCGGGGTGTCTGAGGGCAGCAGAGGAAGTATAATGTCTTTCCCTCTCCCATCAGGGTACTTTTTACCTAGGACTACTCTTTCCCCATTCTTCCCTGTTTTTAATGTATGGGTGACTGTTTGCACCCAGATACGTGGGTGACTTTTGCACCCGGGTATAGGAACTTTGTCCTCCTTTTGTGAACAGATTTGGTTTAGGAGCATGGACACTGGACCTTTATTGGCTCCTCGGTCCCCCCCTCTCTATTGTTGAATAAACAGAGGAGTGCGCCAGGGATGTGTAATGGCGCCCACCCTATTTTCCCTATCCATCAATGGGGTGGTTAGTTTTTTACAAGAACTTCCCACGGATGCCCCTTCCATGGCAGGAGACAGGGTTGCTACCCTGCTCTACGCGGATGACACTCTCCTCTTGTCTAAAACTCTGGCTGGGCTCCAGAAGCTCTTAGATAGATTTCATCACTTCTGTGAATCCAGGGGGATGGTTGTTCACACATCCAAAACTAAGCTTATGGTGTTTAATCCCTATAGGCCATATAAAGGTAATTTTACACTAGATGGAACACGCTTAGATCGAGTCTCAACGTTCGACTATCTAGGTATTCGGCTTGCTGAGAAAATGCATTGGCGGCATCACATCAATAAAATGCTTTTGAGCCACAAGCGTGTGGTAGGAACACTACTCGGAGAACATCGCTCCTCGCAGAGCAAATCTGTGGCTCCTGCTCTCACGATTTATGCAGCCAAAGCAGTTAGCTCAGCCCTCTAAGGTGCCGAATTATGGGACTTCGACAATGTGGATGGAATTAGTGGATCTGAACACAAATTCTTTAGAGATCTAGTGATGCTTCCTAGCCAGGTACCATTATAACCTTTGATGAGCTACTTGGGTAGGTGCTCTTTTAAAGATATAGCCAGGCTACGGCCCCTGTTATTCTGGGCTCGCCTGCGTCGGACCCCTGAGCTTGCTAGCTATGCCTCTGCGTTCACAGATTTGATAGTCCTGGATGGCAACCAAAGAATCAGCTGGCTCCTTAATCTAAAAAAGTTAGTTTTAGCGCTCGGCTTGAAGGATTCGTGGGAAACCCAAACCTCACCTAGTACGGCCAACCTCAAAAAGCGCTATTGGGCTTGGGTAGATTCACAAGAGCATAGTAATTCGAGATTAGGAAGGCTAACAGAAGACACAAGCAGCGCATATTTTTAGAACCATACTTAGATTTTATCCAGACGCCATGAGACAGGGCACTTTATATTCAGTTTAGGGTAGGCACACTCCCCGATATGAGACTTAATTGCAAAGTGGAGTGCCCTGCATCAGTCAACAGCGGACTGCCCCTTCTGTACGGCTCCAACTGAAAGTGTGGCTCATTTTATGTTTGCTTGCCCTTCCTATAAGAAGGCAAGAACAAGATGGTTAAAACCTATCTGTGGTCTACTAGGCACCCATGAACATAGTGTTGCTTCATGCATTTTGAAAATGCATGCACGGACCCTCCTGGCCTGCGGCGTGGCCAAGTACCTTGGCCGTGCCTGGATAGTAAGGTTTAAATCTCTACGTGTTACACTCTAAATTAATTATTGTGTTTTTTAATATTTTTAACTGCTCTGCTCATTTTTATTGCACTGTCACTTAATACTCTTTTAAACAAACAAGCTGGAATTGGATTATTTTATAGCTACACAAATTTCCTAGCTGAAATAGTCTGCCCTTATTTTCCTCTGGAAATTTGAACTTGCTGTTTTTTGGACTGTATATTTTTTAGACCATGGTTCATCTGATAACTCGTATTTTTATGTTGGTTGTATGTATGTTATTGCTTTTAAAATCCTTGTTATCGAATAAAGCTACTTTTTGACTTTGACTTTGACCAAACATCTCAAGCTAAAGAGACGGTCAGAAGCCTAATTGATAGCCCCATTCTAATTAAAGTGGCTGGTCAATTGGTGTATTAGGCTAGCTGTAAATTGGTGTATCATGAGTAAGTATGGGCGAAATTTGCGAATTCGTGTTCCGCGAATTCACACGAAATCGAATTCGCAACCCGCAAAAACTGCGAATTCGTGCGAATTTTTTTTTTTGCGTGTTCGCTGGGTTTTTTGCGTGTTCGTGGGGCTTTTTGCGTGTTTGCGGGCTGCTTGCATGGCGAAGTTACCCATGCGGTCGTATATGGGCACAGCACCCTCTGGTTCACCACTGCCACCCTCTGGTTCATCACTGCTACCCTCTGGTTCACCACTGCCACCCTCTGGTTCTGTAGTGTAGTTCCTATTATCCCTATAGTCCCTGCGCATTGGAATAACATAAACAGCAGTGTAGACGTAGAAGTGCGGTCTTCCAGGTTTCTACTGACTATGCTAAACTTAATTGGGTTTGTACCAACTAGCTCAGAGGTCACTGGAAACTTTCTTGACTGAATAGGAAGTGATCAGCTTCCCTGGTACAGACAAGAAGGGATTCAGTTTTCCAACAACCGCATAAACATGACAACTTTGCTCCTTAGAATAAGAGTCAATCTCTAGAGTCGTGTGAAACAATAGACAGCTATTTCACTCAGTCAGTTGTGCAGATTACTTTCACCAGTATGCAGAGAATAGAGGGACGGGCGTTTTCAATAAAAGGTATTATTTATTGAACAGTCTTTCTTCTCATGCAAGAGAAATGAATTGCCACAATTGCAAGACTTGTTATTATAAAAAGTGCGTACAGTAAAAGGAGGATTGCGAAATAATACTGTCAAAGCATTGATATGGTTTCTTAGCCATACAATGGTTAAAATGAATAAAATATATACATTCATATATACATTTGACTAACGTACTCAACTGGTGCTTCTAACTACGCCTACCCCAGTGTACCTGACCCAAGCCTAATACTTGGGAGGGAGAAAGTAAGTAGCAGTTTAGTTAAGTTGATTTTGCCATGAGTTTGCTTCAAGAATTCTCTCTAAGGGTTTAGTCAACACCATACCTCTGGAATAGAATGTTGGAGGGCTGGTATCTCCTTTCAGGACTCGATATTCCAGTCACCCGCAAGGGTAGGATGGAAGCGCCGGAGCTGGATTTCCTCGGCAGGAGAAAAGACAGCGTCTTTCTCAGCGCGTCAAGGAGGAGGAGGGGCAGCGTCCGTGGGCTTCTCGCATCTGCTGGGCTCTGCAAGGGACAGCTGTTCTGCTCCTGTATTCACCACACCATCGCATTTGCCTAAGGCAACGTTGGTAATATTTATACCTGAAAGGTGCCTTGTTTGACGGAAGTTTTTGGACATACGACGTCAATAAAGATGTCACTCGGAACTGGTCGTTCTTACAGTGCTCATTAGAGTTCTATTACTAATAAAAACAAAGCAAGCGAGGCTTTCCCAGGTTGCTGGGGGTTTATCTTGTTGAAGAACTTGGAGTGTAATCTAGGAATCTAAGATAGTGGCTGTGTCATCTACTAATGAGCTGCAGAGGCGAGGTTCTGAAATATGGCTCTGATCGTTTATGCCAGAGATGAGTTTCTGAAATATGGCTCTGATCGTTTATGCCATTATAGGGGTATGGATGGATTATAGCCGTATAGGGGCATAAGGTCACAATATTGATCGGGGTCCTAGATTAGAACACGACAGTTCACCCCTGCCACCCTCTGGTTCACCCCTGCCACCCTCTGGTTCACCACTGCCACCCTCTGGTTCAGCACTGCCACTCTCTGGTTCACCCCTGCCACCCTCTGGTTCAGCACAGTCACCCTCTGGTTCACCACTGCCACCCTCTGGTTCACTACTGCCACCCTCTGGTTCATCACAGCACCTCTGGTTCACCACTGCCACCATCTGGTTAACCACTGTCACCCTCTGGTTCACCACTGCCACTCTCTGGTTCACCACTGCCACCCTCTGGTTCACCCATGCCACCATCTGGTTCACCACTGCCACCCTCTGGTTCACCCCTGCCACCATCTGGTTCATCACTGCCACCCTCTGGTTCACCTCTGCCACCCTCTGGTTCACACCTGCCACCCTCTGGTTCAGCACTGCCACTCTCTGGTTCAGCACTGTCACCCTCTGGTTCACCCCTGCCACCCTCTGGTTCATCACTGTCACCCTCTGGTTCATCACTGCCACCCTCTGGTTCACCACTGCCACCCTCTACCGAGACCTTTTGTGACACAGCAGCAGCACAAAAGATGCGCCATGGTGCTGGGTATTAACAACATGACGATTCTGAGAGATGCGTCACGTTGTAAAGCCCTGCATCATCAGGAGGCGTTCCAGGCAGGGGAAGGCGTTCCTGCACAGGAACGCCTCCTAAAAGTGGTTGAGTGAAATCTACAAGATTTCACTCAGTAACTTTTAGGCCAATACTGCATCAAAACCCTGCACCTGCTTGAAGCAGGCGTAAGGCTTGATGCAGCATTGGGGAGATAGGGCCCCCCAGAGCATTGCAGGAGCTACGTCGCAAGCGCGACGCAACTCCAGCAATGCGCTGCTTTTACAGCGCAGATGCGTGACGCATCTGTGCCATTTTTGCCACATGGTGCGTCGCATTGTAAATGTGGCGCACCATGGGTGGCGGAGCTGCGGCGCACAATAACTGGCGCATCCCTGGGGATGCACCAGTTATTGTAAATCTGCCCCTATACATTTAGCCAACGAGGGAGCACTTACTGATTAGACAGTAGAAAGTACTCCAGTTGAGTAGAGGTATTGCACAAAAAGGTGGCATCTTCCTGGACAAACACGCAGGGCGGGATTCATTCTGCCCTCTGTTAGACTCATTTTTCCCTTGTTTTTGTGCCCTTCTGCCCCCTGTTAGACTCGCTTTTTGTGCCCTTCTGCCCTCTGTTAGACTCGTTTTTTGTGCCTTTCTGCCCTCTGTTATACTCGTTTTTCCCTTGTTTTTCTCCCCTTCTGTCCTCTGTTAGACTGTTTTTTGTGCCCTTCTGCCCTCTGTTAGACTCGTTTTTACCCTGTTTTTCTGCTCTTCTGCCCTTTGTTAGACTGCTTTTTGTGCCTTTCTGCCCTCTGCATCACCATATCATCACTCAGCGCTACCCCAGCATCACTCAGCACCATCACATTATAACTCAGCACCACCACGTTATCACTCAGCACCACCACAGCACCACTCAGCACCACCACAGCATCACTCAGCACCACCACAGCATCACTCAGCACCACCACAGCACCACTCAGCACCACCACAACACCACTCAGTGCCACCACAGCATCACTCAGCACCACCACAGCATCACTCAGCACTGCCACATTATCACTCAGCACCACCACAGCACCATTCAGCACCACCACAGCATCACTCAGCACCACAACAGCATCACTCAGCACCACCACAGCACCAGCACCACTCAGCACCACCACAACATCACTCAGCACCACCACAGCACCACTCAGCACCACCACAGCACCACTCAGTGCCACCACAGCATCTCTCAGTGCCACCACAGCATCACTCAGCACCACCACAGCATCACTCAGCACCACCACAGCACCAATTAGCACCACCACAGCACCACTCAGCGCCACCACAGCATCACTCAGCACTACCACGGCATCACTCAGCACCACCACATTATCACTCAGCACCACCACAGCACCACTCAGCACCACCACAGCATCACTCAGCACCACCACAGCATCACTCAGCACCACCACAGCACCACTCAGCACCAGTCAAGCATCACTCAGCACCATCCCAGTATCACTCAGCACCACCACAGCACCACTCAACATCACCACAGCACCACTCAGCACCACTACAGCACCACTCAGCTCCACCCCAGCATCAATCTGCACAACCATTCAACAGCAACTGGTTCAAATATGTTCTCTCAATGTTTCAAACTTTATTACAAATGTCACAAAAAGATGTTAATATTTCACTTCTGTTCTTGGATTTTCGTCACAATAAAATACACTGAACATAATCTTCACAAAAGTTATTTACAAAAGTTTAATCTATTGCCATTATAAATTAAAATCACTTTTATTTAAGTATTAATTATTTAAAAAAATTAAAAGCCATTGTAATTTGTAATATCAATACAGCTAAGTCACGTAAATACAAAACATGTTGCATTACAAATGCTATAGGTGTCACATTTGCGAAAGTTATAACTATTGGCATTGTAAATGACAAAGCTATTAATTTAGCTATTTTCAAAACCAACCCATAAATAAAAAAAATTGTCATTTACAAGACCAATAGCTCAAACTTTCCTAATGCGAGACCTATTGCATTGCAAATGCTTGTTTTTATATCTGTCAGTGATTCCTATTGAGTTTTAATTTTTGTGACAGGCGCCTCATTGCCTACTTGTAACTATTCTCTGACCCTGCTTCAAGGGTGAGAGCAGGGTCAGAGAATAGTTGCAAGTAGGCAACGAGTCGCCAGGAAGCACTTACAGGCTTACAGCAGCAGGTGCCCAAGTTGAAGTTAATTTCTTTGTAACCCTTTTGTAAAAGTTTACAAAAAATTAGCTTCAACTTTTGCACCTGCTGCTGTAACCCTGTAAGTGCTTGGCTGAAAATTCGTCCCTGCTGATTCGCGGATTTTACCGCGATTTCGCGAGATTCGCGGATCGCGAAATCGCGGAAAATCAGCAAATTCCACGAGCGGAACAAATTTTCAGCCCATGCTTAATCATGAGAGAGAGAGAACCATGGTACCTATTGGCAGTCCCCAATTTAAACACCCATCTATGTTCAATTCTGAGTAGAGTTTTTGTCAAGTTGGGTTTAGTGGAATCAGATACGGTTTATCCAGCACAGTCCATCTGTCATGGATTCACCCCCCCCCCCCGCGCGTGCACGCAGCGATTCAGCGACAGCAGCGTAGCCTATCACGGGGGTCAGAACTACGGGAGCCAGAATGCTTTGCGCGATCGGCGCGCATCGGCAACGCCCATAAAAGGTGTACTCAATCAAGGAATGGCGTTGGATATTGAGATTCTTGCCGACCTTCCCGTTGTGTGCAGACTACGGACCTGTGCTTCCAGCTTCTGTTCCGTGAACCTTGGTCGGAGTTCCAGCGACGTTTGGAGGTAAGACAGAGCGGCTGCTCTCTTTACCTCTTCTCGGTCGAGTGTTTGTTGATACGCTCCCGAGCAAGGATTGGGCAGAGACGCACACCACGGAGGTGTTTTCTGCGTCTCTGCTTGGGTTTCTTGTGCCTATAGCCTTGGATTGTAAACAGAGAGTGTGGGTGCGTCGGACACTTGAGCACTACACTGGGTGCAGGGTTAGCGTCCCGTTACATGATTTAAGGGCGTTGAAGGTCGAGCGGCTGCTCCCTAACACCCAATATGAACTCTGTGGTAGAGTGCCCGGCTGGGCATTCCCGTGTTCGTCTACAACAGCGCCATAACTGCTTATACCAGAACTGTACACAGGGTACAAAGCGAACTCCCATTAGCCACCCTCGAGCGTCATTTCTGGCCGTTACTTTGCACAGTGCCCTCCGTTGGAGGAATACCGGGACCGGTATTCATGCGGAGGACGGTTGGAATCTTAGCCCTACTTGAGAACTTGGGCGTCTAATGGATATCGTTGACTAAACTTTATTGTTTATTGAATATTGCTTTCTTTTCCTTTTTACTGCCAGCCAATAAAGGCTTTTTGGTAAAGTAACCCTTGGAGTATCCCTGTTGTTGTGTTTACCAGTCCTGCCCGATCCCGAGAACACACGGTAGATTACACCATCTCAGATCCACTGGAAGATTGTTTTTTTCTAAAAAGTGTTTAGTGAGCTTGGTTTCTCGCACCTGATGGTGCTTTTGTGTTCCATAATTCGGGTATTTACTCTGTGCATGGTCATCCCCACATATCTTAAGTTGCAGGGACAGGTAATGAGATATATTAAATGCTTGCTGTTGCAGTTAGTGTGTTGTTTCAACACCCAAGGCTTGTCAGTCTCAATATCGATGGTTTGTGTAACTTAAGTCTGGGCGCATACTTCACAGGATCCACACGGGTAGTACCCATGGACAAGTGTAAGACTCCAAAGAGTGTTTTGTCTGATGTTCAGTTTGGGTTTAGGTCTGGTGTGGACCAGTCTGTCTTTCAGATTGTTGCTGCTTTTGAAGGCAAACAGAGGTTTCCATAGAGAATGGTCACCCTTTTTTAAAATGTGCCAATTCTTACAAATCACTTTTTTTTATCTGGTTTGACAAGGAGCACAAGGTGTGTACAAATGCCAGCCTGTCAACAGGTTCTTTGTCCGATGAGGTGTCTAACAGAGCCTCCCAGTTGTTGTTCCATGGTCTCCTGGTGGACTTCTTAACCAGGGATGAGGGGTAATGTCAGTCAAAGAGTTTGTGCCTCAAATTTGCAGCATGCACCTTGTACGTCTCTGTAATACTGAAGTTTTGTCTACGTCTCAGAAGCTGGCCAAATGGCATGTTATCACATAAAGATTAAGGATGATAGCTGTTGTAGGACAGTAGAGCATTTCGGGCTATGGGCTTCTTGTATAGCTCAGTTTCTAGGTGGCCAGCACATGGAACAATAAGTAGATCAAGAAAGGGTTCTGAGTATTGAGTCCAACATGGAACAATTCAAAAGAGGAAGCGTCTCCATGCCAAATCACTAGGATGTAGTCAATATAGCGCTTCCATAGAATTATATGGGCGTGGTGTGGATCCTGCGCTACCAAGACCTGCTCATTTTTTAACGCATGTATGTAAAGATTCGCCAGTCTGGGGGCGAAGGCCCTGCCCATCGAAGTCCCAGATGTCTGGAGGTACAAGCGTTTCTCAAATTGGAAAAAGTTAGTTGTCTCAGCCAACGTTCCTCACTTCATGATGAAGGAGATGGGGGTAATGGTATTTGGATCTTTGACCCGGAGGAGGGCTCTCACAGTGGTCAGTGTTTTATCCTGTGGGATACAGGTATAGAGTGATTCGACATCAAATGCTACCAGATTGTTAGTTTCTGCTTCAAAAGTTGTATCCCGAAGTTGGCAGAGAACATCTTTAGTATCTTGTACATATGTTGGCATCTGGGTGACTAAGGGTCTCAAAAAAGGATCCTCAAATTGAAATAGTGGTTCAGTGATCGAATCAATTCCAGAGATGGTGAGTCTCCCCTGTGGTGGTCTTTCTGTCTTGTGGATTTTGGGGAGGATGTAGAAATATAGGGTGATGGGCTTGTTTGTTATAAAAAAATCAGCCTCTTTTGGCGTTATCCGCCCATTGTCTAGAGTCTCACCTACCATGTGACTTTTGGGTGAGAACAGTCTCTTTGTAGGGTCTCTTGTTCGGAGCCGGTATGATGTTGCCACCTTAAGTTGTCTAAAGTATTCAATCCTATAGGTAGTTGTGTCCATAATTAATTTGGCTCCTCATTTGTCCCCTGGTTTTATTATGATAGACTTGTCCTCACTCAAAATCCGCAGGGCCATTTGTTATTTTTTGGGAAGGTTATGATAGACCTGAGGCGTGTTTACTATATTCAGATTGAGGCAGTTCAAGACTGCTTTCTCAAAGGTAGCCACTTCGGCCGGAAGTAGAGCAAATGGTGGGTTGAACAGAGATTTTATGCTCAAATTGGTATTTGTGGCAGGCATCCCTGGAGAAATGGAGTCTGATTTTCTGGAAGAACTGGAACAGTTCCTGATGTATCTGAAAGAGGTCTCCAATGTAGGTCGGCACGAACCCAAGACCTCGGTTGAGCACTTGTCGCTCATCCTCCGTCTGTGTTCCTTGACTTAAGTTCACGACTAGGTTGGATCTCTGCTCGACCCTGGTTGCGCTGTTGCCTTCGTCATGCTCTGTGCGTTGCAGGGGGACACTGGAGGGCTCCAATGTACATGTTGTCTCCTTCTTCCTCTGGAACGTCCACGTCCCTGCCCTAAAAAAGCCAGCTTATAACTCAGAGGTGGTGAAGGTTTAAAGCCCATCATGGGCTCTTGAGGGCCTAGTCCAGACAGATGAAAGGAAGGATAGGCCCATGGGTTTGGAGGCCACCATTGGTTGAGTGGGGACCTGTTTGGTGTCCACACCATCTCTCTTACCCTTTCTTCTGGGTGGTAGGTTGGGGATTGTCAGTACTTGAGTCAGAATCACTGGACCGCTCATCTCTATCTGATCATTAGTAACTTGAGCTGTAACAACACCCTTTTAGATTGAATTCTGGTTGTTTGTTACCATCACTGGTGTATGGGTAGACTTTCTCAAGAGCGAATCTCGTGAGGTCTTTTTGGAATTTGTTCATTTTTGTGGTTAACAGTGACTCCTCATATTCTTTAGTTGTTTTTTTAGTCTCATCAAAGATTATTTTGTAGTGTAGCTGTGACTGTTGTTTTAAGTTGGGCCTCTAAGGTCTGGATTTCAATCAAGATATTGTCAGCGATACGTTTTGCTGTACTTATGATTAATATTAGCCAGTCTCTAGTATATTGCCATGCAATCAGATACCAGTCATTCATGAAGTTCCTTATCTTCTAGAAAGAGTCGGGGGCTCCTTTGGGTTTTGTAAATTGAATTAGGGGAGTTCGCCCTTGCTGGTCTTTAAACCTCCTCTGGCACCTCTTTTGTGTTCCTTTTCCTTCTCCCAGATCCTTCCAAACATGGGGGTGAAGCATGTCTGCTGATGTTTCAATGCCTGCCTTCTGCGCCTCTGCAGGAATGTTGTCAGGTCCTTCTGCCTTCCCATTTCTCAGATGTTTGATGGCTTGCTGTCTGCACAATGCAGTGTCATCCATTTTCCTGACGCCCTTGCAAGTGGTGGGTGTGCAACCTATCATGAATGTCCAACTCCTATACCACACAAAACGGCCCTCCAACGCTTCACCCATTATTTATTCTGCAAAAAAGATGAGGCATTTCAGGCAAAAGGCCTTTCTCAAGTAGAGTGCTCTAATTCTTATGGATATAAATAAATATTGTTTGATGAACGTAAAAACCTACTATCACCACATGACATATACAAATTGTTGAGAAGTTGAGTGCGCTACTGGGGTGTAGGCGCATCCCTGTGGTGGGCACACTTGTATGGTTCTGCGTGCTAAAAAACACAGTAGATTCCAAAAAATTTCAATAAGAGTTCCCAAATGTCAAGGTTGTAGGGTTTATTTGAAGGTTTTCATTTTGAACGTATTCATGTGTCCTTCATATAAGTCATCAAACGGTCAATATTATCAACATCATGAGATTGAAAGGCTCCAATGCATTTCAAACTAAAAAAGTTCTTTCTCAAGTAGCACTGCAACAGAAAATGCAAAAATGACCCAAATCAATGATGGTACTAAAACAACAGCATAACAATATAACATAAGTGTGTTGGTGGATCAACCACATGCACCCTCAAAGATAAAAAACACAAAAAGCTCCAATAGTGTTTAAGGAATGATCAGAGTGTAGTCGGAGTAAGCACGGAAAAAGAGGCTGGCGGTGACGTGTGATGGAAGTGATAGTCGTGCGAGAGGGGGTGGGGGCGGGTAATGAAACACAAAAAGCTCCAATAGTGTTTAAGGAATGATCAGAGTGTAGTCGGAGTAAGCACGGAAAAAGAGGCTGGCGGTGACGTGTGATGGAAGTGATAGTCGTGCGAGAGGGGGTGGGGGCGGGTAATGGAAACAAGCGGTAGCATGCCATGGGTACGGGAAGGAGTGAAATGAATGAAAAGCTTTGAACAAGGTGGACAAAAGTAATGTGAACTGCTCGGGAGAGCGAGGCTTACGTAGTAAACTTCAATGTTCTGCATGATGCTATAAGGAAAAGGGATCACGGGGGTTAGTTGAAAAGAGAGTGGGTATCAAAGGAGGGAAGCTGTTCAGACGGAAGGTCAGGATGGGACTTACTTGAGCTGCTGGGGAAGCGTGTATACGAGGGTCAGGTCCACGATACAGGAACTACGCGGAGTGAACGCGGAGTTCTGAAAAGGAGAGAGGAGATGGTGGAAATGGGTGAAGGACTACTGGGGAGAAAGTGAAATGGCGCGGCCATCTTGGAGAGGGAAAAGATAGAACACTGTGGAGCGAAAAAAGGAGGGTAGATACCGCATGTTGAAAAACAATCAGCAAAGCAGAAATACAATGTATCAATAAAGCGCCCCGCTGGGCGTTACAAGTAACAACTCAATTCAGTACGGTCATTAAGACCAAATGGCTTCAGTGATTGGAGTCTGTATATCCAGGCTGTTTCTCTTTGTAAGAGAGTCTTATTATTGTCTCTTCCTTCGGTTTTGGGGACAATTTCAAGGACCATGTATTTTAATTGGGCCACGTTGTGGTTGGCCTCATTAAAGTGGACAACCACACTGGATTTAATGTTTTTAGTGCGTTTATTTGACTTATGTTCGTTCAAACGAATTTTAATTTTCCTGCTGGTTTTGCCCACGTAGATTTTGCCGCAAGGGCACTTGAGGAGATAGATGAGGTTAGAAGAGTCGCGTGTAGCGTCTACATTTACTTTGATGTTGAAACTTCTCATGGGATGGTTAATGTTGTTGCCTTTAATGATATTGTTGCAGTTATTGCAATGGTGGCATGGACGTGTACCGGTGTGTTTAATTGAGATGGTGATGGCTGAAGTTTTTGATAAGATTTCTTTGAAATTCATGGGTCGAGTGTAGGCGAAAATTGGGGGTTCCTTGAAGAGGTCCCCAAAATCTGGTTCAGATGACAGGATACGCCAGTGTTTCAATATGATGCTTTTATAACATTATAAAAGGCCTTTGTCAAGTAGAGTGCTCTAATTCTTATGGATATAAATAAATATTGTTTGATGAACGTAAAAACCTACTATCACCACATGACATATACAAATTGTTGAGAAGTTGAGTGCGCTACTGGGGTGTAGGCGCATCCCTGTGGTGGGCACACTTGTATGGTTCTGCGTGCTAAAAAACACAGTAGATTCCAAAAAAGTTCAATAAGAGTTCCCAAATGTCAAGGTTGTAGGGTTTATTTGAAGGTTTTCATTTTGAACGTATTCATGTGTCCTTCATATAAGTCATCAAACGGTCAATATTATCAACATCATGAGATTGAAAGGCTCCAATGCATTTCAAACTAAAAAAGTTCTTTCTCAAGGAGCACTGCAACAGAAAATGCAAAAATGACCCAAATCAATGATGGTACTAAAACAACAGCATAACAATATAACATAAGTGTGTTGGTGGATCAACCACATGCACCCTCAAAGATAAAAAACACAAAAAGCTCCAATAGTGTTTAAGGAATGATCAGAGTGTAGTCGGAGTAAGCACGGAAAAAGAGGCTGGCGGTGACGTGTGATGGAAGTGATAGTCGTGCGAGAGGGGGTGGGGGCGGGTAATGGAAACAAGCGGTAGCATGCCATGGGTACGGGAAGGAGTGAAACGAATGAAAAGCTTTGAACAAGGTGGACAAAAGTAATGTGAACTGCTCGGGAGAGCGAGGCTTACGTAGTAAACTTCAATGTTCTGCATGATGCTATAAGGAAAAGGGATCACAGGGGTTAGTTGAAAAGAGAGTGGGTATCAAAGGAGGGAAGCTGTTCAGACGGAAGGTCAGGATGGAACTTACTTGAGCTGCTGGGGAAGCGTGTATACGAGGGTCAGGTCCACGATACAGTAACTACGCGGAGTGAACGCGGAGTTCTGAAAAGGAGAGAGGAGATGGTGGAAATGGGTGAAGGACTACTGGGGAGAAAGTGAAATGGCGCGGCCATCTTGGAGAGGGAAAAGATAGAACACTGTGGAGCGAAAAGATTTCTTTGAAATTCATGGGTCGAGTGTAGGCGAAAATTGGGGGTTCCTTGAAGAGGTCCCCAAAATCTGGTTCAGATGACAGGATACGCCAGTGTTTCAATATGATGCTTTTATAACATTATAAAAGCATCATATTGAAACACTGGCGTATCCTGTCATCTGAACCAGATTTTGGGGACCTCTTCAAGGAACCCCCAATTTTCGCCTACACTCGACCCATGAATTTCAAAGAAATCTTATCAAAAACTTCAGCCATCACCATCTCAATTAAACACACCGGTACACGTCCATGCCACCATTGCAATAACTGCAACAATATCATTAAAGGCAACAACATTAACCATCCCATGAGAGGTTTCAACATCAAAGTAAATGTAGACGCTACACGCGACTCTTCTAACCTCACCTATCTCCTCAAGTGCCCTTGCGGCAAAATCTACGTGGGCAAAACCAGCAGGAAAATTAAGATTCGTTTGAACGAACATAAGTCAAATATACGCACTAAAAACATTAAATCCAGCGTGGCTGTCCACTTTAATGAGGCCAACCACAACGTGGCCCAATTAAAATACATGGTCCTTGAAATTGTCCCCAAAACCAAAGGAAGAGACAATAATAAGACTCTCTTACAAAGAGAAACAGCCTGGATATACAGACTCCAATCACTGAAGCCATTTGGTCTTAATGACCGTACTGAATTGAGTTGTTACTTGTAACGCCCAGCGGGGCGCTTTATTGATACATTGTATTTCTGCTTTGCTGATTGTTTTTCAACATGCGGTATCTACCCTCCTTTTTTCGCTCCACAGTGTTCTATCTTTTCCCTCTCCAAGATGGCCGCGCCATTTCACTTTCTCCCCAGTAGTCCTTCACCCATTTCCACCATCTCCTCTCTCCTTTTCAGAACTCCGCGTTCACTCCGCGTAGTTCCTGTATCGTGGACCTGACCCTCGTATACACACTTCCCCAGCAGCTCAAGTAAGTCCCATCCTGACCTTCCGTCTGAACAGCTTTCCTCCTTTGATACCCACTCTCTTTTCAACGAACCCCCGTGATCCCTTTTCCTTATAGCATCACGCAGAACATTGAAGTTTACTACGTAAGCCTCGCTCTCCCGAGCAGTTCACATTACTTTTGTCCACATTGTTCAAAGCTTTTCATTCGTTTCACTCCTTCCCGTACCCATGGTATGCTATCGCTTGTTTCCATTACCCGCCCCCACCCCCTCTCGCACGACTATCACTTCCATCACACGTCACCGCCAGCCTCTTTTTCCGTGCTTACTCCGACTACACTCTGATCATTCCTTAAACACTATTGGAGCTTTTTGTGTTTTTTATCTTTGAGGGTGCATGTGGTTGATCCACCAACACACTTATGTTATATTGTTACGCTGTTGTTTTAGTACCATCATTGATTTGGGTCATTTTTGCATTTTCTGTTGCAGTGCTCCTTGAGAAAGAGCTTTTTTAGTTCGAAATGCATTGGAGCCTTTCAATCTCATGATGTTGATAATAATGACCGTTTGATGACTTATATGAAGGACACATGAATACGTTCAAAATGAAAACCTTCAAATAAACCCTACAACCTTGACATTTGGGAACTCTTATTGAACTTTTTTGGAATCTACTGTGTTTTTTAGCACGCAGAACCATACAAGTGTGCCCACCACAGGGATGCGCCTACACCCCAGTAGCGCACTCAACTTCTCAACTATCTAGGACGCACCCGAACAGTTGCGTTACCTGCAGGAGCACCTTTAAACTAATTACCTTTCTTCTACTCACATCCAACCAGACTTTCTAAACCAACGCTGTGCGCCGTGTCTACTCTTCTGTTTATATACAAATTGTTCCCATAGCAGGGTCTCCATTTGCAAATATTATAACTCATAAGATTTATAAACAGAAACGTAATTTGATAATTAAAAGTTGACCATATGCTTGATTCCTTAGTCAGCGCTAATTCTGTCTTTTGTGGGCATGGCTTAAAAGTTAATTTTAGACTACATTTCCCACGATTCAATGAGTTAAATGCGCTTTTGTTGAATATATTGTGTGTGTATCTGTCAATTGGCAATTCTAATGGTTAATTACTAATTAATGCAAAGAAATTGATACATTTCAATGTAAACATATTTCCACACTGCCATAATTCACCATACCGCAACTGGTCGTAATACCTACATATAACATATAAACATTACTAGTATGTATTAGTGTGCCAGACCCAGTTGGCTTATGTAATGTGTGCTCCCTTCGTAACCTTACTAATGCATATAATCCTCAACTCACTTTTTCACATACAGGAGAGGCCCTACGTTCTACTACCTTTCAGCTAGGGCCTGGATTAATATTCCTTTTGTTCTTTGTCAAACTACCAAGGAGACACCCTTTAGTAAACAACTGAAAATATGGCTGTTTAATACGCACCAACTTAACAAGCATGATGTCGCACCTGTCTTCCTGGAGCGCTGAGATGCACTTTCTGTCAACTGTAGCTCTTTGTAAATCTTTTCATTCATCCATTCATTGCTTTCCCTGGGATGGACGATTTCTCATACCCCCTCTTCACAGCCGGCTTTCATTTGCAATCATGCAACCTGCATGTGGCTTGCAGTATTCGATTCATCCTCTCATATAGGAGTCTTTCCATCTTTACCAAACCTTCTCAAACTGTTTTGGGCAGCCTCTGCTCATTTTTTGCGACCCCTATGCACCAGCCCATCCCTTTCTGCCACTCTCTTTTTGCCAGCCTTTGTGGGGAGCCCCAAGGCCTCTCTTGGTTGTAACTAGGCCCAACATGCAACACATACGCTTTCTTCTTCGGAGATCCACATAGTTTGGGATTCCCAAGATTACTAACTGAGGCACGTGGGGAATGTCACATTCCAATATTACTCCAAGTTTGCTTATAATGTCCTTCCAGGATTCTTGAAATTTGCTGCATTCCCAAATTGTATGCAGGAAAGCACCTGACTCCCCGTCACATTTCATACAATTAGCAGTTTGAATCGTCCCATTTTATAGAGCCTGCTTTTTGTGTAGAATGCAAGATTTTAGAACTTTAGTTACTTCTAACACAACCGGGCTTTGATAGGCATCTCTTTAGGGGGCATTTAAGCAGCTTGCCAGTCAACATCTTTCAGTTCTACCAGATTCCCTTCCCATGTTTTTCTTACCTTCAACAGACTATTTGGCATGTTGTTGATAAGAGTTTTATATATGGATGACACAGCCTCTTTTTCAAATTATATTCTTATAAAATCCGATTTTCTAACGGGGTATGTTCAGAGCCTTTTCTTCTTCTTGCCTCCGTTGATGTAATGCAGCTAGTTTGGCTAATATATTTCGTCTATGAAATGGCTCGCTATCTTCTGTGGGGGATCTATGACATAATATCGACAGACAGAATATAGACATACAAAAATATCGAAGCAAAAATATGGACATCAAAAATATCGAAGTTCTATCTACATAAAGGTAAGTACAAAAATAGCGAGAAAAAAAATATAGTTGTACAAAAATATCGAAGTAAAAAATAAAGTTTTTTTAAAATGTATTAATAATAATGTAAAAATAAATTTAAAATACATATAATTTAACAAATTATAGAAATAAACATTAAAACATATTTAAAACATAATAACTAATACATATACATTTAAAATAAATTTTAAACTCTACATATAAATTAATATATATACTTACTCCACATATTGCATCAGTAGGGAAAGCGTTGGATAGCGTAGGGGTAAAAATTACTATTCCCACTCCAGTGAGTGCAACTGTAGGGAAAACGTTAGATAGCGTAGGGGTAAAAATTACTATTCCAACTCCAGAGGGTGCAACAGTAGGGAAAGCGTTGGATAGCGTAAGGGTAAAAATTACTATTCCCACTCCAAAAGGTGCAACAGTAGGGAAAGCGTAGGACAGCGTGGGGGTAAAAATTACTATTCCCACTCCAGAGTTACTTCTGTAACTTTTATACATTGAGCTAAGTCTTCCTCTATATCCCAACTGGAAATTTTGTGAGTAACTGGCCTTCCTCAGTTTAATTTGCACCCAGCATAGCGTAATAGTTTCAAACAGCGAGAATATCATTCTATAGTTCAATTAGGGTTGCATTGCATTAGAGGGGCACCATCCAGCTAAAGTGAGATTTTCTCACCAGGCACATGAACTCCTACAGCAAATCTTTTAATATTCTCACTCGCCCTGTCCCAGCACACTCGCGGTTCAATACACAAAGAGAAGAGCAAAGGGAAGAGGGGGCACCACAATTTTCCCCCCTTTCAAGCAGGAATAAGAATATTTTGTTTACACCATATATCTTGACTACTGCTGTCAGAGTATATTGCAAGGGAGCTTCCCATCTGCAAAAACTCAGACCAAACCCAAAACGCTTCAGTACCAGAAACAGATATGGCCAGTGTATGGAGTCAAATGCCTTTTTGGTGTCTAGTGATAATTGACCAAGGGGTTCCTTAGTTTTTTTCTTTGTATCCTCCCAATTATGTCAATGGTGGAGATTGAGTCTAGTCGAACATTTAAGCACAAACCCGACTTGTCTTTATAAATAAGGGAGATTGTAACCCCTTGCAGTCATGTCACCAGTTTCATGCCATCAAAGGGCCTTATTTACAAGCCCCCTGGGCCGCCAGTGTGTCACTTTTCCCCATATTAAAAGTGACGCACGAGTGGCGCAAGGAGCTTATAAATAAGCCCCAATGTTTGGTCTGTACGTTCAAAAATGATATTGAGCAATGTGAGGTATAGTCCTTTTTCAGTTTACCCTCTTTATACATTACGCCGTAATGATTGCATGTTTAAGACCTGGAATAAGCGCTCCCTGAACGTGGGCATCTTTACACATCTATAATAGATGTCGCCCTACCAGGGAGGAGTCTCCTATAGAGTTCAAAGGTAATTCTATTGAGCCTGGGGACTTTCCTATTCTGCATAAGTTTAATGGCTTCTGAGACTTCGTCAAGTGTGAGATCGACCTCCAGAGTCTCATTATCTCCCCCACTTAGGGTCAAAATATCTAGATTATCTATGAAAGCTTTAATTTCCTCCACCCATCATAGCCCTAAGCTTGTGCTATTTCTAAATCCATTGTGGCTTTCTCCCTTTTCTCATGTATTCATGTTCCTACTCACCTTGCATATTCCTCCCTTCATCTAATGAAGACATCCCGCCTTGTTTCTCACCTCATATAATTTCCTTTGTATTCACAAGTAGTATTGATATGCTGCATTTTGTGCTTACCTCAAAAATTATTTCCTCACTAGATGTAGTTTCCTGCCATGTTGTGTTGTGTGGTCTGATATCAGCTTAATTTCTAACTCCAGTATCTTGTTTTTGAGGGTTTTAATTTTCCTGACTGTGTTTCTTTTCGTTTGCACTATTATCTTTTGAAGTCTATCTGGGAGTACTGTCTTATATGCTTACTGCCCTATAATTAGGGAAGGAATATCTTCAGCATTTTCTTCAAAGTATACTACATGGTCTGTATGGATGGTGATTGTTTCATTGTGTCTCGACTCCCCCATGTGTTTCCTCTCCAATTAGACCCTTTCGATGTGTTATTCTCTTGTTGTGTCATGGTATGTTATGTTTTGTTATCTGTATTTGTAGGGCATGTGTACCAACAGGGGCTGGTATTCAGGGGCCTAAAGAATGTTGGTTTAATCCTGACTGGGACCTACTTAAAGAACCAAGGTTTCAGTTTTTTCAGAATTCAAAGACTGAGCTGGTGGCTCTGATATGAAGTTGGAGTTTGTTCCAGTTTTTGGGGGCCAGGTGCAAGAACGCAAGCCCACCAGCTTTGGCCCTTCAGATGTGGGGGATGTCAGCGAGAATGGGGCTGGCCAAAAGGAGGTTCCTGGAAGGGCTGTGGAAACAGATGCAGCTGTTCAGGTATGCATGGCCTTGATTATTTAGGGCTTTGTATGTGTGTTTGAGGAGCTTGAATAGTGCACCTGTATGAACTGGGAGCAATTGGAGGTGTTTGAGAAGTGTAGAAATGTGGGTGAATTGTGATAGCTTAAGAGAATGCCATACAGCTACGTCTTGGATGACCTCTAGTCTTTTGATGAGATGTGAGGTGATACAGACGTAGAGTGCACTCCCGTAGTCGAGCTTTCTGGTGATCAGGGCCTATATGATGGTTCTACTAGTGTTGAGTGGGAGCCCTCTGAAGATTTTTCTGAGGAGCCTGATGGTGTAAAAGCTGTTGATCTGGCTGGTCATTGAGAGTTGATTATCCACCACTATTCCTTGGTTCCTGGCTTAGTTACATGTGTTGGGTGTAGGTCTGAGTTCAGTAGGCCACCAGGTTGGGGGCCGCAATTCAGTATATTTTCCAAAGAGTACCAAATACGTCTTCTTGGTAGAGGTGATTTTCAGATAGTTCTTTATCAAGCTGTTGAATATGGACAGCAAGTGGTAAACTTTATCTAGGAGTTGGGAGTGTTGCCAGTGAGGTTGAGGATGAGTTTGGTGTCATCATCGTACAAGAAGATGCAGTTTCCGTGGGTTGGGTGATGTTGGCAAGAGGTGCCATGTAGATATAGAACAGTATGGTACTGAGTGAGCATCCTTGGGGGACTTTGCAGATCAACTTGGCATAGGTAGAGGTGTATGGCATGAGCGTGACAGAATGGGTATGCCCAGTGAGGAAGGAGCTGACCCATCAGGGAGTAGGCGCATGTATGCTGGTTTGGTGGAGGTGTTGGATGAGGATGGGGTGAGCAACAGTATTGAACGCAGCTAGGAGATCGAGAGGGGTTAGTGCCACTGTATGTCCTCTGTCCATGATCATACGGATGTCTTTGGTGGCGACTATGAGGGCACTGTCGGTGCTGTGTGACTATCACTATACCAACAGGGAATGATCAGAAACCCTCTACCAGGTGTTCTGCTTCAATATTTGTAAGACCATGCCAAAGGCTCTAGCATACAAGAAAAGTGTCTTGGGGTACAACTGTGTGCAGTTGTGGACTTTGGCCTATCTATTTCTGGTGCCATCACTAAATTAAAGTCACCCCTCCTAATATATGCAGAGATGACTCTGTTTCAAGCAGCATGGCTCAGATTTTCTCAAAGTTTGCCCTTTGCAGTGTTGGAGGCACATATATATTTAATATAGATAACCTGTGTTTACCCCATAAACCCTGAATGTCAAATTCACGTCCACTCCTTAGGTTCCGGATGATGCACAAAGGGGTCCACCTCCAGACGTCCGCAACTCTGGATAACACAACACAGAGTAGTAAGGCAGTCAGGTGAGGGAAAAAGGTATTAGGGAAGGAACAGCGGGAAGCGGGAGACCTGTAACAAAAGAATACAGGGTTAACACCAGTGATACACATGTGCAACTCTCCTATTATCTCACTAGGACTAACTAATACCTGCCAACTGGTCAGGGGAAGTTCCGGGTATTTCAGTACACCAATAATCTCAGATATACTGCTCTCCTAATCAAGATGCATACCTACAACAAGAAACCAGAAAATATTAGAATGCCATCCTCACATTTACCAACTCGTAAATACTGATGTCACATAACCATACATACCGGTGAATCAATCACAAACACTGTAACATAAAATCCGCATCAACTTGTGCTTCTTTCCCCTTGGAAAATAGAAACAGGAACTTCTGGAGGTAATAATCCACAAACTCTCTTGCTCCAGAGAAGTGCAGAGTTCAGAACACAAAATAATAAACTCAAGGTCTGTTCAAGACTCAAGGGCTTTCCGTGACATCAATGTCAATGAAATACTGATCCAAGGAAACGTGAAAGGAAAAAGAACCTCCTTTCTCCAAAAGAGTCGAATAGCGCTTACCTTCAGCACTATAGACGAAGAGCATGTAGCGACCAGCGGCACTCACACTTTTTTTCAGCGCGGCTGGATGATCACATAACATCTGGGAAACCAAATCCTGTTCTTTATTGCTCTCCCCCATCAAGTTCAGATAAACTACTGGCAGCAGTTAATGTTCTCCGAAACCGCCACAAAATCAGCGCTTCTTCCAGAACCTCAGCGCTTCGCTCAGCGCGTCTCCTCTGCAAACAGCGTCTCTGATGACAACAAACGAAAATCGTAGATCGGGTATCCGTGCTTGCCTCAGCGCGATACCGGGATGACAGCGCTTTGTCCCGCGCAAAATGTCAAAAGATTAAGGAGTTCCTCAAATACAAATCCCAAAGAACAGAAGCTCCAAAAGAGAACTCCGACGTCAAAATCCTCACGAACAACTAAACAACAGGATTACGCGCACTTCCTGTGGCGTCTTGCTGGGTAATATAAGGTAGGCTCCTCCCAAGTAGCTAAGACTTCTGGGAGTTGTAGTTTGTTGCTGGAATGATTCGGTAGGCGCAATGGCTCAGCGCCTGACAGTATTCCCTCCTCCCAAGCGCCTCCTAGAACCTGGTTTATCTGAATAACGCATATGGAATGCCCTCACGGCCCTTGGAGCATGGCCATTCGAGGAAGGCTCCCAAGAATCATCTTCCGCACCGTACCCCTTCCATGCGATGAGATACCACAGGCGGCCACGTGGGTACTTGGAATCCAACACCTTCCGTACTTCATACTCCAGCTGACCATCCCGGACCACCGGCCACACCGCCTGTCTCACGGCCCCCATCGCGGGCTTCAACAGACTGCAGTGGATCACAGGATGGAAGCGAAAGGAGGCAGGCAGCTTTAGTTTGTACGCCACAGAGCCAACCGGTCGCACCACCGCATATGGACCGATAACCGTGGGTGGAAGATGCTGCGATATCGGAAGCGAATGTTCTTGGTGGATAACCACACACGATCCCCGGCTTTATACGTAGGACCAACCTGACGCCGACGATCTGCTCATGACTTGTACAGATTTTTTGCACGATCCAGATTCCGTCGAATCTTGCCATGCAATGCTAGCAGAATCTCCACCTGAGATGCCACGGTAGGCTGATTCATGAAGTCACAGGGGACTGATAGCGGAAGAACCTTTGCATGGAGGCCATGATTGGCCTTGAATGGTGTCTCTTTGATGGAACTGTACCAGGAATTGTTATAAGACAGCTCCGCCAACCATAACATAGCGACCCATGAGTCGCTGGCTTCCTTTGCGTAACATCTGAGATACGTCTTGAGAGTCTGATTCAACCTCTCTGTTTGACCGTCCGTCTGAGGATGGAAACTCGTTGAAGTGGCCACCTCAACCCTGAGTGCCTTGCACCACATTTTCCAGAACCGAACAATGAATTGTGGGCCTCGGTCTGACACGATCACTCTAGGTAGTCCGTGTAGTTTCACCACATGAGAAAGCAACAGCTGAGCCGTTTGGCCTGCGGTGGGCAAGTTTTTGCAAGGAAGAAAGTGTCCCATCTTGGTAAGACTATCCACTACCACCATGCTGGCATCACAACCCTGATCCAATGGTAGGCCCAAAACAAAGTCCACACTTATAGTGTGCCAAGGTTGAGAGGGAATAGGCGTAGGAACCAACTTTCCTTTTGCTTTGCAACATTCTCCTTGAGCTCGAGCACAGATGTCACATTGCTTTATCCAAAGACAGATATCAGATTTCATGTTTTCCCACCAGAACTGTCTTTGCATCAGATGAAGAGTCTTGTTGCATCCGAAATGCCCAGCCAATACTGAATCATGACACCAATTGAATGCTTTGAGTCTAAGGGCCAAGGAGGGTAGATATAGACTGTTTTTGTAGAAGGGTAAACCATGCTTGAGAGTACGTTGTGGAGACTGACTTGCCCATTTCTTCCACCACTCCAAAGTTTTGTGTGTCTTCACTTCATCCAGAAAGTTCTCCAATGTGAGAGAACACATCACCTTTTGTGGTGCAATGTTGGCTTCCGGAATCGTTGTTCGTATCTCAAGAACATTGTCCTGTCTAGATAGCGAATCAGCTTTTCTGTTTTACGACCCTGGCCGGAACGTAACTACAAAGTCAAATTCAGCAAAAAACAGCATCCATCGCATTTGTCGTTGCGTGAGATGTCTGGCTGTTTTCATATATTGCAAGTTTCGATGGTCGGTGTAGACCGTGACTGGATGCTTTGCCCCCCACAGATAATGCCTCCACTCCTGGAAGGCCTTCTTGATGGCTAACAATTCGTTTTCTGCGACGGTGTAATTGAGTTCAGCAGGACTCAATTTTTTAGACAAGAATGCAACAGAATGTAACTGCCCTGTATAACGATCGCGTTGAGACAGAACAGCCCCTATTGCGATGTCGGATGCATCCGCCTCCACCACAAAAGGCACCTCAATCTGGGGATGTTGCAAAATAGGTGCTGAAGTGAATGCTCTCTTAAGGAAGTCAAAGGCAGGCAATGGCTTCTCTGGTACAACAAAAGGGAATCCCTTTTCTCAGAAGATGTGTCAAGGGTGAAACCAACTGTGAGAAGTGAGATATGAACCTCCTATAATAATTGGAGAAGCCCAGAAAGCACTGCACATCTCTAACGATTCTTTAGGGTGGGCCATTCCTGCACAGCCAATACCTTTCTTTCTGCCATACATAACCCTGATGGACTCAAGATTACCCCTAGAAACTCAACCTTGCGCATGTGAAACTCACATTTATTCAACTTGCAATACAATCCATTCTCTAACAATCTCTGCAATACCTGTGACACATGACTAACATGAATTTCTTGGTTCTGTGAATAGATCAAAATGTCATCTATGTAGACAACCACAAAGTTGTCTACATAGTCCTTCAATGCGTCATTCCAAAAAAATGTAAATGCCGCAGAGGCATTACAAAGCCCAAATGGCATCACAAGATACTCAAACAAACTGTATCGTGTTTTAAAAGCCATCTTCCACTCATCTCCTTCTCGTATTCGGGCCAGATGATAGGGCCTTCTAAGGTCTAATCGGGTGTAGCTGACAGCCTCCCTCACCTGATCCAACAAAACAGAGATGAGCGGAAGAGGGCATCGAATCCGGACAGTGTTTTTGTTTAACACCCTGAAATCTATGCACGTCCTCAACTCGCCATTCGCTTTCTTTATGAAAAATAAAGGCGAAGCCGTAGGCGAGCGAGAAGGTCTTATAAACCCAATTTCAACATAATGATCTAAATATTTTCGTAAATGTTGAGTCTCGGGTTCAGATAATGCATAGACCCTGGTATTAATGGCCCCTGGTATTAAGTCTATTTGACAATCATAGTGACGGTGTGGGGGTAGTACTTCAGCCTTTGTTTAGCTAAATACATCTCTAAACATCTCATATTCCACCGGAAGGATTGTTTCTTTTTCTGCGGCGGTTGCTATTTGGTATACCTGTGTCAAAGCTATTACATGAGGGTGATAAGGATGGACACAGGTAGTTCTGCACTGTTCTGATTCAAATGCCACTGTCTTTTTAGTCCAATCAATCGTGGGATTATGAGTCCATAACCATGGCATACCCAATATCACCTCGTTCTGAGGTGCCTCAATAATGTTTAAGGTTATTTTTTCAATATGCATCGTATCATCCCCTCTAATGACTAGCTCTAATTCTTCGGTTATTTCAGTGATTGGACCTGACTTCAAGGGCTTCCCATCCACCGCCAATACTTTCTCTGGAATGTCTCTAGGTACACGCTTTAACTCTAGACGTCGGACTAGCCCGCTGTCTATGAAGTTCCCGGTGGCCCCTGTATCCACCATAACCACTAACTGATGCGTTCTTAGACCATCCGCAAGAGTCATGAACATGGTAATGTGCGAAACGGATGAAGCCACCTCAGAGCCTGCCAAAGAAGGCAATTGTAACTCCTGCGAAGATGTTTGTTCGATTTTCTTTTCGGTAACTGGTTCATTGGGAAGAGAAATGGGCACGGTAGTCACCGCCACTTTCTTGTTAGAGTAAAATATGCCCGATTTCTTAGGTTTGGTGGGGCAGTCTCGTACAAAATGGCCTTTCTTCCCACAATACATACACAGACCCAGCGTTCTGCGATTTTCCCTTTCTGTTCTGGTTAATGGGGCTCGAACGGCTCCTACTTCCATTGGTTCAGAGTGCTGGTCTGACAGGGACGTGAGGTTTCTGTTTCCCCTCTCTGTCTTCTCTACATGACCATACACCTTTTCACCCCTTCTTTCGGCCAACCCGTGATCCAACCGTAACGTAAGGTTCATTAAGTCTGTGTAGGTTGTGGGCTGAGGATCTATCTAAGAGAGAACATCTTTCATGTCGCCCCTTAAGCCCTGATAATACAACGACATTCTTTTCTCTTCCTGCCAAGCTGTTTCTGCAATCAACCGATTGAACTTGGTCAAATATGTTACCAGATCTTGCTTCCCTTGTCGTTGTTCTAACAGCTCTCTATCAGCCGAAAAAGTTGTAGCACGTCTATCGAAAACTCTTTCGAATTCTCTACGAAAAGAATCCCAATCAGACAGAAGAGAATCGTCGTACTTGACCAATGGCACCGCCCAATTGGCCGCATCACCAGTCATGTACGAGATGGCGAAAGCAACCCTGGAATGGTTGGTGGGGAATGAGGCTGGTTTACATGAGAAATGTAACACAATCTGCGTTAGGAACGTCTATATCTTTAATGGGTCACCAGAAAATCTTTCAGGACTAGCCAATGGAATAGGGGGAGGTACATTGACTTGGATTTGAGACGAGACCTGAGAGGAATCAAATGGGTTCCTAGCTTGGCGATCTACTCTTTCTCTAAGGGCTGCGGTTTCTGCTTTAGATGCAGCCAGTGCTTGCTCTACTAAAACAAGTGCTTGTAATACATCATCTAGGGTTGCCATGTTTGTGTTACATACGCAACGGAAGGAGTGATATTTCTTGGGCGCGTAATTCTGTCAAATTCACGTCCACTCCTTAGGTTCCGGATGATGCACAAAGGGGTCCACCTCCAGACGTCCCCAACTCTGGATAACACCACACAGAGTAGTAAGGCAGTCAGGTGAGAAAAAAGGGTATTAGGGAAGGAACAGCGGGGAGCGGGAGACCTGTAACAAAAGAATACAGGGTTAACACCAGTGATACACATGTGCTACTCTCATATTATCTCACTAGGACTAACTAATACCTGCCAACTGGTCAGGGGAAGATCTGGGTATTTCAGTACACCAAAAATCTCAGAGATACTGCTTTCCTAATCAAGATGCATACCTACAACAAGAAACCAGAAAATATTAGAATGCCATCCTCACATTTACCAACTCGTAAATACTGATGCCACATAACCATACATACCGGTGAATCAATCACAAACACTGTAACATAAAATCTGCATCAAGTTGTGCTTCTTCCCACTTAGAAAATAGAAACAGGAACTGCTGGAGGTAATAATCCATAAAATCTCTTGCTCCAGAGAAGTGCAGAGTTCAGAACACAAAATAATAAACTCAAGGTCCGTTCAAGAATCAAGGGCTTTCCGTGACATCAATGTCAATGAAATACTGATCCAAGGAAACATGAAAGTAAAAAGAACCTCCTTTCTCCAAAAGAGTCGAATAGCCCTTACCTTCAGCGCTATAGACTAACAGGCATGTAGCGACCAGCGGCACTCACACTTTTCTTTAGCGCGGCTGGATGATCACATAACATCCGGGAAACCAAGTTCTGTTCTTTATTGCTCTCCCCCAGCAAGTTCAGACAAACTACTGGCAGCAGTTAATGTTCTCCGAAACCGCCACAAAATCAGCGCGGCTTCCAGAACCTCATCGCTTCACTCAGCGCGTCTCCTCTGCAAACAGCGTCTCTGATGACAACAAATAAAAATCGTAGATCGGGTATCCGCGCTTGCCTCAGCGCGATACTGGGATGACAGCGCTTCGTCCCACGCAAAAGGTCAAAAGATTAAGGAGTTCCTCAAATACAAATCCCAAAGAACAGAAGCTCCAAAAAGAGAACTCCGACGTTAAAATCCTCACGAACAACTGAACAACAGGATTACGCACACTTTGTGTGGCGTCTTGCTGGGTAATATAAGGTAGGCTCCTCCCAAGTAGCTAAGACTTCTGGGAGTTGTAGTTTGTTGCTGGAATGATTCGGTAGGCGCAATGGCTCAGCGCCTGACACTGATCCTGCAAACTTACCATCGGAGTCAAACCATCTTATAGATAATTGGAAGGGCAGACTTTTCCTAGGTCCTGAGACCCCTGGATAAAACTTGCATGGGCAAATGAAGTTTAATGGTCTCTACCCAGAGATTTGCATTCTGTCCCCATCAAGTGGGTTTCTCGAAGCAACTCTATGTCAGGTGTATGCTGAAATATATATTGAGCTACTATCCCTCTCTCAATCTTATTGCTGAGGTCTTTGAAATCCCATGTGAGAATTTTTAGTCTCTCATTTTGTCCCATTTGTGTCATCGTATTTCTTGACTATCACTTTCCCTTTAAGCTCTGTGTCATCTATTGTTTACACATTCGTTAATTTAGCCCTGCTCTACCAGTAATGTTTGGCAGTTAACTTTTATTAGGAATCTAAGTGCACCTACCCCTTTCCCCACTCCACTTTTCCACACTGCGAGTTTCAAACTAGTCAATACCCCAACACTAGAAAGGTCTGTCACCAGCCCGACCCTTCCCAACACCCTTTCGAAAATGAAGAATTGTTAGTTTCAGCTTGACGCTCCCACCTGTGACTATTCTAATTAGCAACCAAGCTTTCGAAAACCTCAAGAATTTGTGTGTAGCTGTGGGAGTACGTTGAAATATTATGAATAAGGAAGATCCCTGCATAATTGTGCATTTCTCGTTTTACACCACTCCTTCCACCCCCCAAATCTGTATGTGAAATAAACAAAGAACATGTTACACACATTGCCTATTTACTGTTATAAAGGGGCAAGTCATACAAACAGAGTCCCATGTACACTTGAAGCACAGAGTCAGCTGAAGGTGAACAAAGAAAAAGAAAAAGAAAAGAACCTGAACAGACTGCAAATCAAATAAAGTGGGCACACGCTACTGGGTTTCGTAATACTGTCATTGTTGAAGCTGAAAGAGAGTTGGTCCCAGAAAGAAACAAAGGAAACGGAAAAAAGAGAAGCAGCTAAGAAAAGTTTTGAATCAAGTGAAATAGACAGTATTTCAAGGAAAATAACAAGGAATGGTGATAAATGGCCCAATGGAAGTAAATTTCACTCCGAACGAAAAAGATCCAAATACCATAACTGAAATCACTAGCCAGTCTGAACAAAGTGATGCTGAAGGTGAAGAAAATACAGAGAGAAGAACAAAAAGAGTAAATTTGCAATAAAGAAGTACTCAGCACCTGAAAGGACAAATTTAGCTCCTGCAACAAACATTTCAGAAAAAGAAATCAGAAGCAATATGAGCCACCCTAAATGAACTGTGTTAAAGAAAAAGGGGTGCAGAAAAAGAGAGAGGAGATATAATCTCTCGAGACCTAAGGTATAAACGAAAAAAGTTCAAAAAGTGTGAGATACACACATTTTTATCAAATGGAAGGGTTTTTCTGTTTTTCCATTTTTTTGTTTTTCCAGTTTTATATAGACTTACTTAAAGAATGGCTAGAAATGAGACTGGTAATCAAAGTCAGGGTCTAATTAGGTGAAGATCCTTTAATGCTTGATTTATATGTGTCCTTCTGATGTTGTTTGTCTGGTTGATATTCATTTTTATAGTACCTTATTTTATGTATCCTACTAAAACTAATATTACTAATATTGATGTTAATTTATAAAAAAGATCTTAAAGATGATCCGGAGATTCATATTAAAAGACTAACAGGAAGTGACTTACATCAAGATAATTCTATTAATGATTTTTGTTAAATCTTTAAAAAAAAATGACTCTATGAATATGTTGATACTATGGATGCAAGAGATTGTTATGGTGCATCCAATTACCATTGTCTGTCTCGGAAGGAGTGACCTATCACCGTGTTCCATTAACACATGGTATTTCATGTAGTGGACTAACTAGTTTATTCTATGGGAAGGAGCAATTCCAGTATTTTTATTCTAATTGTGATTTAGTCTTTTCAGAAGTTCCTATTAAAAAGAACATGAATATAGTGAGTAATGAAAGAAATGCTGAGTATATGGGGGAGTTCTTCCATACGACTAAAACAATAGATACTGTATATGCACATCGAAACATTCTGACCGGTAATTTATATAGTGTAGAAATAAAATTCATAATTACTGTAGAAGATAGGCATCAAGATTTTAAGAGAAAGGCTGAAAACAGAAGACTAACATACGTCTTTGGGCTCACAGGGAGGGAGATTAGAGTAAAGGTGAGACATATGCTGCAATGACTTTAGATATGCATCACAAGGGGAAGCTTTGCTTAATAAGAAAAAAGACTGAATGTAATTATTTCATTAGTTCTAGTGAATGTGAACATACCTTCCGAATTACAGGGGGTTGGGTTTTAAGTGGTGGTACTGATCCTGTTTACCTTGGAGTTTATTATGCGTGTGATAGAAATGCTTATTATAGACTACCACAACAATGGTATGGGAGTTGTTATTTGGGAATAGTGTTCCCAAAGATATGTTATGTAAATGAAAATTCTCAAATCAATGAAAAGAAACTAACATGAAGTGAAAGGGGAATAAGTGCAGCTGAAATAGTGAAAGATATTTTTGGTGCATTGATGCCTTTAGTTAGAGTCATTTTAAACTCACATAAAATTAGAAAATTGTCTACAGTAGTTGATCGTTTAGCAATGGATACTGCTGGTGAGTTTTTAATGATTGCTACGGAAATGGTGGCCATGAGATTGATGGTTTTGCAAAATCGACTGGCTCTTGATGTACTATTGGCAAAGGAGGGAGGAGTCTGTAGTATGTTGAAATTTCAACAATGTTGTACTTATATCCCTGATAAAAGTAAGGCCCTAGAGGGATATATCAATAATATTACATATTTGCATAGTGATTTAACTGAACTGAAGGCTGATGATGCATGGATGGGAAAAGCTTGGTAAGGGTTTTTCTTCAACAGCTAATTGGTTTTCATCACTAAGTAACAACTTGTTAGGGAGAATACTCATACCTATAATTACTATAGCTATTGGCATACTAATGGTATTTATAATTTACAAATGCGGTAAGAATAGGCAATCAGAGACTAAGCGTAGAGCAAGAAAAAGGAAAAGTGAAGAAATAGGAATGGAAGAAAGGAAAGGAGACTATTATGAAGTGATGAGAAATGTAGAGGGTGTTACGTTGAAACAGATGAATACTACCTCGTTTTAAAACAAGAATCAGTTTGTAGTCAGATTTTGTAGATTATATGATGGCTATGTCACCATCAAATGGGGGATTGAGGTAGCTTGATTTTTGTAAAGTATGATCCTGCTTGATCTGCTCATTTTAGTGTTACTAATGAAAGCAATAACTAATGGTGAGAAAATAATTAACATGGGTAACCATTCTATAAGATTTTGTGAAAAAATGCAAAACTAAGCACGACACATGTAGAAAATGAAAACCGCATTAAACGTGTGGAAAGCATGAATTAAGTTTTCTTTTATGAGCATTAAAACATTTACGGGAGAAGAGGGAAATAGAAATAGTATATAGAAACGCTTATGAAAAATGTTACGTGCAACACAAATGTTCAAATTAATTAATAATGAGTCTGAATAATTAATACGTGTGGATTCAATAGAAAAATTATGATTTAATTTCCATAATGATCTTTTATGAATATTTGTTATGAACAGTTAACTAATGTGCGTTTTATTTTCTTAGAGAAAGATGCATTGCAAAATCCTATGAAGGCTTCAAAACTTTGCTTAAATGATTTTCTTTTCTTAAAATGTAGGCCTTGGAAAAGAATGTATTTTGTCCTTCACTAGTTTTAAAATGCCATGTTAGTTTGTTTAGCTGTGCAATATTTAACTCAAGGAATTTCCTCTTGATAATTTCTTATGAATTAACTTTTCGTCAAACGTTTACAAACCGGTCAGACATTCGTGAGGACGTGGATAATGTTGCAAGATGTTTTCCTGCTTCCACGGAAGGATGACTTCATTAGAACTGACAATGGACTTCCTTAAAGAACTTTGTCGAGCTAGTATGGTCAGACGATCACCCTATTCTTGAAAACCAATAAATTAGTGAAGAAGCTGTGAATGATACTTTTAGGAGATTGGACATTAATATATCTTTGCACTTCATTGGCTAGTGATGTTGCTTTTAGCTATACCTTTTTGGCCAAGAGGTTAGCTTACCTTCTTATTGCACGCTGTGCAATTATTCTCAAGGTTCATATGAAATTGAATTGCATATTGAAATTTGCAATTATATATTTCCTTATCTATCTAGCTCTCTGCTCATTTACCTGTTAATTGGGATTGTGATGAATTTATTTTGAAATGTTTTCTCTTATTTGTGGTTTCATCTGTAACATTTTGATAAAAAAAAGATTTATAAAATGCTTGCTAATGTATACTGACCATTCACATTCTAAAAATCTTGGATAAAGTGACTTGATAAGTAATCAGACTTTGTCGTTATTTATGGATTATTGACAGTATTGTCAATAATATGACAGTTGTTGTTGAGTTAGATATTTCCTTTATTCGGGGTCCTCGTGAGGGAATTTTTTTTCCATCTTTTCATTGCCCAGTCCCTATTGCCTCTACCTAAAGATCCATGGGAGGACCTGATGTAAATGGTTATTGAGTTCTCATGTACCCGAACTGCTGACCATAAAGAGACTTGTGATATAGAGTTAGTGTTATTACTTATGCAGTATAAAAATTCTGCCTGTTTCCGCTGTGTCAAAGGTAAGTCAGCTCAAATGATGCCCTTCACTGTAGTGAGAGGCACATCAGGACCCTGTCCATGGGAGCTGTCATTGCATCATCTTCTGAGTCCATGCCAGGTCCTGATGATGCTGAGCTATTCTGGGATGCAGTCTTTTGAGAGTGTCTCTAATTTTCACTCACCAAAGGCTTCCTCAGGGCTATTTTGTAGTCTAATATGCCTCCACTTAGGGAATGTAAAATGTTCCAGAAATTTCCTCAGTTTTCACATTACTTCGAATGGTAAGTACTTTTGTAAACAAAGTCAGGCCCTTGTAGGTAATCAGTCCAGTAGCTAGTAGTGTATATTATGTAGGTTTATTCAGGTACAGGTAAGATGGTTAAGCCTCACCAGGAACACGATCCTGCTGCTCAGCTCCACTCCTTTCAACTGACCATTCATTTAAACCATGCACTCATGAACATTCCATTGCATCACACTCACACAGGCTGAGCAGCAAGGAACTAGGAGAGCAGAGAATACAACACATCTTCTTCCTTCAGAAAACAAAATAAACAACAGGACGCAGGGTGGAAGAAAATGCATGTACTGTAAAAATTTAACCAATCCTAAATTACAAGAAAGATCACACAAAATAAATTATACCACTCCTTAGATTGTAAAGAAAGATCACAAATAAATTAAATATGTCGATTACGTTATGTGAATTACAGTCCTTGAACTGTAAAACAAGATCCCATTCCATGAATCATTGCACTCCTAGAATTGTAAAGGAAGTTGACATAAGATTACGTCATATTGCATGAATCATTAAATTCCTTATATTGTAAAGGAAAATGATGACGTAAGATTACATTACATAAAGATTACTTACTATATATCTTCTGCTCCCGCAAGAGAACACTATATATATATATATATATATACCAACTATCCTCCTTTACCTTCGAAAGAAGCGCACTGACTCTGGAAATGTTGCTTTCAAATTCCTTTATTCGTGGAATGACACGGAGGCAAAGAGGCTCACTGTTCCCAACGTTTCTGCTCACCAGAGCCTTGATTATATATATATGATTACTGTTTTAAATATGGCGACTGGAAAGGGATTTAGCCTTTCGTAAGAAGTAGTTTTAATTGACATGAACTGTATTTATTATTTTAAATAAGTTCAGTGGCACATTGAAAATGTATAAATTCAAAGTCCTATATTATGGCAAAAGAAGTATGTTATATTTCTTCTGTCATGTGCCAATAGAAATATGCCTATTGGAAACAGCGGTATGGGTAATATAGAAGAAAACTATACCAACAGGATTTTTTCTATGTTTTTTACACATGTGATCTGTGATGCAAACAGTGGGAGGGGCACTTTTGCACTTTAAATTTGAATGATGGTGTATTCAACCTGTGACACGTGATCAAGGGCTTACGGGCTTGAAACGCGTTGTGTTGGGTCACTGAATAAAATACTGCCCACTTGAAAACCTCGGAGGTCTGTGTCTCTTTCCTCGCCTGACTGCCGTTGGGAGAATTCAGGAAGTGGTTTGAGGGTTTCCAGATATATATATATATATATATATATATATGGATATCTCCGAACCTCTCTGTAGTGCCCAGCCGGAACACCACCAAAGGACGAAATACAGACTCCAAAGTATTGTGGAAAATGCAGGTCTTTATTTCAGGTTTGTCAGACGCGTTTCGAATACTCTTGTATTCTTTCTCAATTAACAAACAAATAGTCCACTTTCAGTTTTTATACTGTTTTTTGTGTGATGCTTTCACCTCCCCTTTGTGATGTGTAAAGATAGAGGAAATACTAAACAGGTATGCATGCTGGGACTTGTAGTTGTTAAAAAAGCCTCATTAAATTGCTAGCATTTTAAGTTTGCATAATATTACCGCATGAATGCAGTTTTGTAAACCATAGCGCAATGCACGATTATCATGACATTGTTTCAAAATCACATTTTGTTTTGAATAGGTTGCCAATTTCATTATATATTTTCTCAATGGATATAAATAAATAAGTAAATATATACATTGATAAAATATGCTATACAAAAATATATTATCGAAAATATATATCTATCATTCTTCTTATAGTAAAAAACGACAAATAAATAAATATTTCATATATACAGAATATAATATAAAAATAGAAATATGCTATTTAAAATATTGACACTCTACAATTTTATACATGGATATCATGGAATGAATTCCTGAACACATGTTTTGGCTAACCATATTGACCGAAATTGGTCAAATGTCAGAAAGACGTGCAAAACTACGCAATGTGCAAAAATACAAACAGAGTGTAAACTTTACATTGTTTTATAGCAGCATGAAGGTATTTCCTTAAATAAAGTGCAAAATAGTGATGTGATAATTACTAAACTTCACTAAATTTGTGCTTCTTACTAAACAAAGTCTTAACATTTTCAAGATAAGTGTTTTAAAACTTATAAGCAAAAAAATAAATTATGCTTATAATGTGAAAGACTAAAAACAATATTGAGACAAAAATGGAATGGAATAGGGGCCACGGTAATATTATCAAAGTTATTTTTAGATACAGGCGTTTGGGAACATATGGGGAGCATATAGCTAATGGATAGAACATCAGAGGAAATGGTGTAAGTCCTCTGTATTGTTTAATCCATTTGGCTGTCTACTGTCCAATTCAATAATGAATTTGGATTCCAACTGCCGCAAGCACTTTTCTCTATTTCCACCTCGCGTATTCTCCTTCACAGCTCCAATAACAAAATATTTTAAATCCGCTACATTGTTTTGGTGGATTGCTTTAAAATGTCTTGCGACCGGATGTGTACTATTGTTGTTTACGATAGCACGCAAGTGTTGCAGGATTCTGACGTGCACTTGCTGCTTGGTACTACCCACATACCTAAGCCCACAAGTGCACGTCAGGATGTAAACTGCATATTCAGTTTTGCAGTCGTAGCATCCCTGAATTTTTTGCTCCCTCGGGCTAAATGGTGTATTGTATTTCTTGGTTGTCACGCCAAATTTACAAGCCCGACATGAAGAGCATTTGAAAAAACCCTGCTTTTCAGGTAACCAAAAGGTACTTCTCTTTTTGTTACTAAGGTCTGGGACGCTTTTAGCTATTTCACTTTTCATAGAGATGCCTCTGCGGTATGTTATTGTGGGTTTCTCAGGCAACTCTGGAGTCATGACTGCATCTGTCTGTACTATCGACCAATTTCGATTGATTATAGATCGAATTTGGCGATGCTGATTATTATAAGTTAGGATTAACCTGGGTGTATTGGAGGTTTCCTCACTTTCCTGCAATTCATTTCTTTCCACATTAGACAGCAGTGATTCCCTAGATCTACTATTAGCTTTGTACAAAGCTTTTTGTAGACTGTATGCCGAATAGCCTCTTCTACAGAATCTTTCAATTGCTTCTCGCATGCATATGTTTTGTTGTTCTTCACTACTGCATATGCGTTTGATTCTGAGAAGCTCTCCGTAGGGAATGCTATCAATTAAATGTCTTGGGTGAGCACTCGAGGCATGTAACGTTGAGTTACCGGCAGTAGATTTTCTATGTAGAGTTGTTCTCAATCCACCATTTTCTACATATACTCTTGTGTCCAAAAATTCTACTTCATTACAACTTATATTTGCAGTGAAATTAAGATTCATCTGATTTGCATTAATGTCACGTATGAAATCATTGGCACTTTCATTACTCCCCTTCCACAAAACAAAAACATCGTCTATAAAGCGTAGCCATAATTTTATGTGGTCGCCATATTTTGAGGACAGCTCTTGCCTGAGTGTCTGCTCCTCCCACCAGCCAACCACTAAACGGGCATAGCTGGGGGAGAAGCAAGACCCCATTGCTACACCTCTGCATTGTCTGTATATCTTCTTGGCAAATACAAAGTAATTGTTGTTGAGGCACCGGTCAATGCTCTTTATGATCATTTTGTTATGTTCATAATTCTCAATTGGTCTTGTCGATAGGAAGTGTTTAATCGCATTTAATCCCATTTGGTGATCTATACAAGTGTATAGGGATTCGATGTCCATTGTTATCATTTTCATGCCATCTTCCAATTCAGCATTGCTAATTTTGGTTAAAAAATCACCGGTGTCTTTTACATATGATGGCAATTCTTTGACCAGATCTTGCAGATAATAGTCAATGTACTGAGATAGGTGCTCGCTTGCACTTTCAATCGCCGATATTATTGGGCGTCCTGGCACTGGTGTCCTCTCTTTGTGGGTTTTGGGGAGAAAGTATATGGATGGTAATACAGGTGATTCATTCCATAGAAAAGCATATTCGTCTTTTGAAATCATGTTGTCCCTTTTACATTGTAGAAGATGTTTCCTCAATGTTTCCAAAGCTTTCATGTATTCTTTGTTGTTACTTTCCACATAGCACTCGGTATCTGACAACTGTCGATTCGCTTCCATCAGGTAGTCTTGTTTCGGCCACAAAACTATGTTGCCGCCTTTATCTGAGGCCTTCACAATTACTTCGGTGTTATTTCCTAGTTTGGTCATTAATCGATTGTATTGCAATTGATTGGAACTCAACTTTTTGGGGTGATGATTGATGCGATGATACAGATCTTTAATGTCTTCCGTTACTCTGTCGTGGAAGATGTCAATCGCATCTTTTGGCATGATTGGTACAAACACTGATTTCGGTTTAAAAGGGCTTCTACCTGCCCCCAACTGATTTATTGATGCCAATTGTAGATGTTGTTGAGTAGATATGTTATTCTCGGTATGTAACTGTTACCACAGATTTTTTACAACGCATACCATTACCACGCATACTTTTACAACGCAGGTCATTTTACAACGATTACCTTTACAACGCATTACACTACAACGCACATACTATTACAACGCATACCATTACAACGTAAGTATAATTATAGGTAAGTTTATCTTTTTTTTAAAACATTTATTATTGGTATTTGGTTTTGGGGTACATGGGTATTTTTAGGTTTTAGGGCTGGGTTTGGGTTTTGCGGTACAGGGGTATTTTTAGGTTTTAGGGCTGGGTTTGGGTTTTGGGGTACAGGGGTATTTTTAGGTTTTAGGGCTGGGTTTGGGTTTTTGGGTACAGGGGTATTTTTAGGTTTTAGGGTTGGGATTGGGTTTTGGGGTACAGGGGTATTTTTAGGTTTTAGGGCTGGGTTTGGGTTTTGGGGTACAGGGGTATTTTTAGGTTTTAGGGTTGGGATTGGGTTTTGGGGTACAGGGGTATTTTTAGGTTTTAGGGCTGGGTTTGGGTTTTGGGGTAAAGGGGTATTTTTAGGTTTTAGGGCTGGGTTTGGGTTTTGGGGTACAGGGGTATTTTTAGGTTTTAGGGTTGGGATTAGGTTTTGGGGTATAGGGGTATTTTTAGGTTTTAGGGCTGGGTTTGGGTTTTGGGGTACAGGGGTATTTTTAGGTTTTAGGGCTGGGTTTGGGTTTTGGGATACAGGTGTATTTTTAGGTTTTAGGGTTGGGATTGGGTTTACAAATAATAAAAATAAAATTAATTTTATTAATAACATTATTTAATAATTAAATAATAAATAATTAAATTAAATTATACAAAAATAATTATTTACATTATATATTAATATTATATACTTACCTATACTTACGTTGTAATGGTATGCGTTGTAATAGTATCTGCGTTGTAGTGTAATGCGTTGTAAAGGTTTCCGTTGTAAAATGACCTGCGTTGTAAAAAATGCGTGGTAATGGTATGCGTGCTAAAAGTACGCGTGGTAACATCATATATCCGTTATTCTCAACTTCATCATTGATGTTTCCTTCTAGTGCTTGTGCTGCCAACACTCCTTCCACATCAGTTGCTGTTAATCTGATACCACTTGTCAAGGATGATTGTCCTGCGGATTGTTTTATGGCTAATCCGTTCTTTATCTTGAAGAATTTAAGCAATTTTAATTTTCTGATGTAACTGAAAATGTCTATTTGAGTTTGTGCATAATTGAAATTTTTTGGGGGACAATATGATAATCCCAATATTAAAATCTGTTCTTCGTTTTCATTTAATTTTAAGGTTGTCATATTGATGATTGTTTTGTCCATTGCATTAATTATTGTTGATTGCGCCAAAAGTTTCTTTTTCCCCTTCCTCTTGTTTTTGTTACGCCTTTCCCTCCTTTTTGCGTTTCGGGTTTTTGCGTGACTTGGGGTTGTGGCTGTTGTTGTTTCCGCGGCCATAGCGTTTTTAGCCTGTCCTCGACTAAAAAACTCAATTTCCTCACCGAGGTTCAAGGTTCTTGGTGTAATATCTTCATCGTCCGTGCTGTTTATACTGCTGGCACTGTATACCGAGCTGTCGTCGCTCTGTTCACTCGCTGGAGTATTTCCACCGGTAGCTTGCTGGTTCGAACATGTCGCTTGTTCCCCCATTTGTTGTCCCTCTGCCTTTTTTGAACTGGCTTTGAGCTTTTTGGCCATATCAAATTTTCTGGCGAACGTATAAATTCTGCCTTGTTCATAGTCTGCCAGATCACGGGCGAATTTATATACCTTGCGCTGTTTGATTTTTTCTTCTTGTTTCTGCAGCCTGTCTTTTATCTCTTTTCGCGTTTTAGCAATGTAGTCATTTGGTTCCAGCTTTGCTAATTCCTCATTTATAGTATTAATTTCATCCAGTAATTTTATCCTATCGGATTCAGCATATTTGATTAACAGATGAACTAAGTTCATTGATGCTTCTAGGTTCATTGTACCCCATTCTTTTAACATTTGAGGATCCGGATTTTCGTAGCTAGGTGCGAGTAAGATTCTCAGCCCCCGTGGGACTCTGCCAGCTTCAGCATATTTACTTAGCGACTTTTTCTCCCACCACTTCGTTACTTCGGACCTCATGCATTTTTCAAGCTTCCTCAGGAGAGTCTTGGCAGTGTCATCTACTTGTACTGTGCTTTCTTTGTTAACAGTCGCCCCCCGTTTTTCCATGATTGGCAGTTTGCTGTAGATATCGTCTGCAGCTGCCTCCCTTGCGCGGACTTCATCTGCTGACATGTCGTTGTTGATTGTAATTTATCTTTTCGTGTTTCAAATCACACGTTTAGAGCTCAAATGACAGAGCCAATTCTGCCTGCCCACACCTGCCCACCGAGTTTCAATCGTGCATGGACACTCACCGCCGTTTATGCGCCGCTCTTGCCGGTCCTCCGACCACGCTAGGGTTGCAGCATTCACGATGGCCTGGCCTCAGCACTTCACTCGGGGGCCGCCACAGTAGTTTCCGTTCCGGAAAAAACGAGCGAAGAGGGTTGTTTGCAGCAGCCACTTCCGGTACAGGGGATCTCTGAGCGAAACCAACCCGATGTTTCGCAATTGATATCTGGATATCTCCGAACCTCTCTGTAGTGCCCAGCCGGAACACCACCAAAGGACGAAATACAGACTCCAAAGTATTGTGGAAAATGCAGGTCTTTATTTCAGGTTTGTCAGACGCGTTTCGAATACCCTTGTATTCTTTCACAATTAACAAAGAAATAGTCCACTTTCAGTTTTTATACTGTTTTTTGTGTGATGCTTTCACCTCCCCTTTGTGATGTGTAAAGATAGAGGAAATACTAAACAGGTATGCATGCTGGGACTTGTAGTTGTTAAAAAAGCTTCATTAAATTGCTAGCATTTTAAGTTTGCATAATATTACCGCATGAATGCAGTTTTGTAAACCATAGCGCAATGCACGATTATCATGACATTGTTTCAAAATCACATTTTGTTTTGAATAGGTTGCCAATTTAATTACATATTTTCTCAATGGATATAAATAAATAAATAAATATATACATTGATAAAATATGCTATACAAAAATATATTATCGAAAATATATATCTATCATTCTTCTTATAGTAAAAAACGACAAATAAATAAATATTTCATATATACAGAATACAATATAAAAATAGAAATATGCTATTTAAAATATTGACACTCTACAATTTTATACATGGATATCATGGAATGAATTCCTGAACACATGTTTTGGCTAACCATATTGACCGAAATTGGTCAAATGTCAGAAAGACGTGCAAAACTACGCAATGTGCAAAAATACAAACAGAGTGTAAACTTTGCATTGTTTTATAGCAGCATTAAGGTATTTCCTTAAATAAAGTGCGAAATAGTGATGTGATAATTACTAAACTTCATTAAATTTGTGCTTCTTACTAAATAAAGTCTTAACATTTTCAAGATAAGTGTTTTAAAACTCATAAGCAAAAAAATAAATTATGCTTATAATGTGAAAGACTAAAAACAATATTGAGACAAAAATGGAATGGAATAGGGGCCACGGTAATATTATCAAAGTTATTTTTAGATACAGGCGTTTGGGAACATATGGGGAACATATAGCTAATGGATAGAACATCAGAGGAAATGGTGTATGATCTCTGTATTGTTTAATCCATTTGGCTGTCTACTGTCCAATTTAATAATGAATTTGGATTCCAACTGCCGCAAGCACTTTTCTCTATTTCCACCTCGCGGATTGTCCTTCACAGCTCCGATAACAAAATATTTTGAATCCGCTAGATTGTTTTAGTGGATTGCTTTAAAATGTCTTGCGACCGGATACGTACTATCGTTGTTTACGATAGCACGCAAGTGTTGCAGGATTCTGACGTGCACTTGCTGCTTGGTACTACCCACATACCTAAGCCCACAAGTGCACGTCAGGATGTAAACTGCATATTCAGTTTTGCAGTCGTAGCATCCCTGCATTTTTTGCTCCCTCAGGCTAAATGGTGTATTGTATTTCTTGGTTGTCACGCCAAATTTACAAGCCCGACATGAAGAGCATTTGAAAAAACCCTGCTTTTCAGGTAACCAAAAGGTACTTCTCTTTTTGTTACTAAGGTCTGGGACGCTTTTAGCTATTTCACTTTTCATAGAGATGCCTCTGCGGTATGTTATTGTGGGTTTCTCAGGCAAATCTGGAGTCATGACTGCATCTGTCTGTACTATCGACCAATTTCGATTGATTATAGATCGAATTTGGCGATGCTGATTATTATAAGTTAGGATTAACCTGGGTGTATTGGAGGTTTCCTCACTTTCCTGTAATTCATTTCTTTCCACATTAGACAGCAGTGATTCCCTAGATCTACTATTAGCTTTGTCCAAAGCTTTTTGTAGACTGTATGCCGAATAGCCTCTTCTACGGAATCTTTCAATTGCTTCTCGCATGCATATGTTTTGTTGTTCTTCACTACTGCATATGCGTTTGATTCTGAGAAGCTCTCCGTAGGGAATGCTATCAATTAAATGTCTTGGGTGAGCACTCGAGGCATGTAACGTTGAGTTACCGGCAGTAGATTTTCTATGTAGAGTTGTTCTCAATCCACCATTTTCTACATATACTCTTGTGTCCAAAAAATCTACTTCATTACAACTTATATTTGCAGTGAAATTAAGATTCATCTGATTTGCATTAATGTCACATATGAAATCATTGGCACTTTCATTACTCCCCTTCCACAAAACAAAAACATTGTCTATAAAGCGTAGCCATAATTTTATGTGGTCGCCATATTTTGAGGACAGTTCTTGCCTGAGTGTCTGCTCCTCCCACCAGCCAACCACTAAACAGGCATAGCTGGGGGAGAAGCAAGACCCCATTGCTACACCTCTGCATTGTCTGTATATCTTCTTGGCAAATACAAAGTAATTGTTGTTGAGGCACCGGTCAATGCTCTTTATGATCATTTTGTTATGTTCATAATTCTCAATTGGTCTTGTCGATAGGAAGTGTTTAATCGCATTTAATCCCATTTGGTGATCTATACAAGTGTATAGGGATTCGATGTCCATTGTTATCATTTTCATGCCATCTTCCCATTCAGCATTGCTAATTTTGGTTAAAAAATCACCGGTGTCTTTTACATATGATGGCAATTCTTTGACCAGATCTTGCAGATAATAGTCAATGTACTAAAATAGGTGCTCGCTGGCACTTTCAATCGCCGATATTATTGGGCGTCCTGGCACTGGTGTCCTCTCTTTGTGGGTTTTGGGGAGAAAGTATATGGATGGTAATACAGGTGATTCATTCCATAGAAAAGCATTTTCGTCTTTTGAAATCATGTTGTCCCTTTTACATTGTAGAAGATGTTTCCTCAATGTTTCCAAAGCTTTCATGTATTCTTTGTTGTTACTTTCCACATAGCACTCGGTATCTGACAACTGTCGATTCGCTTCCATCAGGTAGTCTTGTTTCGGCCACAAAACTATGTTGCCGCCTTTATCTGAGGCCTTCACAATTACTTCGGTGTTATTTCCTAGTTTGGTCATTAATCGATTGTATTGCACTTGATTGGAACTCAACTTTTTGGGGTGATGATTGATGCGATGATACAGATCTTTAATGTCTTCCGTTACTCTGTCGTGGAAGATGTCAATCGCATCTTTTGGCATGATTGGTATATATATGTATATGTATATGCATATATGCAAATAGGAGATCCCCACCCCTCTGCAGAGCAAGACAATGGCGGCACGGACTCCACTTGATGCTGTTTATTCAGAGATGTGGATGGCAGGATGAAGTGTTTCGCCCACCTCGTTGGGCTTGTTCACATATATATATATATATATATATATATATATATATATATATATATATATATATATATATATATATATATATATATATATATATATATATATATATATATATATATATATATTGTGTACCGCTATATATATATATATATAGCAGTATATATCAAGCACATAGATCACTTCACACCTCACAGAACAGAGGAACTCACGCACCCCTACTACTGCCCACAGTGATGGACAGGGGAGCAACACTCTCCTACTTCTGCCCCCCACCTTCCTGGACAAAGAAACATACATGTTCCCACTAAAACACACCACGCTCGACAAAGGAACCCATATGTCCCCACTAATGCACACCTCACTGGACAAAGGAACTTACATGTTCCCACTACAGCACACCTCGCTGGGCTGGACAAAGGAACGCAAATGCTCCCACTACAGCACACATCTTGCTGGACAAAGGAACTCACATGTTCACTGTCCCTTATTAATATAGAAAATAAAATTTTTGCCAAGCTTATCCCTTCGCATCTCCTTCTTCTCATGCCACTCATCACTCGCCCCGATCACTCCAGCTTCATTTCCGGCCACGCTACTTCTCACAATCTTCGGACCATCTTTTCTGCCCTCCATCAAATGAATCCCGCTCTCCCCACAGTAGCCGCCCTTCTTGATCCCACTAAGGCCTTTGATACCCTTGAGTGGCCCTTCTTGATTTCTCTCCTCCCACGCCTTGGCTTCAGTCCACTTTTTTTTACGCAAAATCTCACTCCTATACACTTCACCCACTGCCCGTCTTCGAATTAACAGACTAATATCGGATCCCACCCCTATCAGCCGCGGTACCCGCCAGGGGTGCCTGCTTTCACCCATGGTCTTTGCTATTGCAATGGAGCCACTGGCGGCCTGACTCCGACAACACCACCCTGCCCGTGCCCTCTTAGTCTCCATGTATGCAGATGATATTACACTGTATGTCCGCCTACCCCAGGATAATCTCAGTCCTCTGGTACGTGAGATCATACGGTTTGGAGGCTACTCTGGTATCCAGATGAACTGGAGTAAGTCAGTCCTCTTTCCTCTCACCGACGCCACTATGCCCTTCACTCCAGACATCCCTTTCGTGTGGGCATCAGGCCCTACTCGCTATTTGGGTATCTGGCTCAGCAGGGATGTGGATGAACTTGGGAGGGCTAACTTTGGTTGTGCGGTGCACTGGGTCAAATCCAAGATTCCCCAATGAAGCTGGCTACCCTTGTCCCTGACCGGACGCATAGGTATTGCCAAGATGGTGTTCCTCCCTAAATTTTTATATCTTTTTCTGAACATCCCTGTTCCCCTCACTGCCCACTTTTTTCATACCATCCGTTCGCTGATTATTTATTTAATCTTGGCCGGTAGTCAACCCAGGATTCCGTATGACACTCTTACCCTCCCGATGTCATGCGGTGGCCTGGGTGCCCCCAACTTTAACCTTTACGCACTGTGTGCTCAGGCCAGTTTTTGGCACTTCTGGATTCATCCCACTCCCTTCCAGCCGCACGTGGCAGTTGAGGCGGACCTCCCTGCCCCGTGGCCACTCGCCACCGCCCTGTTTGCCCCTGCCAAACACCCACACACCGAAATAGACACTGTGGAGACTTTCTGCTGTTCCTGGGATGGACTACACCATCTGTCAGGCACTCTCAGCAAATAAGATGCCAATCGTTCGGCATCCGACTCTTCCTTCCCATCAGCCCTCTGGTATGGCTAAACACGCCACTCGCCTGGGCTTGACCACATTGCCGGATCTCTACCCGGGGAACACATTCTATTCTCCCACCTGACGATTCTGGTCCCATGGACACTTTACTGTTTTATCAGCTTTGTGCTATCTGCAGGGCACTGCATCCTTCGTTCCCCTTGCCCCCCCTCGATGACCACTCTTGACTTTTTGTATTTGTCTCCTCCTCGGAAGTTGGTTAGCAAACTCTATGCCCTCACGCTGGCTGCCACCTCCATCTCCACTGATCGCGCTCGTGATCGCTGACTGGCTTTATTGTTGCAACCAGTGTCTATCTCCTAACTATCGCCTGCGCCCAATTAATTTTAAATATTTGCACAAGCTTTACCGCACACCCGTTGAGCTACATAAGCTGGGACTCACCTCCAGCGAAAGATGCCTGCGCTGTTCTGCTCCTGCGGCTGTGTTCTTCCATCTTGCCTTGTTATGCCCTAAGGTCTCTGACTAGTGGCGTGAGGTCTGTACCGCTATCTCCAAGATCACTTCCTCACTGGTTCGGCCCGACCCTCCGCTTTACCTAGGCTTTGTTAAATATTGCCCAGACGCCTCCCGTCTCTTGATTCCTATATTGCTTGTCCTCGTGCGGCATAGGGTGTCCATGTGCTGGGGGCACAAACCTGCACTTAAGTTCGCCCAATGGCTCGAGGATGCATCACAATGCAAGACCCTTCTATCTGAATTCTGCGACCTTATGCCAGCCAGGTTTCGTCCATTGGACATATGGTGCCCCCTAGTGTCATACCGTCACACTCACATACCCCACAGCCAGACTGCCTCTACCGCACTCCCCACCGGCACTCCGCCCGCTGCGGCCGCCAATGTAGGTCAATCGCCGCCCTTTGTCCTGTTCTTATTCCCTTTCCGGTCCAACCCACTCCCTCTCCCACAATTTACCTGATGTATATCCACTGCTGCTCCCTGTCCTGACATGCATAAGTAATGTCTACTTAGCCATTGTACTCTGCTGGTCTGTGTCATTGGCCTGTCTTTCTATCCTTCAGCATTGCTCTATATACGGTGCTTTGATTTGATGGAAGCTTGTAATGTGTCTATGCTATTTTGACAATAAAGGTTTTTGAAAATGTAAAAAAAAAGAGAAAGGAACTCACGTGTTCCCACTACAGAACACTATGGTATCTTCAAAGCATAGACATTTCAACATAAAAGGAAATCATCACTCACTCAAGATATCATCCAACACAACATCTGTGTAAAAAAAAATCATAGCACAGGGTATGTTTCACACCCATCCATCCTCACAATAAGGGATTATATTCCAACCCACATGCCACACACAGTCCATTAATGAGACAGTCATATAGATATATATAGCCTGTATGCTGTGTTAAGTTAGCACAAGCTTTTTAGGAGTTTAAACGCCATTTTACCTTTCTGCTGCTTTTGCACACGACACATAGCTGTTGCTTTAGCTTTGAGCCTAGTAGAATGTTTTTGATTCATGCGAGAATAATATGTTGTTACTCTGATATCAGCCTTGCTTGGCGAGCTGTGTCTGTACAGTGAGTGCAGAAACCTTCAAGGATATCTCAACACAGTAGTTGTTGTGAGCACTGATCTTCGCACGTTCCTAGACATAACATACATGCAGCTGCAGCCAAGTTCTGGCTTTAGGCGCGTTTTATATTGCTTTACACAAGAGCATACAAACACACTTGATGGTGCTTATCATGCAGAGAGCTGGTGGAAGATGATGTGATCCCTTACCACTAGGATCTTGAGGTATGGGGCTGCTCTGCTAAAAGCCAAAGAGACCTTTTTAGATATAATATAATATACTAGCTAGGGAGGGTAAGAATTAGGTTTTGTTAAACCCTATTCATTTTAGCATAATACCATGCTTTCACCGTTTGTGTTCTATGGACTAGTGACTATGTTGATTACTTTGTTTCTTATAATATGTTTGCTTGTATTAGCTAAGATACTGCGTTTGAGGACACTGCATTAGTGAATAAACATTTCAAATATGCACGTGTCCTCTTTTACTCCTTCTTCTGGATTGAAATGATTGTATAACGAAAGAGTGTCCATGTGTTCCGCGTTACCTTAGGTGTACTAAGTCCATGTTCCGGTTTGTCTAAGCATTGGGAGTTTATGATAACCAATGAGACACTGATTGCTAGTCTGGTAGGGGATTTTTGGGTACTAAGGTGAGTTTTGGCACACCCTAATTCACTGAGGTTCCAAGCCTCTATGCACAGTTCTGTCTGAGCACGGAATCCCTGCGACAAGACCTAACCTAACACACACAATGCATAAAGAAATTCCCATGTGCAACACAACATGCACTATATGGACCACACTGCATATGATAACACAATGCAACACTCTCCCTAACACTGGGTAACATGCAATACAGCAGACAGCAAACAATTTAAATATGGTGCACAATAAGTGCAACATAAGTAATCAGACAAATTAGACAGGCATAAGCATGAAGTTGTTAAAAATAAAATTGGATGTGACGGGTAAAAAAACTGTACAAAAGTCAGGAGAGCGAACTCTCACCAGGGCAATCCCAAAATAGCACCAGAATGGCTTCACCTTAGATGTCGGACCAATATGCATGTCTCACCAGAGTGCTGAGTGCAAGTGTTACTTCTCCTTTTGCCGATGATCCCAGAGTGTCTGCTTGTAGTCACATTCCACAGAATAACTTTCCTTCCTGCTAACACACCAGCACTTACAGTCGGCATAAAGCTTGCAAAAAAAAAAACACTGGAAAAAACACATCTTGCAGAACTAGTGCACTGATATTGTGCACAAAGCCCTGATGTAGCAACTAACAACTCATCACAAGGACCCAATGCCGCCAATCCACAGCAGCTGGAGCGTACGTGCTGTGTCAGTTCAGTGCAACAGCACTAAACTGCTTACCATGATGTCACAGAGATTACATGATGATGGCTGAAACTTCGGAATTCTGCCCACAGAGACGGTTGCCATGAAAACTCCTCATGTGCAGACAATTCCACCGGTAGTGCCCTCCTGAGCTTGCAGTAACAGCTTGCTCGTGGACTCCAACCTCGCAGCTTCACAGGTAAATTTCTTGTCTCAATCCCACTACATATTTTTGGCGACGATTGTGGCTACTATTTCCCGCAGATTTGAAATTTCTGGACCCACCGACCACACAATCTTTTTTTTCCATTCGGTGGTTACTTGATTTTTGCTAGTCTTTATTCTGTGCCTAATCATATTTGGATTTATTGCTGCATATTGAAAGAACAATCTTATTTAAACACTTTCAACAACCGTGAGTAATTTGCTACTTTTTGCTGTTGCCCGTTACCGCTTCTTGCTTTCTTGCTCTTTAAAGGGCCTCTGATTTCCACAGCGCCCACCACATCCTGCTACGCACATACCTTGCTGCCTTCCTTGTTGTTCCTTAACTCGGAACCGTGTTCCACAGCACCTGCATCCTGCCGCGCTCCTTCTTCTTTTCCTTGGAGCGTATCAACGTCATCTGTTACGTCAAGGTGTGCCCAACTCGCCTTAAAAATAGATGCATTGTACGTCTTGACATCACCACGCTCTGCACGTTTATGGCGGCCATCTTTAGACTTGGAATGCACTAAAATACATACGGATGTATGTACGATGTTCGTTTTAACATTTACATTGCATCTGCAAATATTTTGCCTGTTTCCGTGACAAGCACATGTTACTTTCCTTGGATTAATTTATCGTTTTTCACATCTCGTCTGTCTGGATTTGGACTGGTAACTTTTTACTTTATTAAGAAATTGATATTTGTTGACATTTATTCTTATTATTTGTCTAACTCCTTTTCTTTTCAGGCACTTAGTCATGGCTAATTCAAGCAATATATTACATCCTCCTTCCTTTTTACAAGATTCTGGCAAATCCATCCCATCCTGGCACACGTGGTTAAGGGTATTCTAAAATTATTTAGAGGGTATTGACGCTACAAAATATTCACCATCAAGCAAAAAAGCCTTATTATTTAACCACTTGGGTACTGCAGGACAACAACATTTTGAAAATGTACCGATTATTCCTGAAACCGCAGGAGATGAAACCTGGAACGTTTTTAATGAACCATTTGCACGCATGGGAAAACAATATGTGGATGAACCATCTGTAATGCTTAAAAGACACATATTTTTTAAACGTAAACATTTACAACATGAGCCTATTGAAGACTTCTTAGTAATTTTAAGAGTACTTGCATCTAAGTGTGAGTTTGGTACTAATCTTGACACACCGTTATGCGATAAATTAGTATTCAATTGTTTTTGCAAACAAATACAGGAGCGTGTACTTACATGTAAGAATCCTACTTTGGAAGAAGTAATGGGAATTGCAAGAAGCATTGAATGCTCTGTTACTTTGTCCAAAACTTTAATTGAAAGTTCTGGTTCTAATACTATTACTGGTTCTAATCCTATTACTGGTAGAGTGTTATGCATCTGGCTGCTAACACTAATAATGAACCTGAAGTTAACGCTGTTACCAATTGATTACAATCTAAGAAAACATTTGATAGAAGGTCCAATGCAGCCTACTATAGATGTGGCTCAGAATTCCATATGGGGAATTATCCTAACTGTTCCGCACAAGGCAAACGGTGCAATATTTGCAAAAAGATTGGTCATTTTTACACCGTCTGCGAAAGATAAGAGCAAAGTTAATCAACTCAGTGTTGAAGATGAGTCAATTTGTGATGCATTGAATATTGTTTCACTTTCTGTTGAGATAAACACGCTAAAAGATTCTAACAAAAAGTACTAGAGACGATTGTGTGGCTCGCCTATTACTATATTGGCAGAGAAGACCTTTCAAAGATTGTGGTCCAACACTATCTTGAGTCCCACCGATATCAATCCTAGGGCATTCGGTGAATATGATATTATTATGAGTGGTTATTTTTCTAACACTATAAAGTTTAAAGGTAGGGAAATACTTACCAAAGTATATGTTGCACACAATGGGCGAGACAAATTAGGTTGGCAAGATCAGGCTGGTTTGGGTATGTTATACTTAGACCTGGACATTCCGAACCAGTGGTCCTGGATGAATTACCTGTTTCTTCCATTGATAATGTTGAACCACATGACCCAAGACTACATGAATTATTTAAGTAGTAGGATACTGCGTTTAGTGATGAGGTAGGATTTGTAAAAGGATTTGAACATACTATTAAACTCAAGAGCAATGCTTGTCCTGTTGTTCAAAAAGTAAGACCAGTATCCCTCTCGGTTAGAGAAGATGTAAAGAAATTATTGAACCAAATGTGTTGTCAAGGTATAATCTGTCCAGTTGAATCTTCTGAGTGGGTTTCATGCAGTAGTCGCATGCAAAGGTTCTGGTGAAATCCTTTTGTGTGCGGATTTAAGAGTTCTTTACCGTATTATTGTTGTGGATTGCCACCCCTTGCCTAGAATTCATGATATGTTGGCCAAATTGAGACGTAGTAAATTGTTCACCACAGTAGATTTACGCTCAGCGTATCACCAGATTTCCTTCTCTGCTGAATCACAACCTTTGACTACATTTGTCACTCCCTTTGGAGTATATATGTACAGAAGGATGCCCTTTGGGTTGGCGTCAACCGCCAGCATTTTTCAAAGGTTGATAGAGCAGATGTTTGGGAACGTTTTAGGTATCCAGGCATTTCAGGATGATATACTAATCCACTCAGACACGATAGAGCAGCACTATGTTCTTCTTGACAAAGTTTTGGACAAGTTGCAAAAGCATGGCATGGCCGGTAATACAAAGAAATGTAAGTTCCTCACACAAGAGGTTGATTATCTTGGCCATAACATTTCGGCTGTGGGTATCAAACCTAAATCCTCCTTACTTGATGCCATAAAGAATGCGCCAGTTCCTCCTGACAAAGATTCATTAAGAGCAATCTACGCCAGGTTTGCACAAGGCTATGCATTGTTGGTACAACCTCTCAGGAACTTATTGAAAAAGAATGCTAAGTTCATATGGTCAGAAGATACACAAAATGCTTTTATTTCTATTAATGATTTAGTCATCAACACTCCCGCTATCAAACCCTTCACCTACGGTATGGAAAGCATAATCACAGTGGATGCCAGTGCCAAAGGATTAGGTGCAGTATTGTGCCAAATAGTGAATGGTAGAGAATGCACTATAGCCTTTGCATCTCGAACACTAAATTCAGCTGAGCTGAACTATAGTACCATTGAAAGAGAGGCTTTAGTGTGTTCTTCGTCAGTTGAAAATTTTTAAATGTATATTTGGGGCACAACATTTCTCTTGTACATGGATCACAAACCCCTGATCTATATGCTGAGGGATAGTTGCTCTAACAAGGCCTCTTCTAGACTAATAAGGTTACTAGCTAGATTGCAAGAATTTAACTTCGACATCAAATACTTACCAGGGGGAAAAAATGTACGGGCTGATTGTCTTTCATGCCTTCCTTTACAATATGAGGATGTCTTGAGCAAAGATAAAGGAGATTTTGAATGTGTATTTTCCATTGAGGATGTTGTCCAAAATTCAAGGATTACTCCTCAAGATGAATGGTTGCAAAATAGTGATAAAGATGAATGTTTGAAGAATGTAAAGACATTTTTATTCAAGGGTTGGCCATCTTATAGGAATTTGTCATTGGAAGAAAGACAACAACAACAAGTGAGGAGGGTCTAAGGGCAAGTTTACCGACCAGCCAGATATACGCCCCTAACACAATCTATCACAACAATTAATATCTGGGGGTCAGAGATAGAAAAGAAAGTTTGACAGTAAGAACCACTATACCAGACAGTAACAGTGAGAGATAATAATTAGGGAGTGGTCGAGTCGAGACTCAAGGGTACCAGGAGGGAAATATTGTTCCCATCAGAAGCCACACTGTACCGCCCTTATTATCATCATATGGGATCTCCTTACCCAGGAGGCAAGACGGCCGGTAAACATTACCGTGACCGAGATGTAATATGAGGTATGAGAGCAGAACAGAGAAGTGTGGTAGTGGCTAATGAAAAAAGCAGTGTATGGTGATTTGGAGTGAAAAAGTGAAGGGTACTAAAATTAGGTGAATGGGTGGTAAAAAGAATTTTAATAATAACCCCCAAACCCTAAGGTTAAAAGGCAGGTGTAGGTGCAGGTTTTAAATAATAACCGCACTTGTTAGTGGTCGACATGTTTCAGCATATTGTAAGATGTTCTTAATGCATTCCTCAGGACCTATATATAGTACACTACTGCTTTCGAAAAAATAAATTAAAGGTGTCACCTGAAAATCCAGGCGTGCTCAACCGTATACTGTCAATGAAATGGTAAGGGATCCAACATGTAAAACAAAACAACAAACAAACAAACAAATAACACAGAGCACGTTATTATTTGTATTCATAGTGACATTGCAATATGTTCAATCATACCTGATCGTTATTTCGGGTATGCACTCACCCTTACGTGTAGGCTGAGGAGCTTCACCCCACCTGGCTGCAGCGCAGGTAAAAGGAGCACCGCTCTGTGAGAAATCACATAACGTTTAATCGAGCGGTCAGTGATAAGACACTAACCCATTTGAGTAGCAAAATATACTTTGAGATGGCAGGTTATCTGGGCTATTTATAACCAGGCTGGGCGTAGGCGCCGTATTCTGTCATAACTCAAGAGCAATGACCACACGAGGGGGATAGGTAGAACAAAAGGGCCGTTCCACGTCAGTTAAAGTCGGGAGACACTGACGGAAATCGCTTCATATTTAAGTCGCGGAATAGCATCTAACAGCGTGTCAGTTATAGAACGCGCACACAGGAAAAACCGCTACGCATTGTAAAGCAGCGTACAGAGTGGAGAGAAGCGCTGCATATGCTCGATGTCAGGCTGGCCTCTAGCGGCAAATACGAGCCGGGCGAGGCATCAGAATGTTACGCATAAAGCGTTGGATCATGCATTCACTCACCTAACCGTCGGCGTCTCCAGGCAGTCTTCAGTACTGCTCGGGGGGGCGCCGACCGCCGAGTGAGCTAGTGTTTTACGGAACCAGCGCGTTGACGAACAGTCACGTGACAGTGAGACTGCTGGGAGTTGTAGTCCACTCCGAGTAATGACTCTATAGGATCAACCAAAGTCTAGTGTAGGTCCTATGTGATGTACTAAGATGCGCAGTGGTTTGTAAATGATTGTTACTAGTACATTACTAGAACAAAACGACATAAATCTTGGGCAGTATGTACAATTGCGCAGTAGATAGATGTTAAATAACAGACGTCTACTAACACTGATGATAATATGAATGCGCTCTTTAAGGGGATTATGATGCGCTATTGGAACTGGCATTTCTTAAAGGGAAGCAACCAGGTTTGGTAGGTGCCCTGGTGTGCGATGAATTACCAGTAACTGTTAGTAAAGTGTGCACATATGCGCAGTGGATGTAGAAGACGACTGTTAATACTGATGTTAATATTAATGCGCTCTTCAAAGGGATTATGATGCGCTATTAATACTGGCATATCTTGAAGGGAAGAAACCTGTTGTTGGTAGGCAGTGGAGACAGATTTCCAATGGGTATTTGATTTCTTATACAGTGCTAAGGTATCAGTGGGAGGAACATAATGATTACGACCAGTCAGAGGGACATCCAGGGTATGGGTTCGTTAAGGCCCTCCTTGTCACTGTTGATGCGGTATACCCATTTCTGTTCTATCTTGAACAAGAACCTGCTTATATCTGCGCATGAGTCTGGAATGTGCGGTTGTTCAAGGACTGTCCAGTAAAAATCTTCGGGACCATGGCCTTTCTCCAGGAAATGTGCGGTCAGTCTGGTTGCTTGCTTGCGGCAACGCACCGTGCTTTTGTGTTCCTGGATACGTGTGCGTACCTTTCTAGTAGTCATACCGACATACCGTAATCCACAAGGACATTTGATCAGATATATCAGGTTACTGCTATTGCAATTAGTAAACTTGTTCTGTGTCCATGGGCGATTAGTGCCGATGTCAACTTCTGTGGATTTATTAGTCTGAGGGCAGACAGAACAATTGCCACATGGGTGGTGGCCAACCACAGCTGGTAAATCCCACAGGGTACCCACTTGTCTCTCTTCTTTACTGCGTGGGCGTGTGTGAACCAGTTGATCCTTCAAGTTGGGTCCTCTTTTGTATGCAAACATGGGCTGGGGAATATTGTCACCTCCCGTTTTTAGGATGGACCAGTGTTTCTTTATGATTTTCTGCAACTGGTTGGATCGGCTATTGAAGGTATTTACAAAGGCAATCCGGTCTGATTTTTCTTTCGGAGGGTTGATTGCAAGAAGGGCATCCCTATGGTTGTTAGAGGCCCTCTTTTTAGATCTGCAAATGATTTTCTTAGGGTATCGTTTCTCCTTTAGTTGTTCCTCCAGGTTTTTGGAGTGTGTTTCGAAAGACTCCTTCTTGGAACAGTTTCTTTGTACCCTCAAGAACTGGCCAAAAGGTAAATTGTCCCTCAGGGCTCTTGGGTGGCAACTGTCATACCGTAACAATGCATTCCTGGCCATGGGTTTGCGATATAACTCAGACTCGATGCCCGCTGGGGTTGCGTGTAGTCTCAGATCAAGGAACGCCAGTGAGGTTCTACTGTGCTCGATGGTGAACTTCAGATATTGGTTTACACTGTTTAACCAACCATGAAATGATATTAGTTGTTCTTCAGTGCCCCGCCACACTACAAAAATATCATCAATATAACGTTTCCACACGTGTATTGATGATAGGTATGGGTTGGTGTCGGTAAAAACACTCTGTTGTTCAAAATGGTGCACATATAGATTCGCCAGGCTCGGCGCGAAAACACTGCCCATGCTGGTCCCGGACGTTTGTAGATATAGCGTGTCTTCAAAACAGAAGTAGTTTTCTTTCATCGCCATTTCTGCTAGTTGCATTATAAATGGTATTGGTGTCATCGATTGATGGTTATTCTGCTCCAGAAGTGCTCCCACTACTTCTAGGGTCTCAGTTTGAGGGATCGAGGTGTATAGGGATTCGACATCGAACGATACTAGGATGTCAGTCTCCATATTGTATTGTATCGTCGGAAGGAGTCTTAGGACATCTTTGGTGTCTTGCAGAAAGGTGGGCATAGCTTTAACCATCGGGTTAAGGAAGTGGTCCACAAAAGTAGAAAGGGGTTCCAATACTGACCCAATGCCAGAAATGATAGGCCTCCCAGGTGGTGGCCTTGTTGGCTTGTGGACTTTGGGCAAGCAATAAAAGTAAGGAATTGTAGGGTGTTGTGTAACCAAATATTGTCCTTCCTGTGAGGTTATCCATCCCTCACTCGTGGCTTCTTCTACTAAGGCACTTATTCTGTTTTGTAGACCTTCAGTAGGATCCGATCTCAGTGGTAAGTAGGATTTACGGTCACTGAGCTGTCGCAGACACTCATTTCTGTACACTGTAGTGTCTAAAATTACAGTCGCTCCACCTTTATCAGCCGGTTTAATGGTGATGTTTTCGTTAGCGGGGAGTGAACGCAAAGCTTGCTGCTCATCTCTGGAGAGATTCATAAATGGCTTGACATCCTTTTTGTATAAGTCCGTGACATCCTTTTCAACAGCCGTTTCAAAGGTAAGGACTTTAGGCGGTAGTGTGGCACTGGGTGGATTAAATGAAGAAGGTCTCTTCAGACCAGTGTTAACGTCCATGGGGATGGTCTCCAAAGTAGTTGTTTTCGCAAAAAAGTAATGCAACCTTATCTTCCTGAAAAGCTTGGAGAGTTCAATTTGAGCCAAAAAAGGATCACCTTTTTGGGTAGCCACGAATCCCAAACCTTTATTCAGGAGAAGTTCCTCATTGGTAGACAAGGTGTGTGAACTAAGGTTTATCACGAGGCCGGCTGGTTGCTTGTTCCCGCAGCGTCTTGGGGGACTTTCTTCCCGCTGCGTAGACCCATCCCCGATTGTTGCGGGATGTTCGTGTCCGTGTTCCAATGGACTTGCTGTTGCACTGCCCCTTGTCTCCTCCTGCCTCGGCCTCGTCTCTGGCCAAAACCTAAAAAAGGAAACGATCCCGGGCCTTGTTGCATCTGTGGTGGATAAAAGGGCGGACCCATTTGTGGAGGGCAGTTTGGACCCATCATCCATGGGTTGATAGGCCACCATGGTTGGTGGTTACCAAAGTTTTGCGATTGGTTTCTCCAATTTCTCTTATTTCCACGACCCCGCGGGGCTTGATTGGATGATCCGGTCTGTGATGCATCTGAGTCACTGGATGTCCCATCTGAACTGGAGGTGCCATAGTTAGAGCCGCCTCTTTTGCCACTGCGGCTAAATGTGGGTGCTACATAGCTGTCGCTACTGTAAGGGTATATTTTCTCCATTGAGAATTTCTCGAGATCCTTTTTAAACTTCTCTAGTTTTATGGATAAGATTGATTCCTTGAAATCTTTATTGGTCTTGTCCGTGTCGTCCTGTCCCTTTTTAAACTGTCCGCTTTTAAGAGTGGCTTTTATGTGGCCTTCCAAGACCTGAATCTCAATCAGAATATTATCCGCGACTCTTTTCGCGGTTTTTATGATCAGGACTAGCCAGTCTCTCGTACATCTCCAGGCTATTAGTGCCCAATCTTTGAGAAATTGTTTGTCGTCAAGAAAGAGGCGTGGTGCATTGTTGACGATGAGGCCTGTGGGTGCACAGTTGCCCCTAAGGTATTGGGCCATGATGATGCCATGAACAGAAGTTCGAGAGTGGGATTTCTTTAGGATCAAGACTTTGTTCCAATTATCATCATTGTTAACTGCCTGGGGTGGGGCGGACACATTGTCCAGAAGGCTAGGGTTTTCATCTAAGATGTTTTGTACTTCGGCACTTTCGAATGCTAACCCCCAGTTGGTAGCCATAGCTCCGAGTAGACAGGTGAAACAGTCAAGCCTCAGAGCGAGATACTCAAAGTATATTTTATTGCATTGGTGACCAATGTGGTCAACCAAAGAGTTTAAAAAGACCCACAGCCTTAGCTGTACTAGTAACACAACAACAACAAGTGAGGAGGGTCTAAGGGCAAGTTTACCGACCAGCCAGATATACGCCCCTAACACAATCTATCACAACAATTAATATCTGGGGGTCAGAGATAGAAAAGAAAGTTTGACAGTAAGAACCACTATACCAGACAGTAACAGTGAGAGATAATAATTAGGGAGTGGTCGAGTCGAGACTCAAGGGTACCAGGAGGGAAATATTGTTCCCATCAGAAGCCACACTGTACCGCCCTTATTATCATCATATGGGATCTCCTTACCCAGGAGGCAAGACGGCCGGTAAACATTACCGTGACCGAGATGTAATATGAGGTATGAGAGCAGAACAGAGAAGTGTGGTAGTGGCTAATGAAAAAAGCAGTGTATGGTGATTTGGAGTGAAAAAGTGAAGGGTACTAAAATTAGGTGAATGGGTGGTAAAAAGAATTTTAATAATAACCCCCAAACCCTAAGGTTAAAAGGCAGGTGTAGGTGCAGGTTTTAAATAATAACCGCACTTGTTAGTGGTCGACATGTTTCAGCATATTGTAAGATGTTCTTAATGCATTCCTCAGGACCTATATATAGTACACTACTGCTTTCGAAAAAATAAATTAAAGGTGTCACCTGAAAATCCAGGCGTGCTCAACCGTATACTGTCAATGAAATGGTAAGGGATCCAACATGTAAAACAAAACAACAAACAAACAAACAAATAACACAGAGCACGTTATTATTTGTATTCATAGTGACATTGCAATATGTTCAATCATACCTGATCGTTATTTCGGGTATGCACTCACCCTTACGTGTAGGCTGAGGAGCTTCACCCCACCTGGCTGCAGCGCAGGTAAAAGGAGCACCGCTCTGTGAGAAATCACATAACGTTTAATCGAGCGGTCAGTGATAAGACACTAACCCATTTGAGTAGCAAAATATACTTTGAGATGGCAGGTTATCTGGGCTATTTATAACCAGGCTGGGCGTAGGCGCCGTATTCTGTCATAACTCAAGAGCAATGACCACACGAGGGGGATAGGTAGAACAAAAGGGCCGTTCCACGTCAGTTAAAGTCGGGAGACACTGACGGAAATCGCTTCATATTTAAGTCGCGGAATAGCATCTAACAGCGTGTCAGTTATAGAACGCGCACACAGGAAAAACCGCTACGCATTGTAAAGCAGCGTACAGAGTGGAGAGAAGCGCTGCATATGCTCGATGTCAGGCTGGCCTCTAGCGGCAAATACGAGCCGGGCGAGGCATCAGAATGTTACGCATAAAGCGTTGGATCATGCATTCACTCACCTAACCGTCGGCGTCTCCAGGCAGTCTTCAGTACTGCTCGGGGGGGGCGCCGACCGCCGAGTGAGCTAGTGTTTTACGGAACCAGCGCGTTGACGAACAGTCACGTGACAGTGAGACTGCTGGGAGTTGTAGTCCACTCCGAGTAATGACTCTATAGGATCAACCAAAGTCTAGTGTAGGTCCTATGTGATGTACTAAGATGCGCAGTGGTTTGTAAATGATTGTTACTAGTACATTACTAGAACAAAACGACATAAATCTTGGGCAGTATGTACAATTGCGCAGTAGATAGATGTTAAATAACAGACGTCTACTAACACTGATGATAATATGAATGCGCTCTTTAAGGGGATTATGATGCGCTATTGGAACTGGCATTTCTTAAAGGGAAGCAACCAGGTTTGGTAGGTGCCCTGGTGTGCGATGAATTACCAGTAACTGTTAGTAAAGTGTGCACATATGCGCAGTGGATGTAGAAGACGACTGTTAATACTGATGTTAATATTAATGCGCTCTTCAAAGGGATTATGATGCGCTATTAATACTGGCATATCTTGAAGGGAAGAAACCTGTTGTTGGTAGGCAGTGGAGACAGATTTCCAATGGGTATTTGATTTCTTATACAGTGCTAAGGTATCAGTGGGAGGAACATAATGATTACGACCAGTCAGAGGGACATCCAGGGTATGGGTTCGTTAAGGCCCTCCTTGTCACTGTTGATGCGGTATACCCATTTCTGTTCTATCTTGAACAAGAACCTGCTTATATCTGCGCATGAGTCTGGAATGTGCGGTTGTTCAAGGACTGTCCAGTAAAAATCTTCGGGACCATGGCCTTTCTCCAGGAAATGTGCGGTCAGTCTGGTTGCTTGCTTGCGGCAACGCACCGTGCTTTTGTGTTCCTGGATACGTGTGCGTACCTTTCTAGTAGTCATACCGACATACCGTAATCCACAAGGACATTTGATCAGATATATCAGGTTACTGCTATTGCAATTAGTAAACTTGTTCTGTGTCCATGGGCGATTAGTGCCGATGTCAACTTCTGTGGATTTATTAGTCTGAGGGCAGACAGAACAATTGCCACATGGGTGGTGGCCAACCACAGCTGGTAAATCCCACAGGGTACCCACTTGTCTCTCTTCTTTACTGCGTGGGCGTGTGTGAACCAGTTGATCCTTCAAGTTGGGTCCTCTTTTGTATGCAAACATGGGCTGGGGAATATTGTCACCTCCCGTTTTTAGGATGGACCAGTGTTTCTTTATGATTTTCTGCAACTGGTTGGATCGGCTATTGAAGGTATTTACAAAGGCAATCCGGTCTGATTTTTCTTTCGGAGGGTTGATTGCAAGAAGGGCATCCCTATGGTTGTTAGAGGCCCTCTTTTTAGATCTGCAAATGATTTTCTTAGGGTATCGTTTCTCCTTTAGTTGTTCCTCCAGGTTTTTGGAGTGTGTTTCGAAAGACTCCTTCTTGGAACAGTTTCTTTGTACCCTCAAGAACTGGCCAAAAGGTAAATTGTCCCTCAGGGCTCTTGGGTGGCAACTGTCATACCGTAACAATGCATTCCTGGCCATGGGTTTGCGATATAACTCAGACTCGATGCCCGCTGGGGTTGCGTGTAGTCTCAGATCAAGGAACGCCAGTGAGGTTCTACTGTGCTCGATGGTGAACTTCAGATATTGGTTTACACTGTTTAACCAACCATGAAATGATATTAGTTGTTCTTCAGTGCCCCGCCACACTACAAAAATATCATCAATATAACGTTTCCACACGTGTATTGATGATAGGTATGGGTTGGTGTCGGTAAAAACACTCTGTTGTTCAAAATGGTGCACATATAGATTCGCCAGGCTCGGCGCGAAAACACTGCCCATGCTGGTCCCGGACGTTTGTAGATATAGCGTGTCTTCAAAACAGAAGTAGTTTTCTTTCATCGCCATTTCTGCTAGTTGCATTATAAATGGTATTGGTGTCATCGATTGATGGTTATTCTGCTCCAGAAGTGCTCCCACTACTTCTAGGGTCTCAGTTTGAGGGATCGAGGTGTATAGGGATTCGACATCGAACGATACTAGGATGTCAGTCTCCATATTGTATTGTATCGTCGGAAGGAGTCTTAGGACATCTTTGGTGTCTTGCAGAAAGGTGGGCATAGCTTTAACCATCGGGTTAAGGAAGTGGTCCACAAAAGTAGAAAGGGGTTCCAATACTGACCCAATGCCAGAAATGATAGGCCTCCCAGGTGGTGGCCTTGTTGGCTTGTGGACTTTGGGCAAGCAATAAAAGTAAGGAATTGTAGGGTGTTGTGTAACCAAATATTGTCCTTCCTGTGAGGTTATCCATCCCTCACTCGTGGCTTCTTCTACTAAGGCACTTATTCTGTTTTGTAGACCTTCAGTAGGATCCGATCTCAGTGGTAAGTAGGATTTACGGTCACTGAGCTGTCGCAGACACTCATTTCTGTACACTGTAGTGTCTAAAATTACAGTCGCTCCACCTTTATCAGCCGGTTTAATGGTGATGTTTTCGTTAGCGGTGAGTGAACGCAAAGCTTGCTGCTCATCTCTGGAGAGATTCATAAATGGCTTGACATCCTTTTTGTATAAGTCCGTGACATCCTTTTCAACAGCCGTTTCAAAGGTAAGGACTTTAGGCGGTAGTGTGGCACTGGGTGGATTAAATGAAGAAGGTCTCTTCAGACCAGTGTTAACGTCCATGGGGATGGTCTCCAAAGTAGTTGTTTTCGCAAAAAAGTAATGCAACCTTATCTTCCTGAAAAGCTTGGAGAGTTCAATTTGAGCCAAAAAAGGATCACCTTTTTGGGTAGCCACGAATCCCAAACCTTTATTCAGGAGAAGTTCCTCATTGGTAGACAAGGTGTGTGAACTAAGGTTTATCACGAGGCCGGCTGGTTGCTTGTTCCCGCAGCGTCTTGGGGGACTTTCTTCCCGCTGCGTAGACCCATCCCCGATTGTTGCGGGATGTTCGTGTCCGTGTTCCAATGGACTTGCTGTTGCACTGCCCCTTGTCTCCTCCTGCCTCGGCCTCGTCTCTGGCCAAAACCTAAAAAAGGAAACGATCCCGGGCCTTGTTGCATCTGTGGTGGATAAAAGGGCGGACCCATTTGTGGAGGGCAGTTTGGACCCATCATCCATGGGTTGATAGGCGATTTCCGTCAGTGTCTCCCGACTTTAACTGACGTGGAACGGCCCTTTTGTTCTACCTATCCCCCTCGTGTGGTCATTGCTCTTGAGTTATGACAGAATACGGCGCCTACGCCCAGCCTGGTTATAAATAGCCCAGATAACCTGCCATCTCAAAGTATATTTTGCTACTCAAATGGGTTAGTGTCTTATCACTGACCGCTCGATTAAACGTTATGTGATTTCTCACAGAGCGGTGCTCCTTTTACCTGCGCTGCAGCCAGGTGGGGTGAAGCTCCTCAGCCTACACGTAAGGGTGAGTGCATACCCGAAATAACGATCAGGTATGATTGAACATATTGCAATGTCACTATGAATACAAATAATAACGTGCTCTGTGTTATTTGTTTGTTTGTTTGTTGTTTTGTTTTACATGTTGGATCCCTTACCATTTCATTGACAGTATACGGTTGAGCACGCCTGGATTTTCAGGTGACACCTTTAATTTATTTTTTCGAAAGCAGTAGTGTACTATATATAGGTCCTGGGGAATGCATTAAGAACATCTTACAATATGCTGAAACATGTCGACCACTAACAAGTGCGGTTATTATTTAAAACCTGCACCTACACCTGCCTTTTAACCTTAGGGTTTGGGGGTTATTATTAAAATTCTTTTTACCACCCATTCACCTAATTTTAGTACCCTTCACTTTTTCACTCCAAATCACCATACACTGCTTTTTTCATTAGCCACTACCACACTTCTCTGTTCTGCTCTCATACCTCATATTACATCTCGGTCACAGTAATGTTTACCGGCCGTCTTGCCTCCTGGGTAAGGAGATCCCATATGATGATAATAAGGGCGGTACAGTGTGGCTTCTGATGGGAACAATATTTCCCTCCTGGTACCCTTGAGTCTCGACTCGACCACTCCCTAATTATTATCTCTCACTGTTACTGTCTGGTATAGTGGTTCTTACTGTCAAACTTTCTTTTCTATCTCTGACCCCCAGATATTAATTGTTGTGATAGATTGTGTTAGGGGCGTATATCTGGCTGGTCGGTAAACTTGCCCTTAGACCCTCCTCACTTGTTGTTGTTGTGTTACTAGTACAGCTAAGGCTGTGGGTCTTTTTAAACTCTTTGGTTGACCACATTGGTCACCAATGCAATAAAATATACTTTGAGTATCTCGCTCTGAGGCTTGACTGTTTCACCTGTCTACTCGGAGCTATGGCTACCAACTGGGGGTTAGCATTCGAAAGTGCCGAAGTACAAAACATCTTAGATGAAAACCCTAGCCTTCTGGACAATGTGTCCGCCCCACCCCAGGCAGTTAACAATGATGATAATTGGAACAAAGTCTTGATCCTAAAGAAATCCCACTCTCGAACTTCTGTTCATGGCATCATCATGGCCCAATACCTTAGGGGCAACTGTGCACCCACAGGCCTCATCGTCAACAATGCACCACGCCTCTTTCTTGACGACAAACAATTTCTCAAAGATTGGGCACTAATAGCCTGGAGATGTACGAGAGACTGGCTAGTCCTGATCATAAAAACCGCGAAAAGAGTCGCGGATAATATTCTGATTGAGATTCAGGTCTTGGAAGGCCACATAAAAGCCACTCTTAAAAGCGGACAGTTTAAAAAGGGACAGGACGACACGGACAAGACCAATAAAGATTTCAAGGAATCAATCTTATCCATAAAACTAGAGAAGTTTAAAAAGGATCTCGAGAAATTCTCAATGGAGAAAATATACCCTTACAGTAGCGACAGCTATGTAGCACCCACATTTAGCCGCAGTGGCAAAAGAGGCGGCTCTAACTATGGCACCTCCAGTTCAGATGGGACATCCAGTGACTCAGATGCATCACAGACCGGATCATCCAATCAAGCCCCGCGGGGTCGTGGAAATAAGAGAAATTGGAGAAACCAATCGCAAAACTTTGGTAACCACCAACCATGGTGGCCTATCAACCCATGGATGATGAGTCCAAACTGCCCTCCACAAATGGGTCCGCCCTTTTATCCACCACAGATGCAACAAGGCCCGGGATCGTTTCCTTTTTTAGGTTTTGGCCAGAGACGAGGCCGAGGCAGGAGGAGACAAGGGGCAGTGCAACAGCAAGTCCATTGGAACACGGACACGAACATCCCGCAACAATCGGGGATGGGTCTACGCAGCGGGAAGAAAGTCCCCCAAGACGCTGCGGGAACAAGCAACCAGCCGGCCTCGTGATAAACCTTAGTTCACACACCTTGTCTACCAATGAGGAACTTCTCCTGAATAAAGGTTTGGGATTCGTGGCTACCCAAAAAGGTGATCCTTTTTTGGCTCAAATTGAACTCTCCAAGCTTTTCAGGAAGATAAGGTTGCATTACTTTTTTGCGAAAACAACTACTTTGGAGACCATCCCCATGGACGTTAACACTGGTCTGAAGAGACCTTCTTCATTTAATCCACCCAGTGCCACACTACCGCCTAAAGTCCTTACCTTTGAAACGGCTGTTGAAAAGGATGTCACGGACTTATACAAAAAGGATGTCAAGCCATTTATGAATCTCTCCAGAGATGAGCAGCAAGCTTTGCGTTCACTCACCGCTAACGAAAACATCACCATTAAACCGGCTGATAAAGGTGGAGCGACTGTAATTTTAGACACTACAGTGTACAGAAATGAGTGTCTGCGACAGCTCAGTGACCGTAAATCCTACTTACCACTGAGATCGGATCCTACTGAAGGTCTACAAAACAGAATAAGTGCCTTAGTAGAAGAAGCCACGAGTGAGGGATGGATAACCTCACAGGAAGGACAATATTTGGTTACACAACACCCTACAATTCCTTACTTTTATTGCTTGCCCAAAGTCCACAAGCCAACAAGGCCACCACCTGGGAGGCCTATCATTTCTGGCATTGGGTCAGTATTGGAACCCCTTTCTACTTTTGTGGACCACTTCCTTAACCCGATGGTTAAAGCTATGCCCACCTTTCTGCAAGACACCAAAGATGTCCTAAGACTCCTTCCGACGATACAATACAATATGGAGACTGACATCCTAGTATCGTTCGATGTCGAATCCCTATACACCTCGATCCCTCAAACTGAGACCCTAGAAGTAGTGGGAGCACTTCTGGAGCAGAATAACCATCAATCGATGACACCAATACCATTTATAATGCAACTAGCAGAAATGGCGATGAAAGAAAACTACTTCTGTTTTGAAGACACGCTATATCTACAAACGTCCGGGACCAGCATGGGCAGTGTTTTCGCGCCGAGCCTGGCGAATCTATATGTGCACCATTTTGAACAACAGAGTGTTTTTACCGACACCAACCCATACCTATCATCAATACACGTGTGGAAACGTTATATTGATGATATTTTTGTAGTGTGGCGGGGCACTGAAGAACAACTAATATCATTTCATGGTTGGTTAAACAGTGTAAACCAATATCTGAAGTTCACCATCGAGCACAGTAGAACCTCACTGGCGTTCCTTGATCTGAGACTACACGCAACCCCAGCGGGCATCGAGTCTGAGTTATATCGCAAACCCATGGCCAGGAATGCATTGTTACGGTATGACAGTTGCCACCCAAGAGCCCTGAGGGACAATTTACCTTTTGGCCAGTTCTTGAGGGTACAAAGAAACTGTTCCAAGAAGGAGTCTTTCGAAACACACTCCAAAAACCTGGAGGAACAACTAAAGGAGAAACGATACCCTAAGAAAATCATTTGCAGATCTAAAAAGAGGGCCTCTAACAACCATAGGGATGCCCTTCTTGCAATCAACCCTCCGAAAGAAAAATCAGACCGGATTGCCTTTGTAAATACCTTCAATAGCCGATCCAACCAGTTGCAGAAAATCATAAAGAAACACTGGTCCATCCTAAAAACGGGAGGTGACAATATTCCCCAGCCCATGTTTGCATACAAAAGAGGACCCAACTTGAAGGATCAACTGGTTCACACACGCCCACGCAGTAAAGAAGAGAGACAAGTGGGTACCCTGTGGGATTTACCAGCTGTGGTTGGCCACCACCCATGTGGCAATTGTTCTGTCTGCCCTCAGACTAATAAATCCACAGAAGTTGACATCGGCACTAATCGCCCATGGACACAGAACAAGTTTACTAATTGCAATAGCAGTAACCTGATATATCTGATCAAATGTCCTTGTGGATTACGGTATGTCGGTATGACTACTAGAAAGGTACGCACACGTATCCAGGAACACAAAAGCACGGTGCGTTGCCGCAAGCAAGCAACCAGACTGACCGCACATTTCCTGGAGAAAGGCCATGGTCCCGAAGATTTTTACTGGACAGTCCTTGAACAACCGCACATTCCAGACTCATGCGCAGATATAAGCAGGTTCTTGTTCAAGATAGAACAGAAATGGGTATACCGCATCAACAGTGACAAGGAGGGCCTTAACGAACCCATACCCTGGATGTCCCTCTGACTGGTCGTAATCATTATGTTCCTCCCACTGATACCTTAGCACTGTATAAGAAATCAAATACCCATTGGAAATCTGTCTCCACTGCCTACCAACAACAGGTTTCTTCCCTTCAAGATATGCCAGTATTAATAGCGCATCATAATCCCTTTGAAGAGCGCATTAATATTAACATCAGTATTAACAGTCGTCTTCTACATCCACTGCGCATATGTGCACACTTTACTAACAGTTACTGGTAATTCATCGCACACCAGGGCACCTACCAAACCTGGTTGCTTCCCTTTAAGAAATGCCAGTTCCAATAGCGCATCATAATCCCCTTAAAGAGCGCATTCATATTATCATCAGTGTTAGTAGACGTCTGTTATTTAACATCTATCTACTGCGCAATTGTACATACTGCCCAAGATTTATGTCGTTTTGTTCTAGTAATGTACTAGTAACAATCATTTACAAACCACTGCGCATCTTAGTACATCACATAGGACCTACACTAGACTTTGGTTGATCCTATAGAGTCATTACTCGGAGTGGACTACAACTCCCAGCAGTCTCACTGTCACGTGACTGTTCGTCAACGCGCTGGTTCCGTAAAACACTAGCTCACTCGGCGGTCGGCGCCCCCCCGAGCAGTACTGAAGACTGCCTGGAGACGCCGACGGTTAGGTGAGTGAATGCATGATCCAACGCTTTATGCGTAACATTCTGATGCCTCGCCCGGCTCGTATTTGCCGCTAGAGGCCAGCCTGACATCGAGCATATGCAGCGCTTCTCTCCACTCTGTACGCTGCTTTACAATGCGTAGCGGTTTTTCCTGTGTGCGCGTTCTATAACTGACACGCTGTTAGATGCTATTCCGCGACTTAAATATGAAGCGATTTCCGTCAGTGTCTCCCGACTTTAACTGACGTGGAACGGCCCTTTTGTTCTACCTATCCCCCTCGTGTGGTCATTGCTCTTGAGTTATGACAGAATACGGCGCCTACGCCCAGCCTGGTTATAAATAGCCCAGATAACCTGCCATCTCAAAGTATATTTTGCTACTCAAATGGGTTAGTGTCTTATCACTGACCGCTCGATTAAACGTTATGTGATTTCTCACAGAGCGGTGCTCCTTTTACCTGCGCTGCAGCCAGGTGGGGTGAAGCTCCTCAGCCTACACGTAAGGGTGAGTGCATACCCGAAATAACGATCAGGTATGATTGAACATATTGCAATGTCACTATGAATACAAATAATAACGTGCTCTGTGTTATTTGTTTGTTTGTTTGTTGTTTTGTTTTACATGTTGGATCCCTTACCATTTCATTGACAGTATACGGTTGAGCACGCCTGGATTTTCAGGTGACACCTTTAATTTATTTTTTCGAAAGCAGTAGTGTACTATATATAGGTCCTGAGGAATGCATTAAGAACATCTTACAATATGCTGAAACATGTCGACCACTAACAAGTGCGGTTATTATTTAAAACCTGCACCTACACCTGCCTTTTAACCTTAGGGTTTGGGGGTTATTATTAAAATTCTTTTTACCACCCATTCACCTAATTTTAGTACCCTTCACTTTTTCACTCCAAATCACCATACACTGCTTTTTTCATTAGCCACTACCACACTTCTCTGTTCTGCTCTCATACCTCATATTACATCTCGGTCACGGTAATGTTTACCGGCCGTCTTGCCTCCTGGGTAAGGAGATCCCATATGATGATAATAAGGGCGGTACAGTGTGGCTTCTGATGGGAACAATATTTCCCTCCTGGTACCCTTGAGTCTCGACTCGACCACTCCCTAATTATTATCTCTCACTGTTACTGTCTGGTATAGTGGTTCTTACTGTCAAACTTTCTTTTCTATCTCTGACCCCCAGATATTAATTGTTGTGATACATTGGAAGAAAGAACGTTTGCTCAAGTGGCTAAAGAATTGTCCTTTTCTAATGACATTTTACTGCGGCAAGACACATTTGTTCCTCCCAGGGATCTTAGAAGCACTATAATTTCCTTGGCACATGAGAGGCATTTAGGGATCTCCTCCACAATCAACAAAATTAAACAAACATATTGGTGGCCGGGAATCGATACCCAAGTTAAACTTCATGTGAACAATGTTCTCAATGCCTTTGTTCTGATAAACACTGGAAGACTTCCACTGCTTCCCTATGTCCTGTACAGTGGCCTAATGGTGCTTGGCCAATTTTCTGTATTTGGGAAAGATAAAAAGTTTCTCATTGTTGCCATAGACTATTTCTCCAAATGGGTGTACTTTGCATTGTGCAAGAACGCTGATTCTAGTTCAGTTATTCTGTTTTTACAGCGTTTGTTTTGCATCAAAGTATTTACTGATAAAGGGTCAAGTTTTGTGTCACAGGAGGTAGAATTGCTCCTAAAAAAGATTGATGTCAAGCACATTCTCGTGCCTTTATACAGCCCAGCTTCTAATGGAATTGTTAAGCGTGCAGAACGCATGCAGAAGGAAGGAGTACAAACTGCTGTGGCTAATGGGTTAGATGTTCCTGGTTTCCTATACCAAAAAATCTGGAACTACAACACTGCACCTCACAGCACCACTGGTATTTCGCCATATATTCTTCTTAGAGGTAGGAAACGCATTTCCAAATTAAGTCCAGCTTAGTTACTGGACAAAGTCACACTATCCTCTGTTGATTTAGGTAAAGTTAGAGATATGGTAAAAAAGAAACAGGAGATTTATAAGCATGATTATGCCAAATGTATGCATGTCAAAGAAAAATAGTGAATTCCTGGAGATTGGGTTCTCATTAAAAACCCATTAAAGTCGCCAAGGGACAATCTACATTTTCTTCTCCTATTAAAGTCTTAAAGGTATCGCATACGGCTGTCCTACTGCAAGACATAGGATGGTGGAATAAAAATGCCCTTGTAAAACTTTCAGAAGAACAAGCAGATATAATTTGTAAAAAGGGGAGAAGTAATACATGGGAAAACACATGCAGTTCTGCAAATGAAGACTGGTACGGTGTGGGCGATTTGACACGGTCCATTTCAACTAATTTTGATTCTGTACCAAGGTCCACCGTCTCTGATTATGTATCATGGACCACTGTCTCAGGCCAAGGTGATTGCATACCTGTCCCTTCTAGCTTGGACCTGCAATCTGGCAAAGGAAATGCTTTTAGAGGGAAAGGAGATGGACATATAGGAGCAGTAGTAGAATTAGGAAAAGCGCCTGTCCGCTTAAGAGATTACATTGTTTGATTCAATAATTAAATGGGAAATTTCTTCTACACTGTATTGTAGTGAATCTAAATGTATTGAATATGTCATGCTTCTTTAAAATATGGAAAGGGGGATGTAATGTATGTAAGAAATGTATGGCATAAGTTGTATTGCAACTTTAAGGAATACTATGTATATAATTATCCCCACGTCACGATTGGAGTTCTGGAATGTGAAGTTCCCAAGTCATTGTTTGCCTAGCTCCCGTTCTGGACAGTCGGAGGGTCCTGTAACTGCGAATAAACTTCTCTACATAATTTGGAAATCCTCTATTTGGTCTTCGCTTCCTGTCTCAAACCAACTACGGGCATCCAAGGCACTGATCAGGCTTATTTTCAGGCTTCCTTTCAGACTCTGGCAAAATCCTTTTTAGTTTCTTGTTTAATTTCTTGGCTCTTCATGCGTGGTTCTTTTCAAAACCGTCAGGCCCTTGTAGGTAATCAGTCCAGTAGCCAGTAGTATAGATTATGTAGGTTTATTCAGTTACAGGTAAGATGATACAGCCCCACCTGGAACAGCATCCTGCTGCTTAGCCCCACTCATTCCAACTGACCACTCATCGTAACCATGCCCTCATGATCATTCTATTGCATCACACTCACACAGGCTGAGCAGTAAGGAATTGGGAGATTACAGAACACAAGTACTATACAGAGTTATTCAATGAGGAAGCCATTGGTAATTTCCAGATGATGAAGCACGTATTAGCTGGTAACAACTGTCCGAAATATGGAATAAAGAAGATGTTGGCTGCACAGTACACTAAAGGACTATACTGTGATTTAAAAGTGTGCTTGCAGCTGTTACCTGAATTTTCTGGACTTTTTTCCTACTTGAGGGGCAACACAGTGGCTGCTTTCCTCCAATGCTGAGCACTTTCCCACTTATTATGCAGACTTTGAACACTGACCTATCTTAAGAATTTGTGCCCACCATAAACTAGCCACTGACTTGAAAATATATATTGTGTAGTTTTTCGATTTTGGGTTTCATCATGGAAGCTGTGCACTCCATGTCCTTCCTAATGTCACACCACCAGCTGAGCTGCCCACCCCTTCCAAACACTCAAGAAGAAAATCCCATCCACCAATCTGTATCACTCAAGACCTGGTGCAGATTCCCAAACCAGTAATCAAGTAATGATTCCTCAAATACAACCCATGATTCTCCTCTCACAGGTACTGCATTCACTGAGAAAGAAAAGTCTGCATTTTAACCAATGTGCTAAGCATTTAATGCTGTGCTTCAGAGGGGAATTCCTTGTGTCTCCTCCTCTGTACCCTTGGAGTATAATGTACAGGGAGCATGTGGGTAACACACTGGATGCCCTTGCCATTCCTCCACACCTTCAACTGTATTGGGCTCTCTCCTCCTAGTACACCTAGGCGTTGCATCTTCCCAGACACATTTCAGCTCTGCCCCTTCTTCTGCCTTCCAGCTTTCATGTTAGCACCTCACAACTGCCATATCCTAATATTTAGGTTGATTGACAGTGGCCACCCATGTACCACTCCCAATGATTCTTCTCCTTTGCTTTCTTGTGTTTAGCGGTTGCGTTAGGGCCACCACTCCATCATTATCTCAGGTTTTGGTACCCACCACACTCCACGATCGGTGTCTGGACACATCTGGTCAACTCCACCAGTCCACAGGTGCCCTGCGAGTCCCCGATGCTCCCATCCAATAAGGAATGTATTCATCTTCATGAGAGGGTCATCTAGACACAGCTTTGACAGGATTATTTCATGGGAAGCGTTTGTGGCTCCGGCAGCTCTCCTCAGGCACATCTCACTCCATCTTGTGCTTGGCCATACCCCTGTCGGCTTATTGATGTATTTTTCTGTTGTTTCTGCTGATAATCGTGGTTAATTTCCTTCGAGCAATGCATGTGTTTCAAACTGATGGAGTTTAAATAAGTTATGCAGCTCAAAAAGGTAATGTTCACTTGCACTTCAAATCAATTAGATTAGATTTGGCTATGCAGGTGTATCCTGTAGTGACATTTAACCATTGGTCCACTAGAGCGGTCTGTGTTTCCATTAATGTTCCAGTTTTACACAATCATTGATTCATTGTTCTATAGAATGCACTTTATAATGAATGCACTACTGGAAAGAAATTACTTTTTCAAAAACCAAAATTATCAGCAAGGCAAGCAAATACACCAAATTCTAGTCTCAGACCACTCAAGCTGCTCCCAGAATGATGGTTTACATCAAAACACTCAATGAATGCCAACATCTGTCAAACAGTACGTTACATAAATCTAATACAGTACATAATAATCAATAAACAAATATTGTCAAGAGAAAATTTGTAAAATTCAATACGAAATCCATTAGAGGATTAAGGTAATACCCAAATTATGAATAAATAGAAGAACTAGTAAGCTCCCATTTCTCACAGAGAGAAAGAACTGATCAATCTACTATAATTTGTCCCACTTAAATACCTGGCATCTGACAAAGTCTTTAAGCACTGATTCTGCAAAATAAAATCTGTGACAAACAGAAAATTCCACACTAAGGGGCCCATTAGGATGTCGGGCGGATTGCCTCCGCCAGGGTAGCGGTGGCCACCGCCACCCTGGCGGAGGCAATCCGCCCGACATCCATCCCTGCATTCCCCCCGCCATATCACGATGGCGGAGGGGACCGCAGCGGTGGGAAACACCGCCCGCCTGTTTTCCGCCCCGGTCGCCTAGCGGCCGGGGTGGAAAACCTGTAACATGGTGGCGGTGTCTTGTAGACACCGCCCGCCATATTACAATGTGCATTTCACAATGCAATTCCGTGGCGGCATTGCCGCCACGGAAAGGCATACGGAGACTCCCTGCGGCTTGGGGGGTGCACATGGGGGGTACCTATGGTACCCCCCCACATTTCAGAGTGCAACATGGCAGGCACCGCGCAGTGCCTGTCATGTTGCGCGTTGACTAGTGAAACGTGCACTTTAACCATTGCGGCGGGCGGAGATTCCTGCTCCGCCCGACGCAATGGTAGACATACAGGATGCACCCGCCTGTGTGACGGGGGCATCCTAATACAATTGTCAGGACCCCCGCACTGTTAGCGGGCGGTCACTTCTCCGTTAGGGTGGCGGGCGGCCAAAGCCCGCCCGCCATCCTAATGGACCCCTAAGTATTTCAGCTTTGGTTGGATTGCTGAAATACAATCCAAGACACTGGGACAAAGTAAACACAATCCAGACCAATATTCTATAATGGTCATAAACAGAAACTAAAGAGGCATAGGATTCACATGTGGACCATGGACTCCCTTGTATGGGAGGATGTAACAGTGACACCAGCTAAGTGTTTTACATGTGTGCATATTTACACTTTATTTAATATAATCTGTGAAACAGCAGGTGTATCATGTAAATACGCTCTTTAGGATATGCTTTTGGTATTCTCAATTAAGAGGTGATTTTAAGTCGACATTGAATGAAGGTAGTTTGGAAACAACATGAACTCTAGGAGGACAGCAGTCCAATGAGAAGGGTCAGGTGAATAGAAGGATCACTCACATCATATCGAGTACAAAAATATAGAATTACCAAAATATCGATGAAAAAATATAGAATGCAAAAATATCGAATTCCTATCTACAAACAGGTAAGTACAAAAATATCGATCAAAAATATTGTTTAAAAAATATAGTTAGTCAAAATATCGATTTTTTTAAATGTCTTAAAAGTAATTTAAAATTATTGAAATAATAAATATAATTACCTAAAACATACTTAAAAATACGTAAATAACCTTAAAATTATTGAATAATTAAAGTTATAAAATAAACATAACATTTTATTTTTTTAAACATATATATATATATATATATATATATATATTTTTTTTAATCAATGGCTCTGCAGCAGAAAAGCACTCCACAGCATCAAGGTAATTTCTTCATTTATTAGCATACCGAGGGTGGCTTAACCACATGCGTGCGGCAGCTTTTTTCGCGCTGTGCGGCTTTTTTCAAAAAGTCGCGTTACATGACGAGCTGAGCTCGTCATGAGCATGCGAGCGGCACAACTCATGACGAGCTTAGCTCGTCATGAGCACGGAAGGGGTTAACATCGGTATTTCCATCTTGCTTGCCGACGCGTTTCTGAGCTGTCTGCTCCTTCATCCTGGGTTATGGCAATGCGGTTTTGTTAAGCTGTTAACAGTCCCATACCTCAACTGCCTTTAGTAGTAGCAGCTGTAGGTGTGTCAGCGTTGTAGCTTGCTCGCAATGAATCCTGGGACATGTAGTTTTAATCAGCAATTTTAAGCACCCACAGTGGGTTCCGCTATGCCACAATAATTAAACAAGGTCACAGTGGTTTAGTACAAAACCACTGAGATATTGAAAGCACTCCAGAGTGCCCCAGCATGTAATTCCACCCTCGCTATTGTCACAACATGCTGTGCTGTCTTCATCTCGGGAAGTCCCTGGTCTGACGGCCCCTTTTTCCAGTGGCTCCCTCCTCCATAACAGGGTGGTGCTCTTCCCACGACAAAGCTGTTGTGTGAATTTGTTTTAATCAATGGCTCTGCAGCAGAAAAGCACTCCACAGCATCAAGGTAATGCCTTTATTTATTAGCATACCGAGGGTGGCTTAACATCCGTATTTTCATCTTGCTTGCCGACGTTTTTCTGTTCTGAGCTGTCTGCTCCTTCATATATATATATATATATATATTAACGTAATATTAATAACAAATATAAAATATTTTTACCGTAGGAACGCAGGAGGGTGCAATTTACCATTACCACTCCAGTGAGCGCAACAGTAGGGAAAATGTTGGGTAGCGTAGGGGTAAAAATTACTATTCCCACTCCAGTGAGTGCAACAGTGGGGAAAGCGTTGGATAGCGTAGGGGTAAAAATTACTATTCGCACTCCAGTGAGTGCAAATGTAGGGAAAGCGTTGGATAGTGGGAGGGTAAAAATTACTATTCCCACTCCAGTGAGTGCAACAGTAGGGAAAACATTGGATAGCGGGAGGGTAAAAATTACTATTCCCGCTCCAGAGAGTGCAACAGTAGGGAAAGCGTTGGTTGGCGGGAGGGTAAAAATGACTTTTCCCACTCCAGAGAGTGCAACAGTAGGGAAAGCGTTGGATAGCGTAGGGGTAAAAATTACTATTCCCCATCCAGAGAGTGCAACAGTAGTGAAAGCGTTAGATAGCCTAGGGGTAAAAATTACTTTTCCCACTCTAGTGAGTTTAACAGTAGGGAAAGTAATAATTTAATATAATAATACAAATAAATTAAATATCAATACCAATAAAAAATAATTAAAAGTAATTACCAATTTAATATTATGTAATAATTATTCAATTAAAAAACAAATAAATATTAGGCATTAAAATTAATTACCTATTCATAATTAATTATCAACTAATTAATTGTCAATAAAAGCTAATCAATAATAACAATTAATACCAATTAATAATTAACAGTAAATTAATTATCAATACACAAAAAGTATTTTTAATATGTAATTAATTACAATTAAATTACTTCCCACCCTATAAACCCACAATACGCTACAGAAAATAAATTAATTCAATTATTGTAATTATCAATTAATGAATGAATACAAATTAATTACCAATTAATGACAATTAATTACCAATTACCAATTAATGAACAATAAATTAAAAATCAATACCAATAAATAAATAAAAGTTATTTACCTAATTAAAATTAAAATACTTCCCACAGTATTCCCCTATAAACGCACAACCCGCTACAGAACTAAAATGCAAAATTAAATTAAAAATAATTAGTAATTTCCAAAAATTATTATTTAATTTAATATAATTAAATTACTTCCCACCCTATTCCCCTATAAACCCACAACCCGCTATAGAATTAAATTATGCAAAAACTAAATAACATATTTTATTTATTATTTATTTATGCAATTTGTTGAGCGCACGTTTACCCAAGGGTGTCTTGGCGCTTTGACAGAAAAAAATTGAAAGGTTGGGCCCGAGAGTAAAGGGATCTAGCGATTAAACAGCCACGTCTTCAACTGCCTCCTGAATGATAGTAATGTTGGAGCGTTTTTTAGATGTCCTGGCAAGGTGTTCCATAGTTTAGCAGCAGCGACTGCGAAGGATCTGTCTCCCCAAGTTGCTTTTTTAGTTTTGATTACTTTCAGGAGATTTGCATCAGCAGATCTAAGATTGCGTAGTGGTCGATAGGGACAAAGGACATCTTTAAGAAAGGAAGGTACTTTTTCATGAATGCCTTTGAAAGCAATACAGAGGGTTTTGAATTTGATACGTTGTCTGATTGGCAACCAATGAAGTTTACGAATGGTATTGGAGATGGGCTTGAATTTTAGTATACCTGAGATGAGTCGTGCAGCAGTGTTTTGGACCAGCTGAAGTTTGTTGACTACTTGTTCTTGGGCATTAAGCATGAGTGCATTACAGTAGTCGACTCAGGACATTAGTAAGGTAGAAATCAAGGTATTTATGGTATTTAAGGGAAGGTAAGGTTGGATTTTTTAAATCATTTTAAGTGTGAAAGAAGAGGCAGAAACTATAGAGTTGGCTTGTTGGATAAATGAGAGTTTGTTATCAAAGATAACACCAAGATTTCTAACCTTGGTGACAGGATTGGGCGGGGGGCCGAGATCTTGCGGCCACCAAATAGAAGACCATGCTGGAGTGAGTTTCCCAAACACCATCACCTCGGTATTATCCGAGTTAAGTTTCAGACAGTTTGAATTCATCCAATTACATATGGCAACCATTCCTTTTTGGAAGTTATTAGCAACCTCCATTCCATTGTTGTTAATAGCCAGGACAAGCTGTGTATCGTCTGCGTACGATGTAACTGCTGGGCGATGAGCTTTAATGATCTTCGCTAAGTCCGTCACATAAATGTTAAAAAGTGTTGGGCTTAGCGAGGATCCCTGTGGGACTCCACAAGGTAATGAGAAGGAGTCAGAAGAAAATGTGCCCATGGAGACTGATTGCTCTCGGTCTGTCAGGAAGGAAGCCAGGAGTGAGAGAGCATTAGATGAGATTCCAGCTTTTTCGAAACGGTCAATCAGAATGGAATGATCGACCGTGTCGAAAGCCGCGGACAGGTCGAGTAGTAGGAGCACCGCGGCGCCTCCTTTGTCAAGGATCATTCTTATCTCATCTGAGGCTTTTATTAATGCTGTCTCCGTCCCGTGTCCCTTCCTGAATCCAAATTTGGAAGCGTCTAAACAATTGTTGGAATCTATATATTCAGATAATTGAATTGACATAAAATTCATTACTTAAAATAAATTACAAAAATAATACACACTTTTCACACATATACCAACATACAAAATCCTTTAAAAAATCGATATTATTAAAAATTCGATATATTTTAATACTTATATTATACACTTCGATATTTTGACTTTCTATATTTTAAAAATCGATATTATATTACTTACCTTCAATTCGATATTTTACACCACTATATTCTTCCATTTGATATTTTGTCCATTCTATATTTTGACTTCGATATTATGGCTATTCTATATTTTGAATTTGATATTATGTCTTGTTACCAAATAGAATTAGCTAAACTGGAGTTGTGCGCAGAGGAGTTGGGTTCTCTGAGCAGGTGAAGGTTGGAGGATAGCAGAGGATCACAATGTGGCGGGTGGATCAGGGTGTGATTGAAGGATCAGGATGTGGTTGGAGGGTCAGGGTGTGGCGGGAGAGTGTTGTGGCTAGGTAGAGTGGGTCACTACATGAAATAATTTGAAAAGATGGGTCATGAGCTTAAACTGGACTCTAGTGGTTGCTGAAAGGAGCTCTACCTTTATGAGGTCAAGAAAGGTGGCTCAGGACGTGGCAGGGTGAGGTTTACTCACACTGTGAAGTTTATAACTTGATCAGCTGGTGAGAAGGTAGGTCCATGAGCAAACTGTTGCTTCAGTTCAGCTTCTGCATTACAAATGCATCTGTGAGATCTCCTGCATTATGAGGCTCAGTTCACATTAGGATTCCAAAAGCACTCCAAGGTTTATGACTGTGGAGAAATCGCAGCTTGAAAGGAGACATTAGGGGATAGAAGGGAGAGGATAGTAGTGGTAAGGAAGTAGAAGATACCTGTTTTAGAAGAGTTGAACCTGATGGAACTTGGGGCCTTCCATTGACAGGTGGCTATAAGACAGAGGGCCAGATGTACAAATAATTTTAGCATGCGCAAACAGGTTAGCGACTCGTTTGCGCATGCTAAAATTGTCATGGCCATGTACCAACACAATTTTGCGAGTCGCAAATTAATTGTGACTCACAATAAGTGTTTAGAGACTCGTTATTTGGAAGGGGCATTCCCTTCAAAATAGCGAGTCTCAAACCCATGTGCTAATGTTTTGCGACTGCAATTGTGGTCGCAAAACACTCGCAATTACCACCTACTTCAAGTAGGTGGTAATGCATTCGCAAATGGGAAGGGGTCCTCAGGGGACCCCTTACCCTTTACAAATGCATGCAAAATTATTTTTTAATGGCAGACAGTGGTCCCAGGGACCACTGCCTGCCATTAAAAAATGAAACGAAAACGTTTCATTAAAAAAAAAAATGCACCCTGTTTCCTTTAAGGAAAACAGGCTGCATTTGAAAAAAAACTGCTTTATTTAAAAGCAGTCCCAGACATGGTGGTCTGCTGAGGCCAGCAGGCCACCATCCATGGGAGGGCCTGTCATTCCCAATGGGCTCGTAAAGTGCGAGAGGCTCATTAATATTAATGAGCCTTGCAATTTGCGACTTCATTGGGAATCGCAAACAGTGTTAAACACACTGTTGTACATTTTATTTTGCGCCTCACAATTTGCGACTTGCAATTTGTGGCAAATCGCGAGGCGCAAAATCTAATGGTCGTACATCTGGCCCAGAGATTTGTAGTTGAGGAGTGAGCAGAGGGAAAGGAAGGATTTGTTAGTCATGTGCACAATAGAAAGCGATGATCAGGCATAGGAAGGAGTTATAGAATAAGAGTAATGAACCAAGGCCTAAGCAGGTCTCACAAAATAAGTTAAATTGAACTGCTGGAAGCTTAGTATCATCCATAAAACAAGCATTGGTAAAGCCAACAGGGTTGGTGTCTGCTGCCAGTCTTGTGGCTTTTCAATGCTTGTTTTATGTCATGATTTTTGCAAACTTTTATTGTTATGGAAGCTGCCAGACACTTCTCAAAGTAAAAATAATGGACACAAGCAAAAATAGTTTTGGTCTCATGAAGCACAGTTTGGTATTTTAGGACTTGGCACTTAACGGAACTACTTTATGTGTGTATGTGTTCTTTGTGAAATGGAAGAATGTCGTAATTAATTGTAAATTAGACATTGGCTGAAGTGGGCTAGCCCACTGCCCCAAGCTGTATGCTGTAGTGGGAGGAAGACAAATGTAAATGACACAATAGCAGACCAATGGACAATGCAGGCTGACTAAAATACATTATATATATAATTTTTTTGTAAAATCAAAGGATATTGGCTAATGCCAGGCCGAAAAACAAAGCAAAGAAGGAACTATTGGTAAGCTTCCATTTTAGGCAAGGAGATTTCAATGAATACCAAAAGTATTCTATTTCAGACTGCTTAAATTATTGGTTATCAACAAAGCTATTGACTGTGGGAATAATCAGCACCTTCCATGCAAAGAAGAAAAAACATTTAGCACTCATGACAAAGTATTGAAGCATTTAGAATAGCAAAACACCCTCCAAGTCCTCACAGAGTGGAATATACACAACTGCTGGTATTTTCTCTGTTATTACTGGAGCTCATGGGAGAAGTACAATTTAGTCCTAACCTGAGTAGGTAAACCAGCATGAATCAATCCAATTCACTTGAAACCTTAGAGTGATGCACACATTATTAAAACAGTAAAGTAAAAGGGATGAATTCTGATAAACTCCCTTCTTGAATAGGGACCATAAAAAAGAAATGCATCAATCCATATAGGGTACTCAGTTACACTGTCAAAGTTTTTTCTGGTGTGCAATTCTGGGTGACAAATTATTTGTGCGAATTAGTAATTTAGAAAATTCATTTGACCGTAACGATGAATTAATAATTTTGCACTTAATATGATATCATTATTTTATTTAGAGGTCTGATTATTACTGCACTATAGTTATGCCACAATTTCATGTGAGATTAATACAGCTTTTGGTGTTCTGCTCATCTTGTCCTGCTTATTCTCCCTTCCATTAAGATACCTGCTATTAGTCTTTTCTCCTTCCAGTTTTTGTGGAACTCAGAGAGTAAAGACGTAAATGGATTGTGGTGTTAGAAAAGCATGTTTTGTGAATTACACTTTCCAGTGTGCTCCTGAAGAATCATTTTGAAGGATTTCCGCTGTCAGTTGCTATGTAGGCGTACAGAAGAATATAATTATATGAGCTATTGTTGAGAAAATGTTTCATATTGTGTTGTACATCTCTGGAGTTCAGTTGCTGAGGAAGGAAGTGGAATATTTATCTTACCTTAAGAAACGGGTTAGTGTTAAGAACCTTTTAGGTTTACGGAATTGTTTTTGATTTGCCAATGCAACTTACCCATGTCCATGGCATGCTGAGTTTGCAGTTTTATTAAATAATATACATGAATTGTGTATAAAAACCTCTGTTTTTAAGGGATCAGGGATGGCTTTCCATTTTATTCCTGAAATTCTGTATGATTATTTAAAACTTTTCCTCACTTAGGATGCTGTCAGTACTCTAATTTAGAGATATTTTTATTGATTATCTAGGGTTTCTGTTATAATTGTGATTTTGTGGAAGCTGTTGAATTTAGTAAGTTCTCCTGTCCCCCCGGGTTTTCAGGAGAGTGATAATCAGCCGAGACTTGGAGAGCCGAGCTTTCTGCCATATCTTTACCACCGATCTTCTCCTGCACTTTGAAATAAGATCTTAAGGATGGCGTAACTTTTACTTTTACTTTATCACCTTTCCCTCTCTTACCTCTCTTACCTAGGGCCAAGTTATCACCCGGCACTCCCTTTATATTTACAGCAACTCCTGCCTGTAAGTTCAATACTTTCCATGTAACTCTCCTTGTGACTCTAGGAATTACCGCCTGCTTAGGAGTAGGGGGAGTATAAGTTGGGGGTGTACCCAAAAATAGTCGCTGGGACCTGGGCTAGCTAAGTATTCAGAAGAAGGGGTCCCAGTGAGGTAGGACAGAAGATTTAAGAGTAATAAAGTTATAAGTCACACATAAAATGAATCCATCCACACTGTTTTATTCACAATGGGAACGCATATTGAATTTGCAGAAGTTAGAACATTTAAATACGTGGACCTGATGAAGACCCTACTGCAAGGATAGCACTTATACCTGCGTATTCTTAAAGGGTCGAAACGTCGACAACCATGTGCTTTTGCATGTCAACTTCACGCCCGAATGTTTCATTAATTGAACAATGTGAAGTATGCTCTACCTCGAAAACTGACTAATATGTCATGTGTTCTGTACATAATGTGTAACGTTGTCAACTAGAGGATTTTTATTGGTTGATTGTACTGTCACCCTTGAAACAGTTTTCTTTTCCTTCACTTTATCCTCACACGATCACATACCCCCACCCCCACTTCCCTCTCTTGAGGCACTGCCTAAACCACGTATTTAAATGTTCTAACTTCTGCAAATTCAATATGCGTTCCCATTGTGAATAAAACAATGTGGATGGATTCATTTTCTGTGTGACTTATAACTTTATTACTCTTAAATCTTCTGTCCTACCTCACTGGGACCCCTTCTTCTGAATACATAGGAGTAGGGGGAGCCAGAGTTTTAAGAAACTGCCTATTTCTGAGGCTGTAACAAGATTTTACTTTAGTGTCTGACCCAGCCGTTTTAGCCTTACTTGCCTCTGCCACAGGTAAAGTTGGGTCCTGCTCAACTCCCTCCTCATCTGGGACTACCGATAGGAGGGTTCCTAACTGTTAACTTGAGGCTGCAACCTCTTTGAAATCTTTAGATGCTGCTTGCGATACTTCTGTACTCCCCTTCAACCCCTCCAGTTTTAGTCCATCAAACGCGCCTAATACGCTAAGCCTTATATTAAATGTGCCCAAACAACTAAGAGGAGCTGATACTGCCATGATATGAACAATCTTCTCTTCCACCTCACTGATACATATTAATACAGGTGAACTTGTTAACTGCTCTGCTGCCTCTAACTCGTTTGTACAATAGACACCAAATGAAGAGGGCAGACTGCTAGTCGCCTGAATTGCCTCTCTCTCCCCCCACATTTGGCTTCTTGGGGTGAGAATAAGGGAACGGCCCGTGAATTTTCATTCGAGTCAGCAAAGTACTGATAAGATCTGGGCCATAACTCTGCCCTACTCGCTTTCCCTCTAAAGGTTTGGGCTACTCTACTGAAAGCTTGTAGACAGTGTCTTCTTGCTCTAAAAGCCGTCTGCCACCGTCTTAATCCCGTGCCACTCTCCGAGCAGGTAATAACGCCCTGGTTCGGGTGCTCACAAGCAGCACCTGAGAACTTGGAGGCAACCGGTGTAATGAAAACCATCCCCTGTTTTCCCTTTCGATAACCCTATAGACCGCTTAATCACCCCCTGGGGATGACAATCTCGTTCTCCTATCGGTTCAAAGGCTGTAATGGTGAGCCTGCCAAAAAAAAAAGACCAGACCGGGTTGCCTACCTCGCCTGCCTCGCCGCCTTACCTCACTCAACCGCACCCGGCGCCCTTTAGAGAAAACAGCATCACCTCACCTTCTGTTCTATCTGTTAGAAGTTGTGTCAAAAGTCGTTTTCGGAAATCCTGCCGGCAAAAAAAAAATTCCTGGCTGCTTTCCTGCTGCTACTCCACAGTCTCTCAGCGCTCTCTCAACGCTCAGCGCTCAGCTACGCCCGGCAAAATCACTACGTGCATCAGCAATCATGGGCTCCTCCTCCCCCTCGAGCTGCTGCGGCTGCGGGCTGCTGTGATTCAAGCCGCATGGAGCCGGGAGCCGTGGAGCCGGGATAGCCGATATCCGATATCCAATTTCAAACATCTAACATCTATCCTCCTATACCCAGACGGGGTGCCTGACACCTTTCCATGGCTGAAGGTAAGCGGCAACGAGTTTATCTCACTCTGGCGATGTCTTGAGGACTGATTTCTGGCACGGAGCTCCCGACCGGACTTACGGACCGGCCGCCATCTTTCCCCAGTTATCTCCAAATCTCAACCTCAACCACAAACGGCGCAACTGGCACCCTCGGCATCGGCTCCGGTGTCATCACAGGATCTCATTCAGAGTCGCCCTGTTAAGGACTTTACAATGAATGCACAGCCTGACTCTCTGGATTTCTCATCAATAAGATCTAGTACTTTATCTCAGTCAGTCTCCCAACCCACTCTATCAGCTTACTGTGACAATCCGCAGAGCTTCTCCCGAAAGGGCCCTGGCAACACTACAGAGGCTTTGCTGGAGCTGATGCTGGAGGAGATGAGGTCTAGTTTTAAAATCTCTGAAGACAATCAGAATGAGCTTCATGAGAGATTTGAATCTTTAGACCAAAAGCTTTCCGCCTTGAACGATAGGGTCTCCACAGTGGAAGCAGTGACGGAGGGGTGGATAAAAAGAACAGTAGTCTCGGAGAAGAATATCAGAGACTTAAGGGCAAAGGATAAGTTGATAGAAGAAAAATTGGAGTCCCTAGAAAACCAATCAAGGAGATCTAACCTAAGATTCCTGAATATACCTGAAGGGCAGGAAGGGTCTGATATAAGAAAGTTTATTATTTCCTTGATTGAAAAACACTTTCCTTGGAGTAAGGCCTTAAACTTAGAAGATGATATCCAGCGAGTACATAGGGATCCCTTTAGGAAAACTAAAGAAAGGAAAAACCCAAGGAAGATCCTAGTAAACTTTAAGTCGTACACTACTAAGGAAAAAATTCTAAGTGAGGGACTGAAAAATGGAGAGTACAGTAGAGATGGCTGGTCTTTTAAAATCCGTTCGGATATTGCCAAGGTAACACAGGATAGACAATGGGAGCTGGGCCAGAGAATGCCAGAGCTAAGATCACTAGGGGCTACAGTCCAAATGAAATTCCCTGCTGCATTAAGAATTATGTGGAGGAACAAAATGTTCAACATAAGAGACCCGCTGGAAGTAGATTCGTTGTTGGAGCAGATGCGCACTGACATTCAAGTGCAATCTCACTCATAATACTGAAAGACTTTATAGACATAGGAAAAGAAGGGGATAGGAAATGACTGTAAATAGGGGGCGGTAGGGGGAAACTCACTCATTGGCATTTTTTCTTTGTTTTCCTTATCTTTTTTTGGCACGGGCTCAAAACGGGCTAAAGAATAGCCCAAAGAAAAGGGAGGCTTCCCCAGGGAGGGAATGTGTTTCCCCGTCCCTTTTCTTTTCAACTTCTCATTTTTTTGATAATTCTACAGTTTTTTTATGATTGTACACGAGGGGAGAAGGACGGGGAGCACAAGGGGGTGGGGAGCAAACTTGGGAAAAATGAAAAAAAAGTCCTCATCACGTTTTTTGTAAAGGAGAAATATTGTCTTAAGTTAAACTGGAATTTTAACTCGCCCAGCTTTGTCAATATTGTCATAACCGATAATGGATAGAAACCAAAGATCTCTAAAAATAACAACATGGAATGTTACTGGTCTAAGAACCAAGAGCAGGTGCCGTAAAATGTTCTAATATCTAAAGAGTCTGGACAGTGAAATTATAATATTACAAGAAACGCACTTAGTTAAAAAAGAGTGGGAAGAACTAATTAGTACCCTCAAATGGGTCGATTGTTACATCTGCACAAATCAGGAGTGTGTTATTAAAGGGGTCGCAATCTTGTTTAAAAAATCTCTGAATATAAGAATTATCTCTACTGAAACAGACCCTAAGGGAAGGTGGGCAATAGCCAATATAAGCATCCAAAATAATACTTTTACGGTGGCCGGATATTATGGGCCCAACTCAGACGACCCAACCCCTCTTCAATCTTTGTACTCCCACTTGATCTCCACTACATCTCCTTTGATTTTGGGAGGGGACTTTAATATCATTTTGGATCCAAGAACAGACCGCTCCCCCAGGGGTAACCAAAATAGCTTACCAAAAATGAGGGAGTGGTTGGGGGTATACAAGAGAGACCTCAATCTTATGGATGTATGGAACATAAAGGGGACCAAACAGGATAAGTTCACTTTTTTTAACAAAAAGTTGGGTATCCATTCCAGAATAGACTATTTTTTAATAGATCAGGGTCTTCTGGACAGCACCTTGATTGTAAAGCACCTTCCCGCACATCTGTCTGATCATTCGGCTGTTGAAATCAATTTAAAAATAAAAAACGACTTAGATCCACCAAGATGGACATTTGATCGGACCATTCTTCTAAATTCAGCCATAGCAAGACACAGAAATATATTTCCAACAGAATAAGGGTAGCGCGGTACCTCAAATTGTGTGGGAAGCTTATAAGGCCGTAATAAGGGGCAGGATTGGAGGGCTAGCCATTAATAAAGCTAGAGAGATGAAAAAAACATTCAAAAATTAGAGGAAAATATTACGTCTATAGATCGGCAGTTGTCCCTGGCACCTTCTTACTTACGAACTCAAGAGCTATCTAAGGAAAGACAGGAAAAAAGGAAAGCCTAACAGAACTACTGGAGGGTAAAATTAGAGAAAGATGGGACTGCAGTAAACTTGCCCATTATGAGTATGGCGAAGGTTGCGGGAAGCTGTTGGCCTGGAAAACCAAAACAGACTTGGTAAGAAATAAGATCAACTGCATAGATCCAAGAGATCCCTCTCAAAATGGCCTAGAAGATACTGTTATTAAACAGGAATTTATGGCCTTCTTCTCCGACTTATACTTGGAGGACTGTAACCCAGACATTGAAGAGATGAACAGGTTTGTGGTTGCCCCAAACATCCCCACTCTTCAAGCGGAGGAAAAAGAGAGACTAAACAGGCCAATCACAATAGGGGAGGTAGAAGCAGCAATGAAAGATTTAAAAAGAGGCAAGGTGGCAGGCCCTAATGCTCTACCTTATGAGTTCTATCTACATCTGAAAGATGTTTTAATTCCCCATCTGACCGAACTCTTTAATGAGATATTTCTAAACAACAAAAAAATCCCAGATTTGTGGAATGACGCAACTATCTCAGTTCTTTTAAAACCTGGCAAGAACGCAGAAAAATGTGAGTCTTATCGCCCTATTTCCATACTAAACTGTGATTATAAAATATTTACTCAAATTATGGCCAAAAGAATAGGGAAAATCGCAGGAACTCTAATAAATTCCAACCAAAAGGGCTTCGTGGCAGGAAGGCACCTTCAGGACCTTACGCAAGAATTGATTGGGGCAATAGACATCGCCATTACAGAGAAAATTTCTCTATCAATAATTGCAATAGATGCGGCCAAAGCATTTGATAGAGTCTGCTGGAAGTACCTTAGTGAAGTGCTAAAACAATTTAATCTGGGAGACAATATAGTTAAAATGGTAGAAAACATTTACAACTCCCCCAGGGCCAAAATCCTAATCAACTGTAAATTAACTAACGATATTCACATAGGTAGAGGAACTCGCCACGGGTGCCCCCTCTCCCCCCTCCTTTTTAATTTTTATATTGAACCTGTGGCAGAATGTCTAAGGAATCTTCCCTCAATGCAGCCTTTTCTCTATCAAGGATGGCAAAAAAAAATAGCCCTTTATGCCGACGACCTCATGATTTTTACATCAGATGTGAAGGAGGCTCTAAAAATAGCAGAAGAGACCTTGCTAAGTTTCGGTAAAATATCTGGTTATCAGATGAACCAGACCAAAACAGAAATTATGAGCTGGAACGAGGTATTTGCTTCCCCATTTTGCAAGGAGAAAATGAGATATTTAGGAATAGACTTAGTAAAGGATATTGACAAGATTCCACAAACTAATCTACAGAGAGTAGAAAGAGAAGTTAATAAACTCCTGAAGGTCTGGAGTAGTCTCCCGCTTAGATTCCTAGGAAGATCTAATATAATAAAAATGACAATTTTGCCAAAATTCACTTTTATTTTTAGCGCAATTCCTTTAGAATTTAAAAAAGAAGCTTTAAAAAAAATTCAGGGGAAAATATCCACGTTTATTTGGTCAGCAAAAAGACCGAGGATAGCCTGGCATAAGCTAAGAAGGAAAAAAGAGCAGGGAGGTGGTATAGCTAGCCCGGATCTATTAGAGTACTGTCGGGCATTTCAATTTAAATACGTTAGGGCATTGTTGGGCCACTTTGAAACTTACCCACAGCACTTCCAAAGCATAACAAACAATTCAAGTCACTTCCTTTATAAATTTGGTCACCCAAAATTTTTCAAAAAAATAAAACTGAAGACTTTAAAATCAGCATCTAAATTATGGTATGGTGTTAGGTGTACCCTGGACATCCCCCTATATAGTGAGAAGGCCCCAATCTGGGACTCGCCAACTACAGCAGATTGTCTTAAGGACAGACTTGCTGGTCCACTTAAACAGGCAGGCATAGTAGAATGGGGCCAACTTCTTTTTCAAAATAAACTCCTCGAATGGGAAATTCTGTTGCGACGGTCAAATTACACACTCTCTAAATTTAAGTACTATCAGATGATGAGCTGGTCGAACTCTTTAAAGGAAACTAGAAAAAGAAACCTCGAAATGGAAGTCAAATTCCTGGAGGCAAATCAATTCAAGAAAGAAATATCCTACTGGTACTGGGCCTTAATAATAGCAGGAGAAGACAATTTTCGGATTCCGGAGAGCACCTGGGGTAAAGATCTGCCGACGCTGGATCTAAATAGTACATGGCAAGTATCTATGAGCAAATGCTGGTCTATTGTATCTTCTGCTGCTCTCAAAAGAAACCATTTATTCACCACACACAGAGCATATTGGACCCCAAAGAGGCTTTCTAAACTGAGTGGAGATGCACTGAGAAGCTGTCCGAAATGTGGTTTGAATAAAGCTGATGACTTGCACATGTTCTGGCAGTGCCCCAGCCTCGAAGGTTTCTGGAAAGACGTTGGTATGACATTAGAACGGGCCCTAGGAAAGCAACTAATTGTGAGTATGGATTTGGTTGTTTTTGGGGTCTCCTGTATGCCGGTCATGAATGCTCTATCGAAACCTGAGGAAAATCTAGTCTTTATTTTAATCCTGTTGGCTAGGAGGGAGCTCTGTATCAAATGGGTAAGCCCGGTAGCCCCTTCTCGAAATGAATGGCTAGCGTCAGTTTTAAGGGTGTACAATTTAGACAGAAGAAAGAGTGTGAGCTCGAAAAAGTTTAAATTTTGGGATATATGGGAAGACTTTAATAAGGGGTGACTAGGGGTATGGGATGAAGTGGGATCGTGAGACTTTATGTTTTTTCCATCCTAACACTTGTCCAATGATTACGCCGCCGCAACAAATTGGAACTGATGGTACTTCGTAGTAGCATTATGGCTAGCTTATCTCAGATCCGGGGAACGAAGACCTCTTTTTCTTAAAGGTATGGAAGTAAGGGGTGTACTTTTTCCGAAACACCAGAAAGACATGGTCTGGGTATCCGAAAAGACACATTCTGGGCGGAGTAAGAAAAAGCGAATCTGAGATTCTCCTACTGTAAAATCAGTTGCGTAATGAGGACAAAAAAATAAAAAAATAAAAAATAATAATTGTGATTTTGTATTCTGTATCTGGGCCTTTCAGGCAAAATAGTCACATTTCTATTTAATGCTAATTTTCACAATTCTGTTTTAATCCTTTCAAACTTAATTTTGCTCTAGAACTCAGTTCTTGAGAGGTCCCAGTTTCTAATTATGATTTTATTCTGCTAAATTGTGCTATTGATCGAGAGGGAGAGGGAAGTCTCTTGCCATGAGATAAAGGAAGAGGCTCATGGGGCTGAACTGCATAAGGAAAAATTTGGGGTTTAATAAAATTGAAGTTCAGAGGATTCTTGGGGTTCATCTGCCATAGTACCTCAAAGAAATGCTTGTAAAACTCAATTCAATTGCTTTAAAGAAAGTATTTGTTTTAGTTGTAATGCTCTGCGGTATTTTCAATGTTAGCAACTAAAAATATGCTTTCGCCAAATAAAGTCATCGTCTCTGCAAGATCGAGTGTTGTTTTGTGCAATTGTAAAACAAAAAAACTGCAAGGTCCTCAAAAACCTTTTTGTATAACAAGTTCTGGCAGCATCTTATCTCAATAATGAAGAACTGGCAGGTTCAATTGTATTCAGGGACAGGTGTGTGGGTGAGCTTGCTGTAAGAACACCTTGTCTGTGGATGTTAGACTATCACTGCCAACTCTCTCACGTTTACTTTTTATGTGTCCTCAAACTGTAGAGTTATGAAGTGGTTTGATGTATTCGATTTTCTACTCAATTCTTGCCTGATGTATTACAAATGCAGTATGCGCTAGATAATATTAATGCAATGGCAAGCTGCTTTCGGTCTGACTCAAAAACAGTATGTTGGGTTATAATGATACCCAAAGGAACTTTAGGGTGAAGATTTATTAAATTATGTGTAGTGCAGCAGAGCAACCAAATTGCTGTGCCTAGAGGATAAAGCAGCGCAGTTCAATATTGATATAACATGGTCTGCTGCTGGTCTCTTCCCATGCTGGCATGCAAAGAGATGTCTAGTATTTACCATAGTACAGAGGTGTGTGTGTGATGTCTAGTATAGGTTTTGTATTGGAAGTATACCCTCCCTTCAGGAACATAATCATATCCTTAAACAATTTTTTCAACATTTCATGGGTTCTGTACAGTTGCAGCACACATGCAATGTGTAAAATGTTAGGAGAAATGTAAACATTTTTTCCAACTTTGCATTTGCCTCAAGAAGGCATTATTTTTTGACGCAGGCTTTGACAATCTTCGTAGTTCTGACTTTGCTTCCAAAACTATGGGTGAGAGTGTTGTAACACCCATACCCCACCCAAGGAACGCTCCTTTGACGCAATGATGAAAAGTACCACAAAGCTGCATAAAGTGCTATTTGCACTACTCTGAAGGGTAATTTCCCAAAACAAAAAAAGTGTGTGTTTGAAGTTAATACTTTATCAAGACTTTGTGCTGCTTTGCTTTATGATGCTTGACTTTGCAACAGAGCAAAGTCTTGAAAAATCTGCCACAGGTCTCTATTTTCATTGAGAGGACCCTAAGGACACCCCGTGGACAATGGAATGTTAGAGAGTCACCCCACCCGTTCATATCCCAGGAACCAGGATACCTACACCAGGGAAGCTGGATGCATAGGTGCGAAGTGACGTCTGAAAGCGCCATTGACCACAATGGAGGACTTCAGAAAAGATGCCGCTGGCGAAGAAGGTGAAAGAGTCTGGTAGAACCCAAAGGTGGAGTCAAGATGAGAGGTAACTGCAAGCAGAGGGGACAGAGTCTATGCCACTCAGTGGTGACCAGGAGGTACGGAAGACAAATGCCCACCGATGCTGGAGATGCAGGAGAGTTGACGGCGCCCTTGAAGTTGCAAATGTGCAGACCAGGCGATTAGTAGAAGACCAGGAGCCATTCATGAGCTGTGCCACGTTGGATGTCAAGAGCTGATGAGTCAGTGTCCGGCAAGGCCACCAACAAACCTAAGCAGCGGCAACCATCATAGTTGTCAAAGAAGGTGCAGTGTCAGAACAAGCAAGGCCCAAGTGACTCGCCATAAGCAGGTAAGTAAGGCTAGGCTCTTAGCAAGCTGGGGAGCACATTGGAGCCAAAGAAGACCCTTGAGAGACTAGATGGGCCGAAGGCACACGAGTCGCAAGTGGACCTTATTGTAAATAAAGGATCTTCTGTAGCCAGGTGGTATATAAGTATATTGTAGATTTATTGATATGATGACAGCTTCAGATAAGTTGCTGGAAGATGTAAAGTCCAGGTGATGCCCCGCCAGGAGCAGCCTCTCTCCTGCTCAGCCTGCACACTCCAACTGACATTTCCAACCTCACCAGGCACCCATACATTCCACAACATCATCAATCATCCAACATTCCAGACATCTCCAAGCACACCAACACTCATTCTGGCTGAGCAGTAAGGAAGAGATACATAAGAAAGAAGAAAGGCAACAGTAGATCATAACACATTCCCCTTCCTAAGGAAACCAAAACACAATCAAAGCAATTGAAAGAACACCAGGCAATCAAATTAGAAAATACATTAGATTATAAAAGATGCATAAAAAGACATTGAGCAAATGAATCAAGGAACATATCAAATAAATGAAATTCATGACAATTCATTAAGCCAACAAATTCACACATCAAGAATCAAAAATGAAAGAGTTTCATGAAAAGCATCAGGCTTAGACAATACTAAAATTCAAGTCAAACATTTCAAAAGTAAAACCAGAGAAGCCTCATAAGACTCATATCAAGGTAAAACCAGAGAAGCCTCATAAAACTCATATCAAGGTAAACGCAGAGAAGCTTCATAAGAGGATGTCTTCTCCAACACATGCAGGGAAAACCTTTCACCCACACAATACAAACAGTGAGGGTAGACACGGAGAAGCTTTGTAAGAAGGTGTCTTCTCCTATTGCAGTCCAAACAGGAAAAACCATTCACCCACACAATGCAAACAGTGAGGGAAACCAACAAACTAATGTTATCCAATATCCACAATTAAGCGGTAAGTCAAAGGCTAAGAGAAACACAAAGGGTAAATACTATACCCTTAAACTAAGAGTGCAAAACTCAACAACGCACACTAAGATGACCAGAGTAATCAGGGACACAACACTACACACTCACCTCCTCTCATTCCATGTAGATTCAATATGCAGATAGATAGAACCAAAGAATGACCAGGAAAATCACAACCCCTAGAGGAAACCAATACCATACTGTGTATACAAACAGGGACATTACACACTCACCTCCTCTCATTCCATGTAGATTCAATAAGCAGATAAATAGAACTAAGGAATGACCAATTTCGCAAAACTGCAACAACTGCCACATGCCCACATAGCAGTACTATAAAAACACTTAGCTATAAATAGTTGAAATGCATAACAGAGCAGGTCAAAACACCACCACTCAAATAACAAAATACAAACCACCCCCACAAAAACAGTGTCGCATTGATAAAATGAAGAAAAAGGAAGTCTTAGTTACTGGCACACCATCAGCTAGCAAAGTCCAGTGTCGAGGGTCAAAAGCTCTACTCAGTTGTTAACATCTAATGCGGAGATCTCATCCTGGTTAACAAGTAATGCCAGAAAATAGCAAAGAGATTATTTTCCATTGACTGTTGCATCCATAACTGCTTCAATATGAGCATGAAAGCACAAGGACAGTCTTACCGTAGAGTTGTTGCAATATGCCCCAATAAATCCTTTTGGTTGTGAAACTAAGCTTGGACCCGAACGTCACTCTGTATTAAAGCAAATACTCTGAAAAAAAAACTTTCTTAAAATCCTTCCTACAGCCAGTAGAGCGCAAATCATGCCTGCAACAACAAAAACTAGATCTTGAGAAAATGGTTGCACGAAGATCCATGACATGAAGAAAGTTCACACACCGTTGGCCGCAGATGGTTGTACAAGGATCCCACGACGTTCATATGAATGCATCCTTAAACAGTTAGATGAGTAAACGTCATGACCATCACCCAAGACAAGGGAATCCTTCCCAAAGAGCCAAAATGGCCGCCAGTGCGTCGTTTAGCATCCTTTCTGAAGGAGATTGAGCTTGAATCGAATGTGACTTCACCTTCAACTCACAAAAGACATCTTGCGCTAAGAATGCACGGATGATCACGCGTCAGGTAATGAGCAGGAAAGCGGCTTTCAAATACGGTACGCCTCGCGCACCTTTAAGCAACGGTGTTTTTTCAACTGCACAACTCATCGAAAATGCTCAGTAAAAAGACAAAATTACTCACAGTCAGTGACATATACATATATATATATATATATATATATATATATATATCAGCAGCCATGTAGTTTCCTCTGAAGTTGTCTTAAGTCACAACACCGATTGGAGCAGGCACGAAGACAACTTTTCACTCATGTCATACCTCCAACTGTTATTCTTTAAGATGTAATGCCACACAAAGGTGCTCGTTTTCACATCGCTGTATCAGTAGGATGGCAGCAGTAGCTGCACAAAAACCACACTCTTGTTTGTGTTGCTAGGGGCACAATAACAATCACGGAGTTAATGACCTGCACTGCACGCACTTGTACACAGGAACAGTGAATCTTTAGCCCACCTGTAAAATGTTCACACCTGTCCCACAGGGGATTTAGAAAAACGTGCTGTCTTGGTCCAAACAGAGCAGAGAAACACAGCAGGGTGATCAGGACAGCTGCGTCTCTGTGAAGATTGTGGTGGAAAAACACGACAAAACACAACAGGATGTGGCACAGTCCCAGCACAGTTCTCAATTAAATCACTGTATGACAAACAAAAACAGCGCTGATTCTTAGGTTGCGCACGGCCAGAGCAGATAGTTCTGTTAAACAGGTCACAAGAAAGTCAAAAGAAGGTCAAAAGCTCTGGTCTGCAGGCTGTCCTGTTGACAAAGGACACTGGTGGGGCTTACCAGAGCGTAATTCTTGTAATCCTTTTTCTTGGGAATTCTTTTCCTGTGGGTTCCAGTTCATGAATTCCTGTGGTTAGTCAAATCCTTAGTTCCAAGGTAATCCAGGGTAATCCTTCAGCAACACGCAGGTTCTTTTTAATCGTCGCCAGTGTGGTAAATAAAGGATCTTCTGTAGCCAGGTGGTATATAAGTATATTGTAGATTTATTGATATGATGACAGCTTCAGCCTCTGAGCGCCGCCTGACCCCCCCTTTCTTTCTTCCTCCCTCCTCCCGTCCCTCCCTCCCGCTAGTCTACCTATCGGCCCCCCCACCCGCCACCCCATCCAGACAGAGACCCTCCTTGAATGTTCTCCCCCACTGCCGCCGCCCCTGCGGCCGCTACACACGGCTTTGGACGACACCCACTACCGACACAACTACACATGCACTTACCACTGCCCGTATTCCCGTCCCATTTGTTTAAATGCAAGCTTTTTATTTCTTTCTATACCCCCCTCCCTCCTTTTTTTTTCTTTCCCCTTTTGTTGGCTTACAGCCCCTATTTTCACAAGTTCTTAATCACTGTTTATCGTTCTGAGCAAATGATATTGGGTATTGACTGTTTGCAGGTTCTCTTTCTTGCGCTCTGCGGGGTGACTATAAGACGACATTGGCCACACAGTTGTAGATATCACCCCTGGGATGGGCGCAATACTCATGAACATAACGTAAGAGACACGCCCTGCGAATAGGGGACGATGACTAACACTACGCATGTTTCTTCAATGCGGTAGCAACCTGCCTGCCCGGCTTTCCCTCATCATAACACTCCTTGAGACTTGGATACTACCTATCGCCAGAGACACACCACACCTGTCCTGCTTAATGCTCTCTCGTCAGTCCTCTGACGCGATCAATCTCTTCTCATCTGCCAACTTATTGTTATGGGTATCCCGCCTTACGGGCTTTTGTTTTCTACCGGATGAAACTGTGCAGAGCTATAGTTACAGCAAACTGTTGTCATGGAGAAGTATTTTTGTACAGCTGTATTTACCATCCTTGTCATTCTATGCTTTAACCTGATTTATATTCTTCAATTGTGTGCTCATGTGTAGATAACGGATGTATAATGACATACCTTATCAATACTACCACTGTGCTATTTTGCTTTCCTGTATTCTAATGAAAGAAATGCAATAAAACATATTCAAACAAAAAAAAATTATGACAGCTTCAGATAAGTTGCTGGAGATGTAAAGTCCAGGTGATCCCCCACAGGAGCAGCTTCTCTCCTGCTCAGCCTGTACACTCCAACTGACATTCCCAACCTCACCAGGCACCCATGCATTGCATGACATCATCAAGCATCCAACATTCCAGACATCTCCAAGCACACCAACACTCATTCTGGCTGAGCAGTTAGGAAGAGATACATAGGCAAGGGGAAAGGCAACAGTAGATCATAACACACCTCAAGCAGCTCACCGAAGGAGGAAGGCTACCGGTGCAAAAGATACGATGCAGGCAAAGAGCTTGGCTGCAGGAGATGCTTGAGGTTCGAGCTTCTTGGAGCCCGAAGATCTCTGGAGGAGAGAATCAATAAGCCTTGGCAACGGCAAGTCGACGTGGTGCACAGGGATACTGCTGCAGCGGTTCCTACGAGGGATGCTGACATCAAATTTGCTGTGAAGACAGTGCAGGCCTCGAGGGAGTTGCAGAACCACCACTTGTGTTGCTGAACCTTTCAGAGTACGTAGGAGCTCAGGAACAGCAGACCGGTCTGCTTCGTTGCGGTGCCTGCAGATGCAGCTGAGTGACTCCTTCACTCCCAGGGAGATTCATTCCGGTGTCTTGGATGTCCACAGGCCTTGTGAAGAGCCTGTTTGAAGCACAGGCACAGATGTTGCAGAAGACTGGCAGGACAACGAGACTAGGAGCAGCAGGAGTCTTCACAGGTGCAGTCTCGGTTCCCAAAGCAAAGTCCAGCGAAGTCCAAAGCGCCCAGATACTTGAAGTTGAAGTAGTTTGGGATCTGAATCCTGTCCCATGACAAATCCAGGGACCCACCCACAGGTAAGCCCTTGAGTACCCCAAGGAAAGAGTTGGGAAGATTCAGGGGTCCCTCCAGAGGAAGGGCTGGACAGTGAGGAGGATACTCCCATGTCCTTTGTCCAGTTTCGCACCAGAGCGGGAGCCAATAGCTCCCTGAACTGGTTTCAACTGGGGTATGCAAGTAGGGCATCAAATGTGCCCTTCAAACCAGTCTAGTGGTGCTGGCAAGTCTCCCCACCCTGTCCCAATACACTAAGTCCTGTCTGGGAGGTGGTCACACCTCCCTGTGACAGGCAACCTATTGGCCTGCCTTCCCCTGCTCGAGCATGGCTCAGCAGCAGGAGGGCAGCATGTTTGATACCAAACATGTCAGGATTTGTTACAGCCAGTTTAGAGATAGCCATTATGTAATGACGCATGGCCACTCTATGTATTGTAATGGCTTATGCACTTACAACCTGGGAGAATGGACTCTGAGGGTCTTAGGGGTGTCCTGCTCATGCAGGGGCACCCTCACACTTATATCCAAGCACCCTGCCTTCAGGGTTGATAGCCTGCCTTAGGGGTACATACATGTTTTAAGTGCAGGGACCTCAGATATAAGGAAACCTATATATTCACATAGTGACGTTCACATGATAAAGGAACCCCAAATCTCATCACATTTCATTAAAGACCGAGTACCTCTAAGTTTAGCCAAAGCATGTTCCATAGAATAAATTTCATTAAGCAATGACCACCACTCCATGATATGTGGGGGATTAGGCGAAATCCAGGCACGGGCAATTACTAATTTAGAACATGATAATACAATAGAAATTAAAGCTTGCTGCAGAATGGAACTGGTATGAATATCAAGTAAGACTGAGGATGCTGTGAGAGGAGGGGAACAAACCAATTTTTGTTTCATAATCTCATCCAAAGCTAATCAAAATTTGGATAACATAGGACAAGAAAACAACATATGTTCCAAATCTGCAGCAATAAGAGCACACTTGGGACATTTAGTTCGATCACTAAATGAGATGTTCGTGGACCACTTAGATATCCTCTCTGGAGTGTGATAGAGCATACAAGTAGTTTTAAATTGCTGAAGCCTTGGGCAGAATTATTGATATTACGGAGAGATAGAGTAATCATTGTAGGGGTGATGTTACTCCCCAGCTTTGTGCTCCATTTTTCAGCTAGTTTGGTACAATCATTAATTTTATAAGTATTAAGACATTTATAACCAATACTGATTAAGGATTTCTCCTTATGTGAATAAAAACAGTCCCAAATATCAGAATCCCGTATCTCACAAAGTTTCATCTTACGAATAAGAAAATCCTATATTTGCATATATTTGAATCTCATTGATTTTGTAACTTTATATAAAATTTTAAGTGTCTCAAAACTCAGAAAACCTTTTGTACCATATAAATCCCCAAGTGTCTTAATGCCATGTGCAAGCCATATATTTGCCGCCCCATCACTAAAAATCCCTGAAAGTCCAGGATTACCCCATAACAAGAGTTTAGGATAAAAAAAGGAAGTATGGCAAAAAAACAAAATATTAAGCCATATCTTTACCATATCCCTGGCGGTCTTGAAGTTGACCCTTTTAAAATAATTGGGGTCATTAGCTCTTAACAAAAACATCTTTGAATCCGAGTTTAACATAAAGATATGAAAATAAAGTTGGTTATCTGTATTAAGTAGACACCGTAAGCATCCTAGGAAGGTTGCCCAAAAATATAACTTAAAATCAGGAAAGTTGAGCCCCCGTTATCTAATGCGCCTTTGAGCGACGCCATAGACCGACGAGCTTTGCTATATTCCCAAATAAAACTGCTAAATATTCCATCCAATTTTTTTAAAAAAAGATTGCTAAGTGAAAAAGGAATAGACCGGAATAAATAAAGAAATTTAGGGAGTATTTTCATTTTAATCAGGTTAATCCTACCGATGATGTTTAAGGGGAGTTTATGCCATTTTTTTAGTAGTATAACAGTAGATTTAACTAAAGCGTCATAATTAATTGTAACTATTTCGTTGATCTTTGCAGAAATTTTAACCCCCAAGTAAATGGCAATCTGACATAACGCTGATATTGAGGCTGATGGTTTATGATTAGCAAATATTTGAGTTTTATTTAGATTTAATTTATATCCGGAAACATCTCCGAATCTGCTAGCCTCAGTAGTTATTCCATGCACAGCCTTTACAACATCAGTGGAATAATTGGCAATATCATCAGCGTATGCCGTTATCTTCAATAAATGAGGACCGGAACAAAAAGGAATGATGCATGATTGTAATTGTAAAGCTTGAAGGAATGGTTCCATCGAGAGGGCAAACAAAAGAGGCGACAAGGGACACCCCTGACGGGTGTCCCGGAATACAGAAAAAGGGGCCGATGTCAAACCCGCATAACTAACTTTCGCAGTAGGTTTATCATATAAAGACCGGGTCCAACTCATAAATTTACCATTCAGGCCAAAGGTGGTCATTACCAACCAGAGATAATCCCACCCCACTCGGTCGAAAGCCTTCTCCGCATCAAGAAGAATCATACCGAGTTGGGTGGAATCCGTCTCTGTTATATCAAAGTCAGTTATGGCCATATTGATATGAGCTGTGGTATCCCTACCTATTACGAACACATGCTGCTGCGGATTAACTATTTTGGGTATAAATGGAGCCAAACGAGTAGCCAGCACTTTTGCAAATACCTTGGCATCTGCATTGATAAGCGAAATGGGTCGGTATGACCCACATTCGTCACCCGGCTTGCCCTTTTACAGAAAGAAGACCAGTTTAACAGTGTTCCAGGATCTCGGAGCTATCCCATTATCCCCAATAAAATTAATAACCTGTTGGAAGAGAGGCAATAGCTCATCACTACAGATTTTATAAACCTCTACAGGTATCGTGTCTTCCCCTGTTGTTTTTCCCAATGGTAGGGAGAAAATCGCTTGCCGAATCTCAAGCTGGCTAATATAATCAGACAACTGATCCAGCCCGGAGAAATCTTGTTTTTCTAAGGTGTTACGATCCAGATAATCCTGAACACTAGCCGATGTAGGGTAACTTTCTGGTGTATATAATTTCTCATAAAACACTGCAAATTGTTCTAGTATCTGTAGTGGTTGACCATACATGATATTATTAGGGCCACTTTAGTTTTTAATCAAAGTGTTAGCTCTCTCATCCGCTACTTTATAGGCTAAGAGTTTCCCGATTTTATCTCCACTCTCATATTGGGAGATATGAGATTTATGTAATTTTATACTACTTTTCTCCCAAAGTATTGTTTTTAGAGTAGCTTTTAATCGTCCTAGCTCTAACCCTAATTCCACCACATTAGAGGACCGTAAGCGGAGAGCATCTGCCAATAAAAGTTCGACTGAAAGAATATTATTAGTCAGCGTTTTATCTGTTTTACGACACTCGGAATTTTGTTGAAAAAGAAATTGCTGAGTGAACGCCCGGATACTAGCCTTGCAGGCATCCCAAACAATAATACATGAAGTAGAGTTAAGATTAAGTTTAATAAAATCTATAATATGTAACTTAAGTCGGTAAATAAACAAAGTATTAGTGAATAGGTGCCTGGGAAAAGAAAACATCCGGGGGCTGTATGAGTTTGTGCAGTGTTAAACAGAAGAAGAATGGGATTGTTATCTGAGGTGACTCGTGGGCATAGCCCTATAGAGCTAATATTCACAATGTTCTCAGTTGCCCTGGCCATATCAATGCGGGAACAGAGTTTATGAGGGGCAGAATAATATGTATAGCCGGGCACCTTAGGGTGGATGCTACGCCAAACATCTTTGATATTATGGATGCGTCCTATTTCTAAAATAGCAGCACGAGTTCTGCGCATACGTTGAAAGCACTGTGCCGGGTGGTATCAAGTTGATAATCCATTAGACAATTAAAGTCCCCCATAATAACAAGTTCTCCTTCCCACTCCAAAAGTTCCATATTCAATTGTTCAAAAACAATTTGAACCATAAACCACACAAAAAATAAATTTACATTTTTCCACTAATAATTGCACAATAGCCCATCGTGAACTCTTATCACAAACAGTTTTACAGATTTCTACTTTGTAACTTCTATCCTTGAGGATAGCCACCCCCCTGATAGAAGCATTAAAAGTAGAGCAAATATAACCCCATACCCAAATTGCCCCAATACCTTTCTATCCTTGTAAGCGATGTGGGTCTCAGATAAAAAAACAAAATGTGGGTCATACAGTGCTAGCTCTTCCCGGACCAGGCGGCTTTGACTTTTATTATTAAGACCTGCAACGTTCCATGCCAAACATCTTAGCCATAACATTTTAAAAAAAGTTCAAATAAATCTTTTCATTCTGCAAAAATTAACCAAATAAACCTCTCTCCTCCACTTCCACCAAATCTCCTAGGCGAGTTGCCTTTTTCAAAAGAAAGACCCCCCATTTACCCACCCCAGCACTTCCCCCCTCCCCCTGCTCCCTCACCTCCCTCAAGAGGGAACATCCTCCAATATACTGCTGCAGCTGAATTGACAGCTACCTTAAGTAGCAGCATGCGGCTCAACCTACTACCCTACCCATAAGTACCAAAAAGGAAAAAGAGAAGGAAAGAAAAATAAGATCGCCTAGAAGAAACAGAAATGTGTGTGAAATAAAAGTAAGGTTTAAGTCAAACATCTAGCCTTTCCTTCTCTCAAAACTAAGCGAATGTGGATAATGCATTCTCTGCTTCCTTTACGTCAGTGAAAAAATAAGTATGTCCTCCCTTAATAACTTTTAGGCGGGCAGGCTCCTGTAAGAACACTTGTCCGCAAAGAGATTTAAATGGATCAATAAGCTTACGTAACTGCCACCGTCTGTCCATAGTGGCCTTACTAAGATCCGATCGTACAAAAAAAGACAGGTTTTCACTAGTGACAGTTAAATTAGGCCTAGATTTAAAGGATACGGCATGTCTCAATAAGAAGTTCCCAAAATGAATAAGGAAAGGACGGGGACATTTATTTCCCTTGTTCCTCTGAACAAGTGGTAACCTGTGAACTCTCTGGAGTTGGGAGTCCCAATCACAATCAGATAGATCCGGGAAAGCCTTCTGAAATACATTTACAACAAATGCCCTAGGATCTGCCCCCTCAGTGCCCTCTGGGATATCAAAAAGTCTCAAATTTGATCGTCTCTGACGATTTTATAAATCTTTAACTTTTAACTGTAAGGCCGAAAGCTGGACATCATGCTGACTCACAATAGTTTCTGTGCGGGCTGACCCCTCTTCTATTTTGACTACCCTATGCTGTAAATCTTCCATTTCCTGTGACATCCCTCCCATCTTAAGAGTAATTTCTTGTAGAGAATTGTGCAGCTTGCTATTATCGTTGCGTAGCTGCAAGAAATGCTCTTGTGCTGCCTGCCGATAGCTAGTTAGAGTTTGCAGTATAATATCAAGAGATGGGTTGACAGTCCCTTGTTCTCCTGATGATATTGGTCCGGAGACAGTGGTTGAAAGATGCGATATCACAATAGGTATTAAGGCAGGTGACGTTGCTAAAATTATACTAGAGGGGGGGCTACTAACATTTAGAATTGCATTATTTGAGGATGTTTCTTCAGTAGAAGGGGCCAAAACAGAACATATAGCTTCAGAACCAATTTCAGGGGGTACTACCAAAAGTACAATATATGTGGAGGGCAACTGAGATACACCGTTGGTGGGTGAAAGGTCTTCTGGTAAAACGGGGGAGACCCGACAGGCATCATGATCTGGCAGGCTTGTGCCAGACAGTCTTAGAGTCACATTCTTCACCAGCCCTTTTGCTTGAATCCATTTCCTAAGAGGGCTTTTCTCTACAAGAAGGGGCTTCCTAATAGGAGGAGCGGAGATTAAGGAAGTAGCGTTTACTAAACCAAGAGTTTTTACTTTCTTGTTCTTGGTTTTTAGCTCCAATTTAGCCTTATCTCTCCTAGCTATCAGATATTTGGCAGTATCAAGCGAGGAGCCAGTTTCCGTCATTTCTTCATATTCATCATTGGAAGTTTCTTCACCAACTGCTCCTTCCCCCACCACTTGTGATTGATCATTAACTGGTTCAGCTGCCTCCAAGCTTGAAATCGGTGAATTATCAGGTATCCCGCTCGAACGAGAAGTATACCCCACCGAAGAGTCGGGAGCCAATATCAGGCTATCTTCAACTGAATTTACAGTCTCCGGAGAAATAGCTTCTGCGGTTGTGATAGTAAAAGTCTTAGCCACAACCTCCTCCCCCCCTTTGTTGCCTTTAAGGGTCCCATTTTTAGTAGTGGTAGTAGTCCCAGTAGACCCAGTAGTCCGAGTGGTCCCAGGAACAACAAGCACAGGTGGGCGAAGCACTTGCTTACCTGGTGAAGCTGAAGTCGTTCCTCCTGTAGATGCGGTCAGCCCACTTGCTATAGCCATATTTTGTGAAGGAGCAGCATGGTTTGACGTTACAGCATTCACCACATTAAGCGCAGGGGCCGACGCCATCGTTCTTACCACCACTTCCACCGTGGCGTTTTTGTTCGCACGTGTAGTTCTCGGAACATTCTTGGAAGCCATCAGGAATCGAGGACCCTGCACTGAGCTCTCCGCGTTTGAAATCGGTAACAGTCCCAGTCTAAGGCCAAACCAGCTGTGCGCCGACCCGCTGACCAGCCGCGGGATAGTATGCCGGGTGATCAACAGGTAAGTCTGAAGCAGTCTCTGCATCTATTGCCAACAACCGCAAATACAACAGAGCGATATCGCCATCAAAAGTAAATCCGTTTCTCAAATCGGGCAAATTCGACTCAGACCCCCAGAAAAATAGTCAAATCGTTCACCATTCACTTTTTTCACTTGTTCACCATTTCCCCTTCACCCTTTATTCAACAGCGGGAAATCTCTTTAGCCATAGCTCTCTAATCGTTGGGTGGATAGGGTAGATAAGGAGCCTCCAACAACTGCTCCTCCGTGGCGTTCTCAGTCCGCCATCTGGCCCGCCGGATTAGGAGATGACTCAGAGTGGGCTCTCATGGGTGGCATAATACATGCTTCAGCCCATTGGAGACCTCTGGTGTACCTATGCCCTGGGTACCTGGGCACCATATACCAGGGACTTACAAGGGTACACCAGTAGCCAATCTGTAGTGTACCTAAGTACTCCCCATGTCCAATTTAGGGAAGAAGCACAGAGACTGGCGTCCTGATTAGTAGGATCCCAGTCAGACTAGTCAGTAAAACATAATGACACCAGCAAAAAATCTGGGTGACCATGAAAGCAGATCCTACTTTCCTACAGTGAGAGAAGGCCAAAAACAGCTGAAAGAAGGGCAAATAGAAAGAGAGGTAAACAGATACAAAGGGAGCAAGGAAGGGTGAAAAAGAACATGAAAGAATAAGATAAAAGAGCAAGGTGTGTCTGGTGGTAGATGAAAGAAGCATATGGTGGACTCAAGACTCTATAAGCTAGACATTCGGTACCCCCAACATTTTATTGCACCAGATGTGGATTTTGGAGCAAAAGTTTGGGCTCTGGCGCTTCTTTTACAAATTAAGTACTGCTCGGAACTAATATTAGTGATGAAATTATCGACTTTGAATCAGCTGTCTTTAGAGTAATTCAGGATTGCCCCAACAACGCTGTTCCCTAACCAAAAACAAAATAGTATAGGGCGCACTTTTCCTGTTTGTGCCATGGCACACATTTAAATAAGTGTGCCGTGTGCAAAAACGGAAAGTGCTCCCTATTGCAGTGAATGTGCTGCTCTAAGTGCAGCCGCATTCTCAGGCTGCCCTGCGGGCAGGGCATTCAAGTGAAATATGGAGGGATACTTCAAAGCCACTCTGTGTTTCACTGTGCAGGCAGTCTGCCTGCATTTTAAAGAGGGATTTGAGATCCCTTTGCAGGTGGGTACAGTGAGCGACTGCACCTACCTGTAAGGGGATAGCTTGGAGCCTCAAATATCCATAGGGCTGCAATCATGGGGTGCACTGACAGTGCACTGCCTGTTTGTTGCATACTTTCATTGCGCCTCCTGGCATCTTCTTTGCACCCATGTCCATAATATGGCATGGGCGCAGAGGCTAAGAGATTCCCTCTTTCGCAATGGGCCAAGCCCCGAAGTAAATGAGGTGATGCCCTCCTGAGATAACTCTGGCACTACATGTGCGCCAGCGCTATCAGTATTAAAGAAGGGGGCGCACAAGCATCTGCGGCCAGGGCCGTACTGGGAACCACAACCGGCCCTGGCAAAGTGCTCGGACCCCCCCACCCCACTTTGGGGGGGGGGGGGAGTTGGTGGTGCGCCAAGCTCTTTTCTGGGGGCAGTTTTCGGCTAATTTTGGTACAGCGCCGATTTTGCAGCTATGCTGCAAAAATGGTCCTGTAACAAAAACGGCCCCCAGGGGCCCAAAACCGGCCCCCACCCGTGCAGCGCACCAGAGGATTGCCCGGTGCCCGCCATGGCCAGTCTGGCCCTGTCTGCGGCCCCTTCTGTAATACTAACGTGCCACGAGGCACATTGCAAAGTGGATGCACATGCCCATTGTGCCTTCAGGGCACTTTCTGTAATACTGCCTCAGGTGGCAAGCAAAAGCATTGCAGTGTGTGGGGCTTCAAATTTACGCAGAGGTGATTTTCCTCCTGACCTCAGTATAATGCACTTATGAGGTGACAGGGAGAGCTGGTTACAGGATAGTCTGGAATGCCAGGATAATAGAATCAGTCACATTTTTAGCTAATCTGTTCCAACTCTGTAAGAGTCAACAGAATCTACAAGGGTAAGCCAACAAGAAGATGGTAATCTTCTGGGAGAAGCAATCATATGTAATAATCTTTCATAGTACTCTGCTACATTGTCCCTCCTAAAACACTATTCTTTGGGCATACATTTTCCTGGGATGGTATTTCCAAAGTATCCTGCTCAGTCACAGCAGAGTAATATTGAGCACTATTCCTTAAGATACAATGTAACTTTTGTTCACACAGTATATGAAGGAGGCCTCATTGGCTTTTATACAGAAAGAATAGACCCCAAGCAAGCAGGGGAGATACTACAGTCATTGTATGCTCTGGTACCATGCCAAGATTAAACCATTACCTGTGGGTTCTGCTCTGTACATGGTAGAAGTTTGGCCAGAATGGTCTGGCACAGCCTACTTTAGGGTTTGTTCTCTTAGAGTCATGCCAAGCGTGGAAAAATGTCACAACACGTTCCTCTGTCAGACAGGGTCGATTCACAGGAAGAGAAAGTAAATTTAAAAGCTGTTTTAAAAATAAATTACCCACAAATCTCTTACTTGTCTGTTTATTGTTAGAATTAGTCAGTGAATATAAATAAGGATACATTGACACTGGAGTCAGGAAATAGTTAGAAAAACTATTTTATGCTGCTTTTGGCACACAAATTGTCAAAAGAAACAATACACAATCTAGTTTAAAAAGAGACAATTAAATAACCTGGGGCCATATGTATCAAGATACCCCATTGCGATTCTCAAATAGCGATTTTTAAGAAATCGCTATTTGAGAATCGCAAATGGGTATGTATGTACAAACTAGAAGTTGGTGGTAATTTGCGATTCCTTAAGGGCATTTTGCTAATTTTTTGGCTACACACATTGCATTTAAGGAATCGCAAAATTTGCGATTCCTTAAATGCAATTGCAAAATAAGGAATAACAAATTTTGCGATTCCTTATTTTTCACCAGTTTTACTTCATATATTCCATTTAGCAAATTTGCATTCGCAAAGGCCGAAATTTGCGAATGCAAATTTGCTAAATTGCGGTTGCGAATTTGTATGATACATATGGCCCTTTGTCATTTAGAATAAGTAACCAATGCTCTACATAGGAAAACATATTGCGTGCTCAGATTAAATGCCCATATATTGTGCACATGCCAAGAAAGTTTGATATTAAGTTAAAGAAGCCAACTGAGTTTACAGTCAATAAACTTCCAAAGGCAAATAGAACAAATGCAGGAAATCTAATTATCCTACCAAAAATGTATCTCGAAATGAAAAAAGAGCGGCACACACCAGCGAGGATCCAAGCAAAAGGAAGAAAGAGAGCTTCTGACAAAAAATCTCAAGCCCTTTTTATAATGTCCTGTACAATATATGTTATACAGACAAATATTTTGACGTTTTGAAATACATAACATTCTGTTACCAGCGGATTTAGGAAGCAAGATATTACATCAAATTAGATACATTTCTTTTGCTTTTTGTCCGGACACACGTACTGATAATTATAATTACATTATGAACACTAGTGCAGACATTCATTATTCATATAATATTGTCTGTCAAAAGCAAAAAAAAGACTTTAAAATACATTGCCTGAGTTAATTCCCCTGCTCATCATCACATTGCTCTTCACACTGTGTTCTCCCTGCACATATCAATAAGAAGGAAACATCATATAACAAAAAATTAAAATATTCAGTCCTCCTAACAGGCTGCAGAGAGTCAGCCTTCAAAAGATACATGTTCTTAGCTAAGAAAAGATATGCAGACAAGCAGGCTCAACAGTTGGAAATTAATTCATGTTATTTTTTTATTTTACAGTGAAAAAATATTCGTGCACATTTATTTTTCATGCACCTTTGAAAGACCTACAGTTACCAACTGAAAGATTATGCCAAGTACATTTTAAGTTGTTAAATAGTTTTCTCAACGGCACTGGCACCCAGTTCACAAAGCCCAAAGATAATAAGTCATATCCGGTTCCCTAGTGTGACCACCTCTCCATTATTTACATGAACTGCACATTATTCGAAACTAATCTTTATTGTCCATAAGCAATTCTTTAATGGACAGCATTTGTCTGTAATGTATTTATCCTCCACTGCACCACTTTCCTGAACCTAATCGTACCCTGAGGTCTCATTCGACTGTCACTTATGTGGACTTTCTCTCTCTCTCCTTCTCCTTTGGAGAGGTTGAAGTGTGTTAAAAAAAAGTATTAGAACTGAAATCCTGAGTGAAGGGGGGCGGGTTTATTGGTGAATGGTGTCAAAGATATGGATAAAAAAATAGAAAATAATCATTAACTATTTTTGTGACCTTTAAGTAAAATAAAACACAGTAAATCAAACATAAATGCATCTTATACTAAAGGACGAGAAAGGTATTCTTATATTATGAAAGCTAAGTTGGTTAATGCAAACACTGTAGGTGTCTGTATGTGGTGATAGAATGGAATCCTTGTTGGCACAGTGGGAAATTGTGACGTGTATTTATGGTGCGACCAAGAACCAGCCTGCAATATAAAGCACTGTGACTATAGAAGTATTTTTTTTAAAACTGTATTATACACAGTATAAGATAGGCTGCTGCTAAATTTGTAAAGATTCAGCAAAAAATGTACTACCAGTGTGTGCCGGCTTTCCTTCATAGAAGTGACTCAAATCTGGTGCAAAGTGGTGTGTTGGTATTTACTGTGCAATGCAAATAATGACTTGCGTAGGAAAGTTGTCTGAAGTAATGTAAAGTAGCACCATGCACTAAATTGTTCTAATATCCATCAAGGGAGCATTATCTTTCAACCACCCATAGTTTTTGATGCATATTCCTCTCTACCAAGATTTGTAGATGGGGATTTGTGCAAAAAAATACACCTCCTCGAGAAAAGTCGCACACCTTTTAAACTTTGTGGCTGTAGTGCACTGTACAGAACACATACAAAGTGGGAAAAGTATTAAATTATGTCAAGGATAGTTTATGTACTGGAAGATACACTTGTAGTACAAAAGCTGTGCTTGATACAAATATATACAACCTTGCACTATTGTGCAAGGGCGTGTGTGCCACGCCCAACAGCCTAAAGACCGCCACGGATTGGGGAGACCAAACAGCACCATAGGTTAGTAGATATGGCAGTGTTTTTCTCTCTCCCTTTGACGCATAACAGTGCAATAACTTTGATTGCTGTGCTGCATTGCGCCAAATGTTATGAATTTGACCTAAAGTTTTGGACCCAAAAAAGTGATTTCAAAATATATACTTTTAGTAAAACACAGTCTGACAGTATCTAGTGCAAACCTTGTTTACAAGTTTCCATTAGAAGTAAGCACTCCATACTCAGCTTGTTAACACCCTTATATCACCTCGCAACATAATAACTCTTTGTCATTATTTCAAGCTTTAGGTGACTCCATCAATTGTTTATAGTGGCCCCAAAGCAGCCTTTAGAGTTGCTGTTTAAAACATAGAGCCCATTTGCATTTATTTCAAGTAGCAGGCACCCATGTGGGAATGCTTGCTTCTTTTTTATCTGTCTATCCCTCCTCAAACTTCACTGATAGGGGACCCTCATAGCAACTCATGGTCAGCATTAGCATGCCAGACCAGTTGCCTTTTAAAAGAAAGAATATGAACTGTTTTTGGAAGATGAAAAAAGCTTGGGAGTATCGTTCCAAATGGATCCTTTCCACTTTCACCTCTAATCGCTCCCTTCAAACCACATCCATGGCTCACACTTTTCGCCTCATTCAATCTTCCCTTCACATCTGCCTTTGTACCCCTCCCCCTTTCTAGCTTTTTCTAACCCTCATCATCTTTTCTCTATGGGCCTTATTTATGAGGTCTTACAACAGTTTTGCGCTTCCGTTGCATGACTTTTTGTGATGCATTGGCAGCATAAAACATGCCCCCTGTTGCTCCCTATTTACAAAGTGAGGCATCTAACCAGATGTGTCACTTTGTAAACCCCTGCATTACATTATACCTGCGTCAGGTATAATGGATGTAGGTTGGGCATTCCCATATAATTAAGCCTCGTAGGAGTGACGCAGTGCAATCTATGAGATTTCACTGCGTCACTTCTAGGGTACAAATGCGTCAATTTCTTACGCCTGCATCACACCAGGCGTAAGACTGTCGCAGGCCATGTGAAAGGACACATTGCTGAAGTTGCGTCACTTTTGTGACACACTCCAGCAATGTGTCACTTTTGTGCCTACAAATACGTCAGAAATACTGCTGTGTCTGTAACTCTATGCAACATGATGCGTCATACAGTAAATATGACGTATCCATCATGTCGCAAGCAGAGCGCACTGAGAAGTGACGCATCGCTGCTTTCACGTAGTGATGCGTCACTTCTCATAAATGTGGCCCTCTGTCTTTATCTATCTTTCTCCCCACTTGTTTCTCTCTTAGTCCTCCATTTATTTGTCTCTGACACCTCTCTCGCCGTCAATCCTTATGCTGTCAAGCTTCTCTTTTTTTTAAACCTTCCCCTTCCTCTTACACATTGCAAATGTATTGCAAATAAACATGTTTTTGACTGCATGCAGATGTCACTCACTAAGCCGTGCCAACCTGCAAAATGCTAAAGCTGCAGGCGTTAGGAGTAGAGTAGGTATTTGTTTATGTTATGTTATGTTACATGCTTTTCTATAGCGCTCGGCTGCCCCAGCTAAGGGGCGTCCCAGCGCTTTTCAACAGTAAGAAGAGGGCTGCCGCCAGCATATTACAGCAGACCCAGACACAACAGTAACAATGATTCTAATCGGAGGGAAAGAGATAAGATTTAATGGCTTTTCTGAACCGCAGAAGATCGTTTAATCCGCGCAGTTGAGGCGGTAAGGCGTTCCATAATTTTGCGGCCAAATAGCAGAATGAGCGGCCCCCCATGCATGAGCGTTTCACCCTGGGGACCACTACCAGATATTGGCCCTCAGACCTCAAGGATTGGCGGGGAACATATGGGGTCAGCAGAGAACAGAGCATGGGCGGGGTTGCCAGTTTCATAATCTTAAAGGCAAGGGTTTCCGCTACCGGATGGAAGCGGGGAAGACCTATCAAGGTTCTTGCAGCTGTGTTTTGCACAGGCTGCAGTCTTCCAACCTCTGCCTGGGTAGCCCCCAGGAGCAAGGAACTTGCGTAATCCAGGCGTGAGAGGATTGTTGACTGTACAATAAGCTGACGGGTAGACGAATCAAAAAATTTAAGGATTGGTTTGAGGTTACGTAGGATTCCAAAACAGGTGGCTGCCACTTTTTTGGTATGGGTGATAAAGTTAAGAGAGGAGTTGATCCAGACTCCAAGATTCTTTACTTCTGGTTTATGATCGGGATGTTGCCCAGAATCTCTGGCCACCATTTATCTCCCCACTGCAAAGCGTTTTTCCCCATCAGTAAGACCCCGGTCTTGCTGGCCTTTAGCTGAAGATAGTTTGCAGTCATCCAGTTAGCTACGGCTGTGAGGCCCTTGTTAAACTTAGAAGCCATTAAGGCGGCATGCTCACTCAGGGCTACCACTAGCTGAGTGTCGCCAGCATATGAGACCAATGAAAGCTCCCATTGTTTGGCGACCTCAGCCAGTGGTTGAACATAAATATTAAATAGTGTAGGGCTAAGTGCCGAGCCCTGAGGTACTCCTTGCTCAATGGGTCGTTCTTTGGACAAAAATGGTGGGGTGGAGACCCGGAAAGATCTACCGGTTAGGGAGGCCCAAAACCACTCCAACGCTGTTCCCCCAATATCGACCTCCTTCAGCCTGTGCAACAGGACCTCATGAGAGACCGTATCAAAGGCAGCACTGAGGTCCAATAGGATCAGTGCTGCTGTTTGACCTGCGTCAGTATGGTCCTGAGATGTTCTGTCATGCACAGTAGTTACGTTTCGGTGCTGTGGCCAGCTCGGAAGCCGTGTTGTGAGGCGTCCAAGATTTTATTTTAGCAGAGAAAGTTTGTCAGGGTGTTGTTGACGTGTGTTTCTGCCACCTTCACTGGCCAGGGTAGCAAGGAGATGGGTCTGAAATTCTCAGGCTTGGAAGGATCTGGTGTGGCCTTTTTAATAATAGGGGACACCCAAGACTGTTTCCATCTTGCCGGTATTACGGCTGATGCCAAAGAAACATTAATTATTTGGCGTAGAGGATCAAGCACCAATGCGGATACCTCTCTGAGTTGGGCAGGTTTCAGAGGGTCCGCTGGCAAACCTAATTTAATTTTACCGCATAGTTTGAGGAAATCGTCCTGGGTAATTTCTGGGATGCTCAAGAGTGTCTGGATTGGCTCAGCGTTACAAGGGGAGGGACCTGGTGTGGAGACAAAGGAACCATAGATCGTCCCTATTTTCTCCACCAAAAGGTTTGCAAAGTTTTCACAGTGTGTTTCGGAAGCGACCACCGTTGTTGATGCTTTTTTAGCACTAAGATCCTTTAGAATTTTAAATATAGATTTAGAAGGGTTCGAACTGAGCCTAATCACCATCCGCCTGATGAACTCCATCCACTCAGGTTCACCAACTGACCCATGTCCCCACCACATTTTCAACAAAGCAGACTCCATCATCGCACCCCATCTCCGCGATGTCATCAACTGCTACTTCAACTCCGCTACCTTCCCAGACAGCTGGAAACATGCTGAACTCAGCGCCCTTCTGAATAAACCCACAGCAGACCCCTCTGAACTAAAGAACTACCGCCCCATCTCATTCCTCCCCTTCCCGGCCAAAGTCATCGAGAAAGCCGTTAATAGTCAGCTTGCCGCCTTCCTTGAATCCAACAATTCACTCGACCCCTCACAGTCCGGCTTTCGAGCCAAACACAGCACCGAAACCGCCCTCATCGCTGCTACTGGTGACATCCGAACGCTACTGGACAACGGAGAAACAGTTGCCCTCATCCTACTTGACCTCCAGGCCCGGACTGGCCGTTGAGGGCACCGGGCAATCCTCCGGTGGGCCGCATGGTTGGGGGCCGGTTTTGGGACCCTGGGGCCGTTTTTGTTACAGGGCCGTTATGCTGCAAAAACGGCCCTGTAACAAAAACGGGCGAAAACCGGCCCTGTCACAGGGGCCCCCCTCCCCCCCCCCTCGGGGGGGGGAGGGGGGCCGGCCGAGCACTTTGCCAGGGCCGGTTCTGGTTCCCAGTCCGGCCCTGTTGACCTCTCCGCCGCCTTCGACACAGTCTGTCATAACACCCTCATACAACGCCTCAGCAACGTCGGGATACAAGCAAAAGCGTTGGAATGGATCATCTCGTTCCTCGCCGGAAGAACTCAAAGAGTCCGACTCCCCCCATTCAAATCAGAGGCCACCGAAGTCATCTGCGGCGTACCACAAGGATCATCACTCAGTCCCACCCTCTTCAACGTATACATGAGTCCCCTCGCAACCATCGCGCGACAACACAACCTCAACATCATCTCCTACGCTGACGACACCCAGCTGATCCTCTTATTATTATTATTATTATTATTTATTTTTATAAAGCGCATAGTCACCCGGAAGTATCCCAGCGCTGAGGAACCTAAGAGACATGACTGAGGACTGAGTTAACGGGAGGAGCATAAGGGCTAGGGGAAAAGATGTGTTTTTAATCGTTTCCTGAAACGGAGGTAGTGGGGTTCCAGACGAAGATCTCGTGGGAGGGAGTTCCAAAGACGGGCCGCATGAACCGCGAACCGTCTTCCTCCTGATCGTGCTTTCCTAAACCTTGGGGCATTGATAAGGTTTTCTGCATTAGAGCGAAGGGTTCTTGTGGCTATGTAAGGGGTAATGAAGTTTCGGAGAATTGGAGGGCCTTGGTTATTCAGGGTTTTGTGCACCAAACACAGGGCTTTAAATTTAATTCTCTCCCTTATGGGGAGCCAATGCAGGAGTTTGAGGGCAGGCTTGGCCGAAGATCTGGCCGGGGTGTTGGTAATGATCCGAGCAGCGGTGTTCTGGATCCTCTGCAATTTAGTCAATGTTGCTTCCGGTGCACCCAAATAGATCGCATTACTATAGTCCAGTCTAGATATAATAAGACCCTGGACTAAAAGTTTTTGCGATTTCGGAGGAAGAAGGGGCAGGACTTTCCTCAAGGATTTAAGCAGACCGAAACAGGTCCCTACGACCTTTTTTGCTTGTGGGGCGAAAGAGAGCTCCGAGTCGATCCAGACACCCAAGCTTTTTACCTCTGTCTTTGGGTCTGGGGGGGGACCTAGACATGTTGGCCACATGTCCAACGGAAATGAGGTTCCTTTTGGGCCGAGTACAAGGACCTCGGTTTTTGCCCCGTTTAATTTTAGCGCTGATGTATTCATCCAGTGATGGACCTGCGTGAGGCAGTTAAGGAGATCGGCTTTCTGTTGTTGAGGGTGGGACAACGACACCACTAATTGGGTGTCATCAGCGTAGTTGATGACACTCACTCCGAAAGGGGTAATGACTTCCTCCAATGTGGACATATATATGTTAAATAATGTAGGGCTCAGGGAGGAGCCCTGAGGCACACCACATTGGAGGGGCATTTCGGAGGAGCGGGCGTCTTTCTCCCAGATCTGATAGGATCGTTGTGTCAAGAAGGATGAGAGCCAGGATATGGCTGTGCCTTCTAGACCAACTTTTGCCAGCCTTTCGATGAGGAGCTGGTGGTCCACGGTGTCGAACGCTGCACTAAGGTCGAGGAGGATCACTGCCACTGATCCTCCACCATCTAGCAGCGTTCTGGCTTCCTCTACCGCCGCCAGGAGGGCGATGTCCGTGCCCTGTCCTGGTCGAAAGCCCGTCTGGGAGTTTTTTAGCTTGTTGTTGGCTTCTAAATACTCTGAGAGTTTCTTATTGATGAGTTTTTCCGCAATTTTGCTTACTCCTGGGAGTAAGGAAAGACCCCAACACCGCCAAAACCAATCTACACGAAGGAATGAAAGAAGTAGCCGAATGGATGAAGAACAGCCGTTTAAAACTAAACTCGAACAAAACGGAAGTCCTCATCTTAGGATCGTCCCCCTCGGCATGGGATGACTCATGGTGACCACCAGCTCTGGGCACAGCACCCATACCCACAGATCACGCACGGAACCTGGGCGTCATCCTAGACTCCTCCCTCTCGATGACCAGACAAGTCAACGCCGTTTCATCATCATGCTTCAACATCCTACGCATGCTCAAAAAAATCTTCCGCTGGATCCCCACCGAAACAAGAAAGACAGTCACCCACGCACTAGTCACTAGCCGACTAGATTATGGAAACACCCTTTACGCCGGAACCACAGCCAAACTACAGAAAAAACTCCAACGCATCCAAAACGCCTCAGCCAGACTCATACTGGACATCCCCCGTCAAGCTCACATCTCCGATCACCTGAAAGTTCTCCACTGGCTTCCCGTCAACAAGAGAATAACGTTCCGTCTCCTCACCCACGCACACAAAGCCCTCCACGACCGAGGACCCGAATAAATAAACGGCAGTCCTTCTACTCACCCACCCGCCAACTACGTTCATCCAATCAAGCCCTCGCCGCAATTCCACGCATCAATAGAAACACCATGGGAGGAAGATCTTTCTGCTACTTAGCGGCCAAGACCTGGAATTCTCTCCCCACTCACCTCCGCCTTACACAGAACCACCTTTCCTTCAGAAAGCAGCTAAAAACCTGGCTATTCGATAAGTAAGGCACCCACCCTCCCTCAAGCGCCTTGAGACCCTCTGGGTGAGTAGTGCGCTATACAAATTACTGAACTTGAACTTAAACTTGAACATAGTAGGCGGCTCGTGTCTTACAAATTGTTCTATGATAACTTTTTTGTGCTGTGATGTATTGTTTTTTTTATATCTGGATCATACGATTTCCTCCACTTACGGTCGATTTGTTTGCAGTTTTTCTCTAAGATGGTTAAAGATTCATTGTACCATGGGTTTGATTCTTGGGAACGACCTAAGATCCACCTGGCCGGGATTAGGGAGTCCAAAGCTCGTGTTAGCCAGGAACAAAACTGCTCATATCCCACCTCTGCGTTGTCAGAGAGTACAGGAGGGTTACTCTTAACAGGCCGTGAAAATCTTCAAGGCGTAGCTTACGCCAAGGTCGTTTATATACCATTTGGTTATTATTAGTGCCTGAAAATATTTTTAAAGGCAGAGACATAATAATCAGCATATGGTCCCACCAAGGAATAGGAGCATCTACTACCGCCTCTTCCATGTTTGAAAAGATGGGGTCTAATAAGTGTCCTCCAGTGTGTGTGGGGCTTGTGACCCGTTGATACAGTTGAAATGCTGCCAGGTCGGCCAGCAGGCCCGTTATTTTATTATCCGAAGTGAGGTCGAAATGGAGATTCAAGTCCCCAAATATATTAAAATTAACAGTTCCCATCGCCAAAGCACCTATTATATTCAAGAGAGCCTTGGTAAAACTACTATCCTGACCTGGAGGTCTATAAATCAAGATGCCTGATAGAGTTAAGTGAGGGTTAATTAGAATGCTGAAGCGTGCACATTCGCAACCTGCGATATCAACTTTCATTAAGGTGCATTGGTAATGGGGCAGGCATTAGGCTTTCCTTTCGCTGGTTACACTGGAGGCATCTCAGTTCGGATAAGGCTGAACATATTAACAGCACTATATATTGTGTAAAAAACGTTAGCACCGGATTGGCCCTTTGGTATTTGTTAATTACCCATTTCCTGCAGCCTTAAGTGTTTTCATTTTACTGATGAGTTAGGAATGGGTCCCTGCGTTCACAGATTAAATAGTGAGGAAAATGACAATAGAGGCAAGTGTCACCGCCTTTCCAAAATGGTGTTGCCAAGGGAATCTGGCCACATCAAAGTGCTGTGCAATCTATTAAAGACAATACTAACATGACTTTAATACAGGGGCGTCGCCCCACTGGCTGAAAATTAAAACAATATTTTATCATCATTGTATTTTTCAGCTTCTGGCAGAGCCAGAGCTGTAGGGAGGGGCAGGGCCATGGGAGGAGTGGTTGGTGCACATATAAGTGCGCTTGCGTGTTTGGCCAGCTGGCTTAGGCTGGCCTAACACACATGTGCACTTTGGTGTCTCTATAATGCTAAGTCTGGTTGGAGAAACAACACAGACTCCTGTGCCTTAGCGGAGAGTCAAACCAACCTGCGCAGGCCAATCCCCGTGCTGCTCTCATAGAATGAGAGCAGTGTGGGTATTGCACAGAAAGTCTGGGATGCAGGCCCTGGGGCTGCTGGAACCAGGAAAATCTCCCCTCGTGCGCCCACTCCTGCATTCCCTCCACCGGCCCTACCACTATTTGTTTGTGGTGGCTGCCATAGGCCAAATTGTATTGTAATTGCATTTATATGGCGCCTACCACCCCAGAAGAGACGGTGAAGTGCTTTATGCCAAGCAATATGCTACTACAGAACTCAAAGTTAGTGATTAATCCAGTGATTACTGGACATTGTTGGCTGCTGGGATTCGTTTTGTGCTTGCATGGAAATCATTCCATGCATTTACTCCAGTGTCTTCATTGTGTATTACATTATTAGGATCATGTGTGATGATTAGTCTGTGGCGGTACGTGAGTTCACGCAGATTATTAGTGTGATGAATGACTAGGCTAGAGAAGATAGGGTAATGTTAGTTGCAGGGATATGGTTTTAAATAATGGAAGATGATTTATGAAATGATGTGTGGGCAATATAGAGAAGTACAATAATAGACATAAAGGCAGACAGTCATTCGACCTACAGTAGGTTATACTTCGTGAGTGGAGGCTTGCAGAGGATGGAAAGTAAAGAGAAGGGTGATTGAATAAAAAATATATTGATTTAGTCTTCATGCCCAGGCTCTGCTTTTATCCTGGTCCCCAATGTACAACACTATTTTATCCAGTAACATCTGTCCCATGCTCATGTCCCTACCTCTACCCTTTATGGTTGTCTTCTCTAGTGATGCTCTTTTCCTCTGTGTACATGCTGGTACACAACTATTGTCTTGCAAGCATATCTCCCTTGGGGAGCATTTAATTTTTTCACTTTCTGTCAAGCAACACAAGTATAATGAGGCAAAAAGAGTGCACCCATGCCACTGCATGCGCTGGTGAACTGCAATGTAACTCAAACTTGTTGCAGGATCCTCCGCAGCAAGGATAATACTACACACATTGTATTCTCTAAGTTATAGGTGGTGTTCTGGCACAAATATGCGAGAAGCCAGAAAGCTCAGAGGTTGGTTGTGTGCGCTTCCCACTAGTCCAGATATAAGTGTAGAAGTCAGACCACTGAAACCAACAGGTAGCATTGACAAGTAATTGTGCCCAAACTCTTCATGATGTGGTCCAAAAGACCTGAACCCTGTGCATTGCAACACAAATGCCTTCTAAAGTAAAAAACATATATGAAAGTCCTGCTTGAGTCACAGGTGCTAAACTGCATCCCCATAATTTACACAGGAGAAAGACAAAAGTAAATCCTGACACTCAATAGAAGACCTAATGGTTCCAACACTGATGCTGGTTAGGGATGTGTAGGAGAGACAATTCCTGATACAATTAGATGAAAGCCCAAATAAGAACTATTGTTCATCATCATTACAGAGCAGCCCTATTTGGGGGCACTGTTGATATCCAATACATTCGGGTGTGGTCCAGTAGTGCACTTTGGGTGCAGGCTGGTTTCCTTCTACTTCGGCACAGAAGAGTTAAAAGCATAGCTCCATGGGGACATTCCCATAATGCTAGCAAGTTACAAGCACTGATTTAACCACATGGCTGCTAGGCGTTTTCCCGTCCTGCGCTAAAAAAACATAAAGTCCATAAATCATGACGAGCTGGCCTTGTCATCCGCGCACGGCAGGTAAGCACCATGACGAGCCCAGCTCGTCATTAGCTTCGAAGGGGTTAAATACTTTGGGCCCGATGTAGGTAAATTCATTTTACCACTTCTTAAATACCGAATCATACCGATTCGGTATTTAAGAAGTGGTAAAATGGAGGGGGGGGGGATGTAGGTATTTCAGATTCGGTAAATACCGAATCGTTGAGATTCGGTATTTACCGATTCTGTAAATACCGAATCGGTAATACCCATTGATTCCTATGGGCATTGAAGCCCATAGGAATCAATGGTCATTACCGAATCGGTATTTACCGATTCGGTAAATACCCATTTTTACAAGGGTGCAGGGGGTGTCACTTTGACACCCTCTAGCACCCCGAATTCAGGCATGTGTGACATGTGGCACACAGACATGCCCTAAGGGCATGTCTGTCTGTCACATGGCACAGGTGTGCATGCACACATGTGCATGCACACCTGGATTCGGTATTTTACCAGCCAATTGGATTGGGTGGTAAAATACCGATTCGGTAAGGCCTGTGGGACTCAGAAGAGTCCCACCTACATCTCCAATTTACCGAATCTGTAAAAATACCGATTCGGTAAATTTACCGAATCGGTAAAATAGGGCACCTACATCAGGAATGACCATTTACCGGTCGGTAACGGCCAAAATCAATTGTTACCGGTCGGTAAATGGACACCTACATCGGGCCCTTAGTAGTCACAAACTTATGACTACTTACTAAATTTCATGATGAGACAACAAACTGGCAGCAAGTGTTATGATATGACACATATATGTACACCCTTGATTCGTGAATGGGAAAATAGGCAGACAGTCTTAAATATGAGCTTTTTTAATAGTACTGGAGCTTCTGAAGAGTTAACAGGCACAAAATGTGCTGCCAAAATTGCTGCAACTTGTTCAAATCACTTTTAACTGACGTTTAATTGAACACATATCACATAGTTAAACGTTTTTAAGACCCTTTGGGTTCTATAGTATTTGAAACTTTACATGCTGATCTTTTACAAGCTGAGGGATCAGAGAACCCCTTACAGTGAATGATACATGGCGACCAACTAGAAGAAAATAGAGCACTCATTAGGGAGACAATAGTGCACCATGGCCAGTACACATTAATAATAATAACACACATTTGTAAAGCGCGAACCATCACCCGTTAGGTTCTCTAGGCGCTGGGGGCCGTCGGGAAGATTAAGCAAGCTATTGCCCAGAGTCACATGGTGCTGTGTTAGTCTGCCGCAGGTCCCGGGGAACGAACCGTGATCCCTAGATTCCGGAGTCAGTCACCCTGGCCTCGGCACCACACCTCTCCCACATTCTGTACATCAGATGTATTGGATACTTTATCAAATATGGCCAGGCATGTCCCCCATTAAACCTGTACACAGAGCGGTTTAGGATGTGTATATAATTATAAAAAGGCAAATATAAATGGTACCTTAAGCCGTTCATGCATTTTTTAATTTATTATAGCAGGTCATGTATACCCTTGGATACGTACTTTATAATGTTGTTTTAATGTTATATGCTTTTATGGATGTGTTTTTCTGCATTTGAATAAAGACTACTATGCTATGCTATGCTATGTATTGGATAAAGCAGCAAACATCTTAACATTACAATTGAAAGCATTTGAGAAATTTTCCCCGGTTTCTTTTTTTATGGGTGATGGACAGTGCAGCCATGGACCAACTTCCCAATCGAGTTAGAAACGTATTTACAGGGAAGGGAGCAGTTTATTAACAAGCTTGATATTTCTTCCCTTTAAAACCATGAATACCAGTAGTATCTGACTGCTCAACCTTGAGTCCCATTTACGAATTCTGAAAAATGACCAGGTGATAGTGAATTATGATCACACTATAACCCTGAGCGGGTTATCCTGAATAAAACAGGCCCCCTATGCTGGCACATCAAACTCCTAAAAATGAATGGTATCTGAGAAAAATATAAAATTGTATTTACAAAAGAAGTCTGTCCACTTACCCTGTCTAGACAAATCGACATACATCATATTTTGATTGCCTTAATACATGAATACAAGAATATTTGAAACCCCCAGGACTACTCATGGGCAGCAGCTCTATTAGAGCGGAGGAGCGCCGCCCCGCCCCCTGCCACCAGCAGAAAATAACATGATAATAAAATAGGTTTTGAACCTGTTTTATTGTCGTTTTATTTGAATCCCCTGGACCCGCTGCCAGGACTCTGACAAGCCTTGAGGTGGGTCCAGGGGATGACACTGCTGGTGAGGAAGTGGTGGCCACTCCATTCACTGTGCATGAGGTTTTTGGCCACCCGTCTCGAGCTGGCCAAACCTCTCATGCGCAGTGAAGCTCTCTCCCGCCTCAGTTGCATTGCTGAGGCTGGAGAGAGTAGACACAGGTTCCTAGTCTGCCTGCGAGCACAGGTTGCAGGTGCTCTGGCCAATCCTGAAGCTGCTTTCATGCAAGAGGAGCTTCAGGATTTGCCGCAAGGCAGGCTGGGAGCCTGTGCCCAGGGCCAGAAGATGGACGAGGTGATGCGCAAGAGACTGTAGCTGCAGGGTAAGTTTATTTTCTTTTTTCTTTTTTTGTCCCTTAAACTCTCCCAACCTACCTCCTCTGGCCTAGCCTGTCCCCCCAGTTTGTCAGGGGATGGGCTGCTACTGGCACTACTGAATGAAACTTATTTGTAAATTCATTTGCAACTGTGTTTAGGACAAACTGGTAGAAGTGCCACATTAGCTTTCAGGCCTTTATCTTGCAGCCTAAATTTCCTTGAAGGCTGTTCTGTGGCTTGAAGACGACACCGGAAATCCCAGAGTGACTGAAAGGTTGGCCTATATACCTACTTTTATATTATTATATGACTTCCTCAGATGTGTCTGTAAAATTGGCCCCTTGTCCTGAGTTTTACCCTTTCTCCTGAATTCTTTTGGTCACGACCCAGAATTTACATACCTGTCAGGTGTTCACCATACTGCTCCCACAGAATTACTCCAACATGTGGAGCAAATGTCCAATTTTTTTTAATTCATAAGTGGTCCAAAGAGAACTTCCAGGCACCTATAGTTATACCACCACTAGTTGCACCAGGTTGAAAATTCCACTTGCAAAAATGGAACCAAAATGGACTTGGACAAGTAACATTTTATTTTTTCAACAGGAAAACCGTTTTCCCACTTGAGAAATACTGGGGGATATGTACAAGCTGCTATCATCATCAGAATGTCACTTTTATTGACACTCCGGTGGCATGGCGCCATTTCCCATATTAACAAGGTGGAGCCAAGCCACTTAACTTGGCTTAGCGCCACCTTGTAAATATGCCCCTTTCCGCAGCAATCCTCTGTGGAAAAGGGGGGCAATGGTTGCTGTTGTGGGCATTCCAACACAAGACCAATTTCTTTTAGATGCTGCCCCAAATGTACAAGGCTGAGGCAGTGCCAAAATCTAACGTCATGGATTACCAGTCATTAGAAAGACTATACTGGGAGAAATTATTAATTTATCCTTGTTTTTGCTCGTCCCATGTGTGCTGCCTTCTGCAGCACACATAGAAAGAGAGATTCACTATTATTGATTGTTTATGTGCAGGAAGGTGTGCCTGTCTGCGCATAAACAATAGCCCCTGCAGCACAGGCACCCTTGTAAAATGGCAGCAGGGGCCTGCACTGGTGTTAGGCAGTTTTTTAGTGCCAACACCAAGGGAAACACGGGTGAGTCGTATTCTTGTGAATTTACCTCATCCCTGCATTTAAGAAATGTCAAAGTATGGCGCCGCTGAATCTGGTGCAGCACCTCACTCCAACATTTTTTTGTAAATATGCTCCACTTCATCTTGTGCCCCTATAAAAAATGTAATTATAAAAAATGCACAAACTCAGTTGTAGTTGGTCACCCATGTCTGCAGGCTGCACCAATCAGGAACTCTCAGAATACTAATCATAACCATAACTTTGAAAATATGACAAAGCTGCCATATTGGTGAAATTTCAAAATAGTGAGTGCATCTGACATACATGAAAGTCACTAGGTCCCGATTCAGTGAATGAATTGTAGGGTTTCACAGTGGTTTATCTTATTAAGAATCAGTAATTTGTCGAATGCTTTCACTAAAGTGCTTCATGTAGTGTGTTTTTGTTATGGTCTGGCTTGATAGTGCAGCTGTGACTAGACAATTATGTGAGCAAAACTTTGGGAGGGCTTTGGCTCCACCCACAAGTTGCTAGCCAGGAGCACATGTTTCGATAGGGCAGAAGATGTGTGGTTCCACAAAAAAGTGCTTGCCCTCTGCAGGTGTGATTATATTGTTTATTTATACTGCTCCCAAGCTTGCATTTTCAGGTGCATGGACATGACATTGTAATATTAACGTGCCTTAGATAAATAGAAAATGTGTGGTGTTTTTCTCTGTCAGCAGCAGAAATGGAAGAAGGGCAGTCATTAACCTACATGGATGTTGAGGTCCAGTCTGACCGTGTACCTGTCACCTGACCTTTAAACCTACACCAACATTAATCAATAGTTTTTTGCTTCCACACAAATACATATATACTCCCATGCTATTTATAGGTATTGCTTCACATTACCATATAACATTCTTTTAAAGCCTGATCTATTGGCATTGCCAATGCTTGTCTATAATTACCTTAATCCCATTGAAATTCGGTACTCATTTTATCGATCTCAGAAGATAGAAGAGATGTGTTAATCTATTTTCCACACACATTTGAACTTGGGTGTACAAGCTACCCTTTAGGTAGTGGATACATGACGGCTCATAATGCACGGATGACGGTCGAGAGGAAGATCTAGAGCACCAGCATGCACCTCTGTCTGGGACAGACAGAAAAACACGGCCTGAACTGGTCTGAGCCTTGGTGGCAAGCCGCCATGTCTGCTCTTGTCTTTGCTGCTGAACTGATAAGGAGGGTGATTATGGCCTGGAGCCAGGCAAGACCTTCGTTGAGCAATGCAGATAGCTTTATCTAGCACTGATCTGTAATGTGAGGCAAGGACCTGAGCGGCATTTATATTCTGATGCTAAGCACAAGTGAAATATTTTGCGCTAGGCCGCCGATTGTAGAATTACATAGACTGCAAAAACAAAATTTACAAAAACATAGACTTCAAAACGTCCTACCAAAATCTTGACATTACATAAATATCTCATTAAAAACATTGCAACCTGTACCTAATTTCACTATCGAGCACTTGCCACCCAATATGTTAGGATTCGAGCTAGAGTATTAAATTAACTCCTTGGATGCTGATGACGGAACCGCTCCGTCATCAGCTGCGGGTGCGCTGTGCTGATGACGGAGCGGTTCCGTCATGGCCCGCTCGGAACGCCTGCGCGGCGCGAATTCCGCGCCTGCGCTGGACGTTCCATTGAGCGGGGCGGGCCATGACGGAACCGCTCGTCATGAGCACAGCTCAACCGAGGCTGGTGACGGAGCGGTTCCGACACCAGCATGCGGCCGCCCCGCCCCCTTAGCACTGCGGCGGAATAGCCGCCGCAGTGAAGGGGTTAACAATTCCATTATATTTATGGGAAAATAAGTTAGACAGATTTAAGAATGTATAACGTCAGGCTATTTATATGGAAAATATTTATGTACGGTCAACAGCCGCAGTCCATGCAGGTAAATGGTGGGGCGAAGTGGGGGGGGGGCATTTCGAGGAACGCTGCACAGGGGAAATTAAGTAAATAATTAATTTTCCCTAGGCATTGTCCCTTGAAATCCCCCCCACACGCGGCCACTCCGCCCCACCGCTGTTACCTGCACAGACCGCAGCTGGAGGTCAAGATTTGGGCAGGATTTGAGACTAAGGGGGATATTATCAAGAAAAGCTATTAAATTATCGCCGCTTTAGCGGCAGAAAACTGCCGCTAAAACAGTGATAATGGATTTGATAACATGCTGTATGGAATTCCAATTGAAGCCCATGTTAGATGTGAAGGACATCTAACATGGGCTTCAATTGGAATTCCATATAGCATATTATCAAGCCTATTATCGCCGTTTTAGCTGCAGTTTTCTGCCGCTAAAACGACGATAATTTTATCGCCTGTCTTGATAATATACCCCTATGTTTTCACAATTACAACACATTTTTCAATCTTGTGTATTGTTCACTATGAACAATATTGACTGCAATGAAATGGCTTTGACAATTAACTGCACCTTTTAATTATTTGCATTTAAAAGATTTTATCAAGACAGTTCCACTGCGAACCTGATTTTTATGTGTACTGCGCTAAGCCTGACAGTGGGTTATGAAGGATCAGCCTCATAAGGGGTATAGCTTATTGGTCAGAAGGGGCTCAGGCTAGGAAGTTATGGTTATGATTGGTTATAACACACGCAGCGCAGGACTGCGTTTGCCATTGTCCGTGGCATGGTCGTATTCATGAACATATTTTCCCTCCATATGTATTTCCATGACTTACGAGCATGAGACGAAGGTCAATCTACACAGAATACTACATACCATTCAAACATTTATTTTTTTAATTGCCCCACCATGACAATCTTACTACGTTCTACCTCTAACTTGATTACCTGTCAAAGAGCACATATGACATTCTGCAACAAAATATTTTCGCATAGCCTGAAAATATTGATAAGCGCTAATGAAGCTATGGGGGTTATTACCAATTAACGAAACACATGCTGGCAGGCTGGAACGTGATTCACTTGAGAATGAAGGAATGAAAATACATTTGTTTTTATAGACTGAGGAGACAACTTTGTGTATCATTTGAGTATGTAAAGCTTCATCAAAAGGAAGAAATGCTGGCACAAGAGGATAATGTTAGTGCTAAGTGCTTTTAATTCTGGCATGTCTGGCTGCTTTTCAGCTTGTCTCCTTTATCAACAACTAGCAGAACCAGTATTATGCCCCACGTCTCACAGATATAAAGTGTCTAGTGCATGAACATGGATACTGGCTGGAAAGCAGGTGGGGATGTTAGGGCCATGGGGCTCCCTCCGTGGCCCTAAAGATTTTACCCCTTCCCCGAGGGGCTAATTCCCCCACTGTGCTGGGGGGAGGGGGTCGCGCACTGCGCCTTGGTACTCATGACGAGCTCGGCTCGTCATGCAGCACGGTGGCGCTGTGCTCATGACAAGCTGAGCTCGTCACGACCACGCCCGTTCCAATGGAACGCCCAGCACAGCAGGGGAATTACCCCCGCGTGGGCGCGGCGCAACGGTCATGACGAGCTCAGCTTGTCATGAGCACAGCGCGACCGTGCCTCATGACGAGCTGAGCTCGTCATGAGCACGGGAGGGGTTAAAATGGATGGGTGCTCTAGGTAGGACCAGGGAAATCATGATAAAAAAGTTTGTAAGGCACAATGAAGCACATACAAACTTAGCCTGCTCATAAAATATTCACTCCAATTCATTCACTGCTAGGGTTTTGTTAGTATTTTTTTTTGTTTGTGGTGGTGCCCCAAAGAGGGAAAGGGGCACCACCGGAAATTTCCTTAAATGTTTTGGGGGGATGCAGGGAGTACAGTAGCCGCCCCAGAAGTGTGGCTCAATGGTTAGAGCGGCAAACCCTGATGCAGAGGTCTGGTCCTTGGCCAGGACCAGGGTTCAATTCCCGACGCGGGAGGTTCTTGGGCTCAATGTCCACAGACTAGATAATTCTTGCCTCGGTGCCTACTTTAATCATGGGTCCCCACTCTGCAACTCTGGGCAATAGCTTGCTTAATTTCCACAACGGCCCTAAAAGCGCTGGGTGGTTGGTTTCACCTTGGGGGTGCCCAGTAGGGAGCATCTCACAGGGAAAGCCAGGACGGGTTCCACAGCGGTATACAGCGCCAAGATGCCTGTCAGGTGATAGTGCACTTTACAAGTATATATACATTTACATTTACAACCACAGCGTGGTTTTGTTCTTTAAGAGGTATGTTTTGACTGACATTTTCACCGAACCATAAAGTCCTTTTAACGTTTTTTTCAAGTGAATCTATACATTTTTGCATATACACACACACAACTGTTAAGCGTAAATATATAGATATGTTAGACGTGTGTGTGTATATATACACGTGTATATTTACATTTAATAGCAACCCTCAGCCGTTCAAGACCAGCTGGACATTAACTTGCCATGTGGGGAAGGCGTCCATTTTCTGAGCTCACTTCCAGCTGAGTCAGGTGAAGCGGCTGTGTTTACACTGCCAGGGGGCTCCGAGACTCCGAGAGGCCTTTCAACTTTTAATACGCTTTGTACTGGAGAGAGCCTCGATTAGTGTCGAGTACTCAAGATATTAATTTCCTCAGATTCATGGCTCCGGACCTGCTGTTACAAATGCCCTCAGGGGGCTGCAGGTAACTTTCAAGGGGAGCACAAAGCCCATTTTGTTGCGCTCAAAAACATTGAAAGCGCTCCGTGGGTAAAGCCGAACTCTTCTTACAACAGAGACAGAGAAATGATTTAATTGGCTGATTTCCATCGCTCGCCTTGTCGGCTCCACGTTTGATCTCAACCCCCCGCTTTTGACACGGGAATGACCTGCTTAGAAATATCATCTTCAAAATGCTTATTGGCAAGACAAGTTCATTGCTGTGTGAGACAAGGTTATTTTATATTATTAACCGTCATACGGTGCACTGGAAGTATGGGTGCGGGGGTGCTCCAGAACCCCCAAAATTATCATGCTGTAGTTTAGCAGGTGAACGAGAAGTAAAGATGCATTAGATTTAGGGCCTCATTTATGAAAAGTGACGCTTCGCTGCGTCAAAATAGCGATGCGTCACTTTTCATTGTGCCCTCCTTGCGACACCAATGATGCGTCATATTTACAGTATGACGCATCATTGCGCAAGGAGTTACAGATACGTCAGTATTTCTGACATATCTGCATGGCGCAAAAGTGATGCATTGCTGGAGTGTGTCACAAAAGTGACGCAACTCCAGCAATGTGTCCTTTCACAATGGGCAAGCCCCATGTGAAAGGGCCAGCGTCAGTTTTACGCCTGCTGTGAGGCAGGCGTAAGAAATTGACGCATTTGCGTCCTAGAAGTGGTGCAGTGAAATCTTATAGGTTTCACTGCGTCACTTCTATGACCTTTTCTTGTGTCAGACGCCCCCCTGCATACATTAAACCTGGCGCATGTATAATGTAGTGCAGGGGTTTACAAAGTGACGCATCTACCTAGATGCGTCACTTTGTACATTTGGTGCAACAAGGCACATTTTTTACGCTGCTGGTGCGTCACAAAAAGTGACGCGCGGCCTCATAAATGAGGCCCTTAGTTTTTTGTCCTGTCACATCTGGTTTGCTTGATAGACAGGTCAAATGTCAGACTGTGACTTCTGGCAAATCGCTGCTTATTCTTTTAGCAAGGAAATTAGGGCCTCATTTATGAAAAATGACGCATCGCTGCGTGAAAACAGCGATGCGTCACTTTTCACTGCGCACTCCTTGCGACACCAATGATGCGTCATATTTAATGTATGACGCATCATGTCGCAAGGACTTACAGATACGTCAGTATTTCTGACGCATCTGTAAGCGCAAAAGTGACGCATTGCTGGAGTGTGTCACAAAAGTGACGCAACTCCAGCAATGCGTCCTTTCACATGGGGGAAGCCCCATGTGAAAGGGCTTGCGTCAGTCTTACGCCTGCTGTGAGGGAGGCACAAGATTTTGACGCAACAGCATCCTAAAAGTGACGCAGTGAAATCTCATAGATTTCACTGCGTCACTATTACGAGGCTTTTTGCGGGGGAACGCCCCCTCTGCATACATTATACCTGACGCAGGTATAATGTGGCGCAGGGGTTTAAAAAGTGACGCATCTACCTAGATGCGTCACTTTTTAAATATGGCGCAACAAGGCGCGTTTTGTACGCCGCTGGTGCGTCACAAAAAGTGACGCACCGGCGGCGCAAAACTGACGCAAGGCCTCATAAATAAGGGCCCTAGTGTTTACTTTCTCTGACTGCAAAGTCAGTGAATTTGTAAAATGAACTCTATGACAGTCTTGCTGGTGTAAAAAGCTGCCGCATGTCTTTTTTTGTGGCACATAACGTAATTTAAATACCTATAAATGAACTGTACGACTATTGAAAATTATATCAGCAGTTAGTGTACCACGTATGAAGGTGATGCACAAGAGACAAATATTGTCTGAATTCCGATTTCCACGTATTATCACTTCGGCGTTATATTGTTTTATCAATATAACGATGCCTTTGCAAATGAAGGTGCATATTTACAAGAAAATTACGCAGTGCTGCACTGCAAGCCATCTTGCTGCGCCGAGCTGCGTCATTGTGCCATGGTGCAAGGGTGCCTGCGTTGCAGGGATGATTATTTTTGTGCAGGAAGGTGTCCCTTCCTGCACAAAAATAATAATTGATGTTTATTTCTTCTTTCTGTGTGTGCTGCAGATGCACCACACATTGAGCAACAAGCATTGGCATAGCCAATAGGTCTTCCTTTCGGGACCTTATAAGTATTTATTTTTGCAGCACAATATCCTTGGTGCAACAACATCAGCTGTTGCATGGCCAAACCTTGTACCTATAAGTGATTAGCCATGAACGATATTCCAAGTGCGGATGTCGTCCCGCTACCCTCCGCGCCCCTCTTAGACTTCACGCTCCTTATTAAATTACATCAATATCAATGATTTTTTATAGAAAGAAAACCATTGAGACATTAACAAATAAAAAGTTCGAAATGAACCACTGAATTACACCCTGGCAACGATTATCCAAAAAAGTGTTGTCCTGAATGAATGTACAGTTTCGAAGGTGAGAGATAATAGTTGACTCTATAGTCAATTGTGCATGAGGTGATGGGTATCTATGCGCACTAGTTAGCATTACAATCTAGCAAATATCGAACACTTATTGGTCCTTTGGGCCATTTTTGGCATCACATATGGTGACAACGCATGAGATTTAATTCATGCTATGAGTATAATATACTCTTTCCACCAACATATACAAGACTGTACTTTGGGGGAACTGTTCGGTAAAGAACAAGGTGCATCTTTGATGTGAAAATTTAAATATATAAATGAATTCTTGTTGTGTTCAATGTTATACGAGTAAAATACATATAGGATATATGTTTTCAATCCAGATAAGTCTGTATATACTTGAGTAATGGACAATGGAGGATTATTTTCTAAAAGGCCATATATATACATTTTTCTGCAGCCTTGAAAAAGCCCTGTGGGCGAAACGCGCGTCGGCTGCTGCTGTGCCAACTTATACTTGACTCAAATAAAGCATACAAGTTTTGATTGAAGAGTGTGATTGGAACATCTCATTGAAGTTGAAATTTGGGAAATTTGGACCATACTTTTAAAATACTTTTTCTTACATTTCAATTGAACCTATGTAGTGATTGGAGTAAAGAAATAATGATTGGGTGTGCTCGGGTGTAGTGTTAGAATAACACGCTCTCGTGTTTGACCGAACAGAAGATGCCACGTTCATGAGCCTGCATTTACGCAATGTCCTGTAACGCAAAACGCTTGTGAAAGTGAAACTGATGGCGACCAAGTGAACATGAACAAAGGGGGGGCAGGAAGAAGGGGAACATGAACAGGAAAGATCAAAGAGCAAGGGGGTGGAGGAGCATGAAAAGGAAAATGAAGCTGACGAGGAGGGAGCTGGAGAAGGGAGGGGATATGGGAGGGGAATCACACACTGTAAGGCTGTAAGGCTGTAAGGCTTAATGAGCCATTGCAGAAAGCCAGATGGCAGCTGTGCACGTCCACGTGCGCGTAACCGCACGCTGGAGGTCAGCAAAAGCCGTTGGTAGCACTTTGAAAACCCCGTTACTAAGTGTCTCGCCAGAGCAGTGCATGCACTGGTTCAGGCGTGACCTAAAAAACAAGGAGAAACAAAGGTATATATCCTTGTCGTGTCACCTTAATGCCTCCTCTGGGGAGGTGTTAGAATCGGACACATTCCCAGGTCTACAAAGTCTTGTAAATCTGGGAATGCGACAAATTCCATGGGTGTCGCGTGGGAACACCCACAGCAACACCCATGGAATGCTCCTTTCAAGCAGAGAAATCCCCAAAAGAGGGCCCTCTTTACAAGGCCATGAAAAGCCATGCAGGGTGGCTTTGCATGGCCTTGTAAATATGAACCAGGCCACGGTGCCACCGGAGCGTAAAGAAAATGACCCTCCTGTGAAGCAAGGGGCTTGTAAATATGCCCCAAAGTGTCTATTTCATTAGAGAATATGCTGACTGTAAGTGACAGTGTGCAATAATATCTGTACAAGAGTGTACTCCAAAATGCACCACCAGCTACATACTACACACCCTTACCCCTTTCTTTACCCATGGATGTGGCTCATTTGCTACACTTGCTCTTTTGTGACACTTGGATTTTTCAAAATCCCTATAAGTTCAGTGATGTAATATTGATGGCAGCACCCCCACTCTTGAGTATATTTCCACCACGACTGCTAACCGTGACCTATAGTGAGCACCATCTTATTTATGAACCACTGTGAAGTAATTAGTAGCAATTATACACAACATTGAGTGCATTGTTGCTCAGTTCATGTGGACATCTCAAAGGCCCTCAGTGCAAGTTAGATGGTGCAGTGTCCCAGGAAGAGGGTGTCCCTTCCAGCCCGATTCTGAGGTTTTATCTGGTGCAGGAACCCAAACAGGGAAAAAACATTGCATTCTCAAACACATTATTCACCTGAGGAAAGCAGGTGAAAACGTTACCACGTGGAAAATCTATGCTGTGAATGACCGAGAATGGAGGAATTACATGCGGGAACTTGTATGGTAGTTCTGGTACATGCATGTTTTTCATGAATCAGGTGCAGACGCTCATGTATTCAGGAAATTGTTGTGAAGCTACCGACCAGAATCAACTACGATTACCTGCTGATCAGGAGTGTGACCCAAAGTGCCCAAAATTCCGGATTTAATCATCGAAACCTGACATGAAATAAAATGCAAGAAAACTTACTTGAAATGAGGTATGTAAAGAAAACAGGGGGTTAGCTGGAATATGCAATTGACGGCCTTAGTCTGACAGTTCATATTAGGCACTGTAATGTTACTCATTTGTATCTAAACCGCTTGGTCATTGGGTCAGCCCTTAGTCTGACAGTTCATATTAGGCACTGTAATGTTACTCATTTGTATTCAAACCGCTTGGTCATTGGGTCACATGAAGTCAAATTTTGGGAACCACTGGCATCTCTCGGTTGGAGAGAGTGGATGGGTGCAGTGTTTAATTTGAGCCAGTGGGGGCATCTGCAGCATTTTTGGGGGACCAACACTTATCTTTCTGCATCAGATGTTTACTTACACAGAGAAAGGAAAAATAAAAGTAGAGGGAAAAAAGGCAGAAGAGAAAGACAGAGAACCCGCCATAAAGGGTGAAAGATGGAACCTGGAAGGCATGAAGAGGCAGAGCAGAGCGGGACTGGAAACCCAAAGCAGCCCTGGCAGTTTTTTTACCAACCCCTGGGGAAGCACTGCCTCACCCTGGGAGGTTTGAAATGCTTGCTGCTTTTGCAACTGGGGCCGATATCGCAGCATCGCTGCAAAACTGACCCTCAGTAACAAAACAAGCCCCCACTGCTGCAAAACCTGCCCCCACCCTACCAGCCTCCCAGGGAAACACCCGATTCTCTGTACGCCAGTCCAGCCTTGGGGCAGCCTTTGTTTTCAGCATGCCAGCATTTAAATGCACTGGCTTTGGACTGCTGAGCAGAGCTTTGGGCACCACACTCATTATTTTACAAATTAAGCACCCCTGCCCCAGTTCCATGAATCCTGCCTCGCCCTCTTGTGCCCCGGCACCACACTTATTAACTGTTGCTCTATGTCAGGAGTGATACATGGAGAAAGCTAACCACTGCACCTTTCAGTACATATTAGTATGTCCAACTTCTGGAGGGAGCATGCATGGCACCGCCTAAGATGGCTGCAAAGATACAGAGCTCCGTGTCACGTCGGTCCAGCCGCTTGGATTTATGCTGTTCCCCCTGATCCTGTCACAATGGAAATTGGCATTTAATTCTAGAAGAACCTCTCCTGCTTGAAAGGCCAGCTTCTTGCTTCTGGTTCTTGTGTCCTTTGCTGTTTGACCTTCACCTGAGTACCACAACTGTACTCCAGCCGCCATTTTGATTTCTTCCACTGCTGAATGTGTCTCCTAAGTGCTTGGCTCTCAATGAGGTATTGACTTTTTCATCTTACTGGGCATCTCCTATGTCTTCCGCTCAAGGTCTTATTGGACTTTCAGACTTCTATACTTATACCATCATTCCATTGGCTGACTATTTTTCTTCATCAGGATAAGTGATTTAAAGGGGGTTCTGTCTGTTCACTTGTGTTTCCTTAGTTTGTCAGTGTTTTTATCATTTGCTTCTAATTAAATACACTGATGGGCAGTAAGAGTTTATTGCGCTCTAGTAAGAGTTGCACTGCTAGTCTGCCTATAGCTGAGTCTTCCTCTACTGTGCCCTCAATTCATCAACAGATGATATTGCTTAACCTACCTTCTCTCGGTCTGTGGATCTGCCCTTGTCATTTTCCAAGACAATAAATGGTCATCAATGGAGTCTCGTTTGTCCTTAATAGAGCAGCATGTTAATGATATCTAGGAAAAAGATATTTTACTGCGTAAAAAGTCGGCTGAGGATCTTGAAATAGGAACAGATGCAACAACCTTCTTCTGTATGGTCTTCCACAGGGTCTTGAAGGGAATAATCTGGTTGATTTTTTCACCTCTATTTTTCCAAAGCTTCTGGACCTTCCTGCGCCTACTAATTTAAATATCCAGCAAGCTCCAAGATTGGGACCTCGCCTGTCTTCGACATCGGCTCAATCAAATCCTTGTGGGGTGATCCTTCTCTTTTCAAAATTCACTGACCTTCTACAAGTGTTAAATACAGTCAAAATTAAAAAGCATGTTGTTTGATCCAGTGCAAAATTATTAATCTCCGAAGATGTTTCCACGGTAACGGTTAAAAAACAGAAAGACTTCTTTGAGCTGAGACCTGCACTGCGTGCCTTAGGTGCACATAATAGCCTATTTCATCCATTTTTTTTAAGGGTTACCTTTCAAAATAACACCTCTACATTCTACAATCTTGAAGGAGATTCCTGGTCCTTCCTCTTTGACTTGTCTTTAATGCAATTGTTTGATGTGCCTGATTTACTCATGTTTACTTCCTTTATAGGTTGTACTTTGATGCTTGTACTCTCAATTTATGACCTTATTTTTCTTTTTTAAATCCTTTTCAGAATATTTGGATTTCTTGTTTACCCGTTTTCCTCTTCATCATGCTTGGCGTCCCGATCACGAGATAAAGGGTAGAGACAGAATGCCAGTTAATTAGATAGGAACTGTTACCTTGAAATGTTAACCAGGAACGCATATGAACAAGATAAGACATGAGAATGTATTGCTGATGCCCAAATGCAAACAAAATATGTTTTTTTAAAAAAAATCATGCTTGGCGTCCCGATGTGATACCACCTCACTAGTTGGTTGTGCCATCTTCATCTGTTTTATCGCCACTCCTTGCCTTTTTTCTTGTTTCGACTTAGACGGTGCATGTTAAAGTCGCCAGATTGACATGTACTGTCCTTTCTTGCTGTATCTTTTGTTCCTTCTTTCCTTTCCCGATTCTATTCTCCCGTCTTTTTTCCTTGTTTTGTATATCCTATTACATAATCTCTTGCGTTCTTTTTTTCATCATTTCGTTCCCATCTTTTCATTATTGATGATTGTGTAGTTTTATATTTTATTTTACTTTTTGTATTCAGAGTTATATCTTGGAATGTGAAAGGTATTAATAATCCTATTAAGAGGCAGAACATGTTGTCCCATTTAGCACCTTACAACCTGGATTTGGTTCTTTTGCAAGAAACACATCTTAAAGAGACGGAGGCTTTCAGTAATTGGGTTGGCTCAGTCTTTGTTTCTCTTACGTCCACCAAGAAAAATGGAGTAATTATTTAATGCCATAAAAAGTTGAAGTGTATTGTTTTATTTCAAGAAATAGATTCCGAGGGTAGGTGGTTGTTGGTTAAGTTACTTATTGATGATATTTCTCTAACTGTTTTTAATGTTATGGCCCGACCCAACCTGATTATTCATTCTCGCCTAATATTACAAAAAAATGCATTCAATATAAAGATGAATTTGCTAATTTAGGTGGTTATTGCTACCAGATTATTGATCCATTTCTAGATTGGAAGTCAATGTTCGCTTTCTTTACCATAAATCCCATAAACAATTCCGTTCCACAATCTCACAAACTCATCTTGTTGATGCTTGGCGCCAGTGTAATCCAGATGTATAAGAATTTTCCTTTTATTCACCCCCTATGGGGCCTTTACTCAACTGTATTATATTTTTCTTTCTAAATCTTTGTCTCAAAACCTTATTTCATCTTCACACAAACCTATTGATATTTCTGATTATGCCACAGTCACTGATTTTGATGTGCTCCGACTTCATCCCAGATCAAATAGGTGGCGATTTAATAATTCCCTTCTGCAACACCCCGTTTTTCTTCTTCATTTACTTCTTTTGCTGCTGATTTTTTTATTAAACACCAAACTGGATACTTCTGCCCAACTATTGTGGGATACCTTTATTGCTACTGCCCGTGATTTTATCACTGACTATGACTACTTCTTCCGATGCTACCCTATAGGAGCTTGTTCATGCTAAGCTTAATTTTAATAAATCTTCTACTGACAATGCTTCTTCATATTATTACGTAGTAGTGCTTATTATTATGGTGATAATAATAAGGTGGGTTCCTATTAACCTGATTCAATCATCAGATAAATTCCTTCTTTTTAAAGATCGGGATATTTTGGAAGAATTTATGAAATGTTATCAATATTTATATACCCGGGAATCTCCTTACTCTATTTCTCATATTGAAACTTATCTTAATAATAATCCTTCACCTTCTTGTGACACTCTTAACTTTACATCTCTTAAATCTGATTTATCACCTATGGAACTTTCTAAAGCTCTACATTTTCTTTAAAAAGGTAAAACTCCAGGCCCGGCTAGTTTTACAGTGGAATTTTATTTATATTTTTCAAATGTATTACTTCCTAAGCTTTTACAACTTTTTTTTTTCTTCATAGGACGAGTAAGGCGGGGGTACATTTTAAGAAGCCATAATATGTCTAATTCCTAAAGAAGGTTGTGACCATGTTCATTGTAAGAATTATTGTCCCATTTCTTTTGTGAATGTGGATTATAAAATGTTTGCTAAAGCGCTTGCTTTGCGACTTAAATATCCTTTATCTCATCTCTTGGTAAAGAACAATGTGGATTTGTTAAGGGTAGATTAACTTCAGATAATTCTCGGTTATTTTTTAATGTCTTGAATAAAGCTCCTTATATTTCTTATTCTCTAGCTGCTGTTTCCATTGATGCAGAAAAAGCATTTGAGAGCGTTGACTGGTCTTCTTTGCTTAAAGCTCTTACCTGGCATGGATTTGGACACTCTTTTATCTCTCCTAGTTCTCTACTTTATTTCGCCGCTTATGCTTCGGTCTTAGTTAATAGACACCCACAGCATGGGGTTCATCAGGGTTACCCTTTATCACCTCTTTTATTTATTGTAACTCCTGAATCCTTTTTATCCGATATCTGTAATAATAAATCTACTCTGGTTTTCAGTACAGTTATCAGCATCTAACGTTGTTTGCCTATGCCCATGATATCCTGCTCTTTATTTCCAACCCGGATGTTTCCAGCCCCCCCTTTAGTGCAGGAAATTTCGGCTTCTCTTTAGTTTCAGGTTACAAAATCAATTCAGATAAAACAGAAATTGTCTCTATTATTCAATTTTGTGTCAAGCAATCTTTTGAACCCACTGGTTTCCTTTGGAATAGTTCTAGAATTAAATATTTAGGTATTTGGTTTACTATCTCTATTTCAGATACAATTGCAATCAATATTAAGGAAGAATTGAATATCATTGTAAAACTCCTTTCTCCTTGGAATCCACTATTTCTCTAATCGTGGGGCCATCTTGATTCCATTAAACATTCCCATTTTGTTATATATTTTGTCTATGATTTCACTTCATATTCCATTCATCCATTTTAAAAGCATAGATTCGATACTTTCCAAATTTCTTTGAAATAATAAAAAACCTAGATTCTCCCTAGCACATCTTAGGAAATCGAAATCTAATGGAAGAGTTCACTTTCCTGACTTTTGAATTTACCATAAAGATTTTTGATTTTGGCAGGCTTCTAAATGTTTCCTTTCTGACTCCTCCCCCTTTTCACCTTTATGGTGTATTATCGAACATTCTTTATTTACACTATTTTCTCTGAAAGAAGTTCTTGCTTTTTCCTCAAAGAATGACGTTACCTCTCTCCCATTATTTCAATCCACCTGCTCTTTGTTGCAACCCCTCTATCCTCAAAAGTCCTTTCTAGAGATGATTTCCTCGATTCTCCCCTATAGTACAATTGTATTATAATTATCAACAATAGACCTCTTTATTGAAAGAGGTGGAGACTTCAGGGCATAACTCATTTTCCGGATTTGTTTGATTGTATGACTCCTTGCTCTTTTCCTCAATTTCAGGGTCCTTTTCGTTGCCCTCGTTTGTTTTGGTATAAGTATTCAATTATTCTGGAGGTAGTTCTGAGGTATTTTATTCATTCCTGGCATCCGTCACTATCTCAGCGGACGATTCCATTCTCAAGATACTTAGGGGCATGTACAAGCCCCTATCGCCAGCACAACGTCACTTACATCAACGTTGTGGTGGCGATAGGAGCTGCGCCTTATATACAAGGCAGTGTCAAGCAACTTAACATGGCTTAATGCTGCCTTATAAATAAGACCTCATTTCAGGCTATAGTTAGCGTGAAAGGGGTGAGCAGTGGGTATTACGGTGGGCCTTCCACCACAACACCCATTCATTTTGAAGCTGCCTCCATGTACCAGTGTGGCATACATAGGAGGCAGCGCCAAAATTAAGAACAGTTAAACCCTGGTTTTAGGTTGGCAAAACAAGGAGAAATGCCATATTTCTCCTTGTTTTTGCTTTTTCCATGTGTGCTGCTTTGTGCAGCACACATGGAAAAATCAAAAAGCTATGAATTGTTTATGTACAGGGAGATGTCCCTTCCTGTACATAAACAATCCTTTAAAAAATGTCTTTTTGTGACTTCCATGTGTGCTGCATTTTAGGATTGTTTATGTGCAAGAAGGGACACCTTCCTACAAATAAACAATCCTCCCTGCATGCAGACACTGCATTGGCACTAAGTGGCTAAACTTAGTGCCATCGCTGGGGGAAAGGCAAGGTTGCACCACCTTCTTGTAAATATGGTGCAGCCTTGCAATTCAGAAGTGGCGGAGAGAGGCATTAAGCCAGGAAGGATAACGCCTCTCTCCCCCACTTCCTTGTACATCCCCCTCCCTTTCTTCCCAAAACCAGCTTTCATTTTTAAATATCTGTCAGACCCAAGACCTGAGCGCAGTTAAACTAAATTGGAACTTTCTTGGGAGGTTGATTTGAGATGTGTTTGGAGCGTCGAACTCTAAGACATGATCTGGGCTAGATCATTAAAAATCTCTAGATCGCATCCACCACTCAGACCCTGGTCTTTTTATAACACAGATTATATTACACACCGGTTTCTTTCGCCACTTTTTCACGCACAATTATTTCGTTGTAATGGTCTTGCGGCTATCCTTTTGCATTTTCTTTTTATTAGCCCCTCTATTACCCCTTTAGGGAAACTGTTTGGTCCCATATTTAGCTCATTTCCAATTTACAATGTCCCTTTTCCAATGTATTACTTTTTGTAGTTTACTGATACTTTGGAATTCATTTCTTGCAAACATGGTTTTTCACTGTAAAGCACCTTTTTTTGCTACACAGCAACCATTGTTTGAGGCACGACACAAGTTTACATATGTGTGTTTGTAAATATATATATATATCTGCATTACACACATATGCAAAGTCATGTAACATTTTAAGGAAGCACATATGTATTTATATAAGTAAACACACATTCATTTTTATAAATGAGCGTGTAAATGTACTCACACACTTCCCACAATCACCCTTTGTAGGTGGCCCCAGCAGTTTCATTTGTACTTCCCTAAAAAAACACTCCTAGAGGCACCACCGGGCATAGTTGTTATTTTCTAATACTACCATAATGTCAAAACAGGGCCTTACCTGATACGTAATGTAAGCTCCTATAACCGGAATAAAATGAGAGCGGCCAGTAACCCTACTGGGACAGATAATGGGAAGTTCACATTCTGAAGAGGAATGTTTACTGTCCTTGGATTGGAAGACATTGGGAGAAGGAAACACTTGTTTGGCAGCACCCCACTCTGGTGGAGCATTTGCTCAGAAACACAGCCACAAAAAGCAACCATTCTTTCAGATATTTCTGGGCATTTTTGATTTGATGAGAGACACTTCCCTATAAACAGAAGGAGAAGTTCCTATTAAGACACCTGGATCCTAAAAGCACACCCAAAATGTGTTATTTGTCCAGTGGTGCCCTGATGAGATAACAAACGTTCCTCCATCACTGCAGAGCTGATTTTCCTTTGTGTGCTTCAGGCACTGAATGACGTGGTAGCCGATGGTCATGCAAATATGTTTTTTGTGCAACTCTGTTCTGCAGAATAGACTCCTCCCATGTCATTTTGAGACCCACTCTTTTATAGTTTAAACTTAATCATTGCAGAAATATTGTGAAGCCAAAAACATAGCAGAATACAACATCTCAGGTATTAATATATATTGTTTTACTTTGTATTTATTATTGTTGGTAAAAATATTGACTTTTAAAATATCCTTTTAAATTATATTGTTCTGTATGGTGTATGTTGGGGGATTTTGGTTTAATTGCTTAGTGTATTTTATTTAAAATGTGTTTGTATATTTAATTTTAGATTTTCTTTTACTACTGCTTTACTTGTGTGTTGTAGGGTATGCAGTGGAATAAGCTGGAAATTGCTTTTAAATGTTTGTTTTGTGAATTGTAGAATATTTGTAATTGATTCATTTTTTAACTGTACAATGATTTAGAATATATTGAATATTATCGATTTTAAGGACATTTTTAGGAAAGCTCCACTTTTTCTTTAGTGGTATATTAATGTTATACTACTGTTTTTGTTGTATTTATAAAAATTGTATTTTTGGTTAAAGAAAGTTTTTTGTTTGGAGGTTCTGGTCAAAAGTTTGTTTTGTTACATTCATGTTAATTAACAAATATATTAAAGGTAATCATTTATTTCGTTAATTGTTATTACAGTTTATTTTGTATTAGATTTCCATTTATAAATTATAGTATTATTTTTAAATGTATAATATATTGATAATTGTTATTAAGAATATATATTTTAGTTCACTTTGTATGCTGTTTTGGGGATTTAGAACTTTGTGGGATAAGTATTATTTTTAATTGTGGGCTGTACACAATATAGTATTTAAAAAACAAGTTAATACAATTTTTGTTAATTGTTATTAAATACCAAATATTTTTTTAAAGACTTGTTAATCATTTATTTCTATTTTTCAAAAAATATATAATGTATTGCTTTTTAATTATAGTCGTGTTAACCAATTTCTGTTGTTTTATAAGGATTGCATTTTTATTTAGGCAGTTACTTTTGTATTTTGATATTTATTTCATTCATTTATGATTTTATTTTGTGCCTTTCAGTTATTGTTTTTAGATAATGATTTAAATTATTTTATAGTATTATTGTATGTTTAAGTTTGTTTTCAGTTTTGTTTTTAATTCTTTCTTTTCTGTTTATTATATTTTTAATGATGCTGTAAAATGTGGATTGTTTTCGGTAAGCATATATTATATATAGTTCCTATACTTTTGTAAAGTTTATGGTTGGAATCATATTTTGACCCCATCACACACACCCAAAGTCCAACACATTCCCCAATGTTGTTAAGTTTTGAGTGGAAACTGTAAATCTGAGCTCTCCCCTCACCCCAATGTCTAACACATTCCCCAATGTGGCTATGTTTGGAGTAGGAACAAGATATGTGACTCTGCACAAAGTGCAATACCTTCATAAATGTGGCTAGGTTTGGAGTGGGGAATAGTGAACCTAACTCCCCAGAGTCAAATATAATGCTCTATGTGGCTAACATTGAAGTGGAACTAGTGTATCTAACACCCTACAACGTCCAGCACATTCCCCAGTGAGACTACAGTTGGTGAGGGATTAGAAAATCTAACCCCCAGAGCCCAACACTTTCCCAAGTGCAGCTATGTTTGAAGTGGGAGTAGTATATCTGACACCCCACAAAGTCCAACACTTTCCATAATGATGTTAAGTTTGAAATGGAATTTGTAAATCTACCCCAATGCCCAGAGAGTCCAACACTTTCACCAGTGAGTATATGTTGGAGTTGAAATAGTCTATCTGAAATCACTGCCCAAATCCAACATTATCCCCATGTTGGCTAAGATTTCAGTGTGAATAGTATATCTGAAGGTCCACAAAGTCCAACACCCCAATGTTACTGAGTTTGGAGTGGGAATAATATATTAAACCCCTCAGAGTCCAACACTTACCCCAGTGTGTCTAAATTTGAAGTGGGAATATCACATCTCCCACAGAACAAAGTCCAACACTTTCCCCAATGTGGCTAAGTTTGGAGTAAGAATTATACGTGTTTGAAATTTTCCCTTTCGGTAGGGTCACCCTGATTTTTTTGCCTTTGTGCTGAACTCTGTTTTTGTTGGCCATATAACTCTGCATACTTTACTCCTCCAGTAGCAAACTACTTCTGCTCCCCATTTTAACCTGCTGAAATTGGTATGCACCAGATTGGCATATGTAACTTACCTATATGTACCTAGTATATGGTACAAAGTGTAACTTGTACCTGTAATTTAAATATCACTAAATGGGTTGCAGCATGCATTATGCTGCCCACTGCAGTGACTCAGAAAACCTGCCTCCCGGCCTATCATGGTAGCCAGGCCATTGCAGTTTTAAACTGCCAATTTCACCTGTCAAAATAAACCCTTTTTGATGGATCAAAACCTTTGTTTTAAATATTTAAATATTAATAAGTCACCCTTAAGTAGGCCGAAATGTCATAACGCTGGGCGCTTACTGTTCTAGCACGATTCATCAAGCTAAATTGCGCTCGCAAAGGGCCAGATTCTGAGAATCTGGCCCTTTGCCAGTGCAATTTTTGCATTTGGGATTCATCATCCCAAATGCAAAAATCGCTATTTGCGATATCGCATATTTGCGAGGAATTGGATTTAAGGAATCTCTAATAGAGATTCCTTAAATGCAATTCATCAACCAATTTGAAATTGCGAATTCGCAATATTTGGTCGCTATTTACCACGAAGTCTGACTTCGTGGTAAATTGCGAAAAAATAGAAAAAGCACTTTAGTGCATTTTTCTCTTTTGCATGTTACACACACACATGTCCTTTGGACATGTGTGTGCGCAACACCTGTGTAAATTTGCATTTCAGGGGTGCTACAGGGTGTCCTTTGGACACCCCTGGCACCCTTGAAATTGCTATCTTATTTGCGATTAGCTAATTGCTAATCGCAAATAAGGAACACTCCCCATTCATTCCTATGGGCCTTTAGGCCCATAGGAATGAATGGGGAGTTATTCCTTATTTGCGATTAGCAATTTGCTAATCGTAAATAAGGAATGTGTAGGAATCGCATTTTATTTTGCGATTCCTACATGAATCCCGTTTTGCGAGTCTGTAATAGCGATTCCTTATGAATCGCTATTAAAGACTCGCAAAACAGGTCTTTGATGAATCTACCTGTATGTCCTTACACTGAAAAAGGCCCAAAAGTAATTTTCTCTGTGAGCCATTCTAAGGAAAAGGAGGTGGGCAGGACTTCAACGCCCAGCAATGATCACAGTAGGAAGCCACTTGGGCCTGTGCATGCTCCAGGAGGCGCTACTTAATCCTGGCAGTGCTCCCACAGCGCAGGAGGCATTCTAAGGAGAAGGAGGTGAGCAGGACTTCAACGCCCAACGGCGATTGCGGCAGAAAGTCGCCTGGGGCTGTGCACGCACCAGGAGGCGCTACCTAATCCCAAATGGGCTCTTGCAATGTAGGAGCCCTTCTAAGGAGATAGAAGTAGTCAGTATTTCAATGCCCAGTGACGATCGCAGCAGGAAGCTGCTTGGGGCTGTGCACATGCCAGGAGGCGTGGGACGTGCATGGGTCATGCCAAGGCACGTGCCCGGGCGAAGACTGGGCCAAGAGTCGGCCCATCTGCACCCGTCAGCGGCAGGAAGAGCGGGGGCGGGCCACCTCTTTGGATCATCCCTAAATGAGCAACTTGGAATTATTGATTCTGCTAGCAGCACTGCGGAGACGTTCCACCCACTAACCAGGTCAAGATCAAGGTATTTTTGTTTTCTGGGATTTATTACCTAATGTCCATGTCAGTTTTTTCTTCAATGCCTTGTGAGGTTGACTTACTGACTCCCTGCTTGGTTTAACTCAGATGTTATCCAGTTGGTGAAGTGGCCCTAAATAGTGTTGAAGCGTGTTGTAACAATGGGCAAAAAGAAAGGCCCTCCCACCAAACCTTTGTCCGCCGCTCCCTGTGTGTCGTCCATAAAAGGTTTCCTCCACCGGGCTGTGGGGGCTCTGCCAAAAGAAATAGAACTTGTTGAGAGGAGCTTGTGGGTGCTATTATCATGGTACAAAGAATAAGCTGGATAGGAAATTGTGGCCAGGAAACTGCGTTGTGGTTAATTTTAATAATTACTGGCTAGTTGGAGAACTACTTTCCACCCCCCTCAATTGCTATTAGGCCCACCAGGGATAATCGCCCTGCCCCTGGGATTTTTCTACAGATCAGGCAGTCTACTTAGAGCTTCACATTCTCATTCCTCTGGTAGGAGGTCCTACTCAGTTAACAACCATCTTGCTATTAGGCCATCCCCCCAATACCCACTGCCAATATATTTCTCCCTTTGAGAGGATTGGAGTCCTGCGATTGACTGGACCAATCTGAATCTTTCCAGTCTCAAATAACCCTGGGTGCCCTCCAGATAGTTCCAACTCAGCAACCAAAGGGTCTTATGTTGCTGTCCTGGAATATTGCAGGTCTTGCTTCTAAGTTTAGTGACCCTAGATGGGTGTTTTACTTCTAACCCTTTCACATAGTTTGCCGTCAAGAAACATGGGCAACTGATAATATCTATTTATTTTGGAGGGATTCATGACTTATTTTGTACCTGCAGTGCCTTCAATGGATGGTAGGGCAAGGGGGATTAATTATGTTTGTTAAAATTGAGCTGGGTGGGTTTACCTCAGACCATTTTTTTTTTGGAAAATTTCTTTATTTGCAAGTTAGGTCACTGTATATTGTATAGACATTCGTACAGTAGTTCTCCACGTTGTGACATATATTTCAGTATACATTGCAAACATTTACATTTTCCGTTTTCTGCGTTCACTAACGTCCCAACTCCCTTAAAGCCTCCCCGTTCCCTCCCCCCCCCCCGGCACTCAACATTCCACATAACAGCAATGTATTGGTTTTGCATCAATGTGTACAATACAATCTGTATCCAGTAGGGTACCGATCCCCGTTTGCATCATATATGCGTATCAGATCATTCCCAGTGTGTCTGCAACTCGGCTCCCATGTACATTCGGTCACGGGCGTAGTATCCCCCTGTGAGAGATGACAGACGCAGACTAGTCCTCTTGGTCCTGCACACCTTGCTCGAATTCTATGAGTAGGGCGTTCCATTCCATTGAGATGGGATGTTTCCTAAGGCCTCTACGCTCTTCCCTGCCTAATTCCTGTCCCTCGGCCTTGCCCCACCTGACCACCTACCCGCCCCAGGTCTCTCTGTCTGGCGGCCTTGCCGACTTCCATCTCATCGCCACTGACCTCTTCGCTATTAGCAATGCCAGATCCACAAATCTGGACTCCACACTTCTCTTTTTCTCTTTGTGTCCTATCCCCAGCATGCAATAAGAGGCAGATGTGTAGGGTCTATCCGGTACTATATCATTCAGTATGTGATGTATCATGGCCCAGTAGTGTCCCAGCTTAGGGCATTCCCGGAACATGTGTAACATGCCTGCGTCTTCCTGCCGGCATCTGGGGCAAGTATCGGGCGCAGTCGGGAACATTATGTGAATTCTTCGAGGAGTCAAGTATGCCCTGTGTATAATCATCAATTGTATAAATTTAAACCTGGGGTTCCGAGACACTTTCTTCGGCAATTTCAATACCAGGTCCCATTCTTTGACGCTCAACGCCACTTCCAGGTCCTCCTCCCATCTCAATTTCAGGGGTTGTAGGGGGTCAGCCCTGCCCTCCCGTATCCCAGCAGTCAACCATTTGGTCAAGTGTCCGCCCGCCCCCATGAGGTACTGCATAGTGATCAGCGTGTTGATGGTGGGCTCCACCCCGTCCCCCGCCCAATGGGTGCCTATGTAGTGTGCCAATTGTGCATGCTGCAGAAAGAGCGCCCTTGGCGCCTGGTGAAGCCTGGCGAATTCCTCATATGGCAATAGCCTGTTATCCGAGAAGAAATCCCCGATTTGTGTTATCCCCGCCTCCTGCCACACCCGTAGTCTTCTTTCCGTCATCGGACCCGTCCCCAGCGGTATGCCCAGCAGTGGTATCGAGGGTGCATAATTCGACCGCCCGTTTGTATACCTGACCGCCCTCTTCCAGTACACGAGGGCCAGTTTGAGTAGGGGTGGAGTCGACGCCGGTGCCTTGGCCCCTGGCAGTAACAGCCGATGTATGGCCCCCCGGAGTCTGTCGTCCTCTGTCATGTTCAGTTCGTGTAAATTGCGGCCAGCCAACCAATAAGCTAGCCATTGCAGTTGGCACGCACAGCTGTAAGCGAATAAATCAGGCACTCCCAAGCCGCCCCTATCCGTGGGTAGTTGCAGCCGGGTCATACTTATGCGTCTCCTGCCCTTCCCCCATATTAGGTCGAGCAATAGAGTGTTAAGTTTCTTAAAATAAGGCATAGGGATAGAGACTGGTAGATTCGTGAAGAAGTATAGGAGACGCGGCAGTACCACCATTTTTGATATAGCCACCCTCCCTGCCACCGATAGCGGTAAAGTAGTCCAGAACTGTACCCGAGCAGTAAGGTTGGTCAGTGCTCGCCCCAGGTTCCCGTCCAGCAGGTCCTGTGGTTGCCGGTATATCTGGAGACCCAGGTACTTGAATGTTACAGGCGCCACCTGGAAACAGTGCGGCGGAAACTGAACATGTGTTCCCACCACCGGGCTCTGAAAGCCAAACCCATACGACTTTGTCTCATTAATGGCGAGGCCCGATAACTCGCGGAAAGCCTCAAAGACCCGCGGCAGCGGTGTCACTGGGTTATTTATGTCTCTGAGGAAGAGCAGTATGTCGTCGGCATACGCCGATATGACATGATGGGTATTGAGCTTAGTAATCCCCACCGCAGCCGCCATAGTTCGGACTTTCAGCATTAGGGGCTCCAGGGCGATTATAAACAGCAGTGGCGAGAGAGGGCACCCCTGCCTTGTGCCTCTCGCTATGTCTATCTGATCAGAGATGCAGTTGTTGGTCCGAACCCGTGCCGTAGGCTTCCGGTACAACAGAGATACCCAGTCTATAAATCCGGCGGGCAACCCAAATTTGGTCATGGCCGCGAACATGTAGTCCCGCCTGCCGTAGGTCCAGCGAGATACAACCCTCGGTGACACTTCCCCCTGCGGTGGGAGACATTAGTTGGTGGAGCCTTCGCAGATTTAGTGCTGTGCTCCTGTTCGGGACGAACCCGCATTGATCGGGGTGTACCATTTCTTGGATGTGTTGAGACAGGCGCACCGCCAGTATCTTACTGAGTATTTTGGAGTCAGTGTTCAAAAGTGATAGTGGTCTGTAGTTGTCAGGTCTCAAAGCATCCCTACCCGGTTTCTGAAGGGAGACAATTAGGGCTTGCAGTGTCGTGTCGGGTAGGCCATCGCTTTTCAGTGCCTCGTTATACACCTCATGCAGGCGGGGGCCAGTAGGTCCATGTATGTTAAGTAAAACTCCGCCGGGAGTCCATCTGACCCGGGTGCCTTGTTTCTAGGCAGAGCCCTAATCGCCATTCTAATTTCCGCTACCGTAATGGGTTTCGCCAGCTCCTCGCCATGCGCCGCGCTCAGTTGAGGAACGCATACATCGGAGAAGAAGTCCTCTAACGCCGGTTCCGAGAGTGGAGGGTGCGGGCCGTACAGTGCAGCGTAGTAACGCCGGAACGTCTCGTTGATTTCCCGCTGCCCTTCCACTAAGTCCCCTGAGGGCCCCTGGATCTCCATGATAGGGGCAGCTGCCGGTGCGTCCCTGGTCAGGCGCGCCAGCAGCGCACCCGCCCTGTCCGCCTGTGCATGTTGTCGTGTGGTGTATTCCCTATAGTCGAGAACCCTCAATTCCTCTAGAAGTTCTGCATACCGTATATTAGCCTCCTGTAGTTGTGTGAGGGCGCCGCCCGTGCCTGCGGCCTCGATTTCCAGTGCCATTAAACCGCTTTCTATCTCTCGCAGTCTCCTCAGTACCTGGTGTTTGATGCCTACCTTGGTGCCCATGGCCACCCCGCGAATGGTCGCCTTGAAAGCGTCCCACTCGACCTTCCTGGAGCTTGCTGAACCCGTGTTTTCCGTGAAGTAGTGTGTGGTAGCATCTGATATGGTGGACTTAAAAATCGAGTCTTCGAGGAGGCCTGGGGACAGCCGCCATGTCGGTATCGGGGTAGGTATTCTTCCCCATGACAGGGACAATTCCACCGGGTTGTGGTCCGAGAGCGTCTTCCCCATATGTCTTACCTGCACAATTGACGGCGTAAGTGTCTTGGAGCAAAAGATGCGATCTATCCTGGTGTGGAGGTTGTGTGGTGGGGAGTAGAATGTGTATTCCCTGTGTGCTGTATGTAGTGCCCGCCATGAGTCAACTAGGTCCCATCCCTCAGCCCAATGTGCCAATGCCTCTGCCTGTTTTCTACTCTCAGCTGCGTGCAGAGGGGGGTGAGATCTGTCGAGCGTGAGGTCCAGTACCGCGTTGCAGTCCCCATCTATAATCCAATCATACTCCACCCAATCCGTTAGTGCTCTACCCAGTTCCACAAAGAACTGCGATTGCCCCACGTTCGGGGCATACAAGCAGCCAAGCACCACACACACACCATTCAGCAATCCCTTAGCAAGCACGTAGCGGCCTTCCCTGTCTATCTTAGAGTCAATGAGCTTAAACGGGACCGAGTTGTTAATCCAAATGGCCGCCCCCCGGGAAAATGCCGAGTACTTAGTGGCGAGGAGCTGGCCCCTCCATTTCCGCAACATTTTGGCCCCCTCTGATTCATTCAGGTGCGTCTCCTGCAGGAATGCTATGTGTACCCTCCGCCTACGCAGTTGTGCCAGAACTCTGTGCCTTTTGTGTACTGAGCCCAGTCCCCGTACATTCCAAGTGCAGACCACATAATCATTAGGGGACGACATTACCCTGGATATCCTCAAAATGTTCCAAAACCATTGTCCATATCATCATTGACCACAAAATGGAAGTTTTTAGTGCCACGTTTGCAAACATCACCCCAACTCTTAGGTCCCCCTCTACAACCTCAGAGGACCAAACCGTAACACCCAACATGGGTATAGAAATCTTGGAACCGTGCCTAGGCTTGGAGGTGTGAGCCCAGTCAAACATTAACAACAAAGTACGTTCAAAAGTCTCGTAACCATTGTCCCCTAGGTTCAAAGGTGTCCCAGGTTCCTGGTTCCCCCCCCCTCCCTTTGTCAAATGAGAGCATCCGCTACTTTACCAGTCCGTCGCTGCAGGGGTTACGATCACATGTCTGCCGCCATCTGTGCAGTAATTTGGGGAAACAGCTGAATGCTTCCATCCGTGTCCGAGGCCGCTGTGTGGGAACTCGTCCGGCTCTCCGATGGAGATCCGTTGTGCTCGTCATGTTCCGCCAATGCGTTGGTGGTTAGTCGTGCTACCGCTGCCGAGCCGTCTTCTCCCTCCTCCTGGCCTGGATGTCCCACGTCGGCCCCTTCCGTGTCCGGGTGACTAGGGCGACCCTGGGGCTCTGTCCGGCTGTCCGTCCTCTGTGTTTCCGGCACCTCCTGTTCTCCGTGTGAGGGGTGCACCGGGGTGAGCGTAACCTCCAGCCACTCCGAAGCCTCCTCCGGATTGTCAAAAAAGTAAGTTCTGTGGTCGTGAATGACTCTGAGGCATGCCGGGTAGAACAGGGCATATTTTATATTTCGCTCCCGCTATGATTTCTTCACTCCCCAGAAAGAAGCTCTGGCCCTTTGCACTGCTTGCGTGAAGTCTGGGTATATGGATACTGAGTGGTTCTCAAATTTTATGGGGCCTTTTTCCCTTGCGGCCTGCAGGATGGCGTCTCTGTCCTTAAAGTGGAGCAGGCGTGCTATCAAGGGGCGAGGGGGAGCCCCCGGCTTCGGTGGTCTGGGAGGGACTCTGTGTGCCCTTTCCACGCTGTACATCTGGGTGAGGTCCGCCGGGTCTGCTATGGTCTTTAGCCATTCCTCCACAAAGCGGGTCGGATTTTTTCCCTCACTCCGTTCCGGCACGCCCAAGATGCGTACATTGTTGCGTCTCGAGCGCCCTTCCGCATCGTCAACTCTTTCCCTCAGGTGTTGCATTTGCTTCTCCAGATTTTCCAATCTCGTGTGTTCCGTTTGCTGGGGTATCAAATCGGCAAGTGCGAGTTTCTGCTCCGACACTTTCTCCGCCAGCTTCTTATGATCGTCTTTAAGTAGCGACAGGCCGGTTGACATCGTATCCATACGAATTTCGAGAGCCTCTCTGGATGCCCGGATCTCCGACAGTATGAGGTCCAACTTAGCCTCTTGGGAGGTAGTACCCGTGGGCGGAATCACGTCGTCATTTGAGGATGCCAGCGGATCCTCCGATCCAGACGCCTGCGCGCCACCACGAGGGATTCTGTGCCGCCCCATCTTGCACCTCCACCACGTACACCGCGGGCGGTATGTCGTCGCCCTGTCTTCCTTCCCCTACTATTTCCGGTCTCTCACCGCCGGGCCAGGTGTGGGTAGTGCCGTGTAATTGTGCACCTCAGGGGGTAGTCTGACGCCTCGGCCCACCGTGCGACCAGCGGCGCCAGGCACGCCAGTGGTCAGTCCAGGATCTCCGGCCCACCCCTCAGCCAAGCCAGGTGTAGTGTTGTGTCCTGAGTGGCGTGGAGCGCAAGGTGATAAGCCCTCCGGGTCAAGGGTGTCCAGGTTTCTGCAGGTCCGAGCCAGTCCGCAAATCTATCGCGTGGCTCCAGTAACTGACTGGCGATTAGCCCCCTTCAGCCCTGGGATGAGGTGTAACTGTTCCGGCGTTATTGATGCTTGAATGGGATTCCCACTACCCTCAGGGATAGGCCACCATCGCTGCAGCCAATACGGCGCTATCACTGGAGCCGGCCGTGCAGGAAGCTGTCCCTCCGGTGCGTGGCAGACTGCGCACCCCAATATCCATTAGGCCGACATGCAGGCCCGCCTAGCAAGGACTGACCCGCCTCAGCAGCAGGCGCGTGGCCCCCGCCAGCGGCTCCGGCCGTCTCCCTACTCGTGGGGGCTCGTTGTGCTCCTCCGGGCGTCAGGCACTGCCTGTGCCGTGGTCCGCCGTCCCGCCCGATCCGGCCATCACCATCCCCGCTCACCTCGTACAGGCCTGCCTATCTCCTGGTCGTGGCCCTCTGCAGCGGATAGCTCCGTGGGTCAGGCGCCGGCCGTAATTCAAGCTCCGCGCGCCCCACCGTGCTCCGGGTTCAGACTCCCCCAGCCGCCGGCGGCTTCCCAGCACGTTCCGACCTCCTCCGGTCAATCCGCGGGTGTCGCTGTAGCAGTGTGATCGTTGGTGTTGCTCCGGTGTGGTCAGAGCCCCAGGGTCCACTCCGCCGTGCTCGGCGATTCCATACAGCCGTGCGCGCCGCACTTCCGGTCTGCCCGCCAGACCACTGTGGGCCGCGGTCTCCTGGGCAGCAGTAGGCCTCTCTTCCTGTGTGCGACGTCCTTAGTCAGCAGCTCTCTACCAGGGTCCCGGCGCCGTCAGCCAGGCCCCGGCAGCGCAGATCAGGTTCGGCGAGTATCAGGCGAGGGGGTTAGGGGCCAGATCCCACTAACATAGGATAGTTGCCAGGATTATAGGGGAAGCTAGGACGGAGCTCTTCTAACTCACGTTCACCATATTCGGCTGTTGGCCACGCCCCCCTACCTCAGACCTTAAGTGGCAAGCACATACACTGCAGGGTTTACAACTTACATTTCCTGGACATTCTCCAGTGGTTTTATTTAATTTCTATAATAACAAGGGAGAATGCTCCGAGCCCTCTGGAACCCCTCGCCTGGATCGCGCCTTGAGTTCTATATCAGTGATGGGTGATGACCAACCGTTAATCGTTCTTGTTGGTGATTTTAATTGTAATTATGTCATTTTTCCCCAGAGGGTGGTGCCTCCAATGGTAGTTGTTGGTTGAATGAAGGCTTACATTTTGTTCACTCGCAGGAGGGGCAGAAGTTAAATGAGCTCTTAGATACTCACAACCTGGTCTTCACTATGGAGAAATTGGCGAATTCCTTGAATCCCTCAATTTGTCCATCTTATAAAGGGTGGGGCTTTGATTTGCTTATCGATTTCATATTGGTCTCAGCACCACTATATTTTCTCATTTTAATATCATTATCAGCCCTTTCAGTGATCACAATTTATAATCCCTAACCCTGGACATTGCCTTGGTCCCAAAACCACAGTTAAGGGGTGCCCTCGTGAGATTGTCCGTTAAGGACACAGGGAGAAGGCTGAATTGGGCTCAAGCGGACCCTCAGCTTCTACAAACTGCTCTTTTTTCTTACTGCCTGCATGATTTTAATATTTGTCTGAATAGTTACATGGGAAGCTTATGAAGGCATAGTTCTGGGGTTTGCAAACTCTTGATGGTTACAACCTCTAGCATTCGGGAGTCACAAATCCCAGAATGGTTTGATAGGGACTGTTCGAGAACATTGGGCCATTTGTAGGCAGCCCTGAAACAGTCCCAGAGGGATGGGCATTTGATCAGGAATGGCAGGCAGGCTTACAAGTTGGCTCAAAAGAGGTGTAGACATAATTTACTGGAGTCAGCTTGGGAGGACCACTGTCAAGCCTGTGAAATGGGGAATAGTTGCCTTTTGTGGAGTTTTGTAAATAGGCCTTGTTTTTCAGAGGGCCCTGGCTTGTTTTTATGCCATCATATCCCAGAGCAACAGTGGGTGGCTCATTTTAAGGGTATTTATAAGAATGGGGTGGGTGGCAAAATCCATGGGGCACCTTCTAAAACTGGTAACCAAGTGGTTTTCACATTGGATGAAATTCAACCAGTGAATTCTTGCCTTCTCCAGAAACAATATTTACAACAAGGGGTGGTGAGGGACAGAGTCTCTGAATTAAGCAGAAAGCTCTCACCCAGTCAAGAGATCAGGGCTAGATCCAACACCGTTTTTTAGCTCACTGCACCATCCCAGTTTCAGAACCTGGCTGTATGCAAATTAGTCTGTTCCTGTCCCAGTGCATGATGGGAACAGGGCAAACCAAACTACAAAAGCCAATTCTTACACTGGGAAGGAAACAAGCTCCCGGGGACCGGTTTCTGGCATTACAGCCGTCTTCGGCCCGGTTTGCTTGAATCCTGATGGTGCAATGAGCAAGGGTCTCACATCTGAGAATACCCTTCCACGCTTAGGGTGGACAAAAATATTTACAACAAGGGGTGGTGAGGGACAGAGTCTCTGAATTAAGCAGAAAGCTCTCACCCAGTCAAGAGATCAGGGCTAGATCCAACACCCCCCTTTTCTGAATCGTTTTTGGCCACTATAGGTGTGGCAGGGTATGCTCAGACATGAGTCCCTTTCTCACTGCACCATCAGGATTCAAGCAAGCCGGGCCGAAGACGGCTGAAATGCCAGAAACCGGTCCCCGGTAGCTTGTCTCCTTTCTGGTGAAGAATTGGCTTGGTAGTTTAGTCTGCCCTGTTCCCATGATGCACTGGGCCAGGGACAGACTGATTTGCATATAACCAGGTTCTGAGCTGGGATGGTGCAGTGAGATAAATAACGGTGATGGATCAAGCCCTGATCTTTGGACTGGGTAAGAGTGGTCTGCTTAATTCAGACACTCTGTTCATCACCACCCCCCTTTTCTGAATCGTTTTTGGCCACTATAGGTGTGGCAGGGTATGCTCAGACATGAGTCCCTTTCTCACTGCACCATCAGGATTCAAGCAAGCCGGGCCGAAGACGGCTGAAATGCCAGAAACCGGTCCCCGGTAGCTTGTCTCCTTTCTGGTGAAGAATTGGCTTGGTAGTTTAGTCTGCCCTGTTCCCATGATGCACTGGGCCAGGGACAGACTGATTTGCATATAGCCAGGTTCTGAGCTGGGATGGTGCAGTGAGATAAATAACGGTGATGGATCAAGCCCTGATCTTTGGACTGGGTAAGAGTGGTCTGCTTAATTCAGACACTCTGTTCATCACCACCCCCCTTTTCTGAATCGTTCTCCAGAAACAAGGCTCTGGGCCCAGATAGCATACTGCCAGTTCTGTTTGAAGCGAATTCTGAGGTTTAGGCCCCTCTATTAACGCAGGTCTTGAATGCGGCAGCACAGGAGGGGTTGCTACCCACCTGGTCTACTGCTGTGATTGTGTCCCATATTTAAGGAGGACAAAGAGAATCCACAATGCTATTGGCTAATCTCATTATTTGATGCTACGGTTAAGGTTCTGAGGAGGGTGATTTTAAATAGGCTACCTGAATGGGCGGAAGAGAATAATATCTTGAGTGACGTCCAGTATGGATGTAGGGCGGGAAAGTTGACTGCAGACCAATGCCTCAACCTCCATTTAATTATCAACAAATACTAGGTGGCTCAGTCTGAATCACTACATCTCTCATTTATGGACCTGAAGCCGGCTTTTGACAGGGTGAACCGGGTGAAAATGTAGGCTTCGCTCAGTGAGTTGGGGGTTGATCCTAGTTTTGTAGCATTATTATGAGATCTGCATTCATTAACTATAGCCTCGGTGCATAGCCAGCAGCATGTACTCGATCATTTTCAACAAGCTATGGGGTTCGCCAGGATTGCATACTTGCACCTTTTTTGTTTACTTTGTATGTGAGCAGGTTAGAGTCCGCGCCCTTCTCGGTGTTGGCTGACTGCCTCAAGATTAGGAACAGATTTCTTGAGGACTTATCTGTCTTTAGACCAGGTAATTAGTATACCATGGATTGCTCATGTTAAGGTATCCTTTTTCTCTCTATGTAGGCCTGATATTTTTATGAATCCAACTGCTCTCTCCGCCCACAAGTTGGGTAGTGTTAAAAAACTGTTCCTGGAATGCTCCTGTCTGGAGAGAAAAAGCTTAGAACTTCAGAAGCCAACAGTTAGGAGCCGCTTGCTTCTAAAAACTGTGCAGGGGTTGGAGTCATACATGGCTTTGGCTCTCTCTCAGCATGACAGATTTTTACTGGGAAGGTTTAGGTTAAATCAATTGCATCATCTTTTGGCTTCCCCACGTGGATGGGTTCAGCCTGAGGAAATGGCACCCTGCGGCTGCAACAATGTGTCTCAGCAGAATTTTCTCCATTTTATGATGTTCTGCTCTTACTTCAGTTGGCTGAGGAAGTGTTTTTTAATCCCCTTGCTGAAATCATTGCACTTTAAACAAGTTAGACCTGCCTTGTATTTACAGATGCTACCCACTGTGTGGGTGACTTTTACTGTTTTATCCTTTTTACGGGCTGTCTAGGCATCGAGGGAAATAAGACCTGACTAACTGTTTTATTTGTTCCTTGTTTTTATAAGCAACTGTATTGTCTGATTTTATCATTATGGATTTATTTGCTTTATGGTGATTTTATCTGCAGAATAAACATTTATTTAATTGAATTAAATTATTTTCTCTGCAGCAAGGCTGGCTCCTCCATAGTAAAACAATGTTTTACATGATTACATCTAATAATGCTTATTTTAGTTAGGAAGCAGCTAGAAAAGTAATCACTGACACTTTTTAAAAGTTATTACAAATACAATTTAATGATAACATTGAGTTTTCTATGACTTTGATATTTTTTTTGTATTACCTTTTCTCTGCCTTGAGTCCCTGGAAGCTAATCTACATTTTGCTTTCCTACTACTGCATGCCAGTAATTAGCATGTGAATAGGTGTGAAAGAGGTGTGAACTTGCTCCGAGGACAGGGACAAAAGGCCTTGGGTGCAGGAAGGTGTTGTTATGCCCTTGACAGTATGCCCTTGGGGCTGGGCCCAGGAAGTTTATTAATTTCAAAGAAGCCTACAGATGTAGCTCCCACCCATGCCTGTACCCTTCTTTCCCCCCCCAGCTTGACAGCCCCAATCAAAGTGGGCCTCTTGTCTACATCACAGTGCCAAATCCTGCTGGAGTGTCAAAACCTGTTTGACAGATCTTCTGAGGTTTTCCATATCACTGTCTGGTTGCTGAAAACTGCATTTGTTCTACAAGTCTTCTGTCTCTAAGGTTGTTATGGGTATGGGACCTGCCTCAAACTAGATTTTAGTGTAAGATGTGGAAGGACACTAAGGATATTACTGTATATTACCCACACACACCCATGCCCTCATAGGCCATGTTTACTGTGTCTGAAGACTTCTGCCATCTTAAAAATACACAAAATAAATAGTATAATCCCTGGGGGCCTTTAACCTATTGGTTAGGAGGTCCGCAGTTGTCATTCTTACCCACCAGATTGTGCCAGGCATACATAAAGCATCTCCAGGCACCAACTTCAGAACACTCCTGGAACTGTGAAAAATTAGAAGAGGACTGACCCTGCTATCTGAGACCTCGGGAAAAGCCTAGAAGATGTAATCTGCTCTCCCTCTTGTACCCAGGACAAAGAAGTGGACGCCAAGGGTCACAAGGCTGACCTCCTGTTAAAGCTACAGTGAAACAACAAGCTGCAAGAGGCCATTTCCTGCAACTACCCAGCTAACCAGTGGCAACTGGACCTAGACTGGACCCTCCTTTTGGACTCTTCCTGCCACCATGTAAGTCTCATAGTGCCTCCCCTGAGGTCCTGGGGGGTGTTGAAGTGCATTACTGTGGTGTATTGGGACTTAAATTACTAAATTAGAGGTGAAATGTTATGGCTCAGACAACCATTTGGTGTATCAACCTGCTCTCCACAGTGGTCAGCGTCAAGTTTTGCCTGAGTCAGGTTCTGCTGCAAACATTGATCATCATGAGCATTGTGTGCTTCCTGGTGTTATTTTTACTTAATACTTCATAAATTCATATGTTTGGTTCCCCTTATTAGATGTTTGTCATTTTGGTGTCATTTTGTCTATAACATTCTAATCTATTTCTCAATATCATTCTGGGATTTGTATTGTTTTGCATTTTGACTGTATTACTGTTTTAGTGCTGTCTAAACACTTTCCATATTGCCTCTGAGATAAGCTTCTCTGCTCTGTGCCATAGATACCAGGCGGTTGACCTCAGGTTTATTTAGTGACTTTAGTGGTTCACCCCAACAAGGACTGAGATTATTACATAAGGTGGGTACTTACTCCCTCAAATAATAACCCAGTTTTTTTTACAGTAGATTAAACTCACCAAAGTCCCAAATTTCGCTAAAGGCCTTCCTTTGAATTGGAAATTGTTTATATCACACCCCACACAGTCCAATAGTTTCCCCAATTAGTGTAGATATGGAGTGGAAATAGGAAATTTGACAGTTTCCAGAGTTCAGCCCTTCCCCTAGTGTGGCTATACTTGTAATGGTAATAGTGTATTTTGTGCTTCACCAAGTCCAAGACTTTTCACTATGTGCTACATTAGGAGTGGAAACAGTAAATCTAAGGCCCCAGAGTGCAACATTTTCCCCAGTATAGCTAAGTGTGAAGTAGGGAATGGTAAATCTGACACCCCACAAAGTCCAATACTTTCCCCGGTGTGGCTGGGTTTGCAGTGGGAAATGGTAACTCTAACTCCCCAGAGTTCAGCACTTTGTCAAATGTTGTGAGTTTGGAGTAGGAATATTATATCTTATACTCCACACTTGCCCCAATGTGGCTACTTCTGGAGAGGGAATAGAATGTTTAACCCCCAGGGGTCCAACACTTTCCTCAATGGGGTTATTTTTGAAGTGAAAATAGTATATTTGACACTTGACAAAGTACAACACTTTCCACAGTGTGACTATATTTGGAGTGGTAATAGTAAATCTGACATTCTTTGGAGTCCAGCACTTTCTCCAATGTGACTACACTTGGAATGGGAATAGTATATTTGGTACCCCACCAAGTCCAACACTTTCCAAAATGTGTCCAAGTTTGTAGTAGGAATAGTAAATCTGAAATTCCAGAGTGCAACACCTTTTCCAATATGTCTACGTTTGGAGTGTCACATAGTATATCTGAAAAAACAAAAAGTCCAACTCTTTCCCAAATGTGGCTAAGTTTATAGTAGGGACTATAAATCTAAATTCCTCAGAGTCCAACATTTTCCACAGTGTGGCTAAAAGTTTTCAGTGGAAATTGTAAATCTGACACAACAGAGCCCGACAGCTTCCCCAGTGTATTTACGTTTTAAGTTGTAATAGTACATATGAAATCCCCAGAGTGTAACACCTTTCCCAATGTGTATACGATTGGAATGGGAATAGTAAATGCTACACCACCAAAGTCAACACTTTCCCCAATGTGCTTCAGTTTGGAGTTGGAATTGTTAGTATTAGCCCCGAAAGGCATTCATTAATTAACACATTTTTTAAACATTTATGTTATTTTATTACATTTAATATATTTATAGTTTAGGACACAGTATGTTTTCTACATTTCAATTTAACATTTTTATATTTAATATTTCAATGAATTAAATTGACTTTGTGTAATTAAAAATGCTAAATTATAGACATATAAAGTTTTTGTTAAATAAAGTCATTCAATGACTTAACATTATATTGGTTATAAAAATTTTTGTAATATATCTTTTTATCACATTTTAATTTTTACTATTTTTGTGATATATTAATAACTATTATAGACAAATAAAGTTCTGTTTATTTCTAGGTATTTTTCATAAACATTTAATATGTAAAAAAAAATAAGAATATTGTTGACCTTTTTTAACATTTTATTCACTTTTTTTGCATTTTGTTCACATTATTAACCGTGGTTAATTCTCTTTATTGGGTGTTTTCAATACAATTGAAACCTCTGACCGCAGTCCGATTACAAAACAGCATACATCAGCAACTCAACATGTTTAGAAGAGAGGAATTATACATATCATACCATCCATCGTCCGCCCAACCCTAAACGAGACATGATGAGGTCTGTTGTGAAACAGTAATTGTCCATAAATTGTGTTCCCTTTCAGTGAGACAAAATCAGTCTGTAGGCTCCGGTAACATGTTTGTTTGATCATTGGACTCCAAACTAGCCACATAGTACCAAAGTGGACTGCAGAAATCCTGTAGTCTCGTTCATGGTAGAGTCTGCATATAGCTCAGCAAGTTCCCTACACCAGATCATGTCCTTCAGCCAGGGTTTGCATTGGGTTATGACTTTACCTCTCCATGTCATTGCCACCCTGCAATGACTCAGCAGAGTAGCCATCGCAAATACATTTCAATGATGTTTGGGCGAGTCTTTCATATATACCAGCAATGCCATCATCAGGGGATGGCTGATGCCGCAGAATCCACCTTGAGATCCAAGGCCTTCATCACCAGAGACCAGAATACAGTTCTTGGTGAGCAGCTCCATGGTAAGAGAAAGAAATCCACTGCAAAACTGAGATTCAGCGGCCATTGGGGTCATTAGAAAGGCCATGTTTGCCCATGCTATCAGGGAAGTGGTAGGCCTAATGAAGGTACTTGTAATGTAGTAGCCGACATTTCCCGTTGTAAGAGATCTCTTTGGTCTGTGCACAGCAGAATGCCCATTGCTTGTCTGTGATTTCTATGCCTATATGCGATGATCATTGCAGCCAGGTGTCTACTGCTCTGGTCTAGAGCTAGCTTACAGAACCATGTTATACATACGGGCAACCAGGTGGGTTAGAGATGGGGTTTGTAGAAGGATTGGTAACAATTCCCAGTTCAGAGGGGTCTAAGGAAATGACGAGATCAGGAGTCACAATCTGTGGAGAGGTGTGGTGCAGCGGCTCGGGCAGCTGACTTCGGAGCACAGGGTCCACGGTTCGATCCCGGCTCCAGCGGCAACTCAGCTCATCACCATGGGACTCTGGGCAATAGCTCACTTAATTTCCACGACAGCCCCCAGCGCCTTGAGACCTATAAGCGTGAGTAATTTGCACTTCACAAATACGGTTTTGCAGTGTTGCAGATTATAATAACCTGGCCTGTCTTTCAGTGAGGCTGGTGTCAGGGACCCAAAATGCTCCAAAGTTATGCATGTATCATTTGGGAACAGATCACCTAGTAACTGGAGCCCCTTGCATTATAGCAGTGGGAGTAGGGATCTGTGTGCGTCCGTATGACCATACAAATAGTGTAAAATGTCTGATTGGGCTGTATATCTAGCCTGGTTATCAGTTATGTCTGCAAGGCGTGTCAGGGCCTACCTCACACACTCTACCATGTTAATCTCACTGACAAGGCATCTGGGTCTCCCAGAGAACAGAGACTGCAAAGGGGCTGGGTCTGCTAAAACGGTCTTGAGGAATACAGGTGGAGATTTTCGAACATTATGTATCCAATGAGTTTCAAAGTGGGCCTGAGCTACCAAATAGTATAGTTCAAAATTTGGAGCGCCAAAGCCCCACCGCCCATAACGTTTCTGTAGCTTGACCAGCTGATACACTGTTGCTTCCTGACCCACATCAGGGTGATCATAGGAGAGCGCAACTGGGGGGAAAATATGCTGCGCAGCGGAATGGGAATCATTTGGAATAAGTATAACAAATTCAGCAGTATGACCATATCCATAAGGGCAATACTGCTGGTCACCAACAGGGGAGCTTAATGTTAATTTCTACATTAGCTTCTCAATTCTAGACATGCACACTCCATAGTTTACATTTATTTTTGTAATTCATTTTTATATTTGTTTTAATGTAAAGAAAGTTGTTTTTAGTACAATTTTTCTGCTGTTTGTTTTATTGGTGGCTGTATTTTGTAACCTGTCTTCTTCGTTGTAGTTCAGCGTCTGGATTCCAGTGTAAAGGTTCCTAATTGCAGATTAAAGTGCAGATAAGAATCGTGTGTAAGTTACTCATTAGATATTTAGGATCATGGGGAGTAGATTGGTATTTCGGTTAAGTGCTGAAAGCTAGATTTAATGAGTATGTGGTCTGTCGTAGAAACATCAGCTTTTAACTTTACCAGAGTTAAAAAGGTGGATCACAACTGCCCGACCAAGTTTTGAGATTCATTGCCTCAATGGGAAGGCTTCACAGACCACAGGACTCAAAGCACTGGTGACAGATTGGGATATCCTTAGTTTCACCTGGTGCATTGCAGGCCCCAGGAAATTGAAGAAGAGACTCTTCTCTATTCTCTATTGCTACCCAGTCTTCGTACATCAAATAGAGAGAGGAAGGAGAAAAACAATGTATATCGGCTGCAGAAGCATGACCTAGATCAGGATCTCCAACCTTTTCTATAAATATATTTTTTTTCTGATGAGTGGAAATAGTCTTCAGCTACTAATTTCTTTGGCCATTGTTGCTGTAGTGACCACATAAAATACAATACAATAGCGATACCACACCTTGCAGGATTACTATTTGCGCCCTTCAGATGTATTTCACAATATTGTTTGACAAAATATTGTCATGTCAAAATATCATATCCAGATATTTGACTAACATGTTATCATGAAAGTACATATATGGAGGTAAGTATAGAATTACTATGATAAACTCCACATACTTTGAAAATACAGATATCTTCAGTGTAAGAAAGGCCTTCTTTTTGAATGATCCCCCCAAACTCTTGGACTGATGCTGCTGTTTTCGTTTACTCTGACGTACACTGGGCCCTGCCAACGAGGACCCGCATGTGCATGTGCTCTGACCCATCAAAGTGTATGTGCAGTTGGCTAATCCCAGAACGGCATATTTAACTTACCTAAAAGTCACTAGTATATGGTACAAATTGTACCCAGGTCTAATCAGTTAAGTGTCACTGTTGGACTGCATCACTTATTATGCTACCTCTACATTGACAAGGCAAAAACATGGCTCCAGGTCTGCCACTGTCACCTAGTAAGGCAGCCTATAAACTGCCAAACCAACATGGCAAAATAAACCCTTTTGCCATGATAAACCTCCCTTTTTAATATTTAAAAGTCTCCCTAGGAAATGCCTTAGTGCCCTACTACTGGAAGAAGGTGAAATTCTGGGGTTCGAAATGCTGCAGGAAAGATTTCGTATTCCAGACAGTCAATGGCTGGTTTATGGTCAAGTTACCAGGGCAATTAAGGCAGTCAGGCCACAGATTTCACATACAGCAGATTTTCCACTGATTGAGTTATTAAATAGAGGTTGTAGGAAGATTAAGATTTTATATAATTGCTTAGTGGACCAAATTCCGGATGATATTGAGAAGGTTGAGTCTAACTGGGCGACAAAATAAGGAGATTCTGATGTTGGTCTGGATCTTGCTCTCGTATTGAATTAAAAAATATTCCGGGCATCAAACCTTCGCGCACAACACTACAAGACTATTTTTAATCTTTACCATACACCCGCGAAGATATTTGCCTGGGGTCTAAGCGAAAATGATAATTGTCCCAGATGTAATCAAAGCCAGGCAGACATTATACATATGTTTTCTTCCTGCAAACAGTTGGAAAATATTAAAAAAGAAATAATGAAATTTATGGAGGGGCTGCTAGGTCAGTCCATCGACCTATCCCCTACCTTAATTTTACTGGGTACAGACTCTAAGTTGGGTTTAGGCGAGGCTGAAAGAGATCTAATATTTTTATCTGTTGCTGTACTTAGAATTTTAATTTCTGCGGCGTGGAAAGATACGAACCCCCCATCCTTTCAGATGTGGCTCTCGAGATTTCTAGGAATTCATAACATAGAATCCTGCCTCTATGAATATAAAGGCATGAGGCAGCGTAAGGAGGGTATACGCCTATGGGCTCCTGTAACTAATTGGAGAACAGATAGAAATGGATACAAATTTTGTTCGTCTCCCATTAATTGAAACTGATTTCTAACCCTATTTATATATTTATTTTTCTCGTTCCCGCTAACAAGATGTAATTAAAAATGTATGTAAATATATCAAATATTTATCAAATTCTTACCATGTATGCAATAATTGTTGACATTTGTCTATTTATGTACCATTTTTATCAATAAAAAAAAAAAAAAAAGGAAATGCTTTAGTACCCGACAAGGTAGGGTTCTAAATGTTAAAGAGAACTACATGTTCCTTGTATACTACACATGTCCTGACAATGAAAACTCTAAATTGTCTTTTTCACTGCAGCACGGCTGGTGGCTCCATTAGCTAACATGGAGTTTCCCTAGCCCACATGCTAAGTACTAATTTCCATTCAGGACCATGAAACCTAATACTCCAAGATATCAAATTCATCATTACATTAAACCCGACTTAATGCTGAAGTCAGAATTAATGTAACTAGTAATACAAAGATGACTTTAGAAAGTCCCCACTTTCTTGCTGCAAACATCTTGTAGCCACTTCTGATTAACTGCAGCAGTTGTCATCCAAGACAGCCTGCCGACCTCCTACTAAGAGATATGAAGCACTCCCAGTAAGGGGAGCAAAGGGTCTGCTAGAGGGAGGAGGTTTGACTTTCTCTTGCCAGGATGGTCAAAGGCTAGTGGCCTCAGATGGCCCGATTTCAAATGGGCTACCATCTCGGAGACCAAATGTGAGTCGCACCTTGCTTACCAGCTCTTTGTGTAGGTAGACAGGTTGGCATGTCCTCCAGAGGGGGAAACCCTATTACAGAGCTGGTTTTCTAGGCCGTGTGGCTCCATATCCTGGACACACCTCTGAGCTGTGCCCATGGCTCTGTCCGAGGAAACAGGGGCATTGACATCTTGAATTGGGGCAGAGAGATGAACTATGGCATTGTTTAGTGCCAACCACACATGAAATGATGTAAAAGTGGGTAGGGCTGCCCTGTGCCCCATTGGCTTGTGAGTCCTCCCCACCCACAAACTTGAAATTGGCATAAGTGACACCTCTAGCGTTCAGCTTCAGAACACTGCGGGATTGGAAAAGAACAGAAGAGGTACTGTACCTGCTGAGCCCACAGGCTGGGCCCAGAAAGTCAGCCTACAGCAGGTAAGACTGCACCTATTGCACCTACTGGAACAAGACAGGACTTCTGAAAAAGAAGTGATGCTCCCGCTCCTGCTGAGAGACCCAATGGCTGCACCTGCTCCAACTTGTGCCAGTGACCAGTGAGTGGATGCCAAGAGCTAGCTTCAGGGACACGAAAGCTAAAGAAGCCATGCATCTGAAAAGTCCCCAGCTGACCAGTTTGCCTTGGACTTGCTCTGGACCCCACTGGTGTAGCTGAGTGTTCCAGTCCTAGCCCCCAAAATATCATTCTCAGCCCTTGACTAGTGCTAGAGTGTACTCTTTTTCACCAAAGGACTGCAGCTTTTGAGCCAAAGCCAAAGAGAATGTTTTTTGATCACAGAGTCCGAGACTCATAGACTACTGCAGATTTCCTGTTTATAAGTAGCCTTGAATGGAGCTGAGAACCAAGGCTTTCACCAGACCTCTTGACTTCGCCGATCCACCAACATCGAGCCCAAGGTTGGACTCCAGCTGCAGAGGACCCTGCCAACCTCATCGTCAAAAATGTAAAAAAAAGTGCAAAGATGAAATCTTGTTCAGGACCAACTGGGCGCTCACATCCAACCCCAACTTCCACTGCAGTTGGCTTGAAACTTTGACTTTGCCCCAAATCCTCACTTTTGATTCTCATAGATAACCACTCAGAGTAAAAAGTAGGGATTTACCAACTTTTTAAAACTTGTCCAAGTGATTTATGCAAATCTTGGAAAAATCAGAACTATGTATTAATTCGTCTCCTTTTTATCATTTTGGTGGCTATTTAAAGATAACAGATATACTATATTTGTTATAAACTCTAGTGGGATTTGTATTATGGTATTGTACATATTGACTTTTTTGTTGCTGATAAATGCTTTGCACTTGTTTTCCTCTGAGTTAGGCCTGGCTGCTCTGTGCCACAGCTACCCAGGCCTGAGCCAAGGTGTTTTGTTTAAAGAACTCTAAGTGGACTCAACAGAGAATTGCGACATTATTCCTTGGTGAAGTCTCACAACCACCCCAACCGATAATCCACTTTCTCACATTCAAGATAAAAAGATGTAGAGTTAGGAATGTTAAATAAAATTAAATTTACCTATAAATAAAATTAAACTTACCTATAAATGCTTAAAAAATTCAGATGACTAACACAGCACAGAGTGCCCACAGGCTCAACAGAAATACTAACACTTATAACTCTATCCAACTCAGTTTGAATTGTCATTCAAAGAGCAGCTTTAAATGCGTCCTGGATTTTGTTTTCAAACATCAGTATATCTGTTTCTCAAGACATGTTTTTCTATCAACTCAGCACTTTCCACATTGGGTTAGCACACTGATAATGTTGTCTTTTTCTGAGAAACCCCCCCCCCCCACAGATATTTGCCTCAAAAATCAGGTTTCATGCACTGTCCCTAAAAGTAAGCTTGTGATTTCCCTAGTACAAATGTGTCATATTGACAGATACTGCTGCACATGCCAAGGTATTACCATACATGCTTGGGAGGCCTATTGTGATGCAAAAATGCCTACATTGTGCCAAAGATGCCCATCATTATGTCAGGACCACAATTGTTACCTGGCTTTCCACCATAATGCAGAGAACATGTCAGTCATGGACAATATTATTCCAAGGATAGGCAAAATTATGTAATAGCCTGCCCAAATTAGGCCAAATATACTCGCAATATTCAAAGGATTGCTAGCTATATACCATGATTAGTGCAATGATGGCCAAATCCCACCACTGCCACCTATGTGAGGACATGTGGGGACTGATTTAGATTTATACTGCCACTCTTGCCCATGTGTGGAAGAAACCTTGTTGCACATCCTTTTTGTTTGCCCCGCTTATAAGGCACCTCGCCAAAAATGCCTTAAGCCAGTTTGTGCCCAAATGGGATCGAGATCTTCTCAACTGGCTCTGCGAATTCTAAAGTCTGACACCAGCGAAGTCATAGTTGATGCTATGGCAAAATTTCGGAGCTGGAGTTGGGCCATAAGAAGGATAAGGATGCTGGGCATCATGTAACCATGTATCTATCTCAATACCTCTTTTTCCATCTTCTAAAAGATGTTTATGAGATCTGGTGTCTTATTATTTTCCAACCTAAATATGCTACTATGTGCCCATACGTTTGTGATTCTTTTCTCATATTTAAGCGAGGTTTCACTCTTCCAGTATGATTTTATTTACCATGATGATAAAAAAAAACAATATTTATTTGAAATAAGATATGCAAATGGATTTTTATTGACTTTTACCTTTTGATATTTTATATGTTTTATTATCACAAACATGGTTTTAATGTTGTTTGTATATGTATCTTTTATGATTGTTTATAATCGAATAAAGACTAATTGAAATTGAAAATTGACGACATGTGGATTATTACGTGGTGTGGTTGTGCATGTATTAATGGTGCGAACCCATATCAGGTGCAGTCAGGTTTGTTTGTAAAACCTTAGCTCAGTCTGGGCAGCTGTGACTCAGAGCAGCCAGGAATTTTCAAAGAAACAAGTGTAAAGCATTATGAAGTACCAAAACAGTTGAAAAGCTACACACCATGTGAGGCACTGCTTCCGGTTGCATGCTCGGGGAACCTCTAAGTAAATTCGTCTTCACCTCGTGCCGCAGAAAGTTATATTAAATTAAAAAGCCACGTGGGTGCTATGACTAAGATTTGAATACTATTTAACTCCATTTCCCCTGCTACATTAAACTCTTAATTTTTGGATATGAGTTCAAAAAGTGAACGACTGCCACGTTGGTTCACTTGATTTATATGAAAACTAACTGTTGGATGTTCAGTCAAAATTAATGTCCTGATGATGACCTGGAATTTATAACAAAAGGTCGAAAGGCCGTCAACGTGACTGTGGCCGCAATTATTGAAGGACACATTGTTTTGTTTTTGGCAATTTCAGTATTGTCTTATAGTCCGCCACTTGTCTGGTCCTTTGTAATTGTTATTATGTTTTATATGTACCAGTATGTATTTCTGAGCGTGATTTATAATTGGTTTTACTGAATACATTTTGTACATGTTTCCAGATAATTCTTAGATAGGCCCTTATTATAAATTTTCTGTTATTTTTTTTTGCTTAATGTATATATATCTTTAGCCATTGTTTGTATAAAATATGGATTGCCCCTGGTTCGAGGATACAGGACTGCCCTTATGGTGGTTAATGGGTGAACCTCCATAGATGTCAATGGAGTGGTTCTGATGTGAGGGATGCACGATGCTGAAGATGGCCAAGGGTGTTAAGGATGCAGACCCAGTATCGGGGGTCTTCCTGTGGCTGAATAATTTCAGCCTCAGGGATCAATGTTCCACAAAGTCAGGGTGAAGTCTAGCACAAAACCAATTACTACTGGTCTACTGGACTCCAGTTACAGCAAAACCACTGGTTCCTATTAACTTGCAGCAACTTCCGTGCTGGACAACCAAACTACACTCTGATGGCCTTCCTGGGTCCAACAGACTCATGTGCAACTTTTGAGGGTCAGAACTCGGTCTCCCAGGCTGCACTTTGATGTACAATGGTGGTCAAGTTTATTGGCGCTGGGCTCTCAAGGGTGCAGACTTCTTAGCTTTTATGGCCCTGTGGCTGTAACAGAGAGTCAGTCAACTGACTCTTGGAGTCAAATTCTCTGTCTGGGGCTCGTTGGCAACTTTTGCACGTGCTGGGCACACAGGCACAGTGCTTTCTTTGCTAGTCCAAGGTGCAGCAGGTGCAGTCCAGTCTTTAATGCCGCTTCCCTTTGCTGGATTCAAGGAAGAACAGCGCAGTTCTTCTTCAGTCCTCTCTCCACTACAGACAGAATCTTAGATCTCGGGGTGACACTTTTATGCCCTAACGAGCCTAGAGGGATGTTGTGATTGACTAGCCAATATAGGTGAAAGTGAAAAAAGTGAGTGGTAAAAGATTTTTAATCAGCAAATCTTTTATCACTCACTTTTTTCACTTTCACCTATATTTATTGTAGAGAGGTCCTGAAGAAAGCTCCTTTAATTTTTCGTAAGAGCTGAAACATGTAGACCAAGGATAATTAAGACGCAAATCACCAGTCTTACAATATTATCCACTCATAATTTTTATATATACCCTGAGCCACTGGGAATAAAGTAATTATTAGTGAGTTTCCCAGAGGTATTTTTTAAACCACACCACTTCACCACTTTCACAAAACATTAAAAAAAAACAGCTCCATAGTAGTCAGATGTCGAAGCACAGCTGAATAGCATTATTCGGCTATTCAGCTGGGAACCCGATGATGAAGCATGACACCAACTAGATTGGTGTGTGAGGGTTCTTCTAACAAACCCTTGTGGTGCCGGACACTACAGTGTTGACCAGCCACTTCACTGTGGACCGTCTAATTTGTTTATTTTACAATTACCTGGGGTAAAGGATTGACCACACTCTGTCATAACTCTCTTCTTTGTTTCTCTGATATATTTCATTTAGTCTCTAAAACATTGTGTCTAGTCTTCTCTTCTTTTATTAAGATACCGTTGTCGCCAATGACCACAAGGCAGTAGTTTCAATCATGTTTTATCTCTGCAACCTCCCCACACCGTGACCAGGACAACAGAAACCGTTGTACATAACGACCTAGAATCTTGAACAGAGGATGTCCAGCATGCAGCCAGAAAGTGGAAAGAATCCATGGGTGGGGGAATAGCGGGGGGGAGAAAAGGGCAAGGAGATGGAAAGCACCAAGGAAGTGACTTTATAGCACACTGCTACTGTTCCTCCTAGTTGGAAACTAGAGGCGGTGAGTCTCTGAAAGTTAGAGCCAAGTTCAAGCCAAAAGACAAGTCCTGGCTCAGCTTGAGATCCTCTTTATACCTTCAGCCCAAAACGAGACAAACTTACATGGGAGGCGATGTGGCCAAGTCCCTGTAACTGCGGACCATCCAACATGAGAAGCCAGGTACAAATCTTGACTTTGACTCTACATCATGTCAATCCTGGCAAATCTTCCTGTGTTGGAAGATTAAGGTGTAAGGTATTCTGTGCCTGTCTGTCTGTAGTCAAGTGCTCCTTTGTCTTTGGGCAAGGTTAGCACAATGTAAAACTGCCAAAAATAAAATGTGGATTCTACCTGTCACCCATGCTCTAATCACATCCCCAAGAATTAAGGAAAAAGCTGTAACCTTTAAAGTCAGAAAGAGATTCCTGTCTAGTGACTGAATTGCATGGGGTGAAACCAGAAAATGTGGGTTCCATCCTGACTTTTTTGTTTGACCAAATTGCGTGATCCAAGGTAAATACTTATTTCATTAAGTCTGTACAAAAACTTCTCTTGTGTTGTATTTAATAGTTTTGACTGTTGCTCCTGTTATAGGAATCTAAGCCAAAAATAGGGTACACATGACAACAGACTTGTTTCTTAGTTCACTAATAGGATTGCTGTCAGGCCAGATGGGAGTCTATAATGTTCTTCAGGGCATGTTTAAAAAAATCATACTTTGAATACATATTTCCCAATGCAGAGCTATAATCTGATGTACTAAGGTGAAATTCTTCCATGTGTCATCACTCACATCATTCCTGTGGCTGACTGCCGCCAGCATGACGCTTGCCTGTGCCTGGAGGCGCAGAAAAGGTGCTGGGGTTTCTATTGAACCCATTGAGAGCAGTTTGGCAGGGAAGGCCCACCACTCTCAGCATTTCCGCAGCTGACGGCCGCCAGTGTGATGTTGGCCATGCCTGGAGGTGCAGAAAAGGTGCTGGGGCTTCCCCCAACGCCGGCCGTGCACAGGCTTGCCTGGGCCGTGCCCGGGCAAAGCCAAGGCCAAGGGCGAGCCCGTCTGCGCCTGTCTGCGCCCGTCCGCAGTCGTATGAGTCCGGGCCGGACCCATTCTCTTGATCGTTTATCAGCGAGGTGGCTTCAGCTGGAGGGCCACAGTACCTGAGGGGTGTATCGCGGATAAGTGCCTACAGCGACGTTGATGGTCATTGTATTACTGTAACTTTTGCGAATATTGTTTTGGAGGTAGAGGCTAAGTTTCATATTATACTTCAGAAATCTCCTGTATAATCTAAATGTGGGGAAATTAAAGGCTGCACACACTGATCCCAATAGTAATAAGAGGGCAACTATCAACTCCTTTTTGGCAAAAGCGGTGGGGGCCATCTCAAAAGAGATAGACAAAGCGGAGAGGAGACTATCTATGGGTTCTATTGGTCCTCACGCACCAGTACTCACGTTAGGAGAAGTAGCTGATACAACAGATAGGAACCCCAGGGCAATTGACTCTGATAAAACAAAAGCCTCGGTTATTTGTGATATATTGCAAGAGGGGGAGAAGAGCGTTCTAACTCGCCTGCAGCAAGCAATAAGGCGGTGACAGAGCTAGATGTTTCAACGGTACCTAAAAGACCCTGCAAAACAAGAAAGAGAAACAAGCCCATACAGAGAGGAGAGGTGCCAGTGGTACAAACTAGTTTGACCAGCGTGATAGATATGGGGTACTTCTGGAGCACCTTGATGAAAATTTTCACGGGCGTGTTGACTGACTTGGTAGCGTAGCTCTGGGACAAACTGGACCAAGGCGACATTTAACATAGTAGAGTGTTTGCTGAAAACTGTGTCCAAAATACCCCCTCCCCAATGGCGCAATCTCAGGCAGCCTGTAATATAACTGAAGGGACACACAAGAAGTTACCTGTAGCGAAAGGGTTGCAGAGTCAAGTGTCGGTACTTATTAGGATACTCTATAGTAACTCTATTCACCACAGGGGTAGCGGAATTGGGGAGATAGAGGAAGGGTGGAGCATCATACCAATGAAGGTGAGACAGAGTATGCCAGGGCCAATTTTAGCGATACAAACTGTGTATGTCTGCTGATAATTGATTTGCCACTGTGATTTTGGTGGCGGTTAAAGATCCGGGTACACATAACATGGAAACTACAGAAAATCTGATCAATAAGGTAGCTCATTAGCTAGGGACACACAGCAGGTTTAATGTCTCAGGTCATACTAACATTCTGATGGCAAGAAGGTCGACTGGATTGTCCGGTCGAAGAAAACTTTCAGGGGTGATGTTATGATTGTATCTTTAGATTCCCAGCATTGGCGTATAACATCTTAAGACACTCTGCTGAGTTTCCTTTCTATGCCTCAGTGATCAAACCTCCACCTTTAGGTTTTTTCTACAGACCTACCCCATACTTCGTAGAGAAAAATCCTGCCTATGGGCGGGAGGGAGGATCCTGTACGCGAGGCTCTAGTAACAACACCAAATGTTTATGGTCCTTTATCAGATTTAAATTATTTGGACTGACTTGATGAGGACACAGCACAAAATACATCGCAGTACATCGCAGATAACCCGTTAAGAATTGCAGAATCAAGACAAGATGCCCGGGTGAGTGACATTCTAGCTCAACCTGCTAATAGTTACATCCTTCCCTGCAAGGGGGGGTAGGGACAGCTCATGCCACATTATATAATGCCCACTGTGGCGGAAATATTAGTTTGATATCTTGGAATGTGGCAAGCCTAGCTTCCAAATTTGGAGATGAGAGATGGAATAATTGTATAACCTCCTATAAGATCATATGCTGGCAGGAGACTTGGGAGATACAAAATCAATTCTTCTTAAAAGGTTATAAGGCATCTTCCAGCAGAAAGGTCTCCCTCTGGACATGCAATAGGGGGTCTAATTATTTTTATAGCATTTGACATCTGAGCATATATGGAACAGCTGAAGTGGAACTCTAGAGCCCATGAGGCACAGGTTCAAGACTGATTTGCATATGGCCATGTCTGAACTGGGGTAGCTTGGTGAGCAAAATAACAATGGATTAAACCCACATCTGTGACTGGGGTGAATGTTTTGCCATTGTGCAACATTCCGTCCATCATCTTGTGTGTTTGGCAGTTCACCCTATGTGGGAAGGGTATGCCCAGACGTGGGTCCCGTGCTCACGAAGCCACTGGAGTTAAGCTATCTTTGCTGAAGATGGCTGATAGCCAGAAACCTGCCCTAGGATGCTTGATTCCTGTCCAGGGAAGACATGGCTTGGCAGTTCGGGCTGGACTGTTCCCATGAGGCACAGGGTCAAGACTGATTTGCATATGGGCATGTCTGAACTGGGGTGGCTTGGTGAACAAAATAACAATGGATTAAACCCAGATATGTGACTGGGGGTGTATGTATTGCCATTGTGCAACATTCCATCCATCATCTTGTGTGTTTTGCTGTTCACCCTATGTGGGAAGGGTATGCCCGGACGTAGGTCCCGTGCTCACTAAGCCACTGGAGTCAAGCTATCCTGGCTGAAGATGGCTGATAGCCAGAAACCGGTTCTAGGATGCTTGATTCCTGTCCAGTGAAGATATGGCTTGGCAGTTCGGGCTGGACTGTTCCCATGAGGCACAGGGTCAAGACTGATTTGCATATGGCCATGTCTGAACTGGGGTGGCTTGGTGAGCAAAATAACGATGGATGAAAACCCCGTCTGTGACTGGGTGTGAATGTTTTGCCATTGTGCTACATTCCGTCCATCATCTTGTGTGTTTTGCTGTTCACTCTATGTGGGAAGGGTATGCCCAGACGTGGGTCCCTTGCTCAATATGCCACTGGAGTTAAGCTATCCGGGCTGAAGACGGCTGATAGCCAGAAACCGGTCCTAGGATGATTGATTCCTGTCCAAGGAAGACATGGCTTGGCAGTTCGGGCTGGACTGTTCCCATGAGGCACAGGGTCAAGACTGATTTGCATATGGCCATGTCTGAACTGGGGTGGCTTGGTGAGCAAAATAACGATGGTTGAAACCCTGATCTGTGACTGGGGGTGAATGTTTTGCCATTGTGCAACATTCCGTCCATCATCTTGTGTGTTTTGCTGTTCACCCTATGTGGGAAGGGTATGCCCAGACATGGGTCCCGTGCTCACTAGGCCACTGGAGTTAAGCTATCCTGGCTGAAGACGGCTGATAGCCAGAAACCGATCCTGGGATGCTTGATTCCTGAAGTGGCGTAAACTGTGTCACGCGTGTGTGTCTCCAAAATGTACAGGAAACCCATCAGCCCACCCAATGGCGGAGCATCATCATCTGGGATTTTGTAGAAACAAACTGGTATCTCTTCTAGGTGTCTCACTAGTTGTTATTGTGAGACATCCTAGTCAGGATCCACCAGTGATGTGAAACAGCCAAAATGAGTATGCAGTGGTACTGAAAAACAAATTGCAGTGTTGAAAATTGTGTGAGAACGAAAAATGTGAAGCTAAAATTAACTATTATGATGCCAGAGAACAAGTTTATTGAGGGGTCATCATAATGTCAAGATTAAAAATAGTGTTAGATAGTATGAATAAATGGTAACTATCTTGGGATGATTAAGAAGGTCGAAATGTTTCAGCCATTTATGGACGGTAGGTAGACCAGTGGATTTCTTCAGGACCAATAATACAACACTACTGCAACAACAGGTACGAAAAAGTAAATAATCAGAGAAACACCCTACCATTTGTGGAGTTCCAGATTCTGGAAATGATGTCTCTGTAATATGATTCTTTTCCTGCAAAATAACATACATACATATATATACAGACAATATAATTACAGGTTATTGAACACCACTATAATAACATATACAAAGCCACGTAACTAAATGCTGTAACTATTATATTCCATCAGCATACGTGATTGATATCCATCTGGTAGATCAATTTGACTCACCCAGAAAACTCTTGGGATCAGACCTCACCTCTCCTGGCGCTCGCTCAGGCAATGAGGCCCCGCTCTATAGATATGCAAAAGAAAAGAATAGCAAGAAAGACAAATATTATCCTGCTATTTTTATCATATTAGCAATCATTCAACTTTGGAAACTGGTAGAGACACGAGAGGACAGTCTATAAGAGACCCGTAGATGTTTAATGATGTTTGTTAGAGACGTAAATTTGGAGTAGCCCAGCTCGAGTTGTCAAGAGTTGGTTTGGTGCCTTAATATGTGCGGGTTTGGTGTTCAAAATCCCTTTTAAATGGACAGTATTATCGTCACAGAGTTTGGAAAGTTTTAATGAAAAACTCATCGAGACCCCCGAACAAACCGAGAGTCATGGTAAGAAATGATGAGTCCCGAAACCTGCTCACAAAGAAGTACCGCTATGTTGAGGTCTGTAAGTAAAGCGGTGGAGAAAGCGGAAAAAACGTCAAAAGACCGATCGTTCCAAACGCCTTCCTGGTGTCTTGTAGCCGTACCTGTCTGTCGGTACCTCGGGCTTTGTCCTAAGCCGAGGGGGGAGGTACCGGACGGAACAGGAAGGCTGCTATTTATATCCTGGTAAGTTCATGTTCCCAATCGAACGTGCGGACCAGAGTGGAAACTTCATGTGAACCGGAAGGTGAATATACATCCGGCTCGCGCATGCTGTCATTGGACTATTCTGGTACATCATACGGATAAACAGGGTCCGTCCATGCAGGGGCCTGCAAAAGTGCTCAAACCGGAAATACTCTCTATATCTGGTTCGTACTTACTCAGATACCCGTTTTGAAAGCAGGTGTGGTATTTCTTAAGAGAAATGTCAAAAACCCAGATAACTAGCTGAGTTTCACATCAAACCTCATTGGTTACATTCAGCTGCTTTTCTGACCAATAGAGTGGCGGAGATGGCCGAACCAAAAATAAAGTGGACAAGATGCCTAAATACATCATTATTTCACGAAATGCGGTTTGTAAACGTGGCACCGAACATGATGATGTCTACTCGACGTATAGTAAATCTGAGGGCGTTTCCTTTTAAAGCAAGTTTAAGGAAAACCAAAGGGATTTCAAGTTCTTACTCAGAAAACTGAGGGCCTTTCTTTTTAAGCAAGTTTCAGGAAAACCAGAAGGATTTGAAGTTCCTACTCGGCACTCATTGGTAATGTCAAGCTGCCCAACGTGGTGGCAGCGATGACTAAACCATGTGAGATGAGTGCAATGCTTGTAAAGGTATTTTGCGAAATGCGAACCTGATTGTTAAGCAGGTTCTGAACATGATGCCAACAAAGTTAGTTGTTTACACAAAGGCACTCACACAGTATCAGGCCTGGGTGCTTTATGATCAGAATATATGTGTATACGAACCGATGTGCATCATGACGGGCTTATACAATCAGCTTATACACTCGGTTTTTATGGCTTACAAAGTGTTGCTGTTGTTGCTGCAATTGTCATATGAATATATTCCATGTAATACACACTCATGGTGACCACCTATGATATTATAAAAAGGATATTTGAAAAAGGGGGGCCTTATTCAACCATTATTCAAGTGTTTGCATGCTGTCAATAAAACCATGCAGAGTTGTGATATCACAGATTTTGCTCAGTAAAAAATAAAAGCAAATACATTGGTATGTTGCTAATTCATTAGAATGAGTGGCATCTTGTCTAGTGTAGATAAATCCCTCCTAGGTGTCCCCAGCTTGAGGTGTTTTTGATGTGGACAAGAAAGGGGTGGTTTAGATGTTATTGAATGGTATATATCAGATAGTAACCCATGGGATGTCGTCATTTAAGCCTCTGTGTCGGTTTTGAGCTTAAAAATCCATTGTTTTTCTCTGATGAACAAAAAGCGTGCGATGTCACTGACATGGTAGGGGATGAAGGGTTGTTCTAGTACAACCCATTTCATCTCTTCAGCTTTGTGTTTTTAGTCAGGCAGTGACTCGTAAGGCGTGTCGCTTGTTTGTTGCATCTTATTGTACTTTTATGTTTGTTAATTCAAAGCTTAACTTTCCTGGTTGTCATTCCTACGTATCTTAAAGAACATGGGCATGTGACCATGTAGATGACTTTGCCACTGTTGCAATTCGTTGGCATCTTGTCCACTTTATTTTTGGTTCGACCATCTCCGCAACTCTATTGGTCAGAAAAGCAGCGGAATGTAACCAATGAGGTTTGATGTGAAACTCAGCTCGTTATCTGGGTTTTTGACATTTCTCTTAACAAATACCACACCTGCTTTCAAAACGGGTATCTGAGTAAGTACGAACCGGATATAGAGAGTATTTCCGGTTTGAGCACTTTTGCAGGCCCCTGCATGGCCCGACCCTGTTTATCCGTATTATGTACCAGAATAGTCCAATGACAGCATGCGCGAGCCGAATGTATATTCACCTTCCGGTTCGCATGAAGTTTCCATTCTGGTCCGCATGTTCGATTAGGAACATGAACTTACCAGGATATAAATAGCAGCCTTCCTGTTCCGTCCGGTACCTCCCCCTCGGTTTAGGACAAAGCCCGAGGTACCGACGGACAGGTACGACTACAAGACACCAGGAAGGCGTTTGGAAAGATCAGTCTTTTGGCATTTTTTCGCTTTCTCCACCACTTTACTTACAGACCTCAACATAGCGGTACTTCTTTGTGAGCAGGTTTCGGGACTCATCATTTTTTACCATGACTCTCTGCTTGTTCGGGGGTCTCAATGAGTTTTTTGTTAAAACTTTCCAAACTCTGTGACGATAATACTGTCCATTCAACAGGGATTTTAAACACCAAACCCGCACATATTAAGGCACCAAACCAACTCTTGACAACTCGAGCTGGGCTACTCCAAATTTACGTCTCTAACAAACATCATTAAACATCTACGGGTCTCTTATAGACTGTCCCCTCGTGTCTCTACCAGTTAGCAAGGTTGAATGATTGCTAATATGATAAAAATAGCAGGATAATATTTGTCTTTCTTGCTATTCTTTTCTTTTGCATATCTATAGAGCGGGCCTCATTGCCTGAGCGAGCGCCAGGAGAGGTGAGGTCTGATCCCAAGAGTTTTCTGGGTGAGTCAAATTGATATAATAGATGGATATCAATCACGTATGCTGATGGAATATAGTAGCTACAGCATGTAGTTATGTGGCTTTGTATATGTTATTATAGTGGCGTTCAATAACCTGTAATTATATATGTGTGTGTCTGTATATATATGTATTTATGTTATTTTGCAGGAAAAGAATCATATTACAGAGACACTATTTCCAGAATCTGGAACGCCACAAATGGTAGGGTGTTGCTCTGATTATTTAGTTTTTCGCACCTGATGGTGCAGTAGTGTTATATTATTGGTCCTGAAGAAAGCCACTGGTCTACCTACCGTCCATGAATGGCTGAAACATGTCGACCTTCTTAATCATAACAAGATAGTTACCATTTATTCATACTATCTAACACTATTTTTAATCTTGACATTATGATGACCCCTCAATAAACTTTTTCTATGGCATCATAATAGTTCATTTTAGCTACACATTTTTCGTTCTCACACAATTTTCAACACTGCAATTTGTTTTTCAGCACCACTGCATCCTCATTTTGGCTGTTTCACATCACTGGTGGATCCTGACTAGGATGTCTCACGAAAACAACTAGTGAGACACCTAGAAGAGATACCAGTTTGTTTCTACAAAATCCCAGATGATGATGTTCCGCCATTGGGTGGGCTGATGGGTTTCCTGTACATTGTGGAGACACACACATGTGACACAGTTTACGCCACTTCGGTTTCTTTCTTAGCCACATACCATTTGACCACTAGTATCCCAGTTTGTTATTAGTACAGTTGGATTGGGGGATAAGATACTAGAGGGTCGGTAATATCAATTCCCCTCGGACCCTCCATTAAATTTGTTGTGTATATGCTTGATTCCTGTCCAGGGAAGACATGGCTTGGCAGTTCGGGCTGGACTGTTCCCATGAGGCACAGGGTCAAGACTGATTTGCATATTGCCATGTCTGAACTGGGGTGGCTTGGTGAGAAAAATAACAATGGATTAAACCCAGATCTGTGACTGGGGGTGAATGTTTTGCCATTGTGCAACATTCCGTCCATCATCTTGTGTGTTTTGCTGTGGAACTCTAGTGTGGCACAGGGAATCAAGATAGGGGTGGGGAGAACATGGAGCTTCATATTGGTAAATGTTTATTATGCAAAAAAGAAGACTCAGGGACCCTCAAGTTTTACTGAGTTATCTGGGTTTCTGGAATCATCAATGGGTGAACGTTTCGTACAGGAAAATCTTGTGTTGCTTGGTGACTCTGTGTCCCAATATTGGTCCGCATGTTCGATTAGGAACATGAACTTACCAGGATATAAATAGCAGCCTTCCTGTTCCGTCCGGTACCTCCCCCTCGGTTTAGGACAAAGCCCGAGGTACCGACGGACAGGTACGACTACAAGACACCAGGAAGGCGTTTGGAAAGATCGGTCTTTTGGCATTTTTTCCGCTTTTTCCACCACTTTACTTACAGACCTCAACATAGCGGTACTTCTTTGTGAGCAGGTTTCGGGACTCATCATTTTTTACCATGACTCTCTGCTTGTTCGGGGGTCTCAATGAGTTTTTTGTTAAAACTTTCCAAACTCTGTGACGATAATACTGTCCATTCAACAGGGATTTTAAACACCAAACCCGCACATATTAAGGCACCAAACCAACTCTTGACTACTCGAGCTGGGCTACTCCAAATTTACGTCTCTAACAAACATCATTAAACATCTACGTGTCTCTTATAGACTGTCCCCTTGTGTCTCTACCAGTTACCAAGGTTGAATGATTGCTAATATGATAAAAATAGCAGGATAATATTTGTCTTTCTTGCTATTCTTTTCTTTTGCATATCTATAGAGCGGGCCTCATTGCCTGAGCGAGCGCCAGGAGAGGTGAGGTCTGATCCCAAGAGTTTTCTGGGTGAGTCAAATTGATATAATAGATGGATATCAATCACGTATGCTGATGGAATATAGTAGCTACAGCATGTAGTTATGTGGCTTTGTATATGTTATTATAGTGGCGTTCAATAACCTGTAATTATATGTGTGTGTCTGTATATATATGTATTTATGTTATTTTGCAGGAAAAGAATCATATTACAGAGACACTATTTCCAGAATCTGGAACGCCACAAATGGTAGGGTGTTTCTCTGATTATTTAGTTTTTCGCACCTGATGTTGCAGTAGTGTTATATTATTGGTCCTGAAGAAAGCCACTGGTCTACCTACCGTCCATGAATGGCTGAAACATGTCGACCTTCTTAATCATAACAAGATAGTTACCATTTATTCATACTATCTAACACTATTTTTAATCTTGACATTATGATGACCCCTCAATAAAATTTTTCTCTGGCATCATAATAGTTCATTTTAGCTTCACATTTTTCGTTCTCACACAATTTTCAACACTGCAATTTGTTTTTCAGCACCACTGCATCCTCATTTTGGCTGTTTCACATCACTGGTGGATCCTGACTAGGATGTCTCACGAAAACAACTAGTGAGACACCTAGAAGAGATACCAGTTTGTTTCTACAAAATCCCAGATGATGATGTTCCGCCATTGGGGGGCTGATGGGTTTCCTGTACATTGTGGAGACACACACACGTGACACAGTTTACGCCACTTCGGTTTCTTTCTTAGCCACATACCATTTGACCACTAGTATCCCAGTTTGTTATTAGTACAGTTGGATTGGGGGATAGGATACTAGAGGGTCGGTAATGTCAATTCCCCTCGGACCCTCCATTAAATTTGTTGTGTATATGCTTGATTCCTCTATCAACAAAAAGAGAGGTAGGGAGAAGCGCGAACACTCTTAATCCCCAATAGATTAACAGAAAATAACAACAAAAGAGTGTTCTAGTGCAGGTAGGGTGGGGGTCTGCACTGAGCACAAGTAGTCAAACACAAGCCCATTTGGTTTGTTAATAAAGCCCTCACTCACCGACCTGGTCGGTGACTTGCTTCATCATCGGGCCCCACCGGGTGTGACCGAATGTCACTCCGGTGTGCTGCAACGCCAGAGTTACTGCGGAGCTGGTCTTGTGAGGATGGAGGGGCTATGTGATAAGTAACGTGAGAAGTGTAAAGAGTGGTGGTTTAAAATTGTCTTGTATGTATCAAAAATTATTTAATAGCTGATCATCAAGGACAAAGTAAAAAATGTGTTGATAAACAAGGCCAACTAATTGGATGGTCTTGTACCGATAACATTAAGTGAAAGTGTGGTTGGTCAACATGTTTCTGCCCAAGCGGTAAAGTTAACCAGGCATTCGTCAGGACCTAGAGTGTAAACCCCGGCGGTATGAGCACGCTAAGGCCCACCCGACCGAAGGCCTTGAAAGTAAAAAATCGTGTCTGTGAAGTAAAAAGAGGGGGGCTCACCGACCAAAAGGCGGGAAGCACACAACCTCAGGTCTCCAGAAATATGGAGACAAAAATTAAAACCTGTGAAGATAAAAGGTACAAACAGACATACACAAAGACAAACAAAAAAGGTTAAAATCATTTGTCAATAAGGCTCATATGTTAAAGCCTGTGACTAGCGCTCAAGGTGCTTGGGGGTGCACAACTCGTACAAATTAGCAGAGGTGCGTGGCTCTGCCTGTGGTCTAGACAGGAACGTATACCATTAAACTTATAGTCGTGACTGAACAGGCTCACTAGTGTACTATTTGGATTGTCAACAGTGCGCGTGAGCTTGGCCAATTGTGAGAGTGAGAGATGGGGGAATTGCGATGTGATGGGCATTCATACACATCTCTGTCACTCGAGCGATCAATGGGCCAAGGGCCAGTGATCAATCAACCAAGAGTTTCAAGGGAGAAAAGAGAAAAATCTCACTTCACAGGGGGTGATATTACACCCCATAGACCTCGGGGGGGGGGAGGCAGCGCTTTTTGGCACATCCTGTGAAGGAAAGGGGGGAACAAGGAGGGAACAAGGGACAAACACAATCAGTTTGCTGAAAAGAGTACTTATCCCGTAGGGTCTGTAGCGGTCGCAGATACACTCACGCCCACTACGCCAGTCTCCCGCTGATACACCTGCTCAGCCCTCGGAACCGGGTCTCGCCGATCCAGGCTGGAGGAGTGTGAGTCATTTTATAGAGAGAGGGAGGCTGAATTGAGCTTCCGGGTCCGGAAGGTGTGTGTGATACGCATGCGTCATAATGGATGGAGTAGAGCGTGAACCAACTTAAAAGAATCGTACCCATTTCCGGGTCGGAAGGTTGGTAGTGCGCATGCGTAAGCAAGGTCGGTTTCACAAATGGCAGACTCAAAATAAAGTTATTTTGAGTCAGAGGCCCAGGGAATATCGTCATTGAGACCAGTTATATGGGTTCCCAAGCGGTATACCCATCTCTGTTCCTTTTCAAACAGTCTGTCTGGGATGTTAGAACCTCCGATGATTTGTTCAATCACAGTCCATCTGAGATCGTTTGTGGTGTGATTATTACGTAGAAAAATGATCGCTCATTTTTGTTGTAGCTTTCTTGCACCTGATATTGCTCCTATGTTCACATACCCTCTGCTTCACTTTTCTCGTGGTCATGCCAACATAACGGAGAGAGCAGGGGCATGTGACAAGGTAGACAACATTGATGGAATTGCAGTTGGTATGTGCTTTCTGGTGCCAAGTTCTCCCTGGTTCCAGATCAAGGGTTTTAGATGTAGTAGTCAGGTGGCAGACCGAGCAATTCGCACATGGGAAATGGCCTGTAACTTTCGGGAGGTTCCAAGCGTCTGTAATACTCCGTGTCAAAGGTACTGTCAATTGTCTAGGTCTCGTGTGAACGAGAGCGTCCTTTAAACTATGTCCCTTTTTGAACGAGAATAGAGGTTTCTGCCAGTCTTTCTTCGTGCTCGTGATTACAGGCCATTTCCCATGTGCGAATTGCTCGGTCTGCCACCTGACTACTACATCTAAAAAGCACATACCAACTGCAATTCCATCAATGTTGTCTACCTTGTCACATGCCCCTGCTCTCTCCGTTATGTTGGCATGACCACGAGAAAGGTGAAGCAGAGGGTATGTGAACATAGGAGCAATATCAGGTGCAAGAAAGCTACAACAAAAATGAGCGATCATTTTCTACGTAATAATCACACCACAAACCATCTCAGATGGACTGTGATTGAACAAATCATCGGAGGTTCTAACATCCCAGACAGACTGTTTGAAAAGGAACAGAGATGGGTATACCGCTTGGGAACCCATATAACTGGTCTCAATGACGATATTCCCTGGGCCTCTGTTCTAAAATAACTTTATTTTGAGTCTGCCATTTGTAAAACCGACCTTGCTTACGCATGCGCACTACCAACCTTCCGACCCGGAAATGGGTACGATTCTTTTAAGTTGGTTCACGCTCTACTCCATCCATTATGACGCATGCGTATCACACACACCTTCCGGACCCGGAAGCTCAACTCAGCCTCCCTCTCTCTATAAAATGACTCACACTCCTCCAGCCTTGATCGGCGAGACCCGGTTCCGAGGGCTGAGCAGGTGTATCAGCGGGAGACTGGCGTAGTGGGCGTGAGTGTATCTGCGACCGCTACAGACCCTACGAGATAAGTACTCTTTTCAGCAAACTGATTGTGTTTGTCCCCTGTTCCCTCCTTGTTCCCCCCTTTCCTTCACAGGATGTGCCAAAAAGCGCTGCCTCCCCCTCCTGAGGTCTATGGGGTGTAATATCACCCCCTGTGAAGTGAGATTTTTCTCTTTTCACCCTTGAAACTCTTGGTTGATTGATCACTGGCCCTTGGCCCATTGATCTCTCGAGTGACAGAGATGTGTATGAATGCCCATCACATCGCAATTCCCCCATCTCTCACTCTCACAATTGGCCAAGCTCACGCGCACTGTTGACAATCCAAATAGTACACTAGTGAGCCTGTTCAGTCACGACTATAAGTTTAATGGTATACGTTCCTGTCTAGACCACAGGCAGAGCCACGCACCTCTGCTAATTTGTACGAGTTGTGCACCCCCAAGCACCTTGAGCACTAGTCACAGGCTTTAACATATGAGCCTTATTGACAAATGATTTTAACCTTTTTTGTTTGTCTTTGTGTATGTCTGTTTGTACCTTTTATCTTCACAGGTTTTAATTTTTGTCTCCATATTTCTGGAGACCTGAGGTTGTGTGCTTCCCGCCTTTTGGTCGGTGGAGCCCCCCTCTTTTTACTTCACAGACACGATTTTTCACTTTCAAGGCCTTCGGTCGGGTGGGCCTTAGCGTGCTCATACCGCCGGGGTTTACACTCTAGGTCCTGACGAATGCCTGGTTAACTTTACCTCTTGGGCAGAAACATGTTGACCAACCACACTTTCACTTAATGTTATCGGTACAAGACCATCCAATTAGTTGGCCTTGTTTATCGACACATTTTTTACTTTGTCCTTGATGATCAGCTATTAAATAATTTTTGATACATACAAGACAATTTTAAACCACCACTCTTTACACTTCTCACGTTACTTATCACATAGCCCCTCCATCCTCACAAGACCAGCTCCGCAGTAACTCTGGCGTTGCAGCACACCGGGCTGACATTCGGTCACACCCGGTGGGGCCCGATGATGAAGCAAGTCACCGACCAGGTCGGTGAGTGAGGGCTTTATTAACAAACCAAATGGGCTTGTGTTTGACTCCTTGTGCTCAGTGCAGACCCCCACCCTACCTGCACTAGAACACTCTTTTGCTGTTATTTTCTATGCTTGATTCCTGTCCAGGGAAGACATGGCTTGGCAGTTCGGGCTGGACTGTTCCCATGAGGCACAGGGTCAAGACTGATTTGCATATTGCCATGTCTGAACTGGGGTGGCTTGGTGAGCAAAATAACAATGGATTAAACCCAGATCTGTGACTGGGGGTGAATGTTTTGCCATTGTGCAACATTCCGTCCATCATCTTGTGTGTTTTGCTGTGGAACTCTAGTGTGGCACAGGGAATCAAGATAGGGGTGGGGAGAACATGGAGCTTCATATTGGAAAATGTTTATTATGCAAAAAAGAAGGCTCAGGGACCCTCAAGTTTTACTGAGTTATCTGGGTTTCTGGAATCATCAATGGGTGAACGTTTCGTACAGGAAAATCTTGTGTTGCTTGGTGACTCTGTGTCCCAATATTGGTCAAAGCTCGAGAGAAACCCCCTTTTGCCAGACTTCAGAGGAAATACTTATGATTTAATGTTTACACTGCAAAATTAACTTAGGAACCCTATTCGTTTTCAACCACCCTCTTATAAAGGAAGGGTCACACCACAATTGTTGATTTTGTTTGATTCATCATCCATGGGTCATAATCTACAGTCCTCCAGGATTTTGGAGAGTCCCGTTAGTGATCATACCCCTGTGATCCTGGGGCTAGGCGCACAGATCGGGAGTGTAGCACAGGTCAATGGGAGGATAGGGGCAATAGCTTCAGCTGATATGGGGAGGCGATTGCGGTGGTCTCAGGTGGACACTTATGCTATCAAAAACTCACTATTCAAACTAAGGTAAAAAGAGATTATGACATGTCTCGAATCTGCCCCCTTAGACGAGGTGGTACTTAGTTCCTTTGTCACCATTGCACAGGCAGTGGCTGGCTTGTTAACTGTGCCAGCAGGCCCTCCCTGCTTGGATAACCCAAGGTGGTTTGATAGTGGGTGTTCTATGGCACTAAGGAAGCTAAAAGCAGCCCTGAAAGAGAATACACGTAATAAAGATAGGGTAGCTAGGTCCCGTAACAATTATAAAAGTGTGCTAAAACAGCAGAGGTTGTTATTACAGAATCAGGCCTGTGAAGAGCTGGTTCAAGCTAGCGAATTAAAGGACAGTAATCTTTTTGGAAGGTCATCAAAAGTCCTTGTTTTTCTGAACCTGATAGACCGAGCATGGTTCCTCATATAACCCAGGATCAATGAAGGTCCATTTCCAGGGGGTCTATAATCATGGTGACGGAGATCAAGATATTGATGACCTGGTGTCACGCCCTGATGTTGCGCAGATTAACTTCCTATTGAATGAGGTTAAAACAGCCATTGAGGGACTGTCACGGAATAAGGCCCCAAGACCGGAACAATTTAGACATCTGGCCTCCGATTTTGACCAGAGTACTTAATGCAGCAGCATCGACATCAATGCCTAAGTCATAGTCCTCCGCTACCATTGTCCCCTTCTTTAAGAAAGGTGATCCCACCCCACAGTGTTCCCGCCCCATATCTCTGATAGATTGTACTGTCAAGGTTTTGGGTAGGGTTCTATTAAATAGGCTATCAGAATGGGCAGAGAATAACGGAATTATCTCAGATGCTCAATATGGCTTCAGAACAGGCAAATCAACAGTAAAACAATACCTGAACCTCTATCTGTTGACATCAAAATACATAACCGCCAAAGAAGGTTCTATGTACTTGGGGTTTATGGACCGTACTGCGGCATTTGATAGAGTGAACAGTAATAAATTGTGGACTCCATTAGATGAGATAGGCGTCGAGAGGGCAATATTAAATGTTTTAATGTCTTTATATGCTGATACAACAGCTGTAGTTAGTTTTACATAGGAGGAGGGACTCACTGATAGTTTTAGATATTATGGAGGAGTGTGTCAAGGGTGCATTCTTGCCCCTTTTTTTATTTACATTGTATATTAATGGGCTAGAATACCACCTGATTTTACTGCCTGCTAATACCCCAAGAATAGGAACTAGACCTGTACCAGTCCTGTTATATGCGGACTCTGTGCCTATGGCACAAACACCGAGAGCATTACAAGTGTTAATTGACGGGTTTGTCTCTTTTATGAATACGCTAGACTTATCACCTAAATTTACTAAATCATTTGTTATGGAAATACGGCGCTGTGGCACTAGTACAAAAACCTACAAGGCAGGCACTGCTAGCTTAGCCAAAGTACCTACTTTTACAATTCAATTCAATTCAATTCAAAAGTGCTTTATTCGAGTATTACTCATAAAAGCAGACAAACAAACACTTAATAAAAATACAATTAAATTACAGGATCGAATATGACTTAAGCACAATACACATTAAAAAGACAATTAGAATTACATTTCATCCAGTTATATACAGTCACAGGTGCAAAGTTCATATGGTAAAAAACAGATTAAAAACAGATAAGACACCTCGCATGGGGAACAGAGAATAGATAATCTAGCAGTCTCTGTTCAACTAAGCAGAGAGTAGTTACCCTACTAGCAATCTCTGCCTAATTACCCACGCCCACCCCAGATACTTTGCAGTCGCTATTATAATCCAGTTTAAGGAGGTAGATTTTACAATGCGTAGAGCGACCATGCTACTTTTAGTACCCAGGTTTCTACACATGGGAGCCAACCAAACACGTCTGGGAGCGGAATATGCATAACAGGAGAACATAAAGTGACCCAACGTTTCCTTTCCTTCCCCACAGACTGGGCAAATAGCTGGACCGCCATCTCTCCATTTTGATGTTAAGTTACGTAGAGGTAGAGAGCCAGCCCTCATTTGGAAAAACTGTTTCCTGTCCATGGGTTTCGTTATTAAATCCCAATACATTTCATACATGGGAAACAGCTTTGCTTCAAGGAAAGCAGTCGTCATAGACCCATTGTTATTGCTAAGGAGACTCCTGTTTTCAACCTGTTCCCAGAAAAGATTTTTTATAAATAACTTGGATGGAAAGGATGACCCGGTTGGATCGGACCACAGTTCAATTAACCCTAGTTCACATAATGCTAATTTTAATGATCTAAACCATCTGATTTTATGAAATCGGTCTGCTTTGATGACATCAGCAAACCCTGCCGCATATTGTGACAACTCAGGGGTGGTCCAGATTCTACGCCAATATAATATCGGACGAAGTTTGCACATTGCCGATATTTCTTTCCTGCCAAGGTCATATCTGAGAGGCAGAAGGGGGCTGCTCTGTGGGGTGCCTGTTAGTTTCCGAAGGAAGTTATTCTCTGATGTCTGTAACTCCTGGAGGTTTTCTTGCCCCCACATCTCTGCCCCATACAATGCTGAGCCTATAGCCTTTGCCTCATATATAATCAAAGGAGGTTTGATTGGTTTGGTCAAAGATTTACAATGCTCCTTAATGATGGTACCAGCCAGTTGTTTGTGTCTTAATACTGCAATGTTTAAATGTTGGTTCCATCTATTGTCATTTGAAATGTGAATCCCCAGGTAAGTAAAAGAATTTACTACTTCGAGGCAACGCCCACTCATGGATATTTTAGATTTAAAATTTCTACAAGGATTAAAAACCATGAGTTTTGTTTTGGCTGCGTTTACCTCCAAGCCGTGGTCACTACAAAATTTATCAAAAATTACCAGTGCCTTTTGCAGACCGCTAGAGGATTTCGATAAAATTAAGGTGTCGTCTGCGAACATTAAAATTGGAACTTTTACACCTGCGAGGGAGGGAGCATCCACAGACTGGGATTGCATGCGGGAAACAATTCCATTAATAAAAAGTGTAAACAGTGTTGGTGCCATTGAACAGCCCTGTCGAACCCCTCGCTCGACAGGAAAATCAATAGTATCGTTACCGTAGCCACCCCATTGAATTTTAGCATAAGTGCCCTCATGGAGTCTCATGATCAAGGTTAAAATGGTCATTGGGACCCTCAGAGCTGCCAGCACCTCCCACAATTTTGCCCTCGGCAGCAGGTCGAATGCGGCCAGTAGGTCAACAAATGCTGCGTAAAGACTACATCCCCCCAAGACCACGGTCCTCCACTGTATCAATTGAAAACGGAAGACCTGGTCCACAGTGCTGGTGGCTTTGCGAAACCCAGCCTGAAAAGGAGATAAAACATTCTGCTCCTCTGCCCAATCAAGCAAGTTGTTAATGATTACACGCCCTACAACCTTTTGAACCGTGTCAATTAAGCTGATTGGGCGGTAATTGCAAGGTTGGGCACGGTCTACCTTTTTATATACTGGGATAATAACAGCACCCCGCCAGGATACCGGGATTTCAGTGCCCCTAGCGATATGATTTAGTAAAAGGCAGATGTATTTACTCCACCTAACGGTGTCATTTAAAAAGACATCCGCAGGGACTCCGTCAATACCCGGGGCTCGGCCACTGTGAACAGATTTCAGGGCAGACAGGACTTCACTCTGCACAAAGATGTCATCATCTGCAAACAGGTAAGTTGGGCTGGAGCTGTTATCAAACTGGTCCCTGGAAGAGTACTGCTCGCTGAAAAATTTAACCCATGCATCATGAGAGACATTATTATTGGGAGCTTCTGGAGACCTATCATGACCCCATTTGACAATATGCCAAAATAGTCTAGAGTGTTTGCGATCACTTGCACATTTCAGCTTCTGCCAGTGGTCTTCGTCCCATTCTCTTTTTGCCCTAGCAATGCAATTTTTATAGTGCTTCCTGGCAGATCGAATCTCATCCAAGTTGTTACTTTTGATCGCAGCTCCTAGATTAAATCTTGCCGCCCTACAATCTTGATTATACCACTTTGCTGATTTGTGTGGGCAGACCCTCTTGTTTTGTACAGGTTTTAAGAAGAAACTTTTGACTTTGTTAAAAAGAGTCATATGTGCTTTACTGATATCTTCATGTCCCTGTGAAGACCCAGCTACACTCTCCAGTGCCATAATGGCCTTGTCTGTCGCTGCTCCTATTTTTTCAAGGACCTGCTGATCTGTCTTAACACCTGACCACCTTAACCTACGCATATTATTGGATGGAAGAATCGTCGGGAGCACAAGTTGGTCACAAGGGGTTGGTGCAATTTCATTAGATGTCCACCAATTATGTGAGACACATAGAGGGTCGTGGTCGCTTTCTGGCCTAGCTGTTACTACCATGTCATTGAGAGATGACCATATAGATATGCTACAAATGACATAGTCAATGCGACTTTTATTTCGCCCGTTATTAAAAGTCATGGCAGGGACACGATCTGATTTAGTTCGACCATTCAGGGCTCGTAGCCCGTGCTCCAGACACATTGCGTTTAAGCCTAGTATGTCAGCCGTCCAGCGAGTTATCGGTGGAGAATCTAATGTGGGGATGTCCCAAAGCTTATCTTCCTCTGCTCCGAGAGGAGAGTCACCAGTGATGAGAGGTTCAAAAGTGCGATTTAAATCGCCTGCAATTAGAATGTTTTTCCCTGCAGAGTGTGTCTCAAGAAGATTAAAAAGACTCAAAAGAACCTCTGATTTACCTTTGCTTCCACCTCTAACATAGATATTGTAAATATCTATGGAGATGGATAGATCACTAGTCAATCTGATGAGCTGAATATCTTTTTGGTCAAGCTCCACACATTTTACAACAGTTTTTAAAGACTGCCTGATCCATATAGTTAGACCCCCCATCGGCCGCCCTTTAGGGCCCTTGGTAGCAGGAACATGAAAATTTATATAGCCCAAGGCAAAGATAGGGTCACACGCCCAAGTCTCTTGAAAGATGCAAAGATCGTAATTATTGATAAATCCAAACCAGTCTGCACAATCCATCTTGGAACATAGTCCAGCCACATTCCAAGACAAAAGATTCCCTGAGTTAGATATCATAAGAGAACAAGGGTTTGTAATAGTCTCATGTGTCATCCTACCCCCAGTGTCCTGAGTAATAATATTTTCATTGGATGGGCCTACTGAATCATCAACGGGATACCCCTGAGTACAATCTTTAGTTGAATTGCTGACCCCATCAATAATTCTTTCGTCACAGAGAGAAAAAGGCATAGATTTACAAATAGGTGGTTGTCAGTCACAAGCATTCAAGTTAGATAATGCAGAGAAACGATTTTCCAACCCCAAGCCCCAGTCCACTGAAGCAACATCCTTCCTCCCCCTCTTAGTCACAATGTTCCATTTGGTTCTCAGAATACTTGAATTTGGACCACTTCCCTTTCTTGGATAGAAGAAGTCCAGAGTCAATGGAACAATTGAGGTTGATCTCCGTTGTGGTGGAAAAATGTTGGGTAAGATGTTAGGCAAAACCCCAGGGTCAGAAAAATGTAGGACAACACACTCCCCCTTAAACTTTTTCACCCTGTCCCCAATCCACTGAACCCTTCTCGCATTAACGAGCTCTTCAGAGAGTTGCTGCTTTCCCCATGGAGAAATTACCATGTTGTTGGTCAACCATGATAAAGATTTATTTATTAAGGAAGATGTTGTTTCCCGCTCACCTTGGGCCAGGGGAGGAACATTGGCAAGGACAAGTACCAATGGGGAAGCTTCGACTACGAGCTCGAAAGTCCCTTTTTCAGTGATTGGATCATCAACAACAGGAACTGGGATGGAGGCATTAGAGGCATCACCAGGGAAAATACTCTTGGGTGCCAATTGAGGGTTTGAAACAGGGGTAGGGATTAATTCACTGTTAGCTACAGTGACTGGTTTGCTCAGAGTAGCCTCAATCCTAGTGGAAACATTTTCTGGGATTTTACCTATCTCACCCAAGGTTTTTTCTAGTAGACCTTCTAGTCGGTTAACCTCAGAGGTTAACTTATCTATTTTACTGACCAGAGGTTTAACCACACCTTTAATTTTGTTCGCCATCAGAGCCAGTAGTTTGTTAAATTGGGCATTTGAAAGTGTAACATAAGCCTTGTTAGTCAAATCAGACTCCTCTTCCTCTGAGTGTTTCCTCGGGGGGTTTGCTACTCTGTTCTTGGCTGACCTTAGACACTCCTGTTTCCCCGGAACTAAAGTGGGAGCTGGAGGGGAGATTAAGGGCTCGTTACTAGTGGGTATCTCTATCAGAGCTTCATTAACGCTAAGGTCTTCAATTCCAGCAACAGTACCACTAGGCTGAATAATAATAGTATCTGGAAGAGAATCGAGTATTTCGCCATTTGAGCTACTGTTAATCTGAAGCCCAAAGGGATCATCTGACTCAGGATCAATAAGGGGGGATTGGGTGGATGAGTCTATTCCCAGGGATGTTCTCCTGTCACTATTGATTCTTTCTACAACGTGTACAAGATAGTTCTCAATTGAGTTGTTGGGAGTAGCTATCTTTTTCGGCTGCATATTTCTCTATGTACACAACTACAATTGAAAACACGTAAAAGTATAGCCAGACTGTGAAATCAACTGGAGCAACGTTTTCAACACAACAGACCAAGAGACCAGGCCCAACCCAACCTTGGCCAACCTCGGACGGCCTCAGACGGCCCGCCCTTTGTCCGGGCTTCGTCCGGGCGTCCCGCGAGACGGGGGTAACGCGCTATTTCAGCGCCTCCTGGCGCCTGATGACGCGGCGTGCGCCGCTCGGGATGCTGGGGATTGTAGTTCAGTGTCCCCCCTCACACCGCGCTCCACTCGGCAACCTGACTCAAGGGTGGCAAATGAGTCGGCTGCGGGAGGCGGGAGGGCGAGCAGCAGAGGGCAAAGGTCTCCGAAGTTCCTCTCAGTGCTAAAACAACTGGCAGCAAGGACCGGCACAATCCTGGTAGGTTTCCCCCTCTCGACCGGGGTAACGCGCTATTTCAGCGCCTCCTGGCACCTGATGACGCGGCGTGCGCCGCTCGGGATGCTGGGGATTGTAGTTCAGTGTCCCCCCTCACACCGCGCTCCACTCGGCAACCTGACTCAAGGGTGGCAAATGAGTCGGCTGCGGGAGGCGGGAGGGCGAGCAGCAGAGGGCAAAGGTCTCCGAAGTTCCTCTCAGTGCTAAAACAACTGGCAGCAAGGACCGGCACAATCCTGGTAGGTTTCCCCCTCTCGACCGGGGTAACGCGCTATTTCAGCGCCTCCTGGCGCCTGATGACGCGGCGTGCGCCGCTCGGGATGCTGGGGATTGTAGTTCAGTGTCCCCCCTCACACCGCGCTCCACTCGGCAACCTGACTCAAGGGTGGCAAATGAGTCGGCTGCGGGAGGCGGGAGGGCGAGCAGCAGAGGGCAAAGGTCTCCGAAGTTCCTCTCAGTGCTAAAACAACTGGCAGCAAGGACCGGCACAATCCTGGTAGGTTTCCTACTTTTACATATCTGGGAGTTTTATTTGATTATCAATTAAAATGGAATAACCTGTAAGAGGAAAAGGTAAAGGTGATGAATAAAGCCCTGGGTGCTATTGCAAATTATGCATAAAGGTTAGACCCTATATGCATAGTTCCCCGGGGGTGATTTTAAAATTATATCAATCATTTTGCATTTCAAAGGCCTTGTAAGGGAGTGAGAGTTGGGGCTATAAGGTAGCAGATAAATTACAAATCACCCAAAATAAATTTCTAAAACGGAGCATATACTGTACACGAGGAATTGGGTGTCAAATATATTACAAACCTAGTGGCAGTCAGGCCTTTGCTCTGCTGGATGAAAGTTTGGTCCAACAAAGAGTCTTCTTAATCAAGCAGTAATCATGAATTCACTCTCCTTGGATCACGCATTAAAAATTCCCTGGTTGAGATACATTAAAGATTCAATCAGTGCCCTGGGTAGACCACATATATTTTCAAGTTATAAGATAGTGAAAAGGGAGGATAAAACATTAATTAAAAACCTATTTTTTTTTAAAACAACTAGCGCTGAGCGTGAAGGAAAGGAGCTCTTGAAGCCTATGGTAAGAGCCCACTCTTTAGTTAAATCAGCGCAAGGTATGGAGCCTTACCTCTCCATATTAACTAACCCCCATGAGCGTTTTTTAATTACCCGTTTTAGACTGAATATGTTTCACCATTTAGTTGCCTCTCCTCCTGGTTTTGTAGTACGTACCGAGGATAGAGGGCCCTGTGGCTATGACAATAGGTCTCCACAGGATATTTTACATTTTATCTTTTTATGTAAATATTTTACGCTGTCCCCGAAAACTATTTTTTAAACCGTATTTGAAAGATATGGGGCTTAGGCAAGCTTATGTTGCTCTTTTACATTTGCAACTCATGCAAGATGTTCGTACATTTAGTGTGGTTATTCATTTACTAAGAACAATGATAAGGTCAAGAAAATCTAGATATGATTGAGCTAGGGAGGGACATTGTGGAACCAGATTGGGATGATAGTATAATTAAATGTTCAAGAAAGATTTTAGGATTGTATTTATGGCATGTGGAACTTATGTAAAGAATAGTGCTGTTTTTAGGTATCTCCAAGAGCCATTTTAAGCCAAGGTTTGTTCAGTTTCCTAGCTGAATGATAATGAAATTGGTAGGATTCTGTACGATGAAATATGTTTTTAATGAATTTATTAGTGTTTTTTAATGTACGATTTCTTTTATGGCATTCTTACTGCTGAATAAAGATTGGTTATTATTATTATTCTTATTAATATGTGCCTAGGTGTGAAGCATGCCTGCTTCTTCCAGGTCACTCTTAATGCAGAAAGAAGCAGAGAATAGAGTAGAGTTGATACAACACGTAAGGATTGCAGGCATGAACACCCATGTCATTGTAGAGATTGTGGGGCCTTTAATTGTCAGGCCATTGTAATTTCATGACCTGACCCACATCTGTGACGAAGCAGGTAGTGTGAGACCCTAATTCATTGCAAACAGTCGTTTTCCCACTGTGCAGGAAATGTGTATTTTGACTCAATATGATATTAAAGTTTAGAATTGTTTACAGATGAATAATTTACTAATAGCTGTCTCGAACTTGCAACAGCCCAGAACTGCTAATTATAGAATATGACCAACACAATATACAATATGAGAGGGAGTGGCAGGCCCAAGGCAGAGGTGAGTCCACAGGTGTGCTCTACCACTCTAGATACTTCAATTTCAGTGGGGCCTCCATAGAGGAGAGAACCCGGTGGACTGCCTCTACTAATTTCCTCTACATCCACCACTAGGCACAGTTTAAACTCCAATCCATCAGTATGCGTAATCTCTGACATGCCTCATGAGAAAGAAATAGGCTGCATCTCGCCTGAGAGAAAAATGGCACACGGTCGTAATAAGCTATCAACAAAAGCTCCATAGGATATGAGCTTACCAGAGTCAGCTTGCGTGCACTATAATGAAAAAAAGGGGTAAGAGATAAAGAATACTTTGAGAACTTGGGTTGTTTGTAGAGGAGGGTGAAATCCTTCTCAAGCAACAGCTGCAATCCCTGTCAGGGTGAACCACTAAAGTCACAAAATTACCCTGTGCTTTACCGTCTGGTAACTTGACACAAAAGTAGTTAGACTTAACTTAGAGGCAATGTGTAAAGTATTTATTGAACACACAAACAGTAATTAAGTGAAAACACAGCACAAAAAACTCATACCAATTTTGAAAAATAGAGTACATGTTAATAAATTATTTGACACCAAAATGACAAAAATTCAATCAGTAGAACTGGAATAATTACTTTTTAAAGTTTAAAGTGAAATCTGGCACCTAAAAGATCAAAGCGCCAACCGCGGACATCTAGTCGAGTCATACCAGGACAAAGTCGAAAGTCATGGCCAACTGTGATAGGGTGTGTTTGGGATGCAAGATGTGGGTGGGTGGGCCTGGTCTCCGCTTACCTTCGTAAGTGAAAGAAATGTTGTAGAAAAATGTTTGAGGAGGCAAATTTCAGTGGGGCAAGGCAACTGGAAATGTCAAAGGAGGAGGCAGCATCATCGGGGAGCCACTGGCCGAAGTTGCGGTTAAGAAGTCTTCTTTAAAATTTAGTGGCATATTTATGAGGGCCTTGAGTCATGCTTGCACCACGCAAAGTGGTACATTCATGAAGTAAGGCCCCAAGTAATTTTATGAACCCATGCAAAGCCATGCTGCTTGGCTTTGAATGGCCTCACAAATATGCAGTAATGCATTGCAGTGCAAATCACTATATTGCCTTACTCTGTGCAAGGGAGGCGTTCCATGGGTGTTTCGGAGGAAGTGACCATGCAACTCCCATGTTTTTGACACATTCCCATATTTACAAGGACTTTGAAACCTGGGACTGCTCAAAATTGTGAACATCCTGAAGTGAGGCTTAACGAGGAGAAATATCTTTATTTCTCCTTGTTTATTTCTTGTTGTATGTGTGTTGCATTCTGCAGCATACATATAAAGAAGAAAATGCCTCTGTGGATTGTTTTTGTGCAGGAATGTGCCCCTTCCAGCACTAAAACAATCTGGCCGACTACAAAGGCACCCTTGCACCATGGTGCAAGCGTTCCTGTGTTGGTGTTAGGCTGCACAAATGGCTCCAGCAGTGCAGCATGGTACCTTGCTGCTCTGCCCTGTGCCACCTACCTTGCTGCTCTGCCCTGTGCCACCAATCCCACAAATATGCACCATAATCTCTGTTTTGTGGAGTCAGAGATCTCCAGCAAGACAAAGTTGAAGGTTGTAGCTAACAAGGGTTCCACGAGGCCAGATACTTTCTCTGCGAGGAACCACTGAACAGTATTTTCTGGTGCGGAGAAGAATGTGGTGGGAAGAGTCACAAAGTAAGGCCGATCTGCAATGCACCTTGTGCAAAACGAGCAGTTAACACCCAGTCTCCTCTCTGTTCTAAGAGGCCTTTTTGCCCCCAACAATTCCCAAGGTTTGGATTTGGGCTTTCTGGGCACCTTTAGCACAACTTCCAAAGGACCTGGTATAGAGAGACAACACTTGGAAGGTCAGGACCTACTCAGGCAGGATCCAGGTGCAGGTTCAAGATGGTTTGAGACTTTTCGGTCCCTGAGGCTCTAATCAGGAGGCTAGCCAACTAGCCCTTGGGGTCAATCTGGTAGTCCTAGTTTCAAGGAGATGTGCAAGGCACAGCAACTGGGCCGACCTCTTGGGGTTCAGGCCAGGCTTCAGGCCACAAAGTAGTCATTTTTGGCTGGCAGGTCTTTGAGAGTCCATCTGAAGGACCAGCAAGGGAACTGAAGAGTGAGACTGAGGATCCTATGTTTATCTCTGGTGCTTCCTTTGAAGTAGGAGAGTTTCTAAAAATTCCTCTTTCAAAGGGGCCTGGAATTTCCTGCCTCCATGCCCTGACTCCAACCTGGCTACAGGCACAAAGGACTAGTGTGAAGTACTGTGTAAAGGTAGGGCACAACTGATTGATTTGCAAGTGGGGCTGTGCAAAGCTTCGCCCCCCCATCCTAACTTAAATGGCCCATTCCAGCACACCTAACCTCTTCATTGTGTGGCTGTCTTGAGGGAATATACAAAGGCCAACTGCCACCCAGGATTGAGCTGCAGGCACCAAATAGGACAGGGAAATGCCAACTTTATGAAAGTGTCATTTTCAAGCTTTTGACTTAAAATCCATCTTTACAATTAAAGGGGATTTTAGATGACAATTTCTCAGACACCAAATATGGCTTTCTTACCTGCTCCCAATCAATAGTTAGCACTTATTAAATGTAATAAGGTAATTCAATGTTATGCAATGGGAGAGGGTTGCCTCGGAGTGGTGCAAAAACAAATTTGGTATCTGTTCACTACTAGGACATATAAAACCCGAAATTATACATCCAAGATTTTATTTACAATGCACCCTGCTCTATGGGCTTCTAGGGCCTACATTAGGGGTGGTGTATAAGTAATAAAAAGTTAGTGTTAGACTTTGCAAAGTGGTTGTTTTACCAAGTCGAATAGGGAGTTTAAAACTGATAGGCTATAATGGCTGGCCTGAGACATGTTTTAAGGGGCTACTTAGGTGGGTGGCATAAGAAGTGCTGCAGGCCCACTAGTAGAATTTAATTTTCCAGCCCTGGTTATGTGGTATACCATTTTACTAGGGATTTATAAGTATGTGAAATATGTGAATAAGGTGTAAGTGAATTTTACCAGATTCTAGGGAGTGAGCACAAACACTTTAACATTGGTTAGCAATGGTAATGTGCAAAAGTAATAAGGCCAACCAAAACAAATTCAGCAAAAATAGGAGAAGTGAAGGCAAAACAATTGGGGGATGTCAACCTAAGGCTGACGGGTCTCACAAATATGTTATATCACAAAGAAATATCAATTAAACATTGAATACAATATCTATAAAAAACAAGTAAGAAATATATGATGAAGAACATAGAGTAATGAAATACTTTTCCTGACTGCAGGAAGCAAGAAAAGAGGACTTGCTGTTCACATCCAAAAAGTTTATAGTGTTCCTGGTAATGGATGGGTACTGCCAGTTAGACTTTATTCTGTAGTTTGTTTCTCAGTTCACCACGTGAGGTGTAGCTTTTGTTTTGGCTGCTATATGAGTAAATGTAGGAAAAGAAGGCATAATACTTGCCTCCTTGTCTTTAATAAAATCAAGAGTTTATTTCAATAAAGCTAAGAAAATCTCCAGTATGAGTGCCCAGGAAGGGACGGAGGTATTTTCTGGACTCACTAAATATCAACACTTCAGAGTGAGGCATTAACCAGTGTAATAAGCCCCTCGTATTCTGAGTATCCCCAAGAAAACTGGGCTATTATATACAGAATAGCTACTTTTTGCTCAAATTCTGCTTGTTACATAATTTACTAAGAATTTTTCACCCAATACATTTCAGCTTATTTGACCTGACTATATTTATTAAGGGACAGATGCGTGTTGCAAAAATGAGTTCAATACTCAAAATTATGTATGTGCTTTAAAAGAGCTTACCAAACATATTAGAAATTGTTACATTTTCACATGTGGTGTTTCTTTAAACCTTTGGAATGTTAATATATTCGTGATCTAGGCCAGAATGTTGTTGGGCCATATTGAAGATTGCTGTTCTTATGTGAACTTCTAAGGGGTCGTTTCCTGCAAATAAACTTCAGTACATATCACTTATTTTTCCGTGATTCCTACTTTCAAAAGTGGCGACGAGGATGGGATTTGGAGTTATCGTAATACAGTGCAAAATTAGGATGTCTTAAAAAGTTTGAGCATCGTATTATTCTTAAACCAGACTGTATACCTGTTGTCCATAAAGTGCGTAATGTTCCTTTAGTGTTAAGATCTCAACTTAAGGTAGAACTTGATCGTTTATGTCAACAAAACATCATTGAACCCATCGAAGCATCTGATTGGCTTAGTCCAGTTGTTTTGGCACGAATACCCAACGGCAAATTGCGCATGTGTGTCGATTTAAGAGATTTAAACAAGAACATTTGGGTAGATCGCTATCCCTTACCCAAAATCAATGAGATGGTGGCATCTGTTGGAGATGCTAAATATTTTTCGTCAATTGACTTGTCTAATGCTTATCATCAGATAAAATTACATCCTGAGTCTCGCCATTTAACGTCTTTTATTACTCCTGAGGGAGCCTTTCAGTTTCTAAGAATGCCTTTTGGGTTGTCCTCTGCATCAGCTGTTTTTCAGAGAGTTATGAGTAGGGTTCTTGAAGGAATACCTAACATGTTGGTTTTTCAAGACAATGTACTTGTGTGGGGGGAAAATAAAAATATCCACGACAAAATCTTAAATGATGTGTTACACAAACTTCAGGGTGCTGGTTTAACTGTTGCTGCTGAGAAATGCAAGTTTGCTACTAATGAAATTGAATACTTGGGGCACACTTTGTCAGTGGAGGGGGTTAGGCCCAAGAAAAATGTATTAGATGCTATAAAAAATGCTCCATCTCCGTCTGATAAAGATCAACTTCGTTCCTTTTTAGGACTTGCGGAGTACTACTCTAAATTTGTGCCGAATTTTGCTTCTAAAGTTTTTTGTTTAAGGTTGTTAATGAAAAAAGGCACTAAGTTTGTGTGGAGTTCTGAATGCCAGTCAGTTTTTCATGATGTAAAAAAGGACATAATAGATGCTGTTGCACTTAAACCTTTTGATCCTAACAAAAAGTCAATTATTGTTGTTGATGCAAGTGCATATGGCTTAGGAGCGGTTTTGATGCAGGGTAAGGACAAATCGGAATGGGTTGTAGCTTTTGCTTCCCGTACATTTAAGGGTGCTGAACCTTCATATTCAGTCATTGAGAAAGATGCCTTGGCTTGTTTTTGGGGGGTAAATTACTTTAGGAATTATGTGTGGGGCACAAATTTCGAATTAAGGACTGACCACAAACCCCTTGTAGACATATTTTCAACCAAAGGTGCTGGAAAGGCTACTCCTAGAATTGCAAAGTGGATTTACAAACTACAGGAGTATGATTTTTCAATGAAGTATGTACCAGGCATTAAGAATGTTAATGCTGATTGCTTATCTCGTCTTCCTATTTGTGATGAGGATTCTGTATTGGATCAGGATGAGGATTGGTCAATAGCCACTGTACAAGAAGTTTGTAATGGTGCAATCGATGAAGTAGAGTGGAAAAAAGCGGTTCAAGAGGATCTTGTTTTGAAGGAGGTAATTGAACGGTTAACCTCACCGTGCAATAGTTTCTCATGGAGTAACTGTGAATTGTCTGAATATAAAACTGTGTGGCCAGAACTGTCTTATGACGAGGCAGCGGGTATTGTTAGAAGAGCAGATAAACTTGTGGTACCATCTAGTTTACGGGATAGGTTGTTAGACCTTGTTCATGTGGGGCATTCAGGAATGTCCGGTATGAAGAGAAGATGTAGATGTGATTTCTGGTGGCCAGGTATGGATAAAGATGTGGAAAGGCGTGTTAGGAATTGTTCAGCATGCACTTGCAGTGATAAATCTCATGTTTCCCAAGAATCCAACATTAGTCCAGTTGTGTTTCCAGACAAACCGTGCCAAAGATTAGCTATGGACATTTGTGGTCTGTTTAGCATTGGTAACATTGCTGGAAAATTTGCCATTGTTTTAATGGATTATTACAGCAAATGGCCTGAAGTAGCATTTGTGAGGGAGATCAAAGCTTCCAATATTGTCAATTTTTGTGATGAGTTGTTCCATAGAGAGGGTTTTCCTGAAACTATCACTACAGACAATGGTCCACAATTTGTAGCTAGCGAGTTCCAAGGCTATTTACGCTTGTGTGGTGTGAAACACATTACTACTGCAGTTTATTGTCCTAGAGAGAACGGTATGGTTGAGAGATTCAACCGTGTATTGAAGGAATGCATACAATTGGCTATGGTTGAAGGTCCTGATTGTAAAGTTGCGGTCAAGGATATGATTTGGAGTTATCGTAATACTCCACATTCTGCAACTTTAGTATCACCTTTTCACCTTCTCAAAGGACGTTCTGCTAGTAATAAGGTAACCCCTGCATGGATGCTTAAAACTTCTAGAAGTCTTATTCAAAAAGAGAGTCTCAGTGATAGAATGAATGTTTATCAACAGAAATATGTGGATAGACACAACAATAAAATCAGAAAATTGGAAAAATCTTTCCGTATAGGTGATCTAGTGGGATCGTCTCGTTTTGGTTTGTCAAAGGATGGTTCTTCCAGGTGGTCTCATCCAAAGAAAGTGTTGGAGGTTATGGGAAATTGTGTGCTTTTAGATGATGGACGCAAATGGAATTTTTGTAACATTGTTTTATGCAATGAGCTGGAACGAAATTTATGGTTAAACAGAAATAACAATATTTCCGTACCCAAACCCAATCCAAGTGTTATGCCACCTAATTCCTGTACTGTTCCTTCTGTGTCAACAGAAACATCTCCTAATAAAGTTCAACAAATGTCTTCCATCTTTGTTAAGAAAGATGTTCCTAGTTCAAGGAGATTATCTGGTAGGATTGTTGTGAAGCCTGTCAAGTTCAATGATTATATGTTATATTCATAATTGTTTTTTTTGTTTTTTTTATTTTGGAAGGGAAGATGTGTTACATTTTCAAATGTGGTGTTTCTTTAAACCTTTGGAATGTTAATATATTCGTGATCTAGGCCAGAATGTTGTTGGGCCATATTGAAGATTGCTGTTCTTATGTGAACATCTAAGGGGTCGTTTCCTGCAAATAAACTTCAGTACATATCACTTATTTTGCCGTGATTCCTACTTTCAAAAGAAATTAACAAGGCACTCATGATCGAAGTCTGAACTTGTCATAAATGAGCACAACTCATTGTAAGAACAGATCTGAATAAATCAGAGGTTAGAACAGAAAGTTGGACTGGTCATTTAGCAATTAAAATACCCTAGCAGCAAATGTTCAGCAGAGCAGCCTCAACTTTCCAATGTGGTTTTAAAAAATGCATTGATTATTTTGCATAAAAGGAAGTTGGTTCATTGCAGTGGCTGCAGGTGGCCTCAAAATGTGCTTTGTCACCAAAGAGTCATTCTGTTGTAAGAATGTATGAACGTCATGGGGGCTGTTCATAAACTGCAGGGGGTATTCATAAAGGTAACAAACTTTTGAGAAATTTACATGTGTAATTCACTCTGATACTTTAGAGTAACTGTTGGCTATTCACAAACTCCGAGTGTAAAGTTACTCAAAAGCGTAAGAGTAAATTACACTTGCAAATTACTTGAAAGGTTGTTACCTATGTATTGTGCTACCTTTTAAAACCATTTACCACCATGTGAGCGGGAAAGTGGGCGCTGCTACAGCTTTCAACTATTTAAGACAGGAGTCTATCCAAAACTATGGCCGATACTGTTTCTTTGAGTCCGATGCACAAAGCCATTTTGTGGTTGCAAATCCTGTCATTTTATGAATCCTGTGCTTTGCGACCACAAAAATGTCTTTTTGCTACATACTTGACCCATTTTATGAGACAGAAACGATTTAGGGTTTGCAAAATGGGTTTACTGATACATTCTGAAACATAATTAGAAAAGGGCTTGGGGATCACCTCCAGATTGCGATTATAAATATGTAAATTGATACTTGTATAGCGCACTACTCACCCGCAAGGGTCTCAAGGCGCTTGTAGGAATACCGCTGTGGAACCCATCCCGGCTTACCCTGTGAGGCGTTCACTCCTGGGCACCCCCAAGGTGGAGGCCAGGCATCCTTAGCGTTGTGGGGGCCGTTGTGGAGATATTGCCCAGAGTTGCAGAGTGGGACTCCATGATTGGAATAGGCACCGAGGCGAGAATTATCAGGTCTGTGGAATTTTGAGCCCAAGACCCGCCGAGGCGGGGAATTGAACCCTGGTCCCGGGGTAGACCTCTGCATCAGGGTCTGCCGCTCTAATCATTGAGCCACACTTCTCCACTATAGTAAATAGTATGTATTAGTGGTTTGCAAGCAACTGTAGTTGCAAATCATTGAAAAAGTAACTTCCTTCTCAAAAGAGGTGGTAACCCATTTGCACAGGGAAAGCTATCCCCATTGAACAGCTTCCCCTTTTGGAATTGTATAGGAGGGCATGAAGGGGAGCAGGCAGTCGTTATTGGGCACACTGTATGTTCCCGTCAATGCAGCCGCTGCCCGTGCAGGTAAAAGCGGTGGGGCCAGGTGGGGGGGATTCTGAAAGATGACCATGAGGGAAAATTAAATAAATAATTCATTTTCCTCGTCATCGTCTGTCGAAATCCACGACCCCCTACCTGGCCCCACCGCTCTTATCTCCACAAGCCGCGGCTGCCTCATTGTCTTCCTAAGTAGATTTTATTAAAGCAGCACTGTTTTTTTAAGGAATGTGGACTGCTTTAAGAAAACAAAAAGAAAAAAGAGTTCACATTTGGGTCTGTGGTTCCTTGCCAGCATCAATCCTTTCTTTATAGGCACTCACAGGTGATGCAAATCGCGAAATGCCTAATTAATATTAATTATGCAGGTCCTTCTGTGACCCCCTGCAACTGGAGATTTTGCAATGAGACTAAATAGTATATAAATATTACAGACTGCATGAAAAAATGTCTGTGCACAGCTTAGGACCACGTTTTGCACCACTCTTTTGGTACATTGGGCCCAAGATGAGAAAAGGCCCTTGGAGGCGTAATAAAGGGTATGACTAGTTTAGACAGGGAAGGAGTACGTTGTTAACCCTGTTGTATTTATAAGCTGCTTTAGACAGCAACCGTGATATTTTAAGTTCTGCACCAGTAACAGCCTTGCCATTTTGTAAAGCATGGTTTTGAATTACCTAAAATAACTTTTCACCTCTGTGCTCTGAGACACTCAGCATCATGTTATACATTTTTAAAAAGTCTGAAGCTGAAAGCTTTTTCAGGTGAAACCTAAGAAGGATAAAGTGGCCCTGTGAGTATTGAAGCGATAGGCAGAAGCAGAGACTTGATGAACCTAAAACAATATCTGCATTAGCAAAAGACACAACCACATACAGAATTATGTATGACCGAAGACAGTGCGTAGTCTAGTCTTTACACACTGCTGCCAAGTGCTTTGATGCCATTCGCAGGATGTAGCTATCGAGAATGCTGTGAGTGAACTGGTGCTGGGACCTATTGATGTGGGGGCCCACAGCATCCCAATGATGGCTGCTTTTTGCTACCCAAACAAGGGCAGGGACATTTCCTTGCTTTTAGGAGAGTCCATGTGTGAAATCTTTAGAAAGTCCCTACTTTTTTAAACTGCACTTTCCTTGGAGGTATATTTTAGTCCATACTTACAAAAACCTATTAGTCCCAGAATGCAACATCCTGTTGGCTAAAACGCCCACTCTGGTTAAAGGTATTAAACATCGCATGGGGTATCTTGGAAGGTATGTTTACATGCTATAACTGCTTCATTGATGGTCCTAGACAACGGTATTGAGCAAAATGTTTGAGTTAATGCTCAAAATCAGCTTCAATAGATAATTAATATATCAAAGGAAAAGAGTCAGTTCAGTTCAAGTCACTTTATTTCGTCCACCGGGGCCATAAAAGTACAGACAATCTAAAATGCATATAATTAATTGAACACACCTTAAATTCAACAATAAGACAAGTCAAAAGTTAAAAATACATACAGTTTCACAGTTATTATAAATGATAAAGAAAAATATTTTGGGTCATGACTAAAGTGCCTTAGTCATCTAAAAAACATATACAAGTGTACACAGTTGCTTATAATAAGGGACGGTACCAGTATATCAGGATATTAACAAAACGCCAATAATGACTTACAAAATAACAGCACACTTGTGTAGAATCATATAACAGGGCAACAAAGAACTTTACTGCAGAGCACCCACATAGCACCCAGGAATTTAGAGATGAAATGGCTATTGCTGGGTGAGGATCTGATCTAAGAATACAAAGGGCTTCCTGATGTGTACATACTCCTAGTAACGTACATACAGGTGCGAGCCAAGTTTGCCGAGGCGATGTATAGCCTGGACAGGCTAACAATACATGGGAGATGCTCTCTCTTTAAAGGTTGCAGGCAGGACAGCAAGTGTCTCCTTTTCCCGCCCAACCAGAAGTACACTCTGAGGGATAGAGTGACTATTCGGAACTGGAAATATAATTTTCCATTGACAGGAACAGATACTAAATGCCAGAATGACTCAAACCTTGTAGACTTGATGTCAATGAAGTCACTGGTCAGCTTAGAGCAGGTTGCTCTCCGAGATTCCTCAGCTACCGCCAGCGACTATTATTTCTTTTTCAACACAGCCTGGTTGGAAAGAAGTTGAAGCCTGGTGATCCTTACACATCATGCTGACTTCATGTTTGAGAGCCATGGACTTTTATAAAATTGGTCAGTCTTCATGACATCCTTTTGATTTCCACATAAAGGGCAAGCTTGGGTGTGGTCCACAGGCATCTCCAATACAGTAGTGGCCGTAGGAGGATTTTATCTGATGCCCCTGTAACTCCCAAATCACTAAACAATTGATATATTAGGGTAGTAGGTGGAAGGGAAGTAAGATTCTTAAGAAATGTATTCTCATTTTTAATAAGGTTGTCATGTTTAGATAAAAAACATATTTCAGCCCCACATAGAGCTGATCCCAAAGCCTTGGGCTCAAAGATCTTAAGTGCAGGTGAATTAAGTTTGTTATGGGATAAAGAAAATTCCTTGAGTATCACACCTGAAATCTGTTTGAGTTTAGTGGTTACCTTATTGATATGAAGGTGCCAGGACATGCCCTCCTCAAAAGTGACCCCTAAGTATGCAAAAGAATCAACCATTTTAAAGAGAACTTCCCCATGCGTTGTCCACCCTTCAAGAATCTGAGTTTATTAAAGTACGTCACTTTGGTTTTAAGAGTGCTGATCTCCAAACCATGTGCAGCCCAGAGCTCATTAACATGAATCAGAAGTTTCTGAATCCAGATGGGGCAACCACTTCCACTTGAGACAAAAAAAAATAATGTCATTAATAAAGAGTGAGAACAGAGTGAGAGCAAGGACACATCCCTGGCAAACGCTCTTGCGAACTGGTACCCTTTCTGTCAACTGAGCCTGCCACTCCCCCAAGCGGATACGCGCATAATTATCCTTGTGCAAGTAAATTAAAAGTGGCAAAATGTCATGGGGCATTGCCAGATAAGCCAAGGCACTCCAAAGGCCCGGTCAGGGAACCAAATCAAAAGAAGATTTATGTTGATGAAAGCAACGTAAAGGCTGCCCCACCAATCAGAACTGTTCTCCAATAGATTAACACATAGCTGAAATCCTGGTCGATGGTTGCGACTCTACACCAAAAGCCTGCTTGAAATGGACAGAGAACATCAATTCCAACCATCCAGTCTTGAATTTTATTAAGAAGACAATGACCCAATTTTTTTAATGCATTCTATAAGACTTATTGGCCTGTAGTTGGAAGCTACGGAATGGTCGCTTTTTTATTTATAGGTAATACTATGACGCCTTTCCACGAATCAGGGATGGTTGCAATTGCATTGGCTAGGACTAAGATATAATGCGACCAGGCCTCTATGTCAGATAATAAACATATCTGCTGGAATACCCTCAGGACCAACTGCTGATCCGCCGAATACAGCTTTCAGGGGCTGGACAATATCAGCAATTTCAAACATAGGCGTAGCACTAGTAATTGTCTGGGAGGCTGTAGTAGCTATTATCTCTGTAGAGTCAACAGAATCATCACAATAGAGATTATGAAAATAGTTAACCCAATCACAAGCGCCAACGTTATTGGTAGAATCCAATGTAACTGTAGAACGGCCTGTGACACCGACAACCTGAATTTAGAATGGTCACCGGTAGAACATATTTCCAAAAGGGCCATCCACCTCTATTCATTCCAATCTCTTATGGCTTTGGAAATTGACTTTTTGTATTCCTTCCTTAGCACCACAATATGGGCCATATCTTTAGTTTTTATGGCATTAACTAAAGAGCGATTTGTTGTACAACATTCTTTATTGTACCAAAATTGCTGTTGATCTACATTATTCCGATTCCATATATTTGGAATGGTAAAAAGGGATAGAATGCACTCAAAGAATGCCCCATGTATAGGCATCATTTGATCAGGAATGATGGCTTGCACCTCCAAATGTGGCTAAGAATTTATTCAATGTCCTCATGGATAACAGCCAGAATTTCAGGGCGAGCGACAATCTGGTGCAATTTCTGATGATGTTTGCCTGCAATCAAGGCAACTTCCCTAGTATAGGAAACTGGGTGACAATCTGAATGAATGAGCTCACAGAAAACCTGAAAAGTTGCAGATAGGGGGTTATGATCACTTTCAGTTCATTCTTTTTTTTATTTTTATTTTTTTATTCTCATTGCAAGAGTCATACAATAATAACACAAAACAATTCATACAGTGTTACCATCATACATTAGAGTTCCTAATAGATAATAAATGCAGAGGAATCAATTTATGACAACAAACTAATTTTTTTGGTACGTAAAAGATATAAAAAATCGCCACATTTAAAAAAAAAACCAGTGGTCTAGAGAAAAAAAAAGAAGAAAAAAAAAGATAACAATAATACATTCAGATAGTGATATCAAAAAAAGTTCCCCAAATTCTCTCTCTTTTTCTCAGAGAGCGCGGCCCCATTGTTTTTGCTAATGATATTTCCATCGTGTGTATTTCATTAACTAAATTCCACCATTCCATAACATGTGAAGGCTTCAAAGATATCCAAGCCCTGGCTATAACCAATCGTGCACAAGCAATTAATATAGAGATCAGATCTTTATGTGGGCTATTTAAATCCTGTATATCGAGTAGGATGGCCTGTACGGAAAATGGTAAAACAATTATTTATTTCTGGATAAGTATACCTTCTATTCCTCTCCAGAATTCACATAGGGCAGGACAAGAAACATACACGTGAGCCAAGTAAGCAGCAAATAAATCGCATGTAGGACATTTCGTACGGTCGCTAAGATCATTATTAGTTGACCAGCCTGAAAATCTTTGAGGGGTATAGTAAAGTTGGCATACCGTTCTATAATGTTAAAGTCTTAAATTATAAGATTGGACTACCTGATTAATTTGACAAAAGGAAGCAGATATTTGGTTTGATGTTATATTCATACCCATCCTGGTAGTCCATTTAGCAGCAAGTCTGCAACAGTCATCCGTTTTTACCTTACTCAGGCATCTATATCCCTCGCTAATAAGTGCTTTAATTTTATTTGAATACAAACAATTTATAATGTCAGACTGGCCTACTACTTTCAGTTCATTCTAACACAGTCCTGTCAATGACTGCTGGCCATAATCTCAGATCGACAAGAATATAATCTATGCATTTTGAGTGGAAAAACCTGTTAAAACTAAGAGTCAGACCATCAGATTTGTAGGACAAGTTGTTTGTAATCCTGAAGCCTTTAGTGTTTGGAATTCATTAAGGAACAGTTAGAAATACGTGATTTTCCAGTATATTTATTATCTAGTTCTCAAATATATTTTAAAATGTCATGCCCTTTTTAGGTCTTGCTACAGGCTGCTCTAGTTGTTCGGAAGTACTCAAACCATCAGTTCTTTAAGAAAGTACAATAAGAGATTGTATAGACAGATAGTGGACTTTCTGTCATCCCACATCAGCTGTTGTCTTTCCTGTGTTTTGTCATGACTTGCCATTACTTGGATGGGCTGTCAGTCTATTAAGTCCATGGTATTTTGTAGATGGCTACATTGACCCATTTGGGTTTCCATTACTTTTTGTGATGGGTCATTAAGTAATTCCTTTCTTTAATTTGAAGATGTGACATGATGTTCACCTTGTAATTGAGAGACTGTTTGTTCTTTTATTTGTTTACTTTTCTGACACTTTAACTGCCAATTTGTCTTTATTCTTTAAATTCTTCCCCACAGCTCCTCCAGAAGGTTGAAGTCTCCATTATTCTTATCTATGATCAGCCAGTACCAGCAGGAGACCGCCCTCTTCAAGCTCCTTCGAGCTCACTATATGCTGCTTCTAGCCGCGGGCATACCCCTAATTTACCAGATCTTAAAGGCTGAGATATGCCCCTGGGAACCACTTAGAGAGTTTTTGCCTAATATTAGCTTTCCATTCTGCATCAGCTTTGCCCACCTCTGTACTCCTGCTTCCTTCTTTAGGTGGACTCACTTAACAAATTGTCGGACAATCAGAAAGCTTAGTTAGACTAAGATATAGAAATAAAAGCAGTGAGGAAGTCAGAGAGGGAATGCTGCGGGACCAGCCGGCTCCAAATTAGTTCTATCTTGCCTTCGTGGAGGTGATAATCCCTTTTTTGACACAGCAATTTGGTGGGGGCATCACTTCTACCTTCATGGGGAGAGGCGGTGGTCATCTTAATGTTATAACCAGGTAAAAACCGCAAACCGTTTAAGTCATATAGATCTATTTCATTTTTAAAAAAGGATTACAAGCTGTTCAGTAATATTTTAGCCAAAAGATTAAGTCTGGGTGTGGGGACTCTGATTCACAAGTTTCGGAAGGACTTCATAAAGGGTAAATACCTTCATGAACTCATGCATGAGCTAATTTTCATTGTCAATCTCATCACTACCTTCGGGATGCTCCTTGCGGTTGTCACCTTAGACGTAACAAAGGCGTTTGATGGAGAAAATTGGTCTTATTTGAATGGCATTCTAAAAATTAGCGACATAGGGGAGAAATTTAGAAGTGTGATCCAAAGAATTCATCCCACTCCCTCAGCGAAAATACTTATTAATGGTGGTACGACAGAAGAGTTTAAGATCTTGGGTGGGATGACACAGAGTTGCCCTCTTTCCCCCTGCTATTTAATCTATACATTGAACTGCTTGTGGGGAAATGCAAAGAGTAAACGGGTATTGTCCCATTTACGTGTGTGAGGTGGGAAAAAAGATCTCCCTTAATGCTAATGCATTGATGATATCTACTTCCAACTTAAAAGAGTACCAGAAGAAGAGGAATTGAAGCAGGACTTGAGGAAGGTATAATACAATGCTGTTAACATCTCCAAGACAGAGATAATGAGATGGAATATGGGGGAGCCTCATCCTGAAATAAAAAAGATGAGATACCTGGGAATCAAAATCGTACATGAAGTGAACAAAATAGCAGAGCTTTATTTTAAGAACGTTATTATGGCGGTAAGGCTCTCATAATCAGTTGGTCTCATTTACCTCTAATGATCTTTGGGAAGGTAAGCCTAATAGAAAAACCTGTCAAAATGCACCTTCCCTTTCCATACAATCTCCTTAATTTCTAAGAAAGAAGGGCTAGGAAAGCTTCAGGGCAGCATTAGTTCATTCATATGGGTCTCCAGGGGCCCGCACATCTCATGGAAGAAACTGAAAAGGAGACATGAGGAGGGAGGGCTTGAGTTCCTTGGACCTACAGTTTTATGCTTGGGCCTTACAACTGAAAACTGTAAATGCCTGCTAAAAGAATCGGTAGCAAGTGGGAGCCTATATGAAGCGATGCTGAAAGACCTCAAGGGGGCAAATCTCGTTTTTACACACTTACTCTTTCAAAACAAAGTGAGGTTGAAAGTGCTTCAAGCTACGGCCTATGTTTAAGCACAGATAGGGTAAGCTATTAAGGGGATATGTTATAGCAATCAAGCACCAATCGGGGATTCCCTGAAAATACCAGAATGTCTGATGTATAAATTAGCAATCCCAATCAGGGATAATGTAATTTTACTTGTCAAATCTTGACCCAGTACTGTACACACAATACTAAGCTCTACACATAGTCGTACAGCGTGCGGCAACAGTAACCAGGCTGAAATAGGGAGTTAGTATTGAATGCAACAGAGTGATATAGCACTTGCGATAAGTATTAGATTTTAAACCAGATTTGAATGCCGGGAATGAGTGGAGAGAGCCTTAGAAGCTCGTAAAACAAGCTCTACAGGATCATAAACCCAATATATACATGATTTTCACTTTCTAAAAGCCCGAACTGTACACAGTAACAAGCCTTGTAGGGATGAATAATCAAAATGCAGTGTGTAAAATTACAAAATTATTCATGAATGTCTGTGCAAACACGAGATCAACGTTGTATTTCCTTGTCAATCGCAAAGAAAATGATGCTTAAAGATGCGTTCTTTGGTTCCTTGCGATTTGCTAGGTAATGGCATTACTTGCCCGCATTAAGTATTTATATTCATTACTGAATGCAACATGGAAGGCAGCGCTCTCCGCTTCCTGCCCCCCATGAGGTACTCTGCTTTGATAGTAATTGGTATGTGAATCATATTTACTTAACTCCAGACTGTCTACACAATTACCTTAATGGATTTATTCTTGTCTTATCATACATTGACCTTTTAAGGGCATTGCATTTTATGGTCATGCACTATTTGACATTTTAATTTGTGTATTCTTTTTGGATCTTCTTAGGATATTACCTATTTGAAGTTTTAAGCTTTTCAGATGTGCAATGCTGTAGGTTCTCTTCCAGTGTATTGTGTTGCTAAATCCTTTTGTGGTTTTAATTGACTGGAATAAAGGTTTTTTTATCTCTACTCTGCTTTTCAGAATCACGTGATCCTTATCAACCCCAGACACACTACTGCACTGTGCATACTGCAATGTGCATACTCTCATTAGGACTTTCTATTTAGAAAGTTTTGTAGAGCACATTCTTGACCCCATCCAGAATGGCAGAGCTCTTCACAACCGGTGAAAAACAATGGAGCAAAGAGCATGTGATACACCAGACAATAAGGCAAACAGCAAGTGGTCAAACATAGTGAAAATAAGACCATGAAACAATGCACTATAACCGGGCATCAGTGAGCACAGTGAGTGAATGTGGAGATCAAAAATGCATATAAGAGAGGTGGTCATATTTAAGACACGTCGTCGGTGTAGGCAGCTTTCCTGTAGGAGAAGTGTGGCTCAGGGGTTAGAGGCGGCAGACCCGGAAGCTGAGATCGGCCCTGGACCAGGGTTCAATTCCCCGCCTCGGCGGGTCTTGGGCTAAAAATTCCACAGACTCGATAATTCTCGCTCCGGTGCCTTCTCGACTCACGGGTTCACACTCTGTGACTCTGGGCAATAGCTTGCTTAATCTCCACAACGGCCCCTCGCGGCAGGATGCCTGGCTTTCACCTTGTGGATACCCTGCCGGGGTTAACTCACAGGGGAATACCAGGACGGGTTCCCTAAGCAAGCGCCGGGAAACCCACTGCGGGTAGCTGTGCGCTATATAAGCTCAAATACACACACACATACAAGATAATCATAGACTCTGAAGTTGACTAACTCAGCTGTGTGTCTGCCGAGCCTAAAAAGTGCCAGAGGAACCTATCTCACAGGGCCAAGCATGGCCCACCTCACTGAGCCTAATTAGGCCCAGGGGACCCATTCCCTGGTAACAAAATGCACATAAAATGAGAGGGGGCCACGCTGCCCCACTCATCGAGTCTAAAGAACACCCAGGTACCCCATCCCCAGGGCTGTGATTCAAATTAAAAGGTAGAGGGGCCGCTCAACCCTCCTTCCTGAGCCTGTAAACACCCCAAGGTCTCCATCCCCTGGGACCGGCTCAGCGACTGTCCTCAGAAGCCAACTCCGGGACACAGTAGTTTTCCAACAGATGTTTGTTTACCTCTGGCAGGAGCATTTTTAAATCTCCTGCCAAATGGGAGCAAACATACAAGTCTGGGAGCAAGCTTGTGTTCTGCTTTCCTATCCGCACAGCTGCAGACAGGGAAACAAAACACATATTGCTCCAGCTCGGTTTGAGCCTTCAAAAGGCAGCTGCTCCCCCTGGGCAGAGTAATGCTGGTTTCCTTACCATGCGTGGAGCCAGCTGTGCCCGCCAGGGCCCCCACCCACCCCATAGCCCCCAATTTGTTATTTGTAGGTGGCACTGGTGGGTACCAGGGCACCCACCAATATTGAAAGCAGGCCCCGGGGATGGGGTCCCCAAGGCAAAAGAAGGCTCAGGGAGGGAGGCTGTGTGGCCCCTCCCCTTTTTATTAAAATACGGCCTGTGAGAATGGGGTTCCCTGGTCATAATAAAGCTCGAGGAGGGAGGCCACGGGGCCGCACTCCTCTTTGTATTGACATGCGGCTCCAGGAGATGGGGTCTCTGGAGCCTAATGAGGCTCAGGGAGGGGGACCACACTGCCCCAGCCTTTTTTAATGGCAGTCAGCCCCGGGGATGCACTCCCAGTGCCTGTTAAGTCTTGGTAGTAGGGCTATATGCACCCCCCTCCTTAATATATATGTTTTGGCCCCAGGTGATTGGGCTCCCAGGACGGAAGCCCAACCCAATGCAGCGCATGCCAATCACTGTGCGAGGCATGTGATTGGCAGCCTTTCGGGGGTGGCTGCCTTTGGCTGCGGCATGGGCCTTTGCTCATCCTCCCACTCTGCACAGCCAAAGGTGTGGGTAGCATGGAGTTGGCTGTCTGCTGGCGGGTGTTGGCCACAGGGCCAGGCCCTTCAGCCAACCTCTTGCCCCACACGGCCAAAGGCGGTGCACAGCATGGGGTTAGCTGCCTAGCTTGGGACTGGCTGCAGGGCCTAGCCGCAGAGGAGGGATGACAGGTAAGAACGTAAGTGATTTTGGAATGTGTCATACCTCCTGAGATGTTTAAATAAAATATCTACCTTTGCATACATTGTGTTGATATTTGGCATTATCTGTCTATTGGCAATGAAATAAGGAAGCAGATTATTGCATTCAAGTGGCCACCCACCCTTGAAGTGAGGTGCTGGCCATGCGAGCAGTCTCACATTGCTAGATGGGCCAGCTTGAAAGGGTCAGTGTGTGGGCTGTTCTTTATTTTGGTCACGTCATGGCCCTCCAGGACCAACAATAACCCACATCTTGGTTCCCTTCAGCTGACACATTCTGTAGAGACAGGATGCCCGAAAGGCCGGTTCAACATTGGCCTTTGGAATACTTTGAACCACAGCTGTACCGCAGCTATTGCAGAAAAGTCCAGGGCACAGCATGATTTAGGCTACAGTGCTGCTGAAAAGCCTTGATGATAAGGGAAGCGTTGGAGCCTACTGGATAGGCACACGCAACCATGATAGGGTTGTTCTCTAACAAACACATATGGTTGGTTACACGAGCATGTGTTGTGCCCATAAGCCAATATGTGGATTTCATCAGAAGTACAAAATAAATACATTAAATTCTGATGCCCCCAAGTGCCCTCGAGCACATGCGATGAGATTCATTTTGCCGAAGGTGTCCTTGGAGACTGCTGATCATACCAGTTTTGGTAACTCATTTAAGGGGTTGGCACAGTTGCCAACACATTTTTGACAACAAACTCAAATCGTTTCCCAAGTCACTTCCTATGATTTTACTTTCTGTCATGCCTCTTTCAGTGACGTCACAAGGGCAAATATTGTGGTTTGACTCTTAAATTCGTCAGGAAATATTGAAGGTTTCTCCTAAGCTACCAAATGTCTGTGCAGCCAGCGCACTAGAGTAACCATGAAGCTCCTTGCCAAAATGCTTTAAAAAAACTTAAATAAATAAATTGAATAAGTACATATCTGAGGCTAACAGTACACTATTTATCTTGGCACACTAATTATTTAAACAAAGCAACTCACTTTTCTCATCAGGAGAGCATAGTGAGACTCCCTGCACTGAAATTATGAAACTTTAATAGCGGTATTTGTCTACTTTAATTAAACACATTGCTGCTAAAATTATAGTTGTGTGCAACTATATATTTTAAACACTGACACAATATCACAGGGACCCAGTCTGAACTAATTGCAATTTTAATCCGAAATGTAAAAATAACTTTTTGTGGTACAGTTTAGTATTGAACATTCTCCTGCTTTGCACTTAGCTATGAGTGTGAAACAAGCAGGTAGGTGAGACAAAGCATATATACATATTTAAATACAGCTCATTTTGAAAAAGGAATGGCCTCTGGGTTTTAAGGCCGCAGTGGACCTGCCTTTTTCACAAAACTGTGTAATATGGCATAATACAAAAAGCTGCAAAGTAGTAGCCAAAAATACAGAGTTGTTCCAGACTGTAGCTGTATTTATTTTCAGATGAACGTGTTTGTAAAAATACACCTGCACGTTCCTTCATTATCCAAAGGCTTGGCAAATATAAGGGGGGTAGATACTACAGTAGGACTACTAACCACATACTACAAAATGCTATTCACAAACATATGGCCCGCAACTCCCCCCCCCCCCCTTGTCTGTGCATCTTTTCAGATATGTGAGCGGAGATCGCCACACAAGTAGGTATATGTACTGAAAGTGGGAGGGACAAGGGGAGTGAGTGGCTATAAGAGGGGATGTGCTTAAATGTAATCGGTATAGGGACATTTAAGTGAACTTTAGAGAGATACTAGCCGTTGACGTCGATTCACCAAAAGGCCAAACTTATCAGAACTGGCATCACACATCCTTTGACCTTATTGACATCAAAGGAAGTGACATCATATGACCTTTGACCCTGAAACTTTCCAGGAAGTCATGTGACATGACCTTCACCCTCATGACATCACAATAATTGACATCTCTGATGTTACACTATAAATAAGTCATTACTATAAAAATATAACACATTTAGGTGCTACCATAAACTTTGAAAGTGGTATAAGGGGGAATATGTGCTACAATACTCGCCCTACATTTTACTGAGCAAAGTGAATGAACCAGAGCTCTTTTGAATGGATTTACGGGTAAAGCTTTTCCCATAAGAAGAATTTGAAACAAATGGGTCAAATTGTGCATTTTAAAGCAACATTTTCATATCACATCCATCAGCTAAAAAGCCATGAGCTGTGAAAGGGCACTTGTTAAATATATAGGTCCTTTCATGGTGTGCCAAGTAATGAAACCTGACGTCCCATAGGAGTTATTCCCCTTTTTTACAAAATTGCTGTGGGTACCCCCATATGCCAAAAATACACTACTTTGTACAGGGGCCAGCATTTTGTTATGGGTGCCCATAATATTCCAGGCCTGGAATTTCTTTTTTGAAAACATTTTTTATTAAGTTTTGAGAGCACCACATGGGCAAAGGCCCGACAAAATTCACATAAACAACATAGTATTACAGGGTTACCAAATATGGAGTTATCTGTGAGTACACTTTGTATACAAAACAAAAGAAAACACACTGTACGCAGACTACCCCACCTGTTTTGGGGGAAAGCCCTGTGCCTGGAATACAGCCATTTCAGCTCCCATACACTTATCCAGTTCTCCTCGCCACTTTCCCATCGTCGGAGGAGAGATACCCTTCCATAGTTGAGCAATATCCTGTTTGGTGATAGCAAGGGCAAGGAAGAGTAGATGTTCCTTTAACCGGTTGCCACTTATGTCTTCGGTACTGTGGAGGAGGGCCAAACGGGGGTCTTGCTGGAGGTCCCAGGATAATACCTCTCTAAGACAGGTCAAGACCCTGCGCCAGAAAGGCTATAGAGCTGTACAACTTCAAACTGTGTGCTAAAAGGTCCCCTACTCCCAGTCGCAGCGCAAGCACAAGGGGGACGCCACAACTCCCATCTCCCAGAGGCACCACCGGGTGTAGTACACACGGTGTACATACTTAAATTGTATATGACGGAATCTGGATGCTACCGCAGCACCCCGGGAACTAGCTATCGCCTCTGCCCAGTCATCGTCCGTCAGGTCTGGAATGTCTTTCTGCCATGCCCTCCTCGTCTTATGCAGGGTCGTATGGGTGTGCGTTAATAGTGTCTGGTATATTTTTCTTAGTTTATGGGCGCCCAGATCCCCCATGAGAAGTCGACCTTCTAAAGGGTTGAATTCAGGGAGATCAGGTGTATTTGCCAGAGAGGGAGTCAATGCACATGTCAAAATACTGGCTGTACTCTATTTCATGGCCACTGAGTCTTTCCAGCGGCTCAGTTCTGACAATGTAGGTATTTCAGAGGCAAGCGCAATGAGATCAGAAGTGCATGAACCATGATGCAAAGAAGCAAACTTTTCTGGGATGTGATGTAGTCTGGCCACACCCTTTTCCCTGCCCAAACTGAATTTCATGACCTCCTCTACCATTTCACGCGTTCCTGATGTTCCTATTTATGATTACACTTCAAGCGGTCTGAGTCGGAGGGTACAGCTTGAGCTGGCGATTCCCGACCGACTGCAGACGTTAAGATGCGACTTGTAAATAACCTCTGGGAAAACCAAAAGTCTCAAAGTTAGACTTTTTTCTCAGATTGCCTTTGTGAATTGGGCCCTTTGTTTTCTGAACAAAACATTGCACAGAAGAAGTTAATTTCTGATGTATGCCTCTCTACATTGACATAACGTTTTGCTTCTTCTATCTACAATAAATTATTTTAGTACCCCCTTGTGGCATTATTTTCCCTCTCTGTTTCTTTATACTTTGATTTTATGCCTTGTGCTTCCTATGTCCATTCGATTTCTCTAGCTCTAAGTCCCTCAGTACCCACTTAGTCTCTGGTGCCTTATTCTGTCTCTTAGTACCCTTTCCTGCTCTCAGTACATTTTTACATTTTGTGTCCATTCTTTCTCTCTTTGCCCTTTTTTTCTCAGTGCCCCTTCTTTCTCTCAATGCCCTTCTTACTTTTTGTGTCCTTGTTTCTTCCCACAGTCTTCCTGTCACTGACGTGACTCACTGGTCCCAGTTGCCATTGAAATACATAGTTGTGTGAATCACTCCTAAATGCTCATCTGGCCTTTGTAGGTTTTAACGCTCTACAAAGATAAAGTAGTCCATCTTTAGTTAGTATCAGTAGTCCATCTTTAGCATCAGGGTCTTATAGGCTATAAAATGGCATATCATACTCATATTGAATTTCTCTAAACTATGCAATGTCGGACTCCTGGGTTTAAACATAGGGGGGGCAGCGGCGACCAGCTAAGTTAAGCGCGGTGGGGCGGGCAAGGCGTTGCAGGGGGGTAAGCAGACAGACGACAGAATAGGTATTATTTATTTATTTAACTATACCTATTCCGTCGTCGGTCAGCTTCCCCCTATGCAGCCCCTTGCTCCGCTGCATCATGCTTACCTGAACCAGCCCCCGCTGGGGCTGAGTCTAAGCTCACTATTAAAATACCTTGCAGGATGATTGGTGGTGGTGGTGGTGGAATGGGTTCACCCATTTGCCAAAGGAAAGGCACATTTGATTCACACATCCAAAGTATAGCTTGCTGTGGAAATACATTGTCATTATTTTAGCAGCTTGTTTTAAGTAACCGTCTTTCAAGTAGGGGTGGGGCTGATTGTCGGGATTTAGTGGTGGTCAGAGGCTTACTGAGTGATGGTACCAGCCATCTAGAATTGATATTCAGGTTATGGTCTTCACATCTGAAAAAAGGACTTGCAGGAAAGATGGGTGTGTGGTTTCAGGAATGAGATGGCTGTGAGTGCTGCAAGTCAGTCTTTTGGTCACTGGCTGGGCTGAGTGCAGGAGTCATTGTCGAAATAGCAAGAGACCTATAGTTCAGGACTGAGGTACATTCAACTAGCTGTGTATATATATGGCTAATGGAATATTATGCTGTATTGCAGGTACACGCCCAGAGCTGGGTGTCATTATATATATATATTTTTTTTAATGTTCTCAGGAAAGTTACACTGATTCCAAAAAATAATCATACGACATGGTACAGCAGATAATAATACAAAAAACAACAGCAAAAAGAGAAGCAGAGAAAGAGAAAAAAAGAACAAGAAAGAAACAGGAAAATACCAAGGACAAAAAGGGGCCAGGGAAAACCAATGGAGACAGCCATTTATAAGATCAAAAACAACAGATAATATAGCGTATATTTTCTTTAAGCTTAAAGACAAAAGTTACCCCTAACCTTGCTGCTCCACCAGAGGCCCCCAGATTTGCAACCCTTTTTTCCTGGCTCTACGTCCCTTGCATTTATCAAGTGCCATCTCCAAGTTAAATATATGGAAAAGTCTGGCGTGCCAAGCCTTAAATGTTGCGGGATCTTCATCCTTCCACTTTGAAGCAATCAATATGGGTAGGGTTGCTGTCACCATAAAACAAAAATAAACTTAGGATACTTCTAGCTGCAAGGACTCATCCCAACCAAATAGAATTAAAGTAGGAGTTAATAGGGCTATTCGCCCTACAACCTTATACAAGAAATTTTCAGTCCCCTGCTTTACCGCGCCCAGTTTACAACACTCGGCAAACATATGGGCCATATAGGCCGGACCTTGCCCACATCTTTGGCATTTATTAGTCTCCCTTTTCACCCATGCCCAAAGTTTAGCTGGTGTGAAGTATAATCTAAAAATTGATTTAGAATGTTGAGCCTTGAGGTTGGCAGATAAGAGAACCTTCTTAGACAGTTCTAGGGACCTACATAGATCCACATCTTGATTTCCTAGTTTAACTGCCCACCCGCTTTCCATTTTAACTATATCGTCAACACTAGCTTCCATTATCATAGCAAATATTTCCTTCATTTGGGGCTGTTTATTAACTAAAATGTCTCAAAGTGGGTGTTGTATCTGTATGTCTTTAATTCTTCAGATTGCTTTACTGTATTCTATGTTACATGTTCTTAGTTCTTTTCATGATGCGTTGCTGTCAAGTACATTCTGACTTGGATACCTGACTGGACAGCATCGCATCTGGATCTTCTCTTTCTTTGTGGGTTTTATTATTTTGGAGTTAATTCTTTAATAAACTCATTTTCAATCAACTTTTATTGACTTATGTTGTGTTAACATAACTTCAAATTCTCCCTTTCACGTATTTTCTTTTCAATAATGTCTTTTTGTAATGGTTTGATTTTTATGATAGCACTCTTGTTCCACCAGACTTTATTTTTAATCATTACAGTTGAATTTGTAACTCGTACAACCTGTTGTGGAGAACTATATTTAGATGCTCCTTTATTTACTTTTTTAGATTTTTTTATAATAACCCAATCTCCAGTTTCATATTCATTCTTTTCGTCGAAAGGAATTTTTGTACTTAGTTTGTATCTTTTCTCAAAATTATTTCTAACACAATCATCAATAGATTTTTCGGGTTTATAACCTTCAATTTTTTTCAATGAATCAATTTTGTTAAAAAACACAGGTTTTAAAACACTTTTTCCATCTCTACCTTTCAATAAGAAAAAAGGTGTAAAGCCAGTTATAGAGTGTGGAGTATTAAGATAACTCCAAACTTTCTCTTTTATATGTATTCTTACATTCAAACCAGATGATAAAACTGTTTGAATTCCCTCTTTGAAAAATGTATTTGCCCTTTCTACTAAACCATTAGCAGATGGAAAATATAATGGAGTTTTCTCATGCTTAATATATTACCGTTTAAGAAAATCAACCATTTTTTTAAAATAAAATGTGTGCCGTTGTCTGTAACTAATTTTTTTGGTAACCCTTCAAGACAAAAAATTGTATCCAAAAAATAAATTACAACATCAGTTGTTGGAAAGCTTGCATAATCATAGACAATCCACTTTGAATAATAATCTGTTAAAACAATAAGATATTTCATATCACTACTCAAAATATTATACGGCCCAGAAAAATCTATTGCCAATTTCTCCCAAGGCTGATCTGGCAAAGTATTAGTTGAGGTAGCAGTTCTAGTGTTTTTCCAATGTTTATCCGATAGTAAACATTCAGGACATTTGTTAACGAATTGATCTACATAAGAATCCATACTTGGCCACCAGTAATATTTTCTAATACATTTTTTTAGTTCCTGACATACCCGGATGACCAATATGTGCTTTTTTAATTAAACCATCAAAAGATTCATTGTAGGAATAAAAAGACCATTTCTTGTCACAATATCATTTTCTAAACTTAACTCTGAAGAAACTTGTAGGTAAGGAACCAAACATTTCTCTAAATTTCTTAATGGTGGCCACCCAATGGCCACCCATTTGTAATATACTTCTTGATTTTAACAAGTACATCATCATTCTTATATCCATTAATCCAATCATTTTCAGAAATTACTCCCAATTTTTCTGAGGCATCTATTGCTGAGACAACAACACATTCATCATCATTAAATTCTGATGTTTCTTTAGCGTTGTCAACTGGCAATCTAGACAAGCAATCTGCTCTAAAATTCGCTCCGCCAGATATAAGTTTAATATCAGAATTGTATTCCTGCAACCATGATATGATTCTTACCAATCTGGAAGATGCCAAACCAGTTCCATTTCCATTCATTAAAAATATCAATGGTTTATGATCAGTAAGTAAATCAAAATGACTGCCCCATAAATAACTTTTGAACTTCTCAACAGCCCATGAGCAGGCCAATGCCTCCCTCTCTATAGTACTGTAGTTTGACTCTGCCTTGCTTAAGGTTCTTGAAATAAATGCAATAGTATTTTCTTTTCCTTTAAAAGCTTGAGTTAACACACCGCCAAGTCCTAGAGAACTTGCATCCACAGTAACTGTGCATTTAACACCACAGTTAAAAGGTTGTAAAGCTGGTGCATTTTTGATCATTTCTTTTATGTTTTTAAAAACATCATCATGTTCCACTCTCCAAATGAACTTGTCATTCTTTCGAGTTAAACATCTACGTGGTTCAACACCAAATGTGTATACATGCACAAAACGTGCATAGTACTCACTGAGTCCTAAAAAAGATTTGAGTGAGACTTTGTCAACTGGTGCTGGTGCATTAGTGATCGAATCAATGAGATTTTGTTTAGGTTTGATACCCTCCTTTGTAATAGAATGTCCCAAATACTCTAACTCATTCACTAAAAAATGACATTCACCTTTTGACACCGTCATTCCTTTTTCATGCAAAATTCCAAAAACTTTACCAAGAACTTTATTATGCTCTTCAATGCCTTTACCAAAGATGAGAATGTCATCTTGGAATGCTTGTACCCCTTTGATGTCTCCAAATAATGAGTCCATTAGCTTCTGAAAAACACTAGCTGCAGAAGCTAATCCAAATGGGAGTCTCATATATTTGAAGGCACCAAAGGTTGTAACAAAGGTAGGGAGATCCTGTGACTTATCTGAAAGAGCAACCTGATGGTAAGCTGATTTCAAGTCAATAAGGGAAAAATGAGTAGATTCTCCAATAGCCATTAACATTTCTTGGATAAGTGGTAACGGGTGGCAATCCACCAAAATGTTCTTATTTAAGGAACGTAATTCGGCACACAGACGCAGTTTTCCATTTTCTTTTTAGCCAAAACCACAGCCGAAACCCACTCAGAAGAATCAGTGGGTTTGATGATCCCATCTTTACATAGATTATCTAAGTGTTCTTTCAATTCCTGCCTAACACTAAGTGGAACACTTCTAACTTTGTGTTTTACAGGTGTTGCACCTTCTTTTAACTTAATCTCACGCACAACTCCTTTCACACGTCCTATCTTGTCTTCAAAAACATCTTTATACTTATTTAAAATATCATCTAATTTGCAGGAAATGTTTTTATCAGTGCACAATTTAACTGCTGAAATAGGAATATCCCCAAGAATTATTGGAGTATCACTCCCAGGTTTGAGCATTATTCCCATTTTTTCTAAATCACGCCAACCAATTATATCACGTCCTTTTTTTGCTACATATACTTTAGTTGTTATTGATCTACCCAACTCAATGTCTTGTCCTCCAAACGCCTTAAGATTAACGTCTGTAAGGAAAAGTTCATTAGGAAAACAATTCTTGTAAAAATAATGTCAGACAAAATAGTTATGGGCGATCCGGAATCTGCCATGACTTCTAATTTTACATTTTCTATAGTTGCTTCACCTAAAGGTGCTTTAAATGACATATCAGAATAAATTATATTTACATTTACAATAAGATTATTAATGTCTTCTTGCAAATCTTCTATTGCATTTACACTTGTGTGAGACACGTTTTTATATTTGAAATTAGTTTTACATAAGCTTTCCAGATGTCCTACTTTTTTACATTTTGTACATCTTTTTCCATGTGCTGGACAATTTGGATTATTTCCAATATGAGTTTTTGAGCCACATCGATAACATATCAAATTTTTCCTAACGTTGAAACTTCCTTTACTTTTACTATTTTCTTGTGCTTTAGGTTTGCTTGAAACAGCACATATTAAATCAGAATTACTCTCAGATCCAGTTATAACTTTCGTTGAAACTGAAGATCTTTTTATTTCAATTGCAATGTCAATTACTTCATTTCATGTAGGATTTCTACAAGCCAATAGACGTTCTTGTACTTTTTTGGGAAACAATGAAACACTAGCTGATCACGTAGATATATATCAAGCATTTCTCCAAATTCACATTTCGATGCTAATATTCGTAAATTTGAAACTTAATCTTCAATGCTTTCATCAGCTAACTGTTTCCTATTGTTAAAACTGTGTCTCTCAACCGTAATATTTGGCTGCTCATAGAACCTTTTTTCTAATCCTTTAACTGCCTCTGTGTAAACATCCCACGGTATGAATTGTCCAGGTGGAGGTTTACCTTCTGGAATGTTATAAAAAATTTCTCTTCCCGCATCTCCTAATAAACCATAAATACTTCTTTTATTTCTATCATTTGAATATTATTTCCCATTTATTGCAATAATGTAGCTTTCAAAGGAATTAAACCACTGTTGCCATTTTACAGGTGGTTTTCCTGCATTCTGCAAAAATGTATTTATTTGAAATGGCGGAATCTGGTATGCCATACTTAAATATCTTATTTAAAATACAAGTTCTTATTTTCTCACAATAAATAATTAAATATTCTCTCACCTTAAAAAATATGAAGATTAACTTGTCATCTTTAAAATGTAAAAGTGTTTCTTAAATTGTTGTTCCTTGTTATATTTCCGTTTTAAAATAATATAAACTTCGTTTTTTTTTAAACTTGTTGAGATCAATTCCTCCAAAATGCTCTTCCTCCGTGTATCGTGATGGTTGCTAAGCTGTTGCTATGTTAAACTAAAATCCAAGATGGCCGCTGCGGCGGGTCACGTTGTGTGACCTAGCACGATGACGACTTTGCGCGATGACGAATCAAAAACACCCTTCACACGCACTTGTAACTCCTCGTGCATCTAAACATAATGACGAATCCAATATCTCGCTTCAAACGCACTTTAGCACGAGCACTACACTCTTGTCATGCTTCGCACCAAGAATCCTCTGTGGCATTCAAAACTCAACAAATGGCAACAGTCAGCGTTGCGGTCTCCCGAAATGATCAAAAGGTAAAGCAATCTTACCCCAAGTTTATCATCCGCAATTTTGTTGATCTGTTGCTCAAATTATCTTCGTTCTTTTTATTCAATTTAAATTATTTTCGATCTTATTCTTCTGTGGGTTTTCAAGCATTTGTCCGTTTTCTTATATGAATTAAATCCACATCAATCGTCCCCAAATTTATGTTGTAATTAACACAACATAAGTCAATAAAAGTTAATCCAGATGCGATGCTATCCCATCCCGGATTTTCCTTGGTACCTACTTTGCCTGCTTTGCTTCTTAAACCATTCCTTCAAATTACGTGAAGCCCAGATCTTATTTGTAAAACAGTGTTATACTTTCCAGATTTTTTCCACCCCCTGCCCCCTCCCACTCCCCTTCCCAGATCCACCCTCCCCCTACCCCCTCTCCCATCCCTGTGTCGTGAAGCAACAGAGCTGACTAGGTCTGTGGGTGATGATTCGTGGTGTTTCCTTGCTAGGGTGACATATGATAAAAAAGAACAGATATTTTCCCCCACTTCTCTCATTCCCCCCACATTATATACCTGTACATTTACTAAATCCCCCCACTGTGTCAACATTTTACAACCCAGTAGTAAAAAAACAAAAAAGAGAAGGAGAAAAAGAAAAAGAAGAAGAGCGTGAACAGTCTTGAGCCCAGGAGATGGTGTCCTGTAAAGTCCTGATTAGATACTGTCCCCTGGCTTCAGTCATTCCGAAACATATCTTATCAGCCGGCACACCTCAAGAGTCATTTGCCCCCGCCGTCTAAAAACTCCTTAGCCTTGATCTCTGAGGTGAAGACTCTAACACGATCATTCCATACAACTTTCAGCCGGGCCGGACTTAGGCTTGTGCCCCCTTTTCCTGGAACTGAGTAATCATTTGGCGTGAGGACCATCTTCGTTCCACTGTTATGTGGCAGACATATGGCCTGGTGAAGAAAGAAAACCCATCAACAGCCCGTTGTGCATCTCCTCTAGCCTTCTCGAACACATTCTGCCTCAACAGGAAGTTCCCGAAGTAAATCAGTATTGCCTGAGGTTTGGCATCAGGGCGAATTTGCTGACGTACATTGAATGGAACTCGGTGCGCGCTCTGGATTTCCTGGGACCACCTCCAACCTTCTAGGTCTGGGAAGGATTTTTGCAGCAGCTGTACCATGAATTGTTTTGCGTCTGATCCCTCCTTTCTTTCCGGGATCCCGAGGAATCGTAAGTTGTTCCTTCTTTGAAGATTCTCATTCTCTTCGAGCTTCCATTGAATATCTACAAGTTGTGCCTCATGCGCCTCCACTTGCCCCTTTGAACCAGCGAGATCCACCTCCAAGGTAGCAGTTCTTGACTCTACTTCGGTCATCCGGTCGCAGATTGTTGGACTTGGCCCTTTTGTCAGGTTCACCCCTGAACTTTTTGCCTCTAATAATGACATGATGTTAGTTGATTTCTGGTCTCTGCGCACTTTAGCACTGTGGCCCAGTGTAAAGTGCGTGCGCTCTCTGAGTGTGTGTGGTGAGATTGGCCTGCCCTCCCATAGGAATGCATGGGGAATATGTGTGTCCATGATAGTTCCTCATGTGTGGGGAGTGCAGGGGCGAGTTTGGTATGTGTGAACTCGTGAGATTAAATGCTGTGCGATGGTGTGCGCAGATTTAATGTGTCTAGTGGAGAAGTGCCACTTTTAGAAGTTCTGCAAGGGATTTTATTTGTAAGAATAATCACCAGATTTTAGACTTGGATCTTATTTACCCATTGAAGTCTATACAATCAAATTGTAATCTGATCTAATTTTGAATTGACTGCCAAATGCGCAGAAAACCTTTCAAAAGGAAATAACTAGAATACAGTATATAATTTCTGAGAATTGTGAAAAACTTGATGAGTATGAAAAAACTTGATGAGTATGAAAAACACAGGAAATTTTATTGAAGAAAAAATATTTCTTTTATATAATTTGATTATAAAATTCATAGGGTACATATCAACATTTTACATTTGTTACAATGCTTCCAAATGAAAAAGAAAAGCTCCAATCATTCTATAAATAATTTGAAAAAGTCCAAACCAATATTTAAAGCAATAAGTGACACTTATTTTGTTTAAAGTAAAGGCCACTTAATCCGTTGTTAATGGATGGAGAAATGGACCCAATAGTCAACGTTTCGGTCTTCTATGGTACTTATCCGTGAGACCTTCTTCAGGACAACACAATTAACATGTGACTGTGACCCCTAAAAACAACATAATGCAATACATTACTATTATGTCCCTAAAGTTTTAAATCTTCAACATTTATAACCATTTACCCGTGCAAAAATAAACAGTTCATTATTTACAAAAATTCTCATCAAAACTTTATCAAGTTATTAAACAGAAAACTCATACTGTCTACTGATTGTCATTTCTTAATTATCATATAGGAGGAGAGATTTCCTGTTCACATTTTAACAGCCTCTCAATTTCAAATATTGGTTCACTTTTACTCCAAAGTGAAATTTCCAAACATTGTATAGACTTCAATGGGTAAATAAGATCCAAGTCTAAAATCTGGTGATTATTCTTACGAATGAAATCCCTTGCCGGCACTCGAAGATATTGTATCCTGCCCAAGCCCGCAAGGGTATATTGGGGTTCCCACCCTTTCTGTATCTCACTTTTAGAAGTTGGCATGTCTGTGCAGTGAATGTGAATTGACTGTCTGGCTTGTGATTGGCTGGAGCTGGCTGGTTTTCTTGGCTCCAGGTGTCAGGATGGGTCTGCCCGGTGGCGAATGGAGAGATCTGCATGTTGATGGAAGGGAGGAGTTGCACCTGGGACCTAAATAGGAGTGAGCCTTCCCTCCACAATGCTGGCTCCACCCCCTGTGGTGTGTCTGATGTCCCTGGCCTGTCCTGAGAATAGGGAGAGGGGCTGAGCAAAACAAAGTGCTCAAGAACCAGTTGCATCTGGTTCGCCCTTTGCCTGCACCTTTGGAGACAAAGGAAATAGGTGTATAAAAGAGGGACTGTGACCCCATGATTTTGCTCTTGTGTTCAACTCGAATCTACCAGAGGCGTGCTGCTGTTGGGGCCCAGGGGAAGGCTTGCCTCCCTGGGCCCTGCCCAGCCCCTGGTTGCCTGGAGGATTTTCCTTGTTAGGAGCTGTTTTGCTCCATCTTTGCTGCCCAGGAAGTCTGGGACCTATTGCCTCCTTTTTGATATTGCCAAGGGTTTGTTACAGCCTTCCTGCACCTTATTTTGGGACTGGGCGCTTTAATTTAACCTCCCTGAGAAAGGGAGAGCCTGGGGGCTGAGCAGCGTGGCGCTGCAGCCCTTTTGAGAGGGATTCCCCCTGCCAGGGGATTCCCCCCTCCTTGTGTTATATGCGGGTGCCCACCCCGCTTATTTTGGTATTTGTGGTGCGCAGGTGCCCACCCTGCGTCTTGGCGCTATTGTTAATTTATGCACGGGTGCCCACCCCGCAACTTTGCCTAGTTAAACGGGTGCCCACCCCGCAGCACATTATTTTTAATTTCGAGGGTGCCTACTCCTCAGTTTTGTGCCACCGAAATTGCCCCAGTAGTCCCGCCGGGCCGCCCCGGAAGTCAGGCAAGGTAGCCTGTGATGGGGGCGGGCCGCGGCAGGACCGGAAAAGGAAGAGTGAAGGCCTCCCGGGGCCCGGTGCTCCAGCAGAAAGCTGCACGAATATTGCGGGTCTCCCATGACCAGGAGGGATCCCTGGAAAAGGAGTCGACCCAGAGCCTTGCGGCTCCATGCTAAGTCCCGGTCCCGAGATGGGGGACCAGGTGAAGACTGGCACATGGAGACGACGGGGCTCTCATGAGGAGAGAGAGCCCTGCCAGCGCCGCAGCTGATTTCCTGCGGGCGGGTCACGAGGCACATTGCTGCTGCCTGCCCCCCGCCGCATCTACAATGAGGAGCCGGTAAGTTGAGACGGCTGGGGCGGGGGGAAGACCACATGTGCACCCAGGGCCCGCAGTGGCGGGCCGGTCCGACGGCAGCCCCTTGTGTTTTAGAGCCGTGTGGCTCTAGCGATGGGCTATGTAGAATGAAGGGGCCCCATGGGGGGTCCCCCACGCACCAGAGTGGTGCCCCTTTTTCAGTGCTGCCCCGGATGGCAGCGGGTCGCTCCACCAATGGGGGCAAATATTTCTTGAAGGGCCAAAGTGGCCCAGGGGCAGTTCCAGGCCCCACCAGTGCCCCGGAGCCTGAGGGCTCCAACTCTGTGCATCATGGTTTTCAGAGCCAGAGGGCTCCAGCGTTTGAGCGCAGTTTGTCCTAAGGGCCAGCGAGAGCCCATGTCGCATTTGTGACTTTCCCAGCAAGTAGTGGGCAGCTGCACCGTTTAGGCATTTCTTTTCAGGGGACATATCTTTGTGAATCTGGGAGTGAGACGCACTCCTTTGCCCTACCTTGGCCATCCACAGCTGCACAGCACTTAGTGCCAGCTGCAGCATTTAGGCCTCCCCATGATTGTTCTCAGCTGCCCAGCAAGTAGTGGACAGCTGCAACGTTTAGGTTTTGGCGCAGTGGCGCAACCTTGACTTTCGCTGCCTAGGCAGCAGCCCTGACTCTCTGGACATAGGGCATTTGAGCCCCTTTTTAGATGGCCAGTTGGCCAGGGGGATGGTTACTTTTATAGGGCGCCAGACCCTAATGTGACTTATGTACTAATGCTTTTGTGTGCTAGGAAATGTATTGTTTATAGTATGTTTTGCGCACCCTGTTTGATACCTCTAGATATGGTTTATGCATAGGAGGTGCTTTTAGCTGTTTAGGTTTTTGTTAGGGAGATGATACTTCCCTGTGTGATTTACGCCCCTAGTGTAATTCTTACTTAGGTGGTTAGGGTCTAATGTATTTAGACTTGTGGGATATTGTGCCTGTTAGGATTTATATTTCAGGATGACACTGAGTATATTGTCTGCCAGTGATTACTGGCTGTGTTTTAAGTTCATTTATATTCTGATACTATTTCTTTACCAAGTACTGATTCTGATAGTGGCCCACCTGGCCCTGTCATGTGTAAATAATCCCTTGTAAATATTGCCCATGCCAGTTAGCACAATGTATACTGTGTGATTACTATCTGATGTGTTTTGAGAATACAAAGGCTAATTTTGATGTAACCTTGTGTGGAGTTCCTTTTGTGGGGGGCCTGGGATGTTGCTGGTGGGTGTGTGCGCAAATGCTTTACACATTGCCTCCAGGATAAGCCTTACTGCTCGTGTCAAGTTGCCAAGGGGGTGAGCAGGGGTTGTTCTTGGCATGTCACTCCCTTGCCCTGACTAGAGTGGGGGTCTCTGCCTGGCTTTGGCGCAAGCCTCAGCCAACCAGAGATCCCATTTCTAACACAGATGTTATTACAAGTTCTTCTGATTTTTCTGACAGCCCCCTGAAGTTTCTGTGCTACATTTTGTGCGCCTTTGCTCTCCATTCGGGCTTCCTCACGGTGTGCTACAATGCACTGTAGAATTGATTCCAATGTGGTGGGTGCCTGAGTTGCATCTGCTTCCTTAATTAGTTGTTTGCCGATCCCCACCAATTGATCCCAGAGGGAATAGTCCCACCTCAGCTCATTCGGTCTAGAATTCTCTACTCTAGGGGCTCTGGAGCTTGTCTTTTGGGTAGCTGGTGTGTTTTGCCTGCCACTAATTCCTTTGTCAGAGCCGCTGTCCTCCTCGCTCGATTCTATATTAGATCACGTATCTGATCCCAGGCCTGACCAAGTGGCATCTGAAAGGGAGTAAAAATCGTTCACTTCTGAGTCAACGTCCTTCTCCCCTGGCAGCCGTGTACCCTTGCAGACCCTAAGGGTTCTTTCTCCATCCTTTTCTCAGTCCCTTTTATTCTTGACTCTTACCCTTTAGGATGTTGACCGGTCCCACTAGATTGCTTGTTCGGGCTCCTCCTGGCATCTCCCGGGCCTCCCCCTCATTTGTGGCATCTCCCAGAACTGCAGAGTCCACTGGGAAGATGGATTTGCTCCCTCCAGTTGAAGCTCACTGCCCCGGAGCCCCCTACATGAAGCGCATTAGACGCAGAAGCACTAGTTTCACCTATAACAGGCTAGACAATGCAAACCTCTATGGAATTCCCCTGGGTTTCTTCTTCTGAAGCACCTATCTCTCCTACGGCTCCCGCATCCCCCTTTAACTCTGGGTATAGTACAGGCAGTCTCGCGTGTATTGCCCCCCATGGTGTCCCATGAAATTTCTCAACATCATTCACTGCCTCCTCTGGCCCAAATGGCGGCTTACCGATGACTTTCCTTCTCTGACCACCGGTTCCACTTCCTGGGTGCTCCTCCATCCAAGCTGCTTGAGCGCCGGGCCCCCGGAGCAAGTCAATGACAGAAAGCGCAGACCGCGGTGGCTGGGGCTGTGAGCCCGCACCCCTCCCTTTCCCGTCTGAAGGATTCTCAACGCGGGGCTTCTGTCTGCGTCCCTGGATTGCTACGGGAGTCGTCTCCGCCTCTGTTGTATCCCTCCTGAGTGAATCGAGCGGAGCAGTCTGCAAAATCGCGGACCGAGAGAGCTCTCTCTCTTGAATCCCCCGCAGCCTGCGAGCAACACCTCCGCTATCTCCGTCAACGCAGATATCCACTCCTTGAAACCAGGTACCGGTGCTTCATATTCCCCAGTTTGGGAGGCTTGCAATCTGGGGTAGCGGGGGGCGGAGGTTAAATCAGGTCGCTAAAATCATGTCACCCCCTGCGAGAGCCACCTACTGCCATCTCACACGGCCACCTTCTTGCTCTCCAAACGATGGATGTCATTATAAGCGCTGGACTAGAAGATTGTACTGTAGGACTGGATAGCGGTGCACTGACAGATTTGTGTGAGTCTCTGTGCATGAATAGCAGGATGTTCTGCTGGAAAGGATCGAGGTGCACCGACAGATGAAGGTGAGCCTCTGTGCCTTGATTAGCAGGGTGTAATAAAGAGCAAATTTAAACCTGTTCTGCAGACCAATTGGTGCTCATGTGACCCCCCCACTTCTCCCCACTTTTCTTCACTCCTCCACCTATCTGTCATCTTCTCTCCGTTCTTCTCCCACCCCTTAATTCAAGTCTCTCCACATTACTGAGGGGGCATGGCCAAGATGGCGGCGAGAGCGGTTGTGCTGTATTAAGCTCCGCTTCGAACCCACTGGAAAAATCCTGCTATCACCTGCATAGCGGAGCAAGCCCTGTAGTCTCAGCAGGGAAGGTGTCTCTGAACCACTCTCCGCAATCGCCGATGCTGGTGAGCAACCTGTGGGGCTGCTGGAGACTTGAACATAGAGAGAGCTGGCATGGAGCCTGCGAAGCACGAGTCTCCTGCCAGGGATGCAGGGAATCGGCGTCGGCCAATATCTACTCGACCCACCCATATATTGCGGCCTGGGCTGGAACCCGGCTGCGGCGACAGCTCCCGACCCTGCTTTTGAACCGCCAGGAGCCTTGACACTGCCATACACGACTATGTTGTTGGGGAGTGCTGCGTCCCTGCAGATCCTGCCCCAGAGCACTGTGTCACCACAGGTACGCTGTACCATGCGGTCTACGGCCGAGATAGACAGACAGCCTTGTGATGTCTGAGATGCTGGAGCAGCGCATGTGTGGAGAGGCACTGGGACCCCCCGTAGTGGCAGCAGGGGCAGTATGACGATCTCGTCTCTGTCCCTTCAGTCCTCCCTTCCTTTTCGCTGCAGAGTGCGGCCTGGACCTGTCCTCCAGCAAATAATGGCTGCACGAATGCGCGTTCCTTGGCCCATTCAACTGCCAGCAAAGGACCTCTGGCCCACGCCTTCCCAGGAACATTAACTCTGCCGGTGCAACGCACACCAGGGCTACATTTGGACCATTCCGGTGGTAGAGACAGGGCACTGGTCCTTTCGCCTACTGCTTCATAAGGCCTCGTGGCTCTGGGCCTGCCGCCAATGCTGACAGAGGGAGTGACTCCTTGGCAAGCCCACAGTACCAAAGGACCACCCACAACCCTGCTTATTGTGGCATTCTATCTTCGCACCTCCTCACCCTTACAGTAGCCTGGCGGGCTGTGCTATTCCCACACAGGCTTGCACTGAGGCCCTGCGATTTCAGACGCACCGTTGGAGGCTCACGAGCTTGTTGCCTGGACTTTTGCACCACACCCTCTGCCGCTGTCTGCCCTTCACACCTAGGACCCAGCATCCTGACAGCACCAAGGTGGGTAAACCTAGAACAGAGAAGTCCCAGGAACAATCCCCTGGAGTTAGAACCGGTACCTTTGTGCGCGAAGACTGTGGAGCACCCGTGACCCTCCACACTAGCAAACCGTCATGACCACTCACATAGATTTGACGAGCTGCTGGCGGAAATCCTTGACATTAAAGCACCCTCGGCATGAAGATCCATTCGCTGATTATAGACATGGGTTATCTTCGGGAAGACCACAAGAAATTGAAGGGCTCGGTGGAGGAGGCCGAATCTACATTAGCGTCACTGCGCCCCACGGTGATCGCAAGAACCACCCAGCTGCAGTCCCTCCAACAGGAGGTGGACAACCTGAGAGCACGCGTGGAGGACCAGGAGGGGCGCTCACACCGGCACAACGTGTGCATCGTGGGTCTCCCCGAACAAGCAGCGGTCCCAACATGGAACTCTACCTGGAGCAATGGTTCTCAGGAGACACCCTACAAGGCAAGATCTCGAAGTTCTTCTCCATAGAACGTGCACATAGGGTGCCTGGAGGCCCACCACGTCCAGGAGCTTTCCCCAGACCGGTGGTGGCAAGACTGTTTAAATACCACAACAGGGACCACATATTGCAGTTCACCCGGGCTCGCGACCTTTGGCAAGTTGACAAATCCACGGTCCACTCTGTCGGTGCAGCACCGTCTCTCCTTATACTTGAAGGCTAAGAAATGCCTGAGAGACCACGACATCCAGTACTCACTCCAATACCTGGTGCACCTTCACGTCTGTCATAAGGAGGGCACAATATTTTGTGATCACCCCTGAGGAGGCGTGTGCATGGATCGATCAGCAGGTCCTAGTGCACAGGCCACCCACATCACCGATAGACTCTCACCAGGCCTGGAAATTAGTGGAACCTCGCACAGGCCGTGGTAGAGGATGGATTCACAGACCACAAAAGCCCAACTGTCCCAGGAGCGTGTACAAGCCATCAAGACAGCGGAACACATAAGGAGCCCCACATCCTTCCCGAGGTTGGACTTGGATGTGGCAATGGATCAAACACTGCGGTTTTTTCAGCTTCATAACTTGAGGCATTGTTGGAGGCCGACCGGCCCTCACCCCGCAGACCGTGAACGCCCTGGGCTGAACACTTCAGGACTTATTGGGGCCCTCATTGCATGGACTACACATTATGTCCACACAAGCATGTCACCAGACCGAGTTACGAGAGGCGGCACGCCAACAACGACATCTAGCCCTCCTGTGCCCCCTCCAACGAGTGATAAGTAGGTGATATAGCACCAATTATGGCTATATTTGTTTTATGTTCTTTCTTTTTTTGCCTATTTGAATTGCCTTTCAGTGTGAATGGCCAATTGCCTGTTGGCAAACCAGCCTGGGGTGGGACATTGGATAATCTATTTTAAAATGTTGATCTCTTTACTTATTTGCATAATACAGAGAGTGTGGGCTGTTTCTATACTTCTAGAAACATGTGCGGGGTGGAGTGCGGGGTGGGCGAAGCAAGGTGGGGGGTGATGAGATACTTGACACCTGTTATGTGTCAGGCAGCCTCCTCGCAACTGGTTATATGGCGGCTGGATAATATTTCTTGTTCACCTGGACCATGAGGGGTTTGGCGGGATGTGCCAAGCGACACAAAGTGTATCAGTATTCACACAGCCACAGAATCACGTTTGCACTATTACATGAGACACACCTCACTGCGCAAACACTAGCTTCACTCAGTAAATGATGGAGAAGGACCAGCCTGGGCACCACATACTCAGAATACGCCAGGGGCGCGCTCATTTGGGTGGCACCAGGGACCCTGCTGCAGGTCACACACTCTAGAGTGGACACACAAGGCCGTTTTGTCACTTTGGAGGGCTGCTGAATGGATCCCCACTGGCGTTTGTATCCCTCTATGTCCCAAACTCAGGCCAATCCTCATTCCTGCAATTTCTCACGCCATCCTTACTTGCAGATCCCATGGTCCCCATGTATTGGGGTGGGGACTTTAATGAGGTTCACGATCTTATTTTGGACTGTTCCCGCGCCCCCCTTCCATGGGCACAGTCCATCAAGCTAGCGCAACACATGAAAGAGTAGAATTGAAACATGGAGGTCCAAGATGCATTGCGCGGCAAGCATCCTTTGACACGCACATACTCACACTACTCGGCGCTACATGATCTGTACACCTGGATAAATAATATATACTGTTCATATAATGCCCTACACATCATGTCACAGGGAGACTATTTACCATAAGTGCTCTCTGACCATAGTCCTCTACAATTGCGTTGCTCCTGAGGTGCGAGACGGTCTGGGATCTCGACCTGGCGCTTGCCGAGCACCACGCTCACTGAATCATCATCCTGCGCCACCCTCTTGCGTTCCATTGACTCGTACTTCACAACGAATGCTGCCACTGCATTATCTGTGGGGATGAAATGGGACGCCTTTAAGGCGGTCATTCGGGGCCATGCTATCAAGACCACGTATGGTGTCTGAAAGTCGTTGACAGATGTCATCAGTGATGTCATCAGTGATGTCACTGACCATGTCATGAATGATGTAATATGTGACATCATTAGCAGTGGATTGCGGGTCCGCGATATATAGTTAGTGCATCTAACTATATATGGAATTTCAATGGTTTTGTGCGAGTAAAATAAGGTTTTTTAAATGCTAATCCCTAACTATATATGGTCTATAACCTATGGTTTTTTCAGTGAATTTTCAAGGTTTTGTAAATGCAAATTCCTAACTATATATGGTCTATAACCTATGGTTTTTTCTGTGAATTTCATTGGTTTTTTTAAAAGCTAATATCTATAGCTGTAAAATATATTCTTTATTAAGTGACGTATCACGTAGCCCGTGAGACGCCTCATGATGCATTGCATAAGTGGAGAAGTGTGGCTCAGGGGTTAGAGGCGGCAGACCCGGAAGCTGAGATCGGCCCTGGACCAGGGTTCAATTCCCTGCCTCGGCGGGTCTTGGGCTCAAAAATTCCACGGACTCGATAATTCTCGCTCCGGTGCCTTCTCAACTCACGGGTTCACACTCTGCGACTCTGGGCAATAGCTTGCTTAATCTCCACAACGGCCCCTCGCGGCGGGATGCCTGGCTTTCACCTTGTGGATACCCTGTCGGGGTTATCTCACAGGGGAATACCAGGACGGGTTCCCTAAGCAAGCGCCGGGAAACCCTTTGTGGGTAGCTGTGCGCTATATAAGCTCAAATACATTTACATAACCGTGACGTATCGTCTCTGCAGCGCAAACCAAACCCAAAACGTAAGCGCGCCAGAACACGCTTAAAGATATATATATATTTTTTTAACCTTAATTAGACAAAATCCACACGTGCACATATCACAAACGTTCAAAAAACACAATATGTCGGACTCCCGTTATGCTGCCGGTTAGCTGCCCGGTTAACGTACCAGGAAGCACCTCTACCGCGAAAAATCGCAAATTTTTTTTCACCCCCCAGGGAACTTTAATAGCCCCCTCATCAATCCTAGGGGTTCAGGAGGGGTTTGCCTTACCCCTTTCATTCATTTACACCTTTTTTTTTTTCCACCTCTTATCTCTCGATCCCACAGAGAGACAAGATGGCGGCCGCTCCAGACTGTTTACAATGATAACAGCCAATCAGCTTCTCCTCAGACTCCCGTTACACTGCCGGTTAGCTGCCCGGTTAGCTGCCCGGTTCGCGTACCAAGACGCGTCTCTACGGCGAAAAAAACGGATTTTTTTTTTTTTTTTTTGGGCCCAGCGTGGCTCTATAATATCCCCTCATCAATCCTAGGGGGTCAGAAGGGGTCTACCTTGCCCCTTTCCTTCATTTCCCCCTTTGTTTTGGCCTCCTCTTGTCTCTCGATCCTACCGAGAGACAAGATGGCGGCCGCTACGGACTGTTTACAATGTTGACAGCCAATCAGCTACTCGTCAGACTCCCGTTACACTGCCAGTTAGCTTCCCGGTTAGCTGCCCGGTTCGCGTACCAAGACGCGTCTCTACGGCGAAAAAATCGGCATTTTTTTTTTTTTTTTTTTGGGCCCAGCGTGGCTCTATAATATCCCCTCATCAATCCTAGGGGGTCAGAAGGGGTCTACCTTGCCCCCTTTCCTTCATTTCCCCCTTTGTTTTGGCCTCCTCTTGTCTCTCGATCCTACCGAGAGACAAGATGGCGGCCGCACCGGACTGTTTAGAATGTTGACAGACACCGGAGAGCCAATCAGCTTCGCTTCGCAAAGTTCCGATACGCGAAAAGTAAGCGGACCGGAGCGCAGCCCGGAGCGCTGTTACAGATATATATCTTGTTTTAAACGTTAATTTCTCAAAATTCACTGAAGCACATATATTGAGACCTAGGAAAGGCACATCGGGCTAACAGTCCCTACAATTTTGCCAAGTTTCGTGGAAATCCATTCAGCCGTTCGGGCTAAAAGTGAGTCCAACCGCCCTATGGAAATTAACATGGGAAAAACGCGTTTTGGGACCCCCCTTTTTTCTCGCCCCCCCTTGACGAACCCCCCCCCAAATTTCCAGGAGCTGCTCAGAAACAAAATGTGCCATTTTCCTGAAAATTTCAGCCAATTCCGTCCACAAACGCCAAAGTTATTAGACATAGAATTTTCAGAAATCCCATAGGGAAAAAATCCTAACTATATATACCTACTGGCTATCGCCAGTAGGTTATATATATATATATATATATATATTCAATGAAAAAACCATAGGTTATAGACCATATATAGTTAGGGATTTGCATTTACAAAACCTTATTTTACTCGCATAAAACCATTGAAATTCCATATATAGTTAGTTGCGCTAACTATATATCGCGCACCCGCAATCCACTGCTGATGATGTCACATATTACATCATTCATGACATGGTCAGTGACATCACTGATGACATCACTGATGACATCATCCAGTGTTTGTATGTTTCTGTAAAGTTAAAATATGTCTTACATATTGAAGAATGAGTGGATGTATAAGTGTCTGGATGAAGGATTTAGTAGGTGCATGACTGACTGTATGAGTGAGTGATTAAATGTGTCTCACTGAGTGCATGGGTTAGTGACTAAACTGTCTTAATTTGTGCATCATTATGTCTGTTGTTCTGTAAACTGCTGCATGTGTTGATCAGTAGCTATATGAGTAACTATATGGATTATTGATTGGTTGCCCAAGTATTTGTATGGGAGACTGAGTGTGTGTGTGGGTGGCTGGGAGGTGTATGACTCTGTGCATAGATGTGTGAGCAGTTGATACACTAGATGTATGGGTTCAAAAGTGCATGTGGAAACAGCTGTATGGGCGGTTGACTGTGTGCATGAGTGTATTGGTGAGTGAATGGATATCTCAGTGCTACATGTCAAAGTAAGTACATATTTAAAACACAGTACATGTGAGAGTTGACATATATAAATAACTGTGCATAAGAGCCAGTGAATGTGTGAGTGGCTGTATTGATCATTGTGAACTTGTATCAGGGATTGTATAAGAGAGTAAATATGTGTTAGTATATGTTTGAATAAGTAAGGTGTGTATAACTGTATAGTTGAGGAATTGGAGGTGTGATTGATTCTTTGCATGACTGTCTAGGTGTATGAGTAACTCCATGGATGAGTGACAATCTGTGAGTGTCTGTTTTCACTGAGTGTATCTAAGGTTATATCAGAGTCTGTAGAGGTTCATCGTATTAACACATGAATGATGTCATCTGTGATGTTGTCAGGGATGTCATTTGAGTTGTCATCAGTGATGTCATCAGTGATGTCACTGACCATGTCATGAATGATGTAATATGTGACATCATCAGCAGTGGATTGCGGGTGCGCGATATATAGTTAGCGCAACTAACTATATATGGAATTTCAATGGTTTTATGCGAGTAAAATAAGGTTTTGTAAATGCAAATCCCTAACTATATATGGTCTATAACCTATGGTTTTTTCATTGAATTTCAATGGTTTTTTAAATGCAAATTTCTAACTATATATGGTCTATAACCTATGGTTTTTTCTGTGAATTTCATTGGTTTTTTAAAAGCTAACATCTGTAGCTGTAAAATGTATTCTTCTTTAAATCCCAAAATATATTTAGATGTTTATTGATAATTTTTTTTTTAATATTTTTTTTCTTCGCTTCTAGTTCGCGAACCGGGAAGCTTTCCGTTAGCTCATCTTGATGCCGCGATCTAGTCCGCGAACCGGTCAACGTTACGTTAGCGGAACTGTGACGCGTCGCGGAAGCGCGACGTATCACGTTATCGCGTAATGCGTCTAATGACGCGCCGCGTTAGCGCTCCCGGAAGTGCTCCGGACCGCGAACCGGAAGCGATCTGGGACGCGGCGCGCGCCGCGTAACGTAAGCGGAACAGGTCATGTGACTTGTTTATCAAACTTTTCATTGGTTCATTTCACTTTTGGTTTCCAAATGATGTATGACTAGGTCATGTGACCTAAAAATAACACTTTTCATTGGTTCAGAACTTTTGCTTTCCCCAAATCATGTAAACCCCTCCTTATTTCCTCACTCTGACTTTCATCTTGGTGAGAGAAAGACCATTTAGCTAGAATTGAACAATGGCTTCTGTACTTGCTGCAGCTGGTGGAACCCCACCACCACCTCCACCTCCTCATAAGAAGAGAGGACCACCTAGTCAATTTATCACTAACAGAGAGGAGGAAGAGGAGGAAGAAGAAGAAGAGGACAGAGAGGAACAACAATTTGTCCAAGAGTTGCCCCGGGTTTCAAAGCGAAAAACAAGTTTCATCTGGCAGTTTTTCTCCATCCCTCCTGGATCAAAGAAGGTGAATGCTAAATATGCCACCTGCCTCATCTGTGATTACAGATTGTCGAGAGGCACAGATAAGAAATACAGTATGGGCAACTATACGATGCATCGACACATGAGCAGGTGGCATCCCTTAAACTACAGCCGGGCTGAGTTAAGGGATCTTCAAGACAATCCCACGACAACTCCTGTGGCCAGATCTACCTCCACAATGTCTTTGACGGGAAGAGAGGCACAAGAAACTGTGCCAAACATTCAACCCAACTTCCAGCATATGAAGTTAACTTGTATATACTGTGGTGGTATGCTGTCGTATGGCAACATGAGCGTCAACCTGATGAACATGGCGTTCGAAAATCATAAATGCCCTAATGCACCCAAGAAGTAATTTTTTTTTGTTGCTCCAGTTGAGCCGTTTTCAATGCCTGTTTTTTGTTGTCTCCCCTCCATAAAAAACACAAAAAAAACATAAAACAGTTCTAAAAATACAAAAAAATCAAAAAATGTTCAAAAAAATAAATAAATAAAACAACAAAAACAAAAAAAAACAGTTCTTTTCAGAACTACCTCCCCTTTCAAACAAAATTGCTAGAATGTTTATCACTCTGGCAAGCTCTATTTCTTTTGGTTCGCTTCAAGTTCGCTGACCGGTTCGCGAACTTTAAGCGAACTAAAAAAATATTTACAGAAAAACGACTAGAGACACTCTCACCAAATATAGATTAGCTCATACTACATAACAATCCCTTCCATTCTCACAAATTTCATTGAAATTCCATTTAGCCATTTAGCCTGTAGACCTCTCCAAATACCGTGAGGTAAATTACTTCACAAAACACATCTGAATTGTTGGAATTGACAACCAATGAAAATGTTACTTTCCTTTTCTACTTTTATTACCTGACATTTGATTGGTTATATACCTGTATATATATAAAGGGAGAGAAGGAAACACAGCCATTTTGACTACTACTTGTTGTTGTATATATTATTTAGAATATCACTAATAACATCAACTTGTTTCTAAAGGTAAGTTGTTATTTTTAAAACTGAAGTATATTGTGCACTATAAGTAAATATGGTAAACTTTTTCAGATAGTTATATACTATCCCTCTGTAAGAGTTAGACATTGAGAAAGGCTTCTTTATTATAATTATGGACTGATTTAGGTTTCTGTGGTATAATTATGAATTTACTTAGGCTTCTTCACAGGCACTTTTTAATAGTACTACTTCACGCCTGAAACCATACAGTGCCCATAGATTACTTCTCTGTTATAAACTCACAAGTGCCTGTCTGAACTTAAACCCAACAGTGCCCTATCTCTACTGATATATTTATTTTTTATGCAAATTACAGCAATAAAATGGAAGGTGAGCAGAATGTTTCCTTCGAAATTGTTCTGGAGACCAACACAGAAAAAGTTATTGCGGACAATGATGACTCAGATTTCATGGATGAATCACGGGACCATGAATTAGTTCAATGTGTAGAATCAGTGGATCATTTACTTCATTATGATGACGGTCAAATGTTTGAACTTATGTTCACTGAACAAGAACACATATCAGACAGTGAAATGCTAGACGTTGTATTAAATTTCGAAAAACAATCCGAAAAATAAAAATGTATGTAATATTAAAAAATTGTTTGAGTCTTTAATCATTTTTATATGTAATTCATAAACTAGTTAAATGTTAGAAATGTTATTAAATTTTGAAACACAATCACAACAATAAAAAATTGCTTAAAAAATAAAAAAATTAAAAAATAATCAACAAAACCAACAAATAATTAACATACAGTATTAGAAAAGTCTTTCATTCTTTTATCCATAAAGTTCGCTGCCCAGAACGCTTTCCGGTTCGCGAACTTGGCGCTTACCACGCAAAAAAAAAATTTTTTTTTTTTTTTTTGGACCCTCCTAGGCCCTTTTAAAACCTCCACATAAAACCTAGGGGGTCAACGAGGATCTACTATGCCCCCTTATGGTAATTTCCCCCTTTGTTTTGGCCTCCTCTTGTCTCTCGATCCTACCGAGAGACAAGATGGCGGCCGCTCCGGACTGTTTAGAATGTTGACAGACACCGGAGGGCCAATCAGCTTCGCATCGCAAAGTTCCGATACGCGAAAGGTTCGCTAACCGGATCGCTGCCCGGAGCGCTGTTACAGATATATATCTTGATTTAAACGTTAATTTCTCAAAATCCACTGAAGCACATATATTGAGACCTAGCAAAGGCACATCGGGCTAACAGTCCCTACAATTTTGCCAAGTTTCGTGAAAATCCATTCAGCCGTTCGGGCTAAAAGTGAGTCCAACCGCCCTATGGAAAACTCAATGCAAAAAACGCGTTTTGGGACCCCCCTTTTTTCTCAGCCCCCCCTTGACGAAACCCCACCAAATTTTCAGGGACTGCTCAGAAACAAAATGTGCCATTTTCCTGAAAATTTCAGCCAATTCCGTCCACAAACGCAAAAGTTATTAGGCATAGAATTTTCAGAAATCCCATAGGGAAAAAATCCTAACTATATATACCTACTGGCGACCGCCAGTAGGTAATATATATATATATATATATATATATATATATATATATATATATATATATATATATATATATATATTCACTGAAAAAACCATAGGTTATAGACCATATATAGTTAGGAATTCGCATTTACAAAACCTTATTTTACTCACACAAAACCATTGAAATTCCATATATAGTTAGTTGCACTAACTATATATCGCGCACCCGCAATCCACTGCTGATGATGTCACATATTAAATCATTCATGACATGGTCAGTGACATCACTGATGACATCACTGATGACATCTCAAATGACATCACTGATGACATCTCAAATGACATCACTGATGACATCACTGATGACATCTCATTTGACATTACTGATCACATCACTGATGATATAATTCATGTGATAATACGATGAACCTCTTCAGACTCTAATATAACCTTAGATACAATCAGTGCAAACAGACACTCACAGACTGTCACTCATCCATGGAGTTACTCACACACCTAGTCAGTCATGCAAAGAATCAATCACACCTCCATTTCCTCAACTATACAGTTATACAAACTTTACTTATTCAAACATATACTAACACATATTTACTCTCTTATACAATCCCTGATACAAGTTCACAATGATCCATACAGCCACTCACACATTCACTGGCTCTTATGCACAGTTATTTATATATGTCAACTCTCACATGTACTGTATTTTACATATGTACTTACTTTGACATGTAGCACTGAGATATCCATTCACTCACCAATACACTCATGCACACAGTCAACCACCCATACAGCTGTTTCCACATGCACTTTTGAAACCATACATCTAGTGAATCAACTGCTCACACATCTATGCAGAGTCATACACCTCCCAGCCACCCACACACACACTCAGTCTCCCATACAAATACTTGGGCAACCAATCAATAACCCATATAGTTACTCATATAGCTACTTATCAACACATGCAACAGTTTACAGAACAACAGACATAATGATGCACAAATTAAGACAGTTTAGTCACTAACCCATGCACTCAGTGAGACACATTTAATCACTCACTCATACAGTCAGTCATGCACCTACTAAATCCTTCATCCAGACACTTATACATCCACTCATTCTTCAATATGTAAGACATATTTTAACTTTACAGAAACATACAGTCACTGGATGTTGTCATCAGTGATGTCATCAGTGATGTCATTTGAGATGTCATCAGTGATGTCATCAGTGATGTCACTGACCATGTCATGAATGATGTAATATGTGACATCATCAGCAGTGGATTGCGGGTGCGCGATATATAGTTAGTGCAACTAACTATATATGGAATTTCAATGGTTTTGTAAATGCGAATTCCTAACTATAAATGGTCTATAACCTATGGTTTTTTCAGTGAATTTTCAAGGTTTTGTAAATGCTAATTCCTAACTATATATGGTCTATAACCTATTGTTTTTTCAGTGAATTTTCAAGGTTTTGTAAATGCTAATTCCTAACTATATATGGTCTATAACCTATGTTTTTTTCAGTGAATATATATATATACATACATATATAAACATATATCATCTGTATATCTATATAAATACAAACATAAATGCATGCATACATATACTTATATGCATACAGATGCATGTTATTTACATGAAAGTTGAAAAAACACTAATAAAAGCAAAGCTAAAAAGCCACCTCATTACAAACAGAATGGCTTTAACTTAAACGAGGGCGAGATCTATTGCATTTTCAATGCTTGTTTACTTTGGTTCCATCAAGAAGGCATTCAGATGTGTCACACATTTGCCATAAATTCTGAATGTTAGCACTCTAGTTGCACATTAGATCACTGTAGTAAAGCCACTGCTCACCAGGGACGTCTGCTGCTGGTATTCAAAGTGCATGTTTCAGTCTGCATGTCAGAATTTTTTTAATGAAATAGAAGAGGATTTGAGAAGTCACTCAAAATGATCCCTAATTTTTCTTTCTGAAGCACTAATCATACTTTCTATGGCAAAATTAACCCCCTCATGTTGTTCCTTTTTATATTGAGTGTTTTCAGACTTACCACTTCATTCCAATCAAGATGGCTTCTGGTGTGCCATACTTTTGTCTTAAGTAAGACTGTTAGCGCTCTAGTTGTTCTTTAGAACACTCTGGGACATTCTGTCATTGGGCTATACTTGGGGTACATCTGGGTGATATTTGGGCTACATTTAGGCTCTTTTGTCTCTGGTGGCCATCTTGGGAGACTGTATGTCAGAATTTTTTAATGAAATTGAAGAGGGTTTGAGAAGTCACTCAAAATGTGCCCTAATTTTTCTTTCTGCAGCACTAATCATAATTCATATGGCAAAATATACCCCCTCATTTTGTTCCTTTTTAAATTAAATGTTTTAAGAGTTACCACTTTATTCCAATCAAGATGGCTTCAGGTGTGCCATACCTTTGTAATAAGTAGGACTGTTAGCGCTCTAGTTGTTCTTTAGAACACTCTGGGACATTCTGTCATTGGGCTATACTTGGGCTACATCTGGGTGATATTTGGGCTACATTTGGGCTCTTTTGTCTCTGGTGGCCATTTTGGGAGACTGCATGTCAGAATTTTTTAATGAAATAGAAGAGGATTTGAAAAGTCACTCAAAATGTGCCCTAATTTTTCATTCTGCAGCACTAATCATACTTTCTATGGCAAAATATACCCCCTCATGTTGTTTCTTTTTAAATTAAATGTTTTAAGAGTTACCACTTTATTCCAATCAAGATGGCTTCAGGTGTGCCATACCTTTGTAATAAGTAGGACTGTTAGCGCTCTAGTTGTTCTTTAGAACACTCTAGGAGGCTGCAGTAGAACACAAAGGAATCAACTGACAGTCTCTGTCCTTGTTGGATGTACATGTTTTACTGAGAATGTCAGACTTCATTTTCACATGACTGAGAAAGATAATGTGAATTTACAGAAAATATGCTTTCAGTTTAGCTTATAGATCCCCTTCCAAACCACTGTGGGAAAATCATGAGATATTAGTTTTCTTTCAAACAATATTCGATATGATATCACAGCAGAAGGTTTTTTCACATGGTAAAATCACCTTAGAACCCACCACAATTCCTAAAACGAGTATGGTACCATCAACAAATGATTTATAATGTAACTAAAGTCCTAAAACCCTCTATTAACTACAATGCTTTTTAATGAGGTGCTATCATGTATATTGGTCCCAAGATGGCTGCCAACACTTCTTGGATGAAGTGCTGACAGCCAATCAGATCAGATGTGTGGTTAGGCTCCGCCCAGATATATAACTTTTTTTGAACCTAAATTACTCAAAATCCACTGGAGCACATATATTGAGACCTAGCAAAGGCACATCGGGCTAACAGTCCCTACAATTTTGCCAAGTTTCGTGCAAATCCATTCAGCCGTTCGAGCTAAAAGTGAGGCCAACCGCCCTATGGAAATTAACATGGAAAAAACGCGTTTTGGGACCCCCCTTTTTTCTCGGCCCCCCCTTGATGAAACCCCCCCAAATTGTCAGGGGCTGCTCAGAAACAAAATGTTCCATTTTCCTGAAAATTTCAGCCAATTCCGTCCACAAACGCCAAAGTTATTAGACATAGAATTTTCAAAAATCCCATAGAGAAAAAATCCTAACTATATATACCTACTGGCGACCGCCAGTAGGTAACATATATATATATATATATATATATATATATATATATATATATATATATATATATATATATATATATATATATACATTCAATGAAAAAACCATAGGTTATAGACCATATATAGTTAGGAATTCGCATTTACAAAACCTTATTTTACTCGCACAAAACCATTGAAATTCCATATATAGTTAGTTGCACTAACTATATATCGCGCACCCGCAATCCACTGCTGATGATGTCACATATTACATCATTCATGACATGGTCAGTGACATCACTGATGACATCACTGATGACATCTCAAATGACATCACTGATGACATCTCAAATGACATCACTGATGACATCACTGATGACAACATCCAGTGACTGTATGTTTCTGTAAAGTTAAAATATGTCTTATATTTTGAAGAATGAGTGGATGTATAAGTGTCTGGATGAAGGATTTAGTAGGTGCATGACTGACTGATTGAGTGAGTGATTAAATGTGTCTCACTGAGTGCATGGGTTAGTGACTAAACTGTTTTAATTTGTGCATCATTATATCTGTTGTTCTACAAACTGCTGCATATGTTGATCAGTAGCTATATGAGTAACTGTATGGGTTGATTGGTTGTCCAAGTATTTGTATGGGAAACTGAGTGTGTGTGTATGGGTGGCTGGAAGGTGTGTGACTCTGTACATAGATGTGTGAGTAGTTGATTCACTATATGTATAGATTCAAAAGTGCATGTGCAAACAGCTGTATGGGCGGTTGACTGTGCATGAGTGTATTAGTGAGTGAATGGATATCTCAGTGCTACATGTCAAATTAAGTACATATGTAAAACACAGTACATGTGAGAGTTGACATCTATAAATAACTGTGCATAAGAGCCAGTGAATGTGTGAGTGGCTGTATGGATCATTGTGAACATGTATCAGAGATTGTATAAGAGAGTAAAGTAAATATGTGTTAGTATATGTTTGAATAAGTAAGGTGTGTATAACTGTATAGTTGAGAAAATGGAGGTGTGATTGATTTTTGGCATAACTGACTAGGTGTGTGAGTAACTCCATGGATGAGTGACAGTCTGTGACTGTCTGTTTACACTGATTGTATCTAAGGTTATATTAGAGTCTGAAGAGGTTCATGGTATTATCACATGAATGATATCATCAGTGATGTTATCAGTCATGTCAAATGAGATGTTTTCAGTGATGTCATCAGTGATGTCATTTGAGATGTCATCAGTGATGTCATCAGTGATGTCACTGACCATGTCATGAATGATGTAATATGTGACATCATCAGCAGTGGATTGCGGGTGCGCGATATATAGTTAGTGCAACTAACTATATATGGAATTTCAATGGTTTTGTGCGAGTAAAATAAGGTTTTGTAAATGCGAATTCCTAACTATATATGGTCTATAACCTATGGTTTTTTCATTGAATTTCAATGGTTTTTTAAATGCAAATTTCTAACTATATATGGTCTATAACCTATGGTTTTTTCAGTGAATTTCATTGGTTTTTTAAAAGCTAACATCTGTAGCTGTAAAATGTATTATTCTTTAAATCCCAAAATATATTTAGATATTTATTGATAATTTTTTTTAAATATTTTTTTCTTCGCTTCTAGTTCGCGAACCGGGAAGCTTTCCGTTAGCTCATCTTGATGCCGCGATCTAGTCCGCGAACCGGTCAACGTTACGTTAGCGGAACAGTGACGCGTCGCGGAAGCGCGACGTATCACGTTATCGCGTAATGCGTCTAATGACGCGTCGCGTTAGCGCTCCCGGAAGTGTTCCGGACCGCGAACCGGAAGCGATCTGGGACGCGGCGCGCGCCGCGTAACGTAAGCGGAACAGGTCATGTGACTTGTTTATCAAACTTCTCATTGGTTCATTTCACTTTTGGTTTCCAAATGATGTATGACTAGGTCATGTGACCTAAAAATAACACTTTTCATTGGCTCAGAACTTTTGTTTTCCCCAAATCATGTAAACCCCTCCTTATTTCCTCACTCTGACTTTCATCTTGGTGAGAGAAAGACCATTTATCTGAAGTTCCACAATGGCTTCCATTCTTGCTGCAGCTGGTGCACCCCCACCACCACCTCCACCTCCTCATAAGAAGAGAGGACCACCTAGTCAAATTATGACTAACAGAGAGGAGGAAGAGGAGGAAGAAGAAGAAGAGGACAGAGAGGAACAACAATTTGTCGATGAGTTGCCCCGGGTTTCTAAACGAAAAACCAGCTTCATCTGGCAGTTTTTCACCATCCCTCCTGGATCAAAGAAAGTGAATGCAAAATATGCCACCTGCCTCATCTGTGATTACAGATTGTCGAGAGGCACAGAAAAGAAGTACAGTATGGGGAACTATACAATGCATCGTCACATGAGCAGGTGGCATCCCTTGAACTACAGCCGGGCTGAGTTAAGGGATCTTGAAGACAATCCGACGGCAACTCCTGTGGCAAGATCTACATCCACATTGTCTTTGACGGGAAGAGAGGCACAAGAGACTGTGCCAAACATCCAACCCAACTTCCAGCATATGAAGTTATCTTGTATTTACTGTGGTGCTATGCTGTCATATGGCAACATGAGTGTCAACCTGATGAACATTGCATATGAAAATCATAAATGCCCTAATGCACCCAAAAAGTAAATTTTTTTTTTTTGCTCCAGTTGAGCCGTTTTGAAAGCCTGTTTTTTGTTGTCTCCCCTCCATAAAAAACACAAAAAAAACATAAAACAGTTCTAAAAATACAAAAAAAACAAAAAATGTTCAAAAAATAAAAAAAAAATATAAAACAACAAAAACAAAAAAAAACAGTTCTTTTCAGAACTACCTCCCCTTTCAAACAAAATTGCTAGAATGTTTATCACTCTGGCAAGCTCTATTTCTTTTGGTTCGCTTCAAGTTCGCTGACCGGTTCGCGAACTTTAAGCGAACTAAAAAAATATTTTTTTTAAAAAAAGAAGAGTTAGTATAAGGGAAGTAAACAGAGAATAATGTAAAAAGAAAGACAGCTAGAGAGAGTAAATGAGAGATAGTGTCAATGACATCATCAGCAGTGCATTGCGGGTAAAAAGAGTGGAAAACATTTACCTTATAATTCTTGTTACCTTTTTTAAATATTTTTTCATACTTTCAATCTGTAAAACAAAGAACAAACATTTCAAAAAATATTAAAACTTGTATTTAAAAATTAGAAAAGACAAGGGAAAAGGTTCAAAAACAAACAGTTTTTCAACAACTTTGACATTTACAGAAGTCTCTGCTTCTCTACGTCCCCTACACAATCCTAAAGATATATATTCGAAAGAAACTGTATCTTGATATTGCTGAACTGAGGCCTATTTTGGAACATGATGTTTTTCTTGCACTGCTAATGTCTCACAATAGTGATGCAATAGCAGCGCAAAAAAGATGTAAAGCCATAATAAAATTGTGTCTAACATTGTAAATGATTGTTTTAGGATGCAAATAAGATGTGGAAATTAAGTGGTTGGGCCAAAGAGGATTAAAATGTCACCAATTGATACCATTGGTGAAAACCTTTATGCATTTGCCAAAACCTGACCTGTTAATAGTGCACTGTGGAGGTAATGATTTGGGCACTTTGACAGGGGTAGGTCTGGAAATGCTTTTAAAGGACACCTTGGAGCAATTAATGGCACTTTTTCCTCAAACTGCCTTGGTATATTCCAATATATGCCAAAGACAGAAATGGAGGTGGTCCAACCAATTTTGTCCACAAATTGAGAAAGCGAGGAAGCATGTAAACAAATCTGTTTCAGCTTACATGAGAGACCATGGAATGGGCTCTCTTTACAACAATAACTTGCGTTACTACATGCAAGATATCTACAGAGGAGATGGAGTTCACTTCTCAGATGAGGGCAACAGAATTTTCATTCTGAATTTAAGACTGTGCATTGGTACCTACTTATAAGTACCTAAATGTACCATAAACCCAAAAGCTCTTCTCAGAGCTACCCTACATCTGATCACTCACAATTATTATTTTTCTCTAACTTTTTTCACTAATTTTCCACAAAATTCGCTCCCCGGAGCGCTACCCGGTTCGCTAACCGAAAGCTAACCTCGCGGAATTTTTAAAAAAAAAGTTTTTTTTTCCGCACATATAAGCCTCCTCAGCCACGCTCAGAAAACCTAGGGGGTCAAGATAAGTCTACCATGACCCCTTCTACCCATTCTAAACATTATTTGCCCTCCATCTTGTATCTTAATGCGACCGATACACAAAATGGTGGACTCCCGTGACGCTTAAGGTTCGCTAACCGGGCCGCTTCCCGGAAAGCGGTCCAAAAAAAAGGTGGGAAAGTAATTTACAGAAAAACGACTAGAGACACTCTCACCAAATATACATTAGCTCATACTACATAACAATCCCTTCCATTCTCACAAATTTCATTGAAATTTCATTTAGCCATTTAGCCTGTAGACCTCTCCAAGTACCGTGAGGTAAATTACTTCACAAAACACATCTGAAGTGTTGGAATTGACAACCAATGAAAATGTTACTTTCATTTTCTACTTTTATTACCTGACATTTGATTGGTTATATACCTGTATATATATAAAGGGAGAGAAGGAAACACAGCCATTTTGACTACTACTTGTTGTTGTATATATCATTTAGAATATCAATAATAACATCAACTTGTTTCTAAAGGTAAGTTGTTATTTTTAAAACTGAAGTATATTGTGCACTATAAGTAAATATGATAAACATTTTCAGATAGTTATATACTATCCCTCTGTAAGAGTTAGACATTGAGAAAAGCTTCTTTATTATAATTATGGACTGATTTAGGTTTCTGTGGTATAATTATAAATTTACTTAGGCTTCTTCACAGGCACTTTTTAATAGTACTAATTCACGCCTGAAACCATACAGTGCCCATAGATTACTTCTCTGGTATAAACTCACAAGTGCCTGTCTGAACTTAAACCCAACAGTGCCCTATCTCTACTTATATATTTATTTTTTATGCAAATTACAGCAAAAAAATGGAAGGTGAGCAGAATGTTTCCTTCGAAATTGTTCTGGAGACCAACACACAAAAAGAAATTGAGGACAATGAAGACTCTGATTTCATGGATCAATCACGGGACCATGAATTAGTTCAATGTGTAGAATCAGTGGATCATTTACTTCATTATGATGACGGTCAAATGTTTGAACTTATGTTCACTGAACAAGAACACATATCAGACAGTGAAATGCTAGACGTTCTATTAAATTTCGAAAAACAATCCGAAAAATAAAATTATATGTAATATTAAAAAATTGTTTGAGTCTTTAATCATTTTTATATGTAATTCATAAAGTAGTTAAATGTAAGAAATGTTATTAAATTTTGAAACACAATCACAACAATAAAAAATTGCTGAAAAAATAATAATATTAAAAAAAAATCAACAAAACCAACAAATAATTAACATACAGTATTAGAAAAGTCTTTCATTCTTTTATCCATAAAGTTCGCTGCCCAGAACGCTTTCCGGTTCGCGAACTTGGCGCTTACCACGCAAAAAAAAAAATTTTAATTTTTTTTTTTTGGACCCTCCTAGGCCCTTTTAAAACCTCCACATAAAACCTAGGGGGTCAACGAGGATCTACTATGCCCCCTTATGGTAATTTCCCCCTTTGTTTTGGCCTCCTCTTGTCTCTCGATCCTACCGAGAGACAAGATGGCGGCCGCTCCGGACTGTTTAGAATGTTGACAGACACCGGAGGGCCAATCAGCTTCGCATCGCAAAGTTCCGATACGCGAAAGGTTCGCTAACCGGATCGCTGCCCGGAGCGCTGTTACAGATTTATATATCTTGATTTAAACGTTAATTTCTCAAAATCCACTGAAGCACATATATTGAGACCTAGCAAAGGCACATCGGGCTAACAGTCCCTACAATTTTGCCAAGTTTCGTGAAAATCCATTCAGCCGTTCGGGCTAAAAGTGAGTCCAACCGCCCTATGGAAATTAACATGGGAAAAAGGCGTTTTGGGACCCCCCTTTTATCTCGGCCCCCCCTCCACAAACCCCCCCCAAATTTTCAAGGGCTGCTCAGAAACAAAATGTGCCATTTTCCTGAAAATTTCAGCCAATTCCGTCCACAAACGCAAACGTTATTAGGCATAGAATTTTCAGAAATCCCATAGGGAAAAAATCCTATATATACCTACTGGCGACCGCCAGTAGGTAATATACGACCGCCAGTAGGTAACATATATATATATATATATATATATATATATATATATATTACCTACTGGCGGTCGCCAGTAGGTAGTTATAGTTAGGATAATTTTCAATGTTAAATCTCAACATTCTATTTTGAATAACTTTGGCGCCGGTTGACGAATCTGCCTGAAATTTTCAGGAAAATGGTCTCATGGCGGTCCGGTCCTTCCCTGAAAGTTTGGGGGGGATACGTCAAGCGGGGGCCGAGATAAAAGGGGGGTCCCAAAACGCGTTTTCCCCATGTTAATTTCCATAGGGCGGTCGATTTCACTTTTAGCCCGAACGGCTGAATGGATTTCCACCAAACTTGGCAAAATTGTAGGGACTGGTAGCCCGATGTGCCTTTGCTATGTCTCAAGATATGTGCTCCAGTGGATTTTGAGTAATTTAGGTTCAAAAAAATATATATATCTAGAGCAGCGCTCCTGTACGCGCACCGGTGAGCGCTCCAGGCGCGACACGCGACTTGCGCGCAGAAAGCTGATTGGCTCTCAGTTGTCTGTAAACATTCTAAACAGTCCGGAGCGGCCGCCATCTTGTCTATCGGTAAAATCTAGTCATAAGAGGTGGCAAAAACAAAGGGTGGAATTGACCATAAGGGGGCAGGGTAGACCCCCCCTGACCCCCTAGGTTTGATATGGGGGCCATTAAAGGGCCCCGCGGGGCCTCCAAAAAAAATTTTTTTTTTCGATTTTCGCGGGGGAAGCGCCTGGTGCGCGCACCGGGGAGCGTATCGGGGAGGGTACTATGGAAAAATAATCACTTCAAAAAAAAATAATCACTTCAAAAATTGTATGTTTATGAATTGTTTTTTTTTTAATTTTTTTATTTTATGTAAGTACCTACATGTAGGTACTAATGAAGAGACTTAAATTTAATGTTCACCATCTTCTTTGTAGACATCTTGCATGTTGTTATTGTATTTTTTGTGGTATATGGAATTCATAATATAGTCTGTCTGGAAAGGAGAAACAGATCTTTAAAGCACTCCCTGAGAATTTCTAGGGGATCATGAGTAGTCTGTCCTGTTCACTTATGAAAATGAGGTGTAAAATATTCATATGAGATAATATAGTGGGAGAAAGGTAGAAACTATGAGTAAACTTACTATGTAACAGAAAAATAGTTGAACAGTATACTATAAGTCTCACTTTATATTTTAAACATTTTTGGTAATACTTCATGAATTACATATAAAAAAGAATATTGTCTGAAACAATTGAAATTATTAAAGATAAATTTATTCCTCTGATTCTTTTTCATAATTTAATAAAATTTCTAACATAATATTGTCCGGAATTTCCTCATAATTAACTAAAAAACACATAGGTATGAGTCTGTATAAAAAGTTAGGAATTAGCATTAAAAAAACCTATGAAATTCACTGAAAAAACCAAAGGTTTCACACCAGTTATAGTTAGGAATTAGCATTTAAAAAACCTATGAAATTCACTGAAAAAACCATAGGTTTCACACCAGTTATAGTTAGGAATTAGCATTTAAAAAACCTATTAAATTCACTGAAAAAACCATAGGTTTCACACCAGTTATAGTTAGCTGGAAATTTTACTGATATAAAACCATTGAAATTCCCACGTTATAGTTAGTCGGACTCACTATAACTTGCGCGTGCAATGCACTGCTGATGACATCACATATTACATCACTCATGACATGGTCAGTGACATCACTCATGACACCATCCTTGTGACATAGTGACAGACCTCCTTTCACTATAATGTAACCCTTGAGACACATATTCAAAAATAGAAACTGAAATTTTTAAAAAAATGGAGATACCTATATCAGTTACAACAAGCAATTCAGTAATTCCACTATCTATATACACATCCACTCATTCACCAATAGTTTTATATAGTCACTCATACATATACTCACTCATCATATGAAGTGATACACCTATACATCCTGTTACACACCGACATTCATCCAAAAGTTACTCACACACATATTCACACGTGCAAATAAACTATTGGACATCCATTTATTTGAATATAGAGTTATACACACACTTCCACCTTACTTCTATTTAAAATTACACATATTTATTCTCTTAAACAATCACTTATAGAAACACATACTTATTTAAACAGGAACTCTTACAATCTCTTACTCTCACATATACTCACTTATATACATCAATATTCATATATACTAGATTAAAACATATGTAGTTACTGATAAAGACACTAGTGAGACAGTCATTCACTCACTAACAAACACATATAGACACTCATCCACCCATACAGTCCTGTACATATGCTGTCTTCAAAACATAGAAACAGAGAGTCAGTCACTCATGCATCTATGTGCTAAGTAATACCCCCACCAAACCATATAGACACTCATACTGATACTAAGAGAAACATCTAATAACCCATATACATACGCATGTAGCTACTTACCAACACATGTAGCCACTTATACACAAAGTAAAACACTAATATATATATTTAAATATTTAAACATTACTCACTAATATTTACTTTTTCAGAAAGGCACATATTCACTGGATGGTGTCATCAGTGATGTCATGAGTGATGTCACTGACCATGTCATGAGTGATGTAATATGTGATGTCATCAGCAGTGCATTGCACGCGCAAGTTATAGTGAGTCCGACTAACTATAACGTGGGAATTTCAATGGTTTTATATCAGTAAAATTTCCAGCTAACTATAACTGGTGTGAAACCTATGGTTTTTTCAGTGAATTTAATAGGTTTTTTAAATGCTAATTCCTAACTATAACTGGTGTGAAACCTATGGTTTTTTCAGTGAATATATATATATATATATATATATATATATATATATGTTGATGATATATATATATATATATATATATATATATATAATATATATATATACATATACGTTCCTGGCTGCCAGACACACAGGGCCTCCTCCCCCTCCTGCCTCCGCCCCCTCCTGTCTCTACTCCCCTTCTTGTATGGATTCCTCCCTCCGCTGCCCTCCCCTCTGGCTCATTCCCAACCTGCACTACCCCTCTTTTCTTCTGTCTCCATCTCTCACACCTACTCCTACTCATTCCTCTTCCTTGTCCCTGTCATCTTTCTGGCCTGTCTGCCTTTCCACCCTTACCCCCACCTTTCTTTCCTTCCATTTGGCTTCCATTCTTTCCCTCCACCCTCCACACCCCTGCCTTTTCTCCCTTCTTCTCCTACCTCTGACCTGCTGCACACCTTACCTCTCTCACCTCCTAGTACTATTCTTTCCCTCAGCCCTCCACCTCTCCTTATCTCTTGTCTGAACAAACCTTACATGCAGGCGGACCTGAGGCACTGGCTGACCTAGGACTGTTTTTTTATTTCATCCAATTCATTTACCCTCATGCATTTTTACGGTGTCCGGGCACCCATGGGTTCCCTGTGTAGTGACTATGGTCTAGTGTAGAAACGAGGCTGTGCAAGCATCTGTGGACCATTCTGTAAAGAAGGTTAAACTAAAGTGCAGAAATGGGCAAAGGAAAGTTTCTCTTCCACTTTCTTTACCCGGTCCGAGCCTCTAAAGCTGGGGACAAAGGGATTTCCACAATAACAAAGGGCGTAATGCAGAAAATGGTAATCACAAGGCTTTTGCTGTAGCAGGAATCAATTTAAATATAAACCATTTAGCATCTCTAACTAACACCAACGGGGTTGATCCCCACTCAGTTGTTTGTCTCTTACTTCTCTGTGACAGACCTTTGACGAAGTTTATGGAAAGATCAGTAGCTAAGCATCAAGAAAATCACAATACTATTTCTAAGTTCAGTCAATAATTAGAGTTAGGTGTAAGTTTTAAGGGTTTTATTTTCTATAAAAATTTAGTAAATTCTTCTTTATCACAGTTAGCTCGATTGTCAGTCCATTACAAGAACTGAACAATAGAATTATGGTTAGAACAAATCATATCAACAATGCATTAAGCATGTTCTGTAAAGGAAAGAATCCCTATTCTAAGAATGGGGCAAAAATTGTGTTATCAGTAACCCATAAAGAGTTCAAGATTTCACGAGGAAGAGTGAGATAGAGCATGAAGCTCAAATTCAATCAAACTATTTTTGTAGAACTTCCCAGAAAGTTCGGAAAGGGTGGCAAATCAGCCTATCAGCCTTCACCATCAACCCGCTGCCAAGCAGCATAAAGGAACTTGGAAGTGTATTGAGCAAGAGTCTGGAAAAAGGCATTGACCAACTCTAGCAACATGCATGAATATAAACAGTCTAAAAGAAATGTTGCAGTCCAACTTGTATCTTCTTCTCCTCTCGTTAAATCAGTGTTCAGTGTTCTTCTGAGAACAGACTCTTCTTTTGCTTTCTCACTATTCCACACAATGAACTTACAAAGAATCATCACGTAGTATGAAACATTATTATAACTATGTCTACATATGAGACCGTCTGATTGTTAGACTTCCTTTCCAATGGGTATGACCACATTTTTAAACTTCTAATCAAATAAACGACATGTTAGCTGAACTGTAGGATAAGCGAAATAGAAACATCTACTGCAACTAATATTATTCACCACCACATCTCTTCATTATAGAATGAGAAAAAATGTTGAAAGATCAACATTTTCTATTCATGTTTTGTATTTAGTGAGTGAAATAAGGATTCAATTTGTTAACAATTAAGTGTTTCTACCAAACAATTAATTATTATTAATCAGGAACAGTCTGAAATGTGTTGTGCTGCTTTTCTTAAGCATTTTGTGCATGTCTCATCACATTTGATGTATTTGCTTGTAAAAATGAAGCCTGCTTAGACATTTTAAGTCTAGCACTAATAGGTACAACTACATACTGCGTTTTGCACATTTTAATGTTGTGTCAGTTCAATATAATTTGCATGTTAGCGTTGCACATGTAAGTTTAACTCATTTTTTTTAATTGTTTTATATAGCGTGAACTCGAGCCGAAGACATTGGGTATCAGAGCGCCTTACATAGCACCAGTTTCGTTACCTGAGGACACATTCATGTTTGCTAGACACAGGAAGATTAAGTGATTTACCCAGAATCACAGTATGTTGAGCATAGTTGCCGAGACTCGAACCTGGTTCCCCAGGTTCAACGTCGGATTAATTAGCATTTTAATAAAAACTACCTTTCAATTCTCCCCTCTGATGGTTATCTTAACTATTACTCTTTTGCATGTTCCTTCTGTTGAAAGTGCAGTCTCATCATTAGTTGAGTCTTGTCTTTTTCTTTTCAAGCTTTTGAATTGTAATGATTTTCTATATTCATCTTTAAGACAATCATATAATGCTAATTATATTTTCTGTCTCATGCTCATTTCTCTACTTTTTCTTCTGTTGGTGCAATATTCACAACCTTTGAATAATTCACAAAGGAAAATTAAACAAAGCCCTGAATGTAATTCTTGGGTAAGAATAGCTTTCATCCTCCTCCCACAGTTGCAAACCTGTTTCCAATTATGTGTTTTTCCTTTCCAAAGTTTCTAAAATACAAGGTTTTTTATAATTCCTCTAACTCATGTTTTAGGTCTGAAATGTTCTTTGCAAATTCTTGAATTTTCTTGCTCTCTTCGGGTATGTAGGAGCAGCAATACTGAGTTTTCAGCATTCGGCAGACTCCTTCTTTCTCTGCAAATAAGATATCTAATGCTAAGCGATTTTTCACAATCATGGATCTAATTGCTACAAGCTCAGTGTTCACAGCTAATTATTCTCCAGCAGTACTAATTGTCAGCTTGTCGACAACTGTTAACAATTGTATAATCGTTTCATCATTCAATATGACTCCTACAGGTGGAAGGATTTAACCAAAAATGTCTCCCACTAACTGGGTTCCATCTTCTGTACTATGGGTGTGTCTGTGTGCTGGTGTCATTGTTAATGCATCCATACTACATATATGATACATCTTCGGAAACAATATAGTTAAATAACAAATACTCTCACAATCAGCATGTAACTGGAAGTAAGCATATTGTCCATAAACAACATAAGCTCCAGAAACTGTGGTTTATTGTAAAATTTGCCATGCACCTCCCATTAAATCAACGGCATCTTCACAACTACTAATTCCCACATGTTCTTCTTTCAAACATTTTTCAAAACATTATTTTCTCTATCCTTACTATGTGAAATGTATACTTGCACTAAGCTAGCATTTGTTGTGTAATCATCTCTCTTGTACCTCGCATGTATACTTGCACTAAGCTAGAATAACCATTAGTTGTGTAATCATCTCTCTAGTATCTTGCAAATAATGCTTTCAATTGCTCTTCATCTGTTGTGTATCCAAATGTAGTAGCTGTATTAGTTGACCGAATATCTCTATCAGGTGTTAAATAGAACCCTACTAACACTGTTAAAATCATTAGTACTGATATTACAACAATTTATCACACAATATTCTTGCATCTATTTCTAAGGCAACACTTTCGCCTAAAATCAGATAATTTCAAGCATTGTATATAGCTACAGCTCAAGAATTCAATGCATTGTTTTCTCCAAATATGCTCTTTGCAAAATTTTTCAAACAGTCACATTTTCACAAAAATCTCTATAAATTCAAAATGTTCATATGGGCAACCTTAGACCTAAAATTGTATCCCAACCAACTACAGCAATTTAGGTAAATCTTCTTAAAACAAAAATAATACCTATTTCATTTCAGTCTTTTAGCACATGTTAAGCAGTTTTAGTCTTCTGAATGTCTCTCAGTATTCTCCAGAAATTTTCGTCAGACAGCTTTATCCAAATGATATGAAGTGATGTCAAGGAGGTTTTAACTGTTCAGTTTTCACATCCCATGGTTCATCCAATGATACATTCAGTACCCTGTTAATGCAGTATGTCCATTCAGGTGCAGAATACCTTTGACAGGGCACTCTTGCTCTTTTTGATTGGCTCAGCCTTTGTTGATCTACCACTTTATCACTTCCACTGCTCAATTCTTCTCCTCAGTGATATTTGGTGGTATTTAATCAACTGCTACACTTAGGGGCTGATTACTAGTCTGGCGGACCACCGAACAACAGACTCGCGGGTCGCAGTGTTGGTGGTCTTCTGATTGCCCTATCATGACTCAGCCAGTGGTTGGACCATCGTGGGGGATTTGTAATCAGGGATCCCTGACAGTGAAGCCGTGGTTGTGAGGCCACAAAATGCTTGGTGGGACCACCGCGATCCCGCCAAGCATCTTATGAGTTTCCTTTGTGCTGCGGTTCCTCCTCTATGAAAACCACAGCAGAGAGGAAACAAAGGGAGCACTACAGGGTACCCTGTTACCTCAGAGCCATGGAGTACATGCAGAGGGGCACATGCTATGCCCCCCTGTGTGCTTGGACCCCAGTACCTGCACAGCATAGACTGTAGCAGTCCATGCAATGCAGGTACTGACTTTGACGTTCCCATTGCCGTACCTATTTTATATACACCGCCCTGTGAACGCCAGAGAACAACCCACCAGACATGAGAAAACTTGTCACCTTGTGGGCGGTTCACACACAGTTTGGTGGTGCAGCAGCGGGGCAGTCCGTAATCAGGCCCTTGTTCTTAATCTCTTTTGATTATAATTTCATGGCCATGCCTCATGTTCCTTCAACTGGATACTCTATTCATACTGATGCTGTCTCAGTGTTCTTCTCAAATGGAGGTTTAGTTCCTTCTTTTTGTCAGAGACCTCAATTCCACCCTGTGAAATGGCAGGCACTTGATTTGGTGTAACCGTTTGTAGTCCTTCACCCCTTTCCTTTCCTTGCTGTTGTTGTGATCTTGATATCATTGCTTTATGTTGAGGTTCAGCTTGAGGTGGTGCAATCACCAGTGCTCTTCGTTTACGCTCAAAGAACATAACTCCTCCATAAGGATTTCTCACTCTTCTGGTGTCTGATGCATGCACCCAGGATGGAACTCCGGCACACTTTAAGCAATGTTCGTGACGAAGATCATCTGGAAGTGGCCTATCCAGCTTGGTTCCAAAAAAGTCTTCTAAACGTGCTTTTGGATCACGACTCAAGCCCCCAGATTGAGGCAGCCGCACTGTTCTTGATGTGGATGTTGTGCAGCAGCTACGACCTGGTGAGAGACTGCACACACCACATCAGCTAATTCTTTGCAGTAATCAGGTTTCATATAATCTGTGATACTCACAAGTGCAGGTACAGCAGGAAATCTCATTGCATGTCCCAGACACCCTCATTTTATGAGCTGATAAATCAGTCTTTCTACCAAGGATGCTTTGAATACTAATAAGCACCAAAAGCAAAGCATCAGGCCATTTCAGTGATGTTGAGGCACAGACTTTGGCCAAACAAGACTTTATGGTTCTATTGAGCTGCTCGACAATATCAAAAGCTTCAGGTTTATAACTACAATGCAATCTCTGTTCAATTTCTAATGCTGCACAAATGATCCTCAGGACGTTGTTGATAATGTGTGTCCCTCCATCCATAGTGAGAAGAGGCACACTATGACCATGACATATCTCAATCTGTTGCAAACAGGCATCTCGATAAAGTCCATCTGCATTCTGCTGAAGGGACCACCTGATCTCTGTGTGTGACTCAGTATAACGGGAGTTCTCTTCCCTACATTCATTTGTTGGCATGTCACACAACAATGGCACAATTATTATGCAAGCATCCTAAATATGGGACAAAACCAGTTCTGCCTAACCTACATTGTCATTGCATCTCTCCCTAAATCTGTGTGTCCATAGTAAGTTATCTGTCATTGGAAATAACAAACTATCAGGTAACACTGGTAGTCCAGCAGACATCCAAAAGCTAATTGCATGTTTCTCACCTGCTGCTCTGATCAAACCTTGTGGTTCTGCACCTGAAACATTTTCTTGGACCTTTTTAATTCTTTCAATTGTCAGCTACTGGCATCAACATAGAAAAGACAGTGTGCTTCCCAGATTCACATGCAAAAGTTTAGTTAAATTTGAAGGCCACTGGAGCACAATACAGTGCAACTTTGTCTGCAAACCCGTTTCCAACTGTAATGTAACCAGTGCCACTCCAGTGTGCTGTACATTTTACCCGGCAACTTAATGGCGCAGGATTTGCCCAGACGTGCCCAGGCTCACCATGCCACTGGATTCAAGCTAGCCTGGCTGATGAGGGGTGATGCCCCGAAACTGGTCCCAGGATCCTTGTTTTCGGTCCAGGGAGGACCTAGCTTGGCAGTTCGGTCTGGACTGTTCCCATGAGGCACAGGGTCAAGACTGATTTGCATATGACTGGGTCTAAACTGGGGTAACATGGTGAGGAAAAGAATGATGGATTTAACCCAGATCTATTGACTGGGGAGAATGTTTGATTAGCTCTGCATTCCGTCCATCATCTGCGTGCTTTTTGCACATTTTGCCACAGCAATTTCAGAGGGTAACTGGAGTGCTTCAAGTAATTTGTTTACATATTACCCGTTTCTGATTGAAGTTCCAGAGGATGTCATGAAACTTCTTTGTGATCACAACTGTCCAAAGCACCAAAGCCATACTGACAGTCAGTGAATAGGGAATATAGTTACTTTTAATTGGGCTGTCAACATTCAAGGTCTTGTAAGGGCAATTTATTCCTCAACTTGTGGTAAGGTGATACCTTGAAGCCATAAAGCTTCAAAAATGTCATTAATTGTGCAGAAAGCATAAGCTGATCTCAGGAAACCTCCCCTGCTTCTAAGACATGAGCTGTCAACAAAGAATATATAATCATGCTCATTCATGGGTTCATCCTGTCGGGTCTTGGCTTTGTGCATAAATCTGTGACATCTAGGTTATCATGTTCAACTTCATCACAAAAAGTGTCAGTTAATGGCAACAAATTTGATGGTTTCAAAATCTGTCAATGCTTCAAAGTCATGCTGTGAGCAGCCAGGATCTGTTGTTTGTACTTTGTCATGCATTGGGTTTTTGTTGGGGTCAGCAACATCTCCAGAGAGTATGGGACCATTACAGTTAAAGGGTGTCCCATCACTATGCACTCACTCCTCTTGGTACTAACACCTAGTCCGGTGACCCCATTAAGGCAGCCGGGGAATCCTACGGCTACTGGGTCAAGGGTTGTTGAGAAGTAAGCCACAGGTTTTCAAGTATCTCCAGGCATCTGAGTAAGCACTGAGACAGCGCAGACCACCCTTTCACTACAAAATAAAGCAAACATATTACGTAATCAGGCATTCCTAGTGCCTGGGCATAACAGAGACTTTCTCTCAGCTCTAGGAACGTTTTCAAGCAATTGTCCCAAGCAATTGTCCCAAGTAAGCGGATCAGGCACAGCTTTGTATATCAGCTTCAGTAAAGGGGTAGCCACTAGGGAAAACTTTGGTATCCACTGTCTACAGTAGCCAAAAATTCCCTAAACATCTTTACTTCTTTCTGCATTTGTGGTGGATTCATCTGAAGAATTTATTCCACCCTCTCTGGTGACGCCTTTCTTGTGCCTTTCTCAAGGTTGTGTATTTTTGACAGTATTGTAACTTTCATGGAAATTACTTCTGTCCATTCTCAGCCAGGTGATTTAAGAGTGTAATCGTTTTCTGCCTATAGGCTTCACATGTCTCTGATGCCACAAATACCTTGTCTATATATTTTATGAATACTGATATGTAGGGCATTTGCAATAATTCCAGATTCTTTTTTGAGATCTAGTTTCTGATGGAAGGACTCTCTGTATACCCTAGTGGAACTTGACACCATGTCAAAACTGTCTGCTGAAACATGAAGGAAAAAAGGGACTGACTATCCTCCCGTAATGCCACTGAGAAGAATGCTTGAAAGAGATCAAGAACAATAAACCATTCTGTAGTGCATGGAACCTGAAAAAGTAAAGGGGCTGGATTCAGAACCACGGGACAACATGGGACAACACTGCTATTAATTTTGAGGAGATCCTGCACTATTCGATATTTAGGAGAGCTGCATGGACTCCCAACCAATTCCCTCAAAATCCATTTGCTAAGCATGCTTTCAATTCCAGCTGTTATTCCTGCAACTGTCTCTGGTGTCAAATTGTATGGCGGTGTTCTTGGATACACTGTGTTTGGTTTTAGTGTGTCATGGACTAGCTCTGGCCCTTTTATTAGTCCAATATCTTTTCCTATGAAGTTCCTTTCACAGTTTGTATTCTTGAAGACTTGTTAACCAATTTCACTGCAGTATCCACACAACAACTGACCTATCACAGCGCAGCACTCTGTGTCATCATCAACCAATCAAAGTGTGACAGTACACTAACCCAACCAATCCCAACGTGGTACACTATGACGTATGATTTCACTCCTTGCAGCAGTTCACCCTCCTTTACAATTTCTCTCATACACATAATTTGACACCTTTAGACACAAGGAAAATAAGCAATCGTTGTCTGCTCCTCTACGGAAATCAAAGGAAAACCACCCATTGGAAATGTAAGGTTTTTACATATTCCAACTTTTCACACAAAAGATTTTCACATTCGCAATTAAAATCTCGACCAGTGGGATATCACCCTAATCAATGTCGCTTCACCCTTTGCTCAATCAGATTCTACTAACATTAATCAGTATTAGTACAGTCATAACAATATATTTAATGTCTCTATCTTAATTTGTGTGGTCGACGGTACCTCCCACTCTACACCACAAACCTTTAGCAGACAGGTAAACCATAAAGTGGCTTCTATGCTTAACTCAATATCCCGGGATCTTAGGCTATGCCAACACTGATAACTCTTAAACTTCTTCACAATAAACAATGAACAGAAAAATTCATCAAATCATTCAACTTACGTACTCCAAATTAACTTTTCAATGAATACAACAAATAATCACAAATCACGACTCCCCACCCTATTAATTCTCACACCTCCAAAACAGCAATGCCCTTCGGAAATCGCACCTTGACAAGCTTCAAGGTCTGGGAATTGGACAGGGATTCGGGTATAACTCTAGCTTGGGCAAATGATTAATAGCTTTTCTTTTCAAGACATAACCTGTCTCTCTGCTACCAGATTCTGCAGGAGCGGGAATCAATTTAAATGTAATTAATTTAGCACCTCTATCTCACACAAACAGGGTTGATCCACAATCAATTGGTTGTCTCCTACTTCTCTGTGACAGATCTCTGCAGTCGTTTATGAGAAGATCAGGAGCTAAGCATCCCAAAAATCACAAGTACAGTCAATAATGAGAGTTAGGTGTAAGTTTTATGTTTTTTTAAAAAGTTAGTGAATTCTTTTTAATCCAGTTAGTTCAATTATCAGTCAATTTGCAGAATTGATAATAAAAATGATGTGGTTGGAACAAATCATAATCAATAAAGCATCAAGCATGTTCCTAGTCTAAGAAATGAGCAAAAAGGGTATTAGAGGGATCCCATTAAGAGTTCAAGATTTCGAGAGAAAATGTGAGGCAGAGCATGAATCTCAAATTCGATGAATCAATATTTACAGAACCTCGAATGAAGAGAGGATGTATGTCGTTACAATGCATACTTTTACAACGCATACCTTTACAACGCATTTTTTACACCGCAACATCCATTACAACGCATTCCATTACAACGCATGCATTACAACGAATTCTTTGAAACTACCTTTACAACGCATTCCACTACAACGCATACTACATTTACAATGCATACCATTACAACGCATACCATTACATTGCATGTATAGTAAGTATTGAATAGTGTAGGGGTAAAAATTACTATTCTAACTCCAGGGGGTGCAGCAGTAGGGTAAGTGTTGGATAGTGTAGGGGTAAAAATTACTATTCTAACTCCAGGGGGTGCAACAGTAGGGTAAGTATTGGATAGTGTAGGGGTAAAAATTACTATTCTAACTCCAGGGGGTGCAACAGTAGGGTAAGTGTTGGATAGTGTAGGTATGCGTTGTAATGGTATGCGTTGTAATGACTGCGTTGTAATGACATGCGTTGTAGTGGTATGCGTTGTAGTGACATGCGTTGTAATGGTTGCGTTGTAATGGTATGCGTTGTAATGGATGTTGCATTGTCAATGTTTCGTTGTAAAGTTAGTGCATTGTAAAAGTTGCGTTGTAAGTTTTGTTTCCCATGAAGAGAGGTTCATGAAACTCAGTAAAGTCTCGAACAACTAAAGCAAAATAATCATGCAGTAGCAGTATCAAACTGCATTGAACAACAAGTTTGGCCAGGGTGGTAAATCAGTGTTTCAGCCTTCAGCATTAAGCCTTTAGCATCTGGCATGGGAAGCATATGAAGCAAGAGTCTGGAAAAGGCAAAAACTTAGTCTCAGAACATGCACTTATGTAAACAGTTGAAAAGCAATGTTGCAATCCAAATTGTATCTTCTTTTCCTCTCATCCAATCAGCTTTCTGTGTTCTTCTAAGAACAGACTCTCCTCCTCCTTTCCCACGAATCTGCACAATGAACTTAGAAAGGATCATCAAGAAGTATGAAACATTATTGAAACAATGTCTACTTATGAGGCCTTTCAATTCTTAGACCTCTTTTCCCATGGGTATGACCACAATGTTTTTTATTTAACTCTTTTTAATGGAAAATCGCAAAGCAGGTACAGGAGTGACATGAAAGCTAGCACTCAGTGTACATTTTGGTTAAAGCAGCAAATTGTGAAAGTAAAGCATGATTATATATTTGAGATGAAACCTTTACAACCAATGATATTTTGGTATATACAGAGTTAGCGGCTTCCAAATGACAATGTCTAGCTTTCCCTCTATGACTCCACCCCCATACTCATACACCCTCCTAAGTTGCGCCAGTTATCCTACACTTTTCACACTTTTTTGGGCAGCCCCAGCTTTGATAGACCACTAGCTCAGCGCATTGGCACCAACTTAGTCAGATTTCCAGTCTTCTATCCGAGAGGGAGTTGCTGCACCCTAGGTCTGCGCAATATTGTGTTCAGCCACTTCCGCTGCAACCACCAGCCAGATCTTTTGGTATTTTGGCCAGGTCACCTCTCCTGTGAGCCATTTTGGGTCTAGGGGTACCTTCAAAGTTAATACCCGAGACATTCTCCACGTCACTGCTCCCCAGTAGAGCTGTTTGATCGGACACTCCATGACTACATTCTTAACATTCTAATGAAATAAATTGTATGTTAGCTAAACAGTAGGCTATGTGAAATAGCAACATCGTCTGCAACAAATATTATTCAGCACCATATCTCTTCATTATAAAATGAGAAAAGTATGTTAAAAGATCAACATTTTCTATTCCTGCATTGTATTCAGTGTGTGAAATAAGGGTTAATTTTATTTTACAATAAGGCGTTTCTAGCAAACATTTCAAAACGTTATTATTAATCAGGAAAATTCTGCAATGTAAATGTGGAGCTTTTATTAAAGGCATGTCAGGGTAAGTTCAACTTTTAAGCATTTTGTGCATGTCGCATGTCGCATCACATTTGGTTTAGTTGCTTAGAAAATGAAGCTTGCTTTGACATTTTGAGGCCTAGTACTAATATGTATAACTACATACTGTGTTTTGCACATTTTAATGTCATGTCCGATCAATATAAATTGCATGTTAACGTTGCACATGTGACTTTAACTAGATTATTTTGCGTTTTTAATACAAAACTTTTACTTTTATGCCCCATGTTATCATCGCATAACAACTGAAACATAAATAGAATTACTTGACTATATTATTACGATGTTTGCAGCACATATTTCGCTAGACAGCTCAGCAGTTAGCCAATCTTTTCAGACACAAGTGACACTCATTATTGATACTCAGGTCTCGCAATTACTACAAACAAGAACAACACGAATACAAAAATGATTTTTAGATTCTTCAACTGAGAGGTAATAACTTTTAAATGGTTTGAAATGAGGAAGCAGTGACAGCCAGTTCTATTTGTCAGAGAACCCTGTAGGAAGGGCACGTTAGCTATTTGTGTCAATGTTCAGATGTACTGGTAATGAAATGATAAGCTATTTACCAATCAATCAAGGGCACCATAAAATGAGCCTGAGTGGTTTGTTTTTTGCATGGTGGTAAGTTGGTGTGTGGGGCCTGCTTCAAAGACTAACATTAAAGGGGCGAGAAAAACATATAAATCCAGGGGCAGCTATTTTTGCTTTACAGAGTGGGCTAGGGCTATGCAAGGAGCAGGTGAAATGTCGTCTTAACCCCTTCAATGCGGATGACAGAGCCAGCTCGTCATGGGCGTTACCTGCGTTGCGCGCATGACGAGCTGGCTTTGTCACGTAACCCGCGATTTTTTAATTTCAGCGCGCAGCGGGAAAACCCGCTAGCGCGCATGCGGTTAAGACTTGTTGCTGCCCCAGGCAAGGCTTATTTAGTGGCCCATATACGGAACAACTTTGAATTTTATTACCTGTGTCTCATACATCAAATATGTATAATGTCAAACAATATTGAACTTAAACAATCACACAAAATAGTTGAAATATATGTCTTGTACAGGGATCCATAACCCTTAAAATGACACTGGATAGTAAGGGACAGATTCGGAGAGTATAGAAGAGAGAAGTTCTGATAGAGAAATAAATAAAATCTATAGAAACTGAGAATGATTACTTTACCTTGGGCCCCCTTAGAAGCTGGAGGTCCTGGGCCATTGACCACATTGCAAATGCCTTAGTACATCACTGTTCAAATGTAGCTTAAGGATTTAAGGACCCCAGGCCAAACATATTTTGGGATGGGTCCTCCTCGAACCAACTTTGAATGCAATAGCCACTCTCAGCTCCTGTACCACTCATGATACTAAGCAATATGAAATTATTTCTCACATTTTGGAAACTGTAACAAAACAGAAGACACATGACTGCAATAGCTCACATACATTTCTGCTGGGATTATACTTTTTTAATTCTGAGTCTGAGGCAAGAGAAGGTTAGAGGGTCCCTTCTGTAGACAGGTAGTGCCACGCCGCCATATCTGGTTTGGTATCTGAGTCAGGCGAGGTCATATTTAACATACATACATACATACATACATACATACATATTTACCAGGGCAGGGGTACTGCTACCCAATATTCTTGCATAGTTCTGCACTCTGCCTTGCTAGGCTTCAGTCAATGTGTTGTGGCAAGCTATTGTCTTTCATATATTCCTGAAGCTCTAAAAATCTGAAAGGGAGATTATATGGGTGGAGTCTGGCAACACCGGGACTCATGGTCAACGTAGTCCTGTGAAGTGAAACAATATAACGTGATGCCCGCAGCTTCCCTCCCATCCTACTTAAGGATTTTAATGACAGTAATGAAAGTGCAGACACGCCAACCTACTTAAGGTCATTATTTTCTTTCTCTTCACAGGACTACGTCAACCATGAGTCCCGGTGTTGCCAAACTCCACCCACTTAGGGAGGACGACGCCAGCTGTTCAAACAAAAACGCGTTTGACCAGCGTGAATAGAACATGGTGTTGAACTGCGCACAGTCCATGAGGAAAGGACGTTTGTGGCCCTGAAACGCGTCAGACCCAATTTTAATTCAGGGGAACCTGTGAACATTGCAGAGGAGCCAAATACAGACCGGACGGTCGGATGAAGCGGTGAGCCCTCCCGAGGCGCATGCGCAATTTGCTCTACTATATTTAGGCGGCCAGCCTCGGTCGCGGAAGGAGCTCCACTCTGATGGCGGAACATGTATCCTTTCCTAAGAGACTGAGGCGAGATCAAACACACTCGCCTGTCAGCGCAACATCCATTTGAATAAAACGTGATGCCCGCAGCTTCCCTCCCATTCTACTTAAGTATCTTAATGACAGTAATGAAAGTGCAGACACGCCAGCCTACTCAAGGTTACTATTTTGTTTCACTTCACAAGACTACGTTGACCATGAGTCCCAGTGTTGCCAGACTCCACCCACTCAAGGAGGACAACGCCAGCTGTTCAAACTAAAACGCGTTTGACCAGCGTGAAGAGAACATGGTGTTGAACTGCGCACAGTCCATGAGGAAGGGGTGTTTGAGGCCCCGAAACGTGTCGGACCCAATTTTAATTCAGGGGAACCAGTGAACATTGCAGAGGAGCCAAATACAGACCGGAGGGTCGGATGAAGCGGTGAGCCCTCCCGAAGCGCTTGCGCAATTTGCTCTACTATATTCAGGCAGCCAGCCACGGTCGCGGAAGGAGCTCTACTCTGATGGCGGAACATGTATCCTGTCCTAAGAGACTGGGGCGAGATCAAACACACTCGCCTGTCAGCGCAACATCCATTTGAATAAAACGTGATGCCCACAGCTTCCCTCCCATCCTACTTAAGGATATTAATGACAGTAATGAAAGTGCAGACACGACAGCCTACTCAAGGTTACTATTTTGTTTCACTTCACAGGACTACGTTGACCATGAGTCCCGGTGTTGCCAGACTCCACCCACTCAGGGAGGACGACGCCAGCTGTTCAAACTAAAACGCGTTTGACCAGCGTGAAGAGAACATGGTGTTGAACTGCGCACAGTCCATGAGGAAGGGGTGTTTAAGGCCCCGAAACACGTCGGACCCAATTTTAATTCAGGGGAACCTGTGAACATTGCAGAGGAGCCAAATACAGACCGGAGGGTCGGATGAAGCGGTGAGCCCTCCCGAAGCGCTTGCGCAATTTGCTCTACTATATTCAGGCGGCCAGCCTCGGTCGCCGAAGGAGCTCCACTCTGATGGCGGAACATGTATCCTGTCCTAAGAGACTGAGGCGAGATCAAACACACTCGCCTGTCAGCGCAACATCCATTTGAATAAAACGTGATGCCTGCAGCTTCCCTCCCATCCTACTTAAGGATCTTAATGACAGTAATGAAAGTGCAGACACGCCAGCCTACTCAAGGTTACTATTTTGTTTCACTTCACAGGACTACGTTGACCATGAGTCCCGGTGTTGCCACACTCCACCTACTCAGGGAGGACGACGCCAGCTGTTCAAACTAAAACGCGTTTGACCAGCCTGAAGAGAACATGGTGTTGAACTGCGCCAAGTCCATGAGGAAGGGGCGTTTGTGGCCCCCGAAACGCGTCGGACCGAATTTTAATTCAGGGGAACCTGTGAACATTGCAGAGGAGCCAAATACAGACCGGAGGGTCGGATGAAACGGTGAGCCCCCCCAAAGCGCTTGCGCAATTTGCTCTACTATATATATATATATATATATATATATATATATATATTCACTGAAAAAACCATAGGTTATAGACCATATATAGTTAGGAATTCGCATTTACAAAACCTTATTTTACTCACACAAAACCATTGAAATTCCATATATAGTTAGTTGCACTAACTATATATCGCGCACCCGCAATCCACTGCTGATGATGTCACATATTACATCATTCATGACATGGTCAGTGACATCACTGATGACATCACTGATGACATCTCAAATGACATCACTGATGACATCACTGATGACAACATCCAGTGACTGTATGTTTCTGTAAAGTTAAAATATGTCTTACATATTGAAGAATGAGTGGATGTATAAGTGTCTGGATGAAGGATTTAGTAGGTGCATGACTGACTGTATGAGTGAGTGATTAAATGTGTCTCACTGAGTGCATGGGTTAGTGACTAAACTGTCTTAATTTGTGCATCATTATGTCTGTTGTTCTGTAAACTGTTGCATGTGTTGATAAGTAGCTATATGAGTAACTATATGGGTTATTGATTGGTTGCCCAAGTATTTGTATGGGAGACTGAGTGTGTGTGTGGGTGGCTGGGAGGTGTATGACTCTGTGCATAGATGTGTGAGCAGTTGATTCACTAGATGTATGGTTTCAAAAGTGCATGTGGAAACAGCTGTATGGGCGGTTGACTGTGTGCATGAGTGTATTGGTGAGTGAATGGATATCTCAGTGCTACATGTCAAAGTAAGTACATATGTAAAACACAGTACATGTGAGAGTTGACATATATAAATAACTGTGCATAAGAGCCAGTGAATGTGTGAGTGGCTGTATGGATCATTGTGAACTTGTATCAGGGATTGTATAAGAGAGTAAATATGTGTTAGTATATGTTTGAATAAGTAAAGTTTGTATAACTGTATAGTTGAGGAAATGGAGGTGTGAACGATTCTTTGCATGACTGACTAGGTGTGTGAGTAACTCCATGGATGAGTGACAGTCTGTGAGTGTCTGTTTACACTGATTGTATCTAAGGTTATATTAGAGTCTGAAGAGGTTCATCGTATTATCACATGAATGATATCATCAGTGATGTGATCAGTAATGTCAAATGAGATGTCATCAGTGATGTCATCAGTGATGTCATTTGAGATGTCATCAGTGATGTCATTTGAGATGTCATCAGTGATGTCATCAGTGATGTCACTGACCATGTCATGAATGATGTAATATGTGACATCATCAGCAGTGGATTGCGGGTGCGCGATATATAGTTAGTGCAACTAACTATATATGGAATTTCAATGGTTTTGTGTGAGTAAAATAAGGTTTTGTAAATGCGAATTCCTAACTATATATGGTCTATAACCTATGGTTTTTTCAGTGAATTTTCAAGGTTTTGTAAATGCTAATTCCTAACTATATATGGTCTATAACCTATGGTTTTTTCAGTGAATTTTCAAGGTTTTGTAAATGCTAATTCCTAACTATATATGGTCTATAGCCTATGGTTTTTTCAGTGAATATATATATATACATACATATATAAACATATATCATCTGTATATCTATATAAATACAAACATAAATGCATGCATACATATACTTATATGCATACAGATGCATGTTATTTACATGATAGTTGAAAAAACACTAATAAAAGCAAAGCTAAAAAGCCACCTCATTACAAACAGAATGGCTTTAACTTAAACGAGGGCGAGATCTATTGCATTTTCAATGCTTGTTTACTTTGGTTCCATCAAGAAGGCATTCAGATGTGTCACACATTTGCCATAAATTCTGAATGTTAGCACTCTAGTTGCATATTAGATCACTGTAGTAAAGCTACTGCTCACCAGGGACGTCTGCTGCTGGTATTCAAAGTGCATGTTTCAGTCTGCATGTCAGAATTTTTTTAATGAAATAGAAGAGGATTTGAGAAGTCACTCAAAATGATCCCGAATTTTTCTTTCTGAAGCACTAATCATACTTTCTATGGCAAAATTAACCCCCTCATGTTGTTCCTTTTTAAATTGAGTGTTTTCAGACTTACCACTTCATTCCAATCAAGATGGCTTCTGGTGTGCCATACTTTTGTCATAAGTAAGACTGTTAGCGCTCTAGTTGTTCTTTAGAACACTCTGGGACATTCTGTCATTGGGCTATACTTGGGGTACATCTGGGTGATATTTGGGCTACATTTAGGCTCTTTTGTCTCTGGTGGCCATCTTGGGAGACTGTATGTCAGAATTTTTTAATGAAATTGAAGAGGGTTTGAGAAGTCACTCAAAATGTGCCCTAATTTTTCTTTCTGCAGCACTAATCATAATTCATATGGAAAAATATACCCCCTCATTTTGTTCCTTTTTAAATTAAATGTTTTAAGAGTTACCACTTTATTCCAATCAAGATGGCTTCAGGTGTGCCATACCTTTGTAATAAGTAGGACTGTTAGCGCTCTAGTTGTTCTTTAGAACACTCTGGGACATTCTGTCATTGGGCTATACTTGGGCTACATCTGGGTGATATTTGGGCTACATTTGGGCTCTTTTGTCTCTGGTGGCCATTTTGGGAGACTGCATGTCAGAATTTTTTAATGAAATAGAAGAGGATTTGAAAAGTCACTCAAAATGTGCCCTAATTTTTCTTTCTGCAGCACTAATAATACCTTCTATTGCATAATATACCCCCTCATTTTGTTCCTTTTTAAATTAAATGTTTTAAGAGTTACCACTTTATTCCCATCACGATGGCTCCAGGTGTGCTATACCTTTGTAATAAGTAGGACTGTTAGCGCTCTAGTTGTTCTTTAGAACACTCTGGGACATTCTGTCATTGGGCTATACTTGGGCTACATCTGGGTGATATTTGGGCTACATTTGGGCTCTTTTGTCTCTGGTGGCCATTTTGGGAGACTGCATGTCAGAATGTTTTAATGAAATAGAAAAGGATTTGAGAAGTCACTCAAAATGTGCCCTAATTTTTCATTCTGCAGCACTAATCATACTTTCTATGGCAAAATATACCCCCTCATGTTGTTTCTTTTTAAATTAAATGTTTTAAGAGTTACCACTTTATTCCAATCAAGATGGCTTCAGGTGTGCCATACCTTTGTAATAAGTAGGACTGTTAGCGCTCTAGTTGTTCTTTAGAACACTCTGGGACATTCTGTCATTGGGCTATACTTGGGCTACATCTGGGTGATATTTGGGCTACATTTGGGCTCTTTTGTATCTGGTGGCCATTTTGGGAGACTGCATGTCAGAATGTTTTAATGAAATAGAAAAGGATTTGAGAAGTCACTCAAAATGTGCCCTAATTTTTCATTCTGCAGCACTAATCATACTTTCTATGGCAAAATATACCCCCTCATGTTGTTTCTTTTTAAATTAAATGTTTTAAGAGTTACCACTTTATTCCAATCAAGATGGCTTCAGGTGTGCCATACCTTTGTAATAAGTAGGACTGTTAGCGCTCTAGTTGTTCTTTAGAACACTCTGGGACATTCTGTCATTGGGCTATACTTGGGCTACATCTGGGTGATATTTGGGCTATATTTGGGCTCTTTTGTCTCTGGTGGCCATTTTGGGAGACTGCATGTCAGAATGTTTTAATGAAATAGAAAAGGATTTGAGAAGTCACTCAAAATGTGCCCTAATTTTTCATTCTGCAGCACTAATCATACTTTCTATGGCAAAATATACCCCCTCATGTTGTTTCTTTTTAAATTAAATGTTTTAAGAGTTACCACTTTATTCCAATCAAGATGGCTTCAGGTGTGCCATACCTTTGTAATAAGTAGGACTGTTAGCGCTCTAGTTGTTCTTTAGAACACTCTGGGACATTCTGTCATTGGGCTATACTTGGGCTACATCTGGGTGATATTTGGGCTATATTTGGGCTCTTTTGTCTCTGGTGGCCATTTTGGGAGACTGCATGTCAGAATGTTTTAATGAAATAGAAAAGGATTTGAGAAGTCACTCAAAATGTGCCCTAATTTTTCATTCTGCAGCACTAATCATACTTTCTATGGCAAAATATACCCCCTCATGTTGTTTCTTTTTAAATTAAATGTTTTAAGAGTTACCACTTTATTCCAATCAAGATGGCTTCAGGTGTGCCATACCTTTGTAATAAGTAGGACTGTTAGCGCTCTAGTTGTTCTTTAGAACACTCTGGGACATTCTGTCATTGGGCTATACTTGGGCTACATCTGGGTGATATTTGGGCTATATTTGGGCTCTTTTGTCTCTGGTGGCCATTTTGGGAGACTGCATGTCAGAATGTTTTAATGAAATAGAAAAGGATTTGAGAAGTCACTCAAAATGTGCCCTAATTTTTCATTCTGCAGCACTAATCATACTTTCTATGGCAAAATATACCCCCTCATGTTGTTTCTTTTTAAATTAAATGTTTTAAGAGTTACCACTTTATTCCAATCAAGATGGCTTCAGGTGTGCCATACCTTTGTAATAAGTAGGACTGTTAGCGCTCTAGTTGTTCTTTAGAACACTCTGGGACATTCTGTCATTGGGCTATACTTGGGCTACATCTGGGTGATATTTGGGCTATATTTGGGCTCTTTTGTCTCTGGTGGCCATTTTGGGAGACTGCATGTCAGAATGTTTTAATGAAATAGAAAAGGATTTGAGAAGTCACTCAAAATGTGCCCTAATTTTTCATTCTGCAGCACTAATCATACTTTCTATGGCAAAATATACCCCCTCATGTTGTTTCTTTTTAAATTAAATGTTTTAAGAGTTACCACTTTATTCCAATCAAGATGGCTTCAGGTGTGCCATACCTTTGTAATAAGTAGGACTGTTAGCGCTCTAGTTGTTCTTTAAAAACACTCTAGGAGGCTGCAGTAGAACACAAAGGAATCAACTGACAGTCTCTGTCCTTGTTGGATGTACATGTTTTACTGAGAATGTCAGACTTCATTTTCACATGACTGAGAAAGATAATGTGAATTTACAGAAAATATGCTTTCAGTTTAGCTTATAGATCCCCTTCCAAACCACTGTGGGAAAATCATGAGATATTAGTTTTCTTTCAAACAATATTCATGATATCACAGCAGAAGGTTTTTTCACACGGTAAAATCACCTTAGAACCCACCACAATTCCTAAAACGAGTATGGTACCATCAACAAATGATTTATAATGTAACTAAAGTCCTAAAACCCTCTATTAACTACAATGCTTTTTAATGAGGTGCTATCATGTATATTGGTCCCAAGATGGCTGCCAACACTTCTTGGATGAAGTGCTGACAGCCAATCAGATCAGATGTGTAGTTAGGCTCCGCCCAGATATATATCTTTTTTTGAACCTAAATTACTCAAAATCCACTGGAGCACATATATTGAGACCTAGCAAAGGCACATCGGGCTAACAGTCCCTACAATTTTGCCAAGTTTCGTGCAAATCCATTCAGCCGTTCGAGCTAAAAGTGAGGCCAACCGCCCTATGGAAATTAACATGGGAAAAACGCGTTTTGGGACCCCCCTTTTTTCTCGGCCCCCCATTGATGAAACCCCCCCAAATTGTCAGGGGCTGCTCAGAAACAAAATGTGCCATTTTCCTGAAAATTTCAGCCAATTTCGTCCACAAACGCCAAAGTTATTAGACATAGAATTTTCAAAAATCCCATAGAGAAAAAATCCTAACTATATATACCTACTGGCGACCGCCAGTAGGTAATATATATATATATATATATATATATATATATATATATATATATATATATATATATATATATATATATATATATATTCACTGAAAAAACCATAGGTTATAGACCATATATAGTTAGGAATTCGCATTTACAAAACCATATTTTACTCACACAAAACCATTGAAATTCCATATATAGTTAGTTGCACTAACTATATATCGCGCACCCGCAATCCACTGCTGATGATGTCACATATTACATCATTCATGACATGGTCAGTGATATCACTGATGACATCACTGATGACATCTCAAATGACATCACTGATGACATCTCAAATGACATCACTGATGACATCACTGATGACATCTCATTTGACATTACTGATCACATCACTGATGATATCATTCATGTGATAATACGATGAACCTCTTCAGACTCTAATATAACCTTAGATACAATCAGTGTAAACAGAAACTCACAGACTGTCACTCATCCATGGAGTTACTCACACACCTAGTCAGTCATGCAAAGAATCAATCACACCTCCATTTCCTCAACTATACAGTTATACAAACTTTACTTATTCAAACATATACTAACACATATTTACTCTCTTATACAATCCCTGATACAAGTTCACAATGATCCATACAGCCACTCACACATTCACTGGCTCTTATGCACAGTTATTTATATATGTCAACTCTCACATGTACTGTGTTTTACATATGTACTTACTTTGACATGTAGCACTGAGATATCCATTCACTCACCAATACACTCATGCACACAGTCAACCACCCATACAGCTGTTTCCACATGCACTTTTGAAACCATACATCTAGTGAATCAACTGCTCACACATCTATGCACAGAGTCATACACCTCCCAGCCACCCACACACACACTCAGTCTCCCATACAAATACTTGGGCAACCAATCAATAACCCATATAGTTACTCATATAGCTACTTATCAACACATGCAACAGTTTACAGAACAACAGACATAATGATGCACAAATTAAGACAGTTTAGTCACTAACCCATGCACTCAGTGAGACACATTTAATCACTCACTCATACAGTCAGTCATGCACCTACTAAATCCTTCATCCAGACACTCATACATCCACTCATTCTTCAATATGTAAGACATATTTTAACTTTACAGAAACATACAGTCACTGGATGTTGTCATCAGTGATGTCATCAGTGATGTCATTTGAGATGTCATCAGTGATGTCATCAGTGATGTCATTTGAGATGTCATCAGTGATGTCATCAGTGATGTCACTGACCATGTCATGAATGATGTAATATGTGACATCATCAGCAGTGGATTGCGGGTGCGCGATATATAGTTAGTGCAACTAACTATATATGGAATTTCAATGGTTTTGTGTGAGTAAAATATGGTTTTGTAAATGCGAATTCCTAACTATATATGGTCTATAACCTATGGTTTTTTCAGTGAATTTTCAAGGTTTTGTAAATGCTAATTCCTAACTATATATGGTCTATAACCTATGGTTTTTTCAGTGAATTTTCAAGGTTTTGTTAATGCTAATTCCTAACTATATATGGTCTATAGCCTATGTTTTTTTCAGTGAATATATATATATATATATACATACATATATAAACATATATCATCTGTATATCTATATAAATACAGACATAAATGCATGCATACATATACTTATATGCATACAGATGCATGTTATTTACATGAAAGTTGAAAAAACACTAATAAAAGCAAAGCTAAAAAGCCACCTCATTACAAACAGAATGGCTTTAACTTAAACGAGGGCGAGATCTATTGCATTTTCAATGCTTGTTTACTTTGGTTCCATCAAGAAGGCATTCAGATGTGTCACACATTTGCCATAAATTCTGAATGTTAGCACTCTAGTTGCACATTAGATCACTGTAGTAAAGCTACTGCTCACCAGGGACGTCTGCTGCTGGTATTCAAAGTGCATGTTTCAGTCTGCATGTCAGAATTTTTATAATGAAATAGAAGAGGATTTGAGAAGTCACTCAAAATGATCCCTAATTTTTCTTTCTGAAGCACTAATCATACTTTCTATGGCAAAATTAACCCCCTCATGTTGTTCCTTTTTAAATTGAGTGTTTTCAGACTTACCACTTCATTCCAATCAAGATGGCTTCTGGTGTGCCATACTTTTGTCATAAGTAAGACTGTTAGCGCTCTAGTTGTTCTTTAGAACACTCTGGGACATTCTGTCATTGGGCTATACTTGGGGTACATCTGGGTGATATTTGGGCTACATTTAGGCTCTTTTGTCTCTGGTGGCCATCTTGGGAGACTGTATGTCAGAATGTTTTAATGAAATTGAAGAGGGTTTGAGAAGTCACTCAAAATGTGCCCTAATTTTTCTTTCTGCAGCACTAATCATAATTCATATGGCAAAATATACCCCCTCATTTTGTTCCTTTTTAAATTAAATGTTTTAAGAGTTACCACTTTATTCCAATCAAGATGGCTTCAGGTGTGCCATACCTTTGTAATAAGTAGGACTGTTAGCGCTCTAGTTGTTCTTTAGAACACTCTGGGACATTCTGTCATTGGGCTATACTTGGGCTACATCTGGGTGATATTTGGGCTACATTTGGGCTCTTTTGTCTCTGGTGGCCATTTTGGGAGACTGCATGTCAGAATTTTTTAATGAAATAGAAGAGGATTTGAAAAGTCACTCAAAATGTGCCCTAATTTTTCTTTCTGCAGCACTAATAATACCTTCTATTGCATAATATACCCCCTCATTTTGTTCCTTTTTAAATTAAATGTCTTAAGAGTTACCACTTTATTCCCATCACGATGGCTCCAGGTGTGCTATACCTTTGTAATAAGTAGGACTGTTAGCGCTCTAGTTGTTCTTTAGAACACTCTGGGACATTCTGTCATTGGGCTATACTTGGGCTACATCTGGGTGATATTTGGGCTACATTTGGGCTCTTTTGTCTCTGGTGGCCATTTTGGGAGACTGCATGTCAGAATGTTTTAATGAAATAGAAAAGGATTTGAGAAGTCACTCAAAATGTGCCCTAATTTTTCATTCTGCAGCACTAATCATACTTTCTATGGCAAAATATACCCCCTCATGTTGTTTCTTTTTAAATTAAATGTTTTAAGAGTTACCACTTTATTCCAATCAAGATGGCTTCAGGTGTGCCATACCTTTGTAATAAGTAGGACTGTTAGCGCTCTAGTTGTTCTTTAGAACACTCTGGGACATTCTGTCATTGGGCTGTACTTGGGCTACATCTGGGTGATATTTGAGCTACATTTGGGCTCTTTTGTCTCTGGTGGCCATTTTGGGAGACTGCATGTCAGAATGTTTTAATGAAATAGAAAAGGATTTGAGAAGTCACTCAAAATGTGCCCTAATTTTTCATTCTGCAGCACTAATCATACTTTCTATGGCAAAATATACCCCCTCATGTTGTTTCTTTTTAAATTAAATGTTTTAAGAGTTACCACTTTATTCCAATCAAGATGGCTTCAGGTGTGCCATACCTTTGTAATAAGTAGGACTGTTAGCGCTCTAGTTGTTCTTTAGAACACTCTAGGAGGCTGCTGTAGAACACAAAGGAATCAACTGACAGTCTCTGTCCTTGTTGGATGTACATGTTTTACTGAGAATGTCAGACTTCATTTTCACATGACTGAGAAAGATAATGTGAATTTACAGAAAATATGCTTTCAGTTTAGCTTATAGATCCCCTTCCAAACCACTGTGGGAAAATCATGAGATATTAGTTTTCTTTCAAACAATATTCATGATATCACAGCAGAAGGTTTTTTTACATGGTAAAATCACCTTAGAACCCACCACAATTCCTAAAACGAGTATGGTACCATCAACAAATGATTTATAATGTAACTAAAGTCCTAAAACCCTCTATTAACTACAATGCTTTTTAATGAGGTGCTATCATGTATATTGGTCCCAAGATGGCTGCCAACACTTCTTGGATGAAGTGCTGACAGCCAATCAGATCAGATGTGTGGTTAGGCTCCGCCCAGATATATATCTTTCTTTGAACCTAAATTACTCAAAATCCACTGGAGCACATATATTGAGACCTAGCAAAGGCACATCGGGCTAACAGTCCCTACAATTTTGCCAAGTTTCGTGCAAATCCATTCAGCCGTTCGAGCTAAAAGTGAGGCCAACCGCCCTATGGAAATTAACATGGGAAAAACGCGTTTTGGGACCCCCCTTTTTTCTCAGCCCCCCCTTGATGAAACCCCCCCAAATTGTCAGGGGCTGCTCAGAAACAAAATGTTCCATTTTCCTGAAAATTTCAGCCAATTCCGTCCACAAACGCCAAAGTTATTAGACATAGAATTTTCAAAAATCCCATAGAGAAAAAATCCTAACTATATATACCTACTGGCGACCGCCAGTAGGTAATATATATATATATATATATATATATATATATATATATATATATATATATATATATATATATATATATATATATATATATAACCAAGGTGTATTGGTGAATCAATGGGTGTATGAGTGCCTGTATGGATGATTCAGTTGGTACGTGACTGACTGTATAAGTGAGCAATTATGTGCCTCAGTGAATGTATGGGTGAGTGACTGATTGTGTGAATGCATGTATCAGTCTGTCAGTTGGTGTCTAAGTGGCTGTATGGGTGTGTGAGTGTATACGTGAGTGGATGTGTGCATGATTGAAAGTTTGAGTTCCTGTATGGGTGTCTATGTGGGTGTGTGAGGGTGTGCGTGAGTGTATGGATGAGTGAGTGGGAGAGTCAGTGGCTGTATGGGTTAGTGAGTGTGTGTGTGTGAGAGGTTCTATGGGTGAGTGAGTGTGTGTACGGCTGTGTGGGCGAGTGGATGTGTCAGTAGTTTATGGGTGAGCAACTGGGTATGTGAAAGAAGGCAGTATAGGTGAGTGATGGGCTATATGAATAACTGTATCGGTGAGTGAGTAAATGTGAAAGTGGCTCTATGGGTGAGTGCGTGCCTGTGTTAGCGACTGTATAGGTGAGTGAGTATGTGTTAGAATCTTTATGAGTAAGTGTCTGGTGATTGACTGTATGGGTGAGTGAGTATGTGTGTGAATAACTCTATGAATGGCCGTGTGGGTGTATGAGTGGATATGTCAGTGTCTGTATTAATGAGTGAGTGGGTGTATAAGAGGCTGAATGAGTCAATGAGTGGATGTGTGTGGAGATATATGAATCAGTGAGTGGGTGTGTAAATACTGGCATGGGTCTGTGAATGGTTGTGTGGGAGTGGGAATGGGTGTATGAAAGGTTATATGGGGGTGTGAGTGGATGACTTTGTAATTTTGTGGATAATGTCATCTGTGATGTCATGAGTGATGTCACTGCCCATCTCATGAGTGATGTAATATGTGAGGTTGTAAGCAGTGCAATGAGGGGGTGCGAGTTATAGTTAACTCAGCTAATTGAAACTACTGAATTTCACTAGTTTTGTACAAGTAAAACCTGAGCCTAACTTTAAAGTCCCTGTAAACTTTGTTTTTTTCAGTGAATTTCTATATTTTTGTAAGTAGTGATGGTGTTTGGAAAGTGGTGGAGAAAGGGGGCATGGCCTGCGAAAACCTCCTAGAAATCCCTCTGTGTGAGACTTACTAGAGGTAACAGGTGGGGTTGTTCGCCCCCAAGGAACCTCAGCAGCTAAGGGGACTTCATGCCCCCAACTAGTAGTGTGCCAGGAGGCATGTTTGCAGAGAGGTAGAGAAAGGGGGTGGGACAAAAAAACTCTCAGTAATCCAGCAGTGTGGGACTTACTGACAGTAACAGGAGGGGTAGTTGGCCCACAAGGACCAATATATATATATATAACCTTCTCTTCTGGTGGTGGCCAGTAGGTAGTTATAGTTAGTTTCCATGGGAAAAGCATTTTTTAACTTGCCTATAACTTTGGTGGCATTTGACCACCCTGCATGAAATATTCCCCAAAAAGTGTCAAAGTAGGCTCTGTATGTCATGGGAAGTTTGGGGGTGATCTGTGCAGTGGGGACAAAGAAATAAGGGCACAAAATATGGGTACGTTTGTAATGGTAATTCCCATAGGATCGTGTTGTCAAATCCGCAGCCCGGCCTGCTGGCCAGAATTACACCAAATTTGGCAGAAAGGTAGATGTTGTTACGCAGATTGGGCTTTTTGTTATTTATTGCAAATCTGTTCAGTATTTATTGAGAAATTTAAGCCAATATGTATACCTATATCTCTGGCCGTGGAAGTTTCACCACGATTTCGAAATTAATCACGACTGCATGCATTAAGAGGAATACTGTGATTGGCAGTACGCAACCTGAACAGAAAGTTGCGACCGCCATTTCATCTATCGGGAACGGTTCTCGGGTTCAAAAGTTTCTGTGAAAGCAAAAATACTGGGTCAGGGCGAGGTACTTTGACTCCATGTTTGAGAAATGTAAGTGTTAGTGACAGAAGTTGTGTGTTCAAAATTGTTTTTTTAATCACGCATGATATTCGTGATGATGCCGTGAAAACCAGCCAGCCCCCTGTGCACCATCGCGGGGACGTCGCAACCACCAATGTCGTCGCGAATATTGGGAAAAATATTTTTTAAATATACATATATTTATACACACTCGCTGGTCACTGTGACACACTCATGTATGCACTCACAAACTCACTCAGACACTTCTACACCCAATCACATACCCACTTGCACACTTATACATTCAGTCACATACCCACTCAGATACTCATGCACCCACTCACATACCCATTCAGGTACGTATGCACCCACTTACAGACTCACTTGGAGAGTGATGCACCCATTTACAAACCCATTCAGAGACTCATGGGCCACCTTAGAGACACACTCATAAACTCATGCGTGCAGTCTCATACCCACTTAGAGACTTTTACATCCACTCTGAGACCCATGTGTGCACTCATGCACTCATTCACAGACCCACTCAGATACTCATGCACCCACTTACAGACTCGCTCAGAGAGTCATGCACCAATATACAGACCGACTCAGAGACTCACGGACCTACGTACAGACCTATTCACACATTCATGTATGTATTCACAGACCCACTGAGACACTCATACACCCACTTACAGAACCACTCAGACACTCATACACCCACTCACACACCCATACAGTCACTCTCACACTCAGTCGCAGACCCTTGTGGACTTAGTCAGTACTCATATACTCAGAACCTCACACACCACTCACAAACTCACTCAGCTATGCATATACCTACTCAATCACCCACCCAAGGGCATGCAGCTACTCACAGACCCACCCACTCATTCTCCCAATCACAGAGTCACTCAGACACTCATGCATGCACCCATTAACTCAACCACTCAGAGTCTTATGCTCTCATTCACAGACCTATTGAGACACTCATACACTTGCTCACAGATCCACTCAGGCACTCGTACATCCACTCATGGACCTACTCAAATACTCATACAACCATATAGTCATTCACATACCCACCCATAGACCCACTGAGAGACGTATGCATGGAGTCAATTACACACTCAGAGACCCATGCACCCACTGAGAGAACCACTCAGACATTCATGCTGCCAGTGATAGACCCACTGAGAGACATATGCTCTCACTCACAGACCCACTCAGACACTCATGCAGCCACTCACTCACCCACTCAGACACCCACTTAAACACTCATTTATCCACTCACAGATCCAGTCAGACAGTAATATCCTTACTTACAAATGCACAAAGACCCTCATACAGCTACTCACAGATTGAGTGAGAGACGTATGCAACCAATCACAGACCCATTGTGACACTGATGCATCCACCCATAGATGTGCTGAGGCAGTCATGCAGTTTGCTACAGAAGCATTGATAGACTGATGCACTATCTTACAGATTCACTCAAATACTTATACAGTGATTGAGAGACTTCCTAATACAATGATGCATGCAGTTGTAGATTACACTAAAAAAGTTATGCACTATGTTATAAAGATATTATGGGAGTTGTAAATGCTATTATACAGTCGTTTAGATAATAATGTGTTTAGTCTGTTGGTTATAATGCATTTTGCAGTTATAATTTTTGAATGTGGTGGTAGCTCTTGAATGTTTGCATTTGTTTTGTAATTTCGCAACGTATTTGCAGCGATCGAGACTACCGATATCAGTGCGACGACTGGCGTCACCGCAAAAATGGAAAATTGGTTTAAATGATTGTTTCTATACAATAATAGGACTTTAAACATTGCAGTAATAAACCACTTGTGTCTAAAATATTGTAAAATGTGTGCATATGTGTGTTTTACACCTCTTAAAAAAGGCTTGATTATCGTGCTACCGATATCATCGCAACGCCTGGCATCACCGCAAAAAATTGAAAATCGGTTTATATGATTGTTTTTATACAAAATCACTACAAAAATATGACTTTAAACAGTGCAATAATATACCCCTAGTGTCTAAAATACAGTAAAATGACTGAATATATGTGTTTACACCTCTTAAAAAGGCACGATCATCGGGGCTACCGATATTATCACGACAACCGGCGTCACTGCGGAAATGGAAAATCAGTTTAGATGATCGATTTTATACAAACGTTCTGCAAAAACATGACCTAGTGTCTAAAATACCGCTATCGTTGCAGTTACAGAAGGCATTGTGACTCTGGGCATCATTATGAAAACAGGAAGTAGGGTTCAAACACAGTTTTTAAAAAAGTTACTAGAAATATATATGTACAAACATGTTCTTTAACTCCTTAAACGCGGCACGAATTCCGCAGCGGGATTTTTAATGAGTGGGCGGGGCAGAGTCGTCCAACTGACGTGCGCAGCACTAGCCAGGTAGTGCTCGTGACGGCCGTTGGCTGACGTGCGCACGGAAAGGGTTAAGTTAGTAATGTAAATATTGTAATAGATAGAATGACATTTTTAAGTTATAATTTTTGAATGTGTTGGTGGTCATTGCATTTGTTTTGCAGTTTCGCAAAGTGATCTCGATCATTGCATTGTTGCCGCATATATAAAAAAAATTTAAGAAAAAAATACTCTTATTAATCCAATGAAGAAAATACAAGCTTATAAAAATACACATTAGAGCCATTTTGGATAGAAAATACAATTTAAAAACCTTATAAATTTATTTAAAAAATCATAGGTTACATTGAGGTTATAGTTGGGAAATAGAATTTGAAAAACCTTGGAAATTCACAGAAAAAAACTGAAGGTTACAGGGGCATTATTATTTGGAAATAGAATTCTAAAAAACATAGACATTCACTGAAAGAAAACAATAGTTAGGAAATGGAATTAAAAAACCTTAGAAATTCACCGAAAAAATAAAGTTTACCGAGGCATTATAGTTAGGCTCAAGTTTCACTCATACAAAACCAGAGAAATTCAGCAGTTATAGTTAGCTGAGTTAACTATAACTAGTGCCCCTGCAATGCACTGCAATGCACTGCTTATGACCTCACATATTACATTACTCATGACATGGGCAGTGACATCACTGATGACATATCAAATGACATCACTGATGACATCATCCAGTGACTGTGACTGCTTTTAAAATGTTTATGAGTGTTAAATATATATACTAGGGTGTATTGATGAATCAGTGGGTGTGTGAGTGACTGTATGGATGATTCAGTGAGTGTGTGACTGCATGTATAATTGAGTGATTAGGTGTCTCAGTGAATATATGGGTGAGTGACTGGGGTTTGAAAATCTGTATCAGTCTATTGGATGGCGTCCAAGTGGCTGTATATTTTGGTGAGTGGGAACGTGAGTGGCTTGACAGGTGATTGGGTGTCTGAGTACCTGTATGGGTGTATGAGTGTCTTTGTGGCTGGGTGAGAGAGTTTGTGACTGCATGCACGGATGAGTGAGTGAGTGAGTCAGTTGCTGTATGGGTTAGTGAGTATGTAAGTGAGGAACTGTATAGGTGACTGAGTGTGTGTATGGCTGTGTCAGGGAGTAAACAGAAGTGTCAGTGGTATTTGGTTGAGTCTTTTTTATTAGTATACAAATGCATTTATATTTTTGGGGCACCTCCCTGAACCCTCCCTTTTTTTTAACCTTACCACCCTAAAACCCTAAAAACACTTTTACCACCCCATTCATTTATACACCCATAAACCCTAAAAGCACCCTTACAACCCAATTCCCTCGCCCATCTTTAACCCTAACAACACTCTTACCATCCTACTCCTTAACCCACGGTTAAACCCCAAAATTACCCTTACCACCCAATACCCCTACACTCTGAAAACAACGTTACCACCCAATTCCCCTACCCCCCCTTAAACCTTATTATCACCCTTTCTATATTAAGGGTAGGCGGATTCGCAGAGTTTCGCAAAAACTCTGTGGAATTCCGCGGAGGTCTGATCCACCCCTTCAAAATTTGCAACTACATTGGAAATGCTATTAGCCACCTGCCGGTATGTCAGTGTAGATAAACTAAACTGTGAAGCGATTGGATGCCGTGCTTCTGTACCCTCATGGCTGCTTGCAGCTGTTGTCACAGCAACCCACAACAGGCTCGGCAGAAGCACAAGCAATCCCTCCAACGCAAAGCTGCTTTGTAAACTTCCCTTTCGGAGCCAATGACAAACCCATTGCCCATACTAGAAACACAAAAAGTCTGTTGTGCAAACAGCGCAGTTACTTGGAAAATGATATCCAGGCAAGTGATTCATTTTAAACCATCGAATTGTGCCGGGGGCATCCATTCCAGACTTGTTAGAGGAAGAGCAGCTTTAATGGCTCTAGTCTACTGTTCCCCAGCATGAAAGCTAACGGGTTTCCTGCTAAGAACTTTGAGATTATTTACTTCCAGCTTCAGAGCATCAAAGCAGGGCGCTCAGCACCAAGAGCGGCTCATTCAGTCAGCAGCACAGAGCTCTCAGCGAACACAAAAGATGTAATGAAGATACGCAAGTGACATCACATCTGCTGACGGTGGGCTGCCAAAGTCAGTGGGGGCAAGAAATGCTGGTGCACGTTCAGGAGTATGGGGTAATCACAGCCCTTAAATGGCCCTAAATTGGGAGGGGGTTAACTGTCAAGCAGGTAGGTCCTGCCTTTCTAAATCTGAAGGACCCATGCAACCCTCCCACCGCTTTGCATGACATGTATCAACCCACCAAGTGCTGGCTGCAGCCTGTTTTCACAACCCAATTCTCAGGAGAAGGGCCCTGATGGTGCTAGGTGACTGCAGCTAAAGTTAGCGGGAGGGCCCGATGTGAGTACCTGCTGGGTCCACCTCCATCCCACTGACACCGTTAGCAGTCGCACCCGCAGCAGCATCCTCTTCACCCACCCAGCACAGCCGCCATCTTGCTGTATTATGTGACGCAAATGCGAGCAACAAAACTGCAGCAAGAGAGCGTCATAAGGTCACTACACAGACAGGCCTGGCATTCCTACTGCACATGGCAATAGGTGGAGGCCATTGGAGAGCCAGGCAGCAGTGGCATATTTGCACACAACTCCAGGGCCAGTGCTTTTATTTATTTTAGTTGATTACATGATGCAGAGTTGGGGTGGGCCAGCACCAGTAAACACCGCTACGCGGGACGGGGAGTTTTTTGCCGAACTCCGCGCTTCACAGAGCACGGAGTGAAACGTTTTTTTGCAAGACCACCAGCAGAGTTCCCTCAATCCATACCCACCACTAAACCCTAATATTTGAGGAATATTCCCCCAAAAAAATCAAAACTAGTTTACCACTCAGCCGCTGTTTGGAAAGTTTCGGGGTGATTCATCAAGGTGGTGGCCGAGAAAAAGGGTGTCTTTTCCCTTACAATTTTCCATGTAGATTTTGAACACGACTACAGCCCAAAACGCTGAATGGAATGACACCAATTTTGGCAGAAAGCTAGAAAAGAGTGCTTTTTGTAGGAAAAACAATTATGTATATCTATAGACACGGAGGGTCCCTAAATCCGACAGATCTGAAATTGAGATCTGATTGTCTGTAACCACTGGCAACCATCTTGAGACTCGGAAACAGCTAAGTCCCAAGAAAAAATATTTTTTAAAAATACAAGTGGACAGGGTAGGCACACCCTGACCCCCTAGGCCTGGTGGTAGGGCCCCACAGATTCCAGACCGTGGGGCAAAAACGGTTTATTTTTATTTTTCCACACATCCACTGAGGATTTACAAATCAGCAGGAAATGTTTTTTAAAAAGCAAGCGCGCTTGTTTTTATTAGCCCCATCCCAGGTTAGGCCTGGTCTCAGTGGCAATTACTAATTATATAATGAAGGTGCACACTGCCCCCCTCCTGGTCCACTTTCAGACCTGGGACCCTATTCCCCGTGGCCCAGCCATCAATCAGAAAGGAGGGGACAATGTGGCCAACCTCCTGGACCAATTTCAGCCCTGAGAACCCCATTCTAAAAAGGGGAAAGGGGGCAAAGTGGTCCCACTCCCTGGGCTACGTTAGACCCCAAGGACCCTTTTCCCTCGGGTCCTGGGTATGCATTTAATGGTGAAGGGAGCAGCACGGACCACCTCCTGAGCCACTATTGGCCTTGTGGACTCCATCCCCCAGGACTGGCTCCTGCTATGTCCTGCCGTGCCTACCCCAGGGACATAGTGGTTTCCCTGCCCACACTAGTGTGGGCAGGGAATCCTGTGTGGAGCAAATGTCTGATTCCTAAGGGCCCTAAAAAATCAACTGCAACTCTTTCCCAAGCCTGTGCAGGAAGGTCAGTCATTGTCAATCGAGGCTGCGTTGCTTTGGGGGAAAGGCAGTTGCACAGCTGACATTCAGCTCAGTTCAGTTTCAGTCTTTATTCGGTTTGAACCACATTATAAAAGCATAAATATAAAATACATTTAATTTTTTACAAAAAATCATATATAGTAAAATCACCATGCACAAAATTGCTCCAAATCCATGCATGAGTACAAAGAATTTTAAAATAAATCACATATTAAAATCAATAAAAATAAATTTCAGAGGTGGAACTTATCCTGGATCCTTGGCATACCTTGGTACACATAAAGTGACTAAGTGCGTAAAATGTTAAAAGCATACCATGGATAATGATTAAATATATAAGAAAATGGTCCCATAGCAATGATAAAGACTAGGCCAACAATCAACTCTCCTTCTAGTAACCAAGTACACATAGTGCTAAGGCCATAGTACCATTAATTTCCAGAGTAGTCTGTGCTGTTATCCTACAGAGGTAACAAATCATGTGATTTATAGACCATGTTGGTTTGAAGCAACTGAAGATATTCCAGTGCTGTCCTGCACTCTCTAATATTAAGATTATTTAAAAAGGGTCTTAAAATACATTCTCTTGAGTTTTTGTATATCTCACAGAAAAAGAACAGGCGTAGCTGGGATTGGGACGTTGTTGAGTTACATGGGCATGGTATCAAATCTCTATTGTTATAAACATCTGAGGGGTAAGATACCATAAAATGATCCGTACCGAGTCTGAGGGCCTAATTTAGATAGTGGCGGATGGAATACCCCTTCACAACGGTGACAGATATCCTGCTTGCCGAAATATAAATCCCATAGGATATAATGTGATTTAAATTTTGGCAGGCGGGATATCCATCACCGCTGTGACAGAGTAACCAGTCTGCCTAGATCTAAATTAGGCCCCAAATCTTGTCAAGTAAAACCCTTTGGTAACGTCGTACCTTAACTTGGGGAAACAACCTTTACAACGCAACTTTTACAACGCACTACTATTATAATGAAACTTTTACAACGCAACATCCATTACAATGCATACATGCCATTACAACGCAACCATTACAACGCATGACACTACAACACATACCACTACAACGCATGTCATTACAATGCAGTCATTACAACGCATAGCATTACGACGCATAGCATTACAACACATAGTACCCTTACACTATCCAACACTTACCCTACTGTTGCGCCCCCTGGAGTTAGAATAGTAATTTGTACCCCTACACTATCCAACACTTACCCTATTATTGCACCCCCTGGAGTTAGAATACAGATTTTTACCCCTACACTATCCAACACTTACCCTACTATTGCACCCCCCTGGAGTTAGAATAGTCATTTTTACCCCTACACTATCCAATACTTACCTTACAGGCAATATAATGTTATGCGTTGTAATGGTATGCGTTGTAAAGGTAGTATGCGATGTAATGGAATGCGTTGTAAAGTTAGTTTTTAAAAATTCGTTGTAATGGCATGCGTTGTAATGGAATGCGTTGTAATGGATGTTGCGTTGTAAAAAATGTGTTGTAAAGGTATGCGTTGTAAAAGTATGCGTTGTAACGTCATACATCCCTTAACTTGATATGGTTCTATACTGGGGGTTGTGCACAACTGGAGGTATGCTTAAACTGACTTCTTCTTCAGTTCCATTTTTAGTCTTTTCCCAACTATAAGGTTTACTATTTCGCTTTCCACTGACGTTTTGGTTGACAGGTTGGTTCTCTGCAGGTTTTTGCACAAATCCATCCTACCACTAGCCAGCAGATTGTCTTTGACGAACATCAACCATTTAATGTTGTGAGACTTTGACAATTTTAGGCAGTCAGCAATCGCCATTTGGCTAAGTAAGCTTTCAATATTGGACCAGAGCTAAAGCCACAACATAGTTGGCGCTAGTCTTATAATATTTCCTAGGTATTGAAGAGCTAGTTCCTTATTGCCTATTAGAACCAGCACACTATTGGGATGTGATAGCCCTGGGGGATGGAGTCCACAGGGCGAAAAACAGTTTTCGCTAATCTGAAGTCGTGCATAATCAGTATGCCCCCATACCCTTGCGCCACAGGAGGCAATCAATGTAGATCTAGCTTTATAGATTTTAATAAATTATCAAGAGGCTTAGACCCTAACTTGGCTGCGGATTTAAACAGCAAAGCTATGGTTTGTTCGAATTGCATTGTCCTCACACTCATCGAATAATTCCAAGAGATCATACTGTGAAAGGGGACCACCAGACAATTAAAAGTTGGTACACACTGGAGTGCAGAGCAGTGCCATCAATATGAAAGGGAGCAATCCTGCTCAAATGCGGCCACACACCATGGCAAAATATTTTGCTTTGTTGGTTGATAGACCCATATCAGACATAAAAACCACAAATCTGTCTAACAACCTCTGGAGTCCCTGCCCGGCTCTTTGCAAGAGAACGCAATCAACACATTCTATTAGTTCCTTCTCAACTTGCTTGTCTAGGCAAGGGAACCACACTTAGGGCTCTTTTGTTGGCTACAATACTAAAATGTGCTTCATGGCCTAGTTCAATGACTAGCTGTCTTGAGCTCTCAGGTATGACAATTCTCGAATCTCTCAATACAACACCTTCCCTAGTAATGGACAGTTCATCCTGTACATTTTTAGAATTTTTGAAATTTAACATCGTCAGCAAAAGGTTGAGTACTCTTCTTCCACGATTGAGTTGAAATACTTTCTTTGAGGATAAGCATGTTGTTGTCAGCATTAGTAGCAGCAAACATCTGTTCAATGGCTATTGCTGCGGGCATGCTGGACCTCACAATGAAGTTGATGCACTTCTAGGCTGTTTTGGATGTCGAACTGTGATATTGTAGGGGTACTTGTGAAAAGTAATCAGCAGGGTTCTGATCTTTACCAGCTTGTGTACAATTGCATAGTTATACTCTTGCAGTCTCAACTCCCACCTATCAATGCAAGGGGGCATCTTGGCTTTTGGATTTCCAAACATGGTGAGCAGTGCTTGGTGGTGTCTAATGAAAGTGAAACAAACGTTTCCCGTATAGAAACACATGAATATGCTTGTAGGCCCACACTACAGCCAGACTCTCCTTCTCTGTGTGAGAATAGTCATGTTCTGTGTCAGACAGGCTTCGACTGGCATAGGCCACAATGTGTCTCTGAGTATTCAGATGACAATTATGTTGAACAAGGATTGCCCTCAATCCCACCGGGCACGCATCTTGTGTGATCTCAGTATGAAACTCGGGGTCTAAATAGGCCGTCTCTGTTGCATTCTCAATTGAATGTTTAATCTTTTGATGCTTTGTTCACATTCAGCAGACCACTGGAAAGGAACATTTCATTTTGTCAAGTCTCTCAATGGGACAATCACAGTAGCAAAGTCACGAATGTATCTGGAGCAATAACTGGCCATGCGTAAGAAGGATTGCAGCATGGTGACATCTTATGGGCGGGAAGTAGCTGACAGTGCTTGCACTTTATCTGGGCCAGGAGTCATCCCCCCATCAGCGAATATGTGCCCAAAGAATTTAAGTTTGGCCTTATGAAACTCACTCTTAGCAGCATTCAACGTGAGATCCGCATCAGTAAGTAACTGGCACACTTGTGAAAGAACATTGTCATGCTCCTTTTGCATTGCTCAAAATACCAGTATGTTATCACTGTAATTAAAAGCATGCGTAACAGGTTGAATTATTTAACCTATAACATGCTGAAACATTTTTGCAGCTGACAATACTCCAAAACTCAACCTTTTGTATCTGAACAGACCAACATGAGTCAGAAAAAGTAGTGATGTACCTACAGTTTTCTACCAACTCTAGTTGATGGAATCCTTTGTTCAGGTCAAGACGGGAGAAGGCTTTGGCACCGTTCAGTTGCATGATCATGTATGCTATGTGGGGAACAGGATGTCTTTTCTCTCAATTGCTTTGTTCGCCTGGCGTATATCAACACAGATGTACACATCACCACCACCGTCCTTTTTTGGCACCACCGATATGGTCGAAACCCATGGAGTACAGCCAGTGGTGCGCTTGATTATGTCATTCTTCAACAGCATTCCTAATTCTTTCTCAGTGACGTGCACGGGAAAAGCAACTCTACAGTGCTGGTGGGCAACAGGGCAAATGTCCTCATTAATATGGAGTTGCACTTTCATTATCTTGAGCCTTCCTAGGGCAATGAAAGAATAATGGGAACTGAAATAATTTCAGGTTGAGTGCGGATGTTGTAGTTGACAGACATTAGTTCCATGCCAGCAGCAGTAGCAAAACTGAGTAGGCAGGCACTGGGTGAAGCTCCTTGATGAAATTGAATTGGTGCTTGCACTGATACTGCTTTATGACATATTGTCACTGTAAATGACCCTTGGCACTGCAGGGTTTTAACACCTTCCGAGCGTCGAACGTTCAGCGCCCAGTGCTGAACGTTCGAATAACGAATGCTGACCCGTCGGCCAACGGTCGTGCGCAGCACTGGTAAGGTAGTACTCGCGACGACCGTTGGCCGACGGCAGCACTCATGTGTATACCTTTGTGTTTGACAGGTTCAGGCGTGAAACAGAAGACAAGCTATTGAACATTTCTACTTGCATGATGTTAATCGATGCATCACTGTCTATGATAAAGGTTATGGGGCAACCATTGACCTTTATTGTAATCTTGAGGCAGTGTCCAAATGAATTCAGTTGTTTTGTTTGGTGGTTTGCCTTTGTCTTTTGTTATTTCTTGCAAGCAGCCAAACCTACATGTGCCTGTTGTTTCTCAGTTAATATCATCGTTGCACCTCAATCTTCTTCACTGGGGCTTGAGAATGACATTGAAGAGTCTTTATAGGCTGAATATGACGGCGATCGACTTTGTCTGGTTTCTATTTGTCGTAACTGATGCTGGTTTTTGACCTTGTGGATGTGGCGAGAATGATTCTAGAACTTTCTCTTCTGGCTCTCATTTTCACTTCTCGCTGTGACGCATTTGTTTTCTCTTTCGCTTTGCAGACTGTCACGAAGAGGTTTTCTTTCCAATAGCCTTTGCATGTCTGTCCCATGGCTAGACATTTACCTTCATGAGGAACTGAAAACCCACATTGGAAACTGTCACGGAAAAACAGAAGCTTCTTACGAGGACAGCAAGACTGAACTACAGGAAGAGGAATTCCCCCCTCACACTCTACCTTGTCTCTGTTTCCAGCCGTGCTGACAGATCGTGGCTTCTCCTTCTCATGGTGATTACTTCACCGATAACTTCCTGCTACGGAACGTGTTGAAACTTCACCCCGCCAATCAGAACACTGATGCTAGAAACATCAGACCAATTCAGGACCTAAAGGAGATCTCATCCGAAGTGAACCTGGAGGTAAGGATGGAATCGAGCCTCAAGGGCAACACGAAGGAAGAAGGCTGACTCCATAAGGGGATTTAAACCAGTGAGTGAGGGAGGGGAATCCTCTGTTACAGGCAAAGAGTCCAGGGAGTCAGCTGTTTCCGGAGAGCAGCCCAACTCAATGGAGTGGCCAACTTGGCCAAGAAGAGACCAAGCAGAGAACAAACAGTCCCACGCTGAAGCCAGCCACGTTCCAGGAGGAGCGTGGCTATTCCAGGTACGGCAGCGCATTAAGGGGCTAATTAGGAGAAGGGATCCTAAGATTCCTGAAGCGTTAAAGACGGGTAGGGGAGTGTATGAAAGAGGAATTGATGTGGTACTCTTCTTCTTGCACTTGGTGATGGTTACTTAAAGGTGAAATCTTCTCCCACAACCCCCCTCTTAAATGACTAAAGTAAAAGAATAAAGCACTTACTAAAGTATCTCTTCCCTCCAAGGCACTGCAAACACTGGGAATCCAGAGGACACATATGGCTACTATCCTGTTATGAAGAGAAAAAGACAGGCCCCAAAAGAAGCATTAAAACCTCAAGTGATGTTAAATGGTATGAAATAAAAATGCTGAGGAAGCAAATCAAAAGCAGTTGTCTGCTATTGTTTCACTAATTCCCTACATGTGGTGGAGAATGTGGGCAGACTTCCATTAGGCTACAATATGAAAAACCTAATCCAACAAGTAAAGGACAAGAAAAGCTGGAATGGGCGCTAGGAAGACACATGGCGTCCGCACAAGAGTAATAGAGACATAATTTAAGAACTCTATGGCGCAACAGGTTGAATGCATACACAAAGTAGCGGAAGGCCAAGTGCAACTGACGACCAGGCTACAAACACCTCACTTTGGGCCATATGTAGGTAGCTAAATACCGGTCAGTAACGGCCGAAATTCGGTAAATTTGCCGTTACCGACTTGTATTTAGGTATTTGAGATGTAGGAGGCCAAATTTAAGGATTCGGTAAATATGAATCGGTAAATACCGAATCTACATTACCGAATCGGTGGTTACCGGATCCTTATTTACCGAATCGGTAAATAAGAAACGGTAAAAATGAGAATAGAGATGTAGGTAACTTCTAAAATACCGAATTTCATGAAATTTGGTATTTAAGAGTCGGTAACTACCATGGATTAAAAGCAGGTGGTAACCAGGTGCAGGCCATAAAACAGGCCCCAAAATGCAACAGTGTGATCAGAATGGCGGCTTTCTATGTGATAGCAAGGCGGCTATGGCTACAGGCAGCAGGAGAGAGGCACTGGAGACGGGAGGAGCAAGTCTACAGACAATGGATCACACTCTTCCAACTTACTGAGACAGAGATCCATGAAAGATTCAGCCTACACCCCCACACCATCCTGGACTTGATAAGGGACCTGCACCCATTCCTGGAGCACCCAACACCAAGGGCGCACGCCATACCACCACATGTGCAGGTGCTCTGTAGCCTACACCTGCTTGCATCTGGCAGTTACCAGGGGGTGATAGCTGCAATAGGTGGTGTGTCCCAGAGCTGCCTGTCCCATTTCTTCAGGAAGTTCCTGGAAGCCATGATGCAGAGAATGCATCATTACATCAGCTTCCCTGACACACATGCAGAACTGCTGAAGACCAAGACTGACTTCCAAATGGCACAGTTCCCACATGTGATCGGCTGCATTGATGGCACACACATCCCTATCTGCCCACCTGCAGCCACTGAATACATCTACAGGAACAGAAAGTCCACACACTCAATAGATGTGCAAGTAATCTGTGATGCTGCCAACATAATCACAGACATCGTGGCCAAATTCCAAGGAAGTACCCACGAATCCTACATCTTCCAGAACAGTGGGATCTACACACGCCTGACAGCGGGGGAATTCAGAAAAGGATACCTGCTGGGTAAAATGCTGTGACACACCCTGATAAGTACTGCAGATGTAGGTGTTGTTGTGCATGTGATTAATGGCTCTCTCTTTTCCACATAGGCGATAGCGCATATGCCGTCCGTTCGTTCATCCTGACACCCTACCTGAGCCCATCAACCCCGAGTGAGAGACGGTACAACGTGGCACACAAATCTACTCGCAATGTTGTGGGGCGCACCTTTGGGCTGTTAAAAAGCAGGTTCCGCTGCCTCCACAAAAGCGGCGGGCACGTCAGTACTCACCCCATATCTGCTGTAAAATCATTGCAACTTGCGCAATGCTGCACAACCTTGCCACTAAGAAAGGAACAGCAGTAGAATTAAAAGACATTGAGGATGACGATGATCAATTTGAACACCCTGAGCCCAACACAGCAGGAGTGGTGCAAGCAACAGATGGGAGACAGAGACGGGCAGAGATCACACACAACTATTTCTAAGTAAGTAAGGAGACACAGCCAGTTGTAGTGTGTATACGACGTAGTTTTATGTTTTGGAACTACGCCAGTACGCAAAGGCCCTAATGTGCCAGTCCAATTGTAGCCATCCATTATGGAAGTCCTGGGTTACTTCACCTATTCCAGGTCAGGGAGTGTGGGCATCATCAGTGCTTGCGGGCACGCCTACCGGTGCTGGATGCCAATAGCTGGCTGTCCTCACTGGCTGTGTTTGTAGTGCCAGCCCCATGCAGCCTGCTGCTCCTCTGGGTGTCTTTAATAGGGGGGTTATGCTGCTCCTACTGGTGCTCCCCTCGCTCTCCCCCACATCCGGAGCAACAGTATTTGCCAACTGAGCAGTCAGCAGCACCTCCACTGCACTTATCACCCTCACAAGGCCCCTGGATACTTCACTGCTGCTGTGTGCCAGTCCCTCCTGCATGTTAACGCAGCGCCTGCAAAGCAGGGAAGTGGCAGTGGCTAGGCGGTTGACTGCCCTTGTGTGTTGTTCTGACCTCTACCTTTCCTTATGCCTTGTTGCCCTGTCCTCGTCCAGCTTACTGCACAAGAGCAGCACACTCTGGGACATGTCCCGCATGCATGCAGCAATCTCTCTCATTCCCTCCGCCATTGAGCTGATGCTCTTATTTATGCTTTCAACATTTACATTTAGGTGCCTCATCTGTCGTTGGACCGAGTGGATGGACTTCCCCTGCATGCGCTGCACCTTGACCATACTGGCCTCCTGTCCGCAGAAAACACCAGGACCCTCGCCATGTTGGTATTGACTGCTGTCTCTGGCCTTGCGGCGCCTGGCACCTGTGTTGGCCCCCTCGGCGGTGGACTGCTGATTGGCATTGCTGTCCTCAACTGCCACGGTTGACCTATCACTCCCCAACGTCTCTCCTGCAGAAGACTCCATTTCCCTGAGTGTTGCTGCAACATGCCTCTTGGTTTTTTGCACTGAAGGTGTTGTTGCAGCCTGTGACGCTACCAGTTCAGGTGAGGACAGGAGTAGTGGTGAGCCAAACCGCTCTTGGGAGGCCAGCAGCTGTGGTGACGCAGGAAGGTCTAGGGAGGCCTGCAGCTGTGGTGACGCTGGAAGGTCTTGGGAGGCTGGCTGTGCTGTTGATGCAGCAGTTTCCTGTGTGGTTTGCCCTGCACTGGTACTCACCTCCTGTGTGTCTTCCCTCCGTGGTGCACTCCCTTCCTTGTCCTTGGGACGCTTGCGAGATGTCTCGCCTGTGGACAGAAAATCGTGCATTAGCTTTGTGGTCATGCAGCCCTGCTTATACAATTAAATTCTCATCACTGAAACACTGTCGGTATTGCCTCAGCTTGCTTATCACTGATGTGTGTCGCATGGCTTGTTTTTTGGTGTGCTGTCTGACATGGTAGGTGTTTCAATGACTATATCTCCCATAATGCATTGCTGGTGTATACTAAAACCTGTACTGGAGTAGGGTTGACACTACCACATTGGAGAAGGGGAAAGGGAAGGGTAAGGGGTGGGGTGATTGCTGTGCATGCTTCTTACCTTTTTCTGGTGGCAGCTCGGGCTGAGCTGTCTGCATCCCCAATCCCACAGACGCTGTCTGGTTCAATGGTGGACTCCACCAGCTCCTCAAGCTAAGTCAGGGCAGGTGCCCTGTTCCTCCCTCCTCCTGTCAGGTTTACTTGTTTGTGGAGCTTAGCCATCTTTTGCTTTGTCATGCTCCGGACATCTTTCAGGTCGTCAATGTCCCGTGGGGTCACTCCAATTGCATTGACCGTTGTCTGTATTGCCAGCCAAATCTTTCTTTTGGCAGATTCTGCCACCTGTAGGGACTGCTTACCAAACAACTTGTGGTGTTCCTTGACTATGTCCTCCACAAGGACCTGCAGTTCCATGGTGCTGAATTTAACCTTCCTCTTTCTCTCTGCACCATCCCTGTCAGTGTCTTTGCTAGCCATTTTGCAGTTTTCCTGGAGTAAAAGTTTCTCAAGGGCTCAAGGACTCTGCTCTGCTCTCCCAGCCTCTCCAGCAGCCTCAGATTGAGTGCACCTGCATGGGTGTGGTCACTTCCTGGTTGGGAGGAGGGGTGGTTGCACCGGATTGGCTGATTCCTTAATTGTTTCTGTTTTTGAATTACCGATTTGGTATTTACCGATTCGGTATTTACCTATTTGGTATTGGGATTTCGGTATTTATTTACCGAAATATACAGATTCTGTCATTTTTACTGATTATTTTGCTACATCCCAAATACCGATTTCTAATTACCGATTCAGTAAAATTCGTTAAAAATCGGTATTTGGGATTTACCTACATATGGCCCTTTCTTCGCACTGGGTTCCCAAATATAAACTAACAGAAATACATTCCAGGGGAAGACCCCAAGAACTTCCTTTTAAATGTTGAAAGAGCCGCCAAGACTTGTGGTTGGCCCGTAGATAAATGACCTTTCTTTCTAGCAGCCCTCCGACAGGAGAAGCTCAAGTGGCCTATCAAGTGGCCAATGTATGGGGAAATACCCCGTACTCTGAGATCAAAACACTAATACTTGACCAGCTCAGAATGGACTCTGAAGCATATAAAGTAAAATTTAGGAAAGAGCGGGGAAAGCCCAGAATTAACTCCAAGACTCTTTTGTTTAAGTTAAAAACAGCAACCGACAAGTGCATTAGGCCACAGGAGAACACCAAGGAAGAGCAAATGGCCGTCATATACTTAGAACAGTATTTAGAGGCCTTACCTATCCCCACCCAATGCTGGCTCAGACAACACACTCATCTAACTGTTGAGCAGGCCGTCGAAATGGCCACCACTTTCGCCCGAGCTCAGTCCTGATCCTCTCCCTGGGAAAATGAAAAGAATCACTGAACAAATACCAGTATTTTGAAGCCCAAGAAGAAGACAGTCAAAACCGTTCAGGAGCCAATACGTCCACAAAGCCATTAGGCTGAATAACTACCCTCCCAGGAACTCAATGTTTTGACTGTGGGAATTGGGGACACATCGCCCAGTTTTGTCTACAAAACAAGAGTCCAGAAGACCCTATGTACATCAGCTATCTCCCTAAGTCAATTCTCTATTCACAAACACTGGGAACATCTTTTTACGGAAGTCTCTTGGCAAACAAAAAGAAAACCACATGCCTATTAGGTTCAGGCTGTCAACAGTCTGTCATTCAGTCCCATCTGGTAAAAATATCCCAACTCCTTCCTGGGACCAAAGTAGCTATAAAGTGTGTTCACAGGGACATAAAATCCTATCCCCTAACAGAAATCCCCATCAAGGATTATACTGGGTATACCTCCCTGGTTAAAGAGGGCATGAATGGAGTGGTGTGGCTCACCGGTTAGAGGCGGCAGACCCGGAAGCAGAGGACGGCCCGGGACCAGGGTTCAATTCCTGTTGCGGCAGGGTCATGGACCAGGGTCAGCGGACTCGATAATTCTCGCCTCGGTGCCTACTCTAGCCAGGGATCACACTCGGCAACTCTAGGCATTAGCTTGCCTCATTTCCACAACACGCCCCCACATACGCTGGGGATGCCTGGTTTCACCCTGGAGATACCCAGTAGGATCCATCTCACAGGGAAAGCCAGGACGGGTTCCCCAGCGGTCTACAGCGTGGAGATACCCCATGTGGGGTGATTCATGCGCTTTACAAGACATCATTACACTACATTACATTACATGATGCGTACTCTTCCCAAGAAGTCATTATAGGTTTTGACAACCCAAATTTTTATCAGGTTCGTTGGGGAAAATCTTAAAGGACTCTCATCGAATTGTCTTAAACAGACTCCCTGGTCTTCAAATTGGAGTTTTCGGTAAGCCCAAAACAATGATCCCTCCCTCCAGTTTGCCTGGCAACAAGCTAGAAGCATCCCATCCATATCAGATACCTACCCTTGTTTCAGATTTTATGACGATCTACTATACCGCCTAGAAAAAGCAAATGACTCTCCCAAGCTATTTGTTCCTTGCCGTTTTCACGACCAGGTCCATTTTTTGCCCATTCTCATATCCTTGCAGGCCATATTAGTACTGAGAAAACCAGACAGAATATTTTAAAACACTTCTACTGGCCAGTGATCTTCACCCATACCATCAAACATTATAGAGAATGTGAGATCTGTCAGAAACAGAACCCCTATAAACAGCCTGATGTGCCCCAGCAGCCTCTTCCTATAATGGGAAAGCCCTTTGAGAGGGCGGGGATGGATATCATAGGCCCCCTTACTAAATCAATAAAGGGAATCTGTATTCACTTGTTATCCTTGACAATGCAACTAGGCATTTTGATGCGTTTTCCCTAAGAGCTGTTACCACATCAAACATAACAGAGAAGCTTGTGGATTTCTTTTCTAGAGTGAGTTTTCCCAAATAAATCTTGACAGACCAAGGGCCTTCATTTGTTTCCGGTCTTATGAAACAGGTCTGTAAAATGCTAGATCTCTTGCACATAAAGACCTTCGTCTATCACCCACAAACCAACCGGTTGTGTGAGAGGTACAACGGAACCCTTGAACAAACGCTTAAAAATGCTAGCCAGTGTCGGCAAAGAATGGGACCTACTCCTATCCCTTGCTCTTTTTGTCATCAGGGACAAGTCCAGAGTCACTTAGGATGTTGGCCCTTCGAGTTCTTATATGGACGACAACCAAGGACCTTGTTGGGAATGACAAGGGAAGCATGGGAACCGGAGAAGGTTGAAGAAGCCCAAAACCAACTTGACTATACTCAGGGTGTTAGTCCTGCATAAGCTAACTACAAGACCTACCCTACTTCAATCTAGTCAGGGCCGAAAGAAAGTAAAATACTTTCGATGATAAGTGTACGAAATGGAGGCACTTTCAAACTGATGACTGGGTCTTGGTACTCCTCCCTTCTTCTCCAACGAAAATGAGGACAGAAGGGAAAGTTCCATATAAGATTGTAGGAAAAATAGGTCAAACCACCTATCAGGTCCAGATACATCCCAGGAGAATTCAGAGAATTTACATCAATCTCCTAAAAAATGGATCGGTCCCCTTCCTAAAACCATGAACCTAATCCAGACCACTGCCCAGAACAGCTCCTCTAACCTGAATCAATTTGTTATTAACAGAACCCTGACACCCGAACAAAAATCCAAAATTCCATGAATCCCTACTACCATTCTCTCATTCTTTTTATGATCTTCCTGGTAAAACCTGTTTGGTTGAAAATGCTATAATCACCCCTCCGGGTTAGATAGTGAAACAAAGACCCTACCGGATACCAGCCCTTAAAAGAGAAGCTATCGATGTTGAGGTGAACAATATGCTAAAGATGGGGGTTATCAAACCCTCTGAGAGCAGCTGGTCCTCTCCAATAGTACTGGTCCCAAAACCAGATGGTTCAATACATTTTGTGCATCAATTTCAGATCTGTCAAAGCCATTTCAAAATGTGATACTTACCCTCTTCCCCGAATAAACAAATTAATCAAGAAATATGGGGAAGTCCAATATATTTCAACCATACATCTCACAAAATGTATTGGCAGGTACCCCTTAGGGAGGAAGACCAAGAGAAAACTGCATTTCCACGTCTAGTAGTCTATATTAATTTACTGTAATCCTCTTTGGGTTACACGGAGCCCCCGCCACATTCCAGAGACTCATGAACAAAATCCTTCATAAACATCAAGCCTTTTCATCAGCTATCTAGATGACATTGTCATTTTCAGCCCCTCTAGGGAGAACCACCTCACACACTGTCAAACAGATCTTCAAGCTCTAGAAACTGCTGTTTTGCCCATCAACGCCATGAAGTCTTGAATGGGTTTCCAAAAGGTAAAATTCTTGGGATACTTCTTAGAGAACAGCCTTATAGAACTGCAAGAGGAAAAAGTCAAAGCCATCCTAAATGCTCTTTTTAATATCAATAAGAATGAAGTAAGAGCTTTACTAGGGTTACTCGGGTACTATCACAGGTTCATACCCAACTATTCTAATATCACAACACCGTTAACGAATCTCTTCTTATAAAAAATAAAAAAAATCTCCAGAAGCCATTTCCAGGACTAAAAAAGGCAATCACCTCTTGCCCTGTCCTGGTCTCCCCAAACTTTAATAAACCATTCATCTTATAAACAGATGCTTCTATTAAATAAAACAGAAAACAAAAACCAAACAGATGCTTCTGAGAACGGAGTGGGAGCTATTATTTCCCAGATCTCGGATGAAGGGGTTGATGACCTTGTTCTATTCATCAGACGTAAGCTCTGTCCCCGAGAACTGAAATATCCTATTATCGAAAAGGAATGCCTTGCGATCAAATGGGCTATTGAAAAGCTATGCTATTATCTGGAAGGTTCCTATTTTATCCTATACATGGACCATGCCCCCTTACAGTGTAAGTCCCGAAACAAGGCCAATAACCAGAAGGTTCTCTATTGGTTTGTCTCTCTCCAGCCATTTCACTTTGATGTCCGAAATCTTAACGGCTCTGCAAATGGAAATGCTGATTTCTCGTTTCCTGGGTGCCCCTTTTTACCGATCAGAAAAAGGCTGGTGGAGGGGTGTGTCACAGAATAACAGAACCTTTTTAAGGGAAAAGTGAGGTTGAACTACAGGAAGAGCAATTCCCCCCTCGCGCTCTACCTTTTCTCTTTTTCCAGTCGTATGGACAGATCACAGCTTTCCCTTCTCATGGTGATTGCTTCGCCGATAACTATCTGCTACGGCACGAGTCGGAACTTTACCTCACCCATCAGAACATTGACACTGGAAACATGAGACCAATCCAGGACTACGGTGTAGAGCGGGAATATCGACGGGAAAATATCGCCTTACCTTAATATCGCCGCAGAAATGTCTACAAGAAGAAATATCGATGTCAAAAATATAGTTTGACAAGAATATCGACAGACAGGTAAGAAATATCGATAACAATAATATAGTTGTAATAAATATCGTTTACAAAAACATAGTTTACAAAAATATCGTTAATTAAATATTTATAAGTAATTTAGTGTTTTTAATGAGTCGTGTTAGTTAAAACAGTATATTTTGTAGCATTTTATTAGTGAATAATGTATTTTATGTTGAATTTAGTGTTAAAAGTTCCGTAGCGGGTTGTGGGTTTATAGGGGAATAGGGTGGGAAGTAATTTAAATATAATAAAATAATTGATTAATTAAAGTTTTAAATTAATATAAATATTTTAATAATTATTAGTTATTTAATTTCAATTGGTTAATTGATAATTAATTATGTTAATTTTTTAATTATTTTTAGGTGTGTGTACTTGAATTTTAAATAGAAAATGTAGTGAAGTAATTACATTTTAATTGAATCATTAATTAATTAATGATCATTTAATTATAATTAAATATATTTTTATTTTTAAACCAGTAAATAATTTTTAGTTTGTGTAGTGGTGTTTATAAGTGTATAAGGGTGAAAGCTGAAAAATAATTATTTATGTAAATATTTTGAAAGTACAATACTAATCAATAATTAATTAGAAACTATTTAATGTAATTGATTAATTAATTTTAGGTGTGTAGGTGTTTGTTAATAATAATATATTTTAATGTATATATTAAATAAGTTTATAAACTACATTAAATGTAAAACTAAATTTGACAGATGGTGTATTTTATTTTTTGAGTTCTTGCGTTTTCCCTACTGTTGTACTCACTGGAGTGGGAATAGTAATTTTTACCCCTACGCTATCCAACGCTTTCCCTACTGTTGCACCCTTTGGAGTGGGAATAGTAATTTTTACCCCTACGCTATCCAACGCTTTCCCTACTGTTGCGCCCTTTGGAGTGGGAATAGTAATTATTACCCATACGCTATCCAACGCTTTCCCTACTGTTGCACCCTCTGGAGTGGGAATAGTAATTTTTACCCCTACGCTATCCAGCGCTTACCCTACTGTTGCACCCTCTGGAGTGGGAATAGTAATATTTACCCCTACGCTATCCAGCGCTTTCCCTACTGTTGCACCCTTTGGAGTGGGAATAGTAATTTTTACCCCTACGCTATCCAACGCTTTCCCTACTGTTGCACCCTTTGGAGTGAGAATAGTAATTTTTACCCCTACGCTATCACGCGCTTTCCCTACTGTAGCATCATTTGGAGTGGGAATAGTAATTTTTACCCCTTGGCTATCAAATGTTTTAACTAATAATATTTATATTATTTAAATTAAATGTATGTATTATTGTTGTTATATAATTTTATGTGTTAAATATATGTATATGTACACAATTATTAAGTTTATAATCAAAAAGTGTAGTTAATTTGTTAAAAATAGTTAACATATTAAAGTAATGTAATGTATTTTGTTAATAGTACTTATATTTATTAATTATTTAATTTAATTATAATTAATTTAAAAAGTCGATATTTTTAACATCTATATTTATTACATCGATATTTTTGAGTCGATATTTATGTACTTACCTGTTTAGGTATAGAGTGTCGATATTTATGTAAACGATATTTATACAACTATATTTTTTACAACGATATTTGTGTAATCGATATTTAAACACCCTACCCAGGACTACATCCGTAGTGAACCCAGAAGTAAGGACGGAATGGAGCCTAAAGGACGCAGACGAACGATGGAAGAAGACCGACTCCATAAGGGGATTTCTACCAGCTAGTAAGGGAGGTGAATCCTCCGTTCCAGGCAAGAAGTCCAGGGAGTCAGCCGACTCCGGAGGGTAGTCCGACTCGATGGAGTGGCCAGCTTTGCCAAGAAGAGACCAAGCAGAGAACCAACGTTCCCACGCTGGTGAAGGTTACTTAAAGGTGAAATTATCCCCCAACTCCCCGCCTCCCCTTAAACGGCTAAAGAAAAAGAATAAAGCACTTACAAAAGTCTCTTTTCCCTCCAAGGCAATGAAAACACTTGGAATGCAGAGGATGCAGATGGCTATTTTCCTGTTCAGAAGGGAAAAAGACAGGCCCCAAAAAAAGCATTAAAACCTCAAGTGATGTTAACTGGTATGAAATACAAATACTGAGGAAGCAATGCAAAAGCAGTTGTCAGCTATTGGTTTGCTAATTACCTACAGAAACACAACTCATTCTTCTCTGTAGATGTCAACTTGCATGTATCTACCTTTTGCTTGTGCTGCTTTTCATAATCAACCCTGATTCACCTTGTGCAATTCCATCTTCCGTAACAGTGACCAGTCGATCTGCATGTTCTTCTGCTCTTGCAGCCATTAGCACATTCTCTAATCTGAGTGTTTCTCTCAGCATGCGTCTTCTGAATGAGTCAGAAAGACAACCATCGCTGACTCTGAGGTACATGCTTTCTTCATCATTGAATTCACTGAACTTGCAGTCTTTGATAAGCACATCAAGACTCCCAACAAACGTATCCATCATTTCACTAGGTTACTGTCATGCTTGATTGAAAATGTACCTTTCACACAACACACGTATCCATCATTTCACCAGCTTACTGTCATGCTTGATTGAAAATGTACATTTCATAGATGTAACTTGGCTTCAAATGCTTCTTGGATCTGACAAATGATATTCCATCAATCTGCATGATTTTCTTCAGCACTTCGTGTACTCAGTCACCGGCAAGGTTCTTTAAATACTTATTATTTTCTTATTATCTATTTCTTCCAGGGAATCTATGAAGACATCAAATATCTAGATTCATGCAGTCCAGCTGGCGCCAAAATTCTGCTTTTTGGCGGTATCTAATGGCAGTGGTGATTTTATGAACACAGCTCTATTCTACTTCATGTTCCCTTCTGGAACCATTGAAACATTTTACTATTCTGATGGCTTTCGTTACCCTGGATGCCACTTTTCGCTGTACATGCATCAGCACCTCACCCTGGCCTGGGTCATCACATTTGAGTCAAGATCGTGTGGCACTTCCCTCACTCGTGCTGGCAGAGTGGGCTGACCCATTGCTCCATGCTGTACTAATATGTCAATTTCTCCTTGTTTTTCCTCTTTCCATGTGTGCTGCTTTATAGAGCAAACAGAGAAAAAGGAAAACATCTCTTAGGATTGTTTTTGTGCAGGAAGGTGCCCCTTCCTGCACAAATCCACTCCTGCTCACAACTGAAGAACCCTTGCACTATGGTTTAAGGGTGTCTATGCTAGCGCTAGGGTGCTAAAACGACGCCAGCAGAGGCAGAAAGGAGAGGAATGGACCGTGTTGCTTTAATATGGTACATTCCTGCCCTTTCACTTTTGTTTAGGACAGTGCAGCAAGGTGCTTTGCTGCGCTGCCCTATGCCAAAATGGCATAAATTAGGTCCTAAATCTGATGGATGCGTACAGCTTGCTTCGTTTTATAACACAGTTAACATTATTATTTTATTCGCAGAACACCATCCTCTTTGCAGACATTTTTAACATATTTATCAAAGTGTCCTTTCCTCCCATAGGAGTTAAACAACGCTTTAATGGGAGTACTTTTTTTTATAATTTGACATGTGTCAGGTACTACTACAGTGATAGCAAATCCCTTTAAATCATGAAGAATTAAAACTTTTCATTTGACCCTTGATTTTGGTACCAACTGTTTGAACAGTGGTAGAAAGCTTTTCATTTGTGCATAGCTCTTAAACAAAATCTAAGGTATGGTCTACTCTTTCGGTTACTTTAAGAAGCTCATTTACATTGGGATCGTCTTTAAACCATAATTCTTCTCTAATATTATGGCATTTGCATTTTAACATGAATTTATCTCATATTCTTTCTTCAGACTTCTTGACAAAATTGCTGCTAGAGCCCAATTTGCATAGAGCGGTTATATCGTCATTTACCAATTCCTCTTCCATTTGTTCTCTCATACCAAAATGGTATTGCATAACTATTGTGGCAATCTTGACTAAAAAGGAATATCAAATTTGCAATGTCAAAATAATTTAGACTTGACATAACATTGTCATCATCTGATAAATTTGGCACTTTTTCAGAAATCGTTTGCTCTTCAGTCCCTAACCAATTTAATAACATTGATATTTTCTTTTTAAGTGTTACATTGAAACCACATACTCTCAAATAATTAATAAAGCCCATTTTGAACAGGGTGTATTAGATTCTCCTGGAGAAAGAAGGACATGGGAGGCAGAGTAATGTTTTGTATTGTGGTACAGCTATGTAGATATAGGTATATATGTTATAGAAATCTGTCAACATAATTTTTGAAATAGAGACCAATGGCAAGAATAATAAAATAGGTTTAACCATTCATAGATCCGGTATTCGACATGATACCAGAAATACCACATGTTAAGGAAGAAAAAAACAGAAAGAAGAAAAAAGAAAGCAATATTGTTAGCAGTTGAATTCATCAATGTAAGGGATTAAGGGGCTGATTAGGATGTCGGCCGGTAAGCCTCGGACCGCTCGTCAGAGGTTTACCGACTGACATTCTTGATTTAAACTCCAACCCTCTTATTACAAATCAGGCAGTCTGAGTTTAAACCGGCTGGTCAATGTGACTGGCTTTTGATGGTCGTCTAGTCGGAAATTGATCATAATCCTTAAAAGACAATGTTTCCACTGTCGGGATTATGATGTCGGTTTACAACTGGATTCCCATGTAGGGCTTTCTGACATGGAAAGCCTGTTGGAAAAGCAACTTTGGGATCCCCTCGTTCTCTCTGCGGCCTATGGTTGGGGGCCGGGGAACACCTATTGTGCACCTCTCTAAATCCCTGAACTGTTTGGTGCCTGCCATACAGTGCAGAGATTTACAGCAACTCCCATTTCTCTATGGTAGCTTGTGCTGTGGCTGGTTTCTGACTGCTGCACAAGTTTCCATAGGGAAATGAGAATTGGCAACCACACCATGTGTGGTCGCATCCTAATTGCGGTTTTGAACCACCGACCGCGACCCGGGGTTGGATGGTTTTGAAACAACAGAGATGTTGGTCGAAGGCAACTCGGTCCCAATGTGATAATAATGGTGTTTTATGTGAAATTAGATCGAGGTGTTGAGAATGCTACTGGAAAGAATGCAGATGCTTTTTAATTGCATGTTGTTCTTTGCAGTCCGCTCTCCATTTTTGGGGAAGCAGTAATTTCCACCCCCAGGATGATGCATCGCTTTGCTTCCACTGGAGATGTGGAAAATACGCAGACTGCAGAGAAACAGGCAGCAGCCCATCGGGACAATGGTCCCCTAGACTTGCCATTGCTGGGTTTGCAGATAATCAGTTTGAGCGACAGGTGAAGGAAAGGGAAATTAAAACCTGCCAAACTGCATGAAGTGTCCCCTGACGTGCACAAGGGATGGCATGCACTAAGCAGAGAGAGAGCGTATGTATTGGGCGCGTATAGAGATGTCACGTGCAATAGAAGATTTCACGACATGCTTTTTTAGAGACAGAACATTGTTCTTTAAGTGGAATGTGTATAGTTTACATAGTATCTCTGCAAAAGCTTAAGCAAACAAGACTTCAAATGTAGATTATGTGATAAATCCTGACTTTAGTCATGGGCGACAAAGGTTAAATGCAATAAAGCAGGTTATGGTATTGAAGCAGGCAAGAACATAAAGATGTGAATAAATTAGGCATATTATTTAAATCTATGACAGTAGAATAGTTAATTGATCAATAAACAGTTGATAGATGAGGATAAGAAATCCACGTAAGAACATCAGACATGTAGAAGCTGAACGTCAAATGAATGAACATGCTCTGGTTTTTCTATGTGGGTAACGCCCTCGTCACCTTTGGAGAAGGTTTTCATAGGTAAGGATTGGGAATAAAGGTATTACTTAAGAATGATCAGAACACACAATTTACTACTGGTAAACATGTAATGGATACTAATTGAATCACAAGATACATGAACTTCATTCACTTATAATTCTTTTTTCAAATACACTTCTTTATTCAAATCTTCAGTTTTAAGAAGATTTGAATAAAGAAATTTGTTTGTAAGAAGAAATACATGTGAATGAAGTTTATGCATCCCATGATTCAACTGGTATACATTATATAATTACAAATGTTAAATTGTGTGTGCTAATCATCCTTAAGTAGTCTATAATATTGTATTATGAAGTAGTACTCCTGTGAGGAATATTAGAAGGCTGTTCTTCCAGATCTCAGGCAACACACAAGTGTGACCAAAATTCACTATATGTGGCAGGTGCGATTTCTTTTGCCTCAGACTCATTTTTTGCAAATCACTCATAGGAATAAAGGTATCCAAAAGTAAATTCCAGTTTATTTGATGTAGACAAACTCCTGCTACCACTCAATATATTGCCGGCTGTTCCTTCAACTGTCCTGCCCAACAGATTCAACCCACAATATTCTCTAGCAGGAGTTCAGACAATAAGAATAGAGGTAAACATTGTACAGATTGGACAGAACACAAGCTGCATCACAATGCCACAGAATTCTTAAGTCAACTTTTTTTCAAGAAAAACATTTTGTTAGTGCAAATGTCAATTCATAAAATTCTGTACTCGTCGCAAAAATACTGGTTGCAAATTGTGACCAGTTTTTTGCGACCTATAATTTGTACATATGGCCTAATATTTCATGTAACTGATATTTAGGCTAGATCAGTTCCCTCTAAAAGTAAAATCTGATAGAGCTTTAAAGTTTGTGTCCACGTTTTGGAAAGAATTGTTTAAATCCCTCCAAATTTAGATTTCTACCTAGCTTGGCACAAGATCAGAATGACTGTTTACAATTTTTAAGGCGAGCAGAATTTTGCAGTAATAACATTAAGTATTCCACTATCAAGAGTGTGCCATTCTTATTTGCTATGCAGTGCTTTCATCCATGTACGTCCTCTTATATTAACAAAGAAAGTGGTTTGGCACCAAATTCAGTTCCAAGCATTATGTAAACTACACTGACATGCATGTATCAAGTAAAGCTCCAATAGGAGAAACAGGATGATAAGAGATGAAGAACTTCTCCATCTTTTTCATCAGGACTGACATGTGGATAATATATCAAATACATCAGATTTCTAAAGAAAAACGAAGGCCATGATTTCTTGCGAATTTGTAAGTGATCACATAAACCCATTAGCTGTCAACTTGTGGAGAATTTAAAGACTCAGAATACATCCAGTATCCATACATCATTCTTCAACCCTGTTATCAAAGGGACTCAATTGCACTTAAGGTCAGTCCTCGTTCTTCATCATTCTGAATCAGAATATGCGCTTAAGGCCAGTTTGGACTCACAAGAAGTTTGACATTAATTGCACTATGTAATTGATTGGAAGTGTTATGACCTTGAGGGAAGAGCTTGGGAATCAGCTTCTCAGGTTCATGCACTACAGTTGGTAAGCCATTCTATAACAATGCAAAAGAGTGACTTGCAGATTTTATGCGCAATTGATTGAAATGAAAACGTTAAAGGTTTTTCGAGCAAGAAATATTACCTTTAAAGAGAGAATACAGCAATCATTACATATTAAATTAATGCAAGAGAAGACAGTGAGTATAGTTACAATTGTGAAAGGATGACAGATACCTACAGCCACTTCAGGCGTCTCGTGCGAAGCTGCCATGTTGGATTTAAATGCAAATGAAGACAAGCACTACCTTTTAGTGACATACTTGATATGAAGGGAGCCGAAGACACTTTCCAAATGCTTGCTGTGATTTCATAACTTATTTCAGTGCAGAATATGCCACCAGTCTTTTTTCTGAAGGAAGAAGTGAGGAGTATTTTTAAATGGGGAAGGTTTAATAAGCTACCAAAGTACTTAGGGTCCAGCGGCTCGCCTGAGCAGCCAGCAATGTTTTTTTGGAACTCTTATAGGTATCCTTTTCATGCCATCTGTTCTAACAACAATGGGACGCTCTGGCCTTAAATTTCCTGCTGTTGCTTGTTGCTTTGGTCCTTGTTTTTCTCTGGAGGGGGGTCCGCTGCTTGTTCGCGGATGTTGCTGCTCCTGTACTCGACACCGGGACCGCGCTAGAAGGGACTACATTACACAGCAGACGCTATCGGCGCACGAAGACCACGTCATCGCCCAGTGCCAGGAGGCGCATAAATTAACAGGAGGACCCAGGCAGCGCGGCACGCTCTGGCCTTAACTTTCCTGCTGTTGCCTGTTGCTTTGGTCCTTGTTTTTCTCTGGTGGGGGTCCGCTGCTTGTTCGCGGACTTTGCCGCTCCTGCACTCGACACCGGGACCGCGCTAGAAGGGACTACATTACACAGCAGACCCTATCGGTGCACGAAGACCGCGTCATCGCCCAGCGCCAGGAGGCGCATAAATTAACAGGAGGACCCATGCAGCGCGGCACGCTCTGGCCTTAACTTTTCTGCTGTTGCCGGTTGCTTTGGTCCTTGTTTTTCTCTGGTGGGGGTCCGCTGCCCAGGCGAAGCCCAGGCCAAGGGCGGGCCCATCCGCGCCCGTCAAAGCCAGGAGAAGACAGGGCTGGGCCATCCCCTTTTCAATCTCCAATTGGCAGCCTCAGTGAACTGGTTAGTGTCTGCACTGGACAACTTCATTGTTTCTTGTTTCTTGTTATATTTTAATGTGTGGACCCAAAGTAAATCATGTCTAAGTTCGTTCAAACGGGTGTTTTCGGGACTCTCGATGCGTTCCTTATACGAGCTGAATCTGTTCTTATGAAAGAAATTGAACTCACACAAAGAAGACTGTCCCTCGACCCAAGAAGAGCTTCAGCTGGGGGCACTGCATTGTGTATTATGGAGGAGGTCGGTGGTCCTGTTAATGCACCACAGCAATCGTCGCTGGGGTCCTCAATTCCAGTTTTAGCAGTTTCCCCAACTCCTGATAGCGTCCCTTCGCCTATCAATCCCTCCTCTGATATTGTACCAACACGCCAGCAGCGTCAAAATTTGACTAAGAAGGGAGAGGGTAGAGCTCCTGCCCTATCCAAGAAAAGAAAAGCGGGTGGGCTCCCCTGCATCAGGCCAGCAAAGTGTCCAAAACCGAAGGACCGGCCCACAGTAAGAAAGTCCAAGTACAAGTGGCTGTTACACCTAAGTCTCCCAGTCAATTACGTACTGCTTCGAACTCTCCTAGTCAGATTCAATGTGATATGGAGGACAGGTTATTAGCCAGGCGTGAGGAGAAATTCATGAAAATGTTGGAACCGATGGTGGTAAAATTGGATGCTATTAATCAAAGGTTATCAACAATAGAGGACCACCTACTAAGGCAAGAAGGAAACTCTGTGAGTTATTCGAATAAAACATTAGTTCCCGCTCCAACCATTCCACCTAGACCACACGCGACTAATAATGCCACGGTTAGCACCACTGCAGAGGTACCCCTGCCCCCAGTTTATGTCAACCCCCTGATAGTGGATGCGTCAGCATATAATCGAAGAGTAGTGTCTGGGAATAGTACACACAATAAGGCTCCACAGGGATGCACGATTAGGCATTACGCCAAAGAGTCCCTTAACCTTCCACCCGAGTCTACCCCCTACACTATTGTTCTGACCAATGTACCCCACTTGCAATTAGGTCCATCTAATTAATAGTAAAACTAGATTGGGGGCAAAGTTCCTACTGAATCACTTCAACTCAGAAGCTGCTGAATCCGCGGAAGCCTTAACGGAGCTCCAAAGGGACCAACAACAATCCAGATTTGAAGGACCGGTCCTTCCCATTGTCTTCACAACTAAGCAGCTCGGGGCAGAATCAAGAAAGGACGCAAAGACGGAGCCCCAGGCCTCAAGGGTCTTCCGCCAATCATATTTAAACAGGATTCGATCTACAGGGTTGAAGTACTCTTCCCTCTTTATAATAACATCCTAGAAAGTGAGAGAATTCCTGACTCCTGGAAAGGATCAATCATTTTTCCTATCCACAAAAAGGGCGCCACGTCAGACCCAAAAAACGATAGGCTCATCGCTTTAATCGACATTGAAGCCAAATTCTATGCAGGGCTCTTACTAAATGAACTTACAATTTGGGCTCAGGAAAAAAACCTAATTCCCATCAATCAAACTGGTTTTCAGGAAGGTCTGGGGACTTCAACAAATATTCTCGCCCTTTCTCTTCTGTCTGACGCCTCCAGAAAAATCAATAAACCGCTATTCGTCTGCTTTATCGATTACATGGCAGCTTTTGATAGCATCGACAGGGGGTAACTTTGGGCCAAACTAGCGAGGTGGGGAATTCCTACAAATCTTCTAAACCAGCTAATCCTGCTTCACTCTTAAACTTGGGTCCAGATTAAAATTGGAGCGGGAGACACCCTGTCTAGAAAAATTCCTACTACCAAAGGGTTGAAGCAGGGATGTGTCTTGGCCCAAACCATGTTCAACCTCTTTGTCTCTGACCTTTCCACCAAGCTTGACAACTGCAACCATCATGCCCCGAACCTGGGGGGCTTAACTCTATCGAACCTCTTGTACGCAGATGACCTCCTACTAATCAGCCGTACCCCAATCGGCCTCCAGCATCTGATAAACATCACAAGTACCTTCGCTTGAAAAAATGGGCTGACCATAAATCTGGAAAAATCTAAAGTAATGGTACTAAACCAAGGTCCCAACAAACCCTATCCACGATGGTCAATGAACAATCGGCAGCTGGTCCCTATAGAGGAGTACAAGTATTTGGGAATCATATTTGAGAGAAATGGCTCATTTTCCAAACAGAAAGCATCCATCAAAGGCAGAGGGACTGTATTGGCAGTTGCTTTAAAAAACATCCAGCAAAAAATAACCGGCTGTAGCCTTCTCCCATTGCTAGAAGTGCTTCGAGCGCAGCTCCTACCCCCCATCACTTACGGAAGTAAAGCAATGAGAGGAAGAGATGAGGTCACCCTGGACATAGTGGAGGCCCTAAGAATAATATTTAATCTTCCGCAATTTACCTCACCAGCGCAAATAAGATTAGAATTTGGACTGCTAAAGCAGGAAATCTCACGGAAAGGGGCCTATGCCAAATGCTGGTTCAAAATAAAGGGGGCCGAGCCGGGCACATTGAATTCATACCTGTGGTTGGAAATCTCAAAGAGAAATGATAGCTTAGCGATGAGTTACCTTCATTCAGCAATCAAGCTGCTAGCTTTACAGGACCTATAGGACTCTTATTTATCCCAGAAAAGCTTCAAGGTCCTGGTAAACAAATCAGTAAAGATGATATCTCTCGCAGAAGATAAAGCTGCCCTTAGCAGGAGTGTCCACGGCTGGTTCGTAATCCAGAGCTACATGTCAACAAAGCCCCAACTATACTTAGGAACAGGTTTTGCAAGAAAAACAAAAGAACGGTTCCTTCATCTGAGGCTGGGAATCTTACCAACAAAGCCCCACCTTCCTCTATGGAAACGTACAATCTCCTCTAATTGCTGCAGACTGTGTGGAGATTTAAACGAAGACATAATACATCTACTATGCATCTGCAATGGCTTGAGAGCGGAAAGGAGACAGTTTCTAAAACAGCTCCTGATTGCAAGTCAGGTTCGATCTTGTAGGGAGGCGGTAAAGGCCTGTTTCGAGGGCAGTAACATCCGCCTGTCTTGCAGCCTTGTTCGGTTTATGAGGGAAGCAAACGCAAAGTTAACTCTGGAAGACCCACAAGTTATCGGTCTTTATGCTATGCCAGCGGGCTTATGAGTCAAGTACAACAACCATCTCTATTAGGGATGTATGACGTTACGACGCATACTTTAACAACGCATACCATTACAACGCAATTTTTACAACGCAGGATCCTTTACAACGAATGCCTTTACAACGCATGACATTACATCGCAGATGCTATTACAAAGCATGCCATTACAACGTAAGTATAGGTAAGTATATAATTTTAAATAAAAATGTAATTAATAACTATTTAATTAATTTAATTTGTTTAATTAAAAAAAATGTTTTAAAAATTTGTAAATATATATATATATATTTTTTAAATAGTGTAGGTGTTTAAAAATAATATTCTGACTCCAGGGGGGTGTAATAGTAGGGTAAGTGCTGGATAATGTAGGGGTAAAAATTACTATTCTAACTCCAGGGGGGTGTAATAGTAGGGTAAGTGCTGGATAGTGTAGGGGTAACAATTACTATTCTAACTCCAGGGGGGTGTAATAGTAGGGTAAGTGCTGGATAGTGTAGGGGTAAAAATTACTATTCTAACTCCAGGGGGGTGTAATAGTAGGGTAAGTGCTGGATAGTGTAGGGGTAAAAATTACTATTCTAACTCCAGGGGGGTGTAATAGTATTACTTTTATTATTTTTTTTTATAATTTTTTTAAATTAATATTAAAATTACTTAAATTAATGTATTTAATTTATTTATAGTACATTTAAAAAAAATATTATTAATATTTAATAAATTATTAATATTTAATTAATGATTTTTTTTTTAATTAAATAAATGTTTCAATAAAATTATATACTTACCTATACTTACGTTGTAATGGCATGCGTTGTAATAGCATCTGCGATGTAATGTCTTGCGTTGTAAAGGCATTCGTTGTAAAGGATCCTGCGTTGTAGTAGTTGCGTTGTAAAAGTAGTCCGTTGTAATAGTTGCGTTGTAACGGTTGTTTCCCCTCTATTAGTGCTCTGATTAAGAACTATGAATACTTCCTTGGTTCCCAAGCTCCCAGCGGTCAGCACGGGCTTGCTCCGACCTCATCGACTTTGTATTCTCCACAAACATCATTTCATGGGGTGCATCCATCCATGAGAACAAGCCTTATGCTGATCTATCTTTTTAACCATGAAGAACTATCTTACCTACAAGTTTTTATTCCTTTGTAATTTTATTGAACTACAAAATATTTGTAATCTTTTAGCATCTTTTAAAGCTGAAGCTGTATCTTGTTAATTAGTGTTTTACTTGTTTGCGAAGGTTTTAATTAATCATGCAATAAAGTCATTACTTACTTAGATTGGGGGCTCTTTATTTGGGTGCTTTAAAATGGCACACAGAATAAGCTGGATAGGCCCAGCTAGTAAATCAAGCAGAGGTGATTGTGTGGTGGTCAATTTTGGGTCTCCCCATGTAGTTAAAACAATCCTTGACAGAACTGGCTCACGGTACTTCAGTGAAGATGGTATAAACATCGTCCCATTAGGATTTTTCTATCAAGATGCACGGCCACCTTTGACATCCAGAGGTGAACGCAACCTTGTTCCGCAAGTACAGGGACGTTATGAGTTCTCTGTCCAAACCTTCAATAGATTTGAATCCTTTACTAACTTGGAGGACATAGACTGACTGGGTGTGGAGACCCTGTTATGTCCACCTCATCGAGGTCAAACTAATGAAGGCAGGGGCAGAGGAAGTTCCTATCATAGTAGTGATAGGAACCAAGTGTTATACGAAAGAAGCTTGGGTCTTCCGGTCACACCAGGTCTTGGTGGCACTGCTGAGAATCCATCATTAACAACCATTGACCAACCACCAACTACCTCAACACTAAACTCAGACTGAGGTCCATCAATGATTGCACAAGAGGGGCCCCGTGCAGTACTTAAAAGTATCTTGTTGAACGTAGCGGTGCTTGCAACAAAACTTGCATCCACTGAACGGACCTCATTTATTGAGGAGCATGACATTCTAATTTTACAAGAAACTTGGGCAGTGGAGCAGGTATTCTATGAGGGCTTCATCCATTTTTCAAAAGCAGCGGTACAGGGAGATAGGGGCAGACCTAAGGGGGGCATATTGATCTGGGTTAGACAGCTTCTTTCCTACAAACTTCAGGAGATTGTCATTGATAGGCAGTATATCCTCATAGTGAAATTATCACATGGCAATCCAACAGATATCATACTTATCAATGTATATTCCAGGAGACTGCAAGTAGGAAGGGTATCAGCTACAATAGATCTTTTAGATAATTTTTTAACTCATCAAAGAGCCAATAGTACCATAATAATAGCAGGGGATTTTAACTGTACTTATGAACCGCTTGATTGTGAGGACATGAATGTTAGCTTAGAGGAAAATGGCCAGTGGTTGATTCCTCCACTGGCACTTCCTCCAATTAAAACGTGGACGAGAGCAGGCCTCCAATTAAAAGCTCTCTGCTTGGAACATAGGCTAAGAACGGCCAATGGGCGTACAAAGACGGACAAACAAGGGACACCAACATTTAGCAATGGTCTGTGATCTAGTCGTATAGACTATTTTATGTTAAATAAGGGAATGTGATCATAATCCTCTCTTAGTCTCAATGCGGGCATTTGGTCCCATTTGTGGCGAAAGTGTGGTAGATTGTCTGGACTTTGTAGAAGTCAACCTTACCAATGACATCAGACGCCTCAAATGGTGTAAGGTTGTAATTGATTCTGAGAAGCTGCTAGCTATGAAGATTTTAGTAACTAACGCTATTGACATTCTCCAGACAGAGGCCGAAAGGGGGGTTGCTTGGGAAAGGTTTACCCAGGTTCATGAGCATCTTTTAAACCAACTGAAAAGTTTTTTATTGTAAACAACAAAAAAGGGCCAGCGCCATCCACCTCTAAGGGGGCAGTGTGGTACAACTCTAATTGTCTCTCAGACTACAAATCTTTGGCAATGGCAATTCGGAGTAAGGATCAGACCACAATTATAGCCAAGAGGCAGGGTTACAAGGTGGCGAAATTGAAAGCCAAACGAGAATGGAACGAGGCTCATTGGGCGGGACTTCTTGAGGCTTGCTCAGGGAGGGACATGACCCGTTTCTGGCACCTGGTAAAATGGGGGACCGGTACTCCAAGTAATGTTCCAGTTAATTAGGTGGAAACGGATCAGTGGATTGGCCACTATAGTAGCCAATTTGCAAATACGTTGGGGGCCAAGAATGCCTTTGTCTTGCCAATACCTTCCGCTCCACTTAACATTACTAAAATGGAAGTAGAACAAGCTCTCAATCAAGTTCCTAAAGGGAGGGCCCCAGGCCTCGATTGTGTCCCTGCAGATCGTTTTATTCAAGATCTAACATCCTACGCAACATACATCCAAATAATGATGAATGCCATCGATGAGGGAGCAGCGATTCCTGGCTCGTGGGCTGGCGCGGTTATCCCCCAAATCACAAAAAGGGTGGATCCTTCCAAAACAGGAAACTACAGGTCCATAAGCCTGATTGACTGCATGCAGAAGGTGGTGGCAAGAGTGATTTTATCCAGAATGCAGGTATGGATGGACGGTTTTAACATCCTTTCAGACTTACAAGCTGGTTTTTGGCCATGGATTAGCACGGTGGACCAGTTTCTGAGGTTTATTCTCATCTACTGGTGCACTGTTACTTTGGGGAAAGGGTCAATATATGCAGCTTTTGTGGACCTTAGGTCTGCATTTGACCTAGTACAGTGCCCTAAACTGTGGCAAAATCTTATAAAGCTGGGTATGCCACTGGAAATCTTGGCATTTGTGGTTAAATTGTATACTGACAACTACGCCCAGGTCAGATGAAACAGTTTAGGACATACAACTGACACATTTTTTGTGGAAAAGGAGGTAAAGCAGGGCTGCGTTCTTGCTCCCACCCTTTTTTCTATCTATAATAATGGGGTACTTGAATACTTTGAAAATTGCCCTACGGGCACCCACACCTTAGGTGGCAAAAAGATTCCACTCCTAATGTTTGCCGACGATACTCTTATACTATCAAAGACACAGCAGGGGCTTCAACGTGCGCTCAATAGATTTGAAGAGTTCTGTGCAGACCATGACTTAGCAGTTAACGTAGATAAAACAAAATTAATGATCCTCCAGAACTCTAGTAAACCGACCGGTGAAGTTAGGATGCATGGTGGGGTCTTAGAGAGAACTGAGATTTTTTCCTACTTGGGCGTAACTTTAGATAAAAGGATGAGCTGGAAGCCGCAAATTGATTGCCTCCTGGTCAGACATGGCCAACCTTTGGGTGTGTTGCTCAGGCAGCATAGTCACTCACTCACCAAACCCGTAAGAACAGTATTGCATATTTACAACTCAAAAATGAGTGACTCTGTCCCATATGGCTTAGAGTTATGGGACCATGCGAACTATGAAGCTCTGGTGGTGGCACAAAAAACATTTTTTCGATCATTGTTGGGGTTGCCCCAATCCACCCCTTTGATTCCCCTGTAACTGGATTTGGGGTGCCACTCCATCAGAGATGTAGTCCGTTACAGGTTACTAATATACTGGAGAAGGCTTTGGGTGACTCCCGAAGTTGCCATCTATGTTTCTGCTGTTCTAGAACTCTGTGGCATGGACATGAGCAACAAAATTGGGTGGTTTAGGAGTATCAAAAATGTTCCCTGTGAACTGGGTAGGATCCAACTGTGGACGTCCCAGGCAGACAGCATATTCCCGAGCAAAATGGAGCTTAAGGGTGCTTATTGGCATTGGATATACTCCAGGCAATTTGCATCCTCTAGTAGTCTAACTCTGCATCTATCTTCAAACTAATCACGAACCCAAGTATGAACTTTATTGGGATCTCATTACATCGTCTCGTGATAGAAAACTTTTCCATCAATTCAGGGTAGGAACCCTACCTACAAAGACATTTACCCTCAAATGGTCTAATGTGTGTCCTAAGTTTAGTGATTGCCCCTTTTGCCCAGGTCAGCGCGACACTGTGAAACATATGTTATTTATTTGCCCAGCACTCTGCCATCCGAGAAGACGCTGGCTGAAACCAGTGTGTTTAAACACGGGTACAAGGGACCACAGTGATGCCTATAGATCATTGAAAACAGCAGTGAACAGCCCGCTTGTGGTTGCTCTAGCCAAGCTTTTGGGCTGGGCGTGGGTTATTCGTTGGTCCGCAGGGAGGCACAGTTAAACCTCCACTGTTTTTTAAATATTTTATAATGTAAAGATTGTGGATTTCTTTTATTTCTTTTATGATGATGCTCCTATGTAAAATATATAACGATCCTGGGTACCATTTGGTATGTTTTCATAGTTGTATCTAATTATTTATTGTTTTAACAATGTTATAATTGTTCGTGACACTCACATCATGGTTTCTGTGTCAGTTTAATGCTACCAATTAATTCAGTCCCTCAGTGGTTCCGCAACGACTTTTGTGATTTACTTTTAAAATCGAAATAAAGTTTATAAATTGACAAAAAAATGTGTTTATTTTTGGAAACCCCACTTCACAAAAAAGTAACTGAAAATTTGAAGAGGAACATTTATTTTCTCTCACGGGAACGTTCTTTTGGTGGAATTAAATTTTGATTTTTCACATTGGAAGAGACTATATTTTGATTGAAAGTAACATATTCTTGTATCTCACTTTGGCTACTAACCATAGTTTAAGTAATTAATTATTGGACAGAGCAGAGAGTCAAGAAGAGAATTTACCTTTGTGTGGGAACTCCAGTCTTCTCTGATCAGGAAAGGTCAGCCCCAGTTCTTCAGTAATCTGAATCAGATTAAGGCCATTGTTTTTAGATTTACTAGAAGTTTGAAATTAATTGTCGTATGTAATTGATTGGGACTTGTATGACCCGAGCTACCTAATGAAATGATACATTTTACTGGAGAGAATGGGAATGGGCAAAAAATACAAACACCGATGTATAACATCTAACAGAAACTGTGGAACCTGAGAAAAGTATCAAGATTAGAAATGACAAAATGGTGGGTGTGTACATTTCTCTGGAAATATCTTCATGTGTACCAATTAGTCTTCGGATTTTTACTGTACCTAGTTATGAGCAGTGCTTAATTTGTAAATAAATAAGTGGCAGGACCCTCTTCAGGAGGCCACAGCAGCTTGCAAAACCCATTGCACCTGCCAGAGCTGCAAATGACAGTACCAACACAACTACTAACCATCACAGTCCTCCAAACTGGACAAATCAGACTATTCCAGGCCCCTAAACCTGTAAAAATTCGTTTGGCCAGCAGGTATTAGCCATTTTAACATATATTAAATTAATAAATAACTGGTGTTGCACTTATTTATAAATTAGACAAACACCATAGCCTTCAATTCTGAAATTTCAGGTATTAAGTCATTCCCATTTAGGACTAGGTCAATGCTCCAACTTCAAGGGAAGAACTGGAATTAAAACTATGATATGTTTCTTTATAATTGGCACTCTACGTAGATCTTCATTTGCCAGCAGTTCAAACTTGTTTCTGCAGGTCACCATTATTTCTCGCATGAATGGCATGATAGCAATGGTGGCTCCTCCGCTAAGGCGGAGGAACGTCGCCCCAATGAGCAAAACAACAAGGAACAACTAAGATTATAAAAACTTTGTGGGGCCAATTCACAGAACTAACTTGAGACAAACTCCTAAATTTACTACTTTTGGTATTCACAGAAGGCATTTAGTAGTAGTAAAGTTAGGATTTTGTCTTAAGTCTGACTTAAGACAACCTTAAGATAGACTTAAGACAGTCTTAAGACAGACTTAAGACAAACTTAAACAAAATCCTAACTTTACTACAACTAAATGCCTTCTGTGAATACCAAAAGTAGTAAGTTTAGGATTTTGTCTTAAGTTAGTTCTGTGAATAGGGCCCATTGTTATTATCATTTTATTTACCGTCCTTGCTCTGATGGGTTGGGGCAGGACAGGGCTGCTCTGCTCACAGAACAGGGCAGGAGTGGTTTGCCCATTCCAAGTGCGCAAGACGCTTTGGCCAGTTGTCTTGGGCCGGCCAAACCGTCAGGATGATTCAGAAAAGGGGGTGGTGATGAACAGAGTGTCTGAATTAAGCAGACCACTCTTACCCAGTCCAAAGATCAGGGCTTGATCCATCACCGTTTTTTAGCTCACTGCACCATCCCAGCTCAGAACCTGGCTACATGCAAATTAGTCTGTTCCTGTCCCAGTGCATGATGGGAACAAACCGTCAGGAGCACTTTGCATGGGTGCAGAATATGCCCAGCCTCCCATTCCCTGGCTGAGCGTCCAACCACTGCACTCATTGCAGCGTTGTGACTGGCTCTGGGCAGCCTGGGAGCCGGGTGGTACCTGCCCTGGAAGTGGCCAAAGAGGAACAAGAGGCAGCGGCAACAGGTAAGTATTTAAAAAAAAAATTTCCTGTCTCTATAGTCCACTTACTGCTGGCGGATTGATGACATACCACTGCGGAAATGCAAGCTTGTTTTTGGAGCTTTACAGTGACTTTGCGTCACAGGTGGACCCGGCTCCAGAGATCTTCTGGACCATTCAGTCCACTGACTGCTGACTTCTCGATGGCAGGAATGTACGCTTGGTTTTGGCACTTTGCAACCCCACCTCCTCTTTATAGGTAGATCATGCTCCTGATATTTTCTATCCCTGCAGTACACTGACCGCTGGCCGACTGATGATGATAGTGACTGAAAGGATCTGTGATCGTGGCTATGGTCTTTTCAAAACCCATATTGGGCACTTGAGAGCATTTCGTTTTCTTTTGCCTGTTATATTTTATCGATTTTCGATGAATCTGGGCTTTTGAAACTATGAGCTTTTATTGGAGCATCTGGATTGTGATCACTTATACAGTTAGGGACTCATCTGCAAACCTTTGGTATAGGGCAGTGTCAAAGGTCTTCCTGCTGCACTGTCCTACATCAAAAGAAAAGGTCTGGAATACGCTGTATCTATGAGAAATAGTGCATTCCTGTCCTCTTATCCAGCGGTGGGGCACAATAGTCTGCCATGTGCCATTGCAGGCACTCTTGCACCATGGTTCAAGGGTGTCTGTACTGAGGAAATGATTGTTTTTGTGCAGGGAGGGACACCTTCCAGCACAAAAACAATCAACGGAGGCGATTTCCTCCAATGTTTGCTTCTGAATGCAGCGCACATAGAAAGAGATAAAAACAAGGAGAAATAAAGTTATTTTACTTGTTGCACACCCTATGCATAGGCTTAAGACACATTCTCAGGTTTACAGAACATTGTAAATCTGGGAATGTGTCAAATGCAATGGAGGTTACGTGGGAACACCCACCACGACATCCATGGCATGCCTCTCCATCGAAGTGTGAGGCAGCGCAGCGACTTTTATTGCTATTTGAGGTAAGAATGTAGTCGGTATTACTGCTGTAATCTAGCTCTATAAAAGTAGGTAAATGAGGGTAAGTACTATCACAGCAGTGTCTGACTAGTTTCAGGTTTAGTGTTATTTTCTAATTGTTAAGAGCTAAACCATAAGAACTTTTTAAAAAAGGTCCAAAGTATTTACACCAACATCATTATACCCATAAATTAGTTTGGACATATTAGGACATTCCGTGATATAGAAATCGCCAGCCCAGATTATATAGGAGTCCCGGTCAATAAATCAGTCCAGGTCTATTTCTAATGTTTTGACCACATCCACCTTTGTTGGATCAAAAACATTGTTATGAAGATTTATAACAGTTATGTCCAAATTGTTTCCTAGGGTAGTAAGGGGAAGTTGTGATGCTTTTCTTAATTCATGGAGCTATACTTGTAGATATAAAAGTTACCCCCCCCCCACTTTAGCCTCCTGCTGTTGGAGGGGATTACAGGAAAATAAAAAGCAGCTAAACCATCAAAGTTTATAGTGTTAGATGACCGTGTTTCTTGTATGTTTACAATGTTTGTTGTTTCAACATTTTTTACTCAAACCTCTGTGTCTGTTTTATTGGCAAAGCCATCAATGTTCCAGGTAGTAATGATTATCCCACTACTGTCTTTAACTGGTGCTTAACTGAAGGATTCCATGGCATTGCTACCTTCAACGTACAAGGATTGGCTGGAGGAGGCTAATCGGTCAGAAAGTTAGCCAGATAACCCAGGTACAAAAGTGCAGCAAAACTAGTAAAAGTTGGCACCTGTTAGGAGAAAGGTATGGGTGCAATTGGCTCTTGCCTTTGGGGTATATAAATGAAACCCAAAGGCCACCCAGAGAAGAGGATCCTGGACATAATATCCTTGGTAACTGCCGTAGCCTTGAAATTGATGACTATGCAGTAAGTCATTATTGTCTGGTGTCAGAGAGTGGCCGACCCATCCAAGCCTCCGAACAAGCTTTATCTGCTTGTGCAAAAGCTCTTGTCCCTCTATTTTGTCATTAATTCAATGTACTGCTTTATTTAGAAGCTGCTTGTGGTCTTCCCTCGCATCCTGCCTCAGGGGAGCGACACCTTTTAATATCATTACATATGGGGTGGCTTAGGGGGGATTTGCAGAATTGGTAGCTTTGGAGAGCTTAGGGAGTGGTTGACCATGGGAGTTCCTGTGTGTGGTCCTCAGGGCCATTAGAGTCATTTAATGGCAGTTGAGAATAGCTGTTATGAGCATTCTGACCTCTTGTTACGGGGTAAGTTGACCTCTATGCCCAGGGTGGGTGAGGTCCCCTTGGTAGAAGCTGATTTAATGCTTGTTTCCCCTTGGTGGGCTCTTTCGATAGTATGCACCCCTTGGAGGAGATGAGACCAGCGTATCCTTCTTGTCCATGTGCTGCTGGCAACACATATCTCCCCTTCCCGGGCAATGATTTCAGTGTTCAGAGGGCTTCATAAATTTTGGTTAGATGCGCTAATATAGGGCAATGAAAGCATGCCTTTAGAGATCTCATTGACAAAAAGGGCATATGGTTCCCTACCAGGCTACATGTTGTCCTTATCCCTAGTTTCTTCTTTGCTATACTTACCTATAGGTAAACCGGGCGAAGGTCTATTAGGTTTTGCCCCTCCCTCCACTCTTCCTATTCCCTCCTGGGGATTTTTTCTTGATCCTTTTGGCTGAGACTTGGCCTGGTATTGCATTCCTTTACCCGGTCTCCTAAAGCTGGTACCAAAGTGGTGCCTGGGTCTACTGGTATAGGCACAGAGCCTTGAAGCTCATTAGATGCACTAATAGTAAGCTTCACATCATCATTTGGTTTGGATTGCACGCAGGCAGTGGTAGGAAATGACAATGATTACCACCTTTCGGCCAGCTCAAGTTCTTTGTTGATCATCTTACTCCTGCTGTAAAAAACTGTCCATGGTTGTACTGGTTGTGGGATTTGGGGATTTGCTTTGTGCTATCGTATGTCAAAACTATTGATGTTGCATCGATAATCAATAAAGAAAACTGATTACCTTACAGCCAGGATGTTAGAGGGGTGGCTCAGCCCACAGCCTCTGCCAGCCGCTGATAGGCACAGACAGGCCTCTCGACGCAGACTGCAGCATCCATCGCTGCGGGATGGTCCGTGCAGCCTATAGGTGCTTTGGGAGTGGGCGGCCCCACCCCTTTGTTGATGTGTTGCATGCCCCTCCTGGTGCAAAGGATTGTGGTACTGGTGGTCCCTTGTGGCAACTACTAGGGTGATCTAATGTCCCTTGACACAGACTTCATCTTCCCAGCCAGTGTGTGCTATAAGTGCATTTGGAGTGGGCAGGTCAGCCCCCTTGTTTATGCATTGCAGGCATCTCTTGGTGCAAAGGATTGTGGCACTGGTGGCCCCTTGTGGCATCTACTGGGGTGATCTGATGCTCCTCGACACACACTACAGCGTTTTCATACCAAACTGTGTTAAATGTCTGCACAGTCTATCTAGACCTGTGTAAAGAGCACAGAGTGCTACTGCAGTGAATGGCAATAATTGTGGATGCAGTGTTTAGACAGTGCATCATTGACAATTATAAAAAGCACTCTTGTTCCTCCAGTGAAAAAGTCACTTCAGTTTAATCTTAAGATCCTTAGCCAACATGTGTTTTGCTATGGGTAAATGTTGTGCCAGCTACTTCTTCAGGGTTTTAATCTCTTTGTATGGATCCTGAGTTCCGGATGTATTTCCGACCCGGATGGGTTCTAGTACTCTAGTGATATTTGCACAGTAAAGGGCAACAGTGATTACTGTGTAAAGATTTAGTGTATTCAGAATTCTTTTCTTAAGTGTGGATGTTATGTTATGTTATGTTATGTTATGTTATGTTATTTTATTATATTTTTATAAAGCGCCTTATCACCCCGAGGTATCTAAGCGCTGACAGTGGACACACAACACCAGTAAGAACGCCACGCCACCCACTACAGTGACCCCCATGCGTCCAGAAAGAGCACCGTCTTCAGTTTCTATCTGAAGATAAGAAGATTAGTTTCTTTCCTCAGTGTGACTGGAAGAGAATTCCATGCTCAGGGGACCGTGCTTGAAATAGCTCTGCCACCCTTGGACACCAGGTTGAACCTAGGGCACATCAGATTGCATGCCTCAGTAGACCGAAGGGTCCTGTTTGGTGTATATTTGGTCAACCGATCCTTAATATAGGTAGGGGCTGAACCATGGACCGCTTTATGCGCAATACAAAGGCTCTTGAACTTAACTCTCTGAGCAATTGGCAGCCAGTGTAGGCCCTGAAGTAGAGGCGTTGCCCTAGTACGCCGAGGCTTATTAAAAATAAGCCTGGCCGCATCATTCATTCCTACCTGGAGTCTGACTAAAAGGTTGTTTGGTAAACCCAAATATAAGGAGTTACCGTAATCCAGCCGCGCCAAAATCAGAGCGGAGACAGCCAGCCTAAGAGTGGAGACGGACAGCAGTAGGGAAAGTTTTCGGAGCTGGCGTAGTAGAAAAACACAAGTGCCTACCACCGCCGACACCTGCTGTGTCATGGATAACAGGGCTTCAATTTTGATTCCCAGGTTTTTTACTGCTACCGCTGGTTCTGGACATGGCCCCAATTCGGCTGGCCAGAACAGGTAATTCCATGGGTTGGTTGCTGTGATAACTGCAAGGACTTCCATCTTGTCCGGGTTGATTTTCAAACAATTATCCAACATCCAGGTAATCGTAAATTTGAGAATGTCTTGCATTCTCAAATAGGCCGCCGATGAGTGTTCAATATGGATCAAGATCTGCGTGTCGTCTGCCTAATTATAGACCCTGCAGTCCAACTTGTTCAAGGCTGAAATCAAAGGCTGAAGATATATATTAAAAAGCAAGGGTGAAAGGGTTGAACCCTGCGGCACTCCACATGTCAATTTGGCTGGATTTGACATGAGGTCAGACAGTTGAACTCGCAGTGAGCTATCCTTCAGAAAGGAGGTCAACCAGGCCAGGGCTATACCCCAAATCCCTAAGTCCCCAACGCGCGACAGAAGTTGACAGTGGTTCACAGTATCAAATGCCGCAGATAGGTCCAGAAGGACCAGGGCACATGGATTTCTTTTGTCGGCCTTCAGTCTCAGGTCATCCAGCACGGAGAGCATCACTAATTCCGTGCTGTGATGAGCTCTGAAACCTGCCTGATTAGACTCAAGAAGATGGTTGTTTTCTACGAAACATGTAAGAGAGTGCAAAACATGTTGCTCCAAGATCTTAGAAAGAAAGGGTAGCTGGGAGATTGGCCTAAAGTTCTTTACGTTTTTAGGGTCGGCACCAGGTTTCTTTAGGAGGGGGATCACCCGTGCTTCCTTGAAGTTAGAGGGGACAAGTCCCTCTTCTAAGGAGAGGTACAACAGGGTGAGAACTTTGTCCTCCATACCAGACCAACCTAGCTTGAAGATCTTGGGCGGGCAGGGGTCTGCTGGGGATCCTGATTTCATCCGGTTCATTATAGCGAATAGTGACTCCATTGTGAGGGCTGGCAGCCCCGTCAGGGAGCCCAGTATTGGTCTCTGGGATATAAGAGGTGACTCAATAGAGCAGAGGAAATGCGGGGTCTGGCTGATCTCTACCATCAAATCCTTTATTTTATTTAAAAAGAAGGCCTGAAAGTCTTGACAGTCCTTCAAATTAAATGTCGGATTTGGTCCTTTCACTGTACGCAGATCATTTAGGACTTTGAATATTTCTTTCTGCCGGTTGACCGCCTCCGAAATAGCAGCTTCATAAAAAACACCTTTCCTCAGGCGGATGGCTTTTTTGTATACTGCAAATTGTGCAGTATAGGCATCCCGTGCAGTAGGCGTACAAGATTTACGCCAAGCTCTCTCGCATTTGCGAAGGACTTGATTTTTTTCTCTAAGAGCACTATTAAACCATAGTGCTCCTTTGCCCTTGTCCCTCAGTCAAATTTTATGGGCCGGAGCAACTACCTCAATAGCCTCCTTAAGTATAGACATCAAGGCAGTGCTTTCATTTTCCAAATTATCCACCCGCGACGGGGGATAGTCAGAGTGTGATAAAATGGGTGTCGCAGCTGTTTCCAGTCTGTTTTAACTTCTGGTCGTTTTATGGAAAGTGGGAAGTGACCTTCGATCAAATATTGATCTGACCAGGGACAGGGGGAGATCGCGAGCGGGGCTAAGAGTGGACAGGAGGACCAGATCCGATTCAGCGTGTGACCCCTCTCGTGTTTTGGTTTCTCCCACCAGCTGAGTAAGGCCCAGGGATACTAGGACCTCTTCCAATTGTTGAATCTGACTATCTTTCGGGGTCCTTTCCCAGTGAAAATTAAAATCACCAAGCACCACCAGTCCTTTATAGCGGGAGCGAAGGTCGTGCACCACCTTCAAGAAAGGCTCCATGAACTTAACTGATGTGCCAGGTGGGCGATATACTAACAGGAATACCACACAGTCTGTAGGGGAGCAGAACTTCACGCCTAGGACATCAGCACCTTCGATACACTCTGAGCAGTGGGTTTCAGTTTTCAGAGTTTCTCTAAACAGGAAGGCAACCCCCCCCCCCCTCTGATGTTCTCTGGGCGGTTAGCATAGATGGCGAAGAAATTGGGGGGCAGGGCTGCCACCAGCTCTGGCGTTGAGGAATCGTTACGCCAGGATTCTGTAACACAGAGAAGATCTATGTTATCCTCCTGTAGGAGGGAAAAGACCTCCAAACAGTGCTTCTGTAATGAGCGAGTGTTAAGTAATGAAAACCTACAACCCCTGCTTTGGCGGAAGCGCCAAGGAAGGTGCCCTGATTGCCAACTTAGAGCTTACAGGCGGTCTCAGGAGCCCTTCCCGCTTAAGTTTTGACAGTATTTTATCAGGCAGTGGTTGGGCCCTGGATTCCCAGCATAGTAGGGACTGTCTAGCATAGACTACCCGAGAAGCAGGGGTCCTGGCCCCTGGGCCCGGCCTGGCGCTGACGGGCGCAGACGGGCTCGCCTTTGGTAAGCCTTCGGCGCGCCCGCGGCGCGCCCGCTGGGCGCGTCCGCTGCGTGACGGCGCCACTATTCCTAAAGAAGTAGTCACCCAGGAAGGCCCGCCTCCAAGGGAAGCACAGCTATAGGTCGGTAAAGCCCTCCACTCAAGCAGTAGCAGCCGTGGTGGAACGGGGCGAGAGACCAGCGTTTTAAAACAGGGTGCAATATCAGACACAGCAACAGTGCATAAACGAATTAAAAAAAGGCTCTCCTGAGGTTCAAGCACTCTCAAGGTTTGTTAAAAGGTATCTCAAAATGTAATTAAAAGAATCAGCGATATGTGCAAATGGCAATGGCAAATCAGTGCAGTTTACAGTTTATCAAGATAAAAAATGAATAAATCAGAGGATGTGCAAATTAGCAAGCAGGGCGCTCCGTGAATAGCAGCTAGCGCCTTACCAAAGAAGCGTGTCCGCTGCACGATGGCGCCGCCATTCCTAAAGTAGTAGTCACCCAGGAAGGCCCGCCTCCAAGGGAAGCACAGCTATAGGTCGGTAAAGCCCTCCACTCAAGCGGCAGCAGCCGTGGTGGAACGGGGCGAGAGACCAGCGTTTTAAAACAGGATCTTGTGTGTATAAGTAATAAATCCATAAATCCATCCATAAAACAGGATCTTGTGTGTATAATTAATAAATCCATCATGAAGATTGATGCTGTGGTATGGTAAAACCACTCTTTGGGGGCTGGATCACTGAAATAATATCGAGGGACAAAATATCGACTTGCAAAAATATCGTGGACAAAATATCGACAGTCAAAATATCGAGTTTGTATCTACAAACAGGTAAGTACAAAAATATCGAGTACAAAATATCGTTTACAATAATATAGTTGTAAAAAATATCGACTTTATTAATAACAGGGTTAAATTAAATTAATATTAAAATTTAATTACTAAAATATACTTAAAAATACTTACATTAACTTATAATAATTAAATAATAAATGAAAATAATAAAAAAAATTACAATCCTATTTGTTAAAACATATATATATATAGTAACATACTATAATTAAATAAGATACTATTATATTACTGTACGATACCAGAAGTGTAAAAGATACTATTCCCACTCCAAAGAGTGCAAGCGTAGGGAAAGCGTTGGATAGCGTAGGGGTTAAAATTACTATTCCCACTCCAGTGGGTGCAACAGTAGGGAAAACTGACCCTGAACCCTAAAAATACCCCTTTACCCAAAAACCCAAAACTGACCCTGAACCCTAAAAATACCCCTTTACCCAAAAACTGAAAACTGACCCTGAACCCTAAAAATAACCCTTTACCCAAAAACTGAAAACTGACCCTGAACCCTAAAAATACCCCTTTACCCAAAAACTGAAAACTGACCCTGAACCCTAAAAATACCCCTTTACCCAAAAACTGAAAACTGATCCTGAACCCTAAAAATACCCCTTTACCCAAAAACTGAAAACTGACCCTGAACCCTAAAAATACTCCTTTACCCAAAAACTGAAAACTGACCCTGAACCCTAAAAATACCCCTTTACCCAAAAACCCAAAACTGACCCTGAACCCTAAAAATACCCCTTTACCCAAAAACTGAAAACTGACCCTGAACCCTAAAAATAACCCTTTACCCAAAAACTGAAAACTGACCCTGAACCCTAAAAATACCCCTTTACCCAAAAACTGAAAACTGACCCTGAACCCTAAAAATACCCCTTTACCCAAAAACTGAAAACTGACCCTGAACCCTAAAAATACCCCTTTACCCAAAAACTGAAAACTGACCCTGAACCCTAAAAATACTCCTTTACCCAAAAACTGAAAACTGACCCTGAACCCTAAAAATACCCCTTTACCCAAAAACTGAAAACTGACCCTGAACCCTAAAAATACCCCTTTACCCAAAAACTGAAAACTGACCCTGAACCCTAAAAATACCCCTTTACCCAAAAACTGAAAACTGACCCTGAACCCTAAAAATACTCCTTTACCCAAAATTAATTAATATTATTTAATTACCAATTAATTATTAATTAACAATAACAATAAAGTAAATATATTAGCACATTAGCTGTAATTAATTTAATTTAATAATTAATATTATTTTTTCCCAAATAATTAATTAACAATAACTAAAAATTATATATATAAATAAATTACTCTAATTAATGTAATTAACTAATTAATATTATTTAATTACCAATTAATTACTAATTAAAAATATGTCCAAATTATATTAATTAATTAACTAATTAATATTCATTAATTACCAATTAATTATTAATTAAAAATATTTACAAACATATATTAATTAATTAATTATTATTAAATTACTCCCCACCCTTATCCCCTATTAACCCAACATCCCGCTCCTAAACATTAACTACAATTTATATTACTATTAATACATTTTTTTTATTTTTTTAACCTTATTTCTACATATTATTGAAATTTTTTACTTTGACTATTTATATATATTTTGTCGATATTTTTGTACTCGATATTTTTTTATCATTATTTTAATCGATATTTTGACCAACAATATTTTTGTTATCGATATTTTATTATTATCGATATTTTTAACTCGATATTTTGTCCATTCGATATTTTGGAGTCGATATTTTGTCTGTGCACCTTGGGGGCTAAGTGAGTCCCTCTTGCCAGCAACCAAGTCAGGCAGGCCGCAGAAGTTTCTGCGGACACGCCGGAGGCAGCCCTGCTACTGAACAGAGGGTTTGCGTTTACACCAGAAAAAACTTGGTTGCTGGCAAGAGGGACTCACTTAGCCCCCAAAACAGCTAGGTAATTGAAGTGTGTCAACGGTGCAAGACAGCGTTTTAGTTAGACTGAAGCAGAAGAGTCATCTCTTTGTGGGCACAGAAAATGAAACAATGCCTCATTTTCTGATTGTGTGCAGTTTCATGAGAAATTGAGGCTAGTTTAACACGAGAACTAAAATGGAGGCTAAATGCAAGCCACATAGCAGCCCCTCATGCCCATCTGCAGCACCTGTGTGGCCTTGTGTGGTGGCCTACAGTATCCTGGTTGCCCTCTGTGTGCACCTCTGCCACCTAGCACCCATCCCTTTTCTCCCCTGCCTGCGCTGCGACCCCTCTGTGAGCCTACATGTTTCGACTCTATAGCCCTCTGTGTTCTCCATCCCCTGCTGGCCTTGTGGGCCTCTTCTCTCCCATCAATATCCCTCTTGCCCCGTCCTGCTTCTCTAAGCATCAGTAGCCCCCAACTCTTTATGCCTTTCTTCCCTGCTGCATGGGTATGCTCCCATATTACTTCTAAAGCTCCCTACCCCTTTCCGCTGAAGGGTTATATTAAACTCCCTCTTCCTCTATGTTTTTTTCAAACAATGTCTTAAACTTTGGGGAGTTTTATTTTCAAACAAAATATGACTAAGGATTAATGTGGTGTATTGTAAATATCTCTCAAACTCTGCTTATTTTTTTGATAAACAACTTTATTGTTTTTTTGGGAGTACAAGCACCAACAGCACAGCAGTGGAAAAGAACCAATATGTACATTGTACAGTAAAATAAACACAGGTATCACATGTCAACCCCGCCCTCCAGTTGTAGACATAAACCTCTTGTATATAGGACAGGCTATTCCATGGCTCCCAGCCACTTACCCCAAACCCTCTGATGTTTCTTAGGGTATCCTCGTGCCTCGTACATAGGTTTTTCTTGGACCGCACACCAATCCACCCCCCTTCGCCATGTCTCCAAACTCGGTGGTGTAGGACTTTTCCAGGAGGCAGGAATGTCCCTCTTGGCCACAACCATGGCTGTATTGTAAAATAACTTCTCATTCCTGGACCCGTCTAATCCATCAGTAATCCCAAGAAGGGAGTGACGTGGGTCATGGGGAACCTCCCACCCTAGGACCTTGGACAACTCGCTTTCGATCTCACCCCAGAACTGCGCCAATCAAGGGCATGCCCACACCATGTGATAGAAATCGGCCAGGTCCTCACCGTATCTTGTGCATGCAGCAGAAGAGGAAATGCCCGCTTGGTGTATGCGTTGCGGGGTCAAGTAGGCCGTGTGAATGTAGTATATTTGGATCAAGCGGAGTTTAGCTGATGTGTTAACTAGTTTGGGAGACATGAGGGCGTCACACAAGTCCTCCTTGTCCAGAGGGCCCACCCACTCCTCCCACTGGCCCCTGAGTCGGTCGAGTGAGGTTGTGGTGTTGTTGACCAGCGCCTTGTAGATGCAGGAGATGCCTCTCCCCAGGTCGCCCAGCATGATCTGCACCTTGGAGGGACTGTACTCGGGGACCCTGGTTATCCTCGTGTATATGTATGTGAAGGGCGTGTCGCAGTTGTAAATATTTTTAAAATTGTGACTGATGCAGGGAGCATCTGGACTGTAGATCCTTAAAGGAACGCATGTGGCCACTAGTCCACACATCGCCAAGCTGAGAGATCCCAATAAGATCCCATGTTCGGAATCCCTGTAGCCCACTGACCTCCCGGAGCCACATGCCCTGCCATAGAGGTGTGAGTTGAGTGAGATTCTGATTCCATTCGTTGTGTCGTAGGGCCACCATCCAGGCTAGAAGTGCGGAGCGTGTGACATCGGGCAGGGTAGAAGGGTTGGGTTACCCATATAGTAGAGATTGGATCTTGGGCAGGCCAAGCACAGTAAGTTCCAACCAGTATGCAGGGTCGGCCCAACCCCCGTTGAACCAGTCGTGTATATTCAATAGATGAGTCGCTAGGTAGTAGAGGTATAAATGTGTCATCACCATACCCCCCGTCGAATGATGGGATTTGACAGGTCCTTAATGTCAACCGGGTCCTCCCTCCCCCACAGAGGAACTTAGCAGCCATAGTGTCTAGCTCTTTAAACCATGCCAGTGGAAAACAGAAGAGGGTATTTTGGAGAACATACAAAAACCTGGGAAGGATCACTCTGCTTATTTTTTATCAGAATATTTCCAAATGTTTGTGAACGTAAGGAAATATTTTTTCGAAGCAATTGAAGGGAAGGGATTTAATATAAACTCCTAGGGAGGGGGTCTTTAAAATAACTCAGAAGAGCTAGTCAGCTTACACCAACTCCTCCACCCTTTTCCCAACAGTGAACGGGGTACAGGATTGTTTTTCTGACCTGCACTACGTGACACACAGCATTTTACAGGTCAGTGATATCTGCTATTCCCTTTCCTTAGGCCAAAGTTATGTTATGTTATGTTATGTTATGTTATGGTATGTTATGTTATGTTATGGTATGTTATGTTATGTTATGTTATGTTATGTTATGTTAATTTATGTTATGTTATGTTATGTTATGTTATGTTATGTTATGTTATGTTATGTTATGTGTTCTTTTGAAGCGCTAGAGTACTAAAAAAGATTTCTGGGTGCTAGTTGAAGTAGCAGAAACAGTGAGAAACATGTGAAGGGTATTTAGCAAGAAGAGAAAAGCCATGTCTTCAGTGTTTTCTAATGGCAAGAAGGTATTCTTTCTTCATGCCAGCAGAACCACAAGTAACAGGTGTGTGTAGAGGCAGGTTGCAAATGGTGCAAATTGCTCAATAACGTTTTGTGATCTGCCTCAAATTTTGCGATGCAACCCAAGAACTAATAGATATTACAAAATGGACATTCGTAGTGGGTTTTAGAACAACCTGACTATTGTTAATTAGGCCAGAAACTATTTGTTACCTCTTGTAACTGAGTGATGATGCTCTACAAGGCACTCATACCTCCACCCAAGCATTTGAATACCTCGGAGGAATTTTATTTTTTAAAACTACCCATGTTCCTTAAAGGAAGAAGTGCTGATTAAAAAAAATAATAATAGTTTGGAAAGACATGTAGGGGTGCTAGCAGTGGTCCACTTCTTGACTACTGCATGTCTCTGAGGCTGGCTGTCACAATTTCTAAAGGGATAGTGGACCAGTGGAGACAGCTTCCCTATTGGAAACGAGTTACCATCTCCTTTAAGGTGTTGGTAACTTTTCAACTATTTTCAACCAAAATTGAGGCCACAAACCATTGATACATATCACTGTGAATCGCAACTAGGAGGAGATGCCCATTTCATACACCTCCTCATTCTGATTCGGAATGAATCACCTCGCCTCACATTCTACACACCCACCCGCCAGCTCCGATCCACCAGCCTCGCCCTCGCCTCCGTCCCACGAATCCGCAAATCCACCGTCGGAGGAAGATCCTTCTCCTACCTGGCAGCCAAGACATGGAACTCCCTCCCCACGCACCTACGGCTGACCCTGGACCATCTCACCTTCAGGAAACAACTCAAGACCTGGCTGTTCGAGCAGTAGCAACCCCCCCCCCCCCCCCAGTGCCTTGAGACCCTTACGGGTGAGTGGCGCACTATACAAATTTTGATGACTGAATTTTTGATGGTTGAATGAGCTGCAAAACCCCTATTCTGAAAGGTTTTTCCGACTCGTAAAAGAGCTTAAGTAATTGTAAAAAGCTCACATTTTGCCCTTGCAAGCCCTGTAATTTGTGATTTTTAGGGATTGCAAATTCAACATGATTTCATACATCTGGCCTCATCTTTCCTAACTGAACAAATGGGGGAATGCAGAGGAAGAGACACTCAGGGAAGAGGAACTGAGGGGAATCTGTAAACACCACATCTCCTTAGAATGGGCGCAATTAATACATACATTTACACAGGAAACGAACCCGGTGGAGACGCCCACAGCTTCACAGTCTCAGACCCAGCTGGCCCCCACAACGCAGAGGTGCCACGAGAGATTCCACCACCCCGGACCCAATCTTGAGTAGACACCACACAGAAAACTCCCCCCTTGACAGCAAAGGGATCACCACAGAGGCTTGAGTCCCCGACCCCTCCTCCACGAGCACACTCCCACACCTACACATCCTACTGAAGAATAATACCAGGGATGCGAGAGATCCCATCAAATCTCAGTTGGAAAACTCCCCCCCCCCCCTCCCCCTTTCTCTCCCCATAGTTTATCTCAACAGTTGGTAAAGTTCGCAAGTTAGGACTGGCGGAGTTTCCCGCCAGCGAGTAATTGGGAACGCATATGGGTAAGATTGACAAGGCAATATTGAGGGGTACACACCACAGCGGCTCAGTCATGTATGCCCAGAGTGGCAGATTTCACCTCAATATGTCGTACTGTCGCTATTGAATGGAGAACGGTGTGTAGACTCCCCCGACAGTACTTTACCATAAGTTGTACAGTACTGACATTGCAGAAAAATATACTATATGTAGACTTAGACCAAACAGTTAGGAAGTGGTCTGACGGCACTATGTTCATGATTGAGTATGAGTACCTGTTTTTTTTTATTACTGTGTTTTACAACATTGCACTAATGTACTGAGTCAAAATGTCATAATTAATGCTAAAACCCAATAAACAAATTTAAACTAAAAAACTAAAAAAATCTTTCCTAACTGAACTGTATTTTAGTGAAATTGGTGCATTCTAGCATCTATTGCATTAAGTTGCTTCAGTTGAACCAATTTGGCTAGAGTACCATGTAACAATATTAAAATGGAAATTATAGTTTTGGAAAGATGGTTCCTTTAAACACGGAGCAATCTGGCAACCCTACTGGGCATAAGAGCGGCCATAAGCAGTGTGGAGTATGAAGCCGTTCCCTGGATCTGAAATGTGAGCTCTAGTCAGGAACGGACTGGGCGCTCCCACAACAAGCCTATGAAGGCCCTGGGGAGAGGGGGTGACCTTAGAACAAGGGCCAGGTGAGGTGAGGCATTTTGGACAAACCTAGTGTAATTCCATGATGGTTAGTTACCCAGTATGGACAAGTTCAAAGTCCTGCTGAACAAGACCAAGTCACCGGTGCACCTTGAACTTACTTTCCCACCACAAAGTTTGCACTGCTTTTAATATTAAGAGATGGGAAATTCCTCGAAATGATCAGGCGGTGGGAAAGTACAAGAGCGAAATAAGACACACTGTAACAACACAAATAATTCCAAGGAATTGGAACATGCACATTATTTTTTAACCAAATTTGTGCTAGAAAAAAAGTATCTATGTGTCTTAATCTTCCTGTCTAGGTATTCAAATCTGAAAAGAGTTTGGACTAGATGCACTACTCCAGGCTATATCGCATACATTTTAACTAGGAATGGGACTGTTAAACATTTGGAAACATTGACAATGCATATGTGTTGAGGCGTTGTACCACTGTCATTGTTATAGTTTTTGCAATGAAGCTTGAGGCAGTTTCCTGGTCATCCATTATCTTATATTGCTGATTGTACGTGTCTCCACCTCCATGAAGATCAAAATGACACATGCTCTCTTTACATAGAACTGTGTCTTGCATCTAGCATTGCATTTGGTGTGTGAGTTATGGTTTGCCTGACTTGTGTGCCGATTGTGGTGCATAGCTAAGGATAAATGGTGAATTTCAGTGGTTTTTCGGTTTTAATTTGTAACCAAAACGGTACTATTAGGCGGTGTGTGTATATATAAAGATCCTATGGAAACGTGCTGCTTGGAAGCAAAAACGTGAAATGTAAAAAGAAAACACATACTTCAGTCATTTATTAACATTTATTCATGCCTGCATATCAAACCATCAATCAAAAAGACACTGGACCTGATTACAAGGGCGGCGGTTTTCTAATCGTCGCACTCGCGGTGATGCAGCACTGGCGGTCCGCTATTAGCTGAATTATGACTTTCACCGCCGTACCGGTGGTAGACCGCTTCCTGCACCAGGGAACAACTGTTCCCTGTCAGTGGTGCAGTGGAGGGGCAATGCAATATGCTGAGCGGGACTGGCGCAGTCCTGTCGAGCATATTACGAGTTCCTCCACCACCAGCCTTTTCATGGCAATGAGCCTGCCACGAAAAGGCTGGCGGTGGTGGAACAAACAGGCCATAAAGGTCCCCCATGCCCCCTACCATGGGGATGCTTTCAGGGGGGCACAACATGTACCCCCTTGTCTGCTTGCAACCCCAGTTTCAGCACGGCATGGACTTCACAGTCCGTGCCGTGCTGAAACATTTTTGCTGTTCCGATTGCGGTGCCCTTTTTCAGGGCACTGCCTTGGAAAAGGGAACAAGTATTTACAATACAACGGTTTCGCTTTTATAAAAGTTAGAGCTTTTGTTATTGCTTATGACAAATTTTCTTGTATATGTTGTTGTAGAAATCTAGTGAGTAAAATGTCACACATTTCTGGCACTGTATTTACTTCCCACCGTCACCCAGCCCTTTATCAACACCCAACAAATAACACAGTTTCACAGCTCCCATACAACACCAACAAATAAGACAGTTTCACAGCTCCCATACAGCATTGTTCTGCTGGCCCACTCTGCCCATGCATAGGCATTTGACGTCACAACACCACACAAGAGCTACAGTACCATCACTGTCTCATGGCACACGTTCCAGGGGAATCAGATGGCACAGGTCACGGGGTAAAAGAGGCCACATCTCACACAGAAAATAAAGGAAGGAATGAACTTCCCAGGAACTAAAGAGGCCTGAATCTCAAACGAAATGTGAAGGCGAATAAACCTGGCCATGCAGGCGCGAACGGCCCAAGGAATACCGGGGTGCATAATTCTGGGGACGTGTGTCTCCGGAGAAAGGGAGGCACAGTTCTTGGGGGTACACTGAGGATCCCATGAAACGTGAGGGTCACCGGAGTTGAGGGACGCATCTGTCAGGAGACCAGAAGGGGGTGCACCTTACGAAACAGGAGGGAACCATGCAACAAAAGGGGTGCATACTAGAGAAGCCGGGGGGGGGCACAGTTCTCTGAAAACGGGCACGTTAAATCTGCGGGAAAACGAGGAACAAATATCTGGGTGTAAGGGAGGGGTGGGGGCCCTTCTTTGGACTGGAGGCCTCCAATATCGGAGAAGCAGGCAGTCAAATCTTAGGAACAAGGAAGGGTATACATCCCGAGGACGAATGGATAATCTATTTCAGGGTTAAATTAACATAAATGGACTAGAACACATCATCACAAGACGATCCGGACCTGCCACTGAAACCGAGGAATCGCAAGCTGAAGCCAGCACTACGAGCAGCACTATTTTACGACCGTGCTATACACATGCTGGCAACAGAACATAGCCTAGGGAGTAAGGACCCATCTGAGGAAGGAAGGGACTTATGAGTCTGACAGGGAAAAGTGGACACACCAAAAATCCTCAGGGAATAAGGGTGCAAATCACAGCAAGCGAATCTCACGGAATAGCGGGGCATTTCACAATGATTAGGCCACATCTCAAGTAAAAGGGGCTGCGCGTCTCATAGGATAAAGGGACACATTATCTCGCAAGACAGCGCGATCTCCAAACATAACGGGATACTTAGAGGAAAAAATGCGCACATCCAGTGAATGTCTCTCAGGCACTAAGGGAGCATCTTTCAAGGAGCAGTGGTATTTCAAGAAGTATGGGGCAACTCTCGAGCAACAGAGACGCACTCGCTATTAAGGGGCCACATTTTACAAAACTGGCACGGGTGCAGAGGACAAGCAGTCCAGGAAGAGGGTGCGCTGTGGTGGGAATGACTATTCAGCTGGCAGTGATTTAAAAAGAGAATAGGGGCTCACTCACCTTCAATAGCCGAGCCCAGAAGAACGACGCCGTGCAGGAGTCCCAGGCCCAGCAGCAGTACCAGGGCGGGAGGGACCATGTCTGGGTTGGGGGGCGAGGGGGTCGGCCCCCTCTTCTCGCTCACCCTCTCCCCTGCGGTCCTGCAATGGGTACACAAAATCCAATCCTTGTGAGCCCGTGAGGGTTGACGCAGCCAACTGAGGAGCCGAATACCTCAAGCCTCAGTGGGGGTTAACAAAAGCCCCCGAGAAATAAATATTTCCGAGGATAGATGCACGCGAAGAGCCTCCGTCTGTCCACAACGCCGATTGGGGAAGGTAGTCGATCCGCGCTGGAGGTGTTTCTCGGTAATGGAGTCCACTTTACTTCCACCACCAGTTCCAGCTGCAGCCTCAGGAGCGGGTGCTGGCGCCCGGCAGACTGAGGAGGGAGACTGCGTCTTCCGTGTGCTTCCAAGTGCGCACGAGGGACGAGAAGATGGAGGGGCCAATTCTCGCGTGAAGAGGTCACCGGCACTGAAGTCCGTGTACACAAATGAAAGCCTCCAGCATAGAGAGGCCGCAGCCAGTGAGGGAGGGATGCGTATCTTGGGGCAAAACAAAAAAAAAAACAACGGAAGACCTTGGAGAGGTTGTAAATAAACGCCTCTAAAACACGGGCTGCCTCTTGGACGGCTGACAATGCGGATGCGAGGCTCCGCTCGAGCCTGTGATGGCGACTGTTCATTTATCTGTGGAGCTTCGCAAGTAAGCTACTGCCCGGCCGCCATCTTCGGAGGAATAACAAAAACAAACCTTGGCAAAAAAAAAACAACGCCCACCGCCGCATGACGTTTTAAAAGGGACGGAGAGGGAAAAAATGGACGGAACGCCCACGAATCGCCTCGGACAATGACGGACATATCTCTCTTCCAATGGCTAGCCTCCATTTATGGAGCTAGCCAATGGAAGAGAGAGGCGGGATAAAGCCGCATGCTGTTCTCAAAAGATTTCACCTGCGCGAACGCTGCTGCGCAGCGGACGCCAGGCGAAAACTAAAAACGTCCGACTGCATGAGTTGAACTCCTAATCAGGCGAGCGGTCTTTGCGTGGCTTTAGTGCAGCCAAAGCAACTGCGCATAAGTCATAACCAGGCCCACTGTTCGTAGGTAAAAGCTCCTCTCCAATGTTTTTGCTGCTTTGAGCATCTTCTGTAAGAAATAGTTAGTAGTAAAATTAAAAAGCATCCATGGTGCATAAAAATCACACTGTACAGGCTTCAAGGAATATATTTATTTATATAATGACCTAGTATGTTGTCTTTCTTTTAGCATCTTTTCCAATTCATTATGATAGTTGTTGCCACCTTTCATTTTCCAAAGAAGAAAACGCCAGTTCACGTGTCAAGATTTTTTACACAATAAACCGGCTAATGTGGAGTTGCTTCAGAGACTTGAAGTAATGCTAGCACATTTCTTTCAGATTAGCCCAAAACAAACAAAAAATTCAAAAACTCTCAGACATGTTCTAGACTGCATAGTATTCGGTGCTTCCACTGGGATTGCCTGACACCGATGCCAAGGGTAAAATTAGATGAACGCTAAAGGGCCGCAAACTGTACTTTCAGGCATAGGTGGTAGGCTAGGTCATCGTGTTGCAGGGAAAAATACAAGCAGGCCAAAACTGTGGCAGGCTGTTTTTTTACAATAGCACTCCAAGTGCTAACTTTATGTGGTGCATAATTTTAACATCCATGCCTTTCTATAAAATGAAGATTTCCTATTATGGGAAAGATATTATGAGTTTATTAAAGACACATACTTTTCTCATTATTATTATTATTATTATTAATATTATTATTATTATTATTATTAATAATAATAATATTAATAATAATGTATTTGCTTAGTGACTCCGCTATTCGTGAGCTCATGTCTGCCATGCTACATTTGAGCTCAACAAAGTGGTACTTTTTAAATGTTTCTTATGTTGCGTGTTCCTATTTAAATTGTACTGAATCACTGAGCTCGAACAAGGCTACGATCTAGCTCCGAATACGGGCGGGCCATGCTTGTAACACCTCTAATGACCTAAGTTATTTAGTCAAGCAGGCTTTCCGTTTTAATCCAGTTAATCATGCTCCTCTCTCCTGTCTAATGTGGACACCTTTACATGAACACGGGCCCTGTTGCTGGGAGGTCCAGAAGGTTTAGGCATTTTTTAATCCTAATTGCGTCACTGCGTCAAAAGGTGGGGAACAGGGCACACATGGAAACAACCAGCGAGCAGCTTGATTGGATGGTTCCTGTCTAACCCGCCAATCATTTTGCTTTTTTAGTGTTCACCTCTGCCTAGCCTTCAAGTGACTCAGAGGGAAGTAAACGCATGTTTTTATTTATGTGTTAATTTTGTACTACTTAAATATGAGATGTTTATTTTTTCATCCTGGAATTTTATTCGGTGAGGGTGAACCAAGCAAGATTATTCTGCCCATAATTTTAGACAGACAAATCGCACGAGGTTGTGACTGTTAGTTAAGCTTCATTCCACAGTTTTTTCTTTTTGTCGTTTTATCTATGCTAGAGAAAAGCTTCCCCTTAACAACCACCAAGTCACACTCACTCCTTACCCCTCTCTCAGCTCCTGCCCTACACAGAGGCTCAGAGCGTGTGGCAAATACATCTGATAAAACTTTCAAGACTTGAAAAATCAGGCCCACACTATAACTAACTCCCCATTCCACTAGGACTTCACTCAATTTTAGTTGTACGGTACTGGGGCGATTTTACCAGGTGGTAAAGCAACCCCAATACTGTGCACTTGGAATGAGAGCCTAAGGTGCAGATTTGCTAACGTTTTCTGTCCTAGTTGCACCATTTTTGTGGTGCATCGATATCGCGAAATTCTAGTAGATATTTACAAAACCATGCAAGGTGCGATTTGCATGGCCTTGCATGGCTTTGAAATTTTTTTAATGCAATACAGCGGCATGGGCTGCATTTCGTTACATTTCATTCTGGGAGGCTTTCGAAGTTCCATTGCATCCACCCAATGATTTCACTCAGTCCTAGATTTACAAAGGCCTGTAAACCGAGGATTGTGTGAAAACGCCACGCCTCCCAGAGCGATGGTGTCACAAGGAGAAACATCTTTTTTTCTCCTAGTTATTTCCTCTTTCTTTCACACGTAGGAAGAGGAAAATGCTTTGAGAGACTGTTTTTGTGCAGGAAGGTATACCTTCCTGCACAAAAGCAATTTTCCTTGTAATAAAGGCACCCATGCACCAATGTGCAAGGATTTCTGCGTTGGCGCTAGGGTGCCTTAAGTGCACCAGCGCTATGAGAGAGAGCAGAAGTGCGCCAAAGATGGCATATTTCTGTTCTCTCCCTTTCACGCACTGCAGCACACCAAGTGGCTTTGCTAAGCTGCATTGCGTGAAAAGTTAGTAAATCTGGCCCTACATGTCCAAACTCTTCTCCTAACCTTTGTTGGCTATGAAAATTGAACTGCAAAGTAAATGCTAAAAGTACAGACCGATGTAATTTGCTTTTAATGGAACTTGTGAAAGTTTCCTGCTTTCAATGAAATCCCAAGACAAATTGCAAAAAAAATGTAATTACATATTTTTTTAAAGTTTTTTTGCAATTTACTTTTTTAATTCCCTGACATAAGTCTGAGGTGCCTTTATAGGGTAATATAGTGAGATTAACGCATTGTTGTTTCAGCATGAATATTACACAGAAATGTCTAATTTTCCATCATGTAGATGACCACCTCCAAAAAGTAGATCCCCAAAAACTATATCTAGGAAAAATTGCTTCTAAAGAATCCTCTTCTCTGCTGCAGCCATGGCCGCATTTCATTGTGAGTGAAACTTGTATGACGCAGCTATATAGAAACTCCACTCCGAGCTAATAAAGCCCTTTCAACGGCAACTTTATTAATCCCTCCAGATTTACGCCGGGGATTTAGCTAATACCATCTTCATCCCTTTTAAGCAAAGCTTTCCAGAGAAGGTGTGCTATTCTGGGACAGCATGACTAAAGTGATTATAGGAAACAGAGAATATTACTTTTAAAAATAACCCTATTTAGGCGGAAAATGGCGTCCAAAATATGTTTTGTATTATGAGACATTTTCCAGCATTGTAAATTCAAATTAAAAAGTTCTTTACTTTTTGGCAACAGGTGCTGGTCTTAGAGAGTTCACTGATAGCCTGCTGTGGGATGCATAGGGATTGTGGTACAGTATTAAAGGTGTATTTTTGTGGGGCTGTCTCAGAATGGCTGGGAGCACTCCTTATGACCTCGCCATGCTCTTCTCAGTGACTTGTAAGCGCATTTCCAACTGAGATGAAACAAAAATAACCCAGCATGCAATTGTATGTATTTATTTATTTGGGAGAGCAGCTTATTTGGCTGTCATGTCAAAATCAGAATTTCCAACAATGAATATTAAGGAAGTGGTTCACAAAGGTAAATTTACACTTTTGTGTAAGTTTGCGATTGTTTGCTATTCACAAAGGTATTTTACAAGTAGTATCTTTACCAGTGTGGAGTCTCCACACATAAATAGATAGGACAGTCCTATCTTTTTATGTGTGGAGACACAGTCGTGAAAATATTACTCATTTCATTCCAAGTTGCACAGTATTGGGGCTGTGTTACCGCACAGAACCCTGCAAAATTGTGCAATACATTGCTATTTGCATAAAGGTCATAAAACCACAAGGACTCTCTAGTTCCAGGGGGTTTTACCAAATATTTGTGCCACCTGCTCCGAGCCTCGGGTGTGGTGGGGTGGGGGTGGGAGTGAATGTGACGGGTGTGGTGGTTAAGGGATAGAGTTAAAAAGTGAACTGAAGTTTGGCAGCCAAAGCCTCATGTGATTTGTTTGTTTGGAATTATGGGCCAGAAAAACGTTTGTTTCTTCCACACCCTTTAAAATTCTGGGAGAAATCCAAACATCTCGTAACTATGTAGAACAAAATTAACATCTAAAAACATGGATTATTTTCCCTCCACATCACTTGCACACTAGGCAAAGGTGTACACTAGATAAGCAAAACGTTGGTGGATTAGACAGGAGCTATCCAATCAAACTGCTTACTGGTTGTTTACATGTGTGCACCGTTCCGCTCCTTTTTACGCAATTAGGATTAAAATGCCAATACCTTCTGGACATCCCAGCAACAGGGACCCAGTTCATCTAGAGATGTCCACATTAGACAGGAGAGAGGAGCATGATTAACTGGATTTAAATGGGAAAGCCTGCTTGACTAAATAACTTATTTCATTAGAGGTTTTACAAGCATGGCCCATATTCAGAGCTAGATCATAGCCTCGTCCAAGCACGAATCAGTACAATTTAAATTGAAACACCCAACATATAAAACACTTTAAAAGTATCATTAGTTTGTTGAGCTCAAAAGTAGCATGACATACACAAGCTCACAAATAGTGTTTTCCCTAAGCAAATACATTAAATATAATGATGATGATGATAATAATAATAATAATAATAATAATAATAATAATAGTAATAGTAATCGTAGTAATAATAATAAAAAACAAGCTAGCCATAGTGATATCCATTTCAGCAAGGAGAAACAGCGATTGCATTGTCATTAATGTAATTCAAACTACCAAACCCAACTAAGGTAGGTCCTCAACACTGATGATAGGAGGCATCTATCTACATCCTTCAAAAGTTATTAAAGAGTAAACACTAGCTCTATCACTCTCCACGACGAAAGCTAAAAATGTCTCCCATAGAGTCCATAAATCTATTTATGGGTGACTTTCATGCTAACTTAATGAGCACAGAGGCTACCAACATGTGGCAGCAACTTGATAGTGAAGCTAACCCTGAGCTCATTTCCCAATTCCAAAGATCAGATAAGCACAACAAGGAAATTAGCATGGCCCTTAATAACCATGCGCTACACCTCCCAAATGGTAGGTTCAAGGCAGATTCACCTGCGGCTTATATGCACTCATCCTCCAATAGGATGGCGACACTTGACCACATGTGAACATCAATTGCTCACTTTAAACCAAAAGCAAAGGTGCACCACACAACAACAAATAGATCAATAGGAACAATTATAAAGTCCATATCCAGTAGACAACGAGAGAGAGATTCCTCAGTTTTATCTCTTTATTCCATTTTCTTGTTACGTAGAAAAAAATACACAGTACAGCCGACTCATTTCGTCCTAAAGCAGGACTTCTTCAGGGCACTGGATAAAAGAATCAAATGCCTCCATAGGCTGAGGCGGATATAGAAAAATACTGCTCAAAGGCTGTGTTCCCGTCCGGCAAGATAATTAAGCACGGATTTTGAGGCCGTCCGTATACAGGCCACGGCTAGTCAAATGAATGCGAAACTCGACCCACAAATATGGAGTCCAGAACCACCACTGTCTAATTGCAGATGATGTTCAGATTCCAATCTTCAGAGTACCATATAATAGTCTAGAACTCGGAGGAGTCGTCAATTTAATAGGATGAACAATTGTTTGGTAAAAGATACTGCTGGACCTATAGTCTATTCAGGGGACGGGATCATCCAATCAACAAACGGTTTTTCACAAGAGGCCAAATAAGGCAGGGAAACCAGGGTCGCAATACGATGGTTGTGATTGGCGAAAAGCACCAGGAATCGTCGCAGCTATGAAACTCCCTCGAGCAGAAAGCCCGAGGGATGATCCCGTCCCCTGGATAGACTATAGGTCCAGCAGTATCTTTTACCAAACAATTGTTCGCCCCCCCCAGTGGTTCTTAGCACAGCATACTCTCCTGTAATTAATTCGCAGAGTAGAGTAGATGGCAGCCACACCTATGCCATTCACACAGGACAGCAGCGTGACTCACGCTGCCCTGTGTACTTACCTTAACAGCAGCATGCCTCACAGTATCAACGCATGCCGCAATCTGCATGAGTACATTTAAAAACAGTCACTCTAGTGGCCCCACTCAAGGACCACCACACAATTTAAATTTCTACCATTAAGATTGCATTTTATGTTGCGAACAGTCAAAAATGTTTTATGTTGTGTCTTGTCTTCTTGCTTCCCACATTAATTTTTTGCCTATTTAAAGTGTCAGTAAGTACGCCGACACTCTTTTCACAATTTTTTTACCACACACCTTAGCGAGTGTGTAGGTACAGCATTGTCTTTATCACGTGGCTCTAATCACTTTCGCCACTCACTAATCACCTTTCCGGTCCTGAAGAAAGCCCCATTTAACTACGCAGAAGGGCTGAACCATGTAGACCATCACACATAGCCAACTGATAGGTAATTAATCCTGAATAGTTGCATCACACAGATTTTAATTCATATCCTGAGCCGCTAATAATAAAGTTGAGGCAAGGACTCTAAGAGATATCTTTTAACAGTAGAACTTCACATCACATTAAGTCACCAACATCCACTCCGCTGTAATCAGGCGTCGCAGCACAACCGGGGGGGCATTCGGGCACCCAGTTGGGACCCCGATGATGAAGCATGACACCAACCAGGTTGGTGTGTGAGGGGTCTTTTCAACACCCAATGGGTCTCAACTCATGCCACAAACAGTGACAACAAGTATTCACACACACATAGAGGGCTCGTCGACATTGTTCATATATATAAAAAAAACCTTAACATATCATAAAGGTTAAGTATACATTTGATCTTTCCTTTACTCCAGAGTGATTGTACCGCAGAACAGTCCAGATTTGCTATAAATAACAAGTTGGGAAACCAGGGAAAGAAAACACCTCTAGACACCGGGACCATAAACAGAAGGCCGGGCAGAGGAAGTTTGATTAAATGGTGAGTGAAAAGGGTTAGCAGTATAAATGTAAGCAAAATGTCAATTTGGAACCATTGAGTGTTTAGACAAAATCTGACTGAGAAGTAAGTGATTCATATAAATGCCTGGGGTACCAAAAAGGAAAATCTGGAACTCTTGGTATCTTGATAAGAATGGGTGTTGAAGGTTGTAACTCCATTGTAGTAAGTGAGGGAACAGAATAGAACAGGGTGCTGTACAAATGTATTTGGACAGCTCCTCTGTGCGTGAGAACAGTGTGTAAGAATGATGCACAATGGGGTGATGTACAAGTGTGTATGGTGGCACTGAGCCAATAAGTATACCCCTTTCATAATGTATATGAAAGAAGGAAAAATTTATGAGTGTGATGTAAAGTATCATGTTGAGGTCTTTTGCGCTGAGATTTGATGTTTCGAAATAACAGTTTAGTAATTGCTATCTTACATTTCTCCACAAAGGTTTCCTAAAATTATTCTATGTTTTCTTGTGAAGTCGTGTGGGAGATTGTATTTTATGTTTTTGTCCTGAAGAAGGTGCAATATATCAAAAACTCCACCAAAACACATCACCGTATAATACCTTTTCATGCAAAATCTGTATGAGATTCTGATATAGTAGAGAAATACCTTTGTGAAAATACTAAGTACAATATGTATTACTTGATCAGAAGCTGACAAGTACCACTTGAATAGCTTCATGTGTTCATGTGTAGTGTATTGTGTTCTCCTTGTGTAATTTGTTTAATTTATTATACAATTTTATTTGTATTGAATTGCTATTAAACTGTTGCACTGTATTATGGGGACGGGATCAAGATCTGCATAGTGAGAATTCAATGCTTTGTGGCCCTTCCCTTTTGTAATTTTATCCTAGTTAGAATTATATGATGAATTGTGTAATTTGTATTGTATAACGATGTATATGAGTAGTCCTGAGCGGGATCTTATGAATAATTATATATCTGTGCAAACTTGAGATTGACTTTGTACATATTTATGTTTATAGATCTTTGTGGTGCGAGAGAAGCCTGTGGAGTGATTGTTTGAAGATTAATATGTGGATTTTCGAATTTGCTTCCCCAAGGGGAGAATTGAATTAACTTAGTTATTGATCCACGCAAGCCATAAAACTAGGAGGTTATGTAGGATTTGGCAGGTGAGATGCTCTGTCTCAACCATGGCTGATATCCCTTCCTCTGTCTTACAAGTGCATTATAGCCTATGTCACTTGTAATATGAAATACAAGACATACCCAAGTACCAAACTCTAAATAAGCCCCACAGTCAGGATTCATAAGAATAATCTTAGACTGCTTAAAACTGTATGACCCTGCAATCTACTATTCATTGAGCTCAATATTACGATAGCTGCATATGTCTTTGGATCAAATGTTTTTTCTTATTTAGGCTAGCCACACACACATTCAAGGCACCACAGAACTTAGGCCCTCCGACCTAAACAGTTGCACCTCCTTCCACCAAGCACCCAGACACCTCACTCCACAAGACTTCTACTCGCACACATCTCAACCACACACAGAACCAGATCAGGAGGACAGGCATACTATTACATCAGTCATCACGTGTGGAATGGCCCCCCACTCCACATCTGAACCAACCACCTCTCTTCTTGAAGCTGAAGATGAAGATCTAGCTTCTCAATTAAACAACCAACTATAGAAACGTCTAGGCACACGCACTCAGTGCCAGGATACACTTGCGGGCGATAGTGAGCTTTACAAATACACATAACATAATATAAAATAACAAAATGTTGATGACTGTGGAAGAGTCATAGGTTTGGAAGTTTCTTTCTGATTACTCATGGAGAAGACTTGGGTGGGAGTGTGTACAACACTCTCAATGTCCATGTCTCCTTAATAAAGGCTGTCAAACTCCAACTTTTCCAAATCTTGTTTCTACCACTAAGAGATACATCACTACCCAATTATTTTTCTCCTAGTTAGGGAAGATGGACTCGTTGGTGGCAACCTCAAAATGGGCACAAAACTTTTCTGGCTATTACTAACCCTTCATGGTTTTCGTAAGTCAGGTCCTAATTTTTGCTATCACAACTATGAAGACAGTAGGTTTGCTGAGAAAGGCACCCCAAAGGCTCATCGGTGCAATTATCCTTGAAAGAGTGTGAGACATATGAGGCACTAATTCCAGTTTAATTTCTTTTCTCTTCTTCTATCATTATATTATCAGTAAATAATCATTTAACGGAGGTGTGTACATTAAGTAGTAATCAATATTCAGTACTTTGAAGCATTGATTGCTTTGGAAACAGTACAATATGTTATTTGTTTGTTGGAATTGAATCATTGAATACTGAACTGTGAGTGCCAAATGGCTGACATAAAGCCTTCATACTTCCTGATGTTAAATGTTAAGGCGTATAATTCTCCAACAAATCTTTCTCTGGTGGTCAGAAGAATGTACTAGAATTTACTATGGGAATTCTTCAGGTTGAGTCCAAAGACTCCTCAAACAGACAATCAATAATTGTCGTAAGGTGTCATCATTAGTAAGTGCTTGGTTTTTTTTCAGGGAGAGTTCAGACCTCATTACTGGGCTGAGGTGGCTCTGGTTTCTGAGCTTAATGAAGATCATTGCTTGTTCAGGATCAGGGTGGCACGACAGCCCTGACTCTGCATCCATAGAATTTTTATCTGGTTTCCCATGCTGTACTTCTTGAGTGAATGGCATCAGTTTGGTGTTAAAGAAGAGGCCTCGGGGATGATAATATCTTTTTGGGGTAGAACGCCACCATACTGTGTCTCTTCCCCCTTTCTACTCCATTACTAGAACATTGAGATGTGGTATTCCACAGACTTCCTCTCTCAGCCTGAATATTTTTCACATCTATTTTTCTCTACTAGCTTGCCTAACTGGATACTTTGTCATTTCTATGATGCTGCATCATGTCAATCAAATTACGTTAGATGGCAATTTGGCATCCACTCCATCCAACTTTTGCAACTGCCTGAGTGAATCACTCAATATAAATTATAAATCACATTGAGATTATCCTGTTTTGGTACCTACGTAACCCTACCACCAATTACAACTATGGGAAAACTTACTATGCTACCACCAGTACACCCATTAACCACTAGTATTGACAGTGTGCTTGAGAGGCTGGTCAGTATTGTTCCAGGTGGAATAGAACTCACAGAGGGGCGCTTGTCCCTGGATATTGAGGGGCGTGCGGCAATTTCTAATCTTAGAGGTGCTCTAGCAGACTGCACTCCAGAATTATCTTTGTCCCAATTCCGCAGACCTGAAACTGGCAAATCCTCTACTGCAAGTGGGAGCACTAGCAGCTCATACACAATTGAGTCAGCCGAGTTGCACCCGGTCACTAACACTGCCACATCTGAAGGAATACCGGCGGTCAAAAGGAAGAGAAAGGCTGGGAAACCCACTAGCACTAAGAGGAAGCAGCTCATTCGCACCACCGCCGCACAAACCTGTCTCTCTGCTTGGATACAACCATCTTTAATTAATGACAATGATAACCCAGAAGTTTCTGACTCTCTTGTGATAACACTTATAACCAACTTTAGTTGTTCAATTAGCACTCAGACCGAGACAGCACCTTGTTTTGGGAGCTGCAGGGAAGCTGTTGCCGCACTAGTGTATAAACAAGTTAATGAACTTTTGGAGAAAAAACTTGCGCCACTTAAGGCCTGTATAGACACCTTGGCTTCAATCATAGGGGGAGCCTGTCACCCAGCAGGAAATTTACAAATGTCCACCACTGCCAAGGGAGGAGGTGGGGGCTCTAAGGGTGTAACACCGAGCATAATGAGCACATCGACTCACGTCCCACTTGGAACTCAACTCCCTACTGTTACAGCTATTGCTTCTGTAAGTAAGCCACGTGTGTCACTAGATCAAACTCTGCCCTGCCCCCAATCAAACTTAGGCAGGCATGGCATTGTACCTACCGGTAATCACCACGCCATCACATGCACCACATGGTCCCATCTTAGACAGGAGAATGCAAATGGCCTGAGTCGACCAAACGAAGCAGCTCAGAACCCTTTGACTGGCAGCCCTAGCAGCAATGTTTTATCGATTATAAATAGTAATCCTCAGGCAGCCAACCAAGATGTCCTGAGTCTGCCGCCTGCTGCATGTCCCTATGTGCTGGTCTTGGCAGAGGTACCAACGTTAAAAAAGGACCGTCAAGAGTCATGGGCTCAATTACGCAATTAATGTGTAGATTGGCTTTCAAGGAATAAGAGGTTTCAGGTATCTGATATAAAGGATATTAGCATGGTACGCAGAGTTGGGTGGGTTAGCGCATCTATAAAGAACATCAAAGGGCACTGCATTGTAACTATTTTTTGCACGCTAGCTCTGGTCAGATACCTATTAAGGCCATGCGAGTTTGAAACGTTTAAGAGGTCCAACATATGCTCACAACCTCTTGGTTATTTTTATAAGCCAAACCCCGGGCCCTGTCCCAACATGACCCTTTTGACTCATACTTCTAATAGGTTTCAGGCTCTATCTGGTTTGGACACGCAAGATTGACTACCCTCTCTTGCGGTAGCCTTTGTTCCCTGCAGACAGCCCTCCTCATTCTATGGCTGCGGATGCACCTGTATCTCACTTTAGTCCCTCCAATAGCATTGACTTTAGCCCCTCCAACTCCTCTGCACCCTGCCCCCAACACAATTGCGTGGGCTACCTTAGATAACTCCGGTCCACTCTGACTATTACTGGCAATGCTATGATGAAGGTCCTTTCTTGGAATATAGCTGGCCTAAGGTCGAAAAAGGGTGACATTTCCTGGGAACATTTCCTTGCCACACACCATATTATTGCTCTACAAGAAACATGGGAATCCACTGACCATTTCTATCTGGACAGATTTATATAATTCTCCAAACTTGGCACTTCATCAAACATGGGTAGAGCCAGGGAGGGTCTTCTTTTAATGTTTAGTCTTAAACTTTCCTTAAGTGCCAAGCTGATTGATTCTCGCTCGCCCCATGTTCTAGCTGTGGAACTGTCGGGGAAGAATTTACCAACCCTATTAGTAGTAAATCTTTATAATTCTTTCACTAGAACCCACGAGATTGAGCATATAAGGCACTAGATGGTTCTTGGCTAACTATGGGGAAGGAATAGAAGGCCACTATGATATACTAATACTGGGAGATTTTAACACCCACATCTGCCCCTAATTGTTTAGCAATGCTGGAGGAGGAAGACAGCCTGCAGGGGCAAAATCATTTTGAACATACTCCATCTGGCACCTTCCTAGAAGACCTCCTTTCAGCCCACAACCTGATTTGCTTACAACTGTCAGATAGGTCAGCATTGGTATCCAACTATGTGGGGCATGCCTGTGAAAGCATAATTGACCACATTCTGCTTTCCTCCCGGTTAACATTGGCCGTAGGCAGCCTAAGTGTCACTTGCAACTGCTTTAGTGACCATAATCCATTAATATTTATCTTCAAGCTGCCCTCAAGGAAATGGTCATGAGTCAAGTTAATAACAAAACATTAGCCTTAAAGACCATGCACGCAGAGTGAGGTGGGAAAGGATCTCCCCTGAAAGTTTTATTGATAACCTGTATACTACTTGTGCCTCGGAATTCAAAGTGTGTCTTGATCAGGAATCTCAAGCCAGATCCATTCTAGATGCCTTTGAATTAATCGTTAAACAGGTTGTTCTTAATCTATCCACTACGACTAGAGTAAGGTGTCCAAAACTAAAAAGGTGGTTTGATGATACCTGCGTGGCTACCCATAAGGAGCTGATGCAGGTCCTCAAGCAAAAACTGAGGGACACAATATTAGTCAAGAAGAGTAGGAAGGCCTACAAACTTGCAGTACAGAGTAGGAAAAAACAGTTAAGGGGGATGGCCTGGAAGGAGCTTAGCCAAGCCAGTGTGCTGGCTAATAGCTCTAAATTTTGGTCTGTTATTCCGACACACCAAATTCTAGTCGAGATTGCTTAGTTCCCACAGAGAAATGGGTCCAGCACTTTGGTAAAATTTACAGTGATGCCAACTTAGAGGACTCCGTGGGAAAAACTGTTCCTGAATTAGTAGGTTCCCCCCTTGTTTTTAATATGGACGAAGTCTATAAAGCCATCATTTCAACTTTGGATGGAGAGGCACCCGGCCCTGTTGGAGTACTGGCTGACCTTTGTAAGGCAGACCCAAAAGTCTGGGCTAAGATCTTAACACATGTCTTCAATGCAGCTTGTGTGTCCGGTTTTCCTTTATCATGGTCAAAGGCGGTCATCATCTCCATTTTTAAAAAGGGCGCCTGGGAGGACCCGGCATGTTATAGACCCATCTCGATTCTTGATTCTGTGGCAAAAATTATGGGAAAAGTAGTTTTGGAGTGCAGCTTGTTCATACTAACATCGTCTCTGGTCTCCAAAATGGCTTCAGACAGAGGAAAGGGACCCTGGATCAATGCCTTAACCTTCAGTTGGTGTTTGGGAAGTATACTGTTTCCAAGAGAGGGGACTTACACCTGGCTTTTATGGAATTAACCTCAGCCTTCGACCTTGTCAACAGGTCTAAGCTGTGGTTGATCTTTCGTGACATGGGGCTAGATGCTGATTTGATCTCCTTCCTGGCTACCGCCCATGATAACACAACGGCTGCGGTACGCTTTAATGAAGATGGGAGCCTGACTGACTCGTGGGCAGTAAGAAGAGGGGTTTGGCAGGGATGCATATTGGCTCCTTTGCTGTTCACCCTCTACATTATTAAACTGGGGGACTCCTTAACATCCTGTTGTAAAGATATACCAAGAGCTGGCACTAAAATGATTACTGCACTTCTGTACGTTGATGATGCGGTTTTAATGTCCAGAAACATCAAGGGGGCTGCAACTACTTTTAAACTGTTTTATAGATTTTATGGACTCTTTGGATATAATCACCAATTTTAAAGAAATGCACGCCATGACCATAGGCTCTCGGAAGGCGGCTAAGGCAAAATTCTACTGCAAGGGGGCTGAGCTAACTAAAGTGTCCACGTTCCCATACTTAGGGGTACTATTCGATGACCAATGCTCATGGTGCACTCAACGCGCACCAAAAAAGAATGTCTTAGCTAGAGCAGCGGGGCCACGTTAGATTTTGCAAAAAGAATATGGTTGAAGCTATTTCCTGCGCTTTTGAAGGTCTACAATGCAAAGTGTATCCCCATGGCCACCTGCAGCAGCAACATATTGGGCTATAAGGATCTGAAAGAAATCCAAGGGGGCGAGAATAATTTCATGCGCAAGCTCCTCTCAGTCTCTGTAGGAACCCCGATTTTTTATTTATATGAGGAACTGGGAGTGTGTTATATCTCAGACCAGATTGCGGCCACACCGCTCTTAGGTTAGTTGAGAATTTGGGCTCAGTCTACCTCAAATTCAAATCAACTCATCAACCCAGATTGTTTAGCCTTAGAGAAGGCATTACACATTCCCTGTTTTAAATATATTAAGGATCAGACTAAGAGTCTTGGCTGCGCCGGTCTGTTTTTGACCCCCACTCCTTCGGGCAAGACCACTGTCAGAGCTTTTAAACAGCAGTTTTTAGATAGCCGCCAAGATTTAATTGAGGAGAATGATTTAAACCCTCAGTGAGAAGGTTTGTTACACTGAGCCTGGGTCAGCAGATGCAACCATATCTATCATATGTAAACAAAGCTTACCATCTTTTCGTTCTGACAAGATTTCGATTGAATATGGTGCCCTGGTTACTGGCTTTTCCTAAAGGCTACTCCAAACCTTAAGCATCAAAACCCTGTGCTTGTGGCAATTTCTCTGAGCAAAATACTCTACATCTAATGTTTTTTTCTGTGCTTATTACGATTCTCTGCCCAGGAAGTTCATCCTTCCCTTACTCAGAGGCCGCAATTTAGTTCAAGTAAGGCCGGCTCAGATTTATTTACAAATGCTAGCGTCACCTATAGTCTGTGCTGGGGTGCCAAGTTTCTTAATTGGGGCTATTAGACACAGGAACAAGCTGCCATCGAGCTAGCTTTTTTTGTTTCGGATACTGTGGCAGCGTATATATGTTTTCTTGTTAAATAATGTAATATAATTTTGATGAGACAATATGTTTGCTTCCAAGATGCTGTTCTATTATTGTTATCATCTTATTTAACTCACGCCCCCCATGGAAAGTTAACGTAGGGCTACTTTACGATGGAATGTTGTAATCTTTCATTTTTATTACTAGGATGAACTGTTATAATGGGCTGTCTTTTTATCCACGTATATCCCTCTCATGATTTGTATGATGATGTCTGCAGTAAACTGAATGTTTCTATTCTTTTGTATGATGGTTGGTATCTTCATAGGTTGACATTGTAAAGAGGTGTGTCGTCTATGAAATCTGAGTTAACTTGAGTTTTAGATCGATTATCCCTTTGTGTCATGGAGAGACTCTTTATTCATATGCTTGCACATGACTGTCAAAAAGGCGGAAGACTGACTCCCTTGCTTAAACTTTTAAGGTTTCTAAGATTATTGAAATATGATCTTTATATAGGTTTTTATGCTGTTTTATAGAATGTTCTGCTGTGTACTTTTATGGCTTTAACCAGCCGAATTAAGTTGATTTTGACTTTGATATTCCATAATGGAAATGATTTCTGTCTTAAACTTCACAAACCTCTATGAGAGTACAACACCATCACAACAAAATCTACACATTCTTATCTGCCACCATGACACTTTCTGATGCACAGACATTTTTCTCCTCAAGATAGGATGGGAGTTTTCATGTAAGTTTGTGTAAGCAACCCATTAACTGATCATTTCTCCAGATGTTGTGCGATGACTTAGGGACATGATTCTCAATATATGACAATGCATTGATGGGAAACAGCCTTTACCACAAAGGCTGAAAACGATCAGCCTTAACAATGAAGGCTGAACTATGCAAGCCTTACCGCGCATATGCTGTAACCACGCATGTGCGTGGTTAAGGAATATGCCCGTTAGGGCTTGCAGACGGGCGAAAGGAGGAAGAGATTGAGGGGAGGTAAGTGTGGCTTGGGGTGTCAGGGTTATTTTAAGTGGGCTGAGGGTAAGTCGGGGTTGATTTAAGTGGGGCTGGGGGGTCAGTCTGGGTTAATTAAAGATGGCCATGGTCAGGGTAGTTTTGTGGACTGGGGTCAGGGGTTGTTTTGTGGGCTGGGGGTGGGTCAGGACTATTTTGTGGGTTGGGGTGGGGTGGGATAATTTTGTGGGCCGAGGGTGAGTTGGGGTAGACTTCTGGGCTGTGGGTGGGTCTGGAGTCGTTTTCTGCGCTGGGAGCAGGTCGAGGAAGTTTTCTGGGCTGGGGGAGTTTGGGGTAGTTTTCAGGGCTGGAGGTTCAGGATAGTTTTAAGGGCTGAGGGGGTTCGAGGTAGTATTCAGGGCTGGGGAGGGATTCAGGGTAGTTTTCAGAGCTTGGAGAGCAGTTTTAGGGCTCAGGGTGGGGGGACAGGAATGGTAATACTTCTTAGGAATTAGGGAGGCAGTGAAGATTTTAGGGCTTAGGAGTCGGTTTTAAGAGATATGCAGAGGGTGAGGGAGAAAAGGGGACTAGGGCTGGGGGGGTAGTGGTGTAGTTTAGGAACTCAAGCCGGACTGTTAAGACTTACCTGTAAAGTCTTAACCTCGGATATGTGTTTACCATATATGCCTTAACAACGTATGCTTCGTTGTTTAGGCATTTGTGGTAAAGGCATTTTGGGGGTAGGATTTTCGTTGTTCGGCAAGCGTTAAACCAGCAGGTGTGGTAAACGCATGTGTAGTTCCATCATACAACCTGCATTGATATCTCAATTCATGTCTCCATTAAGGCAAAAAGTATTGCAGAGCTTTTCATAGAAACTTTAAAATCAATTTATATTAAATTCACCCACTCCTGTCATACAAAGTCTTGAAATGCATTAAGGCGGTGGGTATGGGACTGCTCAATCTGGTAGAGCTGGTGTAAACATAAATTGTAAAGTAAGATACACTCTGTGATGCAGAAGCTGAAAAAAACAGATATCATTAGATGATTCATCAAACAAAGATACTGTGGTTAGTGAAGTTAGAGAAGAAGTTACCGACTCACTAATGGAAATTTCGAATTGTAGAACAATGCTTTAATGAGAAAGGGAGTAAAATTGATAAATTATTGACTCATAAACGGGGAAGGGTTTTTGATATATTTAATTATGGTGGTTTCAATTTGGAAGATTCGAGGAAACCCCATTACATTTCTGGGGATATTCACTTGTGTAATATGGTTAATGAGGACTAGATCTGGAGATAATTCAAGATATAGTTTCTAGTCAAAACAAGAGCATAAATATTCAGTGGAATCCCTTGAAGTAGCAAAGGCCATTGTGTTTTTGATGAGAAGTAAGACTCCGCTAGAGGACAGCTTTGTGATGCTTTATATTATGAAGAGGGTAAAGATACCAAAGTGTATTCATCCTATCAACCTAGAAATTGGAAGAATGTATGTTCTACAGCAGAGGATAAATCATATCCTCTCTAAATTAGTACACAGAGATTAATAGACAGGAAGACAGGGGTTTGACATAGGGGTTAGGAGGGAGGGATATAGCAATGTCAATACATGAGCAACCCTGAATTTGATGTATCAATCACAATAAAAGCAGGAGGCCATAGTCAGTCTATCCCATTAAAAAGTAATAGCCTTTTACAGGTCTTCCCATTAGCTTCCCTGCATAATTTTGTTTAAGATTGTCATATTCCATATAGGTACTACATATAGGCCTCGGTAAACTTGTTACCCTTCATCTATATTCTCTCCAAACATTACACTTGTCATGGTTTGCAGGGACTGACCTTTTAAGTAGATATTACACTGCATTCAGAATGCGGGTTTTCACTAGTTCGAAATCTCCTACATTATGCATGAGGTTTCTTAGAATTTGGAGGAAATCCACTCCAGACACTGCGATTGTGCAGCTGCTCCCCTCCTTCAGCCCGGCTATCACGCCGAAGGTAACCCGCCCTGAATCATTCCCGTCCTCATTGCCGGCCCCTGCCTCCCTTGATCTTATTAGGTCATCATCACCCCTTGACACATCGCTCTAGTTGTAGGGCTAACCAGACCTCAACTACGGGCCGCCCCCGGCACCTGAGGCCACAATTGTTAGGCATATTAATTATGTCCTGATGATGATCCTTGTATCAAGATAATGGATCGAAGCGCTGTTGACTTCTCATAACACCTTATACAAAGTTCAAAATCGTATATGTATTACTAATGTAAAGGTGTTGATCATGTTCTGATGTACCATGACATAGTGCAATTACTGGTACCTCAAACCTCTTCCCTTTTTGCCTGCACGCCCTTGTGTTCTTGTTTTGTCATTGAATGTTTGTTGCACATGTGTTAAGTAGGGTGCAGGCTTGTGCCCCACTTTGTGAATTGTTGTGTAACATTCCTCATATTCAGCTATAAGTAAATACTAGACCTCTGTCCGGCTGGACAAGTCCTAACCAATACGACTGTTTCTATATTCATTCACTGTATATATTTCTCCTTAAGGGAGAACTGCTGTTTGAATAGCAATTCTCCCAAGGTCCCTTTCGACTTAATTGGGTCCCCTTGTTGTTCTTAATATAATATATGAGGTTTCTTGGAAGCACAGCAGGACTACCATTTCCTGTATAAAATTTGTGTACAAAGTTCAGGCCCGACGTCATCCTTAGGCCGACACAGTAACATAGCAAGGTAGGACCCCTGGGTAGACCTATGGGTATATATACATCTCGGGGCGTGGCTTGGCACGCAATGGCGACGGAAGCAGCAGGGTAGAGCTCTGATCCGAGCTCCCCTACCCCGGGCCGGTTCTCCGTCCCTATTATCCTGAACGGGCCCAGACTGCAGGCGGAGTGGAAGTTAACCCTCCTCCGCCGCTTGGCCGAGTTTGAGGCTGATAGCTGCCTCGGAGCCGCTCCGGCGCGACCTTGCAAGCTACTGCCGGGTTGGACGCTGAAGATCCGGCAGAGGAGCCCACGTGAGGCCGTGGGCTGCACACAACCACTAGGCCCCAAAAAGCGGCATACACTGCGCAAAATGGGCCAGCCTGCTGATCGGCAACTGCAGCGGACCGATAGCCCCTGCACCTCCATGACCCTGGGACACAGCGACCCCGCAACTCAGAACGTCTGCCTGCGCCCGCCTCTGAGTGGGATCCGAGCGGAGGCTGGGAAATACCAGGACCCTGACTGCCTGTCGGCAAGAGTGGGAAGAGACGAAGAGACGCGCCCAGTTGGGAGACGTGAGTCACCAGGCCGCGCTGACGGCCGGAGACGGTGAGCAGACACGGGGCTTTCCCGACCGCGGACTGAGGTGGTGCGCCACGAGAGGCGCCATCGGCGGGGACCCGCTGCGGGGGGGCGCTGCCCACCGACACCGCACTACAACTGAGCACTAACACCCCAAACAGAGAAGCGGCGCCTAATTTACCTGGGGATCCTGCGCTGAATCTAGACCCAATGGCGGTCCACTGCGACACGAATAATTGGCACACCAGCCACTGGAAGACCGAGTCGCAAACTGGGCACGCCACTGTCCGACCGTCCCGGGAGCACCTCGCAGCGAGAGAGGGAGGGCCCCCAGAGCTGGCGGTCACGGAGACCCTACTGCGGCGGCGGCCGATTAGAAGATAACGAGAGAGATGGGAGAACACAGCCCCCCCCCCCTCGCCTGCACTGGTTTTGGATCCGCCACGACGGAGGAAGTGAGGGGGTGCCGGAGGGACGCGCCGAAGAACCACACCACCTCGTGGGAGCTCCACAACACCAGCCACACCCCCTAACTGGCTATCCCTACCTGCGAGCCCGTGGGACACTAGGGGAGAAGAGAGCGGACGACACCTGCAGCGGGCACACCGACTGTCCACACAGCAGTACACTGAACACAGATTCTGCATTCCCAACCACATAGCCTACCAGTTGAGGCATTCTCCGGTGGCTCAGACCGGTTAAGCTGCGACAACCGCCGCTGCCTGCCACCTTGCCGATGTCTGGGGGCGTGAAGACCCACACTGGCACTGGAGGTCCGCTGGCGAAAGGGAAATCGGCCAAAGCATCTGCTAAGATGAACACTGACCAAGTGACGACAAAACTGGACAATGTACTGGCTGTTATGGAACGCCTGGAAGAATCCCTCCAACAAACTCGCACCTCACTAGAGACCAAAATTGATAGTGTGGCAATTGATCTTACCCACCTCAGAGCCGACCACAAAAAATTGGCGGACCGCACCAAAACGTTGGAGGGAACAGTGGCAGACATGGGACCCCGGGTGCAACAGGCAGATAAGCACATCCAAGATCTCCTGAACAGAATTGAGTTTCTAGAGGATCGTGCTGAGGACGCGGAGAGACGGGCACGAAGGAACAACGTCAGACTTGTGGGTGTGCCGAGAAATGGGAAGGGACAGACCCCACGCAACGTGAGAAGAGTGGCTGAGGACTATTCTCCCGGAGGGTACGCTGTCAATGCATTTTGTAGTGGAACGAGCTCATCGAGTACCTACGAGACCACTTCCGTCGGGATCCAATCCCAGGCCACTGCTCCTCCGCGTCCTTAATTATAGAGACAGAGATGCAATATTACGGGAAACAAGGAAACTGGGAGAAATCCAAATTGAAAATGCCAAGATAATGTTTTTCCCTGACTACACAGTCCAAGTGCAACGTCAGAGACACTCCTTCCTTGATGTAAAAAGACGTCTGCGGCAGGCGGATCTCAAGTACTCCTTGCTCTTCCCCGCCAAATTGAGAGTGGTGGCGCAAGACAAGACACACTTCTTCACTGGCCCGGAGGAAGTCGAAGCTTGGCTGCATGGAGGAGTGAGTGAGAGGCCCAGGCGGACACAAGGAACAGTTACTATACCACGCTCCCGTGGATTGAGACAACGTCGCAGACGCAAATCACCTACACCCCATCAAAATCAGGAGGCGATGACTTATTCACCACCTACAGATATGGTCCTGCAGGAATAGCAGGATGCACTTCGCAAAGTCACGGGAATCAGTAGCTCCCCGACACCGTCCTTTGCCCTCAACGCCAGCCCACGAGCGTTTCCGAGCGATGATGAAGCCATATACGGAATACCAGACTCCCAGCTGTCCACGGACCCATCGGAAGTCACACCACAGACAGCGGATTTACTCAACTGAAGAAAACAACAAACTCCCCCCTATAGATGAGAGACGAATACTGTCTTCTCTACATCTTTGGAGCTTGCATCGGATTGTGGACGGGATAAACCGATAGAGGATGTGAGACTCCTTTGCTATGGGGAGGTGGCGACGAGAAGACGCAGTGAGTAGCATCCCCTGACATTGCACACTGTTGATGCATCTTACTCCAGCCACCCTCTCCCCATCCACACCTGCAGACTCTTGGCAGACGGAGGACTGGACCTGTCGGACGCGCGTGCCCCGACACGACCCTCCCTTTTGAGGTCCTACACTGGGTGGACACACTTTAATGAACCTAAATGGTGCTGCCCCAGGGACTGCCTCCAGACAGCGGCCTCTTCATTACAGCCCGGGGAGGACAACTGCCCTCTGAATACATGGTATCCTTGATTCGAAGACTTGCACTTAATGCCTAGCACCCCCTAGTATTTTGTGGTTTATTGTCTCTTTTGAGAATTTGGACGGCAGCATGTTCCGCAACCGACCTTTTGGTATTATTCACTGTTTAGGCCTATCTTGGTCAGTTGAGTTATTGTGTTTACACCCAAATTGCGTTGATGAGGACTACTTGCTAGTGACACAATATCTATGCTTGTGCGCGGGACGGGAAGAGGTGCGGGAGACCTGGGGGGGACTGCATGGGGGGGGACGAAGAGGGATGGGGAGAATAGGAATCGCTTAGACAACAGACATGGCAGAGATAACAATTTGTACCTGGAATATTAGAGGCATGCACACACCATCGCGTCGATATCAAATATATTCCTATCTAAAACAACACAAGATACATATTGCACTCTTACAAGAGACGAATCTGATTAAGGCCGAAGTACGCACACTACACCACAGGTGGCGTGGGCAGCTGTATGCCACGGAGTACTCATCATTTGCCCGAGGTACATTACTGTGGGTTCGACCTGGGACCCCTCTGATAGTAACGCAAACACAAATTGACCCTGATGGCAGGTTCGGGGTGATTCAGGGCAGACTGGATGGCCAACCAGTGGTGCTGGGCTCCTTATATCCTCCGAATACTGAACAAGGGGGTTTCCTAGCGCGACTCTCGCAGATATTAATGCCCTGGCATGGTATCCCATGGATTTTGGGGGGCGATTATAACTGCGTCCTAGATGCACAGCTGGACCGCTCTTACCCGCCTCAACACGGCACGCCAGCGCACGGGGCCATGAAAGAGCTAACTACCTGGGCCACACAATGGGAACTGCAAGACGCGTGGCGCACACACAATCCCACCACCAAGGTATATTCATACTACTCGGGAGCGCATAACCTGCACGTGAGGCTAGATAGATACATGGTGTCGACTGACTTGCTGCGCCTAGTCGTAGACACGCAATATATGGGACGCACTCACTCTGACCACGATGGCACTGATCAACGCTAATGAGGGTGGGATGGTCTATACACAGAAGAAAATACATGAAGCTTTCACAAGACACTACGAACTGCTCTATAGCTCCCGTCTGCGGGTCTCTCGTGAGGCTATAGTGGGCTACCTCTCTGACTTACAGCTACCACAGCTGACCGCTGCACAGCAGGACGACCTTGGAGCTCCGATCACAGCTGAGGAGCTTCGCACAACCATTTTCAACTTGTCCAATGGCAAATCCCCTGGCCCGGACGGGCTACCCGACGAGTATTATAAGGCCTGCGCAGATGTCCTTATTCCTGCGTTACTGAAAGTGTATGCAGCGGCCGTGGAGGACACCTCCCTCCCACCCACACAGAACGAAGCTAACCTTATCTCCATCCTCAAACCTGGCAAAGACGCTACACAAATGGGCTCCTGCCGCCCGTCGGCGCTCCTAAAAACGGACTACAAGGTATTCGTCTCGACCTTAGCCCAGAGACTGGCCCCGTTGGTTTCAGAGCTGGTACACCAAGACCAAAACGGTTTTGTGCCCACACGCAGCACCTCACACAATATTCGCAGACTGTTTCGTGTGCAGTAATATGCTACTCGCCTATGGCCGCGATCGGGGTGCCTAGTACTGGACCTCGAAAAGGCCTTTGACTCGGTGGAGTGGCCATATCTAGCAGCAATCATGGAAAAGTATGACTTTGGCGATGGTTACACAGATATGGTTAAATTGCTGTATCAAAGGCCGACTGTCTGTATCCGCACGGGCAGACTCCTCTCGAATGCCATAGGGGTGCAAAGAGGCACCAGGCAGGGTTGCCCACTGTCCCCATTGTTGTTTTCCATGGCTATGGAGCCTCTGGCTATGATGTTGAGAGCACAGGGGGAGGAGTGGGGAGTCCCGATGGCGAATGGTGTACATGCAGTCTCGCTCTATGCAGACGACCTGCTTCTATACGTCAAGGATCTGACCCGAATCCCGAGGTCTCTGGATACAATCTTCCAGGCCTTTGAGGAAATGTCGGGCTTACGAGTCAATTGGGCTAAGTCGGGCGCATATTCATTCAGTCAGGAGACACCAGAATGCAACGTCAGACTCGGGGGCGAACGACTAACTTGGTATCCCTCGACGTTCCGATATCTGGGAATCCGCATATATAGGAACCCAATGGACGTACTGGATGGGAACCTGATGAGAGCGATATCCTCATTACGCTCTCAGGTGACTTTCTGGAAAACCCTTCCCCTGACTGTGCCAAGCCGAGTAGCACTAACAAAAATGATAGTCCTACCACGACTATTGTATTACTACGCTAATATCCCGAACTTCGACCCTACCAGAGTGTTCCGAGACTTGGAAACATTGCTTTGCGACCTAATCTGGAACAAGGGCAGACCCTGTGTGGCGTTGACGAAGTTGTATATGACAATCGAGACAGGAGGCCTGGCGGTTCCTATCCTGGATTAGTATTATTTGGCAGCACAACTGCAATGGGTATCTGGATGGCTGAGTGGCAGAAATTTGGAAGATACAGCCACAGATACCACTCGCCGGACCCACACACAAATTTGCACGCTGTTCCACCCGCTGGCGAAAGCCCCACGCCCCACACAACTGCACACAGCGGTAGCACACAAATGCTTCCTACGCTGCTTGAAACTGACTCGAGTGGTGAAACCATACGCCCCAGTGCTCCCCTTACTGGGCACTCCCAGAGGAGATGGAGTAATGACGGAGGCTGTGCTAGAGAGATGGACGTAGGCAGGAGTTGAGACATTGGGGGACCTTTATGCTGACGGCGCCTTGCTCACCTTTGCTACACTTGCAGCGGACACAGGCTTACCAGCTGGTCAATTTCTAACCCATGCCTCCCTGGTGCGGACATTGGCGAACGCCTGGGGCGATATCTCTGAGGAACCGCCAATGCATCAATTCATGCAATATCTGCATGTAATGGGCAATGGCACTCACGTGGTACACTGGCTGGCACAAGCTCTCTTGGAGCACACACAACACTCTACCCGACAACTAAGAGACAAATGGGAAGTGGACAGAGGGCGGGCCTGGACGGACAAAGAGTGGGCAATGGTACTACTAAGCCCAGTCAATGTCCCACGCAACTCCCGTTTTAAAACCATACAGTTCTACATCTTGCACCGTGCATACCTGTCACCAGACAAGATTAACAGATTCTTCTCAGTCACCAACGCAGCATGCCAGCGATGTTCCTTGATTGGAGCAGACCTGTTACATATGCTCTGGCTGTGCCCCAGCATCCAGTCATACTGGAGCACGATCACAACATTGCTGACACAATTCACAGACGAAGAAATACCGCACACATGGGAGGCTTGCATCCTGGGCCTTTACTAAAGGACCAAATTGAATAAGGTGCCGGCACGATTTTGGGATCTGGGACTTGTCACAGCCAAGCATCTACTCACTAAGCATTGGAAACACAACAGACCCCCGCACACTGGTACACCTCTTTTACTAACTGGGCAGTGGTGGAGGGCACAGTGCTGCGCAGAGAGGAAACGATGGGACTGAGAAAACTCCCAATTGCGCACCTCTGGGATGCCATGCTGAAGTCCTTCCAACAAGCTAGCTTAGCACAAGGGATCACCTGAAATTAGACACACTTCCGGAACAGACGGAATATATGGGAATAGACAGATGCCTGGCGCCCCCTCCCAACCTGTGCCTACCTACACGACGCGACATGCATATCTAATTGACGGCAGAGCCGGAAGGGAATGCCGCACATAATGAACAGGAGCCCAGTGCGCATAGACGTGGACGCTTCCCAGAAGCATGAAACCGGCTACACTGTCTCTCCCCCCTCCCCTCCCCTCCCCCCTAGGTTGACATCCCGTCCCACGAGCCGGATGTGACCAACATCTCCGCCGCTGACCGCTGTCTTCCCCCACGCCCCCATACCAACACTCTCCACGCACAAATACAACCGAAACTAGCGCACGCACCTCATTTTAATGGTTTATGAACCCCTCCCTAGTTTGGACTTACCTCTTCCCCACTTACTATGCCTATAGGACGATAATTTTTCACCCTTCCCCCACCTTCTTCCCGGAATCCTCTCACCCCACTGTTTACATGATGGCTCTGTAATTAATAATAGGGTGCTATCGCTGTTGATAAGACTCCCTTTGCAAAACTTACATATGAGAAATTGGCATTTACACTTCAACTGGCACTCAGTACCTTATCACATGTCACAGTGGGGCATGATATAGCATACATAGACAACTAGATATACCCGGGGGAGCGTCACACTGAGCAACACAACCAGACCCACTCCTCAGCTCGCTATTATACCCCTCGCTCTGCGGACCCCGGACACAGATGTTGACACAGACATACAAAGACAGAAGACAGGCTGCATGCGGCCTTATTAGACTCTCTGCAACATCTATGTAAATGTAAATGTAAATGTATAGGCATTTATATAGCGCACTACTTACCCGGAGGGTCCCAAGGCGCTTCGACCGGTGCGAAACCCTTCCTGGCTTCCCTGAGAGATAGTCCCTTAATGGGTATCTCCAGGGTGAGACCAGGCATCCCCGGCGGTCTGGTGGGGCCGTTAGTGAAGATGAGGCAAGCTAATGCCCAGAGTTGCCGAGTGTGATCGCTGATCAGAGTGGGCCCTGGTCCAGAAACCTGCCGCGCCGGGAATCGAACCCTGGTCCCGGGCCGTCCTCTGCTCTCGGGTCTGCCGCCTCTAACCAGTGAGCCACACTACTTCACTGTGTGCGACACACACTTAAACTTCCGAAGGTTAAGAGCAACTCATTGCTAGATGGAGCACTCACAAACATGGTATGAAGTGGTAATGACTGATGCATAATTTACTTATTGATATTTCTCAACTGCTTTTTATCACTCTGTTACTAATTATAAATGTCATTGCTTAAGAAATGCTAATAAAAATATTAAACAAAAAAAAAATGGGTATATATACATCTCATCTTGCTAAGATAGCTAGAGGAATTCGAGATATCCCGGCCGACACACTGACCAGGGACGCTGAGGTACCTGCATGCAGACATTCCAGCTCGCAGTGGTCTAACATCCCTTGCAGGGTGACCAGCTGGAGACCATTACGGCGTCCCACAGTCTCACTTAAGGTAATGGGGTTGACTAGATCCTAGAGGGATTCTTGGCTTAACATCTACACCCATGCTAGGTACACCTAGGTACATCTAGTTAGGGAGGCATTGTAGGAGTACCCATCTTTTATCATGTGTTTACCTGAATGTATTCATGATTTTAGTAAGATGGCAGAACTCTACCATCTGTTTACTTTCGTAGTGCTGTTAATCATTTATATCCTATACTGTCTAACGATTGTTGCAGCACATCGTTTTAAACCAGAATAACAAATGTTCAATAAATGATTATTGAAAACGCCCAGCTTGTTTAATTCGGTGTATCTCTCTGAGAGACATTAAGTAAGCACCAGGGACTGAGCGAATTGTAGTACATTGTTTCCACGATCCGGAGGGATCAGGGTTGTCATGTTCTGAGGTTGCCAGAAGCTATTCTCTCCTCTGTAAGAGGAGATCATAGTGGCACTGTGAGCTAGCTGATACAGAAAGGCTAACATACCCGGTGGGGGTGAACAGAGTTCGTCTGACACCAATCCTACAGTATATGTTGTCTGAACGCGCAGATCCTGTATATTTCCTATAGGAACTAGAATGCAAAAACAGCAAATAGAACCCAATTTAATACACTGTAGAGCCTAAGGTGAGAAAAAATCTAAAGCAACGTCTGTCAGTTATGTTATTTGACAGAATACAATCACAAAATGTTGTACAGGCAGAGTGGAAATTAAATTCAAGGTGGTTTACGTACTTCATCCAGAACAGAGATATTAATCCCATTGGAAGAGGTACAAATAGATAAATATGTAGATAATGGGAGCCATAAAAGGTCCCTTTTAATTGCGAGGGAGATAGGAGTTATGTAATTTGTGTCTAATCTATGATGAAAAACAAATGGCATTCCACTAAGACCTAAAAGTGATATTATGGGCTTGTTTCCAACTTGATGTAATTAGGTGAAATGTGACAGCCAGTAATACATATATTAATTGAAAACCAGGACTTGAGTGAGGCCATTGAGGGGTTGGGCTGTTTTATCTGACCTTAAAGCTAATCTTCAAAAGCCAACAATCATGCCTATTGGATGATCAATCAAGTTGGAGCATGGTCTCCTTCTATTCTCGCTGAAGTAGACCAACGAACCCGTGAGTGCTTATTCCAGCAGAACATATGACAGGTTAGGATCTCAGTTACCCACAACTGTTCAACATAATCTAGGCAGATTTGGTGGGGCAGGTTCCGAGTTTCCTGATTTGTGAAGTTTCTAAAAATGAATGCACCCCAAGCATAGAGGGCCAGATGTACGATCCTAAATTGCATGCGCAAACGGGTTTGCGACCCGTTTGTGCAGGCAAAATACCACTGGGCCATGTACAAAATCTATTTAGCAAGTCACAATTTATTTGAGACTGAGACTCGCTTAATGGGAATTGCAACTCGCTATTCGGTTGGGGCATTCCAACGGCGTCCCTTCCTAATAGCGACTCGCTACCCTATGTATGAATGTTTTGCGACTGCAATTGCGGTCTCAAAACACTCGCAATTTACCGCCCTCTTCAAGGGGGTGGTAAAGCCCCAGGGGACCCCTTCCCCTTTGCAAATGCAGGGGGAATATTTTTTAAGGGCAGGGACCACTACCTGCCCTTAAAAACTGAAACGAAAACTTTTAAATGTTCTTTTTTTAAAGGCATCCCATTTTCCTTTAAGGAAAACGGGCTGCATTTTTTAAACTGCTTTATTTAAAAGCAGTCCCAGACATGGAGGTCTGCTGATCCCAGCAGGCCACCATACTTGGGATGTCCAGCCATTCCCAATGGGGTTACAAATTGCGAGGGCCTCATGAATATTGATGAGGTATGCAATTTGCGACCCCATTGGGAATCGCAAACACTGTCTCTGACACTGTTGTACATGGCATTTAGCGATTCGCAAATTGTGACTCGCAATGGAGCGCAATTTGCGAGTCGCTAAATGCACGGTCGTACATCTGGCCCAGAGTCTGATCTACTATGTTAACAGTTCTTTTATCAACTATGTTACAGGTTCTTATATTGGACCTTTTCACTGACCTAAATAGATCAATTGCAAAGAAACAAGAAAAGATGTAGGATTCTGTACATAACCTTGTGACATCGAAAAATTGGGGAAGCCGTGCATTACACGATTTTGCATTAAATCACATAATAACCGTAGGTCACTGCGTGTCAAGCAGAGAAACTGAGAATGCAGTAGTGAGCCTCTTTCAGATTGAATTAACATTTGTAACACTAATTCTAGCTGACAGAGTTCTGAGTTTTGCCAAATTCATGCAACTGTATGTTATGCAGTCCGAGATTTTTTCTTTGCATTCTAATACTTAAAGTTCTGTATATACTATCATAATAAGTGCAAAAATATAATATGTGCTAAACCTCGTTTCTTTGTTTTATTCTTAACACCTTAGCAGCTATGGAACGTCCAGCTCCAGTGCTGGAGGTTCCATTGCGCAGGTGTAGTTCGAACGTTCAATGGCCGACGGCAGCACTCCCGAGGTAGCGGTGCCGTCGGGCGCCAAACGTTCGAAGCACTTAAGGGGTTAAAGGTGCATTTTGATAACTGAACACGTTTCTAAAAAGAATATGACGTACCTAGTCGCTTGTAATAAGTCATAATAGATGAATAATAATGTCACCATGCTCCAACGTCCTGAACTCAGCTTGAGGGAATTCTGATGTTTACCTTTTCAACCCCTGTTGGTGCGCTGCCAGCAACCTGTAAATCAGTTACTTTACACAGAGTGCAGTCCTCGGAGATCCCCACTCCAGCTTCCCTCTTTGCATCTGCAATGCAGGCCATAGTGGTGCTGAAACAGTTTACCGAGTTGGGGGAGGGGGGGACCCATCAATGTTACATCAGTAATGTCATAGGCTGTGTTGAAAAATTCAATCGGCACACTACGAGCAAATGTGAGAAAAAAGCCACGCCCCATCACCCATTCAACAGGAGAGTGGGAAGGGTGTGATATATAGCTGTTCGTGTATTTTGCAGTACACTGTCACACAGACAGCACATTTCCCATTGAAATGGCCATGAAATGTGCACAGGCACGCAGTGGTACATTTACAATAATTGCCGCCAACTAGCGTTAGCGTTAGTTAGCAGCAGTTTTCTTAACGCGGCCTGTCGCCGAAAACGATTGCCCTGTTAGCAATGTATTTACAATGCTTCACTACATTGCAATAGTATCAGCTAGCCACTGTGAAAACTGCTGCTAACACTAGCGTCTAGACGATAAAAATGTTGGCGTTAGCGATAGTAAAGTGACGAATGGCCAATTTGCGGCTTAAAAACTCACGTTAGTCAACCCAACACCACTTTTGTTTGCCTCTAGAGGCAAAAATAGCCTATAAATCCACCTCCAATGAAAAAAAAAAAAACAATGGAATGCAGAATGGAGCAGCCAGGGCCAAGTGCAGTACAGCTCAACAGAGGAAGAGGAAAGGCAGATTCAGGACTACATTTATGAAAAGAGGCGCATCGCTGGGAAAAACGAATGATGAAGGATCGCTTTTCATAGTGCCCTCCCTGCAACACCATGGCAGCCAAAACCTTGAAAGCCTAGACAGTCCCCAGGCCCTAGAGGCCTCACTGGGCCTGCGTCTGTGACCCAGAGTGGGAGGCCGAGGTGCTATGGATTTGCGGGCCCGTGGGGGTGACATTGAGGCATCAGCGATCGCCCTTACCTGGTGGTGAAGTCTGGCAGGTCTGGCAGACCAGCTGGTGCCTCTTGGAGCTGCAAATGGTAGAGGTGCTCCTGCACACCAATGTAGGGAGATCTGCATCGCATACCACCCGCCACCACTACATCAGAGTGCATGGAGGAGATTACCAATGGTGGGCTACACCTCTCTGCATCACAGGCCGGAGGATGTTGTGCTAGCTGGATGCTGTGGAGGTTGAGGCCCTGAGCTGCACCAAAATTATGTGGCGGGAGCGCTGCAACTTCACGCCTAAGGGGGCCCTGTTGCATCACCTGCGTCTGGAAGTTACCCAGTGGACTTGGCGGGCAACTTCTGTACCCAGACTTGTGAACTCTCACCTGGCTGATGCTCCGGCTGGCTGAGTCACAGATTTGGAGAGAGTGCGGCGCATTGAGCCCCGGTGTCAATGTCCAGGCGAGGAGACAGTCAGACATGTAGCAGAGGACGTCCGGGGGTCAAGTTGGGCCGAGCCCTAGCACCTGTGAGTGACACATACCGTGCCCTGAGCAATCCCTTTGCTGTGGCTGACCTACATCATGAGGGCACAGCACAAGACTGGTGGGGGATTCCACTTAGGGCTCAAGTTACTGAGATCAGCCATTGGTGACACTGGATGCCAGGGGCTCTGGGGCCGGTTAAGGCCCAGGCACTTGGGTATGCAGCTTGAGCCGCTGTTACTCTCTGGAGAAGTGGGGAACACGGAATCTGGTCACCACTGTTAGATCAGAAGGGGCAACCAGGTGGTGCTGCCTTTCCTTGCCACCTGTTATTTTCGTTTTGGGTGAACGGTGGACTATCCCTTAATGGAATTCCGGAATTCCTCTTCCCACAGCGCTGCACCATCTGGGTGCTGCTGTTGCTGTCCCCCTCTGCGGCTGCTGGTTCCTCTGACCCGGAGGTCAGGTATTTGAGTCCCTCCTTTACCCTTGGGCTCCTGCATCTGCCTCATCCCTGGTGGTCCAGTGGTAGAACGTAACTGCTCTGCAGCTTGACAGCCTTCCTCTCCCTCTTTTCTGCTGTTCCTATCCATATTTCTTCTCTTCTCTGTTGCTTTTCTACCTTTGTGTTTTTTAAGTCTTTGCTTTGTTTGGCTTTGTTTTCCTGTGCTTGTTTTCAGTTCCTTTTTCCCTGTCCCCTCCCTGGTTGCTGCTGCGATCCCCTGTCCACACCCCCTCCAATGTCCTTTCCCACGTTTCGCACCTCCCACTGTCTGGACCCCCACAGCACTACTTAATGGCAGATGCTGTGCTGCCATGCGCAGGGGGTATGCCACTGGTGGGCCGAAGGCAAGCCTTCTGCCTCTATCAGCCCCTGTACCACGCCCAGCACCAGGGACCCTCCCTCTCAGACACTCCACTGCTACGATGCCAGCACCTTCCTCACCCTCAATCCTGAACGCCATGCCACCTGCCATCTAGCATCACTGAAGAATACCCTTGCACCCTGCACCTGCCGAAACTGAAAATGCACCTTCTGCCACATCAACACACCAGCGCACCTCTCTGCCCATCCGACCAACAGTGCACCTGACCATCTCAACTACATCATCCTCAACGTGTCGTCCCTCCACAAACACGCCACAGACATCTGGGACCTCCTTGATGTCCACTCTTCAGACATCACCTTCTTCACGTAAACCTGGACCAACCTCCGCCCGGACCGATCATCGCCATCTCCGACGGCTACAACATCTCCCAATAGGACCACCCAGGAGGAGGCATTGCCATCATCTACAAAAGCACACTCCGACTAACAATTCACTCAACAGAGACCATAGAACATCTTAACCTCCAGATCCTGACCAAGCCCAACACCACCCTCAGCACCACCACCACCCTTAGCAGGCACCCTCATCTACAGGGCCCCTGTCGCATGACAGCCCATTCATTGATGCATTCATAGACCTCATCGCTGAATCAAGGCCACAGAAGAACTTCTCATCAACTCCCTCAGCACCACCACTCCGCCAATGCTTACAGACATCAACACCGCAGCACACAACCTCCACCAATGGATCTGTAACTGCGCTGGCACCCTGGCACCCCTCAAGGATAAACCAGGCAAACCACTGCAAGAAGGCCAACTGGTTCACTCCCGCCCTCCACTAGCCCAGACGCACCAGCAGTCATCTTGAGTAGAGATGGAGCCAAAACATCAATCAACTCCGCAACATAGTCACTCTTGCACCATGACTCAAGGTTGCCTGCGTTGGTACATGTCAGCCTTTGTTCGCCATTGTAGGGGAAAAAGACAGGGTGCTTAATCCTGAGCCCCTTCCAGCAGAGAAACGCCGCAGGTGCATAATTTTCTTGACATACTTGCAGAGTGAATCTTGCACCACAATGAGCCGTATTTACAAAGTGACGCATCTCAGCACATGCGTGACGTTGTGAAGCCCTGTGCCACATTATACCTGGGTCAGGTATGTTGTATGCAGGGTGGGTGGCCCCACGCAACAAAGCCTCATTGGACTGGTGCAGTGAAGTCGCTCAGATTTCGAAGCTACAATTCTAGGATGGCACTGCGTCAAAACCTTATGCCTGCCTTATGGCAGGCGTAAGGGTGACACAGTGCCATAGGAATAGGCTGGCCCCAAGCATTGCTGGAGTCGCGTCATGCTTGTGACACAACTGTAGAAATGCGTGACTTTAGCGCTGCCAGATACGTCTGGATACCAGACGTATTTGTCATTGATTGCAACATGGAGCGCCGTACATTGAATATGACGTATCCATGGAGTTTCAAATAGGGCACAGTGAAATTTGTTGCAACACTCTTTTGTCGCAGCGATACAACACTTTTCATGAATGGGGCCCAGGGAATGCACCCTATCTTATTGATAGGGTGCATCCCTGACCTTTTGTTTTGGTACAGGTCAGTGCAGCAATGTGCCTTGCAGCACTGTCCAGCACCCAAACATCTTATATGTGGACCTAAATGTTTGCACCAATTTTAAGACCAGCTATTTTCTGGTGTTAAAAAACTGCATCAAACTGGACTTAACAGCAGTTTTGGGGAGTTATCGCCGTAAAGAAATGTCATTGTAAATATCGGGAAGTGGGGTTAGCAGCAGTTTTTGCACGGGAACGCCCACCTTGCATCTCGTTTTCATTAAGTCCAGCTAACAGAAGTGGCGATCTTAAAAATTCACATTTAAGCCGGAAAAGTGCCACTTACTGCAGTTAGCGGCACCGCAACTTCTAAATAAGGTGATAAGAAAAAACGTGTTGTAACGTCAAAGAATTGACACTTTGGCTGCGTTAAGTTCTTTTAAATATGCCTGCAGTTTTACAGATAAAACTATATTTCACACAAATAATAGTGTGAAAAACAGGTTTCGCAAATATTTATCATTTATGTGTGCATCCTAAACGAAAGTGCCTTGATCTGTTTTGATCATATTAAAATCTAAGTTTCAATCAAACTTCAAAGAGGGGAATCATTTGTGCTTTCATAACTGCTGATATATTTTCAATAATTTGTGCAATTTATTTACAGGTATTAATTAAAAATAGCATCCTAGGGCCTTTACTTTCACACTCCTTGTACCCCAGAAGGATAGTCACATAGTTCACTTTACAAAATGCTCACACTTTGCACTCAGAGAAAGAAAATACCATTCTCTTTCTTAAAAGAATAAGCAGCAATTTGACAGGAGACATAACCTAACATTTGACCTCTATCTGTGAACACACAAGATGAAAACAAAATGTTAAGGCGTCTTTTTTGATCATTTGCATTCTGAACTCCATCATGATTATTTTTGGGGTGCTACAGCACCCCGCAGCCCCTCTTCCAGCGCTTATGGTAGGTGGCCTACAAGAAGTAGCAGCAGTGCACTGGCATTCCGTAAAAAAAAGACTCACTTTTAGGTCTAGTTTGCAGGTGCAGCTGTCATCAGACCTTATGTGAACAAACCTCAAAAAAGGACTTTTGGGGTACCACAGAGAAGGGTTTGGGCTTCATCCAAGTGCTGATGGGCAGCAGTAAATGTTCTTATTGGACCGGAATTGTGTGCTTCTACCAAGAAAAGAAAAGTACTTTCCATCTATGCAGCTGTGATTATTTTGTTTGTTTATCCAGCTGCTTAAATCAACAGTGGTATGGCTGCCTTTAGAAGGCTCATGAACAAGCATTAAGTATCAAGCTGAAAATGGGATAGAACTTGACCTCTCTGGGGTACGTTCATGTCAATGTTCATCTATTAAGGTATCTTACGGCCTTATTACGAGTTCGGAGGTCTGTGGACTGCCGTACCCGCAGTCCGACCGCCGCAAGCTTTGGAGGTCCGACCACCGCATTACGAGAGGGTCAGAGTGCCTATGCAAAGACCAGAAGTAAACTGCATACACCGCCAGCCAACTCCAACCCTGGCAGCCGCAGAATAGGCCAATGAGGCTGTGGGAGGCTCTGAGTATTTATACTGGGATTCCCGGTTACTCAGAGCATGTCAGGGTGACCCAATGATGAAGCATGACACAACTAGGGTGTGTGCGGGTAACTAAAACAAAAGGGTTTTTTTCCTTCCCCACTCCCTGGTGGTTATAGGCTCAGGTCTTCACCTTTGTAACTTCCCTTTCTCATTCTTTGACCGTCCCATGGTCTCGTAGAGTATTTTTTGTGATTTGGCTTAACTGGGGCTCCACTGAGCACAGGGCTACTGAATGGGAAGCCATGAAGTTGGTGTTGTGAGAGAAGTGTTTGGGACTGATATGCAGAGTGAGGCACAAGCTCCCGGGGGACCTACTGGTGCCAGAGTCAGGCCTGGTTGTCCTTCAGGCTGGGGATCTGAATGATCCAGGCACAAGATAGACAAGTACTGATGCATAGCAGAAACGTGGGTTAAGCTGGACAAGTACACTCTGAAAAAGCACAGGCAGCAGTTACATATGGAGGGCAACAAGTCAGGCAGACTGCTGGGCTAGATTCTATGCAGGGGGACCTCTGTAGCCCCGTCGGCACAACTGACAACAGTGGAGGGCGGGATGGTGACCTCTTCAGCTGACTTTGTAACCACCTTTTCACGTCACCTAGAAGGGCTGTACAGGGCAGATCTGCGAGTCTCTGAAGACCGCACCGAGTGTTCCTGAAAGGCTTGTATGGCCTTAAGATTGGGGTGGAGGAGTTAGAGTCAGGCGACGTGAGTGAGCTGTGCCACGTAAATATAGAACAAAGTGGTACAGAAAGGGGTGGTGATGGACGGAGCATCTGAACCAATCAAACACTCACATCCAGTCAACAGATCTGGGTTTAATCCATCACCGTTTTTTAGCCCACTCTGCCACCCCAGTTCAGACATGGCCATATGCAAATCAGTCTGACCCTGTGCCTCATGGGAACAGTCCAGCCCGAACTGCCAAACCAGGCCTTCCTTGGACAGGAAACAAGTTTCCTAGGACCGGTTTCTGGCATTACAGCCGTCTTCAGCCAGGCTTGCTTGAATCTAGTGGCAAAGTGAGCAAGGGACTCACGTCTGAGCATACCCTGCCAACTTATGGCGAACAAAGCGGTACAAAAGGGGGTGGTGATGGGCGGAGCATCTGAACCAATCAAACACTCACACCTAGTCAACAGATTACGGTCCAGGTAAGACATGGCTTGGCAGTTCGGGCTGGACTGTTCCCATGAGGCACAGGGTCAAGGCTGATTTGCATATGGCCATGTCTGAACTGGAGTGGCTTGGTGAGCAAAATAACAATGGATTAAACCCAGATCTGTGACTAGGGGTGAATGTTTTGCTATTGTGCAACATTCCGTCCATCATCTTGTGTGTTTTGCTGTTCACCCTGTGTGGGAAGGGTATACCTAGACGTGGGTCCCGTGCTCATTACACCACTGGAGTCAAGCTATCCTGGCTGAAGGCGGCTGATAGCCAGAAACCGGTCCTAGGATGCTTGATTCCGGTCCAGGGAAGACATGGCTTGGCAGTTCGGGCTGGACTGTTCCCATGAGGCACAGGGTCAAGGCTGATTTTCATATGGCCATGTCTGAACTGGGGTGGCTTGGTGAGCAAAATAACAATGGATTAAACCCAGATCTGTGACTGGGGGTGAATGTTTTGCCATTGTGCAACATTCCGTCCATCATCTTGTGTGTTTTGCTGTTCACCCTGTGTGGGAAGGGTATACCTAGACGTGGGTCCCGTGCTCATTACACCACTGGAGTCAAGCTATCCTGGCTGAAGGCGGCTGATATCCAGAAACCGGTCCTAGGATGCTTGATTCCGGTCCAGGGAAGACATGGCTTGGCAGTTCGGGTTGGACTGTTCCCATGAGGCACAGGGTCAAGGCTGATTTGCATATGGCCATGTCTGAACTGGGGTGGCTTTGTGAGCAATATAATGTTGGATTAAACCCATATCTGTGACTGGGGGTGAATGTTTTGCCATTGTGCAACATTCAGTCCATCATCTTGTGTGTTTTGCTGTTCACCCTATGTGGGAAGGGTATACCTAGACGTGAGTCCTGTGCTCACTACGTCACTGGAGTCAAGTTATCCTGGCTGAAGACGGCTGATAGCCAGAAACCGGTCCTAGGATGCTTGATTCTGGTCCAGGGAATACATGGCTTGGCTGTTCGGGCTGGACTGTTCCCATGAGGCACAGGGTCAAGGCTGATTTGTATATGGCCATGTCCGAACTGGGGCGGCTTGGTGAGCAAAATAACGATGGATTAAACCCATATCTGTGACTGGGGGTGAATGTTTGCCATTGTGCAACATTCCGTCTATCATCTTGTGTGTTTTGATGTAAATGTTGAACAGCATTAGGCTGAGGGATGAGCCCTTGGGTACGCCGCAGATGATCTTGGTGCCTTCGGAGCGAAAGGGGGAGAGGTGGACGCTCTGTGTTCTGCCGAAGAGGAAGGAGGTGGTCCAATCCAGGGCCTTCTCTTGGATCCCGGCATCGTGGAGATGTGTGCTTAGTGAGCAGTTGCAGACCGTGTCGAAGGCAGCTGATAGGTCCAGGAGGATGATGGCAGCAGTTTCTCCATTGTCTAGCAGGGTCCTGATGTCATCGGTGGCAACGATGAGGGCAGTTTCGGTGCTGTGGTTGCTGTGGAACCCGGACTGGGACGGGTCCAGGATTTTGTTCTCCTCAAGGTAGTGGGTCAGTTGCTTGTTGACGGTCTTCTCGATGACCTTCGCCGGGAACGGGAGCAGGGAGATGGGCCGGAAGTTCTTGAGGTCTTTGGAATCTGCCTTGGGTTTCTTGAGTAAGGCGTTGATCTCGGCATGCTTCCAGCTCTCCGGAAAGGTAGCTGTCTTGATGGAAATGTTGATGGTTTTCCAGAGATGGGGTGAGATCGTGGTGCTGGCTTTGTTGAAGACGTGGTGAGGGCATGGGTCCGATGGAGATCCGGACTGGATGGTGTTCATGATCTTGATGGTGTCATCGTCGTTAATGTTGGTCCAGGAGAGCAGGCGGTTGGTGCGATGGTGGTCGTGGGGGCGGAGGTCTCAATGGTTGTCGGGGCGGTCGTGGTGTTGAAGCTGTCGTGGATGTCTACGATCTTGCAATGGAAGAAGGTGGCCAGTGAGTCGCACAGGTCCTGCGAAGGTGGGATGTCGTTGGTGTTGGAGCTGGGGTTGGAGAGTTCCTTCACAATGTTGAAGAGCTCTTTGCTGTTGTGTGCGTTGTTGTTTAGGCGGTCTTTGTAGGAGGCTCTTTTGGCGGCTCTGATGAGGTGATGGGATCTGTGGGTGGCGTTCTTGTCGGCTGGGTAGCTGTCCGGTGTTCGTTCCCGGAGCCATTTCTTCTCTAGGTTCCTGCAGGTTAGCTTGGAGGCCTGGAGGTCTTCGTGAACCCGCTGGATTTCTTGCTGGTGTGGCTGTTGTAGGGTTTCTTGACCGGGCGAGGGTGTTGGCGCAGTTGTCGATCCACTGTATGAGGATGCGGGAGGCAGTGTCGGGGTCGGTGGGGTCGTGGGTGGGCTTTCTGGGCGAGGGTGTTGGTGAGCTGGTCTTCGGTGACTTTGCTCCAGCAGCTCCAAGGCATCTGATGGGTGCTGTGGTGCGTGGTGGGTTTCTGGAAGGTGAAGTGGATGCAGCGATAGTTGGTCCAGTGAAGTTCAGTGGTGTGGTTGAAGGGACTTGCAGAAAAGATGGGGTCAAGTGTGTGGCCAGCGGAGTGGGTGGGTGCTGTGATGAGTTGTCTGAGTCCGAGGGTGGCTAGGTTGTTGATCAGGATGGTGGAGTTGGTGTCGTTGTTGTTCTCAGAGTAGGATTTAGTCTGTGGAGGCGAGGGCGTGTGTGCTGACAAAGTCAGCAATGGAGTTGCTGAACTGTGGTTGGGGTCCGGGGGGTCTGTAGATGAGGATTCCTCTGAGGATGGTGTTGGTGTCGGTGTGGATCTGGAAGTGCAGGTCTTCGGCAGGGCTGAGGGTGTCTTCGGTGTTGGTCGAGACTCTGAGGGTGTTCCTGTGGACGATGGTGATTCCTCCTCCTATTCCATTGGTGCGGTCTCTGCGGGTGATCTTGTAGCCTTCCGGGATGGCTGTGGCGATGTCGGGAGCCGAGGAGGGGTTCAGCCAGGTCTCCGTCAGGAAGGCGAAGTCTGGGGTCGTTGAGTCGAGTAGGTCCCAGATTTCAACTGCGTGTTTGCGGGCGGAGCGGGTGTTGAGAAGGATGCATCTGAGGTAGTTGAGTTCTTCTTTCCAGCTCTGTGGGTTGGTGGGCCGGATGCTGGTGAAGTTGCAGTTCCTGCAGGAGAAGGGTCCTTGGGTGCGCTTCGGGGCTGCCAGGAAGCAGGTGTGTGATCATCCGGCATTGAGAGCGTCGAGGGTGTTGGCTTCGTAGCAGGGTCGGGTGTTGCGGCGTTCGTGGTGGCCAGGGGGTCGGGCACGGTCCATGCATGGACGGGCGCAGACGGGTGCAGACAGGTGCAGACAGGCGCAGATGGGCGCTCATTAGGCTCGCCTTCGGCATGCCAGGGGCGCTGCTGCTGTGCGGCCTCCATATGAGGGTATGTGGGAGGAAGGAGCAGCAAAGAGACGGGAGTGGGGTGGCAAATGGGAGAGCAGGGACGCAGCAGCAGGAAAGAAGCAGGTGAGGGACGGCGGGGGGGGGGCTAAGGGAAACCGGGCACAAGAGATGCAGAGCTAATCCAGACAGTAGCCATGGGTGACTTAACCTCAGAATCATTTTTTCAGCTGTGTGGTGCACCACAGGCCTATTCGATTAGTCCAACTCTTTTTAATATCTATGTAACACCGCTGGCTGCCTTGGTGAAATCATTTGGGTTCTCTATGGTTTCATATGAAGACAACACTCAGATTGTCGTGACCCTTTCCAGAAATGGTCCGTACATGAGTGAGCCATTCCAGCTGTGTATGCAAGAGGTAAGTGCCTGGATGGATGTGAACTGCCTCAAGCTGAACTCTGCAAACATGAAGATTATGATCTTTGTTAATAATTCTTCCTTGTGGAATCCCTCCTGGTAGGTGGAGGAAGTTGATTATTTTCCGGTTCCTGCGAACAGGGTGAAAAATCAGAGTTTCTTGGTAGATGTCAAACTTACTTACAAAGAACAAGTTAATAAGGTCATTTCTACCTCCTTCCTCATGCTGCGCATGATTAGGAAAACAGCACCTTTTCCTCTGCCTAATTTACTGAATACAGTGGTCCTCTACCTTGTAATTTCTAGGATTGACTAGTGTAATAGTCTTTATGTCAACCTACCCAAGGACCATTTGAAAAAATTGCAGATTCTGCAAAACACAGCAGCAAGATTGCTGATGAAAATCCAGAGATTCCAGTTGATCTCAAAGGATTCTCTTTAAAGCACTTTTCAAAACCTATAAAGCAATCCAGGGATAAGGTCCCGCCTTCTTAAGAGAAAAACTTAGAAGGTATGTGCCGACAGGATCCTTAGGTCTAATTCAGCAATGAATTTACTGGTGGCTCCCTACAAGCTCTCTTCTTGGGGAGGTAGGAGCTTTCTGGTCTGTACAACTGGACAAGCTTCCTTTGGCAATTAAATCAACCCGTCTCTCTGGAGTTTCTGCAAGCTTTTAAAAACATGGCTTTTCACAAAAATCTAACTTTATTCTCTTTGTCCTTCCACCTTTAAGTGCCAAGACACCTCCAGGTAATTGCTTGCGCTATATAAACATCAAATCAAATCAAACAGACCACTCATATGTAGCAGAGGCTTGTGACAGTGTTTCTCCAGAGGGCTTTTTTTTCACCAGGAACTTCTGGTGTGGATTCTCAAGCTGATTCAACGCATAGCGGAAAATATATATTTTCAGGCATGAAAAGATGGGGGCTGTGAGTTGCTGGGAAACTTGTACCCTAATAAACACTTCATCACATTTGTGGGTGTCCAGGCTGCCTGTGCCTTGGCCCGGGACTTTTCTTACATTACGCTGGCCGAGCTGGCCTAGCAGGCCTGGACTACATTCCCTGCAGTGCCAGTAGCCTCTGGCACTCTGGTGACCTTGTAATCCTGTGGGTCAGGGTGCCATATGGCGTCTCTGCTAAATTGAGCTATGGCAAGGGATGCTGCGAGTCGCCCTTTACGTGTTTGGGCGACCTGGGAGACCCACCCGGCCGTTACCCTAGAGGATTCTGGCTGGACTCGTCTCTGCGCTCTTACCAAGAATGCATTTAGCAATGCCTGATTTAGGCTGATTCACTATAATTTTCTCCACCACACCTATATGACACCCCTGTTATTTCATCAGATGACTTGTACTCGGTCAGATGCATGCCTGTGCTGTGGGCTTTCTGGGGCTGACTTTCTGCACATGGCCTGGAGGTGTCCACAGGTGAAGGACTTCTGGGTTTGGGCAGTGGACAAACTCACACAAACCACGTCACTGCAGGGCACCCTCACCCCACAGTTCTCTCTAGGAGGCCTAAAGGTCGCAAGACAGAGTACAAATATCTGCAGCTGGCATTTGTGCTGGCCCACCACAGGGTGGCTATCACATGGATGGGTACCGCACCCCATCAGAAGAACACTGGCATAAAGATGTAGCAGAGAAAATTCCCATAAACAATAACAGAAGAGACGCTAAGTTAGGGGATGACTTAGCCACATGGAGTACTCTGGGAGAAAGATTTGTGGCTCCTGATGATGCATCCTCATGTGGGGTAGACAGTGATACCAAAAACCTAGTCTGTGTGTGTCCCCGGGGGGAAATTATAGCCATGGTCTGCATGGTGAGTATTGCTGTCTTCAGTCTCGATGACTGACCCCTGAATGCTTATGACTACTATATTAAATTTGGGATTGTACCCTTGGCTGCACACTGTTGTTACTTCATGCTGCACTGTTAATTCAAATGAAAATGATAACTAAAAGATTTTGAAAAATGAATAGCTGGACATCAAAAATATCAGTAATATTGTAGGTATAAACATCATTTTGGGTGCTGTTTTTAATATCGTCGTTAAAAATATTGATGTCAAAAAGATTGTTGTATGTAATATTGTTTGTAAGGGTTAATTAGTATGTCATTTATTGTAATGTGTTTTATTGTATTTTATTATATAGTTTTTGATGTGTGGTTTTATTTAGATAATGTTTTGTTAGGAAATTGTTATAATTTAAAGAATTAGTTGTATTAATCTATATAAATAAATGTTTGAAACTTTTTTTGTTATGTTAATAGCTTTGAAGATATGCAAATTAACAATCTAGAATTTCAAAATGTATTTTATTCTCTTTATATTGTTTTTAAATATATTTGAATCTTAATCAAAATATATATTTTGTAACATTTATTTTAAATTGTCTTTTTTAATTTGTCACTTTATTCTAAAAATATATTTTGAATTTATAAAAAATATAATAGTAATTTAATATTTTTTTATTTATGATTATTAATTTTAAAATAATAGTTTAGTTGACATTTAGTGGTTTATGGTTTAGGAACTGTATAAATGAAATTCACAAAAATGTTAACTATCAAAATTAATAAAAAATAAATCCTATGTTAATATTTTGCATATATAAGTTTGCCATTTAGGTTATTTTGCCTTTAAAATTAAAATTATTGAATGTTATAGTGAAAATAATCTGTATGAGTATGGAGTATAATTTTGATTGATATAATTGTATTATTTTGTTTGAAATGTTTTACACTGAGGTGGATGTTGTTAATTGTACCACTTTAGCATCCAACACCTTTTCCAAATCACCTTAGATTGAAGTGGGATTATTAAATGTCACTCTTTTAGGGCCCAATTATGAGTCCTCTGCTCCGAGGACCGCCAGACTTTTAGTGGCACGGCGGTGGCAGTCTAGCCACCAGCTGTCTGATTACCCTATTATGACTCAGGCAGTCAGACTGCCATGGGACCGCCTCCAGGGAACCACGTTGCCTGAATTTGGTGCAGCATTCCTGAGACCACAATATGCTTTCTGCGACTACCGTGGTACTGCCAAGCATATTACGAAATTCCTCTTCACCGCAGATTTTATGGCAGTGGAACCTACAGGATCCTCTGGTGCCTCACGCTATGTGTAGGCACTCAGGGGGGCACAACATGTGCCCCTTTGTGTGCATGCACACCAGTTCCTGCATGGCATGGATGTCACAGTCCATGCCATGCAAGAACCTTGTGTGACACTCCGACTGCAGTGACTTTTTCAAAGGCACCTACGCATTTGAAAGAGGCACTGCCAAGGGAACCGCCGCACTGCCCACTAGTCCACTTTTAAGTTGTAATCTGGCTGGCAGATGGCACTGACTCTTGATGATGCAGGGCGCTGCATTGGCGTGCCACCCACCCCCTCACTACCAAAAGTCGTAATCAGGTCCTTAGTGTCCAACACCTTGCCTAATATGGTTAGATAGGAGTGGGAATAGAAAATATCACCCTTTAGTGTCCAACAAGTTCCCCAAATTCGTTTAGATTGGAGTGGGAATGGCAAATGTCATTACTTAATGTTCAGCTCCTTCACCAATAAAGTTGGATTTGGAGTAGGAATAGTAAATGTCACCCTATTAGTCCCTTGCTCAATTTGCCACCAGATTCAAGCTAGCCTGGCAGATGAGGGCTGTTAGCCCGAAACCGGTCCCAGGATGCTTGTTTCCGTTTCATGGAAGACATGGATTGGCAGTTCGGGATGGACTGTTCCCATGAGGCACAGGGTCAGGACTGATTTGCATATAGCTGTGTCAGAACTGGGGTGGCGAAGTGAGCTAAAGAATGATGATAGATTCAACCCAGATCTGTGACCCAGGGTGAGTGTCCGAAAAATTTCAGCACTCCGTCCATCATCTCCTTGTGTTTGCTTTGTTCACCCTTTTAACCAAATTGGTTTAGATTGGAGTTGCGATAGTATATAGCACCGCTTTAGTGTCCAACACCTTCCCCAAATTGGTATGGATTAGAGTGGGAATAATAAATGTTACCCCTTTAGAATCCAATACTTTTCCCAATATTTTTGGATTGTAGTGGGGATAGTAAATCTCAGCCCTTTGATGTACAACACTTTCCCCAATATGCTTGGATAGGAGTGGGAACAGTAAATATCCTCCCTTTTAGTGTCCAACACCCTCCACAAATTGGTATAGTTTTGAGTGGAAATAGTAAATGCCATCCATTTAGTATCCAACTCTTTCCCCAGATTGGTATAGTTTGGAGTGGGAGTAGTAAATGATGTCACCCCTTTAGTGTCCAACACCTTCCCCCAATATGGTTAGATAGGAGTAGGTAAAGTAAATGTCACCCCTTTAGTGCCATTGCCTTCCCCAAATTATTTTAGATTGAAGTGGGAATAGTAAACATCACCCCTTTAGTGTCCAACACCTTCCCCAAATTGGTTTAGTTTGGAGTGGAAATAGTGAATCTTAGCCCTTTAGTGTCCAACGCTTTTCCCAATATGTTTGGATGGGAGTGGGAATAGAAAATGTCACCCCGTTAGTGTCCATCACCTTCCCCAAATTGGAATAGTTTGAAGTTGGAATAGTAAACATCACCTTTTAGTGTCTAATTTTTATTTTAATGTTTTATGTTGGAATGTGATTATTTAATTTTATATTGGTATTCTGAAATGTTTGACTTATTTTTAATTGTATGTAGTAAAAATACCTTTGTGTCAATTCTGATGTCATTCAGAAGGGCTCCAAATCGGATTTCAAGTCAAGTCAAGTCAAGATTAAATTTGTATAGCGCACTACTCACCCAGAGGGACTCAAGGCGCTTGAGGGAGGGGGGGAGCTTTACTTATCTTTACTTGATCCAGGGCCCTTGTTTCCGGATCGAATCTTACATACTTCCCAACGACGGAGTATGATGCCTGGAAACTGATAGGGCTGTCCGAATCAGTTCCAAAAGGCTTTCGGCCAGGTTGTGTCTTTCGGAGCCGAATCGTACTGCTCTATGTACTTGCTTTCCTAGCAAGCGAGTACACTGACCGATTCAGACAGCCGTCCCGATTTGGTTTCTCTGGAACTAATTGGCTGCTGGAATCTGTCTTTGGGGCCTGTAGCAGGCCCTCCCTTCACCCAGGACCCTCTGAATCGGGTCTTTGGGTGGTATCCAAGGCACCCCCTTTCCCAACCATACACAATGTGGCACACACCATAGGGTGCCCGCCACGGAGTGCACAATTTTCCCTAGCCACCCCTTTCTTCAAAGGAAGCCTGTGTTCTCATTCAGTCTAACTGAATCGTATCCGGAAGCATCCGGATGCATCCAAATCGCCTGATTTGAGTCGTCCGGAATGCATTCCAGAACCAATTTATTAGGAATGCTTTCCAAACGAGATTGGAATTGGGCCCTTTGTGTTATTTCATTAGAATTGTTGGTAATTTGAAATATAATACAAAGTAGTTTATGTCTGTAAACAATAATATTATTAATTACATTGTTTTGTATAATAAAGACATGGCACACACTTTTCACATTTTATTTATGTTTTCAAACTTTGTTTATTGTACAATTTAACATTTTTAATTTAATATATTTCATTTAAAAAAAAAACATTTCTATAAGGTTAAGCAAATAACACATGTATTATTATTTTTTAAGTTAAAAAATGTCATGTATATTTACATAGTATTGTATGTTGTACATTTTCAACATTTACTTTAAATTTTTTGACAATTTTTTAACATTTCTTACATTTTTATATACATGTTCTCAACATTATTTTAACATGTTTTTTCAGTATATATTAAATAATTGTATATATTTTATACTAATATTACATTTATACTTTATATATTTTTTACATTTTATTACAACATTTTTTGCTGTTTAATATTTGTTAACTTTTTTTATACATTTATTTTACATTTTGACAATATTTCCCATTCATTTTGAAGGGGAAATAGTCTTTTTTTTTAGTTTCGTTCAGCTGCCATTTTTGTTTCGAGCTACTTTCTATTTTGTAACCTATTTGTGTTTTTTGGTCTATTTTCCGGAACCTGGTCTCGGTAAGGTGCTGCTGTTCATTAGAACAGGTAAGTCCTTTTATAAAGATTCTTAAAGGTTTTTTAGGTGAGTCGGGTTTATGGAGAGGTCTAGAACAGTGTATCCCAAACTGTGGTCCGCGGACCCCCAGGGATCCGTGACACATTCCCAGGGGGTCCGTAGGCAAGAGTTTTAAAAGCACAGAAACGTTTCTTGTATAAGTAGCAGCTTTCCAGCAACAATACAAGTGTCAAGAGAATGCCAGTGATTAATGTACCTGATGGAGAGTGAAGAGAGTTTTGTTCGGTGGCAGCTTTGATTTAACTAATGTAGCACAAAGGGTTAATGTGCCTACTGCAAAGAACGTGTAACATGCATCTTAAAAAGCAGTATTTTATGTGCCTAGGTTCGTGGTTACTGCTTTTGTCACATAGATTCTTTTGTTACTGTGCACTTTATAAGTGACAATCGTAATCTAGCAGAGGGACCTATAAACTGTCATCAAAGTGCTGCTTGCAAACTGCATGGTACCAGTTAGTAACTTATATTTTGCCCCAGTTATTAATTATCCTGATGCTGCTAAAAAGATATATTTGGGTGGAAATACATTTTGTATGTTAAAGTCAATGCTAGAAATTGAGTTATGTTCTGAATCCTGAGTTTGTGCTTTTCCAGACCAAGCACTCTTTAAACATTTTATATACACACTGATTTACATGTATGATTCAATGTCTCTGTATGTGTGTTATGTAAAGTGCTCTGACATCCTACAATGGTATGAGAGATGCTATAAAACAAATACAATACATGTGACAGAGGGGCTATTACTTCAATATAAAATACTAAGGGCCAGATGTACGATCTGTTTTTATATGCGCTAACGGGTTCGCGACTCCGTTTGCGCATGCAAAAACCTATTGGGCCATGTACATAGCCCATTTCGCGAGTCGCAATTTGTTTGCAACTCTCTAAATAGGTTTTACAACTTGTCATTTGGAAGGGGCATTCCCTTCCAAATAGCGAGTCTCAAAGCCATGTACAAATGTTTGCGGTCGAAAACAGTCACAATTACCACCTACTTCAAGTAGATGGTAATGCATTCGCAAATGCATGTAAAATTATTTTTTAAGGGTAGGCAGTGGTCGCAGGGACCTCTGCCTGCCCTTAGAAATGAAAACAAAACGTTTCATTTTTTTTTTTAATGCATGGTAAACAGGCTGCATTTTTTTTTAAAACTGCTTTCTTTAAAAGCAGTCCGAGACATGGTGGCTTGCAGAGCCCAGCAGGCCACCATCCCTGGGAGGGCTGGCATTTCCCAATGGGCTTGCAAATTGCGAGAGGCTCATTAATATTAATGAACCTCGCAATTTGCGACCCCATTGGGAATCCCAAACGGTGTTAAACACACTGTTGTACATTTCTTTTAGCGACTCGCAATTTGCCACTCGCAATGTGTCGCCTATTGCGAGGCGCTAAATGAAATGGTCGTACATATGGCCCCAAAATCCTTACTACTTTGAGTACTTGTTTTGTGTGCACACGTGTGTATTTTTTTCAAATTACTGTTTTAATGTTTGAAATTTAACTCATACAAATTGCTTGGGGGTCCACGGCTTCCAGTGGTAACTCAATGGAGGTCCTCAGGAGTCAATAGTTTGGGAACCACTGGTCTAGAAGGTAGTTATAGGGTTGTTTGTGGGGTTTTTGCATATTTCGTTGTATTACTGTTATTGTTGTTCACTAGTTGTAGTTTAGTGTTTCTGTACATTATTTTAGTAATGTGTTGATATAGTATATTAAATTAGGTTTTCTTAATAATACCATGATGGTTAACTGTTATGTATATGTATTTTTGGGAGTGTCAGGTGTTTTGAGGGTGGGAATTTTAATTTAATTTACAGGTTTTTATCTACGAATGTATCTTATGGGCATTGGGAGTTTACATTTTTGGTTGATACAAATCAAAGGTTTTTACTGTTTTTTTGGTTTTCCAGGAGTGTTTATTTTTTTTAACACTTTTTCTGGGTTTTCATAGTTGTAACATTCTTTGGAAAGCTTTGAGGGGTTTCTATTCGATTTGTTTAATTTTTGCATTTTTGGGGGGTTATTTGGATACTTTTATTCCCATTTTTGGTGGATCCGTTTTTTTCTTTACATAGATACAGAAAAAGATCTGCAGCTACAGAGCAGTAAGTTTTATTTTTTCAATTTCCTTTTGGGTAGGAAATGTAATTTTATAATGTTTGTGTAAATATTATTTGATTGCTATGTAGAATTGTTTAGATTATGGGCCTGATTATGATGGCATTGGGACCGCCACCGTCAGCCTGTCGGTGGCGATCCCACCGCCATTCAGCCCATTGGATCAGACTGCTGCATTAGGATGCAGGTGGTCGGATCTCGGCTGGTGGGGGGAAACACCTCAGTGCCCAACAGGATCAATGATTCAGTTAATGGGGTGGTTGCGCTCCTATTGCCTACAATGGTGCGGTGCCTGCTCAGGCACCATCATACTGATTAGGATGTCTCTTTCCGACATCAGGTGGACAATGACTTTAGGGGCCCTCCGCTATAGGCCCTGGGGGCACCTCTATGCACCATGTGGCAGGCACTGCATGGTGCATGTCACATAGTGCAGAGATGTTTTAAATGTGTATATTTTGTTCTGGGGCATGTGTTGCAGCCCGCAGCACGCGCCACAATGCAAAGTATACACATTGCGATCCTCTTTCAGGACAGACTTGGATCCACTCACGGACGCATTTTATCAAGGATATTGGATGGTACACTCTCCACCCCTATTGTGGGGTTCTTCCCTAATGACAATGCATGCATAACAGATATTTTCTCATGCCTGTTAATTCAGGAATTTGTATGTGTTTTTATCAACTTCTATTGAGAGATCATTTACATTGAGCGCAGATATACTGCTCGTCTCATTACAATTTGAGCCCTGATAAAGTTCCTTCAGAGGAACGAAACACGTTGGCTGATTTCATACCTTTTACTATCTACAATAATAAAGAACATTTTGGACTAACTTGGAGAAAACTGACTCTACTCTTGGAGCACCTTCCCTTTCCTACAAACATTGTGATCGACGTGAATGCAGTTGCATTGTAATGCGGGCAGCAAGACCGCCAACTTCTTGTCGGGCGGTCCTGCTTCTGCCACGGTGCCGGTCGGACAGAAATCCGAGCGGCATCATAATCAGGTCCTATGTGTTGCAATTAATTTATAAGATAGATTGAGTTTGTTTTTACTTTCTTGGTTGGTAATGGTTTTATTCATCTTAAATAATTTATATATAGTTTTATTACATCAGTCTTCACTAACATTGAAATTGTAATTCCTTTTTGGACTGATATAATAAATTAATATATTTATTATTTAAAATGTAAATAATTTGTTGTGCTGGTTTAAAAATGTTCGTAGTTTTTGAGGAGTTTGTTAGGTTACTATTTATTTTATAATGTGCTTTCGGATATTATTTCTAAGTAATCTACTCCTTTGTTATTTATGAAGAGTTTGACTTTAAATTGTAGCATATCATACATTCTTTTGGTTTGTTTACTAAGTTTAGAGCCAATTTGGATCCTTCTAGACCTCTCCACAGCCTTCAACACCATTTCACACCGCAAGCACGCAGCCAGACTTCATGACGCGGGGATACAAGAGGCCGCCCTGGACTGGATCCTATCCTTTCTGTCCGGCAGAACCCAGAGGATCAGACTCCCTCCCTTACTCTCCGAACCCACTGATATCAACTGCGGAGTACTTCAAGGATCATCGCACATCTCCAAGCTGTTCATCAACACCTACATGGCCCCCCTCACCCCCATCGTCGACAGCATAGACTCAGCATTGTATCCTACCACGATGACACCCAGCTCATCCTCTCACTCACGAAGAATCCCGAAGACACCAGACTCTGTTTCCAGGAAGAAATGAGGAACATGGTAGCCTGAATGAAAGACAACTGTTTGAAGCTCAACTCAGAGAAGACAGATGTCCTCATCCTCGGACGCAGCACTTCCGCCTGGGACAACACCTGGTGGCCCTCCGCCCTCGGGAATCCACCCACCCCTACAGACCATGCACAAAATCTCTGCATCATCCTCGACTACTCCCTCTCCATGAAGGGCCAGATCAACGCCGTCGCTTCCACCAGCTTCAACAGCCTGCGCATCCTCCAGAAGACCTTCAAATGGATCCCCCCGACTGCAGACGTCATCCAAGCGCTCATAACCGGCAGACTGGACTACGGCAACGCCTTATATGCCGGAATCAACAGAACCCTTCTACACAAACTCCAAACCATCCAGAATGCCGCAGCCAGACTTTACCTCGGAACACCGCGTCACGAACACATGACCCAACACCAACAAGACCTCCACTGCCTCCCCGTCGAGAAGAGCGTCACCTTCAAACTCCTCACCCACGCCTACAAATCCCTCATCCACATTGCACCCAAATACCTCAACTAGAGAGTATCCTTCCACGCACCCAAAAGGAACCTCCGCTCCGCCGACCTCACAATGGCAGAGGTCCCCCGCATTCGCAGAAACAGAACAGGCGGGACAGCCTTCTCCTACATCTCAGCCAAGACCTGGAACGAGCTCCCGGTGAACATCAGACGCTCCCTGACCCTGTACACGTTCAGGAAGGACTTCAAGACCTGGCTTCTCAACTGATCTGGAGCTGCCCCACCGCCCAGGGCCTTGAGACCCTCACTGGTGAGTAGCGCGCTTTACAAACCACTGATTGATAGATTGATTGAACGTATTGTTCTATTTTTAGTTGTTGGTAGCTTTGATCTTTTAGTAATGCTTTATAAATTTGTATAGTGCAGATTGGTTTCTGCCTTATATGAATTGGAAGGCATTGTACCATTCTTCCACTGTGTTTTTTTTTAGCTTTCTGTGCAAAAGTGCTGTCATAGACATTCCACCAAGGTATTTGGAATTTGGGTTGGTGTTTGTGTGTTGAGCGACAAAGTTTGCCAACTCAAGTGTCTTTGAAATAGTCCATTAGGGGGCTAAGTTTGTTTTCATTTTGATGGTAGAAAGAGATTTCTATTAGTAAGTTGTAGTGGTTGGCTACCCCTGTGTCAGGGACATAGGCTAGTGCTATCATTTTCTTTCATTTCAAAAGCAAATTTGCTGTTTGTAAAATACTCTTCGCTCAGGCCCTGATTAACACCGTAGCAGTCGGACCAACAGGCTGCAGTGTCAGCGGTCAGGAGAATGCCGCCAAGCTGACAACACCTCGACCTCCACATTTGGAGTATAGCGCCAGGCTGGCAGTGGGTCAGTGGCAGTATTTAGGCGGTGGCGTACTTCGGCTCACAGATTGAGTCTAAAGGCAATGCTGCGGCACTACAGTGCCTGAACTGTTGTGTGTGCACTATTGCCATGTCCACGTTGAGCATGGCACACAGTGCACACACAATAGTGCAGGTATAGGGGGGCACCACATGTTCCTCCAGCCGCAATCCTCAATGGGCTAATCGCCTGTGAACCCTGTTTGGGGCACCTTGCCTGCCTTTTCGCCATGAAAAGGTTGGTGGAAAGGCAGGTCAGAATAGGCACTGAGATGCAGGCATGGGCACCACCTCCATTCCCTGCTGCTTTTCCCACCGCTGCCATGGCAGGATCCAGGATCCTGGGGGTAGCAGCGGTCTTCTGTCGGTCCGACCACCATTGTCAGAATCGAGTGGTCGGACTGCCCAACTACGCCAATGGAGGTCGGACCGGTGAGGAGTTAGTGGTTGGTCCGGTTGGTACGGTCTTTTGAATCAGACCCTTAATACAGATTTTTGATTGAAATGATAATAAAAATCTTGTATGGCTGTGTTAGGGTACATTTTAAGAATTGTTTGAATCATGGCTAGCTCAACTTCTACATTATTTTTGGTGGGTAGTGAATATTTGTTTTATGTTTGATGTGGTTTAAAAGGTTGTAGTAAGCACTGCTTTGTTTATATGGTAGCAGGACATATACAAAAGGGATATTTGTGTTTTCATACTCACCAAGTATGGTTTGGGACACATTTTGAACCTCCCATCCATCATCCATTCTTCACGTTTCACAGTGTCGGAGTTTTAGTAAGTTGTCTGCTGTAGAGAATATTAGGATTCATCTTTCGTTATTAAGGTTCCCATGTAAAAGGAAAGGTTCCTCATTATGTGTCATTGTTAAATTTTCAGGTATGTGTCTATGTCTTGGTATCTTCTAGGGGCAGGTGGGCAATCGCTGATAGCTTTTTTAGTGCATGCAATTAAATATTTCAAAGTGGGGAATAGGTGGTAGTGGTAAACATCCGTTACAACAAATGCATCAATTACAACGCATGCCATTACCCTGTATTTTTTCTCCGCAAAATCTTTTACAACGCAAGCCTTTACACTGCAAACCTTTACAATCGATTCCCCATTACTGTGCCCCGGTAGAGTTAGAATAGTAAATTGCGTTGTAATGGATAATGTGTTGTAATGGATTGCGTTGTAAAGCCCTGCGTTGTAAAAGATTTTGCAGAGTAAAAAATGCGGGGTAATGGCACGTGTTGTAAAAGTATGCGGAGTAAAGTGTCATATTCTGTGGTAGTTGGACTAGGATGTGTGTTCAGGGTCTTTAAGTAGTATATCTTGAAGGATATTGCTTGTGGGTTCCTGTGAGCTACTGTTTACCTTATATATCCTGCAATATCTCCCTTACTTTTATTTCTCTGATATTTGGGGGAAGGTTGTGCTCTCTCTTGCATGAATGACATCATCTTTTGCACTCCCATAGCATGCATTAGTATAATATTTAGTACATTTCCAGTTTATACTTTCTATCGATTTACATTCTTGGCTGTAGGTCTAGTCCATGTGACTTAGTAAGTGCTTTCCTTTCTGGCAAATGAAATTGTATCTGAAAGGGATGTAATCATATAAATATAGAGAATATTTTAACTCATTGGCCGCGGCGTGAATTCCGCTGCGGTGCTGTGGGGTGGGGGTGAGAGCTGTGCCGCTCTGCTTGTGACGGAACCATGCCATCCTGAGCCACGGGCGGCGTGTGCTGATGACGGCGTGGTTCTGTCACGGCCCCGCCCACTCATTAATTCGCCCGCACAGGCCGGAAATGACGGAACCACGCCATCATGGGCACACGCCTCCCGTGCCTCATGATGGCGTGGTTCCGTCATAAGCAGGCAAGGGGTTAAAGTTTGTATATTTATAATTGTACAAATATGCAACTATTTCTAATTTGTATATTTACATGTATGTTCTGTTTAGATGTTTCACATGGTTTTGCAGCTTTTCCGAAGGGGTTGTTGTGATGTGAAGCAGGTGCTTTTTTCTGTTGGATAAAAAAAAAAACATAGGTTTCTTTTTAATGGGCCTATTACGATTCTGTAGGAAACGGTTCCTCCTGCATCATTATCTCCTGAGCGGATTCATTTCCGACCTACCGATTTGGATGGAGTTGGTTGGAAAGGAATCCAATCTGGATTTCCGAATGGCTTCCGACGGGCTCGGAGAGCCCATCTGCCATTCCGATGGCAAATGTTTCCACCCAAGGGTTTACAAAGTCGGATTTCAACAGCCTTTCTATGCTGGCCTTTCTGACACAGAAAGACTGTCGGAAGTCAACTTTGGGGGCCCCCAGCCGGACCCCCATGGGTGCACGGCCTCCAAATGGTGGCCCTGTTGATCCCTGCACACCGTGACAGGCACCCGTGACAGGCACCTGAAGGTGCCTGCCACGGCGTGCAGAGATGAACTACAGCTCATCTATTTACACTGAGAGCATGCATTCTGGTCGGAATGCATGCTCCCATTGTAAAGAATAGGATTGCGATGGAACAGTGTTCTACTTGCTGGTTTCGGACCGCCGACAGGAGGTCGTTAGGTCCTACAACCGAATCGATGTCAGACTGACTCATGTCCATCGGACCCCAGGGGGCCGACACGTTTCGTGCTACCAAGCACTTCTTCCCAGGCCAAATGACTCACTGTGCGCCGAGCAAGAAACAAGCACCTGATTTCACTTTCGACCATCCCCAGTGGGCGTGGACAGAGCTGCTGCATGCCGGTCTATGTAGTGCTCTTCAGCCCCCTGAAGAGTGTAGTGAGGCCTCGAACTATTCTGCGGCAGCTTGCTCCAATAAGCCAGATATTTGTATTCACCTGTATTCACCTGTATTGCGGCTCTTTCGAGGGGACAGCCTGTGTTGTTGTGGATTGAAAAACGTCCCGTCCTGCCATGAAAGAGCCCCACCGCATGGAAGTGGATCAAGCTGACGCCAACCGGTATGCAGCAAGATTTGGACAGGGAGCCAAATTGTCCAGAGTACAAGAAGTGGAAAATAAATATGCAATAAGATGAGGAGCAGTAAGAAAGTATGAGAAATATTGGAGTGTGTTTGAAATATAAGATAACATCTTGTAGTGGAGATAAAAGGATAAAACAAATGTATACGTATCTGTTTGGATATAGCACTCTGCACTTTAGCTTAAGTTGATTTTTTTTCTATACACTTGTTACATTTGGTATAACAAGATGGGGCATATATGTAAGTATGTACCCTGATTTAGCACTTTGCACTTTAACTTACTAGGATCTTTTTCTGTATTATAGAAATATTGCGATTGCACTACTGAATATTTTGAAATGTACATTTACAATACTGTAATACTTTGTACTCTAGACTCAAATGACTCAAATCAATTCCTTCCTTTTTCAATATTTTGAAATATCTATACTACTATTATAAAGGAAGAACTTTGAACCTTTGAGGCGGGTAAACTCAGGAACCACAGCACCAATCCACACACCTGATACATCGTTGTAATTGTCAGGGTGTGCAGATGGACATAGGCTATATACATTTAAAAAATATAAGTTATTTAAAAAATGTACGAGAAAAAAAAAGTAGTCCCATGAAAGTAGCGCCGGCCGCGAAGTGTGTGCTGACATCAGGAGCGTGGGGAGGAGCGGCATCCAGGAGCACAAGGAGGAGCGGCAGACATGAGCGCGGGGGGAGCGGCGGACAGGCGGGGAGGAGCGGTGAGAAGCGGCGGACAGGCTGGGAGGAGCGGCGGACCGGTGAACTCAGGAGCGCGGGGAGGTGCGGCAGATGAGGTAAGGCTCCGGGGGACCCACGGACAATGTTGGGGGGGCGGGGGCCCTGAAGCCAAGGTCGGGACGGGCTGCTACTCCGGGGGACCCACGGTCAATGTAGGGGTGGGCGGGGGCCCTGAAGCCTGATTGCTCCCGGACAAGGTCGGGACGGGCTGCTAGTATATTTATATATGACTTTTTTATGTTGTTAAGTCTATGAACTCTCAATAAAAAAAAGACTAAAAAAAAGATTTGGACAGGTGAACGGGGTGAGGCAAGTCGTATAGTGCAGCAGTTTTGTCGAAGGACATTTCACTCACCCACTTGGGTTTTAAGACTGTCATTACACTGTGCAACAGCTACTTACTGGAGACAATTGCACAAGCACTAAATAGACCGGCATCTAGCAGCGCTGTCCACGCCCACTGGGGATGGTCTAAAGTGAAATCAGGTGCTCGATACTGACTGCCGGAGGCATATACACCATGTGGAATCATCAATCCAATACAGATCTTGTTTGGGACTGTTTTTAACTTGCACCCGTGGATTCGTCACGGACCGCATGTATGAGGATATTGAATACAGATTCTGTTCGGGACTGTTTTTAACTTTCATCCACGGATTTACTACGGACCGCGAGTATGAGGAAATTGAATTTTGAAAGATCGCACTCCACATTTAGGTTTGGAGGACTTTTCTGAAATATAGTGACGGCCTACTGTGTTCCTGTTACTGCAGGAGCTGATGTTGTGTACAAACATCTGCCTGAAGGTACTGATTGTCTAGAGTACCCATTGGCAATTCTTTTTTTTTTTTTTTTAAGTTCAGAATAAAGTTTATTGAACAAAAAGAGGTGTCAATACAATAAAACAGATGATATAAAAAAAGGAGCGAAATAAATTGGAGAATCGTTGCATAAATATACATACAAGAAGTACAATGAAACTGTCAATCAAGTGAAAATCAGGTGAGAGCATATGTTGAAAAAGAAAAAAGGAAAATAATATATCAGTTATATAGAAGGATAATTAGGAACGAGAAGGTCAGTCAAGGAGGTTTGGGAACTTCTTGCTGAGTTGGGAGCAAACGAAATGACTTTTTAGCCGAGGCATCAAGGTATATTGTTATAGGAAGCCATAGAATAGTACGTTTCGTTGCTAATTGAGGAGGAAAAACAAAAGCAGTATCCAATCTATGGTTATGACATACATTATACCACCATGCTTTAATCGATATCTTCGTAAAATCTTTCCAGTTAGCAGTGATTTGTTGGAATGCAACCGCTATTAACAAGTCAACAATTCGTATGTCTGAAGTAACTTGGTCCCAACATGGAGAGAGACTACCGAGAAAAATATGAATAAAGGCAAAAGGGATTTGGGTATGAAAGATATCATTAATTTGGGACCAGATTCGCTCCCAGAAGTCTTGAATGATAGTACAGGAGAAAAGCATGTGGAATAGAGTAGCAGTGGGAGCAGACCAAGACCAACAGAGGTCAGGAACAGAAGAAAATCTGTTGTGAAGCAGATGCGGTGTAAAGAGGAGTCTGTTATAGATGAAAAATAGAGTTTGAGTGAGAGTGGCAGACCTGGAGGACTTACAAAGTTTGACCCAGAGCTTGTCCCAAAGCGTAATAGGCCAGGAAGTTTTAAAGTCATTTTCCCATTGCTCCTCTACTTTAGATTTTGAGCGAGGAAGAGACTTGGAGCGCAGAAATGCATAGATAAGGGAAGCTTTGGAGTGAGTAGTAAGGAAAGAGTGTAGTAGTGAAGTGGGAGTGGGAGATGAAGAGTGATTGTGAGAATGTAGAATCTGGGTGAAAATAGGCAAGACTGCTTCTTTCAATAAAAGATAGTTACGAGCAAAGGATGCAGGTAAATCAAAAGAGAGGCGTAGCATGGGAAAGGATAAAAAGTTGGATTGAGAGAAAAGTTGAGATACCCAAATCAAACCTTTTTGTCGCCAGGATTTCCAATAAAAAGGCTTGCCCTTAATAAGGATATTGTTATTGTGCCAAATAGTAGAGGATAAAAAATCAGCAACAGAGGAGGGAATGGTTGGGGAGGAGGCTAGGAGTAGCTTGGTGGTGTGTTTATGTATGGGAATGGATGATATCTGTGGTTTGCGTGAGAAAGATAAAAATTCAGCAAAGTTAAATGGGGAAAGAGAAAGACGTTCTATAGTTACCCAAAGAGGACAGGAGTCTTCGGGATCGCGTAGCCAGAAAGAAGCTTGGCGTAAAAGAAAAGCTTTATGATAGGTCGGAAAGTCAGGGAAATTGACACCTCCTTCTGATTTAGGACGTGACAATCGGAAAAGAGACATCCGGGGTTTTTTGCCTGACCAGAGAAAGGAAGTGAGAGTGGAGTGAATCTTCCTAAAAATGGCATGGGAATAGAGACAGGGATATTGGAGATGGTATATAAAACAATAGGTGAAAGCATCATTTCAATAGTGTCAAGGCGTCCCCACCAGGAGAGATAGAGTGGGTGCCATTTGGTAGTAAGATCAGTTAATTTCTGGATACATTTATTAAGGCAAAGTGAGATCGTATCCGTGATGGAGGGAGTAACGTGTAATCCTAAATATTTGATATGAGAGGAGCTCCAGGTGAAATTGGATTCAGCAAAGTCTGGTTTGAAAGTTAAGTTAGTGAGGGGCAAAATTTCGTACTTGTCATTGTTTAGTTTATATCCAGAAATCAGTGAATATTCATGAACTTCAGAAAGAAAGGCAGGGATAGAAACAGTGGGATTAGAGATAAAGAGCAAGATGTCATCAGCATAAGCAGCAAGCTTAATATGAGATTGTGAGAAGTGAAAGCCGTGAATGTCAGGGTTTTGTCTAAGTTTGGAAAGGAAGGGTTCCAAAGCTAAGTTAAAGAGAAAGGGAGATAATGGGCAGCCTTGTCGAACACCCCTGCCCAGGTCAAAGAAGGGGGAAACCAGACCATTTGCACAAACCGCTGCTCTAGGATTGGAATAAAGAAAGGAAATTAAGGAAATGAATTTGGGACCAAAGCCAAACCACTTAAGGGCAGAAAAAAGATAGGTCCATTCTACTCTATCAAACGCTTTTTCTGCGTCCAAGGCAATAGCTGCTAAGGAGCCTGAAAAGCGAGAGGATTTGGACAAAACGTTAAACAAAAGCCTAGTATTATCTGTAATAAAACGGCCTTTAACAAAACCAGATTGCTCAGGCCCAAGTAAATCAGGTAAAAAGGAGTCTAATTGAGCTGCAAGAGATTTGGCATAAATCTTATAGTCAATGTTGACTAACGGTGGGCGGCCAGCTACGCTCCGTCTGCGGAGTGTGCGTAGTGCCGCCTACTCCGCATTTTGCGGAGCTGGCGGAGCCAGTCGGCACTACGCACGCTCCGCAGACGGAGCGTAGCTGGCCGCCACCCGCCTCCCTCCCGCCCTCCCTAAATACTTTGAAATCAAAGAATCAAATAATTTAAAAAGCACTTACCTTGCCGCCGCTGCCCGCCGCGTCCCCGGGGCTCACTATCTTCCGTCTTCCGTCATCTATACTAATGCGCATGCGCGGGCGGCCGCGCATGCGCATTTTCTCGTGAAAATGCGCATGCGCGGCCGCCCGCGCATGCGCATTAGTATAGATGACGGAAGATAGTGAGCCCCGGGGACGAGGCGGGCAGCGGCGGCAAGGTAAGTGCTTTATAAATTATTTGATTCTTTGATTTCAAAGTATTTAGGGAGGGCGGGAGGGAGGCGGGTGGCGGGGCTGGCGGCCAGTGGTGTTTGCGGAGTGGGGCTACGCGGAGTGCGGAGGTGGGCGTAGTTTCTCGCCCACTTCGCGTAGCTCCGCGAAGCCCCACTCCGCGAACTCCGCCCAGGGTTAATGTTGACGAGGGAAATTGGTCTATAATTTTTACAGTATCTAGAATCTTTACCCTCCTTAGGAATAATGCAAATGTGGGCATCAGCGAAGGTACCTGAAGAACCGCCTAAGGTAACAAAGGAGTCAATAAGAGAATGCAACTTGGGAATCAATAATGCGGAAAAATGAAGATAAAACTCGACAGTGAAACCATCAGATCCTGGAGCTTTATCCTTTTTAAGGGAATTGAGAGCAGAGAGTAACTCTTTCTGAGAAACATCTAAGTCCAGAGAGGTTAAGTCAATGGGAAAATGGTCTGGTTTGCGGATGGTAGAGAAAAAAGCAGAGAGAGATTGAGCAGTAGGATGAGTTTCAGAAGAGTAGAGGGTGGAGTAGAAATGAGAAAATTCATCGAGAATATCAGCATCTTTGTGTTTAGGGGTACCATTGTCATCAAATACAGATTCAATATTGAGCTTATTATGCTTAATGTTTAAGTAATTAGCTAGAATTTTCCCTGCCTTATTTTTCCCACCATAAAATTTAGAACTAGATTTCAACAAGTAAAGAGAAGCATCCTCTGTAGATTTCTTGTTAAATTTTAACTTAGCGTCAATAAGTGCTGTCAAGCTTTCCTTTGAGTGAGAGGTATAATAGGAGTGCTCCAAACTCTTAATCCTGCGGAGGAGGTCATTGGTATGTTTACGTGCAACCTTCCGCTTTGCGGACACAAAACGAATGATGAAGTCCCTAGCCGTGGCTTTGAAGGCATCCCAAATTGTATGGGTCGGAATAGAGGGAGTGTCATTGAAAGTAAACTATTCATTGAAAAAGTCAATGAAAGAGGTGGTAAATTTGGGATCTCTTTGGTCCAGTAACTTTGGGTAGGACATCAATGTTAATAAGAACAGGAGCATGATCAGATAAAAGAATAGGACCAATTTCAGCATGAGTAAGGGATTGTGCAAGGTGATGGGACATAAAAATATAATCAATACGCGATTGAGAATGATGGGAGGGAGAGTAGAAAGTGAATTCTCTAGTTGTTGGATTGCAAAGGCGCCAAGCATCAATGAGTTTATGCTGTGAAATAGCATGGGTGAAGAGTTTATGGGGCTTGTTTGGAATAAAAGAGGTCTTGGAGTTGAGGTCCAAGAAAGGATCGAGAGGTTGATTACAATCTCCCGCTAGGATAAAATGATCATCTATAAGATTAGTGATGCGAGTAGCCATCTCACGCCAAAAATTGGGATGACCACATGTAGGGGCATAGATGTTAAGGAGGGAGAGTGGAACACCCCTCAAGGAAAGCTTGACAAAAGACCATCTACCGTCAGAATCAAAATCAGTTTCTAAAACAGAATAAGTAAGAGATTTACGAATAAGGATAGCAACTCCATTCCGCTTACCATCTCCAGGCGCAAAGTGTACCTCTCCCACCCATCCTCTCTTAAGCTTAACAGATTCTATTTCAGTTAAATGAGTTTCTTGTACAAAAGCGAAATCTACATTCAGTTTAGCAAGGTGAGAAAGGATTCGTTGCCTCTTAATGGGAGAATTAAGACCTTTGACGTTCCATGAAACAATACGTACCGACATTAAAAAAGTAGAACAGATGGAAATTCACTACAATAAGAGCTGACAGTTAAAGTATGAAAGAGACATAAAAAGAAAAGGAGAAGAAGCAAAAAAGATGAAGAAGTAGAACATAACTGGATATGATGAGATCGAAGAAGGAAAAGAAAAAACGACATCTTGAAGAAAAAAAGAAGAAGAAAGGGTAAAAGGAATAAAGGAATAAGGGTATTTTCAAAGAGGGACATGTCCGTAAGGAAATATACTTACAGTTAGGGGAGGTGAGGGAACACGAACAGGAAGGGGAATCAAACGTGTAAGACGGGGAGGATAGAGCCAACTGGAGGAGACAGGACAATCCGGGCAAGCGAACCACCCGACTGGGAAAACATGAAGTTGTAGGGATTATCTGTAAAAACAGAAGAAAAGCTTTAAGGGAAGAAGCTAAACAGAACAATCAAATGAACAATGCGAAGGATGTATCAATAAAGGCAATATATATAAAAGCGGAGAAAAGAGAATGAACATGATGAACAACAAGAGTAACATGAAAAGAAGAAACAAGAACACAAAGCAGAAATAAGTATAATAAGAATAATACATCTATGCAAAAACCTATGCAGATAATACTGAATGGCGAGGGAGTAAATGTTACATTAGCCACATAAGTCAAGGAGGAAATGCCGAAGAGGGACCAGAAGTATCCATAGTCGGTGCTTGGCAGGAGTTTAGGAAGCTCTGGAGTCGAACAGGATCTTCGTAGGTCGTCGTCTTGTTGTTATATGTGACTCTAAAGAGACATGGATGGAAGAGCCCATAGCGAGCACCAATGGAGCGGAGTGTAGGTCTCATGTCCAAAAAGGCTTTGCGACGGTTGGCCGTAGCTTTAGCGTAATCCTGCGCAAAGAACAAGGAAGATCCAGACCAAGTGAGACGAGGAGCGGCTCTAGCTGCTGAGAGGACCTTCAGAAGGTCCGTGTATTGTAAGAAGTACATGATGACACCCCTGGGCTTTGCTGAAGGAGACGTAGATGAAGGGGCTCGACCAAGCCTGTGAGCCCTTTGTATGTTGAGAGCGGTGTCCTCTGGAAGATGCAGAACTTTGGGAAGGAAGGATTTAAAGAAAGCAATAGGATCACTCCCCTCGCAGCCCTCCACAAGGCCGTAGATTCGCAAATTGTTGCGTCTGTTCCTGTTTTCAAGGTCCTCAACCTGTTTTTGAAGAGAGGAGACCTGAGAGTGTATATGGGCGGTTTTAGCAGATGATTCCTTAAGCGTGGAAACACTGTGTTCCACGGATGTAACCCTTGCCTCCATTTGAGCCCAGTTATCGGTTAAGACCTGTAATTTGGCATTAGTTTCTTTCATGAAAGGGGGGAGTGCCCTTATCTCTTCTAACAATAAGTCAATAGAGGCAGATGGAGCTGAAGCGAAGGCTGATGGCGAGGGTGGGTCTTTTTTGAGTCTCTTAACTGTATTTTTCCCATTGGGTTGGGGAAGGGGTTCCATGGCCGACTTCGACATAGGAGCAGGAAGTTCTGGAGAAGATTCTAGTCGGGCCAACGCTGAGAAGACCTTGGAGTTTTTAATGATGTTGCGCTTTGAGGTTTTGGTGACGCAGTTTGTTGTAAGTTTGCCCATCAGGGTCGCAAAGTACAACCTAAACAGCAGCTAATAACAAAAAGTAGAGGAGATCACTGACCATCCGGTATAAAGAATCACTGATATGAGGAGAAGGTATATACCAAAAGCATTAGTGGCCAGAAAGTTGAATCGGCAAAATCATGGCATGCTTGGAAATCATAGGGAGCAGAAACAGGAGCCAAGCGCAAGGACTGCGAAAACCATGAAAAGAAGGAGTCGCCTGCACGAGGATGCACTCTTTCAGTCAAGAATAGCCAGTAAGTCCATGCATCTTATGCTGCTGATGTAAAGGGTGAAAGTTGCTTCCAATTGAAATGAGAAAGTTTTTAGTCACAAGAGAAAAAACTTTTATAATGCAATGGGTTTTGCTGCGCCGGCAGAATTGTGTCAGAAACCAATGAAGGCAGTGAATGGACAAAATGGCCGCTGGTGCGCAGAGGAGAAAAAACAAAGACAAATGCCTCTTAGAAATATCAGGGGCCGTTATAGGAGACGTAAGCAGTCATTTAGTAAACATATGGGGCCCACCATGAGGAACAGGAACGTTGCCAAACATAAAAAGAAGTGTTCCTGAAGCGCCGATATAGCAGCTGTGAAGAGCGCCGTGTAAAGTGATTACACAAAATGGCGGCCGCGGCCGTCAATAAAGCCGCGATGCAAACGGCGTCACCTGGTTCATGGTGAGTAGGAGCATAGAAGCTCAAGCGAGGGATCGCATTCTGCTCGGGATGGATTCCGACGTCTAAATCTTCTTTCGGCGATGGAAAATCCGACGCGGTTCAGTCAGAGAATCCCAGCCGTAGCAGAGCGCTCACGCCTGCACCGACCATTGGCAATTCTGATCTGGAGGCTTGTGTGTGCCAAGGATAACCAGATTTTTTCTGTGATTGGGACTTTATGTGACTTTCCTGAAGAAGGTGTTGGCCAAAAAAATAGGGCCCACTGAAACACGTTGATGCTGTTTGAAGAAAACTGCGTAAAATCTGTGGTGGCAATTGTATTGGATAAAAGCATTTGGATAAATATCTACATCTGCTACAATTGATCTATGCTTGATTTTGTGGTTTTCTCTGGTAATAGGAATCATTTTTTCCTTTTTTATGTACCCAATTTTGTGTACCATTATTAGTTTTGTGTACAAATGTTTTTTTTAAAGATTTTACTTTGCTCTTTTGCTGATGTTTTTAATATCATTGTATAGTCCTGGTTTGGGACTGTTATACATTTTACTGTGTATTGTGATATATATGGTACCTATTAACTATGAATACATTTGTATACATTTTTTGGGGGTCTGTATTTTTCAGATTTGTCTTCTTTAATTACATCCTTTATGTCCATCGTTATCCTACTGGTGTTAGGCTACCTGTGTATAAGTGGTGTGGTAAGTGTAAATAAATCCAAAGGTTTTTTTTATTTGACTAAGGGCTTGCTCCACTAAACCAGATATTTGTATTCACCTGTGTTGCGGATCTTTTGAGGGGACACCCTGTGTTGTGGATTGAAAAACGGCCCATCCTGCCCTGAAAGAACCCCGCCGCATGGAAGCGGACTAAGCTGATGCCAACTGGTATGCAGCAAGATTTGGACAGGTGAACGGGGTGAGGCAAGTCATATGGTGCATGTGAAATTGTCCCTCATGCAGTTCCATGCAAGCACTATACTTGAGTTGGAATACTACACCTACAGCCAAAGGCTTGACAGAAATACTCCTCTGGGCAGATCTGAGATTGGATTGACAATGTGGCAAACCAGTGGATGAAAGAGGCTGATCCAAATAAGCCAATAGTTGGAAGGGGTTGGCCCAAGGCTCACTCGATGTGGATTGTCAGCAGTAGGTCTTGTAGATAGTTGCACTTTTAGCTTAGACCTAAGATCGGAAGTTGAGATAGGTTGCTCCTAGTCCTCATTTTTCTGTGCTACATGGCTCAGTCTCCATCCCCAGCATAAAAATCTGGAAGCAAGCTTGGTGGTGGTACCTGTCTCACCTGAGGAGAAGCAGTTGAGAGCTAAAAGGAAGAGAATTAGGTTGGGAACAGCTGGATATCCGGGACCAAATGCAAAAATAACAGGAGGACTAGGACTAAGAGGACAAGCATGATGAAAAGCAGGACCAGAGGTCAGACTAAGAAGGGCCAAGAGGGTCAGGACAATGGAAGCAAAGCAGAAACAGAGCCTAGGAGAGCCAGGATCAAAATGATCAGGGTCAGGACGACCGAATGTAAGAAGACTAAAATAAAAAAAAAGGACTATTGGATGAAGACTGGGACAATGAAGACTAGGTGGACAAGGACCATGATGAACAGGATTAGAAGGACCAGGACACGGACCACAGGTACCAACATCAGGAGCAGCAGCATCGTGATGATTAGGACTTAGAAGACAAGGTGGAGTAAAAGGACAAGATCAGGGCCAGGATGTCTGTGAACAAGGTAAGGATCTGGAACAGGCCCATGACCAAGAAGATCAAAAGTAGGAGGACCAGGAACACAGGGAACAGGAGAATTAGGGACAGGGACAGGATCAGGAGAACCACGAGCCAAAAAGAGTAGCATGATCAGGACCAGGAGTACCATGAGGACAAATACCCAGGAAGATCTAAAACATCAGGTCTAAGATGGTCTTTATCAGTTAACTGGGGTAAGAAGGAGACGAAGACCATTAGGACCAGGACCATGATGACTGGGAAAAGGAATACTATGTGGATCCTGGCTTGGTGAACCTGGACCAGGAGGACCAGGTGAATAGGAGGAGTCGGACTGCTAGGGCCAGTATGACTAGGGGGACCAGGGTCAAGGAGGCCAGGATAAGAAGGACCATGAACTGGCCAAGACCTGAAGGAGGACCAAAAGCAGAAATGCCTAACTGTGAAGACCAGGTGGACAAGAACCAAGCAGAAGAGAAGGTTCAGAACTTGGAAAATCAGGGCTAGTTCAGGACCAGTAGGAAGAAAACCAGGTGGCTGAGGAGACGTACCAAGATAAGAAAGAGGAGGAGGAGGATCAGCGGCAAGTTAATGGGGATCTGGACCAGAATAGCGAGGATCAGAACCACGAGGAAGAGGACCAGAGCCAGGGGAGTACCAGTAGTATGAGGACAGCCAGAAGCACCAGGATCAGGGGGACCAGGAAGGAGCCAGAACCATGGGAAACCCAGGAAGAACACCAAAAGCTGGAGGATGAGAGCCTGAAGGTGGAGAAGAGCTCATAAGAGGGGGGCAAAGAGGAATCTGAAAAACAGCAGAAGGACCAGGATATGGAGGAGGACCAGGAGGAAGAGGTGTAGGACTGGGAGTATGAGGATGAGACCACTAGGTCTCGTTTATAAGGATGTGCTGTTAGTTACAGAGACCACATATCCTATTAACCACTCTTAGTTAATCGTCATAGACTAAAGACCCTTTAGCGATGGGCTTTAAATGCGATGAAAAAATTGAAGGTCTCTCAAAGGGGCGTGGTCGATGTAGTTAAGGGCATAGCTTATAAACACAAACAAAAAATCTGTGCTAGCATAATAGGCCGACTGGTATTTTGCTGTTTCTGTCATTGCTTCCAGATATTAAATACAACAAGTAATATTACACCTACTACAAGCAGGGTCGGCTTTAGCGCTGTTAGCATCCGGGTGCGACAATGACTTTTAGCGCCCCCTATATCCCATGACCGCCTCCTCGGATTCTCTCACTACCACAGGGCAAAAGTCCCCCTCATCTCTCCTAACATAATATATGGCTAAACACAGCGCCCTCCTCAGGTCAGCGCCCAGTGCGGTTGCACCGGTTGCACTGCCCTAAAACCGGCCCTGACTACAAGCCAGGACTATTGGCTTTGTCAATGGTGGCTTTTAGTTGCATAAGATAAATAAGCAATAACTATGGCGTCGTTGTATATAAAATTAAAAATGCTTCCGTTCTGAAATGATGAGGACGTGAAAGTAGTATAACCAGCCTCTTTGAAGTTACATCAAAGGCAGTGAAGGGTGGCACTGCTGCAGAGTTAAGATGTATTTTTCACCCTCAGGTTGAGGGTAAAAATGGAGAGCCCGAGAGAGACCCGTCTCAACACCTGCTTTTTAGAGCGGTCTGTCCTGAGCACCAGGCAGGACCCGGCCCACTTAAAGCTCTGCCTTTAGCAAACGCACTCGTTTTTCAGCCGACTGAAACCAGTGCATAAACGCCGTGAAATATCTTGAAATACGGCATGATCATGTGGTCAATTGAATAAACCAGAGCAGCTTTACTCTCACGTTTTGTCTTGTTGGCTATTTCTCTGCGGGGAGTTTATCAAATATAATGTGTAGGCCGCTCATCATGACATCACCCCTCGTATCATCACTCCTCGCGATTCCGCCCACCTTCAACCACACCCGAGTAAGGGATCCCAGTGTAAACTTTTTTCCATTTCTAGCTTAGCACTGCATTTTCCCCTGAATTTTTGACATTAATATTTTTCAAGTTATTTGCCACAGCATATTAAAGTGAAATTATGTCAGGGCTGCCAAATGAATGAGGGGGGTTGGTATTTTATGGCATGCTACGTACACGGTTTTCTTCTGGGCCGCCCAACGCTCCACAGCGAGATGCTTACTTTTGTCTAAGCGCAGATTTAGACTCAGATTGTACTGCAATGCACCACGGCTCTATAAAATAAAACGCAGAGGTGCCCTTGCGTGCTCCGCCGCATACACTGGCTACGCCCTATGGGTTCCTGCGGCACTTCTCAAAGGCGAGCAGCAGAAGCCGAGGGGGGGAGTGGGGGGGGGGGGGTTGGGCCCGGGGTGGGGGGCGCAGGTCTTCGTGGGCCCCTCTGCTGCAAAACTAAAATGCACTGAGTGCTCCTCAGCAACGGGTGTAAGAGTGTTGCCGATGCATCTGTTAATACGCGCTGATGCTTAGCAAAAGGGTACCTTTTTTTAGGTTGGTAAACAGGTGAACCGGAAATGGCAGCACCTATAATGAAGAGCACAGGCGGCATCGCATCAATCAAGATGCTCTTTGTGAAAGAGCACGGAGGTGCCAGGGGAGTAGCTGTGATTAGTGCAGCAGGTGCAGTGGCACCTGGTGGCATGGTAACAGGCGGTATGCCTGTATGTCAATGTACACTGGGGGGTTCGATAGAACCGTTTTTAGGTTTCGCTGGGGGGCGGAGCCGTTAGGCTCCTCCTCCAGAGAAATCTATTGAGTACAGTAAGCACTATGGAACACGACCCCCAGTCCCATTGGCTAGCTCCATAAATGGAGCCTAGCCATTGGACGAGGGGCCTGTCCATCAATGCCGGACCAGACACGGGGGCGTTCCCGAGATTCTTTGGCTTTTGCCGACGTCACGCGACGCCGGGAACGCCCCCGAGTCTGGTCCGGCCGGGCCGTGCTTGCTGCTGTCCTGGGCATCGTGAGTGTTTTTCCCCGGCACGTTTCCCGCCTCCCTCCCGCCGTTCGTGTTCTCTCCCGCCCCCCTCCCCCCTCACGCCCCCTGTGTCCTCTCACGCCCCCTCCCGCCGTCCGTTCCTCTCCCGCCCCCCCGTGTCCTCGTAGGTGCTGACCCGGGAGCCGCACTGCCATAGGCTGACTCCCGGGTGCTTTGGAGGCTCGCCCGTTCTGCCGAAATGTTGCAAATAGACATCAGAAACATTTTTTTTTAAACCCAATCTTTAATGGCGGGCGCGCAACCGCAATAACTACCTAAAACCCTTGGTGAGGGAGGAACAGAAAAGTGATCCCCTCCCAAGATGGTACCAGCATAGTGACTAAATAAATCGTAATTTCGATGGCCAAACCCTTCGTTCTGAAGTGCTGTTTGAGACCTTATAAGGGCCGAGGAGCTTGTCTGAGATCCCGCCTTCGCTAAAGGGTACGAATGGAAAAGGGACAAGCGTCGCTGTGATCTGGAAGCGGCCATCTTTGGTGGGAAGAACATGTTTTAGCATTTTGATAATAATTATTCAGTATTTTTCCAATATAGGCAGATTATTACAAAGCGCGAAATTCTAATCCTCTAATCAGACCCTGTCTCTCGGTCTACAATGCTAGATTCCGTAGTAACTTCAGGCAGTCCACACCACTCAGTTATTGATGCACAACACTTGCCCTCTTATTGAAAAAGTATCATATCCCGACCATAAAACCAACCAATGATATTTCAGTAACTCCTCCTCCTACACGCCCTCGCTTGTTCCACACCTCCTATTCCCCTCCGGCCCCACATTACCCTGCGCGCCTAGCCCACCCTCCTGTCACCCACCCCTCTTGCCCCACCCTCTAGTAAGCCACGCCGGGGATGCCGGGAGGGCGGTGGGTGCCGGAAGTGTTTGCAGTCTGAAGTAACAGCGACCGAGAAGGAGGTGAGGGGGAGAGCAGAGGAGGGAGTGGAGCCCCGTGGGTGCAGTCCAGGTGGAGGAGGGATACGTGGCCCGGGGGGGATTGTGGCCAGCACTGGCTGGAGGGGCAGCAGGGTGGGTGAACAACACTGGGGTCATAACTCTGTGCTGCACTTGGTTAGAGGGCTGCGGTGGAGGCATTTATGATCAGGATGAGGCGAAGGTGCAGGAGATGGCAGCGTCCAGGAAATGGGCATGTAAAGCGTTAGCACCGAGTTGATGACATAATGGGTGGGGGGACTCGTGAAGGCATTAGAATGAGGAGTGGAGAGGAAAGGCAAGAATGGAGCTGTAGTAGGAGAGGGCATGAGAAGTGAGCGGTATCTCGAGCAGTGTGGGTGGACTAGAAGGTAATGGGCGTTGTCACTGGAGCGGCGAGGTAGTGTTTAAAGAGAGGGGAAGTGAAATAGGTGTAGCGGTGTAGCACAGTGTGTAGACGAAAAGAGTACGGTGCCCCATAAAGTCTTCATGTTTCCTGCCTTCGCTTTATAAGTATACCATAAGTAGTTTACGACTTTATTCTTCCTTTCCTTGTTATGTTCCTCATCATCCTTCCTAGACCCTGTGACCATATCTTTATTGTCTGAATCGTGTTCGTGTCATAACTATGCAGACCTTTAGTGCTGTTACATCTGAACTTTGACTCTCATAGTGTCCTGTGTTATTCTCTGACGCCTTTGCCTGCCAGTTTTGTACCTTCCTGTCTTCTATATTTCCTTTTGGCGTATGAATGTCCCTTTTATGGCCTTATGGTTGTCTTGTTTTTGTTGTCTGTCTCCAGTCTCTCTTTATCGTCCTGGAGATGTATTTCACAGGACTGGTCATGATGCTCCATGTGTGCCATCTAGAACCGCACACAATTCTCCAGATGAGTACTATAAAATATGCTGTGACTCATGCCCAGATCTGGACCTGATGCTCAGGCTTGGTCTCTGTACTTGGATTGTGTAAGCCTGGAGCACTGCTTATATTGGTTTATAGAGGACTTGGGGCAGTGATCCATTTTGGTGAGGAAACATGTCTCCAGAGAAGCATATACTAGTGTGACTCACTGCATAGCACCAGTACAGTTGGGCGTGACTGTATAATGAGTTCTTGTGTATTTTGATTATAGGTATATCCCCAGAACGCCATGCTGCTTGCGCATATTCCACCTGTGCATGAAGGGGCAAGCCTGGGGAGTGCCAGCGCCACATTAATCTGATAGCCACACTAGATTACATGAAACGCTTTAAAGGGACATATGGAGCAGTTCCAAGGTACCAGCATGGTAAAAAACAAATAACTGCACGTCTGCCTCTTACGCTTCATCATCCAACACACTGCTACGCCTTGTGTCCCATACCATGATAACCGCACCTCAGTGGTCGTTACGCACAACATGGAAGCACTTCCCACATGGAATCAAAACCGAAAGAACAACCTTCTATCCACACTACCGACATGGTGTAGTATAGTGCTTATGAAGGCAAGCACTTCAGCGCCCCACATAAGGTGAAGTGTTTCAATTGGCAAAAGATTAGTTGGGGGATCAAGAGGCTTGGCATGAACTAAATCCACTGTTTCATTGTGCGAAAATCGAGTAATCCTAATTTCTGTTTGGCTTGGTATCTAACCCACAACGTGATGTAGGAAATATGAGCAATGGGGATAGGTTGTTGCCATTTAGACTGCGATGGGATAGGATAGTACTCGATATGGCAATACCAATAAGATTTCAAATCTGTAACTCTATTTAAATGTTTGATTTTTCGACACACTGCAAAAGCATGTTTGATACTGTTCTTGTAGTAGCTGTCAGCTGAGCAGAACACATTTTTGGTTTGTATTTTTATTTTTGTAGTTCATAGTATTTCTATTGGATTTTTTTTAGCATGGAGATAGTTTGTCGAGGTCTTGATGCTGTAACAGGAGCATGTATTATTTTACCATCATTTCTATTTATGTTGGGTGAAGTGCGTTGTTAAAGAGTGACAAGAGGGCTAAAGACGTGTTTGCCCGTGTTTGGTGAAAAAGGCTAGATGGATATCTCGACGGGATGCACCCATAATTCAAGGTATTCACGTATATTCTAGCCTGGCATTGTAAGTGTTTTTGGTGACTTAAGAAGACTACAGCGCTGCTTCGCAGTCTGAGGCGCTAACTCGACCTCACGGACTCCGCGGCCCCACCGCCCGCCCCTCCTTCGGGGAAGGCGCGAGTGGTTTTGCTGTGAGTCCCTAGAGCAGGAAGTCAGATTGTGGTTTTCTTGCAAGCTTGCAACACTTCCCTTTTTAGGTTTCGCTGGGGAACGGAGCAGTTAGGCTCCACCTCCAGAGAAATCTTATGTTTCTTAGTGTGTACTCTTAGTCCCTCCCTCTGTTTCATTGGCTAGCTCCATAAATGGAGGCTAGCCATTGGAACAGAGAGGCGTCCGTCATGGCCGGAGGATACACGGGGGCGTTCCCGAGATTCTTTGGCTTTTGCCGACGTCACGCGACGCCGGGAACGCCCCCGAATCCATCGACACGTGTTTGGTGCAGACTGAAGGTTTGTGAGCCTTCCCCGAGCAGAGCGCACTAAAATAACCTGTGTGCAGCTTCACCACCGCGAGCCGGGATCAGTAAACCCCCGACGAAGGGCCCCGTACCTTGCTGGTACCAACGCGACCGAAAACGAGCCCGCTGCTCTCCGATTGGACGGGAGAGCCGAGCCCCCTCACCAAACGCCGCCACATCTTTCCCTCTCAGCTTTCTTTCTTCCCTCTTACAGTTTCGGTTTCTCTCGTTCTCTCACTCTCTCTCCCCTCCTGCCGTCTCTTTTCCTCTCACCCCTCCTCTTTCCTCGCTCAATCTGTGCCCCTCGTGTCTGCTCTCTCTGGTCACCAGAAGAGACAGCGCCTCCCACCGCCGCAAAAGCGCCCGCCATAGAAAGAGCGCAAGGGACAGGAAACGAATAAACAAGGGAAGGAAAGACACACAACCAAGAGTGGAACACTTAAAGCTGCTCCAGAGAGGGGGAGCCGAGCAGGTCCGCCTGGAAATGTACATGTGTAGAGACACTTCCTCGGGAAGGTCCCCCCTCCCCCCGATCAGACCCTTTCAATTATTCAATAGCTAGAGCAGACCAAGTGACTGCCAGGTGCAATACATCAGGCTTAGGAAGGGCTTTCATTAGATTCGGAGAGATTCACGCTGCTCTCTCCCTCCCTCCCTCCGCCCTCACTCCTGTGTGGGTGGCTCTGTGTGTGTGTGGGTGGCTCTGTGTGTGTGTGCGTGTGGGTGCAAATGCAATAGGTCTCACATTTGCGAAAGATTAAGCTATTGGCATTGTAAATGACAATGCCATTTATTTATCTGTTTTCAAAACCAACACATAAATAAAAAAAATTGTCATTTACAATGACAATAGCTCTAACTTTTACAAAGGCGAAACCGTTGCATTGTAAATGCTTGTTTTTCTTGTCTGCATTAGGGCCAATAGAATCCTTGAACAACTAAGGGAGAGAGTTTGCTGATGCCCAGTCGCAGAACACACCAGGATAAGGTACCTGCCGCGGGCACCACCTGCTCTGCGCTTGGCACTGATGGATCAGAACAAAAAGATTTCATTCGTCTTTGCCCAGCGCGGGAGCCAATGGCGATTTGCTATTCACTCCTCCCTTTATTGCTAAGTGCAGCTGGGTACATTTTGCCGTTCTTGTGAGATCCGAAAATATTTCCGTGAAGTTCGGTCGCTTCGTTAAACAAAGTCCCCGAAATACATTTGTGGGACAAAGGCAACAAAAAAAAAAGTTCCTGAGTTCCACATTTAACAACAAACGGGTACAGGCTGACATTCCATTAAAAATACTCCACACTATAACTTCAAAGAAAGGCAGTAAAGTGGGAAGAATGTGAAGTATACGGGGATGAGGCTACAGAAGGGGGTGAGGCCGAAGGGAAGTTTAAGGGACAGAGGAAGCAACAGAGGATACTCGACACTGCAGCAAAATAGGACAGCGGGTTCATGTTCCTGCTGACAAGATTTAAAATAAATATTTTTATTGGCATTTAATTAGAATCATACAAACATGCATAGAAGAGCAGAGATCAATCCATGAGACACATATTGGAGTAAATCAGGCTACAGTTTCAACGTCTCTTCACTTCCACTGGCAGTAAGAAACGGGTAGTGACATATAGTAATGTCCAAGTAAACAAAGACCGTTTCATAATTCCAAAATCCCCAGGTCTCAGTGAATCCCGCGTTCTGCATAATGCCAACTATTAGTGTGGACAAGTAATAGTTACGACAGTTCTGTAAATTATGAACATTAAGTGCTCTTTGCATAAATTGACAATTGGGAGTTGTAGTTTTGGTCCCATCTGTGCCAAAGATGATAGGCACAAAATGAAAAGGAAATAACTAGGCAAAGGAAGGGAAAAAAAACAATGACAAAACTGTCCCGAGGGTCCGAGTATTGAAAGGGACCCATTGTAATTTGCATGTCTCTAAGGGTCCCAGATCATTAACATCCATACGCTAGAGGCGGGGAGGAAAGGCAGGCGCTACAACACCAGGCCCCCACAGTCAAATAGGTTTCAATTAGTCATCTAGACCATTTCAAGGGCATTCCTCAGTACCCTCACCCTGTTGAGGGTCCTCCTCAATGTCCCCATCTCCATTACCATCCTTCCGCCATCCCACGCTCCAAGCACCTGCGCCCAAAGGTCCGCCATAGGGTGAGGCCTGATCCCCGCACATCCTCTCTAACAAGTGCTCGCTCCTCTGCCCGGGTCCATATGTCAAAATCCCTCTCCCATGTCTCCATCACAGGACCCGTCTTGGCATTCCATCGCATTGCTCTGCGCCTTCTTGCCAAGACCAATGCTAGGCCCAGAAACCGAGTGCCAACTTAGCACGCCTTGGGTCTGGGAAACAATCCTAAGAGGCACCTGACAAGATTTTTGTAACCTGCAGATGACAGATACACTTTGACAAGAAACACCCCAGTTTCCCCCATTTGAATGTTGACAGAACGTGTACTATAGTGAGGGGATACATGTACAAATGGAAAACTTAATTAGAGGATAGTCTTTGTAAAAGGTCAATCTGATGTGGGCAAATTCAGTTGCATGTGGGGCGGTTCAGTGCATGACAACTGTCATCATTCTGAAACTACTACAATAAGTGACATCGAGGCGGACGACTTATTAATAAAACCTTGGAGACTACTTTACTTTGTAGTACCTCTGAAAAGGTGGACGTGGCCGGGGCAATACGTCAGTGACAAGCAAAGCAAGCCTGAGTCAGTCTTTCATATCTTCTAAAGAGTTAATTGACACATTTTGGCTTTGTGGTCTTTCATGAACAAATATAAATTGTACTATGATTAGTTAAAAATCTGAATATGGATATTCTTGTAAAAAGCTAAATCATGCACCCACAGCCCCATGAAAAAGATATAGCCACCTAGCCTGTGCTATGACCAGAACTCAATGGCGTTGCCCGACTACTTAACCCCTTGGGCGCGGCCGCGATTCTGCACCTGTGCGGCACATTCCAATCGCGGGTGCGGTCTTGACGGCCGGGAGCCGTCATCAGCACACGAGTACTGTGTGCCATGACGGCTCCTGGCCGTCATCAGCATGGAAAGGGTTAAGGCCTAGAAGCACCTCTTGCTGCGGCCAGAGTTCAGTTGACTTTGACCAGCTTGATCCAGTTAGCCCTTCCATAAAATTCAGCCTTATTAATAACCACTCTGCCTTGAAGCCCTCGCTGGACACCTATGTCCTTCCTTCTTATGAAGTACAACTTAGTTTGCCTCACTCAACCATAGGGCCTCATTTACAGCTTAACTGATGGTAGGTAATTCATCCGTCAAGGTGGTGGAGGACACTACAGCTGCCACCTTGACGGACCACCATCTGTTACATTTAAAGATGACTGCTGGCCCAGAGGCTCTCTCCAGAGATGTTGCTTAAGGGAGGTGTATGGAGCAGGACACCTCCTAATAAATTCTTAGTCTGTTCTTGGCCTAATAGGCAGATCAGCGAACTGCAGCAAAAGTGATATTAAGTCACTGCTGCTGCAGACTGGGTAGAGGTCGGTGAGACAACATATTGTAATTGTATTTAGATAGTGTTTACTATCTCTGAGGATTACGAGTTTGGCAGTGTGGGAGTCTGCCGCCATGCCACTGCCCCGCTTCCACACCGCCAAACAGGGCCACTGCCCGCCTGCCAGATTACGAATGAAAATGTGGTCTAGCGGGAGGGAGGCATGGCGGTACCATGGCGGTTCGGTAAAAAGGCGCAATGTGAGCCTTAATGCTGCATTACAGCGGGACCGCCACAGCACAATTGTGATCATTTTTGTGATTATTTACATGACTTGGCATAAAAATGCTGGCCAAAACAATGGTCAAAGTTTCAATCCTCCTAAAATAGCTTGGATGTTTAAAGTACCTGAAACCAGAGCATTGCATGTGTAATGTTAGACCTAAAATTTGTGATCAATTCAGATAGCTTAATGGGGGAAAGTTTTGTAATCTTTGGCCTCAGTTGCGCCTTCCTTTTGTGTCTACTTAAAGGCCAATCCTCATTTCTGCCCCGGAGTGGTATTAAGGGTGTTCATTTGGACTCATCGCCCATCCTCATGCTGCCTCCGCCTGGTGCATCTACTCTTTCGATAACAAGCTCCATTCAAGTCATTGCATTCTGGTGGCCTGTTAATGAGGAGATGGGTCAATGTATTGGGTACATGCCATTCAGATGGTTCAGTGTTTGCTAAATCAGAAATTAATCTAGCTCAAGCCCCAACTACATATCATCCCACAACAACAGTATACATCAGACACAATTCCTGTCATCATTTATACATAACAGCACAAAGTCATACATTTGGCCAGGTGTTTGATCCCTCAGTGATACATCATTTCAAGTTATACTGATACATTATATCCTACAATTATTATCCATTGTGACAAGGTTAGATTAAACCTACTACTTCCACAAACACTTACAATGCCAGAACTTAGCAACCCCTTGAAGCAGAGCAATGGACAATTGTACACCTGAACAGAAAAAACACAAACTACAGTGTTCTTCGGTGCACAAATGCACAACGCAATCTTCATATCTTTACATTTGTGATGTCATTTCTTAATTTCCCACAAAAAGGGGAAGAAAGAGGTATTATCGATTCCGTGATGTGTAGATCTCCACAGTGTACAAAAGTTTTAAAGTCCAGGCAGTTTCAAACTTTCTTCTCTTGAAGGATGAGGTGCCTAAGGTAATTACACACTGCTTGACATTCTGCAGCATCTTTAACTATTTGTTTAGCTTTCACCTAGACTGCATTCTATGACTCCTCTCTTCTTCCAAGCATGGTCTGCTGCTGGGCCTGGGCTGCTAACAGGCCTGCTACTAGATCTGGTATCCCCATGTTAGGTAAGGGCTTATGCTAGGCTGCTCTCCTGGGCCTTTCTGCCCTTCAGTGCTGTGAGGAGGAACTGGATAAGAGTGGGCAACTTAGCCGAGACCATCTCACAGAGGCACTACACTGACTGGTCTATCTTTTCCAAATAGTTAAAAATACATTTCCTTCACCTTGTCCTGCACCATCATCCAGTGGACCCAGCTCACCCCAATCCTTTTCAGTTGGGTACATCTTGTTGCTAGTTGGGAAATCTCAGTCTCATCCCTCCCCCCACCCCAGCATTATTGACCAAGTTACACTCCTGGTCATCTGTATATTGAAAAGAACCGCTGTCACAGCCATTCCTTTTAAATGTAAACAATGTTTAGGGTCAGCCACTGTAGGTTTAATAGCATTTTACCAAACTTAACAAACAATACTGTTTTTTTAAAACAAACTCCCAAAGTGTGAGCTTGTTTCATAAAAAACAAAAACTAATGACCACCATTCCTCGGAGCTTACTCCCGGAGTGTGGGTGCATTATTTCTTCTGTGCCTCACCACATGGTTTTTCTTGGCAGTGCCGGACAGGAAAAAAAAGATATTACACCATCCACCCTTATTAGGTCAGACAGTGTAGTGTCCTTCCTCCTTCAGCCTCCACTCCATTGAGCTGTCTGAGGGAGTTTTCTGTCAACTGAGCCAATTAGGGCTCCATCAACCGTAAAACTGAGGTCAACTCATCCCTAAGTGAGCAAGGCAAACCTAGGACTTTGCAGGCAGGATATTAATCACATTTGCGATGGAGTACCCTGTGCACCAAACTCTAAATCAGGGCCATAGTTTGGTGACAGCTCTAGGACTTCTCACAATGACCTCTTGCCCCAAGTCTCCAAATTATCATTGAGAACAGATATGGCAAGATATTGGGAAGTGTAGCTCTAATATACACTAACTACTTGACATGCGCTGGCTTTCTGTCAGTCCTTATAGGTCTCATTGCAGTGTAGTTTGCTAACCCTCACAACCCAAGCTTCCTGGAGGAGGTTTTTCACCAATAGGCTAAAACTAGCAAAACCCTCATGATGTTTGACTAGAGTGTATGGGACTATACACCAGAGTGCTTCACATAGGTGGTAGGTGGCTCGACACGTACTGTTGAAAATAAAAGATTATAGGGACGTTATAGTTAGGATCACATTTCACTCTTACAAAACCATAGAAATTCAGCAGTTATAGTTTCCTGAGCTAACTATAACCTTTGTCCCCCAATGCACTTTTTATGACCTCATATATTACATCACTCATGAATGACATAGTCAGTGACATCACTTATGACATCACTGATGGCATCTCAAATGACATCACTGATAACATCATCAGTGACTGTGTTTCCTAAAGGTTAATGAGACTTAAAGATACATACAAAGCTTCTGCATAAGTTAAAATACTAATCTTTATGTACTACTATTGAGTAATATTATGCTTTTTATATTCTAACATATATGATCTGAGTGGCTGTGTGACTGTGTGTATCAATGTGTGAGTGGGTCTCTAAGTAGCTGTATGGGACTGTCAGTAGCTGTGTGAGAGGCTGTATAGGTCTGTGAGTGGGTTTGTGGTTTTGTGGCTGTGTGGGTGGTTATATGGGTGTGTTTGCAACGAACAGTAGTTGCGATGTCCCCGCGATGGTACACGGGGGGTTGTGCTGGTGGTCGTGGTGTCATAGCGAATTTCGTGCACGGTTTAAAAAATCTATTTTGGACACATAACTTGTGTCACTAACACCCCCATTTCTCAACCATGAGGTCAGTGTATCTCCACCTTGACCTCCTATGAGGGGTTTCACAAACCTTTTCTGCCCCGGAAACCATTCCTGATAGATAAAATGGCAGCCACAACTTTCTGTTCAGGTTGCGTCCAGCCAATCAGAGCACTACTGTTGGCGTGTTTATTCGCGATTCATAGCGAAACCCCAGTGGCCAGAGATATTACTATAATTTTAAACTTACATTTCTCAACAACTACTGAACGGATTTACATCAGATAAAAAAGGGCTCTTCCTAGAACCTAAATCTACCTCCCTGCCAAATTTGGTGTAAGTCTGTTCAGCGGTTCAGGCTGTAGGTGTGGCTAAAGAGTCCTATGGGAATTAACAGTACAAACGCAACCTTATTTCGTGCCCCAAATTCTCGTTCCCCACTGCACGGATCCTACCCAAACTTTCCATAACAATAGAACGCACCTTGACACTTTTTGGGGAAAATTTTAGGAAGATTGGTATAACAATATTAAAATTATAGCCAAGATAAAAAAGGGGCGTTATCAAATTGCAGTGCTTTATTCAAATCACATTGATGTAGCAACCAGTCAGGGCTGGCCAGTGCCTCAGCATGGCGCGTTTCAACCGACACAAAACGGTCTTGTTCACATATATATATCCAAAATCTACTACCGTGTTTTTGACAGAAGAGCACGCACACGAAGACTGAAAGTGTTCATTATTCTTAAATGCATTGGGCCTTCCACGACCCGGCACGTTTAAAAGAACATTCAGAGACGCGTTTCAGTTGTCTTGCAGCCTTTGGCAATCTGAATACACATTGATAGGGAGGCGCCTTTTAAAATCTCACTGATTAGTAAACATAAAGGAAACACTAAACGTTAGCAGGAGCCAAAATGGAGTGCATCGATACAGTTAACATTGCAGCATGAAAATACATTGTGATTATCGAGACACATTACATGAAACATTTCATATTCATATAAGACAGCAAATTTATAACACTGCTTTGAGCATCAATACTTGATTTTGGTGAAATTTGGCGTTGCTGCTGCCAATCACAAAAAATCTTAAACATTGTACTAAATCCACATTGGAAATGTTTTTTCACAGACACTGACTTCGTTATACTGTAGCACTATTGTGCTATTAATGCGTACAACTTCACTCATAACTGACAATCAGAACTAAGGTGTAACATTTTCACTTTAAAATCAGCACAAATATAGATAACCAAACCATCTGTGCCACACATCAATCAAAGCTGATAGATATTGTTAACCAAAAAGCGGGATAACCAGGCAAATGCAATGTCTTTGATTGACGAACTCCAGCATAGTGCTGCTTATATTGAAAAAGTCACCGTGCAATTGGAGGCCTGATTTTGCTGCGATTAATGAGATGAAATCTCAAGGTCAGCACAGCGGTTGGAAACTAATGGGTCGGGGAAGGCCTTTCCATGAAAGCAATAGGAGCCCACAGTCCTCACCACGACGATATTTTGTCTGATGCCCCAAACTAGAAATACTTTATGACATCCTGAGTGCGGCCCCGTGCTTAACGTAGAGAACCCAGTCCCTGCGCTGATATATATATATATATATATATATATATATTTTGTCATGGCGGACTTGATGGCCGATTCTTAAATTTGCACAAATAATGCAATGAAATTGGCACCAGACATCAGACATCGGGTCTACTCTTCGTCATTACCTTGCAAGGTGGAGTACGTGTGGCGAGAAGTGTTTCATGTATATATATCCATACTAATATAATAAAGAGAGAGCCCAAACCTTTGAGGCGGGTAATCTCAGAAACCACAGCACCAATCACAACACCCAATACAGCGTTGGAAAGGGCAGTTGCAGCAGAGGGACATGGGCCATGCAGACGCTCACCATATAAATTTAAAAGGTAAAAGAACCGTGCCAGCAAAGTAGTCCCTTGTGGGCGTGTCTGCGTTGTGCTGTGGGCGTGCGCTGGGGGCGTGACAAATGCTGGGGGCGTGTGCTACGTTCCGCCCTTCATGCCATGTCTCATATTGTGTGCTAATCCCACCTTGCTCCCTTTAAATACCCCTGCACCCCATAATCATAACCCACCCTTACTCCTTAAAATACCCAACACCCTTAAACACTAACCCATCTTAAACCTATAAATATACCCTGTACCCCAAAACCCAAACCTATCCCTAAACCCTAAAAATACCCCTGTACCCCAAAACCCAAACATAGCCCTGAACCCTATAAATACCCCTGTACCTCAAAACCCAAACCTACCCCTGAACCCTAAAAATAGCCTTGTACCCCAAAACCCAAACCTAGCCCTGAACCCTAAAAATACCACTGTACCCCAAAACCCAAACCTACCCCTGAACCCTAAAAATACCACTGTACCCCAAACCCAAAACCTAGCCCTGAACCCTAAAAATACCACTGTACCCCAAAACCCAAACCTAGCCCTGAACCCTAAAAATACCACTGTACCCCAAAACCCAAACCTACCCCTGAACCCTAAAATACCCCTTGACCCCAAAACCCAAACCTACCCCTGAACCCTTAAAATACCCCAAAACCCAAACCTACCCCTGAACCCTAAAAATACCCCTGTATCCCAAAACCCAAACCTAGCCCTGAACCCTAAAAATAACCATGTACTCCAAAACCCAAACCTACCCCTTTACCCTAAATACCCCTGTACCCCAAAACCCAAACCTAGCATTGAACCTTAAAAAAAAACCTGCACCCCAAAACCCAAACCTAGCCCTGAACCCTGAAAATACCCCTGTACCCCAAAACCCTAACCTAGCCCTGAACCCTAAAAATACCCCTATACCCCAAACCCCAAACCTAGCCCTGAACCCTAAAATACCTCTGTACCCCACAACCTATACCTATCCCTAAACCCTAAAACTACCCCTGTACCCCATAACCCAAAACTATGTCTGAACCCTTAAAATACCCAAACACCCCAAAACATATACCTCAGTACCCCAAAACATAAACCCCTATACCCATACTTACCTTATCCAAACATTAAAAAAAACATGCTTTTACCGTTCATGCATTTATAACAAATTTTGTTGTAAATGTATGCGTGGTAAAAGCATATAAAATGTAATGCCATGCATTATAATGGCATTGCGGAGTCGTGGTACTTTCATAATGAAAGTATGCGGAGTGATGGTATGCAGAAAAAAAGTTGCGGAATAATAGTTGTTTACCCTCCCCCGGTAAGTACATTGGTGGCACGGCGGCCCACATCTCCAGCAACCTACTCATATTTTTTCACCACCCATTTGAAAAATGCAGAGGTCTCTCTCATTGATGGCCAGCACCGACATACACTTTAAGACACACCTCCCGCCACAAGTTCTAGAATTGCGAACTTTAGAGCTGGGGAGCTACGTTTGAATCTCGGCATCAGCTCAACATCCTGTCATTCCAGGCAAATCGCTTTGTCTCCCTGTGCCTACCACAAATGAATGTGTTCTTCTGTAATGTAAATTGTGCTCATGCCATGTTGTCGAGTTCGCGCTATATAATATTGCAAGGAAAAATAAAGTAGGGAAACTCAAGTTCACACACTACTGAACGCGCACTCTTAAGTGCATCAGCAGTGCACTGTGAATCGGAGCGTTTCACAGGCCTGTCTCAGATAAGAAATGCTATCTAAACGAAATCCTACAAAACATTATACTACTGGCTGGCAGCAATTCATACCCGGACAACGTCGGGACGGGCTGCTAGTATATATATATATCCATGCTAATATAATAAAGAGAGAGCCCAAACCTTTGAGGCGGGTAATCTCAGGAACCACAGCACCAATCACAACACCCAATACAGCGTTGGAAAGGGCAGTTGCAGCAGAAGGACATAGGCTATGCAGACGTCCACCATATACATTTAAAAGGTAAAAGAACTGTGCCAGCAAAGTAGTCCCTTGAGGGCGTGCCTGCGTTGTGCTGTGGGCGTGTGCTGGGGCGTGACAAACGCTGGGGGCGTGTGGTACGTTCCGCCCTTCATTTCATGTCTCATATCGTGTGCTAATCCCACCCTGCTCCCTTTAAATACCCCTGCACCTCATAATCATAACCCACCCTTACTCCTTAAAATACCCCAACACCCTTAAACATTAACCCATCTTAACCCTATAAATATACCCTGTTCCCCAAAACCCAAACCTATCCCTAAACCCTAAAAATACCCCTGTACCCCCAAACCCAAACCTAGCCCTGAACCCTAAAATACCCCTGTACCCCAAAACCGAAACCTAACCCTGAACCCTAAAAATACCCCTGTACCCCAAAACCCAAACCTAGCCCTGAACCCTTAAAATACCCCTGTACCCCAAAACACAAACCTACCCCTGAACCCTAAAAATAATCCTGTACCCAAAAATCCAAACCTACCCTGAACCCTAAAATACCCCTGTACCCCAAAACCCAAACCTAGCCCTGAACCCTAAAAATACCCCTGTACCCCAAAACCCAAACCTAGCCCTGAACCCTTAAAATACCCCTGTCCCCCAAAACACAAACCTAGACCTGAACCCTAAAAATACCCCTGTACCCCAAAACCCAAACCTAGCCCTGAATCCTTAAAATACCCCTGTACCCCAAAACCCAAACCTACCTCTGAACCCTAAAAAATTCCCTATACCCCAAAACCCAAACCTAGCCCTGAACCCTAAAAACACCCCTGTACCCCAAAACCCAAAACTATATCTGAACCCTTAAAATACCCAAACACCCCAAAACATATACCTCAGTACCCTAAAACATAAACCCCTATACCCATACTTACCTTATCCAAACATTTTAAAAAAACATGCTTTTACCATTCATGCATTTACAACAAATTTCGTTGTAAATGTATGCGTGGTAAAAGCATATAAAATGTAATGCCATGCGTTATAATGGCATTGCGGAGTCATGGTACTTTCGTAATGAAAGTATGCGGAATGATGGTATGCGGGAAGAAAGTTGCGGAATAATGGGTGTTTACCCTCCCCCAGTAAGTACATTGGTGGCACGGCGGCCCACATCTCCAGCAACATACTCATATTTTTTCACCACACATTTGAAAAAAGCACAGGTCTCTCTCATTGATGACCAGCACCGACATACACTTTTAGACACACCTTCCGCCACAAGTTCTAGAATTGCGAACTTTAGAGCTGGGGAGCTAGGTTCCAATCTCGGCATCAGCTCAACACCCTGTGATTCCAGCCAAATCGCTTTGTCTCCCCGTGCCTACCACAAATGAATGTGTTCTTCTGTAATGTAAATTGTGCTCATGCCATGTTGTCGAGTAAGCGCTATATAATATTGCAAGGAAAAATAAAGTAGGGAAACTCGAGTTCACACACTACTGAATGCGCACTCTTAAGTGCATCAGCAGTGCACTGTGAATCGGAGCGTTTCACAGGCCTGTCACAGATAAGAGATGCTATCAAAACGAAATCCTACAAAACAATATACTACTGGCCGGCAGCAATTCATACCCGGACAACGTCGGGACGGGCTGCTAGTACATATATATACACACCAACCTTCTACGTCCAAGCAAAAAGATTGCACCGAGCCCAGTCTTCTATTTAAGCGTGGTTTATTTTTCCAGTCTTTACAAATAAACGCCGATGCGTTTTGTAACAGCCTTTCCTTTATCACGGGTGAATATGACATTTACTTTTCACATTACATATAGTGCACCCAATTGTAAACATAAGTGTAGGACTACAAGATACCTCCTAACTTGATACAAAAACGGCATCCATTTTAAAGTGGTGTAATGTATAGCAAACCTTGTACATTTTAGTGTATTGACATTGCTCTTGACATTTAAATAAAACATCAAACAAATAAAGGCGAACATAATTCATTTTGCTTATAAATTAATGCATTGTCATCCAAACAGCATTATACCGAACACATATTACCATATACTGAAAATTTCAGCCAAGTATTTCGTCACAACTCATCCCTTACAGGCTTCAGTTCAAATCACCTAGGTCAAGATATTAACTGCATATTAACTTTGATTTTTACATACTGGGGTTTGAAACAATTCAGCTCCATTGGGCATATTTTTCACATACGTTTCATCTCCCGATTTTTCCAAGACAATTCAGACCAAGTGGGCATAATAGTTCACTAATATTGTATCTCCACAGTTAAAGCATTTTCAACAATTCCGCCCCAGTGGGCACACATTGTCTCCTTGACCTTACACACCATTATCCATTCAGCTTATATTTTCATAAGAATACAAGACTTGCATCACATTTATTTTCCTCCAAGAATGCTCTTACTACTTTTCTTCTACACATGAAGATATCATTGTCTCCTAAAAGATAAAATAAGGCACTGATCAATAATGATCCTACTATATATTTAAAAACAAATATCATAACTGAGATGCACATAATACAGATTTTGGGCAGCTACCAAATATATATACTCGAGCAAATTCCTTCAATTAAGAAGACGCCGCACACCACTTCAACGGTTCGCTTCAGTTATTTATTTCTTGTAGGTTTTCCCCACCTACGCGTTTCGGACATATACTGTCCCTGGTCACGGTTAACGAACATTTGTCTGTCCTTTATGTTCATTATTTATACTAGAGACTCCACATGGCATATTATGGTGCATTATGGGATCAGTAGTGAAATATGCATTGCTTGCTATCAAGCTTATCTTCGTATTAAGATGACCGGTGTCCGGCATCTCACGAGACTTAGGGGGAATTCTTCACCGCTTTTAGTTAGTCAGCATGTGAAAAGTGCATGATTGAGGCTGCCAAACATAATTAGTCTGCCTCGTAAATGACTTTTGCGTCTAGTTACATTCATGCATTTACAATTATCGACTGAGTGTCTGAATATTGATGATGGCTAAGTGCATGTATCTAACTTTGCCCTCATTGTTTCGTTAGTGCCGGTCTCACAGTCATCTCATACTAGGATAACAAAAAATAGGCATTAAAAACAGTGTCTCATTCACATGTCTCTCAATGTTACTTTTCTTTGAAATCAACTTTGTACTCTATAACGATTCATGTCCATGTTTTGAAAATGGGACTTTGTGAAAATATTCACTGAATTACTTATTGCAGGATCAAACACTACAAGTATCATAACAGTCATTTAGACAGTCTCATGTTTTCCCAGAGTTCAGAGGTGCACATGCATTTCCTCATCCCCGTTCAATCCCCACAGGCTTCTGGTTTTAAATGTAATTATTAATTTCGATTCAAGGCGTCTTAACTTGATCACACGGTCTCCACCTCTTTCATTTTCATTCACCATAGCAATTCCTGCATATCTTATATCTTACCATGTTTTTCCCGGATGAATATTTAAATGTTTCGCGATAGCATAGCTGTAATCACTGTTCTGGATTGACCTTATATGCTCCAGTATTCTCTTTTTGAGGGGGCAGATCGTTGAGCCAATGTATTTCATACCACAGAAGCATTGTAATTGATAAACAACAAACTGCAATTCACAGGTTATTTTCTCTCTAATTTCAAAGTTTCTTCCTTTTGAGTCTTTCAGGCTTTTCAAGTTTTGGCCAACTTTACAAGCTTTGCACAATTGACATTTGGTAAACCCATGCTGGCGTTTGTCTAACCATGTAGCTGTTTTGATTTTTTTGAAGTGACTGTTGACTAAAGTATCTTGAATTGACGGAGCTTTACGGAAATATATTAGTGGTCTGTCTCCTATCAGGGAGCCAATCTCTGTATCTTTTTTCAGTACACTCCAATACTTAGTCAGAATGTGCCGTATCTTGAAGCTCTCTTTTGAATATGTGAGAATTAGTCGCGGTTTGTCGTCATCTGGTTTGTTTTTTTGTTTTAGGGTATAAGCGTTTCTGCTCTTGTTTTTGTTCTTGCTCTCTGTTCTCCTCGTAGTATATCAGCATATTTGCATCCGCGGGTGATGAACCGATCTTTGGTTTCTTTGAATTTGTTTTTCATTTCTATATCTTCCGAGCAGTTCCGTTTCATACGCAAAAATTCGCCATATGGGATACTTTGCTTCAATGATGTAGGGTGAAAACTCGTGCCATATAATACGCTGTTTGTGGATGTCTTCTTTCTAAAGACTGTTGTCTCCAGTTTATTATTCTTTACATAGACCTTTGTATCTAAAAAGTCTATTTCTGTTTTCTGGATGTTATAAGTAAACTTTAGTCCCATTTGATTTTCATTTAAAATTTCAAGGTGCTTAATCAGTTTTTCTTTCGGACCTTTCCATAGGAGGAACAGGTCATCGATGAACCTGAGCCACAAAACCACATCCGTGGTATATTGTTCATTTTCTTCTCTCCAAGCTATGTTCTTCTCCCACCAACCCATGGTGACATTAGCATAGCTTGGAGAGAAGGACACACCCATGGCACAGCCGCATACCTGTGCATATATGTTTTTATTGAAGAGAAACAAATTGTTGGTTAGGCAAAAGGTTATGATGTCTAACAACATGTTTGTGTGTCTTAGATCAGATATGGGCCTTTGTTTCAGGAAGTCTTTAATTGCTGTTAGTCCCACGTCGTGTCGTATTGACGTGTACAGGGACACGACATCTATAGTGGCTAACCAATACTCAGGATGCCACTCCGTGTCCATGAGGTTTCTTAGAAAGTCCCCAGTATCTTTAATAAATGAGCTCAGTGTTGGGACAATGGGTGCTAGGAAGTGATCCACATATGATGCAATGGTTTCACACAAAGAGCCTCAGCTAGATATTATAGGCCGGGCAGGTGGATTATGAAGTGTCTTGTGAATTTTTGGCAGGGAATTGATTGTAGGGATTATAGGACGTAATACAGTGAGATAGTTCTTTTCTTCATTGCTGATCAATCCCTTTTCATGCCAAACACTGAATAATTTATGTACGCCATTTATCATTTCAACGGTTGGATTACGTTGTAACAGTTTATAATTTGTCATGTTGTTCAATTGACGATTGGCCTCTTCCACATAGTCTGTTTTCTTTTGAATAACTATGTTGCCCCCTTTGTCTGCTGGTTTTATTTCTATTAGAGGATTCGTCTGGAGGGCTTTTAGCGCTATTTGTTCCTTCTTGGTAACATTTTCTTTGCTATTTGTTGTGTTACTCATGACTTCTAGTTCTGCCACAACTAGGTCATGGTAGGTGTCTATGCGGTTGCCCGGGTGTAAGACAGGGCAGAATTTGGATTTTCTCTTAAGATTGGTTTTGGACTGTGAGCCAATTGGGATTCCCATTTCTGATATTATTTGTGTGTTCGTTTGTTCTGTATCTTCTAATTTGTGTGCCAATTCATAGGCAGTCTGTAGGCTTGTAGCATCCGCAACTGTAAACTGTTCTTGTTCTGTGCGTGGAGTGGACTGATTGGATGTTGTGTCCACCACTTCCTCACTTCTCTTTTTTGAAAAGAACTTTTTGAGCTTCAGTTTACGTATGTATTTATATACATCGATTTTTGTTTCTACCTCATCCTGGTGTTTATCCGGCCAAAATGTTAAACCTTTCCTTAACAGTGTGCCTTCAGGTTCTGTTACTTTGTAATCAGGTAAATTGAAAATCACATTGGGATCCGCTCTCACCGGTTTTGTAGTTGTTACTTCTTTAGTAATGCCTTGTTGCACAGGGGATATCTTTGATGTCCTCCTTCTCCTGGTTTTCCTCCTTGGTTTGAGTTCACTACTTGACCTCTTCCTCCTCCTGTCATTCTTGGGTTTCCCCTTCCTCTTCCCCTTGTTTTTGGAATTTGTTGGTCTTTGTATAGGATTTGCATTTCCTCTAAAAAAGAAAGCTTCTTTAATCCTGGTGTTATTTGTTCGCCATCACTTACTTCTAATTCCGTCTCACTTAGTGAGGTTTCATTTTGTGGAGCTTGTGGACGGATCTGTTGTTGTTGTTTCAGGATTTCGAAACGTTTGGCAAAAGTAAAAATTGTGCCATTTTTGAAATCAGACTCATCTCGTCCGAATTTCCGCTCTTTCCTTTCCTAGATTTCATTATCATGCTTATTTAAGTTCTTATCCATAATTTGGCGCATATTCTTAGTTGTATCTTCACTTTCTCCTAGAGCTTGTATTTGTTCTTCCAAATCCTTGATTTTGATATGTAGATCTTCAACATTTTTCTTGGCATACCTAATGATGATTAAAATAATTTTATGTGAGCAGTCCATATTGTTTTGTCCCCATATATATATATATATATACATACACACACACATATATATATTTAGATAGATAGATAGATAGATAGATAGATAGATAGATAGATAGATAGATAGATAGATAGATAGATAGATAGATAGATAGATAGATAGATAGATAGATAGATAGATAGATAGATAGATAGATAGATAGATAGATAGATAGATAGATAGATAGATAGATAGATATACTACCTACTGGCGGTCGCCAGTAGGTAGTTATAGTTATGACCTAGTTACCATAGGAAAATGGCAACATTCTATTCCCAATAACGTTGGCGCCGATTGACGGATCTTTGCGAAATTATCGAAACTAATTCTTCGTTGACATCAGCTCCTGTGTTGAAAGTGTGGGGGTGATTCGTTAATGGGGGCAGAGAAAAAAGGGGGGTCCCAAAACGTGTTTTCTCAAATTAATTTCCATAAGAAACTTTAGACAAATTTACAGGTCGAACGGGTGAACGGAATTAACCCCAAATTTGGTAGGGAGAAGGGTCTTGGTCTAGAAAGCACGCTTTTGTTTATTTGGTGTAAATTCATTCAGTAGTTTTTGAGAAATATCAAAATTTACAGATATCGATATTTGGGAATTCTGCCATCTGATTGGCTGAGGCGTTATGTGCACAAGCTTGCTGCTGATTGGCTGCAAGCGGTTGCAACTAGAAAGTGTTGCCCACCATTTTGTGATTCAGTTGAAGCAAGTAAGGGGAAAAAAGGGGGGAAAAGGGGGGGAGGGGGAAATAGGAGGGTAGGAACACTGTAACTTCTGTGGGGTGTTTAGGGTGTGCTATAGAGGGGGTGCGAAGCGAAGTATTTACCCCTACCAGTGTGTAAGTGGTGGGCTATGGAAATTAAGTGAGGTATTGCGTAGAGTCTGATGCAGGTAAGCTGAGCTGGTGCGGGACTCGGGGATTAAAGCGTGAGCCCAAATTGTGTGTCTTATGCTGTGAAGTCATGTGCCGTGGCGACTGCACTACAGTTGTGGAAGTAGTGTCCGCATGTGTTTATAACTACTAGGACGAACTTCTGACCCGTACTGGTATGAAAGTCCACGGGGTACGAAATATATGTGAGGTCTTGTCTAGAGTCTCAAGCTGCTAAGCTGAGCTGCTGCCTGAGTCAGGAATTAAAGTGTGAGCCCAGACAGTGTGTTATATGCTGTGAAGTCATGTGCTCTGGCCGCTGTGCCACATCTTTGCAAGTAGTGTCAGCTTGTAGTTATAGCTACTTGGATGAACTTTTGTTTAGAACATTGTAGCTGGTGTATGGTGCTTAGGTGGTGTTGTATAGGGAGTGCGAAGGTAAATCAATACAGTATTTGTACATCCCAAACTAGCCACCCCATATGGGTGAGTAGAGCTGGGGATGAAAGCTAGAGGTCTGTGCTGCAAAGTGAGATGGTCAGGCCGCTCCGCCACAGCTGTGTCAAGAATACATTTTGGCGAGGGTGCAGGAGTTGGCATTATATGGCCCCAAAATAGCGGGCCTATGTTGTAAGTATAGGGTGGCTCTAAAAAGAGCCCTTGTGTTCATTAGTTAAAGGTACATATAAGTGCGGATGGAGTTTCAAGTTGTTCAGGAAAACTCGGTTTCCCTGATCTGTGAAGTGTACTCCATTACTTCTGTATATATCTGCCATATCAAAATGTATATTGTTGTTGTAGATGGAGCCCATTTTGTGATCTCTGAGGTATGCTGATACAGCTTTGTTTACTTTTTTTCGAGATTTTTCAATTTGACGACAAAATTGTTTGGACCATTTCCATTTCTGTCTTTGGCATATATTGGAATATACAAAGACAGTTTGAGGCAAAAGTAACATCAATTGTCTAAAGGTGTCCATCATAAGAATTTCCAAACCTACCCCAGTCAATGTGCCTAGGTCGTTTCCCCCACAGTGCACAATCATGAGGTCAGGGTGTTTGAGATGCAAACAGGTTTTAACCAAAGGCAACAATTGGTGCCACTTCAATCCTCTCTGTCCAAACCATTTAATGTTCATATTTTGTAAACCTAGGTCTAAGTCAATATGTCTCTGTTCTGCATATGTCCTACGATCCACACTAGCATTTTGAAGGTATGGCTGGAAGGTATGGAAAGATGTCTGTAGCTCATGCAGTTCCTTCGTAGAATGAGAGATATGTTTAAAGATGGGGTAGTAGTTTCTTTTCGCATACAAAACGGTACCTGATTGGGAGATGAAAAGCATTGTTTTTTAAAAGTAGGGTGCCACTTCATTTTGTGGAAAAGTATCTTTGTGATTGGTTAAGAAAAAGCAATTTGCACGTGGAGTACATATTATAGGATAACATTTGCTCATCTCAACCACACCTGCTACTTGCACTTGGAAGGCACTGTTCAAACGTAAAACAATTGCAAACTTTTAACCTGCATGTGCTATTAAATGTTTGAGAAAATGTTGCAAAAAAATATGGTTAGGTTTAAAAATATTGATGAACTTTTAACCTCCACGTGTTGTAGAATGTTCTAGAAAGTGTGTGGATAGAATACATTTCTGACTTCGATGTGTACTTGAATATTAAAAAACTATTTATATGGAAAAGTAGAAAGACAGTAATAGAGAGAAGTTTTTTGAAAGCTAAAAGAATCAAGGAACTATTGTAATTTGTTCTTGATTACCTACTGGCGGTCGCCAGTAGGTAGTTATCAATGTTAACAGTCTGAAAGTGCAGTGTTGCTCAGAGTGGCATGGTGGTGATATAATATGGTGCTACACTCGGGTATGAAACCGAGAGTCTAAACTGTGAGGTCATTGCTGTAAAGTGATTTGGCCTGGTGTTTGTAGCATACGTGTGCAAGTAGTGTCAGTAGGCATTTATACCATACAGGGAGTGGGAAGCGAACTACTGACCACTAATGTGTATTGATAGTAACCAAGCTGATTGCTGTAAAGTGATGGGCTCTGGGCGCTGTAGGATACTAGCCGCTGCAGTATAAGTGTGTAAGTATTGTTAGTATGCGTTTATAGTATATAGTATATAGGGAGTGGGAAGCGAACTACTCACCCCTACTGATGTGAAGACTCAGGGATCTTCTGCTTCTTCACTACATTCTGGTCGCTGTACTACACGTTTGTAAGTAGTATTAGCATGCATTTATACTAACAAATGCATCATGGTCCGAGGGAGGGCAACCTCTCAGGTGCAGCTTATACAATGACCCTGGGTGTGCATTTGCGGTTCATTTGTGTTTGCTATTAGAGGGTGGTGCATGGCTTCCACCCTGTGATAGCAAATAATTGTTCGACTACTTGAAGCGAGAGGAGGAAAACCTCGTATCGCTGTAATAGAGGGGATGCGGATGGTAAAAATGGAGAGAAAAGAACAACAACAAAAAAGCGGGGTCTCACCCGTTCTTTTAAATGAGGCCCCTGGTGGGTAATGTTCCTTGGCCAATCAAATTATTATATTGCTGGGTCTCTGTAGGACTGGGAATCTTAATGTCACATGTAAATTAGGCGCGGAAGGGCACAGAGACGATTTGCAGCCTAGGGTAGCGCCACCTTCCCGGGTATTGTTTACTAATTGTTCGGGGGTTCGAGGCCAACTTAAGTCCGGGGTCGCCACACTTCGGGTCTTTATTTAAATATGCAGGGTGGGCCTCGGCAGTCCCTGAACCCTCGGTGGTCCTAGGCAGTGCCTTATTTGTTCTGTAATCACACAGGCAGTACTTATGGTGTTATAAAGTGATACACTCATACAACTCTTGCAGTTGTACAATTACCCAGGCTTCATTTGTCTAATAGTCGGTCAGATTATGTTTGGTAGGTGCACTCTAATATTAAATAATGTTGTCCTTAAAATCTCCTATAAACAGATGATTTTCACAATAAATAATAGACAAGTGTTGTCAGAAAAAGAAGACCTATACACTGCTATTTATTTGGAAAAAAGTAGCCTTTATTAAAACAGAAATAAATAGAAATGTAACTTTAATAGAACAGTATAATAAAAAAACTTGGGTTGGACTCCAGTGGACGCGGCTTAGGAAACCTGCAAGACAAAAATTAAACATAAGTATGTGTGCTGTGTGGAAGAGGTAAAGAAAGGTAGTCCGAATGAAAGGTCCATAGTGAGAATGGAAGGGAGGGGGAGTGGGTGGAAGGGAGAAGGGGAGGGAGAGTCAAAAGAAGAGAGGGAGGAGGAGACAGAGTGTCGGCCTATTGCACCCAGCCCTTACTGTCACCCGTTTATCTAGGACGCTGGGGTCCGCGAGAAAGAGTGTGGTTCAGCAAGTCCTTAAAATTAAATACATGAGGCCAGAGATTATGGGCCATATTATCAAGGAAGGGCAATACCATTATCGCTGTTTTAGCAGCAGGAAACTGCCGCTAAAGCAGTGATAAGGGGTTGATAATATGCCCTTGTGAATTCCATTAGAAGCCCAGGTTCTGGTGTGAACCTGGGCTTCTATGGGAATTCACAAGGGCATATTATCAACCCCTTATCGTCGCTTTAGAGGCAGTTTCCTACCGCTAAAGTGGTGATAATGTTATCGTCGTTCTTTGATTATATAGTCCTACATTATTAGCTACGGGAAAATCGCTTGCATGCACCTGTGCACCCAGGGTACTGCACCCCAACCCCTTCCCCTGCACTGTGCTCAATTGTAGGCCTTGCACACCAAGGCTTCACTGCTCACCTGCCACCACTGGTTTGTCCCACAACGTGTTGGTCAAAGTTCCTAGTCCGAGGTACGTTTGTACGGTAGACCAGGACTCCAGTCGGGGACGGTGTCTTGATACCACAATGGAAGGTGTCAGAATGCCAGGGCATCATTGCGGGGTCAGCTTCCGCTCCGCCCTTCTTGTGGCAATCAAAGGAATGTCTGAAAAGGGAGAAATAATTTACTGGTGGAAGCGTCTGGAGGTAAATGAAGGTTTATTTAAAGTTTGATAGAAAATAGGAGTTGAGTGCATCTTTTGTTTTTGAAGTACGATCTACCAACTGTTAGTGGTAATCGTGGTTCAAAGAGGAGTTGGAGTGCACAAGAATACACAAGGTTAAATATTAATATGCTATGCCAACGTTCACATACAAAGGAACAGAGCGCATGCTAGAAGCATAATGTGCGCATATAATGCAGTGGCGGGAGCCTGCTTGCATGTACACTTAGTAAGGAGCTCACTTCAGTGTCCTAAAAGCCAACACACGTGTCTGTAGGGCAGCACTGCTCGCTGGCTCAGGCCTACAGTACGGTCCAGCAGGTCCCTAAAATTAGACCGATGTGACTGAATGAGGTCAGAGATCACATCATTATGCATGGCAACATCGCTTTCTGGCACGTGCGCACTCAGGGTGATGCACCCCACTCATCCAGCAGCATTGCGCTCAACAGGTGTCTGTAGGGCAGCACTGCCCATAGGCTCAGGCCTACCTTATGGTACAGCAGGTCTTTAAATTGAGACAGAGATATGACTGAATGAGGTCAAAGATCACATTATAACACACAGCAATATCGCTTCTTCGCACGTGCGCAGTCTGGCTGATGCATCCCACCCCTCCCGCTGCACCGCGCTCAAGAGGTGTCTGTAGGGCAGCACTGCTCGCTGGCTCAGGCCTACAGTATGGTCCAGGAGAACTTTAAAACGAGACAGAGATGAGACTGAATGAGGTCAGAGGTCACATCATTACGCACGGCAACATCGCTTGTTCGCACCTGCGCACTCAGGCTAATGCATCCCAACCCTCCCACTGCATTGCGCACAATTGGAGCCCCTGTGCACCCAGGCCCCACTGCTTACCTGCTTTCTTTGTTGTGTGCGCAAACACTACGGACAGCAGTGCTCACAATTCAGATGGAGTGGTGATTGCAGGATAGTGTACACCTCATGGATCCCTTTCGTAGACGACAGTCAATATGGCTCACAATTTAGAGCCTGTGTTGATTGTCAGGATGTTGTACCCCTCATGGATCCATTTCTTTTTTTTATTCCGCATTGTGATTTTCGATGCGGATGCACCATATCACCTGAGGCAGTGTGGAAGAAGAGGGACGTGTGGCATCGTGGTTATCCTATTTATACATGCGCAAAGTGGGCTGGGCATGCGTATGCCAGGCCAGCGTAGGGGTGTGACTAATTATTCCGGGGACTAGGGCGTTGTTCAGTTCCTGTCTGGCCAGGAAGTGTACTTATGTGTGTTTCTTTTGTAGTTTTGACCTCGCAGAGTGTGCAATTTAGATTAGTGTAGCATGGGTCCGGAGGGCAGAAACTATTGTTAATGAGATGGCATGTGATCTAGAATATGCAGTCTGCTCGTGGCTGATGATACTCCTTAGAGCCACCAATATCCTGGCCAAAAGGCAGCACAATAATGTGCACACACACACCAAGGGCATTGTGTAACACATATTTGTTTTTTGATGGAACGTTTGAGATGCATGGCAATCACACGTGGAAGGCTAATATACAGAGCATGAATATTGATCAAGATGATCGTTGCATGTTGTGTGTAGTATAAGAAAAACACTTTCCAAAAAACATTTCTAAGCAGAAGAGGTGTCTCTCATCAAACGCTGTAGAGCAGTGGTTCCCAAACTTTTGACTCCTGTGGACCCCCATTGAGTCACCACAGGAAGCCGGGGACCCCCAAGCAATTTGTAGGATTTAAATTTCAAACATTAAAACAGTAATTCGAACAAAATAAACACAGGTGTACACAAAAGAAAATATATATTTACAAGCCCCTATCTCCATGGGAACGTCACTTTTTGCGATGTTCCCGTGGCGATAGGGGCTTCGCCTTATGTACAAGGCATCGTTGAGCCACTTACTGTGGCTTAATGCTGCTTTGCAAATAAGACCCCCTTTCATGCAATACTTAGCGTGAAAGAGGTGGGCAGTGGGTGTTGCGGTGGGCGTTCCACTGCAACACCCATTGATTTTTTAATGCTGCCTCCTATTTATAAGGGCAGTGTAAATAGGAGGCTGTGCCAAAATTAAAACCAGGAAGCACCTGAACTTAACTTGATGAAACGAGGAGAAATGCTTTATTTCTCCTCGATTTTGCTTTTTTCATGTGTGCTGCCTTATGCAGTACACATAGAAAAAGCAAAACGCCTTGGGTTTTTTATGTTCAGGAAGGAGGATCTTCCTGTACATATTCCCCTGCACGCAGTCACACTTGCACTATGGTGCAAGGGTGCCTGCATTGACTCTACACTTTTAAGTGTAGCGCCAGCACAGGGGGAAATGCAAGGCTGCAACATATTCCTGTAAATATGGTGCAGCCCTACGTTTCCGAAGTGTTGGAGCGTGTCATTAAGCCAAGGATGCTAACGACACGCTCCTCCACTTCTGTTGTAAATATCTCTCTTAAAATTTTACGTTGAAAGAATTTGAAAAAACTAAATAATGTAATGGGAAGATTGGTGCTGCATCCCAGTGACAATCTTTTACATGGCTGGTTTTATTTTGCAGCACAAGGCTCCTGCTCCTGCCAGGGCCAGACTGGAAACCAAAAGCAGCTCTAGAAAATGTTTTCAGACCAGTCCCCATACGGTGCATACCAAGTGCAATGGTGAGCCTGGCCCCTACAGAGGGGGCTTTGGAATGCTCTCCCCCCAAAAGATTTTGGGAAACAATGGTGCAGTCTACAACACTTATCATTACATATTGAATTTTATTAGCTTTTAAAGAATAGTAAATAAAGACCTTATTATGCACCAGGGTACAACAATCTGGGAAGAAAAATAAGTTACTGACAAAAGCAGTAAGTAACCGACTGACCTATGCATATAAAATTTTTAAAAAATTATCTGCATGGTACATGTTCTTTGCAGTAGGCATATTAACCCTCTGTGCTACATTAGATACGTTAAAGCTGCCACTGGACAAAACTCTTCTCTCTCTCTCTCTCTCTCCCCAGCAGGTACATTAATCACTGGTGTTATCTTGACACTTTTATTGTTGCCTGAAAACTGCTAATTCTAAAGGAACTTTGAAGTGCTTTTAAAACTGCTGCCTGCGGACCCCCTGTGAATGTGTCAAGGACCCCTGGGGGTCCGCGGACCACAGTTTGGGAAACACTGCTGTAGAGCAAATGAGTAAAATGGGTGGGGTCCTCCAACTGCTACAATGGGAAATGCTATGAACCAATCAAATGCTTTTTTTAAGGTCATATGGCAATCGCACACCGAGCGCGCAAGGAGGCCGCAGCAACGCGATTTTGACAAAATATATTTATCATAATTTAAGTTTATTACAGTTAGAAATATATAAATGTTTAAAATAATTTAGATTTTCGTGTGCTCGCATATACTGTTTAAAGTTATTTAGTTATACTTTTGAGACAAAAAAAGGGAATGGCGTACCCGGTGAGATACTATATGCCTGTGATGTAACACAGGGCCTGGCAGCGGGTACTCGTCGAATACTCAAGGTGCAGCGGGCGCAACCCCATACGTAAATGACGTAACATGTGGCTTGGTAATGCGTACCCGTCGGATACCACCTGGGGTGACTTTATGCGTATATGATGTTACGCGGGACACAGTGCCACAAACTCATCGGATACGAAATGCGCATCATTTACGAGTTTAGCAATATGGTGGATAGGATTCGTGTGGTGATGGTGCTTGGTATGCTACCGGTATGGGGGTGCAGTTTTCTCAGTAAACAATTGGAGGAGTACACCCTGGTGGCACCTCAGTGCCTCCAACAGAGAGATAGAGGTGCACAGAAGAAAGAAAAGGACAGATTCATCCTTTGTTAGAAGACCCCTCACTCACCAACCTAGTTGGTGACATGCTTCATCATCGGGGTCCCACTCGAATAGCTGAATGCCATCCGGGTGTGCTGCTGCACCTGACTACAGTGGAGCGGGTTGGTTTTAGGGCTTGCCAGACATCACAGGACATTACAAATGTGGCAATTGTAGTGTCTGTCACCTCACTGACAACACCAAAACACTAGCACTGGAGCCCGGCAAGGAGTGGACTTAACGAGCACACACCAATTGCAACAATATCAACGTGGTTTACAGGATTGTGTGCCCTTGTAATCTCCAGTATGTGGGAATGACCAGCAGAAGAGTGACACAGAGAATCTGTCAACACCGGAGCACCAGAGCCTCCAGGGTGTACTCCTCCAATTGTTTACTGATATTAATTAAGGGGACCAGGAGTATTCCCTTACAGAATACCCTTTCTCTCTCATTGTTTTTCCCAGTGTAGTTTTCTCCCCCTCAAAAAATAGACATTTTTTGGGGAAGATATAAAACATTACATAATTTTTAAAGTTAAACAAAAAAGTATAATAGAGTTCCAAAATATTAAAAAATATAATACACAAAAATATATGTTTTAGAAACATTAAAATATGAAATTAACATTTAAAAAACCTTTGAAATTCACTGAAAAAAACAGGTTTTACAGACGTTATAGTTAGGAATTAGCATTTAAAAATCCTTTGAAATTCACAAAAAAAACATAGGTTTTAGGGACGTTATAGCTAGTTGAACATTTGACTCATATAAAACCAGAGAAATTTGCCTGTTATAGTTAGATGAGTTAACTATAACTCGCTCGCCCGCAATGCACTGCTGATGATGTCACATATTACATCACTCATGACATAGTCAGTGACATCACTGATGACATCACTGATGACATCTCAAATGACATCACTCATGACATCACTCATGACATCATCCACGTGACAATCTGATGCACATACTGATGCTCTAATATAAACTTTGATACACCCATTCTAAAATGCTGACTACTATTTTTGAAACCATACACAGAAGAATGCCATATACTACAGAGCACTCACTATTTCCTAGGTCTACACACATCCAGTCAATTATACATGTAGTTATTCATCAATACATAACTATAATATGCACTCATACATCTATACATGCAGTCACACTCAGCCACTCATCCATAGAGTTACTCACACACCTAGTCAGTAATGCAAACAATCAATCACATACCCATTTAATCATGTATACAGTTATACACACCAACTTCGTTATTTTTAGACATACCACATCACTTATTTATACAGATACTAACACATATTTACTGTCTTATACAATCACTGATAGAAGCAGACACTTATTTATACACCCACTCTTGAAATAACTTAGACTCACGTATACTCATTTATATACTCCACCATAGTACAAGGGTGCCTGTGTTAAGGGGAAGAATGTTTATGTGCAGAAAGATGCCCCTTCCTGCACATAAACAATCTTTAAATGCTGTTTTGTAACTTCTATGTGTGCTGCTTAATGCGGCACACATAAAAGTTGCAAAAAAATGTTTTAAATGATTGCTTATGTGCAGGAAGGGGACTTTTCTGCACATAAACACTCATTGGCATTTTGCTGTTTCTATGTGTGCTCCCTAACGCAGAACACATGGAAACAGCAAAAACGAGGTGAAATAAAGCATTTCTCCTCATTTCACCTATTTAAGACCAGGTTTTCCCTTATTTTAATTTTAGAGCAGCCTCCTATTTACATTGCTCTTGTAAATAGGGGGCAGCGTCAAAACCAATAGGTGTTACCGTGGAACGTCCACCACAACACCCATTGCCCGCCCCCTTCACGCTAAAGGCGTCCTTATTTCCAAGACAGCGTTAAGCCACATTAAGTGGCTTAACCCTGCCTTGTAAATAAGGCAAAGGCTCCTATTGCCATCACAATGTCATTGAAAGTGACGCTGTGGTGGTGATAGGGGCTTGTAAATATGCCCCTAAGTATTTATTGAGTATTTCTTCCCTGGTCTTGAGCACTGTTAACTCTGTGTCCCTGATGGTATAAAACCTCTTTTAAAGTCACTGAAAAGGTAATTGGATTTCAGGTATGATGATAGTTGATCGACGACTACTGTTTCAAGTGCCTTTGTAACACAGGATGAGTCTGAGGTAGACTGGCAATTTGAAACAGCCTGCAGATTTCTTTACAAGGCAGATAATGATTGACTATTTGAAGTCACGAGGTATTGATTAGTCTGGTATTGAAATTAAAAAGTGCTGTGAGGCCTAGTCTAACTACGTTTGCAATGCTAGTGGCGGAATTAAGAACAGGTTTTTTTGCATACCTCGTCCTTTCATTGGAGACGTTATTTAAACTATGGTCTAAGCAGGATAACTAGTGGAAGCTGATAAGGAGGAGTTCAGGATCAGTAGAAAATTAGTTGAGCCAATATCCTTGTGAGCGAAGGGGGAGATTGGTGAATTGGAAGAAGCCAAGAGTGTCCATTTCTGCAAAGATGTTTTGACAGTACAATCCAGAAGGATCATTTAACCTGATTTTCAGCAATGGCCAGACTGTGACAGCTTACTGCTGTAAAGGCACACTGTACTGATAGTGAGATGCACAGTGGCACAGCAAGGGTGCCATTTGCTCTGGTGAAGGAAGCAATTAATCATTCCCAAGCTGATGATTGAGCACCATATTAGCTTGCAGCACTATATATGCAATGCAGCTGCCCAGTGCAAGACAGCCCTAGGTCACAGTATCACCCACTGCTGGTGCTTACCTTTATCTAGGGCCAATGACGTCTGAACATGCATCCTTCCCCCAATATGGAATCAAGTATTAGGAGGTGGGCGTCGTTCCACTAGTTCCAATCAAACCCTGCAGCTTGCACCATATGTGTTTTTTTGAAGATCATATCATCCCATCCATCCAGTCTGTAAATCAGACTGTTGCCTTGGACCCTCCACCAGAGATTAAGATTAAGCGTACAATTTATTAAGTGCCATCGCAATAGAGACAGCAATGACTTCTCCTGCTCTGCCTTGAATAGAGTGGTCAGCACCTGATCCATATGCAGTAAGTGCAAAGACATTTTTCACAAAACTACACCAGGTAAGAATGCTGCTGTTATTTCCCCACCCCCACTTGCTATAGTTGCATTTTTCTAATTAACTCAGGTAAGCAAAGGTTGCTGCTCCAATTCTAGGAGACATAGAAGAAGGCATGGCCTGTGCCATCCACCCATGTGCTCTTATTTTGGCACATGCATCATTGTCAATTGCATTCGCAAACGGTGTGAATCGCAATTTTCGGCCATTTGCGAATGCAATTGACAAAATTGGAATGCATCATGTTTTTCGCAATTTTAGAAATCGCAATCACGTTGCGATTTCTAAAATTGCGATTGCATTTAAGAAATCGCAATTTGAGATTTTTTAAATGCAATGCATGAACATTTTAAAATTGCGAATTCGCAAATAGGGAGAGGTAAATTACCATGAAGTTGACCTTCATGGTAATTTGCGAAAACTATCAAAAATGCACAAAAGTGCATTTTTGAAAGTTTCATTTTACACACACACATGCCCTTGGGGCATGTGTGTGTGAAAAATGCACCTAAAGTTATATTTCAGGGGTGCAGGGGGTGTCCTTTGGACCCCCCCTGCACCCTTGAAATTGCATTTTCAATTTGCGATTTGCAAATTGCTAATCGCAAATTAAAAATGACTTCCCATTCATTCCTATCGGCCTCTAGGCCCATAGGAATCAATGGGAAGGGATTACTTAATTATGATTCGCAAATTGTAAATCGCAATTAAGGAAATTTAAGAAATCGCAAAAAAATTGCGATTTCTTGGTGCATAGCCGTTTGCGATTTCTTAATTGCGATTCCTTAATTTTCGCAATTAAGAAATCGCAAACGGCAACAATGATGCATGTGGCCGATTGTGCTTTCTAGCTTCTAAAGACACCAGAGCCACTGTTACAGGAAATACAAACAAAGCACTTATCAGGACTGCAGGGTCATGTGGCAAACCTCTCAGTCATGGAAATATATTCAGGGTATTGTCTGGTTTCCCAGGAGCAGGTTTGTCAGTTTTGCTGCCATGCTGCCAGCGAATTCCAGAGTTTATGATCTGCCTACCTGAAAGTGAAATGCAGAATTCTTTATATTATTAAAGTGGGTGTGTATATAGGCGGACACATGCCTACCTTTACTTGTGTTTCTACTTATCACTTGTTATTACAGTTGTGCTGTTTAGTAGCGGTGGTCACAGGAGTTACAAATATCCTCAGTTGTGTTTATTTCCTTCAGCCTAGAAGAATGAAAAGCTGAGTTTGCAGAAACTGGATTCAAACAGGTCACCTCCTTATTGCCCTAAATTGACCACAATAGGATCATTTACCATTGAGGTAACTTACCAGCTATAGAATTTAAGTACGTGCATCTGCTGTTACGGTGATTTAGGGGGTTAAGCAGGGCCAAACTGGGAACCCAAAGCAGCCCTGTAAATTTTGAGCGACCAGTCCCCCTGCTTCTTCTGTTACTTGGGGCTGATATAGCAGCACCACTGCAAAAATGGCCCCTTCGCCCAGCAAAATCGGCCCCCGCCCTTCCAGCCTCCCCGGGAAATGCCCAATGGCCGCTACGGCCAGTCCGGCCCTGGCGTTAAGGTACCTGATGATATATGTGCACTCTGCATATCTTGGTATTAGGTGGCCAATATATCGCCCAGGTTGTTAATGGACTTCCTAATGGGACTTGTGTGCTACCTGGTGCTCTAAAGTTCGAATAATCTTAACCCCTTCGATGCTGATGACGAGCTCAGCTCGTCATCAGCCACGGGGGCGTGTGCGGATGACGAGCTGAACTCGTCATCTAACGCGGCTTTTGTAAAAAAGCTGCGCAGCGCAAAAATGACCGCAGCAGCGATGCAGTTAAAACATCTGCCGGAGCTGCCTGCTGCAAAGCGCTCTTTGTAAGAAGTCAATTTCATTTTCGAAACAAGAATAAGATGCATACTCGACTAATGCCCTGAGGGTAATATTAAGAAAGAAAGAAAGAAGGGAACAAGACCGAGGGAGAGTGAGGATAATTTACTGCTGATGCTACTATATCAAAAAAGGCTAAATTGATATACTAATGGCACTTTGTGGAAAAAGGAACAAGGGTGTATCAATGTTTTATCTCTTTGATCAGGAAAAACATAATGCATTTCACCGCTGTATTTCTTTAATATTACTATAAACAGCTAGCACAAATGCTTGCATTTCCCAATCCTACAGGGACCATCCACACAGCCTGCCATAAATACTTCAGAGCTGCTCGATTTACAAACACTTTCTTTACTACCCAATTTGTAAACTGGTGACACTTACATTTGGTGCAGTGGCCTATTTTCTGTCCCAGTTTAACCCCGGCTGTGGTGTATGCAGACCACGCTCCCACAGTCACCATCAGCTTCTGGATAGCTGCTATGGTGCATACAGGGACTGTACCCCTTCCAGTGGTAAGGACACTTCCTGTATCAGACTTGCACCTAAGGCTATGTCACCCTAGCGCCCTCCCCAATTCTGTGTCTTTTAGTCAAGGGTTCTAGTCAGTTGGTAGCATATCCTCACCCTTTGAGCAGTGGCGGCTGGCATGGATCGGGGTTGGGGAGCGTGGTGCAGTGGAGGTAAAGCAAAAAGAAAATTAAACTTACCTCCTCACCCCAACTCTCCTCCGTTGTCCCTCTGCTCCGGCAGGAACTGGAAGAACACCCAGGCTCCCCTAAGCCAATCACAATGCTGCAATGCACTTAAAAAAGGCACTTAAAAAGAAATCTATCTGTTACATGCAGATAGCAGGTTCTGAGCCCAGCTGATAGCTCAGTGAGGTAAGGCACTAGAACTAAAGAGGTGCAGCCAGCAGGCCATAGCTTCGAATGCCACTAAGATAGCTCAGCGTGTCAAGAGCATACTTCAGGGATGCATCCGTGGCCTGTGCGGCTAAGAGCGGTAGGGCCGTGTTGGGGGGATTCGACAGACGACCACGAGGGGAAATTAAATAAATAATGCATTTTCCCTCATGATCATCTGTCGAAACCCCCCCCACACCCGGCCCCATTGCCCTACCGCTCTTACCTACATGGGCTGCGGCTGCAGGGTTGTGTGTGCAACCAGCACACTACAAATAGCTAACCTAGTAAAACAGCACCTGGGTGTGACAGTGCTTGAAGTGTAAATGTGATTGCTTGTTCTCTTCGATCAAACGTATCACACCCCGGCTGAGAAGTGCTGGTACTCACTTTCAAACTAAAGAAGTACAAGTAATCTGTACCAGCCAGTTTAAAGCACAGGCGTGTGACTTACAGATCACGGAAGCGCATAGAGACATGGGTCAGGTCAGTGTTCAATTGTTCTGTTATCAATAACATGATGAACTATGGCTATCATTATCTTTTTTTCTATTTTTTCCTATTGTTGTATTTTATTTTTATTATCTATGAACTAATGCTATAATTTTATAAGCACCAAGAAGTAATTCAGTTGCTCATGTTCACTCTCCAAGTAATCACCATCCCTAAACTTGCCTACTTGTGAATGTCTTTTCAATATACAGCTCACTGGGTTATTGTGCCTAATAGGGAGAACCGTAATAACCTGCAGAGACTGTTCATTACCCCCTCATAATTCTTCCTCGCCACATGACTAACTTTGTGAGCTTTAGCCAGGATCCACAAGGGCTGAACCAGGCAACCCCCTGGTGATTGAGATAGCCCATCACAACCTGATTGTCCATCTGGACCAGAACATGATGCCCCCTGAGGGCTGTCGTAAATGCCAGACAAGTCAGCTGAACCGCCTTCAGTTCCAGGAAGTTGGAAGAACAATCAGCCTGCAGGCGATCCCAGAGACAGTGAACAGACCAGAATTCCAAAGTCGCCCTAACATGAAGTGGGGTGGTCGTTCTTCCTCGTGTACTAGATCAGGGGGGAAGGAGGCCGGCCATGTTAGGGAGGGATGGGAGGATTAGAGCGCTAATTTCCTTTGAGGGTTCTGTTGGGGAGCTGGAGCTCATTCAGGAATGAGATATGGCAGCTGGGCAAAAGAAACTAAGTCAAATAGTGAACCACTCGCACCATCTCAGAGCTCTGCTAGAACTGGTGTGCAAGGTACTTACTCTCACAGGCCTTAATTTCAAGTGGCCCATAATTATCCACAATAGTTTTTTGCCCTGCAGGGGTGGCTCCTCCACTAAGGTGGAGGAGCATTGCCCCACTCACTGCTCTCAGAGCAGGAGAAAGGAAAAATAAAATAATAATAACCTCATTATTATCGTTTTATTTTTCACTATGGGGCTGGGTTAGTATGTGGTGGGGCTGGTGGCACAGGTAAGGAGTGGTTTGCATACTACAAGTGGGCATGACTGCTTGGCCGGCCATCTTGGGCCAACCAAACAGTCATGCGCACTTTACATGTTCCCCATCAGGCTGCAATGCGCAGCCTTGTGAGGAACATGCACAGGCTCCCACTGCCTGTCTGAGCTCCTAACCATGGCTCTCAGACCAATCACAACGCTCAGCGTTGTGATTGGCTTAGGGCAGGGAGCCTGGGTGCTTCCTGTTTGCAACGGAAGCTGAGGAGAGATAGCGGCGTCAGAAGAGACCGGAGCTGCGGAGAGACAGCGGCTGGCAAAAGGTAAATGTCCCCCCCCAACCACCACCATTCCCTTCAAGCTGCCATTGCTCCCATGGAAATCACATTATAGGCAGCAGGTCTCAGTAATTCCAGGAGAGGGAAATAGCAGCAATTACAAGTTTTGGGGGAATAATATGGGAAATCGGATTTACCATATGTATTTCATGATATTTTCCCTGGCATTTACCCGGACATTTAGCCTGTTTGCAGCTGGTGAAATCTTCAGGTGAAACACCTAGGAGATGTGTGGTACATAAATGAGGATCCGTAGTCCAGGTGTAGTAGTAGATCCCTCTTTATTAGCAGGTAGATAGGTGGCAAGTTAGAAGGTAAGAAGATACAAAGGATAAACCCCACCAGGAGCGAGCTACCAGCTCCTCAGCCTGAGATGACCAACGGACAATCTAGACACTGTAAGGCACTCAAACATTCCATGATGCCACAGGACATTCTGATGAAGTGGTAGAGAGGGAAAAGATATAGAAATCATTTACCACACAACATTCTGATGAAGTGGTAGAGAGGGAAAAGATATAGAAATCATTTACCACACAACATTCTGATGAAGTGGTAGAGAGGGAAAAGATATAGAAATCATTTACCACAAGATGTGCTATTCACATAAAACGAATAAATCCGATGGGACCTACAACTGCTGTTACCAGTTCCCTGGAATTTTTCAGCCCACTCATAAAGAGGGTCTTTGTTTGGTGTCACGGTCCTGCGTAAATTAAATTTTTCACACTCCAAACCATGGGCCTCTTCTTTAAAGTTTTGCAGACGGGATGCTCTGTCAAAATGTGGCAGATGTCTCTTTTGCTACATTAAAAGTACATAGGCTATAATGCACTTGTATTATAGCAGACGTAGTAACTGCTACGTTTCAGCAGCGGTCGGCATGACTCAAGGGTAGGGGGACGGGAGCGGGGTTCACGGGGCGGGCTAGGTGAGTCGTGATTCCGGGAGGGAGGGAAAAAAATTAATTTAAAAAAATTACTTCGCTGCTCCTGCTCTCCTGCTTCCGATTTCAGGAACAGGAACCAGGCAGCCAGGCTCCCTCCCCTAAGTCAGTCACAACGCTGCAATTGCAGCATTGTAATTGGTCTGAGCGCCGTGACACAACGCTCAGTCAGGAGCTGGAGGGGTGGCCCTGCTCTCCATGCAGACTGTAATGCAGCCTGCAAGGAGAAGTGGAAAAGTGCGCATGACTGGTGTGGGCGGCCAGAGAGGGCCGACCAAACAGTTACGGCACACTTTTAGGAGTAGGCAAACCACTCTGCCCCTGCCCTGCTCGCAGAGCAGCCCCGCCCACTCACACGCCCTCAGAGCAGCCAAACATAAAATGATAATAACTTTCCGTTATTATCACTGTATGTCTTTGCTTCTGCACTGCTTGAAAGCAGTGGGGCGACGCTCCTCCACGCTGCCCCTGCTACATTTGTGACATAGTATCCTGTCCGCCAAACTCTAAACATACACAGATTTTCATCTGACTCTGAGTTTGCTTAGATTAAAAAAAAAATTACTTTTTTCCATTGATGCTTGGCAAGATTTCCTTGATCTTAGCTTTCAGCTCTCAAACAAATCTTTGAGTTCCATTAACTTTTCATTCCTTGAAAAATATGGATTAGAGTTAAGCCTCGCATCTGAGTTTTAGTACACAGCAAGGCAAAAGGTCCAAGCAGTTCCTATCTGGACTTACATGAACTAGCATTGTCTGTCACATATCTCAAAGTTCATTAAACTTGGTCTTTCAGATTATAAATAGACATAAAATGCAAAACATGAATACTTTATTAGCTTAGTTACCTAGGCACCTGCTGCAGAGATCTGTGAGCAATCTAATCTATAGGTTACCAGTATCAAATCTGGGACATTTAATGACACTTGTTGCTATAGTTGCACTCAACGGTGTTGATTTTATCGACTTGAAAAGGAGGAAAGGGTAAGCTTTCCCTGCCGCGTTTGAAACTTGAACTGTGTGCCCTGAGGAGTCCACAACGAGCAAGTTGCAGCCAGTGTATTTTTGGAGTACAGAAACCGGATGGTACAACATGGTATCGGGTGCCCTAGTTCTCAAAACCTGCCTGCTCCACTAGACTGCATTACGAGGGTGTGGCAGCAGAGCCTTTACACGTCGGTGGCATGGCCGGCCAGCACTCCGCACTTGTTTTCTACTCTCTCTAGACTACACCCCTTCATTCTCGAACGCCACTGGCTGCAGAAAATGTACAGAGCAAGCAGGAAATGCCTGGCTGGGAGAGCTGCCTAGATGCAGAGCCGTGTACAGTGCGGCTGTGATAGGATAAGCTCGTTACAGCATTAAGTGCCTTATCACTAAGGTTTCCTATGTGTGAGCAACATTCTGCAGCCAATCATCTCCCACTAGGATCTCAGAAGCGCGCGATTGGAAAGGAGAGCTTCAGTTGCTATGGCACCCAAGGCTGAATGAGCTCCCAAAGAAGACATGTAAATATTAGCTAGTGTCGTGATCCATTCGCCCCTTCCAGCCGGAGAGGAGGGAGGGGCCGGGTAATGAGGCTTTGAAGAGCATCGGTAATTAGGGTTTTGCAGGTTTCCTAAAATCAGCTGCATTGGCAATGTGCACGAGCAAACATTTGACAATACGCAATTAAAAAAAAAAAGTAATGAAAAAGTAGTGCGAGTGCTTTTAGTCCTGACAACACAGAAATAGACACCCCCGGGAGTTAACTAATGGCTATCAACGCCGGAAGCTTTTACATCTGAAGCTCTTACAAATCAGATCCTGCACAGTAACAGCATGTTTAGTTTGCTGAAAGTTTTTTTTTCTGGTGAGTCTCCGCAATTAAGTCGCGGTTTTAAGAGCTGAAGCAGCTTTCTGATGCCCTAAACGGCTGAGCAACACTGGTAGGGCACACATATATGTAACAGAAGTTGGAACCAAACAAGTAGTGCCCTGTGACGCAGATGTTATAACCTGTTCGCACAAAACAGACCAGAGCCACGTTATTATTTTGTGCTGTAACATTTCTGTAGCACGTCATACCTCATTGCAGGCTCAGAAGGGCATTGTCAATCCAGTAGACCTCAACCACGGGAGAGTAAGCATTTAGAACCTGTGAGGGAAACGTTTTTTTGTTCTCATCTATGATTGACTAGAGAGTTCATCTTGTCTTGTGACGCAGCGCCTAGCAGTATGATGGAGGAGGAAGTGTAGGGCACAGATGAGCTAAGCATCGGTCCTATTCACAAAAAAACTTAAGATTGACAACTCCACCTGACTACTTTTACACATTCTTTTGTCATCACAAAACATTCCTAGAAGTTACATAAGTGCAGGTTTCCATGTGTACTTCTGGGAATTTCTTATGCCATCTCCCAAGGGCGCCTTTTCCCTTGTGAAGTATTCACATAGCGTAAAATGTTGTGTAGGGTAATGGGACCCCTGTGCACATTCACATTCTTTACAGCCTAAAAAACTTTTGTGAATTGGACCTTGTAATTGTAGTTAGCTTGCAGATGTCATTTGCGCCACAGGTCCCTTTTAGGTTTATGACTTTCAGTTATATTTATCAATTCCTATACCATGCTGACTACAGCAGTTGGGTCAAAGAATCTGTAAAGCCTTGTGAACCTGGACAAGGGATAAATAAGAAGAGAGCTACCTGAATGGTCTGTGCTATAGTCATCATTTATTTAAGTATGGGATGTCCGAAATTGGTTGAGGCCCCTATGGTGGTAGAACCTAGGATACACTATTAGAGTTTTCCAATGTGACAGTGTGCCAATTTAAAAACTGGACCCCATCATCGTCACAACTCAACTTCCCATCAGGGCCGAAGAACAAACCCTGACCTTGTGGCCCTCTGTCACCGCCATTGAAATCGCTGGTCAGTGGCTTAGGAAGGGGAAGGGGGGAGGGGGGGCGGTGGGTGCGGGCCGCCCAGGGTGTCATCCCTGAGTGGGGTGACAAAATGTCACTGAGGGGGGTGACAAAAGGGCAAAATTCCGTTCCCCCAGCTCTCACCTGCCATCTTCAGTGTGGCACCGTCTCGGGAGGCAATCCGTGGATTCTCCAACCCCCCCCCCCCACGCAAACGCAGGTACCGCCCCAGGCTGTCTCAGGTCTAGCTACGCCACTGTCGCTGGTACCATAAAAACCATCCACCCTGTGCTGCATCTGAACGTTGTCCCAACCACGCTTTCACCAAAGAACTCCTACCGACCTATGAAGCACTAACACCCATTCTCAACACCTCCATTGGCTCAGCCACATTCCCAGAAACCTGGAAATATGCCACCGTAATGCCTCTGCTCAAGAAAGCATACACTCACCCAGCCACGCTTTTCATCTCCCTCCTACCATACCCATCAAAGATCTTATAGAACTAGTCAACAGGTGCCTCACTGACCACTTCATCAACCACCCAGCCGCTCAATGTCACGCAGTCTGGATTAAGGTCCAACCACAGCAGAGAAACAACGCTAATTGCAGCCACAGACGACATCCGCTTTATTCTTGACAGAGAAGACACAGCAGCCCTCATTCTCCTGGACCTGTCTGCAGCATTTGACATGATTTCATACCCCATATTCATCAGGAGCTTGCAAAAGATTGGTATCCTAGGACCCACGCTCCGCTGGATCTGGTGCTTCCTAATGGATGGAACACAAGTTATCACCCTGGCATCTTACTCCTCGGAAACCTGCAAACTCATCTTTGGAGTGCCTCAAGGTTCATCGCTCAGGCCCACCCTCTCCATTGCATACATGATCCCTCTAGCCAAAGTTGTCTGTGTACACAGCATCGACATCCTATCCTACACTGACAACATGCAATTCATACTCCCCCTCTCTGAAAAGACCCCTAACAGAAGAAATAAGTTCACCGCCTGCATGAACGAAGATGCTAACTAGATGTAAGCCAACTATCTCTAGCTCAACACCGACAAGACAGAAGTAGTGATCTTCGGTGAGAACACATTACCATTGGACTGAAACTGGTGGCTGGCTGAGCTTGAACCTACATCCATGCCAGGAACCTTTGAATAATCATTAACAGGCAAACTGGACATGATCGCAGAAATCAATGCTGTCACTGCAACCTGCTTCCACAACCTGAGGATTCTAAGCCAGATCTTTAAATGGCTCCCAAGCTACACTAGGAAAACTCAGTGGCAACTGGTATTTGAAGGTGGGGTGGGGCGGGTCGCGGGGAGGAGGAGGGAATGAAATTTAAAAAAATTACACACTTACCTGTCTGCCGCTGCCGCCTGACATTGCCACCACCTCCTCTCGGTCTTCTTCCCTGCTTCCAAGGTAAGAAGCAGGATACACCCAGCTCCTAGCCTCCCATAGTCAAGCACAACGTTGCAGTGCAGCATTGTGATTGGTCTGCGTGCTGTGGATCAGTGCTTTGCCAGAGAATGAGAGGCTGGGCATGTTCTCCGTGCAGGCTGTAAAGCAGCCTGCATGGAGAACATGCAAAGTGCGCTTGAATGTTTGGCCGGCCCCAGAGGGCTGACCAAACATTCATGCGCACTCCTCCCCTTCCCTTCCCTGCTCTGTCAGCAGAGCAGTCCGCCCCTCCCTCCCGCAAAGCTGCTGCAACAAGGAAAAAATAATAGGATGATAACTTAGAGTTATTATTATTTTCTTTTTCTTTTAGTGACTCTGCTTAAAAGCAGTGGGACGATGCTCCTCCGCCTTAGCGGAGGAGCCACACTGGAAAAACAGACACTCATACCTTAGTCACCACCAGATTGGACTATGGGAATACCCTCTAAGGTAGGATTACCAAGCAACTCACTAAAAGACTACAAACCATCTAGAACTCGGCAGCCAGACTCATTACCAACCTCCCACACAGAACTCTATCACACCACAGCTAAGGGAGCTCCACTGGCTCCCGATAGATAAAAATGCTCATTTCAAACTCCTCACACACATTCAAAGTATGACACTACTTAGGCCCCACCGACCTGAACAGTCACATCTCCATCACTCAACCGCTGAGAGACCTCTGCTCTACAGGGCTAGTACTTGCACACATCCCATGCATACACAGAACCAGAGCAGGAGAATGGGCATTCTATTAAATCATTCATTTAGAGTGGAACAGCCTCCCACTCTACATCAGAGCCTCCTCCTCTCTTCTTGAATTCCGCAAGAAGCTGAAGTCCTGGCTTTTTAATTAACCAACGTAGCATAGGTAGGGCTAGACCTGATCAGTGCCAGGATACATTCATGAGTGATACTACGCTGTACAAATTACCATAAGATAACTCTTTAAAAAAAAATCTTTTTATTGAGTCAAAGTTTACAAGCAGTAACAATTATACGCTCATATTGTAGTATCATTATACAACAATCACCTGTTATATAGCAATATTTTTGTTATATTGAACTCAAGCCACCCCCCCAACCCTTAACCCAACTCACACATGGCAAATAAGGAAAGAAGATGCAACACAATACATGAGCCATAGTTTACCGCAATACAGTGTTAGTTCAAATCATCACCTTTGAACTTAATAGACAATTTAAGTACATTCACTTATATCAGATCAGGTTGTTCTAACAAGTACATGGTGAGTGGTGCCCAAAAATCTAAGGCCTGGAGGCCTCAGGTAGCTCCTCGGCATAAGCATTTAGTTGTTCCTTACAGAGAACGAGATCTCTGATCCATTTAACCAGTGTTCCAATGCATAGCCACTGCTCGCTTTGCAAATAAAGTAGCTATAGCAACTATGCGCCGGTTACACAGCTTGAGTCCCTTTAGAGATCCCAATAGACATATCTCCGGCGTACATTTAATATTTTCTAATGTCATATCAGTCAGTGTCTTCACCACTCTCCGCCAGAAACTAGCTATAGCAGCACAGCCCGGTGCCAAGTGTATAAATTTGGCACCATCCTGCCAACATCTGGGACATCTAGCGTCCTCTCGCAACCCGAATATCATCAATTGTGTAATATATCTGATGTAGATATTTAAAATGGATAATATGAAGATTGCAATTAGCAGTCAGGCGTCCAGTCAACTTGAAACAGGCCCCCCAGTCTTCCCGGATCATAGGGAGCGCCAGTATCAAGTTCCATTTATCTAATGCAGAGGAATCCGACCACTCGTTCTCTCTTTAAGAGGCATTATATATTTTAGTGATGAGCCCCCTACTTTTACCGCCTATCAACACAGCCTGTAATGCTTTTAGTCCACTTGGTTCCTGTAGGAAGTCAATGTTTAGGGAACTCAACGCTGCACGAAGTCTGGCATATATAAAACACTACAAATATATGGCCCCATTGCAACAAGTCAAAAGCTTTTGTGGCATCTAACAAAACCGCCACTGCCGGGGTGTCAGGGTATAGTTGCTGCATCACTGCAAAAATTGAACGGAGATTATGAACTGTGGAGAGCTTTGGGGATGAACCCTGACTGGTCAGGAAGAACCAATTTGGGGATCACCGGTTGCAGCATGCATGCTACCATTTTTGCCAAGATTTTGGTATCTATATTTATAAGTTATAGTGCCTATTCGAATCGCATTTGTTAGCAGCTTTATCTGGTTTTAAAAGTGTAACCAGCAAAGCTTCTCTGAAGGAGGGTACAAATACGCCTGTCTCATAAGCCTCAGCAATTGCCTTTAAAAATTGTAGGGCAAGCTCCTCAATATAAGCCTTATAGAATTCACTGGGTAACTCGTGAATTCCCGCCGCCTTGCATGTGGGTGGGGATATTATAGACTCTTTAACAGCTTCTACATCAAATGGTTGGGTCATGTATTCTCTTTGCCGATTCGATAACCACCACAGTGCAATGTCTTCTAGATAGTTCTAAACCTCATCATCAGGAGCTGTCTGCCTAGTCCCATGCAGTTTAGAATATAAATCAATGAGAATGTTGCTGATCTCAGGGGTAGAGTGCTGGGCGACATAATTTTCATCCAGCAATTCTGTGATGTGCTCCTGTCCTTTGGGTAATGTTAGTTTATGTGCCAATGAGCGACTAGGCCTTCCTCCCTCACCATAATACCTTGCCCTGGATCTCCTGGATCCATGTAATATCTCCTGATCCACCATGTGATTGTGTTCTGAGACCAGCTCCCGTATTTGGGCCAAAGTGTCAGACGTGGGGTGCGACTCATATTCACGCTCTAGCTTACCAATCCTATCTGCTAGTACCCGTATCCTGTTCCTCAGATCTTTTAATACTCCAACCTGGGCACCCATGCACTCCCCCCTTATAGGGACCTTAAACGCTTCCCAAAGTGTGCTTATGTTGTCCACTGAGCCATCAATTTCTGAAAAATAGTTGCTGATTGCCTCCCTAATTTTGCCCCGAACACTGTATCTGTTAGGGAAGATGGCTACAGCCGGCACTGAAACAGAGGTCTATTATACACCGGCACCTTCAATACCAACAACACTGAGGAGGGATCCGAAAGCATCTTAGCCAGATGCTTAACTGAGATTGTCCAAGAAGCCGCCTCCTTACACACCAGCCAGTAATCCAGCCTGGACCACAAGTCATGGACCGTTGATACGAACGTGCCCTCTTTCACACCTGGGTCGTGAGCCCTCCGTATGCCCACTAGCCCCTCTGCTTCGATCAATTCCTCCAGTCCCGTTGCAGCCTGCTTGCCCTGCCGGTCCGCATTAATAAAGCGGTCCAATCGGGATCTAAGCACACATTCATGCCCCCGCCCCACATTACCACCGATGGTGAATAGGACGCAATACACTTCCATGCATCGTTAAAAAAGGCAGGGTCATCTATATTGGGCCCATTCGTATTAATGAACTGCATCAACATGTCCCCTAGCTTACCCAATGCTAAAGGAACCCTCCCCAGCTCATCCACCTCAGACTTGATGAAAGTATATGGAGTTCCTCTCTTAACCAGGAGAAGTATTCCCCTAGAGTATGAAGAAAATGATGATGCGATCCAAGCATAACATAACTCTAACATCTACATATGGCAGATCATTTCAGCAACTGCTTGCTTGTCTAGTTTAGTACTGGGTGGCTGGTTAAAGTCAATTTATATGCGGTAACATGTGATATAACTTGCTTAATCAGGAACCACAGTGGTGTTCTGTTTGTATGCCACTATTTTCTGGTCTGAATTGATTATATCTAGACAGGGGGGAATCATAATGTGGTTTTCCCAGTCTTTTGTTCACTCATGGGTACAGTGTGTTGTATCAATCATGACTAATTTCACTGTAAAGTACATTGGGCTTTCATTAGTCTTGGGCAAGATGAGGAGTGTTATCTGATATTGGCATGTAAGGATCCGGTTGTCTGAAATCTTACCTGAGGAATAGCAAGGTTTTCAGCTCCTTCCTGAATTTTAGATAATGTTGTGCATTTGCTTTTCATAGCTTGACTGACAAGGAGTTCCAGAATGTTGCTTCTTCGCTGAGAAAGAGCAACTTCCTATGTACTTTCTCCTGTAATCAGTGATGACCAGTCAAGATGGCAGTCTTGCGTTTAGTGGAGTGTTTTAGGACTGTTATACAGGAAAATTGCATTTAAGTGTTACTGTAACCATCAGCCATGTTTTCCTGCTCATGCTAATCGTGCCAAAGCATATGTGCCAGTCTATGGAACATCTTTCACATATTGATGCTCAAGATAAGTAAGCTGAAAATTAGCCTGCTCAGCCCCCAAAAAATCGGTCTTCATATGTTTGAAAATAGGTACGTGGGTGGCCAAGGTGGCGACCAGAATTGGTGCGAAGTGAAGAATCTCCGTGTTGCAGCTCCACTCGATATTATCCTGATGGCTGTCACCCTGCGCCGGGGGTGGCATCGACAGGAGCTGACTTTCCCAGACCTGCTCCGCCCACTTTGACACCTGCGGGGCATTTGCAGCAATGTGCAAGCAGATTGAGGACCATGGCCTGCACAGAGCTGCCGGGTTTGTGCTGAGGTGCCGCGGCAGCCTATTATTACTGAAACATTTCTGAGGACCAGTCATCTCCTGTCGCACCGCTTCTCTCCCCTTGTTCACAACAAAACGAAAGGAGGAAAGATGTACGTTTGGGGAGCAGGTGGGACACCTCTATGACCAGGGAGATGTGGCTTTCTCCTGCTGATGCAGTGGTCTGGTCTTCTGTGCTGCCTTGTCCCCCACCACAGTCGCCTCCTTCACTGCCGCACCTCAAAGGGTCGACACATAAGGACACTTAAGGGACAACTGCACGCACACAGACACACACACCACAAGAACCAAAGGGGGAGCACCAAAGTAACGGCGGGCCGCATAATAGGGTTCAACGCAGCCCTGCCCACCATCATTGGTTCTGCTCAGCCCATAAATGCTCCCCATTGGGGAGAGGAGTTGGCCTAATGGCAAGGGCGGTCGACCTCAAATCTGGGGAACTGGGTTCAAGTCTCGGCAATGACGCTGAACATCCTGTGATTCTGAGCAAATCACTTAATCTTCCCGTGCCAAACAAAAAAATGATGTGTGTCTGTAACTGGTGTTATGTAAAGCACTCTGATACCCGATTCGGGTCAAGTTCGCGCTATAGAAAACTCTGCCCCAAAAAATAAAAGGGTCTGCCCCTCAACACAGGTCTTACACCCTCACCACTGCAACTTGGAGCTCTGGATAAACCCACTAGGGTAGTGGGCCTTGTACCTCTCGCCCATTCCACAAACTGAGGATTGGAGCTCAGGGACTGAGCCAGGGCACAAGACCTATAAAAAGAAGCGAGGGGGCTGAGAATATGAAATTTACCTCATGACTTCACGTGCTGAACGTGCCCCAGTGTCTGAAAATGACACCAGGACAGGTTCAGCATATTTCAGTGGGGCCCAGCTTCTTGGCAGGGAAGGCGTCCACCCTCTGAAAAGAGTGGGGGGACGCCGTGTACCCCCGACTCGAGCCCTGGACTGAGCTACCCCCAGCACACATGGAGGCAGGGCTGCCCTAAGAATATAGCACAACTAGCCTTTATCATCACCACAGCATGTACCATGGACTCAACAATTAACTAGTGGGAGTTGATCACAGGGGAGTCCAGCTGGGGGTTCCCCCAGCCCCCTGACCTATAACACTGCACAGGTGAAAGCGCACACATGCGGCTGAGGTGGATGAGGACAACTCACTGGTGGAGACCTACTGTACTCTGAGCAGTAGGCCCTGCTCACTATAGTTGACATTGACTTTTCGGAGCTAATAGGTGCTGATTACCTTGCATGTGTTGACCTCACTAATGTCAGCTGTCCCAATCTGTTCGACAACCAGCAAAACTAAAATGAGTCCCCCCAAGCAGCAACAAAAAAGTCACCACCCATAAGCAAGGCCACTAGAATATGTTGTGTTTCCCCCATCCTTATGGGTTATACCACATTTGCCACATAATCTATTTCGTTTCAAGTTCAAACGAATCAAATGTATTAAAAACGCAGCAAAGTGTTGCACCACAGTGAAAGATCCTTTGCAAAGGTTGACTGTTCTCCTTTCAGTTGCTTCTTGCTGTATTTGGGAGTTAAATTGGTAATAATGAGGGGAAACCTTTGCCAGGGCAGTGTAAACGTGTGCAAGAAATTGAAAAATAATTAAGTAATACAATCACAAAATGTGCAGCATTATGCCCCAAAATGTACCTTTTGTTGCTGCATAATTTAGTACCCTGCAGCATAATTTGGTCCTCCCTTGCCGCATGATTCCAGAGGTCATGAGCATAAGCACCACTTTAGTCCCTGATATTAGGAAAATTATAAGGGACATATGAAGCCTTATGTTCTTCAGAACACCTCTCCACTGTCTAATGTCGCCTCTCCACACACGTGTTATAGCCCCTGCTCTTCAATTGGTGTAGCTCACCACCCTGCCCCAAATGCGCAGAGTGAGTCCTCCACTCTCCCACCATCTGCCAATACCATTAGCAAAATGGTAGTGGAGATTGCATTGAACAGATGAAAATGTGTAAAGCTACAAAGTAACAGTGTTGCAGACCATAATTCTGCATATTCCCCCAACGTCTCTAAAAGCAACAAAAATATTGCCCAGATTTGCTAACACTTTGTGATAGTTTACATCACTTTTGTGACACACACCTTACCCAAAGTGACGGGATGGGATTTACTATCTAATGAAAATCTGGATTTGTGTTGGAAAGTATCGCAAAGTAATGCAGTGTTGCTCTATGCGTTTCATTGCCCTACTTTGTGTCAAGAGACATTCCATGGGTGGTATATGGGCGTTTCCATGCACTCACTCATGGGTTTCTAGCATTTGTAGCCCGGAATTTGTGCTAAAACTAACACTTCCTTGAGCAAGCTTAATGTGGAAAAAAAATTCCAATTGTCCTTGTTTTTCCAACTGTGCTGTGTGCAAACCTGTACAATACATACACAAACTGGGAAACATTCTTGAGGCATATTTTTTGTATTGGAAAAGTCCCCTTCCAGTACAAAACCTGTGCTTTAGGGAGGAGTTTGGAGAGAAGGATAGATGAATAAAAAGAAGGATGCGAGATGACTGACGGGGAGATGTAGGTATAAAAGACAAACTTTGGTCCCATAGTTTTCAGAATTGCTTTACAGGAATGGCTGAACGAGTGCCGGGCTCACTCACTGCCTTTTGGAATATGGTTGAAAGTAGGGTGCAGTTTATTTTTTTGGCTATTTTTTTGGTTGGTAGTGTATATTCTTTATTATAAAGCAGGGGTTTAAGGAAAAAAAACAAGAAGTGTTGTTAAGTTATTAAGTGTTGTTAAGGCTGTCAACCCAGCCAATTTGTTTTTTCATACAGAGGGCCTAATGTGTTCATTTGTCAACTACTTAGCAGCCAAGGCCATTGATCTCATTTGCATAAGTGGCACCTAATTGCTTTCACCTTGATCTTAAGACACTGGAGCAGTGTAATTTTGATTTCATCCTAAAATACTGTAGGAATGTGTCATAATCGGGAGTCAAGATGGCGGATTGAGGACGCCACAGAGCAGTAGCTAGCCGGAGGCTCCCCACTTACCTTACCCGGTAGACTGCTGAGATGCTCCCTTTCTCCTACGCTTCGATGGATGGGTGATTTTGTGGTTCGTGGATCTGACAGTTGTACGGGAACTGTGAGAGATTCGATGGGGGAAAGCACTTGGAGTGGAATGGAGAAAGCGCTCTGGTTCGAACTTAGGGACCAGCAAACCTGGTACTGGTTGGTGGAAGCAGCAGCGGAGGGCTTCAGCCTGAGAGAGGGAGAGAGAGTAAACGTGGAGAGACGACGCGCTGGGCTTTGGATTTGGATACCTGGCTGAAACCTGGCGAAAAACCTGGTGAAAACTCACAGCTCACTGTTTGTTTGAAAGGTGCAGTCGCTGCAGTCTTCCGCCACACCGCATGTGTTTGAATTTTTTTTCTTTCTTCAAGACAACACCTAAAACTGCATCTTATCACCCATAGCCACAGTTGCTATTGATATTAACCTGATCTGCACAGTATATACCGCGGATGCAGCGGCTGCTTCGAGCTTCCTTTTTGACCACACGGCAAACTATACCGTGGCTGGTCAGTAGCTCGACTTTCGGTTGGTCCGGTCTGTGGTGTCGACCCACCTTGATTTTACCTTCAACAGCAGAGCGTACCGCACCGGTGCGGTGGGGGTTACAGGTATTAATGGCTCCTAAGAATCTGCCGAGATCCACCCGTGCCACTAATAAAAATGCCGCAGTGGAAGTGGTGACACAGACCACTACAATTTCAGCAACTACAATCTTAAAGAATACGGCCCCAATGAATGTAGCGAAACAAACCGTCGCTGCTCCCTCTCATCCAGCGGCTCCAGTGAACGCACCGGGAGGGTCCACCTTAACTCCATCAGGTAAGCAGATGCTTCGCCCACCCGTGCTTGTAGTGTCCGGGGTCTCCAGCATTCCAACAAGCGGGTCTACTAAGAATATCAAGAATAACAAGAGAGGGGTGGATATTGAGACTGGTGATAATATTGATGCAATGGCAGCGGCCGAGATAGATACTGGGATTTATACTACTGATCTGACATCGATCTCTGATGCGGATAGTTGTACCGTAACCTTTCGGTTAATTGAACCAGCGCCCTTTGTACCACATGTTTCTGAGACCCTTAAAAATAATAGTAGTCAGCCAGATGTAGCCCCTCAGTCGGAGGTCATCTCTGATGGGCTACTAAACCAGGAAACTGAGAACACTACGTGTTTGAATCTAGTTGTGGACGACGTAATCTCCGAGGTAGCAGAGGCAGCAGCGGCACCCGAATTTGTTGTCATACCTACTGACTGCCTATCAGCTATCGGGGAGGATGCCTCTAATGAGGAGTAGGAGGATTTGGTGGACACTGGATCTCCATCAGATACTGCTAAGTATCTGACCGACAGAAGAGATAAAGCCAAATTAAAATCCAAGACTAAAACTAAGAATAAAAGAGGGAACTCACTTGGCTTAGTAAATGCACCATCTTTAATTTCCGTTCCACCTCTTAGGAAATTACACCCTGTAGAGAAAAGTCCTCTTAGGAAATGGATACAGGCAAAGGGGTTGGTGAAAAATATGACTCTGAGACTGTCCGGTACGAGCCCATCAGACCACGACACCACCAAAGACTCTTCGGCTTCATTGGAGGATACTGCTCCTATATCTAGTATTTTATCGCTGCCTGTTTCCAACTCTCTACCTTCCACAGTATCTATTGAGACTGTTCCAGCCGCTTTACCCCCTACTAGCTTAACCATATCTACTTCTCCAACTTCATTTTCACCAACTCCTGTGATACCACACTGCTCCTGGATCAAGTATAGCAGGAGCACAAGAGGCTGTTAGCTCTTCTCTTGACATTATTCTGCAGACTTTAACCAACCACAGGCAGGAAGCACAAGAACATTTCCTACAGCTGCGAGATGATAATAATAAGCTGCAGAATTCATTGCAAGAGATTACACACAAGATGGGGGGGATATCACAGGAAATGGAAGATTTACAATGCAGAGTGGTTAATATTGAAGAAGGGTCTGCCGGTACTGAAGTTACGGTGGGTCAACATGAGGCCCAGATTACGTCTTTAAAATTAAAAATTGAAGATCTAGAAAATCGTCAAAGACGATCAAATCTGAGGCTTTTTGGTATTCCGGAGGGGGCAGAGGGAGCTGATCCCAGGGTTTATGTGGTTAATCTATTCCAGAAAGCATTCCCGCATTTAGCTGACTGGGACTGGGACTCCCAACTTCAGAGAGTTCATAGATTACCACTTGTTCTGCAGAACAAAGAGAGCAAATTTCCCCTCCCTTTTCTTATTTATTTCAGAATTTTTTTATTGAGACAGGCTGTTTCATTTAAGGCTAAGCCTAGTTTACCTCTTACTACTGAAAATGTCACTTTTTTTGTACGGTCTGACCTCAGCAAAGCCGCCATGGACAGGTGCTGGAAGCTGCGTTAGCTTATTGATCCGTTTAAGTCCCTCGGCGTGCAAGTGTTCCTGCAGGAGCCTGCACGCCTAAAAGTTATTAAGGGCGGTCGCACGTATTTTTTCACTGACGAAAGGGAGGCTGGGAGTGTATTATCCACATTTGCTTAAATCAGAGAGAGTGAGAATCTAGTTATTCAAACGTAATACTTAATTTTTCCCTATTTTGGGGGGATCCCCTTTTTTGGTCAGCTTTTTTTTGTGTTTACTTATCTCTCTGATGATATATTTCCGGGTAAGGTAGTGGGTTGAGCCCTTTGCTGCTCCCTAGGGTAGCTGTCAATACAGCTGCAGCAGTGTGTTGAGGGGTGTTCCCTCCTGAGGAAGGGGAGGGAGTCAGTGGAGGGGTGCGGGCCCTTTAGGGGGAGGGGGGGTGGGAAGGGTTTTTGTTTAAATAAGAAACCAACTCGGGTAGGAGTTTTGATGAAGGTACTAGGGAAGGTTCATTTGTTTTAATTTTGCAGCATGGAAAGATACGCGTGAATAAAATGTTGGAATGTTACGGCTATAATGTTTGGCATGGAATGTTGCAGGTTTAAATAATAAGAATAAAAGACTTTTGGTTCGTGAAGAGATAGCATTGTACGACCCACATTTTGTTTTTTATCTGAAACTCATATTGCTTATAAAGACAGGAAACCATTGGAACAGCTCGGCTATGAGGTTATCATTTGTTCTTCCTTTAATGCCTCAATCAGGGCGGTTGCCATTCTTAAAGAGCGGCGTCTCAGAGTTGAAATTCAAAAACTATATGTGATAAAATCGGACGATGGGCCATTGTGCAATTATCAATTGAAAAATATACATTTCTATTTTGTGTGGTTTATGGTTCTAATTGTGATGATTCTTATGTTTTTGACCAACTGAATATTGAACTTTTGGATTGGGAGGGAGAATTAATTATCATGGGTGATTTCAACTGTATTATGGATTACCAATTGGACACTACCAGACACGGTGCGTTCCAACGTATGCGCAGGTTCCGTGCTGCTATTTTAGAAATAGGACGAATTTATAACATTAAAGATGTCTGGCGTAGTATTCACCCCAACGATGCTGGCTACACCTATTATTCTGCCCCTCACAAACTTTGCTCTCGTATTGACATGGTCTGGGCATCTAATAATATATTGAATACCTGCTCTATTGCGTTATGCCCACAAATCACCTCTGATCATAATCCTATCTCTCTTTTATTTAATATCCCGCAAATCCAATCAAGCCCTAGGATGTTTTCTTTTCCCAGACATTTGCTCACAAACACAGTGTTTATTTCTCAACTTAAGGCTCATATCACAGATTTTATTCTAAATAATCTTAATTCTACTTCCAGTATTATCATGTGGGATGCTTGTAAAGCCAGCATCCGGGGGTTTACCCAGCAATTTCTCTTTAGACAAAACTCTGAGCGCCGCAAAACTAACAAAACTTTAATTAATGATATTCTCTCTGCAGAACTTTTATTGGCCGATGCGTTACTCACATCCTCCTCTCATGTGGTGGAATTGAGGCTTAAATTTGGACATTTAAAAGCTACTTTAAAATCACTACTTTGGGAAAAAAGCAGTATCAAATTACATAAATCTCAAATTGCCCAGTATGAAAGTGGAGACAAGGTAGGGAAACTTCTCGCTTATAAAGCAGCCGATGAGAGAGCTAACACTCTGATTAAAAACTTAAAAGGCCCCAATAACGTTATATTTGATCAACCCTTACAGATACTGGAACAGTTCGTGCAATTTTATAAGAAACTGTATACACCGGAAAGCTCTCCTACTCAGGCTAGTATCCAGGCTTACCTGGATTGTCATATTCCGGAACAACTTGACCATTCTGGATTTGATCAACTGTCCATACCTATCACTTTCTTAGAGATACTGCAGCTGGGGAAGATACTCTGCCCCTAGAGCTATGTAAGATCTGTATTGAAGAGCTATTGCCTCTCTTCCACCAAGTTATTAGTTATATCGGTGAAAATGGGAAAGCTCCGAACTCTTGGAGTACTGCTAAATTGATTTTTTTTTTTTAAAAGATGAGCCGGCTAATGAATGTGGCTCTTTTCGCCCCATCTCGCTTATAAACATGGATGCAAAGGTATTTGCAAAAGTGCTGGCCATGTGACTAGCCCCTTTGATACCTAAGATAGTTAATCCACAGCAACATGGCTTTGTAATTGGCAGAGATACCACAACTCATGTTAATACGGCCATTACTGCCTTCAACATAGCAGAGACAAATCTCTCCCCACTCGGTATGATTCTTTTGGATGCTGAGAAGGCGTTTGACTGAGTGGGGTGGGATTATCTCTGGTCGGTAATGATAACTATGGGCTTTAATGGTCAGTTTTTAATATGGATTCAGTCTTTATATGACAACCCTACTGCGAGAATCAGTTATGCAGGCTTGACCTCTGCCACTTTTCCCATATCTCGGGGCACCCGTCAAGGGTGTCCCTTGTCGCCTCTATTATTTGCTCTCTCAATAGAGCCATTTCTTCGTGCTCTGCAATTGCAATCTTGTATAATGCCTTTTTACTCTGGCCCTCATTTATTGAAAATTACGGCATACGCCGATGATATTGCTATTTATTCCACGGACATCGTAAAGGCTTTACATGGAATAACTATGGAGGCTAGCAGATTTGGCAATGTCTCCGGCTACAAATTAAACTTAAATAAAACCCAAATTATTGCTAACTATACACCAACAGCTACAGTACCGGGGCTATGTCATACGGCTACTTATCTAGGAGTTAAAATTTCAGCAAAAATTACAGAGATAGAATCAATTAATTACGATGCTTTAGTTAAAGCGACTATTGTACAATTAAAGAAATGGCATAAACTCCCCTTAAATATTATTGGTCGGATTAATTTAATTAAGATGAAAATACTTCCCAAATTTCTTTATTTATTTCGCTCCATTCCTCTTTCTCTTAGTAACTTTTTTTTCAAAAAATTAGATGGAATCTTTAGTAGCTTTATTTGGGGATACCATAAAGCCTGCCGCTCTATGTAGCTACTTAAAGGTTCCATAGATATTGGGGGACTTAATTTCCTGGATTTCAAACTTTATTTTTGGGCAACTTTCAATGGTCGTTTACAAGGCTTACTTAATACAGATAACCAACATTATTTTCAAATTTTTATGTTAAACTCGGATTCTAATATGTTCCTATTAAGAGTTAATGACCCCAACTATTTTAAAAGAGTTAAATTTAAGACTGCCAGGGAGATGGTTAAGATATGGTTTAACATATTGGCTTTTTGTAAAACCTCTTTCTTTCATCCCAGATTGGTATTGTGGGGTAATCCCGGACTTCCAGGGATATTTAGTGATAATTTGACAAACATTTGGTGCACCTTTGGCATAAAGAAATTGGGGGACCTATTCGGCACTCACGTTTTTTTGTGCTTTGAGACACTTAAAACTTGATATAAAGCTACAGAATCAATGAAGTTCAAATATACAAATCTATGATTTTCTCCTTCGTAAAATGAGAATACGAGAAATATTGGATTCTGACAGCTGGGACTGTTTTTATTCATTAAAGAGTGAATCTCTAATTAGCAGTGCCTATCAGTGCCTCACCTCTTACAAAACCAGTGATTGTTCAAAACTAGCAGGAAAATGGGGTGCTAAGCTCGGGTTTAATATCACCCCTACCATGATTACTTCATCTTTTCATAATATTAATTACTTAGTTCAGTCCTCAAGTTTAAGGCTACAGCAATTTAAAACCACCTGTATGCTCTATCATATACCCGAAAGGATATCCAAATGGACCACTAACGTCTCGTTTAGTGACAGGACTGAATGCCCAATGCGGACTAGTGGCCGCGGATCTAGAACACATGCTATTTTCCTGCCCAATTTTATCTGATTTCTAGTCTTCTTTGGATAAAATTTTGAAACTAAAATTATTTGTCCCCCCTCTCTCACCGCAGCTTCTGTACTACTCGACATTCATTTGCTACCCAACCCGCAGCAAGCCGTAGTTACTATTATATTATCATGTGCTAAATTAGCAATTGCACTTGCCTGGATTTCCCCTAAACCCCGCATATTATGGAATGGTGGTCATTGATAAATGACATTTACTTCATGGAAGTGGCCTTGGCCAAACTTAGAGGTACTCGTTCTTTAATGAAATGCGACAAAAGTTGGGGTTCTTTTATCAACTGAATGAATTCTGTGATTTACTTTGTCGAATTTACTTGCAACAATTATCTGCTTTTTATTTGCTTTTTAACTGTGCTCTGTAATTGTATTACTTGTCTTATTTTGCAAATTTTGTTATCCCTTTTCCTTGTTTGCTCTGTATTATTTAATTTGTATCTTTTTCTCTGAACCGAGTTGTGAAATAAAAAAACATATTTAAAAAAAAAAAAAAAAAGGAAAGTGTCATAATCATGAGTAATCAGAACTCGAAAAATGTTTGTGTGGTTAATATTACTAAAAGAAGATGGAGTGCTACACACCGCTGGTTCTCCTATTGAGGTTACGCTAATACAGCAAAAGGAAGCAGCAGCGCTGGAAGGGATTCGGTCAGGAGGACTTCCTGCACCGATCGTACCGGAGAAAGAACTTTGTCCAGAGATGTCAGAAGATCTTAGCATCATGCTGGTAAATAATATCTTCATGACTGGGCTCCATTTAGATGTTATTAACATGGTAGTGTATCAGAAAATGTGCAATGAGCAAAATAAGAACAATGCCATGTACATAAGAACTGTTCATAAAAATACCAGCACTTACTTGAGCCTTCTGATGCACTCTGGGAGATGTATGCCGCACCAGTCATGTGACCCAGGACGTTTTAAAAGAACACATAGATACATACAGAAAATTGATGAATTAGATCATTAAATTACATGAAGGCGAATAAGTACAATCACAAATGAACAGTCTGAAAGAAATTACATCGCACAATACAGTTGTCAATCAAAGGAGAAATAATAATATGAGAGAAGGAGGAAGGGAAGGGAAGGAAGGAAGGGAATGAGGGATGATACATTTCATAGCATAATAAACTAGATAAATAGAGTTACCAATAAGAAGCTAAAAAACATTATAAGAATCAGTGAATGAAATAGCAAAATTGAAAAAACAGGAATCATAACTGTACATATGAATCTATAGGGGACCAGAATGATTGAAAATGCATGGAATTATGATGAACACCTTTTAAAGATAGTTGTGCACCTCTTCTTGTGAAAATAATCCAAGACCACCAAGCATGAACTGACAGAGAAGTAGCATCTTTCCAACAAAAAGTAATGGACTTTAACTCAGCCGCAACCAAAACATTAAATAACTTAGCTTCAGCATCTTCTAGAGGATTAATAAGAACAACAGATTTACATATTAACAGTTGATAAGAAAGCGGATCAGAGATAGGCAAAATTTTCAATATCACATTCCAAACTTCAGACCAAAATTTCACAATAATAGGACAATCAAATAACATATGAGGTAAAGATCCAGGATGTAAATTACAGTGCCAACATAGATTGGATGGTAATAATTTAGCTTTAAATAAAAGTAATGGTGTCCATAAAGAATTAAATAAAATATAAGCGTTGGTTTGATAAAGTGAAACCGGTAACCATCCAGAAATACTATTGAGCCAAATTGATGACCATGAATCAATTGATAGAGAAATGCAGAGTTCATTGTTCCAAAAGGTGGAAATTATATCAACGTTAGAGCCTAATGAGCCTGTGAGTTTTTTGTAAAAAATAGAGACTACTTTAGAGGCTACAGAAACAGTATTTACATAAATTAAAAAATCAGCAGAGGATATAGATGGGATACCAGTAGGAAAGGAATCTAGAATGGAATTACACAAAAATGGATATTTTAACAAATCAGACATTGGTAAATTGAATCTTAATTGGAGTTGAGTAAATGGAATAAATGCACCATCTAAGAAAACATCTTTAAGATAAAAAATGCCCTTATCAATCCATGAAGACCAAAAAGAGACATTTCTATTTAATTTTATTAAAGCGCTATGCCATAAGGACAAATGCACCGTGGAAAGTAAAGGAGATGCAAAATTAGAGTCCAAATTATAACAAATTAATCTGGATGACTTGATTATGGACGAAGAATGGATAACCTTAGTGGTGGGAGACATAGTTAATAAGGATGGCAATGGAAAAGGTTTTGCAAGGGAATTTTCAATATGAAGCCAAATAGGAGGACTGACAATAGGTGAAATACTAAACCATAACAAGCTCTGTTTTAAAATGAATGCCTTATGATATAAATGAAAATCCGGTAGGGCAAAACCAACTTGGCATTTAGGAATCTTCCATTTTTTATAAGCAATACGAGGAGGTTTATTATTCCAAAGAAATTTAGATAATAGTGTATCAACATCCTTATAAAATTTGAGTGGGAATTAAGTTGGTATCATTGCAAGAGAGTAAAATATTTTCGGGGCAATATTCATTTTGATTGATTCCATTCTCCCCCACCATGAAAGATGAAGAGAGGACCATTTGGAAGTTTTTTGTTTGACATAATCAAGAATGAATTCACAATTCGATTTCAAGGTAGCACACAAAGATGATGAAAATAATATACCAAGATATTTCAACTTATTCTTTTGCCAAACAATATCAGGTGAAGGTAACATATCGGGAGTACAAAGCACATTTAAGGGAAAAAATTCAGTTTTAGTAACATTTAATTTGTATCCTGACACCACTGAATATTTGGAGATAATATCAAGCAACAACGGTACTGATGTAACAGGATTACTAATAAATAATAACACATCATCAGAATATGCTAAAGTTTTAACAGTTACATCTTTAATGGTGATACCCTGAATATCATCGCACTTACGGATGGAATTAAGAAAGGGTTCTATTCCTAGTAAAAATAGGAGAGGGGAGAGGGGACAACCTTGACGTGTGCCTCTGAAAAGGGATATATGAATAGAAATTTGGCCATTAATGAATAATCGGGCAGTGGGAGCATAATATAAAGCCGAAACCATACGAATAAAGGAGGGTCCAAAATTAAAGGATAATAAAGTTTTAAATAAAAACTGCCAATGGATTTTATCAAAGGCTTTCTCTGCATCTAAAGCCATAACACCAGCAGGTATAAGGAGTGAGGAACTTTGTTCAATGACATGTAATAATGTTCTAGTATTGTTAGCAGAATATCTGTTTTTCATAAAACCGGATTGGTCGGGGTGAATAATAGAGTGCAGGACAGGAGCTAATCTAGAGGCAAGGATTTTAGCATACAATTTACAATCTTGATTAATTAGGGAGATGGGACGGTAATTAGAGACAAGGGTATGGTCTTTATCAGGTTGGGAAGGACAACAATTAAAGCATCTGAAAAAGAACCTGAAATGGTACCGGAGGAACTAAAGTGAGAAAAAATTTGGTATAAATAAGGTAGTAAATGAGATTGAAATTCTTTATAAAATTCAGCAGGTATGCCGTCAGGACCAGGAGATTTATTTTTTGGGAGTGATTTGATAGCATTCAGGATCTCATCATTAGTGATAGGCGAATCCAACCCAATTCTGTCAGAGGGCGAAATATGAGGTAAATTGGAAGCATTTAAAAAAGCATCAATTATAGAATCATCACAAGGATCTGGTTTATTATACAAGGGGGAATAAAAGTGTAAAAATTCCTGAACAATATCATTATGAGAAAGTGCAATTTTACCTTGAGGGCCTTGAATGGAAGTAATCTGTGTTTTATCCCTTTTAATACGTAAGTAATTAGCGAGGAGTTTACCAGACCTATTGATATTAAAGCGGAATTTAGCATTGGATTTTGAGAGTTGAATCCCACCCCTAGTACTAAGGATAGCATTAAATTCATATCTAAGTTTTTGCAATTTAATTTTATATTGAGGGTCATTGGAAGTAATGAATAAGCGTTCAAAGTGGGCTATTTGCTTCTCGAGAGTCTTTATATTAGAATTAAATTTTTTGTTTTCATGTGCCATAATAGGAATTGTGGAACCTCTAACATAAGCTTTAAAGGCGTCCCAACGATTAATAACAGAAGTAGAGTCTTCCAGATTAAATATAAAATAGTCTTGGATCGCTTGCAACAATTTGGGTTTATGAGTATCGTTGAGAACAATGTCCGCATTCATACGCCATCTGGATTGTTTAACAAAAGAAGACGACACATTCAAAACAAAAGAAATCATAGCATGGTCTGAGATGTCAATGGTACCAATAGTAGGATTAGTGGCAGATGGGACAAGAAGGGGGGAAAGTAGAAAGTAATCAATTCTAGAGTGAGAATTATGAGGGTTGGAGAAAAAAGAAAAATCTTTATCAGTGGGATAGTGTAATCTCCAAATGTCAGCTAGCTTAGTGGTATGAAGAAAAGTCTTCAAAGCATGGAAAATCTTTGATGGACGAAATTTAGAGGTAGATAATCTATCTAATAAGGGCTCAACAATAATATTAAAATCCCCACCAACAATCAAAGGAACTTTTCCCAACTTCAAAACTTCGGTAGTAACTGTAGCCCAAAAACAGGATCATCTGCAGTAGGGCCATAAATATTAAGTAAAAAGAAAATAGAGTCATAAATTTTGATTTTAACTATAATATATCTCCCCTCAGTATCCGAAATCTTATGAAGGATTTGACAATGTAACCTTTTAGCAAAGAAAATAGCGACCCCATTTTTCTTACCTATAGCAGGTGAGGAAACAATAGAATCTACCCATTTTTTACTCATGTAATGCAAGACTTTATCATCAACATGCGTCTCTTGAACAAAACAAATATCAGCCTTGCAACTACCTAAATAATCTAGAATTTTCGTACGTTTAATTGGATTCCGTAAACCTTTTACATTGAGAGAGACAATTTTAATATTATGAATGTTAGCCATTGAGATATAGAAAAAAGGACAGAAAGGAATGAGAACAAGAAGAGGAAAGAAATAGCCAAGTTAAAGGAGTAACTCTATGTAGAAAATAGGAAGGGAGAAAACGAAAAAGAGAGAAGAAGGAACAAACAAGAAACATGCATAGAGAGAAGGAAACGCACACCCGTTCCTCAAGCATGGCCAATAACCGTTGGAGCCCATGAATAGAATTTATTGGAAGTTGTGACAACTAAAGTCAGACGAAACCATTTCAAGTGTTAGGATCTTGAGTATCCATGGATGGAGGAGCTTGTTGGTTGAGGAAAAGCCGAAGGTCTTCAGGACGTTGAAAAGACTTGGAGACATTGTCTTTCCAAACACGCATGGTAGACGGATCAAAAAGACCATACTTGAATCCAAGGCTCCTCAGCTGCGGACGAAGGGAAGAAAACTCTCTACGAATAGCCACAGTTTCCTTAGCAAAGTCCTGGTGAATAAAAATTTTGGTTCCATTCACTAATAATGATGGCATTTCTCTCAAAGCTTTACGAATGAGAACCAAATGATGATGACACAGTACTTTGAAAAACATTTGCCTGGGCTTTGTATGACGAGGATTTCGATGTGACGGGACTCGATGAGCTTTATCAATCTCACATTTTTCTGGAAATTTAATATTTAAAAGACCAGGTAGCAGAGATTCCAGATATAGTCGGCAATTTATCCCTTCAACATCTTCAGGCAAATTAAAAATACGAAGATTATATTGCCTGTTGCGATTTTCCAAGTCCAGCAGTTGGTTATGCATTGGAACAATTTTGGCTACCAATGGTGTGAAAGAGTCCAGCTTGTTTTTATTATATTGAATTTTGATGACACTGTCTGAAACTTTCATTGCAATAGAAGCCATATCTTTACGAACATTTTTGACTTCTGAGGCAATAGTGTCAGTATTCAGACGTAGTGCTTTAAGTTCCTCCAGAATTAATGCAAGAGAAGGTTCTGAGGATTCCACAACCTTTGATTTGGTAGGAGGAGGAGAAACCTGTTGCTTCCTCTTGTTAGTAGTTGGGTTTTTGGAATCCATTCTGAGGTGAAAAAATATTCCTTAATACGTATGAATAGGAAAGTGAAGAAAAACCACCTCAAGATGTGAGAAAAATGACAAAAAACACCAAAAATCTCTGTAAAAAGACAGGTGCAGCAGCTAAATTGGACTGTAGGTGTGGCTAGGCCCAAGCCAGGCTCTGTCATAAATATTACTCCGCCCCAAAGCAGTCAAAGCCGGCAGTACCTGCAAGGAGAGCTGGGAGCAGGAACCATGGAGCCAGAAGAAGCACTTCCACCGAAGGAATTCGCCCAAAATTCAGTCCACAGGTAAGAAATAGCATGTGGAGGCAAGCGCCGCTATTTTCGCCGACTTCTTGACACAAAAATCGTTGTCAAACAAAAATAGTATTCACGGAGCTCCGGTGGCAGCGGCCATCTTGGTTGACGCGCTCGCGCGTCTCGTGGTGCAGTGTTATTTCTGAATAAAGAAACTGACTCCGGTAACGGGCCTCTGTTTTGTGTACTCACTTGTTGTGAAATGACAGGCTTCTCCGTGCCTGTTGCTGAGAGGCCACACTGAAGGGTCGGGGCTCCCTGTATGGAGGCTTTTCTATGGACTTAATTTGGGAGCATGACCCACACACTGCTGGTTCTCCTATTGAGGTTACGCTAATATAGCAAAAGGAAGCAGCAGCGCTGGAAGGGATTTGGTCAGGAGGACTTCCTGTACCGATCGTACCGGAGAAAGAACTTTGTCCAGAGATGTCAGAAGATCTTAGCATCATGCCGGTAAATACTATCTTCATGACTGGGCTCCATTTGGATGTTATTAACATGGTAGTGCATCAGAAAATGTGCAATGAGCAAATTAAGAACAATGCCATGTAAATAGGAACTGTTCGTAAAAATACCAGCATTTACTTGAGCCATCCGATGCACTCTGGGAGATGTATGCCGCACCAGTCATGTGACCCAGGACCTTTTAAATGAACACACGCACGTAGGCACTTTGCTACTGCTTCCTCCCGTGACCAAGGCAGAAGCGCCGAAACATGTATGCTTTAAGGAAGCGCTTGGTGCAGTGTTATTTCTGAATAAAGAAACTGACACCGGTAAAGGACCTCTGTTTTGTGTACTCACTTGTTGTGAAATGACAGGCTTCTCCGTGCCTGTTGCTGAAAGGACACCCTGAAGGGTCGGGGCTCCCTGTATGGAGGATTTTCTGTAGCCTTAATTTGGGAGCATGACCCACACACTGCTGGTTCTCCTATTGAGGTTACGCTAATATAGCAAAAGGAAGCAGCAGCGCTGGAAGGGATTCAGTCAGGAGGACTTCCTGCACCGATCGTACCGGAGAAAGAACTTTGTCCAGATATGTCAGAAGATCTTAGCATCATGCCAGTAAATACTATCTTCATGACTGGGCTCCATTTGGATGTTCTTAACATGGTAGTGCATCAGAAAATGTGCAAAGAGCAAATTAAGAACAATGCCATGTAAATAAGAACTGTTCGTAAAAATACCAGCACTTACTTGAGCCATCTGATGCACTCTGGGAGATGTATGCCGCACCAGTCATGTGACCCAGGACGTTTTACATAAACACACGCACGTAGGCACTTTGCTACTGCTTCCTCCCGTGACCAAGGCAGAAGCGCCGAAACTTGTAGGGTTTAAGGAAGCGCTTGGTGTAGTGTTATTTCTGAATAAAGAAACTGACTCCGGTAATGGACCTGTTTTGTGTACTCACTTGTTGTGAAATGATAGGCATCTTCGTGCCTGTTCCTGAGAGGCCACCCTGAATAGTTGGGGCTCCCTGTACGGAGGATTTTCTGTGGATATATATATGCAGCGGTCATAACGCAGGGGACTTGAGGGGGCACTGGATTATTGATTTGCCCTACCTGCCATCTTACTTGGAGTCTGTGCCTGCCATCGATTCCCTCTCCGAGAGTGAAACCCCGCCGAGCATCTCCTTCCCTTTTTGGCACCATACCGTGGCTTTCGGGGATTTGCAGTCTTTGCCTACAGGACTGCACGTGAGAGCTTAATTCCATCAGGGGGCGGAGCAAGGTGGACTTATATAACATCGAGGCAGGTTTGCCTACGCTGCAGCAGAGCAAGCAGATGGGAAGGAGCGCAGACGAAGGCACACATGCTGAAATGTATTCGCTGAGGACATTTCTTTCAATAAAGTGCCCCTTTGAATCCTTTGCCTGGGTCAGTGTTTCTTTTCCTCGGAGGAGAATTTTGCTCATTAATAATGCGACTGCCAGTGCGCACTTCAGTGAATCCCCGCAGCACAAGAGGCCAGGGCCCTCTGGCTTGCTCGTCCGAGCATTTCTTCACACAGATTGTGTCTGCAATCTCGCCCAGAACCCACCACGATGCCAGGACCATGCAGCGGTTAGGAGGTATTCTACTTCCTTTTGGATGACCGGGATTCCTGTGCCTACCCCCGCGACGAACTCCCGGCCGAGAGGTTGCAGCGGTCATAACGCAGGGGACTTGAGGGGGCCCTGGATTATTGATTTGCCCTACCTGCCATCATACTTGGAGTCTGTACCTGCCATTGATTCCCTCTCCACGAGTGAAACCCCGCCGAGCATCTCCTTCTCTAGTTGGCACTATACCGTGGCATTCTGGGATTTGCAGTCTTTGCCTACAGGACTGCATTTGAGAGCTTAATTCCATCGGGGGCGGAGCAAGGTGGACTTATATAACATCGAGGCAGGTTTGCCTACGCCGCAGCAGAGTAAGCAGATGGGAAGGAGCGCAGACGAAGGCACACATGCCGAAATGAATTCGCTGAGGACATTTCTTTTAATAAAGTGCCCCTTTGAATCCTCTGCCTGGGTCACTGTTTCTTTTCCTCTGAGGAGAATTTTGCTCATATATATATATATATATATATATATATATATATATATATATATATTCACTGAAAAAACCATAGGTTATAGACCATATATAGTTAGGAATTAGCATTTACAAAACCTTGAAAATTCACTGAAAAAACCATAGGTTATAGACCATATATAGTTAGGAATTCGCATTTACAAAACCTTATTTTACTCACACAAAACCATTGAAATTCCATATATAGTTAGTTGCACTAACTATATATCGCGCACCCGCAATCCACTGCTGATGATGTCACATATTACATCATTCATGACATGGTCAGTGACATCACTGATGACATCACTGATGACATCTCAAATGACATCACTGATGACATCTCAAATGACATCACTGATGACATCACTGATGATATCATTCATGTGATAATACGATGAACCTCTTCAGACTCTAATATAACCTTAGATACAATCAGTGTAAACAGACACTCACAGACTGTCACTCATCCATGGAGTTACTCACACACCTAGTCAGTCATGCAAAGAATCAATCACACCTCCATTTCCTCAACTATACAGTTATACAAACTTTACTTATTCAAACATATACTAACACATATTTACTCTCTTATACAATCCCTGATACAAGTTCACAATGATCCATACAGCCACTCACACATTCACTGGCTCTTATGCACAGTTATTTATATATGTCAACTCTCACATGTACTGTGTTTTACATATGTACTTACTTTGACATGTAGCACTGAGATATCCATTCACTCACCAATACACTCATGCACACAGTCAACCGCCCATACAGCTGTTTCCACATGCACTTTTGAAACCATACATCTAGTGAATCAACTGCTCACACATCTATGCACAGAGTCATACACCTCCCAGCCACCCACACACACACTCAGTCTCCCATACAAATACTTGGGCAACCAATCAATAACCCATATAGTTACTCATATAGCTACTTATCAACACATGCAACAGTTTACAGAACAACAGACATAATGATGCACAGATTAAGACAGTTTAGTCACTAACCCATGCACTCAGTGAGACACATTTAATCACTCACTCATACAGTCAGTCATGCACCTACTAAATCCTTCATCCAGACACTTATACATCCACTCATTCTTCAATATGTAAGACATATTTTAACTTTACAGAAACATACAGTCACTGGATGTTGTCATCAGTGATGTCATCAGTGATGTCATTTGAGATGTCATCAGTGATGTCATCAGTGATGTCACTGACCATGTCATGAATGATGTAATATGTGACATCATCAGCAGTGGATTGCGGGTGCGCGATATATAGTTAGTGCAACTAACTATATATGGAATTTCAATGGTTTTGTGTGAGTAAAATAAGGTTTTGTAAATGCGAATTCCTAACTATATATGGTCTATAACCTATGGTTTTTTCAGTGAATTTCCAAAGTTTTGTAAATGCTAATTCCTAACTATATATGGTCTATAACCTATGTTTTTTTCAGTGAATATTTATATATATACATACATATATAAACATATATCATCTGTATATCTATATAAATACAAACATAAATGCATGCATATATACTTATATGCATACAGATGCATGTTATTTACATGAAAGTTGAAAAAACACTAATAAAAGCAAAGCTAAAAAGCCACCTCATTACAAACAGAATGGCTTTAACTTAAACGAGGGCGAGATCTATTGCATTTTCAATGCTTGTTTACTTTGGTTCCATCAAGAAGGCATTCAGATGTGTCACACATTTGCCATAAATTCTGAATGTTAGCACTCTAGTTGCACATTAGATCACTGTAGTAAAGCTACTGCTCACCAGGGACGTCTGCTGCTGGTATTCAAAGTGCATGTTTCAGTCTGCATGTCAGAATTTTTCTAATGAAATAGAAGAGGATTTGAGAAGTCACTCAAAATGATCCCTAATTTTTCTTTCTGAAGCACTAATCATACTTTCTATGGCAAAATTAACCCCCTCAAGTTGTTCCTTTTTAAATTGAGTGTTTTCAGACTTACCACTTCATTCCAATCAAGATGGCTTCTGCTGTGCCATACTTTTGTCATAAGTAAGACTGTTAGCGCTCTAGTTGTTCTTTAGAACACTCTGGGACATTCTGTCATTGGGCTATACTTGGGGTACATCTGGGTGATATTTGGGCTACATTTAGGCTCTTTTGTCTCTGGTGGCCATCTTGGGAGACTGTACGTCAGAATTTTTGTAATGAAATTGAAGAGGGTTTGAGAAGTCACTCAAAATGTGCCCTAATTTTTCTTTCTGCAGCACTAATCATAATTCATATGGCAAAATATACTCCCTCATTTTGTTCCTTTTTAAATTAAATGTTTTAAGAGTTACCACTTTATTCCAATCAAGATGGCTTCAGGTGTGCCATACCTTTGTAATAAGTAGGACTGTTAGCGCTCTAGTTGTTCTTTAGAACACTCTGGGACATTCTGTCATTGGGCTATACTTGGGCTACATCTGGGTGATATTTGGGCTACATTTGGGCTCTTTTGTCTCTGGTGGCCATTTTGGGAGACTGCATGTCAGAATTTTTTAATGAAATAGAAGAGGATTTGAAAAGTCACTCAAAATGTGCCCTAATTTTTCTTTCTGCAGCACTAATAATACCTTCTATTGCATAATATACCCCCTCATTTTGTTCCTTTTTAAATTAAATGTTTTATGAGTTACCACTTTATTCCCATCACGATGGCTCCAGGTGTGCTATACCTTTGTAATAAGTAGGACTGTTAGCGCTCTAGTTGTTCTTTAGAACACTCTGGGACATTCTGTCATTGGGCTATACTTGGGCTACATCTGGGTGATATTTGGGCTACATTTGGGCTCTTTTGTCTCTGGTGGCCATTTTGGGAGACTGCATGTCAGAATGTTTTAATGAAATAGAAAAGGATTTGAGAAGTCACTCAAAATGTGCCCTAATTTTTCATTCTGCAGCACTAATCATACTTTCTATGGCAAAATATACCCCCTCATGTTGTTTCTTTTTAAATTAAATGTTTTAAGAGTTACCACTTTATTCCAATCAAGATGGCTTCAGGTGTGCCATACCTTTGTAATAAGTAGGACTGTTAGCGCTCTAGTTGTTCTTTAGAACACTCTGGGACATTCTGTCATTGGGCTATACTTGGGCTACATCTGGGTGATATTTGGGCTACATTTGGGCTCTTTTGTCTCTGGTGGCCATTTTGGGAGACTGCATGTCAGAATGTTTTAATGAAATAGAAAAGGATTTGAGAAGTCACTCAAAATGTGCCCTAATTTTTCATTCTGCAGCACTAATCATACTTTCTATGGCAAAATATACCCCCTCATGTTGTTTCTTTTTAAATTAAATGTTTTAAGAGTTACCACTTTATTCCAATCAAGATGGCTTCAGGTGTGCCATACCTTTGTAATAAGTAGGACTGTTAGCGCTCTAGTTGTTCTTTAGAACACTCTAGGAGGCTGCAGTAGAACACAAAGGAATCAACTGACAGTCTCTGTCCTTGTTGGATGTACATGTTTTACTGAGAATGTCAGACTTCATTTTCACATGACTGAGAAAGATAATGTGAATTTACAGAAAATATGCTTTCAGTTTAGCTTATAGATCCCCTTCCAAACCACTGTGGGAAAATCATGAGATATTAGTTTTCTTTCAAACAATATTCATGATATCACAGCAGAAGGTTTTTTCACATGGTAAAATCACCTTAGAACCCACCACAATTCCTAAAACGAGTATGGTACCATCAACAAATGATTTATAATGTAACTAAAGTCCTAAAACCCTCTATTAACTACAATGCTTTTTAATGAGGTGCTATCATGTATATTGGTCCCAAGATGGCTGCCAACACTTCTTGGATGAAGTGCTGACAGCCAATCAGATCAGATGTGTGATTAGGCTGCGCCCAGATATATATCTTTTTTTGAACCTAAATTACTCAAAATCCACTGGAGCACATATATTGAGACCTAGCAAAGGCACATCGGGCTAACAGTCCCTACAATTTTGCCAAGTTTCGTGCAAATCCATTCAGCCGTTCGAGCTAAAAGTGAGGCCAACCGCCCTATGGAAATTAACATGGGAAAAAGGCGTTTTGGGACCCCCCTTTTTTCTCGGCCCCCCCCTTAATGAAACCCCCCCAAATTGTCAGGGGCTGCTCAGAAACAAAATGTTCCATTTTCCTGAAAATTTCAGCCAATTCCGTCCACAAACGCCAAAGTTATTAGACATAGAATTTTCAAAAATCCCATAGAGAAAAAATCCTAACTATATATACCTACTGGCGACCGCCAGTAGGTAATAAATACAAACATAAATGCATGCATACATATACTTATATGCATACAGATGCATGTTATTTACATGAAAGTTGAAAAAACACTAATAAAAGCAAAGCTAAAAAGCCACCTCATTACAAACATAATGGCTTTAACTTAAACGAGGGCGAGATCTATTGCATTTTCAATGCTTGTTTACTTTGGTTCCATCAAGAAGGTATTCAGATGTGTCACACATTTGCCATAAATTCTGAATGTTAGCACTCTAGTTGCACATTTGATCACTGTAGTAAAGCTACTGCTCACCAGGGACGTCTGCTGCTGGTATTCAAAGTGCATGTTTCAGTCTGCATGTCAGAATTTTTTTAATGAAATAGAAGAGGATTTGAGAAGTCACTCAAAATGATCCCTAATTTTTCTTTCTGAAGCACTAATCATACTTTCTATGGCAAAATTAACCCCCTCATGTTGTTCCTTTTTAAATTGAGTGTTTTCAGACTTACCACTTCATTCCAATCAAGATGGCTTCTGGTGTGCCATACTTTTGTCATAAGTAAGACTGTTAGCGCTCTAGTTGTTCTTTAGAACACTCTGGGACATTCTGTCATTGGGCTATACTTGGGGTACATCTGGGTGATATTTAGGCTACATTTAGGCTCTTTTGTCTCTGGTGGCCATCTTGGGAGACTGTATGTCAGAATGTTTTAATGAAATTGAAGAGGGTTTGAGAAGTCACTCAAAATGTGCCCTAATTTTTCTTTCTGCAGCACTAATCATAATTCATATAGCAAAATATACCCCCTCATTTTGTTCCTTTTTAAATTAAATGTTTTAAGAGTTACCACTTTATTCCAATCAAGATGGCTTCAGGTGTGCCATACCTTTGTAATAAGTAGGACTGTTAGCGCTCTAGTTGTTCTTTAGAACACTCTGGGACATTCTGTCATTGGGCTATACTTGGGCTACATCTGGGTGATATTTGGGCTACATGTGGGCTCTTTTGTCTCTGGTGGCCATTTTGGGAGACTGCATGTCAGAATTTTTTAATGAAATAGAAGAGGATTTGAAAAGTCACTCACAATGTGCCCTAATTTTTCTTTCTGCAGCACTAATAATACCTTCTATTGCATAATATACCCCCTCATTTTGTTCCTTTTTAAATTAAATGTTTTAAGAGTTACCACTTTATTCCCATCACGATGGCTCCAGGTGTGCTATACCTTTGTAATAAGTAGGACTGTTAGCGCTCTAGTTGTTCTTTAGAACACTCTAGGAGGCTGCAGTAGAACACAAAGGAATCAACTGACAGTCTCTGTCCTTGTTGGATGTACATGTTTTACTGAGAATGTCAGACTTCATTTTCACATGACTGAGAAAGATAATGTGAATTTACAGAAAATATGCTTTCAGTTTAGCTTATAGATCCCCTTCCAAACCACTGTGGGAAAATCATGAGATATTAGTTTTCTTTCAAACAATATTCATGATATCACAGCAGAAGGTTTTTTCACATGGTAAAATCACCTTAGAACCCACCACAATTCCTAAAACGAGTATGGTACCATCAACAAATGATTTATAATGTAACTAAAGTCCTAAAACCCTCTATTAACTACAATGCTTTTTAATGAGGTGCTATCATGTATATTGGTCCCAAGATGGCTGCCAACACTTCTTGGAGGAAGTGCTGACAGCCAATCAGATCAGATGTGTGGTTAGGCTCCGCCCAGATATATATCTTTTTTTGAACCTAAATTACTCAAAATCCACTGGAGCACATATATTGAGACCTAGCAAAGGCACATCGGGCTAACAGTCCCTACAATTTTGCCAAGTTTCGTGCAAATCCATTCAGCCGTTCGAGCTAAAAGTGAGGCCAACCGCCCTATGGAAATTAACATGGGAAAAAGGCGTTTTGGGACCCCCCTTTTTTCTCGGCCCCCCCTTAATGAAACCCCCCCATATTGTCAGGGGCTGCTCAGAAACAAAATGTTCCATTTTCCTGAAAATTTCAGCCAATTCCGTCCACAAACGCCAAAGTTATTAGACATAGAATTTTCAAAAATCCCATAGAGAAAAAATCCTAACTATATATACCTACTGGCGACCGCCAGTAGGTAATAAATACAAACATAAATGCATGCATACATATACTTATATGCATACAGATGCATGTTATTTACATGAAAGTTGAAAAAACACTAATAAAAGCAAAGCTAAAAAGCCACCTCATTACAAATAGAATGGCTTTAACTTAAACGAGGGCGAGATCTATTGCATTTTCAATGCTTGTTTACTTTGGTTCCATCAAGAAGGGATTCAGATGTGTCACACATTTGCCATAAATTCTGAATGTTAGCACTCTAGTTGCACATTAGATCACTGTAGTAAAGCTACTGCTCACCAGGGACGTCTGCTGCTGGTATTCAAAGTGCATGTTTCAGTCTGCATGTCAGAATTTTTTTAATGAAATAGAAGAGGATTTGAGAAGTCACTCAAAATGATCCCTAATTTTTCTTTCTGAAGCACTAATCATACTTTCTATGGCAAAATTAACCCCCTCATGTTGTTCCTTTTTAAATTAAGTGTTTTCAGACTTACCACTTCATTCCAATCAAGATGGCTTCTGCTGTGCCATACTTTTGTCCTAAGTAAGACTGTTAGCGCTCTAGTTGTTCTTTAGAACACTCTGGGACATTCTGTCATTGGGCTATACTTGGGGTACATCTGGGTGATATTTGGGCTACATTTAGGCTCTTTTGTCTCTGGTGGCCATCTTGGGAGACTGTATGTCAGAATTTCTTAATGAAATTGAAGAGGGTTTGAGAAGTCACTCAAAATGTTCCCTAATTTTTCTTTCTGCAGCACTAATCATAATTCATATGGCAAAATATACCCCCTCATTTTGTTCCTTTTTAAATTAAATGTTTTAAGAGTTACCACTTTATTCCAATCAAGATGGCTTCAGGTGTGCCATACCTTTGTAATAAGTAGGACTGTTAGCGCTCTAGTTGTTCTTTAGAACACTCTGGGACATTCTGTCATTGGGCTATACTTGGGCTACATCTGGGTGATATTTGGGCTACATTTGGGCTCTTTTGTCTCTGGTGGCCATTTTGGGAGACTGCATGTCAGAATTTTTTAATGAAATAGAAGAGGATTTGAAAAGTCACTCAAAATGTGCCTTAATTTTTCTTTCTGCAGCACTAATAATACCTTCTATTGCATAATATACCCCCTCATTTTGTTCCTTTTTAAATTAAATGTTTTAAGAGTTACCACTTTATTCCCATCACGATGGCTCCAGGTGTGCTATACCTTTGTAATAAGTAGGACTGTTAGCGCTCTAGTTGTTCTTTAGAACACTCTGAGACATTCTGTCATTAGGCTATACTTGGGCTACATCTGGGTGATATTTGGGCTACATTTGGGCTCTTTTGTCTCTGGTGGCCATTTTGGGAGACTGCATGTCAGAATGTTTTAATGAAATAGAAAAGGATTTGACAAGTCACTCAAAATGTGCCCTAATTTTTCATTCTGCAGCACTAATCATACTTTCTATGGCAAAATATACCCCCTCATGTTGTTTCTTTTTAAATTAAATGTTTTAAGAGTTACCACTTTATTCCAATCAAGATGGCTTCAGGTGTGCCATACCTTTGTAATAAGTAGGACTGTTAGCGCTCTAGTTGTTCTTTAGAACACTCTGGGACATTCTGTCATTGGGCTATACTTGGGCTACATTTGGGTGATATTTGGGCTACATTTGGGCTCTTTTGTCTCTGGTGGCCATTTTGGGAGACTGCATGTCAGAATGTTTTAATGAAATAGAAAAGGATTTGAGAAGTCACTCAAAATGTGCCCTAATTTTTCATTCTGCAGCACTAATCATACTTTCTATGGCAAAATATACCCCTCATGTTGTTTCTTTTTAAATTAAATGTTTTAAGAGTTACCACTTTATTCCAATCAAGATGGCTTCAGGTGTGCCATACCTTTGTAATAAGTAGGACTGTTAGCGCTCTAGTTGTTCTTTAGAACACTCTAGGAGGCTGCAGTAGAACACAAAGGAATCAACTGACAGTCTCTGTCCTTGTTGGATGTACATGTTTTACTGAGAACGTCAGACTTCATTTTCACATGACTGAGAAAGATAATGTGAATTTACAGAAAATATGCTTTCAGTTTAGCTTATAGATCCCCTTCCAAACCACTGTGGGAAAATCATGAGATATTAGTTTTCTTTCAAACAATATTCATGATATCACAGCAGAAGGTTTTTTCACATGGTAAAATCACCTTAGAACCCACCACAATTCCTAAAACGAGTATGGTACCATCAACAAATGATTTATAATGTAACTAAAGTCCTAAAACCCTCTATTAACTACAATGCTTTTTAATGAGGTGCTATCATGTATATTGGCCCCAAGATGGCTGCCAACACTTCTTGGATGAAGTGCTGACAGCCAATCAGATCAGATGTGTGGTTAGGCTCCGTCCAGATATATATCTTTTTTTGAACCTAAATTACTCAAAATCCACTGGAGCACATATATTGAGACCTAGCAAAGGCACATCGGGCTAACAGTCCCTACAATTTTGCTAAGTTTTGTGCAAATCCATTCAGCCGTTCGAGCTAAAAGTGAGGCCAACCGCCCTATGGAAATTAACATGGGAAAAAGGCGTTTTGGGACCCCCCTTTTTTCTCAGCCCCCCCTTAATGAAACCCCCCCAAATTGTCAGGGGCTGCTCAGAAACAAAATGTTCCATTTTCCTGAAAATTTCAGCCAATTCCGTCCACAAACAACAAAGTTATTAGACATAGAATTTTCAAAAATCCCATAGAGAAAAAATCCTAACTATATATACCTACTGGCGACCGCCAGTAGGTAATATATATATATATATATATATATATATATATATATATATACACTAGCAGCCCGTCCCGCGTTGTCCGGGTATGAATTGCTGCTGGCCAGTAGTATATTGTTTTGTAGGATTTCGTTTTTATAGCATTTCTTATCTGTGACAGGCCCGTGAAACGCTTAGATTCACAGTGCACTGCTGATGCACTTAAGAGTGCGCGTTCAGTAGTGTGTAAACTCGAGTTTCCCTACTTTATTTTTCCTTGCAAAATTATATAGCGCAAACTCGACAACATGGCATGGGCACAATTTACATTACAGAAGAACACATTCATTTGTGGTAGGCACGGGGAGACAAAGCGATTTGCCTGGAATCACAGGATGTTGAGCTGATACCGAGATTCGAACGTAGCTCCCCAGCTCTAAAGTTCGCAATTCTGGAACTTGTGGCGGGAGGTGTGTCTAAAAGTGAATGTCGGTGCTGGCCATCAATGAGAGAGATCTGTGCATTTTTCAAATGGGTGGTGAAAAAATATGAGTATGTTGCTGGAGATGTGGGCCGCTGTGCCACCAATGTACTTACCGGGGGAGGGTAAACACCCATTATTCCTCAACTTTCTTTCCGCAGACCAACACTCTGCATACTTTCATTACGAAAGTACCATGACTCCGCAATGCCATTATAACGCATGGCATTACATTTTATATGCTTTTACCACGCATACATTTGCAACGAAATTCGTTGTAAATACATGAATGGTAAAAGCATGTTTTAAAAAAAAAAAATTGGATAAGGTAAGTATGGGTATAGGGGTATATGTTTTGGAGTACTGAGGTATATGTTTTGGGGTGTTTAGGTATTTTAAGGGTTCAGATATAGTTTTGTGTTATGGGGTACAGGGATAGTTTTAGGGTTTAGGGATAGGTATGGGTTTTGGGGTAGAGGGGTATTTTTAGGGTTCAGGGCTAAGTTTGGGTTTTGGGGTATAGGGGTATTTTTAGGGTTCAGGGGTAGGTTTGGGTTTGGGGGTACAGGGGTATTTTAAGGGTTGAGGGCTAGGTTTGGGTTTTGGGGTACAGGGGTATTTTTAGGGCTCAGGGCTAGGTTTGGGTTTTGGGGTACAGGGGTATTTTAGGGTTCTGGGGTACAGGGTTATTTTTAGGGTTCATGGGTAGGTTTGGGTTTTGGGGTACAGGGGTATTTGAAGGGTTCAGGGCTAGGTTTGGGTTTTGGGGTACAGGAATATTTTAAGGGTTATGGGGTAGGTTTGGGTTTTGGGGTACAGGGGTATTTTTAGGGTTCAGGGCTAGGTTTGGGTTTTGGGGTACAGGGGTATTTTTAGGGTTTATGGATAGGTTTTGGTTTTGGGGTACAGGGTATATTTATAGGGTTACAATGGGTTAGTGTTTAAGGGTGTTGGGGTATTTTAAGGAGTAAGGGTGGGTTATGATTATGGGGTGCAGGGGTATTTAAAGGGAGCAGGGTGGGATCAGTTTTTAGGGTGTAAAGGGTAATAAAATAATAAATAAAAATAATATAAATAATGCAATTTAAAAGAATAAATGTTTTAATTAAATTAAAAAATGTGTATATGAGACATGGCATGAAGGGTGGAACGTACCAAACGCCCCCAGCATTTGTCACGCCCCAGGCATACGCCCACAGCACAACGCAGACCCGCCCACAAGGGACTACTTTGCTGGCACGGTTCTTTTACCTTTTAAATGTATATGGTAGGCGTCTGCATAGCCTATGTCCTTCTGCTGCAACTGCCCTTTCCAACGCTGTATTGGGTGTTGTGATTGGTGGTGTGGTTCCTGAGATTACCCGCCTCAAAGGTTTGGGCTCTCTCTTTATTATATTAGTATAGATATCTATACTACTATTATAAAGAGAGAACACAAACCTTTGAGCCAGGTAAACTCGGGAACCACAGCGCCAATCCACACACCCGATACATCGTAGAAATTGTCAGGGTGTGCAGATGGACATAGGCTATAAAAAATAAAAATTAAACATAAATTTAAAAATATAACTTTAAAAAAAAGTAGTCCCCTGAAAGAAGCGCCGGCCACGACGTTGTGTTTAGTCATCAATGGAGCGCACACCGCTAGCCCCTCCTCCGGATCGCCCCTCGGGACTCTGGTACTTGTTGGACTGATGAATCTCTTGACCCGATACATGTCCCGGGTTTTAGGATATCGCCCGAGACATGTCTCGGGTTTCGGGATAACTTCCCTCATCAGTAGAGAAAGATCATTAGGGGTGGAAGAGAAGGCCGCCACACAACAGTCAAAGGCCTCGATGCCAGAACCGGCACGCAGGTGCGTCGTCCAAGAGCCCGTCGGCCCAAAGCTCAAGGGAGCCATATTGTGTTTAGTCATCAATGGAGCGCACACCGCTAGCCCCTCCTCCGGATCGCCCCTCGGGACTCTGGTACTTGTAGTTCTTTAGTGGATCACCCAGGTGGGAGCAAGTCGGTACTTGTTGGACTGATCAATCTCTAGACCCGATACATGTCCCGCGACGTTGGGCTGGCCGTGACGTACCGCTGGCTGCGACGTGCTTGATGACGAGGAGGAGCGGCGGACATGGAGCGGCGGTGAAGTGAGGAGCACGGGGAGGAGCGGCGGCTCAGGTGCGTGATGACGAGGAGGAGCGGCGGACATGGAGCAGCGGTGAAGTGAGGAGTGCAGGGAGGGGCGGCGGCTCAGGTAAGGCAAATGTCGGGGCGGGAGGGGGTCGGGCGGGAGGGGGTTCGGGTGGGAGGGGAGGGGGTCGGGGTGGGAGGGGGCCGGGGTGGGAGGGGGAGGGAGGCAGGAGTTTGGCCCTGAAGAACGGCGGCTAAGGTAAGGTTCAGGCTCCGGGACAAAGAACAACAGAGTCCCTCTGCCAGAGGAAAAGCTATCACTCGCCACAGAATCAATGCCTTCGCTACAAACCTGCCCGCCCATTCTTCCTTCCTGGATCATGGCAGCACTGACTCACCTGTCTGCCCCCTCCACTTAATGCCCTGACGGTAGCCATTTAAAATTATGCTGGTGATTGCAGCTGGTGAACACTGGTGAACACCGGCACTCACTTGGAGACTGGAAGATATTTTTCGTTATCATGCTTTGTGCCAGAGAAAAACAGAAAGATAGGGAAACAATAAAGGAGGAAGGAAAAGATAAGAAGAGAGTGACAACAGGAGAATCATGGATGAAAAAAGAGCCTTATACAGTTTGCTAAAGAGACAAGAAATGGACGGATATGGAAGAAGGAGTCCTGAAATGGAAACAAGAATAAGCAGGCTCAGGCTCCGGGACACGGACAATGTTGGGGTGGGCGGGGGCTGGGGCGGGCGAGGACCTTGGCGGGCGTTTGGCCCTGAAGCCTCATTGCCCCCGGACAACGTCAGGGCGGGCTGCTAGTATATATATATATATAGTGCTTCATGTGTAACCGATAGAATTTATATATTGTGCATTTAAGAAACATGATTAATAGCGAAGTTTCAAGTACTTATTCACTAATCTTATGAAGGAAAATCAAAGTCCATGATGTGATTTTTTGTAGGCTAAGGAAACAAAATGTTTGTGCAACTAATGTTTAAAGGTTCACTTGTAATAAAACATTATAATCACTTGAGTGTATTTTAATTACTATTTCTTACTAGTCTTTTGCATTATTCATATGTTAAATGTCATTTGTTATACTTGAAAGTATTCACTTATCTGTAACCCAGTGCACTGTTAAGCTGACTTAATTTTGAGGCCTCGCATATAATTTCAGTGCTAGTTCACGTTGCAGTCCAATGTTTAATTTGTGTTTAACCTTCAATGTGGAATATTTTTCGTTCACATTTTGTTTCCATTGCAGGTGTGGACAAAGCCTCATTAGTTAGCATAGAAAGGTTTTGTTTTCATTAGCTAGCAAGGTATGAGAAGACGACATTTGGCAAGGAGGAACATGGCAACGATCAGGGAGACGAGTTCTCATGGAGGAGGAGAAGTATGACCACGGACGAATGAAGTTGCAACTTATCGGTGTGGGAAAGCTGATTCAAGTATCTAATTTGTGTTGGAATCATGTAAAAGTACTGGAGACCGTCATGTGAAATTGTCTACCTTCAATGCAACTAATATCTTATGCTGTAACCTAGTGAGGGTCAGGAGAAACATCGTAGGACTTCATAGGGTGCAGACCTATTATTCTGCTTTGCGTGACTTTATGCTACATGACCCATTGTAGGAGTGCGTTCTACTGAAGACTCTAACAGCTGTCACTTTTCTATTTTAATTCCAAATTCTAATGCTTCTTAGAGTCGGTGGTCCTGTTAAGGTAATTTAGGGAAAGATAGGGTAAAGCTTGCCTATGAAAATCGACTGATGCTATTAAATTGTCAATTCTTTTGCCTCACTTCTTATATATTTTGAATACAACTAAGAGGGGGGAGAGAGAGAGAACAAGTGGATTCAGTCTCCCTTGGCAAAATGAGGTTCAGAGACCCTGTAAAAAAGACATTTAAAAAGGACATACAGAAAAACACAGACATACATCTACAGTATAAATAGTTGTCTCCCAGGTATGGATGAGGAGAGGGAGAGAGTGGTTAAATGAAGGCTTACTTATTGTTCAAAGTATGATGACCTCTGGTAAGATCAGCAGAAGGTAAAAAGTGCAAGGTAACAAGTGCACAATGCTCCTCCTAGATCGTGTGACCCCACTCACGGTTACTGCATGGTCAGATCGCCTGCCTTGTGCACTTGTTACCTTGCACATTTTACCTTCTGCTGATCTTACCACAAATCAACCTAAAACTCACCCTTAAATATCCTTTAGGTTGCTTTACTGGGCAGTGAGGAAGGAGCCCCCAATACCACGCGTAGGCTCATGAGGTCATCATACTTTGAACAATAAGTAAGCCTTCATTTAACCACTCTCTCCCTCTCCTCATCCATACCTGGGAGACAACTATTTATGTCCTTTTTAAATGTCTTTTTTACAGGGTCTCTGAACCTCATTTTGGGTTCTGTTATTTACCCTTATTCACTAGGAAAGCATTTTCTTCCCTGAGTTCCTGGACATCCGACTATGATGTTTATTATGTCCTTTTTCCACAGGTTCTCTTCAACGCCAATTGGGCGCAACTGAGCTTACTAATACAAACAACATTGATTGGTACATTTCACCTTCAATTTTATTTTATTTTTGTATAATACACTTTAACATTTCATGTGAGTAAGGTGAAGATAACGTGCATATCCTTGTCCTGAAGAAGGAGTCCTTGCACTCCGAAACATGTTGACACTCTGAATAGTTGATATACCCTAGTACGTATATAATCAACCTCACTTTGCACCTTTTTAATAATACCAGCCGAGGACATAATAAATTATTTTTTCCTACGTGCCAGGTATTTTTAACTCACTTTTTCACCTCACCTCACTAACTCACATTCTCTCCCTAAACACACACCCTCACATAGTTCACTGCCAAGTGCTCCTACGCAGTCGTTAGTCGTAGCACGCCGCATCCCGTAGAGGGGTGCGAAGGCCCGATGATGAAGCATGACACCAAGGGGCCTGTTGGTGTGTGAGGGGCATTTAAACAACACTGTGTGCTCCCCATCACTTTAGGGACCACTACCACTTTGTAAGTGGATTCCTTTTTGTTTAATCACTTCTTATATAGTCATAATCAAAGTAGTTCGTATTTTTTCTTCTGTATAGGGTGAATCTCTTTAGGAGATTTCGAAAGATTTTTTTTGTTATGTATTTCTATACCATTATGCTAAAATTGGCTTTTGCAAACCTATTTTTAAACTTATAATTAAAACCAACTAATCTCACATTCAGTTGTTGACAGGATTATTGTGTGACCCAATTGGTTACACTGTACCGAAATTTGAATAGTGATTGTGTTCTCCCTCTTATCTCTCATGCAGCAAATAAAGACCATCTGACTGAGGTCAATTGTTTAAGTGGGCCCAAGCTCTCTCAGTTGGTAGCAGAGTCGGATGGTTTGCTTGTGAAGTAGAGGGAGATAGAACCTAACCTAAAATAGTCTAGACCAAATCTTAGTTGCCCTAATCAAGAGTACAGAATCAAGACGCGGAGGATAGACGGAGTTCCAGTGGCGTATGTCGTAGCAGCAGTGGAGAAGTGAGTACTAATGGGGTTTGAGAGGATCATGTATAGATTGCAGGGAAGGATCAATTGTATGGTGTCTGGCGGAGATGTTGTAAGAGTTGGGTAAATGTGGTGTTGAGTTTTGAAGCTGTTGAAGTTGTTATTGGGTCCGAAGTGACCTAAGATCCCGGAATATCTAAGAAGGCGCAGAACAGAATGTGTTGTATTTGTCTGCTAAGGTTTTGTGGGGTTTGTTGTGAGACGTCATCAATGGCCCAATTGAGATAGGGAACTTTGTGTGGAAGATAAAGTTGTAATTATTGTCATGGACCTTTTTGTGCATAAGGAAAACTGCACTGATTTCAATAATTACCCGCTAGTCAAGGTTTAAGTTGTGAATGTGTGTGTTCTTGGGGTGATTATATTCTATTGGTCTTTTAGTGGAGCGGACAATTGTTGATCTTTTTATATAATTAAAGTGAGCGAGAGACAGAGTGTGAGGAAAAAATTGTGAAGGAGGATCAGCTGCTGCTAGGAGTGAGACTGATGTCATAGTGGGCCGAGCTGGGATAGGTTAGTTGGTGTAATGCCGTGCTGGGATTAGTTGTGTGTGTAACTTGGTGCTGCACTGTTATTGAAGGTCTTGATTTAGAACTGAATTGCAATTCTTTTGATAAAACATTTGACCATGAGGTGCTTCCATTCGAATAAGAGATATGATACAAGGAGATGTAGATGTACCTCCTTGAGTTGGCAAGGAGGCGCCACCAGAAGATACACTGGCTCAATATATGGCGCCGAATGTAGGGTTCCAAAGAATTATTTGGCTTAAACATTGGCACAAGGTCATGGAGAAATAGGGTACATTAACATGTCCATGCTATGATACCTTTAATTTGAGAATAATTGACCATTTAATAGGAATATTCTTTGTAATGAAAACAATTCCTAGACCCACACAGTTTGAAGTGATTAACACATGGGAACGTGCAGCGCATTCAAAAGAAAGAGACAAATATCAAGGCAGGATGAAGAAGGCGATGCGTGCATATGCAGTTGCGAGATGGGATGATCAACAAAGGGGGTAGAGAGTAGACATGATTGAGGAAGCAAGATTATAACCAGCCAAGTCGAGAGAGGTAAATGATACTGGGAAAAGGAGAAAGAAAACGAAAAATGCAGTAGATGGGCAAGAGGACAGTGACAGTGATGCAAGTGACAGCCTTCTGGATGGACTGTGTGAACCGGATGTCCACCCTCATATATTCAGAATTACTTTGGGGGGGTGGGGGGGGGATACAAATGCTACTGGTAATTCTGGAAGTACTTCAGCACTGGTTGCTTCTAGCCCTGTTGTTGTAGGGGTCATATCAATTAGTACGACATAAACTATAGAAAATATGGGAATGTGTGTCCTAGGCTCTTCGGGAAATTGTAACCCTAATTTGGCTTCAAAACCTCTGGATGCTTTTACAGTGTTGGTTACAATTGGTCCTATAGTTCCTATGTACGATCCTAGTCCCGCTGGGAGTGAAAGTCAGAGAATCTCTGCTTGCACAGAGGCGGAGGTATCAGAAAGAGGAGCAAACAGCCAGCAATGCATTTTGTCCAGTTTATTCCAAAGAATGCTAGCTCACTCTGTGCAGCTAGGGCAGACAATAGTACTTAATGGATTTAGATCCATAAGGTCTTTTCCCGAATTGACAGGTATGGATTCATTTGCATGGGAAACTCTCCCAAATGTATGAAATGCCATGCCTCAATAAAGCACTACACAAAAGAAGGCTTCTGAGGGTCAACATCTTTTTAATATCCAAGATACAGAGCAATGGTTGAAGGAGCCTAATATTAAACATTGAATTGAAAATCAAAGCACAGCGACGAGTTGTGGAACTATAAAATCATCTATAAAGGGGGATTTGATTGATGTGGTCAAGTTAAACACTAAATTAGATTACATGATAAGTGGGAGTCTGGAGCTCCCTTGAATAGATACCTACCAACAAAGTGAACTGATATTTATGAGCAAGGTGGTCACTAGGAGGGCGAGACAGGCACGCAAGATATTTATCTGAATTGGCTCAGAGATATGATGCTGATATGGAACGAGCCAAGGCATTACAGAAGAATCATAGACTTGCATTTAGCGATCAGGATGTAGAGAATCTGAGATTACCAGAATTGAAGACTCAAATTCAAGACTTAATTCTAAATATTTGGATTGGGAGTACATTGGCCAAGTGGTAAGAAAGATGGGTGAAAAAGAAAGGGTTCTAAAAGAACAATGGGAGAACCTCCTCCTTTAGGGGAAAAAGGAATGGGTGTGAAGACATCCCCCATGTTCATGTACCTTGGAGTAGAGGTGACCTTGCAGCATTTACCAAAGACTTCCTGAGGTTGAGAAGCCTGTAGAGTGGTGCAAACAGGTCAATCGTTTTGTGAAAATTGCGAAGGTGTTGTGGATTGATCTGAATACCTTGTTCGAGATTGTAGTCCTCAGTGATTTGTGGTCAGCATGTAAAATAGCTATAGAAGGGCCTGAGTAGAGCCAGAGAGAAACCCTGTGACACATGGTCCATCACCTGTGGTAATAAAGAAATATGAACAGGTGATTACTTGCCTAAAGTCTAAGGTTACCCCACTGGATATTAATTGGGTGAAGATTGATTGGACGACCCAAGAACCTATGGAGATGATTCATGCTTTTTATGAAAGATAGTTGCATGCTTTTAAACAGTATAGTAGGAGGAATACCCTTGAGCCCAAATACATGGGTCAGTTTGCGTCCATGTTTGTGACTGGATTAAGACCTGAAATCAGTATGATGATATGACAAAATTTGATATGTTGGCAGAATAAGTCAGTTGGCAAGATTCTGCGTTATGCTACATATTGCTGTAATGAGATTGAAATGAAACACAAGAAGTTGAAGGAGAAAATAATGATGGTGCGATGAAGGATGCTCAAAGGGGTCAGGGACTGCCTTATGTAGAGAATACTGTCACTATGCAAGGAGTCTACCAGTCTGAGGCTCTGATGCAACAAGGTAGAGGATTTCAGGGACAAGGGAGAGATGTTCCCATGGCTCCTAAGACTGGAGTTGATGTTATCACCTTAAAGTAGTCCAACCCAAGTCACTATTGTTATAGGTTGGGGCATTGGAAGCATAAATGTCATGTAGATTCTGCAAATCAGGAACAGAATGGAGGAGTAGGTCAGTCTCAGGGGAATGTTGTGCAGGATCACTGAAATATTATTGACAGACATAATATTGACCTACCAAATTTTCGACACAAAAATATCGATAACACTAATATCGATAAACTATACTCATTTGAAAAAATACACAAATATTGACAATAAAATATCGGAAAACATTTACATCGATATCAGTATTATCGACACATTAAATATTGTAATAACTAATATAAAAAATGTTAAGAAAGCATACAAAATAACAATATTATTGATAACCAAGATATAGACAACACTATTATTGTTAAAAAAAATATCGACACAATAAAAGTATTTATAAAAAAATACAATACATATGCCCAAAAATATAAAAATGTCAATAACACACAGAGCATACAAAATAAATAGACGAACACATAATTTAATTACATTTAAAAATAATATCTTGAACATTATTAAATACACAAACTTATTTACGCTTTAAAGCATTATATATAAAATTAATAAATAATATTTAACATTTAAAAGAATATAAATAAATATAAACTCTAACTTAACCTTAATTAGTGTTTCTCATATATGGAAAACAACTGTCAAATTTATTAAAACAATAAGTAACAACCAATCAAATACACATACAATTAAAATAATCCAATAAGATTAAAACAACAATTAATTACACACTATATAAACACACGAAAATGTAACTTTATTTTACACTACAACAAAAAAAGCAAGAATAAGGAGAATCTCTGCCGGATTGCTTCCACAAAATTGGACTTCAATATAGAAAACTCTGATTCCAGCTACACAAATTAAGTAAACTAGCATTTTAAAAGTACACCTACTCTCAAAGCACTTTTTATAGTAACAAAATGATTGATATATATTTTTTTAAATTATACCTCCTCTACAGATAATTCTGAAGACACTCAACGAACCACAAAAAAGTTTGAAATATCAACTTGCAAATAAAGTAAGTATTAATCTCAACTAAATGAATATGTGTTAAAAATCCCAAACAGAAGCCCAAGCTAAGCACAACAACCCCCCAAACTAAAAACACAGTTAAACAAATTATTTAAAATTACTCTTTTTTCTGCAGGAAATATAAAGGAATACCAAAGGAAAACAGCAAAGAAAAACCACCAGCATTGAAATAATTTATCAAATTCAACATTGTAAGTATAATTTTGAAAATATAAATGTTTTAGACAATAAGACAACACAGGAATACTTTTAATAATTTTTATATACATTTCGCTTAGCATTTGAAACATTACCTTGACTGACGGGGCCCAATTCATTACTTCCCAGAAAGGAACATTTTTCTTATATTATATGGGATATGTTTACACCCAAGAAAAGCAAACAGGCATCAAAGTTAATTGGAAATGTAGCAAATATTATTCAAACAAATGTTATGGGAGGGCAACAACAAAGGAAACAACTGCATTATATGTTAGAGAACATAACCACTCCCCTAATGTAGCTGGAATTGCAGTTTGAGATGCTTTAGAAACTGTAAAAGAAGCTAGCACTAGCTTTCAAAAGCGTACAACTGAAATACTCAAAGATATACTCCCCAGAGTCCCACAACATGCAACTGGCCAAATGAAGAACAATTTCTTCTTTATGACAATAAATCAAATGACAAAAGAATAATATGTCAGATTACAAATCAAAATATCACTAACCTGGGATCCACTGCATAGCAGGGGCAATGTACGATGATATATAACCTTTTCCCCCCTCCTGGTATCTCCTGAGAGTACGCCATATACTACTCAAGCTAGAAACACCATTTAGGGGAAAGGGAAGAAAGGGACAAAAGAAACAAAACCAAAAGAAGAATCAGCAGTGTTGATTACACGTCAGGAATACTTTCCTGGTAGGATGTGCTTCAACTCTAGCCTCTCTACCCAGAATGCTTAGCCTCGTGAGACCTGCAGTGAAACAATAAAGGGAGAGAAAGTGATAACAACTTGCCAAATGAACAGAATGTAATTCTACTGAAGTGTGAATGTGCATGCACTTAGTTTCTACACTGCTGCATTCACTCCACATGTAAAGGCCATCCAGAATTGTGAGAAAACAAGACACTCCTGTGTCGAGCAAAGAAAAGAAACTGTCCTCTTACATACGGTTCTTAGTATAGTCTCTCAACTGGCAAGGAAACTGGGGAATCATTAAACTCATGTAAAAGTAAATATACGTAATGTACTTATCTGAGTGAACGGTCCTGCGCTAGTATGCGTAATAAATGAGGAATAGTTCCCAATGATCTATGCATCCAAAAAATATAAAGTACGTCACAAAGCACTCCTGCGCTGAAACACCCCATAAAAAACTAAAGAATTCAGGTAATGTGAGAAACCAAAAACTCTGTGAAGGTTTGTTTCACATGACGCGCTCCTGCGCGGAAATGAACAGCAGGAAAAAACACACGGGTTCTAAATAGCAACAATAGTATCCTTTCCAGTTCTCTCCGACATGCTCCTGCGCAGGAACTAGGAAAGCAGAATACGCTTGACCGAGCGTTACGCAGGATACCGCTCCACTCCCAATCGAAGTTGTAGCGCTGACAAAATAAGGCAGCTTCACTCTGTCCTCCGTCTTGAATTGTCAACCACTGGACAGTTTGAGTTCGGAGATATTTAAACCCTGGCAACTAGCTTCTAAATACGGGCCCTCCTCTACAGGTTTTCTGGGTGATGTAGACTGTGTTCTTCACAACCGAGACAAACCATGTAACCTCAGCCATACCTACCCTAAAAAAGGAGGTGTTTGCTCTTACAGCCTACCAGAGTCATGACATAATAATATGTGGAACTCCCACAAACTTACTTAAACTACAGAACTGTGAGACATGGAAGATGGATGATGGATGGGACTTTTAAAATATGTCCAAAAACCATTTTACCAGTTATATACAATTCATGGACTTTATCAAAATACAAACATCCCCTTTATATTTGCCCTGTTACCAAAAAAACAAACCACCACCTAAACTAAACTAACAATAACTATCCTCAAAAAATGATCATTGACTTTGAACGGTCAATGATACAAATATTTGGAAAAAGGGGACCCCTATATAGTACTGTTGCACTTGCTATACATAGGGAAGAAGCAGGGTTAGGAAAGGTCTATAGCCAAGTGACAAAAATAATTAAACTAATTGTTTTACAGTTTTCTAAAGTGAAAACAAGAAATATTGTAGACCAAATATGAATGATATATGAAGTCCAACTGTATACAAAACCAATGAACAATAGATATTTCTGATATGACTTTATTCTTCTTTTTGTATATATAGACTTTTGTTTTCTTTTTTTCTTCTATTTTGGTTTGTTTTTTGGTGATTATGTTTTGTTAAACAATATTCAGTTAAAATTACATTAGAAAAGATACAAAATCAATAGACATGAAACTGTGTAGAATGTTGAAGGCAAAGCAGTAGACACCACTACGCGCGTTCCGGATCTTGAGCCTTCTTCAGGGGACCGTCTATTGTTCTATAAGTAGTAAAAAGACATATATAAATAAGGTTACAAAAACAAACATACTATATACAGTGGACTAGAGATAAATATACAAAATATCTACAATTTTAGTATTTCATTTTGGGCAGCAAAGTTAGATCTTTATATTAATGAATATCCGTTTCACATACATATGTATTTCATCCAGTTTTTATGGATTGCAGGAACATGAAAATATAAAGGCAGAGTTTTTGCATAACAATTTTAACGTTCTCTTGATCATCGAACATATTTTTAGTAAACCAGCAAACCTCTAGCCTTCCATATCTGATATATTTATTAATAACAAAAGACAGACATTTTTCTGGTTTTCTACTTCTAATTGGCATTCATAAGACATAGCAATTTTGACATTTTCCGAACTTATTTTGTATGCTGGAAACAGAACAAACATTCTTTGATTGTTGCCGGACTTTGAAAAACAAACCACTTACATGATGCGGAGTATACCTCTATTGATATATAGTGAAAACCTTCAACATGGTTAGAGATCGAAAATGTGTTTATGATACTACGGTTGTATAATAGTACATATAATAAGTACCATTCATTTCTATTAAATATCTCCAAATTAGTACAATATAGCGACAGATCATGTAACATAACTAGTTGATGACAATCTGATTTAATAATTTCCAGATAGATACTCTAAGTAAGAAAAAGGATGACATAGACTTACTGGGATATACTTACAGAATATCATAGAGTCAGTGACTCAAATGTGGCGTGGATTTAATAAGTCAGTGGGTGAAGACAGCTTCTTGAAATCTATAAATATAACACGATTTGTGGTAACAGTTAGGGTAGCCTTTGTGAAAACCAGATGGTAATTGGAGTGACAGATATAAAATTCTGTATGAGTTAACCTAATCTACACAGATGGTACAGTGTATAATGAATGGTTATATTTCCTAGATAACTAATAAATGCAAACCATAAAGAGCACATAATAGTTACAACCGTAGCGAGATAAATTTGTGGTCTTAATAAGAATGAGCAAATCTTTCCAGTAGTTATAATCTTACAGGAAATGAAGATAACTAAAAATAAGCACCTCAGAATTGAAGAGATATAATCCTAAATGGTATCTTGTGATATTTGGGTCCCAAAGAGATGTTGGGAGTAATTCTAATTTAGATAGAAGTTAATGGTGATATCTGTTAAAGCATAAAAAGGAAAAGGAATAAAGAAAAACAATTAGAGAACAGATATGTTCCTAGTCTTTGGCATGTTCAGATTTCAAGTAGATGCAATCTTAGTATATAGTTACCTCTACAATTGTAATTCACTTCAAGCAGAGGAAAAGATGGCAATGGAAATGTAAGAGGAAATAGATAGTTCTCTGGAAATAGAAATAGAAAAAAGCACATTGAGTTTCAATGTTTGAGTATATTGCATCTGTTTTGAGAATAATCGCAATATATATTTTACCTCCACATTTAGAATTTCCATCCGGTAGTGGAAGTTGATGACGGGTGGTGAATACGAAAAAGTAGTTGACCGTCTGAGAACAGATTATAAATAAAAATGTATGATTCACACATTATAGGAATACAGATTTTTTTTATTTTTTTTTATTCGACTTGAGTAATAGTGGGAATTACCTAAGAGTAAGCTGAAAATAATTTCCTAGGAGCCAAAGTCTGTGTGGCTGAGGATATGCCCATATCTTTATCTGTAGATAAGATATAATATATCACAACACTATAGTGTGTTTTAGATGGTTAGAAAAGCACAAAAAGTTGACTTTAATGGCAAAGTTTGAATGTTTATGCTCATAGAGGAGATTAAGCATAACCACATTTAGTGCAAAAAGTATTTTAGGTTAATACACTCGAGGAGTGAACAATTATCCACATTACGTATTCAAAGCGGGTGAGCCAAATGTTGGTTTCATTTAGACAGGTAGTATGCTCATAGGTTAGTTTAAGTGCAAAGGTATTTTGGTATAATGCACTCGAAGGATAAATAATTATTTATATTACAAGTCTTTTATCCATATGGCCATAAACGGGTATGCCGTGTTTATCGCGTGCATAATAAAAACGTTCATGATAAGTAGCGCACAATAATTGTGTCTAATATTGTTGAATATAGACATGCAAATTCAAACGTAGGAGTAGGTCATTGGATGTGCATCTCGTTTACACTTACCCGTTGGCTTCGATTAAATTGTTTAAAGCTCCTGGTATCCCAAATTCACCGCGGGGACCGACCGCCGACACACCGGGACGTTGGATGCAAACAAACGAGTCAAAGAGCGTGACTGCTTTATATATTGCATTAGCCGGTAGTTAATCAGGGAATTAAAAATGGAAATAGAAGAAGGACTTATCGATGCCGAGTGAAGAAATGAAAATGGTGAAAACAACAGAAATAGAAAGGGGATCGGGGGTGTAGTTCCATAAAACAAAGTGAGGTTGTATGGTGAAATCGAAAAACAAAAAACAAACCTATATTAATAATATTCGAGCAAAACTTAAACGTCTTACTTATAAACATTTAAGTAATTATTTACCGGATGATGATATTGATTTAATGAAGGATCACAGACGCATACCAAATGGCATTGTCGAGAAGTTAGTAATTGAACTAAGCAGCCGGTATCGTTTAGATAAAATGAATAAATCAGCATATAAGGAACAGAGTAAGGAAAAAACCTTTAAGAGAGATAGGCAGAATAGTGTATCAAATCTGAACGGTAAGAGCGATTGAATTGTTTATGGTAAAGATAAAGAAAGGACAGTTCCATGACGTTCCGATATACGTAAAAGTTTGATCTAAAGCCGGTGTATACCAGGATGCTAAAGTAGTCTTTTCTTTCTCATGTTTTAAGACATAGGAATGATCAAAGCGTACATGAGATGGTATTGATGAAATAGTCAGTAACAAAGAACAGAACTAAAGAAAATATTCAGGATTACATGAGATGTCTCCATAATTGAATGGTGCCAGTTCCCATATTAAGGGATGGTTTTCTTACCGTCCACCTTATAACATGAGTGTTTAGCTAAATATATTTATATATGCACATTGAAATTGATAGGGAAAATTACAAAAACAAAAATAAAAAGATAGTCAGGCTTGAAACTGTTTATACATTGTAATGAAAAATGGAATGACTATTAAGTAAGACGGTTCCTCCTCATATATCAAAGTGGTTTCCTTTCCATAGGCCTTATTATTCATGGTATTGTAGCAATGTAATCATATTTCTACAAACGTGAATAATACATAGGCCAGAATTCCATATGTGTACCTCTATTTTGCCTGTTAGACGTGTATCTTAAATGATGGCTTGGTCCCAAGGGATCTCCGAATTTAGACCATTATTAACAGTGTCAAACATAAAGATATGATATACTTCTCGTTTCTTTCTTATTTTATCACAGCAGAGCCCTGCTGTCGGTAAAATTTTCTCCAGTATATACCAACGTATATCATCCGGTGAGTGTTGTTTTTCTAGATAGTGACATACCAGTGGTGCAGCCATTTTTTGTGTGCGGATTGCCGATCTATGTTCCGTTAATCTTGTATTTATAGATCAAGAGGTTTCACCCACATATGCTTTTTGACATGGGCATAGAAGTATATATACCAGATTTTTACTTTTGCAGTTTGTCATTCCTTTATTTTGAATAGTAATTCCATTATGGCAGAATGATTCGCTTTCTATGGCCAATGGACACGATTTACATGTTCCACATTTAAAATTTCCGTGAATAGGTTGTGAATCTCTAATGCTTAATTGGATAGATGGTTTAATTTTTGGCATGCGTGACCTCACTATTAGGTCCTTCAGATTTCTATTTTTTCGGTAGGCAAACATAGGTTTTTGTAATGTCTCAGTGGAAGGTTTGTTAATGTTTAATAAATGCCAATGCGAACAGACAATCTGTCTAATTCTTTCATTGAGAATGGAATGTCTGGTTACAAATACCAGATTTTGATCAGAAGTGTTTGGATTGCCAGACAGTAAATGTTGCCTATCGTAAAAATGAGCTTGTTTATATGCATGCCGGATAATACGGTGGGGATATCCACGGTTTTCAAATTTGGTCTTCATCTCTTCTGCTCTATGATCGTAATCAGTAAGTTTGGTGCAATTGCGACGCAGTCGCAAAAACTGCCCAAAGGGAATTGCATTTTTTTGATTTAAGGGGTGAAAACTGGAATGGTGCAAGATGGTATTACGTGCAGTGGGTTTTGTGTATAAATCCACATATAGCTGCTTGTCCTCATGTTTGATCATAATATCTAAGAATTCAATCTGAACGTTGCTGTAGTGAGATGTGAATCGAAGATTTTCATCACAGAGATTTAACCATTGTATGAATTCAGATAGTATTTGAGGGTCATCTTTCCATATAAAGACGATATTGTCTATATATCTTGACCAAAAATGAACCGTTTCAAAAAAGGGGGCCTCCTCTTTGAAGATATACTGATGTTCAAAGTAAGTTACATAGATGTTAGCAATAGTGGGAGCACAGGATGCTCCCATGCTAACACCTTTTGTTTGTTTGTATAGGTTACCCCTGAATTCAAAAATGTTTTCTCTGAGAACAATTGTTAAGCAGTCAGTAATGAATTTGCTGTCACACTCAACTTGGTAGGTTTCAATGAACCAGGTAACTGCATGAATAGCACCTTCATATGGTATATTAGAATACAGATTTTACACATCTAATGTTACCAACCATTGAGTCTCTGCATTGAAGGGAGTACCTTCTAAGAGGCTAATTACCTGACTTGTATCTTTAATGTATCCTGGTGTTAGTTGGATATAAGGACGTAAAATAATATACCATATGAAGGTGCTATTCATGCAGTTACCTGGTTCATTGAAACCTACCAAGTTGAGTGTGACAGCAAATTCATTACTGACTGCTTAACAATTGTTCTCAGAGAAAACATTTTTGAATTCAGGGGTAACCTATACAAACAAACAAAAGGTGTTAGCATGGGAGCATCCTGTGCTCCCACTATTGCTAACATCTATGTAACTTACTTTGAACATCAGTATATCTTCAAAGAGGAGGCCCCCTTTTTTGAAACGGTTCATTTTTGGTCAAGATATATAGATGACATCGTCTTTATATGAAAAGATGACCCTCAAATACTATCTGAATTCATACAATGGTTAAATCTCTGTGATGAAAATCTTCGATTCAAATCTCACTACAGCAACGTTCAGATTGAATTCTTAAATATTATGATCAAACATGAGGACAAGCAGCTATATGTGGATTTATACACAAAACCCACTGCACGTAATACCATCTTGCACCATTCCAGTTTTCACCCCTTAAATCAAAAAAATGCAATTCCCTTTGGGCAGTTTTTGCGACTGCGTCGCAATTGCACCAAACTTACTGATTACGATCACAGAGCAAAAGAGATGAAGACCAAATTTGAAAAACGTGGATATCCCCACCGCATTATCCGGCATGCATATAAACGAGCTCGTTTTTACGATAGGCAACATTTACTGTCTGGCAATCCAAACACTTCTGATCAAAATCTGGTATTTGTAACCAGACATTCCATTCTCAATGAAAGAATTAGACAGATTGTCTGTTCGCATTGGCATTTATTAAACATTAACAAACCTTCCACTGAGACATTACAAAAACCTATGTTTGCCTACCGAAAAAATTGAAATCTGAAGGACCTAATAGTGAGGTCACGCATGCCAAAAATTAAACCATCTATCCAATTAAGCATTAGAGATTCACAACCTATTCACAGAAATTTTAAATGTGGAACATGTAAATAGTGTCCATTGGCCATAGAAATATAATCATTCTGCCATAGTGGAATTACTATTCAAAATAAAGGAATGACAAACTGCAAAAGTAAAAATCTGGTATATATACTTCTATGCCCATGTCAAAAAGCATATGTGGGTGAAACCTCTCGATCTATGAATACAAGATTAACGGAACATAGATCGGCAATCCGCACACAAAAAATGGCTGCACCACTGGTATGTCACTATCTAGAAAAACAACACTCACCGGATGATATACGTTGGTATATACTGGAGAAAATTTTACCGACAGCAGGGCTCTGCTGTGATAAAATAAGAAAGAAACGAGAAGTATATCATATCTTTATGTTTGACACTGTTAATAATGGTCTAAATTCGGAGATCCCTTGGGACCAAGCCATCATTTAAGATACACGTCTAACAGGCAAAATAGAGGTACACATATGGAATTCTGGCCTATGTATTATTCACGTTTGTAGAAATATGATTACATTGCTACAATACCAAGAATAATAAGGCCTATGGAAAGGAAACCACTTTAATATATGAGGAGGAACCGTCTTACTTATTAGTCATTCCATTTTTCATTACAATGTATAAACAGTTTCAAGCCTGACTATCTTTTTATTTTTGTTTTTGTAATTTTCCCTATCAATTTCAATGTGCATATATAAATATATTTAGCTAAACACTCATGTTATAAGGTGGACGGTAAGAAAACCATCCCTTAATATGGGAACTGGCACCATTCAATTATGGAGACATCTCATGTAATCCTGAATATTTTCTTTAGTTCTGTTCTTTGTTACTGACTATTTCATCAATACCATCTCATGTACGCTTTGATCATTCCTATGTCTTAAAACATGAGAAAGAAAAGACTACTTTAGCATCCTGGTATACACCGGCTTTAGATCAAACTTTTACGTATATCGGAACGTCATGGAACTGTCCTTTCTTTATCTTTACCATAAACAATTCAATCAATCTTACCGTTCAGAGTTGATACACTATTCTGCCTATCTCTCTTAAAAGTTTGTTCCTTATATGCTGATTTATTCATTTTATCTAAACGATACCGGCTGCTTAGTTCAATTACTAACTTCTCGACAATGCCATTTGGTATGCGTCTGTGATCATTCATTAAATCAATATCATCATCCGGTAAATAATTACTTAAATGTTTATAAGTAAGACGTTTACGTTTTGCTCGAATATTATTAATATAGGTTTGTTTTTTGTTTTTCGATTTCGCCATACAACCTCACTTCGTTTTATGGAACTACACCCCCAATCCCCTTTCTATTTCTGTTGTTTTCACCGTATTCATTTCTTCACTCGGCATTGATAAGTCCTTCTTCTAATTCCATTTTTAAATCCCTGATTAACTACCGGCTAATGCAATATATAAAGCAGTCACGCTCTTTGACTCGTTTGTTTGCATCCAACGTCCCGGTGTGTCGGCGGTCGGTCCCCGCGGTGAATTTGGGATACCAGGAGCTTTAAACAATTTAATCGAAGCCAACGGGTAAGTGTAAGCGAGATGCACATCCAATGCCCTACTCCTACGTTTGAATTTGCATGTCTATATTCAACAATATTAGACACAATTATTGTGCGCTACTTATCATGAACGTTTTTATTATGCACGCGATGAACACGGCATACCCGTTTATGGCCATATGGATAAAAGACTTGTAATATAAATAATTATTTATCCTTCGAGTGCATTATACCAAAATACCTTTGCACTTAAACTAACCTATGAGCATACTACCTGTCTAAATGAAACCAACATTTGGCTCACCCGCTTTGAATCCGTAATGTGGATAATTGTTCACTCCTCGAGTGTACTAACCTAAAATACTTTTTGCACTAAATGTGGTTATGCTTAATCTCTTCTATCAGCATAAACATTCAAACTTTGCGATTAAAGTCAACTTTTTGTGCTTTTCTAACCATCTAAAACACACTATAGTGTTGTGATATATTATATCTTATCTACAGATAAAGATATGGGCATATCCTCATCCACACAGACTTTGGCTCCTGGGAAATTATTTTCAGCTTACTCTTAGGTAATTCCCACTATTACTCAAGTCGAATAAAAAAAAAAAAAAATATCTGTATTCCTATAATGTGTGAATCATACATTTTTATTTATAATCTGTTCTCAGACGGTCAACTACTTTTTCGTATTCACCACCCGTCATCAACTTCCACTACCGGATGGAAATTCTAAATGTGGAGGTAAAATATATATTGCGATTATTCTCAAAACAGATGCAATATACTCAAACATTGAAACTCAATGTGCTTTTTTCTATTTCTATTTCCAGAGAACTATCTATTTCCTCTTACATTTCCATTGCCATCTTTTCCTCTGCTTGAAGTAAATTACAATTGTAGCGGTAACTATATACTAAGATTGCATCTACTTGAAATCTGAACATGCCAAAGACTAGGAACATATCTGTTCTCTAATTGATTTTCTTTATTCCTTTTCCTTTTTATGCTTTAACAGATATCACCATTAACTTCTGTCTAAATTAGAATTACTCCCAACATCTCTTTGGGACCCAAATATCACAAGATACCATTTAGGATTATATCTCTTCAATTCTGAGGTAACTGAATGACTTTTCTTATTTTTAGTCATCTTCATTTCCTGTAAGATTATAACTACTGGAAAGATTTGCTCATTCTTATTAAGACCACAAATTTATCTCGCTACGGTTGTAACTATTATGTGCTCTTTATGGTTTGCATTTATTAGTTACCTAGGAAATATAACCATTCATTATACACTGTACCATCTGTGTAGATTAGGTTAACTCATATAGAATTTTATATCTGTCACTCCAATTACCATCTGGTTTTCACAAAGGCTACCCTAACTGTTACCACAAATCGTGTTATATTTATAGATTTCAAGAAGCTGTCTTCACCCACTGACTTATTAAATCCACGCCACATTTGAGTCACTGACTCTATGATATTCTGTAAGTATATCCCAGTAAGTCTATGTCATCCTTTTTCTTACTTAGAGTATCTATCTGGAAATTATTAAGTCAGATTGTCATCAACTAGTTATGTTACATGATCTGTCGCTATATTGTACTAATTTGGAGATATTTAATAGAAATGAATGGTACTTATTATATGTACTATTATACAACTGTAGTATCATAAACAAATTTTCGATCTCTAACCATGTTGAAGGTTTTCACTATATATCAATATAGGTATACTCCGCATCATGTAAGTGGTTTGTTTTTCAAAGTCCGGCAACAATCAAAGAATGGTTGTTCTGTTTCCAGCATACAAAATACGTTCGGAAAATGTCAAAATTGCTATGTCTTATGAATGCCAATTAGAAGTAGAAAACCAGAAAAATGTCTGTCTTTTGTTATTAATAAATATATCAGATATGGAAGGCTAGAGGTTTACTAAAAATATGTTCGATGATCAAGAGAACGTTAAAATTGTTATGAAAAACTCTGCCTTTATATTTTCATGTTCCTGCAATCCATAAAAACTGGATGAAATACATATGTATGTGAAACGGATATTCATTAATATAAAGATCTAACTTTGCTGCCCAAAATGAAATACTAAAATTGTAGATATTTTGTATATTTATGTCTAGTCCACTGTATATAGTATGTTTGTTTTTGTAATCTTATTTATATATGTCTTTTTACTACTCATAGAACAATAGACGGTCACCTGAAGAAGGCTCAAGAGCCGAAACGCGCGTAGTGGTGTCTACCGCTTTGCCTTCAACATTCTACACAGTTTCATGTCTATTGATTTTGGATCTTTTCTAATGTAATTTTAACTGAATATTGTATAACAAAAAATAATCACCAAAAAAACAAACCAAAATAGAAGAAAAAAAGAAAACAAAAGTCTTTATATATATATACAAAAAGAAGAATAAAGTCATATCAGAAATATCTAATGTTCATTGGTTTTGTATACAGTTGGACTTCATATATCATTCATATTTGGTCTACAATATTTCTTGTTTTCACTTTAGAAAACTGTAAAACAATTAGTTTAATTGTTTTTGTCACTTGGCTATAGACCTTTCCTAACCCAGTCAATGATACAAGCCATACTAAAAAACTACCCTCACAGAGCAATCTAAGGTTGCTATTATCCCTATAACCAATGCATATGGAGACACCTCCAAAAATATACAGTAAGTGTAGCGTATGCAACAAATAGCAATTTTGCATAATCAATTTAAAAGCTAATAGCACTAGCATACATCCCAATTTCTGACGTAGCCGAGCACTACAATTTATTAGTCAGTCAGTCAAAAAAGCTTTGTTATCGGTTTAAAACCATAAAAGCAACAGTACACAGTGGCGGCTGGTGACATTTGAAGGTGGTAGGGCGTAAAAGTTTTGTATGAGTGCCCCGGAGGCGAGAGCATGTAGAAAGTGAGTCCAGCCACCATTTGGTGGGGTTCGAGGAGATTCTCCTCAAACCCCTTCCCTCACCCCCGAAAAAAGAGCAGGCAAATGGTGCATTTAAGTAAATTTGAGGAAGCAAGAGAGTTGATAAAGCAATTGTGAAAGTGTAGTTATGGCATAAATAAAGAGACCCTGAGCCATAATCCCTATTAACAAGCCCTAATCTTTAGCCATAAACATCAACCATGAGCCCTAAACCATAAAATGACGCCTTAAACCCCATCGCCCAGCCTTAAGTCCTAATACCTAGCCATAAACCCCAACTCTAAGCCACAAACACTAGCCCAAAACCCTTATGCCTAGACCTAAACCCGAGCCCAGCTCTAAAGCCTATCCTCGAACCATAAACCCCATTCCTCACACCTAAAACCCCCTCCTGTGGCTCTCGTATGCAACATACCTCCCGACCCGCCAAACCGTGTTAGAAGTAGCTGGAACACCCCCAAATTCGACACCCAAATCACGTAAAAACGCATAACCGCGACTAGGCCTCAAAATCGCGTCCAACTCACAATCACAAAATAAGCACTTCCACTGCTTCAATCTTCATCACACTTGCAGGGAACATAGTTCCAGCGATTCCCAACAACCTCACCAAGCCACAACTTCCTCTATCTACCGGAACGGGTACGACTTTTCTCCCGAACTTACCCCACCCCCCACATTCAAAAACATCCAAAATTCAACCAAACTTGCCTCAAACCTTGCCAACTCCATATTACTCAGCCAAAAGGCGCCCGGCGTCCTTACCTGAGTTTCTGGGCTTCCTGTTCTTCATGACCGATATGATGACCAGGAGGCTGCCACTCCCGTGCCACTGCAGCCAGCTTGACTTCCGCCGGGCGCCATTTTCAAATTCATTTCTTGCAGGCAGGACTGCACGCACACAGGACTACAGTAGCCAATCCTGACGCTGCCCTCTTTAGAGGAGAGCATCAGGATTGGACTGAGCACAAAAAAAGCCACCCTTTTTTCAAGCACTGGGGAATGTGGCATAGGCATACCCCGTACTCTGCAGTGCTCGCTTTCTAAAAATCCATTTAGTTTGCTTGCTGCATAAAGGCAGTCGGGCAAACACCACATGCGCAGTGCGCACTGTGCCAGCACTCCAGCGCCACCCAGTGTCAGACAGTGCATGCTGTGACACATAAGTGAAGCGCTTGACACCGCAGCCGCAGCAGGGCAATAATTATTGGGTAATTTATTCGAGCAGCGCGTTAATTTATAAAACTTTTATTAACGCGCTGCTCGAATAAATTGCCTGATAATTATTAGTGGGGAAACGCCCCACCGCCCAAATGGAAAAACCGTCACTGACAGTACATAATTACATAAGACAACCAATTGATCACCAGTGAGCAGCAATACATAGTGTACATAAATAAGCAATAGGATTAAAACAATAAATAGAGTTTAAAATAGTAAAAACAGGTAAAAACAGCCCAGTCAGAATGGTATGAAATTCCCTAGTATATGCAATGGGGTACTACACAGTTAATTAATTGGAGCAGCTTGGTGCTTGAGTTTGGCTCTTCTAGAGCACCACATGGAAAACAGGTATCTGGAGGTCGCAAACACAGTTAACGGAAAAGGATTGTATTTCAACAATCTATACACATCCCTGTAATCCCTGAAGCCCCTGGACTTGCATAGCTGTAGGATCCATTTGGCTCTGGCTGTGGAGTATGAAGGGCAGAAGAGCAGAACGTGCAGATCTGTCTCTTCGGCATGTTCACACCCCGGACGTAGGCCAGATGCATAATGATCCATTGACCACTTGTTTGTTACTGCCCTTACTGGTAGAGATCCATGTCTAAATTGGACATACAATTTATTTGCCAGAGGGGGCTGAATATCGTCCAAGAGTTTCTCAAATTGGTACCTATCCTTGACTTCTAGGAAACTACTTGTCAACCTACCCAGAGATGGTCTTGATGCCATCTGTTCCAATCGGAAATGGTTAAGTGCTGTGACCAGCGCCCTCTTAGGTATCGTGACAGAAGAGGGTGCGGGGCGAGCCACAGATCGCCCTTCCCCATAGCCAGGCATAGATCTTTAACATGCTTTAACCAAGTGATTTTTCCCACACCCCTTAACGTCAGTAGGTAAGTAAGTTCCTCCCCATAGCTTGAGAGCTCAGGTGTGGACCAGAGTCTCCTCTAGTACAATAAAGGGCGGTTAGGGATAACTTCATGTATGGGGACCAGACCCAAGTCAAGGCGTAGAGGAATCAGCGGTGTGCTCTTTGGGAGTCTCAGCAGACGCCTAATGAAACTATTCTCAGAGGATGAAAGCGAGGAGGAATTGACGTGGCCCCCATAGCTCTACGCCCCACCTCTAGCTTGTGCTTTATAGATTTCTACTGGAGCTCCGACAATTTTAGATGTGCACTCATTATGTACCTTTAGGATGCCTCCCGCTGCTTGGGCCAGCTTCATATTTGCCTTGGCTATGTGGGTCCCCCATTCCATCTTATCATTCAGTGTTACCCCTAAATATTCAAAAGTGGAGACTCTTTCAAGGGCCGTACCATCCATATGGGGAAGGGGACAGTTCGGGAGTTTAGAGTTAAAGACCATAAATTCGGTTTTAGACAGGTTGATCTCTAGGTTCCTTAATCTGCAGAAGGAGCAGAAAGCCTCTAATGTTCGCTGAATACCTGTTGAAGATTTTGATAACAGAAGGGTATCGTCAGCAAACATCAGGGCTGGTCTCTTTCGGGCTGCCAAGCTTGAAGACTCTAGGTCCTGCCCGTCCCAAAGATGTTTAATTAACGCATTAAGAAAAAGCGAGAAGAGCGTGGGGGCCAACACGCACCCCTGTCTCACTCCCTTTTCCGCCGGGAATGCGGCCGAAAGCTCCCCATTTCTCCCGTACCTCACTCTTGCATAAGTACCCTGGTGTAATCGTTTGAATAAATGGCACAAGTAGGCTGGAACACCCATCTCCAACAAAATGGCCCATAGCTTCTCCCTCTGAACCAGGTCAAATTCAGATTGGAGATCTACAAAGATCAAATACAAACTGCCGGCCCCCAAAGTCACAGTCTTCCAGAATACCATCTGTAATCTAAACAGTTGGTCAATGGTGGAAACTTTGGCACGAAAGCCCGCTTGTAGGGAGGTCAGGATGTGGTGATCGTCCATCCAACACTGCAACCTTGTTAAAAGGATGCGGGCCAATAATTTCTGTAAGACGTCAATAAGACTAATGGGGCGGTAGATGACCGGGTCCAGAGGGGATGCCTTTTTATGAAAGGGAATAATCTCCACACCCAGCCAGGTTGGAGGAATTTCCATACCCAAGAGTATGGCATTAAAATATAGGCACATATTAAAATATAGGCACATATTTATTAGTAGAATGCTCTTACTACCAAACAAATGAACAAAAACTAAGTCCCCTACTCAACTATTTTGAGGATACCAGGGTGGGAAGGCTACATAGATCTGGACACAGAAGACATCCCAAATACCACATGCCATGGTGGAATGTATATAACAGTACCCTACAAAGTACAAAGAAGCTAAAACTAATAATGCTGTGGAAGGATGGCATAACGCCTTCAAAGCCACAACAGGCAGAACCCCACCCACTCTACATAAACTATTTCAATCTATCTAAAAAGAACAAAGCTACCAACAACTAAGAATGGAACAGTCTATAACCCAAACAAGGCCCAAATCTAACCAAACAAACTAAGCAAATGTTTGAGTACTTACAATACAAAGTAAGACTCTACCAAAACACTAAAGGGCTGGAATATCTAGAAACAATTGCAAAAAGCCTACTTTAAATAAGTATAACTCAAACGCACTCAAACTCAAAAGAATTTGTAATCAAAAAACAAGTAGTCAAATTAAAAAAAATTCTAACTTCAAAAATATAATTATAAATATACATTTAAAAAAATTTAAACTGAAATTTTAAAATGTTTTTACATTTTCTTATTCAGATATATTATCCACTATAACACCCAAAATGATGCTCAGGTTTTTTTCTTATAGTTACATGAATATTAAATTACTTTTTTTAATTTAAAATTTTTGAATTCGAAAAAGCTGCCCACCCTAATCCCCTATAAACACAACATCCCGTATGAGGAAAGCCAATTCTTATTTGCTTTCCATCTGGGGAATCATGTTTTAACATGGTGCTGTGTCCCACAAGGGTATACGAGAGTCCTTCCAATTTAAATCAAATCTTTAAGAATTTGGAGTCTTTGATCATGCCATGTAATTCTGTCCTGGTCCAGTATATCGATGACCTTTTGGTTGCATCGAATATTCAAGAACCTTAACAATTGCCCTGTTGAACCATTTGGCTGAGAATGGACATAAAGTGTCCCCTAATAAAATGCAGTTCTGTATGACAGAAGTTTTTTACCAAGGACACACATTTTGATGGGTTCGAGAAAGGTGTCACAAGAAAGAATATCAGCAATCATGCAAATATATCCACTTCGCATACAGAAGGAAGTCAGGATGTTTCCGGGAATGGTGTGTAGCAGGGATTCTGCTCCTACACAGAACTGTGCATAGAGACTCAGGACCTCAGTGAGTTAGGGTTTTCCAAAACTCACCTTAGTACCCAAAATCCCCTACCAGACTAGCATCAGTATCTCATTGGCTCATCCATAACACCAATGATTAGACAACCCAGAACATGGAACTTAGATTACCTCAGGCAATGTGGAACACATGAACACTCTTTCGTTATACTAACAAACCAGTCCAAAACAGGGAGTAAATGAAGACACAAGCAAGTTTGAAATATTTATTTCTAATGCCGTGTTCTCATGCGCAGTATCTTAGATTATACAAGCAGACATATTATAAGCAACAACATTATCAGCATAGTTACTATTCCATAAAATACAAAGGCAGAAAGCATGTTATAATGCTAAATGGAAACAGGTTTAAAATATACATATATTTCACCCTCCCTTGTTAGTAGGTTATTTTATATCTACAGAAGGTCTCTTTGGGATTACATAGGCGGCCCCATACCTCTGGTATTAGCAGAAGTGGATCGCATCAAATTCTGCACAAGCTCTCAGCATACGAATGTTCTCCAAGTGTGTCTTAGTATGCCTACGCAGTGCATTATTAAACGCGCCAAAATCAGAGGTGGCCACAGCTGCATATATGTTATGTCTAGAATGTGCACTGATCAGTCCGAACAACAACCACTGTGTTGAAATAACCTTGAAGGCCTCTGCACTCACTGTTAAGACTAAGCATACCAAGCAAGGCTGCTAGTACAGAAAAACATGTTATTCTCGTGTGAAGAAAAACACTCTGCTAAACTCTAAACATTTATTATAATGTGTGCCATGTGCAGAAGGCAGCAGAAAGGAAAAATGGCGTTTAAACTTCTAATAAGCTCATGTCAACTTAACACAGTGTGAATGCAAGGCTCAGCCCCACAACAGGTGTGCTACTGTTGTCAGTGGATACCCTTTTTTCCCTAGTGGCCAAAACTCTACAGAGGTTGACACACATGGAGGTGTCTGATCCGGTGCCCTGGGACAATGATTGTTTGAATGTATTTCGCGAACATGTCTCTCCGCATCTGTTAGACCTGGCATCATTGGCGTGAGTCTCCCTTCCATTTTTACGGATTGCCTCCTCTGTTTTGATATGTTTTTGCTGGTTTATGCTTTGGACATTGTGCCACTGCTAATCAGTGCCACAGTGCAAGTGCTCCCTATGTTAAATTGATGTACTAATTGGTTATTCCATGATTGGGTTATTTGATTTATCTGTCAGCCCCTAGGACAGTGCACCATGTGTGCCCAGGGCTTATAAATCAAATGCTGCTGGTGGGCTTGCAGCACTGGTTGTGCCACCCACAGAAGCAGCTTCTAAAGTGTGTCTTAGGCCTGCCATTGCAAGGCCTGTGTGCAGTCTAGCACTGCCATGTTGACTTGGCCAAGTGCACCCACTTGCCAGTACCTAAACCTTCCCTTTGCTTCATATTAGACAACTAACGGTAGGCCCAAGGGCAAGGTGCATTGTAAGTATAAGGTAGGACATGCCCTGATGTGTGTAGCATGTTCTAAAAGTGAATTACAGCCATTTTCGTTTTTCACTTTTGAAGGCTACCTGTTCTCATAGGCCAGAATGGGCAGTTAGATTATTACAGATATCCTAACTGACTCAGGGAACATGGTAGAAATTCGAATTTAGTATGCCTGAACTCAGAATAATATAATACATCTTTTAGTAACGTTGGTTTTCATATTCTGTGTTTGAAAAGACCACTTTTAGAAAGTAGGTATTTTCTTGCCTAACTATCCAGGTCTGCCTCTGTTGTGTATTCCTTGTCTGGGTTTGTGAGTGACAGGGCTGGGGAATTCCAGGAGACAGGCTGGGGCAGCCCAGTGGTGAATAGAAAGATCTGCTAGATGGGAAGGAGGAGTTGCACCTGGGACCTGAATAGGACTGGGCCTTCCCTTTACAATGCTGGCTCCACCCCCTGTGGCTAATCTGATGTCTCTGTCCTGCACTGTGAAAGGAGAGGAGGAATCATGTCAACAGAGTGCTCCAGAGCTGTATCTTTCCTTCTCTGAGCTGGCTCCACCTCCTGTGGGGCGGCTGATGTCTCTGCCCTGCACAGTGAAAGGAAGAAGAGAGTCATGTATGGAACAAGGAACCTTTCTGCCAAGGAGAAGAACCAAGGAAGCTGCAGGAGTTTGGACTGCCCCTCTGCCAGTGTGCTGTTTGCTGGATTGGCCTGCAGTGGTTGCTTCATTGCCAAGGGAAAGGAGAAGGAACTTTGTAAGGACTTTCATCTACAGAATATTCTCCAAGGGCTTGAACTGTGCTTGCCTTCTGCTGAAGTCTCAGGGACAAAAGACTTCACCTCCAGCTCTCTCCTGAATTTCCTTGCTGGGAATTCTGACTCCAGTCACTTGTGTGCCGCTGGGAGCTGGAAGCGCGATGCATCGAGAAGAAGCATGTCGCCGCCACAGCTGAAATCATCGCAACGCCGGAGAAGCGAGCCTTCGGCGCATCTCCGTGGAAGTGTGTGTTCATCGAAGCTGCCTGCTGTCGCATCACCGGAGAATGGTGATGCCATCGAGAGAGTCACCATCGGATCACCGGAGAAGCGTGTCGCAGGGCCTGTCACGGCTCCAAAGTACAGAGTTGTTGCAAGGCTGCCAGGGCGTCATCGCATCGTCCTCGCATCGCCGCATCAAGGGCGCCATCTTCTTGCATTTTAACCAGATCATCGCATTGCATCAAGGCGCCATCTTGCGCACTGCAACGGACCCGCAGGCCGAGAATCTACGCATCACCTCCCCACCGGTAAGGCTCACGACGAGTCCCCTACTCTGAGCAAGCATTGAGGCAGGACGCAACCATTCCCCCGGGTCACGGAACCGACGCACCTCCCCTTTTGCGAGCCTTTTGTTTACTTTGCGTTACGCATCCAGGTACTTTGTTGAGAACTTTGTCGCACTTAACAGCAACTTGAACTAAGAGACTTTAATCATCTTTTAAGTAATCTTAAGTGTAGTATTGTGGATTTTTGTCGTTTGTGGTCTTGTGTTTAAGCCTATATAAAGAATACTTATTTTTATAAAACCTGTGTTGTGTCCATCTGTAGTGTTTTCACTGTATTACTGTGTATATTCAAAAATGCTTAACACACTGCCTCTGAAATAAGCCTCTCTGCTCGTGCCAAGCTACCAAGAGCGTGAGCAGGGGTTATTAAGGAGTGTACTCCCCTTATCCTGACTTAGAAGTAAGGGTCCCTATTTGGACAAAGGTGAATAACATTCCCAACTAGAGGCCCCCAGATGGAACAGCATCTAAAAGCACTTCACTGGCTTCCAATAGGCAGGAGAACTGAATTCAAGGCCTTGACACTGGCATTCCGAGCTCTGCATGGAACATGCCCGAATTATCTAAAACAAAGATTATGTGGTTATAAGCAGGTTAGATCCCTGAGGTCCAACTCACAATTCTTACTGTATATTCCCCGCTTCAAGAGAGCACGCAGGGGTGGTAGGTCTTTCACTCTGGGAGCAGCAACACTGTGGAATTCTCTGCCCTATAACTTCTGCTCCATAGAAACTGAGACCCTTTTCAGGAAAATGGCTCAAACCTGGCTCTTTGAGGTGGACTAGGGTCCGGAGATCTGGTCTCTGTTTCCTTCTGCCGCTGCACTACTGATCTCTTCAGTGTCCGGACACTTCTGTTTGAGGTAGCTGTTGCGCTTTACAAGTGTCCGTATTAGTATTATTATTATTATTAGTATTCCTGGAATTGAGAGAAAGTCTTTGTTGTGGTCCTGCATTAGGAATGCCAGATTACAAGAAAGCATTTTCGCTATTTGTAGTGAAAGAGAAGGTTGGGGTCTCTCAGTATTGATACAGAATCATGGAGGTGCCTGTAGACCAGTTGCCTACTTCTCAGCTACTCTAGATCCTGTAGCATCAGAGTTGCCTGAATGTCTCAAATCCTTTGCTGCAACAGGTGTCAGCACAGAGAGATGCGAGATTATAGTAATAGGTCACCCTTTGACTGTAAATGTACCACATTCAGTTGAAATATTGTTGACTCAAACTTGTACTCAGCACCTAACCAATAGAAGGCTCACCAGTTATGAGCAGACTATTTTGGCTGCTGAAAACGTCACCATGAAGAGATGTTCAGTTCTGAACCCTGCTACTTTGCTCCCTTTACCTGATTGTGATGCAGATGAGATCGAAGTAGAGCATAACTGTCTCGATATTACTGAACTATGCACCAAACCCATTTCTGATATCACTGATGAGTCATTGTCTGAATCTGATTACACCCTGTTTGTTGATAGTTCTTGCCTCAGAGACAATGAGAGAAACACCAGGGCTGCTTATGCTCTCTGTCCCGTTCCGGGAGTAGTGGAAGCTGTCTGGCTTCAAGGAGTATTCACCATGCAGGTGGCAGAACTGATTGCTCTTACTAGAGCTTGCTGTATTTCAGACCAGCTGAGAGTGACAATATTTACCTATAGCCAGTATGTATTCAGTGTTGTTCATGACTTCGGACTGTTATGGTCTCAACAGGGATTTATTACTTCATCAGGCTCCCCGATCAGCAATAGAGAAAATGTGAGAAAATTGTTAGAGGCCCTACAAATGCCAGCCCAAGTTGCTGTTGTTAAATGTTCTGCCCATTGTAAAGCAAACGATTTTGTGACTGTTGGGAATCGTTATGGAGATGAAGTTGCATGCTATTGTGCATTAAGCGTTTGCACTTTCAATGGTTAATATACAAATGCGTCCATTAATCTCAGCGATAAAAATCTCACTGGCTATTAGCCGCTAGTATTAAAATTGCACCCCTTAGGAAATTAAATCTAGCCCGGCGCACCAAAGCACAGAGATGGTCCTCCACTGACCTAAAAGCTCAAAACCTAGCCCTTCACCAATCTGAAGGGAAGTGGAGACGTAGTTACTCACCTGAGGAAAAACGGATCTACTTAGCTGCTTTGAGAGATTTCAAAAAAGCTATTTTGACCTCCAAAGCCACTTATTTCTCTTAACAAATTCTGACCTCCAACAACAGATCTAAGGAAATTTTCTTAATTGTTAACAAACTGTCCAATCCTGACAGAGTCACAATAAAACCTACGCCCTCTCAAACACTATGCAATTACATGAATACCTTTTTCATTGATAAGATCACCACAATTAAAGCTAGCATTCCCATATGCTCCACCCCTGAGGTATTTCCTATAACGCCGAAAAACCCTTGCTCTCTTGATCAATTACCGGCAATAAGTAAACAGGTATTCCTGGACTTATTGTCCAAGGTAAAATCTGGATCACCCATGAACTGCTGTCTGCCTCACATTTTAGAGGAAGCTTTCACTGCTCCCCCTGGGCCAGCCCTCTCCCTCTTGAATGAGTCACTATCTCAGGGTTGTGTCCCCAGGGCCTTTAAAGAGACAATTGATGTCCCCCTCTTGAACAAACCAGGGGCTGAACCCCAGATTCTGACAAAATGTCGTCCGATCTCCTTGCTCCCATACTTGACCAAGGTATTGGAAGCTTTTGTGGCTAAGTGCCTCTCCGATTTCATTGAACAGTCTGAATATCTTGACCCTCATCAAGCAGGGTTCCACCCTGCACACTCAACAGAGGCTGTGATATTGACGGTACTAGACTCTGCGGGAGAAGGCCGACAGAGGCTCCCCGCAGGCCTTGGTACTGCTGGATCTCTCTGCCGCCCTTGACACGGTCGACCATGGCATCCTGGTCGACTGTGTCAGGGATGCAGGTATCCAGGAATCGGCTCTAGGCTGAATTAGTTTGTTCCTCGAAGACCGCTCCCAGTCGGTCCGCATAGCCCAGTTCACAGCACCAAACATAAGGACCACATGTGGAGTCCAGCAGGGCTCTTCGCTATCCCCTCATTTGTTTAACTTCTACCTCCTTCCACTGATCCGATCCCTGAAAGAGAGAAAGGTGTGCACCTTCAACTTTGCAGATGACCTCCAACTAATGTTAACCATTAGGAACTCTTCTGAATCAGTCCTCAAATTTCAGACCACTATGCGGTACATCCACCATTGGATGGACAGCAACCATTGAAAACTCAACCCACACAAGACGGAAATGATCCTAACGGGGCACCCATAATCCCTGGAGCCAACATTTTTTACCAACTGAACTGGAGTCCTCCCCCACCTCATCCCCCTCTGCTAAAAGTCTTGGGATAACAATTAATATTGAGCACACAATGAAAACGCAAATTAGTTCAGTAATCCGAACTTGCTTCTTCCAGTTAAGGAAGATAAGAAAGATCAGCAGATTACTCACTCAGGAAGCACTGATACAGGTTTTTCTGTTCTAGCCACGGTCATGTCTCATATAGACTATGCCAACGCTCTATGCCTTGGCTTCCCACTATATTTAACCAAACAATTACAACTGGTGCAGAACCAGGCGGCTAGACTGATCTTTCAGCAAGCTAGGTGGCAACATGTCACCCCTCTCATGAGGAAGCTGCACTGGCTCCCCATCCTACAGCGATACGCCTTTAAGGTAGGCTGTCTCATTTTTAAATCCTTGAACTGCAAGAGTCCAAAATTCATTGATAGCCTTATTCAAAAGCACACACCCTCGCGCAACTTGTGCTCTGCTCATATGTACCTCCTTACAATACCCTCCTTCAAATTGAAGCATCAGGGCAGCTGTAGGTTCGCAATACTGGCACCCAGATTCTAGAATTCCGTTCCCTCCAAAATCAGATCCTGCACCAATCTCCTGAGTTTCAGGAATCTCCTCAAGACTTGGCTGTTTAGACAAGCATACAAGTAATTCAGCAGTGCCATTAAACCAATTGGTGTACGTGCTTTTTAAAGAATTTTTTAACATAATATAACATAACAATGCAGGAGCTTAGGAAACCAATTTCAACATTTTTAAGACATTTATGTTAAAGAATTTTTTAACATAATATAACATAACATAACATAACATAACAATGCAGGAGCTTAGGAAACCAGTTTCAACATTTTTATGACATTTACTGATACCTGGGAAGAAGTAAAGGGATTGTAAGAGGAAGTTACTGAGGAGGAATAGCAAGGTTGGATCAGAGCAGGCTGTGTGAAGCAAGATGATAATATTTGGGTTTCAGGAGATGGAAGACCAACACTGCCTAATACGAGAGTGTAAGAGTACCTGTGTGGGTCTGTGAGTGTCTGTGTGGGTCTATAAGTGAGTGTGTGAGTGCCTGCATGGGCATGTGAGTGGGTCTGTGAGTATCTGCATGGGTCTGTGAGTGGGTGTGTCAATGCTTGCATAGTACTGTGAGTGGGTGTGTGAGTACCTGAGTGGGCCTGTGGATGGGTGTATAAGTGTCTGTGTGAGTCTGTGAGTGAGTGTGTAAGTGTCTGTTTGGGTCTGTGAGTGGATGTGTGAGTTACTGTGTGGGTCTGCAAGTGGGTGTGTGAGTTTGTGAGTGGATGTGTAAGTGCCTTGTGGATCTGTGAGTGGGAGTGTGAGTGTCAGTGTGGGTCTGCTAGTGTCTGTGTGGGTCTGTGAGTAGGTGTGTGAGTGTCAGAGTGGGTCTATGAGTGGGTGTGTGTCTGTGTGGGTCTGTGAGTGGATCTGTGAGTGTCTGTGTGGGTCTGTGAGTGGGTGTGTGTGTGCCTGTGTAGATTTGTGAGTGGGTGTGCAAGTGCCTTCCTGGGTATGTGAGTGGGTCTGTTGGTGCCGGCATGGGTGATTGTGTGGGTGTGTCCATGCCTGTGTAGTTCTGTGAGTGGGTGGGTGAGTGCCTATGTGGGTCTGTGAGTGGGTCTGAGAGTGCCTGCATGGCTCTGAGTTGGTGTGTGAATGCCTGCATAGGTATGTGAGTAGGTGTGTGACTGCCTGTGCAGGTCTGTAGATGGGTGTGGAAGTAACTGTGTGGGAGTCTGCATGTGTCTGAAAATTCAGGTTGTTTTTTTTCAAAATGCATCAAGATTTGTGGATCTGTTACAGATTTACATGGGAGCCACGCTGGGCCTCGCAAGGGATCTGCAAAAAAAATAACTCAATTTCGTTCCCAGCATAGGTCCCTCTGACACTCCTCTAACACAACCAGGGATCACCTCTACCCTGACCCCTTTAATAATTTTGCAGAATTTTTTTAGACCCCAGGACCATTTCACTATACATAAAATGTCAGCCGCAACCTCCCAGTCAGATTGTGGTCAGGCAATCATGGTGTGGCTGGTGACGTGTGACTTTGCGGGTCCACTGTGGGGGGTCCATGGAGGGTCTGCAGCCCTAGACATACAAGTTTGTTTTTCCTTTAATAACTCCGCAATACTGAATGGATTTACAACAAAATCTCTAAAATAGCTCTTTCTGGACCAAGAGCTACCTCTCTACCAATTGTGGTATAATTCTTTCCTGTAGTTCGTGTTGTAGTGGTGTTCAAAATCCATATGGGAAAAATTGCATGGGAAACGCATATTTTTTTACCCCCATACTTTTCTTTTGCCCTGCTTGACGGATCGCTCAAAAATTTGCATGCAGAAATAGATAAACTGAGCCACACTTTTGGGAAACTTTAGTGAAGATTCGTCAAACGGCACCTAAGTTATAAGCAAGTCAAGAAACGCTTTTCCTGTGGAAACTATGTCCTTACTATAACTACCTACTGGTGATCTATATGTATACCTCCCTCCCTTGGCTGACTTTTCCTATCCCCGGGGCCAGGCACATTTTGTGGGGAAGGGAGCAAGTGCCCCCCAGTCTGATTTTGGCCACGGCGACTCCATTCCCCGGGGCCCGGCAGATTCATTTAGGGTAGAAAACTGTGCATGGTGGGAGTGTGAATTATAGTTAACTTAAATCATGAGTTCAGGTTACTTGATATAACTATAACTGCTGAATTTATGAAGTTTTGTGTGTGTAAAATGTGAGCCTAAGTCTATATAGATTTGTGTATCACGCAATAAAACGCCTTTATTACACACTGTCGTGAGTATGTGCTTTTGTCTCCGAAACACCTGGGCTGAGAGAAGTGCCTTAAAAAAAATCTATAAATATAAGGCGTGAGTACTGTCAGAGGGCGGAACGCTGACAGTACTCCTATTTAAAAGCAAAATGTTTAGTGAGTCAGCGTGAAAGGAGGCGGCGGCTGATATGTTCAAGAAGAAAAGAAATGGTACAACTACTATGAATACTAGGACTCTGCGCTCCTCCTGTACAGGCCTCCTGAAAATTCCTAAAATCAGGAAAGCATGTATGGGGGGAAGGTCGTTCAGATTTTTGGCACCGAAGCATTGGAATGACCTTCCGTCTGAGATACGCCTGGAGGCATCAGAACCTCTGTTTAGAACTAAACTTAAGACCTACCTTTTCAGACGGTAGTCGGTTGCGCTAGCTGTCTAACTGCTTACCGCACTTTTATAGCGCGGGGACACGCCTGTAGGCGTACACCAGGCGCTCTACAAATGCCCCTAATAATAATAATAATGAATACAGTGGAGAGTGCGAGCACTCCAAATACCCTAACATTACAATTCAACAAACTGGAGAGACTATATGAGCGTGAGATGCGCAAATGGTGGGAGGCAACCTCTCTGCAAAATTATATTGAGGTTGAGACAGTACCACGAGGCTTACGCATCTACACTGTGCCCGCTTATGAAAATCCTGACACCCTCCTGTTGGAGGAATGGGCAAAACATACAGCGCTATATTGTAGAGGAAGCCTAGAAATATTGGTAAAATTTGCATGGAGCGACAGAACAAAAACTATGGCGGAAATAGAGATTTTAGAAAATGAAAACTCAAAAAAATTTAGATAAAACAAACAAGAGGATCTAAGAGAAAATATGAAGAAAAGTTTACAACAGTATGAGACGAAAATACGACAACGAAAGCAAGAAAAATTTGATCGCAACGAGAGGGACTATTCATGGGCAGAATATTAACTTTTGCCAAGAAGTTCGATGGGCCACGTAAGGAATTATCAAAAAAGAAAAATACAACTACATCTGCACCTGTAAGAATTGAAAACTCTGAATCAGAGGTTACTGAAAATTAACTTTCCGAAGAAGAGCAAGCTGGCCCCTCGGGTGATCAAAAGAGAACACGTTTTCACGAGGTGTTCAACCTAATACGGCAGACATTGTTGAGGGGGGGGGAAGAGCAAGCCCCCAGAAAAGGATGCCGACAAACCAGAAGGGGCGGCTGGAAGGGGAAGAGGAAGAGGAAATACCACAACCAGGGTCACCAGGAGCAAGAGAGGGGGCAGATGGTGAAAGAGAGCGACAATCTCACCATCGTAAATTTGACATCAAAACAGCTAACCGAAATGGAGGAATCGGTTTTGAAATTGTGCCTAACCTTTTGCCCACAGTCTGGTTTTGAATACACGCAAACCAGAATCGACCTCTTCAAATTCACTAGAAAGCTTAAATAACATAAATACTTCAAGATGAAACCGACAATCACGGAGGCAAGACAAATCAAAGGGAGAATCAAGGACACAGATTTACTGTCACTTGATGATCTCATGACAGTGGAAATCTGGCTAAGAACTAAGGCAAGAGAAAGAAACATCTATAGATGACAATGAAGCGACCATAACTCAAAGAACTAAGAATGTGGGGATTGACCAAGAAGCCCCACATAGTCAATTTAAACTGACCTCACAATTTTTGCCACAAATGCCCCACGATGCGGTAGATACTTTTACGGAGGCAGTAATAAAGGATTTGACACAACTTCACCTAAAGGACAGACATGGGAAATTCAAAGGAAAGCGAACCAACGCTCAAAGAAAAGCATTAAAAGATTAACTAAAAGATCAAGATATAATCTATAAACCCTCGGACAAAGGAGGAAATATTGTCCAGGGAACAATATGTAGGAGAAGCTCTACGTCAATTGCCTGACAATAGATATTACGAGCTAACTACAAGAAAGAGATACCAAGAGAGCATAACGGAATACCATCTACTAATCCAAAAATGACATAGTAACTGTATGCTGACCACCGAAGAACATTTTTTTTTGCAAACATTGAATCCTATCATTGCAACCTTTTATCACCTGCCCAAAATCCACAAGGATAATATACGACCGCCGGGCAGGCCCATAGTGTCCTCTGTGGGGAGTGTAACTGAGAACTTGTCAATCTTTGTGGATCACTTCCTATTTCAATCAGTAGTGAAATTAACCTCATACATAAGAGACACTAAAGATTTCATCACACGAATTCAAGATCTACAATGGGAACCATCTTTTACTTTAATGACGCTTGACATTACGAGCCTTTACACATGCATAGACCATGATGACGGCCTAAGAGCGGTGGAATACTTCTTAAACAAGAGACCTCTGAGATTTATCAAACATAACACCATGCTGATTGAACTCATACAATTTTGTCTATTGAACAATATCTTTATGTTTCAGGGGGATCTATATAGGCAGGTCTCTGGGACCGCGATGGGCACCTGCTTCGCCCCCAGCTACGTGAATTTATTTGTGGGCTGGTGGGAGGAGCAGGCGGCCTGGTCCCCAGAGAATGCATCCTGGACACAGAACATAGTGACCTGGTACAGGTACATTGACGACCTTTTTCTGGTCTGGAGAGGGTCGACTGAGAGTACCAAACAATATATTCAACAACTAAACAAAAAAAACATAAATCTATGTTTTTCTGGCGGGATCAGCGCAGTGGCAGTGAGCTATCTCGACCTGAAAATCGAGATCAGAGATAATAAGATCGTCACAGCCCTATACCGCAAACCGACTGCTGGTAATAGCACATTACACGCAAGTAGCAGTCATCCCATTAAACTCAAGAACAGTATCCCATACGAGGAGTTTTTACGTATTAAACATAACTGTTCTAGAGAATGTGATTTTAACAACACAGCAAGACAAAGTTTTGAAAGGTTTGTTACTAGAGGCTACAGTCCAGAGTTACTAGAAAATACCCTGAAAAAGTTAGTAAGATATCAAGAGCTGGCCTGTTAAATACAAAAAAGAAAGACAAAATCAATGAAGGAAAGTTTTGTCTAATTACAACCTATTCAGGAGACACCAATGTGATAGGCAACATTTTGAAAAAAAGCTGGCATGTATTAAAGACAGATGCCATTATTGGCATGGACATTCCAGCAGACCCCCAAATAACCATCAAAAAGGCAAAGTCACTTAGGGACGACTTGGTCCACAGCCAATTGGATAACCCTGTACCAAAACAGAGTACATTAACAGAAATGAAGGTTTTTTTTCCCTTGTGGAAAATGTAAAGCCTGTGCGTACAGTAGAAGAGTCCTTACATATGATGTCCCTGGATTAAAAGATAGAAAGAGCATCAATAAATGTATAACATGTCAGACATCTCATGTAGTATACTGTTTAATGTGTCCCTGCAAATTAAAATACATCAGCAGCACAATACATAATGTGAAGGTGAGAGTTTTGGAGCACATCCGTACCATCATGAATAAGGATATGAGTTATCCAGTGGCAAAACACTTTGCCTTAAAACATAACAGCAACAGGGATCTCCTCCAATATTTTGGATTGGACCATGTTCCGGTCCATATTAGAGGAGGCGATAGAGTGCTCAAACTAAGGAGGTTAGAATCCAGAGCAATAAACGACTTACAGACAAAGACCCCCAATGGCCTCAACAGTGGGGAGGAGTTAACAGTACACCTGGGGACCTAGGGCACTGTATGACATAGAACACTGTACCAATTTCGATACTTCTTAAACTACACTCAACAGGTGGTAGATATTAAGCCGATAGACGGCGTGATTATTCAGTAAGTAGAATTTGGCGGTTCCCTACAATAGGAATCGCCATTGCCCGATCCAAGGCAAGATCATAAAATGAAATGTGCGTTAAATCCATGCGAGATCAGTGAGAGGTTGTAAATATTGTAGATATTGTATATAAAAAATCACACAAATAATTGTGTAAAATGTATATTAATGTAAATATTTATATGTAATGCTTCACTGAATGCGGGATTTTGCACATTCCAAAATGGCGCTAGAAATGTCAAAGCCATGGTAGTCCTACTTCTTTTTCACTGCCTTTTGATTACTTTCTTTAAATATGGCACTTTGTTTTGTAAATATACACATACTGATGAAGGGAAGCCCCGAAACCTGTTTGTGTTAAAAGAGCTGAATAAAAACTGAGCATCAAAGAACACGCGAGTGCTGCTACTTTTTCCGGCGGGGAGAGAGGGTTTTGGAGTGATTGTTTAAAAACACAGAGCACCACCGTGTTTGAGTGGCATCCGCCGAACGAGTGATCCGTGAACTAAAGGTGCGGTGGTGCGAGAATATATGTGTGAACAAGAGCACTCGTTGCTCGAAACGCGTCGCCCGTTGAGAGGTCAACAATAAATCTACCTTGCCGACAGCCTGGGGTCCGTGTCTTCATTTCGCCGTTTGTTCGGAAGTGGTGAAGATTGCTGGTGTATATATATATATATATACATATTATCTACTGGCGGTCGCCAGTAGATAGTTATAGTTAGAACCTAGTTTCCATAGGAAAAGTGTTTTTTCTTTTCCCAATAACTATGGCACCGGTTGACGAATCTTCGCGAAATTTTCAAAACTAGTGGGGCATTCCGGTTAACTCCTATCCCAAAAGTTTCGGGGTGATTGGGTAAGCGGGGCTGAGAAAAAGGGGGGGTCTCAAAATGTGTTTTCTCCATGTTATTTTCCATAGGAAACTTTAGACATGGGTACAGCCGAACTGCTGAACCAAAATAAACCAAATTTGGCAAAAACGTAGCCCTTGTTTCAGAAATAACTCTATTTGTTAAATGGTGTAAATCCGTTCAGTAGTTCCTGAGAAATAAAAAAAAAGAGGTCAGAAAATGAATTTCCCATCGGAAATAGCTCGAACTGCTGAACGGAATTACACCAAATTTGGCAAAAAGGTAGTGCTTGGTTCAGAAAGCGTCCTTTTTTTTAAATGGTGTAAATCAGTTCAGTAGTTGCTGAGAAGATCAAAAAATAAAAGTTTTAATATCTAGATTTCTAGAGGCACGGTGGATATGCGGACCCTCATGACCACGAGCATTATTCTTATTGGCTGTCAACACTCCAAACCAGGGAGGGTTAGCAGCCATCTTGTGACTTGGTTGTACAAGAAAACAGAAAAACAAATGTGAAAAACAAAAATAGGGGGCAGGGTAAGAACACCCTGACCCCCTAGGCCTGCTTAGGGGGTCCCACAAGGACCCCCAGGGCCAAAAAAAGCATTTTTTTTCAAAGACGGCAAAAGTCGGAGAGGATCCGCAGATCCTGCCGTGTACATAAAAAAAACAAAGTGCGGGCTCCGCGCTTCATTATTATTTAGCCCCAAGTCCTTGGGGCATGCCGTATTGCAGGCGCCCATGGGCACACGGCCCAGTGCAGCCACGGGGACCGCCACCCCTGGGGCTTTCCTTAAATTTTTGTGAGGGCACATGGCCCCCGCAGCCCTGGGGACTGCCACCCCCGGGGCTTGCTTTGTTTTTAAAAAAAGAACCTGTGTGGGGGACTCAAGCCCCCCCACATGCCCCGGGGACTGCCACCTCACAGGGGCACAATGTATGTAATTGCAGGGTTCGTAAAGGACTGCCCCGGGGCTGTGCACACGTTGGGAAGGGTCCACATAGCCCCCCTCCTGGAGCCCTTGATGGCCCTGTGGACCACCATCTCCCAGGGCCGGCTCCTGCAGTGTCCTGGGGTGCCCACCTCCAGGACACTGCTGTTTGCATTGACCGCCCTGTCATTGCAAACTGCTTTGCTTCATAGAAGCGAGAGCAGAGAAATCTGCTCTCCCTTCAATGAAGCAAAGCATAATTGCTTTTCTACAAGGGAAGCTGCATGTCAGCAGCCCCCCATGTGGAAAAGCAATGCCGGCTCCTGCAGGACATGGGGAGCCGGCGGGACCGTGGGGGCATTTTGGCTCCACCCACGGTCTCCAACGGATAGGGCCTGCGCCGGGGGATGGGGCCCCGGGGGCTAGAAGTGACCCGGGAGGGGGGCTATACTACCCCCTCCCAAATTTAAAAAATAAATAAATAAATAATAAAGGCCGGCCCCCGGGGATGGGATTTCCAGGGCCAATAGAGGCCTCAGAAAGGTGCCACACAGCCACCTCCATAAAACAAAAATATATGTGTGGCCATGCCACCTAAAAAAAGAAAAAAGGAGGGCCACACAGCCCCCCTTCTAAAAAAAATAAAATAAAAAAGGACCTAATATCGTGCCGGAGGTCCTGCCCCCTCCCTCCCAGTTTTAAATTGGGGAATTAATTCCGCTTCAATACTGGGGTCCCTGGGGGCCAACTAGCCCACCAGGTAACTCCTGTAAGCGCCACAGTGCTGCATTGCAGATAGGTGGTCCAGGCCACGCCCTTTTTTACACCTCTCTGCAATGCTGCTCTGTGGCGCTTACTGGAGGTACCTAGTGGGCTAGTTAGACCCCAGGGACCCTCAGGATTCACAGGGACTTAATCCCCCAACTTAAAACACGCCACGGGCGCGTTTGCTCAGTGGTGAAGGGAGGGACGGGGCCTGAGGTGAAATGTGTGCAAACACGCCCTGTGGCGCGTTTTAAGTTGGGGAATTAATTCCTCTTCAATCCTGAGAGGCCCTGGGGGCCACCTAGCCCACCAGGTGCCTCCAGTAGGCGCCACTGTGTTGCTTTGCAGAGAGGTGGTCCAGGCCATGCCCCTTCTTACACCTCTCTGCAATGCAACTCTGTGGCACTTACTGAAGGTACCTAGTGGGCTAGTTGGACCCCAGGGACCCTCAGGATTTAAGGGGACTTAATCCCCCAACTTAAAATGCGCAAGGGGGCGTGTTTGCAGAGTGGTGGAGAAAGGGGGCATGGGCTTTGTTTATCTCTCACCAATCCCACTGTGTGCGGCTTACTATAGGTAAAAGGTAGGCTAATTGGCTCCTAAAGGACCCCCAGCAGTGAAGGGGACTTCAATCCCCATCCAAGAGTGTGCAAGGGAGCGCATTTGTAGAGTGGTGGGCAAAGTGGGCGTGGCCTGGTATGAGTACTTACCAATGCTGCTGTGACTGGAGGTTATAGTGTGGGAAGTTGGCCCCCAAGGATGTCCTTGGGGGTCAACTACCCCTCTTGTTACCTCCAGTAAGTCCCACACAGTGGGATTGCTAAGACGTCTTCGGAGGCCATGGCCCCCTTTCTCTACCACTTTGCAAATGTGCCTAGTGGCAGACTACGGGATAGGGGATTAAGTCCAATTTAGTCCTGAGGGAGTTTGGGGGCCAAGGATTCCTGCTGGTACTTCCTGTAAGTCCTACGCAGTGAAATTCCTGAGCATTGGTTGGACGCCCAGCACCCTTTCTCCACCACTCTGCAAACGTGACTACTAGTTAAAGTAGCATATTTCTGCACCTCTGACTTAGAGGAAGTTTTAATCCTCCTGCCCTATTATGTACTAGTACAAAAGGGGGTGGTGATGGACGGAGCATCTGAATAAATCAAACACTCTCACCCAGTCAAAAGATCTGGGTTTAATCCATCACCGTTCTTTAGCCCACTCTGCCACCCCAGTTCGGACATGGCTTTATGCAAATCAGTCTGACCCTGTGCCTGATGGGAACAGTCCAGCCCGAACTGCAAAGCCATGTCTTCCCTGGACCGGAAACAAGCTTCCGAGGACCGGTTTCTGGCATTCCAGCCGTCTTCAGCCCGGCTTGCTTGAATCCAGTGGCAAAGTGAGCAAGGGACTCACGTCTGAGTATACCCTGCCACACTTATGGCGGCCAAAAGCAGTAGAAAAGGGGGTGGTGGTGGACGGAGCATCTGAATAAATCAAACACTCTCACCCAGTCAAAAGATCTGGGTTTAATCCATCACCATTCTTTAGCCCACTCTGCCACCCCAGTTCGGACATGGCTTTATGCAAATCAGTCTGACCCTGTGCCTGATGGGAACAGTCCAGCCCGAACTGCCAAGCCATGTCTTCCCTGGACCGGAAACAAGCTTCGAGGACCGATTTCTGGCATTCCAGCCGTCTTCAGCCCGGCTTGCTTGAATCCAGTGGCAAAGTGAGCAAGGGACTCACGTCTGAGTATACCCTGCCACACGTATGGCGGCCAAAAGCAGTACAAACACACACCACCACACTTATTTATAGAGATACTAACACGCACTTACTCTTTTAAACAATCACTCATAAAAACACACACTCATCCATACAGATACTCTTGGAATCGCTCACTCTCGCATATAGTCATTTATATACTCCAACACTCACATATACTGCTTTAAAACATATGTAGTTACGCACACATGCACCACTGAGACATCCATTTACTCACCAACACACCCATACACACACTCACCCACCCATACAAGTGTTTCCATATGTACTCTTGAACCTATACACCCAGTGAAACAACCACTCACATATCTATGCACAGAGTCACATCCCCCACCCACCCACAAAGACACTCAGGCACCCATACAGACAACACTTATGTAGCTACTCACCAAGCCATGCAGCCACTTACACACTAACTAGCAGTCTAAAAAAGACAGTCACAGAGTTTAGTCTCTAACCCATGCATTCAGTAAGACACATTTAATCACTCACTCATACAGTCAGTCACACCCCTACTAAATCATCCATTCAGACACTCATACACCCACTCATACTTCAATACACCTTGGCATATACATATATATATATATATACACAACATATTTTTATACTTTATAGAAGCACACATTCACTGGATGATGTTATCAGTGTGTCACGAAGCCTAGCTCCCTGACTTGGATGAGCTTCCTGACTCGGACGGACGGGGTGTACCTGCTAATGTTTCTTCCTTTCCACCCCATCCGCAGGATCCTTTGGACGTTTCCTGGTTTTCTCCGGCTCTGTCTTCAGTACTTCCGTCACTGCATCTGCCTTCTGTGACGCTGGGGGCGTGTTCACCGGCATCACTAGCAGTCGACCAACCAGGTGAACGGACGTCATCTACAACTATCCAATCGGACGAGCTGGGGGCGTTTAAGGAAGCCCCGTCTTGGATTGTCGGCGCGGAACTTCTGGGACGCCAGCAGACGCACGAGGAGAACGCCAAGGACGAAGAAGGAGGAAGTACGGTGGAACCGCTTCTGGGACCCCTGGAGCAGAGACTCGACAAGCCAGGAGGCCAACGTTACCACGAGCCGCCCCGCCACACTTCCAGGAGAGAAGTGTGGCTCCATAAGGTATGACGGGGGTTTTCAGGGATTGTTTAAATCACGGGGTGGGACGGGGTAGCCTGAGGGTGGTCACTGTCGTCGTACCCTGCCGTCCGTCTACACTTACAGACTGCTATAGATGGTGGTAGCACCCTGGTGATCCCTCACTACCCTACCCTCCTCTCATCTGTTGTACATATCGACCCCAGCCCCTAACGTGGCTGCTTTTCTTTTTCCTTTACCCAAGCTTATCTCCGGACCAGCGACCATCTCTGGTTAAGTCAAGACGGGAACCGAAGACCCCGGAATTCCACCAACGGAGAGATTCCAAGCTTGTGTTGTGTACCCTACTGGACATTGTGTTATTGAACCCCCCCCCTTTGAGACTACCCCGACACTGTCAAACTGAATAAAAACGGTTAACCATAGACTCCAATTCGTGGCGACACTCATTCTCCCGACCCCACTCCCCACAAGGTGATGTAATCAGTGATGTCATTTGAGATATCATCAGTGATGTCACTGAGCATGTCATGAGTGATGTAATATATGACGTCATCAGCGGTGCATTGCGGGGCGCAAGTTATAGTTAGGTCTACTAACTATAACGGACAAATTTCTATAGTTTTATACAAGTGAAGTCTCCAACTAACTATAACGTCCCAGAAACCTATGTTTTTTTCAGTGAATATATATATATAGATAGGGTTTTGGCCATTAGTTTAGCCAACTAAGCTGAACCTCCAGTGATATCACTACTTTGGTAGCAGGCTTGTATGTAATCATAATTCATTTTTGCCGATTATAGGTTCTGGTTGCTGACCCATCAGTTAACCAGGCATAAGCTTGCTGCTCACTAGTCAGAACTTCATACTGCGGTGCTCCTTGTACCGACAACGGCTTTAGAATCCCAACATGTATGGTATCTTTGGTGTCTGCTTAAAAATCTATATAATTCCTGATATTTTTTATTTCATTTCTTGGGTTTTCCTGTAGGTATCTTTTTCCATTTCATCAGTGTCTCACACCGGGCTACTGCAGTCTGTGGTGGTAACCCTGCATCCCTTACCCACCCAGTAAGAGGTAGATTATTCTTACCATTTACTTGCCTGGTCCTGGTCTGTCTTTCTCTGTACTGGAGCGCCACCACTCCCAGTAGTGTTTTTTCCAGCTTGGAATATCTGTGCTCCTGTGAACTGCTTAGACCAGATCCAATAAGTATCATCCATTCTCCCCGCTTGGGTATTCAGACCCCAATTCATGTCACTTTCATTCACTATCACATCTAGAACAAAGGTCTGCGGGGGATCCACTGGCCCCAGTTGCTGATGGTACAAGCTTGCTTGTTTTGCTGCATGGAATTCTCTACCTTGCTCTAGACCCCATTTGAAGGGATTCTTCTTCTGAGTGACCTAATGGATTGGATTTAGAATAATTCCAAGATGGGGCATGAAGGTTCTCCAAAACCCCATTGCCATGATAAAGACATAGCTTCTTTCACTGTGCTGGGTTCGAAGATTTGTTAAATGCTGAGCACCACCTGTTTATGGATTTTGTTTTGAGTCCCGCTCCAAACTATACCAAAGAACAGTAGCTCTGGTGCAGGCCCTTGCACCTCTGTTCGGGTTCACAGCCACCCCCAATCTGTGAAATGTTTGATCAGCTGAGGCAACTTCTTGATAACCTCATCTTTGCTTTTAGTGATTATGATGTGATCGATATAGTGGAACATGGTTAATGGAATTGCAAATTTGGTCATATCCCTACCCACCAGACCATGACAGATACTCAAAGAGTGCATGTACCCTTGGGGCGACATTTGAAATGCAAACTACCTTCCTTCCCAAGTAAATACAAATTGGTCCTACGATTCCAAAGCAATGGGTATTGAAGAGAAAGCATTGGCCGGATCAGTCACTCCATGTTATATTCCTGTCCTTTACCTATCTGCTCAATTATAATCACAAGGTCGGGTACAGCTGCTGCCATTAGAGCTGAACATTTATTCACTGCCTGATAATGTACAGGCATCTTCCTGCTTCCTTCTGGTTTCCTCAGGGGCCACGTTGGGGAGATGAAATGATTTACTGGTGGTTAAATGACTTTATCTTTCAGTAGGCCCTCCACTGTTTCATCTTTCTCTTTGTGTCCACCTGGTAGGCAATATTGCTTTAATGGCGCAGGATGTGGGGGCTTGTTATCTTCAATGGTGTCCACTTTGCCTGCTAGTGACAATGAGGTTCACTGCTCTCACATAATAGGGGTTTTGATGAAATTTGAATGTAAACATTCTCCTTGGGGTCTGAATGCTCTGTCCCGCAGTACTTTAATCCCTAAAATGGTTTCTGGGAGTGGGACGCCACCAACAAACAGGGAAAGATCCGTTCTTTGTTCATGGACAGTCACATAGTGGTTTTGACTGGTCAGTAACCACCCCTCCTAGTCTCTCAAATTGTGAAGTCTGGGTATTTCAGGTTTTACAAGTGGTTGAATGGAAAATGGTAACTTCTTCTCTTTTGTCTACTAATGCTGTTGTTTGCTGCCCTTTCTCCCCTTTCTTCCACCAAATGGAGATTATCAAATAAGGGCACTGGTTTTCTGCTGACAATGTGTGCACCTTTATCAATACAGGGGACCCGTATTCATGTCATATTGGAGGTTAGATCCAGATATAATCTATTAGGGCCATATGTTTTTCAAGGTCTCTACCACTCGGAGTTCCTCACTCAAATCCCGGTCCTTGCTGGCTTATAAATCTTGGCAACTTCCCTCCCTCTGGTTAACTTTTCCTCTGCCTGTATTTGTCCAATGGACCATTGCCTAATCTTAAAAAATAAAAATTGCACTTTTTAGTTTTTGAATCACATTTTCCTTTCATGAAAATGGGCTGCTATCAAAAAAGATAGCTTTATTTAAAGGCAATTGCGGATGCGGCGTGTCCAAGATGGTGCCCGAGTAGCAGTGTTCTCTCAGAGCTCGTCCGCCTACATATATCAAAGACCCAGATGCAGCAAGCTACGGCTCCCACATTGACTGACCTCCATTGGGGCCCTGTCTGCGACTGGTAGGAAAGCAGTACCAATTCCTACTTACCACCGCCTCTGTACTAGCAACGAAGAGTGACTGTCAGGTGCCACTGATCGTGGTCCCAACATGGCGGCCGCCACAGACTCTTACCTTCGGAGAGTCGACCACGCTTCAAGCAGCACACAGGTGCACTTCTATTAAGTGGATGGTCTCCCCATACAAGCAAGACTAAACATTCTGTGAGTGCCCTCCATCCTGCAGCAAAAGTGGTGTCCAGGTCACATCAGCATTGCGGACGCATTTGTGAGGCAAAGCCTTGGGGACCATGTGGTGTTGCAAACATTGTGATCCTGCAGGCATAACTGCTAGGTGCAAGCAGAGGCTGGCCCGGCCCCCCCACCCCCTCCGGACAATACACACGCCATAGATTCCGAACGAGTGGTACTGTGCAGGGCAACAAAATCCGGAGGTTGCATCGAATATGCGGAGGTCAGGTGCCTACCGGCCTCCACGGGGGGTAGGCCTGGGGCCCAAACCTGCAAGCCGCTACTGGATGATTAAGAGAAGCCTCTAGTTTAAAGGCCCCAAGCAAATAAAACATACCACTATGAACTAAGTGTTCCCTCACAGAAAGGACCACCATATTCAACACAAACTTTCTGTGGAGCCTGAGGAGGCGCCGCCCATATCCCCTTGTTATATTCTATATAGGTACCTCATTATAGGCTCTGGTACTAATTGCACCTTTCACGTACATTGCCCTCATATTGCACTACATAACGGTTCTTAGGACTGACCTTTTACCTAGTTGAGGTAATGACTAGAGGACCTGGGGTTTTCTCTGAAAGGCCTAAGCCTCACTCATTATGCATGAGGATTCTTGGAATCACAGCTGGACAGCAGGCTGAACATCTCCTGCATAAAAACTATGTACAAGGTTCATTCCTTCCATCATCATAGTTCGAAATGACACAACGAGGTATATCCCCAGGGGGTTTCAATTTGGGAAAATATACACCATCTCTTGCTAAGGTAGAGAGAGGAGAAAAGGACTTCCATGCAAGACGCTGAGGCTTCTGCGTGCAGATACTCCAGCTCGCAGTGGTCCGACATCTCTTGCGGGGTGTCCACCTCGAGACCAGAATGGGGCCCCACAGTCTTTCAATTCAGGTAATGGGGTTGACTTTATCCTAGAGGGATTCTTGGCTTCCACACCTACATACATGCTAGGTACACTTAGGTGCATCTAGTTAGGGTCGCATCGTAGGAGTACGCTTTTATTACTGTCATGTATTTTAATACGTGCCTGTATTTATAGTTTTAGCACAATGCTAGAAATCTACCATCCTTTTACTCTGTTAGTGCTTATAATCATCTATTCTGTTACTATCTAATTGTCAGGGACTGTCCGGGACTATGTCAGGAACACAGTCAAGGACCGGGGCAAAGACTGGGAACTGGGTAGAAAACATACAGAGAGAGGAGTACAGCACGGCTCAGGATCACGAAGGAAGTCAGAGGAGGAAAAGGAATCCAAAGGGAAAGCCTGTACAAGTGAACAAGATGGCTAAGACTCAGAAAGGAAGGGCACTCACAAGGCAATTTAGCATTCAGACTAACTACACCCAGGACAGACGTGCAATACATATATATAATACAATATTAACAATAAAGGTGAGTGTGGGGTAAAGCACTCAGGAGCGTCACACGGTAAGACTGAATCTCAGTAAGTCTCTCAACCACAATTGCTGTTACAGAGACTGACTGCAAATACCCACATATAGGATTTGTATGCAAAGGCAGGGTCTGTGGAGCTTATACCTATGGTGATGTTATAAATGTAACTCAAAGACAATACTCACAGTGAACAAGAAACACCACCTAGGTAGTCAGCTGTGCCCACGGACCTTGGCGATCAAACAGGAACACGCAAGGCCATAACAGCAAGGGGGTAGAACTAAACACAAGCACAATAGACAAGGAGCTAGCAAGGAGGAGTGCTTAACAGGAAAGGAAGGAAATCACAGGGGACACTTGGCAGAAAGCAGGTAACAAACATACAAGATAACAGAAACAAGACAGCAGAAATAGAAAGACAGCAAACTAGGAACTGGAACCAAGGAAATGGGAAGAAAGGCAGGGACTGAAAAAGGATATATAGAAGGGGAGGCTGCAAGGGTATACTGGAATAGTGAAGGTTCAGAAATCAAGAAAACAAAGTAGCATAGAAGGCAGTGCTGGGGCAGGAACAATAATTGAGCTAAGGCTCAGGAGTCAAGGTAGCACTGCAGGCAGTGCTGGTTCAGGAACATGGAATTACTAAAGCTTCAGGAGTCAAGGTAGCACTGCAGGCTTTGCTAGTTCAGGAACAGGGAAATACTAAAGCTTCAGGAGTCAAGGTAGCACTGTACGCGGTGCTAGTTCAGGAACAGGGAATTACTAAAGCTTCAGGAGTCAAGGTAGCACTGCAGACGGTGCTAGTTCAGGAACATGGAATTACTAAAGCTTCAGGAGTCAAGGTAGCACTGCAGGCAGTACTGGGTCAAGGAAACAGGAAATAGCAACAGCTCAGGAAACAAGAAGTCAAGAGAGCACTGCAAGCAGTGCAAATCAGGAACAAGAAATAGCTGAAGCCAGCAAGCTTGAAGGACAAACACTTCCTATATTTGTGCATAAAACCTTATCTCAGTTTCCTTGAGACTCTTCCTTGAAAATGTTTTTCAACAATGACAGAGGACGCCACTGTGCAAGCACAATGTGTTGTAGTTCAGGAAGAAGAAGGGGAAATTAACATATCAGAAAATGTTAGAACTGCCCTTACCTTAAAACTAGCAGAATATGATTTCTCAGTAAGGGGTGGGACAGTAACGTTTGTGATTGATGCTCATGAATCATAAAGAACAGAGGTATTCTATTCTTGGGTTACATTCCCACAAGCAGATGCACTAACACATACATTTAATTCTTACACTGAAGAAGATCCTCCAGAGGAATACAGTCCGTATGAGGACATTGAAATTCTGCTCACCTACCAGGAGCACATAAACTGGTTTAAAGGTGCCCTTCCCCATACAAGAAATAAAGAAAGACTAGATCAGCTCGGAAGAGATTGAGCCACTAGGCCCGTACTTGCGGCTTACACACCTCATCCAGACATTGACACAATGCCAGTAGCAGTCTTATGTACACTTCACCAAGAAGTAATAAAACTTTACAGAAATTTAACACAATTCGGGTTGAGAACGCACACAGTTCAGCCGACAAGAGCTGCACAAGCAGGATCCATTCAGGGAAATGCAACTAAAATTACACCATAAACAGTAAACGCAGTTATGGGTAAAATACCCATTAAACGTGAACAAATACTATTTTGAATAGCTCAGAAAATTACACAACTGGAGGGAGTATTTCCGCATACAGACCCTCAAGAAAAACACAGAATGCTAACAATCTGTTTGCCAATGGGGATAGCTCCCCACATAGATGATTGTACCACTTGGGGTACAGTTTCTGTCAGGATTTTCCGGGTTGCGCCGCATTACGGAGCATATATGGGTGTACGCTCCAGGAGGAAGGACTTCAAAACCGGAATGGGAGTGAAGACTACAACTCCCAGACTACCCGGTGATGGGGAAGTGATATGAGCAATTCCAACACGCTTCCTGTTGCATGTTATTCGATTAGTTTCCGGCCCTTCCCCGGAGTAGTTTGAAGACGCTGCCGCCGCATTTGACTGCGGCTGTTGGGATTTGTGCGAAGTCAGGCTCTTTCGTGTCTCGAGACCCAGGTAGGATCGGGAATTGCGGGGGAGCGACTCGCTATTCAGGCGGGCTGTTTCTGCTACGTCGTGCTTGCTATTCTTTAACAGAGCGGAGCGCAGTGGTTAACAGCCACACGTTACCATTCTCTCTCGTAAGGAGTGAGACTAACTTCTTAGAGGGTTTGAGGGATCTCGGCCCTTCGTTTCTTTCTGGATTTAAAGACTTGTGTTTGGCTCACAGTTCGCGGAGCACGGTGGTGGTCGAATCTATGCGCTACCGTGTACTGTCCTTTTCCCATGATTACTTTCCTGGCTGCATTGTTGAGCGGAGAGATTACACGCTCATGGAACTAACAGTGATTACGTTAATGTGACAATTACATCTGGGAAGGAGTGCATTCTTGGTTTGCCCTTATGCCATACAGAGCGGAGTGTAGTGGTTCTTGTTTCCCACGCACTGCCGTTTCTGATAATAAGGACGTGGTGGTTCTTCTTCCAATCCCAGAGATTCATTATATCATTTGCCAATCCAGCAGGGTGTTGTATATTCTAGAATCCAATTATCAGCCTCTCTTACCTGTTGTCATGGTATGTTACATACAGGGGTGTGTTTTGTGGCTTCTGTATTGTTGAGGGTGTGCATTGTGCCTGACCTGTCTTTGTGTTTCACTAGGCTTCATGAGGCGACAGGAGGTGATTGAGGAGATGCATGCCAGGGCCGTTTACTTTCATACCATAAGGTACACAGGTGTTCTTTAGCAAGATCAAATGAGTGTAGCCTGTTTTCATTGCAGTGTTTCTAAGTATATGTTTTGTCGTTTCAGGTATATCCCTTCCTTGCTGGCCCTTCCCTTTTCCTTCCCTGTTCTTATATCCCTCACCTAATGGCTCAAATCCTCTGTGTATTTGTACTAGAGGGTTTGTGACGTTTGGAGGTGGACCCTTATAAGCATCAATCGGATTCCGTGGAGCAGAACCGGACAGTTTCAGCTGCAATATATTACCAGAACTCATGGTATCCCTTCATTAGCAGTAGTACCTGACATATTAAGACAAATACAAACTGAGTATGGAGCAGAACCTGCCCTAAACATAGGGGTGAAATTGCTAGGCAATTTTGCCCATGCATCCTCTATAATATTAGCAAAAATAAAAGGGGTGGCAATATGCTAACGCCTAGGTGATTTCACTCCTTTACAACAGGTACGTGAATTACCTAAAATTATCACAAGCACCTATGCTGAATTAGGTTGGGATAGTTTGGGAGCTAAAGCATTAAAACCTCAACTCATGAGTGGTCCCGAGAAGGATAACACAGAGCAAGCACCTGATTCTTCCAAGAAGAAATGGGATAATAATAATAATAAACATTTAAAAAAATCTCTCCGTCCAGGAGTGGGTCTCCTCAACAGCCCTCCAAAAGGAAATACAACCTTAGGAATAGGGAAAACATTAAAAAACTTGACAGGTATCAGGATACTGATACACGTTCCTCTTGTTCCTTTCAGGGTTCACCAAGAAACTCCGAGAGGGAAGGACGGTCAGAACACAGACAAGAAGAGCGTATGATGTCAAGAGGCACGCCACACACTCCAATCTACACTTCTAAAAAAGAAGACAAGCCACAATCTAAACCTCAATTTAAAAAGAAGAAAGTAGCAGGTCTCAAAGTTAGACATGCCTAGAATTCTGAGGACACAACTACTGAACGGGGAATGGGCTCTGACGATGCTAGACAGCGCAGCAGAAGTAACAATAGCTCGCCAGAACCTGATGCAATTTCTGGTGACAGCGGAGTTGAATGAGTTCATCACAGTGGAAACACCTGATACAAGGGTAAGTGTCCCACATAGGTTACATGACATAACACTCCAAATGGAGGGGGATACACCCAGAAAAGTTAAAGGGCTCTATTGGGAGAACTTGACTTTTGGCCATGACATACTTTTCGCTGAACTAGATTGACTGACTGCAATTGTTATGGATTGCCCAAAGGGAGAACAGTAATTTTACCATCTTTTTCCGACCACATTCCAATTTCCTTAAAACATACATATGCATGGGAGTGGGCGTTGCCCTTGCTCCAGCACTTTATCGCAACCATGTTGTGTGGGATACTGAGTCACCTCACCATATAATCCCGGTTAAAACTAATCCAGTTCCAAAGACATAAAACTAAAATGTTAAGCTTTGGGAAAATAGCCCCTAGGAGTAGTTAGTTTCTAGGTACTCTGAAGATTGAAACAGTGATGGAATACACATACCTAGGAGTCTGGTTCGATAGCTCTTCAAAGTGGCATACACACATAGAAGCCCAGAGAGCTAAGGCCCTTACATTGGTATATAGTCTGAAAAAATTCAATCGGAATTATGGGAAGATGTCCCACAGACTACTAATAAAGGCATATAGTGCGATGATAACCCCTACAAGTATTGTATGGTGTAGAAGTGCTTTACTTAAGTGGTAAACATGGGTGGAAACTGGAAGAAGGGAAGTGCCTAAAAACGTTACTGTCTCTTCCAGGATCAGCAATGATCCAGGCCATTAGAGCTGAGTTAGGTGTAATATCCTGGGGTATACAAGCTCAAGTGGCACTGTTAAGATTCTGGAAACGTCAGGACCGAGGGGATGTACAAAAGGTTTCATAATGGTGTAGAGAAGAAATTCAGCTTAGTCACCTAAAATGGGCCAGAAAGCAATTGCACAAGGTGTGTGAGAATTTGAACGTGAGAATCTGCCCACACTTACTCCAGGTAGAAACAAATAAAAGCATACTAAGGACCAAAGGGCAGGTAGCAGCTTGGAGGGTTGACGCCGAGTATCTGAGCAAGAAAAAATAAGTAGAATTTATGAGTACGACTTGGCAGAATGTTGCCTGGTATCCGTACCTTGATACGCTTCCTAGTTACTGGCTCAGGTGCAAAATCCTAAGAATAAGAATTGGAATTAACCCATGGAGAACAAATGATAAAATATGGTTAGCAACGACGCATGGCAATTTCAGCTGTATGCTTGAGAATAAATGTGATATCCCACATATACTGATTGATTGTAGAAATGTCTTAGCCCAGCGGAAACTTTGGCTGCGGCCTATGTTTTTAAAGTATGGTATCCAATCATGGGCCCAAGCTATAGAGCTGCCTACTGGCCTAATTTGGATATTGCTATTGCTTTTGGTAGATACATGAAGGCAGTGAAAAGTTGTTTGATGGAAAATTATACTGCAAATTAAGTTATGAACTGAACGTACCCTATAGCAAAGCTAAATTCTGGATAATATTTATGGAGGTTTCATTTATAGGCAGGAAACTTTTCATAATTGATTTTGTTCTTAGGAATGTACTGGAATATTTATACTATGGATAACGTTTGATGAAATTCAAATGTATGCGATAATTAGGCTCTTTTATGAAAAATAAGGGATCGCCCTATTGGAAACACTGATGGTATTTTAATGATTTTTAAACTATTTTATGGAAATATTTTTATATGTTTTTATGCTGTTTAAAAAACAATTGTCTAAATAAATGCTGCCTTTTGACTTGACTTGACAGTTCCAAAGAGACAGTACCTAATAAAACAGGAAGCGAAAAAACAGGTCATGGACATCTTAGATCTGCTTGAATACTAGGGTGTATAGAAACTTGCCCCTCCTCAATGAATAATCCTTTGTTTCCTGTGATGTTACCTGATAATTCATACTGTCTAGTTTAAGATTATAGAAATCTTAACTCATGTACAAAGAAATGTTCAGTACAGAATGTGCATAGTGTTGCATTAATGAATAACATTGTGCATAAAAAATTCAAAACAACACTAGATATCTCAAATGGATTCTTCTACCAAAACATAGCACCTGAACGCAGGTATGTGACCGCCATCTCCGTATTAGGTTCACAGCTGCAATTTTGTTGACTCCCCCTTAGGGTATAAGAATAGCCCCGGGTTGTTCAGCGCTAGGGTAACAGAATCACTTCAGAAATCGGATGGAGAGGCATTGGCCTATGTGGATGACGTTTATCGGACGGACGATGACTTAACGGAACACTTGACCAGGGTGAGCACCATAATTTTGGGGTTCGCCTTTGAGGGCTACAACTTTAACTTTAAAAAATCAAAAATAGCCCACTTCAATGTCCTACTTTTAGGATATGAGTTATCAAGTGAAGGTAAAAGCCTGCAGCTAACTTTTTAGAAAAGTGTGCAGTGCTCCAACCTCCCAAATCTTTGAAAGACTTTCAATCCATATTGAGATTTTAAAATTTTGGTAGAACATACATTTTGATTACGCAGAAAGAGTAAAACCTTCCTACAACTTAATAAGACCAGATTTCTCAGTTAGGCATTGGACCCAGGGACACACAGATATCCTTTGTTCCCTACAGCTGACATGATAGCTTCAAAACACTTACAGATGCTCGTAAACGTATGCAATCTGGGGATCCACGTTGTTGCGGGTCAATCCGGGTCCACTTATCTAACCTTTAATGAAGGTTAAACAGTACCCATAGCATACATATCACATTTGTACACAAACACTGAAATGCGTTTTACATCTACAGAAAAATTTCTGACAGCAGTACATACCGCTGTAGCGAGAGAAAGAGCATTGGCTCAGGGGAAACGCATAATTGTCACAACTCAAGTACCAGCTTTAGAGGCTGTTACAAAGGCTAGCATTCCTAATGCTAAAGCTTTACACCCAATATGGATACAATGGGCTAATTCTCTCACTGTACCAGATGTAGAATACAGATATGATCCAAGGCTAAAAACACAAGTATTTCTGCAATATGAACAAGAATATCCTCTCCCAAATTAAATCATGCCTCTAGATCAGTATGAATTTATAATTTACACTGACGGATCTGCTCACCTGGCCATAGGGAGTGAACAACAATACAGTGCCGCTTGTGCGATTTTAAAAGGTCGTATGCGGGAAGTTCCATCCCAGTGATACAAATACACAGTCTTTAGGAGACTGCACGGCTCAGCTATCAGATTTAAAAGCCTTATTACTGGCACTTGTAAATATGGATTGGGAATTCCCCACACTCATTGTGTGTGATTCCTTTTATTGTGTTCAGTCATACAACAAATATCTTCCTTACTGGAGTCAGAGTGGGGTTAAGGACTCAAAATGTGGCACAATTAGGCACAAAATGCTATGGGAACAGGTAGCTGAGTTGAAAAAGGAACTACCAAGAGCTCACGTGATATACACGCTGAGTCATCAACGTGATGGCGTTCAAGGTTGCAGGCAATTCATTGGCTGATGAAGCTGCAAAAGGGGCTGGGCGTACGGCTTCCATAGCTGAAATCACTCGTTCAAAATCAAGAATAGATGGAGACATTATGATTGCTGTCATTTCTACACACAATAACATGTCTGTACTGAGAAAATTTGCACTCGAGTACTCCTACAAGTTGGATGCGAACAACATTCTGTATGCTCATTTTCCTGAAATGGGGGATAGAGCAATACCAAACATGGATGGCAGATTAGGTTTGATTCTAGCTGCACAGGAGGGTCTAGGATCTGCACACACAGGTATTACCGCCACAGTTTCATTACTGAAACAATGCTATTGGTGGCCTGGTTTAAACAGGCGAAGAATTTTGTCTCAAATTGTGACATCAGCCAGCAGATGAAGGGTTCAACCGTAGCGCGTCCAGCGCATACTACTTTACTGATATCAGACAGACCACTCGCGTGTGTCTATCTTGAACACTGCGGCCCACTTCACTCAGATGGGGCTTATAAGTATATCCAGGTGGCAGTGGATTTATGCTCAAGATTCCTATGGGTATGGCCTCAGTGCTTGGCTGACGCTCAAACTGTTATAAAAGACTTGCGTGTCTTTATCTTTATAGGGACATACGCACTTGGCACATTACATTCTGACCGTGGCCCCGCATTTAGCTCTAGGGCTTACAAGGAAGCCATGGAAAACTTGGGTGTAGCACTGTGGTACTCATCTCTGTACCATCCTTAGTGAAATTTGGTTGTGAAGAGGAAAAAACATGACTTAAAGCAGGCTTTAACAGCTAGGGTATTATGTTCAGATGATAGTTGGGTCAATAACCTATATGAGGTACAGCGTGCCCTCAACAATTTTCCAAGAAGTTCTCTAGGAGGGGTCACTCCTTTTGAGGTCCTGTTTGGGACGAGAATGTGGGTACCTGATCTCGATTGTGAAGGCACAGTGGCGGAAGTTAAACCATTTGACATCAATAAACGTTTGGCTGTTTTACAGGATCTGATTGAATCCAGAGCCCTACAAAGCAACATGCAGGTCAAGCTGACCGCCACTGGGGAAGTCAAATCAGTCATGGCAAGACCTGACTGGATCCCAAAAGTCAGGGATCTGGTCAGAGAAAAGATCGAGGGCAAGAAAGAATTTGGGCCATCCTACAGAAAGCCTGTAGCTGTCCTGGCTGAACTAACAAGAACAGTACTTCTTCCGCCTCTTGCCGGCAAAAAAGAAAAGAAATTCATCTCCATTGATCTGATAAAACCACACTATGTGGCCGATACTGAATAGTAGGCCTTGTGGACTCCTGGGTAGCCGACGCTCTCCTCTTGCTACCAAACAGGAAGTTCAGACTGAAAGACTCATAACATTTGAAGAATCACCAATTCAAAGTGAAAGTGTTTCCAACAATGAAATGGAACCCGTTCCTGTTCAAATTGAACATCAAAACTTGAGTGAAACACAAATATCAATTTGACCGAATACTGATATCTACATCAATATGCCTCAACAAGAGACAACTGCAAGTTCAACAGCACTTGCTCAGCTACCAAAGATAGATCTAACTACTTCTGGCTATGTCATGGATTTTGATACATTCTCTCTTGATCCCAGCAAACCTGAGACACTGCCAGCTCCAGTTTCCTGTAAGCAACAACCTTGTGAGTTCCACACTTTTCTGAAAAAGACTTACTTAGTATCACCTTGGTTCCAGCTCTGGATAATATTTGCAATTTTGTTTTTTCTGTTCTGAATTGGCCTAGTGACTGTCTTCTGCTTAATTGTGAATGGTAAATATCTCCCAGAACGCTCTGCAGTATCCAATGTGAACTTGGTCTTGAAACAACATATCATCTCATCGTGAACAAAGAGGCTTGTTTCCCATGAACATTACAGCTGTTCCAATTCCTGATGGCATAGTATGGGATTGTATGGGACAAAGTTGCTTATGAAGTATTTGGCCCGACAGAACTTTTGAAAATACCACATTTATTTAAAATATCTCTAAATGATATCATTACCGCCAGTACATTTCCTGACGATTAGGATTTTGAAGCTGTCAATATTATGTTGTCTGATTTAGAGAAATGTGCTGCATTTACCAACAATGAACTATCTGATTTTGATAATATGTACTCTTATCATCATAAAGGTCATCACTTTTTACACAAATCTAGTATCCCTAGAAATGTATACACATACCATCAATGGGAACATTGTCCAACACTCCCAAAAGGTAGTTCGAAAACTTTTGCACAGAAATTTTCATAATTTTATAGGGTTCAACACTTCTGACCCAACCTCATTTTACTATAAATTTGCACCTACACCTGCACAGAAATTATGCTGATTAACACCAAAGTTTAAGGAAAACAAAGGTCCTAAGCTTAAGTACATACCTACAATAATATTATATAGACCACAATAGGCTGCTATATATTTCTCTCCCTTGTCTATCCGGACAGGGAATTTATTAATCAAGTGAATTATTAGAGGTTAAGATACATTTAGCAACAAAACATTTCATTGCAGTAAGGCACAGTCCAGTACCGTACTGAAAAAGAATAGGGGAAAAGGTAGTAGAGAAAAAAGTGTTTCAGGCAAAGAAAGTGAGCAATCAGGGTACTGTTTTGAGTCGAAATTAACAGTGTTTCCTGGAGTAACACATACACACATTAATATACATTGATTAAATGTATGTCTACTCAAAGGAGTCGACATTTCGATCCCGTGCTCAAGTTATAAAGGGATCATCTTCATGACTTAAAGAATTATTTTGCCTGGTTTGAAAATTACATACGCCGTGGGCTCAGCAAGATGGGAGCCTTTTGAGGAATCTTCGTGGAGTAGTAATTGCAAACTCGGGTGTCAGGACAACCAGACGTTGAGTGCCTGACGGTATGTCCGATGTATAATGGAGGATAGTTCGAGTCCTAGGCGCACCGGGTATGGAGCCGTAGATGCGTTGGTTCATAAGATTAGGGACGCTGTTGGCATATCCGTAGTTTACTGATTGTGGGCTTGGACGCCGGCTCGATGGCCGTTGTAGCACAGCGGTCGAGTGATTCAAGGATACGCGGGGAGTAGAGCGATGTCTCGATACGGGCGGGCAGCTGTGCTTGTCCGAGTGCCACTCGGACAAGCACAGCTGCCCGCCCGTATCGAGAACGTCTGGTTGTCCTGACACCCGAGTTTGCAATTACTGCAATGAAATGTTTTGTTGCTAAATGTATCTTAACCTCTAATAATTCAATTGATTAATAAATTCCCTGTTCGGCTAGACAAGGGAGAGAAATATATAGCAGCCTATTGTGGTCTATATAATATTATTGTAGGATTGTACTTAAGCTTAGGGCCTTTGTTTTCCTTAAACTTAGTTGATACCCATGGTCCATAGCTACCCACTGGGTTCCCCTTGTTTTTTCAAAAAGCTGACTAACACCAAACATATTTATTCTGCATCCTCTATTGCCCAACTGTCTGAACAGGGTTTCGACTTATGGAAAGGCATAATAGACGCAAAATCGGTCTGGGGTTTTAAGGACTGGCAAGTTCAGGGAACAGAATCACTTTTAGAGCATGCCTTATTTCGCAACAAATGATATTTCTGAATGAAACTGTGCAACAGACTTCCTGTCTTGGACTAGCCAAGAACATCGATTTGAATACACCATGGTTCCCAACACCTTCAGACATCAATTTTACATCACGTGAATTGGATACTGTAGATGACATCATGCAATACAATACATCAGACCCCAATTGGAAGGGATGGTTAGTTTGGCCCACAGACACAAATAGATGTCAGTCAAGATTCAGGGGTACAACCGAAGGTTTCAGTATCCATAGGCCAGACCCAAGCTATGTACAGAGATTACATCCGGGAATAGTGACATAATACAGTGTAAGGAAGTTGCGCCTTGATTGGCTAAAATCCTCAACACTGTCCCAGGTGAAATAGCACTTATCCTTACTCTCAGACGAGGTGGATTTAATGGACTTTTTATTAGGACCTCGAAAGCCACATCAGAACCGTTTCTATTATGCTGTCTAAAATTAAATCTAGAAAATCTCTCACCAAGAAGCTGCAGAGAGACTTCGAGAAATGGATAGAATTAACCTAGAGGAAGTGTTAGCTGTAGTTGACAATGGTATGTATACATTAACATCCAGGATTTATTCACTGGGCAACATTGTATCTTCTGCTATTGATATACTAGAACAGGACTTGTCCATTCTACTACTCGGACAATCACAACTGTGTTCTATTTTGTTATTAAGCTGGATGCTGCAATATTTGCCCGCTGGTTATATGCCTTGGCGATTTATCAACAGTACGTCTCTATTTTCAGCATGCAATCTGACTGAAAAACAGATTACAATGGCACAACAGGGAGCTAAATATACAATGCTGCGTATTAATAAACTTGATAAGTTACCTTTTATTGTGGCGGAGTCACCTTCCACAGAATGGTTAATTTATGGCCATATAAAACTACCGGTCCCAACTATCCAATTTCAATATTGCCTAGAACAATGCCAGGTAGGCAGATATGAAGTGATGGGTAGGGAATTCATCAAGGAATCTTGGGAATTGCCGTACAGATTTTGATGCCAGAATGGGGACACAGAAGTGTTTCTTAGTGGTACAAACTGTGAGAGCGCTTTAAGAGGCTCTCTTGTATGCCAGGATATTATGCTTCACGGGGCCGGTAATGGTTCAGTTGCAAACTTATCCTGTCACTTGAAAGGGACCCCAGCTGCCGTGATTAATCCGGTTTTCGAGTTAATTTCAAATTGGATTTACTTGATGCTGAATGATCAAGGTTGTTGTGGGATGCTTCTGGGCATCGCATATCTTGTCACTGTAAACTCTAGGGTTACTTGCTACATGCAAGTATTGTTTCCGCCGGCCCACACAATCAGGGAGGCCCGTAATGGCCTTTGTTGAATGTTTCCTTTATACGTTTGATACTCTGAGCTGAATGAAAGCCATGCTTTCACAGCAAACCCTGCCCTTAACCTCGGGCCGAGAAATTTATGACCGTCAGGTTGCTAGGTCTTCGGCCGAGATACAGGCACTGATACGAACAAACTGCCCTTTCCATGTCACAGAAATGGTAAAATATATCTTTAACATATCTGATACGACAGGTATTGTCCACCTATTTAAGACCATAGGTTCTGGACTGTTAAGTGCCTTTCAGACAATCCTCTGAGTTGTTCCCAACTTTATACACTCTGTATTCTGAAGCATTTTGGAGGGTTTCCGGGACCCTGTTTCTAATAGCAGGTACTATCTTCAACAAGGAGCTACAGGGGTTCAGGTGGTTATTTCTAATAGAAGGTACCCTGATTGTCCTTTTTCTGCTATGCAATGGACGTCCCAGTCACCAAGGAGATGGAACGCACGCTCTTGGAGCGCTGATACCGTGATCACATGATAATCCATCGGGGCACACCTCGACTTCAAGAACTAAACGAGTCTTGGTTCTTGTCATTTAGACCAGTCTGGATCGACTGTATTCTGCCAGTCCTCCGATTTCTGTTCTGCGGACAAGAATGCGTGTTGGATCTCTGTCTAACACTTCCAACAATTGCACCACCGGACGTTGATGCATTACTGGACCCAATAACAGCCCATGTTCTGCAGTGTCATCAGCGTATTCCAATGTTGATGACTTTATTCTTAGAGCCACCACGGGATGCTTCAGCTCCTGTTGGGAAGGATATCGGCTCCTCATCAAATACTCAGGCCTCAGATAACACTAGCGCCTCACCAACAATGGCTGTGGTGAATACAGAGGAACATCTGTGCTCAATTTAACTGATCTGTGAGGTGTTGCCAGGATTGTCGTCTGCGGATGCTGTCAACAGCGATGTTGCTTCTCCCAGCCAAGACACATAAACATTTGGCTCAGCGTGTGCTAGGAAAATTCAGCCTTTTTTCCTAAACAACCAAATTTGGAATTTAAACAATACATTTAAGTCTAAGCTGCATGGCTTTCAGTCACTCTATGTTCAAACTATATAGATGAACATATTCTAGATTTCTATTGCATGCTACACATGTTTTTGACATTTATTAGACTCTTTAAAAAATTTCTAGGACTATTTTTTATAGACTTATTTAACGTACTATATATAGCCGTATGTTAGAACTTGTAGTATGTCATCTAGTCGGACGAGGAGTGGTTGCTATATTCCATATAGGTACCCCATTAGGTACTTATTGCACCTTTCACCTACATTGCCCTCATATTGCACTACATAACGATTCTTAGGACTGACCTTTTACCTAGTTTAGGTAGTCTATGAAAGGCCTAAGCCTCATTCATTATGCATGAGAATTCTTGGAATCACAACTGGACCGCAGGCCGAACATCTTCTGTATAAAAACGATGTACAAGGGTCATTCCTTCCATCATCTTACTTTGACATGACACAGCGAAGTATATCCCCAGGGGGTATCAAGTTGGGTATATATACACCATCTCTTGCTAAGGTAGAGAGAGGAGAAAAGGACTTCCATGCCGACACACTGAGCGAGATGCTGAGGCTCCTGCATTCAGATACTCCAGCTCACAGTGGTCTGACATCCCTTGTAGGGTGTCCACCTCGAGATCAGAACAGGGTCCCACAGTCTCTCACTTCAGGTAATGGGGTTGACTTTATCCTAGAGGGAGTCTTGGCTTCCACACTTACATACATGCTAGGTAAACTTAGGTACATCCAGTTAGGGTTGCATCGTAGGAGTACGCTTGTATGTGAACAAGGCCTAATGAAAGTAACTGTGATAAGCTAACAAATCATGCCACCTAAAACCAGAGACTACAGACATTAATAAATTGTGCATACCAGATGAAAACAAGCAAAAAGGGTGGGATTCAGATTTTGGAGGATGGACGTCTGGCAGTCAGGAAGGTTGGAGGACATTATGTCCTCCACCATAACGGACTACCTTCTGCAAGCCGCTCTACCATAACCCAGTGTCTTAACCTGTTTCTTATTCTGAATAAATACACTGTTGTACAGAAAGGAGTAATTCACCTTGCCTTCATGGATCTGTCGTCAGCCTTCTACTCTGTTAACAGGGAGAGGCTGTGGCAGACCATGAGGGACAAAGGTGTTGATAGGGGGATTGTGGATTTCCTTGCGGACTTACATAATGACACAAGAGCCAATGTGAGGTTCTCAGCGAATGGGGAAACCACAGGCAATTTTAGTATTAATAAAGGAGTACGTCAGGGGTGTATCCTGGCCCCATTTCTTTTTAATTTCTATATAAACGATTTAGAGGCTGAATTGCAAGAGGTAAAATCAGACTGTCCTAGAGCTGGTGCGAGGGGTATTCCTTTACTTTTATACGCTGATGACGCAGTTTTAATTTCACGAACAGAAAAGGGTCTCCAAGCACTTTTGAATGCTTTTAATAACTTTATGTCTGATAGGGACCTTATGGTCAACAATTCTAAATCCTACATTATGCATGTTGGCCGTCAACCAAAAAAGAAGTTCGTTTTTAAATTAAATGATGTCTTGATCCCTGTCACTAATACGTTCTCATATTTGGGTGTCTTATTTGACACTAAGCTTAGTTGGGCTCCACATATGACTGTCCTTCTACACCCCCTCCCGCCAACTACGCTCTTCCGACCAAGCCCTAGCCACTGTACCTCGCATCAACAAGACCACCATGGGAGGCAGATCCTTTTCTTACCTGGCTGCTAAAACATGGAACTCACTCCCCGCTTACCTCCGCCTCACCCAGAACCACCTAGCGTTCAGAAAGCAGCTTAAAACGTGGATATTTGACAAATAATCCTCCTCCTCTTCCTAAGCGCCTTGAAACCCTATGGGTATGTAGTGCGCTATACAAATGTTATGACTTGACTTGACTTGACATATGGCCAGGAAGAAGGGTGAAATGACCAGAGTGAATGCCTCAATTTTCAATTTTGCCAGTAAACTGGGGAAAAAGCCGACTGTGGCCATGATGCAACTATGTAATGCTAGATCCATATCCACTACAGTTTACGGTAGCGAGATATGGGGGTATATAAATGGTGAACAACTACAAATATCTGAAAATAATTTCCTAAAGCGTTTGTTGTGTGTCCCAGGTAGTACACCGAATTTAGCTGTACATGAAGAGCTTGGCTGTCAGTATATAACCGACATTGTTGGACTGAAACCACTGTTATGCTGGATAAAACTATGGTTAAGTCAGGATATCCCCTTAACCCACCAGATACTGGAAGATCTTGTATCACTTGATTATGCCATGTGTGTACCCTGGCTCAAATATTTGAAGTCCCAATTTCTGAAGCTTGGTCGCCTAAATGTGTTTGAAAACCCGAGGGATATAGTTAAGGGTGATGTTGCAGCAATTAAGAGGGCCTTTTTTATGGATCGTAGTGCCCTAAGAGATGAAGTTGAGCTCTTGAAACCAAATGTTAGAAAGTATATCATGTTAAGAACCTGTGACACTATGGAAATGTACCTAACATGCTCCTTTACCTCTCATGATAAATTTTTGCTGACTCGGTTTAGGTTCAACATCTTTCATCATATTTTAATTAGACCAAAGTCGGACATTTTTAAGAAACCAGCAGCTCCCTGTGGCTGCGACGGGAAGTCTCCACAGGATATGCTGCATTTTATATTTTTATGTACATTTTATGAGTATCCCCGTAGGCGGTATCTTGTCACTCTCTTAAGGAAATTAAATTTTAAACAAATTAGACCCGCCCTTGTATATTTACAGCTGTTGCATTCTGATTGTGTCCTCCAGGTGTTAGAATTCTTAAAACTAACTGTGAGAATAAGAAAATGCCTAGATGAGTAATTGTGATTTTCTGCCCGAAGCACTTTTTGCACTTTTTCTGTACATGGGCCCAACTTGCACTTTTCCTGTACTGATCTTGTCTACTCACTCTGTTAAGAAATCTATATGTTCTATGTATTTAATATTGACCTTGTAATCTTGTGATGTTTTTAAAATGAAATGTATAATGTATTGTACTTTATGGATTGCAATATATCCGAAGTAAAGTCAATTTGATTTGATACCTTCTGCAAATTTCAGAGATCACCATCTGGTCAGTGGTGATCTGTACCTTCTGATTTTTCGGAAGGTGCAAACCGTTTGGTGGACAGCGGCTGTCAGTTTAGATGGCTGTTCAAGAAACTTTTTGTTTTTCAAGAACAAGATCACATAGTAGAAAAACAAATAATTAATGATCCCCACACTGAGGAGATTTTTTACTCGGTGCAGGGAGCATTGTTATTTTTTCTGTCTTTGACCACAAGATTTCTCCGAGAGGGTTCATGGACAGAAAAAAAACAACCATTAGAATGTCTGCTCTAAAGTCTGATGGCTTTACTCATTACTCTGCTGTTGGAGCAAGTTTTCTGATGGCAGAGTTTACAGAGGGGCACTGCCCTCTGAAAACTGGCAGTCTACCAACCCAGAAATGAGAGAGTAGATCAAGGGTTTGGTGGAGGGTACTCGCTACTTTTGAGGTGTAGTAGCCTGTATGTCAAACTCTAAATCGAACCATAAACAAACAACCAAGGCTGTAACGATGCAGTGTGGGCCAGCAGGTACCGGGCAATTCATAGAATGGTTGCCCCGTAAAGGCAACAGCATTGTGAAGCAAATGTCAAAGGATTTATTCAGTTTTCATATGTTCAATGAAACCGCTTTCGAAATTAGCCTGATGTAGGGAAAAATCATGAAGTGGTATGATTCCTTGTAATGTATGTGTTAGACCTGGCACCATTGGCGTGGGTCTCCCTTCCATTTTTTGCTGTTGCCTCATGTGTTTTTGCTGGTGTTAGATGCATTAGGCACTGGACCACTGCTGTCCAGTGCCACAGTGCGAGTGCTCCCTATTGTAAATTGATGTATGAATTGGTGATTCCATAATTGACTGGTTTGGTTTACTTGTCAGACCCTAGTACAGTGCACCAGGAGTGCCCAGGGCTTGTAAACCAAATGCTGCTAGTGGACTTGCAGCACTGGGTGTGCCACCCACAGAAGCGGCCTGTGAAAGTATGTCTAAGGTCTGCCATTGCAGAGCCTATGTGCAGTCTTCTACTGCCATGTTGACTGAGCACGTGCACCCACTTGCCAGTCCCTAAACCTTCCCTTTTCTTCATATCAGACACCCCTATGGTAGGCCAAAGGGCAGGGTGCATTGTAAGTATAAGTGTGTGGCATGTCCTAATAGTGAATTACAGACATTTTCGTTTTTCACTATTGCAAGGCTAACCGTTCTCCATAGGCCACAATGGGCAGTTAGATTATTACATCTTATAATCCTAACTGACTCAGGGAACATGGTAGGAATTCGAGTTTAGTATGCCTGTACTTGGAATGATAAAGTACATCTTTTAGTGAAGTTGATTTTAACATTTGGTGTTTAAAAATACCACTTTTAGAAAGTAGGTATTTTCTGGTCTAATTATCCAAGCCTGCCTCTGCTAGGTTGTGTATTCCTTGTCTGGTATTTTTGAGTGGCAGGGCTGGGGGATTCCAAGAGACAGAATGAATCAGCCCAGTGGTGAATAGAGAGATCTGCATCTAGATGGGTGGGAGGAGTTGTACCTGGGACCTGAATAGGGCTGTGCCTGAGTTCCAAAATGCCGGCTCCACCTCCTGGGGTGCGGCTGATGTCTCTGCCCTGCACAGTGAAAGAAGAGAAGGAATCATGTCAACAAAGTGCTCCAAGGCTGTGTTTTCCCTCCACAATGCGGGCTCCACCTCCTGCGGGGCATCTGATGTTTCTGCCCTGCACTGTGAAATGAAAGAATGAGTCATGTCAACAGAGTGCTGCAGAACTGGTTTGGACTGGGCAAAGACCACTCTGCCTTCAGATGACTAAGGATTTTGGGGTATAAATATTGGGACCCTGATCCCATAAAATTAGATCACTTTTGAACAACAACAACAAACCTTTGCTGAGGAGTGGAACCAGAAGAAACTGAGAAGAGACTATCCCTAAACTGAAGTGTTGCTTGGGGGATTGGCCTAGAGTGGTTGCCTGACTGCCAAAGAGAGGAGAAAGGGGTTTTGTGTACTTTCATCAACTTGTAAGGATCTCCAAGGGCTTGAAACAGAGCTTGCCTCCTGCTGAAGTCTCAGGGACAACAGACTTCAACCCCCAGCTCCCCAGATTTCCTTTGGAAGTTCCTGCTGCTGTTTTGGGCCTTCTGAGGGACTGCGTGCCGCAAGGAGCTGGAAGCGCGACTGAAGAGGAAAAAGCGTGTCGCCGTCGCTGCTGCTGCTGTCGCATCTTGGATGTCGCCGCTTTAGCTGTCGTATTGCACTGCATAGAGAGAAGAGTCTCGCAACGAGGAAGAAGCGTGTCGCCGTTGCTGCTGCTGTCGTCGCATCGTGGATGTCGCCGTAGTAGCTGTCGTATTGCACAACATCGAGAAAAGCGTCTTGCATCCACGGAGAAGCGTGCCACCTTCTGAGCTGCTGCTATCGCATCTTGGACGTCGCCGCTGTAGTTGTTGCATTGTGCGGAAGCATCTCACAACATCGGAGAAGAGTGCCGCAGCCGAAGCTATTGCTGTTGCATCGTTGAACAAGGGTGTCGCCGCTGCACCTGACGCATCGAATCGAGACTTCTCGCATCATCGGAGAAGTGTGCCACATCTGGAAGATCTTAACGTCTTTATTTCTTTGCACCAGAACTTTGCCACACTTCCATCGCTGCAATACTTTTGTTGAGGAAGTGTCGCGCATCGCAAGGTACATTGACTTAAAGTGTCGCATTTTAAGAACTTTACAGAACTAAGCTAAAACTACCATTTTAAGTGCAATATAGTGGATTTTTGTTGTTTATGGTCTTGTGTTAAATCTATATAAATAATACTTATTTTTAATATACAACTGTGTGGTGTCCATCTATAGTGTTGTCACTTGGTTACTGTATGTGGTTACAAATGCTTTACACAATGCCTCTGAGATAAACCTGTCTGCTCGTGCCAAGTTACCAAGGGGGTGAGCAGGGGTTATTTTAGGAGCTTACCCCCTTACCCTGACTAGAGGCAATGGTCCCTATTTGTCACAAGTCCCTACCTGTGCCAACTAGAGACCCCCAAATCTAACAGTATGCATTAGTGAAATGCATTTATTTGTCAACTTTTCTTACTTTTGATTTAATTTGATTTTAAGATTTCTAAAGTGCGAGAATGCCCTTAGGCGTCTTGGCACAGACACTCATCTGGTTCTAAACTGTTAAAAGTGGCTAGGGGAAGATAGAGAACAAAAGGGAACAGCCACGATTTCAATTCCCTCTAGAAAATCCCCAGATTAGCCTGGCTCTTGAGATGCATCAAACGCTGACACCACCAAGACCAACTTCCGTAACCACCTGGATGAAAGCCAACTGCGAAAACTCAACTCGGACAAAACAGAGGTCCTCATCTCCAGAAACAAGCCCTTCCCTTGGGGTGACACCTGGTGGTTTACTATCTCTGCCCCTCTCTCAACCCGACTGACCACGCACGCAACCCTGTAAACGTCCCTGATAGCTATATGACCATGAAGCAGCAGATCAATGCTGTCTCCTCCTATTGCTTCCACACTCTCCGCATGCTCCGCAATATCTTCCGATGGATCCCCATTTTGACCAGGAAGACAGTCACACACATCCTCATGTCCAGCCAACTCGACTACGGCAAAGCACTCTACGTCGGAACCACCAAACAGCTCCTGAGCCGCTTCCAGAGCCTTCAGACTCAGCAGATAGGCTCATTCTCGACATCCCGAGAAGAACCAGCACCTCCCCTCACCTCTGAGCCCTCCACTGACTCCCTGTCCAGGAAAGAAGCCTCTTCAAATCCCTCACTCGTGCCTACAAAGCCCTCCACAATTCCGTACCCGCCTACATCAATAACCACCTGACGTTCCACCAGGGAACTCTGCTCCTCCACCCTCACCCATATCCCCCGCCTGCATCGAAGCCAATGTGTTTTTCCTTCTTCAACTTACCCGCCAAGTCATGGAACAACCATACCCTCCAGGTGCTCACCTTCACTCTCTGGAGGTCTTCAGGAAGAAGCTAAAGACCTGGCTCTTCGACCACCAAAGCCACCCAACCGAGGCTCACAGAACCCCAGTGCCTAAAAAAGCGTAAAACACTTCTCATCCCTGTTCCTTTCTTTAGACCATCTGCACCCTTGACCCTTGGGGCTCTTCCATCACTTTAGTCCTTTGAAGTGGACCTAGGGTGTGATGAATAGCTTATAAGCAAATAATTACATCAGGTCAGCTCTAAGACTGGTACAGGAAGCATTACAATGGCATTGAGAAGCTGACACAGGGGCACTAACAATGACACTGGACCAACAAAGGGACACCAACACTGTCCCTGGTACACTGCTATAGGAGCACCAACACTGAAATGGGGAAATCGTCATGTTAGAGGGACAAAGGGATGCTAACAAAACACTATCAAGTGGACACACACAGGTGTACTGGCAAATGGATCCTGTCACTAGGCAAATATTGATTAGGCAAATCAATAATGACAATAGTACATTGGTAAAGGATAAATTCAAACTGAAGCATCAATACTGTCACGTGAACAAGGACACTGGAAGTCTGTCACGGGGTACAGACATGAACCCTGGGCCCTAGCACAGTGAGCTTTTACTGGGACACTGACACAGGGATGCTAGCACATAAGGATACTGAAAGTGAGATAATGACACTATGATAGTGAAACAACATAGAGACACTGATGCGGGGACACTGTCTGGGGAGACACAGCACTATTGTACTGACTGTGGTTGCTGGTGCCAAGACAATAAATAACAAGGAAACACTGCCACTGGGGACACTGCCACTGAGACAGGGACATTAGAACAATGACACAGGGGCAGCAAAGTTGACATGAGAATGTCAACTTAGGACAAACATTCTAGTATCTTTCAGCACCTTCTCTCTTGAGCTTTGTATAAACCCATTTCTTCAAGTGATTTAAAACTTAATTTATTGTTGACTCATAGCAGTCACACAACACATAGACCCAACCTTGTACAAATCTCACTAAGTACCACACATCCTCAAATTATACAATACACATTTCAACTCTTGCTCATTAACTTTTGTTCTGCAGTACACCACACTCTGGAAATAGTAAAGCTTATCAATTCATCGCCTATGCCAAGCTTGATACCCACTTCATCACAGAAATATGGTTTGACCCAAATCCTCGCACATTTCAGAGATTCTTCTTCCACAGGCTACAGAATCAATTGTGTGGACCATGCACATCAAAAGTCCTTCTTTTTGTGCACCCTCAGCAAGCAAGTAACACTCAGCTCCATGGAGCTGCTGACATGCCATTTGCCATCCTCTGCAACTCATGTCTCCACCTTTCATCTTATCTACAGGCCTACCATGTAGAACAAGGACTCCAATAATGAATTCTGAGACATCCTTGCTATCTCAACATTAGACATGCCCACACTACTTTCTTTGGCGATTTCAACCTCATACACAACTCAGGGTCAAAGAAGTCAAGGGATATCAACACACTCAAGGTGGTACAGGATGTCACACAACCAACACATTTTGAGATCCACATCCTTAACATTGCCTTCTCCCCAGTGCCAACAATCCAATGGAAACCACCCATACCCCATAACAAGACCGACCACGTCACCATCGCTATCACTTCTTAGCCAGCATCCTACCAAGAAACCAAATCAATTCAATAGAGAAGATCAAACCTTTGCATCCGTCAAAGACTTTTCCATAGAAAATTTAATGTTTGAGCTTGTCTCTTAGCTTAGCCTAGTCTCTTAGCCTACCAACTCTATAATTGATGCAAACACACTTCTAAACAACTTCAACTATTTTTTGGGAACTAAGTAACCATAGATTTCCCAGTTTAAACATACAAGTACAAATCAGAGTGTTGTAATGTGCTTATTACTAATGCGGTCTCTCTACTGTGGTTCTCTGCCTTTCTGCTCAGCCTGTGATATTTTTCGCGACACCTTTCGTCTACGTACGGAACCCCTAAAAATTAATACATGTGAAGCTTTGAACTTCACTTTTGTTACTCCTTATTCTACCTCCTTTCGAGGTATTTTGCTTTATCGCCCCCCTGGCCTCCGTTCTGCTTTTCTGTCCTCTTTGAGCCACATTTTAGAACCAATTCCTGGAGAAAACAATTTCACAATTCTGGGTGATTTTAATTTTCACTTGGAGAAGAAGGAAGATCCTGATACTCATTCCCTCCTTACGGAAATTAATGCAGCAGGTCTTACGCAACTGGTTCATTCACCTACACATCTAGCGGGACATACACTGGATGGAGTCTTTTCCAATCTTGACTCCTTAACCATAGAGCACATACTACCTCTCACATGGACAGACCATTCTGCTGTCTGTTTCAATATTCTTCCTCTGACACCGATTCTCACAAAATCCTGTAAACCAGGCATTTTTAAATCCTGGAAAAATATCAATGTTCCTGAATAGACCAACAACTTAGACGCCTTGAAAGAAATTGACACTGCTGATCCAGAAGCCGCAGCCATTTACTATACCAGATGTATTAAGACCGCAATTGATACCTCTGTTCCCATTACAAAACGCTCTTCTAACAGGTTGTCAAATTCTGCCCCATGGTTCACTGAAGCACTTAGGTTAGAAAAGCAAAGCTGTAGACGCCAGGAACGCAAGTGGCGTTCTAACTACGACCCTTACGAGAAAAGTTGTTATAAAGAGAAACTAAAAAATTACAAATTATCAATCATTAGTCAGAAAAGTATTTTCTTTAATAATCAAATCGAATCAGCTCAAGATTCAACTAAACACATTTTTCAGGTTGTTTCTCATCTCTCTGGCCATGATAAACCTTCCACTGCAGAAGCCTCCCAATCTATGTGCAACGCACTTTCCACCTACTTTCAAGAAAAAGTGTGCGATATCTATTCCAATTTTAACAAGTCCACTAACCATGCACATCAGACCGATTTCCACATCACGCTCAACTCGACTCCCCTTAATCCTTCTACAACTCCCAATCATTCCAATTTCTCATTTAGTCACATTTCGCCTGAGATGATCCTTAAACTAATGATGTCGACCAATTCTGGCTCACCTGATGATCCTTGCCCACCTTCAGTTTTTAAAATAGCTCCAGAGAAGATTTCTATTGCTCTCGCAAACATCTTTAATGCTATGATCTCATCTTGCATCTATCCTACTATATGGAAAAAAACAGTTACTAAGCCTCTTCTCAAGAAAACCATGAACATTCAATTATCCGAATATATAGACTCCAACAACTGTCTGGATGCCTCCCAATTTGGCTTCAGGAGGGGACACGGGACCGAGACAGCATTAATAAAAGCCTCAGACGAGATACGAATGATCCTTGACAAAGGAGACGCCGCGGTGCTCATACTACTTGATCTGTCCGCGGCTTTCGACACGGTCGATCACGCTATTTTGATCGACCATGTCGGAAAAGCTGGAATATCATCTGACGCTCTCTCGCTCCTGGCGTCCTTCCTGACAGACCGAGAGCAATCAGTCTCTATGGGCTCATTCTCTTCTGACTCCTTTACACTACATTGTGGAGTCCCCCAGGGATCCTCGCTAAGCCCAACGCTTTTTAACATTTATGTGACAGACTTAGCGAGGATCATCAAAGCTCATCGTCTAGCAGTTAAATCGTACGCAGATGATACACAACTTGTCCTGGCCATTAATAACAATGGAATGGAGGTTGCCAATAACTTCCAAAAAGGAATGAGTGCCATATGTAATTGGATGCACTCGAATTGTCTGAAACTCAACTCGGACAAAACCGAGGTGATGGTGTTTGGGAAACTCACTCCTGCATGGTCTTCTATATGGTGGCCACAAGATCTTGGCCCCCCGCCCAATCCGGTTACCAAGGTTAGAAATCTTGGTGTTATCTTTGATAACAAACTCTCATTTAATCAGCATGCCAACTCTATAGTTTCAGCTTCATTTTTCATACTTAAAATGATAAAAAAAATTCAGCCCTATCTTCCATTAAACACCATAAATACCTTGATCTCTACCTTATTAATGTCCCGAGTTGACTACTGCAATGCTCTCATGCTTAACGCCCAAGAACAAGTAGTCAACAAACTTCAACTAGTTCAAAATGCAGCCGCTCGACTTGTCACAGGTACACCAAAATTTAAGCCAATTTCCAATACCATCCGTAATCTCCACTGGTTGCCAATCAGACAACGTATTAAATTCAAAGCCCTCTGCATTGCCTTCAAGAGCATTCATGAAAAATCACCTGCCTTTCTTAAAGACGCTCTCCATCCCTACCGACCTTCACGCAATCTTAGATCTGCTGATGCTAATCTCCTGGAAGTAATCAAAACTAGGAAAGCTACTTGGGGAGATAGATCTTTTGCAGTAGCTACAGCTAAATTATGGAACTCCATGCCAAGACATCTAAAAAATGCTCCTACATTACTATCATTCAGGAAGCAACTGAAGACGTGGTTGTTCAATTATTAATCTCCCTGACTCCCGGGCCCAACCTTCGATTTCTGTCTATCAAAGCGCCAAGACACCCTTGGGTAATCGTGCGCTCAATAAATTGCATTAAAAAAAATAAAAAAAATGAGGTCACATGGAATGTTGGGTTGGTTTGTATGTAGGAGAGTGTCAGTTGGTGTGAGGGGCTGAGCAGAGAGGACCCTGCTCCTTGTGGGGCATTTCCCACAAAGCTTTCAGCACCCTGATGTTCTAAAGAACTTGCTAAAAATAAACAGTCAATGGACAGAGGAAAGAAAATTAAAGTAAAACAGAACTTCAGATGATTTTGTAATACTGAAGTTCCTCCACGCAACACACAGACAGCTCATCAGATCACCTCGAGCATAGGACTAAACCAACATGAATGAAGCTACTAACAGAAGCAAGACATTTTTCAATACAATTAAGCACTGCATCAACCCCCTCCCCGACCCACCTATTGATCACTCATCAGAAAAGTTCAATGCCATCAACCTCTTCTAAAAAATATATTAAATCCGACCACACATCGACAACACCAACCTTTCCTCATCTCTTATGCCCACTGCTTCCCTTAGAATCCTACACTGGTCATCCTTCTCAGCTCTATCTCTTGTAGATCTTGCCCACAGACTTGATACCCTCCAAGGCACTTAATATGAAGAAGATGTTTTACCTTCATCCTTCATCAAAGCCCTCTCAGGAAATAGTCTCTCAGCCCTACTTACAATTGTCAATTCCTCTTTCATTAAAGGCATTTTCCCAGAATCTCTCATGACAGGCTAGATCTTCCTATTGCTAAAAAAACACACATTTTCCCTGATGACCTTGCTAACTACCAGTCCATCACTCACCTAGCATTCATCTGCAAAATCATTGAAAAAGCAGTCTATGGTAATTTCCAGGATCACATTAATGCTCACCATTTGCTATACTACAAACAGTCTGGCTTCAAATCATGCTGCAGCTTGGAGACTGCTACACTGCACATCATAGATGATGCCCTTCTCACACAGATGAAGATGTGTTTTGCCTCCTGATGTTGCTGAATCTCTCAGCTCCTTTCCACAGTTGACCATCCCACCCTCATACGCACATAAGCAATAGGGTTCACCTGCAAGGTCCTTCACTGGTTATATTTCTACCTTTCCAACCAACATTAGTTTATTCAGATGGGAACCTGCGGGTTCCAAAAGATCCTCTTTCATCTTCAACCTCTTTACAGAGCCACTTGGTGCTCTACTCACAGATAACAGCATGAAGATTCACCAAAATCCTTATATGAAACTCAATTTGAAAGCCTCGGACATTGAATACTTCAAACACTGCCTGAACATCATCGAGACCTGAATGCCTAGCTCTTAGCTCAAGCTCAACCCAACCAAAACAGAATTCCTATTATTTGCCAAGAACAAGAAAAAGTATAAACCTAGCTGAATGATAATTGACCTTGACAGCTGCGAACCCCAACTTTCACTGAATAACAATTGACTTGAATTCTTCCTGGACTCCATTCTCACCCTCAAGGAATACATTACCCAAAAAGAAGCAAAAATGGCCTGGTACCAGATTTCTTTTCTAAAGAAAGTGAAGCTGTTGTTCTACTTCTGAACTGTTGTTGAAGCCGTCATACTCTCGCATCCAGATGGTGGTAACACCCTTCATAATGGCCTACCAGACACCACACTGTTGCCCTTTTAGGACATCCTACACAACACAGCACATCACATACAAGGTCTGAAGAAATCTAATCACATCACCGCCAATGTTCCCTCTGATTTTTCCCTTCTGTGTGCTGCTCTGTACAAAAAACGGGGAACATCCTTTACGACGCGGATGTTACCCCGCGCTACCATTACGACGCGTCTCTAACAATGCAAGTCATAACCACGACTTGCGCTGGAGGGCGCTCAAGGTCAAGGAATAGTTAATTTACTATTCCAACACCTTCCCTACTATCCACAGGGACTGGTGTTGGAATAGTAAATTAAACTTAGACTTGCGTTGTAAAACACGCGTTGTAACGGTACGCGTGGTAATAGCCCGCGTCGTACCGTCATACATCCACAAAAAACAGGTGCATTTCACACATACATCTACATTGAATAGGGACTTGTGACAGTTGTGCAATGTAAATACACTCAGTCATGACATGAATTGTTTACTGTAGTTGCACCTACACCCCTGGTTTAAAAAAGGCCAGGACTCAGAAGGTTGGACTATTATAGGATTTTACTGAAGTTAAAGTGGTGTCCTAGTGACAATGACCTGGAAGATATAGAGCTGGTTAATGCAGCCGGCATGGAATCGGAAGAGGGGGATGGGGTAGTGGTATTAGCTTCTACAGCATGCAATAAGAAACATACCTCAAAGCATTCCTATTGGCAAACAAGTCATAAGGCACTAACAAAAAGAGGGGAGTGGTCATCTAACCTAGAAGAGTGTGAGCCTCTTCTCCATGGAGTTGTGGATCATCAGGGTGATCATGGTCAGGTAGGAGTATGGGACCTTGGCATAACATCTGTTTTTTTCTTCTGCTTTACTTTCTGCTTCTGGCATTGCTGCCCACAAGTCTCATCCCCGTTTCACACCCGAGACCCTTTATTCCAGGCTCTCTTCCTTCATGGAATGGAGGACCTCCAAGGGTGCTAGGGCAGTTGATCTCGAACTCCACATTATCTACTTTCTTATTAAATCTGTCCATTAACACCATCAGTGTCCCCACACTCCTGAAAAGATCCACTAAACCCCTCTCCTCAGTGGCATTACTATCTGCTACCAGGAATCTGGGACCACAGGCGAAAGTATTTTTCTGATCACACTGGTGAGTCCCAAAGAGGGCAAAACATGTCCGATTGTTGAACAATTTGAAACTGCTTTACTTGGGCTGTCAAACTATAGTTTAAACAGGTACTGGTATCAAACTGCAACATTATCAAGTGCATTTGCATGCAATCATTGAAGCTAAAAATTGTGTGTCCCTAATTTACAATGTGCAGAAGACATAGCCTCTACTTGTAACTTGATTGTAGGGTTGAAATCTACACGAAGACGGGTAGCGGTAAAATGGGGAAAGCAGTACGTAGGTAGTTATAAGAAGTGTGTCGTTTTATACCCAACATTACAGTGAATGAATTTGTTGTGTTGTTACCGTCTTATTGATGACGGCTGGTGAATATGAATAGAAGGAAACTGGGATCTAGCACCCAACTACAAAAATGCAGTGTTAATTATGTCACTTTTGACTTACTTTATAGTATCATATAAACATGATTTGGTGTTGTACTTGTTACACACACACATATGTATTGCTCTCTAATGGAAAGTAGGGGGTGTAAGAAAATGTCATTAATACGAACTGGATTCGACATTGTATGTCAATTGTGACATGGCGAGCCAGCATTTTATATGTTGTGAATTTTTTCATATGCTTAGATTTTTGTACCCATGCAAGCTGAGGTTGTTGGTGGGTGTTTATATTGGGCCACAATGGAGATTTCTGGAGTTGAGGCCGATGGAGGTGTGAGATGTGCACAATGCTTGTCAATGGTTCCAAAAGCTGTTCAGAATACTATGCATCCAATTGTTAGCCCCTCTGCAGAGCGCACAGTGCAATGGTACCATTGTAACTGCGATTATATGCAAAAGTGTATGACGGAGATACAAAACACCTTACACAGTCAACAGGGTGAAAGTAAATTAATGCAGTTCTTACAGGTAAGGGGGTGATTGCACTATACCTTCAACAAAACCCAGCAACAGTTGCACTTCTGTTTGCCTTGCCCCTTAAAGAATCGCTATTTTTTCATCCCACTTAAAACCATGGTGACAAGTATGATTTCTTCTTTCATTGCCAGCACACTTAAGGTATTATAACATAGACAGATGAGCTGACATTGTATGCCATGGAAGGGGAGGGAACCCAAATTAACTACTGGCTGCAGCCCACAGCAGAGTGGGGAGTGAGTAGAATTGGGAGGTACAACAAATTAACAGGGAGAGGTGAGCCAAGTGCCGGCTCTGGCTCTAGCATCCCATTTACAAGCCGAGCTCTGAAAATATCATGGTAGAATATGATAAGTTGTCTTCAAGATAGTGTATATTTTTAACTCAGAGAACCATTTCACCATAGCACATCAGTTTATTTGAAAAGTATTTATTAAAAGTGGCAATTTTTAAACATGAACTGAGAAACATTCCTGCCCCGGCCCTGATAATCATACTTTCAGCGAACAAATAAGCATGTCAGTTGTCATGCATACAGAATACATGACCTAGATTCTTATTTTAAATGGAGCAACTCTATAAGCTATTTAATCAAACACAAATTATGTTTTTTGTGCAGTGTACATCCTGAACTCAAGTATTTGAAGGTGCTCTCATATGTTTTTTTTTCCATCTGTTTATAGAAGTGTAGTGTAGTTCCTATTTTCCCTATAGGCCCTGCGCATTGGAATAACATAAACAGCAGTGTAGACGTAGGACTGAGGTCTTCTAGGTCTCTACTGACTATGTTAGACTTAATTTAGGTTTGCGCCAGCTAGCTCAGAGGTCACTGGAAACTTTCTTGACTGAAATAGGAAGTTATCAGCTTCCCTGGCTCAGACAAGAAGGGATTCAGCTTCCGACAACTGCATAAACATGACAACTTTGCTCCCCAGAATAAGAGTCAATCTCTAGAGTCGTGTGAAACAATAGACAGCTATTTCACTCAGTCAGATGTGCGTTCTTAGTTTCACTAGAGTGCAGAGAATAGAGAGACGGGCATTTTCAATAAAGGGTATGATTTATTGAACAGTCTTCCTTCTCATGCAAGAGAAATGGATTGCCACAATTGCAATACTTATTATAAAGTAAATTACGTACAGTAAAAGGAGTATTATGAAATAATACTGTATAAGCATTGATATGGTTTCTTAGCCATAAGATAGTTAAAATGAATAAAATACATACAATATATACATTCATATATACATTGGCTAACGACCTCAACTGGTGCTTCTAACTACGCCTACCCCGGTGTACCTGACCTAAGCCTAATACGTGGGAGGGAGTAAGTAAGTAGCAGTTTAAGTTAAGTTGGTTTTGCCAAGAGTTTGATTCAAGAATTCTCTCTAAGGGTTTAGTCAGCACAGTACCTCTGGAATAGAATGTAGGAGGTCTGGTATCTCCCTCTCAGGACCCGATATCCCAGTCACCCGCAAGGGTAGGCTGGAAACGCCGGAGCTGGATTTTCTCGGCAGGAGAAAAGACAGCGTCTTTCTCAGCGTGTCAAAGAGGAGGGGCAGCGTCCGTGGGCTTCTCGCATCTGCTGGGCTCTCTGCAAGGGGACAGCTGTTCTGCTCCAGTATTCACCACCACCGCGTGTTTGCTTAAGGCAGCGTTGGTATATTTATACCTGAAAGGTGCCGAGTTTGACGTAAGTTTTTGGACATAAGACGTCAATAAAGATGTCACTAAGAACTGGTCGTTCTTACAGTGCTCGCAGGAGTTCTATTACTAATCAAAACAAAGCAAGCGGGGCTTTCCCAGGTTGCTGGGGGTTTGGTATGTCGAATGAACTCGGTGTGCTCTCTAGGAATCTAAGGAAGTAGCTTCTGCTGTGTCATGGACTGCAGAGGCGAGTTACTGAAATATGGCTCTGATTATTATGCCATTATAGGGATATGTATTGATTATAGTCGTATAGGGGCATAAGGTCACAATATTGATCGGGTTCCTAGATAAAACACATCACCCACTCCACGATTTTATGTCCATCAATTACTAAAAACTTAAGCAATAAAGATGCACGTGTGTTCCTACCCACCCCAAAATACATTTTGCATTTGAAATGGTGTATACGAAATACATGAAAATGATAATAGGTACTGTACGTTGTAAGCAGGGTAATCATTAAAAAAAATAATTTTGCATATATATTCAGTTGAACGATTTTGCGAAGAATTACACATGAAATGTCTCTCAATACAGAAAAGAAGGGCGAGACTATTTCATCACATATAAATACAATTGCTGTAAAATGTGCTAGAGGCTGAGGTAATATTTTGTCTCTAGATCTACTAAAAATAGAAGCTCTGTTCTTTATGAATAGTTCTACTTTAAGCAAAGTACGTGTGCCAGAAAAAAGGTAAATATTTTGGAATTTTGGGAAAAAATAATTTCATGGTGAGCGGGGCAAAAATAGTTTCAAACGTTTTTCAGTAGCTCTTGTTTATCAAAGCCGAAGGCCGAATTCAGAGTTCATGGGAACGCTGTGTGCCGGATTGTTTTCCAAAAAGTTATTGTTTCTGTTCAGGGGAGAACATCATTTCAGACAGGCTCGCAAAGAATTGGTCTACATATTCAGGTGACAGTTCGACCAAGTTTGATAATGCTGTAACTTGGCAGTTGTGAGAATGATTGCTATCATCGATTTCAGGATCAGCAATGCTCACAGAAGGTCGTACCTGGGTGATGTTGCTTTCATGTCTTGCTTCACTGCCACCACCTAGTCGTAGCGCAGGAGTCTCAACGAATGCCGTCATCAGGATCGGTAACCGCTGGGGACAACACGATGCATGAGCCGTTACTGGACTTAGCAAAGTATCGATATCCATTGGTACTGCTGATTGTAGTGCAAGGCAGGTGTCTAACACGCATTCCTCTCCGCATAGCATACATCGAAGCACAGGTAAGATGCAGGTCTGCCATATAGGTCTGAATGAAAGAAACCAGGTCATATTCAGATCTCTTAGCCGGGCTAGTCCAAGGACTTTAGTTATGCGGTCCCGGTAGCGTATTGCTGGGATCGTTTCTTCCATCCTTCCCGGAGTCATGTCTGCGTTTTGGCTTGCCATATCGGAGCAGGAGGGTCAACAATAAAATCCCTGCTACGAGTCCCAAAAGTAGTGGTAGGCCGCCAAAGACCAAATTGGGAAAGATGCGCAGGACTGCTTCGAAGGGTGTTAACAGTCCCGAAAAAATTGTCTTAAATACATACGAGATACCACTGGCATTCGACATATTTAGGATTTGGCTAAGCATTTCTGTGAAATGCACGGGGCAATTTGTTGATAAAAGTGTATGTATCTCTGCAGTTGTCCTTGCAACTTGGAGATCATACGTTTCTTTTGATGACGTGATGGGCACTGTTGTCTGTAAAAGCACAGACTTCATTCTGCTTAAAGTATCAATTCGTATAGAAGAGATATTCAACGGAGGCCAAATCGGAGCCACTGAGTCTCCAGGGCCATTTAGATACAATGCTTGCATACAGCAAGTGACCATGGAACTGACGCTTACGAGATATGCTTTCCCTAGCACCAAGCCACAACAGCTGTGATCCGTTATTAGAACGTAACTCCCGTTAGAAAGTTGTCTAAAGAATGGCTCTATCTGTGCTGCAGGTGTGCCGTGCTGGTGGCATGAAAGGTTATTTGAAGTCCCCTCACAGGCCCCATGCAAGTTAATACCTTGGCACAAAAGTATACCGCTTAGTGATTGTTTACACTCACTACCACTAAGAAATACATTTTTGTTGTTGTCACTATAACATGTATGTGTATAAGGTAATTTCCATGATGACTTAATGTATCCTTTACCCAACCTTTCATACTGGCCTGCTGGTATATACTTTAGGCAATTTTTTAATTGGAAAGTTGTTATCGGAATTGTGATAATTCCGTGAATTATCCATTCAATGACAGGTCTTTCTGACATTGTCAATGGTAATCTCTCAAGTTTTTCGATGCTCAGGATTGTATAGTCTGCTCCTTTCTGTGCCAAACTGATTTGTTTATCAATAAGGTTAAAGGTAGAAAACAATGACGTTGTGTTGATTAAACGCCATGGCACATAGCCTGAACGGAGGTTTTGCAACGTCCAGCCTAGCTGTACAATAGAACGTAATTGGGACTGGCCATGTTGTAACATTAGCAAGTCCTGGTCTATTATATCAATAGCAGATGATACAATACTGTCCAGTGAATATATTCTGGAGGGCAGAGTCATTAACCCATTGTCCACAACAGAAAGTGTTTTTTCCAAATTAATACGATCAATTTCTCGTATTTTCTCTGCTGTCTCAATTTGAGTCACTTTCCATGCCTCGTTGTAAGCAGCATATATACTGGCCGCTATGAAACGTTTTTGACGCTGTTTGCGTGGTCCCATTATGAAATCGCGCAAGTCAGCACCATCTTTAAGTAAAGATAAGTGTTGCTTAATTTGTGCCAGTGTGGATGTTTGTAGCCATTCAAGGCATAGTTTCCCTACACAGTATGTTGTTACTATCCCTGGATGTTGTCTCTGGGAGTATCTAGGGTCTGGTCTGGTCATTTTTAACCCCTGTATTTTGTTCAGGAATCTGTCTTGACGGGGGGGCGTGGCCAGCAGCATGGCCGACTAGACGTGCCTGAGAGGAGCTCCGGCCGAGCCACACATCAATCCGACTTCACATATCCCCCACACCTTTGAAACGACACCACACGGAGGTCCTGGCACCCAAGTACCTGTTGCGGGCTGCTGCAGCGGTGATCCGACGCTGAAATCGCCTGGGTGACGGGGAAGAAGACAACTCCGGTGATCGACCAGCGTCCATGATGGCGGCCGAGGCGCTTGGCGGTGAATTGCGCGCCCCCACACCCGGCGGCCCCCGGAGCAGGTGATCCCGGCAGACGGTGGCTCCGCGACCTGCCTGGCCGTTTGACCGGCCCGTACAGTCCCCCCGGTAAGCAGCAGCAGTCTGACCGCGGTGCCCGCCGGCCGCCTGACCTTAAGATGGCGGCCGGCATAATTTGCGGAGACTGGTGACGGCGAGGTGCCCCCGCGGCCCCCACCCGAGACGGGGTGCGACCGGGCCCTACAGCAGAGGCGGCGCGGCGGACGGGCAAAAGTGAGAAGGGGAAACAGGGATCGGTGCGGCGCCAGGAGCGGGACACACCACCTCACACGGCGGCCGCCTTCACCAACATGGCGGCCGCGAGGTAGGAGCACCGGGGGGACGGCGGCGCATTGGAGGGCCGCAGTGGAGCGCGGAAGCCTGTTCGGCCTAGTGGTGCTGGAAGCCCCTAAGTCTGCAGGGGGGCAGAGCGGGCTGAGTAGGGACTTGCTGCCCGCCACACGTGTGCCAGCACAGGGGGTCTGAGATCTCGGGGCTCTCAGTGAGGGCTGCCTGAAGTCACCGGCGGCGGTGCCCCCCCCCCTCCCGGGAAGTGAACGGACCCTGCCCAGTGGCGGTGGGGACACTGACATAACCCGCCTGAAAGACGCAGGAAGAAGGCGGCCCCCCACAAACTGCAACTGTCCCAGACGCACGACCGTCCCCGTCGCTACACGGTGGAAGAGGACAGTACGAGGAGACCCCTCCACTGGGCTGTGCAACCATGGGAAGGAGGGACGTGGTGCCCAAGAACACGAAACAGGGCCCGATGGACAACTTTGCGGCCCCGCGTCCGATGGTGGAACAGCAGTCCATACAGCCGGGCGCCCGCAATGACACGGCCATGGTGCTGGAAGCCATACAGGCGTCTAGAACGGACATCCAAGCAACGCGAGCAGCTTTGGAAACCAAGATTGGTGAGGTAGGGTCCGAGGTAACGCTACTGCGCCAGGACTTCAGAAACCTGGCAGAAAGGGTCACGACGGCCGAAGCGAAACTGACCGACAACGAGGAATCGATCACGTCTCTCAAGAAAGACATGGCGGAGCTGCAGGCCTCTCACCGTCAATTACTCTGGAAAGTTGATGACGCCGAAAATAGGTCAAGGCGGAACAACCTACGCTTTGTGGGCTTTAGGGAAGGAATTGAGGAAAAGAGTATGACCGTCTTCCTCCTCGACTGGCTGAAAACCACCTTTCCGACGGCACGGTTCTCCCCGTGCTTCATCATCGAGAGGGCGCATAGGGCACTCCTGGCCAGACCTCCGGAGGGTGCCCGACCGAGACCAGTGATAGCGCGGTTCCTAAACTTCGCGGATCGTGATCTGATCCTGCGTGAAGCCAGGAAGATGGGAGAGATCCGCTTTGAAAATGCTACCATAATGATCTTCCCGGACTACAGCCAGGAGGTCTCGAAACAGCGCCGCTCCTTCGACGCCGTGAAGGCAAAACTGAGGTCTCTAAAGATTCAATACATGCTCCTATTCCCGGCCAAACTCAAGGTCATCTATCAGGACAAATCCGTCTTCTTTGCCCACCCGGACGATGCGTGGCAGTGGCTCGAGGAGCGACCCATCCTAAATAGCAGAGAAGCAGCGGGCCGTGAGGCACAGGACAGGTTGCTGCGAGAACGACCGAGATGGGAGAGACCGAAGCCTCAGAGACGGAGAACGCAAAAGACTCAGCAGAAGACACCGGCGACACCCCACAGGCCGCGGGGCGGGCAGGACGGGGGAAGGAGCAGATCGACGTCCCCGGGCGGCGTCTCGGTGGCGGGCTCGAGATTCAGTAGCCTGAGAAATGGAATCCGCTCAGAAGAAGAAGACATGGAGGAATCGGAGGGCAGAGCGTCCGGTGCAGAGGAGGAGGACAGCAGAAGTGATTCGTTGCACCCGCTGGCTAAAGAAATACAGCAGCTGGAGCAAGGCTCTACAGGTCCAGGGACTCATGTGGGCACACAAGACTCATTTTCATGAACAATGGTGCACTGAGGTGGGGAAGAGATGGCGGCTCGGCGATGCAGAGCAAGCAAGTTGGCACACACCCCCCCCCCTATTGTCCTTTGTGTTTTTAGTGCTGGTTATTGGTTGATTCGGGAGGGATGTGTGGGAGGGCGACAGGCCTTCTCCCGTGGATAGTTCAATCCCGTATGGGGCTGCGACTGGAAGGGTAGGGAGGTGGGGAGGGGGAGGGGGGGGCAAGCGGGATTATCTTTTACCTCATGTTGGGGTTGTTGTGGGGTTCGGGGGGGAGGGGGGAGTTCAGCAGAGAACAGCAGGGCTGTGCCAGCCCATACCTGGGGTCTATCCTACTCGAAGGCCCCGCTTGGGGGGGACGATGCGAAGCAAGATGGCAAGTACATTAGATATTCCACACAGCACTGACTCAGGGGTCAAGGTGCTAACATGGAATGTGAACGGCTTAGGGTCCAAAATTAAGAGAGGTCTGGTTACAGCCTACCTCAAGAGACAGGCACCTGATATTATCCTCCTCCAGGAAACCCACCTAAAGGGGAATCACTGCGCATTCATAGCAAGGGGGCGATACACGGTCCTGGCGCATGCAGGCTACACAACGGACTCCAGGGGGTTGCGATTCTCATACATAAAGCTGTGCCATTTGCGATTACACGCACCTGGTTAGACCCGCAGGGCACGTACGTGGGGGTTCAGGGGATGTGGAAAAGGCGGAGATATACGCTATTGTCAGTATACGCCCCACCCAAGTTACAGACACGCACACTAAAGGCAGTCTCCGCCATCCTGCTGGACACGGCTGACACCACACAAGTAGTGGGAGGGGACTTCAATGATGTGATGTGCGCCATGCAAGATAGATCGGGGTCACCACGCACAGGGGGACACACGACAGCCTTAGCACGGTTCATGACCACCATAGGCCTCACTGACATGTGGAGATGGCTTCACCCCACACAAGAAACATATTCATTCTACTCCGGGGCACACAAGGTCTTCTCCAGGTTAGATTATGTTTTTGTGTCCCGGCAGGAGATTGCGGCGGGTGACCTAGCGGAATACAAGGCGAGAGGGATCTCCGATCACTCCCCGCTGTACGTCCACTTGGGGCGAATGAAGGGAGTCAGGAGGCCGCAATGGCGGTTAACGGCATGGGACATCCAAACGCCGGAAATACTCGGGGGTGTGCGGGCGGACATTAGGGTCTACATGGCTGAGAACGAGGGTTCTGTGGAATCCGGCGCTACCCTCTGGGAGGCGATGAAACCAGTGCTCCGTGACCGCATTCAGAGTAGGCTGGGAGAGGCCAGGCGTGCGCAACAGGGCAAGATAGCGAGTGAGGAGGCGAATGTCCTGGCCCTGGAAACGGAGTACCTCCAGCAGAAGGAGGAGGTGTGCCTTAGACGGCTGCTTGACGCGCAGAGGCACTATAGGGAGTTGGCCACAGACGAAGCACGCACCCAGGCTCTGGCGACTCTCCACAGGCTATACGACGTGGGCGACAAGTCGGGCAAACTTTTGGCTTGGTTGAGCAGGAAGGAGCGAACGTTGCGCTGGGTGGATCAAGTCCAGCTGACTGGGGACAGGAGGGTGACCACTGATGAGGGTATAGCGGAAGCCTTTGCATCCTATTATGAGGACTTCTACAGGGCCAGGGACCTGGGGGACAGTGCGGACGCCCAACAATACATGGGCGACATGGAGGTGCCTACCCTGTCCGCAGACGCTAGTGCCATCTTAGAGGCAGACTTAACCCTTGAGGAGTTATCGGAGGCCATAGCGGCAATGAAGCCGGGGAAGGCTCCGGGGCCGAATGGCTTCCCGGCGGAATTCTTTAAACGGACTGCGGACTTACTGCAGCGGCACATGAAGGACCTCTTTACCGAATCATACCGGGCGGGGAGCCTCCCTCCGGACCTGGACCTGGCTATCATTGTGCCAATCTACAAAGAGGGGAAACCTAGAGATAACTGCTCATCCTACCGCCCAATCTCATTGCTAAATATAGAGACAAAAATTCTGGCCACAGTCCTGGCTCGTCGCATGCGACAGGTCATAGCTGAGTTAGTGCATTTGGACCAGTCCGGCTTTCTTCCGGATAGGGCCACTAAACTGAACCTCCGTCGCACCCACAATTGGCTACAGGAGGTCTCCAAGAGAAGCGAACCCCATTGGTTCCTCTCCCTGGATGCGGAGAAGGCATTCGACGCAGTCCACTGGCCTTTCCTGATGGAGACCCTCCGACGGTTTGGGTTTGGACCCAAATACTTGAAATGGGTACAGCTCCTCTACTCGGCCCCGAGAGCGAGAGTACGAGTCAATGGGAGGCTATCTCGCGAGTTCCCTATCGGGCGAGGCACGCGGCAGGGCTGTCCACTGTCCCCCCTCCTATTCACACTCACCATCGAAATCCTCGCGATACGAATCAGACAGAACCAAACGGTCAAGGGGTTTACGTGGGGGGGATCAGTTGCCACACAGGAAAAAATATCCCTGTATGCCGACGACGTACTACTGTTCGTGACAGACCCAGATACGACTATCCCGGCACTATTCAGAGAGCTTGACGACTTTGGGGCGCGAGCAGGCCACAAAATAAACTGGCACAAATCAATCCTCTACGATCCACAATGCAGGGAGAGAGGGGCCTGCTTACCAGAGTCTCTTATACATACTAAGGACGGCTTCCGATACCTGGGAGTCTTTATAACATTAGATAGGACGCGCTCCTTCACTATCAATTTATCCCGCATTATGCTGGAGGCCACGGCTGAGATGGACAGGTGGAGACAACTCCCGCTCACCTTACTGGGGCGCGCTGCACTATATAAAATGATCATCCTCCCTAAGTTCCTATACGCGCTCCAGAATGAGTACTATCCATTGCCGAATAAGACCCTGGACACAATCCACGCTGACCTGCGAGCCTTCCTGTGGCTGGGGAAACAGCCGAGAGTGGCGCTCTCCACCCTGCAGCGACACCAATACAGTGGGGGGATCTCGCTCCCCAACCTGGAGGCCTACTACTGGGCGGAACATCTCGCCCCAATTAACGAATGGCTGCACGCTGCAGCCGACCACCCCACCTACGCCTTGGAAAGGTCTAAATGGTCAGGTAAGACTGTACTACACTATCTGTATGGGGAAGCGGTGGGAAAGCAGTTTCTCCCTGCCACCAGGATTACGTTAACTGCCTGGAATAGGGCATCCAAAAGAATGGGCTGGGAAAAACGGCCCACTAGACAGACACCCCTCTGGTGCTGCAAATGGTTGGGAGAGCTCCGCAAACTGAAAGGCTTTAGACGGTGGGACGACATTGGCATTTCCACAGTGGGGGACGTGATAGCAAGGGGAGACCTGAAAACGTTCCAAGCACTTAAAGACGACTTTGGCCTGCACAACACCCAGTACTACAAATATGCTCAACTGAAACACGCATGGAGGGCACAAAACATTGCACTTTTGGACCTTCCTGAATATGCTCCATTAGAGGGTAGGCTACTGCAGGAACAGATAGGGAGGGGGGCGGTATCCCTCACATATAAAACCTTGACCAACAACATGCTAGGGGATCTGCAGGTGCTGCGGGCTAAATGGGAGGCGGAGGTGGGAGACATGGAGGATCTTGACTGGGAGCTAGCCCTCATGCATCCCCGGGAGGTGGCCATTAAATCGAGGCTCCGTCTTATTCAATTTAAGGTGCTGCATAGATCATACTTTGACAGGGTGAGGCTATTTAGGATGGGCAGAGTACCTGACACAACATGCCTTAGGTGCCGCCAGCAGAGTGCGGATTTCTTCCACATAATCTGGGGTTGTGCAGTCATTCAGGACTATTGGGAGAGTGTGTTTCTGGAACTGGGGGAGGTACTGGGAGTGGATCTTCCACGGGACCCCAAATTGGCACTGCTGGGCATAACCACGGAAGTCGACCTACCCCGCCCCTTGATCATCTTTCTGGTATTAGCACTAGTGGTGGCAAAAAGGGACATCGCACGGCGCTGGGGGGCCCCTGAAAAACCAGACTTAGAGGAATGGAGGCGTGGATTGGATATGTACATGGCGGCGGAGAGAGTGACCTATAAAGCCAGGGGTTGTCCCAAAAAGTTCCGGAGGGTTTGGGCAAAGTGGAGGCACTATCACGGACTAGAATGAGACATTGTGAATTGGTACCCTGAAGACTATGAAACCCTAGCCTGAAATAGTCTAGACGCCGGGATTGCATGCTTGATAACTGTATACCATGTGGCCCGGTTCCTATGCAAGGGACGGGCAGGAACGCTTGAGTGGGGGGGAGAGGGGGGACCGGGTAGGGGGCGATGGGAGAGAGAGGGTAGAGACCTGCTGTTCGATGGGATGTTTCTAGTTTATTGTTCCTTTTTTTTCTTTCAATGGCTCTTTCCAAAGCAAAAGTACTGAAAAGGGGTGATATGTCTAACAACACCAGAAAAGTTGCGTGCTGTCGGCTAGAGCGGAATGTTGACGCTCTACCGAGTGCTGATCCTTTGCATGTGTGATCCTTCTAATGCAACAATAAAAAGAATTTAAAAAAAAAAAAAAAAGGAATCTGTCTTGACAGTTATTTGTGTCTGTAGGCCAGATTAACCACTTTTTCCAATCAGGATGTGTTCTGTTTTCATTTAAAATTTGGGATACGTCTACTTCAATATCTGTGGTTGCATTATCAGGTATTGGCTTTGGAATAGACGGTTTGTTAAGGTCTTTAATCTTGGCTAGTCCAAGACAGGTCGTTTGTTGAATTGTGTCATTCAAGAACATTATTTGTTCTGGAATCATGCAGGCTCGAAATAATGCTTCTAGGCCTTGTACCTGCCAATCTTTTGTACCCCCAGATGGTTTTTGTTTCAATGTTATTCCTCCAGAAATCAAAACCAAATGTAATCATTTTTTCATAAAATGCTTCTGAATATATCAATTTAGTATTTGTCAGCATGGTTTTTGTCCCTGTTTTATCTAACAGTTTATAATAAAATGTTTCTGCATCACTTGTGTTAAACCCTGAGAAGTATTGGAATTTCTCATAGAATGTTTTTGAACTGCTTTTAGGTGGAGTAGCACAATGTTGGCATTGGTTATATTTAAAAATATTTCTAGGTTGAGCAGATTTATGTAAATAGTGGTCTGCATAATGAGTAAAACAGTACATCTGTTTATAATTCGATGAACCTTGCAAATAATCATGTTCTGTAAATTTTGCTGACAAAACTAAATCCGACATCATATTATTTATACTTTCAAAGTCCCAATCATCAGAGAATGTACTTGGTTTTACGAAGTCACTTAATGAAACCTTAAACTGGTGAGGATATTTCAAGAGTTTGACCGGGCCATATATTTCGTAGTCTGTTTTGTCCCAAACTACCCCGCCGGGTATTGGAATGGCTGTGACATTCACTGATGATAGTTCTCTTTTCTCGATGTGAGATGATTTGTGAGGCTTCAGAACTAAGTTGATGTTCTGACTTGCTGTGTCCATTGTACTGTATTTTCCCTCAATGAATTTTCCCAAACAAAGTACCATGATGAGCCAAAGCAGGACGAAAAATACACCTAGCCCAATCCAAAATTCTAACCATGGAGAAATAAAATAGGTTTCTTTGAGTTGATGAAAGAGTTCTGTTGCTTTTTCTTTAAAAGTCTTTGTTGCTGGCGTCTCTTCAGTGTCGTTTACATCTTCAGAAAAGTTATCGAAATTTATGAAGTAGCCAGATGCAGTTCTGTCGATTCTTGGAATTGTTTTCTCCATTTGTCTTTTATTAGCACATTCTGATGCTACATCATTGTAGACTGGTGTTTCATGACGAAGTGTTTCAATTTGGGTTTCAAGAGGCACAAGTTCCATAGCATTTCTGCACAGTACTTTTTTATTCACTGCAGGTTTATCAAATGTGATTAATCTTTCAGTTTGAACCTCTTGGATACTAGCAAATTTGGGTATTCTGTTACTTCTTGGGAGTCCACTGGGTCTACTATTTATTATAGGCCACATGATTGTGGTTTTACCAGGTCGATGGATACAACTCTGTTCTCCTTTTTACCAGCAAGGGGCGGTAGTACCACTGATCTTGTTCCGTTGATTGCTAAGACAGGTACCGCTTTTCTGTAAGAAGGCCCAAATTCCTTCTTAACCACTATTTTCTCTCTGACCAGATCCCCAACCTTTGGAATACAGACAGGTCTTGCTGGGACAGGTGGTGTGTCTTCAGTGGTTGTTGGCTGCTTTTTTAACTTTATGTTGCTCAGGGCTTTTCTTGTTTCATTTAAGTCCTGTAAAACAGCCAAACGATCTTTGATGTCAAAGCCTTTTTTCTTATCTTCTACCACTGAAGCATGACTATCTAAGTCCTGAACATACATTCTAGTTCCGAACAATAGTTCGTACGGGCTAAAACCTTTTAGAGAATTTCTTGGCAAGTTATTAAGACTACGTTGGACACTTGTTAAATGCTGGACCCACCCATCACCCGAACCTAATACCTTTGCCGTTATAGATTGCTTTATGTCTCGGTTTTTTCTTTCCACTACCCCGTTTCCCTCAGGATGGAAGGGACAAGAGAACTGCAACCCAATGCCCATGCTGGTCATGGCCTCCTTATAAGCTCGAGAGCTAAAAGCAGGACCCTGGTCAGAATGAAGCATGGCAATTGCGAATGTGCCGATAAAGACTCGCAAATCTTTTATAACAGTTCTGGCGTCAGCCGAGCGCTGGGCCACATTTTTAAGTGACTATAGTCTTTAAAAAAAAAAATTATAGGACGCGGGATTTCATGTGTAGATAGCCCTATGCTACCTACAGAAATGGCCATGGCATTACTCCGGTTGTCTTTTTACTGCGGTCTCTGTTGCAGTCTGGACAGCTTTTCGCAAATTTATAATGTTGCAGGCTCATCCCCGGCCACCAGTATTCTGATTGTAATTCTGTCAGAGATTCCTTCATATGTTTGTGCCTTGGACCCAATCCCATGTGTGGGTCTGCTATTACATTTTTTCTCTGGTTCGTGTTTGGAATTACCCTATCCCCCACTCCAGGGATTCGAGCAAAAGGAACGGAGTTTGCATCAATTATGTATGTATAATTGAGTGGATAGTTCACGGGTAGTGCTGCACAGTTGCCTTTTGAAGACGTTTTTACCGCCAGCATGGTTTCCCCGTCTATGTATTTTTCTGAACGCTTTTTTGTGGCTACGGAGCCGGTTTAGTTGCTTCCGCTGTGGCTGTATCAGCCAATGAATTCCCTGCAACGTGAACGCCATCACATTGATGACTCAGCGTGTGTATCACATGAGTCTTTTGTAGTTCCTTCTGTAAAAGAACTACTTGTTTCCAAAGCATTTTATGCTTGATTGTGGCACCTGTGTCGTCTTTGTAATCATTTTGAACCCAGTTCTGCAAATCATTATTGTAAAAATTGACGCAAAAATGCGAATCGCACACGATTAGTGTCGGGAATTCACGTTCGGCATTTTCAAGCGCCATCTTTAAAGATCTGATTTCAGGTCGCTGAGCCGAACTTTTTCTCAGTGATTCAGTTTTTGTTATTTTCGGTCTGAATTTACCGCAGAGCCAGCGACCTTTAACAATCGCGCAGGCTGCATCGTAGGATTTATCATCTACATTGTAATGCTGTACAAATCTGTCTGTATAGATTATACAAGAGTACTGTTCCAGAGGGAGAATTTCGATTGGCAGAGGATATTCTTTTTCATATTTTAAATCATTCAGTTTTTTCATGTTCGGAACAAAATAGTATGTCACGTCTTCTGCAGCAAGAGAATTTTCCCACTGTATCCATTTCGGATCTAGTGCCACTGTTTTTAGATTTACTGGGCTGAATAGCGCCTCGAAGGCTGATTCTGCTGTGAAAACAGTTATTCTTTTGCCTTGGGCTAGGGCTTGTTCTCTTGCTACAGCAGTCTGAACTGCCTTTACAGTATTTTCTGTGAGACTGAATGTTTTTTCTGCTTGTGTGTACAAATGTGATTTGTAAGCTATTGGTACCGTTTCTCCCTCATTAGAGGTCAGGTACGTGAATCTGCATCTTCCTGGGATGACCCGGATTACAAGGTTGCGTGTATTGTCACGTGTTTCTAATTTTGTTTTAGCTAACATGTCTGTTTGCAGTGATCTCACAATTTCTGTGTGTTTTTGAGTTCAGTTGATTGGTTTAAAATCAGGTTTTATTAATTCATAGAGAGGTTTAACCCTTTCTGCATAGTTCAGAATGTAAGTTCTTCCGAAATTCAGGAAGCCTAGAATCGATTGTAAATTCTTCCGCGTTTTCGGTGCTTGGAGTACAGCGCAGTTCTCTAAGAAGTTGTCCGCTAGGCTTTTCCCTTCACTTGATAATTTGTATCCTAAAAATAAGACTGTTAGATGGGCAATTCTTGACTTTTTAAAGTTGAATTTGTAACCCTCTGCTGCGAACCCAATTATTATGGTGTTCACTCTTTTCAAGTGAGTATCCAAGTCGTCGTCTGTGAGATAGATGTCATCGACATAAGATAATGCCTCATCATCATATATTTGTAGTAACTCTGTTACTCTGGCTGAGAATAGTCCTGGGCTGTTCTTGAATCCCTGTAGGAGCCTACAGAGGTTTTTCTGTGACCCCATTATTGAGAAAGCGGTCAAGTACCTGCTTTCTGGTGCAATATTTTGACAAAAGAAACCATTAGATAAGTCTAATATTGTTTTGTATTTCTTGCGAACTATGTTATTCATTAGTGCCGCACTGTGCAAATTTTGTACCGAAAATGTTTTGCAACATGAGTTAAGGTGTCTGTAGTCCAAGACTAGACAATACGAATCGTCCGGTTTGGAGACAGGAAACAAAGGATTGTTCATTTGAGAGGTACATGTTTCAATCACCCATTGATATTCAAGTTGATCTAAAATCTCCCTGACTCGTTTTTTAGCTTCTTGCTTAATTGGGTACTGCCTTTGTGCAGTTGGTTCACATTTTAACTGGATTTTGTGAGGAGGAGAGTCCTCATCCCATCCTACATGATTTTTATATAATGCAGGTGCTTGAGCTACTGCCCATTTCCTTGCATATACATATTTAGTGTGAATTGGAATATGATTTGAGAAGGCAGGCATAATCATTTCTTCGCCATGAGGGCACTCCCTGATAAACTCTGGGGGCCAATCTTTCTCAGCTAACAGGATGTCATAGCCTTTTGAGAGGTTATCCCAAAATAGACCCCTTATTTTCCTAGTCTTATCTCCCTCTATATGCAGTGTTATTTCGTATATCTTATGAGGTTCGCTAACTCTAGTATCTGCAGTTTCTACTTGAATGTATTCATTCGTGTCCACTGTCTCCAGATGACTCATCAGGATCTTGCGAGCTATGCTGATTTCTGCTGCACTGTCTAGCATTGTCTGTGCCCACTCTCCGTTTTTCAGCTGTGTCCTCAGTATTCTCGGCATGTTCGTTTACTCTAATACTGGCTACCTTCTTTCTTGGAAATTGTAATTTTTTACTTTGAGCAGGTTCCTTGTCTTTGGACTTGGTGTGCTCTTCCCTTGGTTCTGACCGTCCTCTTCTTTCCGATTTCTGCGAAAAAGATCGAGAGGGACGTGTATCAATAATTTGATATCTATCAGGCTTTTTCAAGTTATCCCTATTTCTAAGGTTATATATTTTCTCATAGTGATCCCTCTGGGGAGACTGGTGTTCTCGGTTCGGAGTTCTTTCCCTCCGCCGAGGAGACCTTCCTCTGGACTGGAAAACTTTTTCTTTGGGAGTGGATTGTTTATTTCCATCCCAGCTCTTTTTAGGAGTGTTTAGATTATTTTTAATAAATAATTTTTCAGGATTTTCAAGTAGTTGGGGTTTTACTGGTTTCCCACCCAAACTATCTCTACCTAATTCTTCATAGCATTTTCTATGATTCTGGCAAGTTCAATTGGTTGTTCTGTTATATCTGTTTCTTTCAATTTCTGGCGGATCGCCACAGATGCTGCTTCTCCTTTTATGTTGGCTAGTAATATAGCCGAGACCTGCTTGAAGTCTTTCAGTAATTTCATACCAAGAGTTAAAGCAGGTTCTGGACCGTATTCATTCTGAATTTGTTTTAGCACATCTGGTATTACCGCCATGGACGGAACACCATGTGTTTTTGTGTAAATGGAAGCAAAGACTGTACCCCAAGTATCACAGTCCTCCACATGTGGTGCGACCCCCATTGGAAGGCAGATAGTCAGAATTCTGTGTTTCTCAATAGGGGTAGTATTCGGGAATACTGCCTCTATTTGAGTTATTTTTTGTGCTAGCCAGAATGGAATTTGTTCCCGTTTTGCGGGTGTTTTTTCAAGACATGATTGTATGTTCTGTGGTGTGATTTTATTTGTGTTCCCCTGATGAGGGGTTAGCTGTGGAATATTAACAGCTGTTTGGACTGTTGCAGTCCGCATTACATATTGGACTAACTGTCTGTGTATTTTAATTAATAATTTTAGCTGTGCTAAAAGTTCTTCTCTTGACATTTTATCAATGTCTGGATGTGGTGTGTAGCTGGCTAAAACCGGCCACGTTGCTCCTGGTCTACCTAGTGGACCGAGCCTGGTAATGTGATCATTATGTTTTAGGGCGCCTTTAAACCAGAGCAGGTGCTCTTGGTATTTTAATGGGATTTCAATTTCCTCGAAAGGAGCGTACTCTTCCGGTGGTTCCTCTATTTTGTAATAGTGGAACTCGTGTGTTGTAGCGTTTGCCGCTGGAAAGTTTATCCATGAATAGAATACCTCTGTCTGCCGATATTCGTGTGCCTCTATCACAAAAATGACTGTACCACCTTGTGCTGACAGTCCATTTTCTATAAGTTTTAAAGTTATAGTTTTTCTTATGTTTGCCGGGATGATAATTGCACCCGGTTCATTAATCCCTGTAACATCGAAACCCAGTTAATTTGTGTCTACTGCGACTTCATTGGTTCCGTTGTTATCGCCATTATTTGACATTGTTTTAATGAAAGTTTGCAGATCAGGTTTCAAGGAAACAAAGATTAGGTGCACAATATTTTGGAACACTGTATCCTTCAACGTTGACTAAACCAGAAACTCTACACAGGAATCTCTTCCTACTAAGTTCCGGCGGATTTTAACCTTTCACCCACTCCAGACGTCTATTGGAGTATTTACGGGAGAAAGGGTCTGTGTGAAAAAGCACGACTGAGTTACTCTAACGTCTTGCGTTAGTTTTATCGCCTTACCAAACTTTGGGCGCCATGTAGTGTAGTTCCTATTTTCCCTATAGGCCCTGCGCATTGGAATAACATAAACAGCAGTGTAGACGTAGGACTGAGGTCTTCTAGGTCTCTACTGACTATGTTAGACTTAATTTAGGTTTGCGCCAGCTAGCTCAAAGGTCACTGGAAGCTTTCTTGACTGAAATAGGAAGTGATCAGCTTCCCTGGCTCAGACAAGAAGGGATTCAGCTTCCGACAACCGCATAAACATGACAACTTTGCTCCCCAGAATAAGAGTCAATCTCTAGAGTCGTGTGAAACAATAGACAGCTATTTCACTCAGTCAGATGTGCGTTCTTAGTTTCACCAGAGTGCAGAGAATAGAGAGACAGGCGTTTTCAATAAAGGGTATGATTTATTGAACACTCTTCCTTCTCATGCAAGAGAAATGGATTGCCACAATTGCAATACTTATCATAAAGTAAATTACGTACAGTAAAAGGAGTATTATGAAATAATACTGTAAAAGCATTGATATGGTTTCCTAGCCATAAGATAGTTAAAAATGAATAAAATACATACAATGTATACATTCATATATACATTGGCTAACGACCTCAACTGGTGCTTCTAACTACGCCTACCCCGGTGTACCTGACCTAAGCCTAATACGTGGGAGTGAGTAAGTAAGTAGCAGTTTAAGTTAAGTTGGTTTTGCCAAGAGTTTGATTCAAGAATTCTCTCTAAGGGTTTAGTCAGCACCGTACCTCTGGAATAGAATGTAGGAGGTCTGGCATCTCCCTCTCAGGACCCGATATCCCAGTCACCCGCAAGGGTAGGCTGGAAACGCCGGAGCTGGATTTTCTCGGAAGGAGAAAAGACAGCGTCTTTCTCAGCACATCAAAGAGGAGGGGCAGCGTCCGTGGGCTTCTCGCATCTGCTGAGCTCTCTGCAAGGGGACAACTGTTCTGCTCCAGTATTCACCACCACCGCGTGTTTGCTTAAGGCAGCGTTGGTATATTTATACCTGAAAGGTGCCGAGTTTGACGTAAGTTTTTGGACATAAGACGTCAATAAAGATGTCACTAAGAACTGGTCGTTCTTACAGTGCTCGCAGGAGTTCTATTACTAATCAAAACAAAGCAAGCGGGCTTTCCCAGGTTGCTGGGGGTTTGGTATGTCGAAAGAACTCGGTGTGCTCTCTAGGAATCTAAGGAAGTAGCTTCTGCTGTGTCATGGACTGCAGAGGCGAGTTACTGAAATATGGCTCTGATTATTATGCCATTATGGGGATATGTATTGATTATAGCCGTATAGGGGCATAAGGTCACAATATTGATCGGGTTCCTAGATAAAACACATCAGAAGTGCTCTTATATGTGATAGTGAACAAAAAGGATGCTCAGAGAGTTAATGTATTTGCCTACGATCACACAATGTTTCCAAGCAGGGATTTTCTAGTCTCACGCTGTAAAAGGGTGGCTAGACAACCAGTGACCAAAGACCCTTTTGTGTTGCCCGGCGGTGTCGCCTCTATTACCCACAAAATATTAATTAATGAAGAAGCAGGCGCTGGAGACTGAAAGGCAGGAAACGAGGGTTTATTCTCTCCGGAGGAGAACACATCAATTCGGACAGCAAGTATCGTCACGAGGTGCTCTAACCGCATCTCTGAGGCCTGGCCTCTTATACACAGGTTTATTGCTTTATTACATGAAACATATACTTGTCAGTACTTTGATGTACGGGAAGGCATCCTAGGAATCCCTGCTTCAAGCCCGTTCCCACACATTTACAGTTGAAGTCCCCGCCCCGGTCACAACAGGTGATGATTATCGCGCAGCTGGGCATTCCGCCGATTCACGGAATGCGTGGAGTTTGATCGGATCTCATAGGGTGGGAGCTTTGATCAAATCGAGGGTCCTTTAATGGGGGGAAGCTTCCTACTGTACGGGGGTGTGATAAGCAGTATCCGCAAGGCCAGGTGGCGGCCTGGGAACAAGGGAGACAAACGGGCACACAGGAAAAGGGGGTTTGTATCAAAGGACTGGGGACCATGAAAGGGATGAAGGGAGGTGTCGCGCTGGGAACAGGATGGGATTCCGAGGCAGAGCTGCGCTGAAGAGGGGTTTATGACCCAAGGCATGTGAGAGCGGGAGGGGGTTGTCAGCGTGCGGGGGATGCCTGCGAGGTTAGGAGAGAGAGACGCGCTGGCTATCAGCGAGGGCAGGGAGGCCATGGTGCTTAAAATGGCTGCCGCTTACGCGCACGAATGGGCTCGAAAAGGAGCAAGATGGCGCCGATAATGTTGACGTTTGCAGCCTAACTTTTAACAGTCCTCCCTTTTCAACATATCTAGCCAACTTGCTTACTCAATGTCAATTTTCATCAAATTCCTAACCTCGGCATCATATAATGCTCTCATACGTTCGTTTCCAAAGTCCACAGTCTTAGGGCAAATACAATTTGCACATAATGAACACAGAGGTGGCAGACATTGAATTCCTAAGCATCGACCGCATATTACAACTACAGGAATCAGGATAATGGTGAACAGTCTCCAGCCCCAGTTCTTAACGGTGTTCCAGAACCAACCACCAAGCGACCATTCTTCTTGTTCCTGGTGGACTTCTGAAGAGAGTCTGTGAAGATGTTCGATGGCTTTGTACACTGAGGGTGAGTTGTCCGGTATGTATGTACAGCAGCTAGACCCAATGATGCGGCATGCTCCACCACGGTCCGCAAGAACCACATCTAGGACAAGGCGGTTCTGGAGGGCCACCAAGCGGACCGCTTGGAGTTCGGCGGTGTTGTTAGCAAAGATACCAGCTGTGATGTTCATTGTGGTCTCAACTGCCTGAGTCAGATGTCGGATGGCACGGCTGTTTGCCATCGGGCCCCAGAGGGGAACAAGTCCCTTCATAGCATCGAGGAACTGTGCTCCTGTTGAGTCGGCTTGTTCAATGTCCTTGGCTCGTTTTTGTCTATGATGATTTGCTGGAGCCACATAAGTTGGTGGAAGGACGAAGGAAATGAAACAAGTGCCCCCCCAGCCTTTGGGGAGCCAGGTGTAAGCCTTCGTGCCGCAGACGAAATACATGTTTGGGGATGACACAAAGGAAGGTGGATCGGTGGAGTCCAAAGTTCTGGTAAAACGGCAAGCACTGCGGCCTACCAGCTGTGTCCCAAGCCCTTCTATGCACATGTGGCCTGTGACGTTGATGACTGATAGGGCCACAGTCAGGGTGGCAGCCGTTCGTTTCCGTAGGTAGGAGAAGGTGGGTCTGGTTGGATTGTTGAACACCTGCATTTCAATTCGCTCTTTAGCAGGAATGTCCATGTGGATTGAGTCGTTGGAGGTCTGCGGGCAGAAGTGTGTCTTCGTTTTGTTTCGCCAGACCCCATGGTAGTAATGCGTTACAGTTTTGCTGGAGGTGGCATTGTCCTTAAAGCTTTCTTGCAGAAGGATCAGCCAAGCAAGGCAGGAGCCGTGAACTGAGAAAGGTGAAGGGATGAATGGTATTGAGTGTCCAGTGGCGTGGGGTAGCAACCCACAGATCCAACAGTTAGTGGCATTGGTGGCGAGGTTGTGCTGGTGAAGTAGCTGTACGAAAGAGTTATTCCAAAACTCCTTTCGCCTCTCTCTGAGTTGAGGAGAGAGCGAAATCAGATAATGTTCCTTCATGGTGGTAGGCTGAGCAATGGTCAGGAATGTCTCGTGAGCAGGTGCATTTTCTTCCACAATCCAGAGTGTGGTCATGAGGAGAAAGCAGAAAAGGATTGTGATGAAGAGTGCAATTGTCTTTGAGCTGTGGAGTCTGTCTGCTCTTGGGTTTCTGTAGTGGGTATTTCCTGTTGCTTCCATCATCTTCTTATTTGGCGCTTCCATCATCTTCTTATCTGGCGCTTCCATCATCTTCAAGGTGCTCGGTGGTGGGCAGAACCACAGATTTCGTTTAGCTTCTCTCCCGGTAACCCTTGGTTGTGTTTAGGTCATCGTTCTGAGATTCAACTTAGTCCGTGGTCTACTTAGCCGAAGCTCCCTCCCTTCGGCGCAGGAAATACCCTTCTCTGGATGGTACAGTGGGATCAGAGAATTTTGAAAGTTCAAGTGCTTCAGTATCAGGATAGCAGGTCAGTGACGGTCGGTCCTTGTTCAGGAGCTCTTCTTGGTTGTCGACGTTTTCTGTCGTGGCCAGGGTCGAGGAGATCTTCTTACAGTGGTGCGCATGCACCCAGTTGCGTTTTCCCTCCACTCGAAGTGCTGTTCGGGTGGTGATGAGGACTTGCCAGGGGCCCATCCACCTGGGTTCCAGACTCTTGGCACGCTGGAAGTTCCGGATCAGAACGAACTCCCCAGTTTGGATGGTGTGTCGGGGACCCCTGGAAGTGTCAGGGATGGCATGCAGCACCTGTTGATGGATAACAGACAGTGTTTTAGTCAACTGGCATAAGTAATCAGATATTAGGACGTCCGGGACGTCATGAATGGAAGTTGGTTTCGGTGCAGACCAGACATTCATAGGCCGGCCGAATACAACCTCGTATGGTGTCAAGTGGTGTTTGGTAGGGGTGGAACGCATTGAGAGCAATGCCAGTGGGAGTGCGTCTGGCCATTTTAGTCCTGTGGTAGCCACTATTTTGGCCAATTTTAGTTTCAGTGTGGCATTATGTCGTTCAACTAGTCCAGCGGATTGGGGGTGGAAGACCGCGTGGAACTTTTGTTTTACACCCAACCCCTTCAAAATGAGTTGGATAACTTCGGCTACGAAGTGGGGGCCATTGTCGCTCCACAAAATCCGACAAAGGCCGTAACGGGGGAAAAACTCCTTTAACAGAACTTTTGCTGTGGCCATAGCAGTGTTGTCACGGGTTGGGTATGCTTCCACCCATTTGCTAAATGCGCATACCAAAACAAGTACATATTTCAGGCCTTGACATCTGTCTAGTTGGATGTAGTCCATCTGCAGGACTTAAAACGGGTGATTTGGGACCCCAAACCCTCCCCGGGGTACTACAGTTCCTTTCCCGGGGTTGTGTTGCAGACATATCAAGCATTGCTGGACCAGACGTTTGGCAGAGTCTGTGATTTTATCATTGTGCCAAACTCTGGAGACAAGTTCAATCATGGGGGCTGATCCTATGTGGGCAGGGGAGTGTGCCATAGTCAGTATGGGAATCAGGTATGAGTCAGGTAGCAACCATTTGTTTGTGTCTTTTGTCCGCCAGCAGCCTTCGTCATCTTTTAATCCCACCCGTGTCCATTCAGTGAGTTCGTGTTGTGTGCTAGCCATTTGAATGTCTCTAATAGTGTCCCTAGCATCAGTCCATTTTTCTGCTTGTGACCTGGTCACGTACATATGTGTTGTCGTCCTACTTTCAGCTGTCGTTCGGGCAGTGATGTCAGCTAGTGCATTTCCCTGTCCTATAATGTCCGTCACCTTTTTGTGTGCCTGGCATTTGATGACTGCAAGCTTTTTGGGGAGAAGGACGGCTTCGATCAAGGCAGAGACTAGGTCCCCGTGCAAAATGGGGGTGCCGTGTGAGGTCAAGAATCCCCTCTCCCTCCAAAGGAGCCCGAAATGGTGAACCACCCCGAAGGCATACTGGCTGTCGGTGTAAATGTTCGTTGTGGTTCCTGCTGCTAGAATGCAGGCCCGTGTTAGGGCAATCAGTTCCGCTGCCTGGGCAGATCGTTGCGTGATGCGGGCTGTCTCGACTACAGTTCGAGCCGTGGTGACTGCATAGGCAGCTGAAGTGGTGCCATCGGGGAGTTTGATGCAGGAACCGTCCACCCACAGCTCTCCGTCAGGGTCAGGAAAAGCCGTGTCTCTGAGGTCAACCCTACTTCTAGTCTGTTCGTCCGTAAGGGTCACGCAGTCATGCACAGAGTGCACATTGGGATCGTCCTCTGGTAAGGGTAACAGAGTTGCCGGGTTCAGTGTGGTGCATCTTTTCAGGGTGATATGGGGTGCGAGCAAAGTCAGTTCGTATCCAGTCAGTCGTGCACTCGTCAGGTGTTGCGTCTTGGTTTGGTTAAGTAGGGTGTCAACTGCATGGGGTACCAGTACCGTGAGGGAATTGGAGAGTACGATCCCCTCACTCTGTCGGATAGAGATTGCGGCAGCAGCTACAGCTCGAAGGCAGGCAGGCAAGGCTCTGGCTACAGGGTCAAGAGTGGCAGAGAAGTAAGCGCACGGTCGTTGCTTTGGGCCGATGGACTGGGTCAGGACAGATAAAGCGCACCCCTCCCTTTCGTGAGTGTAAAGGGAGAAGGGCTTCGTGTAATCGGGGGTACCTAACACAGGGGCCGAACAAAGGGCGTCTCGTAGTTGCGTGAAGGAGGTCTGACACTCAGGGGTCCAAGGGAGTGGGAAAGGGACGTCTTTAGCTAGTAGTGAAAGCAGTGGTTTTACGATGAGGCTAAAGTTGGGTAACCACTGTCGACAGAAGGAGGTGAGGCCTAGTAGGGAGCGAACCTGTTTCTGAGTCTTAGGGATAGGAGTTTCGAGAATGGTTTGGATCCGGTCCGGAGTGAGTTTCCTTCCGTCTTTGGACAAAAGGTGGCCTAGGTAAGTGACCTGGGGTTGGCAGAATTGCAACTTCTTCTTGGAGACCTTGTGGCCATTTTTTGCAAGGGAGTGCAGGAGTTGAATGGTGGCTGTGACGGCTAACGGAGTGGTGTCGGCTGCCAAAAGGATGTCATCGACATATTGCACTAACACCACTCCATCGGGTAACTGGACTTGATCCAGTTGTCTCTTGAGGGCCTGGCTGTAGATGCTAGGGCTTTCTGTGTAGCCCTGGGGTGCTCGGCAGAACCTATATGAGCGGGCTTTGAGGGTGAAGCCGAAGAGATATCGGCTGTCTGGGTGGATGGGGATGGAAAAGAATGCGTTTTTAAGGTCAATGACAGTGAAGGTGGTGGCAGTAGAGGGAATCAAAGTCAGGATGGTGGTGATGTCTGAGACCACGGGGTACTGGGGTACCACCACTTTGTTGATCTCTCGAAGGTCAATGATAAAGCGGTATGCTTTCTCATCTCCCTCTCCCTGCTTCTTGATGATGGGCAAGATTGGGCTGTTGCAAACGTTGCTGACCACTTCCTCTACCACTCCTGCGTCTATCAGTGACTGAATAATCTTTACCAATGCTTTCTCGCCCTCGGGCGATATCCGATATTGTGGAAGTTTTGGGAGTGTTGCATCTGGTCGGACAGTAATGTGTACTGGGTCAATCATCATGCGCCGTACGTCCGAATCCGTTTTGGCCCACAGATACGGAGGCAGAGAGTCAAGCAGGGATGTGTCAGCGTCGGTGATGGAAAACATGTGTCTGGGAGGGCAATGCCTAAGCAGAACGGGGTTGTCGTAAAGAAAAACTCGAACTCCGTCCTGAGAACACCTAATTGTCGCTCGGAAGTGTTTCAATAAGTCAAAACCCATAATTGCGTCAGGGCTATTGGAGGAAAGCAAAAATGTGGTGTCAGTGGTGTTGTTTTCTAAGTCGAAGAGGATCGGGCGGACAAAGGGTTAGTGGAGGGCGTTCCATCGAAACCTGTCAACGTTATTAGTGAGCCAGACAAGGGTGCCCTTGGGATCAGTCGTTTAGATAACGCACTACGTGTTGCGCCAGTGTCTACCAGGAATGGAGACTTTGTACCCAGGACCTTAGCAGTGACGTAAGGGCCTTGCTGGTCAACATAGAGCTCGACTGGATCCCTCCCTTGCCCTAGGCAGTCCTATGCAAAGTCATGGACGTCATCGTAGTCAGATTGCTGGCATTGGTTCTGTCTGGGTCGGTCAAATGTGTTCGGCCTGCCTGACCTATCGTTAGTCGTGTCATTTGGGGGCCCTCGCTGCTGTCCCCTATTTCTCGGCCCACTGGCTATGTCCTTGGAGTCTTTATTTCTGATTATTTCCAAAAGAACTGGGCACTGAGATTTCCAATGGCCCGTTCCTTTACAGAAAGCACACTGGTCCTCTCTAATGTCTGTACGTCCAATGTGGGGAGTCAAAGTGCGGTCCCTGGGAGGTGCAGTTTTAGGGACGTTCGTCTGATAGTTTCCCCGGTATTGGTCTCGTCCTATAGTCACCCCTTGCAGTTGAGCAATCATCACCCTCTCTTTCAAGTCTTTCTTCTTTCTCTCTGTTGCTCTATCGTTTTCATTTTTCTGATGTTCATAATATTGGGCCATCTGGAGGATAGCCGTTGGTTTGGAGGCTGCCCAACTACTCTCGCTGGCCTGCAGTTTCTGGGAGACTTCTGGTGACAGACCCTTAACGTAATTTTGGACAAAAAGATGGTGTCCGGTTGCAGTGGTCAAGTCCTGGCTGCTGTAATCGGAGAACACCGTTTCAAACCGGGAGAAGTAGTCCGACACATCCTCCTGAGGTTTCTGGCGACAGGCCGTTACTATCGACCAGTCCACTTTCTTTTCTGGGATCAGGGTTTTTAATTTCTGTACGATTTTATCTGGGAGGTCTAAAATGGCTTTCAAAGGTTTTTGTCCGGGTTCTCGTTGTTTATCTATGCCATCGAGTTGTGACCAGTTATGTCCAAACAGCTCAAGGTGGTCGACTTTCCGGATTTGCTTCCACACATCAGCTGGTAGACATAACCCGAAAAACAAGTCGATGTCAGCCAGGGTCATAATCGTTGATCCTAGGGCTGTACCCAACTCAGTATAGAAGGCAGTGGGGTTTTTACGTAGGTCAGGCAGAGATTTCCGGAATGTCAGAATCTCTTGCCGGTCCCATGGCTGGTAGACCCAATTGTACACTACCCTTCCTTTTGCATCTTTGTGGTTTGCGTCATCGTGAGTCCCTTCACCTCGTGGAGGAACCCAGTAAGGGGCAGCCTCTCGTATCGGCATCATAGCGTTAGATTGTTCAGTTTGTGGTTCGGTCACTACGGATGTCGTGGGTTCAGTTGCCGGTTTTCGTTCAGTGAGGTGGCGGAAAACCTCAAGCGTACGCGTAAGGAGGTCCGTCACATCACACTCACCCTCATCCCCGATATCGACCTTCCGGTACAGAGTCATTAGGCTCTGGGGACCTTTGTCTCGATATCGGTCCTCGTATGCGTTCAAGACATGGTAACACAGTTGTACAGTAAAGTGTCGTCTGTGACTCCCTGTATACGAGTTAAACACATCCGTGATGTACTCTTCATCTTCCCTCCTTTCTACCAGTGTCCTTGCTATCTTGTCAACCCCTGCTCGCTCATCTTTGCTTAGTCTGCTTGTTCTTGTAGAACCAACCCTTCGGGCCTCGGGGTCGCCTAACGTTGTCGTTTGCGTAGTATCTAATGCAAGGGGTTCGGCCGGCACAGAGGCCATGGGGGCCGAAGCTGTGGCGCTACTCTCGCTTGTACCTGGGGGTGGTGGGTGCTGTGTTAAGGGTTGGGAAGGGGCATATGGAGGGGGCATGTAGATGATCGGAGGACCTAGCAGCAGATCATCGTTGGCTCGTTGTTTCGAGGGTAATTCAGGGTAGAGCGTGGAGGACGTTCTAACCGGACACTGGCTTGACGTTTCTATTTCTAGTTTCTGTTTGGCTTCCTCTCTTTCTTTTATCTCTTCTTCTAGTTTCTGAGCCGCTAGGTGGGCTGCTTTCCGCAGCTCTTTTCCCAACCTACTCTCAGTTCTCTTTTTACGTTGTTCAGTTTCTTTGCGCCACATGCCGAAACTATCAAGCATAGTGGACGTCGTCTTGTTTTTACCAAGGGCTGTTTCTAGTGCATTTATTTTATCATCATCGAAGGATCCTATCAGTGGCCACTGACTTTCTCGATCCTTTTTCGTATATTTATGCCACAGCTTGCTATAGGCTATAGCGATCAATCCATGCTTCATGAACATGTCCTTATTAGGGGTGCCTTCCAGTGGAGCCGGATGGTTCATCTCTAATAAGCGGTCCGGGCTAAACAGGCTACCAATCAGTGGGGAGAAGACAGGCATGACGGATCACAATGGGGATAATAGTCAGCACTACCTATCTTATCACTGCGTGCAAAGACTAGACAGAATATTTCTATTCTACGTTGTTTGCAGGCAGTGAATACCTCATGAACCAATATCGGGCAGTCAATGTTTGGTCAATAAAATGGTCAATGGGGAGAATAAGTAGGCCCGCAAAGGTCTGCGTCACCTACCCTTTCACTATCTGCAAAGAGGGAACCTATTCTTTCCTGTTTGTAGACAGAGAATCTCCAGAAAAATGGTCCGTAACAGTTAATCAATGGGGAGGGGCAATTGATCAGTGGGGTAGAAAGATAGGCACGACGGATGCGTTACCTATCCTTCACTGTTTGTAAAGGGAGAGCCTGTTGTTTCTCCGTTCACAGACAGCGAATCTCCAAATAAATTAACAAAGAGTAATACTAGTTTTTTTTTTCAATCAATCAAACAATTTCTTAATTCGTCGTGTCTACACGACCTTACCCGGACCGCATGGACAGTTTCTTGTCTTCCGAATCCAGCGCCCGATCGTCCTCTTTTCTTCGTAATCCTCGCGGCACTCCTGATGGTTCCCAGTCAGGACCGTAGATCACTTGAGAGAGGTCTGTTCGGAACCAGTGAAGTTCGGATGATCGGCTGTCAGACGAGGGTCTATCGGACAGGGTACCTCCCGATCGTTGCAGTCGTTCACTCTGTCGTCAGGACCTCTCCCACTGGATCCACGAGTCGCTGATGGGCCCCACGTTTGGGACGCCAATTTGTAAAAGGGTGGCTAGACAACCAGTGACCAAAGACCCTTTTGTGTTGCCCGGCGGTGTCGCCTCTATTACCCACAAAATATTAATTAATGAAGAAGCAGGCGCTGGAGACTGAAAGGCAGGAAACGAGGGTTTATTCTCTCCGGAGGAGAACACATCAATTCGGACAGCAAGTATCGTCACGAGGTGCTCTAACCGCATCTCTGAGGCCTGGCCTCTTATACACAGGTTTATTGCTTTATTACATGAAACATATACTTGTCAGTACTTTGATGTACGGAAAGGCATCCTAGGAATCCCCGCTTCAAGCCCGTTCCCACACATTTACAGTTGAAGTCCCCGCCCCGGTCACAACAGGTGATGATTATCGCGCAGCTGGGCATTCCGCCGATTCACGGAATGCGTGGAGTTTGATCGGATCTCATAGGGTGGGAGCTTTGATCAAATCGAGGGTCCTTTAATGGGGGGAAGCTTCCTACTGTACGGGGGTGTGATAAGCAGTATCCGCAGGGCCAGGTGGCGGCCTGGGAACAAGGGAGACAAACAGGCACACAGGAAAAGGGGGTTTGTATCAAAGGACTGGGGACCATGAAAGGGATGAAGGGAGGTGTCGCGCTGGGAACAGGATGGGATTCCGAGGCAGAGCTGCGCTGAAGAGGGGTTTATGACCCAAGGCATGTGAGAGCGGGAGGGGGTTGTCAGCGTGCGGGGGATGCCTGCGAGGTTAGGAGAGAGAGACGCGCTGGCTATCAGCGAGGGCAGGGAGGCCATGGTGCTTAAAATGGCTGCCGCTTACGCGCACGAATGGGCTCGAAAAGGAGCAAGATGGCGCCGATAATGTTGACGTTTGCAGCCTAACTTTTAACAACGCTATCTATACAATTCGGCAACTTGATTGGAATCTATTTCTGTCATCAAAGGTTAATGCTTTGTGCTTACTTAAAAGATGTGAAAAGATTTTTGTGACAGACAAAATCCTCATTTGAATTTGCGCTATTTTACACAGTGCAACCTGTAGGTCGTTTTATCCAGCGTGTTACAACAGACCCCATACATTGTTTTCTCAGTGTCTCTGCCAGCAGTACATCCGTTCCTGAATCCTACTCCTGCTGAATACTGGAAGGACCCCCCCCCCCAACACTAATATACCAAGCAGCATGTGTAACAGCTGACTGCTCCGAATTTTGTCATCCATGGCGAATCATGTGCAGACAAAAGGAAGAGTGTGCCTTCCACGCACATTTTGCTCCTCCGCCCGGCCTTGTAACCTCGCTGCTACTGCACTTTAGCTCCAATAAAATGACAATTTTTTCGCACTGCTCACGAATCTTCGTCTTGCACCGAGCGCTGAAGTGCGCGCTTTGTGAGAGGGTGTGCGCTCTTATGGAAGGCAGGGTCCACGCATGCTACAGGCAACTATGATCACCTCTATGCTTATGGAACTCCCCTCACTCTCTTTGCTGGCCCACACCATATTCAAAACCAGCAGAATCATATACAGAGACATCATGATCAGCACAAATGGTTATCTGGCAGACAAGTGTACCATTTCTGGTGATTCTCAGTCTCACGTAGCCAGGACAACATTGTACTGCAAACTAAGAAGTGTAAACGTTAAAAGCAAAGCAGCAAGCCTCTTCCAACTATGCACCCAGGATTTGGAACAACATCTCTGTAACCATCAGCACTGCCCCAATGCTGCTCCAATTTAGGATAGAGTTGAAGATGCATGTCTTTAAAAAACACTGCATTAATAGTTCATAAATCACAAATTAACTATTGCCTGTAGCCCACAGCAGAGTGAGGAGTGAGTATAACTGGGCGGACAAACACATTAACAGGGCGAGCTGAGTCAAGTGCCGGCGTTGGCTCTAGCATCCTGGGTCCAAGGCAAGCTTTGAAAATATTTGACATCTGAATCTTACAACAAACACCATGTAAGAATATGATTAGTTGTCTTCAAGATAGTGCATCAGTTTATTTGAAAAGTATTTATTAAAAGTGGGAATTTTTAAACATGAACTGATAAACATTCCTGCCCCGGTTCTGATGATGATACTTTAAGTGAAGAAAAAGGCACGTCAGTTGTCAGGCATCCAGAATACATGACCTAGATTCTTATTATAAATGGAGCAACTCTATAAGCTATTTAATCAAACACTAAAGATGTTTTTTGTGCATGTACATCATGAACTCAAGTATTTGAAGGTGCTCTCATGTTTTTTTTCCATCTGTTTATAGAGGTGCTCTTATATGTGATAACGAACAAAAAGGATTCTCAGTGAAATAATGTATTTGCCTAGGATCACACAATTTGTCCAATCAGTGATTTTCTAGTCCCACGCTATACAATTCGGTACTTGATTGGTATCTATTTTTGCCATCATAGGTTGGTGCTTTGCGCTTACTTAAAGGATGTAAATAGATTTTGGTGATAGACAAAATCCTCATTTGAATTTGCGCTACGTGTTACAACAGACCCCATACATTAAATGTTGTCAGTGTCTCTGTCAACAATACATCCGTTCCTGCATCCTGCTGCTGCTGAATCCTGGCAGGACCCCCACCCAACACTAATATAGCAAGGAGCATGTGTAACAGCTGACTGCTCCGAGTTTTGTCATCCAAGGCAAAACATGTGCAGACAAAAGAAAGACTCTGCCTTCCACACACACTTTGCTCCTCCACCCGGCCTTGTACACTTGCTGCTACTGCACTTCAGCTCCAATAAAGTGACCATTTTTTCGCACTGCTCACAAATGGTCTCTTCGTCTTGCACGGAGCACTGAAGTGCGCGCTTTGTGAAAGGGTGTGCGCTCTTAGGGAAGGCAGGGTCCGCGCCCCCGTATACTACAGGCAGCAATAATCACCACCATGCTTATGGGACTCCCCTCACTCTCTCTGCTGGCCCACACGATCTTCAAAACCAGCAGAAACATCTACAGAGACATCATGATCAGCACAACTGGTTATCTTGCAGACAAGTGTACCATTTCTGGTGCTTCTCAGTCTCACGTAGCCAGGACAACATCGTACTGCAGACTAAGAAGTGTAAAAAATTAAAAGCAAAGCAGCACGCTTCTTTCACCTATGCACCCAGGATTTGAAACAACATCCCTGTAACCATCAGCACTGCCCCAAAGCTGCTCCAATTTAGGAAAGAGTTGAAGATGCACCTCATTAACTATATTCTTGACTTTGGCAGTGTACAGTGCTCTGCTGTCTCTTGCAAGGTTTGCACTATAGAAGTGCCACACACTTACATACCTACATACATACTTTAGGGCACCTGTAGGACTTGGCCATCTCTGCAGGTCCACCCCTCAAGTTTTTGCCTTAACCCTCTACTTTTTGCTGAAATGTGTTTTTCTTGGCTCAGTGACACAGTGTACCTTTCCACTGCTAACCAGTGCATACGTGATTGTATGTGTCCTAAGACATTTGGGTTAGAGCAAGTGCAGGCCTCCAGAGCACCGTGGAGCGCGACTGAGGCGCTCCCTCCAATCAGGGTGCTGCTCTCACATCATGAGAACACTGCCCGATTGTTCTAGGGAGTTTCCTGGTTGGCGTGCTGCAGTCGTGAGAGGTCTAGAGCAGGAATGAGGTAAGTTTACTTTTATTTTATTTTTTAAGTTTATGGCTCCATTTATTTTTGTATTTTTTAATTTGATTCGGGCGTGTGCACCCGCCTCCCTCTCCGCTTTGAAGTCAGCTGCCACTGCACATGTATGCCGTATTTAATTTACTCATAAGTCCCTTGTAGAGTTCTGAACCATATAACCAGTACCTGTAATTTCAATGCTACTAGTGGGCCTGCAGCACTTATTGTGCAACCCACTTAAGTAGCCCCTTAAAACTTGTCTCAGGTCTGCCATTGCTGCCTGAATGCTGTTTTAAACTGTCAATTCGATTCAACAATATGACCACCTTGCCAAGCCTTAAATTCCACTTTAAGTGCACATAAGTCACCCCTAATGTAGGCCCTGGGTAGCCCATAGGGCTGGGTGCATCATAAATAAAAGGTTGGACAGGTACTTTTAAGTTTTACATGTCCTGGTAATGAACACTCCTAAATTTGTTTTTCACTAGTGTGAGCTCATCTTTCCCATAGGATAACAGGGGTTTGCCTTGTTAAATCTAAAAAGTGCTAACTTTTGTTTGGAACAGGTAAACATTTTGTGTTTGGTACAGTCAAAGGGATTTGGAGCACCCTGCTGACACGTCACAGCTGAATTACCTCATGCATCATGGTCGATGTGGTTCGATGTTGCTCGCTTCACACACAGTTCTCACAGTTTGTTGGCCAGTGCGAGTACCAGTATTCTTTTCAAGTGTATCCCCAGACACGTGTTTCTAGATTCCTCTTTCATCAGTGTGGAAAAATGTTCGTAGGTCGCTGGACATGCTGCCGCAGTTTCCTCAGGGTTATTGTCACTCTCAGCACGCAGGTGCTCACAGAGCTCGTCAGCTCACGGCCGACGGGAGCCATCTTAAACAGTCAAAGGGATTTGGAGCACCCTGCTGACATGTCACAGCTGAATTACCTCATGCATCATGGTCGATGTGGTTCAATGTTGCTCGCTTCACACACAGTTCTCACAGTTTGTTGGCCAGTGCCAGTACCAGTATTCTTTTCAAGTGTATCCCCAGACACGTGTTTCTAGATTCCGCTTTCATCAGTGGGGAAAAATGTTCGTAGGTCGCTGGACGTGCTGCCGCAGTTTCCTCAGGGTTAGTGCCACCTTCAGCACGCAGGTGCTCACAGAGCTCGTCAGCTCACGGCCCACGGAAGCCATCTTAAACAGTCAAAGGGATTTGGAGCACCCTGCTGACATGTCACAGCTGAATTACCTCATGCACCATGGTCGATGTGGTTCAATGTTGCTCGCTTCACACACAGTTCTCACAGTTTGTTGGCCAGTGCCAGTACCAGTATTCTTTTCAAGTGTATCCCCAGACACGTGTTTCTAGATTCCTCTTTCATCAGTGAGGAAAAATGTTCGTAGGTCGCTGGACGTGCTGCCGCAGTTTCCTCAGGGTTAGTGCCACTCTCAGCACGCAGGTGCTCACAGAGCTCGTCAGCTCACGGCCCACGGGAGCCATCTTAAACAGTCAAAGGGATTTGGAGCACCCTGCTGACACGTCACAGCTGAATTACCTCATGCATCATGGTCGATGTGGTTCAATGTTGCTCGCTTCACACACAGTTCTCACAGTTTGTTGGCCAGTGCCAGTACCAGTATTCTTTTCAAGTGTATCCCCAGACATGTGTTTCTAGATTCCTCTTTCATCAGTGGGGAAAAATGTTTGTAGGTCGCTGGACGTGCTGTCGCAGTTTCCTCAGGGTTAGTGCCACTCTCAGCACGCAGGTGCTCACAGAGCTCGTCAGCTCATGGCCCACGGGAGCCATCTTAAACAGGTAAAGGGATTTGGAGCACGCTGCTGACACGTCACAGCTGAATTACCTCATGCATCATGGTCGATGTGGTTCAATGTTGCTCGCTTCACAAACAGTTCTCACAGTTTGTTGGCCAGTGCCAGTACCAGTATTCTTTTCAAGTGTATCCCCAGACACGTGCTTCTAGATTCCTCTTTCATCAGTGGGGAAAAACGTTCGTAGGTCGCTGGACATGCTGCCGCAGTTTCCTCAGGGTTAGTGCCACTCTCAGCACGCAGGTGCTCACAGAGCTCGTCAGCTCACGGCCCACGGGAGCCATCTTAAACAGTCAAAGGGATTTGGAGCACCCTGCTGACATTTTGTGTTTGGTGTCTGAGTAATTGTAATTTAAAACCCTCTTAAGTGATAACATTGGATTCTAATTTACAATTTTAAAAATGCCACTTTTAGAAGGCACAGGGTCAAGGCTGATTTGCATATAGCCATTGTCTGACCTAGGGTGGTGTGGAGTGCAAAAAAAGATGGATTTAGGCCCAGTTCTTTGTACTGGGGTGAATGTACGACATTGTTCTGCATTCTGTCCATCAACTGTGTTTTTTGCAACTTTTAGAAGGTTGGCATTTTCTTGCCCTAACTTTTTGGTGCCAGCGGACAGTTTCTGGGTCACATGACTGGGTGTTCTTGGCAGTTGAAATTTGTTTGTTACTCCCAGACAGCCACACAATAGACAATAGACAATTTAGATGTTCCTGGATGAGCCATCACTGGCAGGAGGGAGGCGGAGCTGGGCACAGCCCCACGAGCAACTGAAAAGGCATGCTCTACCTTCACACAAAGGAATTGTCACCCCTGCATTGCTCATGCAACCAAGTTATCACCAGAGCAGGAGGAAGTAAAAAACTTTAAGTACTTCAAAAGATATTCTGCCGCAACATCTCATACTTCAAAGAAGGCACCAGGTATAAAAACAGGAGCTTCAGACCCACTTTTCAGTTCCCTTTCTGGACCTGTGAAAGGACTCTCAGAGGACTGCCTGCTGCTATTGCCTGCTGTACTCCACAAGCCACTTTGCTGCACTTGGAAATACTGCTTTGCTGCCTGGAGCCTACCTTGAACCCTTAGAGACCTGGCCTGCTAGTTGAGCCTACCCTGCTGTTGAACATAGAACTACCAAAGTGAATTCAAGGGCATGTTGGATGGCATCTTGATGAGAGCTTCGGGTACAGAAAATGATGTTCCAACCATCTTGTACTTACAGCAGGAACCCATCCTGAGTGAGTTATAACATCCCCAAGTGGTGTCCCCCCCAGTACTGAAGCTTTGGTTCTTGTTGCTAAAGGTGCCCCGATAGCCAAAATCTAAAACTTGGGACTCAGAAGGTTTTGGACTAAAACCTGCTCTGAGACCTGTGAGAAGATCAGGACTAACCTACTCGTCTAACCGCCCAAAGTGCATTGCCGGTCGGCCTGACTCGAAAGCAGCTCCCACTACAGTGTTCTCTGCAGTAGCAAATCCTGTTCAGCGGTCCTCTGGCAAAGGGGTATCTGGCCTACTGGAATTCTTGTTGACTATGGCCTACAGCTTCGTCCCACTGGAGATTTTCAACTTCCAAAAAGTGATTAAGTCCGAACAGAGAAATGTTCACAGCAACTTTGTTTAGCGGCACCCTGATGATGATGCTTCTTCATTGGACACTGCCTTTAGCCTTGCCCCACCAAACTTTACTTTCTCAGCACATTTTTCTTCCAAGGGAAGTGCTGACTGGGCCCAATCCACTCTTTCTATCTGACCCATGCTCCATCGCGGTTGGTCATATTTTTCGACTTTGACCTGGTCATGCTTGACTAGATGTCTGCTGTTGCGCTTTGATCTTTTGGGCACTAGTTTTTACCTTAAATTTTAAACATTCATAACTCCGGTTCCACTGATTGGATTTTTGTCACTCGAGTGTCAAATAATTTATTAAAATGTACTCTATTTTTCTAAATTGATGTGGGATTTTTCTTGTGTTGTGTTTTCACTCTATTACTTTTTTGTGCTGCATAAACACTTAACACATTCCCTCTAACTTAAGTGCTGCATTGTTCCAAGCTACCAGAGGGTTGAGTACAGGTTAATTTAGTAAGTTTTGTGGTTCACCCTTAGAGGGATTGTGGCTGTTGCTTGAGCAGGGTTAACACTCCGCTCAACCAACAACCTAATTTCTCACAGTACCCTTATTGGTTGCTTCCTATTTCACATATGTAAAACCTGAACTTCAAGCCCTTCTTCAAATGCCATTTTGCTGTGCAGTTTTGCATTTGTTTTATTGCAAATATGAAATTTCTATATCATCTCCCCTGTTGCCTGAATGCATTATGGCCTCAAATAGCCCTTCTTGAGGAGGTCAACTTCCTAAGCATATCTGGTATTACTGCTGATTTTCTATTTCTCCCCATTGTCTGTTAACTACCAGTCACTATCTGGGATAATGCCATTGGGACATGGATGTAGGAAACAAGTAAAGGGAAGCGTGGATGTGGGGACATCTAACTGTCCTGAAAACTGATTTGTCGAGGTCTCTGCAACAGAAGCCAGGTACAGTCAATGCAGTGTTGACTCACGGTTGGGCCTTGTCTTCTCTGGCATCATGCCTGAGTACTCACAACTCTGTGCCAGTGTATTTAGACATGCTTTGAAACCCCTTCACTTACTATCAAAGTTTGTTAGTATGATGTGTCCAGTATTCATTGCACATTTCCCCAAACGTGCCTTGTGAGAGAGCACACAACCACATTCATAGTTGCAAATAAGTTTTTTTATTTGTAACCAATCTTTCATCACTTTTACAGTCTGGAAGTGCTTCCAACCCACAATTTTGCATGTTCCTCATTATCCCTCAATCGCTGTGCTTTAAAAGGTATAATTTCCAACTGAGTATCACAATGGGTAAAGTTAGAAGACTACGGGTTTGATTCAGAAAAGTAACTTAACTTATGAGTAATTTACACTTTTGAGCAAGTTTACTACTTTTTGCCTATTCACAAAATCTGTGTAAGTTACTACTTAAAAAAAAGTAGTAAGTCGAGCACCACATATGGTCAACCACTGGTACTGCAACACTCTCTCATGGAAAATGAGGGAGTGAGGAAAATATAATAAGACCCCATAGGAAATAGGTAGCCATTAATAATATTAAGTTACAGTAGTAGAAAGTGCAGTGTTGATAATTGCTGTCTACTCTGAGACTGAAGATGGCCATTGGCTTGGGGAGTAATAGGAATTCCTCCTTGAGTGCAATAGTGGAGGCATTGGTATTGTAAGACACTCTGTCAAAGATGGCACCATCATGAGAAGAACATCAGGAGACCAATAGAAAAATAAAGAAAACCCAGCACCACACCAAGAGAAGGGGAAAAAAATTAAGATGTGAGATGCTAACAGCTGCACAACTGGTGCACAATCTATTGGCAGGGTGAAGCCTACAAAGAATAAAAGTTGAAATGCCTTGGCACTCACACTCTACACATTATTGAGAGAGCTACATTGGCCTCCAGTACAGGAGCGTTTTCAGTTTAAAGTATGTTGCACAGTGTTTAAATGCCTTTAAAAGAGCCAGCCCTAGCCTCCTGGCAGAAAGAATTATGATGCATAGACACCACACGAAATTTAATATTTAGCCAGGCACATCGGCTTGTCATTCCAAGATTCGGAAACAAAGTTGTGGGGGCCGCAGTACTGGCCCCTTCCACTTGGAATGCTTTACCTTTTTGTTCACTAATGAAGATCCCTCGGACCTGGACAGACCATCTTGTTTTACTTTTGTCACTCCCCTCTCCCCTCCTCTCCCACTACGGCGATCCTTAAAAGTTTACCCCCCTCCGCCTGGTCTGCCTTTACTACATCCTCTCCCTCCTGTCTTCCTCCTATCCCCTCTCCCACTTCAATAACATTACTGTTGACCCTTTCTTTCTCTCTCCCCCTTCCTAATTTCTCATCCACCATCACTATTAAGTTTTCGCTAGTCTCGCTCCCAATTACTATCCCCCGGAGTCATCCTTCACGTCGCTATGTTTTCTTTTCCCTTGAGGTAACGTCCTTTTCTTTCTGTCAGCTCTGCCTATACCCCCTCCCGCCCTGGGTCTCCCCCCCCTCTCCCTTCTATCCATCTAGCCTAACCCTGATTCCCCCTTCCCCCTCTCTGCAGACCATGGGCCATATTATCAAGAAAGGGCGATACATTATCGCCGCTTTTATCGGCAGGAAACGGATTCAGGTTAATACCAGAACCTGGGCTTTTATGGGAATTCACATGGGCATATTATCAAGCCCATTATCGCCCCTTTAGCAATAAAAGCGGCAATAATGTATCGCCCTTTCTTCATAATATGGCCCCATATTCTTTGAATTCACTTTGAAACATGCTTGTTAAATTATAAATGATGATTGTTGTAACTTGCCGTTTCTCACAATGTAGAGCGCTCTGATACCTTCGGGTCCAGCGAGTGCTATATAAAACTCAATAAATATAAATATAAAATACCTGATATCGATTTCAAACATGACCTTGGGGCTTTTCGTAGATCACTGAAAGCATGGCTATTCAAGCTGGCATATGGTATTAAGTAACCCTAATTAGTCTGATCATTCATTTCTTCTAGAGCCTAGAAAACTTTGGTGAATTTGCGCTTTATAAGTTGTAATAACATAACACAACATCTTTTGAAGTCGTCTGATTATATTCAATGTCTAAATGTGTGTCCTACAGCAGAGCAGTCCGTGTTGTGGAGGATTTTTGAGTCTCTTCTATGACACTCATGGCATTGGCAGTGTTGGACCTATAGTCATACTTGTTGCATCATATCATGTCCAGGGTCCCCCTGTTGGGGGAACAACAGGGAAAGCAGGGGCTTGGTGTGTCCTGTGCCTCTAATTAACCAGGGCCCATCCTACTATGACTTTGCAAGGACTTCTCAGGAAGGTAGTGTGGGGTGATTTTAATTCAGAATACTGCAACATCCAGCGGCTTGATAATGGATTGTCCAACCCAGTGATTGTCTTTGTTAATAGAAAGTACTTTAACCTTTTCTATGCTCATGACAAGCTCAGCTCGTCATGAGGCACAGTGCAGCTGCACTCATGACGAGCTGAGCTCGTCCCGGCCGTTGGAACGTTCGCACTCAGGGATAATTTCCCCGCTGTGCTGAACGTTCGAAAACGGGTGTGGCCGTGACGAGCTCAGCTCGTCATGAGTGCAGCTCCGCTGTGCCTCATGACGAGCTGAGCTCATCACCAGCACGGGGGCGCCGCGCGTGGCCCCCCTACGCACCGCACAGTGGGGGGGGGGGGGGGGGGAACACTCCGCAGCGAAGGGGTTAATACACACAGAAAATTCAATATTACACACTTCAGTCATAGATACAGATGTTTTGCTGTAGTGAGGCAACTGCACTTGGACCTGGTAATCTCCCTTACCCCTTCCCCTAGCACCCTTCTCTTTCCCGGGTTTGCACATTTTTATGACAGGTATTAGCACAGATGCAATGTTAAAGTTACCTCTCTTCTGAGTTTGTGCACGCAGTTACTCTTTTTAGTACCAATTTCCCTTATATCACCACTGTGGAGATTCATTTGCTCTTCAGCCTGGCAGAAACCCACAGCACACGTCTGGCGCTCTCTCCCTCTTCTGCTAGGCTGCAAGTGTGCCTGCAATTGAGTCAAGTCCACACAAGGCAGCACCAGAGGCTGACACCCAGTAGGCTCCAGTGTCATCACAGACCCACGGCTGGTCGCAAGCTAGCTTCTGGGCGTACATTGAGTTTGAGAGGGCCACAGGGTCAAGGGTCATGGGTCTCCTCAAAGCACCCTCCATAATCGTGGCAACATAACTCCACGACAGCTCATGTTGCTGGGTTAGTGACACAGTCCACAAAGGAGTAGTTCAATATCACAGTGGCCCAGACCCCTTGTGCAGAGCTTTGCAATTTCGCAGCAGCGTACTCCACTCAGAAACAACTTCATTACATTACAGCAGCACAGTCCACTTGGGCAAAACTTCATGATATCATAGTGGCACAGTTTGCTCAAGCACAGCTTCAGTAAATCAGACCAGCACAGTTCACTCAGGCACAACTTCACGATGTTACGGCACTGCCGGATGCTCATCGCATCGGGAGAGACTGTGTTATAGTCCGAGAAACATACAGATCACTCCCCTTTGTTTTCCTCATTGGATGGACCTTCAAACTCTGGGGTCAGCTCCTATTGACTTGCCCATGACAATCACATCTCGATCAAAGTTGGCAAGGTCCTTTCCTCGCTTGACATGCAGGGTGGCCTCCAGGCACTTCAGGGCAGGGGGATAGCTTGTCCCTTCAAGGTCAGACTACAGGTGATCTCTCCTTACCTCTGCAAAGCTGGCTAGCAGGTAGTCACCAGCTCTGGTTGAGCAATAGTCCTCTGAGTACTCTACGACCAATCCTTTCCTCAGTCAAGGAGAACTTGAAACTGGAACAACATGTGAATGATTGACTTCCACTTTTATAAAGTGAAAGCAGGCATGGATGTGGTAGGTGTGAGCTTTCTGTACCTGGCTATCAACAGCAACAGGGAGCAGCAAAGAGAAAAAAGGCTGGTCTCACCTATAGGACCAGTCTCACTGCAATTCCACACTTCACCCCCACAATCTACCAAATGTCAGTGCTGAGTAACACTAATCATCCACCCCTATTAACAAAAGGATCTTTAAATTTAAAGGGAGCCCTAGCTACTCTTTCGCCATTTCAGTGTCTAGTTTATGTTGCCTCCCTTCAAGTTCAGGAATGTCAGCATTACAACCTCAGTTTTATCTTGTGCACATTAACTAGCCAGGTACTTCCAAAATTGAACGTGCAGGCTTATATTGGTTTGGTTACTGACAGACACAATGTATGCCATCCCCACACACACACGACACAAGTGTGCCAGCATACCTGTACTCCACTGACACAGATAAAAAGGTCTGTCCGTAACTATTGATTCACAAGATATGGAATACTGCCCTCAGCACCCCTCTACCTGCTAAATCCATGACAGGGATGGTGGTCCACTGTCAGTCAAATCAGGGCACGCTTGGTGCACACCTTCAGGTTATAGGACACATCCAGGACCTCACTCATATCAAGGGACAGACTTAGACTTTCATGCACGCACTAGATGAACATGAGCCAGTGGCAAAAATCAAAAACAGGGATACCAGATGTGGCGTCCTCCCCTGCCTGGGTACGCCCAAATGAATATGCCACACACAGAGCTTGGTATTACATGTATTTATACCTCGACGTTTACCTGCAAACTCAACATTTGCAGGTAAACGCATTTATACTATTGAGTGATTTGGGGAGATAAGCAGTTGCAGATATGACAGGCCTTCACCTCTCTGTCAACTCTCTCGGCAAGACGAGGAAACCATACTCAGTCTTGGAGAGCTCTTTTAGTGGCAACAATTCCACAATGTCCTTCATGGTCTACTTCAATTTTTTGTTTTCACAGACTTTCCGGTATGACAATTCTGGAACCTCATAAGATAATACCTTCTTGAATAATAGACAGTTCATCTTTCACATTTTTGAACTTCTGATATTCGTTGTCACGTGTGCTGTTCACAAGATTGATGTGCAATAATATCTTTTAGTGAAGAAAACAGTCCCTGTTCCGTCAGTAATCGACGGAACACAGCAGGTTTGGACCTCCAATGGCCCCAATGAACTGCAGCGAAAATCAAGCCAAAGAAACAATCAAGCCTCGATTGAGTTGCAGAGTGGCGATTTATTCGATAAGGGATGACGAGTTTCACTCCACTAGGGAGCTTGTTCACAATAATATCTTTTAGTATCAACATGTCACTATCTTTACTTATTGCAGTAATAGATTGTACCAATAAAATAGCAGCAGGGGTACTGGACTTTGCACTGAAGTTAATGTAAGCGTCAGTCACTTTGGAAGGGGTCCCATGACACTGTACTGGCAATCGTGAAAAATAGTGAGCAGGTTTTTGATCTTTCCCAGGTCCAAGCACAATAGTATAGTCATATTCCTGTAGCCGCAAACCCCAACGTTCAATTCTAGGAGGCATTTTAGCTTTTCGGTTGCCAAAGAGGGTAAGCAGTGCTTGATGATCGGTTACATAAGAATATGTGGAATTGTTCACAACCCCACTCCCCTGCTAAACTTTCTTTGTCAGGTTCTGAGTAGGCACGTTCAGTTTGTGATAAGCTTCTAATTGGATATACCACAATATGCCTTTGGAAATTTGGGTGTCCACTGTGTTGGGAAAAGATTGTGCCCAACCTGACCTGGCTTGCGTCAACAACAACCTCTGTATGAAGCTTCGGATCAAGGTAGGCAATTTCAGTTGCATTCTCATTTGCATGCTTGATTTTTTTCAAACTTTGTTAACATTTGTGCGACTACTATAATAAAGCAGTTATTTTTGTTAAGTCTCTTAAGGGTGCACTACTTATGTTACAAAGTCAAAAATGTATCTGGAACAGTAACTGGACATGCCAAGGGATTAACGTAACAAGGTAACATCTTGTGGGGGATTGGAGTCTGATGAAGCTTGTACGTTAGCTGGATCCGGCGTCATACCCCCACCAGAAAAGATGTGGCCAAAGAATTTGATTTTTGTGTTGTGGAACTCAAATTTCTTAGCATTCAAAGTTAAACCTGTATCAGCAAGTAAAAAACACACTTGTGTAAGAGCTTTATCATTTTCCTTTTTGTGTAGCTCCGAAAACCAATATGTCATCACTGTAATTGAAAGTATACATGACAGGTTGTATGATACGTCAAATGACATCTTAAAAATGTTCTGCAGCTGATACACCGAATTGTAATCATTTATATCTGAACAAGGCAATATGGGTAGAAAAGGGGTAATGTACCTGCTAATTTCTTTGAGCTCCAATTGATGATATCCTTTGTTCAGATCAAGGCGAGAGAACACTTTGGCACCATTTAGCTGTGCGATCATGTTGGCAATGTGGACCAGGATATCATTCTCTTTCAATTGCTTTGTTAGCTTGTTAGCTTGACGCATATCAATTCAGATGCACACAGCTCCTTCACTGTCCTAACTGGGCTTCACCACTATGGGCAAAACCGAAGGAGTTGGACCAGAAGATCACTCAATTATATCATGCTTTAGTAATATCTCACGCTCTTTCTCAACAGCTTCTGGTAGATGAAATGCAGTTCTGCTCTATCTTTGAGCAACAGGATGAATGTCTTGATTGATATGTAGCTGCACTTTCATGGTCTTAAGTTTTTCTAATCCATGAAACAAGGACAGAAACTGAGTTACTATTTCACAAAGAGCATTCATGTTGTAGTTCACAGATATCAGTCCCATATCTGCAGCAGTATTGAAACTGAATAAACAGGCACTTGATGCAGTACCTTACAGTACATGAATGGGTGCTTGCACTTTTGTCTTTTGTGTCTCATGGTTGCTATGAATGAACCTTGACTCTTTAATGGCGTTGATGCAGCCCATGTATACACTTTAGTCTTTAAGATGGGGCAATGGCAATATGTCATTGTATTTCTCCTCAAGCATAATGTTTATTGACACACCACTGTCAATATTATAAGGTATGGAGCAACCGTTTAATTTTAGTGTAATTTTCGGACAATGTTCGAATTACTTTAGTGATTTTACGCATTGACTTTTCTTTGACTCGTATTCTTCTTGGTATGCGGCGAGTCCGACTTGCACATGTTTTTCTGAGATAAACATCGACATTCAGTGCTTAATTTGTAAAAAAAACTTAAGTGCCATGGCCCTTGTCACGAGGCAACTGCAGCTTGTGACACCCATTGTCCCTGCTAGCACTGCCAATGACTGTACCAACACAACTACTAACCATCACATTCATACAAGTGTGACAATTCAGGCTATTCCATGCCCCCACTGCTTGGGTGGCAGATATTAGTCATTTTTACTCTATATTGAATGAATAAACAATTGTTATTATCCTCATCTATGCATTAGACATAAAGCGCCACCATGTGGCAGTTTGTCATAAGTCCAACTGTTGACAATTAAGTGCAGGTGCCAAGCACCGGAAAAGATCAGCTAAATTAAGCTCTGTTGACATTGCACATCCATCATCCTCACCACCCCTTGACAGTGAAACTGTAGAACTCTTGAAAGAAGATTTAGAAGATGATTGACTTTGTTTAGTGTTGATTTACCTCAGCTGATGTTGCCACTTGGCCTCATAGGCGTGAGTCGAATGTCGCTTTGGAACGTTCAGGTGTCCATTATATTTTCTCGTCATACACACGTAGCTCTTCCCTTGCCTTGCAAACCATTACAAAATGGTTCTCCTTCCCACAACCTTTACAAACTTGCCCAATGGCAGGACATTTACCTTTGTGTGGTACGAAAATCCTCATTTAAAGTACAGCTTCTTTTCCCTTTGAGATATCACTTAGTGTCCTTCAGCTTTGTGTTTCTGTGTTCTTTTCATGTTCATGACTGGGATATATGACGTTACCACGTGCGCGTTACAACGACCTACCATTACAACGCGGTTGTAACAACGCAAGTCGTTACAACGACTTGCGTTGGGGGGGCGCAAACTTAAAACATTTAATTTTCTATTCCAACACCAGTCCCCGTGGATAGTAGGGAAGGTGTTGGGATAGTAAATTAAATGATTTACTATCCTCGAGCGCCCCCCAGCGCAATTCGTTGTAACAACTTTCGTTGTTACAACCGCGTGGTAATGGTAGGTCGTGGTAACGCGCGCGTTGTAAACGTTGCATACCTCATGACTGACTCACTTGGGGCACCTCCAGCCTTCATGTCAGCAGCTTGTCAATCAGCACGTTCCTCAGCTCTAGCAGCCATGAGAATCACTGCAGACTAAGGGTTTCTCTCAGCATTCGTCATCAGAATGAATCTGATAGATATCCATCAATAACTTGGAGATATATAGCTTCTTTATCATTGAATTAATTGAACTTACAATGTTTGATGAGTCTGTCAACAAATTCGATGATTGTTTCACCAGCTTTCTGTCGTTCCTGACTGCAAATATATTTCTCGTAATCGACATTCGGCATTGGATTGAACTTGAGAGTTATAGTCATACTCACACAGCTTTATTCGATCTTTTTAAAACTGATCATAAAAATACAAGTTATCTAAAAATTCCAACACAATAAATACACATACATACACATTTAAAATAAGAATTAAAAAGTTGCCGTAATCCAGGTAAATTCATATAAAAACCTTCAAGAAAAAAGCAGTTCGGAATTTAATACAAATTAATAAGTTGTTGCTACTAAAATTTCATCCCACCTTTTTCCTCTTCCTAAGACAAGCCACAGAAATGAGGCAACAGAACAGCATACAAATGGGTCCTGTAGAGTTCTTAAAAAGTACATGGCCACCCAACACTGCCTAAAGTTGTGGTACCTCAGGATTGGGAGTATGAACTTGAGAGTTAACACTTCTTTGATTTGATAGTATATTACTACTTTGTCAGTTTGCTGCAGTTTCTTTATGATCAGTTTGAGACATTACCACTATGTCTCTGTGTGGTAATTGGCACTATATGAGAGCCCAGGAACCTACTCATTACAAGCCCCAAACTTTTTTCTAATCTTCTTTCTAAACTGAAGATGGTTTTTTTAAGCTCTCAACATTGGTGGTAGAGGAGGGAGGAAATCCCAGACATTGGTCCCAAGTACCCTGAAAGCTCTTTCGTCCCATCTGCTTAAGCGGTATTTAGGGACAGGAAAACAATGAATAGCAGATGTGATGCAGCCATTCCACGTGCTGTGAATCTCATGTTATACAAGAAAGAGGGGTCCCAGAATGTAGAAACACAAAAGATTTTTAAAGACAATAAATTGGACATTAATACAAAATTAGCGACATCATTGTTATTTAATCACAATGTGTAGGCACATAATACCACTGATTAATGCAAGCAAAATTCAAAGCTATGAGTGCCCCAAAGGGAGATCAGGTGGGAGGGGAAGTGGTGTTGGGAAAAGTGTAGGGTATTTAGGATAGTGACATAACAATGGTCAAAGACCTCAGTAAGCAATAAGATTGATCTAATATACAAAAACACAAACTGAATTCGAAAATAAATCTTGTAAATCATGCTTCCAATAGAATTACAATCAATGATATTTGCGGAAGGAAGCTGATCTATGGACTGCTGGTCACATGAGAGGTGTGTTGCCGTTTCGACCCACGGAAAACGTAGGCAATTATGAGTGCCTTAAAGGGGGGTCTTCATCAGGACGGGGGTGGGGCGAATTACCTAAAAATAAGTTCAGAACAGACATTTTTAAAGAGTCACAGAGGATCAAAATCTGGCTAGCCATAAAATTACATCAATAATGGTTGAAAGAAGGGAACACAGTGTTTGCATATTTACCATGAAGCGGTCATTGGTATCATGGTAAATGTTGAATCATGGAAGGGAGAAACATCGCAATTGCTGCGTGCTAGAATAAAAATAAACAGAGGTAAGGCACGGGATCCGTGTCGAAACAGGACGTGAAGTGAGCATAACTGCAGCCCCAAACTAAATAAAGGAGCAAGACTTACAAAATACCGGCAAAATCAACTCCCAAAGTCATATGTTACAAATATGATACGATGACCAGGTAAAGAGTAGGCGCACAACAAGATTAAGGCACTCAGTATATACTCCCTGTAAAGAAAATATGCTACAAAGCAAAGAAAAGGAAGGTCACCACTCTTCCTTACAACCCCAGAAGAATTCTTCCGGTTAGAACATTCAAAGTAATTCTTTGCTGAGCAATTTCAATAACGTATGTACAATCGTGGGTAAAGTGTAATCAAAGGACCTTTGATAACATCCCTTAGGCACTCAAATGGGTGTAATCCTCCAAAAAGATTCACTGAAATTCGGTATTTTCAACTGAGTTTATTTCTCATTTTTCAAGTTATTGGTAATTTTCAATTCAAAAGATGTATCCACTGCCATAATGCATATTAATATTCACATTTCCATATTAATATTCTTGCTCCAATGCATTTCGGGCTACCAGCCCTTCATCGGGGAGCTTATGGCGAAGTTCACAGCGTTTCGAAAGAACGCCGACCGCAGATATTAATATGGAAATGTGAATATTAATATGCATTATGGCAGTGGATACATCTTTTGAATTGAAAATTACCAATAACTTGAAAAATGAGAAATAAACTCAGTTGAAAATACCGAATTTCAGTGAATCTTTTTGGAGGATTACACCCATTTGAGTGCCTAAGGGATGTTATCAAAGGTCCTTTGATTACACTTTACCCACGATTGTTCCAATATCGCCCTGGGTGTTGGGCGACACCTTAGAGCACCTATTACCAAAACAAACAACAGGAGAACTATATTAACAGCAGTGCACGGTTTTCCTTATACATAATTCTGTCTACAATAACGTATGTACAACACTCTTTCTTCAGTCCAAAACTATTTTAGCAATTGTCCACAGTACTTGAGTTTCAAAGTGTCCAAATCTATATCCAAAGTAGTAGATTCGCCTCTATGACAACACCAAGGTACGTTGTTACAGTATCATTTCTATTTCGACTTCTTCGGGGCTGCAAGCCAAGAAGACAGTAGTATTTACAATTCGAAGTATATCAAACTATTTATATTTAATAAGTAAAGTAAAAAGTACACCCACGTGTAGGGTCAAGTTCAGAGAGATCCATGTGACTTGTACTATGGCCAGATTGTAAATCGCCTGAATATAAGAGTGCATACCCTGGTGTAAAGGAAACACAAGGAAAGACCCAAATGTACCAAACTTGTCAGTGTTTGTTAAATAAAGAAAATATATTTTTTAATTGTTGACGCTGGAACCTTTCCCTGGTATATGGCAAGGGTCGGTCACACTGGTTTGGTCTGTGATAACCGGAATTCTTTTAAAAGGGCCCCTGCTAGTTGGTTGTGCCTTAAGACTAATATGTCTAACTGAGGCTTCCAGTTCATACTTTTGCCCATAGTTACACCCTATGCAAGACCATATACTTCGTCTTTTCAAAGGCTCATAAATACTTATAAAAACTTATAAGGTCCCAAAGGCGAGACCTATTGGCTATGCCAATGCTTGTTTCTATAGATGTGTTCAGGTGCTGCGCTGCCTTGCACAGAGCCCAGGTTCATGTTTTTTTTAGGGATGTGTTTGAGTGCTGCACTGCTTCACACAGCTCCCAGTTTACATTTTTTTTCTTTAATGATGTGTTCGGGTGCCACGCTGCCTTGCACTGCACCCGATTCAGGGGCGTAACACAGGCACCCGCAGCCCCCGCGGTGTGGGTGGCCCCTAGCTCCAAGAGGCCCCCTCTGCACTGCACTCTGGCCAGAGAGCTCCTGATTGAGCCCCTCTAAGTACCGTGCAGGGAGGCCCCCTCACTTTCCGTTACGCCAGTGACCCGATTTCATTATTTTTTAAGGATGTGTTCTGGCGTCGCGCTGCCTCGCATGGTGCCCAGTTTCATGTTTTTATTTCTATACCCGCAGCCACTGCTAGTCTTCTTTTGATGTCTACGCTTCGTTTACTCCTTTACATCAGCGCCTTCACATCTCATTCTGGACTGCCAATCGGTGATGTTAACTACAGCGGCCCGCTAGGTTCAGAAAGCAGTCTCCCTGGTTTTAACTTCATGGTTGCCGGGTGCTGCTTGGAACAGTGACCATGGTGGCGGTGATCGCGGCCCCTTCTCCGAAGGGTGGTGGGAGGAAGGTGCTCACCCCCACCGTTGCGCAGATCAATGCGGAGTTTGGTACCCAGGTACATGCTTCTTATCCAGACCACGTGTTATATCCTGTTCATCTCTTTCCCTGCTGCTCAGCCTGTGTGTGTGATGTCATTGGAATGTTCCTGTGTGCATGGTTTGAATGTGTGGTCAGTTTGATTGAGTGGGCTGAGCAGCTGGATGCTGCTCCCGGTGGGGCCTTTCCCTTACTCCTTCTTACCTTCCTTTTACCTATTTTAACTAATAAATACCAACTTAAGAATACCAACGTCTACTGGACCTACTTACATAAATAAGTACTTTTATGAATGCAACACCACGTTAAGAGAGTACTTATGTTACAATCTCACTGAGCATCAGTTGTAAGAAGGGACTCCCATAGAACATAGAAAGCTTGTATAAGATGATGTAGACCTTCAGTGAGGTGCAGGAACTCAAATGATGCACCTAAAGTAGCCTGATATAGCTCAGTGGTGGACATAGGTGTTAATACTGCACTAATGTGCTAGAGCTCCCTCCCCTCGATAACTCGCATGCAGCATGTAAATGCAGTCTGGCGCTGCTTGATTTGTGTTGGTACATTTGTCGACTTTCCACCCCTAAATTGATTAGGGATGGTCGGCGCCGCGCTGCCTCGCACGCCGCCTGGTTTCATGGTTTTCTTTTTATCAGATGTGACAAAACACTTTAAAGGTCCCAAAGGCAAGACCTATTGGCTATGCCATTGCTTGTTTATTTAACAACTAATAATGTTATATTTGTCGCCATTAGTATAATAAATGAATTGACAAAAAAAGGAGAGCGAAGCCCCCACCAACGCCCATATGGACAAGCTGCTTCTGTTCCTAGCACTGATTTTGAAACTGCTGACGCTAAGGGTCACAAAGGCAGTGCCAGGGGTCACATGGGGCATGCCAGGGATTGCAGTAGTGACCCCTGGCGGCCCCTAAATGACCCCCATGCATTTAATGTTAGAATGTGTTCCAGTCTAACAGAAGTGTGCTGCTGGCTGAATGCTTTCTCGCTCTGTGTTACTGTAACAGTTGTATTAGGACATATTTAGCTCACTTAAACAGCTGTGAAGTAAGAATCAATTTTTTTTTCATTATGTTACCATGCCTTGGCATTAGGTACTGGAATAGTGCTCTGACCAGGGTTTGGAGTACTCTCGTTATAGATTCGGAACTAACTCTTAGAAGGGAAATACTTAATGCGTGCTCATATTTTGTTTTAATTCTGAATTTTTAGAGCAGTCCCACATTAAAATATGCAGCAGGTGCCCCTCCTCTAATTTCTAATGGTATTTAAAGTACAGCTCAGGAATTGTTAAGCAGCATGAGAGAAAACTGTCATAAATGACCTCTTCAGCTTGCTTTGACTGTGTATTCAAGTATCATTTAAAAATAAAAACTCCACTCCCCAGACTGTAACATGTTGTGGGCTAAAAAAGAAAGCCACGAGTGGCTGGAAATGTCACACATGATGAGGGTAAAGTTAAAAAGTAGGCAAGATAGCAGTTCATATGACTGATTATGAACTGATAACATCATAGAACGTTCCACCTCTTAAGGATAAAATTAATTTGACAGAGTATGATACATTGAACTTTACAGGCCTAAATAATTGTCAAAAAAGAAATCAATAGAAAAAATGCACATTTAAAATCCAGTGGTGTGACTATGGGGAGCATCATTCATCTGACATACTTGTAAATAATATAGTTTGCTTTAGGGGGGAGAAGTCAGAGATGGTGTGAGGACATGAAATGGCTTCCAAGTGGTTGTTTGAAGTGTAAGTAACCTTTTTGGCCTAAATTGGCTTTTTAACCTAGAACAACTTGTATTCTGTCAGTTGCCGGTGCCATCGCAACCCACTCGCCATTTCCGGAATGCCAGAGGGAAGTCCATGATAGAAAAGGGACATAGACTATTTATCTGTCAAAGGGACAGAGGTTATCTACATCAGTACATGAGGCGCACTGCAACTGTTTTAATGTCATTTGTAGATCACAATACTGCACATGAGGCAGTAATAATTGAAATGTATCTCAAAAAATGGATATGAGTGTTTTGTTCAACCCATGATAAAGAGTTACACAAAGTGCATTGAAAATATCACACATAATCACATTGAACCCATGGAAATGTCACATATAACTAAACTAAAAAGTTGGCAGCTATTGATTTGCAGATTTTGCCTTGTAAAAACGGCATCTTCCGAGTGAGAAAATGCGTTTGGATAGGTAGTGTTGTAAATAACAAGATTGGATGGTTTCTTGAAGTAACTTTAATGTCAGGAGAAACACAGAACGATCCCTACCAGACGCAGCTGGTTAAACTGTCACTGTCCACTACATGATGACCTCAAAGATGGAATGCAGGTACATCATAAGTAAAGTGAGGAATGCAGGTAAATCATAAGTAATGTGACACAGGCCAGCATAATGCAAGCTGGTACAATATAACATATCTCCCCATCTTACACTAAAAAGAAAACACGTTAAAAGAAAAGAAAAGAAAAGAAAACAACAAAAGCAGAAAATAAATATTTCAGAGGAGAAACACAGAACGATCCCTACCAGATGCAGCTGGTTAAACTGTCACTGTCCACTGCATGATGACCTCAAAGATGAAATGCAGGTACATCATAAGTAAAGTGAGGAATGCAGGTACATCATAAGTAATGTGACACAGGCCAGCATAATGCAAGCTGGTACAGTATAACAGGTAGAAGATCTAATGCGTAATAAGGTTATAAAAAGAACCCTCTAACCTTATCCGAATCAAGTGTTTTTGTCAGATATGTGTGGACACTATATCAAATTCCCCAAGAGCAAACAGCCATCTGGTTGCAGATCCGAAGCAGTCGATCCCAGACTTTACTAGGCGATTCATAATAAACAGAATCGTAAAAGTCGATGCCCACAACGCAAAAAGGCATAATAGTAGGAATTTGAGTCTATTAAGACAAGCAAATTGTTCACAATTGTATGAGTGGAACTCGTTCTCTGAAACTGGCCCAAGGTTTCTGTCCTAAATGTTAGGGGAATTTTAAATCACCCAAATCTCTTACTTTGAACAGTTCAGCATAAGCCAATGTGTATTCATCTAACACATGACACTCCAGTTCGATCTACAGATGAGTTCCTAAACACTCAACTACTTTCCAATACATGCTGTAGTGATCCACTGGGCCACTATGACCCATCCCCATGATCTGGAACTATTGCACCACAACCCTAAAGGTTCGAGGGTATACATCGTAAAGCGTTACGACTCCTCCATCACAGCGCTGACCATCTGAAACAACTTTACCTGTGACAAAGTGTTACAGATCAATAAGACAAAAAAACAGCGACTTTAAAAATTAATATGGAGTAATGAGAATACAGCCTTGGTATCCAAAACACACTGCTGCATATATGCTAACATTTTAGAAGAGAGGAGCAGGAGATTTTAAAGAAATAATCGAGAGAATGTATTTCTCTCATTGACTTCTATTGAAGGAGAGACAATTTCAGGAGGGAGACACCCAAAATACAGCCATTAGTGGCTTAAAAAATTGGGTGCTTACAGTGTGAATCGGGTCTATTGGCATGTGTGCCACTGTCAGAAGCAATCTGACAGCCAGAGAATTTTACAAACAGGCGCACGTGATCTTACACACACTGACCATAGGCCTGTGTGCCGTGTGTTGATCTAGCTAGGCCCTCACCACCAGGGTCAGATTGGTAAGGTGGGCACTCCAGCAATGGATGATGCGCTGGTATCTAAGTTGCAGCTGTGGGCTGCTTTTTTGGCCAGTGTGGTTGCCGATTTGGGCTGCGTCTGTGCTGTTCAGGTGCCACCAGTGGGGGCCTGAGCGGCCATCCCGGAGGCTGATAGGTCTCTATTACCTCCCTTCTACCAATAGGGAGGTTATTTCTAGTCTACTGCTGGGCCTGCCTATTAATGTATGCAGATTAAGCAGGAGGAGGGGGGCTGAGCAGAAGTGGCCTCACTAACATTCAGGTGTGGTTCACCATTGTGAACTAATCTGTGCATAAAGAGTCCCGGCAACATTTCCATTTTTTTAATCTCAATGAAGTTAAGAAAACATGCCTCTTTTAGAGAACCCCTCCTCTATCTTTTCATAATACTTAAAACACCTAAGCAGAGTTTTGCGAAAAGGCGCAATTCGCAAATGTGGGCCACTTTTTTGCAAATGTGGGCCACTTTTCAGGTGTTGCCTACGCAGCGCGCATGCGCTGCATAGGCAAAAAGACCTCTTGAAATCGCTTTGGTTTTTCAGCCAAAAACGTGCACGCATTCCATTGCCATCAATGGCAACCCGTGCAGGTGAGGCGATCTACTTGCGGGAGCGCGCGCCATCACTCCCGCAAGTGAATCACGCAGGCCCCCTCCTCCTCCTGCTGCCGCGCTCGCGCCTCCTCCTGCTGCCCTGCGAGCTTGTCACTTCCTGCTTTGGCTAGCTCCAGGCCAAATTCTCGCGCTTCCCGAGCCATATTTACTCTCTCCTCGCTGAGGCGCACTGTGGCTGTTAACGGTGCTCGTCGGTAAAGAAGCTTCCTCCAATAAAAGTGGCGCTGCTCGTCCCCGGTGGGGAATGCTGGTAATAATTCATGGTCCCGTGGGTCGGATGCAGCTAAGTGACTGTAATTACCATCTGTTTGCACCAGTGTAATGGTATTCGTCTTTCTCTGCATTGTTACCAGCTAAACAATGTTATGAACAATAAATAGACTCACACTGGTATTACATTTATCTGTGCAAAAGTTGAAGTTGGGATCCGTATCTCCTTTCTGGTACATCAGCAAGATGTTTTCTCGTTATTTTTGCCCGTGTCTCCTCACTTTGCCTCTGTTTCTCTGACCTGTCCTACTCGCGTTTGTCTCATTTCAATTCTCTGTCACGCATTTGTTATTATTGTTGTCTGCTATTTGACCTTTTTCTCTGCCTTTGTGACCGTCTTTCTTGTTCAATATCTTTCCTTTGTTTGTCTCCATCTCTCGCTCTCACTCTGCTGCTCGCGTCTTTCTTTGTACATTGCCCCCCCTCATGAAGTTGGTATTAAAAACAGATTTGTAGACCTGCCAGAATGCTTTCAGTCACAGCCTTTGGTTTATGGTGTAATTAGACTGGAAATTGTCGTTTTCGTGTTTTAGACATTATCTGCCACGAAACAGCAATACTAAGGGGGTTAGAGTTTAACATATGCATGCACCAACGGTCTGCTCTCATTTAAATAACAAACTGAAAGCCCTGATGTATATTATGCAAATGAGCTCAGAGCAGGCAGACCTCCCTGCAGTGTTCGCGTTTAGACATTATGTGGAAATCGTTTGAATACAGTCCGTGACTTCAAGAACCATGCAGTTAAATTAACCCCTTCGCTGCGGGGGATATTCCCATGCTGTGCTGGGGGGGAGGGGGGGAGGGGGCGCGCACAGCTCTCACATGCTCATGACGAGCTGAGCTCGTCATGAGGCACGGCGCTTCTGTGCTCATGACGAGCTCAGCTCGTCACGGCCACACCCGTTCTCGTGGAACGCTCAGCACAGCAGGAGAATTATCCCTGCATGCAAGCGTTCCACAGCTCATGACGAGCTGAGCTCGTTATGAGCACCGGAGCGCCGTGGCTCATGACGAGCTCAGCTCGTCATGAGCATTCAAGGAGTTAAAAACAATACAATAGCTGTAGAGATGTCTCAGAGAGTGGGTGCAACACCCGAACTAGGAGAGGTGTCACCGCCGACCTTAACTCCATCCAAAGGAGTGACGAAGGCAGCAGAAGTCCTCCACCTTTCACAAAGGGAACCAGACTTCAGCAAGCACAACAAATGGGGATGACATCAGTGAGACACTGAGGAACTTGGTGATGGGCAATCCATTTACATAAAAAGGCCCATGGTATTTCACAAATGTCTACTGCAGTAGAAACCACCCGCAGCTGTGGCATTACTGCAAATGTTAGCGCCAGCATTGCCTACTGCCGACCTTACTCACAAAAGGGGGACATTTTAGACTATTGTAGGGCACCTCAACTTGTAGAGATGGCCTAGTTTTCTTTTTCGGCCCGCATTTGATTGGCCATTTGCGTAAGGCTTTCAAAAAAGAAAGCACGCAAATGGCCAAAGGCTCGTGCCTTATCCCTTATGGCCTATGGGTCTCAGGAGTGCGCAGGGTGCCATCTGTTCTGGCAGCTGCATTCCTTACAGCACACACTCCAGGGCTTGTCTAATGAGCTTTCACTTGTTGCTTTATGGCACTAGCACACAATGCCAAGGCATGCTCGCTTCATGGAAATAACCACCATTTGGCCGAGAACCTTTGGTTACAGGCGCATTACTTCCCGGTGTAGCTGGGAAGTACCGTCCCGTTTATCACGAGCAACGTCCAGCAAACTGTATTTTAAATTAATGTCTGTTGGGGATTAGTAAAGATTACGTACATCGTGTTCATGTTTGAACATTTCGGTATTTGCAATTTTCGGCACAGGGATTTGCCCACAATCACATGCTTTTAAATCCATTGCTGAAGCCGGGATTACAGCCCAGCCCCCATGTTCCAGAGTACAAGGCGTAGACTCTTTTGCAGTATAGAGGAGACCCCCCCTTTGACATCTGAAGCAGTCCAGGGCCTCCGAGGGAGGCATGGCAGGGCCGTGCCACGTCAATCATATGCAGAACTGTCTCGGTGATGATGAAATGCTACAGCTCTGTCTTCTAACCTTGACTGTAATATTGTGGCACTGCCTAAACGAGTGTACAGCCCCCGGATGCCTTTGGATTAGGTTAGCACTTAAAACTTACAAAAGTACATTAGACATTGATCGTGTTGAAAGGGAGACCAGGGTAACGCCAATAAAGTTTGACAAACTATGCGAAAACGTATTTTTGGGAAAGTGCAGAAATAACTTTAGACCAGAAAATGATTATTTCGGGGGAAAGGCAATTAGCAGTCTAAACTCTTGCAGCAAAGGGTTACTCCGCTTTTTTGGGGTCTTCGCGCACTCGCTTCGCCAATCGCATCTGGTCCCTCCGGCCTGCATATGTTGTTGGGCGTGGGGCCGAAGATGAAGAAAAATTGTTTGAAAAAGACTTTCTGCCTGTCCGCTTTTTATACCCAGCTTTGCGTTGACCTCTTGTGCGCGAAGTCCAGCAGTGGCTTGAGATGGGGGGAGCTTTTGTCTTATTAGGGGGTGGGAGTACGGGTACTGCACAACCCTCTTACTAGTCAATAGCTACACAGCTCACAGTCGAAAAGAAGAATGCCATCTGTGTGTTTAAGGACTGTCGCCTGTCCCACAAGTGTCAAAACCACGGATGCTCTTTCTGAGATGGATGTGGACTGCCTCCGTCATCTGCCAATACTATAGCGCCAAGAGGCGGTTTTAGTTGTAAAAGTGCTTTGTATGACCGGTGAGGTCCGCAGACGCCTCGGTGTGACTTGTAAGTTTAAAGGTTCCGCACTAAAGCGGGCTACCCTCAGCCTTTCATCCTTCCTGGCTGGACACGAGTGCAGTAACAGATGTGATTGACAGTGCTGAGAAGTCTCTGGTCCGGTGGAATATGCAACATAAAACTAGACATTATCACGGTAAGCAGGTTTGAGTAAGATAATGCCCATGGCTCAGTAACTGCCTACACAATACCAGCAGTGCCACATAATTATATGCTACATAATTACCCAGCACTCAATGCAACATACACTTCAAATACCACTCAGTGCCACATAATTACACACCACTTAATTACACTCTACTGAATGCAACATAAATACCACAAAGTGCCAAATAATTATATGCTACATAATGACACTGCACTCAATGCAACATACACTCCAAATAATACCACTCAGTGCCACATATTTACACGCCACATAATTACACTCTACTCAATGCAACACACATACACTCCATATAATACCACTCAGTGCCACATAATTACATGCCATATATTTACACTCTACTCAATGCAACATAAATATACTCCACATAATACCACTCAGTACCACATAATCACACGTCACAATTACACTTTATGCAATGCAGCATAAATACACTCCACATAATACCACTCCGCACCACATAATTACATGCCACATAATTGCACTCTACTCAATGCCACATAAATGCACTCTATACCACATACCACCAGTCAACATAAATGCACTCCACACCATGACACAATTTTACTATACATAATTTAATAAGGAGATGGTTTGATTCAGCATGCACAAAGGCACTCTCTGATCTTAAAAATGCCCTACATGGGAATCCTCGCAACCTTTTATTGGTTAGAGGGTTGAGGAAAACCTATAATGAGGCATTGAAAAAAACTGAAAGTTGCAATAAAAAGGGATGCCTGGGAATTCATTTGTGAGGCTTCGCTTTCTAGAGACCCAACCGCCTTCTGGAAAGCGGTAAATGCCCCCTTTCTTTATGATGATACAAAAGCACGCATACAAAAATAGCGATCACTGAGGACGAATGGGTAACTCATTTCTCCAAGTTGTATAGTCCTACACAAGGGGCATATCAATCGCTACCTGATATCTGGGGAAGAAAGGGTTAAGGACATGAAATTGTTTGTAACACTGAAAGAAGTTAAGGCGAGCCTTAGAACAACTAAAGGCGGAAACGCTGCAGGCCCGGATGGCATCCCAGCGGATTTGTTTAAACACAATATTGAGCTCTGGGGGCCTATGTTATTACAACTTTTTAACGCTGCCTTTGCGAGGGGTCTAAATGCCTCATGGTTCACTTCGGTAATTGTGCCAATATTTAAGAAGGGAGATAGGCAAAATTGTGTATGCTACCGACCCATTTCCCTTTTAGGATCATCCATAAAAATCCTTGGGAGAATCATTTTAGGGAGACTCCAAAGCTGGGCAGAGGATAATGGGATAATCAGTGACCCGCAATACGGCTTCCAGAATGGAGTTGGAACAGAAGAGCAGAGCCTAAATCAGAGGTCTTCAAACTTTTGGCGTCTAACCCTTTTTTCACATGTTAAGCCCCCCCAACCCCCCCTCCCCCCCCCCCCCCCCACCACCACCACCTGATGAAAACGTTCTGGAAGCTGGTACTCTGCATCATTGATGGCCATTCCCTCCTGCAGAGCCCAGGTTGTATAGGGCATATAATATTAAATAAAGTAAGAGTGTTTAGTAAACTGATGTTTTTGTAGTGCATGTGCTTATTATAAAGTGCCAATGAAAAGTCTCCAAGAAACAATTTGCACAAAAAATTACATTGGTGCTTTATTTTTCACATAAAACACAAAATTTAGGATAGATTAGTAAAAACACTCCCAACCCACAGGTCAGGGGTGTGCCTGTTTTTCTCCACAGAGACAGTCAAGAGTGGATGGATTCTTGCTTCAGCCACCCTTAGGTTGTGTTCCCCTTCCAATCTTGAGCAGTACCTGGAAATGTGAGTGCTCACAAAGTTATGTAATATATTTGTTGCAGTTTTATAAAGCGCAAACCTGACCCAAAGGTATTGGAGAGCTTTACATGAGCAGATTTTACACTATACAAGCACACATTCATTTTTGTAAGCACAGGGAGATTAGGTGATTTGCCCAGAATCACAAGATGTTGAGCAGGCACCAAGAATTGAACCTGGTTCCCCCATCTCCACAGTCATCAGCTCAAGGATAACCTTGAGGGGGAAGGGTTCAAGAGCGAGGCGAACAGCAGCAACCAGATGTTAAATTCAGCAACCATGAGGCAAAAGGCAACAGAAGAAGTGCTGTTTCATCAGCAAAGTTGAAGTATTTTGCAGCTTTATAGATACAAAATTTGTGGCACTCCCGGGCATCTTTCCTGCTGTCCCGTTCATTGGAGGAACATCAGAGTTGACGTCAAAGCAGTGCTCTGCTGCAGGAACTACATGCTGATTGGCGGTTCTGAATGACTACTCCAATCAGAGAGCCCTAACTCGAGATGGGGGTATGAAAAAAAGGCAGCAATCATACTAACGACGTGGGACGCAACCAGGGGCACAACTAGACCCGAACGTAAGCGGGGCTAAGACTCCCAGCTAGGGCTAGCCCTAACACTGGTCACGCACAGTGCAACAGTCATTTTGTGCGGCCCTCCCCATTTCCTCCTTCTCCATGAATTCCCTCACTACCACTCGCCAACAATGCACTTCATCTCTCTATAGCCCCTTTCTGACAAACATAAAAAATGTATAGGGCTTCCCGTAGTTTACTCACACTCAGTTCTGTGATCTGGATGGTACACGTTCTTTGTAGCAGGTACATTTATTTGAGGTTTTATAGAGCGCGAATATTTAGCCCTCTGCGCTGTGTGGGTTACAGGAGTGCCCATGTGAGTGCACAGTGAGCAATGCAACAGTGTGAGAGTAGGGTGAGAGGAGTTTGTGCAGGGTGAGTGAGGTGATCATATAAATTTGGGTGCGGATGTAAGTGCAGAGTGGGATGAATGAATGTATGGTTAGTGATGGGCTTGTTTGAGTGAGTTTGCAGAGTGAGCAGTGAGGGGGTCAGGTGGTTGAAGTGTCACATGAGCAGGGCGAGTAGTGTGCTTTTGTGACTGCAGGGTGAGATACAGGGTGAACAGCGCAAGAGCATTGTGAGTGCAAAGTGAACACTGTGTGCAGAGTGAGCGGTGTGCTCATGTGACCGCAGGGTAAGTGGAGGGAGAACGGTGTGAGTTCATGGCGAGTGGCATAAGTGCAGTGTGGTCACTGTGAGTGCAGGGTGAGCAGATGCTGTGAGTGCATGGTGATCGGTGTGAGTACATTGTGATCCCTGTGAGTGCAGGTTGAGCATGAAAGTGAAGGGCGAGAAGGAGGAGTGAGTTGGTTGAATGCAGGGTGCATTCCCATACACACTTGGTATTGAGGGCCGACATAGGGTTTCAGATATAAGTTAAACTATTGCTTTCATGGCATTATTCAGGGTCCAGGTATTACGGGTGGAGGAAATAAATATTGTGCTCATCCGGCAGCAAGCTTCCAGTCTTGTGATTTGGTTTGCCAGCTAATTATATTGATGTCCCAGATGGTACAAAACTAAGTAGAAGACCCAATAAGCCTATTTTCAGCAATATCTGTGCATACGTAAAACAGCAAAAATAAATAGAAAACATTTTTTAATGTGTTCTAGGGCTGCCTGAATCATCCACGACTGATAATTTAAAGTAAGATTGAAAAGTCACATTACAAATGAATACAGACTATTTTATTTATAACCCTATTTAGTGTAAAGACAAGGCCTTTGCAGGCTCTTTAAAAAACACATGGCTGTCACTTTTCTTTTGGTAACCCTACTTTATATTCTGTTTCACGAAATGCATTCTAACACTAACGCAGTTAAAAGTATAATCCAAATGAAATGAATAGGCAGCGTCGGGGCCCAGGGGGTACTGGAACCAGAAAACAAACGGCCTCTGTAACCAGTTTACAAAGGTATGTGAAAATGCACATGGTCGTTAAAGACCTGTGAAAAACTCGGGCGTGCTGGAGATAAGACTCCAGACACTGCCCAGCCGAGTCCACAGCAGATCGAGCTGCACCGCAGCCCGGGCTGAGACACACGCCAGCGGGGGCTGAAGCCCTTTCAGCCTGATGGGCGTTGTGCGCCTGGAAGAACAATGGAAGGTGAAGTGGTGGGATGCGCGCCCCCCCTGAGGGGATGCTGCGCCCCCCCTGGGGGGCGCACCCCACAGTTTGAATACCTATGGCCTAAACCTATTTATTATGCACCAGGGCAAAGGGGGAACGTATATACTTGACATTTATTGACCTAACGTCAGCATTCGATTGCATCTCCCACAGCAAACTTTGGGCAATATTAGAAAGTTTAGGGGTTGAAGAAACTATCATTTGTTTCCTAAGGGAACTATATTCTGGTGCCACAGCAGTTGTCCGTTATGGGAAGGATGGAGAATGCACTAGACCCTTTGGGATAGGCCGCGGGGTACGGCAGCGGTGCGTTCTGGCCCCCTTTTTATTCTTAGTCTACATTAATGGCCTTGAAAGAATTCTGCTTCAAGAGTGCAGGGATATGCCCATGGTAGGTAAAAGATCAATCCCTGCACTCTTGTATGCAGATGACGCGGTCATAATGGCACAGACGCCCCTTGCCCTACAGGGCATGATAACATCTTTTAATAACTTTATGCTAAATTTGGATCTAAAAATTAACTGTACAAATACGTTCTCCATGAACTGTGGCACAGGTAGCAGTAGACGGAGAAATAACATGTATATAAATGATAGTCCCTTGGATTCCACCCTTACCTTCCCTTATTTAGGTATCCTGTTCCACGAGTCTGGTACATGGGCAAGTGCTGTAAAAGTAAGAAGCCTTTTGTTCTCTAAATCAATAATGGCCTTAAAAAACTTCATTAAAAAAATGGGGGAAAAAACGATCAGGGAAATTTTAACAATTTTCAATGCGACCTGTATATCAATTGCTCTTTACGGCTCAGGACTCTGGGGATATGCCAACACAAAATCCATCCAAATAGTGTAAAACATGTTTCTGAGGCACATCATAGCTGTACCTGAGAGTGTCTCGACTTATATTTGCCACACGGAACTTGGCCAGCCACACATTGAAGATACAATCAAAATCCAGCCTATACCTCTCTGGCATAGGGTTTGGACAACCAATGAGTGTGTATTGAATCGCGCTATTTTGACTAAAGTTCTAAACTTAGAAAACGTGAGTATGATCAAAAGGCTTGTCTATGTTAAACGTTTCCTTGTTGAAATTGACTGCCGAAATTATTATGACGATCCTCTCACAATGGCTAATATCCCGAGGAAGATATTGAAAAAACAATGTATGGAGTATCTTGAAGAGAAGAGAGCTAATGAGGAAGTAAAGAAAAAGACTGTATGTTCACACCAATTGATATTAACTCAGGACAAACTACAGCCATATTTAACCTTATATATGACCAACTACGAGAGGCTTGTCCTGACACGTTTCAGGTTAAATATTCTTTTTAGACTTTTGAGTTTCCCTGTTATGAACACCTGGTCCCATGATTTAATTAAGTGTCCATGTGATGACTCTTCAGCCCAATGGGACATTCATATTTTATTTTTCTGTAAATTTTATATACTGCCTCGTAGGAATTTGATTATCCCAATTTTAAAGGAAATGAATTTAAATCGATGCCGCCCAGCATTCTTAGAATTGAAGAGAATGGACACAGTATTAACTGTTGCATCTATTTCTGAATTAAAAAAAAAAGTTTTTATACTGCGTAAATCAATCTGTATGGATGAATTGTAATAGCTTTTTAAGTACAAAAATGCTTTTTTATGTATTATGTATGATACTTCTTTGTAATGAATTCTTATGTTGTGTACTTTTATGGTTATTGCTGAATAACCGAATAAAGTAATAAAATTGAATTGATTTGAAATACTAAACATAATTTCACTCAACACCACAGTTCCAGGCCACACAATCCAACTCCACACATTTCCAATACACACCACATAATTACACACCAAACAACCTATTTCAACTCAACAATCCACAACGTACCTTCAATCCACACCATATAGTGTCACCACCTGAGCACCAAACATCATTCACCACCACTATTTTGCATCAGCGCACCACCTAAGCATCACGTCAGTTTGCCCTTGGAATCTGGCATCTGTTGATTCTTCCCTAGTATCCGTCCGCTGTTCGTGTTCTAATTAAATTACTGTTTCCAACCTCCGCTCCCCCATAACAAAAGAAATATAACAAACAAGCATGAGAACAGGGAAGAAGAAGTTGCCAGAAGTGCAAGTACAAACAAGCACTGGCGTTGCCAATAGGTTTCGCATTTAGAAAGTTGGAGCTATTGGTTTTGTAAATGACATTTTATATTTATATATTGTTATTGACAATGCCAATAACGATATATAAATATAAAATGTCATTTACAAAACCAATAGCTCCAACGTTCCAAATGCGAAACCTATTGGCAACGGCAGTGCTTGTTTTGCTTTAGGCCTTTTTGGATTCCCACAGAAATCTAAGTGGTCCAGAGACTGGCGAAGAAGTCAAGACTGCCTCTCGCCTGCACCACAGGCCAGGCAGGAGCTCCCGGGAGGGGGTGTGGTGCGTGTCAGAGCCTTCCTGTAGGGGAGGGGCCGAGGGGGGTGGTGGTTCTAGTGTGTAAAGCGTACTCCAAGGCCCCGCCCGTGAAATGTCAATAATATAATTATGTGCCTGCTTTCTGGGGCCGCCACGATGATGAAACCTGAGCCAGTGATGTTTGACTGGTTGTTGATTAGCATCTCAAACGGGAATGCGCTATAGCGCTTTGATCGAGAGTACATAATTCCCCTCTCTGGTGAGCTCATACGGGACTGCCTGTTATTTTTTGGTTGACCTTGACTGGATGAAGGGGTGGGATGGACGTGCCTGGATTTGAACGCAGGACTTTCATATCATCACAATGAACGATTTTGGTTCTAGCCTCAAGAGTCAATGCTTAGAATGTCAGCGTCATGCGTGTAGAGCGACCGCCCTCAATTAAGATTTTGTCACAAACCCACTCTTAATTTTGCCACGCACCTTGTCGCACATTTCACTACATAACAAGTATACAGATGAGGTGCTGCCCGCTGTGGTTAAAAGTTCCTGCGTTAAGCTCCGGCAGCATGTGGTGATACAGTCGGCCACTGCCGCATTGTTCAAATACTATTCCATTGGACTTGATAGCAAGGTAAACGTTCCTAGAGAACAGACTGCATTACAAGTCCTTTAGTAACCGTAATCAGGAGTCCCACAGTCCCGCATCTGCGAGAGGGTGGGGTTACACCCGAGGTGCCTGGGGGCTTCACTGGGCGGGCATGCGTAGAATCCAATATGTTAACGGAGTACGACTGTGCCAGGGGAAGCGTGTGCAACCCCTAGCTCTAGTGAGAAACAGATGCAAACATAGATAGAAATGAGGAAGTCGCAGTACTATTTCTGTGTGGGTGGGAGTGCATAGGCAGTTTGAGAGAGATTACTAACTGCAAACTGATACGTATTGTAGCGATAGGAGTTTACATTGTCAAGCTGCGGGCGGGGGAGAGCTCCTGGCACATGGCCTCGCAATGCTGGCAAATGTCCGGAGGGAAGCCGGATGGGGGCGGGAGAGCCTGGTGGGGGGCGGGAATGCGAGCGAGGGGAGGAGAAGTGTGGCAGGCGGATTAGGGAGATGCGTGGAGGGAAGCCGGATGGGGGCGGGAGAGCCTGGTGGGGGGGCGGGAATGCGAGCGAGGGGAGGAGAAGTGTGGCAGGCGGATTAGGGAGATGTGTGGAGGGAAGCCGGATGGGGGCGGGAGAGCCTGGTGGGGGTCGGGAATGCGAGCAAGGGGAGGAGAAGTGTGGCAGGCGGATTAGGGAGATGCGCGTGCTTGTGTGGCCACGTGACCCGCTTTTGTGGTCACGTGACTCACATGCACTGTGAAAAAACCACAGTGGTTTGACGAGTCGATGGAGCACTTGAATTCTCGCCTATTACATTCGCAAGCGAATGATAATAGGCGAAACCTAAAAAACTAGAAGACATTTTTTATGTTAAAATCATTTTATTCAGGTTTTTCAGTTGTAAATAATGTCGTCTTCGTTTGTATAAAGGTAACAAAAATGTTTAACACTTTTTATTATAACTTTTCAACATAACGCACAGCAGCCACAATGCTCTACAACACAGCCAAAAGTTCTGGCTATACACATAAGGTCCCAAAGGCGAGACCTATTGGCTATACCAATGCTTGTTTTCGACTGCCCTGGCCTATTGTGGATCCCAATCCAACCCAATTCACCACACATGCCAACACTCCATACTGAGATTTGCGATTTCTGTATATTAATCATGATGTTTCCAGCTAGTGCTCAGAAATATATAGATAAATAACGTTTTATAAAACCATTAAAAAGGGAAAATATCTTTCGCCCTCCAGTTTGAACTAGCAGTTTTCACAAGATATTAAACCAAACAGCGTGTTTTGTTTATATTCCCTATCACTGGTTCTTTGGGACTACTTTAAATATAAAAAAAATTGAACCCAAGGAGGCATACATTTTTTTCCGCCTGCTACATAAATATAAGCGCTCTAGTTCTTTCGTTTCAGAAACAGTGATTCCTTTAAAAGGCTTCAAATAAGACCCTTTTACCGAGTACTCGTCGTCATACAGCGTTGCCGATTTTCCATTACAAGATGGCCGATTTATTTCACTAACATGGGAACGATCTCCAGCAGTGTTGGTGGGGACTCCTAACTCAAGATGGTTACTTCGTCTTCTGCGAACGAGTTGGTTCTAGAAGTCCTCTTTTTTTGCCACTGATTTTTTGAAAGCTTTATGAGTAGTGACGCTTTTGCATCGCCGGAAGTAGGGCTCACATGTGTGCTGTCTTCCTGGGAGAATTGGAAGTATTAAAGAAAGGAATTTACAACTGAGTCAGGTAAGCTGAAGAGGGTAAAAGTCTGCAGACAACGCCAATCCCCAATCTGCTGGTGTTACAGCTGACTTGTTAGATACAGGGGTCATCATGTAGGCGCACTGGGCGGAGTTGAGGGATGTTTACCGAGGTGCACTTGTTATGTGAGCTGAAGTCTCCCTGGCACAAACGGCCGGTTGGCTTATGTAGGCTCCCTGACAGGGCGTCCCATGTTTGCCGGGACAGCCCCGCTTTTCCACCAGCTGTCCCGGCATATTTAAGGAAATTTAGCTCATGTCCCGGTTTTTAGAGAGGGTCGACTGAAAACGGTGGAAGGTATCTTTTTATGTTCTGCAAAGCAGGGATAGTTAGCAGCTGTTATAAGAAATGCATTTAATTAACAGGCATGCTACTGGCTTTAAAAATTGCATTTTCATTTATATTCTTTAGTGCCTCTCCTGTAATTTTCTGCCAAGGAGAACTGTCATTCTGTTCGCTGGGTTGAAGTAAAATTGTAGTCCTTCTATCTTTGATAAATGTCCCGGTTTTTGGCTTTAAAATTGTGTTCACCCACCCTGACACTTAAGGTACATACAAGAATTAAAAATAAAACCGCATGGTAGTAGGAGGGTGGCGCATATCCTTGTTTGGAGATGCAAATTGCCCTCTGGAAGGGTTACTCAAGCGGGTAGGCTGTCCCCTATACAGAGATGGTTGGGGAGATTGACCCTGCACAGGTGGTCAGTGATTATACACTTGCAACATGAGGCCATATTTTGTTATCCCTCATAGCAAAAGCGATACATTGTTTACTCCGATGTAACTCTCCTGCTTTCTACTTACTACGTCATTGCCATATAATTGTATTCAAACCACTTTTCCCTCTGGTAAAATTATTTGCCTCTTTATACTGTTTATCCCTTTTTTTCCTGAGTTTATTCCTTTGTCAGCTTTTGATTCATTTTCTGAGTGCAACGCTTTACATTCCAAGCGTATTCATCGTCTGGTGGGTTTTTAAGCTTCGTATTTAAAACGATTATCCTTTACTTCGATGAATATAGCATAGTGTGCCACATTTCAGTTGCCTGCTAAGAGAGCACCTGTACTGGCAGTGACTAATCAGTTTTATACATCTATGCTGTAGGTATTTTCGTTTTGACAAACAGCTGGATATTAAGCTTCACCAACGAAATAGCCTCATTGCTAAATGCTATTTATTTACTTATAAGTGGAAATGAGTTTCATGCCTGCTCTGGTATTCCGTGTCAAGACTTAGTTTAGGGCTTATGTAGCCATCTTCTCTACATTGGTAATGCTAGGCCCCAATCTGTTAATAGCACTGTCGTGGAAATTATATATAAAGTGTATTCGTACACTAGTTCCATCGGTTCGATGTAAGAATTTAAGACCACTTTTTTACTGGATATTTTTTTGTTTTTGAAAGTTTTCGAACTGCTTTTAGTTGATCATTGCTCTGAAGAAGATAGACAATGAAGCCATTGTTAGGTTGAAGCCTACCAAACGGTGCAGCTGTCTGGTTGCAAATACATATAGAGGACATGCTGAAAGCTTACCTGGGAATGCATTGCATACCATTGACTGCATGTTTTGCACTAACTTTTGCTGGCTTTATTTTAATTGTTTTGCTGCATCCAGCCAGCATGCCTGTGTCCCCACTGTGGAATATAACCTCCTTACCACCTGTCTGATTGTCTCCTCCTATGTTTCCAACGCTTTCTGCTTTTCAAAAACTCATATATTTTTTTTTCTTTTTCATGAAACGCTCCATGAAAGTGCTTGTGTTGCTCAGATGTCTCCCTTGTATGTTTAACCCCCCATTCTCCCCTGTGCTCTATGTTTCTTTCAAGCAGTGAGTGCTTTCTGGGCCCTGTCTGACTGTTGATCTCAATAGCATCAACACAAGCCTGTGCAATGTGATTGTAATCAGTTACGAAAATCGCTGCATTAGATGCCGATTAGGTTTGATATGTATTTGGAATAACTGAAGCATTTGAGAAAACACTATAGTCCTGAGCAGTTGACATACTTTTGGAGATTGCTCATTGATGCTTTGTCTGAAAAATTTCCCAATCAATCATTACATTTGTAAAGCGCTCTACATACCCGTGAGGGTCTCAAGGCGCTGGGGGGGGGGGCTGCTATTGACCGAAGAGCTAGTTCTTGAGGAGTCTTCTGAAAGCCAGTAGGTCCTGTGTCTGCTGTATGTCGGTGGGGAGGGTGTTCCAGGTCTTGGCGGCGAGGTAGGAGAAGGATCTGCTGCTGGCTGTGGTTTTTCGGATGCGTGGAACTGTGGCGAGGGCGAGGTTGGCAGAGCGGAGGCTGCGGGTGGGGGTGCAGAAGCTGAGTCGGCCGTTGAGGTAGGCTGGCCCGGCATTGTGTAGGGCTTTGTGTGCGTGGATGAGGAGTTTGAAGGTGAACCTCTTGTTGACAGGGAGCCAGTGCAGGCCTTTCAGGTGGGGTGTGATGTGGCTGTGTTGGGGGACGTCGAGGATCAGTCATGCTGAGGCGTTCTGGATGCGTTGCAGCAGTCTCAGGAGCTTAGTTGTTGTTCCTGCGTAGAGGGCGTTCCCAGTAGTCCAGTCTGCTGGTGACGAGGGCCTGGGTGATGGTTTTTCTCGTGTCGGAGGGGATCCATTTGAAGATCCTGCAGAGTATTCGGAGGGTGGTGAAGCAGGATGCGAAGACGGCGTTAACTTGCTTAGTCATGGATTGGGCGGAGTCGAGGATGACCCCCAGGTTGCGAGCGTGGTCAGTGGGTTCTGGGGCTGTTCCTAGCGATGTAGGCCACCAGGAGTCGTCCCAGGCTGATGGGGTGGGGCCGAGGATGAGGACCTCCGTCTTGTCTGAGTTCAGCTTCAGCCTGCTGTCCTTCATCCATCAATCAATCAATCAATCAATCAGTGACACTTATAGAGCGCGCTACATACCCGTAGGGTCTCAAGGCGCTGGGGGGGGGGGGGGGGGGGCGCTACTGCTCGAACAGCCAGGTCTTCAGCTTCTTCCTGAAGAAGAGGTGGTCTTGGGTCAGGCGCAGGTCGGTCGGGAGGGAGTTCCAGGTCTTGGCGGCCAGGTAGGAGAAGGACCTTCCTCCTGTAGTCGCTCTTCGGATGCGAGGGACGGCGGCGAGGGCGAGGCCATTCAGCGACGGCCTTCATTTCTCTGTGGAGGTTGGCTTTGGCGGTGTGGGGCTTTTCGGTGAGGGATATGATTAGCTGGGTGTCGTCGGCGTATGAGATGATGTTGAGGCTGTGTTGTCATGCGATGTGGGCGAGTGGTGCCATGTAGATATTGAACAGCGTCGGGCTGAGGGAGGATCCCTGTGGAACGCCGCAGAATATCTCGGTGGTCTTGGAGCAGAAGGGTGGGAGGTGGACGCTCTGGGTTTTGGTGGAGAGGAAGGATGTGGTCCAGGCCAGGGCCTACTCTTGGATTCCGGCATCATGGAGGCGTGCTGTTAGGGTGCGGTGGCAGACCGTGTAGAAGGCTGCTGATAGGTCAAGGAGGATGAGGGCGGCTGTTTCTCCTTTGTCCATCATGATCCTCATGTCGTCGATGGCGGCGATTAGGGCGGTCTCGGTACTGTGGTTGCTGCGGAATCCGGACTGGGATGTGTCCAGGATGTTGTTGTCTTCGAGGTAGCGGGTCAGCTGTCTGTTGACTATCTTCTCCGTGACTTTCGCCGGAAGGGGGAGCAAGGAGATGGGCCGGAAGTTCTTGAGATCTTTGGGGTCCACCTTGGGTTTTTTCAGTAGGGCGTTGAGCTCGGCGTGCTTCCAGCTCTTTGGAAATGTTGCTGTCTCCAAGGAGATGTTGATTGTTTTCCGGAGATGGGGTGCAATGGTAGTGCTTGCTTTGTTGAAAACGTGGTGAGGGCATGGGTCAGATGGGGATCCGGAGTGGATGGAGTTCATGGTCTTGATGGTGTCTTCGTCGCTGGACCAGGCGGTCAGGCGGCTGGTGCGGGTGGGGGTCGCAGGGGTTGTGGTCTCGGCGGCGGAATTAGGGGTGTCTGTGTTGAAGCTGTCGTGGATGTCGGCGATCTTGCAGTGAAAGGTGGCCAGTGAGTCGCACAGATCTTGTGATGGTGGAACGTCGTTGGTGTTGGAGCTGGGGATGGAGAGTTCTTTCCCAGGCTGGATTCATGGCTTGCAGACCGTACAGAATGTAAAATCTGATCTTATCAAGCCTACAAGGCTTTTCCTTTACTGTGCCTGCTTCATAATCCAATCTGTGCTTTCTGTACCATGTGAAGACACAATTTTAAGAGCCACTCATCATACAAGATTTTATTTGTATGGTAAGCTTTTAAGGCTGCTCAGCCCAAATTCACATTTATCTTAATGTGGTTATGGCGCTCTGCACTTGTGAAAATGTCACACCGATCACTGGTGTTGACTACCCTTCGTCATTCAGAATCGGCTGCAACTGACTTAAGTTTTCAAGTTATTCCTGTCTCTTCTTCAGAGTAATATACATTACAACAAGGCAAAATCTGGGGCTCCCTAAATTCCTTCGACACATTGGTGGGACAGGGCAGTAAATGTTAGGTCTTTTCCAAGTACACTTGGTTTTCAACTAGTTCCAACATAGATTCCGCTTTCGGGGATGTTATTTTTTTTAAATGTTGAAAACATAATATATATGGCGCTTCTTTTGTATGCAGCCGTCTACCCGCGAAGCGTAGTGTTGTGGCGGTCGTCTCCTGGATCACGTGTCTATTTCCCTGATGAAGGGCATGACCTCTGAATGCCCGAAATGCATTGGATATGACAAGTCAGAATGACATTGCCTGTATTATAAATTGTTGAAAAAAGTATAAATATCATGGAAAGCTAACAAAAACGCCAAAAATCAATAAATTTGCTGTTTAACATCAAACATAAACGGAATGGAAATCTTTTCTATTTAGAAAGATAACGGCAAGTGTGCCCAACAAGGGATGACCCTAGAGACCCTCTAGGTTCACATCTTTGCGCTTCTTTTGTAGCACACATGCCTTCAAAATGATTTGGCTGCCGCATCATTGCATTTTGAATTTTTTATTTTCGACAGCCATGGTGTTGAGCAGCTGCTGTGTTGTACAGCATAGCTAAAAAGGATTGGCAAAGACAATAGGTCTTATAGATGAGACCTTTTGGCTTTGTAAGTGCTTGCTTAGTAGCCGTATTAACCATTTATGTTTCTTCCTCTGTCCAAATTTGCTGCTGGCCCTTCTTTTACACTTGTCTGATTACGCTTGCAAGGGATGAATTATTTTCAGTTTGTTGCGTTTAAACAATCATACCTAGGTCTAGGGAGTTGGTGGGCAAATGTACCTACTGCTGGGATCTGTGTTTTGACCTCAAAATTACAGGTTCAAATCCAGGATGGTCCACTCAGTTTTTCACCTGCAAATGATTGATTATGGTTCCCATTGGCTGAATGGGTCACCTGATTACTAGGGCTATTTAAGGTCTAGGTTCAGGGCCTCTCAGCAGGGGCCTCAAAGCTAAGGGTGGAGAGGGCAAAGGCAATTGCCAGTTTGGGACTGGTTGGGCCTAGGGCCAGAGATGCTGCCCTTTTCCCCATTCCCCAGCTCCCACTGCAACCCATCCATATCCAGAAACATAATAACACAGTCACAGCAAATGCATTCTTCACATTTACTACAAACAAACCCTACACTCATTTCAGTATCTCAACCCATACTACAAAACCCCACAAAGCACACTTATACACCCTTCTACACCAACTACCACACAATGACACCTACACTCGCACACAAAACAGCACTCTATCCTATACCACTAACCGATCAACTCATTGCCGACACAACCCAAATGCACACCATACGTAACTGTAGCCCCTCCAGACATGCGCTCCCTGCTCTAGCATCTAATTACTCCTAACTGAACCATTTGTCACCACCAAACTTATACTCAACCTTCTTTTCATTCACCAACATCCTTCACTTTTTACAAACAAAAACACACAACCACCACACATTACCTCTTCCAGCAATCAAATCTAACGAAAAATCCAAACTCTCGTCCATCCCCTCTCGCTCACCACATACTCTTTTCCAAAACACCCTCACCAACCCTCTTTACCTTGCAGCTTCCACTCCTCAACAATACTTTACATACAAATACTTCTCAGAAAACAAATGCATCATCTCCTATCACTACTCCTCAAAAACAAAATATTACACACACACCAACACAATAAAATCCCACACACTCAGTACCTCATAATACTTTCCATCACAAACTAGAACCATACACCCATTTGCTCCCTCCTGACTACACAAATAATACACCCCTAATCCAACTCCACTGCCAAACTTTCTCTCCCACCCACACCTAACACAGCACTGAACAAAAATACTTAGTGTGCCGATATGCTCCTTGTGAGAGAGCAGAATGCTGTCACTCGCAGTGAAGCCAGATGATACAGAGAGAGTGAGACAGAATTTTAATAAACACAAAAGGTCCCGGTCAACGCCTAACCAAATTAGGGGCCCAATTATTTAAAAATGTCTCAAAAGGGCACCCATGGTTAATGTCCTTGCATTAAGTGCAGCTATACAGCTTTCGTGAACTCCCAAGAATCTACAGATGTAGTACAATAAATATTACTCCTAGAAAATATTTGTAAACTGCATTTTAGCTGGGCTGCTAAGGCTGGGACTGTGAGCTGCCTGGTTTCGCATTGCTCTTCCTGCCACCTCTCGCGGAACCCGCTTCGTTTGGGACTGTGCCACTGCCCTACTTTGAACATCGTTGCCAAGAGGATCCTATTGAGCGCCCAACTACCAACTTGGGGCGCTTGTTGGAGCAGGGCTGCGAGCGAGGGTGGGTGCAGGACTACAAGTCCCAGGAGCGCCCGCCCGTCTCGATTTCCAGCACCTGAGACGCTCTCCCTGCAGGCTCCTCCCCATTATCTCTGCTGTAAAACCTGCCTGGACCTGGGGCATCGTTGAATTCCTTCTCGCTGGGCTGCTAAGGCTGGGACTGCGAGCTGCCTGGTTTCGCATTGCTCTTCCCGCGGAACCCGCTTCGCGGGTCCCGCTTCGTTTGGGACTGTGCCACTGCCCTACTTTGGCGGTGCTCTTCATGGCCCTGTACGAGGAGCGTTACATTTACCGGAATAATCCCTTTCAACAAAATATCACTAAATGGTATCGTTTCATTGATGACATCTGGTGTCAATGGAAAGGGTCTGAAGAAATGCTTGCCCAATTCCATCAGTGGCTTAACACCAGACATCCAGATATAAAATTTACAGTAACATTCAGCAAAACATCCCTGACTTTTCTTGATGTGGTGGTTTTTCCCTATGAAAACAAATTGACAACCACCTTACATCGCACAGATACAGATAAGAACACGATCTTGCACTATGCAAGTTACCATCCCAAAAGCCTAAAATCCAACTTGCCGTACGGACAAATGTTGAGAATCCGACGGAATTGTTCTAGGAAGGAAGACTTCTTGATCCACTCTCAGATACTAAGTGACCAATTGCAACAGAGAGGCTATCCTCAAACTTTTGAAACACTCCACCACACGGGCATGGCACACCCCAAGGGAGGAATTATTGAATTCAAAGAAAGAAATCAAACCTCTTGAAAGGCCGGTATGTGTCACCACGTTTGGGCCATATACGAATAAGCTAAAATCCATTATTCGAAAGAATTGGCATCTAATCAAGAACTCAGAAGTTCCAATGGAGGAGCCATTGTTTGCCCTAAAAAAGAACAGAAGTATTGCACAGCACATAGTTAGAGCCGATCTGGGCATCAGCCAAGCTAAAGCTGATCTATGCACGCTATGGAGACTACCTCCCGTAACAGGCCACCATAAATGTGGCTCGTGTGTCTCTTGCCCCAACACAATAGAAGGTGAAGAATTCCTATTCAATAACACAAAATGGACACATAAAGGGTTCTCAAATTGTAAAACGACCAATGTCATATACGCAGTCATGTGCCCTTGTCCCAAGTTGTACATAGGGAAAACCACGCAAAGAGCTAATCAACGAATAGCTCAACACAGATCGAGAATCAAAAACAAAGTGCTGTCCGCGCCCATGGTCCAGCACTTTGTGGAACACAATCATAATGAGACAGATTTTAAGTGGACAATACTACAAGCCATGAAAGTCCCCCTAAGAGGAGGAAATATCGATGCCATGCTACTTCAAAAAGAAGCATATCTAATTTTAAAATTTAATTGTGTGATGGATGGCTTGAACGAAATGTCCGAACTACAAAGATCCAACTATTGAGCCCCCGGTGAACCCCACCTGTCCCAAAAACTATACACTGTGAGGAGACTAGAATTACAGCGCTGCACTTGTAGCCATGAGAACCACAACCTTCAGAAAATACCTTTCGGTAAACAAATGCGGAAAACCCGCAAAACTACATAGCCCACAATGCTGAGCAGCATATTTAAATAGGAAACCGCGTTTTGCTGAGCGTTGAAACTCGCCCTGAATACTGACAAACGGAGTGAGAGTCACGCGGCGCGTAGACCCCGAATTGCGTCGTCTGAAGACACGGACCAGGGTAAGATTCTCCCCGGTTACTGAACCGAAGCGTTAAGCAAAAAGAAATATGACCGCGTAGTAACGGCAACTATTGTTGTGCCCTTCTCCCCCACAGAAACCTGAATCATCGTAGAGTTGTCAATCGCGTAACCTGATACAAATATAGCAACGCTTGGGTCCCCCGCCGCAATGCGCACAAGTAAGCAGAACAGATAACAAACGCATACACAATTACAGCAGAAGTTTTGGACAAGAACTGATATTCAATTTCTGACCTTACAGAACATTAATCACCGCGGAACGCGCAGCGAAATTCCTAGACATGGTCACTGAGATGTAGTGAAGTATTAGACGAACAGACATACAAGTAAGTGTCAGTGCTCTAAAAATATACCGAACCAAAGACAATAAGTAGCGACAGAAGCCCAAAAACTTATAATCTTTACCTACCTTCACCCCCATTCAGGTAGTGGTGAAAACTTAAGTTTTACTTGATGCCCCGCCTAGAAAACAGCGCTCAACATTAATGCGAAACCAGGTAAAATCAATGCAAAGGCTCAGCCTGTTTATTAATTAGATGATATAATCCAGGGAAAAGGAGATACTAAATGTCCCTTAAATCTTACACCACAGGTACACAGCTCAGCCCTGATGAAGAACCCCATTGATTAAAGAGAAGGGTTTGGAAACGCGTCGGCTATCTGGCTGTTCAAAAGAGACGCATAAATAACATAAGGCAATGTATTCATAAGCAAATGTACCCGAATGAATTTAGGTGTACACGATTCACAGTTCCTTTTTTCACGTATCAAAAAGTTTGATTGTAACTGTTGATGAAAAATCTTTTCTATTTTGTTTTGTGTTTGAATATATTGAAAGTATTGTAATGAATGGAAAAAATGTGTTTAAACTGTTCCCACAGCTTAAGGAATGTTTTCTCACTCTGAAGATTGTAAAAAGATTAAATATATTTTGAAAAGTTGAAATATGATAAATACACACCCTCCTGAATCATTGAAAGGAAGGCTTACACCAGCTGAATAAATAAGCTTTGGTGTTTCAAACTCGAGCCCTGGCGCCCTTTTTTCTTCATTACTTCCCTACTTTGAACATCGTTGCCAAGAGGATCCTATTGAGCGCCCAACTACCAACTTGGGGCGCTTGTTGGAGCAGGGCTGCGAGCGAGGGTGGGCGCAGGAATACAAGTCCCAGGAGCGCCCGCCCGTCTCGATTTCCAGCAACTGAGACGCTCTCCCTGCAGGCTCCTCCCCTTTCCTATAAACTAAACAGACTGGCCCCGCTGCGCTGGAAAGCGCCGGGAGAAGCCCGGGACAAGGGCGGGAACGTCTGTGGCCGTCAGGGGCCTAAGGAGGCCAGGCTGGGCCACCCCCCTTACATTGTGAAAGCGGACCCGCGGTATAGTCACTACTCTTTGACATTGATTATAGCTCTATGCTACTAGTATCACACATGTATTAATGATTGTTGTGCCCTGTATGACTCTTTTTGTTTAGTTGGGTTTGTAATTGACTTCACCCTCAGGCTCCCTTTATATTGTTCTTTTGAACTCTTTTTATACGCCTAAAATGTCTTCACTTGAAACGAATCCCCTACAGGGCACGGCAGGGGCTCTCATTTTAGGCCCATTGGACAAGTTCTTTGCTAAGGTGAAGAGCGAAGTCGATAGGGAGATTACGCTTGCAGAGAAGCGAGCTGGGCGCCGTCTTTCCATCGAGTTGTTAAAACAAAGACCACTCCCCGCCCAGAAGGTGGACACAAGTACGGCAACAGATTTAATTAATTAAAAAGAACCTGATGCTGAGCCACTTAGTACAGATGGTATCCCGCTTATATTCCAGAACAACTACCCTGCCCAAAACGACATCATAGTCATTCCTGACCTTAATTCTTCTGAGTCAACCTAAAATTAGTTAATTGACCTAAGCACTCCCTTACCTAATGATGTAGCACCTCTCCACAATATAAATGTACCTTCCCCTATATTTACACCCCTAGGATCTGATTGTCATCCGATTACCACACTTGACAAAAAGTCTAAAAAATCTCCCATTAAGGGATCTAACAGTGCCTCTGGCTCACCACAGAGAAAGAGAAGAAGGAAGGGTGGAATCAAAAAGGGGAATAGACTTCCTATTAGTAATATGTACTCCTCGCACAAGATTACTAAAGAAGCGGGGGACGCGGACTCAATAGGGCATTTGACTGCCAAATCGATTTTTGTCCCAAGTTATGAAGGTCTATTAAATGATATTGACTGCCTTATCAAGGCTTTGATACTCCCACTCACTGAAAGGGTTATAAGGTTAGGACAGAAAATGGACCAGATCCTTCAAGGGCAAAAGGTAGCACCCTGTCACAAACCTGGCGACCAAAGTAATGTATACCCGCTAGTCAAACAGCCTCCTAACGACTTACCCAAGCAACAAACTGCCACTCCTACATTAATTAAAAAGCCCGCCGTAGTGAGACCTAACCCAGTGGCGCATACTAAACCCTCCACAGTTATTGATAATTCAAATAAGGAAAATCCCCATCCTCATTCGGGTACACAAAAAAGAGGCCATACCATAAAAGAACCCCCAAGCAGGCTTACCCAAACAACCAGAATAAGAACTAGAAACGTTGTCGATTTGCCCCCGGAATCCCTAAATTATGTAATCGTTCTCACAGGAGTCCCGACCACGCCAGATGGTAACCCAGAACACTATTCCAGTCTTAAAAATAAGGTCATTTACTGGCTGCAAAAAAAATAGACCACTCCCAACGCACCTAAATGGTTAGGCGATGTAAGTGGGTGGGATCTAGACCAAAGGACATCGAAGGGGATGTGATCATCGTCCATTTTAAAGACCATAGACTGGTCACATATATCAGTGACTGGTTCCCAGGGAGATGTGAGGGAGGAATCTCTACGCATAACTTGAGCTACTTCTATCCGGAAGCTCTTACGAAGCCCTCAATTAATAATAACCCATCAACGATGAATAGAAATCATCCTCCCCTAAATAAATGGAGATTTGAAGGCCCATATAGACCAAACCCAACTTTGAATCCAGCTCAAAGATTTTATAATGGAAATGACTCTTCTTTTTTCCAATCCATGCATACTCCCTATCCTCCTAAGATGTTTAGACCTCATGTACCCCACAGACCGGATTCATTTATGAACCCGGTTGGTGTAATGGCAGGGTTTTTGGCTCTATTTAGCAGTGATATAGACTTTAATCTTGCTCACATCTAGGATAGGTATTCTTAGCTTGTGTTGGCCCTTTTTAAGACCTTTTTTCCAGACCTAGAAGAGGATAGTTGCTTAATATGATGATAGATCCCTTATTCTTGACTCTAATCTGTCTATTGCCTATTGGCTTTGACATACTTGCTTATAGTAGACACATTGGTATGGTTTATGTAGGTATTCTGACAGAGCTAAGAGGTATTTCATCCCTTTCAGGCCTAGAACTAGAGGGACTCCATCTTGATGGAGCTGAGAGGCTTTTTAGAGTAAAGGTAAAGTTTATAGTTAAGGCTGTTGTTCGCCCTAAGCGAACCGGAGAGAACCGGCCAGAGCTGAATCTAATCAGGAATTGTTCCCGGGCTCAGGTCTCTAGACGAAACAAGCAGACCGGTCACTGTGGGAGCGTCTAGCGCAAGGAGCCTGGTGCATGGGATTGGTGGGAGGAAGCTGCTGGCTGGAACTTTCCATGAGGAAACAGCATTCTATATCAGTGAAGTGCAGAGGCGGAGTCAGGGAGTCGAGTGGAATTGGAGGAGCGGAGAGGAGTCAAGCTGGAGTGGTAGAAGAGTGAGGAGCTGTTGGAGTAGGAGAGAGAGAGAGGGTTCAAGCTAGAGAGAGCTGAGTTGAATTGGAGGAGCAGAGAGTGTTGGTAGAGTTGGAGGAGTGGAATTGCAAGAGGAGAAGAGACAGGACATGCTTGGGACAGAGAGAAGACAAGCAGACAGTCAGTGAGCTGGAACTGAAGGAAGCAGTTACTTATCAGGAGGAGGTGTGAATAGCTGGAGTCTGAAGTAATGCCTTTTAGAAGAGACGGAGGAGAGATCGTGGATTAACCTGTGGGAGCAGCTGGAGTCAATTGGACATTGGCACAGAGACATTTAAAACAGAGTGAACAAGCTAGTGGAATGAAGAGTATCAGAGCGGCAGAAACCATTAGGCTGAAGCTGGAAGGTGGAGAGAGTCCGTGGGGGAGAGAAGTCCAGTGCAAAGTGATCAGCGCAGAGGTGTATCCAAGAGTGCAGGAGAGAGAGAGTCTGAGATGAGCCAAGGCACAGACGAGAGAGGAACCCAGATGACAGCTAGAACAAGACTTCACACTAATCAGGTGATATCGGTCCTGTCATATTAGTTTACTTTACACTTACATCTTAATCTTGTCTTTATTCCCTAGGCTATTGTATTGCTAATCCTTTTCCTTGCAGCGGTGTGTTCTATCTATAGTCTTTGTCAGTTACATGTGGATGTGTCCATTACAATACAGATCTGTGTAGGTGTTTATATTGTTAATAAAAACAGCCCTAGTTCTTAGTGAACTGAAATGTGCCTTGTATTCTTGTTCAATTGGGGTAAATGGAGTTCCTAGTTGAGAGTTGTTTGCGTGAACGGATGTTCAATCCCGATCAGGTAAGTGGTGATCAAATAAATAGGGAGCGAGTGGACCTTTGATGCCAGGAGCAGAAGGCACATATTATTAATTGGCTAACTCCTAATATTGTAGTAGCAAGCCCTTAGTGAATAGGGAGAGAGAGACTTCCCAACATATAACTGAAGGTGTTCATAGGAATGTGGTCGTCGTTGATATACGATTCAGAAAAGGGGGTGGTGATGAACAGAGTGTCTGAATTAAGCAGACCACTCTTACCCAGTACAAAGATCAGGGCTTGATCCATCACCGTTATTTATCTCACTGCACCATCCCAGCTCAGAACCTGGCTATATGCAAATCAGTCTGTCCCTGGCCCAGTGCATCATGGGAACAGGGCAGACTAAACTACCAAGCCAATTCTTCACCAGAAAGGAGACCAGCTACCGGGGACCGGTTTCTGGCATTTCAGCCGTCTTCGGCCCGGCTTGCTTGAATCCTGATGGTGCAGTGAGAAAGGGACTCATGTCTGAGTATACCCTGCCACACCTATAGTGGCCAAAAACGATTCAGAAAAGGGGGTGGTGATGAACAGAGTGTCTGAATTAAGCAGACCACTCTTACCCAGTACAAAGATCAGGGCTTGATCCATCACCGTTATTTATCTCACTGCACCATCCCAGCTCAGAACCTGGCTATATGCAAATCAGTCTGTCCCTGGCCCAGTGCATCATGGGAACAGGGCAGACTAAACTACCAAGCCAATTCTTCACCAGAAAGGAGACAAGCTACCGGGGACCGGTTTCTGGCATTTCAGCCGTCTTCGGCGTTAATGAGAGCGTTGGGGAGGATTACCAGCGTGTAGATCTGCCGGATTGTAGATCGTTTGGAAAAGAGAGCATTGGGTTCTGCAGGCCCGTGTGTAGACACACCGGATTGTGTGTCATATCTGCCCTGGGGTAGATCAGTCTGGGTCTGAGTGGCCGCGAGACTAACTGATGTGAATAAGATATGGTAGAAAACCTATGTATGTTTATTGCTATTTCCCCACCCTTAGGTACGACTTATACATATATATATCTATATCCATTGTGAATACGTTCTAAGGAGGGAGGTGAGTACGTTCTGGCTGGGTTAGAGGGGCCCCCAGGGGCTGAGCAGAAAATCCGGCCATTACAGTTGTTCACAACTCTCACAGCTGGAATAATAATTTCTGTTTCCCACCAATGTACCCAAACCAACCATTGCCTAACTACAACAACTCCTATGTCAATAATTCCAGGGATTACTTCCACACCCATAATCCCAGGGATATTTGGGACATACCTCTGTCTAATTTATTCCATCCTTTCTCTGGACTGGATGAGAATGAATGACTTAATGTAACATGTACAAGGGAAAAACCGCCTGATAGGTACCTGACGCGTGGCTGCGCTACAGGTCAAGCTGATTCAGCCAGCACACTCGAGGAGCAATGGATAAGCAAGAAATCTGTGGAATATATAAAGAGCCCTACTTTGGATCCTAACCCTGTTCTTTACCAATCCCAGTTACCCATAAATGATTGTAGTTTTGCTATCTCCATGATAACAGTGGCCACACCACATGCACCCCTCCCGCATGCTCTTAATTCAAAGGAGAAACCTGAATGCAACCAAGTCGACCCTAGCAAGGTTTTTCACTCGCTGCTTTCGTGGAATGTGGCGGGTCTTGGAAGCAAAATTACCCATAAGCCCTGGTTAGATTTCATCCAAAATCATGGAATACTCTGCCTCCAAGAGACATGGCTTCTTGAGGAAGCACACCTGCTAGGATATCAGACCTTTCATTCCCCGGCTATTCCATCAGCACAGGGACACAACAAGGGAGGACTTTGTATTTATGTCTCAACTACTGTGGATGTTAAAGTATACAAATTATTCTCTAACCAGCACTTTCAAATATTAACATTCAAGTGGGGTCTTATTCAGAATATTGTATTAGTGAACTTTTATAATAACATGTCAAGCAGTGAGATGGAGCCCACTATGGCAAAAATGATGAGTTGTATTACTCGACTTGCTGAAGACCTTGTAGGGGAAAAAAGGATTGTGTGGGTGGGGGATTTTAATTGTACCATTTGTTCGTTTACCGAAACAGACTTGTGTGGTCTGTCAGATTACGGGGAGGATGGTCCCATACATTTTTCTCACACCAAGATGGGGTCCCTCCTTAATGGTATTGTTTTTAATTTTGATTTTTCATTTGTCAACCAGACTTGTTCACCACCTGTTCCATTTGAGCCAACTTTTAATGGCAGAGGCTGTAATTCGACAATTGATTTCGCCTTAATCACCCCTGTCAACTCAGGATTTATAACCTCCTGGGAAGTTGGGAAAGATCTATCGAGCGATCACTATCCATTGATTATTGGTGTAAATGTCACAGGGCTTCACCGTAAGAAAGGGACTGTATGCACCTATCCATATAAGATCAATTTAACTAAAACCAACGGATATGTTGTTAAATGGGAAAAAATTGACCCCCGAGTGTACCTGCAGAACGTGCTTACATCATGTGCTGCTGATGTTGTTGCTTGTCTGGAGGAACACAATGACCCAAAGAACGTAATGACTGCTTTCTCAAAAATACAGCATTACATTAAAAATCTGCTGGTTCGAGTGCCTAAAGGAAATATCAAAAGGCCCGAAGGGTGGTTCAATGGAAAGTGCACTAAGGCACTGAAAGATCTAAAAAGAGCCCTGTCCTTAAAACCGAAAAATCCAGCCTTAATACGTGAGACCAGGAGAGTATACAAATCATCTATTAAAGAAAGAAAGTTGACTTTGAAAAAGGAAGCATGGGAATCATTGATAGAGGCATCAAGGCAGAAGAACAGTTCTCTTTTCTGGAGGGCGGTAAAATCTTTATACCAGCCAATGGATAGTGTTAACACTATGGATTTAGCCATAACGGGTGAAAGGTGGTTAAGCCATTTTAGACAATTGTATAACCACACAATCTCTGGAGACAGTATAACACCATCAGGGGTGTGCCCATTTACAGAAAAGGGAGTATATAACAGTGGCTCAGAATATCCCCCAGTCCATCCATTCCCTATAGACTTATTATTTACCATTGAGGAAGTTTATGATGCCATTAGGGAAAGTGCAACAGGCAAAGCCGCAGGACCAGATTGTATGCCGGTAGATGTCTATAAAGCAGAGCCGGACTTCTGGGCTCCCTTGCTCACAAATGTTTTAAATAAGGGAAATCAGAGTGGGTTCATTGATACCTGGACTGATGCTATTGTGGTCCCTATATTTAAAAAAGGTAACGGGGATGACCCCACCTGCTATAGGCAGATATCCCTACTGGATGGACTAATGAAGGTGGCTGGAAGAATTATCTTAAAGAGAATACAGCTTTGGGAGGAAGACCATAATGTTGTTTCCCACTTACAGTACGGGTTCAGAAAAGGAATAGGGACAATTGAACAGTGCCTAAATTTATCCCTCCTTGTCTCCAAGTATACTCACGTCAAACGCAGAGCTCTTTTTATAACTTTTATCGATCTCAGCTCCGCGTTTGACTGTGTTGATCATATATTGCTGTGGGCAACACTGGGTGAACTGGGTATTGATAACCGCATCATTACTTTTATTAAAGAGCTCTATAAAGATGCAGGGGCAAGAGCTAGGTATGGTAAACAGGGGGAATGTATAGAGAAATTCCCGATTACTAGAGGGGTGAGACAAGGCTGTATTCTGGCCCCGCTGCTCTTCACATACTATATTAATTCAATCTGACAGCATCTTTTAACCCTACCTAATGATTATCCAACTGTTAAAGGCTCACCGGTCCCAATTTTATTATATGCCGACGATGCGGCTATAATGTCCCAGACCAAAGTTGGTCTACAAAGGGCGGTAACCAATTTCGCGTGCTATATGAGGGCTAGAGGCCTCAGAGTTAACATCTCGAAAACATTCACGATGCTTTTACCCGGAAGATTTATAGAGCTCCTTGTACCATATTCCTAGATGATCAAAAAATTGTAACTACAGATACATTTTGTTATCTAGGCGTTCTGTTTGATAGACGGTGCCGCTGGCAGGCAGCGATAGCCGCTAGGAAGCTGGCCTATAGCCGCACAATAGGCGTCTTGCGTGTTTTTTCCGATAGAACTGGCGGCAAGCCTAATAAGGAGCTGATCCAGATTTATCGGGCTAAATGCGTCTCTACGGCCACCTATGGCGCGGGCATATGGGGTATTGAGAAAGACCACTCCCTACAGAGCTGCGAAAACCAATTAATTTGCTACCTTTTGGGAGTGGCCAAAAGTACCGCCACGTACATGTCACATATCGAGGTAGGAGTTACATATCTCAATGACATCATTAAGATGTCCCCCATTTTGCTTTGGCATAAAGTGTGGGTTACACATGAAGCCAGTTTCAATAGAGATCTCATCAAAGACTGTCTGGCTTTAGACGGGGCAGCCAATGTTAAATGGTTATCTTATGTGAGATCCATGCTTACTGATCTGGGCCACCCAGAGTACTTTGATAATCCTAGAACCCTGGATGGACTATCAAGATCAGCCTTGAAAAAAATGATAACCATTCACCTAGAAACTGTTAGATGGAACAGCGAAAAATCAAGGCGCACAGTATTAAATTACCAGGAAATCACACCAACTGAGGGTTTACAAACTTACCTCGTTCTGGTACAGAGCCCATTCCTTTGAATGTTGTTGACTCGCTTGCGTCTGGGCATTTTTTTCCGCATGGTTACCCTACCTAATGTCAATGACTGGTCCTCTAACAAATTAATATGCCCTTGTGATACCATCTCGGTGCAATCTAACATTCATATCATGTTTTTTGCAAACTATATACGAACCCCAGAAAACAATTTTTGATGCCGTTATTAAAACAATGGGGGTTACGAAAATGTAGACCAGCATATCAAAAAATGTTAGTTAGAAGGAGATCATATTATTTACGCCGTCTCATGTTTTTTAAAAACGGTAATGATGTACAGAAAATCTTTGTGTTAAATTTTCTCCCTGTGGTTCATCGTTGCCTGCCACTAATGAAATGTTTGTATTCCACGGTTTTTTATTCTGTTTTACATGAAATATTCTCAATGATTAAGTAAGCGTCTATTTTGTATCGATTATGTATACGATACTTTTAATCGTTGTATGTATAAATGTTTTTGTAGTGCTTTTATGATTTTACTTGAAAAATCGAATAAAGCTTACTTTATTTACTTACTAGCATGAGCAAATATGCATGTGTTTGCAAGTTCACTTTACCACCAACCACTTTTTTTCCCAACTCTGAAAGGTTCACGTCTGCCATTGTCGGGAGTGAAATTCCAACATTTCTCAGTACAGCAAAAGATTAGAGAAGAGTTGTTTAAAACCTTAAAGCATGCACATTAGCAAGTTTGCAGACTCAAAAGGGCATTGTTACCCTGGAACCATTGCTTACCACTACCTTCATCCCCAGTATGTAGATCTGCGGAAATGTGGCAACATAAGGGGAATGCAAGTGTTCAAACACTACTATGGTAAGAGCGCTGGCATAATCAGAGAGGCTAAATCAGAGCTCCAATATAATGAGATTGCTGGCATATTTATCGCTGCACTACATAGCACCTAAGGGGCATGTGGATTTTGTTACAGGACAAGTAGATTTATGAAGCAACCTGCTCCATGGACAAGTAGTTATTTTATGAAATTCCACATCCCTGCATATACAGCAATTCTCCTTGTACTGCCTCTCATCCATTGGACAATGTAGAACCTTACAACATGACCCACATGTTGCATGCACCACCACCACCCCTAACTCATACACCATCCACCCTAAACAGACGCAAACAAAATAAACAACATACGCTCTTCACAACTTAAAATCACCATGTCTACGGCACAACAAGGCTACTCTACAAAAACAACACAGCACACCAACTCACTCTCAACCACCATATCCACCATCTACACACGCAGCCCTATCAAAATGCCTTTTTAGCCTGCTGGACGAGGAATACAATACAGAACAACTACACTAGTGCTATCCTTGTACAGCTAATACCAGCACTAAGGACACACCTGCTACAAGTCCACAAAACACTGCTCCCTGATTTCCAAAACAAACTCGCACCATCATCAAAACACAATCTCTAAACTGCCTACTAATAAATGCTTGATCACTCTAAAAAAAAAAAACCAAGCATCACATCTAGAACCTTCTCACTGACGCACAACCTGACTTACTCACAAGCATCACATCTAGAACCTTCTCACTGACGCACAACCTGACTTACTCTTCATATCTGAATCATGGTTGGGAGATGACATGGCTCCATTGTTACATGAAGCTATTCCTCTATGTTATCAAACTATCACACAAAATCGTACAGGGAGAAGAAGAGGTGGCCTAGCTGTTTTATTCAAGCAAACATTAAATATCACTAAAGCTGACGACTTCTCCTTAAAAGGTTGTGAGGACCTCTTCACCAGATACAACCCTACACCACCATCTTTCTCCTTTAACTTCCTACTCTATTACAGACCTCCACCTAGCAGTGCTACATTCGCAGATACATTTCTAGATGCAGTTTTAAACCTGATAACAGTACACTCTAACCTATGCATTCTTGATAACCTAAACATTTGGTTTGACATTAAACCGATAGTCCACAAACCCACACACATCACTGGACACATCCTAGATGCCATTTTTGCAAAACCAGAAATAGGTAGTGGTAAAGGGTACTATAGGGACATAAAAGCTTACACTGACATGTCCACACCTTTTAATATTGTGCACCCTGTGCCTGAGCTTAGGGGGGCCTTCCCTAGGGGTAACTGGCATACATTAAAATGTTGCATTACTTTGACACACATGGTAAAGGCAAAGTTGAGTTTGAGCAGTTTGCTCTGCTCCTGAAGTCTGAGGTGGTAGGCCTGCTGTCAGTAGGTTACTTGGGCCACTCCAGGTGGCACAGGCTGTGCTTCAGGCCCTGGGGACCCCTGTAGCACCTATGGCCTGGGTACCACTTGTACCATATACTAGGGACTTATAAGGTGTTAACCCCTTCGCTGCTAGGACTTTTCCCCTCCTGTGCTAAGCCTTTTTTTGGCGATTTGGAGTAGTGCGCGCTTAGGCCCCTGTAACGTTTTGACCACATAAGGTATCCACGCCAAATTTGCGTCCTTGTCTTCCACATTATGTGGATTCTAAAGGTGCCCAGGGTTTGTGGATTCCTTTGGAGGGGTCCCAGAAATTAAGCAAAATACAGTGAAAGTTTAGTTTTTTTCAGAAAAATGGGAAAAACGGGCTGCAAATGAAAGGCACTGGGTTTTTCCCTGCAAATGTTATCAAAAAAGGGTTTGTGGGGCTGAAATCTCAATTGTCTCAGCTTTTAGGGAAATACAGTCTTTTGTCAGAGAACCAACATTTTTCATACAGTTTTGGCATTTTTCTGGGACATAGATTATTTTTGCTATTTTTAGAGCTTTCAACCTCCTTCCAGTTAATGGTAGAAATGAGTTTGAAAGCAATAATGGATCCTGGACAGCTATACATTCTCAAAGTAGACCAAATTCTGAATTCAGAAAGGGGCCATTTGTCTAAATCCATGAAGGTTTCTTTATAGAAACGATCAGTTAAATATTGGAATAATTGAAAATCTGTTGAAAAAAACAGCCTTTTGTCTCAACGTTTTCACCTATAACTTCTTGTAATTTTGACAGCTCTTGGAAAGCAATATACCGTTACATCCGTTTGACCTTCCTGGTTGTGGGGATTTATAGGACTTGTAGTTTCACCAAGAACCCGACGAACCCAGAGCCAAAAACTGAGCAGCAACTTGCAATGGTATTTTTATTATTTACTGGGTATAGAGCAATTATTTTTGGAAAATGTATACATGGAAAAATCGGTATGAAAGACACCTATGTATTTCTGAATTGGGTACAAATTATAGAGTTTAGAAACCGTATATATTTGCACATTTTCAAATTTGGGAATACTCATACTAGCATGAGAATTATTGGTCATTTTTCAAAAATATTTTTTTTTACACAATGTCTTCCATTGGGAGGGAGAAATGCATGAAAACTCAATAGGTAATAACAGTTGATTTACAAATCTGAATTACCCTAAGTCTCCCGATAAAAACGGTACCTCACTTTTGTGGGTCGGCCTTGTGTCTGCGACAGGAAACGGCGCAAAATGCAACGTGGTCACACCTCAATTTTGCAGTTAAAAATTGACCCTTTTATGGCAAAGTGCCTAGCTGTAGTTTTTGCACCCTAGCTCTGCCGGCACCTAGGGAAACCTAGCAAACCTATACATTTTGGAAAACTACACACCCAGGGGAATTCAGAATGGGGCGACTCGACTGCCTACCACCAGGCTCTGTTACCCAGAATTCCTTGCAAAGCTAATAAATTGACAAACAAAAGCGCATTTTCCTCACATTTCTGTGGTGGAAAGTTCTGGAATCTGCCTGGATCAACAAATTTACACCCACCCTGCGTTCCCCCCGGTCTCACGATAAAAATGGTACCTCACTTGCGTGGGTAGGCATAGTGGCTGCAAGAGGAAAAGGCCCAAATCGTATGGTGGAGACTTAAATATTACCTTTAGCAAAACTACCTTGTTTTTTTGGGGGGGAGGCGGCCATCTTTAGAAACTACCAAACCCTAACAGTTTTGCAAACTAGACACCCGGGGGAGTCCATGGAGGTATGGCATGCGTGGGTCCCCAACGTTTTCCTACCCAGAATTCCCTGCAAACCTTAAAATTAGGTTAAAAGAAACACTTTTCCATATATTTTTTCGTGGGATCTCCGTGCCGACACAAATATCCTACCACCATGCGTTCCCTTTGTCCCCCAGAGTAAAATGATACCTCACTTGTGTGGGTGGACCAAAGCGGAACAGGCCCAAAATGTAGTTTTAAGAAATTGTAGTTTTTGGGGCTGTCAAATTAAGCACATAGAAGTCTACTGTTTTAGGGTCATCCTAGTCACAGGCCTTTGGCCCATCCACACAAGTGAGGTATCATTTTACTCGGGAGAACAAGGGGAACGCTGGGTGGTAGGTAATTTGTGCCGGCACGGAGATCCCACGAAAACATTTATGGAAAAGTGGTTTTTTAACATAATTTTAAGGTTCGCATGGAATTCTGGGTAGGAAAACGTTGGGGGACCTACGCATGCCATGCTTCCCTGGACTCCCCTGGGTGTCTAGTTTTCAGAACTGTTTGGGTTTGGTAGTTTCCAAAGATGGCCGCCGAGCCCTGGGCCAAAAACTCAGGTTCCCCCCAAATAAACGAAAATAGTTTTGCTAAAGGTATTTTTTAAGTCTCCACCGTACGATTTGGCCCTTTTCCTTTTGCAGCCACTGTGCCTACCCACATAAGTGAGGTACCATTTTTATCGGGAGACCAGGGGGAACGCTGGGTGGGAGGAAATTTGTGTGAGCCCAGTGATGCCACGCTTTCCCACACAAAGTGTGAAAAAACTGATTTTTTTCAGCTAAAATTGAGGTTTGCAAGGGATTCTGGGTAATGGAACGTTGGAGGATCCATGCAAGCTATACCTCCTTGTCAAAACCACCAGCTTTTGCAAGAGGGGTTACCTGGGTTTTTAGCCCCTTGCTAGACGGCCATCTAGGGAAACCTACCAAACCCACACATTTCTGAAAAGTAGACACCCGGGGGCATCCAAGGAGGTATAGCTTGCGTGGATCCTCCAACGTTCCTTTACCCAGAATCCCTTGCAAACCTCCATTTTAGCTGAAAAAATCATTTTTTTCACACTTTCTTGTGTGGGAAAGCGTGGCCCCGGGCCAAAAACTCAGGTGCCCCCCCCCCCCCCCCCCCAAAAAGAAGGTAGTTTTGCTATAGGTTATTTTACATTCTCCACCATATGATTTGGGCCTTTTCCTGTTGCAGCCACTATGCCTACCCACGCAAGTGAGGTACCATTTTTTCCGGGAGACCTGGGGGAACGCGGGGTGGGTGGAAATTTGTTGATCCACGCAGATTCCAGAACTCTCCACCACAGAAATGTGAGGAAAATGCGATTTTTTTTTTTTTTTTTTTTTTTTTTTTTATTTTGAATTTTTTTGGTCCATTTTTAAGGTTTGCAAGGGATTCTGGGTAACAGAACCTGGTGGTAGGCAGTCGTGTCACCCCATCCTGAATTCCCCTGGGTGTCTAGTTTTAAAAAATGTACAGGTTTGCTAGGTTTCCCTATGTGGCAGCTGCGCTAGGGCCCAAAATCCACAGGTAGGCATATTGCTAAAGACAAATCCGTGCCTAGTTGACTATCTGCTGCCCTGGGGGGAAGATTTCGGGGCTGGGGTTGCCCCGATATGCCCCCAAGGGGGGCAGAAACAGTGTGGCTATATTTTTTGGGGGATGGGGGCATTGGTATGCCCATTCTGGGCATCCCCCACCCCCACACATAAAAAAAGCCAGCGTAATCGTTGGCGTCAAGTGGGCTTTTTGCCCCCCCCCGGGGGGCAGATTTGGGGCTACTGCACCCATCCTCCCTCCAGGGGGGCAGAAAGTCTGTCATTGTTGCGGGTGGGGGGGTTGGGGTATTGGCATGCCTGTTTTGGGCAGCCCCCAACCTAGGTAAAATGTGCCCAAAAATCCAGTGTGTCTGGTGTTTTTTTTGCCCCCCCAGGGGGGGCAGATTGGGGCTACTGCCCCATCTGTCCCCGGAAGGGGCAGGAAGGCTGTAATTTTAGCGGGGTAGGGGGTGGGGCATGGGCATGCCAGTTTTGGGCAGCCCCACCCTATTTCAAATTTGCCTCCCCAAAAAATCCCTGGCGTCTAGTGGGCTTTTTGCCACCCCGCCAGGGCGGATTCCGGGGAAATGCCCCATCTACCCCCAGAGGGGTCAAAAAGTCCACTAGACGCCAGGGAGATTTTGGGGCAAATTTTGATTAGGGTGGGGGCATTGGCTTGCCCTTCTTGGGCAGACCCCACCCTAATAAAAATGTGCCTAACAAAATCCCTGGCGTCAAGTGGGCTTTTTGCCCCTCCCCGGGGGGGCAGATTCGGGGCTACTGCCCCCATCCTCCCTCCAGGGGGGCAGAAAGGCTGTCATTGTTGCGGGTGGGGGGTGGGGGCATTGGCATGCCTGTTTTGGGCAGCCCCAACCTAAGAAAAATGTGCCCAAAATCCCTGGTGTCTAGCGGGCTTATTGCCCCCCCAGGGGGGCAGATTGGAGGCTACTGCCCCATCTGCCTCCCAGGGGGGGGGGCAGGAAGGCTTTAATTGTTGCGGGGAGGGTGTAGGGGCATGGGCATGCCCGTTTTGGGCAGCCACACACTATATCATATTTGCCCCCTCAAAAAATCCCTGGCGTCTAGTGGGCTTTTTGCCCCCCCTGGCGGGGCAGATTCGGGGTTAATGCCCCCAACTGCCCCCCAGGGCGGGCAGAAAGTCCACTAGACGCCAGGGAGTTTTTGGGGCAAATTTTGATTAGGGTGGGGTCTGCCCAAGACAGGCATGCCAATGCCCCCTCTCTAATAAAAATTTGCCTAAAAAAATCCCTGGTGTCTAGTGGGCTTTTTGCCCCCCCCAGATGGGGCAGATTGGAGGCTACTGCCCCATCTGCCCCTCAGGGGGGGGCAGGAAGGCTTTAATTGTTGCGGGGAGGGTGTAGGGGCATGGGCATGCCCGTTTTGAGCAGCCACACACTATCATATTTGCCCCCTCAAAAAATCTCTGGCGTCTAGTGGGCTTTATGCCCCCCCTGGCGGGGCAGATTCGGGGTTAATGCCCCCAACTGCCCCCCAGGGCGGGCAGAAAGTCCACTAGACGCCAGGGAGTTTTTTGGGCACATTTTGATTAGGGTGGGGTCTGCCCAAGACAGGCATGCCAATGCCCCCTCTCTAATAAAAATTTGCCTAAAAAAATCCCTGGTGTCTAGTGGGCTTTTTGCCCCCCCAGATGGGGCAGATTGGAGGCTACTGCCCCATCAGCCCCCAGGGGGGGCAGGAAGGCTGTTATTTTTGTGGGGGATGGGGTGGGGGCATAGGCATGTCAGTTTTGGGCAGCCCATCCAAATTCAAATTTGCCCGCAAAAAAATCCCTGGTGTCTAGTCGGCTTTTTGTCCCCCCCGGCGGGGCAGATTGGGGGGTAATGCCCCCATATGCCCCCCAGGGGGGTCAAAGTCCACTAGACGCCAGGGAGTTTTTTGGGCAAATTTTAATTAGGATGGGGCTGCCCAAAACGGGCATGATAATTCCCCCACCCTAATTAACATTTGCCCAAAAAATCCCTGACCTCTACTGGCCTTCTTGCCCCCCCCCGTGGGCAGATTGGGTGCTAATGCCCCCATCTGCCCCCTCGGGGGGCAAAAAGGCTGTAATGTTTGTGGGGGAGGGGTAGGGGCATTGGCATGCCCATTTTGGGCAGCCCCCACCCTAATTCAGGTTTGCCCCACAATATCCCTGGCGTCTAGTGGGCTTTTTGCCCCTTGAGGGTGCAGATTGGGGGCTACTGCCTCCATCTGCCCCCCGGGGGTCAGAAAGTCTGTAATGGTGTTGGGGGGTGGGGGCATTAGCTTGCCTGTTTCGGGCAGGCCCCACCCTAAAAAAAGTGAAAAAAAAATCCCTGGTGCATAGTGGGCTTTCTGCCACCCGGGGGGGGGGGGCAAATTGGGGGCTACTGCTCCCATTTGCCCCCCAGGGGAGCAGAAAGGCTGTAATGGTGAAGGGGGGTGGGGGCATTGGCGCGCCCTTTTCGGGCAGCCCCGACCCTAAAAAAGTGCCCCCCAAAAAATTCCCTGGTGTATAGTGGGCTTTCTGCCCCCCCGGGGGGGCAGATTGGGGGGCTATTGCCCCATCTGCCCCCCAGGGGGGACAGAAAGACTAAATACCATAAATTTATTTATGGGGGGAGTGAAGGCCCTTGCCCAATGGGCCGCTCCCCCCTCCCTGGTGTCTAGTGGGTGGATCCCTGCTTGGGGATAGACCTCCTGGGGCGATCCCCAAGCAGGGATCCACTCGGGAGGGGTACCATTGGAAAGGGGAGATTCTCCCCTTTCCAATGATACCTCTCCCATCTTTCTACGTGCTCAGGGGGCTGAGATAGCCCACTGAGCATGTAGAAAGTGAAACTGAAATGAGCATAAAGACTCCATTTTAGTATCGGTTTGTGTTCAATGACGACAGCGCGACGTGCGCGCTGATCGTCACTGAACAGAAACCAGGGAGGGGGTCACGGGAGCTGGGGAAGCTCTTCCCCCAGCTCCCAAGGTCAGAGGGGTGAAAAGGAAATCCCTCTGCTGTCTGCAGCAGAGGGATTTCGTGCCCCTGGCCTCATGATGGAATGGTTCCGTCATCGGCACAGGAGCACCGATGCTCATGACGGAACCATTCCGTCATAAGCATGGAAGGGGTTAAAGTCCTTTCTAATTTGGGTAACCAATTCACACTTTTTATTTTTAGGTAGAGAGCACTGGCACTGGGCCCTGGTTAGCAGGCTCGAGTGAATTGCCAGTTGGAAATCAGCATCTAGTAGTCCAAATGGGGGCAAAAAGTGGGGGGACTTCTGCCAAAGATCCTTATTTTCTTACATTGACAAGTTGGTGAGATTCTTGAAATGGCTGGATAAAGCATCCTGAGTGGTACATGCAACCTTACAAAACAAGCCTTTACAATGCAACGGTTTCGCCTTTGCAAAAGTTAGAGCTATTGACATTGTAAATGACAAAATTGTCATTTATGTGTTGGTTTTGAAAACGGATAAAAAAATGGCATTTTCATTTACAATGCCAATAGCTTAATCTCTTGCAAATGCCACACACAGACCCACACCTACACACACACAGACCCACAACCCACACCTACACACACAGAGCCCCCCACACACACAGAGCCACACTTATGTCTACTATAGTCAACAAAAACGTGTCCCATCAAAACAAAGATAGAAGGGCTCATGTCAAAATAGAGGATGCTCTTCCAAAACGACTACTCAGTTTTCAAAATTTCAGCCATTATAGCTTTGAAACATGTTTGACATCTTAGTACACAGTACTTTGACTGACAGAACAAGTTCAGGTTGCCCAAAAAAGGGAGGCACCTCTTCGCTTCAGAAATGCGTCCAAAATGACAGCCTCTAGCACTCGTGACACGCTGAGGTCGCGGCCTCCGCAATTAGCATATAAACTGATAGAAAACTGCATGAATTAAAAAGCTTTCCAGAAATGCCGTATGATAGCGTGGAAAGCCGGGTCAAATGCGGTGTCAGCGGAAACAGGCCGCAGTGACAGCAGTGGGAAGAGCCCGGGGGAGGGAGGCTGACAGTGCCTGGAACGGCAGCTCAAGAAACGAAACCTAGTGCCACTGACAGCTACCCACGTGTGAGTGCCGGTGGGGGCGCAGTTATCAACCGGTAAGATCCACGGTCGGAGGCTACAGAGCTACCTTTAGGCACACACATCTGCTAGAGGTGCCGGGCCCACTCTCTCGCAGCATTAGCACATGTTTCACGTTTTGTCTGTGTTCCAGCACTGTGTCAAATGAAAATGTGATACCAGATCTTACGTAATCTTGTAAAGAAGCAGATAATATTTACAAGAGGCCTCTAATACTTCCCAAAGTTCTATCCAGATTTCTTAGTGGTATTTACCTCACGCACGGCTGCCTTTACTGTTTGAAGATGCCCTCCAGGTACCAGACGTTAGAAACAATTTCTATCCAAGTACTTGGTAAACAAGTGGGGCCGGAGACACGGACAGCTGGAGGGGGGGTGGGGGGCGGGAACGGGCATACGGACAGCGGGAGGGGGGGCGGGAACGGACACTTACCTGCATTAAGGTGAAAAATAGCAACTCGGAACACGGCCTGCAGTGCCACGGATATTAGATCAGAATGGGATAACTCTAAGATTGCGGGCAGTGGGAGAGAAGGACAAAAATAGTCGAATTTAAACTTTTATGAGCCAATGATGCTCAGCTGGCGAAGTGTCCTACATGCAGCGATGCCTGGCCTTGATAAATATGGGAACAACTGATGCACAAAGAAATCTGGCACGGCTGGTGGACACAGTGTTTTGCTCTCTTCTTTCGGAAACCATTCAAGCATTTTCCGGAACATTGGCAGATGTTTCACATTTTGTCCGTGTTCCCGCACTGTGCCAAATAAAAATGTGATACCAGATCTTACATAATCTTGTAAAGAAGCAGATATTTACAAGAGGCCTCTAATACTTCCCAAAGTTCTATCCAGATTTCTTAGTGATATTTACCGCACGCACGGCTGCCTTTACTGTTAGAAGATGCCCTCCAGGTACCAGAACTTGGTAAACCAGTGGGGCCGGAGACCCGGACAGCGGGAGGGGGGGCGGGAACGTGCACACGGACAGCGGGAGGGGGGGCGGGAACGGGCACACGGACAGCGGGAGAGGGGGGCGGGAACGGGATAAAAAAAAGTAGTAAAAGTAGTAAAAAATGCTGCTTACCTGCAAATCAAGGAAAGTGAAATCGCGCAGCCCACCCCTGCAAAGCACACTTTGGAAATGCAGCAAACATGCCGAGACAAAAAAAACAAGCATTTACAATGCAACGGTTTCGACTTTGTAAAAGTTAGAGCTATTGGCATTGTAAATGACACATTTTGTATTTATGTGTTGGTTTTGAAAACAGATAAATAAATGACATTGTCATTTACAATGCCAATAGCTTAATCTCTCACAAATGAGAGACCTATTGCATTTGCACACACACACAGAGCACAAACACACACACAGAGCCACACACACAGAGCCACACACTGACAGAGCCACAAACACACACACACAGAGCCACCCACAGAGTCATTCATATAGAGCCACCCGCATACACAGAGCCACCTACACAGAGCCACCCTCACACACAGCCACCTACACAGAGCCACCCTCACATGGAACTGCACTAATCTGTCATCATCACTCAGGTGACCTCGGAATTGGATTACTGCAATTCTCTATACCTCATCATTAATGCCTCCTGCATTAATCAGCTTCAAATAGCCCAGATTGCAGCAGCCCGATTGGCCCTTAACACTTCTCGGTCAAGGATGGGATTTGTTCCCTTCACTGGCTCACCATAATAACAAGGTATGAAGCGCTATAAGAAGGCACGTTGCTGATCTTATTAATATGTGCTGAGAGAGCTCCACGCACAATATGGGAGAGTTTGCTTCACCTCTCGGGGACCATGTGTCCGAGTCATTGTCTTGCGTGTGCTCCACACTCAGCTGGGGGAATCTGACACAGTTCTGCTGGACACCCTCATACACGAGTGAGATCTGACACCACAGAGAGGAGGGCTGGGCACTGACCTGGCAGAAGTGTGGGTGGCACAATGTGCATGGGCATGCTTCGGGTTCGAGGTGCTGCATGCAACACTTTATGTTATTTACATGCATCGATATAGCACAATGTGGCATTCACTGTGTTAGTAAGTAGGGGTGGGACACAGGTCTGACTCTCCCTTATAAATTAACCTCAGGTGTAAATTGGCGCTGCATTGACTCCTATGCCCCTCCCTCTGTGACCCCTTTTCACAGCTGACACCTCTTGAAGGTTCTCTGAAGCGCGGATTTCACACACCAGTGAATTCTGATTGCAGGGAGGACGGGTGCTTTGGTGATGCCCACAGCTGCAGCCCTGTGGCTGTTTTTTCAGTTTTATGTAACTCGAACTTGCACCGAAGGTCTTGGAGGCTTTACATGAAGCACCAGTTACATTACACAAGGACTTTTTTTGTTACATAAAAAATGTCAACGTTTGTCAGAGCTACGCTGAAATACATGCTCTAGTCTACTCTGTTTTCCTTCAATGTCACAGTGCGGTCGATCTTTTTTTCCCCATTTTATCCCATGAAAGTTCAACAGTATTTTAAAAGTACAAGATAGTCTCATCAAATTAGAAATAATGTTACTTACGTTTGTCTTAAAAACCAGTCTCAAACGCAACAAGATTGCAAACCCCTTTCTTTTGTATTCCCTCCAGGGAACTGTCAAGTAAACACAGGCTACTCAGGTGAATTAAGGAATATTCCAACCCACAAAATTGCTCACGCAATAATAGCACATTGTTATTTACATAATGCGAAGATAATAATTGCACTTGCACATTACGTGCTATGACCACAACCAATAATTGTGCAATTCCGACCCTTAATCAAACGAAAAAAATACCCTCTTGTGATTTCTCTCCCCGTATCCTCAATCGGAACCTGCAGCTGCTGCCCATCAAATTTATTTAGTGTCAAATTGGATCCGTCAAGCGACACTGAATACCTAACGCAAGAACAAACCTTCACTAGCATCAATACGTGAACAATTAATGATATGTATAGCAAAAATAGTCGCCCGGATCCCTCAGTTCAATTTCCAGCGCTGGAAGAACAACGTTTTGAGATAGTATATTGTTGTGTTCTTGCATTGTTGCCACGACGGTCTGTCCCTTGTCTTTTAATCAGAGGAAAACACGAGATGGCAGAAAAGGGGGAGGGGTGGGAGGGTGACTCATCAATGTCATCCCCAAGACCGCGCTCTGTCCAAAGTCATGGAGATCCGACCCTTACAGCAGTCCCAGCGAAATGAAGAGAGGAGAACCATTGTTTGCAGCCCCGGCTCAGGTGACGTCATAATACGCCTTCTGGCTGGGCGCAAGGATCTCTTTGCTCTTCTTTAGGAAACGCCGATCCACACACGTACACTTTCAATATAATATTCTCTCACCCAGTTTTAAAAAGAACCATCAAATAAGACTGTGTAAAGTCCCATACCTGAATTTCTGTCGTACAACTAAGCACCTGATCGTTTTTTTATTCCCAGCTTGTTCGCAGACAAATGGGACTACTTCACTCCCAAACCCGACGCTGCTACCGCAAAGTGGGCGGAAGTTTACAGTCAAGGCACGACGCACGCGTCACAGAAAATGGCGGCTGAAAAATTGATGGTAATAGAGCGGCGGTGGCTGCGTTGTTGAAAGCAGAGAGCCTGTGCAAGAAGAGGCTCGGAGAGAAAACTCAGCCCCCCCCCTCTCCAGTTGACGAAGTTACCCCCTCCTTACTCGGAGTGGCCATGGCTGACCCGGAGCCCCCAGACGGCCCGCGCCGCTCATAGAGTCAGGTAAAAAACAATAAAAGGACACAAACACGACATTAGCAAAAACAAACAAGCACCACGAGCACAGGGAGGGAGGGGGGCGGGAACTGGCACAGGACGGGAGGGGGGGGGGGCGGGAACGGCGCACGGACTGCGGGGCCATTCATGCCTAAATAAACAAGTCAGGTCCCGGGCCGCGCTGTGATTGGCTGACGTCACGGGGGTGTCCCGGGCCGGCAGCCAATCACAGCGCGGCCCGGGAATGACGTCACGGGGGTGTCCCGGGCCGGCAGCCAATCTCAGCGCGGCCCGGGACAAAGGGGCGGGGCTTAAAAAAAGCACCAGAAACGCCCCCGAATCGCGTTTTCTGGAGAAAGCGCGATTGACAGCCTCTGCCTCCCAATGGCTATCCTCCATTTATGGAGCTAGCCAATGAGAGGCAGAGGCGGGGCCGACATCCATACTGAAGACAATAGTTTTCAAACTGGGAGGGGCACTTCGTGCCCCTCGCCAGGTTCGAAACCTAAAAAACAACCGCCCACCACCGCATGACGTTGTTAAAGGGGCGGAGAGCGAAAAAATCGCTGGAATGCCCACTAATCTGCTCGGGCAATGACTGACAGATCTCTCTTCCAATGGCTAGCGTCCATTTATGGTTCTAGCCAATGGAAGAGAGAGGCGGGACAAAGCCCCGTACTGCTAAACAAAAGATTTCGCCTGCGAAGTGGACGCCAGGCGAAACCTATAAAACCAACTACATGGGGATAGTACCAGGGGCGTAGCTTCATTGGGTAGGTGTTTAGTGTGCCTCACCCCCCCCCCCCCCCCCCCCCCACCCAATAAATGCTATCTTGGCTTTGTAGTTGGTTCACGGGGTCTGCTATCTTTGTGTTGGTTTTTCTTGCTGTGAACCAAGAATGAACAACAAAACGGTGATATTTGATGTAAACAGAAGAGTGAGAAAGATAGAGATACCCATCTAGTGGCTGAATTTAAAAATGTTAAACAAGATAACCTGGAAAAAATACCGGCTCCCCTGCCTGTCCAAATTGTGTGATCCTAGGCAAATATTTGATCATAGGTCATTCCTATGATCCTGGTCATTCCTATGATCCTTGCTTGGCCCTGACCAACGTGACCCCAGAAGCTCATGCGGATCCTCTTGCCAGTATGCTTCTGTTCACACTTAAACATCCATAGGTGCTGCTTATTCTTATGCCTTCAGACCCTTGTTCACCATCAGTTGGTCTCTTAACTACCCACTTCTTAAAGGACCCTGAAGCTCATTTCCACTTTTCGGTCCTCGGAGACTCCTGCTTAGGCTCAGATCCTTAACTCCTTCCATGCTCATGACGAGCTGAGCTGAGCTCGTCAGGAGCATGGGGACACTGTGCGCGCCCCCGCCCCCCCAGCACAGCGGGGGAATTATCCCTGCTGCGAAGGGGTTAAGGTTCTAGCTCACTCTCAGGTGCATTTAGATTCCAGCTCATTTGGTCACCTGATTTTCCTGTTTGCCATCAGACCCTGGAGCTCTTATTCACTCTTACGTGGAAGCTCCAGGACATCCTCTGTTTACCATGAAATTGCGCATAACTTATATATCGATATAGCTTCCTTGCTGTTTTGCTCACCCTAAGGGCATGAGGTGTATTGTCCCCACCAGACGGCTGAAGCTCCTGCTTTCCCTCAATCCTCAGTGGGCATTGGGGGTGAACATTTGCTTCAGAGGCATAGCTGAGTTTAGGTCTATGAGCCTTAAGCTCACCCTCAGGATCCTGAGGTTTATGCTTACTTTAGTTGCCCAAAACCCTGCTCACACCAAAGTCTTCAAGGATTCTGCTTGTCCCAGTGGCTCTGGCCCACCTTGGGGTGCTAAAGTTCCTGCTGAGTGTCATTTACTTGTGGCTCCTGGCCACGCTCAAGTGCCCAGAGGTTCCTACTCGGGGACATTAATAATTGATGATCCGGTCCACCCTAGACCCCTGGAGCACATGGCATCCTCAGGTTGCTGAATCTTCTTCTCAATTTCACATACCAGAGGATCTTGTTTACCTTCAGATCACGGACTTTCCTGGTCACTCTAAGAATCTCTGATATCTCTGCCCACCCTTCATAAGTCAGAAAACTCACTGCTAAACTTCAGGCGTCAGTGGCTGTACACATCCAAGTCTTTCAAGGACCCTTTTGGTTGCCACACAGAAATCTCTATGTGTGTGATGTCTTAGGTGATATAACGCAGCTTGGTACTTTGGGACTTTTATACTAAGGAAAGAGACATGATCTGAATCCGCTTGACATATTGGAGGACATCACTTCAACTACATGCTTTCTTTTCATTTTCTATATGTTATCTGTGCCCTTGCTCCCTCTTTCATTCCCCCTTGCGAATCAACAACTTTTCTCTCCTCCTGCTAGCGTTTACCCCTCTCTCCCCTTTCTTTACTCTCTTATTGTACCTGTACTCTCACATTGTCCCCAACCACATGTCGGGTTCGGAACTCTTTCTTATAACCTTTAGGTGTGAAGATGTTTATCGGTTCTGGGTCTTGAGGGTTCTGGTCTGTCTGAGGTAGGGGCGACCATTTCTGGTAGCCACAGTGCTGCTGACAATTCAACGTCAAGGCAAACAGTGCCTTCCCGAAGGAGTCTCTGAGACTAAAAAAACCTGAAGGGAAAAACCTCTGATGGAAACGGGGACTACAGAATCTAGGCTACAGGACACCCCAAGGAGGATAGTCAGCAAGGTGACGACAGACCTTGCAAGAGGAGGAGCATTGCAGAAGAAGGAACCCACAGGAACAAAATACCAAACTGGAGCAAAGTGTCACCAACAGTAGCAAATAGATATCAACAGGAGAAAAGACAAACCAACAGGAGCGAAGAGACACCAACGTGAGCGACAAGTGTTGCAAAGCAAGAACAATGAGAATTCCATCCCCTTATATACACAAGGACAGTAAGGAAGTGACGCAACAGGAAAAGGTGAACCACCATCTTGGTTTAGGAAGAAAAAGGGGAAAGGTTAAAAAACCTTCATCTTGGAATGGTGAAGGAAAACAGTACTCAAGGCATTCTGGGAACCAGACAGAGGAATTTCGGGAGGAAGGAACACAAAAAATATCCCCTAACCATGATTGCAGCCAACTCTTAAAAAGGTCCCTCTAAGATTTAAGTAAGTCTACAGCACCTGGTATTCCCAGACAATCTCCCATCCCATCTAGTCTGCTTAACTTCAGACGAGATCGGGTGCTTTCAGGGTGGTAAGGCTGCAGGCAGGCCACTGCCTACAGTGGCGGCGTGCCCCAAGAGAAAAGAGAAGTGCCGCAGCGTGCATCTTTGCGGCCAGAAAAGAAATGGAGGGGCACCACACTGAGCTGCGACATGCCCAGTGTCCGGAAATAGGTGCTGCAGACAGTGTTACGGCCCGCAGGCGTGAGGTGCGTGAGTCATGACCCACGCCACGGCGTAACACCACATCTATTAGATTTTAAAAGTTTCTGAATGTCTGTCCATATATCATACCAACGTTCTGTCTCCCACCCTCTGTATTTCTCTTATTCTACAAACCCCTCCTTTATCATACTCTATCCCATTATTCCATCTCTTTTGTTATCCATCCTTCTTTTCCTGTCTCTCTGTAGTTACCCTGATTTTCCCTATTTCAATTGTCCCTGAGCTATTTCCCTCCCTCTCTCTTAGTGTATATAATGCACCCCTCTTTCTCACTCCTGTCTCCCACATACACTCTATACTTTGTTCTATTTCTACCTCCCATGTCCTTATTCCCCACTCTCTCAATTCCTATTGCCTCTTTGAGATTTTCGTCAGTTCTTTTCCCTGTCTTGAAAATTCTCCCTTTCTTCAGTTATATCTTCCTATGCCAGTAAGTCACCCTCATTTACCTCTAGCCCTTGAACTTGTTTGGCTCCAAATGTTATATTTCATTGGGTCTACTCCTGATTTGGCACTTCCTCAAGGTATCGTCAACCTCTAAATCAAGCTGTAGGCTTCTGAAAGTCGGAACTAAAAAGTGTCTGTGTAATGCCTTGATTTATCCTTCCCTTATTATTACTGACCAGGAAACTTCTAATCCTCTAGTGCATCCATCCTTCCCTTTGTCATTCACTGTTCTTTTTCTCCCTTTGCCATTGCCCTTCTCCACTTTTGTTTCATACCCTGCCTTTATCCGTTTCTTGCTCCAACCTTCTCTCCACTTAGTCTGTTCTCACTTCATCTTTTACTTGGCTATTTCCCTCTCTCATTCCCCCCCACTCTCACTCTCTCATTGTGCTTATCTATAATTATTTCTCTCCCCTCTCAGCTCTTTTTTTCTCTCGTCAATCATTACTCCCTCTTTCCTCTCCCAGTTTGTCTGAACTCCCCACTCCGTCTCTTTTTTAGGTCTTGTGGCGATTACCGTGCGAAAGCACGGTCTTGCCCGTGACCTATTGTCACCGGTACAGCTTCCCAGGAGACCAGGGATGGCCACGCGCATAATCGGATCGGATCGGAGCGGGCCGCGCGCGCGCGCGCGTGTACACATCTCCTGTCTCCTGAAAAGCTCTAACACACACAGCCACACCTCCCCCTGCTTACACATGCGCACACACAGAGACCCATACACGCACACATACAGAGACACCCCCGCTGCCGCACAGATATGCGCGCACACAAACACACACACACACACACGCACCGAGACCCCCCCCTCCCCCTACCCCCTAAATAACCCGCCACCCCCCCCCCCCCCCCTCCCCCTACAACTAAGCCCCACTCCGGACTTCTTAAGCCTCCTCTGCGGTGTGCGCTCCACGCGGGGCTCCCTCAGCTCACGGGAGACCCGGACTGCCGCGCACTCCATCCCCGCCCATGTCCCAGGCAAGGTGGCAGCACGCATGCTCAGTGCGTAAGCGTGTGTGCACAAGCAGCTATTGTGCCGCGCACTTTCAGTTTCCCTTCCTAGCCCGCTTGTTTTTGTCCTGGTGCCGCCTAAGGTAAGATGTTCGAGTTTTACCCCCTCCCTTCCCGGCCCATACTTTCTGGCTTATTAGACTGTAAAAAAGAATCATGCACTTTCTCCAGTAAGTTTCTCCTTGCCTTTGATGCGAGAGGACTGCACTCCGCCTTTGTTAAATACTGTCCCTTAGCATGTTGGTGCGCCCCACTCCAGGGAAACATGGGCGGCCTTTCTGTACTACCTGTTTGTTTGTTTCTCTCTTGTTATGGTGTCCTGCCCCTTCTTGGTTTGAGTGGCCCCGACAAAGCCTGCCTGCTCCAGGGAGTCCCAGGCCTTTTCTTTGTTTTCATGTGAACTGGTGGATGCAGGTGGGTCCTCCCAGCACTCCCTCTGGGGGCCCACGCTTACTTTACACCCCATGCTTGGATCTGAAAGAGTGGGGGAGGCGAGAGAGATCCTGCAGTGTTGAGGTTCAGACTGGGAGTGACTGGAGGTGGAGTGCAGACTACAGAGCCAACATTGGATAGCGCCCCCGAGGCTTCGGAGAGTCTGCAGGGGCAATTACTTCAGGCATGCACATAAACATACCGAATAAGCTTCGGTAATTACCTGATTCATCAAAGCATTGTATGGACTTGTATCAGGAACAACTGACATTTGCATTCAGATTAGAGAGATCAACCTCATTTGCAGCAGGAATGTTAACCCGCTGAGCTGTCCTATCTATTCAAGCGATCTCACTACACTAGTTTAAAATTAAAACATCATTAATTCTTTGAAGACCTCTACAGTTCTTTGCTCTGCTGTGACAGTGTGCCCTGAAACTGATGTCATAAATAACTGATTCCACAGGGAATATCCATTAAGCCACGATTATGAAACACACCTCGCCTGTGCGCATGGAAGTTTGTACAAAGCAGGCTATTTAAATAGGCATTTGCAATGCAATAGGTCTCACATTTGTTAAAAGTTAGAGCTGTTGACGTTGAAAATGACACTGTTTTTTACTTTTGCTTTTTTACACCAATGGCAATAGCGCTATGTAAATATAATTACTCCACTGCAAATAAAAGTAAAAAACATTGTCAATTACAAAGCCAACAGCTTTAACTTTAATAAATGCGAGACCTATTGCATTGCAAATGCTTGTTCCTTTTGGTTCTGTCTCTCTCTTTATCTCTCCTACGCTCTTACCTCTCTCTTTGTACCAACATGTAGGGTGAATTTCAAATTTTTATTTTTTCCATTTCTAGTCATAAATGTAGTTAGTGTTTTTTCCAAAGTTCCTTCACTCTTAGCTGTATACAGCACTCTCCCCATTGAACAAACGGATGGAATTTCATTGGAATGAAACCTCTAATTTCAATCTGGTCTGTCACTTCGTAGTTTTTAAACTAAGAATGTTGACAATAGCCCCTCTACCCAAACTATCACCCCATGCCCCCGCCCCGTAGCTTTCTATCCGATTGTTGTGCCCTGCTGCGAGGGACTAAAGCACAAGTCCCCTGCCTAAGACTTGGTAATTGTTCTGCTCTAAAGCATCAGCAGCTCCCCAAGGACTGTCATCTCCTGAGGCCTGGGATGGGTGGAGATGCTCCATGCTGTGCCTCCTCTGCCGGCCCATTGTCATTCTGCCCATGACAATGGACCGGCTGAGACTGTGGCTTGCAGAGAGTCACACTCGAGCTGTAGCAGCCTTTCAGGTTTTGCCCCAGCAGGAAAGTCGGCCTGCTTTTCCACTTCTGAAGAGCCTTGGGTGGGTCAGGTCCTTCCTTGGGTGGGCCTGGCCCATCCTCTAGAACTGGGCCTGCACTACATGCTAACAGATTCTTGTATAGCGCCGCATCGATATCCAGATGCCATCTCGCACAAACTTTTGTTGAAGGAGGAGAGTGTGATAATACCTATACGTGACTGGATCTTCTAACACTCTGTAAGATGGCGCAGTAATAATACACTGGTGCCACAATTCTACAGATTACCTCAACCAACCCCCATCCCCCCATCAGCACCTGTCAATGATAGGACCACACACAGATTACATTACCTTTTTGGGCACTTTTATCTCAGAACATCGCATTGCTAAATATTTGCTGATAGGATGCAATAATAGCAGTAAAATGCACAGGTACACATTCCATGTGATCCACGTCCATGCTAGTACAAGTAGTGTGTAGAAATAAATTTTACGCACATTGATTCATATTGAATGTTCCTCAAAGACTGTGCAAACACCAGTCCAGTGTAGAGGACCTCTGGCGTCTCACAGTTTTTAGGTCTCGCGACCTATCGATGTGCGCAAGCGCATCGAGCGGAGCGAGAATTCAAGTGGCGAAAACATCTTCAAACCAAAGGGCTTTCAGCCCCGCGGTTTTCATGCGGTTCACGTGAACCACGTGATAACATGCACGCGCATTCAGGGCCAGCCAGCCCAGCACATCAAAGGGCTTCTCCTCCCCTAATTATTCATGGCCGGCCGCACTTTCAGTTTCCCGAAACAGCTTCTCCTCACCTAATTAGGGGAGGAGAAGCCCTTTGATGTGCTTCACACCAATGCGCCTCACAGTCATTCCTCTTGTTTGTATTTGCTTCGGCTGCCATTCTCAGACTCCACGATCTGCTCATGTGCACAAGACGCTTTACACATTACACTCATCTGCCTGAAGTGGGAGTTTTAAACAAGCAAAGCTGGTCCTTCTGTACTTGCAGTTTCACTTCTAATGTGTGTTGTTATTTATCATGATTTTTAGCTGAGGTGTATCGCGCTCGTTCATGAGTTTGATCTTTTCATACTGTGAAATGTTTTCTAAGTTGTTTTTGATTGTCTTACCGCTGGAGGTCTCCCTGTGCTACATTTAGCCTCTAGGTATACATAGAGTGGTCCCAGACACAACACAACCAATTTAAGAAAATCACAATGTCATAGTTGAATTAATTCAAAAGAATATATCCTTCAAAGTGCAAGGTGTTTTTATTTTCACCGCACCAAAGTCAATCAATGATCAAAAAAGCTCAATGGAAAATATATACACAAATTCAATGTGCCCACGGGGAAAGGGGGAAGGTACTAGGGAAGGGGTACACATTTTATGATAGTTTAATATCACTAATCAAAGTTTTTCATGTGCATGAATCTACAGATCACCATCATAGAAATTAATAGATCCCCAAACGTGGGGTCAAAAAGCAATGTGCAAACATCAAAATAACATTTCAAGTAGAAACTCCTATTCAGCTGTAAACATCCGGCTTTTCTTAGGAGTTCTAGATTGTAGAAAGAAGTCTACGTTTCGACCCTGAGATTGTAGGACAATAGATCCTTACTACGCGGGTCTTCGTCAGGATGTGGAGGGAGGAAGGGGAGGTAGGTTGGGGCTGTTTCCTAGACAAAATAGAAGTATATTAAAACCGGTCTCAAGAAGAGTCCCAAAATAATAATAATTAACAGGAAGGCCTGTTACGTTCAAGGTATCTACATTTAATTTAAACAAAACTAAACTACAAAAGGAGGAAGAGGTTTATACTGAGGAATAGGACCCTGAATTTCATAAAATTACCTGGTGAGAAATCAAAGGTGGCCTGAAAAAACGTGTCCCTTGTCGTTGTCGTACCGTAATTATGCCAGTATAAGTCCGTATCTAAAGACCATGATAGAAATGACGAAAAGGACGCCAATTAATTACTATTATCGCCACGAAATTGGCACTCAAGAATACTCATCAACGTTGTTTGATGTAGAACCTACCCTTGCATTAAGTCATGATTTGCTCAAAGGAATCAATTGTAATATTCTTGGATTGCACCGTCATCGTTATGGTGTAGAATAGTGGATATCAAAAGTTGTAAAATTTCGTCTACCCCTGAAGGGACCACGACCTCGGTTGGTAAATCTTCCTTGGCTGTCTTGTCTATAGTACTCGTCCTGTAGGTAGGGATATGTTCTTTTTTTTGTCGTACAGTTTCACATCACGCGCTAATTTCTCAAGTTTATGCTTGATGGTAGTTGTTTCAAAATCTTGGAGAGTTGCTACAAGCTTAGTCAGGGCTTGTCCTGACGAAGACCCGCGTAGTAAGGATCTATTGTCCTACAATCTCAGGGTCGAAACGTAGACTTCTTTCTACAATCTAGAACTCCTAAGAAAAGCCGGATGTTTACAGCTGAATAGGAGTTTCTACTTGAAATGTTATTTTGATGTTTGCACATTGCTTTTTGACCCCACGTTTGGGGATCTATTAATTTCTATGATGGTGATCTGTAGATTCATGCACATGAAAAACTTTGATTAGTGATGTTAAACTATCATAAAATGTGTACCCCTTCCCTAGTACCTTCCCCCTTTTCCCGTGGGCACATTGAATTTGTGTATATTGTGTATATATTTTCCATTGAGCTTTTTTGATCATTGATTGACTTTGGTGCGGTGAAAATAAAAACACCTTGCACTTTGAAGGATTTATTCTTTTGAATTAATTCAACTATGACATTGTGATTTTCTTAAATTGGTTGTGTTGTGTCTGGGACCACTCTATGTATACCTACCAATCACCCAGGTCCCACTGACTATATGGGTCCAACCCTATTTTCTATAATATACATTTAGCCTCTGACACATGCAACGCCACTCAACCACGCAACGCCACTCAACCACGCAACGCCACTCAACCACGCAACGCCACTCAACCACGCAACGCCACTCAACCACGCAACGCCACTCAACCACGCAACGCCACTCACCCACGCAACGCCACTCACCCACGCAACGCCACTCACCCACGCAACGCCACTCACCCACGCAACGCCACTCACCCACGCAACGCCACTCACACACGCAACGCCACTCACACACGCAACGCCACTCACACACGCAATGTCACTTTCACACACACACTGTGCAGTGCACAATAGGTCTCGCAGTAGGAAAGTTGGAGATATTGGTTTTGTAAATGACAAAGCCCTTTATGTTTTTAACATGCAAAATAAAAGGCATTGTTATTTGCAATTGTAATAGCTCCAACTTTCCTACTGCGAGACCTATTGGCAACGCCAGTGCTTGTTTTTTTTTTAATCAAAGCATTGTAATAACAGCATACTACGGGCACATTATACACATTGCTCCGTTGTTAGGTTAAACTAGTACAATGCACAGGAGTGACGCTACACAGAGGCTGAGCGGCACAATACAGCCACTGACTCTAAAGCAACTCTGACTTACCTGCTCACTTTCCCTGGCCTACATCCATCAGAACACAAAGAACTGGCTGAGGCCCAGATGACATACCTTGAGTTTGTATCAGAGCACGCATCCTGCCTCACTTAGTGACAGGCCCTGGACTCCCGTGAGCAAGAGGCAAGCTGCCTCGAAATACGTAGGGGTGCTGGTTTGCTGAATAATGCCAGAATAAACGTGGAGTGAAAAGCAACCTTGGAGAGAAGCGTGATTTATGCTGCGAATGCGAGGAAATTCCTTCTTGCAAAAGGAGGGTGTTTGAAAATATGTGTGTATGTGTGTATATATATATATGTGTGACCAAGGCCTCTTTGAAGGTCGAAACGTTATGCTGAGGTGCGCCTTCAACACGACTGAATAAATCACTGCTCACCTGCACTTGGGTCTCCTCTCTTCTTCTGCGCCGCTGGTATCCGTCAATAGGGCTCCTGGCGAGAGAAAGCTGAGATTGTTCATATATATATGAACAATCTCAAATCTCACATCCAGTAAAGAACGAGAAGAGAGACAGCGGACTTTTTAATTTTTTTATATAGGGCGTGAATCTAGTACAAGTTCTTTGTATAATAAGTTAAATTGCAGGTTCTGGTCTTAATTCTGGAGAAATTGAGACATTACTGTTATCCTTTTATTGCAATGGTTCTATGTAATCGCGCAAATAAAGTTATCTATCTAAACATTAGGCAGTTATCAGGCTTTGCACAAAAGGCTGTTGTAACTCTGCACTGATGGGCGCAGAGAAGTAATAGAAGAAAGGAAGCGATTAAATAAAGTGCTGCTCGACTCGCTCTACCTTATTGTTCATGCCCTCAACTTTTAACAGCCAGAGCATCATCAAGTCTCATCTACAATAATACGTGCCGTTCCTCATTGCACATCTGTCATTTAATTATGTTTCACTAAAGTACTAACCGGATATTTGGTTCTCAATCCTGTGATACAGACCACAGAAATATGTTTTGTTTGCTGTGTTTTACACAGTGAATCAAAGGACTGCTGTTTTGAGGGGATTAAGTTGCGTTCATGAAGGCCCCAGTTACTTACCGGTAATCTTCATTTCTCCGAGTCCTGTCTTCCTCGCCACAGTAATTACTAATGAGCATCCTGCTCCCACAGAAACTCCAAGCAAAAGTTAACTTACTAGTCTCCCTATCCCTCCAATATGGCCCCCAGTGACCACCACCAATCGCATAAAAGGATACAAGATCCACACCACGACCTGTAAACCAAAGCCGTATACATGAAGCCACAACAAAGGGCCGGGAGGGAAGGAAAACTATACTGTGGTGATGAAGACTATGATTCGGAGTAATGAAGATTACTGGTAAGTAGCAGGGGCATTACCTCCTCTTCCGTCTTCCTCGCCACAGTAATTACTAATGAGCATATACCAAAGCAATATCAGTTTCATGGATAGGAAATACAGCCCACACACGGAAGGCAGCACAACAAAAAACGTCTGCGACAACAAAGGAGAGAGTTACACCTCAAGAAACCACGGAGTACAGAACCAAAGAGGCAATGGCAACAGAAGCACCAACCTCAAGCCGGTAATGAGAAAAGAAGGCACGAGGCGAAGACCAAGTGGTTGACCAGCCAAACACCCATGGAAACAACCGGAAAGGCGGACAAAGAAACCGCAGCAAACCAGAAGAATGCCCCCGAAACGAACGAGGGAACTACCGACTGAAACAGGCACCAAAAGGAGTGCCACCCAAATCCACCGGTTGAGAGCGGAAGAGATGGCAACAGACCCCTAGGGAGCAGCTAAAATGACAAACAAGAGGAGCGGAAGAGATGGCAACAGACCCCTAGGGAGCAGCTAAAATGACAAACAAGAGGAGCGGAAGAGATGGAAACAGACCCCTAGGGAGCAGCTAAAATGACAAACAAGAGACCACCACAGAAAAAGCAGCCGCGCGTGACCAAGTATTCATCAAGGCACGCTACACAACCAAAAATGTGCAAAGGAGTCAACAGGAAGCAACACCCCTGCCGACAGACTAAGAAGAGCACAAGCAGGCATAAAAGAAGGAAGAGTACGCAAGAGCACCGAAACCTTCCAAACCTCGAAAACCGCAAGTCCCTGTACTCCAACTGACCAATGTAACCCTGTGCAATGCACCAACACCAACGGAAGGTCCCACAGGGAGGAGATAACCCAGGACAAGGGGGTAGAAGGGCCAGAGACACGGAAGGTGAGCCTCCAAAAGGTCCCACAGACACAAAAAGGAGACCAAGAAAAAGCTCCAAAGGTAGCCCCCCCCCCCAAACATGGAGGGTAGAAAGGGCCAAGCGCAACCAACACCGACCCCCCCCCCCCCCCCCCCCCCCTCCCACCCAAAAAAATATCCAGGATCAGACCAGGAGCCAAATCACAGTGCAGAACCTAATAGCAAAGGAGACCCAAAGCGTTAGCGAAAGACAACAAAGCAGAGGGCGCCCCCACAGCGGAACAAGGTCCGCAACTCCAAATGAACAATCATCCAGAAACAGGGAACACTGCACAAGAGCCAACCCAGAAGGAAAACGGACCGGAACACCGGACGATGAACCGGATGGTCCAACAAATGGAAATGTAAGGAACGGCAATGCCCAACCCGGACGCAACGCCGCCACCAACAACAGAGGAAATCACGGGGGCGAAGCCAACCCAAACCACCAGAGGCACCAAAGCCCCCAACACACCCAAACCCCAGTACAAGTGCCGGAAGTAGGGGAACCAGAGGAAGGTGGACAATAGGCCCCTCGGCCACTGGAAGCACATCGTATCCACCTCCAAGCCCACGGAAAAGGCATAAAAGAGGAGAAACAACAGAACGTGCCAAGGACCGAACGGCAGGAATATCATCTGTAGCAGATAAAAAGACCCCACGGAGGGAAGATCCCACACAGACAGCCTGTCAACACACTCCCCGGGTTCAGGAGAGAAACCGCAGACAGTGAGGCCAACCATGACCCCGGCCTGGAAAAAGGAGTCAACTGAGGGAACGAACAACGTAACCCTCCCTACAGAGAGAACCAAAACATGACAACATGAGTCTGCCCGGACACCAACACGGCGAACCGCCAGCAAGGCTGGTAAACGTCCAGCGACCCAACTGAACAGCCTTCAGCCCCCTGCAACGGAGAACAAGAAAGCAGAGCCACCGACCACCAGTCTGCATCAAAGAGTCATCCATAAAAGCCCCCCAAGGCCTCAGACAGACACGCGCAGTGACCGTCCGAGAGGGAACAAACGGAAACAGATGACTTCGGAACAGATGACCGACATCCAGCCACCAACACAGAACCACCCTCACCACGGCAGGCACAGGATAACTCATCGTACGAGACAAAGGGAGAGGAGCCCAAGGCACTTTCACCAGCAAGCAGGCGGACAGAATACCCAGACCCCCAACCAAAGTCACACTGGAGTGGGATAGGTATGCTCAGACGTGAGTCCCATGCTCTCCACACCACTGGAGTCAAGCTATCCTGGCTGAAGATGGCTGATAGCCAGAAACCGGTCCTAGAATGCTTGATTCCGGTCCAGGAAAGACATGGCTGGGCAGTTCGGGCTGGACTGTTCCCATGAGGCACAGGATCAATGCTGATTTGCATATGGCCATGTCTGAACTGGGGTGGTGTGGAGTGCAAACAAATTATGGATTTAGGCCCAGATCTCTGTACTGGGGTGAATGTATGACATTGTTTTGCATTCTGTCCATCACTTGTTGTTATTGCAAGTCCCTGACACCAGGGACCGAAAACTGACTCCAGAGGCAAGTCAGTGTATGATGCCCGAACACCAAACCCAACAGCGTCCCAAGTGAGCCCCAATGTACATCCGATCCAGAGAAGGAATCCGGAAGCAAGAGAAACTGTGCCCCACGATGACCAGGCAACCCTCACGGACATGGAGTATTGCCTCAGAGAAAAAAGATCCAGATTCAATCAAACAACCAGGTAAGTAAGAACACAATCCCCCTCCCATGAAAAAGCCCAACCAGAGGAGCCAGAACCGCAGCAAAGACACAAGGGGAGGAACACAGGCCAAAAGGCAAACCAATACGAGAGGTGAAAAGGACAGGGACACTGAGAGAAGCATCCCGCAAACCGAAGGAATCCAGAAGCCCAATGAATGAGCAGAGGCAGGAACACCTCCAAGGACACCAACTGGCATGTGACGGAACCAAAACATCAATCCAACCAAGGCAAATCCAACACAGACTCGGGAAATAACAGGAAGGAACAGATGCGTCGAAGAATAACCCCAAGATCTGACCCCAGCATAAAAAGACCAAGCAGGTCCACAACATCCTCCCCTCACCGTGACACGGGAAGGACCTGGAACACAGCTGGCCCTCACGGGAGGAGGAAGCGATTCCCGAACATGCAAGGCAGCTGCCACCGCAGGACCAACAGCTGCTGAAACAACGCAAGGCAAGGGACTGAGTCCAGAGAACCAGAAGAACCATCCGCTGCCGTGGAAAAAGAATGACCAGCAACACCACCATGGCAAGTAGGAGCACCCCAAAAGTGTACCATCACCATGGAAATCAGTAAAAAGAGCCCCAGTCCGGGAGCAGCACGCTGCAGGCATGTCGCCGCATGATCCCAAGAAGCGCAGCAATTAAAAGATATGATAACGAAGAGCGTCAAAACGATTCGACATCAAACAGCTCTGCGACATACAAAGCAGAAGTCCAAACTGTGACGAAACCCGGGATAGAACCAGGGACCTACAAACCTACAGTCAAACCCCCTCCCATGTGAGCAAAACAGGGAGGCTCGAAAGCAGGGAACATCAAGTCCACTAAAGCAGGACACAGTAACATGCAAAATGAGAGGGGCAGTCAGGAGAAGAGAACACTGACGTGACCCACCATCGTGACCTGGAGGGAAGCCAACAACATACTGAGTATTCAGAAGCACAAGTGGAGGGAAGCACCAAACCCTACAAGCACCCGCGAGGCAAGCGCTACATAAATACATGCAGTATCAGAAGCGGACACAAACAGCGAACGAAAGTAGACCCCCCCCCCCCCTCCCCACTTGCCCGCCTTAAAAAATTACCAACAGCAGGAAACCAAACGCCGTGGCCACAAACAGTAAAGCGTGCAGGGAAACGCACACAGGACTTTAAAAAAAAAACACCTGGGGAAACCTTCACAGATTAGGCAGGAGTCAAACCCTGGTCCGTGAGGGCGGGCACCCCGGAAAACACGCCGGGACTGCCACAAGCACAATGGCGGCATCAATAAACATGCAGAGTCCGCTAGAGCAGGACTCTGCAACATGAGTAAACAATATCGGGCTCCTAGATAAGACGCAGAGTCTGCAAAGGCAAGACTCGGTAACAGTAGCAGAAACAGAACCGGCACTGAAAGCAAGACTCTGCTAAAGCAGGACGGGGGAATATGCATAAAGTGCTCAACAAGGGGGGATAAAAACAGAACAAATGACACTGCATCCCCCCAAAACGGAGCTCAAGAGTCCGCTAAAACAGGACCGCCGCCCCCCTACATCAAGGCACGTACCATAAGGAAAACGTCCCAGGCTGGCCATCGGCACGTCCATGAAAATCATGACGCAAGCCAGAGGCAGGACAACCCTCCGAATCGTTAGAGGGGAAATAGCCAGATACGAACAAGCGAGCCAAGAAGAGACCGCATACATCGCGCTAAACCACAGCAAGACGGTATGAAGCCAAGCCCCCTCCCTGGTCGGCAAACGAGCCCACGGGCCAGCCGCTGGAGACGTGGAAGCGGACCACCACAAGGAAGGAGGGAGCCCCCCTTGCAGCAGTAAGAAAAGAAGCAAGGCACGCAGAGTCCGTCAAAGCAGGACACAGCAGTACAGCCAAATTAAACCTGCATTTTGGAGGGAGGGAATCGGCGAGCGAACCACCAGCCATCATCCCCCTGCGTAGGCATGAAAACAGTGAAAAAACAGTCCGCTAAAGCAGGACTCAGTTGTACAGTAAAAAAAAAATACCAGCATGTGGGAGGAAGGGAACCCGCATGAGACACACCAGTCCCCCCCCATCCCCACCCCCGAGGCAGGGAAACTGGGAAGATACGCCGAGTCCGCAAAAGCAGGACCCGGTATCACAAACAAAAGAGACTGGCACAGCAATCCCCAGCGTCCGCTAGAGCTGGACCGTGGAAAACTCCCTAAGCTCCAACCAAGGGGGTAGTGAAACAGGCAATACAAGTGTGAAAACCAACTCTCTCTCTCTCTCTCCTCCCCCCCCCCCCCCCCCCCCATCAGAATGGGGCCCAAGAGTCCGCTAAAGCAGGACTGCCGCCCCCAACTCATGAACAGCATTTGGAGCAGTGCAGAAACAAAAAAAGAGGTCGTGGTGTGGATCTTGTATTCTTTTATGTGATTGGTGGTTGCCTCTGGGGGCCATATTGGAGGGTTAGGGTGACTAGTAAGTTAACTTTTGCTTGGAGTTTCTGTGGGAGCAGGATGCAGGATGCTCATTAGTAATTACTGTGGCGAGGAAGCCGGACGAGGAGGAAATGCAGGTGACCGCATCAACCATCAAACTAGGAAGTTGTGTTCTTGAAAAAACCGAGAAGAAGCCATGCAGCCCACTCTTTCATTTGTGTACTAGAAAAAAAAACTTTGTTTTCCAGCGATTGTCAGAGAAAAAACACCAAGCTCCCTCTGAAGACAGAGCCTGACATTTGACCTCTGGTTTTGAATGCGCAGCAATGTGACCATATAGGAACAAGATTTAAAGGCCTGTGTACAGAAATTCAATACTGGTGGAAGAATAAAATAAATAGGGTTTGGGCAACGGATTGATGAACTCGACCTGGGTCGGCTAAAACAAAGAGGGCCAACAAATAGAAAGCAAGTGAATGTGAGTTGCAAACCACAAAGCCAATGGTAAGCAACATGCAGAATGCATTCCAAGGGCAGCTTTCCGAATGTCCCCAAGATAGTTCACAAACCTGACCGCTGCACTGCCTGGTAGGCTTCAACCTAAAAAGCCTTCTCTTTATCGTTGTCTCTAAATCTGTGTTTCAAATGAGGCACACCATTGTCTATGATCCTCGTTACGAGTGGTCGGAAATTGGTGTAATATTTATTGTATTTGATTAAATCGGACTCCGCTGAGTTGAAATGTATTGGGTGTGAAATATACCACCTGATTGAGTTTTCGAGGAAAAACATGCATATTTTAGAGCTTGCCTCACCAAACCCCTCATTTTAAGGTCAATATAGGCCATTCTCCTACTGGTTAATATCAACCGGTTCGGCGTGCCGAAATTTGTCACAAAACCCTTAAGTGCGATATGTGCAGTAACAGCAGTTACCACACACATTGTAATTAAACGGGCTGCTCGTAATAATTACCTTTTTCAGCTAGATGGAGCAGGTAGGATTGAAATTGTTTAATCCAAATTATATTTTAATAGGGAAATGTATGGGCTAGTCTAGTAAATGGCAAGATGATTTATTTGTATGTACTTTCAGTGATTTAGTCAGCATTTTTGAATAGTAAGAGAGTGACCTCCGAGGAAAACCTATTCTGGCATTATTTGATGATATGTCTGCAAATATAGCAGTTTCTTGTGAGGTAGTTAATACCATTATTAAAGTAATTTTGTTGCTTTAAAGCGCTACCTGCTGATGTCTCCTTTTTATATATGCATCTCATAAGTAATTCTAAAACCCTCTTAATCGCATAGGAAAGTAAAGGCAACACTACCAGGTCATGATTAATAGCTCACGTGTTTCAAGGGGGTAAAGAAAAGATCCCCCTACATCCAGAGTATTGTTTCAGCCAGTAAAATCTTAGGGCATATTTAGGCCACAACAGCGATCCACTAGGTATTCGGAGCAGGTTATTGCCATAAGAATATTTAACCGCATCGCTGCGGCGGTCATTTTTGCGCTGCGCGGCTTTTTTACAAAAGCCGCGTTACATGACGAGCTCAGCTCGTCATCCGCACACGCCCCCTGTGGCTGATGACGAGCTGAGCTCGTCATCAGCATCGAAGGGGTTAAATGTAAATAAGCTGATTTTTTTTAAAATAACTTCTTGTTATTGATTTTATTCCCTCAGAGAAAAAAATTACCTGAGCATGTGCCTTAAGCCGGTGAATTCCATCCTCAAGTACTTTTCCAGCCTACATTGAAACGGATAGTAATACAGTTCTTCTGCTTATAAGGAACACTATAAAGGGATGCATGTCAGTACAACGCGATCTTTCAGATCGCAGTATTTGACAACGCTGCCATTACAACGCAAGTTGTTACAACGACTTGCGTTGGAGGGCACGTATTGTGGAATATTATAATTTTATATTCCAACACCAGTCCACGTAACAGTAGGGAAGGTGTTGGAATATAAAATTACAATATTCCTTAACCAACAGCGCCATCCAGCGCAAGTCGTAGTAACGACTTGTGTTGTAATGGCAGCGTTTTTAAGGTAGTGTGGTGTAAACGACTTTTCCCCCCTATAAAGCAATGATTTATGCTTATACCAGGGCTGCGTTGGCCTGAGGCCAGGGATTCCATATTTTAACATATTTCTTAATGCACTGCGCAAGCTTTATATACCACTCCCTCGAGTAAGGTGCAGGGATTTATTCAGCTAGGCCATTTGGTGTTTTAGGGGGCACGGTAATCTTGCCAATGGTGCGCTGCGTCTCTCTGCTATTAAATAACCTATAGCCACAGGGACTTGAGTGCTGCAAGGTCTCCCTAGGTTGTCTATAATTCCCAATAGAATAATTTTAGGATCCAGCGATAGATGCCTGTCCACAAAACTACCAAGGGCTTTGCTGATGGCATGCCAGTAACTATGGATTGTTGTGTAACGATTTTAGATTCCGTATAAATTTCCCGATTGAGGCCCTTATATAGGTACATTTCTCATTGCCCTTATATAGGCATAGAAATCCAGTCCTTATTTAGGCATAGTCCATGCTACCCAAATACAGGCATGGCTACCTGCATCTGTTCCTCTACGTCACGAGTTCCTGGAAAACCAGACTCTTAAGCCTTTAGGACTTCCCCTTGCTTGGATATTGATTTCTCCAAGAACTCATTATTATGCATGAACATCTATTCCTTAGGGGTTTATTCATGACGTTCATATTCCCGACTCTTACATCAATATTGGCATTCCTAAAGACCTTCAAGGTATAAATATACCTTCACTTGCTATGGCAAGGCACGGTGCGGTTCGGCTACGTACGTGCACGACACGGCTCGCAACAGCAAGTCCCGAAGGAAGTGATCTCCCCAACTGATGCAGGAAGTGATCTCTCCAACTGATGCACTGACCAGACGTTGTTATCCTCCCTGCCGAGAATCCAGCTCCAGTGTTTCTGACTCCCCTTGCGGGGTGTTAGAGAATAGAGTCCCGGGAAAGAGATACCAACCTCTCTCATTGTGAGGTATGGAGCTGATTAGAACCTAGAGAAACCTTTGGCAAATTTTGGCTAAACTAAACTTATTCTAAAACAGTACCTACTTCTTCCCTCGTACTAGACTTAGGGTAGGTACACTGGGGTAGGCTTATTTTAGAAGCATCAGGTGAGTATTTTAGCCTGTGTTATTTATGTATGTATTTTTATATATAATATTATGTGAAACAAACAAGGACCCCCTGAGAGTGGATCAGTTTCCTGAGTCAGGGCAAAACATTTTGTGTAAATATAGTACTCAGGCAAATCTCCAATGAACACTAGCACATAAACAGTGGCATTTGCCAAACAAAAAAGGTAATCAAAACAAGCTTACATGGAACCATCTTTTAATGTATTATAAATGTATCTGATGAATGTCTGAATTTATGCATATGCTATAATGCTGAAACACTCTATCATGTATATATATTAATGTACTGTATTTTTATAAGTGAATAATGTTTTTTTAAGAATTAAAATGCATCTGAAGTGCAAAAGCTTGTTTTGATTACCTTTTTTGTTTGGCAAATGCCACTGTTTATGTGCTAGTGTTCATTGGAGATTTGCCTGAGTACTATATTTACACAAAATGTATTTTTATATATGTCACAGCAACAGATCATGCTATCACAGTATTATCAGTATTATTTTATATTACGGTTTGCGTTGTACGCATTATACGTTGCATTCTGTTTAACGATTGTAGCAGTTCATATCTCTTGCATGAGAAATAAGACTGTTCAATAAACACCTTTTATTGAAACGCCCCGTCTATTTCTCTGCAACTCTGTAGAAACGAAGCATGCACGATTGACTGAGGGATATAGTTATCTATTGTTTCCACGACTCTGAATATATTGTTCCAGTTCTAAGGGAAACCAAGTTAGTTAAGCTTTATTTCGATATAAAAACATATCATAAAAGCAACACATTACATCTATTAAAAAACATATTTAACACAGGCAATGCAAAGACCGACATAATCGACATTAAGCATTAAAAAAGCAATCAAAGTAATTTTAAGGAAGGGCAAAAGAAGAGAAGGGCATACTACTGGATCAACAATTTTTTTGCAGTTCTTATACGCCAGGCCCAGCCTAAGAATTTTGCCATACAGCAGGCGAAAAAGGGTCTTGCATCAGTGCGCAGTATGCGCAGGGCTTCCAGATGAGATCTTGTTCCCAAGCTCCTGCATAGGGGTTTCAGCCACAACTTTCTAGGTGCTGCATAGGTGTTGCACTTGAACAACAAGTGCGCAACAGACTCAACCCTCATATCACAAAAGGGACAAAATGGCACAGTTTGTAAGGGCGGTTTCCAGGTCGAGGTAAATTGACCCAAAGGGAGTACACCCAACCTGAATTTGATGTACAATGATCTGTCGCCTGAATTGTGAATTTAATCCAAATAGGGTTCCCTAAAAGGGAGTTCTTTGGTTAGCAGAAACTGGGCAACAGATTTACAGTGATTTGAGTTGCACATTCTTTCGTTGTCCACCCAAGACCAGTATACCTTTTTTAGTAATTGTTTTGAGGGAGCTGATTTATTGTCCCAAGCATCTCCTAAACCCAGTTTGTAAAGGAGGCACTTGACTTCCCTAAGCCAGGTGATCTTATAGCAGCCGGGAAGTGACAAAAGATCTTCCAGAGCATCTGCGTAGCTGCGGAGTTCAGGGACATTCCATATTCTGGACCATAATAAAAGAGGGCGTAATTTTGCTTGGTCGCATATTGGGCGAGAGCCCGCATCTAGCAAAATGGGGATTGTGGGAGTACTGTGGGGTAGCCTCATGAGGTCTTTATGAAAATTATTATCGAGGGAGGCCAAGGTATCAATTCTCTGAAAGCCCCACAGTTCTGCGCCGTATAGTGCTGCGCTTACAACCCTTGCCCTATAAATATCTAGGACTGCCCCAATAGGTTTTAATGGCGAGGCACGCTGCTCTTTAAGCAGGGCTCCTGCTACCCTCTTGTGAGCAAGAAACACCTTCTGATGGTGTGCCTTCCAGCTCATAGAGTCGGAAAGTCGTATGCCCAGATAATCAAATTCCTTGACTCTCTCCAAATGGACGGAGTCTAGAACGGGGGGAACAATTGATTTCTTGGGGGGGTTGAGGACAAGAAACTTGGTCTTACCTATATTTATAGCCAGTCCTTTGTCATCACAAAAGGTCTTGAAGCTAGATAGCAATTTTTGGATGCCCACTGGTGACTTAGAAATTAGAAGGGTGTCATCCGCGAATAGGAGCGTCGGGATTTTCTTCCCCGCCAGGGAGGGTGCGTCAGATGGATGTTGTAGGAGATGCTCCACCACTCCGTTAACATAAAGGGAGAACAGAGTGGGGGCAAGCACACAACCCTGGCGGACGCCCCTATTCACCGGGATGCGAGGTGTTTTTTCGCCCTGGGAACCCCATCTAATTTGGGCAAAATTGCTATCGTGGAATTTGATGAGTAAGGCCAACAGATAAGGTGGTAAGCCTAACCCATTGAGGACATTCCACAGTAATGCTCGTGGGACCAGGTCGAACGCTGTACGTAGGTCTATAAAGACCAAGTACAAACTACCCCCTCCCAGCACCACTACTTTCCAATAGAGCATAAGGAGGCGAAATGTCTGCTCAACGGTGCCAGTCCCCGTTCTAAAGCCTGCTTGAAGGTTGGACAGGATCTGGTTTTCCTCTGCCCACTGCAGAATCCTGGTCAGGACAACTTTACCCGCCACCTTTTGGGTTGAATCCAGCAAGCTGATGGGGCGATAGTTTGCCGGATCGTCTCTGGAGCCTTTCTTAAAAATAGGGACCACTTCCGCACCCCTCCAAGAATCAGGAAAAGAGCCGCCCCGCAGGGCCTCATTTAGGAGGGAAGTAATCAGTCTGCTCCACCACGCCGGATAGGACTTTAGCAAATCGCCCGGAATCCCGTCTGGGCCAGCAGCCTTGTTGGGTACAATGCCCTTAATTGCATTTTCTACCTCCTGTCTAGAAAATAGTCCATCACTACTTGTAAGATCAGCTGTGGGACAAGGTAAGGGAGCCAGGATATGGTGACAAGCCCCCAGTGGAACAGAGTACAATTTGGAAAAATGTTCCAACCATACAGCACCGGGGATATTGCAGGTTAGCTGTTGATCGATAGGCTTATCCCTGGCTCTTAACAGATCCCAAAACTCCTTGGCATTTTTCCTTGTACTTGCTTCTGCTAAGTCCCGCCAGAAATTTAGATCGTAAGCCTCTTTTGCTTCTGCCACAACTTTTTTATAAATCTTCCTTGCAGCTCTTATTCTGGCTGGCTCTTGATTTTTTACTGCTGAAATTAGAGCCCCCTTCGCTGCTCGACATTTGGGGGAGTACCACTTGCCTCTGGCCCTAGAAACACCTTTCAGACCCACCTTAGTGCTGGATTGGGAGATAATAAACAGGTCACTCAAAGCCTCTATGGTCTCTATAAACAGTGGTAAGGTCATTTTACTAGTGGGGCTTAATGTATCAAGCCTGGAATCCGCTTCTAACAAAATGGACCCAGCTTGTGCCATCCTTGCTTCATCCGCTGAGACTCTTGCCCACTTCAAGCGCCTGCCGCAGTTTGATGGAGCGATTTCACGTGAAGTTTTCCACTTATGGTCTGAAGTGACATGGGTCCCATCTTGCCAAGGAAAAGTAATGGATAGGGAGAGTGGGTTATGATCACTGTCACAAGACACAATGACCTCCATGTCTTGGTGGAAAGACCAAAAATTATAATTAAGCATGACTAAATCGATTCTGGAAGTTCGCCCCGTCCTATTATATGTATGGGCTCCCATAGGGTCCGATTTAGAACGGCCGTTGGCTGGTCTCAAGTTGTGTTCAAGACAGAGGGCGTTAATGTCTATTGCGCTTTGTGTCCATTTGGGGATCGAGTCAAGGGTTAGAATGGGGATACCTCTCCTTGAGTCCTCTTCAAAGGTATCCAGTATGTCTTCCCTGGACAGTGGCTCAAAGCAGCAGTTAAAATCGCCAGCAAGAAGGACATAGGAGTCAATGTTACAGGATGCTAGATCACTGCTTAAGCCTGTTGAGGTTAGACGAGATGCCCCACCACTAGCGCCCCTCAAATAAATGTTGAACACTTCTAGGTTCCTCCCTCCTTTGCGATGTAATGTTATCCATTGAAGGTCAGGAGATTTGGTGGACCTTTGGGTAACACTTAACCTTAAAGCGATACTGATCCAAATCAAAAGACCGCCAGACGGGCGACCTTTGGAGCCAACTTGTTGAACGGCTGGGACAAAGTAGGTCGAAAACCCCACTCTGTGTCTTGGTTCTTGGCACCAGGTTTCCTGTAGAAGGCAGATGCTGTAGGGTTCTAGAAAGGCAATCCATTCAGGACTATCAAAGTTACGGGCAAGCCCAGCCACATTCCAGCTTAGAATCTTAATCAACGGCGCACCCGAAATGAGCTGTAAAGAGGGAAAAATAGTTGGGAGAGAATTAGATGCAGCCCCTCTAGGGATCTCTACACAAGGATCAGTATGCTGGAGTATAGGAGCCGTGGTTGTGTCAATCAGGTTCATCTCTATTGTGTCCCTTTGGATCAGTGGTCGGGGAGTCGTACTGGGTGGGAATGGCCGGACTTCCAAACCATGTAGGTCAGAAGTGTGGGGAGCCATCAGCCCTTCCTCTGTAGCTAGACTATTTGCAAATCCTACTGGGCCCAGTAGGGGATCAGAGGGTACGCGTTCAGTTAGCCCTGGCATATACAGAGATGTAGGTTTTCCTAGATGGTGTTGGGTATGCTGGCTAGAAAGTCAATCCACCTCTTCTAGGCCACCATATCTATTTGAAGTTGGGAAGCCATTCCAATGTGGAAGAATTTGGTTGTGGGTTTTGGTGTGGCTCTTCTATGGTTGGTGCTGCACTGAGGACCAATCATCCGCCGGGGTATGTTGGAAGCGTGGTGGATAGAAAAAAGACAGAGGCCTGGGTATGACTGGGGACCCTTCAGGACCAGGCCAGGAACAGATGAATTGTGCCGTATGTGGATCCTCGAAAGTCACCACTATACAGTCCCCAGGACTGGATTTCTTTGATGGGCCCACCCAGCGAGTTCTTCGGACCATCAGGACTCTGCTTCTCCGGCCATTAGGGATAGGTCTATTTACATTTAGCCAATACATTATCTTATTTTTCAGCGACCAATGGTTCTCGTATTGGCCTACGCCGATCTGGGGAACACCCGTTAATACCACCACATAGTCATTGGCTTCTGGGGGAAGGTCAATGTACCCCCCTCTAAAGTTGTCCTTTATGGGAGGATCCTGTACGTCACTCGGGATAGGTTTGGGGTGCGCGCCAGGTTTAGGCTTTCCTGATTGAGGGTTAGAAGCCCTTTGGGGAGCCTTAGGTTTGGTGGCAAGGGGAATTTGGTCCACGGCCACAGACCTCTGCTTAGGGATCGGCCGTAAAGTGGTTGGGACTGAGGGCGGGACATCCTGGGCTTGGGTGGTAGGGATTAGTGGAGTTGGGTCTGGTGCAGGGTGACCCTGATTTTCAAGAGTTCTCAAGCCGAGAGTGGCCAGAGCAATAATGCTCTTTTCCATCTCGAGCAGATTGTTTTCTATTCTTGAGAGTCTGAGGTCGAGAGGGGAAAGAAGTTTCTTTAAAGTTTCCCAGACCAGATCTATAAATTCCCTTTCATTATTACCCAACCCTTCAGTCAGTGAGCCCTCAACCTTTTGAGTGGTAGTAAGGGAAGTAGCATCTAATTCCGCAGTACCTCCCTCACTTGGGGGCTGAGACCCTATGCTTTTCTCTAAATGTACGGTAGGTGTCTTTGCTCCTGTTGAGGATAGGTGTTGCGGGATCGCAATTTTAGTAGTAGGCAGAACCTGTTCGGCGCTTTCTTTTAGGCAATTTGCCACTAATGGTAGTCAGGGATACCTGAGGGTTAGGGATTGGATTCTGAACGCAGGGAGCAACCGATAGGTTGGCTTCGTCTGCGTTAGGGTGATGCTCTAGCGATGGGGAGGGGATGGAACAGATCGAAGTACGGTGAACATCAGCCTGTGTAACTACACATTGGGGAATGGTAGGGCGCTCCGGAGTAACTGAAGTAGCTATGTGGCCTAGGGAAGATTTTTTTGAAAGCGCTATCACTTGTGACAGTCTTCTAGCGGCTACCAGTTCTAAGGAAACCCGGGTTTGGAGTTTAGATATTTCGTTATCAATGGCTATATTAGTGCGGGTAATAAAGTCATCCATGGGGCCACTGATTTGCGGGCCAACCTTGGAGGCCTTACTCCGTGTTACCCTGGTACTCATGACTTTATGGGACAAGGGGTATTCACCTATAAGATAGCCAAAGAGTGACCAATTATAAGAGCTGTTTTGCCGGTGTAATCTTAAGAGGTGATGCTTAACAAGAGGCGAAAGAGGGTGGGTCAGTCCAGTCCGCTCAGTCCTCGAACGGCCTCAAACGGCCCGCTCTTAGCCCGGTCTTCGCCCCGAGCTGCGTCCCACGCTGCGGGAGGCTAGTGGAGTGATATAGGTCAATTTGATGGGGGATACCAACCTATTGTGGGCGCCCCACCATAACTTTAGGGTACAAAATAATAATTATTAGCAAATTCAGAAGGTGCTTCTAGAGGAATGATGCGTATCCTACATCAATGGCTTCATGTGAAGCGGCAAAATATATAATGACCTCTGAGCACACTCCAGTTCACTCTTACAATTCAAACACATATATGGCAAGCAACTCCAATCCTCAGGAGTTGGATCAGTGAATATAGTATCCAAGGTCAATGCACAAAAAAGTCCACTTTCTGTATATGAGGTCCTTGTATTTTTATTTTTAATGTTGATTACACCTGCCAACACGTGTTTCGTCGTGCATTAAATAATACTTCGACTTCTTCAGGGCTGTAATCAAGCAAAACATTTCCCATGATCAGTATAAATAATCATCATATAACTAAATATAAATGTGGGATAGTACCAACCACCATCCAACAAGATGAAAGCCTGCAGAGTGAAGAGTTTGAAATGAGAAAATAAATAGTCGGAAACCATTCCAATCCTAATATCCACCCCGTGTGTGATAAGAAGAAAAAGAACCCTACCACCAAGATATATAAACAAGGTAGGGGTAAATTATCACCTCCGTATCTCAGTGTTCTCTCATTCTAATTTGGTCCTCACAACGTAAACAACTAATCAATCTGAAAAAACAGAGGCATATCAGAATAATGTATACCTTAAGTGCTGTCACTAATATCAAAAAGGAACTGTATATTCCACAACGGGATACAAACAGAAATTATTTGCCAGTTAAGAATTTTGCTTTCACCCCCTATGTTATTAGTAAATTGGGTTTACCTTCGTATTCTCATCACAATTCATCCAGCAATTAGCCAACAATGTTATCTCTCCATCCACCTATGATTGCCATTGGAGTCAAAAATAAGTATATTACAATCCGAGTTAACCGCTGGTTAGAATTGATACAAAACATGTGTCCTGTAACACTCACCCAGCAAATATCATCTGGTGTGTTCAATAAACAATCTCCTTAACTTCGCTTGTCATCTGTATTCTAAACAACAAAATTAGCACATGTCACTCCCCAATTTACGGTCTATGTACCATAACTAATGTCGTCAACCATCAAGTGAGTATATGCGTCTGAATCTATACATACTCCTAGTCAAACTCGAAAGTGCAAACGAAAATGTTTCACATAAATATATAAGTAAAGTTCCCCAAATCTTCTATACTGTTGTTATAAAATTCACCTCTATTGTAAGTGGAAGATGACCTCTTGTTTGTAAATAAACTAAAGTAGGAAGCCTTATCATATAAGCAATCCCGAAGTTAATCACGTAACACTGCATATACTCACCAACGGTAAGTATTCAAATATAATGTGCACAGGGTCGATATCTTTTCTTCGTTCAGTATACGGTTATCTGTGTCAAAATAATAGCTTCAATGAAATAGCCCATATAAATATTGTTGCTACTTCCAGTACATATCGTATTCCAACACTCACCAAATATCGGTACCTTCAAGTATCACGATCACCTAAAATATATATACATAAGGAAACGGCATTAATATCTTGTACCGTTCAACTAATCAAAGTCTCACTAAGACCCAAGCCAACGTTGCTACAAGTTTACCTGTGTTCAGCTCAATCGCTGCATATCTTCTATCGTCCGAAGTTCCTAAGCTTTGGCGTCTAGCATGGGCGCCATCTTGGAGTGTCCTTAAGTACCCTTGTAAACGCGCGCCATCTTGTAGTGTGTCCGTACTGTTTTTCGAATTATCAGCACGCTACTACCCATATGTCCGGGCAGAACAAGTACCCATAATCCGGTATTACGCATTTTTATGCGAGTGACGCATATAATATTGCAGCACGTTAACTATGCTAAAATCCAATAAAGTTACTTATTGTATCAACTCAGTCACCCGATTTTAATCGGGTTTTCAAGATCATTCCTAGTTCCGCATCTGAACCTGCGCACCATCATAAATCCTGGGAAAATGTACTAATCTGCTCATGTAGACTCATATCCACAAATCACATAATAAAACCAATGTGATTATCTATCTTATACCATAGGAATGGGTGAGTAGAGTTCATGAGGGGTAAATGTTAGTCGGGTAGCCAGAAGAGAGGCAACCGAGGGTGCAAAATTATCTTCACTGTTCAGTATTATATCAACATCCAACATATGATAATTAGATGGGAAGCGAAATCAAATTTCTAGGGAACATGTGTCCCTGTACAGTCTAGTACCAGAAAGCCGCTAGATGTCAACAACAGGCATGTGATGTGTATACAGTCAAAATTCATACAATAAACATAACATTGGTCAAAGATCAGCACATTATTACTCATTGCCCAAGAAGTACTGATACTCATTATCAATATTAAGTCCCTGTTGGACCGATTTCAGCTTCATAATCCACAGTACTTCCCTACGTCTGAGTTTCAGAGTTCTGTTACCTCCCCTGGGATCCTGAGGAACATGTTCTATTGCATGATAATATAATTGGTGATCCCCTTGATTATCAATGTTCTGTACAAAATGAGCAGCAATTGGGTATCTAGTATCCCCATTTTTCCATGCCCTTATATGCTCCATCATCCTGTCCCTAAGTCTTCTAATCGTGCTGCCCACATAAATCTGTCCGCATGTGCATGCTATGATATATACAACAAAGGAGGTTTCACAGTTCATGAAGGTATCTATTTCATACATTGCTGAGTTATTGTAGCTGAAACTCACAATCTTTTTACACGCCCATCTGCAACAATTACATCGCCCACATTTGTGGAATCCTTTAGTTAAGATCCTGGGCCAAATTTCTCTATTCCTGATAGGATAACTTGGGCTCAAGTCACTCGCCAAGGTTCTCCCTTTCCTAAAGGTCACAGCCGGTCTCTCCAATATATGCAGATAAATCCTTATCTACCGACAACAGGTGCCAGTGTCTATTCAAAATAGAGTATAACCTATTAGACTCTGTGTTATAGTTGGTCACTAGGCGAACCTGTCGTTCTTTCTTCTCTGTAGCCTCCTTATCTTTTAATGTGTGTGATCGTTCTAGTTTATATACACGTTTTTTCGCCTTCTCAACAACTGCTCGTTGGTAACCCCTAGCTAGAAATCTGGAAGACATATCCTGTACCGTATTCTCAAATTCATCATTTTCCGAACAATTTCTCCTAGCCCGGACCATCTCTCCATATGGGATGGATTTTATCTGAAAGTTAGGGTGGCAACTCTTAGCATGTAATAGTGAGTTACAACTAGTCTCCTTTCTGTACATCTTGGAACACAACTTATTTCCCTTAATATACAGCTCAACATCGAGAAAAAAGATTTTCTCCTTATCATATTGCGTTGTGAACCTCAGGTTAACATCATTGCTATTAAGGTATTCAAAAAAACACAGAAGGTCCTCAAGGCTGCCAGTCCAGATCATGAGACAGTCGTCTATGAAACGACCCCAATATTGAATATATTCAATCCACCTGACTCCACGACGGCCCCAGATCCACTCCGCCTCGAACCATCCCATGAACAGGTTGGCAAAAGACGGAGCAAACCTGGAGCCCATCGCGGTCCCAAGGCGCTGTCTGTACCAATTGCGATTAAATACAAATACGTTGTTATTCAGTACTATTTGTGTCATGTCAAGAATCATCTTCGTGTGCTCAAAATATTCAGCCGGTCTCCTGTTGAAAAAGGTCTCTACTGCATGAATTCCCAATGTGTGGTCAATATTCGAATACAATGAGACCACATCTAGTGTTACAAGATACATGTCACTCTGCCAGGTCACATCTGACATCATGTTTAAAACATGCTTAGTGTCGCGAATATAGGAGGGCAAGTTCTCAACAAACGGTCTCATAAATATATCAATGTACTCGGATATCTTTTCAGTTGGACCACCAATACCAGAGATAATTGGCCGTCCAGGTGGGTTCTCTCTATTCTTATGTACCTTAGGTAAGGTGTATAAACAGGGAGCTTTAGGTGTTGAAATTGTCATATAATTATACTCATCCAAGTCCAATAATGACAGGTCATACCAATTTTTGAGTTTCTCATTGATCAATATAGTTAGGGAAGTGATATAGGTAACTGTGCTGGGCAGGGGGCGGGCCAGCGGGGAGAGCGGACCGGATGCTGTCTCCGTGGTCTCGCAGGGACTCCTGGTTACTGGAGTCCCCGCACACTCGCAGCCCCGCCGAGCCTCACGCCCTTACCTCTGCCTTTCCTGCTCCTGTTGCCGGTAGATGGTAAACAGCGTCCTCCCTTGCGACGCGGCACCCGCGAAGCGGGTGCGGCGAGGCGGGTGCGGCGAGGAGTTGGATCCTGGAACTAGCCTCTGTGGTCAGTAAGTCTAACAGCAGCGCCTCTGCTCAGCGCAAAGATTGCCCCAACAGGTGATGGTGATTGACGCCTTTAATGACACAGGGAAGGCGGGGGCGGGCCAGCGGGGAGAGCGGACCGGATGCTGTCTCCGTGGTCTCGCAGGGACTCCTGGTTACTCGAGTCCCCGCACACTCGCAGCCCCGCCGAGCCTCACGCCCTTACCTCTGCCTTTCCTGCTCCTGTTGCCGGTAGATGGTAAACAGCGTCCTCCCTTGCGACGCGGCACCCGCGAAGCGGGTGCGGCGAGGAGTTGGATCCTGGAACTAGCCTCTGTGGTCAGTAAGTCTAACAGCAGCGCCTCTGCTCAGCGCAAAGATTGCCCCAACAGGTGATGGTGATTGACGCCTTTAATGACTCGGGGAAGGCGGGGGGCGGGCCAGCCGGGAGAGCGGACCGGATGCTGTCTCCGTGGTCTCGCAGGGACTCCTGGTTACTGGAGTCCCCGCACACTCGCAGCCCCGCCGAGCCTCACGCCCTTACCTCTGCCTTTCCTGCTCCTGTTGCCGGTAGATGGTAAACAGCGTCCTCCCTTGCGACGCGGCACCCGCGAAGCGGGTGCGGCGAGAAGTTGGATCCTGGAACTAGCCTCTGTGGTCAGTAAGTCTAACAGCAGCGCCTCTGCTCAGCGCAAAGTTTGCACTGAGTTGTCATGTCATGTTTATAGGGTTGTCGGAGACTAATCCCTTCTTGTTCATTCGAGATTGTTTCTAGTGATCTTTGAGTTAGCTGGCACACACACAGTTCAGTTTAATCTACTTGATAGAGACATACTGACCCCAGTCCTATATCAAAACTATAGTGTATGTTATTCCAATGTGCAGAGCCTATTAGGCTATAGGAACTACACTACAGCATAGCTGTGCATTCCCAGACCGTGTGATTGAAGGTGCCCTGCCATGAATTGCACTGAAGGCCCCATATACCAGAGTCTTAAAGGAGAGTAGTAACATTTATGGAAATATATTAATTGAATGAGGTGAAATTGTGTGGATCGTGCCATCAGCCTAGGTGCCATTTTAGCCTCCTTCCTCTCATCATAATCTAGGGCTACTGGGTCTGCTTCCCATTTTGCCCTGATGAGTAGTAGTTGTTCAGGGTAGTGGATTACAAGGGTATAGACATTAGTTTCTTATTCCACTATATTAATTCATAAAAGTACATACAAATATTAAAAATTCAGACCATGTGTGAGTAGTAAGAGGTATAAAATACACCAGCAATACATGCAGACCCCCTCAAAAATCCTGAAGTATAGGATACCATGACCAGGGTTCTGCAAATTTTAAAACATTAGCTATTTCCTTTGGTGCAAATTAAGTTTCAGGAAAATGCTAACACTAAAATACACCCACTAAAGCGGAGCTGAGGTTTTGATGAAACAACAATACAGGCTTGCACCTGGCCAGACCAGCACTCCTCAGGACAGAAATTAAGAATCTTAGTGTAGTTTGCTAATCACAAGAACATATGAGAATAGCCGAAGAGTCATACTGGCCTAAGTGAAAACGTAAAGGGCTTCCGGTAATTCCCAGCCTGAATCCAGTCCATAACATCTGGTTCGAGGCTTTAGACCATATCCAAATATTGCTCCGGACCCAAGTGTAGAATAGCATAGATGGAACAGCTGACTGGGAGGCCTAAAAGACCAAAACTCTGTTTTCCTTCGCCTGTAATTCTCTCACTCTTTATAACCCCAAACTCCACATCTATAGGTTAATACTGGTAAACGTTTGATGTTTTTCACTTCTAGGAAGGAGTGTGGTAATAGGTTTCCTTCCCATGGTAGATGCCAAATGAAACTAAAACCCAACAGCGTTAGAAAATCTCCGTATTCTCTTGGCCAGGTAAAGAGCCCAAGAGCCCTACAAGTGAAAGTTACTCCCAACTAAGGGAATTTATGGCCAGACAGCGTGACTTAAGATTTCTAGTACTACAGGCCATTACAAAGGTTTTAGTTAGATTGGTTTCTAAATTTTAACTTGCCCTTAAAGTCAACAAAAGTATTCCGCAAATGTTTGAGCCCATTCAAGGTTCTTGATAGTAGCACAGTGTCTTTAGCATATAATAATAAAACCGGCTTCACCTTAGTTTTCACCTTGAGCATGTCCCTGTCCTTTTAAATAAAATGCTGCCTCTAGCCCATTAATATACAATAGAAATCATACTAGGACAAGCACACTGCTCTGGCGGACACCCCAGGACAATACAAAAGACTGTGTATATTCACCACTGGCCCCAGAACTGCAAAATCTTACACCAGAGACCCCAACAGAACTAAATGGATGGTGCCAACTGTGGAGAAAGCAAAGACAGCCCAGATGTGGTTATTCGTGAGGCATATCAGGGGATAAGCCCTAGGAGAACCACTGCGGATATGGGGCATTGATATTTAGAGCTATGATGTATTTTGTCCTCTGACCGGTCTCTCCTTCTGTTTCTCCAGGTGCTGCCTTGAAGTTGCCAGCATGCATTGACTTTTTTCCCTCTGTTCGGTGAGTACAGGCTCTCTCGTGTGTTGGAAAAACAGATTTATCTGAGAATGTATTGTATTTGCATGCTCGTGATGTTCTCCTTCGCAGCCAGAAGTGAGTGCATTGTTGTTGTATTTTTAGTGTATAGTCTAGGTAGAGTATGATGGGGATGACTTGCAGTGGAGTTTACCTAGTTTTCGGGCTTCATGTAGGATAACTTTCTGCTTTTTATTAACCGCTTAACCGCACTGGCAATTGCGGTGCAGCGGCAATTGCGGTACGGTGGTTTAGCGGAGTGGGCGGGGCCGCGGCGTCACGCACCACTACGAATATAGTGGGCGCGACGGCCGTTGGCCAACAGAAGCACGCACGGGGTTAATATGCGTGATTTTAAGAGCACTTGGTTGCCTAAAAAGGTTTCCCTGTGATGGGCTCATCACGAAAACATAGGTCCAATCCAGATATTCCCAACAGTCACACCCAGTCATCAAGAGTTAGGGTGGTAGAAAAAGCCAGGTTTTAAGCAGTTTACGAAAAACTGTGTGCAAGTTACAGCTCTTAACATCTGAGGCATGATATTCCAGAGCTTAGGGCCCATATGTGCGAACAGTGACCTCCTTAAGCCTCTGGGAAACACTTCCAGCTCAAGATTGTTTGAGCGTAGCAAGCTCTTGGGTACATAACAAGCCACTAGAGATCACGGGTACCAAGGCCCAGTGTTGGAGAGGCATCTATGCATATAGCATTACGCTTTAAATTGGACACGATGTTCCACTTGTAACCAATGCAGTTTGTGAAGCAAGCTAGCTGAAGAAGTGAATTTTAGCTGAATTTAGGTGGGTGGCGCAGAAGGCGCACAGCAGCATTTTGTACTGTCTGGAGACGTTTGAACAGAGCTTTCAAGGCATCCAGGTAGAGAACATTGCCATAGTCCAAAAAGATGGCAGTGGATTTACGAGAAGAGTTAGCACCTAGTTAGTTTGCAACTTATACAGTGCAATATGTCCTTCGGCGTGCTCAATGTCAACACCGTGCCATCACAGTGTTGCTAAGTACATAGAGAAACTCTCCATATACAATGACCATAACAACAAAGACCGAGCACAGCACAAACAAGTATTATCTGACTAACAATATTAGGGGATCAATTTAATTCCAGACAAAACAAAAAATGAAAAGATCAATATACAGTCATCTTGATCTCCAATGAAGTTGACACGTAGGTATAAATGAAGAACAGCTGACACGTGTTTCATCGTGAGAGGACTTTCTCAAGGCTTTGGTCGATAAAATTGTATGTGCACGAAATCAGCGAGAGCATCCCATTCTTCTCTAGTATGAAGATGTCATAGGCGCAGGGCAGTACCAGTATACAATCATAAGTCTCAATAAAATGGTAGAATCATCAATTACGTGGTTTGGGAGCCCGGAATTTGTTATGGTAGACGAGTGGGAGACTACGAGTAGAGACCTCCCAGTATGAATAGTGTTCTTAAAGGCGTGATCTCCGGTAAAGCAAAGTCAAAGCTTCTCTGTCACGTCCACGAGAAGTAAAGTAAGACCGCCTATTGGAAACTGGGAGGTCTCTACTCGTAGACTCCACTAATCTACCATAACGAACTCCGGAGGTCCTGATGGAACAGTGATGGGTTGAGATTGAACTCGCCAATCTTACCAACAAAGGAGTTTCTTGAGTCCCAAATGACTTGCAGTATGTGGCTGTGGAGTCTGGCATGTCACGAACTTTGGGGGAGGGGGGGGTCCTGCCTCACGGGCCTCCTGCATGACAAAAGTGGAAGTGGGACTGTTGCACTTCTCTATCTTGCGCTGCACGGGTTGGTTGGAAGGCTTATCTCTACCCAACTAGGCATAAGGTGGTCACAGTGTCAATGAAGAGGCTGAAAATTGGGGGAGCGGGACCAGGGAGGGGAATAGGGTGCCGCCAACTAGATGTGGTGTGTGTCCAGCAAGAACGAGGCAGACCGCATCCTACCTAGATTGAGTCTTTCAAAGGCTCCAGAGGCTCCTGAACCAACTTTCAAGGAAGGCAAGCAGAGTCCCAGTTGTAGCACGCTGCAAAAGTAAGCCGCCTCCAGGCTTGTGGGTGTGGCCCCGGATCCACCACAATGGCCCCACTACACTGCCTAAGCACCAAGAGCGTACACCGATCTGCTGGGCGTGGGAACGAAGTAGACACCATGAGGGGTTGTACTGCAGCGTGCACAGCACCTTCAAACATATATTTGGTGTGGCGATTTAAAGGTTAGTCCACTCTGGCACAATACAACTGCAGATAGGACCTAAGCCTCCTATCCCTGCCCCGCCACCGGTCACAGTGGGAGAACAGCCCTCTGGTCCTCTAAGAACAAGCTTGCAGTATCCTACTGGCCACCAGGCAAGGGGTCTCCCAGTGCTTTCTCTCAGTGTCGCTGGTTCATTGTGTCTTCTCTGTAAATAGCCACCACGGAGCACAGTCGGCAGTCCCCTGGGCGTGGCATCACTTACATTCGGCAGCAACCCAGGCTCATATCTGGGCTCGACTGCTTTCCAGGCCCCAGGCTAGCTCGCCTCATCCTCCATCATTGCAACAATTGCCCAGCCACATAATCGCTTGGGCACTGGGTGAGGCACAGGCCGGGCACCCTCAGTGTTAGACCTCTTTCCACTCTAACGTGCGACTGCTCGTTGTGATGGCTGGGGCTAAGGGCCACCCCCAGCCAGTGATCGGGGCACTCCTAACAAATCGGAACATCAGAAATTTGCAGACTCTGTGGGAAGAGGCCAACAGGTCGTCCACTGAGATGGTCACCAAGTGTTGCGTTGTCACCGCAGCCTGGTACCAGGGCACCAGTGGCAGACCAGTCCACAGTGTTTACGCTCTGGGGGAACCACCTAGCATTCAGAAAGCAACTCAAAACATGGATTTTCGACAAATAACTCCCCACCCTTCTTCAAGAGCCTTGAGACCCTCTGGGTATGTAGCGCGCTATACAAATTTTTGACTTGACTTTTGACTTGACTTGACAGGACAAGCTTTGTTCAAAATATTTTATTGGCTTTTATAATAAAAGGCAGTAAATGCACGATCACACGAAATAGCGAAAAAACATGAATGTATGCCGGGTACATAGGAGCACAGCAGTCGTATAAAACACAACTTATAAGTAGTGAAAACATCACAGAATATCATGCAAGTCATGTTGGGATGGTGAGTAAGGATTAAGTAGGTGACAACAGGAAAATAAATCTTAGAAGGCTAATTTTAAGTTTGTCTTTTTATTGCAGAGGGATTCCGAGGCTATCTTATCAGTCTTAAGGAATTATTCATGAGATGGACAAAAAATTTATCGAAGGCGACATCGTCATTTTGATGGTTTCGAGTCTGCCTCACCATGAAATATTTTTGGGTGATCATACATACAGCAACTCTTTAATTTTACTCAACGTCTTGTTTTCTTTGTTGGCAACCGATTGTGAGAGTTTTCATTACAGAACCAGAGTCCTAGGTATTCAATATTAGATATAGATTGAAAATTGGAGGAGCCAGTAATCGAAGCGTAGCAATTGATGTTCAGGGGAAGTAACTATGTTTAAGTAAAAGCAGAAAAGTAGGAGAAATGGTCAATAATGTTTAGTATTGACGAATGGCTACGTTTGGGGATTCTGTGAATATCAGAATGTCGTCTGCATATGCAGCCGTTTTATATGGTATGCTGTGCCATTTCCATTGTAAAATGAGTGCGAAAAGTGCAGTGACGTACTCTTAAGTTTTGGATTACTTGCATATCACAGCTTTAATAATTAAATCATGTGCCTTCCATGATGTGACTGGTAAAATGGGTGTGTGTAATATAGCCTTCTAGCCCGCCGTAGCGGGCTATACCGGCTATTAAAGGCCCGCTGCAGCGTTAAAGGCCCGAGCCGAAGGCGAGGGACTCTACCAAAGCAGAGAGACTTTAAAAGTTGGTATAGCGCTGCTACGAAGGGCTATATGGCTATTATAACATTCTGCCACAAGAGGGCATAATGTTCTAACAAATAAAACAAAGCCTTCAGGGAGCACGAGGGGGATTGAAATCCCCTCAGGCTCCCTGAAGCCTTTGTTCACAGCCAGAGCTGTGAATAAAGAAGCATTGGAATGCTGGAGCTCCGGGCTTATACCAGCCATTATAAGCCCGGAGCACTCAATTGTTTTCAAAGGAGCTACCAACATTCTAATGTTATAATAGATCTTTCATGATGCAGAACATAGGAAAGTAGATGGAGTGGATGCATTCTGAATCCAGCTGGGTCCTGTCTTTTCCCGGTCTTTGAATTCCATCTTCACTATTGGAGTGGGAGATGGATCAGAGCTGATGTGAGAGTGCTTCTGATCTGGTTGTCCACCTCAATCCCCATCTCCTTGGATGGTGCAGGAGGAATGTTTATGTTTAGGTAATTTGTATTGCGCGCAAATACCCTGAGGTGTCTCGGCGCATAGGATTGTTAATCTGGCAGACAAAGGCTGAGGGGAAGTTATTGATTAAAGAGCCAAGTTTTCAGATGCTTTCGGAATATATTGAGGGTGGGACTCAATTTGATGGACAGAGGAAGTGTGTTCCAGAGCCTAGGAGTAGCCACTAGGAAATATTTGTCTCCCCAGGAAGAGGTTCTGGTGCGTGGGACTGGTAAGAGACAGGTGGAGGATGAGCGGAGGGATCTGTTGGGGCTATAGATCAAAAAAGCATTCCTCCGGAACCGTGGTCCTGAGTTGTGAATGGCCTTGGCGGCAATACAGAGTGCTTTGAATTTAATCCGACTTCTAACACGTAGCCAATTAAATTGACGTATGGCCACAGTGATGGAGTTATATTTGGGGATGGTGAGTAGGACTCTGGCTGCCGCATTTTGAATAGATTGAAGTTTATTTAAGACCTGTTCTTGCGCATTAAGAAAGAGGGCGTTACAGTAATCCAATTTGGAAAAAATGAGGGTGGTTATGAGGGTTTTTCCTGCAGATGCTGGTAGGTATGGGAGTAGCTTCTTTATTTTCCTTAACATATAAAAGGAGGAGGAGACCACTGTGTTCATGTGATGATGGAACAGCAGTTTGTCATTGAACATGACCCCAAGGTTTCTGACCTTAGCAACAGGTTCTGGGAGGGGGGGGGGGGGGCAATTTCGCTTGGCCACCAGATGGAAGACCATCCAGGGGAAAGGTTGCCAAAGGTCATGACCTCGGTTTTGTCAGAGTTTAATTTTAAACAGTTATAAGACATCCAGGAGCTTATGGCCAGCATACCCTCCTGGAATCTAGAAGCAACCGCTGTCCCATCCTTATGCACGGCCAACACCCACTGGGTATCGTCTGCATAGGTGGTTAAACTCAGCCCATGTGCTTTAATGACCCTCGCCAAGTCCGACACGTATATGTTGAATAGTGTCGGACTCAGCGATCCCTGAGGCACCCCGCATGGAAGAGTGAAGATGGGCGAGTAAAAAGTGCCCAATTTCACAGACTGGGTGCGGTTAGCCAGGAAGGAGGCAAGAAGGTCCTTAGCTGAGTGGTTAATCCCCAAGGTTGAGACACGGTCGATCAAGGTGGAATGATCGACCGTGTCAAAGGCGGCGGATAGCAGGCCATGGATGGTGTTGACAGGGCCCGACCATAAATGTGCTCCATTTCTTCCTGTGAAGAGGAAGTTGTACCGTGACCAGGGACAGCAAGGTTAACTTAGAATATAACATTTGGGACGATTTAAATATCCAGGTATGGGCAGTGTGATACGTTTCACGAAAATCTGCGTGTTGATATTTGTTTACTGTCAAACCTCATTCTGAAGCAGATCAAGAGAAAACTAGATATTGATGGTATAGAAACGTTCCTGATTGGATGTGAATGAGGAATAGACTAGAATCATTTTCAATGTGAAACCCCCGTATTGCAACCTTCTGCTGACAATTGGTAAATTGGTGACCGTTGAAGGCATGAGTTACCCCTTCTTGATTGCTCTGGACGTCAGAACCCTAAACTCGAATAATAAACGTTCTGACATTTTTGTCATAGTGGGGTTAGTAATTGCACATGCAACAGCATCTAGGAATATGTGTGCAACTTTGTAACTGCAGCCACCTGTTTCTTTTTAGGTCTTGCCTGGGATTGCAGGGGGCGAAGCCCCTGCTGTCGCAAAGCGAGTCTATTGCAATCGTTTCAGTCATTTCTGCTTTCAAGGACTACCCCTAGGAGACAAGAGACTGGCACGCGCACACAGCCTGCAGGAATCTGATCAGGTCACGCGCGTGAACACGCACTCCGATTCCGGCAGGCTGTTCACAACACATGCACACGCAGGCAGGCACACACAACACACAGACAGACAGACAGACGCACACACACTCACAGACGCACACACGCGCGCGCACACACACCCCCCCCACTCCCCCACTCCCCCACTCACCGGGCTCTTTCGGCGTGTTCCGTGTCCCCAGCGCTGGTCTTCACCCGGGCCCCCTCCTGGGACCCGGGACTTCAGATGCCGCACTCCGCTTTGGCGCCGGGGCTCGGAGCGCGCAAGCGCGGGCAGCCCCCGCCCTCTCACTGTAAGCCCGGGCTGCTTTTGGTTTCGCTGGTCATGTGCCCGTAGCCACGACAACACGCAGCGCGATATTCACGCTTCCAATGAAGTGACCTTTAATGCACAACCTGATACGCGGGAGCTAAAATCCGGTTCTTTTGGTGTTATGTACCCAGCCCTCCCCTCGCTGCTTTTCCCTTTGTCCGCGCTGTTGACATGCGTCCCGTGCTAATGAGCTGAGGCGTATGTGGCGTGTTTATCTAACTGTCGTGAATATTCACGTTTTTCCGCCTCACTTGTTGCACCCCCTCCACCCCGGCCCTCGCTGACTCTCACGTCAACTATCAACAGAACGAAGCGATAGACGCGCGCTCCTCAGTGAGGCGTGCTGTGGCGCCCAGAGGGTCCTGGGTAGCCTGCTGCCCTTCACCTCAGCACATGGAGGGCTATTGATACCCATGAAGAGAGGACAGACAGGCGGAAGTGCAAGTTACAGCTCCCCACGCCAGACTCCGGTCTGACCTGCAACCTTGAAACTAGGGCGAGAGGGAGACCCTGCAAGGCCCGACCAATGAATGTGCACAACATATCACTTTTATGGAAGTCTGGCAGCTGACTGGAGCCGAAGACTGGAGTTCACCTGAGCTGGAGTCTTCACACTGTACCCCAGTGTGGTCTAGTATGTGAATAACTTGTCATGCACAAGCCTTGGAGCTGCAGGGACGCGTTTCGTGCTAGTGCAAGCAACCTTTGGCCTCCGTTGCAAGAGATTGCAAAACATCCCCGGCGGCATCATCTAATGTCAACTTGTACACAATGGCACAAGCTTCCCTTGTTGAGTGACAACTGCATACAGGAACTGCACGAAATATGAGAGAAATTTCAGTTGCACATTCTTTCTGCGGAGCAGCTACATTTTTTTTTTTTTTGCATTGTTCTTGTCCCCTCATCATTGCACAATGTATTCCTCGCGGGAGGTTTTTCAACACGCTTCAAACAAAATGCTGTAGCTTTTAAAAACAAATCTCATAATTGTTTTGGGATATTTGCATCACATGTTAAGAACCAAACTATATATTTCTCCTTTCGGCATTCTCGTCATAGTTGTAATGGTCTGTTCTGGATACACATTGAGCAGCTACAAGATACCAACACTGTGGTGCCTGGTAGTCAGTGGGCGCTCTGTTTATCCACGATTATGAGTTTTGATCCTCAGACAGTCGGTCCATGTGCAAATCGCACAGTTTTCCCCTGTTACAACTACAAATCGGAAATGTACACAGTTAACTCACAGGCCCCTCCACATGTGTGCACGTGTGATAGCACCGCCCCCTGCGCGTCACACATGCTGAAGGAAGACTGCTCTCTTCCCAGCCTGACTCTCTGTTGATCTGTCTTCAGTGATCTCAGCTTAAATGTAGATCTTCAACCCCTCAGCTTTGTCAGTGTTATTTGTGGTAAGCAGGACAGTACGTTGTGCACATGGTGCTAATGAGGGAAAGGAGGTGAGTGGATAAGTGGATGAGTCACAAGTTAGGAGTGGTTGTCAGTTAGGAGTGCGTGTTTGTGACTAGCTTTGGATTCTTGACTGATAACAGCTGTAAGTGCAAGGAGTTGGGTCTGGGTGGTATGACTTATTGTCTGTGGGTGAGAGGTGTGGAGGACTCTGGGAGACATGTTTGTGGCTGCACTACGTTCATTCGTGGGTTGAAGTGAATGCCTGAGTGATTAAGGTAAGTAATGAGATGAAATTGTATTTATATAGCGCTTACTACCCCAGACCAGGCGTCAGAGATTTTCGGCGAGTGGCACGTTACTCGGACCCCAAAAAGAATTAGTGGTGGATTAGTGTTACTTGGATTGAAAGGGTAATAAGGGAAGAAAGAAGAATCTACAAATGTAGATGGATTTACCTGAAAGAGTTTGCAAACGGCTAGGGTTGTTTGGATTTTTAAGAGGAAATACAGATTTTATAGCAGTTAGCAACGATGTGTGAGTGGATCGGTAAATGGATGTAAGGAAATTTACTTTTAGGACACTTGGGCCCGATAGCGAGTGAAGAAGAGTAATATCTCCTTGTGGGATACTCCTCCACTATCAATGTTTATATACCAATTGCAAATTTAAAAAAATGAAAAAAGAATGCAAAGTATTGTCATTTACAATGCCAGTAACTCAAACTTTAATGCTGCAAGACCTATTGCGTTGTAAATGCTTGTCTATAATTACAATGTAATGCACACAGACATTAAAACTCTTAAATATTTATTTTACAGGGATTAAAAACTTGGGTAGAAAATATGGTAAGTCCTACTTGTTTACATACTTTTGTATATAAAATGTGTAACTGTTTGGAGGATTGTAGAAATGATAGACTCCAGAGGGCCTTTTTTGTTAATAATGTTTGCTCTTTTTGTCATCATATGTCCGTATTACATTTGAGGCTCCAATGGTCTATTAGATAGTTTGCGTTATCTTTACTACTCCCTTGAATAACTCTGATCATACCAACTTAATTTTTAGCCTCCAATTTAAAATTTCTTCTAGTTTACAGATTATTTTAAAATGTTCACTTTCGCTTTTTAAATATTTTTTTAGTCTGCTAAATTTATTTTTCGAAACGGTTGTGGGCCTCAGGTCAAGAACCTCTAGGTAAGGTTGGCTGCCAACTTCATACGAGAGCACAAGTTACTTTCTTCAATAGTTGACATGAATTGCAGCTGGCCATTTCTTTGATAGACTTTTAAATTGTTTATGTACCTATATTGCAAATTTCTCTTTCAAGAGATTTATGTTCGAGATGTTTTTAGTCTTCTGCAGTTGACCTGAAGTCCAAAGAGGAGAAAGATGCTGAATTGGATAAGAGGATCGAAGCATTACGGAAGAAAAATGAGGCCTTGATGAAGAGGTACCAGGTAAAAACAAATAGACGTTCTGGAAATGCATCTTTTCATTGGCTAAAACCGTTGAACTTTACAGAACCTAGACTGTTCTCCTCTGCATTTGGATATTAAACACATCTTTCAAACTATGACAATGTGTATTTGATAATCATATTTAGTCCCATATTCAGTGTCACAGTGAAACTTTTCTTTTTTTTTTTAATTGGAAGTTGATTTCCTTTGTTGTGAGTCATCAGCCTTTGCACCCTCTTCATGCCTGCGTTGAGAGACAAGCCTCCAACTTTTGTTGTTGTCTAGTTTTAAATGAAGGATTTTTTAAAATTATTTTCCATACTTAACGTTGTTAAGTCAAGTGGCAGCACTTCTGTTCAAACAGTTGCACAACTGGTCCTTCTTGTGCAGCATTTAACTATGAGGATTGGCCTTGACAAAGCATATTTCTCAGCCACAAATGCAGAGAAATCTGCAGCAATAAGTCCCATGCACGGGGTGGGAAGTAGGCTTGACTGGGTGTGGGTAGACTTGTTGGTTCGTGAATGCCCCCCAAACCCATATGTTGGAATTCCTATACTGAAATCCAGTATTCCCCAACCTGGCCATGCTATGGGATTTTACCCTTCTGGGATGGGGAGGGTAACTGAGTGCTACCTAGATTTGGTCGGAGTGTGGGGTGAGGGGCAGAGCTTTCTCCATTGAAAATGTATATTCCCTACAGAAAACAATGTGCATTTGTACAGTATGCTACTTTCCCCGTGTATAATGGTACTCTATGTACACTTGAGCACGGGGAAATGGAAGCCCATAGAATGTGTCACCTGATACTTGCAATAGCACGCTGAAAACATGCGCCTGGCTCAGCTTTTTAGGCATACTGCGGAGAAAGTTGGTGAATTCCAAAATCTAGTCAAATTTGCATCTGTGTATAGGCGTACATTTCCAGTTGCAAGTATACTTCTTTTTTTGTGAAATGCCCCCTAAGACTCTGGTAAAGGATACTGATCTCAGTCGATTTCACACCAGGATTTCTTATTTTTCCCCCCATATTTGAGCTGCCACAAGACTCTGAATACTAAAAAAAAAAAATAAACAAGCTGTACCAACTGGAAAATATCCCATGTCCGATTGGGTTGTTGGAGTTTGATCCACTGCAAAACACTTCAGTGCTGGTATTTGTTTATGGAGAACAAAAAATTTAATAGACGTGCATGAGCGAACATTTGGAAGTTGATTCATTGAGACTTCAATTTTCTAGGTTGTGTTTCTAGATTGTGTTAGAAGGGAACCAATTAACCTCGTGCATAATAGGAGGCGTTTATCCCTATCCAGTTGGTCTTAACACTCTGCCTCACCTTTACACCAGATTTCGCTCGACCCCCAAGAGGCATTGAACCTTTCTTGCTCTTGTTGCGGTATTGCTTGAGGCTAATCTAATCTACTCGCGGACATAACCACTTTACTTGGGCACAGGCATTAGTGACCAGTGAAAGAATGAAAACGCTTATGCTTAGTGGGCATGGGAGGAATCCCTGTGCGGTTAAGAGCTCTAGTAGAGTGCCCAACTTGCTGACCTCCGTGTGAGCCCTTCTAGCACTTAGCAAAAAATTGTGTGATTCGATTCTTGGCAAATCGGTTAATCCCCCCTGTATCTTAAAGTTTAACTATGTATCCGAACATGGAAATATGTGTAGTGTGCTGGTATAGGTTTTTTACTGTTAATATATTGTTCCATTCATCTCCATCGCTTTTCTATCTACCCAATCTTTTTCCAATTACCACTGTTGGATCTGCCACCTCACATTGTGACACAATATCGGGACTCTTCACACAGTCATTCGATATCACATCGTGAGCTAATAACTTTTACATAGAAATGTTTCCAGATTCCGTGTTGGAGGCGTTGTGCCATCAGTGTCCCATCAGGGTTTTCTATCCTTCCCAAGACATGAAGAAGAGTTTAGAAGCCTTTATTTGTGTCTCCTGAAGAGGCTAGAGAAGGTTTCTGACGAATTGATGGGCTCTAAGCCATGCACTTCTCTATTGCATCACACTTTTTTATTTTACACAAAACTTTTTTTTATATTCATTTTCAGTAGGACATAATTGACTGGTACAGTTGCCACCTTTTTCATCACAAAATGGTTCATATTTGGTCTTACATTCATAAGTTATTTCCTCGTTTAGATGGGAATAGCCGATTCAAAAACCCTCGGGTTGCTAGCAACTGAAAGTGATCCACTCATATTCCAATATTGTCGGACACTGTTCCGATCTATAGTTCAATTGCTTTATTTTTGAGGACCAAACCATGTCCCCTAGCCACACCTTGTGTGCAGGAGTGGTCGCTGACTCCATTATCCAGCGATGTTTGTCCCGGCTAGTAATGTAGCCAGCCCCACCAGGATCCATTCTCCTCTCCTGCCCCCAGTCTCACGTGTGACACCCCTTAATAGTCTCTTAGGAGAGACATTTGTAGCTTGTACAATGTATAATTAACATTCATCCTCTATCGTTCCCACATTGGGCATGTCAATGTCATATGTAGGGAGTCACCCATTCCTACCTGGGATCTGGTGCCGTTTGGAGATTCTTATGTCTTTTGGTGTGAAATAATCCCTGTGTAGACATTTCAGCAGTACCTGCCATAATCTAGTGGATATGGCTAAGTTACTGTGTGCAAACATTGCAACCCTCCTGTTAGCCCCATTTTAACGGGAATAGATCCTCCTCCATTTGTCCACTTAGTGCTGTCAAGTTGATGGGGGAAATGTAGAGAAGGGCAACTTTTAGCTTCAAGGTTCAACACAACCCAGGCTGTACATGGTTAACTGGGACTTGAGGAGTCTGTATTCCGAGAGCGGTAACCCTGCCGTGCACTCCTTCATTTAGAGTAGAAATCTGTGGAGATTATATTAATCCTTTTGTGTCTCATACGTCACCCAGTTGGGATATCCTAATTTGATCCCCTAGGTTGCCTCCCATCTTCAGTTGTCCCTGCAAGGCTGGTTTTGTACGAATTAATAGACTGAAAGCAATGCCCCGTCTTCAAGCCCCGCACTATCTCACACAATGTTTTTTTTTTTTTTTAGATTTGCAGATCTGTGCCATGTTACTAGTAGGTACAGTGTTTTTGGTCCAAATACGGCATTTATAAACTGTTCTTCATAAATAAATGTGGTGCATTTAAATTGGCTTCTGCTCGTACGTCATTATTGTGTGTGATAGCTACACCACCCTGCTTTAAAAAGAGGATATGCTCAGAAAAAGGCCCCCCACTGTAGGTTCTTGGCGAAAACGACAACCATTCCTGTTTTATTTAATTCACCCTTTCCACACACGCAGCGTTTATTATTAACAAACCTCTTCTTGCGCTCAGGAAATTGAGGAAGATCGGAAGAAAGCTGAACAGGAGGGCATTGCGGTGACGACCCCCAGAAAGGTGAAACAGCCAGACGCCGAGCCAGACAAGAGGCGGAAGGAAAAGGAGAATTTTTCAATCACTGTTGATCTCGTCAACTCCTCGGTAATTTGTTTCTTTTCATCTGTTTTAATTTAGAGTCTTTTAATATGTGCAAATATAATTTCAAAGACTGCTTGAAGCAGCAATCTGATGGAAATGTGTGTCCTACCTCTGTTTATCGCATTCAATTTGCCAGTCTTGTGGTTTGTCAAGTGATTTATATAAATTATAATCTCAACACTTGCATAAGGGCGTGTGTGTTTTTATTTATTCATTTTGTTCAGGCGTCCTTGTTGGAGCAATGCCTTTTATTCTACGCCCTTTGTTGGAATGGTTTTTAAAAAGGAGTTTAACTGAGGATCGGCTACTAAGCGTAACAGAATATAGCAGCAGAAACGTTTTAGTTGCTGCTGTTTAACCTAAAACTACTAGACTCCCGCATTGGTCCTTTCACCACAACCCCGCTTGCTTGACTGACAACGAGTCTAGAGTGGAGTCCCTCTCCATCCACCTCTATGTGCTTCTGCTTATGAAAATCACTTCAAACTCCACCTCCCGGCTCACCACGGATCGAGTGTACCTTGCTGCTATTAGTTGTTTTCCTGTGTAAAATTCTATAGTATCAATCAATCAATCAGAGAATTTGGAGATCGCGCTACTTACCTCTGAGGGTCTCGAGGCTTGGGGGGGGGGGGGGGGGGAAAGAGGTCTTGAGGAGCCTTCTGAAGGTGAGCAGGTCTTGGGTCTGCCGTTGATGGGTGGGGAGGGTGTTCCAGGTCTTGGCGGCGAGGAGGGAGAAGGATCTGCCGCCGGAAGTTGTTCGTTGGATCTGTGGGACGGCGACAAGGGCGAGGCTGGCGGAGCGGAGCTGGTGGGTGGGGTTGTAGAAGTTGAGTCTGTCGTTCAGGTAGGCTGGTCTGGTGTTGTGCTTTGTGTGCATGGGTGAGGAGCTTGAAGGTGATCCTCTTGTTGACGGGGAGCCAATGCAGGTCTCTTAGGTGGGAGGTGATGTGGCTGCGGCGAGGGATGTTGACGATTAGTCTGGCTGAGGCGTTCTGGATGTGTTGTAATCGTCGCAGCTGTTTGGCCGGGGTTCCTGCGTAGAGTGCGTTGCCGTAGTCCAGCCTGCTGCTGACGAGGGCTTGGGTCACAGTTCTTCTTGTTTCGGTCGGGATCCATTTGTAGATCCTGCGGAGCATGCAGAGGGTGTTGTAGCAGGAGGATGAGATGGCGTTGACCTGCTTTGACATGGAGAGGGAGGAGTCGAGGATGAATCCCAGGTTGCGTGCGTGGTCCGTGGGTGCTGGGGCTGCTCCCAGTGTGGTCGGCCACCAGGAGTCTTCCAATGCAGAGGGGGTGGGACCTAGGATGAGGACCTCCGTTTTGTCAGAGTTCTAGACGGCTGCTCCTCATCCCCTCAGCGACTGCCTTTATTCCCTTGTGGAGGTTGGTTTTGGCAGTGTGTGGGTCCTTGGTGAGGGAGAGGATGAGCTGGGTGTCGTCGGCATAGGAGATGTTCAGTTTGTGCTGGCGGGCCACTTGTGCTAGGGGGGCCATGTAGACCTTGAACAGGGTTGGGCTGAGGGATGAGCCCTGGGGTACGCTGCAGATTATGTCGGTGGATTCGGATCGAAAGGGCGGGAGGCGGACTCTGTGTTCTGCCGGAGAGGAAGGACGTGGTCCAGTCCAGGGCCTTCTTCTGGATTCCGACTTCTTGGAGGCGTGTTAGTGTGCGGTGGCAGACCGTGTCGAAAGCGGTTGACAGGTCCAGGAGGGTGAGGGCTGAGGTTTCGCCGTTGTCTAGCTGGCGCCTGATGTCATCTGTGGCGGCGATGAGGGCAGTCTCGGTGCTGTGGTTGCGCCTGAATCTGGACCGGGATTGGGTCTAGGATGTTGTTGTCCTCGAGGTGGCGGGTCAGGTGCATGTTGGCGATGTTCCCGGTGACCTTTGCCGGGAAGGGGAGCAGGGAGATGGGCCGGAAGTTCTTGAGGTCTTTGGGGTCCGCCTTTGGCTTCTTGAGGGGGGCATTGATTTCGGCGTGCTTCCAGCTTTCCGGGAATGTTGCTGAGTCAAGGAGGTGTTGATGATCTTTCGTCGCTGCGGTGTGATGTTTGCATCAGCTTTGTTAAAACGTAGTGTGAGCAGGGGTCTTATGGAGATCCTGAGTGGATGGAGTTCATAACCTTGCGAGTCTCGTCGTCGTTGACGTGATACCAGGAAGTCAGTTGATTGGTGCAGGTGGCGTTCAGGGGGTGGTCTGTTGGGTTCGGGGCGGGTGAGGAGTTGAAGCTGTCGTGAATTTCGGTGATCTTGCGATGGAAGAAGGTGGCCAGTGAGTCGCACAGTTCCTGCGAGGGTGGGATGTCGTTGGTGTTGGCGCTGGGTTTGGAGAGTTCTTCACTATGTTGAAAAGTTCTTTGCTGTCGTGTGCGTTGTTTTCCAGTCTGGCTTTGAAGGATGATCTCTTGGCTGTTCTGATGAGGTGGTGATGTCTGCGGATGGCGTCCTTGTGGGCTGCGTGGCTGTCTGGTGTGCGGTCGTGGAGCCATTTCTTCTCCTGCTTCCGGCATGTTCGTTTGGAGATCAGGAGATCTTCGGTGAACCAGGCAGCTTTCTTGCTGGGGTGGTTGATGGAGGGTTTCTTGATCGGGGCGAGGGTGTTGGCGCAGTCGTTGATCCACTGTCTGAAGTTGTGGGCGGCGGAGTCTGTGTCGGAGGGGTCGGTGTGTGGGTTCTGGGCGAGGGTGGTGGTAAGCTGGTCTTCGATGACTTTGCTCCAGGAGCGGCGGGGCAGCTGTTGGGTGTGATGGTGTGTGGTTGGTTTCTTAAAGGTGAAGTGGATTCATCGGTGGTCGGTCCTGTGGAGTTCGGTGGTGTGGTTGAAGGCGACGTGGGTGCTTGTGGAGAAGACTGGGTCGAGCGTGTGGCCGGCGGCATGGGTGGGTTCGGTGACGAGTTGTCAGAGGGCGAGATTGTCGATCAGGGCGTTGGAGTTAGCGTTGTTGTTGTTCTCGAGGTGGAAGTTCAGGTCCCCGAGGAGGATGTAGTCCGTGGAGGTGAGTGCGTGGGTACTGGCGTGGTCGGCGACTGAGTCGCTGAAGAGGGTCCGGGGGGTCTGTAGATGAGTGTTCCTCTGAGGGTGATCTTGGGGTCGGTGTGGATCCGTAAGTAAAGGTGTTCGGCGGAGTTGAGTGAGTCGTCTGCGAGGGTGTGGACCTGGAGGTTGGACTTGTAGATGATGGCTATTCCTCCTCCCATCCCCTTGGTGCGGTCTCTGCGGGAGATCTTGTAGCTATCCGGGATGGCTATGGCGATGTCGGGAGCCTAGGAGTCGTTCCACCAAGTCTCTGTCAGGAAGGCAACGTCTGGGCCGGAGGTGTCGAGCAGGCCCCAAGCTCGACGGCATGTTTGCGTGCAGAGCGGCTGTTGAGGAGTAGGCAGCGGAGGTGGTTGGGTCCAGTCATTAGAGGTTTGGTGGTTCTGTCGCATGTGAAGTTGCAGGTTTGGCAGGAGAAGGGTCAATGGGTGCGTTTCGGGGTGGCCTGGAAGCAGCGGTGGTCTTGGGCGGTGTTGAGTGCGAGGAAGGTGCTGTAGTCATATCGCCGTCTGGCTATGTGGAGTACGTGGGGTCCAGGGGTTCTGGCGCTGGCCGTGGTCCAGGCGCGGACGGGTGATGACGGGGGTGGGGAGATGGGGACAGAAAACGTACAACAACAAGAGCAAGCAATACAAATAGCAGTAGGCAGAAGAAAATAAGTCACAAAAAACACAGACTGGTCAGGGATCCTGCACACCGGAGGATCGAACTCACACAGGCGGCAGCAGCGGGGAGAGACCGCAGCAGGTGGTGCTATTCTGCGGTAGGGGAGTGACTCTGCCTTCGAGTATCTGTGTTTAAGTTGTATGTAGGGTACTCCACAACTCCTGTGGCTATGAATGCGCAGAATACATACCTGAAGAAATATGAATAAATACAAATAGTTCAGTAAACAGCCAAAGGGGGAAAATAAATAGATATATATTTATTTTTATTTATATAATGTGTGTGTTTTGGACTAACTAGTGATTTGAGGGCCTAATTCGCAAAAACCTTTGTTCACTAAAGTTTACCTAAAATGTTCATAGTGATAAATCACTGGTTAAAGATACAGGTGGCCGTAAGGCCCCCCGTCCAAAGGCTGAAAACCTGTGGTATTCAGAGGAATGTAGGGCTAAGGAGACAGGAGCTGTCAATGGCCCTAAGAGCAAAAGATCAGCCAAGTATAATTGTAGCGAGAAAGACCTACTCTAGGACAATTGACAAAGCTAAACGCCTGTGGGATGAAATGCATTGGCAAGAGCTAAAATCCGCGGCTCAGTTGAAAGACTCAACCAGATTCTGGGAGTTAATCAGCATTAGTACGAGGAAGGGAGCAGACCCTCTATCTAATCATATAGTACGGCGCCAATGGTTTGAGCATTTCTATGGCCTGTACTCTAGTGGGGTAGGGAACGTACCAACAGAGCAAGAGACTGGGTTGGCTTTTCCAGAGTCCCTTAATCAGGGGGAACAGTTTGGGCTAAGAGGTCTTATCGGCAATTGCAACAATCGCGCCGGGTAAGGCAGCCGGTCCGATGGACTCCCTGGAGATCTAATGCTTTATGATAAAAACCTCTGGGCGCATTTTATTCTCCGGATTCTCAACCTTATTGTGAGCGGTCACCCATTGCCAGACTCCTGGAAGGGTGCAGAGGTGGTGACCATCTATAAGCGGGGGGATGGGGAGGATCCTGCCAACTACAGACCGATTAGTTTAATCGACGTAGCTCAGAAAGTGGTTGGCAGGGTTTTCCTGATGAGACTGAGGACATGGATCGATGAGGATGGCATTTTGTCACACTTCCAGGCAGGGTTTAGACCGGGGGTTGGCACGATGGATCAGGTCTTCAGATTTTTCGCAATTTACTGGAAGTCTGTAACTATCGAGAAAGGCAGCCTTTATTTGGCGTTCATTGATCTAAGAACGGCCTTTGACCTGGTCCCTCGTGCCAAGCTGTGGCAGGTACTGTCTGATCTAGATACCCCCCCCCCCCCCCCCCCTCCCCTGATTCTGGACCTCATCAAACATCTCCATGAGTGGAACTATGACGGAGTGAGGTGGGGTAGCCAGGGCCAATTGACTGAGAGGATAGCGGTCAAGAGGGGGGTTCGCCAGGTTTGCGTTATGGCTCGACCTTGTTCTCTCTATTCGTCAATGGGGTGGTGGACCATTTGAGGGAGGACACGGCCGATGCCCTAACCCTGGCGGGGGAAAAAATGCCCATGTTGCTCTTCGCGGATGATACCCTCTTGATCTCAAAAAGCCCTATGGGGCTACAAAAAGTACTTGTCCTCTTCACCCAGTTCTGTGATGCCAGAGGCCTGACTATAAATACATCTAAAACAAAGCTAATGGCACTGGCACCATCAAAAAGTTTTAGAAATAACATCAGGTTGAATGATTCCCATCTGTAACTTGTCGAAGCCTTCGACTACCTGGGAGTGCGGGTCAACAACCGGATGAAGTGGTCCTCCCACCTGGCAAAAATGCTCCTTAATCATAAACGTGTGTTGGGGCCATTGCTAGACATCAGCGCCTCTCCCACAGTCGACCCGTGGCTCCTGCCGTTAAGGTCTACGAGGGAAAGGCCTTGCCCTCCTCTCTATACAGGGCAGAGCTGTGGGGTTACAAGAATGTTACGGACTTAGTAAGATCAGAGAACAAGTTTTTTAGAGATCTGGTCTTGCTCCCCCCATCGACCCCACTAGTCCCGCTCCGTTATGATCTTGGGAGACATCCAATAAATGAAGTGGCAAGGCTGCGCCCCTTATTGTTCTGGACACGCCTCAGAAAGACCCCGGAACTATGTCATTACGCCTCTGCCCTGACTGAACTAATCCAACTAGATATAGGCCATAAGATAGTTTGGCTATCCAAATTGAAACAGCTTGTGGGGGACATTGGATTGGGAGAGGCCTGGGTGAGCCAGAACCCGCCATCTAAACAAGTTGTAAAGGCCTATTGGGATTGGGTTTCTGTAGCTGCCACAAGAAATCTGAAACACGGTACCCTGACGGATTTTTTTTTAGATTTTAAGTCTTTCCCTAAATTAGAATCCCTCCTGGATCTTCTTGAGTCCCCGAGAGATAGGGCATTATATCTGAAGTTCAGGTTTGGTACCCTCCCACTGAACAATTTTAGAGCAGGTTGGAGGCAGTCGAAAGAGAGTGACACAGGGTGTCCGGGCTGTGACTCCCCTACGGAGTCTATTGCTGATTTTCTCTTCGCCTGCCCAGTGTATGGTCAGGCGAGGAGAAAATGGCTGAAACCCATTTGTTCGAACTTGGGATGCAAAAACTATAGGGAGGCATTGCATATTTTAACATCTGAGACCTCGATCCCCAGTGTGATTTGTGGGACAGCGAAGTACCTGGGCTGTTTCTGGCTGACAAGATCGAAGCTTTTTAGGGTGACCCAAGTCCAGGCCATGGAACTTTAGATTGCCACCTTCCATCGATTTTGTACTCTGTCCTTCATGACGAACTATTTTTAAATCTGTGTTTAGCTTTTATACGATAGATTGTATTTATTATATATTGAGTATTAAGCACGCTATATATATATTTTTATATATTGTGTGAATGAAATAATGAAGGGCTGTCTTTCTTCCCTTTTCTCTTTTCAAATTGTATTTATACTTTTATGATATTGTATATCGAATAAAGTTATATACAACAATAAATCACACACACACACCAATTCCTCTTTTACAGAATTAATATTTGGTGGAATTTTAAGTGTGCAATGTATAGTGGAATTTTCACCTTGTTATATTTGGTATAATCTGAGGCGCAACTGTAGGACAGGTGCCCCACAGTGCAGTACGTTTGTGATTATTCATATGCAACTTGCTGATTCTACCCCGGTCTGAAGACATGCTTGCTTTTACTACTGCCCAAGTATTAAGTGCATTTCCAGAGTGCATATGGAGAGGGAGCAACATGGTATTTGAGAGGTGTAAGTAAGGTGTTTCTGAGGAAAACACAACGGTCATGGCTAAAATGCTTACAAAAAGTGTCCGCTACTGGCCATTGCTCAGGGCTGCATTACTGTCCGTCATTTTCTGCCAACTATGCAACTGCAGACAGAGACCAGCCATTTGCAAATGGCTTGATCCTTCTTTAATGCAAATGCCTTGATCCTTCTTTAATGCAAACAGTGAATCCCAAATTGGTGGCCAAAGTCTCCTCTGAATGGGAACGATTGCAACACCAGGCCGATTTGGCCATCTTCAGCATCATAAGTGAGATACAGCTTTAGTCATGTCGCACAATGACAATGGGAAAAATCTCTAGGTCACTGTCACACTTAAGGTGACTATCTAGAGAAAAAACAAAGGTGATGAGTTGAATGCTTGCAAAACATTTCCGACACTAACATTCAATCGGGGTTGCATCCTAGTCCCTAGTTTTTTGCCCAACTATGCTGCTACAAACATGACCGCTATATGGAAACCAAACTTAGTTCTGCTCTAATCGGACCTCAATGTGCCCTTGAACTCCCCAGGTGTGCAGCACTGGTAAGGGTACAAAGGGGTGAAGGGGGAGTGACTGCTGAACAGGCAATTATGGGGAAATAAATGGCATCATGTAATTTATTGTGGAACATGCAGCGTCCCACAGATTCCAGCATTGAAAACTGTAAGAATTTAAGTCCGCACTCATTCCCTGCTATACAGGAGCCTCACAAAATCATGTCCATTTATGTGCTGGCAAGAACCCCGCTCTCCCTCCTCTATTCCAGATTATTGTGATTGTTCTATCCGCTGTAGACAGGTTTACCAGGATTGCAGCATTTCTTTTAACCCCTTCCATGCTGATGACGGCCCCCATCCGTCATGCATTACAGTGCTCGTGTGCTCATGACGGCTGGGGGCCGTCATAAAGCCATTGATTCTTCAATAAGCCTAGCACACGAGAAAAATCGGCCCAGCATGGAAGGGGTTAAACAATGTTTGGTTTCCCTTTGTGTCCCCTTGTGCAACTTGGGGTTGGAATTTGCTTATTGGCTAATTCATCTCTTGTCTGACTGGACCTTCAAAGCAATCCATGAGACTCAGAAGAAGCTGGGATCACCGTCTAAAAAGAGGCCCTGTTGACCCGCAAGCATTTTTTTGGGTAGTGCATGAAACCTGGCTAAGTAAAGAAAGATCTATGTACTTCTTGGTTTGTATAAGATGATAGAAGTCCTTATTTAGCCTGGTACAACTCGACTAGTACTTGAAAATGGCAGATGCAAGGAACTATGCGACTTTAGTCCACTGACTCCACTCTACGGTCTGTTGTTTGACTCCTGCAGTCTTTCACTATTTGTTGAGCATTATTGAACGGTTTGACGTCATCAGTGTCAATCAAGATTGTGAAATTATCTTCCTTTGTACAGCTTAGGACCTACTGTGAAATTAAGGATTTTGTTGATTAGGCCAGAGTTTTTTTTCCATCCTGTCATCATGAAGCTCCTATAAATATTAAAAGAGAATCGGGGACAAGAGAGTTCCCAAGTTTGCTTGCAGTGTCATTGCTCTTTTGGAGGACAGGTTACCAATGGGTCCAGGTTGGGCCAAAATATCTGCTTTGAGCTGAGCTCCTGTTTGTGATCCCTAGTGTTGCCTGTCAAGATTCGGTTAGACCGGTGATACTCCAAGTACGGCCCTGGTGCTTGCATGCAGACCTGACCTTTACCTGAGGCCCATTGGGCGGCGGCAGCAGCAGCACTGGGCTGCTGTTTACTCAATCGGCAATAACATTGAAACAAAAATATACAGTAAGCACTTATTTAAAGGTTAATTGTAGTTTGGGAACCTAAGTAACTAGGCCCTTAACTTAAGAAACACCTTCGATTTTAAAGGCCGCAAACATATAAAAATAGGATAGTCTTTTCAAAATCCAAAAAGTGTATTTCATTGACCTGTAGAACCATTTAACCTTGGCAGAGCAAATTATAGCAGTGCATTCAGAAAGTATTTTTTAAAGTGATGGGTTTCAAACATGAATTTAGATATGTTGATGCCCCACCGCGACAACAATGCGATTAGTGATTATGTCCAAGCACAAATATAATAATAATAAAGCCATTTTTAAAGCGCCTGGTTACACTAGAAATAGTGTGTCCCCGTTCTAGAATGCTACTACATCTCAAGAAACAGGAGTGAAGGAGAGTGAGAGCGGGGGTCAGAGGTGGGAGGGGTGGTTGATGCTTGGATAGAGATAAGTTTTGAGTTTGGTGCGGAATCTGGTTTCTGAAGGTTCCATGCGAAGATCCAGTGGGAGTTCATTCCAGTGCTTAGGGGCCAGGTGTCTAAAAGAGCGGCCACCCATCTTGGCTCTGCGGGTGCGAGGGAGTTTGAACAGCATGGCTCCTGCCGATCTCAGGTTTTTGATAGGACGATGGATTGTAAGGAGTTTTTGCAGATATTCTGGGCCTTTGCCCTGGGCAATGCGATGCGTAAAGCACAAGGCTTTAAATTTAATGCGATCTTTGACCGGGAGCCAGTGAAGTTTTGTTAGAGCATTCTTCCCAGAAGCTCTGTGAGGTAGGTTGAGTACCAAGCGGGCGGCAGCGTTTTGTACACATTGCAGTTGGTGTAAGCAGTTTTTTGCTTAGACCTAAGAGCAGGACATTGCCGTAGTCCAGATGGGGTGTAACTAGGGCATGTACTAGTGTCTTTCTGGCATTGATGGGGAGTAGGTCAAGGACTTTGCGGAGGGTTTTTAATGTGCTGAAGCACCTTCCCGTGACTTTATTGACTTGAGATCTGAAAGAAAGGTCGGAGTCGAGCATTACTCCTAGATTTCTAACGGAGTCCATTGGGTGAGGGAAGTTGCCTAGTTCTGCTGGCCACCACATGTGCGACCAAGCGGAGGGGGATTTGCCCACAATTAAGAGTTCCGTTTTTTCGCCGTTAAGCAGCGGTGCTCTGTGGCGGCAGGGTCCTCTCCTCGTCGTCCGCTCCGTCCCTGGAGGCGGCGGCTGTTGTGGTGGCGGCCAGTGGCAGTACGGTCCCCAAGTGCAGGACGTACCCAGCCAAGGGCCGGTTGCAGCTGTGCGCTCACAGCTGAGCTGTCGGGCAGGATACCGACCAGAGGGGGGGTTCTCACAGGGCGACTGTCCGTCTTTGCAGGTGGGCTGACGGCTCGAAGCACAGTCAGCTCGGGAGCTTGGACCGGACGGGTCCTCCTTTGCTTTGCTCTCGGTTCCCGGTGCAGGTGCGGTCACGGTGTTCAGGCCAGCGGCGGCTGGACCTCACTTTGCTCTCGCTGTTGCCTTGGGTCCCGGTCACGGTGTTCGGGAGGATGTCGATACCTTAGATTACGGGGAGCGTGGCAGGCTTGCCCGGCGCTCCCAGACCCCTCTGTCAGTACTGCAGCGATAAGCAGCACACACAGTCGCTTCCTTCAGGGTGTAGCGCCCACTGGTCCTGGGGCGCTGGTCAGGGGGCAAGTTCAGCAGCAAGCCCTTTGAGATCGTTTCAGCAGAGTTTGGCACAAAGTCTTGTCAAGTAAAAGTCTTCTCGCAGTCTTTCCTTTTTCCTCTCCTTCGGCAGCAAGGCACCAGACACAGGCAAGAGACAGCACTCTTCCTTGTCCTTCACGGTCCTTCTCGTCGGGCAGAGTTCCTTCTGTAGCCCAAACCGGATCTAACTTTCAAGGAGCAGGGCTCCTTCTTTTATACGGTATTTCTTTTGTTCTCGCAGGCCAGGGGGGCCTTTGCATAGCCACTTTCAGTCCCTGAGTACCCTGGTGGGTGTACTCCGGCTTCTGCTTTCAGTGTGAGGGGCAGGCGCATCAGACGCCCCACAAGAGGTGGAGCCAGCATTGTGCGGACAGGGGCAGCCAGAGTACCTTGTTGATGGGGCTTCGCCCTTCCTGGGCCAGGTGTCGGCTGAGTCATCAGTCGCTCCCCAGGAGGGTGGAGCCAGCATTGTGGTGGCAGAGCACAGCAAGATCCAGAGTCAAGAGCCACTCCTACCTCCCACTAAGGTGTAATCTGCGCATTCACCGCCTGTCATCCCCCAGCCCTGTCACTCACACATCCCAGACAGTCAGATACACATACCAGCAGAGGCGGGCTGAAATGGTTAGGCAAGCTAACGCTAACTTTCTAAAAGTAGCGTTTGCAAACACAGGATACTAAAATAAACTTGACTACAAGAAATATTTTATCATCCTGAGTTCAGGCATACTAAACACGACTCGCTACCATGCTCCTTGAGCCTGCTGGGATTATAGGGTGTAATAATTCCAGCAGCTCAGTCTGGCCTAATGGAAGCAGGTAGCCTTCAATAGTGAAATACGATTTTGGTTGTAAGTCACTACTAGGACATGCCACACACATCAGGGCCTGTCCTACCTTACACCTACAACGCACCCTGCCCGCAGGCCTACCATAGGGGTGACTAATATGTAGTCAAGGGAAGGTTCAGGGGCTGGCAAGTGGGTGCACTTGCCCAGCTAGCGTGACAGTACGAGACCGCACGCGGGTTCTGCGGTCGCAGTCCCCAGACACATCTTTACGGCTGCTTCGGTGGGTGGCGCAACCAGCGCTGCAGGCCCACCAGCAGTATTGGCATCTACAAGCCCCGGCACTCCTAGTGCACTTTACTAGGGACTAACAGTAAGTCCAATGAACCAATCATGGATACCAATCGCATGTACAATTTACAGTAGGGAGCACTTGCACTGCGGCACGGGTCAGCCGTGGCGCAGTGCCCTGAGTATCGGAAAACCAGCAAAACATCGGAGGCACATCAGCAAAAAGTGGAAGGGAAACTCACGCCAAGGTGCCAGGTCTAACAGCCGGTATATAAGTAGTCCGTTGATGTTGTTTTTGGTTCCTGCTTTTATTGTGAAGAAGCCGCTTTCACAGTTAGGTAGTGTTGCCTTCAGTAAGGTACAATCTAATTCAGTTTTGTAGATGAGGGCTAAACCTCCGCCTCTCTGTTTCGGTCTATCTAGTCTGAGTAGGCAATATCCGTGAGGAGTGGCTTCGAGGGCTTCAGGTGATGAAGCATCGTCTAGCCACGTCTCGGTTAGAAATAGTACATCTGGGCTGCTATCCGTCAGTAGGTCATAGATCTCTGTTTTATGCTTACTCATGGATCTGCAGTTAAGCAGCAACATTTTTTGTTTAGATGTCTCCCTTTTATTTATCTTGAAGAGAGGAGTAGTGTACTTACAGGTCTTGCAGTATACAGGTATGGAGTCAGCTGGTAAGGCGTGGTAGCATTTATTTTTAAGTTTTGGGCGTAGGGATAAGAGTTTATGTTTGGTATAGTGTACTCTGTGCCTGGGAGTTGCAGTTTCCGTCATGTCCAGGAAAGCAGGTTGGCGAAAGAGTCCTGCCCCGAGCCCCGTTCGGTCGCGGACGGGCGCAGACGGGCTTGCCTTAGGTGCGCCTTCGGCGCGCAGACTGCGCGCCCGCTGCACTCATCCGCTGCACGTCCGGTGGATGCACATGATTTATAGGGATTGTAAATGTCGATAGGGGGCGTGGCCTCAGGAAGGGGCGTGGCCTCTGGGATCGCCGGTAATGGCGTCAAGAAGTTGATTAGTGAAGTTATCGCGGCAGCGCTAAAATCCGCTGCGCGGGCTTGTGAGGAGCGAGCAAGTGCCCTGAGAAGATGTCAGGAGGAACTAGGTGAGTTAAAAACACAGATAAGTGACTCTCGAAGTTTTTAAAAACAAAGGTAGCGCTCCCGGCTTCCGCCTCAGGAGAATTGGAGATTCTTGTCTGGCGCTTGTAGTCAGCGTCTTTTTATATACTCTGCGGGGGCGTGGCCTCAGGAAGGGGCGTGGCCTCTGGGATCGCCGGTAATGGCGTCAAGAAGTTGATTAGTGAAGTTTCCGCTGCAGCGCTAAAATCCGCTGCGCGGGCTTCTGAGGAGCGAGCAAGTGCCCTGAGAAGATGTCAGGAGGAACTAGGTGAGTTAAAAACACAGATAAGTGACTCTCGAAGTTTTTAAAAACAAAGGTAGCGCTCCCGGCTTCCGCCTCAGGAGAATTGTAGATTCTAGGAGATGGTTTTCTACAGCACGCATCTTGAAGTCATGTATTTTGAGGTCCTCTTATATGTGATAATGAAGAAAAAGGAGGGCAATTTAAATGAAACAATTGCCCAGGATCACACAATTTGGTCAAACGGAAAAGCGGATTCATCCCAGGGTTTCTGGTTTCACATTGCAGTTCAGCCACTAGATGTACATGGTTAAATTCCACCACCCCCCCTTTACACTCCGACCCCCCCCCCCTTTGTACGGCTTACATGCGTGTGGCCCTCGATCACACCAAAGACCCAACTTTGCAGCCCCCATAAAAATGTTTGTGAGTACCCATGTGTAAGACCCATCGGCAACAGGCTGAAATAGTCGATCACCACATCCCACTCCACTGGCTTTGGGAGATTTGAATCAGTGATGATCCACTCTCTTCATTCTCCAGTTTTGTGTCTGGCAGATAGTTTCAGGTGTGTCTTTCGTGATTCAGTGCTTTAGTCAAAACCTAAATTGTGGTGTTCTTCAGAGATCTATTTAATCTCTTTTACTATTTAATCTCTACATCATCCCTTTAGCCGACCTGGTTCACTATAGTTGTATTGACCTATTTTTTATAAGGAGATGAAATCCAGATTGTGTTGAAGATAACCAGGGATATTTACATGCTAGCATTTGCATTCTACAGTTGGTTAATCAAGGATAAGTGATATTCATCTCATATTGAATGGCGTTCGGACGGAGATGCTTGTCCAGCTTGTCCTTCTCTTTTCTGCGACCTCTCTTTCTGGTCACCCTTCTTGGGTCCGAAACCAGTATTGTCCACATGCGTTAAAAAAACTTCGGCTTAAAAATTGCCTCTACCTTTCTCTGGTGGATCATGTAAATGGGGTACGAAGAGCTGCTACGTTATATTACTCTCTTTGAAACATATCTTACATCAGTTTCCATTTTTTCACAGGGTCCAGATTGTCAATGCCTATGTTTCGTCATGTCTTGATTATTTGAATTTGATCTACTTTGGTACTAGAGTACCTAATTCACCAGCTTCAACTCTCAAAATGATGCAACTAGATTGGCGCTGAGCTAGAAGATGAGACCATTTAACTCCAATGTTGGCCTCCTTACATTGATTGCTTTTCAATCTGTTTATCTGGTGCACAGTACCATGTTCTCTACACCAGGCTCCTTTCCGAGCACCCCGACTCAGTCTTCATCACATAGCTGTATCATTAATGTCTCACAACAAACTCTTCCTTGCTGTTGCTAAAGTCCTCTGTCAGACTACTCGGGGTCATGCTTTTTAGGTCAAGGCTTGGTAGCACTTGAGCTGCTCTGCGAGGCATACTGTATTGAGGTCGGGACTTGAAGCTCCACCCTCTCTCCGCCCACAGTTTTCGTTGGCTTGTCATTGGCCACTGTAAACTGCGGGTGTTCATTGTTCAAAAGGTTTAGTAGTCCATCCCCGTTACGTGTGTTGTTGCTCTGTAGGCTTTAACCACAGCCACAAAGCACTATTTTCTCAAATAGCTTTGTCCTGCCTTCTGTAGCAGGTAGGACAACAATCTCCTACCTCTTTTTAAATTTGTATAGCACGCATTTGCAATGCAATAGATCTTGCCTTTGCTAGAGTTTAAGCTATTAGCATTGTAAATGACTGCCTTTTTATTTATCTGTTTTAAAAAAAAAACACACACATAAATTGTCACTTACAGTGCCAATAGCTCACACTCTCATAAATGCGAGACCTATTGCATTGCAAATGCTTGTTCTGTTTTACTGGCTAAGAAGTGAAATTCCTTGCCCTTACATTCTAAGCAAATTGTGGACCTCCTTAAATTCAAGAAGGCGATGAAGTCATGGTTGCTTATGATGGTAATATTTTCCGAGGTCTGGGTTATTTTCTTAGCGCCTTGACACCCTTTAGATTGAACGCAGAACTTTACAAACACCTGCACTAAACAAGTCTGTGCTTTTTGTCTGCATGGCAAATAATGGATTACAATTCTGACATGCCAAATATGTAGAATGGGAGGCAAGGGAATTGCTGGCTTTTTGAGATAGTTGTCTGCTCACAATTCAAACATCCACATGGACAGTAGGAAGCTATTATTATCTTTATGTAGGATGTCATGAATGCATGCAAATCTACATTGTATGAATCTACATACTGTCTACAGTCCGTTCTGTACGCGAGCTGTTGGCAATAGGTTTATTACACAACAACACTACTTCTTTCTAAAGACTTTTTACATTTCGTACTTTGCTGCCACCTAGTGGTTGTAAAAAATATTACTTTAAATCAGCGACGGAGTCTTTTGTGGGAAGAGCTTTACCACTGTGCTTTAATTTACGAATTTGTGACATGGTGAACTTTCTTTCCCATGAAAGTATGATTTTCCGATTCTGTATGGAGCGGTTAGAGGTGGGCGAGCCAACAAATTAACAAGTAGTCGAGCCAAGGGCAAAATGTACATAGCTTTGTGTTTGCGATTACCTAATAGAGAATGTTTGCGATTCACTATAAGGTAATTGTAAGCAGATGTGTTATGTGCCAATGTGTGTTTCACTCATGTAGCGATTCCCAGTGGGTTGCAAATAGACCTAGTTCATTGATATTCATGAGGTAGGATTAAGTGTACGACCTGTTGGGCAGTGCAAAAAATCACAGGTATGGTGGCCTGTTGGGGCCAGCAGACTACTGTGTCTGTTTGCTTTTCAATAAAGCAGTCTTTTTTTTCATTTTAAAAAATTCATATGCAGCCTGTTTTTCTTAAAGGAAAACAGGGTGCATTAAAAAAAAAAAAGGAAACTTTTTCTTTTAATTTTGTAAGAGTAGGTGATGGTCCATGGGATCACTGCTTGCTCTTAAAAACCGTTTTTTGGCAAACAATCACAAAGAGGAAGGGGGATCACTTGAGTACGCTGCCCCGTTTGCGAATGGGTTACCACCTACTTGAAGTAGGCAGTAAAATGCCAATGTTTGACGACTGCATTTTGGTCGCAAAACATTCATAGATACCACTGCGAGCCACTTTTAAGAAGGGAAGCCCTTAACACGCCCCCTTCCTAATACCAAATTGCAAATTCCTTTTGTGATTCGGTAATAGGTTACTGAACAGCAAAATAGGGCTTTGTACGTAGAAAAAGTATTTTTTTCTGGCTGCAAATGGCCCGAATCTGCTAATCGGCCAATTTGTGACTTAATGAAATCATTGTAAATGTGGCCCATTGGTCTGGATTGGATCTTAAGAGCCCATGCATGAGCCTGTCCCTGAAAATATTTGATATGTAAATCATACAGCAAGCTTAACGTAAAACATGACAGTCTATTCAGAATTCAAATAAGTGTATTTCTTTAACACGTGGAAGCTTTGACATTAATAGGGGATATTAAAGCAGTGCAAAGTACTTACTAAAAGTTATTGTTTTGTACAACTGTTAATCTGAACTTCCATATTTGAAAGTGCTTTTATACATGATCATGAAGGAAAAGGAGTTTTTTGTGAAATAAAATGTGCCTAAGATCACACGTTTAAGCGCAGAAGCCACAATTTATACAGGTTTTCTGGTTTGTACAGTCAGTAAATTCTTGGTCTTTCTCCATGTTGAGGCTTAGTTTAGATCTTAGTGCATTTTTTCTGCATTTATTTAAAATATATTGCAAACTCGACCCGAAGGTATTAGAGCGCTTTAAATCAGCACCAGATATATTACACAAGGACACATGGTTTATAAGCACAGGCAAATTTGAGGATTTGCCCAGACTTGCAGGATATTGAGCCGACGTGGAGATTCAAACTGGTTTCCCCAGTTCCAAAGCTGGCAGTCAGGTGACCTGATCCTGAGTACAGGCATCAAGGTTCTAACACTACCTCGAGCTGAGCCAAACTTCATGCTCCAGCCTCCCTCCAACTTCTAGTGACTCGCCTACCCCTAGCAGTGGTTGCCTTTAATTTGCAAGGGAGTATTTGTAATCGCCTGAGTCTGGTGGTAGCATGCATCGCCATACACCACAGTGTAAAAAATAAATGGCATTTGTGCCATGCATTTACTAGCATTTTATTATTACGAGTTTCTATTTGTAAGCAAAGTCAGTTCATGCTGCTTTGCTAGCTAAGAGCTATAGCAAGACTACTTTAAAAAAAGGTATATGAAGGCGTTTCGTCCAAGCATCAGATCCTATAGGTATTTACTGACCTATATGTGCAGCCACCTACATCTTGGTCCATTACCTGCTGTGGCGCATGCTCCTAACCAGTAATTGTAATGTTAAATTTATGTTTTACATTTTTGACCTTCCTTTACGAGAGACTAGCTCTCTCGCACTCTCGCACTCTCGCTCTCTCGCACTCTCGCTCTCTTGCACTCTCGCTCTCTCGCACTAGTAATTCAGCCTGACCAAATGGATATAAGAGCATCAGAAGAATTTACACATTCACCAGACAGTGCATTGAGAGAAGCACAAGTCTTTGTTTTTACTCTCTTCTCAAAGTAATAGATTTTGAACCTTGTCTGTAAGAAGGAAAATTTAAAGGAAAAAACACTCTTAGAAAGACTGCCTACCTACAATTCATGTTAAGATTAACTCTTGCCAATGTGGTGGTTTGACTGAAAGATTTAGTTTATGTCAAAAAACTCACGAGAAGGTAACAATGTTTAATGAAAGCCATGGAGAATCAGTTCTGTCGGTGAAGCTGTTTAGCTGATTTTGCTGCCACTCCAACACAAAATGTAAAGTTTTAGGCAGATTGCAAAATTATTCACTTTACAAGAAGTTTACATATTTTATTGGCTTAACTTTGCGTAGAAATTTGCAATATTTCATTTGTTCAAGTCAGAGAACCTACAAACCTATCTCTGAGTCATATTGATCAGAAATAAACACAAAAATCCAGTGGCAAACAGTTCCAGGTTTAGGTTATCTTCCAGAGGGTTTGCTAACCGCCTTGTCTGGGCTAGTAAGCGATGTATAGAATGCAATTTCAATTACCATTCGCGAGCCACACGATTGTTTGAGATTCCCATGCAGTGGGGCATGTTGTCAGGAGGACATAACAATGCTTCAACCACAGACCTGTTCCAACGCCTGTATTATGTTACAAGTATAACAAGTGGGATTCTATCGAGGGACTTTAAATGCTTAGTTCACAACTTCAACTGGCATTGCTTATGTCTGTCGGGGTCGGTATTTCTGATTTCAGATATGCTGGTAATGATGGCTCATTTAGGCTGGCTTGACTGAACACAGATTCTTTGATACTTATTTGCTTTCGGCATTGGAAGAAGGTTTTTGATGTGTAAGTGTGCGTGTGTGTATACATATATATTTTATAAATACAGAACAGGGAGAAACCTTTGTTTTTTATTATATGTATCATTGCATAGTTTTATTTAATTAACTTCAACTCCGCTACATTTGCACATTGTCTGGAGTGAATATGGTCTGCTAAATTAGTTGTTGGTCTGATTGTTGGCAGAATTTTCAGAAATGTCACTCTCCCTCCTCTACTAAACAGTGTATTAAAGATACTTTCAAAGTAAATATCTGACATTCAGCCTATTTGGTGCTCTGTTTTAACCAACTATCACGAAGACGGGTCACATTTTATTATCTGAAAACGAGATCACCCCTGGAATCCTTTAAAAAAGAATGTATGTCTTGATTCCTCTGCATAAAACGTCTAGCTGTCACATTTTTCTATATAATGGATAACCTGATTTACCAATGAGTTTTAGTACTGTAGTGTATTTTGAATAACGAAAAAAAAGCTTTTTTCCTTGGGTTTCTTTTGAAGCTGACATGTTTTTTTCTCTTTACAGGAGAAACGTGCAATTACTGATAAGCGATCTCCAAATTCTCCTCGTGATGCACCAAGTCCATCTGACCCAGCGTTTCCTCGCAGTCCCCCTCACAGGACCCATGGCGGAGCAGGACCGCATCAGTATGGGCGCTCACCCAATTTAGAGAGAGCTGATTTTCCAATCTGGGAGGGCTCATTAGGTTCAGGGGATGGTTTCCATGCTGAGAGAGGACACAGGAGCAGAGGTGGGAGGAGCAGAGGTAGTGAGAGAGTTAGTCGATTAGGTGGTGGCGACGGAGGAGGCAGGTTCAGTGAGAGGCAGGAGAGGGGAGGCAGATTCAGTGAGAGAGAGGCGAGGGGAGACCAGTATGGCAAAAGTGAGGAGAAAGGTCACAGGTTTGACGAGAGGGGAAGCGGTGATTCCGAGGAGCGGGTGGGCAGGCTTACTGAGCGGGAAGAAAGGGAAAGCGTTAGTGAACGAGAGGAGCGAACCAGTAGATTCAGTGAAAGGGAACGTCCAGGAGGCAGGGTAGGTCAAAGGGGTGGTAGGTTCACCCCAAGGGAGGAGATGGGAAGCCGAGTTGGCATCCAAGGAGGTAGACACACTGAGCAAGAGGATTGGGAAGGCAGTGAGAGTGTTGTGAAAAGGGTTGGACGTCTTGGGAAACAACAGGGTGGTCAAAGAGACAGGGGAGGCGGGGGTGGGGGTGGTAGTGGTAGTGGAGTACCAGAGAGAGGCAGTGGAAGTGACGAGTGGGGTAGTGGTGGAGGTGACAGCAACGAGTGGGGTGTTTGTGGTGATATTGAGTGGCCAAGCGGAAAAGAGGGTAGAGGCGGAGGAGGGAGAGGTCGAGGGCTGGAGGGGAGGGTCGGTCCTGTGAGGGCAGGGAGAGGTGGCGATATTGCCACCGCAGATCAGAGAGGAGGTGAAGGTGTCGGCCTTGGATCTAGTGTTGAAGGTGGTGGAGTCGGTGGTCCAGAACGTAAAGTTAAGGTAAATCCTTCAAAGTGAAGAGTGCTTGTAAAACTATTTGAACTGTTTTATTTTTTATTTTCTGAAAAGAAAATGTATTTTAGGAATGGTTCAACATGGTGGAGTTTCTATCCGCTGAGGCAAAGGGTTATGTTAGAGCAGTTGCCATTTGGTTGAAGAACTCTCTTTTTAAATTTTTTAATGGAGTTTTATATAGCGCGAACTAGACCCTAGGTATCTGGTACCGGAGCACTTTACATGAGCACCAGTTTAGTTATATATAAACTGACCCATTCTTTTTTTTGTTAGGCAAGTGGAGATTAAGTGATTTGCCCAGAATCACAGGATGTTGAGCGTTGTTGCCAAGACTCGAACCTGGTTCCCCAGTTTCGAAGTCGACCACTCTAGCCATAAGGCTACATCCTCTGTGTGGCATTTTTCAGCTTTGCTTATCACGTGGGAAAGACTCCCTGCTGTTCGGGTCCTGGGTGTTCACTATGTTAGTATTAACAGAAGAAAAGGGGTTTTCATAACGACACCCTCCTATGGTGGTGGGCTGAAACCGTGTTCCACTTCGGTGTCCAAACAGGACATTCAGTTCTATTCGTTTTCTGTCCCTTATTCATCGGAGTCCTGTGCTCAGAGCAACAACATTCTTACACTTCCATTATTCTAGTTTGCTCGTTTTTTTAATGAAACTATAACAGGGCACTTATAACAAGTCAAAAGTATTTGCTCTTTTTTCTTATCTATGGCTTGTCTCAACACAGATGAAAATAGTCTGTTTAGATTGTGTTCCTCCACTGTATGCATGTATTTCTTTGTGTATGTTTGCATAGTGCAAACCTAAACTAAAGGCAACACAGACTGTACATGGTCCAAAGCAAACATACAGACAACATGTAATTGGAAGGGCACCTGAGGTCTGAGAGTAAAGGCGCATTGTTACTTGGTTGTATTGTAGTGTTCTTTAAAGATCTGTATTATCAGATCTTTCCTAAATTGAAGCAGGGTTGGGACAGCCTTGTTGGATACAGGGATATTGTTCCAAATCCTGGATGCATGAATTGAAGACCTGTCTTTCTTTTTTGCACATGCTTTGTTTCCATTATATTTTTGTCCACCCTAAGCGTGGAAGGGTATTCTCAGATGTGAGACCCTTGCTCATTGCACCATCAGGATTCAAGCAAACCGGGCCGAAGACGGCTGTAATGCCAGAAACCGGTCCCCGGGAGCTTGTTTCCTTCCCAGTGTAAGAATTGGCTTTTGTAGTTTGGTTTGCCCTGTTCCCATCATGCACTGGGACAGGAACAGACTAATTTGCATACAGCCAGGTTCTGAAACTGGGATGGTGCAGTGAGCTAAAAAACGGTGTTGGATCTAGCCCTGATCTCTTGACTGGGTGAGAGCTTTCTGCTTAATTCAGAGACTCTGTCCCTCACCACCCCTTGTTGTAAATATTTTTGTCCACCCTAAGCATGGAAGGGTATTCTCAGATGTGAGACCCTTGCTCATTGCACCATCAGGATTCAAGCAAACCGGGCCGAAGACGGCTGTAATGCCAGAAACCGGTCCCCGGGAGCTTGTTTCCTTCCCAGTGTAAGAATTGGCTTTTGTAGTTTGGTTTGCCCTGTTCCCATCATGCACTGGGACAGGAACAGACTAATTTGCATACAGCCAGGTTCTGAAACTGGGATGGTGCAGTGAGCTAAAAAACGGTGTTGGATCTAGCCCTGATCTCTTGACTGGGTGAGAGCTTTCTGCTTAATTCAGAGACTCTGTCCCTCACCACCCCTTGTTGCAAATATCCATTATAATTGTGTCCTGATTGCTGGTGCGCCAAGAGTGACTGGAGGTGGTGGTCTTGTCAACCAGATAAGCAGAGGTTTCCAGTAGCAGATGCAGCTGGTTTTGGTTTTGCTGGTTGCTGGCAGGTGGAGCCAGAGGCCTGCACAGGCTTTCAGAGAAGGAGGGTGTGAGAGGGGGACAGCCGGTTACTGGTGTATCAATGATGGAGGACCACTCTAATATGTCGGAATAGGTGTTTAGTTCTTAATATAGTAACACCACTCCAAAAGAAACAAGGAATGCGTGCTTCTAGAGGGAGTAAAGTCCTCTCCATTCCAATCAACAGTTCATATGGCGAAGATAATCAACCAAAGAAAATCGTCTGGGTCTTCGAGTCCTTCCTGACTCCAGTAATTCAGTGTTGCAGACAGTCGTGCAGCTTGGATTCTTCCAGCATCGCCATGTGAAAAAGAAAGAAGAAACAATCCCGAGATTACTATTACGTTCTGGGGTACTGATCTGGAGCAGGGGGTAACGGGAAGTGAAGGAGTCACCAGGGCCCTACACCAAGAAACATGTTGCGCCCAACACGAACTGTAGCGACTGGGGAGCGTGTTCGGGGGTGAGGATTTCACACATACACTCGTGGTCCCATGACCTCCCTCAAACCTCCCCTACCCCTTCCCACCCTGTGAGGAGAAGAGTCCCTTTAAACGACCCCGTACCTTGTCCAGCCACACTTCTCCAGAAGTGTGGCAGGGCGGCTCGTGGTGTCTGTGGCCTCCAGGCGTGTTCGTTCTCCTGGCCTGCCCGTCTGCTTCCTCTCCTGGGTTCTCCTCCCGAAGGTTGCTCATCTGTCGTTTTCTCTCTCGTTCTTCCTCCGGCTTTCGCGCTGTTTGGTTTCGGCCGGGCTTCCTTATCCACCTCCTCTGACTCTGGTTGGTCAGACACGTGCGACGTCAGGACTGTCGGCTCCGCCTCCGCTGGTGACGTTCATGCCGCATTAAAGGGGCCGTATGTATCCTGAGGACGGGGCAGAAAGGAACAGCTGTTGAAGTCCTCGCCCCGTGTCCACCGACCTCATCAGAGGCCCCGTGACAGAGGAAAAGAGCGAGAAATCCACGCATACATCTAAGCAAGTGTACCAGGAGGGTCGATTCGAGCCTCTGTGGATCGAAAGAACCAGCATGCGATCACCTTTTTCCTTTACTTACTTGACAGTTAATAAACTTTGTGTAGCCCACTGATGAGATTTCCTGTTCTCTGTAGTTAATTCTGATAAACTTTTCTAGGGTTTTCGATGCTTGCAGAAAGCAAGTGTTAGGCAGTGATTCACCTTTTTTAAACTGCAAAAAACAAATATAGGACATGATTTTTTTTCAGTGATTGCAGATAATTTACTTTTTGTTAATCTGCTGTAGTCTGTATGTGCGCTTTTTTTTTTTTTTTTTGTAAGTAGAATGGCGTGAGGTACACTGGTAGAGCAGCAACAAACACTTCCGTGAATTTTTTCGGTATTGTGTCGAGTAATGTCTCAGCCACATGTTACTATCCCCCACCTACCGCACGCTTTCTGATTTTCTTAATCTGCTTCAACCAGACCCTGTGCACACAATACTGTGGCATCTGCAGTAAGTTCAGTTTTTAAAGCTCTTGCCACATGAAACCGGTTAAACACTGATGTGTATTTGTAACATGTGCATGTCTCCCGGGGCTGGGGCCAATTGAAAGAGCCAGGTTTTCTGGGTTTTTTTTTTCCCTCCAGAATTGTAGGACTGAGCTGGTGGCTCTACTATAAAGGAGGAGGTTGTGCCAGGATTTAGGAGCTAGGTATGAGAAAGCACGGCCAGTGGCTTGGACAGTTCGGATACATGGGGCATGAACGAGCAGCAGGCTGGCGGAATGAAAGTGTCTGATAGGGTTGTTTAAGCTGATGCGAGTGTTTAGGTGTTCAGGTCTTTGGTTGTGCAGTGCTTTGGAAGTATGTTGGAGTAAATTAAAAAGAGCATGTTTGTTAATGGGAACTGGTGTAGGTTTTTGAGGTATGTGTATATGTGGATGCGGGGTGCGACTTTAATGTGCGTGTGGCTGCGACAGTCTGGATAACTTTGAGTCTCGTCGGGAGTCATGAGGTGATGCCGACAAAGTGCTTTTCCGTACTTCCGGTGATTATGGCTTGAGTGGAAGTTTGACCGTTGTTGGGCAGAAGCGGTATGAAGATTGAGACCATCTGTAGATTTTCCTGAGGAGTTTGAGGATGAAGAAACAAGAGGGGGCAGTAAAAGTAACATGGTTGAGATTTGATCACCTTTTTGGTCATCGGGATTCTATAGTTGATCATGATCTCTAGGTTTCTTGCTTGGCGCAACAGGGTGGGTGTGGGACTTAATTGTGGTGGCCACCAGGCTGAGGACCAGAGTGAGGTGTCAATGTATTTACTTTAAAAAAAAAAAAAATCTTTAACTTTTAGCATAGCGATCTCAAAATGTAATACAGACTAAGCATTGGCAAAGCCAATAGGCCTCATATACTAGAGATCTATTGGCTTTGTCAATGTATTTTAGCCATGTTGTTCAGCAGAGTGGCTGCTGTGCATCTTGGCTGAAAGTAAAAAAGTGCTACAATGCGGCCAGCACTAACTTCATCATAGCTTTTTTTTTTGTTTTGTTTGTTTTGCTGGTGTGACGGGAGGCAACATGGAGGGAGAGCGGGTGTGTGGGAGGGCATCATAGGCAATGGATGGTGTGGGGTAGAAACATGTTGTTATGCGGCCAATGCTGGCAATGTCCTTCTGCTTATTTGTCTATTGGTGGGTGGGAGGCAACACGCAGGGATGGGAAGTGGGAGGAAGCAGAGGTGGAATGCAACATAGAAGCGGGAGGTAACACTGACCGTTTGGTACTAAGCATATGGATACCAGAGGGTGAGGGTGCAAGCTGAGGGACAACAGAGGATGAGAGCGGCTGGGGCAGTCAACAATAGGGACAACCATGGAAGTACGGAGGCAGCTGGGGCAAGCAACAACATGGATAGCAACGGAAGAAGAGATGCAGATTGGTGCAAGCCACAACACAGACCTTTAGAAGATGGGATGGCTGATGGGGCAAGCAACAGGGATGAGGGAGGGTGGCGGATGGGATAAGAAACACGCAAGCGGACGCGTGACAAGCAATACAGATGAGAGAGAGAGAGAGGGGAAAGAGCACAGAGGGGGGAGAAGTACACGAGGGAGCCAGTTGAAAAATACACACCCTAGTAGAGTGCTTAAATACTTAGAAAAAAGTAGTGCCTAATTTAATGAGCAGCGGAAGAACACAAGTAATGCATCAATGCTCCAGGGTATTTAAGCGCTTTACATCTCAAACAAATAGTCAATAAGAGTGTATGGTTGAGAAAAACACAGTCTAGATTTTAAATGTAACCTTGTGATTGGGTTTGTTTGTACTAACAATACTTTTTAACTAGCCAAAAGAACCCATCTTTGCAAGCTTGGAATAACCGATTGAAGTGAAAAAAGCAATAAGGATGTAAACCCATGATTGGCAATTTTCATGCAGCGTAAAAATGAACGAGAGAGACCCCTTAGCACACCAGGGGAATAGGGTACTAATAAACAGTGAAATAGCAAGGTATCCCTTGGCGAGGAACAACTTCAATGTAAGCCCATATATTTGTACCAATACCTAACGCATATAATGCATAAACAAGAAGGTTTGATTTGAGAAAGGTTTTCACATTTTTTTTTTTTTAAAAAGGGGGGTGAGTTTCATTGACACTATAGTAAATCATCAATTTCCGGCAGACATATCTTGCACCAGAAGGATACCCGTTGTGGAGAGACGAGGTCGTAGGAATTAAACGGCAATGTGCTTTTTGTCTAGATTCTTATATAAAAGACCCACAGACAAGGACCACTATCCACACCTGAGACTCCCCAGTTAACCTAATTTGAGAGGAGAGCATGAGACTCGATAGGCAGTGACCAACTCAGGAGATCGTAGTGACCTAAGGAGGCACAAGGCGGTTGTAAAGGAAAAACAGACTCCAGTAGACTGTGAATTTTAAATAAGAGGATAATATACACGAGCAATTAATATGCTGATGTGCCGGCTACCAATAAGCAAGAATAGACTTTTAAGTCCTAATACACAATAGATGCCGATTGTTAGACCTGCCATCTTTGACGTGGTTTTCCCCTATCTTTTTGCCTCTACCTCCTGTATTTTTGATGCTGTGCTGGTCTTCGTTTTTGCTGGTTTAGATGCTTTAGACCAGGGGTCTCCAACCTTTTGTGTAGTCTGAGCTACTTCTGGCCAGTGAAAATCGTCGTGAGCTACTGAACCCGAATCAACTCGCGCATTTTATCGAGAGACCCCCCCCACGCCCAGTTTCATTGACTTTAAGCCTAATTTCATCAGAGCCCATACTGTGGTTTGAACAAAATACCCAAGACAGGCCTGACTTAAGAGTTCCCTAGAACACCAAAAGGAATGACTTTGGATTTGTGACGCTTCAAGTCATTTCAATTAATAGGTCCAAAATTAAGACCTTCCAGTAATAGTGGTCATTGAAATAATCATTGAAATAGTGAGTGCTTGTCCCAGCAAGTCGAGTGTCTTTTTGTGTTAAAAAATGACCACCTTCCTTTTTCTGCATCCCACTCATTTCTGTGTTTCGGTGTCTTTGTGTCTTACACCCTTCACCATCTCCACCACCCTCTCCTCAGCTGCCCTCTGCACTTCCCAATTCACCTTTTGGTCTCCCCATCACTCTTTCTACCTCCTGTTTCCCCCCATACAGCTCTGCCTGAATTGCACCCTTTTTCATGTTAATCCTTTCACTCTCTCCTTGCTGTCACTCTTTCCACTCCCTTTTGCCCTTCCCTCCTCTCTCTCTGACCTCCATCTCTGTCACTCTCCTCTCATTGCCATTCTTTCCACTCTTATTTGGCCCTTATGAACCTTATCACACGCTCTTTATCTCCATCCATGTGACTCTCCTTGCTGTACCTCTTTCCACTTCAAAGGCGAAGTGGTGGGTAAATGCTGATCACCCTCGTGAGGGGCAGCCCTTTGCTCAAATAGACAGACTGACGGCAGGGACAGAGAGGAGGGACCAGTGCCCAACCCGTTTTCCCGTGGGCAGGTAGCCAACACGTAGCCACACCTCTAGGGTGGGCTACCAAGCTCCTAGCATCTAAGAAAGGGTCCCAACATCTTGAGAGTGGGCATACATATAATTTTCAAAATACATATATGTAAAGTTAAGTACAGAAAATCTGTACTTACCTTTCGATATTTTGGATTTTATATTTTGTCCATGATATATGTATTTGTAAAGCACACGTTCACCCAGAAGGACATCTTGGTGCTGAATAGCAGATGTTTATTGTTACCCAACTCAATGGTACCAACTTTATCAACCTCAGAAGGATGAGAGGCTGAGTGGCCCGCTGCGATTTCAACCTGCAACTATGAGGTCAAACACAGGCCCCTACAATGATGAAGGCATTAGACCACTGAACCACCAGAACACGCCATATATATATATGGGAATAGTGTAGCTACGATATTCAAGGGACATACCTAATATTTATAAGTGCAAATATGGCATATGCCTGTCTTAATGTCATACAATATGTTGAGTCTCAGTTAACCTGAAGTAACATAATTTTTTAGCATGGGCTTTGGAAGGAGGGGTGCCGCAGGTGCTGCTGCACCCCCAGACCTGGAGACACTGTGAAAGTGGAGACCAATGAAGCCCTTCAGCTAGTTTTTTCTCACACGGCTTTAGCTGATTGTTCAAATTTAGTTTAAGGTCAGTGGAGGTTAAGGAGAGCCCACTGAACAAATTTGTACAAAGCACTTTACATTGCCTTGTTATGTATATTTAAGGTTACATTTTATGGTTTACAAGAGATTACAAACTTTTGTCAATCTTCCAATTCAGACCTGTGGGGTGAGCCAAGTGGCAGGCACCAAGGTAAAAAAAAAAATCCTTTTCAAAGTTTACATACATGTATATAAAAATTAGGCTCATTCAGTTGTTTTAACTGTGGAATGTAGGGCGTTTTAACTGTGGAATGTAGGGCAGGCAAGATTCAAAATAGGGTGAGAAAACAAACAAATACACATTAATTTTACACTTTAGGGCTCGTGTGGCTAAAACAACTTTAACGTACCAATGACCTATTTTCAACAACTCGTTTATTAAAAATAAAACTCCACACATTTAAGACTATTGCAACGTAATATACCTTTGAGCCACATTATTGCAAAAAATATCTCAGCCTACCTCCCACAAACACACGCGCCCCGTTTAAATATGTTTGCTCATTTGCTGCTCCCACTTTTCAGTAATACTTGGATTTTCGGATCCTCGGTCATATTAGTGAGCTGAAGCCTCTGGGTACCAAACCCACTGAGAACATTGTTCCAGCCTCATTGGATGTTGGGGTGGCTGTGCAGAGCCAGACCCAGGACCCCTGACCCGACTGTCATTTCTTTACAGGTCTGGGCAGCCGACCTCTTTCAAGAGAACCATGAAGCTTGCAAACCTTACTGCACATGCAGTCAGAACACTATAGGAACTGACGTACAGCAACCTTTAAACCAGATGAAAGGTCATTGTCAATTTAATTTAGAAGTCTTTATTGAAAATTCGGCTGAAACATGCTAACATACGGTGCTATATAACAGGCACAGACAACACGTTTCTACACCTAGGTTATCAGATGGCTACATCTCACCATGGATGCAGTACTCCTGTTCTGAATTCTTCTTTTAAAGGTGCTCGTTTGCAGCAATGTTAGTTCAAATAACGTGGACTTCAATCCCCGACAAGTAATAAACTGCAGCGTGTTAGAGTAGCTCCGTCGCAGGAAGGGGAAGAGGAGCGGAAGCAAGGAGGAGGCCAAAACAGCAGCCCGGGCTGGGGCAGAGGGAGGGGGCCCTGGCTACTGGGAAGGGAGGGAGCGGGGCAGCAGAGCAGCCCGAGCGGGGGTCAGCGGGAGGGGCCGTGGCTGCTGGAGCCCAGAGGGGCACCAGATGTGAGGTATCTGCATATTTTAACAATAAAGGCACGAAATACGGCACAATCAGGGGGGGGGGGGGGATATGAGGCACAAAAAAAACGAGCTTACCTGCAGTGGCTGAGTCTGGCGGCGGAAGTCACGTCTCCTACTGGCACCCGTTGCACAATGGCAGTCAGTGCGATGCCAGTGCGTTTTAAGGTAATGACGTCAGACTCTCACGAGAGACGTCGGAAGCTCCAGGAGAGGAGCGTCATTCTCTTCGCCCGCCCCATCCACACATTATGCCCAATCAGAGCGAAGGGCTTGACGAGCTACTCCCGGGGTCTCCGCGAGCTACCGGTAGCTCGCGATCGACCGGTTGGAGACCCCGGCTTTAGACACTCTGCCACTGCTGATCAGTGCCAGAGTGTAAGTGCTCCCTATGCTCCCTATGTAAATTGCTATTCTGATTGGATATACATGTTTGGCATATTTGTGTCACCATGAAGTCCCTAGTAAAGTGCACAGGGTGTGCCAGGGCTGGTGATGACAAATGCTACTAGTGGGCCTGCAGCACTGATTGATCCAACCACAGGAGTAGCTCTAAAATGGTGTCTCAGGCCTGCCACTGCAGTGCCTATGGCAGTTTAGAAACTGCCATGTCCTCCTGGTCAGTGTCCCCACTGACCAGGCCTAACCCATCCCTTTCCGTGCACATCAGTCCCCCCTATGGAAGGCCCAAGGTAACCCCCTGGGCTGGGTGCAGTTTATGTGAAAGGTAGAGCATGTACTAGTGTAGGTGACATGCTCTGGTAGTAAATTACAGCCATTTTCGTTTTTCACTATTGTAAGGCTATCTTGCTCTATTGGTTAACATGGGGGATGCTGGCTACAGTGGCTTCCAACATTTCTTCCCATAGGAACAAGATAGGACATAAGTATCTAGTATCCCTGAACTCAGAATTTAATAACACATCTTTTAGGAAAGGTTGTTTTTTAATCCTGTGTTTGAGAACAGCACTTTTAGAAAGTTGCTGTTCTCTTGTCTGACCCTTCTGTGTGCCTTGGCCTGTTTGTGTATTGACTGTCTGGTTTGTGAGTGACAGGGGCTGGGGATTCCCCGGGAGGCTGGCTGAGTCAGCCCTAGGCTGAATGACTGCATTTGCAACCTGAGTGGTGGGAGGAGTTAGCACCTGGGCCTGAATAAGGCTGTGCCTGCCTGCCACAATGCTGGCTCCACCTCCTGCTGGGCGGCTGACGACCCTGCCCCTCACTCTGAAAGGAAAGAAGAAGCCAGCAAAACCAAGTACTCTGGATCCACCCAGAACTGGTGCAGACCGGGCTCAGGGCCCACATGCACTAAGAGAACAAAGACTTTAGGGGTATAAGTACAGGACACCTGACAACAGAAAATTAGATCATCCTGAAATCAAGAAGGAACCTCTTCCAAGGAGAAAGCTGAAACTGAAGAAGGAAGACTGTCCTGCTGTTGCTCTGCTGGACTGACCTGCTGTTGCTTTGCTGCCAAGGAGAGGGGAAGGACTTTGCTGTGTGCTGTGTCCCCTGTCTTGAAGGAATCTCCAAGGGACTGAGAAGAGCTGGCTCCCTGTTCTGAAGTCCCAGGAACAAAAGGACTTCACCCCAGCTTCCCTGAACTCTGCTGAGAGAGTTCTGTCCTTCCTAGAGTGCTTGATCCAGTTGTGGGGCCTCGGGAAGTTGTACCTGTGCTGGGAAGCTTGAAACTAAGCTTGAGAGACTTTTGCAAGTGAAAAGTGTTGCATCGCTCGCTTGCGGAGCGCATCCCCGACAGTGCGAGAAGTTTCCCGCCGCTACGAAGGTCGAGATCGTCGCAGAGCCGTCGCATCCTTCGTTTGCGGGACGCACCAGACCGGTGCGGGAAAGTCTAACATCGCTGCGAGTGTCGTCGCAGAGTGTCGTCGCTGGGTGAGATCACCGCACCGCTTGCTTGCGGACCGCATCACGTCGCTGCGAGCATAGTCTCAGAACCATCGCATCAAGGAGCTGCAAGAGAGAGGATCACCGCTGGACCGCGCATCGCCGCCCCGGAGATCGTCGCAGCCCCTACGAGATCGTCACATCGTGCCTTTGCGAGAACAGGTCTCCGGAGCAACGCATCGCTTGTTTTCCACCGCACCAGCTTCTGCTTTTGGATCTTTGTTGCAACTAAAAGGTACTGTGGGTAAACATGACGCAACTGTGAACTTTTCACGCATCTGTGGAGAATTTTATCGCAAACCTTAAGAACTCTTTTGAAACCATATTCTTGAACTGTGTATGTTAGATTTTTGTTGTTTTGGTCTTGTGTAGTTTAGATTAAATACCTTTTTGTATTTTTCTAAACTGTTGTGGAGTCAGTTTGTGGTGTTTTCACTGTGTTACTGTGAGCGTTGGTACAAATACTTTACGCATTGCCTCTGGTTAGCCTAGACTGCTCGTGCCAAGCTACCTAGAGAGTGAGCAGGAGTTGTCTCAGAGGGTTATCTCCTTGCCCTTACTAGAAGCAAGGGTCCCAATTTTGGACAGTGGTACCTACCTCTGCCAACTATAGACCCCCAGTTCTAACACCGATACTCACAAAAGTCAAAGGGACGAAAACGAATGAATAGAATAACATGAAATAAGGATATTATTTAAGTGGTAACCATCCAGTGCCATTTAATACGAGAGACACATCGTACAGTCTTCAAAAAGATGGTATATATCTACTGAACCATCGAAACGCGTCGACGCCTATACCAGCACAATCACAAGACCAAACTTATTCCTGTAGTCAGGACTTTTTTAGCAAGTCCAGGTTTTAGTTAAAAATTGGTCGTTGTCTGATGTGCAACCTTGATGACAATAGTGTCTCTGTCTCTCTCATTGTCTTTTTGTTATCTTTAGTTGACGAGCACGATAACCAGTCTGTGTTTGAATATTAATGTGTTTTGTAGTTTTTAGATACACATAATTGTGATCTATATTGCTGATGTTTTTAAGGAAATTATAAACTGTTCTGCTGCGTTTTTTAACCAATTTACTGTATTGTCAATGAAACTCTCTTCTCCCCCCCCCCCCTTTTAAAAAAAAATATATAATGTGAAAACCTTTCTCAAAACAAACCTTGTTGTTTATGCATTATGTGTTCGGTATTGGTACAAATATATGGGCTTACAATGAAGTTGTTCCTCGCCAAGGGATACCTTGCTATTTCACAATTTTCATGCAGCTACTTGATGCTGGTTCATAGCTCTGTGTACTATCTTAGGTTCCCATCTTATGGACTTGATGTAACAAGAGGATATTTGTGTCAATAGCAGTTAACGATCTACATAAAATACAAATCCTTGGTGATGCAGGTTACACAATATGCTTTGAAACAGGCACTCTAACACTCTATGCTACTTTGAGTCAAAACTGGGACTGAAAAGAAACCTAGAAATCTTTCAGAACTGCATAAACACCAGCGTTCTCTTACCATTATTATAATCTGCTAAAAATTGCTAGGGACCAAGATCTCTGCAGCAACAGTGTTTAGATGGGCAGGTACTATCAGGTGCACAGTATCTGCACTTCTTTAATTGGGAAGGGTTAGCACTGGCACTTCTCAGCACTACACCATTGTTTTTAATGGGAATGTTGGACCTGACACTCATGCCATGGTTCCCCAATGTTTTGCCTTCCATCCTTCTGATTTTGCTGGGTTCGTTGTTTTTGGCTTTTTAAGTCTCTGTGCACTTTACCAGTTTCTAAAGTGCTTGTGCCCTCTCTCCCTTTAACATGGTCAAATTGGCTTACACCCAATTGAAACATTTCATTTACTTTATTAATCCCTAGTAAAGTGATATTACTTGTACCCAGGGCCTGTAAGTTAAAAGCTACTAGTGGGCCTGCAGCACTCAGTGTGCCACCTACTTAAGTGACCCTTTGATAATATCTCAGAGCCTGCCATTGCAGCTTGTGTGTGCTGTTGTAATCTGGCATTTCGGCCTGCGCGGTGCAATGCTCTGCAATCAGAATGTAAGGTACATTTCTCAGCAGGACTAATTTGGTCACTGCATCCTCTCCATGCTCCACCGCAGTCGGCCTGAATTTTGTGACTTTGCCCAGGTCCGGTGCAACCAGATAATCACAGCTAGAATGTTGTGCTTTTAAGCATGTTTTTACCTTTTACCTTTAAAATGATACCTCTCCAGTTCTACTGACTGGATTTTTGTTATTGTGGTGTCAAAATTATTATTATTATTACATTTTTATATATTTTTCAGATTGTTGTGGGATTTCTCTGTTATGTTTTCACTTTATTACTGATTGTGTGCTGCATAAATTCTTTACACATTGCCTCCAAGTGAAGCCTGACTGCTTTTTTACCAATCTACCAGGGGGTTCAGCAAAGGTTAATTTGGGGCCTACTTGTGTTTTACCCTAGCAAGAATTGTCATTACTGCTTGAGTAAGGTTTCACCCCTCTGAACCAGTAACCCTATTTCTTACGGAGAGACTATCTGCAATTTTCAGCAGACAAAATGTTCTCTGGGACAAGGAATACCTGCACTTCTTCTTTATTTCCATCTCAACTAAATTTCCAATTCAGGCACTAGATTGTACCCTCTGCACCAGCACTAGATTTTTCCCACAGCACCAAATTGTACCCACAGCACGAGATTGCACCCAAAACCCATGCAACAGCTATAAACACCCAGCATTTGCCTTGGCACTGGATGGCATCCTCACCCCCAGGTATAACCCCACAACACTAGGTATAACCCCACAACACTAGGTATAACCCCATGGTGCAAGGTATAAACCCACTGCATCAGATAAAAACCTGCGGCAGAAGACATAAACCCAAGGCACTAGATAAAGGTCCAGAGCACTAGACAAAACTCTACAGCAGCATACACAACACCATAACACAAGATATAAATCCACAGCAACTGATTGCACCCACACTTCTACATCCATGCCATCTATTTTCCCTCTCTTTTCTTCCTCCACCCCGCCATCTTTCCCCCTTTTATGTGCTCCATTCCTCCACCCCAGCCATCTCTTTTCCATTCCATTGTAAGCATTTTTCCAAAACCCTGTCATCTTGCCCATTGTATGCATTTTCTTCCCCATGTCAGTCTGTCCTCTCTTTTCCTTTTTATGTCTTTTCCTCCTCCATTTATTTTTGTTACATGATCCAGATCCACCATTTTCCAACCTTTTTTTTGGGGGGGGGGGGTAAGAAAGGGCAGCAGCTATCTTACACTCTCAAGCATAGATGGAAGGTTGAGGAGACACGTGAAGCTGACCTGCCACTTCTGCCGCGTGGCGCTGATGTCACGGTGTACGTGATGCCATCTCAGTTGGGACAGCATGATCTTGAATTTTTTTTTAAAAGGGAAAGTGAAAAATCCATGGGGTGGGGAAGCCCTCCCGCCCTCCCTCTGAAGGCACCCATGGTGTTAGTATCCCTCTGTGCGCTTTTACTTTTGACTTGCTGTTAGGGTCACCAACCATCCGTAAATTTCACGGACTGCCCGTAATTTGGGTTTCTTGTCCGTTGTCTGTAAGGGTTTCTTCCACGGACACCTTTTTGCTGCCCCCTGCAAGAAGCCTGTAACAACTCGCTGCAGGGGCCAGCTCACGCTCCTGCTGTGACCGCTGGCCCGCAACAGCCCCTCCCAGACCTGGCACAGACTGCTATCAGGCCCATTATCATTCTGTATGTTTGCCTAATTATCACATACAGAATGATAATGGGCCTCTCTGCCAGTGACAACATTTCTGATCGAGTTTTTTTTCAGTGGGGGAGAGGGGGCATGCAAGATCCGAGAAGCCTTCAGCTTTGATCATTTTCTTCACTTTTTTTTTTTTTGGACTATGCAAACGCAGGTGTTCGTGTTCAAGTTTCAATCTTTATTTCGATCAATTAGACCATCAAAGATATACAAAAATCACAGTCATTTTAAAACATTAGTTAAAAAAAGGGCTGGCAATATAAAAGTAGTCCGTGAGCAGTAAGCTGAGAAACATGAATGAGATAAAGATAAAATAAAATAAAATGAAATTGTTAAGGGCCCAGCTCCGCTTTCAAGATGCGGGTACGGATAAACCACATGGCTGTGAGGTATTTCGCCAGTGCAAAAACAGTTGGGGGTGAGACATTGGATTTTAAAATTCTGTACATGGGGGAGAACTGTCTGCAACCAAAGTTTTTGATAAGGGGGACAAGCCAGTATTTTCTGATGTCTTGATAGGCCTTGCAAAATAGGACCACATGTAAATCACTTTCCACAGCAAGAGCACTTGTCCGGGCATTGCTTAGTAGTTGGTGGCGATGTCCAGGAGCTGGTGAAAGACCTAAGGGGCAGCGTGCCGTATCTCCACTGGAGAAATAGCTTCCTGGTTAACACAGGGGTCATCCCATCCAGTACACTCTCCAGACAGTAGGAGTCTTTACTTTGAGTAAATAGTCGTCAGTGAACCCTCACGCTTGCTGTCTAAAGCAATGGTAAGTTTTAGATCATAATAAGCCTTTGACAGAACTTTACGTGGTACCCTGGCAGATGCGCTCGCTGGGTCAGTCCATAATTCTGAGAACCCTAGACTCTCACACAATGTTTTTATGTATTTTAGCCAAGGAATCTGGATAGCTTTTGGATGGATTAGAAACTCCTTGAGCTCTGACCTGTAGTTGATAAGTTCCTCGCTGCTCCATAGCTTTCGCCAAAATGTTAAAGGTTTAAGACCCAGTTCCTCTATAATTGGTCTGAGTCCCAGGTCTAGTCTCAAGGGGAGTAGCGGCGTGCTTGATGGAAGTGCAACCAATTGTCTGATGAATTTGTTTTCAGTTGTCATCAAATTTAGGGCTGAAGTGTGACCCCAAAGTTCAGCCCCGTAGGTTACAGCACCCCGTGCCTGGGCTTTATAGATCTGGATAACTGGGCCCAGTGGACGATGTGTTGATTTGGTCAACATCCTTGTGATACCTCCCGCGATCTGCACCAATTTCAAGTTTGCCTTGGTCTGGTGTGTCCCCCATGTCATGTTCTCGTTTAAGGTTACACCTAGATATTCAAATGTGGAAACCCTCTCTAAGCGTGATGAGCCAAGCCGTGGATTGGGACGTGTCTTCGAGGTGGGATTTAGGATCCTATATTTTGTTTTTAGAACATTGATCTCTAGGCCCCTCTCGGTACAGAATACCAGGAAAGAGTCAAGAATTCGCTGAATCCCCATTGGGGTTTTGGACAGCAGCAGGGTGTCGTCCGCGAACATGATTGCGGGCACCCTGCTGCCATTCAATTTGGGGGCATCAGTGTGTTCAATCCCATTCAGGTGGACGATTACCCCTTTGACAAAGAGGCAGAACAGGGTCGGTGCGAGCACACATCTCTGTCTCACCCCTCTGTCAACGGGGAATCTATCTGTTAGTTTGCCATTTCTTCCACACCTGACACGTGCAAAGTTGTTACGATGCAGTCTCTGTAGAATTTCAAGGATATCAGATGGAACCCCAATCTCAGCGAGCACACTCCACAATTTCATTCTAGGCACCAAGTCGAAGGCGGCTCGCAAGTCCACGAAAACCGTGTACAAGCTGCCCCCTCGAATAGCGCCGTCCTCCAATAGATGAGGTTTAGGCGGAAAATCTGATCTATTGTGGACACCCCCCTTCTAAATCCTGCCTGGTAAGGACTAAGAGTGTCAGTTTCTTCTAACCAAGCCTGAAGGCGATCTAACATAAGCCTGCCAAAAAGCTTCTGGGACACGTCTATTAAACTGATGGGCCTGTAGTTGGCTGGGAGCAGAGGCGAGCCCTTCTTGAATATAGGAACCACCTCTGCCCCCAGCCAAGTACTAGGGATCTCCATGCCCAACAGGACAGCATTTAATATTGTGACAAGATAGGGGGCCCATACGTCAGGCTCCTGTTTGAACAGGTCACCTGGGAGACCGTCCAATCCAGGTGCCTTACCAGATGCCAGATGGCTGCTCGCACCTCCTTTAATGTAAACAAGTCGCCCTTGCAGTGCATGGGCGTACTTGGGAGTGGATTACAAGTGTCCCCAACATCCGAGGTGTAGAGCGATTGGAAGTGCGCCTGCCACACCCCGGGTGCAATATTTGGTTCAATTGCTGAAAGTAAGTGCCCAGAGCCCCCATTGACAATTCGCCAAAACTTGCGATAATCCCTGGTAGCTACGGAACTAGAGCGTTCCTCCCACTGGCCCTCCTCTCATTCAATCTTGGCCTGGGCGAGCAGTTTCTTGTATGCCCATCTACTGGCCTGTATCTCCCCTCTGCCTTGTCCTCCTTAATACATAAGAGGAGTTCTCCCTTTGCCTTGCGGCATGCAGCATTATACCATGAGGACTTGCAATGTGGTCCCCCACTTTTGCATTGGGCTTCGGTAAAAAGATCATCCGCCATGGTCCTAATAAGATCCTTGTGAGCCAGATATATTAATTTGTGGGTGTCCTCATTGCGGCTTTCATCAATTAAGTTACCCACTTTTTCCAAGGTCTGAATTATTCCAGCATAAAGCTTTGGAAGCTTCTCTCGGCTAGCAGCTAGTTTTTCCCACCTAATTCTCCTTCTGTTGTTTTCAAGGAGGAGCTTAGGTTTGGCCACCCCCATGCTTTGATCACTGACCTCCATACCAGGGTGGGAAAAGTATAGTTCTAGGGCATTGTGGTCGCTGTCAGCTCTTTTTGCTACCCTAAAGTCAATGATATGCGACCATGCAGAAAGTTGTACAAGGACATAGTCCAAGCGCGACTCCCTTCCCACTCTGTTGTAGGTGTGTCTGCTCGGTATATCAGATTTGATACGCCCATTGCAGGCTCCAACTCCGTGCTTGAGAGTTATGGCAGTAATCTGTAAGGCTAGAGGTGTCCAAGCTCTGGGAGGGGGTGCCACTGCGGGGGGAACCGCCCACCTTGCATTCTCTTCCATCGAAAAACCATCCAAGAGGCCTGCTAGGGGCTCAAAATGTGAATTCAATACCCCACCAACCAAGAATGGGGTGCCCCTAGGGATTTCACTAAGGTAAGCTGATAGTTCCTCGATGGTGGGCGATTCGCGTGTTATGTTGACCGGCCTTGAATAAACATTATTACGGCAAGTCTGGCTGAGTTAGGCCATTCTAACAAGACCACTAGTATGTCCTCAGATGCCAGGGGAAGGCATGCTGCCTGGCAGCCCAATTGGGTCGCCACCCATGTTGTGAGTCCGCCAGAGGGACGGCCCCTTCCCGCCCACTTTGCGGGAATGGAAAATGCCAGGTAACCCCGTCGGGAATATTCTTCCCTCGCCCAGGTTTCCTGGAACATACATACATCCCCAGTATCCACAAAATCGGTCCATTCCTGTAGGTCTAGCTTATTGCCTAGGCCAGCCACATTCCACGAAATTAGCTTCATGGATGATGTTTTTGAAGTCAGGAACCAGTTTTGGTGACATAACATTGTTACTTGAATTGACCACGAATGTTACCACGGGAGTCCGATCACCACTAGGGGACTGAGCATCCCTAGGTACCCTTGTCTCCGAGTTTATAGGGGGGATGTCTGCATTAATTTGATTTTTGTCGACAAACTGGCCCAAGTCTAGCATTGGGTCAGATGTGTGTCCAGGGAGAATAAAATCTGCCTCCGCAACCACCCTTAGGTACAAGTTATCCCCGGTGACATTCTGCCTGGACTGTCAATCTATCATATCCAAGTGACTGAACCTGTTAGACAGGGGGATATATGTATGGTGTTGGAATCTGGGGTGGCGATAATCAGCTCTCTCTCTTCTCCTCCAACCGCCTCCCCCTCTTTGACAGATTTCCCATCCCTCTTCTTCGATGTTTGGAGGATAATACACTTGTTGGTGGCGACTTGGATAGTAGAAGTCCCCTCTCCCACCTGCCTCAGGGGGACTCCCCCATCCCTCCTCCTCGTAGGCATATGTCAGCCGGGGATAAAAAAAAGGAGAGGGGTAGGGACTGAATGTTGGTTCCCTGGTCCTCGTAATGCCAGCCACAGATGTGAGAAACGGTCATGGGGTCTCTGAAGCTGACCAGGACACAATCTCCTTTGATAGTTTTTCTAGTAGTGCCCACCCACGGGACCCTTCTTACCATAAGGACATCACTAGTTATACCCTGCGGTAGAGGTCTATACTTGGATAGCCAGTCCAACACCTTGTTCTTAAGAGAAGCGGTGGATTCTAGCAGTGTTGTTTTTAACTCTGGCACCCCTGCTAAGATTACTGTGTACTGGCTGGCCTCCGGCGGCAAGTGCACTGCTCTTGGCTTTTTTTTGTTCACTAGAGACTCATCTGTCAGTGTGACTGCTTTTTGGGGTAAGCTAGGGGCAGGAATGTTAGCCTTACGCTGGATAGAAATGGTTTTGGGAGGTGAGACCTGTGGATGGTTGGGAGTAGCTATGTTAGTACTAGGTTGCATGATCTTATTTGAGGGGGCAGTTGGTTCTGTACTAGAGGGCCTGTGCTTTTCCCTGTGTTGCTGTTGGCTAGGGCACCCCTCTTAATCTTAGTCACTGTCCCTGATCTGCCACCCTTTTCCTCTATTTTATTGTCTGTTTTGGGATTATCGGCTAATAGGGCCGTAAATTTCTCTATATTCACTAGCCTGGCTTCCATTTTAATTAGCCGTGCTTCTAAAGGGCACAATAAGGTTCTCGGGAGTGATCCTATGTCGGCCAAAGTAATATCTTCGCCCGAAATGTCATGAGGATTAATAGTGGTATGTTCTAAAGACACAGCAGTCTGAGACTCAAAGTCAAAAGTCAAATTTTTTTATTTTGTTTCGGTACTCTTTTGAGGACCACAAAATTGATTAAAATATACATTTAGTTTTTCATACAAATTAATACATTTTCAATGAAATTTTCAAAAACGTAAAAATTCTATAGCAAACATATTCGTTAGGTGGCTTTATACATAAAGATATAAAATCTTTTGCATTGACAATCCTACAGGACCTTGCATTTACTATTTTGTTGTCTGGGCATATAAAAAGCAGGTGCTCAAGATTCTGTTTACCCCCCTGACAAAGGTTACATAGCGAGGAACTGTCTTGTCTCCAGGAAGAGGTAAAGGTTAATACGGGAAGTATACCCAGACGCAACATCATGATTGTACGCCTTGCGCCGTGTGTAAGAGTATATTCCAAATACGGCTGTTTTTGCTTATATTCCTGGGAGTCAGCATAAGTCTTGTACACAGATAGTTTAGTACAATGTAAATGATCAAGCTCATAACTCAATTTGGGGGTAAAGTTTTTTAGGAAGAGTTTGAGTTGTGCAGGTGTCCATGATGACAAAATTTCTAAACTGACTTTTGCTAACTGAAAAGCCTCTCCCATATTTTTGGAAAAGATAAGATGGGTAGAATCTTTATTGAATGTCTCGATTTTTAACAGATATCGTAGAGTACCTTCTTTTGAGTGGAGAAGGTTATAGGCCCACCTGATGATATTTGCTACGGCTGTGGCATATGCGCTTGTGATAGTACATTCCAGTCTTAGCGCCTGTACTGGTGTAGAAGTAGAAACTTTCAGTAGTTTTTTTAGTATTTTGCCTTCGTTTAAGTCCATATAACTCCATTGTTTTAAGGGAATATATTCCGAGGCATATGACAGAACTGGGGGAATCTTAACTCTGTAGACTTTTATTAATGCAGAAAAATGCCTATTTCCAGTGGCCGTGTACAGACGTGACATGGCCCCAGCGTGTAAATCACTTTTCCTTTTTAAATGGTTGATTTGTTTGATGTTACTCATATTATGTGAGAAAATTCTACCAAGATAGGTATATTCCTTTGTCTGCTCTAGCCTCTCTCCTCCAAGCTTCCATTGGTACCTCACACCTTTTTTCTTTTTAGGTTTCGGCTACCGTCCCACTGCTTAAGCAGTGGGCGAAGCCGAAATCTTTTGTTAGTAGTAGGGGGGCCTGAACACGCCCCTCTTCTCTACTGGCTGGCCTCGTAAATGCTGGCCAGCCATTGGAGGAGAGGAGCGTCACTGAGTTCAGGGCCCGCCTTGACGCGATTCGGGGGCGTTTCTGGGTCTTTTTTTAAGTCCCGCCCTCTCCTCTTCCCATTGGCTGGAATTTTACCTTCCAACCAATGGGAAGGGGAGAGCACGCCCCCGAATCCCTACAGGACGCTGTGCTTTCGGAGCAGCGTCTACCGAGGCCATGAGGTAAGCCTCTGCCCCCGTTTGTGCCGTTGTTTTTTGTTGTAACATCACGGACTTCCTAGCACATTTGTTTTGAGTTTATTCGCCGAAACCTAAAAAGATGGAAAGGGCTCAACTGAAGTACTGATTGTTTTCAGAATCTATGTTGCAACATCCTGTCAGTTTCGTGAGGGGGTCTGATGATCAGTGTAACGATAAAGGCGCCGCTGCTGCGGGCAGGGGTTATCTTTCTTCAGAAGGCACCTTTGTCAGAGAGATTTATAGGACCAGCTCCAGGAAAGTACTTTATGTCCCTCCCACCCGCCTAGTTTTATTCTTGAAAATGCTACACAATAAATGCTGAGATGATCCGTGACAAACGCGGAAGTCTGCAACCTTAGCAGGCCCAGCGGCAGAGAGAGGCCGCCCTGCGCTGTGCAAGCTTCTTTGTGAACAGCGCCTCTCCCCCCCCCCCCCTGGGCGCCTGCCTGTGTGATCGTGGACACGAGCGGCGCAGTGCACCTCCGTTTCATCCTCGGCCTGGGTCCTTGATTTGAACCTGTCTGGATCCCGTGAGTGGCGCCGCGACCTAGGTCTTCAGGGAGCTTGCCAAGTGAACCACTAAAATACGGCTTTATTTGTATGACGTATTTGTTTTTAGGTATCTCTTAAAGAACATTTTCAGGTCGGCTTTGTAACTGATGTGTGTGTATATATAATGATTTGATGCACTTTTATGTTTTTTATCTGTAAAGCCGAATAAAGTTTATATTTATTGATTGGTGCGGGAAAGCATCTAACTATTGCAGAATGTGTGTGAAATCATCTATATAGTGCTTGACGCAGAACCATCTTCTTTGGTGAGCTGCATTCAGGGCTGCCACTGGTCCCCGATGAGCCTCTTCTCTCCAGCGGGTCCTCGGTTTACGTCAAAAGGGTAAAGGTTGAAATACCGTCCAGAGTGCACAGGGCTGTGTGCCTTTGAAGCTGGGCGAGGGGCGGGAGCTCCCGTATCCTGTAGCACCAGGGCCTCGGTCAGTGGCTGCGGCTAAACTTGTTCCACCGGGCTGACCCTGCGCTTGCAGCGCTGGGCTTTCCTTTGACATATTAGTTTCCTGGGGGGAGTTTTAGACCTTGTTTGTTTCCGTAGACACGGTTGTACGAACTCGCATTATAATAACTTTATAAAGAAAGCATTGAGTGTTGTGGCAGATCTACGCCGTGCACACCGTTTAAGTTTTTATGCTGCTCTGGCAAAAAAGAATCCGCTGATGCCTTGGTAATCTGGTGCCGTAAACAGCCCTCGAGGAAAAAAGTCGGCTTGGCACAAAATCAAAGAAGTGAAGCAAAACCAGGGCGCTATTTGTTTAGGGGTGTGGGAAGTTTTTACTCAATCCTGTGAAGCTTCCATAAAAATGACGCAACCTTTCTGAGGCTGGTAAGTGATAAATTGCTGAAAATAAGAATCTTAAATAGCAGGGTTTGTAGGATAAAAACAAACCGAAGCTAGCATTTAGTGGGAGAGATTTTTTGTAAAATGCATTTTGTTGCAAAATAATTCTTCTGCGAGCAAGGTTATGCAAACTTCGCACAACGTTGTAACTTTCACGATGTGCAAAGTTTGTAGACTGTGGGGCAACGTAAGTATCGCCCGCCCCTGGATTGTGACGAAGCGAAGGCAAAGTCCAGGACTGCAGGCTTGGTGGCAGCTGGGGATCTGAAGGCAGAAAGGCAAATCTCGGTGTGAGCTCTAGCGCCGAGGGCACCTTCAGTGAGCACGTGGCTGGTGAAAGGGAGAAACTAGCAACGTGAGGCAGGCAGTTGGTGCGGAAATGTGGGTCTGCTCGTAGGTCTAGACCCTAGAATCTACTCTAGACAGACCATGTGTTTATTAAAAATAAGGAACTTTGAATTGACCGTAGGCTAGACGCCTGAAACAGATCCCATGTTTAGTCAGTAACTAATCTACGCCTTTGACGAATGTGCTTCAGATGCCTGTGTAATCAGTATATTATATGTCATATTGTTACTGTGCACGCGAAGTTGCCACTTCATCTGATGCGAGCCATAACGTGCAGGTTGGAAGTTTTTGTTATGTCACTTGTTTTTCCATATTATTAATTCAATGCAATGGCTGCCATGGATACTGTCCTAAGCTAGCATAGCAGATTGTGTCAACGCATCGTGGGTTTCCTTGGGTGAGAGAGAGAGAGAGAGCCTTGTGAGCCGTGGGGTTTGCACCCGTTCGAGGCATGTGGGCTGCTGAATTCATATCTGTGCATAGTCCGCCACCTAGTGTTGGGTCCGGATGATTGCACATTGTTGTCCTGGAAGAGTCTTCGAAGTATCACGAGATAGGTGGCTCCTCCCCTGGACTACAGTGCGCATGGGCATCGCCTCCATCCCCAGATTGTTTTTTTTCCGCCATAGGGTTCGGATGTGTTTTCGGTTCCCTCCTTCGGAACCGATAGTTGTTCGATTTTACTTGAGACCAAAAGGTCTTTAGGCTGGGCGTCGGTATAGTTGCGTTCGGGTTCTCTTACTGACTCTCAGCTCCAATCTCCTACTGCCCCTCCACGTGCTTCGACGCGGACGGGCCTACACTACCGCATTTGCTATGGAGCGGACTCCATTCAAGAAGTGTCCGCTGTGTCACTCGAAATATTCGCACCTCGACGTGCACCCCGTGTGCAACACATGCTTGTCACCGGATCACCGTGAAGACACCTGCATGGCGTGTTCAAAGGTTAGGAGTAAGAAAACTTTGAAGATTCGCCGGGCTAATCGACTCCAGGCACAGTTGTCGGCTTCGGCACCCCCACCTGATGACATCTTTCAGGAATCGATCGAGGAGGAGGACGACGTACAAGAGTCGGACTCTGGCCCCGCGTCCGAGGAAGAGACCTACGACGCGGACGAGGAGGCCTGCGACGAAGTCTCCGGTGAGGTAGGGGACGACGAACTGATTTGTGCCACGATGGGAGATAGCTCAGAGGAAGAGCATCCCCAACCGGACTCCGGGGTTTCCCCCCGTCATACGGCCCAGGTCGAGGGATCGCCTTCGGGCCTTACCCGAGATCTTACCATAAGTCCTACGTCCCCGCCTCCGGGCCCGGTCACGGACATTTCTAGCAAGAAACCGAAAGTGAAGCCAACTGGTCCCGCACCCTCGGATGCGAAACCGAAACTGGCGTTGGTGAAGAAGGTTCTGGAGGCGTCAACTTCCACGAAACCCAAAATGGCCGACTCGAAGAGCCACGCCAAGATGGCCGACCACAAGAGCTGCGCCAAAATGGCCGACCCGAAGTCTTCTGGGTCGGCACCGAAGGTGAAGGCTTCCGACGCGGCTGCGTCGGCACCAAAAGGGGTCGCGGACCCGAAGACGGCTTCGAAGAAGCGTCACGCCGACGGTGCGACAGGCCATGGGGCGTCGGCACCGAAGAAGAGGCCTGCCGGCGACCGGTCTCTCGGAGACGAAGAGTCGCTCGAGACGGTTCAGCCCTCGGCATCCCTTACAAAGAAGGTGGGAGAATCCTTGAAGCGGATCCAACAGTCCACTGTGGTTCCCGGCCAGGACACTGTCGTGCCTAGGCCCACGCCAAAGCCTGCCAAGGAACAAACGCCCATCCGTTTTACCCTTCCTCCCAAGTCGGCGCCGAAGGCCTTCGCGCCTAAGCAGGGCGGACATTCTCAGGAAGTATTGACGCCGAAAGCTGCCTTGGTGGTGTCGAAGCTTCGGCTCCAACCGCTCGCGGTGGAGGAACGTCGGGAGGTGACCATCGACGCCAACACCGGAAAATTGTCGCTCCTCAAACGAAAGATTACATCGGAGCCGCCATTGGAACCTTTTAGGATTCCCCTTAAGAGCAAAAAGTACTCTGCGGACTCTTCGGCTCTGATGGAACCTCTGTCTCCACAAGCCATGGAACGCTCGCCGGCCCATTCCCCAGTGCCTGATGTGGACGAGGAGGACGACGAGTACAACTATCCTGCGTACTCGGATCCGGAAGAGGAGCAGGTGCCCTGGACGGCAGGAGGCGACACGGACGACCTGCAGTCAGGCCAGGACACTCAACTTTTCGCCGCGAAGACGTCCCCGACGGAGGACTCGGCGGCGTTTAATGCATTAATAGAGAGAGCTGCAGCGAACCATGACGTCGAACTGCACTCAGACCCTGTGGATGCGGACTTCTTAGTCGACACCTTCTCGGTAGCCGAAAAGCAAGTCAAGACGCTACCTATGCTCAAAGGGGTGCTGAAACATGCACAGGAGGTATTCAAGGAGCCCACCCGGGCGCGGGTGGTCAATCCTCGCATCGACAGGAAGTATAAGGCGGCGCCCACGGATCCCACGTATATTAAGGGACATTTGCCATTGGACTCCCTGGTGGTGTCCAACGCTCGAAAGAGGGCGAATTCGCAGACTACTGGTGATGCTCCTCCCCCAGACAAAGAGTCAAAAATCTTTGAGGCATCAGGCAAACGCATTGCTGCACAGGCAGCAAACATCTGGAGGATCTCTAACACCCAAGCCCTGCTTGCACGTTATGATAGGGCCCATTATGACACATTAGAGGCCATCCTACAACACTTGCCTGACCAATACAAGGAGGCGGGGGAGATGCTCATTCAAGAGGGTAAACTCATTACTAATGCATCCATCAAATGTGCCCTAGATGTAGCAGACACTGCCTCCAGGGCTATCAATACAAGCGTGTTACTTAGACGCCATGCCTGGCTTCGAATTTCTGGGTTCAAACCCGACATACAAACCACATTACTGGGTCAAACGGTGAATCCTGACCATCTGTTCGGCCCTGAGGTGGATGCCTCCCTAGAAAAAATGAAGAAAGATACCGAAACTGCCAAGTCTATGGGGGCTTTACAAAGTCAGCAGTTTCGGGGTGGTTCCTTTCGCCGCTCCAATTCAAGAGGCACCTCAAGAGGCCAGGCCTCCCAGGCCACGCAATACTACAAGGGTAACACCCAGTCCTCGTATAACAACAACAAGGGCAGGGGTGGCTACAGAGGCAATAATATCAAAGGCAGGGGACGTGGAAACAATGCCTCCAGGTCCACCGCCTCCAACAAGCAGTGACGTCTTGTCACTTCCCCCCGATCACACAACACCTGTCGGGGGGAGACTACAGCAGTTCCTGCCGGCGTGGAGGTCCATCACCACGGACAGGTGGGTGAGGTCTCTTATCCAGTACGGGTACTGTCTAGAACTTACGTCCATTCCACCGGACATACCGCCAAGAGGCCGTGCTATGTCCGACGAGCACTTGACCTTGTTGCAGCAAGAAGTACTGGTCATGCTGCAAAAAGGGGCGATAGAGCTCGTTCCATTGCAAGAACGGGGAACAGGGGTTTACTCCCTGTATTTTCTAATCCCCAAAAAGGACGGATCACTCAGGCCGATCCTGGACCTCAGGCCCCTGAACTGGTACATCAACTCAGAGCACTTCCATATGCTCACATTGCAGCAGGTGCTTCCCCTGCTTCAACGGGGGGACTTCCTAGCAACGCTGGATCTGAAGGATGCTTATTTCCATATTCCCCTGCATCCTTCACACAGAAAGGATCTCAGATTCAAGATCTTAGACCAGCATTACCAGTTCAGAGTCCTGCCGTTCGGGGTCACCACGGCACCAAGAGTTTTCACCAAATGCCTAGCGACTGTAGCAGCGCATCTCCGTCGCCAGCACGTCCATGTCTTTCCATACCTAGACGACTGGCTTATTCAGGCAAAAACGGAACAGCAGTGCGTAGACCACGTGTCACGCACCATTCACCTCCTGCACGATCTGGGATTCTCTCTGAACTACCCAAAGTCCCATCTCCAGCCCGCCCACGTGCGACAGTATCTGGGCGCGACGATCAACACTCTGGCGGCCACTGCGCAGCCGAGTTCAGTGAGAATCGCCGGTATCCAGGCGCTGATCCAACGATTCAGACCCCAGACCTCGCTTCCAGCGAGGGTGTTCATGCAGTTGATAGGCATGATGGCCTCCTGCATCTCCATTGTCCCGCACGCGAGACTACATATGCGTCCGCTTCAGGAGTGCCTGGCACGTCAGTGGACTCAGGCTCATGGGCAACTGACAGACCTAGTGTTGGTGAGCGGTCGGGCGTACAACTCTCTGCATTGGTGGAATCCACAAAACCTTTGCAAGGGCCGACCATTCCAAGAGCCTGTCCCACAGATCATCCTGACAACGGACGCCTCTCTCCAGGGATGGGGAGCGCATGTACTCCATTACACGGTGCAGGGACTATGGACACTTCAGCAAAGGAAGATGCACATCAATGTGTTGGAACTGATGGCAATCTTCATGGCCTTAAAGGCGTTCAAAGTACATCTGTGCAACAAGGTCGTGTTGATCCGGACGGACAACATGACGGCCATGTACTACATCCAGAAGCAAGGGGGAACACACTCTCCACAGCTGTCTCATCTGTCTCAGAGCATGTGGAAGTGGGCCATTCAGAGGAACATCTTCCTCCTGGCAGAACATCTCCCAGGCAAGGACAACCAGATGGCGGATCTGCTCAGCAGACACAGCCATCAGATGCACGAGTGGGAGTTACATCCATCAGTACTCCAACCGTACTTCCAAAGGTGGGGTCATCCAGAGATAGACCTGTTCGCCACAAAGGAGAACGCAAAATGCCAAAGCTTCGCCGCCAGGTTCCCACACCCCCAATCACAGGGCAATGCGATGTGGATGAACTGGTCAGGCAGATTTGCGTACGCTTTTCCCCCAGCACCTCTGATACCGCTGGTGGCACGCAAGCTCAGGCAACACTCGATGACGCTCATCCTGGTTGCTCCAACGTGGGCTCGCCAACCATGGTACACCACGTTTCTGGAACTCTCCGTGGTACCGCATCAAAGGCTCCATCTCACTCCCAGCCTTCTGACGCAGAGCCATGGCGACATTCAGCACCCAGATCCGCAACAGCTCAACCTGGCGATCTGGCTCCTGAAGTCCTAGAGTTTGGCTACCTCAATCTTCCTCCCGACTGCATGGACATCATTCGGGAGGCGAGAAAGCCCACTACTAGAGCTTGTTATGCGGCTAAATGGAAGAGGTTTGTCGTCTACTGCGTGGAGCACAGCATTGACCCGCTAGACGCTTCCATTCAAAACATCATAGGCTACCTCTTTCACCTGTATCGGTGTAATCTTGCATACTCTTCCATCCGCATTCACCTGTCGGCTATGGCAGCATACCTCCAAAATAGGCAACACCTGTCACTCTTTAAGGTCCCTGCTATCAAGGCTTTTCTGGAAGGACTCAAAAGAGTCATTCCACCAAGGACTCCACCAGCTCCGGAATGGAACCTCAATGTGGTTCTTACAAGGCTGATGGGTCCCCCCTTTGAGCCACTACACTCTTGCGAACTGCAGTTTCTGACCTGGAAGGTGGCGTTCTTAGTAGCAATCACATCGCTACGGAGGGTTAGCGAACTGCAGGCGCTCACCATCCAAGAACCTTTCTTCCAGGTACATGCCAACAGGGTGGTGCTCCGCACTAACCCTAAATTCTTGCCCAAAGTGGTCTCACAGTTTCACATTAACCAAACTATTGAATTGCCGGTGTTCTTCCAAAACCCAGAGACGCTGGCGGAGCGGATGCTCCACACTCTTGATGTGAAGAGGGCCTTGATGTATTATGTAGACAGGACAAAAGATTTCCGCAAAACCAAACAACTTTTTGTTGCTTTTGCCACTCAACACAAGGGAAATGCAATCTCCAAAGCAGGAATAGCTAGATGGATAGTAAAGTGCATTCAGATCTGCTACGCTAAAGCAAAGCGCACTCTCACTATACCACCGAGGGCCCACTCCACTAGGAAGTTGGGGGCCTCTATGGCATTCTTAGGTAACATTCCCTTAGAAGACATCTGTAGAGCAGCCACATGGTCTACCACCCATACTTTCACTAAGCACTACTGTGTAGACGTGCACTCAAAACAACAGGCAGCTGTTGGTCAGGCTGTTCTAAAAACGCTTTTTCAGACTGCTGCAGCTGGCACGGGCGGCCGCCGCTAATGGAGGGACTGCTATGTATTCTATGCACAGATATGAATTCAGCAGCCCACATGCCTCGAACTGCAAATGCTACTTACCAGTATGCATCTGTTCTTGGCATGTAGGGCTGCTGACATTCATATCGCCCACCCTCCTCCCCGGCGCCTGTAGCAGCTGCAGTATGTATTCATATACAAACATATGCTCATAGCATGGTCATCACTCACTTCTTCACTCCATCTCTGCCTATGGCTAAAAACAATCTGGGGATGGAGGCGATGCCCATGCGCACTGTAGTCCAGGGGAGGAGCCACCTATCTCGTGATACTTCGAAGACTCTTCCAGGACAACAATGTGCAATCATCCGGACCCAACACTAGGTGGCAGACTATGCACAGATATGAATGTCAGCAGCCCTACATGCCAAGAACAGATGCATACTGGTAAGTAGCATTTGCATTCCCCAGCACGCGCACCCTTCTTTAACTATATGCTAAACGTGAACTCTGAAACATGGTGGAGCACTGATCAAATGCATAATGGTCGATCACGTGCCGACAGTGCCACTATCCAACACAACACCCCTCTCCCCAGCACGCAGTGGCACACGACAATGACGGGCTGACTACCTGGCTACCAATGTACGGAGAAGCACTTGCTACCACCCTCTGCTACAATGCACAGGTCCGCAATAAATTGAACAAACATTCGCTTTGTGCCAGAACTGCAATGGAAAAGTTTGGAAACTTATAGCCCGGACTGCCTAAATGTGCTGTAAATACCATACTAATTGCAATGGTGCCCTATAAACAGTGATACCAGGGCCAGACTGGCCGTAGCGGGCATCAGGCGTTTTCTCGGGACTCGAGGCTGGAAGGGTGGGGACCGCTTTGGTGGGGGGTGGGGGCTGGTTTCGCAGCAGTGCTGCAATTATGGGCGCCCAGTAACAAAAGCAGAAGTGTTGGGTGACATTTTAGTTAAGCAGCAGTGCTTCATGACTGCCCCCCTCCCCACTAACCCCCCCCCCCCACCTCACGCCGGTCCCATATAATTGCCATGGCTGCTTTGTGTTCTCAGTTCGGCCCCGAGCAATACCCAGTGAACAGAAGTACAGTAAGAACCTCCAGGATTGTTGTCTGCCTTTGCAGGTGAAACAAGTTCGATATTTGAAGGACGTGAAAGAGGGGACCTATGATTCTTAATTTCTTAGCTCGGCTCTTTGAAAAAGGTGTGCCTTCAATTTCTTCCTGAGATGGTACTGTCTTCTTTATCTTTTGGTTGCCACCTTGCTTTGTGTCCTCATGGCCTCTTTTCTGCCTTTTTTTCTTATAAATCTTTTTATTGCAAAAGCATGCCTTGCATTTACAATTACTTATTTTACCCTCAATTTGCATCAAAGTGACAATCCGACAGTGGGTGATAAGTCAGTTGGTAAAACTGTACAAATCGCATCCCTCTTCTTCACCTCCTCCCTGCCCACCCGTTTCAGTCATCAGCACTCGTCAACCCTCCAATCCTGTCTCGCTCAAATAATTTGTCTGCATGTCATCCCCTGAAATTCGTTCTATTTCCCCCAGATTGTTGTCCTTTTGTGTGGGCAGCCTCTGCTCTCGTATACTGCTCTCTCTGTAAGCATGCACCGCTCCATATCTGCTCTGCTCTCCATTCTTTCAGCGTTGGCGTTGACACCGCCCTCCACCTCCTATCAATATTGCACTTAGCAACCATGAACCCCAGTGTCACGCAAAGGCGCTCCCCGCTGGTTAAATCAGACTCGCCCCATATGTTCAGGAGACGCCACTTTGGCGACTTAGACGTCTCTATAGTATACATTGCTCTCGTGCATGTCAGTACTGCATCCCAGTAACCTCCTTTCAGTCTTGACCTTTCATTTGACAACCTACTATGTTCTGGTTAAGGTTACCAGATGACTCCATGTCACCGAGTATGCGGCGCTCCAGTCCTTAGTTTTCTGTTACCAACCAAAAGATTTCTAGTAAAAACCAAACACATCTGAACAAGATGATTTGTAACGGGAAACCCAGGACTGGAGCATTGCAGTAACGAAGCAATCCGATAAACTTTCTTCATGAAGCTATGGTCTTTGGATACTTCCTCAGTATCAGTTGGTCTGATACGCCCGAAAATATTGATTTATACCAGAAAACCTCGGGCTGGTCTACTGGAACCATGGATCAAAGTGGCGCAGTCACAATATCAGACAGTGTACAGCCTGTCTTAGCCAACACTGAAACTTTCTCATGGACAACTAGAAAATGCCTCTTTGAGCTGTAATGGCATACAGATCAAAATGTTGAAACCCATTTAAATACCTGAAAAATCCAAACTTAAGAACATGGAACTATTTTGCAGTCCCAAATCTCCAAATAGTTTTGTGACAAAACCGACCCATCATGCTGTCTAAAACTCATAACCAATTAGTAGCTCCAAAACGAAACTATAAAACAAGGACTGACAAAGCCAGTTGGTTTGGCGTGCAATGTAAATACTTCTTAAAAGCTGCAGTGAAAAAAAAATCAATTAAACAATTTTTGTCTGTTTAAAATACATTTTGTATAAGTAAAGTAGTTTTATAGAGCGCACAGCTGCCCTAGCAAAGGGGCGTCCTGGCACTGATAGCAGCAGGAGGGTAGCAGACGGCAGAAATGGCCTGTAATAAAGTAGAGGGGGAATCTAATTGTGAGAAGTTGGCCTGGTATATGATGTTCACTATTCTAGTGAGCACCTTGCACCAGTCCAAGCAACCCTTATGGCGATGGTTGTAAAGTCAACCTTATAGACCAGCTATCCTATTGGTAGCATGGACAAAGCAGTCTTAGGCTAAAACCAGCTGTTTTACCATATGTAACCCCTTTAATACCAAATGAAAGGACACCACACAGGATATATATAAAATGTTATTTATTTCTAGACAAATCCTCTGAACTCTTTATGAGGTCAGAGCCACAAGCACAATACAAGATATTCAATTAAAATACAATAAGTTGCACAAAATACAGTAGGGCCCTAGGGGCACGCTAAACCATATACTAATATAGTGGTATAATGACTACACGGAAAGTGAATAAGCCTAGGGCCTAGGGAATCGCTGGGGCTACGTTGAGCTACCAAGAGTTAGGAAGCAGGAGGTGTGACTGACCTCGTTTGTTGTGTTCGTCAACATGCAGCTTTGCCTCCTTCTCCCTGAAGGCCTTCTTCGTTGCATTAGGGAGCATTTGTTGCGTGGCTTTGAGTCATGCTTGAATCTGAGACACTAATCTCGGATGTTGTGTGCGGCCATAATTGATAACTACTCCCTTTATGTGTGGCACGGGTTGAAGTCGGTAGGCTTCAGAGCGGACATAACCCTAACACACCGTCAAGAAAAGCATTTCGGAGGTTTGTGTTGGTGAAGAACTAACACATGTTTGGACATGTAACTCTGGATCGGAGTTGAAGGGCTTACAAAAAAAAGGAACTTACAGCTTGCAGGGGTAGCACCTATAGACTGCTCTGTGCCGTTACTTCTGGAGGTGGAACAGGCAGTCATGTAGTCAGGTGGTGAGACTTGTAGGCACATAAGAGTAATTGCGGAAATGTTTCTGGATCCATTCTGGCACCCTAGAGAATTCAAAATGTGAGGAAATCTTGCTTCCCTGCCCCCTCGCTGTGCTTGCTTCCCTGCCCCCTCGCTGTGCTTGCTTCCCTGCCCCCTCGCTGTGCTTGCTTCCCTGCCCCCTCGCTGTGCTTGCTTCCCTGCCACTCGCTGTGCTTGCTTCCCTGCCACTCGCTGTGCTTGCTTCCCTGCCCCCTCGCTGCGCTTGCTTCCCTGCCCCCTCGCTGCGCTTGCTTCCCTGCCCCCTCGCTGTGCTTGCTTCCCTGCCCCCTCGCTGTGCTTGCTCTCCTGGGTGTGTGTGTGTGGTTCTGGGTGGGTGTGTGTGTGGCTCTGGGTGGGTGTGTGTGTGTGGCTCTGGGTGGGTGTGTGTGTGTGGCTCTGGGTGGGTGTGTGTGTGTGGCTCTGGGTGGGTGTGTGTGTGTGGCTCTGGGTGGGTGTGTGTGTGTGGCTCTGGGTGGGTGTGTGTGTGTGGCTCTGGGTGGGTGTGTGTGTGGCTCTGGGTGGGTGTGTGTGTGGCTCTGGGTGGGTGTGTGTGTGGCTCTGGGTGGGTGGGTGTGTGTGTGGCTCTGGGTGGGTGTGTGTGTGGCTCTGGGTGGGTGTGTGTGTGGCTCTGGGTGGGTGTGTGTGTGTGGCTCTGGGTGGGTGTGTGTGTGTGGCTCTGGGTGTGTGTGTGTGTGTGGCTCTGGGTGGGTGTGTGTGGCTCTGGGTGTGTGTGTGTCTGGCTCTGGGTGTGTGTGTGTGTGTGTGTGTGTGTGGCTCTCGGTGTGTGTGTGTGGCTCTCGGTGTGTGTGGCTCTCGGTGTGTGTGGCTCTGGGGGTGTGTGTGTGTGGGTTTGTGTTACTATCCTTGTGGGGACTTGGGTGTGATAACACACTCACGCTGTGGGGACTTGATTGCACTGTGGGGACCTGAACCCAAGTCCCCACAAGGCAATGTCTTCTAAATGATATAAAATGACTTTAGAAACATCTGTGTCAATTTTTACAACTTTAAAAAAAAATGCCTTGTGGGGACCTGTGTTTCACCAAGTGTGTTTATATTTTTGCTCGCTCTGCCCCTGTAGACAGGAGCCGGTACTGCAGCCTTCAACACACTTTGCATTTAAACACACCTTGTTCACCAGAATAGCACAATAGCAGCAGAAAAAAACAGTCCTTTAAAAGGAAAAACGGCTGAATAATTCATGTATCCAAATATTTTTTATACACATTAACTTTTTCTCCATTTATAAAAAATGAAATTTTATTTACTATTGAATTAAGACTTGTGTTGGAACATTTGCTAGTGGTTTGATAAACATTGTTAAATGCAATTTGGGTCAGTTTCAAATCCAAGAATATTTCTCTATTGCTGTTCTTATCTGCATTTAAAGATTGGTAGTGCATTGCACTGCAATCAGATATCAACTGATTTGATTTGTTTGCAAATAATAGTTATCAATGCACATTGTTACACTTTATTACTTGTGCCAGGTATCCTGAATCTTTATGTTGGTTTGCCTTTGTTTAGATATTAAAATACATTATGGAATATGATCTTTTAGATGATGGCTGGGTGAATGAATGACCAGATTTGGGAAAACATTGCATCTGTTCCTGATCTTCTCAGTTATGTTCCAATTGAGTATGCCTGTGTATTTTCCATGTTCAAATTTTGTCAAGTACTGCCTACCAATATTTACATGGTGAAACTGCTAGCAAAGAGGAAGAAAGTGTGGAAATTTAGTGTGATGGCTCTGATTGCACATATTATCATCCCTCTTTTCTGAGCAGAAACACTTTGTGCAGCAATTTTGCCCCAAAGCAAAACCACAAGATTGGGGGGTATATTTACTTGGTTGTAGCGCCGTGTTTGCATCACAAAAGTCATCCAAATCAATGCACATTTTTTTTGTTGCTAGTTTACTTTCCAGCGCAAAACTTTTTTTGCACCGGAAAATCACTTGAAGATAGAGCAGAACAGCACATATTGCTGCTTTGCATAATTTAGCACCAAAGGGGACCTTCCATGGGTGGTGCATGGGCATACCCCTGAAACAACACAAGGTTTGTGATGCAAACCTGTATTTACAAAAGGTAAGTAGACAGGGTTTTGGGTCCTAAAAAAAGCTCCCACTTTAACCAGGCACTATCACGGATAAATGCTTTCATTTCTCCTTTCTTTTCCTACTTTGCATGTGTACTGCACTGCACAGCACACATACAAGGTGGGAAAAGTCTCAACGTTAGTCTAAGTATAGTAATTTGTACAGAAGTGTTTCCTTCCACTACAAAGCCTATGCTACACTCACAGAGGCACCCTTGCACTATGGTGTAAAGGTGTGTGTGGTGCACAGCAGCACTTTTCTGCGCCGTCACTAAGCAGAGGAGAGGAGTGCCATATTTCTGTAAATATGGCGCTCTCCTGCCCTCTCTTCCTCATGCAGTGCAGCATTTGCGGCTGCTCCACTGCGCTGCGTAATAAGTTAGTAAATCTGGGGTACAGTGTTTTTCCTAGAGCACAGTTCCCTCACAGCAATTTCTCTGAGGTCAGAATGAGATTACATGGAGATTACAAGTGACTAATCCATGCATTATTATGCCCTGCAAAGGTTTCAGCCAAAACTAAATTATGGCTCCTCTGCAAAATCGAAAGTGAGAAAATCTGTAATATGACACTGAAGGTATCATTTAGATCCTATTGTAAGTATGGGGTGCAAAAAATCCAGCAGCACAAATGTGGGTGATTTTTTATAATATATTTACCAATTTGTTTAAAAACATGGCAGTAATGCACACATTTAGTTTTTGCACTTCACCATTTCCATGTGCTGTTACAATCTGCAAAAAGCAGGTTGCAAAAGCATGTTAAAAATATGCGCTCCAATATTAAGAGTGGCATGGCCCATTTTTTTGTACTTGAGTCGAAATTACACTGCATAATTATGAATGCTGTTCACCCATAACCTATAGTAAAAGAAACAGCATATTAATACCATATGCTTTTTAACTCACTACTTTTAATTATAAAAATTGTAAAATAATAGTGGTTACTTTTGCCCAACTGACTGGAACTCAATTTACCAACCTCAGAAGAATCGACGTCCGAGTCAGCCCTGCTGGGATTCAACATCATGATCTGCACAGTGCAGCATTTGTCAGCAGCAAGTGTGTCATTCACTTGGGCATCTGAAATGCAACGTTTTTTCATAATTGGAAGACAATAAAGGCGGTAACTCTAGCTTCACTTCCAATTTGAAATTAAGTCTGACGTTGGAAGGATGTCCTTTATATGAAAAACTGTATACACACATTTTGCAATTGCTCCGTTTGTGCTTTTAGGAAGATAGAATATTAAAGGTATGCACCTATCATAGAATTTATTGATGAAGTGTTCCTAACCTTTCCTTAACTTCCTCCTAAGCACATTCTGTCAATAAACCTGCATTTGGAAATATGCCCTACTCGCTTATGTGACAAATGTGCCAGAAAGAAACATAGGTTTTCATTATTTTACGTTTCCACGTAGGTTCTGCGTGCAGCTAGAGCTTGCCGATTTTAAAATATTTGGTTTCTGTGGAAATAGTAATTGTTTTTAAAGTTACAGGAATAGCACTGATAGCCTGACTAGAAAGCAACTGCATATAACACCGTGCTAAATGCCACATACCAATCTTCACCTGACCTCGGCTGCATGGCACGGCCTGCTTTCAGCAGTAGCTCAAAACACCAGTTAATTGATCACATTAACATATGTACAGTTGCTGAGCAACGGCTTCCATCCCCCAGCCTCCTCTGAACCTCCAAGTGTTAACAATCTTTCAGGCGCAACAAGTCTTTTGCTTTGCCTTCCCACGAGCAGAGAAAAGTGAGCTTCAGGGACATGTCTGACAGGTGTATCTGGGAGGAAACGGAGAGCTGCAGTGAGAGCTCTGGTATACGGCTACCTTTGGAAATATAAAACAAAATATGTTCCCACTTTAATATCGTGTTATTCAAACTGTGAAATAATGGTGTAGTGAAAATGTAATTTCACAGCATAGTTACCCCAAGAGTAAGTAATACTGATAGAATATAGGCTTTAAACATGTGTGACTGCAGCAAAAAAGGTTATAAAGTTTTTGTAGTTGTATACATGTTTGTAATTAATAAAACTATCAAAAAGAAGTGAACAAACTACGTTGAAATACATACATTACAGTCCACAGCATTTGGAATTATAGTAATAGGCACTCAGGGTTGTTAGCCCTAATTTTTATAATCACGCACAAGCTCTTCTCTTTAAATCGTCGCAAACATTGGGAGGAAAACGAAACTTAACACCCAATTTCTGTATAATATAGCTCTTAAGCTTTTTTTCATTTAACCTAAGCCTTAACTGTACTCTTTGTGTAAGAGTATTTTTTGCGCTGTATATTTTTTCATGCGCAGCATATATTTTAATTTTGCCTGTCTGCAAACCCTATAAGCACTAGTTCTTCTGTCAAATAGTGAAACACAAACGATGTTTGTATAATTTCACATTACACCAGCACTAATACATTTTAAGCACACATTCATAATCTATTCTGTGTACATTAAACACACAACACAAAAATACAAGACCTAAATTCTGCAGCTAAGACATGTAACGTAGTTGTCTGCGCATCCATATTTGTAGATTTCCTAGATATAGATGCAGACATTAATATTACAAAGTTACTCTGATTAAAAATCGTTATAACAAAGGGTTATGTTAGGAACTGCATTTAGCCTCAGCAGCAGTTTAACTATGAAGTCTGGTATAGGGAAGATGGTATGGCATGATATGGGTATTTTTATAGCTTTTATTATTTCTGATGAGGGGCTGAAGGTCTTTACAGATTGGTTCCATGATAATCTGTAGGTGACCAAACAGAGATTCAGTCCTGAGTAAAATGTTACAGAATATCTTGCTAAGGGATTAGCAACAGTCAACAGTTGTTTGTGACAATCCATCATGCAGTTTTTCATGTGTCACTTATTGTTTATATAAATGTTACTGTTGTTATGCATATTGAATGAAAAGTATGTCCACAATTTTGGTAACTTTGGCATGCTTATGAAATTACAGCTGTCATGTTGTTTATCACATAGTTATGATGCTCCTTTCAAAACATTCCAATTAGAGATTTAGGGCCAGATGTACAATGCCATTTAGCGGTCACAAACCCTGCCTTTTCATAAATCACAAGGTTTGTGACAGCAAATCACTAGATGAGTTTAGTACATTTGTAAAAACTATTTAGCAAACTGGTTACTGAATTGCAAAATGTGTTTTAGAAATGCATAACTAATCACTATTTGGAAGGGGTGTGTTTATAGCGTCCCTTCAAAATTCCAATTCACAATCCTATATATCAATGATTTACCTTCAGTCATCTGCACAGGTAGTGAGATCACAGGATTTCCCATCATCCAACTGCAAGGAAGTGATATTACTGGATTTCCTATCATCTATCTGCACATGAAGGGACATCATTGGATTTCCCAGCATTATTCTGCAAAGGAAGTGACATCACTGCTTTCCCGCCAAAGCTGTCTTTAAAAGAAGAAGCCAAGCAAGGAAACTAATTTCCCATCATCCACCTGCACATGAAGTGACCTTAGTGGATTTCCCATCATCCATCTGCCCAGAAAGTGACATGACTGGCTTCCTGTCAAACTGTCTTCACCTAATGGAGGCTGTAACACAGACGTGCCGTCCTGAAAGCATGTCAAAGTCAAGCCTATTGGCAGGACCCATAACCTTCCTCCCACCCTCCTCCCCCCATCGCTACCCCACCATGACCCTTCACACCCCTACTGCACCACACCACTCCATATCCTTCATACCTTTCAACAATTTCTCCCTCAATAAACACACCACCAAAATTTGGGATCTGTTACACAACCACTCACCAGACCTTCTCTTCCTGGCGAAACCTGTTCGACTTCATCATCTACTCACGTTATTGTCACGGAGTCCCCCTGGATACAAGATCTCAAGACAAGACAAACAAACCGGTGGAATCTCTGTCATCTTCAAAGAATCCATACAATTCTCACCCACTTTGGAAAGCACCACCAACAATGTGGAACACTTGACCTTCAAACTCATCATTGTAAACTACATCTTGGGTGGCACTGTTATCTACCGCCTTCCCAACCAGCGCCAACTTCAGTGGCACCATTGCAAATGTTGCCACCTTCCTGTTTCTTGACTCAAGTGCCTTTATTTTACTTGGTGACATCAACCACCAATGCAAGGACCTCCAACATCTCAACACAGCAAAAAACCTCAAGGGCCTGTCCAACCTTGGACTCTCTCAGTCAGTGGACCCCCGCACATGCTGCCGGACAACTACTGGACCCCATCTTCACCAGCTTCAGCAAACTCCCATCAGACAAGCTGTTGGGATCGATAAGTCTCCCTGCATGGTAAAGGCGTGTACCCCTGCCCTGAGTACCCAAATGCATTATTGTCTTGATCCATAATGCTGACTTTTTCCACAGGCAAACATGATTAGTGCGTTTGCGCCATAACATAGGCCTGTCTCATGGAAAGCACTCATGTTGGACCAGGACGGGCTCTTAAAGCACTATCCTCAAAGTGGTGGGATAAGGGTTCTGCAGAACCCTTATCACTGGCTCACTACTGCGTCAACCATGGGTAAGAACCTCCTGGTGGAGGCTGCATAAACCGAAAATAGACCTAATGATTATGCACACACATGATCCATAAGCGGAGAACCAAGATATACCGCTTCAGATACCACCATACCCATCACGTGCATGAGGGTCTTTTTTCACTGGGACATCCTCATTCCTGCATACCTAATGGTTGAGCAGGACAAGTGATCCATTCCCCTTTGATGATTAAAGGCTATTGTCTTCACCAGTAGTTACCAGTAGTTAAACAGCACAAGTGCAGTAGTGGTAGCATACCATGTGATGATTATAAGTAGTGCCCAGATCTTTTTACCATCATAACTTTGCATGTGTAGAATTAAAATACTTCTTTAATAAAAAAACAAATATTTAACTGGACATTAATTTATTGTAGGCACTGCGTGCACATCGAGGTAATTGTCATGTGTACTAATCTGTATCTACAATTCCCTCCGAGGGAACCTTGACTGCTCAGGCTACGTTACCAATTGTCCAGTGAAGAAGGAGGCATATGGCTGAGCTGAGTGGGCTCCTTAGTAGGGTGGGCCCCAGGTCAGCAGGAGTAAATGGCCCAACCACCTTGGTTGGGCCCGCTAACCCCTGCTTGCCCCATGGCCCTCGGAGCGGGGTTCTGACACAAGTCCACACCGATCACCTGGTCTGAACACACCCTCATTAACGTCAGCGTATCCATGCCATTAGCCCGTAGAAACAGCATCACAAGATCTCTGAAACATCCTGCTCTATGAACTCCTACACCACTAGCCTCGACAAAAAAACATCTTCCCGAATCTATCTCCAACTTCAACACCTAGATCACCACCTGCGCAGATACCCTGGTGCCTCTCAAAGCTACAAGAACCGGACCACAAGCAAACTGGTAAACAGAAGAGCTCAGGCTCACCAAATGCCACTGCAAAAAATTTGAAGGCAGATGGGGATAAAGGCTGGATGACACCTACAAGAGCACCACAAATCCATCCTCAGATGCTACTATCAACAAATCAGAACCACCAAATGCTCCTTGGTCACCGACCTCATCGAAAGCAACTCCAACAAGTCCAAGGAAATCTTTCCCATAGGTAAATGCTTCAACACTTCGGCAGCAAGCTGCACCAATGTAACCTCCTCTCAAGACCTAGGCACCCCGCTGTCCTCATTCTTCAAAAACAAGATCACCAGCATCTATGAAAACCTTCAGACAGCAACAGGTTACCAAATGATCTACCTGCCAATGGATGCTAAGTCCCCTTATCCAGCAATGGATTGTGAAGCACCTTCACCTTGTAGCAGAGTGTCTTGCCAACCTTGGAATCGAGGCAAACACTATATTAACAATCTCAGCAAGTGAGCAAGAAGAAGAATATATTTGTGGTGTGACCCAAGAAGTGACAACAGGCTGAATGATGCTAGGACCTGGGGAGGGATTGCAATTCAGATAAATATTTTACTTCGTTGTAGGGTCCGGATGAAACCTTCTGTATTACTTACTTTTACAGGAAAGTTTAAACACACGACTTGGAAAAGTCCAGAGACTGAATAATTGCACAAAAAGATACAATATTCTCACTTAAGATGCATAAGAATGTTAAAATATTTTTTTCTGCGAGAAATGCACTTAAAGCCAGAAGCACCAGCAGTGGTGGATTCGCCAAGTTAATGGATGTTGTGAAACCTATACTTATTCGAGCAATTTGGGCAGGTTACTTCAACTGCATGACAGGAAAGGTTCAGGATCAGACCTCTCAAATGAAGAATGCTGAAACTTGGTTTATGAAACAATTATGAGACATGCCTGTGCAGGGAGATCTAGTCCATATTTATCGGCTGCAAAACCCAGGAGATGGTACATGATGTTTTTTCTCTGAACCACATAGATCATCTACAAGAATTGATTGGGTTTTTATTAGTAGGGAGAAACCTGATCAGTGTGTTGGACTTGAGAATTCGGGCAGGACTATGTCAGACCATTCCCAATTAGCCTTAATATATGAATTAGTGAGAGCTCATCCTAATGTACCAAGATGATGACTCTGAGTTGAGGCCCTGGGGGATTGAGCCTTACAAACAATTTTTCAAGAGGAGTTGAGTGTACTTTTTGAGATGAAAGGTAATAGGGTAGGATACTAAAATATTATGATTACATTTTGTCCTACCTTAATATTGAAGCATAAATATGGACAGAACATCAAAAGACAAGTATATATTGGTAATTATAGGTTTACTATACTTAACTCTAAAGTTCAACTAAATGTATGGTAATTAAGAAATTATAAGGTCAGTCACCTGCCCATAATCAGGGCTTTCAAGACTTTTCAGACACTGTATTTTCACCAATCACTCCAAAAACCATTAATTATTAAGATAATCTAGGCGAAATCAATCTTCCTTGCCTCATGGATGAACAGAGACAGGTTAGATTTCTGGGTCATGATGGAAGAGCTGAACCCCTCATTAAAGATGCCTACAAATAGTATTTCTCCGGGGTCCATCTAACCCTTCTGAGTAGTCTTCTATGTGGATAGATTTGAATTCCTTATGGAGGAAATGTGATGATATAAGATCCATCACCCATTCATAAACTATTAACTCAGTTTGCCACAATACTCGACTGCGACCAAAGACAGAGAATGCAAGCCCCCATTAGAAGGAGGTTTTAAGTCGAAGACAGGAAAATGGGTCCTAGGCATGGCCACAGATCGACCCACTAGATTGAACATTACTAAACATATCTAACTTTATTTTCTTAGACATGTTTATTTTAGAAAGATTTTGTCAGAGTCTGAACAGCCATCTCAAAATAATTTTGTAAATTTTTCCAGCTTCGCCATATATGTCCATGACCCACCCAGGCTTCTTCATAGCCTTCCTAGTTGTAGAATCCTGGAGCTGGGCCTTATGCAGCAGCAGAATTACCATGCCATACCATTCCTGTGGTGGACTTATTTCCGCTTGAAGATTCTCTACTGGCAGGAAATCCACAAAGTGCATATGAACTGGTCCAGAAGAAAATATAATCTATGGGGCAGATAAAAAAAAAAAAATACATGCAATGCAGAGCAACACCCAAAGATGCTGCACTACGTTGCGTTTCAGAAAAGGGGGTGGTGATGAACAGAGTGTCTGAATTAAGCAGACCACTCTTACCCAGTCCAAAGATCAGGGCTTGATCCATCACCGTTATTTAGCTCACTGCACCATCCCAGCTCAGAACCTGGCTATATGCAAATCAGTCTGTCCCTGGCCCAGTGCATCATGGGAACAGGGCAGACTAAACTACCAAGCCAATTCTTCACCAGAAAGGAGACAAGCTTCCGGGGACCGGTTTCTGGCATTTCAGCCGTCGTCGGCCCGGCTTGCTTGAATCCTGACGGTGCAGTGAGCAAGGGACTCATGTCTGAGTATACCCTGCCACACCTATAGTGGCCAAAAACGATTCAGTAAAGGGGGTGGTGATGAACAGAGTGTCTGAATTAAGCAGACCACTCTTACCCAGTCCAAAGATCAGGGCTTAATCCTTCACTGTTATTTAGCTCACTGCACCATCCCAGCTCAGAACCTGGCTATATGCAAATCAGTCTGTCCCTGGCCATCAGGATTCAAGCAAGCCGGGCCGACGACGGCTGAAATGCCAGAAACCGGTCCCTGGAAGCTTGTTTCCTTCCCAGTATAAGAATTGGCTTGGTAGTTTGGTTTGCCCTGTTCCCATCATGCACTGGGACAGGAACAGACTAATTTGCATGTAGCCAGGTTCTGAGCTGGGATGGTGCAGTGAGCTAAAAAACGGTGATGGATCAAGCCCTGATCTTTGGACTGGGTAAGAGTGGTCTGCTTAATTCAGACACTCTGTTCATCACCACCCCCTTTTCTGAATCATTTTGTCCACCATAAGCGTGGAAGGGTATACTCAGATGTGAGTCCCTTGCACATTGCACCATCAGGATTCAAGCAAGCCGGGCAGACGACGGCTGAAATGTCAGAAACCGGTCCCCGGAAGCTTGTTTCCTTCCCAGTATAAGAATTGGCTTGGTAGTTTGGTTTGCCCTGGTCCCATCCTGCACTGGGACAGGAACAGACTAATTTGCATGTAGCCAGGTTCTGAGCTGGGATGGTGCAGTGAGCTAAAAAACGGTGATGGATCAAGCCCTGATCTTTGGACTGGGTAAGAGTGGTCTGCTTAATTCAGACACTCTGTTCATCACCACCCCCTTTTCTGAATCAGCACTACGTTGCGTGGTAGGGAGGGAGCTCTTTCCTCCCCTCTCCTTAGCGCTGGCGCTGATTTTTGCTGCTGAGTGCGAAGCACACACCTTAGCAATATAGCGCTAGGCTGTGTGCATGAGTCTAGCATATGTTTTATACAGGAAAGGTCTCCTTCCTGTACAAAATACCATGCTTAGACAAGTTTAAACGTTTTTCCCACTTTGTATGTGTGCTGCACAATGCAGCACGTATGCAAAGTCAGAAAAGAAAGAAGAAATAAAAACATTTCTCCCATTAGCGCCTCCTTTGGGGTGATGTTAACATTTAGCCCAAAACCCTGTCTACAATTATTGGTAGATAGGGTTTTGCATCAAAAGGCATGGGTAGTAGTTGTATGGGAATGCCCATGTACCACCCATGTAACACCCCGTTGGCGCTAAATAAAGCAACTAGTGCTTCTCACTGATTTGCGCCACTTTTAGGGTACTTTCCAGCACATACCAAGTTGTTTGGCGGAAAGTAAATTCCCTCCCAAAAACTTTTGTGCTGGTTGGCCTCACTTTTGTGATGGTAATCCAGCCAAAAATGTTTGAACATGTAGCCCAATGGAGCAAATTAAAAAATATATATATGCAACGCAGAACCCAAAGAGGCTGTACTGCGTTGCGTGACAGGGAGTAAGCAGGAGAGCACCATATCTCCAGAGATATGGCTCTCTGCCCCTTCCACCTAGCACTGGTGCTGATTTCAGCTGCTGAGCACCGCACACATACCTTAGCATCATAACGCTAGGGTGTGCGCATGTGTCTAGCATAGGTTTTGTATAGGAAGGGTACCCTTCCTGTACAAAACAATGTGCATAGACAAGTTTAAAGGCTTTTCCCACTTTGAAGGTGTGCTGCCCAGAACAGCACGCATGGAAAGTCAGAAAGGAAAGGAGAAATACAATTAATTCTCCTGTTAGTGGCTCCTTTGAAGTGCTGTTAGTTTGGGCGCAAACCTCTGTCTACGATTCTTTGTAGATAGGGTTTTGCGTCAAAAGACATTGATGGTTGCACAGGAATGCCCATGTACCACCCATTTAACGCCCCCTTAGCGCTAAGTAACGTGCTTTACTTTTAGGGTATTTTCCAGCGCAAAACAACTTTTACACTAGAAAGCACATTTGAAAAAAAACATTTTGTGCAGGTTAGCGTCACTTTTGTGATGTTAGCCCAGCACAAAATGTTTGAAAATCCATCCATAAGTGCCCTTGCAACACAAAAGTTGAGCAAACCTCTTGTTAAAAGCGCAGACAAAATAACGAATGTAGTGATAGCAACAAAACACTGGCCTTTAACAGAGAAAAATCACCATTGAAACAGAGTTTTCGTTTATTTGAAGTGCTATCCTGCATCTGTGCACAGCACAGGGAAAAGCAGAAGATTGCTGCACAATGTTAAATACAGTGCATTGCTGCCTTTTCCCTATCACACAGCGCAGAAAAGTCACTTGCAGCGCTGCATGATATGATGATAAATATGTCCCCTGCTTAGGTGCTGGGCCTTTTAATGATATTTTTCTGGATAGGTGATGTAGTTTCAGACAGCACAGCTCAGAAACAGATATAGGCAACCTTTGACTACTGTTACGGGGCTATAATATCCAAAAATAATGCAGTAACTGAGAGAAATCCGGTGTAAAGGAGGTGTCTTTACTCAGTACAGGGCCACAGAAACAGGTGCTTGGCTCAGTGCACCAGAAAAGCTTGTGTAAGCCCTATGTGAAACTCAACAGCAAATAAAAACAGTATATCCACACTTGAGCTAACAAAACGTACGCCTGTTTATTCTGCGCATCCCAATTGTGTCTACATTATTGTGTATATTGGAGTAGCTCATTCCATTAGTAAGCAAGACTGACAAACCATATAGTGCAATATTTATTATTGATGTTTCTGATTAGGCAGCATTATGGCTTTTTGTTTTGCAGTTTAAATAAGTGAACCCGACACACATGTTTTTGGTGCGCTTTACATAAGCACCAGTTACATTAAACAAGTTTTAGGCCTGTGGAGATTAACCACTTAAACTCGTCAGATCTTAAAAGAGAGATGTGCGTGGCTAGCTTCACTCTAAACTCCGAGAGGCCTTTTCTGCTGTTTCTGTGAATCCTTCCTGCTCTGAGAGGAAACCCGAGGCAGGACTTCAGGATGCCGGGCCAGAGATGCAAATGCACCTCTACGCACAACAAAGGGGTGACATTAGCATCGCTAAAGACCCGTCCGCTCTTAACCCAGACTGGGGGATGGGTCCTGCTGCTAACGACACACCTTTCTACAGAGAAGCAACATGAAGGGGATGAGGTGCGCAAACCCAGGCTGTCTCTGCACAGCCACAATATGCCACCAGTTAAACAATTGTTACAGTTAAGCGATGTAGGATTTTAAAGGCTCAGAAAATGTTTATGTGTACACTGCATGTTAGATTTAATTATTAAAAAACGAAGGATACTGTTTTAGTTAAAGTGATTAAATAAGAGCACTGTGTACAAAAACACTTTTAGAATCCAATGCTACTTTTTCCCAACATGAAAGAGTGGTACTTTATTTCCTGCTCTCATATGTTTAACCCCAATAAAGAACGAACGCACATTCTCCCACCATTTAACAAAAAATGTGCACCTGTTCGAAAGCGGACTGCCATCGAGAGGAAGAGTAATCGCCCCTGTGTAGGAACAGATAGTTTATGGCTCTGAGTTGTGCCCATCCCCGACCCTTACCATACACTCAGTTTGGAAGACTTGGGGGGCTAAAAAACACCACTTGAGGCTCTGTTCAAGGCGTGTCAGCCGAAGCCGTAGCACTGAATGGAACACACTAACAGCTCCGTGGGGAGGTGCTGAAGGTGCAGCTCTAGGTCCTAGGCACTTCTCTCTCTTTCCTGTGATATGTTTTAATAAAAGATGAAAAAAACAACCAGCATCTTGATAAAGGGCAGGTTACGCATAAATCAATTCTGCATTTTTTTTTTGTCTGGCAACATCAAAATGTTAGTCTCTCAATACATTCAAAACGGGCGCTCTTTGGAGATTTACCCCGTGTGAGCCTACTGTCTTCTGGTCAAATTGAATAGTAAATCTATCGTACTGTCTCTGTAGAGGTGTGTTCCTTCCTTTTCTTTTTCATTGTTAAGGCATAGTGTGGCCTCTGACATTAACATTTGGGCTTTCATTTCCATAAGAGCACTGAGGCCTTTCAACAAATGTAGTTTGCTGCTATGTTTTTTATTTTTTGCTAACTTTTTTTATTCTCATTCACTGTTAAATTGTGTGTATTGCCATGCCATGGTAGTGAAAGTAAATATGGAACAGTGCAAGGGTAAAATCTAAGTTTATTAGCATAGTCGGAGCCAAATTCTGCAGCAGGGTTGAGTAAATTCTGAGGCAAGAAAAGGCAAGTTATGTGGCTAATACCTGCATTGGTTGTACTTCATTAGTAACAGTTTAACACCTATATTTAGCGATCAGCAACAGAAAGATAATCAGTCAGACTTTGCAAAGGACCTTTACTGCAAGGAAACGCATGTCGCTGTATTTGTAGCAACTTTTGAACCATTTAAGGTAGAATATTTTTTTGTTGAAATCCACAGGTTATGCAGCAGATGAAGGAATATATGGAAAATACAGTTAGTCTATAATTGTGTGAATTATGCAACGGCCGCACAATCACACAATTACAGTGACACTGAGTATAGGAAAAAAAACATGAAAAAAACTGTTTTACTGCCTTGTAATTAATAATCTGCTATCTACTTAACTCTAAACATGGACCCCTGGGTAGTGTGCTACTTGCCTCAAAATGCATCAACGCCTCATCAAGGGTAGTACGCATTATATAAATACAATTTACAATTACATGAAAAAATATGATGCCATAATTGAAATATGCAGATGGAAAAAGTAAATTATGCTATTTTATGTCATACTTAAGGGAAGGGCGTCCTGACTTAGGAGAACCAAAGGAAAATGTTGATAGGTTTGTACCCTGTCCAAGTAGGGACTTTTCCTTCTAGTCAGGGTAAGGGGGCTTACACTTCTAAAATAACCTTTGCTTACCCCCTTGGTAGCTTGGCATGAGCCGACAGGGTTATCTCAGGAGCAATGTGTAAAGCATTTGTACATAACACACATAGTAACACAGTGAAAACACTACAGATGGACACCACACCAGTTTAGAAAAATTAAATAACTTTGTCTAAACCAAATAATGACAAAAATCCAGCACACACATATAAAGATATCACTTTTAGAATGATTATTACAAAAATAACGCTTAATATGTTATGTTATGTTAGGGTCAATTATAAAGCACATGGCTGCCCCAGCAACAGGGCATCTCAGCGCTAGTGGACGTGTAATCAGAAGAAATGAGGCAAGACAGAGGAGGAAAGCCAAGTTTTAATCCGTTTCCTGAATGCCCTATGATCCTGAGTACAGTGGGCAGCCAATGGGATAGAATTCTGTAGCGCAGGGGCCTGAGCTTTGAAGAAGCCACCCCCTGCTCTACACCGGCGGACCCGTGGAACGCACTGGAGGTGGGGGTCAGCGGAGCACAATACTCGCATTGGAACATAAGGGGTGCATAGTCCCTGCAGGATTTGGGGACCCTGGCAATGTAAAATCCTATGTGAGGCGCAGAGGGTTTTAACCTGGACTCTGTTTAATTGGCAGCTAATGAAGACGATGGAGATTGGAGGTATGACACTGCCTTGGTAGGGCAAAAAGAGTATGTGCCACTGCATTCTGTACTCGGAGTCTTGCAGTAACTGTTTTATTTACGCCAAGCAGAAGACCATTGCAGTAATCTAGGTGGGATTAAACATCTGATTGCACTATCAGTTGGCGGATAGGAGCATCAAAGAACCCCAGAATGGGTTTTAGGCCGTGCAGGAGGCCAAAACAAGTACCGGCCACTTTTTTTGCATGAGGCTCAAAAGAGAGGGTGGTATCAATCAAGACCCCTAAATCTTTGACTGCATTTTTTGGTTGGGGAGGAGTGCCCAAGGTCGCTGCCACCATTGGTAGTCCCAACACTAATGTTGTAACAACATATAGCTCCAACTGGGGCTATTACGACATCGTGACAGGCATAAATCCCTAGCACGCCGCTGACTGCAAGGTGTACAGGCCGGCCATGGAGACATATTGATCCCTAAGTAACAGTACCTTGGAAATCAGAGTCAATAGACGGTGCACAGCATCATGCAGGTGAAGTGTTGATGGGCCAAGGCGAGGGCCAGCACCCTACTGCCTTACGGGAGGTGAGGGGTTGAGTCCGCAAGGCATAGAGTTTGGGCTGGCAGGGGAGGTGAGGTGAGGTGACGATGAGGCGTCGATTCCATTCAGCAGTCGGTGTCAATGAGTTCGGGAAGTCACCCTCATCGGTTATTGACTCCGCGATCACGAGATGCTGGCGACGTCAGGCGTCCGTGCGAGCTCTGGCGTCGGGAAGAAGGATAACTTGCAGGTGTCGGCAGGTGTCTGAGCTGGGGTGCAGTGAGGGCACTGGGTCATATACTTCACGAACAGGTGCCTACGGCCTCGGTGCATGTCGCGGCTTTACTGGCAGCAACGCTCACCCTGGAACTGGAATTGGCACCCTTTGGCAGGAATCCAGCAGAGAAAGCCAGGTGCTGGTAAAGTCTATGTATCCCTGAAACTTCAGAACAGGTGGCAAACTCTACTTCAAGCCCTTGGAGAATCTTCTTAAATAGGATACCACAGCAAGGCAAAAGTCTATCCTTTCCACTGCCAACAGACAGAAGCTGCAACTGCAGGCCAACTATGAGTTTGAGTTTAAAATTTCTTATAGAGCGCACGTCTACCAGCGGTTTCATGGCGCTATAGCTAACAAAGTCGAGGGCTAGAAGGCTGGAGGAGCTGCTGGCGTATTATTCAAAGGACTTCGTAAACAGGAAGCTCTTGAGGTGTTTGCGGAATTGAGGGTACAGGGGGATGGAACGAAGTTCAAAGGGAAGGGAGCTCCAGAGAATCGGGACAAGAGTGGCAAATTTTGAGCCTCCCCACTTCTTTCTCCGGTAGCGTGGGATGGTGAGGAGGGACTGGGAGGACGAGCGGAGTTCTCTGGTGGGGACGTAAGGAATGATCTCGGAAGAGATGAACGCTGGTGCCAGGCCAAGTCGGGCCAAGAAGGTGATGGAGGCGAGCTTGAATTGGACCCTGGCTCGCACAGGGAGCCAGTGTAAAGATTTCAGAAGAGGGGTAGAGTGGTGAAATTTTGGAAGTTTGAAGGCCAGGCGGGCCGCCTGGTTTTGTATCTGTTGAAGGTGCCGCAGGCTATATGCGGGGATACTGGCATATAGGGCGTTGCCGTAATCCAGGCGGGACACCACCATGGCCAGAATGATGAGCTTGAGGGCGGAGAAAGTGAAGAAACGGGACACCCTGCGTATAGTGCGCAATGAAAGGAAAGAAGAAGATACCACAGAGCTAACCTGGGAGTGAAGGGTGAGTTGAGAGTTGAGTTTTATGCCTAGGGTTTTGACAGAGGAAGAGGGTACAGGAGAGGGGCCAAGGGAGGGGGGCCAGAAAAGAGGAGACCAGGGGCTGGATGAACCACCCGTCAATACCAGCTCGGTCTTGTCGGGGTTAAGTTTGAGATGATTGTGGTTCATCCAGTCCCTGATATGGAGCATAACAGATTGAAAGTTTAGAACAGAGGAAGGGGAAGAGGATAGATTGAAAACAAGCTGGAGGTCATCCGCATAATTGAATACGGCGACCTCCATCTGTTGGAGAGAAAAGATAAGAGGGGCGACATATAAATTGAACAGGAGGGGGGAAAGGGAAGAGCCTTGGGGGACCCCGCACTGAACTTTCCGGACGTCCGCTGTGAAGTCGCCCAGGCGGACGGCCTGGGTGCGGTCCCTCAGGAAGGAGGAGAGCCAGACCAGGGCGGTCCCCCCGATCCCCGCCGCCTTGACACGGGATAGCAAGATGGTGTGATCCACCGTGTCAAAGGCGGCTGAGAGATCGAGGAGCACTAGGGCCTGGGGCTGATTGGTATCGATACCCTCCCTGAGGTTGTCTAGGACCAGGATGACAACGGACTCCGTAGAGTGTGCGGGGCGGAAGCCGGCCTGGCGGGGGGCAAGAGCTCCATGCATCTCCACAAAGGAGCTCAGAGCGCCGGTGACATGGCGCTCGAGCACCTTAGCCAAAAATGGCAAGAGGGAGATGGGGCGGAAATTGGCAGGGACAGAAGGGTCTGCCCCGGGTTTTTTCAGAATAGGCACAATAACCGCGGACTTCAAGGGGTTTGGAACTACGCCTTGAGCAAGAGAGCTGTTGAGGAGATGAAGGGGGGGGGTCTGGACAGGTAACAAAGATATGGCGGAGAATGTGGGCAGGACAGGGGTCAAGCGGAGAACCAGATTTAACCAGGGGAACTAAGGAGGTCAGAGATTCCCTAGTGATGGGGGGGGGAGGGTGGTGAATTCACCCTTGGGAGGGGGGCATTGGGGGTCAACAAAGGAGGGAGAAGGGGGAGGGATGTTGGCCTTGATGGTAACAATTTTGTGGATAAAATAATCGTTGAGGGAGTGGCAGAGTTCTTCGGACGGGGCGGGCTTAAGGGTTGTTCTGTCCGAGAACGCCAGGTTGTGAACGATCGTGAATATCTCCTTAGACTGGTTTTCCGCGGCTAGGATTTTGGAGGAGAAATACGATGTTTTGGCCTCCAAGATGTCTTTTTTATACTGGGTAAGAATGGTGGTATACTCCAGTTTTAGAGTGGGGCAATAGTTTCTCCTCCATGCCCGCTCATGCCCTCAACTGTGCCCCTTTAAGAATTGCCATCCCCAACCCAAATTGACCCAGACACCTATGGGCGACTCAGTTCACAGTATGCACTATACAAGAATTCTATGTTGCATGAAAAAACCTACAGAAAAATAACATCTGGCAAAACTAAATTACACCTGGAGTGTAGTGTTAGTGATGCAGTCCCTGTTTACATTTTACATGTTTTTTATGCTAAAAAACGTGAAATGTAAACAGGGACTGCATCACTAACATGGATTACTGTTGGTCCAGTGCCAAGGCTTAAATCTGGATACCCAGTTGCACAGTCAACGGCTCTGGCCATAACACCACATCCTGTGAAGAGGGAGGAAGGCAGGCAAAAGCCACATGGAAGATCAGCTTGTTTTTTGGATCACGGCTATAGCAGACCCTCAAGTTGAGCCAGAGCCAGGATTCAGGTTAAAGCCTGACTCAAAATGTCAGTGTCCTGACCGACCTCTAATTTGTTTGATTGGAGAATCAGGTCTTCAGCTTCTGGTAGAATTCAAGAAGAGAAGAAAGAAGGAAGCTCCGATGTGGAGTGGGAGGTAGTTCCTCACTTTAGGAGTGATGTAATGGGACGCCCATCATCCTAGTTCTGCATATGCGTGGAATGTATGCAGATTGGAGTCCTGCGGAACAGTGGTGTCTAGTCTGGTTGGTGGAAGGAGATGCAACTATTCAGATACGTAGTGTCTAAGTTGTCTAGTGCCTTCATTGAGTGTGTGAGGTGTTTGAAATGAGTGTGTTTGTGTATCAGGAGTCAGTGGAGCTCCCGGAGGTGTGGTGTGATGTGAGCACTATGTGGGATGTTGTGGATGAGTAAGACTGCTGAGTTCTGAATGGTTTCTAGTCTTCTAGTGGGTCGCTTTGTGATCACAGAGTAGAGGTTGTTCCGGTAGCCTAACTTGCTAGTGACCAGTTTTCTAATGTTGATTTGGAGCCATTTTGAAGATCCTCAGCATTTCCAGAGTGTGGTGATGGTGCTGACTTGTGCATTTATGTCCAGTTTGCTGTTGAAGATTTTGAGGTTCCTGGTATAGGTGCTGGGTGTGGTTGTGGGTCCGAGCTTGTCACCAGTTGGAGTCCTATGACGAAGTGTATGGAGAAGTGGGGGGAGAGGAGTTGCCTAACGGCTAGGGCGGTCGACATAGAATCTGGGGAACTGGGTTGGGGTCTCAGCAATGACGCTGAACATCCTGCGATTCTGGGCAAATCACTTAATCTCCCTGTGCCTAACCAAACGAAAATGAATGTGTGTCCTCATGTAACGTAACTGGTGTTATGCAAAGCCCTCTGATACCCGATTCGGGCCAAGTTTGCGCTATATAAAACTCTGCAAAAAAAAAAAGTGCTCTTGACGAAAAAAACACTAGTTCTATCTTATCAGTGTTAAGCTTGAGACAGTTTACTCTCATCCATTTAGCAACTTTGGTCATGCAGGCGGTGAACTTAACTCTTCTGTTGGGTCTCTTGTCTGAGAGGGAGAGTATGAGTTGTGTGTACTCGGCCAGTGGCGGTTGGTGACATTTAAAAGTAGCATTTTGTAAACGTTGGTTATGATTTTTATTGTGGTAGCGAAGTGAGCAAGCTTAATGGACAAACATGAAGTTTGGGAGATCCTCCTCCCGAGAATAAAAAAAAAAAAAAAGCAATAATTAGCAAATGGCGCTAAACAATTTAGTGAGAAAGCAAGGTTTATAAAGTAGTGGAAACGTATAGTCTTAAAATATTTAAAAAATGTAAAATTACCCCGTATCTTACTGCATTAACATGCTCAACAGTGCCTGTAATGTGAAAATTGTGCAGCGCTACAACTTTAGGCCAAGCGACTTGTATCACATGCAGTACCGACTTGGAAGAAAATGATCTAACCAGGTTTCGGGAAGCACCCACACCTGCTGGCTGCAATCAGTCATATGGAAATATGTGCAGACAGGTTTGAAAGTGGGTTGAAAAAAGTCTCTAAAAAGGCAAATGTAAAATAAATTTCTCTTTTCCATAGTGTGTCACTCGACCACCATTTTGGTTTCTTTATGAGATGTTACTGTATCCTTATATATATATAACACAACAACTGACATACACCTAAAACCGGCCAGTACTATTTTCTTTGTCAATGGTTGATAGTTGTTTAAGATAAATGAGTACCAGCAATAATTTGTAATAAATAATTAACATCGGAAATGTTTACATTCTGAAATTGTAAAACTGTGAATTAAATATTATCGAGGCTGTTGAAGGAGCATATGACACTTCTTATAAACGTGAGGGAAGAATAGTCCTGTTCAAAGCATCCCTGTGCTCAGATTCTAAATGGATCTCTTGGCTGCATTTTTTACTGTTGACCTTCAAGTGTTTCTTAAAACAATGTCAGAAAGAGCTGGTGCAGTTGAACTGTATTGTTCTGCTTTGCATCAGTTCTTCCGAATTATACTCATTTAATTAATCTCCCTCATTTGCTCTCAGATACTGCCAACATCACATGGAGAGTAACCTGTGCCTTAACTTTGTCTTCAGCACTTTTCTTTATCTGCATGGCACTTTTTACCAGCTTTATAGACTTAGACCAGGTTGGCTATTAAATTTATGCTAATTGCACCTTGTTCCATTTTATGCTAAAAGAAGATGTTTTAAATTTCAGAGTGCAGTTTTGTGTTTAAGAGGCAAAGGCTACACTAACCTAGATCGAATTTTAAGACTGGCTTGGCAGTGCACCCATTGCCTGACCTGATGTGATCAACAAAATAGAGCTTTCACAGTCCTACTGAGAGAGAGAGAGAGATTTAGGATACACTCACATGTAGCTTTCCCTTAGTACAGGACTTTACAGGGATGAATTTGCGTGCTACTGCTACAAACACTGTTTGAATTGCACTTTTTAGCTTGAGGCAAAATATGTGCTCATTACAGTAGTAATGAGTTGGTTATGGTGTCAAGCCAGTGATAACGATCATGGCTATGCACCTGATCTATTTGTTATTGAATGTTATGATAAAGCCACTAGACCTGACGTATTTTTGTAAAAAGCATATGAGAACAGCAATAGGCATTTAAGTGTGGATCTTGATTACTCTCTTAAAACCTTCAGCTAGGCATTTTGATAGATGGAATCTTACATATTACCATAGTGGGCAATATTTTTTATGTTGGCCACCCAGTGTGACAAACCATGGATATAGAAGGTATTCTCTGTCAGAATCCTTGTTAGGCTGTAGGTATTTTGATAAGCCAACTGTAATTTTGACCCCTGCCTAACTTTATGGCTTTTTCCGATAGTTGCCTTGCGGAAAAGCTGATGCTCAAAACTTTAGGACTGGGCTCGATATGGAAATATTATGTCTAATGCCATAGATCTAGTCTATTCGTACATTTACATCCATATAAATACATAGAGGGCTTTTGGGCCAGCTGTCTTCTGTCATTGCATTGGTCTGTCAGAGTGTCATTTGCACTCTGCTTCCATTCATGAAAGTGCATGGGGTAAAGGTTCAGTCGCCATCATTCATTGGCTCTCTTGTGAATGACCGCATTTACTGATCATGTGTGCACAGCCACCTGAAGATGAGTGTGCATTAGTGTCAGATTTAGTTGGTCAGGCCTTTAGATTGGAATGTATTCTTCTTTTTTTAAATTTCTTTTATTTTTTATTTTTATTCTAATGCTTCTTAAGAGGCTTCTACAGTCCTCCAGACTATCTTAAAGGGTCACTTGCTTGCTGCTCATTTCATCTGCTGTATACCGCATATCTCTTGGCCGCTTCCTCTACACCAGGAGACCATTATGAATATCGTATATTACGGGTTTACCATTCTAAGATGGGAAATACATTGGTTCTAAATGTGGTGGCTATGCGTGAACTTTGAAACAACCACATGTACTTGATTTAAACCTAGAACACTCAGGCATGATCTGAAATGCCTCCTTGAGTATACAACTGGTAACATAGAATTTAAAAACCGGACTAAGCCAATGAAACTTCATCCCATGGACACAGGACACAAATGTGTACTCTTTCTTAAAGGGGGCAGGTGAAGCAATCCCCAAGTGTCCATCAGATTGAAGTCCACAACTTTGAGTAGTGCCCTCTCATTATCGCTATCAAAATGTGTCATCCACCACTAATCTTTGTTTCTGTTTTCTGGATTTGTGCACTATTCACCAAAAAGTGCTTCAATACCTCGTCAAGAGTAGTAAGCACTATACAAATACAATCACCAACTTCCAATCACCTCTTACTACTAGACAATTCTAAAATCTAGATAACCTGAAGGCAAAGAAGGCTTTAGTACCATTACTTGTGGAGACCACAGTAATCCTTGAGTCCATGGTAATGATTTTAATAAAGATGTGTCTCACCTCAGAGAACATCCAAGAAGTAAGAGTGTTAATGGCTAAGGTGTTCATGAAAATAGTGGCTTAATTGTTCTAAGGGAGAAGAGTGTATGACAGTGGAGGAGGGAGAACGGCTTTTGCTGACTACTTGTCCAACTCAGGCCCTCATCAAAGCAGGTGGTCTGAGCCAAAATGCTCAGAATGTCTTTTTCCTTTGACATTATCAGTCTCACAAATATAGATGTTGTCCCATCTGTTACAATCTTCACATTCAACATCGCGCCAAACATCTCCAGCCAGAGATGGAATTCAGTTGGTTCCCAAAAATATTCAACCTCTTCTCTGTCATATCAAGCCTAGCATGACATGGTGTGATGTTAGAGCATTTTGTTGGGACTTCCTGTGACATTTTAGTGTGTCCTACACTGACAGATACTTTAATTGTCATGTGATCCTTCATGGTAGAGTCATGGTTTGCCTCCAGCATTTTGAAGCTAGGATTGAGACGTGATATGACCATCAGAAATCACCTCCAAAAGCAACTTAAATAGCAGGCATCAGGGGTTGTAGTAGCACAATACACCAGACGGTGCAAGTGGGATGACAGTGCAGCACAACGGACCCTGGAAAGCATTAGGGAGTGGAAAGGGCCATCCACATTGACAACAGAGAACAGAGAGGAAAGATGCAACGGCAGCAAGCTGACCATCACCAGACAGGAGGGACAGTTGCAGCCTAACAGACCATGAAGGGCAGGAGGGAGGGGGCAGGGGCATGACAAAGGACCAGGAAGGAGGGGCTAGAGGTCTGCACATGGAAAACAGAGTCCAGGGGAAAGGCAGGAGCAGCAATCTGATAATGGAGGGCAGAAGGGATGGGCACCAGACGCACAACACCCCATGGAGGGCAACAGTGAGACTATAATGCTATACACACAGACATTGGAGGAAAGATGGGGGCAGTCAAGGACAGCAAACTGACTACACAGGGCAGATGGGAGGGGATGTGGCAGCACAGAAGATTATGCATGGCAAGCAGGAGGGTTAGTGGCAGCACAACGGCCATGGTGGGCTAGAGGAAGGGGACAGGAGCATGCATAAAGGACCTTGGAGGACAGAAGGGAGGAGTATGGGCTGGACACACAAAAAAGAGGGCAGGGAAAGAACTTCACAACAGACCACGCAGGGCAGGCAGGAGAAACGGTTGCAGCAAACCAGAGCATGGAGGCAGAAGGGTGTAGCAACAAAATGGATCTTGGAGGACAGGAGAAAGGGGATGGGGCATGTAACTTGACAGGCAGGGTGGAGGTAGCAGGGACAGGCGGCAGATATCTAACGATGCCAGGAAGGTGGAAGGGGCAGTGGCAGCTCAACAGAATACTTCGAGTAGGTAGGAGTGTGGCAAATCCATGGAATATGGTGAGAATTGACAGAGGGGAGCAGGGGCATGCACACAGACATCGGAGGGCAAGTGCAAAGAGAGTAGGGGGAGCAAGCTAAGCACTAACGCTAAGCAGGAGGGCAATGATGAGGCAAAGAATTTGGCAACAGAGGGCAGGAGGAGTGGGCAGGGACATCAAGCTTGATGGAGAGCAGTGGCAGCACATCAGACCATGCAGGGCAGAAGTGAGGGGGCTCAAGCATGGACTCAGATGAAAGAGGGTAGGGAGGAGGAGATGGGGCAGGAAGGGAAGTGGCAGAACAATAGCCACAAATTGCAGTAATGAGGGAGCAGGGTCATGGACTTGGACAATGGATAGCAAAGAAGGGGTGGGCAGGAGCAGCAAGCTTCGGTGGGGGCAGCACAATGCCAGGCCAGACCCTGTGTTTAACCCCACAATGTGCATTCTGATGAGCATCTTACTTAACGGTAAAAAAAACATAAAAATTCACTAAAAAAAAGAAAGGTTATAGGGTCATTTTACTTAGGAAACAGAATTAAAAAAAAACCTTAAAAATTCCCTAAAAAAGCCAAAGGTTACAGGAAGTACTACAAAACCACAATGCACTGCTTATGACCTCACATATTAGATCATTTATGACATGGTCAGTGGCATTATTCAATGCACCGCTGATGACATCTTCAGTGCCATCATTGATGACATCATCCAGTGTTTTCTTAAAGTTTGTGTTTTGAACATAAAAACAAATACAAAAGCTCTACAAAAGTACCACATATACCTAGATTTACAAATGTGTTTTACTATAATATCTCAATAAATACTGAACAATTTACACCAAATAACAGTCATGATCTCCACGACAGAATCTACTTTTCTCCCGATTTTTTTATAATTTTGTCCGGTGGTTCAGCTGCAGGAGTGTATAAAGACTCTAGGTAATTAACATGGGAAATGCACTTTGTTTGGCCTGTGCCTTTTTCTATACTCCCAAAACATTCCATGCACAGCTCAAATCACCGGCACACTTTTTCGGGAACATTTTCTGAAGATATGTCAACCGGCGCAAAAGATATAGAACACTAAAAATTCTGTTGCCATCCAATAACCCATACCCACCTTAACTCCTAAAAATTCCCTTGCCAATCAACAAACAATACCCACCCTAAATCCTAAAAAAAGTCCCTTGTCACCCAAACACCCATACCCACACTAAACCCTAAAAAATTCCTTTGCCGCCCTAATCCCAAACAAATTCCTTACCACCTAAAACCCATTACCACCCTAAACTTAAAGAAATGCCTTGCCACCCAAAAACTAATACCCATGCTAACCACTGAATATTCACATGCCATCCAAAAACCCATACCCACTCTATACCCTTAAAAAAACATTTTCACCCAAAGACCGATCCCCACCCAAAACCCTAAACCAGGGTTCTCCAAACCGGTCCTAGAGGGCCGGATCCATGCCAGATTTTTAAAATAACTACATGTATCTCAATGGGGATATCCCAAAAATCTGGCATGGATCTGGCGCTCCAAAATCGGTTTGGAGACCCCTGCCCTAAACATTCCCTTGCCACTCAAAAAACGATACCCGTCCTAAACCCTTAAAATTCCTTGCCACCCTAAAAATAAAAAATCCCTTACTACCCAAAAACACATACCCACCAGAAACTTAAAAAATCCCTTGCCACCCAAAAAACCCATACCCACCCTGACCCCATAAAAACTTACAAGCCACCCAAAAACCCACACCCAGCCTCAACACAAAAAAAACCTTAGCACCCAAAAGCACGCACCCACCCTAATCCCAACAAATTCTCATACCACCACCCGAAACCATAAAACTTCCTTTGCCCCCCCAAAAATTCACACCCACTATAAACCTTCAAATTTTCCTTGCCTTCCAAAAACCCACATTCATGCTAAACCCTAAAAAAGCCCTTACCACCAAAAAAACTTGTACCCACCATAAACACAAAAAAATAACTTGCCACCTAAAAACCCATATCCACCCTAAATTTGCCCTTGCCACCCAAAAACTCATACCTACCCTAAACCCTAAAACATCCCCTCCCACCCAAATACCCACCTACACCGTAAACTCGAAATATTCCCTTGCCACCCAAAAACCCATACCCACCCTAAACCCTTAGAAATCCATTACCACATAAAAACCCAGCCCCACTCTAAACCCTAAAAATCCTTCACCACCCAAATACCCATAACCATACTAAATTAAAAAAAATCCATTGCCACCCAAAAACCCCTTCACGCCCCACCCAAAATACCTTACCCACCCTAAACCCCAAAAAATCCTTTGCCACCCTTAAACACATACAAATGCTAAACGCTAAAAAAATTAGTTACCACCCAAATACCAATACCCACCCTAAACCCTAAAGGTTCCCTTGCCACCCAAAGCCCATACCCACCCTAAATATAAACAATCCTCTTCCACACAAAAACCCATATGCACCCTAAAACCTAAAAAAAGCCCATATCACTTAAAACCCCATACCCAACCTAAAACCTAAAAAATCCCTTGCCTCCCAAAGACTCTTACACCCACCTTAAATGCAAACAATTCTCGTGCCACCCATAAAACCCTTAACTCTAAAAAATCCCTTACCACTCAAAAACATACACCTAGCTTAACCCCTAAAAATCCACTTACCACCCAAAAACCTATACCAACCCATGACCCTAAAAAATCCCTTGCCACGCAAAAACCCATATGCACCCTAAAACCTAAAAAAACCATAATACCTAAAACCCCATACCCAACCTAAAACCTACAAAATCCCTTGCCACTAAAAATCCTACACCCACTTTAACCCCTTTGATGCTCATGACGAGCTCAGCTCGTCATGAGGCACGGTTGAGCTGTGCTAATGACGAGCTGAGCTCGTCATGAACAATGGGAATGAAGAATCTGCAGCACAGGAGGGGAATTGCTGCAGCAGCGATGGTGTTAAATGCAAAAAATTCCCTTGCCACCCATACAACCCTTAACTCTAAAAAATCCCTTACCACTCAAAAACATACACCTAGCCTAACCCCTAAAAATCTACTTACCACCCAAAAACCTATACCAACCCATGACCATAAAAAATCCCTTGCCACGCAAAAACCCATAATCAACTATAAAAAATCCCCTTCCACGAAAAACACATACAAACACTAAACCCTAAAAGATTCATTACCACCCAAAAACCCATACCTACCATAAACACTTAAGGGTTAGGGGAGAGGAGTTGGCCTAACGGCTAGGGTGCTCGACCTCGGTCCTGGGTATCTGGGTTCGAGTCTCTGTAACAACGCCAAACATCCTGTGATTCTGGGCAAATCACTTAATCTCTCCGTGCCTAACAAAAATGAATGTGTGTCCTCATGTAATGTAACTGGTGCTATGTAAAGCGCTCTGATACCCGATTCGGCTCGGGTCAAGTTCGTGCCATATAAAACTCTGCAACAAAAAAAGTGCCCTTGCCACCCAAAACTCAGGCCCACCCTATACTCTAAAAAAAATCCCTTTCCACCTAAATACCCATACCCATACTAAATCCCAAAACGTCCGATGCCATCCAAAAGGCCATACCCACTCAAATTCCTAAGAGGTCCCTTGCCACCCAAAAACCCACGCCCACCCTAAACCCTAAAATCCTGAAAATTCTCTTGAATCCCAAAAACCCATATAAATGCTAAAGCCTAAAAAATTTCTTCCCACTCAAAAACCCATACAAATGCTAAACCCTGATAAAATTTTTATCGCCCAAAACTCCATACCCAACTTAAACCCTAAAAATTCCTTATCACCCAAAAACCCAAACCCACCCTAACCATAAAATTTCCCTTGCCACCCAAAACTCATATGCACCCTAAACCCTAAAAATCCTTCACACCCAAAAACCCATACAGACTCTAAACTATAAAATTTCCCTTGCCCCACAAATACCCTCACCCACCCAAATCCTTAAAAATTCCCATGCCACCCAAAAAAAACCCACACCCACCCTAAACCCTAAAAAATCTCTAACCACTCAAAAACATACACCCACCCTAAACCCTTAAAATTCACTCGCCACCCAAAAATTGTACCCACCCAAAACCCTAAAAAAAGCTCTTACCACCCAAATGCCCATAACCACCGTAAACTTAAAAAATGCAGTAGCCACCTAAAACCCCATTCCCACCCTAAACCCTAAAAAAATACCTTACCACCCAAAAATCCATACTAACCCGGAACCCTAAAAATTCTCCTGACACCCAAAAACCCAAACCCACCCTAAACCCTCAAAATTCCCTTTCCACCCAAAAACCCATACCCACTTTAAACGCTGAGAAATCCCATATAACCTACAGACCCATACCCACTCTAAAACATATAAAATCCCCTACCACACAAAACCCATACCCACCCTAAATCCTAAATATTCCCATGCCACCCAAAAACCCAGACCCACCTTTAGCCCTAAAAAAGCCCTTATCAACTAAAAAAACTATACCCACCCTAAACCCTAGAAGTACCATTGCCACCCATAAAACCCATAACAACCCTAAACCCTAAGACAAACCTCACAATCCAAAAACCCATAACCACCCTAAACCCAAAAAATCCTTATCATTGAAAAACCCATACTCAACCTAAACCATAACATTTCTCTTGCCTTCCAAAAACCCACACCCACTCTAAATCTGAAAAATGATCTTGCCACCTAAAAACTCATACCCACCCTAAAAGCTAAAAATTCCCTTGCCACCCAAAAACCCATACCCACCCTAGGCCCTAAAAAAAACCTTATCACCTAAAATCCTATATTCACCCTAAACTCTAAAAAAGACCATACCATCCAAAAACCCATACCCACCATAAACCCTAGAAAGTCCCTTGCCACCCAAAAACCCATATGCATCCTAAAATCAAAAAAAGCCCATATCACCTGAAAACCCATATCCTACCTAAAACCTAAAAAAATCCCTTACCACCCAAAAACTCATCCCCACCCTAAACCCTACAAATTCCTGTGCCGCCCAAAAAGCCATACCCACCCTAAACCCTATAAAAGCCCTTATCACCTAAAAACCTATACTCACCCTAAACGCTAAAATATTCCTTACCACCAAAAACCTATACCCACCCTAAACCCCAGAAATTCCATTGACACCCAAAAACACATATCCACCCTAAACCTCACAACCAAAAAACAATAACCACCGTGAACATTCCTTATCCCCCAAAAACCCATACCCACCCTAAACCATAAAATTTCCCTTGCCCCCTAAAAACCCACACCCAGCCTAAACCTTAAAAATTCTCTTGCCACCTAATATGCTATACACACTGTAAACCCTACAGAATTCGTTCCCACCAAAAATCCCACACCCATCCCAAACGATAAAAATACCATTGCCACCCAAAAAACCCATACCCACCCTAAACCCTAAAAATCCCTTTCTGCCCAAATACCCATAACCACCCTAAATCTAAAAAATACAGGTGCCACCTAAAAACCCCACCCTAAGAAATGTCTTACCCCCCAAAAATCCATACCCACCCTGAACCCGAAAGATTCTTATGCCGCCCAAAAACCCATACCCAACCTAAACCCCCAAATTCCTTTGCCACCCAAAAAACTATACCCATCGTAAACCCTAAGAAATTCCATATAACCTAAAAACCCACACCCACCCTAAAAGTAAAAACCCTACCACACTAAAACCCATACCCACCTTTAACTCTAAAAAAAGCCCTTATCACCTAAAAAACGATACTCGCCCTAAACCCTAAAAAATACCTTATCACCAAAAACCCATACCCACCGTAAACCCTAGAGGTTCAGATGCCACCCAAAAACCCATAACCACCCTAAACCCCAAGACAAACCTCACAACCCAAAAACCCATAACCACCCTAAACCCAAAAAAATCCTTATCATTGAAAAACCCATACTCAACCTAAACCATAACATTTCTCTTGCTCCCCAAAAACCCATACCCACTCTAAACACTGAAAAATTCTCTTGCCACCCAAAAACCCATACCTGCCCTAAATGCTAAAAATTCCCTCGCCGCCCAAAAACCCATACCCACCATGAACACTAGAAAATCCCTTACCACCCAAACACACATCCCCACCCTAAAACTTTCAAATTCATGTGCCGCCCAAAAAGGCTATACCCACTCTAAACCCTAAAAAAGCCCTTATCACCTAAAAACCTATACTTACCCTAAACACTAAAAAAATACCTTACCACCAACAACCCATACCCACCCTAATCCCCAGAAATTCCCTTGCCACCCAATACCACATACCCACCCTAAACCTCATAACCAAAAACCCATAACACTGTTTTTTTCACATCTCATGGTGTTCTTCTCTATCGTCAATGACATATAATTGTACATTAGTAGGAAGTAGTGCCGCCTTTAAAAAAAAAAAGGTGGATGGCTACTTCTCATAGTACCAACTCCCATCATTACCATTTGGCATAATATTGAGACCCTGTTGAAATTTAAATTAAGCTGCTTGAGTCATGCAATTTCTAGAATTTCATGCTACACTTGTTATAAAAATTCCAGTGCCACCTCACATAGCTATATGGCATTTGTGGCAAACGTTTATCGCAAATTCATGGGACTAATACAAATGTCCAGAACATGAGAGCTTTTTCATTATGCCACTTATGTTTTTTCTTGCTATGTTTTTACTGCAAAATTGCAAAACTCATTTTGTGCCCAAATATAGCACTACATAATGTATTTTGCATTTGTGTAATTTTATATGACTTTGCATAATTTTCCTGAAAGTTTGCATAATTAAACAAAAACAAACTAAGCAAATAGTGTACACGCTATCATTTACACACTTTTGTAAATAATTTTTTTATTGACATTTTCATAATAATAAACATACAAAACATTTTGGAAGTCTGTTGTTCCACATCACCCCATGAAGTATCATTGTGCAATTAACATGGTATAACTTTACAAGCTTATTATTCAGTTTGTCTGGAAACTTTCCCTGTAAATCCAGCCAAAGCACGTTACACATTGAATGCATTCTTCCCCTGGTATGTACAAAAACATTTGCTGCTTACAGTGCTAGCGGCAAACGCCCTGTTATAGTGTGCTGAAGGGTTGTGCTTCGGTGTGTATGGGTGGTCCAGTTCTGCCTTTTGTTATGTGCTGGCCCACTCCAGAAAGGGGCCCCATATGCCACGTGGCTGGGATGCTGATGGCATCAGCTTCCAGAAGGTTGATAACTGTTCCTGACTAAATGTTACATCACAAATCCAATCGTTTACAAGTCGGGGACCCTCTCCTCCCCAAGGTATAGTAACTCTATGCTTGGCCAGTATTAACAAAAGCGCGTGTCATTTCCGGAGTCCCTGTGGTGTCACCTTTACATATCCCAATAAGCCCAACAGGGGGTCTGGCCCAGTATGTCATGTATAATTTTAAAAACGGAGGTCCAAAAGTCATCTAGTTTGGGGCAGAGCCATGCCATGAGCAAAAATGTTGCTGGAGCAAATTCACATCTCCAGCAGCCGGCATCGTCCCTAAGTCCCATGCATTGAAGTTGAGCAGGAGTTCTATAGAATCTTTGTATACATTTGAAATTAATAAGGCATAGCTTATACATCGGGGACAGTGCCGTAAGATGATTGTAACAACATGACCATTGTTCCTCAGATAGCTCAGTGGGAAGGTCCGCATTCCATGCTTGCAGGCCTTTGGGCATTAAAAAAGGGGCCGTGTTTTGCATGTTATTGTAGAGTATGGTGATGAGTATATAAGGTGTGTCAACCTTAAGAACATTTTCAAGCACTAGCAGTGTGGGGGTGGACTTGGGAATGTGTTGTGTAATTCTCTGCACATGGCCTTAAGTTTGTGATAGAAGAATTGTTCCGAAAATCGGACCGGACGTCCCTCCTCTGGCTCAGGAGGAGCTCTAAATGTCTCCTCTGGGTATAGGTCCGCAAAAGTGCGCAGTCCCAATCGGAGAGCTAGTGCCCTACTTGTACCATGTCCCATGGTGGTAACTTCAGGTTGTGTGCTAGGGGGATAGATAGGGCATAGAGGAGTTTAAGGTGCTCTCTGACCCGTAGATTGTCTCATGCCCACCTCAATGTCTCCACCGTGTCTATTTCCCCATGAAGGCGTCTACCTGACTGATATAATGCCACCAAAAGTTGGATCGGCGCTGCCACGTCCAGCTGCACAGCAGTATGATGCTGGAAGGGGGTCGGGTGCACCCAGAAGTGTAGGAATTGTGCCTGAGCACAGAAGGCGTACAATTGGATATCCGGAGTGCCCATCCCTCCCTGAGACAGGGGCAGTGTTAGTAGTTCCCATGAGATACGCGCCTGTCTGCCAGCCCATATTATAGAGATCAGTAATTAGCAAACTGAATTAAAAAAAATTGTGTGAGCTGAATCAGGGTATTGACAAACAGGTAGAGCAGTTTTGGTAGGATCACCATTTTGGCAATTGCTATTCCCCCCGCTAGGGAGAGCGGAAGATTGGCCAGGCATCATTTTACACACTTGACAGGATGTCTGCCTTGCCAACATTGCCAAAAGGATTACTAGGCCTTCTTTGGTTATCCCTATAGTGTATTTGCACACATCACCCTGCTGTCCATCTGACTAGGTGAGTGCTGCCTATTTATTTTAGTTCTAACTATATTATAATTTGCATACCGATCTCTCACGGATCCTGCTCCGTTCATATGCACTATGCCTCAAGACAAGAAAAGGGCACCTTTCTGGTCACTCATCCATGAAATCAAAACACTTCCCATATTGAATGATAATAAATACATCCTCTGCCAGCCTCACACTCCCTCATGGGTTAGCATTCTACCTGACCAAAAATGTGCTTTAGCACCCCACATGAACCACTGTACAATACGATACAGTAGCAGCGCCCTAATTCCTAATGTCAAGATCAGGCTTTTGTTGGCTCTTCACCCATCCCAGTACCACTGTATCTGCTGCACTAATCATAGCTGCTTCCTTATGCTCGATTCTTGGACTTGGACTAGACTGCAGGAAGATTTTCACCTCCTTCATCTCTGTTGCCACTGTGGCGTAGAGTAGATTGGAGGAGGGTGTTATACAGTGGAGTGTTGTACAATGGAGTGTTCTAGAGTGGGGCGTTGTAGAGTGGAGTGGCATGCAGTGGAGTAGAGTGTTACAGAGTGGAGTGGCATAGAGTGGAGTGGCATACAGTGGTGTGGCATACAGTGGTGTTGCATAGAGTGGAATGGGGTAGAGTGGAGTGGCATAGAGTGGAATACCATACAGTGGAGTTGTGAACAGTGGAGTGGCGTAGAGTGGCGTATAACATAGGGGTTTAGAGTGCAGTGAAGTGGTGTAGAGTGTCATGCCGTAGAGAAGAGTGGAGTGGCATGTCGTACATTAGAGCGGAGTGTTGCGCCATAGAGTTACGTGTCGTACAGTGTTGTGGCGTAGAGTAGACCAGAGGAGAGTGTCATACAGTGGACTGTTGTAGAGTGCTGTGGAATGAGGTGTCGTACAGTGTGGTAGTGTGGACTAGAGTGGAGTGGCGTAGACTGGAATAGTGTACAGTGAGGTGGCATAGAGTGGAGTAAATTGAGTGGAGGGGTATGTTGTAGAGAGAAGGTGAATACAGTGCATTGGTGTGTCAGTGGAGCTGCGTAGAATAGAGTGGTATGCCATATAGTAGAGTTGAGTGGTATGGTATGGTATAGAGTGGCATAGCATACGGTGTGGGGGCATAAAGTGGAGTGGTGTAGAGTAGTGTTGTGTAGAGTGCAGGAGAGTGTCACAGTGGACTGTCATAGAGTGTACTGACAATGTGTGGTGCTGTAGAGTGGAGTGCTGTATAGTGTTGTTGTGTGGAGTAGAGTGAAGTAGCATACAATGGAGGAGAGTGTTGTAGAGTGGAGTGGCTACAGTGGAGTAGAGTGTTGTACATTGTGGTAGAGTAAAATGGCATAGAGTGTCGTCGAGTGGAGTGGCATATAGTGGTGAAGAGTAAAGTGGTGAAGTACAATGAAGCAGAGTGCAGTAGTGTTTCATTGAGTACAGTGAAGTAAAGTGGTGTGGAGTGGCCTAGCTGGAGTTGTACAGAGTGTTGTAGAGTGAAGTATAGTTTTGTATAGTGGCATAGAGTGTCGTAGAGTGGCATAGAGTGGAGTACAGTGTCGTAGAGTGGCATAGAGTGGAATAGAGTGTAGCAGTAGAGTAGAGTGTTGTTGACAAGGGTAAAATGTCATAGTGTAGAGAAGAGTGTTGTATTGTGGAGTGATGTGTTGCAGAGTATAATAGGGTGGTGTAGCATTTGTGAACCTTAAACCTGCACTTGAGCTAGTTCCACGAACAAAACTCTGGTCAGTTTTGGAGAGGATGGGGGTCCCTAGTAACATATCAACATTAATCTGCTTGCTCAATGACAGTTATGTCCAGGTGTGGAGGGCTAGTCGGGGTTAACTGGCAGACTGCATCACCATGAATAAAGGGGTGCGGCAGGGATACACGCTTACTCCATTATTTTCCTTTTAGTTATATGATCTAGTTGCATAGTTCATGCTAATGCATCTCCAATACATGCAGATAGCAAAGACTCTCTGTTATTGTTTGCGAAAGATATACTGCTTGCCTCAAAAACCAGCAGAGGGTTACAACTTTTAATTAAATACTTTTTGCTGATCTGCATAGAGAGTAGACTGGGGACAAACTCCTCCAAAACATATTATATAACCATCAATCTTAAAAAATCATACCAGGAGAATATCCATGAGTGGAGTAAATCTTAAAAGAGTAAAAATTGACTTTGAGTATTTGGGACAAAGATACTGGCACATTTGTCTTCGACAAAGCATTAATCTGAACCTGCCTCTATCTTAACTTCCTTGGCCCAACGTTACCCAATTCTTCCACCTAATTTGCAATGATTCAGCATGAATATGTATTTCTCAAAATGTCTATGATCACATACATTCTCTTTGTCAACCATGGTAATATTATAGTCACACACCATCTATGTGGGGACCTGGACATCTCTATAATAACACACTATCTCTGTGGGGACCTGGGCATGTCTATAATCACACACTATCTCTGTGGGGACCTCAACATCTCTATAATCACACACTATCCCTGTGGGGACCTGGGCATGTCTATAATCACACACTATCTCTGTGGGGACCTGGGCATGCCTATAATCACACACTATCTCTGTGGGGACCTGGGCATGCCTATAATCACACACTATCTCTGTGGGGACCTGGGCATGTCTGTAATCACACACCATCTCTGTGGGGACCTGGGCATGTCTATAATCACACACCATCTCTGTGGGGACCTGGGCATGTATGTAATCACACACTTTATCTGTGGGGACCTGGGCATGTGTATAATCACACACTATCTCTGTGGGGACCTGGATATCTCTATAATCACACACACTATCTCTGTGGGGACCTGGGCATGTCTATATAGCCCACTATCTCTGTGGGGACCTGGGCATGTCTATAATCACACACATTCTCTTTGGCGACTGTGGTAATATTATAGTCACACAACATCTCTGTGTGGACTTCAGCATTCCTGTAATTAAACGCAAGCTCTGTTTTGACTTGAGCATCACCAGCTTTGCATTCTCTGTATGGGGCTTTGAAATACTGAAAAGTAGTAAAGTTAGACTTTTGTCTAAGTTTACATTTGTGAAACTGAAAAGTAGAAAAGTTAGAATTTGTGTCTAATTTACCTTTGTGAATAAGGCCCTATTTTAATGAGGACTGAAACACAAAAAACTATAATAAAACACTATCTTTGTGGGGGCTTGAACATCACTATAAAAACATATCATCTCTGTGGGGACTCGAGCATTCCTGTAATTAAAATCAAGCTCTGTTTCGACAGGAAGCACCAGGGAGTGCCACGAGGCACAGGGTCAAGGCTGATTCGCATTTAGCTGGGTCTGAACTGGGGTGACGAAGTAAGCTAAAGAACGATGATGGTTTCAACCCAGATCTGTGACTGGGTAAGTGACTGAAAAGTTTCAGCACTCCGTCCATCATCTCCTTGTGTTTGCTTTGACTTGAACATCATCAGCTTCACATTCTCTGTATGGGGCATTGTGAATATTGAAATGTAGTAAAGTTAGACTTTTGGTCTAAATTTACCTTTTGTGAACACTGAAAAGTAGTAAAGTTAGACAGTTTGTCTAAGTTTACCTTTGTGAAATGGGCCCTCTTTTAATGAGGACTTAAACACAATCACCTGCAAGTACTATCTCTGGGGGGGACTTAATCGTATAAAGGCACACTATCTTTGTGGGGACTTACACAACACTGTAATAACACACCATCTCTGTGGGGACTTGAACCTCTCTATGATAACACACTATCTTTGTGGGGACTTAAACATCGCTATAATAACACACCATGTTTGTGGGGACTTGAACATCACTATAATAACACACCATCTCTGTGGGGACTTGAGCATTCCTATAATTACACCCAACCTCTGTGTGGACTTGAACATCATTAGCCTCGCACTCTTTATAATAGGATTTAAGCTTTCAATGTGCCCACTATTTCTATGGAGACTTAAACACAATGATCTTCACCCACTATCTCTGTGGGGACTTGAACATCTATTTTGGCAAAAATGTTAGCAACTAAGCACGTTATGGGTTCCACTTGACCATATTCCTTAGTTCCAAATGTTAATTTATTTATGTGTTTGTTCCCTTATCTCTTAAGATTTTAAGCACTAATAAATAGGTTAAATACAGCTTTAAGGGTCTTTCTTTAAGCGTGATATGATATTTTCTGGCACATTAACAGAATCTGCCTTTGATGTATACCCCTAGTATATAGTAGCAATTCATATATGAATAGATTATAATGTTGTTTGTGTATTTTGTTGATAAAATAAACATTTAGTCATGTACCTTTGACTGTATTCAATCACAAATAGTGTTACGGACTAGGTCCCCACAAGGATGGTAGCACGTGTTCAAGTCCCCACAAAGATGGTGCTGTGCGCACCATTAAATAACAACATATTTGCAAATTTGAAGCAGGATCCTGTATAATGAATTTTTTCTTAACCTTTTTCTGTTATTAGTGTATTTTAAAAACATTGGGAAAGGTTAGTCCCCACAAGGCTGGTGTTCACACATAGTCCCCACAAGGATGGTAACACGTGTATGCGTGGCTCTGGGGGTGTGTGTGTGTGGCTTTGGGCGTGTGTGTGTGGCTTTGGGCGTGTGTGTGTGGCTTTGGGCGTGTGTGTGTGGCTCTGGGCGTGTGTGTGTGGCTCTGGGCGTGTGTGTGTGGCTCTGGGTGTGTGTGTGTGTGGCTCTGGGCGTGTGTGTGTGGCTCTGGGTGTGTGTGTGTGTGGCTCTGGGTGTGTGTGTGTGGCTCTGGGTGTGTGTGGCTCTGGGTGTGTGTGGCTCTGGGTGTGTGTGGCTGGCTGTGTGTGTGTGGCTCTGGGTGTGTGTGGCTCTGGGTGTCTGTGGCTCTGGGTGTATGTGTGTGGTAGTAATTGCTGTCTGCTGAGCTCGTCCAGTAGGGTACAATAGGTCTCCCATTTGCGAGAGATTAAGCTATTGGCAATGTAAATGACAATGCATTTTATTTATCAGTTTTCAAAACCAACACATAAATAAAATTTTTGTCATTTACAATGCCAATAGCTCTAACTTTTGCAAAGGCGAAACCGTTGCATTGTAAATGCTTGTTTGAAAATGCAACTACTTTAGTTTTGTTTATATTCGGGATTAAAAATTTTTCCTTAGAGTAGTTGTATAAAATATCTAGAAGACTTTGAAGTCCAAAAGGCGTTAGGTCGAACATAACTATATCGTCCGCATACAGCAGGGCATGAATGCGCTGAGTGGCGATCTTCGGAGGTGTACATAACCCTTGTTGTAAATGGGATGGTAAGTCGCTTAAGTACAGAGAGAATAAAATCGGAGCCAAGAGACACCCTTGTTTTAAGCCGTTAGATGTCCGTATTATCTTTGACAAGCCCTTATCTCTCCCCATTTGAACTCGGCACCAGGTGTTACTATGTAGGTTCACTATTAGTTGTAGTAGTGGTTCCGGGATACCCATCTTTCTTAGTTTTGTCCACAGGGTCGGTCTATCCACTCGGTCAAAGGCGGTAGAGTAATCAATGAACGCTGCATATATTGATTGTGATTTTCCTGATACATATTTATCTAGGATTGTTTGAAAGGTTGCTATATTGTCTGTGACTGAATGATTCGGTCGGAATCCAGCCTGAAACATGGGAATTAAACCCAGCGTAAATGCCCAAGATTTCAACCTGTCCAATATTTCTGCAGCAAAAATCTTCCCGGCAGCATCCATAAGAGCTATTTGTCTGTAGTTTCCTGCTATACTTCTTTTTCCTTTTTTATATATCGGGATTATTATGCTTCCTTTCCAGGAGTTTGGTATTTTCCCAGAATCAAATATATAATTGAATAGTGGCGAGAGCATCAGGCCCCACGCTTTATGGTCAGCTTGGTAGACCTTGATAGGAATCTGATCAGGGCCGGATGCACCCCGTACTTCTTGCCTTTCTGATATTCATGGCAATAGACAGTGCCGAAGTCTTGGTGAGTTTAGTATCTTTAATTTCCAAATCTCGTTCAACAGCCTCTCTCACCATAGTATTCAGATTGGGTTTGTATAAGTCACTTAGATAGATGTCCCAGTCTTCTTCTGAAACGGGAGTTGCTTCTAACTTCTTTTTGGTTCCAGTCATTTTCGCTATCAAAGACCAATATTTGCGTTGGTTACATTGCTTGACTGCTAGTTGGATGTCAATCCAGTTAGAGTCCTGCTTCAATTTTTCCTGTTTAGTTTTTTCTCTTCGTATTTGGTTCTTTAATCTGTTAATTTCCGCTTTATTTACTGACGAGAAACTCAAATACTGGGCTCGAATCAACCTATTAAGTTTTTTTACAATTGGTTGATTCCAGTTTTTATTCCTACTGGAACATTTAATTTTTATTGGTTTATCCTGTTTTAATTTACTTTGTAAAGCATGCTTGAGTTCGTAAATTATATATTCGAAGTTCATTATGGGGTCGTCTGAATAAGTAGTAGTCAACAATTGAGTTTGAGGAATTAGAATATTCAAATAGTCCAAATTTTCTGCACCCCAGTAAATCCGACGCTGGACTATATTTACTTCCATTTTAGGTTTATTGAATATTGGCTCGTTCTGAAAGGTAGTCTGTACCGACCAGAGGGTTGTTAAATGTAAGCGTGCATGATAACTTTCCTCATTAAATTTAGTTGAGAGTTGAGTGATTTGTTCCTTTTCTTCATTCCCACATATGAAATAATCAAGAATAGAGGGAGTTTCATTTCCCTGCCTGGTATATGATGCCGGTTTATCTCCATTGGTATTACCGTTTAGTATTGTCCCGTTTATACTAGGACGGAATGATAGTAATGAGCTTCCTCTCTTATCTGATTTAGCTCCTTTTGGAAGTTGCGGGAGTGATATTTCCAAAGATTCCTCTTTAAATAATAGAGCCCATTTCTTAATTTCACTGTTTGAGATTTTAGCGTTTAAGTCACCCATTATGATATATGGCATGTGAAGTTGATCATCAAGGATGTGAGTAATGATCTCCAATAAGCGGTCGAATAATGAGTCATATTTTTTACTGGGCGGGGCATAGATGTTAAAAAGTAGTATTTTTTTATGAGTAGCTGATGATTGTGTTTTGAAGGACACCTTAATACATTGCAGGTTGTCTGAGTATGTGTCAATTATTTCTTGTGACCAAGAATATTCTTCTTTCAACAAGATTGCCAAGCCTCCCTTCGCATGACCCCTTTTGGATTTTTTTGCAGGAGTTTCATAGACGTAATATCCTTTTTGCGTAAAGGGAGCGGTTGACCATGTTTCCTGTAGAGCAAGAATATCTGGAAGATCTTTAGTTGCGTCTTTCATTTTTTTGGCAGTTTTCCCGGCCAGATTCCATGTCGATAACGTCAAGCCTTTGCTAAACCAGATGTTGTTGAGGTCTATCCATTTTTTTGCTGTTTAGAGCTTCTGATAGCCATGCCCAAGATTTTACAGAATTCTCAGTATTACTTAGTCCTGTGTCCCGGGACCATACTGACCTTTCACCATGCGTTACTTGTATTTTTAGTGTGTCTTTTCTCGTAGTGTTTGATGCAGAGTCTCCCCATTTTGAACTGAAATTATCATTTCTTCTGTGAGATTGTCTAATTGCAACGTTATTTTGTAAATTTGTTTTGGGTTCTGATATTGAAATTACATCATAGCCATTTTTGTGTAGAATTTCCTTCTCTCTTATGATTATTCCAGGAAGAACTGGGGAAAAGAATGACACTTGTACTAATTTGTCATTTTCTTTTTTCGGAAAGAGTACTAGGTCAATTTCTTTACTTGTAAGAGAGTTCAAGGATGGTATTTCTTGTAAGAGATTAATGATTCTGCCACGGTTGAACGGCATATTGTCTGTGGGAAAGAGTTCTTCAATTATTATGTGTTTTGATGGATTTCCATCCCACTGCTGTAATTTATTGTCTTGTAGTTCTTTTGTAACCATGATCTTTTGCCCTGTTGTTCTTTTTACTGTGGTCGGACAGTATTCTTCTGCTTTTGGGTTCAAAGATTTCACCAGCGGTGTTATTTGAATTGCTGGAGAGCTCACAGAGTTTGAGAAAGTATGTTTTTGAAATTTAAGCTTGTTCCCTTTTTTCTTCTGAATTCTTCTCAGAGGCTTTCTTCTCTTTTTCTTTCCCCTTGCTTCTTCCTGGTCGTTATTATTTTTGGTCTTTCCCGTTTGATTTGGTTCCTGTCCAACGATAACTCTTATTGAGTCTACTTTGTTGTCTCGAGCTATCGGACCTGGGTCAGTATCGGTTACTTTATTCGAAAACATGGGATAATGCTTAGTGTTATTTTCGGTGATAATTTCTATATCTTCTCTGAACAGTTTCTTGAGAGAGTAGGTAATGGGAGATTTTTTCTTTTTTCTTAATTCCTTAGTTTTAGTCTCAATTATTATCACGTCAGACGTTTGTGAACTTGCTTCTTGTTTTTTTGGAGACCTATTTCCTTTTTTTGGGCCATCTTCGGATTGTGATATATTGACTGTTTCATGTTTTTTTGATGTAACATTAGTAAGGTCTTTTTTCTTTTTTTCTTCCACCAAGAATTTAAGTATGCCTATTTGCACATCGAGGGTATCATCCGAATTAGCTAGGATTTGACCAAGGTGGGTAAGCACTGATTCCAGAATGTCCTGCAAGGAAAAAAGTGCTTTTGACGGGGGGGGTACGGTGATTGCGGAGGTTAAATTTGGAAAATAGGGGTCAGTGAGGTTAGTTTGATTAGAATAGAGATTGGGTGATTTTTCTGGGGAACTGGTAAGTGGCTGTTTTTGACTTAATGGAATTTTTAATTTTTCTTCTTCCATCTTCGTAATGTTACTTGCAGAGACCTCCAGACATAGTTCACTATCCCGATGTTTTATTGGTGTTATTTGTGATGTCTCTAAGATCGATTTATGGTGCTCTTCAGAGAAGGAGATCTTTGCCAAGTTGCTCTCTATATTAGTTGATCCTTGATTATGAAGGCTTTGTTCAGAAGATAGTAGCAACTGATGTTCAGTCTTGCTGAAAGAGAGATTTAACTTATTATCTTCTTCTGGTGTTAAAAGAAATGAATGTTTTTTCGTAGAAAGAGTAGAAAGATATTTAGTTATAGCCGGAGTACAGGATATTTGTCCAGGTTTCATCGATTTGTCTGTGGATTTTCTGACGGCTGCGTCAGTACCCATGCGCTTCATATAGATTGTTCGTGAGCGTAGTTTTTTTAATGCCATCATGAAGTGGCTAGAGATCAATTGATGGTATTAGTGATTACTACTGATTCTAAGTAAATTTAGTGTTTTTAGTTCAGTATCTGATTTAAGAGAAATTTAGTATTGTATAGATTATTCTTAGGTAAAATGTATGAGTTATGAATAGACGAGATCCTCAGCTTTAATCAACTCCTAGAGATATGCACAAATTGGTATACAGTCTCACCTAAACAGGGTTACGGCCGATTCTTTTTTCTCATGTAATCCAGTATTCCTAGCGGAGATGAAAGTGGGGTGGCCCGTCCCGTCCTCGGTCGTCCCCGGACGGCCACAGACGGCCCGCCCTTTGCCCGGGCTTCGGTCCGTGCGCCGACCCGCGCGCGTCCCGCGTCGCGGTTGGATTGATGTTATTGATATACGTTTCGCCGGTGGGTGTGTCCGTTTCGCCTGGGGGAAGAGGAACCAGCTGATCAGTGCAGGGATTGCTGGTCCTCGCAGTCCCCCGGGTTGCGCGTGTAGTTCGCCCTGGCCTCTGACCCTGGGGACTCCAGCTGGGAGCGTTAGACAGAGCCTGCCGACTGCAGCTCGCGCTCACACCAGCGAGTCCTCGGGGAGGCAGCACCTGGGCACACGTGAAAGGATTTGAAAGGATTTGGACCTTCCCTCGCAGTATCGGTGATAATCCAGCAGCAGCAACAACCAAATGAAGTGAGTGGCGCCCGCGAAGCGGGGGTCACGAATTATATCTCTCTTTCGCCGGTGGGTGTGTCCGTGGGGGCGTTGCGCCTGGGGGAAGAGGAACCAGCTGATCAGTGCAGGGATTGCTGGTCCTCGCAGTCCCCCGGGTTGCGCGTGTAGTTCACCCTGGCCTCTGACCCTGGGGACTCCAGCTGGGAGCGTTAGACAGAGCCTGCCGACTGCAGCTCGCGCTCACACCAGCGAGTCCTCGGGGAGGCAGCACCTGGGCACACGTGAAAGGATTTGAAAGGATTTGGACCTTCCCTCGCAGTATCGGCGATAATCCAGCAGCAGCAACAACCAAATGAAGTGAGTCAGCAGATTCCCCAACACAAGATGCGGTAAAGACTCCGTGTTGCAAAGCCCCAGCAAGTGTTTGAAAGGCCAAGACGACTTCGAGCTGCTCCCGTGGAGCGGGGGCCGCGAGTCGTGTTTTAAGGTCCAGGTAGGCGGGGGGGGGGGGCGGGAAGAGGCACCAGGTGCGCGCGATGTCAGGAGCGCTAAGAACCCTGGTCCTCGCAGTCCCGCTTCCCCACAGTCAGCAGCAGTTCGATCCAGCCAATGGAGGGACCCGCTATTCAGGTCAGCAGATTCCCCAGCACAAGATGCGGTAAAAACTCCGTGTTGCAAAGCCCCAGCAAGTGTTTGAAAGGCCAAGATGACTTCGAGCAGCACCTATTCAACTGTGAAGCTCTCCTCTAATGTTGAAAAGCGTGAGACTCTGATAGGGTTGCCTCAGCTCCCTCAATAGGCGTAATCCCCGTTATGCTTGGTCCATGACTATTTATCTTCGGGTTAGGGTTCTTCTTTGTGGTTTTTGTCTTCCTCCCGCCACTTTTCTGTGCCCTATTTTTCACTTTAGGTACCGCTCCTTCCCTTAACCCCTGCAGTATAACTCTGTCATTGGTAATTACCACGTCTAAATCGTGGTCGGGGTTGGAAATTTGGGCTGGCTGGAGTTGGATTGGTGGGAGGTTTATCGAACTCATGTCATCAAGATCACTTGCTTCCTTTAGACTAGTGTGGGAGCTAGAGATGGACAAGGCTAAGTTCATAGCGTGCTCGCTATTCCTAGTTGCCCCGTTGCTAGTGCTAGTGCCAGTTGGCTCAGTGCAATTGTGTCTGTTAGTTGGAGTCTTGGCTTGTGCAAGGGGGCCCATGGAGGACCTTCTCACCCAGTCAATTTCTTGGGAAATGCGCCTTTCGAGAATTGTAATTTCGTCGATCAATAATGACCCCGCTTTTACAAAGTAATTGTCCAGAGTACCTTTTGTGGCTCCTGTGGCCGCCTGCGTGCTTTTTGCTCCTTGTTTCCATCGTTGTCATCCTTAGTCACAATAAGAAGCAATGGATTCCTGGTAAATGGTTGAAAGGGAGGTGGCCCGGTCCGGTCTCTGCCGACCTCTAACGGCCTCAAACGGCCCGCCCTTTGCCCGGCCTTCGCCCTGTGCTCCGTCCCGCGCACGCGATCCGCGGGGGAGGACTTGTTAATATATTGGGAGGGTGCAGGGGCGGGAAGAGACACCAGCTGCGCTGAGTTGTGAAAGCGCTTGGTAAGCTGGATCTCGCAGTCCCGACCCCTGCTGATGCTGTTCTCAGTTTCCCCTCAGCGTTCCCCGCCTGCGTGGATTGTTCTCCTGACGATTTTCAACAAAGTCCGTGATGGGCAGAAGTTCCCAGCAGAAAGTACCAGCAAGGAAAAACTGCTGCGAACGCAGGTGTTCAAGTTTCACTCGCATACACAACAAATGCAGTGAGTGCAAGGTTCTCTCAACCTAATATATACTTACTTTGATCAGTGCTTGTGTTGGTTGTCTGTTTACTTATGCACTATTGCGCAATATGTATGCAAATTGTACCTTTTCTCCCGAATTTTTGCCCTGAATTCTAGAATTTTTGTCCTGAATACTTACCTTCTGTCCGGAATTTTGACCATTTGTCCTGAATTTTTGCACCCATGCCAGTTGGTCACCCTACTTGCTGTACTCTCAGTAGTTTGGATTCAGAAGCTAGACCGGAGACGGTCTAGCTTAGAAATAGAAAATGCGAAAATAATTACGTTTGCAACTATTACCTACAATCATGAGATGGCTACTTCACGTCGAGTCTTTTGAATGAACAACCTCATGCGGCAATTTGGAAAACAAGCATACATATATATATAAAATCCGTTTACGAGCCGGAGGGTGAAAAAAGAAAAGCTGCTCTTTCATGCACCATATTGGTCATACTGAGCTCCGAGCAGTTTAAATTCAGAAGCAGCGGTGATAGAACGCCTAAGATTTAAATAACCGTGTATTCTTTTGCCAACTTTTTAACCAGCGTTCGCTTACGAGAAATAGAATGAATACGGTTACTGGCAGTTGCTGTACTGCCTGCCTGTATCACGCCCGCTCAGACTCCAATGGTGTTTGTGGGCTGGGTATCCAGCATTCAGTCCCTATCGGAGAATGACTTGGCCGGAGCAAGTCTAACCACTAGCTGCAGTCACTTTCTGCGCTTTGGCTCCCTCAAGTGTCAAAGTGGAGTATTGTGCAGAAATGCATTGGGTTTCTTCAGTAATGAACGAAACCCGAAACCATACCTATATTAGCTTTGCACAGGATGTGTACAAATCCATAGGCGAGCGCCCCATCTGAATGAGGACAAGCATTTGCAATGCAATAGGTCTCGCATTTGCGAGAGTTTGAGCTGTTGGCATTGTTAATGACTGCCTAAAACCTAAATAAAAGGCATTGCCATTTACAATGCCAATAGCTTAAACTCTCGGAGATGCGAGACCTATAGCACTGCAATCACTGAAGAGCAGAAGGTTAATTATGCTCATGGCATACAAAGCTGGCAATGGTTTGTTTCTTCACAGGAGGGATACGTTCATTTAGCTATGCAAGGAGTAACTCCACTCTGATATGCAGAACAATGAGCACACGTTTTAAACCCATCGGCAGGCCCGGACTGGCCGTTGTGGGCACCGGACAATCCCCCGGTGCGCCTCAAGGGTGGGGCCGGTTTTGGGCCCCTGGGGGGCGTTTATGTTACAAGGCTGTTTTTGCAGCGTTGCTGCAAAAACGGCCCTGTAACAAAATCGGCCGAAAACCAGCCCTGGCAAAGAGCGCGGTCGCACCCTGACCAAGACGTGAAGATGTAGGCACATTCTAAATTGCTAAGGCACCAATACCTTTGATATGTAAAAAGGAAAGTGAGACCCTTGTAGTAGCCAAGTGAGTAGGGTACTCTTGACAAGTAAAACAAATATTCCCTTGGGTTATGAAATGAACAGGATACAAGGTTCACCTCACAACTAGGTCGTACCTCACAAGGCGCACAATAATGCAATTCATCAAGGAAAATCCCACCTAATATTTGAATCCATTGCTAAAAAGCACTGAAGTTATACAAAAATCATTTATTGTTAAACTGGTTACAATGTTAAAATGTCAGTACACTTCCTATCTATCCCAGTTTTATGCATAACAATTGATAAAAACAATTCATAAAAACAATAAATGTAAAATCCCCAATGACAATGTTTACACAATATACCGTGGCATAAAAAGAGAACAATAGTTAGACAGTATACTTTGTCTTTCAAAGGAGCATATCCTATGGGACAGTTTGGAAACCTAGCCTGGATACACTCATTTTCGTATCTGCAGGTCCAAATTTTCCCTTGGATTATGTACAATGATGCGTCAACGCGTTTCGATGGGTTTGATTATTATTCCATCTTTATCAAGACAATAGTTAGTTTGTTTCTCTCTGTATTCCTTATTGTATAGCTTGGTTTACATGCCCTGTATAAAGCAAGTATATATAGAGAAATGTTTGTTTAAATTACACAAAAATGATAATTACAATGGCAAACACAGCCTACAAAAAACCTTATATTTTGTTATGTTTTGCTTTATTATGCACATCTTTAAAAACCTGATTAAGCATCATTCAAAAACCACAATGATTCTACACGATTATTGTATACAGGCACTAAAACAAATCTAATTTTACCGTTTGTAAATACACTGTGCTTCTATCTATAACATTTTTAATTCATTGAAAAATCATGAGTCAAATCTCTATAGTCCTTGTCGAATGGATCGCGTATTAATCAAACTGAAATCCATGCTAAATCATTATATAGGTCAGACCAAAAATTACACATACAGTCGCCTATCTCCTTGCAAAAAGGTCAACTTGTCCCCCAAACTTGCAACATTTGGTTGATTACCTCTTAAGTCAAACTTTAGGAGTACGTTCAGTTCTTCTACTGATCAAAACTGTTTTCGATTTCACGCCAGTTAATGCAGATACTCTGAAAGAATTCAATAAGGCACAAACTAAGCAGAGTAATTCTAGAGTTTTGACTCTGTACGTTGCTCAAGGGCTAATTATTACTATCTCACCTGCTTAGTGCACTCGATGTACTTATACGTTCTAACTTCCTTTTGGCCAACCCAAGGGGTCTCTTCAATTGCCTGTTGAGGGTCTATTGCATTGAAATGCCTAGAAAGAGAAGGGGACTATTACTTTTGACCTTAAACTCGATTAGGTCCCTGCATTCCTGCTCATAACTGCGCAATACCCTCAGCCCATGTCGTACCTTAATTACGTATTCACTTTCTTGTACACTCTCTGTGTCTGTTCATTCACGAGGGTAGAGTTTTTTTTTTTATTCTACCCCTCCTCTAACTTGTTGTACTAGAGGGCAAAATAAGAAGGCCCATTATATTTAGTACTGTGAATAAGATTTCTACAGTCTTTTATGTTAGTAGAAGTTCCATATTAGCCTACCTTTGAAACAATGACACAGACTACTTCCAAATCTTTTATATAAAAAAAACCTTGTTGATGCCATTCACACAAGCGTTTTTTATGACGCTATCTGGAAAACACCGTCTTAGAAATGAGCTATCGACTACACTTGGCTTTGAAAAACATGAATACTTAATTAACAACCACTGGAGATCACAAACAATGCACCAGTATGCAATATAAAAACAAAGGGTCGTTTTTTTGGTATCCTTGCCCTTATTCTAATGGTACAGTCCTATTGTGCTAGAACTTCCCCTGCAGTCAGTCAACCTGTGCAAGCCATGCGAAAAAAGAGTATCGACCAGTGGAGCCGCACACAAGGACTTCCTGCCCCTCCAGAAGCATGTCCAGGTCACGACACCCTTTGAAGGGGGTTCTTCCTGTAAAATGTCCAGGACACGCCGTGCGTAACATGCGAATAGTCAGAAATACTAATACCTGAAGCAAGAAACTGTATACGCTATAACGGCAGCAAACGCCCTCAGTGACACAGCTTGAGTTTACAGAAACACATACTGTCATCCAGTTTTGCATTTATTGCGTCCTCACACTTCACCAGAACCTGGACTTAAAAAAATAAAACAAAAATCCTTTGTAGAAACCGGTTACCAAATCTCCGCCCAAAAATATGCAGCTTCTATTTCGCTGACGCAGTTAACTTCAAACTCCGCTCGGCTAACTTGCAACAATCAACCTCCCGCGAGAGGTAGCACCCCCGAGTGGCAGAGGAAATCAGAGGCAATGTCGACACCACAGCAGAACAGGGAAGCTGATCCCCGGACTCGTCGGATGCGGAAAACAAAAAAACAAAGTCCTGTAATCCAGCTCTCTCGCACAGATCAGTTGCAAACATATAATTAAATAAATAAACGATCGCGGCCGAGGCGGACTGCGCTGAAAATCAAAATAAAAGAAGTGAGCGCGGCGTCCCTAGCGAACGCTGCGCTCATTAAAGTAAGAAAAAACATACAATTTTGAACGCATAACTCTGCAGCCACCATTGTCCCCATCAGTTAATGTTAGTCATCATTTATTGAGCGCTCGTACGCCCAGAGGCTTCATGGCGCTATAGGAAGGAACAAGGCGCATCAGTCAATTAGTAGAGCAGAAGCAGCTCAGTGATGTGCCTGAGAGAAGAGCCAAGTCTTCAGGGAATGTCTGAAACTGAGGATATTATCACTCATTTTTAGGTGAAGGGGGAGAGAGTTCCAGAAGGCAGCTGCAAGGTGGTCAAAGCAGCTGCCTCCGAGACGCTTCCTCTTATACGGAGGAACAATCAGGAGGGATTTATGGATGGACCGGAGGTTGCGGCAAGGGCTGTATCTTTTGAATAAGTCTCTAATGAATAGGGGGCCAATGTCCTGTAAAGACTTGAATAGGATGCACCCGGCTTTGAAGGCCACGCGTTGCTCAACCGGCAACCAGTGTAGCTGTTTCAGGCCAAGTCTGACTGATTGCCTCCTAGGGATGTTCAAAAGAAGTCTGGCTGCTTGGTTCTGAACCAGCTGGAGGCGTCTAAGCTCTCCCGTTTGGAGCCCAAGGTAGAGACTGTTAGAGAAGTCCAATCTGGACAGGACCAGGGAAATGACTATCTGTGTGAGGGCAGCAGAGGAGAAGAAACAGGCGATTTTTTTTAATTTTCTTCAACTGGAAAAAACTGGAGGACACAACTGCTCCAACCTGTTTTTTTAAGGAAAGATCCTCGCTGATGAAGATGCCTAGGCTCTTGACCGAGGATGACTTGGATGGGGGGGCACCCATGCAGGAGGGCCAGAAGCTAGGGTTCCAACTATGTATACTCTGTCCAGGCAAGACCAGTTCGTTCTTGCCTGGGTTGAGTTTCAAATGATTGCAGCTCATCCAACTCAGAATGAGGGACAGGGTGTTTTGGAATTCAACCACAGAGTCCTTGGTGTTCAAAGGGAAGATGAGCTGCAAATCATCAGCATAGTTGAAGATGGTTACCTTTGCATTTCTGAGGGAGTACAAAAGGGGGCGTAGGTACAAATTAAAACGCAGGGGAGATAACGAGGAGCCTTGAGGTACTCCGCAGATGGTAGATATAGTGGGAGCCGTGAAGGAGCCCAGTCTGACCGATTGAGTTCGGTCAGTGATGAATGACCGGATCCAGCTCAGCGCAGGGCCCCTGAGGCCTGCCTGTTCGACACGGTCGACCAAGATGGTATAGTCGACCATGTCGAACGCAGCAGAGAGGTCCAATAGCACCAGAGCCTGATGGATCCCTTCGTCCGCGTTCCGCCTCAAAGTATTCTGCACTGAAAGAATGACTGCTTCAGTAGAATGGCAAGGGCGGAAGCCAGCCTGGTTAGGTGCAAGATACTCTGATTTTTCCAAAAATGTGGAAATACTGTCACAGACGTGAGACTCCAGAAGTTTGGCACAGTATGGCAGCAAAGATATAGGTCTGTAATTGAGTGGATCTAGCGGGTTGGCTCCTGGCTCTTTTTATAAGGGGAATGAGGAGGGCTTTTTTAAAGTTGTTTGGGACTTTCCCCTGTGTAAGCGATCCATTCAGCATGGAAAGTAAGCCCCCGGGGATGCTGGTACCCACTTCTTTCAGGATGTGAGGGGGGCAGATGTCGTCGGGGGAGCCGGATTTGACCTTTATAAGGAGTTTGGATAAGTTGGCACTTTCAATAGGGGGGTATGAGTCCAGGGTAGCAGGTTTATGAAAGGTGTCTGAAAAAAGAAAAGGAGGCTGAGTGGTAGAGATACTTTGTTTGATGGTGCAGATTTTATCGAAGAAGAAGGAGTTTAGTGAGTTGCAGAGCTCCTGGTTGGGGACTATCGGAAGAGAGGTTCTGTCGCTGGAACTGAGATTTTCCACGATATTAAACAGTTCTCTTGATTTATTATGAGCCTTGAGAATTTTTTCCGAAAAGTAGTCGGTTTTATGTTTCAGAATGAGCTTTTGGTAGTCCTTACGAGCCTTACGGTAGTTATCCCTGTCTTGTTCTGAATAGGCTGTTCGCCACTTTCGCTCCAGTTGACGAACTTCGAGTTTAAGGGTTTTCAAAAGAGGTGTAAACCACCTATGAGCGTCGTTGGGGCGAGAGCGGGGAAAGTTGGTACAGGGAGCATAAGCATCAGCCGCCTGAAGTAGCCACCCTGAGAAAGCTTCTTCCATTTTTTCAATGCCTTGGTCAAGTGAGGGAAGGGAAGAGGTTAAGGATCCAATAAAAGCGGGGATATCAACATTCTTCCAAAATCTAGTTTTTCCTCCTAGCTGGGGTAGGGTTTTTTTTTACTTCTTTCAATGGTCATGGTGAAGTTGATCAGAAAATGATCCGACCAAATGCAGGACGTGATGGACTTAATAGCCAGGGAGATGTTTTGAGACCAAATTTGATCTAGGCTATGCCCTTTATCATGGGTTGGAAGATGGATATGTTGGGTGAGGTTCATGTCCAGGAGGGTTTCTTTCAGCGTGGCTGCCTGAGGGTCAGACTCAGCAGAGTCCAACCAGAGGTTGAAATCTCCCAGTAGCACGATTTTATTGTGGGAAATTATCAAGGGGGCAAGTTGTTCTGCAAGGGATGCCGTAAATGTGGGCATATTTTGAGGGGGCGGTATAAGAGGATCAGAAGTAGTGATCCAGAGTTAGTGTCCAATTTAAAAATCAGGTTGTCTTATCCTGTTAGATCAAAGGATGGTAAGGAAGAGACTTTATGGGAGCTGCGAATGATCGCAGCGACCCCTCCGCCTCTTTTGCCGACTGGTCTGTCGACATGCAGAAAGTAGTAGTTTGAGGGGACTGCAGCTAAAATATCAGGCAGGGATCCCACATTAAGCCAGGTCTCTGAGAGAAATAAAAAGTCTGGTTGTTCGGCCTGGAGCAATCAGTGTCCATTGTAATAAAAAAATAGTGCTCACCCACCAGATAAAGCCCACCATGTTACGCCGCGAGTGCAGAATCCAATCCGGAGGGGCGAGCCGAAAAGGAGACCGGGAAGGAACAAACAAGCCTCACTTTAAATAGAAAGCGAGCGTTTAGCATAAAGTGTGACACGCGCCAATAAAAAGCATGGGCAGAGCTTCCACTCCACTTCCAAAATCGCCTCGATTTACAATAGAACTTGCAGAGCGAGCAGCACATGCGCTGCAACGCTAGGTGAGCCCTAAAAAACATTGTGAAATACAGCCCCCACCTGTGTTATCTTTATCCAGGACCATGCCGCCTTTGCTTTTCTAGCCATGTGCGCCCATTCCATCTTAGCAATAATACACCTTCCCTGCAGCAAGGTATTTTAAGTGACTTTACATAATGCGTACTAACCCTAAAGTGTTGTTGAAGTCCTTTACGAATTGTATCACTCTACACTGGAACCCATGGTTATCAATTATGGATTGTTACTGGAATACGTCTTGTGCTTTGAAGCAACCATCCTATGCATTTAATGCAGTTTCTTGTGGTAGCATAGATTAATAGGCGGTAGGTGCGATCAATAGGGTCGGGAAAGGTTGAGTTCATGCCAGTTGATGATTACTCTTTTAATCTAATACTGAGCCACATTGCACCACTCATTTGCATTTTTTGTTTGTTTTATATAGTGCGAAATTGACCCGAAGGTATCAGAGCACTTAACATGAGCAATAGTTACATTACAGACAGGCACATTCATTTTTTGTTAGGCATGGGGAGATTAAGTGATTTGCCCATAATCACAGGATGTTGAGCGTCCTTATCGAGACTCAAACCCTGTTCCCCAGCTTCAGGGTCGAACTCCCTAGCCATTAGACCACATCCTCTTTTTAAGACTGTGGCCCAATGTTGTGCCAGTGAATCATTGCCAAGTGGCTTTTCAGCTTTAAGTCCCAATGGTCGGTGTCCTCTGCTTTTTCACGTTCAGTTTGAAATCCCAGGGCCGATTCATATGCTGCAATTTTTCACAGATGCCTTGCTTGCAAAGGGAGCAAAACACAGTTATCCTATTCTATGTGAGGCTCTATCTATCCAAGGGTCTCAAACCTTTTCTGTAGTGAGAGGTACTTCAGAGCAATAAAAAACATAAGCTACTTGTGCATTATTACCATAAGCCCCCACACACAGCCTAACTGGCTTAAAGTCTATTGTCCATACAGCCAGATTCTATGGTCTGAATAAAATACTTCTCCTCTGGGCACTACGAGAGGGCTGCAATGTGTGTTGGAGAGAGTGTGGTGTTTGGGGATGTACAAACGTGGGCGTTTGAATGTTATTGTGTGTATGAGTGACTGAGAGACTGTGTTGTATGTACTTGATGTACAGGACATACCTTTCATTATATGTGGCACTGTTAAATGTATAACACAAATGGGAGAAATGTAAAGTGCAGATAAAATGTTCTCTAAAAATTTTCTTTTTGCACTTTAAATGTCTCCAACTTAAAGTAATGGCTGTTTGATTGTACTTATAAATATGACACTGTTTTGAGGGGAAAAAGAAGAGTTAACTTTGTTTACGTGGATGCCATAACATTCCTCATTTATATGTTTTCCTATTTCCAAATGTCACATTACAAACATCAAGATTCTTGCTCCTAGTGACCTGTAGACATGGTACCAAATTAATAACATAAAAATACATATGTTTGTATGGAAGTAATTTTAAGTGAATAAACTTACTTCATAAAACATTACAAGGTATTTGGCTTAATTGAAAGTGGAGAAAGACATCAATAATCAGTGTTTCATATAAAAAAGTTATCTTCACTTTAAATTTCTGCCATTTGGAAAAAAATGACTTTTTCAGTTATAAATATGGCTCAGTGTCTACTGACCACGGGGAGCAAAATGCCTGCTGCTTGTAAATGCAAAACCTTGAAATGGGAGAAAAATAAAAGTCATTAAGGTAACTTTTCATTTTTTTTAATCTCCTTTTAAAATAATGCAGAAACCTCATTTTGCTCTCATGCTCCAATATGGAGTTGACATGGACGATTATTGAAGAATTAAATACTTCACCTGTGTAACGCAGCCTGACCCATAAATCTGACTAAGCACCGCTCATCATCAGGCTTTGCTATCTGCAGTCAGATGATGATAATGTAAAGTAAACACAGCCTTCTCTTAATGTTAAAAGAAAAATGTGACCCTGTGCTTATTTAAAAACGAACTCAAGGCTGCGAGCTACTTTGAAGGTGTCTGGGAGCTACCAGTAGCTAGAGTTCGACAGGTCGGAGACACCTGTTTTTTAGCCTTAGCAAGCTATTGTAAATTTTACCACTCCTAAGACACACAGAATTAATGTGGGAGATTTCTTTTCTGACACTGAGTCCTAGTTGCACAGCAGAAGAACTTATTGCTGTATACTTTTTTATTGATTGCAAGGGAAAAGGGCATGCATTACGTAGACCATGAAGTAGTTATTAAAAGCAATGAAAACAGCTAAGCAATCAATATATTCTGACATGAAAGCCCATTTCAAATAAACGGGGGGTGTTTTTTACACATGAAGCAGTCCACATACCACCCTGTGTGCAAAACACAGACTTAATGAAGTGTTTTCTGCAGCTTTTTCGTTAATGGTGCAGGAAGGGAAGGGCTAGACTGGTACAGCCTGCAACAATGCACTTGTGGCCACCTTAGTTCTTTTAAAATTGAGTAAAACATTGGCATAGAAGTTTCCATGCATTTAATGAAATGGCTCCTAACTAATATTGACTACCACTTTTGCTGGAGATCTAAATTGCACCATAGAACCACTGTTTGATATGGGAGACACCTGGAGCATGGCTGAGGACTCTGTTTGGGGCATCCCGACTTAAAAGTGGCAAAGAGGGCAAAAGCAACAGAGGCGGCAGTGTCTTGGGTGGCATTCTGCCTAAATAGGGGATTTCGTGCATGTAACGGCCGCTCAACCTCGGACACTAAAGCAAATTGTACTTTCGACAATGGCCAGAGGCAGAGCCGCATTGACTATATCTTGTTGAATATGGAATATTGGCCGCTACTAATTGACATGGCAGTATTACAGTGCCCGGAAAGTGACCACAACCCGCTGTTACTGTCATTAAAAATACCAGGTCTAAAGAGACAGGAGGAGTCCACCGCCTCCTATACAGGGGATGCTCTACTAACTAACGATAGGAGGAGACTGAAATGGCCCGGGTCATGGAGGATAAGTTTCTATGGGACAATATTAATACTGTGGCATATAACGTGTATAATGAAATGTCGCAAATTGATTTGTTGGGGGCAGACTCTGGTTTGGCTAACAATGTGATGGGACTACATACTAGATGCTTTGACCAGCTAAAAACCCTTCTTTCCCTCCCGTGCCGAAATGCTTCTACTAAAATAAATCCCTTGCCCCAGAAATGGTACAATAGGAAATGCAGGGAGGCACATTCGGCTCTTATTTCAGTCATTAAATCACGGGACATGGTCGCAGTTAAGGTTGCCAGGCTCCATTACAGGAAAACCCTTAGGGAAGCTAAACGGGAGTGGGAAGATAGGTTCTGGTCTGATCTTCTGGAGGCATCTACCTCAAACAATCAAAAAAAGTTTTGGGATTTAGTTAAATGGGGGAAAAACTCGGACTCCTCTACCCCGGGAAACAATGTGCCCCTTGAGGATTGGGTATTATTTTACTCTGCCCAATTTAGAGCCGATGACCCCGAAGCTATGAATCCCTCGGGCAAGATACTCTCGTTGATCCCCCATGGGGAAAAATTAATCTTTACAGTTGCTGAGGCCGAGCTGGCCCTGGCCTTGACTCTCCGAGGGAAAGCCCCTGGTATGGATCTGATCCCGGCGGATTTATTTAAATCCAACCCCGCCTTGTGGCTCCCGTACATAACTATGATAGCCAACTCCCTAGCCCACGGAGCCACAGTCCCGAAATCGTGGAAGGGTGCTGAAATAGTCCCGATCTATAAAAAGGGCGATAAGTCCATCCCAGGAAATTACCGCCCTATCAGTTGGATCGATTCGATTCAAAAGATTATAGCACGCATGGTCTTGGGACGGGTCCAGGGATGGATTGAAACAGAGGGCATCCTATCTCCCATGCAGGCGGGCTTCAGATCGGGAATAAGCACCATAGATCAGGTGTTTAGACTCTGCCTGATCTATTGGAAGGTGGTTTGGCTCGGCGGCGGTACCATCTTTGCTGCATTCATTGATCTGAAGTCCGCCTTCGACCTGGTGCCAAGGGATAAACTGTGGGGTGTGCTGAAAAATTTGGGGTGCCCATTAGAACTACTAGACCTCATTGTTAGACTCCATGAGGACAACTATGCGAGGGTAAGGTGGGGTGGCCAGGGACAAGTGACGGAGACATTTCCCGTAACTCGAGGTGTCCGCCAGGGGTGTGTTCTGGCCCCAACACTCTTCCTCCTTTTTATTGATCAAGTTGTTAAATTCTTCATGGATACCCCCACTGACGCCCCAATGTTGGCTGGGATGAGATTCCCCCTCCTCATTTTCGCAGATGACACTTTACTCCTCTCAAGAACACGTAGCGGACTCCAGCGGGCTTTGGACCGCTTCGAGGAGTACTGTGCCATCAACAACCTGGTGGTAAATGTGGGGAAAACGAAGTTCATGGTTTTTACTAAAAATCACCCAGTCAGGAGCTCCGTGAGGTTGAATGGAGTAAACCTCGAGCAGGTTGATACCATGACCTACTTAGGGGTTACCCTTGACAGCCGTCTGAGATGGAAAGACCAAATTAACATTCAACATCTCAAACTTGCAAGGCTGACTGGTTGCCTCGTTAAAGAGCAAAAGGAATCGACCACAAAGCGGGTCCTACCGGCCCTCAAGATCTATGATGTTAAAATCTCCACCGCCATTTTATATGGCGCTGATCTTTGGGGCCATATGGACCTGCTTAACCTATTCAAAATCCAATGTAAGTTCCTTCGCAACTTAGTAGGTCTTCCACAGTCGACCCCTTCGATCCCCCTCTGCCTGGACCTAGGTTCCCCTCCGATCAACGAGATGGCTAGATTTAGGCTGGTGGCCCTGTGGAGACGTATATGGACGTCCCCAGATCTATCTCTTTTTGCAAGGGAACTGGCTGAAGTTAGGTCTATCACTGGATCTGGGAAAATCCCATGGTTTTCTGCTGTAAAAACCATTCTTACTGATATGGGCTTGGAACACCTTTGGTCATCCCCACAATCCAACGCTTTTCCCTCCAAAGATGAGTTCAAATCCCTGTATTGGGCCACGACCCGTCTAAAAAGAGTTCTACTCTCTAACAAAAACAGCCTCACAGGCAGGTTTCTAACATTCAAACTTGACCTATTGCGAGAGCCCTACTGGGACATAATAACTAGACCGCTAGACAAAAAGCTGTACCATCAGTTTAGAGTGGGTTCCTTGCCTCTGAACTCTTTCTCAAATAAATGGACCACAGGGTCATCATCCAACTGTAAATGTTGTCCAGGTCATAACGAATCTGAAGGACATTTTCTTTTTGCTTGTCCTAGATATGCTGCACCCCGAAAGAAATGGTTAAAACCTCTGTTTCAAAAATTACCATTCAAAACATCAACGGAAGCCATTTGGGCGCTTAAGACCAATACCTCCGAACTTTTTGTTGTATGTCTGGCAAAATATTTGGGCTGGGCTTGGCTTTTAAGGCTAAAAAAACATGCTATAGCTTCCTGGCCAACCACAATGGCTCGCAATCTGATAGAATCTGATAGAATATGTACCAGTTTAAACCATTTGTGATTAGAATTAGCATTTTCCATCTGCATTCCTTGTACACTTGCCAAGAAAGGGCTCACTGACCATGAATACGAACTGTAGCGTCTTTCTTTTAACATAATTCATCCTCTTATAAATTATGCAGGTTCTTCATTAATTGACATTTAATTCTTTTTTTATTCATTTTCTTCTTCTTTGGATTTGTTTTAAATGTTTTTTTGTGCTTGCCTTACGATGGTTGTTTATTTCTCTATTTCGCTATTTTTGAACAGTATTTTGTTTAAATTTATTGAATCAATTGCTTACCTTTGTATTTTAATGTGTCTTTTATGATTTGTCAAAAATCGAAATAAAGACTTGAAACCTGAGAACCTGACTACCACTTTTCCTTTTTCAGGACTGGGAAGAAAGGAGGAGGCAAAACATTGAGAAAATGAACGAAGAAATGGAAAAAATTGCAGAGTATGAGAGGAATCAAAGGGTAAGGTTGTGTGCTGATTAACATTGTTGGAGCCATGCGCTTTCGCTTGAACTGATCAAAATTAAACTTTTCTTTGCTGAGAAGGGTTGTTTAACGTAATTAAAATATTTTCCGATGCCTATATTTTTCTTGCAAATCCACGAGGTTGTAGGAATATAAAATATAGGTAGGCTTTGATGTCCAGGTTATTTCTTGGACTGCAGTATTTGAGAATCGCTCTGTAGTATGTGTCAGACTCTATCGTATTTGCTTTCATCAGTGTAATCCTTAATCTCAACTAAGCTTCAGTTGAGGGCTGATTATAGTACCAGACATGCATTTTGAATTAAAGCAGCCATCTTAAAAAGGTGATGGTGATACATAATTGGTTGACAGAAATCCACACCACTAACGCTCCCTTCATTGCCTAAAATCCTCCTAGACCATCCAGCCTGGCATCTCGAGAAAGGGGGAGACACTGGTGACTAAGTTTGTTTCTTCTTTGTATCTAAGCAAACCAAGGGCCTGAACACTGGCACAGTACAGTTAAACTTGGTGTGTCTCCTTACCCACTCACTGCACACCAAAACATTGACTTTCTCAGACGATGGATGTTCTCCACTGACACTTGCACACTCCTCCTCTCTCCAATGATTCTAGCAATATATACCCCTACTAAATATGTGAGGTGTATCGCCCTTGACCCTAGAAAATCCCTAAACTTTTCAAGCTGACTATTCATTTCTTTGAAGTTGCATAATTTTCCTGTGTTCTTATGCCTTTGTTTATCCTATTACTACCTTCTCTTTGTAGTACTTGTTTCATCTTGCTTTGTGATGTGCAGTGCTGGTTTAGCTTTGTGTCGGTTAGAAAACCATTCAAAATGTATTCTTAAAACAAAAAATGCAGTTTTAAAAAGATGTACAGTCCCTGTGCCTGTTTATGTATTTGAGTTCAAAGATCTTTTAGTGATTGCATAAATAATGCGCTTTCAAGGAATTTCCAAACTGTGAACATGTGGTATTGACACAGTTGTGCATGTTCTTATATTTTTTAAGGACGGTGTACGTGAAAAGAATCCTTTTAGAAACTTCTTGGATGACCCACGACGTTCTGGTCCCATTGTGGAGGTCGACAGAAAAGAGGGAAGCAGACGACATGTTCGCAACTGGGGTGGAGCAGACTTTGATCGAGTCAAAACGGACATTGAGCGTGAGAAAGGCTCACATGTATGTTGTACGCATAAAGCAGGTCCCCTCATTTAGTATTTGTAACATTTGTGAAATGTCTACACTAAGTTAAAGATATTTCGGATGTGTGTTTGCTATCCCTAGCATCCTTGTTATCCAGTGTTTATTCAGTAGCAGTAGAATATTTTTATGAACATATGGGATCTCTGGTACTCACGTTGTTTTCTGTATTTTAAGGCTTTTTAATGTTAAACATTTTGCAATAAGGCAACATTTTTTGGTAAAACACACATGCTTGCATCCACACCTACGTGTGACGAATGGGAACAGGTTTGCATCAAATTGTAAAGCGCTCTGATATCCTTCAGGATCAAGTTTGCACTATATAAAACTTTATAAATAAATAAAAATATAAATTATTTAAAAGTTCATTAACACGCCACTGGTTTACAACTTTTCCTTCTCCATTATGGGATTCTTCCCAATATCATAACTTGATGGAATTATCAATGCCATAGATGTGTTTACCTTCATAGATCCCCATTGTTGTTGAATGCATCCTTGCCAAGGTAGTCAACAATGAGATGTCTCTATGTTCTAACAAGTCGCCTGACGTTGACAACACACTCCACATCCGGAATACCTAATTATTACTTTTTCCGCTCCAGTTCTTCTGACAAATGTATTCACCCCACCTGAACAACGTGTCCTTCAGATAAAGATGACCTAGCCTTCCATCAGAGGCATCAAGTGGAGATTCTCCATTGGACTTAAGCAAGAAGTGACTCAGTTTACACCCCATACTAACCTTTCCTAGGTCAGGAAGGCCTTTCTTGATAACTGCTCAGTGCCTTGCAGGGAGAGGCTTGATTCCGCAGATTACAAAGATAAAGACTAAGGGCCTGATTTTGATCTTGTTGGATGGGATACGCTGTCACAAACGTGGTGGCTATCCTGTCTGCCGTATTACAAATGCCATAGGATATATTGTATTTGTTATACGGTGGACTGGAAATGCTTCACGTTTTTGACAGAGTATCCCCTCCACCACGATCTAAATCAGGCCCCAAGAACCTTTGTCACCACCAAATATGGAGCAGGGGAAATAGTCTGTAGGTTATAGTAAAACTTTATTCGGTTTCAATTTTCAGCAAACCATAAAAGTACATACAAAGTCATACATTGGTCAGAAACAGCAAAGAATTAATGTTCAAATATAAAATAGCAGTTTAGTAAAAGAAACGCACCAATACGAATTAAAAATGTACCAGGAATACAATTTAGAGATTCTTTCTATGTCTGATACAAAATGAAAAAACCTAACAATGGGGAAGGCTAAGGAATCAAGCTCTAAATGTTGAAGAGCCAAGAGGGCGGGCGACAAAGGCGTATGCCGATTTGTTTTTAAAATAGGTAGTAGATAGCATTTTCTCTGCTCTAGATAACATTTGCAGAAAAGAGTCGTGTAATGTGGATTGGGGGAAATACCAACGCATGGGCACGGGATGAGGAGCTGTGATCAATCATTTGTTTGAGGGAATGTGGTTAGCCTAAAGATTATATCTAACCTGAATCTGGTCAACAAGAATCTGTCATAATTTGTTAGGTACCAGGTTAGATCTGGTTGGATCAGCAGTGACATTTGGATCGATAAAGAGTGAGTTGAAGTTTTGCGGGCTACATCAGACAAGCGGAGCTCTGCTAGATGGGATAAACATTTTGTTTTCAACACTTTCCTGCTGATGTTGCCCATTTCTTGGGGGTTCAGGTAGAATTGCTCCAGGCCCATATCGATCAGAAGGTTTTTTTACATAATGCAGGCATCCAATCTTAGAAACATTTTCTAACTGAAGACAATCCCTCACTGTGCTTTGCGAAAAATGCAACTTTTCCGAGGCCCAAATGCGGTGCCACAGAAGAATGGTCTCTGCCTTAATAAGATCGGTAATATAAGGCAGGCCCAGTTCAAGGTGGGAACTAAACGTGGATGTTCCCGGAGGGACCGCAAGAAGGAACCTCAAAAAGCTGTTCTCCACTTTTTGTAGTGATTCAACCTTAGCATGTCCCCACACCCCGCCCCATAAGTGGCCGTGCTGATACATTTGGCCTGGTTTACTCGTATCAGTTTCTCGGGTGCTCTTTTTCCCAATCTCTGGGTAAACTTTACCAGAGCCATGGTAGATTTTTGGAACTAGTTTTCTGGCCTCAATGGTTTGCTTCCAGGTGCCTTTTTCATCAATCAGTATTCCCAAGTATGGATATGTGGGGGTGTTCTCTACTCTAGAGTTATTATTATAAATCTTCATCCCTTTGCCTCCTCTTTTACCACAGTTCATAATAAAAGTTTTTGTAACGTTGATTTTTAAATCCTGGTTTGCCATGAGCCAGTGGTAGTGGGATAAAGACTGCTGGAGTTCGATAGAAGTGCGGGCTATTATCACAGCATCGTCTGCATAAAGGAGGGCGGGGATCGGACATTGCTGAATTAGGGGTATATCCTTTGCCCCCTCCAGCATGGCTCTTTCTAGGCAGTTGGTGTATAAGATAAAAAGAAAGGGGTCCAGAACACAGCCCTGTCAAACCCACTCTTTTGATTCGGTCAATTCACCCCCAGTGCCGAGTCTCACTCTGGCTGTGGCGTTAGAGTACATTTCCCACAGGAATTTTACTAACAGGTCGTCAACTCCCAGGTCAGTTAGTATGGCCCATAATATTTCTCATTTTACCCATTCCCAAAGTGGGGCCTGTTTTAAACGAGTTGATTCTGAGCCTCCATTTAACTTTGGCTAACAAAACTGTCTCCCCTATGGTCCCCTTGAAACCTACCTTCCATGAAAATGGGGCATCTACTTGTATTGATTTCATATTATTAACAAGCACTGCTTCTTCCACTATTGTAAATTTTCAAACGCATAATTCTGATTTTAGTGATCATTTTCCGATTTCAATATCCCTCTCCCTTCTTATATCAGGAAAAAGGTATAAACGGAGGGATATCTATCGAGAAGAAGCTATAAGCCTGGGTAGAACAAATGGTTATACTGTAAAGTGGACAAAACTTGACCCACTACTAACAGAAAAAGTTGTAAAGAACTCCCAGACTGAAATTAATATTTGTTTGGCTGATTTATCTTCACCACAGGAGATCGTTGATAATTTTCTGTTAGTTACCACTTCTATCCAAAAAGCTATACCTATGGATGTCAAAAGAATAACAAACAAACAGCCCGGTTGGTTTAATTCTACTTGTACTAAAGCCCATTTCTCAGTGTATATCTTCCTCCTATAGGAGATGTCTGTGCAGAAATGGAATAGAGGGATGATTTCTCAAATGCTGCCTATCGGGTAATGAGGAAAAACCATGAATTCTAGACTTATTATTATGGGGATTCTAAAGCAAGAATTCTCGGCTATAAATGTGGTTGAGATGGAATAACTTCTAGGCAATAGAAGGGTAATTGGTGAGTGGGTGTTTTAAATTTAATGGTGTTGATAATGGAGGACGTTGTTTAACACCACTGTTGGGGAGTAACTGATTTATGACACATTTTATTTTTCGCCAAAGGTGTCCCAGCAAATGAAAAATGGATAAGCCTTTTTTTTTTTTTTGTATTGACAATACCCCCTTAAGACGTGAGCTGTGACCAATGTTTGCTGACTTTTTTATATTGATAGCCATGTAGACAGCCATCTTAGACTACAAATTCAGGTAATAACTGCAGTGAAATACAGCTATGTGGGACTGTGAAGCAAATTGTGCTCCAAGTATATCAGTGAGCACATAGACTTTAGTGCACTTGAAGAGAACAGTTGGCATTGAAATATAAACGATGGAAATGTACTTTTTGTTTATAACAATTTAGTATTGTTGATAATTGAAAATCAACATTCCCGCAAGATAAGGGTCAAAAGCCCTATGGGATTGCCTGTGTTCGAGGCATGTGGGCTGCTGAATTCATATCTGTGCATAGATCGCCGCCTAGTGTTGGGTCCGGATGATTGCACATTGTTGTCCTGGAAGAGTCTTCGAAGTATCACGAGATAGGTGGCTCCTCCCCTGGACTACAGTGCGCATGGGCATCGACTCCATCCCCAGATTGTTTTTTTCCGCCATTGGGTTCGGATGTGTTTCGGTTCCCTCTGTCTGAATCGATAGTTGTTTAACTTTCTTTACTTGAGACCAAAAGGTCTTTAGGACTCGCGTCGGTATTGTTTGTCGTTCGGGTTGGTTTATTCATCGGCTCCGATCACCTGCTGCCCTTCCGCGTGCTGTCGGCGTGGGCGGGCCTACACGATGCTCAAGACTACTTCAACATGGAACGAAGTCCATTTAAGAGGTGCCCAGTGTGTGCCTCAAAGTACCCGCACATCGACGTGCACCCAGTGTGCAACAAGTGCTTGTCGCCGGACCACGACGAGGCCAAGTGTATGGCCTGCTCCAAGTTCCGGTCGAAGAAGACTCTCAAGCTACGTCGGGCCGCAAGACTGCAGGCCCAGAGGTCGGCACCCCCACCAGCAAACATCTTTGAAGAAGATGTTGACGACGACACCATCCTGAATGTTTCGGACTCTAACCCGGCGTCGGAGGGCGAGGAAGACTACGACACGGGAGACGAAGAGTTCGAGGAAGTCGTCGAGGAGGTAGGGGACGACGACGGGGCCATTGCCACCGTAGAGGATAGCTCGGAAGAGGAGCATCCTCATACTGACTCCGGGGCCAAACCCCATCATAAGGCCCAGGTCGAGGGATCGCCTTCGGGCCTTACCCAAGACCTCAATACTCGTCCCACGGCCCCGCCTACGGGCCCAGCCACAGACATTGGCGATGCGCCACTCCCGGTACAGAAACCGAAAGTGAAGCCATCGGGGTCAACACCATCTGTATCGAAACCGAAAGTGCAAGTCGCACTGGTTGGATCAAAGGCTCCAGAGGCCTCGGCGCCGAAGAAATCCAAGATGGCCGCCGAGCTCAAAAGCCACGCCAAAATGGCCGATCCGAAGACCCCCGTGTCGAAGCCGAAGGCGAAAACGCCCGACGCGGCTGCGTCTGCGCCAAAGCTGGTCGACGCTCTGAAGAGTCGCGTCGACGCCAAGAAGGTCGATGACCATAAGAAGGCCTCAAAGAAGCGTCAGGACGACCCCAAGTCTCTGGCTGCACCAATCCCAGTCGACAAAGCAAAGGGAGGTGCTGTGTCGGCTCCGAAGACTGCGGCTTTGGTCGCCGACCCGAATCCGGACTCGGAGGACTCGCTCGAGCCGGTCCGGCCCTCCCCCTCACTCACCAAGAAGGTCAGGGAGTCCCTTCAGCGTATTCGGGAGGAGGCCGGGGCGCTCGAGCCGAAGGACACTGTGCCGCCTAAGCCTCCACAGAAACCGGCTAAGGCGCAGACGCCGATTCACTTCACGCTGCCGCCGAAAACGGCGCCAAGGCTTTTGCTCCGAAACATGGGGCCGGGGTGCCCTTAAAGCTGGTTTCTACGCCGAAAGCATCCTTGGTAGTGCCGAAGCCACGGCACCAGCCACTAGCGGATGAGGAGCGTCGAGAGGTTGTCATCGACGCCAACACAGGCAAGCTCTCTCTCCTTAAAAGGAAGATCACCCCGGAGCCTGTGTTGGAGCATTTCCACATTCCCCTTAAAAAGAAGTTGGACTCTGCGGGTGCATCTGCCCCTATCCACAAGGTCTGGAGCTCTCACCCACTCACTCTAACGCTGGGGAGGGTGATGGGGACGAGGAGGAGGAGTATACTTATCCAGCATACTCGGACCCAGAGGATGTCAATGAGCCATGGTCTGCTGGGGGCGACCCTGAGGACCCTCAGTCAGGACACGAGCCGCAGCTTTTTGCCGCAAAAACTTCCCCAACAGAGGACTCGGCAGCCTTCAACGCTCTAATTGAAAGAGCTGCAGCCAATCATGATATCGACCTCCACGCAGACCCAGTGGATGTCGATTTTTTTTCTTTTTGACACTTTCTCGGTGGCTGAAAAGACTGTCAAGACATTGCCAATGCTCAAAGGAGTGCTAAAGCATGCGCCAGAGGTTTTCAGGGAGCCCACCCGGGCAAGAGTCATCAATCCTCGTATTGACAAAAAATACAAGGCGGCGCCCACTGATCCAACGTACATCAAGGGACAGTTGCCACTGGACTCTTTGGTTGTCTCCAACGCACGTAAGCGGGCCAACTCCCAGACCACGGGTGATGCTCCTCCCCCAGACAAAGAATCGAAGGTCTTTGAAGCTTCAGGGAAACTTATTGCTGCGCAGGCAGCTAATATGTGGCGCATTTCCAACACGCAGGCGCTACTTGCACGCTACGATAGGGCACACTATGACACCCTAGAAACCCTTCTACAGCACTTACCTGATCAGTACAAGGAGGGAGCTGAGATGTTGATTCAGGAGGGGAAGCTTATCACCAATGCTTCAATTAAGTGCGCTCTGGACGTGGCCGATACCGCCTCGGGAGCTATAAACACTAGCGTGCTACTGCGTAGACATGCATGCCTTAGAATATCAGGCTTTAAACCAGACATTCAGACTACCATCTTAAACCAAACAGTTAATCCAGACCACCTGTTTGGGCCAGAAGTGGATGCCGCCCTTGAAAAAATGAAAAAAGACACAGACACTGCTAAATCTATGGGTGCCCTACAGTCCCAGCAGTTTCGGGGTGGTTCCTTTCGCCGCTCCAATAACAGAGGCACCTCAAGGGGTCAAGCGTCACAATCCACGCAATACTATAAAAGCAACACCCAATCCTCATACACCAACAAGGGTAGAGGTGGTTACCGGGGCAACAACGTCAAAGGCAGAGGACGTGGAAATAACAGCTCCAGGTCCTCCACCGCCAACAAACAGTGACGCCTTGTCACTGCCCCCCGACCACACAACACCAGTCGGGGGGAGACTCCAGCAGTTCCTGCCCGCGTGGAAGTCCATCACCACGGACAGGTGGGTCAAATCTCTTATCCAATACGGTTATTGTCTGGAACTCACTTCCACTCCACCAAACATACCTCCAAAAAACCGTCCTATGTCCGGCGAGCACTTGCACTTGTTGCAGCAGGAAGTCCAAGTCATGCTGCAAAAAGGGGCAATAGAGCTCGTTCCACTGCAAGAAAGGGGAACAGGGGTTTACTCTATGTACTTTCTCATTCCCAAAAAGGACGGATCCCTCAGGCCCATTCTGGACCTCAGGCCCCTCAACTGGTACATTCTGTCAGAACATTTCCATATGCTCACATTGCAGCAGGTTCTCCCGCTGCTCCGGCAAGGGGACTTCCTAGCTACTCTGGATCTCAAGGATACATACTTTCATATTCCCCTGCATCCTTCACACAGGAAGTATCTGAGGTTCACCATTCAAAACCAGCACTACCAGTTCAAGGTTCTGCCTTTTGGGGTCACCACAGCGCCCAGGGTCTTTACGAAGTGCCTGGCGACGGTGGCGGCGCATCTAAGACGTCAAAACATTCACGTCTACCCCTATCTGGACGACTGGCTCATTCAGGCAAAGTCGGAACAGCAGTGCGCCAACCACGTGTCCCACACCATTCACCTCCTGCACAATCTGGGGTTCTCACTGAATTACCCGAAATCCCATCTCCAGCCCGCCCACATACAGCAGTATCTGGGTGCGACGATAAACACTCTGGCGGCCACTGCGCAGCCAAATTCAGTGAGAATCGCCAGTATTCAGACGCTGATCCAAAGATTCAGACCTCAGCACTCGCTTCCACACTACAGCAAAGGAAGATGCACATCAATGTACTGGAACTGATGGCAATCTTCATGGCCTTAAAGGCATTCAAAGTACATCTGTGCAACAAGGTCGTGTTGATCCGGACGGACAACATGACGGCCATGTACTACATTCAGAAACCGGGAGGAACACACTCTCGGCAGCTGTCTCATCTGGCTCAGAGCATGTGGAAGTGGGCCATTCAGAGGAACATTTTCCTGATGGCAGAACATCTCCCAGGCAAAGACTATCAGATGGCGGACCTGCTCAGCAGGCACAGCCACCAAATGCACGAGTGGGAGATACATCCATCAGTACTCCAACCGTACTTCCAAAGGTGGGGTCATCCAGAGATAGACCTGTTCGCCACAAGGGAGAACGCAAAATGCCAAAGCTTCGCCGCCAGGTTCCCACACCCGCAATCACCGGGCAATGCGATGTGGATGAACTGGTCAGGCAGATTTGCGTACGCTTTTCCCCCAGCACCTCTGATACCGCTGGTGGCGCGCAAGCTCAGGCAGCACTCGATGACTCTCATCCTGGTTGCTCCAACGTGGGCTCGCCAACCATGGTACACCACGTTTCTGGAACTTTCCGTGGTACCGCATCAGAGGCTTCATCTCACACCCAGCCTTCTGACGCAGAGCCATGGCGACATTCAGCACCCAGATCCGCAACAGCTCAACCTGGCGATCTGGCTCCTGAAGTCCTAGAGTTTGGCTACCTCAATCTTCCCCCGGATTGCATGGACATCATTCGGGAGGCAAGAAAGCCCACTACTAGAGCATGTTATAAGGCTAAATGGAAGCGGTTTGTCATTTATTGTGCGAACCACAACATTAACCCGCTGGATGCTTCCATTCAGAATATCATCTGTTACCTGTTCCATCTGTACCAGTGCAATTTGGCGTAAACTTCCATCCGCATTCACCTGTCTGCGATGGCCGCATACCTCCAGAATAGACAGCACCTTTCACTTTTCAAAGTGCCTGCTATCAAAGCTTTTCTGGAAGGACTCAAAAGGGTCATTCCACCACGGACACCACCAGCTCCAGAATGGAACCTCAATGTGGTTCTTACAAGGCTGATGGGTCCTCCTTTTGAGCCACTACACTCTTGCGAGCTTCAGTTCCTGACTTGGAAAGTGGCTTTCTTAGTAGCATTTACATCGCTACGGAGGGTTAGTGAGTTGCAGGCCCTCACCATCCAAGAGCCTTTTTTCCAAGTTCATGCTAACAGGGTAGTGCTCCGCACTAACCCTAAATTTCTACCCGAAGTTGTGTCTCAGTTCCACATAAACCAAACAATCGAGTTGCCGGTGTTTTTTCAAAATCCTGAGTCGCTGGCAGAGCGGATGCTCCACACCCTTGACGTTAAAAGGGCCCTAATGTATTACATTGACAGGACCAAGGATTTTAGAAAGACTAAGCAACTTTTCGTTGCCTTTGCATCACACCACAAAGGTAACGCTATTTCCAAGGCTGGTATTGCTAGGTGGATCGTGAAATGCATTCAGATCTGTTACGCAAAAGCTAAACGCACTCTTACAATTCCACCAAGAGCCCACTCCACCAGAAAGTTGGGGGCCTCTATGGCCTTCCTTGGGAACATTCCCTTAGAGGATATATGTAGAGCAGCCACATGGCCTACCACACATACATTTAATAAACATTACTGTGTAGACGTGCACTCTAAGCAGCAGGCAGCTGTAGGTCAGGCTGTTCTCAAGACACTTTTCCAAACTGCTGCAGCTGGCACGGGCGGCCGCCGATAATGGAGGGACTGCTATGTATTCTATGCACAGATATGAATTCAGCAGCCCACATGCCTCGAACTGCAAATGCTACTTACCAGTATGCATCTGTTCTTGGCATGTAGGGCTGCTGACATTCATATCGCCCGCCCTCCTCCCCGGCGCCTGTAGCAGCTGCAGCATTCATATATATGCTCATAGCATGGTCATCACTCACGTAGTTCACTCCATCTCGGCCACAATGGCTAAAAACAATCTGGGGATGGAGTCGATGCCCATGCGCACTGTAGTCCAGGGGAGGAGCCACCTATCTCGTGATACTTCGAAGACTCTTCCAGGACAACAATGTGCAATCATCCGGACCCAACACTAGGCGGCGATCTATGCACAGATATGATTGTCAGCAGCCCTACATGCCAAGAACAGATGCATACTGGTAAGTAGCATTTGCATTCTCCATCGAAGACTGTTCCCAAATCAAGTGGGCTATGGACTAGAGCTAGATATTGTCCTCGATGAACCAAACTAATATTTGTGTTCATTTATTTAAAAAAAATAATTGTTAACACTTTATTTTCAGTTCTAGAATAAACGTCACATTGCATTACAAACACCCATCCGACATGTCAATCAAATCGTGCCTGACAGGTGTATACACAGTGATGTGCGTTAAATTACTCAAATTCATTGCAAAAAAAAAAAGTTTTTTAGATGAATTCCTCTTTTTGTTGTATTTATTATGAATTGTGTTTTAATTTTGTAAATGTGCTTTTATGATATCAAATATCGAAATAAAGCTTTGTTGATTGATTGAAATTACTCAATGTCATGATCCATACCAGCGCTGGGGAAATCCAGCCCCACCCTCCGCTTCCCACCCCATGTCACCCATTATGGAATATAGAACCCGACTAGCGGCATCTCCCACATGCAGCGATGGAACACGGCAGAAGTAAACCTTCCGATGCTGAAATGGAAGTCCTATCACAAATAAAGGAAAAACATCCCTATTAGCCCACCCCCTCCGGCACCACCCCAGCATTCACCTGTGTGGTAGAGGCCCGCCCTGCCCCGCGTTCTCAAAGTAGGGTCTCAGCGGCTCTCAAATGTCACACGGTCGCGACCTAGCTGGCATGAGACCAGCTTATATTTCAGTGTTGGTGTTGCAGTATGCCAGGCTTTCAAGCCAATCCTGCAGCTTAGGGGTAGACTTCCTACCCCAGTGTAAGCAAGATGCAAGCTTCCTGACTTTCTTAGGAATCTGTGTAGTGTACCCTAACAGGGCAATCTCAGGAATGGGAACATTTGGCAGTCCGATTATCTTCCCCAGGGTTGCATGTACCTCTGCCCAATAGGATTTCAAGCGGGGGCATGACCATGCTAAATGTATGAAGTCTGGTACTTGTGTGAACAATGGTCTTGGAAGAGGCACTGAGGGTCCTTCGGTAGCCTGGGCTAAAGTGATTTTTTTCAATAGATTGAATCAAGTGAACAGATTCATGAGGAGTCCTAGGAGGACTAGGTTATTTAGTGTACATGGACACAAGGCTTTGTTACATATGACAACACATTTATTGTCTCCATAAATTAACTATCATATCTTTTACGTAATGTTTTTGGTGCTCGCAAAGGGCTTTAGAAGTGCGTTAAGTGAAGGTGTGTAGGTGACGTTTTAAAAAAAAATATCGCATTGAACAACAAACATAAATTACAAAACTCCACAAATAAATGCAAACGCTAATGGAGTTTTTGTTGGAAAGGTCGACGGCTTTTCGATCTCAAGTTACTGAGATCATCATCAGGACGTGAGCATTGAGAATTAAGTATATAATGGCAGTGTGTGGGCGTCGGAAACGGTCGCAGGGGGATACAGGGTTCGCGTGGTTATCGCTTTAAGAGTTACACATAGCGGTGGCTATTATGTGTCCTGACAGCCTCCTGGTGCATTATTTGGGGCAGCCCGCATGGGTCATAGGGCCGGTGGTGAAATGCCTGGGCATACCGGTGCTTGGAGGTCTGTCCTTGCTAGGTGAGGACTTGAAATTGAAGAGACTGCTCGTTGGTGAGGATCGTAATGACCCGGTTCGATCTGCGGAAAATGTATGAAGTCGGCATGTGGCGCATTACATTTCACGCAAGTGTGTGGTCGTCCAGCGTCTATCCTGTGTGCTAAAGCTGGGGTAAAGTAAGCAAGGCGAAGGAATTTAAAATGTAACCGCTATTGCGACTACTAAGTGAGAGGTCTTTGGTAGCCCCGCAGCACTTGGCCCACTGCTCGTCCATGATGGTGCACCCCGTGTCCGGCACCCAGGCCTGTCTGAGGCCGTAATCGTCCGAAGGCAGCATTTCAGCGCAAGCCTTGTACATTTTAGAGATAAGGTGAGTACCGCCGGGGGACTCCAACACCATTGTAAGTGTGGGTAAAGAGTCTGGCTCAGCCGGGTGTGTGGGGAAGGCAGTGCCCAGCGAAGAATTAATACAGCATAATAGGAATCTCGTCATAAAGTTACAATCGGTGAACCGGGCGTCCTCGTCCAGCGAGAACACATGGGCCCCTGGGAACAGATCTCCTGCTTTTGTAACATCCAGTGTAGCCAATGTGTTCTGTACCAGCCTCTCCCCAATAATGGGGAACCATCTGGCGTTGGATAAGGGCAGGACAGAGGAGTAGAAGTGTGGGGCGCCCGTACACTTTCTCAGCTTACTCCATGCCCAAGCAGTTGAGGACACCGTCTGTATGTTGTGTTTGACTCGCGGAAAGCCAGTAGGAAGCACCTCATGTAATTTGTCAGGGAGCACCAGGTCCGCCTCTGGTCTCAGGAATGGTATGCGTGCATCAGGGTGAAACCGAGCGAACGCATAGTGACACTGTGCCACAAGGTAATAAAGCTGGAAATCTGGCACATTGAACCCTCCCCTCTAGTATGGCAGCGTCATTGTAGTCCAGCGAACTTGCGGTCTTCTCCCACCCCATACCAGCTTGGTCATGAGTGTCTGTAAGGTGCGGAAGAGGCAGTCAGATAGGGGAATCGGGACGTTATTAAAAGAGGTATAAAAATTTGAAAAGTACTACCATCTTCAGAATGGCCACCCGTCCAGCCAGTGACGTGGGCAATCGCAGCCAACGCTCGACCTGGTCCTCCAGCCTCTGGAAAGCCTTTCCATAATGCAAGCAAATGATTTGAGTGGTGTCTAAATGAATATGTATGCCAAGATACTTCACTGAATCCTGGCACAATTCCAGGGGAAATTCGTTCCCATTGGGTAGTGCTTGTTGTGAGTGGGAATATGATTGATTTATGCCAATTGATACCAAGTCCTGAAAACCGTCCAAAGTGGATGATCTCCCTGATAAGAGGGGACAGGTTGATGCGTGGCTCACAGACGTAAAGGAAAGTATCGTCGGCGAATAGAGAGGCGAGTAGGGGACCAGTTTTGAACTGTTGTCCCCTATGGAGATGACCTTCCTGAAGATGTCTGACCAGGGGTCCATGGCAAGGATAAACAAACGCGGGGGCAGCCCTGCCTAGTCCCGCGGTACAGCCGGAAAGGCCAGGGAAGGGTGCCGTTCAGCCGAAGGCGTGACGATTGCTGACTATATAATAAGGAAACCGTGGAGATGAAGCCATAAGGTAGACCCATGCATTGCATCACCTCCACAAGGAAATGCCACTCCAAAGAATCAAATGCCTTTTCGGCATTTATTAACACTGCAGCCGCAGGGACCTCAGGCTGTATTCTGTGCAGGACGGCAAACCACGTACGGAGGTTTAGGGATCTGGAGCGCCGGGGAACGAAACCAGACTGCATCTGAGAAATTTTGTATCCCATTAGTTGCAAGAGTTTATTGGCTAGTACTTTGGCTAGTAGGCGGAAGAATTTACTTCTCTAGTGCCTCCGTGTAGACCTTGATTAACTAAGGGGCCATAATGTCCTTTAAATTCTTTATAGAAATCCCAGTGAAGCCGTCAAGCCCTGGGGCAGATTAACTTCGCAGGGCATCTATGGCCAGTTCTACATCCGTGACTGATATGTGCTCAGCCATAAAGTCAAGCATGTACTTTTCCAGGAATACCAGGGCATTCTCATCTAAATAGGCAGTCTGGGCAGCACCACCGGAGTAAGCCCACGAGGTGTATTAAGTGGTGTAATAGTCTAGGAACTCATCCCTAATGGCCGATGGAGTGGACAGCGTGGCCCCGGAAGCGGAGTGTAGCTCAGTGATGTAGGAACGGCTGTAGGGTGGTTTCAGCATTTGTGCAAGTACTCTGCCAGGATGGTCGCCTTCACCATACCTACGCTCTGCCTGGTATTTCCCCATATATAGTATCTCCCTTTCTGCTGTATCCCTGTACTCAGTCAGTAGGGCGAGCCGTTCCGCCTGGACGTGTGGACTGGGAAGGGAGGCGAGATGCGCGTCCAGCCTAGAAATATCTTGTTCAATGCGGGTCAACGTGTTACGGAGATCACGGAGCACTCCGGTTTATTTGGAGATACATACGCCCCTAATGACTGCTTTGAAACCCTCCCACAGTACAGCTTCTGTGTCCACCGAGCCAGTGTTTATTTCGAAATAGTCCTCAATCGCCTCGCGCACCTCTTTCTTAAATACTTCGTCTAGGAGGGCCCTGCTGGGGAGACGCCATTGTCTTTCATACCCCTCTGGACGTGGGAGCAGGAAGTGCAGGGTCACTGGGGAGTGGTCAGAGTACGCGCTGAGGAGTGTGGAGAGGGAACTATACCAACCCACGACGTGGGGGGAGAGGAGCCAGTAATCTATCCTTGTCCAGGTGCCGTGCGAGCCAGAGAAATGGGTGTAGTTGGTGAGAGTGGGATTGCGCTGATGCCAAATGTCAGCCAATCAGTAATGTGTGCTGAGGGCCATATGGGCACGCCTTGCCCGTGGTTTAGTGTCCGATGCGTTAGATGAACTATCCAGAGTCGGTTCCATTAATAAATTTAGGTCCCCCCCCCCAAGAAGTAACGCCTGAGGATCATGTATCGCAATCCGGGCATCCAGGTCGTTAAAGAAATCTGGGTCGTCGATGTTGGGAGCATAGATGTTAACCAGGGTAACTTTATGGCCATACAGAGTCACAGAGACAATCACATATCTACCAACCGGGTCAAGGGTCAGGGCAATAAGAGTGAAGTATAGCAGTGCCTCTAGCATAAGAACTATAATTGGCAAAATATCTGTGTGTACCCCAGCTGGCACCAAATTGATCCGAATCTGTGGGGGGGAGGTGTGTCTCCTGCAAGTGTATTATGTCAACCCTGTGTCGAAGGATGTAGTGGATCACCTGACTTCTTTTATGGGTGTTATTAAGGCTCCGGACATTCCAGGACATAAGGGAAAGGGCGGCAGGCCCATGTACATTACCTAAATGAGACATTGAGAACTTGTGAGATCATAGTCCTGCCATGGCAGCAATGCGGTTGTAACACAGTAAGCAATGTGCAAAGGAAGTGCAAATTAGAACATTTGAATTTGTACAATCTTCCCTAAAGCCCCCCGCCCCCCACCCAGCCACCTACCCGCACTAAGGTGTCCCACCCCGAACAAAATAACGTACTCTGGAATCCTAACGATCACCGGGCAACTAGCTGAGGACCAATAAGTGGGCCTCAAGAGGTGAAAAACAATTGTACGGATACACCAGAGGGGGTAGCAGCCTAGGACCCAGCCGTCCTAATGCTGCAACAGTGAAAAATATCAAAGCAAACCATTTCCCCAGTTAGAACAATGCAAACCACATATGGAGATGCGAAGTACTCTCATTCAGCGCCAGTGTTTGAGAATAGGTCCGCACTGGCGTCCGAGCTACTGTGATGTGAGGAAGCAATGGCACTTCCCGCCGAGTTCTGCGAGGCTCGCGGCTTGTGTGTGCAGCAGAATTCCTGGGCCTCTGTAGGGGTATCAAATATTCGCGATCTGCCACCCACATCCACCTTCAGTCTCGCGGGGTATAGCATGCTGTATTTGACAAGATTCCGCAACGTAGCCTTTACCCCCAAGAATTTGCGTCGTGCCTCTTGCACCATTGGAGTGAAGTCTGGATTGAATGATAGTTTGGACCCTTGCCATTCAAACGTGACACGTTCTCTTGCCAGGCAGAGCGCTGTGTCCCGGTCTCTAAAGTTCAGCAGGCGTGCTATGATGGGTCTAGAGGGGAGGCCCGGATTTGGCCTGGAACCCAAAGATCCGTGAGCCCGCTCAACAACAAAGCTAGATGTAAAATGCCTCACTCCCAAACAAATCTGTAAGTAGCTTCTCCACAAAGAGGTCCATTCTGCCAGCTGACGTAGTCTCCGGAACCCCCATAATGCTGGAAGTTGTTGCGACGTCCACGAACCTTCAAATCCTCATTTTTTACAGCCACTTCTTTTAGTAGACGTTCTGCTCTCTCCAACCGCTTCAGTGACTGTGCTGTCCCATCTTCCAGATCGAAGACGCGAGCTTCTGCGACGTCTAGGCGTCTGTCGTGACCCTTTACTTTGGCGCCCAAGGATGCAATAGTTTGATCTAAGGAATCAAAACGGGAGTCAAGCGCCTTAAATCCTGCCTTCATTTCTTGCAGCAATGCAGCAACGGAGGCCTCTGGGGCCTCAGGAGGCGCAGTGGCGGGAACCCTCTCTGCCATGCCAGCACTGTGTGTCGCCATGTTTTCACTCACTGGTTTAAAGGGCAAGGTCCGCTGTTTAGGGTCCTTGCGTCCCATACCTTGGACGGGGATTAGTGAGACACAAGGGGGGGGGGGGTGGAACCAGGCAGTAGTGAGGAGCCCAAAGTTAGTGGTTAAACCCCAAGTGTGCAGGCAACAGGCATCCATAAGGCGTGAGGGAGCAGTGTGCAACAAAAGCAAAGGCCGGGTGAGCGCGCAGGCCCACAGTTCAGACAATAGAAAATGGTTCCGATCCTCTGTGATAGCGTGGAGAGGGCTACTCAGCGCTTGCGGGGGCTCAAATGGTGAAGTCTCAGGCATTTGAAATGGGGCCACACAGTGCCAAACTTCTCCGGTAATCATCCCAGGCAGAGGTGCTGCGGGTGAATCCATCATTGTTACATCCATGACAGCCATTTTGCTTCTCCCGGCGCCCCCGGGGTTAATGCAGGCTGATGAGGCCGTTGTCTTGCATCGGGCGGCAGCAACACGCACCTGCCCCCATCGCGGCCGCCGCAGCGGCAGGCCGGCGCCCAACCCCCGCGGCCAAGACCGGAGGGCCCTATCCCCTCCCGGGCTCCAAGGAATAGAACGACGGGGGCGGAGCGGCAAGTCCAGCCGCTGCGGCAGAAAGGGAGAGCAAGGGGGGACAATGCAGCGATCGCGTGCCCGTCTCACCAGTCCTGCTGAGTCGCGGCCCTGCGAAACTCTCCAGCGGCAGCAGTCGGGAATCCACACCGCGCCCAGGAACGCCGGTCACGGCAGAGCCGGCCGGACCCACACTGCCTGCAGCACGACGATACTCTGCATTTGATGGTCGCAGAAACACGGGAACCAGCCCGCCGCATGTCGCTCAGTTTCCGGCTTCAGGTACCCAGTATTGTGGTGCCGAATGAGAGTATAATGTGGGGGAAATTGCTCTTGAGGCCGGCTTTGCTCCTGAGCTTCACTCGCTGGCGGCCATCTTTGCCGCCGGCTCGGCCACACCCCAATATTTGTCTTCATTTATTCTGAGGAAAGCTAAAAGAAAACACAACAAGTACAACTAGTAGTTGGTGGCAAAAATATTTGGCAAATAAAATCTCGGCAGCAATGTAGAGTATCTATTGAGAATTGAAATAAAGTAGTTGCCCGTAAGAATGGGCATGTAATATTGGTAAATCTTCATCCACTCTTCTTGAGAATGAGGTGCCCTATTACTTTGTTCCTTTTCTTAAACCCTTCCTAATAATGGAATAAGGATACGGAGTACCCCTTACACATTTTCAATGTCATTTTCACCCAAACAGAATGATCTCCTCTAATGATGTGAAGAAGATGTCTTTTTTTTAACCGCTTTTTCTAAAATCCTGCCCTTAGAGTCTACTGGAGAACGTTTGTGTGAGCTGTATTTAAAAAAACTATGGCTTGTGTTATAGCAAATTCCCATACATTGTTGCTTCTTGCAAAGTTTGTGTGATGTTTTGTAATTATAATCATTAATCTTCGTATACAAAAGTAAAAAATGTGTATTTAATTTTTTATTTAAATTCACTCTAAGTGAAATAGCCCTTGATTAATATAATCTGCATTTGACATGAGTGTTTTGTCTTTGACTCCTCTTCAGGGTAGACGACCTAACCCTAGAAATGCTGGTGACATGACCCTGTCCATGACTGGCCGGGAGAGGGCAGAATACATGCGTTGGAAGACTGAGCGTGAACAAATAGACCAAGAGCGGCTGGCACGGCATCGGAAGCCAACTGGGCAGTGGCGAAGAGAATGGGATGCAGAGAAAAATGAAGCTATGTAAGTGTTGAATTCTTTAATAGCAAATAACCTATTTGTTAAGTTAGGTTAAAGTTCTTGAAGAGTGCTTGTTGGGTAGGCCTGCTTCTTGATGCTAGCATGGAACTTGCTAAATATTTCATTGATTTGCAATCTATTAGAGGAGTCTAAAGGAATGACGAAAGATATATCAAAAGATTAAAAAAAAACAATTATTGGACAACTGTACACATTCAAAGACCTATTCAAAAGCAACAGAACCAGATTTTTAAAATGCAATGCTTTCCAATACCTTAATGCTGACTTCAAGAAACTCCTCACAGCTTTACTCACAGTTGGTTAAGCTAACATCTTTAAGAAGAACAACGCTGGATTCCATTTAACAAAGTCGTTCCCTGTAAGCACAGGTATCCAAAATGGTCATTGTTTATCAAATCTGCAAAAGCGAATGAGAAAAGGAATTGTAACATGGACAAACTGCAGTGGCCCCCTGACAAGGGCCCTGGCAAACACACATGTGTGTGTGTGTGTGTGTGTGTGTGTGTATATATATATATATATATATATTTTTTTTTTTTTTTTTAATGAATCAAGCACTGGTCAGTGGCAAACTCCTCTCCCTTCCCCAACCAAAGCTGACAGTAGTGACAGATGCAGCTGGAATAGGGTGCCCATCTGGGAGAGTTGGAGATCACAGATCTCCTGCGGAGTCCCTGCTCCATTTAAATCTTTTAAACCTGAGGGCCACCCGCTTGATCTTCCTGGTGGTGAACCACCTGGCTTGATCATTGTATGTTCAGTCATTGGCACCTAGTGGATCACAAGTGACAGGTACATCTGGAGGTGGTGTGAGCTCTCTTCCATGAATGGGGAGAACCTTGGCTTCATCTGTTCTCCAGTACAGAGAACATGCAATGCCCGCATTTCTGCATGCTGGAGTTTCCAAGGCGTCTCTCCCTAGAAGTGCTACGCCTTGAGTAGAACTCTGGCTCCTGTATGCCTTTCCGCCAATTCCACTCATGCCCTGAATTCTCAAGATGGTCAGAACCGACAAGGCCTCAGTTATCCTAGTGGCTCCAAGTTGGGCATGGCAAGTATGGTATCCAGAACTCCTGGGCTTCAGCATCTGCCCTCCGATCAGGCTGGCCCTCTGGGAGGATTTCTTGTTGCAGCAGAAGAGGCTGGTTCTACACCTGAGCCATCGCCCTCTCCTCCTTCATGCCTGGAGATTGAGCTGCGACAGCTGAACACCTTTGACCTTCTTCCAGAGGTGATTGATGTTATCTTAGCAGCCAGGCATACTTTGACTAAAATTGTATGCGCCTGTCATTGGGACAGATTTGTGGCTTTGGACGACAGATTTGTGGCTGGTGTAGTTCTCAGCATACTGACCCCCTTCAGGCCTAGTTGTCTGACATTTTGTTTGTTTTGTCTCTGGCACAACAAGTGCTAGCCCAGGGCACAGTTGAAGAGTACCTTTCGGCTCTTTTGGCTTTTGTGCAGTTTCTGAATCAGCCTTTTTTGTTCAATTCTCCTGTTATGAGATTTTTTAAAGGATTTAAACATTTGTTTTTTCCATCTCCCTTTGTCATGCTACAGTGGGTCCTTCACTTGATGCTCACCTTTCTAATGTGCAACCCATTTGAGCTGCTTCACAGCTGTCCCTTGTGGCTCCTCACCCTCAAGACCGTGTTCCTCGATTCCGTAGCAGTAACGTCCGTGCTGTGTGCGAGTGACCTTCAAGCTCTCTGTGCCCACCTGACGTGCACCTTCTTCCCAGCCAAACTGGTTCTACAGACTCTGGTATTGTTTTTACAAGTGTTGTGATGCTGTTCCACGCTGGAAAAACCATCATTTTGCTGGCATTCTGTGCTCCGCTTCACGCTTAGAGACTCCATTGCTTGGACCCAAGTAGGTGCTGAGTTTCTACATACATCCTTACCAAAGACCAACGGGTAGAGGATCAGCTCTTGTTGAGTTCGCTGGAGCAACAAAATGGCAAGGCTGTGCAGAAAAAACTATCTCACACTGAATCATGCTCTGTATTGAGATCTGCTATGCACTGGCTGAAAAGCAGACTCTGGAAGGACTACATGCTCATTTTGTCAGGGCCAAGGCTGCTACCACAGCGTTAGTCTCTGTCCTAGACATCTGCCAGGTGATTGTGGGCTTCCCTCCATACGTTCCCGAAGCATTATTGTCTGGACAGTCGGACCTGTCGAGAGGGACATGGGGCATTTCACCCGCTCGGTTCTGCTGCACTTTCAGGTAAAGCGAACAGCAAGTTTGGTGTAGTCCCCTCTACATATAGTCTGAAACAAGAAGTCACATGGTTTGCCATATAACTAGGGGCTACATCCCAGAGCCTGAACTGTGGAACCATACAATGAGACCTGGTTGTGGTGACTGTGCCCACTCCTTGTCTCATTAGCTGGAAGAAACTTGGCCATTTTCTCCATCTTGTTTTAAGAACACAATCTCCCATTCAGATGATCAATAAAACGGATCTTCTACCAGTGCTTTGAAAGTTTATTTTATAAATGTATGGTAGATATACAATCCATCATGTACAGGCCTTTGTAGCTTCGTACTGGAGAAATATGAGGATACTCCATGAGTATTGCTTATCCTGTCCCTGTGCTTCAAACAGGGGAAGAGCACCCTATGCCCTGTATAATCTCAAAGATGGTCAATCCTCCAGGGATGTAGAAGAAATTCATTGATACATCCCTGGGATATGTGAGTTCACAAAAGAGGCTGTCCTGCTCTTTCCATGTTAGGATTGAACTGCAGGATGCCACAAGCATTGAGTATATGACTCGGTGTGTCAACACTAGCTTCCTGCTAATTCTAATGGGACTAACACCCACCCTTTTAATGACTGAGCACTGCCGGAGTACCCTAACCCACTTACAGGTTTGGCAGCTCTTTAAAGATGATGAACTAAGACCTACTATAGACTTGCTGTCCACCCTTTCAGACCCCTGTCCTCGTTTGTGTGCTCCGAGATCTTGCTCATCACTGAGGAAGGGGGAAATGCTTTGGAGAAACATTGTAGGGGGAAGTTTCAAAGGGATCAGACACTATAGTGTACATAAACAAACTCCCATATAGTTTCTGACTCCCTCTCCTAGAACACTTTAACACAAGGCAAACATTGGCCCGTCTACCATCCACTTGTCCAGTCTTATTCCTTGCCCTCAAATTCCTTCACTCCGACCGTCTCAGGTGGTTTGATGGTTGAAATATGATGCGTTTCAGCTATCCGGCCCCTCTGAGCGTGTCCTCCATCACATATGACTATGCGACTGATCAGGGACTTTCAGGCAAAAAGCTGTCTCTCAAAGAGCACACTCCTCTCTTTCTTGCCTAGCACAAAGTACTTGCAAACACGTGCGATACTGTAAAGAGTGGCATTAATGACTGTTCCATTGAATACCGTTTTGTCTCTTTGTTAGGTTCAAGGAAGGTTCTGCTCCAGTAGTTCCACATGAAGAAGGCAGCAGATATGGTATGTTAAGAAGTACAATTTGGATTTTAAATTTCACAGCATTCTGTATTGTTAACATTCACCAAAAGCAATCATGGCCATATGTGATCTGTTCCAAGATAAACTATATGTTCTGATCTTAAAACAGTTTGAATGCCTTTGGAAATGCCGCAGCGCTGCTAGCATTTTTGTCCTGTGTAAGATTGTGAGCAAGGCAAGGGATTTTGACGTCTCTCCCTTTCCTCTTTTTGTGTAAAGCTGGAGCTTACAACTTTGTACTTGTGACATTGAAAACACTTGGTCCGCACATGCCAGCTAATCTGCCCTGCCTTGAGCGCAAGGGGATGTAGCGATTTATGGATGTTACTTGATCAGTTATTTTGCTCTACTGCAGCTTTCCTATTAGAATCCAAAGACCTGTGCGTAGTGTTCCCTCCAGGATTAATCACCACTGCATGCAGAAGTGGTTCTGCAACCTCAGATCCAAACAAAACTTATTGTCATGGCCACTGTAAATATGCGTTTGTGCTGCCACTGCATTTTTTGCACAGTTATGAATTTACCGCATTTGCCACAATTCATCTACTGCATAATCTGCAGATTTAAAAAAAAAATAGTTTCTAGTTCAAACCATTCAAAACTTACTTAAAGCGCAGTGACACGTGTTGCTGTGCAGTGGAGGCCCTTTGCAAAAGTTGAGCTATTGCTGTATTTGGGTATTAAAGTGGTACGAATGAGGTGCAACCAAAGCCCAGAACATGATTAACAAGTGTAAAAAAAAAATATATATTATAATAATGAAATAATACCATTACAATATGTGCCGCATTATGCCACATAATTTGCTTTTCCTTGACGCATAATTTACTCAACCTTGCTGTATAATTTGGCTGTCCCCTCCTGCATAATTCCAGTGGCCCTGCCTTTTGTTTGTAATCTTCGTTCCAGCATTCAGTGTGATCATGTATTGGACGCCCTGATAGAATTGCTTCAGACGTTGTGATCCAAGGTTCTCTATTTAATATCTTCGTTCAAGTGTTTATGCTTCACACAAATCTCATTTTCTACTCTATTTGTGGTCCTGGGTTATGAATTTATCATCTTAGGATTTAGAAGCAGTAGTACTGACTTTGCCGTGTAAGGCAGTATGCTATAGCTCAATCATCCAAAGTCTCATGTATGTCCGTCTACTGAGTGATGCTTTGGCACTCTTGTGGACTACATCGTTTATTGTGACATGGAACCAGACTACTCAATATAATGAAAAGCATTTTGAACTAAAAATGACCTTTCCTGGGTAGATAGGACTGCAGCTGTTCTTCTGAATTTTTTTTGAAGTAAGCCTTGGTGGTAGTAAACGGCCAGTTTTGTGCTCTTGTGTGATATAAATCGTTTTTTCACTTTTTTTAACTTATTTTTTTTAAAAATTTGACAGGAAGGGGATTTTTTAGAAAGTCCCGGTCCAACTTCAAATTTCCAGGTCTGTTTTGTGGGCATGATTGTGTTTTTTAACGTGTGACAAGTGTTACCAACATTATGCAGTTGCTAAAAATGCTTTTAAAATGTGGTTGGTCTGTCATGATTGAAGTTCTGACCTTGCCTACTAATGTGGATTGTTCATTAAAATATTTACAAAGATCTGTAGCACACTAACCTCTTACACAAGATGTGTGCATGAATCTGAATACCACATTATCCTTGGTTAACGAACTAGCTATACAGTGGGTGCTGACATGAGCTTTGCATGCTGCAGCCATGGCCAGGTTGACTTTGACATTTATGCATTGTGCATAATGCTTGTTAATATGGAGCTTCTGCCTTGGATTAGATTGATACTAAATGTTCTTATGTCTCCATTACCCCTCTTTAACTTTAGCCTTGTGGTAGTGAATAAGGCTTTTCCCCTAGATTTATCCATAGACTAGATGCTTTCCCAAAGTCCTCCAATTCCAGATACAAAATCGGTATTGAGTTTCTGGAGCATCTAAGATACACTTATGTGTCATATGCATACATGGAGACAGAATGTTGCTGGTGCCCACCACAATACTCCAGTCTCATTGGGCCTTGCCTTAGTCCTATCGCCAAAGGCTTTATGGCAAAGGCAAACGAGGAGAGGCAATAGCTGGCAGCCTGCCTCATGCCAGACTCGCCTCCCATGTCTCTGATACCACTCCTCCTGATTTAACTCTGGTTATCAGGGTTGTGTTAATAAGATGCAGCCTCCCTCTGAAACTAGTTCCAAAGCCCTTATCTTGCAATGTAGTATCATGCACTGCCAATCCAGAGACGTTGATGCATTTTCTATGTCCAGTGTGACCAGCACACATTCTTCTTCCATTGGAGTGGGGGCATGTAATTTGTGATGAAGTCTCCGTAAATTTAGGAGTGTGCTTCATCCCGGTACACAGCCATTCTAGTCTTCACAATTGAGTGAGGAGATGACTCCAGTAAGCCTAGTTGCCGGTACTTTTAAAAGTATTTTAATGTCGGAGTTCCTCATCGTGTTGCAATGTGTTGCAGGATGTCAGATGCAAGTGGTCTTTTTCTGACTTAAGGATCGTTCTCATAATTATGGCATCTTTCATCGTGGCTGAGAACGTCCCCCCTATGCTCTTCATAAACATCTTTCAATTTCCCTGCAACCTGACATTTATATATCTGCTAGAATTCCACCAGGAGTTCATCTTCTCCTGGTGTCTTGTCTTTTGAAATATCTTCAATTGTTTAAGCTATTTTCTGTACTTGGAGTTCCTGCTCTCGATCATCTACTTCATCTGGTGTCAACCTGGGCAAAGTCAGTCTGCCCATGCAAGTACTAGCCTGATCCCCTATGGACCCCTCTGTGCTTCTATATAATTGATTGAGGTGATTGTGAGTAGTGTCTTATTATGGCTGAAGTGGGTTATGGTTCTCTCTAATGTACCAGTTGCCTTCCTCAACACCAGTAAGATCGTACTTGATCTTTTCCCTTTCAATATCCCAGCTAACAATTTCCCATGTTTATCTCCCTTTCTATGCAACTACTGCCTTTTACTCTTTACCAGTGAACTTGTCTAATGTATCCCAGATACTCTCGATTTCTCTTTTTACCTATATGCTTCTCACATGCTTTGGAGCACTGGCTCTTCACATTTTTGAAAATCTTCCATCTGCCTCTCCGCTTGTGACTGGGGACTGCTTATTCTGCTTGTGCACTCACAGTTCAGGACTACTTTTATTGCCTCCCATTCGCCTCCACTGTTATCTGTTGATTTCCAGTTTGTTTCAACATATGTATCTATAGTGGCAAGAAGATCCCCTCTAAAGACCACATTTTGTAACATCACCAGATTGGGCCTCAGGTTTGGGATTAGAGCATTAACTTGTTTGGGGTTCAATTTAATGAAATGGTAAAGGGTGGTTTTCAGGCTGCTAGAAAACTGCTTAGGTCAGGATGCGACACAGGGAATTTGTTGGCCAGGTTTGTTGGCTCTGTGGTTGCCCTTGGTAAGAGTGGTGCTTGGTTGGGCTCCTTGGGCCTCTGTGGAAATGTTCGGGCAAATATGCTGGATGCAGGCTTGGTGTCACTACGCTCGGGAGGCCTGTTCTCCAAAGCAATGAGACTCAAATAGGGCATGCAACAGTGCTTAAGCTTTGGGATTACCGTTTGCTGAGAGCATCCCCCTAGTATGCATGGGAGGTTTTGAAGCTTTAGAGGCTTTGGCATCTCGGGAATTGCCATCAGTCCAGCTTTATCAGTGATAGGTCCATGGCAACTACAGCCTCATCATCAATGAATGGATGTCCAAGTGGGTCTGCAGTCCTGGAAGTAGAAATATTATTAGCAGATGAAGTATTGCGTTGAATTTCTGTTTTAACATTTTTTCTTCTAATTCTTGATTGAGCATTTGTAAGTATGTCTGAAATTCAGGCAATGTAGTGTACTTTTTATAGACAATAAATGCATCTTCATAGCATTGAAAGGGACCTATAAGAAGTTTGTCTTTGCACTAGATTTCAAATAGTTGAAGTGCTAAATAGTTCAATTTTCTCATGTGGCACAACTTCATTTGCAGTGTTTAATATGTCAAAGGAAACCAACTCTTATTAAACAACCATTGGTACTTTATACATTTCGGGTAGGCTTTTCAGAAATCTTTGACGTGCTGCTAGTTTCCTATTCGTTTTCTTCTTATGTGACCACAAAAGTGTGTACCAAATGCCTACCTAATACTTGTTAAAGCCAATGCTGCAGACTAGTTTATTTTCTTACCTCGTTTTGCTTTTTGGTAGCATTGTGCCACATTAGTATCCCAAATTGTATTCATGCCAATAATTGTCCAAAATTAAGTTGTTACTATGATGAAGTTTCCTAATGGCCAATCATCTAACTCTTTAGATATTTGTTTTCTGCCTCTGCGCTCCTTATTCTTGCATGTCCGTGTATGTGCAAGATGATTAGGATTTGGTTTGTTGGGCACAGTTCTACTTTTTTAGCATGTTGTCTCGCCCAGAAATGGGTGTTGGAAATGATTTACACTTGAAAGGATTTGAATTAACATGGATTGGTGCAAGAGGTTTGAGATGGAATCAGTTAGTCCCTCTAGTTTCCTCAATTTGTTAATTTGCCCATCCCCACCTTCTGGTTATCCATTGTGGTGGCAGTGATTTGGGACATTTACCTGGAGTTTGAATGGATATTGAAATGAAGGAAACATTTTCCATCTTAATGTTTATTTTTCCTCCCACACATTTTGTGTTCTCAAATATTTGTCAGAGACCAAAGTGGAAGTGGTCTTCTATAAATGCTGCTAAGTTTGAAAAGGCTCGAAGACCTGTAAATAAGACAGTGTCATCATTCCTTGTGATCATCAAAATGTAAAATATTGCAATGAAGCACTGTATTATTAACCTGATGGTATACATTTTTACACCTATGGAAACCATATTATAATTTCAAACCAAACAACTTGCCTTGATAAACATATTTAATGTGTTTGTTGAGAGGAAATAAAGGCTCCATTAAGATCCACCCGGTTTTAACTCTAATTTTATTTTGTCGTATAATATTCTTTTTGTTTTTTTGTTTTTTTGTTTTTTGGATTTCAGTAAGTACCGCAGTACTTTCTAGATAATTTCGAGGAAGTACCACAGTACATAATAAACTTTTTTTAAAAAAAAAACATTTAAGTCTATTGAAATTATTTTCTCTAACCTTACAGACTTTGCTAAACTGCTTAATTTCTTCCTGTATATTACAAAAAGAGTGATAAGCTATATTTCACATTAAAACGCAGAAGAAAGAAAAAATATGGTCTTAAACCAGTGGTCTTCAACCTTTTTAATGCTGCACGCCCCCAGTAAAGAAATAAAATTCATCCGCCCCCCCCTCAGATTTTTCACAATTATTCCATTAAACTTCCAATGTTTAAATATGTCCTGACCTATTTAAACATGAGGCACATTTAAACATTACAGTTAAATTCTGTTAACCATTTTTCCCAGCTAGGATATATATGACTAAAGAAGCTAGTGATGTCCCTTTACTGAAAGGCTTACTGCCGCTCCTTTTTCCCCACTACTTAAAACAAAGCCCCACTATCAGCATAATGCTTAATTTGGCCAGAGCCTGACCCCCCCCCCCCCCCCCCCCTTCCCTCTTGGGGATTACTTGAGGCCCCCTAGTTTGAAGACCCCCTGCTCTAAACAATATGGGTGTCTTTTTATTTTTTATTTAGCAAACGCTTTTATAACCAATAGTATAGTTTCACCATCTTCATGTACCACAGTATGCTGCGAAGGTACTACGGTATACTGTGGCTGAATATATCACAAAGTTATTATCTGATAGAGACATCTAGCCGCAGATTCCTTAACTTAGAATATCCCCAAGCGTCAAACTGTATCCGGATGTTTTTTTTGCAGAACCTCTGCACGCCAGGGGACTGCGCCACACGATCCCGCAATGACGTCGTCCATGTACATGATGTCAGCGGGGTCATAGAAGTCCCTCCCGGCCCGCTGACGTCAGTTTCCTTCTTTTCCGCGTGCAACGGGGTTCCGGAGTAAGTGGTTTCTCTGGCCTGTTTACAGGCCCCCTTTCGACGCTTCACGTCTGGAACAGTGTGCGATGCCTTCGGGTTTTAAAATGTGTACTTCCTGTTCGCGGCAGATGTCCGCGACAGACCCGCATCTTATTTGTATGTGATGTCTAGGCGAGCACCATGACTCCCTGGACTACGACGCCTGTTAACATCCCAAGCCGAAGTCCCGGCGGGAGCGCCGGATGAAGCTTCTTTCGGCACGGCTGTCCCGGTCGGAGTCGTCTTGTCCGCAGACCTCTTCATCGCCGGCAAGTTCCTCTACTTTCCGGTTCCGCCGTCGATTGCTCTCTGGGGCCCGATGCCGTTGTTCGCCATCTGTAGGTAAGTCGAGGCGCATGTCGCCGAGGTCCTCCACCTCACTTTCTTCTGTTGTCGGGGCCACTTGTTCCCAGAACATTCCGGATGTGTGGCCCGACAGTCTCCCCGCCCCCTCTATCCACCCTATCCGGGTGCGAGGGCGACTCCGGCCCAAATGCAGGCCTCCTTTGGGTCCTCCCCCATTCCTGGGGTGTCTATGGGGCCTCTGCTTCTTGCAGGATCCCCAACGGACTCGCCGGTGGGTTACCCCCGGTGCCAATTGAGCCCTTGCCTCCCAGGGACGTATGATATGTGGTGTAGTCAGGGCGCGGCCCGGCTGGAAGCTTCTCTTTATGATGCTCTTTTGGGTTACTGGGTTCGGCCAGCCTCAGGTGATCCAGTAGCTCGTTCAGGTTTGCACCGCCACCGTCCTGCTCCATATGATCCGGTTTGCCTATTTGTGCACCCTGATGTGCAGGGGTTTGTTTTGCAAACTGCCTTCCCTTCCCTGCCCTGACTAAGGCTTCCTCCCGCCCGGGAGCCAGGTGGCTTGAGTCATGCAGTCGGAACATCTTTGCCTCCACTATTGCTTCACTACGGTCCTTAAATACAGTGTGTGTCTGGCACGGGTTAACTCTGCCCTGTGGGACTTTTCAGAGTCTTTGCTCTCCGCCGCCACTGAAGGCGGTCGTGTTGACCTCCTTCATCTTCTCAGGGATGGCCGAGACGTTGCTGAGTTTACGATCCGCTCCACCTTGGATACTGCTTATTCCTTAGGCGTGCTATGGCTGGTTCAGTTGCCTTGCGGCGCCATCCTTGGTTGCAGGATAGCGTCTTCCCGGAGAATATCCGGGAGAGACTTGATGATTTACCCTTTGAAGGGGTTTTGTTGTTTGATGCTCATGCCAAATCGGCTGTTAAGCGCCTCCTTGCGTGCTTTCGCCCTCCCCCTTAGTCCTGTATTCCTCAGGTGTTTGTTCTGGGGTGGTATCTTTTCCTTTAGCATCCTTTAGATATGCTGTGTGGTTTTAGGCTGGCGGTAAGCCTCAGGTCTTCTTTTCGCATGGTCGGGAGTAGTTAACATTTCATTTAGCATCCTTTGGGTGCATTATGCCTTTTGAGCTGACAGTTGGCCTACTGTGGCAGTGTTCCACATATTGTTGTGTCTGGTCCTCTGACTGTGGTTTGCCCTAAGAGGTTTTCCCTGTTGTTGGGGTGTGCATACTCCGTGTGGGGTACTTGTATGCTATTATATAGCTCTGCTTTATGTCAACTGGGCCTGCGCGATTCCTTGGACTCTGTGTCACCTGGTGCTCTTATCTGCCTTTGTATGGTACTCAGTGTTGTGCCTTGGCGTCATCTTCCACGCGTCATGGGTCATCTTGCTTATCTGAAAGAGACATGTTAGTGATAGTTTCCTTACCTTAGAATATCCCCAGGCGTCAAACTGGATACGGAAAGTTTTGCTTAGCAAGTACCCCTGTGCGTCAGTAGGTGGCGTCCTGCGTCACTGGCGTCAAAGTGCCTAGATGACGTCACGGAGACTACTTAGGCGCCACCCGTGCGCACTGACGTCAGTTCTTTCTTTTTCCGGGCCAGCAAGCGCAGATCCGCATTGAGCACGTACCTTTTCCTCCTGGTGCACGTAGGGATGCTGGCATGAAGTCCTGTGGGGCTTGCCCTCGTAATAGGTCTGTGGCGGACCCCCATGATGTTTGCCTCTAAATCAATCAATGCATTTTTAGAGCTCACTACTTACCCGTGAAGGTCTCCAGGCGCTTGGCGGGGGGGGGAGATGCTGCTGCTACTGATCGAAGAGCCAGGTCTTGAGTGGTCTTCTGAAGGCCAGTAGGTCTTGGGTCTGCCCGTAGTTTGGTGGGGAGGGTGTTCCAGGCTTTGGCGGCGAGGTGGGAGAAGGATCTGCCTCCGGCTGTCGTTCTTCGGATGTAGGGAACAGCGGTGAGGTCGGCCGGGCGGAGCTTGCGGGTGGGGGTGTAGAAGGTGAGTCTGTTGAGGTACGCTGGGCCGTTGTCGTGGAGGGCTTTGTGTGCATGGAAGAGGAGCTTGAAGGTTATCCTCTTGTTGACGGGGAGCCAGTGTAAGTCGCTCAGGTGGGGAGTGATGTGACTGCAGCGGGGGATGTTGAGGATCAGACGTGCTGAGGTGTTCTAGATGTGTTGCAGCGGTCTCAGGAGCTTGGCCAAAGCTCCTGCGTAGAGGGCGTTACCGTAGTCCAGCCTGCTGATGCCGAGGGCCTGGGTGACTGTTCTTCTTGTCTCAATGGGGATCCACTTGGAAGATCCTACATAGCATTCGGAGGATGTTAAAGCAGGAGGAGGAGACGTTGTTGACCTGCTTGGTCATGGTGGAGTCGAGGATGACCCCTAGGTTGCGTGCGTGGTCTGTGGGTGTCGGAGCAGTTCCCAATGTGGTCGGCCATCAGGAGTCGGCCCAGGCCGAAGGGGTGGACCCAAGAATGAGGACCTCAGTTTTGTCAGAGTTCAGTTTCTTTCGGCTGTTTCTCTTCCAGTCGGGGATGGCCTTCATTCCTTTGTGGAGGTTGATTTTGGCTGTGTGGGGGTCATTGGTGAGGGAGATGCCTGGAGACTGATCACGACTCCCGGGACTGTCGGGCCGTGGCCCGAAGGCCTTGAGGGAGCGGCGCTTGAAGTTGCTGGAGCTCCGGCGTTCTTCACATCGCCGCTCCGGGTCTCAGGCTGTTCCCGGGACCGCTAGCGGGACGGGAGCCGTCGCTCTTCGGGCTCCAAGTCTTCGCCATCGGATTCGGGTAAGCGATGTCATAAAGTCGAATAAGCACGTTCGCTCTCCGACGTCACCCCGTCGCTCCTCGGAGGCAGACGAGGGGGGCAGGGGCTCCGCCCCTGCGGCTCCTCAGGAGCCTGGGAGTCCCACGGTCTACCCGCCCTACCCGGGTCCGTCGGCGACTTCCGAACAGGTGGAAGAATTTCTTGTTGCCATTGACCACCTTTTTAGGCCTCGTGCCCCGCGCTCCCATGTCCAGATCCTGTAGGCCCGGCAGCTCCGCCAGCGGATCCAGCCCCGGTGCCACAGGATCCTACGCCGTTGGCTCCGGCGCCACAAGGTGCAGCATTGCCGGCTCCGGCCCGCCCTCAGCTCCACCCTCGGCGCCGCACTGGGTGCTGTTCATTCCGCCCTTTCCCCGGTTCCAGGACCATTTTGTTCCGGCCTGGGACCCGCCTTGATAGGTGGCGCCTGTCCGGCCCGGCCGAGGCCGTCTGCGCCGTTTCCGACACCGTTGGTCCCTTCTCCATCCCTGCGGCCACGACCGGCCCCTGCAGCATCTTAGGTGGGGCTGACTTCTCCAGGTGTTCTGCGCGGTCTAGTCTCGGAGGCTGGATGCACATTTAAGCGAGCCATGCTGATGCGCAGCGCCATCGCGCAGCGGGATCGCAGGATTTCCGCCGGAGTTACGCCTGAGTTCAGCCCGTCTGCGCCCGTCCGCGCTGAGGACGGGCTGCAGGACGGGCTGCCCTCTGCCAACATGTCCTCAGGTATGCTAACTCTGGATGACCACGTACATTATTCCTCCACGGCACTACACTGCGATCCCCAATCCTCACTACTTGCACTTTGTGCATTTTGCCCTTTCATTACTTTACATGTGCTGGTTGCGGTTTTTCCACCGGCAAAATGCAGCTTTCTAAGACTCAATTAAATATAAAGCATCACCGGGGAAAAGGAAGCCTACTAAGGGCCGTACCCCATCTTCTTTTTCTCCTCTCCATTTTTGGAGCTTAAACTGTAGATCGCTTCCTAAGAATAAATTAAACATCTTCGATTTCATAAGTGATGAACTTCCTGATGCAGTGTTCCTGACCGAGACCTGGCTACATGCTAGCTCGGGTCCGGATATTGCTGCAGCTATTCCTCCCAACTATGTTGTGTTGCATCAGGATAGACCCTCCGGCAAAGGTGGTGGAATTGCAATCATCTTTAAATCTATCTATCTATCAATGCAAACTGGAACAATTACATCTTCCAGGTAGCGAGGCAGCATTATTTAAACTAATGATTAACCCCCGACTGACGCTTTCCGGTCTGCTAATTTATCGGCCGCCCGGGAACGCAGCTTCGTGGATTCCCTCACTTGTTGATTGCCTTTCAGCAACACTATTGAAATCGAACAATTTCACTATTCTTGGTGATTTAAATATCCACTTAGAAGATGTTAATAACCCCCTGAATAAATCTTTTTTATCTGATCTTGAGGTTTTTAATCTCAAACTTTGTAATTCAGGGGCTACTCATCTCGCAGGCCACCTCTTGGACCCAATTATTTCTACTCTTTCGTTCGATTGTACTCAATCGGCGCGTCCGCTAAATTGGTCTGATCACTACGCGATACACTTTATGCTACCACCTGGTCTTTTTTCGGCCAGTGTTCATGTGGAGGAAATTAAATCGTCCTACCGATGGGACAGGCTCGACATGGCTGCCTTTAATCAGCGTCTGACTGAGACAATTCCGGCCTCTATCAATACAGAGCAGGACTTGAACATTCCCATTTCATGTTGGCTGACAGACGCAGTGACTGCTCTTACCCCTCGCTCTAGTAGCAAATATAGATCCCTGCGCTCCCCTGCACCTTGGTTCTCTGACGAGTTGAAAATCCAACGTGCTAAATGTAAAGCCCTGGAGAGGAAGTGGAGGATTTCATACTCTACTCCTTGCAAGGCGACTTACAAAGACGAGTTGAAGGTCTACCATGCAAATTGCAAACGTGCCAAGGCCACTTACATTGCCTCTACCATTACCCAAGCGCAAAATTGTCCTCTGACTCTTTTCGCCACTGTAAAGAAACTTACAGGATACCACTCCCTCCTTACCGACTTTGAATGGCACACAATGTAATGGCATTGCGGATTTCTTTATATCCAAGGTCGAGGGCATCTATCAATCTTTGGCCTCCCTTTCACAGCCAACTGATTCCCTCCAACCTGGCTCTTCATGCAGTGTTTTTTTCTCTCCCACTGTATTTATCCATAACTGGCTACCATTTGATGATTCCTCCTTCCTGTCTTGTCTAAATAGTATCAGGTCAGGTTCCCCTCGGGACCCAGTTCCTATGAAGATACTAAAACAACTAGACCTCGAACCACGGAGATTCTTAATGAGGCTACTGAACATCTCTCTTACCGAATCTCGGGTGGCACAGGAATGGAAACATGCCATTGTTGTCCCTTTGCTCAAAAAATCTGGTGCTGACATCACAAATCTTGCCAACTTTAGGCCTATATCCCTGCTGCCAGCCTGCTCCAAAATAGTGGAACGCCACGTTAACACCCAGCTCAATGAGTTTGTTGAAAACGTGGGATATCTCCATCCATCCCAATCAGGCTTTCGCGCTAATTACTCCACCGAATCCGCACTCCTTGGGGTGACTGAGCGACTGAGTGACTGAGCGACTCCGACACGGTATCGATAGCGGTGAGACCTTTGCGCTTATTCTTCTTGACTTAAGTGCTGCATTCGATACCGTGTCTCATTCCACTCTTTTGGAGTCCCTCCGCTCCCTTGGTGTTGATGGATCTGCGCTTGCCTGGGTGGCCTCATTTCTTAATGAGCGCACCTTTCAGGTTTTCTCAAACAAGGCTGAATCTGCGATTCATTCCTCAGCTTACGACGTCCCTCAAGGGTCTATATTAAGCCCATTGTTGTTTAATATTTACATCAGACCTCTTGCCTCCATCGTAGAGGACGCCGGTCTGTTTATATATTCATACGCAGACGATACGCAGATTGTGTTTTCTCTCTTTAGCAGCAGGCCTCAGGAAGTCTCTGCCCTTAAAGTTGGCCTATCTCGCGTTGCAGCTTGGATGCAAGACCATCTGCTAAAGCTAAACGGAGATAAGACGGAGGTTATTATATTAGGCAAGCATAAAGATCTGTGGGGCTCTAGACACTGGCCATGTGACATGGGTCCTCTGCCTACCCCTGTGCCTGTTGCTCGTAACCTCGGATTCTTGATTGACGACAAACTTTCGATGAGGCAGCAGGTGACCAAGGTCGCTGCAGTCTGTTTTAACACCTTACGCTGGCTGCAGAAGATCTTATGGATGCTGCCTGAGTCCACTCGAAGAACTGTCGTCCAGGCCCTTGTGATGTCTCGCATTGACTATGGCAATGTGCTTTATCTTGGAGAGGATAAAGCAACAATTAATAAACTCCAAGTGGTACAGAACTCAGCCGCTCGCCTCTTGCGCAATGTTCCACGGAGAACGTCCGCAATGCAAGCCTTGCGTGACCTGCACTGGCTGAGAATTTCAGATCGTGTCACCTTCAAAACACTGTTTTTTGTTCAAGATTCGTCAGGGTTCTGCCCCTTCCTACCTTCATAACCTTGCCCAGCCTTATATACCTGGCTGTTCCCTAAGGTCATCTAATAATGGCAATTTTCTGATTCCAAGAATCCGACTGGCAAAAATGGGAGGCCGTTCATTCGCATATCTCGGACCAAAGATGTGGAATGCTCTCCCGCTGGCGTTAAAAACAGAAACTAATCTTCTGGCTTTTCGTAAAAAGTTGAAGACTTTTCTGTTTTGATTTCCCCTTTTTTGTGATCTCTTTTTGCACCTGCTTGTTCTCTTTCTTCAGTCTGTCCCTGGCGCCGGGAAACCCATTGTGGGTAGCTGAGCGCAATACAAATTTAATAAAATAAAAATAAAATAAATAAATGAGGACTGGGACGGATCCGAGGACCCCCTTGCCCTGGAAGACGCTGGTGACCTCGACGTCTATTCTGACCCGGGGTTTGCCTCTACCCCGCTTGCGATGGAGGATGGCGCTTCCTACACAACGGTGCTCCGTCGGGCTGCGGAGGTCCTCAACCTCTACCTCCCCACGATGGCCCTTAAGACCAACCTCCTCACCGAGGTGCTCCAGACGGCGTCTACTTTGTCATAGCCATTGCTTCCCTTTAATGACTCCCTTACCGACGACCTTTTGGGCACTTGGTCGCGGCCGGCCACAGGGGCCCCGGTAGATAAAAACGTCTCCAGACGCCACCGGCTGTCGCCTGGCGCCCCTGCCTTTCTTACCACCCATCCCCGCCTGAGAGTCTGGTCATGCAGGCTTTTCCCACGGCTCCTCCAGATAAGGACTCTAAGAAACTGGAACAGTTTGGTAAGTGGTTGTTCTCTTCGGCCAGCTTGGGGCTGCGGTCGGTGAACACCGCCTGCTAATTGGCCGCTACTCCCACGCAGTATGGGATCTATTGCTCAGGTGTTGCCTCAATGTTCTGAGGAGGTCCAGGCTGTCCTATCTCAGGCGATTGCTGAGGGTAAGGTTGCGACTAAGTTTGCCATTTGGTGTGGTTTGGACACCGCCGACTCATTGGGCAGAGCGAGTTCTAAGACTGTGGCATTGCGACCCCACACCTGGTTGCATTCGCCTGGGTTCTCACCTGATATTCAGGACTCTCTCATGGGCATGCTCTTTGATGGTACCCGCCTGTTTGGCGATAAGGGCGACAACGCACCGGAGCGCTTTAAGGATTCGCGGGCCACTGCCAAGTCCTTGGGTCTCTTCAAAGAACCCGGCCATTCCTGGTTTTCGTTCCTTTTGCAACCAGGGCAGGGGCACCCAGGCACGTTCCTTCAACAAGCCTGTGCAGAACCAGCCTCAGCGCCGCCGTGGTCGTGGCTTTCGCAGGGGCTGGGAATCAACGTGTGGGTCGGTCCTCCTCCACCCCCGCTGCTCCTCCCTCCAAACCTTCCTAGTCCATCCTTTGAGCAGCCCCCCACGCCGGTGGGTGGCAGGATCCGCCACCACCTCCCCCACTGGCGCGATATTACATCGGACAAGTGGGTGCTGCAGATCATCCACAAGGGTTACCCCCCCTCCTCCAGCCATGCCGCCTCGCTGCCACCGCATGTCAGGGGATCATTTGCTTCTTCTCCAACAGGAAGTCATGGCCCTCTTGGCCAAAGGGGCCATCGAGTGCATTCCCGGGCAGGAAGTAGGGAGTGGTTGTTATTCCACTACTTTCTGGTCCCCAAAAAGGACAAGGGGGGCCTGCGCCCCATCTTGGACCTTCGGGACGTCAATCTCTTCCTCTGGAAGGAAAAATTCATAATGCTGAGACTTGCTCAGGTCTTGACTGCCCTCGACCCTGGAGACTGGATGGTAGCGTTGAACTTGCAGGACGCTTATTTTCACATCCCCGTACTGCCGGCCCACCGGCGTTACCTGCAGTTCACGGTAGGCCAGGAGCATTTTCAGTTTGCCATGCTCGCCTTCGGCCTTACCAGCACCCCTCGGGCGTTCACGAAAGTGATGGCAGTTGTCGCAGCTCATCTGAGAAGGTCATGGGTGTCGGTGTTCCCCTACCTCGTCGACTGGTTGTTGAAGGCGGGCTCACCCCAGGCAATAGTCCCCCACCTTCAGACTATGGCCGACCTCCTGCATTTGCTTGGGTTCTCCATCACCATGCCGAAGTCGCACCTAAATCCCTCTCAGAAGCTCCCCTTCATCGGAGCGGTTCTGGATTCGACGCAGTTTCAGGGTTATCCTCCCGAGCAGCGAGTCCGGGATATTCAGGCTATGATTCCGATCTTTCAGCCTCTGTCCCGGGTTTCAGTCAGGATGACCCTCTGGCTCCTGGGCCTGATGGCCTCCTGCATCCTGCTAGTGCAACATGCTAGATGGAATATGCAGGCTCTGCAGTGAGACCTGAAGTTCCAGTGGGCGCAGCATCAGGGCAACTTGCTGATCAGGTCTAGATCTCAAAGGGCACTGCACGTCAACTGCAGTGGTGGCTCACGGATCGCGATTGGGTCAATGGCAGATCCCTCTCCGTTCCCCACCCGGAGCACACAATGGTGACGGACGAGTCCCTCCTTGGATGGGGCGGCCACTTGGGGGAGGCGGAGATCAGAGGCCTCTGGTCTCCGCCAGAGTTCTGGCTCCATATCCGCCGCAAGTGTATTATGGATCACGAGTGGTGTCTGAACTCGGACGTGGTGCAAGGTCTCTTTCAACAGTGGGGAGAGCCTTGGTTAGATCTATTCGCCACCAAAGAGAATGCGCAATGTCATCAGTTCTGCGCGTTGAAATTTCCAAGGCGGCACTCGCTCTGAGACTCTTTTTGTCTCGATTAAAGCTGCGGTCTGTTGTACGCCTTTCCACCTATACCACTTCTGCCCAGAGTGCTGAAGAAGATCAGGCGCGACCGGGCCCAAGTCATTCTTGTGGCTCCGGACTGGGCTCGAAGGGTATGGTATCTCGAGCTACTCAGTATGTGCATCGATCCCCCGATCCGTCTGCCTCTTCTGGAGGATCTTCTGTCGCAGCAGCGGGGGATGGTCTTCCACCCGAACCTGTCCAGCCTCCACCTCCATGCATGGAGATTGAACAGCGACAGTTGGCGGCTTTCGACCTTCCTCCCGAAGTCTAATGTCATTCTGGCAGCCGGGCGCCACTAAAACGGTATACGCCTGCAGGTTGAACAAATTTGTGGCATGGTGTACAGCAAAGGCTGTGGATATCCTTTCTGCCCCTCTTTCTGAGGTTCTTCTGTTTCCTCTGTCTTTGGCCCAGCAGGTCTCTACTCTGGGCACTATCAAAGGTTATCTTTCTGCCATCTCCGCCTTTCTAAGGCTTCCTGATCAACCTTCTCTTTTTAAGACTCCGGTTGTTAACCGTTTCCTCAAAGGCATTACACACACGTCTCCTCCTGTGCCTTTTATAGTGCCTCAGTGGGACTTGAATCTTACTGTGCGCTCCCTTTGAGCCCCTTCATAACTGTCCCTAATGTTTTCTCACTTTAAAGACTGCTCTGCCAGAAGAGTGAGTGAGCTCCAGGCTCTTTCTTCAAAACCTCCTTTCCTTTCAGTTCATCCAGACAAGGTGGTTCTGAGGACCCGTCCTTCTTTATTGCCAAAGGTTGTCACGCCCTTCCACATCGGGCAGACCATCACTTTGCCCATCTTCTTTCCGCCTTCGCATCCCTCATGGGAAGAGGAGAGGCTCAACCGTTTGGACCCAAAACGTGCGCTTGCATTCTATCTACAGCGTACACAACAGTTCTGGGTGGATGACTAGCTCTTTGTTGGCTACGTGGGTGCCAACAAAGGTCTGGCTGTGCACAAACTGACCATTTCCCTGGGTCGTTCTGTGCATCAAAAGCATGTTACTCCTTGGCCGAGAAGGAGCTGCCTCTGGCGCTGCGTGCCCATTCCACCAGGGCAACAGCAGCCACTACTGCCTTGGGACGCGGCGTTCCCTTGCAGGACATATGTCAGGCAGCTACATGGGCCTCACTGCACACGTTTACCAAGCACTACTGCCTTGACAGTCCGGTCCAGAGAGACGGCTTCTTTGACCGTTCTGCGCTCCGTTACTTTCTGGTGTAATCGTTATCGCAGACCCACAGGGTTGGTATTGCCTGGGTATCTATTCTAAGGTAAGGAATCTATCACTAGCATGTCTCTATCAGATGCACAAGTTACTACATGTGAAACGATATATCTGTAAAAGACATTAGTTAGTGATAGATTCCTTACCGCCCCACCCATCCTCCCTGTTCTGCGAACTGATTACTAGGGTTAAGGTCATTCGGGTGTTCTCAATGATTTTTGGAACTTTCGGATGAACATAGAGACATTGCACACTGGCATTCGGGATACTTTACCCGCGAACTGCGCTATTTGTATTTGAATATAGTTCCAGATAAGAGTTTTGGATATGAACCCAAGTTCTCTCTCTTATGGTTTTGAGAACAGCATACCTTTCTACTTACACTACTATGGTTGCCTGATCTGAATTTGGATCTGACTAATAGGAGGACCCCCTTACCAGAAGGAGTTCTTGATTTACTTACAGTTCTACACAAGGCTACTGTCTTCAGGATTTTACCCTTGTGCCGGCTCCCGCGACTACTCAGGAGAACGTAAATGCTTGGGACGACCGAACCCTGGCAACGCGATTTATTGAAGATACCCGCATCCTTGTCCTATGTCACCAGCACTCAGGTGCCTTGTGTGTAAGCCCTGACGAAGTTCCCATGGCACTAGGGGAATGAAACGTGCTGGCTGTGCCCCTTTTTTATGGAAAGACAAATATGAATGAAGATAAGAATTTTCAAAAAAAAGTTTCCCTTCAACTGACTTTTCTTGGAGTGCACCTTCCTTTTCTCTGAACACATGTAAGGTTTGGTACAAAAAACTGTCAAAGGAGAGAAGCCTTGCACGGCGTATTGCGTACCATGTACTTGCACATGGATTTGTGCTGCTGGTTGATGTTCTTCTCTTTTTAACCAATCATTGCTGCACACGGTGTGATAACTAATTTTAATCTCCCACTAAAGGTTTTATTTTGTTACCACTTGCACATGCTGTGCTAGCAATATGTACAAGAGATCCACAATGCGCACTTTGTATAGGTTTCTTATCATTTTTGAAATATCGAACTTTCAGATTTTTTGACTATATGCGGGATAATGGAAAGTTAAATCATGATTGCATTATTTGAAGAGCTGCAATGACTTTGTTTAATCTTACAATAAACCTATTCATTCATAGTCGCAGTTCTGAATTCTGGTGGGTCCACTCAGCCTTTCATCCTTGAGGTTGATAAAAATTATTTAAACAATGACACAAACACACATGCCCCCCAACAGACGGCCCCCCAACCCACAGCCCCCCCAACCCACAGCCCCCCCCCCACCGCCCCCCCAACACACAGCCCCCAACACACAGCCCCCCAACACACACACCCAACCCACCCTTCCCCACCCCACCCCACCTAACACACAGCTTGTATTATATGACTTAATGGCACATGGATGGAGTAGACACTTAGCAATGTTCTTCTGCCATCAATTTGCTTGCCTGGATGGGGGCCATTTTTTCCCACTCCCCCATGCGTGATGCTCTCAAGAACATGCATTGACATTTTGTGTGAGACTCCAGCTTTGACTTGCAGGCGTCCATACATTAGTTGTTTCCTGTTTTTCGCCTTACAACTTCCTCCTGGGTTTACTATTTGCGCATTGTTTTGTGAAGGGAGGAATGTATTTATTTATTCATAAAGTTTTATATAGCGCGAACTTGATCCCGAACGATATCAGAACACTTTACAATTTGATGCAAACCTGTTCCCATTCGTCACACGTAGGAGTGGATGCAAGCATGTGTGTTTTACCCAAAAATGTTTCCTTGTATTTAACCCCTTGCATGCTTGTGACGGAACCATTTCGTCACAAGCCTCGGGTGAGCTGTGCTTGTGACGGAACGGTTCCGTCACGGCCCGCTCGCCGCGCCTGCGCGGCGCGAATTCCGCGCCTGCGCTGACGAAATAATGGGCGGGCGGGTTCGTGACTGAACTGTTCCGTCACAAGCACAGCTCACCCGCGAGCCGTGACGGAGCGGTTCAGTCACAAGCACGGAACCGCCACGCGGCCGCCCGCCCCCTTAGTGCTGCGGCAGAATAGCCGCCGCAGCGAAGGGGTTAACATCAACCCACTCACCTCCCCATCTGAGTTTTATTGTACATATTACAAGGTTAACAATTAGCTTTCTACACTACATTTTCTCATCAAGGGAGTGGGAAAAAAGGACAGGAACGTTTGTCAGAGTGGCTGGGGCACCATGTAAAACATTCTGACATCACATCCAGAGAGGAACCAACTTCTATTTGGAGCATTGGCACTACCTACCAGCACATGATGAAGTTGGGCTCTGGGGAGATTTGTGGGGCAAGGAATCTGTAGGCAGAAGGATAATCCACCACAAGCATTGTTACTATGCACTTCAGAGACTGCTGTGTAGGTGACAGTTTAACCACTTAGGTCTTCGTTTCAGTCATGATTTGTTGACCATTGTCTGTTTTTAGATTAACAGTGTGTGCAGTCATTTGTGGCCCTTATAGTGGTTTATCCATAACAGGCTCAGCTTATTAAGATCCCTTCAGTGTTTTTTTCATATTATCTATCTATGTATATAAAAATGAAAGTATGTCTGTTTGTCCTTTATGCATTACTACACAATTCATCCGATCGGTATGAAACTTTGGGAAGTTGTTGAGTACACTCCCGCAAAGGTTTCAGGCAAAAAGAAAATAAATAAATAAATAAAATAAAAAAATAAAAAATTGTTAAAAGTTGTTGAGTACACTCCCACGAAGGCAAAAAAAAAAGAAAGAAAAATGTGTTAAATATCGTCCCCGGCCCCCCAGAGCCCTCATAATCTTTCCAATAATGAACGTTTACAGTTTCCGGTGCGACTCGCTTTTGCAATGACCATCAACAAAGCACAAGGACAATCTATGCAAGTGTGTGGACTAGATTTGGAAAATCGTTGTTTCTCACATGAACAACTGTATGTGGCCAGCTCACGCGTCGGAAAACCTTCTGATTTATTCATGTACGCACCATACGGAAAAACAAAATATACTGTGTATCCACAAGCACTCGAATTAATAAACAGAATTAGAACAACACTTTAAAATGTTTTCCATATTAAAATGAATGTTTCAATAAAAATGACACAATGTAAATTGAATGTTATCATAACAAGTTTCCCTAAATTTCCTTTCTTCTGAGATCGCAGCAACGTGCGACGGGTAAACTATTTGCAAATATAAAATTGTGCATTCCTAGCCGTCCACAATGGGGTTATTTTTTGACCCATGGAATCCATGTATTTGAGGCATGTGGGCTGCTGAATTCATATCTGTGCACAGATCGCCGCCTAGTGTTGGGTCCGGATGATTTATCAGTTTGAATTTATCAGTCAGAATGTTGTTGATCAAGCTATTTGCAGGTGTTTTCTTTATGCAGGACCCACCTCCCGAGTTATCCGAATGGAGCAGCAGTGCAGGAACTGAGGATGACTTATCTCCTGGGACTGTCTTCCATTTTTTGTCACAGATGAAAACCTAGCTCTCTGTTGTCATTTCCAGAGAGGAGTTAGAGGCAGGAGTGTATACGTTTCAAACTCAGTCTGATTAAACTGTGATTGTCCAATCAGTCCTCTGTCTGGTACTGGAGAGGCAGAGAATGGAATTTTACAGCAGTTTGTACAAGGAAAAAATGTATGTCCTTTAACTCGCCCTTTATTTGCCAGCATCTCTGAAGATGTTTATTGGGGATTCATTGGTAGGAAAAAAGTGCTAAATTTGGCAAAACGTGTTTTAACAAAATTGCGCGTCCACAACTTTTCTAAAAAATACCTATGCATAGTCTGGCACACACTTTGCTATTGCCTCTTTCTTCCTACATCTACAACTTACTCACACTCGTAGGGAAGAGGAAAATAATGGAGGGCAAAAGGATCCTCTGGAATAAATACTGCTGTTCATGCAGCCAGACATCTCTGAAATATTTATTTCTGATTGCAGTAGAAAGACAAAGAATGCCCTAAAGATAGATTTCGCGTCAATCCACTTAACTCTGCTACATTTGAAGGAACAGCATGCCTTAAATCAGTTCCCATTGTCCGTTATGTTCTCCTCAGAAATGCATTGACTGATGTATCAAATAGTTGTATATTAAGGCACCCGCTCTACTCGTTCCATTGTCCTACTATTCACACTCAATCCCTCTGTTCACACTCAATCCCTCTGTTCACACTCAATCCCTCTGTTCACACTCAATCCCTCTGTTTCTCGCTGTCTGTTCCTCCTCACTGCCCGTCTTTCTCTGCTCGCTTTCCACCCATTCCTCACAGCAAATGCCTGATCCATACAGTGCAAATCACTGTTTTTAGGAATGTGAAAAGAGGTATTGTAACATGTTTGATAAATTAGAGAAACTGACTTGGAAGAGAAAACGTGTAATTAGGCGCTAACGGAGGTCTTGCCCACCGGATACAACAATCCTGTTTAGAAAGAGAAATGAGATCGATAACAAATAACTTCTTGAGGGACTTTTCACAGAAGTGTTGATCTTGGTATCTCTTTGGATTTGTTTGGGGTTGCTCCAAAAGGGCATTCTTATGTTTAAAGCCAGTAGTGGCTAAATTGTTTGCAGATTTCTCTGTATTGAGATTGAGATTTGGGAAACCCCCATTACTTTAGTTGCGGCTGGTAGTTATAGGAATGTTTTCTAGTCTACATCTTTGCTCCAAGGCATTTTTTGTTAGTCCGTTTGCTGTGTCCAGTATGTCCTGAGGTGTTCCCTTTTGAACACTACAACAGCACATGTCGGAGTGCACAGATTTTTTACTAAATCAACAGATGCTCTAAATTCCTTGGAGTGGTCTTCATCCCACACTCGATGACCCTAAATTCATATAGCCTGTCAAGTTCTTGGACAGTTTTAAGAGTAGTGGAATTTTTCGTCTTGGCTCTTAAGCCTCAATCCAATTTATGTCGGATGTGGCTTTTTCAGCCTGGCACAGCACTTAATGAAAAGGTGCATTTTTCTGTTGGTAGCCGGTTGGGGTAAAGCTTCTTTCGTTAGCTAAAAGGAAACCCACTGGCATAAGTTACGCAGCTAAAACTCAAAACTGAAAATATGAAGTCAGAGTTTCAGTTGAAGGTTGACCTTTCTTAGAATTGATGTATTCCTTGGGAAGAGGACAGTTCAGTAATGGAGACAGGGAAGGGTACCATTGGAAAATAACAGTACTCAGATCCTGCACAAACTGGAATGCAGTCAATCAATCAATTCAATAATCTTTATTTCGGTTGCAAAAAACCATAAAAGATATACATACAATAAAACCAGTCAAGTTACAAAATCCGCTCCCATCTCTTCCAACAGAGATTTTTAGTATACTATTTGGGGGCCCATTAAAGGCTATTTCAAGTATTTAAAAAAATAAATACAATTTTTGCCCATCTCTTCCAACCGAGATTTTTAGTATACTATTTTGGGGCCCAATAAAGGCTATTGCAAGTATTTAGAAAAATAAATACAATTTTGGGGTCTAAAATCATTAAAAAATCCAGAAATATCATGGTCATAACCTTACAATCTTATCAATTCATTTAAACCAACTATAATTACATCATGTTATTTCATTAAAAAAAAAGCTAAAAAAGAAATTTTTGCATTACTGGCATTACATTCATAGATCTGTATCCTACCTTTAAATACTTGTTTTAACTCATCTAGGGGTTATACTGCAAGACCCTATAACTTCGAGCCCCTTCTCCTCCTTACTAGATCCACAGAGAAGAGGTATCTGCTTATGCTAAAGACACTCTATTTCAGTAGTTTCGGTTTTAAATATTCTTTCTGCCTCACTGAAACGTCTAAATCCCAAAATACTTGCAGTCATAATGCGATTAAGAAACGACAAAGTGCCACTGTAGATGGAGTATGCCTCTTTCATAAGACTATACAAACACTGGTCTGATTTGACTGGAACTTCTCTTCTTCAAAGGGATTTTGATTTCTAGCTCCAGACCGGAGACAAAAAAAAAATATGTTCATAGTAAATGCATGTCATAAATCGTTGTAGCACCCAGCAGGTCTGCTTCTTCTCCACCCTGTACCATGAAAGGTTGAAGTGATATTTTCTTGAGTCCATATCTTTAAAAAAAAAAAAAAAAAAAAAAAAAAAGAAAGACATGTCTTTGCAGCCTCTTCCGCTCCATCACCTTACACTAACTTTTCACATTGGACAGTTGGGTTTCCCTCCAACTCTTGTCACTGAATACTAAGGTTGGACACGTTGTGGGCCTTTGCCCACCGCGGTCCGAGTGCAGACATGGAAATGGCCTTATCTGAGGCCAAGGCAGTTGGTTTTTGTTCTAACGATGCCTTCTTCCATGTCCCCAAGTATGTTTCTAGTTAATAACCTATGTACTCCCAGCAAGCCTAGCAGCTATTGTAGACCAATATGGCGGCCTTGTGTGAAATGTGCCTTCCCCTCCTTCTAATGTTCCCTTTCCCCCCTTGTTAAGAATTGCTGCGTACCAGTGATAAAACTCTGAATAAAAATAGTATACTTAAAGAAACCTTTTTAAGTAGTGTTTTCTTTAATTGTTTTTATAAATAGCTGTAGTTTATCATGTGATCACTAAAGTACTAGAAATATCTGTGTTACCAGCAATAGTCTGCTTTGCTAATGTCTGTGGCATTTGTGACCTTTAGTTGCAGGGGTATTGATTACATAAGCCTTGCTTAAATACTTGTTCAAGCTGGTTTTAATTTGTTTACATTGGTATAAAAAATACGTGCGGCATGGCTTTTTTTGAAAACAGCTGTAGAGGACAGTTTGCACAACATGTGCCTTAAAAATTAGGAGGTGGGACATATAACATGGTACCCATTTGGTGCCATAGTTAGATGTTTGTTACTTGAAAAATATATATATATTTTTTTTTTACCCTGACTTGCAGATGAAACTAAGCGTCCACCTAAGCCACCTACACTTGGAGACTTCTTTTCCGAAAGTAAAGAAACCAACACTGGCAGGAAGAGAATCCATCCCAGAGAGAGAGGACCACCGAAGGGCTATAGGTTTGTTTTCTGCTTCTTTTTGTTTTCAGTATCTCCTTGAACAAAAAGTTGTTTTTTCAGGGTCACAATCGCTAGTGTTTCTTATCCATGCTTCTGGTGATCAAGTATAAATCCAGGATTTCTTTTTTTTTTTTTTTTAAAGAAATGCAGCCTGAACTCGTAGACCCCATTAGCCTTTACACTAGGTCAACCCCTCCTCAAAAGCAGTGTTTTCAGTTTCTATTAAACCTTGTAACGAGGAGGCACTCAGAAATATTGCTTGAATCATTGAAAACAAAGGGCCCATTTCTTGTTCCTGCATTCCCAGAGACCTAATCTTGAGAAAGTACCCTTCATAGTTGTCTACAGATTGTCTTCAGGCTCTGTAATTTAAAACCCAGCCTCTCGTCTCTACCGGGAAACTTCCAACCTTTCTCCTGTGCTGGGACTACATTGTATTCAGCCATAATCCAGACTTTGGCACCCCTGTAGAAACCACCCTGTTTTATGAACCAATCCTTCCTTGACCTGGGTCATAATCAATATCATGCAGATTAGTTTTCTTTTGTTAGCATTATAATGCATCTAAACGCCTACGGGGTGTTGGAGCACTTTACAAAAATTATTCCAAGTGAATGGTATTATTTGTCACTAAGTACAACATAGATAATAGGTACAGGATATACTATGTACATAAGTCATAGCAGAACTGAAAATTTACTTTAGTTATCAAGCTACATAGGTGAGATGTGCAAGTCCTGTTACACGATGATAAGGCTAGGAAGAGGGTGGTTTGTGTTCTTTGAACTTAAAGGTCTGTAGTGATGGGGAAAGTTTTGTTCGGTTGAGGAGAGCATTCCAAATAGTTTGCGGTATTACCCAAAACCAGTGCTTAATTTGTTTTAAAGAAAAAAAGTGGTCCCTCATCCGGATACCACTGCAGCTTGCACCAGACATTGCTACTGCCAGTGACAGTACCAGCACAATTACTTACCATCAAACTCCTACAGGTGTAAGTTCGGACTATTCCAGGCCACCAAAAATATAAGAATGGCTAGGGCGGAAGGTAATAGCAATTTTTTATGTATGTTGAATTATCAACAGCAGTTATGCTAATCTCTAAATTAGACAGACATTGCCAACATGTGGCAGACTGTCAAACGCCGGTGTTGACAATTAAGTGCCAGTGGTGAGCACCGGAAACCACCAGTTCCAATTAAGTACTGCCCAAACCCAGTGTTTGATTGGGGATTGCTTTTGTGAAAACTAAGTGTTTTGAGAAGCTGTAGTGATTGGCCCTTCAGAACTCTGGCTTTATCCGACCATTCCAGTTTCTGTTGAGCGTTTTTGAGAGACATATGATGAAGGGCCTTGTACTTGATGCAGAGTTTTGAATATGGGCAGATATGTATTGCAAACCAATTTAAGGGCATCAAGAACAGGAGGGACTGTCAAATTTTCTAGTGTTACTAATGTTACGTTATTCATATTTTTAAAGCGCAAACTGCTACCCAAAGGTATCCTGGCGCTATCTACATCCTCCACCAAAGAGATCTGACCTATGAGCCTCGACTTAGATGCCAAAAAGCCACATTTTTAAGGCTTTCCTGAATGCCAATAGATCCCAACAGTTTCTAAGATGGAATGGGAGGGCATTCCATGCCCTGACTGCACATGCCAAGAAGCTCCTACCTCCCCAGCTAGCTTTTTTAGAGATGGGGACTGTTACTAATTTTGCTCCCGAGGAGCGAAGTGTTCTTTTGGGAACGTACCACTGAAACTGCTGCTTCAGATACTCTAGACCGGTGCCCTGAAGAGCTTTGAAAACTGTGCAGAGCGACTTAACCTGCACCTGTTTTTTAACGGGTAACCAGTGGAGTCTTCTGATATCCCCGGACACAGAAGCAAATTTAGCCGTTCCAGTAAGCAGTCTGGCGGCCGATTTTTGAGAAGTTGGAGTCTATGCAACAGTCGCTCCTGAATGTTAAGGTAGAGGCTGTTGCAATAGTCCAGCATCGACATGGTTAGTGCAGTCACTACAGTGCGTTGATTAACCTTAGGAAGAAACTGTAGGATTTTCTTGCAGGTTCTAAGAGCAAATGTAGTTGCCAAGACAACTGAATTAACTTGGTCCTCAAAGTTCAGTTTTCATCAATCAGCACTCCCAAATTTTTGACTTTCCTAGTAGGGATCGGAAGTACACCCAGCGAATCTGCCCACCAACTTGGGGTCCAGAATTTCAGATCCTTGTCAAACAGAATGACCTCTGTCTTACTGGAATTAAGTTTTAAACAGCGACATCCGTTTGCCCACTGCTTCCATGCAATCATGAAACCGTTTTGCTGTACCTGTCTCTTCCCCCGGGGACAGAGACACCACAATCTGCGTGTCATCTGCATCCGATGTCAATGCAAATCCAAAGGCTCCGATCAAGGGGGCCAACGAGGACACATACACATTAAAAAGCGTGGGCCTAAGAGAATAGCCCTGCGGAACTCCGCAAGGCAGTGAGAATGGTTTTGAACCGAATGTGCCAAGTGACACTTTTTGTTCTGTCCGTGAGAAAGGACTTCAGGAGTTCCAATGCTTTGTCTAGTACTCCACATTCCCATATCCGGTCCATCAGCAAGTCATGATGGACCGTATCAAAGGCTGCTGACCGGTCCAACATGATCATTGCAGCTTTACCTCCCTGGTCCAGTACGGTCCTAATTTCCTCTGTAGATTTTAGGAGGGCAGACTAAGTACTGTGACCCTCTCTGAAACCGTACTGCGTTGGATCCAACACTCGTGCTTCACGTAGGTATGTGCTCAATTGTACGTTCATACTTTTCTCTACCAATTTAGCTGGCAGAGAGATACGTGAGATAGGCCGAAAGTTATTAGGATCCTTCGGGTCCAGTTTAGGCTTCTTAAGTAGCGGTAGTATTGATGCGAATTTCCAGGCTTTTGGAAAATGTCCTTCCTTGAACATCGAGTTCATCATGGCTGTAAGCGTTATGACAATGGGTTCTGGGGCTAGTTTTAGTACCGTCACCGGACAAGGATCATAGGGAGAGCTTGATTTAGTTGACATCAATAACTTATGAATATCCCTGACTGCTAGCAGTGTGAACTGTTCAAAACTCTGTAGAAAATCCGATCAAGATTTGTATCTCTCCCTGGTATCCAGTGCTCCCTCTGTCGTTCGGCCTTTAAATGAGGTAAAAATGGCCTCCACTTTACTACAGAAAAATCTGGCTATTTCATCACAAAGCCCCTGATTCGGGGAAACTTGTAATTGTAAATTGTAATTGTAATTGTAAATAAATTTGTTAAGCGCGGTTGCTGCCCAACGGGCGTCCAAGCGCTGAATAGTAACAGAGATGGGGCGGAGCGGGAGAGTTAGAGCTCGGAGGATTTGGCAAACGGTAAGGTTTTCAGTTTTTTACGGAATGAAAGCCGATTTGGATTGGACCGGAGTGGAAGGGGAAGAGCGTTCCAAAGCTTAGCGGTGTTCAAGGAAAACAACCTACCACCGGTCCTGGCTCTCTTTACCCTGGGAATAACTGCCAGGAAGGCCTCCGTGGAGCGAAGGTTCCTATTTGGGTGGTAGGGGATGACTAGATTGTCATTGATTGCTGGGCCTGTCTTCCAGAAGGCCCGATGCGCAATACATAGGGCCTTGAATGCCATGCTCTGCCTCACTGGCAACCAATGCAGGCTTTTTAGTCCAGGTCTGGCTGACTGGGTTCGCAGAATCTGTAGCAGGGTACGGGCTGCACAGTTTTGTACCACCTGCAACTTCCGAAGAGTCATCTCAGGGGCCCCTACATATAGGGCATTGTTTGAGTCTAGGCGGGACTGGATGAGGCCTTGTACTGCCACCTGTTTGGCTTCCAGTGGTAAGAGCGGAAGGACCTTCCTCAGGGTTCTAAGTAGGCCGAAGCATGTGGCGGACAGCTTAGTGGCCTGGGTGGAGAAGGAGAGCTTTTTGTCCAGCCCTACTCCCAGGCTCTTTACATTTTCCTTCGGGGTAGGGGGAGAGCCCAAGCAGGGGGGCCATAAGGAAGTGAAAGGCACTGGCGAGGCTGGTCCTAGGTACATGAGCTCTGTTTTTTCTCCGTTTAATTTGAGGGAGGAGTTAGTCATCCACTCCATGACGTCCTCTAAGCATTTCAACAGACCTTCAGGAGATAGCCTGTTGTTCTCTTGTGCCAACGAGACCACTAGCTGAGTATCGTCTGCGTACGATACGATTTTGATACCGTACGGTTCGACGACCCCAGCCAGTGGTCTCATGTAAACATTGAATAGCGCAGGGCTCAAGGAGGAGCCCTGCGGTACTCCGCAGCTTAGTGGTTTGCTGGATGACACTGTGTCACCGTCAAAGATCTGAAAAGATCTATTAGACAGGAAGGAGTCGAACCACCTCAGTGCGTCGCCTGATACTCCGATGTTATAGAGACGGTTCAGCAAGGTGGCATAGCTGACCGTATCGAAGGCAGCACTTAGATCAAGGAGGATCACTGCCACTGATCCTCCCTGATCCAGTACCCTTCGAGATTCTTCGGTGACCGCTAGCAAGGCGGTTTCGGTACCGTGCTTCGGTCTGAAGCCAGTCTGGGACGTGTGTAATAGGGAGTTATTCTCTAGGAACTGGACCAGCTGAGCGTTTATATATTTCTCCAGAACCTTGCTTGCCCAAGGGAAGAGTGAGATGGGGCGGTAACTGGAGTGGTCGTCTGGATCCAGGTTGGGTTTTTTCAACAGCGCCCGCACCATGGCTTGCTTCCAAGCGGTGGGCACTGTGCCTGCGGAAATGGAGGAGTTTAGTAGCTCCAAGATTACAGGTAGGGTGGCTTGGCATGCCTGCATCAAGACTTCCGGTGGCGCTGGATCGCGAGGAGAGCCCGATTTAACTTGGCGTGCCACTTTGCCAAGGGTGTCAAGATCAAGAGGAGGGAAGTGCTCAAGAGTTGGCTGGTCTGGGGGGAGAGGGGGTCTTGGGGGAGGTGGGACAGTTGCGTCAGGGATTGAGGCTACTGTTGGAAAGGTGGAGTAGATTTTCGAGACTTTATTATGAAAGAATTCCGCAAGCTCGTCACACTGGTCCTGAGTTTTGGTCGGGGGGGGGGGGGCAGTGTTGACAGTGGTACATTGTTTTATTATGTGGAAAATTTCTTTGGGCTTGGATTTGGCTTCCAAAATTTTGTCCGAATAGTAGGTTACCTGGGCCGCCCTGACCCCTTCTCTGTAGGCCTTGATTGCCTCTTTGTAGTGTGCCTTTTTTTCCAGTTGGAAGTCTAATCGCCAAGCTCTCTCTCTTTGCCTACAAAGGCGTTTTTGCTCTCTTAGAGAATCAGAGAACCAAGGTGCTGATTTAAGCATTCTCTTTGAGGAGGATCTGCGAAGAGGGAGGATCGTGTCTAGAGAGTTCGTGATCCAGCCTACATAGTTTTCGTTTGCCACATCGGGGTCTAGGCAGGGGGTGGACGGGTGGAGTCCAGGATGTGTGTCCAGGATTCCATGGGGAGTTTTGTCCAGTTCCTCCTTTTTGTGGCTTGGGGGGGGATGACTGGGGGGTTTTGAGTGTAACCCAGGTGAACGGAATTAGGAAGTGGTCCGACCAAGGGAGGGGGGTGGGTTGGTCTACAGTCAGCTCGGTGCAATTACTAAAGATTGGGTCAAGTAGATTACCCTTTTCGTGAGTTGGGGCTGTGACCAGCTGTGATAGTTGAAGGGCTCCTAGGTCATCCATTAGTTCCTTAGCGATGTGATCTAAAGGGGAATTGAAATGGAAATTAAGGTCCCCTAAGACCGTGTGGTTGGCAGAGTTCAGAATTCTTTTTGCTATGATCTCTGGGAGAGACCTGTGGAACAGTTTTGCTGGCTCAGGGGGGCGGTAAATCAATGTGCCAGAGAATGAGCTATTAGCATTAAACTCTATGCTAAATTCTACACTCTCGCACTCGGGAATAGTTTCCACTGTAGTTCGGCAGCGATACTGGTCCTTTAGAATGATTGCCAGACCTCCGCCTCTCACTTCTGGCCTGTCCAGTCGAAAGATTTGATAGCCAGCGAACAGGGCTGAGACTATATCTGGCTCAGATTGAGCTGTGAGCCATGTCTCTGTTAAAAAGATAGCATCTGGCTTGTGCTCCTCGAGCAACAGTGCGATTTGTGTGCTATGCTTCGGCAGTGATCGACAATTTAACGCATACATATAGTATTTCTGTGACGCGGCCGTCGGAGAGGTATTGCGAAAGGAGTGTTTGCAGTCAGGGCAGCGAGGGGGAAACTCCGTTGGTGCATAGATGTGGGTGCACTGAGCAGCAGCTGCGCTTCCTATATTGTGGAGGGCTGCCGAGCTGTATGTCCTGCCCTGGATTGTGGGGGAACCAGGGTTTGTGGCCCCTGGTCCCGTCTGGGCGCGGACGGGCGCAGACGGGCTTGCCTTTGGCGCGCCTTCGGCGCACCACCGGCGCGCCCGCTGCGCCCGTCCGCTGCGCCTTCGAAACCAGCACATCCTTATATTGTGGAATAAGTGGGGGCGTGGCCTCAAAAGGGGGCGTGGCCTCGGTGCACGCCGGCAATGGCGTCCACGAGTGGTGGTTTGTTTGTGTCCTTGACAGCGCTAAGATCCGCTGTCCAAGGAGTAGGAATTGCTTTCCTGCCCTCAAGTTGCCAGGTGAAGGAATTCTTTTTAAAATAGCAGACAAAGTTTAAACGTGACACTCAATTTTTAAAAAAACCTGTGGGCACTTCCTTTCTAACAGTTTACACTTCGGTTTTTTTATCTTTCAATTCTTGAGAGTACCAGGGGGCGGAGTATGTGACCTTTTAGGGCGCTAGTTTATTATCGGCTGCTTCGAGCCAGTTGGAGTATTGCATAGTCGCCTCTTCTATATCTATAGGCAGGCGGAATGCAGTAGAGTTCAACAGATCTTCTAACTCTTTAGCCTCCATTTTATTCCATGCTCTGGAGAACCTTTCCTTCTTAGCTTCTTTACCCATCTCAAGGTGATTAGAAACGGCTAGCTCAAAGCATACTGCCACATGGTCTGACCAGACCAGGGGATGCAGGCCAGTAAAAGTAAGTTGCGGATTCTTAGAAAAGATCCCATCAAGTGTGTGCCCTGCCGTGTGAGTGGGCCCGCAACAAGTTGTTTGAGATCTACACTTTTCATGAAGTCCAGAAGAGTCATCGTATCTGGGTCTGCATGTGCCTCTAAATAAAATTACAATCTCCCAGTAAAGTGTAGGAGCTGGCATAGAGTTCCCTTTCCAGCAGATTTCCCATCGATATTAAAAAAAGGTATCCTGAATCCAGGTGGTCTATAAAGAAAGGTGCCTTTAAAAGTGGCCTGGTGGGGAGTAATATAAGCAAAACTCCTGTACCTCACAGTCTGTAATGGACGCTGTTTCAAAGGTTGCCTTAATGGAGGTGTGGTATATAACCGCAAGGCCCCCACCTTTCCTAATGGGCCTATTTAAGGTATGACAAGAAAAGCCTGGGGGCGTAGGTTTGACTATATCTGGTCCAGATGCCTCATCGGTCCAAGATTCTGTGATGAAAGCAACCATTATATCTTCTTCCTCAATTAATCTGGCACACTTCACACTGTGCTTTACCAAGGACCTAGCGTTCAACAAAATACACTTCAGCCCTTGCCCTTGTGAGAGGTCTGTCTTAATCCCTCTAGTGTGTTTTCTGGGGTTAGTTGGTTGGTGAAATACGGCTGGTAGCACGACGTTACAGCTAGGACACGTTGTAGGGCAGGAGGGTGACTCCTCATCGAGACTGATATTAAGACACCCAACCACTCTATCAATGCCATTAAAACTGTGTAAACAGTCACTAGTGTATTGTAAATAAATCGGCTTACCGGTTCCAAAACATGCAGGGGCGCTGGTAGAGCGCGGACGGGCGCAGACGGGCTTGCCTTTGGCGTGCCCGCTGTGCCCGCCCGGCGCCTGTCCCAGCATTTGTAGTTATGCCGTCAGGGGCAAAAACACTATCCCGCTGACCGTCCTTCCCCCAAAATGGCGGCCCAAACACGATAGTTCTTTTCCGTCAAGATCATTCTCACTCCACACTGCATCTGCCTGCCTGCCTGTTTGCGGGCTTTCATCACTCTGAAAGCAGTATGCAGATGTATAACTGTGGTGCATTTATTAAATACTACTGTCTTTCATACTTCCCTTGCAGGTACGCTTTGCAGTACTGTTGGAGCCTGCGTAAGCATGCGCTAGTGCACATGCTTTCGCTTGTGGGACCCTTGTATCTAATAATGGATTTGGATCCCATTCATTAGCATAATTATCGCTCTTTTTTGCGCCCTTCACAATGGCTCTTTCTTTAAAACGTACTCAACTTATCCCCAGCCAGCCTGTTCCTTCTCCACTTTCACGCTCCTTCCCGTCCCAGTTTCTTCTCCTTCCCCCTTCCACCGTCTGTGTATCTGTCTCGCCTGATGATGCTGTTAGAATGTTTTTTTATTGCTTTCTTTCCATGACAAACTCCAATGATTTCTTTACCCTTTAATTTTACTTTCTTCGATACACTTCTAATCTCTCTCTCTCCATTTCTTCCCTAACAGTATCACTCTCTCGTTCTTTCTCGCCTTTCTTGCTTTTTCCCTAATTCCCACTGTCTCACTTCACATTTTCCTTCTCTTGTACTCTCGTACTTCCTCCTTCCTTTCACCTTCCCCCTGTCTCTGCAATCTGGACCTAAAAAGCACAATGAAGCGGCCAGCACTGGCTTTATAGTGCTTTTTGAAAACATCCTGTTATTCACCCCTCCTTCCCCGATTTTCACCCCACACACAATTACCAAAGTCAAAAGCTCTCCCAGGGGCAAGACCTATTAGCGTTGCCAATGATTGTTGGTTTGATGTTGCACAGCAACTTTAGTGGGCATCTAATGCAGTCATGTCATGTTGAAATCTTGTGATTAGAGAAATGGGAAGCAGAGGGATTTAGCTGGAGATCTAATCTTGGGGAAAGCATTGGCAAAAAGGTCCTGTTGTTTTTCAGTCCATTGATCAGTCGAGATGTAATGCCTGTGAGCTGCTGGTAGAGAGAAATAACAACTATGTATTATGGTATTAAGAGCTTAATTTGTGACATCCATGAGCCAATATTTAGTGGGCACTAGGTGTGTCCAAACGTTCTTTGCTGTCAATCTTTTTTTTTTTTTTAATTTTTAAAACCTTTATTGCACATTATCAGCCAAACAAATACGGGCCCACAACCGTCCGGCCGGCCACGACATCATTTAAGCAATTTAGCAAGCTATACGGTGACTCGGTAGTACAGTAATACAATATAACAACAGCCTGAGTTACAAGGACATCTTCGCGCTACCGAGAAAAAGGAGAAGTTAAGGTTAATTTTTAAAGTTTTTTAAAGTATGTTGCAAAGTATAAGAACTAAGAAGGATCAGAGACCAAACATCCACCGAAGACAAGAGAGGGCAACGTCCACCAGAAGAGATCCAACAAGCAAGCATAAGCAAAGTAACGGCACAGGGATGATAAAACAGGATAAAAAAATAACAAAATATATTGCATGCCAGTCGCTGCCCCCCTCACTCAGAACCACCCTACTGACCCAAGGAAGAAACAGGGAAAGGAAAAGATTGTAAGAATAGAGAGAAAATAAGGCCCATAGAAACTGAAACGAACAAAATAAACCCCACCCCCCACCCTACACGCATGCAGAGGCTACGGCCTACCCCCCCCTAGCAGTGTGTCTGTCGCCCAAAAAAGAGTACCCGAAATACAGATATAGGAAGAAAAGGAAGGAAGAAAAGCATCATATAAAACCGGAGGAGGGCCATACGTATGATCTCCCAACAATCATCACGCACATTCTCGGCCGCCCATCCCCGGAACCCCGAACCAATGTGAAATAGCATTCAACTCCCCCGTATATCCTCCGGAGTCCCAGCAGTGCAAGCTACCGCAGTCCAAGAGAGGGGGAACATCCTCAACCCTGCCCCCTGCGATCTGATGTATCTACGTAGTCCAGCTGTACCGAAGCCATCTTGGATAAGATGGACGAACGGAAAGACCACAACAAGACAGGACGCTGTCCACCAAGGCCCTTCCATCTCAAAGCCATGTGTGCAACAGCAGTACAAAAGAGGGCAACGCAGTGCAGCAATCCTCCACGTTCGGTCGGCCAGAGCAGTAGCAGCAGCTGCAAGATAGAGTAGCAAATGTCTCCAATAGACCACAAAGGAGTTTCCAGACATGGCGTCCGAAGACGAGTCCCCATCCACTGCACAAGTCCACAGACACCGGACCACTGCATCACCATCACAGTCCGCATCTTGGGTGTATCGGGATCACATACCTCCAACGCCTCCGAGCACACCTGGGTAGGCAGTCCACAGAAGTCGGACACAAGGTGTGGCGCAGTGTCCCGCAATCGAGAACATGCTCGGTCAGTCGGGGGCACAACAGTGAAAACAGCATCCAGGCGGTTCCCTAGGTCCCGGGCGTTGTCGCGTAAAGCAGTCCGAAAATTACCCAGGGAGCTCAGAATGTCCCCAGTCCGCAATAGTGCCTCAGGAGGGAAGGATGCAGCAGGTCCCTGCACACGGGGCTCGGGAACTCGTATCAGCCCATGAGACTGGTCATCCACGTCTCCATCAAGGAGCTGATAACCTCGCCGGTGCTCCGTATAGCACTGCCGAGCCGGGGGCACAGAGGGAGCACAGTCCATTTTTACACTATGCAGGTGTAAATGTAGTGTTAGCAGCGGCCGTATCTCCAGTTGCAGCCCGGGACCGTGAAATACAAGTTTCGAATGCTCGATCTTTAAAATGGCACCCACTGCATCGCCGAGCGAGACAAGAAAGCAAACAAAGTCATCCACAAGCTGAGGCGATGATACAATGTTGCGATCGCAGCTGCGATAGTTTCCCAGCGTAGAGACGAACGGAGCGGGGCAGAGTAGAAAGCAACAGCGGAAAAACACAATGCAGCCGCTGCTCCCCGCCGGCCGGCTCTGCCCCGTCTATAATGGCCGCTGTTGTTGTGGTTGAGGCCGGCCGACCCCGAGGAACAAAGACTCGGTCAGCGCCAGTCAGTGTCCGGGAGAGGGCGAGGACGCCCCGCCGCTTCCACCGCAGGGAGCGCGCAGGGAAACACACCGTTGGAGTCGGAGTCACCTCCCGGACCCGAAAACTCGACTCAAAGACAGGATTACTGGCAGGATAGGTCACGGTACGGGAGGGAAGCGAAAGGATCGGCGGAGCCGAAGGATTAAGCGGCCATCATGGTTGCAGGCTAGGCTCCTCCTCTTTGCTGTCAATCTTGAAGTAAAGCGGAGTTTTGCCAATGTACTGCTGGAAGTGGATATGTGATTTTGAAAAAAATTCACAAAATGTTTTTACGTAAAGCATGAAGAGTAGATTGTCCTGAGGTGCTCGAAAAGGCACACCTGTGGAAGTGAATAAGGATTTAATGAATCTAATTGTTTGGGTGATGTTGTTAACATTCAAATTGATGCCGCTCGCATGTTACCAAGTTACCTCTTGTCTTATCAGTGTGAAACTCCAAGCAGCAGCGACCACACAGAGGCAACTTAACCACTTCAAGTTTCAAAGCTTTATTCAATTATTAAAAACAATCACAAAAGCAAACAATTTATAAGATACAGGTAACAGGCATTTCAATAAGAAAAAACAGCTCATCAGTAATTGGATTAAAACACCAGGCTTTTCCTATGAGAAACAGCTTTTAGTAAAAAGGTAGCAGTAAAAAAAACAGATATCCAGAGTATCAAGTGCAAGTAACAGTTTCATTGCTTGGGCAGTAGTACGCACAGAAAATTTCTTAAAAACAGGTCTGAGATAACGACGAAGGTGCATATAAAAAAGGCAAATCAGCATAAAGTGCAAGGATGCTTTGGCTAGTGAGTCCATCATAGGTGCAGGGAGATTGGCTATAAATTTTCATATTTGGAAAAGCCACTAGATTATGTACAATACCAAGCCTCAACCTAGTGAGAACAAACTGATGGGATTGCTTGGCAATTGTTTTAAGGTACATAGGCATGCCCCTATCTTCCAACCTATTAGAGTGGTAAAATACGTGGGTTGACAGGAGGCTACATTCAGCCCTGCGCAAGTTAGTTTTGGTCCCTAAAAAGACAATCTTAAGTTCCTTTTTTGGTACAGTAACAGCACTATGGGGGTCACTAACAATATCCAGGTTAAAGATTTCTCTATAAGAAGATGAAACGTAATTTAACCAGGGAATCTTACAGGCATTGTCCAGACAAAGACAATCTAGGATAATCCGCCTGGTAAAGTCAGTCTCATCCTTAACCCAGATTGACCTCCAGACCATTAGAGGTCTCATTCCCATTAGGTCTGTAAGATGATTCAAGCCCACCTCTCTATGGCTCAGTTCATTGGATGCCGAGGAAGGTAGGCAAAGGAGCCTTTTAACTCCTTGGCTGCTCGGCATTTTCCCCTGCTGTGCTGAGAAATCGAAAATCCCCCTTATGACGAGCTGGGCTCGGCATGAGCGTGTGAGCGCCCTGCTTCATGACGAGCCCAGCTCGTCATGATCCTGGAAGGGGTTAATGAACTGGTTCTCAGTAACTTGCAATTCCCTGTGGTTACAATAGCCCCATATGCCAGAACCATATAAAGCAATGGATACACATCTATGCCTATAGATATTCAACATGTCTGGAATGCGGCGGCTACCCAACTTTGAAGCAAAGCGAAATACTCCAGAGGAGCTTTTGCCCATCCTAGCATTTACATTTAAAATCTCAGGAGCCGAAGTTCCTCTGTTATAAAAAGTTACACCAAGATAACAGAATCTGTCCACAACCTCTATTCTGTGGTTATTAAAATGAAACGGCTTGGTAAGTTTCATACGTTTCCCACAGGCCATGATGTAAGTCTTAGAGTTGTTGATTTTCAGTTTTCTCCCCTTAATAAAGTCATAGAAATAGTTCATTAACTTTTGGAGCCAGTTTGGAGTACGAGAGAGTAGGACCGTATCATCGGCATATAGCAGGACCGGCACAGGATGATCACCAACCTGCGGGGAATCTGCCTGTACCCTCTTCAGTTCGGACTCGATGGAATTTATAAAAAGGGAGAAAAGTAGTGGGGCCAGCACACAGCCTTGCCTTATGCCGGATTTAACCCTAATTTTCTCAGTGCATTCCCCTGCATGACCATAGCGAATCTGGGCCAATAGTTTGCTGTAGAGTCTAGCCAGGAAATATATAATTGCAGGGGGGGCTCCCATTTCCAGTAGGGTGGACCATAACAGAGAATGGTCCACGAGATCAAATGCACTCGAGAGATCAGCGAAACAGAGAAATAAGGAACCCTGTTTCGCTTTACTGTACTTCCCGATGAGGAGGTCGAGATTAATACACTGCTCTGTTGTCCCAAGACCTTTACGGAAGCCGTATTGGGATTCCGCTAGAATTTTATTATCCTCTGCCCATTCCTCTAAACGCTTCAGTAGGACCCTACTCCTGATCTTAAGGGAGGAATCCAAAAGGGAGATAGGGCGGTAGTTCTTAGCCTCTCCTCTATCTCCCTTCTTATAGATGGGTAAGATTATGGATTCACTCCAGGTAGGTGGTGTATTCTCACTAACTGAAGCATTGAACACCTGAGTTAGAAGTGGATTCCATAGTACCGGGTTGGATTTATACAGGTCAACCGGGACCCCATCGGGTCCCGGTGCCTTTCCCCCCTTATTTATTTATTTATTTATTTATTTTATTAATGACATTTGTAGAGCGCGTACAATTACCCGTGGGCGTCTCGGAGCTTCTCTTCAAACATGGGAGAGGGGGAACAAGCGCAATCCTCCCTGGTCGGTTCGAAAATTTCAGAAAAGTAAGTAACCCAGTTTGCTTCGCTAACCTGGGCTGACAATACGGGGAAGTCTTCTTTGACCAGAAAAGGGCTGTTGACAATGTTCCAGAAGAGCTTGCTATCATGCAATATAGCTGCTTTATCAAGAGCATCCCAAGCTTGCTCCCTTAGCTCTTGTTTTCTGCGGGTTAAGTGCATTTTATAAGTCTGTCTAAGGGATATAATACCCACCCTGTCCCTGGGTTGTTTAGTGAGTGCCAGCTTAAGTTCCCAAAGGGATTTGGTACACATGCTATCAAACCAGCCAACTTTTTCCTTCTTAGTTAGGCCTTTGGTGATGGTAAGCGTTCTTTTTAGGTCGAGCTCTCGACCTATTGCTACCAAGTTCCTTTTCAAGCGACCTAGATCTGGCCACGAGCGCCGATTACACATCGTGAACGCGCCCCCTGGCCCCGCCCCCCCAGCCGTGCACATCTCCGATCTCAGCCAGCCATGCCTCTCTCAGTTCCGCGCACACACACACTCTGCATACACACACTCTGCATACACACACACTCTGCATACACACACACACTGCATACACACACGCAGGTACACACACTGCATACACACCCTCACCCCCCCACCCACCCACCCACCTACTCACGGGCTCACGCACACACACAGTCACACACGTGCATCCACACACTCGAAGTGCCCATCTCCTGTCTCGCTACCCTGATGCACAAAAAACACAGTATTTACACGTCCCCCCCCCTACTCACCGGGCTGACTCAGGAGTCCCCCGCTGCTCTCGAGGCCGGTCCTTCCCCCTAGGTGTGCAGGGTTAGCGGCTCAGGCTCGGCAACAGCAGGCGACGCAGAAGGTGATGACGAGCTCCCTAGACGTCCGATGTGCATGCTCACGGTGTGACTTGCTCCCGTACAGCTGAGGTGCATGCTCACGTACAGCTGAGGTGCATGCTCACGTCGTTATCCTTCGCTTGGTCTAGTAACGGGATCCGCTGGCGCAGGTCCGAATTGGGAGGATGGTTCGCTTCACGTTGGCCGTTCTAAGTAGCAGAGCTGTGGAAGGTAATACTTCATGTTGTGGGAGAGTCGATTCAGGCTTGTTTAATGTTGTAAAAGGGGTTCTCAAAAGTGCTACCCAGCTTTGCTGGTTGGCTACAAGCTTGCGTGCACGTGCGCGTGAACACTCGGCCATCTGCTTTGCTTTTCCTGCCTTTCCTGTGCTTTCTAGTTTGTACCTGTGGCTGCTGCGTTTTACAGCGCAAACAGAATGGAATATTTGTACATCATTCTTATCTCCGTAAGAAACTTGTTTAAACAGCACCTATATGTGAAAGTTAATCAAAGCAAGATTTAAACTTTCTCTCTATGATAACCATCTTTACAAGGGGGCAACATTTCACTTTATTGTGCCACTTCAGACTCCCATTCAAACACATCTACTAACTATTGGGACGTTTCACACCCAGACTTGGCGTTTCACACCACTACAGACTTGCGGGCGGCTTCAGTGGTTGTCTTTCAGAAGCAAGGTGTTGATGCATTTCAAACGCATTCGGCTGGGAAGCAACTTTGTCCTTTCAGCCAAGGCGGTGTCGGCAGCCTATGTCTGGAAATCAGTAGTTTAAATAAAAAATGTATATTTACATACCACTTTTTATAATCTGTTCAACCAGATGCCAACGTTTATGATTTTTTTTCAAACAGCATGGTGAAGCACCTTTATTTATTCTTTCGTTTCTCAACGTCTCCAGCTGCCTTCCCTTTCCCCCTCCTTCGCGGCCCTCTCTGTCTCCAGTCACCAAGGTGTCTCCCGTTTTCTCTGTAGTCTGTGTTCCTTCGTTTTCCCCTTCCCACACTAGTGCTTTTTTTCCATTTATCCGGTTTGCCCGGTTCCTTTATTATTATTCTTTGCAAGAGTAAAAAGTATTGTTTTAAGGTATGGAGATTTTACTCTATCGTAAAGCTTTGCGGAATACTTTTTTGATGCATTAATGTCTAAATCGGTTTATTAATTTTTCAGAAGTGCTATATTTTGGGTGTGGGCCAGAAAGGTCCATGTGGCAACCAATGTAGCGCTTTTTTTTTCTTCTTTTGTCTGAGGGCAGAGCGAGCTTTGTTGCATGGGAGCTGGAACTCCTGGATAATCGGAGTGTTGGCTCAGTAAAGTTAGCATAGCTATACATATTGCTCTCCCCAACATAACTTGTTTTTTACTTTCATGCAAGAAGGGTGTCCAACGAGGGTTGGGATCCATGACACCTTTTAAGGATAACCACTATGTAAATCAATAGCATTTATATCAATTAAATGCATATTTCTCATATGTGTATGGCTTGTTTAATTAGCGTGGCCGCGCTGGACTCCCACGCAGTTTCTCTCACCCCTCCTGCAGCATATCCCTCATTGACTCGAACCGCTTCGTCTTTCCCCTCATTAACAGCCTTGTTCTTTGACCGGCTGTGACGAATGGTTTGTCACACGTGCACAGCGCCCATGGGGTCGCTGCACCTTCCTGCAGGAGCTCACACTCTTATAAAACGGTCCATGCCGTCCCACGTAAACTTCAGTGCTCATTGCTTTTCACCGTAGAATGGCAGATTTAATTTTGTGAGTGTTTTTTTACGTGTCGTGTTTACTGCAGGCGCTTTCCAAGAGTTAGGCCATTTTTAGACCCCTCGGGGACTCGTATGCAAAATGTAGGGTGTCAGAGCTGCTCCCTCCACCCTGAGCAAACTGCGTCAACCATCTGCGAGATGAATGAGTGTTGCACCCTGCTAGTGTGAAAGCTTCCGAATGCCCTGGAAGTTGGTGACTGTTGCTGCTCCTGCACTGTCGCCGTGTACACTGTCACTGTCACAACAGACGATAACAGTTTATTTCAGGAAGTGCTCACGCATTCACCACCTTTGAACAGCTCAAACCACAACAGACTCACTTTAGATGATGATTGTGACAAAACATGGTAGAGTTCTATGCCAGGCTTCACCTCAGGGACAGTTTGTGTGCTCCTCTGCAGTTCTGGTTTTGGTCTTTCCTCGCCATCTGCTGCTTGCCCATTCACATCCCTGCCCCCCCTTCTCTATCTTACTCTTCCAACCAAATGCTTTTTTCCACCATTTGCTTACATCCCCAACACCCAGCTCCTCCATCGCTGCTTCCTCTGAGCCTCTTCCCACTGCAAACAAAACAAGCATTGGAATAGCCCACCAGGTCTCGCTTTTGGGACCTTCTAAGTATTTTCTGATGGAGAGTCATTTTTTAGACCCCCCCTCTATTCTTTCTCACCCTCTCTCTCTCTTGCTCCTTCTCCCACTCCCATTCCCTCTTCCCGCCCCTCCTTCCCTCACTCTCTCGCTCTCTTCCTTCTCTCTTTCTTTCTCCCCCTCTCTCCTCCCTCCCTCCCCTCTCTCTTTCTCTCCCTCCTTCTTACCTCCCCTCTCTCCACCCTCTCTTGCCCCTTCCTTCTCTCTCTCTTGCTCCCTCTCCCCTTCCCTCTCTCTTGCTCCCTCTCCCCTTCTCTCTTCTCTCCCTCCATCTCTCGGCCCTTCTTTCTCTCTCTCTCTCCCTCTTCCCTCCCTCTCCTCTCTCTCTCTCCCCTTCCTTCTCTCTCTCACCCTCTTGCATCCCATCCCTACCTCACTCTCCCTCCCCCTTCCTTCTCTTTCTCTCTCCCTCACCCTTCTCCCTTTCCTTCGCTCTGTCTCTCATATATTCAGTGCTTTTCAGGTACATTTGCAAAATATACTTTTGTGACCTCTGTCACATGAAACTAGGGTGATTCTTCTCTTGTAGTTGCATACTTGATCTAACACAGTTGTTTTCTGTAGTGAGAAGATATGAGCGCACGTTCCGCGAATGTCTGAGCTGGGTTCCGGGTCTTCCCGGCTGTGATTGGTTGTAAGGTGGAACACAAACAGAGGCAGAAGTTACACAGTGATGTTTCCCATATGCCGTTAAATGAGAAGGGGATGTTGATGAATAAACACGTTACAAATCTGCCCCACTCCACGCAAATATTCGACAAACACATCGTTTAAATACATAGGGTAAACTTGGGGAGATACTAAAAAAATACACTATTAGGTAGAACTGAGGCGCCCGCACGCTTCAGTGATCAATGCTCTTCACCTTACTCCTTCTAAGGATAAAGAGGTAAGGAGGACAGAAGAAAGGTTACTCAATAGGGGAGAAATTAAGACTGCAATTAACACTTTAGAAGCCAGCGGCATAACGAGAGAGCCTTGTTTTAAGGCATGCGTTGTGCCCTGGACTCTCCCTCCCAACAAATCGACTCCCAGCCTCACTTTCTCTATCTTCTCTGTCTCCCCTTGCCCTGACACACTCTGCACCCTCACACACTCTGCACCCTCACACTCTGCACCCTCACACTCTGCACCCTCACACTCTGCACCCTCACACACTCTGCAATGGAACATACACTCCAAATAATACCACTCAGTGCCACATAATTACACGGCACACAATTACATTCTACTGAATACAACATAACCTCCCCATAATACCACTCAGTGCCACATAATTATATGCAACATAATTACACTGCACTCAATGCTAACAAACACTCCAAATACCACTCAGTGCCAGATAATTACACGCCACAAAATTACACTCTACTGAATACAACATACACTCCCCATATTACCACTCAGTGCCACATAATTACACGCCACATAATTACACTCTTCTCATGCAACATAAATACACTTTATCTATCGCCCTCACTCTATCTATCTATCTATCTATCTATCTATCTATCTATCTATCTATCTATCTATCTATCTATCTATCTGTCGCCCTCACTCTATCTATCACCATAACTAGTGTATTGGACTGCCTGATAAGCTACTCACCATATCATTTCCCAGGAATCTTAATTTATTTAATAGGCTGCAGGCAGGACGGGATGTGCATGAATCAATTAATTACTTAAGAACATGGCAGCATTCATCTCTGGTTAAACTTTTGGCGGAGCAGGATATAATCTACTTCGCTGTTGTCACCTCTTTGCCACTTTGCCATTCTCTGAGAACTTGTAATCTTTGTGATTTACATAACTATCTGCAGGCAGGACGAACGTACATTAGGCATTTATTAATTGTACAAATAAACATGGCAGTCAATCGTATCTGGTAACACTTCTGGCCGAGCGGGTAATACTAACGGCTACTAAAGTAAGAGCAAAGGACTACGCGCCTTAGTCACCGATTACGACCCTGTCCTTCGGCGGCATCTAACGCGGCTTTCACTCGGAAAGTAAAACCAACGTTTTCGCCATGCTGTGCTGCTATCAGGAAAGCGTGCACACTTGGCAAGGAGCCAGGACTGGGACCAGGTAGGACTGTTTCTTTATACTATCACACCCAGCTTGTGCTGTTCTTTTTTTTTTTATTGGGGTGGGGGGTGGGCAATGGGCTTGTTTGTGGTTATTTAGACTTAAAAATGTATTCATAATGTCACAGTCGCGTTGTCATGCTGCGTGCATGCGAAGTCCGGCAAGCCGCATCCAGATCTGTCTGTCTGTCTGTCTATCTGTCTATCGCCCTCACTCTGTCTATCTGTCTATCTGTCTGTCTGTCTGTCTGTCTATCTATCTATCACCCTCACTCTATCTATCTATCGCACTCACTCTATCTATCTATCGCATCACCACAGCATCACTCAGCACCACCACAGCATCACTCGGGGGCACCACAACATCACTATACGCTACCAAAGCATCACTGAAAGCCACAGCATCACTTGTCGCCACCACATCATTCAGCGCCACCACAGCATCAATCTGTGCAACCATTCAACAACAACTGGTTCAAATATGTTCCCTCAATGTTTCAAGCTTTATTACAAATGTCACAAAAATTAGAAGCCATTGTTATGTGTAATATCACATCTAAGTCACGTAAATACAACACATATTGCATTACAAATGCTATAGGTGTCATATTTGCGAAAATTAAAACTATTGGCAAGATGCTCCCTCGGGAGCAAAAGCTGCGCTTTACAAAAAACCATAAATATCAAATATCAAATGACAACGCTATTAATTTCGGTATTTTCAAAACCAACACATAAATAAAAAAAATTGTCATTTACAATACCAATAGCTCAAACTTTCCTAAGGCGAGACCTATTGCATTGCAAATGCTTGTTATAATTGTACCTAGTTCCACAAAATCAGCTAAAATACACTCAGGTGATGCCTCTGGATCCAAACATTTCAAAATTGCCACAGACCCTGCTTCTAAGATTTTAAGCTGCAGCCTCTCGGAGTTATCCATACACCACTTGATACGTATACCATTCTGCCTACAAGGGGTTACATCTTCAACTGTTAGGCGTTGAGTGTTAGCTGGAGCCCCCCAAACAGAAATCAGCATTGTAACAGCATTATGATCGCTACTTCCAAGGTCGACAACATTAGGAACCGTACAAGGTGGGGCAAAATGTACAGAAATTAATAAATGATCGATAACAGAGGCCGAGTTCAATCCTACAAAGGTTGGTACGGGATTACCATCCGCATCTGTGGCCGGGGGATGTATCATAAGGTCCATGTTTAGCATCAAGGAATTGAGGGAATCACCATAGGGAGAATGAATAAAGTGTGCCCGGTTTTCCCCATTGTCCCCATCATACCCACAAGTCCTGGTGAATGAATGGGGACAGGTGCGAATGTTAAAATCCCCTCCCCAGATGATATCGTAGGGTTTATGAATGCCTTTACAAATATTACTCACGGCTAAGCCTAACTCATCCACCACAGTGGTATTAGAAGCATCAAACAAATTGTTGTAATGATTAATCAGCATAATTATGTGGCCCCTGTTATGTTCCAGAATTAAAATTTGTGAATGGAGACCCACTGTCAGATGTAACTTCTTGCGAACAGGGAGATTTACCGAAAGTAAAATTACTAACCCCCCTTTGGCCCTGCCCATATTAGACCTTTGTGCCGAGTTGTTATAAGACACAAATCCATCGAGGATGATATCAGTGGTTACCCATGTCTCTTGTAGACATAAGACATCAAAGTCAGAAAGGATGTCGCTCCATCCCAGGGACGACATTTGCCAACTCCAACCTGCAATATTCCAGCTGGCAAATTTGAGGTCAGGGATACAGGGGGCTGGTACACTGATCTCAGGTACAATAGAGATAGAGGGCTTATTGGCAGCTAGGGGAACCATCGGGACAGGAGAAAGGGCAGTGACAAGAGGGTTGACTCCCTTAGGGGGTATGTGCACCAGAGTAGAAATGGAAGATGTTCTGGGTGCTAGACATTGGCCCAAGGCTGCAACTAGAGTATTATCAGCTGTTACAGTTCCCTTGGGAGTTGTATATCTCGGGGCAGTGGTAAGGGGCATTGCTGGTGGAGAAGTGGATAATGAACCGATACCCGTTGTTACAACTAGATTGTTACCTATAGTGGGAGGAGTGGGAACTGGAGCTGGGGGCAGTCAATCAACACCATCCAACCCGTTGAGACAGTTGAATCGATTGAAATCATAGAAAGGGGTCTCAGGGGGCAAAAAAAACGGTCTTGCTTCATACCCACGAGGTCTACCCCTCCGCTCGACCCTCGTCCAATTACCACGAGCTTGGTCATGGCGCATGTGAATAGGGGGGGGGGAGGGGGGAAGGACACTGGCAGTGTCTGAATGGTGGAATCGAGAGATCTATTAAACCCAGCACATATGTGTAAAACTGTCCTAGTCTCAAACTCACCGTAATACAATCCCCTGTTATGGACTTTCTGGTTTTACCAAGCCAGGGTACCCTTCTCACCATGATAATTTCATTATTAAAGTGGGCCGGGAGGGGTCTATTCCAGTTCAGCTATTTAATGACTCTGCTTTTAAGTGAAAGAAAATTCTCACATTCTCCTGCCTCTAGGGGGGACACCAGCCATGACTTCCATGAAACGATTGGTCTCAGGGGGCATGTCAGGTCTACGTGGTCTAGGAACAAACTTTTCGGGGTTGGGGGAACTATATGGTCATTAGATATGGTCCCATTGGTAGCTGACGTAGGGTGACCTACTGGTAGCAGAGATGGAATAATAGAACTGCTACTTAGTATCGGGGCTGGGTTGCCCATAGGGGGTTGCAAAGAAGGGGCAGCAGCAGGAACCACTAAAGAGGGTCCAAAATTGGTTGGGGGAATTTGAGAATTAGAAGGGTTGGAAGGAGAGTTGGACTCAGATAGTCTAGCTAGAATAGCGGCCGAGGTTTTCTCGATATTGGATAAACTGAGTTCAATACGCTCCATTTTAGACTCTAGGGGTCCTGAAAATACAACTGGCGTCCCAACAGCAATGGCAGCAGCACCCCACAAAGCTGAGTCTTCAACAGCACACCCCTTATTTCCTTTCCAAAAAGTTTAATTAAAAGTGTAAGCAAATCTGTACAGTTTGATATCAGTTATTTAAATTACGTCTGGTCCTGTTGACTTTGTGTAACACTTTCCTGAAACGATAAATCACCTACATTTAGAAGTTTCTGTAAAACACCCAGCACTTAAGTTCTCTTACATGTTTTACCAGCCTCAAACCTTTGTCTTTGTTTTCTTCCCCGAAGTACTGTTGGCCATAAACCCTGGAACACCTTGCAGATTTTTCTTGTTTGCCCTTTTTTTGCCAGTGCCAGTTCTTCCATGAAAAGTAATACCTTTACTGCTAGGCGAGTGAATTTTAAAGCACTAAGAGTTATTTTGAATCTTAAATGATATTTTTTTCACTTGAAAGTGCTGCTTTGGCTTTATCCAAAAAACAAACATCTTTCTAAATCCACTGAAGTAACTCTACTCCATCCATTGGCCTCTTGCAGCTTTGTCTTTTTTTTTATGCCAAGTGAAAGACCTTCATCACGTGACTCAAAACGTTTAACAATTATTTGTGATGATTTTTCAATCTTTGCTCATGCCCATAGGGTTCATCTCTTGTTTTATAACTCAGAACGCCAATAAGGTCAGGATAAATCATGAGTTGGATGCAAAGTGGACCACTGGCTTACCCATCACAACCTAACTTTTTGGTATTTTCCTAATAGGTCAATATTCTACATAATCTTCCTCATGTTGTGCAGGAAACCGTACTGACAATAAGTGATGGTGTATTGACAAAGGGTCTAATATTTCATTCCACAAAAGAGTCTGTAAAAGGTCAGCTTTTTTAGTTTCATGTTCTACTTCTAAAAACACTATTTTGGGCTTAATATTCAGTTTGTCCTAACTTGAATGTGTATTCAAATTCCCAGGTTCTACTTACCGGAATGTTCTTGATGACTCTTTACAAAAGACAATAGCAAGAACACTCTTAGGTTCTACCTAAAATGCATTTCATTTTCTTTTTTATGTCGCTGTCTTTACAAATCTCAGTAAGATGAATACCTTTAGAAAAAAGGGACTAAAGCTGTTGTACTTCACCTTCTCCTTATCTTCCTTTTTTTCTTTAGGATACACCTTCGCCATGTTTTTCTAACCTTCCTTGGATCCTCCTGATCTTCAACTCTACCTGTGTCAAAACCCGAGAAAAACATAGCATCATCAATATTGTCTTGGGGTCATGCGATTCTTTTGTGCTGGGCCTGATAGCATAAGAGAAACTTTTCTAATGCAGCCTCCAAATTATCACAGATTCTTCCGCTTCTCTTTTTTTCACTGACGTTTTGAGTCTGTTGTCAGTACACATGTAAATTGTTTAGCCCATCACTGACTTATCTCGTCCTAACGTCTGTATTATCATCCATATCTATCTCCCTACTTTGCTTGTTAAATGTATCGGAAACCTTGTACAATAGCAACACCCATGTAACTCCACTGTCCATGCGCTTTGATACTAACTACCCATCTGAAATATTCACTACTACCCAAGCCTCTACATTGGCTGTCGACAATAAGCAATTTATAAAATCTAGCTGTTCCCCACTGACCAAGATTGCTGCAAAAGTCTTTCTAAAAAAAGCTCCCAGTCTTTAGATTGAGCTGTGCCACCAAGGTATTTATCTGTTCTTTGTGTAGCAAAAAAGAAGTAAGATTGAAGTACTTTCTATTTACTGGGAGATTTTTGAAAATCTTCTAAATGGCTTGGAATTTCTTCTGCGAGTTGCAGTTGTCACTCCTCCCTGGTATTCCAGTCTGACTAATTAGGTAGTTTTGTAAAGACTCCTCAAAGAAACCCCAGATTTATTTTAGCCAAACATTTGTGATTATGACAATTATAAAATACCATTTCTTAAAGCTAAAAAAAGCACCAAAGACATTTGTCCTTCTACATTTATAGTGTGTCTATTAACCATGCGGCTGAGTTGATGTTTTCAACAATGTGTTTTTTCGAAAAAGTGTTAATGAAAATGAACATTTTATAATTGTAATTTTAATTTGTCTTCAGCATGCATGACAATCGTTGGGAGGAGAAGGAGGCAGAAGTGGGATTGGTTTCCACGGTGGAGAAGGAATGTATTGTTGAGAAGCCGGTATGTTTAAATTAAGTTTATCTCTCATTGAAGAGAAGAAAAATGTGTTGTCAGCCTAGTTTTGCCTGGTCATGTGCTTTATTAATTAGTAGCTTATGTACAGGTATTTTTCTTATTACTCTCCTGCAATTTATTTAGAAAGCCATTAGCAATGACTTATGCTTTATGATACAGGTTTTCACCTCTACAATCTATGAATGAAAAGTTTTATAAAGCGCATGTATGCCTAGGCGTCTTAGCGCTAGCTGCAAGAGATCGAATACAAAGAGGTTTACATTTACCCAAAAGCAAAAGGAGGGACAAAAATAATAGTGACCACAGCAACCACTATTGTTGAAGTAATATTGTCTGGCTGTAGAAACCGTTAATGCTCTGAGTTTCTTTGTATACCTTTGTGAAGGTAAAGACATTAGTTTCTTTCTGCAGCTTCTCACAACATGCTCCCTTTTACCAGTTAACTGCCTTTTTGCAGCTTGTGCTTGTGTTCTCCCTGCTTGTATTCAACGCCGACCTCGCCTGTATCCACACGAGATGTGGGACCTAATATTGAATCCCTAAGTCAAAGGCTCTGTCAATAGTTGGAAACGTTTTTTAACCCTCCGAGATCAGTAGGATTTATACTTGGAAAAGAAATGTAATGGATGCTGAAAGTTAAAAACAAAAAAGCAAAAAAATCCCGTAAAGGACCGAAAATTACTAATCATTGGATTTTGCAGTTGATTTGATTATCCATTAGCTGTTGAGAATGATGTGCTGGCAGGAAAAGAAGAGTGAATTTTATGCTGCAGTGTAGCTTATTGTTCTGTTAGGGAGTTTAAACTTGGAAAGGCTGAGCTGCCTGATGTGGGCAAGTGAAGTTATAATGAGAGTGAAAGAGGAATCAGGTAGGCAAGATTATTTGTTTGCTTTAGACAAAGGAATGACAAAGACTCGTAGAGGGTCTTTCTTCCTTTATGGTCCCCAAATTGCAATTTCACCTCTTTTAGATAAAAGATCTTTTACCCTCTCTGCCATGAGGGCGTCAAATGAATCTTTGGTTATTTTATGTGTGGGTATTTTATAATGGAACATGGTTTGCTGTGGGTTTTGTGGTTCTGTCAGAATAGTTGGGTATTGTTGAATAGGTTCATTGAGAAAATGATCAAGTGTTCAGCTTTATTAAATGTGTTTTGATGGCTACTTCCTCACATTTACAATATTGCCAGGCACCAGACTGGAACCGAACATCTTTTTCAACAGTTTTCCCTGCATGTCGGTGGGTGGCGCTGTTTGGCTCCGTGATTACTTCGTACTGCCCCAGAACTACCAGAGCAGACCAACTTATAAGTACCACCTCTGCTCGTTAACGAAAGATCCTTTGTTTGTGTTCCATTTGATACGGAACTAGAGCTCCACTCCCAACTTTGTCTATTTTCCAATAAATCCACATTTGTTTCTAGACTGTTTGCTTGGGAAGATGTCCCCTACGCAGACAACTGGATTTAAACCATGCTGGAACTGCGGAAAGTAGATGGCTGTCACAAAGCCAAACATGAGCTTGGTTCTTGGGCCCTGGTTACCACTAAAAGTTGTGCGATAAGTGCCTCCTCAGGTACCATGGCTGTGCGGTGCAGTGGGATGGCGTTTTGTCACTGAGCATAACAAGAGGTAACTGTTGAAGCAGATATCTCGCTCCAAATCACCAGGCCATTATCCATCATGGTCATGAGGTCAATCCAGTGCAAAGTTGAGTTCCCACTCAAAGTTTTCCTATAAGTTAAAGCCATTAGTGCAAGAAAGCATAGCAAGACTCAACCCCATCCTGCTACTCAGTCCGATGAGACGTTGTTGGGGCGACACTCAAAGGGTCCAGCATCTTCTGACTCTAAGCCGGTTCAGCAGTTTGTCTGAGCATCTCGTGAATTTCACGGGCGTTATCGACACAGCAGCCTTCAAGGAGGCCGTAATAGACACTACCTGCTACCTCTGAAGCATCTTTGGGCCTCATGAACCTGCAAGGGCTTCCAGTTGGAAATTCACTGATGGGTCCTCCCCTAATGCAGACTATTCCCTTGACACCCATTACCTGACCCTCATGGACTCTGGTCAATACTGCCACTCCAGCCACGAGGTCCACACCAGTCCCCTGCTGGCACCCAAATGGACTCCACCAGTGCCAGTATCAGAAACCCATCTGAAATGGAGCTCTGTCCTGAACCGGCATGTTCCCGTGCCAGGACTATGTCACATGATAAAATCACCACGGTGCAACTAATAGTTATTCAATCAGACCTTCTTCTCCCTTTTCTTCCTCTACACCAGTGCTTTCAGAGGCCAGAGTCCTTATTCAATTCCCTAGGACTTATCTAAAGCCGATGAAGCGAGGATGAGGACAATTTCCACCCACCCCGCCCATATTACACTGATAAAGGGTTGTACTTAGACTTAGAAAATGCCAGTTGGCTAGCTACAGCCCCAAAGACAAAGCTGTAATCTCCACCTATCCACTACCATGTCTGTCAGTGGAAGAAAGGGCCTCTTTTGCTATAGTGGTGCGAAGGGCAGCAAAGATGCTGGATCAGCATTTGCGTACTATAGAACCCAAAACGCCTGATGTCTTAAGGCCTTGTGCTGCAGGTCCACAAGTGAAGTCAATACAAATGTTTTTCCTTGAAACCCCCACATAGGGAGTCAAAATGTATTGATGCCTTTGGCAAGAGAATTTTCTCCTCAGCAAGTCTGGCTTTACGTTCTTTGTACGCAGTTTGTCTTCTGGGCAGTTTTACCCACACAGAATGGGACATGGCCCATTATATCTTGCTGGCCATCCCTCTGAGCTTTTGGTCTTCGGCAGCCCACTATACACAGGATGGACAGGATGCAGCAAATTATGTCGGGATGCTGGACAGGACACCACCAACTGCATAGGCTGTGCTATTGGCAACAATGTGGTGTTTAGACACACCTGGATGCGATTAACCACATTTTCAATCACCCCTGATGGACATACCCTTTGGTGAAAAGGCAAATTCGCCATTCAATTGATCCTTTGTGTTATGATCCACAACTAGACAATTAAACCAGCAATACAGTAAGTTCAAGAGCTATACCTGAGGTTTTAGCCTACTGTATTCCGCTGAGACCACTTGCACCAGCAAGAGCAGCAATCCACCAGCTCTTCCTCCCCTGCTGAAGCTTCCCCCTTCTTTTAAATTTGCTCTTCCAGGCCCACAACCCGTTCGCAAGGCAGGATATGGCTTTTATGCCCCAGCCGAAAATAGATCACCTCAGACTTTGGTTTCACAAATTAATTCAAAGGACTATGTCCTGCCTTTGATGTTATCTCCTCCTTCTATTCCCGCCACACACGAACTATTTTCAGCAGACCATTCCTCTATTCTCATGCAAGAAGTCGTCACCCTCCTGCTGCCAAACATGCCATTGAGTGAGTGCCTGATTTGGAGAGGGGTAACAGGTGCTAGATGTGGTACATTCTCATACTAAATAAGGAAGGAGGCCTCAAGCCTTTACTGCACTGCCAGCTGTTGAATGCCTTCCTGAAAAATGACAAATTCAAATGCTTGGTCTGGCTCAAACCACCTCTACTCTGGATCGGGGGACTGGATGGTATTCCAGGACTTGCAGGAGACTTATTTATCCTGTACCTCTCCTGTAGTCCCACAGAAGTTACCTGCGATTTCACATTGGGGTTGTGTGACCGGGCAGACCTGCCCCAGGGGTCACATGAAGGACTGGTGGACTGTCTTACCTCCGTCACCCTCTCTCTCTCTCTCTCTCTCTCATCCCCAACAGGAGAACTGGTCCTGGGACATGGATCAGGATACATATGGAGAAAAAGAACAGGGTGCCTTTAATTGGGCTTTCTTCTGTGACGAGGCTCCGCCCCCTGAGAATGTCACCGGGCAACCACTGGATATAATCCAGGAAACACACCACAAGGCGTGCGACGTCACTGATGCGGAGGAGGAGAGCAGTGGAGCCGCGGCAGAGTCGAAAACCAGTGTGTTACTTCCTGAGGGCAGCGAGGAGCAGCAGAGGGCAGGAGAGCCATCGCCGGCTGAGGCAGAGCCAGGAGGCCAACAACTCCTCTCATCCAGAGCCACGCTCACGGGAGAGCGTGGCTACTACAGGTACAAGACCGTCTCTCGGGCTGGGTGGGGAGTCGGGAACGCCCGTAAAACTCTACTCGGAGCATGCCGCTCCTGGTCACTCGCGGAACCCCACCATTATTCCTCACTCCCTTTCCCGGTGTTCTGACACCCCACACCCTCACCGAATCGCCACTGTAAAGAAAGTAAATGTGCACAGACTACACAAGTGCAACAGGTGTCTCCTCACTCCCGGCCCTCTTAGAAGTGGTAATCAGACAAACAGCCTCATTGACAGCTTCCTCTCTCTATTTCATTCTTTTGGGGCTGCCGTTGACTGGACTGAAGAGTAAGTTCGAGGCCTGATCCATCATCTGCCTGGAAGACCTGAGTACCTGCCGCCATCACGGATCCTGCAACATTCGCAGCTGAAAGACTTGACTAGCAGACACAAGCGTGTTCTAAAGAAAATACCTACCTAGAGCCAGTTTCCGCCCTGTTCCTTCCACGCCGGCGCAACTGGTGTCAGAAGTGGGATCACCATCCATCAGTGATCCCATGATGGATACCCTCATACTGCATCTGATCAAATGCCAAGAAAAGCTGGAATGGGCTGTTGAAATGCAAATGGCCTCAGCCCAACAAGATCGTGAAGTGTTTAAAATCACTATTTCCGCTCAACTTGAAGGCCTAAAAAAAGTAGTACAAGAACCCAATACTGGGGCACAGGGAGAACGACGTCCCCACATTCCTCATCCTTCAGGGGTCTCCCTGCAGAAATATGACTGGGGAGGACCCGGATTAGTTTCTCACGAACTTTGATAGAGCTGCCAGAGCCTGTGCATGGCCTGAGGACAAGTGGCCATTTTTTTTAGCGCCGCTGCTAACCGGGGAAGCTCAGGCAGCGTACCAAGTAGCGACCGCTAGTGGTGTCACTCCCTATGCCGGAATCAAGGAAGTGATCTTGGATCATTTCGGACTAGATGCAGAGGCCTGCCGCGTTCGATTCCGAAAAGAGAGAGGGGTGTCAGGAGAAAATCCTAAGACCCTGTTGTTCAGGTTAACGATGGCCGCTGATAACGGGCTAAGGCCTGATAGCAGCACAAAGGAAGAAATAATGAATAGGATTTTCTTAGAGCAGTTTATGGAGGCTCTACCTTATGGAACACAGAGGTGGCTCAAACAACATTCCCACCTCACACCAGAACAAGCCATTGAGATGAATGCCAATTATGTAAGGGCTCAACCACTTGCTTGTCCATGGGAGATGGAAAAACAGTCCAAGACTGGTGCGCTGCAAAAAGGATAGAAGAAGCCAAAACCACCAGTGGATTTACCAAGAAGCAAACCGATAAGGATTGAACCCCCACCTACTAGAGGCCCACAATGTTTTGAATGTGAGGAATGGGGCCACATTGCCCGCTTATGCCCACGAACAAAACCAGCGGTGGAGCCCATGGAGGTGGGGTACATCCCTTAGGCTGTCCTGTTTTCAGCTGAAATGGGCCCCTCCTTTCATGTAAATGTAAGGGTTAACGGTAAGGTGGCGAGTGCCTGATTAGACTCAGGCTGCAAACAGTCGGTTATTCAAAAAGAGTGGGTGCCCCCGACCCAATATGCACCTGACTCCACAGTCCATATACACTGTGTACACGGCGACGTAAAACCTTACCCTGTAGCCATAGTCCCCTTAATCACTGACAGTCAATCTCCATGCACAGTAAGGGTGGGGGTGGTGGAGACTCTCCCTGAAGACCTGATCATAGAGGTGGATAATCCAAGGTTCCTAGCTATGTTTCAAAAGAATTTAGACAGTCAGGCAGTCGATCCCATTCAGCCATACCCAGCTATGACCACAAAAGAGCCATGGTTGTTAGATCGTAGTTTAAATTTGTAAAAGCTAATGATCCTACACTTCTTAACGCCTGGGAAAATGCACATCTGAACAAAGATGTTCCCTTCCCTCCCTATCCACGCTTTGTTATAAAAAACGATCTTCTGTATAGAGGTAGCTCAGGGAGAAGCTTTACAGTTGGTGGTGCCTGTCACTTTTCGTGACCAAATACTTTTTTACTCTCATACCCATCTTACGGCAGGGCACTCGGGAGCAGAAAAGACCACGCAAAATCTAGTACGACACTTCTATTGGCCAGGAATTTATAAAGACACACAGAAATACTGCCAATCTTGTGACGTGTGCCAAAAAAGAAGTCTACAGTGTCCACCAGCTGTCTCTCCAACCCTTACCTCTTATCGGAAAACCTTTTGAGAGGGTAGGAATGGACTTGATAGGACCACTCCCTAAAAGCGTTAAAGGAAACGCATACGCATTAGTCATTGTGTATTACACCACGCGCTTTCCTGAGGCCTTTCCACTTAGGGCCCCACGACCAAGAACATATCAGAAAAGCTGATTGAACTATTCTCAAGGGTTGGCTTTCCTAAGGAGATTTTAAGGGACCAAGGTACCCCCTTCGTCTCAAGGTTAATAAAGGAAGTATGTAAGACTCTAGACCTCCGGCATATTCGTACCTCTGTATACCATCCGCAGACGGATGGATTAGTCGAGAAGTACAATAGAACCCTCAAGACCACCTTGAAAAAATCCTTTCAGCTGAGGTAAAAGATTGGGACAGGCTGTTACCACGGGCTTTGTACGTTCTACGGGCTCAAGTACAAAGTAGTACCGGCTACTCAGCGTTTGAGCTACTATATGAGGGTCAACCCAGGTCCCTATTGGAGATTACACAAGATGCATGGGAAAAAGAGGAGGAAGACTAAAAAAAATCCCTGCTAGAATACACATAAGAGCTAAGTTCCAGAATTGGGAAACTCAGAGAATTAGCCGCCAGCAATTTAGAAATTAGTCAAGAAAAGCAAAAGAAGCAGTATGATGAGGGGAATAGTTGGAGAACACTATCAGTGGGTGACTGGGTGTTGGTACTCTTGCCCTCCTCCACAAAAAATTTCCAGAGCGAGTGTTTGGGCCCATATCCAGTAGTTGAGACCATTGGAAAGACCACGTATAGAGTACAGGTCTCGCCTTCCAGAAGACAATGTTATCTCATTAACATACTAAAAAAATGGTTGGGGCCTAAGCCCAAAGGCGCTCCAGTAATGGTGTTGGCAAAACAAGACGCAACAACACTGGGCCGGTTACCGATAAATGAAGATCTGACTCCAGAGCAGAAACATAGTCTGCAAAATACCCTAAAACCTTTTGCAGACATATTTTCTGACCAACCCAGGAGAACGCACCTATCCGAGCATCATATTGAAACCCCAGAAGGAAAACACGTGAAGCAGAAACCATATTGCATCCCAGCAGCTCGACGAGAAACAATAAGAAAGGAAATCAATGACATGCTGAAACCATGAGTAATTCGTCCCTCCGAAAGCAATTGGGCTTCGCTGATAGTCCTGGTCCCCAAGCCGGACGGGCCCACCCGTTTTTGTATGGACTTCAGAGCCTTTAATGCCATCTCCTCCTTCGATGCGTATCCAATCCCTAGGGTGGACGAATTAATCGAAAAGCTTCGAGAGTCCAAATTTATTACCACCTTCGATTTAACGAAGGGATATTGGCAGGTCCCTTTGAGGGAGGAGGACAAGAAAAAGACAGCCTTTTCCACAGAAGAAGGGTTTTACGAGTTTAATGTTTTACCGTTTGGACTAAATGGGGCCCCGGCAACATTTCAATGTCTGATGAAAACCATCCTGCAACCATACTCTTCGTGTTGCTCAGTATACCTTGATGACATCGTGGATTTCAGTCCAACATGCTCAGAACATCTGCAACACTTGCAAAAACTTCTCCAAGCCCGGAAAAAGGGCATGGCTGCATATAAATGCAAAAAAATCCCGAGCAGCATGTATCCACGTTAAATATCTGGGGTACATACTGGGAGAATGAGTGATAGCCCCACAGGCAGAAAAAGTCAAGGTCATCTCCAATATGCCTTTTCCTTCCAATAAACGGGAACTTAAAGCACTTCTCTGCCTCATCGGCTATTACCGATGATTCATACCACAATTTGCCGAAATAGCTGCCCCCCTAACCAATCTGCTGAGAAAGGAAGTCAAACTGCACTCATTAGGTCACCCCACAGCTGAAGTGATTCGAGCCTTCAAGAAACTTAAAGAGATTATAACAGACCCAGTACTAATCTCACCTAATTTTGACAAAACCTTCATGTTGTCCACACACACCTCAAATTCGGGGTTAGGGGCCATCCTTTCACAGGTAGGGGAAGATGGACTAGAACATCCCATCCTATACATTAGTAGGAAACTTTTTTCCCGGGAGTGTAAATACCCTACCATTGAACAGGAGTGCCTAGCAATAAAGTGGGTGGTGGATAAACTGAAGTACTATTTAGAGGGACGCCCTTTACTTTTATACACTGATCATGCTCCACTGCAGTGGATGTGCAGAAACAAGGCACAAAACCCTAGGGAACTCCGCTGGTTTTTGTCACTTCAACCCTTCTCGTTCGAAGTCAGACATAGGAAGGGTAATTACAATGGTAACGCTGACTACCTTTCTAGGGTCCCTCCTCTCCCCGATGCGGAGAGTCCAGGGGGGTGGTGTGTGACTGAGCAGACCTGCCCCAAGGGGCAAATGAAGACATGAAGGACTGGTGGACTGTCTTACTTCCGTCACCCTTTCTCTCTCATCCCCAACAGGAGAACAGGTCCTGGGACATGGATAAGGATACATATGGAGAAAAAGGACAGGGTGCCTTTAATTGGGCTTTCTACTGTGATGAGGCTCCGCCCCCTGAGAACGTCACCGGACAACCACTGGATATAATCCAGGAAACACACCACAAGGCGTGCGACGTCACTGACATGGAGGAGGAGAGCAGTGGAGCCGCAGCAGAGTCGAAAACCAGTGTGTTACTTACTGAGGGCAGCGAGGAGCAGCAGAGGGCAGGAGAGCCATCGCAGACGGTGGCAGAGCCAGGAGGCCAACGACTCCTCTCATCCCCGAGCCACGCTCACGGGAGAGCGTGGCTACTCCAGGTACGAGAACGTCTCTCGGGCTGGGTGGGGAGGCGGGGACGCCCGTAAAACGCTATTTGGAGGACGCCACTCCTTATCACTCGCGGAACCCCTCCCGTATTCCTCACTCCCTTTCCCTGTCTTCCGACACCTCACACCCTCACCAAACCGCCACTGTAAAGAATGTAAATGTGCACAGACTACACAAGTGCAACAGGTGTCTCCCCACTCCCGGCCCTCTTAGAAGTGGTAATCAGACAAACAGCCTCATTTACAGCTTCCTCTCTCTATTTCATTCTTTTGGGGCTGCCGTTCTTCACTGGACTGAAGAGGAAGTTCGAGTCCTGATCCATCATCTGCCTGGAAGACCTGAATACCTGCCGCCACCACGGATCCCGCAACATTCGCAGCTGAAAGACTGACTAGCAGACACAAGCGTGTTCTAAAGAAAATAAAGTACAAATATGTGTGCTCTGGACGTCAGAACACATCACCAAGCTAGCACTCGATTATCAAATTTCAAAAATTGTTCCAAAAAGTTATTCAAAGATGCTGTGCTTTTTCATCATCACTTGTTTATTATTAGTTCATTGACTATTTACGTCATAGTCCTTTCATTATTTTTCTTCATTCATTTGTAGTTCAGATTTGAGCCCAATGCATTTCGGGCACACTGCCCTTCATCTGGGGACTTTATAGCATCTGTGTTGGGCGCTGAGTGTGCTCGTTCGATGATATGAACAGGTCGCGGCTGTGATCGTGCGCGTCTTCCGTCTAAAGAAAATAAAGCCATACCTACCTAGAGCCAGTTTCCGCCCTGTTCCTTCCATGCTGCCACATGTTGAAACACTTCTAATTTACTGTGCTGTCCTTCAGCCTCTGTGTTTAAGAAAGTGATGGCAGTAGTTGTGACACATCTTTAGAAGTTGGGGATACACTTATTTCTGTAACTTGATGACTGTCTGCTCAAGCCAGACTCTCCGCAGTCAGTCACAGACAACCTTCTGATAAGGGTCAAGGTCTTAATTTCTCTGGGGCCTCTATCAACAAGCTGAAGTCCCACCTTAGCCCTGCAGAGAATTTCCTCCTTAAGGACTATTGCAAAACAGTGGCATTCGGGGTCTTTCCACCTCTACAACAAGACCAGGAAAATAACGATCAGATTATGGTGTTTCGGGTTTGGTCCTACGTCTTGATGATGATGAGGCTTCTTAGGCTTCTGGTCTCCTGTATCATCATGCCCTGCGTGCCAGATTGCAGATGCGGACTGTGCAATGGAACGGAAAGTTTCAATGGGCCAATCACCAGGGCTGCCTCTCCAGTTTCTGTTGAGCGCTCCAATGCCCCAGGACCTAATTTGGGAGTAGACATGCTTCAACCTGACAATCGGCAGATCACTCTCCCTTCCAAACCCAGATGTCACAGTGGTGACAGATGCAATGTTACTGGGTTGGCAAGGTTACTTAGGAAAAGTGAAGATCAGAGGCCTGGGTCTCCGGCAGAGAACCAGCTCTGCATCAACCTTTTTGATCTTTGGGCAATCCACCTCAACCTGAAAACCTTTCTACTGACCATCAATGTAAGGTTGGTACAAGTGGATAACGCAACCATGCGTAGTACTGCAGCAAGCAGTGTGGGGGCCTGGGTCTTGTGCCAGGAGAATTTACATCTCTGCAAGTCGCCGGACCAGAAGAGGTTCTTTCTGGTAGCTAACCACCTAGTTTGATCCATTAATTCCAAAGCAAATGAGCGGAGCAGACATTGACTGATGGACCACAAGTGATATTGCCTTCCCAAGGTTACTATCAACATCTCGAATAAATGGAGCACACCCAGGCTAAATCTGTTCACCACTGCTAAACATGCAGTGTTAACACTTCTCCATACTGGAGTTTTCTGTAGGAAAGTTATTAGGAGACACATTCTGTAACAATGGGACTTTACTCTTTTTCTTTTTTCTGTCTAGTAGCTCTGTACTTTTATTACAATAATGCAATTAAATACAAAAGAAAACGAGGACCCCACTAACACACTGGTCTTTGTCAGAGTCACATATATCACTCAGTGAGCACAGTAGTAGTCTATCGGTAGTTATTTGCAAAGGTGTATTATTGCACAGTATCAAAAAAGTGCCTGCAAGCTTGCTGTAACAAGACATTTAGCAGGACAACATTTTGAACACATCAATAATTTTGACAGACAGCTGTGCTATCAATGGCATCCGTATCCAGGGGGGAAGCAGACTTGTTTGGTCCCTGTGAGAGTCCAGTTGCAGTCCCAGAAAGGAGCTATATCAATCAATAGTAACTGGAAAAAGAGAAAATTGTCAATGCCTGCGAGACTGATGGCACCCTCATGAGGCACCAGGTACAAGTGTAACAGTTAATTAGGCGGTGAGGGAGGAAGGAAGGAGCTAACAATCTAATCATGCAGTGTAGTTTGTGTGTGTGTGGGGGGGAAAGCTACTGTGGTGGTATGGTACCACTTTTGCCCACCTTGTTGTACATAAAGTTGTGAGACAGCTGGGGTAGATAATTCAGTTCGGCACAAGGGCTGTGGTTTAGGAAAACTGTCTGGGCAGCCACCACACCCGCCACCCCACAGCAATCGCTGAAAGGTAAACCACTGTCACCTCATGGAGGTCTTTCATCTGTTTTGACCAGCAGGTCAACAATATTTGTATCCTAAGCATCCAGTGTTGGCCTATCTCCATGCATCAATGGCAATGTTTTCAATGTTACTATTTCAGCGGATGCCCCGTTAAGAAGATCCTTCAGCCAGAGTAGCAGCAACGGTCAGTTTCCAAGTCACAGCATTGCGGTGCATCATAAGGACAAATGTCCGGTCTAGAAGTCTAACCACATACTTATTCTTACCTGTTCAGGCAATCAATCCCAGCAAACAGTGAAGCAGGTCACACTGCAATGGGTGGCCCATAATCTCGTCCAAAGTCTGAAAGGGTTCATCCCAGAAGCAGGCATCACCAGGCAGTCCCAGACCATGTAGTAAAAATCTGCTTCTGGGCAGCAGCAGCGAGGGCCCTTTTGGGAAACACCCAGGAAGATACAAATTAGATTAGTGTATTTCAGATGGGAGTTCCTGGGTACACCCCTCACTTGCTTTAATACTTGTGTTCACTGCTTGTCCGTCAACTCCTGGCCTGTAGACTGAGCCCATCTGTCCCTTTAAGACTGCAGTGTGTATACCCGCAGCACCAGCAGTCCACTGTAAAGCAGTGTAAGTGCAGGGCTACCGGAGCCACGCCCTAACAGTGTCTGGAATGCCGAGGACATAAGTGGTTCAGCACGTTCTGGTCTCCACGCCGAACTAAGGCTTTGTAGGTCAGAAATTGACCCTCCTGGATCTCTTATCTCACCTGGAGATCTTGGACGGGCCTCAGGAGTTTGTGTTCATATAGGTCCCCCAACTTGACAATACCTCTGCCCGTCCACGCATCATGGTGTTTAGCAATTCTGCAGAACGCCAGGAGAGCCCATACTGGCAAGAAAGGGGCATACAGCTCCGGGCCACGGCGTGGGTACACATAGCGGCCCCAGAAGTACATAGCCACCTTGATCAGACTGCTCCACCTGTTTCATATCTCATCCAGGACCCATAAGCCCACACATGATAACTTGCCCACCCAGATCTCGGACAACGCAAGCCTGCTCAGGCGTAGGACCCGAGAATAACAATCTCGTAGGCCACTGCAATTGGTCAGCCGTGTAGTATAATTCATAGTGTGGTGTGCCTAAAGTCCCTTTCTCTACAGAGTCAAACAGCCTCTGCAATACCACTCTCTTCCGGAACACCAGATTAAGGCAATAAGTAACAAGTTTAACTCCTTACAGAAGTTCAGTGGCAGAAAGACCGATAGGCCGGAAAAATGGTAGAGCAACCTGGGCAGTACCAGCATCTTTGCAAAGTTCAAAAGGGCAGAGAGCGACCCTGACTGGCTAAAGCCTTACCCGGGTTGTTGTCCATCAGGTCGCAGTTTGCTTGATAGATGTTAACAAACAAGAGAACGGAATGTGTCAAACTGCCACACCAGTCCGAAATGGCGAGAAGACCCCCATTCTGCAAGTGGGATACCTCGGAGAGGAAACCAATAGGACTTAGACAAAGTTAGCCAATGGACTGAGGCCATACCAAAGCAGTCTAGCACCTCCATCACCTCAGGCAAGTCGCGATGACAGTCCAGTAGGAATATCAGTGCATCGTCCATGTATGCACCATTGCGACCCCACCGCATCAACAGTCCCACCGGCGGCTCCAATGTCGGACGCAGAGAAGAGTAGCTAATGGAAACCTCTGGCATGTGCCCCTACGAACCCGAAACAATGCCGATATATATCTGCCAGTTCGCACTATAGCGGTCGTAACCGTGTACAAGAGGTCTATCGATTGTCGGATCTCTGGACCCTGATCCTGAAATCTACCATATTGCAGCCAGTCCGCTAAGGTGTTTGGTACTTTGATCGCTTGCATGCTGTGGAGAGGAGGGGTGGATCTATCCATATGGATGTCAAATATGCTATTCAAATCTCCCCCCCCCCCCCGCCCCCCCCCCCCCCCACACCTCCTAGAGGCTGAGCTGAGGGCATTTAAATCCCAGAGTATTGTGTGTGGGAGTCTATAGAAAATGATATAGGGCAGAGTTAGATGCATAGAGGGTCACGAGCAATGGGTGCACCGTCTAGCTGTCCCTCCACGCCATTTATCATCCCTCTGGATCCCACCCTCTGACGCTTGATCCAGAAGGATACTGTAGTTGCCATTCACATCTGCACCCCACGGGCGAATGTGAAATAAACAGTACCCACCACCTGACCCCTCCAACTGCGTTGTACATGCAACAGCTCAACCAGTGTCATGTGGGATTCCTGGAAATGTGTAGTGTGGATGTGCCTACCGCGCATGTTTGAATACACCCGGTGTCGCCTGGGAGTCCCCATCACTCACACATTCCAGGAGAGGAAATTGTAAATGTGATGGGAATCGGTGGTTCATGACCCCATTTAAGCGTTGCCTAAGTGCTCTCTTTCACCCGGTCCGGTCACCTCCTGAAGAACAAATAGCTCTTCACCCCTGCTTTCTCTTGCAACTTGCACAGAATCGTTCACAGACCGAATATGATTTAAAACAAATATAACAACAAAAACAGTGATCCCGACTCGCCTCCCAGGTCGAAGCAAAAACGAGCCCCTGATCAATAACAAACCAGTAATGAACACCAGTCGGACATAGTCCACCAGGATTGAGGCGGCAGAGGCACCAGATGTGGAAAATGCATTGAGGATTTGACCCACCTGCCCTATTGAGGCATGCAGGAGATCTCCCCTTACAACGGGGATATTCATCTCACCAGTCACAGCAAAAGGATATAGAGTATCCACTCCAGTCACCAGACATTGGGGTAGGAGATGGTCTCGTTCGGAGCTCCGGAGATATGTCCACCAAAGTGCACATCTGATTCCCCCTCAAGTGAAGGCAGCAATTGGGTAGGGGAGCCTGTGGTGTGTATGGATTTTAGCACCACCAGGGCAGATTCTAGTGCTGCCTGTTCTTCAGACAGTTTGTTCCTTGGGGGGCTTTGGCTTCATTGCCGGCGGGGAGGACGCTGCTTCTGCCTGCCCGCCTCCCGCCCCGGCCATGTCCTGTGACGGTGGCAAAACCCACTTCGACTCCTGCCACTCTCAGGCCTCGGCTGGCGGCACAAAGAAATGGGTAGCATCAGTGTCCAGCGCCCACAATATGGCAGAAACATCAAGGAGTACTCTAGGCCCATTTGGCGAAGCTGATGCTTGACCTTCATGAAGGAGCCCCTCTGGGATTGCACTTCCACTGTGTAATCCGGGCATATGTTCACTGAGCTATTTTCTACTTGCCAGGGGCCTGTGCCCCGCCTGCAAGATATGGTCTCAGTTGTGATCATTGAAGAGCTGTGCCACCACTGGTCGTGAGGACTCCGGCGAAGGTGGCCTCCCGGGCACCCTGTTGGCACTTTCCACAGAGCAAAAAAGCAGATCTTTGCCCATCAAGAACAGTGGTGATCAAACAATCCTCCAGAAAAAGGTTCATGGTGGGATCTTCGGCCACCCCTGAAAATCCCTCAATTCGATGTTACTGTACGTCAATTTGCCCTTGGCATTGTTTGCTCGGTTACGCTATAAAGGCATCCCTGCCATATTGCTGAAGACCATGATAGATTAGGGAACCTTTCCCAGCATACTTTTGTTTTGACTACTTACATTCTAATTGCCTACCAACTTCTCTGAAATTAATTGCTTAAGTGATTCCATTGCATTATAAACTTGACACAGTCCTATATCCAAAGATGAAACCAGAGACATATCATTCCTGTTCCTTACAGACAACGTGTTTCTCTACTACTTTTCTTATGGATTTAGGTGGGAGAGAACCATGGGGTGTTTCTTTAATGGAGAGACTGCACAAGATGAAGCTAATACTTGATTCTTGGGCTGTTTGATTGAATTGATTATATCTTGTATAATGTTTTTATTTTTGTCTGTTTACAAACTTTCCCTGACCGTAAACGATTAGGAGGTGAAGCTTTTACTGAGGAACACATAACTACTTGGGGTGTCTAAAATTTGCTTATTTAGCTTTTTTGTAAAAATGTGACATTTATTACTATATTTTAGTGAAAAATACTTCCTTGTACCGTTATTTACATGAGGATGCATTTCATACTAAAAATAGAGCGAAAAATACAATTGCTGCGATCAACATTTGCTTGCATTCTGGATGTTTCCGTTCTTCCAGCCTTCAGACACCATCATTTTGGCACGAAGGATGGTGTAATTATGTGGCGTGGCTGAATGGCTTAAATTCATAACTTGTATTTCCTGAAATTGCACTAATTACGCCAGTGTAATTTATATTTTGCTCCAACCTAACTACAATTCTTATGAATTTTACTGCTAACAGATATGAAATACAGACACTGCAAAAATTTGCACCATTCCTGGTACTGTAGCTATTGATTCAGCTAATGTGCTTATTTTAACTTATGTAACACCTTGAATACTCTAGGCATTTTTGCTGAAACTGGATTACTATATTTTCCCTCGCAAAATAGTAACCACGGATAGCTACCCAATCATAAACATAATTTATATAAGACATTAAGACTCTTATTTGGTATCCAAGAGTCTAATACCATCAGAAATGGCCTACAAGGTAGTCCTTCTGCTTGATTTTTCAATCATGTTGCTGGAGGGTTCCAGTTCATCCAAAGGAGAAAAAAAAATTCACCACTTCATGTATGTATCCCTGCAGTATAGTGTGTGCTATCCTAAAATGAACAACTAGGGGGCAGTCTACACTAGAAAGCGAGTAATCTAAATTCAGAATGCCGAAATGGTGTACACTTATTTAAAATTATCTAAAGAAACATAAAAAAATTCCATAAACCTATTTCAAAATTAAAAATATGTAGGGGATCCAAGTTGACTTTTAAGAAACAAAAATGATACCTGCCTTGACTCCACACTTGCCAGTAAACACTGCAGACAAATTTCTGGACCCATGTGAGCAGCCGCCACGCCTCCTTCCAAACAGCTAAGTTCTGAAGGTGATCGTCACATTCTGTGGCGACCGCCCATGAAAGTGGGGGCGGGTAGATCAATCAATCAATCCTTTGTTGAGCGCGACTACTCACCGTGAAGGGTCTCAAGGCGCTGGGGTGGGGGGCAGGGGTGTGGGGGAGGGGGGATTGGCGGGGGGGGGGGGAAGGGGAAGAGTGCAGGTTCCAGTTCATGTTTGTTATGTTATGTTATAGTTATTTATTACGCGCACAGCTGCTCCAGCAAAGGAGCGTCCTGGCGCCTGACAAGGTACCGACATAACACAGCTAAAAGGGAAGACCAGAGGAAAAACAGATTAGGGAAATAAGAAAGTCTTAACGGCTCTACGGAACGAAAACAGATCACCAAGGGTGCGTATCTCTGCAGGAAGGGAATTCCACAAAGCCGCGGCACGTACTCGAAAGGAGCGGCCGCCAGCATGGCTGCGCTTAAACCGGGGGACAACTGCCAGTTCCAGATCTGAAGAGTGTAGACAGCGGACTGGGACATAAGGAGACAGAAGATTCAAAAGAATCTGAGCAGGGGAACCCTTGAGGATCTTATAAGACATGCAAAGTACTTTGAAATGGATCCTCTGCTTAATCGGCAGCCAATGGAGAGAACGCAAGGTGTTCGCGACAGGGCAAAACCTGGGCAGCTCCACAACTGCTCTGGCGGCCGCATTTTGCAATAGTTGAAGACTAGTGATTTCGGCCTGATTTAACCCTACCAAAAGGGAGCTGGCATAGTCAAGCCGAGAGATCACCGTCGCCTGCACAGTAAGCTGCCTGGTCGATGGATCGAAAAATTTTAACACAGGTCTTAAGCTACGCAGGACGCCAAAGCAGCAGGCAGCAGTGCGCTTAGTGTGGCAGACAAAGCTGAGAGTGGGATCTAACAACACCCCGAGATTTTTTAACTCCGAAACCGGAGTCGGGGTGGGACCAAGCTCTGAAGGCCACCACGAATCGCCCCAGAGTTCCGCTTGCTCACCGAAGATCATAACCTCCGTCTTTTTTGCGTTCAGCTGGAGACAGTTGGACGTCATCCAGCTGGCAACCGCCCGTAGTCCATTCTGCAATCTTGGGGCATCCAACGCTGAATCCCCGCTGAGCGTGACCGCCAGCTGGGTGTCGTCAGCGTATGACACCATGGTCATACCCCACCGCTTGACGACCTCAGCCAGCGGTCTCACGTAAAGATTAAAAAGCGTGGAGCTCGGCGAGGATCCCTGAGGCACCCCAAGATCCAGAGGATAGAATTTAGACTGATAGGGCGGGACAGCCACGCAAAAAGTTCGGTCCGCAAGAAAGGAGCGGAACCACTGAAGAGCAGGGCCGACGATACCAGCATCCTCCAGGCGCTGTAGAAGAATCCCGTGCGAGACGGTGTCAAAGGCGGCGCTGAGATCTAATAAAACAAGCGCCGCCGTTTGACCCGCATCGAGCACAGAGCGCAGATGTTCCACCATATAAAGGAGGGCGGTCTCTGTGCTATGACCCGCACGGAATCCATTCTGCGTCACGTCCAAGATGTTAGCACGCGAAAGATGGTCGTAGAGGGCAATATTAACATGCGCCTCCGCTACTTTTGCTGGCCAAGGGAGGAGTGATATCGGGCGATAATTCTCAGGCTTGCTGGCATCCAAGGACGGCTTCTTCAAAATGGGCATAACCACTGCCTGTTTCCACTTGATGGGAACCGACCCAGATGCAAGCGAGATGTTAATCAAGGAGCAGATCGATGAGTGCTCAGGAGAAGCACTAAACAAAGCTGGCCGTAACGGGTCAGCAGGGGATCCGGACTTGACTTGCTGGGCCAGATTTTTAAATCTTTCAGGTGTTAAACTAGGAAAGGAATGTAACACCTGGAGGTCTAAAAAGCCCATCGCCAGAGGGCATGATCGAGGGAAATGCTCGATAAATGGCTTGGACTTTTTCCAAGAAAAAGGCCGCTAAGGTTTCACAGTGCGAACTGGAACACAAGTCATTCGCAGAGGCCTTTTTTGCCACAAGATCCTTGAGGGCCTTAAAATGCTTTTAGATTGATTAGTGCTATTTCAGAATTCGAGAGCATAAAATGCCGCACGAGCTCTACAAACAGCAGGATGGTAGCACTTAACGGCAGCCATATACACGGCTTTTTTACTGATCTCATAGTTTTTCCGCCATTCTCTCTCAGTGCGCCTGCACGTGCTTTTTAGCGCACGTAGAGAGCCATCATACCATGGATTGGGGTCCCTTGGTCCACGTTTGCTCAAGGCCACCGGGATAAGGGAATCAAGGGCCCTAGTAACCCACTCACAGAAACGGTCATAACCTGTTTCCACAGTATCAAACGGGCCCAACGGGTCCTCAGACAGCAGACGATGGAGGTCCTCAAGTTTGAGTTTAGTCCAATGACGTCTGGGGACAGCACGAGTCATAGGTTTGAGAGGGGGCTCATTTAATGGACAACGGATCCTCACCAAAAAGTGATCTGTCCAGGCCATAGGAGACTGGATAAAAGTCTTTACGTCTGTCAGATTCGTAAAGAAGGGATCCAAGGTGTGTCCAGCTACATGAGTGGGCTATGTAATCCGTTGAGACAGCTGCAGGGCCTCAAGATCGGCCTGAAAGCTGCTCACAGTCGGCGCAGTCAAATTATCCAAGTGGAGATTCAAATCCCCAAGAATAGAGAAATTAGCACACCCAACTGCTAGCGTACTAATAGCATCTGGGAGAGCCTCCCTGAAAGCCACATCGCTGCCTGCCGGGCGGTAAATCAATAAGCCCGAGAAAGAGAAATGGGGAGTGATGTAGATCTTAAACGAGGCACTTTCGCAGCCTACAATTTTTTGACCTTTCCATTCACAGGGGTAGCTGGATTTGACGGCAAGTGCTATTCCCCCACCTCTAGAGGAGCGATTGAGTGTATAGACTGAATACTGAGAGGGGAAAGGCATATTGAGAATAGCCGAGTCGGCCTCCTGTAGCCAGCTCTGTCAAACAAAAGATATCAGGTGACTCCTTTTCAATCAGGTCATAAATGTCCTGATAGTGTTTCACCATCAACCTGACGTTCAGGTTTCAGACACTAAAATCGTGCCGGGAACTTTTCCTTCCTGTGATGGACTCCTCCTCGATACAGCGAGAAGGGGCGGTGGCCTCAAGCGACCATCTGCCGCAAGCACAGGAGTGCGTGCCAGATAACGGACTTACCCGAGACATCTCGCAGCCAGGGAGATTTTGTCTGAGGGCAACAAGCGTGTCCCTGGAGTAGCAGATCATCGTAGCCACCATCTAGCCGAAACAAGATTCCTGACCCGTCCTAAGCGTCCGGCCGCGGACGGGCGCAGACGGGAAGGACTCTGGCACGACTCAGGCTACGCGAAGGCGCACGCGCTGCGCGATCCCGCTGCACTAGGGGAGGAGCTTTAAATAGATGTCCCTCGCTGGCTCGTGCGCACTAAAGCGCACGCAGATAATGGCGCCTAAACCTTACACCCACACCACTCCAAGATGGCGGCGAAAATGGATCCCACCCCAGGAACCGGACCCGCTCAAGCGGCGGTGCAGAGCCAATAATAGTGCAAGTAAGGGGAGTGTTAAAACAAGGATTACTAACCCAAGACTAAATCAAAATAATAAAATCGGTTTTTAAAAAAGCAATTTCGGCAGTAAAAGCGCGAAGAGCTTCAGCAGCAATGCGCTACCTTGTCAGGACGAGCTACAATGGGACTCGCCTTAAATAGATGTCCCTCTCTGGCTCCTGCGCACTAAAGCGCACGCAGATAATGGCGCCTAAACCTACACCCACACCACTCCAAGATGGGGGCGAAAATGGATCCCACCCCAGGAACCGGACCCGCTCAAGCGGCGGTGCAGAGCCAATAATAGTGCAAGTAAGGGGAGAGTTAAAACAAGGAATACTAACCCAAGACTAAATCAAAATAAAATCGGTTTTTAAAAATGCAATTTCGGCAGTAAAAGCGCGAAGCGCTTCAGCAGCAATGCGCTACCTTGTCGGGACGAGCTACAATGGGACTCGTCTTAAATAGATGTCCCTGGCTGGCTCCTGCGCACTAAATCGCACGCAGATAATGGCGCCTAAACCTACACCCACACCACTCCAAGATGGCGGCGAAAATGGATCCCACCCCAGGAACCGGACCCGCTCAAGCGGCGGTGCAGAGCCAATAATAGTGCAAAGAAGGGGAGAGTTAAAACAAGGAATACTAACCCAAGACTAAATCTTGCGAAGATGGGGAGCGATGTTGTCTGTCTGAGGTGGAGCGGAAGGTCGTTCCAGGCTCTGGCCGCAATGAAGGAGGAGTGGCCTCCTGATTAGGTCTTTCTGCACGGACCACGGCATAGGAGAGCTTGGCTGATCATAGGGTCCTTTGGGGTGCGTGGAATTTGAGTCGGCTGTTCATGTATGCTGGTCCGGTGTTGTGGAGGGCCTTGTGTGCGTGAGTGAGCATCTTGAAGGTGACTCTAGCCTCGATGGGGGGCCTGTGGAGTGTGCCCAGGTGGCTGGTTTCAAACCTTTATGTACTCAAGGAGTGAATTGGGCTTCTCTATAGTGAAACGCTGTAGTAAAAGGCTGTCTATTGCTGAATTACCTGGACTGCTGGACTACCCAGGGAAAGGCACAAAAAGTCACAGGCAACCACTGTTTACCCAGTCACTGGCATCCATCAAAAAAACTACTTTAACCCGCACTTTATCTATGCACAGGCTTCCGTGGAGAGCCTGATGCTCGTTGTCCTTCTGGATATTTTGCAGTTGCTTACCGGCAGTTACTCAGATTACAGGCTCCCTCACTGGGCTCCTCTCAGCTGACAAAGTTGCAAGAGGAGACATATAGAGAGTGCCAGAGTTGAAGACTACTAATTGGGAGGGCATGAGGAGGCAGAAGTCAGAATCACTAGTGAAACGCAAGGTATTCACACACAGCATAAAGGGTTAGTGTGCACTAGAGTGGGTGTCAATTAACACATTTATGAAGCACTATAGGCACTATTGGATTGAATATTTGGTCTCATGGTAGAGTAATATTGCTTGCTCCGGCCTACAAGACTTACTAATCCAAGCCCTCTTCTCAGATGCTCCTCCTTGGGAGATACTGCTGTAATACCTATTCTTAAAGGTGAGGAATCTGAAGTTACAAATATTCATCAGAAGTACAAGTTCCTTACCTTCGGTAACACACACTCTTATTTATTTTTATTTTTTTTTATTTTTGGAAAACCTTTATTTTCAAATCAGTGCACACAGCTATTTAGCCTTACATCCCGGAGGCTAGGCAGCATATTATCGGTCAATCGACTGGTGTACAACGAGCATATTACCAAATCATATAGAGGTTTTTTTTAAATCTTTTTTGAAAAATAACTAAGATGAAAAAAGGGAAAGCACCAAACTAGTGCTAGGAAACAAGGCAATTAATCATTTGTATAACTGAGCCCGATCACTGGAAAGGCTAGGCCCAATAGCATAAAAACAATGTGATCAGTACCAATTGCAAGACCATGGAGGGGGGGGGGGAAACGGGAGACATCAGCTAATAGGACGTGTGTTGGAGCCATAGGCTACGGGGACATTCGTTCTTCCAGGGGGGCGGTGTCAGGAGGCAGGCAAATATCGCCCCTATACTCGTTCCAGGCCCCCCATATCTTTTGCCACTTTTTGGGTTTACCCCTGGCCATGTACACCGTCTTTTCTCGGAACATGCACCAATCCATGTTGGCCTTCCACTGTACCACCTTTGGGGCTGTAGCAGCACCCCACATCTGAGCAATATCTTGTTTCGCGTCCATGTTCCCCAAGGTGACCCATTGTGTTTGTGCACTATTATAATCAGTAGGACCCCACACATTCAGGAGGGCTTCTGCCATCATGTCTACCCCATTCACCTCACTCATGATCATATGTACACGCCTCCAGTAGGTAGCGACCACCTGGCACTCCCAGATAATATGCATGAAGGTGGCCAATGCACCACAGCCACGCCTGCAGAGGCCGTCCACTGAATGACCCATGTGTATCAGCCTGGGACCTGTCACGTACACTCTATGGAGAATTTTTAATTGAACCAGCCGCAACCTGGCCGGGATCGCCACCTCCTTGGGGGAGGACACTGCATATTGCCAGTCTTCATCATCCATCTCAATCCCATCCCGCTCCCACTGGTCTCTCACCCCAAGGAGGAGGTCTGTACGGACATTGATGAGTTTCTTGTATATTAAGGAAATGGCACTGTCCGGCATGTGGCCGTCCAGCACCCTGTCCTCCAACGGGGAAGACTCCGGGATCTTCTCGCCCTCCGGCATCACTGCCAGAATGGCATGACGCAATTGGGCGTACCGGAAATATTCTGTATCACCCAACTGGAACTCTGTCTGTAAAAGAGTAAAGGACTTTATCTCCCCTTTCACAATCATATCTTCCATCTTGGATATGCCCATCATGTCCCACCTGTCGAATCCTTTCGTGTGCCATAATTTGCCCAGTATTTCAGATTCAAAAAGAGGAGTTGCCATCGTGAGCCTACCCTTCCACCCCTGTGACTTTGTGATTGCCCGCCATATGTGTACAGCTGTCTTCGTCGGCCCCAACATCCTACCATCCAGAGATCTCGAGTATAGTGCTCTATGATACTTCCCGTCGTCCAGGAGCCACCGATCCATGGCATAACCTGGGCTTACTGCTGGACCGTAGAGGCCGTGATTAAGGGCCGCTAGCTGAGAAGCCCAGTAATATCTCCGGATGTCAGGCAACGCTATGCCTCTGTCATACCATGGGAGCGTAAGCTTCGTAATAGCGATGCTTGGCCTGCCATCCCAGAGAAGGGCCCGCTGTAAACCCTCGACCTCCCTAAAGTAACTGGATGGGACCGGATCCTGGGTATTTTGGAGAGCATACAGGAATCTGGGCAGGGACATCATTTTAAACAGCGCCGCACGCCCGGGCAGGGAAGGCGGGAGCTTCCGCCATTCCTCTACGTCACGTCGGAGACGTGCGAGAGGGGGGAGCAAGTTATTCGTGTAGCGTACCTTGGGATCCGTTGAAATATAGATCCCCAAGTATTTGAATCCCTGCCGCGCTACCTGTATGTTGCATTCCCTCGGAAGCGGAGGCGTCCCACCTCTCAGCACGTATAGGTGTGACTTTGACCAATTAATAACCAGGCCAGAGTGCCGACCAAAAAGACGTAGCACATCACACACCACGATGAGTGACTTACAAGGAGAGGTGAGATATAGCAGGATATCGTCTGCATACAGCGACACACGGTCCTCGAATCCAGGGGACCAGCGTATTCCGTTTATATCTGGGTGGAGTCGCAGCCACGCCGCCAGCGGTTCAAGCGCCAATGCAAACAGGGGCGACAGGGGGCAACCCTGCCTAGTGCCTCTGCGGAGAGCAAAGGACGCAGATACACGACCATTAACCGTTACGTTGGCAAGCGGGCTAGCGTAAAGGAGGTTAACCCATCCTATGAATTCCGGACCAAATCCGAACTTCGCCAACACTGCCCACAGATAGTTCCACTCGAGGGAGTCAAACGCCATCGTAGCATCCAAAGACGCCAAAACGGCAGGCTCCCTGAGCGGGTGAACCCTCACGAGGGCCCCATGTAGTCTCCTAAGGTTAAGGGCAGTGTTGCGGTGTGGAATAAAGCCCGACTGGTCCGGGTGAACCAAGTCGCTAATCGCACCAACCAGACGGTTGGCAAGCAGTTTAGCCAAAATCTTGGGTTCAGCATTCAGCAGAGAGATGGGACGATACGATCGACACAGGTTTATGGGTTTCCCTTCCTTATGAATGACCACAATGGTGGCCAGTCTCGGGTCCAAGGGAAGCATGCCCCTTTCTCGCACCTCCAAGAACATGTTCCGCAGGTGCGGGGAGATGGCATCAGGCTTAATCTTGTAAAGCTCCACTGGTATTCCATTGGGGCCGGGCGCTTTGCTGGACCTCAGTCAACATATTGCGAGGGCAATCTCATCGGCTGTAATATCCCTATCAATATCCACCCGCTCCGCTTCTGATAGGCACGGGAGCTCCGCTTCTGCCAGGAGCTCCCCAGAGTCCGTCTCGGACATGTTGGAGACCGAGGTGTAAACGGTCTCGAAATAGTCTGCAAATGCCATGACTATGGCACTCGGGTCGGTGACTGTCACGCCATCCTCCCCAAGCACCTCCGGGACCACACGGCTCGCTCTCTCTTTTTTATCCAGCCAGGCGATGAGTTTGCCCGCCTTGTCCCCGACATCATGGATCCTACCCTGTTGCTCTCTACCCATGACCTTGGCAGCATCGGTAACAGTAGCTCGGTACTCTGACTGTTTAAGTGAGAGAACATGGAGTAGGTCCGGTGTCGGGTCGATTTCCAATTGGGAGTCCAGATCTTCAATTTCAGATTCAATCCGCACCACATCCGCATCCCTGCGTCTACGAACCTCAGCTATAAGGGAGAACGCCTCACCCCTCAAGACCGTCTTAAAGGCCTCCCATTGGGAAATAGCCGATGTAACTGACCCCGAGTTTTAAGAGAAATAAAGCTCAATAGCCTTAGCCATGAGTCCACGAGTCTTAGGGTTGCGGAAGTACCACGGATTAACTGCTACCACCCTCTCGGTCGCCACGATGTCGAAGTCAAAGGACACCCAGACCGGAGAGTGGTCTGAGATGCCCCTCGCCAGTAATCGGGCCTCAGAGACTGCCGACGCGTGGGCCGCTGGAGCCAGAACATAATCAATTCTGGAGAGGCTTCCGTGTGCCCCTGAGTGGAATGAGTATTGACGCTGGGTAGGGTGCATGAGCCGCCAGCAGTCAATAAGTCCCATAGTGTCCAGAAAGTCGGGAAGCCAGGATTGCGAACCTCGGAGATCTCTGGAAGGATGTCTGTCTAGGGTCCCCGAACAAACTGCGTTGAAATCCCCTCCCACAAAATAACGTCGGGCATACATCTTTTAAACAGTTGCAAAACCACACCTCTCTTTATGCGATCCCCCAGCCCATTGACATTCCAACACAATACTTTTAGGTTCCTACCCCCCATCGTCGAATAGTGGACCTTCGCCAGTCCCGACCGGCATCATAGTTACAGAACCAGAAGAATTACAGTTTTTACATTGCCTTGGAGAAGAAAAAGGGGAAAAGAGAAAAAACATACAACCAACAACCAAACCACCCCCCCACCCTGCACCCCTGCATCAGACTAAGTAGCCCCCCCAACTAGCAGTGTGCCTGTCGCCCCAGAAAACTACGCTACAGAAAGACCCTAGAGGAGAATGGAGATCACGCAGGCCCCCCCGCCACCCTCCATAACCAAGTGAAGGATATTCATTATAAAGTGCAAGAATGTGATACCGGTTGTCACCAGCAGTCCCATTGTCCAACAATGTTCCAAAGATAGACTCAACTCCTGTTGCTCAGGGCCTCCCGAGGCGCCCTCCGAATGTTCCTCATGTCTCTGTGGCAGAGTGTCCAACCACTCGCTCACCACTTCAGGCAAATCGAAGAATATGGCACGGCCATCATGTTCAATTCGCAGTTTCGCGGGGAACATCATCGAGTACTTCATCCCCAGTTCTCTGAGTCGCCTCTTCACCCCCGAGAAGCTTTGCCGCCGTCGCTGTACCGACCGAGTAAAGTCCGGATAGAAGTTTATGTCCGCATTTTGGAACTTGAGCGGTCCGTCTCTTCTGGAGGCCTGCAGGATAGCATCCCGATCCCTGAAGTTAAACAGCCGTTCTATAATGGGCCTCGGCAGGGCACCCAGTTTCGGACATCCCCCCCGGCAGTCTATGAGCTCGTTCCACTGAGAAGAAACGGCTGAGGCCCACAGGGGCCAGATGAGTTTGTATCAGGTCTTCCACGAAAAGATCGGTGGCGAAGTCCTCTGCCCCTTCTGGCACGCCGATGATTCGGACGTTCTGTCGCCTGGCACGTCCTTCAAAATCATCCAGCCGTCTCGCGAAAAGATCGTTGGTCGATCTCAAGTCTCGGACCTCTGTTTGTAGGTCCGATACATTGGTTGTGAGGCTCGCGGTTTTAATATCCAACGATTTGACCCGATCGTTGGTCTTGCCCAGATCGGCTCTAATCAAGTTGACCTCAATCGCCAGGGTGTCGACTTTATGCGTCAGGACCTCATGTTGTTTATGCATCTCCGTTTTTATGCCCGCAATGGCGCCCATGACGTCCTGGAGTGTCGGGTCCGACGTGTCTGGCGACCCGTCCCGATTTGAGTCGATAGGCCGGGTGGCTGCACCTGGCGAGCTCTTCTGCTGGGCATAGCGATCCAAATTGTTCGATTGGGAATACTTAGTTTTCCTACTCCCATGGACCCTCGTCTTGTCCGACTCGCCTCTGGCCGCCATGATGGTTTTGGGGACAGCACAATGGATCACACACCAGGGTCGCTCCGGCTCTTCGATGCGACTATCGGGTGCCGCAAACACCAATTGCTGATCAGCACCGTCCCACTCCGCAACTCCGCGTGCTTCGTTGGGCCAGCGGAGTAGACACTCTCACACCACACCGCTTTCGTGCGGCAATGTCGCCGTAGTCACCCACCGCACGGGCAGCAGCACGTTCCTGGCACGAATCTTCTACACGGTGTAACTCCACCCAGGAGTGTCCGATTTTGAATCGGACAACGAGTCCTGCCTCAGCAACCGGTCACCCACAATATTCCACTGTGGTGGATCAGGATTCTCATCAGGATTTATGTGGAGGGTCGGAGGGTCTCCGGAGCTCCGAGCTTACGCAGCCATCTTGCTTGCCCGCGAAGCTCCTCCCCCTCACACTCTTATTTGTTGACTACTAGGATCTCTGTTTGTGTATGGATGAGCCACATTAAATTCACCAAAGTGCCAGCAGGCACTGAGTCAAGGAGGTGTGTTAGTGTAGGTTTTACCTATCGGGTTGGTCTATAATTACTTTATATAACCCTGATATGACAAAATGGTTTAGTTTAGCCAGGGACCTGTGATAAAGGTAGAAGAAATAGTAGTTCCTTTAGGATACTGCATCTCAACCTCCATTAACTGATTCAGCAAGGAGAGAGAAATCTTTCCAAGTGATTCATTAGGAAGATACCAATCCATGCCAAAAACAAATACCACACAGTCTGCTCAACTGCTCAAAACATTATGGGTGTTGGTTGTTGGATTCCAACACAATCATCCCCAGGGTTTCACACACACTTGTCAACACTAGCTTAATCTGGGGCGCTAGAGGGCGCGCTTGCGGAATGGCTGCCTAGACCTGCAGCTCCCGCTCCTTGGATATTGATCCTGCATCGATCTGCTGCCACGGGGACCGTGTGATCCCCAGAAGCCCGGTCCCCGCATCACGAGAGTGTTCCCTGCACTCGACCGAAGTTTGAAGCGGCTGGGAGACTCGGAGCCGGAGATACGGACTCCCAAAGATTGCCCGACGTCAGCCCTGGAGCGCACTGGGGAGAGACCCCGGCCACCGCAGCTACGCGACCTCGGGGACCGCCACGAGGCCGCCAGGCCGCGCGGACATCTTGCCTGCATTGCTCCTCCGAGCCGGACCCCGGTGTGGGCTGAAAGGGAAAGCGGCGCTTCTCACCCTGCACCCGACTTCATCCTGACCGCGGCGCTACCAGTACGCTACGCGACCTGCTCTCAACGTGGTGCTTGGTGCCCGGCCGGCGGCCGTGCCTGTCCCCGGAGCCGCGACGGACCCGGAACTCTGTGCGTTGCCTGCCGTTCCCACGGAGTGAAGCCCCAGTGCTGCGGATAGCGCTCCTTGCTCACGGATCGCCATGGATCCTTCAGCCACGAGCGGAGGGGACAACAGCGGAGGGGACAACAGCGATCAGGAGGCCTGAGTGCCCTTCCCCCAAAGGGCTACCTAGTGCACTGCATTGCGCGCTACAACGACTGGTGAAGGGGACTTGGCCCGGAGGCTTGGCGCAAAGACTGGCGCTTCGGCGCCCACGCTATCTGGCTGGGGCTGCTGCTGGATGAGCGGCGGACGTATGCTGCCATAGAACAACGACTGGACACGTGGCGCTGCCTGTGTCACTGCGCGCGCTTCGAACCGCTGCTGGGCCCCAACCTTTGAATCACCCCTGATACACAGCCGGTTGCTGACCGCCCGCTTGGCCACTGCCATCCTTGCTATTCTGTCTGGACCCTCACTAGTTTGGAGATATCAGCATGGGGCGCCCCGACGCTCGCCAGCCCAAGCTAAGCTTCGATAGTACTCGCAAGGGCCACACATCGACGCAGACACGCCAGAGTCCCGGTGAGCCACCCCAGCAGCCTGCCCAGCCTGATGCCCCTGCTGCGGACATCGCCAGCCTTCTACAGGAAATGCGGCAGGGCTTTGCCACCGTGGTAGAGAAAGTGGATGGAGTCACGGCTCGGCTGGACGCTTTGGTCCACAAAGTGGATTGCCATGAGGAGCGCCTTACGACTGCGGAGCAAAGGATTTCCGACAACACCGACGCCGCCGCGACCCACGCAACACAGTTAGCGAGAATGGATAACCTCCTCCGTGTCATTGCGGCCAAGAATGAGGACTTAGAAGCGCGAAGCCGCCGCAATAACATTCGCATTACCAATGTGCCGGAATCCACTGCCACAGGCAGGATGGAACTCTATGTGGAGAAATTGCTCAAGGGCTCAATCGGGGAGGACGCCTTCTCCTCACAATTCATAGTGGAGAGGGCTCACCGATCACTAGCACCTGTGCCCCAGCCTGGCCTACCACCGCGACCCATAATCGCTCGACTACTGAATTACCGAGACCGCGACACGGCCCTTCGAGCGGCCCGGACACAGAGATCGCTGAGGTATGAAGGCATCACCTTTTCCATTTATCCTGATTTTACACCAATGGTTCAGGATGAGAGGCGCAAATTCCTTCCAATAAAAAAGAAACTGCGTGAAGCCCAGATAGACTATGCACTTTTGTATCCGGCAAAGCTGAGGGTTACTCATCAGGGCACACAACGCTTCTTCACAAACCCGCAGAAAGCTGAAGATTACTTCAAATCCATCCGAAGGGCACGCAGGGGAGAACGGGCGCCTGAGGACGACCTGGAGGACGATGCCCTACCACCTGAACGCCAGGAGGATTAACTGCCTTCATGACCTTCGACACTTGGCAAGCACGTAATCATCTACTGGTTGGTGCTAACTCACCACTCGGTGGATAGGCAGCATCATATGGATCGGACTTAATGGACATCGCACCCCCTGTGGTAACGTATACCAAGGACCGCTCTCTTGGCCCTAGCCTCCACCGAGGGCGGTACAGACTGGAGCTATGGGCCGGATAGTGGCAGCGCGCACCTTTAGATGTTCCCTAATTGGGTGTTCCCCACTGAACAATTGTTTGTTTGGCTTTTTGCCACACTGAAGTTGGGGGGGAGGGGTATGAGGGGGGGGTGTTCTTGGGGATTTCATGGCTACTGGCATGTTTGGGATGCTGGGGTGGGCGGGGGGGGTTCAGACGATAAGAGGTTACTATTGCATAGAAGGTGTTTGCTTATGCTGATGTGGTGTGGGGCTTGGCGCTCCTGTTGCGGCTGTAACTCCATGCTTTGGCCCGCTTGGGCGCCTTCTTCTTTACTGTCAATGTGCTTATGGCTGCGGTGAACTTGCCTGTGCGATTAACATGTCTTTCATGGAATGTTCGGGGGTTGAACGATGCTCGGAAATGCAGGAATGTCCTCGCCTACTTGAAAAGGCACCATGTGCAAATAGCTCTGCTACAAGAGACACACTTGCCCGTGCGCAGGGACGCCCCGTTTGGACAGAAATGGGCGGGTACCCGTGCTTTTTCCTCCTATTCGTCTTATGCTAGAGGAGTGGCGATACTAGTTGCTCGAGGTGTACCTTTCTTTCACATGGGGGAAATGGCGGACAGGGAGGGGAGATATGTATTGTTGTGGGGGAGACTGGGGCATGACATTTATTTATTTGTCTCAATGTACGCACCGAATGTTGACTCACCTGGTTTTTTTTCCACACTGTGGGGCGAGATTGTGACCATCGGGGCACGACACGTCATCTGGGGAGGTGATTTTAATCTGGCCTTGGTACCTTCCCTGGATAGGGCGGATGGTGTTAATTCCTACAAGCCCCGAGCTAGGGAGGTTTTGGAGGGGGTAATGGAGGAGGGTGGACTATTTGACGCTTGGCGACAGCTACATCCCCACGGGCGGGAAGGCACGCACTTTACACATCACACCGGGACCTGGGCGCGCTTGGATTACTTTTTGGTAGACCGGGGCGTCACTAGGGAGCTGTTAGAGGCCGATCATTTGCCCCGGACCTATTCAGATCACAGCCCTGTTAGACTACGGTTCCGGACCCCTGGGTGGGATAGTCCAAGACCGCACTGGAGGCTAAGCCCCGATACGCTCCTTGATGAGCTCTTTCGCACGGAGTTGGGCGAGGAGATCAGGGACTTCTTTCCTAGAAACAAGGGCTCCGTAGAATCAGTGGAACACATATGGGAGGCCTTCAAAGTCACTATTCGAGGATTCTGCATCTCTAAGAGCCATGGGGTCCTGCGGGATATTCTGCGTACCATCACCACATTGGAAAAAGAGTTGCATGCACTAGAGCTCCAAATGGTGGCGAGCGATGACCCACTCCTGCGGGTGACCTTTAGGGACACACTATCCAAGTATGAGGAGGAGGCTGCAAGAGAGGCGAAATATCGGGGCAAACACTGGGTGGCCCGGAAATACTGCGAGGGGGATAGGCCTGGTAAAGTGCTCGCCTCACTCACGCGCGCGCCACGTGAACACACCACGATATTAGAACTAATTGATGAGGATGGCATTGTCACTAGAGACTCAGATGGGATACTGACTGCATTTACAACGCACTACTCGACACTATATACCTCAAAGGCAGAAACTGATGCTCCATACGCTGAATATATGAACGACGTGGCGCTATGCTGGCTTAGCGACGGAGACAGGAAGTTCCTAGCGGCTCCTTTTGAACTCGAGGAAGTACGCGAGGCCATTATGTCCCTACAGAATGGGAAGGCCCCAGGGCTCGATGGCATCCCAGCCGAATTTTACAAAACTTATATTGATATTATGGCACCAGTGCTTAACGAAGTATTCACTGAGTCGTTAGCTGATGGTAGACTACCTCGATCTATGCGTGAAGTGGTTATCACCTCCCTTCTGAAACCTGGCAAGGCCCCTACTTCCTGTGACTCTTACCGCCCACTCTCCCTTCTAAATTGTGATGTGAAGATCCTTGCTAAGGTTCTCGCCACGAGACTATCACTCCTGATGACTAGAATCGTCCGGCCCGACCAATCTGGCTTCGTAGCAGGCAGGTCCACCTCCCATAATCTGCGCACCCTGTTTTCTCTACTACGCTCTGTCCATCCTGATGTCCCAGTGGCGGCTGTGTTCCTTGACGCCACCAAGGCGTTCGACTCCGTCGAGTGGCCTTACCTCTTTTCGGTTCTGGGACGCATGGGGTTCCCTAAACTGTTCCTGGCCTGGGTACGCCTCCTATACACGGATCCCACGGCGAAGGTACTGATCAACGGGAAGCAATCGCCACCCATCAGTATTACTAGAGGCACTCGTCAGGGATGCCCGCTCTCACCCCTGCTGTTTGCAATCGCGGTCGAACCACTAGCGTGCCGCCTCCGCCAATTACACCGGGAGGGAGCGTTTCAATGCCTGCAGCGGCAAATTGATGTATCCCTCTATGCGGATGACATCACGCTGTATGTCAAATTCCCGGAACTACACCTCAACCCCCTGCTCCGCGAATTCGTCCTGTTCGGGGGGCTATCGGGCGTTCATATTAATTGGGCCAAGTCACAATTTTTTCCCCTAACCGATGCGGTGACTGACTTCCCATTAGATTATCCATTGGTGTGGTGCAAAGACGATCTTCGTTATTTGGGGATCCGCATCGCACGGGACAAAGATGAGACGCTTCGCTCCAATTATGGCGTGGCTATAACCAAACTGACCGCTTCTGTCGACAGGTGGATCACGATGCCACTCTCCATGGCTGGCAGAGCCTCCCTTATTAAAATGGTGATATTGCCCCGTTTTTTGTACTTTTTCCTAAACATCCCATATTATCCAGGGGCTTTCTTCTTCAGGACACTTCGCGCCGAGCTACGCAGACTTTTCTGGGGTGGCAAATCTCCCCGGCTAAAGTGGTCCACGTTGACCCTTCCCTACGACCAGGGTGGCTTCGACATCCCAGATTTCGAGGCATACTACCTATGCGCACAAGCGCATTTTGCTTACCATTGGATGGCTCCTACCCCCTTCATGCCTCACGTAGCGGTGGAGGATTGGATAGCACACCCACTTCCATTGAACGGTCTGATGCATTGTCCCGAGTCTTCCATCCCTACAGCAAACACCTCGGTCTCCTGCACCCTAGACGCGTGGCGACGCATCGCCCAGCGACTTCTCTGCGCGATGCCCTACTCTCCTAAGCTCCCTCTGACCCACCACCCAAACCTTACCTTGCTGTCGGAAATTGGGTTTCACCAGCTCTGCGCCAAACTGCATATCTCCACTTGGGGTGACCTGTTCCACAACGGAACGTTCAAGACGGCGGATTTTTTTTTCCAATCGCATGCCCACTCGCCCCTCGAATTGTTTTACTATATTCGATTGCGCGCGGGGATGCGGGACATCCTTCCGGATTACCCTACTGAACCTGTGCCTTTGCCTCCTCTACACCATCTCCTAGAATCTCCGGATGGGGCCCATCTAGTCTCTAGGCTCTACCGCCAATGTCGTGGAGCTGCCCCCCTATCGGTCTCTACTGCCAGATTGCGCTGGTCGGCGGAACTGGATACAGAGGTTTCGGACGATCAATGGCACTACTGCTGTGCATTGACTTCTCGCATCACTGCCAGTTGCAGATTGAAAATAATACATTATAAATACTTGCAGAGGATCTACTACACTCCGGCCCGAAAACACAGATTCGGGCTGGCCGACAATGACCGCTGTGAGCGCTGCCGCGCAGAACACGCTGACTTTCTCCACTTAGCATGGTCCTGCCCCCAGATTGCAGACTACTGGCGACAAGTCATCGAGGCCGTTGTGCAGATGGTGGATGAGGAGATCCCCGCGGACCCCTTGGTGGCCATCCTTGGATACACGAAGCACATATCCAAGGGAAGTAGGAAATTCGTCGATATGGCATTCCTCCTAGCCAAGCGACGTGTCGCCTGCCGCTGGAGCAGAGGCAGAGCGCCTAAGTTCAAGGATTGGCTCACTGATTTAACATATTGCCAGGATCAGCATAACACTTTTTCGGAATTATTACCTCTCACAAGCAGACCTAGGAATATCTGGGACCCACTGGTACACTACCTGCTCGGGCGCTCGGATGATGACACAGCGCCAGGTGATGGGCTCACTGCCTCCCAACCCCATTAGGACTATTGGTCGCCTTATTGCCATCTGGCGCTACATGACACACACTGCTTTCCTCCACCTATGGGGTCTCTATGCCCCTGCAGTCTCCTCGTGGAAGGTGTGGCACTGATCTTCACGGTACAGCCCCCCTCGCCTCCCCCCTCCTATGACCGACATCCCCTTCCGATGCGCCGCCGGACGCCCCCCCCCCCCACCGGAGGGAGCTGTCCTGCATACCACTAACAACTCTGCACCTTAGCCCCATGGACTACCACTACCCTAGGCCCTTGCATTCTGGACGTTCACTGCCCCACGCGCCAACACCTGGCGGCACCACCACACTGCACCACTGTCATATATCGTCATCGCATTGTCATACACCACTCCACGCGCGTAACCTCGTTAAAAAGTTGGGGTTTTCTCTTTTTTTCTTTTTCTTGTTCTACACGTTACAAAAAATTAGGAGCGAGATTCTCATCTTGCTCACACAAAACCTGTTCGGCTGCAGTACATCCTTCCTTGGCCTGCCCCGCTGGTCAGCGCTGTACGAAGCCTTCTCATAGTAACGTGCCGCCGGGCCCCCGGGATGCCGGCTGTAAGGCTGTGTATTGTTGCTCCAATATTGCTGCCGGCCTCCGGGTTGTAGGCACCTCAAGCTGTGTATCCTAATGTGCTCTTATCAATAAAGCAGTTTTGAACACCAAAAAAAAAAAAAAAAAAAAAAAAAAAAAAAAAAAAACACTAGCTTAATCTCACTATCAGAGACTGACTGGAGAATATCATGCTGAAGAATTCATTTGAGATAAGATTGAGTTGATGGTAGCATTGAAGGAAATGAATGGCATTATGATCATTTTGTGAGACTAATAGAGCTAAGATTGTTTTGTTTTCAAAAGTGGTATAAGAATTGCCCTCTTGTGACCGTACCTCCCCTCACACCTTTTGCCTGGTTTTGATGCAACTTTGAATAAGGTGTACTGGGTCCCTGTTAACTAGGTTCCCAGGACCAGCATTCTCAGTCACATTGTTCTTTCCTTAAAACTGTACCACAATTGGCACAACTTTAGCAACCCCTATAATTCCCTAGTAAATGGTACCCCTGGTACCTAGGGCATTGGGACTGAAGAGTGTCCACTAGGGCTGCAGCACACATTATGCCACCCAAGGGACCCCTAATCAAGATCATGCAAACGGCCATTGCAGGCTGCGTGTCCTGTGCAGACAAAACTGAAGAGTCGAAATGGCACACAGCCCCCTGTGTGCCCTTCCCAATACACTTCATGAAGTATAGGTAAGTCACCCTTAATACAGGCCTTACAGCCCTAAGGCAGGGTGCACGATATCTCATGTCCATTCTTGGATATTCTCCAGAACAGGTCTGCTGTTCACGAGAGGTATTGAGTCTTTTTAGAAGGCATGCAGTACTCCCAAGTTTATTGGAGTCAGCAGCTGCAGAGCGAGTTGACTTTGTTGCAGTTTTCAACGAGGACTGCAGACAGACCCTGGGGGTGGGAGCCAAACCAGGTGCTCTCTTCATTCTTCTCTGCTTGAGTGTAGGGTAGTAGCCAATGGGCTACTGACCCCTGGGGTCACTACGCCCTCTATATGACCACTTCATGTGGTAAGTGGGCATAACCCTGTCCTAGAGTTCCTAGGTATGCCATCACAAAAATGGCTACCTCTGAAAAATCGTTTTCACCTCGCAGTTAACCCACCGTAGGGCTGGTATTATCCTGGAGGTGCCACGCCTACATGACTGGTTAATTGTCCTGCCTGTCCAGGTGCCAAATAGGCTCTGGGCAGGGGCTAGTGGCGTTCTCACATGTGAGGGGAGCCAGATTCCCATTCCAAAGGCGGTGGCTCCTTTGAAGCTCTCCAGCCCAAGGAGGCTAATCAGCAGGTCATCCTTTGGGACACCTTCTTCCTGGACAAGCTTTTGTTCTTGGTTACCTGAGAGAAAAAGCTTTGACCCTTGTAGGTTAGAACAGTGGCTCGGGTAGCAGGCTGGCAGATTCCAATCAGCAGGCACATCAGAGGCTAATAGGTTTACAGGGGTCACCTCTAAAGTGGCCTCTGAGTGCTTGTATTGATAAATCCAACACTGTCATTAGTGTGGGTTTATCAAGACGAGATGTTTGGTACCAAATATCCCTATTTTCAGTGAACTCATCCTGAAGCTGAGCAACTCATTTTCACCAGTGTCCAGTACATTGTTTAAGATGGCTTCCCTGGTCACTTGAACTGGCAGCAATAGGGCTGACCAGCACAGGGGCATATCTGCTCAGGCAGATCTGCCCTCACATATAATGTTAAGCACCCTGCCTTAAGGCTATCAGCCCTGCGATAGGGGTGACTTACAAATATCATATGAAGTTGTAGGGGACATGGCACTTAGGGATGTATGACATGTCGTGTTTTCTCTTTTGTCTGCACCAAGATGCACAGCCTGCAGTGACACTCGTGCAAGTGTTCGGTGAGGTGTCCCTTGGGGTGGCACAACTTGTGCTGCAGCCCTTAAGGACCCTCTTTAGTACCTCAGGCCCTAGGAACCAGAGTACCATTTACTACAATTTACATAGGGTGCTAAGCGTTTTGCCAATTGGGGGAATAATTGTACAGTTTTGGGAAAGAGCTCTGACACTGGGGACCTGGTTGTCGGGGACCTGGTCGGCAGTAACCAGTGCACTTTCAGTCAAAATCACTTCATGTACCAGTCAAAAAGTGGGGGCATCCATGTAAAAAAGGGACACTTTCCTACCTTCTCGTCGGTGCCTGGAGTGCTGCATGCTGCTGGCTGTGCTGAAGACTGCTGCTTACAGAGAGGTAGAGTAGAAATGATTGCAGTGCATTGCAAGATTCCCCTTTAAATGTCCTCATAGGCCCAGTTCTGAGTCTTGTATCACTATTTTAAATTTTTTTTACCCGTCTTTGCAAGCCAAGCCAATAGGTTATGCTACTCCATCACACATGGCTAAAAGACCAGAACATTGACCACGCCAGTAGCTCTCGGATTAACGAGACATATTAGCTTTGACAATGCTTGTTGGCTTCTGCCATCAGACAACTCTGCTGCAGCACTCATGACATAATGATATAGAGCCATGACATTTCCCTGATTGTTGCACCTCTGATAGTGACTTCTTATTATGTTGTAGGTCAGCAGTTCTTAACATTTTGACTTATGTGAACTGCCACTGAATAATTACTGAAATCTGGGAGCCCCCACTGAGTCATCATACTGAAGTAACTTCTATTATTTGAACCTCAAAACCATACACAAAAAGTGCAAAACAAGGATACTCCAAACAAATGCTTAAATATTAAAATATTTGGTATATTTCACTATCCAATGTAGAAAAAGTTTGATTGTTTTAAAATGGTGCTTCTCTATTTGTAAATACTTCATTAGCTGTAATGTATTATTGTAATAGTATTTAATTTTGTAAAACAGTTGGGAAACACCTGGGTGGGCCTTGCGAAGCCCAAGGATCCATGGAGCACAGGTTAAGAGCCACAGTCGAGGGTTAATGGGATGGATAATAGTATTCCTTAAATGCATGGCGTAATGGTGCCACCCTGTGGCTGCTCTTATACATTGTAAACGTTAATGCTTATTTCAAAATGCAATTTGTGGCAGAAAGCTACTACCTTGTCTCCTACACTACTCTTGACTGACCCAAAAGAAAACCATATCTATGGTCAGCTCCTCTAGAGCAGTGCAGGCATGATCTTTAACCCGTTCGGCGCTTATGACCGTTCCGTCACGCGCCTCGGGTGAGCTGTGCTAGTGACGGAACGGTTCCGTCACGGCCCGCTCGACGAGCCTGCGCAGCGCTGATTTCGCGCCTGCGCGGCGCGTTCTATTGAGCGGGCACGTTCGTGACGGAACCGTTCCGTCACTAGCACAGCTCACCCGAGGCGCGTGACGGAGCGGTTCCGTCACAAGCGCAGGTGAGCTGTGCGACCACCCCCACCCCCTAGCACTGCGGCGGAATTGCCGCCGCAGTGAAGGGGTTAAGGGAAGTTGTATGTACATTTCTCCATGGCAGTGACCATCACTGCTGAGGGATACCTCTAACCACTAGTTTGTTAATCTCTACTCACTGCAAGACTGGATCCAGAAAGCTTTTTGTAATAGCTCCAGCGCCCTGGTAGGTGGCACTGTAGACCTGCTTCCTAGCTGTGTCCCACCTCTATACATGACAAAATCGAACCCCATATTGATGCCACACCTGTGCACTGAATTCCTTATCTATTTCTCAATGTCCTTTCACACTTATCTAGAGCTCGGCTTCCACAGATTTCATCTCGGCTTTTGACACTGTATGCTGGCATGTCTCTCCCCAACACAACAGGTTTTAAGGAGTATCACGAGCAGATGTTGGTCTAAATCCCTCACTCACACAAAGTGTCTTCTTTCTTTCTCATCTCCAAACGGGACTCCAGGTCCTGCAATACATGCTCTCTGATGCTGTGAGGGAGCGTCAAATCAGACTTAGTAATTGAACAAAAGAAACAAAGTTGTTCCTGGTCCCATTCCTGTTCACCATTTTTAGGAAAAGGCCAGTTCCGAGTTGAAGGACAAGTCCAAAAAAAAATCTAAAATCAAAGTGAGGCTAATTTCCTCCATGACACTCCTGCTCCCTCTTGAAGTCGCACAATCGGCTCTTGAATGGGCCAACTTTGATTTTGGTGTCTGATTCAGACACAATTCAAGTTCCGAAGTTTATGGTCCGCTAATTCCTTGGGCAATTGTCAACTTTGCTGCCTTAAAGGTACCTTTTCCCCAAAATGGTTCTGGTTTCCTCTGGTGTGCCTTTGGGCCCCACAAATCAATCTTCACCTTCAGTTGACTTCTGCCAGTGGGCCCTTCTCCAGTCCTGATCGAGCATGTTTGGCGTCGGTTCATTCTGCCTCCAGTGGCCAGCATTGCTTGACCTCCTTACTGCAGACCTCATTGTTTGCTCTCGGTTCAGGCTGAGGTGGCGCTGATTCTGGATTCTGTGCTGAATCCGCTGGGGGAACTCAGCGGACTTCAACTTGGACATTTTATGCGTTGCTCTGCATGATTTCTCTTGCACAACCTCAGGCTGAGGGTGACTCTCCTTCTGTCCCGTTGCCTCAACCGCCTTATTTCAGGAAGATTGAGACAATCCTCGGTTCTTACTCTGATGCTGTTCAAGGGTGGGAGCTGTTCCGCATAGTTAAGACTAAATGAGGAGGTGGACAAATTGCTCCACTCACCGCACTGATGCTGGCTGACCTGTTAACCTTCAGATAAAGGCTCAGGCAGTTTAACTAAGGCTAATTTTTTGGCCAATATTTTACAGCTTCTGCCATTAACAGAGAAAACCTTGCTGCCTTTAAATGAAGCTTTGACCGAGTCCCTCCTGGTTCCTTGTTCCAGACCTTGCCCGCTACTTTTCTCAGTTGCACATACTTGCTCCAGGTGGTCACACTGTCTAAAGGCTTCTGAGAGCTTTATAGTTGAGGCCTCAACAAGAAAAGTTCAACCAAATGGATTTCCCACTGTGCCCTAGAATAGGTAGTCCAAGAAACTGATGCTGTCTTCAAGACAGTCTCCTCTCTCTGCCTAGCTTGCCTCTTCAATCCTTGATCTCTGTGTTCCTCTTGGGTTACTACACAATGTCAAATTGGATATGGTGAGTTAGATTTTGTCTGCGCTGTCTAGCGAAATCTAGCACGCCTTTCTCATATCCTGGCCTTCCATCACAGTTTAAGCAAAGTATCCTGTGTTGCCTGGGATATGGGCGCCAGTGTTGTGATTCAACACTATGCTTGGATTTGTGTCACATGAGGACATTCTAGCTCCCTCATCAACGTGCTCTCTGATGGTTCCATGCTGTTAGGCAAAAAACAAGTTGTGTATGAGCTCTCCAAAGATAGCAGCGTTCCATCCCTTTTTTTCTGGGGATACTTTACCCTGCTTGCAATTTCTCCAGCAATCTCAGAAATGTAAAGGTAATTTGAAGGGTGTTTCTGACCAGCTGAGGTAACCGTCGCAGATTGTCGGGGAACCACCTCAGCCTTTTTGTTAGTCCCAAGGACAGTGATGGGTAGTAAGGGAAAGGCCACCAATAGGTTAAGTCTTCCTACTCCTCTTTGACTGCTTCTGCCACTAAATCACTTTATTTGCCCTATCTAACTGCCATCTGGTCAGTAGTATGGAGAATTTAAATTGGTCTGTCTAGCTTGTGAGCGATTACGTACGACCAGTGGATCTGGCCAATTGTTCAGTTAGGTTATGCTGTTCCTTTCTTGGCTACTGTTTTCGCTCTCTCGCTGCCATTGTTTGTTTGCCAAAAGATTGTGATCTTGGACCACAGACTCTTCAATGCTTCAACGACTGGCTTCTGAAGTCAGGCTCACCCAGAGGACCACATGCAGACGTTTGTTTTGTGGTCAACGAACTGAAATCCCACCTTTAGCTTTATCATAGGACTCCCTTGATAGGGACTGTCCTGTACACTGTAGCTCCAAAGACCTTTTCTCCCCTGCCACGAGTCCAGTACATTGAAGCTATGGGATAGCGCTGAGACTGACTTTGAGGGTTTTGAAGCTTCCTGGGCTCCTGGCTTTCTGCACCCTGCTGATGCCTCATGTGTCGCACTCCTTCAGTGGAATGTCTGCCTTAATTTGGGCCATCACTGGGGATGCCTTTTGGACAACCTCCACAATTCTGACGAATTAGTCCATGATCTGTGATGACTCATACTGACTTGGTGAGGGGCAGACTGCACTTAATGCCCCAGCCAAAGCTTATAGATGTGATAGAGGTCTCATCTCTGAGCTATGAGTCCACATGGACCATGTGGAGGTCAGGGTTCTGGTCATCAGTCTTTTGGAGTTATGCTTAGCCTGTTAGCCTTCGCAACTTATGCCTTTCATCAAGGGTAGGTCAGTCCAAGTCTTGACGGAAAAAATGACAATCATGTGCTATTGCAACAGGAAGCGTACAGAGCGGGGTACCATGGGCTTTGTATAGAGAATTTGAGGCTGTGGCTTGATACTTAAGGGATATGCAGGTCTGTCCACCTTCTGGCAGGCATCATCTTGCCATCTTGCATCTGCATCCAAAGATGTGGCAAAGGGCATTTTTGCCCAGTGGAGCCCACCTCAGCTATTCTGATTGCTGCTGTGATTTAGGCCCAGCCAATAATGCCTTGGAATTTTCCTTTTTGAGAATCCCTCGGGTATATGTTCCATCTTCATGCTTCTTTACGCTTTCTCTCCTCTGTTGCTGAACCTACTGCTCCTGAAGGTTATCTGGTGTCCCTGGCTCAACCTGTGTTGTCTGGTCTGGGCTTGGAGGGTCGGGTATTAAGAGCTTTTGGCATCTGCTTTGGCTGCCTCTTCAGGAGCGAATCTACCTTAACACTGCTGGCTCAGCCACACATACCATTTACCTGCAAGCCGAACCACAATTGCCATAACCATGCATATGCCTTAACCAAGCATATGCGTGGTTAAGGCAAGGCGCTGTCAAGGTGCTGAGCTGATGGGTGGAAGAGAAAGACAGAAAGAGTAAGGACGAACCGGAATCGGGAGAGGAAGACCGGAAGAGGACGATCAGGAACCTGATGAGGATGCATAGATATAAGTGGGGCGCGGCCTGGTCTGGGTCTGGGTCTGGAGGGGGTATGAGACCGTGCCATATTTCTTGTATGGTATGCCCCCAATTTGTGCTCAATTGCTGATGTGCTTTGACTGAGTGTGCCTTGGGCTCCTGCCAATCATGTGCCCAGGGCCTGTGTTCCTTCCCTAAACCTGTGTTGAAACTAAAACCCAATTGGCATCTCTGGCCACATGTCAGTCCCTGGTAAATGGTACCCTAGGTACCCAGGGCATTGTGGCCAGAGAAGACCCCTAAGGGCTGCAGCACTTACCGTGTCACCCGTTAGAGCCCTGTACCCTGACACACACACTGCATTTGCAGGCTGAGTGTCCTGGTGAAAAAATAAACCAAGAGTCGACATGGCACACATCCCTGTGTGCCATGCCCACAAAGACACTGCCCTGGCATAAATCAGTCACCCCTCTATCTGGGTGCCCTATGCCAGTGTTGTGGGGATCGGTGCACGAGTCCTGTGCCCCTACAGTACCCAGGGCCAGTGCAGTGATGCCATTAAGAGTATATGGTGCTGGGAGGTTGTCATTACGAACTTCACAGCACCATAATGGCTACACTGAAGACTGACAAGTTTGATATCAAACCTCTCAGCAAAGTAAACCCACACTGATGCCAGTGTGGGATTTAATGTAAAATGCACTACAGAGGGCATCTTAGAGATGCCCCCTGAAACCTAACCTACAATTCGCGTCTGGTCTGAGAGGCTGCCTAGGCTGCCACACCGCAGACATGTTGCTGGGCCCCTGGGTAGAGAGGCATCCGCTCTCCTGAAACTTCAACAATCCACGTCCTGGGCGCTGTGCTAGGTCTTCTCCCCCAGGATTGGCAGGGGAAGCTTCAAAGGCATGCCGCCTTTGTGAGCTTCTCCAGGCCACTTGCTGTGCTCAGCAACTGGCCCCCAACAGTTCTGACTCCCACTCTGGCTTGAAACCCTAAGTGAGGAAAGGGGATGTGCCCAGCTTGTGTCAACTCCACCCCTCAGGTGGGAGAGGCGAGGTGAAGCACGACTCCGGGATACCGCCATCTTGAAGATGGTGAGCCCTACCCAATCAGAGCTAGGCCCCTGCCCCCCTACCACAGGAGAGTAGCAGGATGGGGGTGTATTCACCCCTGGACAGGGACCTATTGGCCCCTGCCCTTGCCCTACTTGTAACACCCCTAAATGTAGTAATTAGGGGCACCCTGAACCTTCTTCCTCAGATCCCGATTCGAAAACAAGAAAGATCAAGAAGACTTGCAGCTGCTAACAAGAGGACGACACCAACTGACTTGGCCCCAGCCCTACAGGCCTGTAGATCCTTGAACCTGCTCCTGCTAATTCTGGCCGACTCCTGCTGTCAGCAGCCTTGAACACCCGGGGGACCTGCCTGCCTTGAACCTCTTAAAGACTCGGACTCCTGTGAGCAGTGGTTCTGCTCAAAGAGCAATACCCTGACCTTGACCTTCCAGGTAAGTCGCTCCCTCTCCGGTGCAGCACCACCTGCGCCAGTGTCTCCCTCCTGATAACGCCTCCTGTGCTCCTGGTGCCCCCTGCACCCTGGCTGCTGTCTCGCGCCACTGCCACTGCGTGACGGGTACCCCCGCTGCTGTGTGCCTGTGCCCCCTGACCCCTTCTTGATTTTCTGTACCCCCACTGCTGTGTGCTGTGCCTGTGCCCCCTGCCCATTTTTGCAATTTTGTTGTCTTCTTCGCTCTTGTGACCCCCCCCCGCGTGGTGCCTGTGCCCCCTGCCTGTCGTGTATTTCCTCCCGCTGCCTTCCCTGCGGCCCGCCCCCGTGCCCATTCGCTGCCCATCCTACCCTCCCGCCTCCCAGCCTAATCTCACCTCCCCCTAAATGCTGGCCACGTGCAGTGGGCGCGCCTGAGGCAAGCACGTCTGCGCCCGTCCGCACCTGGACCGCGCCTGGACCGCGCCCAGTTCCAGGACCCCTGGCCTCCACACCACCCAGGACTACCGCTACGACGCTAACACCCTCATCGCTCTCAACCATGAGAGCTGCTACAAAGCCAACCCCAAGCGCACTCATGGCCCCTTCTCCAGCCGGAACTGCAGCTTCTCCTGCATCAATGAGGCCGATGCACCCACAGCAACGGAACCCAACCGACTGCGTTGCATCCTGCTCAACACCCGCTCCGCACGCAAGCACGTCATCGAACTCTGGGACCTACTCACCACCACATCTCCAGACGTGGCCTTCTTGACCGAGACCTGGATGAACGAAGCCTCCGCCCCAGACATCGCAGTGGCCATCCCCGACAGATACAAGATCTCCCGCAGAGACCGCACCAACTGAGTCGGAGGAGGTATCGCCATAATCCACAAGAACAGCATCAAGGTCTCCACAAACTCAGACGACACCCTCACCACCACCAAACACATGCACTTCAAGATCCACACGGACCCCTACACCACCCTCAGAGGCTCCCTCGTCTACAGACCACCCAGCCCATGTCCCCAATTCTACAACTCCATCGCTGACTTAATCAGCACGCACGCACAGACGTCCACCGACATCCTGCTCTGCGATCTGAACTACCCTCTGGAAAACAACAGCAACTCCTCTACCTTGGTCAACAACCTCGCCACCCTCTGACTGAAACAGATTGTCTCAACCCCGACCCACATCGCCGGCCACACGCTCGATGCCATCTTCTCTTCCATCCTACACGTTGCCTTCAACCACTCTTCTGAGCTCACCTGGACCGACCACCCCTGTATCCACTTCACCTTCCAGAAACCAGTCCCAACCACCGCACCCCACAGATCCCCCGCCGAGGTTGGGGCAAAGTCACCAAGGACCTACTAGAAACACACCTCGCACTCAACCCACCGACCAGCCCCACCGACCCCGAGGATGGGGCCCGCACCCTCAGACTCTGGATGGAAGACTGCGCCAACACCTTAGAACCAGTGAAACAACCCACCGACCGAGACACCAGCCAGAGAGCAGCTGGTTCACCCCAGAGCTCCTGGCCTCCAAGCGCACCTGCCGGAAACTTGAAAACATCTGGCTCAGCGATAGAACGCCCGCCAACCGCACAGCCCACAAAGACACCATTCGCAACCATCACCACCTCATCAGGACCATCAAAGAGCCTCATTCAAAGACCGTCTCGACAACAACGCCCACAACAGCAAGGAGCTCTTCAACATCGTGAAAGAACTCTCCAATCCTAGCTCCTACACCGACATTCTGCCTTCACAAGCCCTGTGCGACACCCTTGCTGCCTTCTTCCACCGCTAGATCACCGACATCTACAACAACAGCTTCAACCCCCCCGGTTGAACCCTACGGACCCCCCCACGACGAACACTCCGAACCCCACCGACCACGACCTTCTGACCACATGGACCAACGTGAGCACCAAAGACATAATCAAGACCATAAGCACCATCCACTCGGGCTCCCCGTCTGATCCTCTTCCCCACCACATCGTCAACAAAGTTGACAGCCTCATCGCACCCCACCTGCGTAACATCATCAACCTCTCCTTCGAGACCGCTACCTTCCCTGAGACCTAAAGCACGCCGAGATCAACGCCCTACTAAAGAAACCCGAGGCGGACCGAGCGACCTCAAGAACTTCCGGCCCATCTCCCTGCTCCCATTCCCAGCAAAAGTCATCGAAAAGATCGTCAACAGCCAGCTCACCTGCTACCTAGAAGACATCAGCAACCTGGACCCCTTCCAGACCGGCTTCCGCAGCAACCAAAGCACCGAGACCGCCCTCATCGCCGCCACAGACGACATCAGAATCCTACTCGACAACGGTGAGACAGTAGCCCTCATCCTCCTGGACCTCTTCGCCTCCTTCGACACAGTCTGCCACCACAAACAACACACACGCTTTCACGACGCAGGGATCCGAGACGACCTTAGAATCCTACTCGACAACGGTGAGACAGGAGCCCTCATCCTCCTGGACCTCTTCGCCTCCTTCGACACCGTCTGCCACCACAAACTACGCACACGCCTCCGCGACGCAGGGATCCGAGACAAGGCCCTGGATTGGACCACCTCTTTCCTCTCAGACAGAACCCAGAAAATCTGCCTCCCCGTTCCAATCCGGAACCACCAAAACCATCTGAGTCTTCCCGCAGGGATCCTCCCTCAGCCTGACACTGTTCAACGTCTACATGGCTCCCCTCGCTCGCGTCGCCAGACTACACGACCTTAACATCTCCTACGCTGACGACACCCAGCTGATCCTCTCCCTCACCAAGGACCCCCTCTCCGCCAAATCCAACCTGCACCAGGGTATGAAGGCCGTCGCCGATTGGATGGAGGCTAGCCGGCTCAAGCTGAATATGGACAACACAGAGATCCTCATCATTGGGCCCAACCCCTCAGCGTAGGGCGATTCCTGGTGGCCAACATCACTGGGAACCCCCCCCGGCACAAACCAACCAACCACGCACGCAACGTAGGAGTCATCCTCGACTCAAAGCTCAGCATGACCAAACAAGTCAATGCAGTCTCCTCCTCCTGCTTCCATACCCTCCGTATGCTCCGCAAGATCTTCAGATGGATCCCGGCGGACACACGAAAAACCGTCACCCACGCCCTCGTCACCAGTCAACTCGACTACGGAAACGCCCTCTACGCAGGAGCCCCGTCCAAACTCATCAATAGACTCCAAAGAATCCAGAACGCCTGATCCTAGACGTCCCACGCCGAGACCACATCACCCCGCACCTGAGAGACCTGCACTGGCTCCCCGTTGACAAAAGAATCACATTCAAACTCATGATCCATGCACACAAGGCACTCCACAAGACCGGCCCAGCCTATCTCAACAGCCGACTCTCCTTCTACACCCCAACAGGAAACTCCGCTCCGCCGACTTGTCCCTGGCCGCCGTCCCGCGCATTCCACAGAACCACTTCCGAGGCAGATCCTTCTCCCACCGTGCCGCCAAGACCTGACACACCCTCCCCCTCCACCTACGACAGACAGCAGACCTCCCGGCCTTCAGAAGACTGCTCAAGACCTAGCTCTTCGACCACTAGCTGCAGCTCCTCCCCCCCCCCCCCCTCCCCCAGCACCTTGAGACCCTAGCGGGTAAGTAGTGCGCTTTACAAATCCCCTGATTGATTGATTGATGCCCCTGGTGCCAGCAAGGAACCGCAAATCCAGCACACTCCGCACCCGCCGAGCCCGGTCTGTGCCTGAGTAGACAAAGACCCTGAGGACGTCCCCCCGGTGATTCTGACCTGGAATCCAATTCCCAAGGACCCTCCTTGATGACCAAGACAACGCCTGCAGCCTCACAGCAAGGGACCCCTCCAACCGCGAACAGCAGAGGGTAAGATTTCCTGACGTCAAAAGACACTCCTGCACCTGGCGCCCCACAGACCCCTGTGCCCAACTCCTGGGTGTCTACCTATCCTCCAAGATCCCAACTTACCTCTCGAAGTATTGGTCGCTCCTGAAGAATCTCCGTCCCCGAGCCTGCAGCTTTTGTTCACTTTCCAAGATCTCCATTGAATAACATTTAGCGCCCGACTGCTCAAAAGCACCCTGCACCCAGCAGCACGAGTGCCCCTGGCAGTGCAACCTTGGTCCTAACCTACTTCCCCATTTGCCCTGAGCAAGTGACCAGGAGCCAAGCTCCCACAGTCGTGTGGCCTGCTTGCCAGCAGCCATCAACCGAAGGCCCCCTGCCTCTCATTGGATAACATTGGGCCTAACTATCTCTGCACCCAGCTGCCTCTGTGCCGCTGAGGGTGTACCAACTGTACCTACCTGACCCTGAGGGACCCCTGAGTCTATGCCCAGAACCTTAACTCTGCCAGTCAAGTAATTACCTAAAATCCGATAACTCACTTTTCTGCCATAGGGTAACGTTGACTGGTTTCTCTCAAAAATTCTTCTAAGTGTGGAGTTTAGAAACTTTAAAATATTCATCTAAAATCAGCCGAACAACGAATTCCGATGTACTCACCTGTTATCAGGAGAGACCTCAGTGCTGCATCTTTTAGCCCAGTACTGACCCTGAAACGTAATTTTAACCATACTTACCAGTAACTTGGATTTCCTTCCATAGGATCTCATTGCCTGCTTTTTACTGAAAAAGTTTGTAAGGTTCGATTTTTGAAACTTACAAATATTTTTTTTAAATCACGCCAACGATAAAAACGTAATTACTTGCCTGTTTTAGATAGAGGTCCCAGTGCTGAACCTAGGAGCCTAGCACTGGATTACAAAAGTAACGCAAACATACTTTACCTGCAAATTGAATTTCCTTTCATAGGATAACATTGGTAATTTGATCTGGAAAAGTTTCTAAGTGTCAACATACAATAATATTCCTTAAAAATCACTACTGTAACCAAAACGCTTCAACTCACAGGGGCAGTTTTAGACCTCAGGGCAGGGGGGGCTCTGTCGGGGTACCTTAGGTATGTAGGGGACTGTTTTTAGGGCTTGGGTTAGGAGGAAAAGGGACAGTTTACGGGGCAGGGGTATGATCTTTAGCACACAGGTCCCTTTACCCATCATGTCTTTACTACAAAATTGCACTGCAAAGGCATGTATGGTAAAGACGCGGTTGTTGTAGAGACCGCAAGGTACAGTCATGCGTTCAGGCATGCATTGTACCATCATACAACCACTTCAGGAAGGTCTGCTTTTCAGCAACAGGGCAGGCCCCTGTATCTGAACTTCCAAAATCTACACCTCCATGCTTGCAGATGACCGCAATCAACTGAGAAGTTTTGATATTAGGAGGTTGTGTTTGTCATTTTGGCTGCTCGCCGCTTCCACAAAGTACATTATTCCGCTTTTGATCTAAATTTGTCACCCAGTGTGATGAGAAGGTTCGGCCTCTACAGGCTAAGCTGTCTGATGTAATTTTGTTTGAGGTTCTTGACTCTGAAAATTGTTTATCATTGCTTTTACGTCTGTGCATCATGTAACTGAGTTATAGGCATTGTTGTTCCAGCCTATTAATACCACCTCTTTTCTGAAGGATTGATGTTTTGGACATGTTCATCTTTTCTTCAGAAAGTAGTGTCAGTCTTGAGACCTCCGACTCTCTCCGCGCCCAGGTATTTACTTACCGCCCCCCAATTCTCTTTTCCCACATTCTTTATTTCTTGGCCTCACCTCTCCTTACCTCCTCTCTTGTACAGCACCCTTCACTCAGTAACCTGGTCCAGATGATGATCCTAATCTACATGGATCGAAATGTCGTCGACATCCCGGCGCAATTTGTGACGCAATATACTCTGGTTCACTAAAATGCCTAACTCTATATAACTACTCACCTGTGAACCTCCAGTATTCTGTATTTGTCACATTTCCACTTGCGACGTCTACCGCTGTTTACTTGTCATCTTTGCCGTCCACCTAGAGTGTCACGAGCACTTGTGTGCACATAGTTCGTCAGGTTACTCACCTATTTATTGCTCACAGTGCTGTAATAACTGTCCCCAAATTGTCCAGTTCTTGTTCTTTCTTGCATTATTCAATATATGATGCCTTTGGCACGTTTAACTAAACCACGAGTCTCCCTACCTTCCTTTCTTGCAATGTTTTGTGCTTGCTTACCTACTAGTCTTGTAAATATTCCCAGTTGAGATATTGTTGTTCATATATTTTTTCATGTGGGGCAGTCGATCATACTCCCTGCATTCTTATCTTAGCCACATCTCTCTTACTAGGCTTGTCCTGCCCCCTGTCTTGAGGCTGCACCCTTAACCATGCTAGGGCTTCTGACCAGGCCCAGTTCCAGCACAGTAACGAGACTCCCTGCCTCTACTTCCTCTCTTTTTTTTCCTAATTTTTTTCAGATTTTTTTTCTCTTATTTTCCAGCTCTCTCTTCCACTTCACTATTTTCTCTGTTTCTTTCTCCATTGACTTTCTTTGACGCTTTGTTGGTATTTTCTCTTTGCTTTCTCTTATTCTCTGCAGCTTTTTCTCCTCACACTTTCCTTGCTGTTTTCTGTACATTTCTCATTCTTTCTTGTACATTCTGTGATACATTTGTTTGCATTTCTCAGTCTTTTTGTGATGCATATTGTTGTAATACAAAGTCCATTAGCCGAGGTGTATAATCTATAGATGGTTTATTTAAGCTTAGTTACAGGGTAAGTTCCAGGTAAGTAGGTAGATGATAACAGATAGCCCCACCAGGAGCAGCCTTCCTAATGCTCGGTGTGCACGCTCCAACTGACACTCAGCCCATAACCAGGCACCCATGCATTCTAAGACATCTCCAAGCATTCAGGATTCCATTCATCACCAAGCACTCCAGCACTCATCCTGGCTGAGCAGTAGGGAAGATGTAGCTAAGGAAAAGGAATGGCAACAGTTAAGTCACAACATATCTCTGTGCAATTATCATTTTTTCTCATTCATTCATTGCCTCTCTCCTGTTTGACCACTTCCTCTGCCTCTTTGCTTTTTCTCTTTTATTGTCTGCTACTTTCTTGAGCACTACTCACCCTTTTGTTGTTTTTTTCTGTGCATCTCGCATTCTTTTCTACTTTTATGTGCTTTTGCCTTAAAGTTCGTCTCTGCTTTTTTCCACTCAATCCTTGCTGCCTCTAGGCCTCTTTTAGTCTGTCCTTTTTTCAGTTCCACACACTCAAGTGCTTTCTCACTACCTTTTTTTCCGGCTCTTTTGCTCTCCTTCTTTCCCATCTCCCCAGTAGTGGCCTTTTTACCTTCACTCATTTACTGCTTTCCCTTCTGGCTTCCCGCTGCACTCTTAGGTCTGCCCGCCACCCAAAGCTCCTTCTCTCCCAGTCCCACTTCATTGCAGCAGTTGGCGCCACAAAGACTAGCTTATTTGTACCTGTCCACGTCTGCCTCATGTCCAGTGCCATGTCCGTGGCCCTGGCCCCCCTCCCATACCGCTACTGCTCTGCTTGCCATGAAACCCAGTCGCACCTCCTATCGCATCCGTAGAGCCTCACCAGCGGACATCGAACATACCTTCAACTAACACTTATCCTGCACCCTTCCACTTCAACACGCACAGCACACAACACACACTTTCCTCTCGCCCTTGCTCACCGGACCCTCACTCCTCTGTGTCCGGCCTCCTTTTCAACATCTACTCCCTCATGAAATATGCCACCAAAATCTGGGGCCTGCTGCACAGCCACACACCGAACATGCTCGTCCTGTCAAAAACTTGTCTGACTCTCACTTTGGCTCCCAACATTACTACTTTTGCCCCCTGACAGCCACCAACCCCACCTAGCCCCCTCCCCCCCCAACCACCTGGGTACAGTATCACAGTGCAGGACTAACAGACCTGGAAGAGTACTTGCTATCTTTTTTTAAAGAACACATCCAGTGGTCCACTACCTCGGCCAACACGAACAGAATATCTGACCTTCTAACTCCACATCACTGGCTACTACACCCTGAGCAGCATCCTCTTCTACCCCCACCCCCCTTTGACCCCAAGCCAACTTCGAAAGCACAGTAGTGGACTTCATAGCACCTCCCCATCATACTCTACTTCAGCACCTTCATCCTCCGCAGTGACCTCAACTGCCACCTGGAGAATCCCACCAACCCCAACACAGTCAACCTCATGGATGACCTGACTAACTTTGGACTCCCTCCGCGAACGGAAGAACTCACCCATACCATCAGACACATCCTAGACCCTATCTTCACTAGCTTCAGCGAAATCACAGTGGAGAAGCCCACACCCATCACCTGATCCGACCATGCCCTCCTCCATTTCAACATACCCATCCCTAATCCCCAAGGAAATGTCCTCACCAAACCCTCACGATTGGATTGGAACAACGTCGCTGAGGAATGCTGGACCTCAGAGCTCCTACACCACCGACTGCAACACCTCAGCGATGACCTCTCCAGATCCATCTCCATTTTCTATGCTTAGATTACCTCCTTCACAGATACCATGGCCCCACGCAGGACCACCAAGGCCACCAGAGCAATAGCATGCTGGTACAAAGAAGAGCTCAAACTCACCATGCACCACTGAAAGGAGCTAGACTAGTGACACTGACTAGAGCAACTACAGATCAGCCGTCAGACTATACCATCAACAAATTAGTGCCACAAAGCCCCCTCTCTCACAGAGAGCATCAATAGCAGCACCATGAATGATTCAATCCACACAGCCACTTTCCTGGATGCTTGGTAAGACACCACAGTTCTTCCTCTCCTAAAGAACCCCTCAGCAAACCCTGAAACACTAGCCAACTACTTGCCCATTTCCCTACTGTCTAAAGTCAAGGAGAAGATCATAAACTGACATCTAGCTGCCCACCTCAATTACAACAACCTCCTCAACACCACCCAATCAGACTTCAGACCCAACCACATCACTGAAACCATCCTCATTGTCACCACAGATGACATCCGACTGATCATGGACAGCGAAGACCATAGTGGCTTCATCCTTCTCAATCTATCTGATAGTCTCTTACCCCATCCTCATTCAGCACCTAAACGATGGTGGCTTTCAGGGACTGAAGTAAACAAAAAGGTGATGGGTACAGTGCTTGAATTATTCTCAGCCACTGGTAATTTCTCTGCCCGTATTCCAGTCCATCGTTATTTTGCACACTATGCTGCTTCAGTTTGGACCCAGCCACATGTAAATCATTTTGGCCCCTGCTCCAATAGGAGCAGTCCAGCCCAAACTGTCAGACCAGGTCCCCCTTGAACCAGAACACGAGCAGCCGAAGACTGGTTTTGCCCTCAATGAGGCTCTTCAGTCTGTCGCTAAATTCCAGTGAACAAGCGACATCAAACTCCAGACGTTTTAAGATTTTCAAGGATTTTTTTATTTTCATTTATTTATAATTTCAAGCTTAAAACCAATATAACAATAAGAAATAGCTGCATCTCCGTCCAAATTACATTCAGTGAATTTGAATCCACCAAGGCAGTTCAGACAAATTGGGCATATTTCATACTTAACACAATAAGCAATGGCAAGACATTAACAAAGAATTTTTGAATGGAAATGTAAAACTCATCAAAAACATTTCATACTAGGAGCAAGTTCATAATCGCAATAATGTGCTACAGGGGCAGTAGTAGTATCGGGAGAAGAGGACAGTGTCTTTGTCAACAAATTTGCCTAAAAGGGTTCCCTAATGTTTCTAGTGTTGTATAGCGTTTTAGGACTTGAGTGAAATTTTCCGATTCATGCCCTTATATAGGTACAATTCACATTGCCCTTATATAGGCCTAGAAATCATAACCATATTTAGACATAGCTCATGCAGTCTAAATACAGGCATGTCTACTTCCACCAGTTCCGAAAAGCTACACAAAGATTTCTTGGAAAACCAGCTTAAGCTGCTAAGGAACCTCCCCTTGCTTGAATATTGATTTGTCCAAGAACTCATGGAGTTTTCAAAGAAATACCATTCCCTTGGGCTTCTTTGATGACGTTATTATGTCCTACTTTACGTCAAACAAGGCACCTTCAAGGTATAAATATGCCCTCACTTGCTATGGCACACACACAGTGGTTTGGAGCAGTTCGACTATCTACTTGCCCGACGCAGCTCCCTCCAGTAAGTGCCAAAGGAAGCCGACACACTGATCAGAGACTGTCTTTCTCGCCGAGAATCCAGCTCCAGTGTTTCCAAGCTCCCCTTGCAGGGTGTTAGGAAATAGCGTCCAGTGAAAGAAATACCAGACCTCCTTCATTCTAAAACCAAGGTACGGAGCTGATTAGACCCTAAGAGAAATCTTGGATAGATTCTTGGCAAAGAAACTAAACCTAAGCTACACCATACTTACTTCTTCCTGCGTACTAGACCTAGGTTGGGTACGTTGGGTACATTGGAGTAGGTGTATTTTAGAAGCACAAGTTGAGTACTTTTAGTCTTTGTTATTTATGTATGTTATTTTATATGGCTTAGAAACCATACCATGCTTTTGTAGTATTTCATAATATTGTTCACGCTGTACTTTGCAGCCTGCTTAACAATTGTAGCAGTTCACTTCTCTTGTATGAGAAAGAAGACTGTTCAATAAACTTTTATTGAAAACGCCCGTCTCTCTATTTCTCTACAACTCTGTAGAAACGAAGCATGCACGATTGACTGGGTGAATTACTTATCTATTGTTTCCGCGACTCTGAAGATACGTTTATTCTTGGGAAACAAAGTTGTCATGTTTATGCGGTTGTCAGAAACTAACCCCTTCTTTTTTTTATTCGAGAACGTTTCTAGTGACCTCTGAGCTAGCTGGCACTCACAATTAAGTCTAATATATTCGATAGAGACCTAGTTGACCTAAGTCCTACGTCAATTCTATAGGATAAATTATTCCATTGCGCAGACCCCATTGGGATTATAGGAACTACACTACACTAGGCCTGCTAGAGGGAGGGGGCATACAATAGTACAGTGTTAATTGCGCCTGACATTAAGCGACGTTGAACAGTCATTCCCGGGTGGTGAGCACTCGCCCTCTGCCCCACACACAGGTAACTCTACGCTTGGCAAGCAGCAATGCCAAAACAAGAGGTTTCTTTGTTGCCATCTGGCATCTCTGTTGGGAGGCATAACAATGACAGCCCTGGTGAAGGGTGTTGCTGTAAGTGTAAAATATCACAGAGGGTGGAAAAAAAACACAGTACACTAGGCCGAGATTGAGGGAAGAACCAGGCTAGATGCATTAAGTCAGACCCACATACATGGCATCTGGCGAACTCTTTAGTAGCTCGCAATTTATATTTATAAAATTTAGATGTGGTGTGATATGCCTGATGTGGAAACCAAAAATATATGACGTAGTCTACCATTGGGAAACGGGATTGTGTCAGAATACACATGCCTGCCCATTCCTGATCAGAGATCGATGTGGCCAGGACCATCTACCACCGAGGCTTGACTTGCTGCGTCTCAGATTGCCCAAATGAATAGAGGCAAGACAGGAAGTGTTGGCAGGTGGACGATGTCAAGGGAAGGTTAAATGTTTTACATTCTGCCGGGAACTCTGGGTAGCACTCCCGGAGCTTTGCGTGGATACGTAAAAAGGTGAATAGATCTAGCGAGTCTAGTGGTTCACCCTCACTGGCAGTTAATCTTTCCCAGAAATGCCCATCAGGGAAGAGATCACTCATCTCCAACATGCCTGATCGCAACCATCTCTGTTAGGCCACCTTTTCTTGTAGGATACTATGCAACTGGGAGTGGACGGGCAACTGTTTCGGGAATACATAGTCTGGTGACCGAGTTAAGTCTGCAGGTGTGCCCAAGCTTGTGTACAAGCAACTGTATATTTTTCCCAACTGGACTTCCTTGAAGCTCGTCCGATCTGGGCCAGAAGAAGAGTGGGATGTTCCAGGTCATGCTTTAGGCACAAGATGGGTGAGATGGGGCGGGCTGAGCCAATAGTAAGCGAAGGAGTAATAAAGCTCAAATCAGATGCCTCATAGTCACCTCGGTCATAAGGCAGAGACAAGGTTTCCCAGCTAAATCGAGGTTGCCCTCCTGCCCAAGCAAGACTCGCCATAAGAGTGTGCAGGGTTTGGACAACATGACTGGGTAGGGGAATAGGTATGTTCATGAAGAGATAAAACAACCTCAGGAGGACTACCATTTTCATTACAGAGATGCGCCCCATTAAAGAAAGAGGCATCTTGATGTTCCAGTGTGGATATCTCTACACCATAATTCTCAAGTAACACTGTCTGCTTGCTAGCAGTAATGCAGATTCCCAAATATTTAAAAGAGTGATTTACTCCGTGAAAGGGCTGTGAGAATGGACACATTTTGGTAGCTGTGGTACAGGGAAAAATGCAGGACTTAGTCAAATTAATTGCTACCCCCGATATTACCCGAAATAATAAACTCTGGGATTAACGGGGTCCAGATTCTCCCCAGGGTTATTCAGATAAAGAGTCATAATCGCATAGAGGAATATAACAATATTTTGAAGGGAGAACATTAGACCCCTATGACTATAGAATTGTGGCTAGCCGCTCAGTCACCAACTCATATAACAAGGGTGACAGAGGGCAGCCTTGACGAATGCCTCTGCCAATGGGGATAGGATCTGATAACAATCCATTAACCCAAATCGGCGGGGACAGGATCGTATAGAGCAGTTGTACCAGACGCAAAAAAGGATCAAGGATCCCTGAGGTGGTGCAGAACCACAAACAAGAAGGGCCACTTGAGAGAATCATAAGCTTTAGTGGTATTTAGGAAGACAGCCACCACTTATTTATCTGGTCTCAGTTGGTGTAGGAGGGCAAACATTGCCCTGAGGTTGTGGGAGGTAGAGTGATTAGGAATAAATCTGGCCTGGTCGGGCAGGACAAAGTTAAGGAGTAGAAGAATTGGTCTGTTGGCCAATACTTTAGCGAGGATTTTAGCGTCAGTATTTATTAATGAGTGGGGGTGATATGAGTCTGGAAACCTAGGGGGCTTGACTGGTTTTAAAAGAGTTATTAGGACCCTTTCCTTTAAAGAGGGGGCCGGACGCCAGCGCGCAAGGTTTCTTCGTAGATCTGCACAAGACGGAGAGCGAGGAGGGCCAAAAAGTGTTGTCGAATTTAGAGGGGAGATCATCGCTCCCCTGGGATTTGCAAGTTGGTAATCCCCCCACTGCTGATGTGATATCTTTTAAGGTTATTGTCTCTGCTAGAAATGCCCTACAGTGTCCCTCTAACCAAGCCAGAGTTAGACACTCTAGATAAGCAGTGTAATCTGCTGGGTCATGTGACTGCCAAGAAGAATATAGATGAGTGTAATCTGTACATTCTTTCATAATATCTTCAGCATTGTTCTATCATCACGAGTAAGGCGAGTGACAACCGGGGTGCCCTCCTCCACTTAATCACGTGAATTAGTGTCCGGCCAGGCCTATCTCTCTCCCCATTGGCTTTTGCAGTATCATGTTCATGTGAATGCTTACGCTCATAATCTGCAAGGGCAGTACATTCTGCTAGGGTCGATTGAAGCTTCGCCACTAAATGTAGCTGGTAGGTAGCCTCCAGTTCTCTTCAAATTAATAACGCGGAGCTCCAAGCGCTCTACCGGTTGCCGTAGATCTTTCCAGATAGAAAAATGCTTAAATATACACCCCTCTTTGGTAAACTTTAAAGGTGTCCCACAAGGTCGTGTTTGATATCGGATCGAAACAGTGAGTCTAATAGCGCCTGGTGAGAAAGTGGCCATACGAAGACTGCATTTGTAGAGGCAGGGAGGGCAAGGGTGAGAACCACAGGGGAGTGGTAAGGTCCTATGTAAATGTTCGATTTTCGCGACCCAACCATAAGTATCTGGGGTGCCCAGTCAATACGCTACAGTCTAGCCTAGGATTTAAGTACCCTGGATATATGTGTGCCTTCTTTAAGCTCTGGGTAATGGGCCCTCCAAAGGACAAGCAGATCTTTGAAATGTATGAGTTTGCACAGGGCGCGTGCCGCAGCCTGGGGGGTTCGAGATGTGGAGTTAGAGCAGGCCATCTCTGTCTAGGGAAAGGTTAAAATCGCCACCCCAAGTAACACTACTGGGAGATAAAGTTAAACTGCGTCCCCAGACAGTTTAGACACATTCTGGATCAACATTGGGCCTGTAGTGGTTATGTATGATAAAGTGTTTCCCTTGAAAGACCAGTTGCAGTATTACATATCTTACCTGTGTATCATGAATTTCTGCCAGCAGGGGAACAAGGAGGACCCTCCATATCAATGAGACAACCCCTGTGGCATAGGCGGAGTAGTTTATATACACCCTATGATAGCTCTAACCCGCAAAAGGCACCTAAAGTGTGTTTACTGCATCAGTGCCATATGAATGTTATGACCTGTCAAATATGCCAGTACCCTTCACTTTTTCCGTGGATGTAGGAAAGTAGTTCTGTTGCAGTAACACCCCCCCCCCCCGTCCCCCCCAAACACACACACACAATTGTTGCCAGATTTTTGCTGCACTTTGACAGAGTATCCCCTGGGTCCCTGCCAATCAGGTTCCCAGGACCTGTGTTCTTTTCCTAACCTGTACCTTTGTTTCCACAATTGGCACAACTATGGCTTACTTGTAAGCCCCTTGTAAGGGTTACCTATGGTACCAAGGGCATGGTAGCCACGGAAAAGCCTCTCAGGGTTGCAGCGTGTATTATGCCACCGTCAGAGACCTCTTACCCCAAACATGCACCACTGCCATTGCAGCCTGTGTGTTGTGGTGCAGCTAAAAGTGAAAGTGTCGACATGGCACACAACCTTGTGTGCTATGCCTGCCCAGCATTGCATTAGGCCTAGGTAAGTCATCCTTAAGGCAGGGTGCCCTATACCTCATGTGAGGACCTATCTACATCAGCAGACAGGTCCCTATAATACCCAAGGCCATTCTTGAATATTATAAGTGCCCAGTAAAGCCATCCTGAGTATATGGTCTGGAAACGGGTCCTTGCGTGTTTCTTAGCACCACAATGGCTTTACTGAAACCTGGGATGTTTGGTATCGAGCATCACGGAATAATAAACCTACACTGGTTCCAGTGTCAGATTTATTATTTCCTGCACTCGCGGGTCCCCTCTAGAGGGGACCCCATAACCAATCCAACCACTGGTGGGGTTCTGACTGCTGAACACTAGCTTGTGCCCACGGGACAAGTTTCTAGATCCCTGGGGTGGGACCCTTCGCTCCTTGGGTAGAGAAATGAAGCCATTCCTGGACTGTGGTGTTCACATCCTTTTTAGGCAGGAAGACCGGTGGGAAAATAAGAACAGCCCAGAAGGTGTGCCCACCTCTGCCAACCCCACCCCTCGGGGGCGGAGGTAAGGTGAATCTCACTCTTCAGTGCCTGCCATCAGATGTCAGGCACCCTCCAAACCGGGTTAGGGATTGTGCCCACTAACCCACTTGGGGTGTGCACGCCAGCTGTGTAGTCACCCTATAGTCAGTAGTCGATTCGCTACTAACCTCAACACCCATAAAAACGCCCCCAAAATACAGTATTTGGTGGGCAGCCCTGAACACCGAGGCCAGTTCTAGGTGACCTAATCCCGAAGACGACGCAGCAGTGAAGTCTCCAGGCCCAACTGACTAGGCCCCAGCCCTACCGTCCTGCCTGCAGCTTTGAAGAAAACGACACCTCCAAAACGGTTCAGCGACCTGCAGATTTGGAGAGGACGGATTCCCCCACTTCAATAAAGACTTGAAACTCCTGAGGACAGCGGCCCTGTCTTCAGAAGAAGATCAAGCCTCTGTGGAACCAAGAAATCCCGCTCCAGTACTTAGCTCTGCACCTGTCGTCCACGACCCGTGACTTGAGGGTCCATCCATCCTGAAGTGGTCTCCAAGCGGTTCTGACCTCCCAAACCATCAAGGGGTGTCACCTACAAGGTTCCTTGTCGACGCCTGCAACCTCTTCATACCAACACCCTCCACCGTGACCGGAGTGGTAAGCAGATTCCCAAGGTCAAAAGGCACTCCTGCAGTCTCCGACCCTACGTCTTGGTGACAAGATCCCGAAGTGTCTTGACATTGAGGGACATTTCTACTTACCTGCCCAGCTGTTGATTTCTCCCAGAAGACTTCTTGGACCCAGCATGCAGCTGAAATCCAAAACCGGCAACCTCCATATGAAAGCATTGGGCTCCTGGCACCTCCTACACACACTCCACCCGGCTGCCCCTGCGCCACTGGTGGTGTGGTCTCGGTGCTAGCTTTGGACCCCCTTTGCTCTTACCTTAACTCCAGGAGCTTGCCTCCCAAGACAGTGGCCTGCCCATGAGCAGCCTCCAACTGAGGTGGCCCCTAGCCACATTGGCACCCTGCACCAGGCCGCCTTAATGCCGCTGGTGGTGCACGTTGAGTGCCAACCTGAACCTTGGGGAACCTCAGGAATGGAGTTTTGGGGGCTAGAACTAACACAGTTTAGTTACCTGCAAACTTAACACTTAGTTTTTCTAATAGGAGACTGTAGCATACATCCCAGTAAATAGGAACGTGCGCGAGGGCCTGCTACGTGGGATGAACCAGATGGCTCCAGGGAGCGCCTATCAATCCCACCCAGGCAAGCATCCATAGTTCCAGTAAGTTCTATAGGGTCGCCAGCCATTACCTAGAACCGTAAAGAAACCCCAAGCGTAAACATAAACCACTGATCATTCCTATCATCAATGCACACCCTAGAACCAGAAACTGTCATTTTAATGCAATAGCAAGAGGTGGCTTGCGATTAATCAGCAAAAATTAACTGATCAGATGTGCAATGCACCTGGAGGGGTAAATTCAAAGCAGACAACCACCCTGCCCACATAACGATCAAGTAGGGCCGATTACCCCATTAGAGAGCATCTTTATCAGTAGCCTCCATGGAGGGGGGAAACTATGGTGTCAGGTGATAGACATCTGGTGCCACTAAGCAGCAATTGCACAGGGTCAGAAGGAGTTTCAAGCATTTCAATTCAATAAAACTATTTATGAAGTCCATGCATAACTGAGAATCAATAAGCATAAAGATTCTAAGTTTGATGTGTCATTGTCCCCTCAGTCCAGGGGCGGTCAAGGTGGATAGGGCCTGCAATCTCAAGTGTCAGGGCCCATGATGTCCGAGATCCCAGCTTCACTGCAAGCAACTGAAGGGACCCCGTTGTCCAAATCCCACAGAGCCTCAGGCTTGTCCATTAGGCTGCTTCTGCTATTTGCAGTTGTTCTGGGGAGGGATTGAGTCTTGGGGCCCGCAGGGGCTGCTCGAGGCCACACACTTGCTCCGCAAGGCACCCAGCAGCACACTCCAGTGTGCCCAGCACAGTACAGGCCAGGGGGCAAGGGGTGAGGTGCCCCCTCAGCTCCCTGTGCTGAACAGCCACCCAAGGTGTGCCCTGGCCCCAGCTGAAGCTAGTTGTTGGGTCCCCGACCACTCCACATCTCTTCCCCCTAGGCTTCAGGTTGAGACGTGCATCCTCAGCTGGGCAGAGAGCCATCCGGAATACCCCCTACCGGCTTCCCACACCCTCCTGGTTTAGCGGGCTAAGTCGCCTCAGCTCTCCTGTCGCCCATGGGGCCCGTCCCTCAGCAACCCCGACCGCAACAGCTTCATCCTTGACAGCAGTGGGTAGGGTACCCCTCAATATAGGCTCCATTGGGCTCCCAAGGAACTGCTGCGACCTGGTCATGGCACCAGCATAATTTCCAGGCTGGTGGCCAACTTGTGAGCCGACTCGTAGGCCTCTGGTCATGAGGTGTCGGCTGCTGCTCCTGCTCCTCTAAAATGTGCGTCTCTGGGGGCAGGATGGTCGTGATTCTGGATCCAAGTGGCAGGCTGCGATTCGCTATGGGCTACAGTGTGAATGGGGCAGAAGTCAGCCCTGTAAAATAGCGGATGCTACCGGATTTTGTGGGCTGTGGAGTGGCGCTCCCAATTTAGGCAGCCATCTTGGTCGACAGTAGGACATGCCCCCGATTTCAAGATGCTTTCATTCAGCACCCGCAGAACTGTCACCCAACCATCATCGGCAAGTGATTAGGGCAACACACTCTAGATAGGAATCAAATGCACAACTGACCAGAAGACTCCACAACATACAAAAGTCTGCTGCCAGGCTCTACTTAGACTTCTCCCCAGCACCCACATCGCCCCACACTTAAAGACCTTTTCTGGCTACCCATCCTCTATTCAGACACATACACAGCCTGCACAATATCTTTCCCACCTACCTTAAAAATAGCATTACCTTCCACACACCTACCAAACACCTCCGTGTAGCAGGACTCCTACTCTCACATATCCGCTGCAATTCAGAATCCGATCCAGCAGCTGAGCCTTCTCATACTTCACACAAAGCCTGGAATGACCTACCCCTGCACATCGGAGCTGCCCCCTCAGTTCTTTAATTATGCAAGAAGACGAAGAACTGGCTCTTAAACTAATCTCAGCCCTGGCTCGACCCACACTGCTCCTGCTTTTCAATGCTGAATACTCTCCCCGGAGGGTTGTGTGATCTACAAACACCCATACCATAACAACAAGAAGAGGCTTCATTGAATAGTCACAGGCCAACCCCTAGTTTCCATATTGATAGAACAGTGTAGTATCAAATGGATGGTCAGCTCTTTTTTGGATTTGATAGTGCAAAGTAAGTAAAGTTGGTGCAAAAGCATACCTTCTTTCATCGTATTGTCCTTTGCGTAATGCGGTAATATGGCTTGGCCAAAAAGTATTCTCCTTAGGACCATTAGTTTCATCCCCCAAAGTTCAAGGCTGCTACTTTGGCCCTGGTTCAAGGTATTCCTGTTCTGGACATCTGCCAAGCTGTGGTATGGGCATGCAGCCATAATTTCACCAGGCGCTACTGTTATGACTCTTTGATCAGCAGGGTAGATCATTATATCGGCTCAGTCCTAGTCCTGCAGGACATTGTATAAATCCACTCCTCCTTATACCTTTCTACTTGAAAAGCATTTAGTACTGATTCACAACGTGAGAAATGTGTGGTTAAAAGTATCCAACAGAAGAAAAAGTTACTTGGGTGTGGTAACACTGTTTCTGGTAATTTGTCCGGACCTGATTTAGAGTTTGACGAATTCCATCACGAAAGTGACCGATATGTTGTCGGTCTGATTACCAGTGCATTACTTATGCACTTGGAATAAGGCGGATGAGATATCTGCCACGTTTGGGACTGAGTACCTGTCACCAAACATTAAGTCCGATACGGTGTCTAATTGCAGATTCTTACTGGCCTGTTCACTCTCCTCCATGTTCTTTGAAGTGGCCATTTCTAAAGTTGAAAGATTCCTGGTTGGGTCATAAACACTGTCAATCTTCTACTTTTGTTGGCCACACTTCACATCTGAGGGTATGGAAAATGTAATTGAGTAAACTGAAGTCGAAATTAAGGTGGGGTCTATATGCAGCTCTGTGTCATCCTGTCTGGAGGCGGGGTGAAGTCCTGCCGGAGACTGATGTATCCACCTACCGTCACAGCTGCTATTGGCAAGAGTTTATCTCTATCCAGTCTGGCACATGGAGTGATTCACACAGTGAGGAATCTGCATTTAGACAAAGTATACATGAGAAATAAAATTAAGAAAGTAAGTAACTCTTTAGTTTTAGTTTTTCCTGACCCGTTCCCCATCCTTTTACTACGCTTCCCCCCTTCCTCTTTAATACCTTACAATGGAAGCCAAACAATCACTTTTAAAACCTATTTGTGGCAATTACATTACATTACTACATTTTGTAATGTACTTTGGTCCCTTAAATTTACTGTGGCTCGTCTTTCCATTCCTGTAGCTGTTGGTGGCCTTACAGAATGCTGCACATTAGTCACTGTGCCTTATCTTGTTTTTTTTCCTCCTTATATCATTTGACAACTTTGCTAATGTTTAAAGGTCTTGCTTAATTATTTTTGGGCTTCAAATAATTCATGAGCATTGTAACTTGGCAGTGAAAGATAATTTCCATTTAAATTATTTTGTTCCCATCTAATACAGAGAGAAGCAAAAAGTGTGGAGACTCCTACAGAACTGGTTGCTGCTCCAGATGGCGATGATGATGCTCAGTGGGAGGATGTCAGTGAAGAGGAAGAAGAGCTTGTTGGTGAAGGAGAGTATGAGGAAGAGGAAGTAGAGGAGGAAGAAGTAGAGGAGGAGGAGGAGGAAGAAGAGGAGGAGGAAGGAGAAGACGAGGAGGAAGGAGAGGAAGAAGATAAAGAGAATGCGGACTCCAACCTAGATACTACAAGTGAGAAGTCCCAAGGCCACGTGGGAGATGCTGCTAAAAATGAAAGGACTCCTGCTCCAAAACTAACTATTACAATTCCTGAGAAGGGTATGGTGGAAAGGAGCCCTGAATGCAAACCTCTCAGTCCCTTCTCCCCAGAAGAGGGGTACTGCCCAGTGACAGACTGGGGGGAGCAAATGGACATGGAGCTGCGGACACCTCAGAGCAGCAGTGAAGACAGCCCTCCCCAAGCAGATAACAGAACCTCTAACCCAGCAAGCGGTAATGCATCTGGTAAGGAGACCTGAGGGTGGGCTTTTTTCATTTAGAGCTGATGCTTTGAGGGTAGATAAATGTCTCCTTGCTGCACATATTGACCCTGCAGCTGTCAATATAAATGTGCAAATTAAAATGCTCTGTCTTATTGGCAATTCTTTAGATATATGGAATGAATTATTGAAACAATTGATCTTATTTTTAAAGTCTTAAATCCACGGAAAGGATAATTACTGCTCCAGTCTAAGTTACATACAACTAATATCATTCTAATTTGTTTGAAGCAGATTTACTTATGAAACATGCATTAGAATTGTCCACAAAGAACTGATTCCCTGAATCAGTTCTTTGTGGACAAAATTGTTAAAATTAAAACCAGCATCTCTGCTCATGCCTCACCTGCCTCTTCCCCCGCCAGCACTCCCTCTCACCCCATCACCCACACCCTATCCCAGCTTCCCCTCATCTCAAAAGAGAACTTCCTCCCCCTCCTGCTCAAAGTCTCTTCTGGCTCCCCCAGCGATTGTTGCCCCCCCTCTGCCCTGCGAGAAGCTTTTACTTCCTGTCCGGACCCCCCTTTAGCTCTTTTAAACAACTCTTTAACTATGGGGGTGGTTCCGGCCTCCTTCAAACGGGCAGAGGTGGTCGCCATTTTGAAAAAACCTATGGCTAATCCGTCCACCATGAGCAACTATCGCCCTATTTCCCTCCTCCCTTTCCTCAGCAAAGTCCTGGAGTCCCACGTTACTCAAACCCTCACTTCTTTTATAGAGGACTCTGGTGTTTTGGACCCCCAGCAGGCTGGGTTTAGACCTGCGCATTCCACAGAAGCAGTCATCCTCTCTGTGATGGACGAACTACGCAGGGGCGCCGACTCTAACACCTATCAGGCCCTGGTTCTCTTGGACCTGTCGGCCGCTTTTGACACGGTCGACCATGACATTTTGGTCGACCGTGTCAGAGAGGCTGGCATCCAGGGCACAGCTCTGGACTGGGTGCGCTCTTTCCTGACCCATCGCCATCAAGCTGTCAGGCTGTCCCAGTTCTCTGCCTCCCAAGTCGAGTTGTCTTGTGGTGTCCCGCAAGGCTCCTCTTTATCTCCTCTCCTTTTTAATTTATACATGGCCCCGCTTATCCGCTCCCTCCGCCGATTCAATGTCTCCGCGTTTAATTACGCGGATGACATCCAACTGGTTTTCACCATTGACTCCAGCGATCAATCTATCTTCACTTTTCAAAACACCCTTTGCTCTATCAGTGATTGGATGGGCACAAACCACCTGAAACTCAACCCCGACAAGACTGAGCTGGTTCTTGTCGGGGGGCCCTCCAATCCCTGGAACTCTTCTTTCTGGCCTGCCAGTCTTGGCAGCCCCCCCTGTCCCGTCAACTCTGCAAAAAGTCTGGGAGTTGTCATAAGTAACGACCTATCTATGACACCCCAGATCAGCGCTGTAGTTTCCTCCAGCCATTTCCAGCTCAGGAAAATACGTAAAATCTCCCGCCTACTTACCATCGATGCCCTTACTTTGGCCCTGCTTGCGCTAGTCATGTCTAGGCTTGACTACGCAAACGCGCTATATGTAGGCATTCCTGCATACCAACTCAGGAGACTCCAGCTGATCCAAAATCAAGCTGCTCGCTTGATCTACCATCAACCTAGAGATCAGCATGTCCAACCTCTCCTAAAAAGTCTCCACTGGCTCCCGGTCTCTGCCCGCTGTAAATTTAAGCTCGGTTGCATCATTTTCAAATCTCTCACTGGTCTTGGCCCCTCCTTCATTTCTTCCTTGCTTCATCCTTATGTCCCTTCCCGTACCCTTCGGTCTTCCCAATTGGCTTTACTTTCTGTCCCCAGATTCAAGCGGAAGAAACACGGTGGTCTTAGGTTTTCTTTCTCAGCCCCGTCTTTTTGGAATTCCTTACCTCTTTCTCTTAGGTTGCTCTCCCCCTACTCCACGTTCAGATCCTCCCTCAAAACGCATCTGTTTACGGTAGCCTACCACTAGTCTCTTCCTCTGTTATGTTATTTTCTGTCTCTCCTCCCGACTCCCTCTGTACAGCGCCAAGAAACCTAATGGTGTTAGCGCGCTTAACAAACTGATTTAACAACATTTAACATAACATAACATTAGTGTGTTATCCACTTTTTTAGCTGGAAGTGCTTGTGCATTTCATGTCCATTTGTCATCATGGGTGCACACAAGTTGCATTCTAGTAAAATGGTGCGCCACCAATCTTGAAATTTTTTACTTTTCTCTCAAATCTGTTGTGGTTGTAGTTTTTTTTTCCTTCTGTTCCTTGACAAACTTTCCTATTTTCATTTTTTAAGAGGCCTGCGTGAAGTACTTCTGCTAGTGGAACTTAGGGAGCCTTTAAAGCTTAACGCAGGAATGCTAAATGTTCACGTTTTGGAAAAGTATTGTTTTTTTTTAATGCTGCCCAAAAACATGGTGTGAAATTGAGGCCCCCCCCAGTCAGGTCATCAAGCTTTTCATAAGTATGCAAAAGGGAAATTAGAAGGGAACGACAAAGGGGCAGCTTGGCGTTTACAAAAAGTTAGACAGGAACTCAAAATAATGAACCTAGAAATAGACAAGTATTCTATGCTAAGCTGTCCATTTTGAAAATTGCCACTTTAGTGGCAAGATTTCTGCTATATTAATTGTAAACTTCTATATTAATCCAACCCTGAAAAATATAAGAGGATCCATAAGGGAAATACAAACATTCTAGCAGCTAAAAAAAATGTATATCCGGATGATGGCTGGATATTTAAAGGAAATGTGAATGCAAACTTAATGACTCTTCCATATGAAGATGGAGTAACTCTAATACAGTTTGAATTATGGGTGATAATACAAGCAGGTTCAACACCACAAAAAAAAGATAAACAAGGGGAGATCCTGGTCGAGGATTTCAATTCCGTGGACGTGGGAATCCTAAATTGTAGATTTGACCATAGTCAACCTGTAGGACGCTATTTTGGACTAGACGTAAGTAAGTCTCCTTGATTTTCTCTTCAGTATAATGGGACCATCTTCCTCCGGTTTTCTGTATCATAAAGGTTAATACTCCTCCTGGGAAAATCGCTATTGGGGCAAGATAAGAAGTGAAAACCTGAAAAGACAAAAATGGGCCTGCAGTGTCCAGGAAATATTCTCCAAGTCTGAGCTACTACTTGAACAGTTCTCAACGAGAAAAGTGGTTAAGCAGAATTAATCATATGGAATATTATCCACGGTCAGCGTAAAAACTAAAATACCTAATAAGTCATGTCATGTTATGTTATGTTATGTTAGGCGTTTTTATAGAGCGCATGGCTGCCCCAGCAACAGGGTGTCCCAGCGCTAGCGGACAGGTGAGCAAAGGAAATGAGGCTAGATGGAGGAGAAAAGTCAAGTTTTAATCAGTTTCCTGAATGCCCATTGGTCTTGGGTGTTGCGGGCAGCCAGTGGGATAGAGTTCCATAGTGCAGGGGCCTGGGCTTGAAGGAACGACCCCCAGCTCTGCACCGGCGGACACGTGGGACACAAGGCAAATGGTGCTCAGCAGAGCGCAGTGCTCGCAATGGAACATAAAGTGTACATAGTCCCTGCAGGATTTGGGGGCCCTGGCCATGTACGATCTTGTGTGTAATGCAGAGGGTTTTAAACTAGACTCTGTGTGATTGACAGCCAGTGGAGACGGCGAAGGAGATTGGAGGTGTGGCAGTTCCTAGGCAGGGCAAACAGAGTACATGCTGCGGCATTCTGTACCCGTTGGAGTCTTGCAGTGACTGTTTTATTTACGTCAAGCAAAAGACCATTGTAGTAAGCAAGGCGCGATTGAACCACTGCTTGGACTATCAGTTGGCGGGTAGCTACATCAAAGAATCCCAACATGGATTTTAAGCCGCGCTGAAGGCCGAAACATCTCAAAGCGAAACCCCCATAGCAATTTGTGTTTCAGAAAATCACTCAAACAGGAGAAAAGATGTTTACTCAGATAAATCAGACAAATGCTAATAAACACATCAGACCTCAAATTAGCGCAACGAGTAAAACCCATTCAAAAAGCAATTTGGAACACTAAAAAACATGCAAGGGACAAGTTCCGAAATGCAGTCCTGCGTGCAGTATAGCCTTTTCTCGATCCTTTTGGGCCTCCATCAATAGATTGGCTTATATTATATTGTAACTTTACAGAGCAAAATGTAGTTGAAGATCAGTGGGCCATATTTTTAGAGGCATTGAATAATGACAGAAGGATAAGGTCCATACCTTTTGTGTTTGTATCAAATTATGACATTGAAAAAACCTAGCCTGCTTCAACTGGCAATCTTCAAAGTTCTTTGGCCGAAGTATTAAGGAACAATCTTACGGTTTCCATCATCAAAAAAAGACAACAAAACAGGGCTCGAGGTCCAAACTGCATACCAGCTGCCCTTTTTAATTTCAACTGTTATTTTGGGGCATCTGTTCTTACACCACTTTTTAATCCCAGTTTACTTACACAAGCTGTTCTAAAGTCATGGCACGGTTCCATGCTCCAGCCGTTATAGAAAAAGGGTAATGTCTCTAATCCAAAAAATTACCTGGTAATTGCCTTAATGGACATGGAAGATAAATGCTTTGCAAATTATATTCTGCATGACCTTGATCAGGGCTGTGGAGCATGAATCCCTTTTTCATAAACTTATTTTTGTCCTGGTAATGGCACAGATCTTAAGATCCTTGCCCTCTCAAGCTTAACCACTAAGGCAATGCTCTCATAATCATTACTTGACATGTGCTTTATTTGTTTGAGAGCTGATTTCGATAAAGTGTTGCAACATCTGCTTTTGTGAAACTGTAAAAATGGAATATCCTCTGCGTTTGCTGAAGCCTATTCAACTACATCATACACATGTGAGGACAGGTTAAAACTGAACATGAGGGAGAAATTTTTAGAAAAATGTTCACCATGAATAGCATCAAACGAGGATGAGTACTGACTCCCCATCCGGTTTAATCTCTTTTTAGCAGACCTCAACAATGCCTTTGGAAAAGTGACTGCAGACTCTCTGGGGGTAGGAGAGAGTCACCTACCTAGTTTACACCACACCAACAATACGGCCCTTCTGAGTACAATGCCCATAGGCCTGCAAAGACGTCTTAATGAGCTGCGCACATAATTGTATCAAAAATGAGCTGAAAGTAAGCTTTGATATAGCACAGAGTATGATAATCATCCGGAAAATCAAAACGCAATGTACATAAATAAGTAAAAGTTGAACTTTGTAAGATTTTACAATTGAAACTGTAAAATCTTACAAATATTTGGTTATCATCTTTGACCAAACTCTTTTTAAGTTCGAAAGTCATTATTAGAATCAAAGACTTATTCTGTGGATCATGCATTAAAATCATTGCATACCAAAATGCAGGGTCTTTCGCTTGAGCCTTTAATTGAAAGCAAACTGGAACCCTCATTGTCCTGTGGTTCAGCAGCGCTGCCTGAACTCCTTACCTCATCTTTGAACACAATCTCCTTTGAAGTTTACAAGTAAGTTTTTCTTCTCCTCCAAACACCTCCCAGTGCCAGGTCAGGTTAGAGTTCGTACTGTGCAGTTGGACAAATGACTTTCAATCCTCTAACTCTTTCATAAAATAAAATTCTTCAGTGTACCTGCGGTGATCAGCCAAATTTGCTTAGGCATAACAAACAAGAACACAACCACTGAAAAACCCTGACTCAACCTCCTCTCATATTCATTAAAAGTATTGAAACTAGAAGATTTGTGAGAAAAAGCCACAATCTCTTTAAAAAAAACAAAAAAAGAGGAAACAGAAGTGCAAGAATGATTGATTTAATAGAAAAGCAGTGCCTTTTAGGAACACGTTCATAGCAACGGTCTGAGATCATCTCTTGATCTAGATTAATTTACCAAGGATATCTAAGATAATCCTGCTTTGCAAAAATTACATCAAAATTAATCGAGTAACAATTTGGAATTTTTCTCTGCAAGGATCGTGTCCGACGATGGATGCATAAGGGCCCCAACACAAACTGCAACTTTTGTGCTTATCATGTGAAATCGATTTTGCACTTACTATGTGTTTGCCTTGGTCTATTGTCTGAAACAATGACTGTTTAAACACTTTTTTTTTCTTTTTGGTCATGAAAATTCATACAAGTTGTCATGCCCAAAAAGCAAGTCTAAATGGTGCCAATCCTCAGCTCAGCTGTAGATTCATGGCTGCAGTGGAGAAGAAACTTATTCTGTAGATATGTTTTTTATAAGTGGTACTTTCACTGTTTATATCCTGATGGGTTTTGGAATGTGTTTTTTTTTTTTTCATTCATTGAATTGTATAATTTTGTAAAACAGATTATTTGCTACGTACTTAGGGCCTGATTTGGATCTCGACGGACGGGTTACTCTATAACAACGGGCAGATGTAATGTCCACCAAAATATAAATCCCAAAGGATATAATGGGATTTATATTTCGGCAGACGGGATGTCCGTCACCATTGACTGAGTAACCCATCCACCAAGATCTAAATCAGGCCCTCGGTGACCGTTATTTGCACAGGAAGCATTTTCAAGGGGGCCGCTGTTTGAGTTTTAATGGTTAATTATCGACAAAACTTTAAGTGCACCAGTTTCCCTTGTTGGCACAATTCCAGCTTCACCACGATGTGCAGTCTGTGGCGCTATTCTTATAGAGGATCAGTGTGTATGTGTCTTTCTTGGAATTGCTTCACATTAGAAATCTACTTCTTCTATATCAAGCGTCATGCCTTCTTAAAAACAAATATGTATATTTTAATTTTACTCTATATGACTTTATGGTTGGCGCTTTAGTTAACTTACATAGACTGTATATAACTATTACTCTTACTTTAAAAATCCTTGATAGGCCTCCATCAACACAGCTTCAATGCTCACACTCTTAGCACCAACACACATAATGCACTCCTTCCCAACTTACAAGTGCTTTAAACAAGGTGCATCCACAATTTCACACTTAAGCTATTCATAGGTTTGTGGATTTTAGTTTTACTAGGCATGACATGACTTTTCTGATGCCTCATACTACCTCGACAGCATCCTAATGTGCAAACCTGTAGAGAAATTGTGCTCCTTACGCAACCATCTACCAAAAATCCACTGAGGTGGAGGATGTAAGCGTAGGTCATTGTAAACAGATCTTGACTACCTTTAAATTACCCTTCTGACTGTTTAAATGGTGCTCTCCCTTTTTTAAGTGCTTTGTCTGGTAAACCAATCCGTCCACCAAGATCTAAATCAGGCCCGAAGTGTTTGGTTTAAAGTGTTTGTACATTTCATGTCAATTTGTCGTCATAGAGTGCACCCATTTGCCTTCCAGTGAAAGGCATTCCACATTTGTTGACATTTTAGACTTTTCTTTCAAATGTGTTGAAGTTGTAAGTGTTGCTATTTGTGCATCTTGACAAACGTTCCTATGGCTGTTTTTCTCTTAAATGTTTTCTGAAATCTCTTCCATGAATCAGAGCTTATTCAAGTCTGATTGGCTGCACTGCCTTTTGGTACTCAGACTTGAATATGGTGAATTATATTATACTTGTCGATTCTGAGTTAGTACCTCAGCTATCTACAAAATTTAATTTGGCATGTTGGTAAGTTATTTAAAAATTCAAAGCATGGAAGCAGCTAATCTTGAAAACATGAGTGATTTAAAAAAAAAAAAAAAAAGGCTTGGAATTGTTACTTTTTTCTGCACATCCATGCCCATTTTAGTTCCATATTGAAGCTTCTTCCTAACTGCACTTTCTTCTAAATGACCGAAGAGATGCATTGTGACCCTGTAGAAGCTCCATATACTAGAAGTGTTATCACAGATGAATAGCTCTTATTTTCCTCTACCTTTTGTTATCATATATATCATATGTTATCATATATCTGATATAACCGAGATGAACAACTATCGGCCTATTGCCAGATTACCCCTCCCAGCTAAAATCATGGAGGGCATTCTAAACACGCAGCTGAGTGCTAAGGAAGGTACTCCATCTTCTACCGATGGAGGCAAAACAAGTAGCCATTCAGGGCCTTATCCAGTCACGACTGGATTATAACAACGCCCTCTACCTCGCCGCCCCTGAGTACACGATACGGAGATTACAGACGGTGCAGAACTGTGCCGCGCGCACTTTGCTTCAGATCCCTCGACGTCAATCAGTCAAAAATGGACTGAAAAAACTGCATTGGCTACCCATTCCCCAAAGAATACAATTCAAAGCCTTATGCATTGCGCACCAGGCGTTCTGGAAAACGGGTCCTCTCATCACTCGCAACCTAGCGTCACACTACCTCCCCACTAGGAATTTGCGATCCAACCAGACCTTCACGGCCACAATTCCCAAAATAAAAAAGTCCAGAACTGGCGGTAGGACTTTCACCTACAACGCTTCCAAGCTATGGAACACCCTACCCCTCCACCTAAGGAAAAATTCCAATCTCACCTCATTCAGGAAACAGCTAAAAACGTTCCTCTTCACTGCTGCCCAATAACACCGGGCCACCTCCTCTTGTTCTGTTGGTTTCTTAGCGCTTGGACGCCCCCGGGCAGCAATCGCGCTCTATAAATCGACATACAAATACAAGTACCTTCTTGAGGATAGAAGAACATCTAGGTCCATCTCAGCACGGATTCCGGGCAGAGCACAGCACGGAATCGGCTTTGATCAAGTCGGTGGAAGACATAAGAAGAGTGATGGATGCAGGAGGCAGATCCGCTCTGATCCTGCTGGATCTCTCCGCGGCCTTCGACACGGTCCATCATAAGTTATTGATGGACCGGTTGGGGGCTTGTGGAATTCAAGTAAAGGCACTGAAGATCCTGCAGGCCTTCCTTTCCAGCAGGACTCAGACGGTGGCCCTGGGGGACTTTGAATCATGTCCATGTGTGCTTCCTTGTGGAGTTCCCCAAGGGTCCTCCCTGAGTCCGACCCTTTTCAACGTGTATGTCTCCACCCTAGCACCGATGATTCGATCCTTTGGTTTTAATCTCACAGCATATGCAGACGACACGCAGATTGTGGTGTCGCTGCTTCCGGGTGAATCAGACAGTACGGCAGACAGGTTTAGAGGCTGTATGCGAGAGGTCGGCAACTGGATGGCACAAAACTGTCTTAAGCTCAATTCAGCAAAGACGGAAGTGCTTCTTTTTGGTTCCAAGGATAACTTCTGGTCCCCAAGGTGGTGGCCAGAAGAAATGGGAGCCCTCCCCTCCCCAGTGGCGAAGGTAAAAAACCTGGGCGTACTTATGGACGAATCGCTGTCCTTTAAACCACAAATCAATGCACTATCCTCAACAACGCATTACGTGCTAAAATCCATTCGTAAAGTTCTGCCATTTTTGGCGGAAGAACACAGGAAAACAGTGGTAACAGGATTGGTGCTCTCCCGTCTCGATTACTGCAACGGCCTCATGCTGAATGCCCAACAGGGTTTACTAAACAAACTCCGGATCCTGCAGAATGCAGCTGCTTGCCTGATTACGGGTACCCCTAAGTTTGCCTCGGCAGCTCAGGAACTGGTGAAGCTACACTGGTTGCCAGTTCGTAAAAGAATAGTCTTCAAAGCACTCTGTGTGGTCTTCAAGGCACTGCATGGCCTCGGCCCCATATGTATGAAGTTGCTTTTCCATTGGTACAAGCCTACAAGATCCTGAAGGTCAGCTGAGCAGGCGCTGGTAACAGTCCCAAGAGTCAATAAAGCGCGCTGGAAGGGCAGGAGCTTTTCCTTGGGCGCGGCATTAGCATGGAACAGATTGCCACTAAATCTCAGACAGTCGTCGGACCTCTTATCTTTCAGAAGAGCTTTAAAGACCTGGCTCTTTACGCACTAAGCTCTTAGCTCTCAAGCACTGTGGTCAAACAGTTAGCGCCAGGACACCTCCGGGTAACAGTGCGCTCTAAAAATGTGAAAAATTAATAAATAAATGTTTTAAGTGGATTAGGCAATTTAGCAGAAATAGAAGTATGAGCAGTGGGCCTTAATAGCAGATCAATGAGTGTTCAATTGAACGCACAAATGATAGATTGACTGTAGGACATAGGACAGAATGACTACCTTCATCCACATCACACATCACATGTAAGTCCAGATAAAATTCATGGTAAAGAATGACCTCCTTATGGGTACTCTCTGGATATTACCTGGAGAGGGCTACTAATGTTATCTCCCATTGGCACAGGTGAAAAGGCCCCTGAACCCTCATTAGAATTCCTTCTGCTTCTTGGTAGCCACTTTCTGCCAAGCTCCCATTTTCAGTGTCCTCTTAATACTGATTAAGATACAAATGAAAGTGTCCTTGGAAATCATTATTATGAGTTAAGTGGTAAAAACACATGCAGTATCACCAAATTGGTTGTCAAAGGACAAATGCCACAGGTGAAAGCTGAAGAATTCCTCTCCGTAATAAGGCCAGAAATAATGTTCTGCAGAGTTGTAGAGTGCACTATAACCCAAGAGGGTATCCTGGCGCTGAACAGGTGTAAGTCTAGCCACACCTAGGGCCTAGTAGGACTACTCGAAAAGCCAGGTCTCCAGCTTCTTGCAAAATTCTGAAAGTGAGGAAGAGGTTTTGGAAATACCACTGAAAGTGGTGACACTTTATTGTGATAATAACAAAATTACTCTTTGCATAATTCCTAGAGCAGGGTGCTTTGCGAGTCAATAGAAAGTTTGTGAATTGCATGACCACATTTTGTCTAAAAGTTTTCTTCAGTATTGAATCTGTTGATTTGCGCTGATATAGTGGGCCAAAGGGAGAATAAGTGCATCCATTGGCTCAATACGAACAGGCCACTTCCCACAATGGTGTCGGCTGAAATCCTATTTTCCAGGAGGGTGGATTGGGTGGGGACAAAGAAAAAGTCTGTTAAGGGTGATAGTGTTATCATCAATTTTAGGGACAGCAGAGCTGCTGAGCACATCTGTGGTTGGGCACAAGTATGCTCGGATAATCAAATTAAATCACTGCCTCTAACTTATTTCTACCCTGTAAACCATAGGCCCCTATAAAAGCACTGTCAGTAGGGGAGAGTACTGAATTAAGGAAGGTGGGGGGAATTAGCATGTGGAATAGGTAGGATGTGTTATCAGGCCTTGACAATTGCGATTGACGTCAGATTACCCGAAAACAGCCAGCTATCTTAGCAGAGCTGCCCTGTGATATCCCAGGCAGGGATATGATTCTAGTGGATGATCCGGTAAACACTCAGAACAGGCCAATAGACTTCCAGCCCAAAAGTATATCAGCGTACGTAGAGAAAATAGGCTCAGACCTCTTGGTTGTTTACTTAACCCCTATTGATGAATCAGGAGGAATAGAACCATTATTAGCTCCTGGGGGGGAATATGAGCATAGGGCAGCCACATATACAGGATAGGTGCCTAGTTGTAGTTGACCAAGCCTCAAAAAACTCTACAAGTATGTCATTATTATCTTGGAATGTTGCGGGACTGGGTTCCAAATTATCATTGCCCGACTGGTCAGATTTCATTGAAGAACATGATATATGTCTCTTTCAAGAGACTTGGGCAGTGGAACCAGTGTTCTGACTGGGATATCTTACCTTTCAGGTCCCAGCAGTAAAGAAAGCTAAAGGCCGCCCATTGGGGGATTGGTGATCTGGGTTCGGCAGGCATTAGCTTGTAAAGTATCACAAATTGCAATATCTAACAACAATATCCTTGCAGTAAGAATTAGTTTAGCCTCCTGGAGATGCATGAACATATATAACCTCTATGCAAGAGGGCAACCGGGAGGGCACAGATCGTAGGTAGTGTCAGCCCTAGAGGACCTACTGGAGGCGATGCCCTGCAATATTCGTCCAATTGTTGTGGGGGATTTTAATACCACTTTTGAGCCATAGGGCATGAGGATCAGTGCCTTATGGAAGAGGAAGACTCTAAGTGGGGTATACCTAACCTCGAGATATTACCCATCAAAAAATGGACAGACGGCCATCCAAATGAAGGGGATGTGTTTAGGTAACCAGTTGAGGGCTGCCAATGAATGTACACCATCTGATAGGATGGGGGCAAATACATACAATAATGGCCACAGGGCTAGTCGATAAGATTATATGCTAGTTAGCCTAAAACTGTGGCAATACCTTAAAGATATGGTTGTAATCGATCGTGTAGAAAGCGATCATAATCCCCTCATCTCTATAATGGACGGGCTGCTGGGTGAAGCCCTACCAGCAAGGGATGGTGTATTGGCACCAGATCTTACACCATCCAACGACATGCGCCACCTCAAATGGTGCCATATCATTAGCCATAAATAATGATGTTAACAATGCATTAGTAGTGTTGGGAACTAGTGTGGATAATCTGGTTTCGCAATCCCTTATAATAGAGACCCATATAACTCTCTTTGAACGATTAAAGTCATATTTCTGTAAATCGGCTAGTAACAGGAAAGTCAAAAACAAGAAACGCCAAGGGTGGTATAATGAGAAATGCCGCCATGCCCGGGCCGAGTTGGACTCCGCATTAGAAAATAGGGATCCAGGTAGAGTCAGAAAGGCGTGAGACCATTACAGGAAAGAACAGACGGAGGCCAAAAAACTATGGGACCAGGGCAGATGGCAGGTTTTAAAGCAAGCATGCGTGGCTAAAAACCCAAAATTATTTTGGGACAACTACAAATGGGACAGGGGGGATGTCCAGAGCCCCCGCAGAATAATGTAGCCCAGCATTTATGGGTGGAACATTTTAAACCACAGTATGCTAACCTTGCAGATGAGAGCAATATGGAGCCGTTTCTGCATACATTTTATACAGGGGTGGTTTTTACTGCAGAGGAGGTGGACAGGGCACTTGAAGCTGTCACTCCTGGAAGAGCGCCAGGTATAGATTGTGTCCCAGTCGAAGTCCTCCTAAACAACAAAACATCTTGGTCTCCATATATTGGTCATGAGGCAAATGCGATTGCATGTGGCGCACCTATCCCGCCCTCATGGAAGGGGGCAGAGATAATCCCAGTTTTTTAAACAGGGCGATAAATCTGCTGCAAGTTATTATAGGCCAATCGGCTTAATAGACTCCATGCAGAAGATAATGGGTAGGTTGGTTTTATGTAAAGTACAGTCCTGGATGGAGGAAAATCAAATTTTAACTCTATTGCAGGCTGGCCTTCGACCCCTTACAAGCACAATAGACCAGGTTTTTCGTTTCATCACCATTTACTCGAAAATAGTAGTTCTGGGCAAAGGAGCATTGTATGCTGTTTGTCGATTTGAAGGCAGCCTTCGACCTGGTACCACGTAGTAAGTTGTCGCGTGTCTTGGGGGAGATGGGGATGGCCCCGGAACTATTGTCACTGGTCGTCCGCTTACATGAGGACAACCATGCCCGGGTCCGGTGGGGGTCAAGGTGAGGTTACTGAGACCTTACCCGTTGATAGAGGAGTGCAACAGGGGTGCGTTCTGGCGCCTACCCTGTTGTCGCTCTTCGTCAACGGGGTGGTTGACTACCTCTCACTGGTCTCTACAGATTCCCCGGTGCTGGTAGGTAATCGCATCCCTATCCTCATGTTTGCGGATGACACTTTAATCATCTTCAAGACACCCAGTGGCCTTCAGAGGGCCCTACACCGGTTTGAAGAATTTTGCTCAATTTGGGGTTTAAAAATCAACACGGCGAAGACCAAATTTATGTCCTTTAACGAACATAGGTCATTTCGGGGCAAAGTGTATATGAATAAAGCTCCCTTGGAACAGGTTAACGCATTTACCTATTTGGGTGTAACTTTACAGAAGAACATGGGCTGGAAAAACCAACTTGATTTGGCTGTGTTAAAACATAAGCAACCGTCAGGGATACTCGTATACAAATTTAAATCCTCTTACACTAAACCAAGTAGTCCAGTGTTGGAAATATACAGCATGAAGGTATTGTGCTCAGACCTATATGGTGCCGAGCTTTGGGGGTTAGTAAATTTAAATCGATTAACTGTAGCAGAGAATTCCTTTTTACATAAGGTTACAGGAGTACCGCAAAGCACACCTACGTGTCCACTCTTCCTAGATTTAGGAAGAAAAGCAGTAGAAGACCTGGCGAAGCTTCGCCCTTTATTATTTTGGTGCAGATTGTGGTGTACTGAAGAATTATCGCATTATGCCCAAGGTCTAAAGGACAAAATGGATGCTGATTCCTTTCATAAGATAAACTGGCTGAAGGATATAAGATTGCTTTTAATGAAACTGGGCATGAGTGAGATGTGGAATGACCCATCCAATGCTGATTTTCCCGCAAAAAAGAACCTGAAGGAAAAATATTGGGAATCGGTTATGTCATCGGCATGTACCAAGGGATTCTCCAAGCATCTAACAGGACGTTTTTTGGAACACAAGTCAAAGCCTGTCCTAGAAAAATATTGGGATGCTATTGAGAAACCACACGACCGAAAACTGTATTTCCAGTTAAGGCTAGGAACTCCACCAACAAGGCTTTTTTCCAGTAAATGGATTGGAGCAAATAACAGTACCTGCCCAAGGTGTTTAGAACAGCAGGAATCGATAAGTCATCTATTGTTTTTCTGCCCATTATATGTCACACCTCGCCGTATGTGGGTTAAACCCATGTGCAATCTACTGGGTTTTAGAAGGCATGATGATGCGTTGAGAGTCTTATGCACTGACCCAGCCTTGCCCATAGCTATTGCCATGGCCAAGTACCTGGGCTGGGCTTGGTCTATTCAATCAAAGGTGCTGAAATCGGCTAGCCGATAACAGATCTTTGTACCATTTTGCTGGAAAACATGTGGAGTATTGGGAATATGAAATGATGAAAGGTGATCACAGGGGAATTTTAGAATCATTTTAAAATATCTAGTCGACCGCTATAAAGGTAATTTAATAATTTAATTATTTAAATATGTTTGGTTTATTGGAATTTTAAGTGTGATTATGCATTGATGTATAGATGTAATGATAATTGCTGTGCTTTTATGACTTAACTGTTGAATAAAGCTTATTTGAATGAAATACATACTATACCCCCTAAGATTGTGAATTGCAAGTTTAATCTTAGAGTAGTATTTGATAGGTTCTAAAGTTAGTGAAATTCTCTTACAATAGTATCTGTTCCTCCAAAACAAAACAAACACTTTGTTAGACTATAGATCACTACCTCTCCATTACCATTCTCCTCTTTCTGGGGCAAATACTTCAAAGAATCAATCAGACATCTGTCCTCTCAGCCTCCTGGCCGCATGGCTGATTGTTTTCTGGCCAGGGAGAGGCAAAGAGACCACGAAAGCCTCAGCAGGTAACCACCTCGGAAACAGCTGCTCAGTGGGTGTTTTAATATTAGACAATACCACTGTGTGTGATGCAGTTGGCCATGTCCTGCTTTATTACCAGGCTAGCAGTGGTGGGTATCTATGGAGCTGGATAGATGGCTAACTGGTTCCTGACTTACTAGCCTGGTCTTGTGGCTCAGTTAACGTATTTGTTCACTTCAGGGACCTGTGTTGAAAGCCATGGTCACAACTCCAAATCTTCCGAGTCCTCTCAGCCTTTGATCTGTCCAAGGTTCATAAAATGAGTACCATTGATTTGGGTTACAATAAACGTATGTTATTGAGCACCAAGATGCCATTCTGTGCGAAGATAATCTTTACAATTACGCATGAATTTCATGTTTAGGTCACACATAGACACACTTAGCTGTCACTTAGTAATAGACTTTTCTATCCAGTATACTTAGTGTTCTTTGGGGGGGTCTTTCCTTGTTCATGATCCAAAGACTTTCTTGTATTTCCCAGTTCCGTGCTCCCGATTTGATGGCCCTCCTCCCTAATCTTGCTTGTCCCATCCAGATGAACATTTATGTCTCAGCATGTTTTGGTTTGGGAATTGTATCCTTGCTTCGCATATCTGGGTTACCTTTCAGTGCATAAGAGACTATTTTCTCAGCCTTGCAAACTTAGAGTTCCTTTGCTCTAATATGATCTGTTATTATCATTAAGTGAATCTCAAAAATGAACTCACTCTTCATGAACATATGCTTCTCTCCTTCTTTATTTTCATCAATACAATCTGTCTGCTTCGCTGTGGTCTCCTTTCAGTCATTCTAAATATGTAAAAAGTAGCCAAGTCAACACTTTTCACTGGCGCACTCACAGAAAACCCTTAGGGTTGACTACCTAACCAAGAACTGCAGCCCATGTATTGGTTAGTTCACATTGTGATCTTGGCAATACCATTCTTGCAGAGTAGCCATTCTTGCAGAGGTAGCTTCTCAATGCCATTGTATCTTCTAGAGTCTGGCTCTCATCTACAACTAAAAAAATGCAACTCTCCTCCCCCTATCCGTTCCAGCTTACATTGGGTATTGTATGATGCTTGTAACTTTTTTCAAGACATTTTGTAAACAAAGCAGGATTTATTTTACCTAGAAGTAATCAACTTCATAACGGCACAAGCTCAACATCAATCTTTTTCCGAAATGGCTGCTTCTTTCTGGAACATTCTTCCAGCTGGTCTCAGGAGCAAGTGCTTTGTGTACAAAGGGTTTTAGCATTCACAAACCCTATGATTCAGTATTTCTGATAGAGACTAACCATGTACAATAGTGAATGGTCTAACCGCAGATTCCTCACCTTTTCAATATTCCCCAGGCATTAGATTGGGTCTGTAAACTTTTGAGCAGTACCTCTGCGCACTGATATATGGCACTGTGCATGGGCAAATAAGTGCAAGATCGTCATCCTCCTGTGGTGGCTACGTGGAGTCACAGCTCGAAGGCCTGGAGTGACTGTGCGTCTAAGAAACCCAAAGGCCATATGTGACCACAAGGCAAAGCTCGAAGTCGCAAAGCACTGGAAGACTCCGCTACGAGACCCGTCCAAGATGAAGGGTCGGTCCCAGGCTCATTCCTAGTGGCAGGAGTCTTTCAAAAAATCGGTTGGCATCGCAATCGAAGTCTTCGGGTAAGTCAAAGAAAAAACATTTAAATAATCCAAGCAGGACTCTGCCCCTTCCTGCCATTCACATTCTCCTGGGAAGACACAAGGGCGTTGCAATGCCTATTGATCCCACTCTCGAAGTCGGTTGACCTCTGAGCTTTCCCTCAATTTGTCCCTGCACAACCCTAGTTCACGAGGCTGATCAAAGAGTTCCACAGTCCATGCTCCGACTCTTAGTATCTCTAAGTAATCCCTCTGACACGCCTACAGACCCCAAGGAGCTAAGAGACCCCCACCTTTGGGATATTGGAATCCTGCTAAACTTCGGTGTCAATTGGACCCTCCAAATCCACCAGTTTACCTCATCTGGCTCCTGCACCGACTCCGTCTCTGGAACCACTCTCCAGGCCGGTTCCTAGAGCCTTGACCCCGATGCGTACTCAACCATTGCTAGAGAGCGAGCTGTCGAGTATGCTCTTCGATTCAGAGTCCGCACCATTTACAACATTGTCGAAGGTCATGCTCGACTTCTGTCGCAGTGCCGCCTCCCCCACTTGACTTGCCACCTCTAAAAGGGAGAACAGATACATTGCATTCCTTATTTAGTGCCAATTCAGACAAAGATTAAAATGTGAATGATTAGATAGGGCTTCCATACCTCGAAGAAAATTTGTATGATTACCTTCAAGAAGCCAGTGGACTTGACACTTCACCCATGTTAGTACTTCTCTTAACTTCTTGTCCTGCCACTGAGCAGAGATCTACTTGCATAGTGGTCACCCATTAGACAGCAAAAGTTCTTGACCTTCAGCTCCCTATCTAAACCATCTAATGTGCCCCTCTTGCCCTTCAATCAGACACTCCCTCCCAGGGGCATGGAGCAAAACTTGCCCTCCCCCCAATCAATCGCCTAATTGTGATGAGACGCTACTCTCCTACCCTGGGTGACCTTAAATTTTTGTCTCCACACCCCTTCCTTGAAAACTTAGTGCTGTAGGTGTCCACGAGTCGTACGAATCCACAAATTGGATGAACACAAATAAGTTTCTGATTACTCCCCCAACCCTCCCCCCCCCCATGATAGGGAATCCAAACGTGTGGAAAACTTTGGGAAGAGGGAATTTTCTTCCACTAGCGTGGCCCTCCGATGTGTGAATGACAGCTACTGCCTGTGCTATTTCAACACTCTTTGGGATTCAATGACTCAACTCCTCCCAGATATCCCAGAAGACCGCCAGCCTGTCCTATCTCAAGCAATACAGGATAGTTATGATGTGGCCAAGTTCACAATTTATTGTGGCTTGGACACCACTGATTCCATTGGGTAGGCCATTGACACAAGCGTTGCCATTCACCGCCACACTAGCCTGCCGCCCACCGGTTGTTTTTAAGGTGATGTCCAGTTGTCCCTTATAGATATGCCCCTTTGGCCTGACTCACCTGTTTGGGGATATAACTAATTCTTCTCTAGAGCGGTTAAAAAAGAGCAGGGCCACAGCACACTCCTTGGGCTTTTCTGCTCCGCCTTGCCAGCCGCATCACCCCATATGTTCCTTTTGTACAAAGGTACCCCATACCATCAGACAATTCAGCCCCAGCAAGGTGCCCAGCAGTTTCACGGCCATGGCACCAGTCACTCCTCGGACAGGGCCAGTGCCCTACTCAGTCTACTACCCCCTACAGCCCGACTTGCTAAACCCCTTTAGCATGCTGTTAGTGGAGCACAGCCACCCAGTTGGTGGCAGGACCCAACGTTTTTTGCCGGGTTGGCAGACTATCACATCAGACAGGTGGGGGCTACAGATTTTCCGGAACAGGTACAACTTGCCCTTCATTGCCACTTCGCCGCTACTTCCTCTGTTGCGAGAGCTACTGAAGGAGGATCATCTGTCCATCTTATAGCAGAAAATTCAAGCTCTTTTGGCCAAAGATCCTGTTGAGGGCACCTGCCCCACAAGTAGGTTGTGGTTGTTAATACCTGCACTTCTGATGCCAAAGAAGGATGGAGGCATTCTTTCTGTTTTAGACTGGGGCCGACTCGCCACCTTCCTCAAGAAGGAAATCTACAAGATGCTCACAGTGGCCTAGGTTTTGGCTGCCCTTGTCCCTGGAGACTGGATGATGGTGTCGGAGCTGCATTTCCATATACCTGTCCTGCAGGCCCATTGGTTCTACCTGCGGTTCGTGGTGGGATTAGGGCTTTTTCAGTTTGCTCTGCTCCCCTTGGTCCCATCAGCGCACCTCAAGTGTTCACGAAACTGATGGAGGTGGTAACCGCACATCTTGTGAGGTCAGGGTTCCCAGTCTTCCCCAGACTTGACTAGTGGCTGTTGAAGGCAAGCTCAACCCTGGCAGTCCTCAACCACTTCCAGACTACAGTCACCCTCCTTTCATCTTTGGGGTTCACTATCAATATGCTGAAGTGACACCTGCCTCCTTCTCAAATGCTCCCCTTCCTCAGAGCCATTCTGCACACAGTTTGGTTTCATGCCTTTCCTCTGTAGAGAAGTGTTCAGGCCATTTAGGTTATGGACCAGATCGTTCAGTCACTGTCCTGGATTTCAGTGAATTAAACTTTGAGGCTATTTGGACTGTTGGCTTGAGGTGTTCAAGGGGTGGTGAGGAGTCCACAGTCATTCGGCTAGTCTCAGGTTAGGACTTTCTGTATTGAGGCTACCATTGTACCATGGTTTAGAGTCTTTGGTGGACAATCTTTTTAGCTGTAATGGCGCGATCGAATCTAGAATATTCTTCGTAAAACTAATGTAGTCGTTTGTAAGATCGACATCTTACATTGCTGTAGGAGGAGGCAGGATGTTATCACTGAGGGATGTCAATTCATTGCGGTTAATGTTTCACATACTCCTTTACCAGAGTTTGGATTTCGTTAATTGAGCTGTGTTTGCTTTCACAGATTCAGTGATGAGGAATGTGATGCAGTGGTGGTTAGACCCGTCACAGGGGAGAATAGATTCACGTTGAATAGAGTTGCCCTCACAATGATAAGATCTAAGGTGCCTCCCCTGTTGTGTGCGAGGCTGTCACATATTTGGATCAGGTTAAGGTCCACAAGAAAGGTTTTAAGGCTGTTAAGTGCAGGGTCTTTCAAATCATTCCAATGGTGGTTGAAGTCTCTGAGGAACATTTGGGTACAATTAGGTCCAGTATTTGTTGCAATGAGTACCATTATTTGTTCTATGAAGGAAAGGTGATCTCCTGAAGGGTGGTAGATTGTGTGTAGTTTGCATAATTGCCTGTTACATGTGCTATTGATGCAGAAGTATTTGCATGAGGACAGAACAGGGTATTTTGACTGTTTAACTGATAGGCTGTTGCAGTGTATGCAGGCAATGCCTCCACCTGGTCTGCTGCGGATATCTAATCTAGTGATGCCTTGGTTAGAAGGGACTAGTATAGGCCTCGGTTCTTTGTAGGTTTGCTGGAATTGATTGGATTAGACTCTAATTGATTTATTATGTCATCAGAGTGTGATGAGTTTTATGATAGGAGGAGGGAGTGGAGATCTTTTTTGGATAGTGGATCTTTTCGTCTAATGGGCGACTGGGCGATTCGGTGTAAGGTTCTCCATTTCAGGTGCTGGGACCTCAAGAAGGTGAGATCAAGGTGGTTGGGAGGTGTGTTGGAGGCATGGTGAGGTGGTTGGTGAATTAGTCATGAATAAGACTGCAAACAAAAATGTGGGAAGACTGAGATAGTAGTTAGGATGGGATTTGGCCCCAAATTCGGAGGCTGGCTAAACCTGCTATATCAGGATCCGTTCGCACAGGTGAGAGCCAACTGGACAATCTGGTGTCACTTCTCGCTGGGTAGGGGGAATAGCCAGGGCTGTCACCACTACTGTTTGCTTTGGCAGTAGAGCCGTTGGCGTATTGGATCAGAGAAGAACCGATGGTATGGGGTATTAGGGCACCTGGAGGCTGAGAAGAATGCATCTCTCTCTATACTGACGATATACTTCTCTGTTCATCGAGGCCCTATTTTTGTATTGCACGAGTGCTCTATATCTCAGAGCTATTTGGTAGCTACTCTGGCTTCACTATGAATTGAATCACATCGATTGTGCTGCCCCTGTTGGGACCCACACTGAGACTGCCAGCAAGCTGCGCTGCCCCCTTGGTAGAGAGAGGCTTTAAGTATCGAAGCATATACATAACCCGATGCCCCCAGTCATTCCTACAGGAAAATCTCTTTCCCCCTACTACAAAGATTTCACACAGATACAGGCCACTGGCGTAGGCTCCCCCTGTCTTTGTTGGGAAGAGCAGCGCTGTGCAAAATTATGACTTTGCCGCACCTCCTCTATGTGCTACAAAACACGCCCTATCCGGTCCCGGCTTCCTTCTTTAGACAGATAGCTCAGAAACTCCGTAGCTTAATATGGCAAGGAGGGACACCTAGAATAGTGTTTAACAAGCTGCAAAGATGAGTATATGACGAGGGACTAGCGATCCCTGGCGCTAGACTGTACTATTGGGCCTCCCAGTTGATGGTAATAAATGAGTGAACTTCTAGGGGGAAAGAAGAGCCAGCCTATAAAATGGATAGAGAAGCAATGGCCAATGGGAATCATGAATCCCTTTTGTATGCCTGCAGACTTCATTGGAAGTTGCAGGTTCATACTGCAACTGTGATAGAATGCTGGATTGCTGCGCATAAATATTTGGGATGGCACGATCGCTTGACAGCAATGACTCCACTAGGGGTGGGAGGCCAACTGAGGTAAGCAACCACACTGGAGGGTTTCTCAGGAAGTCGAACCAAAGGTATTGAGCACCTGGGGGATGTGTGGAGGGGAGCAGCTCCTGTGCCCTTTGAAGACTTGAAAAGCGAATTTAAACTATCATCTACCCAGAACTTTCCCTACACGCAGTTCATGCATGCTCTAACTAGGCATATAAAGCGAGGGGAGACTATTCCTGACTATTCCCCCCTAGAAGACAGGATATTAGTGGACCCCATACTCGAACGAGCATTTGCAATGCAATAGGTCTCGCATTAGGAAAGTTTGAGCTATTGGTATTGTAAATGACAATTTTTTTATTTGTGTTCGTTTTGAAAATAGCGAAATTAATAGCTTTGTCATTTACAATGCCAATAGTTATACCTTTCGCAAATGTGACTCCTATAGAATTTGTAATGCAATATGTGTTGTATTTACATGACTTAGATGTATTGATATTACAAATAACAGTGGCTTTTAATTTTTTTAAATAATTAACACTTAAATAAAAGGTATTGTAATTTATAATGGCAATAGCTTAAACTTTTGTAAATAACTTTTGTGAAGATTATGTTCAGTGTATTTTATTGTGACGAAAATCCAAGAACAGAAGTGAAATATTAACATCTTTTTGTGACATTTGTAATAAAGCTTGAAACATTGAGAGAACATATTTGAACCAGTTGTTGTTGAATGGTTGCACAGATTGATGCTATGATAGCGCAGAGTGATGTTGTGTTGGCGACGAGTGATGCTGTGGCGTTCAGTGATGCTGTGGTAGCGCATAGTGATGTTGTGGTACCCCTGAGTGATGCTGTGGAGGTCCTGAGTGATGCTGCGGAGGTCCTGAGTGATGCTGTGGAGGTTCTGAGTGATGCTATGGAGGTCCTGAGTGATGCTGTGGAGGTCCTGAGTGATGCTGTGGAGGTCCTGAGTGATGCTGTGGAGGTCCTGAGTAATGCTGTGGAGGCCCTGAGTGATGCTGTAGAGGCCCTGAGTGATGCTGTGGAGGCCCTGAGTGATGCTGTGGAGTCCCTGAGTGATGCTGTGGAGTCCCTGAGTGATGCTGTGGAGTCCCTGAGTGATGCTGTGGAGTCCCTGAGTGATGCTGTGGAGTCCCTGAGTGATGCTGTGGAGTCCCTGAGTGATGCTGTGGAGTCCCTGAGTGATGCTGTGGAGTCCCTGAGTGATGCTGTGGAGTCCCTGAGTGATGCTGTGGAGTCCCTGAGTGATGCTGTGGAGTCCCGGAGTGATGCTGTGGAGTCCCTGAGTGATGCTGTGGAGTCCCTGAGTGATGCTGTGGAGGCCCTGAGTGATGCTGTGGAGGCCCTGAGTGATGCTGTGGGGGCCCTGAGTGATGCTGTGGGGGCCCTGAGTGATGCTGTGGAGGCCCTGAGTGATGCTGTGGAGGCCCTGAGTGATGCTGTGGAGGCCCTGAGTGATGCTGTGGAGGCCCTGAGTGATGCTGTGGGGGCCCTGAGTGATGCTGTGGGGGCCCTGAGTGATGCTGTGGGGGCCCTGAGTGATGCTGTGGGGGCCCTGAGTGATGCTGTGGGGGCCCTGAGTGATGCTGTGGAGGCCCTGAGTGATGCTGTGGAGGCCCTGAGTGATGCTGTGGAGGCCCTGAGTGATGCTGTGGAGGCCCTGAGTGATGCTGTGGAGGCCCTGAGTGATGCTGTGGAGGCCCTGAGTGATGCTGTGGAGGCCCTGAGTGATGCTGTGGAGGCCCATAATGATGCTGTGGTGGCGCATAATGATGCTGTGGTGGCGCATAATGATGCTGTGGTGGCGCATAATGATGCTGTGGTGGCGCTGAGTGATGCTGTGGTGGCGCTGAGTGATGCTGTGGTGGCGCTGAGTGATGCTGTGGTGGCGCTGAGTGATGCTGTGGTGGCGCTGAGTGATGCTGTGGTGGCGCTGAGTGATGCTGTGGTGGCGCTGAGTGATGCTGTGGTGGCGCTGAGTGATGCTGTGGTGGCGCTGAGTGATGCTGTGGTGGCGCTGAGTGATGCTGTGGTGGCGCTGAGTGATGCTGTGTTGGCGCTGGGGTGGCGCTGAGTGATGCTGGGGTGGCGCTGAGTGATGCTGGGGTGGCGCTGAGTGATGCTGGGGTGGCGCTGAGTGATGCTGTGGTGGTATTGGGTGGTGCTGTGGTGAGAATTGGGTAAAGGGTGGAGGAAATCAAGAGGTATCAGAGACCCAGGAGGAGGAGGGAGCAGGAGAGCCGCGGAAAAGAGGAGCATGGAGGGAAGGGAGAAGAAAAGTATGTTAAAGGGGAGGAGACATGAGAGACGCAAAGAAATAGAAGAGGGCAGTAAAGAACAAATAGAAGAGAAGAGAAAATAGAACAGGAGAGTGGAGACAGCATATAGGGGTAATGAGTGGAATGAGGAAGGAAGGAAATTGAAGCAATAAAAGGTTTGTGAAGGCAGGAAGGAGTGAAGATGGCAGAGGGGAAAGAGTTGAAATGGAAAGGAAAGTGAGAACAGGAGAAGGGTAATGTATGCGATGGACAGTGTAAAATATGAGAGGAGAGAGGGAAACGAGGAGGTGAAGAGAGAGAAAACTGTGAGTGGAGGTACCCCATAGAGGGAAGGGGAGGATGGGGCAGAGAAAGGGGGAGTAAAACGACCTATGGATGGAATAAGGAGAGGATGGGCATGGGGAGAGAAGGATGGAATACCTAGAGAGGGAACAGGTGGAGAGTGGGTCATCTAAAAAGGAGAGAGTGCAGAAAGAGAAGAGAAGAGAAGTAAAACATCAGAAAAGAGGATGTGCGATGTAGGGGAGATGATGATGTAATTATAGAAGGGTAGAATGAAAGCAAGGGCTGCCAAGGGAGAGAAGTAAATGCAAGGGTGGCTAGAACGTAAAGATCACCCATGCCATGTGTGACACTTTCAGCCAGTCCTATATTTTCAGGCGGCAGTGCATTGCATTCTGGGATTTGTAGTTTCGCTTTTCCCACCACATTATGGACCCACAAATGCTGTAAATGGGAAGCCGGAGTGGGTGGAGGCGTCACACATGGTGGAGGGGTGGGAGTGAAGGGGAGGGGGTGCACTTGCTAGCTCTTCTTGAAATGGGTGGAGGGATGAGCAAGAGGGCTAAGAGGATGAGAGGAACGTGAGGAAGTGAGCCAGGAAGGCCTGGGGCTGGGGAGCACAGACTGTGGGGGCGGGACAGAGGAGGATGCGTCAGGAAGCCTGAAGTGAGAAAGATAGAATGTTATTTTATGATATGTAGCTGCTCTCTAGGTTAAGTTATTTTGCTGTCTATTTGTTATATTGTTGTGCATGGTACATAGCTGCTGCGTGTCATGTCAAGCAAGCTATGTAATATGCAGGTCCTGTGATACAGTCGATTTCTATATTATGTTATGATATGTGATATCATATTTAGCTGCGGTCTAGGTTATATTACATTGCTGCTTTCTATTGGCTTCTGTCCAAGACATGTTGCCTGTTATGTTATGTTATGGCTGGTTATGTTAGTTTGCTGCTCTCTGTATTGCGCTAGGTAACTGACTATTTGGCTTGTTTGTACATCTTTTTAGCACACCTTGCTTTGTTTCTGTGACTTAAAAATAATCAGGATTCGTATGACATTTTATTTGTAGGCCTCGCTTTCGTTTGGGCTCTGCGTCGGTCGGCAGTCCAGTATTCATGAATGAGCGCTTGTAGCGCTCTTCTCTCGAGGTGTCCGTGTCAGAGACCATGTCCTTCCTTTATGTTTACACCATCTTTGCAAACGCTTCTTACATTTCAAGGAATGCATGCTGTTAGTGTCTATTGAAAGTATGAGAATGAAACCGATGAGCATTGACCCAAAACACCCAAGTACCAGCCAGCGCGTTTCCTTTATACAAAATAGTTTGCCTTGGACGGTAGAGAAGGGGGATGGCGTGTTTGCTCCCAAATAGGCAGAGTCGGAGCGGCGCTGAAGCCGGGGTTGAAAAGGTGGGCGCAATGTACGTAATGAAAAAGAAAAAAAGAGGCAAGCAACTAAACATTAAATATAATTAGCAGCGTTTCACGAGTTTAATGGGTCGTTTTTTTAACCATATTTACACATCGAACCGTTCTAAAAAGCGCAGGTCGTCACATCGTTTGATTTCTGGATGAGATAGTTCAACGATTAATGTAAAATCATAATACACTTAATTTTCGGAATTCTAATTTGCCTTTTTATGGTAAAAGAGCAATGGATGTTAAGGTTCAACAAATACCCAGCATTGGCAAGGAGCATCCAGGAGGGGGCTCTCTAGCTTCATGGAAATAAGTTGTCACCTGCTTTACATTGCGTGCAGCATGTGGTACAGAAAACAGTGCGCTAGAAGAACAAGACGTGCGCGTGACAAACTGCCATGGGGCGGGACTTCCGTTTCCTGCTGGAAGCTCGCGCCCACGGAGTGGCTGGCTAGGAGAGGAGCAGTGGTGATGCGGGGCTCCCATGCCCGAGGGAGAGCCCCGCGGGGCGGCTGAAGTCCGGAGTTGCGCCGATGCGGTAAGTGGGGCTTAATTGTAGTGGGGGTGGCGGCTAGGGAGGGGGGGTGTGCGCGTGTATGGGTGTAGCTGTGTGTTTGTATGTATATGTGTGACTGTGTGTCTGTTAGCTGTGCGTGTCTATATGTGGGTCTGGAGGGGTGCGTGCGTGGCTTTGTGCGCGTGAGCCCGTGGGGGGTTGCGTGTGTGCGTGCGCGTGTGTGCGTGTGTGTGTGTGTGTGTGTGTGTGTGTGTGTGTGTGTGTGTGCCTGCCTGCATGTGTTTATGTGTGTGTTTGCGCACTTAAGGGAATCTGAGGCAGGGGATGTGCATGGCGCCGGCCTGGACGTGCGCGTCCACAGACACCAATCGCCGCGCGTGCCCGACCCCTGTCTGATCCCGAGGAGACTGGCAACATTAGTTGTCGAGCTGGGCGCAATGTTTCGCATTGCTTTCTCCAGCTCGACCTAAAAAGGGACCTCCACAGTCTACAAAAAATCATAAACAATACACCAGACCCCCTGACCTCCCTCCGAGCGCCTGGAAAGCCGATTTGGGCAATATAGAAGATGAAGAGTGGATTGAGGAGACACAGAGCCCGAGAGAGATAGCGATCAGATCAAGATTCCGACTGATGCAGCTTAGGGTTCTACTCCATTCATACTACCCCTGCATGTTGCTACATAGGTGGGAAAAGGTACAGCCATCGCAGTGTGCAAGAGGCTGCCAAGCTGAGGGATCCTTTGTTCATGCTCTATAGGAGTGCCCAGTCATTAATCGATTTTGGCAAGGAGTGGCAACAATAATGTCAAGGGTTGTGGGGGACGAGGTGCCCGTGGATGCCAAGTGGCTTTTGTTGATGATCAGGAGGGAGGAAGATTGGCCCAGACACATAATAATATGGTTAGCTCTAGCTGCTGGAGTAGCAGAATACAACATTGCACGCAGATGGGGTTCACATATTTCCCCATCTGTGGCAGAGTGGGAGACCGACCTTGATTGGTGCCAACAAGCTGAGAAGGTTATAAACGACGGAAGGGGGTGCAAGAAAAAAATGATAAAATATGGTCCCCATGTGAGAAATAAAGAAATACAGGTGAGGAAGTAAGTCAGTGAATCAGTGGGACCACGAGTGTCTAGCGACTGAACAGAGACCGAGGTCAGACAGGCCGCACGATTTAAGTGAGACCTAAATGTATGATAATCTATCTGTTTTGGATTAAGATGATTGCAGCATATTGACCCTCATGCAATGTAATTTGTCACCATATATTTGAACATATGAATGGATGTGATTGTATTTTATTGTGTATCACTTCATGACCCTGTTTAATAAAAAGCGCTAAAAAAAAGAAAAAAATATTCATCCTCTGATTCCTATTCGGCCACCGATTATTGGTTGCCTCTATGGTGTTGCAAATAGGTCTTTGCAAGTCTGCTTTGAGTTGTTGTAGGTTTTGTGTGATCTCATCCAGTCTGGATTCTAGTGAGGTGTGGGAACACGTTGTCGGGTCTTGGAGCGGGGGCAACAAGACTGTTTGTTGTTGTCCGTAATTTTGGAGTACTGTTTGCCTGGGGGAGCCAGCAGAGGTGAAGATGAGTTGGAGGTGAAGGTAAGCTTTAAGTTAGGTGGTGGAGAGCTCAAGAGATGGGTGAGTTGGAGTGCTAGGAATATGTCGCTGGGTGTTGTTAAGGGATCAGACTTCAGGAGTGACATTGGTTGATGCTTGCTGTGGGGGGGTTTAGAGGTATAGGTGGGGTGAAGGCCTGAGTTCCATGGCTATGTGACTCTGAAGTAGCTGCTCTGGGTGTGAGTTGAGGCTTCTTTAGGGTATGGTGATTGATGGAGGGGGGCACCCACCCACCCGCCAGGTAATGGTAATAAATTAGTGTTGCACACAGTATTGGGAAGGCCTTGAGCGGACACAGATGCAGTACTCTTTGCAGCTTTTTTGATGAGAGAAAACAAATCCTCAATTATTTCGAGGTTGCTACCTGATGATTGGATGAGGATAATCCCATTGTTGTCAATGGAGATGGTTGCTTCTGCTCTGTAAGCCGAGGAGGGGGCTACCAAGACTGTTGTAAATATCCCGATTCATGCCCTTATATAGGTATACTTTATCATTCCTTTATATAGGCATAGAAATCATTACCATATTTGGCCTAAACCATACAGCCCAAATACGGCATGGATACTTCCACTAAGCTCCAAGAATTAACAATGTTTTTTTGGAAAAACCCGCCTTCAGCAGCCCGGGACTTCCCGCTGCTTGAATATTAAGTTCTCCTAGAACTCCTGGCGTTTTCCAAGAAATAACCCTTTGAGTGATGTTATTAAATCCAAACATGCGTCAAACTCTGTATCTTCAAAGTATAAATATGCCTTGATTTGCCTAAACAAACACACAGTGGTTTGGAGCAGATCGACTATCTACTTGCCAGACGCCCTGCAGCAGCAAGTCCTGAAGGTAGCCGACCCTCCAGCAGATGCACTGCAAGACTCTGTAATTTCTCCTACTGAGAAATCCAGCTCCAGTGTTTCCGGGCTACCCTTGCGGGTATCTGGGAAATCGAGTTCCGAGAACGAGATACAAGACCTCCTTCATTCTAGAACAAAGGTACGGAGCTGATTAGACCTCTTAGAGAATTATTGGAATCAGATTCCTGGCTGAGAACTCCTAGACTTAAAACTCCTCCTCTTACACTCCCTCCCTCTTACCAGACTTAGGTTAGGTACACCGGGGTAGGCGTATTCTAGAAGCACCAGTTGAGTATTTTAGTCATCCTTTTATCACTGTATGTATTTTATGTATTTTATACATTTTATGCACTTTATGGCTTAGAAACCATATCATGCTTTTGCAGTACTACTTTATAATACTGTTCGTATTATATGCATTGTACTTCATAGTAAGCTTTACTATTGTAGCAGTTCATTTTCAATGCTTGAGAAAGAAGACTGTTCAATAAATACCTTTTTATTAAAAACGCCCGTCTCTCTATTTCTCTTGCACCTCTGGTGAAACTAAGCATGCACGGTTGACTGAGTGAAATAGTTATCTAGTGTTTCCCCGACTCAAGAGATTTGATTTCTTATTCTTGTTTTATGCAGTTGTCAGAAACTAATCCCTTCTTGTTTATTCGAGAAAGTTTCTCGTGACCTCTGAGCTAGCTGGCACTCACAATTAAGTCTAATGTAGCCGGGAGAGACCTAGTAGACCTCAGTCCTACGTCTAAGCATACAAGATATATTATTCCAATGCGCATCGCCTATTGGGAATATAGGAACTATACTACATGGCGCCCAACATTTGGTAAGGCGATAATTTAACCCTAGATACATAGGGAAGGCCTGTAGTACATGTCCTAATGCTCTCTGTCCCTGCCAAGACTGAGCTGGGATCCGGTTGCTTCCCTTAGGGACAACATGGAAAAACCTACCAGGAAATGTCAAGAATCGGTGAAATGTCTCTTACTCAATGCCAGATCCCTGGTCAAACATAGTACGGAAATAGCGGATTTGATCCAGGACGCGGGTGTGATGATAGCCTTCATCACAGAGTCCTGGACCGATGCCGCCTCTGACCCTGACATAATCAATGCCACCCCACCAAACTATGTTTGTTTTGCCCAAAATAGAGAGAAAAAGAAAGGTGGTGGCTTAGCTATTATCTACCACCGCTCATTCAGAGGGCACTTTCATCAGGGGCCCGGAGGTCCAGACGAGTCTCTTCTCTTTAATTTTACCCTATCTGACCACCAAACCTGTAGAAGTGGCTTGGTCTATAGACCTCCTGGGTCGAAAGCACCTTTCTTTTTAGCTCTGGGCAAAATAATAGAAATTGTCGCCACTGCCCAAACTTTCACTTTATTAGGCGATTTTAACTTTCACCTTGAATGTGGTTCCGACCCGGACACATCTGATCTTACGGATATGCTCCAGGAGCTAGATTTGAGACAATTGGTTAATGGCCCCACCCATAAGGCTGGACATACCCTGGATGGTATTTTTTCAAATCACCCGACCCTTACTGTAGGGGCAATCCAGCCCATACCCTGGTCTGACCATTCAACAGTCTATTTTAACCTGGCTCTTGATCCACCAAGGAGACCTCCTAGATTTAGACCCACCCCACGACAGATTAGGAAATGGAAAGATATAAAACACGAAGAGCTGGAACAGGTGTTAAAGTCCTCTCAGGAGCCGCTCTTAGGAAATACGGAACAAGCAACCCAGGCCTACACGAAATGGCTTGAGGATGCATGTACACAACTTGCGCCTCCTAAAACCTTTCTCCCTACACAGGCAATTCCCTCCGCCCCCTGCTTCTCGAAAGAGATCAGGGATCTTAAAATTGCATGCAAAAAAAAAGAAAAAATCTGGCGGATAACATTTAGTGAGGCAGATAAAAAAATTCTAAATACTGAGCAACGAGCGTACGAAGAGAAGATCCAGCTAGCTAAGCGAGCCTTTTACACAAAGAAGGTTAAAGATGCCAGCAATGCCCCAAAAGAGCTCTTTCGAACGATATCCTCTCTGACAGTCCCAAATACCATAGAGGTTCCCCCCAGTCTCCTCCTCTGTGAAAAGCTAGCTACTTTTTTTCGGGAAAAGGTGGAAAATATTTTTCCCCCTTAGACAACCAAATAAAAGCTTTGCTGGAGCTCCCCACTAATATAGTGGAATCAGATAACGGCCAAGAAAAATTGCTATTATTCCCCCAATCACTGAAGAAGAGGTCATGAGCCGACTCCAGAAGATAAAATCTGGTTCACCCCATGACCCCTGCCCGGCCTCTATTATTAAACTAGCGCCAGGCACTGTGGCAGCCGGACTCACCCCCCTCCTTAATCTTATGCTGGACAGAGGGGAATTTCCAGCAAAATGGAAACATGCCTCCATTTTACCCCTCCTAAAAAAAAACAATCTGGACATAGCCGATTTAAACAACTATCGGCCCATTGCAAGATTGCCCCTTCCAGCTAAAGTTATTGAAGGGGTGCTAAACACCCAGCTAAGCACCTATCTGCGAACAGGAGAACATCTTGACCCTTGCCAACATGGGTTCCGTGCTGAACACAGCACGGAATCCGCGTTAATTAAATCACTGGAAGACATTAGAAGAGTGTTGGATGGAGGAGGCAGAGCCGCCCTGATCCTTTTGGACCTCTCGGCGGCCTTCGATACGGTCCATCACAAACTGTTGGTGGACCGGTTGAGGGCCTGCGGAGTACATGGTAAGGCGCTGAAGATCTTACAGGCCTTCCTCTCCAACAGGACTCAGGTGGTGGCACTGGGGGACTTTGAATCATGTCCCTTTTCACTCCCTTGTGGAGTGCCCCAGGGCTCTTCCCTGAGTCCTACTCTTTTTAATGTCTACGTTTCCACGCTAGCCCCGATAATTCGAACCTTTGGATTCAACCTTACAGCATATGCGGACGACACGCAGATTGTGGTGTCTCTGATGCCGGGGGATATAGATAGCACTGCGGACAGGTTTAAAGGCTGTATGCGCGAAGTGGGCGTTTGGATGGCCCAAAACTGTCTTAAGTTAAACTCATCAAAGACAGAGGTGCTACTCTTTGGCTCCAAAGACAACTTCTGGTCACCTAGATGGTGGCCCGAAGAAATGGGAGCCTTGCCCGCCCCTGTGTCCAAAGTGAAAAATCTCGGCATCCTGATGGATGATTTATTGTCCTTTAAACATCAGACTAATGCCCTGGTTTCATCCATCCACTTTGTTCTTAAAACTATTAGGAAAGTGCTACCATTCTTGGATCACGAACATAGGAAAACAGTAGTCACCGGTCTAGTTCTTTCTCGGTTAGACTACTGTAATAGCCTTATGCTGAACGCCCAAACCGGCTTACTAAATAAATTACAGACATTGCAGAATGCTGCCGCTCGCCTGATAACTGATACACCCAAGTTCGCATCGGTGGCTCAGGACCTGGCAAATCTTCATTGGTTACCGGTGCGGAAACGAATCACCTTTAAGTCACTCTGTGTGGTCTTCAAAGCACTACATGATCTGGGCCCTATTTGCATGAAGCAATTATTCTTCTGGTACAAACCGGCAAGATCTCTTAGATCTGGTCAGCAGGCACTGGTATCAGTCCCCAGAATCAGGAGAGCACAATGGGGTGGGAGGAGCTTTTCCTTAGGAGCTGCAGTAGCCTGGAATAAGCTTCCCCTTCACATTAGACAATTGCCCGATCTTTTATCCTTTAGGAGGGCATTGAAGACCTGGCTCTTCACTCATTAAATCTCTTACCCACACGCACCAGCTTTAATCCGTTAGCGCCAGGACACCTCCGGGTAACAGGGCGCTCTAGAAATGTAAAAAATAAAATAAATAAATAAATAAATACAAGAGTAACTCAGTCGTGCTTTTCACACAGACCCCTCTTTCCTGTAAAAACTCCAAATAGACGTCTGGAGTGGGTGAAAGGGCATAATATCCGCCAAAACTTAGTAGGACGAGAATCCTATGTATTCGTTTTTGGTTTAGTCAACGTTGAAGGATACAGTGTTCCAAAATATTGTGCACCTAACCTTGAAAATTGTTCTGCAGAACTTTTAGTAAATAAAAATGTCTGAGAGTGACGACGAAAGGGAGAAGCTAGAATAGCAGCTCAAGCAGTCTTAGATGACACAGCTCTCCAACAAAATTACCTGGATGCTATATTCATCCCGGCAAATATAAGGAAAACCATAACTATAAAACTTATAGAAAATGGGGTATCATCGAGAAGTGGTAAAGTTATATTTGTGATAGAGGCACATGAATATCGGCAGCCAGAGGTATTCTATTCATGGATTACTTTTCCACAAGCAAATCCATTAACAGAGGAGTTCCACTACTACAAAGCAGAGGAACCTCCAGCGGAATACGTTCCTTTCGAGGACGTTGAAATTCCACTATCTTACCAAGAGCATCAGCTCTGGTTTAATGGCGCCCTAAAACATCAAAATCACATTACCAGGCCCGGTCCACTAGGTAGACCTGGAGCTACATGGCTGGTTCTAGCCAGCTATACACCACATCCTGACATTGAAGAAATGTCAGACCGAGAACTTTTAGCTCAGCTAAAACAATTAATAAAAATACATAGACAATTGGTTCAATATGTCATGAGGACTTTAACAGTCCAACCAGCGATTAAAAAATCCCCAAAACACCCCGTACCAGGGGAACAAAAACAAAATTACACCTCAGACTATACAGTCAGTCATTGGCAAGTTACCTGCCAAAAGGGAACAAATTCCGTTTTGGCTAGCATACAAAAAATTACTCAAATAGAGGCAGTATTCCCCGACAGTACACCTCATGAAAAACACAGAATTCTGACAATCTGTTTACCAATGGGGATTGCACCGCATGTGGAGGACTGGGACACTTGGGGTACAGTCTTTGCTTCAATCTACACAAAAACACATGGTGTACTGTCCATGGCGGTAATACCAGACGTTCTGAGACAAATTCAGAATGAATATGGCCCAGAACCAGCCTTAAATCTAGGTATGAAATTACTGAAGGTTTCAAACAGGTCTCAGCTATATTAGCTAACATTAGAGGTGAAGCAGCATCCGTGGCAATCCGCCAGAAGTTAAAAGAAACCGATATAGCAGACCAACCTTATGAGTTTGCCAGAATTATTGAAAAATCTTTTAAAGAATTAGGTAGAGATAGTTTGGGTGGGAAACCATTGAAGCCCCAACTAACTGAAAATCCTGAAAAAACATTTATTAAGAATAATCTCACTACTCCAAAAAAGAAGTGGGATAGAGATAAACAAGCTCTTCCTAGAGAAAAATATTCTCAACCCAGAGGAAGATCTCCCCAACAGAGACAAGTCTCCCCAAAGGGAGCCCTCTGAAAAAAGATATAATCTTAGGAATAGTTATAATTTGAGAGAACTTGATGGATATCAAGATAATGATACACGTCCCTCTCGATCTTTTCAGACTTACTCGCAGAAATCGGAAAGAAGAGGACGGTCCGAACACAAGGAAGAACGCGTCCAGTCCAAAGACAAGGAACCCGTTCACCAAAGTAAAAAAGCTCAGTTTTCCAAAAAGAAGGTAGCAAGCATAAAAGTCAGACATGCCGAGGATCTTGAGGACACAACTCAAGAAAGGGGAGTGGGCTCAGACAATGCTAGACAGCGCAGCAGAAGTAACAATAGTTCGCAAGATCCTGAAGGATCATCGGGAGACAGTGGGCTTGAATGAGTGCATTCAGGTTGAAACTGCAGACACCAGGGTTAGAATACCCCATAAATTATATGAAGTAACACTCCGGATGGAGGGGGACATAACTAGTAAAATAAGAGCACTCTTTTGGGAGAAGCTTTCTAAGGGCTATGACATTTTTCTAGCTGAACAAGACTGGCCACCTGAATTTGTCAGAGAGTGCCCACATGGTGAAGAGATAATTATGCCAGCCTTCTCTAATCACATTCCAATTCATAAAAAATATACATATGCCAGAAAATGGGCAGTAGCCCAAGCTCCAGCATTATAATAAAATCACGCAGGATGGGATGAGGATTCTCCTCACCATAAAATCCAGTTAAAAAACCAGCCCACTGCACAAAGGCAGTACCCAGTTAAGCAAGAAGCTAAAAAACAGGTCAGGGAGATTTTAAATCAACTTGAATACCAAGGGGTGATTGAAACATGCACCTCATCTATGAACAATCCTTTGTTTCCTGTATCCAAACCAGACAATTCATATAGTCTAGTATTGGATTACAGACACTTAAACTCTTGTTGCAAAACATTTGCAGTACAAAACTCACACAGTGCAGCACTGATAAATAACATTGTGCGCAAAAAATATAAAACGACATTAGATATTTAAAATTGATTTTTCTGTCAAAATATTGCACCAGAAAGCAGGCATTTGACCGCTTTCTCAATATTGGGGACACAGCGACAATTTTGTCGTCTCCCCAAGGATTCAAGGATAGCCCAGGGTTATTTTCAGCAAGAGTAACGGAGTTACTCCAAACGTACGATAATGAGGCATTATCTTATGTTGATGACATCTACCTTATGGATGACGACTTGGACAAGCACTTGAAAAGAGTGAACGCCATCGTATGTGGGTTCGCTTCTGAAGGGTATGAATTCAATTTTAAAAAATCAAGAATTGCCCACCTCAATGTCATATTCTTGGGATATGAATTGTCAAGTGAAGGCAAAAGCCTAGCAGCACACTTTCTAGAGAAATGTGCGCTGCTCAAACCCCCAAAAACGCTGAAAAACTTACAATCCATTCTAGGTTTCCTGAATTTTGGAAGAACTTAAGTTTTGAATTACGCAGAGAGGGTTAAACCTCTACGAATTAATCAAACCTGATTTTAAACCAACACATTGGACTGAAACACACACAGAAATTTTGCGTTCGGTCCAAACAGACATGTTAGCGAAAACTAAACTAGACGCATGCGAAAACGTGCGCAACTTTGTAATCCGCATCATCCCAGGAAGATGCAGATTTACGTACCTAACCTTTAATGAAGGAGAAACTGTACCAATAGCTTACAAATCACACTTGTACACACAAGCAGAAATGAAGTTCACTTCCACAGAGAAAATTCTGACAGCGGTTCAAACTGCTGTAGCAAAAGAGAGGGCTCTTGCGCAGGGTAAACTCATAATGATCGTTACACCTGTACCTGCTCTAGAGGCAGTGACCAGAGCAAGCATTCCTAATTCAAAAGCTCTCCATCCGAGATGGATACAATGGGTTAACTCTTTTGCTGCAACAGACGTTCAATACTTTTTTGTCCCCCTGTCTAAAGACACAAGAATTTCTCCAATATAAACACGAATGTCCTCTGCTGACCGAAATTCTTCCTCTTGAACATTATAGCTGTATAATATATACAGATGGATCAGCACAGCCCGCAATCTGGGGTAAACAAGCCTATAGTGCTGTGTGCGCGATTGTTAAAGGTCGCTGGCGCGAAGGCAAATTTAGACCTATGGTCACAAAAACTCAATCACTCGGAGACTCTACAGCTCAGCGAGCTGAATTACAGGCTTTCAAGATGGCGCTTGAAAATACCGATCGCGAATTCCCCACACTTATAGTGTGCGATTTGTATTACTGCGTCCAATCTTACAATGAGTATCTGCATAACTGGGTTCAAAACCGATTCAAAGACGCTAAAGGTGGCACAATTAAAAGAGCATAAGTTGCTTTGGGAACAAGTAGTTCTTTTACAAAAAGAACTACAAAAGACTCACGTGATACATACACTGAGTCATCAGCGTGATGGCGTTCACGTTGCAGGGAATTCATTGGCTGATGAAGCCATGAAGTCAGCTGTGCCAGCGGCTTCCATAGCTACAATTAAACGCTCAAAAAGATCGATAGATGGTGAAACTCTGTTAGCAGTAAAAGCCTCAATGGATGGGAATCAAGCAGCGTTACCTCTAAACTATCCGCTCGCAAATACATACATAATTGATGCAAACTCCGTTCCTTTTGCTCAAATCCCTGGAGTGGGGGACAGAGTAATTCCAAACAGGAAGCGGAGAGTTTTCTTGATTCAAGAAGCACACATGGGAGAGGGTCTGAGACATCAAGGGATCTTGAAATCTTTAATAGAGTTAGAAAAAATGTACTGGTGGCCGAGACTGGGAGTTGATGTATACAATTTCGCAATTAATGGCCCAGACTGCAACAGAGATCGCAGTAATGAACCGCCCCAGACACCTGACGACCGAGTAACCAGCCAGATACGGACACCTCTGTTAGACAGCATTAGGCTATCTACCTGCAGGCGTCCCTACAGACAAATGCGGTCCCACAACTACTAGGACGAGATTTATTTGGTTATGGCCCCAGCACTCGTCTGACGCCAGAACTGTTATAAAGGATTTTTAAGATATTTTTTATGTCGAAATAAAGCCAAAAAAAAAAAAAAAGAAAAAAAAAAAAAGGATTTGCGAGTCTTTATCGGCACATACGCAATAGGCACGCTACATTCTGATCAGGGTCCTGCGTTTAGCTCTCGAGCTTACAAAGAGGCCATGGTTAGTTTGGGCGTTGCATTGCGGTGTTCTAGTCCCTTCCATCCTGAGGGTAATGCGGTAGTGGAAAGAAAAAACCGTGACATAAAGCAATCCATAACAGCAAAGGTATTAGGTTCAGGTGATGGGTGGGTCAAACATCTAATAAGTGTCCAACGTAGTCTTAACAATCTGCCAAGAAATTCTCTGGGGGGAATCACTCCTTATGAGCTACTATTTGGTACTAGAATGATAATCAAGGATCTCGATTGTCAGACTTCAGTGGTAAAACAGAAACTCTTTGATGTCAAAGATCGTTTGGCTGTCTTACAGGACCTAAATGAAACAAGAAGAAGTCTGAGTAACACAACACAAAAGCCAACGGCCACTGAAGATAAACCACCTGTCCCAGCAAGACCTGTCTGGATTCCAAAGATTGGGGATCTAGTCAGGGAAAAAATAGCGGTGAAGAAGGAATTTGGGCCTTCTTACAGAAAAGCAGTACCTGTATTAGCAATCCAAGGAACGAGATCAGTAGTACTACCGCCCCTTGCTGGTAAAAAGGAGAACAGAGTTGTGTCAATTGACCTGGTAAAACCACAACATGTGGCCAATAATAAGTAGTAGGCCAAGTGGACTCCCAAGATGTAGCAGACAGCCAAATTTTGCTATATTACAAGAGGTTCAAACTGAAAGACTTATCACCTTTGATTAACATGCAGTAAGAAAAGAAGGACTATGCAACAAAGCAAGGAACCCGTGCCTCTTGAGACCCAAATATCTGTTCGGCCAAAAACACCAGTCTACAATGATGTACAGGGGTGTGGAAATTTTTCAAAAATCTACTTGGCCAATGGACAAAATGTTACAGAAATCTACTTGTCCTGGGAAGATATCTGCTTGCCCCACCTATTCCATAAATCACCAAGGTGGGGTCTGCACGGCAATCAGTGCAACATACTGTGCCATATATACTGCAAATGCAAGTCCAATTATGCAGTGCATAGTCATACACCCTTAAATGCAACTGTTGTACTGGCTGGATATGCAGCATGTGTGCAGATGTGTCTGTGTGCACTGGACCCAATTATTAACCAGTATGCATGTGACATTTTCAAATTTAGAGAGAAAGTACATACAGGCCGATGGTAGACTGGTAATTGAGTACATTTCTTGAAGAGTATTTGGCATAGACTGTGTTGGAATATGAACCTACAGGACAGAAGGGTGTTCTCCATTCTAGGGCCAACTCATAGCTGTCCAGTTTAAAAAATACTCCCATGTGATCATGCTCTGATAGACATACGGATGAGGATAGCCACTTCTCGGCGGAGCTTCTGAACTGTTCATGGGGCAGCAAAAAATAACATAGCAGAGGTGTTTAGTTCACTGAAGCAGTATCCACAAGTACAAATACACAAGAGGCAGCAAAGGACAGTTAAATCAATCTCTCCTTTTACACTCCTTGGCAGGTAAGGTGTGATTATATTATTGTGCACTTACTGCTACAACTCCACATTATTCTACCACACAAGGAGCATATGCAGCTCTGGCAGTAGCAGTACAGGGTTCTCTTGTGCACAGTACTGGTTAGTAATGTCACCAGCAGAGTAAGCATCCCTAACATGAAGAGGTGCAGGTCAGCAATAGATGTGCGCGTTTTTCTCACTGAGATTTGTAAAGTACTCACTTTTTTCTTCAAAATCCAAGTTCTCTGCCACTTGTCTCTCTCCTTTCAAACTCCCCAGCACCCCAATGGCCACCCTTTTCTTCTGTGAAGTCCTTACAATTCTGTTGCTGAATGCTGACATACGAGTATTGGAAAGCCTGGTCAAAGATACGGTTTTAACATTGCAGCAACTTGTGCAATCAGTTTCTTTATTTCAGAAGCTGAGCATCCGGAGGGTCTGTGGGATGATGCTTGGATAGTCGAAAATAAGCACATGCATAAAGAAGGCACAAAGCCAGGCACCCATTGGCATATCATGTAGGGAAAGAAAAACAATCCTTTATGTCTAGATAGGATGAATACTCACACAGGTGGCAGAGTCACTTGTCCTTGGGTCTGGTATGGGCTTATTATTACTGCTGGCGTAACTGTGGAAAATAAATGCAACACTACAGGGATTGCATACAATTCTGAGGTGGCAACATTGTTTATTTTTACCCAGTTGTCAATAAAACGTGATTGTGAGACCTACAATTTTGTATTTTGATCATTTCTGCTTTATCCTGAGCTCCCTCCAGCAATTTCAGCCATTTTATATTGTTCCACATGAAAGATGGTCCCCCACTTATGGCAGGTCCTGTATATACATGATTTATATATAGAGCCACTCTAATTATGAGATTCTATAGCTGAGGCGTTTTCCCACATAATTTGCCATATAATCCAATACATGCTGCCTAAACTGCATATTTTAACAAAAAATGTAAATGCTAGCTCAAACAGATCAAACGTTACTAAAAAGGAGGTAACATGTCCTGCGTCACATCCAGAGGAAAAGCCCATCACAAGCAGTGACTGGTCTCTTTTACATTGATATTGGTGTATTTAGGTCTTAATCTGAAAGTAATGAGGCAAAACATTTATATAGGCAGTGTTAATGTGTACATATGTCAAAATAATAAAGTAATACTATCAACAAAAATGTGCTGCATTATGCTACATAATTCTCATGTTTGTGGCTATATAATTTAGTCAACCCTGCCGCATAATTCTCTACCGTTTCATTACAGTGGCTCTGCTTATTTAGCACAAACTGCCAGAGCATTATGAATGGTGGGGGCTGTTTACAGTAGGTACGGGAGACGAGAAATGCAACCAAATAAAAGTTAAAAAGTTACAGGCTAACAGGAATGGGCCCAAAATGTGGAGAATAATCAGTTTCTTGACAGGATTAAATAAAAATCAGCACGGACGTGAGGCTTTTCCTCTGCCGCAGTGGCAAGATTAAAAGAGAACTTGTGGACACTGATTAAGCGAGAAGCCATGAAGCGAAGGGGGAGGTAACGAAATAAGGAAAAGGCCATATGGACTGTAGCGGAGGGTATTGGTAAAGGAGACCTCATCTTGGGCACAAATGTGGACATTACGACGTTTCAGATGCCAAGAGTGGATCACATATCAGTGGGCAGGGTGAAATACGCTGCACTCACAGCTTTGCCTGGAATACAAGTGGCGTTTCCTTTATTCAACTTTAGCTTGATTTATTTTACACCAGGAAAACTATGCAATTTAAAACCTGTTTCTATTAACAGCGCCTGCATAATCTTAGAAGGCTGCATTTTCTGTAATCTTTACAGGTGTTTAGAGTAGTATTGTTTGCTCCGTGCCCCCAAATGCGACCTCATCCATAAAAGCAGAGACAAAGTAAAGGTCAATGTCTCTCTATGTTACACTTACTTTCATCGTGTTTTCACTCATCAACGCTGCACTGATTCCATTGTTACATTAAAATAGGAGAGGTTTCCGCCTTATTGTAAATTGTTAACATGCCACACACATTTAACCCTGCCCCCACGCTCTCTGAATCCAGACCATTGCACGCAGAATTACAATTAACATACTTTTCTTCAGACTCGGACGGCCGCAAAACCCATTACTTGACTGACTCGCCTGTTGGGGGATGCATACAGTGTGTCAGAGACGCCGATTTCCCGCTCCTGATTCCAGGAAGTGCGCAGGAGCGCACCAAAGATATGTGGCCTGCCTTCGACCGATCCCACTGGACAGGAAGATCGAGCATGCAGCAAACAGCAGCCGAGAGATCACCAGGCCACTCTGCGCACAGCGCAGGGACCTGGCAGCAGAAAGTGTTTCCTGCCTCGGGGCCTGCCCTTGAACGTTCGGCAGCTGCGTTCCAAGAGCAGGTGGCCTGCACCAGTGTTGAATCCGTCTTAGAACACTGAACCTTAGCTCAAGATTCCTGCAACCAATCACGTGCTAGTTAGAGCCCAGTCATGGGCTTCCAGCCAATCTAAGGCGTCCAAAGGCTTTCTGGCAGCATTTCTAATTGGCTGTGACCCCAGAGCACCCGCAGCTCATATTTTTTTTTGTGATTTCCTGTCTACTTGTCCGTCGGACAAAATAGACAATAAATCTTGTTGCCCATAATTAAAATCTACTTGGTTCGGGCGTCGGGCGATACGATTCCCCCACCCCTGGATGTAGCACCTGAATACATTAACATGACAAAGGAGAAATCAGTTCCAGCAATTTCAACAAACCCTGATGCCATTCAAACAATTGACAGAACTGCATCTGGATACTTCATCAACTTTGATAACTTTTCTGAGGATCCAAGTGAACCTGAAGATACAACAACAAAGAAATCTCTCAAAGAAAAAACGACAGAACTTTTTCATGAACTTGGAAAAAATATATCTGGTTTCACCATGGACTGAATTTTGGATTGGTTTAGGTGCATTTTTTCTCCTGCTCTGGCTAATATTGGTTTTAAGCTTGGGGCAAATGATAGATGGAAAATACAGTACAATGAACACAGCAAGTCCGAAAATCAACTTGGTCCTAAAACCGCACAAATCATCACATGTTGAAAAAAGAGAACTGTCATCAGTAAACATCACAGCCATCCCTATACAAGGAGGTATAGTATGGGATAGAACTGATTATGATATCTATGGCCCGGTAGAGATGCTGAGGATTCCACATCAGTTCAAGGTTTCTGTGAATGACTTTGTAACACCCAGCACATTCTCTGATGATTGGGACTTTGAGACAATTAATAATATGATGTCAGATTTAGAAATGTCTGTGAAATATACTGAACATGACTATTTAGAATGGTCACCAGACTAAGAACAAATGTATTGTTTTAATCATTTTGGTCATCACTATTTGCACAAATCTGCAAGCCCGAGAAATGTTTTTATGTATAATCAATGGGAACATTGTCCAACACCACAAAAAGGCTGCTCTAAAACATTTTTTGAAATGTTTCCTTACTTCTCAGGGTTTAATGTTACAGATCCAGAAACGTTTTATTTCAAAAATGTAAATAAGACCGGATTGAAAACAATGTTGACCAATACCAAACAAATTTATTCTGCAAAGTTTTATGCGAAGTTGTCCACATTGGGTTATGACTTCTGGAAAGACAACATCGAGACAAAAACTGTCTGGGGCACAAAAGAATGGCAGGTGCAAGGTCTGGAAGCTTTATTCAGAGCCTGCATTATACCTGAACAAATAATGTTCTTAAATGACACTGTGCAACAAACGTCTTGTCTTGGCATAGCAAAAATAAAATATTTAAATAAACCGTCTATACCAAAGCCCATACCTGAAAATAACAAAACTACAGAAGCGGAGATAGAGTAAATATGTTTTCAAATTGAACAGAGCTAGCCCTAATTGGAAAAAATGGTTAATCTGACCCCCAGACACCAATAACTGTCAAGATAGATTCCTGAACAAAACACAGGGTTTAATTCTTAACATACCAGATCCAAGATACTCCCAGAGACGACATCCAGGGATAGTAACAACATATAGTGTAGGGAAACTATGCCTCGAATGGCTGAAAACTTATACACTTCCAGAAATTAAACAACACTCGACTTTACTTAAAGAAAGCAATGATTTGCGAGATTTCTTATTGGAACCTCTCAAACCACGGCAAAAACGTTTCATATACACCGGTATATATGCTGCATACAACGAGGCTTGCAAAATAACACAATTAGAAACTGCAGAAAGAATACGAGAAATTGATCGTATTAACTTGGAGAAAGCTCTCTCTGTAGTGGACAATGGGTTAACTACTCTGTCCTCCAGAATATATTAATTGGACAGCATTTTATCCTCTGCAATTGACATAATGGACCAAGACTTGCTAATGTTACAACATGGCCAGTCCCAATTACGTTCTATAATGCAGCTAGGCTGGAAATGGCAAAATCTGCGTTCAGGCTATGTGCCATGGAGACTTATCAATACAATGTCATTGTTTACTGGGTTTAACCTTACAGATGAAAAAATCTCTTTGGCACAAAGAGGAGCAGACTATACGGTGCTGAGCATTGAAAAACTGGAAGGATTACCATTGACAGTTTCTGAGAAACCTGTAATAGAATGGATAATTCATGGCACCATCATGATTCCAGTGACGATTTTTCAGTTTCAGTATTGTCTACAGCATATACCAGAAGGCCTGTATGAAAGGTTGGGTAAAGAATACATTAAGTCAACATGGACTTTACCATATACACACAGTTGTTGGAATAAGGGGAAAGAAGTATTCCTTAGTGGGAAAAATTGTAAAAATTTACTAAGTGGTACACTTCTGAGCCAGGGTATTAATTTACACGGAGCCTGCGATGGTTCTGTGAATAACCTTTCATGCCATCTGCACGGTACTCCCTCCACACTGATAGAACCCGTTTTCAGGCAGCTATCCAATGGCAGTTACGTTATGTTAAATGATCACAGCTGCTGTGGAATGGTGCCAGGAAAAGGTTATCTGGTTAGTGTGTCGTCCATGGTCACTTGTTGTATCAAGTATTGTATCCAACTCGCAAGTCAGACAGTCAGACGGCAATATGGCCTTCATTGAATGTCTCTTCTATACGAATTGATACTTTAAGCAGACTAAAGTCAATTCTTTTGCAAAAATCTGTGCCACTGACAGGAAAATAAACGTATGATCTGCAAGTTGCAAGGACATCTGCAGAGATACATGCATTATTATCAACAAACTGCCCTGTACATTTCGCAGAAATGTTAAGTCAATCTTAAACATGTCTGATACCAATGGCATTGCACATGTATTTAGGACGATTTTTTCGGGACTGTTAGCACCATTTGAAGCATTCCTCCGCATTTTTCAAAATTTCGTACACTCTGTGTTCGGCGGCCTGCCCCTCATCTTGGGACTCATAGCAGGAATACTATTTTTTTTCTTCTGCTCCGATATGGCAAGTCCAGTAACCGGCAATACCCAGAACCTCATGGAACAGACCCAGAGGTATCGTGAGCGGAGAACACAGATTCTCGGCTTGGCTTGTTTAAGAGATCTGAATACGACATGGCTTCTATCGTTCAGACCAATCTGGCAAGATTGCATCTTACCTGTTCTACAATGCCTGCTTTGCGGAGAGGAATGCGTGTTAGACATTTGTCTTACACTTCCATCAGTCCTGCCATCGGATGTCGACTCCTTGCTAGGTCCTGTAACGGCTCATGCATTGTGTTGCCCCCAACGGCTACAGATTCTGATGACTGCATTCATTGAGATCTCACCAGTAAGTCTAACTGAGGGTGAGGTACGAGAAACACCAGGCACACAGGTATCATCTGAAATGACCATTTCTAATGCGGCAACAAGCGCTGACGGCAATGCTTCTCATTTATGGACATTTGATCTGCTGGATCAAGTGGTTCCACTTTCACCTACTGTGGTAGACAATTTCTTTGCCAGCCTAGACGACTTGATGTTTTCCCCTGACACCGAGAATAACTTTTGAGTCATGCACACAGTGTTCTCTGAAATTCGGCCTTCATTTTTTCAAAACAATGACTTCTAACATTTGGAACTCTATTTTCACAACAAAGTTGTAGTTTTTCTCTCTTTCCAAAACATTGAACTTTTGGCACATACTAATCTGCTTTAAGTAGAACTATTCCTAGAGAACAAATCATTTTTTGAAGACTGACGAAAAGAACTATTTAGGCCTCATCCCTATTAATAGAAAGATTGCTATGACATGTTATGTTATTAAATGATCTCGACTTTTTCTTCTGTATTTAAGAGACGTTTTTATAAATGTAATCTCATGTTTCTTTTCAAATTGCATAAATTAGATTAAAAGACTGTATGCTTAGAAATGTTTCCCTTAAGTATATTGTGTACTGTAGAAATGCTAAAAGTATTTTTCTGCTTACCCAGTTCAAATACATTCTTTGTATTGGGGTGGGATTGTAAACACTAGCTTTAGATATGGTCAGTGTTTGCTAGATTAACTTTATTGAGCTTAATATCCGTGGAGTGGGTGTTGTAAATAAATCTCGGACCCTAGTATAAATTTCCCGATTCATGCCCTTATATAGGTATACTTTATCATTACCATAGTTGGCCCAAACCATACAGCCCAAATATGGCATGGATACTACCTCTAAGCTCCAAGAATTAACGTTTTCTTGGAAAAACCCGCCGTCAGCAGCCCGGGACTTCCCCTTGCTTGAATATTAAGTTCTCCTAGAACTCCCGGCGTTTTCCAAGAAATAAGCCTTTGAGTGACGTTATTGAATCTAAACATGCGTCAAACTCTGCACCTTCAAAGTATAAATATGCCTTGATTTGCCTAAACAAACACACGGTGGTTTGGAGCAGATCGACTATTTACTTGCCCGACGCCCTGCAGCAGCAAGTGCCGAAGGAAGCCGACCCTCCAGCAGATGCACTGCGAGACTGTCATTTCTCCTGCCGAGAAATCCAGCTCCAGGGTTTCCAGGCTACCCGTGCGGGTATCTGGGAAATCGAGTCCGAGAACGAGATACAAGACCTCCTTCATTCTAGAACAAAGGTACGGAGCTGATTAGACCTCTTAGAGAATTATTGGAATCAGATTCCTGGCAGAGAACTCCTAGACTTAAAACTCCTCCTCTTATACTCCCTCCCTCTTACCAGACTTAGGTTAGGTACACTGGGGTAGGCGTATTCTAGCAGCACCAGATGAGTATTTTAGTCATCCTTTTATCACTGTATGTATTTTATACATTTTATGCACTTTATGGCTTAGAAACCATATCATGCTTTTACAGTACTACTTTATAATGCTTTTCGTATTATATGCATTGTACTTCATAGTAAGCTTTACTATTGTAGCAGTTCATTTTTAATGCTTGAGAAAGAAGACTGTTCAGTAAATACTTTTTTATTGAAAATTCCTGTCTCTCTATTTCTCTTGCACCTCTAGTGAAACTAAGCATGCACGATTGACTGAGTGAAATAGTTATTTATTGTTTCCGGGGCTCTAGAGATTTGATTTCTTATTCTTGGGAAACAAAAGTTGTCATGTTTTATGCGGTTGTCAGAAACTAATCCCTTGTTTATTCGAGAAAGTTTCTAGTGACCTCGGAGCTAGCTGGCACTCACAATTAACCTCTTGGCTGCTAGGCGTTTTCCCCCTCCTGTGCTGGGAATTACCATTTTGCTGTTTGCATGACGAGCTCAGCTCGTCATCAGCACACGACACCCGTGGGTGATGACGAGCTGAGCTCGTCATCAGCATCGAAAGGGTTAAGTCTAATATAGCTGGTAGAGACCTAGTAGACCTCAGTCCTAGGTCTAAGCTACAGGATATAGTATTCCAATGCGCAGAGCCTATTGGTAATATAGGAACTACACTGCAAGACCATGAGGAGTTTTCCTGGATGTAGAGGTCAAGAGCAGTGAGAATGGGGTTTTCCTCCATTGTGCTCATTGTTTCATATAAAGAATAAGGTCACTTATTATAACTCCTTTATTCATGCAGAGGGGGGTCAGATATAAGAGTTTTTGGGAGAGATTTGAGGAGTCTATATTTTAAGCTTTAAAGCATTTTTGGTTAGATTCTTGTGGTACCTAAAATATATATATGCATAGCAGCCCGATGGATCCAGTTTGGTGTCTGTTATTCTTAGTAGATCCATGTCAAAAACAAGCTGCAAGTAACCTGAGGAAGAGTGGAGGGTGCAGGCAGGAGGGGAGGGTGGATCAGGGCTTGATTGTGTAGCTGCCAGTGGTCTTTAGTTACGATTATAGAGTTTACTTACTGAGGACTGTAAGCTGGTTACAAACAAAGCTCTAGAGCATGTGGAGTTGGAGGCATAAGGAGTTGAAGTCCATTAAAGACGCTGCCAGAAAGGTCTGTGAGTGTGAGTTAGATATTTCCTTGAGGAAACCATAAGAATATTGCAGCTTAATAGAAGGTCTGAGGCGTAGTGAACTTATTACTAGTATAATGTAGGTGAGATGTCAAGAGACTTTCATTCATTTATTAGTGAATGAGGGAGATTGGTAGGCTAAGCTAAAAAAAAGATGCAGTTATGAATGGCAACGAGGATGTTTTCAACTTCGGATGAGTAGAGATTCAAAGAAGCTCATAGGAGAAATGCAATATCATAAAGGTGAGGAGGGTTTTGGCTTAAAGAGAGCAGAAGTTCATAGGAGACAGCAAGGACCAAAACCACTACAAGATGGCATGGTATGTGTGGTATGTTTTGCAGCCAAAATCCGGTAAGTCCTTGGCGCCAATGCCAATGACTGGCATATTGCTCCCCTGTGGGGGAAGGGATTCTTCTGTTAAAGGATTCGTGAATAAATGCAATATTTAACGTGTATAAGTTCATAGTCTGGCTGAGTGTATCTCCTAGTTAGGAAGGGGTCTACATTACATCTAACAAGATCATTGTTATCTTTGACTAAGGTAATTAATTTATTTATTTGCGGTTTTTGTAGAGCGCAACACTCATCCCAAGGGATAGCACGGCGCTTATACCAAGCAGAAACTACTGATGACTGATACTGAAAAAGTTTAAAAATTGGGGAAGTGGTGGGTTTTCAACTTTTTTCGGAACAGGAGATAATTTGTGGTATGTCTCAAGTCAATAGGAAGCTCATTCCACCTTTTTGCTGCCAAGTAAGAAAAGGAACGACCACCTGTTCTAACTTTATAAATACGTTTGGTCCTAACCAATGCCGATTTAAATGAAGGTAGGTTCCTAGTGTTGACATAAAATTCGATCTTCTCTTGAAAAATAGTGGGGCCAGTCTTATGCAGAGCCCTATGGGCATGGCTCAGCAATTTAAAGGCAGCCCTCTGACGCATCGGAAGCCAATGAAGTTTCTTTAAACATTCCGATGCCGAGTCTAGCTTGCCTTTGTTGCAAATAAGTTTGGCCGCCAAATTCTGCAGAACCTGTAGGCGAGAGAACAAGTGTTCATTCATCCCTACAAACAGAGCATTGCCATAGTCTAAACGACTAACCAATAGGGCCTGTGTAACTGAACGTCTGCAGTCCAGAGGTATCCAGGGAAATAACTTAGCAAGAAGTTTTAGGATGGCAAAACCCTTGCCACAGAAGGATCGCACATGATCCTTCATGGACAAGACATCATCCATGATGATCCCCAGGTTCCTGGCATGTTGTTTTGGAGTGGGGGCCAGAGCCAAGATCAAGAGATAATTCGCATTAAAATTGAGTGTGCTGTCAACAACCAAAGAATGTGTATAAAACATTTGACTGCTGCTCTGCATGCATGCTCTTTATATTCCAATGTTTCCTATAGGCACAGGACATGTTTCGGAATAACCACTGTTGTCCTCATATTGCTCCTTTTAGGTTCTCAGAAGAAGGGCCCAATTGAAAATTTGTCTGTTGCTCTTGAGACTGCACAGCTAGAATCATCTGACCAGACCATAAGAGCGATCTATCCACAAGAATCGAGAGCACATGCAAAGGAAGATAGAAGTTCTGCACAAACCCGGAGAACGAGACGATGTTCGAATGGTGAGAAAAAACGAAACCAAAGTCAGTGTTACTTTTTTTTTTTATATATAGTATTGTCATTGAGTTTAGAAACACAGACCTTTTTTTTTCTTTTTCAGTTTTATCCGAGACGATACCAAAACACTATTAGTGTTTCATGAAAAACGAAAACCTTGATCATATAGTAGCAGTCTCATAAATATTCAAGTTAGCAATTTCCTTATGACTTCAGTGTATTGATCATCCCGCTTATGCATCCAGATTATTCAGCCCTTGCACTCTGATGAACAGAGAATGCTGCTGGCAAATCCTGTTAATTTAAGGTACTTTCAGTGTTAAACTTGGTGACTACATTACAAGCATTATGTCCACACTCTCAAGTCAAGTTTCCCAGATTACTGTGCAAGCAGCTCACCTAACCCATTTTTTTCCATTGCAATCTCGGATCGGTAGATCTAATCATGCCATTTTAAAACCAGAACTAAGTCAACAAATGCGCAAAGAAAGGCCTGCACCGGGTGAGCTGCTCATGCACCTTGGAAATTTGATAGTTCTGTTGATGATCATTGCGACATATCCCAAAAACCAAGCCTACATACATTAGATGTAAAGTGTGCCCAAACCTATAAATAACTCGGGGAGAAATGGCAGCAATGCAAGCTTCTTTCATGCATATCAACTAGCCTGAGCACAGAGCAGGAGAAGTGCAAGCTTCCACATCTTCCCGCATGGGCTGCAAAAGTGTTCTCTTTCCATCATACACAGAACAGAGACAGCAGATTTGGAGAGGGGTGAGGTTCATCTTTGGGTGTGTGTTTGTGGAATGTATGCAGAAATAGTTATTTTTATTTCTACTATTTAATATGCTTCCAGAGATGTGGTGTAATACTATATCCACTGAAAATACAACTCTTAAGTGCTGAAGTAAATTGATTCTGGACGAATTGTGATTGTCTGTACCACAACTGATAGTATTTACACTTTTGTTACTTGTTAATTCTCTTGTGATTATTCTTTTTTTTGTGTGTGTTTTTTGCTCCTGACTGAATGAAAAGTGCTCCTGTGTAAGAAACCGTAATGAAATGGAGAAACCTGTGTAATTTGTATTGGCTACATGATACTGCCAGAATGTTGAAATTCCATTTAGTCACTGATGCGCTCCTTTGAGGATTGTATATTTTGTCAATATGGTAGGTACCACATTGACCCATTTAAAATGATTCCGTGTAATATTCTTGCCCTCTCCACTACCAGCTTTGTAATATGAAGTTCCATGCACCACGATTCTCCTTCTGCAAGCATTCTCTTTTTTTTTAATTCTTATATATTCGCCCATTTAAAATTATTACCTCAAAAATAAATCTTACAACGTCGGGACACAAAATGTCATCAGCTCCAGGTCTAAAATGAAACGATAACAAAAACAAATGGAAGGAAACACTGTGTCCATGTGAATGCATTTGAAAGAAAGCCATGAATATTTTATAATTGAGGTTGCCATTATTCTAAAATGGGACCAGTAATGAAGAGGACATTTTATATAAAGAGTGCAAGTGTAAAGCAATGAAAATTCATACCTTTCATACTTTGCTGCATCAAAGCCAGAATCTCATTTAAAAATATCCTCTTATGTCCTTCAGGCTTTTATACTAAAGTAATACTGCTCCTTGAATAGACAGTATTTTGTCCAACCTCTTTCATACCCACTTGGGATACCTTACATTGTAGGTGACTCATGTTAAACTTTTCCTGAAAGAATCTCCGAGCCTGCTCAAGTCCGGAGTGCTGGGGTACAATTTTGTGGGAGTAAGGAACCCACCCACACCCCAACGGACTACCAAAATTGTTTCATCTGAAAATAAATACATGTACTCCTACTTACTTTTTCACGTTCCAGGAAAAATATTAAAGTGTAAAACAATAAAGCGTGTTCATCTAGTTTTGTGCCCATGCTCTGATATATATATATACTGTAACAAAAGACTTGTCCCTGATACAGAATGGGCTCAGGCTGCTTGCTTGCTGGCTATAGTTCAATCAATCAATCAATCACCAATCTTATAGAGTGTGGCTAATCATCCATTGGGAGGGTTTGCAATTCAGTCGAAGAGCCATGTCTTGATGTCCTTCCTGAATTGAGGCAGTGAGGGTGATTGCCTGAGATGTAGTGAAAGAGGGTTCCAGATCATTTCAGCGAGGTATGAGAAGGATCTTTCTCCGGCTATGATCTTGTGGATCTGTGTAATAGTGGACAGGGCCAGGTTGGCGGAGCAGAGGTATCTGGTGGGAGTGTAGATGGGGAGGAGGTGGTTGAGGTATGCAGGCACACTATTGTGTAGGGCCTTGTAGGTGTTCTTGAGGAGCTTGAGGGGGACTCTTTTGTTGATCGGCAGCCAGTGGAGGTTTCTCAGGTGACCGTCGATATGGCTGCGACGGGCGATGACCAGTATAAGTCTTGCTGTGGCGTTCTGGATTCTTTTCAATTTCTTTTGGAGCTCCTGGGTTGTGCCGGCGTAGAGTGCTTTGATTTAGTAGTTTGTTGCTTGCGAGCACCTGGGTGACCTTACTTCTAGACTGAGTGGGGATCCACTTAAAGATCTTTTGAAAGAGGCAGAGCGTGTGGAAGCAGGAGGATGAGACGGCGTTGATTTGACAGTTCATTGAGAGTGAGGAGTCAAGAATGGTGCGGAGGTTATGCTCATGGTCTGTGGGTGTGGGGAGGGGCTACGAGTTCTGCGGGCCACCTTGAGATGTCTCAGGTGGTGGGGGTGGTTCCCAAGATGAGACTTCATTTTTGTCGGAGTTGAGTTTGAGGCAGCTGTTCATGCAGGTGGTGACTTCCTTCATCCCGTCGTGGCAGTTTGTCTTTGCGGCTGTCGGTTCGTAGGTGAGGGAGAGAATCCGATGGGTGTTTTTCCGCATAGGAGACTGTTTAGTCCATGGTTTCTGATGATGGCTGCCAGCAGGGCCATATAGATGTTGAAGAGGGTGGAGCTCAGGGGGACTACGCAGCTGAACTCTGTAGGTTCTGAGGAGAACGGTGGGAGCCTGACTCTGGATCTGCCCAGTGAGCAAGGAGAGGATCCACTCCAAGTCTTTGCAATGGTTGCCATTGTGGAGTTGTGCATTGAGGGTGTGCTTGAAGACTGTGTCGAAAACGGAGGATAAGGGCTGTGGTTTCGCCTCTGTCCAGGAGATTGCGGATGTCATCTGTTGCTGCAAGGAGTGCAGTCTCAGTGCTGTGGTTGCTTCTGATGCCTGATTTGGAGGTGCCCAAGATGTGGTATGTTTTGATGAATGAGCGTTGATGGCCTTCTCAATGGCTTTAGCTGGAATGGGTAGCAGTAGATGGGTCTTTAATTCTTGAAAACGTTGGGTCGGCAGAGGGTTCTTTCAGGAGGGTAATGATCTCTGTGTATTTCCAGTCTTCAGGGAAGGTGGTGGATTCAATGGAGCAGTTGATGGTGCGGCAGAGTTCGGAGGCGATTTTGGCACTGGCTCGGTTGAAAATGTGGTGGGGCTCCAGAGTGGATGGTTTTCATGATCCATAAGGTGTTGTCTGTGGTGAGGGTTGTCAAGTTGGGCATGAATGATTCATAGTAGCAAGTTTCAGAGGAGACACTCTGTAGTTTGGATAGCTGGGTCTAGCTAATGATTCAATTATACAGTAAAGTATTAGTCTGCCTTAACACATCTTAGTCTAGTTGCTCTTATTCCTGCTTTTTAAAGTAAAGCATAATTGTGATGCTGCTAATTATCCCACTTCAGTCTGGATTAAGTTTATGCTTCCGAGAAGTACATCGTTTTCGGGACAGTGAGCAGAAAGGCAGGCAATAGGTTGACGTGCCACAGTTGAGGGACTGGCAGTCTTTGGTGCTATGTCATCACAGTAATAATTGGGCTGTCAAGTCTCTGACTGACATGTCTGCACTGAACTACCTCCATGTACACCAGGTTTAAAGCAGGATCCTCTTGATGTACGTGGAGCAAAAACTTACATATGCCTCTCTTGCATACTGTTTTGAATGCCTAAAGAAGTCCTTAGCTTACTGCCTCTTAGGAGATCAGTGGGTCAGTGTTTTGCAAGATCAAATCAAGGGCCATCCAGCGATGTCTAGGCAGCCTGGATAAGGGTGACCCAGGGAAGTCTGCTTGCTCTCTACTAGCTTAATGATAAACCCTCAGAACCCCGTCTGTTTAGTCAGGATTGACTAAAATACATTTGTACTTTCTCACACATTCGCACACAAAGTCTCACCTCGACAGTAATTATTCCAATTAGATACTCACAAGCTACCACTTAGACGTGCCAGAAACCATACACTTTTTTAGGAGAACTACCCGATTACAGAAGAGGGACACCCGACTCTGCGATGTGCACTTTGCTCCAAGTCTGGTTTCCATTATAGGGTCCCTACAAACGGTTTTCTAAACCTTTATATCTTTAGCTGCTCCTCAGCTAAAGTAACAAACAGATAAAAATGGAGAAACTAACACCTCTCTGGCAGGATGTGTCCAAAGTGATATTGAAAACCTTTCACGTAACTATTCAACACAAACATACGGAATACATAGTAAAAATCACAACATTACTTGTCAAGTTTTTTTTATTGTGATCCAAGTGCCTTTAAGTCATGAATTGATAAATTTTTTAACGTTTTGTCTAAAGATAGCTAACATTTTACTATTGTACAATAATGTGAAAAAGACAGCGCACTTTTTGATTCTGTGGTTATTCATATTAACACTTCAAACCTTATGTGACGGATAAACATAACGTTCAAGGCATGTGAGCTGTAGATCCCATGCTTTGCATACTCCTGCTATCTTGTGTTGGGTCCGGATGTTTGCAAATTCTTTTTCTTCAAAGAAATCTTTCCAGTCACGAGGTAGGTGACTCCTCCTTTTGGTGATAGTGCGTATGGGCATCGACTCCATAATTATAGTTATTTTTCCGCCGTTGTGATGCGAATTGCTGCGCTCCAGTTCGACACAGTTTCTCGGGTTCCCCTCGGTGCGCAATACACTCGCCCTCAACTGTATTGTTTTCGATCACCTATTTCCATTCTCCGCGTATCGTATTTACTGAAAATCTCTTTCGATCGGGTAGCTCGTGGAACGCCTTTAGGCCTACCACTGTCGGTCCGCCACGCAGTAGATGGAATGGACTCCATTTAAACTCTGCCCTCGGTGCCACGCAAAATTCCAGCTAACCAACTTGCACGCTATGTGCAACTTGTGCATATCTCCGGAGCACAAATAACAGGACTACGATGCGTTTAAGGCTTTCCTATCGGTAAAGCCGCTTCGTGACCGTTGGGCTCGATGTTGCGACATGCAGAACCAACACACCGGTTCCATTCCGGACCTCTTCAGAGAAGATTCGGAGCAAGAAACCGGAGACGCCATGGGAGCTGAGGAAGGACAAGAGCCTATCTCTATCTCGATCTCAGAGTACAGCTCCGACTTTGACGAAGACATCCCGCAAGGGCAGTGTATTGTGAGCACCGATCCTCCCTTGCTCCAAAGTCTACCTCAGCCCAAGAAGCAGCCTCCGGTACAAACCCCCACCCACCTGCCGGCCCCAGTCTGAACCTAGAACATGTGTCTGACGGCCCGCCTTCCAGCACGGCACCAAGGCCTTCTGGCTCCGAACAGATTAATTTGAAATATGGCACTGATCCGAAACCTTCGGAGTCAAAGTCAGGCTCAACCCCACACCCTTCGATGCCAAAAACTTTTTTGTATCCAAAATCTTCTGTATCCAAAATTCCAGCACTGAAACCTTCGGCGCCGAAACAAACTGATGTGCCGATTACATCAAAAGAGCACCGTTTCGATTCCCCCCCCTCAAAACCAGATCCGAAACAGAGAGAACTCTACATCCATCCAACAACTGAACATGTTACCACCAAAGTGACATGAAAATGTAAACCTGAGACTGAAGAAGCTTACCACATTCCTTTAAAAAGGAAGAATGTGGCTACTATTACTTCTTCTCCTCTGCCTCCATCACCTCCTCCTGAGTCTCAACCATTGCTAATTTCACCTGCTGACTCACCACCATCATATACTACACCTGATGATCAGGATGAAGGAGACAGTGATCCAACATCTACAGACTCCTGGAGAGAACACTAATTCTCCCACAGGTCTGATCTGACCCTACTGAGCCTTCTCCACCAGACGACAGTGTAGGATATATACAGGTATTAGGTAGAGCTGCTAATTACCATGGGGTCGAGTTACATAAAGAATCCCTAGAACTAGATTTCCTTTTAGAACACTTAGTAGTTCCCAAACTTCCTCGTACACACTTCCCATGCTCAAGGGTATGCTTAGACACGTGGATGACCTTTCCAATGATCCTGTGTGGGCACGTATCATCAACCCTAGGGTAGACAAAAAATATAAATCTGCACCATCGGATCCAGCTTACATCAGGGGGCAGTTACCATTAGATTCTTTAGTCTTTTCTAATGCACGAAAAAGGCTAATTCCCAAATGTCAGGATATGCTACACCCCCAGACAAGGACTCTAAGTTGATAGACTCCTCTGGAGAAAGAGTAGCCTCAAAAGCCACAAACGTTTGGCACATTTCCGAATACCCCAGCACTTTTAGACCGGTACGATAGGGCACATTGGGATGAAATGGAGCAATTTCACAAATTTCTGCCTGATGAGCACCAGTCCAAAGCTCAAGACCTAGGGAGGGATAGCTCATCTCCAACAATTCCATCACGTGCGCCTTAGATGAGGCTAACACTGTAGCCAGAGCCATCAACACCAGCATTCTCTTAAGAAAGCATGCCTGGTTACGCATTTCAGGGTTTAAACCAAAGGTGCAAGCTTCTATCCCTAACACGCCATATAACAAACAGCACCTCTTTGGTCCTGTAGTAGACTCATAGTTTGAAAATATGAAAAAGGACACAGAGGTGGCGAAATCCACGGGAGCCCTTAAGTCCCCTTCAGGTGGAGGTTCCTTTCGGCACCCCTTCAATCGTGATGGGTCCAAGAACACCTCCTCAGACTCTGCCTCTACAACCTACAAAGGGCACAATCAGCCCTCTGATTCTAAGGGTTTCTTCAGAGGGGGCTACAGAGTCAACAATGGCAAGGGTAGAGGAAGAGGTTCCAATTCATGCAACTCCCCCTCTAATACCAAACGGTGACTTCACCACACCTCCTCCCGACCATTTTAACACCTGTCGGGGGGGGCTTCTTTCACAATTCCTACTCGTCTGGCATTCAATAACTACAGACAAATGGATGCCAGAAATTATCTGTCTCTTCTCCTGGTACACTCCTACTAGAAACCTTCGATCTACTGATGCAGGTTTTAATTGCATTTCCAGGATTTGTAAGGCTAGATGGGAGGCAGAAGTCTGTCAAACTGTGCAGCTATTTTATGGAATCAACTGCCTATCTCTGAGATTAATATCTTATAGGCTTCTTTTCAGGAAGGCATTAAAAACACAACTGTTTCCATCTTCGTAAAATCAGTTATAGTTGCTAGGATCCCCTGTCTCACCTTTTAGCGCCAAGACACCTCGGCATTCGAGCGCTCTATAAAACTATAACATATCATATATCAGAACAGTCTTCCAAACATTACTCCAAGTTGACAAACTGTCACCCGACCACTTACCCTCCTCAACCAAGAGGTTCAGTCTCTTTTTTTAAATTTTTTTTAAAGGAGCTATAGAGCCTGTACCACTACAATACCACACGTCGGGCATCTACTCCTTCCTTTTTCTCATACCTTAAAAGGACGGTTCTCTCAGACCTATCTTGTACCTTGGAGAATTGAATCTTTACATACAATCAGACCATTTTCACATGGTAACACTTCAACAAGTGCTCCCACTCCTACAACAGGGTGACTTTCTGTCTACTCTAGACTTAAAGGACGTGTAATTCCATATTACAATACATCCCGCTCATCGCAAATTTCTCAGCTTTGTGGTAGCGGGCCGTCATTACCAGTTCAAGGTACTCCTGTTCTGAGTCACCACTGCTCCCACAGTCTTTACAAAGTGTCTGACATTAGTCGCCTCTCACCTGAGAAGACAACACATTCCTGTCTGCCCCTACTTGGACGACTGGCTCATCAAAGCCAGTATGTATCCAAAGCGTCTCCAACACAATCACAGGACACTACAGTTACTGCACCAACTGGAGTTTACAGTCAATATGTTGAATTTACATCTTCAACCTTCCAACACTCAAAACTATCTAGGAGCCACTTAAGAAACTCAAAGGGCTTTAGCTTTTCCCAATTCAGCCAGAATTTGCAATTTTCAGGCTCTAGTTCTCCAGTTTCAGCCCACTCACTCGCTACCAGCTCGAGTGTATGCAGCTGCTCGGAATGATGGAGTTTTGTATCACGATTGTACCCCATGCCAGGCTTCACATGCGTACCCTCCAGGAATACTTAGCAAGTCAGTGGAACCAATCACAGGGTCTTTTAACCGATCTAGTGTTGGTGAGCGGCCATACTCATCGCTCTCTGCAATGGTAGAACCCACAAAATTGATCAAAGGGACGGCACTTCATAGATCCAGTTCCACAGACCATGCTAAAATCAAACTCAGCCCTCACTGGTTGCGAGTGCAAAAAAATCTCCACATAAACCATCTTGAGCTGCTAGCAGTGTTCCTAGCTCTCAAAGCATTTCAGACTCACCTGGTCGGCAAAGCTGTCCTAGTTTGTACTGACAACATGACAGCAATGTATTATATACACTCTCCAACTGTGGCATTTGGCTCAAGACATTTGCAAGTGGGCGATTCACCACATAATCTATCTCCTAGCAGAACACCTCCCAGGAGTGAACAATCAGATTGTCGATCTTCTCAGCAGACCGAGATAGCAAATCTACTAATGGAAACTTAACCCTCAAGTTCTCCTCCCATACTTTCAAAGTTGGGGAGTCCCTGAACTAGACCTTTTTGCCACACACCAAAATGCCCAAACTTCGCCTCCAGGTACTCACACCCGCTCTCCAAAGGCAATGCACTATGGATGAACTGGTCAGGGATATTTGCCTACGCTTTTGCGCCTCTCCCACTCATTCCATTAGTGGTTCAGAAACTCAGGCAAACATCCCTCACAGTGATCCTAGTAGCTCCCACATGGGCCCATCAACCTTGGTTCACAACCCTGTTGGAGCAGTCACTAGTTCCCCATCAAAAACTGCACCTCACATCCAGTCTCCTCACACAGAGCCATGGAGAAATCAGACACCCAGATCCTAAACAACTGAACCTCTCGATCTGGCTCCCGAAATCATAGAGTTTGGTTATTTAAATCTGCCACCAGACAGTATGAACATCATTACAGAGGCCAGAAGACCTACTACAAGAACCTGTTACGCAGCTAAATGGAAAGATTTTGTTATCTATTGCAATAATAACAACATCTATCCTCTTGATGCTTCAATACAAAATATAATTTGTTATCTCTTACACTTGCAGCACTCTGGGTCAGCTTACACTTCTATCCAACTATATCTCACTGCAATAGCTGCATATCTACAAAAAAGGCAACACTTATCTCTTTTTAGAGTGCCAGTAATCAAAGATTTCATAGAAGGACATAAGAGTTATCCCACCAAGACTTCCACTTGTCCCAGTGTGGAATCTTAACCTAGTCCTCACACGAATGGGCCCACTTTTTGAACCCATGCATAAATGTGAACTACAGTTTCTCTCCTGGAATACTGCTTTCATCATTGCAATCACTTCACTGAGGAGAGTGAGTAAACTACAGGCACTAACCATAGAGGAACCTTTTTTTCCAACTTCAGGGACAAAGTGGTTCTTCGTACCAACACCAAGTTTCTACGTAAGGTAGTTTCTGCCTTTCATGTCAATCAGTCGCATAAGTTACCTGTATTCTTTTCTCAACCTGATTCAGTGGCAGAACAAGCTCTATACACCTTAGTTGTTTGAAGAGCCCTTTTATATTACATCAAAAGGAAAAAAAAATGTAAAACTAAAAAACTTTTTGTTGATTTTGCTCCACCACACAAGGGCAATCCCATGTTCAAGTCGGGTATTGCCAGATGGATTGTTAAATGCATTCAAATTTGTTATGCAAAAGCAAAGCAAACTTTAACAATATCCCTAAGAGCACATTCCACTTGCAAAATAGGGGCTACTAAGGCTTTCTTAGGAAACCTTCTCATAGTTAACATTTGGAAAGCTGCATCTTGATATACACCAAATACTATTGTGTACATGTGTTAGTGAGACAACAAGCTAATGTGGGCCAGGCAGCACTTGGAACACTCTTTCAGACAACTCCAACAGCTACTGGTTAGCCACCACTTTCGGAGAATACTGCTGTATAATCAATGCAAAGCATGTGATGTACAGCTCACATGCCTCGAACGGATAATGTTACTTACCCAGTAAGCATCTGTTCATGGCATGTAGACCTTTATATTCACATGCGCCCACCCGCCTTCCCAGGTAGCTGTAGCAGTTCTCTCTCTTACTTTATATACATACGCATGGAAATCTCTATTCTTTACTTACTAACTCAATTCTCACCATTTCCGGTAAAACAATCGAACAATGGAGTTGATACCCACGCGCACTATCACCGAAAGCAGCAGTCACCTACCTCTTGACTGGAAAGACTTCTTCGAAGAAAAACAACTTGCGAACATCCAGACTCAACACAAGATGGCAGGAGTGTGCAAAGCATGTGAATCTACAGCTCTACATTAGGCCTGGGTGTTAAATTCTGTTCTGTTCGCAGAATTTGCGGAATTTGGGTCATTTTGCGTTCCGTGGAGAACGCGAAATTGCCCAAAATTCTGCGTTCCGCGACTTTGCAAAATGTTTTGCTTGTTAGCGTTCACAAAAGCGTGTTCGAGATATTTCCCCCTGAGCACGCAAACAGCGATTGCGAACAGTAAAAACGCATTGCGAACAAACAATTCCGCGTGCTCGCAGAATTTCTGCGTGTTCGCTGAGATTTTTTACCGTTTTGCGGAGACTTGTGTAACGCGATTCCGCAAATTCCTCCCATCCCTATTCTACATGCCAAGAACAGATGCTTACCGGGTAAGTAAAATCCTTTCAGTTTGTCACAATTTACTAAACAAATTAAATCAGCCAACATTCACTAGCTCTGGTCGAAAAACAAAAATCGCCTTGTGTGGTACCCAGGTTAGCAGCAGTAACTTGGAGTAAACCTTTTTTTGTAAGAGTTATCTGTCTCACATTGTCTTGGAGGAATTGGGAACCACTTCACCTTGCAACAAACTGCCTAAGTTCTCTGTATGCTCAGTTTGATGTAGTTTTCCCACAATATCTCAGCAGGGTTGAGGTCTTGACTGTGACTTGGCAATTCTAAAATCCTAATTCATTTATTTATCCGCCACTCAGTCCTAGATTTATTCGTGTTTTCAAATCCTGGTCCTGTTGCACAATCCACTTTCACCAAACCGTTAGTTGTTGGACAGATGATCGCTATCTTTCCTGTAGAATGCATTGTATAGGGAGGTATTCACAGGGGACTCTATGATTAAGATGTCCTGAAACTATGGTTAGCAGGCCCAACTCATCACCCCCTCCACCCATCCCTAACGTTAGGTAGTAGGTTCTTGTGGTGATACACGTTTGGTTATCTTAAAACATGTTATTGTGAATTACAGCCAAACAACTCCTCTTTGAAACAACGTTTTTTGGACAGATGAGGCATGACATCTTTTGATTCCTTCAATTTCTGTTTTGTAAACCTAAGCTATACAGCAATGTTCTTCTGGGAGAGTAAGGGTTTTCTCCTGGCTACCCTTCACAAAAGTTGCACACTCCCTCCTGGAGCTACCATGCAGTTTTGCAAGCTTGTTGCTGCCCATGAATAGTAGCACCAGGATGCACCACTGCGAGTGGCAGTGCACTTCATACATTTCAAATTAATTCATTCAGGAGTCCCATGCCATAGTGTATCCTGCAAAAAGTTAATTGCCGACCTAATCTATTTGATTGTCTGATCAGGGCTTTCTTATAACATTTTGCTGCATCTAACTTATCCTTTGTACTTCAGACCTTATTCAATATGATCTTAACCATAGACTTTATTTTCCTACACCATTTGAAGAATACATAATCCTTGTGCTAGCTTAGACTGCCCACTAGAGTGAGCTAGCCTCTGCAAGAGATCCATAATAAGAGACACTGGCTGTCTTCCTCCAAGATGAATTGTTAGTTTGCCTGTTGTCTATGCTGCCAAACCTCCTTGCATTATGCCTCTGAGTAGGGCATTGGGATGTTGGAACGCCTGTCCTAGTTTCTCCTTAATACTAGGGGTGTTGATCACATGCTCCCAACCTTTGTGTGCAAAACAACAACGTTTTGAATTGGTTTGTGGCCCGGGGCAATATAGGAACTACAAAAGCATTTTGTGACCTGAGCAATACATCTTTGTAAATATGTTTGAGTCTTCCTGCCCTCAAAAGCGTGATCACCAATATTAACCCTGCTAATTATTAACATTATTTAACCTACACCAGTTCTCCTGGTCTTCACTAGCTGGTAACAGATGCCTCCCATGGCATTTTCTTATGATGTCTCTTTTCGTGAATGTGTTTATCCTGAGGATAGACCACTTTGTGAGAAGCCCATGGACAAGAAGCTTTGTGTCCACTGTACATGGCATTGTTCTAATCCATTTCACAACTAAGTGCAAGAGATTTGGCAACCTGTATATGTAGGGAACCCAGACTCCTGTAGCTGGTTTCATAATCAAATGCCAGAAAGGTTTACCCACACCTTTAACACTTGTCTTCCACACCCCTTTCCCACACACTGATAGAGAGAAGCCGATGTTGCTTGATTATCCAACTTTCTCAAAACAGTCTTTGTTGTTTGATCTAGTTATTTCACCCTAAGTGGGAAACGTTCTATCCTCCCAAACCTGCCACCCCTTCCTCAAGTAGAAACTGTTGGCAGTTTGCAACTGGAGGATACTCCACCACTCCCTACAACTGCTCAATCTAAGCATATGGTTCCTAAAGTGTTGCCTAGAACACATCTGACCTTGCCACTGAAAATCAAGATATTCTTGTGACTGCCAGGAAGAAAGTGACTAGGCTCCAGTAGCTTAGCAAGTGGCTGAGTTTCTGCCATTGAGCTTTTCCATGATGCGCTGATGATAATCATTTGGTAGTGGGCATTCAAGTTGCTGCCTTGAAAATAAAGTTATGCTTCCATCCTCCTGCAGTACCCTTTCCATCTAGGAGCCCATCAAATACCACCCAATTGGGTTTTTATCTCTTTCATCTTTTCATGTTGTCTTCAAAGAGGTGTGATTCTGAACTTCATGCTGGCCTGCCATTTTGAACCACAAGCATTGTGTGACTCAAAATAAAATTCTATCTTAATTAACACTTTGTATTCTTTCCTCAACAAGATTCTTCATAATTTTGATAGGCATACATTTAATGTTTGTCTTGATAGGACCAACACTCACTTCAATCTGACCAGCTTCTTGTCAACAGTGGTGGTGTGGTAAGCAAGGTATCCTTAAATGACACCAATGACAGATGTGTATGTCTCAATGTAATTCCTTATAGCAGAGGTCTTCTTTTCCCATCGTTTGTTCTATTCTCAATCTGAGGTATCACAGCTTCAGTTATGTATTACAGGAATGTGTTTCTCTGAGATTAGTCATGGCTGCTATGTTGGAGGCACACTCCTACTCCCATGCCACGTACAGCCATCTCTTCTTTGTTTTCTGTGAAATCTACCCATTAGGTTAAGGGTATAAAAGAAGCAGAACGTGGTCTAAAGATATTGTATCTCTTTGAACACTTAGGGCCTGTTTACTATGCCGGTCAAGCCAACTTCTGCAGTCCCACTCGTCAGAAGTGGTTTGCCCGACCATTGAAAGACTGCTGACTCAGTCTTTCTCCGACCGGGTGGTCAGAGTAAAACAGCATCCACAGGGCAGTACAGGGATTTCCAACCGCTGTGCGGATCACGGTGTGTGTTTCTGACGATTCCGCTAGGCGTGCAGCAGCATTAACGTATAAAATAAAACCTGCTTCTCAGAAAATGCACAATGTGATGACTTGGGGTTGTGTATTCACTTCAGCTAATGCCTTCTATCTAATTTCTTGGAAGAAAGAACACCTTTTCGTCAGTGTATGCCATAGAGTTCAAACATCGAAACCGTAAATACAGAACCCAATTTCGAAAGTTACAATTGACCATTTAAAGTAAACAAAAAGGATAACCTTAAGCTTTGTCATATGATACAGCGTTCATCTTCAATCAGAGGGGTTACAGGAGAGGCTTCTTGTCTGCAGTGGCAGCTAGTGACATTTGAAAGTAGTGGGGTGTGAAAGTTTGGTATGGCTTTTATGTAGTGAGCAACACAAGCAAGCTTAATGGACCAACATAGGGTCCAGGCTGGGTCCTCCTCCAGAGAAAACATTTTTTAAAAAGATTAGCAAATGGTGCCTTTTAAAGTAAATTAATTTAGTAATAAAGCATGACTTATAAAGCAGTGGGAATGTATAGTCTTGAAAAATTAAACACATTAAAAACTGCCCTATATCTTACTGCATTAATATGTTACACAATTACTGTAATATCCAAATTGTACAATGTAACCGCTTCAGCCTTTTAAAGTGTGTGCTTGTCCAGTATCTTGCTCTGCATGAAGCATCAACTTTGGAAATAAAATGCTTTAACCATGCTTCGGGAAGGACCCATAGCTGCTGACTGCAATCAGTCCTATAGAAATATGTGAAGACGGGTCTTTAAGTGGGATGAAAAATGTGGGGGCAATATAAAAGGGAACATGTAAAATCAATTTCTGTGATTCCCATAGTGTGCTATCCAACCGGTATTTTGGGTTCTTTCTGAGATGTAAATGCATCCATATCTATAACACAACAGCTGACCTACAACTAAAACCTGTCCGTACAATTGGATTTGTCTGTGGGTGTTAGTTGTTTAAGATAAATGAGTAATAATAAGGATTTCTTATGAATAATTACCCTTGAACATGTTTCAGTTCTGAAATTTCAATAGTATTGAGGCCTGTGGAAGGAGTTTTGGCCACCCGTTATGTGCGCTTTTTTAGATATGTATGCACTTTTTCTCGGCACATCTCGCCAACCGCACGTCTTCAACCACTTCTCTTTCATCTTCAGCACCCTCTTTTCCTCCCATCTCCCTCACTTCACCACTTCCAAATATACACTGAACTCACTCACATTTAAGCAATGCATTTCCTTTTGCTTTTGGCCTGTAAATATTTTGCCCTCTGTGCACCCCCTTCACACACATTTCCACAGAATTGCAATACCATATGGAATACATGACCATTATTCTTTGTGCTCTGCAGAGAGGCCAACCGACTGACTGTTTTGGCTTCAGTGTCAGAGCTCTTAATCAAAGCCCCTCATAAGCACCTGGCACGTCTAAAAGTATGCACGGAAAAAAAATACAGAAACACAACATGATTAAATAGCTAACTCTTGAGGTATGAAAGATTAAGTAAAATGTGAAATAGGAGGGAATAAATGACATGCATTGCCTTAACGATTTTAACACTCCTTGTAAATCAATCCATGTTTTTGACATTAATCTTACCGGCATCAAGATAGGGCCAGTTTTAATGTCGTACAGCAGATAACGGTCTACTGTAAGCGCATATCTCTTGCATTGCGCTTACTCTTCTATTTGGATCAACTTCAAAAGGGAGCAAGACCCTGACATGTTCGTCTTTTGAATCAATTTAATTTTGCGGGTGAAGAAATGCAGCAGCTCCACTTCTAACGGGACTAATGATGTACAGCCAGGGCCTGGGGTGTCGGAGTGGGGAAGGTTAGCGTGACCATGGGTCTCAGCACAATATACATAACAGAAGATTAGCATTCTAACACTTGCCTTTACAGAGAACAATGCAGTGGCACCAAAACACACATGCTTGCATCCACTCCTATGTGACGAATGGGAACGGGTTTGCGTCAAATTGTGCTCTGATGTCCTTCGGGGTCACGTTCGCGCTGTATAAAACTTTATAAATAAATAAGAGCAAGATGGCGCAGGCAGCCAGGAACAGACAGCCCAGACTTAAATATATCTATTTGTTTAGGGAGACGGTTGTATCTCAAAATAAATCGATCTATTCAATATTTGTGCAGTAATGTGTAAGAATTTCAGGGGGTGGGGCGTGCAGCTCCAGAGCCCTAATTGATGAAACTGCACCTGCCCTGCTCGTCTGTCTGTCACACATAGACTCTGTTGCTAACCCAATTTGCATCCCCTTCAGTGGAAGAATGAAGCAGAATCACATATCTTTTACTTTTACTGGTGACTTCAGTCCCACCCACCTCCAATTCCAACCCCGGTTGTGCGAGGCACACATTTGTGTAACCACCAGTTCCCTATCTTCAGCATCTTGTTGCCATGAAATCACACAACCTTCTTGCATGCACATGGTGTGGGTTTTTGCCCATCTGGATGACTAGAGAAGTGCAGTGGGGCCCTAGAAATGTTTGGGTCTAGCCCTAGGTGGAAAGTAAGGAGGTGTACATCTCTGCATTATCACTGAATTGTACCGGCCCTTGATCTTTGGGCCTGTGCTTCTTCCCTTATCAGCCCCTCTCTCCTTTAGGCCAGCAGCAGTGCTTGGTACGTGCATTACTTTAAATGTCCATCATATAAAGCAACCGTACCACCGAGGGGAGCGGTTGTAGTTCTCATACTTTTTCATATTTCCGGTGTCATGCTGGTTAGCGCACTTCTGAACAGACTTCTATTCAATCAGAAAACCTACAGTCTTCTATGGGTACCAGGGCCGTAGTGCAGGCCCCTGCAGCGCAGGTGGTCCGTAACCCTCCAGGGGCCCCACCTTCAAAAGGTTCCCCATCCCCAGCCGAAGGTCCAAGAAATCCTGTGAGATATAGGAGGCTCAGGGGCTCCTTATCACATTCTGCAGCCCCCCCCCCATCAATTTATGTTACGCCACTGATGGATACATTCACTGTTTGATTATACAGTATTGCAATTGGGGAACAGTCCCTGCTTGATTTGTGCAAATATTTGAAGGGGCTCAGCACTAGCACCTATTTTTTTAACACAGCCATATTTTGAGGATATTCTGCCACATGCTATAGGTCAGTTTTGTACATAATATACATTGGCAGTGCAGCATATTTAACAATCCAATGTGCATTGCAAACATGACACCAGTGCACGCAGGCCATTTTTAATCCTATTGGTGACCTGGATAGTCCGAATTGTCACATTTGTAAAGTGTAATTGTTAGCGGGTAGAGTTGGTGCTGCCTGGAACAGTGGATGGGACAAGTTGCAGCGCCCTTCTAAGAAATATCTTGGGCCAAATACTTTTTTTTTTTTTTTTTCTTAACGAATTGAGCACTGGGGACAGTCCAAGGAATGGAGGAAAAGTTATCGGGTAGCTGTACTCCTGAATCTTCATGGTTTTTCCACCATGAGGAGCACGCCCTACTCTACTCTAGGTTGAATAAAGTCCATATTTAGTTATTGTAATCGTAACATTATGATCATGGCATTTGAAAGTGTACCAGGCTGGCCAGGGATGAACTGACAAAACATATAGCCATTTAACCAGGGCTTACATAGTGGCCCATTTCTGCCCTTTGCTGACTGGAAAAGATTGCCACATGTTGGATCAGCAAGACTGTCATGGAAGTGTTCTTTGTGACACGGGATAAAGCAACACACTGGAAGCTGCTGTATACCATTGGTGCTCACGGCTCACATGCTATTTCATTCTTATTCAGTAAATATGCTACCAACTTAATACTTGTGATTCTATGTCTGGACCGGAGGCTCCGATTATGCTTTTCTTTCTCCGCTTTATTCACAACATAGATTTCACAGCAGCCAGAAAAGCAGTATAAATGATTTTATCCCCACAACATAGGGAAAAAAGTTAATTTAATCCAAGAAAAAACAAATCCAGTCTGCGTTCAGACTGCAAAACTAGGTCCAAAGGGCATGAAGTATCACAGTGTCTATAACCAACAGAAGGCTCCTCCACTTTAGGTATCCTTCCTCTTTCTTTGCTGCTTCGCTGCCAGCTAAGTCACATTTTTCTCTCTAGTTGAATTGATGTTATAATGTCTTGTTAAGGGTATTTATGGCCCGGAGCACTGATACTCTGAAAGCGGACTGTGCCCCGGACATTTCTTTGCAAGCTATGTTGTTATTGCTGTGTTAGTTTTTCACTTTCAGCTCCCCTGCGGCCGCGGGTGCGTTCTCGGTCCTAACGCGGCCGCCTCCATTAGCGAGGTGCTTCCTAGGCCCACTAGAGGGAGCTTGCGCGTCTCCTTGCTCCTGCAGCGCTGTCTCCTCAGAAGAGGAGCCGCGCTGCAAGAGCTGGTTGACCGCGAGCCTTATCCCCTGCTGCCACACCATAACTACCTGAGGGGTCCGTATATCCAGCATTTTCACTACCATACGCCCCGGCGAGAGTCAGTATTGCGGTTCGGCCCGGTTGATAGCTTTAGGGCATTTTGCACATTTGTGCGCGTGCTGGGTGGCGATTAGACCCAGTCAGCTCGCTGAGGGTCAGCGCACATTTGGAGGCCCGTGCAATTTCTATAGCGGTTTTCTCCGCACTCTATCTCTGCAGTCCTCTGGTCTGCCCACATTTGTTCTGGTTTTTCAAGGCTGCATAATAGTGAAGCTAGCGCTTCAGCATCCACACTGTGAAGTGGTCTTTGCCCTGCTGGGTTCAATTTTTACTTTGGTGTTAATTGTGTGACCTGACACCATGGGCCAGAAAGGGTACTATAAGGAGGAGGAAGTGCAACAATACCTCCCATATGATGAGGGCTTTATGGACGCTGTGGACACCTCAATTTACAGGTATGTAAATGAGGTTGTGGGTCCTATGGATCAGCGCCTGTCCGATCGTATTGTTAAGGAGTGCGCAAAGTTGGCGCAAGCGCACTTGAGTTGAGAACCCCGGGCCCTGTTCTTGATCCCACCCCCAAGGGTCCGTCCCCCCTACCCCCAGAGGAGTTGTGCTGAGGGGGGTCTCAGGGGAGGCGCAAGAGGTGGACAAAGACGCTTTTGAGTGCCTCAGAAGTGCTTTTCTGGCTAAGGCGGTTGCGCCCCCCCCTTTGTCAGGTTAGCAAAGGATACAAGCTGAATTCCACGGAAGCGAAGATTAATCCTCCTAACTTCCAAAAAACAGTGACAGGAATGCACAGAGATAAACACTCCTGTCAGCTGTTCCCTAAAAGTATGGGGGAAAAACCCAAGGAGTGTCCACCACTTTCCCCATACGAAGGGGGGGGGGGAACAGGCAGGAGTACGATGGTGTGTCAGGCAGGATCGCGCTGCAATAAAACAGGGCATGTGATGTACTAATAAACAGTCTATGACTCAACTCTATAGTTTACATTGATATGTGTTTAAGTAAGTAGTCTCACTTACCCCAGTGAAGTCCAATGGTGCCTTAACGGAAGTCGTTAGCAGGCAAGATGCACCTGTGAATACTGGTGCTCGGTAACCTTGGGCAGGGTCTTAAAAGGACGCGCATTCACACCATACACTCAAAAAAAGAAAAAAGGGGGGGTTGGATTTGAGGTGTGCTGGCCGGCTCTCCAGGGGGGGGGGGAAGAAGAGCGGAGCAGCCACACACTCAAGAGGAGTGCCACCCGGTCCAGGAAGGGAGTCCCAGGCGGAGCGCGCACTCTCACAACAGGACGGAAAACAAAAACAATAAACAGCTATGACCATCCGGTCAACTCACGGGTTAAAAACAGCAAGGAACAAGATGAGCCGTGACAATAACCCGGCTGAATACCCACTAGGGCACTTGAGGGTTGATCACTAGAGCCTCCCAGCGAGGAGGAGGAAATATGAGACCCAAAACGCCGTCTATGTCGGGAACTCTGGCGAGGGGGTCTAAAGTGCAAGGGAACAAAAAAGGAGGTTGGGCAGGAGCGGTCGATGTATCCCAAAGCGTTTTCCGAGTGAAGGTTGAGCACCCTTCCTGCCTCAGGGCCTACTCCTTTTCCACTGACCACCCATCCTCTGACTGGCATACGCCAGCAGATACTGATGACTACGAGGGGACTTTGCGGTCTTGGCGCCAGGCCAGTTCTTCTACCTCATTGCCACAGGATAGTTCAGGGATGCTGGGCCCAGATGAAATAATCCATCCCCGGTCGCCAGCCTGGGCGCCTGGGGAAAAGATGGTCAAATTTGTGGAGGATCGCCTCCCCAAGCCCCTGGAAAAGGAGGCTGTAGTAAGTAGGTCGGAGACGGCGTAATTGAAGAGAGGATTTATTGTAACAGGTGCTGCGCAGCAGCTCACAGCCAAGCAGGTAACCAACTGTGTACAGTCATTTGAAATGCATTCCAAATGGAACAGAGGGGACAGAGGAAGGAACAGAGAGGACAGGGGTTCCAGAAAGACTAGAAAGAGAACATAGGCAAAAGCATAGGCAAAACACTACATTATCCTCTCCTCTTCAAAACAGAAAAGAAAGAAAGAAAGACAGAAAAGTTAAGGAAGAGGAAAGAAAACATCAGTGAAATCTTGCGGGAACAAAGCGAGAACGAACACTCCTACGAGGTTGAAAAGGAACAGCAGATGTTGAAGGCAAAACAGGAGTGTCTTGAGAAAAGGGGTGATTGACAATAGGTTCACCAGGTTGAAAAGGAACAGCAGATGTAGAAGGCAAAACAGAAGAAGGGTGATTAACAATAGGTTCACCCACTTTGACAATTCTGGCAGCATTCCACCAATTCTTCATATTGACTCTAACTGAATTACCACAAACTTTGTCAATAACAAAAGGTTCGGAAAACTTGGGACTACCTTTAGTTGAGTGAGTAGGTAACTTTACTCGAATTCTCTCACCCACCTTGAAAGGTTGAGAAGAAACTTTCTTCCTGGAGTCAAAATCATTTTTCTGCTTAGACTGAGCATACATCACATTGGACCTAGCAACTTCATCTACATTGTCAAGGGAATTAAGTTTAACCCAACGTGACATCCATCCAGGACAAACCTTTGAACAAGGTTTCCTCCCACGCAACAACTCAAAGGGGGATACTTTGGTGGAGGAGTGAGGAGTGGTACGATAGAACCACAACATGGATCTAACAGCGTTGGGAACATGACAGTGCTGAGCAATGGCCCACTGAATACAATTGTTGAGAACCCTGTTCATACGCTCAACAAGACCGTTTGTCTGGGGGTGATAGAGAGCACTCCTCAAATGATCAATACCACTTTGACAAATAAAAGAATTAAATTCCTGACTAATGAATTGAGTACCGTTGTCACTTACAATAGATGAAAGAAAGCCTTCCCGCAAAAACAAGTCCTTGAGAAAATCGATCACATTCTTGGAATTAGCCTCACTAACAAAACGGACCTCCGGCCATTTTGAGTAATAGTCAACAGCCACTATGACAAACCTTGAAGAGGAGGGAAGCAAATAGAAAGGACCTACCAAATCAATGCCTATTTTTTCCCACAGCCTATCAGGAAAAGAAATTGGTTGAAGGGGAGGAGAACGTATTTTCAAACATTTCTCAGCACTAGAACAGACAACACATTCCTCAACCACAGTATCAATCTCTTGATCCATCTTGGGCCACCAGTAATGCTCTCTAACTCTTCTTTTGGTTAAGGTCTTGCCTAGGTGCCCCTCATGTGCCCCTTTAATGATTCTGATTCTGAGATCACTGGGGGGAATGAGTCTATCGCCACGCATGAGAAGACCACCCTCAATGGAGAGTTCATCAGAAATTTTAACAAAGGTTTGAAGAGAAACATGAACATTACTCTCCCTTGGCCATCCATCTCTAACATACCTAGTAACCTCATTGAGAAGAACATCCTTGGACAAATGCTCCCTCCATTCTGCCTCACTAATGGAACGCATATCATCCATGCCAACAAAAGCAACAAAGCAATCCTCCTCATCATAATCCTCCTCCAAATCACCATCACAATCAGCGTCAACAGGATTCCTTGAGAAATAATCAGCTCTAATGTTACAGCTACCTGGTATGTAGCTAACCTCAAAGTCATATTGGAGTAATTTGGTAGAAAGTCTGGCGATCCTGGGAGAATGTTCCTTAATGCAGTCACCTGTAAGGATAGAGACTAAAGGACTGTGATCCGTCCTCAAACGGAAATGATTGCCCCAGATGTAAGGATTGAATTTTCTAATTGCCCACCAACAGTCTAGGAGTTCCTTTTCAATTACAGCAAAATTGGATTCAGCTCCACGTAGAACTCTCGAAGCGTAACCTAGGGTCTGCTCAACACCACCAATTTCCTGAGTGAGAACGGCCCCCAAACCAAACCCACTAGCATCCACAGTGATGGTGCACATAACATTGGGATTAAAGGGTTTCAAAACTTTAGAGCCAACCAACTCTTGTTTGATCCAGGCAAAAACTTTTTCGCAATTGGAATCCCGCAAAAAAGGAACTTCCTTCTTAAGCATGTTAGACAAAGGTTGAACCTTGGAGGCATAGTCGTGTATGAACCTGGCATAAAACTCGCAAAGTCCAATGAAAGACTTTAAAGCAGTTTTGTCTTTAGGTGAGGGACTATCAACAATGGCTTTAACTAGGCCAGGTCTAGGTTCCACACCATTCTCAGACAACACATGACCGAGCTACTCCACTTTCCGTACCCTAAAAACACATTTTTCTTTCTTCAAAACCACGCCAGCATTTCCCAAAGCTTTTAATACTTCCCTCAAGATTACATCATGGCTATCACAGGTTTTACCATGAATAAGTACATCGTCCTGGAAAACGACGACTCCACTGATACCTTTCAAGATGTTGGTCATGATCCTCTGGAAAACTGCCGCCGCAGAGGCTAACCCAAAGGGCATACGGCAGTACTGAAAAGAACCAATGGGGGATACAAAGGCAGTGAAATGTCTGGAGGCAGGATCAAGAACAACTTGGTGGTACGCAGAAGCCAAATCTAGCTTGCTGAACCACTTGGAACCATCAATAAGCGAAAGCATATCAGGAATTTTAGGGAGGGGAAAGGAGTCCACCCAGATGTTCTTATTTAAACTGCGCAAATCGACACAGACACGAAGTTCCCCATTTTTCTTTTTAGCGACCACCAAGGGAGAAAGCCATAAGGAGGACTCAATGGGTTCAATGATCCCCTTGCTGCAAAGGCCAAACAACTCTGACTCAAGTTGATCTCTCACACTGAACGGGACATTTCTGAGCTTATGTTTGATAGGAATGGTATTGTCCTTGACACGAATGTGTGCGTAAACCCTTTTACTTCCCCCAACTTATTACTAAAAACGGAAGGAAAATCTTTGACTAAGGTGTTGACGAAATCATCACTTAGGATGGAGAGATCATTACTTGGGGAGGACTGGTCATCAATTTGTACAACAGAAATGGAGACAGGATCTTTAGGACCAGGGCGGAGAACCATCTTAAACAGACCTTGATGGAACCAGCCGAGGATATTAAGGCCTTTGATTGAAACATACACTTTGCCAAACATTTTCCTTCCTCTGAATTCAATGGAATCCTCAAAATAACCTTTAAGTTTAATTCTTCTACCCTCATAGTTAAGAGGAGACCTGTCAGGAGGAAAAAGTTTGCGATCACCCCAAACTTCTCCAAAGAGTTCCTGAGTAAGCATTGTTATCCTAGCTCCTGAGTCTACAAGTAAGCAAACCATTTTATCACCAATACCAATGTCAATATATGGATCGACACATTCACACTCAGGATCATCAGCACTAACACCAACAACAGCAACCATATCTCTTAAATCATCCTGAATGTTGGTATCATCTAGGTTGCAGTCAGAAACCTAGGCAACAGAAGTAGGATTGTAGTTATTGTTCCACTGTTTGTTGGGCTGGGAAAGAGAAGACCCTCTTTTTACACTTTGGCAGACTTTGGCGAAATGGCCTAACTTACCACATAATCTACAATTGATATTTCTAGCCGGACAGGGACGTCCAGACTTAGAGTGAGGAAAATTTCCACATTTGAAACAGATATTCGTTTGCTTGAAGAATTTGTTGTCAGTGCGACCAGAAGCATTAGTCTTATTGTCAACAACTTTTACAGCACCCACAACAGTTTCTTCTTTACTAAAAGATGTGGCAAGTTTTACATCAAGCTCTTTTACAGAAAGCTTGGGAAACTCAATACTTTTAGCCACACATACAGTTTCTTCAAGAGAGGGATTACCTAAGGAGAGCAACTTTTGTTGAATACTCTTATCTAAACATTTACAAATGTACTGATCTCTAATCATTTGATCTCTGAAATTTTCAAATTCACACTCCGCACTAAGTATTCTAAGTGCAGAGATGAAATCTTCAACCTTTTCACCTTGTTTCTGTTTACGTTTGTAGAATTTATGTCTGACGACAACTATACTGGGTTTGATATCAAAACGTAACTCAAGGAGTTTAACAGTTTGATAATAGTCATCCAAATCCTCTTCACCTGGAGAAAGAACTAAAGGAGGTAAATGTTCAAAGATTGAGCGACCTTCAAATCCAAGGCTATTCAAAAGAAGATATTTTTTTCTTTCCCCCCTATACCTGGAGGCACCAATGGCACCTAAATAAGTAGTGAAAGCGTCGAACCACTTTTTCCAAGTAATAGGGGGATCACCAGGAAGATCGAGAAAAGGTGGTGGAGGAGAGACTGCTTGTAAACTCATCACTGTAACAGCAGTAACTCAAAAGGATTTAAGAAGATAAGACCAATGACCTTAAGATAACAATTAAACTTAACCTGTGGGAGAAAGAAATGTTAAAACAGTGAGATGATAACAATATTCAGAAACCGTGTTATAAATGAGGAAGAAAAATGAGTTCGTCGTTGAAGAAGATCAAGCAGGAGAAACACAGTACATAACAGCTGCTGTTTACCCAATGACTCCGTTGAAATACGATGCAGAAAACGAAATACGATGCAGAAAACAAACTCAGTACATAACAGATGCTGTTTACCCGATGACTCCGTTGAAGTACGGTGCAGTACACGAAGTTGGGAGATTATGATGGTTCTGTTGAAGGTTGGTGCAGTTCACACAATGCAGTACCACAGTTTGGAGAAACAATACAAAGTTGAACTGATCCACGCAGAGACTTCGTTGAAGTGCGAGATGGTACAAAGTTGGACTGGTCCACGCAGAGAATCCGTTGAAGTGCGTGATGGTTTACACACGTGAAAACAGATTTGCGTGTTCGCGTATGTTTTCAATAAAGCGAAGAAAAAAAATAAGATTCACAAAATGGCGATTGGCGATGCGTTTCACCAGAACAACGCTGCGTTCCAGTGACGTGTCCAATGGCGAAGACGTCACACACTGTACGCTATTCCCAAAATGGCTTTTTACGATGCGCTTCACCGGAACAACGTTGCGTTCCAGTGACGTGATTTGACGTGGATGAGTAGGTTGAATATACGTCAGGATAACAGTAAAGTAAGCAGAGCTGCCACCGCTGGAGGTAACGTAAATTAAAGTACAGTACCTTGTTAAAATTATACTGTGAGAGTATAATGTTCGAAGAGAAGTGCAAATGAGAATGCAACGATTCTCGGAGGGTACTTCAAGGGGTGTTTAAGGGCAGCATGTCCGCGACCCACCTTGGAAGGTAAAGTAGCTTTTACCTCTGAGCTTGACTCCAAGATGGCCACCTTCCTGGCCAAATAAAGATCCCCGTAAAGGCATTGATCGCTCCTGCAGAGTAAGGTTTTGGATGCAATTAGGCCCCTAACGAAAATCCTGGATATGGCGGAGGAGGCAAAGGTGACCGGTTCCACCATATCCCCCGAAGTTTTATCAAACTAGGCACAACGGGCGATTATCTTTTTGGGTAACGCTAATTGTGCCCTATCGACCAAACGACGGCGTTCGCTCCTGATCAAATTGGACCCAAAACGTTGGCCTCCTCAGAGTCAGGGGTGGTGGCTCAAGGGGGCCTCTTCGGTGACCCCTTTGTTAAAGAGCTGGGAAAATTTGTGGCGACTTTCACCTCGTTGGAAAAGACCCAGTCCAACATCAAAAGGGTCTTCCTGCCCCGTTTTTCCCAAGGGGGCGGTCGTGGTAGGGACCGCACGACTGGCCATGGCGGACAGCAGTTTCCGGTAAGGGACAAGTCTCCGGGCGGGGACCGTATGACTCAACCGCAAACTACACGAATTTCTACCTTACCACGGGACAATGCTTCCTAGACTGTGGTGGCTTCAAAAACAACACATGCAGCAGTGATACCAACTGTGCTATACCGGCATCTCAGGTCTGTATCTGGGGCCGGCTAGCGGCCTTCCAGGGTGCTTGGGCAGATATCACACAAGACGCTTGGGTTTTGCAAACCATCCGGAGGTTTCATATCAAATTTTACGATCTTCCCAGCCAGGAAAGCTTTCCGCGCCGGATCTCCTCCGCTGCCGATGCACAACTGGTCGACGAGGAGGTATCCGAGCAGCTCCGCAAAGGAGCCATTTGTCGTTCAGCTTTGCACCTCAACGGTTTCCTCAGTAACATTTCCTTGGTGGACCAGACCAACGGGGGTCATCGTCCAGTAATCAACCTCAAAGAGTTCAATGCGTGGTTGGTTTACCATCTTTTCAAAATGAAGGGGATTCACCTCCCCCAGGACGTCCTTCTATTGGGCAATTGGATGGTCCGGCTGGACCTCAAGGATACATACCTGGTGGTCCCCATCCACCCTCCGCACCGGCGGTTCCTTCAATTTTGCTGGAAGTTGCAGATTTACGAATTTACCACCCTTCCGTTCGGGCTTCCATCGGCCCATAGGTGCTTCACAAAGGTGCTCCATCCAGCGGTTAAATTCTTAAGAAGCCAAGGGATACGTATGATCGTCTATCTGGGCGACATCTTACTCATCGCACAATATCCCAGGCAACTCACTCTTCAGCTACAGTACACTGTTTCCCTTTTGCAGGGGTTGGGCTTCGTCATCAACGGAGACAAATCAGTCTTGTTAGATCTGGGGGTCTCTAGTTGGGAATGGTATTCACCTTTGTCCAAATAGGGACCCTTACTTGCTAACGCCTCTCGTTGGTAGGTAGGCGTCACCCAGAGCAACACTCTAGCCGCTCTCTCTGGTACCTGGCTCTATTTCAGTGGCCAGATGCAAGCGCGCAGCCTGTGAGGGTTACGCACATTTGCTCCTAACTGCTGATTTTTAATTGCTGTTCCTTGTTTTTAAATTGTATCTCTGTCCATGTGCACACTACAATTTTCGTTTTTTAAAACTGCATTTCTGCTTACTTGCACACAAACATTTTAACTCGTATAGAACTTTGTTCTATAAATACATCTTTGCTCAAACTACTTGTGGTGCTTACTTTGGTCTACTGTACCTGTGTTGGTCTTTTGCCCGGTTTCCTTCGATTCTGCTCTTTGTGGTAAGGCCGCTCCTAACTCCCAGCCACTCTAGCTGCACTAACGTCTCTCGTTGGTAGGTAGGCATCACCCAGAGCGACACTCTAGCCTCTCTCTCTGGTCCCTGGCTCTATTTCAGTGGCCAGATGCAAGCATGCCCGCACCAGAGGCAATCCCGTCTGTGCCCGTCCGTGTCCTGACATGCCCAGCTGCAAAAAACTATGGCCAAAACACAAATAAATTAAAGAAGAGAAATACATACACAGCTGCGCAACTTTATAAATATAGTAAATCCACCTTTTCTGAATGCACTGTACGTATTCCCCCACACCTTGGTTTTACTTGCTCCCAATGTAACTTTACATAGGGTCCCATGCGTTCTATAAAAACTATCACCAGAACTGGTCTTCAATCCTTCTCATAGAGACCAGTGAAATGTTTGACCCAGGTGGCTTCGTCTATTGCGATTTCAATACAGTCTGCTTTGCCGACGGTGAAAAAAGGGGCATTGACTGCCTTCCAAAAACTTATATTGTCTTTTTTCTGGGAGGCTGCATGTAAAGTTTCCCAGGCCTCCTGCTTTATGTCCTTTTTTCTACTTTTTACAGCTGCATAATATGCACTTCTAGCGTTTCTAATTTCTATAGTATATTTAGGTACTCTGTTAAGGGCTTTTTTTAAAAGCGGAGTGTGCTTTACTGCATTTTGAATCAAACCATCCCTCAGTTTCATCTTTTTGTCTTATCTGTTCTTGCCCTACCAGGAAATTAGTGATCTCCTCACAGATTTTTGTAAAGGCCAATATAATGGCATCCGGCTCGCTGGTTTCAGTGAGACAGGTCGTGAAATCTTCCTGTCTGCTTTCTATTAATTTTTGAAGGAACTGGGCAGGTTTGATTTCATTCCATTTAATTGTATAGCCATTTCTTTTTGCTAGATTTTCCTTGTGGGCATACAAATTGTTTACCACTCACTCCATGACGATCATTTTTAAATTTCGTGGGCAATAGGGAAAAAATGATTGGGTAGTGGTCACTGATTGCTATTACACCTGTTTTAAAATCAGTCAAGTTATTTGCAAAGCTACTCGAAGCCAGGACATAATCGATTAGGGAATTGCAACCCCTACCATTATATGTATGTTGAAAACTAACCTGCGGTACACATAATTAATTTCCATATCCTAAATCTAATTCAGACATCAAATTATTTAAAAGATTCCCTAAAGGTGTGTCAATAAAATGGGTACAGGGTTCACCATTGACATTCACCAAGCCACATATGTCGGTATTGGCGTATGGGCACAACAAACAGTTGAAGTCCCCCAACCATAAAATGCGATTACCAGTAGGACAATCCCTGTTTGCGTTCAACATAGCTTGTAGCAGGTCCTCGAAGACACTGGACATTTCGCTCTTGGGTATATTATTATAAAAGTTTATAACATTGAAAGTCTCAGACCCATCCCAATTAAGCTCCAACATCTGAAAAAACTTTGAGTCCACAGCAATATTTTTAACCCGAACTTTAGATGTGTTCGAAATATAACAACATAAGACCCCCTTGTTTCTCCCCCCTTAGTGATGGCTCAGCAGGAATTTGAAAAGTGCGATATCAGTGTATGTGCACAGCCTCCCTCTCCCAGGTCTTCTGGAGACAAATTACAGAATATTACGTAGCAAAACTCATGAATAGGGGGTTTTAACTTGATTGAAAGTCCCGCAATATTCCATGTGAGAAATGTTAAGAGCTGCCCCCTCTCCTCAACCTCTAGGACCGGGGGACACAACGGTATGTTGTAAACCCCTAATTGCTCTAGAGGAAGTGTAGCTTGAGGTATTTGGGGTTTCGGTGGAAATACATCCCGTATAGCCCCTATGCTTTTGAAATTAGTCTAACCATGTGGTCGTCAGGGTTGTTGGAATTAATTTTCTTCTGTGGATGAGGGTATTTCTCCGTATCCCTCGCCCCCTCTACGGGCTGGATAATGGTTGGAGATTCTCAACCATTTCCAGAGGGCTAAACCTGTTGTGTAAGGGTAGGAAATTCTCAGAAGATTGGTAGCCCCGGCTCTAGCCTCCCCCACTTCCAGTACCCTGACCCAAGGATGACCATACTGCTGGGGCATCCGGATAAATGGGAGAAAGGAAAAAGAAGGATAAGGGTTTAATTTCTATAATCATTCCTTGATTGAGGTTGTTATTATGCTGACTCCAGGAGCAAATATACTCCACCGTGCGAGGGTCTCTAAAATTAACCAAATCGCAGTCCCCCGGTTACCGTTTTAGGGGTATGTCCCACCCAGGGTAGCCTGCGCACCATCATAATCTCGCATCTCACGTAGGGGGGTAAGGGTCTATTTAGATTGAGCCAGTGCGCAACTTTATTTTTTAAGCACGCAAAGGACTCATGGCTTGGGTTTTTTAGTTCTGGTACACCCGTTAAAACTACCACGTACGGGCTCGATTGAGGGGGGAAAATTACAGGGCGAGCACGCTTGGTTTTTAATGCGGTATGTTCCCCTTCAGCATCTTTTGCTACCAACACAGATGACGTAGGGTCTTTACCCATCGCATTAGGTGTGAATTGTGACACAGGTGGACCACTCATAACACAGGAATTCGTAAGGCTCGGGTGGCTTGCACCACCCTTTAAGTTTGTAATTCGGTGGGTTCTACGTCTGAAGGACCTGCAACTTTATGTGTACTCATTATGTTGCTTTTGGATTTCCCACATGCATTGATACCCTTCACCTCTGATTCTAGCTTAACAAGCTGTTTTTCAATCCCCAATCCGCAATAATTAATCGGAGTTTATGAAGCACTCTTCACTTTTTCCCATAACCTTGACCTGTCTACGCATTCAAAAGCGGTAGAAAAATCAACAAAGACTGTGTAAGCAAATTGACCACATAGAGATCATATTTTTCTAGAACTAATTGAATCCTTGTGATGTTATCGAATTTCAAACTATTGGTCTTAAAACCTGCTTTCGCTATAGGCATTATCTCATTGTCAACCACCATGCTATGGAGATGCTCCAAGATACTTTTAGCGAACTCTTTCTCAACTCTGCCAAATAAGCTGATCTGTCTGGAATTGCTGAAAGGCTTTGAAAGCCCTTTTTATGCAGAGGATCGCCAACACTCCCGTCCGGGAATTCGGAATTACACCATGTTATTTAAATACAAGATACCAGAGAGATGCTTCACTTTTTATTACATTGGAATTTCAAGGGCCCCATAGTTCCTGATGTTCCAGCACCTAGAATAAAACCCTTAAGCTGTGGCAGTTGTGGGAGGGCCGTGAACGCGCCCGGTAATGGAGTGTGCGTAAAATCAACAAAACTAGACATGCATAATCTAGAAAAATATTTTACCCAGATTCGCTCAGTAATTAGATTTGGCATTGAAACAGCCCTATTACCACAAGATTTTGCTATTACCTTCCAGACTTTTTTCGATTTTTTTTTTTTATAGCAGTCACCATAAGTTCAGTCCATTTAAAAACAGACTGACGCATTTTAAGGGCAAGCTTCTGTCTAGTTCTTCTCCTTTTTAGGAGCTATATTATCTTTTCTCTCAGAAGGGAGAAATGTAAGAATTGCCTTCTGATTAATCAGTCAATTTCCCTAGTCTGAATAACTTAAATTGGGCAGTACCTATTATGCAACCTATTCTTGCGTTGTAGGGATTTCTCCCAAAAAGTTCTTCAGATGAGATTTGTATTGTTCAAGAAACTTTTGTTCAGACAGTCATACTGGTAGTTGCTGTTTGTAAACCAACCGGTACATGGCAAATCTCTCTTTTACACACCTGTGGTGACTCATCCCTTTCCTCTCCTCGAAAAATACCTTACCATCCCCCAATATGGTGTAGGATATTGCCAAACCTCCACTCACCAGGTTAATGGCACCTATAAAGCTCGGGTCCAACTGTCCTTCTCGACCAGCAGCTGCAGTAGGCACTCGCTCTCAGGGTCTGGGGTTGGATGAGCAGCTGGAGGCCCCTCAAATTGAGCTCCACTGAAACCCTTGAAGCCAGTGAGTCGAGAAGTTGAATTGAGCACTCTCCTTGGGGCTTCCGTAGTTGTAGCACGTGCTCAAAGAAGATAAATTGTGAGCCGGCCAGCAGGACTGTACAAGGTCACAGAAAGGAGCACTTTTGACAGGAGACTCCGAAAAAACTACAGGCCTCAGTGCCACGCCTAATATACATGAACCTTGAGGGGGGAGGGATAGGAAGGTCGGGAAAGTGAAGTTGCAGCCAATGGCCTCTACCCTGCCCCTTGCCCCACCCCATTAAAAAAAACGTGGCTAACAACTCCTCCACAACAGACTTGGCATAGAGAGTGAATTGTTGCTGCAGGCGTATATGGGCACACAAGTGCTTTTCCTGACATTCTGTGAGGAAGATCTAAAGGATTCTCACGCTGTAGCAAACAAAGACCATCAACATATGCCAGAGTACCAGAATGCGGACATCCAGTATGTGCAGGTACTGGGCACATAACTAGGCTCCAGTCCGCGCACTGTTGGGGCCTGTGCACTACAACCAGCGAAGTGCATGGAGTCAATGGAAGATGCTAGGCACCCATTTAAATGTCCATCCATCAAAAGTGAGCCATTTTGTACTCCATGGTCTCAGAGGGATTTGGAGTGACCACAGCCCTTGGCATGATGTGTTGGAGAGGCTAGTTAATAAAGAGAGGAGGATGTGGGGAGGAGATGGGGCTGGTTGAAGGGGGGGAAAAAGAAATGTATCACTTATATGCACTGCAGAGTCGGAGGTCATCAGTAGAAGGATACATCCTTGGTTCAAATTATTCAGATCGAAATACTCCTTGATGGAACAAACAAAAGTGAAGCTGGAAAGCTATTGAATCAGGATCAGGGAAATGAGAAAGAAAACTAAACTATACAACAATGAGCAAAGGGTTCTATATGTAATCCGTTTGAAGCAATAGGTCTCCAAGCCTGTTGCTGCGACCTAAAAGGAAACGCTGTAAGATAAGCAACTAAATATTGTACAAAATTGGCCCGCCTTTTCTCTTGAAATGAAGAAAATGGATTAAAGTAGGGACAAAATATTCCTTTTGACATAATTCGGAAGTGGTTGTTCATAGTGAATGAGAATTAATACAGAATAGTGTTCATTCCCAGTTGTGGTAATGTATCAGAAGCATATGGGGAGGGAGGGAAAGTGCTTTCTGTGTGTGTCTACTGTCTTCACAAACTCTGTGACGAAGCGTGTGTTTCTATCTTACCTGTCAATTAAAATCTTTCTTTCCTCTCTAAGAACCAGAGTGCACCACATCTCCACAAGCGGAGGAGACGGCAGCAACTGAAGGGGAGAGGCAGCCTGTCCCTGGTGCGGTTCAAATCACTAACTTTGAGACTGTGTGCTTCCGCAAAGACTCGCTCTGAACTGGGCACTAAACATTCTTGCAAGCTTCTGACTGCATGGAAGTTTTCTCTTTTGTGTTCTGTCTGCTCTCTGCTCGACTGAATTCCCAGGCTTTGAAAAGCACGTGCTTACACAAGTTTTCGGCCTACGTGCTATTCTAGAAATGTCCTTGCATCTTTCTGCTGCTTACAGAAGGAACAACGAAGACTGCATGGAGCTTTGCTTTTCTCTTTCATTTCTTGTTTATGTTCACGCTGTCTTTATTTTCTTTGCTAAAAATCAGTTTGTGCATGGGGCTGTAGTTTAATCTTTTCCTAGTAATGCACACGTGCCCTTTCTAACTCACGAATTGTTTATGCAGTAGTTTTCTTTGAAGTGGTACAGCTTCCATATTTCTGTGATGTAAAGGAAGAAACCGTGTGGCTGATTTGCAGCAGCGTTTGTGTGATTTTAATTGATTTTTTTCTTTATCAAGTTTTATTCACCACGAATTTGCCCCAACCACATTACAGCATCATATTACATTACACAAGGTCAGCTTTTTTTTAGGCACAAGAAGATTAAGTGATTTACCCAGAATCGCAGGATGTTGAGCTGATGCTGGGACTCTAATCTGGTTCCTCAGTTCCAAAATTGGCTGCTCTGGCCGTTAGGTCAGCCGTTTCTATACCTTAGAAACCCCCACCCATTGTCCAGCCCCTCTGCATGTTGTATCCAACCTGCCTCAGTATGCTGGTTAATCCTGTCTTCTTCCTGGCTAGTGCTGTTTCCTCCTAGGCTGCAGTGAGAGTTTTTAATTCTCCCTTCCTTGCCTCAGTCTCAGTGAATGGCACATCCTCTCCTGGTTCGCATAGATTTATGCAGATTTGTGGCTGAAATTGCTGGAAGGAGTGCCTTTTGCATTTGGAGAACCATTTGTAATTCTGTCTTTTTAATGCTTCAAGAAAAAAGTGAAAAACAGCCGAAAAAGAGGACAAATGAAAAGGTAAACAAAAAACAATAGACATGCAGTTTCCTATTGGGTTGTGACTTATTCAGAGGAAAAATACATTATACCACTTCAGAGATGCCGACTGTTACAAATGGGTTTTCTGGCTGGCTAGGGTATGTACCTAAGCCAGGCAGAACCCATCACTCTAGTCCGAGCAAGTAAGTTGCACACAAAAGATAACCCGTTCTCACCCTCTTGCTAGCTTGACAAGAGCAGTCAGGCTTATCCCAGAGGCAATGTGTAAAGTATTTGTGAACACAGTAACAGTGAAAATACCACAAAAGTACTCCACACCAGTTCAAAATTCTAGCCAATTTTGATTAAAACCTGACCAAAACAACAAAAATCCAACATACACACATAAAGATATCACTTTTTGGAGATTAAATAAAGTATAGCTTTTCAAAATCAAAATTGCTGTAACCGGGGCTATTTGGTTGCAGTCCATGACTCCACAAAATCAGTCTGGCCTCAATGAAGCGAGGGCAAGTTACAGAATCGGTCAGACCCCTTTACAATACCTTGGAGGCGTTGTGAGAAAGATCAAATCACAGGGGATGTAAGGTTTTGGGGAGCCAGTACAGCGTTGATTCCTTAGTGTTGGAGGGGAGGTGAGGCGTTGGTTCCTTACTGCCGGGCAGATGAGGCGATGCGTCGGTTCTTGACTGCTGCAGGGAATGTGATGCTACGGTACCTCAGTTCCTTGCTGCGGAGCGGCGTAGATGAGGTGTTGAAAGTCAATCCGCAAGGTTTCAATACCATGGTAGCTATTTCAAACTAGGCCACAGGCATAGGCGCCAGAAAGGTACGCCATGGACTTCGGTGGTGCGGTGCTCAGGACTCATGTAGTGGCAGAACTTCGGAGGCACTGTAATGTTATGTCGCGGTCGGTACGTTTGAGCGGGGCCACAGCTACGGTGCAGGCAGCGACATGGTGTCGCAGTTGCAAACAGGTGCTTATTCCGAAGTCAATCTGAGTCGATGCTTGGGTTTCTTCTTGGTAGCACCCCAAACTCACTTCCAAGGGCCCAGGAACTGGAATTGGCACCGCTTGGCAAATGGAGCTCTTCAGCAGAGGGAGCCCTGGGGTTGCAGGTGAAGTCATTGATGGCCCTGAAACTTTGTAACTGGAGGCAAACTCAACTCAAGCCCTTGGAAGCAGGATGTAAAAGCCCAGTCCTTTCACTCCCAGGACAGAAGCAGCAGCCACCACAGCAAAGCTAACAGCAAAGTGGCAGTCCCTCTTGACAGCTATATCCTTCCAGGCAAAATGTCCCCAACCCAGATGTGTTCTGAGTGTATGGGGTCGGAGGGCCTGTACTATATCCTTTTCAGTCTTTGAAGTAGGCAAACTTCAAAGAAAAGTCTTTGTAGTGCACTCGACCATGCCTTTCCCTGCCCTAGCTCCAGACACACTACAGGGGTTGGAGATTTCTTTGTGTGAGGAGAGGCACACCCCTATTCATCTGTCAGTGTCAGCTCCTCCCACCTCTCTAGCCCAGGAAGGCCCATCAGCCTGGTGATGGTCCATCAGGATGTGCAGGGTGACTGTCTAGAGTGAATGCGCAAACTGCCCAACTGTCATCCTTACCCAGATGTGTTTTCAGAGACCGGCAGAGGCACAGAAGGGTTAAAGTAAGAAAAGGGCCGCTTTCTAAAGGGGCATTTTCAGACCTGCAGTTTAAAAACCAACTTCACAAAATATGTATTTTTAAATTGTGAGTCCAGAGACCTCAAATTCCAATTTTTTACCTGCTCCCTATTGGAAGATACACTTGTAAGATATTACAAGGCAGCTCCAATGCTAACCTGTGGAAGAGATAGGCTTTGATGTGGTGAAAAACGAAATTAACAGCATTTCACTACCAGGGCATGTAAAACATAACAGTACATGCCCTCCCTTTTAAATACCCTGCACCCTACCCATGGGGCTACTTGGTCCTACCTAAGGGGTGTCGTACATGCAGTAAAAGGGAAGGATTGGGCCTGGCAAGGGGGTTTACTTGCCAGTTCCAAATGGCAGTTTAAAACTGAACACACAGGCTCTGCAGTGGCAGACCTGAGACCTATTTACAGGGCTACTCATGTGGGTGGCACAATCAGAGCTACAGGCCCACTAGTAGCATTTGACCCCCAACCCTGGGCACACCTGGGGCACTGTACTAGGGACTTAATAGTAAATCAAATAGGCCAATCATGGAGAAACCAAATACCATACATTTTAGAGAAAGCTCATGTGCACTTTAGCACTGGTTAGCAGTGGCATAGTGCCCAGAGTACTAAAGCCAATAAAAAGAAAGTCAGAAAATACAGAAGTATGGCAAAAAGTTTGGGGATAACCCTGCAAAAAGGGCCAGGTCCAACCCGACCATCAGTACATTTCTTGGGTCTTGATCTGTTTGCCTCGGTTTTCTGTGATCTCCTAATAATTTCTCCCTATCTAAAAATATTTGCAATATCATTTGTTGCTGGATAAATTAATCTGGCTTCAATGACTTCAAGGAAGTACCTTTCAATCATGTGAGTTTATCAGCCTCTCAAAGGATTTTTACTACCATTTCATTGTAAGCTTTAAACAGTGCTGGCACACATAAGACAGGGGGTACTTATGTTATTCACAGAATCGTTAACATCTTCTCCTACCCCATCCTACCATTACATATATGCTTTCTAGTTTTCATCATTTTTACATTATAGCTTTTTAATAGTGTCTTGCTTTTTATGTTCCTTGTGGTGGTTGGTCCGTTTACCCTGAAGTGTGTGCACCAGTGTACCCATACCTCCGTCAATTTCTAAAGGGAGCTTTTGCCTTCATACATCACTTGGTCCATGCCCTTGAGCCAGCACTTTACCTTTGCTCGCATAAGATCTTTTCTTGCCTCCAATAGAAATGATGTAAGCAACTAGAATGAATTTGTACCAGAAATCACTAAAAGCAAACAGTGGGGATTGTAATATTGGCCCTTGACAGTGTAAAATGTTCAATACAGATGCCCTTTTGTTCATTTTCCATCTACTAATCATTATCATCCACATCAAACGTTAAATAGGAGAACAGAAATGGTGGTTTGGCAACTATTATGATTTACAGTAACACCCATATGCAATGATTTTCTTATCCAGTCAGGCTTTTAAAAAAAGTCTTTTTGATTAACTGAACTTTTTCCTTCCTGTTGGACCATGTTCCTCTTTTTCATCCTTAATACTTTTTTTGCTTTCCTGATGGTTAGATTTCTAGCCAAGTTCTATTGCAAAAACATTTGTAAATTCTGGGTTCTTTGACTTTATGTATATTGCACGATATTTTTTCCATAAGATAATTTCATATATCCATATCAAGCAAGATAGTTCTCCATGTATTTGCTCTGCCCCTGGAGAGGCAGATCTACTGGCTTTAAATGGGAAGCAGTATCGGTGCAAGGGAATGCTGAATGTACAGTGGAGATCTCTAAGAGCAAAGGTTGCCACATTCTAAAACTAAAGGGGATACTTGATATTAATGGCATAGACTGTGGAACTAACTGCAGAACAGGGTAAATATTTTAAGGCCAATTGATGTGGTGATGATTGTTGCAACATTCAGTCTTTCTTTTTGATGATTTTATTTAATTATGTTTATTGATTGCTTATTACTACAGGTAATTACTTTTGAGGGTAATTCACTATGATTTTAATCGCATGATTTATATTGAATATTATTTGGTGTTATTTATCTTAAAGGCAATGTTTGAAGTCCATTTACTTTATATAATGTTTGAGGCAAAATGAGAGATCAGGGGCATTTTGAACTGATATGTTAGATATTTTATGGTTGGATGAGTGAACCATGCACTTTGTTGGGAACATTTAATGGCCTTGCACAGAGCTTTCATGAGTGTAGTGGGCATTTCCAGGGGACGTACACTGAAGTATGTTTTCAGCTTTGTTCCGCTGTGAGACTGAGATTACAGATGATCGCATTAAAAGTTAACGAACTCTCTGTGCAGTCTGTACTTTTCGATGTACTAAAATAAATTTCAGTTGATACCCCACCTAAGGCTTCACTGTACTGAAGCATTAATAGATAATTAAGCATAGCATATTTGTCTTTTGGACGAGTTTGACATTTTATCACCCAAGCAGTGAGTTAAGATTGGGGATTCCAGAAGCTGTTGTGGTTTGATTTCTTTCCCTTCTCCCAACACAAGCACTTAGTTTGTTACACTCCATTTCTAACTTTTCCTTCATTTGACAGAGTTATACATCATTCTTCACTCTCAGCATTACTGATTCAGCAGCAGATATGTTTTCACTCTTCCTATCTGATTGATGATTCTAGTTTACTGATGTTCTTCTAGCAACCAACCTGATATCACCCAAGGCACATCTCTGGGCCCACTCCATTCTCCCCCTGTAACCTCTGTGGGAGGTTTACTTCTATAACCTCTAGGATCAAGTTGTCAACTTTCTTTTGTTAGTAGAAATCTAGGTTGGCCTTCTTACGCTATTGTTTGGTTTCCTTAAATAAAAAACAAAAATTATGTTTACCCACTATCTACTAAATCTGAGCCTCCTATCCGTTTTCTCCATGTTTATGTCCCTCAAACTGAAACTTGGAGGTTTCTAATATTCAGTCATAGCTTTTTAGACAGCTTATGTGAAAGATGCATATTTTGCCCCATTTGGGGGCACATTGCCAGAATTCCCTCAATCTTGCTGCTCAGTACAATTTGTTGCAGGTACACTGCACCACTTTCAAAGTTAATCAACCATGTTTTGATGTGGTCCTAAGTCACCTTGGTCAGCAATTGATTTGTTATGTGGGTTGTTTCTGAATGGGACAACAAGGATTTTTCGAAAACCTTTTAGCAGTTGGGTGGCCGAGGGTAGCATAAGATGGATAACTGTGGAGTAGCTAGATAGTAACCAATTTGTGTATTCCATGCTATAACCACTTCCTGTTGATTTGAGAAGCGGTCTTATTTTTTCTACATCAGACTTTATAAATCAATAATGAAATTGTTTTGATGAATGCCCTTAACCACAGATTCCTCACCTTTACAGTATGCTCAAGTTGCCAGAGTGAATCTGGACATTTTCGCAGCAGTACTCCCTTATGCCAGTAGGTAGCTCTGCATTGGCCTCATTCCACCATGATAGTGATGGGGCTGAGTTACATATATAAACCACCCATACGCATCAATGTTAGTTCCTTTCTTTCCACACCATTGAATGCTCCCTTGTTTGTCATTTTATGATTTTGTCCAAATTCAACCCTGATAGAGTTCAAACCATGCTCTGACTGTCGTAAACAAATGTTTTTAACAGACCTCTCAAGGGTGACTTGGTAGTTTAGGCTTGACTCCATGCTGTGCGAAGGATGTGCCCATATGCACTCGAAAGTGATCCAGGACTGTATGTTGCTGCGCATTGAAAGAAGTACCCAAAATCACGTAAGTCCCGCTGGAGCTACTATTCCATTCTGCTCACTCATTTCCGCTCTCAAGGCCGCTCCTGCGTCAGGGGTTCTTTGTGGTAAAAGTTGTCCTGTAAGTTGAAATCTAAGTCAGTGGAACACGACCCTATCCCTCCACTGAGGTCTTTAAGGAGGCATGCTGCATGTTTTTGCCCTCTTCTGCTCCTTCCCGCATGCCTTCAGGCCACAAGAATTCACATGAGTATCCACTACTGATACAGCCAGCAAATCCGTCCTGCATTGTCTGAGCTTCTGGAATCCACTTCGTGTTTGGCACGACTCCAGTGCCAACTCCCATGCTGGCTCAAACTGACCCAGGCCTTCCTTCATCGACCACAGTCTTGACGTTGCAGAGGGTAATACGGTTCTGACCACGAGCTGAATTGTTCTCAACTCCGACCAAGGTTGCGCTCTGACTCCACTCCAGCACACCCTGTCTATCCTTGAGGTCAGACAGTGCCGTCTGCCTACTAGGCCATTTTGAAATGAGTGTGAAATAAGTCACTAAGGTCACTATAATTGTAAATGTGTTTTTATAGAGAAACATTACTATTTGACTTGAGCACCTAGACACTAAAATTGTTGATATTGCTAGGCCATTGTAGGCATGGCCTCTGGGATATAACCAGTGAATCATGCTGGCATTCCCGGAGGAGTTTAGGGCCTCCTTGGCTCAAAACATTCAGGATGGAAAGGCTGCTGCCAAATACGGGATTCGGGCTGGTGTGGGTACTACGTATTGTTTGGGGTGAGCAGTTGGCAGTAGTGTGGAAATGTGATCCACAGGCTTTTCTGGTGATGAGCTGGCACCCCTTATGGGTAAGCCTTTCCATGGATTCTGCTTTTTTGGCTATAAGGCGGATTCCGCTTGCAAATGCTTTAAGGGAAGTTAAGTCCTGGTGTGTTCCTTGGGTCTTTTCACTGCTACCATACAGTTTCCTCATCAGTTTAGACCCTTCTGAGCCGACTCCAGATAGTTTATGTATAGACAATATCTGAAAGAGACACGTTAGTGATAGATTCCTTACCTTAGAATATCCCCAGGCGTCAGACTGGATCCGGAAACTTTTGCGTAGCAATACCCCTGCGCGCTGGTAGGCGTTGTCTGCGGCTCCGCGTCCGTCGTCGGCGTCGTGAGCGCCGGGATGACGTCATCGGAGTACTTAGACGGCGCCCATGCGCGCTGACGTCAGTTCTTCTTTTTTCCGCGCCAGCTAGCGCAGATCCGGAAGAAGCTCTACCCCAGTCACTTTTTGACTGAAAAATTTTGATCCTTTTTGATCTTCTCTTTAGTCGACTGTCTCGACTATCGGTGCCAGGGATGCCCGGGTTCAAGCCTTGTTCGAAGTGCGGCCGACTCATGTCGGTCACGGACCCCCATCGCCGGTGCCTGAAGTGCTTAGGCCTCGACCACGACGATCGAACCTGCGCCGACTGCCGGGCCCTGACGTCAAAGGCTAGGCGGGAGCGGTCCCGCAAGCGTCTCGAGCTGAGGCACTCGGCCCCGCGCCGCTCCAGGTCCCGGTCCCGGTCCCACGGGAGGTCGAGGGACAGGTCGCGAGGTCGGAGTCATCGACGTTCCGGGAGTGACCACCGATCGTCTGGTTCCAAGTCCTCAGGTAAGAGGCATGAGAGGTCGGAGCGACACCATCGGTCCTCCGACCCGCCCCGACGCTCGCTCGATGCGGCCGGGGACTCGGGCGACACCGCCCACGCGGCTCCGCGGGAGTCGCAAGCGTCGCCTGCCCCACACCTTCGGGTCCCTGGGCACGGCGCGTCGCAGGAGGAGGTCGAGAGGTACCTCATGGCCATGAGGGCCCTCCCTCCTCAGTCGGTTCCCGTGGCGCCTTCGGGCCGATCGTCTCCGTCTGGAGGTCCTTCCGGGTCGGGCGCTTCGGCCCCGACGACGTCGGGTGCTTCGGCCCCGGCGCCGCTGGCGACTTCGGTCCCGGCGCCGCGCGACCTCGCTGGATCCGGCTCCGGATCCGGGACCTCGCCGGTCGACCTTAGGACCTCACCGGCGCCGTCCCTTCAGGTGTCGTCCCCGGCAGCCGATGTGGTTGCCGCCCCCAATGTTTCCTACGGTCCTACTCAGGAGTCGGAGGGGCGCCGCTGGGCGCCGATTCCGACGGCCTTTGGAGAATTTTATCTCCACGAGGAGGCCCTGGCTGTTGATCCTGGTCTCCAGGAGCCAGGTGACGAGGAGCAGTGGGAGGGGTCCGAGGACCCTCTGGCACGTGATTGCCAGTCACACCAGGACTGGACATATGAGCTTGGGGAGGCCAGTGGTATTGACACCTCGCCAGACACTGGATTTACGTCGCCCCCGACTGTGGCTTCGGAGGCGGGTTCTGCTTACAGCGTAGTGTTGACGAAGGCAGCTAAGGCCCTGAGCCTTCAGCTCCCCGTCGCGGCCGTGAGGACTAATCTCCTCACCGAGGTCCTCAAACCGCAGTCCGGCTCCGCGGAGCCCCTCCTGCCGTTCAATGAGGCCTTGTGTGACGTTCTTCTGGGCACTTGGTCCAAGCCCGCCACAGGCCCCCCTGTGGACAGGAACGTGGCCAGACGCTACTGCCCGGCACCGGGCGACCCATGCTTTTTGTCCACCCATCCCACCCCGAGAGTCTGGTCATCCAGGCCTCAAATTCCCAAACCGCATTCCCGTCGGCCCCGCCCGACAGGGAATCCAGGAGATATGAACAGTTCGGGAAGAAGGTCTTCTCGTCTGTGAGCCTAGGGCTACGGTCTGTGAACACCAACTGTCTCTTGGGCCGCTACACCCACACTCTGTGGGACACGGTTGCGGAGGTGCTGCCACAATGCCCAGAGGAGGTCAGGGCTAAACTCAGCCAAACCCTTGCGGACGGCCGAGATGCAGCACGCTTTTCTATCCGGTGTGGGCTGGATATAACGGACTCACTGGGCAGGGCGATGGCAACGACGGTGGCGGTTCGACGCCACGCCTGGTTGAGGTCCGCCAACTTCTCGGCCGATGTCCAGGCCACCCTCCTGGACATGCCGTTTGATGGCCGTCGCCTCTTCGGCGACAAGGCAGACCATGCGCTGGAACGTTTCAAGGACTCCAGGGCCACGGCCAAGTCCTTGGGCCTTACGGCCCCACGCCAGCAATCGGGTGCCTTTCGCTCCTTTCGTGGCCACGGAAGGGGCGCCCCACCACGTACCGTCAGCCACGCGCCGCAGAATGTACAACAACGCGGTGGCGGACGTGGGAACCGCCGTGGCGGTGGTCGGGGCCAACGGCGAGGCCAGTCCACACCTCCCTCAGCAGCCCCTGCCTCAAAACCTTCCTAGTCCGAGTTTCCAGGCCCATGTGACGCCTGTGGGAGGCAGGGTTCGCCATCACCTCTCCCACTGGCATACAGTCACTTCGGACAGGTGGGTGCTGCAAATTGTCCGAAGGGGCTTCTCCCTCCCCTTCGAGTCATCCCCTCCATCCATGCCACCACAATACCGCCGTGTGTCGGGGGATCACTTGCAACTTCTGCAAGAGGAGGTTTTGGCCCTCTTGGCCAAGAGGGCCATCGAGCGCGTTCCTGGGCCAGAGGTAGGACGTGGTTGCTACTCCCACTACTTCCTGGTACCCAAGAAGGGCAAAGGGGGCCTACGCCCTATCTTGGATCTGCGGAACGTCAACGGCTTCCTCCGGACGGAGAAGTTCAAGATGCTCACTTTGGCTCAGGTCCTGGCTGCCCTGGACCCAGGAGATTGGATGGTAGCATTGGACTTGCAGGACGCCTATTTCCACATTCCCGTCCTGCCGGCCCACCGGCGTTACCTGCGGTTCACGGTAGGCCAAGAGCACTTTCAGTTTACCGTGCTCCCCTTCAGCCTTACCAGCGCCCCACGGGTGTTCACGAAGGTGATGGCGGTGGTCGCAGCCCATCTGCGCAGGCAGGGGGTATCAGTCTTCCCCTACCTCGACGACTGATTGTTGAAGGCGGGCTCGCCCCAGACAGTCGTCAGCCACCTCCAGACTACGGCCGACCTCCTGCACTTGCTGGGGTTCTCCATCAATGTGCCGAAGTCACACCTGTGTCCCTCTCAAAAGCTCCTCTTCATCGGAGCGGTTCTCGACTCGGCGCAGTTTCGGGTTTACCCACCCGAACAGCGGGTCCGGGATATTCAGGCTCTGATTCCAATCTTCCAGCCGTTATCCCGGGTCTCGGTCAGGTTGACGCTGCGGCTTCTGGGACTGATGGCTTCCTGCATCCTTCTGGTGCGTCACGCCAGGTGGCGGATGCGGGCTCTGCAGTGGGACCTGAAGTTTCAGTGGGCCCAGCATCAGGGCAACCTATCCGATCATGTCCTGATCTCGGAGGGCACTGCGAGGCAACTGCAGTGGTGGCTCACGGACCGCGACTGGGTCAGTGGCAGACCCCTCTCCCTACCCCAGCCGGAGCACGTAGTTGTGACGGACGCGTCCCTCCTGGGCTGGGGGGGCCACATGGGAGAGGCGGAGATCAGAGGCCTCTGGTCTCCGGCGGAGTCCCGGCTCCATATCAACCTTCTGGAGCTGAGGGCGATTCGTCTTGCACTGAAGGCATTCCTCCCCTCTGTCAGGGGGAGCATAGTGCAAGTGTTCACCGACAACACCACCGCCATGTGGTACTGCAACAAACAGGGCGGAGTGGGGTCGTGGACCCTTTGCCAGGAGGCTCTGCGCCTATGGCAATGGCTGGAACATCAGGGCGTGACCCTGGTGGTTCAACACCTGGCAGGCTCTCTGAATGCCAGGGCGGACGAACTCAGCCGTCGGTGCATGATGGATCACGAATGGCGTCTGAACTCGGACGTGGCGCAAGGTCTCTTTCAGCAGTGGGGAGAGCCTTGGTTAGATCTATTCGCCACAGAAGAGAACGCGCAATGTCATCAGTTCTGCGCGTTGGAATTTCCAAGGCGGCACTCGCTCGGAGACGCTTTTCGTCGCGAGTGGAGCTGCGGTCTGTTGTACGCCTTTCCGCCTATACCACTTCTGCCCAGAGTGCTGAAGAAGATCAGGCGCGACCGGGCCCAGGTTATCCTTGTGGCTCCGGACTGGGCACGAAGATACTGGTATCCCGAGCTACTCAGCATGTCAGTCGATCCCCCGATTCGTCTGCCTCTTCGGGAGGACCTTCTGTCGCAGCAGCCGGGGACGGTCCTGCACCCGAACCTGTCCAGTCTCCACCTACAAGCTTGGAGATTGAGCGGCGGCAGTTGAGGCCATTTGACTTGCCTCCTGAAGTCTGTGATATCATTCTGGCAGCCAGGCGTCCCTCCACAAAGTCGGTATACGCCTGCCGGTGGAACAGATTTGTGGCATGGTGCACAGCAAAGGCTGTGGATCCTCTCTCTGCACCCCTTTCGGAAGTGCTGCTCTTTCTTCTTTCCCTTGCCCAGCAGGGCTCTGCTCTGGGCACTCTTAAAGGGTACCTTTCTGCTCTATCGGCCTTCCTGAGGCTACCAGATCAGCCTTCTTATTCAAGTCCCCTATTGTGAGTAGATTTCTGAAGGGCATCACGCACATGTTCCCTCCTGTTCCCTTCGTGATGCCCCAGTGGGACTTGAATCTGGTTCTCACCTATCTGATGTGTGCTCCCTTTGAGCCACTCCATAACTGCCCTCTTCGTCTCCTTACTCTAAAGACGGCGTTCCTGGTTGCCATCACCTCTGCCAGGAGGGTGAGTGAGCTCCAGGCTCTTTCTTCTTCTCCTCCTTTCCTGTCTGTTCATCCTGATAAGGTGGTGTTACGTACACGGCCTTCCTTTCTGCCCAAGGTTGTTACGGCCTTCCACATCGGGCAGTCCATCACTTTGCCCACCTTCTTTCCGCCTCCGCATCCCTCGAAAGAGGAGGAGAGGCTCCACCGTCTGGATCCAAAACGTGCGCTCTCCTACTACCTAGATCGCACACGCCAATTCCGGGTGGATGACCAACTCTTCGTTGGTTACGTGGGCGCGAAGAAGGGGAAGGCTGTGCACAAGAGGACCATCTCTAGGTGGATCATCTTGTGTATCCAAGCATGTTACTCCATGGCGAGGAAGGAGCCCCCAGCTGGATTGCGGGCTCACTCCACTCGGGCCACGGCGACGACAACCGCCCTGGGCCGCGGTCTCCCCCTGCAGGACATTTGCCAGGCAGCTACGTGGGCCTCGCTGCACACGTTCGCAAGGCACTACTGCCTGGACAGTCAAGTCCGGAGGGATGGCTTCTTTGGCCGTTCCGTCCTCAAGGACTTTCTGGTGTGATATTGGTTCGCAGACCCACCACCGGGGTTGGTATTGCTGGGGTATCTATTCTAAGGTAAGGAATCTATCACTAACGTGTCTCTTTCAGATGCACAAGTTACTACTTGTGTAACGATATATCTGTAAGAGACATTAGTTAGTGATAGATTCCTTACCGACCCACCCATCCTCCCCGTTCTGCGAACCGATATCTAGGGTAAGGTCATCCCCTTTCAGGGCCCTAGTTTCATGGCACCAGTGTTAGTTCTATCATGGCTCTGCGTATCTGGCGCGGAAAAGCTGTGTTATCAGAACTGACGTCAGCGCGCATGGGCGCCGTCTAAGTACTCCGATGACGTCATCCCGGCGCTCACGACGCCGACGACGGACGTGGAGCCGCAGACGACGCCTACCAGCGCGCAGGGGTATTGCTACGCAAAAGTTTCCGGATCCAGTCTGACGCCTGGGGATATTCTAAGGTAAGGAATCTATCACTAACTAATGTCTCTTACAGATATATCGTTACACAAGTAGTAACTTGTGCACCAGGCCACCCCAACCCACTTCAGCATATCACCCCAGTTGTTTTCTGGCCCGGACTGGGAATCTAGCAGACATCACGTAGGACACCAGAGACACAATTCTTCTCAGTCCCCCTCCCCTTCAACATCCTCTCCCAAGCCAATTTAGTTTTTTCTTAGCGGTGCACGACCACACACATTTTCTCCAAGGGTGGCAGTCCATCACATCCAACTGTTGAGTCTTCTGGATCGCCCAACTGGATAATGCCCTTGTGTTCCTTTAGAAACGGCTCCAGCTACTATCCATGTTGGACTGTCTTTTAGAGGAGCACCTATCCATATTATTTCAAGAGTTGCAACCTCTGTTGCCCAAAAGGGCCATCCAGAGGATTACTGACCGGGAAATAGGAATAGAATGTTGACTCCTGCATTTTTTCTTATGACTAAGAAGGGTGGAGACATCCCTCCTATTGAAGATCTTTACTTTCTAAATGACTCCCTGAGGAAAGGCAAATTCAAAATGCTCACTCTGGCCTAGGTTCTACCTGCTCTGAATCAGGTGACTAATCGGTAGTCTTGTACTTGCAGGATGCCCACTTTCATGTGCCCATCCTGCAGGCGTGCAGATGTTAACATGCTCCCCATTGACCTTACCAGTACCCCTTGGTTGTTCACAGAAGTGATGTTGGTTGCTGCACATCGAAGGTGATTGGAGATTCCAGTTTTCCATTGCCTCGATGACCCGCCATTGAAGGCGAGCTCAACACAATTTGTCATAGGCCTCCTCAAGACAATAGTGAAACCCCTGACATTATTGGGGTTCTCGATCAACAAGCCAAAGTCACACCAGACTCCTTTGCAAATGATTCCTTTTTATAGAATCTGTTTCAGACACAGTGCAGTTCACTACCTTTTCTCCACCGCAATGAGTCCAGGACATTCAGGCTATGGTTTGATGTTTCGACCACAGCATTGGATCTCAGTGAGAGCAGCTCTGATGCCTAGTGGTCTCATGCTTGGTGTGTCTACTTCTCTAGGTGGCATATGTGGGTTCTGCAGTGGCATCTGAAGTCTCAATGAGCCCAGCACCAAGGAACACTGATGTACATTATCTAGGTTTTGCAGGAGACTGCAAAAGATCTGCAGTTGGTGGCAGTTTGAGCACAAACTGACCAGCAGCAGACTTTTCTCCTTTCCCCACTCAGCTGATGATGGTGACTGATTCATAACTCTTGGGTTTGGGAGCTTATCTGGGAGAGGTGGAGATTAAAGGACTCTTGTATCCTGTGGAAACCCAGCTCCACATAAGTCTGCTGGAGTTGCAGGACATTTGCCTGGCATTGAAGGTTTGCCTACCATCCATCAAAGTAAGGCTTGTGATGTTCTCGTGGACAGCGCCACCACCATATGGTACTGCAACAAGCAGGGTGGAGAGGGATCCTGCGTCCTGTGCCAAGGCTGTATCTCTGGAGTTGGCTGGAGTGTCAGGGCATCTCCCTTATAGTGAACCACCTGAGGGTCCTTAATCACCAGAACCAGTGAGCTCAGCCGGTTGTGCAGAGCAGATAACAAATGATGGTTGAACCCCAGAGGTGGCGCAGGGCATTTTCAGACAGTAGGTAGAGTGCTAGCTTGATCTTTTCATCATTGTCGAACGCAAAGTATCAAAACATCCGTGCATTGGAGTTGACCTATTTCTGTAGCAGATGAGGAATGACTGGGCCCAAGTCATCCCAGTGGCTTCCGATTGGGTTAGGGGAGAGTGGTACCAGAACGTTCTGGGCATGAGCATTTGTCTTCCGATGACGTTACTGCTTCGGGAGGATCTTCTGTCTCACCAGCTGGTCAGGATTTTGCACCCGAATCGGCTCAATTTTCACCCCTATGCATGGAAATCTAACAGCAGTTGATTGCGGTTCATTGCCACGGCCAGGCATCCCTCTACAATGTCCATCTATGCCTGTCACTGGCATTACATTTTTGGCTTAGTGTGGAGTCCACAATAAAGATTCCTTACATGCCAAACTGCCATATTTTTTATTGTTTGTTTTGTATTTTGCCCAGCAAGGTATTGCACTGGGCACGCAATCGTTATTTGTCACCTTTTTTGCCTCTTTGTGTTTGCAGGACCAACCATCCTTGTTTAAACCACCTGTTGTGATGCACTTTCACAAGGTTGTAGCAAATGTTCACTCCCAAACCATTTGTTTCCACAGTGGGCTCTTAAATTGGTCCTGACATTTCTGGCATGCTCCCCCTTCAAGCTAATGAACAGCTACTTAGTGCACCTTACGACTCTCAAGATTGTCTTCCTCATTGCAATCACTTCGGCTTGTCGCATGAGTGAACTCCATGTTTTTTTGGTACATTAACTTGTCTGGGAGCCTAATGTATAGCGCATTGCTATAATCCAGTATCAACACAATCAGTGCTGCCACCACAGGTCACATAGTTGAGAAAGATAGAAGGGGTACCATTTTCCGAAGTTGCCTAAGAAGTCTCACGCAGCTTCCTACCCCTGTCGTCACCTGCCCGGTCAATGCCAACTTCTTATCCAGCTTAATACCCAAACAATTCACGATAGGCACAAGTTGTTAAGTTATGTTACATATTTTTGTAAAGCCCTTGACTCACCCGGGGGCATCTCGGCGCTGACTAGCAGTGTTCCTGAGACTGAAGAGAGAACAGGTGAATTAAAATAGGAAGGCTTTTAGCTGTTTTCTGAAAATGCTGTAAATATCAATTTTGCGAAGAGGATCTGGTAGCTCATTCCAGTACCTTGGAGCTAGGTATGAGAGATTTTCCTTCAGAGCGACTGAGCCTTATGTGCGGTACTTCTAAGAGACCCCGTGCCCCTGACCTTAGATTTCTGTGAGGAACATACTTGGTAAGTCTCTTTTGGAGATATTTGGGGTCTCTATCCTGGAGTGCATGTAGGTGAGGCAGATCTTTTAGCCAGTGGAGTTCACGCAATAAAGGCACCGATGTGGTGCCCACGGGGCGATTCAACACCATCCTGGCTGCGGTGTGTTGGTTCACCTGTAGTTTATTCAGCATGGTCTCTCCAACCCCTGCCAACAGGGCATTACCAAAGTCCAGGCGGCTGATGACCATAGCCTGGACCAAGGTTTTTCGATGGGTTGTCTGTGTGGCACCTAACTCAAGTGGCAAGAAACTATCTATCCAAGGGTTTCCATAGGTGGTAATTACTAGGACCTCTGTCTTATCTGGGTTCACTTTCAGCAAGTTAGTCGTCATCCAGTTCATTGTAAACCTAAGGATGTTTTGTGCGTTCGACTGCGCTTGCTTAGAATTATGAATCCGCAGGATCAACTAAGTGTCATCTGCGTAATTAAACAGTTGGCAGTCCATTTGCGCTAGTGCTGCCACCAAAGGGTGAAGATGGATATTAAATAGCAGTGAGGACAGAGCCGATTCCTGTTGAGCACACCAAAGTCCATCGGGTGGTGGATCAGCTTTTTGTTTGGTTTCCTGGGCATAGAAAGGAAATGCTGTGCAGAAAAGGACTTTGTCAACATGGATAGTCCTTTGCATTAAGAGCTGCTACACACTGGCCATAAAGCATCCTCCGGATGGGGTCTGAGAGCAGATTCCACCAGGGCTAAGGCTGGCTCCACTGCACTGGTGAGCACAGTGCCCATCCTGAACATCTCTCAGGCTGCGATGTGGGTTTCAGTACACACTTTATCGAGGCATTACTGCCTTCACAGCCGAGTCAGACGGTAAGGGCCTTTTGCCTGTTTGGTCCTGCAGGACAGTTTGGTCTGACCCATCTCTATAGACTAGCTCGGGCAGGTACTGCTTTGGTATCTCTTTTTAATGTGAGGAATCTGCTGTAAAAAAGCATCCATCAGAACAATGACTCCAGTAATGCTATTTCTGGTGAACGCTGTATTAAACCTCAGATTCCTCACTACCTTCCCGCATCCCCGTTCTGTGGAATGGTTTTTATTTATCATCTAAAAAAGGAGCCTAGTAAGAGATCTGCAGTGTGTTGTGTCTTGTGCATTATAGAGCGCTGGACCCCTTTGGTCCCTAACGGACTCCGTAGTCTAGTGACATATGTATCTGAAAGAGACACGTTAGTGATAGATTCCTTACCTTAGAATATCCCCAGGCGTCAGACTGGATCCGGAAACTTTTGCGTAGCAATACCCCTGCGCGCTGGTAGGCGTCGTCTGCGGCTCCGCGTCCGTCGTCGGCGTCGTGAGCGCCGGGATGACGTCGTCGGAGTACTTAGACGGCGCCCATGCGCGCTGACGTCAGTTCTTCTTTTTTCCGCGCCAGCTAGCGCAGATCCGGAAGAAGCTCTACCCCCAGTCACTTTTTGACTGAAAAGTTTTTTGATCCTTTTTGATCTCTCTTAGTCGACTGTCTTGACTATCGGTGCCAGGGATGCCCGGGTTCAAGCCTTGTTCGAAGTGCGGCCGACTCATGTCGGTCACGGACCCCCATCGCCGGTGCCTGAAGTGCTTAGGCCTCGACCACGACGATCGAACCTGCGTCGACTGCCGGGCCCTGACGTCGAAGGCTAGGCGGGAGCGGTCCCGCAAGCGTCTCGAGCTGAGGCACTCGGCCCGCGCCGCTCCAGGTCCCGGTCCCGGTCCCACGGGAGGTCGAGGGACAGGTCGCGAGGTCGGAGTCATCGACGTTCCGGAAGTGGACACCGATCGTCTGGTTCCAAGTCCTCAGGTAAGAGGCATGAGAGGTCGGAGCGACACCATCGGTCCTCCGACCCGCCCCGACGCTCGCTCGATGCGGCCGGGGACTCGGGCGACACCGCCCACGCGGCTCCGCGGGAGTCGCAAGCGTCGCCGCCTGCCCCACACCTTCGGGTCCCTGGGCACGGCGCGTCGCAGGAGGAGGTCGAGAGGTACCTCATGGCCATGAGGGCGCTCCCTCCTCAGTCGGTTCCCGTGGCGCCTTCGGGCCGATCGGCTCCGTCTGGAAGTCCTTCCGGGTCGGGCGCTTCGGCCCCGACGACGTCGGGTGCTTCGGGCCCGGCGCCGCTGGCGACTTCGGTCCCGGCGCCGCGCGACCTCGCTGGATCCGGCTCCGGATCCGGGACCTCGCCGGTCGACCTTACGACCTCGCCGGCGCCGTCCCTTCAGGTGTCGTCCCCGGCAGCCGATGTGGTTGCCGACCCCAATGTTTCCTACGGTCCTACTCAGGAGTCGGAGGGGCGCCGCTGGGCGCCGATTCCGTCGGCCTTTGGAGACTTCTATCTCCACGAGGAGGCCCTGGCTGTTAATCCTGGTCTCCAGGAGCCAGGTGACGAGGAGCAACGGGAGGGGTCCGAGGACCCTCTGGCACGTGATTGCCAGTCGCATCAGGACTGGACATATGAGCTTGGGGAGGCCAGTGGTATTGACACCTCGCCAGACACTGGATTTACGTCGCCCCCGACTGTGGCTTCGTAGGCGGGTTCTGCTTACAGCGTAGTGTTGACGAAGGCAGCTAAGGCCTTAAACCTTCAGCTCCCCGTCGCGGCCGTGAGGACTAATCTCCTCACTGAGGTCCTCAAACAGCAGTCCGGCTCTGCGGAGCCCCTCCTGCCGTTCAATGAGGCCTTGTGTGACGTTCTGCTGGGCACTTGGTCCAAGCCCGCCACAGGCCCCCCTGTGGACAGGAACGTGGCCAGACGCTACCACCCGGCACCGGGCGACCCATGCTTTTTGTCCACCCATCCCACCCCCGAGAGCCTGGTCATCCAGGCCTCTAACTCCCAAACCGCATTCCCGTCGGCCCCGCCCGACAGGGAATCCAAGAGATATGAGCAGTTCGGGAAGAAGGTCTTCTCGTCTGTGAGCCTAGGGCTACGGTCTGTGAACACCAACTGTCTCTTGGGCCGCTACACCCACACTCTGTGGGACACGGTTGCGGAGGTGCTGCCACAATGCCCTGAGGAGGTCAGGGCTAAACTCAGCCAAACCCTTGCGGACGGCCGAGATGCGGCACGCTTTTCTATCCGGTGTGGGCTGGATACCACGGACTCACTGGGCAGGGCGATGGCAACGACGGTGGCGGTTCGACGCCACGCCTGGTTGAGGTCCGCCAACTTCTCGGCCGATGTCCAGGCCACCCTCCTGGACATGCCGTTTGATGGCCGTCGCCTCTTCGGCGACAAGGCAGACCATGCGCTGGAACGTTTCAAGGACTCCAGGGCCACGGCCAAGTCCTTGGGCCTTACGGCCCCACGCCAGCATTCGGGTGCCTTTCGCTCCTTTCGTGGCCACGGAAGGGGCGCCCCACCACGGACCGTCAGCCACGCGCCGCAGAATGTTCAGCAACGCGGTGGCGGCCGTGGGAACCGCCGTGGCGGTGGTCGGGGCCAGCGGCGAGGCCAGTCCACACCTCCCTCAGCAGCCCCCGCCTCAAAACCTTCCTAGTCCGAGTTTTCAGGCCCATGTGACGCCTGTGGGAGGCAGGGTTCGCCATCACCTCTCCCACTGGCATACAGTCACTTCGGACAGGTGGGTGCTGCAAATTGTCCGAAGGGGTTTCTCCCTCCCCTTCGAGTCTTCCCCTCCATCCATGCCACCTCAATACCACCGTGTGTCGGGGGATCACTTGCAACTTCTGCAAGAGGAGGTTTCGGCCCTCTTGGCCAAGAGGGCCATCGAGCGCGTTCCTGGGCCAGAAGTAGGACGTGGTTGTTACTCCCACTACTTTCTGGTACCCAAGAAGGGCAAAGGGGGCCTACGCCCTATCTTGGATCTGCGGAACGTCAACGGTTTCCTCCGGACGGAGAAGTTCAAGATGCTCACTTTGGCTCAGGTCCTGGCTGCCCTGGACCCGGGAGACTGGATGGTAGCGTTGGACTTGCAGGACGCCTATTTCCACATCCCCGTCCTGCCGGCCCACCGGCGTTACCTACGGTTCATGGTAGGCCAAGAGCACTTTCAGTTTACCGTGCTCCCCTTCGGCCTTGCCAGCGCCCCACGGGTGTTCACGAAGGTGATGGCGGTGGTCGCAGCCCATCTACGCAGGCAGGGGATATCAGTCTTCCCCTACCTCGACAACTGGTTGTTGAAGGCGGGCTCGCCCCAGTCAGTCGTCAGCCACCTCCAGACTACGGCCGACCTCCTGCACTTGCTGGGGTTCTCCATCAATGTGCCGAAGTCACACCTGTGTCCCTCTCAAAAGCTCCTCTTCATCGGAGCGGTTCTCGACTCGGCGCAGTTTCGGGTTTACCCACCCGAACAGCGGGTTCGGGATATTCAGGCTCTGATTCCTGTCTTCAGGCCGTTATCCCGGGTCTCGGTCAGGTTGACGCTGTGGCTTCTGGGGCTGATGGCCTCCTGCATCCTTCTGGTGCGTCACGCCAGGTGGCGGATGCGGGCTCTGCAGTGGGACCTGAAGTTTCAGTGGGCCCAGCATCAGGGCAACCTGTCCGATCATGTCCTGATCTCAGAGGGCACTGCGAAGCAACTGCAGTGGTGGCTCACGGACCGCGACTGGGTCAGTGGCAGACCCCTCTCCCTACCCCAGCCGGAGCACGTAGTTGTGACGGACGCGTCCCTCCAGGGCTGGGGAGGCCACATGGGAGAGGCGGAGATCAGAGGCCTCTGGTCTCCGGCGGAGTCCGGCTCCACATCAACCTTCTGGAGCTGCGGGCGATTCGTCTTGCACTGAAGGCATTCCTCCCCTCTGTCAAGGGGAGCGTAGTGCAAGTGTTCACCGACAACACCACCGCCATGTGGTACTGCAACAAACAGGGCGGTGTGGGGTCGTGGACCCTCTGCCAGAAGGCTCTGCGCCTCTGGCAGTGGCTGGAACATCAGGGCGTGACCCTGGTGGTTCAACACCTGGCAGGCTCTCTGAATGCCAGGGCGGACGAACTCAGCCGCCGGTGCATGATGGATCACGAATGGCGTCTGAACTCGGACGTGGCGCAAGGTCTCTTTCGACAGTGGGGAGAGCCTTGGTTAGATCTATTCGCCACAGAAGAGAACGCGCAATGTCAGCAGTTCTGCGCGTTGGAGTTTCCAAGGCGGCACTCGCTCGGAGACGCTTTTCGTCGCGAGTGGAGCTGCGGTCTGTTGTACGCCTTTCCGCCTATACCACTTCTGCCCAGAGTGCTGAAGAAGATCAGGCGCGACCGGGCCCAGGTCGTCCTTGTGGCTCCGGACTGGGCACGAAGATACTGGTATCCCGAGCTACTCAGCATGTCAGTCGATCCCCCGATTCGTCTGCCTCTTCGGGAGGACCTTCTGTCGCAGCAGCAGGGGACGGTCCTGCACCCGAACCTTTCCAGTCTCCACCTACAAGCTTGGAGATTGAGCGGCGGCAGTTGAGGCCATTTGACTTGCCTCCACAAAGTCGGTATACGCCTGCCGGTGGAACAGATTTGTGGCATGGTGCACAGCAAAGGCTGTGGATCCTCTCTCTGCACCCCTTTCGGAAGTGCTGCTCTTTCTTCTTTCCCTTGCCCAGCAGGGCTCTGCTCTGGGCACTCTTAAAGGGTACCTTTCTGCTCTATCAGCCTTCTTGAGGCTACCAGATCAGCCTTCTTTATTCAAGTCCCCTATTGTGAGTAGATTTCTGAAGGGCATCACGCACATGTTCCCTCCTGTTCCCTTCGTGATGCCCCAGTGGGACTTGAATCTGGTTGTCACCTATCTGATGTGTGCTCCCTTTGAGCCGCTTCATAACTGCCCTCTTCGTCTCCTTACTCTAAAGACGGCCTTCCTGGTTGCCATCACCTCTGCCAGGAGGGTGAGTGAGCTCCAGGCTCTTTCTTCTTCTCCACCTTTCCTGTCTGTTCATCCTGATAAGGTGGTGTTACGTACACGACCTTCCTTTCTGCCCAAGGTTGTCACGGCCTTCCACATCGGGCAGTCCATCACTTTGCCCACCTTCTTTCCGCCTCCGCACCCCTCGAAAGAGGAGGAGAGGCTCCACCGTCTGGATCCAAAACGTGCGCTCTCCTACTACCTAGATCGCACACGCCAATTCCGGGTGGATGACCAACTCTTCGTTGGTTACGTGGGCGCGAAGAAGGGAAAGGCTGTGCACAAGAGGACCATCTCTAGGTGGATCATCTTGTGTATTCAAGCATGTTACTCCATGGCGAGGAAGGAGCCCCCGGCTGGATTGCGGGCTCACTCCACTCGGGCCACGGCAACGACAACTGCCCTGGGCCGCGGTGTCCCCCTGCAGGACATCTGTCAGGCAGCCACGTGGGCCTCGTGGCACACGTTCGCAAGACACTACTGCCTGGACAGTCAAGTCCGGAGGGATGGCTTCTTTGGCCGTTCCGTCCTCCAGGACTTTCTGGTGTGATATTGGTTCGCAGACCCACCACCGGGGTTGGTATTGCTGGGGTATCTATTCTAAGGTAAGGAATCTATCACTAACGTGTCTCTTTCAGATGCACAAGTTACTACTTGTGTAACGATATATCTGTAAGAGACATTAGTTAGTGATAGATTCCTTACCGCCCACCCATCCTCCCCGTTCTGCGAACCGATATCTAGGGTTAAGGTCATCCCCTTTCAGGGCCCTAGTTTCATGGCACCAGTGTTAGTTCTATCATGGCTCTGCGTATCTGGCGCGGAAAAGCTGTGTTATCAGAACTGACGTCAGCGCGCATGGGCGCCGTCTAAGTACTCCGACGTCATCCCGGCGCTCACGACGCCGACGACGGACGCGGAGCCGCAGACGACGCCTACCAGCGCGCAGGGGTATTGCTACGCAAAAGTTTCCGGATCCAGTCTGACGCCTGGGGATATTCTAAGGTAAGGAATCTATCACTAACTAATGTCTCTTACAGATATATCGTTACACAAGTAGTAACTTGTGCGATTGGGTGTGGTTAATAACATAACATAACATTAATAAAATTCTTGATGCAGTATGTCAATTAACGGTTACTTTCTAGAGAATAAAGATGGGTAATATCGAACTCTGTGTGAGGCGTGATGCATTTACATACTACCAGGCTGGGGAGGACGCTACACAGTGGGACCAACAATTTTTTTGTGCTCCGCGTTTGAGGGCATCGAAGGAGTCAAACAAGAAGCTGTTGATGGTTGGCTTATGTGGAGTCAAACCGCAACTCCAGCCACCAGAAGAAAGCGAAGGCCCTAGGGAAATTTCAAATCTTTGTTGTCAGAAAATTGCTAACAGACCAGAGATATTAATTGTGATTCCACAACTCAACACAGAACCATCATTCATACAGTACAGTAACACTAAAGGCAGTGACAACCAAGTACAGGAAGCGTAATAAGCTGTGAAAGCCAGGTGCAAGAGAATGCTGCGAGGAAGCAGAGAAACACAAAACATCGCTGAAGGTGGTAAAAACCAGGTACAATGCAGAAGGTTGAGTGGTGAAGAGCAAGAGATAAAACAGCCACTGACCGCCAAAGAAGAAGATGGTGCCTCGCCACCTCTGGTTGGGCACGATTGTTCGAGCACTAGTCAGCGGGCTGAAGCTGGCAACGGTGACACCGGACCAGAAGACGCTGAACGCCATGTGCAGCCTAAACAACATATAATCTGGGAAGCAGCTGCAGAAAACATCACAAAGTATGATACAGCAGTTTTCCTGAAATCGCTGTCTACATTTGATACTGCCAAGAAGGATGGTCTTGGCCCCGATGGACTGTTGGATCGAAACCTTTGATTTAATTGATGCCCTAGAAATAACCGAAGACAAAAGGATCGTCCAATATCTTAAGAACATAGCAGGAGAAGGAGTAAAAGAAGCCAGAAAGAAGGTACCACAGGTGGACAGAGTATCTTACCAGGATGTCAAGCTGGCCTTGAACATAAAGTTCAATCTGATGCCGAACGCGGACTATGAAAGATAAATCATAAACCAGGAGAGACCAAGATGGGGAAACAATGGATGAATTTGTTGAAAGACTTGAAATGCTCATCAAACACTGTAAATTCAACTATTTAAATGATGAAAAAGCAATTCGTTTCAGAGTCTTAGATTGGTGCCTGTCCGATTACTTCAGACGCCGAATGCTGAAGAAATGCTAAGTCTGGATTGTATGCTTATGCCGGCAAGTGCAGAAGAACGTGCCAGCAAACAAGTCTCTAACATGGAGGCTGAAGGAGACCAGAGTGAATCGCGTTGAGTATAAAAAGCATGAAAAAAGACTGGGTAGAAGGACACAAAGTGCTGTCTCCCGAGAAAAAGAAGTTGTATTAGCAATGTGGATTTTCCTTTCTGCATAAAGGTAAATATCCCACCATTGTACAGATATGTAAAGGCTGCGAGAAAGAACTATTTTGTAACAGTTGGCAAAGTGAGAGAAAAAGTGAACGTGTCACATCTTCAAGACAAAATGGCTGCCAGTGCGTCACCTCGTGAATATAAAATGGATGTCTGAAAGTTCCAGAAGTATTCCAGCCACGCCCACCGAAGTAACCAGCAAAATCAGTTGGGCAAAAGGAAACTGAAAGAGGGCAATTGTCATCTAATTCTTCGTGGAGAGGTTCTTAGAGGTCACTGTTGAGCGACAGTGAAGAAGATGGGTGTGCGATGTCAATTATCACTTGTAAAGTGCTCTGCTACCCATTGGGTTTCCCGGCGCTAAGCATAGAAAGGAGGAACTGGCTAGAAATGAAAAGGCCAGGTTTTAAGATTCTTGCGAAATAGCAGCAGACATTTGGGCCTGTATATGCAAAGACGCCACCTCCTGTGCGTGTCAGATGGACTCTGGGCACACTACATAAAGCCCAAGTCCCTGATCTCAGCCTGTGGCTGGGCTGATATAAAACGATCCTATCCTGAATGTAACATGGGCCCAGTCCAGCCCTAGCCTTAAAAATAAAGCATAGGTCTTTGAACAACTGGAAGCGAGTGTATTTCCTGCAGAGATGAGAGGTCGAGGCATGCTTCGGGAACCAAAAAAGAAACCTTATCGCTGAATTCTGCACAACCTGCTGTCGACTAACACATGCCTGATCACTTCCCAGTTAGGGAATGTTTCCATGGTCCACAAGTGAGCGTATCAGGGCTTGTATCAGTAGTGTTCTTTGTGCCGAGTGGGGATAGTCCAAATCTTCTTTACCCACTTAATTACGGCAAAACAAGTGGAGGCCATTTTAGACACTTGAGGATGCATCAACACATTTTCTTCCAGCCAAAATCCCAGACTTTTTACATTTGTGGGTTATATTGGAAGAGCCCCTAGAGACTCCGGCGAGTAATACGGACCCCAGAGTTGCAGGTTCCTACCTAACACCATAACCTTGGTTTTATCACTGTATAGTTTAAGCAAGTTGCTTCTAACCAGGGCACAACACGTCTAAGACCGAGGTTGAAGGCATCAGGCTTGCGGCACTGTGATGACGACAAAGAGAAAATAATCTGGGTGTTAGCGTAAGAAATTAGAGTCAAACCACAGCTCTCCACTAGATCTGCAAGAGGGTGAACATATAAGTTAAACAACATAGGGCTCAGATCGGAACACAGAGGAACTCCTGAGGTTAAGTCACAGGTTTCTGACCTCACATCTGATGAGAAAACTTGAAATGATATATCTTTCAAAAACAAGGACAGTTAGGCTATAGCTGTGGACAGCCAAGCTAGAGCTTTTCCTTCAAGACCCAAAGTAGTCAGTCAGTCCAGTAGGATGGAGTAGGACACAGTATTGAAGGCCGCGCTGAAATCTAATAAAATCAGCACTGCAGTCTACACTCATCCAGGAGTCGTTTTAGATGAGCAGTGACCCTTCAAAGAGCGGTTTCTGCGCTGTTTAGCCCTGAAACCCAATTGAGAAGGATGGAGCAGTTGCTGGGCTTCCCGAAAAACTGTGAACTTAGAGTTTGTGTTTTTCCAAAATTGTGGAAACTATGGGTAGCAGTGAGATGGGTTTAAAATTATCACAATTAGTTGGATTAAGATTGAGCTTTATTAAAAGTTGGAGAATCATAGCATGTTTCCAAGATTGTGGAACAGCGCCTTCATGTAATTATGAATTAAGCAAGTCCACCACCACTTGCAACAACTCAGGATTGAGAAGCCTCAGCTCAGCTGGAGGGAGTGGGTCAAGAGGAGAACCATATTTGATAGATTGAAGCATAGACCTAAACCCAGGAAGGTCTAGCTGAGGCCATAACTCATATTTATGGACCTGGTCCAACCTGTCCCGGGACAGCTTACGATCATTTGATGGAAAATGTCTGGTGACCCAGTCTGAATCCTCACTATTATTCTGCCCTACGGTTGACTACCAATTGACATTGATTAGTGGTCACCTAATCCACAACGCAGTTTGCCAGTTCTGTACATTGGGAGTGGGTCAGAAGAGACACAGGAGACAGTGACATAGTGTTGGATAATTCTTTGACCACATTAAAAGGCGTCTTAGGGCAGTTCTGGGCAGGAGCGATTTTTTTCCTGAATAATAAGATGCTCGTGCTGCTGTGCACAAAGCATGGTATTTATTAATAGACATTATATATTTGGCTTTGGACTTTGGTTTGTATGTCTTCCACTAGTGTCCCCCAAGAATCTTACAGCGTATTTTCTCAGAATTAAGCATGTCATTGAACTGTGGGCCTGCCGGATAAGATTTTACTGAGATCTTAGCTCAGTGGAAGATCAGCCTCTAAAGTATTTAAATCCAGTAGTCTGAGAGGCTAATATTTCGACCTTCAACTTTAGGTCCGGTTTGAACTACTGAGCAGAGATTTCAGTGCAGGGACATCAATTTAGACCAGTTCCTAAATTTGATAGTAGGTTTGGACGTATTAGCAGAATGTTGTGGCTGGATTTTAATAAAGAAAGGAACTGCCAAATGATCAGACCAAGAGAGTGGAGTAGGATCCAGGAGATGGTCAGCCTCATGAGGAGGAGTTAAGTTGCATAAAGCCAGATATAAAACATTCAGATCTTCTATAAAAGCAGTACCCAGGCTGCAAGTGCGGTCTTCTAAATGAATGTTGAGGTCGCCCAACAAAATAAAATTGGCATACGCAGGATTCAGAGGAGACGGGTGTCCTGAAATAGAGGTGCTCCCTTTCCCCGCAAATCCCGGTGGGCGATAGACCAAGGCCCCAGAAACTGAAACATTGCATGTAAGGCATAGTGAAAAATATCACCTCACAGCCGGTAACACAAAGATCTTCCGTTTTTCATTTAAATGTATCCTTTAAAATAATAGCAATTCCACCTCCCATTTGGTGCCGTCTGTCTCTTCTTACAATCGGAAAACTAAAGGGGGAGCATGAAAATAATATCAGGTGTAGAGGCCTCATTAAGCCATGTATCCGTGAGGAATATAGCATCCATGGACTTCCCCTCCAGAAAATCAAACAAGTGCTGCCGATGTCTCTGCAGGGACCAGCAATTAATGCTATAGAAACAAAATGTCACTAATATTATCCCTGCCTGAAATAACTGAGTGGCTAGAACCAGTCTATTTGCTAGTTTCTAAATAGAGTCCTCTAAATTAGCCGTGAAGGAATAGCGGGAACAACGAACTGGCACTACCATTAAATCTGAGGGAGTTTGGCATCCTCCCAAACGGGTAGGTCGAAGTGGGTTCATGTAATCGAAGCCATTCAAGAGTCTGTTCATCTCCAGACAACCTGGGCACGGTCTGAAGCAGGCATGCTTGCCTTCAGCGTGCCAGCCGTGCATCCGCTCCACGATCACACTAAATAATGCTGTGCCGGGCGTACAATAACTGGAACGCTGACTTCTGCTACATAATGGCACCAAAAAGTGGCCACCAAATTACTCGAAGTTGGCTCTTGAACATCTCGCTTGGAAAGAGCAAATGCAGCTCAAAAAGGCCTTCAACCCACAGATAAAATCAATTATTTTAAAAGATTTTAAAATGCACAGTTCGCTTTGCGAGTCAAAGGACCCCCCTACCTATGCGAAGGGTGTCCCCGCCATAGCTGCACTAAACCGTGCCGGGCGTACAATAACTGGAGCGCTATAGGTTTGGCTTGATTGAAAAAAAAAAAAAATAGAAGTCAGAAAAGGATCAGCAAGTGAAATCCCAAAATGAATTTGGACGTTTGTCCCAAAATAAAATTGAAAGGTAATGGATGCTATATTCCATTTGTCATAGACAGTGATGCGTGGATAAACATCATGACAGCCGAAAAATAATGTGTCTCATCTACTTGCTGATGCGGGTCTTTCGTTGAATGCTGAGAAGTGCGAGTTTCACAAAACATAATTTAAATTGTTTGGGCACATTTTCTCTGATGTGCAGATGACTCCAGATCCAGCCAAAGTTCAGGCTTTGTCATCTACCGCCCCTCCACAAGGTTTAACCATGCAGCATTCTTTTCTTGATATGGCCTGTTACTGTTCCAGATGCAACCTTGACTTGCCACTGTGAGTCCCTCATTGAAAAAGTTAACGAAGCAGAAAGTTTCATTTCAGTGGTCACAGGAGTGTAATCACAGTTTCAAAATGATTAAGCTTGCAATTGAAAATGCTCCTTAACTGGCTTACTTTGATCCGAAATTGTATGCAGATATTGTTGTGTATTTAACCCCATCGGTTTGGGCGCAATTCTTGTCCAACATAGTGGACATTCAAATGCACGAAGGCATATTGTGGCTGGTGTTAGCTGAAGTTTGTCACAGACTGAGCAAGCTTACTCTCAACCTGAGAAAGAAAGCCTAGCAGTTGTGTTTGCTTGCGAATGCTTTCATGTGTTTCTGTTTGGGAAACGTACGCTTGTTGCTGATCACCAAGTACTGCTCACTGTTTTTGGCAATCCAAAGGCCAAAATGCCCCCTTGCATTGAGAGGTGGGGGCTACGACTGCAAGAGTATGACTACACCATTGTGCACCGGCCAGGGAAATATCAAAACCCTGCCGACTACTTTTCTTAAGTGCCCATACAATGTCAGGGTACCCCTTCTAAAATAGCTGAGGCCTACGTTAACTCTTTCCATGCTGATGACGGAACCGCTCTGTCATCAGCTGCGGTTGGGCTGTGCTGATGACTGAGCGGTTCCGTCATGGCCTGGCCGCCGCGCCTGCGCGGCGCGTTCTATTGAGTGGGGCGGGCCATGACAGAACCGCTCCGTCACGAGCACTGCTCAACCGCGGCTGGTGACGGAGCGGTTCTGTCACCAGCATGCGGCGGCCGCCCCGCCCTGTTAGCGCTGCAGCGGAATAGCCGCCGCAGCGAAAGGGTTAACTTCCTCGTGAGATCCAGCACTCCTGCAGCAAAGCAGTGCTGCTATCATAGCAGATAGGAATGTGCTCATCTTCATAGACATTATTATTCATCAGTCCTGGAGAACACGTTCGACCTTGATTATGACCGTGAATATCAGAAATTCAAGAATGTGCGTGATGAAATGTCAGTTACACAAGAAGGTTTATTTTGTGAGGGTCGAGCATTGTCACTCCTGAAAGTCTACGATAGCAAGTCATTGAAGTGGCACATGTCGGAAATTGTGGAATTGTTGCCACAAAGCGAGCCCTTCAGGACACTGTTTGGTTCCCTTATCTTGATGAGCTCCTGACTTGTCATTTGTGTAACTATTTATCTCCTAAAAAAACACTGCCTTCTGTGTTCATGTTGGATCTTCCAATACAAGTTTGGGGAAAAATTGCAGTTTACTTCTCTGGACCACTTGAAAATGGCCATTACCTTATGGCAATCGTAGACTAGTACTCCCGGTTTTCTGTGGTGGAAGGTCTTTCGTCAACCACTCATGATTGAGTAAGTGAAAGACTGGAAGGCATATTTACAACCGGGGGTGTTACGTCCATTCCTAAATCTGACAATGCCCCACCATTCAATAGTCCGGAATTCAGAGTCTTTCTTACTCATTTGAATATCAAGCTTCTGAAAAACACGCTGTTGAACGTCTTATGAGCATTCTTAAGAAGACGATTCAGTGCGCTGTGCTAGAGGGACTTCAGCTGAAGCGAGTTCCTCATTCTACTCTTTGTGCCTACAGATCTGCTCCCATTCTACAACCTGCGAAAGCCTGACCACCCTGATGTTCATGAGAGCCATGGGTACCAAGCTGCCCCAGTGGACCACTGAAAGAACAATTGATTCCAAGAAAGTTCGACTCACTGAGTCTAGAATGCAGACCAGTGTTGATGTGCTCGGGACATCCCGTTTCAGAAAGGGAATTGTGCCCTTGTCAAGCATAGGCGAAAACGCAATTCTGATGCTCCATTCAATGCCGATCCATTGCAAGTTGTGACTTTTAAGTAACACATTGTGACCTCTCACTGTCCTGGAAAGTCCATTACAAGGGATTCTTCACATTTCAATTGCCTACCTTGGACTGTGTCAGTTTCAGTCATCTAGAGTGAGACTTTGTCATCTGAGGGCCAGGAGAGCCCTATGACTGCCCCAGTGGCTAACTCACCAGTGCCTGCTGTAATTGTTTCACCTGTGTCTCATCAGCCACACACCACGAGATCTGAAAGAGTGGTTTGAACACCTCGGTGACTCATTGAGGAACTATGATGTGTATATGTTTTGTTTGTATTTTTTTATTTAACAAAGGGGGAGATGTGTCTTGTGTACTATAGAGGACAGGACCCCTGTAGTCCCTAATGTAGTCTAGTGGTGTATGTGACTGGGTGTGGTTGATAAAATTCACGAGGCAGTATGTGTCAGTTAACGGTTACACTCTAGAGAATAAAGTAATATCGAGCTCCGTTTGTGGTGTGAATCATTTACATACTGCAAGACTGGGAAGGATGCTGCACAGTGGTACCAACCATTGTTTGTGTTCCACGTTTGAGGGCATGGAAAGAGTCAATCAAGAATCTGATGGCGCACAGGGATTGCACTTATATGTATAGCAGCATGTGGGACAACTGATGCGAAAACTTCCAGAACCAGCCTTTCACCTGTGGAATATTCTAAAGGTAAGGAACCTTTTTCCACAGAATATCAAGCAGAAATAGGGTTACCTAAGGCAAGTAACTTTAAGGCCATTATTAGTTTGGGTTATTCTAGTAATCGGAGGAAAGGCTGTGCTGTTAGTCTAGTGCACAGAACTGTCAGTTGTAGCAGTCGTTGAGCTGCTTCTGTGGTTGGGTGTCGTTTTATTTTTGAAGCCCATCTGTGGAGTTGTTAGGGTTATTTTGTTGGCCACAGACATTTCTGTTACTTGATGGTGTAATGCCTGTCTTTGTGAGCCTTTGGCTAGAACAGGTTAGTTAGAAAGATTTGTGCTGAAAGTTCCATTGGTACCCAAGGTTTGTCTTGGGTACATGTTCAGTAGGAGATAAAGCATATGTGTTGGGAACTCTGAGAAAACAAGAACAGCGAGGCGTCTTACCTAACAAATGCTGTTACCAGATTGCATGGATGTAGATAGATTAGAGGTTTATGTATAATGCAACGTGTTTCAGAGAGATGAGCGGACGAGACTAAAGACGTCAAATGGGAAAAGGGTTGGTGGGAACTCTGTCTAGTGAAACCGTTGATCGGATGGGGCTGTATACTAACTAGGTCATTCTGTGGTGACGCAGTTGGCATTGTAGTCGAGATGCAAAACTATGTCTGGCCCAGAACTATCTACGTGGAATCCCTCAACTTATCGCTAGTAGCTGGACACGATCAAAAACATCCCGATTCATGTATTTTTCCATCCTAAATATTAAGTGCAGTATTTTCTATCTCTGAAATGGTTGTGCCGTTTTCAAGCAATTAGGGCAGCAAAAGTGCTTTACCTGCTAATGTCTGAGGTTTAAATATTTAATAGAAGATTTATTTTAAGAGGAAATTGCACCAGTTGCTTAAAAGCATTACTTACACCCTGAATCACAGCCTGCTTGATGAATAACGATACTTAGTATTTAATTTGAAGACCTCTTGAAATTGGAGTACAAAACTTATGAATTTCATGGAGTGCCTAGCTTTTGTTCTTTTTTGATGTACTTTGTTGCCATACTAGGCACGAGACAGAAAGGATTTTGGCATAAATTATGCAAATAGCATTATGCCCACCTAGAGAAATGCTCATAGAGGTGCTTTAAAAACGAAATCGTCTAAAATAGCCTTCTCATCACTGCGCATCTGAAGCATGCAAGCTTTTACGATATATGTAACTGATGTTACATATTTGTGACGTAATTACCACAGCCCGTCACTTAAACATATTTCACGAGTACATAAGGTCATGTACCACACCTTTATTTTTAAATGGCCGGAGTGGGCCCTGACCTAGGGCCCCAGAATATCAGGGGGCCGGATAGAACCAACTCTCTCCTTGAATAATTCTTAAACAGGTTGTTTTAAATGCCGTTTTCCTTTGATTTTTTTTAAGTGTGATTGATGTGTTACAAACATTTTGCTCAGAAATGTTGCGTTTGTTTCATGCAACATTAATAAAAAATAAAAAAAATCCTTTTGGATCAAAACAGGGCCTCGCATATGAGAAACGGGAAGGGGTCAAAGAGATTATTTGCAAAAATATTAGTGAGCTGCTGCTGTGTTACATAATTGAAAATCTATGTCACTAAATATTAGATGTAAACACTTTTAGAATGTGGACCAGTGTGCCTGCGCACTGTCAGTGAACGGGCCAAAGAGGTCATGAAAGGGCTGAAGTAGGATCATACATTCAAAGCTGTTCCTAACAGGGGCCCCCAAAATGCATTAGCCCCAAGGGCTACTAAAATCCTTAAGATGTCCCTGTATGCAGCATTAACACTTCACAAACGGAGTATTTTTGACTCGCCGAGTTTGAGCTCCTCGCATCCAGGTTTTGAATTTAAATGAACGGTTTCACAATTGTCAGGAATTTTCATATAGATCAGTGCTCACCAATATCATGTCGTCTGAGACCTTTCGAAGCATCTTTGAACTTGTCCCTCTGCAAACGGTAGCCTTACTAAATCCATCATGCAGGTTATTTGTAGGGTCAGCTGCTTAGCAGCGTAGTGATGTGCTGGGTTTTGCAGGTATTCACTTAAGAAGAGTTCTGCAGGGAGAGCTGAGCTTTACAACTTTCCTCAAAACCCAGGTTTTCATCGTTTGGTTATGTGCCCGTGACCTGATTAGGAGTATGCTCGGTTGATAGTCTTGGTTGATGTTTTTTACAGTTGTGATCTATTGTCTAGTTATTGAAATTATTATTTTTTTAGACTAAACTAGGAGAGATTGGTGCGTTGTTGTGGGTGTGTTGGGCGAATGGATGTGTTGAAATGAAGGGTTTGTTGGAGTCTGCAATGTGGTGTGTGTTGGAGTAGGTTTATAATTGATGAATGTGTCCTGTAATTAGGTGTTATGCGTGATGTTTAATGTTATAGAATTTTTGTAACACAACATCCACAGTTACTTGAATCAAGCAAGTCATATGACGACTCAGATTTGTAATTGTGGAATGGTGTATTATGGTGGCGTGTAGTATATATGGTGTGCTGTGACTGAGTGTGTATGTGTGTTACACTATGTTGTTGTAGATAGTAAGATTGTAATGTTATGCTGAATGTAATGGTTATTTGGAATAGGGTTCAGTTTTATATTGAGGACTGTGTTGTATGATGCTAAATGTAGCAAAGAAAGTTTTGCGGTGACTTGGATTGACTGGATGGTGAAGTATGGTGACTGATGTAGGGTGTACTTGGAAGTAGCGTGTATTTCTGCAGGAGACCACAATATATGTTGGTATTTAAGGTGTGATACAGTATACTGTGATGTAGTTGCTGTGATACGTTTTATAGAAGTAGCTGTGAAGTTTCAGTTAATGGTGTTCATTTGTGTGGGGGAGTGTTAAGGTCTTAGAGAATGTGGACAAGTGGTTGACATGTTTGGTGGGGTGATGTGCTGAGTTTTGGTGAAGAGTTGCCTAGTTTTTGGTTGTTTTGTCATTGAGTTTCATTGTTAACGTCATGTTGTCCCAATCCTATTTGTTGTACAGTATTGGGCGTGGTTCTGTTTAGCTTTAAGGTTGTATAACTGTAGTTGATAGTGAAAGTAGGACTGATGCTGTTCTGTGAAGTGGGCATACAATGAGGGTGATAATAGGTTTGGAGTGAGGGATTTGGCTGCTACTGTGGTGAAGTATCATTTCATTAGTGTTAATCGTGTTGCTGTGGCCAGGTAGCAGTGAGCTGGTGAGGCAGGGGAGGAGATGAGGGTGGAGGTGTATAGGACTTGGGGGATGTGAGTTGAGAAAGGCCAGTGTTAACATTTGATGGAGAATGAGGGAAAAGTGAGCAGTACAGGTGAAGTGACTGAGGAAAAAGGAATGAGCAGGGCAAAGAGATGGTAATGACACAGGGAAATATGATATTGGAATAGAGAGCAAGCAGTGGAAAATGTAAAAGCGACATAAGGGATTTGTATTCTGTTTGATAATGTACCATGGATTATTTTGTGATCTGGATATAATGTTGTGACCTGTTGAAGTGGTATGGTGTTGTGAAATGCTGAGTGGCATTACGGCTTCCTGGCGTTTGTTAGTGTTGTGTTGAGGTGACATATGGTGGTTTGCAGTGTGATATAAGCCAGGCTTGATTTTGTAGAAAGGAGAGGGGAGAGAAATAATGGTGATATACAAATAGGGAGGGAGTGGGGAAGAAGGCAGAAGGTAGAGTGATAGGTGAAGTTGATGGAACTGAGTGACAGAATAGAGAAAATATGAGATAGAATATCATGGCGGAGCAACTGCACTGGAATCATAGACATCTACACTATTTTGAGCATTCAGCCACTCCATACACGTTTGGTTTGATCATGCAAATCGTTGTTCCTATAAATCCACGCACAGCCATAAAAATAGTTTTTCTGCAGTTTTTCCATGGGTGAATGCTATTATGTCCTGAATGTGAACTATGTAGAATCAAATTAATTTTGCCCTCAAATAGCACAGATTTGTCATCCCTGATCAATAATACTCCATCAGTGCACAATTCAGTTGACACCTAAGCATAAGAATGCACCACACCCATTAAACATTTTAGACCAAAAATCATACAGGTTTATGAACTTTCTTAATTTCTCACCAGCATACCATGTTTCTTCAGTGGCGGAGAGATTTTCCTCTGATGCTCATAGTGTATATTTTGAAAATGTTTAATTGCAGTTTGCCTGTTCCAGTCCCCCCGGATCTGGTCCAGAAACATTCATATTTTAATGACTACTGAAAGGTAGTGGTAAACTATTTGCGAACTGGAAGGGTGTTCCAAAGGGACCTATTCCCTTTTGTGAATGTTGACAAAAACATTTTTTAAGACTATACAGTGGTCCTATGGACAACTGCCTAGTCTTAAACAATGTATGTTAAACTTACATAGTTTTCTGCAGACCCCAGCAGTCTTTCATCCCTGTGATGGCAATGAATCCTAGTCGGATGGAATTTGCAAGAGGTAGGTCGAATTGCAACCCACTACAATTCGGTATTTCTGAACCAACCTATTCCTACGTAGGTTGTTGGTTTGCAAAATATCACACTGGTCGCAAAAATACTGGTTGCAAATTGCGACCAGTGTTTAGTGCATCTGGCCTAAAATTACCAAATCCGTGTTCTTTGCAGGTGTATACCTGCTCTGTACCAGACCTAATTCCCGCCAAGACAGAATTAGATATGGCTATTTAATTTCTCTTGCCTAAACCTGGTGACTATTATGCAAAGAAAAAGCAGCTCTAGCTGGATAAATAAGGAAAAGGATTATACCAACATCACTTATTTGTTATTCGTGGGGGGATTTTATTATGCTTCTTGTACACTTTCACACACAACAATATTTTTTATGTTGACCAAGACATCTGGTTATGCAGAGTGAGGCAACACACACAGATGCAACAGAGTTTTTTCTTTTATCTTTTTTAAACAAAAAGAGCCAAAAGGGTCCATAAAGATTTTCGTGCAAATGAAAACAATTTCACAGTGGCACAATGTAAAAAGAAATAGCGCACAATCCTTGCTAAATGCAATATGTAAGAAAGGTGACGACCATGACATTATGGAGGGCTTTGGTACCATGATCAGATATGCTGCCCAGATAGAAAAGAAGACCAGCTCAAAACCTTATATATCAAAATTCTCTGGTAGATTAGAGCAGTGATCTTCAATAAAAGTGTAGTTTTTTTGGGAGATCTTGTAAGCAAACGAATGTACCACACACATTAAACATTTGAGACCAAAAATCATACGTTTATTAACTTTCTTCATTTCTCACCAGCATACCATGTATCTTCAGCCACAGATGGATTCTCTTTTGGTACTCATATTGTATATTTTGAAAATGTATAATTGCAGTTTGCCAGTACATGTCCTGTTCTGTCCCTCCTGGATCTGGTCTCCAAACATTAATATTTTACTGACTACTGAAAAGATTGTGGTAAGCCATTTGCAAATGGTAAGAGTGTCCCAAAGGGACCTATTTCCCTTTGTTAATGTTTACCAAAATATTCCTTAAGATAATACATTGGTCCTATGGACTACTGTCTAGTCTTAGACAATGTTTGTTAAAATGACATGGTGGTCTGCGGACCCCAGCAGACTACCATCCCTGTGGTGTCAGTGAATCCTAGTGGGGTGCAATTGATTTTAATGAGGTAGTTGCGACCCACTATGATTCAGTATTTTCCAAACCGACCTATTAGTGCATAGATCGGTTTGCAAAATATCACACTGGTTGCAAAAATACTAGTTGCAGCCAGTGTTTAGTACATCTGCCTCCAAATTACCTAATCGAGATACTTCGCAGATCTATACCCACTCTGTACCAGACCTAATTCCTGCCAACACAGGGTTGGGTATGGCGATTTAGTTTCCTTTTCCCAGATATGGTGACCAAGACTTACTTTAACCTCACCCCAGATGAGCAGATAGATCTGTCAAAACATTGATTAATGACTAAACTGTCTGATTTTTTTCAAGTGGAGGATTATAAGTCAGCTCTCTGTCACTCATCCAGAATCGACACACTACTGGTGAAGAGACAATTCCAGTAAGGTAAAGCTTTGTGAGGGATGCATTAGCCCTCTATTGAGTTGATACATCATCAAATTAACTAAGCCGTTTTAACCTCTGCCCATATATGCTGAATGAGACCGTTTTTGTTTTGTCAAATACGTTTTTATTAATTTTTCAACACATACTCGAGGCACAATTCGCCCATTATCCCACACAGGTGAGAGATGGCTACTAGCCAAAAAGATGATACATAAAAAAGAAGAACCCTGTTGCGCGTGGCGACGTACCCCAATCACAACTGGTTGCTCGACTGAGGGATACAGCTGCTAAAGCATATGGGTACATAAGGCAAATATTTCGAGAAGGAACGTCAGTGTGAGCTTGCAGCAGCTCTGTCTTCTTCTCCACGAGAGACCGTGTTCTTAACAGTTCCATCGCCGAACAAAGTCCCAGTAGATGTGGGTATAGCGGGACTCTCCCCCTAGGGGCTCAAAGTTAAAAAACGAAACTAAGAATCATACAGAGAGTCAACCAACATAACAAATCCCCCTCACCCCCCCCTACCCTGGTGGTGGCCTCAATAATCCTGGAATGGGCCCACAGTAGTGGGGTCTACCAGAGTTGAAAGAGGTGTAGCGCCCTGACTGTAGCGGGACAGAGTGCTGATTGGAGACCCAGTGAAAGGAAGGATGTGAGAAGTTGGCCTGATATGTGATGTCCACTATTCTAGTGGGCACCCTGTATCAGTCCAAACAACCCTTATGGTGATGGTTGTAAAGTCAACCTTCTAGACCAGCTATCCTAGAGGTAGCATGGACAATGCAGTCTTAGGCTAAAACTTCAGAGGGCATGTAAAGCCAGCTGTTTTACCACATGTAACCCCTTGAATACCAAATGAAAGGACACCACACAGGATATATATATAATATATATGTATTTATTTCTAAACAACCCCTCTGAGCTCTTTATGAGATCAGAGGCACAAGCACATAACAAGTTACTCAATTACCATACAATAAGTTGCACAATATACAGTAGCACCCTAAGGGCACATCAAACCATATACTAAAATAGTGGTATAAGAACCACGTCACGAACAAAGGATAGGCCTAGGGCCTAGAGAATCGCTGGGGCTACACTGTACTACCCAAAGATAGGAAGTAGGAGGCCCACGGGAGGTGTGTGCAGTGTCTTTACACACACGCAAGTTACCATAGATTTTGAATGGGAACAAAAGAATTTGAAACTAGTTCTTTTAGGTCACTTCCGGATGGACTAGGAGAAAGCTACTTGGAAGTTAGACACTAGGATAGTTAATACCCACAGGAGCACCGGAGTACTCGCGTTACCTCACCCACAGGAAGCGGGTGCATAGGTGTCCAAGTGTGTCGGGGTTCGTCGCTGAATCCTATGGAGCCTTGGAAAAAGATGCTGCAGGCGTCCAGGAGAGAAGTGTCCGTTGGATCCAACCAAGGGCGGATCGAGGATGAAGGGTACCTGAAAGCAGAGCGGACAGAGTCTGAGTCATTAGCCAGTGACCAGGAAGGAACCAGGCGATGTCGCGAAGCAATCAGGTGATGTTGTGAAGCTTGTCTCTGCAGTCACGTGGACCAGGAGGTGTCGACGACGACCAGGAGTCAGGCACGGACTGTTCCACGAAGGCTCTCGCTGTCGGCGGTGTCTGCTTCTGGATTGGAGTCAACAAGCCTTGGCTAAGGCAACCCACGCAGGAATCGAAGACAGCTTCTTAATCAGACCAGCAAGGTCTGATGGGGCTGCTCCTTTTCAGGGGAGCAATGGCCAGTCTGGAGCAACCAGACCAGAGGTGTAGATTCAAGATTTCGTCGTCACAGAGGCCACTAGCCAACGGGCAAGTGACCGGACAGACGCGTCGAGCAGGAAAATGCAGAAGGGCCCCACGCAGAACTCGTGGAGGGCTGATCTTCGGTGCAGTTGGTGCTCTCGGCTTGGGCTTCTCAATCCCCAATGCACAACTTCGAGGGTGCCTCAGAAGTTGCACGGAAAGCAATTCGCTGCCTTTCCAAGATGGCCGGTCCCACGTCTCACGTCGCCTCCATGGGTCTCAGCTTTGCTGTGGCTGTGGATTGGGCTGAAGGAAGTCTGGAAGTCCGGGTCTTGTCAGGCTCTGTGTTCGGGCTCCGGCTCCGTTGATCGATTGATGGTGCCTGCTTGTGCAGGGTGGTCACTCCTTGACCACAAGGGGGATTCTTCAGTCTTCTATCTTAAAGTAGAACGTCGAAGGTCCAGAGTTTCGTTTCAAGTTTCAGTCAGGATTAATCTAAAGTCTTGGGACTCCGCTCCTACCTATATACCAAATCTAGGGGCTGGATTACCTGCTAGGTCCCTCCTATGGGTGGGACCAGGGAAGGGGGTGGTTACACCCCTTTCCCTTTGTCCAGTTGTGCGCCAGAGCTGGGGCTGGAGTGCCCAGGCACTGGTTTGAACTGGACTATGCATTGGACACCTTGTGTGCCCCAGACAGTGTCTCATTTCTTTCAGCCCTCCCTGCCCCAATTTACTAGAGCCTGTCTGGGGTGGTGCTAGCACCTCCCAAGACAGGAAACCTATTGTCCAAGCCTCCCTTGCTGGAAGGACTCCCAGCAGCAGGAGGTCAGACTTGTGTCTGTGGCAGCAGCATCCATTTTGTGATGCTGAGGCTCTGGTTAACTTTAACCAGGATGAGTAGGAACAACATGTCTTCATCTAGAAGGGTGGAATGCTACCCCCCGTCGCCAGAACTGGCGAGGGGGTAGTATTCCAAAGCGTATGACACCTTACACGACATGTTTTGATAAAGCCAAACCAGAGTTAGCATTTAACCTCGAGGTTCATAATGCACTTAAGAGTATATGGTATGGCTATATCCTAGAACAGCTATAAGGACATGGTTCCAAAAGCTGCAGACAGGCTCAGCTCATGCTAGAGCCTCATTTCACATAAAACCAAGCACTCTGCCTCCAGGATTGTTTAGGCCTGCCATAGGAGTGACTTAAAGGCGTATAGGTGTCTAGATATAAGGTTAGATATAGGAATACTATATCTAAGCAAGTGGTGATTACACAACCTTGCCCCATCTGAGTGATCAGCCAGTTGTGTCAGTTTGGATGGCCAGCCAGTGGTGGCATAATACATGCTGCAGCCCCTGGTAGGCCTTGGATGCACCTATGCCCTGGGTACCTAAGGTACACTATACAGGGGCTCATAAGGTGACCCAATATCCAATTGGAGATGTACCTAAAGTACATGGAGTCCATTTTACAGAGAGAGCAGATAGCCTGGGGCCCCGATTAGCAGGGTCCCAGGCCAACTAATTCGAAAACCAGCTAAACACTAGGCGAAAAAATCTGGGGGAACCATAGTCCGGTATCCACCTTCCTACAAAGGAGACCAGCGGGCCCCACCTAAACTAGAAGTTCTTGAAGTCATCCTTAAAGATTTCAGACATGCGCTCAAGGCTAAGCAGTTTCCAGAGGCGAGAGTGCCACAGGGATATCGCTGGCACTTCCTTCCTTTTCCATCCTGCCGCAATAGTAATCTTGGCCGCCCCAATACTCAGCCACATTATCCTTTTATCCGCCCTAGTCTGGTGTTCTAACATAGGGTCATGGATGCCCAGAAGTATTTCGGCCATGGATGTCGGTATGCGGTATCCAAGCATGTCTTTTACCTGAGCCAAGATCTCCTCCCAAAAAGGCCGGATGGTCGGGCAATCCCACCAAATGTGTTGGAAGTCCCCAAGTAATCCACACCCTCGCCAACACCTATCTGATGAGCCCGGGAAGATTTGAGGTAACTTGGAGGGATATAAGTACCAGTCCATCACTGTCTTTAAATGGGCCTCTTGTAAGTCTGTGGATTGGTTAAATTTAAAAATGTCAGACCACAAATGGGCCCACTCCTCGTCCGTTATGTCCCGTTGAGCCAGCCCCTCCCACATAGACCTGTACCTCAGTCGGGGGGAGAGCGTGGTGGATAGCAGGAGCTTGTACAGAAATGATATTACCCCCTTCATAGATGAAGATTTGACAAGGAAGGCTTCAAATTTAGTAAGGGGACGCGTAGCCCCTTCTCGGATCTGGGGGCCTAATGCCCAATGCATTAACTGAGTATAGTGATAACGCTCGGAGTCTCCTATTCCATAGTCTCTCTTACAGTTATCAAATGCAAGGGGATCATAGTTGTGGAACAGGTGGGTCAGGGCTAGGCATCCCCCCTCCCGCCAGGCGTCAAATGGTCCCTCCTGAAGAGCCGGGGGTAATGCTGCATTGAAGTGTAGTGGTGTAAAGGGCGAAGGGAATGTAGTCCAGCTGTCATCCTTCATCACAGAGTCCCAGACTCGTAAGATGGTACGTGTAGGGGTGCTAAGGTAGGCGTTTTTGGGTCTGTCTTGTTTCGCCCGCCAGATTAGGTCCCATATCTTCCTGCCAGCCACACTAGGGTCATATGAAGCCAGTGCTTCTCGGATTCTTTCTGTGACCATTCGACCAGTATCCTGAGTTGTGCAGCTTTATAGTAGAGATGAATATCAGGTAGGCCTACGCCCCCCTTCGGTTGAGAGCGGCGCAGCAGAAAAAACAAGAAGCGGGGCCGTCCTCCTTGCCAGATAAAGCGAAGGATCATTTCTTTTACATGCCTAAAGAATTCCCCGTCTAGTTCTATTGGAAGCGCCTGAAACAAATACAGCAATTTAGGGAGAAGAGTCATCTTAATCGCTTGGACGCGACCCAGCCAGGAGAGGGAGAGAGGTTTCCATCGTTTCCATCTCGTCAGTTCCGGAATACGAGTAAGACTGGGCGGGAAGTTGGCTGTGTATAATTTCTCTACGGTCGGCGTCCGGTGGATACCCAGATATTGGATAGAGGAGACAGCCCATGATAAGGGTGTAAGGGCTTGAAGTTGATGGACCTCCTGCTGTGAGAGGGTGAGATTAAGTATATAAGATTCATCCAAATTGATTTTGAAGCCTGCAGCCCTCTCAAAGCGTTCAAGCTCCCCTTGTAGGTGCGGGATAGACACCATCGGGTCTGAAAGGGACAAGAGGACATCGTCCGCAAAAATAGAGATCTTATGGGATTCCCCGGTGAAAGGGAGGCCTTTAATTCCAGGGTTTTCTCTGACAGCGATCGCTAGTGGCTCAATACTCAGAGCGAACAGCAGGGGGACAAGGGGCATCCCTGCCTAGTCCCTCTGGAGTGTGTAAAGGGGGAAGATTGCACCCCATTTACCGAGACTTTAGACCGGGGGTTTCGGTAGTTAGCCCGGATCATGTTTATAAATTGTACAGAGAAGCCGAATGCCGTAAGCGTAGAGAATAGGAACCTCCAGTCGACGCGGTCAAACGCCTTTTCGGCATCCAACCCAATCAGAATCGCTGGGATCTTAAATCTGTTAGCTTTTTCTATTAGATGGACGATGCGGCGGGTGTTGTCGTGAGTTTGACGTCCCGCAATGAATCCAGACTGGTCTGGGTGAATAAGGAGCGGCATGAGGTCATTCAGTCTCTTAGCCAGAATAGAAGAATATAGTTTCGCGTCTATATTCAGGAGGGCAATAGGCCTGTAAGAGGCGCAGCGGGAGGGGTCTTTCCCTGGCTTGGGAATTACCGAGATCACCGCCTCGGACATAGAGCCAGTCATGTCCCCTTCATTGCCCATTCTATTAAAAGCCTGACTAGGTGAGGGCTGATATCAGAGGAGAATGTCTTGTAGAAAATCGCTGTGTACCCGTCAGTGCCCAGCACCTTGTGGGATTTCAATGCCTTAATAGCTGAGGTGACCTCACCAAGAGTGATCGGAGCTATAAGCTCCTCATTCCAAGCGGGGGGACCTAAGGGATAGTAGCTCCCTAAGAAATTCTTGTTGCTGTCTGTCCACGTCCAGGGCGTCTGAAGAGTATAGAGTGTGGTAAAACGCTCCGAAAGGGAGGAGCGGCGCTAGCGACCAAGATGGCCGCTTGAGCCTCGGCTCTGCCGGCCGCCACATCCTGACCAGCCATCCGGCACATTATCCTGAACCCCGTCCCTACCGTCGGGTGGGGGACCAGCACCTGAGTCACTAGGTGAAGTTCTGGTTCGTTTGGGTGCTTCGGCGACAGATTATCGTCGTCCGAAACTTTGAGGGCCTATGGGCGTGGACGCCAGGAACCCGAGTAAGGCGCTGTCCGCAGTGGAGTGCGACAACATCGGCCTCCGGGACCGGAAGTGGCCGGTCGGAACCTGGTTTGTCACAGGAGAGCCGTGGCCGGGGCGTGCTGAGTCCACCTATCCTGGTCTGAGATCGCATTTCTGAGGAAGCTGCCTGGACCTGATTGGAAGTGGCAATGGCGTCGAGAGGAGGCTCTGAGAAGCCCCAGACGAAATTGATGAAGAATACTCGTCCGGTCCAGTCTAACAAAATGGACAAGTACGCCATCTCCAAGGGGTCCCCAGCTGATGCGAAATGTACCCCGATGGGGGTTAGGGATGGCGATTCAGCCTTGAAGGATCCTACTATGAAAGACTTGATGGCGGCGATCACCGGGGTCCAATCTTCCTTGGGTAAGATGGACACTAAGCTGGACTCGGTGTCGATCGAAGTGGGCCTCATAAGGGTTGACCTTATTAAAACGACGGAGAAAGTTAAGAACTTGGAAATTAAGACGACGAGTCTCATCGAGGATGTGTCTGAGCTACAGAAGGAGGTTCGAGACCTTAAGGTGGCTCGGACTCAATTTGACCGAAAGCTCGATGAATATGAAGGACGGGCGTGCCGCAATAACGTCCGCATTCTGGGAGTGCCAGAGAGGTCGGAGGGGTTGACTCCGGATCTCTTTGTCGAGGAACTCGTTCTGCAACATCTCAAGCCTAAGGGCCTCAGCAACTTTTTCACAGTGGAGAGGGCCCATAGAGTTCCCGGTGGTCGTCCGAAGACTGGCACGCCTCCTCGTCACATAATTGCCCGGGTCCTGAATTTTCGGGACCGAGATGCTATCCTGCAAACTGCAAGATCCTCGGGCCCGCTGGCCTATGAGAACGCTTCGCTGTTGTTCTTCCCGGACTTCACCCAAATGGTGCACAAACAGCGGCAGAACTTTATGTCCGTCAAACGGCGGCTGAGGGACCGGGATATGAAGTACTCGATGATGTTTCCAGCTCGTCTTCGGATTGAACATGATGGGAAGACTTGGTTTTTCGATAATCTTGCGGTAGCTGCGGACTGGCAGGATCGGATCGAAGGTCCGGACCCTGGGGCTCAGGCTCGGACAGACAGTGAAGAACAGTTACTTGTCGTCGAGCCTGTGTCGAATTAACATTATTGGTGGCTTAGTGAGACTCATTGGGGTTGTTCTTTCTTCCCCCTCCTGGACTATTTTTGTTGGGGCCCTTTTTTGTATTTTACTGTGCGGGGGGACTGTGGTTGGTTGGGGGTAGAGGGGGCGGGCGGCCTGTTGTAAGGTCCTCCTCTGTATTTCTACTTTTAGATACTTGTAGTTAGTCGGGGGTGACAGGCACACTGCGAGTTGGGGATCTGCGTATGCTACATGCAGGGGTGCAGGGAGGGGGATTGGGGGCTTGGGAATTGGGGGGTTTTGTTTGTTGATTTGTTTGTTTTGTGTGACCAGAATTCGCTATGGGTGCCCATGGATATCCTGTGCTTTTTCGGAGATATGAATGGCTTCCGCTAGGTTGGGGCTGGAGGTTTCCATCCTCAGCTGGAACATGAATGGCTTGGGTGATCGGATTAAGCGCACTATGGTGACTCAGCTGATTAGAAGACATTCGCCCGACGTGGTGTTGCTACAAGAAACCCACTTAATGGGTAAACGTTGTATGGCGCTTCACAGAGGGGGCTACAAATTAGTGGCCCATGCGGGCTTTACTTCTGGCTCTAGAGGAGTGGGGATCTTGGTGAAGAACTCCTTTCCTCTCACCATTCAGTCGACGTGGTCTGACAACAGAGACCGATATGTCGGAATATCGGGGCTCTGGGAGGGCAGGACTGTCACGTTTCTGTCTGTATATGTCCCTCCAGCGTTACAGGTGGATACTTTCCGTGATTTGGGCCGGGTGTTTCTGACTCTGCCCATTGGGATAATGGTACTGGGCGGGGACTTCAACGCAGTACTGGATGGTAAACTAGACAGGCACCCCTCCTGTGTGCTTTTGCCTTCTCCGTAGATGGTTGGCTGATTTTATCTCTGCGTCGGGCCTGGTGGATGGATGGCGACTTCGGCACCCTAGTGATGTGGGTTATACACACGCCTCTGCGGCGCACCACTCACTTTCTAGGATAGACTGTGTCTTATTACCAGCGACACGTGACAGAGCAAAGACACAACATGCCACCACGCAGAGTAGAATATATGAACATGGCGACAAGGCCGGGAAGTTGATAGCGTGGTTGGAAAAGGGTGATTGGGGGTCTCGGTTGGTGCCGGAACTGGGTATTGCGGATGCGGTGGCTTCGTCGGATCCTCAGTTGATTGTGGATGAATTTGCCTGATATTTTGAGGAGGTCTATACCTCGGCAGGGGACTTTACGGAGGGAGAAAATGCCGACATGATTCGGTACATTCCGATGCCGGTTCTGTCTGTTGAGAACAGGGAATTTCTGGACTCTGCTCTCACGAATGATGAGGTAGCGATGGCTGTTAGAGGGATCCACTCTGGCAGGGCTTCTGGCCGAACGGTCTCCTCATCGAATTGTATAAGCTTCATGCCAACCGCTTGGCCCTGCACCTGAAAGATATGTATCTTGAAAGTAGAGACCGTGGCGAGTTGCCTTATGATCAACGCCTAGCGAACATTGAGGTCATTTATAAGGACGGTAAGCCGCGTCTCGAGTGTTCGTCGTATTATCCGATTTCCCTTTTGAGTGTAGAGCCTAAAGTGCTAGCCAAACTGCTTGCCTCCCATCTAGTGAAGGTTATCACGACGCTGGTGCATCCGGACCAGTCCAGTTTTATGCCGCGTCGGAACACTGCCCTTAATCTCCGCCGGCTCCACGGAGTGGTGGCGGGTGCGTCCCCCATCCTTGAGCCGGCGGTGTTGTTGTCCCTGGATGCCTCTATGGCTTTTGATCGAGTGGAGTTACGCGGCCTGGTTACGATGGGACCGTTCGGTTAGAGGACTGCGTTGGACGTCGGAATGGGAGGATAATATTTCGCTATATGCTGATGACATCCTGTTGTATTTGACCTCCCCTCACAGTTCCCTGTTGGTTTTTATGGATATCCTTGCTATTTTCGGGAGACACTCGGGTTTCGCTATCAACTGGGCGAAGTTGGTCCTCTTTGTGTTAAGTGGCGAACCACCCAAAGTGCCAGTGAATTGCCCGGTGAAGCTGGAGTTGGTCATTTTTCGTTATTTGGGGATTCAGATATCGAAGGACCCCAAGATACGCTTTAGCTTGAATTTATTGCCCCCATTGGCCAGACTGCGTGGTGATGTCGCAAGGTGGAAAGCATTACCACTTTCCTTGGTGGGCCGCGCCGTCCTTTTTAAGATGTTGGCTCTCCCGCGCTTTTTATATGCTCTGCAGAATTCCTTCGACCCGGTACCTCCGTCGTATTTTAACAAGAATGAATCTTTGCAGCGCGGCCTTCTGTGGGAGGGGAGGCAGCGTATTGCATTGTCAAAACTGATGTTGCCCTAGTATGACCGGGGCATTGGTCTGCCTAATATCAGGAAATACTATTGGGCGTCCCAGTTGGCTCCTATTAATCATGCAATTTATGGCTCGACGGTGGACCCGGGCTTTGCGATGGACCGTGGCCAAGTGCCCGGGGGAGAGTATACTAGAGTGTTGTATGCGAAGAATGGTCGCTTCCCTTTGGTGGGTCCTCCATCGACGGCGACGAGGTTATGGCACTAGGCTAACAGGGCCCTTAAATGGGTGGGGCGAATAACGCTGGTTACGCCTTTGTGGAGCTCGGAGATTTTGGGTAATCTGTGGAAAACAAAAGGGTTTGACCGTTGGGATTTGATTGGAATTTCACAGGTGCGAGATGTGTGGGGTAAGGATAGGGTGTTAACATTTGAGGAGTTGCAGGCCAAGTACCAGCTGCATGATACTGAACGGTTTAGATACCTTCAGGTTAGTCCTGCTTTACGTGCTGTAATCCCTAGGGGCGAGACACTTCCGGTGGCCTCTCCGCTGGAGGACCGACTGTTGGATGGTTATTTGCCTACCAAAGCAATATCGTTGACCTACAGAAAACTCATTAATCATACTGAGGATCCCCTGGTGTGGCTTAGGGAACAGTGAGTGGCAGATGGATTAGTTCTGGATGAGGAAGATTGGAGGGAGGCGGTGTCATCCCCTAGAGTAGTGGCGGTCCCAATGAGACTTCGTTTGGTCCAACTCCGGATTCTGCACCGTTCCGTCACCACGGGTCCTGGATTGTTGAGGATGGAGTTGGCCGTGTCTGCAGATTGGTGGAGAGGGTGTGGAATGCCTGGAACGTTCCTTCATATTCTGTGGGAGTGTGAGAAGGTCCGTGATTTTTGGACGAGGATACATTTGAAGATGAGTGAAGTATGGGGTGTGCGGATTGAGTTGGAGGTGCGTCGTTGTCTGCTGAATGTTTGGTAGCCCTCCGACCTCTCGAGTCACGGCAAACTCTGGGTCACTCTTGCTTGCGCGATAGCCAAACGTAATATTGCACAACTCTGGGGTGCTGTTCGGGTGCCTCGGGTTGGGAAGTGGATGGAGGACCTTGACTGGCCTATGTTTCGGGAGAGGTCTGTGTATGTGTCGAGGGGGCGACCCCGCAAGTGGGGTAAGGTCTGGGGAGTGTGGAACGCTTATCGTGGGGACATTTGTACACCACCTGATGTGGACCCTGCCAGTGTGGAATCGGAAGATGCCTAAGCCCATTCTTTGTATTTTGCTTTATTGATCTTACACGGAAGTCTATGTTCTGTATATGTATATTTGCAGTCACTCATTGCGCTCTGGTCAGTTTTGAGTTGTGTAATATTCCTTCTTTTGTTCAATAAAAAGATATATATATTTTTTTTTGAACGCTCCGAAAAGTTCCGCCTTGTCCTCATCTCTATGGGCTATATCTCCCGAAGGACCTTGAATACCCCCTATGTACTCCCTCTCCCGTTTATCTTTTAATTGCCTAGCGAGGTGTTTCCCTATTTTATTGCCTTGAATGTAAGAAAGGTTACGCAACTTAAGAAGAGTGAATTCTGCCCTATTGTTGTAGATAGCCCGAAGTTTGCCTCTGATCGCTGTGAGTTTGCGCAGTATCTGCCTGGTGGGCGTGAGCTTATGGGATTGTTTAATGACCGATAGCTCCGCCCCAAGTAGTTCCCTATCCTTGGCCCATTGTCTATTCAGGGCTGCGTTGAGTGCGATGGATTTACCTCGCAGCGCGGCCTTAAAGGAATCCCACGTATCGTATTCCGATGTGTCCTCCGGCCGGTTAAGGGTAAAAAATTATTTGATAGTTTCGCGGAGTTGGGCACACGATTCCTTGTTCCTAGCTAAAGATGCCGGAAAGTACCACCGAGGGGCAGATGGGACATTGCCAAACCAGGTGAGACAGACAAAGTACAGACTGTGATCTGAGACGGACATGGGGAATATCTTGGCTTCACTGAGGCTACCCTGCAGGGACTGGCTGGCAAAGATGTAGTGCAGTCGGAATAGGAGTGGTGAATATGGGAGAAGAAAGTATAGTCCCGGGTTTGGGGGTAAAGAGCGCGCCAGGTATACAATAGGCCCAGGTCTTGTATATGCCTTTGAGTGTCAGTGGAAAAAGAGCCCAAATCGGAGCGGCGAGTGTGTGTACTATCAAGATCTGGTTGCCACACCAAGTTAAAGTCCCCCATAAGAACCAGAGGCCCCTCGACAAAATCTGTCACCTTACCCAGTAGGGTTTGCAGGAAGCCCTTTTGCCCAGTGTTAGGAGCGTAGAGTGCTACAAAGGTGCAAAGCTTCCCCTTCAGTCGCCCCTTGACCATAATCCAGCATCCGTCCCTGTCGCTCTGCACCCCAGTGGGCTGGAAGTGAGTAGTGGATCGAAATAAGATTGCCAACCCCCTATGCTTGGTAGAGGCTGACGACTTCTAAATAAGTGGGTATTGTTTATGTTTCAAACAGGGATCCTCAGACCTAACTAAGTGTGTTTCCTGAAGGGCCACTATGTCCAGGTGATGGTCAATTATATACTTCCATACCTTTGACGTTTCTGTGGGGAGTTAAGCCCCTTAACATTCCAGGTACCTACGGTAATCGGCATAGCAATATGAGAACAACGCAATACTCTGCTGACATGCCAACCATCTTGCCCCAGCCGGTCTGCACGCCAGCCCCCCACCCATGGGTACAAGAGGTGACTCGGGTTATGTAAAGGGCCTGAATCCTCCCAAAGGTTATCATTGCATAGGCCACCACCATAGCGTAGTGGTAAATACGGGTCTCATATGAGTCATCGAGGGGAGGAGTTTGTACGTGTAGGTTAAAAACAGTGAGATGTGGGAGAAACACAGTTTGTGAACCGGCTGGGAGGGAATGAGAAGGACGTTTTAAAGGTAAGGGAGCAGATGGAAGAGTGTTTTGCTTTAAAGATCTAGTGAAAGCCTGCGCATGCACAGGGATTGTCACATTCAGTTCAACTTCGACATTTAGGCAGTTTGGTGCACCTTGCTTATTCAGGATGAGCACATGGGTGGGAATGATTAAATTCACTGATAATTGATGAAATGTAGGGAGGGTTACCAAGACATTTATTAAGAAGGTAGTGGCGGCATACGGTCACAATTAGCGGGAAAACGTTAAAAGCGTGACGAAATAAGTGCTGAGAAATGTGTTTTACATAATTCAAATACATACTATTTTGGCATTGAAATTTTGTTTTTAATTGTAGAAATCCCCTGACGAAGGGCCTTGTAGGGCCCGAAATGCATTGGATTATCGTGATTAAATCTATGAAGACTACCGGCATATACTCCTAGCTACCGATTAAGGCTTCGGCATGTTTGTAGCGTATGAGGTTACAATTATGCCAGTTTAATGCCTCGCACGTGTCTTTGGAGGAATCCTGTATATCGTGAATAGTTTGGATGAACTTTTTGAATAAACTTTGGAACTAACTTGGTTCGAAATGTTGCGTAATTGACATGCTCTCATTGCCGCTGTGCGTCCAGTAATGGGGTAAGAGTTTGCCCTATTGTTCCAGGTGTACAACAACCGGAAAGTAACATGAGCGTCACGGACTCCCGTCTCCGACATTGTATTGAGGCGGGTGTGTTCCTACAGTGTGATTGTCCTGTTTAATGTTTATAGATCAATGATTAATGAAAGGACTTGTTGCTTTACTTTGTGACGTGGAATTTCTCAAATGTATCTACGCACGAATTGGATGTAAGTGTCCAGTTTTTCAGGAGTTGTATCGCCTAGAGTACGGTTCCATCCGGGTTTTTTTAGTTGAATTATTTACCCGCGGAAGGAAGACAGTGAAGCAGAACCCACTCACAACTCAAAAGGAGAAACAGGCGAGTCATGTGGGACCTGTCATGGCCCCTCACATCCCCTGATAATCAGGAACTTAATTGTGGTTCTCGAATATAAATACTTTAAGTTGAATTTTATAAAGTCGTGATTTATAGACCAGGTAACATTTTTAGAACAGGAGCTTGTAGGGATGATGTTCACTGAAATTGCGACTGAGTTTTTTTTATGGGTGGTTAATGTATCCACTGCAAAAACCTGTGTTTTACTGTATGGTCACAGGTTCGAGTCCTGGGTGCTTCTCATTCAGCCTTTCATTCTTCTGAGGTCGATAACAGCTCCTAATCAATAAACTTCTGTTATTTAGTCTGCCTCAAGATATTGCTACTGGGGTGAACGTGCATTTTACAAATACAATTGTTATGTTACAAACCTCAAAATGAGTTGCGGAAACACCTGCCCCAACTCTGTGTGTGGTGGGGGCCTCTGTGTGATAATAGCTACGCTGACGCATTTTTTTTTTATCATTACCATCGGGCTGGAGATAGCAGAGCCAGAGAATGAGAAGTGCTCCTCTCAGATTTATGACCTGTGTGGGTCAGAGAGGTCCAGAACTGAAGCACTGAGGTATTTTACTCTTAAATAAAAGTTGTGTTCTCAAATCAAATCAAATCTGTGTTCTCAACTCAATTTTGTAAGAGCATCAGAACAAAATATTTATGATTGCTTTTAAGGGAGACGAAATTAAAATGAAGAGTTAACTTAATAAAGTTAATTATTCATTTTCATTTTCCCCTTTTCTAAGTGTCACATTCACAAACAACCAGCATCTTGCTCCTAGTGGCTGTTCGACACTGCCATATCTCTAACTGTAAAATAGTAATTTTCTTTTAAATGGGAGACATTTAAAATGAAGAAAAAATTTTCTATGAAACATTGTCGTACTAAATCTTTAAAACCATAACAATTTTACAATAAAACAGTTATTCTAAAGTTTAAAGGGGCGCCTATGTGGGCACTGATGTTAGCTATGGCAAAGATAAGGTTATACAGTAAATGAGGAGGCCATGTTTACGGTCTGTGTTTAAGGGTCTAAAAGTCCAGTGACTTCCCAGGTCTTCTTTGGACGGTGAGTAAAACAGATAAAGTGCAGAGTGCCGATGTTGGCGGTTATATATCATAACTCCCTAAAGGCTATATTCCAGCATATTCAAATGGAGACCTGTGAAGCCCTTTCTTTTAATTTTACTCTCTGCAATCACCATTCGTTCAAAGGTTGCCTATTGTACAGACCCCCAGGGACAAAAAATGCTTTTTTAAACGCGGTGGGATCTGTTTTAGAGGTAGTTCTGTGTGAGGAGGCCTTTACCATGATAGGAGATTTTAATTTTCACTTGGAAAATGTAAATGACCCTGAGACTATGGCTCTGTTAGACTTGATGGCGGGAGTTGACCTAAAGCAATTGGTGGTGTTTCCCACTCATACCGCAGGACATCGGTTGGATCGCATATTTTCTAACCATCCATTATTAGAGTTTACTGGGTCATGGCCAGTTGCTTGGTCTGATCATGTGGCGGTGAGGTTTGAATTAACACACAGGAAACTCACTAATGTAGAACAGGGCCGCAAAAGAGTAAAGGTTGGTAGAACTTGGAATAAGCTGGTTGGGTCAAGCTTGGAGAAGATCTTACTGGCCTCCATGCAGGAGCTCCCTTCAGAGGTGGAAGAAGCCGCCTCTGCCTATACGGGATGGATAGAACAAGCCTGTGCTACTTTAGTGCCATTTAATAGATGTCAATCAATCAATCAGTGACACTTATAAAGCGCGCTACATACCCGTAGGGTCTCAAGGCGCTGGGGGGGGGGGGCGCTACTGCTCGAACAGCCAGGTCTTCAGCTTCTTCCTGAAGGAGAGGTGGTCTTGGGTCAGGCGCAGGTCGGGAGGGAGGGAGTTCCAGGTCTTGGCGGCCAGGTAGGAGAAGGACCTTCCTCCTGTAGTCGCTCTTCGGATGCGGGGGACGGCGGCGAGGGCGTGGTTGGCTGATCGGAGGTGGCGTTTGGGAGCGTAGAAGTTGACTCGGCTGTTGAGGTAGCTCGGGCCTTGGTCGTGTAGGGCTTTGTGTGCGTGGGTGAGGAGGCGGAAGGTGATTCTTTTGTTGACTGGGAGCCAGTGAAGGTCTCTCAGATGTCCGGAGATGTGGCTGGTTCGTGGGATGTCGAGGATGAGTCTGGCTGAGGCGTTCTGGATCCGCTGGAGTCTCTTCTGGAGCTTGGCGGTGGTACCGGCGTAGAGGGCGTTGCCGTAGTCCAGTCGGCTGGTGACGAGGGCCTGGGTGACGGTCTTCCTGGTCTCGGTGGGGATCCACCAGAAGATCTTCCGTAGCATGCGTAGGATGTTGAAGCACGCCGAGGAGACGTTGTTGACTTGCCTGGTCATGGAGAGGGAGGGGTCCAGGATGAAGCCCAGGTTGCGTGCATGGTCTGTCGGTTTGGGTGCGGTGCCCAGGGCGGGAGGCCACCAGGAGTCGTCCCAGGCGGTTTTATAGAGCCTCCACCTCGGCCCCTTGGTACACGGATGACCTTAGAAGGTTTAAATTAGGCTGTAAAAGGTTGACGAGGAATTGGCGCAAAAGCTGCAAAGAAACAGATAAGCGGAATTTAAATCCGAGCCTTCTTGAAGAAAAGGATCTTTCGTGCGAAACAAGAGTATTTTACAAGCCGGATTAATTTGGTCAGTAATTTGCCAAAGGAACTATTTAGAACAGTCTCCTGCCTTGCTTCCCCGAAAGTGCCGGGACCTCAACCTAGTCAAGAGTTGTGTGAGGCACTGGACAAGTTCTTTTTGGCCAAAGTAGAAACTATTTTTAAGGTCTTCGCGGAGGCAGACAGGAGCGACCCACTTAGCATCAGCCAGAATGTCGAAGTGGGAGAATTCCAGGGACCCAGGTTAGAGCAGTTTATGCCGGTGAGCATGGAAGAGACAAATAAACTGCTTCATGCAGTGAAATCTGGCTCCCCCTATGACCCGTGTCCGGCAACTCTGAGGTGTCTAACTCCAGCCAAGTTGATAGCCCTGAATCCATACTGAAGGTCCTAAGTTGGAATGTGGCAGGCCTAGCCCCTAAGTTAAAATTAGCAGAGTGGGTGGATATGATTAGAGCATTTGACGTTCTTTTGTTCCAAGAGACCTGGGCCTCCAAAGAACTATACCTCGAGGGATACGAATGCTTTAACTTCGTTCCCGCCAATCCCACCCATGGCAGACCGATAGGGGGTCTATCCATATGGATCAGAATTGCCTCAGGGGGTAGAACAAAACGAATCCCTACCGGGAGTACTAACTTTCAAGCCCTAATTTACACACGGGGTGCTTCTATTTGTTTTGTTAACTTCTATAATAATGATTTTTTTAACAACCCGAACCCTTATTTTGAAGAACTTTTTAATTTCATTCTGGATCGAGATAATCTTTTAGGGAAGTATAATTTGGCAGGGATCTGTCTGGGGGCGATTTTAATGCAAAGATTGGAAGAGGCGTCAACGGGCATCCCACTGACCCAAACAAACCTGACCCATGCAAAAGGGGATATGAGCTAATAGAACACCTAGTAAACTCAAGTCTCCTAAATGTGATGGATATTGCCCCAATCAATACCAACCGGAATCCAATGCCCACATACAGAGGACTGGGACGAGCCTCAGTCATTGACTATGTCTTCCTATCTCCCTCGTTATAAGGTCACCTCCTTGGGGCAGAGGTAAAATCATCCACCTTTGGAGATCACAACCCCATAATTGTCCTGTTAAAGGTAGCACGTCGCGCCAATTTCAGGAAAGAACTGGGAGCGAGTAACTTACTTCTCTCTACTGACACCCTAAGAGTTAAATGGAGAGGGCTAGACTATAAAGAGATTTTTGTGAAGATGGCAAAAGCATACCCCACTTTATGTGAGACGTGTCTGGTTTTGTCAGACCCTAATCCAGAGGCCATCATCGCATTTAACGAATTATGCACAGGCATAAAAAATTTGATCTCCAGACCAGTGGGCACACGTAACCCTGACCCTAAATGGTTTGATAACATCTGCTCCAGAGCTAATAGGGAGCTCAGATTGGCTTTGTCGGCACACCCCAGAGATCCCACCCTTATTCGTGCATTAAAGTCCAACTATAAAAGGGAGTTAAGACTCAGGCGCGACACCGTCCTGAAAGAACACTGGGATAATCTGGCCTGTGCCGCCAATACTAAAAGTAAAACTGTCTTTTGGTCTGCCACCAAATCCCCAAGAACTCTTGGGAACCCTTCCACCCCTCTCGACTGTAACATCTCCAGCGAAGCATGGGTCGCTCACTTTTCTAAGATATATGCTCCTCCATCATACTGCGATAACTCCTTGTCTAACATGTGTCCCACCAAAATTATAATAACTTTAGGGGAGGTTGAGGAGGCAATATTCCAGTGCGCGATCAACAAAGCCCCAGGCCTGGACGGCCTACCCATAGACCTTATAAAATCAGAACAGGAATTCTGGGCCCCCCTGCTATTAAACGTTTTTAATAATCTGGCTACAACTGATATCCCCAGTACATGGTCAACCTCTAATTATGCCAATTTTTAAAAAAGGATCAAGATCTGATCCTAGTTGTTATAGGCCCATCTCATTAATCGACAACAGCCTTAAAATATTAGAGTTTTATTTAATAAAATCAGGGCATGGGCAGAGGAGGAAAACATTCTAAATAATTGCCAGTTGGGATTCCGGAGTCACCTGGGTACAGTGGAACAGTGTCTGAACTTAAACCTAATAATAGGAAAATATACCATAGCTCGACACAGTCCACTGTACCTGGCTTTTATGGACCTCTCGTCCACTTTTGATTTTGTTAATAGATCAAGGCTCTGGCAACGTCTCCTGGACTATGGTCTGGATAATAACTTGGTATACTTTCTGGCCTACCTCCATAGAGATTTAAAAGCCAGAGTAAGGATTAGTATGGATGGAGCAGTGTCAGGAGACATAACGGTCGGTAGAGGTGTTAGACAAGGGTGCGTCCTTGCCCCTCTTTGATTCATTTTATACATTAATGAACTTCACAATGTCCTGTCTAACCTAACTCCCGGCGTCCCTATAATAAATGGCACTAAACTCCCCGCCCTACTCTATGCAGATGATGCGGTTTTAATGGGTCGCACACCAAATGCCCTTAGGATTTTAGTGAGAGGATTTGTGGATTTTATGCATAGTCTTGACCTTTGTACCAATTTTAAAAAATCGTTTTTAATGTGTTGTGGCCCAAAAAAACGTCACATTAATAGGATCGTTCTGGACCAGGAATCGCTGCTATGCACTCGCACTTTCCCCTACTTGGGCTTACAATTTTCAGACAATGGTTCTTGGACCCTCACCTGGCCTATGGTCGGTCTAAGTTTATTAAAGCCATAAACTCAGTACTGACCCTCCCCAAGCCTAAAAAGATTCGAGGTGGTACTGTCCTTATTAAAAATCTATAGGACACAATGTGTCCCAATCATGACGTATGGGGCCGAAATCTGGGGGTATTCAAACCTAAAAAATGCACAGGCTGAGGAGAACAGATTCTGCAGAAGACTATTGGGACTACCAATTTCATCATCTACTTTTATAAGCCACACTGAACTGAAACTGTCTTATTTGGAGGACTACACTAAGGCACGCCCTGTGTTCTGGATTAAGGTTTGGAAATACCCTGAAGCTTCTTTGACAAGGGAAATCCTGGCTGATTGCCTAAAATGTGATCAGGGTATTAAAATCCCTTGGCTGGCCCAAGTACGGGCGAGCCTGGCAGCAGTCAATCTTGAGCACATATTTGATAGTCCAAACGGACTAGATGGGACTAACAGGAAGACAATCCGCAACATTCTTTACAAGTATTATGGGGAGACCAGACATAATGTAGAATTGGCCAAAAAAACTGTGAAACGTTATACCCAAATAGAAGGCGACATTGAATACACCTTGCTAAAACCAGCTGGTTACCTCCTCAAAGAGATTACATGTTGGGAGCGTAGTCTTCTGTTTCAGTTAAGAGCAGGATCTATAAAGTACCTATTGTGTTTTCCCTTGGGCTACCACCCTAAAATTGAGAATTTGGTTTGCCCATGTCAGAACCCAGGAAAACAAACACTAATGCATTTTCTGTTCTTCTGCTCCTATTACCAAAAATATAGTAAGTACCTCCTGATACCATTTTTTAGGACCAAAGGTATAAAGGATTTTAATGTGGCATATAAGACCGTTCTTCAGCTTAAATATGACGGATAATTATATACCGTGCGTGTACCTTTTTAAAAATGGCTTTCCGATCCCGTTCCTCTATGAATTAATACCTACTTACCTGGACTAACGTGATCCATACACACTTGGAGGTAGCCTCTTTGCACTTTGCACAGTTGCACTTTAACCAATGCTGCTATCCGTAAATATATGAATCTTAATAATCTGAGAACTAATGCCTATCTGGCCAACATGTTTTGAACGGTACTCAGAGATGTTATATATATCAGCACCTGGCACAGCCGCACTTTTTTCCCTGCATTTTTACTTGTAAATACTGAGCCGCAGAAAAACGGTAAATTTTTAATTATTTTTGGTTGAGATTGCATTCTGCACTTTATTTAGATGGCCTATCAACTAGGAATTATGCTCTATGTACTTTAAAAACCTGCACCTTAAACAATACTGCTAAATCATGTTTTTTGTGTATATATTGCTGTTATTTTAAGGGTGATCCCTGTATATTTACATTTATTTGAAAATGTCAAGGAAAAATATATGAATTTGATGATCCGGACAGGAATGACACTTTGCACTTTTTGCTGTCTCAGTTCTTAATAAGGAAAATACAGCAATGCTACTCTATTTTAATGTGATTTTTATCTTGACCGTGTACGTAATTATGTGTATGTAATTATGTGTGTACTTTTATGGATAATGAACTATCCGAATAAAGGTTATTGACTTGACTATTGCCGCAGCATTAACAACGATCTTCAATAATATGTTTGCGACTGGACACTTTCCTTCATGTTGGAAACAAGCGTCCGGCCTTCCACTGCTTAAAAAAGCAAATTTGGATATAACGGACCCTAATAATTATCGCCCTATTTCGAGGTTTCCATTACCAGCCAAACAGATTGAAAAAACAATGAATTTTCAACTCAGTGCGTTTCTAGGGGCCACTCGGGCACTAGACCCCTCCCAACATGGTACTATGGCCGGCTCTGAACCCGAATCCGTTCTTATTAAGGCAACAGAGGAAATCAGAGAAGTGCTGGACCTCGGAGGTAGAGTGGTGTTGGTCCTATTGGATTTATCTGCTGCCTTCGATACGGTACATCATGGGATTCTGATGGACCGGCTGAAAAAATGTGGGGTACAAGGGAAAGCATGGGACATCTTCAAAGCTTTCTTAACCAACTGAGTTCAGTGTGTGGCAATGGGCGACCATGTATCAAAACCATTTGTGTTGCCCTGCGGTGTTCCGCAGGGCTCTTCCCTAAGCCCCACACTGTTTAACTTATACGTTACCTCATGGCCCCTATTGTCAGGTCATTTGGTTTTGATTTAACATCCTATGCAGATGACACACAGATTGTGGTGTTGGCAAGGAGGAAGGAGTAGCCATGCAATTTCAGGAATGTATGTTGGCAGTGGGGAGATGGATGGCTGATAATTGCCTCAAGTTAAATACAACAAAAACGGAACTCATCATATTTGGAGCAAAGGAGGACTTCTGGAGTCCAGGCTGGTGGCCTGAGGAGATGGGTATCCCGCCCCTACCTGTTGCTAAGGTGAAGAACCTGAGCGTCCTAATTGACGATCAATTGACCTTCAGGCCCCAGGTCAACTCCGTAGCATCGTCGGTATATTTTATAATTAAAATGATTCAGAAGATCCTCCCTTTCCGCCATGGGAGCTGTAAAAAAAAGGTTATAACTGCTTTAGTGCTGTCCTGTCTAGATTATTGCAACAGCCTGCTTCTGAATGCCCAACAGGGGCTTCTAAACAAAATGCAGGTGTTGCAAAATGCCGTAGCTAGACTTCTGACGGACATACTGAAGTATGCCTCCATCTCGTCCGAAATCACAAAGCTACACTGGTTGCCAGTGCGGAAGCGGATCGCTTTTAAGGCCTTGTGTCTGGTCTTTAAGGCCTTGCAAAGCCTTGGGCCTGCCTGCCTGAAGGAGTACTTTCAGTGGTACATTCCTGCCAGATATTTACGGTCCACTGGCTGCGGTTGGTTAAAGTCCCTCGTATAAAGAAAGCTCGTGGGGAGGTAGGAGCTTTGTGTTGGGGGCAACGAAGGCCTGGAATGCCCTGCCCCTCGCCTTGAGGAACATGTCAGATCTGATGGCGTTCAGGAGAGGCATTAAAAGCTGGCTGTTTTCACAATAATTCCCATTCTGGCTGAACCTTTAGGGGGATTCATCTAGCGCCAGAACACCTCCGGGTAACAGTGTGCTGTATAAATGCCATAAATAAATAAAATAAATAGTTGCACAATCTGTAGGGCCCTTCCTTTCCCGATGGATCCCATTGTTTAAAATCGGCCACTCGTAGACCTAGCAAGCGCATAAGTAATATGTCTCTGCGGACCAGTCTGTTTATACCATCTGAGAGGTATGTTTGGGACTTCCCCAGTAAGAAAGAATCTTTTAGGGGTGATAAGATAGTTGAGGACTGCGGGTGTCCATCAAATGTGAGGTTAGTTTCAGCTGCCTGTTAATGACCCTTTTCCAGGCTGTGTAAGGGATAATGTCTGAGTTTAGCGCAGTGCCTTCGATTCGTAGAGCGGTTATAGCGGTTTGGATTTGTCGGTGCCAGGGATTCCCAGGGCTGGGGAATTACTATGTAGGGTTGCAGCCTTGATCTTGCAGCAGTGTTTAATAAAGATTGAAAGACCACCTGATGTACGGCCAAAAAGATTGATGTGTTTTGCTGGTTTGAAGAACTCTTAGTAGCCATATAAAACAGCTGGAGTAAGAGCCCATGTCTCCTTTAGGTAGATATTGTTTTAGTTCAATTAGAGCAATGCGGGTTTGCATGTAAGGATTGACCTGAGCCCCTCCACTTTCCAGGAACTGATTGTGAGTTTGGGCCTTGGCTGTGAGAGCCAAGCTTGATGGCAGCCTTGGGAGTTGAAGCTAGGAGCAGGTCTCTGTGATCCCTCAATGGAGGTTACCTGACTGGCACCACACGTTCGAGTTCTAGTTGGTGATTGTCATGCATCTTACCAGTCGTTGGTTGTTGGCGCATGATACTTTGATAATGTTTTCTGCTTTTGAAGTACTAAGGAGACAGTCGTGGGTGGCTCCCCATGTCCCCCTCAGCAGACTTTTATGAGACCTTGCTGTGTTTTCCCGTAGAAGCACATGTGGATCTATATCTGCAGGTGAGGCTTCAAGAGCTTGATGCCCCAGTCCTCAAAGGTTCTTGCTTCCCCTAGGATGAGGTCCTTTTTGGGTTGCTTCTGACCATGCGGTGGTGGTGGACTCCAAGGTCTCTTTAGCAGAGATTCGAGCAAACTTTACGGGTGGTAAATTGGAGGAGGTTAGTCCCCTGAAAGCTGGGATATGTTTGAATAGGCGTAGGAGATTGTTCCTGTTGAGTATGTTGTGTGAGCCATTATGGGTATAGTGCAGAATAAAAGCCTGTTCTTGCTGTTCCAGGGTGCTTGTACTAGAAGGGCCGCCTGGTCCTAAGGGTAGAAATTGTGGAACCTGAGGAGGTTGGGATCTGAGAACTACAGAGAGGAGCCTCATTGAGTTCAATGAGGGCTTTTTTATGTCGCCAATCTGTCTGTGGCCATCATGCGACTGGGCATGGGGATGAGTTGAAGAGGATTGTTTAGAGCATATTGTTTGGATGCAAGTGGCGTGCCCCCTGGATGTGAATATTGAGCGATAGACGGTTGGACCAAGATGTGTTTTGAGTGCTGATGGCAAAAGTGGGAGTATCAAAACCAGGTGCGCTATTGATTGGTACGACAGGCGATGGCTCTGTGTTAGTACTTGTGTCTGTTGTTTGTTTTTCAAAGACCACTGTAGTGGTAAAGATATCCCCTGGTCCCTGTGGTTTGGTGTCAGGTTTGATGGGCCTGTTAAATCCTTTGTGTGATTGCTGTAGATTGGTTGTGCGGTTTTCTTGACCCAGTTTAATATATGACCTTCTGCAGCCCAAAGTTCCTGGGTGGATGCCTTGAGTGTCTCTTACACGTCTGTAGTTGCTTTTTCTTAGGAGAAATTTGTGTCTATGGTGACTGCCTTATGCTCGGTGTTCTCTGTTTTTGGTTTCAGGCTCGAATTAAAGATCAGGAAAGACTTTACAGACCCCCTGTTCCTGGTCCGTCTTGTTGGTATCCTCTAACCCTGAGATCCAGGATCTCCTTTTTTCGAGTCATTGCTTTTTTGACAGTTTTTTGTGTGTTTCTTTTTTGAAGGGTCCCTTTCTAGAGCTGGTTTGTCTTCCTTGGACAAGCTGGGGGGGGGAGGGGAGGAGGTGGGGTGTGGACCACATTGCTACAATTGTGGGTGGGTGTTCCTTCACCGGTCGTATCCAGGGAAGGTGTTTCTGCTGTGGGGCCGGCGAAATGCGTTAACTGTTTGGTAGCAGGGTCAACCCCCCCCTTTTTTAGGGTGAGGTTGGCTACCCTTGATGGTGTAGCACCGATGTTTTCGGTTGCTGTGGGAAAATAAGTTTTCCACTGTTGTAGGTTTTTTATGGGTTTTTGGGCGCAGCAGATATTGCACTTGACTCTATCTTCGAGCGAGCATAGTAAGAGAGGATAGTTTATAGAGCAGTAGGGAGCTTGGGCATGTTTTGTTGGCTTCCGATAGCCCAATGCATTGTTCGATAGAGGTAAGCCTGGAGCCCAGGTCTGCTAAGGTGGAGGCCATTGTTTGATATAGGTCTGTCTGAAGTTCCATCTTCTGCGTTTGCCATAGGAGTGTGCTGTTGATGTCTTGCATGATGTGTAAAGAGGTCAATGAAACTGTGGTGGGGCTCAGTGGACCAGTGGGGTGTTGGAGGTATGCTTCCATCCCAGCCTGTGTTGAACTGCTGGGGCTGATTTGGAGCTTTCGGCAGAGTGCCCGAGTTCGGGCCTGGGAGGCTTCAATGCGGGCTTCCAGTGTAGCTAGGAACCAGTTGGATAGAGTGCCTAGCTCCTACTCTGGTGTGCTTTCACTCCTTTTCCTCTTTGTGGGCATCTGGGTGTGGTTTGACTCTGGTGTGTTGCTGTCCAGCTTACGGGCCCTTCAATGTCTCCTTGGATGTTGGTGGAGAGAAGGATCTGTTTGTGTGTGTTTGCACCTGGACTGTTGTTGTGCGTATACTTAGGATAGTTGGTGAGACTTCAGTGTCACTGGACCCTCCAGAGCAGGGAGAGTGATTGCCTCCCTTTGTATCTAGGTTTGTGGATGCCTTGGCCTGGGACGATGTTAGTTTGTCTCGGAAGGGGTGGAGCAGATGAGAAGGCTCAAAGTTGCCAGATGCCACACGTTGTTGGTTTGGGTAGGGGCAAGGTGTGTAGGTGATGGCCCAATTGGAGGTCTGTTTATATAGCTCATGGATTTGTCTGGTGCCAGTAAGTTCTATTGTGCTGGAGGGGGTGAAAACGGGCACACCTGAGGTGGAACCTTGCTGAAATATTTGCTGATCAGCCCCTGTAACGATTGGGCTCCTTAATCTCCTGGAGTGGTAGAAGAGAGGGCTGTGGGTTCCTGCCTCAAAGACATGGCAGCTGGTTGAGCTGGAGAGATGTCTGTTCTGAGAGTGGTGCCTTTCCTCTGAGGTATTTTTTTCATTTGGCCATGACCCCTGGGCTTTGCTTGTATGCTAGCTTGCTTGGAGTAGGTCAGGCTGAGCAGGCGAGGTTGATGGGACGGGGCTGAAACAATTGTGGTGCTGCCTTATTATTTTGGCCCTGTCCTGTGGGGCTTAGTTCAGGTGGATAGGTAGGGCACAGGCACGCTACCTTGACAAGGTTCCCAGTACTATGCTGGACGTTGTGGTTGATGTTGCCTGTATTCCCCTGCCGCTATGCGGTGTGCCATGGCTGCGGTAGTTCTGGGGCGGTTCCAGGAGTTTATGGTTGTCGCTGGGGCTGGCAGCTTTTTGAGGTGAAACCCCACCCCGAATTCGGCTGACTGGCGGGTAGGGCGGGTGCAGGTCGGCCCCCGGGGGCTACAAGACCACTTCTGAGCTTAGCCAGGCTGTCTCTGCTTTCCCCCCCCCCCCCCCCCCGCTTTCATCTGCGATGCCAGCCTCTAATCCCTAGCTGCTGTGTTGTTGGGCAGCTAGGTGGAATTGTTGCTCCCCTAGGCTGCTCCCTTGGAGTCCAGATGTCCAGTAACATGGCCCTTTATTGCCATCTTTTGGAGGTAAGTGGGTGAGGTTACAGCACTGATGCCGTCGCCGCACTCACCTCAAAGGTTGGAGGCAGTGACACTGGGCATGAGCACACCAGCGCTGGACTCAGCTAGGCGAGCTGAGGGCTGAGGCACTTTGCGGGGCCCGGACTGGAGGAAACAGTGAGGCCGAGGCCTCAGGGGATCCGTTTATCTGTTGGCCACAGCCCATTGTCCGGGATTTGGGGCGGGGATTGCCCCTGGGATGAGGGAAGGGCAGCAGAGACCGGCCGCAGTGGTGAGGATCCCCAGAGCCCCCCAAGTGGGGCAGAGCTGTGCTGTAGTGTGGTTGGGCTTCCCGGGGGCTCAGCGAAGCAGGAGCCGCGCTTCCTGGGAAGCGGTCTGGTTCCACGGGCTCCAGCAGCAGCATTTCCGGATCAATTCGTAGCAATTCCGGAGCAGCCTACCAGAGCAGTTGAATCAGCCTTTCAGCCATCTTAATGTTTTTCTCTACTTTAAATTAAGCCAATTAAGTTCCAATGTTTTATAAAGCATGTTTCTTCACTTTAAATTCCTGTATTTTCATGTGATAAATATGGCACCATGTTTACAGGCCACAGGAAGTAATAGGCCTGCTGTCTGTAAAGACGCATTGGCGAAAATTAAAAGCGTGACATTTAGACACAGCAGGCATCTTGCTCCAAGTGGCTGGTAAACATGCTGCAATATTTATAACTGTAAAATAAGCCTTTTTTTTTTAAAAAAAAAAAAACCAGGAGAAGTTTAAAGTGCAGAAAAATGTTCCATTGAGTGCAGAACATTTTTGCTTGTTATGAATATTTTTGCAGAACATTTTTCTGCGCTTAAAATTTTTCCCATTTACAAAAACAAATGGTTGGAAGTTTGTGTTGTACACATACCTGTGAGACATGTGGCTAAATGCATGTCCTGTGCCACAAGTACATATGACAGAGGCTCTTAGTCACCCAAACACATATATCCCATGCATTTACTCACATGTTCGTGCATCCCCACAGACCATGCACTCACTGACGCAGATGGCAGCCCGATCATAGTACCCCTAGTCACAGTATTTTGGTCAAACCATGGTATTGGGCTCCATGGACATCTGGTTTAAAGCCAATGAAGCTGGGTGAGGGGGTGTCTGGTAACAATGCGCAAGTTACTTGGCCTTCAGTAACTCACGACAATTCACACTGATCAGAAGTAGCTCTCATTACAGAAAAGGCGGCCAACCCCTGTTGTAATGTAAGCAAAGTGATAGTGTTCATTTCCTCAACCCCCAGTATCTTTTCTTGCTCTCCCAGAACGTGCACGGTTTGTGGGACAACCCCTGCCTTTGTATATTGGAAGCTGAAGCATACAGCATCTATCCATGCCATATCTCCATCGAACCAGACTGGGGGTGTTGTCTTCCTCTTGTTCAGAGCTATGCCCCGTTTCCCCAGTGTCAGTCCAAATCTCAGTAGGGTCTTCTCATCCCTCGTACAAATCCTTGTTTTTTTTAGTATATTTAGTAAACTGAGCTTTGGACTCAAGGTCAGTGGTCATTTCAGTACCTTTGGAAGCATGTGTTAGACCTGTTGGCCATAGGGTGGTCTTTCCCCAAAATATTTTTGCCTTCCTCCCCTTATTTTTGCTTGTCCCTTTTTTGCTGGCCATAAGACTCTTGGCAGTTTATTACAACTAAACAGCACTAAAGTGCATGTGCTCAGTCTATAAAACATGGTAACATTCGCTTAAACTCAATAGGCATATTTAATTTACTGGCAACTCACTAATAAAGTGTCACTCCTTTGCCCAGAGCTGTAAATTAAATGTTACTAGTGGGCCTGAGGCTTGCCATTGCAGTCTGTGTGTGTAGTTTTATACTGCCATATTGACCTGGCAAAGTAAACCTTTTGCCACGCACAAACCTTCCTTTTGAATACAGTTAAGTCACCCCTATGGTAGGCTCTGGACAGCCCAGAGGACAGGGTTCAATGTAGTTAAAATGTAGGACATGTACCTTTTAACTTTTACTTGTCCTGGTAGTGAAAAACTCTTAAATTTGTTGTATACTACTGCAAGACACACTTCTCCCATAGGATAGCATTGGAGTTACATTATTACATTTAATACGCTGTAAGTTGCTACTGAAAGCAGGTAACCAGTTCATATTTCATATTGTTAGAATTGTAATGGAAAACCCTACCATATGGTGGTTGGATTTTAAATTACATTTTTGAAAATGCCACTTTTAGAAAGCGATATTAGGTGTGCCTAGATGGGGCTTCACTTGCAGGATGGGAGAGAGGAGATGGGTACAACCCCACTTACACTTGAATGGGCTGTGTCCTGCCTCCACACAAATGCCTGCATATCACCTGTAGTTAGTCTGGAGCCAGGGAAGGCTGAAAGTCTGTGCACTTCAACGAGAATTTCTAGAAGCTTCTACCACCTTCCAGAAGGAGAGCACCAGGTATAAATATTGGACCTCGGACCCCACCTCTTCAGTACACTTCTGGACCTGTGAATACTCTGCCAGGAAGAAGGACTGCTGTGCTGCTGAAAGGACTGCCACTCTGCTAGACTGCTGCTCTGAAGGACTGCCACCCTGCTGTGCGGACCTGCACCTGTTGACCCCAGGATGACTCAAAGGGCTAGTTGGCTGACCTCCTGACTTGAGACTAAAGGCTCCAACAACCTCGACCCCAGAACTCTGCCATTTGTGAGTCTACCCTGCCTAGTGGTGCTTCCCCCGTTCTGGACCCTTGGATTTGAACCTAAGGTGCTGTGGCACCCTTTGTGGGCCCAGCGAAAACTCTGCATCTCTCCTGATGAACAGCACAACCTCAAGCAGAACCGACGCATCACCGCTGCTGCATAGATAGGTACCGCCGCAAAGACCTGTAACTCAGCCCATTGCCCCATCAGAGCTGCCGCTGTACAACGCATGCACTGCACAGGCCCTCACATCCCTTATCGATGGCAGCCTGATCCACGATGCCGGACTCAGCATCACAGCCTCCCACCTCCTCAGAACCAACCCATCGACCTGACGGTGCGACGCATCCTCTAAGCTGTACTTCCCATTGCAAGCCCTCGTCGACCTGAACCTTTATGGTAACTCAGGACCTCGCATTGCAACCTCGCTGCAGCTCGGAACTGTGCATCACCTCAGCTACATAATGCATCTTTGACGCGGATGTGAGAAGTCGGCCTTGTATATGCTGTCCACTAGTTATTGTGGACACCTTGTACCAGTCCAATCGACCCTTATTGATGATTAGGTTAAAGACAACCTTTGTTGAAAGCTATCCTAGTGTTGGCTATGGAGAGCAGCCTTCAGGCTAAGTCTCGAAGGAATGTAAAGCAGCTTGGTTTACCAGATTATAACCTCCTGAATGACCAAATGAAAGGAGAACCACACAAGGTATATATACAAAATATGTATTTATTACTAAATACTCTCTACTAACCTCTTTATGAGATTAGAGAATAAGGCACACAATAATACAGTAATAGAACGACAGTAAATAGCACAATACACAACGGGCTCCAGGGGGAGACCGGCCCATATACTAAGAAAGTGGTATAACAACCACGACTTGACTAGACATAGTGCCTAGAGCACGTAGAATCGCTGGACACCCAAGGAACCACCCAAGGTAGTGACACAGGGGAACAACGGGGGACGCGTGCAGTGTGAGAACACAGCTACGAGCTCGTACAATCCTATGGGAAAGTCGCAGTTGGAATTTTAAAGAATAAGGACACTTAAAGGACTTTGAGCAAACCTTTTCAGACTTAGAAGGTTCTAAGGCCAGCACCCATGTGAGCACCGGAGTACTTGTGTTACCTAACCCAGGGAAGCCGGGTGCATAGGTGTTAGATGGTGTGAAGAGGAAAAGTGTCCGGTGTGTTCCAAGCCTGGATCAGAGCTGAGAAGAACCTGAAAGCAGAGGGGACTGAGTCTGGGTCACTTGCCAGTGACCAGGGGCACGATAGATGAATGCCCACCGATGGCGGGTGTTTCAGATGAGATGAGGTTAAGCTGGACTCTGTAGCCACGGGGACCAGGAGACGACGATGACGTCCAAAGTCCGCAGGCGAGCTGTTCCACGAAGGATCTCGAGTGCTGGGGGGCCAATGTCCGGATTGAACACCAACAAGCCTTGGCAACTGTAACCAACGCAGTGAGAGAAAAGATGCTTCGGTGAGGTCCAGCAAGGTCCTGGGGACTCCCCAAGTGATGGAGAGTCAGAGCACGTCTGGAGCAACCAGGAGCACGTCTGGAGCAACCAGGAAAGCCCTTTGGAAGTTGAAGTTGCCTTCACAGGGACCCCCCCCCACAGGCCAATGGACCAGGGATCGCGAAGGGACCTTGAGAGGAATCACAAAACACCAGTCCACGGAACACTCGTGGAGTGTAGGCCGGTAATCTTCGGTGGAATCACTGCTCGGGGTCTGTACTTCGAGTAGCCCAAAGCACATCTTCAGGGGTCACCTGGAAGCAGATGCTTCTGCAAATGGACACGGTGCCCAGGGGTTCGGGTTGCACGGGCCCCACGAGGGATACGGGTCTCATAATTGCTGACCACACTAGTCGACCTCACAAAAGCTTGGAAACCCACCTCCTGTGTTGCAAAAGTCTTTTTAGTCCGTAGGAGCTTTAGAGTTGCAAACCGGTCAGATGCATCTTTGATGCCTGCTTCCCAGTGGAGTAACTCCTTTACTCCAAGGGAGATTCTTCAGTCATCTAGTTGTGTATATCGTCAAAGTACTTTGTTTCTGTGGCAGTGTTTCGTCCAGGTAAAAATCTAAAGTACTGTAGTCAGGGGTTCCTACTTTATACCCAAAGAAGGGGTGGGATAAACTGTGGGGACCCACCTATGGGAGGGTCAGGACAGAGGGGTGGCAACACCCATGTCCTTTGTCCAGTTTCATGCCAGAGCAGGAGCTAAAGGCTCCTGCAACTGGTGTGAGCTAGACTATGCACAAGGACTCCAAATGTGCCCCCAGTGCAGATATCAAAGCACTCTTGGAGTGCACCCACCAAGGCCCAATACACTAAAGCCTGTCTGGGAGGTGGTCACACCTCCCTGTGACAGCAAACCTATTGTCAAGCCTTCCCCTGCGGGAGTTTCGTCCAGCAGTAGGAGGGCAGACTTGTATCTGTGGCTGGCAGCATCCTTCTTGTGTTGCCAGGGTCGAGGAAAGCTGGTACTGGGTAGCCCGGTGCCCCAAGTTAGTGGTTCTACCATGGAGGAATCGTACCTCCCACACCAGTTACTGGTGTGGATGTATGATTCCAAGGTGTTTGACACCAAACATGACATGGTTCTGTGCAGCCGTTTTAAAGTTAGCATTTACTGCAAGTTTATAATGCACTTAAGAGTATATGGTTTAGGCTGCATCACTAACAACCCAGAAGATTAGATTCCGAAGGCTGCAGAGGGGCTCTGCTCATGCATGGGCACCCTCTCACACAAAACTCAGTACCCTGCCTTCAGGATTGATAAGGCCTGCTATAGGGGTGACTGATAGGTTGATATGTGTAGTGATATGGTTAGATATAGTGAACCTATATCTAAGTAAGGGGCGCATGCACCACTGTACCCAGGCTGCAGTAGCAGACCTGTGGTGTTAGTTTGAGTGGTCTCTCAGTGGTGGCATAATACATGCTGCAGCCCCTGGAAGGCCTCTGGGGTACTTATGCCCTGGGTACATAGTATACCATATACTAGGGACTTATAAGGGTACCCCAGAGTCCAACCAGGAGTGTACTTTAAGTACATGAACAACCAATTTAGGGAGAAAGTAGATAGACTGGGGTCCTGATTAGCAGGATCCCAGTCATAGCAGGAGCCCAGTCAAACTAAGTCAAATACCAGCAAAACACCAGGAAAAAAATGGGGGTAGCCATGCAGTCAGATTCCACCTTCCTACAGAGCGGATCCGCGCAATGACCAGCAAACGAGGATTTAAGGTATATTGTTCAGCAGGCCTAACTGGGTCCCTGTTGCCAGCCCGCACTCATCGCAGTCGGCCTGTATTTTTTACTTTATCCCAGAACGATGCAACCAGATATGCACAGTTGGTGCTTTGTGCTTTTTGGCAATATCTTTACTGAAATCTTTAACCCTACATATCACCGGTTTTACTGATTGGATTTTTGGTCTTGTTTTATTTATTTAAAATGCCCCTATTTTTCTAACTTGGTTCGGGATTTGTTTTGTGTGGTTTTCACTTCATTACTGTTCGAAGTAGCCCTTAAGTTAAGCGTGACTGCGCTGTGCCAAGCTATCAGAGGGTTGAGCACAAGTTAATTTAGGGTTGGCTTATGCATCACCCTGACAAGGTTTGTGGTTGCTGTTTGACCAGGCCTCCCACCATAGTCAACCAACAACCCAATTTCGTACAACATAGCATATCCCCTTCTCAGAACTGCCTGAGTATTGGGCAAACCCAAATCTTGTGGATAAAATCTCCCTCCTCTGCCCAACATCTAATGCACTCCGTCTATGTGCCCCTCCAGAAGCACTGAAGTTTTTCGGGGATCAAATATATTCTGTGTAATAGTTTAAACTATATTATTCAATATCCATTCAAGATTGCAGCTGCACAGGTGGCTGTTAGTGCAAAGGTCTATCCCTTGGCATCTACGTGGCCAAAAAGCCTTTCCCCATTATTTCCAAGCTGTATAAATGTGCCTGGAGAAGTAATGACTACAGTTCTGTTCATTCAGGAAATGTTCCTGCGTGGAGGGAGCAGAGACACAGTCCGTTTTACCTCCAGGGGACTGAATTTAGGTATATGATCCAGACCCCCTTTTTTGGGTACAAGGGCATTTCTGAGTTGGAGATAACAGTAGAAATGTGTGTGGAACAATCCACATTCTATCTTGATACTAAAAATTATTTTTATGTGCCCCCTATCATTAAGTCTCCTAATAGTGAAATCCCCAGACTATCCCATTAACTGAAGCCCTCCAGTGCAGTTACCTCCAGCAAGATTGGGCCCATCCATAAAGAGGTTTGGGCGTTCACTCTACCAGTCCATCGATTTTAATTATTCAAGGCCCTCTTCGCAGGGGAGACCCTGGCTAGAGCCTTCTCAGTATATTAGTTGAATCCGAGAACCCTCCCCTCTTGCCTATAACTGTGCCACATATGCAGGATCAACCACCGTGCAAACCTGAGGAGAGTAGATCCAATATGTCTCAACTATTGGCTTTGTAATATGATATTGTCTATCACAGCTAGGCCCCAGTCAAATGCTGACTTGCAATAGTTTGAAAATCAGACTCTGGTGGGGCTGCCATTCCAAAACAAAGCTTGCAGTAGCAACATCTGAGTGTGCAGAAGCCCAAGTGGAAGGGTAAAAGTGTAGCTTGTAGAGCACCTTAGGAAGGATATCCTTTTCAGTAATGCAATTCTCCCTAACATTGACAGTGGCAAAACTCTTCCATTTTGTCTTTATGTACTCTATCCTGTAGCAAAGATATGTGAACAGTTTGTGTTCTCTGCTCTGTGAGCAAGTTGGCCACCAAGGTCTTTTTTAATAATTCACATGCTCACTCGGATCTCATTGGACTGTACCCAAGACCCTAGATATTCATATGACATAGGAGAAAAGGCCTAGTTTTGGACCAGTTGACTAAGTCCTAAGTGATGAGTTTTCCAGGATGTGCATCACAGCACAACAGGATTTCAGTGAGTTGATGTTCTCTCTTCTGGTTCAGTACTGCACTAAACACTTGTCCCTGTGTGACCCCCCTTGTTGGTCTCCCATAGTGCTATGGTTGACTCTTCTGTGTTTTTATTTATATCAAAGTATTGTGTCCCATTTACGAATGGGCAATCCTTGACCCTCTGCTCCTTGAGCCACCATGAGCTAATCCGCCAGCTATAATGGGTGGTGTGTGGTTTACCATGGACTGAAGTTCAGTAGGTGCAGGATCTGATAAGAACCAAGCATGGATGGCAGTGCTTTTAGGCTCCAGCAGCTCTGCATTTGGTATTCAGAAGTAATCTATATGGGAGAAGGATCTTTCTGTTCCCTGGATAAAAAAGTGTATCCCCCTGTCTAGGGTGGGAATGAAGCAAAAAAATCAATGAGTCCCATTCTTTCTAGGAAGTCTCCAAATGTGGTAGATTGGGGTCTCATTGCGAGGGGTGGCCCTGATCTGTTGCTTTCCTAATCCACTAGTCCACTGAATACGCCCCATATTATTGTCATTCCGGTTGGAGCCTCTAAGAGAATGAATCCAACAGTAGTGACAAAACTTCTCGAGAGTTGAGGTGGTGCATAGATGGAGCAAAGTGTGATCTGTTTGCTATATAGTGTGCCAATCATCATGATGGTGCATCCTCCGACATCCTTGAATGTATGGGTCACTTTTAGCAGAAGGTTATTTATTAAGATCGATAGCCCTTTTGATCCACACATGAGAAATTGTGAGGAATCTGTATCTGCTGAGTCATCGACAGAAATCGCCTCTTAGGTGTGTTAGTTACAGCATTATTATATCAGCCACACATTGCTTGGTGGCTTTGAGGACCACCCTCCTCTATACTTTGTTTAAGACACCATTAACATTCTGTGAGTCACATTCCACTATGGCCTGATGTTGCGTAAGTAAGGACTCCACTATCATAAAGTATTACGTTGTATGATTTTACCGCTGGCACCATATACCTGATTACTGTGTGCCTGCACAATTTAAACTGCGTACCATAAACTCCTGTTGCCATACCTCATAAAGCGGAGTATCTGTTGTGACTAAACGGTCAAAACACCATACGGAGGGACAAAGTTCACTTCCTAAAACATCTCGATGTAAGAAACAAGAACAAAGTGTTCAAAACCAGTACAGATATTCTAAAATGGAGGGTGTGGAGGTTTGTCTCCTCCGGAGCTCCCTTTATCAGTGATGTTAGTTGGAAAGCTCGTAGTATTCTCTGAATGAAATCCAGTCCTCCGTACTTCCCCTTTCCAGCACAGTATGTATTTAAGGGATTTGGTCTAGATTCATTGTGATCAAGTCTTCTTCTGGCATTAGGGGTCTATGTCCCTCCATTCACTGTTTCCTGAGGATTGTCTCCTCATTTCTGGGAGCCATCTCTCCTTGGTGTAGTGTCTGTCTCTGATTCCAAAATGTGTCCCTCTCTCTCACCTAGTGTTTGATTTCTGCCCCTCCGAGTCGGGTGCGTTTCCTTTCGGTCAGTGGTTGGTCTCCCTCCTCCACTCAACTGTCTCTTGTCTAGCATCCAGGGGACCCTCTTCTTTGGCCACTCCTTCATCTATTCCCAGGCCTCCTGGGTGGTGTTGGAAATTAAAGTATGGTTCAGAAAATTCATAGTTTTGTGGGGTAAATATGGCTCATTACATCGCGATGCATTACATCGTGTGCTTTTACAACTCGGTTGTTACAATGACCACGTTGTTAGTACGCAATGTATTTACATCGCAAGTCATTAAATGTACTAAATGTATTAAAACGACTTGCACTAGGGGGCACGCTGGACTTGGGAATAATATTAATTACTATTGCCCCAGTATTGGAACTTTCATAGATTCCCATGCTTTGTATCATTCCCCGTCGTCGGACTGGGAGTCTCGGTAATAAAAAATATCATAGTAGTAGGTACAAAAGAGAAAGGAAAGGCTTAGGCCTCATTCCCTTTTGTAACATATCAGCCTCTTTTTGTAAAAGAGACCAAACTCTAGGCGTCAGCCAATCAGAAGAGCCTCACCCTTAGAACCTTCCTGAAGGAACCTCAGAGCCTCAGATTTTCTACCGCACGTTGTGCTAGGGAGTCTCCATTGAGCTCTGCTCTATTTCTACTCTTTAAAACTCATTTCTATAGATATTTCTTCAGATTTTTCTTCAGATTCTTCAGGAAACACCTTTCTTCATCAAAATGGCTGAAGTTGAGAAGAAAAAAGCCATTTTTAAGCCCTGTTCCACCTGTGGTAAGAAGAGGCTGTTTGTGGAAGACAAACACAAGGATTGCATTTACTGCCTGTATCCTGATCACAAGGCAGAGGACTGTCGAATTTGCCGCACTCTCTCCACCAAGACCTTGAGAGATCGTGCTGGACGGCTTCTGACATGGTTGCAGAGGCAGAAGGAGAGGAAACATGGAGTTTCCAGTGATGAGGAGGAATCAGTGTCCTGCGCTTCTTCTAGAAGGTCAGTGAAAAGGGGTATAGGTTCCCCTTCTTCCTCTACTGGGCGCCCCTATAAGGCTTCAAGGAAGACCCCCAGTGAGTCTGATGGCCGGGGTTCAGGAGGTTCCCCCCACCACAGTGGGTTGGGCAAGGCAGAACTGGTTTCGCCTCCTAAGGGTGAGAAGACAGACCCAGCCTTCAAGAAACCCTCATCACACTCTTCTGAGAGGAGTTCCAAGTCCTCTACGACGAAGACATCGTCGACGGTGGCTCCGTCGACGACGAAAATGAAGCCCAACATCCAATTGACTCCCTCGACGGGCTCGTCGACGGGAGCGTCGACGGCGAAAGCAGCATCGTCGTCGTCGAAGAAGAGCTCGACGACTGCGGCGTCGACGGGCAGTATGCCGACGACATCGTCGACGAAGGTGAAGACATCGTCGACGAAGAAGCCGTCGTCGTCGACGGCGGTGGCGACGACGGCGGTACCGACGACGACGTCGACGACGGCCACATCGACGACGATGCCGACGACGATGGTGTCGACGACGGTGTCGACGACGGTCATGTCGTCTACGAGTGCTTCAACGACGACAACAATTTCGACATCGACGGCGGGCTCATCGTCGGTGTCGTCGACGGCGACTTCTACCATTCCTATCTCGTCGACGAGGATTTCACCGGCATCGACGGAGCAGCCTACAATACTGGCTGCGGAGAGGAGGGTGACGATTTCTCTTACGAGGATCACGCCTGAAATGACGTCCCCAAGGAGAGTGCCATCATTACCTCCCACAATGTTGCTAGACCAGGAGGATTCTGAGGGAGAGGGTCAGGATGGCTTTGATTATGCGAATAGCCCTTCGCAGCTTCTCATTAAAAGTCAAGAGACTGACTCGGAGGAGGCATATGAACAAGGTGGCAGTTACTACCCACAAACTGACGACCCAAGGGGATATGAATCACAAGACATGGTTTCAGTCCCGACGTCCTTCCTACACGACCTGCACAAGATGTTGCAAGACTATAAATCCAAGGCCGAGCGCCCAGCGCCGAAAAGATCTATGCCATCAACACCAGTTAAGGACCACTCTTCAGTTGTCCCACCTGTGCACCCAGTGCAGTCTCCTCCTCAACCACAGCGGCCTATGCCCCAGACTCCGTCTGAACCAGCAGATGATCCGGATAGGGATCAGGATAATGAAACGGATGTGTCTTCTGATAATCGTCCGGACTCGGATCAGGATGCAGATGAATACAATGAGTACGTCCATCCGGATCAGGCTTCGCCACACCAGGACCTAGGCGATTCTCCTCCTGCTGACATTGGTAGTTTCCACCAACTGATGGAACGTGCAGCCGGCCGATTTAAGTTGGTTTTGCCTGCGCAAACAACGGATTGTTTCTTGTATGACTTTAAAGACACACACCGTAAGTCTACGAGGTCCATTCCGATTGTTGACCATATATGGGAGGAGGGTTTAAAGACCATGAAAAACCCAGCCACGGTAATCCCTGTGCTACCGCGCCTTGACAAAAAGTATAAAGCGCCGGAGGATGGACCGGCTGCCCTGACAGGTCATCCCAGGCCGGACTCTGTAATCTCACAGGCAGCGCAAAGGAAGTCGCGGAACCCTTCTGCACCCTTAACGGCTCCTCCCGATAAGGATGGACGTCAGTTGGATAGCACAGGCAAGAGATTTTCATCCATCGCTAGCCTTCTGGTTCGCGCAGCCAATGCTTTGGCAATACTGGGGCGATATGATCGCCAGTTGTGGTGCGATATAGCTCCCTATTTGGATCAACTTCCTCCAGAATCAGGACTAGAAGCCAAGAAGACCTTGCAAGAAGGTGAAGCGGTCTCCATGGAGATCATTGACTGTGCCATGGACATTGCCACTACGTCCTTTAGAGCTTTGGCAGGAGCGGCAGTGTTGAGACGCCAGGGGTGGCTCAAAGCGACGTGGTTTAGGCCAGAAATCCAAAATAAAGTCCTGGATCTACCTTTTGACGGCGAGGCACTCTTCGGCAAATTAATCGACGACACACTTCAAGAAATAAAGAAGGACACGGAGACGGCTAGATCGTTGGGAACGCTCCAGTACCGCAAAACTCCTTTTAGGGGCACAAGAGGCAGAGGTGGCACTTACAGGGGCGCATATCAACAACAGCGCTATTCTTCGACCAGCTCTGGATACCAACCAAATCGCCAGTCCTACCAGCAGAGACAGGGCCAGTCCTCTGGTTATTCACGGCCATACAATAAGGGCAAGCAGGCTGCCCGTGGACGGGACTCGTCTAAACGCCAATAGCGGCCTCCTGGCTCTGCCTACTGCTCCCTCCTCCAAGAGATCATCAGTTGGAGGCAGGGTGTCAAAATTCCTTCTGAATTGGTCCCAAATTACATCGGACCGTTGGGTGCTCAACATATTCAAACGAGGACATACTTTAGAGTTTACGGAAGTCCCTCCACCCAGACCCCCATCAGCCATACCATCACGACATCTCCATCTCCTACGGCTAGAGGTTCAACAGATGCTCCGCAAGGGAGCGATAGAACCGGTCCCCTCCAATCAACGGGGCCAGGGTTTCTACTCCAGGTTCTTCCTGGTGAGAAAAACGCAGGAGAAATGGCGTCCCATCCTGGACCTCAGGGAGCTCAATGCCTATCTCATCTCCCTATCCTTCAGGATGGTGTCCCTACAGGATGTTTTGAAGATGGTCAACCCGGGGGATTATATGGCCACACTCGACCTGGAGGACGCATACTTCCATGTCCCAATTCACCCAGCTCACAGAAGGTTCCTACGCTTCACAGTAGCCAAGAGCCATTTTCAATTCAGAGTCTTGCCATTCGGCCTTCGCTCTGCTCCAAGAATTTTTACGAAGGTGCTGGCACCTGTCGCAGCATTCCTGAGAAAACACCACTTCCAGGTCTTCCCTTACCTGGACGATTGGTTACTGAAGGCCCCGACCAAAGCATTGGCGCAGGACGCGGTGCAGGCTTGCACCACTCTGTTCCACAATCTGGGTCTCACCTTGAACAGAGACAAATCCACGCTGCTGCCGTCACGGAGGGCGCGGTTCCTCGGAGCAATGCTGGATTCGCAGCATTCCAAGGCTTTTCCGACTCAAGAGAGGATTCAGAAACTGCAAACATTAGCAGGAAATCTTCAAAGAAAAAAGTGTCTTTCTGTACGCAGCTACAAGTCGTTGCTGGGGGTAATGTCATCCTGTATTCCCCTGATCCCGCACTGCAGGCTCCGGATGCGCCCCCTGCAGGAGCAACTGGACCTCCAGTGGCACCAAGTGCACGGATCGTTCGACGACAAAGTCCTGGTCACTCGAGACATGAAGGAGGCAGTGCGTTGGTGATCAAATCACCAAAACTTATGCCGAGGTCTATCCTTCGCAAGCGTTCCATCGCCTCACATACTGACGACGGATGCGTCATTGGAGGGGTGGGGAGCCGTGATGCAGGACCTGCAGGTCAGCGGCCATTGGTCCCCAAGCGACCAAAAGTTGCACATCAACCTGTTGGAGCTGAGAGCAATCAGGCTGGCCCTTCAAGCCTTTCTTCCGTGTCTCCGGGGTTCACAGGTGCTAGTCAGGACAGGCAGCACCACGGCTATGCATTATGTGAACAAGGAGGGAGGGATCAGGTCACTTCCCTTGTCACGAGAGTCTCAGCAGATTCTGGAATGGACGATTCTTCACGGAATTTCTCTGAGGGCGGAGCACTTACCAGGAGTGCTCAACGAAGGCGCAGACAGACTGAGCAGGCTCACCTCAGTCACTCACAAGTGGGAGCTGAAGCAACAATTTCTGGATCTACTCTTTCAAGAATGGGGCACACCAGAGGTGGACCTTTTTGCAACTCCAACCAACAGAAAGTGTCCAGCCTACGCCAGCAGGTTCCATCACCAAGACTCTTTGGGCAATGCCCTATCGATAGCCTGGACGGGGAGGTTCCTCTATGCATTTCCACCGATCCCCCTGCTTCCTCGACTCATCAGGAAGATGAAAACGGAACCATGCAAGCTCATCCTAATAGCCCCGGCATGGCCAAGACAATTCTGGTACACCGAACTACATCTGCTATCGCTAGTACCTCCGATAACGCTAGAGGACGTTCCGGATCTCCTGGCAATGTCCGGAGGACAAGTTTGGCATCCAGACCCAAGGTCGTTGCACCTGACCGCATGGCTCCTGACCAGCGAGAATACATGAATGTCCCACTTTCCACTGAGGTCAAAGACATCCTCTCTCAGGCGAGGGCTCCGTCCACAAACAAAACATACAGATTGAAGTGGAAAAGATTCTGTATTTGGTGCAAAAAAGAAAAGATTGATCCTTTCACGTCACAACCTCATCAGCTCCTGCCTTACCTACTCTCGCTAGCTAAGTCTAATCTGTCCCATTCTACTATCAAGGTTCATTTAGCGGCGATTTCGAGATTCAGATTTGTAAACTTTGCTATTTGCAGCTAGCGCCCCGCTCCCCTTACCGCATTTAAAAAGTGCACCTCTGTGCCTCAAAAGCACCACCACTTTGGTGGGTCCGGGTTCCTGGGCTCCATTTCACGCGCCATCTTGGATTGGGGATTGTTGTTCGGCGACGGCCGCCATTTTGGACCGGTCGCGCGCGCCAAGGGCTCACTGGAGAGCCTATTTAAAGTCGCTCTCCACGCGCAGCGGGACGCGCAGGTGGACGCCTTCGCTTAGCCTGAGTCGTGCCGGAGTCCTGCCCGTCTGCGCCCGTCAGCGTCCCGGAGGCGGCAGGGCGGCGTAGGACTCTGGTCAGACGTGGGCGAGGATGATCCATTATACTTCGGCGATGCTCCGCGCCTTGCGCACTTCATCTTGCCAGTGTCGCTCAGTTTTCCCTGGTCGGTACAAGGGTAAGCGACGCTGTCCGGCCTGCGGTTGGTCGCCCACGAGGACGCTGTGCAGCGCCCTTAGGGCTACCGAGGTGCATGCAAAGCATCTTTGTCTGCTGCTGAATACAAGGTCGGTAGGAAGACATGCTCTGCACATCTATGATCTTTTGGTCAGGGATAATCCTCTTTGTCTACTCCTGACCGAAACTTGGCTGGGAGAGGCGTCCAACCCGGACATTTTCACTGCGATCCCTCCAACCTATAACATCTTTCGCCAAGACAGAGCTAAGGGCAGGGGGGGCGGAGTCGCGGTGGTGGTGAGGAAGAACGTTTCTTGTTCAGTTCTTCCCGTGAACTCCATTGGGGGCTCTGAATCCCTTGCTTTCATGCTAAAATTGTCTCCTGGCCAAGCGCTCAAGGGTCTGTTGGTCTACAGGCCTCCTGGCCCGGTGGGCTCCTTTTGGGAGGACCTACAGACAGCCATCTCGCAGCTGGCGCTGTCTGCACAGCATTGTTTGCTGGCAGGCGATTTCAATTTTCATCTTGATGTCACGGACGATCCGGATGGGGCAAAATTGCTGGATATTACATCTCCGCTCGGCCTGGCACCGTTTGTGTCGAGGCCTACACATGAGAAAGGGCATACCCTTGATCAAGTGTTTTCCTCTGTCCCTATTGTCGACATTGATACGTGGCCTGTGCTCTGGTCGGATCATAGGCTGATTGGGTTCTCTGTGTTAGAGAAGGGGCGGTCTGACACCTGCGCCCCCTCGGTGCCCAGATCGGCCTCGAGAGCGTTACATAGAGTGACGCCGGCCATGCTAGAGCAGGCGCTCACGGAACATCCTTGTTCTCTCTCGGGAGATCCGGAAAGAGACACGGAGGCCCTGCAGCGATGGTTGACTGAGAGGTTAGATGACCTTGCTCCCAGGGTAACCCCCCGATCCTCGGCGAAACGGCAATCTGCGCCTTGGTTCACAGAGGCGCTGCGCATGACTCGCAGCCTATGTAAGGTTGCTGAGCGGGCCTGGCGCCATCAATATGATGGGGAGGCCAAACTTGTCTATAGGTCGGCGGTGAAGGCCTATCACCGTGATGTTCTTGGTGCCAAGCGGGAATACCTCGCCAGGAGGATTGAGGCATCGGCGAACTCCTGTAAGGAGATCTTCACGATTGTGAAGGAGTTCACGTCTCCCACCTCTTATTCACCTCCGCCTGTTTCACCTGATGCGTGGGCGCGTGATCTTGCCACCTTTTTCACCGACAAGATTAAGGCTATTCAGGCCTCCTTCTCGGAGAGCACGGCGGAGGGTTGCTGGGATCTTGGGGCAGGACTTGGAACATCGGCCATGCCCATGGCTATCCTGGAGGACTTTCCATCTGTCTCCAGTGACATGTCCCGGACTCTGTTAGCCAGTCTTAAATCTGGATCCCCACTTGACCCCTGCCCCGCCAAATTTTTGGCCGGGATGGCGGCAGTGGTGAATCCCCTGGTCAACCCGATCCTTAATGCCTCCTTGAGCGAGGGGAGTGTCCCACACACCTGGAAAAGGGCGATGGTGATCCCCCTCCTGAAAAAGCCTGGTCTTGATGCCGAGGTCTTGGTCAATTATAGGCCAATTTCACTTCTCCCGGCCATGGCCAAGATTACTGAGAAACATGTTCATGGCGTCTTGTCGAACTTCCTGGAGTCTAACAATCTGCTCCATCCATCCCAATCCGGTTTCCGCCCGAATTTCAGTACGGAAACAGCGTTGGTGGAGGTCTCTGAGATCATCAGGGAGACCTTGGATGGGGGTGGCAAGGCCATGCTAGTCATGTTGGACCTGTCGGCGGCTTTCGACACCGTCCCCCATAAGGCGCTGCTCGCCAGGCTTTACGACATCGGCCTTAGGGGGACGGTGCTCAGATGGTTTACATCTTTCCTGGAGGGCCGCCGCCAGACGGTCTGGGTTTCCCAGAGCTCTGCCGAGATGCCGCCATTGGGTGTTGGGGTTCCACAGGGCTCTGTGTTGAGCCCGACATTATTTAACATCTTTATGTCCCCCCTGGCGGCTGTGGTTGAGGCTTACGGAGCCCAGATCGTGTCCTACGCCGATGACACACAACTCCTCTTCACATGTGAAAAAGACCAGACATTTGATGGGGAGAGAATCCGGGACTGCTTGGACAGGGTCTTCAGCTGGTTCCAGCTAAACTGTCTGAAGGCCAACTCCAGCAAGTCGGAGGTTCTATTCTTCGGCTGTGCCTCCGATCCCGAGTGGCCGCCATGTGTCCTCCGGCACAATCATCCTTGGTTGCCAAGAACCTGGGTGTTAAGCTTGATAACAAACTTTCTCTGAGAGCGCACATCCTTGGCCTGTCCGGCACCTGCTTCGGCATCCTCAGAATGCTCCGCAAGTTTCTTCCCTTACTGTCTGCGGAGCACAGACGGATTACGGTGCAGGCGCTCATCGGATCTAGGCTTGACTATGCTAATGCCCTTTTCTTAGGCCTTCCGGACTATCTGGTTCAGCGTCTGCAGGTGGCACAGAACTCGGCAGCCCGGGCAATCTTTGGTCTGCACAGACGAGCACGGGCTTCTGTGTTGCTGCAGACGCTCCATTGGCTCCCAATCCGGAAGCGGATTGTTTTCAAATCTATGACGCTGATGCACAAGGCTTTGTTTGGCTCAGGCGCTGGATATCTGAAGAAAAGATTAGCTTTCTATCGCCCGGCTCGCTCACTGCGTTCAGAATCCCTTTTCACTGCTGTGGTTCCACGCGTGAGGAAGGCCCGCATTGGGGGGGGCGCTCTTTCAGCCTTAAGGCCTCCCAGCTGTGGAACTCGCTTCCATTGGCACTTCGTAGCACTCCCAACTTGCTTCAATTTAGGAAGAATTTGAAGACGTGGCTTTTTAATCACTCTGTTTAGGTGGGTTTCTTTCTCCTTCTCTTTTGGGTTCTGTTTTATTTGTTATGTTGATTATACACTGTAAGTTGCCTGTGGAAAGCGCCGGGACACTCTTTTAGAGTAGCCGAGCGCTATAAAAATGCACTTTAACATAACATAACATAACATAACAGAAGGTCGGATTCAGGTCCTTCTTTGTGGTCTGCAAGAATTGTCAAGCAATTCCTCAAAGGCCTGTTCAGGGTCTATCCACCAGTGCGATCTCCTCCTCCAACATGGCATCTAAACTTAGTCCTGACTCAGCTAATGAAAGGACCTTTTGAGCCGATTCACCGCTCAGACCTAAAGTTCTTACCGTGGAAGTTAGCTCTACTCTTGGCCCTCACGTCAGCGAGGCGAGTGGGGGAGATACAGGCCCTAACTATCCAAGAACCATTTTTGCAGTTCAAAAAGAACACTACCATCTTAAGGACGAACCCAAGGTTCATTCCCAAAGTACCCACTGACTTTCATCTAAATGAACCTGTCATACTTAAAACATTTTTTCCGAACCCAGTCACTCCAGCAGAGAAGACATTGCACACTCTGGATTTGCAACGCTGTCTAAAGTTCTACATAGACCGCACCAAAGACTAGAAAATCTTCGCAATTATTCATTGCCTTCGGCGGTCCAAACAAGGGTCTCCCTCTGTCCAAACAGGGGATCTCGAGATGGATTTCAAGTGCCATTCTGCATTGCCACAAGTTAGCAGGGAAACCTCTGGTGGGCAAGATCCGCGCTCACTCGACGAGGTCAGTGGCTTCTTCTACGGCCCTCTTTGCGGGGGTACATGTCAAGGACATCTGCAGGGCTGCTACCTGGAGCAGCGTGCACACGTTCATTAAGCATTATTGCTTAGAATCCTTGCAGCAGGATGATGCGGCTGTGGGCCAGGCTGTCATGAGAAACCTCTTCAAGTGATGGGTGAGCTTTCCTTTCTATCCCACCTTCCAGGGGTGACACATTTTGTACTTTCTTGCTAATGTTATAATGTACTGCTTTACAAAATGTGTTTATGGTGTTTACTGCTTGCTATTCTGATACAAAGCATGGGAATCTATGAAAGTTCCAATACTGGGGCAAGAAAACAAGTTACTTACCTGTAACTTTGGTTCCCCAGTATTGGTAACTTTCATAGATTCCCATGCGCCCACCCACCTCCCCGGGGAAAGCTCAGCCTTCAGCAGGTATGGTGTCTAGCACACTACGGCTACAAAAATCTGAGGCTCTGAGGTTCCTTCAGGAAGGTTCTAAGGGTGAGGCTCTTCTGAATGGCTGACGCCTAGAGTTTGGTCTCTTTTACAAAAAGAGGCTGATATGTTACAAAAGGGAATGAGGCCTAGGCCTTTCCTTTCTCTTTTGTACCTACTACTATGATATTTTTTATTACCGAGACTCCCAGTCCGACGACGGGGAATGATACAAAGCATGGGAATCTATGAAAGTTACCAATACTGGGGAACCAAAGTTACAGGTAAGTAACTTGTTTTCTTCCTACTCCAGTTTGCGCAACTGTAGGGAAGGTGTCGGAATTAATTTCCAGTACCTCAGCGCCCCCTAGTGCAAGTCGTTGTAATGACTTGCGATGTAAATGCATCTCGTACTACAACGACAGCGTTGTGACAGTGGCGCAATGTAATGACAGAGTTGTGAATGCTGTTTCCTGTTTGGACAGCCTTGGTGAAGTCTGCGAAAATTAAGATGTGTTGTGAATTGTATAGTCTCTTTCAGTCTGCCAGCCATCCGTATTTCATCCCTTTCATCATAGGTGAGGATCCACCCAAAAATCAGTCTCAGTTGTGCTTATCCTTTCCACCCCTGCTGCAAATTCTGACAGAATAGAGATACATCGAGACTCACTTCTCTTATCTTGTTTTCCACTAACTGTTTGGATAATCGTATTGCTTGAAGTTATATGTCTGTGAACTGCAGGTTCATATGTCACCTCTGTAGGTTCCATGTCATCCTGCTATGGTATTGGTCAAGACAGTGCGTGTGTTGGCGAATTTGTCCAGAGTATCTCACTTAATGAGAATTGTGTTTCTGGACACACTGTTGGTTTAACGCTTCCAATACTGATGCCTGCACTTCAGAGCAATGGACAAATTAAATTACCGGAAGGATGGTGAGACGAAAGGGTCTGTGGATAAAACAGGGAACACAATTGCACATCATTGTCCTGGAGTTAAGGGCCATTCAGGAATGCCTGCAACAATTCTTTCTAAGATTTTGGAATGTTTATGTTGGACGGACAACACTACTATCTGTTCTGTGTTAACAAACTCTGAGATGAGGCGTATTGTCAGAGAAGGCAGAGCTGTTTTGAGTCTTGACTGTTCATTATCCTTAGTGGTATGCTTGCAAGACATAAGGAAACGCTGGCTCATGCTGTTAGCAGGCTCTACAAAAGAGTGCCACAAATGGAAATTGAATAGGAGTCAGCTGAACAAGGTGTTCCATTTGGGGCATGTCACATATGGATCTTTTTAGCCCCGAGACCAAAAGAAAATGTGAGTTTCAAAATATTGGCGTATGCAGACGATCTGGCTATAACAACGCCAGACCCAGAGCAGCCTATGGCGGCCCTTATAGGGATCACCTCTGAATTTGGACAATATTCAGTATACCATCTCAATGAATCATAAACCCAGATAATATGTTCAAATAATATTCCAAAGAGGGATGATAGATATCAGGAATCGGCAGTATATTTGGGGTTTAGGATCAACTCCAAGGTAGACTCAATTGTTGAGGAAAATTTCGTGCCAGTACTTAAGACAATTATGGCGGAGTTAAAAAGAATTGATTGTATACATCTGTCTACATTAGGCAGAGTTAATGTTATTAAAATGACCATGTTCCCCAAGATACTGTACCTTTTTCGTACTAGCCCATTGGTGGTCGGGGAGGAAGTGCTAAAATCTATAGAGGCAGCGTTTGCGAATCTTATCTGACAATACGGTAAAATTAGACGGTCTATGAAGTATCTCTCACTTCCATTGGACAAGGAGGGGTTAGCGGCTCCTAATATAAGATTTTATATGCTGAGCTGTCTTTTTGGTCAGATGGCTATCTTATTAGATGGCATTTCAAACGGGCCTGACTCTTCTTTAGGGTTAAAATACCCCCCTTCCATTTTTGAGCTCCTGCTAGGCAAAAAAAATACCGGTGTCTTGCTCCATTAAACGAACAAACGTTATTATAATAAAAAACAATACAAGATATTGGAAAGTGCTTGGAAGGTCTGGAAATGTATCCAGAAGCATCTGGGAATTCCGAAAATTAATTATTATACCCTACTCTGGAATTCTAGTTTGTTTCCTTATCTTAGTATGGACAAACTTTGGAGATTGTGGGAGGGACAAGAAATCAGAAGATTGGGAGATCTGTTTGGTGGAAATATGATGTTGAGCTTTAATGAGATTCAGAGAAAATATTGAATCCCAGCTTCGCAAGGTTCTAAATTCTTGCAGATACATCAAACGCTATTAAGGATTAGACCACCCATCATTCCATGGGGGAAAAACAAGGAGGTGGATTATGTATTGTGTGGGGGTGTCAAAATTAACCCGATCTACAAAGTCCTAATTTCAACTCTCCAAGATGATATGAATTAAATAGAAACTGCCTGGATGGTGAAATTAGGGGATCCAGATGTTGATCTAGTTAAGGCTTTCGAATTAGCTGGGAAATGGTTCCGCTCTACGAATTTGAGAGCCCAGCATTATAAGATGGTATTCAACCTATATTTCACCCCGGCTAAGCTATTTGGGTGGGGCAAGAGGGAAGATGACAAGTGCCCTAGATGCTTTGAGGGGCCAGCTGATCTTGCTCATATGTTTTACTATTGTAAAAAACTATCAGAGATTTTTTATAAATATCCAGAAACTCTGGGAGGGGCTGCTAGGTATTAAGTTCATCCTATCCTCTACCCTAATTATACTTGGGCATGATAGTAAACTAAGTCTGAATAAGGAGGAAGAAGCGTTTGTGTTTGTCTATCTTGATCCTCTGGATTATGCTGGCAGCAGGCTGGAAGGATATCGCGGCTCCCTCCTTCCAGATGTAGCTCTCCCGCCTGTTAGGGGTCCATAATATAGAGACAGCCCTATATAGAGGAAGAGGTAGGAGAATGAGAGAGCTAGGGCAAAACCTATGGGCCTGTTAAAAACCTGGAGAGAATCTTGCCTACAACATGATTAGGAATTCTAGGATGTCTTACTCGATCTTATGGTTTTTACTCCTGACTTAGATGAACTGTTGTATTACGTATGTATTTGTGTCTAGTGGTTTATGAACTTATTTATATCCGTCTTGTTTTTAACTATGTGGTACGTGTATAGTGGTCTTATGGTTATTGTATAGTATTTTCAATGGTTTTTACCAGGTAATCAATAAAAATAAAATAATTTTTAAAAAAATAAGAAAATGTGAGTTTCATGCCAGCAAGCACTGGTGTCTGAAAACAAGTAAGATGCGGTTTCAAAATGTTGGCATGGCTCTTTAGGCTAGCGTTTCCTTTTTTCACCTTGTACTGCATACATCAGTAAGAGCAAGATGGAACAATAAAATATCCTTCTAATTGCCCCAACATGACCAAGAGGGTATTGGTTCACAGATCCCTACTCATGTTCAAAGCGCCAACATTCCTTTTTTAGGCACAACAGTACCTCCTAACCTTGCCCTTGATCAAACGCCAGCATTTCCAGGTTTGTCAGCCTGGCTCATGAACAAATCAAGTTCACATGCTTGGACATTCTGGCCTGTTGGCAAACCTTTTCTCAGACCCAGGCCTTTTGCAAACACAAATATATATCCAAGTGGAATGTTCCTATGTTTCTGGCCTGATATGCACCGTTTGTCTTCTCCGCGTACCAGACCTTACCCTACCTGAAGCAGCTTCCAGATCATGCGCTGAATCACTGTTCTGTGATTACCCCCCTTTTAGACAACTGCAAGTTTTAGCACCCTTCAGAAGCTCCATCTCTCTTTTTACACAGACATTTCTCAGGGGGACTGTTAAGGGTTTTTCCATGAGTACTTCTGAAGCAGGAGCTGAATGAACCTAGAGCCTATTGAAGCCCGCCCACCATGCTTACCTCCATTATATTTCCTGAAAAGTGATGCACTTGCTCACTTTCTGGCAGCGAAGTCACTGAAATACAAGCATTTTCCATCAAGATATTCTTCTTAAGACTTCACAAAGACTGTAGCCTTGAGGACAAATAAATCCCATGTTTGTTCCCAATTTTCTGTAGACTTCCACATTAATGAACCTCTAATCTTGAAAGGTTTCTTCCAGGATCCTACCTCTACACTTGAGTGCTTCAGTCACTGGATATTACCAGGTGATTTACATTCCAAATAGCTATGACGAAACACTTCAGACTTATAGCAGCACTCTTCTCCAAATTAAGTGAAAGCCGCAGCCATCATGTTTTGTCATACCAACCTATTCCTCTCATGGCAAAGTGACACCGCACTGATCGAATGGTGATACAGTGGCAGTAACCCTTTTGTACAGGAGTGCTTCTTGTGGACATTGTGGAGTGTCACATGGAAGAGTCCACATAGTCACAAGAGATACTACTGTCACTGAATGCCAAGTCACTTAGATTTACCTTGGACACCAATAGAACCATCAAGGAACATAATGCCAAAAAAAGCAAAAGATTGCATACCAGCTCGCTTTCCTAAATAAAGTGAAGCCGTTTCTTCCAGAATGAGACTCCCGAGCTTCTGTTCAAGCCCTCTTACTCTCTCATTTAGATGGTGGGAACACCCAGCTTCATGGCTTTCCAGATTTCACACTGGTATCCCTTAAGGGTATCCTATACTCTACTGCAGTGGTTCCCAAACGTTTGACTCCTGAGGACCCCCACTGAATCACTACTGGAAGCCGGGGACCCCCAAGCAATTTGTACAATTTAAATTTCTTTTTAAAAACACCTTTTGAAGCAGAGGCAATTTCAAGAAGGGGGCAGCCTGAATTGGGTCTATTGGCATGGACATGTATGCATTCAGCAGTGTATTATTTAGTGGTACAAGACTTCTGCTCTCAGCATTAGCACCACCTCTACGTTCTCATTCCAGAGCCTTGGAGTGGTGACCCTTTCCTTACAGCAACAGGTTGAATGATTGTGAATTATTAGCATTTTTACCTATTCACAGTTTAAGAAGGTCTCAAATATTATACAATTATGAAGCATTTTATAATAAAGACATGCCCCAAGGAACAACGAATATTGTGAAAATTCTAACAAGATAGTGCACAAAGCAATGAGTCCAGTGTACAGAGCAAATTCAAGGTCTATATTAGGAGTTCATCATGGAAGTGCAAGAGATGGCAGGAAGGTATCTGCACAGGAGGCATATTGTTTCAGCAAGATCATGGAACAATGGTATGCCAATTACCATAAACCCCTGTTAGACATAATCTTTAGTCACAGACAGCAGAACAACATTTTACCACCAAGGGGTGAGCAGTGCAGTTAAGGCATATTTCAGAGAGGCCTCGCGTGGCACCTGACATGACCCTCTCCTGTTAGGATGCCCACTCCCCCATCCCTTGCCAACAACAAACTGTAAAGGCTACACAGAATAAGAGCTTGATATGTCTGAATATGAAAGCTTGACAGCACAAATAATTCACCCAAGGGCTTGAGGAAAGTGAGAAAACAGACAGCAGCACGAAAATCCTGCTGCTGATCCTGGCTGCATCTATTTTTACCTGCCTGCCAAGTAATAGTAACCTATACATATGTGCCTTTCAACGCTTTATTGCTTTTATTGTATTGTATTGCCTGTAGTTTCATTGTTGTGTCTGTGACTGTTGTTGTCTGTCTTCCCTCATTGCCTGTCCGTGGTCTGTGCCCCTTTTTCTTCCCTCTGTTCCCCTCGCTGTCCCTGTGCTCGCTCTGCCCGGTCTTCCCTTCTGTACCCCTCACTGCCCCGTGTCTCTCTGCCCGTTCTGCCTTCTGTTCTTAGCTGCCTCTGTATTTCTGTATTCTGTATTTTGCCTCTGTGCCACTCGTTTTTCTCCGGTATTTCTGTGCCCTTTTTGCTTTCTGTGCCGCTCGTTTTATCCTCGTTTTTTGTGCCTTTCTGTCCTCTGTTCCACTCGTTTATTCCTCGTTTTTGTGCCTTTCTGCCCTCTGTTCCACCTGTTTTCCCTCATTTTTTGTGCCTTTCTTCCCTCTGTGCCACTTTTTTCCCTCGTTTTTTGTGCCTTTCTACCCTCTGTTCCACTCGTTTTTTCCTCTTTTTTTGTGCCCTTCTGCCCTCTGTTTCACTCGTTTTTTGTGCCCTTCTGCGCCACTCGTATTTTCCTTGTTTTTGTGCCCCTTTTGCCTTCTGTTCCACTCGTTTCCCCATCCGCTGTGCCCCCTGCGGCCCCCCCCCCTTGACTGCCCACTCGCTACCCCGCCTCCCGATTTGTATTGTTATTGTCTCGCCGCCCCTGCGCCAACATTCACAGCTCTTGTGTGCTGTAAGGACGCATGCGTTTTTCATTTTTCACTACGACGACAGGCACTCAAGTCCTGCGGACCCCCTGGGAATGTCTCACGGACCCCCTGGGGGTCCGCAGACCACAGTTTTGGAAATGCTGCTCTACAGCATGTCTAATCAAGGAACGGAAGAGAAATGATCAATTTACTCCCATCCTGAGAGAACTCTATTGACTCCCCTTACCGGCCTGCACCATCTTCAAAACTAATTGCATAATTTACAATGCCATCATGACCAGGACCCCTGCTTATCTTGAGGATAAGCTCACCATCTGTGGTGGCACACGCACAGCCAGGCCAAATTCAGACTAGAGAATAAAGTGTGAAAATATTTTTAAAAAGACCTTTTCCACTTATGTTCCCAGGACCTAGAACAATATCCATGTATCCATAAAGACTTCTCCAAAGCTTCTTAAAGTTAGCAAAGAGTTGAAGATACTCTACAGCACAGTAGTTGACCAATAACGAGCTACTTTTCTTATTACTCCACTGACCGTGCTCTTGCCTTTCTGCTAGGTTTGCACTTCATAAGTACCACAAACGTACATGCACAACTCTTTGAACACGGAAGTAGTAAGAGAATCTGAAGTGAAACTTGCTGTTCTCCACAGCGTTTTCCAGTAAAGTTAGTTTTGTGCTCCATTTAAAAAAAAATGAAACTAGCTTACCCGTCGCGCATTGCTGCGATCTCAGAAGAAAGGAAATTTAAGAAAACTTTTTCTGATAACATTCAATTTACATTGTGTCATTTTTATTGAAACTTATTATTTTAATATGGAAAACATTTTAAAGTGTTGTTTTAATTCTGTTTATTTATGCAAGTGCTTGTGGATACACAGTATTTTTTGTTTTTCCGTCTGGTGCGTACATAAATAAATCAGAAGGTTTTTCGACGCGTGAGCTGGCCACATACAGTTGTCCGTGTCAGAAGCACGGATTCTCCAAATCAAGTCCACACACTTGCAGCGATTGTCCTTGTGCTTTGTTGATGGTCATTGCAAAAGCGAGTCGCACCGTAAACTGTAAACGTTCAGTATTGGAAAGATTATGGGGCGCCGGGGGGCCGATATTTAACACATTTTTCTTTCTTTTTTTTTTTTTTTTTTTTGCCAGAAACCTTCGCGGGAGTGTACTCAACAACTTCCCAAAGTTTCATGGCGATCGGATGAATAGTGTAGTAATGCATAAAGGACAAACAGACATACTTTCGTTTTTATATATATAGATTGACTAAAACAAAAATGTGTAACTTGTTCTGCTAAAGCCTGTGAATCTGTGTAAGATCCATTGCTCGGGAAGTTACTTGTAACTACATTTTGCTAGTATTAGAATTCTTTTTTTATTGATTCTCATATATTCTCCCCGTTGTCAAGCTCACCTGCTTGTTAATTTTTCACACTCGTGTTTTCAAATCGGAGCTGTGGTGACTGCCCAGTGGAGGTGAAAGCACTTTCAACGCATTGGATCACGTTTGGGGGGTATTCTTTGAGGCGAACGTGCAGCATTTTTAAAATGCTTTCAGGCATGCTAAGAATCCCAACTTAAAGACTGGGAATGACTCAAGCATATATGATTTACTGAAGAATGCCACTGCTGACGTGCAACTTGTTTAGTCTGTTGCACTCACTGCAAAAAGAGGTTTACATGACTAGTGTTGTTTTTACCGAGGCGACATATTGCATTGAACTGGAAACACTGGAGTCCGCCGCATTTGATAAGATGGTCACAGAGATGAAAAGTGCCCTGGAATATTAGCTCATCGCGAAAAAACCCTAAAATTGCTAAAGTGAAATCACAATAGTTGAAGTAACCGAATTTTAGGCATTGAGCGGTTCTAGGAGGGATTCTGAATGTCCTAACCCTAAAGAGATGCAATTTAACTGGAACTGTTGCTTAGAGGTTGTGTATCAATCTTGATCTCGGTTACTAGGTACGATTGATTGTGGAGTGTGCGCTAATTGGCTTTGCCATTTACCAGAAATGTTTGTTATGTAGAATCGATTCTGTTACTAGTATGATATATTATATTTCAGGCCCCAAGGTTTCCTATCTGCGTATTTATGTACATAAACACAGGCAGAAACCATCTTCTTCCCTACCTGTATTTATTTTTAAATATGGGTAAAAACGGGGTTAAGTAGTTTCTGAATGGTGGCGCTGCCTGCCAAGGCTGTCAAAAGCAAAACGAACAAATGATGGATGCAATGCTGAACAATGCGAACATTCACCTCCAGTCACAAAGTTCTCGGTTTAATCCATCCTTCTTTTCTCACCACACCACCCCAGTTTGGACCCAGCCATATGCAAATCCGTCTTGGCCCTGTTCCTCATGGGAACAGTCCAGCCCAAACTGCCAAGTCCGGTCCTCCCTGGAACGGAAAAAAGGTATCCTGGGGCCGGTTTCGGGGCATCACCCCATATCAGCGAGGCCAGCTTTACTCCAGTGGCGCAGTGAGCACCGGACTCACGTCTGGGCATACCATTCCCACTTAGTGCGACAAAAGCAAAAGGAACAAATGATTGAGAATGCTGAACAATGCAAACATTCACCCCTGTCCCAAAGAACTGGGTTTAATTCATCGTTCTTTTGCACACCACACCACCCCAGTTTCGACCTAGCCACATGCAAATCAGTCTTGATCCTGTTCCTCTTCAACAGTCCAGCCCGAGCTGCTATGCCATGTTCTCCCTGGACTGGAAACAAGCCAATAGCTAGCTGTACTGACCGACTGCTAGTTGAGTTAAAAGAAGAAAGCTTCCTAATGAAGCTTAAACAGTTGCAGGTAGGATTGTGTGTGAGATACTGTGTTCATATTTTCTTTCATATGTGCATATTGAAGTATCTCATAGGGGGACCTGTAGCTCCAAACCCATTAGGCCCTCCAGTATTTTCGTTTAAATATATGCACAAATTAATTAGTTGCAGTTTAGTTTTGTTTTTTTCTTCACAAAGCTCACAGTAAACCTGGATAAAAGCTGATAAAATAAACAAAATTTAAATATGCTGAAGGCTGAAAGAGTCCCTCCTACTTCTGTGACACGGTTGGGAAGCTGAAGGTCCCCGGAGATGCCCATGCCTCTCTGCCTAACCCTTGCCCATATGGCCTGAGAGATCGGAAACTGAAGTGTTCCTTTCTCTCAATGTGTGTGTGAAGTTCTTAAGATAGTCATTGTATAGCCTCTGCGTCACTCCTCAGAAATGTAGCGCGTTGCCGTCGCTCCTCAGTGACTACCTAGGCCCCCCTCATTGCAGCTATATGTAAGATTTCTTTGTAGATGAGCGTTCTGCTCTACACTGATTATATTTGTCTAGACTCCGGGGTTTAAAACTTATAGAAAAGTTAAAGCTCGGATCCACATTTCCTGCAATTCCATGTCTATTTGGGACTAACTCATGTAATGCTCATGCTATGACTTCCATATTTAAGCCAGAAAGAATATGAAGGCGCATCATTTCCATGATTCACTGAATATGCGGTGGGAGGCGAAAAAAATGTAGTGATGTTTTAAGATGTTTTTTAAGTAATAGCGGTCTTTGGTTCTTTTCTGTGTGGGTTGTTGTTTTTTTATTTTTTTATTAAAATAACAGTGAATTCAGAGTGCCAGCTTAGAAGGCAATATGTTGTGTTACCCCTCTCGCCTCTTCCGCACCTAAAGAGTCTTGCATTTTCTGAAGTGGACTGGAGCGAGTCGTAGGCACTGGCGACTGATGGACATTCAGGGGCTGATTATAACGGGCTACTTGCGTCCGCCCGCCACCCTATCGGTAAACGGGACTGCCCGACAGGGTGTCGGTGGTCCCGAAATAGGCATTACAATGAGACCGCCACCACAGCTGTTGCAAATGCCTATATTTTGAAATGCGGTGGGTGCTGCTGGCTGCAGCACACGCCTCAAGTCAAAAAGGGGTCACTGAACATATCCCTGCACTACTTGGCAGGCACCATGCGGTGCCTGCCACATGGTGCAGGGATGTGTAGGGGGCACCTTAGGTGCCCCCTAGTTCCTACAGTTTAGGGCCCATAGTCCCTTTCTGCCAGCCTTTTCATGGCATGTTGCCCGCCATGAAACGGCCCTCGGAAAGGGACATTGTAATCCCTACGGCGGTGCCTGGCAGGCACTGCCACCAAGGTAGGGACTACAACCCCTCCGCCGCACCGGCGGGTTCAAGGAGCCTGTCGGATGCATGACAGTAGGTCTTTCTGTTTGCCATCCTAATGTGGCGGGTGGTGAAAATGGTCCAGATAGCGGTATGGCCGCCACCACATAATCATGCCCTCGGTTTCATGAATACATCAAATTGCACAAAGCACCCACAAGGAGGACTCTACCTGGGAACAAGAGGGAACTGTCTTTTTGCTCCCCGAAACATTTCTGTGTAGAAAGTGGAGCCCTTTGCTAATTTTTTGAGCTCGTTGTTAAAAGAAATGGACTAAAAGATATCCAGTAATACTTGACTTACTAAGCAAGCCAATACCCACCTAATGGCGTTTAGGCAAACCGTCCGGGCCCAGAAACACTTTTAACAAGCATTGGTAAAGCTAGTAGGTCTCATCAACAAATGCTGTTAAGATGTAGCATGCACAGATGCTGTTTTGTTTTCAAAGCCAGCCCTATTGGCTTTGTCAGAGTAGGGAAAACAGAACGAAAAAGGGTTACTTTCTGTATGGAATGGTTCTAGGAGCCTGGAATTAGAAATGACAAACAGCATTATGATTGAGTCTACTTTTCAGGTGTAAAATAGTCCCTCATGAATTCCAGTATAAGCACTTCCTACTAGTTGAAATGGTACCCAAAAAAGCTGATTACATTAGGTGAGAGAGTAATACTGCTCTGGGTGGATTCAAATCCCACTCTTTTATGTTGAGGAATCTGCAACAGAACCTATTGCATACCGCTGTGCTGTCAAGCCAGACCTAAGAAGTTGACCTAGGCTGCATTTTGCAGCACCATTTACCAAAGAACGCCAATCTTATCATAATTCCAGTAAGACTCTACTTGGCAATTGCAGTATCTGGAAAAATACACTCCTTGCATTACCTAAGGCATTAGAGAGCAGAGTAGCGCTGTAGGCAGAATCCTCGGGAGATTCAAAGACTACACATGCTGCTAAGTTGCATCAGTATCCTCCAACGGCAGAAATAGACCGTCACAGCCAGCATGACTCGAGGGTGGTGGGGCGGTCGCGCGGGGGGAGGGTAAAAAAAAACCTAAAAAAAAAAGCCTAACTTCCCAGGTCCTGCGCCGTCTGAGCTCCTGTCTGGGTGCTGCGGAACAGGAAGCAGGAAGCTTCACTCCCCTCCCCTAAGCCAATCACAATGCTGCAATGGTAGCATTGTGATTTGTTGTGACACCGACCACACAGGTGTCGATGGGGATGCCATTTTCTCCATGAAGGCTGCATGCAGCCTACATGGAGAAAAGGGAGCGTGCGCATAACTGGTTTGGTCAGCCCCAGAGGACCGACCAAACAGTCAGGGCCCGCAACATTGGGCTAGCCACTCCTCCCCTGCCCTCTAGCAGAACCGCCAGCCCCTAACGAAACCCTTCTGCTTTCTCGCAATGCGAGAAGCAAAAACATAAATTGGGGTGAGGCGGGCTTGCCAGAGCTCAAGATGGCTGCACTTTCAGCGAGCTTTCCGAGCAGTCGCCATAATCCATTAATTATCCTGCATCCATGCATACCTGTAAGCTCATATCAGCGGTATGCGGAATTCCGGGGCCGTGCCACCGATTGATGTGATTATTGCCAGAACCTGGGTGCTCGGGGGACCCGTGGCAGCTGCGGTCTATACTTGCGGCTTCCGCGCAGACCTGGATTGGCCGCGATCTTCGCTTAGGCCTACCTGCGAGAGGCCGGCTTAGTGGGGTGCTTGGGCCCCGGAGCGAACGTGCAGCCTGAACGCGGCTGTGAGAGCAATATCTTCCCCTAAACTTTGGTATCGACCCATGGGAGTGCATTTGTGAGCGAAGGGCGTACGTCGGGCAGGCTGACCACGAGATACGAGACCCAGCAGGGCAGCGACTGCTGGCTGCATTGCGGCTGCCGTCAGGAGATCCTACAGACGGCTGCTGAATGTCGGTGAGTGAGAGCAGTGCATACGCCTGGGATGGCGTGGGGGCCTGAAAGTGGACTGTGCCGCCCGGCCCCAACATTGGGACTGCGCCAAACTACACTGAGGCGTCTCGCGGTAATACGCAGGGATGGACTTAGACGCTGCGCAGCTGCCTCGTGAGAGATCGCCCGCACAGGGTACTGAGGAGGCCCAGCGGCTGGCATTCCTCTGCGCGCGGCGGCGCTGACCCTGACCTGAGAGGCCCCACTGTATGCATAGAGCTCCCCGCCTGGGAATCCTATTGCGACACACAGCAGGGCAGAGGGGCATGGAACGGGGTGCTGGGATCTCCCGTGGTGGAATCTGGGACCCCATCTGCTTGAAGCTCGTGAGAAGTTGCCCAACTTGAGAGAGCTCCAGAATGTGCATGGGCTCAATGTGTACTCAGACCAGGTTCTGATCGGTGCTGCTGCCCTGCGGAGCCCTGGCTGCGCCTCAAAGGGGTCCCTGCGCACTGCTTGCCTCTGTAGCACTTGAAGGTGGTCGACCCTGCGAAGATGAGGTGGGTACTGCGTTTTATGTGCGCTGGAGTGCTCTCCTGGATTGCAGTACCTACAGTGAGAACCAGGTGCGCCCTGCTGTGCTGTGTCCTCCACAACAACGTTGGGCCTCACCAATTACAGTGCAAAGTCTGTGTGCTTCCTTGATTCTGTGCCTGGCGCTCGAATGAAATTGTATTTGGAGGTGTTGGGGCCCTCCCATCCTTCGCCCCATCATGGGCAAGGTGGACAGAACTCAACCCAAGTTGCAATTCTAACAACTGAAATCGAGGACTAGAGATACAGAGGGGGCCCGTCCTCCTGAGTAGGCTGATATGTCCGAGGTGGCGACATGGGATCTCAAAAAGATTTGTGTGGCGATTCAGAAAAGCCTGCAGAAAAGCCACTCAACCATAGATGGGAAAATTTATACTCTTGCATACCGTATGGATAGAATGTCGGAGCGCCTTAACAAACACGGTGAACGTATCGACATGACCGAGAGGAGAGTGTCTGAAGTTGAGGAAGCTCAGTCGGAGGTCGACACAGCCCAAAACCAGTCAGCGAAAACACTGACTGCGCTGCAAGAGAAGGCAGAAGACTTGGAGGCTAGGTCCAGGAGAAGCAATATATGAATCACGGGGCTGCCGGAATCGAATATGGAAGTGTTCATTGAGAAGCTTCTGGTCACACTTCTAGATCGTTAAACTTACTCTGACATATTTGTGGTGGAGCGGGTACACCGCTTGCTTGGCCCTAGACCCCACCCCCTCCTCCTGGGGCTCAGTCTCGCCTAGTGATCAGGGATAGGGATGCCGCCCTGAGGCAAGCTAGAGTGAAAGGAGTCCTGCCGTATGAGGGTTCCACGATATCACTGTTCCCGGACTTTACTATAAAGGTGCTGGAAGCCAGACGTCATTTGCCCCACTGAAACAGCACCTACGTGATCAAAACATAGATTACACTATGCTCTACCCTGCCAGGATGATTAGGGTCAGTATGAACGGCCAATCCAAAATTTTCCTTGACCCAAAATCGTTACAGAAAGCCTTAAAGGACTTTTCCAAGACGACGGGGCAAAGCCAAGAAACTGAGGGGCTGGATGAGGCAGCTGGTGGTGCAGTGGGAAAGGAGGAATAGCACGGCCTCCACTGCACACCTTTTGCTAAGGACTCTCAGAGCTGTCTGGTGCAATTCTGCCCCTCCCCTACCCTTGATTTCAACAGGTTGCAAACTCAAGTCTGACTCTTTGAACTTGTACCTCCTGAGTCACGAAGTCAGCGTATCGCAAGTATTGTTCAATTAATATGTTGTTTGGTGGGGTGGGGATATGTTAAATCGCCTTGCCTGTGCGCCCAGATGGCAGGTACTTCATCATGTAAGCGTAGACGGTGGGAGCCGGACTACTATAGATGTAAGGACAGCTTTGTCATTTTTAAGCATGGATGTACCAGATGTGTTTTCAATGGCATTACTATGTCTCTGTTTTTGTGGTGTTCTCTGCGGTAGTAAGGTAACATCCGCCCGTGTGTTACTCACCATAGTGGTTTATGATCTTCATGTGGGAGGGTGGGAGGTTGTCGTCTATACTATATTGGGGTTTGCATGGCGTGGGTGGGTAATTCTAAGACTTGTTTATATTTGTATTGTCTTTTTTCCGTCACAGAGTGTACCTTACATTTTTCCACTTTAACAAGGGTGCCTTGGGCGGGGCGAGTACTGGCGGTTATCCCTATCCAGACATGGGAGAGACATTGCTGACGAAGCAATCCCCTGTTGACACTTGGGCGATAGACTCAAGCTCTTAACCTGGAATATTAGGTTCCGAAACGATTTTTGGAAAACCAGGAAAGTGATTGCCTATTTCAACACACAGTATAGACGTTGCACTTCTGCAGGAGACTCATTTACCCACTGACTCCCAGATGCTAACTCATGGACATTTACATGGTGCCGTTCATGCTGCAGGCTTCTCCACGCATGCTCAAGGGGTGCTCACATGGATCAACCCTAGAAGCGGCATTTTTCTCGAGGCTTTAGAGACGGACGGGGAGGGTAGATATGCAATCTCCAAGATTAAGGGGAAAGGGATGGAGTTCATTATTGTTAATGTATAGGGGCCCAATTTCGATAATCTGCAATTTTTTAGAGAGCTACTTGTGCGCTTGCGGCTAGGGGCATCGCTCCCGATAATTTTGGGAGGTGATTTTAATTGTACCCTGCTTTGGACCGCTCCGGGGGCCCGGTGCGGCGCCAATCGTTAACGACTAAAGCCTTAGAGGACTTAATCGCAGAACTAAACATGGTAGATGTCTGGCACTCCAGAAATGGTGGAGTGGGGGGTTCACGCACTACTCTGCCCCACACAACATATATACTAGGATTGATTACCGGTTCATTACTTATTCCCTGCTCTCTGCAACTTGCATGTTTGAGGTGCACCCACGCTCATACTCCGACCACTCTCCTGTCCAGTTAACTTTGATACCCCATCGAAAAAGCCAGCCCCCTTTACCTAGAGGTTTCCGCCCTATGCTCTATTAGATAACCTGTTAAAGACCGAAATGGCGGGACCTTCTTTGACACTAATATTGGATCTGTTCCTCTGTTCCCTATGACATGGGAGGCCTTTAAGATCTACGTTAGCGGGATTGATGTGACTAAACACTCTGGGGTGTTCCGCTCCATCAGGGAGTACTTGGTAGCTCTGGAAAAGAAACTAGCCGCTCTTGAGCGGGAGGCCCTAGAGGTCGTGCTGACCAGGTGGCGGAGGAATTCAAGATTACCCTGAATGAATATCATGAGACTGCCAACAGAGAAGTCAAGTTACTAGGGAAGTATGCTGTAGCTAAAACTATGGGGAAGGTGAGTGCCCGGGTGCAACACCGAGGCTGTCTTGAGGGGTAGACTGGAGGCAACTGGAGTCACAGAACTCCGAGCAGCTACCGGCGAGGTACTGCGTGATCCTGATGCCATTGCCGATATATTTAGAGACTACTACTCTGAACTATAGCAAACCAGACTAGTAAGAGGGAGCGGCGTAGTGCTGGACTACCTGGAACATATAAAACTCCAGTGGTTGGCTGATGAGCACAGAGAATACTTGATGAGGTCACTTGAGGCATGGTAAATTCACGACGTTTTGAAATCCATGAGAGCCGGGAGTGCTCCTGGGCAAGATGGCTCAACTGTTGCCTCCTACAAGGACTTTAGAGAGCTCCTTGTCCACCACTTGATTACTTTGTTTAAACAAATGGGAAAGTGTGGTGTGATGCCTTCGTCCATGCAGAAGGCCCTGCTAGTCACCCTCCCGAAGCCAGACAAGCCTCCTGACGAATGCTCATCGTATAGTCGCTCTCATTGTTGAATGTCGACATCAAATTATTTGCCAAAGTACTTGCCAACGGTTTATCCCCATTGGTGCCAACATTAGTCCATCCCGAACAGGCAGGATTTGTGCCGGGACACACCCTGACCCATAACTTGCATACAGTATTCAGAGCTATCCAATACACTAAACCTGAAGTAGAGGCTGCCGCAATATTTTTGGATGCTGAGAAGGCTTTCGATTCGGTAGAGTGGGAAATTGAGGCTGGTCTTAAGGCGGATGGGTGTTGCCGACCTCTTCTCCCAGCTAGTGACTGTCCTATACAACTCCCCGACTGCTAGGGTCCGAGTGGGTAACCTGGTCACATCCCCATTTAAAATTTCCATTGGTACTCGTCAGGGGTGCCCACTATTGCCTCTCCTCTACGCTATTGTAGCCGAGCCCTTGGCGTGTGCCCTTAGGGAGTATCATAGCCATAGAGGGATAAGTTTCCCTGGATATAACCTAATAATTTCCACCTACGCCGACGACACTCTCTTGTATATCGGAGACCCTGAAATCGACCTATCCCTGGTTTTGAGGGAAGTGGTGCGATACAGTGAATTCTCCAGTCTCCGGATCAACTGGACCAAGTCCACCATGTTCCCACTTACGGCGGCCATGGAACCCATCGGACTGGAATTCCCGTTGCATTGGACCACTGACTCTGTGCGCTATTTGTGCATTCAGGTGCACACAAATTCGGAAACTGCATTCAGCGAGAATTTCGGCAGGGTGGTCGCTAAACTTGAAGAGGATGTCAATAGAAAGGTGCGCCTCACATTATCCCTCCTTGGTCGCATCTCTTTAATCAAAATGGTGGTCCTCCCTCAGTTCCTGTTCTTGTTTTTAAACATACTGATGATCCCTCCCCGCCTTAGCCCCCTTTTTTAAAGGCATTAAGTCTCCCTTTTTTTTAAAGGCATTAAGTCTCTGCTGGTCCAATTAGCCTGGTCCGGTAAACAGCCTCAGATCAGGTGGGATATTCTTACACTCCCCTATTCTATGGGTGTGCTTGGTGTTCCGGACATAGAACTTTACTACCATGCGGCGCAGTGTTCGCATGCTTTTTATTGGCTGCATCAACAATCCCCCCCCCCCCCCACCCCCCTCCCCATCCACATATAGAGAAGGTAGCTGTGCGCCCTCCCCACTGGCTGCATCTCTGTACGGGGCGCCATATAGACTCCCAGGTACCCTAGACTTCATAAATGCCACCACACATGCATTGCACAATATCCTGAAACGGCAAGTGGCCTCTATTTTGTATTCCTCACTCACTCCTGTTGAATGGTGCCTATGGTTGCCGGTGATTACTGAGCCGGAAGTGCTTTGCGCCCTGTCGCGTCTTAATATCTCTCAAATTGGTGACCTCTTCAAGGATGTCCTGTCGCATCTTGATATCTCTCAAATTGGTGACCTCTTCAAGGATAGGGAGGGATGAGGATGGGATGAGATTGTCTCGGACAGGCAAGATGTCACCTCATTGACGTTGTTCCATTTTTGTAGGGTCAGACATGCGCTCCGCGACATTCTAGGAGATGAACTGACCGAACCGCCAGAAGTTGCCCCTTTTTCCCTGCTATTGCGTGCAGTCTCCCCAGAAGGTTCTCTCTAATATCTACAATGTAGCCCAAGACTATCGAATAATTACTTCATTAAAGCCAGGCTGGAATGGCAAATTGATTTAGAAGTCTCATTGGATGATGATACATGGCACTATTGTGAGGCTAAACGACATGGCTACCTAAATGGGCGACATCAACTTATACATTTCAAATTTCTGAATAGAGTATATTACACTCCGATCCACTTACATAAGTATGGCCTCCGGGACACAGCGAGATATGAAAGATGTGGTACAGATCCTGCAGGGTTTATTCTTTTGGCCTGGTTGTGTCCAGATATAGCCAACTATTGGATAGCCATTTTCTGGAAACATAGCGATATCACGGGGGAGCCTCTGAACCTGGACCCATTGCTGGCTCTGCTTGGCTTCTGTAAGCATATACGCAAAGACATAAGGCGCTTGGTAGAAATGGGACTATTGGTTGCTATGCGTTGCGCTAGAGAGCCACCTCCTACTACGGCTCAATGGTCCAAAGACATGTCATATTGCAACATGCAAACCCAACCATACAGTGAGCTGCCCCACCCCAAGAACTTCTGGAGCCTGTACCGGAGTTATTTAGTGGGTAAAGAGTAAACTAGGTATTTAGGGAACTTGTGACTTCCTCGCTGTGGGCATTTGTCTGCGGGCAGTGGTCGGGTGTTATTGGTTTCCCCTTTGGGTCTTGTCTCCATGTGCCGACTAGGTGTATAACATCTGCAAGCTGTTACAGGGATCTTGCCTTGGAATTGTCTCCATAAGTAACGCATTCGTATTGTCATTATGTAACACCAGTAATGATTGTATAGAAATGACTTGGGATACTTACGTCCCATTATTGTATAGCCCCGTGAACCTGTGCTCTGATATAAGGTATGTCTCCTGAATTATGTATTTGCACACTGTGACTGGCTTACTTTAATTTCATTTCTGTTTGACATGGCTTGCCATGTTTTCTTGTTTGCTAAATTCAATAAATAAATAAAAAAAGAAACATAACGTGGTATTTATAATACCATTTTATGTTTCTGCTTCTCACACTGTGAGAAAGCAGTGGGGCGATGCTCCTCTGCCCACATGGAGTAGCCGCCCCTGGAAATATTGTTTGATGATATTGCCAATAAAAAGTTGTCATAGATCAGAGAATGCTGCCATGTGAGTAATTAAATAGGTACCTTAGCATCGAGTAACCCTTGTCTTGCACAGAATAAATGCTGCCTTCAGATCAGTATGAATTATCTCACAAAAATCAGCATTTAATATATTGCAGAGACCACTGTCTTTTCTGTAACCCCAAATACTTCTGATTTTCTGAAAATCTACTTATTTCCCCTTGTTGAAATGTTAATGTTTCATGTTTAGCAAACACACTAATGTTATTTCTAAGTATGAACTTGTCATTTTCGTCAATTGTTTTCATAACTACTGCTCCCTCTGAACTGATGTTCCCTCTGAGTCCTAGGTTCCGGCACACATGTCTATGTAGAACTCATACGAATAGTATTCGCCATATAAATGTTGTGATACAGTACAATTCGCTGTAACGAATGAAACTTCATTTGATCATTTTGAAGATTTCATCCAAGCAAAGAAGTGTTTAAATGGCAGTTTTTGTTCCCTAAAAGATCAGCTTCCAATATGTCAGTGTTACACAATTCATGAAGACCTTTAGAAATAGCTGACCTAGCGCGATGATGTGTATGTTTTCACAGCCCTGGTTGGTTCCCAACACACTATCTCGCAACCGGCCAGTTTAGTCATCTTGTTTCACTTCATGACTCTATGAATAGATGCTTCTTTGCACTGTTGGCATTGTCCCTTCTTGTCATGTACCTCTCAATACGCGCTTGGAAAGAGGACAGTGAAGACTGTTGTCTGCACAGTGCTCTTCTCTACGAGCACTCCTGTTTTCCAACCACCATCCCCCCCCCCCCCCCCCCCCCCCGTAGCAAACCACAACAAGAAATGAATTATGTTACAGTTTTCTGTCAGTGTCTGTAGCAGGCCCGGTTCTAGCAGGTGGGCCAGGCTTACCCAAACATGACATTTGGCCCTCCCAGTCAGCAGAGGAGGCCAAGAGGTCGTCCACACATTGTGATGTTTTTTCACTTTGTTTACATTCATTATCAATCTGGGGTAACGTTGTCACCTTTCCAAAAGAAATACCGGCTATTTGTTGTAGTTTTAAGAGTGTGCACAGACATGGACATGATATTAAATAGAACTGTGAAAAAAATTGTGTGTATACATTTTTACCATGACTTTAACGAAAGTTTTTACTATATTTTATAGTCCGGAATCTTTACAGCTCTAGATTCCATTTAAAAGTGTTTTCCATTTATATTTGATGTTCGAATTAGGTACAGATAAGGGGTAAAAATTCTTACTTTAGGTGGTTTTGATAATTTTTGTATCAGCTGGAACATTAAAATACCAGTGGTGTCAGTAAAAAATCGATCAGGTGGGAACCCTAGACAGGTGTAATTAGGGAACCTCTAGAACACATTTTAAAGTGCATTGTTTTTATAAATACTGCTCTAAGTATGCACTGTATAGGGGAAAAATGCTGACTTTGGGTGATTCTCTCTATTTTTTACACTGGCTGGGACATTAAAATATTCAGGTCGGAAGAGAACGGCAATGTGGCAACCGTACCTCATCTCAGAGGCAAGCTGCAGTTAGGTGGTGTGTATGGGGGAGTGGAGACAGGGTGTTACCTGCCTCATTGCAGCAGGTGCAGTAGCGAGATTTTGCACCTCAATTATCAAACATAATATGTGTATTTGTAAAATTCACGTTCACCCATGGGTAACTTGGCACTGAATAACAGCTGTTTATTCTTACCCAACTCAATGGTACTCATTTTATTGACTTCAGAAGGATGAAAGTCTGAGTGGGCCCACCGGGACTTTTACCTGTGAGCATGAGTTTGAACACAGGCCCCTATAGTGGACGCATTAGTCCACCAGACCCAGCTGTTTCTGTGTGTGGATTCTGAAGGTGTTTATGTATTTTAGTCTGTTTATGATGCACACAGTAATATACTGTAAGATGTGGCATACATTATAATATTCCCATAGTGACAGTGCGTGCCTCATTGCATAAGCAGCCACAAGGGAATCATAAGTGTCCGACCATTATCTAAGAATATATGGGGAATTATCCTCTTCAGATGAAGACATAATTTTTCATGTACAACTAAGAAAAACGATTAATGATTCTTTTCATATGACATCAGGACCCTAATACAAGTGGTATCTAAAACAGACATTTTCCAGCCTTCTGTTATTGTATTAGTCAGGTTTTATTATGGCTTTTATTATAACTTCAGCAATGTTAATTATTGTAATGTTATAAGGTTTAAGGTCATGCGATGTCACTTCGTAGGAAGATTGAGGGTCAAAGGTTGTATGTTACTTCTTGTGATGTCATTAAGGTCAAGGATGTGTGATGTCATTTCCGCTACCCTTGGCATTTTGGTGAATCGATGTCCATATGTAACTCTAGGGCTTGTAGTCTACCTTCAGAATTGTTATAAATTTGGCCCACCCTACCACACCCTTGGCCCACACAGAGCGAAATTCCTGGAACCGGGCCTGGTCTGTAGAACCAAGTTATGCAACTTGTGGCCTTTATAAGCATGATTAAATGAATCACACATGCAACAGTGCTAGTTAACAAAAAAACAAACGAGTTTACATGAAGGAAAATCTCATGCAAAACAACATTAAAGCATCACATATCAATATTGTAAATAAAACCCAGTATTTCATCAGTTTACCACCCATTACCTCCAACCCCAACCCATTTGCTCCTCAACTCAACTCTTCTGGGTCCTCTGTGGACACATATTTTGACACACCACTGGCAAGATTTGTCCCACTGCAGACTGCTGATCGCAACTGGTGACCAGTATTCATTGCTACCTCCATTACTGCCTCTCTCCTTGAAGATGGGCCTTACAAACTCCTCTCAGCTGACACGGGTCATTTAGGGACCCTTCCGTGCACATCTTCATGGTCTTTTGGTGGCGTGTTCAGTAGTCACCCCACCACAACCGCCACCTTGAATCGCTCAAACCTAAACAGAGACCGGATTTCAACTTTTGGAGTGGGGGGATGGCCTATATAGGCATCTGAGTGCTCGCTCTTCCTTCATTTTCTCTTTACACACAGCATGTGTTGTTTAGAGCTGAATTGGCTGAAATAACCTTCTGCCCCATTAACCTCAGTTTATTGTATAGTAAGAATGAATGAATGAATTCATTAATTCATTTAGCTTTATTAGGTTTTAATTTTAGCACAAACCATAAAAGCGCAGTTTTACAATATCTCAGTTATCTATACAATAATCATAAGAGTTTAAATAAAATGTTAAACACAATTTTACGCTAACATTTCATATTTTTTTATACAATGGTCTTAACAAGTATTGGGTTAAAAATTTTAAGATAATTTTATGATTACATATCATCATTATTATTCAGTGCATATCATCATTATTATTCAATGCTCATAATAAGATTTATTATAGAAAGTTAAAACAACTTATAAAAATTAGAAGACTGGTACCTAAAACATACTATGTTATGGAACAAGTTTCATAGGAGTTTCCTACGAAAGAGAAGAAAAAAATAGGTCACAGTGCTGTAGAAGGAGGCAACACCACCACCCAGGAAGCCTCATCACCAGAGCGAGCCACAACACCTGTCCCACAATCACCGTTGTTGTTTGGATCTCCTGATTTGTTAAGCACACCGCCTACAACCATAGCAACGTCCAGGTTGGCCATGCAGGGAAGGGCAAGTAGGACTGATGAGCCCCCTCAGAGGATTCTGCAAACCTCTGATTCGGAGGATGAGGAAGTTGTACCTCAAACAATTGCACCTGTGGCTGACAAGGCCTAACCACAGATTACATCAGGCGCTGCGTGCACCAGTGTCCTTGGCAGGAGGGCACGTGAGGGTGGCGAGGGGCAGGAAGGTGAGTGTCTTCTGTGGCCTGGAGGCCACAATGGTCAAAGTACAGCGCGTGCAGGCCAAAGCACTGTTAGCCGTGCATAGGCAGGTTCGCTGCATGAATAACAAAATGACCAACATGGACAAAGGAATAGGCCACATAGCATGTAGTTTGGAGGCAATATCAAAGGGGATAACAGACATCTCCACATACATGGGTGTACTGTCGGATAAGTTGGACAGGGATCAACTACAGCGTGGCAGGGAGCGGCAGTACATTTGCTACTGCTACGTCACTAGTTTGCAGACGCTCTATATCCATGCAGGATGCAATTGTGCACTGCTGCACAGACTTGACACGGGGCATGGGAAGGGTGACCTCTGCAATGGAGCAAATGCTAACCACTAACACAGGCAATGCTGGTGACACGGGTGTGGAGGAGACAGAGGGGTCAACCAGCAGGAGTGGCTCCAACACACCTGTACCAGAGGTGCGCAGGAGCGGCAGGCGTAGCCATGCTGAGTCAGGCCCCAACCGAGATATTGATAGCCAGCCACATCAATCGCGCAATGTGGTGCGTGGACGTAAACACTGACCAATGCCGCAGTTCCACACGACTGCACACAGTGACGGCAACTGAGCAGATGCAGTCATGGACATATGCTTTGATGGACAATGGCTTTTCCTATGGGATGATGATGTAGTGACTATTAAACTACACTTGTCAAACACTATACCTGTCTATGAGTCATACATTACCTAGAAATATCGACGTGTAATTTCTGTCCGTCTCAATCTCCCATCTGTTGCTGCTGGTCCTGTTGCTTGGGGGTCTGCATGTTCTTAGTCATCATCAATGTCTTCATGATGTGTCACCTCCACCTCTGTGCCTTCTTTGGTGGCAAGATTGTGCAAAATGGCACAGGTCACTATTATCTTGCAACACAGGATGGGGTGTACTGTCGAGCACCTCCCTCTTGTGGAGGCAGCGAAACCTGCTCTTGACGACTCCAAATGTTCGCTCCACTACGTTGCGAGTAGACCTGTGTGCAGCATTGTATCGCCTTTCGCCTCTGTTAGTTGGGTTGAGGTACAGTGTGAGCACAAAGGAACGCAGGGCATATGCACTATCGCCTACGAGGGAAAAAGAGGTACATGAGTTACATTCGCATGTCACATTAATCTGCCATTCATTTTAGGGTGTGCTACACTTATTTACCTAGCAGATATACAGCACCAAAATCTCCAGCAACAAGCCTTGTGTATATTCCGCTGTTCTGGAAGATGTAGGAGTCGTGCGTGCTCCCAGGAAATTTGGCCACTATGTCTGTGATGATGTTTCCGGCATTGCATATCACCTGCACATTGAGGGAGTGCGTTGACTTACGGTTTCTGTAGATGTGTTCAGTGGCTGCAGGTGGGCATAGGGTAATGTGGGTGCCATCTATGCAGCCTATCACATGCGGGAAGTGTGCCAGTCCAGTCCTCCCAGCTGACCCTCCCACGCTCCGCCCCCTCCACTATCCATTTTTAGCAGATGCTCCAACGCGCAGCGTCCACGCGCTGCGGCCGCGCCGAAGGTGCGCCAAAGGTAAGCCCGTCTTCGCCCGTCCGCGCCTGGACCGCGCCCAGCGCCAGACCCCCTGGTTCCCGGACTGCCCAGCCCACTCGCATCACCTACGATGCTACCACTCTCCTAGCCCTTAACCCCGGTCGCTCCCCCAACTGCGTCCAAGCCGCTCCTGGACACACCCATGGACCCTTCACATGCAACTCCTGCAAGTTCGACGGCACCAAAACTAACTCCTCAACCACCAACCCCAATCAGAGACCTGACACCAACCACCTACAATGCATCCTGCTCAACACCCGCTCGGTCCACAGACACGCCATCGACCTCTGGAATCTACTAGACACCATCTCACCGGACGTCGCCTTCCTAACAGAAACATGGATGAATGCTACTTCAGCCCCAGACATCACCATTGCCATCCCGGAAGGATACAAGATCATCCGCAAGGACCGCATCAAGCATACAGGAGGAGGCATCGCTATCGTCCATAAGAACTCCATCCGCATCTCAACCAGCTCAGACGTCAACCTTGCCAGTGCCGAACACCTCCACTTCCAGATCCACACCGACCCCAAGACCACACTCAGAGGCACCCTCCTCTACCGGCCCCCGGGACCCCGTGCACAATTCAGTGATGACATCACTGACTTTATCACCCCACAAGCCCTCCCCTCCGAGGAATACATTCTATTGGGAGACCTCAATTTTCACCTGGAAAAGAGCAACGACAGTAGCGCCACCACCCTTCTGGACAATCTTGCCAACCTCGGACTCAAACAACTTGTCACTACCCCCACCCACATTGCAGGTCACACACTCGACCCCATCTTCACCTCCAGCAAACATGTCTCATTCAGTCACACCACAGCTCTCCATTGGACAGACCACAGCAGCGTTCACTTTACTTACAATAAGACCACAATCCACAACCATCCTCAATCCCCCCTGCGAAGAAACTGGAACAAAATCACCATCGACCAGATCTCCTCATCGCTTCTTCTAAACCCCCCCGCCCACTCCTCTAACCCCGACCAAGCAGCCATTAACCTCACCCAATGGCTATCCAACAGCGCCGACATCCTAGCACCGTTGAAAAAACGACAAAGCAAACTTAGCAGCAAAAACGCCTCCTGGTTCAACGATGATCTTAAGAAATCGAAGAAACTCTGTCGCTCCCTCGAGAAGGCCTGGAAAAAAGGCCCAAACACCAGCACCAGGGACGCCTTCAAAAATGCCACCCGCATACACCACCAACTAATCCGGTCTGCCAAGAAAACCGCATTCAAAGACCGACTAGATAACGCCCACAACAGCAAGGAACTATTCAACATCGTCAAAGAATTTACCAACCCATCAGCCAACTCCAACGACATCACCCCCTCCCAAGCCCTCTGCGACTCCCTATCTTCCTTCTTCTACAACAAAATCGCAGACATCCACAACAGCTTCGACAACCGACCCGGAGACCAACCCACCCAACCTTCTGCAGGACCTTCACCCCCCTTGAACATCCTTAACGACTGGAACCCAATCTCCACTGAGAACACCATCCTCCTGATGAACTCCATCCACTCAGGATCCCCAACTGACCCATGCCCTCACCACATCTTCAACAAAGCAGACTCCATCATAGCACCACACCTCCGAGACGTCATCAACTGCTCCCTCAACACCGCCACCTTCCCTGAAAGCTGGAAACACGTAGAACTCAGTGCCCTTCTGAAAAAACCCACTGCTGACCCCACCGAACTCAAAAACTACCGCCCCATCTCGCTTCTTCCATTTCCGGCCAAAGTCATCGAGAAAGCCGTCAACACCCAGCTCGCCGCCTTCCTCGAAACCAACAAATCCCTCGACTCCTCACAGTCCGGCTTCCGAGCCAAACACAGCACGGAGACAGCCCTCATCGCCGCAACAGACGACATTCGAACTCTTCTGGACAATGGAGACACAGTCGCCCTCATCCTCCTCGACCTCTCCGCAGCCTTCGACACAGTCTGCCACAACACCCTTCTACAGCGCCTCAGAAACATCGGTGTCCAAGGAAAAGCACTGGAATGGATCACCTCGTTCTTCACCGGAAGAACCCAGAGAGTCCGCCTCCCACCATTCAAGTCAGAGGCCACTGAAGTCATCTGCGGCGTGCCACAAGGATCGTCACTCAGCCCCACCCTCTTCAACGTATACATGAGCCCCCTTGCGACCATCGCTCGCCAACACAATCTCAACATCATCTCCTACGCTGACGACACTCAACTGATCCTCTCACTCACCAAAGACCCTAACACCGCCAAAACCAACTTACACGAAGGAATGAAAGAAGTAGCCGAGTGGATGAAGCACAGCCGCCTGAAACTGAACTCAGACAAAACAGAAGTCCTCATCTTAGGCACCTCCTCTTCCGCCTGGGATGACTCTTGGTGGCCAGAGGCCCTTGGAAAAGCACCCATCCCGACGGACCACGCACGGAACCTGGGCGTCATCCTGGACTCCTCACTCTCGATGACCAGACAAGTCAACGCCGTTTCATAATCTTGCTTCAACATTCTTCGCATGCTCAAAAAAACATTTAGCTGGATCCCCACCTATACTAGAAAAACGGTCACCCACGCACTGGTTACAAGCCGCCTGGACTACGGAAACACCCTATACGCCGGTACCACCGCTAAACTCCAGAAAAAACTCCAACGCATCCAGAACGCTTCAGCCAGGCTCATACTAGACATCCCGCGTAAAGAACACATCTCTGGTCACCTAAAAAACCTCCACTGGCTCCCCGTAAATAAGAGGATTACTTTCCGCCTCCTAACCCACGCACACAAAGCACTTTACGAACTTGGACCCGAATGCCTCAACACACGACTGTCCTTCTACACCCCCTCCCGTCAGCTACGATCCTCCAACCAAGCCCTTGCCACTGTACCTCGCATCAACAAAACCACCATGGGAGGTAGATCCTTCTCCTACCTGGCAGCTAAAACCTGGAACTCACTTCCCACTAACCTTCGCCTTACTCAGAAACACATAGCATTCAGAAAACAACTTAAAACTTGGATATTCGACAAGTAATTCTCCACCCTTCATCAAGCGCCTTGAGACCCTATGGGTATGTAGCGCGCTATACAAATCTCTTGACTTGACTATAGAAGTCAGTTTTTGTTTTGGCAAGTTCCGCAGGTGTGTCAGGGAACCGGATGTAATGTTCCATTCTCTGCGTCATGGCATCCAGAAACCTCCTGAAAAAACGGGACAGACAGCTCTGGGATACACCACCTACTGCAGCTATCACACTCTGGTAGCTCCCAGAGGCAAGCAGGTGTAAGCTACATAGCACCTGTACATGGGGTGGGATGGCGTGGGCCCTGGGTGTTGGTTGATCCAGGTATGGGTGGAGGTCCCTTATTAAGTCCTTGATGGTTCTGGGGTGCAGCCTGTACCTCTGAAGTATCTCAGGCTCAGTGAATTGGAACAGGGTGATCCTCTGCCTGTACACCTGCTCCTCCCTTCTCCATACCCTCTGACCTGCAGCCTGTAGCCTTTGCCTCCTCGCAATCACATAGAATGCCGCCATTCTTGCAACACTGTTGTATTTTGGGCCCATTTTTATAGCCTGCACCTGGTTACCACCTGCTTTCAGTCCGTTGTAAATACCGACTCTTAAATACCGAACTTCATTGAATTCGGTATTTTTAGCCTTTCCTACATCTCGATGGGCATTTTTTCCGATTTCTTATTTATCGATTCGGTGAATAAGGACTCAGTAAATAAGGTATCGGTAAATACCGATTCGGAAAATATGTAATCAGTAATTACAGATTTGGTATTTTACCGATTCATATTTTCCGATTTGGTACATTTTTGAAACCTACATCTCGTTTTCTAAATACCGGTCGGTAACGGCCGATTTTACCGATTTTGGGCCGTTTCTGACCGGTATTCGCCTAGCTACATCTGGCCCTGAATTTGCAATTTAGGCCACCTACATCCCAAATGCCCAATACCGGTCTGTAACGGCCGAAATTCGGTATTTTCGGCCGTTACCGACCGGTATTGGGCCACCTACATCTGGCCCTATATGCTGTCGTTCTTACAAGCGAGATGCGCTCTCGCAGATCAACTGAGCATGATGATTTGGGTCTGATGCGAATTTTGTGTTCATGATGAGTATTTTAAATGCACCTGTTTTTTTCTCTTTTGCAGAATGATGACCGTTCTTGAAGGATTTTTCCAAGTGAACATCCACCCCAAGGCCTTCCTCCGCCTCCTGTGCTCGTAATCCATCACACTGTGTCAGCTGCACTGTTTGGACAAAGCCTTTCATCCGTTTGTCAGACCCCCCTCCACCTCGGTGAACGTGAGCAATTTATTTCCAATGCTTTGGCCGTGAATAATGCATGGCACCTCTCCCACAAGTCTCCGGTGCGGAGGCCTTTTAAGCTTTTAGTGGTTTGCCTGATGGGATTGAAACGAAGTCATTAGAAGGTTGGCCAATCAACGAGCTGCAGTTATCCCGCGATGCTGTACCGTGCACATTGTGGCTGAGCACATCATCAGGAGAAGAATGGAAAAGTGCCAAGAATGTTATTTTCGACTCATTAGGGATTTTTTTTGTCTGAAAAGAATCATACTTCACTTTATCTATATCGCACGTTAAAGACTACTGTCTATCCCTGGTACTAAACATTTTCTGTTTGGGGGAGGGGGGGGTTCCATCTGCTTGAGTGATTTGTCGCACATATATCTGATTTATCTAGTGTTGTCTTGGGTGTCTGAGATTGGAATGGGTGTCCAGATTTAAAGGAAGTGCTAGTCCCACTGTGTTAGGGGGTGTATTTCGATCAGAAGCACTTACCAGAAACCCCCGCTGAGCAACATTTCCATTTAAACCATTGTGGGTCGTTCAATGGAAAACTAAGAAACTGAGTTCCACTGTCTGCACATTTAATAAATATATATATTATAATTAACTAAACTATAGTGCTTTGTGTCGTTGACTGCGCCAACTCTTGAAACCGACAGGAATGCCATAATGTTCAGATAGACGTGCCGTCATAATTGAGCATCCCACTCTGGTAATCACAGGACTGTGTAATATGAGGCACCCATGTCGGGGTGTGCTTCCATCGTGGGTGAAGCCTCCAGCCAGTTTCATCAGCAAATGCACTGCAGTGCCTGGAGGCCTTTGTGCTACTTTATAAAATGAACCAAAAATAAAATGTGTGGTTTTAAATTAAAGTCTTATTTGTTCAGCAAAAACTGGGATCAAAGCCAGTTGTGTCTGACTGTTCTGTTCAGAATTATAGCTGTGTGTAACCATAGTGTATTATGTTATTAGTATTGTGGTATAAGTGTGTAGTAGATACTGGAAATCACATTTGTTTGGGGGAGGAGGAGAGTAGTAAACTTTCACTTGGTTGATGTTTTTATTCAGATAGAAGTTCACTTATTGGATGTGATAATGATGCATTTATTTATTTTAATTATTTTTAGAATTTTATATAGCGCAAACTTGACCCGAAGATACACAATTGTGCCAAAACTAAACCCCCCCCACCCTCTCCTCTACATGCACACACATAAACACACACTCGCAACTGGTAACACATGGATATCGACAGTCTATACGTCTCTTGCCCTCCCAGAACCGATACCAGGGGTACCAAATGGACATCAGCAGTGCAAGTTTTGCTCCACAAAAAATAGTTGGTGCAGATCGGGGGGGGGGGGGGTTGAGTAGAAGATGCAAATGAAGGCGCAACAAGGAAGTGCAAGTTACAAAGGGGGGGCACATGGGACAAGGGAGAACCCAAGGTGCCAAGGGTGTGCAAGGTGCTAGCTTGCAACTACAAGGGTACTATCCCTACAATCTACCCTATCAATAACATAATAATAATTCAGTTTATAGAGCGCATAGCCATCACAAGAGGTGTCCCAGCGTTGGGTACAGGTATCAGCAGGCTCACATTCACGTTAAACCCACATAAATCCCGAGCTAAAATAACAAGTTTTGAGTTTTTTCCTGAAAAGACATTTCGACTGGACCTGACGAACTGCCATTGGAAGAGTATTCCGTAGTTTAAACGCTAGATAGCTGAAAGAGCTTCCATCTATGTGCACTTTCTTTACTTTGGGAAAACTGAGATTCCTCACAGTCCAGTGTCTTCGACTATCAGTAAGCGCAGCGTGAAAGTTATTATTATTTTGCTATGAGGCAGAAACCCAGGCTACAAGATTTTCCAGAGAACGGTGAAAAGACAAAATGTGTGGCCAATTCAGAGCAGGTCTACAGAATCTGGGTCCCTGCCTGTGGACTGCTGGTCCTGAAAAGGTATTACCACATAACACCATTTCAGTATCTAAAAGAGCCTCATTAAACGATGGTGAATCTCCCATTTTTCAGCAAATTGCTGTGTCCTTCATCTAACCTGCAAGGGATGTGCCCTACCCTTACTTTCCTCTACACCACCTGCTGTGATATTGGTAGTAGAAGTCCTTGTCTTGTACAGTAACAGTGTCACAGAAGAGGTGGCTGTGAAAGAAAGGTGCACAGGGTTCTACTCCCTTCACTCACCAAGAAGCACAGAGGTTTACAATTCATCCTGGCTGTCTGCCTTCTGACCTTGGACCTTGTTCATTCAGCAGGCCAAGTTCAAGATGCTGTCCCTGAGCCAGTTTATTTTGGTCCTGAATGCTGGCTATTGGTTGGCACCCTGGATCTCCAGGATTATGTCCAACCCCTACTTCTGTCAGGTGCTACATGAGGTGTCCTGTGGGACTGCATAGTTCTAGCAATTGGACCGACAATTGCTCCATGCATTTTTACAAGCATGCAACTTCTCTGTGATGGCCTTACTTAAACGACTGGGTACTCAAAGCATCCTCCCCAGCACTGGTCAAAGAACACCTTCAGCAGATGAAGGCTCGCCTCCATGACTTGGGCTTTAGCACCACTTTCCAAAAGTCCTACCTTTCTCCAGCTTGTAGATTGGCTGTCGTAAGGGCACATTCTGGATATGACTCTCATTAATTACGCCCCCCCCTCTCCAACACCCTTAACCCCCAGACCGCACCTCCTCAAAAGATTGCAGATAGTCTCAGTTCTGCAGGGCTTGTGTCCTGTTGGTGTCACGACAGCCTGTTGGTGCTGCATGCCAGATGATAGATGGGGACGCTTTGATAGTGCCCGAGGAGACGGTATTCCCGTTTTACGGGAGCCTCCCAGGAGGTGCAGATCCTACAATGTGTCTTCTAGATCTGCACTGGTGAATGATTCCTCCAACCTTTTGATGGGCCATCTCTTTAGCCCTGCACACATCGAGGTTCTCCATAGCTAGAGTTGCCTTTTTGCTTAATTGGAGTGCCCATCTGGGCAACATGACCATGTGGGGTCTTAGGTTCACATCAGAGCAGTGCATGCACATTATTATGCTGGAGCTGTGGTAGTTTGCTTTGCCATCAAGGCATTTATCTCCTCAATCGCAGGTAGCAATATTCCGATTTTTTCTGAGAATACCACCGTTCTCTATTACATGAACAGACAGAGAGGTATGGGAACCTTGTACATCTTGGGAAGCATTTTGTCTGTGGCAGTGGGCGCAGGAATATTCCTGGATGTGAATCATCTTGAAGGTTGCCTCAGCATAACAGCAGCCGCGCTCAGTCACCTCTTCGCTGAAGAACTACAATTTGGCACTACTTCCCGAAGTTACTGAGGTGGTATTCTCCCGATAAGGGGTTCCATACTTGGATCGCTTCACCATGGACCACAACAGGAAGTGTCCTCAGTTTTGTTGCATATTTTTCTTTCAGAAGGTTTCCCTCTGTGGTGCCTTCAAGTTCAGTTCGTTTAGAGGGCTGCTGTTTCCATCCATTTCACTTTTGTCAAAAAGTCCTGCAGAAGGCGTAAGAGAATCAAATACAACTGATCATTTCGCTCCCAAATGAGCGAGGACAATCTGGTGTGGCTTTCGGTTGGCACTCTGCTTTTGGCCACTTTTCGTCTCCCACACAAAAGGCATCAAACAGATATTGTCACAAGGAAAAAACATTAAAAATTACAGCGCACCTACAGATTGTGGAAAATTTGTCTTTTGTCTTATAACCCCTGGAATTATGGGATTCTGTGGCTTTTGTTCCTCACAATTATGAGTTTGCCACATAATCCATCATCTAATGCATAATCTGCAGATTTGACCCAAAAAATGTGTCTGCGCACAGTGGAAGTCCTTTCACAAAGGTTAACTGGTCGTCTTTCAGTTTCTGATTTCTGTATTTGGTTATTAAACTGACAGTGATGTTCTGAAACCTTTGCCCAGACAGTTCTACCATATGTTAAAATGACAAAATAATTAAGTAATACTTTCAAAATGCCACGTTAAGCCACATCACTTGCCTTTTCTTGCCGAATAATTCAGTCAAACCTGCTGCATAATTTAGTGCTCCCCGCCACAGAATTCCAGTGGCCCTGGTTATGAATGAGCAATTAAACAATCCTAGTTAACGTGCATTAAAAAGTGCACTGAATAAATCCATCTCGAATTTAAATAATGGTGCTCTTGGAGCAGTGTTTAACATGCAGTCTCTTTGAAAACCCTATGCACAACCCTAGGCAGCATAGGCATCTGTGTGGGTTGAATACTAACCTGACAGCCGCAGCGCAATTCTTCCGAGGATTGTTGGCATGTATGGACAGGCAGGAGTAAAGTAACAAGAGCATGCACATCACATCTAGTAGCCATGGCATTATCATTAAGGGGTGATTAGAGTCTGGCAGAGGGCAGTTGAATAGTGGTTGAGACACAAAATCACACTGATGTTTGCTATTGGACTAACTCCCGTCCATAGGGCCACCTGGCTTAGTAACAACGGCAAAAAATGCAGTCCACTAGAACTAGCCTGTGTTGATGGGCCTTCTGGGTTCAAGTCACATGTCAGTTTTAGCCTGCTTCTCCATCCCTTTCATTCCATCTTCCCCTGACTTTCCACCACAACCTAAGCCTAAACACTGGGACCCATCCAGAAAGAACCCCAGCCTCTGCTTCTTCTTTTCCAACCTGATCTTCTTTCGATCTCTGTACAGTCTATTTTCCCCATATATAGTCCCTGCACCCAGCTCTGCTAGGACTACACCTTCACTCGATCCTGCTCTTTTCTTTGCCTGACTCCACGTCTCTCCCCATCCTTTTAATTCCACCATAGTGTGGTTCTACAACTTCTTACTTGCCAGCTTCAAAACTTTCACTAGCTCTATTGTTAAAAGCCAGTCCCTTTCCCCCGATGCCACAATCTCTCCTAATTTCCTTGTTTCTTCATCTCTACATCTACCTCCTTTCCTTGACTCACAAGCGTATTACCATTTTCTGAATCTCGACGTTTCAATTCTTTATTGAGTTTTTTTCATTACTATAAAAAGAGAGGTGCATTGAAGAATACACAGTCAAATCACTACACAGGGTGAGAAAGGGCGAAGTGAAACGCCATAATCCATCAGCAGACCAAGCCTCCATGGAGGAGCCTCAAAAATAAAAGAAATACCAAGAACAGTTTAGTTTAAATCTCCAAGAACAGACATAGAAAATGGGCAAGTAGGCAACAAATACTACTTAACAACTCAAACAGGGAAAAAAAGATTACAACCGTCAAGAGGGGAAGGAAAAAGGAAACACGCTCCCGCACAGGGGCGGCCTTAGGCATGTGCAAGCTGTGCACCTGCACAGGGCCACCAAACCAATATATATCCTTAATATTATAATCCTCTGAGGATGGATACATATTTGCGTGGCGGCCCCTGGCAGGGATTTGGTGGCCTTCGGCTCTGTTCCACTTCCAAACACCATGACACCCCCCGAACCCCCCCCCCCCGCCCCCCCCCCCCTTCACTGGCCTCAGCGCTCTGCCCCGCTCGGACCCCCTCTTTCGGGGCCACCTTGAGCCTAGAGCCGCCCCTGTCCCGCAATTAAGGGAGGTGGGAGGTGGGGAGGAAAGACCCACACAGGGGGAAATAAAATAAGATGGCCTTCTGTCTCCAACGCCTTCCAGGTCAAGTCACAATGGCCCGTCCCTACAGGATTAAAACCAAAGGACCCTCATTAATGAAAGCCAACAACAATAGGGATCGAAGTCTGGGAAACCTCAGGAGGAAGTATCACGCAGGAGCACTTGCTGGGCCTCCAGTCGAACGATATAAGCCTTAATGCTACCTTTGTAAGGTTTTTACTAATAGCGAAAAGAAAACTAGAAGAGTAAACTTTTAAAATGTAATTTTTTATTTTTATGAAATCAAAATGTAAACTGTTTTTGTTAACTGTTTTTTAATTACTCCAGCAACATTTTAATGAATTTGTAACATTGTAAGATTTTAAATAATCAAACAATAAAAAGATTACTTACTTGCTGGGCAGTCAAAGGCCTGTCTGCCCTGGGATCTTTCCTCATGTGGTCCAAAACCTGCGAACAGAAGGTTCTCCGTTGCTCACATTCCCCTAAAGTATGGACTATATTTCTCAGTCCATTGAGCCACATCTCGAACACCAGGAATCTGCACTAAGACGGGCCTTGTGTAACCTTGCTAGTTTTAATTATAAAGAATACACTGTTCCAAAGTACTAAACCCTTCTCCTCCCCAAATTAGTAGTGAGGAGTTAGTACTTTGGAAGTGTACTCTGTGTATCATTAGTAATAGTGTGGGAGAACGTACACTGGAGGACCAAAATCTTCCTGTCCCCCTCTTTTAATGTTAACCTTGCTAGTAACCAATGCCGATGGTGGAGGATCTTCAAAAAAAGAATACTGCAGGTGTGCATCCTGTAATCCTTTATTTTAATCCGCCAGTAGAGTATCCCAGTTATCATCCAGGAACAGCGTGTTTAGACGATTTTCCAACTGGGCACTCAGTATGAATGATCAGGTTGAGAAGAGGGTCAAACAGGGGCCTCAAAGTTAATAAATGGCAAGGTCCCCAGACGCAATATGTGACTATCCAGCGACACCCATAAGGGTATGGACTTGGAAATAGGCAACCAGTGCACGGAATGGACTGTGCCAACTAGTATCCCTCCAGGTGAAGTAGAAGTCAGCCGCCCACCTCTGTTGAGGAGTGGAGCTTAGCACCTTTTATTCTCAGTCTATCCAGACCCCAAATGAATCAGGAGAAGGAGCACTAGAAGCTTCCCAGGCAGGAGACTGATATAACGAGGGGCAGCATTCCAAAGATGTAGTTGAATTTAGGGAGGAAATTCATATTGATAATCTGAACCCTACCCTACAAGGACAGGTTCGTAGCAGACCACCTTTTAAAATTGTGCTCCATAAAATACACAATGATTTGCACATTGTCCATAACCATGTCTTCCAGACCCCGATTAATGTGCATCGTGAGGTATTTTAAATGGAATGGAAGCCACTTGCATGGTATGCTAACCAGAGAGGCTCTTGTGGTGAATGGCATTAAGGGCAGGGCCTAACCTTTCAACCAGTTTATCTTATAGCCATAAAACTGGAGAAATGAGTCCATTTGAGAAACGAGAGCAGCTCCTGAGGCAGAGGGGTTTGATGATGTCATCCACGTAGTAAAAGGCCTTAACTTCACCTGCGGTCATGTGATTACCCTTAATGTTGTCATTAGATCTAATTGCAATCACCAGAGGCTCTAGAGCCAACAAGAGCAACAACAGGGACAAGGTACACTCCTGTGCCACAATAGTTGTAAAAATGTAGTGGGATCACAGTACATGCCTCTGGGTACTGTGAGAAAGTTGTGACCTATGCTCATGCTCTCCATGGTCGAAAGTGGTGACCATAATCTACACAGTTGAATATCTTTTCAGCATAAAAGAAAAGGAGGTCCTTCTCATCCACTTCGTCCCTCACCTGCCAAATAATATTGCGCAAATGATTGGTTGAGGAGCGACAAGGGACAAAGCCCACCCTAGAGGAGTGAATAGGAGTTGTGATTCAACCTCGACGCCAAAACCTTAGCCAAAATGTTAACATCTGCATTTATCAAAGAAATCCAATAATAGCTAGAGCATTCCAGGGGGTCCTTCCTCTGTTTTGAAAGCACTGAAATTCGAGTCCTGAAGAACTCCGCAGAAAGGTGCCCATTGTCCAGGGCCACCTAATAAACTGAGACTAAGATGGGGATGGTCTGGGGTTTGGTAGCTTTAAAAAATTCAGTCGGAAGGCTGTCCCCACCAGGAGCCTTCCCGGTGGGCAAGGCATCGATTACTGAGGTGATATTCTCTGCTGTGATCGCTCCCTCCAAGATGCGCAGATTGGGTGGGCGTATGCTTTGATAGGTGTAGGGAGTTAAAAAAGGTGGATTCTACGTCTGGAGCTGGGGGCATTTTAGCCGTGTATAGATGTTCATAATATTTCTGAAATTCTACCACTATTGCCATCAGATTGGTTACGAGGCGAGCCTCTGGGTCTTGGATGCCTGGGATCATCTTAGAAGAATCTTGTTGGCTGAGCTGGTAAGCCAACAGCCTATCGACCTTTTCACCTCTTTCGTAAGGTCTGTCGCATTTCTCTGCCTTTGTGGTACAGTGTATTTAACTGGTATGTAGCCAGTAGAAGGTCCCGGAGAAGAGACCGGTCCGGAGAGGAAGAGTAGGCAGTAGTCCGGGACCCAATCCATGCAGTCTAAAAATATCCGTTTGGTCATCGGCAAATCTCTCATCAGCATTCATCGAAGCACAGTCTTCCCTGCACCCTACCACATCATTTGTGCCAAGGTCACCAAACACCTGTTGTCCTTCAAATATATACATATTCTATGAACCAACATTTCCTCTTAAGTGCTTATAAGGGGAGGTATTAAGGCACCAATGTCCTTGCAGCGTTGTATGCAAGCCCAGGTCTAAGATCAGCTCTACAAGGTCATGATCAGAGATCCCGCAGGAGGTTATATTTGCGTCTGTTAAGTGTTGGTTTGCTAAAGGGGTATAAAGGAAGTAGTCAAGGTGAGTCCAAATGTTATGGGAGCAAGAGGTGAAGGTATAGTCTAATGCTCGTGGGAGCAAGAGACGACCAGGGTCATAGAGGACATGGTCCTGCGTCAGGTCTCATAGGGCAAGATGCAAGTTCGGCCTGACCGATATGTCCAAGAACAGGTCAAGTGTCACGTTACACTCTCCTTCAATGATAACTCTAGAGGTGCCAATTGATGTCAGTAACCTACCAATCTTAGATTGAAACCCAGACTTGAATGTCTGCTGGGTGTACACCTGCCCCACAATTATAGTTGTCCCCTATATTAGGAGCTTGAAAAATACAGCTATCATCGGTGTCTGACCAAATCTGAAGGATCTCTACAAGAGATGTTTGTGGAGAAGTATAGCAATGCCCCGTTTTCTAGGTGGACCCCCCGCCTCGTCCGACCCCACGATGTGGGTGAGATGCTAGCGTGGAGGACCCAGCCCACCAAGTCCCTACGTAGCTTTTCGCTCTCTTCTGGGGTCAAGCAGATTTCTTGAAGGAGGGCAATGGCAAGTTTGTGTAGGCCCAAAAAGGTGAGAATGTTATTCTGTTTGATTAAATGTGTCTATCCATATACCACAAGAGGAAAACACTTTCTAGGATTTTTGCAGCAGGGGAAATGCCATGAGTCTGATATATGCTGTAGTGCTGCGATGGGAAGTCACTATGGGGAAGTCGACCAACAGGCAAGAGGCTTCCCAAGAGCAGGATACTCAGGTAGATTGAGCTAGTGGGGTGCTCCTGAAGGACAGAGGCGGTTGGAGAGAAAGAACTACCAGAAACATCCATTAGAAGTGGAGAAGCCGGCGTCTAGGGCAGCAATCGGTCCCAGGACCGTAACGGGACCCTGGAGGGTCCAGAATTGAACCTGTAAACTGGATTCGAGAGGAGTCACCGGTACCAAGAGGATGGGGCCTCCTGCCGATGAGGGAAATCCATTATGTTCTGTATGTCTGGGCATAATGTGGTGAAAGGGGAAACCGCAAGGAGGGTAGATAGCCCCTGAAAGCAAGAATGAGAACGGATCACCACAGGACCCAGGGGCTGCAATTTAATTCACCACAATACTATCTCTGTTCCCCCCCCCTCCCCCACATCCCACCCCTGAAAAAGAACATCAGCAATACATTATGAACAATATACAATATGCCAGGTGATCTGCAACATCTACCCCCAGTGTATTATTCAATCATGAAGTAAGAAGATCAAAGGGGATAAAAAGTTGCCCAATTACACAAAGAAGACTCAAGGCTCTGATACACATTATAGAGAAAGCACCATTGGATGCCGTCACGGTCCAATCAAGTCTTGAGGGCCGACATCAATTTATCTCTTGGGTGGAAAGACTTGCCAGATCACACCCGGGCAATTGTGACCATTTCTGTCTGAGTCCCAATGTTTATATTCATCCAAAGAAGTGGAGGCATCCCCTTGTGTTGTGCCCTGTTGGGGAAGTAACGAAAAGGTCGAGGAGGCCACAGAGGGAGCAGCCTCCATGCTAGTGTGGTCTATGGCATCAAAAAAGGACTCGAGATCTTTTGGTTAGTGGTATTCGGATGCTTTTCCCTGAACAGTAATGAGCATGGTAGCAGGTTTCAGTAATCTACATTTAATGTACCTCTTAAGTCAAGGGCGGAGAGCCAAGATCTGTTTCCGTTTGGATGGAAAATTCTAATACGGACAGAATTTGAGTGTTCTCATGCTGATAGGGGCCATGTTTTTTGGGTTTGTGTCAGATCTGTCTAGCATTCTGATGCTGTGCACAACATGCCAAGACATGGTGTGGACTATGGTCATCGGGCACATGATTGGACTGAACCCTGTGAGCCATTGGAATTCCAGTGGTGGGTCGAAGGTAAGGTTCAGAAGATCAGGGCTCAAAACACCCAAGAAGAGGGGCATGTCATCATTCTCAATGCGAGGCGTGGGGTCAATTATCCTGTGGCCTTCCAAATTGATGGCTTTCTGCTGGAGATACCAGATATCCTTGCTTCAATCCGGAATTGCTTCTAGGTGTGATTCCACATCCATCTACCGCCCCATGACAGTTGTCAGTCTGGCCTGCAAAGAGCTGATGTCTCGTCGCAAGGACTGTACTTCTGAATTTTTGCGGAAACTGCAAAGGACATTTGTGCAATGGAACCTTTAATCTCAGCCAATTCATTTAGGAGAGTGGTGAGGGAGGACTCTTGAAAAGAAGTGGTTGTGTAGAAATTGGAGGATGGTTCCTTGGCCTCAGTGGCATTAGCCAAGACATCTGATAGACATCTAGCTGCAGGTTCCTTATCTTAGAATTCTCTCCAGGTGCCAGACTGGATCTTGAAATGTTTGTATAGCAGTACCTCTGCGTAATCAGTAGAGGTCTTCGAGCAACTCTGTAGCTACATTGTCCACCAGGTGTGATGTCGAGGCAGTCCATATAAGACCTCACCATGGCAATTTGATCTACGTTTCTTCTTTTCCGCTCTTACAATGTGGATCCGATCAGCGGTAACCCCGGGCATAGTGTGCGTAGCGGGGCTACGCGGAGTGCCACGGAGTCGGAAACAAACTCCGTGGCACTCCGTGTAGCTCCTCTAAGCCACCCGCCTCCCACCCCTAATAACGATTAATAAACAATGAAATAAAATTAATTTAAAGTAAATTTAAACCACGTACCGTGCCTGCAGCGTCCCCGGACTTCCCTCCTCCTCTCCATGGTTGTTTCTGGGAAAACTGCGCATGTGCGCCCGCGGATGCGCATAAGTCGCAAGAAATGAGCATGCACGGGCACGCATGCATGCAAAGGTTTCCCAGAAACAACCATGGAGAGGAGGAGGGAAGCCCTAGGATGCCGCAGCAGGCAAGGTAAGTGGTTTACATTTACTTTAAAGTAATTTTATTTCGTTGTTTACCAATTGTTAATGGGGGGGTGGGAAGAGGGGGCTGGCTACTCCGCTCCGCCGCGGAGTGTGTGGAGATTTGCCTACTCTGCGTTCTCCACGTAACGCTGAGTAGGAAAATCTCCGCACACTCCACAGGCGGAGCAGAGTTCTCCTTCCACGGATAGTCAGTGGTTCCTCAGGCTGCTTTAGGACTACCTCGATGATTTTCGTCAAACGGAACAGTGTGCCTTTAATATGCCCTCGGGGTTCAAACAATGTGGGACCTGTGGACGACAAATGTTGACCAAGGACCCCCACTCTATTTGCATGTGGTGCCTAGGTGAGCACCATGACTCTGAGGAGTGCGACTCATGTCAACGACTTTGACCGAAGGAGCTGAAGGAACTTCAGATGAAACTTCTAATGGCGCAGTTGTTGCCGTCTTCCAAGATGTCCCATTGTCCTCGGTCCCCTTCGTGCTCCAAGGACTGACCAAGGGTCTGATCAAGAAGCTATTCCCATGGGTGTCAATCTCCTTGAACGTTTAAAGGTAAGTCTCTATGCAGGCGGTTGATGTCACGGTGTCAACCGACTTCACCACATGAGGCCTGCCACCGGTCTTAAACTGAAGACTATGTGCATGAGTCTACACCACGCCTTCCAGCTACCCTGGAGCCGGAGTGACTCTGACCCAGATGAGAGAATATTACAGTTCTTTCCATAACTACTTAGGGTCCTCACCTTCCCCCGGAGTGACCTCTGGCCCCAAGGAGGTACACAAAGTTGTGACTGTGTACAAGACTGTGGGTTTGCCCTCAGCGTCAGTACGGTTGCAGAATTCTAAATCCATTTCGATGTCGGTCCTCAGTAATTTGTGGTTACCACCTTTGACTTCAGGGACTGGTCCACTGATTCCGACAATGGTGTCAAGGTCTGGCCTGCTGTCTTCGATGACGGCGCATCGGTGCTGCTCTACGCTCCATCTCTTCTCCACTCCGATGCAGAGACGTCACCTCCTAGACTCTGGTGGTTGTTGGATGCGGAGCCAGATGCAGCGTCGATGGAGCCATCCTTTTCTGACTCTCTCCCCCCCCCCCCCCCCCTGCCTGGCTTACATAGTGAGGGCCATGGGATTGAGGTAATAGAGAGGGTTTGGAGTTTTTTCATCCCATTTCTCAATTTCCCTATAGAGTCTAGCTGGTTGATTGACTTAGGAGAAGCTAGTGGCTTGAAATCTTCCCCAGCCTCGGACCGCCTATCACTCCTGGTTTGGCTACAGAAGCAAGTCCTTCCTAGCAGATATGCTCAAGCAAGTTTCATTCGATTTGGAGGTGAGTTTTCCCTCTGTGGAAAAGACTTTGGATCCATTAATTGGCGTTCTGTAGCCAGGCCAATCAGGGGTAGAGCCGGTGCTTCCTTATAGAGAGGCCCTTTTAAAAATTCTGTTGGGGGCTTGGACTAGGTCCAAAACAGGGTTCCCTGTGGATCGTTCTGTTTCTCACAGACATTGGACAGCCTTTGGTGATCCAAAATGTCTCCTTAGGCATCCGACTCATCATAGTTTTGTGGTTAAGGTTGCCTTGGCATCCCAAAATATTAATACGTTCTCTGTTGTCCCACCAGGCATATTTCACATCCACCAGTTCGGCACTACGATCCCTCACTACTTCTTGTGTCCTCGGACGCTTCTCTCATGCATTATGGGACTCTTAGACACGCCTGCTTCCTTACTTTCCTGAAGAGACCAGAAACATACTTGTCCCGCTGGTACAGGGTGGGACACAAGCAGCTATACTGATTATTTGCCTTGGTATGGGCACTATGGATTTTGTAGATCCGGCTATGGCCTCTTCAGTAGCACCTCAGGGTTTTCAGAGGCTGTTTAGGCCACCTTGATTTATTTATTTGAAAAGTTTTATATAGCGCTGGCTAGACCCGGAGATATCAGAGCACTTTACATGAGGATAATGGGTACAAAAGAAAAGTATTACATAGTTACAGTAGTTTCTAGAGCATTACATAACATAAAGAAAGACAGTGTTAAATAAATATCATCCGTTGGTAGCGCAAAAAATAACATAGATGACAAGTCCTGAGAAGCACAGATGGTAGAAGGGGAAAAGCCAGGGGGTAGGAATACGTATCAGGTCAAGGAAGACCGGTCATGGCGAAGAGAACATCCGTGGATACCAACAAAGTTAGAGTAAGTAAGTCGAACAAGACCGGAGGCTCAGAGGGGGTCAACAAAGGGCGAATGTTCAATCAGCGGTAAAGGGCACTGACCTGTGGCAAGAAACAATCAGGGGGACTTTTGGATCAGCAAAATGGAGGAACCACGACAAAGACCCCAAAAACTGCGTAAACAAAATGGCAGGATTGGGGGTAGACAAAAATCTGAATAAAAGGTCAGCATTAAAAAAAAACACCCAAAAACCGGAGCTGAATGGGGAAGTGAGAAGTTGTAGTAATCACGCAGGACCACAGGAAGCAATTAAAGTTAATGTCCAATTTTATTAGATGAGATACATGAAAGGTGACCTCAGCCACAGCTGTCCTCCATGCATACTGCCGCCCCGGGCGCTCGCCTCAGAACCTTCACCACCGTGGCATTCTAAATGCAGGTCACCGTGGTGAGATCTAATGCGGATACAGGTGTTGGGGTGAGAGGCAGTGCCAGGGTTCCCCCCGACATGGAAGATACCACATATCCCCCTCCTTTGCACGACCAAGAACATATAATTCAATGTACAACATGAACTCCTCAGTCTAGTCACTTTGTGACATACTGTTCTAAGTATTTCAGGCGACCAACCATCCTGTGACTAGCCCTGCGGAAAGAGTTAATTTTCCCTGAACATTCTCGCTCGGTGGGTCATCCCTTGTCTGAAAACCACCCCCACCCCTCAGGCTGTTGTCGTTGTCCCCTATGGGAGTGTGGTACCTTACCACCCTCCCCAAATTCCAAATCTTCCGCTTGTGTTTTAACAGCATTCTTGAATATCTTTACAATCTTGGTGGGCGTTGAGAACTCAGACCAATTTGCTCTGCCTGTGGGCGCTTTAATCTTGACCACGTCTCCCACGTTGAATCCCACATCTTTGACCGTGTGCAACCTATCAAACCTATCCTTCCTGTCCCTCATCGCTTTGTGTTCTCTGCTTTGCCACTGTGACTCTCTAGAGTTACCCGTCCACCCTTTGTGCCACTCCATCCACCCTGGTACTAGCCTCGTGTTGGGTTTTCTCGCCCTGAGTAGTTCAAATGGCGTGGCGCCTGTGTCTGGTGGGGGGTCAGCCTGTAGGCCTCCAGCCGATTCCCTATCTCCTCCTTCCAACACAACCCACTGGCCCTTGCTAGTTGAGTGCCCTCCTTTATGGTTTTGTTGAAACGCTCGACCATTCCATTGGTCTCAGGGTGGTATAGTGCACAGCGCTTGTGTTTAATCCCATTTTGCTCAAGGAAATCTCTCATCTCTTTGGAGCGGAGTTTCACACCATTGCCCGTCAATAGGCTGTTAGGCAGCCCTTCCCTGAGGAATATCTCTCGTAGGAATTCAATGACAACCCTCATAGTGATCTCGGACACTATTTTCACCTCTGGCCACCTTGAATACAGGTCCATTAGTACTAGAATGTAAGGAGTGCGATGCTCACCCGTCAATGGACCTACTATATCCAGTGCCACCTTTGCCCAAGGACCCACCGGGAGTGGCCTACACTGCATGGGGGGGGGGTGTAGTTTTAAAACCTTGTCGCTGGCAGAGCACGGTACACAGTCCCTTATTTTCCTCTCGATTTCAATATTCGTGTTGGGCCACCATAAGTCCGCCCACAGCCTCTGTTTGGTTTTGGTGATCCCGAAGTGCATTTTGTGAGCCAGGTTAACTAAGCAATCTCTTAGGGTCTTGGGTGGGACCAATCTGGTGCCCCTGAACAGACAATCCTCAGTGAATGACAGTTCGTTTCTAACCATCCAGAACGGTCTCAGTGCCTCATTCTGTTTTTCTTTGTCTTTCCAATCTTCTTTGGTCTTCTCACTCACTTCTCTCAAAAGCACATCAGCTCTCAGGGCTTCCTTCCAGCTTTCCTCCTCGATGGCCCCTTGGGTGATGATGCACACTTTTTCCGCCTGCATCTCCTTGTCATCCTCGTCATCTTCCTCACCTGCAACCACTTCTTCCTTCACCTCCCCTACAAGGCATGAGAGACAGTCAGCTGCCAGGTTCCTTGCTCCCGGTACGTATTCGACATTGAAGGTGTACTCCTGGAGATTCACAACCCATCGCCTAATCCTGCTCGAAATTGAGTCTAGCCCCTTCTTGTTGAACACTTCAACCAACGGCTTATGATCTGTCCTCAAGTTGAACTTCATTCCCCACACGAAGTCTCTGAATTTGTTTATTGCCCAATGGACCGCTAGCGCTTCTTTCTCGATCATCGAGTAGTTGACCTCCGCCTTTCGAAGAGATCGTGAAGCAAATGCTATTGTTTCCTCTCCTCTCTCGCCCACCTGCGTGAGGACCCCTCCCAATCCCTTTGAACTCGCGGCAGTGGTCAACACCGTCTTCCTCCTTGGTATGAAGGATTTGAGGCTTGGATATTCGGCTAGTTCGTTTCTGGCATCATCAAATTCTTTCTGGCACTCCTCATTCCACTCGAAGGTCACACCTTTCTTAAGTAACTGGCGTATGGCGTAGGTCCGTCTGTCAAAGTTCTGCATGAACTTACTATAGAACTCCAGCATCCCCATGAATGACTTTATCTCCTCCTTGTTCTTAGGTGGAGCAAGATTGATTATGGTGTTTTGAAGTTCTGCTTTGGGGCGAATTCCACCTGCCATTATTTTGTGACCCAGGAAATCTATTTCTTCACAGCCAATTCTACACTTCTCCTTTTTCACTGTGAGTCCCTGCTCTCTGAATCTTCCCAACACTTGCCTCAATCTGATCCCATGTTGTCTGCTATCTTCACCGAAAACCAGCACGTCATCCTGGTAGCACATGACTCCAAGAATGCCTTTTAGTAGGCTGCTCATGATCCTCTGAAATACCGCTGCGGCAGAGACTAGCCCGAACAGCATCCGCTTGAACTTGTACGCCCCCATTGGTGTGACGAACGCTGTGAGTTCTTGCGAGTCAGGATGGAGTCTGACCTGGTAGTAGGCTGAAGTCAAATCCAGCGTTGAAAATACTTTTGCTCCCTCCAACATGCTCATCATCTGTGAAATATGTGGAAGCGGGAACTTGTCGACTATGACTTCTTTGTTTAAAGCCCTGAGATCAATGCACAATCGAACAGATCCATCGCCTTTCCTGGCTGCAACGATCGGTGCAAGCCACTCTGTAGCCTCCCCCGGTTCAATGACCCCCAAACTACACAACTTCTCCAATTCTTCCTTCACAGCCTCCTGGATTGCAAAGGGGAGGTTTCTAACTTTTGCTACCGCAGACTCGGCATTATCCTTGAGTTTTATCTTGTGAGAATAACTTCTGAGACATCCTAATTTCTCTGCAAAAACGTCTTTGAATTCCTCCTCTATTCCCCCCAGAGTTTCGACTACCTCCTGAACCAGTATTTGGGGACTCATATTAGGGTTGAGATATATGCCTAGTTCTTTTTGAGCTTGCCAACCTAGAATGTTGTCCCCCTTTTTAGACACGTAAATCTTGTCAACCGTCAACCTGTCCTTGTACCCAACTGTACCCCAGAAGTAGCCCTTCATGCATATGGGTGGCCCCCCATAACCTCCTTGTCTTACACCCAATTTTGCAGCATCAGTCTACCTTTCGACACCTTCTCAATCTCTTCGGCAGATATGATTGTTATCTTTGAACATGAGTCAAACATTGCTTCTACTCCGGTCTCTTCCACAGTTATCACATCTTTAGGATTGCTAACTGGTTCACCTTGTACCTGTAACACAATTTCATCCCACACATGTGTGGTACTATCCCTACTCTGTCTCCTGTAATTGTAATTGATCCTGCAGCATCGTCTGAAAGGTCCCTTCTTTCCACACTTACTGCATGTTGATCTTATGGCAGGACAATCCTTGTCACTTGCCATGTGACCTTGCTTACCACACCTATAACACTTCCCTTTGAAACTCCAACCCCCTTTGGTCTCTCTTTGTTCCTTTTTCTGTTCTTTTACCGATAATGCACTGTCGCCATCCGCAGACTCTTTACTCACTTTAACTTTGCCCTCACTGTCTTGCTTTATCTCGCTAACACACTGCATCAAGTGTTCCACTTGTTTTGCCACAATGAGCACCTCCCCCAGGGGCGGGTTGTCTTTCAGCCACAACTTCTCTCGCACCCGCTCCATTTTACATGTTAACACAAACTGGTCTCTGATCCTCTCCTCACAAGCTCCCCCAAACTTGAATGTGGCTGCCAGCTTGCGTAACTCTGAGACAAATTCTTCTATGGTTCCCCTTCTTTCTGACCTCTCTTGCCAAAATGGTACCGCTCCATGATGGTGCTTGTCTTGGGTAAATAATGTAGGTCTAGTTTCTTTAGACTTATCTCATACTCATTTAACCCCCTCGCATCGCAGGCATTCAACTCTGGGAGATGCTATAACACCCCCTGTCGTTCTGCCCCCATATAGTGCATTAACAAAGCAACTTTTCTTTCTAGGCCGAGATTTGGTCCACACACCACTGCATAATTCTGGAATACTTTTTTCCATTTGTTCCATTTAAGGGCTGGCTCCTCTGGGTTGTGTAAAAAGAACGGTGGGGGCGTTACAATCTGCATTGTCAATATCTTGCTGGTAAGAATCTACCCTCCCAAAAGGGAATGAATTGTAAATTCCCCTTAAATGAGAGTTTCCCACGAATGTGCAACGCCCTAACCAAACAAACTTTATCTCCTGGGGAATCTAGCAAGAGTGGGAGGCAGTTAATCACGAAACATGCTGGGTTCCCTAAGAGGAAAAAAACAAACTAAGCAAAGGTTGTTGTTTATTTTATCTCTTCTCCCTGGAGCCCACTAGATGGCGTGTTGCTGTAAGACCAGTAATCCAAATGTCTGTGTCTCTATCCCACTGAGCTTGTAGCTTCCTCCTTTTCTCCTCTGCCGATTCAAAACCTGGGTGACAGACAGTACAAGCAGGCTCTGTCTGCGTCGTCAGCTCCCACGCGTTGCTCTCCCCAGAGTACCTGACCCACTACAGCCCTTCTCCTCAGGATACTTCACTCCAGAGCCGTGCGAGGCGGTCCCCACTCGCCGGTCTTGGAGTGAAACTTTGCTCGAATTTCTGTCAGGCACTCAAGAGGCCACCCTTCACTGATCTGCCTCAGTGTCTCCCGGAGCCGCGTTGTCTCTCTCCCACGTCATGCTGACGCCAGATCACCAGCGTCCACCCTTCACACAGTGCCACCTCACAATGTTTGGGACCTCGAAGCGCCAGATCACACGCCACCACTGCACTACTGCGTGGTCCTCGCCAACGCCGAAGGTGCTGCTGATGGCGCCAACCCCGACAGTCCTAGCCAAAATCACCTCAGGTTGGCACTCGGGCACGAACGTTCCACAACGAGGTTTCAAGAGGGGCTCCCCCGAAGACACAGTCCCGACCTGCTCTGCTGGACCAGTTCTCTCTCCCGAGTCAGCGGTCCGACACTCCGCCACCTGCCCCGAAGACCAGCACACCCAGGCGGGGAGAGTACCAACTTCCCTTACACCAATGGCGGGTGTTCAGTGCCTAGAGCGATGGCAGAACTACCCCCCCACCCCTTCAAGTAGGTGAGACTTTCCTTCTCTTATTTCGTTTTTCACCGTCTCTTAAGGTGTTGTCTCATGAAATGCTGTTAACCCCAGCGTCAAGCGGAGGGAGGGTTTTCCCTTGGGATACTTTTTCCAAAGGTTCTTACGGTGCCGCAAACTTCACAGTCTCTTGGACTACCTTCACAGCATGTTGAGGTCACTCCTCAGTCTCCTCCGGTCCTTCGTCCCGTCCTCGTCGCCAGTGAGAAGTTGTAGTAATCATGTAGGACCACAGGAAGCAATTAAAGTTAATATTCAAGTTTATTAAATGAGATACACGAAAGGTGACCTCAGCGGTCCTCCACGCATACTGCCGCCCCGGGCGCTCGCCTCAGAACCTTCACCACCGTGACATTCTAAATTCTTGTCACTATTCGTGGGACCCAATGCGGATACAGGTGTAGGGGTGAGAGGCAGTGCTAGGGTTCCCCCCGACATGGAAGATACCACAGGAAGGCAGCAGTCAGTTTGTGAGGGAGGAAAGATAAAGGGTTGCAGATCACTCTCAGGGGTCCTCCAGGTCAGGGGAAGTCAGCAAGGGTGTCAGGGCAGCCATCCCGTAAGAAGAAAGCAGTTGCTGAGCCAGGAGTGCGAGCAACTCAGAAAAAAATTGAAAGCGGGCTCAATGGTACAGAACAACAGCGTTGTTAAGTAACCTTTGCTGTGTTCACATCGATTCTCGTTCCTGCGCAGCGGGACGCCAGGAAACCACGTCTCAGGTCCTGAAAGTCAGGCGACGGTCAGAGGAGAGAGATCCTCCACCATATTCCCAGCAGCCACCCAGGAAGAAAGAAGATCCACTTTTCCCTGGTATCTCAACTGGGAGGCCAGGGAAGAAAGGGACACCACGGAGAAGACGAGGAGAGCTAGGCCCGAAGTCCGGCTGCATTCCAGAGCCAATCTCCCCTATAACAGATCTAGCAGCTCCACCAGACATCGGCCAAGATAGCTCGGTCTCTGGCGAACATGGCGGCAAGCGGCAGAAGCTAGTCGGGAGGCTCCGGGATCAAAGACGGCATTTTCTTCGTGTATCCCGTGAAAAACACTGATTTTTATGTCGGAAAGGAACGGAGAGGATGGAGCAAAAGATGCGGGCACTGTAAAGTGCAGTTGAGTGGTTTCTGCCGAGTTGATGTTGTGTTGATCAGCTAGGGCAGGCAAACACCGGGGAGACGCTGTGACGGCGGATGGCTGTGTGCGGTGTTTCGCAGGGCTCTGTGAGACACACTTTCGGGCACTGCATCCAAGAACCATGTTTAGCGGACTCGGCGGGTGTCCCTGGGCAAGTGCCTGGGGGGGTGAGAGGGCCTGGCGGAGACAGGGATTATCATTCGGGCTGACGCCGCCATTGCTGGTGGGAGCCCACTGGCACAATCGGATACACAGTCGCCAAGTAAAGTGAAGGAGGTGAGGAGACTACAAGATTGTAGTTCAGGGAAGGGGGCTGTCCAGTGGACTAGAGCTGCAGTAGAAGTGAGGAGGGGGTGCAGTGCTGTTGCTAGAATGCCGCATGTAGGTAGAGGCAGGGGGACAAATTACATTCACGGACTTCAACTCCCAGACTCCATTGGGGCGGGAAAGCAAAGTCAAAGGCAGGTGGAGAGCACTCCATTTATTGGGAGAGCAGAGGAAGCTCTGCTTGATTTAGAGGGCAATTCACAAGGTCCAAGGGGTTGGAAATACTGTCTGAGAAGCACGAAGCAAGACGGGGAGAGATCCAAGGGATCTAAGGGCCCAAGCACTTTGTCATTGGTGAAAAAGGATATAACTCTCCCGAAAAATAAAGTGCTGCTCTCTATAAATAAACCGCCCCTGCTTTCTAACTCCAAGGGGAAATCGAAGAAGAGGAGAGACGGGTTAAAAAATATACCCACTCAAGCTATAAAAAAAAAAAAGCCTGCTCCCTCACTCAAACAATATCTTAAGGTGGTACCCCCGACTCTGGAGCTAAGACCAATATGGGGTAGTCTTACTGGCGCAGATTTGAAATTTCCAGAAGACCTTTTAAGCCCGAACATGTTTCAGCCCTTGGTGGGTCAGGAGGATATAATAGATATGCAGAGCTCAGGGTTAAGTGATGATCTATCTTGCTCACAAAATAGGTTGGCAACATCTAGCAGCGAAGAGGTATACCTTCTAAGGAAACTAAAGGTCCCCAACTAACTACGGAGTGTCCGGATATAATGACAGGTAGCTTAAGGGCGGAAATATCGGAGGAAGACAATATGACCCCTAATGATCAGTCAGTTTTGCGAATGTTGCAGTCCTTAAGCCAGGAAATGAGGAACGGGTTCAAGGTCTCGCAGCAGAACCGACAAGAAATTAAAACGTACTGTGAAAAATTAGAGGAGAAATTTGAGGCACTGGCTGTTAGAACAACGGATTTCGAATCCACAGTCACAGATCTGAGAAGGCTAACTTTACAACATACAAAGAAAATCGACGATATAAGACAGCGTGAGCAGGGGTACCAGGATAAACTGGAATCAATTGAAAATGCTCAAAGAAGAAACAATCTTCGTCTGTTGAAAGTACCAGAAGGGACAGAGGGGGAGAACATTATTGAGTTTGTTGCTAAGCTAATCAAACAAGCCACGGAAATTGAAATCTCAGAATCGGACATAATCAAAGACATACAGAAAGTACATAGAGACCCATACAGGCTGAAGCCAAATAAGACAAGGCCAAGAAAGATTCTGGTTCACTTTTTAACATATACGTTAAAAGATGAGATTCTTAATAGGGCTCTGAAAAGCAATACTCTCTTAGCAGAGGGGATTACTTTTCAAATTAGATCGGACGTATCTTCAATCACAGCATCCAGGCAGTGGGAGCTTGGGAAATTATTAGATCCATTTAGACAGCAAGGGGCAACAGCACAGTTACAGTTCCCGGCATCTTTAAAGATCATGTTAAGATGAGAATATTTAAAAGAGTGGAGGAAGCTGAAGCCTATCTACAATTAATTATGGAATCTGCTCAGGAGGCAGGGATGGGATAATGCTCGGGTCTTTTTGGAGCTCTGGAATTTTCTAGCTTTTTCCCTTCCCTTTCCATAATCATTCTATCACTGTGCCCTTTCCTTTCTGGTCTGAGGGATATAAGACAGATAGATAGGTAACTAAGTGCAAAAACGAGAATAAGGGGCACATAAGGGAGACAATTCATTATGTAAATAAGCCATCTGGAGTCAGGGGAGGAGCCTCAAGGCCAGAGTAGGGCCAAGAAGAAGAAGGGGGGTTCTCCAGGGGAGCACTAGGGACGGGAAGGAGGGAGGAGTGGGCCCACTGGGTGGGGGAAAAAAAAAATTGCTCGGTCTCCGTGGTCGGGACATCCATCACGCCTTCATCCGAAGATCTCAAGCCAGAAAGGAGATTGGAGAGACGAGGACCGCAGTTGAAACATGGCCCCAGGGGAGTAAAGGTGGCCCGGTGAGAGGTAGAAATCAGGAGATAGAGGCCAAAAAGGCCATCACTCGCCGGGAGCTCCTGTCTGGAGCTCCTCACCTGTCGACCATCTTGGAAGAAGTGCCTTTTGATGGCACCTATCTATTAGACCCGTATTTGGACTCTGCTTTGGGAACGTTTAGAGATAGTTGAGGTGTAGCAAATTCTTAACTCTTCCTGATTCTACAGTACTCTTGTGGTAGGTTTCTTTGGGGAAAGCTCCCTTTTTTATTTATGCGAGCCATTTACAGGCTGGTGCCCTTTGGCCCTTTGGCAGATATATGCCATGAAGTTGGTGGACACGACAACCCGCGACAACAGTTGTCTTGGGTGCCATTGAGGTGGAGATGCTAGTTATACATTTGGCGTTATACTGAGGAACGTATGACATTGAGGCCATTAATAAATACGTACGACCAATAGATATAAAAATAAGCCATTGAGACGGAAGCTTGAATTTTGAATTTTTACTGATCTGGTGACGTGTTTAGTAGGTCACACCTCGACATTTGGGGTACACCTCCCTACATTCGATAGGCTTATAAACTGTACACTACAGCGGGATCAAATCACTGAACTGCATGTTTTTGAATAGAGATAGCTGCCTTTTACCTGAAGACCCCTGGGCAAGTGGGGTTGTGTAAATCTGGAAGAGGTCCTGAGGAAGGTGGCCTTATACCACCGAAACGCGCGTCGACCAAGTGCGGAATCTCATACTGTGGTCTGAGATTTGTCTCTGGGCTGAAATTTCTCTGCTAATTAGATCTAGTCCCTTCACAGATTTTTGTTTGAATGAATGCAGTGAGGGTATGACTGTGTGAGAATGACTGATGAAGAGTGTTGCTATCCAGAAGTTATAGTTGCTTCATGACCTGTTTTTTGCTTTGTATGTTGGCTTTTATTATGTGTATATTTGATTGTTAAAAATGACTTCTTTTGTATGAATTAGTAATGAAATGTCATGTTTCAAATTTATGAATTGTTTATTAACTTGGATATAAAGTAGTACAAACCTTTATGAAGGAAAAAAAGAAATACGTTTTATATGAAAATAAATAAAAGAGAATATCTTGTGAAAAAATAAAAAATACTTTCATAAAAAGGATGAAGGAATATTGTGTGTTTGTCACCCATGTTCCATTTGCATGTATGTTAAAAAGTATATTAGAATTATATCTTTATTAATTTACTATGGTCAATGAGGGAAATGTGTTTTTCTTGTGTCTCTTATATTTACTGAAGGTACCCATCTTCAGGTCATCGAAGTTGCTGCTCTCCTCCCTGGGTCAGAAGACTGTGATATATGCTCCCTGATGCGTGACCGCCTCCATCAGTCTTTAATAATATGGACTTGTCCACCCCCTCACACGGAGGAAAAACAGCAAACTTGCTCAGTCCATCAGCAAACTGGATTGTCGAAGAGATTGCTCCTCCACCGCTGCATCAATCCACTCATGTTGTGGCCTTCTTGAGCCTGCTCAACCGTCAGAGCGGACAGGCAGCCTCCACTTCCTCGCAAGAGCTAAGGTAGAGCTGCCATCTTCATCTCTGAAGTTAGAGCTCTAACTCTTTCACCTTTGGCTCATTCCTGTGTCCACATCTCACAACTTTTTCTGTAGATAAGTTTATTTTTGTTGGATATTGACCTCTTGGGAGAATAGACCAAAAAAAACTAATTTAAAATGCATACAATAAATCATGGAACTACAATTTACAAAAATGGTTTTTAAAATAGAGTCCAACAAATACCATAACTGTTTATTATATGGCCTATAACCAGAATGCGTAAGATTACTGCAAGGGTCAGTGTGTTCCCTTATCAGGGTATCACTTTTGACCAACAGAACAACTGGTTACTCTGTCTGACAAATTGCTGTCTGCGATTTAACCATGCATGTGGTACATTTTTTAGGTTTCCCTCAACAGTAGGTGTGAGAGGAATTGTTTTTACAGGAGATTGTTAGGCTTGGGTTCTGCCTGCTCCAGTTTTTTTTAATACACAATGAGCTAAATCTTGGTTACATTGAAGATTTTATTAAACTCGCCCCATTGCTCCTGTGTATAACTGCCTGGAGATGTGAACACACTGCTTTTAATAGGGATGTGAGCCTGGATTGTCTTGATTGTGCTTAAGGTCATAAAATTCCATGGTTAGACTATATCCGGAATACTGAATTGTATCATACTCCCCAGGTGAGAAATAAAGGAGACAGAGTGAAAGTTAGAGTTGTTCCTAAAGCATGCTACTAAGGCTAGAGAGAACATTCCTCTGGGTTGAAAACCAACTTTAAGAGCTTACCTATCTCTGAAAAGCAACAATAGCCCTGAGCTTTATCTTTCCCTTGGGAGAGATCTCTGCTCGCAAAATTTTGATTGTGGATAATTCGATCCAGTCTCTGTTTTCCTCCGGGGCAATATGACCTAAGCTCTATAATGATTTTTCCCTGTGATGGCAGTTCGCTCCAGACCTTGGGAGCATTTGGTTTTAATTTGTGGGTCTTCTGATTCCCCCCGTGCGCAGGTATCTTTTGCCTATTTTGAAATCTAGAGGTTCCCATCATTATAGACCAGCTTTGTGTTTTTTACAAAGCTGGTCTATAATGATGGGAACCTCTAGATTTCAAAATAGGCAAAAGATACCTGCGCACGGGGGGAATCAGAAGACCCACAAATTAAAACCATCCGAGTGCTATCTGAGTCTATTGTATCATATGCTGTTAGGTCTTTCCTAAAAATAACTAGTATTGGAACAAAATAATGAACTCCTAGTGATATTTTACTTTAACCTGAGGGTTACTGTGATTTTTTAGGTTTTATAAATGGAATTTTTAAGATCTATTTTTCTTAATTTTGTAGCTTTTTAGGCGTTTTTATATTTCTCTTTTATGTCATGAATATGTCATATATTCATATTAACTTAGCTGATTCTTACGATGTAGCACTTGTATAATTATTTTTGATAATCAAATAAAGGTTTTCAAGCAACCACTGTTTAAAATAATAGAACTAACATTAACTATCAGTGATAGAAGGCAGCAGTAATGCAAAATTAAATGTGTGTTTAGCATTGTGTCAAACGAACAAAATGTTTGTTTAGAATTGGGTCAGACATAATTCTGACGAATGTTAAGACATGCAGAGGCACATGGTTCAAATCACAATTGTTCCTCCCCAGCTTACTGAGAAATGGCTATAAAATGTAAGCAGAATAATTGGCATGATTGCAGTATAGCAGCCGAAATGCAACTTGATTTATATTCTATTCTACTCGAACTAATTGTTTATATGTAATGCCCATTGGAACGTGTGTGCTATATGTATCTATAAACGCTATTGGCCTGATAATATTACTATTAAGTGATGCTCTCTGGAAGCACTTACTGGACCCTCTGCTGATGTCTCAAATAGCCAAACATGCAGCTCTTCCAGCTGAAGAGTGGGTGGTGTTAATGAGGTAGGTATAAAGTCCAGGACAAAGTTGAGAGATGGCAACAGCCGCTGCTTTGAATCTAAAAACACGATTCAATTTGAGGCTGCTCGTTGAATGCAAGAACTGGCCCCATTCCACAGCAAAGAGTGGGGGGAAAAAGGAACTGGTGAGGGCTTGAATATGTGAAGAAATATGGGTGTTACCGTGTATGACGCAGGTGTGGGTGGCACCAAGCATACAAACCTATTATACTAACAAAAAAAATGTTTTTTGTCCCATCACCAGTGGCTGGTGACCTGAGGATGATGATGAGAACTAGCCTAAAGATCTGGAGAAGCAGTCACAATAAAAAAATACGTTATCCTTCTTGTCTAGAGGTTGCATTTGCATTTGGTGATGCTCCTGGTGACTCTTTCTCTTGAGAACCTCTGCCCTGGACCATCCTTGTTTATTCAGGTTGTATGGCCTTATCTGTTAACAATTCATTTATTCAATTCTCTACTCCAAGAAGGACCATGAAAGTGATGGTCATTCTATTTTCTGATGAATACTTTCTTTTTCAAGTAACAGTAAACAGTCATATTTCAGGTGACACTTTTGCCTGAACTCTTCACTAACACCTGAGTTTTCTCCAACACACAGTTTATGATCTCCTCCGAAGAGATGTCAGAGAGGTGGTGGTCTAGGGTGGAACAAAAATAACTGCTTTGTCATACAAGTCTGTTAGTGGAAAGGCCTCCGCAACATACGTTTTTTGACATCATTGTTTGTGCAAGGGTTGATTAAGCTTTCTCTGCGTAATTCCATGTGCAGCACAATAATAAGTTCCATACCGTGGTTTACAACTTTGAGCAAGCTCTAGAATGACAGTTACAGGACTGATCTTACAACCATTTTTTCCACTCTTGAAAGGCAACTGGTTGCGTGTTGTGATGGAAAGGCCGCCTGACTTTCATCACTGGAACTGCTTTCAAAGAAACGTCCGAGGGTTGCAGTGGAAAGGTCTGGTCAGTTCGTGCTCCTGCACCCCGCTTTGCTTTATTGATATTTAATGAGTTAGGGAGACTATGAATTGGGATTGCTCATGGGCACCAGCTTTTCCCCTCTGGTTCAAACTGCCAATCAGTGGAGAAGTGTGGCTCACTGGTTAGAGGAGGCAGATCCTGATGCAGAGGTCAGACCCGGGACCAGGGTTCAATTCCCGACACGGCAGGGTCTTGAGCTCAAAATGTCCACGGACTCGATAATTCTCGCCTCGGTGCCTACTCGAATCGTGGGTTCACACTCTGCAACTCTGGGCAATAGCTAGCTTAATCTCCACTACGGCCCCACCGCGATGGGATGCCTGGTCTTCACCTTGGGGATGCCCAGTAGGGGTTATCTCGCAGGGAAAGCCAGGACGGGTTCCCAAAGCAAGCGCTAAGTGACCTGTCGGTGATTTGGCGCTATATAAATCGAAATTAACATAACATAACATAACAAATCAAGTCCTAAAACAAGTGCATGCCTGGCTTCCATCTTTGAGCTCTGGGATCTACCTCCTTTTTTTCCTGTGCTCAGCAACCAGCGACTGGGAAAAGTCTATGAAGTGATGGCCTGGGCTCACCCTGGAGTCCAATCTGCATGGTGTGCTTGCGCATGCATTGATTGAGGCCTTAGAGATTTCTTTGGTACTTGAAGGGAGGATTCACGCAGGATTCTTCAAGGTAGACAGGGAATCTTTAGTTTGCACCATGAACTCACATTGCTATAACACGATGAGAAGACTTGAAGAGTGAGCAAGGTTCCAGAAGCCTTGTCTGCCAATAGAGGTTTGGGGATATAAGCCACTCAGCATTTATGACCACAAGGCGCAAGATGAGACCCAACCAGAAGGGGCAAGGACTTTTAGGCATTAGAATTTCAATCGGTCACTCCTGTTGCAAAGATACGGTAAACAAAGCACCTGAACAAGCCTAAAGCTGCAATGGTTAAGGTCATGAGAAGCCTGGAAACATCTGTCGGAAAACATACTGAGAGAAAGGCCTGGGTGAGAGTTTCTGCAGGCTTGTGGGAAGGACTACATAGAAAAAGGAGGGGGCGAGTGTCTCTGCTGGCTGGTGGGGTGTACTATAGAGAGAAAGGCGGGGGCGAGTGTCTCTACTGGCTGGTGGGGTGTACTACAGAGAGAAATGCACTGGCGAGTGTCTGCTGGCTGGTGGAGTGTACTACAGAGAGAAAGTCCTGGGCGAGCGTCTCTGCCAGCTGGTGGGGTGAACTACAGAGAGAAATGGGTAGGCGAGTGTCTCTGCTGACTGGTGGAGTGTACTACAGAGAGAAATGCACGGGTGAGCATCTCTGCCTGCTGGTGGGGAATACTACGGAGAGAAAGACCTGGGCGAGTGTCTCTACCGGCTGGTGAGGTGTACTACAGAGATAAGTCCCAGGCGAGCGTCTCTGCCAGCTGGTGGGGTGAACTACAGAGAGTAAGGCCTGGGTGAGTATCTTTGTTAGCTGGCGGAGTGTACTTTTATTTTTATTTTTATTTTGTCGGATTTGTAAAGCGCTTAGCTGCCCCAGCAAAGGGGCGTCGCAGCGCTACCACAGACTCCAAGACAAGAACCAGATAGAAAAGCAGGTTACACAGGGAAAAGCCAGGTCTTTATTGCTTTCGGGAAAACGAGATGGATGACTCTGATAGAAACAGGGAGTGCATTCCAAAGTTGCGCGGCCAGACTCCAAAAGGAGCGGCCACCCGCTCTGGCTCTCAAGACGCGCGGGGTACATACCAGCCCTGAGTCGGTAGATCTCAAAGGACGCCGTGGCACGTAGAACTCTAACAGACCAGCTAGCCCCCAGGGTGGCTGAAGCGCCAGAATCCTATGCGCCACACAGAGCGACTTGCATTAAATGCGCTTCTCGACAGGCAACCAATGAGGTTTGCGAAGCACATGAGAAACTAAGCAAGATTTCGGGACAGCAACCAGAATGCGGGCAGCTGCATTCTGTACTCTCTGTAGACGCTTAACACTGGCCTTGTTGGCACCCAAATAAAGGCAGTTGCCATAATCCAGTCTAGATAGAATTGTAGCCTGGACAATAGTTTGGCGTACTTTTGGAGGAAAGAACCTCAACAACGGCTTCAGGCCTCGCAAAAGCCCGAAACACGCCCCGGCCACTACCTTCGATTGGGTGTCAAATGTCAGGCCGCTGTCAAACCACGCGCCTAGGTTTTTCACTGTCTCCTTAGGGAGGGGGGCAGGTTTAAGGCGATCCGGCCAATATTGCTCAGACCACAACCCCTGATCCTTCCCGAACAGTAAGATCTCTACCTTACTGGCGTTCAGCGGCAAGCAGTTTAACGCCATCCAGTCTGCAATCGCTGAGAGATTCTATTTAAACTTGGCCAGATTGGTGCATCTATTTTTAGAGAATGCGATCACCAGCTGGGTGTCGTCAGCATACAACACCAGTGACAAGCCCCTTCCCTTCGCAAGCACGCCAAAGGCCGGACGTAGATGTTAAACAGTAAGGGGCTCAACAATGAGCCCTGCGGGACCCCCTGATGCAAAGCAAACTCCTGAGAGTGGAAAGGAGTCATGAGAACTTGAAATGACCTCCCCCCCAAAAAGACCGGAGCCAATTCAGGGCCGCATTCCGGATGCCTATTTCCTGAAGGCGTCTTAGAAGAGTCGCATGGGAGACGGTACCAAAAGCAGCACTTAGGTCCAGAAGGACTAAGGCCGCTAAGTCACCGTCATCCAAATTCGCCCGGATGGCCTCCGTAACTACCAACAGAGCAGACTCAGTGCTATGGTGAGCTCGGAAACTGTTCTGCGAAGTATCAAGGATGGCATTCTGTTCAATAAATTTAGAGAGAATGGAATTCACGTGCAACTCAGCTAGCTTCGCCAGGAAAGGCAATTGGGAAATGGGGCGATAGTTGCCTGACTCCATAGGGTCCAAGGAGGGTTTTTTGAACAATGGGATGACCTTAGCGTGTTTCCACGCCCTTGGTACAGAGGCTGATGCCAACGAAAGATTGACTAGGTCAATATTCAGCGGGGAAAGGCAAGTGTGAAGATGACGGAAATGAGCAGGTGTCAGAGGGTTGGCCGGCAAACCTGATTCGATATTCAAGCAGAGGGCCTGGAATTCCATCTTGACAATGGAGAAAAGGATGACAAAGTATTTTCCACAAAGGAACACGTAGCACCCAAGGCCGCAACCTCGGGGATGAAGTCAGAGTGGGTAGTCCAAGATAAATCTTTTCAACTTTATTCAAGAAGTACCAAGCCAGCTCATTGCACTGCAGATTGGAGGAGATCGATGAGGTTCCCGTAGTGGCACCGCTCTTCATGCCCTTCAGCACGGAGAAGATTGTCTTGGCGGGATTGGTACTTGCCAGGATTTTATCAGCCACATACTCTGCACGAGCTCACCGAATGAGCTTGTGGTACTGTTTAATGGCTGCTCGATATTCACTTTTTGCAGCCCCGTCATAAGAACGTCTCCAAGCATGTTCAAGTTGCTTGCAGGCCTTTTTGGCTGTGATTAACGAGTCATTAAACCAGGGGTTAGATGGCCTACGCATTTCCGCCCCCAGTTTAACCGGGATCCAACTGTACTTCTGAGAGAAAGGCGCAGGTAAGTGTTGGGCTGGCTGGTGGGGTGTACTACAGGAAGGAAAGGCCCGGGTGATCGTCTCTGCTGACTGGTGGGGTGCACTACAGAGGGAAAGGTGCAGATGAGCATCTCTGCTGGCTGGTGGGGTGTACTACAGAGAGAAAGGTCCAGGTGACCATCTCTGCTGGCAGGTGGGGTGTACATGGCCCAACGCACCACTGAGATTCCTGGTGAATAATTGAGGTCTGTACAGGAGAGCTCACAGGGCAAAAAAAGGCTCATAAGTAAGCAGGGCTAAGATAACCTCAGAGAATATACTTTGAGCACACCCTCACACACAGCCCTGAAGGCAGGGTGGGTAAGATAAAAACAATGAACACAAGCACAGAGTCCCTAATAAAGCAAAAAAATTTGAATGAGCAAGATCAGTATATGAATCATAAAGGGTACCTTTTCCCAGTTAAGCACTTAGGAGGAGGGGCCTTAATGCCACATTTCATTGGCACCTAAATAGAATAAAATCTTTGAACAATGCTATGGTAGGATGCCCTGGAGGGCAAGGTAGACCATGAACGAGGTGCAAACGACAAGGTCTGCGAGGCACCGGGGGCAAAGCCAGTATTAGATACTGAAGGGTGTTAGACTTGGCCCTTCTGGCAGGTTTACCCCTAAACTTTTTGCTTTTAATTGTGACTTGGTGTTAGTGATTTTTGTCTTCTGCGCACTTTACCACTGTGTCCCAGGGTAAAGTGCGTGCGTGTAGTGAGGTTGGCCTGCCCTCCCATAGGAATGCATGGGGAATGTATGTGTCCCTGGTAGTTCCTGATGCGTGGGGAGTGCAGGGTCGAGTTTGGTATCAGCGGACTCATGTGATCAAATGCTGTGCGATGGTGTGTGCGGCGTTATTGTGTCTAGTGTGGAAGTGCCACTTCTAGAAGTTGGCATGTCTGTGTAATTTATGTGAATTGGCTGTCTGGCTTGTGATTGGCTGGAGCTGGCTGGTGAGCCTGGCTCCAGGAGTCAGGATGGGTCTGCCCCGGTGATGAGTGGAGAGATCTGCATGATTGATGTGAGGGAGGAGTGCACCTGGGACCTGAATAGGGCTGGGCTTTCCCCACACAATGCTGACTCCGCCCCCTGTGGTGCGACTAATGTCCCTAGCCTGACTAGTGAATGGTGAGAGGGGCTGAGCACACCAGAGCGCTCCAAAACCAGCTGCAAATGGTTTTCCCCCCACCCTACAGACAAAGGAAATGTGTATATAAAAAGGGGCTGTGACCCCTTGAAAATTGTTCTCTTGCTGATCCTAACTTGGAGGGGGCCTGCTGCTGCTGGGAGCCAGGAGGACCGCCAATGGGGACTGCCTCCCTGCATGGAGGGCCCTGTGATCTGGTCCCTGGGCCCAGCCTTTGCCCCCCCACCTCCATTCCTTTCTAGACCTTGTCCCTGGACTTTTCGGGCTCCTTTGGCTGCCAGCGCCTGGGGGATTGCTTGCCTCCCCTCCCCAAAATATCGCGTGGCACCGCTAGTGAGGCGATCCCCTTTCCAGAGGGATTCCCTGCCGTGGGGATCCCCCTTGTTCTCCATTCCAGAGCAGGTGCCCACCCTGCAGAATTGCTGCATATTTACCCTTTTTATTTGACCCCCTGACGGGTGCCCACCCCACCAGGGACTCGTGCATTTTAACGGGGGCCCTCCCCATTTTAATATTTATTTTACGGGAGCCCACCCCGTATTAAGGAAAGAGAAATCACCGCCGGCCCGGGACACCCCCGTGACGTCATTCCCTGGGCCTAAGCATGGGCGGAAAATCCGTTTCGCTCGCGGATTTTGCGGATTTTCGGGAAATTCGCAATCCGCGAGATTCGCGAATCTCCCGCAAAATCCGCAAATCCGCGAGCAGCGGATTTTGCTCGCACTGCTCGCACTGTTCGCGTGAGTTCGCGGCTTCCCAGTACAACTTCGCGCCCCGCGAATAAGTGCTAAATTGCAGAAATACGATCTTAGCAAAACTGAAACTACTTACCAGGTTCAAAAGTTCAGGCTCATCATTAGTAGCCATTTCCTGTAGTGCTTCCTGAGGGGCCCCTCCAGAGTTCAGTTGCCAGTTGCAACTATTATGTGACCCTGCTCTGAACCTCAGAATAGTTACACATATGCCACAAAGGTCCTGAATTACAGCTAAGGGAGACAAGCAGGAGCCAGGCTGGAAGTTAAAATCCATTAATCAGCCCCTAATTCATTATTGTCAGTTGGGGCAGGGCAGGTGTTGTAACTAATTTTGCAACAATGAAAGCACTTAGCAAGTGCAAAAGATCACTAATCAGGGCGCACTAAGGAAGCAGGTGCCAGCTAAAAAAATATTCTGTGACACATTAATCAGCCCCAAATTAATTCACGTCACTTGAGGCAGGGAAGGTGTGCTTTGCTTTGCCGAAAATAATGTACACTGGACAACCAGAGGGTGTGGTGATGAAACAGAGGGTGGCATGGGTGGGCCAGAGGGTGGCATGAGTAGTCAGAGAGTGGCAGTGGTGACAGAGAGTGGCAGTGATGAAGAAGAGTGTCCCAAACAGGCTGGACACGTAGAAACAACAAGTTCGCAAAACTTGCGACCCGACAGGTAAGTTCGCAAATTGCGAAATTGTAAAAACCCTTGCGAACTGGCAGAAACACGGGCGAACACAAAAAAAAAAAATCCGCAAATTCGCGGGAATTCGCGGATTTTGCGGATTGCGAGTTCGCAAATCCGCAAAATTCGCGAACGCGAGATTCGCAAAATTCGCCCATGCTTACCTGGGCCGCCCTGTGACTGGCTGCTGGCCCGAGGCTAGAACCGGAAGCCAAAGGGAGCCCGCCCCGCGCTCCGGTGGACAAAGAAGGTGAGGAGAAGCGTCCTTGATACTGAGGGAGGACGGAAGCCCACCCCGCCTCCCAGGACATCCCCGCCCCAGGAGCAGCGCCGGCAGAAGAGAACCCCGCGCTGGGACGTGACCGGAGAGGTGCTGACGGCCGGGGAGCAGAGGCACCGCGGGAGCCCCGAGAAGCGGGAGCTCCCGTGCAGCGATCAGCGGGTGAAGGAGGCCCGAGCTTCTCCTGCATTCCTGGGCAGCCCGTGGGGCAGCGGGTCACCATAACACTCCAACATTGTTATTCCGAGTCCCCAGAGGGGGGACTTCAACGTTTGGGGGCATTCCGCATCGAGAGCCAGAGAGGCTCCACCAAAGGGGGCATTGTTCTTTCACGCCCACGAGGCTCCTGAGGCCTCAGTTGCTTGTCCAGAGCCCACGTTGTCCCGCAGTCATTTTCTTGGTATTTAGAGCCTGAGAGGCTCCAGGGAACACAGTTAGTCATTTCATTCGAGCCCACAAGGCTCCAACGCTGAAGGGGGCATTTGTTTATTGAGAGCCCCAAAGAAGAGCCAGGAGGCACGCTGGTGCCAGGCTCAATTTCCCCAGCTGCCCAGCACTTAATGGGCAGCTGCTACGTTTAGGCCCCTTGCACATCTCCTTTGGCTGCCTGCGCAGCCTGCCCTGACTTTGCTGGACACAGGGCGTTTCAGCCCATGAGTGGCCAGGTTGGCCTGGGGACAGTTTACATGTTTTTGCCTCATGTGATTTTTGCGCAAATATGATTACCTGCCTGATGTGATTTCTGCATCATGTGTAATGCTTTTTGCCTATACCCCTGAATGTATGTTTATGCTTAAGAGGTTGTTTTTCCTAGTATAGGTTATGCTAGTGAGTTCATGATTCCCTGCGTGATATTTGCCTAAGGTGTTTAGGATTGCGTAGGTGGTACTTACCTTTTACCGGTGGTTACTGGTTGCGTTCTACATTTGTTATTTGGTGCTACAGTTATTATATGTGCTATGTGCTAAGCGTTATTCCTACAAAGTGTTAATTCTACCAAGTGCTAGTTCTAAAAGTGTTTATTCCTGACAGTGGCCCACGTGGCCCTGTCCTGTGTACATAATCCCCTGTAAATTCTGCCCATGTCTGTGGCACATTGTAAAGTGTGTGTTTATTATCTAATGTGTTTGGTATAATACGAAGGCTATTTTTATATATAACCTTGTGTGGAGTTTCCTTTGTGGTGGGCCTTGGGTGTTGTTGCTGGATGCGCACGCAAACACTTTACACATCGCCCCTTAGGTAAGCCTGACTGCTCGTGCCAAGCTACCAAGAGGGTGAGCAGGGGTTGTCTTGGCGGGTGACTTCCTTGCCCTGACGTAGAATGGTGGTTTCTGTCTGGCTTTGGCGCAAGCCTCAGCCAACCGGAAATCGCCATTTCTAACAAAGGGCATCTAGAGGTGATCTGTGGAAAAACAGAATTAGGAAGAGAAACCCTCATGGAGGGAGGTCTGGCGAAAAGAGGCACAAGAGCACCAGAAAAATAACTTTTCACAGCAAAGAAGAATGTGCCCTGAGGCAATAATAATTTTAGCCAAATATCTGTTTTCTGATCACTGAAGGAAGTTGAAGTTGAAAGTTGAAAAAGGATTTATAAAGCGCACGTGCACCATGCGGTTTCTTGGCGCTGGAGACGGATTCGCACTGAAGAGGAGTGGGGAGTTATTGCAATGAAAATGCAAGGGAAAACAGGTGAGTCTTAAGAGCTTTGCGGAAGACTGTGTAAGTAGGAATGGTCCTGATGGCCAATGGAAGGGCATTCCAAAAGGGAGGGGCAAGGGTAGAAAACCTCATACCGCCGAACTTCTTCCTCCTAAACCAGGGGACGCTGAGGAGGCAAAGAGTGGAGGAACGTAAATTTCTATTAGGCACATAGGCACTGATCCTAGAGGTGGTAAAGTCAGGCGCTGTGCCAGCCAGGGCCATGAAAATCAGACAACCTAACTTAAATAGAGAGCGTTCTAAGACGGGCAGCCAGTGGAGGTCTTTTAACAGGGGAGTAACTTGGGTAGTCGATAGATGAGGCGGGCCGCCTGATTTTGGATAAGTTGTAGGCGTCGGCGTTGGTAGGCAGGAATGCCTACGTATAGACCGTTGCCATAATCAAGGCGGGAAAGAATCAGTGCGAGGAGAATAAGTTTGAGGGCAGTGACAGAAAAGAAGCGAGAGATCTTTCGAATGGTTCGGAGAGAAAGGAAACATGAGGAAACCACAGTGCTGATCTGGGAGTGCATGGTTAAGTCCTGACAGACTTTGATGCCCAGAGTTTTCACAGCTACTGAGGGTGTGGGGGGAAGGCCAAGGAGGGGGGCCAGTAGGTAGGTTTCCAGGGGCTGGAAGAGCCACTGATGAGCACCAGCTCGGTCTTGTCGGGGTTCAACTTTAGATGGTTACTGTTCATCCAATCATAGATGAACATCAGGGTAGATTGAAATTTGAGAATAGAATCAGGAGAGGAGGAAAGATCAAAGATAAGCTGGAGGTCATCAGCATAATTAAATACTATGACCTCCATTTTTTGCAAAGCAGAAATGAGAGGATAGATATAAAGGTTAAAAAGAAGAGGAGAAAGAGAAGAACCCTGAGGAACCCCGTAAGAAACCGAGCAGGTGGGAGCGGAAAAGCTACCTAACTGCACGGCCTGAGTACGGTTGCCTAAGAAGGAGGTGAGCCAGGCCAAGGCTGAACCCTGAATGCCGGCACCCCCGACACGGTCGAGAAGGATGGAATGATCGACCGTGTCGAAGGCGGCGGACAAATCGAGGAGGACCAGGGCCTGAGGGGAGTTAATGTCAGCACTCCTCCTGAGTTTGTCTAGAACGGAGAGGACAACAGACTCTGTAGAGTGGAATGGGCAAAAGCCAGCCTGGTGAGAGGCTAGGAGATGATTTTCCTCAATGAAAGCAGTAAGGCAGGTAGTAATGTGGCTTTCCAGCATTTTGCTTAGATAGGGGAGTAGAGAAATAGGGCGGAAATTGGAAAGGGAAGTGAAGTCAGCACCGGGTTTTTTAAGAATGGGAATAACTTTGGCCGATTTAAATGAATCTGGGACAATTCCCTGGGTGATGGAGGAGTTGAGAAGGGTTAACGGTGGGTCAGGGCAAATGGAAAAAATCTCTCCCAGGATATGGGCAGGGCAGCAATCGGATGGAGACCCCGTCTTTACCTTTTTTAGCAGGATACGAAAAACTTCCTCAGATATCAGGGGAAATTGGTTGAGAGTGAAAGGGTTAGGCGACAGTTGTTGGCATGAGAAGGAAGGGGAAGGCAGGGGTATATTGCGCTTAATATTTGCAACTTTCTCAACGGAATATTGGTTGAGGGAGTTGCAAAGAAGTTGTGACGGGTCGGGTTTAGAGGTGACCCTATCAGAGGTGGCTAACTCCTGAACGATGGTGAAAATGTCCTTGGTTTTGTTTGCTGCAAGGAGAACTTTAGAGGAGAAGTATTCCAATTTTGCTTGAAGGATAGCCTTTTTATACTCCTGAAGGAGAGTCATGTATTGCATTTTTAACGTGGGGCAGTATGCGCGTCTCCAGTGGCGCTCAGCCTGTCTAAGAGTGAGTTTTTGAGCCTTAAGTTTAGAGGTGAACCATCTGTTAGCCTCATGAGGGCGACATGATCTGACCAATTTAAGAGGAGCCACTCGATCACAGGAAACAGAAAGCCAGGTGTTAATGGCAGTCACCTGGGAGTGTATTGGGGTATCAAGGAGGCTAGGGGTTGATGCTGCAAGGGAAGAACAGAGTTTAGCCAGATCAACCCGGTTCCAGTTCCGGGCCCAAACATTTTTCGGCGGGGGGAGTTTATTGTCAACCCCAAGTTCAAGAGAGAGGAGGATCAGAGAATGGTCAGACCAGGGGCAAGGGGAGATCACTGAAGGAAGGTCGAAAACAGGACATGTATGTTCACACTGTGCTTCTGAAAACACCAAGGTTAACATTTTACACAAAGGTATCTAATTCAAATTCTTCAGGATCCTTCGAAGGTAACCATTACCCTTGGCTAGTCCTTCCACTTGGGCACATCTTCTTACCATAGCCCCCCTAATATCTCCTCCCTTCCTCCACAGCACTTCCTAAATCAGACAACCAGTCCTGATGATGATCCGAAATGCTCCGGATCGAAACGCCGTCGACCCAACAGCCTGACTAATAGGCGCACTTCTCCTTAGTGGCTTTAGACTTGAACCAAAATTAATTGTGCCCACTATGATATCACAATGTCACATGCGCCGTTCTAGCCACTCACTGTAAATAGTCTGCACCTTATGCACAGTGCACTGACTACACTGTTTTTCTTTCACTTGCGTCGCCACCTGCACTATTTATTAACGTTTGTTGCACCAAGTTCCATGTGGTTGTCAATACATTCTATGCAGTGCTGTTCCTAACTGTGTATATCCGATCTTGAAATGAATGTTACCACATAAAGATGAATAATTATCTTTTGACATAAAAAAAAATGAGTAATCTCCTTCTTGCCCACCCAAGTAATGCTATGTGCATGCTATGTATAATTGTCTATTGACTTTCACCTTTCAGGACATTGTCATCCATAGGCCCATCGCACTGTAACTGATTGCCTGTCCTGCCAATGGAAAGTGTCCTAGATATTGAAAAGGACATTTCAATTCTGTTTGGGGAGGGCATTTGTCACCTTTCTTCACTTTAATGCTCAGCAGCATTCACAAAGTAAACATATTAAATAACCATAAACGACATTACCTACTAACGTAGGGAGAAAGTGACAAAAAAGGTCTACATATCCTCGTACTCCACAGCCCATAAACTCCTGTGTTGTCAACTCCTCTTTATTGGAGCAAAACTTTTTGTCGTGCATCTACCTCCTTTCCTCATGTTTCTACTCCACAACTGTGATAATTCAAGGTAAACGCTGTTCCCCTATTCTTTTATTCTACCAGTATTGTAGTCTCAAATCACTATGAACTGTGTGTGTGTGATACCATAATTTCTATCAAATAATTAATAATTCATCATTGAAGTGCATCCAGTGTTGGATTAAATAATCTAGAACAGTAATCATTGCGTGGGATAATCCAAACTTCTCAATAGGGAAGGAATTTTACATTTATATCTAAACCAGTGGTGAGGATTATGCATGCTTAAAGCTTACTCTTCACCAGCAGAGCCACACTTGTAATCCATCAAATTAAAATTTCCTCGGATGGATACTTCTAACTGCAGATTCTCCAGTATTGGATCTTTCATAGATTCGCATGCTTGAATCTTCCCCATCGACAAGTTGGGAATCCCACAGTAATTATAATAAGTAGTGTATAGTAGAGAATTGTCAGCAAGGCTTAAGCAAGTGACATTGTTAATCAATTCACATCTTTTTAAAATGAACCATAGTTCAACTTCTATATAGCAGCTCCTTAAGCACTCTTTCCTTCCAGGGCCACCATACCTCAGATTTCTTACGGCACATTGTGTGATGGGGGTCTCCCTGAGCTCTGCTCAGTTCATCAGTGTTCCAGTTAGTTTACTTCAACTTGTGACCTCCAACTGTTCTGCACTACAAACAAGCTTATGGTAACACATCTTGTCTGCTTATTTCTGGCAGAATAAATGATGGTCAAAGGTTCTAAGAAGGGCCTGGTTAAGCCATTCAGGTCTTGGGGTACACTCTGATTATTTTCTGAGCATCCTCATACGGATTGCATTTATCGCCTTCAACCCCACAATAAGACTAAAGACTGCAAGCATTGTTTCCCTTTTTCAGCAAAACATTAAAAGATAGTGGACATGAGGAAAAAGTCTCCCCTAGAGAACCCTAAAAGAAAATTATCTAGACCAAACACCCCAAAAACTCCTTAGAGGCTGAGAAACCTCTGTAAAAGAAGGATTCCTCCTCTTCTTCTAACAAATGATCATATGAAAAACCATGTCCAAGCCTTCAGATTCTTCACTGAGGTAATCTTCTTCGAGAAAAAGAAAGTGTTGACAGACCCATCATCGACAAAATATGCATCAATGAATAAAACATCCATAAGATTGTCGACAGCGACAACAACAAGAACGATGCTTACCACTATCATGACAACGTCTTCATTGACGAATAATGATATCAGCATCCACGATATCATCAGCAACTGTACAGTCGAGGAGTTCAGTAACATTGACAATTGCAGTTTTGTTGACAGAAGACTCATCAAAAGAACCCACCCGGTTTAAACACAAAGGTTAATTGTCAACTATAGCACCATCTACAGACTCATCAATGGTGTAAACTGATATACATGTCACTGAAGAAGGGATTCTGATCTCTATCTGTCCGGGTCAGATCTCACAGAGTAAAGTTTCTCCTCTTCCACCAGCACATCTGCTAGAAGTGGAGGAATCGGACAAGGAAGGCCCTTTTGACCCGGCTTACAGTCCAATCCAACTCCATGTAAAGTGCTAAGAAGATGAGTAATTAGAGCGTGACTTCTCATTCCAGCACAGACCTCAGGTGAAGGCATAATTAATGAGGCTTTTGAAGCGTAATACTCATATGAAGAGAATTACGATGATCACACTTACCACCAGGAACTCTTGAGGCTGGTAACAAAAACATTAATGTTCATAGGAAGAGGGAAGTCAGAATGATCAGACTGATGACATTTTTGAAAAGAGTAACTTCATTTGGAGTCCAATAACTATTATCAATCCATGCACGGGTATCCTTGTACGGTCGAATTTGACCAAAAGTTCAAAACCTGTCAATACAGAATGATCCACCACAAGCAAATTAAAAAAAGGAGGAAGATCAAAAATCCACAAATTTTTATATCCCTTAATTCCAAAATTATTAGTGAACCATAATTGGTTCACACTAATGTCTCTAAATTCTCTTACTAATTCTTAATTTAAGTCAAACAACCAGGTTTGCTGAAAGAGTATAGAACAGCGATGGTCGAAAAGGTCCAAATCCGAATTGCAACTGTTAAAAGAAAATCATATGTTGAAAATAGGAGACCATATTTGTACCCTCCATACCAAGGAGTCCCAACATAGCACCCACTAGACTATCAATCAAAACATGTGGAGACCTAGTCACTTCTCACCTATAGTTAAGTACCATAGTCAGTGCAAAGTACCAGAAATCATAAGAAGTTGTCTCAATATTGACGGATTGTATCTAGAACATGCAAAAATGTAAAAAGCGACAGTGTAGTTATACATTTTAAGGAACGTGATCTAAAATCCCACAGCGCATATTTCATACCGGAATAAGGAATTGGGCAGATAAACAATGGACAGGGGAGAAAAAAAAAGGAAGGGGAGAAAAGGGGAAGGGGAAGAAAAGAGAGAGCGAAGAAAAAGGGAAGCGGTTAACCCACCCTAAAATTATCCAACCCATTTTGAGTATGGCCCTTGGATATAAGAGACATTTATAACATAGAGAACACTGTTGCACAAATAAAGGTTTAAGTTAATTGCAGTCTCCACAAATACGTACTATATATGTCGCAATTACCTCCAAAATAATTGGCCAATATATTCAATAGTCATCAGGATTCACTCCCAGTTTCAGCAAAAAAGGGAACAACCGAAACCCCAAAGAGAAGAACAAGGAGGGGTGGGAGGAGGTCCAAAGGCAGGTCCAGGCAAAGGGCCTGTGAGCAAACCAAACATGGAGGCGAAACCGAAGGAATAATTGCCAAATTGACTAACATTGAAATGAATGACCTTGAATGTGATTCTGATTTGAAAATTGTAAGCTTGTCAAATAAAATTCTTGATAAAGATGAATTGGCTGTATTGAGCAAGGGTCTGAACTTTTGTCCAACTCAGAGTGGGGACTTGACAGAAACCCATATTGACCTTTGCAAGTTTGTAAGATTACTGAAGTTGAAAGATTTTTTCTCACATCAAACTACCAAGACGCTCAACAACACAAGATAACACTACACACTACACACTGATGTACGTAATGTACAACTTTTACTTAATCTGGATGATGATGAGCATTATGATATGGATACCATACAAGATGAACTAAGTATCGAACAGGACTACAGCATGGAAAGATATTTAAAAACCGAAGTCCAAATTTGTTCCCACTTTCAATTATCATCCTGGTATTGATACATTTCATGACAGAGTGACCAATGATCTCTACTAAATGGGTTTGAAATTTGCTCCCTCATACGCCTGCCTCTTTAGGGGGTGGTTCAAGAGGGAGCACGCAAGGCATGGATGTGCCTCCCCCTAGACAGAACTTATTGTGTTCTAGGGGAGATACATAGACGATATTATCGTCTTATGGTCAGGATCTACTGGACAACTGTGTCAGTATACACCTACTTGAATGACAACAACTGTAATGTAAAACTTACAATGACACAGGGTAAGGATAACATCAATTTCTTGGATATAAATTTTTTTGTCAGCGCAGGGGTGGTGCAAAGTACCCTCTACAGAAAAGAGACAGCCTGTAATGCTATACTACATGAGGCAAGTGTGCACCCTCATACAGTAATCAACAACATCCCTTATGGAGAGATGACCAGGTTAAGAAGAAACCGTAGCGAGGAAGACACATATGCTAAGAACTTAGATGAAACTAGAAAAAGATTCCTGAAAAGGGGCTATAATAGAAACGTCATTAACAAGGCAGTCCAAAGGGCTAACAAACTGAAGAGGGAGGACACACTACTTACTAGACCGAAGATCAAAAAGTACGAAAAGAATGAAGAAGTTACTGTCAGGATTGTCACACAATACAACCTGAACAGAAATAGTGTCTACAAGATTTTGAAGAAAAATTGGGATATCCTGAGGGACATCCCTGGACCTGCAAACACCCTGTCAGACAGACCTTTGGTAACCTACCGAAAAGGTAGGTCACTACGGGACACATTATGTACTAGTCATGTAACAACTCCTCGTGACACCTGGCTACCACCTAAACCAAAGGGTTTCTTTACCTGTGGGTCTTGCAACATTTGTCCCTTCGGCATGAACAAAATCACTGACTTTGTGTACAATTCCCCCCAAAAATACAGGATCAACAATTATATCAATTGCAATACTACACATGTAATTTACGTGTTAGGTTGCAAATGTGGTATGATTTATGTGGGCAGTACGGTGCGTCCCCTAAAGGCTAGTATCCAAGAACATCGAAGAGCCATCCTTAATAAGGATGGCCGCTATCCTGTGAGCGTACACTATAATGGCACACACCCTGAAGATTTATCATTCTGGTTTCATGGGATTGACCATGTCCCACTGGACAGCAGGTGTGGTGATCGTGAACTGCTAGTCAGACAGAGAGAAGCTAAATGGATATGCCTCTTGAAAGCCACCCAGATAGGCCACAATACTGATAGGGAACTCCACAATTTTCTTGGCTAGCATGATCTTCCAACGTAGCTGCTGTGTGGTTCTATTGTTATCTATATGAAAATTCGGTGGATATTAGTAAGGACTTATTATTTTGGCTTTAGTTGTGTTGTTTCTTCTGACATTTACCATTTAAGAGATGACCCTTGTGAATATATGTGATTTGTCCGAGTGCTTACAATATAATGATTCTTATGTGTTATTGATTCATATTCTTTTCACTCATCTTGCTATTACTTTTTACTTTTTCTCTGTTCCCACCTTAAATAACGACTATTCTATAGTGATTTTAAAACGAGGGTGGCTCTTTTACATTTTGGTAGCACCCTTGGATGATATTAGTGTATGCATCGATAATATGGGCTATTCGATGTTCAAGACTCTATGCTTCGGCGTCATAATTTTGTGACTAATGGAGAGTCCTTTTTATTACTCCAACTGATGAATTTGTGGCGCGTGGGATGCGTTTATAACCTACTTTCAGAATATTCCTACTTTGATTGAAACAGATTGGTAAGAGCAATATTGACTACTGTATGTTTGCGATGTCGTCTCACTGTACTTTAATTAAGACGAGGACCACTTGGTAATAGCCGACTCATTACATATGGAACCAAGTTTTATGCTTTATCAATTTTTACTGAATAAACATATAACCGTGACTCCGGTCACTGGTATTTCTATATGGATTGTGACTGAATGGCTCCACTGTAAGATGGCCGCCCTTCTGAGCTAACCAATGCCTTGACCTTAACACTGGGAACGTTTGCGTTGTCACGTGATACACAACCCACAGTGAGGACGTATGCGCTTGATTACTCTTTTCCTTTAAAAATGGCGGAAGACCCCAGTGCTCGTTCTTGCTGTGTTCCGGAGGAACATAGTGAGTGCACCCCATTACAGGTACGATGACAACATCGAATAGTCTCTGGGGGCCTTGTCTCTCTGGGGGGCTCCACTTATCTTTAAGGGTTTGTTTACGAACACTTGATTTTTATTTAACTATAGGTGCTGAGTACTTTTCTCATCCTTACCACGGATGACATACCTGGTGGATTACAGGTACGATGACAACGTCGAACAGCTTCTGGGGGAACATAGACAAGTAATGATTCACGAACTAATTATCCATTATGTCGTATGTGTAAATTAATGTGTGTGTGTTAATACTGTCATATCAAGTCCTGTGTTGTTTTTCTGTGTGAATTCATGTCACAGACCACCACTTGTGTTTATCATTCTTCTAGGTACAATCACTGGAACTTGCGAGTTTACATGCACCAATATGGAGCAAACAACCACCCATATTTTGCGTGCAGCATGAAGGAAGAATTGTGTACCCCCACTCTGATGAGAGGGGGTTTTTATCTCTAATGTTTTTTCCTTATTATATTACAGATATACTGCGAGAACTAGGAATCGTATGTATTTTTACGCATGCTTTTATTAGTAGCGGCGTTCAATTTTTCTTTATCCTTAAAAATGTGTTTTCCTATTAGGGTTCAAACAAGAGGGGCAAACACACGGCTGGTCCCTGTGTGGTCCTGAAGAAAAGCTAGGGGAAGCTTGAAACATGTCGACCCAACACTGATCCCATTCTCATTACAGTCTGGTACACAGTGTTCTACCCCATTTTTAACCATACCAACCTAGGAGCAGGAATAAAATTGTTTAGGCCATCTAGCACGGTATTTTTAAATCATTAACATCCACTCCACCTCACACTGCACCACACATAGTCCTTCACAACATAGTGCTCCTACGTAACTTCGCAAGTCGTAGCACGCCCCTTTTCGTAGAGAACTGGGATGGCCCCAATGATGAAGCATGTCACCGTGGGGAAACCCTGGTGAGTGAGGGGTCTCAAGAAAGACATTTTTCTTTCTTTTAGACTTTTTCTGACCACAATGGTCGGTAGCCTAGTCATAAACTAGGTCTTAGAACCCAATACTTTGGGATCTGTATTTCTGTATTACTATTTAGATATATGACTTCAAATATGCAAAATAATGAATCTTGCGGTTGTGTGTTGTTTTAGCAATACATTTTTTGGTGGACAGAATAATGGTTCACATAGACTTACGCTCCCCTAAAACCATATAGACCACACATTAATCCATGTATACAGATGTGACTTTTTAGCACCATTTCCAATGCAAAGGAACACGACAAAACACATTGTAGTCTACAATAAACAATTCAGTTTTAAGCATGTAAATCTATGAAAGATTCAATACTGGAGAAAAAAACAAGTTACCTGTACACTTCGGTTCTCCAATATTTAAATCTTTCATGTATTCACATGTGACCCTCCCTCCTCCTTGATTGGAACTCATTTCATCGAATACCTGCACCCTCAAGCTGAGAAATCAGAGGTATAAGGGCATTGGAGGGGAAGACTGCTTCAGATGCTGCTCTCTGATTGGTCAAACTTTGGTCCTTTTTAAAACGATGTGAACTAGTTACCAATGTCACCTGTTTAAGCTTTGCTGACAATGCTTTACTATAAGTACTGTCAGATGTCCATCTTGACAACATGGAAGATTCAAGCTTGTGAATCTATGAAAGATTTCAATAACGGAGAACTGCAGTGTACAGACAACTTGCTTTTTACTCACCTTTAAAATATCCTCAGGGGTGTCACTGGATTGGAAACATTTAAACAAGCTGCTCCTGTGCACCTAGGTGGCATTGTGTGGCATGGTGCTAACTTTGTTTCACCCTTAAAGTTACAAACGAGGATGCATATAAGTGCCACCTCTGCCCGCTGAAGGCTGTTCATTTTTTCTACCTCTTTCTACGTCCATTCATAGCTTTTTCCTTGTCAGTTCACTGATATATTTTTTTTAATTCTTTTTTCAGCATTAAGGGACTGACCAAACCGATGTCTCTGGCCTGGCAGATACCCATGAATTCTGCCTGTGGTGTTTGGTATCTGATAGAGACTACTAGCCACAGATTCCTACACGTAGAATTATCCCCAGGCGTGAGACTGGATCCGGAAACATTTTGTCACAGCATCCCTGCGCACCAGGGGGGGGTGGCATCACGCCACTCTGCCCACGCGTCGTCCGCGTATGTGACATCAGCGAGGTCACATAAGCCCCACCCCGGCGCTCCTACTTCTGTTTTTTCCTTTTCCGCGTGCAACGCGGATCCGGTCTTTGCTACGGGCCTGTTTGGGGCCCTTTTTTCTCATCATTGTCTCTTCTTTTGGTGGAACAGTGTGCAAATGCCTTCGGGCTTCAAGACTTGCACGTCGTGTGGGCGTCTTATGTCGGCGACGGACCCTCACCTCATTTGTATGTGGTATTAAGGGAAGGATCACAGCACCACTGGTTGTGAGGCATGCCAACAGTTGAAGCCGAAATCGAGGCGGGAGCGCCGGATGAAACTAATCTCGGCGCGTCTCTCCAAGTTGGCTTCCTCCCTTCGTTCAGCCCCGGCAGACAGCTTCAGATACGGCCGTGGTTGTCGTCCTCGCCCTTCTCCGATGTCACATGAGCTTTGCTCCCCGGTGGGTAAATGTTGCAGCTTGTCCCCGGGGGCTGGTGTCAGGACTGCAGGGGGCGTGGGCTTTACGCGGATGATGCGTCCCCACATGTCATCCTATCCACCTTTTCCCGGTGATGGGGTGTCGAGAGTCCAGATGGAGACATAAGCGGCAGCTTTGCAGGCCTTGCTGGCGTCTCCTCCTCCTGGGGCATCAGCGGATCCCTGGCTTGGAGGATGTGGTGCTCTTGGGGTGTGGCCCCTCGGGGGTCCCTTCTTCAGACCACGGCACCTCTGCTTCGCCACAAACTCTCGCGGCAGTCCCTGTGGTGTCACGGAAGGTCGCCGGGGCTGGGGTTGCATCCAAGAGCCCTGCTCAGCCCTCTGGACAGGCGAGAGCCTTGTCCACTGCTGAGCTGATGCCGCCACTGTGCCAGCGCCTTCTGCTCCGGGCGGCACCACAGGGGTCGGTGACCTCTCCTCGTCTTGCTCTGGGTCGAGGCTGGGTGGAGACTCCTCGTCCCTCTCTGGACCCCTCTCATCCCTCCCCGCAGGCGGCTGCCTCGTCAGAGGTTGAATCATCCCTGGCGCCCAGCAGCATGGGTCATCGGGCCACCTCTGCCACATTCTGGGCCCAGGCTGGCGGAGGGCTTCGTGTCACTCCCCTGGTGCTTCTCGTTCCTCCACGAAGGCAGCTGCCTCGGTGGAGGATGAGTCGGCATTGTTCCGGCGCCACCCCTTGGCCAGTGCGGCTCCACTCTGGTCCCCTGCGCTGTGTGACTTGGAGGAGCCCTATCCGGTGTCTCCCTCGGCACCGGATGGTGTTGACATCCTGCCTCAGGCGGCGGACTCTACAACTCCACACAGAGGTCGTGCCGTGGATTCGTCATCGAACGCTCCCTCTTCTCCAGAGGCTGGCTGCATATTGGTGTCGTCCTCCCCGGAGACTGGCCGCCGTGTAGTTTCTTTTTTATCGCGTCATCGAAGGGTGGCTCTTCACCATTTCTGAGGCCGAGGTGTTTATCAGCGGAGTGGCAGGTCCCCCATTCTTTGGTTCCTGCTGACTTCCAGGTCTGGCCTTTGCCCGTCCCGCTTGGATTCGGGGACGGCCACCTTAGTTTGCAGCCGTCGCCCACGGAGGAGCTGCTTCCTCCACCGCGGGGCCCAACAGAGGCGGGTGCGGCCTTTGCTCATGCGGTGTCCACGGCTGTGGGCTTGCTGAGCATGCTTGACCCGATTGCTCATTTCCCGGCGAACTATCTCTTGGAGTTTCTCCACCAGGGCTTCGGTGGGAGGGAGATCTTACTTCCCTTCGAGGGTTTGCTCCTTTCTTCCCTGATGGAGGCTTGGAGGCGTCCCGCCTCAGGGGATCCAGTGCATTAACACCTTATGCACCGGCACCTTCCGGTGCCGCGTGACCCGGCGTGTCTTTCCCTCCACCTCTCTGCTGCTAGTCCACTTTTGCGGACGGCTTTTCCCTCCCTGACGCCACTGTTGACTCTGCCGTCCTGGGAGGCCTGCTGGCTGGACTCTTGGGGGTGCAACATCTTCGCCTCCCCCAGCGCTGCCCTGCGGGTCCTTAACACCTTATATGTATTGGCTAGGGCTTTCTCTTGTTTGTGGGACTTGGCTGAGTCTCTAGGATCCGCAGCTTTGCAAGAGACTGTTCAGGTGGGTTTACGGCATCATGCGTTGGATGGCCCAGAGCTGGCAGCGTTTATTCTCCGCTTCACTCTGGACATCTCGGAGGTGCCGGTCCGGGCCATGGCTTCCTCAGTCACCCTCCGTTGCCATGGTTGGCTTCGGGACAGCATGTTCCCTGAGAATATTCAGGAGCGGCTCATTGATCTTCCATTTGATGGCAGCCTGTTGTTCCATGCCCCGGCTCACTCCGCCATCCAACGGACCCTGGCAGTCTTTCGTCGTCCTCCTCCTCCTCCTCTGCCTTATCCCACTCCTCCTCCTTCCCCTCCTCAGTGACTACTGAGTAAAGCTGGTTCTGGGCTTCTTGGTCCGGTTGCCTTTGCTGTAGATTGTGTTTTCTGGCCATTGAGTTCAGCTTGCTGGGACTTTGGCATTGTTGGCTGCTGGACGGGCCCTTGTTGACTATGTGTGTTTTTGCTGGAGTTGTTACACAGACTTGGCCATGAGAATAGGCCTTCTGTTTTTCTTTGGGCTGCTTGTCAAGCCTTCCACTGGGATGTTTTTCCACGTGACTCTTTTGTTTTTTTCCTCTGCTGCGGAAGTTCTTCCAAAGAGGCTTCCCATGTCTTGGGACTTACCGTACCCAAGTGGGGTAGTGGTAGCTGTTATATAGCTAAGCTGTGCTGGGGAGTGCTGGTCGCCTTTGGGTGCCTGTTCTCCATGGTGTTTCGGTATATTGCTATTGCTTCTTGAAGTTGTGTGAGTGGCCCCTTGTGGTGGTGTGTCCCGGCATTTCCTCTCCTTCCTGTTCTTCTTCTGAGAGCTGGGATGCTTCTGTGTCTTCTTGCTTCTGGCGGCTTATGGCTTAGGTGCCGTACTGGCTGGCCTGCTGCCTTCCCTCTGGGTGGGCTTGCCCTCTTTCCCTTGGGCTCTCCAGGCTTCTTCTTTTTCTTCTTGTTCCTCTGCCTGTCCTGGCATTGGATGGAAGCTCTGTTTCCTTGGGGGTGGAGTGAGGTGCTTCGGCCTCTCCGGCCTTGCCCTTGGTTCCTCTGTTTTGAGTGTACGGGCCTCTTCAGTCTTCCTTCCTCCTCCTACATCCCTCTTGGGGTTGCTGGTGTTCGACTTGACTTGTGGCGGTCCTCTTGCCTGGAAGGGACGAGGTTACTTCCCTGGTCCGCAGGTCTGGTTCCCTGTGGGACCCTCTGTCCTGTCCAGACTGGTGGGGTCCTTTCGCAGACCCTCCTTCCCTGTGGGTATTGCTAGGGTATCTATTCTACGTGAAGGAATCTGCGGCTAGTAGTCTCTATCAGATGTACGAGTTACTTACCTTCGGTGGCAAGTGGTGAGTCTTTTGGAACGGGGCTCGGCCACCTGCTGCTAGACAGTATGGAGGAGGGAGAATATTTACTCACCTATCCTAGCTTGCATTTAACTGCCTTTCCTCATTAATTAAAAAAAAAACACCTTTTACTGTTTGTGTCCTTGCTGAATTACGAGCACTGTTCACCTGGTTTTAAATTGCTTACTTGCACAAATGAAGCTTTGAAGCGCCCAGCTACATTGAGACTTGTCTTCCGCCCCGGTCCACCACAGGGACGTGCTGTTTGAGTGGAAGGTGGGGCTGACAACACCTGACTCACGCATAGCATTTCTGACCAAAAAGGGGGCGGAGCTGCATTTCCCCTTGCCCTCTTAGATCGATGTGCCAGTGTGCGCGCAGTGGAGCGTGGTGAGTCTTTTGGAACGGGACTCGGCCACCTGCTGCTAGACAGTACGGAGGAGGGGGGAATATTTACTCACCTATCCAAGCCAGTTTTTAACTGTCTTTCCTCATTCTTTTTTTTAAAAACCCACCTTTTACTGTGTGTGTGCTTGCTGAATTACGAGCACTGTTCACCTGGTTTTAAATTGCGTACTTGCACAAATGAAGCGTTGAAGCGCCCAGCTACATTTAGACTTGTCTTCCGCCTCAGTCCACCGCAGCAATGTGCTGTTTGAGTGGAGGGTGGGGCTGACAACACCTGACTCTCGCATACCATTTCTGGCCAAAATGGGGGCGGATCTGTACTTCCGCTTGCCCTCTTAGATCGATGAGCCAGCGTGCGCACAGTGGACGTGCCTAAGGCAACCCATTGCGCTACTCAAGAGAAACACTTCTTGGGTTATCCACCGATACTGCATGTAAACCAATCTCTGATAGTATCGTAGGATTCTTCTCCTGTTTACAGTGCAAATGGAGCAGTCTAACCCCGCTCGAGCAACATCAAGGAGAAAAGGATAATCATAGTGAGCTTAACTGTATCTATTTCAATGCCAGGTCAGTGCCGAAACACGCACTGGAGATCTGGGAAACTGTTAAGGAGACACACCCAGACCTGGTCTTTATCACCGAGACATGGCTTAGTGAGAGGAACTTACCAGACATCCAAATACCCTGCCCCCGAGTATAAAATGCTCAGACTAGATAGAATCGGACGGAAGGGTGGGGGGCTAGCAATCTTATTCAAAGGTTATATCACCTGCTCCCTCACCACATTAGCCCAAACGGGAGAGTATGAATTACTGGCCATTCGAATTATCTATCAGGAACCACATAATACTTGGAGGAGCTTTGATCTACAATCCCCCTGGCTATCAGGCAGATTTTAGCACCAAACTGCTCACGGACCTATTGCTCGCATGTATAAATTACAAAAACTATTTGGTTATTGGAGACTTTAATGTTCATTATAAAATAACAGATAACGCAGCAACAAGTCACCTTGAAAATGATATGTTTATCCTTCACCTAAAACAATGGATTAAGGGACCTACACACATTGCAGGGCACACACTAGATCTTCTGTTCTCTAACATAGAAAACATTTTAGTTAAAGAGACTAAGGCAGTCACATGGACTGATCATTCATTGATTAGCTTTACTCTCTCCTCACAGGAGAAATCAGCAAGGGTCACCAAATGCCTGCACAAAACTATAGAGCTTGGAAACTGGTATTCCCTGTCTCATTCCACAAACATTTTTCTCTCAGTAACCTAGCAAGTGTGGAGAAACAATCCCCCACCAGAGGTGCACTGCTTCTTGAAACAGAGATTACTAAAACATTAGCCCAATTCACACCGAAAACCAAATTCAAACCCAAGAAAACAGTATCTGAAAAATGGTATACGGCAGATCTCAAGAAGCTTAAAAAAAGAGCGTAAAACATTGGAACACAAGTTGCGGTTGTCCAGGCTGGACTCGGACAAATCAGAGTACAAAACTCAACTCAGGGGCTATACACACACAATAAAGAAGACAAAAAAAGGCATATTTTACACAACGGATTAATGAGAACACAAATTCAGCAAAAGAACTCGATAAAATAGTACGCGAACTCTGCAAGCCAACATGTATGTCCCAAACTCTGCCCCCCTCAGCAGATTATGAAAAATTCGTAATTTCTACACAGATAAAATAGATATGATCTATTCATCATTTAACAGCATCACCCCAGAAAATCCCATCAAGTGGGAAAATACTGACCCTCACCCAGACAGCCCTGCACATCTAGATAGCTTTGCCCCTTTTACAGAAAACGAAATTGCCACAGCAATGGGGGAAGTCAAATCTGGATCTGCTCTTGACCCATGTCTGCACTTTATTTTTGCACAACTCACGCCTATTCTGTGCCCTTACATTACACAGCTACTTAACCAATCTCTGCAGACAGTGGCATTTCCAGAGGTCTGAAAGCAAGCCTTATTAACCCCATTACCTAAAAAGGTAGGATCTGATGTCAACAATCCAGCTAACTATAGGCCAATCTCACAACTTCCATACCTCTCCAAGGTCCTGGAGAAACTTGTCAATAGACAGATAGTCAACTATCTAGAATCAAACGAGCTGCGGGACCCCACTCAAACAGAATTCAGGGCCACCAACAGCACTGAAGCAACCCTCCTGGCTGTCCTAGACAATATAAAATCACTGTTGGACCAGGAAAAGGTGGTAGCCCTGATCCTGTTGGACTTGTCGGGAGCGTTCCACACGGTCTCTCAACCAACTTCTCCTGGAAATACTACACAAAAAAGGGATACATGCTAAAGCCCTGAAGTGGTTGAGCTCATTCCTATGTAACAGAACTCAAACTGTACAGCTAGGGACCTTTACATCCACCCCAAACATTTTTAAGTGTGGCATCCCGCAGGGAGCATCCCTAAACCTCACTTTATTTAATACCTATGTTTCATCCATGGCAAAGATTGGCACGAAATCGGGCTTTGGAATGTGCTCCTATGCGGACGATACCCAACTGACAATAGCCATTGGAAATCAGCATGATGACACCAGAACCAAACTCAATAATTGTCTTACAGAGATGGCAAACTGGATGTCAGAGCATTTTCTTAAGTTCAATGCTTAGAAATCAAAAATCCTGCTTCTCGGCGATGCCAATCACATCTGGGATTCCACCTGGTGGCCCCACTCTCTGGGCACAGCGCCAGTACCAAAACAGTGCGTCAAAAACCTGGGGATCACCATTGACAACACTTTGTCAATGAAAGACCACGTACGAATCCTGTGTGGTAGAAGTTTTACCACCTTGAAGCCCCTAAAAAGACTATTCCCATGGATCCATCTGGACAACAGGAGAACCATCACGCAGGCGCTGCTGGTCAGTAGGCTGGATTACGGAAATGCACTGTTTGTCGGCATGCCAGACTATCTTTTTAAACGCCTGCAGGTATTGCAGAATGCAGCAGCTAAACTGGTGTGCAAAGAGAGCAGATACAGTTCATCGACAAAATGTCTAAAACAGCTCCACTGACTACCTATGCGCCAAAGAGCGTGTTTTAAACTCCCAGGACACGCCCATCAGGCACTCCATCACACAGGCCCCAAGATTCTCCAGAATCAAATCAAATTCTATACGCCACCTAGATGCCTACGGTCACGCTCCTTAGCACTAGCGGAGACTAAAAGAATCAATAGGAGCAGGACAGGTGGACATTCTTTTTCACACCTTGCAGCATTACACTGGAACAAGCTTCCACTGGAGTTACGACTAACCAACGAATTTGCAGCATTCAGGAAGAAAGTCAAAACATATCTATTTCCCTAACCCCACTGTCGGGCGCTGCCCTATCAATCACAACATACTCCACCACTTCTCGGCTACTCCTAGCGTCGTGATATCCACATGGGATGAATGTCGCGCTTTATAAATAAATAAATAAATAAACAAATAAATAAATAAATAGATGTGTCTGGTAGAGATGATTCTAGCTGCAGATTCCTTCAGGGCCTGCCCTTCCTCCCCGTTTTGCGAGAACCCCTGGGCTGGTCTTTGGTACTCGCCTCCCGGTGGGGGGCTGTGTCTCCTGTGAGTACCTTCTTTTGCTCTTGACGATGGCTCCATCTTGTTGCTGTTCATTCCTCCTCTTTGGTTCTTTGGAAGATGGGGTTGCGGTGCTCCTGTGCCCGCTGCAATGGCTGCTCCAGGTTGGGGAGGTTTGCCTTCACTCTCTGCCCTTCCTTCCCTCCCTTCCTCTTGCTGCTAGGGTCCGGGCCCCTCTGCTTACCTCTGAGTTGGGGTCCTCTGGTCGTGCCTTACACTTGGGGGGTGGTTGCCCTCTATGCTGGGGTGGCTTGGAGGTTGGTGGTTCCTGCCTGTTGGGACTTGCTCCCCTTCCTTGTTTCGGGGTGAGGGTTGTAGACCTGCTACATGTGTCATGGCTTTTACGCAGGTTCCTCGTCTCCGGGGGAGAGGGGGGAGGTTGTCTATGTACTGGCAGGGCAGCTGCTGCGGGCTCTGCTCTGTTCTTCGTTATGTCCCTGCCCTTGGACACTACAGTCTTGCACTGTTCCTTAGGGTGTCTTCCTATTTTTTCATTTTTATATACTCTTAAGCACACTGTTCCCATGCTTCCATAGTTTTTTGTCTGGTGGCTCCGCGTTGTAGTGCAGAAAAGTTCTCTGAAGAAAACTGTCATAGGCGTGCCGGGGTGGGGCTTATGTGACCTCGCTGATGTCACGTACCTGGAGGGCGCTTGGGCGGAGTCGCGTGATGCTGCCCTGCCCTGGCGCGCAGGGATGCTGTGGCAAAAAGTTTGCGGATCTAGTCTCACACCTGGGGATAATTCTATGTGAAGGAATTTGCGGCTAGAATCGTCTCTACCAGATACATTGTTACAAAAAGGTAAGTAACTTGTACTTTTGGTGCATGACTTCAAGTTCCGGAAGGAGACCACCCATATGAATTTGAAGGCTATTCTGGAGCTAGAAGTAAAGCTCGATATTGCTGAATGCCGAGCAAAGCTGTGGAAATCCCGCAACTCCTTGAAGTCAAGGGCCTGGATGTGTTCCTGTTCTCAAGAATGTTCCCACGATAGGTAGTCATCAGTCTTTCTGTAAGGTGAATTTGAAGCAGAAGCACAATGACCAAGTGGGATTCACCTCAATCTTGCCACTCTCAACTTGTGAAGTCACAAGGTTGTCACGATGCTTAGTTGTGTTGCTCTCTGTCCCCCATTAAAGAGCTGATTCCGCAATTGATTCCAATACACCATGGGTTTTTGGGTCCATAAGTGACATCACAACAGATTGAGGCCATGTTGCTAATTTCAATCACCCATCCGGCTCTCTCACTGGTAAGCTTTCGTGTCCTATGGATCAAGAGAGGCTTACAGTGGAGATACTGTGGGCGAGTCTGCCCTCTACGCTCTCTGTGCTCCAGGACCTGCCTTGGGTTCCACTGTGACTGACTTTCAACATGGCACCAAAATCAACCGTGGCACTAACGGCACAGGAAGATGACTCTGTTCCTACATTCTTCTTTGAGATAAAACCATCTCTGCCAGGGTAATGAGACATGCAGTGGAATGTTTGGACTTAAAACTACCCACTATGGAATTCAAAACTAACATACTAAACAAGGTTTTGCTACTAGGATAATTTTTGTTGAAACTATTACTTCTATTTAATGAAGCCCTGACTGACACATTCATGGGTACCTGGTCTAAGCCCTGTCACTGGCCTACAGTGAACAGGAAGGTTGCCAAATGCCGATGGCAGGCGATCCTAATTTTTTGATGCAGACCCCTACACCAGGAGAGTTTTGGAGTCTGAAGCAGTCTTATCCCTCCAGTGCCCCAATACCCTAGATTTCTCAGCTTTCACCAGTAGGTTGAACCCCAATTATTTTCCCATAACTCCTCCTGGGATGTATGTCAGTACAACACGATCTTTTAGATCTCGGTACTTGACAACGCGGGCATTACAACGCAAGCCGTTACAACGACTTGCGTTGGAGGGCGCGGATTTTGGAATATTATAATTTTATATTCCAACACCAGTCCACGTAACAGTAGGGAAGGTGTTGGAATATAAAATTACAACATTCCTTGTCCAACAGCGCCATCCAGCGCAAGTCGTAGTAACGACTTGCGTTGTAATGGCATCGTTGTAAAGGCACTGCGGTGTAAACACCGCGTTGTAAACGATGTTTACCCTCCTCCTGACAGAGTCAAATTGTCTCAAGGCTTTCCTCAGCCACGTTAGCCCTCCAGTCAGTCAATGCCAGTCAATGCCAGCCGTTGCTGGAGAGATATAGTTTCTCCCCTTTCAAGGCTACTCCAGAGGATTTTCATAACACCCATACCATGGCCCACCACACCTATCTGATTCCATATAGGTTTTGGATGAGACTACAAAAGACCTGCAGTGGTGGCTCAATGACAAATAGACCAGTGGCATACCCCTCTCTCCACCCCATCCAAATCTGATGGTGGTGATAGATGCATTGCTGCTGGGATGGGGAGTTTATCTAGGAGAGGTGGAGATCATGGGGCTCTCATTTCCAGTGGGGACCTGCTTCCACATCATCCTGTTGGGGTTGCAGGAGGCTGGTTCGGGTGCTTACGGACAACACCACTGCCATGTGGAACTGCATCAAAGATGGCAGGCTGAGTTCCGGGTCCTGTGACGAGGGCACTTGGTCACTGGAGCAATTAGAGAATCGCAAAATGCAATGTATGTAGGATTTACAAAACATTTTGCGAATCCGACATATTCCTTATTTGCAAATCACAAGTTGAGATTAGTAATTAAGGAATACCTTCCCATTCATTCCTATGGGCTAGGAGGCCCATATGAATGAATGGGAAGACATTCTCAATTTGAGATTACCAATTAGGGAATCGCAAATTGAGAATGCAATTTCAAGATTGCCAAAAGGACACCCTTTGCACCCCTGAAATATGCATGTGTGCACATTTTGGGCATATAGATGCCCTAAGGGCATGTATGTGCGAATGTCTGACATAATATCGACAGACAGAATATCTACATACAAAAATATCGGCACAAAAATATCGAAATCAAAAATATCGGAGTCATATCTTCATAAAGGTAAGTACAAAAATATCGAAAAAATAATATCGTAGTACAAAAATATCAAAATTAAAAATATCGTTTTTTTAAATGTATTAATATTAATGTAAAAATAATTTTAAAATACATATAATTTTACAAATATTAAATAAAAATATTAAAACATAATTAAAAAATTAAAACGAATACATATACATTTAAAATAAATTAAACACTTAATAATTTAATGTAATTTGATTTTTTTTAATTTCATTTAATTGATTTAATTTAAATTTATTTTATTTTTACCCTGTACGCCTGTACCCCAAAAACCCAAAACTGACCCTGAACCCTAAAAATATCCCTGTACCCCAAAAACCCAAAACTGACCCTGAACCCTAAAAATACCCCTTTACCCAAAAACCCAAAACTGACCCTGAACCCTAAAAATACCCCTTTACCCAAAAACTGAAAACTGACCCTGAACCCAAAAAATACCCCTTTACCCAAGAACTGAAAACTGACCCTAAACCTAAAAAATACCCCTTTACCCAAGAACTGAAAACTGACCCTGAACCCTAAAAATACCCCTTTACCCAAAAACTGAAAACTGACCCTGAACCCTAAAAATACCCCTTTACCCAAAAACTGAAAACTGACCCTGAACCCTAAAAATACCCCTTTACCCAAGAACTGAAAACTGACCCTGAACCCTAAAAATACCCCTTTACCCAAAAACCCAAAACTGACCCTGAACCCTAAAAATACCCCTTTACCCAAAAACCAAAAACTGACCCTGAACCCTAAAAATACTCCTTTACCCAAAATTAATTAATATTATTTAATTACCAATTAATTATTAATTAACAATAACAATAAAGTAAATATATTAGCACATTAGCTGTAATTAATTTAATTTAATAATTAATATTCTTTTTTCACAATTAATTAATTAAGAATAACATAAAATTATATATATAAAAAAATTACTCTAATTAATGTAATTAACTAATTAATATTAATTAATTACCAACTAATTAATAATTAAAAATATGTACAAAATTATATTAATTAATTAACTAATTAATATTAATTAATAACCAATTATTATTAATTAAAAATATTTACAAACATATATTAAATAATTATTATTAAATTACGTCCCACCCTATTCCCCTATAAACCCATAACCCGCTACAGAACATATTTATCAATTAATCAATTAATTAAAATTAATTAAAAATTAATTCTCAATTAATTAATTAATAATTCCTACTAATTGATAATTAATTTAACATAATTAAATTACTTCCACCCTATTCCCCTATAAACCCACAACCCGCTACAGTACTAAAAGACAATATTTAATTAAATTACATTAAAAATAAATAATAAAACATAATAAATACAATATAATATACACAAAATTTATTTAAAAATTGATATTAGTAACATCGAAATTATTTATTTCGATATTATTGACATCGATATTTAAAACTTCGATATTACTAATATCATACTAATATCGATATTAAGACTGTCGATATTACTTACCTTCTATATTATGTCCCATCGATATTTAAACTTCGATATAATTGTATATCGAAATTTAAAACTCGATATTTTGTCTGTGTACCGCACATGCGACATATGGCACTTTAAAAAAAATCATAAAGTGCTTTTTTAAAGAAAATCGCAAATTACCACCAACTTGAAGTTGGTGGTAATTTGCAATTCCTTAAGGCCAAAAAGCAAATTACTGGTGCTGTTGTGATAATATCTAGGACCCTAATTAAATATTCCCGATGTATGCCATTATGTGGTTATAACAAAGCATACCCTTATAAAGGCATAAGAATCAAATCTATATTTAGTAATAGCCAATGCAAACCAAATCCGGCAAGGCTACTTCCTTAGACTCCTAGAAAGTACAACGAGTTCTTTCAACAAACCAAACTTCGAGCAACCTGGGAATTCCCTGTGCCTTTGTTTTGATTTGTCCTAGAACCTCTGCGAGCACTAAAAGAACGGCCAGTTCTTAGTGACATCTTTATTGACGTCTTATGTCCAACCTTGCGTCAAACATGGCACCTTCCAGGTATAAATATACCAGCGTTTGCCTTAAGCAACACACGGTGGTGTGGAGCAGAGCGGCTATCTACTTATCCGAAGCCCAGCTGATGCGAGTGCCCAAGGAAGCCGTCCCTCCCATTTGACGCACTGAGAAAGACGCTGTCTTTTTCTCCTGCCGAGAAAATCCAGCTCCAGTGTTTCCAGTCACCCTTGCGGGTTACTGAGAGATCGAGTCCTGAGAGCGAGATACAAGACCTCCTTCATTCTAAAACCAAGGTACGGAGCTGATTAGATCCTTAGAGAATTCTTGAGTCAGACTCTTGTCACAAACTAACTTAACTTAAAACTGCAGCTCATTTACTCCTTCCCACATACTAGGCTTAGGTTAGGTACACCGGGGTAGGCGTAATTTAGAAGCACCAGTTGAGTTTGTTTAGTCAACTTTTATCATTGTATGTAACTGTATATATATTTTATACCTTTTAAGTATCATATGGCTCAGAAACCATATCAATGCTTTTACAGTATTATTTCATAATACTCCTTTTACTGTACGTACTTTACTTTATAACAAGTATTGCAATTGTGGCAATTCACTTCTCTTGAATGAGAAAGAAGACTGCTCAATAAAATAACACCTTTTATAGAAAAACGCCTGTCTCTCTATTTCTCTGCACTCTGGTGAAACTAAGTATGCACAGTTGACTGAGTGAAATAACTATCTATTGTTTTCACACGACTCTGGAGATATACTCCTTATTCTGGGGGAGCAAAGTTGTCATGTTTATGCGGTTGTTAGAAGCTGAATCCCTTCTTGTCTAATCAGGGAAGTTCACTCCTCCCTGTTCATTTGAGAAAGTTTCTAGTGACCTCTGAGCTAGCTGGCAAACCTAATATTAAGTCTAACATATTCAATAGAGACCTAGTCGACCTCAGTCCTACGTCTAAACTATTGTTTATGTTATTCCAATGCGCAGAGCCTATTGGGAAAATAGGAACTACACTACAGTGCTTCCAGAATTGCATTTAAGGAATCACAATTTGTAATTCCTTAATTGCATTAGCAAAATAGAGAATCGCAAATTTTGCAATTGCCTGTTTTATGATGGCCTTTTGGGATGATACATTGTCAGGGGGTTCTTACCTGCCACGACTCTGCTACTGATGTTTGTCCTTCTTCGTTTCCGCCTCGGCGCTCACAGGATGTTCGTACACCTTCCACGGCCGCCTGGGCTTACCCGGAGGCGGGACCTTCATCAGTGACGTCATCCCCTGAGGTCCAATCATCGCCTACGGCGGCGCTGATAACGCGAGATTTCGAACAGAAGGGCACGAATGCCGGAGCAGCACAGGAAGCATCGGACGTCTTCGCCGCTGGACGGAAGGAACCCGGAACCGGATTGCTGAGGGAGACCGAAGCAGGAGACGAGGAGAAACCGCCAGCAGTACAGCCAGGAGGCCAACGGAACCACGCACCGCCCAGCCACACTTCACCTGGAGAAGTGTGGCACCGCAAGGTACGGGCTCGTATACGGGGGCTCTTTCAGTCAGAGGGAGGGAACGGGTAGAGGGCGGCTGGGTGGATAAGGGACGGGAGCGCTTAGAGAGCCGCCCCCATTTAAGGAAACACAACAACTGGTGATGGTCCCTGGTGATCCCCCTCACGTCCTTTCCCCGCCCCTCACTTGTGTCAGATAGATAGCGCAGTCCAGTAATGTGGCGTATTCTTTCTTTCTTTCCATTTCCGCACAACGCCCCTTGCGAGTGAGAAGACCTTTCGACTGATGTCCAACTCGGGAGTCCTGGTGGAACAGAAGAAAGACCTATACGTCGGCCTACAGTCCTTTTCTACCGTTGTTACTTTAATAAACCCCCAGTACCACTATACCTTACTTTGTGACTTTGCCTCTTTGCTCGCTACCCTAGCAACAGCAACCCTTACAAGTGGTGCCGTGACTCGGATCCCCCTCTGAACCGTCCTCTGATACAAGATGGAAGCCCTAATACAGCAAATGAAAGAGGCCCAGGACAAACTCGAGTGGGCAATAGGCCAAACCGCTACTCAGGCTGACACTGACCGCACAACATTTTCCAACGCCATACAGGCTCAAGTCGATAACCTTGTGAAATTGGCTGAGGGACAGAACCAACTCATGACTGTGTTGGGTCAAGGTAGAACGAATGCCCCCGGTACCGTTGTCCCTCTACAAAAGTTCACCCCGGGTGATGACCCTTTGGCTTTCTTCCTTAATTTTGAAAGGGCTGCCAGGGCCAATACTTGGCCGGGGGATAGGTGGCCATTCTATCTTGCACCCCTGCTAACAGGCGAAGCCCAATCCGCTTACCAAATGATCAATAGAGATGGCACCGCAGTGTATGCCGTTGTAAAGAAATATATCTCGGACCGGTTGGGTGTAGACGAAGAAACTCACAGACTTAAATTCCGACAGGAACGCGGAACCCCTGGGGATCTTCCTAAGACTCTGTTTTACAAACTAAAAGCAGCCGCAGACCTTTGGTTGAAACCACAGGAAGGGAACATAGACGATGTGATGAATAAAATATACCTTGAACAGTTTCTAGAGGCACTCCCCTACGGTACGCAACGGTGGTTGAAACAACACGCAGGACTAACTCTAGAACATGCCATTGAAAGGGCCACTTCTTATGCCCGTGCCCAGGGACGTCCCCCTGTGAAAGAACCAGAAAAACCTCTGAAACCATTACCAGGGAGGGTCGAGAAAAAGTATGCAAAGCCTCTGTTTGAACCTCCGCGCCCACGTTTTCCCAAACCGGAGGTACAACCTAATCCTGGTCCTCAATGTTATGATTGTGGAGAGTGGGGACATATAGCGAGGTTTTGCAGAAAAAAACTGAAAGAGAGTGATGAAGAACCCATGGACGTCAGTTACGCTCCATATTCCCTTCTGTTTGCAGAGGAAACTGGACCGGTGTTTTACGTGAGTGTAACCATACACGGGAAAGTAGTAAGGGCATTACTAGATTCCGGGTGCAGACACTCGGTCGTACGACAAGAACTGGTACCTCCCTCATGTTTAATGGGTGGAAAAACTGTACATATACAATGTGTTCATGGGGACGTTAGGGAGTATCCCCTGGCCACCCTTAGTCTATGTACCGCTGCAGGAACTGTAACGGAAGTAGTCGTGGGGGTTATGCCTACTCTACCGGAGCCCGTGATCATAGGCACCGATAACCTGGGGTTTTCTGCTCTGTTAAAGGATGCCTTGCAGACGGATCCACGTAATGCACTGCTTGTTCCTGAGCCCTGGGCTAGAGATACACACTTTAGAACAGCACAGTTGAATGACGCTACACTTGCCAACGCTTGGCAAATTCCCCGCTCCGGTCAGGATCCTTCGCTGAGGACATTCCCCACCTTTATTGAGAAAAACAAGTTATTGTACAGGTTAGCCAAGCCCGATGACACCCCACAACTCTTAGTTCCTGTCGACTTTAGAGACCAGATACTTTTTTTTGCACATGCCCATTTACTGGCAGGTCATTCAGGGGCAGAAAAGACAGGACAGGCCATCCTAAAGCATTTCTTTTGGCCTGGAGTGTACGCACAGATACAGCGTTATTGTCAGGAGTGTCAGATTTGCCAGCGTAGAAATCCTTATGTTCCCCCACCGGTTCCTCTGAACCCCCTACCCATCATCGGGAAGCCGTTTGACAGGGTAGGAATGGACCTTATTGGTCCATTGCCAAAATCAACAAGAGGACATTTGTATGCCCTGGTCTTAGTGGACTATGCCACTCGATACCCCAAAGCATTCCCTCTCAGAGCAGCCACTTCTACAGCCATTGCTCAGAAGTTGGTGGAAGTCTTTTCCCGAATGGGCTTTCCTCGCGAAATTATTACAGATCAAGGAACCCCATTCGTATCACGTTTAATGGTCCAAGTCTGTAAACAACTAGGAGTCAAGCACATTAAAACCTCTGTATACCATCCCCAGACAGATGGCCTAGTTGAGAGGTATAATGGTAGCCTAAAACTCACACTGAAAAAGCTTTTGTCCGAGGATGGTAAGAATTGGGACCAGTTGTTGCCTTTGGCCCTCTTTGTTCTCCGAAGTCAAAAACAAGCTAGTCTGGGTACATCTCCTTTCGAATTGCTCTTTGGTCGTGCTCCCAGGACATTATTAGAGATTACGAAGGACAGTTGGGAAAAGGAGGGAGCCCAAGAGGCAGAGGCCCTCTTGGACTATACACGACAACTTCAGACTAGGCTCCATAAACTAAGGACGCTGGCCCATGAGCATCTCGCTGTAGCCCAGAAGAAACAAAAGACATTTTACGACAAAGGGAAAAAATGGAGGGAATTGGATGTGGGCGACTGGGCTTTAGTGTTATTGCCATCCTCTACACACAAGCTCAGGAAAGAATGGCAAGGACCTTTTGAGGTTCTCCGAAAAATAGGAAAGACCACCTATGTATTACGTGTAAAAGGGAATAAGACTCAAATGTATCACATTAACCTGCTAAAAAAATGGTTGGGAAAACCTCCCCAATCGGTACAAACAGTCGAGACCTTACCTCATACGGTGCACAACACTCCTATCAACCCAGAAATAACGGAGGCTCAAAGAGAAGAGATTCTGACCCTACTTCTCCGTTATAAGGATGTTTTTTCTGACCAGCCCGGGAAAACCAACATAGCGGTTCACACCATTCCCACTCCACACGGTACTGTAGTAAAACAAAAACCGTATAGGATCCTTGAGGCCAGAAGACAAGCCTTTCAGGACGAAATCAACCAGATGTTACGTTCTGGAGTGATTGTGCTCTCTAAAAGCAACTGGTGTTCTCCGGTTGTACTTGTTCCCAAACCGGATGGCAGTATCCGTTTTTGCATTGACTTTAGAGCTGTCAATAGGGTCTCAAAACAGGATGCTTATCCACTGCCTCGCGTAGATGAACTACTGGAGCGTCTTGGTGAGGCACAATATATTACTACTATTGATCTCACCAAGGGGTATTGGCAGATTCCCCTACACCCAGCAGACCAAGAGAAGACAGCTTTCTCCACCCCCTCAGGCCATTTTCAATTTACTGTTCTTCCTTTTGGCCTACATGGAGCTCCGGCCACGTTCCAGCAAGCAATGGATACAGTCCTGTCCTCCCACCAGCAGTATTCTTCCGCTTACTTGGATGACATTGTCGTCTTTAGTTAAACGTGGGAAGATCACAAAGTGCATCTCGAGAAAATCCTCTGTAGTCTACGCACCACAGGCTTCCACATTAATGCCAAGAAAACCAGAGTGGCCTTCAAAAAGGTGAAGTACCTGGGGTACGTTTTGGGAAATGGACTGATCGAACCCCAGACAGAGAAAGTGAAGGCTATCCTAGAACTTCCCTATCCCAAAACCAAAAGGGAGTTGAGGGCTTTGTTAGGATTAGTGGGGTACTACAGACGGTTCATTCCACAGTTTGCAGAAATAGCCAGTCCTCTCACGGACTTGTTGAAGAAATCACAGTCGTCCCCAAGATTGCCAGCCCCTGGTCCTAAAGAAACCAAAGCTTTCCAGGCGTTGCAAACTATCCTTACCACTTCGCCTGTTCTGGTTTCACCGAACTATAGGAAACCTTTCATTCTTCAGACTGATGCCTCCGGGGTGGGTATTGGGGCGGTCCTTTCCCAGGAAGACTCTGATGGATTGGAAAGGCCGGTTCTTTTCATCAGTCGTAAACTCTTCCCCAGAGAACAGGCTTACTCCACCATTGAGAAAGAATGTTTGGCTGTCCGCTGGAGTGTGGACAAGCTCCGGTACTATCTGGAGGGTCGTCCTTTTGTCCTGTATACAGACCATGCCCCTTTGACATGGCTGCAGCGCAACCGTGGCCACAATGACCGCTTCCTTCGCTGGTTTCTTGCTCTCCAGCCCTTCCAGATTGAAGTTCGACATCGCAAGGGTCTTGACCAGGGCAATGCTGACTTCCTGTCCCGGTTTCCTCTTTCCCCCGATCGGGGAAATCCTGGGGGGGGGATGTGTCAGGGGGTTCCTACCTGCCACGACTCTGCTACTGATGTTTGTCCTTCTTCGTTTCCGCCTCGGCGCTCACAGGATGTTCGTACACCTTCCAGGGCCGCCTGGGCTTACCCGGAGACGGGACCTTCATCAGTGACGTCATCCCCTGAGGTCCAATCATTGCCTACGGCGGCGCTGATAACGCGAGATTTCGAACAGAAGGGCGCAAACGCCGGAGCAGCACAGGAAGCATCGGACGTCTTCGCCGCTGGACGGAAGGAAACCGGAACCGGATTGCTGAGGGAGACCGAAGCAGGAGACGAGGAGAAACCGCCAGCAGTACAGCCAGGAGGCCAACGGAACCACGCACCGCCCAGCCACACTTCACCTGGAGAAGTGTGGCACCGCAAGGTACGGGCTCGTATACGGGGGCTCTTTCAGTCAGAGGGAGGGAACGGGTAGAGGGCGGCTGGGTGGATAAGGGACGGGAGCGCTTAAAGTGCCGCCCCCATTTAAGGAAACACAACAACCGGTGATGGTCCCTGGTGATCCCCCTCACGTCCTTTCCCCGCCCCTCACTTGTGTCAGATAAATAGCGCAGTCCAGTAATGTGGCGTATTCTTTCTTTCTTTCCATTTCCGCACAACGCCCCTTGCGAGTGAGAAGACCTTTCGACTGATGTCCAACTCGGGAGTCCTGGTGGAACAGAAGAAAGACCTATACGTCGGCCTACAGTCCTTTTCTACTGTTGTTACTTTAATAAACCCCCAGTACCACTATACCTTACTTTGTGACTTTGCCTCTTTGCTCGCTACCCTTGCAACAGCAACCCTTACATACATCCCAAAAGGCTTTTTCCAATTCGCAAACGGGCTGATTCTGAGAATCTCCCCATTTGCAAAGGAAAAAAAGGCTTTATACACATGGCCCAATGTGATGCCACAGTGGGATATTAATTTGGTCCTTACTTCCCTCATGTGATTGTGCACCCATGCACAGTAGTCCTTTGCGTATTCTGACTGTGTTCCTAGTCTCAGTGACCTAGCTGGCAAACCTAAAATTAAGTCTAACATATTCAATAGAGACCTAGTCGACCTCAGTCCTACGTCTAAACTATTGTTTATGTTATTCCAATGCGCAGAGCCTATTGGGAAAATAGGAACTACACTACATGGCGCCCAACGTTTGGTAAGGCGATAATCTAACGCAAGATACTAGAGTAACTCAGTCGTGCTTTTTCACAGAGACCCCTTTTTCCCATAAAATACTCCAATAGACGTCTGGAGTGGGTAAAAGGTTAATATCCGCCGAAACTTAGTAGGATGAGAATCCTATGTATTAGTTTACGGTATAGTCAACGTTGAAGGATACAGTGTTCCAAAATATTGTGCACCTAATCTTTGTTTCCTTGAAACTTGATCTGCAAACTTTGGGTCAGTAAAATGGCGGAAAGTAAAGAGGAAAGAGACAGAGATGCTTTGGCAGCTAAACTCTTAGCAGATGACACACTTATCCAAAATGACGATCCGAATGCAATAATCATCCCGGTCAATATAAGAAAAACCATAACTATAAAACTTATAGAAAATGGAGTATCATCAAGAGGTGGTACAGTTGTATTTGTGGTAGAGGCCCATGAGTATCGACAGACAGAGGTATTCTATTCCTGGATAACTTTTCCAGCAGCACATGCTGTGACACAAGAGTTCCACTACTACAAAATACAGAATCTCCCGAGGAATACTCTCCTTTCGAGGAAATTGAAATTCCACTAACATACCAAGAGCACCTGCTCTTGTTTAATGGCTCCCTAAATCATCAAAATCACATTAACAGGCTCGGTCCACCAGGAAGACCAGGAGGCACATGGCCGGTTCTAGCCAGCTGCACACCAAATCCCAACATTGAAAAAATGTCAAGCGAAGAACTCCTAGTTAAAATAAAAGAATTAACAAGAGCATATAGGGATTTAGTTCAATTAACAATTGACGGTACAACCTACCGACTAAATACACTAAATACACTAAATAACAATCCTGAAAAACTTTTATTAAAAATAATCTTAATTCTCAAAAGAAAAAGTGGGAGGGTAATAAACAAACCACTCCCAGAGAAAAACAGTTTCAGTCCAGAGGAAGGTCTCCCCAAAGGAGAAATAGATCTCCAGAAGGGGGTGGCAAGTCTCCCCAAAGGGAGCCCTCTGAAAAAAGATACAACCTTAGAAATATGGAAAATTTGAGAAAACCTGAAAGATATCAAGATATTGATACACGTCCCTCTCAATCTTTTCAGACTTCATCAAAGAAATCGAAAAGAAGAGGACGGTCAGAACATAAAGAAGAGCACGTCAAGTCCAAAGACAAAGAACCTGCTCATCAAAGTAATAAATCACAATTTCCCAGAAAGAAACATGCTGAGAATCCTGAGGACACAACTGAATAACGGAGAGTGGGCCCAGACAATGCTAGACAGCGCAGCAGAAGTGAGCATAGCTCGCAAGATCCTGGTGAATCTTCTGGAGACAGTGGACATGAATGAATACATTCAAGTGGAAACTGCAGACACCCGAGTGAGCGTGCCCCATAAACTATATGAAATAGCATTACGTATAGAGGGAGATAAAACAAGGAAAATAAAAGGTCTCTTTTGGGAGAATCTATCTAAAGGTTATGATAACCTTCTAGCAGAAAAAGACTGGCCACCAGAGTTTGTCAGGGAGTGCCCACAAGGCAAAGAAATGATTATGCCTGCCTTCTCAAATCACATTCCAATACATAAAAATACACACTTACTAGAAAATGGGCAGTGGCCCAAGCCCCTGCATTATATAAAAATCATGTAGGATGGGATAAGGATTCTCCTCACCATAGAATCCAGTTAAAAAGTCAACCAACTGCACAGAGGCAGTATCCTGTTAAGCAAGAAGCTAAAAAACAAGTAAAAGAAATTTTAGATCAACTTGAATATCAGGGGCTGATTGAAACATGCACCTCACAAATGAATAGTCCTTTGTTTCCTGTCTCCAAGCCAGATGATTCATATCGTCTAGTTTTGGACTACAGACATCTAAACTCCTGCTGTAAAACTTTTGCAGTACAAAACTCACATAGTGCAGCACTAATGAATAATATTGTGCGCAAAAAATATAAAACGACATTAGATATTTCAAATGGTTTCTTCTGTAAAAACATAGCACCTGATGCAGATATTTGACCGCTTTCTCCAGCATGGGGACCCAAAAACAATTTTGTCGTCTCCCACAGGGATTCAAGAACAGCCCAGGATTATTTTCAGCCAGGGTAACAGAGTTACTACAAATGTATGATGATGAGGCATTATCCTATGTCGATGACATCTATCTTACAGAAGATGACCTGGAGACACACTTGAAAAGAGTGAACACCATAATACTTGGGTTCGCAGCTGAAGGGTACAAATTTAACTTCAAAAAATCACGAATTGCCCATCTAACTGTCCTATTTTTAGGATATGAATTATCAAGTGAAGGCAAAAGCCTGGCAGACAACTTCTTAGAGAAGTGTGCAGTACTCCAAGCTCCAAAAACGCTGAAAAACTTACTATCAATACTAGGTTTCCTGAATTTCAGAAGAACATACATCCTAAATTATGCAGAGAGGGTTAAACCTCTCTACGAACTAATAAAACCTGATTTTAAACCAATTAATTGGACTCAAACACACACAGAAATTTTAAGATCATTACAGACAGATATGTTAACTAAAACAAAACTGCAAACACGCGCAAATGAACGCAACCTTGTAATCCGAGTCATCCCAGGAAGATGCGGATTCACATACCTGACCTCTAATGAGGGAGACACGGTACCAATAGCTTACAAATCACATTTGTACACACAAGCTGAAATGAAATTCAGTTCAACTGAAAAAATTCTAACTGCGGTTCAAACTTCTGTAGCAAAAGAAAGAGCCCTATCCAGGGAAAAAGGATATCTGTTTTAACAGCTGTATCGGCCCTTGAGGCAGTAACAACACCAGGCAATCCTAATGCTAAAGCTCTAGATCCAAAATGCATAAAATGGGAAACTTCTCTTGCAACAGAAAACGTGACACACACATTTGATCCAAAAATGAAAAAATTAGAATATCTGGAATATGAAAATGAATGTCCTCTACCGATCGAAATTCTGCCTCTCGAACAGTACACCTGTGTAATCTACACGAACAGATTTGCACAACACTACGTTGTGGAAAAACAGATTTACAATGCAGCGTGCGCGATTGTTAAAGGTTGCTGGTGCCTAGGTAAATTCAGACCGATGGTCATTAAAACTGAATCACTCAGAAACTGTACAGCTCAGCGAGCTGAAATAAGATCTCTGAAAATGGCGCTTGAAAATGCCGATCGCGAATTCCCCACACTAATAGTGTGCGATTCACATTACTGCGTCCGATCTTACAATAATTCCATGCAGACCTGGATAAAAAATGGTTACAAAGATGAGACAGGTGCCACAATAAAGCATAAAAAACTATGGGAACAGGTAGTTCTTTTGCAGAAAGAACTACAAAAGACTCACGTGATACATACGCAGAGTCTTCAACGTGATGGCGTTCACGTTGCAGGGAATTCATTGGCTGACAAAGCCACAGCGGCAGCTGATAACTCGGCTTCCGTAGCTACAAAAAAGCGTACGAAAAAACAAATTGATGGCGAAACGCTGCTTGCTATAAAAGCCTTAACGGAAGGCAATTATGCGGCGTTACCTCTAAACTATCCACTCGGCAATACATACATAATTGATGCGAACGTCGTTCAGTTTGCTCAAATCCCTGGAGTGGGTGATAGAGTAATTCCAAACACGAACCAGAGAATCTTCTTGATACAAGAAGCACACATGGGATTGGGTCTGAGGCACCAAGAGATCCTGAAATCTCTAATAGAATTACAATCACAATACTGGTGGCCGGGGATGAGCATAGAAATGTATAACTTTGCAATAAATTGTGAGGACTGCAACAGAGATCGCAGTTGTGAGCCGGACCAGACACCAGCCCAGATACCACTATTAGAAAGCATCAGGCTATCTATGCGCAGACGTCCGACTGGACAAATGCGGTCCCATAAAAATGAAGACGAGATTCATTTGGATGTGGCCCCAGCGCTCGGCTGACGCCAGAACTTTTATAAAAGATTTGCGAGTCTTTATCGGCACATACGCAATTGGCATGCTACATTCTGACCAGGGTCCTGCGTTTAGCTCTCGGGCTTACAAGGAGGCAATGGCCAGCATGGGCATTGCATTGCGGTATTCTAGTCCATTCCATCCCGAGGGAAATGCGGTAGTGGAGAGAAAAAAACAGGACATAAAGCAATCTATAACAGCGAGGGTATTAGGTTCGGGTGATGGGTGGGTCAAACATCTAATAAGTGTCCAACGTAGTCTTAATAATTTGCCAAGAAATTCTCTAGGAGGTATCAGTCCGTATGAACTTTTATTTGGTACCAGAATGATCATTCAGGACTTGGATTGTCAAACTTCAGTGGTGCAACAAAAAGCCTTTGATATCAAAGTTCGTTTGGCTGTTTTACAGGACTTAAATGATACAACAAAAAGTCTGAGTAATGAAAAGTTAATGCTAACTACCACTGAAGAAAAACCACCTGTCCCAGCAAGACCTGTCTGGATTCCAAAGATTTGGGATCTGGTCAGAGAAAAGATCGCGGTGAAGAAGGAATTTGGGCCTTCTTACAGAAAAGCAGTACCTGTCTTAGCTGTCAGCGAAACATGATCAGTTGTGCTACCGCCCCATGCTGGTAAAAAGGAGAACCGAGTTGTATCAATCGACCTGGTAAAACCACAATCATGTGGCCAATAATAAGTTGTAGGCCCAGTGGACTCCCAAGAAATAGCAGAAGACAAAATCTTGCTACAATCCAAGAGGTGAAAACTGAGAGATTAATCACATTTGACAAACCTGCAGTGATTAAAAAAGGACTATGCAACAAAGCCATGGAACTTGTGCCTCTTGAAACCCAAATTGCAACAGTTGAAACCCAAATTGCAACAGTTAAACAAAGAAACACCAGTCTACAATGATGTAGCCTCGAACTATACAAATGTAACAAAAGAAAATGCAAAGATCAATGGAAATCCGGAGGCAATCCCACCAATTGACAGAACTGCCTCTGGCTACTTTATCAACTTTGATGACTTTTCCGATGATCCAAGTGAACATGGAGATAAGCCAGCAACAAACACATTCAAAGGAAAAATCACAGAACTCTATCATCAACTCAGAGAAACATATCTAACTTCAAAATGGATTAAATTATGGATTGTGTTAGGCGTACTTTTCCTCCTTCTATGGCTCATCTTGGTTTTAAGTTTGGGTAAATTTATTGATGGAAAATATAGTACAATGGACACAGCAAGCCAGAACATCAACTTGGTCCTGAAACCACACAGATCATCACACATCGAAAAAAGAGAACTGTCATCAGTGAACATCACAGCCATCCCTAAACCTGGTGGTATAGCATGGGAAAAAACTGACTATGAAATTTATGGCCCGGTTGAGCTATTGAAATATCCACACCAATTTAAGATTTCTTTAAGTGACTTTGTATCACCTAGTACTTTCTCTGATGATTGGGATTTCGAAAACATTAATAATATGATGTCAGATTTAGAAATGTCAGCAAAATTTGCAGCACGTGATTATTTACAGGGTTCGTCGAATTAGGAGGAAATGTACTGTTTCAACCACTTCGGGCATTATTATCTGCATAAGTCTGCAAATCCTAGAAATATTTTCAGTTATAATCAATGGGAACATTGTCCAACCCCGCCAAAAGGCAGCTCAAAAACATTTTATGAGAAATTCCCATACTTCTCGGGGTTTAATGTCACTGATCCTGAAACATTATACTTTAAAATGTTAAATAAGACAGGAGTGAAAAACATGTTGGCAAACACTAAACTGATTTATTCTGAAAAATGTTATGAAAAAATGTCTACATTTGGTTCTGAATTCTGGAAAAACAACATTGAGACAAAAACCATTTGGGGTACAAAAGAATGGCAGGTACAAGGTGTAGAAGCATTGTTTAGAGCCTGCATGATCCAAGAACAAATAATGTTCCTAAATGACACAATTCAGCAAACAACCTGTCTTGGTTGAGCCAAGATAAAAGATTTAAACAACCTGTCTATACCAAAGCCAATGCCTGATAGAAACACCACTACAGATGAGGGGTTAGATGTGGCCTATATTTTAAAACAAAACAGAACACTTCCTGATTGGAACAAATGGTTGATCTGGCCCACAGACACTAATAACTGTCATGATAGATTCCTGAACAAAATACAGGGGTTTAAACAGAACAGGCCAGACCCAAGATATTCCCAGAGACAACATCCAGGGACAGTTACAACATACAGTGTAGGAAAACTATGCCTCGACTGGCTACAGAGATCCACACTTCCCGAAATTAAGCAACACTTAACTTTACTTATAGAAGGTGCTGACTTGCGAGATTTCATACTGGGACCTCGCAAACAGCGTCAAAAACGTTTTATATATGCCGGTATATACGCAGCATACAATGAAGCTTGGAAATTAAATCAAATTGAAACTGCTGAAAAAATACGAGAAATTGATTGTATTAATTTGGAAAAAACACTTTCTGTAGTGGACAATGGGTCAACCACTCTCTCCTCCAGAATCTATTCACTGGACACAATTGTATCATCTGCTATTGATATAATAGAACAGGATATGATAATGTTACGACATGGTCAGTCCCAATTGCGTTCTATTGTACACCTAGGCTGGACGTTACAAAACCTCCGTTCAGATCACGTGCCATGGCGTCTAATCAACATAACATCATTATTTTCTATCTTTAACCTTACTGATAGACAAATCTCGTTGGCACAGAAAGGAGCAGACTATACGGTGCTAATCATTGAAAAACTTGAGAGATTACCATTGACAATGTCAGAAAGACCTGTCATTGAATGGATAATACATGGCACCATTACAATCCCGATAACAACTTTTCAGTTTCAATACTGCCAAGAGTATATACCAGCAGGCCTGTATGAAAGGTTGGGTAAAGGATACATCAAATCAGCCTGGAATTTACCTTTTACACATAGATGTTGGAGTGGGGGAAAGAAAGAGGTATTTCTTAGTGGTACAAATTGTAAAACATCACTGAGCGGTACACTCCTATGCGAAGGTATAAACTTGCATGGATCTTGCAAAGGTTCATCAAACAACCTTTCATGCCATCTGCACAGCACCCCAGCTACACAGATAGAGCCATTTTTCAGACATCTTTCCAACGGTAGCTACGTTATATTAAGTGACCACAGCTGTTGTGGAATGATGCCAGGAAAACCCTATCCCGTAAGCGTTACTTCCAGGGTCATTTGTTGTATGCAAGTATTGTATCCAAATAGCAATCCAGACATGGAGGCGGCATTATGACCTTCTGTGAATATTTCTTCTATTCGAATTGATACTTTGAGCATGATGAAGTCTATTCTTTTACAGACAACTGTGCCTTTAACCTCGTCCAAAGAGACGTATGACCTGTAAGCTGCAAGGACAGCGGCAGAGATACATACACTATTATCGACAAATTGCCCCGTGCATTTCCTAGAAATGTTAAGCCAAATTTTAAACATGTCAGATACCAGTGGCATCGCACATGTATTTAAGACAATTTTTTCGGGACTGTTAGCACCCTTTGAAACAGTCCTGGGCACCTTCCCGAATTTTGTGCACTCTCTTTTCGGTGGCCTGCCTCTTATTTTGGGACTCGTAGCAGGAATTTTATTTTGGTTCCTTCTGCTCCGATATGGCAAACCAAGTCACAGAAAAAACCCAGGCTATGATGGAAGAAACGATCCTAGCAATACGATACAGAGACCGTATCACTAAGGTCCTCGGATTGGTCCGGCTAAGAGATCTGAACACAACCTGGTTTCTTTCATTCAGACCGATCTGGCAAAATTGCATCTTACCTGTGCTTCGATGTCTGCTATGCGGAGAAGAATGCATGTTAGACGTCTGTCTTTCACTACCATCAACAGTACCAATGGACGTCGATGCTTCGCTTTGTCCCGTAACGACTCATGCAACGTGTTTTCCCCAGCGGCTACCGATTCTGATGACGGCATTCGTTGAGACTTCACCATTATGATTAGGTGACGGTGAAGTGCGAGATGAAAGCGGCACCACACAGGTACAACCCTCTGTGAACATTGCTGATTTTGACACCGCTGATGGCAATGCATCTCATATATGCACTATTTCTACTTTTTCTGAGTTGGCCCAACTTTCACCTACTGTGGTAGATGCGTTTTTTGCTGGTCAATCTGAGGTAATCTTCTCTCCTAACAACGAGAATAACAATTGAAATAGCAAGCACACAGCGTTCCCTGAACTCTGAATTCGGCCGTCAGCTTTTATAAACAACACTGCTGGAAATACTTGAAACTATTTTTTCCCCTGGGGGGCGCTAGAGGGCGCACGACCTAATGGCCGCACTTCTGTGAGGCTCTGGCTGCCTGGCCAGAATAATCCTTCATTTCTCCGTTTAATCTGCAGATCGACGCCTAAGAACCACGCCGGAGTTTGACCCACCTATGCTGCCGAGCCCGTCCAACTCTGGAGCGGATCTGAGGTCTGGCGCCTGAGATACGACGCCGTGAAATATCCCCGGAGGGCACCGGGGCGGAGAGCTGCTGCAGCGGACTGGACGCCGGCCTACGCGAGGCCGCGGCCTTCCATGAGGCGTCCAGGCCTCGAGGGCGCGGAGAACAGCCCACCGGGTGTGCGGACCACCGAAGGCTCACCGGACATAAACGGAGGTGAGTCACACCAATCTGGCTCCGCTGCGGGGTGAGGAGACGCTGGGAGCCGCATCTGTGCTTCGCTGGAGCAGCGGGCTGCAATCGGCGCCCGCCGCCTGGACCTTGCTCTCGCTGCCCTGCCTCACAGCGCACCTTCCCGCTGAAGACCCGTGGCCCATGCGGACCTCTGCTGCACCCGGGCGTGTCGGCTTGGGGACTGTCGGATGAGCACTAGAGGCCGTTGAGGTGTCTGCATTGCGGATCCTACCGGGGAGTGTTAACTCACCCCTCCCCCCCTCACGCCCATTTGCCGCCCGGGTGCTCCTGCTGCCGGGGCCTCCTTGACCATACCCCGGAGATCTGCTATCAACGCGGGCTTGCTTGCCTGACCCCGGCCCTTGGGGACGGACTACGGAGGGGTTGATCATCGCGCCGGCCCCCCTGCTTACTCCATTGACAAGACACTGTCACGGTTGCCTCTGGGGCACTATATTTGGAACGACCTGCGCGCGGGCTCTGCTCGTGGGGGCTGGCGGGCCGACCACTCTTTCCAACCACTGGGTGCCAACAGCTTGGGCACCATGGGCAAGAACGATGCCAAGCAGCCCAAACTGTCCTTCGAACCTGCAGCTTCGAAGAAGCCAACACGTGGCGCGACGGGCGCCGGGAGCTCCACGGGGCAGCCAAGCACCGAGCCCCCTCCTGCGGTCATAACACCTGAACTGCGCCTGATCATCGAGGAGATGCGTCAGGGCTTCGCAACAGTTGTGGACAAGGTTGATCGGCTTTCTTCCAGGATGGACGGCGTGGTACAAAAAGTGGAGTTACATGAGGAGCGGCTATCTGAGGCGGAGCGACGCATTTCCACGGCCGAAGACACTGCCGCGACGCACGACACACGCCTTACCCGCATGGACAATATCCTCAGAGTGATAGCGGCGAAGAATGAGGAATTGGAGGCGAGAAGTAGACGCAATAACATCCGCGTCACGGGGGTGCCGGAGTCCACCAACACTGGACGCATGGAGGACTATGTTGAACGCATACTGCAAACGGCTGTAGGCAAGGAGGCCTTCTCGAGTCAATTCATAGTTGAGAGAGCGCACCGCTCTCTGGGCCCGGTCCCCAAGCCAGGAGCACAACCTAGGCCTATCATCGCCCGGTTACTCAACTACCGCGACAGGGACGTTGCCCTCCGAGCTGCCCGCACGCATCGGAATTTATCCTGTGATGGTGTACAGTTTTCACTCTACCCGGACTTCACACCCATGGTGCAGGACCAGAGGAAAAAGTTCCTGGAAGTGAAAAAGAAATTGAGGGATATGCAGATCGACTACGCCCTTCTGTACCCGGCCCGGCTCCGGGTGACCCATCAGGGCAAACAGCACTTCTTTACGAACCCACAGCACGCTGAGGATTATGTCAAACGGCTTCGCACTGAAAGGAGAGACAGGCGTAACGAGGGTGAGGATGAAGCGGGAGGGAATCCTGCTGAACAGGATGAATGACCCCTAACGGCGCCATCGTGAAGTTTCTGCCACTCGCACCCTGTCGCTCTGCTGGAACAGGGGCTGGGGGCTGCTGGCGGTGACATCGGTGTCCCCGCCATGGCTGCTCCGAGGCGGCATGCTCCTTCATCATTTGATTTGGGCACCTACCTCACTGTGCCGTGGACCCCCAGCGGACTACTGGCCCAGCTGGAGCACACTGATCCTTAGATTGACTAGCGCCTGGGACGCACGCACTGATAATAAAGCAGGTGACTGTGCGGGTGGCAGCTGGGATTGGGACGGGGTCACTGAAGTTATTGTTGTTTTCTACACTTGGAGGGCTGTGGGTCCGGCACTGATGGCTTTTCGCTGAGGCTTACATCTGCAGAACTACTTTAGGCCAGGCACCACCCCTTCTTCTCTGTCTTCCCCATATGGCATATGCGGGAGGGGAGGGGAGTGTTGGGGTGAGTAGACGTGTACCTCTGATGCCCCCAGGAGGGGATTCCCCACATGGTTTTACTATGGTTCTTGCATACGGGGATTGGGAGGGGGGGAGGAATTGTAATACTGGCAAGTTTGGGTTGCTTCAGTGGGTTGGGGGAGGGCTCGGGTGTGGGGTTTCTGTTACTGTGAACGGAGTGAGGAGGACTGTTTACTTGTTGGGGGGGTCTTGTTGGGAGAATGAATGACTGTGCGGATGGTAGTCATGGCATGTGTGTTGGGTCTGGACGTGCGGGTTGTGGCAGTATGACTGATCGGGACACTCGACGATGCTATGCGCGTTGGTTTTTGGTACAGGATGCAGCACCACAGGGTGCTGGGACTCTTTGCACTCATTGGGTACAGGGATGTGATGATGAGCACGGGTGATCATACGTTGAATACTGTGTCTATAGTGTCCTGGAATGTCAGAGGCCTTAATAATCCGCGGAAATGTAGGAATGTGTTGGGATACTTAGATAAACACCAGGTGCAAATAGCTCTACTCCAGGAGACTCACCTTAATCCACGTTGCATCCCTCGCTTTGCAGACAGATGGGTGACCGTGCGGGAGTTCTCCTCCTATTCCACCTATTCCAGGGGTACTGCCATTTTGATTAATAAACGGCTAGCGTTCCAAAAACTGGGTGTTCGGACGGATAGTGAGGGGAGATACGTGATCCTCTGGGGGAGACTGGGCACTGATGTTGTTATGCTTATCAACTGTTACGCACCCAACATTGACACGCCTGGGTTCTTCTTGACACTATGGGGACATGCACTTGAGGTCGAGGCCACACATGTAGTCTGGGGAGGGGACTTTAATCTCTCCTTGTACCCGGGGGCGGACAGGTCAGACGGTAGCGGACAGTACAATGCGAAAGCCAGGGAGGCGTTACGGGGCATACTGGAGGAAGCGGGATTGTTGGACAGCTGGAGGCACTTGCATCCGGGGGCTAGGGAGGACACCCACTTCACCACACATGCACGCTCGTGGGCCAGGATTGATTACTGCTTCGTCTCACGTGGTCTTGCTGGTGGCGTCACCAAGGTGCGGCACCTACCCCGAACATATTCGGATCACTGCCCTGTGCTGACCGTCCTGGAATTGCCTGGATATGCGAGAATACGCCCTCCGTGGCGGCTATTCCCCTCGGCCCTCCTTGACCCAGTATTCAAACAAGAACTTGGTGAGGAAATCGAGGCCTTCTTCCCTAGGAACAAGGGTTCTGTTGCTAAGGTTGAGACGATCTGGGAGGCTTTTAAGGTCACAGTGCGCGGAGTCACAATCTCTAAAAGCTGTGGCGTGTTACGGGAAATAGTGCGCACGCTGACGGGTATTGAGTCGGAACTTAAAGCGTTAGAGGCGGAGATGGTTGGAAACCCTTGCCCTGAACTGGCGATAGCATTCAGAGCCAAGTTATCCAAATTTGAGGAGGAGGCGGCCAGGGAAGCCAAATTCCGTGGTAAGTACTGGACGGCTCGACGCTATTGCGAAGGAGATAGGCCGGGTAAAGTTTTAGCAGCGCTCACTAGGCACCAGCGATTTGCCACGCATATACTGGAAATCACTGATGGCGAAGGCAGAACTCATCAGGACACTAGGGGGGATACAGGACACCTTTCTGCAGCATTATAAACGGCTGTATACCACGCAGCAGACTGAAGAGGCTGACCTCGGTGGGTTCCTCGACGACATTGCACTGTGTTGGCTGAGTGATAGTGATAGGGCTTTCTTGGGGTGCCCTTTCGAGATTGATGAAATCCGAGATGCGATCATGTCACTCAGTAACGGAAAAGCCGCGGGACTGGACGGCCTACCGGCCGAATTTTATAAATGTTACATGGACATAATGGCACCAGTGCTGAAGGAGGTGTATGAGGAGTCGCTGGAGGAGGGGATACTACCGGGCTCTATGAGGGAGGTGGCAATCACTTCACTGCTTAAGCCGGGGAAAGACCCGAAGGATACCGATGCCTATGGGCCCTTATCGCTGCTAAACTGCGACGCAAAGATTCTAGCGAAGGTACTCGCGACTAGGTTATCCCTACTTATGACTACCCTGGTGCTGCCGGATCAGGCTGGATTTGTCCCGGGCAGGGCTACGTCCCATAACCTCCGCACCCTGTTCTCCCTCATACCTACAATCTCGCCGGACCTGCCGGTCGCTGCTGTATTTCTGGACGCCACCAAGGCGTTCGATTCGGTGGAGTGGGGCTATCTCCTGGCCATTTTAGGCAGGATGGGCTTCCCCCGGATCTTCATTGCCTGGGTGACATTGCTTTACACCTCTCCAGTTGCTAGGGTCATCGTCAACGGAGTGCTGTCGTCGCAGATGCCGATCACGAGAGGGACTCGGCAGGGTTGTCCTTTGTCGCCCCTGCTTTTTGCCCTGGCTATCGAACCCCTGGCTTGCAGGATCCGGCAGTTGCATAAGGACAGCGCCTTTAATTGCAACCAGAGACAGATAGGCATATTCCTCTATGCGGATGACGTTACCCTATATGTGCGGCGCCCGCAAGTACACCTCAACCCCCTATTGAGAGAATTTGTGTTATTTGGTGGAATCTCCGGCGTACACATCAACTGGAAGAAGTCGCAGTTCTTCCCCCTCACGCCCTCGGTGGCCCCTATCCCGCTTGATTACCCGCTGGAGTGGTGTAGTACGGATTTGAAGTATCTGGGAATTGTTGTGTCACTCGCTAAGGAGGACACGGTCCGACTGAACTACGGGGTGGCCATCTCCAAATTAGCCGATAATGTGACTCGCTGGCTGGCCCTCCCACTGTCGATGGCGGGAAGGGCATCCCTGATAAAAATGGTCATCCTCCCACGCTTCCTATACCTCTTTCAAAATATACCCTATTACCCGGGAGCCTACTTCTTCAAAAGACTTCGGTCCGAACTGCTTCGCCTATTTTGGGGCGGGAAACAACCGCGCCTCAGCTGGAAAGTATTGACACAACCGTATGACAGGGGTGGATTCGACGTGCCTGACTTGGAGGTGTATTACCTCAGCGCGCAGGCACAACATGCTTATTATTGGATCAACCCCACCCCCTTTATGCCTCAGGTGGCGGCTGAGGACTGGATAGTTCACCCGCTGCCGCTTAAGGGCATGCTGCTGGGCCAGATCGGGGATGTTGAGACGCCTGCCACTACTGTAACTTGTACCATGGACGCTTGGCGGAGGGTGACTAGATTACTGGAAGCCCCCATGCTCTACTCACCGGCGCTGCCCCTTTCGTATCATCCGAAGTTATCGCTCCTGACGGAAAATGGATTTCATTCCATGTGCAACCGCATCCAACTTCATACCTGGGGGGACTTATTTCATGAGAAGCAGTTCCGCACTAAGGAGCAGCTCTTTGGTGCTACTCCCCCGACGCCAATGGAGGTCTTTTATTACATCAGGCTCCGTCAGGGTATGAAGGAGATAATTCCTGGCTACCCGGGGGAACCGGGTACGGTCCTGCCGCTGCACATCATGCTTGTCTCGGACGGCAGACATTTGGTGTCGAAGCTATATTCGGCCATTCGAGAACAACGGCCCCCTGTTCCGTCCAAGGCACGTACTGCCTGGGACGCTGACCTACCCGCTGCTCTCACTGATGAACAGTGGAGATATTGCTGCTCGGTTACCGCAAGAGTCTCCTCTAGTTGTAGACTGAAAATTATCCACTATAAATTTGTACAACGGTATTACTATACCCCAGTTCGGAAACTGCGATTCCAACTGTCGGATGACGACAGATGTGCGCGGTGCCGTGCAGAGGGCGCAGGTTTCCTCCATCTGGCCTGGGAATGTGGAGCAATTCGGGAATACTGGGAGCAGGTTCATGCTGCATTGCAGGTGATGATCGACGGCCCTCTTGACCTGGAGCCGGTGGTGATGCTGCTGGGTTATACCAAAAACATTCCCAAATCGGATCGCAAGTTTGTCGATCTCGCGCTCCTTTTAGCTAAACGGAGGATTGCATGCAGATGGGGGAGAGGGAGGGCACCCAAGTTTAAGGAGTGGCTGGACGACCTCAAGTACTGCCAGGACCAACATGGCGTTTATGCGGACCTGATGCCTGCCCGCTGTAGACCCAGGGACTTTTGGTCCCCCTTGCAGGCTTACTGGCTGTCCCTGGCTGCCGGCAGCGACTCCTCTGGTGAGGACGAGCCGATGCCTGGCCCATGAGCGTGAAAATGCACATTACACTGCACTCACCGCAATGCATACCGCCCGATAGATTGGCCCTTGACCAGCAGAGCTCCACCTCATATATTCCTCCCATGGTTGGCTCCCTGGGGCGCGCAGCGGCTCCCTATCCAATGGGCACACTCATAACATATTGATACACTGGGCGCCGGGGTTGTCTCACTGGGCGACGACAGGGAGACTTCGGACCGATGACATTACGAACTCCTGGTTTTCCTTGTAGGGGGGATGCCTGACTACGAGGGTGGGGGGGGTCCCCCCCTTTGCTAAATTGCCCAGCTAAGATGGCGGGGGGAGGGATGCAGGCACAGTGGCTTCTGACTCCGGGACATTGCTGGAATTCATCCATATTGTACCTTGCCCGTTGTAGATGATGGTTGTCCGCTGAATGTACCATGATCGATACTGTACAGGATAATTGCTGCTGTTACTGTCATGACTATGTGCTGCACAATGTTAATAAAAAAAAAGGTTTAAAAAAAAAAGAAAAAAACTATTTTTTCCCCTGTAATTATTTTTACAACTTCCAAAATATTTACCTTTTTTTGGCACAAGGTACTCTGCTTAAAGTAGAACTATTCTTAGAGAACAGAGCTTCAACTCCTAGAGACTGTAGAGACTATATTTTGAATCAGCCTCTAGCACACTTACAATCTTGTATAAATATGTGATAAAATGGTCTCGACCTTCTCTTCTGTATTAAGAGCCATTTCATAAATCTAATTTTCGCAATTCATTCAGCTGATATTTACAATTGCATTATCTGAATGATACCACTGCTTGAATGCGTACAGTATAATACTCATTTTCGTGTATCTATACCATTTCAAATGTATTTAATGTATTTTGGGGTAGGTTGGAAAACACATGCATACCTATATGTTTATATATTGCTTAGTATTTAGTAATGATGGACATTATACGTGGAGTGGGTGTTGTGATCATATCAGGGACCCTAATTAAATATTCCAGATTTATGCCCTTATGTGGTTATAACAAATCATACCCTTATAAAGTCATAAGAATCAAATCCATATTTAGTAATAGCCAATGCAAACCAAATATGGCAAGGCTACTTCCTTAGACTCCTAGAAAGTACAACGAGTTCTTTCAACAAACCAAACCTCCAGCAACCTGGGAATTTCCTGTGCCTTTGTTTTGATTTGTCCTAGATCTCCTGCGAGCACTAAAAGAACGGCCAGTTCTTAGTGACATCTTTATTGACGTCTTATGTCCAACCTTAAGTCAAACACGGCACCTTCCAGGTATAAATATACCAGTGTTTGCCTTAAGCAACACATGGTGGTGTGGAGCAGAGCGGCTATCTACTTATCCGAAGCCCAGCTGATGCGAGTGCCGAAGGAAGCCGTCCCTCCCATTTGACGCACTGAGAAAGACATTGTCTTTTTCTCCTGCCGAGAAAATCCAGCTCCAGTGTTTCCAGTCACCCTTGCGGGTTACTGAGAGATCGAGTCCTGAGAGCGAGATACAAGACCTCCTTCATTCTAAAACCAAGGTACGGAGCTGATTAGATCCTTAGAGAATTCTTGAGTCAGACTCTTGGCACAAACTAACTTAACTTAAAACTGCAGCTCATTTACTCCTTCCCACATACTAGGCTTAGGTTAGGTACACCGGGGTAGGCGTAATTTAGAAGCACCAGTTGAGTTTGTTTAGTCAACTTTTATCAATGCATGTAACTGTATATATATTTTATACCTTTTAAGTATCATATGGCTCAGAAACCATATCAATGCTTTTACAGTATTATTTCATAATACTCCTTTTACTGTACGCACTTTACTTTATAACAAGTATTGCAATTGTGGCAATTCACTTCTCTTGCATGAGAAAGAAGACTGCTCAATAAAATAACACCTTTTTATTGAAAAACGCCTGTCTCTCTATTTCTCTGCACTCCGGTGAAACTAAGTATGCACAGTTGACTGAGTGAAATAACTATCTATTGTTTTCACATGACTCTGGAGATATACTCCTTATTCTGGGGGAGCAAAATTGTCATGTTTATGCGGTTGTCAGAAGCTGAATCCCTTCTTGTCTAATCAGGGAAGTTCACTCCTCCCTGTTAATTCGAGAATGTTTCTAGTGACCTCTGAGCTAGCTGGCAAACCTAAAATAAGTCTAACATATTCAATAGAGACCTAGTCGACCTCAGTCCTACATCTAAACTATTGTTTATGTTATTCCAATGCGCAGAGCCTATTGGGAAAATAGGAACTACACTACAGTGCTTCCAGAATTGCATTTAAGGAATCAAAATTTGTAATTCCTTAATTGCATTAGCAAAATAGAAAATCACACATTTTGCAATTGCCTGTTTTACGATGGCCTTTTGGTAAGATACATCCCAAAAGGCTTTTTCCAATTCGCAAACGGGCTGATTCTGAGAATCTCCCCATTTGCAAAGGAAAAAAAGGCTTTATACACATGGCCCAATGTGATGCCACAGTGGGATATTAATTTGGTCCTTACTTCCCTCATGTGATTGTGCACCCATGCACAGTAGTCCTTTGCGTATTCTGACTGTGTTCCTAGTCTCAGTGACCTCGGCTCGTCCAGTCGGTGAACTCCAGGCTCCGTACACCACATTTTTTTCCAGACAGTGTTAGTGCATACGAAGACAGCTTTTTTGCCCAGAGTTGGTACTGCTTTTCAGACTTGACAAACAATCACTCTTCCAAAATTATTTGCCCTGCCTTGAAAGAGGAGGAGCGACTTCATCGACTGGACCCCGAAAGAGCTTTGAGCATCTACATTGATCACACCAATTAGCACTGTATGGGTGATCAGCTCTTTATAAGGTTCCCTGGGGCAAAGAAAGGCGGGGCAGTGCAAAAAAAGGGCTTTGTCAAGTTCGATTGTTCTCTGCATCAGAATCTGCTACACATTGGCCAAGAAGTAACCTCTGGAGGGGTGAGGGCCCATTGCACCAGGGCCAAGGGTGTTACCACTGTGCTAACGCACAGAGCTCCTGTCATTGACATCTGTCAAGTTGTGATTTAGGTTCATGAAGCACTATTTTGACTTGAGAGCCTGGTCTGACAAGAAAAGCATTTCTCTCATTCTGTTTTGCAGGACTTTTTTAAATTTGAGCCATTCTACAGACTCACCACCTTTGCACGTACCTCTTTGTCATTTATGCTAAAAGTGATGAAACTGGTTAGATAGAATACCAACCAGAAAGAGTGTTACCAAAGGTAAGTAACTTGTTCTGGTAGGCGAGTCTAAAGACCAGTCAGCCACATTCATAATGTCTTTTAATTATCCTCATATAGAAAACACCTCGGATGCCATTGCCTCTCAGGCTGATTGCATCCCATAACTTGAGGCAATAATTCCTGCCTCTTGTATAATCCATTGCACCCACTTTGTGATAATCTTGAGAGGAAACTGCTCTGAAAGGCTCATCGTAATTAAGAGTTGTTTCCCCTCTGCTACGCTCAGCTCTTTCGTCAGACAATATAACAGGTACTATCTTTGTCTATAAGGTCACTCAAAGTTTACCCGAGGTGGAACATCCTGCCTGTAGTATCTGGTGCTCTACCATCCAACATCATTCTGCAAGATACCAAACAAAGGAGCAGTGCAGGCTTTGACAACCACTCCTTTCTCAACAGAACCTCATCTTGCCAGGACAGAAAATGGTTTATTGTCAGATTCACTTCCTAGAGGCAGGAGTAACCCAGTTCCTGTAGTCTAGATGATTAGATCAGTTTGCACCTTGAAGGCTGTTGCCCCACAAAAACTATAATTTTTGGAAAATTACATTAAGAAATTGTGAGAAATAGTTGGCCTGAAGGTATTAACTGTCCTATTTGCTAAACCTTCTTATGTCATTTCTGCGAGGAAATTCAGGATATGAACAAGTTCAGCCCCTATTTGATTCAGATTCCTTGCACACGCCAACATAATTCTCTCCTTCATACTGACTGAAACCGCTTGAGGCTACCCCCTGACCATGTCTATTGGCTAAGGTTGGATACCTTTCGATGGTACTGTCTGCCCATGCCAGTTATCTTCTCAGAGACATAACATGTAAAATGATCAGTGATGATCAGGATTATCTGTATTCTTTTCCTTCCAAGTCCAACTACAGGAAATCAATGTGCACCAACTCAAGGTAGCACAGCTCTCAAAATGTGCCACTGGCACAGATGTTCGGGGAATAAAAGTACCTTGTTTGCAGTTGTCCTCCAACTCTTGTCCCAAGTAACACCAGTGAAATATATTTGTCATCATCTCAAGGATCTTATCAATCCCCGATGTCACTTACAATCAAGTAGGGAATACAGCACTTTTTCTGTATTTCTCCAGGAATACAGACCTGTAGATTTCCTGATCCACTGCACTGAATGCTTCTCTGTGCTGAATTCCTCCATTCACAACCAGCTTATTCAAATTCCTTAGCAGGATTGGAGCTTCTGGATCCATCATATTAGATTTGGGCAGGTAGTCACTCATAGTTCCTGGTGTTCAACACACCACCTAGTCTGAGATTAGACATTTTTACATACCTTAATGTAATCAAGTCATTTCAAGATTTACCAAATCACAATATGTGTCAAGTATAGCTTTTGGAGGGCTGCCAATAGAGTCTATGGCTCTGAGATTATTTTGGAGTTCTTGTGCACGCTGTTCAATGAAACGTTTGCACACCACTTTCATTCCTGCTTATGTTATCTGTTTCCATGTCTATTCTGAAGTTTATGATTGTGTTCTTGTCTGAGCATCTTCATCAATGCTAGGCTTGACAGGGTGATACTGGATTTGAAAGTCACACAAGTGTGGTGGGCCATGTGTGCCCTGTTGCACCCGAAATATTTATTGTCTCAGGTTAATAAAAACCATTACAAAAGTACATTAAAACACATATCATCAGATAAAAGATTATAAGAGCAAAAAGTTGTTTGTAAAACCAGAAAGACATTAGTTATTAATGATAATAATGCTAAAAACGATATGATGTGGGAAGTGAGCGTTGGTCATTTCGTCTTGTCTTGGGCATAGTTCAATCGATCTTGTCAGGGCCAAGTTCATGAACTTGTTACTTTCCGCTCACGTAGTTTCAAAAATTTCACTAACTTCCCATTTAATGGTGGAAGGCCCGGATCGAAGCAGGCCAGGACTGCCTGTCTGCGTGTGCGGATATTATGTTCATTAAAAGCAGTTTTTAACATGGCGACCCTTTCCTCTTTCAGCATCGGGCATGTGCATAGCACGTGTTCAAAGTCTTCATTCTCTGCACCGCACAGCCTACATTTTGTTCCGCAAGCCCTTCTCAGCCACGGTTGTAGATGAGGTATAGATGGTAGAATTCCTAACATGTGCTTTAAAAAGGCTTCTTTCGTTTTCCTGCCGTACCCAAGACCAAAATATGCCTGCAGGCCCGGCAGTTTGTATGTACACAGAGTCATCCAGGCATGTCGCCTGCGGGAAAAGGTAGCTTTATCTTCCACATGCGATTGTCTTTTCATGCTCTTGTTTACTACCCGCTTAAATTGCGCATGTGGTAGTGGAGTTTCCCATAAATCTTTCAGACTTGTCGTAGTCAAAGACTCCTCCAAATATGATTTTGCCGGCGTTTTAGAGGAGGAGTTGGTTAAATCTTGCCAGAGCTGGTGATTCAGTGTAGTTTCCGGTGCGTTCTTCATTTTGTGCCAACACTTTATGTAAGACCCTCTTCTTGAATGAATGAAGAGATTCTTATTGTGCGCAAACTTTGCCCCATGGGCGTCAAGGCGCCTACATCAAAAATAACAGCTCGTCACCACATGTAGCATTCTATCATTGGTAGGCCCTCCTGAAGAACCAAGTTTTACGTTCCTTTTTAAACAGGTCAATTGAGGGTAGCGTTTTTATCTCAATTGGGATGGAGTTCCAAAGCTGCGGGGCAACAACTGAAAAGGCCCTGGCTCCCCATCTAGTCAGCCTAAAGCGGGGTACGACAAGTTGGAAAAGTCCAGCGGACCGAAGACCTCTTGTTGGAACGTAACGAGTGAGTAAAGAACTGATCACACTCGTTGATCCCTCCGCCAGTGCTCTATACGCCAAGCAGAGAATTTTAAAAGAAATTCTGTGCTGCACAGGAAGCCAATGAAGGTCTTTCCTGGCCTTGGTGGCAGATGATGTCTTAGGAAGAGCCAGAACAAAGCGTGCAGCAGCATTCTGCACAATTTGCAGCCGATGTATGAGGCTCTTATTAGACTCCATATACAAAGAGTTGCAATAGTCTAACCTGGAGCCAACAAGAGCGACTGCAACCTGTTTGCGCGCCTGGGGGGAGAGATAACCACGGATTCTGTTAAGTATCCTAATCACGCCCCAGCACGTGGCCATGGTCCTGTTAGCTTGTAGGGACAGAGAGAGTGAGGTGTCGAATATCACACCAAGATTTCTGGCTGATTGGGATGGAGTGGGGCAGGTGCCAGAGAAGAAGGCCACCACTCGCTCGACCAAACATGCTGGTCCTTCCTAAAGACCAGTACCTCTGTCTTTTTGCCGTTAAGCTTAAGGGAATTAATAGTCATCCAGTCTGCCACATACTGCATGCATTCCCTAAAGCTGGAGGCGGATGTCATGACAGAGGAGTGAGCCAGAGACACCATTATCTGGGTGTCATCGGCGTAGGACACCACATCCATCCCCTGCGATCTTACTAGTCTAGCAAGGGGGGCCACATAGATGTTAAACAGGGTCGGGCTCAATGCCGACCCCTGTGGCAGCCCACATTGCAAAGACTTGGCAGGGGAGAGGTAGTTCCCAAGCATTACTCTCTGCTCCCTTTCAAGAAGAAAGGAGTTCAAAAGACTCAGGGCCGGTCCAGTAACCCCTGCCTCCCTAAGCCGAGATGTTAAAATGGCGGGAGACAGGGTATCGAACGCGGCCGTGAGATCTGCGAGCAGTTTGCTGGTCAATCCAAATTCTAATCGGATCTGGGCTTGTGAGGTGTAAGTTGGCAGGTTAAAAAGAAGACGATAGGCCCAATGGTTTTATCCAGTAATTCTGCGTCTTTGCCTCTTAAAGCCTCACTGCCATAAGTCAAAGATGACTCTATTTTAACTTGCGCAACACGAAGCAGTGGCAATAATGTAGGGCCATTCAAGTTTGCCTTTAGCTGTTTAAGTGTGGTTGCTACCAGCATCCCTTTTTCCTCTTGATGGCCTCTAGTTGGTTTAAGAAGCAACCTCCTTTATCAACCAAGATTCCGAGATATTTATATTCCGAGCAATTTGCAAGAGCCTTTGTGCCGAGAAACCAAGTGTGTTGTTGTTTGTTCCTGGTTATAGACAGAACTTTGGTCTTGTTGGTGTTTACTTCTAGTAGGTTGGATTCAGCAAATCCATGTAGCGTGTTGATCAGATTTTGCAGACCTACTTTTGTATGGCTCACCAGGACCACGTCGTCAGCATAGGATATACTAGGCAGCGCCTTGCCCCCCAATCGTGGGGCGTGCGCATTACAGGCTTCTAGGACAGGTGGCAGGTCGGCTGTGAATAAGTTAAAAAGAGTCGGCGCTAGAACACAGCCTTGCTTTAGGCCTTTTGTGGTCGGAATTCGCCTAGAGCAATGTGTGCCATTACCGAGCTTTACCTGAACCCACGTGTTGGTGTGCAGTTCAATCAGAAGGTTTAACAACGGTCTCGGGATCCCCCAAGAGGTCAGTTTTCTCCAAAGGTTGGCCCGGTTAACATTGTCGAAGGCCGCCTTAAAATCCACAAAGCAAAGTTGTAAAGCTTGTTTAGACACCCTTGCCTTGTCAAAAGTTGTGAGATTGCGAGCAGGTTTGTTGTTGTTCCCGTGTCTTCACAGAATCCCGTTTGGCTTGATGGAATTAAGTTGCGGATTTTGGCCCATTCACGTAGCTCGGCCAGTAGGAGCCCCGCAAAGTATTTGGCCTCGATGTCGAGGAGTGCTATCAAGCGGTAATTTTTCGGCAAGGATCTGTCACCCGCCTTATAAATGGGTGAAATAATAGAGCCCATCCAAGAGGCAGGAAGGCGTCCAGATCGGCTGACTGACATATATAGAGGGGTCAGCGTTTCTGCCCAATATTCCGGCTCCAGTTTGAAGATGGCCGGGGGATTCCATTTGGCCCTGATGCGCCGTCTTTCCTTCCCTTAGAGATTAATTTCTTTAATGAACATGCCACGGTTCCGGCTTCAGCTTCTGTCCCTGGCGGACTTATTTGTGGCAGTTGGCCCACTAGAGCGACCTGGTTCGCACTTGTTAGAGGGGCCTGTTGGTTGAAATGAGTATCCAGGAAAGATTCCCAGGAGGTTTTAGCTATGTAAGATGTTATTCTGCTGTTGTTCGGGTTTAACATTTTATTTATTGTAGCCCAGAATTGGGCACTGTTGTTCTCAGTAGAATTGTGGTACAGTTTCGCCCAGAACTCCTCTTCGTTGGATCTTTTTACTGCCCAGTTCAGTTTTTTTAGGTCCGCCCGATGCTTATAAAGCTGTGCAAGGGATACCCCATCCCCCGGGCTTTTTCTCAGCAGTCTTAATGATTTGTTGATTGCTTTTTTGTGAATATTTTGGGCTGATTTCTTTGCCTCTACTTTCTTTTTTTTGGGGTTAATATAGGTGTTAATCAGCTGAATCTCTTTCTTTTTCTCCCCAAGGTTTAGGGCAATCTCAACTGAGTTTGTAGCAGGTGAGTTGGTAATGAGTCCCCGCACGTTGCCAACGGTTGCGATTTTAATGTATATTTCCAGACCGCCAGCCAGCCGTCCGAACTTGCTTTTCCTTGTTGCTGGAGAATGATGGCAGGTGTAGCCCTCTATATGTGCCGGTTCCTCTAGCCATGTTTCCTGGAGGAGAATGATGTCAAATACTTTCACATAGTTTAGGAAGTCGTTGTCAACTACTTTGTTATTAAGGCCATTTATGTTCCACGAACATAGTTGCAAATATGGGTCCGCCGAGCGCCTACATGACTCCATTGAATTTCCTTGTCATTGTTGGTTGCTTGATGTGTTACAGATTCTGAAGAGCCGATGTTCTAACGTGCTGTGAGCGTTTGTATTCATTAAGCTGTTTTTAGTTGTAATCGCCTGCGTAATTGAGGGGGATCGGCCTAGTGCGCCCCTCAGCACCGATCTTGTTCCCGAGGTTGTTATGGTTACTCCCTGCTTAGGTCTCTCAAGCAGGGGCAACGGATATCTTACGTTATGGTACACAGCAGATTGGATCCCCCATGTTTTAAGGCGATTTTGCTCTTCTAAAATTTTGTTTGTAATTACGGACGAAGCCCATGTTGCCTTTGTGGCTTCGTTGCCGTGCAGCCTTTCAGATTTTATAAATTCTATGGAGAGAAGGTCAGCTGAGGATATGTTGTTTAATGCTTTTGCACCCAATTTGACATTTTTTTTGTAAATCTTTTTATTAAGTAGACAAACAAAGAAAGAACCTGGCAGTGCGTCCATTAACAAATACATTTCATACATTTCCAAGGCTGTTCATCTTAACATCTATGAGCCTTATTTTATACAATGTAGAGATATATAAATAAAGCTAATCTTGGGTACATTACAATGCAGTACAATGAATGATGTCCCCCCACCCATCTTTCCCCCTACGCATTACTCCAACAGATATCTCAGAGCCCTCTGTATTGTGTGCATTTACCCCATATTTTGTCCCATTTCCTCAGGCATCCCCTGCCCTGGAACACCACTTTTTCAGCATTGCAACACCAGTCTAAGTCTTCCTTCCACTTTACAACACTCGGAGGCTAACTTGCACCCACTCCCTTGCTACATTCCGTTTAGCTACTATGCCAGCAGTCATGAGCCATATCTTGGAGTATTTCGGACATTTGTAGTCTCCGGTCAAGCATAGAATATGCCATTTAGCTCCATGTGTTACCTGCTGGTCTACCATTTCCGACATGACCTCTTTTATTTCCATCCAGAATTATTGAATTATTGGTCATGCTCACAGTGTATGGTAAAAGGTGCCTACTTCCCCACAGACCGTTGCACACTGATCTGAGTCGCTGCGACCTATACAAAGCAATAGTGCCCTTGAAGTGTACGATCTATGTAATATGCACAGTTGTATTAGGCAGAACCATGCTCTAATTGCTACTTCCCTGAGACTCTGTATCGCTTCTGTCCAGTCATCATCTTCAAGTGTCTCCAGGTCCCTTGTCCAAGCTTCTCGAGAGCCGTGAGGGGGTCTGGGGAGTTATTCATTATTTTGTTTTACACTAGAGAAACGGCTTTCTCCAACATTGGGTCCGTAAGTAATTACTTTTGAGTGGAGTGTATTCCTCCAATTGCTCCCCATCTGAGATATGTCCCCTTAAGGCATATTTTAGTTGTAAATATTGCAGAAATTCTTTATCAGACATTTGATACTCCTCTTTAAGGTCTTTGAAGCTTATTCGTGTTTGCCCCCTCAATAGATTCCCTAGATATTCGATCCCTATGATCTGCCATTTATGGAACCCCTTTAGCTGGCCTACTTCCTGCAGTAAGTCAATGTCCCTCAATGGCATCCAGTCAATTTCTTTTTCTAACCTATGAATGCAGTCGCCTCCCTCCACACGTTTACTGTTGTTTGTGTTTGTATAGATAATATGTTGCTTGTACGCCGACTGTATAACACAGCTAGGTATCCTCCCCATCCCATGTAGTGGCGGTCGACTCTATATGCTGGTTCCTCTCATTCCGCACACACCGACTCATTTTTAGGTATTATTTGTTATTAATTGTGCTGCCCAATAGCATTTTTTGATGTCGGGATTGCCAGTCCACTCTCAAACACACTTCATTGCAGCTTGTGCAGAGCTATTCTAGATTGTCCTCCCTCCCATAAGAGTTGTCTTAATTTGTTATGCATGTTCTTTAAAAAGCTATGCAGTATTTTACAAGGGGTGTGTGAGAAGGTGGCCTGATATGCAGTGCTCACTATTCTAGTGAACACTATGTATCAGTCCAGCAACCCTTATTGATGATTGGTTGTAAGTCAACCTTATAGACCAGCTATCCTAGTAGCGTGGATACGAGCAGTCTAAGGCTAAAGACTCAAGAGGGCGTGTTAAGCCAGCTGTTATACCACACATATACCCCTTGAATACCCAGTGAAAGGACACCACACAAGTGTTATGAAAATAAACAGTGTATTTATTAAAATCACAACAGCCCTGTACTCTTTATGAGGACAGGGTACTAAGCACAAAACAAAACTCTTACGAAAATACTTAAGTTAGCACAGTATATACAAATGCCCGAGGGGCACGGAAAACTATATACTCTGAAAGTGGAATGCGAAATTACTAGCAGGTAAGTACAGTACTAATAGGCTTGGAATCGTTAGGTCTTGACTATAGAATCTTCAGATTACTTCTAGGAGGCCTAGGGGACTCGGGTGCAGAGTGTGCACTCTCACGCGTGATGCGGGACAAAGTCTATGGTAGCTAGATTTCACAAAGTTAGTGTTCTCGGGCGAACCCGACCTGGTAGGAGGAAAACGAAAGTGGATTCTGACCCTTGGATAGTGAGGCTATGCTGGGGCACCGAAATGCCGAAGTTACCTAGCCCAGGGGCTGCAGCTGCATAGGTCTCAAAAGACGTCGGGAATCCTCGTAGACGGACCAGGAGCCTGGAAGAAAGATGCTGGCAGGCGACCAGTGAAGAGAGTTCGAAGTGATCCAAGCCTGGATCTTGAAGAGAGATGACACCTGAAAGCAGAGGGGACCAAGTTCGAGACTACTAGCCAGTAGTCAGGGGGCACCAGGAGGGCACCGGATGGTAGTCACCTCGACTAGGTGAGTGGGTGACGCTGTGCTCGCAGATCTCACGGACCAGGAGGCGTTGTCGGCGACCAGGATGGAGGAGCGAGCTGTCCCACGATGGATGAAGCTGTCGGCGTCGCTGGACCCAGGATTGGGCAACAAAGCCTTGGGAAATTCAAGCCCACGCGGTGGACTCAAAATGGCGTCTGGAGTGGACCAGGAGGGTCCGGGGTGCTTCTCTGTTACAAGGAAGCAAGGGCCAGTCTGGAGCAACCAGACCAGCAGCAGTGATGTCGTCGGGCGTCGAGAAGAAGGCCACAAGCCAGCCGGCTAGTAGCCACACAGCGCGGTGAGCAGGCAAAAGCAGAAGGGCCCCACGCAGATTGTGGAGATGCTGGAGGGCTGATCTTCGGTGCTGGAGCTGCTCAGGGTTGGGGCTTCTCAGACCCCAAAGCACTCACCAGTGGAGCACACGGTGGGCTTGTTGCAAAGAAGTCGTGCAGTCTTGGCGATCGTCGGTCCCTCGAGGTCTCGTCGCACTCACGGTTCTCAGCTTGGCTGTAGAGGTGAGTAGAGGTCAGAGGTGCCAGGGAAGCCGGGTCTCGTCGAGCTGGGCAGTCGGATTCCGGAGGAAGGACTTGCAGCAGATCGCAGTGTTCTTAGGATGGTGCCTGCGGATGCAGGGTGACTACTCCTTAGCCACAAGGGAGAATCTTGAAGAAGAAATCTTGATGTCCTTTCGCAGAAAGTCGTGTCTGATTCCAAAGATGATCTAATTTGAACAGGGGGCCCGCTCCTATCTTTATACTAAAAAAGGGGGCTGACCCGGTGACTAGGTCCTGCCTATGGGTGGGACTAGGAGGGGGGTGGTTACACCCCTCACCCAGGCCGGACTTCCCCCAGGCCAGGGGCTGGTGTGCCCCTGGAACTGGTTCTGACCGGCCTATGCGTAGTGAGCACCGGGGTGCCACTCAGCAGTCACCTTCCTGTAAAGCCCTGCCTACCCAGGATACACAAAACCCTGTCTGGGACGGTGCTAGCACCGCCCTCCACAGGAAACCCTTTGTCCAGGCTCCCCTCGCTGGAAGGACTCCCAGCTGCAGGGGGTCAGACTCGTGTCTGTGGTGGCAGCATCCATTTTGTGGAGCTGAGGCTTCGTTTAACTTTAACCGGGGTTCACAGTTACATACATGTCGTGTCCCTCTAGAAGGGTGGAATGCTAACCCCGTCGCCAGAACTGGCGAGGGGTTAGTATTCCAATTCGTATGACACCTTACTCGACATGTTTTGATAAAGCAATAACAAAGATAGCATTTAACCGCGAGGATTATAATGCACTTAAGAGTATATGGTATGTGATATCATGGAACAGCTATTAGGACTTGGTTCCGCAAGCTGCAGACAGGCTCAGCTCATGCCAGAGCACCATCTCACACGATTCCAAGCACTCTGCCTTCAGGATTGTTAAGGCCTGCCATAGGAGTGACTGATAGGAATCTGTGTGTCCATTTTAGGGTTAGATATAGGTATACTATATCTACAGCATAGGGTGATTACACGACTTTGCCCCAGCTGTCATGCAGCCAGTTGTGCCAAATTTAGGAGGCCAGCCAGGGGTGGCATAATACATGCTTCAGCCCCTGGTAGGCCCTGGGTACACCTATGCCCTGAGTTACAGGGTCTGATAAGGTGGCCCAGTACCAATTGGAAATGTACCTAAGGTACATGGAATCCATTTTAGAGAGAGAGCAGTAGGCCTGGGGTCCTGATTGGCAGGGCCCCAGGTCGACTATGTCAAAAACCAGCTAAAACACAGGGCAAAAAGTTGGGGGCAACCATAGTCAGGAGGTACCTTCCTACACAAAAACGAAAGGAGATAAGGCTATCCTTGTCCAGGTAAGCCTCTATTACCTAAATGGCCATATAAGGAAGGACCAGCTCTGGCTTGGTTTCCCCCTGTGTCATGGTCCACTAGGCAACCCCTCACCCTAAGGGTATCTGAGGGTCTCCACCATAGGGAATCTCTGCCTTTGGTGTGTCTTGGGAAAGAAGAAGGCTGATGCTGGGATGGAGTACTGAAGTGAGGCTCCTCTACCTTTGGGCTCAACTTCCTCCAATCACCATTCATCATGTGTGCCTTTCTTTCTTTAGCTGAGATGCACTGAGCTCTCAGGGTCAGCCTCTGGCTACCTAAAGCTGGAGGCTGAGTCCCTCTGTTTGGCTTACTGGAGGGACAGGTCAGGTCTGGGGTTTTTAGGCCCCATGTTTGGCTGTGCCCAATAGTGTCCAGCTGTGGGAGGTCCCTAACTACTTTTAAGGGGGATCCCGCAGGAGTCTGATTTATTTTCACTTGGCTAGGTTTACCAGCTTCAGTGATCCTAATCTGCTGATTAAGGAGTTCTTTTGGACAGGGGGCCCTTTGGGGTCCACCACTGGCCTCCCTGACCTCTACAGCCCTGGGCTGACTGAGGCAGGGTAGAGAGGGGCAGGTTACCTGCTCCAGACTGGGTCCCACCTTGGAAGGGTCCACTGACACCAGGGGCTCTGCCAGGCTAGGCCTGACTACCTCTGGGGCAGTTCCTTCACAAGGGGTCAGATCAGTTCCCTGAGGAGGCTGATCCTTTCCTAAAGTCTGGTGGGAGGGAGATTTCTCTTCCTCCTCAATGCTCTCTGTCTGAGTGGAGTGATCCATTGTTTCAGGCTTCACAACACTATCTGTTTGAGTAGAGGCTGAGACCATTACAGCCTTGCCAACCTTTTCAGGAGGGCACTCAGTTTGTGTTTGGGCTGTGACTGTCACAGCCCTCCTATCCTGTTCAGGAAAGTCTGTCTGAACCTGGGCAGTGGCTACCACTGCTCTTCCAACCTTTTCAGGGAGGAATGGTGCTTGGACTGGGGCTGTAGCTATTACTGCCCCACTAACCTTTCTGGGTAGGCCTATCATTCTGGAGTGAGTTTCTTGTTCCACCTCAGCCCATGCTGAGATTTCCAGGTCATTCCCCAGTAAGCAATCTACAGGTAGGGTGTCTGTCACTGCCACTCTCATGGGCCCTGTGACATTACCCCAACTGAGCTCGACTACTGCCATGGGAGGCCTTCTCTTCACTCCATGAACGTCTGTCACCTGGTAAAGGAAACCAGGGGTCAGTTGAGCAGAGGGGACCAGATGGTCAATCACCATGGTGATACTGGCCCCTGTGTCTCTGTATGCCTCAACTTTCTGACCACTGATAAAGGGCTCTTGTCTATACTTTCCCAAAATGTGGGAACCAGTAGTGAAGTTGGCAAACCCCAAGCCAGTCTCACAGACAAGAGTGTTGTTAGGGGACCTGGCTAGGCCATAGTCCTCCTGGTTTCCCAAAGTAATGCCCACCACATTCTTGGGGGCACTCCCACCACCTGGGGGATTACCACTAGTGGTAACAGGAGGTCTGGGAGTATTACTGGGGGGTATGTTTTCCTTATTGCAATTTTTAGGGCACTTGGCATCACTTTTGTAATGGCCCACCTGTTTACAGGTATGGCAATAAGGTTTCTTCTGTTCTGAAGGAGTGTTCTGGGACCCACCACCCTTGTTGGAGTTTTGGGGCCCTTGGGAAGTCTTCTCTGTGGATTTATCCCCACCCTTCTCTTGAGGCTTGGTTGATTCCTTCTTTTGGTCACCACCCTGGTTCTTAGGCCTGACCCTGGTTCTGACCCATTTGTCTGCCCTCTTACCCAATTCCTGTGGAGAGGTCAGATCAGAGTCTACCAGGTGCTGGTGTAATAACTGGTTCTGACAATTACTTAAGATTTGCTCCCTCATAATTAGATTGTACAATCCTTTAAAATCAGTAACCTTACTACCCAGTAGCCAGCCTTCAAAAGCCTTAGTGGCACAATCAACAAAGTCAGTCCAATCCTGAGACTGAGTTTTCTGGGTGTCTCTGAACAGCATCCTGCACTGTTCAGTGGTTAAACCAAACCCATCAACCAGTGTATTCTTCAGGACTTGGTAATTGTTAGCATCCTCCACTCTAGTAGTGAGGAGCTTATCTCTACCTTTACCTTCAAAGGAGAGCCACAAGATAGCTGCCCACTGACTCTGGGGAACACCCTGCACAGTGCAGGCCCTCTCCAAAGCAGTAATCCATTTGTGGATGTCATCCCCTTGTTTAAAGGGGGGCACTATCTTATTCAGGTGCTTTGTATCAAAACTCCTTTCCCTATTGCTAGGTATATTGCTGCCACCAGTGGGGACTACCCCACTTAACTGTTGCTCTCTAGCAAAGGCAAGCCTCTCTTTGGCCAGGGCAAGTTCTTCCCTTTCAATCCTCAGATTGGCTGCCCTTTCTTTAGCTTCATACACTCTCCTCTGAGGGGAGGTCATCCTCCTCAAAGCAGAGCTCTGAGAGCCATTGGTTTGAATGGATCTGCCAGAGCCTCTTGATAGAGATCTAACTCGTCCATTCCCCATGTTAAGCTGGCCTGAGAGGGGTCCCAGGGCTCTCCTAGTACCATTCTCACGCCTGCTTAAGTTGTCCCTAGTTAGCTGACTAACTACTTCTGGACCTTTGTCTGCCTCATCCCCAGATGTCTCCTGATCATCATCCTCCTCACCTGAGAGATGGATGAGATCTGGGTCACCCCTGGTTCCTTCTAGGGCTGGCATGTCCCCTTCTGGATGAGAAGAGCTAAGAGCTTTCTCAGCCTTTCTAGCATCATAAGTCTCTAAGAGACCAATCAGAAATGGAATTGTGGGGTTAGACCCCTGTTTTAGCTTCCTGGAGGTACACACTTGTCTCATCTCCTGGAAGCTAAGGGCTGCATATCTAGAAGAGGCCTGTGGAGGGTCCTCAACCACCAGAGGGGTCTCAGTAGACTCTCCGAGGTTAGACATGCTTCTAGTGTGGTGTAAGTGATGCACCTACCTACACTATGTGTTTGCCTACTGATCCCTTGCTAAGAGTTGCAGCCAAGGTGTGCTAAGCCTTGAGGAGCTGCAACAGCTGGTTCAGTAGAACTCAGAGTATGCTAAGCTAAGTTATATGTACCTGAAGTACTTATGTGATCTTTCAACACGATATTCTTAGGATACGTGTGGTAAAACAACAGCAAGCTCAAATCCCAACCGCTGCTCACCAATGTGAGAAGGTGGCCTGATATGCAGTGCTCACTATTCTAGTGAACACTATGTATCAGTCCAGCAACCCTTATTGATGATTGGTTGTAGGTCAACCTTATAGACCAGCTATCCTAGTAGCGTGGATACGAGCAGTCTAAGGCTAAAGACTCGAGAGGGCGTGTTAAGCCAGCTGTTATACCACACATATACCCCTTGAATACCCAGTGAAAGGACACCACACAAGTGTTATGAAAATAAACAGTGTATTTATTAAAATCACAACAGCCCTGTACTCTTTATGAGGACAGGGTACTAAGCACAAAACAAAACTCTTACGAAAATACTTAAGTTAGCACAGTATATACAAATGCCCGAGGGGCACAGAAAACCATATACTCTGAAAGTGGAATGCGAAATTACTAGCAGGTAAGTACAGTACTAATAGGCTTGGAATCGCTAGGTCTTGACTATAGAATCTTCAGATTACTTCTAGGAGGCCTAGGGGACTCTGGTGCAGAGTGTGCACTCTCACGCGTGATGCGGGACAAAGTCTATGGTAGCTAGATTTCACAAAGTTAGTGTTCTCGGGCGAACCCGACCTGGTAGGAGGAAAACGAAAGTGGATTCTGACCCTTGGATAGTGAGGCTATGCTGGGGCACCGAAATGCCGAAGATACCTAGCCCAGGGGCTGCAGCTGCATAGGTCTCAAAAGACGTCGGGAATCCTCGTAGACGGACCAGGAGCCTGGAAGAAAGATGCTGGCAGGCGACCAGTGAAGAGAGTTCGAAGTGATCCAAGCCTGGATCTTCAAGAGAGATGACACCTGAAAGCAGAGGGGACCAAGTTCGAGACTACTAGCCAGTAGTCAGGGGGCACCAGGAGGGCACCGGATGGTAGTCACCTCGACTAGGTGAGTGGGTGACGCTGTGCTCGCAGATCTCACGGACCAGGAGGCGTTGTCGGCGACCAGGATGGAGGAGCGAGCTGTCCCACGATGGATGAAGCTGTCGGCGTCGCTGGACCCAGGATTGGGCAACAAAGCCTTGGCAAATTCAAGCCCACGCGGTGGACTCAAAATGGCGTCTGGAGTGGACCAGGAGGGTCCGGGGTGCTTCTCTGTTACAAGGAAGCAAGGGCCAGTCTGGAGCAACCAGACCTGCAGCAGTGATGTCGTCGGGCATCGTGAAGAAGGCCACAAGCCAGCCGGCTAGTAGCCACACAGCGCGGTGAGCAGGCAAAAGCAGAAGGGCCCCACGCAGATCGTGGAGATGCTGGAGGGCTGATCTTCGGTGCTGGAGCTGCTCAGGGTTGGGGCTTCTCGGACCCCAAAGCACTCACCAGTGGAGCACACGGTGGGCTTGTTGCAAAGAAGTCGTGCAGTCTTGGCGATCGTCGGTCCCTCGAGGTCTCGTCGCACTCACGGTTCTCAGCTTGGCTGTAGAGGTGAGTAGAGGTCAGAGGTGCCAGGGAAGCCGGGTCTCGTCGAGCTGGGCAGTCGGATTCCGGAGGAAGGACTTGCAGCAGACCGCAGTGTTCTTAGGATGGTGCCTGCGGATGCAGGGTGACTACTCCTTAGCCACAAGGGAGAATCTTGAAGAAGAAATCTTGATGTCCTTTCGCAGAAAGTCGTGTCTTGATTCCAAAGATGATCTAATTTGAACAGGGGGCCCGCTCCTATCTTTATACTAAAAAAGGGTGCAGACCCGGTGACTAGGTCCTGCCTATGGGTGGGACTAGGAGGGGGGTGGTTACACCCCTCACCCAGGCCGGACTTCCCCCAGGCCAGGGGCTGGTGTGCCCCTGGAACTGGTTCTGACCGGCCTATGCGTAGTAAGCACCGGGGTGCCACTCAGCAGTCACCTTCCTGTAAAGCCCTGCCTACCCAGGATACACAAAACCTTGTCTGGGACGGTGCTAGCACCGCCCTCGACAGGAAACCCTTTGTCCAGGCTCCCCTCGCTGGAAGGACTCCCAGCTGCAGGGGGTCAGACTCGTGTCTGTGGTGGCAGCATCCATTTTGTGGAGCTGAGGCTCTGTTTAACTTTAACCGGGGTTCACAGTTACATACATGTCGTGTCCCTCTAGAAGGGTGGAATGCTAACCCCGTCGCCAGAACTGGCGAGGGGTTAGTATTCCAATTCGTATGACACCTTACTCGACATGTTTTGATAAAGCAATACCAAAGATAGCATTTAACCGCGAGGATTATAATGCACTTAAGAGTATATGTATGCGATATCATGGAACAGCTATTAGGACTTGGTTCCGCAAGCTGCAGACAGGCTCAGCTCATGCCAGAGCACCATCTCACACGATTCCAAGCACTCTGCCTTCAGGATTGTTAAGGCCTGCCATAGGAGTGACTGATAGGAATCTGTGTGTCCATTTTAGGGTTAGATATAGGTATACTATATCTACAGCAAAGGGTGATTACACGACTTTGCCCCAGCTGTCATGCAGCCAGTTGTGCCAAATTTAGGAGGCCAGCCAGGGGTGGCATAATACATGCTTCAGCCCCTGGTAGGCCCTGGGTACACCTATGCCCTGAGTTACAGGGTCTGATAAGGTGGCCCAGTACCAATTGGAAATGTACCTAAGGTACATGGAATCCATTTTAGAGAGAGAGCAGTAGGCCTGGGGTCCTGATTGGCAGGGCCCCAGGTCGACTATGTCAAAAACCAGCTAAAACACAGGGCAAAAAGTTGGGGGCAACCATAGTCAGGAGGTACCTTCCTACAGGGTGTTTTACAGAATGTATAAGAATCTTGGCAATGCCATCATTTTGAATAAGGTTGCTTGTCCCATTAGGAACAATCGGAGTTTCCTCCAATGTAGTGTGTCTCTACGCAGTCTATCTAGCTGGTGAAATAGGTTGTCCTCCAGAAATTTGTTATCGGCGTTTGAGATTATTATGCCAAGGTATTTGAATCTGTCTCTTATCGCTAGGTATTGTGCACTTGTTGGTAGACTCGGGGTCTCCTCGGCTAGTACTTAGAGAAGGGATTTGTTCCAGTTTATCCTATATCCAGAGTACCTCCCAAACAGATGGAATATATGAATTATTCGCCCAATTGAGGACTTAGGGTTGGTGGTATATAGTAATATGTCATTGGCATATAGTGATATTTTTTCCTCCCAATGATTTCCCCCATAAATTCCCTGCGTTATTGGGTGTACTCTGACCCATGCCGCCAGGGACTCAAGTGCCAGAGCGACCAGCATGGGGGAAAGCAGGCATCCCTGCCTAGTGTCTTTCTGCAGTTTAATCTTCCTTGAAGTCGCTCCATTCACTTGCACCCTGGCTATCGGGTCTGCATATAGGAGTCACATCCAGGCACATAATCTGGGCCCAAATCCAAATCTTTCGAATACTTCAAATAAGTATGGCCACTCAATATTATCAAATACCATGCAGGCGTCCAGCAATAGGGGCGCTGTGTCCTCTCCCGGGTTGACCTTGGTAGTTTGCATCACTCCATATAGTCCCCGCAGATTGAGCCTGGTGTTCCTATGGGGCATAAATCCCCGGATTGATCCGGGTGTACTATAAAGGCAATGACAGTACTAAGCCAACACCTTCGCTAATAGCTTAGCTTCTACATTAATTAAGGATATTGGACGATATGATCCGCAATTCTCCTGTTTTTTTTTTAAAACAGATTTTATTGATTGCATGAAAAATATGTCAAGTAATGCTCTGAACACCAGAGACAATCACCAGAAGCAAATTGTAAAGCACTATTACATGCAATTATTTCGGAAGAGGTCAAACAGTTGTAAACAGAAAACCAGGATCGCAGTGCCCACCGCCCCCCACCCACCCCCGTCCCCCGCCCCCAACACCCCCCCTCCCCCGCGCCCACCGCTGCTTGATCCGCCTGTATTGTACTGAAGACATGAAACTCCTGCCAAATGTGCCACAGTGTCCGCACGTAGCTCGAGCTTTCGGGCTGTCAGGGGAGCTGAAATGCATCTTCTTCCGGTGGTGGTTCCAATTCCAGACCCCGATTTTCTGCTCACCTTTTCCAGATCGTGTAGTGTTTTTGAGGGCAGCCCCTGGCCACATATATCGGCTGTTCCAGACCCATACAAAAGTCCACCCCATTCTTCCAAGCTATAAGTGAAGGGGCTCGGGCGCCTTCCAAGATTTCGCTATGTCCCGTTTAGCCAGGGTTAGTCCCAACAAGAGAAGATGCCACCTATAAAGATTGCCCCCCACATCAGCCTTTACATGGAGGAGGGCCAGCTTAGGATTTTTCCGAAGCCCCCAGGCCAGGGCCTCATTCAAGCACCTGAACACCCCATCCCAGAACCTCTGTATGACCCTACAGTCCCACACAATGTGTAGCAGTGTACCTATTTCTGATTCACATCTGAGGCAATCTGGGGAGGCTATTAAGCCCGCTCTCCACAAGCACTGCCTAATGTAATATGTACGATGGAGGTACCGGAACTGTATAAGTCGCAAGCGCATAGAAATGGCCGCTCCCCTGGGTCCCTCTAGTGCCTCTACCCAATCCTCCTTGTCAAGCTCCCCAACATCCTGTTCCCACGTTGTTTTAAGCTGCGCAAGATCTGTAGAGCAATGTCGCACTAAAGTTTGGTAAATACGGGATATCTTCTTGTCAGGCAGTTCCCCCATAAAGATCTTGGCTTCGATGGGACTAAATTCGGGTAACTCTTCCACCCCCTGGAGATATAGAGTAAGTGCATGCCGGAATTGGAGATATTTGTAGAATTGGGTACACGGCATCTCAAATTCCTCCCGCATGGTATCAAAGGACTTGAGGACACATCCTGACATGACATCGCCCAGAGCGGATATGCCAATTGCATCCCACCCCCGAAAGCCCACTAAGCCAGCGAGCTGAGGCAATCTACCATTCCGCCACAGCGGGGTTTCCAGCATTAGGACATTCCACCAACCCATTCTACGCAGGGCCTGCCGCCAGACCTGGAAGACCACCTGCATAATGGACGGCAGGGACCTCCTGAGGGGTGCCGAGTATAAGAGCATATGCAGAGAGGCAGTACCCATCAGGGCTCGCTCCACCATGTAGGCGGGATCTCTCCTATCTGCATACCACCAGTCGTTCAAGACCAGAAGGTGGGACGCCTGGTAGTATGACATGACGTCCGATGTGGCCAGCCCACCCGTGTACGTGGAGTGGAAGCAGGTCCGTAGGGCCACTCGCACAGCTCCCCCCTCCCACAGAAAGCCACTCAACGCTGTGTTAAGGTGCCGAAACCAATCCTGTGGGATCAGCACCGGGTGATTTTGCAATTGATAAAGCAGGCGAGGAAGCGCCACCATCTTAAAGATGGCAGATCTACCATATATGGAAAGTGGCATTCTGGCCCAAACCTTGAGGTCCTCCCGCACCCGGTCCCACACCGGTGTGATATTACGCTCCCGGGCCACGGAAGCGTCCTCTGTAAGGTACACTCCCACGTACTTTACTCCATCAGCGGTCACCTGGATCTTATTGGCCCATTCTCCTACAGGCTGCGGACCCCCCAAGCTCCAGAGGGTAGACTTGCCAGGGTTCATATAGAGGCCCGATGTTTCACCAAAGATTTGTAGTATACGCAAAATGCCAGGTCCCGAGCGCTCAAGGTCAGTGAGGAAAAACAGCATGTCATCCGCGTACATAGCTATCCTGTCAGCCACGTCGGACGACCACTGAAAACCTTTCAGTTGAGCGTTAATCCGTACCCATGCCGCAAGGGGTTCCATCGCCAGTGCGAATAAATATGGGGAGAGGGAGCAACCCTGTCTCGTCCCCCGACGGATATTGAAGGAGCGAGAGACCCCTCCGCCTACTCGCACCGCAGCCATGAGGTCTGTGTATAAGAGCCACACGTATGCTAAAAATCGGGGCCCAAGATTTGGACGCCCCAATAGGGCAAATAAATACGTCCAGCTCAGAGAGTCGAACGCCCTATCCATGTCTGCCAACAGCAGTGCAGCCCGTTCTCCCAACCCTCGCCAGGCCGAAATCGCAATCTGGGCTCACCTGATATTATGTCTAGTGGAGCGTTGTGGCATAAAGCCAGCTTGGTCCGGGTGTACCAAGTCAGTAATGTGGGGCCTGAGTCTATTGGCGAGGGCCTTAGCTAACACCTTGGTCTCGGTGTTAAGCAACGAAATCGGACGGTAGGGCTCATGTCTCTCCGGTGGCCGCCCCGGTTTCAGGAAAACAACTACCTCCGCATGCCTCCAATCCGGGGGGAGCGTACCACTCTCACGCGCCTCCTCAATGACCGTCCGGAAGTGGGGGGTCAGCTGCTTCGAATAGTGTTTAAAGAATTCGCTCGGGAACCCATTTGGGCCCGGGGCCTTACCCGGGTTCAGTTCGCCCAGAGCCGTGGTCAGCTCTTCATCCGACAAAAGCCGATCCAGCACCTCATGAACCTCATCTGTGACGGCCCTCGAAGGGAGGTCGTCTATGAACCGCTGCACCATCTCCGCCTCCAAGCACTCCCGAGGAGCATATAGGGTCTCATAGTACGAGGCAAAGCTACCAGCTATCGCATCAGGCTCTAAGAGCGGCTCCCCATCCGGGGCGACTATTTGGGGCAATGGCTGGGCATGCAGGATACCCTGACATAAGCGATTTTGTTTGGATGTAGCATCTTGCATGATTTATCGCCCCACTGATATATGCGGCTATGGGTAGCGAGTCAGGCTTGTCGGGCTTCATCCAGCAACACTGAGGTGTATTGTTGTTGTGCCAGCACTAATTGACACCGCGCCTGCCCGCAGTCCTCCCCCCGCCCTCTGCGCTCTAGATCCTCTAATTTCGCCTCTCGCCGCACAAGGTCCCTACGCTTTTCTTTTCGAGCCGCCGCACACCATGAGATATTGATTCCCCGCAGCGTGGGCTTAGTGGCCTCCCACAGCACCGCCGGGGACTCCACTGTGCCCTCATTCGTGGACAGATTGTATGCAAGTTCGCGAGTGATGTGAGCACGGTAAGGGCCCTGCTATAAGTGCCAGGGCGACATACGCCACCTGAACGGCTGTCTAGTACGGCCAGTGCCCAGCACAACATAGACCGGGGAGTGATCCGAAAGCGCCCTTGGTAGTATCTCCGCTGACAGAACCTTATTGGCCATTGCCCGTGGAACAAAAATATAGTCCAGCCGCGAAAAAGAGTCTCGGGCCTAGGAAAAGTACGTGAATTCCCTGCGCGCCACGTGCTTGTATCTCCAGGAGTCAACCCAGTCCAACCCCGTGGCCATTGCCCTCAACCGGGTTGCCTGCTCTCCTCTCACCTCTTCCCCACCAGCGCCAGCAGTGCTCCGCCACCTGTCACACGATACATCCATGATGTTGTAACAATCCCCCCCACCACAGACAGGGCAGTGGGCATGTCGACCCAAAGAGACATCAACTTCTCCACCAGCGCCTACTGCAGGGGGGGGCGGTGCATACACACTTCCAAGGACCACCACCTCACCCCAATCTCCCCTTGCACAAACACATTCCTGCCCTGTGCATCCACCCATGTGCGTCTAAGACTAAAAGGGACCCTACGGTGTATAAGAATGGCTACTCCCCATGACCCCCTCGTGGAAGGCATGTATGAAACCATTACGCTGCAAGCAAAGCGCCTTGATGCCTAGCAGGTGAGTTTCTTGCAACAATATATCGGTGCCCCTTTTCTTAGCCCAGGCGAACACAGCTCCCCTCTTCACCTTGTCTAGCATCCCTCTCACATTCCAACTCAACAGGCGTGTCCCGCAGGGACCTAGCCGTGATTCTCAACTATCTGACAACATTTGTAGAAAGAACTGGACAGGACGAAAGCAGCAAATTGCGCGCAAGCCCCCCCCCCCCAAACCAAAACATTCCCAAACCCTAGCAACTTCCACCCCCTCCTCCCCCACCCTGCACCTCCCAAACATGGAAGTACCTGTCGTGGTCGGAGCGTGATCTCGGCCCCAACAGCGAGCACGGGAACACCCCCTCCAATGGATCCCCAAGTCACAGCCCATGTAGAACTAGGCTGTCGTCCCCTCCCTCTCCCTGGGCAAGTGTGGCTTCCAGCCAAAGCCAGAAGCCCCGGTCAATCAAGCAAAGTTTAATGCAAATGTCAGTTCCTCCTACTTTCAGGACACATTCTCCTGAGCCTCCTGCGAGTCTTTGGCTGGACGTGTTCTGCATCTTGATTGCGAGTCGCGAATCGAGTGGGATCTGCCACAGCACTTTTGCTGCTTCTTGGGACCCCTACCAGAGGGGCCCCCGACTGAGGAGTCAGATTCTCCGCCCCCTGTTGTGTTGACGTGCACCTTGACAGTTTCATCCGTCCAGCGAAAAACATCCTCCGGTGTGTCAAAGAAGAAAGTGCGGGACTGAAAGACGACCTGCAACCATATGACAACTTTAAGCCCCGGAGGCGAGCCTTGGCAGCAGTAAACGACTGTCTCTGTTGTTGGACCAACTTCGTGTAATCCTGGAAAATAAGGAAGTTGGAGTTCTCAAATGTCAGTTTACCCTTTAGTCTCGCCTGTTTCAAAATGGCGTCCCTGTCAGCATAGTTCAGTAATTTTGCAATCATAGGGCAGCGGGACAGAGTGTCGGCAGGCATCCATCCCTCCAGCCATTGTGTCAGGAAACGCTCTGCATTGCCCTTTTCGCAGTCTTCTGGAAAGCCCAAGAGGCGAAGGTTGCTGCGCCTGGCACGTCCCTCCACATCCTCAGCTCTCAAAGCTACATCCTTCTGTGTTCTTTCCAGGGCAACGAGCCTGTTCTGTAGGGTTGTCACGTCATCCTCGACAGCAGAAATGCGCGTTTCAGCGCCTGTTATGCATTCCACGGCGTTGCGCAAGTCCTGCCGAAGGAGCATAACATCCGAGCCTACTGCCCCGATTTTAGCATCTAGGACATCTCTGGACTGTGTGATTGCAACTAGGAGCACAGCATTGTCGGGCACCTGAGCCTGCGCTCCCTTAGCGCCGGCGGCTTCGGTAAAGTTGTCAATGGAGCCCTGTTTGCCCTGTGTTCCCCGCGTCATGATGTCCTCGGGGAGGGAGGCCTCCCTCCGGGCCACGTCCCAGCTGATATCTCCACCAACACTGCCCAGCACAGTCGCTCACCGCTAGCTGCTCGTCGGTTGGGGGATGATAGAGGCCCGCGAGCCCGTATCTCCGACCTTAGATTGTAGCGCCGCTCCCCAGCCAGCTCCCGAGTACATCCGGCTGGTAGTCGCAGCCTCACAATGCCTCACCCTATAGGGAGGCCACTGCGCGGGTCGCTCCCTCAAGAGTGTTCGCCGGGGCCCGACTTGGCCCCCGATAGGCCGCGGAGCCTCACTGTCTCTTTGTGTCCACCACCTCTGGGCTATCTGGGCCCGCAACGGCCCCTCGCACCGTTAGTAGCTGCTCCCCTCCCTGCGGGCCGGGACCTTCAGGACAGGATGGGGTGGTGCCCCGAGTGAGTCGGAGCCCGGGGCCCGACCTGACCCCCGATGGGCAAAGCAGCCCGGCCACCGCCCCGCACGGCTCTCCGCTGGACCCCGCACTGACCTGGACCCGGGGCAGCAGCCTATGAGCTCGGGGCAGCCGCCCTCTCGGCAGACGCGGGTCTCCGACTCCCTCCCAATTAAACATGGCGGCCGCTCTCTCCGGCAGTCCTCGTCGCCGGAGTCTGCCAGGTATTCACCGCGGCCACGTCTCCGGCCGCATCGCCAACCGGGGACCACCGCCTCAGGGCCCCAGGATCCCCCAAGGTGCAGCGTGGCTGGAACCGCTCCAGCACTCGGTGCGCTTCTCCGTGCCAGTCAGCGTGCGCCGGAACGAGGTCCCAGAAATCGAGGTCTCGGCTTAGTAGGCCGCTTCGGACTGCTCGTCACACGGTCTCCCGCCGGATCTTCTCTCCGCACCAGGAACGGACTCAGAGCCCCCAGGCGCAGCCCCCTGATAGCTCCGGGACCAGGATATGCACAGCGTCACAGGGAATCGTACCAGATGACCAGGGCCAGGATATTTTGGTAGGATTGTTGAAGGCTGGTCGGAGCTCTGGCTCTACACGACCGCCATGTTCGCTGGCCAAGCCACGCCCAAGCAATACTCCTGTTTTGATATCACCACAATAGTGGCTAGTCTCTGATCTTCTGGGTTACCTTGATATATACTTAACCTATGCTGGACCATGCTCGATGCCACTCCTTTATAGAGTTCTATAGATATACTTTTGGGTCCGGCCGCTTTACCTGACTGTCGATCCCTAATGGCCAAAGGGATAATCTTGGGATACCAAGGTCCATAAGCAGCTCTACACAGTCCTCCCTTGTTCTAGTAGATGTAGACTTATACAGAGCCTCATAGTGGTCTGCAAATGCGGAGGCAATCTCCTCTCCTGTCTTTTTAATCCCTGCTCGCAGGGTATGTATCTTTAATACCCAGTTCCTTTCTTTGTATTTTTTTTTTCTGGCCACGCTAGTAGCTTATTAGCCTTGTTCCCGACTTCATATAGTCACCTCTGGGTTGCCCTGTCTTGTATTTTAGCTGCTTCAACCACTATATCTTTTATCTCTCTTTGTTTAATGTGGATCTGCTCTCTAATTTGTGTTTCAATTTCACTGTTCGCCACAGCACTCCTTTCCAATCAGAGGATATCTTTTTCCAGAGTGTCATATTGAATTTGTTGTTCTTTCTTTTTTCCCCCAGCAATCCCCTGCACAGGACCTCGCATTAGTGTCTTGTAGTCCTCCCACATTGTACAAGTTGAGTCCACCTTTCCTGTTTTGCCTGGAAGTATTGTTCTGTCCATTCCCCTAATTTATCTCTGATCTGTTTGTCTCAAAAGAGCAAGGGGTCTAATCTGGGGGATAAGGTATAGTCCCTCATGGGCCCTCGGAGGTGCGTTTCTATAGGTGAGTGATTAGAAATTCCTCTAGTCTTATTCACCGCTCCTCTAAACCAGTGTGCATCTGTTCCTTTTGTCATTAAAATGTCTAGGAGGGAATGTCCCCCATGTGGGGCTGAGTAGAATGTATACTGTCTGACCTCTGGGTTATGTTATCTCCACAGGGCTACAATTCCGAGCACTTCCACAAAGTCTTGTAGTGGTTTGGCCCCCCTGTCTCAATCAGAGACTGTTATCCTGTCCCGAACCGGGTCCATTGTTGCATTCATGTCCTATCCCATAATTAATATTCCCTCCGGGAGGTCTAGTAGTAGTGCACTTAGTTCCTTTAGAGGGTCCTCATGTAGCCTTTGTGGTACATAAACTGAACATATGTTTAGTACTTTGCCCTCCCGTTATGGCCACATATCTACCCATCTAGTTATACCATATCACTCCCGGTATGAAGGGAATAGTCGTTCAGATCAGAATCCCCACTCCTCTAGACCCGGTTGTAAATCTTGTGTGCGCTATTAGTTTATATCCGAATCTGCCTTACATGTGTTGCCCTTAAGGTGTGTTTCCTGTATCAGTACTATATCCGGGTTTTGCCTGCAGAGATATTGTAGTACCACTGTACATTTTATTTGTGTCCCAGACCATTGACATTCCAAGTCAAGACTCATATTTCTGGGCTACTATGGGGGGAGACTCACAAATTGTCTGTCTAGTCTCTTACCTAACGGGAGTGTGTGATTGATTACTCAGACTGCATCCAATCTGTATTGCATTGTTAGGGGTCTATACCGCCCTCCCATGTCCCTTTGGATTGCATCGTCTCTCTCCCTCCCCCTGCCAGGTTATCAACTGATATAACTTTGAAACTATGCCATCTCTCTGATGCCTACTCAAACATTTTAACCAGTCCGCCCCTCCCTGCTGTCCTACACTGTGGGTTAAAACCACCCCCCCCCAAATTCCAGCGTGCCTGTCGTCCCATATTAACAACCCTAAACTCTGGGAGGCAGGGAGCTGCAAAGTCTGCCAGCCCCCAACCCCCCCCCCCATTTCATACATTGTGTAGGGGCTATATGGACTTGTGTTGAGGCAGGTTCAATCACATAAAATTATAAGTATCGATACATAGAAAAGCATAATTCTTAGATGCATATGAGTTCCTGCCCCGTGGGCCAGTGGACTGTCTCACTCCTTCCTCTCCAGTCCATATTGGTCAGCGGGCAATCTCATATCCGCAGTCCCCACAGGATCTCTCTCAGAGTAGCCATTTCAGCATCTGTGTAGATTGTCCCTCTTCCAGTAGGTGTCCATTCACAAGCTCAGCGTTTGAGTCCACTTCTGCTTCATCTGGTGCTGATGTATTCTTCTCTCGATGTCTTGATTTCTTTGCTGTCCTCCAGCCATCCATCCAGCCTCGTGCCTCCTCAGGATATGTGAACCACCACTCTGAGGGTCTCCAGGAAGAGCATAGAGTACTTAGTGTCCTATGCACGTAGGGTCTTTTTTATTTCTAGGAAGCTTTTTCTTTTTTGTTGTACTTTCAATGTAAAGTCAGGGTAGAAGGTGACAAGAGCGTTTTTGTATTTCAATGGTGGAGCGCTTCTAGCCGCCTGAAAAACTCAGTAGTTAAACAGTCTCACTATTATGGGTCGCAGGCGGGGGCCCCGGCCTTGGCCGCATACCTGGGATTTGGTAGGCACGCTACACTGAAAAGAATTTTGACAGGCCTCTGGGCTGGAGCGATTTTTTTATATCTCCGACAAAGAGATCAACTACTTGCCCTTCCGCTCATTCTGGCACCCCAATTATGCGGATATTATTGTGGCGAGAGCGCTCTTCTTGATACTCTAACTTTTCTTCTAACTCCCTTGCTGTCTTTGTCTGCTCCCCGACCTGTTTCTGTAGGGTCTTCATGTGTATCACAAGTCCAGCTGTTGTTCCTTCTACCCCAGATACTCAATTCCTCATGTTTCGGACGTCTGCTCTGAGAAGGGATACCTCCGTAGTTACTGCATCTATTTTGCCAACCAGATCAGTTTTTGTCCCTTGGATAGCTGCCATAACATCTTGTAGCATAGATTCTAGAGCTGCTGTCTGGGGTGTTACTGTTTGTGGTCTACATGCATCAGCTCCTTCTGGACTGGTCATTTGGTCCTTCGGCAAGGTCAATTTGTCTAATTTTGTCAGCTGAGGGGCTCGGAGCGTCTGCCCCGTCATCTCCACAGTATTGTTAGTATGTGAGGGCACCGGGGCAGGCGGGGCCAGCCTGTTGATATTTTCTCCGTCCGTTTTACTCTCAGCCTAGAATTTGGGTGATGGTCTCGCGACCTAATCGACCTATCTGTATCGCCACCTGGTGTTGATGTTAGTTAGTTAGTAAGTTTTATTGTTTGATTAATTCAAATCATTACAAACCCCCCCCAATGTCCATAAAAGCATAGTAAAAATATCATTACATTTATAAATACACCTGATTTTAACATGGTTGCATAATTGTTTAAAAAAAGGTATTGTTGCTTTTCATTAAAAACTTGTAAGGGGCTACAATTTGAAACTTAGAATGGCATAATTAAAAATTTGGGGACCTTTTAGAAAAGATGATTATTGAGTAAGCCCCAGTGTTCCAAATTTTAATGTTCATGCACCACTATTTGCGGCCTGCTGCTAGATGCAGGTAAGCGTGCTGTCCGTTCATTAATGTTATTGGTCGGCTGTTGAAAGGTGACATTGATCCTGCTTATTTTGTTTGCTCTCCATCAGCTTGCCGTAGGAGGTTTTTGACCTTTGTCATGAATTGACCCCCCTGCAAACCCAGATGATGGAAGCGCCTTCCAGCCAACTTATCACTGCTTGTCTGCTTGAACGAATGTTCAAATCTTTGAAGATGAATTTTAAGTGCTGTCTCCTCTGTTCCAGGACTGCTGGACAAGCACATAATAAGTGGGTTACAGATTCTGATTTAAAACCACATAGTCGACAATTCGCGGATTGGTAAGACTTTTTCCAAGTTGGATGCAGGTCTTTTGAGTCATGCAAGCCCATGCGGAAGTTTGTAAAACTCTTTTTTAACTGCAAGCTGAAGTGAGGGGATAGATAAGTTTGGGGCCTTAGGGTTCTGTATGAGTTGATGACTGTCCACCCGTGCCGGCGCTTGGTGATTGCTTTTTTGTCAGCCAGCAAGGATTTCTTTTTAGCTGCGGCGTTTACGGCTTTGGCGAAGCTTACTCTATCTTCCAGGTTTTCCCACGCTGTTTGTAGTTCCAGCTCAGTCAAAGCTGTTCTCAGGAAGCTTCCCCATGAGCTGGGTGTTTCTAGGTTCATCTGGTACTTAATTTCGTCCCAGCATAATTTGTTCAGGGTGTCCGGGTTAGAACAGCGGAATTTATGACAAAGTTTAACGAAGCTGCTCATTACCCGGAATTTCTGGTGCTGTAAGCCAAATTCCAGTCGAACCTGAGAAGGAGAGGCAGATTTTGGCAGCTCAAAAACAGCCTTGTAAATCCTAGCCCGGAGCTCATTCAATAAGTTCGCATCTTTTCCGCACCAGGTGACTAAGCCGTACGATAGGCTGGGCTGGATTTGTGTGGCATGACTTTTAGCAGATGAGTGTAGTTCGGGCAGTCTATTTTTTTACGTAGTAGTCTATAAGCATAGATTAGTGATTGGGCTTTAGCTTTTAGAGACAATTTGTGTTCCTTGTGAGATGCGCCCTGCTCAATTATTATGCCAAGATATTTATATGAGCGCTGCTCTTCCACAGTTGCCCCTTTTGCCGACCATTTAAACTTTGTTTTTTTGGGATCCACTAAAGAACTATTTTTGTTTTTTCTTTGTTTAGCTCCAGTTGTTCCTGATTCAAATAGGATGTTAAATAGTTTATTGATCTCTGTAAGCCAATAGGAGTTTGGCTCGACAAGAGAATATTGTGTGCATATTGTAAGATGGCGACTGACTCGTTGGCCAAGTTTGGAGGGTGACAATCGGCTTTTTCAATATGCTGTGCTATATCTGAAAGAAACAAATTAAAGAGGCTGGGTGCTAGAACGCATCCTTGTTTCAATCCTCGATGCGTAAGAATGATCGGGGTTGTGCTGCACCCATCGCCCAGCTTTACTCTAGCCCAGGTTTCCGTGTATAAGGCAGTTATGGTGTTAAGCATTACTCCTGGCAAGCATCAGACCTTGAGTTTCTTCCAGAGATGACTCCTGCTTACTCGATCGAAAGCGGATTTGATGTCCACAAAACATGCAAAGAGTCGGGATTTCTTTCTTAACGCTTTTTCAATTAGGAGTGCTAGGGTGGGCAGGTTGGTTGAGGTGCCCATCCCTTGCCTGAAGCCCATCTGGAACTTGGGGATTATGTTCTTCTCCTCCATCCAATCTTGGAGCTGGGCTAACAGAAAAGAAGCATAAAGCTTGGCCTCCACATCTATCAATGAGATCAGTCTGTAATTACCCGGCTTACGGTGCTCACCCTTTTTATATATAGGGTGAATGATGTTCCCTTTCCAGGAAGCCGGGACATTGGACTGTATGTAGATCTCATTGAAGATGGGAGTAAGGTAAGAGGACCAGAAATCTAGGTCGTTCCTAAAGATAGCATTGGGGAGGCCATTTGGACCTGCCGCACCCTTGGACTTGAGTTTTAAAATATGACCTCTTAGTTTCTTTGCGTTGGTCAAATTGTTCAGCTCTTTACTAGCTGCCTCTGAACTTGTTACTCTCCCTCCCGCATAATCCTGGTTGGTAACTGATTGTATTTCCTCTTGATCAGGTTGCTGCCCACTAGGCCGTTCTGCAGCGCCTGATACTTTGTTGCTGTACAGAGTTTTCACATGGTGAACCCACGTTTCTTGACCGATTCCCGCTTCTTGCTGTAATGTTGGGCCAGTTGGCAATTTGTTTATTATGCCCCAGAAGTCGCTACTGTTGGGTTTTTTGCTTGCGGACAATAATTGTGTCCAGATAGCCCCCTTGTACGCTATTTTTACTCTCCTCAGGTTCCTCCTATAATTGATCCTTAATTGGCACAGCTTCCAATTTTTTATTTTTCTTCCCGTGTTTGCTGCTCGTGATTGTTGTCGCACCTCTCTTGCAAGCCCTCTTTTTTGATCTCGTAGCTCATGATTGAACCAGGGCTCTCTTTTAGTTGCCATCCTTGAAGTCCGACCTAATGTGGCTGGGAATATTTGGACTAATAACTGGGCCAGCTGTTCCCAAGTTTTGATGCAATCGGCTTCTGCTTGTGGGTCCTGTTTGCCCAAGTATTCCCTGGCTGTCTCCTGAATGGCTTGTGACGCTACTCCCTGCCATTTTAGTTTTCGAAGGCTGAACTTTTCCGTGTATTGTGCTATGGACTTAATTTTTTGGGCAAGCTTTACTTTGATGGTCATTCTTACAATTAGAGGCAGATGATCACTTTCGACTCATGGTGTATTTTTAAAAGTGTCGATTTGTGGAAGAAAATTGTTACTGATGATGGTAAAATCTATTGTTGAAGAAACTTTTCCGCTCAAAAATGTAGCAGCCGCTGGAATGTCACCCGTGATTTTCCCGTTCAGGATTGTCAGACCGAGAGGTTCTAGTTCGTCCACTAGTGTTCTGGCTCCCAGATTTTCTTGCCTTTTACTTTTGTGCAGGGAGTTCGCTCTGAGGTTGCAATTAAAGTCACCTGAAATAACCATTTGGCAGTGCTGATGACTTTTCTGCAATGATTTTATTAAATTCGTTAGAATTGTGTATTTTTTGTTCTGCTTTTTTCTTTCTGGATGGATATAGACGTTGGTTACTAATAGTTGCCACTTACTTTCATCAAACGAATGTTTGCCGCTTAATTTGGTCACTTGGACCCAGTTAGTCCCTGTGTCCAATTCTTCTGTTGACCAGTCCAGATTTTGTGTTACGTAAGTTGAAAGGCCCCCTCTTGGGTGCCCAAACCTTGAGAATTTTTCTGCCAAAATGTGGAATTCTATGAATCCAGGGATTGAAGTTGGAGTCAGATTCCAAGTTTCCTGGAGCAGGATTATGTCATGATGAATAAGGAACGCTAATGTTTCATGGTCCTGCCCCATATCTTTAAAGCCATGGACATTCCATGAGCAGAACGTGATGTAAGCTGGACGCACTTCTTCTATGTTGGGGACCCGCCTCCATTCTCCTGATACACTTTTCTTTTCTGCATTAGGTATACTTATTGTTTAGTGTTTTTGAGACCCAGGACCAATCCCTGTTTTCCTGAGAACTTACCTCCGTTTTTCCAGGGCTTCCCTTTTTGTTCGACCTGTTCTCATTAAAAGGGATGGGGGGCGAATTGGAGCGCGCGCCGCGCACGCATGTGTTAGAATTTTTCCCTGGTGAGTCCACATCTTTTAGATTTTTAAGGGGGGGGTGCGGATACCTGGGAAATTCATGAACCTTCAGCATAATTCCCCAGGCTAGAAACCTTGCGCTCTTTGAGTATATTTTATCCACCACGTCCTTTGAGGACCAGGTTGTCAGGGTCTCTACGACTCTCTCCTTGGGGATTGTTTGAATTCTACGGCTATTAGATCTTGAGAGCGGATTCCTTTTAGTTCCGGAATTTCATTAAATAGCCTCAACAGGTTCCCTCTATTTAAGATGTCTTGTTTTCCTTTGGTCGTATATTCGGGAACGAAGGACAGTTTCGATTCAAACCTCTCTGACTGGTTATGGTCACTATGACTGGGGAATAAAGTTTCCTTGCTTCCGGTTTCAGGGGTTATTGTTGATGGGGTGACTTTTTCGGGTCGTGGTTCGCGCTCCGTGGGGGATGCATTAACCTCCCTCGTGTTCCATTCCCTCATTCCTGATTTTTTTATTGCTTTTGTCCCTGTTTGCACAGTCTCTAAATCCTGATGTTGGAGTTTGCAATGACGAGCTGTACCAATTATTGTGATCTCAATTCGATTGATAAAGATTTCAGCCTGAGAGGTTGTTAATGCCTGAAGCTTCTTAGTTGGGGAGACTTTTCGGTTCACCGGTTCTAGCCCTTTTTTCCTTTCCTCTTGGAGGTGATCCTGTGCATCTATACTTGGATCTCTATTACACTTGGGTTCTCCTTTGCCTGACAAGTGAATTGTTTTTCCTCCCCCCTCTCCTTTTTCTTTTACTTCATTGCTTTCTAGTTGTGGCGCTTCCTGAGTAGTTTTCTGGCCTGCTTTGCCCTCCGGAGAGGATCCTGTGCCCATGTGGAAGATTTGATCCAACTTTTGGAGTATCGGGGGGGAGCGTAGTACTTTGTTGTGATGCACTGGAGGCCTGCGGGGATCCAGATGGTGATGCTCTCGCGACCTAATTGATCTATCTGCATCGCCACCTGGTGTTGATAGTTCCTTCGCTATACTCTCTTGCCGGTGCCTAATTATGCAGTTGCCTCCTCTTTCAGACTACGCTGATGTTTCACAATTGGGGAAGTATTTATCTCAATTTATGTAGGGTAGAATATGGGGGGACTGCAGCTGCCACTGTTACTGTTTGTTTGGGTTCCCTTTGTAAATGACGTCTTTATGCATGCCCCCACTCACTTTCTCCACTGGTGTGTCTCCTCCACACCCTTTTCCTACGCTTTTCCCCCGGTACAGCCTCAGTTTTAATGACCGCAGTCTCACGTGCGGCTGCTACCGGGCCCGTGGCACGCCCAATGCCCTCTTCCTGGTGAACTAATTCATTTTCTGCCTTTCATCACCGCGTTTCGTTGATGAGTTTTTGCCTCAATATCCCTCCTCTGCTCCCAGTGGCCCCGTCTCGGCCCTGGCACCGGTGCCCGCTGGCTCCAACGATCCGGGGGTCACTCGATGATCTGTATCTTGCGGATCCTAGGCACTTCTGTAGCTTGTGACTGCCGTCCGATGAGCTATGGGTTTGTGTGGGTTTCTGTTTTCCGCCACTTGGGTGACTCCGATCGCTGCTCTCTTCGCCACTGGGTCCCGCAGTGTGTTTCGAGCGGGGCTTACTGACGGTCCCTCCCTTTGTGCTCCGCAGTTGTTTCCCAACTCCAGCACTTGAGCCTGGGGATTCTGCAGCTGACAGGCAGCTCGTGGTCTTGCCTCTGTCTCAGGTCTCGGGGAGAGGAGTTGGCCTAACGTCTAGGGCGGCCGACCTTGAATCTGGGGAACTGGGTTCCAGTCTCGGCAATAACGCTGAGCATCTGTGATTCTGGGCAAATCACTTATTCTCCCTGTGCCTAGCAAAAATGAATGTGTCCTCATGTAATGCAACTGGTGCTATGTAAAGCGCTCAAATTCCCGATTCGGGTCAGGTTTGTGCTATATAAAACTCTGGTAAAAAAAAAAAAGGCCTGTTCCGCTCCTTCAGGGCTGACATCGCACCTGGGAACCGAGTGGATTATGGAGATATCACTCCCGCCCAATCCACGGCTATTTACACAGATTTATAGGGGTATAGGTGAGAAGGTCCGGCGGTCCCACTTGATCAAGTGGCCGTTTCTCTCCACAGCAAACCACGTCCCCCAACTTGACTTTTTAAGCACATCATTCAATGGATTGTATCACTTTGAACTGTAAACCTGAATTCATAGTAGTCATGGAACTTTTCGGTTACTGTCCATTTGAGTGTAAGGAACACAGGTTTCCGAGTTGGATGGTTGTAGGAAATCTGCCTTTTCTGCATTGTTACTACATTTTTTCACCCTTTGCTGGGTGACATATTTTTTCTGGTTTTGGAACTTTACTTTAACCCTGCTAACCAGAGCCTGCACATTAAATGCCCCAAGCGGACTGCAACACCTATAGTGCCATCCACTTAAGTGGCAGCGCAAACATGGCTTCAGGCCAACCAGTGTAGCTTGATGGTATCAGTGTAAAAACTGCATTTTGGCTTGTCAAAAGAAAACCTTATGACAGGTGAAAACCTCCCTTTTAAATAGTACTAAGTCCCCAGTGAAGACCTTGTAGTCAACACGGAAGGTGTATTGTATTTAAAAGGAGAAGATGTATAAATGTATTCCTAATATGCCCTTACAATGATTAGCACCAAAAGCCATTTTCCCTGTGGCATGCCTAGCTGTCCTATGTAGAAAACCGATTAAAACCCTAATACTGTATCCCTGGAATGGGACTACCTAGAACAAATACTTAAGCAACTATTTTGATGATTATTAAGCATCCAATTCAATGGGGAAGTCCGTTTTTTTAATTAAGGCTAAGGAAAAACAACTTTTAGAAAGTTTTTCCCTGCCTAAAGTTCCTGGAGGCTAATTTAGATTTACTCTCTAACTTCTCCCAGCCAGGAAATAACATTTGAACAGGTGTGAAAAGGCTGTGAAATGATTCCAAGGAGCAAATAATAGGCTGACCTGAATGGACAGAGATAACTACTGTGAACCTCACCGAATATGCAGGGTAGAAGCTGTGAGCATCCTTTCTGCCATTACATTCTCAAATCCTGCTTGGCAGGTCCGCTGGGATTATATATAACATGGTTTAATTGGAAGGCAGAGAACAGTATGGACAGACATTTCTTGCATGTCCACTGTCTGCTTGCTGATGAACCTTGCTTTCTCCTACCAGAACTTTGTCTCTGGGTGTTACATATAACACTGGTAGCGCATGTAAAACAAAAAGGGAAACAGGATGACAAAACAAATCTGGTGTATCTTCAGTCTGGTTGCAGGAAAATCTCACTTTTATTCAACCAGACTTCTGTCTCTGGGTTTATTGGGGGTACAGTGGCTGCCTCAAACTGGAGTTTGGTTTTAGATGTGGGAGGACCCTAGGATTACCATAGTACAATCCCCCCACACACACCTAGTCCTCAAAGGCCACGTTTAGTGTGGCCAAAGACTTTTGGCATCTCGAAAATGCTGAAAATGGGTAGGTAGGTTTGGAACTGGGAAATGTTACCTCATTCCCACTAGCTCATTCCAGGCTTAAATGTGGCATCTCTAGGCAACCACTTCAGAACACTTCCTGGTGCTGAGGAAGAACTGGAAATTAATGGATCTGAAATCTGTGATCTGAGAGGAGCCCTGAGGAGTTGGACCTCTTCCTCTTGTATTTAGGACAAATAATTGGACTCCAAAAGTGAAAAGGCTGACCTTCTGTTCAAACTTAAGGGATACAACAAGCTAAAAGAGGCCTTTTCTGCAGCTGCCCAGCTGACCAATGGCAATAAGACCTGGATTGGACTCTGCTGTTGGCCTCCGCGCCCTGTGAAGCTCTAAGAGCCTCATTTGAGGTCCTGGGGGGCTTTAGAAGTGTACTCCTGTGGTGGGTTGGGACTTAAAGGACTGAGGTCACAAGGTGAAATCTTTGATCAGGATTAATCTGCTTGGTGTATCCGACCCACGCTCCATCGCAGTCAGCATCACTCTGTGCCTCGATCCCAGTCTAGTGTGACCATTAACTATCATTGCTACTTTGTGCTTCTTGGTGCTTTTTCCTATTTAAAAGTTTCATAATGCATGTCTGTGTGCATGTCTGTGGATCCCCTTATCTGACTCTTTCTTTTTAAATTCTGTTTGGGATTTTTATTGTTTTGCCTTTGTATTTATTACTATTTTTGTACTTTATAAAAACCTTACAGATTGCTCTAAGTTAAGCCTGTCTATTCTGTTCCATTGATACCAGAGGTTGAGCTAATGTTAGTTTAGTGACTTTGAGGGCTCACCCTGACAAGGGTTGTGACCATTTCTTGAGGTACTCATCCAAATTAATCCAAATTTATACAATGCTTGTTCCAGAAACAGAAAATACTCTATTGGCAAAAAAAATGTTGGCTATTCTTTGTTCTAAACAGTCCCCAGACATTCTTACACAGAGTACCTGTGCTGTGACTTGGCAAAGACCGCTACGGGGCAGCCATGTGTCTCTTGATGAGTACATTAGATGCATGTTGTCATTTAAGAGGCCAGCTGAGCCAAGTGGGTTCTGAACTTTGTAGTATGGTGTCTCAAGCTACTTGACAGTTTTTATGTCTTTCTTCGTGTTTGGCTACCCAGTGGTCAATTCATTTAGAGCTTTATGGCAGATCTGGGAACAAAACCAAAAACCAAAAGGGAGGTACCCTCTGAACCAATATGGGACAGGGTGAACAAGATTAAAGGAAAAGAAGTCCCTGAGTTTAAGGATATCCCTTATGTCGTAATACAACCAACCAAAAGCTATTATGGATGGCCGTGCTCGACTCAAAGAATAACCATATAGTTCAGTTGTGGACTATATGGTTATTCTTTGAGTCGAGCATGGCCATCCATAATAGCTTTTGGTTGGTTGTATTACGATGTAAGGGATATCCTTAAACTCAGGGACTTCTTTTCCTTAGATCTGGGAACAAGTCTGTTTTCAATGGGTTGACAGCGATGCCTTGACCGGACCTATTGTACTAATATATTTCACACTGCTTGTATAAAATTGGCCCTGGTCTAGGTAAAGTTGCAGTCCTTGAGCTTTCAGTGTGTCCAGGACCTTACGGTATCTGTGATCATGTTATTCCAAATTTGTGGTCATGTTCTTCCATTGTTCTCCCAAAAACAATGATGTCATCAAGGTAAAACCTCTGTCAGCAACGTTTTTTTTCCCCATTAGTGACTAAAGGGGGCTGTGGCTCCTGATACGCATTAGGGCAACCGGTTGAATTTGTAGAATCTATGCGAAGATTTGAAGGCAGTTTTCTCTTTGTCTTGCAGGCTGATAATAGCCACTGTTCAATTCTAAAGCAGAAAGCTATCGACTATGTCATTGACTACTGTCAGTGCTGTGTTTTGGTCTGTGTTTTTCTCCTTTTAAACTGGCCATAATCGGCATAAGAGAGAATATCTTTGTCCTTTTTAGGTCTCGCCCTGGAATTCGCATCCGAAGGATGCGTCCAGGGTCGGAGACTTATAGTTATCGGACACGGGGGAATGAGGACATGAAACTGTCACGAGCTTTTGAAGGCAGATTTGGGTGCGCGAACGCGCACGTTCCGTCCTGCGCCGCGCCGTGCACTTCCCTCCCATACTCCCAGCAAGTCAGCCTAACGCGCATGCATGCACACACACGCGCACACGCACTTACACTTACACAGAGACGCAGGCACCCAGGCATCCCTCCCCCCCCACACAGTCACACACACACACGCATACACACAGACTCCAAGACACATACACACACACACGCACGCTCACACACATACACAGCCCGCCGCCGCACACGCGCGCGCGCACACACATGCCCCCCCCGCCCTCGCAGCCCAGCAACAAGGCGAAGCCCCACTCACCGGCTTCCTTGGTGCAGCGGCTCTCACCAGCAGCAGGACTCTTCCTCCCTTCTTCGGCACCGGGGCGCAGGGTAGGCTCCTGCCTGCTCCGGTGCTCCAAACAATCGCAGCTCTTCCGCGGGAGGCGGGGTAGGCTCCCGCCCTCCTACTTCCTGTTTCCGGTTGTCCCGCCCGGCGGACTGCAGCACGCGCTTAAGTTATGTCAACAATCACAGATCCTGCTGTCATGCTTGGCCCCGAGGTTAGTATCAGCCTCATATTTAAGGGCGTGTGGAGAAAATGTTGTGAATTATTAATAGAGGTTAAGAAATTTACATATTGATGCCCGCAGGTTGGTAGTTTAACCTATTGAAGCTTCTCTGGAGGCGCCCCAAAATGTGAGAGTTGGAAGAATCAATTGATCGTATGCATGGACAGCCGAGACTCAGTTTGAGGATGTTTCTAGATGACTGTGGTTTGTATCTTATTAATGCGCTACGATATACTTGTTTTAGAAGTCCACATGTTCTGCTTTTGAAGTACCTACTTTTTGCTGTCATGTTTGAGCTTGAGTTCTCATCCTGCTACAGAAACGAGAGCTTAGACACTTAAGCAGTGTAAACAGAATGTGGCTATGTTGTATATTATGTATAAACAAATGCAGTTGTAATAACCACTTGGAGGGAATCTCCAAGCTCTGACAAATGTGAGTGATGTTGCAACCCCAAGTTATGTCATTACTTTTATGTAAAAGGCTGGGGCACCCCAGAAGGGGTCCCAGTGAAGGGCTAGACTGTCAAAGCTTTAAAAAAGGACAAGACCTCCCAAATTCTTCTCAGCAAAAAGACTGAGGGTTGGCCCAGGCACAGTGAAAGAGCACCCCCGTTCCCTCCCTCAGATTAAATCTAAATGTAAGGTTTTTGTGGTAATAGGACATGGTGTGAGAGGCCGAATATCTGGTACTAGCCCAGTCTTGTTGCTGGTTGTCCTCAGCTGGTTAGAGCTCCCCACACTGAGACCCCCCTCACACATTTGTGGATGGAGTCACAGAGAGCCTGGGCGGAATCCATCTTGGCAGCAGGTGTGTTCAGGATCTCACACTGATCTCGTATTATTGCGCTCTCTGATACACTGAACATAATTTCACAAAAGTTCTTTAGAAAAGTTTAAGCTATTGCCATTATAAATTACAATAACTTTTATTTAAGTATTAGTTATTTAAAAAAATTAAACGCCATTGTTATTTGTAATATCAATACATCTAAGTCATGTAAATACAAAACATATTGCATTACAAATGCTATAGGTATCATATTTGCGAAAGTTATAACTATTGGCATTGTAAATGACAAAGCTATTAATTTAGGTATTTAAAAAAAAAGCATAAATAAAAACTTTGCCATTTACAATACCAATAGCTCAAACTTTCCTAATGCGAGACCTATTGCATTGCAAATGCTTGTTTCTTCTGTCAGAAACCAGGGAGGTATTTGGTGACAGCAATCGTGCTAGGTACTCTTGCAAATCTTTAACATTAGTGGACGCCTGCCATCTCAATAGCTAGAAGAGAAGACACCCGCTCTTTGCAGTTATGTGACTTTCGGCTTCTCTTTCTCTCACTCAGACAACAGTGCTTCACCACAGTTCAGGTTCCTACGATCCAACTTAAGAGGGTTTTGTTGTACACTGAAAACTTGAGCCACAGTGCAGTTTAGATGGAACTCAGCAATCTACGTGCCTGTAAGCAGGGTGTTCTTAAGGTCAGTGATCCTGGTCATTTGAAATTGAATGTTTCACCATAATCTTTCTTTGTAATGCGTTTCCATCTGGGTTTTTCCATAATCAGCAGCTGGGACTGATGTTGATCAGACAGAAATACCCTTCACCATTACAACTTCTGTATGTTGGTGGTATCTTCTCAGGTTTCATGATCGCTGTGCCTTGTAGGGCCTTGGTGTATATTTTCCTCTTTTCAGGCAGTCTCACTGACACTTTCAGATCTGATAGGACTTGGGTAACCATATTGAAACTGACTTACTCTGTGGGCTACCACAGCTAGACCAGTTTAGAGACGTTTTAAGGCATGGGCAAAGTAGGCTTTGTCCCAGGGCCCCAGACTTTCAAGGGGGCCCCTGATAGAACCAGCTTTGTTCTGCAGAGATTCTTGTACTGATGACCTTTAATAAGTCTCCAACCAATTGTTTTAAATACAGTTTTTCTTTGGTTTATTTTTAATGTCGGTGATGTGTGAAAGTCTATTACAGACAATAGGCGACTAAATGTTCATGTTTTGTGCAACATCCATATTTAAAAGTTTCTTTTAGATCAAAAGAGGACCTCACATATTAGAAATGGGCGGGTGTAACAGAGAATATTTGCAGTAATATTTTTGAGCTGCTGCTGCTGTGTTACAGTATTGAAAACTCAAGTCACTATTCCTGAATATTAGCCAGCGAATGTGCATTGTCAGTGACCTAGCCAAAGAGGGCATGAAAGAACTGAAATTGAATTATAAAATCAAAGATGTTCCTAACCAGGGACCTCAAAATAAATTTGGCCCAGGGCCCCCAAAATCCTTAAAATGTTCCTGGAGCAGTTCCCACAAAATGTTTGATAGCCGAAGGAGTGGAGACAACTGCTTGAGTGATGGAAAGGGAAGCTGTAAGCATAAGCATTCTCAGAGGATGTGCTCACTGGGGCATTGTCAAATATATTGTTTTATGCAGTAAATACAAAGGGTTTCCGTAAAACTCCTTTGTCGCTCTGTTTTTTGACAGAACATGGAGCTCTGGATACCTCTCTCCCGTCAGAAGCTCAGTCCCAAATGATTTCGAACAAACACAAGATGACCTTGAGGTGTGATATGTCATATCCTGTTCATAAGTTACCTGCTTTTTCAGACACAGTTAGCCCTTTCCTGGCTCTGCATCTGGTCACATTGCACTTCATTATGAAAATATATATTAAATAACCAAACACGTGTTCTTTTACATATTTTCCATTTGTTCTGGGAAATAACTGTTTATGAGCTACATAGCGTCCCGACACGGTTTGTCGCTTTGTTCCAACTAACTGCCATTTTTGCATCTGAGCCAAACTGGAGTCAGCTTCATGCCTCCCCAGCCTCAGTGAACTTTGCCTGTGCTAATGGAAGAGTGGGAGTAGGAACTGGTTGAAGAGTTTGTAGCATTGTCCTGGCATAACCATAAGTCCAATAGATTCTGTTTCAGGAGCAGAGGCTTTGGATTATGCTTCTCTGTCTTCGCTCTTTGTTATCATAATTTTTACTGCAGCTAACCAAACTAAACTATATCATAAACTACATTTCCTATCATTCCTTTAATGACCACATGTATCTTTACCAATCACAATGCTCTCTGACCTCATATAATGTTACCCATTATGTGAACAGAGCCCTCGCAGTGGCCCTTCAACCCCTTACATGCCAACTGCAAAAATACGCCCTCCACATGCCCCTGACGGTCGCCCTCCTCGACCCAGCACTCCCTCCAACCGACAGCCATCATACAGGCAACAGGGCCATTCAAAAGGCAGACGAGTGACCCCGCACAGCCACCATGGTGCGCATTTTACAAACCTAGCCCACTACCACGCTTACGCCAGGCTAGACCTTCCACTAGCGGTGCCGCTATCCCTTTGGTGCCACAATACGTCGTCACGGATTATACTCAAATAGATACATCTGACTCAGATGAGTCTGAGGCCCAACTCCCTAAGCTACAGAAAGGGAGCCAACAAGACCTCAAGTCCATCCTTCCCCTCTCACTATCCCCCATATCCCTCAAATCCCCTGGACTTTGACCCAGACGAGATTTTCCACCCCTGCTCTTCCGTCTGAGCCCTGCTCTGCCTTGTTCTGACAATGTCTACAACTGCATCAGAAAAAGCTAGGATAGAAATGTGCACAGCCATCTACGCTTTGAGTGCCCCCTGCACTGGTATCTGTAGTGCCTGACAGGGGCAGTGAGGGCCTATGCCACAAAGTGGGGCCTAACTGTATACTGCGCACCAATGATACACACAGACACTAGCTCTCAGTTAGGGGCCGAAGACCACGAGCGGTCTCGCGCCCATTTATTTATACCTGAGGGCTGACCCGCCCCCAGGCTGTGTGCGTGCCTGCGTGCGTGTCTGGACGGGCCGGGTGGCTCTGCCAGTACATCCCTCCAAACCTATGGATACTCAGTCCAGCCTCACTTAGGTCTCACAGTGTCTCGGAGCCTCCATGCATAGTCCTGGAGTCTCTGGCTGGGGGTTGGGTTTGGTCGTAGGTTGTACCTCCGGCTTCGTTGCCCGTTGGTCATATCTTCCCTCACTGGTTCTCCTGATTCTCGCTCTGTGCTTGCCTGGGTGGTGTTCGGCTCTTCTTCTCCTCTGGGCGGTGACGGTTCGACGCCTGGTTGGCTGGCGGGTGCTTTGTGGAAAGTCGGGTAGTCTTCGCCGCTTTCGACATCCTCCGATGCCTGTTCCGGCGCGGCCTTTTCTGCTGACACCGCTTGAACCCGGACACGTTCCGCGTCACCATTCTCGAGCCATGGGACGCAGACACCATGGTGCCATGAATGTTCACGATCTCCCACACCTCGGGTTCAAATGTCGTTTGATACTTCCAATTGGGGTGGCGAGTCTTGAGGACCACACGGTCCCCCACTGCCAGTGGCCTAACACCAGCTCTCCTCGCACGGCTGGCTCTTTCGTTAGTGCGTTCGTCCCGAGTTTCTTCGTGGTTTAGCTTTGGGGCCTCCCACGTTGGGCTTGCCGGTACACAGTCTCTTGGCGGTCTCCGGAACATGACGTCTGCCGGGGCGCACTTGGTGGTACAATGTGGTGTCTGTCGGTACGCATTCAGAAACTGCGATAAACACTCCTCCGGCGCTTCTCCTTTCTCCACACCTATCTGTAGTGCGCGATTCATTGTCCTCATGTACTTCTCGACCTCTCCATTGGCCTGAGGCCATTGCGGTGTGATTTTCCGGTGGTGTATGCCTCTTCTGTTTAGATATGTCTTGAACTCTGCCCCCTGGAACAGCGGTCCATTGTCAGACCTGATCTCATCTGGGAACCCTAGCATGGCGAATGTTCGATCCAATGCTGGTTTGACGTGGCTGAAGGCGGTGGAGGGTATCCCCTCTACTACCGGAAATCGGGAGCATGAGTCAATCAACATCAGAGCCTGTCGACCGTCCGGGAATGACCCAAAGTCAATGCTAATCTTGGACCAGGGAGTGTTGCATGCATCCTCCGTGATGACTGGGTGCGGTGCGGGTTCCTGACTCGTGATGACACAGGAGTGACAGTTCCGTATAGCCTCCTCCACCGCACTGTCCATGCCCGGGAACCATACTCTTCCCCGCAGGCGGGCTTTTGTCTTGGCTACGGCTTGATGTCCTTGATGGGCGAGGCGTACCACTTCTCGCTGCAGCTCGAGGGAATGACAATGGAGGTACCTCGCAGAACCACTCCGTGGGGGCCCTGTGCTGAGTTCGCTTTGAGCTCGCCACATTTGTTGGCGAAATGTCTGTTCCTCCATTGTGAGGGCGCCGGCTCCATCTAGAAAGTGCTTCCAACTGCGATTGTCTAAGGTTTGCTTCACTCGGCGTAGGCACTCATCTAGTTCTGTGGCCGCTCCGATCTCTTCTAGTGTGAGGGCTTTGGGGCAAGCGTCTTGTGACAGTATTTTGACGAATTCTTCGACCTCCTCCAGATCCTCTTGTTCCGACGTGCTGGACTCATGTCTCTGATGCCGCGAGAGGAAGTCCGCGGGATTGTCTGCGCCGGGGCGGAAGATAACCTCGAATCTGTATGTCTGGAGCTGGACGGCCCACCGTTCGATTTTGGGTGGCGCCAACCTGGCAGTTCCTGCGAACAGTGGGACCAGCGGCTTGTGATCCGTCACAACTGTGAATTTGTGGCCGAAAAGGTACAGATGGAAATGTTGACATGCCCACTTTATGGCGAGGGCTTACCTCTCAATCTGCGCGTAGCGCATTTCGGTCGCTGTCAATGCCCGGCTGGCGTATGCCGTGGGCACCCATTCGTGATCTTCCATTTTCTGCATCAGGACCGCCCCTAGCCCTACAGGGCTGGCATCCACGACTACCTCCGTTTGTCGATGTGGCCTGAAGTAAGCCATAACTTGATCGTCTATCAGAGCTTCCTTCACAGCGCGGAAAGCGTTGTCCTCTTTCGCGGACCATGCCCACGGTTGTCCTGAATCGGTGAGTGCGCGCAGTGGTTCCGATAGGGACGCCAGGTTGGGGATGAAGTGGCTACAATAAGTGGCCATCCCTAGGAAGCTGCGGACTTCGGTTGCTGACGCCGGCTTGGGTGCTGACCGGATGGCCTCCGCTTTCTTCGGGTCTACTCTGAGTCCTTCGCGAGAGAAGATGTAGCCAAAGAATTTAACTGACTCATTGTAGAATGAACATTTTTCTCGGTGTAGTGTTAGTCCGTGTTCCGCTAGGCGCTGGAGTGTTGCTCTCAAGTGTCCATGGCACTCCTCTAGGGTCATGGAGAAGACCAAAATGTAATCGCTCAGATTGAAAACACCAGGCAGCCCCGACAGTGTTTCCTTGATTGCATTCTGGAAAACCTCGGCGGCCGAGGATACACCAAAGCTCAGGCGCTTGTATCGGCGGAGGCCGACATGAGTCGAAAACATTGTGATGTTCCGGCTGTTGGGGCGGAGCTCCAGCTGGTGATAGCCTGCGTTTAGATCCAACTTGGAGAACCATTTAGCTCCATTTAAGTCGGCCACTATGTCGTCCATAGTGGGCGTGAGATAGCGCTCCCTTTTGATTGCCTTATTCGGGAGGCGCATGTCCACGCACAATCTTATTGCGCCCGGCTGTTTGGGTTTGGGCGCTACGACGAGGGGTGACACCCATTGGGTGGGGCCTGACACCTTTTCAATCACCCTGAGCTCTTCAAGCTTCTTCAGCTCCTACTCCACCTGCGGCCGCAGGCAAAATGGCACTCTCTGATGCCGCAGTGCTGTCGGCCGGACCGTGCGGTCAATATGTAGCTTGAACGTTTTCCCTCGTAGACGGCCCAGGCCTCGGAATAATGTTGGGAATTCCCTCAGCAGGGAGTCGGCGTGTCGTTCATGTACTTGGTTAGCGAAAAACACTAGCTGGAGGTCTTCAGCCGTGTGGCAGCTGAGCAGGGTGCCCCGCTTGCCACCGGTCACGTGGAATCTTGTGTTCACCTTCTGGTCGTTGCATGACACCATCACCTCGATGACGCCGCGTAAAGGCAGGGGGTCGTCACTGTCGTATGTGCATATCCTGGCTTTCGAGGGCATGCGCGGTGGGCGAGAGAATAGCAGCTCGTAATGTGTACTGTCCATAACATTCACTGATGCTCCAGTGTCGATCAATGCTTGAACTGGAGAGCCCCCAATCTGGACTTCGCACATCGGTGGCGGCCTCCTCCTAGATCCATCCCGGCCGACGAAGGAGACAAAGAAGACATCGTCGTCGTCGTCATCCTCTAGGTGGAACGCGGTTTGATGCTCGTCGCCCCCCGGTTCGGGCTCTTCAGGAGATATTTAACGTATTCCTTGGGTGGCATTCTTCCCGCCAGGGCCTGCGCGACAGCTGCCGCTGCTGTGACATACTTTCGCAAAATGGTTTAACTTGCCGCAGTTGGAGCACGACTTTCCACGGGCAAGGCATCGACCGTTGGGGGGGTGTTCCATCCCACAGGTGCGGCAGGCAGAGCGTGAAGTGGATGCCGAAGGCTGGTTTCTCTGCGTTGAGGGGGGCGGTCTCCTTCGGATTACGTCCACGTGTTCCTCTTTAATGGACAAGTGCTTGGCCGGCACAATAGGCCTGTCTAGCACGGCCTGCATCGCATCCGCTCTTGCATTAGATAGCTCATGCGACCTCGCCAGCACGAGGCTGATTCGTGGTTGTCTCAAGATGAGGTGTCGCAGCTGAACCGACCGACAACCTTGGATAAGCTGGGCTCTAATTTCTAGTGTTCTGTCCGGCAGCTCACACGCTGTCGCGAGCTTACGCAGCCTCGCGTAGAAGACGTCGATAGATTCGCCCTCCGCCTGTCGGGCCTGGCGCAGCTTGAACTACTCGTAGTCCGGGTTGACGTGGGGGTCAAAATGGCGGTTGAGAGCCGTGATGGCCGCCGTGTAGTCGCCGTCGCCGCCTCTGTCCGACAAGGTTTCGAACAGCTCATAGAGCTCGCCACCCCCATAGCACATGAGGAGCGAGCGTTTGACTTTGTTGTCGGTCTCTCTGACGCCCACGAAATAGTGCTCTAGCCGTCCGAGCCAAAGGCGCCACCGCGCGGCAGCTGTGGCAGGGTCGGAAAGTTTGCTGAATGGCGGGAGCGGCGCCGCCGGGTTATGACCAGTCGCGGTAGGCGCAACGTTGGTGGCGGGGACCGGAGCTGGTAGTCCTGCCTCCGCCTGACCGGCATTAGGTGGTGGTGGAGGTGGTGGAGTTGGAACTCGCGGGGTTGTGCCAGAGGCCGCAGCCCCACCTGTTGCCAGCTGGCTCATGTCTGGCAGTGCAGTGACACGTGGCTGGCGTGCTGACGCAGGTGTGTGGATGGGTCACGTGGTGACTGGCCGCAGCAATCGACTGGAGGGCCTTCTCTCCTTCCTTGGAGGCTAGAACCGTGTTGTCTGCGAGGCAGAGTATCCTATCTGGACTCTTCGGGGCCTGGACGGCCGGCGTGAGGGACACTGGGGGCGTCCCTCTCCTCAGAACGGTCCCGCTGGTTGCTCCGCGAGATGCGTGAGCTTCTGCCAGGTCTCTCCCCCACGTCCGTGAGAAGCGTGAGCTGTCGCGGGTGCAGCGGGGGCCAATTCACTCCCCCCGAGGGCTGCTACTTCACTGCTGCGGACCCCTCCCATGCGCAGATGTGTTCGAGTGCTGGGTCGCGGTGGGGGCAGCGCTAGGCCGTAGACGAGGTGACAGCGGTGCGGGCAGCAGTGCGGGCGAAGCGGCGGACACAGCGGCTCCACCTGGGGCTCACCTTAAGCGCCACGACAGGCGCGAAATCACCTCCCGGCAGCAGGGAGAAGCTGGGACCGAGCAGCACAGCGGGGCGATACCCGCGAAGGAACTCGGCACAGGCCGCGGCTCTATGTTTATGTTTATGTTTAACCAATTTATAAAGCGCACTTAGACCAAGGTTTCATGGCGCTGTTGAGGATGTACTGAGTAGCCAGTTCTGAATGGTAGCAGTGGGATAGGATTACTCGTGTGCCTGTGTAAACAGCCATGTCTTAAGCTGTTTTCTGAATTGGAGCAGGTGGGGACAAGAACGGATCTCCCATGGGAGTGAGTTCCAAAGTTGTGGCGCCAGGTGGCCAAAACGGCTTCCGCCGTGCCGTTTGCGTTTAAACTTTGTGCTGACCAGCAAGTTTTGATGTTTAGAGCGAAGGTCTAGCGCAGGAGGCGCGAGCGTGGCACTGACGGCGCCGCGGGACATGGCAGGCGCGTCCGCGGGGGCGAGGCGTGGGCAAAGTACCCACCTCGTCGCCAGTGTAGTGCCTGACAGGGGCAGTGAGGGCCTATGCCACAAAGTGGGGCCTAACTGTATACTGCGCACCAATGATACACACAGACACTAGCTCTCAGTTAGGGGCCGAAGACCATGAGCGGTCTCGCGCCCATTTATTTATACCTGAGGGCTGACCCGCCCCCAGGTTGTGTGCGTGCGTGCGTGCGTGTCTGGACGGGCTGGGTGGCTCCGTCAGTACAGTATCCCTGATAAAGTGGCACAAATTTCCAAACTGGGCCCTTATTTATAGGAATACAACATTAAGTAAAACATGTGAAACAAGAGAGGAACTAAATTGCTGACTTGCATTACCATAGCGTTTTTAACATTCATTGTTTGTAAATCAATCCATGTTTTTGGCATTAATATTAAGGGCATGAAAATAGACCATTTCCAACGCTATACAGCAGATACCTGTTTTTTCTATAAGAACATATTTCTCTCTTTGCACTTGACTCTGATATTTGGATCAACTTTGCAAGGGAACAAAAACCCTGCTCATCTTTTGGATCAATTTCCACAGGGACACAAATACAGCAGTTTCACTTCTGAAGGGGCCAGCGACCTGCAGCCAGGGGTATCACAGTGGAGGGAGTTAGCATGCCCAGGGGTCTCAGCGCAATATATATAACACAAGATTAGCCTTATAACACTTACCATTACCAAGGACAAGAAACCAAATCACACATGCTTGCATCCAGTCTTACATTATGACGGATGGGAAAGGTTGGGCTATGCCTGTGAATGACAGATGACTGGCCTCATTCAGGGATGCACACTATGATGCCCAAAAACGTGCTGCTGACACCATCCCTGGCCTACAGTGGATACCTCCATTGACTGAAGGGCTTTAGAAAGTTAAACCATGCTTTGTGCGTCTCAGTTCAGAAAGTTGATTTGCTGCCTGGCTTCCGTCTCCTGCTTCAGATCGAGGCCGGGCAGGCAGGCTGAGACAGGCAGCCCAAACTTAAATACATTGATTTGTTTAGAGATATGATCTTATTTCTACATAAATTGATCTATGTAATATTTTTCTAGATAAATGTGTAGGAATTTCCGAGGGGCGCAGCCCCAGAGTGCTAATGGAGAAACCACCCGTGGTAAAATGGCTGATAGAGGAAGGGTTATTGACACCAGTAAATTTGGCGCTCACTTAGTAAGGGGAGCGATGGCTTCAAATTCATTCCTGTTAAGTTCCCAGTTGCATGACATGATGAGAGTAGCGGATTGGTCTACAGACTCCACTTTTAAAAGGTTCTACAACAAACCAATATTAGATGTTGCCTCATTGGTTTTGGAACAGCTTTGAACATAGAATAAAAAATGTTGTAGCTATCGTGCCTAGACTGTTTAGTTCTATTATGGACTAGGAGCTAAGGATTATCCACCCTGAGGATGTATAAGTTCAAATGTCATTGTTTGAATGAATTTTATAACCTACCCTAAGACTGTACTTTATTGGTTAATTGCGATGCAATGAATTTCTGATTTGGGAACTAAGAATATTCTTGTCCTGTCACTGCGGTTCCTGAGAGCGTCTGGAGTGTTGTGTTCTAGGGTGTCTAATCACTTGTTCCTCTGATGAGTGAGTAGGAGGGCAAATGAGACACTATAGCTAGTCGGCCCTGGGTTCATGGGTACTAAGGTGGTAGGATGACTCAGTCCCTGCCTACTAAGGTTATATGGTCTCAAGCATAGTTCTTTGACTTCCTGCAACATGGCGCCACCAACGTTTGGTCTGGTACTTATTTGCGGAACCCCTAAGTAGCGCTTGTGACTGTCCACAATAGCCTCACACCTCATCCCAGAGACATCCGTGGTGTGGGGGCTTTGCCTCCTCAGTTTGTAGGGAGTTTCTCTTGCTGTAGGGTTTTCAAGCTTAAATTCTAGAATGTTTTTACCCATTTTTATGCTTTCATTTAAATCCCTTCCTTTTCGATATGGCCCAACCTGTTACGATTCCAGCTCATTGCCGCGCAGTGGTCACTCAACACTTGTTACAGAATGGAGTCCCCAATGCTGGGTCTGCTGTTGCGTTTGTGGTTGAAGCAGACCCTGCGTACCGTTCAGTTAGTTACCCGTGCCTTTCTGACAGCTCCACCTGCGGCTGCACTTCCTGAGCAGGCTCCTCAAGGTGGGGAGCTTGTTATTAGACCTGTGATTATCAATCTATTATGGGCAAACGTTCCCTTAACCGTGAAGACATTCTATTTTGGATTGCTCAAAAAAGGGATCAGGTTGATGCTGTTTTTCTCTTTACAAGTCCTCTGGAAAAGCATAGGATCTTTACCAAGTGTTTGCCTAGTGGTCTAGTTCCCCCCCTTGGCCGACTGCAATACCTGGGGGGCAGTGTTTGCTACAGTGTATACACTTTGTTATAGCAGCCCCTCGATAAGCGCTCTTCTGAACAATCTCAAGCATGTACAGAACGAACATGAGACAGGTCCTGCCCTAGATTTGGTGATCAAGCTACTAGGTAATTTTCCGGTAGTCTCCGAAATGATTCTTTCTAATGTTAAAGGTGAGACAGCATCCTTGATCATACGCCAGCAACTTTCCGCAGGTGCCGTTGTTGTGAGTTGCCAGTTATTATCTTTGATATTTATACATACTTGGGTTCTAATAGTCTGGGGTCCAGACCATCTGCGCAATATTTGGGAAAACCTCCTCCTGAAAAGGATGGTCGTTCGGTTTTTCCTAAGAAGTCTTGGGACAAATCTAAGCAAGAACAACAGAAGACTAGGTATTGTGGTTGGTCACTGCCGCCCAACACTTCTGAATGACAATATAATTTGTGTGATCACGCTAAAATTAAAACGTCAGAGCATTTTCAGGTTTCTGATCCTCGTTCTACTCGTTCCTTTCAGGAATCATCTGTTCAAGAGTACATCTGAGGCGGGCATCAAGATCGCAGACAATGTGAGTCTGTGCCTCCTAATCGAGACACGCAACGCTCTTTTGACGCAAAAGTCAAGCGGGAGGTACCATCTTCGTATAGAGCCCCCTTCCAAAAGAAGATGGTTGCCGCAAAATATGCCCCAGAAGGTGAGAACCCTTCTGCTGGACAGGAGATGGGCAGTGACTCTCGTTGACAGCGCAGCGGAAGTTACAGTAGTGCGCCACACACTCCCCCAGTTTCTGGAGGCGAGAGCAACTGACACCTTTGTTACAGGTGAGACTGCGGACACTCGCGTCGCACCCCCTGATCAGCTTTATAATTTAGACATTCAGATTGAAGGTGATATTGCACGCATGATTAATGCTATTTTCTAGGATAATTTGACATTTTCTTATGACATTTCATTGGCAGAGGTCGTTTGGCCTCCCGCATTTGTTCTCACTTGTCCTCTTGGCGAAGATGTAATCTCCCATCTTTTTCGCACCTCATCTTGATGAGACGAAGCATACTTATGCTTCTGTATTGGGCCCTAGTTTTGGCCCCTACCTTATACTGCAACCAGGCTGGTTGGGCTTAGGATTCTCCATTACATGTTATTCCAATACGTTCCAGCCCTCAACCACAGCCTCAATATCCAATTAAACGTGACACTAAAGCGTCCGTTAAAGGCATCTTTACTCAGCTTGAGTATCAGGGTGTAATTGATACCTGTGCTCTCCTATGAATAATCCTCTTTTTTCAGTTTTGAAACCTGACAGTTCTTAATGCATTGACATTTGAATAGTGATACATGCACTTTTGCGATGCACAATATGCACAGTATGGTCCTGATTAATAATATCGCCCGTAAAAAATTTAAAGCTACACTTGATATTTCTAACAGTTTGTCCTGTCACAACCTGGCTCCTGAGAGCCATGATTGGTCTGTGTTTGCCACCCTCGGTTCTCAGAGGTGATACACCCCTTTACCCATGGGGTATAAGAAGTGCCCCAGTGTCTTTGTGGCACGTATTGGGTCCCTTTTACTTGACATTGATCCTCAGACTTTGTCCTGTGTGGATGACATATATCATACCGATGATGTACTGAATCCTCATTTGACAAGAATGGATTGCATTATTATGCAATTTGCTGAACTTGGTTACTAGTTCAATTTTGCAAAGTCCCACATTGTGTTTCTTGCTGTGCTTTTTCTTGGTTATGAGTTGATCAATGAGGGTAGTGGTTTGGCTCCCCGTTTTTTGGAGAAGTGTGCACATTTAAAACTCTCTTCTATCCTCAAGAAATGGCAGTCTCTGCTTGATTTTTAAAAATTTGGGCAGAACTTACATTCCTGATTTGGGTAGAACTTACCTCTTAATGCCTTGATATACCTGACTTGTTCTGCTTCCTCCTGGCTTCCAGAACATACAGCTGTCTTACGTGATTTACAGTCTGATCTACTTGCTACGCAGTTCTTAAAGACCAGGCTTAATACCACAAATGTGGTCATCCGGATAGTACCGGGTGCAATTTGTTTTACTTATTTCAGATTCAGTGAGGGTGACACGTTCCCATTGGCTATAAATCACATCTGTACACTCCTGCTGAGATGCCTTTTTCTTCTACTGACATTTTTTTAACTGCAGTGCAGATAGCCATCATTAAAGAACAGCCTCTCGCTCAAGGTAAACGCATATTTGTCGTTTCACTTGTGCCTCCCTTGGAAGCGTAACAAAGGCATACCTAATTCTAAAGCCCGTCACCCAAGTTGGATTCAATGGGCTATGTCTTTAAGATCTGTTGATGTTTCCTTTGTTTTTAATCCTTCCTTGCAAACGCAAGAGTTTATTCAACATGAACATGTTCATCCTCTGCCTTCTTCGCTTCTTCGTCTTAATCAGTATAAATGTATCATTTACACTGATGGTTCGGCACAACCGGCCATTGGTTCGAAATATACTTATTCTGCAGCTTGCGCTATTGTTATAGGCACTATGATCGATGGAGATTTCCACTCCACTTTGATTCATACTAAGTCCCTTCGTGACTGTACTGCACTATTGGCCGAGCTAAAGGCTTTACTTTTGGAACCCCGAGCATTCTAATCCTTAGTCACTCACCCTCGTGGTGTGTGATTCCTTTTATTGTGTTCAATCCTTTAATGACAGTTTGCATTTTTGGAACTAAAATGACTTTCTAGATTCTAAAGGTAGCACAATAAACATAAAACACTTTGTGTTAAGGTGGCTGATCTTAAAGATCGCCTACTGCTTGCACATGTTGTGCATACATTGGGCCATCAATATGCGGGAGTGCACCCTGTTGGGAATTCAATGGCTGATGAAGCGGCAAATCTACAGTAGCCCCAATTAAGATAGCCATACATGTTCTGTGACTAAAATTGATGATGGTATTCTAGCTGCTATCACCGCATCTAAGCATGGTACTTCCTTTCCTCAAGGATATCCTTCTAGATATACTACCATTCTAGAAGTGATTGATCGTCTGATACCCAACCTTGACCGCAGACACTCTTTATTAGTGGCCGCTGATGAGGGCATCGCTTCTGCACATGCAGGAGTTGCTGCCACTGTTTTATTCTTACAGCAACATTATTGGTGGCAGGGTTTGTACCAGCAGAGTCGCAGGTATGTCCTATGTTATGATGTTTGTCGACAGATTAAGTGTTCAACTATGTCCCGTTCACCTCAGACACACCTATACATTTCAAATTAGCCATTTGGCTCCATTTATCATGATCATTGCGGTTCCCTTGTTTCAGATAATGCATTCAAATAAATTTTGGTTGCAGTGGATTCTTGCTCTAGATACTCTGAGTCTGGTCACAGTGCTCGTCTGACGCTTGAACTGTTATTTAGGATTTGCAGGTCTTTTTCAGGACTTATGCCTGTGGCGCTTTCCCTACAGACCAGTGTCCGGCTTTCTCCTCCAAAGCATACCGTGATTCAATGATGTCCATGGGGGTGCAGGTGCATTTCTCATCTTCATATAGGCCCATGGGCATTTCTGTTGAGGAGCAGATGAACTGTGACTTAAAGGACTTTTTAACAGCATGGGTATTATGTACATGACATGGCTGTTTAACTTGTCTTTATGGGGTTCAACGAGCGCTTAATAGCCTCCCTAAAAGATATCTGAGTGAGCGGACCCCGTACAAAATACTCTTTGGCATCAAGATGTATGTTCCAGACCCTGGTGGTCTAGACGTTGCGGTGACAGCCGAACCTTTGATGTAGATAAGCACTGTGCTATTTTACAGGATGTACAAAAATGTTGTGATGCGCTGGCTAACAGTCATTTGCCTACGACTCTCCCATCGGATGCAACTGCTCAGATTCCAGTTTCTGGCTGGCTTCCTAAAGTTGGTGATCTGGTTTGTAAAAAGCTGGTGATCAAGAAAGAATTAGGCCCCTTTTACTGTGCTCCTGTTCCAGTGCTTGGTCTTCAGGGTACCCTAACTGTGATTTTGCTTCCAGTTCCCGGATACAAAGAAAAATGCTTTGTTTCCATTGAACATGGCCAATCCTAAATAGAATGCCAAAAGGTGTCCCAATGCAGAATGTTGCTTTACAGCCAGTGAGCGCCATGCTTGCTGATTCTCTCCGGCTGCAGGAGGGGGGATATTGAGTCTTCAGTTAAACCTGGTACTAGTTACACTTTCTTCACACTCCATAATGGAAATTGTTTATTCTGATACTCCAATTGAAGCCCCTTCTGCGATACAAGAACCAAGTATCCATCCAGAATTAGAGCCTCCTTCATTCCAGCTGAATTCTTCTGGTTACTATATCGATCAAGATAACTTTTCTTTGGACAGTTCTTCATTGTCTTCTGTTTTGCATCCATCACCTGCACGGATGTGTTTTTATCTCTTGGTTAAAACGCACTTATCTGGTTCCACAGTGGATATATATCTGGATCGTGTTTTCAGTGGTATTTTCTTCATGTGGATTGGTTTTGTGACTGTTTTTTTTCCTTTTCATCAACGGCCATTACCTCCCAGAACGTTCTGCTGCAGAACTGGTCGACGGGGCGTTATCCCCGCATAAAATAAAAAGAGACCAGTCCCTTGTTAATATTTAAGCGGTCTCAATCACTGATGGAACTGTATGGCATAAAGTACCATTTAATATATATTCGGTTTTATGGATATCCTGCATATACCATATGTATTCCGAGTTTCCATAGGTGATGTAATAGTGCCTGGGTTGCATTTGGATTATTTGGATGTTGACACTGTGAATTCCATGTTTTCTGAATTGCAATATTACACTGTCTTTGAGTTATATATAAATTCCCCTAACAATGCAGAATTGTTCTGTTATCAACATTATGGACATCATTTTTTTCATAGAACTACTATACAGCGACCCCAATATAATTATACTCAATGGGAGCATTGCTCACCTCCACCACAGGGTAGCTCGGTAACACAAAATATGAAGTACTCATATTTCCCCAGTTATATTGCTTCAGACCTGAGTTCATACTATTTTAAATTGGTTCCTACTGCCTTGAAGACATATATACTTACTCAAACCAATCTATAGAACAGCGTCCTTCATTGAGGAACTAGCCCTAAAAGGCTATGATTATTGGAAAGACAACATTGACTTGGAGCACTAAATCCTGGCAAGTCCAAAGTACAGATTCTCTATTTCATGCATGTCTCATACCTACACAAATACGTTTTCTAAATGACACAACCCAACTGACTACTTGTCTGCGATTGGCTAAAATTAACTATTCCATCCTTTATCCTTTTTGATGATTGGCAATCTTATACAAATTATACTGAAGACCAACTAAATAGTATGAAACAAAATGGTACTTTTACTTCTTCAGTTATGGCTCAGAGTGGGTGGTCAGTATACCCGGTAGACACTAATGTTTGTCATGCTCGTTTTTTAAATGCCACATCTGGGTTCAAATCAAATAGACCTGATCCCGATATTCACAATCCATGCATCATAACACTGGTACTACTTACTGCATGGGTAAATTATGCCAACAATGTTTAGAATATTCCACATTGTCTGCATTGAAACAACATAATTCCCTCTTATCCGAAGAAATGAATCTGCCTGACTTCCTTTTGGGTCCAAAATCTCCCCTGTTCTAAATGATTTGTTTTTGCTGTTTATAATGACATTTGGAAATTGTAGCAAATGGAAGCTGCAGTACGTTTATGCCAAATCGATCAAGATGAAGTGCTTTCTGTAGTAGACAACAGTGATAATACTTTGTCATCTCGTACTTATAGTTATTGATTTTGTGCAAAGTGATGTATCTACATTGTATCAAGCTCAGACTCAACTCAGAACAATTATGCAATTTATTTCGACACTCCAAACACTTAAGAACAGGTGCGTTCCTTGGCATTACCTTAATTCTTCCGCTTTGTTCTTACCCTTTAATTTAACAAATAAACATCAATCAATGGTTATGAAAGACGCTAGTCACACCATGTTACATGTATAGAGAAACTTGAACAACTTCCCTGCACTATAGCGGAAACACCTTCAGCCGTCTAGTTAATACACAGTTATTTTGTTGTCCATATAGACCTTTCAGTTCACTGCCTGCGTGAAACACTTCCCAGTAGGTAGATACAAACCCCTTGGGAGCAGCTGCATACATGAATTGTGGTCCCTTCCATTTACGTATCGTTGTCAACAGCTGAGAGAGACGTTTTTCTCACATGGGAGGAATGTGTCTCCACTGCCGGTCATTCGCTTGTTTGTCAGCATGTAAAGATTCATGGCACCTGTAATGTGTCTGCCCCTAATTTGGCTTGTTATTTAAAACAAACTTCTGTTCAGCAGTTATTCCCACTCTCCCATTGCTTTCGAACTGCAACTATCTTGTCCGTAATAATCAGGACTGTTGGGGTCTGTGTATGTAGTGTCCGCTTCCCAGTTAGTCACTTGCTGCAACAACGCCCTGTATCCCTCTGCGCATGGGAGTGTAGATAGTTCATTGTGGCCTTCCATTCCAACTTTGAAAACAGATTTCATTAAGCCATGCAGACTCAGAGCATTGTTGTCTCAACAAGAAGCGCCTCTCACTTCAGCTCGCGAAACCTTCGAATTGCGGGTGGCGGGAACTTCAGTGAAATACAGCCATTGTTAAACACAAAACTGTGAACTGATACATTAAATATTTAAAGCTTCTGTTACCATGGGCCTGGCACATTTTTTAAACTTGCGGGCTCCAACCTCGTTAAATCGTTTCAAACTAATTTTGGAGTAATACAAGCTTTTGTAAATTCTATTTTTTCCAGTGTATTCAGTGGGTTCCAGCTGCTGGGTGTTATAGTGCTGTTCTTGCAATTCAGCAATGTATGCTTGCTTTGTCGTCCTTCCAGGGCAAGCTTTGCTGCAGCTGTACCGTGATTGAATGCTATGGCTCTTTGGAGTGGTGGGTCTGGAGTCTCTGGATGCTGAGTTTTTTTTAGCCGTTCGGAATGCTTACTTCACCTCTGTGCAACCTGTTGTAGTGTAGTTCCTATATTCCCAATAGGCACTGCGCATTGGAATAATATATACTACAGATTAGACGAAGGACTGAGGTCGACTAGGTCTCTATCGAATATATTAGACTTAATTGTGAGTACCAGCCAGCTCAGAGGTCTCTAGAAACTTTCTCAAATAAACAAGAAGGGATTAGTTTCTGAACAACCGCTTAAAACATGACAACTTTGTTTCCCGAGATAAAACTGTATCTTCAGAGTCACGGAAACGATAGATAGTTATTTCACTCAGTCAATCGTGCATGCTTCGTTTCACCAGAGGTGTAGAGAAATAGAGAGACGGGCGTTTTCAATAAAAGTATATATTGAACAGTCTTCTTTCTCATGCAGAGGAAATGAACTGCTACAATCGTAATACTGGTTGCAAAGTACAATGCGTACAGTACGAAGAGTATTATAAAATAACACTGTAAAAGCATGATATGGTTTTTAAGCCATATAAGACAACATAATACATACATTAATAAATAAAGACTAAAAGCACTCAACTGGTGTTTCTAAAATACGCCTACCCCGGTGTACCTAAACTAGGTTTAGTACAAGGGAAGAGGTAAGTGAGGTGTTGCTTAGTTTCAATCAATCAATCACAGACATTTATATAGCGCACTACTTACCCGGAGGGTCTCAAGGCGGTGGGGGGGGGGGGAGTGCTGCTACTGCTCGAATAGCCAGGTCTTCAGCTTCTTCCTGAAGGAGAGGTGGTCTTGGGTCAGGCGCAGGTCGGGAGGGAGGGAGTTCCAGGTCTTGGCGGCCAGGTAGGAGAAGGACCTTCCTCCTGTTGTTGTTCTTCGGATGCAGGGGACGGCGGCGAGGGCGTGGCTGGCTGATCGGAGATGTCGTTTAGGAGCGTAGAAGTTGATGCGGTTGTTGAGGTAGCTCGGGCCTTGATCGTGTAGGGCTTTGTGTGCGTGGGTGAGGAGGCGGAAGGTGATTCTTTTGTTGACAGGGAGCCAATGCAGGTCTCTCAGATGTCCGGAGATGTGGCTGTGTCGTGGGATGTCGAGGATGAGTCTGGCTGAGGCGTTCTGGATCCGCTGGAGTCTCTTCTGGAGCTTGGCGCTGGTTCCGGCGTAGAGGGCGTTGCCGTAGTCCAGTCGGCTGGTGACGAGGGCCTGGGTGACCGTCTTCCTGGTCTCAGTGGGGATCCACCGGAAGATCTTCCGTAGCATGCGCAGGATGTTGAAGCATGACGAGGAGACGGCGTTGACTTGTCTGGTCATGGTGAGGGAGGAGTCCAAGATGAAGCCCAGGTTGCGTGCGTGGTCTGTCGGTTTGGGTGCGCTGCCCAGGGCGGGGGGCCACCAGGAGTCGTCCCAGGCGGAGGGCGAGGAACCCAGGATGAGGACTTCCGTCTTGTCTGAGTTCAGTTTCAGGCGGCTGGTCGTCATCCACTCGGCTACGTCTTTCATCCCTTCGTGAAGGTTGGCTCTGGCGGCGGCGGGGTCGTTGGTCAGGGAGAGGATCAGCTGGGTGTCGTCAGCGTAGGAGATGATGTTGAGGTTGTGTTGGCGTGCGATGGCCGCGAGGGGGCTCATGTAGACGTTGAAGAGGGTGGGGCTCAGCGAGGATCCTTGAGGGACGCCGCAGATGACTTCGGTGGCCTCTGACTTGTACGGTGGTAGACGGACTCTCTGTGTTCTTCCATCGAGGAAGGAGATGATCCATTCCAGTGCCTTCTCCTGGATTCCGACGTTGCTGAGGCGCTGCACTAGGGTGCGGTGGCAGACAGTGTCGAATGCTGCGGAGAGGTCTAGGAGGATGAGGGCCGCTGTTTCTCCGTTGTCCATCAGGGCTCGGATGTCATCGGTGGCAGCGATGAGGGCGGTCTCGGTGCTGTGGTTGGCTCGGAAGCCAGACTGTGAGGGGTCGAGGGATCCATTCGTCTCGAGGAAGGCGGCCAGCTGCTTGTTGACGGTCTTCTCGATGACTTTGGCTGGGAACGGGAGGAGCGAGATGGGGCGGTAATTCTTGAGTTCGGTGGGGTCCGCTGTAGGTTTCTTTAGTAGGGCGCTGAGTTCGGCGTGCTTCCAGCTCTCCGGGAAGGTGGCGGTGTCGAAGGAGGTGTTGATGATGTCCCGCAGGTGGGGTGCGATGACCGCGTCGGCCTTGTTGAAGACGTGGTGAGGGCAGGGGTCGGTCGGAGATCCGGAGTGGATGGAGTTCATCATGCGGATGGTGTCTTCGGTGCTGATCGGAGTCCAGGCGCGGAGGATGGTGGTGGGGGGTGGTGGTTCGGTTGTGGCGTGCGTCGGTTGAGTGCTGAAGCTGTTGTGTATGTCCGCGATCTTGTTGTGGAAGTAGGAGGCGAGGGAATTGCAGAGGTCTTGTGATGGGGTGATGTCGTTGTTTCCGGCGTTGGGGTTGGAGAGCTCTTTGACGATGTTGAAGAGTTCCTTGCAATTGTGTGCGTTGTTTTCCAGCCGGTCCTTGAATGCAGTTTTCTTAGTGGCGCGGATCAGTTGGTGGTGCTTCCGGGTGGCAAGCTTGAGGGCGGTCATGTTGTCCGATGTTGGTTCCCTTCTCCAGGCTTTCTCGAGGGCTCGGCAGTTCTTCTTGGAGCTCTTGAGTTCGTCGGTGAACCATGGGGCCTTCTTGCTGCCGGGTCTGCTAGGCGGGGTCCTCAGTGGGGCGAGTTCGTCCGCGCAGTTGTTGATCCACTTCGTGAGGTTGTCGGCGGCCTGGCTGGGGTTCGCTGAGCTGGCGGGGGGGTGCTGGCTCAGGGAAGCGGCGAGCTGGTCGGCTGTGATCTTGTTCCAGCTTCTTCGAGCAACCGGTTGCTGGTGGTGGTGGATCGTCGTTCTTCTGAAGGTGAAGTGGACGCAGCTGTGGTCCGTTCAGTGGAGTCCAGTGGCGTGGCTGAAGGCGATGTCTTTGCTGGATGAGAAGACGGCGTCGAGTGTGTGTCCGGCGAGGTGGTTGGGGGTGGATACCAGCTGCTTGAGTCCGAGGTTGGCGAGGTTGTCGAGCAGGGTGATGGTGTTGCGGTCGTTGTTGTTCTCCAGGTGGAAGTTGAGGTCCCCCAGGAGGATGTAGTCAGCGGAGGGGAGGGCATGCGGGCTGACGAAGTCGGCGATGTCCTCGCTGAATTGTGTGCGTGGTCCCGGGGGTCGGTAGATCAGGGTGCCTCTGAGGGTGGTCTTCGGGTCGGTGCGGATCTGGAAGTGTAGGTGTTCGGCGGTTTTCAGGGTGTCGTCGGTATTCTTTTGCCAAGAACCTGTCCAAGATTTATCTAAGGTTCTAATCAGCTCCATACCTTGATTTTAGAATTAAGGAGGTCTGGTATCTCTCTCTCAGGACTCGATTTCCCAACAACCCGCATGGGTAGCTTGGAAACACTGGAGCTGGATTTCTCTGCAAGAGAAAAGACAGCATCTCTCTCAGTGCGTCTGCTGGAGGGTCGGCTTCCTTCGGCACATGCTGCGGCAAGCTGTGTCGTGTAGGTAGATAGTCGAACTGCTCCAAACCACTGTGTGTTTGTCTGGGCAAGTGTGGGCATATTTATACCTCGAAGTTGCCAAGTTTGACGTAAGGTTGGACATAATAACGTCATCAAAGACTCAGTTCTTTGAAAACTCCATGAGTTCTTGGATAAATCAATATTCAAGCAAGGGGAAGTCCCTGTCTGCTGAAGGCGGGTTTTTCCAAGAAATCGTTGTGGATTTTCGGAACTAGTGGAAGTAGCCATGCCGTATTTGGACTGCATAGGCTAAGTCTAAATATGGTTATGATTTCTATGCCTATAATAAGGATAGGATGATTTATACCTATATATGGGCATGAATCGGGAAAATTACACTAAGGTCCTAAATTCATATACAACACTGTGTTTCATTGCATCCAGAGCCCCTTCCAATGGCCTCTGGATGTCTGCCTGGCTACGCCAACACAAGCTGCCCTCGATTTCGAACTGCTGATGAGTCCTTTAGTGGCCCATTACCAGGACTATTCCTTGGGCAAGCATCTCATTCATAACCCAGCGGTATGGCTTTTGGACAGAAATTATCCCTGTGCAATGGCATAGCGTATTCTAGATCTCAGTTTCATTGAAATCAATACAGGGTGTCTCATGATGGTCTTATCGACAGCTGCCACTAAAGAATATATTTGTTCCTTTCTTCTGCTCAATTGGATAGGTGATATTTTTACCTCAGAAGGTTCAGATTTCTTATTGGAATCGGATGGCTTTTCACTTGACATCCCATATTGTGGGCCCCGGCAACTTGATTGGATTGAATATTGATTCCATTGTTACACAAAACTTTTTGTTTTTGTTTTTGATATAGCCTTTGTCTATGAGACATCGACTGCACTCTATTTCCAATGCTTTGGTTTTGCTTATCTCCTGATTCCTGTTGTCCCTTGTACGCTATCATCCTGACAAGGGGACTGTGTCATCTGTCCCATGCAGGTCCATTGTTGTTTTCTCTATGTTAGCATGAGCATGTTGCAGACTGCTCTCTGCTTTGGGCACGTTACTATACAAACGTATTTTGTTTCGTGCCACGCTGTACTTTCACACAGAACCTGCCGTTGTTTTTTTGCTCCATTCTTTCCTGAGATTTAGTCTGAACACCGTAGCAAGGTCAAACAACAATTTCCCTTGTAATTCTGTTTTGGTAAGGCTCTATCACCTAGACAAAACAAACTAATGCAGCTGTTGTTTGGGAACACATACTTTTTGTTATATAGGTATGCACAATCCTGCAGACACACTTGAAGAGAGATTTTTCAGAGAAGAGACCACAACTACACCTGAGATGTAGAACTTTCATCTGTGCATGCTAAGGTATGGGGTTCACTGCATACATGTGGAGATCTTCTGATATATGATATATGAAAGGCTGTCTGTCCCATAGGTTAACATGGGAGCTGCCTTGTAACATCCTACAAGTGTAGCTCTCCATTGGGACAAGAAAGAGAAATGGAGGTTAGACTCTACGAACTCAGAATTTAATAACACACCTTTTAGAAGAGGTGGTTTTTAAATCGTGAGTTTGAAAATGCCACCTTTAGAAAGTGGGCATTTGCTTGCTTTACCATTCTGTGTGCCTCTGTCTGTTTGTGTATTCAATATCTGGTTTGAGGTTATCAGGATCTGGAGATATGCATTCACTCTAGACAGTCACAAGGGGGTTGAGTTGTGTGCTGCCTTTCCTGTGTGACTCAGAGCCAGGCTGAATAGACCTTTACGTATCTAGAATGGTGGGTGGAGTTTTCACTAGCACCTGAATAGGCTGTGTCTGCTCTGCACAATACTGTCTCCACTTCCTGGACCAAAGCAGGTCCAAGGATGACAGAATTGTGATTTTACTGAGCTGAGATTCTTGAAACAAAGACTACATTGAGAAAATGGGGTATAAATATTAGACCTAAACCCCAGAACTTTGGATTATGTCTGGAATCAAGAGGAACCTCTGCCAAGGAAGAAGACCAGAAGAGCTGTGAGGAGGGGAGTACAGCCACTTTGCTGTGTGTTGCCTTGTTTGGCCGGCCTGCAGTTGCTGCTTCTGCTAAGGAGAACATAAAGACTGAACTTTGCTTTGAAGCCTACTTGCGAAGATTCTCCAAGGGCTTGTGTGTGCTTGCCTCCTATTCTGAAGTCTCAGGTCCTCACATACTTCACCCACAGCTTCCTGGAACTCTACTGTTGAGAGTTCTGACTGCCAGGAGGTGCTTATTCCAGTTATGGGCCTCTGGGGTTGTTCCTGCTACAGGAAGCTACCAAGAACTAATATTCTGAATGAAAAAGATGCTTCTCCCTCCTTGCTGCTGCATTTTCTGATGCACAGCCCGATGCGGCTGAAAATCCGACTCAGCGCCTGCCAGCAGACTGAAAACCACTGCACCGACTCCAACGCAGGCCCTGCTGGGTGCAAGAAGAATCGATGGATTCCTGGCTCGAGAAATCAACGCAGCACCTGGTTCGCCGTTGCCGCATCGCCTCCAGCGCATCTGGATTTTCCAAGCATTGCACCTGTGCGTCGTATCTACAATGCTGGGGCTACAGTAAGAAACTGACGCATCACCTTCTCTCCAGTAAAAACCTGAGGCATCACCTCCACTGCATGCAATAAGGAACCAATGCATCACATCCTTTGGAGCAAAGAACTGATGCATCACCTTCCCTGCGCGTAAAAAAACGAGGCATCACCTTTCCTGCGGCTGTTTTTGCTTGTGATTTTGATGCATCCCAGGTACTTTGTGCTGAAAGTGACGCATCCATAGTTCCCTATGGACACAACTGTCTTTACCTTTTAAAAGTCATAGTTTGGATATCTGTATGTTGTTTTTTTGTCATTGTGGTCTTGCTGGTGTGGTGTCCATTTGTGGTGGTTTCACTGTTACTGTGGGTTATATACAAATGCTTTATGCATTTCCTCCGTAGTGTAGCCTGACTGCTCTGTGCCAAGCTACCAGAAGGTGAACACAGGCAAACTTAGGTGTGTACTTTACTCCTCCTGACTAGAAGGAAGAGTCCCTACTTGAACAGGCTGTAGACCACTGCCAACTAGAGACCCCCCATTTCTAACATTTAGAATGATATGGAGTGTATCAGGATAGGACATTGTTATTGAACAGGTTTAGCAATAGATTGTATTTGTGTTACACAGGCCCACAGTGTCAGAGATGGGTTGAGAATCTGAAATCAGCTAAAGAATGCCCTCAAGTAGTGCAGGAAAAATTGGACATAGAAGTACAGGAAGGTAGAATGGCAGGCCCATTTGATGAATGGCCCATTGACAGTCTAATTGTGTCACCTATTGGTGTGGTTCCTAAAAAAAGAGAAGGTCCAGCATTTGTAGTGGCCGAAGGACAGTCAGTGAATAATTATATATTGGATGGCTTGTCAACAGTTCCGAACTCCTCAGTTGATGTGGCAATGGGCTTGGTGAACAAAGTGGGACCCAAGGCATACATGGCGAAGAGTGGCATCAAGTGGGCCTTTCGATTGCTTCCAGTACACATGGCTGATTTCGCACTGCTATGGATACAGTTTGGGGACAAAGGTATGTAGACAAAGTCCAGCCTACGGGTTGCTCCATCTCCTGTGCTTTATTTGAAAAAATAATGTTGTTTCTACAATGGCTTTTCACGTTTGTGAGAGAATTTTCGACAGTGACTCATTACCTAGACAGCTTTTTTTTGTAGGTCAACCTGGCTCTGTTGTATGCCATCGGATGTTGGACAGTTTTAAGGAGCTCATGGAGGATCTGGGAGTTCCCTTTGCAGAAGAAGAGACTATAGGACCACACACAGTGCTGACATTTTTGGGTATGGATATTGGCACAGTAAAGGTGGAGGCAAGGTTGCCAGAGGATAAGGAAATAGTGACTGTAGACTTGACTGAGATAATGCTGGCGAAGAAGAAAGTGATGGTGCGAGAAGTGCAAGTGTTGCTGGGGCATGTGAATTTTGCCTGTAGAGTAGTTCGGGCAGGCATAGCGTTTTGTAGAACGTAGGCCTTAGAGTTGTTGGGCCTGTCTGTATCACGCCAGAGAGTGAGGCTGAAGGCCAGGGTGAAAGAGGACTTGAGAATGTGGCTTTTCTTTTTGGAACATTTCAATTGCATATCCCTGACAAGTTTGGGCAAGTGAATGGAAATGAGGATCTAACTTATTTTGGATACGGCAGGAGGGTTGAGTTTTGGACTATAATGGCAAGAATATTGATGTGCAGAACAATTGCCAGAGGAGTGGCATCATGGGGGAGGAGTATTGCAAATTTTTGGAGTTCTTTCGAGTGGTGGTGGCAGTATTTGGGTGGGGCGAAACATTTGCCAACAAGAAGGTGCTGTTTCATGTAGATAACCTGGCTGCGGTACACATTGTGAACAAGCAATCAGCAGGATATACTCTGGTGCTGAAACTGTTGCGTGTTGAGGGTTTTTGTTTTTACCTGCCTGAGAAGTAACATAGTGTTTAGAGCCTGCCACGTACCAAGGATCAATAATGACTTAGCGGACGCTGTGTCTCGTTCTCAGTGGTCGAGGTTCCATGGTTGTGCTTTGGGAGTTGACAGAGACAAGGTGCCAATACCGGAAGAGCTGTGGAGGATCGGCGTATGAGGATGTTGCAGTTGGTAGCAGGTTCCTTGGCATAGTGGGCATACGATCAAGTTTGTAGGGAGTTCTTGGAGTCAGAAGTGGAGAGGAGAAACTGTGAAGAGGAACAGTTGTTTAGAAAAGAGGACATGATACATTTCATCATCTGTATGATTTAGAAAGGGTGGTCTAAGGTGACAATTGCAGGGAAATTATCAGGTATTGCATTTGTGGATATGTTTTTTGTAGTGTTATGCGCCCACTGCAGGTGAATTAGGGACGTGACTACTTGAAGGTTGGGCAACTGAGAAAGGGAACGGAGGAAGGATAAGGAAACCCTTACGGTGGTCAGTTTTTTGCCAGGTGATGAAAATGTTGCCCATAGTATGCAGCAATGAAGAGGACCATGTTTTTTCATGTTTTTTTTGTTTTGTATGTTTTTCAGGGCTTTTCTGGTGTCAGTATTGCTTGAAAAGAGGAAGGGAGGCGGTTTGCATTGGTCCGAGGTGGAGATAACCAGCAATGATTTGAAGTTATACCCGGGAAGGACAAAAACAGATCAAAGAAGACAGGGAAGTGAGGTGTGGATAGAGATGCACCCAGAAAGTAAGTGCTGTCCTCTGTACTGGTGCCGGAGGTGGCAGGGGCAAGGACAGGAAAGCGAAGCAGATGTTTTTAGTCATCAGAATGGATCCAAGGTGAGTTTGTTCCAGTTGTTGTCAGTGCTGCGCAAGGCTTTAAATGGTTTGAACCTGCCTGCACAGGATTACAGGACACACTAATTTGGGATAGTGTTGGCAACAGAGGTATGGTTGGAGCAAGTACAGGATAATGCCATTGGGGAAGTTGTAATCAGATTGCTACAAGAGATATGTGTGGTAGAAGAAAATGCAAAATGAATATTGCTTAATTGCTATGTTGTTTTATCTTGGGTTCTGTTCAGGGTCAAACGTTTAAGGAGATGAACATCTGGATTGTGAGACACTCATTTGTAAAATGGGCGCAGGAACAAGCGAGTTGGAGAAGACATGGGAGGGATTTGCATCTGTGGGAGAATGGGGTGCGAGTGCGTTGGTAAGGAAATGGGGGTATGTTATAGCACGCGTTGTTGCCTCAGTTGAACACGATGTTGTGGGTGAAGGTTGTCCTGACAATGTAGAAATTCACTTAGGGGAGAATGACCTTGTGCTAGAAAAAGGGCTGGCATAGATCAAAGCAATGAAAGCTGACTTGAAAGAGTGTAAGAGATCATGGGCCGTGACGCATTTGTTGTAGGCAGAGTTGATTCCCAGGAGAGAGTGGAGAGGGGCAGACCGACCGGCTGCATTGACAAGGCAAGAAGGAAATTGAATAGAGAGCAGCAAAATATTTGTAGGGATGAGGAAGTGGGTTGCATTGTCCACATAGAATTAAAGTTTGAGGTGTCACCATTTTTTCGGGGAGAAGAAGTACATATGTCAGTTTTAGGAATGGATCTTTATTTGATGCAGTTATGAGAGGCATTGTCAGTAGCCATAGGCATCAAGGTATGGTAGGCGGGTAGGCTAGACAGTGCTCAATTGTTAAGTTCCAGTGGATTGCTTCTGCAGGGGAGAGATGGACGCAGAAAAACTCAAGAGGGGAGCTTTTCTGTGTGGCGGTTTGCCGAGATGTTTTAATTGTTTGAATCGGTTTTATTGTTGTTGGGATGGGTCAAGCAATATGAAAGGGAAGGTGGGAGTAAGTTGACGCTTTCAGGAGGCAGGAAGTTAAAGGCTTACAGTTCCAGGAATTAAGGGGCTCATTTTGATGGTGGGCAGACATCAGTCCCCCCACCACCATAACAGTGATGGGACCGACCGGCCCAATTAGGATGCGTCCTCCATACTGGCGGGCGCATCCTGCCCTTTTACTATTGCGGATGGTGCTGCCAGCTGCAGCACTATCCGCAATTCTAAAAGGGCATGCACAGCATTTTCCTGCACCATGTGGCAGGCACCACGCAGTGCCTGCCACCTGGTGCAGGGAACTGCAGGGGGTGCCATGGGTCCCCCCAAGTGAGCCCCCACCCATCCGGGGGCCCACAACGGGCCCCCAAAGACATTCCCACCAGCCTTTCCATGGCTGAGGCTTGTTACCCACCCACATCATAATATGGCTGGTGGTGCCTGCTAGGCACCGCCACCATATTACTGGCCCAGCTCCGCCCGGCCGGCAATCGTAACGTTTGCCGCTTGGCAGTAAAGCGGTGAACGGCCTTTGCCTCCGCTGCGATACCCACCACCATCATAAGATGGCGGGGTATTTCTCGTTACGATGGCGTCGGCGGTAGTGATTGTTACGCCATCGTAATGAGCTCCATAGTTCTTTCAGGATGTAGAGTAGAATTACAATGATAAGCAGTTGATTTGGGGCTATTGGGGAGGGGTAATTAGGGGTAGGGGTAGGCCAATATGATTAGCAATGAGTGATGTATAGCGAGGTTCGTAGTTTTCTAAGGCACGTTGCCTAAAGATACATATGAATATGTAATTGTGCACCTGTTTCATTAAAGTGGTCTTTTCTACACTGGCGCACAACACCCATTGGGCTGACAGGGCTTCAGCCCCTCCCCCCCCCCCCCCCCCCCCCCCCCCCGGCGTGTGTGTCAGCCCGGGCTGACACGTCTTCGCGGGCTGGCGAGCATCTAATTGCAGCCGAAACCCGAGTACTTAACAGGTCTTTAACCCCTTCGATGCTCATGACGGACCGTTCCGTCATGAGCCCGTTGGCTCATTAGAACCTTCAGCACAGCGCGAAAATTTGCGCTGTGCTGAAGGTGTTAAAAGATCATTAATTGTAAATGAGGCTTTTGTTGTGTATCACCTCTTCTTACAGCCACTCTGTCTGTGGTTGGAAGAATTAGCCCCCCCCCCCGAAATATTTTTCAGCCCCCCCCCCGAAATTTGGCTCTAGTTGCCCGCCTGGTGTCAGTGATGTGTGCTGTCCAGTGCTTTAAGTGGGCCGGGTCCTGCTGGTGCTCAGCACCGGCAGTTCTAAAAAGCAGGTGCCAAGACTTGTCGCTATTGCACTCTTTATTTTTGCCCTCACTTTCAAGGTGAAAAATAATAATATTAACTCTGCAGTAGTACCAGCCTTCATTGCCTTTGAGGTAACTTCAAAGAGGCTCGTTTTAGTTCTTTCACAGTTTCATCATTTCAGAAAGGAAGCACTTTCAACACTGTATACAACGAAGCCATAGTTGATGTTAATTTTATTTTATGCAACTAACACCCATTGGTAAAGCCAATAGTCCTGCTTGTTGTATGTGTAATGTTACTTGTTGTATCTGGATACCTGGATGCGATGATAGAAATAACAAAATATCAGTCGGGCGGCACCCTATCCTAAGCACAGATTTTTAGCTTAGGTGTTTTTAAGCCACGCCCTTAATTACATCGGTCACGCCCCTTCGAGAGACCCTTTCCCCCTCTAATTTTTTCATCCCACGTAAAACCCTAGTGCTATCCCCTGTGGTCCAAACAAGTCATGTTACAGAACATTGTTTTCAACTGTATTGGCTAAAACGATTAAGTCTTAATGTTACACGCAGTATGATGAGAAATTTCTCAAAATTCTCCAACGATTCAAGATATAACACAGTAGCCAAAGGCATTATTTCTCTGCTGCAGCAAATCATGTATGTGCTAAGGGGCTGGCTGGCTGCCTATCTTGCCGAGATTGCATATCTGTCCCATTTCGCCGGACCAGTGGTTACAGAGGTAAATAAATACACAACACTTCGCAGCTTTTTGAACGGCAGCTTTATACATGCAATCTTGCAGTGGTGCTGACGGGTTATTTAATTTGCTCAGATGTTCTTCCAGTCAATCAAATTATTTTTGTAAACTCGAAATTGTTGCTGAGCGTGGAAGTTTAGTAGTGCAGCCCCGTAGCTGCTTGCAATCCACGGGCGGCAGAAGCCGGGCAGTCAGCTGGACTGTTCCACAGTTTTTGAGAAAAGGGGGGGGGGGGGGGGGGGGGGGGGGTTGTCTCTTCTCTGAACCGCATTGCCTTTTGGAGAAAACAGCAGAATGCACATCAAACCAACATGCGCCTTATATTTCGATGCACCGCTTAGCCCGCGTCTGCAGTGAGTTCGGTTGTGAACGGGGGTGTTTATTCTAGTCTATAATTTGTATTAGGTACCAAAGGGGAGCTCTGACATACCAGTTCTGTCACAGGGTCTAGGCTGGGAACCAATCTCATCAGTGAGGGTCAAAAGTAATGGTTTTCTCTGGGCCAATCAGAGGCCCGGGCTGTGTTGATCATGATGCGAGCGTTCGCAGAGAGATCATCAAGAGAAGCGTGTAAACCCAGCCTGGACGAGCATCATCTGAGCTGGAGCAACAAAGCCCCACTCAGTGAAATAACTGCAGCGATGCACGTCGCTAGGAAATGAAGGACGGCGGCCTTCTAGGGCCAGTTGCAACCGAGCAACAGAAAAGGGACTGTTACACTCTGCTTGCACATCATGCCAACCTCCGTAGCCAGTGGTGAGAGGAGCTAGCTTTCTGCCAGCACAGCACGCCTGCGACTGGAGCTGAAGGGTAAAAGAGCACCGCGTACCTTCCACTGGAGGTGAAGGGGAAAGGAGCACCGCGGAAGCGAGGGGGAAAGGATCGCCACTCTAGCACCTCCTTCCACTGGTGGTGAATGGGAAAGGGGCAACGCGCCTGCATGAGGGGAAAGGGGCACCGTGCTTGCACCTCATCCCTTCCCCCGGAACTGAAGGTGAGCGGAGGTCCCGTCTGTGCGCAGCATCCTTATCACTGGAGTTCAAGTTGAGGGGAGCGCTGTGCCTGCGCGTCATCGCTGCGACACGAACAAAAAGAGAAATGTAAACTGAACTTGCGCCGCAGCACTTTCACTGGAGCTGAAGCCGTGAGGAGCTCTGTGTCAGCCCAGCACCCTTGCGGCTGGGCTGAAGGTGAAAGACGCCTGTGCTCACAAGACACCCCCTTCCCTTGGCGCCGAGGGAGAGGACCACTTTCTTTGCGCCACATCACTTCCACTGGAGATGAAGGGGCGGGAGCTTTGTGCCAGCATCATGCCATCCATAGGAGCAAGTGACGAGAGGAGCGTTGTGGCAGCATTTCAACCTTTCCTCTAGAGCTGTAGGTGAGATGAGCTTTTTGCAGCACATCCTGCCCCTCGGCTGGAGCTTATGGTGAAACAAACTCAGGGCTCTGGTATAGCTCCTCTTAAACTAAGGTTGAAGTGAGAGGACCTTTATTCTAGCACATCCTCCCTCTCGACTGGAGCTGAAGGTGAGAAGAGCTCTGTGCCAACACCCCCCACCACCCTTGACTGGAGCTGATGGTGAGAGGAGCTTAGTGCAGTGCCGCATCCCTTTCAACAGCAATGAAGGTGAGCACAGAGATACCCACTGAGCCGACACAGCTCCCCTTCCACCATCCCTGGCGGTGAAATGAGCTTTGCACAAACTTCCCATTGCTTCTGTTGGACCTGGAAGGGACAATAGCGGTGACCCAGTCCTGCATCTGATCCATGGGGTTTGAAGGTGATCCAGGTTTATTCTTCTGCCAGTTCCACATGCATTCCCCTTTTACCCCACTCTTACCAGAGGGCATCTCTTCAAACCGAAGGATAGACATATACTCATGCTGTCATTTATATAATCAGCAGTAATTTCAAGGCATAAGCTCATCGATATTCTCGAGCAGCCCATAGAGGGCAGCAAACCAGCTCAGAATATCCAGGAAATGTTTCTCACACTGGACATTTGCAGCACTGATCTACCTCAGGAATTCAGAGCTGGTGGTGTTTCTTAGCTGCTCCATCAGCTTCACACAGTGCTGAGTAAGGAGGAGGATGGCACACTAAGGGCTCCGCCGCAGTCCACACTTGGAACTAACGGTAGGAAAGTGTTGCCAGTGCAGCACATCCCACCATCAACATGAATCGAATAGCCGAGCATCAATACAAGTTGGCCAGTACTGCAAAGTCTACAATTTCCGTTAAATAATGGACAGGTGGCTGAAACCTTAGAACAAAGGATCGTCCTTGCTTGGAAATCAATTCTCTACATCGTCTTGTTGGACTGAAGGGTTCCGGATCCTCCATTCTTGGCGAGCACATCGCCACTCTCTCTCCTTGAATTGAAAGACAGCAGAGCTGTTCAGCTTTGTCAGTGCATTTCCAAAGCACATCCCATGAAAATATCGGACAAATGAGAGTTCTCGCTTTGCAAGCTCTTCACCACTCCATCTTCTTGTACTGAAGGATGAAGGATCTTCCTAGCTTTATCAGCACCTAACCAGTCCATCTTCTTGGACTGAAGTACTCTGGGCCTCTAAAGCTTATCCTACACCACACTGCGACTCCTTTACCTGAAGGACCGAGGATCTTCCAAGTTTAAGCAGCACTTTACTAATCCCTCCTTCTAGACTGAAGGAGAGTAGACCTACGAAGATTGGCCCCCGTAATGAAATCCCTCATAAGGACAGAAGATCTTCCAAGCTGGGCTCCTTGAACTGAAAGACCCTGAAGCTAACAGGTTTGGCCCGTTTAACAGAATTAACAGAAGTGCTCCAGCCTGGTAGTCATTCACCCCCGCTGCAACTCTTTGAACTGAACTACATCCTGGTCATCACTTCACGTCCTTAAATCTTCTTGAGCTAAGAGAATGAGTACCTTCCGACTTTGCCCAATACCTCTCTGCAAAACTTCTCTATAAACTGCAAGCCAGAGGCACTTTTCAGCTTGACAAACACCTCTAGACATAGCATCTTCTTGAGATCAATACTATAGGTGTGTTTGTTCTGAACCATGAAACACAGAGAGGGAGATGGTGTCGGCAGACAAGCACAAGTCCCCAATTATGTGGGAGACAAGAAAGCCAAGATGTCTGGGAAAAACAAGCAGCAATGGGTGCGGCTGGCCACCGTGGTCGCCTACTTTCTTTGTGTTTCTCTAGCTGCAGTTGTCCTTGTCATTTACTATGGGCTCATCTGGCAGCCCTCGACTATCTCCAACAGCACATGCAACTTCACTGTTAAGGCCTGTCCTACGCGGAGTGTCGGCCACCATGGGCATCTCCAGCCATCTGTCCCCAAGCAATCTGGAAACTGCTCATCCAGGGGACCAGTAGGACTGGAGAAGAAGGCCCGCACGGGGTCTGCAAGGGCCAAGAGGGGTTTCAGCCACACAAACTGGCATCATGATCATAAGGCTGGCAAAGTACCACCAGGGGTTGGTGAAAGGATTCTACACCCATTGACTTCAGAGAAGGACCAGGTCATGGGTGTTCTCAGCAAGCCCAGTAGCAGATTTGTTGAAAGAGGAGGCAGCCGGGGCGCAGTCTCTGGAGAGTTTGCTGAGGAGGCCAGTGGTGCCAGGATGGAGCAAATCCTGGATCTGCACCCACAGGAATCCCCTCCCAGTGATAACAACATCCACGACAACCATTAATATGGGGACCTTCTTCAGGCCTTTAGCAAGGAAGCTAAGTGAACAGCAGCACATGATAGATGTGGGTAAGGGCATTCTTCTGTAAGGGTGTGGAAACTGAACACACCAGTACTGGTCTCCTCCACTTCACAGCACCCAAAAATTCGAAAGCAAAAACTTTTTGGATGTGAGAGTAGGGCAGTTTCCCAGGCCTTATTGAAATTGAGAGGAATGGATGTAAAGGACAGGTCTTGGTAGGGGTTGGTTCACACGAGCCTTGGTTATTGTTGGTTGCAGTTATTTACTGTTTATTTTAGTTAACTGCTGCTTTTTAGTCAGTCTGAGGGAAGTTAAAGGATCATGTGTCTTCACTGATGGACTGAAAGAGCACTTTTGGAATCGTCTATGCATAGTAGGGGATAGATGCGGTTTAGGCAGGGGTTACTTATTTAGTGACATGTTACCCTTTTTAAATCATAGCTTTCCCTTAGTATAAATACTGCGTGATACTGAGCGACTCAATTTATCTCTCCACAGCTCGCATAACTTATTTGACAGGTCTTCGACCATCAAGAAACAGGTTGACTGTTTAACACTAAGAAATATCCTGACAGAAATGTATATCTATCCCAAGGGAGCTCTGCTGATGTGATTGATGGGGCACAGCACACACAACTCCTCCAGCAGGGCGCTGCACTTCTTTACTGCCCTGGTTGGTACAACCCATGTTACCTCAACACCCTCGGTTCCGTTGGGTATTCCTAGAGCCGTCGCCATCCTTTGGATAAAAGAAGCCCCCCCTGCCTCTAATTGGTGGAACGCTACGTCACTTAACGTCAGCCCAGTTCGGCGCAGGACTGCGTACTTCTAAACCGGAGACTGGAGCATGGGACGCTAGTGCCCTGCAGTTATAACGAGCATGGCCACTATTCAGGGTGTGCGCGTGCGTATGTGTGTGTGTGGGGGGAGGGGGCGCGGCAATGGCCCGGTCCATCAGGCCGTCCCTACCATAGCCATAGAAGCCAGAGTCGTATTGTTTCCCATTCACAGCCTGTGTCCTCTGATTCATTAATATGAGTCCTCCAGGGACAAGCCACGTCTGACGTGACCCTGATGATATAACCTTCGGATGCCCAAAGTGGCTGAAAAAATGCAATAATTGAGGTTTATGCAAGTGTCCTGGTCTATGAAAAGACACGTTTTAATGTATTTATTCATGAAAGGAATCGATAAATTCAACATTTCTTGTTAATGTCTTTTTGTAATTGTAGCATCATTTTAAAGCTCAGTCACACGCACATCCTTAAAAGAAACTCCGACTGCTAATGTGCTTCCTTAGTCCATGCCCTTATATTTCGCTGTTGTCCTCGGTTAATGTTTACATTGTCACCCAAACGTATTCTGTTTTAAAACGTTTATATTTTAGTAGCGATATAATAGCTAGATTCCTTTGATTTTTTTTTATGCAACTGGAATATTACACAATTCCTACTGAGGGCAATTTCCCATCGCTTGTGATATAGTCAGGTTGCAAGTGCAATGTACATACACGAAATGCGCCATGTGTTTTATGTAGAGCATGACAAAACGATGTTATGAAGGGCTGCATTAGGCTTTTAATATATTACATCGTTGATTTTCCAAAGAAATTAAAGCCTGGTGCTTAGTTTGGTTTCACAAATAATATTTGCCTGACCATATATTTTGATGTCCACTTGTTCACGGCTGCCACGTCATTAATAGTCACATCGGTGATAAATTAAATGCGACAGCTGCCCAGTCCAGAAGTTATGAGGTGTTCACTCAATAGTGCAGCAGGCGTGGTAGCGCCGGGTCCTTTACGGGCCCTTAGAAACCTGGTTATGATTGGGTTTGCTACCCAATCAGCGGTTAGAGAGACTCCTATTTTTTTTGCTTGCTAAGTGACACTCCATGTGATCCTGTGCAATTGCTCTATGTGCCTGTACCTTATTTCATTGCATCTAAACTGTCAGCGCATACAGTTGGCCCCATTAATACGGATGTACTGAAATGCATTTGAACATTGCTGAAGTTCTGCAGACGAATCTGACGCACGCACAACATGCTGATTTCATTGCATGTTGCAGAATCTGCCATCAGTGCTTATGTTTTTGACAAATTATGCCCGCAATCCTTTCTTCTTTATCCAAAAATACACACCAACCGACAAAGCCGTGTATGCATTATAAAAAAAGTGCACTGCCTCTTGTATTTCTGCAAAGCACATTCAATTGCAATTTTCAATACATAATGCAGTCATTCCTGTTTTACAAAGCATTCACAAAATGCAGGAGCAATTGTTGAAAAAAGCAAGATACCCATGGAAAAATATAATCATTTAAAACAATATAAAAAGTACGTAATGGATAATTGTTAATATTACACATAATGATCCACAGTTAATTGTAAGCTCCTCATTGTCACCAAGGAACCCTGTGGTGGTCTCCTGTTTCATATAAGCATAGGTTCCTGAGCTCAGATACAATTCTTCAAATGTTCTTGATTGGGGTACTTTATTCCATATAATACCGAAACAAAATTGTGTTTTCTTATTGTGAAGCAGTCAAAAGGTGCCTTGAAGTTAGGACAATTGCTGCAATGTTAACTAATATTACTTTTGTTGTGGAAAGTGCAGCTCTTCATGTGTAAATGCACTCGGTATGCTTTTCCTTATAGTATAGTAATGGCATGTTAGTGTGTTTACTGGACTCTTTACAATCCAATTATAAGGTAATAGGCACGTTTTGTTATCACGACTAAAGGATTTTAAAAAAGATGAATGACTAGGAAATCTATATTGGATGCATTTCTTGCTCTAATAACCAAAACGCAAAATGCAAGGCCCTGAATAATTTTGTAATCATAAAGAGGAATTAGATAAAGTCCACATTCCTTTGTAAGGCCAATGAACTCAAACATCCACTTGCAATATTCTTCTTCCGTGTGGTGGGGATACCTTATTTCAAATAATACACCCCCTACATTTTTTGTTAGGAGGTACTTTTTCGCTAATGTTTCTTCTAACTCCGAAATAATGAATTTTAAGTTGTTATTAAGACAAACTTTTAGATTTATTGCATTTAAATAATTAAAAAGTTTGTTTTATCAACAATCTTGAGTTATTATTTAGAAATTTGAAGATAGATTAGTGAAAAAGCATGCTTCCGAAAAATAAATGGAGAAAATTCAATAGAGGTGGTGTCGCCAATGTTGATCACACTGGAGAAGGAAGCAACATAAGTGAGAGCGCCTAAACACTCACGATGATATAAAAATATACTTTAGGAAGTGTCCAAATAATCCATGTACATTCAGTAAAACCTCCTCCTCTACCAACTTTTAAGATTAGCTTTTTCTGACATGAGATCGTTCAGTCCAGATAGGTATAAAAAGTGTGTGCAAATAAATTAAACTGATATGCTGCCTGTATTTTGTAGCAAAAATGTTTAAGCTTTTCAGGGTAGACCACATCATAGTTTGCCATAAATTGTGTGTCAGAAAGCAAATATATATCTACTTTCGTTTAGCGAACTCAGTGTTACACGAACAGCGCATTATAAAGTGTTTCTAATGCAGTCTAATGACTTTGAATTGTCAGAGAAAAAAAGTTCTCTTCAACCGAATCTTAAGAAATTTGTCTATTTGTGTAATTGTTTATTCTTCAATTGCTTTGATCTCAGGGAGTTGTTTCTTTACCTATTTGTGATGGTTCTGTCAACAAGCATTGCACTGTCTGATCCCAACAGCAGGGCATTATCAATGTAGAGTACAGATGCCACTTTCATATAACAGGCAAGTGGTGATGTTACAACTAGACCATAAATTGTGTGCATCTTTCACATACATATTGCGGACTTCACATATAATACAGGACTATTATATAGGGTTAGTTGTAACATATACACTTTGTTTCTCATTTACCTTAATTATGACGTTCATTGCATTCCTTGTGACAAGTTCTTTACATACATTCATAAATATACACCAGGTGATAGGGAAATACAGAAGGCTTGAAAGGGGGTTAACGTTCTTGAGGCCAGATGTTTGTAGCACTTAAACTGTCCAACTAAAACCTGGGCTAGTGCCTTAAGAAATTATGTATTGAGATGGAACAAATGCCTGAATGCAAATGGCTACACTGCATTGCTATTTGGGTGCCATGTTAAAATTTGAGGCTTTCCACTTAAAAAATGTTGTAACTATATAGGACACATGAATAAAACTACGAAGAAAGAGATGTAATATGAAAACATTTACTCTTAATATTTTCCTCAAACCTCTTAGCACAAGGTGGGAAGCGCCAACATGTTTTATGTATTTACATCTACATTAGCATTAGGCTTTCAACTGGCATCTTGCGATTTACTTCTGCTGTACAAATACACAGTTTTTCTGCTTGAGGGCCTGATTTCAAAAGGTAATCTTAGACCTGAAATCTAAGTTTTGACCTAAAGTCTAACTTTACAGCTGAAGTATAACTTTAGACCTGAAGTCTAGCTTTAGATCTAAAGAGCTAAGTTTAGCCCTAAAGTCTAACTTTAGAGCTGCAGTCTAAGTTTAGACTTCAGGTCTAAAGTTAAAGTTCAGTTCTAAACTTATACTTCAGATCTAAAGTTAGACTTTAGGTCTAAACTTAAACTTCAGGTCGAAACTTAAACTTCAGGTCGAAAGTTAGAATTTAGGTCTAAACTTAGACTTCAGGTCTAAAGTTAAAGTTCAGTTCTAAACTTATACTTCAGATCTAAAGTTAGACTTTAGGTCTAAACTTAAACTTCAGGTCGAAACTTAAACTTCAGGTCGAAAGTTAGAATTTAGGTCTAAACTTAGACTTCAGGTCTAAGTTTACCTTTGTTAATCGGGCCCTGAGGCTTCCAACTGTAGCAAAGGACAGCTGAAGACCGGTTACTGTCAATTTCTGTAATTGATTCAGAAGAACATTTCTCATCTAAGGTCTATCTTTTTTTCTCTTGCTAAGTCTAAGCTCACCAGAGCAGCATTGTGTGCTCCCTGGGTCTATGCAAGAACCATATTTCCATTCTAAGATGGTTAACACATTTCTTGTGCTCAAGCTCTTTAACCCTTTCGATGCTGATGACGAGCTCAGCTCGTCATCACCCACGGGTGTCGTGTGCTGATGCCGAGCTGAGCTCGTCATGGAAACAGCAAAATGATCATTTGCAGCACAGCGCAAAAATCACCGCAGCAGCGATGCGGTTAATAGAGTAGCAAGCAAGACTAGTCTGGCAGCTCGGGGTTTCAGCTTCTATTGGTTTTGTCTGAGAGGAAGGGTCTTTTCCTCAAATATTTAAAAACCTACAAAATGTTTAGTGTCTCTCCGATATTTTGTTTACATGGCTAGTATGTTTAAATCAAGCCTGGTAAAAAGCTAGGAAAAACTGAAAAAGGAAGTAGGTGGTCTTCTGAACATAAACGTAGAACAGTATCTATAACAATACATCAATTCCGAAGTATTTACAAGAAATATAAAGCAACCATTTTACTAATTGGCTGTTAAAGTAAACCATGCCAGAACTATCATCTTAAAAATAAATAGAGGATTTCACACCAATTCCTGTTCAAGTTTTAGGCCACTGCACAATCATAAAACAAGTACCAATGTCCGATTTTTTTTCTCATAAAGATTGCATCCCTACTTAAAACTGAATTTGGAAGGAGTTAATGAGACTGCCGAGTGACAACAAAAAACAAATGTTTTATAAATACGAAATAAGTATTAATGTCTGCTTTTGGCATCTTCATCCTCTAGCAGCAGAGAGCAAACTTCACTGGGTGCCATATTAGTCCACACTATGTTTGTCTTGTCACATTGTTTGTTCCGTTACCAAAGCTTAATGCAAGACCACGTGCATGAACTTGTAGCAATTTATACTATCAATCATAAATATATTATTTTCCTGAAATAAAGGTTGTTTTCATAATGTAAATGCATTGGTCCGTTTTTGGTGGTATTGTAATATTTTATATGTGATGATGGTTATTGTTTTTTTTGGATAAAATAGTAACAGAATTGTGGGAAAAGGCGCACAACACTGTACTCTGGTTGATGTTAAAAGAGTCATCTGATGAATGATGTCACAATAGGCCTCAAAATTCAAGCAGACAACATCAAGCACAGGACCATTCTATAATGCCTATTGTCGGGGATTGTTAGGAATGCAGGAGTGGGTGTAGTTTTTTCCCCTACTGTAGATGACTCCTTTAAAGTAAGTGGACCACTTCATTACAGTCCTTACTTTTTGAGAAGCTGTTCTTAAACTGGAAATTGGCATTTCACCTGTTCCTATAAATTAAATGTAGTCTATTTTACCCAAAAGTAGGTCCCTTTCTTCCTTTGAGTATAAAGGCACCCTGACACATTAGGACTTTGGGATGGGACATATTCACGAAGACACATTTACATGTGAATCAATCTACACATTTACATTTATTCTTACATGTTGGAGTAAACTAACCATTTTTGAGAATACTTGTCTCCACCTCTTACAAACCAGATGGTGGGGCCACATTTTCAAGTGTAAAGTTACTAAAGTTTCAAATGTAGGAGGGGTTCTCTGCCACCACGGTGGAGCTGTTCCCAAAGGACAAAGTAGGAGAAATGATTTAAGTTTATTAATAAATATTTATTTATTTTTAAATCTTTTTATTCAAGCAACTTCAATGTGTACATATAAAAACAGATGGCAATTAATATCAGTACAATATATAAATGCATATATATAGTTAATAGAGAATAAACAAACAAAGGGCCAATTATGGAAAAGATAGAGAGCTTCATATAAGACCCTAAATGACCAAATTAGTAATTGTGTAGGTTTCTCACTGCCTTCTTACATTATTTGCCCAGGCAGCAATTGGTGCCCAGATCTTTTTGCCACAGACTCTAGAACTTATCCCTCTGGTGGCAAAGATGGCTTTCTCTTGAATATATACTCCCAGGAATCTAGCTAGCCACATCAGAAAGCTGGGGGGGGGGGGGGGCTGAGCATCCTTCCACTGTGCTGCCAATATTATTCTGTAGACAGCTGTCCCTATGAAAATACATGATTCCTCCTCAGGGCTTAGCCCCAGGGTATTGCCGTAGCCAAGGATAAAGAGTGTAGTTGATTCCCCCACCCTATGCCCAAATACCTCCTCCCAGAATCCTGCCAACATGCTTTTAAGTGATGTTAAAGTAGAGCAATCCGAAAACATGTGTGACAAAGTGACTGGCCCTGACCCACATCTAGAACAGGAGTTAACTGTTCTCTTTCCCCATGCAAACAGCTTAGCAGGGGTAAAGTACAAGTTGAAAATAGTCTTATAAAGCTGTGCTTTCAGGTTAGAGGATAGAAGCAATCGAGACGTTAAAGATAGACTCATGTCAATATCGACATTGGGGTTAGCCAGTTTTCTAGCTCAAGAGGATTCTATATGATATAGATCGTCTGGGATCTTCTTGAGAAGTACACCATATATTGTTCCGATCCGAGTTGAGTTTTTGAGTATGATATCTAAGAATGGAACACTTTCCAATGGAATCGAGGGGGTCTTGGAACCTAATATGGTATTAACCTGAATGAATTTAAAATAAGCATTGCTAGAGATTCCGAAAGTTCTCTGTAGGTTCAAAAAAGTATTGCTAGTTTCGCCCCCAGGAAATCCCATGTAGTTCTTACCCCCGCCCTTTCCCATTTTTTGGCGATAACATCGTTAACCTGCAGGGGTAGCACAGAGGATTGACAAAGACAGGTATATCTATTAACTTTCGGAATTGCCATGAATTTAGCTGCCTGCCTCCAGACTTTCCAGGCACTAATGATAAGCTTGAATATTACTTTTTTATAATAGCTTGATTCTGTTTGTATTAACAGTAGCCCTTGAGCCTTATTTCCCAGTGATAATTCATAAATAGAAGGTATTTCGAAATCCTGCCTATTATCGTTCCCCGTGCGACTGTCAAAAAGAGGTATCATTTGGTAAAGCAGGGCACCCCAGTGATGTAGCCTTATATTTGGAACAGCTACCCCCCCTATTTTGTGGTAGCGACAGATACTTCAACGATCTCCTAATCTTCCCTTACTGCCAGATGAAGTTAGACATTTGTGACTCAAGTGTTTTCATGATTTTATCCTCTAAAATTAGGGGAATGGCCCGAAACAGATACAGTATCTTAGGCAGTATGTTCATTTTTAGAAAGTTACTTCTGCCAATAATTGACAGATGTAAACTGTTAACTCTTGCAAGATATTTCCTGATGTTCTTAATTAACGATTCATAATTCAAATTAATAACAGTTTCAATCTTTGAACTGAGACAGACTCCCAGGTAGGTGGTGTTTTCTGTTTTCCTAGGATCAACGTAATCGATATTTTCAGTACATAGAATAACCGTCTTATCTTTGTTAAGGGAGTCTACGGAATATTGGCCAAATTGCTGGGCAATTATTTCTATTTCTAAAATAGCCTCAGTGGGATCAGATGTTAAAACTGCCACATCATCAGCATAGGCTAGTATTTTGGTCTCGTATATTCCTACAGTAATTGGTTTTATTGCCTGGGTTTGTAGTAGTCTGTTAATCAAGGGGTTAATATATAATGCGAACAGTATCAGGGAGCAGGGACAGGCCTGTCTAGTTCCTCTTTGTTAGACCTGGCATCTTTGGCGTGGTTTCCCCTGTCTTTTTGGCCTCTACCTCCTGTATTTTTGATGCTGTGCTGTATTTCATTTTTGCTGGTTTAGATGCTTTGGACACTCTGCCACGGCTGATCAGTGTCAGAGTGTAGGTGCTCCCTGTGTAAATTGTTATTATGATTGGCACATTTGTATCACCAAGAAGTCCCTAGTAAAGTGCTCTGGGTGTGCCAGGGCTGGTGATGACAAATGCTACTAGTGAGCCTGCAGCACTGATTGTGCCACCCACACGAGTAGCCCAAAATGGTGTCTCAGGCCTGCCACCGCAGTGCCTGTGTGCAGTCTGTGAACTGCCATGTCTTCCTGGTCAGTGTCCCCACTGACCAGGCCTAACCCTTTCCTTTTTGTGCACATTGATCACCTCTATGGAAGGCCCAAGGTACCCCTTGGGTTGGGTGCCGTGTATGTGAAAGGTAGAGCATGTACTGATGCAGGTGACATACTCTGGTAGTGAATTACAGCCATTTTAGTTTTTCACAATTGTAAGGCTATCTTGCTCCATAGGCTACCATGTGGGATGCTGGCTACAGTGGCTACCAGCATATCTTCCCATAGGAACAAGATAGGACATAAAAGTCTGGTATCCCTGAACTCAGAATTTAATAACACATCTTTTAGGAAAGGTTGTTTTTAAATCCTGTGTTTGAGAACAGCACTTTTGGAAAGTTGCTGTTCTCTTATCTGACCTTTCTGTGTGCCTTGGCCTGTTTGTGTATTGACTGTCTGATTTGAGAGTGACAGGGGCTGGGAATTCCCCAGGAGGCTGTCTGAGTCAGCCCTAGGCTGAATGACTACATTGCAACTTGAGTGGTGGGAGGAGATAGCACCTGGGCCTGAATAGGGCTGTGCCTGCCTTCCACAATGCTGGCTCCACCTCCTGCTGGGCGGCTGACGACACTGCCCCTCACTCTGAAAGGAAAGGAGAAGCCAGGAAAACAAAGTGCTCAAGGAACACCCAGAACTGGTTCAGACCGGGCTCAGGGCCCACATGCACAAAGAGAACAAAGCCTTTTAGGGGTATAAGTATAGGACCCCTGACAACAGAAAATTAGATCATCCTGGAATCAAGAAGGAACCTCTGTCAAGGAGAAAGCTAAAACTGAAGAAGGAAGATTGCCCAGCTGTTGCTCTGCTGGATTGCCCTGCTGTTGCTTTGCTGCCAAGGAGAGGGGAAGGCCTTTGCTTTGTCGCATCGCCTCCCCAAGGTCTCGGGAGCAATGCATCGCTTGTTTTCCACTGCATCAGCTTCTGCTTTTGGAACTTTGTCGCATCTAAAGGTACTGTTGGCTAAACGTGACGCAACTGTGAACTTTTCACGCAACTGTGGATTCATTTTATCACAAACTTAAGAACTCTTTTGCAACCATATTCTTGAACTGTGTATGTTGGATTTTTGTCATTTTGGTCTTGTGTAGTTTAGATTAAATACCTTTATTTTTCTAAACTGTTTTGGAGTCAGTTTGTGGTGTTTTCACTGTGTTACTGTGAGTGTTGGTACAAATACTTTACACATTGCCTTCTGACTAGCCTTGACTGCTCGTGCCAAGCTACCTAGAGAGTGAGCAGGGGTTATCTCAGAGGGTTTCCTCCTTGCCCTTACTAGAAGCAAGGGTCCCTATTTGTACAGTGGTACCTACCTCTGCCAACTGGAGACCCCCAGTTCTAACATTGGTGGCAGCGGTGGGATTTGAACTTGTATTTGTACTAGACCCACAGTGATTGGTGTACATCACTAGTGAGTGCAGTCCACTACGCCACCGCTTACTACTGTTTTTTGATTTTTGGTTCTATTTTTGATCAACTCTTTAAAGCATCATGTCTGTGAATGGAAAGGTACTGAGTGAGGGAGCAGTAGTGGAATTAGAGTTTGTCATTGAGGTTTTGTACTCCTACAAAGCTTCACAGCTTAAACAATTTTGCAAAGAGTTTGAGTGCTCCATAACGAGCGGCTACAGGAAGGATGAGCTGCAGAGAATATTGAAGGCCCATTGGGAGGCACAAGAAGGAAATGATGCAAATACAGGGAATGGTTTTCAAATCACAGATCTGCCTGTAAGCAGAACAGGCTCAAGGCCTGGCATCAACCATTCCAGTAGGGGTTTTACTCAAGAAGAGTTAGAGGAGAACCAAAGAGTGAGAGAATATGACTTGGAAGTCCTGAAGTTGAAAATGAAGCAATTGGAAATGGAAAAAGAAAGGGCGACAGAGGAAAATAAAAATGCCCGTGCCCTGGAGGAAAAGAAATTGCTTTTGACTCATGAGTTGAGCATGAGAGAACTGGATCTTAAAGCCAAGAAGGTGGATGCCAGTTCAAATGGTGGCAGGGCACAGCCAGTGCATAGGGGTAAAGTATATATTCCCAAGGATCTGGTACAGAATTACAATAGTAGTGAGGATATTTATGCCTGGTTTACTTCATATGAGATTGCATTGAGAATGAAAGGTGTGGCTGAACAGCATTGGGGGCGGGCCTGTGGAAACATTTTGAGGCTTCTGGGAGGAGTGCTCTAGAGCCCTTAGAATTAACAGGTGCCATGACCTACCCCAATATGAAGGAGGCCTTATGTCTTAGGTATGGACTTACTCCAGAGCAGTACAGACTGCAGTTTAGGAACTCTAAGAAGAAAGAGTCTGAGACTTGGATGGAGTGTGTGAATTTGTACTCGCGTGCATTGGAAGGTTGGATGAAGGGCAGCAAAGTAACTGATTACAAGGGGTTGTTGCATTTAATTAGTTGGGAGCACTTGAGTAGTCTTTGTGTTCCAGAGCTGCGCCAGCATCTTTTAGATAGCAAGCTGACAGACCCCATTGAGCTTGCTAAGGAGGTGGACCGCTGGACCAGTACCAGGGTCCACAGAGGAATTGTTTGTACCACAGACAAAGGTGTGCATGGTACCCAGCAGAAGAGTAGGGTAGACAAGGGTAACTAAAAGGAGTTCTCGCAAGGGCCCCAAAATAGTTCCTAGGAGAAAGAATCCCAACCCCCCAGATCTAGACAGCCATGGCCCCCTAGGGGCAGGCAGGACAACTGAGACCCCAGGGACACCAGAGGTACCCCTTCGTGCTTTCACTCCAATGAGGTGGGACATGTCATCAGCAGGTGTCCCAAGAAGAAACCAGCACACACTGGTGCTCCAGCCCCAGGGTTAGCAAGTGTAGCTTTGGGGGGGGGGGTTGATTTCTAGTGGGGAGGAGGGGCTAGCAGTTATGTCCCTTGTCTCTTTAGGAGACCAAGAGATGGTCCAGGAAACCTTACTGCCCCTGAACACTAAGAAATATGGGCAGAAGGTGACCGTCAATGGGAGGGAGATAGAGGCTCTGAGAGACACAGGAGCCAGCGTGACATCCGTGAGGTGTCAGTGGGTGTCTGAAGAGCAGTGTATCCCCAATGTACTCCGCCTGTAGTTGCAGCTGACAGTTCAGTGTGCCTCTGCAAAGTGGCACATGTTCCCTTTGAGTGGGGGGGAGTCTCTGGTCTTTTGGAAGTTGTAGTCAGTGATGCCTTGCCTGTAGACTGTCTGCTAGGTAATGACCTGGAGAGTTCTCCATGGAAGGATGTAGAACACAGAACTCATTTGGAAATGTTGGGGTTGCCTGCATGGATCTGTGTGACCACGCGTGCTATGGCAGCCAGTAGGGGTGATTCAGCAGAACTGGAGCCTGAAACAGTGGCTTAGAGACCTGCCTGGAGAGGAAGGGGCAGAGGGCGCTGGAAACCATCCCCAATCATTTCCATGGTCCAGGAGGAAGCTGACCCTGAGGGGGATGCCCTGGAACCTACAGGGGAACAGGTGGCCAAACTGGGCGACCTACCTGAGCTGACCCATTCGCAGCAAGAAGGTGGGCCCTCCAGGGATGAATTCTGCAAGGAGCAGAAAGAGTGCCCTTCTCTCATTGGTATGCGGCAACAGGTTGCAGACCAGGCAGCAGGTGGAGCGGCCAGAGATCACTTCATTTACTGGGAAGATGACTTGTTATATAGCGAGCCTACGTTTGCGGAGCCCGGTGCAGCCCGTGTGCTGGTGGTACCCACGCGCTTCAGGAACTTCCTAATGGGTTGGGCTCATGACGTGCCTCTCGCAGGACATCTGGGGCAAGACAAGACCCTAAACCAGCGTGTCACCCACTTCCACTGGCCCCAGACGAGGAAGCACTTTAGTTACTTTTGTAGGTCTTGCCAAACATGTCAGGCCAGTGGCAAGGCTGGAGAGAAATGCAAGGCACCCCTCCAACCCTTTCCTGCGAGGGGGGGCACCCCTTTCGAGCGGGTGGGCATCAACATCGTGGGGCCCGTAGACCCCAAGACAGCCTTAGGCAACAGGTTCATCCTGGTCTTGGTGGACCATGCCACCCGGAAGCAGCCCCTCTCAGGACAATCGCAGCACCCGTGGGGGGCCGTGCATTGATGGGGATCTTTGCCCGTGTGGGGTTTCCCAGAGAGGTGGTCTCCGACCGGGATACCAACTTCATCTCTAGTTACATGCTCGTGGGAGGAGTGTGGGGTAACTTATAAGTTCACCACTCCTTATCACCCTCAAGGAAATGGGTTGGTTGAAAGGTTCAACCGCACCCTGAAAGGTATGAATATGGGCCTAGCAGAGCCCATGAGACGGAAGTGGGACATCTTGTTACCATGCTTGTTGTTTGCCTACAGGGAGGTGCCTCAGAAGTCCTTAGGGTTCAGTACCTTTGAACTCCTGTATGGCCACCCTGTTAGAGGACCTCTCACACTGGTAAAGGAGGGGTGGGAGAAATCCAGTGGGATAACCCCCCAGGATGTGTTCAGCTATGTGCTGGCCATCCACAACCAGACACAATGCTTCAGGAAGCTCACTCAGGAGAACCTGGAAGCTAGCCAGGAAGAAATGAAAAGATGGTATGACCAGAATACCACTCTGGGCGAATTTCAACCTGGGCAGAAAGTGTGGGTGATGGCGCCAGTGGAGCCTTGTGCGCTCTAAGACAAGTGGACTGGGCCATATGAGGTGGTAGAGCGGAAGAGCGAAGTAACCTACCTGGTTAACTTGAAGACCCCCAGGCAACCCCTGAGAGTCTTGCATGTGAACCGCCTCAAACCCCACTTTGAGAGGGCTGAAGTGACAATGCTCATGGCTACAGATGCTGGAGGGGAGGAGAGTGATCCCCTCCTTGACCTTCTGGCAGCTAAGGAGCAAGACGGGTCAGTGGATGGTGTGGTCCTCGCACCCACCCTGACCCCAGAACAGCAGAGGGACTGTCACCAAGTGCTGGGTCAGTTTGCCTCCCTGTTCTCCCTGACCCCAGGTATCACCAATTGGTGCGTCCATGATGTGGACACTGGAGATAGTTTGCCTGTGAAACAGAAATTTTACAGGGTAGCTGACAAGGTCAGGGCCAGCATCAAGGAAGAGGTTTCCAAGATGTTGGCGCTAGGAGTGATTGAGCCCTCCAGCAGCCCCAGGGCTAGCCCAGTGGTCTTAGTTCCAAAAGCTGCTGCGCCCGGTGCCACTCCAGAACTCAGGTTTTGCGTGGACTACCATGGGCTCAATGCGGTCACGAAGACTGGCGCACACCCCATCCCCAGAGCTGATGAGCTTGTTGATCGGTTGGGAGCTGCCTAGTACCTCAGTACATTTGATTTAACATCTGGGTACTGCCAGATTGCCTTAACTGATGGGGCCAAGGAGAGGTCCGCATTCTCAACTCCAGAGGGGCAATTCCAGTTCCGAGTCATGCCCTTTGGGTTGAAGAATGACCCTGCCACCTTTCAGAGACTGGTTAACCAGGTACTGACCGGGCTGAAGGAATTCAGCGCGGCTTACCTGGATGACATTGCTGTGTTCAGCTCCAAGTGGGAGGAGCACTTGCAACACCTCTGTGAAGTGTTGAAGGCTCTGCAAAGGGCAGGCCTCACTATCAAGGCCAGCAAGTGCCAGATAGGGCAGGGATCTGTGGTGTATTTGGGACACCAGGTGGGGAGCGGCCAGGTGGCGCCCCTACAGGCAAAGATTGATACCATTCTGGCTTGGGAGCCCCCCAAGACCCAGACAGAGGTGAGGACCTTTTTAGGTCTCACAGAGTATTAAAGACGGTTTGTCAACGGATATAGCACCATCGTTGCCCCCTTGACAGAGCTGACTTCCAAGAAGCAGCCCAGAAAAGTGAACTGGACTGAAGCCTGCCAGACTGCTTTTGATACCCTAAAGACTGCCATGTGCGCAGCACCGGTGCTCAAGGCACCTGACTGCTCCAGTGAGTTCATAGAGCAGACAGACGCTTCAGAGCATGGTGTGGGAGCAGTACTCTCACAGATCACTAAGGAGGGCTGGTACCAGCCTGTAGCTTTCATTAGTAGGAGGCGACGCCCCAGGGAACAGAGGTGGAGTGCAATTGAAAGGGAAGCTTTTGCTGTGGTCTGGGCCCTGAAGAAGCTGAGGCCCTACCTGTTTGGGACTCACTTCCGTGTTCAGACAGACCACAGGCCCCTCAGATGGCTGATGTAGATGAGGGGTGAGAACCCAAAAAATGTTGAGGTGGTCCATTTCCCTACAGGGAATGGATTTTACGGTGGAACACCGCCCTGGTACAGAACAGGCCAACGCTGATGGTCTGTCCATATTTTTCCGCCTTAGTGAAGAGAACTCCCAAGAGGGTGGGCAGTTCTCCCCACTTTCAGCTGGAGGGGACACGTGTTAGACCTGGCATCTTTGGCGTGGTTTCCCCTGTCTTCTTGGCCTCTACCTCCTGTATTTTTGATGCTGTGCTGGATTTCGGTTTTGCTGGTTCAGATGCTTTGGACACTCTGCCAAGGCTGATCAGTGTCAGAGTGTAAGTGCTCCCTGTGTAAATTGTTATTATGATTGGATATACATGATTGGCACATTTGTATCACCAAGAAGTCCATAGTAAAGTGCACTGGGTGTGCCAGGGCTGGTGATGACAAATGCTACTAGTGGGCCTGCAGCACTGATTGTGCCACCCACACGAGTAGCCCCAAAATTGTGTCTCAGCCTGCCACCGCAGTGCCTGTGTGCAGTCTGAACTGCCATGTCTTCCTGGTCAGTGTCCCCACTGACCAGGCCTAACCCTTCCCTTTTTGTGCACATTGATCACCTCTATGGAAGGCCCAAGGTACCCCTTGGGGTGGGTGCAGTGTATGTGAAAGGTAGAGCATGTACTGGTGCAGGTGACATACTCTGGTAGTGAATTACAGCCATTTTAGTTTTTCACAATTGTAAGGCTATCTTGCTCCATAGGCTACCATGTGGGATGCTGGCTACAGTGGCTACCAGCATATCTTCCCATAGGAACAAGATAGGACATAAAAGTCTGGTATCCCTGAACTCAGAATTTAATAACACATCTTTTAGGAAAGGTTGGTCTTAAATCCTGTGTTTGAGAACAGCACTTTCAGAAAGTTGTAGTTCTCTTATCTGACCTTTCTGTGTGCCTTGACCTGTTTGTGTATTGACTGTCTGGTTTGAGAGTGACAGGGGCTGGGGATTCCCCAGGAGGCTGGCTGAGTCAGCCCTAGGTTGAATGACTGCATTGCAACTTGAGTGGTGGGAGGAGATAGCACCTGGGCCTGAATAGGGTTGTGCCTGTCTTCCACAATGCTGGCTTCACCTCCTGCTGGGCGGCTGACAACCCTGCCCCTAACTCTGAAAGGAAAGGAGGAGCCAGGAAAACAAAGTGCTCAAGGAACACCCAGAACTGGTTCAGACCGGGCCCAGGGCCCACATGCACAAAGAGAACAAAGACTTTTCGGGGTATAAGTATAGGACCCCTGACAACAGAAAATTAGATCATCCTGGAATCAAGAAGGAACTTCTGCCAAGGAGAAAGCTGAAACTGAAGAAGGAAGATTGTCCAGGTGCTGCTCTGCTGGATTGCCCTGCTGTTATTTTGCTGCCAAGGAGAGGGGAATGACTTTGCTTTGTGCTGTGTCCCCTTGCTTGAAGGCATCTCCAAGGGCCTGAGAAGAGCTGGCTCCCTGTTTTGAAGTCCCAGGAACAAAAGGACTTCAACCACAGCTTCCCCTGAGCTCTACTGAGAGAGTTCTGTCCTTCCTGGAGTGCGTGGCCCATGTGTGGTGCCTCTGGAAGTTGTACCTGTGCTGGGAAGCAGGAAATCACGCTTTAAAGACTTTGCTACAGAAAAGTTATTGCATTGCTCGCTGCGGAGTGCATCCCCGCAGTGCGAGGAAATTCCTGCCGCTACGAAGGCCGAGATCGTCGCAGCGCCTGTTGTCGCCGCCAGAGCCGTCGCACCCTTCGTTTGCAGGACGCACCAGACCGGTGCCGGAAGACTACCATCGCTGCGAGAGTCGTCGCAGAGACTGTTGTCGTGGGTGAGAACGCCGCACCGCTTGCTTGCGGACTGCATCACGTAGCGGCGAACATCGTCGCAGAGCCATCGCATCGGGGAGCTGCGAGAGAGAGATCGCCGCTGAATCGCGCATCGTCGGCCCGGAGATCGCCGCAGCCCCTACGAGATCGATGCATCGTACCTTTGCGAGAACAAACTTCCTACGGAACCTACGCACCGGAATCCAAACAAGTGGCCTTCCTCCCCATAAAGACCGGATTCGCCACAACACGCCCGCTGCTGCAGCGGGGTTGTCGTATCGCCTCCCCAAGATCTCAGGAGCAATGCATCGCTTGTTTTCCACCGCATAAGCTTCTGCTTTTGGAACTTTGTCGCATCTAAAGGTACTGTTGGCAAAACGTGGCGCAACTGTGAACTTTTCACACAACTGTGGATTAATTTTATCGCAACCTTAAGAACTCTTTTGCAACCATATTCTTGAACTGTGTATCTTGGATTTTTATCGTTTTGGTCTTGTGTAGTTTTAAATACCTTTATTTTTGTAAACTGTTTTGGAGTCAGTTTGTGGTGCTTTCTCTGTGTTACTGTGAGTGTTGGTACAAAAACTTAACACATTGCCTTCTGACTAGCCTTGACTGCTCGTGCCAAGCTACCTAGAGGGTGAGCAGGGGTTATCTCAGAGGGTTTCCTCCTTACCCTGACTAGAAGCAAGGGTCCCTATTTGGACAGTGGTACCTACCTCTGCCAACTGGAGACCCTCAGTTCTAACACTCCCGATATACTAATAGGTTGAGATTCTATACCCATTAGTTGGAGCTTAGCTTTTGGTTGTTGGTACATGGCTTTGATAGAATTGATAAGCCCGGGCCCAAAGTTTTTCATTTCTAAAACTCCCCAGAGAAACCCCCAGGACACCCGATCAAAAGCCTTCTCGGCACCGAGGAGGATCATCGACATCTGACCTCCTGTCTTAGACATGATATCATACAATTCGATGACTCTGCGAGTGTGATCCGTTGTACCCTTACCAGGGACAAAACCATGTTGCCAGGGGGAGACCAGATGCTCAACGACCCTCCCGAGCCGATTAGCCAGTATTTTAGCATAGAGCTTGGTCGATATGATGACAGAATATTGGCTGGTTTGCCTTTCTTGGCAAAGATAACTATGTTAGTTTATTTCCAGGACTCTGGAGAGTTACCGCTAATCTGTATACCAGTAAATAAATCTAACAAATAGGGTAGTATTTGTACTCCTAATATTTTATAGAGTTCAAGTGGAATTTTGTCAGGCCGGCCGCTTTCCCCGAGGCTAGGACTGACAAGGCTAAATGCAACTCTGTGATATTAATTTCTTTTTCAAGCTCTTCTCTAGTTATATTGTCTAGAGAGTTGCTTCCAGGGTTTGTCGTAAATTCCCTTAAAAATTTCCTTATGTCCTGGAAATCAGCCATGATATCGCATTGATATAGTTTTTGTTAATATTGTTGGAAAGCTTCAATAATATCCCTGGGACTTATATACTCGTGATTGTCTACTTTAATAGAGGTTATAGTATTATTTGAAGTTTCCTGCCGGGTACGCAAGGCCAAATGTTTACCCACCCTCTCTCCATTTTCATAGATGTTGCTTAAGTGTGATTGAAAAGTCTCTGCTGCTTTCTAGGTCAGCCAGCTATTTAAGTCTGTTTTTATAACCAACCAGCTTATCCGTTGCGTGTTGCTGCGATTTCAGAAGAAAGGAAATTTAAGGTAACTTGTTATGATAACATTCAATTTACATTGTGTCCTTTTTATTGAAACTTATTCATTTTAATTTGGAAAACATTTTAAAGTGTTGTTTTAATTCTGTTTATTTATTCGGGTGCTTGTGGCTACACTTTTTTTTGTGTTTCCGTCTGGTGCGTACACGAATAAATCAGGTTTTCCGATGCATCAGCTGGCCACATACAGTTGTCCATGTGAGAAGCACGGATTCTCCAAATCTAGTCCACACACTTGCAGCGATTGTCCTTGTGCTTTGTTGATGGTCATTTCAAAAGTGAGTCACACCTTAAACTGTAAACGTTCAGTATTGGAAAGATTATGAGGGCCCTGGGCGGCCGGGGCCGATATTTAACCAATTTTTTTTTTGGGCCAGAAACATTCGCTAGAGTGTAATCAACAACTTTAAAGAATTAAAAAAAAAAATGTGCATTTTTTTGCCAGAAACCTTTGCGGGAGTGTACTCAACAACTTCCCAAAGTTTCATGACGATCGGATGAATGGTGTAGTAATGCTTAAAGGACAAACAGACATACTTTTGTTTTTATATATATAGATATACGGCGCATAGTGTGCCCCCCATCTTCTCCCTGAGGTATTAGAGATATATGTTCCTCTTCGGCTCTAGTCAGCTCTTGCATCAGTAGATAGTTCTCCTTGTCATGTTTTTTTTTTGTTTATTCTCGCAACATAACTGATCGTTTCCCCTCTCAAAGAAGCTTTAAAACAGTCCCAGACAACCCCCCTGGATGCACTGTATCGATTCATGTCAAAGTCCCATTGTGCCCACTCTTCAATAAATTTAATATAATCCTGATTCACTAAAAGCTTCCTCTCAAATGTCCAGTTTGATCGTGGTCTGGTAAAATTAGTTAGGTGCATTGACATGATTAGGGAGTTGTCATCTGAGATTATTATGGGGCATTTAGTAATTTGTGCTTGGTTCGGTAGATCCCTTGTCACCAGTATACAATCTATCCTCACATATTTATTGTGGGGGTGTGAAAAATATGTATACCCGGGGTCTGATTGGTTCTTAGTATCCCAAACATCAACTAAGCCGTAACTATCCTTAAGTTGGCTAATACCTCTATATACCCTCGGTTTTCGGCCAGCGTATCTTTTGTGGTTTGGTTTCATATGAGAGGACCCCAGGGAGATCTTGAAATCTCCACAAAGGATTAGTGATCTTGGCCAAGAGGCAAGCTCTACTTCGAGGTCCTCAAATATTTGAGGGTCGTCCTGGTTCGAGCCATAGACTGAGCAGATAGTTATGCCTGATGTTAACTCTGTGATGGCCCATCTCCCCAGGGTAACGGCTGACTTACGCATCGCTAATCCTAAAGATGTTTTAGCTAGTATAGCTACTCCTCGAGTATTTGATGTTTGTGTTGTGGACACTAGGATATTATATCCTCTGATCTTTAATAGATCTCTCTTCCCCCAAGGTAAGTGCGTCTCCTGAAGACAGACTATATCTGAGGATTTATGTTTGATTATTTCTGCTAGCCGAACCCTTTTGCTCTTATCGTTTAAGCCAGCCACATTCCATGAGCAGATAGTTAATCTCCCCATTACAGTTTGCCGGTTAAGTTCCTAGGGCCTAATAGCCCAATCTCAAGACATTGAAAAATTTTAGAAGTAGTTTGAGTCTTTTGTTTCTCTTGTTTCTCATTCACCAATATAGGGAAAAGGCCATTTCAACTGCTAGATCAATATCATTATTGGAGTTGCTTTTTTTGTTATAACCCACTGCCCCCCCAGACCTCCTGAGGCGCCCCCCACCCGAAGCGAACCCCCCACCCTCCCAACACCCAATGTGAGGCGCACAGACTCCAGTGAGTCTGTTAGTGATGTGCATACACTGCCTGACCAGAGCTCAATAGCTACCTAAATAATACAGATGCTGAGCTCCTTTATAAACACTTTTATTTCCTTTTTTTGTCCCTTTCTCCCCCTTTTTTGTGTTTTCTCTATGCTTCAGCCCCCCTTCCCCACTTATTCTTTGTATTCTATAAGTTGTTTTTTTCCCCTTTCCAGACCACCAGAGAAGGCGATATACATTATTTGGGCTGAGAGAACACTCCAATGCGTGAGCCTAAGGCAGTCTACCATAGCCCATCGAGATATTCTTTCGCTTTAATTTCTGAGAGAAAGAATTTAATCTCATCCCCCCAGATCACTTTAAGCCGTGCTGGATTATTAAGATACGCCTAAGCCTTCTTGTCCTGAAACTGTTTGATTAGTTGGCGCAACGCAAAAACCTGGGCGGACAAAAAAGGAGATATCATTCTTGGTTCGTTTAGAATCAGGCCTGGCCTTCTCAAACACCGCCTGACGGAGCAAAAGTTTTCCGAAGAATAGCACGGGCATAGCCCCGGGTTTCAGTGGCTGTTTTAAAGTAAAGGGCATACGATGAGCCCGCTGGATTTCAGCGGCCCAGTCCCAACTTGCATGTTCCGACATAGAGTCTCAGAATAGGTCAATCACAGAAGAGCGAACATCTCCCCCCTCTGCCCCCTCCGGGATCCCCAAGAGTCGAAAATTGTTCCCTCGCTGGCAGTTTTCGAACTCTCGTAGCAACAAAAGAGAGAGTGAGGGATTCTTCACCATAGTGAGCGGAAGGTACTCCTTGTCCCCAGGACTGAGATTTTTTAACTCTTCTAGCTTCCATCTCACATCTGCCAGCTCCGCTTCATGCGAGTCAGTTCTTGAAGCATTTGCCGCGATCTCAGCCTCGTTGGAAACAATCCTTGATTCCAAGTCGGTCAGGCGTTCCCCGAAGGTACTGCAGGTTCTTGAGCCTTACGCCCATCCTGGGATGTATTTCCTCACGGTGTGCTGCAATAGCCTGAAGGACAGTGTCGAGGGTTGGGACAACTGGGTCTGAATAAACTGGTTGTTCAGCTAGTTGTTGCAGGCTAGGCACGCAGCAGGCATTAGATAATTGATTGGTAGGGGTGTAATCCCAGGCTAAATCCTTCGAGCCAGGGCATTTCTTTTTCTTTTCAAGAACCGTTTTTAAATTCGGGCCAGCATCTTTATTTCTTTCCTCAGTCCCACTTTCATCAGGGGTATAAGAAGCAGAGTTGTCAGACCACTCAGCTTCGTCTGAGAGGGAAAATAAATCACTAGGGTCTAGCTCTGTATCGGGGTCAGCACTGTTTTCAATATTCTTATTAGTGTGGTTTAAGTTTGGCACATTATTTGAATCGCTGATTGACCCCAGTGGTCATTGAGATGTATAGGTTGGATTATTAGATTTGCTTGGCTGACATGAGTGAGCAGCCTCCCCAGAGTACCCCGCATTGCCAATAAGAGCACCTGAGTAGGTTATCTCAGCTAACTTTCTTACTTCAGAGTCTATTAGAGGAGGGGGTTCTGAGGAGGCCATACCTTCATTGCTGCCGAGAGCTGCTCTCAACTGGATCCTCGGACTCTGGTCGGGGGTGCTTACCAGACCGCTTCTTTCTTCGCTGCTTTTTTCTTCGAGCCCCGCGGGCACTGCCATTGCCGATGTAGGTAGGGTTCAACCATTGCAGAGTTTCCATTTCCAGTGGGGGCAGGTTCAATGTACGTGTCCCTGACAGTCCGGGCTCCGCTCTTCCCCTCCTGCCCCGGAAGCGCTTTTGCCGGCGTCTTCCGAAGTAGCTCAACCACTGTGGGGCCGGTCTTGACCCCTTTCTGTTTGGCCGCGCTTCCGCATTTCGGCGTCTTGGAGGTCAGGGCAGCGGTCTCGCATATCCCTCAGCAGTCCTGCCTGTCCTGTCAGCTGGCTTCGCGAGTTCCCACTGCGCCTGCCTCGCTACCCTTGCCTTAGCCGCCGCTGCTGCTGCCACAGCTTTGGGTGCCATAAGGAAGCCCACTTCGGCTTCAACCTGAGTGCTGGTGCCGATCTTGAGGTGAGTGCCAGAATCTGCTTTTAAGTCGGGATATGCTCTCCAAAGGTAACGCACGACTGTTAGCCCAATTATAGTCCTGAGCGTAGATAGGTGATTACCAGCAAGCTTCTCCTCCGCGAGGTTTCTCTCCGTGACCATTTCTTGCCTTAGGATGACTCTTTGTTCGGCATAATTCCTAAGAGAGCTCTGGTCGGTGTGTACTGCGGTGTCACTCAACCGCCATCTTGCCTCATCCCCCCCCCCCCGAAATGATGAGATTTCTAAACGACATGTAATTAACATTTTTTTAAATGTTTTTTATTGGGAAATATAAATGTAAAATAATTTCACAAAACTATTTTGACCCTGTAACCAATAAAATAAAATGTTAGAGCATATTACCTCTTCAAAATAAATGTTAATTAATTTAAATACAATATTGTATTTTATAAATATTATTTGTAAACAAAATTTTAAAAAAAACATCCTATCAATTTTGTATTTTATTTTGACTTCATTCAATTTGGTAAATGTAATTAAAAGTTGTACTTAACCTAAATTACAATTTAATTTTTAATAAAAGTTTTTAAAGAGTAATCTATTTTTCATAAATGTATTATTAATGTATTAATTGTCTTTAACTAATAATGCATACTTTAAAAATATATCTAATTAAAAAAATCATTTAAATAATTTAACATTATTTCCTTATTTCCTATGAGAGGTTATAGTAAGCCCCTGCCTCCATTATTTTCTGTGAGAGTATGTTGCAGCACCTTTGAGTGGCTTTGTGTGGTACTAGACTTCCTCAAAGACTGGGGCTGGTGTACATTTACTTCTGTTTTGCCACCACCTTTAAGGTAGTCATTTGCTAATAGCAACTGTCTTAAGGGTTTTATTTTTTTGTGGGTGAGTGCTTGTATTCTCCTCCCTAAACTACTGCCCTCCCTCCCTAACCCTTCCTTATCTTCTCTAAGCCCCTCCCATTTAGAAGTGGATTTTCCTCATTTTCCAACACTCCCCCTAGTCCCTCCAACATTTACTACCAAATGGTAAACTTACATGTGCGGAGATCTCCCCATACTAAATATAGGAGAGGTGAAGATTTCTATCCATAGTTTTGTGAACTGCCTTTTGTAGTAAGGAAGTAGTACTATTTTAAGTACTACAAAACAGTTTGTGAATTAGGTCCTAGGGGTTATGTTGTCTTGGCTGAAGCAGGTTTCAGCTCAGTAGGAACTGATCTCTAATAGTTTAAATCATTTGTCTCTATTTATTTCTATTGGATTGGATACGTCTGACCCCTTCTTATCACTTAACTGCTGAGAGCCTCAGAAATCATCCTTCTAACCAACTCTTTTTTTTTTAATTACATTTTATTAAGAAAACAATCATGGCAGTGATACAGAGCAGCAAAATAGCATATGTTATGTGGATCACAAGAACAAAGTAGCGCAGTCCATAAATAGCATTACATAAAATGATTCTGGAAGTTGACATCTTGACTTAATAATATCCTTACATGACTGAAGTAGGTCACACTGAGGCACTATCATCGTTTTCGAGGTTTGGAGGTTCACAAATATTACAGCGAAACTGATTCCAGGCCCCCCATATTTTCTCCCATTTCTTAGGGCACCCTCGATGAATGAACACTGATTTTTCTGCCACCATTAGTTCGTTCATATCCCTGCACCATTTGCGGTAACCAACTCTTTTTGGTACATATATAATTCTTCTTCCTGCAAATCTCCACAGCTACACTTTTGACTACCATATCTATGGGAAAGGCACTAAAACATACTTCAGAATAATGAATGAACCAGTACACATGAGTGAATTTCATAATAAAGGATTCCAACAGGTTAAAAATTGATGACTCACTAATAGCGTGAAAAACAGGATACAACTTGTTGGTCATTATAAACGTGAGACACCGGCTAAAGTCTAGCCTCCTATTATCTGTACACACCTTCTAATCCAACTCTTTCAGAAGACAGGGATTTATTTTCGACTCAAAATATGCTCTTCTGCCTACGTCATTTCCAGGACGAAGAACTTATTTTTTAATGTGGGTCATGAGTTGACGTGATAATGTGAAAGGAGTGAGTAAAGATAAAGGCAACAAAGGTGTAGCTGTTAATGTCTTTCACTAGTGTGAAAGAGTTGATTGGGACGATGTGCAAAGGGTCTGAAGCAGACGACCTTGGAGTGGTTCATAGTGGTGTTGTCTGGTTGCCCAAGGTCAAGGTCATTCGGATTATGACTGTGCCTTTCAGTTAAATGGTTACATCATAGGTTAATTGGTTCTGGTAAGTGTTTCTGGTTGCATTGTTAATGACGTATGGGATGTGGGGAGTGTGTCTGTTCAACATAGTTTTGTGAATACTCAGTGTGAGATAATCATCCTTTTTGCCATGGTGGTATTGTTGAAGGTCGAGTTGTCTGGCTGTAATGGCTCCAGGAATGTGAATTTGCTAAGGATTAGGACTGTGCCTTCCTGCTAAATGGTTATATTTTAGGTTAATTGCCTCTGTTGAGTGTTGCTGGTTGCAATGTTAATGATATGTGGAATTTGGAGAATATGTGTGTACAAAGTAGTTTTATGAATACTCAGTGTGAGAAAGTCATACTTTTTGCCGAGATCACCCACATTTTTTGAATGATACTGTTGGTAACTGACTCTGAATGTGCCTTGGGCTCTGCTAACTAGACCCAGGGCCAGTGCTCTATGTAAAAGGTATATGGTAATTAGGTGTAATTACAACTAGTATGACAACCTACCTGTAAGCCCCTAGCATATGGTAGGGCATGTAGATTTAGAGGCCCAGCAGATTTAATGCCCTTAGATGTGCACTGCTCTGTTGCCTGTTGTCATTTTAAAGACAGCCCTGCTTTGCAGGCTGCTTTTAAAAGTAAATTATATGCAATTCGATTTTGAAATTAAAGATACTTCCAAAGTCTTAAACTACCTTATTTTTGCATATAATTCACTCCTAAATTCTTCCCTAGGTGCCCCAGGGGTAGGGTGCCTTCCAACTATAAGCAGGGATGCCGGTACAGGAGGAGATGGGGCAGGACCACAGGCCCCAGTACTGCTTGCGGCAACCGCCGTCCACACCACATTCTTATCCCGGATGTGCATCTTAAGGCTCACAGGGGCTTCCGCTGCACAGGATGCCCGTAATGGAGGAGGAGGTGCAGGACCACAGGCCCCAGTACTGCCTGGGGAAAACGCCGCCCACGCCACATTCCTGCGTCCGTATGCGAGTCATAAGGCTGACAAGGGTTCCAGCTGTGCGGGGTGCCCATACAGGAGGAGGGGCAGAACCACAGGACACAGTACTGCTTGTGGCAACCGCCGCTCCGGCTGGATTCCCACACCCAGAGGCCCATCTTAAGGCTGATAGGGGCTACCGCTGCGCGGGATGTGAGCGGGACAAGACCGGGCCAAGAGCGTGTCCATCTGCGCCTGTCAGCGCCTGGAGGGGCTGGGCTGGGTCCATTCTCTTGGCTTCCTTTTTGTTTGTTTTTTACAGATTTGGCACTTCAACATACTTTTAGCCTTAACTACAAATTGAATGGGGGCGCAGTGAACTTGGCCGTTTCTACGGTTCTCAGGGCTTAAAAGTGAGTAACTGACAGCGCTGTGTTCTGAAGTGTCTTGGCTCTGTGTTTTTGATGATTCTTATGTTTCTGGGGCTCTCTTAAAATTGGCAAAATGGGGAAGAGGAAGGCTGCATTAACTCCAACCAACAACAAATCAACTGAAGGCGATACATCTTCCTCAGATGGTTCTACTCGCACTCGACAATCAATACAGGAGACAAGACAACCTCCGCGCTCAACCCCACCACAACAAGGAGGCGGCCCCTCAAATCAACCGCCCCATAGTGAAGCATCAACCAGCCAACCTACAACCCAAAGTACTGGACCAGTGCCTTTTTTAGGGGTAGGCACAGATGCAACCGGAGATCCCGGAGAACACAGTTCAACAGAGCAACAGCGTCCCATTGCCCAGTCGACGAGGAGCCACAGAACCTAATTATAAACATCTCTAGTACCACTATCTCTTCCACCCAAAACAAGGTGTTGCAAAAAGGGACCTCATTCGTCCCCACTTACAATATGAATGATCTTGAAACACTAACAAGCTTGTACAAGTTCATGCGAAACCTACGTCTACGGCACTACTTTTCCAATGTTTGTCCAACCTTTACCACCACAGAAGAAAACACCATTTTGGATTTACGTCCCAAAAGTACATTCATGACCCTGGTGAGCCACAAAACTCTGGATATATTTGAAGCTTTGGTACAGAAAGATTTAGAAAAGATTCGTCAAACTCCTGCACGACATAAACAAAACTTGACTAGACACGAAAAAATTGCTTTGAACCAATTAGCCACCAACATCAAGATTTGCCCTGCTGACAAGGGCAGCTCCTTGGTTATCATGGACACCCAATTCTATCTTGACAGTGTGTACTAACATTTGACAGAGACCAACAACTACATGGAAATAAATTCTGACCCTACCAAAGAATATGCTGCCATCCTCCAGATCATCATTGATAAAGCTGTATCTACAGGAACCATCACTACCAAAGACCGCAGTTATCTCTTCAAATCTTACCCCAGTGTTCCTTACTTGTATATGATTCCTAAAATTCACAAACACCCGACAAAACCACCATTCAGACCCATCGTTAGCACAGTAAACTCCATTCATGAACCCATTGGCACCTACATTGACCGTCATCTACAACCCTCTGTGAAACAAATGGTCAGTTATCTCCAAGACACCACAGATTTCCTTGCTAAACTCAGTTCTGTTATCATTGATCCACAAACACCGGTTCTGCTGTGTACGATAGATGTGAACTCACTCTACACTTCCATTCCCCACAATTTAGGAATTCAGGCTGCAGAAGCAGCTCTTCTTAAAACTAACAAACCTCACAATCTCCAAATTTTTCTCATTGAACTTATTGAATTTACTCTCATGCACAGTTATTTCAGTTACTGCAACAAATTCTACAGTCAACTCTCCGGAGTAGCTATGGGCAATTGTGCTGCCCCAGCGTATGCCAACCTCTTTAGGCAGGATTTTGAAAATGAACATATTTTGTCCATACCACATTGGAGGAACTATCTTCAAATCTACTATCGTTACATAGACAATATCTTCCTAATATGGACAGGTACGGAAGATCAATTGATTTATGCCATCAGTCAACTAAACAGCGTCAATGAAAGACTTCAATTTACACATCACTTCAACAATACCAACATAGCTTTTCTGGATGTAAAGATTTCTGTGAAGGACCACAAACTGGAAACATCCATATACAGCAAACCCACTGATCGGAACAATTATCTACATTAGTCCAGTTTTCACCAACCCAGTCTTAAAGCACATTTACCGTACTCACAACTACTGAGAGCAAAAAGAATAGCCTCTACTGAAGATTCATTCAGACAGGATAGCACTAACATTATGAACAAATTTTCCAAAAGGGGCTATCCACAACGAATTATCACAACAGCTTACCAACGAGTGATATCCACTGATCGTTCTACACTATTGCAACTGAAACCAAAAACAAGGTCTGATACACAACCTAACGTGTTCGTTTCCAAATACTCGACAAAAAGCCACTTAATAAAAAAACCCATCAAAACTCATTGGCAAATATTGCAACTAGAACCAGACTTTAACAATTTATTCAACGACATGCCTATTTTCGCTTACCAACGATCCAAGAACATACGGTCACTCATAAAACCCGGCAATATCGAACCTACAATATACAAAGGCACTATTCCATGTCACAATTGCCAAAACTGTCATAACATCATTCCAGGGACAAATATCAACCATCCCATTTCTGGCAAACAGATTTCACTCAAAACCAACGCAACCTGCGATACCACAAACGTGGTATATCTCTTAAAGTGTCCCTGTGGATGGCCCTATGTTGGGAAAACGGAGCGCAAGATAAAGATAGGCTTAAATGAACATAGAAGCAACATCAGAAACAAAAATCTTAAATCTTGTGTGTCCGCTCACTTCACTCAGCAAAACCACACCAACAGCCAAATCCGTTTCTTGGTTCTTGAAACAGTTGCCAAACCAGAGGGCATTGACCCCAAGAAATACTTACTACAACGTGAACTATTTTGGATTTTCAAACTGGGTACGACCGTTCCAAAAGGACTCAACGAACGTCTGGAATTTAGCAGCTTTCTTTGATAAACTTTCTACTCAGGACTTATACTTCGCTTGCTGGTTGTTCAACATTTTGTGTATGCATATTGATATGTACTGTTTATCTCATTATTTGAACTTTGAATTCTCTTTTTGATCTTTTTGATCTTCCTCTCACCAGACACACTTAACTATACTGTCCCTTTTGATTGTACCTTTTCTAGCACCATATTTATTTTCTGTCTTCACCATTTTTTATCATTTATGAATTTCTCTTTATTTTCATTCATTTTCTGTTGGATTCTGATCCACATTTGTTTCCGCTCGGTTTCTTTATACCTTTTCTTTAACACAGCTCCATACCTTCTCTTTGTTTACTTGGGCACTCGCAAACCACTCCTTCGTTTATTTTCATTTACCGGACTGTTTGGGAACGAGTCCGTTCTTTATTACTACGCAGCTCACACGTTAAAGCGCATGCGCTAAATCACCTATTGCTAACGCGTTTACCCGATGGCGTCTTGCGGCTATCGCTGCACCCTTTAACTACGAGAACTCCGGTAAGCACTATTGGGCACCATTTGTTTTTTAGTGTTATGTACAGTCCGCATTTCCTTGATGTGAACTTAACTGGTAGTTGTTTACTTGCACACCTTGTGACTCCATCGCAAGGCGTTTCCGCCACTTTCCCGGTTTTGTTTAAGAAGCATGTCACAGGATCTTTTCACCAACGTTTGTTTGCACATGCATTTTCCTCTAAATACCACCATTTACCCTAATTTTCTTTATAGTAGTTTCACGCATTAGTTAGATGAAGGTTGCACTTTAACTTTTATTATCTCTTCACTGAACACACCTGAATTCTTGATATCACCCATTTTTTAACCCGCATGTGGATATACCCTTCTGGTTTTCTTTCGACTATCACTTTTTTCAGTAACTAGTTTTTTTAAACACGCTCGGCCCCTGACTGATGTACCCTCTATTTTACTTGTCCACAGCATATACCCCCTGACGAAGAGCCACCGGCTCGAAATGCATTGGGGATTGGAATTATGCAAATGATGCCACTCATTGAAATCTTGGCCACTTTGATGTGACAAAACACTTGCTTCAGTTGTTTCTACATGAGGAGCACCTTGATTATTTGGATTACAATGTGCAAACTTATATTCCGCGAATTGAATATGAAAAAGTGAATAAAACTTTGGATTATTATACTTTTTGACTACCTTTTTGCTCATTCAGCACATAGGAGTGTTCAGGCTAACCACCTTGTGCTCACAATGTCTTGCATGCACTTTTGTTGTCTACCCTTTTCGGACATTTGGGGCAGTATCCTGAACACCCTAAAAGACTTAAACTTTCTTGGTATACCCTACTGAACATTTCGTTTACCCCAGGAGTGCAGCGGATCTTCACAATTAACTCCAACCTCAACTGGCCCAAAGCGAGCAACCATTGAGTCATTTTTAGTGAAAGTGGTGGGGGCCATATCAAAGGAGATAGACCAGCCAGAGAGGAGGCTCTCTTCAGGTCCAGGAAGTTCACCTCCTTTCCCACTAATGAAAGTTCCACATTCAGCTGGCCCAACCTCACAGGGGCATAATATAGGGGCCACATTGACAGTTTTAGATGGCCCCAGTCCCAATGTTTCCTCCCCGGGTCCTAACAACAGCAAGGAAACTTCCGGCTCACCAGGAGGCTTGGACTTGGAAGCCCCCCCAGCCCCCAAGCGGAAACGTAAGGCCAAAAAGATGGACGAAATGGAAAACAAAGGGAAGGAGGCAGGGGGGGACACACAGGAAGAGAATTGGTGGACATATAGGAGTTTGGGACAATTTCCGCAAAAAAGTATTTATATACTGTCCGGATTAATGGCCCAACTTTGGGACAAATTTGCCAAGTTGATGTTAGACTATAGTGAGTTACTGGATATAGCAGAAAATGATTTGTCAACTACTAATAAAGTCTCCTGTTCTCTAGGCCCACAATTTCAGGCTAACAGTGCTGACATTTCTCCCCAGGAACACCCAAACAGTGGACTGCCCCATACTAACAAATCTCTGACAACTGGGCATATGAGCCATGAACATAAGCACACGCATGCACCCTCTTGGCACATTAACTCACAAGCACATTGTACGCAGGCAGACGTTATTAGCCAGTGTCCTCTATTACAGATCCCCGAAGAAGTAATGGAACCATCAGCCTTTATTAACAATCCCGGCCTACCATTCAGAAATCTCCCACCTGCTCTGCCAGCCAGGAAACCATGGATCAATTAATTAACAAAGTTTCTCACTGGCTAGGAAGACACTAATTTTAATGTGGCAGATCATAGAAACATTTTGATGTCCATGAGAGTTTCCTGAATAGGATCTTCATGGGAGACTGTGTGATTATTCATTTTAGACACCCAGAGATGGTATGAAACATCCTGAGGCGTTCTTTTCTTCACCAATCTGATAGCAAACCATTATCACTGGGTTTCTAGACTCATGACGATTACCATCACACACTGACCGTTTGATTGTGGGGAAAAGCATCTTTATAACGCTGCTAGTTTTTTTGCACTGCTATATTGGGAACTGTTTTGTTGATAAAACTGACTTTTAAATACCTTTTATACTATTAAAACAGAAACAGAAAACTGTATTTAGTCCGCTTACCCGCACTTAAAACTGTTACTTCACATCCCGCTGCTTATCGGGAATCAGGGCTCACCGTACTTTCCTTAGCGCCATCTTGGGTGCGGGGACCAGGGGCTTTCTGGCACTTCTCTCAGCGCCATCTTTGGTCGTGTTTGGCTGCTAGCGTGCCTGCCTATTTAGGACAGGCAGTGCAAGAGCGCATTGCGCCCGCTCAGCGGGTGCACCAATGGCGCGCCTCCCCAGAGGCAAGCCCATCAGCGCCCGACTGCGCTCCGGCCGCGGTTAGCGCCAACCATGCTGTCCGCTTTAGGAGAGATCAAGACAGGATAAAATACTCTAGGGAACAGCTGCTTAATATCGGTAAGAGGGGCAATGGGGTGGAAACATCAACATCTACCTGCTACGGGTTATGACGAAAACATCTTAAAATACGGGCTGGTTAACAGTAGGTCCCTGATAAAGCACCATCAAGAGGTGTCTAACTTGTTAGAGGACATGGATCTGGACGTCCTCTTTTTAACAGAGGCCTGGACTACCACTGACTCCTCAGTAGAAATGGGCTTTACCTGCCCAGAAGGTTATAAAATATTCTACAAACCGAGGGCTGTTGGAAGAGGAGGGGGGGTTGGGGTGATTTTTAAGGAAAAGTTGAACTTTGCACCTCTCCAGGTAGATGACGTTACAGGGATCGAACTTCTAGGGTTTTCACTGCAAGAGGCCAAAGGCAGGCTACTCACAGGAATGGTCTGTGTTAGACCCCCAGGATTAGATACCCAATATCAAGCACTATTTGGTACCATTACTGATCTGACCCTAACCCACCCTAGAACTATTTTTTTAAGGGATTTCAATTTATGGGATAATGGGAACCTAGGTAACCATTTGAGAGATGTAAGGCAAACATATGAGAATCTTAGCTTACACCAATTGGTACAACTACCAACCCATCAAGGAGGGCACGTCCTAGATCTCTTGTTCGCAAATCAGTCCGAGACTGAGGTGGTAGATATACTGCCTCAAAGTTGGACTGATTACTCTCTAATCCATTTCAGTATCACAACACCCAGATTAGAGGATAACTATAACCTGCTGGTAACATATCGAAAGGGAAGAGAGTGGGCCAAACTAGTAAAAAACAGGACTTACCCGACCATACCGAACCAGAATCGTTTTGCCCCTTCTGTCTCCGTAGGGGAAATTGATCAAACTTACAGTAATCACATAGCTGGAACCCTGGACTTATTAGTTTCAGTCACAAGACTCAAGAATAGAAATAAAGCCTCAGCCCCCTGGTATAATGAGCAGCTGAAATCACTGTGAGTAACATGCAAAAAGAGAGAAAATTGAAAATGGCCTACTCAGAGCTGAATAAGAAAGAATTGAAACTAGTACAGGCCAGATATAAGGAGTCTATCTCTAAGTCAAAAGCAGACTTCTATGCCAAATACATTTTGCAAGCACCAAATAGCACAAAAGCACTTTTTAATATCTTTAGGGATATTTCCAGCCCAGCCTGTACGAGTAACAAGGTGGTTGCATCACAGAAACATTGCGATGAGATTGCTTCCCACTTTGAAGAAAAAATTACTAAGATCTTCATCCCAATAACACTAGTGGCCAGGATGACTCACCCTGGAAGTTAGGTGAAGAACCCTTGGGTAGATACTTCCCTGGAATACCTTCAAGTTCTTACGGAGGATTCTTTTAATAACCTTGCCCAAAGTGTTTCCTCTGGCTCTCCTCTTGACTTCTCTCCCACACAGAATTTGGAAAGAATTTGTGCAAGAAACCTTGCCCTGGCTGCGGTAGATTTGTTGTCAGTCATTGGAAGAAGGAGTGGTGCCAGAGATATGGAAGCAGGCAGTAGTGACACCGCTGCTTAAGAAATTCACTCTGGACCCTACAATCCCAGCAAACTTCAGACCTATTTCCCTCCTGCCTCTTGTAGGAAGGTAGATCCTGACTATGGTTGCCCCCAACTTTTTGCCCTGTGTTTTAGCTGGTTTTTGACATAGTTGGCCTGGGACCCTGCCAATCAGGACCCCAGGCCTACTGCTCTCTCTGTAAAATGGATTCCATGTACCTTAGGTACATACTCAATTGGTACTGGGCCACCTTATCAGACCCTGTAACTCAGGGCATAGGTGTACCCAGGGCCTACCAGGGGCTGCAGCATGTATTATGCCACCCCTGGCTGGCCATCTAAATCTGACACAACTTGGTGCACGACAGCTGGGGCAAGGTGGTGTACTCACCCTTTGCTTTAGATATAGTATACCTATATCTAACCCTAAAAATGGACACATAGATTCCTATCAGTCACTCCTATGGCAGGCCTTGACAATCCTGAAGGCAGAGTGCTTGGAATCATGTGAGATGGTGCTCTGGCATGAGCTGAGCCCGTTTGCAGCTTCCGGAACCAAGTCCTAATAGCTGTTCCATGATAACGCGTACCAGATACTCTTAAGTGCCTTATAATCCTCGCGGTTATATGCCAACTCTGGTATCGCTTTATCAAAACATGTCGAGTAAGGTGTCATACGAATTGGAATACTAACCCCTCGCCAATTCTGGCGACGGGGTTAGCATTCCACCCTTCTAGAGGGACACGACATGTATGTAACTGTGAACCCCGGTTAAAGTTAACTCAAGCCTCAGCATCACAAAATGGATGCTGCCACCACTGACACAAGTCTGACCTCCTGCTGCTGGGAGTTCTTCCAGTGAGGGAGGCTTGGACAAAGGGTTTCCTGTCAGGGGCGGTGCTAGCACCATCCCAGACAGGGTTTTGTGTATCCTGGGTAGGCAGGGCTTTAGAGGAAGGTGACTGCAAGTGGCACCCCGGTGCTCACTATGCATAGGTCGGCTAGAACCAGTTCCAGGGGCACACCAGCCCCTGATCTGGGGAAAGTCCGGCATGGGAGAGGGGTGTAACCACCCCCCTTCCTGGTCCCACCCATGGGCAGGACCTAGTCGCGTGCCAGCCCCTTTTACTAGTATAAAGATAGGAGCGGGCCCCCTTCCAAATTAGATCATCTTTGAATCCTGAAACTACTTTCTACGAAAGGAACTCAAGACTTCTTCTCAAGATTTCTCCCTTGTGACTAAGGAGTAGTCACCCTGCACCCGCAGGCACCATCTAAGAACACTGCGGTTTGCTGCACGTCCTTCCTCCGGAATCTGACCGACCAGCACAACGAGACCCGGCTTCCCTGGCACCTCTGACCTCTACCTACATTATCAGCCCAGCTGAGATCCGTGGGTGTGACGAGACCTCGAGGGACCGGCCATCTTCAGAACTGCACGATGCTTATCCAGCACGACCGCCGAGGGATCCTTGAGTGAGTGCTTTGGGGTTCGAGAAGCCCTGACCCTGAGCAGCTCCAGCACCGAAGTCCAGCTCCCCAGCATCCACCAGATCTGCATAGGGCCCTTCTGTTCTTTGCTGCTCACCGCGTTGTCCGGCTACTTGCCTGCTGGCTTGTGGCCCTCTTGATGACGCACCACGACGACAACACCGCTGATCTGGTTGCTCCAGACTGGCCCTTGCTCCCCTCCACCAGAGGAGCACCCCGGACCCTCCTGGTCCACTCCAGACACCATTTTAAGTCCACCGCGTGCGCTTGCATTTGCCAAGACTTGTTGCCCCAATCCTGGGTCCAGCGACGTCGACAGCAGATACCATCGTGGGACAGCTCGCACCTCCATTCTGGCTGCCGACAACGCCTCCTGGTCCGTGAGACTGCAGAGCCCAGCGTCGCCCACTCACTTGGTCGAGGTGACTTCGTCCGGTGCCATCCTGGTGCCCATCTAATCACTGGTTAGTGATTCAGAACTTGGTCCCCTCTGCTTACAGGTGTCTTCCATCTTCGATCCAGGCTTGGATCACTTCTAACTTCAACACTGGTCGCCTGCCAGCAACGTCTTCTTTCAGGCTCCATAGACTGCAACGAGGATTCCCGACGTCTTTCCAGACCTATGCATCCGCAGCCCCTGGGCTAGGTAACCTCAGCATTTTGGTGCTCCAGCATAGCCTCACTATCCAAGGGTCCAGATCCTTTTTCGTTTCAGCTCTACCTAGTCGGATTCGTCCGATAACACTAACTTTGTAAATTCTAGCAACCATAGACTTTGTCCCGCATCCCGCGTGAGAGTGCACACTCTGCACCCGATCCCCCTAGGCCTCCTGCTAGTAATCTGAAGGTTCAGTAGTCCAGTCCTAGCGATCCTAAAGTCTATTAGAGTAGTACTTACCTGCTAGTAATTTTGCATTCCACTTTTGAAGTATATGGTTTTCCGTGCCCCTCGGGCATTTGTGTAAATTGTGCAACTTTGCGTATTTTCTTAAGAGCTTTGTATTGTGCTTAGCACCCTGTCCTCATAAAGAGTCCTGGGTTGTTGTGTTCTAAATAAATATCCTTTATTTTCATAACAACTTGTGTGGTGTCCTTTCACTTGGTGTTCAAGGGGTATATGTGATGGTATAACAGCTGGCTTAACACGCCCTCTAGAGTTCAGCCTAAAGACTGCTCTTGTCCATGCTACTAGGATAGCTGGTCTACGGTTGACTTACAACCAATCATCAATAAGGGTTGTTTGGACTGATACAAAGTGCTCACTAGAATAGTGAACATTATATATCAGGCCAACTTCTCACACCTCTTATCTTAGAAAAAGCAGTTAGTAAAATCTTGTCATGCTATCTTGAGGATAACCATCTGCTGGATAGGCACTAATTTAGTTTTCGTCTAGGCCACGGCACTGAGACAGCCTTGGCAACCGTTATGGACAACCTGCGATTGCGTGCCGACAATGGGAATTCTACTGTCCTAGTGTTATTAGACATGCTGGCCGCATTCGATACGGTGAGCCACACAGTGCTGGTGGGAAGACTCGAAAAGATAGGGGTGAAAGGAAAGGCTTTACAGTGGTTACAGTCCTATTTGTCAGGGAGACAACAGGTTGTGAGCATGACGCCGTTTACTTCCAGCAAGTCTCCCGTACACCACGGGGTACTGCAAGGCTCTGCGATTAGCCCTATTGTTTTTAATATCTATTTGCGCCCTCTGTTCCCCATTATTAAATTCTTCGGAATTGACCTGGTCAACTATGCTGACGACACCCAATTGGTGTTCTCCCTGGAAGGGAAACAAGCGTTGTCCATGGACACGTTCCAGGAATGTATGCGACAGACTGTTGGATGGCTCAGGAAAACGTTCTTGCAATTCAATGGGGGAAACACAGAGGTGGTATACTGCTCCAATACTAGAATGTCTCAACATCTACCGCTAGAGTTCAGGCTTACCCCCGAGGATAAACCCCTGGCTCCAGTCAAAACGGTGCGCAATTTAGGGGTCTTGGTGAATTATAATCTCCAAATGGAGTCACGGGCTAACAAAACTGTTAGCGTGTGCTTCTCCCTGTTGCGCATGCTACGGCAGAATCTTCCATTACTACCTAAGGAACCTAGATCTCTTGTAGTAAGGAGTATAATTCTGAGCAGACTAGACCACTGCAACTCCCTATATTTGGGAGCACCACAATATATCTTTCAGGGGTTGCAGAGAGTCCAGTCCATGACAGCAAAGCTGGTTTTAAATAGGCAGCGCAGGTCTTCTATAACTTTGGCCTTGAGAGATCTTCACTGGTTGCCTCTTCCCAAAAGAGTCTATTACAAATCTCTCTGTATTGTGTACAGAGCAGTGCATGACCTGGACCCAGTTCCACTGCAGGAGAAGTTAACCTGGTATAATCCCAAGAGGCAGCTTCGCTCCTCTAGTGCAAATCTGTTAAAAACTACCAGATTTAAGCGATCCAAGATGGGGACAGAGCTTTCATTGTGGCTGCCGCATGCCTATGGAACGAGTTGCCCCAGAACAATAGACATGCCAATTCCCTGACCTGCTTTAGGAAGAGTCTGAAATCCTGGCTATTCCCAAGGGCTGAACTTTAGACCTTCCCGTCAATAATCCAGTCTGCTCTTGTGGTGGCTGTCTTCCAGTCTAAGCGCCAGGGTACCCGTAGGGTGACAGTTTCACGCTATATAAGAACTCAATACAATACAATACAATTCATTTATGGATCTTTTTATAACACTATGAGAAGTGATTGTTCCTTAATCCGTTGTGGGAGAGATTAAGCTTTGGGTGGCTTGCAGGCAATCCCAAACCCTTTTGCCCTGTGGCGGATCTTAATGATTTAGATTGACTAATAGAGAATGCCAGCAGAAGCACAATGACAGGCCTCCCTTCACAGCCACTCTCACAGGATGGGGTGGTCTCAGAGGTTTTGCTTCACACAAACAAAGAACCTCACCTGGGCAGGAAATCCAATACTGTAACCACTGACCAGCCTTCAGGCTCCACACATACACAGACAAGCCACAATCAGGGCGCTGGGGGACATTTGTGGCTGGCATAGCGGCAACATTTACAGAGGAGAGGTGGATTATATTTATTATATCATTTAATATCATCTGTCTGCAGGAAACCTGGGAAGTTGAAAATAAAAATGTTTTCCTCCCGGTAGTGAGTTCTAGCACAGGCAGAGCGAGGGGAGGTTTAATTATTTTTGTAGCCCTTGAACATTGTGGCCTAGCGAAAGCACTGAAGTGGGATTCAAAAGTACTCCATGGCCTCAATCTGGTAGTGGGTATATCATTACGCATAACGCTAATACATTTTTACAATCCAAAACAGAGGCAGCAGGGGTCCTCATGCCTCTCAGTTTTAAGCTGCATCCTTGACTCATTAGGGGTGAAGGTTTCTCCCAGGAGAATTTTATTGTGGCAGGTGATTTTAATTGTCAGACTCATTACAACACCTGCATAGTAAGCAAACATGCACGATAAGAGAGGGATTGCACACGAAGCACTCCCCAGATGGTTCTGATTTGAATGGTCTTTTACATACTCACTGTTTAATATTTACTTTAGGTAAAATACCTACCTTTTCTAAATCCCACACTCCCCCAACCTATAAAGGCAGAGGATATTCAATCATTATTGATTATATTTTTGTCTTGGTCACTCTGGGCTGGTTTCCATCTTTTGTTAACATCCTACACAGCCCATTTAGTGACCATAATCCTCTGACCTTAGTGCTTGAAGAGGTGGGTACCCTGTCAATGCACTCTGTCTGGCACCACCATGGGTTTATTATCCCTGATTGACCAGGAGAGGCGTCTACGTTGGTCGCAGGTAGATACCAAGGCCTTTAATCAATCCCTTTTTAAAACGTGACATCTAGAGATCTTAACCTGTTTAGATCAGATGAAGAGACCATAGGCTCATTTAATCTTATTGCCCAATCAGTCAGTAGTTTGCTAACAGTACCGGTAGTTGACCCCCAATTAGAACATCCGAAGTGCTTTTGAAGGAGGTCCTGAAACAGACCCAGCGAGACAGAATCTGGGTGGCAAAATATTGTAACAATTACAAGAATTCCCTCAAAGAACGAAGGCGCTTGCTACAAAGACAATCATGGGGGAGCTAACCGTGCCAAGCGAACAGAGGGACAGCACTCTTTTTTGGCAAGTTATAAATAGACCCTGTTTCTTAGAGCCAGCTAGAACAGTACTATGCCATCATATCACCCCGTAACAATGGATCGCCCCCTATGAAGGTGTTTACAACTTCGGACATAGTGAGGAATCTAATAACGAGATAGCATACTGCCGGACAGACACTATTGTCTCCTTTTCTTTGGACGAAGTGAGGTTGGGCATTGATGGATTGTCCCGGAATAAGGCTCCGGGCCTGGATGGGATCCCACCGGACCTCTTGCAGGACAATATAGATGTATGAGATCCGGCTCTGACCAGGGTGCTAAATGCCACAGCTAGGAAAGGGATGCCACCCTCATGATGTACCGCTACTATTATCCCAATTTTTAAGAAGGGGCACAGGGAAAATCCCTCCTGTTACCATCCCATATCTTTTATTGATTCTACAGTTAAGGTTTTGGACCGGGTCTTATTAAATAAGCTTTCCTCTTGGCCTGATATAAACCAAATTATCTCAGAGGTGCAATATGGTTTCCGATGTGGTAAATCAACCATAGATGAGTGCTTAAACTTTTCTCTATCAATTTCAAAATACACGGTTGCCCAACCTGGAGCCCTTTTTTTGGGGCTTCATGGATCTTAGTTCAGCTTTTGATCGGGTGAACCCCTAGAAATTGTGGGCTTTACTTGGCTCTCTGGGGGTCGAGCTGGCTATTCTAAACTTACTAATGACCATCCATGCCCACACCACAGCCACCGTCAGATACTCTCATGGTGCGGGCCTTACAGATCATTTTAAATGTACTAGGGGGTTCACCAATGGTTTATTTTAGCCCCTTTTTTATTTACAATATATATATATCAACGGTCTACAATCCGCACGGACAACACTTCAGACTGACAGTCCTAGAGTGGGCAGGAAATCAGTATCAGTTTTATTATATGCGGATGACGTGGTACTGATGGTATTCATCCCGATGGGCCTACAGGCCTTGATCAATGGCTTTGTTTCTTTCATGAATGAGCTGGACTTGTCGGCCAGCTTTACAAAATCGTATGTCATGGAAGGTGGCACCCGGGTGACTCGATCTAAAACTTTTAAGGCCGGACCCCTTATTTTATCTAAGGTCCCGGCCTTCTCCTATCTTAGAATTCTTTTTGATGAAAAACTAAATTGGAAATACCTGATGGAGGGAAAGTTAGGAGACATGAACAAATCTATGGTAGCTATTGCGAATTATTCTCACAGACTAGGAATTCGGTCCTTGGGGGTGATCTTAAAGCTTTGCCAGTCCTTCTGCACCTCTAAGGTTTGCATGGAAGCGAGGCTTGTGGGTGCATGGCAGTTAACAAACTACATACCACACAGAATAATTATTTCGGATGAATTCTGTGGGTCCCCCAAGGTACCCCCCGTCATTATCCATACATGAAGAACTAGGAGTTAAGCACATAACTGATCTGGTGGCATTAATACCTCTGATGTGGTCGGTAAAGATTTGGTTAATTGATGAGGCGGAAATAAATTGTTGAGTCATCTCAGACTGTTTAATACTGGACCATGTGTAGGAAGGTGGAATCTGAGTGTATGGTTACCCCCACTTTTTCCTGGTGTTTTGCTGGTTTTCGACTTAGTTGGACTGGGATCCTGCTATTCAGGGCCCCAGTCAATCTGCTTTATCCATAAAAGTGGATTCCCTGTACATTAGGTATACTCCAGATTTGTTACTGGATTACCTTTGTGAGTCCCTAGTATATGGTACCTTAGGTACCAAGGGCATAGATACCCCTGATGCCTACCTGGGCTGAAGCATGTATTATGCCACCCCTGGGGAGCCTTCTAAAATGACACCACAGGTCCGCACTTGCAGCCTGGGAAGGTGCTGTAACCACCCCTTACTGGGATATTGTATACCTATATCCACCATTTAAAACAGACACATGTTAACCTATAAGTCACTCCTATGGCAGGTCTTGACAATCCTGAAGACAGAGTGCTTGGTTTTGTGTGAGAGGGTGACCTAGTATGAGCTGAGCCCCTCTGCAGCTTTCGGAATCCCTTCCTTATAGCTGTTCTGTGATATGGCCATACCATATACTCTTAAGTGCATTATAATCCTCGCGGTTAATGCTAACTTTGGTTTGGCGTTATCAAAACATGTTGTGTTTGGTGTCAAACACTTTGGAATACTACCCCCCGCCAGTTCTGGCGGTGGGGGTAGCATTCCTCCCTTCTAGAGGGAGAAGACATGTACAAACTTTCCTGCTAAATGTTTAAAAGAGCCTCAGCATCACAAAATTAATGCTGCTGCCACAGACACGAGTCTGACCTGCTGCTGCTGGACGAAACTCCGGCAGGGGAGGCCTGGACAATAGGTTTCCTGCCCAGGGAGGTGCTAGCACCTCCCCAGACAGACTTTAGTGTATTGGGTCAGGGTGGGTTGCATTCAGTGAATGCTTTTCAGACACTGCCTGTGGCACACAAGGTAATCCATGTATTTCCCAGTTCAAACCGGTTGCTAAAACTGAACAAAGGGTAAGGGGTGCAACCACTCCCTTCCCAGGTCCTCCCATAGGGGGGACCCTAGAACCCTAGAGTTAGTCCAACCCCTGAACTTAGTATATGTATAGGAACCCAGTCCCTGAGACTTTAGATTACCCTGGACGAAACTCTGAAGACGAAATATTGGACCTTCAACATTCCATATCGACTGGAAGACAGACGAAATCTCCCTTGGGGTCAAGGAGTGGCCTCCCTGCTCAAACAGGCACCAAAGAAGCATCTGAAAGAGACACGTTAGTGATAGATTCCTTACCTTAGAATATCCCCAGGCGTCAGACTGGATCCGGAAACTTTTGCGTAGCAATACCCCTGTGCGCCGGTAGGCGTCGTCTGCGGCTCCGCGTCCGTCGTCGGCGTCGTGAGCGCCGGGATGACGTCGTCGGAGTACTTAGACGGCGCCCATGCGCGCTGACGTCAGTTCTTCTTTTTTCCGCGCCAGCTAGCGCAGATCCGGAAGAAGCTCTACCCCCAGTCAATTTTTGACTGAAAATTTTGATCCTTTTTGATCTCTCTTTCCTTGTCGATTTCTCGACTATCGGTGCCAGGGATGCCCGGGTTCAAGCCTTGTTCGAAGTGCGGCCGACTCATGTCGGTCACGGACCCCCATCGCCGGTGCCTGAAGTGCTTAGGCCTCGACCACGACGATCGGTCCTGCTCCGACTGCCGGGCCCTGACGTCGAAGGCTAGGCGGGAGCGGTCCCGCAAGCGTCTCGAGCTGAGGCAGTCGGCCCCGCGCCGCTCCAGGTCCCGGTCCCACGGGAGGTCGAGGGACAGGTCGCGAGGTCGGAGTCATCGACGCTCTGGAAGTGGACACCGATCGTCTGGTTCCAAGTCCTCAGGTAAGAGGCATGAGAGGTCGGAGCGACGTCATCGATCCTCCGACCCGCCCCGACGTTCGCACGATGCGGCCGGGGACTCGGGCGACACCGCCCACGCGGCTCCGCGGGAGTCGCAAGCGTCGCCGCCTGCCCCACACCTTCGGGTCCCTGGGCACGGCGCGACGCCAGAGGAGGTCGAGAGGTACCTCATGGCCATGAGGGCCCTCCCTCCTCAGTCGGTTCCCGTGGCGCCTTCGGGCCGATCGGTTCCGTCTGGAGGTCTTTCTGAGTCGGGCGCTTCGGCCTCGACGACGCCGGGTGCTTCGGGCCCGGCGCCGCTGGCGACTTCGGTCTCGGCGCCGCAAGACATCGCTGGATCCGGCTCCGGATCCGGGACCTCGCCGGTCGACCTTACGACCTCACCGGCGCCGTCCCTTCAGGTGTCGTCCCCGGTAGCCGATGTGGTTGCCGCCCCCAATGCCTCCTGCGGTTCTGCTCAGGCGTCGGGAGGGCGCCGCTGGGCGCCGATTCCGTCGGCCTTTGGAGAATTTTATCTCCACGAGGAGGCCCTGGCTGTTAATCCTGGTCTCCAGGACACAGGTGACGAGGAGCATTGGGAGGGGTCCGAGGACCCTCTGGCACATGATTGCCAGTCACAACAGGACTGGACATATGAGCTTGGGGAGGCCAGTGGTATTGACACCTCGCCAGACACTGGATTTACATCGCCCCGACTGTGGTTTCGGAGGCGGGTTCTGCTTACAGCGTAGTGTTGACGAAGGCAGCTAAGGCCTTAAACCTTCAGCTCCCCGTCGCGGCCGTGAGGACTAATCTCCTCACTGAGGTCCTCAAACCGCAGTCCGTCTCCGCGGAGCTCCTTCTGCCGTTCAATGAGGCCTTGTGTGACGTTCTTCTGGGCACTTGGTCCAAGCCCGCCACAGGCCCGCCTGTGGACAGGAACGTGGCCAGACGCTACCGCCCGGCACCGGGCGACCCATGCTTTTTGTCCACCCATCCCAACCCCGAGAGTCTGGTCATCCAGGCCTCAAACTCCCAAACCGCATTCCCGTCGGCCCCGCCCGACAGGGAATCCAAGAGATATGAACAGTTCGGGAAGAAGGTTTTCTCGTCTGTAAGCCTAGGGCTGCGGTCTGTGAACACCGCCTGTCTCTTGGGCCGCTACACCCACACCCTGTGGGACACGGTTGCGGAGGTGCTGCCTAGATGCCCGGAGGAGGTCCAGGCTAAACTCAGCCAAGCCCTTGCGGACGGCCGAGATGCAGCACGCTTTTCTATCCGGTGTGGGCTGGATACAACGGACTCACTGGGCAGGGCGATGGCAACGACGGTGGCGGTTCGACGCCACGCCTGGTTGAGGTCCGCCAACTTCTCGGCCGATGTCCAGGCCACTCTCCTGGACATGCCGTTTGATGGCCGTCGCCTCTTCGGCGACAAGGCAGACCATGCGCTGGAACGTTTCAAGGACTCCAGGGCTACGGCCAAGTCCTTGGGCCTTACGGCCCCACGCCAGCAATCGGGTGCCTTTCGCTCCTTTCGTGGCCACGGAAGGGGCGCCCCACCATGTACCGCCAGCCACACGCCGCAAAATGTCCAGCAGCGCGGTGGCGGACGTGGGAACCGCCGTGGCGGTGGTCGGGGAACACGGCGAGGCCAGTCCACACCTCCCTCAGCAGCACCGGCCTCTAAACCTTCCTAGTCCGAGTTTTCAGGCCCATGTGACGCCTGTGGGGGGCAGGGTTCGCCATCACCTCTCCCACTGGCATACAGTCACTTCGGACAGGTGGGTGCTGCAGATTGTCGGAAGGGGCTACTCCCTCCCCTTCGAGGCATCCCCTCCATCCATGCCACCACAGTACCACCGTGTGTCGGGGGATCACTTGCAACTTCTGCAAGAGGAGGTCTCGGCCCTCTTGGCCAAGAGGGCCATCGAGCGCGTTCCTGGGCCAGAAGTAGGGTGTGGTTGTTACTCCCACTACTTTCTGGTGCCCAAGAAGGGCAAAGGGGGCCTACGCCCTATCTTGGACTTGCGGAACGTCAACGGCTTCCTCCGTACGGAGAAGTTCAAGATGCTCACTTTGGCTCAGGTCTTGACTGCCCTGGACCCAGGAGACTGGATGGTAGCGTTGGACTTGCAGGACGCTTATTTCCACATCCCCGTCCTGCCGGCCCACCAGCGTTACCTGCGGTTCACGGTAGGCCAAGAGCACTTTCAGTTCACCGTGCTCCCCTTCGGCCTTACCAGCGCCCCACGGGTGTTCACGAAGGTGATGGCGGTGGTCGCAGCTCATCTGTGCAGGCAGGGTGTATCAGTCTTCCCCTACCTCGACGACTGGTTGTTGAAGGCGGGCTCGCCCCAGACAGTCGTCAGCCACCTCCAGACTACGGCCGACCTCCTGCACCTGCTGGGGTTCTCCATCAATGTGCCAAAGTCACACCTGTGTCCCTCTCAAAAGCTCCTCTTCATCGGAGCGGTTCTCGACTCGGCGCAGTTTCGGGTTTTTCCACCCGAGCAGCGGGTTCGGGATATTCAGGCTCTGGTTCCCATCTTCCAGCCGTTATCCCGAGTCTCGGTCAGGTTGACGCTGAGGCTTCTGGGACTGATGGCCTCCTGCATCCTTCTGGTGCGTCACGCCAGGTGGCGGATGCGGGCTCTGCAGTGGGACCTGAAGTTTCAGTGGACCCAGCATCAGGGCAACCTGTCCGATCATGTCCTGATCTCGGAGGGCACTGCGAGACAACTGCAGTGGTGGCTCACGGACCGCGAATGGGTCAGTGGCAGGTCCCTCTCCCTACCCCACCCGGAGCACGTAGTTGTGACGGACGCGTCCCTCCAGGGCTGGGGGGGCCACATGGGAGAGGCGGAGATCAGAGGCCTCTGGTCTCCGGCGGAGTCCCGGCTCCATATCAACTTGCTGGAGCTTTGGGCGATTCGTCTAGCACTGAAAGCGTTCCTCCCCTCTGTCCGGGGACGGGTAGTGCAGGTGTTCACCGACAACACCACCGCCATGTGGTACTGCAACAAACAGGGCGGGGCGGGGTGGGGTCGTGGACCCTTTGCCAGGAGGCTCTGCGCCTATTGCAATGGCTGGAACATCAGGGCGTGACCCTGGTGGTTCAACACCTGGCAGGCTCTCTGAATGCCAGGGCGGACGAACTCAGCCGTCGGTGCATGATGGATCACGAATGGCGTCTGAACTCGGACGTGGCGCAAGGTCTCTTTCAGCAGTGGGGAGAGCCTTGGTTAGATCTATTCGCCACAGAAGAGAACGCGCAATGTCATCGGTTCTGCGCGTTGGAATTTCCAAGGCGGCACTCGCTCGGAGACGCTTTTCGTCGCGAGTGGAGCTGCGGTCTGTTGTACGCCTTTCCGCCTATACCACTTCTGCCCAGAGTGCTGAAGAAGATCAGGCGCGACCGGGCCCAGGTTATCCTTGTGGCTCCGGACTGGGCACGAAGATACTGGTATCCCGAGCTACTCAGCATGTCAGTCGATCCCCCGATTCGTCTGCCTCTTCGGGAGGACCTTCTGTCGCAGCAGCAGGGGACGGTCCTGCACCCGAACCTGTCCAGTCTCCACCTACAAGCTTGGAGATTGAGCGGCGACAGTTGAGGCCATTTGACTTGCCTCCTGAAGTCTGTGATATCATTCTGGCAGCCAGGCGTCCCTTCACAAAGTCGGTATACGCCTGCCGGTGGAACAGATTTGTGGCATGGTGCACAGCAAAGGCTGTGGATCCTCTCTCTGCACCCCTTTCGGAAGTGCTGCTCTTTCTTCTTTCCCTTGCCCAGCAGGGCTCTGCTCTGGGCACTCTTAAAGGGTACCTCTCTGCTCTTTCAGCCTTCTTGAGGCTACCAGATCAGCCTTCTTTATTCAAGTCCCCTATTGTAAGTAGATTCCTGAAGGGCATCACACACATGTTCCCTCCTGTTCCCTTCGTGATGCCCCAGTGGGACTTGAATCTTGTTCTCACTTATCTGATGTGTGCTCCCTTTGAGCCACTTCATAACTGTCCTCTTCGTCTCCTTACTCTGAAGACTGCATTCCTGGTTGCCATTACCTCTGCCAGGAGGGTGAGTGAGCTCCAGGCTCTTTCTTCTTCTCCACCTTTCCTGTCTGTTCATCCTGACAAGGTGGTGTTACGTACACGACCTTCCTTTCTGCCCAAGGTTGTCACGGCCTTCTACATCGGGCAGTCCATTACCTTGCCCACTTTCTTTCCGCCTCCGCATCCCTCGAAAGAGGAAGAGAGGCTCCACCATCTGGATCCAAAACGTGCACTCTCCTACTACCTAGACCGCACACGCCAATTCCGGGTGGATGACCAACTCTTTGTCGGTTACGTGGGCGCGAAGAAGGGTAAGGCTGTGCACAAGAGGACCATCTCTAGGTGGATCATCTTGTGTATCCAAGCATGTTACTCCATGGCGAGGAAGGAGCCCCCGGCTGGATTGCGGGCTCACTCCACTCGGGGCACGGCAGCGACAACTGCCCTGGGCCGCGGTGTCCCCCTGCAGGACATTTGCCAGGCAGCTACGTGGGCCTCGCTGCACACGTTCGCAAGACACTACTGCCTGGACAGTCAAGTCCGGAGGGATGGCTTCTTTGGCCGTTCCGTCCTCCAGGACTTTCTGGTGTGATATTGGTTCGCAGACCCACCACCGGGGTTGGTATTGCTGGGGTATCTATTCTAAGGTAAGGAATCTATCACTAACGTGTCTCTTTCAGATGCACAAGTTACTACTTGTGTAACGATATATCTGTAAGAGACATTAGTTAGTGATAGATTCCTTACCGACCCACCCATCCTCCCCGTTCTGCGAACCGATATCTAGGGTTAAGGTCATCCCCTTTCAGGGCCCTAGTTTCATGGCACCAGTGTTAGTTCTATCATGGCTCTGCGTATCTGGCGCGGAAAAGCTGTGTGTCAGAACTGACGTCAGCGCGCATGGGGGCCGTCTAAGTACTCCGACGACGTCATCCCGGCGCTCACGACGCCGACGACGGACGCGGAGCCGCAGACGACGCCTACCGGCGCGCAGGGGTATTGCTACGCAAAAGTTTCCGGATCCAGTCTGATGCCTGGGGATATTCTAAGGTAAGGAATCTATCACTAACTAATGTCTCTTACAGATATATCGTTACACAAGTAGTAACTTGTGCATCTTGCCGGTCTGCATTTTTGAGGCTCCCACCGGACCCCGAAGAATCTGTGACACAGGACATGGACTTCCAGACATCTCCGAGGCTGACACGAGTCCCCAGCAAAGCTGAGACCTGTAGCTATCACGAGAGACGTGGGATCAGAACTCCTGAACAACTTGCAAGTTTGCAAGTGCACCTACTTCCCGAAGTTTCCCGAAGTTGTGCATTGAGCTATTTGTTGCCCTTGCCCCGAGCACCTTCTGCACTGAAGCTGAGAGGCCTACACTCCACGAGTGTTCAGTGGGCCCGTTTTCTTCACCACAGCTTCAGGCTCCTTGGCGATCTCTAGTCCATTGGCTAGTGCGTCCCCATGAAGGACAATCCTTTGTTTCTTGAGCTTTCCTGGTTCCTCCAGACGTGCTCTGACTCCCCTCCAAAGGGTGAGTCCCTCAGACCTTGCTGGTCTGCACCGAAGCCAATCTTTGCATCTTAGGTGGGTTGCTGTTGCCAAGGCCTGTTAGGTCCAATCCGGATTCCAACGCTGCAGCACTCGATATCCTTTGTGGGACAGCTCGAATCCAGCTCCTGGTTATCGTTGACACCTCCTGGTCCTCGTGGCTGAAGAGTCAAGCTTCACCTACTTCACTTGAAAGTACCCGACAACGGCTGGCATCTTCTTGTCGCCATCCTGGTCACTGGCTAGTGACCCAGACTCTGTCCTCTCTGCTTTCAGGTGCTTCAGATCTCCGATCCACCCTTGGATCCACCTAGCCACTTTCCCTCTGGTCGCCTGCAGCACTTCTTCGCAGCTCTCCATTGGAATCGCCGAAGAAACCCGACACGAAAAGATACCTATGCACCCGGCTTCCCTGGGTGAGGTAACACGAGTACTCCAGTGCTCCCATGGGTCTTGACTCTCGAAGTGTCCTAGTCTAAAGGGGTTTCACCGCAGTCCACTCCTAAGTGTCCTCAAACTGTAAAATTGTACCTTAAACTTTCCCCATAGAAGTCTATGGTGATTCGCTGTTGTGTTTAGACAATGCACGCGTCCCCCGTGGGTCTCCTGCTTCCCTACCTTGGGTGGTTCCTGGTTGTCCCAGCAGTTCTACAGGCCCTAGGCCTAATTTTTATCCCTCACATGGTTCTTATACCACTTTCTTAGTATATGGTTTTTAAGGCCCCTAGGGCAAAACGTATACTGTGCTATTTACTGTGTGCTATTTAAAGTTCTTGTATTGTACTTTTGCCTCTAGCCTCATTAAGAGATTAGAGGGGTTGTGTTTAGAATAAATACATATACATTTGATATATACCTGGTGTGGTGCCCTTTCATTTGATCATTCAAGAAATTATAGATTGGTAAAACACGCTGCTTTACATTCCTTCAATACCTAGTCTGAAGGCTGCTCTCCAGAGCTACCACTAGGATAGCTTTCTATAAGGTTGTCTTAAACCTACCATCAATAAGGGTCGTTTGGACTGGTGCAAGGTGACCACTAGAATAGTGGACATCATATGCCAGGCCAACTTCTCACATTGGTGTGCAGTGTGTGGGATTCCAGCTTGCATTGTTTTATCAGATAATCTTGAGAATATCATTTGAAAAACCACTAAAGGTACCAGTAGGTACATATAAATCAAGCTTAGAATATATTAAGTTCTACTGAACTTAGAGTTGTGAGTGGTGAGGGCCTAGCAGACCCTCACTACAACTAAAGAGAGGTAGTAGGAAACCAAGTAGAGTAGGTAGTACATACACCACACCTCACTAGTTATGATTTCAGATGCAGGACCTAGTGTGTCCTTGCCAGATGTCAGTAATTTACAGACATCTAAGTATGACACATTCCCTTTCTCTGTGTACAGCTAGGCAACTGAAGACTGGCAAAGGTGCCAACACCCAATGACTCAGAGAGGTATTACTGTTAGATGACCTGAAGAAGGCTTCAGAGCCTGGAAGGGTAGGCAGTGAGTTGGGAGCAGCAGATGAGGAAGATCCTAGTGGTCCAATCCCACAGGATTCAGACTCTGATGCAGACCAGGAAGTTGACCATGAACTAGACCTGGAGAATCCAGGTGTACCTGGAGATAAGGAAGGCCTAAATGGCACTCTCTTTATCCTCTCAGGAAGAGTTGGTGGTGGACCCAGAAGCGATAGACCCCCCTCAGTGGAATCCAATCATTCTGGGATATCTGTAGGGTCCTCTGCCTCTGCTCATAGGAGGGCAACCTCCAAGGAGAAGAGGGAGCATCAGGTATGGATGGAAGAAGCCCAGCTGAGTAGCCTCAGAAAAGGAAACCATAGCTCTGGAAAGAGCAAGACAAAAGATGGGGCTAGAGACCCACGGTGGCAGCAATTTGCCTAGTGTTAGGGATAGGTCTTATGACCATAGAAACCTAAGCAAGATTGTCCCTCCTTATCAGAATTGGGATGACATCCACAAATGGATATCTGCACTGGAAAGGGCCTGCAAAGTGCAGAGGGTTCCCCAGGAGCAGTGGACAGCAATCTTGTTGCTCTCCTTGATAGACAAAGGCAGAGTTAAGCTCCTCACTGTTAGAGAAGAGGATGCTGACAATTACAAAGTCTTGAAGAGTGCTCCTATTGATGGTATTGGCCTAACCACTGAACAGTATAGGTTGAAGTTCAGAGACACCCATAACGCTCAGACTCAAGACTGGGTGGACTTTGTTGATTGTGCTACTAAGGCTCTGGAAGGATGGTTACTGGGCAGCTAAGTGCAAGACTTTACAGGATTGTATAATTTGATTATGAGGGAGCAGATCTTCAATAATAGTCAGAACCAGCTTTTACACCAGTACCTGGTGCACTCTGATCTGACCTCTCCCAAAGAATTGGGAAAGAAGGCAGACAAATGGGTCAGAACCAGATTGAGGCCTAAACATCAGGGTGGTGACCAGAAGAAAGATTCTACCAAGCCACAAGACAAAAGTGGGGATAAATCTAAAGATAAATCCACAACAGGGCCCCAAAAATCCTCTGAAGGGTGTAGGTCCCAAACTCCTTCCTCTCATACCAAGAAACCTTATTGCCATATTTGTAAGAAACCTGGCCACTGGAAAACTGACAGCAGTTGCCCAAAAGCAAGCAATAAGTAAAATATTCATCCACATAATACTCCAACACCTCATGTTACTACTAGTAGTAATCCCCCAGGTGGTGGGAGTGCCCCAAAAAATTTTGTTGGGGTTTCTTTGGGAACTCAGGTGGACACTGGCCTAGCCAGGTCCCCTACTGCAGCAACTCTAGTCTGTGATGGTGGCATGGGGTTTGCAATTTCACTGCTTGTCCCAATACCTTGGGCAAGTGCAGACAGGAGCCCCACATCAATGGCCAGACAGCTGTGGCCTATAGGGACACAGGGGCTAGTATCACCATGGTGACAGAGAGACTAGTACCCCCAGAACAGCTTTTACCTGGGTTTACATACCAGGTGACCAATATTGATGGAGTCAAGTCAGATCATGCCATGGCAGTAATAAATCTTAGCTGGGGAGGAGTCACTGGCCCAAAGAGAGTGGCAGTGTCCCCAAACTTGCCTGTAGATTGTTTACTAGGCAATAATCTAGAGATCTCAGCCTGGGTTGAGGTAGAAAAAGAGGCCCATTCCAAGATGGTAGGACGTCCTGAAAAGGTTAGTGGGGCTGTGAGGGCCACAGCCCAAACCCAGACAGATTTTAGTGTTGTGAAGCCTGAAACTATGGATCACGCCACTCAGTCAGACAGCATTGGGGAGGAAGAAGAGTCTCCCTCCCACCAGACTTTAGGTGAGGGTCAGCCTCCTCAGGGAACTGACCCTACCCCCTTGTGAAGGAACTGACCCGGAGGTAGTCAGGCCTGGGCTGACAGAATGCCTGATGACAGTGGACCCTTCCAAGGTGGTACCCAGTCTGGAGCAGGTAACCTGCCCTTCTCTACCCTACCTCAGTCAGCCCAGGGCTGCAGAGGTCAGGGAATTCAGTGGACCCCACAGGGCCCCCGTCCAGAGGAACCCCCCATTAGCAGATTAGGGGCACCCTGTCTAGTATCCCTAGCCAGGTGAAAATTCCTCAATCCTCTGAGGGATTCTCCTTACCCTTGTGTAGGGACCTCCCCCAGATGGACTCAGTTGGGCCAAGGCAAACCTGGGACCCAGTTGTTCCAAACCTGCCCAATCTCTCCAGTGTTCCAGCCAAAGGGATCCAACCCCCAGCTCTAGGCAGCCAGGGGTTGGCCCTAAGAGCACAGTGCAACTCAGTCATGGAAAAAAGGCATTTATGGTGGACAGTGATGTGAGGAAGCTGAGCCCAACATTAGTGGGGCCTCACTTCAATACTCAATCCTAGCACCAGCCTTTTACTTTGCCAAAACACCCCACAGGTAGTGATTCCCTATGGTGGAAACCCTCTGATACCCTTAGAGTGAGGGATTGCTTAGTGGACCATAAGATAGGGGGTAACCATGCTAGTGCAGGTACTTCCTTATATGGCCACTTAGTCAATAGGCTCACCTGTACAAGGTTAGCCTTATCTCCTTTCGTTTGGGGAGGTTGTGTAGGAAGATGGAATCTGACTGTATGGTTACCCCCACTTTTCTCCTGGTGTTTTGCTGGTTTTCAACTTAGTTCGACTGGGATCCTGCTGTTCAGGGCCCCAGTCTATCAGATTTCTCTATAAAACGGATTCCCTGTACATTAGGTACACTCCAGATTGGTTACTGGGTTACCCTTGTGAGTCCCTAGTATATGGTCCCTTAGGTACCAAGGGCATAGGTACCCCAGAGGCCTACCAGGGGCTGAAGCATGTAATATGCCTCCCCTCGGGAGCCTTCTAAAATGACACCACAGGTCGGCACTTGCAGCCTGGGTAAGCTGGTGTAAGCACCCCTTACAGGTATATAGTATACCTATATTTACCATTTAAAATAGACACATGTTAACCTATAAGTCACTCGTATGGCAGGCCTTGACAATCCTGAAGGCAGAGTGCTTGGTTTTGTGTGAGAGAGTGCCCTAGCATGAGCTGAGCCCCTCTGCAGCTTTCGGAATCCCTTCCTTGTAGCTGTTCTGTGATATGGCCATACCATTTACTCAAGTGCATTATAATCCTCACGGTTAATGCTAACTTTGGTTTGGCTTTATCAAAACATTTTGTGTTTGGTGTCAAACACTTTGGAATACTACCCCCCCTACATGTCCTGGCGGGTGGGGTAGCATTCCACCCTTCTAGAGGGAGAAGACATGTACACACTTACTTTCCCGATAAATGTTTAAAAGAGCCTCAGCATCACAAAATGGATGATGCTGCCACATACACGAGTCTGACCTCGTGCTGCTGGACGAAGCTCTGGCAGGGGAGGTCTGGACAATAAGTTTCCTGCCCAGGGAGGTGCTAGCACCTCCCCAGACAGGCTTTAGTGTATTGGGGCAGGGTGGGTTGCATTCAGTGAATACTTTTCAGACACTGCCTGGGGCACACAAGGTGCTCCATGCACTGTAACCACCCCCTCCCCAGGTCCTCCCATAGGTGGGACCCTAGAGTTAGTCCAACCCCTAAACTTAGTATAAGTATAAGAACTCAATCACTGAGACTTTAGATTACCCTGGATGAAACTGTGAAGATGAAATCTTGGACCTTCGACATTCCATATCGTCAGGAAGACGCAAGAAATCTCCCTTGGGGTCAGGAGTGACCTCCCAGTTCAATCAGGCACCAAAGAAGCATCTTGCCAGTCTGCATTTTCGAGGCTTCCGCCGGATCCAGAAGAATCTGCAACACAGGACATGGACTTCCAGACATCTCCAAGGCTGATACGAGTCCCCAGCAAAGCTGAGACCTGTAGCTATCACAAGAGACGTGGTGCCGGAACTCCTGGACATTCTGCAAGTTTGCAAGTGCACCTACTTCCTGAGGTTGTGCATTGGGATATTTGTTGCCGTTGCCCCGAGAACCTTTTGCACTGAAGCTGAGAGGCCTACACTCCATGAGTTTTCCGTGGGCCCGTTTTCTTTAACGCAGCTCGAGGCTCCTTTGTGATCTCTAGTCCGTTGGCTAGTGGGTCCCCACGAAGGACAATTCTTTGTTTCTTGATCTTTCCTGGTTGCTCCAGATGTGCTCTGACTCCCCTCCAAAGGATGAGTTCCTCAGACCTTGCTGGTCTGCACCGAAGCCAATCTTTGCATCTTCCATGGGTTGCCGTTGCCAAGGCTTGTTGGGTCCAATCTAGATTCCAACACTACAGCACTTGACATCCTCCATGGGACAGCTCGAATCCAGCTCCTGGTTGTCTTTGACACCTCCTGGTCCTCGTGGCTGAAGAGTCAAGCTTCACCTACTTCACTTAAAAGCACCCAACATCGGCTGGCATCTTCTTGTCGCCATCCTGGTCACTGGCTAGTAACCCAGACTCTGTCCCCTCTACTTTCAGGTTCTTCAGATCTCCGATCCACCCTTGGATCCACCTGGCCACTTTTCCTCTGGTCGCCTGCAGCACTTCTTCGCAGCTTTCCATTCCATTGGGATCGACGACGAAACCCAACACGAAAAGACACCTATGCGCCAGGCTTCCCTGGGTGAGGTAACACGAGTACTCCGGTGCTCCCGTGTAAGCATGAGCGAATTTTGCGGATCTCGCGTTCGTGAATTTTGCGGATTTGCGGATTCGCAATCCGCAAAATCCGCGAATTCCCGCGAATTTGCGGATTTTTTTTTTTTTTTGTTCGCCCGTGTTTCTGCCAGTTCGCGAGGGTTTTTACAATTTCGCAATTTGCGAACTTACCTGTCGGGTCGCAAGTTTTGCGAACTTGTTGTTTCTACGTGTCCAGCCTGTTTGGGACACTCTTCTTCATCACTGCCACTCTCTGTCACCACTGCCACTCTCTGACTACTCATGCCACCCTCTGGCCCACCCATGACACCCTCTGTTTCATCACCACACCCTCTGGTTGTCCAGTGTACATTATTTTCGGCAAAGCAAAGCACACCTTCCCTGCCTCAAGTGACCTGAATTAATTTGGGGCTGATTAATGTGTCACAGAATATTTTTTTAGCTGGCACCTGCTTCCTTAGTGCGCCCTGATTAGTGATCTTTTGCACTTGCTAAGTGCTTTCATTGTTGCAAAATTAGTTACAACACCTGCCCTGCCCCAACTGACAATAATGAATTAGGGGCTGATTAATGGATTTTAACTTCCAGCCTGGCTCCTGCTTGTCTCCCTTAGCTGTAATTCAGGACCTTTGTGGCATATGTGTAACTATTCTGAGGTTCAGAGCAGGGTCACATAATAGTTTCAACTGGCAACTGAACTCTGGAGGGGCCCCTCAGGAAGCACTACAGGAAATGGCTACTAATGATGAGCCTGAACTTTTGAACCTGGTAAGTAGTTACTTTCAGTTTTGCTAAGATCGTATTTCTGCAATTTTGCACTTATTTGCGGGGCGCGAACTCACGCGAACAGTGCGAGCAGTGCGAGCAAAATCCGCTGCTCGCGGATTTGCGGATTTTGCGGGAGATTCGCGAATCTCGCGGATTGCGAATTTCCCGAAAATCCGCAAAATCCGCGAGCGGAACGGATTTTCCGCCCATGCCTACTCCCGTGGGTCTTGACTCTCCAAGTGTCCTAGTCTAAAGGGGTTTCACCGCAGTCCACTCCTAAGTGTCCTTAAACTGTAAAATTGTAATTTAAACTTTCCTCATAGAAGTCTATGGTGATTCGCGGCTGTGTATAGGCACTGCACTCGTCACCCGTGGGTCTCCTGCGTCCCCACCTTAGGTGGTTTCTGGTTACCCCAGCGGTTCTACAGGCCCTAGGCCTCACTTCTATCCCTCACTTGGTTCTTATACCGCTTTCTTTGTATATGGTTTTTGAGGCCCCTAGGGGAAAACGTTTACTGTGCTATTTCCTGAGTGCTATTTAAAGTTCTTGTATTGTACTTTTGCCTCTAGCCTCATAAAGAGACTAGAGGGGTTGTGTTTGGAATAAATACATATGTATTTGATATATACCTGGTGTGGTCCCTTTCATTTGATCGTTCAAGAGATTATAGACTGGTAAAACAAGCTGCTTTACATTCCTTCAAGACTTAACCTGAAGGCTGCTCTCCACAGCTACCACTAGGATAGCTTTCTATAAGGTTGTCTTAAACCTACCATTAATAAGGGTTGTTTGGACTGATGCAAGGTGCCCACTAGAATAGTGGACATTACATGCCAGGCCAACTTCTCACACCATGCACTCAAAATCCCCTGATTACAGTATTTTAAAAAATCCCTTATGGCTCTAGGAAGAGCTGTTGCGGGGATTCACAAGTGTCTACCGGAAACAGAAGTGAAGGTGTTGTGGACTAAGAGAAGCACTAACTATGGAAGAGTCCCGAAAATAAGACCAAACGTTAGGTGCGCCATGTTGCGGGGAATCTGTGTATGCACAGAACTGTGCGCAGGAAACCAGGACCTCAGTGACTTGTGGTGTACCAGAAACTCACCTCAGTACCCAGAATCCCTATCCGACTAGCATCAGTGTCTCATTCGTTCTCCGTCCTACCGGGTAGCTTCCAATTATTAGACAAACCAGAACAAGTAGCACTTCGAATACTCTCAGGAATGGTGGGAATCAAGAACACTCTTTCATTTGTATTTCTCATATAAGTCCACAACGTGAGTAATCACAGATATGGTAAAGTTTAAAATATTTATTTCAACTACGTGCTCTAAGATGCAGTATTTTGGCTAACATAAGCAGGCATACAATTAGAAATAATACAATCAGCATTGTTACAATTCCATAAAACACAAAGGGAGAAATCCTATTATACTGATAGTGGAAACCGGTCATATAGCGCCTTTTGTACCACCCTCCCCTTGCTCGAAGCTAGGTCTTATAATAATAGAAGGTCTCTAGGTTTCAACAGGGAACCCCATACCTCAAAGATCAGCTTTGGTGACTCACATCAAAGGATCAACCAGCTCTCTTGTAGAAGGAAATGTTTTTCTCCCAGTGCCTGCTAACATGGCTGCAGCGTAATATTAAAGGCACTCGATTTTCAGCTTCTTGCAGCTGGATGCATGTTATGTCTAGAGCGTGGGCAAATCACATTGAATGAACAGCATACATTGTTATTTGACTTTGACGCCGTGACCACAAGCTGTACAGACAGAGGCTGCTGTGTAAGTCTAGGGATGTGGAACACAGACCGTTCTCATGTGAAGAAAATCAAGCAAGTTAACTTACAACAACAGATACATATAGTGTTGTGTGCAAAAATCAACAAAGTAGCAAAATAGCGTTTAAACAACTAATGCGGTTATGCTAACATAGCAATGTGTGCAGGCAGACATCGGTCTTCACTACAGAGCAGACATCTTTCTTAACCGTAACATTGTGAAGGCCTGGGACTTGACACTAGTAAATGAATTGTTTTTTCAACAAGCCTCGGCTCTCTCCGAAGGCAATAAGATCAGTAAACCAGAGGTGAGAGGGCACGCTCTTTCAAAATCAGTCCAGGGCATGGAACATTATCTCTCAGTTATAACAAGCGCCTCTGATAGATTTTTAATAACCCGCTGTATATTTAACCAGCTTCATCACCTCTTGGCATCCCCAGCTGGCTTTGTTTTGTATGCTGGTGAGAGAGGTCTCTGTGGTTGCGACGATAGGTCTCCACAGGATACCTACATTTTGTTCTCTTATGTAAATATTTTACCCGCCCAATGAGATTGTTTCTTGAACCCCTTTTAAAAGACCTGAGATTTAGACACGCCCATGTTGCACTAATGTATCTGCAGCTCTTGCCTAATTTTTACACACTTTTTGCAGTATTTAATTTTCTGAGAGCGGCATTCAGATCTAGAAATTCTAGATGTGATTGAGGACGGTTTTGCAACTTTGTACTAAATCAGCAAATATATTTTAATTGTATTGTTGCTGTGTTTTACACTTTGATTCTTTTCTTTCATGGTTGTGATTACTTCAGAATAAAGATTATTATTATAAGCAGGGACATTATAAAATATGTTTTATATGCCCTGGTGAGCGAAAAACAGCCAATTTAATTTTTCTCTATTGTAGCACATTGGCTAACATGGCAATACTTAAGATATTGACCGGAGCAATATACAAATATACTTCAAAGTATTACAATGATGGAATAATCCAAAAACTTGCCAACATTAGATTTATTATGACTATCATGGAAAATAAGTTATAGAACTTTATTTTCTGCTGAACTAAAATCCAGCCTTCCAGCAGCCTCAACTGATTGGCCAGCCTTTGACAGGCTGAGCCAAACTCTTGGAGTAAGGTGTGAAGTGGCCTGCATAGAGACAAAGGACATCTGGGTGGAGGAGATCAGCAAGCTGCGGTTCACAATGCAGGAAGGGAGCTGAGTAGTCATAGATGTTTTCAAAGAGGGAGTGACAGTTAGGACAGGACACGGGCTCTCTCCCCACTTCCTGCACCCCAGCCAGACAGGAGGCCCAGTAATTCAATCAGAGGAGGGGCTGGAAGAGGAGTGTTAGAGAAACTTAGCCATGCCAGTGGGTTGACTTAGCCAGATCTTAACCTCCAGAAGAAAGTTTCTCCATTTTGGATTTTAAAGTACAGTGCTTTCTGGGCCAAGAATATGCCACACTTTGGAGGAAGCTTTCATACTTTTGTGGTGGTACCTATTCTGTATTGGTCAGAGGGTCCCCCCTGCTTGTCACCCAAGAACACTGTATGAATATGAGTGAGCTGCTCAACAGCACAGATCCCTGCCTGAAACTACAAGACAAAGGACTGACCTGCTAGACCCCTGGACTACACAAGAGAATACTACACTTATAAGGACTGCACCTGCTGCACATTTTGGTCTTCAGCCCAAAAGAACTTTGCCTGGCTTTGAAAGTTGAAGAAGCGGACTCCTTAAAAGCAATCGGTTAAAAGTGCTCCACCCGCATTATCTCAACTAATAAGAATTCAGCGGGACAGTGTCCAGGGGACTTAAAAGTATTTGGTCAGGTGCATTGTGGGAGACTTAGTCCCAACATCCTGTCGTCGAGAGTCAAGGTGCCGTCTTTGAACCAAGACATTGCTTGGCTTTCAGGTTTGTCCAGCTAAAAGCTCCGGGGCTCAAGACATACAGGATTTTACAGAGGCCTCGTGCTAAATCAAGCCACCGTCGTTAAATCGAAACCCGGCCTGACGAGTTGCCTCGCACGGTGTAGAGACAAAAAGCTCCAGAAAAATGACTACGTCCGAAGGGAAAAACTTGACTGGCGCCTACGGCTCAGTGTATCCAACCCACGCTCCATTGTGGTGGGCCTCAAACTTTTACATTGCCCCAGTTAAGTGCAACCAGATGTCCCAAGTTGCCGCTTTTTGTTTTTAGGCACTAGAAAGTATTTAATTTTTCAAACTTCAGATTTCCGTATCCCTATATTGCATTTTTGTCGTTTTGGTGTCATGTTAATCATAAAAATATTTCCTATTGTTATAAATTAGTGTTGGATTTTTATTGTGTCTTATTTAATCTATTGGTGTTTTTCAAATGCTTTACACACCTCTCTTCTTAGTTAAGCCTGCCTGCTCACAGCCCCAAGTGTTGAGCAAGGGAATCATTTATTGAGATCTTTACTGGGACTTACACTGTGATTGTGTCCTTATTACTAATAGTAGGATGCTACTTACCCCTACTATAGACAATATTCCAACAATCAGTTATTGTTTATAAGATTGTGTGCTTGTTTGTGTGCCAGCCTGGTTTAGGATTTAGAATGTGTTTAAAGGGGGAAGGATTGTGGTAACTGGAAGGTTAGTGGAATAATGGCAGAGTGGAAGGTTGAGGAGTGTAAGGGTGATGATTTTGGTGTGTGTATATGTTCATGGGTTCTAGGTTCTAAAGCAGTTTTGCATTAGGGATAGTAGTTTGTTGTTTGTACTGCACTTCTCTGGTCCTCATATGTATTACCTAATACCTACGAAGTCGATTTATAGTTCTGTCCTTTTATTGAATTGCACCCGTACAGTAAATCATGCGTCAGCATTCTAAATAGCTCTGTATGTTGACAAGAAATTTGCCAATAAGGAAGGTAATAGTGTATAAAATATTTAATGGCTGTACTCATTGAACAAATGCAATGTATATGAAGTGACACCTTATATCTGGTCAGATGCAATCATGGAAACATTCATATTTTAAAAATCCTTCCTATAATATTGTTGGTAGCAAACTAATAGCTAACCTTCTTTGTGATTCGTTTCCCTGGAGCCACACATATTAAAAAACAGAAAGAAATAATGCGAAAATAATTCACAAATGCAAAAACGTTCTTTAATGTTTGGAATATTAGCCTAATAACCACAAACCATCCATGTGGACAAAATGGATTAGTGATATGGTAACATTACATACAATAAATATGATTGCACTTAATTAGTGATTATGTTTTTGATTCAAGATCATAAGTCGTAACCCTCCTACAATGATAAGGCATTCATTTTTAATTCAAATGTATATCTACCTGTACATTGTTAGCTTGCGATGGTGACAAAGTATATCCTTACTAAAGTCAAACATCCTGGGTTTGCTCAAAAGTCTCTAAACTATCATGTGTGATCGGTTATTTCTCCAATCCCACTCCTTCCCTGAGTACAATCTGAGTATCAGATTAATATTAAACAAGCAAGTTCAAAATTAGTTGATTAGAATGGTACATTGACACATATGTATAAAGCAAACGAGTCCAGTACTATAAAAATAAGTTTGACCACTTTTCTATTTTCAGAAGGTGATGACCCAATTACTTACTGGCAATCTTCATTGCTCTTAGTCCTACTTGTCTTTGCCCGCTTATAAGGAACAGGAAGCAAAACAGCAAATTACACCTATAACGAGGGCTGGCTATGGCACTGCAACCTGGGCCCAAGGCACCTTGCTTCAAAGGGGACACGGAGCCTACTTACATACTGCATTAAAAAAAAAGAGTCTGCCAGTGACTCCAGACCCCATTCCCCTCCTGTAGTTTGCCTTTTTGCCCTCCCTCTTTCTTCTCTTTCTCTCCACACTGGGGTCTCACACCCAATTGTGTGCCAGTGGAAAAGATCTGTGGCATAAGTGATCCAGGTGGGGGAGGGATAGGATAATGTTTTTCCAGGACGGTCACTCCTCTTAGGTAATCAGTATGACCTGGTCCATGAATACAAAAGGGCTCCCACAGAGATCACAGCAGGAGCAAGGTGAAAAAGGGGGACAGAGATAAGGTAAGTGGTAGTAAAGGTTGAAGAAAGTAGACCATACCTAGTTCTCCGTCACGCACAGCGGCATCACCCCTTATATATTTGCAGGTACACTCTACTGGTGGCCAGCTTCTAGCTCTGCATTATAGCAAGAGAAAAGGTGTATATTCTTAAACCTCTGATAAACATGATGGCATCAACAGTCAGGATGGCGACAGTTAATATTTAAGTCATGCTCATTTAACAGCATAACAGGCACACCAGTGTCGGTTAGAAAGAGAATAGTGCAGCAGCTCTACTAATTTCTATTAAGTAGTAGCTCCTATTGATGGAGCAGATTTCATCTGCAGTCAGGCATGGTTTTATTTTTTGTGCTTCAGACAGACTGCATTTAAATTGCCACGCACCTTTTGGTGCAAGTTAAAACATGGCACATGAAAGTGAGGCCTATTCAGTCTGACATGCTTTTGCTGAATTAACATGTTTTTGCAATGTAGAGAAAAGTGGCCTTTTTAGCTTTGAAGATTAATAGAATATGTTTCTCTCTTCCCAGCTCATCCCATGCAATCTACATTCACTATTTCTGTCTTAAGAGACTTTAACTTGTTGAAAATGTACACTACAGCATGAAAATGCTATTTTGCACATTGTACATTTTTGCATGTTGTCATAAATAATAGAAAAGCTGCTTTACACTAGTAGCTTGGCTAGGTAAACATTTATAAAGAGTATTAGTATGGAGTTGGAAAACATAATGGGCTGATTTACATGAAATTAATAATATCTTTGTGTTTCTTTTATTTTGGGCCTACCATTAAATGGCTGCCTGAGAAACCAGCAAGGAAATGGCTTGCTTTGAAAGAGAAGAGAGCATGCGCAGACTGTGTCAGCTTGACTCAAACCACAAAGGAGTCAAGGACAGCTTGAACTGTACATTCTTGTGATTGTGCCAATGTACCAGCTAACTAAAGTATCCGTCCTGCTGCTCTGTGACAGGAAGGAACTATAGAAACATTTTTCCTAGTAAATGTTGCAATAGTTTATAAATGTATTATTCATGTATGCTACTTTTGTTAAAACTGATAAGGTCAGGGTTTTAGAATGCGTCAGGGTGGTGAGAAGTCATGCCATCATGACGGACCAATCAGTACAGGTTTTCCTGAAATGCAACATTTTGTGTAGTCTGCCAAAATTTTGTGTATAAATACTACCTCTCCCGAGGAGGGGCTGGCTTGTTTTGCTCAGCTGGCTTCTAGGCTCATTAGGGGGTGTGTGAGCTCTTGAGAGAAGGAACAGATAAGGCCAGACATCCTATGGGTTAGGTACAAGATCGTCACGGGTGCATGGGCGTCTGAGGAGAGTCAGGGGGAGGGTTCTTGCTTCCACGTCATATCTTGGCACTGCAGGCGCATTCCTTTGAGGTCTGGTGAAGGAGGGGCTATCTCACTCCCTGCTTGCTTTTTAGACACAGACAGATGCAGAAGAACAGCTGATTAAATAGAATTAGATGCTAAACTTTAAGTTATGCTTTGACTAATTAATTAGGTCTGAAAAGATTTATTTGTTTTATGCATTTATTTCTCTTTATTGGAGATTTTTGCAAACTATTTGATTTTTGATTAGCCTTGCAAGACTATTTTTCTTAGAAACTCTTTAAGAATTTTGAATGACATTTTGCGCCACATTTTTCTATCCTATATGTAATGCTTTTATGCAGACTGTAAAATGTTCTGTATTAATGCTATTTTTCCTGTTTTCCAAATTCTGTAACCTGATTGATATTTTACTAATGAATAAAGGGTCAGAGAAAAATTTACTTTTGACTAGAAAATAAAACCCTTTAAATACTCAACAACTCTCTTTATTGGCTTAAATTAATAATTGCATTTTTGACTGTTCATGATTATTAAAGTCTCCTGAAGGTAATACATGGTGTGAAGGGCCCAACACCTTTTGAGCGGTAAATTAGAGGTAGCATGAGGGTTTTGCATTGAGAAATTACCAGAAGAAATTACCGCTCCATCAGTTTTTGGTAATCAGAGGATGGTCATTATTGATTAGTTTGGTGATTAATGATTATTGATTTCACCATCAACTACTCAACTAATGGATCATTGACCTTAGAAGGGAAATAAAATAATTGCCCAAGTTAGATAAATGTCCAAGTCCTGATTCCTGACTCCAATGCTCGGAACCTGAAGATTGGCAAAGCAGTACTGGAAGGTGATGCAAGAAGTGGTGTGAGTATGAATAGGGTTGTGAAATGTTGTTAATATGCTAGCATGTATTTTTGAAGTGTTGAAAATAGTAAGGATTTTTACTGTTGGTGACATTTTGCTCATTTTGAATTGATGGTGTTATTGATTATATTGGTAATTTCATAGGACATCATTTTTTGGTTATTGATTACATGTTTTAACTCTTCATGTTAAGTAAGTGCCTTGTTCTATGTTGTCTGGAACACGCAGGTATGCACACCTGTGGAATCCCGGGAAGGAATAGCGGGTGGTAAATGGAAGCCGCACTGCACTGAGGTTACTCGTCTGTTGGAATAACACTGAGAAGCTGGGTAGGGCTGGCAGTGTTAAATTAGGGACTATTTTCTGTGTGAGTGATTGATAGCAAAGCGTTCGCTGGTGAAACTTTGGTCTGATATCACCTAGAAAGGGTCACACCGAAGGAGTAGCAGGTTCTTCTGAGCTTGAGTGAAAGGTAAGCGGAAGGGATTTACCTGTAGTGTTTGAAGAGTAAACGGAAGGTCTTACTTTGTGAAGGGTAAGCGGAATGTGTTACTCGCAGTGAATATAAATCTATCCTTTATTTAGCACAATAGACAGAGTAGCAAATGTATTTATGTTGTTAATAACAGAGTTATTGATTGACAAATATTTGCAGTAAGATTTTGTGGAGGGTCAGTAGTAGGAGTAAAACTGACTAAAATTGAGACTGACAGCTTTGGAAAAAAGAAATTGCATTGAACTATTGCAAAAATGAAATTGTTTGAAGGCTTAAAGAAGCCGTTAGGAGGTAAAGTGAAAAATTCGTTTTTTATTGGTGATGCTCCTGAAGGAACACCGGTGCATTTTATGTCTACCAATTTGGGACAAAATACATGTATGTGGGTTCACCAATGGTGCAAGATTACTGAAAAAGAGGGTGTTTTGAGGTTTCCAAAAGATGGTACTTTTGAATTGCAAATTATTGACAAATTAAGGGAAGTGTTATGTGAAATAAAGACACCATCTAAAGCTGCACAATTTGAGGCCTTAAGCATGTGGGAAAAAGCAGCAAGGGAGAAAGCAAGTGAGGATAAAAAGGTAAATCACCAGATACAGGAGAAGAGAATTAATGATGATAAAGAGCTTCAAATAAATAATGATTCAGGGGATACAATAATGGATGCATTGTTAACTGAGTGTCCACCACTTTATGTGGTTCCCATGACAAATACTGAAAATAGTGTACTAGTAAGCACTACAGTGGCTACTGCTTCTGTTGAACAGAGAAAAACACAGATTGAGAAAACTGTGCAAACATTTCAGATTGACCCATTACCTGTTGATTCAGCACTGACAGTGATAGCTCCAGATGTTACTGCTTCAAATGTGCCTGATTCAGTCCAAGAATTGCTAACTGCAGATGCACAGATGATGCATAGAAAAATTATGACTGTCCCAATTAATATGGTCCCTACTGAAAAGGTTCAAAGAGCTGCAGAAGGAGTGATTATGGCAGGGTTTATTTCAGAACCTCAGAATACACCGATTATTGAACAGAAATTACCCCAAGCACTGAAAGGTGAGGGAAAAATGCCCTTTACAACATCTACAGCTCAGAATAAAATAAATGTAATTGAAAATGTGATTTTTCAAACCTGCTTAGAGGAAGCAGCAGTGATTAAAAAGATAGAAAACATGGGAGAACATATTAACACAGGCCCTGAAAAAGAGAGACAGCGTAGTGTTTTAAATTCAGCACTTGAACATGGAGAAAATAACAGTCCATGCTGTTTAAATAATGAAAATGTGAACCAGTGTCACGAAAAAGAATTAATTTCCCTGAGTAAGGAAACAGTTGCATGTGCATTAACTACACATAATGGCCTGACAGATTTGGCTCAAAAATATGAAACTGATGTTTCAGGAAGTTTTCCATCTCAGAAAAGTTTTAGGGTACATATGGATGATGAAGCAAATGAGAAAATATGTTCTTCAGGAATGCAATTGCATATTGCAGAAATAAAGTATATTTTTAAATGCAATGGGTTTGAGAAATTAGGAGACAAATGGGCAAGAAAACATGAGAAGAAAAAGAAACCACCAGACCTAGCAAGGAAACTGGATAAGGAAAAGAAGCCACCAGATTTATTTGAGAAAAATAATAAGCAGAATGAGGGAGAAGCTTTTGCTTACTCATTGAGAGAAAAGGTGGGAGAAGTGCATGTTCCTATGCCACAGAATAAAAGTGAACTTGCAGCATTTCTGAACACATTCCCAAAATTGAGAGACAGACATATGCTGTGGTACCCACAAGTTGATGGATTTGTTGAGATTTTAAAAGAGTTGTGCATTAATTTGGAAATGTTCTTTTACATTGTCATGCAGACTGAATTGTGGTTTGAATCTAAAGTTTTGCAAAGGCCAGGTGAGGAGACAATGAAAAGGGTTTGCATGAAGGCACCATCATTTTCTGTTGTTATGGAGGAAAATATAGCAGTGATTATTTTCCTGAAGGGTGGAGTGCTAGCAAAGGATGTTGATTGGGTACAGATTAAAAGAACACAGGATGAAAGTAAAGGTGTTTTGGTTTGTGAAAATTCAGGTATGGATGTTGTACTGCTGGAAAATGTGTCCTTTTGCCATCTTTATAGCAGATTTGAGCATTGGAAGAAGAAAAATAAATGTAAACATGATGCACAAAAACATGGAGAAATGCAGATGCTAAATATGCCAGCTAAGCAAATGCAAATGTCAAATCAGGAACAGGTACCTATGGCAGGAATTTTCCAAGCAAAGATGGTCCCACAAAATATGGAAAAAGCTCAAATTAATTTAAATAAGGTGTCCAGAGCAAGAGTGAATTATTTCCAGAGACAAAATCAGAACCCAGTCCAACAGGTTGCTGTGTTTGAAAATGAGCGTTTTAACCCTCATAATTCTGAATTTACCAAGTGCATTGTGAAAGCAGAGGAAAGTCCAGATTTAGTTGCAGGAGTTTTAAACAAAGAAATTACAAACCCAGTTTTAGAAAAATTTGCACCAAAATTAGGCCCATTTGAGGAAGATTGCAAAACTGTTGTCTGTGATTCAGGCCTAGCAGGAAAACAATTATGTTGCAAATTAAACAGCACAGAATACTGTACACCAGATAATGTTCATTTTCAGATTCCTGAGGAGGATGTACATTTTAAAATGGCCCAACAAGAAACAGCTGTAGCATTATTTTCAGAAAAAAAAGTTGAAAAATTACCTTCTGCTTTGAAAAAAATAATAAACCCAGAAATAAGAGAGTTCACAGAGAAGGATGCCAAATTAATAAAATATGCAAAACATGTCTTATTAAAAATAGAACCAGATGACATGTATTCAGGAACACCATCAGTTGCAGGAATTTTACCAATAAAAGGATTTTTGATGGAATTGATTGGAAGTTTGTTTAACTTTCTGATCACAGGCTCACAGAAAATAAATGAAAAGAACAGAGTAGTGCAGGAGATTAAATGCATATTTTTTCATGTTGTCCTGTGGTACCGAATCCAGCCAATATATTTTTTCACATTCCATGTGCTGAAGAATGGCTTACTTTTATTGATTTTTGCAAAGTCCATGTCACAGTGCCAATGCATGACAATAGTCATGAGTACTGTCAAAAAGAAGATGAATACCTGGGACACAAAATTGGAAAGGGAGGTAGAAAGGTGTCACCAGAGAGGGTGGAAATAATTTCCAAGATAAATCCACCTCAAATTCAGAAAGAAGTCAGGACATTTTTGGGAATGGTTAGCTGCTGTAGAGAGTGGTTACTAAACCTTTCCCTAGTGGCTAAGCCTTTACTGAGGCTGACACACACAGGTGTGTCTGATCCGCTTCCATTGGACAACAATTGCACAAAAGCATTCCTAGAGTTGAAAGAGAAAGAATGTTGCGCCCCAGCACTAGGAATGAAAGTTTATTTAAAAGAAAATACACCAATTTGCAGTGAGAGGGAGGGCTGCACTCTCTCATTGCCTATTCAAAAAGATGACTGTGTTCAAAGGTCTGTGATGTATTGCCCAATGACCTTTGACCCTAACTTCACAGAAATGTCAGCAAATGATTTGGTTTGTGATAAGAATGAATATGAGTGTCTAAATATCATGAAAATATGCATAAAGCCAAAATCGGACTTTAATGATGAATGTCTGAGTCAGCCCAACAATGTCCATTTTGTAGATGGCCCATGTTTGAAAGGTGACCCATTAAAAGCAGCACATGCTGTGCTCCTTATACATTATGTTGTGAAAGCTTCATGGCTTTTAGTAATTACCCCAGCCCAAAATTCGAAATCGATTGCCCTTACCATAACATGCAGTATATCTGCTCAATTGGGAGTCACTGTTGTCATGGGAGAGAGAAATGCTTATTCAGTTGCACAAATTTGTGTTCTGTTAGCATGTACATTCTATGGTATCTTCACAGATGAATTAAAAGAGGCTCAAGAAAATGTATTTGAAGCAGCACAACAGGGTTGTATCAGAACTGTTTTTGGGAAAAGTGACAACTGCATAGTGGCAAAAGTGTTATTGCAAAGACTGATGCCCAGGTATAGATTGCCAGTTTCTCTGAAATCAGATCATAATGTGGTCTCAAAGATAATGAGTGCAGAACAACAGATTGGACAAGGAATGGATTGCAGCTATCTGCCTGAAGTGTCAAGCATAATAAAGCAACACAATGGCAGCACTGAGTTACCTTTTGCAAAAGACGGTGTCTCACCAACACCAAAGTGGCTTGAAAATGCATATGCAAATGCACTTGTGGAAAACAATGATTTGAACACTAGCCATGGCTGTGTAGGTCTGGTTGATGTACAGTGTGCAGTTTCTCACCAGATTGCAGCTGCTACACAAGATCTGCATAATGGATGGTGCAACGGCTTTGATCTGAGAGATGCTGTGGTGAAACATCTGAATCTGATCAAAGTGAAGATAAGAGTGAAAGGCATTGGTTGAAAAAGTGCAAAGGATTGATGGTGCTCTGTCCGAGTTTCTCAGCACCTAAGTAGTCTAATTTGCATTGAAAAGGTAGAGAATGCCACACTGTATGAGCAATTCTGATGGCAAGCTGATGACAAAGAGCAAAGAAATGCTGAAACTGTCCTGTTGAATTCCTTTTTTATTATTTTAGTTACTTATTTTAAAGAAGACTAACTGTTCCAAGAAGCTACTTACAGAACTCCGCACTAAAACATTTGAGCTTGGCTATATATGATCTGATTACAGATAGACTTGTGTTTGCCTTAAAAATAGAAGTAAAATTGTTATATGCTCAGCTTTTGCAATTAAAAAAAAAAAGTCACTTTTGAAAATGAAATGTGTGATGAATTATAAATCATTTTATTATGATTTGAATTATCAGAAGGGTGGATTGATGGAGCAGATTTCATCTGCAGTCAGGCATGGTTTTATTTTTTGTGCTTCAGACAGACTGCATTTAAATTGCCACGCACCTTTTGGTGCAAGTTAAAACATGGCACATGAAAGTGAGGCCTATTCAGTCTGACATGCTTTTGCTGAATTAACATGTGTTTTTGCAATGTAGAGAAAAGTGGCCTTTTTAGCTTTGAAGATTAATAGAATATGTTTCTCTCTTCCCAGCTCATCCCATGCAATCTACATTCACTATTTCTGTCTTAAGAGACTTTGACTTGTTGAAAATGTACACTACAGCATGAAAATGCTATTTTGCACATTGTACATTTTTGCATGTTGTCATAAATAATAGAAAAGCTGCTTTACACTAGTAGCTTGGCTAGGTAAACATTTATAAAGAGTATTAGTATGGAGTTGGAAAACATAATGGGCTGATTTACATGAAATTAATAATATCTTTGTGTTTCTTTTATTTTGGGCCTACCAACCTGAGAAACCTGCCTGAGAAACCAGCAAGGAAATGGCTTGCTTTGAAAGAGAAGAGAGCATGCGCAGACTGTGTCAGCTTGACTCAAACCACAAAGGAGTCAAGGACAGCTTGAACAGTACATTCTTGTGATTGTGCCAATGTACCAGCTAACTAAAGTATCCGTCCTGCTGCTCTGTGACAGGAAGGAACTATAGAAACATTTTTCCTAGTAAATGTTGCAAATGTTTATAAATGTATTATTCATGTATGCTACTTTTGTTAAAACTGATAAGGTCAGGGTTTTAGAATGCGCCAGGGTGGTGAGAACTCATGCCATCATGACGGACCAATCAGTACAGGTTTTCCTGAAATGCAACATTTTGTGTAGTCTGCCAAAATTTTGTGTATAAATACTACCTCTCCGGAGGAGGGGCTGGCTTGTTTTGCTCAGCTGGCTTCTAGGCTCATTAGGGGGTGTGTGAGCTCTTGAGAGAAGGAACAGATAAGGCCAGACATCCTATGGGTTAGGTACGAGATCGTCACGGGTGCATGGGCGTCCGAGGAGAGTCAGGGGGAGGGTTCTTGCTTCCACGTTATATCTTGGCACTGCAGGCGCATTCCTTTGAGGTCTGGTGAAGGAGGGGCTATCTCACTCCCTGCTTGCTCTTTAGACACAGACAGATGCAGAAGAACAGCTGATTAAATAGAATTAGATGCTAAACTTTAAGTTATGCTTTGACTAATAATTAGGTCTGAAAAGATTTATTTGTTTTATGCATTTATTTCTCTTTATTGGAGATTTTTGCAAACTATTTGATTTTTGATTAGCCTTGCAAGACTATTTTTCTTAGAAACTCTTTAAGAATTTTGAATGACATTTTGCGCCACATTTTTCTATCCTATATGTAATGCTTATATGCAGACTGTAAAATGTTCTGTATTAATGCTATTTTTCCTGTTTTCCAAATTCTGTAACCTGATTGATATTTTACTAATGAATAAAGGGTCAGAGAAAAATTTACTTTTGACTAGAAAATAAAACCCTTTAAATACTCAACAACTCTCTTTATTGGCTTAAATTAATAATTGCATTTTTGACTGTTCATGATTATTAAAGTCTCCTGAAGGTAATACATGGTGTGAAGGGCCCAACACCTTTTGAGTGGTAAATTAGAGGTAGCATGAGGGTTTTGCATTGAGAAATTACCAGAAGAAATTACCGCTCCATCACTATTATACACAGCACTTGGAAAGGGCTAGGTGGAAGCAGAGGAGAAGAGGATCACGAAGGGCGCCAAGTTTGGTTTTGCCCAGGACGTTTTCCAAACAAAGGCTGTCTCAGCCTATAGCGCCACCCACCATCTGATGAATACTATATAAAGAAAATAACCTACTCGAGCACCCTGTTTTGTTTTCTGCTTAAATGGGAAGGAAGTTGAGGTGGAGGCAGAGCTGCTATCTCTAACCATTTGTATATAAGTATTTAAACTATTTCTGCCTGCCAGGGTTTTGGAGTATCTATTTACCTATGTGGGAGCAGTGGGTTTGGGGAAGCTACTGCATGGAACCCGAAACCCTAGAGTGTGCTGAGAGTAATGCTGCTGGTCATGGGTAACCACGTTTTGTTAAAGGAAAGATGTGGTGGCTAATGTCATGTTTATATGGACTACTAAAAAATATCAAGTATCTAGACGCGAGTGGCTTATTCGGTAGTTCGACGGGTCAGTGGCATTTCTTAAATGCTTGTTCATCATCCGTATACATGTGCATCGTTGTGTATGTATTGCTTTGAGAATACACGAGCCCAAGGCGGTCTCCACATGCATGTAGTTTCAATTAAAGTGCGTGCTAATAGGGGTTTGGGGGAAAGATGACCCACAGATGCAGTCTAGATGACTGAGTGGCTTTGGGCTACATCGTTAAATGGTGTAGCTCAAGGGTTTTTATATGGGGCTATTTGGTGCTGCCATCCACCACATTGTGGTGGGTACACCCGGTGGAAGCCCTAGAACAGAGCTAGGAATTGCAAGCTTTTGATGTTTTCTATTAGTAATAAGCGAAAGGCAATGGCAGAATAAATGGTGCAACAGGCCATTTTGGAAGAAGCTGGCCCCTTGATCTATTGGTGTCAGGTGGGGCGCCTGCCTCAGCGGCTTGGCCCGGTGAGACTTGCAGTGTGCAGCGGGCAGGTTCACCGCCATCAGCCTAGCATGCTCCCTGCCCTGTGCGATTCTGTTGGGCATTGGAAAAGCCAAGGTAGGTCCCTGGGGCCGCCTGTGAGTGCATGGGGTGGGCAAAAATCCAGGAAAGGCTGGTGTAGTGCGCAAGAGGTGCCGTGGGGTATGAGCAGTGTGGATGGCGCATGGTTGGATTTTCCTTGCATGCCACAGTAACGTAGCCAGAGGTCAGGGAAAGAAAGGAGGCCTCACTCCCATCTTGTGAGGGCAGGAGGAGGAGGACTCACACTCCTCCTCAAGTGAGGCCTCTTTTCTGTCCCCGACCTCTGGCTACGCTACTGTGGGCATGCAAGGAAAATACAGCCAGACCCAAGGCTCGAGTCAGGGTACCACACGGGTGGACGGCGTCCCCCCACTTATTTTAACTTATTTTACCGGGTGGACGCCGTCCCCCCTGCAAAGATGCCCTTGCTAAGGAATAAAGTGTATTCTTGCCATTAACTGCATGCAAAAACATACTCAATATAAAGACACTAACCTCCCATAAGCCTTTTTAAAAGCAGACTACCCCCAGCAGACGGTGTACAGAAGATGAGTGCATGCTGCTGCTACCTCTGCAACAGAGGGCAGACTTAGGGCCAGTACACAAGACTCTTAAGAAGGATGTGTCACAGCTGCCTTGGACAGGAACTACCAGCCCCAATGCACCACCATTAATAGAAGTCTATGTTTTTACCTTTCATGACGTCACTTCCGGTCGTGACGTCACTCCATGTCTTTGAGCGACCCCCTACTTCTATGTTTTACCTTTCGTGACATCACTTCCTGTTGTGACATCACTTCCAGTCTTTGAGCGTCCCCCCACTTCTTTATTTAGGACTTGTTCCCTGGCCAGACCCTACCTACTCTGCTCATACTGCGTGGCCCCTCCTGCACACTACCCTAGCCTCTCGTGGCTTTTTTTCTACCCCACACTCATGGGCTGCCCTGGGAACCTACCTGGGCTATCCCACTGCCCACCAGCTTCACACCGAGTGGGGAGCAGGCCAGGCCACAGCGGGGACCCCATCTGCCTCAGACTGCATGCCTCACCGGCCGACCACCTGGGGCAGGCACCCCCCTGACACCACTGATTCGGTACTTCCTTTGGCACGTTCCTGTCTGGAATCTTCAACGCTGGTCGGAAGTTCAGCTGATCTACAGTGACGTGGAGAAGTCACTATTCCCTGACCTTTACGTTTCTAAGGAAAATGCTTTGCTCCTACAACCCCACCAGACCTTAATGCTCATCAACAGCAAACGTACTGATTGTTCCCCGAACAAAAAAAGCCTCCTGGGGTGACAGAACATTTACGGTCGCCACCACCAAACTATGGAACAAGCTCCCTCTCCATATCAAGACTAGTCCCACGCTGTTCAATTTTCGAAAACATCTAAAGACCTGGCTCTTTCATCAATAGTCATCCGTGCCAGCCTTCTTCTGACCAGTCCACAGCGCCGAGACACCTAAGGGGTATTTGGGCGCTTTATAAGTTGCATAAATAAAAAAATATTTAAAAAATGCGTACCTGACTGGAGATGTCGAGGGAGTTTCCATGGAAACAATGCTTGCTGTTAATAAATTGGATTAGTTACTGGCATCTTCGGCTGGACACAGAGAAGTGGTTGTTTAAGTGACATTACCTTTTTGGAATATTTAATTCGCCCTCTACTTTGTAGCATTTTGAAAATTAGCAGTGTTAGTCTGGAGTTTTAGTGTACATCGAGATGAAGAGTGAAACACGCTTGTGTACACATCATCAAGACTAGGGTACTTTGATTGTTGCGCATTGGTTCACTGAAGCGCTGTTGTATTAAGCAGTTTTTAAACATCTGTTGCTGAATGTAATTTTTTTTCTCCTTTTCTAGTGGAAAATATAATGTTTTTTGTTCTTCTCTTTTCTGTTATTTTCTTCTATTTTTCTTATTGGTCCATTCATGGTCATGGTTTATTGGGCACTCTATTAATTATAATTTTTGGGGCATATTCTTTACTTTTGTGTTAACAATAAAAATAGGCAGCCAAAACTATTCCTTGATCCTCCCCAAGCCATGTATGAGATGGTCTGAATGGAAGTCGTACTTCATGAACTATATTGATACTATTGATGTTGATGGTAAGATGAAATCTGAACAGAAAAAGCGTATATTTTCACACTCTGTTGGTGCAGTGGGTATAAAGGTATTTGACAACTACCTCATACTTCTGCGGCATGTGATGCTAATGTCTTTGACGTAGCTTTAGCTGCGTATGACAACTATTTGGCACCAAATGTTTGCATTGGCATCACACAGTATACACTCATTGGATTGCAAGTTTGAGGGTCTACAGGAGAAATTCATTTGTGACCAAGTAGGTATGCACACTAAAGATCCTGCAATTCAGGAGAGGTTATGGATTAATGGGGATGCTGATTTTCAAGATATATTAGCTATAGTGAGAAAGGCAGAGATGTCTAGCCGTAGTATGAGAAAAGTTAAAGGAGATGCTCCGGGAAACCATAATGATGTGGTAAGCAATATTAAGAGTAGGGATAAAAGTAACCCATATGGCAGGAACGCAAATAAGAACAAACGTTTTACACATGATAAAACGGCTAAAGGAGATTAGAACAAGAGAACAGAAGTCTGGCAATGTAACCGTTGTGACAGTGAGTCGCACCTTGCTCACAGCAAGTCTTGATCTTAGTGTAAAATGTTCTAACTGTGGCAAAGTTGCCCATTATGCTAAAGTATGTAAAACAAAGAAAAACTCCAGGGTAAAATGTTTGGAGAAGAGTGAGGATTCAGATGTAGAAGAGAAAGCCAACAAGATATTTATTATGAAAGAATCTTTTGTTTTAAATATAAAGGAAGATGACAAATAAAATAAAAAACTATTTGTCTTATGAAGATTGGGGGAGTTGACATTACTATGTATGCAGATTCAGGCTCTCCTTACACCATTATTAAAGTGGATATATGGAGAAGGAGATCTGTAAAACACATTAGAATGAAATTATTTCAAACTAACATTAAACCAGAAGGATTTTCTGGTGAAAAGACTGAAATGTCAGTATGTAGGACATTACTATTTAGATTCAAGAATAGGGAAAGCTCAGGGAAGCTATACATTGTGAGGAAAGAAACATCTGTGTTGGGATGGTATGATCAAAAAATGTGGGTATGATGTTCAACCTGAACAGTTCTGAACCTGTAATATGTCAGACCCCTGGCCTCCTACGTGATAAATTGGCATAGGGCTTAGTTTGGGAAGTGCATTTTTGTTTGGGCATCTGCGCCTGCCTCTTATAGTTCCCCATGTATTACCTCCTTTCCTTTAAGTTCCTTAAGGAACAAATGTCTTTACGTTTGCTGACAGGAGTCAGCCTTTATTCCTGCTCCCTTGTGAGGCATTTAAATGACGATTCACGCCAGTGAGCCGTTGCTTGGCTTACTGGCCCAGACCTTGACCACGCCCCGCCTGCATACCGGATCTGCATCTTCTGAATTCCCTTCCTGCTCCTGGCTTCAACTGATGTACCATGGTTCCAGGAACTCATACTTCAAGTCATATTCGCTGGCCGCATTTCTCTGCCTTGACATAGCAACCGGCCTATTCAGTATTTCTAGGCTGGTTATATTTCTTTTTTTTTTGTCCTCATTTGCCTGACCCTTGCTTCCAAGAAAAGAACGCAAACCACCGTATATGTCAAAAAGCCAAAGGTAAGATAATAATCCTTGGCCACCCCCAGACATGAAAGTCAGGCTGGCGGGAGATGCTTTCTGGAATAACCGAGGAGGGAAAGATGTTAAGCGGCCTGCCAATCCCCTCAAAAAACTCCATCAAGGCATATTTCGGCCTGTAGGACCAAATTCTTTCAAACGGAACCACCACATTGGACCCTGGAGTCTATAGGCATAATCATCGGACCAGGGGAAAAAAAACCCGGGAATGATGACAAAAGATCTACCTCCACTGAACCAGCAAGTTCCAAAAGGTGAGGTTACGTTTACTGCAGGATCTGGCCAGGTCCACCTTTGATGTATCATATAGGGACATTAGCCAGCCTGCGTGCGATGGTGCCTTAGAGTCAACCCAAAATTTACAAATCTGCCATCTCGCGAGAAGAATTGCATAGAACAGGAAGGTCTTTGCCGGCCCAGTAACATTGTCGTCCAGCCCAAAAATTATCTATGGTAGTGTAAGAGATAGTGATGCTTTGAGGATCGAGTCCAGAGTGACCTTTACCTCGACCCAGAATAGATTGATGGGGGGGCACTCCATAAACATATGGACGTCAGAGGCACCGGGGAGGTTGAATTTTTTACAGCATTTTCCAGCTTGAAATTTGGATAACCTTTGCGGGGATAGGTATGTACGATGTACCGTGAACAGGTGATTCCGCCTTAACCAGGCGGGCTTAACGGTTTTATACAGGAGAGTGAAAGATCTTATCCACAAATCCTCACACTTATATTTCGTTTTAATGACGAGAGAGCATTCGGCGAGACGCGAACGTACTCGCAGTTAAAAGCAGTCGAAATGGCAAACACCAAACCTCTTGCCTCTTGAACACGGGAGTAGTGCCTCCTTGCTTCCAACAGCAAAACGGAATTCGAGACAACTACATATCTCAGGAATTGCTTCTTCAGCGCTGGAGCGCTAAGAGGTCTGTACTCTGATCTTCCTCGCTGTTTGTTTATTTTGGATCGTATTCATGGCAAGACTAAATTGTGGTACCCTCTTACAAACCATTTGTTAAAGGACATTAAGAATCTTGGAGGAATGATTGGAATTGCTCCTATCCAATAGAGCGAGATTGGAAATATTTTATGGCAAGTCCTTCCTTGATTGCCCTGGCATAAAATGCACTAGCCAAAGCGTGTTGTTAGAAATCAGGGGTTAGATAGAATACTAGGTATTAACAGAGTATTTTTGTTGTTCTGGTACAGTTGAAGACAGAGAAGAATTGCTGCATTATTCAGGGTATCCATTCCTGTTCCGGTGATGTGGTGTGGTCTCTCAAAGAAACCCCCCCAACTTTTTTTCCCTGTCTTTCGGATGAGAGTAGTCTAAGAGTGAGTGGTTTACTGAACTCCTCTTGGGGTGCTACCGTCTGTACGAGCAGGAGGCTTCTCTTTGCTCTTGTGGATTTTGGCAAATCAGGTTAGTGGTTATTCTGCAAGTGACATAATGATCATAGATAAACGTGAGGAAGTAGGTAAGATTATGCAAGAGAAGTTTAGGAATGTTTTTTCAAGAAGAATCGGCAAATTAACTAATTTTGAACATGTTATCATTCTTAAGGATAATGCTCAACCTAAGATACACAGGGTAAGGAATATCCCTTTGTTATTGAGGGACGAGGTACAAGAGGAACTAGATAAACTACTGAGTGCTGACATCATAGAAGAGATCGAAACATCTGATTTGTTGTCCCCAGTAGTTATCACCAGACGTATTAATGGTAAAGTCAGATTATGCATTGACTTGTGCTACCTCGATAACTACATTGTAATAAATAAGTTTCCGTTACCTAAAATCTCAGAAATATTAGCTTGTGTGGATGGTGCTGGGTGGTTTACTTCCTTGGACTTATCGGCTGCATATCATCAGATTTTGTTACAAGAAGAAAGTTGAAAGTACACCACTTTCAACACACCTATGGGGTGTTTCCAGTACAATAGGTTGCCCTATGAAAGATTAATGCACCAACTGTTTGGCAAAATAAAGGTGGTAAAGTGTTTTCAGGATGATATCTTGGTATATGGAAAAACTAAGGAGGAACATGATGTGAATTTGAGTAGGGTGTTTGAAATCGTCCTGTAGAGTTTTCTAAATGCAATTTGCAAAGAATTCTGTCTTCTATTCAGGCCATGTGTTGAGTGGAAAGGGAATATCTCCCAACCCCGAATTGATCAATACCATTAGCAAGGAACCCTTGCCTTCTAACAAAGAAGAGTTAAGATCATTTTTGGGTTTGGCAGAGTTTTCCAGCAAGATTTATAATGTTAGACAACTGTTAAAAAACAAAAGTAAATTTTGTTGATCTACTGACTGCCAACAAGAGTTTGAAGAAAAAATGAAATATCTAAAGCTCATGCCCTGAAAAGTTTTGACCCTAACTTAGAGAATTATGTTACTGTGGACACAAGCAACAAAGGTCTTGGTGGAGTCTTAACACAGAGGGATACAATTTGATCTTGGCTGTACAGCAATCGGAAGGTTTAGAGACACCAACGGCTTGTACTGAAAGTAAATTAAGAAATAATCGCTTCACTCTGCCTCCTGTATAAATAATCATTGCAGAGGTATGAGGAAGATCTACGCTGTCTGAGTCGGCTGACCGGCAGTAGTTTTGAGAAACAGACCAGGACTCCAAGTGGAGCAAGGTCCACAGGAGGATGTCCTACATGTATACAGTCCTGATGAAGACCCGCTCTTGATGCGCTAAATCATTGCATCTTTCCCCAGGGTCGAAACGTCGACGCAATCCTTCCTTATATGAACCAACTACTCAAAATCTCCTAGGAACCAAGATCAAATTGTTGCGCCTATCAGATTATTGTATATGTAGTTGTCTTCGTCAAAGAGTATATGAATTTACAAGTTTACTTGTTGTTTTAATTATGTATCAAGTTTTGCACAAAGCTTATGTGTCAATTAGGTTTTTAGTGTATTTTAGGGACAGCATCTGTAGTTTTTTGTGTTTCAAATTCAAAATATAAAAGTGTTTGAGTAAAAATGTGCTTTCCTTTTTATCTTGTGGTCAGTGTACTTAATTGTTTTGATAAAAATACTGCTATCTTTGTATCCTGACTAGGGACAGAGTACTGTATCACCGACAGAACCATTATTATTCAATTTACTACCCGCCCAGGTTCTGAGGGTTATAGGGTCACCCCATTACATGTAAGTGTTCTCAATTGTCAGCCTGCTGTGAGATTCTGCCCTTAATGTTGTTCCAATACCCATAAGGGAAAAGCGTTGATCACACTCACACCTGTAGCAGCTACTGCTTTCAAACATCCTGGCAATGCTGCTGCTACCGCATCCAATGTAGCAGGAAAACATGCCACTGGACGTCGCATTGTTCTCTGTGTTTGCGTTAAGACTGAGAGTGCACAACCATCTCTTTCATAGCAGAATAATGCAAAATACTTGCTGTAGTTAGGCATTTCTGAAGCAGGTGCTTGACAAAGACTATCTCGCAACTCCAATTCAATCGGATCGATCACATCCTTATGTGTCAATCTTTGCAAGGGATTGGCAATCAATGAAAATCCACTGATCCATTGTCAGGAGTATCCAACCATTCCCAGAAACATTCGTATTTCTTTCTGTGTCCTTGGAGGATTCATTTGTAAGATCACATTTATTCGATCTTATGATACCTTCCTGACTTCTTTTTCAATTTTGTGTCCCAAATACAAGACTTCTTTTTTACAGAATTATAATTTAGCTGGTGACACTTTATGCCTTTCTTCTGCCAAATGGTTCAGCAGAGCAATAGTATCTGTCACACAAGCTTCCTTTGTTTTTGATGCAACAAGTAAATAAACAATGTGTTGCACCAATACCAAATTCTCTGGCATTATTAATGGCTCCAGACACTTTTTCAATATCTGATAAAAAATGTATGGACTCTCAGTATACCCTTGAGGAACTAGGCACCATGCCAAGACACAATCGCCAAACCGTAAAGCAAACAAATATTGGCTATCTGGATGTAAAGGTATCGTGAAAAATGCTTGTCACAAATCAATCACAGTGAACCATTCTGCATCACATGGGATTTGATATAGTATTACTGCTGGGTTTGGTACAATTAGATAACAGGTTTTTCCTATATTGTTCACTTGTCTCAAATATTAAACAATCCTATATTTTCCACTTGGTTTCTTAATTCCCAGAATAGGTGAATTATAAGGACTCCCCAATATTTGAATTGGGTCAACTCCTTTCATAAGCCCAATGTCCTGTCCTGTAAAATCCCACACATCCACATCCACTCTGTCTCTTAATTCAATCGGCAAATCATCCATAGTAAATAAAGGAAATGACAGGACAAGACAGGAGTCACTTCTGACTCCTGTCTTGCCAACATTAACTTAAACACAAAATCCTCATCAGGTGTTTGATATGCTATTCCATCTGGCATACAATAAATGGTAAAACCAAAGAGGATGTTTGGTACAATTCATTTTACACAACAAGTCCCTTCCTAGCAAATTCACTGGACTTGAATCACACACCACAAAGCATTGTGAATCCCGAAAATCTCCAATTGGAATTTTCATTGGTTTTGTCATTGGAGTTGTAATCAATTTATTCGACACACCAACAACCTGGATTATTTCTCCCGGGAGGGGTAGGTTTGGAATTTCCGCAGTTCTCACTGTGGAACGGGTAGCACCAGTGTCTACAAGGAATGTCACTACATTACCTTTGACTTCTCCAGCCACAAAAGGACCACACTGATCTAACTCAAAATATGCTTTCACTTGTGCCCACATCATATTCTCTTTTAATTTCCTGTGCCTTGACTCAATATCATCACTACACTATTTTACATAACGTAATATTTCATCAATGGTCCTACTTTTCCAATATAATAAATGCTGCTTAATCGTATTGCTAATTTCTGGTTTCAATCCATACACAAACCTATACACAAAATGTCCCATTTCCTTGTCAGTGATATTCTTCATTCCACTGTATTGCGAGAAAACTTGCAAAAGCCTCTCATAGTATACATGCACTGTTTCCTTTGACTCTTGCGTTGTCCTATCTATTTTAACACAATCTGTCTCTTTTGGTGACATTTTTCCATTCAAGTAAGTAATAACCTGAATATTGTTCTTCATTACTTCATCTGATGGTCCCCCTGTTTTTGGATCTCTCGGGTAATCTTCTTTTGGCCAGTCTACTGCAATCTTGCACTCAACCCACAAATCTGCTGGAACCACAGTATCAAACAAACCATCCAAATCTTTTAACAACACCTTTGACAACTTTACAAACCTTTCTACTTCCCTATACCATTCAATTGGTTTCTCTCTCAGTTTCAGGAAATCATTTGTAACTGACAAAATATCCTGCCTATTCCATGGCGCATGAACATATATATATACCACCTGGTATTTCTCTCATTGGATATATCATCTCAGTCGTCACTATCTCTCTATTTGTTTCCTTCAGTGGGTACATTGATGATGTTGCTCCTGCATTACCAAGCATCGCTTCTTTCTTCTTAGCCCATCTGCCTTTCCATCGTTCCAATTCACTCCAACGCTTCAAGGTAATAATTAACTCTTTAATTTGCAATCGTTTTCCAGAAGCATTCAAACACTCTAAAACCTTATCACTAACAACCAATTGGTAAGTGTATTGTAAAGCCTTTGACTTCTCAATGCCCACTCCATATGTCTGTGCTACCTAAGCAAATTTCTCATCAAGGACTTTTGCTCTCATCGTAATATTTGTACACAAAAACAATAACTCCTCTTCCTGATATTTACTTAACCTCTCCGGACTTATTGTACCTAAGATCATCTCTTCCAAATCCGCTTTTAAACTGCCTACATCCATATTAGCATTCACTTTATTTGTCACAATTCCTCTGATCCACTCATCCAACTCTTCCGGGGATGGTACTATCGAACCTCCTGACATTGGAGTCACCTCACTTAGATTTTGTAGTAATCTCCTTGGCTCTATCTGCGTACCACGTTTTGGTGTCTCTGCAGATCTCTCTGAAATATCAATCAATGGTTCCACAATACTTGCTCCGTTGTTCTTGCAAACTCTATTATCTTTAACGGGTACCATTAAAGCATACACCTGAGAAATATTCTGGCCCTCACTATACAATGGAACTATTGGACCAATTGTCACTGGTATCGACAAAGCTTCTGCATTTAGATTTAATTGAGTAATCTTTTTGTCAAATCATCTTTTATTTGTTTTTGGCCATTATCGTTTCTTATTTGAGTAGTCTGAGGCTGAAGACCCTCTATTTCAATCAATGGGGTACTAGGAGTTGGAACACTAGGAGTAATTAGGGCTAACATACGTAGTTGAAGGAAAGTTTGAAATTCGACAAGGAATTTTAAATGTCAGCTCAACTTAGCTGTAAAAGTCCAGAAGCAGGCCCAACACATATTTCTAGGGCTAAGTGACTGGAAAGGTTATTAGGAGTATCACTACTTCTTTACATGTCTAAATAAGTGTATCAATCTCTCTCTGGTTGTGTCACTGGATGTGTAAATGACTTAGGGCCATATGTAGGTAAATGGCATTTACCGAATCGTAAATACCGAATTTTACCGATTCGGTATTTACAATTCGGTAAATGCCATGTAGGTAATTATTCTTTAAATATTACCGAATCGGTAATATTCGGTAATTACCGAATCGGTATTTACCGATTCGGTAATTACCATTGATTCCTATGGGCCAGGCCCAAGGAATCAAAGGCAATTACCGAATCGGTAAATACCGATTCGGTAATTTTACTGATTTGTCAAGGGGGACAGGGTGTCACTTTGACACCCTGTTACACCCCTGATTCTGGCTTGTGTGCCATGCGACACACATACATGCCCTTAGGGCATATATGTGTGCCACATGGCACAGGTGTACAAGCACAGATGTGCATGTACACAGAAATTCGTTATTTACCATGCCATTGTATTTCATGGTAAATAACGAATTTCTCAGGGCCTGTGGCACTGTTTCTAGTGCTACCTACATCCCAAAGTAGCGATTCTGCACATTTACCGAATCGGTAATTTACCGATTCAGTAAACTTTCCGATTCGGTAAATATACAGAATCGCTAAATTTCAGGCTCCCTACATCTGGAAATACAAATACCGGTCGGTAACGGCCGAAATCGGCCGTTACCGACCGGTATTTGTCCACCTACATATGGCCCTATGTAGCTATATGACAAGTTGTCTTACTATCTCTATGGGTCTATATATGTGTATGTAACTGCATGTATGGATTGCTTACTGGCTGCATATTGTGCACTGGAGCATATAACTGTGTGTACAACTGGCTCTGTTACTGTTCAATATACAAGTGCTGGAGGGCATGTGACTGAATGGGTAACTGCCTCTGACTCTCTCTGACTGGCTGTATGAGTACCTCTATGTTTTCCTTAACGGGTATGTGAGTTGCAATATGGGTGGGATACTGCATGTATAACTGCACATGTAGGTCTATAAGTACACATATAGGTTACTAATGTAAAAACTACATTTAACAAGATGGCCCTCTGCCCTATAGCCTACCTACCTAAGTTAGATGTAATTACTGCTGCATACATAAATTCTGTATAGGTATGTCACTGAATACGTACATCCTTCAGACTCAGTCTGACAAACTACATGAATACTAATTGATTCCTACATATGTATAAAACATGTTCACTTGACACACTGCATATTTAGCTATGCCTAGGACTCTCAAACTACAAATGTGACTCAGTATTATTTTAAACAGTGTGTATTACTATGTAAACACATACAAACCTGCCCTGTAATTTATGAACAGCTACCCTAAATGGTTTCTTATAAATAGCTAGCAAAGGAACCTTACAGGGGTAAGGTGGCACTCTTGAGCACGCCAAATGCTCGTACGTTTTCTTTGATTATGCTCATTCATTTTTCACAGTTCTTTGATTTTGACTCGTTTCACCATGTTTGTTCCTTATATTGACATACTCTTATATCCTTCGACTTTGTATTCTTTTAATTAGAGTGTTTACATTCTTTACTTCTTGGTTTGTCCCCTGTCGGTTCACGCTGTCGCCAGCTTGCTTTAGTTCATTTTCGATTTCCACTCATTAAGTCCTATTTCTATGCGCATGAACTTGTCTGTTCCATTTGTTTGGTTAGCGGATTTGAATGCTCTCCATGGCGTCTTGCACGAACTAGTACCTGTTTGAACTTGAACACATCGGTGAGTTCCTATATAGTTTTCTTGGGACACAGCATGCTTTTGATTCACCGCGCCGTCACGGGAACTTGTTAAGAACCAGGAACGCAGGTTACATAGCTCTTCCACCCATTATGCTCTCCTGACCATTCTTCCACATTTAGCAGCATTCACTAACGGTTTCGCCACTTTGTTTTATCAACTTTCTTAGTCTTGTGCACAGCGCTATCTTAATACACCCTTTACTCTTTTCATTTTGCTATTAGGCACCATTGTTACTTTTACTCTTACTTTGCTACTAGGCAACATCACAAACTTATAACATTCCTCACTTATGTTTGTCTAGGCATGTCACTCGCTCTCTTGTTAGCCCAGCATGTCCACACCACATTGGCTTTCGATAAACTTGTTTAGCCTCGGGCTCCTGATACATTTAGTCCTTTATTTGCTTTTTCCTTAGACATCGTACCCCCTGAAGAAGAGCCAAGCCTGGCTCGAAATGCATCGGGGTTATTCAGTACTGCTATGAAAAATGATGACCATGTTTTTGATATCTCCATGGCTTACAAGAATTACATTGGAATTACGCAATTTCTACAGTTGAAAAATCGATATTTTGAATAAATTGATGAACAAAAAGCTTTTGGATTACAATTTTGGATATCTTATTCTACACAAAGTGGCGTGCTCAAGAGTGCCACCTTACCCCTGTAAGGTTCCTTTGCTAGTTTATCTTCAGCGCCTCTGGGACAGGAGGCGAACCTCCTGAGCACCCACACCTCATTTACGTGTTCTACCTTCTAGTTTATCCTTATTACCCAGTGAGTGCAGCGGAATCCTATCATTGTTTCTTATAAATAGCTGCCATGTTTCACAGGCTCATAGGTAATGTACTGCTCCAGTGCATCTTTTCCTTTCAATATTGTTACTTGTAGTCCTCTTATATAATAGAATAAATTAGACTACAAGTCCCAGAGTTCAAAGAAAAACATTACTTTTGAGCAGCACATCGTGTATGGACATCTAAAACTTTGCAGAGTTCCTACTACTTTGTTAAGTATAAATCTAAAGCTTAGCAAGCAGTTTTTTTAATGCCAACTACAGCATGCACCAAAACAACACATGCACAATATACAATTCCAGGGAAACACATTGTTAGGCAACCTCTCACACACCTAGCCTCAATCTCAGACAAACAGTCACATGCTCACACTCCCAGAAAGAGACTTACTCACCCATTAATAAATATATAAAAACACTCACATAACCACTCATAGAAAGCCTCATACACTTACAATATTGCTGTGTATATCATACTCACTATTGTCAACCTCATATAAAAATCTACCTTTTTAAACTTTTTTTCTGAAAGTTCAATCTAATTCACATACCGGAAAATTGAGTTCATTGAACAAATACTTGTTTTTGCTCTTATTAGATAGAGCCAATACTCTCAGAAAATGTGAAAACTACGCATAAGAATGACACACCATTCTCATACAAAACAATCATTAATGGCAACCTTTTCAACTGTGCACTCTCTGATACTATGAAAGGCCGCAAATAAAAACATGCCTTCCATATTTTAGTTTTTGCACACCACTTTTTAATGGTTAGTATGTGTTAAACATTTCATGCACTCTTACAAAGAAGCCTAAAATGGAAGACTATTTGTGCATATTTGCAAATTATTTGTGGCAGTAGTGACGTATTTGAGAATAATTATGGGAGTCCAAAACCATATTTATCTAGGTTATTTTATAACTTTAAAACTACACTACACTTTATAAGAAAGCCCTCACTAGGAAAACAAACTCTTATTCTTCAATGAGTCTGAACACTTTAAATATAAAAAATACAACTCTCTCTTTAACTCCCTTCACCCAACACTCTCCTAGCAGAGTCTCCATAGCAACCCACTAAAACCAGTAGGTCACAAGTTTGCAGCACATTCTAGAAGGACCATACTAGTTACAAAATCAACTGCAGCAGGTGTAGTTGACTATGTACAATTAATAGCATATCCAAGTTTGCATTATTTTTTTATTTTTACCAGAGCCAATCATAGATCTATTTACTTATCCTTTGAGGACACTACCGAGTTTTATTTACCTGCATATTAACAGCAACAAATCAAATATCTTTTGTTTTAAACCAGGACCTCGCCTCCATTTTAACTGCCTTTCATTTTGAAAACTGTCTCATTCAGCTCCAGTATTCTCCTCTCTGCTACTGCTGCTTATCATCAAAATGGCTAGAGTGTGGATTGTGGGCCACAGCTATATGTTTTGGGCTAGAGAGTATGCTAGAAAGAATGGCATTGACAAGGATTGGGTTTGCCTAATGTTGACATTACTTGGATTGGCGACAGAGGGTTAAAGTGGCATCAATTGCTGCCTTTGGTTGAAACCATTGTGGATTGCCAGCCCCCTGACAATTGTGCACTGTGGTGGCAATGACCTAGGCATACTGACTGGGGTAGGACTGGATCTCATAATGAAGAGTACTGAGTTTGAGTGTGTCTGTCAGTGGGTGCATGAGTGTTTCAGTAGAGTGAGTCTATGAGTGAGTGCATAATTGTCTTAGTGGGTCCGTGAGTGGGTGCATGAGTGTCTGAGTGGATGTCTGAATGGGTGCATAAGTGTTTGAGTAGATCAGTTAATTGGTGTATAAGTGTCTGATTGGGTCTTTGAGTCGGTGCATGAGTGTCCAAGTGAGTCTGTGCGTGGCTACATGACTGTCTGAGTGGGTCTGTGAGTGGGTGCATAAGTTTATGAGTGCATCTGTCAGTCCCTCAGTAGGTCTCTACTAAATGCCCCTTAGCCTCCTTTAATTTGCCATAAAGTTCCACTCCTACACTGCAGTGAACATTGCTTGCCAGTTCTATCTGTATCTCATCTATTCTCAAATTCATAGTCTCTGAGAAAGTTTTTTTCTTCTGTACACTAAATAGCTGATTATCCTCCCTCAAATAAAAGCTTTGTAAACATCCTATGCTATATATAAGGAAGTAGAGACCTCATTTAATAAAAAAAACGAGTTTTGTCTTTCTTCGGGGCATTTATAATTTCCTGCTCTCCTAATGACATTCTATCTGGGCGAGAACTGGGAACTCGCAAAAGAGATTGACATTTTTACTGCAACATGATCAGACTGATGTTCTGGCTGATGTACTTATCTACTGATGTTTTTCCCCAGCTGTATGTCTGTTAAAAAGAAATCTATCCAGAAAGCATGCGAATATTTTTTGTTCTGATAAGAAAACTATTTCTTCTAGCCTCCCCTTTGCCTCCTACCAACCTCAGATTCCTCATCAACTGATACGTATACTCAGGAATTTCTTTTTGTGAATTTACCATTAGTTTGACTGTAGATTTATGTGACACTGGGTCCAACAATGTATTACATTCCCTCCCTATAATTAGATAATTCCAAATGTCTAATAAATGTTTATGTAATTCCCCCAACGGAGAAGAGTCATCCACATTTGACCCATAGTAACCAACAAATGTATATCTGATTTCATGCATCCTCACATTTTCAATTAACCATCTGCCCCCTGGGTCTGAAATAAACCTCTCTAATTTTGCTTGTGAAGAGCTTTTAATCAGGATCGCGACTCCTTTTACATTACAAGATTGACTAGTACAGGCAAATTGGTTAATCCACTTTTGCCTTTTTACAAGCTCACTCTATTCCTCAGAATGTAGGTGCATTTCCTACAATATTATAATTTCATTATCTGATAATTGAAGCAATTCCAAGATCTTCCTACTTCTAGAATTAACCCTCAAGACAAAACATTCCAGGTTAGTAACCTTAATCTATGTCTTTTTTCTGTCATTGTCACAATTTTACACACAACTGACCTAGCCACCCCTGGTCGGCACTTGAATTTTTGTTATACAAAAGGACAATCACTTTTTTCATTTTTTCCCCTATGCTCCCCACTGTGTGCTAAAAGAAAATGGCCATTATGTTGACCATATGTGCCCCTTCCCCATCCCACCCTCTCTTTACCCACCCTGGAAAAACCTCCCAATAACCAAGCAGGGTAGTTCAAACATACCCCTTGAGCTCCTCCTACACAGTTTACTTTCTATCAGTTTTCTGCACTTTTATCTGACTTATTAGACCCTCAACCTCGGACCCCTTCCTCATATTATACCACTTATTGTTCCACATAACCCCAAGTTGGGTTTCCATGGAGGATAGTCTCTCTGTAATATCCACTATTTTGGCCTCAAGGTTACCACAGGACTCCTGATTTTTCTCCTGATTGATCTCAAATATTGCAAATTTACCTTTAATCTCTCTCGACGATGAGAATAGTAAAGAATCTCACAGGGGGTCAATGATAACCCACCTCTACTAGTGGGTTCTCTATCCAGAGAGAGCGCCTGAAACCAATGTGAAAGAACGTGATCCACCACCCCATTAACCCCTGATTGAAAGGCTTGAGAAGCCTTGGATAAGTCCATGTCCTGTTGTGGGTCAGAGTCAAGACTGATTTGAATATGGCTGGGTCTGAACTGGGGTGGCAAAGTGAACACAAGAAAAGTTACAGTGCACCACCCATCATCTCCTTATGTTTGCAGGGGTCAGAGTTATCCTGACATTCAGTCTCCCTCACTTTGAAATACGATCTTAGTGATGGAGTGATTTTAACTTTTAGTCTTGTATTATTAGAAAAACCTTGTGTACTCTTGGCGGCTCTCTGGTTCCCTTTTTGAGGGGGGTGTATGTAAAATGAGGTTAGGTACAATATTTACCCTCTTCAAATCTGGTCTTTATGCTTTAGTAGATATGACACCCCAAACCCAGCATTCCTTAGGGAGTATCAACTTTTACCTGTGGCAGTACTTCCATTGGAAGTTTGTGCTTTTGGGCTGACCACTGCAGGCCAGATTTCCCCGTAGTTATAATGTGGTAGATAAAACCAATAAAACGAGTAGATAGGTAGTCGAGTAGAACAGAGTGGGTTTATTACAACCTCAGCCAAGCACATCCACAAGTAACTGCCTCAAGCAGAATCCTACAGGTAAATACATTCTCAGAACTTGGAACGAAGGGAAGAATGACATAGTTTAAAGGGGAAGGAGGGAACTACAGGAGAGAACATCACACATCTCCCTTCCTTTACAAAAAATGAAAAAGAACATCACACATCTCCCTTCTATTATAAAACAAGTAAAGAGAAATAAACAAAAGAAAAACAAGTTAAACGTAATCCTTCAAGTAGTAGGGTGCACTACGAATCCTTTGACTTCTTATAGAAGGAGACGACAACCTGTCAAATGAAGAGTTGGAAGGAAAGCACGAATTATTGCACAAGCCAATACCATCATGAGTTGTGTCAACAGACAAATTAGGATTAACAACCACAACACGACTCTTGTTCCAGATTCTCCCATCATCAGTCTTAACAGCATTTTTGAACACCTTAATAACAGATCTAACATTGGTATATTTAGACCATGGTTTACATCCAACAGGAGTCTTTATTTTTACTAAATCACCGATTTTGACATCTTGAAAGTTTACGCTCTTTCTTTTGTCAAAGTAAGATTTGCGAGCGTCCTGCTTAGATAACTCTCTTTCCCTCCAATCACCTATGTCATTATTCACCAGCCCTTTGTTTAAGCACATCCACCCTGGACACAACAACGTATTAGGAATCCTCCCTTTGAACAGTTCAAAAGGAGACCTCCCAGTAGTGGAATGAGGGACAAAACGATATGTATTTATCCTGTCCTGGAGAGTGGTTTTCCAATTTAGACCTGAAGCACGAGCAAGTTGGATCGACTCTTTTAGCGTTTTATTGACCCTCTCTACTGCACCATTAGTCTCTGGGTGATAGAGTGAACACCTCTTATGGGTAACACCGCACCTTTTTAGAAAATCAACAAAAATAGAGGAACAGAACTGAGGACCATTGTCAGACAGAATAATATTCGGGAAACCTTCCTTATAAAACAGAGGTTCCAAGAACTTAATGATGGAATCAGAAGTGATATCTCTGACAGCAGAAACCTCAATCCACCTAGAGTATAGATCAATAAGTACGATGAGGTAAGGAGTATCGGAAACGCCAGATAAAGGACCCAGGATGTCAATGGCAACCTCATCCCAAGGGTGACCAGGCAAGGCCCTTTTTACCATGGGCGTTTGTTTGGTTTTAAGTATCTTATCGCTAGAACAACACTCAGAACATTCTCTAACCATTCTTTCAATATCAAGATCCATACCCGGCCACCAAAACTGCATACGCAGAAACTCTTTGGTTTTCACAATCCCCAAGTGACCACAATGAGCAAGAGACAACAACTTTCCCCTAAGAGAAGATGGAGGAACAAGTTTAGTGCCTCGAGTCAACAAACCATTATTTACGGAGAGCTCATCTGAAACCAAAGACCATGGTTTAGATAGACGAGATTTACTCATCAAAGAAAGAATTACATGAGAAATCTCATCATCTTTTCCCAACTCCAACCTCCATTCAGTTTCATCAATTGCACCATCAGTAATTTCACAGACATTAGTACACTCATCCGGTTCACAAAAGTCATCCTGGTCATCATTCTCACAGTCAACCAATCTAGACAAACAATCAGCCGACCTGTTGGCAATACCAGGAATATAATCAACTTCAAACTCAAATTCCTGTAGAGAAACAATCCATTTCCTGATTCTGGAGGAAATGGCATCAAGACCTTTCTTTGAAAAAACTTCTTTCAAAGGCTTGTGATCAGATAGTACACACACTTTTGTTCCCCAAACAAGATTCTTGAACTTTCTCAAGGCCCAGAAAATAGCAAGAGATTCCTTCTCTATTACGGAGTAATTAGACTCCGACCCTCTAAGGCAACGGGAAGAACAACAAATGAGGTAATCCTTACCATCTCTCTTCCGGACCAAAACGGCACCTAGGCCTTTATCACTAGCATCGGTGAACATCACTGTGGGTAGTCCCGGAACAAACGCATGAAGAGAAGGGGCCTTGCTCAACTCTTTCTTAATACACTCAAATTCACTCTTACATTCAGGAGACCAGTTATATACAACATTCTTTGCAGTTAACTTCCTCAAATTGTGTGTTTTGTCAGCAAAATTGGGAATGAACTTCCCATAAAATTCTACCATGCCTAAGAATGAGAGAAGTTCTTCCTTACAAGTTGGTTCTTTAACTTTGCCTATAGACTCAACAAGTTCTTTCTTTGGGAAGACACCAACTCCAGTGATACAATGACCTAGGTAGTTAACTTCTTGAACCCTAAATTTGCATTTGGTTCTTTTCAAAGTCATACCAGCACCATCTAACCGTTTCAAAACATCAGACACACGACCATCATGTTCAAGAACACTACTTCCATAGATTAACAAATCATCTTGATCGCACTTAACACCTGACAACCCTCTTAAGATCTTGGCCATGATTCGTTGGAAGACCGAGGCAGCTGAGACGAGGCCAAAGGGCATTCTCTTAAATTTAAACGTGCCCATCGGTGTAATAAAGGCAGTAAGGTCTTGCGAACAAGTATCTAGCTCAACCTGATGGTAAGCGGAAGCTAAATAGAGAGTGGTGAAATACTTTGCACCTTCTAAAGTGCTGACTATCTCATCTATGTTGGGAAGGGGAAACCTATCAACGACTACTTCCCTATTTAGAGCCCTTAGATCAATGCAAAGACGAATTTCACCAGTAGGTTTCTTTGCAATAACTACGGGGGCAAGCCACTCAGTTGCCTCCACGGGTTCAATAATATTATTTTTCACAAGTTTGTCAAGTTCCTCTTGTACTTTTGCTTGTTCTACCAGAGGAATCCTTCTTACTTTAGCCACCACAGGAAGAGCATTGGCTTTTAATTTAATATGGTGTTTGTAACCACGCAGACACCCTAACTCTTCTTTAAAAACGCCTGGAAATTGTTTAGCCAAAGACAAAGACATCTCTTCATCACTCTTGTTTTCTCGTACAGGGTTAGATATTTCTTGAATTCTGACTTGGGGAGTGGCATTTGGATCAAGTGTCACACCTAAATAGCGTTGATGCAACCAACCTAAAAGTGCATCACCTTTCTTTGACACGTAGACTTTACCAACAGTGATTCTTGTACCAAGTTCTATCTCTGCCATGAAATAACCCACCATCCCAATGGGTTTCTCGCTATACCCCAATGGTAAAATATCACATTTAAACAGTTTAACTTTGTCTTTAAATAGCTCATTATACAACTTTTCATCAATTATAGTTATTTTTGAGCAGGAATCAAATTTTAAATTTATCATTGAGCCTTCCACACTAACTAAATGAGAGGGATGATCAGATTTGTCATCCTTAACTTCAAAACAAATTGACCTTACTTGAGGTTGAGGCCACCTCCTTCTTGAGTTGTCACCATTATACGTTTTGCTCCTGCACAATTTTGCAAAATGACCCTTCTTATTACATACATCACATTTTACTTTCAATGCAGGACACATAGGTGAGTTAGCCAAATGATTAATTTGACCACATCTAAAACAAGAAAATTTGTTTCCGGAGGAAGAGGAAGAAAGATTAGTTGGCCTAATGTGTTTTTCATCATTAATTACATTTTCTACTTTCTTTAATTGATAAACAGTCTCATCAACTTTTACTTCATCCTTAGATTCAACAGTGGATGGCTTTTCTTTCTCTTTCTTTAGTTCACCAACACATCTCGTCATGTGTTCTACTTGTTTTGCGATAGTTAAAACTTCATCTAAGGGAGGTTCATCCTTCAGCCAGAGTTCCTTTCTTATATCATCATGCGCACATCTTAAAACAAACTGATCACGTATACGTTCATCCAGAGTCTGTCCAAAGTTGCATGATGAAGCAAGTTTTCTCAAAGAAGATACGTATTCCTCTACTGTTTCATCCCTTTTTTGTTCACGCAAGCCAAAATGGTACCTTTCCATGATGGTGCTAAGTCTTGGTAAATAATGTCTGTCAAGTTGAAGAATGGCAATTTCGTATTCGTTAAGATTTCTTTGCTCAGCAGCCGACAGATCTGGTAAATGCTCGAGAACATCTTGTCCTTCACCACCAAGACAATGCAGTAGAAGTGAGTGTTTTCTTTCAGCACTTAAGTTGGTTCCACAAACTCTGGCATAATTTGCGAATATTTTTTTCCATTTTTTCCATTTTACATTAGGCTCGCCTGGACTCGTCAGAAAAAATGCAGGTTGAGTTACATTTTGCATTTTGAATTAAGGAAGGTAAAATGATAAAAAATTTAAAAAAATATTTTAATATATATATATATTTTTTTGAAATAAATATATGTGTCCTTCTCTCCCTTTTTTTTTTAATATATATATATATCCTTAAGTTTTAATCCTTTTTATCTTTGGATTGTTTATTCTTGTTTATTCTTGTTCATTTTTTTTCATTAGTTATACTTTGCAGTGTAGGAGTAGAACAAATGAATCAAGAAAAAAAAACAATTGAAAGATTCTATTACTTCTTCTTCCTTTTTTTTTTAAGTCTCTGTACAGAACAATTGAACAAAGGCAATTATATCAGGTAAAAAAAATGAAAGATCCATTCAGAGAACGATGAAGGAAAGAATCGTTCTATTTGCTCATAGTGCAGGTTTAATTAACGTTCTGTTTACACAGAACACTGAATTCCTGAAGCGCAGAGTCACCGGACGTTCTGTTGACACGCAGCGCAGAACTCCTGAAACGCAGCGTTGATGAAATAATGCGTCAATGCTCTTTTCTGCTAGCGCATTCCTTCCGTTGTGTGGAACGCACACGTAAGAGACGCAGATTGACGTCACTAAATCTAAGTGCGGAGCGCGAGCATAAACAGAGCGCGCGCTTAAAACGGACTTTCGTTTCCCTGCGCAAAGCCTTTTTTTTTTATATTAATCCCTTGTCAAACACCACCCGCTCTCCTCACCAACATGTTAGTTTGTAATCCGCCGCTGGGAAGTCTTCGCTTCACTTCTTTTAAATTCGAACAGCCGCTGGAGGAGAAGGTAGGACGGGAAAAACTTCTGTGTTGTCCTGTTGAGGTCGTTTCGTTTCTTTTCCAATCGTCGCCAGTATAATGTGGTAGATAAAACCAATAAAACGAGTAGATAGGTAGTCGAGTAGAACAGAGTGGGTTTATTACAACCTCAGCCAAGCACATCCACAAGTAACTGCCTCAAGCAGAATCCTACAGGTAAATACATTCTCAGAACTTGGAACGAAGGGAAGAATGACATAGTTTAAAGGGGAAGGAGGGAACTACAGGAGAGAACATCACAGTAGTAGAGGGGGATTTCAGCGTGGTTTGCTGGGCTCAGCCCCAACACTCTTCTTGGGGCTCATAGGCTCAATCCATGCAGCTCCACCAACCCCATCAACCGGGTAACGCGGACTCATCCCGCCTGTGCTGACACCGCCAACCTTCAACGTCAAGCAAATGCGAGCAATTGCTCGCTGATCCAGAAGCAATTGGGGAATAGCAACCAACCATGGAGAGTCCGAAGCAGCCACAACATTGTGCCTGTATTCAATGGACGAGACACAAGAATAGCCCATATGCTCCCCTGTGAGCCGCTACTGAAAGAGGTGTACGAGGCAGGAAAAAAAAGCAATCCTAAATCGGCATGCTACCAATCCTCTCAACGGAGAAAGAAGGCGCTCCCGGCCAATGCGCTAGCTTCATGGCAAATTAAAGGAGGCTAAGGGGCATTTAGTAGTGTATTTGTAAGGAAGGGTGCGGACCAAGTGGTTGGCACAATATGAGTATTGGGAAGGGTGTGGGAAACTTTTAGCTTGGAAAACAGGGCAAGATACCATTGGAACATGATTAAGGAAGTAGAAATTAGTGCTACCAAACAACATTGCCGAGAAGCTCAGGATATTGGGAGGGCATTCCTGGAATTTTATACACCGATGACTCAGAAGTGACACTAGCACAAGTTAGGGCCTGGATACAGTAAGGCACATTTCCAAGCCTAGATCAGCACAAAAAACGATTTCTTAACCATGAATTGGCCACTCTAGAAACAGAAAAATCAATTAGAAGGTTAAAGAAAGGGAAAGTTCCAGGCCCCAATGGATTACCTAATTAATTATATAAACTCCTGCAGGAGGAAATTACCCGTGTTTCAACCAAATTATTGAATGTCATTTACATAGGTCATTCAACCCTCCCAGCCTTGTGGAGTGAGGCAGCAATAACATTGATTTTAAAACCCAATAAAGATCCTAAGAAATGTTAATCTTATAGACCAATATCCTTGCTTAATAATGATTACAAGATATATACACAAGTTCTTGCCAATAGATTGGACAGTGTGATAGGGGACATTGTACATGAAAATCAAAAGGGTATTATGAAACAAAGGCAGCTCTACAATTTGAACATGATCTGGTAAGCGTGATTGACGTAGCTTCGGTAACAACAACTCCTCTAGCCATTATAATGGTAGATGCTGCGATGGCCTTTGACATAGTTAGCTGGCTTTTTTTGTATGAAGTAATCAAACAAAACGGCCTAGGAGTAGATTTCCTAGAAGCAAAAAATCTGTATCTAGTTCCCCTACAGCAAGGATATTGGTCAACAGTTCACTTACATCACAGTTCTAAATAGATAGAGGTAGCTGGCAGGGCTGCCCATTGTCTCTGCTGCTCTTTAAACTCTATAATGAGACTTTGGCTAGACGGATTAAGTCTGAACAGAAAATTCTGCCCTTTTTTAAATCTATATTGGATTTAAAAAGGAGTGTTATATGCAAATCACCTCATAATTTACACGTGCAATTTCAAAGCCTATTTCCCCATAATAATGGAAACCATGGGAGATTTTGGGAGGGTCTCTGGCTACCTAGTTACTGAGGATAAAACTGAGATTATGGCCTGGAATGGGCAAATGAATAGCCCTTTAGAAAAGTCTAAAAGTAGGTATATGTATGGTTAAACATTTTAGAAAAATGGCTTATCTAAATATTAGCCGGCTCATGTCAGAAACTTAAAAGCTACTGCTTTCATAAGCACATCTTCCTCTTTCCATTATAGGGAGAACAAATGTAGTTAAAATGATGATACTTCCAAAATGTACCTTAATTTTTAATGCAATACCGTTACATTTCAAAGCCAAATGGTTCAATTAACTACATGGTGAGTTAAATAGGTTTATATAGAGGAATAAGAGTGGAAGCATTGCGTGAAAAAAAAGCGGAAAAAGAAAATTGATGGGGGGATAGCTTTTCCGGATTTCAAACCTTACCATTGGGCTTTTAGCCTGAAAAATACAAGATTGCTATTAACAGATGGATATCAACACTTATCTTTATGGTTCAGGACATTAACACAAAATCTCCCTGAAGAAGGTAACTATTTCCTGTTTAAATTTGGACACTCCAAATACTTGAAGAAGATTCAATTTAAAGTAATCATTGCAGCATGTGAAGTGCGGATCCAAGCTATAAGAGTCTTTGGAATTCCATACTACAGTAGTATGGCCCCGATATGGAAATCTCCAGGGACCCCTCTGTGTTTACAAGATGCTTTAGCTATGCTTCTATTGGCTGCAGGGCAGGTATAGAGCATTGGGATGAGCCATTTGAAGAAGGAACTCTGGTTTCAAGGGTTTCTCTAGCAGACTGCACAAATCACAGACTTTCTAGATTCAAGTATTACCAGCTGGTAAACTGGTCTCGAGAAAAAAAGAATATAGGGGGCAGAACAGAAGAGGAGGAAGAACTACAGAGGAACCTGAGGTATGGGCATTGGTACAAAGTGAAGATTGCCCTCCCATGCTGCCAGATAAGATGTGGAGGGCAGAACTGCCGGGATCAGAAATTCTCAATGTATGGCAAATATCTATGACTACACTTTGGGTAAAGTCGAGATCTGCACCTCTAAGGAGAAATTATTTATTCACTTTATACAGGGCTTATTGGTCTCTCAAGAAGCTTGCGAAGATGGGAGGAAGTAGAATGAGGTATTGCCCAAAATATGCCCTGGAGAATGAAGATGATGTTTATCTTTTAGGGCAGTGCCAAGGTACCCTGCTCATCTGGCAAGAAGTAGGGTAAGGTGCTAACTGGAATCTTGGGGAAAGACATAGAGGTAAGCCTTCCCTGGATATTTTTTTTAATTTTAGAAGATGGAGATTATGTGCAGAAATTGGGGAGGCTGCAGACCCAGTTGCTTTTCATTCTGATAATAATAGCCCTAAGGGAAATATGTATAAAATGGGTCTCTGATATACTCCCCTCATGTTCGGATTGGGTGACCTCCGCTAAGTATATTGGTATGCTGGATTGTTCAAACTGTCAGTGAACAGAAAGAAAATGGGGAAACCCTTTCTCTCCCCCTTGGTTTAATAATGTTTTTGGTTGGGATGGGGTGATGGTGGTTGGGAGGGCAAGATGCTACCTCCGAACAGTCCAAGGATTAAAGACAAACATCAACAGAGGAGGAGAATAGCGATGGTTTCCGCAAAACCCCTCTATTTTTTGATTGAAGGAGTCTGGATGAAGGTGGTTAGACCCTCAGTGGTTTCTGTTGCACTCTTAGGTTGTTCCCGGTTTATACCTTCCGCCTTTGTCATATATGAGGGCTTACAAAAAAAAAACGCTAAGTCAGTCTCTGAGTGGATGCATGAGTCTCTGAGTGAGTGACTCGGTGTGAGAATGCCTGTGTGGTTCTGTGAGTGGATGTATGAGTGTCTGAGTGGGTCTGTCGCTATCGCCAGTAGGTAATCCCCTACTGGCGATAGCCAGTAGGTATATATAGTTAGGACTTAGCTACCATAGGAAATCCGCATCATTCTATTGGGAATAACTTTGGCGCCGGTTGAGGAATTTGCGTGTAATTTTCAAAAATTTAGGCCAGCTCTGCTACGCTCCTTTCCTTGAAGTTTCGGGGAGATTCATCATGCGGGGGCCGAAAAAAAAGGGGGGTCCCAAAACATGTTTTCCTCATGTTAATTTCCATAGGACGATTAGACACGGCTACAGCCCGAACGGCTGAGCGGAATTACACCAAACTTGGCAAAATTGTAGGGACTGGTACGCAGAAGTGCCTTTTCTATATTTGGTGAAAATTGCTCCAGTGGTTTTTATGAAAATTAACTTCAAAAACACATATATATCTGGGCGGAGCCTAACCACACATCTCATCATGAGATCTGATTGGCTGTCAGCACTTCAGCCAAGAAGTGTTGGCAGCCATCTTGGGACCAATATACATGATAGCACCTCATTAAAAAGCATTGTAGTTAATAGTTACATTATAAATCATTTGTTGATGGTACCATACTCATTTTAAGAATTGTGGTGTGTTCTAAGGTGATTTTACCATGTGAAAAAGCCTTCTGCTGGGATATCATGAATCATGTTTGAAAGAAAACTATTACCTCATGCTTTTCCCACAGTGGTTTGGAAGGGGATCTATAAGCTGAACAAAAAGCATATTTTCTGTAAATTCACATTATCTTTCTCAGTCATGTGAGAATGACGTCTGGCATTCTCAGTAAAACATGTACATACAACAAGGACAGAGACTGTCAGTTGATTCCTTTGTGTTCTACTGCAGCCTCTTAGAGTGTTCTAAAGAACAACTAGACCGCTAACAGTCCTACTTATTACAAAGGTATGGCACACCTGAAACCATCTTGATTGAAATAAAGTGGTAACTCTTAAAACATTTAATTTAAAAAGGAACAAAATGAGGGGGTATATTTTGCCATAGAAAGTATGATTAGTGCTTCAGAAAGAAAAATTAGGGCACATTTTGAGTGACTTCTCAAATCCTCTTTTATTTCATTAAAACAATTCTGACATGCAGTCTCCCAAGATGGCCACCAGAGACAAAAGAGCCCAAATGTAGCCCAAATATCACCCAGATGTAGCCCAAGTATAGCCCAATGACAGAATGTCCAAGAGTGTTCTAAAGAACAACTAGAGCGCTAACAGTCTTTCTTATGACAAAAGTATGGCACACCAGAAGCCATCTTGATTGGAATGAAGTGGTAAGTCTGAAATCGTTTAATTTAAAATGGAACAAAATGAGGGGGTTCATAGTGCCATAGAAAGTATGATTAGTGCTGCAGAAAGAAAAATTAGGGCACATTTTGAGTGACTTCTCAAATCCTCTTCTATTTCATTAAAAAATTCTGAGATGCAGTCTCCCAAGATGGGTACCAGAGACAAAAGAGCCCAAATGTAGCCCAAATATCACCCAGATGTAGCCCAAGTAAAGCCCAATGACAGAATGTCCCAGAGTGTTCTAAAGAACAACTAGAGCGCTAACAGTCCTACTTATTACAAAGGGATGGCACACCTGAAGCCATCTTGATTGGAATAAAGTGATAACTCTTAAAACATTTAATTTAAAAAGGAACAAAATGAGGGGGTATATTTTGCCATAGAAAGTATGATTAGTGCTGCAGAAAGAAAAATTAGGGCACATTTTGAGTGACTTCTCAAATCATCTTCTATTTCATAAAAAAATTCTGACATGCAGTCTCCCAAGATGGCCACCAGAGACAAAAGAGCCCGAATGTAGCCCAAATATCACCCAAATGTAGCCCAAGTATAGCCCAATGACAGAATGTCCCAGAGTGTTCTAAAGAACAACTAGAGCACTAACAGTCTTACTTATGACAAAAGTATGGCACCCCAGAAGCCATCTTGATTGGAATGAAGTGGTAAGTCTGAAAACATTCAATTTAAAAAGGAACAAAAAGAGTGGGCTCATTTTGCCATAGAAAGTATGATTAGTGCTTCAGAAAGAAAAATTAGGGCACATTTTGAGTGACTTCTCAAATCCTCTTCTATTTCATTAAAATAATTCTGACATGCAGACTGAAACATGCACTTTGAACACCAGCAGCAGACTTCCCTGGTGAGCAGTAGCTTTACTACAGTGATCTAATGAGCAACTAGAGTGCTAACATTCAGAATTCATGGCAAATGTGTGACACATCTGAATGCCTTCTTGATGGAACCAAAGTAAACAAGCATTGAAAATGCAATAGATCTCGCCCTTGTTTAAGTTAAAGCCATTCTGTTTGTAATGAGGTGGCTTTTTAGCTTTGCTTTTATTAGCGTTTTTAAAACTTTCATGTAAATAACATGCATATGTATGCATATATGTATATGTAGGCATGCATTTATATTTGTATGTATATAGATATGCAGATTATATATGTTTATATATGTATGTATATATATATATATATATATATATATATATATATACACATACATATATATAAATGCATATGCCTATATATGCATATATATATATATATGTATATGTGTGCGTGTAGAGAGAGGTAGAGGTGTAGAGGTAGAGAGGTAGAGGTAGAGAGGTAGATGTAGAGAGGTAGAGACTAGTAGAGAGAGGTAGAAAGTAGAGAGTGAGTAATAGAGAGGAGTGAGTGAATAGTAGAGAGTAATAGAGAGCAGTAGAGAAAGTAGCAGAGAGTGAGTAGTAGAGAGTAGTAGAGTGAATAGTAGAGTGAGTAGTAGAGAGTAGTAGAGAGTGAGTAGTAGAGAGTGAGTAGTAGAGAGTAGTAGAGAGTAAGTAGTAAAGTGAGTAGTAGAGAGCAGTAGAGAGTGAGTAGTAGAGAGTAGTAAAGACTGAGTAGTAGAGAGTGAGTAGTAGAGAGTGAGTAGTAGAGAGTAGTAGAGAGTGAGTAGCGGAGTGAGAGAATAGTAGAGAGTAGTAGAGAGTGAGTAGTAGAGTGAGCAGTAGAGAGTAGTAGAGAGAGAGTAGTAGATAGTGAGTAGTAGAGAGTAGTAGAGAGTGAGTAGTAGAGTGAGTAGTAGAGAGTGAGTAGTAGAGAGTAGTAGAGAGAGAGTAGTAGAGAGTAAGTAGTAGAGAGTAGTAGAGAGTGAGAAGTAGAGAGTGAGTAGTAGAGAGTGAGTAGTAAAGAGTGAGTAGTAGAGAGAGAGTGAGTAGTAGAGAGTAGTAGAGAGTGAGTAGTAGAGAGTAGTAGATAGTGAGTAGTAGGGAGTGAGTAGTAGAGAGAGAGTAGTAGAGAGTAGTAGAGTAGTAGAGAATGAGTAGTAGAGAGTGAGTATTAGAGAGTAGTGGAGTAGTAGAGAGTAAGTAGTAGAGAGTAGTGGGGAATATTCCAAAGTTTGGCACAGCACCACTTGCACAATAAGTTCAATCAAATCATATCACTTAGAGTCCTTATTGACGAGCTGAATCTTGGTGTATATTCAAATGCTTTTATTTTCCTTAAGTTTATGTACCATAGCCAGCTGACGCGTTTCGTTCTGTACAACAGAACTTCTTCAGGGCGTTCTTATTTCCTTCAAGTTATGTCGGTATCCTGTTGTCATATAACTAGATATTTCTTCCAAATGTTAGACGAGACGTAAGTACATTCTTATTCAAAGTGACTAGGTATCAATTTTACCCACACAATTCGGGCAGACTTGAGTAATTTATAGCATCTTCAAAGTCAGTCTTTCAAAAATTCCAAAGTATAGGACATGATAATCCAAATCCAAATGTTTCTCAAGAAAAGTCAAGTCAAGTCAAGTCAGGAGATTTATATAGCGCGCTACATACCCAGAGGGTCTCAAGGCGCTTGAAGAAGGGTGGGGGAATTACTTCTCGAATATCCATGTTTTAAGTTGCTTTCTGAATGCTAGGTGGTTCTGAGTAAGGCGAAGGTGAGTGGGAAGTGAGTTCCAGGTTTTAGCTGCCAGGTAGGAGAAGGATCTCCCTCCCATGGTGGTTTTGTTGATGCGAGGTACAGTGGCAAGGGCTTGGTTTGAGGATCGTAGCTGGCGGGAGGGGGTGTAGAAGGACAGTCGTGTGTTGAGGCATTCGGGTCCAATTTCGTAAAGTGCTTTGTGTGCGTGGGTTAGGAGACGGAAAGTAATCCTCTTATTGATGGGGAGCCAGTGGAGGTTTTTCAGGTGCCCAGAGATGTGTTCTTTACGCGGGATGTCTAATATGAGCCTGGCTGAAGCGTTCTGGATGCGTTGGAGTTTTTTCTGGAGTTTTGCGGTGATACCGGCGTATAGGGTGTTTCCGTAGTCCAGGCGGCTCGTGACCAGTGCGTGGGTGACTGTTTTTCTAGTTTCGGTGGGGATCCAATGAAATGTTTTTTTGAGCAAACGAAGAATGTTGAAGCAAGATGAAGAAACGGCGTTGACTTGTCTGTTCATCGAGAGTGAGGAATCTAGGATGACTCCCAGGTTCCGTGCGTGGTCCGTCGGGATGGGTGCTTTTCCAAGGGCCTCCGGCCACCAAGAGTCATCCCAGGCGGAGGGGGAGGTGCCTAGGATGAGGACTTCTGTTTTGTCTGAGTTCAGTTTCAGACGGCTGTGCTTCATCCATTCTGCTACTTCTTTCATTCCTTCATGCAGGTTGGTTTTGGCAGTGTTAGGGTCGCTGGTGAGAGATAGGATCAGTTGAGTGTCATCGGCGTAGGAGATGATGTTGAGGTTGTGTTGGCGTGCGATGGTCGCGAGGGGGCTCATGTATACGTTGAAGAGGGTGGGGCTGAGTGAAGATCCTTGTGGTACGCCGCAGATGACTTCAGAGGCCTCTGACTTGAATGGTGGAAGGCGGACTCTCTGGGTTCTTCCGGTGAGGAACGAGGTGATCCATTCCAGTGCTTTTCCTTTGATTCCGATGTTTCTGAGGCGCTGTAGAAGGGTGCTATGACAGACTGTGTCGAAGGCTGCGGAGAGGTCGAGGAGGATGAGGGCGACTGTGTCTCCATTGTCCAGTAGAGTTCGAATGTCGTCTGTTGCTGCGATGAGGGCGGTTTCAGTGCTGTGTTTGGCTCGGAAGCCGGATTGTGAGGAGTCGAGGGATTTGTTGGTTTCGAGGAAGGCGGCGAGCTGGTTGTTGACCGCTTTCTCGATGACTTTGGCCGGGAATGGAAGGAGCGAGATAGGGCGGTAGTTTTTGAGTTCGGTGGGGTCAGCTGTGGGTTTTTTCAGAAGGGCGCTGAGTTCTGCGTGTTTCCAACTTTCCGGGAAGGTTGCGGAGTTGAGGGAGCAATTGATGACGTCTCGGAGGTGTGGTGCTATAATGGAGTCTGCTTTGTTAAAGATGTGGTGAGGGCATGGGTCTGTGGGGGATCCTGAGTGGATAGAGTTCATCAGACGGATGGTGTCTTCAGTGGAGATAGGGTTCCAGTCATTGAGGGTGTTCAAGGGGGGTGGGGGTCCTGCAGAGGGTTGGGTGGGTTGGTCTTCGGGTCGGTTGTCGAAGCTGTTGTGGATGTCTGCAATTTTGTTGTGGAAGAATGAGGCTAGGGAGTCGCAGAGGGCTTGAGAGGGGGTGATGTCGTTAGAGTTGGCTGAGGGGTTGGTAAATTCCTTGACGATGTTTAATAATTCCTTGCTGTTGTAGGCGTTGCTATCTAGTCGGTCCTTGAAAGCGGCTTTCTTGGCATTCCGGATCAGTTGGTGGTGTATGCGGGTGGCGTTTTTGAAGGCGTCTTTGGTGCTGGTGTTTGGGTCTTTTTTCCAGGCCTTCTCAAGGGAGCGACAAAGTTTCTTGGATTTCTTAAGATCATCGTTGAACCAGGAGGCCTTCTTGCTGCCTAGTTTGATTTGTCGTTTTTTCAGTGGTGCTAGGATGTCGGCACTGTTGGATAACCATTGGGGGAAGTTAGTGGCTGCTTGGTCGGGGTTTGAGGAGTGGGCGGGGGCGTATTGAAGAAGCGATGAGGAGATCTGGTCGATGGTGACTTTGTTCCAGTTTCTTCGCAGAGTGGGTTGGGGATGGTTGTTGAATGTGGACTTGTTGTAGGTAAAGTGAACGCAGCTGTGGTCAGTCCAGAGGAGAGCTGTGGTGTGGCTGAAGGAGACATGTTTGCTGGAGGTGAAGATAGGGTCGAGTGTGTGACCTGCGATGTGGGTGGGGGTAGTGACAAGTTGTTTAAGTCCGAGGTTGGCGAGGTTGTCCAAGAGGGAGGTGGTGTTGCGGTCGTTGTTCTTTTCAAGGTGAAAGTTGAGGTCTCCCAAAAGGATGTAATCCTCGGAGGGGAGCGCGTGTGGAGTGATGAAGTCTGTGATGTCTTCACTAAATTGTGCGCGGGGTCCAGGTGGCCTGTAAAGGAGGGTGCCTCTGAGTGTGGTCTTGGGGTTGATGTGGATCTGGAAGTGAAGGTGTTCAGTGTTGGCGAGATTGACGTCTGAGCTGGTTGAGAAGCGGATGGATTTCTTATGGACGATAGCGATGCCTCCTCCTGTTTGGTCGGTCCGGTCCTTACGGATGATTTTATATCCTTCCGGGATGGCAATGGTGATGTCTGGGGCTGAGGAGGCGTTCATCCATGTTTCTGTTAGGAAGGCGACGTCCGGAGAGATGGTGTCTAGTAGATTCCAGAGGTCGATGGCGTGCCTGTGGACTGAGCGGGTGTTGAGCAGGATGCATTTTAGGTGGTTGGGATCGGACATCTGTTGTGTGTTCGTAGATGAGGAGTTGTTCTTGGTGCCGTCGAACTTGCAGGAGTTGCAAGAGAAGGGTCCATGGGTGTGTCCAGGAGCGGCTTGGACGCAGTTGGGGGAACGGCCGGGGTTAAGGGCTAGGAGGGTGGTGGCATCATAAGTAATGCGGGAGGGGTGGGTGGTACGAGGGCCAGGGGGTCTGGCGCTGGGCGCGGTCCGGGCACGGACGGGCGTAGACGGGCTTACCTTTGGCGCACCTTCGGCGCGCAAGGAGCGCGATCGCTGCGCGTTATCGCTGCGCGAGAATGCATATGTCATATATGGAGGAGAGGGAGGGGGCGAGGGAGGGTCAGCAGGGAGGCGGGGCGGGCTGTGGGGGCCAGGCTCTGAGGCACCAACAACAACAAGCGTAATATGGCGTCAGCGTAGGGAAAAACGAAACTGGAGGTAGGCTGGGGCTCAGGAAATTGACTAGGCTAGTTGCACAATCGCGCTCCTCGAATCAGGGTTCCAGATCAAAGCGCCGTGACTACAATGCCCCCAGAGCGTTGCAATGCCCAGATCTAGAAGCACCGTGTAAATAGTCCCCCAGGAGCTATTTAAATGTCTCAGTAGCGTCGCAATGGCACTCGCGCTGCAGCGCTATGTAGAGAGCTTAGGCGCTAGAAAAGGCAGAGCACAAATACAAAGCAGCTGATGAGTTAAATGTAAACGATACCTCGCAGGAGCAGGACACAGGGAGCGACCGTTTCTGAACTAGTTTTTTGGAATATCGGCGTTTGGGCAGATATGACCCAGGGACCCCCAGTATGCAAGGGGAATTAGTCCCCCCTCTGCAAACGTGCCAGTGGCCTGCATTGCAGAGACGTGTAAAAAGGGGCATAGCTTCATTACACCTCTGTGCAATGCAGCCCCCTGGTGCATACTGGAGGTTCCAGGTGGGCTAGTTGGCCCCCAGGGACCCCAGTATGCAAGGGGAATTAGTTTCCCCTCTTCAAACATGCACGGGGCTGCATTGCAGAGAGGAGTAAAAAAGGGTGTGGCCTCATTACACCTCTCTGCAATGCAGCCCCCTGGCACATACTGGAGGCTCCTAGTGGGCTAGTTGGCCCCCAGGGACCCCCAGTATGTAAGGGGAATTAGTTCCCCCTCTGCAAACACGCCAGGGGGCTGCGTTGCAGAGAGGTGTAACAAGGGGCATAGCCTATTACACCTCTGCAATGCAGCCCCCTGGCGCATACTGGAGGTTCCAGGTGGGCTAGTTGGCCCCCAGGGGCCCCCAGTATGCAAGGGGAATTAGTTCCTCCTCTTCAAACATGCACGGGGGCTGCGTTGGAGAGAGGTGTGGCTTCATTACACCTCTCTGCAATGCAGTCCCCCTGGCGCATACTGGGGATTCCTGGTGGGCTTTCAGGTCTCATATAGTTAGGAATTCGCATTAAAAAAACCTTTGAAATTCACTGAAAAAAACATAGGTTTCAGGCCTTATATAGTTAGGAATTAGCATTTAAAAACCTTGCAAATTCACTGAAAAAACCATAGGTTTCAGGCCTTATATAGTTAGGAATTAGCATTAAAAAACCTTTGAAATTCACTGAAAAAAACATAGGTTTCAGGCCCTTTATAGTTAGGAATTAGCATTTAAAAAACCTTTAAAATTCACTCATAAAACTAAGTTTTATGGGTGGTATAGTTAGCTGGACATTTCACTCATACAAAACCATTGAAATTGCTCCTATATAGTTAGTTGTACTAACTATATTTCGCGCACCCGCAATCCACTGCTGATGATGTCACATATTACATCATTCATGACATGGTCAGTGACATCACTGATGACATCTCAAATTTCATCACTGATGACATCATCCACGTGACAATCACATACACCTTTTCATACACTAGTAACATTTTTCATCACTCTTTGTAAAATACAGAGTATCATATTTGAATCGATTGTTACAGCAATACAAGTATCTAAAAACCCACTCAGTGATTCATAGATGTATACACACATCTAATCATTCACTCATACATGCTGTCAATAAACAATAGAACACTTTCAAAAATACTTATACACCTAAATCGACATTACACACCAGCACACATCCTATTCACATATGAAGTCATCCTACTCTCTTATGCAAACAATGGATCATACTTACATATTTACTTAGCTACACACTTATAAAAACACAACTTCATCTATTCATTTAGATAGTAAGTCATACTTAGTGAATTATAAAATCATTATTACAAGTATAAAGTTATCCATAAAGTCACTCACACAATCATTGAGTCTTATGTATACTTATTTAAATACAACAACTGACACATACACTGCCTTTTATTTTTCTAGTTTGTTGGACATGTACCATTGAGAAATATATTTGCTCATCACCACACCCATAAAGATATTCACTCACCCAAACAACTGTTAGAACATGTAGTTTTAACTTCATATATCTAGTGAATCAACTATTCACACATCTTTGGGCAGTCACACACCCCCCACCGAACCACACACACATTCACTCTCCCATACAAATACTCAGTTAACTAATCAATACCTAATATAGACTTTCACATAGCTAGTAACCAACTGGAGAACCAGTTTACACAACAACTGACAAAGTGATACAGATATTCAAACAGTTTAGTCACTATCCACTATATTTAGTGAGGTACTATAAATTGGTCAAGTAAACAGTCAATTACACTGCTACTGAATCCTCCATCCAAATATTTATTTTTATATATCCACTCATTCTTCAATGCAAATTGCTATATATATAATGTATGTTTAAATAACGAAGCAAACCACATTCACTGGATGATGTCATCAGTGATGTCATCAGTGATGTCATTTGAGATGTCATCAGTGATGTCACGGACCATGTCATGAATGATGTAATATGTGACATCATCAGCAGTTGATTGCGGGTGTGCGAAATATAGTTAGTACAACTAACTATATAGGAGCAATTTTAATGGTTTTGTATGAGTGAAATGTCCAGCTAGCTATAACACCCCTAAAACTTATAGTTTTTTGAGTGAATTTTAAAGGTTTTTTAAATGCTAATATTCCTAACTATATAGGGCCTGAAACCTATGTTTTTTTCAGTGAATATATATATATATATATATATATATTCACAGAAAAAACCATAGGTTATAGACCATATATAGTTAGGAATTTGCATTTACAAAACCTTGAAAATTCACTGAAAAAACCATAGGTTATAGACCATATATAGTTAGGGATTAGCATTTAAAAAACCTTATTTTATTTGCACAAAACCATTGAAATTCCATATATAGTTAGTTGCACTAACTATATATCGCGGACCCGCAATCCACTGCTAATGATGTCACATATTACATCATTCATGACATGGTCAGTGACATCACTGATGACATCACTGATGACATCTCAAATGACATCACTGATGACATCACTGATGACATCTCATTTGACATTACTGATCACATCACTGATGATATCATTCATGTGATAATACGATGAACCTCTTCAGGCTCTAATATAACCTTAGATACAATCAGTGTAAACAGACACTCACAGACTGTCACACATCCATGGAGTTACTCACACACCTAGTCAGTTATGCCAAAAATCAATCACATCTCCATTTCCTTAACTATACAGTTATACACACCTTACTTATTCAAACATATACTAACACATATTTACTCTCTTATACAATCCTTGATACAACTTCACAATGATTCATACAGCCACTCTCACATTCACTGACTCTTATGTTCAGTTATTTATATATGTCAACTCTCACATGGAGTGTGTTTTACATATGTACTTACTTTGACATGTAGAACTGAGATATCCATTCACTCACCAATATACTCATGCACACAGTCAACTGTCCATACAGCTGTTTCTACATGCACTTTTGAACCCATACACCTAGGGAATCAACCGCTCACACATCTATGCACAGAGTTATACACCTCCCAGCCACCCACACACACACTCAGTCTCCCATACAAATACTTGGGCAACCATTCAATAACCCATATAGTTACTGATATAGCTACTGATTTAAACATGCAGCAGTTTACAGAAGAACATAAATATTGATTGCCAAATTAAGACACTTTAATCACTAACCCATGCACTCAGTGAGACACATTTAATCATTCTCTCATACAGTCAGTCATGCACCTACTAAATCCTTCATCCAGACACTTATACATCCACTCATTCTTCAATATGTAAGACATATTTTAACTTTACAGAAACATACAGTCACTGGGTGTTGTCATCAGTGATGTCATCAGTGATGTCATTTGAGATGTCATCAGTGATGTCATCAGTGATGTCACTGACCATGTCATGAATGATGTAATATGTGACATCATTAGCAGTGGATTGCGGGTCCGCGATATATAGTTAGTGCAACTAACTATATATGGAATTTCAATGGTTTTGTGCAAATAAAATAAGGTTTTTTAAATGCTAATCCCTAACTATATATGGTCTATAACCTATGGTTTTTTCAGTGAATTTTCAAGGTTTTGTAAATGCAAATTCCTAACTATATATGGTCTATAACCTATGGTTTTTTCTGTGAATTTCATTGGTTTTTTAAAAGCTAATATCTATAGCTGTAAAATATATTCTTTATTAAGTGACGTATCACGTAGCCCGTGAGACGCCTCATGATGCATCGCATAACCGTGACGTATCGTCTCTGCAGCGCAAACCAAACCCAAAACGTAAGCGCGCCAGAACACGCTTAAAGATATATATATATTTTTTTAACCTTAATTAGACAAAATCCACACGTGCACATATCACAAACGTTCAAAAAACACAATATGTCGGACTACCGTTACGCTGCCGGTTAGCTGCCCGGTTAACGTACCAGGAAGCACCTTTACCGCGAAAATCGCAAATTTTTTTTTTCACCCCCCAGGGAACTTTAATAGCCCCCTCATCAATCCTAGGGGTTCAGGAGGGGTCTGCCTTACCCCTTTCATTCATTTACACCTTTTTTTTTTCCACCTCTTGTCTCTCGATCCCACAGAGAGACAAGATGGCGGCCGCTCCAGACTGTTTACAATGATAACAGCCAATCAGCTTCTCCTCAGACTCCCGTTACACTGCCGATTAGCTTCCCGGTAGCTGCCCGGTTAGCTGCCCAGTTTGCGTACCAAGACGCGTCTCTACGGCGTTTGTTTTTTTTTGGCCCCACGTGGCTTTATAATATCCCTCTCATAAATCCTAGGGGGTCAGAAGGGGTCTACCTTGCCCTGTTTCCTTCATTTCCCCCTTTGTTTTGGCCTCCTCTTGTCTCTCGATCCTACCGAGAGACAAGATGGCGGCCGCTCCGGACTGTTTACAATATTGACAGCCAATCAGCTACTCCTCAGACTCCCGTTACACTGCCGGTTAGCTTCCCGGTTAGCTGCCCGGTTAGCTGCCCGGTTCGCGTACCAAGACGCGTCTCTACGGCGAAAAAATCTGATTTTTTTTTTTTTTTTGGTTACACTGCCGGTTAGCTTCCCGGTTAGCTGCCCGGTTAGCTGCCCGGTTCGCGAACCAAGACGCGTCTCTACGGCGAAAAAATCGGATTTTTTTTTTTTTTTTTTTTGGGCCCGGCGTGGCTCTATAATATCCCCCTCATCAATCCTAGGGGGTCAGGAGGGGTCTACCTTGCCCCCTTTCCTTCATTTCCCCCTTTGTTTTGGCCTCCTCTTGTCTCTCGATCCTACCGAGAGACAAGATGGCGGCCGCACCGGACTGTTTAGAATGTTGACAGACACCGGAGAGCCAATCAGCTTCGCTTTGCAAAGTTCCGATACGCGAAAAGTTCGCGAACCGGTTAGCTGCCCGGAGCGCTGTTACAGATATATATCTTGATTTAAACGTTAATTTCTCAAAATCCACTGAAGCACATATATTGAGACCTAGCAAAGGCACATCGGGGTACCAGTCCCTACAATTTTGCCAAGTTTCGTGGAAATCCATTCAGCCGTTCGGGCTAAAAGTGAGTCCAACCGCCCTATGGAAATTAACATGGGAAAAACGCGTTTTGGGACCCCCCTTTTTTCTCGGCCCCCCCTTGACGAACCCCCCCCAAATTTTTAGGAGCTGCTCAGAAACAAAATGTGCCATTTTCCTGAAAATTTCAGCCGATTCTGTCCACAAACGCCAAAGTTATTAGACATAGAATTTTCAAAAGTCCCATAGGAAAAAAATCCTAACTATATATACCTACTGGCTATCGCCAGTAGGTAATATATATATATATATATATATATATATATATATATATATATATATATATATATATACATATATATATATATATATATATATATATATGACTCCAGACCACCAGGAAAGTCTCTGCACTCGTGAGTGGGTGCACGTCAAACATGAGGGTGGACCCACCAATATTTGCTGCTCTGAAAGAGGGAAGTACACCTTGTTTAACCACACAGGTTACATGGGATGTGTTTCGTCTAACACCTTTCTCAATGTTTGAAAAAAAAGGCGGTAGCCGAAATGAGTCGCATGTAACCTGCATGATTAAATATGGTTTACTTACCTCTTTCGTGAGTGATGTATCTTCTTATGAGAAGTTTTGGAGCTGCTATAATTTAATTTAATTTTTATATTTGTATTTCTTTATTGGGGTGAAAACTCTCCTAAACCTCCCCTTTTTAATTGACTCCTAACCTTGCTTTACCACTACCCACCCCTAAACCATAAAATTACCCATTCCTCCCTTTACCACTACCCAGCCCTAAACCCTAAAATTAACTTTACCTCCCTTTACTACTACTCATCCTTGAAATCTAAAACTATCCATACCTTCCTTCACCTCTACCCACCCCATAACCCTAAAATTAAGTTCAATTCCCTCTACCACTGCCCATCCCTAAACACTGAATGTACCTTTATCTCCCTTTACAACTACCCAACCCTTAACCCTAAATTCACCATTTGCTTCCTTTATCGCTACCCTAAAATTACCCTCAACTCCGCTTACCGCTACCCACTTCTGAATCTTAAAATTACCTCCCTTTACAAATTCACTTACTAGTCTACAAAGTCACATTTCTCAACTGGTTCAAGAAGTACTCCTGAAATCGTTCTTAGTCATTTGGAATGAGTCATATACTTCAGCTTTGCCAATCGGAAATGGGAGGGCAGGTGGGAGTCACTAGGATGGTAAAAACTGAATAAATGTGCTATGAATTGGTCAGCGCTGGCTGCATCATAGTGCTTTTTTCGATGTAGTGGTTAGGTGGGGTAATATATAACAGGGGTAACAAGGGATTGGGAGGGAAATAAGAAACATAAACGGGGTGTGAGAGGGAAAGAAACAACACAGGTGGGGTGGGAGGAGAAGAAGCAGAATAGACAGGGAGGTGCGGGGAAAATAAGCCACACATGCAGGGAATGGGAGGGAAAGAAGCAACGCGGATGGGGTGGGCTGGGAAGAAGTAAAACTGACAGGGGGTGGAAGAAGCCACACAGGTGGGGTGTTGGATGGGAAGAAGCAAGAAGATAAAAAAATAGTACCTCAATCAAAGCCCCAGCAGGAGAAGGACCACAATCAAAATGAAGCAATTTGTACTTGGTCCATGCATCATCCGAAAAAAGAGGCAACGAGGCTGACTCACGCTATCCAATTAGGAGGCAGCAAATGAAAGTGACAATTAAGCCTAAAACAGTAAGCAATTGGCGGGCTCCAAGTCCCGTGAAGAAGACAATATTTCATGCAAGCATGAGTGCAAGAGAGGCCTAAAAAATGAAGACCATACCAATGCTTGTTTGTTCTTTGATTGATTGCAGTCGGCATGAGAGAAACTACCGGCTATCAGGAAGACACCTTTGCGATCAGAAATCACTCATTCTGTGCGCTCACAAATAATATTGAGAGTGCTCGGTTTAACAACTTAATTTTTATTTACAGCCTAAAGGGATTAAAAAAAGAGGCGGTTTTATAATCCTGAGTGATCTGGCTCTGGCACACATTGTGACAAGCTGCAGGGCTGGAACGGGGTCGGGCTGGGACAGAAAACAGTCACCAGGCACCAAAATATAAGTGGCCCACATTAGTTAATCAAATAGATAAAAAAGTGGTCCATGTTTTCAAACCAGAGCAGTTTTGAACTTTGACACTGTGTATACATTTTTAGCCTGGTATGGAAGACTGTGTGGATTTGAACTTGCAGCAGAGAATGTTTTAATATCCTCTAAAATGTACAGTTAAAACCTGCAAAGCAGAACGTAAAACAGGCCCACAAACAGCCAAAAACGGCCCCATACTAACCTGTTAGACCAGCCCATCGGGCACTATCTGAATGCCCTATAGGCCAGTCCAAGCCAATAGGAGCCTAACTCCAATCCTAAAATCAAGACGTGCAATACAATGTGCCTAAACCTCATTTACTTAGCAGACGTTTGAGCATTGACAGCTCGCATAGAATTCTCATTCTTGTTGAATTATTATGCCAAGAAAGAGGTGTGGTCAATTGTGCAAACTGTAGATGAATTATTTATGTAGGAAACTTAGGCACTCAGAGAGCCTTCACCAAGGGAGTACAGAGAAAAATAAAATACCCCCCACTTTGGACCATATTTGTAGCAATCTATACGGGAGTAAAGTGAGCAATCCTAACCCTTCCTATGTAGTGTCATTAGAATTTTACCCCTGGGGAAAATTTGCAGAAAATGAAACAACATTATGAATATTATAGCATGATATTAAAGGAATTTGGACAAAAACTACATATTTACCTGTATTGATCTATTTCATTCACCCTTTCTATAATTATTTTTCTTTTTCTGCTTCATTCTTTCCTTCTATTCATCACCTTTCTTTCTATCCTTCTTTCCTTTTGTCTATTCTCTCATTCCATAAATCATTTTTCTACCTTTCTATCCTTCTTGCTATCCATTTATTCTAATGTTGCTCCTGGTATTCTTTCACACATTCTTTGCATCTTTTCTTTTTTGTATTCCTTCGATTCGTTAATTCTTTCTTTCTTTTCTTTCGTTGAATAACCTATCCTTTCATCTCACATTTGGTCATATTTTTCTGCTTTCTTTCTTTTCTTTTCTTTTCTTTCATTTTTCTTTACTATTTCGTTGATCATTAATTTTCTTTCCATCCTTTATTATTCTTTATTTGCTTCCTTCCTTTTCTTTTTATACTTTTTCCCCTTGTTCATTTGTACCCTCGTACTTTCATGCTTCCTTTTTTCCTTCTATCATTGTTTGCAGTTTCCTTGCTTTCATTTGCACTATCTCACTCCTTTGGCCTCTAACATTTTTTTGTCATTTTAATATTTCGTCTTTCTTTCTGTCCCCATTTTTGTCTGCTTTTACAATGGTTTTCTTTTGGTCCCATAACACAACTGTGTTATTATAGTTTTTTCAAGCAGCGTTTTTGAGTTTTAGCTAGTGACTTGCGATGACCTGCAAGCCAAAGGTAAGAGTTAAGAAGAGCCATAAAACAATGTAATCTACCTCAGTAGCACCCCCGACTAAGCTGGTATAGCGGGTGGCTCACTACGCCCTTGGGCTTTACCACTTGGAACACTTGGGCCTCTATTACGCGTGTCTACTTAATTCCAGTGGGGCTGGTTATTACCGGCCCCATTAGTCTAAGATCTGTGGTAAAATCACAAACCTTAAGTAGTTCCCTTAGAAAACTCAGCTTCTGCAACAAGGCGAAATACCTAGCAGGGGCGCACTGGCCATTGGGCAACCAGGCAGTGCTGGAATGACTGGTCTGACAGGTCAGCGTTTGGGCCGTTTCTTTTTGGCTCTTTGTGGGCCTGTTTTATGGTCAGATGGGCAGGTTTTTACTGTTGATTTCCCTGATTTTACCACAAACATTGCCTGCAGAAAGCACATTCATTGTTTGTACTACAGCAGGCATGCTGGTTGTGTGCCAAAGGCAAGCCCATCTGCGTCTGGATTTCACAGCTATGATGGCCAGATTATGTTGGACGCCAGAGCTACATCTGGTAATGCAAACTAGGGGTGTTATTCCCCAGACCCCTACCTAAAGTCGTAGGAACCTTAAAAAATGAAAACTCCTGACATTGTTCGCATACACAGAGTTGTGTTTCCTGCCTGAGCAAAAGATAACAACAGCTAACATCTCAGGGTCATACTATATAACATCAGATCTCTGTCTAAACACTGACAGATATATGAGCGAATCAAGTTGTAGCTACTTTTTTTAACTGAACCTTTCCTAGCTGAGGATAGTGCTCACTTTATTGATAAATTAGTATCTCCAGACTTAAAAAATTCATAGGAAAGGCAGACATGTGTAAGCAGGGTTTGATGCAGCCTTAACCCGTTCGATGCTGATGACGGAACCGCTCCGTCATCAGCTGCAGTTGGGCTGTGCTGATGACGGAGCGGTTCCGTCATGGCCCGGCCGCCTGCGCGGCGCTGATTTCGCGCCTGCGTGGCGCATTCTATTGAGCGGGGCGGGCCATGACTGAACCGCTCCGTCACGAGCACAGCTCAACCGCGGCTGGTGACGGAGCGGTTCTGTCACCAGCATGCGGCAGCCGCGCGCCCGCCCCGCCCTGTTAGCGCTGCGGCGGAATAGCCGCCACAGCGAAAGAGTTAATATACAAGGAATCTTAAAAGGTTTATATATGGTCCCTGCAAATTAGCAATGATATGGAAATACTAGGTTGTGATTGGTCATTGGGCAACATCAATCGGAATTTTATTATATTTTACCAACCTTCTGGGTTACCTTTTTTCCAAACTTTCTTCATGGGTTAAAGAGAAAACACCCTAGACTGTTAATAGAGACAATTGGACGTTGCTAGGGCTTGGAGTGCTGTGACATCACAGAAGTGGCCAGCCTGTGCGAGCACAGAAGTGGCCAGATAGACACTTTTGAAGGGCACAAAATGCAACAAGAGAGATCTGCGCCAGGCAGAATGTCACCCGGCACATGCGTCATGTGTTATCCTTGGGGGGATACTGTGTGAGTCCCCAGAAGTTCTGGCGTGCTAGGCAAGTGCTCAGCCACAGGGTTCAGACCCAAGGTTGGGAGGGCAGGTTCAGGTTCTCCCTGACCTAGAGGGAAGGATGACTGTAAGCAGTGTCCTGACCGGTTTGTCTCCAGGGGTACCACTCCAGGTGGGAGGGTGCAGCACTCTGGAAGAGGGTGCAGAGGGAGCCCTCGCCTCTGATCTCAGTGCAACCTGAGGGTTTAGATCCTAGGTTGGGATCCCATTGGCAGGAGAGAGGTCCTGAACTGGTGGGAGAGTTGTGTTCTGAGGGTGCCTCTCCTGGGAGGAGAGGGTGGGACCCCAGAAGGAGAGGTGTGGTAGGAGAGCCTCACCCGTGACCTCTGTTCAGCCTGGGGGTACATACCATGGGCTGGCGGACCATTGTCTTACCTGACTGGGCAGGAGGGAGAGTGGAGAAAAGGTGCCAGATACCTGGGGCTACAGCCCCCCACTTTCTGACGACACAGAGGTTAGAGAGGCCTGAAAGGCATGAGGCCTGGCTCTCATCACTAACAGCTGTCAGTGGCCACTGTGGCTGGCTGTCCTGGTGGACAAAGTTACACCTGGGAGGGAAGCAGGAGTCACACCCTGGGGGTGGACTGGGTCACATCACTGTATTGGCCAGGTGGGTACTGTCTACCAGTGTGGACACACCTGTGAGCCAAATAAGTTTAGGTGCTGCACAGATGGGGTCCCCAGGTGAGGAGAAGGGTCCCCCATCGGTTAGCCTGGTGGGCCCTGAGAGTATAGATAGAGGGATTCAACTGGGTTAAGGAAGGCGTAGAACAGGAATAGTCCCCAGCTGTTTGGGCCAGTTTCTGTGTTCTATCGCCCCAAGCAGGGAAGCACATCGAGGTATCGATTGGTCTGCCCTGGCTTTAGGCTGGAAGGAGGTTGTGTTGAAAAATGCCCTTTTTGCAGGGTTATCCCCAAACTTTTCATGCTATTTCTTCCTTTGTTTTTCCTGACCTGTGATTGTTGGCTATAGGACTCTGGGCACTTTCCACTGCTGATCAGTGCTAAAGTGCATATGCTCTCTTTTTAAATTGTTATAGTAATTGGTTATCAATGATTGGTATATTTGTTTTACCAGTAGGTCCCTAGTAAAGTGCACTTAGTGTGCCAGGGCTGGTAATTCAAATGCTACTTGTGGGCTTGCAGCACTGATTGTGCCACCTACATGAGTAGCGCTGAAAAGTGGTCTCAGGCCTGCCACCGCAGTGCCTATGCACAGTTTGCTAACTGCCATATTGAACTGGTCAGTGCACCCACTTGCCAGGTCTTACTCTTCCCTTTTCGTACACCTAGGACACCCCTATGGTAGGCCCAAGGTACTCCCCTGGGCAGGGTGCAGTGTATGTAAAAGGTAGGACATGTACTAGCGTGGGTAACATATCCTAATAGTGAAATACTGCGAATTTCGTTTTTAGGTCTCGTCCATGCAGTGCGGAAGCGTTGCTTTGGGGTGACCCCTGGGAATCACTCCGTACTTTTTTGAAAACTTGTGCATATACAGCACTGTTTCCAATGAGTACTCGTGCACGTGCAGCATTTACCTTGCAGGAGCCCTGACTCTTTCTATTATTGTCAATGCTCTAACCAGTTTATTTATGGAGCTTTGGAGTCAGTGGGAGCACATCTACATAGCCACCATCTTACTGCCAGCCACGCCTAGGGACATATACTCATGCTTGTCAGAGGGCATGTCTTGTTATGTTATGTTCTGTTATGTTAGGCTGACTTGTAGAGCGCACAGCTGCCCCTGAAAAGGGGCATCCTGGCGCTAAAAGCAGTAACGGCCGCTAACAGCAAGGAGCCCATCATGATGAGTGAAAGAAAAAGGCCAGAGGGCCATTAAGAGCCACAGAGACTGACATAAGGCCGTGGACTAAAAAACCTAAAAAGAAGGGAAAATATGTGTCTTCAGTGCTTTCCGAAATGTCAAAAAGTTATCTATACTCTGGATGTGTACTGGAAGGGCATTCCACAGTTTAGCTGCCAGTGTACGAAAATAGCGCCCACCGGAGCGAGCCTTCCTGACCTGGAGGACAACTGCCAGGTATTGACCTACTGAGCGAAGATGACGAGTAGGAATATAGGCGGAAATCAGGCCCGCCTAAAATGCCAAGTGCAGGGGAATTCAGGATGCTGAATGCAAAGCAGAGGGACTTGAACTCAACCCGTTTTGCTACCGGCAGCCAATGAAGCTGATGAATGGCGGTGGAGGTGGGGCAGCGTCTAGGCATGCCAAGAAGAGTTCTGGAGGCTACATTTTGGACTCTCTGCAGTCTCAGAGTCTCCATCTTGTTGGCCTCCAGGTAGAGCGAGTTGGCATAGTCCAGTCTCGACAACACAGATGCCTGGACAATCATCTGTCGGATGGAAGGGTCAAAGAAACCCAGCAAAGTTTTAAGCCAACGCAGAATGCCAAAACATGCTGCCGCCACCTTCTTAGTCTGGGTTTGAAAGCTGAAGGTCTAATCAACCCAGACCCCAAGGTTTTTCACCACCTGTTTGGGGGTGGGAGCAAGGCCCAGAGTAGTGGGCCACCACTGCCCACTCCATAGCTCAAGATCTTTCCCAACCAGCAAGACCTCAGACTTGCTGGCGTTGAGCTGGATACAGTTTGCAGTCATCCACCCTACGACGTCCGCAAGACCGCTCCAAAATTTAGCAGCCTCTTTCAAACAGTCATCGGCGAGGGTGACTACAAATTGTGTATCATCAGCATATGATATTATAGTCAGCCCTCTCCTCTTGGCTACTGCAGCTAGGGGCTGAACATACAGGTTGAAAAGCGTTGGACTTAACGCAGAGCCATTTGGCACTCCCTTTTTGATAGGATGGTTTCTGGAGGTGAAAGGGGGGGCGACACTTGGAAGGACCTATCCAAAAGAAAAGAAACAAACCAATCCAGGGCAAGGCCCACTATGCCAGCCTCCTTTAACCTCCGTATCAGAATCTGGTGAGAGACTGTATCAAATGCGGCACTGAGATTCAAAAGGATCAGTGCTGAAGTACTTCCCTCAACCAGTGCTGCTCTCAGATGTTCAGGTACAGCTAGGAGGGTTGACTCCGTGCTAAGACCCGGGCGAAACCCACACTGGGAGGAGTCCAGTATGTTATTATCCTCCAGGTAGCCTGACAAGATGGAGTTAATATAGGTTTCAGAGGTCTTAGAGGGCCAAGGAAGCAGGGACATAGGGCGAAAGTTCTCCGGTTTAGCTTGATCGAGGGTGGGCTTCTTCAATAGCGGCATTACCCTAGCCTGCTTCCATAGCCTAGGAACTGTAGCCATAGACAGGGACATGTTGATAACCTGGCCCAAAGGTGTGAGAAGCACAGGAAGCAGTCTCATAAGATGATCTGTCTTCATAGGGTCAGCCAGGGAGCCAGATTTTGCCTTCCTGCTGAGTACACATAGTGCATCCTCAGTAATTGGCGGGAAGGTGGCCAGTGTGTGCGCCGAAGTAAGTACATCCCCAAAGTCAGAGCCCATAATAACCTGAGAAAGGTCTTATAGATGTTATCCACCGTATTTATCAAGAATTGGCAAGGTCCTCTCAATGTTCATCTGACTTGATGGCGGACGTCACAGGTGCCCCATCATTTTTTAGATTTTTAAGAATAGAAAAAATCCTCTTAGAAGGATTATAGCTGTTTCTGATCTCATCAGCAAAATGTGCTGCCCCTTCTTTCTGGACAGCCCTATGGTATTTCTTAATGTCTGACGGATAGCAACTCTTTAAGATGGATTCAAAGTCTCGCCTCCATGCCCGCTCCATCCGCTTACATGCTTTACGCCTATTGGTGAGTTTGTTGTTATACCATGGGTTGGATTTAGTGCTCCAACACTTAGATTGTTTGGCAGGGATCATGTCATCGAGAGGATGCCGTAGCCAATCAGATAGTACTTCACTGGCGGCATCTGGGTCTTCCGGCCAGCTAGGCACGCTCGAGGAGAGGATGGTACTGAGATGATCAAAATTTGGTTTGTGCCAGGGGAACGGAGTGAAAGCTTCTGAGGTGACTTTCGAGAGGGCAAAACCCCAGAAAGCATCGTAGGAATCAGATAGTGGTCAGACCAACATAGCGGAATAGGGTTTGAGACAGACTGACGTGAAAGATTGGAAAAGACTGGGTCGAGTAGGTGGCCAGCAGAGTGGGTGGAACCATGTACCAATTGGTGCAGCTGGCATGTATGTTGCATGTTTTTGAGCCATTATATCTTTATTTTTATATATGTAAATCTGCCTTCGTCAGTGTGTCTGTTAGTGTTGTGACAGAATATGCACGTTTGGGCATTTGCATACATCTTTCTTTATTTGAATCCCCCTGCCTGTATGGGTTCATCTAGCTGTCTGTATTTGTGTGTGTGCCTGTCTTGTTATTTGTGTGCATTGTTGGTGCAAGTGTGCTCACTCATGAAATGTATGAGCATTTGTTTTGTTATGTGTATCATTATTCATGTGTAAGCAAACATATTAGTGTTTGTGTGTTGAGTTGGACTGTGTGTGTTGGTGAGCGTCTGAGTCTTCCTCTGCGCATGCGTCAGCCTATCTGTGTATTCAGGCGTCATTGTGTTTACATGCGTGAGACATGCTTGTGGGATTAATGTGCTATGGTTCCTGCACGGTGAGGATGACAGACCGTCTTTGCTGGGTGAAGCAGTTTTAGGGCAGTCGCTCGGTTAACCCCTTCCATGCGGCCGCGATTCCCCTGGTGTGCTGTAAACAGCACGAACAGGGGTGGGCCGTGACGAACCCCAGCCGTCATCAGCACACGAGCACTGTAGTGCATGACGGCTGGGGTTCGTCATCAGCATGGAAGGGGTTAATAAAGCACACCGCCTCTCTTTTCATCTTTCGAATCTCCCTCTGACAGCTTCAGCCTGCTGGGCTCTTGTGTTTGTCACAGTACAGTCTTCCTCTCGCTGGTGTGCGTGACCTCTGCCCTCGTCTAAAAGCAGGGAAGCAAAGGGAATAGCATTTCTTGGACTTGTTTACTGTTTTCTTGGACAGTGCTGTGTCTGGGTCAACAGTTGGTAATCTCGCGCTCAGCAGCCGCAGTGCTTCTTACATGTGGGGCACCTGCTGTCTTCACCGGGCTGCTTGTATGTTAAAAACATAACGAAGGTCGTCATCAGTGAACCTGGCTTCAGGGGGGTTGTTTAGCGCTACTGTTGTGACTGGGATGGCAGTCAGTGCTTCATTTGCGCGGGACTTTGCTGGTGGTGGGCACCAACCTGGGGCCTTTAAGTTGTTTTACATCATTAAACTTTGACCTGGAGCAAGAGGGAGAGAAAGGCAAAAAAACAAGCATTGGCATTGCCAATAGGTCTCACCTTTGGGACGGTATAAGTGGTTAGCCATGCAACAGTTGATGTTGCACAAAGGATATTGTGCTGCATAATTAAATACTCATAAGGTCCCAAAGGCGAGACCTATTGGCTATGCCAATGCTTGTTCACTATTGAAAGGCTATCTTGCCCATAGGACAGAATGGGGAATGCTGTGTAGCATGATTACCGGCATATCTTCCTATAGAAGAAAGATAGAAAATTGGAATCTGGAATCCCTGAACCACAGAATTTAATAACACATCGCTTAGGGAGGATGGTTTTTAAATTCCGCGTTTTAAAATAGCACTTTTAGAAAGTGGCAATCTTCTTTGTTCAACCTTTCTGTATGTCTCTGCCTGTTTGTGGATTGACTGTCTGGTTTGAGAGTGACAGGGGCTGGGGTGGCTCCAGGAATCTGGGTGAGTCAGCACTAGACTGAATAGACCTATCTGTATTTGGAGTGGTTGGAGGAGTAGCATCTGGGCCTGAATAGGGCTGTGCCTGCCTTTCACAATGCTGGCTCCACCTCCTGTGGTGCTTCTGATGACCCTGGCCCACAATGACAAAGGAAGAAGTTGTGCACTGGCAGAGTGCACCCAGAACTGGTTTGGACTGGGTTCAGGACCCCTCACACATAGAGAACAAAGACTTTTGGGGTATAAATATGAGAGCTGCAACCCTTGAAAGTTAGACTACTTTTGGAATCAAGGAGGAACCTTTGCTGAGGAGAAAAGCTGAAGAGCTGAAATAGAAGTACTACCCTTGCTGTGTGTCTGGGGTTGGCCTGCAGTTGCTATTTCTGACAAAGGAAGGAGAAGGACTTTGCTGTGTGCTGTGACAATGACTTTATTTGTGTGATTAATAAAAAACCAATACAAAAAGACAATCGGTATAAAAGACTTAGTTAAATAGAATAATATATCTTCGATTCATAAAAAGCACAATTTTTTTGTTTTTGTTTTTTAAATGCAGTTAATATAGTTTCTTTTAATGCAGCAAAGCAAAGTTTCAGTGCGGGCCAGCCTGTGCGGGACCCTCCGCCAAATGGGTCCCGGGTAATGCCACGGTTGGCCTGTCCATAAGAGCTTGGCTGGCGTGATATATAAACTTGGCAAAATTGGCCATATGCTTCACTGTGTCCAGCAAAAATAACTGTTGAACGGCCTCATTTACTGTCCATGTCCCTACTTGTAGAAGATTGGGCATTAGGAAGTAATGGCGGGCTGGCAGCAAGGCAGGGCAACATAGCAAGATGTGGGCCAGCGATTCCCGCTTGTAGTAGCAGAGGCAACACTCCGGCTTTACTTTCGCGGAGGGATACAGATATTGTAGGGGGGTCGAGTGTAGTCTGGCTGCTAGTATCCTATGTAGGGCTTGCTTCCCCACCGGCTGTGTGAGATGTGGTTTAAGGCCATGTGATGTATAAAGGGAGCTTTGGGTGTCATGAAAGCCTCTGGCTGACAGAGCTTCGATGTCCAGTATACAAGAGCATATTCTTACTTGCTGTTTTAATTGTGGTGTACTTGATTATGTTAGGATCCCAATTCTCAATGGCTAAGGTCAGCAGATCTTTGGCTGAGGCAAGGCCAGTAGACCACAGGTTGCCCAGTTGTTGGAACATTTTGTTTAGAACACTCTTCATTGAGTTTTCTGGGCCTGCTGTTGTTAGGGAAAAGTATTTTGCCAAGCTCGCCAGTTCTTCTAGGGATTGTCGATTGAGGTTAAATTCCAGCCAAATTAAAGTATTCCTAGTGCATGCTGGAAGTCTAAATAATTTTTTAGAAGCTGCGCAGTGGATCCTTTCAAGATCCTTCGCAAAGTTGCCAGGAAACGCCTGTATCGCATTATTAAGGGACGGTAATATTTTTGCCCTCAGGACTCACTGAATAGCCGTAGTTGTTGGGCTTTCTAAAACGGCATGAAGTTTGCAGATGGCAAAGGTGCCCAGTTTCGCTGAACCAAATTCCAAGATAGTTATATGTTTGTGTACTATGCAGTGTTAATGGCCCCAAGCTTCATTTCATCCATATCTTTTTCGGGTGGCGTCCAAAGATTACTATCTTGGATTTTGTTGGATTTGCAACCAGCTTGTTTTTAGCATTATAATGTGAGAGTGCTGTTATAGCTTTTTGAAGGCCGACTTTGGTGTGATCCAAGAGCACCAAGTCGTCTGCATATTGCATCAGCTGCATCTTGGTTCTCGCAATCCTTGGCGTCGCTAAAGTGGCTCCCTGCAGAGCACTACCCAAGTCCGCTGTATATAAGTTGAAGAGCAGCGGAGCAGGGACACAGCCCTGCTTTAGGCCATGATCTCTGTTAATTTTTGTGGTAGCATATTCGCTTGAGAGTTTGACTCTTACCCAAGTGTCTGAGTACAGTGATATGACGGCCTGTAGCAATTTTGGACAGATGTTCCAGCTCGCTCAATTCTTCCATAAGATGTTTCGGTCAACCCCATCAAATGCTGCTGTGTAATCAATGAAGCAGGCAAAAAGCGGTTGATTGCCATGAGCCGTCGTTTGGTGTTTTGGACAGATGTTCCAGCTCGCTCAATTCTTCCATAAGATGTTTCGGTCTACCCCATCAAATGCTGCTGTGTAATCAATGAAACAGGCAAAAAGCGGTTGATTGCCATGAGCCGTCGTTTGGTGTACTAAGTATGAGATGGTGATGATGTTATCTAAGGTGGAAGCTCCTACTCGGAATCCAGTCTGGTAAAAAGGAGGCAAATCTTCCTTGCTAACCCAGTCTGTTAGCTCTTTCAGGAGAGTGCTTGCATAAGCCTTGCCCTCAATTTCCAGTAAGGCAATCATACGATAGTTCCTGGGGTCGGTGCTTGGCCCTTCTTTGTAAATTGGATGTAATAATGATCCTCTCCAGGAATGTGGAACATCTTCAAAGAGCCTACACTCTGCATACAACTGTGCCAGGTTTTCAGCCCAAAAGTTAATGTCCTCCCTAAAAAGTGAGCCGGGCAAGCCATTTGGACCAGGGGCTCCATTATGGCGTATTTTTTTTTAAATGGTTCTTATTGCCTGTGTACCTGGCGAGGTATAAATAGCCACAATGTCCATGGATTCAGTTGACGCGTCCCTTGGTTGATCCACAAAGGTTTTTGAACTTTCTGTTATATTTGTCTTTGAGTCATCGGTGTAAAGGGTTTTTACATGGGTTACCCAATTGCTTGCATCGAGTGGGTTCCCTCTTTGTTTAAGTATTGCCAAAATTCTTGTGATTTGCTGGGTGCAAGCAACTCGAAGATCTTCAGCCATTTTGCCTCTGTGAGTTCGCGTTTGACCTGCCAGACCAATATTGTGTGTCTTTTAGCCGCTAGTTTTAGTTCATTCTTTGCAGATTCAGATCTAGTTGCTCGAAAGGCCCTGCATTTGAAATTCAGTTGTCTGGAGGATTTCTTAATTGATGATTGATGTCCCAATTTATATGTGGGGTTACCTTGAGTTCTATTGACATTGCTAGTGATGTTGCTCCCCCGTAGCTGAGATGCTATTTCATATGCAAGGAAGCCCCATTCCCCTATGCGACCCTTGTCGTTATGGCCTGTCTGCCAGCCTTTCCATGTTGCTTTCCATGAGGCAAACTTATGATTCGGGAGGGGCCCTCATTTTATTCTTCTAAGGAGACTATATAGCTCTTCTCCCTTTGTAGCTCCAATGCAGCGAAGAGTGTGACAAATTTTCCCAGTAATGGAACAGCATAGTTTAGCATGTGTTTTTGTAGGTTCTCGCTTAATAGAATATAATCTATAGTGGTCAAGTTATTGTAAGTAGGTGCTATTAGTGCTGTTGGGTTGACTTTTACGATTAAATAGTGTGACGTTACCAGGTTATATGCTTGCATTAGGGCGTTAAATCTTCCGGTGTTCCCATTGAGGTGGTTTTCCGATGTGTTTAGCCCTATGTTGTGCGTGTTAAAGTCACCAAGAATGACGGAATCCATGCCTGTGTGCTGTAATAGCAGAGATTCGATTTCATTTATCAGCCGAGTAAGTTTATCTTTTGAACCCGACCCATGGCGGTTGAAGTAGACATTGATTAGAAGTATAGGTGTTGGGCCGCCTGTCGTATTCAAGCCTTTCAAAATGCCAACCAGGAGCATGTCTTATGAATTCTTTATTACAGAGAAGTGAACTTTCAGTGCATGTTTGATGTATATTGATATGCCACCTGACGGTCTCCCGAAAATGTTGGTTTTAGTTGCAGGTTTAAAATATTCAGCATAGCCCCCTAATGGTGTTGATGAAATGGCCCATGTTTCTTGGGCGCAGATTATGTCTGCTCCTCCAAGGAATGTTATTACCCCTGGGCTTTGCAAGGCTTTACGTAACCCTGCAACGTTCCAGGTCATTGGATTTATAATTTGATGGTTCTCAGTGGGGCTGCTATGCTGAGCACTGGCAGTGTTTGAAACATAGGTTGTCTTTGATGGTATTTGTTGGTCACTCAATAAGGGTCCAAGGTTAGGAGCTAGCATTTAGAGCCAGGACCAATCTTTGGTGCTGTTCCTCTTGGTTAAACATAAGCGATTCCCTCTATCAACATATTTGGTAATTAGAATTGAGTTGTTGCTCAGCTGTGTTGCTTGTGGGCCACTTATGGAGCCATGTACAATCGTTCCAGTGGTTAGTGCAGTTAGGTGTTTACTGTTCTTCCACTTCTGTCTATTCAGATCTTGTTCTCCCTGTTGAGCGCAAGGTGCTTTATTTTTCAAAATCTCTGGAAATTTGTTTACAAGTGGGGGCTTAAGTTTTATGCCCCAGTTGTCCAGTTGCATTTTATACCCTCTCAAAATGTTCGCCATTGATCGGTTAGAAAAAGGTATCTCAATGGTCTCATTTAATTCGCTCAGCCCTGGGCCGGAGAAAGCCACCAACTCAATATCGGTTGTTTTGATGTTTGCCGTGCCTGGCATATTTTCGCAGAGCTTCAGGAGGTTTCCTCTGTTGAGGATGTCCCAGTTCCCCTGCGAAGTATATTCTGTATATAACAAAACTTTCAAATTTTCTCGGCCTGTGGCATGGGCCTCGGGGGAGTTGAGTATATTGGATGAGATCTTAGTAGTTTCCAGGTCCTCTGTTAGATTCCGATTTGGGTTTTCACAGGGTGCAAATTCCCTCCTCGTCCAAACTGTGCTTGGAATGCACATTTGCAAATCCCTCCTGAGGGTAACAGTGCGGTCCAGGGCGGACGGACAAACGGTCAGACTTACTTGGGCGATTTTCCTCTCCCTTTGATCATTAGTTTTATTTGCAAAGTGGGGCTCATTGTAATCTATTGATTGTGCGGCAGCAGGTTTGTTTGTGGTTTCTTTGTGTTGCTCTTCGATCTGTCGGCCCTGTATGTTAGTCAACAGCTGGTCACTGGGCACAGCCGATGTTATAGACTTTTAATCAAGGGCCCGCATGTTTTACCTGTGGAGCTCTGACTGTATATTTCAGAGGTGAATGTATCGCAGATTTGTGTGCCACTGTTTTGATCAGCAGTGATAGTTCTATGTATGTGGCCATCGCCATTTTGATTTTCCATGCTATGTTCATTGTTTTCATATTTTACTGGTAAAAGCCAATGCTTAATAGTCCCTTCAGGAATTCTTTTGTTGTTTTTTGTTTTGTTTAATTTTCTCAGTTTTTTCTTGTTTTTCCTGGATAATGGTAGGGGTGCTAAGTCGTTTAATTTTCCAGGGCCAGCATCAGTAATGAAGCATGTTTGTGATTTGAACTGCAAGTTTGGTGCCAAAACCGGGCTGTTGATACTCAAAGGGCCTTTGAAGTTGCTACTATCATTCTTGAGGGATTCCTGCGATTGGTCTGAGCTGTAATGGGTATCTTGTGGCCATTGCTGTGGGTCCAGCCTGGACTGTGAGTCTCTTGTTCTTATTTTGGTTGGTTGATCTCCCATAGGCCCTTGTAGGACGTTCGTAACTTTTGTTGTATTATTTTCTCTGTGGCCGATCTTCGTATTTGGACTTTGAGATGTATTGCTCGTCAACCTGGTGGTCCCACTCTTGCGGTCCGTGACTAGGGTGCTCATTATTTATGTGAGTTTTTCCAAGGACCGCAGTATTGGGAAGCACCCGCAGTCGGTTGGTATTACCTGTACGTCTGTGTGTGCCTGAGCTCTGCGTACCAGGGAGTTTAAATGTTCCAGTTTCGAATCCACTCCAGAAATCAGTCTGGCGACTTATTGTTGTATATTTATTTGAGTGTCTAATTTATCTGCGTGCATTATGGCAGCATTTGCCAATGAGATCAAAGCTTCATTAATCAGAGCAAGATGGGTTTCTATTTTTTTTTGCGGCTCCGAGACGTTTTCCATTCCTGTTTTGGGCAAGGCAGGCTGCCTTGGGTCATTTATGCTTAGTCGGCTTTGGTCTGGATCTCGGTGTCCAGCAGGGGTTTCAAAGATGGACAGTTATCCGTGGTGATTGTGATGTGTCGAGCTAAAGAAGGAAGATCCTTACCTATGTCACTCTCCTCTTCCGTGGGGCCACTGTCTATATCTGTGGACCCCAATGTGCTGATTCCTGAATGAGGCCAGCTGAGATCAGTTGCATTTTCTTTTACTTGTGGTTGTACACTGTTGCCCTTAACTATAATAATTTCTGGTGAAAGCGGAACGATCAGTGAGGGGCTTTGATTCAAAATATCACATTTTTCAGTACATACTAATGTACTAGCAATGATTTCGTTGATTTTGGTGCTAATTGTATAGCAAGAGGTTTCTGCTGTCTTTGCACGATTACTGGAGTTGCCTAATTTAGGCAATTGTAGGAAATAGTTTCGGATGTCATTGTTGCCTTTGGGGCTGTTGCTCCTGCTAGATGCATTACCATTACTGTTGTTATTGTCAGTTGTGGCGTACTTACTCAGATTTTGAGCTGTATGTATGTTTGTATTTTTTATTAGTGGTGAAGGAGAGTTTGATTGCTCTTCTCCCAGTTGTTGCCCATCCTGTAAGGTCGAACCGTTTCTTACACTGGCTTTGCCAGTGTGATACAACATCTTAGCCTTTTGGCGTCTTGCAGATTTGTGAGGGCGGTAATTGGCCTGGGGCTGGGTTAAATCTGCATTCCTTGTCCGCATGGTTAATCCCTGGTCCTGATCCTGATCCTTGGGCCTTGATCCTTGATCGATAGTGCAATTCCTCATGGAGGACGAAAGAGGGTGCCGAGGCAGGAGGCAGAAGGCGAGGGGGCTGGGGTCGGAAGGCGGGAGGGAAGCGGCGACGGGTGAAGAGGGTGGGGGGAGAAACCCAACACCAATGCATCTCGCCTCTTGCCCCCTCTCACTGCCTCTAACCGCCCCCCAACCACTCCGACAACTCTGCCCACGACTGGGCCTTTAACTTGCGGTCACACTCTGCCCCACTCCTTGCTGTCATGCAAAGTGCAGTGTAGTATCAGCCCCCAGGTCTCCCAGGCCTGGGGGGGGTCCCCTCAATGTCTCAAGGCCTCTGTGGGGAAGTGTAGGAGTAGACGTACAGAATACTAAGTCTTCACTTATCCAATTGGCAGCCGGGCAGCAGGGTGAGCAGGTGGATATGAGTGCCAGGGGAACTTGAGCAAGGAGCGGAAAGCAAAAAGGAGTAAGGGGCAGAGGGAGCAAGGGAGAGTGGACAAGCAATAACGCTGCCACCACACCGGCTGAACGCAGCTCTGCTTAACTCACCCCGTGCTCCGGGCTCCCGGCTTGACCAGGCTCAATCCGTCTCAGACCCCTGGCTCTGGCTCCAGGCTCGTTCCGGGCTCGTTCCGGGCTCTAGGCACCAGGCGGCGAGCTACAGCAGCAGCAAACTTGGCGCCTGATTCTTGACTGTGTCCAGGTCACAGTTCACTACATACCAGACCAACTAGCTCAGCCCAGCCGAGAACGGACCCTCTGTGAGGTCAAGAGAACAGCGGCAGGTGGCAAGCTCTGCAGAGTAGGCTCCTCCTCCTGCTTGTCGTCCTCGACGTTTTTTTGTTTTTTGGCCGTCAATCTCAGTCAATCTCAGACCCGATTATGCAATAGAGAAGAGGGGCTCAACTCATTCGCCCCCCTTCTAAAGCTCCATTGACTCCTGCTGCCAGCCCTGCTGAAGCCGTTAAAGCTATATTTTGTAGCCTCCTGTAGCTCCTGCCAGCTCCAGCGCTGCAGTGACACTTGCAGCTTCAGCCACGTTGGTAACGTGACTCGCGGCTCCTGCCGCATTAAAGTACACCTTACAGCTTGGGGGGGCCGCTCGCGGGCGTTGGAGAGCCAGTGTGGGCCCCAATGCAGGGAGTTCGGCGTGTAGGCAGCTGTGGCGGTTAGGGTGTTTTCCACGCGTTTTCAGAGCGGTTTCCTCAGCGTCTCGCGCTCCTGCTCCTGCTCTGCTTCTGCTGCTTCTGGCTACGGTTTGTCTGAAAAGCAGGACTGGATCGTGCCAAGCAGGACTGGATTGCACCAATCTGTGTGCTGTGTCCCCTGCTTGAAGAAAGGACTGTGCTGTGTGCTTTGTCCTGAAAAGAAAGTCTCCAAGAGCCTGAGAAGAGCTGGCATCCTGTTGTGGAAACACAGGGATATAAAAGTGACCAAGACTACTTCATGATGAAGAGGAATCCCTGCCAAAGAAGATCAGCTGAAGAGTTTGAGGAGAAGTACTGCCCTAGCTGTGTGTCTGGGTTTGGCCTGCAGTTTGCTGTTTCTACTGAGGAGAGAACTAAAAGACTTTGCTGTGTACTGTGTCCCCTGCTTGAAGAAGGACTTTGCTGTTATTTTATTTACTTTTTATGCGTTTTTATATAGCGCGGACTTTACCCGAAGGCGTCAGAGTGCTTCACAATAGGAACAAAACTGATACATGAGGAGAACATTACACGTGAACAGATTACAAAAGCAGACGTTAAGTTACATGAGGTAAAAGTGACAATTGTGAGCAAACAAAATACATGAGGTAGCAAACAGTGCACAGAAGGAGAAAGTGACAAGTGTGCAGGTTACAAGAGAAAGTACAATTAGAGGTATAATACTGCAATATATGCTAGACTCTCAGGCACAAGAACAAACGTTACATAGGCAATGATGGCACTTGTGCAAGTATCAAAGGCAAACAAAATTTGACAGGTAGCAAACAGTGTGTTACAAGAGAAAAGTGGTGTGTGCATGTTACAAAAGAGTACCAAACACAGGTACAAGGATAATACTGCAATACATGGCAAACACTCCAGCCACAAGAACACACTGGGAAGGCACTTCCATAGTCCCTCTGAAGAAAAGTCTCCAAGGGCCTGAGAAGAGCTGGCCTCCTGTTTCTGAAGTCCCAGACACAAAAGGTCTTCACCCCCAGCTTCCCTGAACTTCCTTGCTGGGAGTTCCAGTCTGCCAGGAGGGCCTATAACTCTGTGTGAGGCAATTTTGCTGAAGGGAGCTGGAAGCGTGACTCAACGAGAGAAGCGTGACACCGCAGCAGCTGCTGTCGCATCATCGAGGAAGTGTGACGCCGTCGGATCACCGGTGAAGCGTGCCGCCACACAGCGGGTGCCGTTGCATCACCAGAGAAGTGTGTCACAGGGCCGTCGCATCGCTGAGAAAGCGCGCTGCTGCTGATCTCAGCTGCAACACCAGAGAAGCGTATCGCAGTCACCGAGGGTGTTGTCGCATCACCAGAGAAGCATTTCACAGGGACTGACACGGCTCAGAAAACCACTGAGTGCGCCGCAGGGCCATCGGGCATGCACGCATTGCCTCTACGTTGTCGCATCGCAGTCAAGACGCCATTTTCTCGCATGGCATCGGATCGTCGCAACGCATCTAGGTGCCATCTTGTCGAATCAGAACCGGAGCGCAGGAAGAATCGACGCATCGCCTTCTCTGCGACCCTGTTGTTTATTTTATGTTATGCATCCCAGGTACTTTATGAGTAAAGTGTCGCATTTCATCACCTACAAGTTTATTTTTGCAACAAGCTTTCTAAAGACACTCTACTGAGTTTTGCATGTTGGATTTTTGTCGTTTTGGTCTTGTTTAGTTTAGATAAAGATATTTTATTTTTCTACACTGGTGTGGTGTCCATTTGTCGTGTTTTCACTGTGTTACTGTGAGTGTTGGTACAAATACTTTACACATTGCCTTTGGGATAAAGCTGTCTGCTCGTGCCAAGCTACCAAGGGGGTGAGCAGGGGTTATCTAAAGTGTGTATCCCCCTTACCCTGACTAGAAGCAAGGGTCCCTACTGGGACAAAGGTACCTACCTCTGCCAACTAGAGACCCCCATTTCTAACATCAGTGACTCAAGCGGGCAAACAAACGACCGCTGAGCCTTGCATAGTGGCGGGGTGGCTGTACTCGCCTACCTGAACACCACCATGGGCAAGACAGACAAGCAACAGCCCAAGCTATTGTTTGAATCTCACTGTTCGTGTCATACAGCAGGTGCACACTCAGACATGGAATTGGAGCAGCCTCAGTCACAATACTCCACACTAGAAGCCACGCTACAAGCCATGCAACAGAGCCTACAAGCCATTGATGGCAAAATAGATAACCTGTCCCTCAGAATGGACAAAATGGCGGCCACGCTAGATAAGTAGGGCAAGAGACTCACAACAGCAGAGCACCGAATATCTGCCATGGAGGATCAATCCCATGCCACAAGGGGAAAGTGCCAGGAAATTGAAAAGTTGCTGGAGGTCATCAGAGCTAAAAACTAGGACCTGGAAGGGCGTTCCCGGTGCTGTAATTTACGAATAATGGGAGTGCCCGAGAGTAATAAACACTGGTCTCCGCAAGGATTATGTAGGAGCAATGTTAAAAGATCTATTCGGAGTGGAAAACCTTTCACAGTTACTAATTGTGGAACATGCGCACCGTTCACTGGCACCCAGACCGCTTCCGGGTGAACGGCCTCGCCCCATCGTAGCAAAGATTTTAAACTACAGGGACCGGGATACGGTCCACAGGCTGGCAAGGGAAAAACAAAACACATGTTATCGGGGAAACATGGTGTCCTTTTTCCCTGACTTTACTATACTGGTGCAGACGGTCCGCAGGGAATACACTGAGGTGAAGAAGAAGCTACGCACATTGGAGATACCATACGCAATGTTATACTCAGCCAGGTTAAAGTTCACGTTGGACGGCAAGGTGAACGTTTTCCAATCTCAGAGAGAAGCACAAGATTTCCTCATGCAACTACATGCTAATTGAAAAGCAGCAAAGAGCAATACATCTCCTACACACTCTAAGAGATCGGACACTGAAGACTAAATGGGGTTTGCTGCCGCGAAACACTTTGAAATGTCCACTGTAAGGCGGTAGAGTAACTACCTGCAATATGATTGCTCCGGACTATAGGAGGCCCCTGTTGGTGAACTGCAGAGTGCGGGGGAATCAACTACTATGGCAGGGGGATGCTGCCCGAGACTGTAAGTGTTTATGTTCTTATTAGCTGTTTATCGATTAACTTTTGGACAATTCTGCCGAAGTATGGTTAACAAGAACATTGTTCCTGTGTCTGGGCCAAGCGGTGGTACTGTACAAAATATGGATGGCCTGGCCCGAGGGTTGGTTAGTACGAAAAGTTCATGGCACTTCGGTATTAGGTTTACACCTCATAGATGGTGCTATTATATGAATGAAAGTTATTGTAAATAGTATGCACTGTATCTGCGAGGCCTCTAGTCACTTGATAGAGGGAGGGGATACTCTATGCAATTTGGAATTTATGTTCATGTTGGTCTCCTTGAGTTGTTCAGACGAGCAAAGGAGTGTATCTGATGTGAAGTATATTATTCTGAGGGGAAGTAAGCGATTACACTCTCAATGCATGCTTGAGCTGCGACTCCGGGACACCGTTATTAGGAGACTGAGTAAAAATGTCCCATGTGTTACAAATTCGCAGGGGGTCGACACTCTGTTAGGGATCTTTACAATATCTAACATTTTAGATTTAGATATTGCAGAATTCATGGAGAGTAGAGAAAAAAATGTTGTACTCTTTTTAGAATAATATTATATTCAAATGATGTTTGGCTGTCTCAGGGAACAAGTTGTATAATGGTACAATAACTATGGGTGGGGACACCTATGAATGGCAGGCGGCATGGGTCTGCTAGAATTGTACACTAGGATAAGTCAGGTTCCTGGTGATACGGCCCGGCCACACCTGCTCTGAAGGTGGATCCCGGGCACCTGGCTGTCCCCCATGTGGGTATTTCCCAAGTTGTTTGCCATGTTATTTGCAATGTTACTTGGGGCATATCTTTGGCATGATTGGGATGCTGAAGTGGGTGGGGGTATGGGGAGTTCGGCTTTTCTGTTTTCAAAGTGTGACGCAATTGGTACATCAGGAACATATGGTCCAGTAGCTTGGCGAGCACTGAGCGGCACATGCACAATTTTTGCTTTACAAAACACATGGGGATAACCGAGGGTGACATCTGACTATTGACATGGAATTTGAGGGATTTGAATAACTCGAAAAAGATTAGACAGATTTTTGCCTATTTGGACAGACATCATGTGCAGCTGGCACTTCTACAAGAGACTCACCTGACAGGGGTAGGGGAGAGTAGGGTAGGTGGACGTTGGTCGATGGTAAAGCGGCCTCCTCATACTCCAGCTATGCATGAGGGGTAATGATACTGGTAAAGTAAGGGACACCATTTAAGCTACTGTCGATGGAATCGGTGCCCCCGAATCAGCCATTAACTCCCTTCAGCGAGTACAAAATGCGGCGGCCAGAGTACTGACCGGCACGGCGAAAAGAACTTCAGCCAAACCCGCTCTCAGAGCTCTCCATTGGCTCCCCATCCGTGAGAGAATTAAATTCAAGGCCCTTTCCATCGCCTTTAAGTCTCTCCAGGGAATGGGTCCCCCTATCCTCAGGGACCTTATATGCCCCTACAAATCCACCCGTGCCCTCCGCTCTGACGGGAGCAATTTATTGACCATCCCCAGAGTGAGGAGAGCACGTTCAGGAGGGCGGAGGTTCTCTGTGAATGTTGCCAAGACTTGGAATGATCTTCCCGCTGCCCTCCGCCTGGAACCCTGCCTCCAGAAGTTTCGGAAATCTCTAAAGACATTCCTTTTTCCACGAGGAGTATGATTCCGCTGCTTGAGGATCATGGAAGCTTGTGGTGTGTACTAGCGCTGGGACGCTCTTGGGCAGCCATGCGCTTAAGAAATCTATTTTCATTCATTTCATCACCTAGGACGCTTCACATTGGCACAGGGGAATCTGGCGGGAACAGTTCTTATGATTATCAACACATACTGTCCAAATGTCGATGACCCCGACTTTTATCAGCGTCTCAAAACCAAACTATTTCAATTGCAATCCGATCTAGTGCGATCTAGTGATATGGGGGAGGGGGGGGGGGTGACATGAATACGTACCTAAATCCAGACATGGACAGAAGTGCTACCACACCGTGGTAAGGGAAGCGATCGGCCAAAGTAATTCAGGGTATTATGCGCACATTCCACATGAGAGACATCTGGAGAGACAGACATCAAAATACCAGAGAGGGCACCTTTGTTTCGACGGTTCACAAATCTTGGTCCAGGCTGGACTACTGGCTTCTGTCAGAATCAGTGGCGTCTTGGGTAAGTGGGGTCAGGCATATGCTGCGAACACGCTCGGACCATACCCATGTAGTACTGGACATCAATATTACAACTAGGCATCATCAGCCATTCCAGTGGCGCCTACAACCATCTTCCCTTCGAGATCTTGTATTTAAGGAAGGTGTACCCCAAGCTATCAAACTATTCTTTGAGGAGAACGTTGGTACAGTGGAGGAGGCGGGCACGCACTGGGAAGCCTTTAAGGCGACCATTAGAGGGACTTGCATTGGGCTACAAGCTGGGCTACTAAAGTCATTACGGTCGCATATGAAACATATTGAGACTGAGATTATGCGTCATGAAAGAGAGTAGGCCAAAAAGTTGAACATGCATAAGTTGGTAGAGATCAGGCCACTAGTGACTGAATACAACAAGACAGCTGAGCAAGAAATAAACACATGTCCAGACGCTGGAGGCTAGGTCGATTGGTATGGGTGGTCGTCCAGGCCGCACACTGGCTGCCAAACTCAAAGGGGGGAGATCTCAGGAATATGTTACCAAGATAGAGTGGACGGATGGAATAAGTTATCATAACTCCCCAGATATTGTTGATTGCTTACGGAACTATTATGCATCCCTATATAGTGCGAAGGATTATGCTGGCAGCGATGAGATCCGGGACCTTTTTGAGGAGATAGCTCTGGCCTGGCTCCCAAACGATCAACGTGAGTACCTAATGCAACTCCTCACAGTAGGTTATACGGTCCTTGCCATCTGGCAAGGCTGTGGGTATATACATGGACTGCTGGGGGAATTTTACAAGGAGTTTGTTGATATCCTAGCCCCTCACATGGTAAATATGTATAGTGAAGCATATGAAAAAGTTTCGCTCCCTCCAATTCTTAGAGAAGCCTTAGATGTTACTCTGCTAAAGCCAGGGAAGCGGGCAGATAGTTGTGTGAGTCATACCAACCGTTGTCCTTTTTGAATATCGATACCAAAATAATCGTCAAAGTTATTGCCATAAAATTCCGTCCATTGTTACCAGCCCTGTTTCTCCCGGATCAATCGGGCCTTGTGCCGTCCCGCTCAACGTCCCATAAAGTGCGCACTCTATTTTCCGTATACATCAATTAGATCCGGAGTCCAGAGCAGTGGCGGTGTTGCTTGATGCCGCTAAGGCTTCTGATTCAGTCTGATGGGTGTATATGTGTGCCACACTGCGGAGGATGGGCTTGCTGTTTCCATTCATAAGATAGATGGAGATCCTATATACGGCCCGACAGCGAGAGTGCGAATTAACAATTGCCATTCTAAACCCTTTAAAATCTATAAAGGAACCAGGCAGGGGTGCCCACTCTCCCCAATTCTTTTTACCATTGTGATGGAGCCCTTGGCCTGTGTTGTGCGACAGAGAATAAAGACCAAATAGATGGATTGGTCTACCCCACTCTCTCTCAGATAGAACAGCAGTAATACAATGATTGTTTTTCCTCAGTACCTGTACCTTTTTACCAAAGTCCCTATTTTTCTCACAGCTCCGTTCTATTTGATACGTTTGGTCGGGGCAAACAAGAAGTCCAGATGTAGCTAGGGAACTCTGACTAGGCCTTATTCGCAGGGAGGGTTCACAACACCTGATTTATATTTATATTACTTCTGTGCCCAGGCGCAATTTGCACACTTCTGTTTTTTCCTCCCCCATTTATTCCACATGTAGCGGTTGAGGCGGATGATATGGCTTCTGACCGTTTAGTGGCGTTAATCTCTAAGGCAAAGTCCAAATACCCGTTCAGAGACATGTTCACTCCAGACTGCACTACACAGGCATGGCGTGCGATGGTGAGGCATGCAGGCAGCAGACAACTTGTATACGCCCCGGCTCTCCCAATAGCACACCATCCTAAACTTTCGGTGACTCAAGAAAAAAGAATGCTGGAAACTCTGGCGGAAATGGGTTTAGTCGCCATGGGAGATGTTTATCCGGAGGGTACCTTCATTCTGATGGAGGAATTAAAAGACCGTCAACACTGTGAGTTAATGTCAGTTTTCATGTATTACAGACTTTTAGAGGCGCTCAAGGATTTTAACGACAGACACCCCACTGAACCGATAACACTGAGCCCCTTAAACACACTATTAGCTGGTCCATCACGGGGTAGATTGGTCACTTGACTGTACAACACCTTGCAATCTGACACTGCACCCATTTCCAGTCAGGCACGTGAGCATTGGGAACAGGCATTGGGTGAAGCCCTCAGCGGTGAGGAATGGGAGTTCAGCAGTTCCATGACTAGACGCCTGACAGCTAACTGTAATCTACGCATAATACACTTTGAATACTTACAACAGCTGTACTACACACCCCTTCAATTGCACAGGAGAGAGATGGCAGCTGTAAACGATGTGGGCCGTAGGAGGCCGATTTCCAGCATTTTTCATTGGGATTTCTCTATGGACCATAAATTCTGGAGGTTGGTTTAACAATCATGGTGATGGAGAAGGTGGACTGCTCCCCTCAGTGCTGTATGCTAGGTCTGGTGAGGAACTTAAAGCCAAAGATTAGGCGACTGGTGCTGATTGCATTATTACTAGGGAAGAGGAAAGTGGCTCAAACATGGGATAGTAAATTGTCACTGAAATTCGAAACCTGGATTAAAGACTTGGGGCCAGATGTAGATAATCAACATTTACTGATTCTAAAATACCGAAATATACTGATTCGGTATTTTAGAATCTGTAAATGCTATGTAGGTATCCAATCGGTAAATTTTACAGAATCTGTAAAATTCGGTATTCCCCATTCATTCCTATGGGCCTTAAGGCCCATAGGAATGAATGGGAATTACAGATTTGGTAAATACTGATTCGGTAAAAGGGGGAAACATTGAAGGGTGGCAGGGTGTCACTTTGACACCCTGTTCCACCCCTGATTTGTGTATGGGTGCACATGTGGCACAGATACATGCCCTAAGGGCATGTATGTCTGCCACATGGCACTGTTATTATTTGCATACATTTGCATTTTTTAGGGTTTTTGAAATTTACCACCAACTTGTAGTTGGTGGTAAATAACGAATCCTAAAATGGGAAAATCACTAATTTGAGTGCTCCCTACATATCAGGGTTCGGTGATTTACAGAATCAGTATTTAACAATTCGGTAATTTACCGATTCTTTAAATTACCGATTCGGTAAATTACTAAGGGCCCGATGTAGGTAATTCCGATTTACCGACTCTTAAATACCGAATCATATCAATTCGGTATTTAAGAGTCGGTAAATTGGAAGTAGGCAGATGTAGGTAATTATCATTTTCCAATTACCGAATCTGTAAATTTCTGTGTTTACCGAATCGGTAAACACCGAATCGGTATTTCCCATTGATTCCTATGGGCCTTGAAGGCCATAGGAATCAATGGGAAATACCGAATCGGTATTTACCGATTCGGTAAATACAGAATCCTGGCAGGGGGAACGGGGTGTCACTTTGACACCCTGTAGCACCCCAATTGCAGGCTTGTGTGCCATGTGGCACACATGTCTGTGTGTCACATGGCGTAGGTGTACATGCACAGATGTGCATGTACACTGGAATTCGGTATTTTACCACCCAATAAGATTGGGTGGTAAAATAAGAATTCCTAAGGGCCTGTGGCACTGCAAACTGTGCCACCTACATCTGGAATTACAGATTCGGTAAATATACCGAGTCGGTATTTTACCGAATCGGTAAATTTACCGAATCGGTAAATTTACAGATTCAGTAAAATTCTGGCCCCCTACATCTCAAAAACGAATTACCGGTCGGTAACGGCCGAAATCGGCCCTTACCGACCGGTAATTGGCGACCTACATCTGGCCCTCAATCCTTAATTTAGGCCCCTACATATGAAAAGCCTAATTGCGGTCGGTAACGGACGAAATTCGGTAATTTCGGCCGTTACCGACTGGAATTAGGCTTCCTACATCTGGCCCGTGGTATTCTGTAGAGACCAATTGGCATATTATGCCAAAGAACTTCCAGCAACATCTAGGCCAAAAGATATTTGGTCGCCTTTAATTGCCTATTTATTGTCTAATTCTCAAGATGTTGCAGGAGGTTTGAGTCCTCCAGAGAACATTAATGGTGTAATGTACGACAATGTGGGTTAATGTATGGGAGTGATGTATGAAGACATAATGCACGATAATGAACCAGTTGTCACATGGGGGAAATGTTGCGCACCATACGCATAAGTTGAATGTCTTTTTGGAAATTAAAAAAATAATAATTTTAGTCAGATTATGGCCCTCAGTAAATTTTGGAAGGAGATGAAGACGTTGTTTAGACATAATTTCAAGCTGATCCTTTGTGGTTTCTTCTTGGTTGTAATGTTTTCGAGGTCTGAGGGTTTTTGTTAGCACCTTGATTCTTCGTTAGGGTGACAGCAGCAATTTACAAAACACTTCAACTAAACTATGTCATCTAATAAAGATATAGGGCAGCATCTGCTTCTTGCTGTTGGCATTTGTTAAGGATGCATTTCGACTTCATATGGGCCTGTAGCTTTTCAAAAGTTCTGGGTTTGAACCCACGGGCGGCAATGTGGAGCTAGTTACTGGGTATTGTTGAGTCAATAGAGCCATATAGCATTAAGATATATATTTATTTATCATGGTCTGGTCTGGTGGCAAATAATGTTTATATATCATGATGTCTATATTGAAATGTTTGTAATGCAGTATAAAAGTGCAATACAGCTGTGTGCTCCGCTCAGTCTTTTATGGCGGGTGAGAACTTTCTTTGGTATGGAGCAGAATATATCCAACCAAAGTGCTTTGAAGCCACATGCCCTCATTATGAGTGGCTCACAATTCCTGAAGGAGCTAGTAACATGATTTCCTGGCATCACAGGGAAACCTGGTAAAAAAAAATCCGAATTTCAGATTTATAATCTGCAACTGGTGCAGAAACACCAGTTCCTGCTAGTCCTTGCATACTGGGCTATAGGGGATCAATTTGCGATCCCCCGGTAATTAGGAGTCCTGGAGCCGTACTACGTAGTGGCATTGAAAAGGTGCACGTGGCGCACACAATGCCAATGCGCCCCATTGTGGTGAATGCGCTGCCCTGGGGGCAGCCATGAACTTGCGCTGTCCCCAGGGCAGCGCATTCATGTGAAAACAAGGAGCAGCTGCTCCGTGTTTTCAGTGCAGGCAGCACCTGCCTGCACTTTCAAATGGGATTAGATTAGTCCCTGACTGCACAGGCAGGTGCAGTCAGTGACTTTACCCACCTGCAAGGGGATGCATGGGGGTTCATGGGACCCAATTTACCCCCTGTAGAGGGCTGCTGTCAGGAGGCACACTGACAGTGCGCCACCTTTTAAATGGTGCACTGTCAGTGCACCTCCTGAGGGCTTCTTTGACTCTGCGCCCACGTCTGTCATATGGCGTGGGCTCAGAGTCAAAGGAATTCCATCATTTGCATATGGCACAGCCCTATGCAAATGAGGGAACACTCTCTGTTGATAGCGCTGGTGCTTTGAGTGCGCCAGTGCTATCTGTATTATAGAAGGGGACGCACAAGCGTCTGCGCCTCCTTCTATAATACCAAAGTGCCCCAGGGGCGGAAAAAGCAGTGCTCAAACGCCAGTTGTGCCTCTGGGGTACCTTATGTAATACGGCCCCTAGTGTTAACAAAACCACTAGTTTCAGTAATGCTGGGTGGTCCCTAAAATGTGGCCACTTGTAATATGGGACTAAGGTGCACATGCATCAAAATAGACAACAGCGATTCTTTAATTGCGATTTTTAAGAATCACAGTTAAAGAATCGCTATTGCCTATGCATGTAGGAATCACAAAAAAATGTGCGATTCCTACACATTCCTGTATTGTGAGTCGCAAATTGAGAGTTGCAATTAAGGAATTGATTCCCATTAAATCCTATGGGCCTAGAGGCCCATAGGGAATAAATAGGAATTAAATGCGCAATTTGCGAGTACCAAATAGGTACTCGCAAATTGCGGATGTATGACGTTACAACGCATACCATTACAACTAGCTACCATTACAACGCGACCATTACAACGCATACCATTACAACGCATAGCGCTTAGAGGTGCTGGATAGTGGTAAGTATAATTTACTATTCCAACTCCAGTCCCCGTGGACACTAGGGAAGGTGTTGGATAGTAAATTAAACGTATTCCCTATCCTAGAGCGCCCCCCAGCGCAATGCGTTGTAATGGTATGCGTTGTAAAAGTTGCGTTGTAATGGTAGGTAGTTGTAAAAGTTGCGTTGTAACAGGTGTATACCGCAAATTGCGCATGCAATTTCAAGGGTGCAAGGGTGCCAAAATGAAACCCTGCAGCTCTCCTAAAATTACAATTGATCCACATGTTGCGCACACACATTCCCCAAGGGCATGTGTGTTTGTAACGTGGACTTTTAAAAATGCACTTCAGTGCATTTTTCAAAGAAATCGCAAATTACCATTAACTTTAGATTGACGGAAATTTGAGATTCATATTTGCGAAATCACAATTTTTTTTTGTTTAATGCATTGCATCTAAGGAATCGCAATTTGCGATTCCTTAAATGCAATCACAATTTAAGTAATCGCGAATTTTGTGATTCCTTAAATTGCGATTTTTGCACTTGGGATGGTGCATCCCAATTGCAAAAATACCGGTCGCAAAGGGACAGATTCTGTGAATCTGCCGGTTTGCGATCGGTTTTAATGTTGATGCATGTGGCACTTAATCGGGTTGGGAATGGCATACTCCTCGTTAGGAAGTATTGCGGACTCTTCTGATGTAGATGTTGTACGTCCTTGTAGTGTCCGGCTGGTCACGTTCAAGTATTTTTACCTAAAATAACACTCACCCATCACAGGCGTCATCAGTCAGGTGACCCTGTCGATAAAAGGGGCCGGGCGCACATGCCCTGGGCCAGTTCCAGTACCCCAACTATGTGTCTGTGCCGTTAATGTGCCTGCATGTGGGCCTAGGGCCCAAGACACCACAATGGCCACAAGGGATCAGCCCCCGCGTGTGAGCTGGCAGCCATTATGTGGTTTGTCGTGGGGAGGAAGTTAGCCTGTACCTAAGGCACCCCACGCCTGCTGCCAGCGTGACGTGCCACGAGAGCGACATCCGGCTCCCTGCAGTTACCCGGCTACTGTGACTGTGATAAGGCAAAAGCAAACCAGTTGCTCTCCCCAACGACTCACTGGGCATAAGGTGAGCCTCGCGCATAGGACTGTATGCAGCGGGTGAAGGAGGGACCTGTCACAAGTGCCTAGGCATAGCCTCCGGGCACATAGAGAATATGCCCCGCAGGTGAAGATAACGCGGACAGACCGCAGCGAGTGCACCCGCATAGTGAAGCATGGCCTGCAGCACCGGGAAGCCTGCCATGGTCGTTACCTAAAGAGGCACTTTCCCACCGATGCGACGGAATGCAGGGAAACCGACAGTTGTGAAGGCTGGCCGAGGACACGCTGCCTAGCTGCACTGGCTCGGGGGGACACCGAAAGCCTGCAGTCTATGCGAGGGAGAAGCCCAGGGCTGCACTGAGAGTGGAGCTTTGCACAGCCCCAATGGCTGCAGCGCCGCTGTAGGTGGATTCCAAACACCATGATGGGAGGTTACCAGAAGCGCTAGACCTCCTGCACCAGCGCCGAGAGCTTTGCACAGCATCTCATGAGGGAAGCGCGGTGGCCTCATGAAGAAAAGCAGATCTAGCGCCGCAATGCTTCCAGACCCCATGTGGCTGGCAATGACGGCCACAGCGGGGAAGACTTAACAGAAGCGCCGCTGTTAAAGGTTTCCCAACCCCAGCGAAAGTTACCTGGTCCAGAATTTGGAAGTCTCGAGGAGGTGCTGCTGGCCAGCGTGATAAAGTGCAGCTACTTCACAGGAGTCTCCGCCACGCGTGTTCACTTGCAGGTTACGGAGGCCCTGCAGGCGTGCAAAGCCACCTAATGCCTATTGGAAGCTACTGCACCCGTCTCAAGAGCACAGTGTCCAAAACACGCCCTGCAGAGCTGAGCAGGCTGCTGTGGCCACCTGACGCAACTGCAGGAACCGTAAGAATGTAACACAAGTGGCGCATCACCTGCACAAAAGTCTATAGGTAACAGTGCCCTGCAAGCAAAAGACATGGGAGAGCAGTTCCCACAGTGTGCCCATGCACAGAGCCCACAACAGCTGCTGCTGCCTACACAGCATCCATTGAGTACTGCCCATCACCGCATGTGAAGCCCGATGGGTGACTGCATAGAGCACCCCTGGTAGTAATCTACAGCCACAGGCATCCTGAAGAGAAGTAGCTGCCTACCCCAGGCAGAGAGAAAGACAAAGCCCACATTAACACTGAGCAACTGGCACGCAGCTGGAAGAGAGTTGCTGTTTGCTTCCCAGGGTGGCCACAGCGCCACATAGTGGTAGTTTGCTGCACTACACCAGGGCCAAGTGAAGACTGCAAATAAAAGTAGTCCCAGCGAAACCAACCATTTCTGCATAGTTACATCATGGCAACAGGACCCCCCCCCCATAACATACCACATACCCGCAAATAATACACAAGACACAAGTGTTATGTTGGGAAAAAACTTGCTGCAGGTTTATTACATACAACATTATGTAATCATGGTGGGTTATCTGACGGGCGATCCAAGGGCAGGCCGCATTCTCGCCACCTGCCCGCCTGATGAGCCAGGCAGCACCGTGGCGAACCACCTGAGTGCTGCCCCCTAATGGTGATTAATATACTCGCGCCCCTAGTGGGACGGAGCGCAGTTAGGCAAGCCCCCGGTTGCACAGGCCCACAACCGCCCGAAGGACTACTGGGGCGCCGACACGGGTTCCCGGACCTCCCCTGAGGTCCAGGTCTTAGGCTCTGGCACCCCTATGTGCCTGCTGAGGTACAGATGCTGCACCTCTCTGCTTCCGGATTGCCCTGTAACTCAGCTGCAACGAAAAAGGAATACATTATAAAGTTCAACCAATTTCCCCCCAGCTGACACTCCGGGTAAGAGGTAGGGAGGGAAAAGTGTGTCCACGCATCGACTGGAGGCGTCCGAGGCGGCAAAGAGGCCTCTAAAATGGTGAGGGGGACTTAAATACCCCCTCGCCCTGCCTCCCGCCCCGAGAGCACATCACCAGCCCAGCCTTCCCCCTGCCTGTAGAGACTCCTCCCATGGCAGAGGAGTGATTGTCAAGAGACAGAGGGCGGGGGGGAGGCCCTCTTTAACTAAGATGCCGCCCTCTTAATGGCCACTGGGTGGCCTCGGGCAGCCGCATAGTTACATCATGGCAACAGGACCCCCCCGCCCCACAACATACCACATACCCGCAAATAACACACAAGACACAAGTGTTATGTTGGGAAAAAACTTGCTGCAGGTTTATTACATACAACATTATGTAATCATGGTGGGTTATCTGACGGGCTATCCAAGGGCAGGCCGCATTCTCGCCACCTGCCCGCCTGATGAGCCAGGCAGCACCGTGGCGAACCACTTGAGTGCTGCCCCCTAATGGTAATTAATATACTTGCGCCCCTAGTGGGACGGAGCGCAGTTAGGCAAGCCCCCGGTTGCACAGGCCCACAACCGCCCGAAGCACTACTGGGGTGCCGACACGGGTTCCCGGACCTCCCCTGAGGTCCAGGTCTTAGGTTCTGGCCCCCTTATGTGCCTGCTGAGGTACAGATGCTGCAACTCTCTGCTTCCGGATCGCCCTGTAACTCCGCCACAGCCCGGCCGGCGGCAACCGCGGCCACCCAGGCCCCCCACCACCTAAAGACCTCTACTATTTGCAGCCTTTACCCTGCAGGGCTTCCTGTAAGTCCAATAGAAAAAGGTCCATACCGACCGGGGAAAGGTGGACGCCGTCAGGTTCAAAATAACCTTTTATCTTATCCTGAATCATTTCATGCCTGATGAAACCAATGCCCCTCTGCAAGGTGAATTTACGCATGTCGCTGTTTATTCTTCTCCTTGACTTCTCTATTGCTTCGCCTGACTTAGCGCCCTGCCATACCCTGCGTGGTTCCAGTTCGGACCACCAAACCTCACAGCTTCCAACTAATTTGCACACTTCTCCCAGGTCGATTTTCATTTTATGCAAAAGGGCTGACCTTCCCAGGTTGGTGATATAATTGCCCCCTAAGTGGATGACCAGATGATGGGTAGGAGCCCCCCTTGAAGCTAGGGAGTCTTTGAGCATCGGTAAAAGGCCAGACATCCAATTTCTTATGGCCGCCCATCGGCCAAACCCCAAACTCTTGAACCTGTTGAAACAAAGGACAAGAGTTCACTTTTTTGTTCTTTTATTCACACCAAAGGTACAACACAGCAAACACTGCACACAAAATTATCGATTAGCCAACACTGCAAACTTAAACATCGACCACTGACTCAGGGGCCGATGTACCGCCTATAACAAAAGGATTCCCTGCGCCCAACTCTTTGTATGCTTGCCGTTGGCATGCCAGCGCAGGCAGCCGCAGTGGCCGCCCCTATTCTAAAAGAATGGCTGGAAAACCTTATTCCCTTCTTCGAAAAACCTGCTCTGGAGAGACATGCCATCATTACTTTGTCCATCTGGTACCTGGTGAGCGGGCTTTGATCCTCATGCCTGAGGAGGTAACCTGATACTGTTGGTCGAAGGGCGAAGTAGGGCCGGACCGCTGAGACTGGACAACCTATTTGGTCCTGTAATGGAGCTAGCACAATGACAACCCCTTTCCTAGCCTGGTCCGTCTTTGACTTCCTGAGTGTAATGGTCAGGTTGGTGTCTAACTTGACATCCTCCCTGTCCAGCGCATCCCCTGAAATGTCACTCTTGGAGCGTGCCACCAACTCGCTACTGCGGTTTTCTCCGAAGAAAGCTAGGCAGAAAGCTGCCGCGAACAAAGAAGATTCGAATTGCTTGTGTGCCACGGCTTGCAACACCACCAGCATAGACTGCAGAGTGCGGAAATCAATGGGAGCTCTATTGTCTGGTGTCCTAGGTTCGTCCCTTGCCCACCCCTTCAGGGCCGCCCTGATGACGAAGGACTGGGCTGGGTCCCTCAAACCTTTCAGCTTTGCATCATAGCTAACAGCAGCTAAGTGGCTACAAATCCAGGAGTGAGACTTGCCCTGCTTCTTAGCCCAAACAGTGAAAGCCTGTACTCTGTCTTCAAGGGGGAGTCCTGCCAGACCCATGCCTGTGACTGCCTCATTGAAATTCAACAGGTGACTCCCATAACGCTTCCTGGTACTTGGCGCCAATGCTCTCTCCCCCATTAGTCTCAGTTCTTGCTCCACTCCAAGATGCGCCAGAGTGCCGGTGGAAAGGGGGTCATCTCCTTTCTCGCTTGCGGGCAGGCCGCACGGAAACGGTCTCACTGAAAACGAGAAAGTGCATCAGCTGCAACGTTAATGACCCCAGGAATGTGTCGCGCCCTGAACTCCATGTTGCAGCGCAGGCTCCTTCTCGCTAACTCCCTAAGCAGGGAGAGGACCAACGGGCAACTGGCAGTCTGCCCATTGATGGCTTGGACAACTGCCATATTGTCCGACCAAAAGAGTACCTTTTTGTTGGACAAAATGCCGGGCCAGAGATGCAGAGCAATAACAATAGGGAAAAGCTCCAACACTGTGATGTTGGCAATGATGCCTCGCTTGCGCCAGGCATTGGGCCATTCCTGCGCACACCATTGTTCGCCCAGAATTGCACCAAAGCCCTCCCTGCCTGAAGCGTCCGTGAACATGCTGAGTTCCGGACTGTCAGCCCAAGGTGCCCTCCAGATGACAGTGCCATTGAAATCATCCAGGAAGTCATCCCACATTATCAAGTCATGCTTCAAGCCCGCTGACAATCTCACAAAGTGGTGGCGTTTGACTACATTCGCAGTTGCCCTAGCTAAACGCCTAGCAAAACCCAGCCCGCAGGGATGACACGTGCCGCGAAGTTGAGTTTACCAAGGAGGCTCTGGATGACGCCTAGCGGTGCCTTGTTCCTCCCCAGCAGATCGCGGATGTCCCGTTGCAGGTCCTGCACCTTCCCGGCAGGGAGTCTCGACACCCCATTCACTGTGTCTAGCTCGATGCCCAGGAACGTGAGCACCTGTGCCGGGCCCTCAGTCTTGCCTGGGGCCAGAGGCACCCCAAGGTGTCCTGTCAGATCCATAAAGCATGAAAGCCCATTGCTGCATTCCTCAGTACCTTCACTCCCAATGAATAAGAAATCGTCCAGGTAGTGAGTAACCGCCCTGACCTCATATCTCATCGAGAGTGACCACTGCAAGAAAGAGCTGAAAGCCTCGAAGAATGCACAGGAAACTGAACAACCCATGGGCATGCACTTATCAAAGAAGTACTTGCCTCCCCACTTGAAACCCAGCAGGTGATGGCTCTCAGGGTTAACAGGCAGGAGTCTGAATGCTGCCTCAATGTCGGCTTTCGCCAACCAAGCCCCCCTCCCTGCTCTCCTGATGATGTTTATGGCCACATCTAGTGACGAATAACGTACAGAACATGCATCCTCCGCCAACCAGGAGTTGACAGAGTCCCCCTCTGGGAAGGATAGATGGTGGATGAGCCTGAACGCACCCTGTTCCTTCTTGAGGACCACACTTAAGGGGGAGACCACGAAATCCGGAAGGGGGGTAAGGTTGAACGGGCCTGCAACCCTCCCCAAAGCCAGTTCTTTACGGATATTTTCAGACACTACTTCTGGGAGGTCTCTAGCAGATTTCAGGTTTTCCGCGTCCCTACTGACTCTCGGCCCCAGATAAGGGATTTTGAAACCTTCTACAAACCCTTCAGACAACGTGGCCCTGTCTTTCGCATTGGGATATGACCTCAGCAGGGGTAGGAGGTTGGGAACAACAATCGGGGAAGGGCCTTTCGAATGGGGGGGGCACGCAGTTGTGGTAGCCCGGACATCAGGGGTGGCTGCCCTGACGGGTTGTAACAGAGGGTAAAGAGGAGGAGCAGGAGACTGGTCAGTTGGCAGTGGAGAATGGGCTGGAAAGAATATGTCGGGCTGCTACTTATCTTGTTTCTGCTGGCCTCCAGCTGTATCACGCTTGTCGCATGACGAGGCAGGATGGGTGCCGCTGCACTTGCTGCATGCGTGGGAGAATCTGCAAGCCTTGCCCCACGTGCAGTTCCCCGCATTAAACAACCTGCATGTTCCAAAGAAGGATCTCTTACCACCCCTGTTGTAGCCACCTCCTCCTCGCCCACCCCGAAAGGACTGTTTGTAATGACCTTTTTTGTCTTGGTTCTGGCCTTTCCCTGCATCCACTTTCTTCTCAACTGAGCTGGTTTTAGCAGTAACTTCAACCTCACCCTTGCCCATGTACTGCACCCATAACCTAACCTCCATTTGGTCCCAGTCCAGTTCGGGACACACTGACATCTTTTTTCTAAATTCGCAGTCGTAATTGTACCAACCCATGCCCCCGCATGACTCAACTTCATTGGTGATTACGCTTGCATACTGGAATAGGCCCTGCGCCTGCTCTGGGAAACGCTCTGTGATGACAGCGGCTAAGATGTAGAAAGCCTGCCTCCAGTTCTTGATAGTTTTCTCAGGCCAGGCCTGATAGCGTACCTTCTTCTCCTCATCCTTAGCCCCCATCTTCCTGATGTCCACCCCATCAGCCCCGATCATGAGGAGGGAGAAAATATCAATAAATTCACTCCGCCAGATGCCTTCCTTTGCCGCCTGGGTCACCTGCCAAGCTAAAGAGCACTTTCCAGAGAGCAAGGGAGCCATGGACATTTGCGTTGCTGCTGGCACGCTGGGTGATGATGTGCTTACCACGGGGGTGGGTGCAGCAGTTGGAGCGGGGGGCACCTGAACAGCGGGGGCCGGAGGAGATATTGCTGGGCTGAGGGGTGCTGGCGCTACGCTTCGCTTCTCGGCAGGGGTGAGGGGGGCCAAAAAGACTGCTGGCTGGGGGACCACTACGCTGTTACTGCAAGCTCCTGATTGGGAGATATCACTTCCCCACACTTGTGTAAAATTTACTTCTGCTGCTGGCACAAGAGCAGGTGCTGGTGCCCCTGTCCCGCCCCCCACCACCACAAATTCGCCGCCTGCTGGCTGCCCAGCTGTCATCAGTTCTGCTCTAATTTCAGCCATAAAGTCTGTAAGTGTGGTGGTGAGCTTACCCAACTCTTCATGTGTGGCAAAGTTCATTGGTGGGGCCACCGCTGGCATGGGGGGAGCCCTGACCACGGGTGGAGGGGATGCCGCAGCATGAACTATGACATTCCTGACTGGCTCTGGGTTGCGGCATTTGGCTGGAGCCGGTTCCGCAGGAAAGTCTTTGCATATGGTCTTCTTCAATCTCTTGGGCCTTGTGGACCCAGTGTCCTCTGTTATCTCTGGTTCCACCATAGGAAGCGACAGGACAACCCCGGAATCCCCGGGACCGTTAGCACTCAAACGCTCACTGGCCCAAGCCACCCCTCTGGCCTTTATCAGGTCCATGAGTGCCTTCAATTGTGCATCCTGAGAAGCTCCTGCTTGAGACTCGTCAACTTGGGACATCTGGGAGAAGAGGGGGGGGGGGATCCCTGGCTATCCATCTCGTCTCTTCAAGCACGGATCCTGAAAAAGAAAGGCTCCATGAGCTTGACACAGGGGTAACGGTGTGTGGCCTTGAGCCAGGACTACCCTCGAAGGTGATACAAGTCACAGGCCTGCTCCCCTATACCCTGAGCATCACCCCCAACCTTCCTTGTTCCTGGCGTCTAGAGCTGCCCGTGGCAATGATACATACCTCTAGAATGTCTCTCGAGAAGCAGTGCGGGTGCGTATGCGAATGTTTCAGTGCGACAATCGTCTGAAAGGAAAAGGAGTCCATGAATATGACGTTGAAACCTTGTGTGCCAATGTATAACAGCCATGGCCCGCTAGATGAACACTATAACACACATCTTCACATGGTCGGTGACTGTGCGCTACTAGAAGGACATGCTCGGTGAGAGTGCTCCACCTGAGGGTCCCCCTGCAGTGATACTCTTAAGCCCAACTTCACCAGCATTACCTGTACTTTTGTAAAAGGCTGTGTGTCCCTGCACGCTCAACACGTCACCTCCTCTACACCTGAAACAGAAGAGACCATGAGCACACGTAACAACAATTCACTACTGCAGTTACAAAGCATGTACTTAACAAACTGTCCCTTTCCGCCAAGTGCTTTGGCGTGCCCCCCACTCCTTGGCTAACGGTAGCTTCCATACCATATTAGTGACAGCACGTGTGGCGAAATGGGAAACAGTCCAGCAAGATCTGCGCTACCCCTGATTCCAATAACCCATGACCCCCATGCGCAGCACCGCATGCACGGGCCACAACATCCAGCCACGCGGAGGCCTCCCCTCCCACCTCGAGATGCATCGCCGGTGCCCTGAAGTGACTTGCGGCCTGCTGGAGGATAATGAGCTGGCACCTGGGGGGGGGGCTGCTGCGCGCACGGCAGTTGAGCCTGGCGCGGACCGCGCTACCTCAAAACTCCCCCCCCTCCGGCGCACAGGACGGCAGCACAACAGGATGGGATGGCCGTGGGGTGCATGCGCATAACCGGACCGAGGCACGAGGCCCGACACAGCCCCCAAGCGCCACTGATCGGCAGGAGCGTGTCGCGCATGGGGCCCGAACCTGGGGCCGCTGCAGGATGCACCGGAAACAAGGCCAAGACTGGGGAATGAGGCAGCCACAGCCCCCCGGCACTAGGCCTGAAATGCTGCGTGACAGCCGCTGCTCACAGGACCAATCGCAGGACAACGCGTTACCATGGCTGGCCCCCGGGTCGGAGGAGCAATGATAACTCGTAGGGCGGAGACGGTCTGTACACAATCTCGGCCACCAAGATGGCCGCCGCCCCTAAGGAGTTCCGTCGCTGCGGCCATGATGTACCAAAACACTGCGAACCGGACAACACTGAATGCATGCAATGCAGTGCCGCCCGACAGCATAGCTAGCCCACCCCCCACCCCCCCCCCCCCCCCCCCCCCGGGCCCCGACCGCGCGCCCCCTGCCCCGCTCTGCACGAGGAACATAGGCGACACAGTGGGCAGGGACGAGCAGGCGAAGCACTAGGCCGTCATGATGGCATCCGCCATTTGTTAAAACAAGTGTGGCTCTAATCGGATGGACAGGGCATGGCTGGGAGAGGGGCGGGTGCTATCGCTGGTGTTGGCCTCCCCTTGATACGGGCCGCATGAGGCCGCATGGTACACGCCTCAACTGAGACTCGAACCTCGTTCACTCCTTCTGAAAGCGATCACGCTAGTTGCATTGCCACTTTCTCTCCCCCAGTGGACGTGCCCCGCACGCGAGAAACCTGACCCCCAGAAAAGATGAATGGTCGCCAAAGCTGAGGTGAGCGTGGGGGGGGTGGTCGAATTGATGACCCACCCACGTGTGCATCGAACACCCGGGGCACCGGGAGCCAGTGAACGGAAACTGCTGTAAGCCTTTTCCGTCCCATTCACAAACATACTGCCGGTGCGGCAGAACAGCAATAGCACACAAGCGCAGCGGAACCAGGGATAGCACAGATAATACGCAACGGCCAGGCTACCGAGCGACACGATGGCGGATACTACTGGCGGGGTGAACGGGTGCCAGGGGCCAACCACCCGAACCCCCAATCGAATGCAATACTGGACGCAGGCAACACATGGGTAGCAATAAACCATACCGACCCCACCCCGATGACCCCTTTGCTGCCGTACACGAGGCGCGCAAAGGGGGGGTAGGAGCCCGTCCAACCCCTTCCCCCGCAGCGGCCACAAAGACCCATAATGCGGGTTCGGTGAAGTTTTGCACCCCCACCTCCACAGTGGCCCGCTAACTAAGCAGGCCACCTAGCCCCACTCAACCTCCGAAAAGAGGGAGTAGGCGGAGGGGGGTACCGGCAAATAGGCCCTCACTCACTGGGGAAAAGAGTGTCCACGCATCGACTGGAGGCGTCCGGGGCGGCAAAGAGGCCTCTAAAATGGCGAGGGGGACTTAAATACCCCCTCGCCCTGCCTCCCGCCCCGAGAGCACGTCACCAGCCCAGCCTTCCCCCTGCCTGTAGAGACTCCTCCCATGGCAGAGGAGTGATTGTCAAGAGACAGAGGGCGGAGGCCCTCTGTAACTAAGATGCCGCCCTCTTAATGGCCACCGGGTGGCCTCGGGCAGCCGCAAAGTTCGAGCTGGTTCTACAGTCCGACACGAATGAATAACCTGCAGTGCCTTGCATGCCGCCGTCCCTGTGCAAGAGCAGACTCAGCAATCCAAAATTCCAGAGCCCTGTAAGAGGAAGACAAGAAGCACCATGCAGCAGAGCGTAAGAAAATGCTGCGCTTAGCATGAAGAGAGGAGCATCACAAGCTGATCATTGCAAGCCCCAAGTGGCAAGAAGTCACCACAGGAAGAAAGAAGAGCAAGCACGCCAAGCTCCAGAAGTGGGTGCCCTGAGAAGGACCAAGATCACGGGGTCTGAGGCGCGCTGGCTAAGGCGCCCAGAAGACAGAGACCTCTCCACAGAGGAGAAGAAATGTGGAACGCAACAGGGAGAACCTCCACATCTCCACCGTACCAGCAAAGCCCAGCCATTGGCCAAAGACAGCACTGAGTGTCATCCCTCACACTGCTTCATGACGGAGTTGCCAGTGAGCCCAGACAGGCAAGAGGAGAGTCACACACTCCACATGGCAAGCATCCACCGCAACAATGTGTTCCAAAGACACGCAACACATAGCCGGATGCCACATCGCACCGCAAGCAAGACGAGCGTCACTTGAAGTGATCAACCCTGCCAAGCATTCCCGAACGGAGACAGGATGAAGCGCAAAGACGGTGCAGGTTAGAGGCACAAGGACGACACCCTAGAGTGAACCAGAGCACCGCGAAATCCCTGAGGAGGGGATGGTGCCCGTGAAAGGTCCCCAAGATGAAGAAGAGACAGGTCAGCAGAAAAGTGAAGACTGTCCCATGAACTAGACACGACCAGCGAGATGTCCATGTGGTGCAAACATGAGACATGTGGCAGGACGCCACATCCAAGTGAGGACCTGGTCAGAAGGATGAAAATAGAGTGACAGGATGCCACAGTGGCACAACACCACAGGGCAGACAACCGCCACAGGCGCGCTGGAAAAAAAAAAAAGGAGCAGAGCGACAGGACAGAGGACTCGTACCACCACAAGATAGGAGCACCCAGAGACACAAGACAGCCATCAAGCCAGGCCAACGTCCCTAAAGACAGCTCAATGGGAGAACCAAATGTGAGCCGCAGCTAGCGCGAACCGCGTCTCTCTCCAACGCTTCCCAGCAAGACCGTCCAGTCCCAAGCATCTGCAGTCCAAGTTGGATGGCATCCCTGCTTCTCACCGCAGATGCCATGAGTGAAGAACAACAGTCAGCAAGACAAAGACATGGGCTGCAAAGTCCCTCCAGTCCTCCTCACTCCCCGAGGCCACCTAAAACCAGAGATCACCGCCAGTTTGCCCAACTGATAGAAAATAACTATGTTCATCATCCAGGTGCATCATCACCAAGGAACATCACACCACCAGAGTGGATCCCGCACTCCAGACAACCGGAGTTCAATGAGGCGAGCCACCCAGGAACCTTCTGTGTGCCAATGTCAACCTGAAGCCTGCCGAAGTAGAGCATACCCGACCATTGGAATATCCACCCATAGGATTACACAAGACTTGGCCGTGGCCCTCTTGGGAGTTCACAGCGACCCATCAGCGCGGCCTATGAAAAGGCCTGCACAGCCCACGCGGTCTTGTGGCAAACCAAGGGCAAGGGCCTCAACGGAGTTCCTGTGAGAGGGGAATCCGAATAGGAGAGATGCAGCAGCACCAGCTCCACGACAGGCATGGAAGTATGGAGGTCACAGTCGAAGACTGGTCACTCAAAGATCGTCAGAGGAAGGCAGAGAACCTGAGTCCTGATGGCGAGATCATCTAGACAGAAACACCACCCTCTGCGGCTACATGAGTGACTTGGCTGTGAATGCTGTTGGCAGTTCCTCAACGACGCCTTCGTGCGGCTTTCAAGAAGCCCGCACAGTCCACACAGTCCCATGGCAGCCCGGCAGGAAGGCCATCCAAGAGGCTCCAGTGAGGGAGGAGTCCAGGTGAGAGAGGCAAGTCTGAAGTTGCTCGGCTGTCAGGAGCGAGGAAGACCATCAAGCACGTCACCTCCAAAGAAAGGTCTCACACATCAAGATCATGCGATCCAAAGCTCCAGCGCTGCCTGGCTGACGGCCTGAAGAGACTCATTTGGTGCTATGTGTTGTTTATTTGTTTTCTTACAGGTTGGACTTTTGTTTGTTTCTTTTCAGTAAAGTTTGTGTGGGATGTAGTGTCAGGCTGGACACGTTCTAGTGTTTGCACCCACACTAACACCCACCCATCACAGGCATCACCAGTCAGGTGACCCTGACAATAAAAGGGGCCGGCGCACATGCCCTGGGCCAGTTCTTGTACCCGAACTATGTGTCTGTGCCTTTAATGTGCCTGCATGTGGGCCTAGGGCCCAAGACACCACAGTCCTATACTGGTCCAAATGGATGAACTCAGCGTTCGAAAAGATGTAACTTGAATCCCTAAGCAGTCGTGCAGTGAGGCTACTGATGGTGCATGCATGACTTAACCAAAGTTACCAAGACACTGATCAAGAATGGCATTCATAATAGTCGGTGATGAATTGAAGTTTTATTGAGTGTAGCAAACAGGCAGACATGCACAGAAGGCAGTTGCTTCTGTGCAGGTTAATATTGTATGTATAAAAAAAACATTCACTCCAATGAACAAATCTTTTTTTGTAAAAATGTGGCGCCTCTCTCTTTACTGCCTAAAATATTATTAGCTAAAAATTGGGATTCTGATTTATAATTCTGCTGGTGGCTAAGTCCTTAGCTGCACTTCCTCTCAGGGTTGAATGTCAACTAAATCAGTCTGAAGGTCGAGGAGCTAGAGAACTGGCAGAACTAACCTGCAGTGTCCTTTAAAAAGTCGGACGCCAGCACGTCATGGCGGTATGATGCGGCCATTAATAATAGTGACAGGGGACTGCGCACTGCATCATTTGCAGGCCTTCTTCTCTTTCAGTGACTCCTTCGCTGTCAGGCACCCGTAGAACAGAGGAATCCAGGACAGCCATCCTCTCTCTCCTTTCGAGTCCTTCTTAACGTGAGGGATACAAGAAGGGGGTGGTATGCAGGGCTGGAAGACCCTTGTCTCTTCAGTAACTTCTCATTGCCAAGAATAGGTTTAGTGCTTAATTCACAACCGTTCCTCCTCATTCAAAATGCAGGTGAATTCAGGCTGGTAAGTGGGTAATCGATCCCATTAGGTGTAACAGGAAAAATAATTTCGGGGATGATAATAAAAGCGGGTGGCCCCAATAAAGTCTGTAGAGCTGCTTTGCTTGTCAGGGGGGTGAATGCAAAAAAGAAGATGGCAACCGCCAAATGCAGGTGAGCTTCAAATTATTGGGGGCAAAGTTTTCTTATGAGCCCCTTGCCCCGACTGCAGAATGTCGAAAATCAAGACTCGCTCACTCTTGATGTCACTTCATCTCTCTTACTCCTACCATCCTACGATTTCTATCTTTTTACCTCCCTCTTGAATATATTTGTTCATCTATGCTTCCCCTGTTGTCACTGTTTTCCTATCAGAAACTTCCTCCTGCTTTCTCCATTCCCTCTATCTCTCTGTATCAAAGTCTAATAATAAATCCCCTAAATGGGCCCCCAGGGGAAGCAGAGTCTTAGGGCACATATTCGTGGGTTTTTCAGCGGACTGGAAATAGCCTTAGCGTACAAAGTAGGGATGGGGGTCTGTTTTAGCCTTCTCGCCGCCACAAGGCAGGGACACGTCTAGAGAGAGGTTAGAGAATTTGTCCTCAGGGCTAGGATGGTGAAATCCACAGTGCTGCTTTTATAGAAGGGGCAAGAGGCTGCGGGTCTCAGGAACTTACTGTTGTAAGCTGGGCCAGCGAGGCGGGTGGAGCCAGTGTGGGGGCCACAAAGATTTGCCACAGTTGCCTCCATCAGTATGGCAGAAGGTTTTGGCAGGGTAAAGACACCAGTGTCCTCAGATGAATTTAGAAGTAGTGTGACTAAGCCTGAAGTTCATGTTAATGAGTGTGGCGAGGCGCAGCGCAGGTGATTGAGGACGCCTCTGCTCCAATTACTTTAGCCAAAGTTAGAGTATCTTGCCAGCGGGTGGTGCTGCAGTGCATGCACTAGTGTCGCGTGCGGCATTCTCGGGCAAATTTACAAGCCCCAACTGCCACTGGAACATCACTTTTAACGACGTTCCTGTTGCGCTGGGGCTTTGCCTTATTTACAAGCCGGCGTCAAGCCACTTAACATGGCTTAATGCCGCCTTGTAAATAAGGCAATCTTTCACGCTATACTTAGTGTGAAAGGGATGGGCAATGGGTGTTGCGGTGGGCGTTCCGCCACAAAACCCATTGATTTTGATGCTGCCCCCTATTTACAAGGATGGCATAAATAGGAGGCAGCACCAAAATTATGACCAGGGAGAAATGCTTTAACTCTCCTTGTTTTTGCTGTTTCTATGTGCGCTGCTGCCAAGAATCATAGTGTATTTTGGAATTGCGAATTTAGGTTAAGAAATCGCAAATTACCACCAACTTGTAGTTGGTGGTAATTTGCAAATTCTTTTAAAAATGCACAATTTGGCATTTGTGAAGGTGGCATGTGACACACATACATGCCCTTGAAATTATTCTCAATTTGCGATTAGAAAATTGAGAATCGCAAATTGAGAATTATTTCACAATCATTCCTATGGGCCTCCTGGCCCATAGGAATGAATGGGAAATTATTCCTTAATTGCGAATTTGCAAATTGCGAATTCGCAAATAAGAAAGATTAAGAAATCGCGAAAAAAAATTCTACATACATCCCATTTTGCGATTTCTAAATAGCGATTCCTTAAAAATCGCTATTTAGAAATCGTAAAAGGGTATGTTGACACATCTACCCCTAGGTATCTAATCCTTTTTTACAAACAGATGGCACTCTGCCAGTAGATAAGGATTGGTTACAAACCTTTAGTAACCCTGGATATAGTTAATCTGCTCTTTCTTTCCAAAGTAGGGGCAGGGCTGAGTCCAGCAAGGAGCCTGAAGAAATGGACATAGCCAGTGATGTAAATTCTCCTTCACCCGTAATTTCTACGAATTAGTGGGAGGGATGGGTATATTTAAAAACAGGTATAAAAAAACTGTGGAGAACCGCCATTTTAATGGTCGTGATACAACCCGCCATTGAGAGGGGAAGACGGAGCTACCATTCCACCTGGGTGGTCAGTTTCTCTCTGACAGGACCATAATTCAGTTGAATGACTTGCTCTTTGTTGTGATTTAGGTAAATGCCCAGGTACTGAACCAGTCTGTCGTACCAGGCCATAGAGAATTCACATTGCAGTGACTTCTGTCAGAGGGAATAACTCAGACTTGATCCAGTTAATGTGGAGGCCGGGGAGGCCTTCAAATCTAAGTATCTTGAGGAGGATCAGAGGAAGGTTACCAACGGTATGCCATACAAGTAACAACTTAGGGCCCGATTCACAGAACTGACTTAAGACAAAATCCTAAACTTATTACTTTTGGTATTCACAGAAGTTAGGATTTTGTCTTAAGTTAGTCTTAAGACTGACTTAAGACAGACTTAAGACCAACTTAAGTTAGGATTTTGTCTTAAGTCTGTCTTAAGTCAGTCTTAAGACAAACTTAAGTCAAAATCCTAACTTCTGTGAATACCAAAAGTAGTAAGTTTAGGATTTTGTCTTAAGTTAGTTCTGTGAATCGGGCCCATATTGTCTGCATAGAGTGAAAGTAGCAGGGACCAGGCTTAATCTGCAGACTGTAATGCTGAAGCTTCTCCTGGAGATGCCACACCAGTGGGTCCATAGCGATGCCGCATCCAATAGGGCCACGCCGGCTGGGACCGCTTAGGAAATTCTGTTAACCCTTTCTATGCTGATGACGGAACCGCTCCGTCATCAGCTGCGGTGGCGCTGTGCTGATGACGGAGCGGTTCCGTCATGGCCCTGCCGCCGCGCCTGCGCGGCGCTGATTTTGCGCCTGCGCGGCGCGTTCTATTGAATGGGCGGGCCATGACGGAACCGCTCCGTCATGAGCATAGCCCAACCGCGGCTGATGACGGAGCGGTTCCGTCACCAGCATGCGGCCGCCGCTCGGCCGCCTTGCCCCCTTAGCGCTGCGGCAGAATAGCCGCCGCAGCGATGCGGTTAAGCACCGAAAAGACTACACAGGTTCAAGGATGTGAAGCTGTGGGGGACAAAACCCGGTTTTACAGGGGAAATAAGCTGATCCAACCGAAATATGAGGCGAGTGGCAAGGACCTTTGCCGGCATTTTATTATCAAAATTGAGGAGTGACAAGGGTCTACCCGAATCACAGTGCCGCGATTCCTTGCCATATTTCAGAAGTAGAGTGATTACTGCTTCCCGCAATGTCGGGAGTGTGCCGCCACCTTGAGAGTAAGTGGGGAGCTAAAAGGTGCTTAAAGTTATTATAAAAGACCCCTGTAAGTCCATTCAGTAAAGGAGCCTTGGACCCATCAAGTGAATAAATTGCTTGCACTTTCACCTCACACTAAATCCGCTCGCTGGGAAACTGTTGCTGGGTGTTCATGAGCCAAACTTGCTCAGATCATTTTGAGTTTAAAATGTTAGGCATATGTTCGAGGAGTGAGAGAAGGTTGTTTGTCCAAAGCCTTTCAAGAGCCTCTTAGAGTGTTTGAATCTTGTTTATGCCAGAATAGTACAAATTTGAGGGTTTCTTTTGTATTTTTTTACTTTGGGTTTGGTTGGGGCTAGTTCAGCCATAACACACTGATCACATAATTATAATAGTATTAACACCTAGCCCAAATACTGGAACTGTCTGCCATGGAAGTCGAGAGAAAATTCTGCATTTTTGACCTCAGCTTTTTATTTGTACAGCATTCTTGGTGTGAAAAATTGATAGCATGTATGTATGTATGTATGTATAGGCATTTATATAGCGCACTACTTACCCGTAGGGTCCCAAGGCGCTTCGACCGCTGCAAAACCCTTCCTGGCTTCCCTGAGAGATGGTCCCTTAATGGGTATCTCCAGGGTGAGACCAGGCATCCCCGGCGGTCTGGTGGGGCCGTTAGTGAAGATGAGGCAAGCTAATGCCCAGAGTTGCCGAGTGTGATCGCTGATCAGAGTGGGCACCGAGGCGAGAGAATTATCGAGTCCGCTGACCCTGGTCCAGAAACCTGCCGCGCCAGGAATCGAACCCTGGTCCCGGGCCGTCCTCTGCTCTCGGGTCTGCCGCCTCTAACCAGTGAGCCACACTACTCCACACAAATTCTCCCAGTGTTGAATGAATAAATGAATTGGCATTTGTAGAGCGAATGGCTACCAGAAGGCCTCCCAGCGCTTAAAGTGTTCCAGTTTTCAGAAATGCCTATTGATGGTAGGTGAACTTGGGTGCCTCCAGCCTTATCCCAAAAACTGCGTCCATACCCATCCAAAAAACTCAATGAAATTCAAATAACAAATTGTGACGTTGCCACAATGTTTTTTTGGGCCTTTCCTGTCCCACGCTAGAGGCCCACTCACACATATGGGATACAGTAGTTATCGAGGCATTTGTTGGAAAGGTAGGTGATAGGACTTTTGCTGATCCTCACTAATACTGACATTTTCCATCACAGAAATGTGAGGAAATTCAGTGATTTCAGCCTCATGTAGTTGTATGTAGGGCATTCTGAGTAATAAAAGGCAGTGAGACCCACACAAACCAAACCGTCCTGGGCTCCAGTGTGTGCTTAGTTTTTTATAAATTCCTGCTATTGAAAGTTGACCTTGGGTGTCGGTTAACCCCTAGTTCAAATAGAGCAGCTACTCTCATTCGAAATATTGATGAAATTCAAATATTAAATTGTGATATTGCCAAGGGGTGTTTTGGGCGTTTCTTTTCCTGTGCAATAGACCCAGACACACATGAGGTACTATTTGGAAACAGCAAGTAGTAGAACATTTGTTGTTATATACTGAATTTCTCAAAATATTCAACGTCCAAAGGTACGTGTAGAGTGCAAAGTACTATTCCTAAACTCAAATTATTTTAAATCATAACCATTTTTCCTTCATTAATGTTTACCTTATGAATTGTTGCATGAACAAAACAAAAGGAAAATAATTGCTAAGCAACAGCTCTATTGATGGCTCTGAGTTTTGCATGTTTTCCCCTAACTGTCAAACACTGTACATTTTTGCAACCAGAATAGTTTAATGGCTATAACAGTGTATTACATCCATAGATCGACCTTCAGTGGTAAAAGTTCAGATGAAAACATTTTCATCCATTTGTATTTTTCCAGCCTTATTTTTACTTTTTCTACATTCCAGCAATTAGTTTCTTTGGGAAAACCATTTGTGAGCCACACCAGTGGTACTTTGCTGAACTCAGAATTTTGTTCTACTTTTCAGAAAAGTATAGTTTTGCGGTTAACCACTAGGTTTCAAACCTTTTTCTACCACAGGGTGCATGTCGGTAGAAATCACAAAATAGAAAATATTGAGCCCCACTTAGAAAATAGTGAAAACTGTCTTGAAGAAAGTGATTTATTTTTACAACCATCTGCTCCGCACTCATTTGATCCATCTGATGCATCTGTTAGCGCTGGGACGCTCAAGGGCAGCCATGCGCTCTAGAAATCTCATTACAATTACAATTACAATTACATTTAAGGAAACTCGAATGACAGCAATCTTAGCACAGCAAACCAAAAAGTGAGAAACTAAATTTTCTGGTACTGTTGTACCAACCCTTGCCCCGTAGGGGAACCTATGGCTGCATTCCAGGGCCTGAAGTTAGCAACTCTGAGCTGTTGGGTACTCACCCACTTAGACTGAGCTGCAGGTCAAAGGCCCTCCAAATTAACGTTTGCCACAGATGAAACACTTGAGTCAAAAGTTCTATAACACTGACTGCACTTTAAGACTCCAGCAAAGACGTATACGCTGTGAGAATGGATTGTCTTGTACTTTTACCATTGCATGGGGAGGAAAAGAACAGGTTTGATAATAGTGTACTACTCCCCCTCCAGGACAGTGAAGATACTTTAAGGTGAGAAGCTCACTTTCTAGATGCAAACCATTAATTGATGCTAAGTTTTCAGGACTGTGATGTCATATTTTGGTGAAAATCACATTTAGGTGCCAATTCACCCTTATTGCAACATCCAATGGGGTTTTTACACACCTTTAGGTACACACATTACATTTAGTGACAAAAACTCATTTAGGTGCACTATAAATAAATAAATAAATATAACCTTTGCTGCAACATCAACACTAGTGCTGCATCCTATTTAGATGCAAAGGAAATCAATGGGTTGCCTACATAAAAAGAGAATAATACTTGTCCCATTTAAGATAAAACCTACCACATTTCCTTTTTTGCTCTTAACTACGAAGCACTAGAAAGAAACAGCTTTCATGACAAAAGGGTAGCCATGGCAAGTTTCAGTTCAAGGCTATACTGCCACATTATTGTTTTTTTAATTGATCTACAAAAATAATATAGCCAGAGTATCAATTACAAAAATGTTGTGAAAATAAATATAGTTACTAGTCTTAAATCCACACATATGTTTCTTGACGATCTAAATATCTTCAAGGTCGACTCTCAATTATTCTCTATAAACTGCAGACAGTGTATGCGTTAACTAGATTGCCATCATCCTGCCAGTGAGATCAATGCAAGGTTTTGTGGGGTGGGCAGTGGCAAGAACACACTCATGGGGTTCCTCTTCAAAGGAAGTGGAAAACAATTAGGTTGGATTTAACACTGAGCATCTTACCAGGGTGATGTGTGAGGAAACATCTCAAATCATGAAGATCTGAAGTTTGACAAATATTGTATTTTGACTATAAGTTACTACAACCATAGAAAAGTTGTGCTGGGGCTTGAAGATTTAAATGTTCCTTCTTTGGAATAATTCCAATAAAATCACATTAGTTGGTGCAGAGCGTATTTATTGGCACATCAAGTGAACAGCCAACACGTGTTTCACCCCTAAACGGACAGCAGGCCTGGGGCTTCTTCAGGGCAGTATTGATACACTCTTATAGTTCAGGCTTTTAGCGTGGTCAGGAAATTTAGAGGTTTAATCTATTAGTCACGGCGTAATGCCTGGTTTCTCCAATATCGGGTCGGGTAGCAAGTCCTTGCTACCCGACCCGATATTGGAGAAACCAGATAAGAGTGTATCAGTACGGGGGGGCGGATGTTTTGAGAACATACGTAAGTTCCGTTACCTCCGGTGTTTCCGCCAGTTCCGGGCCAAGAATGCCTAGTAATGCGCTACATATCTAGTGATATTGGAACCTGGTTAGTAGAGACGCCTCGCCACGCTCTGGAGCCACCTGATCCCACGTTTTCACTGAGCCTTCCGCAAATAGGTCTCCTGCGCTCGTGATACCCACTTCGTGTAGAGCTTGGACTACCCCCTTCTCTGCTATCGGGCCCAGCCACAACATCCACTCAATAGGCATTCCGGGGGAATACAGTAAGACGCAGTCCTGGGGCTGCAGCAGACACTGCCATGCATGATTCACGGCCGTGATCGAGTCTAATATGCCCGTCCTGCGATCCACTGGTTTAAAGATCGTGGCTGGGAGAGGCAGTGGATCTGCGAATAGGCGTTCCATGCGCAGATGAGGGATTTGCGAGTCCCCGTGCACCCATGTGTGTAAGTGAGCTGCTTGTGCAACTCTGTAGTACAGCTCCAAGTCTGGGGGCACCCAATCCACGCAACTCGTACGGTAGCGTGAGTAGGGACCATTTTGCTCTGGGTTATTTGCCTCCCCACGCTAGTCGGATCAGAGGCTGCGTCACAGTTTTGAAAAAGACCTTGGGTAGTACCATCGGTATGGCGCTGAACAGGAACAAGAACCTGGGAAGCACTACCATTTTCATAATGGCTACGCGTCCCATCAAGGATAGATATAGCTTACACCACGCCTCCACATCGTCTTCCAGCTTGCTGTACACCACGCCATAATTCTCTTTCAGGAGGATTTCGGGGTCAGTGTGGAGTTTAATTCCTAGATACCTAACCGGTTCCGCAGACCATTGTAACGGGTATTCCATGTCAAATTGACATGTCACAGGGGTCAAAGGAAAAGCAACCGATTTATTCCAGTTGATCCTTAGCCCGGAGAGTGCTCCAAAACGCACCACCTCTCTGAGTACCGATGTAAGGTTTGCCGCCGGGTCCCGCACGTACAGCAACGTATCATCTGCGTATGTTGATATTACTATCTTATACGTTGGGAAGTTAATACCTTCGTAGCTGTGATTTATTTTTTCGCCAAAGCCGAGCCGCCAGAGCTGAACTGCCAGAAAGAGAAGGGAGTGGAACGCCGATGCACACAAGATAGCCGGGTAAGATCAAGGCCAATAAAGCAAGCCGATATCACCTTAAGAAACCGGATATCGATACCACTTCCCATCAGATGGTCCACTCACTTTTTATAAGAAACAAACAGGGAGGTTTTTATCAACCGGGGCTATCCAGAACAAAGAACTAGAGTCCGCCAGAGAAGATACCCACTAGGAGGATTATATCAAAACTAGTGGAAAAGCAGCCTGTTGGAAAAGCAGCCTGTGGAATAAACGAATCGTAAGGAAAGGCGGATTTGAGGAACCGCGTTCATCAAAATAAGATTGCCGCATTTAAGAGGAACCAAATGTCCGGAGCATCGAGAAAACACCCTTCTAGAATTTTAACTGTCATGTGAAAAGGTATATATTGGACAGTGGCAACCACCCAGTGCCCAGATTATAGGAGAGACTAATTACGAAGTCTTGAAAAAGATGGCAGTATATCACTAAATAACCATCAAAACGCGTCGACGCAGGAAAATACACAATCAAGACAACCTATCTGACCTGGAAGTCTAGAAGATATTGGGCCTAGGTTTAGATTCCAAATAAGCAGGTTCTCAGATGTGTAACTTTGATGACTAAAAATTGATGTCTTTTGTTTGTCTCTCCCCCAATGTGATTTCTTACTTTGTCTACAATCCAATGTAATCTAGTATGAAAAAGTTTACCATTGCTTTTTTAAATTAATTTTTATTGTATTAAATTGCGTCAATGAATTGCTTTTAAACAGTACTGTAACCATGTTATCTATGTGACTGTGCCCTGTGACCATGATTTATTAGCTTCATATGTTCTAATCAAATGTGTATCTTTGCACCAACACTTGCTCCCTTTTTTTAAGAAAATAAATATTTTTTGTAATTTTTCAAGTGAAGTGTGGATAGTTTTTGAACCCATACAGTTTACTGTTTATATAAGAACGTATGTGTAAGTGTATGAGAATATTAGTGCGCTAGCCAAGGGATAATCTCTGTTATACTGGCTAGAGGTAGCTTACACCACGCCTCCACATCGTCTTCCAGCTTGCTGTACGCCACGCCATAATTCTCTTTCAGGAGGATTTCGGGGTCAGTGTGGAGTTTAATTCCTAGATACCTAACCGGTTCCGCAGACCATTGTAACGGGTATTCCATGTCAAATTGACATGTCACAGGGGTCAAAGGAAAAGCAACTGATTTATTTCAGTTGATCCTTAGCCTCGAGAGTGCTCCAAAACGCACCACCTCTCTGAGTACCGATGTAAGGTTAGCCTCCGGGTCCCGCACGTACAGCAACGTATCATCTGCGTATGTTGATATTACTATCTTATACGTTGGGAAGTTAATACCTTCGTAGCTGTGATACTCTCTAAGAGCACATGCCAACGGCTCAGCAACTATCGCTTAAAGTAATGGGGAAAGCAGGCAGCCTTGCCTAGTGCCTCTGCAGATCTTGAAGAGGTCGGTGACCCGATCCCCTATGCGTAGCCGAGCCATCGGTTGATGATATAAAGCTCCAATCATTTGTAGAAACGGCTCGCCTAATCCCAGTCTACACAGTACTCGAACCATGAACGGCCACGCAACAGAATCAAAAGCCTTCTCCATGTCTAGGAAGACGGCTATGGCTGTCGCACATGTTGTATAGTACCTAGCACAGTTCAGATATTATAGGTGAGGTTCCTGTTCGGAATGAAGCCCGTTTGTTCCGGAGCTACCAACTCAGGGGCTAGCAGCGCTAGTCGTGTCGCCAGAACTTTAGCATACAGCTTGGAGTCTACGTTCAGCAGTGATAGCAGTCTGTATGAGCTACATTCATTCTGAGGCTTACCAGGTTTAAGTATTGTTACTATAAGTGCTTCCCTCATGGAGGGTGGCATACAGCCTTCCACGCAAACGTCGTCAAAGAGAGTGGACATGTGTGGGATTAGTTTTTCTTGAAACACTTTGTAGAAGCCCACCGTGAGCCCATCTGCCCCGGGAGCACTACCAGAGCGCATGCTCGCCAAAGCTTCTGATATTTCATCTTTGGTTATGGGTAGCATCAAGAACTCCTGGTGAGTGTTAGTGAGCATAGGCAGTTTAATATGTCCCAGGTAGTCCTCAATGTCTTCTGCGCATCCTTCAGATCTCGCGGTGTACAGGTCCGAATAATAACTCTTGAACTCACTCGCTATCTCAGCCTCGTCCAAGGTTAGTCCTCCTGCAGCTGTTGTAAGCTCAGGTATATGTACTCTTCTCCTAGCTCCTTTTAGTATCCTGGCTAAGAGTGAGCTGGGACGTTCGCCCTCTCCGTATGTTCTAGCTGTTGCATGCTTTCCCATGTGTTGGACTTCCCTATCCGCCTCTTCGTTGTATTAGATTATTAATCTTTTTATGTCCTCAGCCACTGTTGCATCAGTGTCTCTCTGCTGACGTTTCTCTAGATCGGCCAACTGTTTTTCTAAGTATAGCAACCGCTGACGGATAGATTTGAGGACACTAGAGTGCTTGGACATGGCGATGCCCCGTATGTAGACGTTAAATGTCTCCCAGACTGTTTGAAAACTGTCCACCGAATCTATGTTGGTTTCAAAAAATGCATCGATCTCTTCTGCTAGCTCACCACGAAATTGTTCATCGAGCAATGAGTATGGAGGGAAACGCCACGTAAATGGCGGTATCCTTAGCTTAGTGGTCTCCAACACCAGCAGTAGTGGTGAATGATCAGAGAGTGTACGCCTAAGCACCGTGCAGGCTTTGACGCGCCCTGCTAACGAGGTCGACGCCAGCCAATAATCGATTCTCGTATGTATGTCATGGTATGCAGAGTAATGCGTGAAGCTCTCCTGTGTCGTGTTCCTGCTCCTCCATACATCATCTAAGTCAAGGGAAAGGAGCTCTGTTTGCAGCGTTAACGCGGCTGCAGAAGGCCTACGCACTGGGCCTGCAGACCTATCCAGCGCTGGGTCGAGCACTAGGTTAAAATCCCCTCCCCAGAGCATATGTGCTGTTGTATGTGTGCGGCATATTTGAGCTAGGTTAGTGTAAAAGTCTTGTGAATCGAAATTCTGGCCGTAGACCTTGACTACTATGAGATCATATCCCTTCCCAGTGCATCTAGAGATCAGGAAATGGCTTTCAGGGTCTGCCCGCATCAAAGATAAGGTTAACTTCGATCTGGGGTTAACCCAGGTCAAAACACCCCTGGAATGTGTCGTAAACCCCGCTGCCGTGGTGTTACCCGTCAGGCCCCTACTAAGGAGCATTCTACTTGTGAGAGGTAAATAAGTTTCCTGCAGGAGTGCTAAGTCCACGTTCTGACGCTGTATGTAGTTTAGTACCTTTCTGAGTTTACAGTGGTCGTTCAATCCCCTCACATTCCATGTCAGGGTTCTAATTGTCTCGGTGTCCCCCTTAGTGTTCTCCTTACTAGCACTAGTCATCTCTGCGAGTATCTTGGAAATCTTGCAGCCTCAGCAAACACGGTTCGAATGTAGGCAGTGCGTACAGGCATCGTTTCGCAGCATCCCCTTCCTCCTCCTACTCTGTGCAATAGCAAGTAACTGGACTCCTCCACCCCCCACCCACAGCAGACCCCCCCCCATCCTGGCCTTGCAGAACCCAGTCCCGTCCGCCCCACCCCTATTCCCAACTCCCAACTCAATAACTGGAACCTCAAAGGTGCATTGCGTGCGGGGACCAAGGTCGCCTAGCAGCCTGTTAGCTTCCATTTTACTCATATCACGTTTTAGGCCCCTGTCCTCCATCCGCCATGCATAACCGCGAGTATTATTAAAGCATCTGTGCATTTCTGAATCCTTATCCAATAATATCTTCACAATCCCACTCCCCCTCTGCCGGCACTGTACCCGACCTCATATTAAAACGGTTTGGTGAGTAACAGCGTGTTCGGCCATCAGTTTATTCGCGAATGCTGGTCAGGTGTCCGACCTCTCACTACATCCCATTGTCCCATCATCCACTTATCTTACATTCGATCACTATCGGTAGGTTGGCCCTTGCATTCGACTGTCCCCTCGCCAAGGCGTGAAGCACTAGAGGAGGGTGCCCACTCTCCATCGGCAGGTCCTACCGTACAGTTCGGGGTGCCTGGTCATTCCTGGTCATCCAGATGGCTGCTGTCTTCGCAGTCTTCGAGCGCTCTTACATTGCCATTTCCTTGTTCCCACGTCCAGCGCTTCATCGCTTGCTGTTGGTTTTTGGATCTGTAAAAATATGCGAGTGGCCCTGTCGATTAACACATAGTTTGGCCGGTTATAGCATTGCGTAATCCAGGCCTAGTTCCCTGAGGCGCTTCTTGTGTGGGATGAAGTGTTTGCGCGCCTCCTGCACTTTCGCAGTAAAGTCCGGATATAGAGATATTGCTGACCCCTCATATTGAAGTGATGTTTTGGCTCTAGCCAGCCAGAGGGTGGTGTCTCTGTCTCGGTAGTTGAGTAGTTTAGCGATAATGGGGGGGGGGAGGCGCTCCCGGATACGGGCGTGGGCCCAGTGTCCGATGTGCCCGTTCCACTACAAACATTGCGGAGAACACTCCCTCCCCCAAGAGTGTGGTGAGAAGCGTCTCCACAAATAGCTCCATTGTACCGGTCTGCGTGCTTTCCGGTAGGCCTGTTATGCGAAGATTGCTGCGTCTCAAGCGGGCTTCTAAATCCTCTGACTTGTCTTGTAGGACCTGCATTAGCCTCTCCATCTTCTTATGCGCTGTATCTAATTCTGTTTGCACCTCTTCCACTTCCGTCATACTTCTCTTAGCCATGTCGTGTCTCTTGGCGTGTTTGTCCAGGCGCTCCGCCATGCGGTCCATCCTGTATGTCATAGCTTCCATCTTAGTGCCCAGCTCAGATATGCTGGTCTGCAAGCTGTGTTCCATGGCTAGCAGCATGCTCTTGATATCTGACCCGACTGCCTGTTCCTCTCCCGGCCGCGTGACTTCCCTGCACTCCGCCGGAGGACTCTGCAGCTGCAATCTCCGCTGCGCGAAGGGCAATTTACTTTGCGTTTTGTCTCCTTTGCCCATCGTGGGGGCTTGACCTCCGACCAGCGCAGAATGTTCACGTATTGCGCCACGCCAGGGATGTCCGCTATGTGTCAGGGCAACCCACCTCCGACCTGGCAACACCGCTGTTCTTATGCTCGGTCCGTCAGTAGCGTCTCAAGTGTGGCCGGGGACGCCCTCAGTTCGCTTTGTATATCTGCGCGCCGTTCTTGCCTTCCGCCCTGTTCGGCTAGGCGCACTCCTCTTCGGAATCTGGCCTCTGGACTCCTCCGTGGTTACGCTGCGACAAGGGTGCCGGGCCTCTCAGTGTATCCTCCTCCCTGTGCTCCTCGCTGTCCCCTGGCAGTGTACCACCTCAATTGAACTCCTGCTTGGTCCGAGTCTGTGTGCCAGCGCTGGATAATGTGCGCTCCGGTTCCGCTCTAGGGTCGTCTCAGCCGGAGCGTCTATGCTGTTGAGTTGCCTTCGGGTGGCCTCGCTAGTGATCCTAGGCACTCTCTGCTAACCTCCAAATCTGGTCAGCGATCGGAGTCTTTACTGAGGGCTCTCAGTCCCGAATGCTGCGCCACACATCGGCGGGGACCTACTCTTCTGCTCCCCGGGCTCGATGTTCAGGCCTTTATCTGAGCAAGTAGCTGTCACACTCTGGTACCGGGCCTCTCACCCGCACCTCTCTTGCGAGTGTGTAGCTCCTCTGAATGCGAGGGGCCCCAGGGTGTGGGCAAAGGCAGGATTCTCCCTCCCCGTGTGGCGGGGCCCTCTCCTCACCCTCCGGCACTGTCAGGGAAGCCAGGATCCAGTCTCCGGTTGCTCTCTCGGGCCTCAGAGCCGTCCGCTCCCTCTGTGGCCGCATGTCGCCGCACGACGCCCGGGTCTCCGATCTACTGGCGCTCGCGGCTTCTTGGCTTGCCGGCGCACAGCTCTCCTCCGCCTCTTGTTCAGGCCCCGGGTCACCGAGCCTCCTCGATGTGGGGAACGCTGGTACCCCGTCTGCTCACGCCGTCAGGGAGGGATATCGGGTTCGCAATAGCGCTGCTCTATTGCAGGATATTTAAGGAAAGTTATGTGTGCATGGCGGAGCCTCGGCCTCAAGCGACCATCTTGGTTGCTGGCAAGCTCCGCCCCCCGTACATCTATATAAGTAATGCACTCTGCAGTACCCCTCTCCACCTAATGTTTGCTACATGTTGGACTGCAGTATGTAGTGCTGAAGGACTCCTTTGGCCCCACATGACAATATAGGAAAGTTGGGCCCCACATGATCTCTGGGCCTCCCATCTCAGAAGTGAAATTAAAAAAAGTGGATACAAACAAGAATGTCTTTTAAGCAAACATCTAGCGTTATTAATCTATAATCGATAATGTAGGTAGGTGTCCATATCAAATATAAATGGTCCTAGGTCCAAGTTCTTGGACCAGCACCACACGTCAATTCCTGAGCACTTTCCTGATGTGATATGGCCCCTTCAAGGTAAGGGCTGGCTTTTCAGTATCGGAGCAGAAACCCAGGAGTGCCTACTGTAGAGACACCAGTCAATATATTGAACAAACCCCAGCACTCTCATTGAATAAGTGGAAAATATTTCACAGCACAAAATCTCCATTGTCCACCTCTGCAACCATTAATAACAATGCCTTCACAGAAACGTCTTCCGCTATCTCTCATCCTGTCAGAAACAACTACCTGGGACATTGGCCAGCAAAAACGTGTTCAGCAAACTAAAGCTAAAATCTAAGGGAATACGTGGCAAAAGGAGATTATTTCCAACAGGCTGCCAACAGATGACCATTAACTCACTATTCTCCATTGCATAAATAAGCCAGTATTGCGTAAGCAGCAATGACAGCAATTAAAATATGGTCTTACAAAAACCTCTCACTTCAGATGAAGTGCTGTGACTCCTACCGCCCATCTCATGGTACCAAGCTGCAACGGAGAATCTGGCCATCTGGCTGTGACCCTGTCCTGAGGCATGGCGCTATGGCTCAAAAAGATGGATTGCTTGATCCTGTCCTGCTCTTTGCATCCTGGTCCGTATCACATGAAATGACAGCTAGAAGTGCAAGATTGCTGCTGAAACAACAGCGATGGGTGCATGCCACACAGCTGCTGCAACAACTGCATTGACTACGGCCATGTTTAAGGGTTTGTGCATTGCGCACATGACACTGTATGGTACTGTGCCAGTTGACATTAAAGAACGTCTGGGGCTCTATGTGCCTGGCTGATGCCTACATTCCTCCGAGGTGATCTTACTAACCTTTGCATGCATTAATTAAGTAATCTTGGGTGGCTGGGCATTTTCAGTTCTTATATCTCAGATCTGGAAAGGGCTGCCGGACAGCCTGGGAAAGAAACCAGTGAAAAAACCACAGTTGATGGACAGAATGCAGAACAATGCGGGCCCCAGGGGAAGCAAGGTCGCAGACCAGTCTTCCCCTGGGGATTTCGCGCAGACCGGAAGGACAAGGCGTGGGGGTGGGATTAGAAGGGCAAGGGGTGGGGATTTTGGAGGGTTTAAAAGGTGTTGGAAGAGGAGGTTCAGCCTCTTCCGAACACCAAGCACCACCGGGGGGACTTTAGAAGAATTTTGTGGGCGGTAGGTGGGTTGTAGGGGCAGAGGCCGAATTGTCGATCGGTGGGGGAGAGTTTTTGTTTTTGGCTGCAATTTAGTTGGTAGTGCGGGAACGTTTATGGGCCACCATTGCCTGAGTTACGTTTATCCTTGTGCCGGAGTGTCTAGCTTATTTTGCCGTATTATACCCCATTTGTACTTTGTTTTCCCTTATAGCACACTTATCGCTTTTCCTCATGGCACCTTGGCTACCTCATGTATTTGTTTGCTCGCAATTGTCGCTTTTACCTCGTGTGACTTAGCGTCTGCTTTTGTGGCTTGTTCCCGTGTAAGGTTCTCCTCGTGTGGCGGTCTGTTCATTGTGCAGGGCGCTCTGGCGCCTTCGGGTGGAGTCCGCGCTGTGTAGAGAAGCAGAGATAAATAATTAAATAATTTTGGGCTATTGGTCCCGCTGCAAGGGTCAGCTGTGCCGAGCGGGCGGTGGGGAGAGGCGTGCTACCCGGTCGGGGGAAGGGCCGGCCAGCAGACATGTGCGGGGACCGGCGTAGGTGCTGGCGGGTTCAGGCTGGAAAGTTGTGTGGCTGGAAAGTTGGGGTGGGCCCCCTGTGTTGCGCCGGCAGGAGTTTTTTGGTAGGGGCGGCCCTGTGGATTCCCGGACATGTGGGCGGTTTTGCCCGCTCTGGGCGGGAGGCGGCTCCCTTGTCGGGTGGGGCTCAGGATGGCTGCGGGGGAAGGGGGGGGGGTTGAGGAGCGGGCGGGCGTTTGCGGCGGGCCCTGGCACCTTCGCCCGGTACGCAGGTTTGCGTGATTCTGTGTGGCGGTCTTTGCCCGGTGGTGTCTGGGGGCTTCGCGTTGGGGGCAGTGGCGATACCGGAGGTAAAATCCAAGGGTGCGGGGTACGGAGGCGGACGTTCAGTTGCTTCAATAAGGTCAGGTGGGGGGAACGTGGTGCAGGGTCCAGCATTGCAGTACTTTTAACGATGGCACGGGGCTGCTGGACGGGGGGGGGGCGGCTGGCGGAGGGCAAGGGGGTGCTGCTGCTGCACATATTTGACGCAGATAGGCCTCTTATCGCAGGCCTGCACACGTTTCAGGAGTCGGTGTTGGGGCGGGCCAAGGGTGTTTGAAGGCAGGCTCTTCTGCATACAGGGGATGTATGGGTTGAGTTATGCCAGGTAGGGTGCAGGACACCTCCTGGGGGTGGTTATTTCTATTTAGTGCAGGGTGTCTTGTTTGGGGGTGCTGCGTTTTAGGCGGTTGGGGACACAGAGGACGTTTGGGGCACTGAGTAAGAGTGAGGGACCACCATGCACGGCGCGGGGCCCGGTGGTGCTTGGCCCTCACCTGGTTGGAGCGACCTGGTGGGGGGGGGGGGGCAGGACCGGTATTGTTCCGGCAGACGGGGATGCCAGTGGGGCGCACACGGCCTCCAGACGCTGGCCTGAAGCAGTAGGGGGGTCCGCGGCAGCCTGCCCTCCATCGTGGGATCGCGCAGCTCGAACTTTGCACCTTTTATGGAATTTTTTCTGTACTATGACCAGTGTGTGAAAGTTGACATGCGGCTTGGAAGTCTGCTGATGATTGAGGGGTTGTGGACATGGATGTGGGGGTATGCCATGAGAGTAGTGAGTGGGTTGGTGGAGTGCAACATGCGGTGCATATGAGGTGGTTGAGCAGTGTTGCTCGGGGGGGGGGGGTTTCCAGTAATTAGTTTATTTTGTGTTGCTCCAGGAGACAGATACGGTTACCGGCGGGTACGGGGGACGACGACAGCGGGTATATCAGCGACTGGACAGGAGCAGGAGGTCCTGGATGGAATCTCAGGTACGGGTCTATGGTTGAGGGCAAAGTGGGGAGCTGCAGGGGTTTTCGGCTGGTTGGCTGGGGTGCATTGGAAGGTGGTGCAAAGGGATGCAGGTGCTGCTGCGGCAGGCTGCTGGGGTACTGTTTAGGGTCAAGTGATGGGTAGGCATGGGACCGGACTGGGGACTGACGGAGCACACAAGTTGCGGGATTGGAAGGTTGGGTACCGGTGTTTGAGCATGGTTGAAATTCTCTGCCAGGGGTGCCGGGGCATTCTCAGACCGTGAGGAGCGCTTGAGGGCCTGAGGGGCCGACTGCCCCACAAACGGTAATGGGTGGTATAAGGGGTATCTGTTCTGGGTTTTCTCTTTGGGTGTCGTCCGGCTGGGGTTGACTTGCACGGGAGGAATTGGGCAATCCATTTGACGGGCGGGGATCCAAAGGGCTGGGAAGCCTGTCTCTGTGATTCGAGGCTATGGGTCCATGGCACTCAGTGTCGTAGGGAGATGAGCCGGGTGTCCGGCGCAGGGGTAGGTTTCTTCTGGAAAAGGGTTTTTTGCATAAGTCCGGGGTCGCTGGAGTGGGAGTCTGGGGCTGCGCTGGGGCGATGGACATGGATAGTTGACGCAAATGCTATGGAAGACTGCATATGAGTGGTGGGGCTTGGGGTTTGTGCTATTGGTGAGGCAGTTTCTGAGGGATATACTGTTCCCATTCAGTTCTGTACAGCTTTATATAACGGTGGCTGAACTAGTGGGTGTCAGGGTGCTCTGCACACATGCGGTGACAAATGGTGTGGCTGGGGGTGTGCAGCGAGTGGGATTTTGGGGGGCCTGGGGTGCACGTGGTTTGTAGCATGTCCGGTTTGTTAGCGGTACACAGGAGGGGGGAGTTTAGTAGGCTGGGTGTCTGGCCGGGGAATCTTTGCATGGGCGCACAGAGTGCGAGACTGGAGGGTGCATTGGGTGTACGCGACAGGGTAGGTAGGGATGGTTTTTGGGATGTGTGGTGCGGGGAACCTGCCCGCGGGGCAGTGGCGGAAAGACTCTGGTGCTGTGCTATTCTCATGAGTTACAGGGGTCCTGGAAGTGCATTCGTTTTCACCTGGAGGCGGGTTTACATTGGTCACTATTGAGCAGCGGATGAATGGGTGACCGGCATTGTTGGTGTGCCCTGGGGGGTACATAATGGGGGCACCTGAATCTAAAGCAGGGCGACTTTGGTGCCTTGAGGCGTTTTGTGGGGTTGGTTTCTCTGGGTGTCTGGATTGGGGGTGGGTTTGGTGGTTACGGTTGGAGGGCAGTTTTCACGGGCAACAAGATTGTGGTCTTAAGATTGAGGGCATAGGACTGGGGGTGTTGTGTTCCACAGGAGGAAGGTGGGGTTTTCGGATCTGCAGGTAGTTATGGGCTTTCACATGCAGGGCAGCATACAGTGGCGCATGGTTTTGGGTGTTATGGGACTGTTCTAGCATTGACAGATGGTGGGCTTGGGGGATTGGAAGGGGAGCAGCTGCAGCAGTCGGGCTGCGGGTGTCCGTCAAGGTGTTTTCTGTGTTGACGGGGGACTGGACTCTTGTCGACCGGGGCTGAGGGAATAAGGAGGCCATTCATGCAGGACTAATTATTCTTTTCTACTACAGGAGCTGGGAGTGGAGCAGGACCCCAGGTGGTCGCCTGGCGGGAGTGGCCCCCTTTGCTACTGGGGGCATGGTCTCTACGAAGAGGCGAGCTAGCCAGTTGCACAAGGGCTGAAACTTACTCTGAGGATGTGTGTTTTTTTTTCTCTGGCCTGGACGTATGATTTCGTGTTATGTGGTGGAGAGTCGCCCCAATCCGAGGTTTCAGGTGGGGAGTCAGACGTATGCTGGGATTAGTGGGGTATGGTTTACAATATGATACAGGGAAGGGGACATGGTGCAAGGAAGCGGGTACTGGAGGCAATGGGGGTTGCTGTGATGAATTGGGAGCCTCGCAGCAGAATGAGTCGAAAGGGGGGAGCTATTAACTGACGAAGGTACAAGGAGGGGAGTGGGGGATTGCGCTGGGAGGGAGGCCACCGGCATGGACCGGAGGGCGGGCTCTGGTCATGAGCGAAGTTTTGGCCTAAGTCTTGCTGAGCGGTTTACGCGGGAGGAAGGCAGAATGATGGACTGGTCGTGCAAAAAGGGGGGACACGTGCCACATACAATATTTAGGTCTCATCGAATTTTATCTGTCTACGAAGGTGGCGAGCAAGAGGGTGGATGGTCGTTCATCATGAGGGTGACATTTGGCACTAATGAGGTTTGGGCCCCAGCATCTTATCTATCAACATTGAAGGCAAGCAAAAGGGTGTGGTCGTTCCCCAATGTAGGGGCCCCTCGTACACAAAAGGGCGTTGAGCCCCTGAACCTACTGTTACATTGGTTGAATGGAAAAGGTGGATGGTCGTTCACCGCGAAGGGGGCACTTGGCACGGGAGTGATTTTGGCCAGGATCTTGTCTGTCTACACAGGATGCAATCGAGGGTGGATGGTCGTTCACCGATGGAGGGGGTGCATATCGCAAGCAGAATTGGTCCGGAATAGTATTCTGTTACGCTGCATACCAGCAAAGGGTGAATGGTCTTTCACTGTGAGGGAGGCACTTGTACAAATGTAGTTTCGGTCACATTGAATTCGCTATGTTCACAGTGAAGGCGGGCAAAAGGTGGATGGTCGTTCACCGTGAAGGGGTTACTTGGCACTAACAAGGTTTTGGCCTGGGAACACCTTTTGTTTATGCTGGACGCCAGTGAAGGGTGGATGGTCATTCACCAGCCAAGGAGGCACTGGTTGCGAGCACAGTTGGCACGAGAATGGTTCTTATCGGTGTGCTCTGGGTGCAGTAAGAGGTGGTGGATAGGTCATTCACCACGGGGGGCACCTTTCACAGACGAGAGGTGGTTTGCAATATGTGATGTGGTCACACGGGGGATGGTTGTTCAACGCATTGGGGGGCACTGTCCCGGCCATGGTTGGCATGATGCAATGTGCTTGGTTAATGGGAGTACTGCACAGGTGGTGGATGGTCGTTCACCAGACGGGGGGGGCCTGCTGTCATGACATGGTTTGGCCCGGCAAAGGTTTGGTTACACAGGGTACATGCGAAGTGGCGTGGTCTGTCACGGAGAAGGGGGCACTCCAGACATGGGATTGCATTGGATACGTTATTTGTTTGCGCAAGACGCATGGGGAAGTGGTGGCTGGTCGGCCACTGGGCGCCGCAAGGTTGCGGACGCATTCACGGCACAGGCACTTGGGGTTTCAAGTGCTGCGGGAAACGTTGGCACCTTTCACGACGGACGGGTGTCCCATCAACAGTGAAGTATATAGTACGTGCTTTAGGGTGATGGATTGGTCTTCCACGGGGTGGCGCGGGGTCGGCGCGCACTAGGCGAAAGGTGCCTGGGGGTGGGGCAGTGAACCGCCCTCCGGGGGTTCCCTGGTTGGCGGTACTTTGGAGGGGTGGTGAGTCACATAAGGGCGATCCACCCCTCGAGGGGGAGAACGGTACACGGGTGACTGATAGCGGGGCGTGGGAGGCAATGAAGGAAATTCAACAGAGGATGCTCGGAGGGCAAGTGAAGGTGAGAATGGGGAGAGGAAGGAGGTCACCGAGTGAATGGGGAAGAGTGAAACAGGTGAGATGGTTTTGAGAAGGAGGAATGGAGAATGAGTCGGCATGGGGTGGGGAAAGTAAAGTTATTGCATTTATGTACTATGTAATAAAGTCTAAAGGAGTGCAACCTTGTCCTAATAAATGGCCTTTTACGCTTCAAGTAACAGCGTGGAGTGTGGTTCTTGCGCGATGCGGGCCCCAGGGGAAGCAAGGTCGCAGACCAGTCTTCCCCTGGGGATTTCGCGCAGACCGGAAGGACAAGGTGTGGGGGTGGGATTAGAAGGGCAAGGGGTGGGGATTTGGGAGGGTTTAAAAGGTGTTGGAAGAGGAGGTTCAGCCTCTTCCGAACACCAAGCACCACCGGGGGGACTTTAGAAGAATTTTGTCCACCCACCCACCCTACAGGTTTTAAGGGATGGGATTGGGTGTGGTTTGGGCCTGAGTGTGCCAGTTTAGAGCAGGTTGCAGGGCAGAGGCGTGGCGGTACTTTGGAGGGGTGGTGAGTCACATACGGGCGATCCACCCCTCGAGGGGGAGAACGGTACACGGGTGACTGATAGCGGGGCGCGGGAGGCAATGAAGGAAATTCAACAGAGGATGCTCGGAGGGCAAGTGAAGGTGAGAATGGGGAGAGGAAGGAGGTCACCGAGTGAATGGGGAAGAGTCAAACAGGTGAGATGGTTTTGAGAAGGGGGAATGGAGAATGAGTCGGCATGGGGTGGGGAAAGTAAAGTTATTGCATTTATGTACTATGTAATAAAGTCTAAAGGAGTGCAACCTTGTCCTAATAAATGGCCTTTTACGCTTCAAGTAACAGCGTGGAGTGTGGTTCTTGCGCTATGTCATACATTCACCCCAGTACAGCGATCTGGGCCTAAATCCATCGTTTTTTTACACTCCACACCACCCTAGTTCAGATATGGCCATATGCAAATCAGTCTGACCCTGTGCCTCATGGTAACAGATCAGCCCGAACTGCCAAGCCATGCCTTCCCTGGACCCGAAACAAGCTTTGTCTGACCTGGGGTGGTGTGGAGTGCAAAAAACGGTGGATTTAGGCCCAGATCTCTGTACTGGGGTGAAAATGTATGACATTGTTCTGCATTCTGTCCATCAACTGTGGTTTTTGGGAAAGAAACCAAGCATGGTGGATTGAGCCTGGATGGGGTTTGGGGCCACTCTGGGACACAGGGATCAGCCTCTGAGCTCTTGGTGGCCATGCATGAATGGAGCAGGGAGTAGGAGGGGACAGAGTCAGAGGGGGGGAGCCGGGTCCCTAGAGGGGGGCCAGGGTCGAGAGAGGATGACCGAGGAGGTGTACCTACTGTTTGGTGGGGATGCCATCGTAGGACAGGATCAGTAGTCCTGGGTTCCGGAGGAACATTAGGAGGGGGAGAGAGGGCAAGGGGTGCCAGCACACCAGTTATAACCTCTCTTTTATAGGTGGCAAAGCATAGTAGTTTTCCAGACTCAGGAGAGCTTGGCATGGCTCACTGACACTGAGGTGAAGAGAAGGCTGGGCCCAGAGTGGTTCACTGGTTGTCTGCTGGGGATCCTGTCACAGCTAGCAGAACTAACTCCAGGACAACCTCATTGGCTCCATCAGCAGGTTTGGGATTGGGATGTACAGATCTTCTCAGTTGTTGCCGGAGATCTGGGCTTCAGTTTATGCGAGCAGGGTCGCTGGTGAACGGAGGAGTGTCTAGCACTGTGGAAGGCGGGAGGAAGAAGCATTGCATTCCTGGAACTCTTGCCATTAGTGGTTACGATTACCTTGTGAGGAGCAGAGTTGGCGCGCCGGAGGGTGCTGTTCCGGGTAGACAACAAGGATGTCGTACAGGTAGTAAGCAGACAGTTGGCAAGACATGCACAGGTGATGTAATTCTTGCATGTTTTTGTGTTGAACTGCCTGCAGCAGAATATCTCTTTCAAGGCGCGGCATGTGCCTGGGGTAGACAGTGAAATTACGGGTACTTTGTCTCTTCTTCAGTGGAAAAGATGCTGTGGGCTGGTCAAGGACGCAGCCAGATGCAAGATGCTCAAAACAGTGGAGTTGTTGTCAGTAGGCAAAACAGGACGGTACAAATGGTTGGGGGGTCCTTAGCCTAATCAACAGGGAAAGCTTATGGTCGGGCATGTATGTATGTATGTATGTATTTATTTTTATAAAGCGCACATATCACCGGTAGGTCTCACAGCGCTGGCAGAGGATATGAGTCATGCGAGAGAGAGGAGTTGTTATGCTGGTGCCTTGAATAGTAGAGTTTTGAGATCTTTTCGGAAGATTTTGTGATTTTGATTGGATCTTAAGGCCATAGGCAGGGAGTTCCATGCCGTGGGGCCCACCTTCGAGAAACTCCTGTCTCCATTTCTGACAGTGCGGACTCTTGGTGTCTTTAGGAGATATTTATTTGAAGATCGTAATGTTCTTTCCGGGCAATATTCCTGAAGTTTATTTTTTAAATATTTCGGGCCTTGTCCATTCAAAGATTTGTGCACTAGGCAACAGATCTTGAATCTTATGCGCTTTCGGACTGGAAGCCAGTGCAGTTTCTTGAGGCAAGGGGCAGAGGGGGTGCGTGGGGGTAGGTCAAGGGTCAGTCTGGCTGCTGCGTTCTGAAGTGTCTGCAATTTACTTAGTGTGCCCTCGTTTGCGTCCGCAAGGAGAGCGTTACCATAGTCAAGGCGGCTGGTAATTAAGCCTTGAATCAGTGGTTTACGATAGGACAAGGGCAGCCATTTGAATATTTTCCTCAGGCTCCTCATGAGGCCTATACAAGTATGTACTAATTTGTTCGTATGGGGGACCATGGACAGCTTGTCATCGAGGATGAAGCCCAGGTTCCGAACAGTGTCTTTTGGAGATGGGCAGGGTCCAAGTTCCGGTGGCCACCATTCTTGGGACCAGATGGATTTGGCCGCTCCGAAAAGCATTATTTCGGATTTGCCTGCGTTTAGCATTAGAAAGTTGTTGGTCATCCAGCTTTTTATTTCTAGCATACAATTCCTGAATCTCACTTTGGTCGCTGCTAGGTCAGAGCCAAGGGTTATAATTATTTGGGTATCATCGGCATACGACAAAGTGTCGAAGCCGAAGTCCCTAATTATTTTGGCCAATGGTGATACGTAGACGTTGAATAAGGTTGGGCTTAATATTGAGCCCTGGGGCACTCCCTTGTCGTTATCTATGGCATCTGATGAAAAAGGTCCTGATTTGACCCTAGAGCTACGGTCTGTGAGATAGCTCTGGATCCAGCCCAGGGCTTGGCCCTCGACACCTATCTCCGCCAGCCGTCTTAATAAAACTCTGTGGGAGATGGTGTCGAAGGCCGCCGAAAGGTCTAGCAGGATGAGAACAGCCGACTGTTTGGAGTCTAGTGCCTGCCGGATATTATCAACCACCTCTATCAGTGTGGTCTCAGTGCTATGGTCAGAGTTTTTGGCATCAGGGGCGCAGCGCAGGAGGCAAGATGGGACAGGACAGATGATGGGGTTCAATTTATATTGGATTTGATGGAGAAGGGCCTGCCGAGGGTGACAATTGCAGGGAAAATTGTGGGTGTTGACTTTATGGGTAAGTTGTTTTGGGGCTATGCCCCATCAGCCGGGTAACAGGAACAACGTTGCACAAGACCTGGAAAAGGGAGCAAGGTAATCTGAGGAGGCCCCACAGACCCATATCCTGGAACCTATTCTGCCAGGTGCTAAGGCAATTGCCGATATTTTGCAGGGGAGATGATGAGGTTGGTTGCAGGGGAGGAGTAATGTAGGAGAATGATATGAGGAGAGAGAGTAGGCTGGTGATTTGGCTGTCCAGCGCCAAAACTGATCACATGAGAGCACATGAAAAACATGTGATGCTGCAGGCACTTCCGGGGCCAGGCCAATGTCCAGTCGTGTGGGGCGACGGTGAGAACTTTCCAGCTCCTCTCTGTGTTGCAACAGGCGGTCGCAGCTTTGGGCACCCCCAGTTATATATGGGGAACACTCTTTCAGAATTGGAGCTGCGACTAAGGTGGCAATTGCGGCTGGGCATGGGAAGACATCATGAGGCTGGGGTGCTGGTCAGCACAACAGGGCTTTCTGTGTAAATATTTAGTGTTCTCGTTGTTTCAGGTGGTGGAGGATGTGTCCATCTGAGTAGTAGGACGTTCCTTCATCAAATGGACGGAGTGCCAGGTGGCTCAGAGAGGCAATAGGGCCTTGAGATTTGACCAGCGCTTGTTTCTCATTACTTTGCGGGGTAAAGGGGGCATGAGGTGGCATGAGCTGATTAGGTGTTTAAATGTTAAGCTGGTGGGATGGAGATGCCTGGACGTATTGGTCATCCATTTGTGAGAGAATGATCTGGTGCTAAAGATAGGGGTTGTTTTGAAGAGGTCTATGAAACATGACTTGAGGCAGTTGAAGGCACTGTGGCCCAGATGCAGTGGACAGGGCATGCAGGAAGATTAATAGGGAGAAGGCTTTGGTTTTGGCTGCATTTGCCACTCTGATATGAACATGTTAAATTTTTTTCATAGCAATGGGGTTCACCTTTCTTGGATGGGAATGGAATTGTACCTTTTGAGTTGAAGGAGGTTGTGGCGTGGTACCTGATCATCTGTAGATAAGTGGGGAAACCTGGAAAGGTCAACTACGGGGGGTAGAAAAAGTCAGTAGACAGCCTTTTTCGTGGTGGCGGTGGCCTGGAAAGATTTCCAGGACGTTACCGAGCTTGGAGTGGCTTTGCCATTGGGGAAACAATGGGAAAGGGAGGGTAGCCAGGAATTCTAGGTTAAGAAGTTCAGCTCCTTGGAGTTTAATACTTACACATAGGCTGGAAGGAAAACGTTAAGGTTGAAAATGTTGAAAATGTTGAAAAGCTCTTCAGTAGCAATGAGATACTTGCGGAGTGGGGTATTGTGTGTGGGACAGTAGGAGTGGGGGTAAGAGATTAAATAGTTAATTGGTTGTTTAGCGAGGTGGTAATTTTGAAAGGCAGTTTGCTAGGAATAAGCTGGTAATGTGCATCTGGTTTAATAAAGTGGCCTTTTTTCAGACTTTACAAGATGGCCAGTGGTTTGTACTGCACCCCTATCTCTCAAAAGTCTGGCAGAGATCAGGTGTTAACTTAGCGCTCCCAGCACTTGCTTTAAGTGTTACGGTCCAGTGTCTTAAATTAGCACTTGCACTGCTCACTTTAAGAGGTAAGGCCCACTTTAATGCAGTCGCAGCCGGCATGACGAGCGGGTTGGGAGTTCACACAGAGGCTCGCAGCGGTAGGGTATTTAAAAATAAATAAAAACCTTACCTAACTGGGTCCTGAGCCGCCTCTGCTCCTGGCCCGGTCCCACTTTTTCCTGCTGCACCTACTTTCCTGCTCTCCTGCCTCTGACAGGAACAGGAAGAAGGCAGCCTCCATTCCCTCCCCTAAGCCAATCAAAACGCTGCAATGGCAGCGTTGTGATTGGTGAGGACGGCGCCCAGCCTGGCACCTATGGGGAGGCCATTTTCTCTATGTAGGCTGCATGCAGCCTACATAGAGAAAATACAGAGTGCGCATGACTTGTTTGGCCGGCCCCAGAGGGCTGACCAAACATTCAGGGCCCACAGAACTGGGCAAGCCAATCCTCCTTGACCCACCCTGCCCAGCGGCCCGCCCCAACCAGGCATACCCTTCTACATACTCCACTCTGACCCACCCACTCGCCCGGCCCCAAGCAGGCATAGCCTTTGGCTTTCTCGCAAGTTGAGAAGCAGAAACATAAAATGGTATTTAGAATACCATTTTATGTTTCTGCTTCTCGCACTGTGAGAAAGCAGTGGGGAGATGCTGCTCCGCCCTAAAGGAGAAGCCAACCCTGCTTTAATGCCTCTCAATTTCTTCTGTAAAGCACAAGATTTTCGGCTCATGGGAGCAATGTAGCAGCGCTGCAGGGATGTTGAGCATACACTTGCAAAATATTTTTGCAGTTTTGTTGCCTGCATTACACAGGCTGATACAACTGCTGTTTTTTGGTGTGTTTTGTCTGTTTATGGGGTTATGACCCAAAATGTGGGATGGACATGAAATTCTACTGTAATCTTGTATGATTGACCCGTACCAGTGGTAGCAACAAGATGCAGCCTTCTATAAGACCTAAAACCCAAGTCGCAGTCAGAACAGCCACTTTTAAACAGGAGAAAATCTTTTAGAAATATTGCACCGATGCAAAAAAATATAGGGAATCTTCTGGCAGGAGTTTTAGGGATTGTGTGAAAAGGAATTCGCATATGTAATAGGCACTCGTGGCACGAACATATTTCACATTTTCAGGTTGCTTAAATGTTGGCATGCGCAAAAATACTCTTTTACGATTTTTAACTTAAAAGATGAGGACTGTGTTTGTGGCAAAATCAGTTTTCTTATTTTAAGGATAGGTAAAGGAAAGGTAAATAGATTTTGAAGCAAAAATAAGGGCATTGCACGGAATTTCAGTTTAAAATGGTGGCACGCTGGTTTTTGCATCGGTGCACAGTTTCTGTAATGCGACCCAAGAACTATTGTTTCTTTGATGATTGACCTGTCGCCTTCAGTAACACCATCGTTGTCAGGTATATGTAGTTGTTAGCCTGTAACTCTCTATTATTCAACAAAGGAGACTACCACCACCATGTGGTGAGATTGATGACTGCGTTTTAAGGTATTGCAAGACAATGTAAGCAAAGAATATTGGACGTGGCAAAAATGGAGACAACTTCTTGTGAACTACGGCCAAAAGCTCGAGTGACCCCACTAAAACCAGAGTATTTCTAAAATGTAAAACTAAACAAACAAGTGAGTTACCTTGCAGTCAACAGGGTCATGATTTCAATGGTGTAGCAGGCCAAAAGTTGTCATAACTCCACTAAACACCAACTATTGCTATATTTTACCACTGAACAGTTAGTCACAAGTTCATTTATCTTTCAAAACTAGGGTCATAATTTGAATGGTGCAGCAGGGTCAGTGGCACCAGGCCAAAAATTTGTTAGAACTACTCTTAACACCTTATATTGCTATATTTTACTACCAAACAGGCAGTCACAATTGCAGTTACCTTGCAATTGAAAGGGGCTTGACTTAAATGGTGCAGCAGGTGCAGTGGCATCGGGCCAAAAGTTGTCAGAGCCCTACTAAAAACCAAATATTGCTATATTTTACTACTAAACAGGCAGTCACAAGTGCAGTTTTCTTGCAGGCAACAGTGTCATTATTTGACTGGTGCCGAGGGTGCAGTGACAGTGGGTCCAAAAGTTGTCAGAACTCCTCCAAACACCCAATATTACTATATTTTACAACTAACCAGGCAGTCATAAGTGCAGTTACCTAGCAAGCACTAGGGTCATGATTTCACTAGTGCAGCAGGTGCAGTGGCACCGGGACCAAAAGCTCCAGGCACCCCATTAAACACCTTATATCGCTATATTTTATTCCTAAACAGGCAACCAAAAGTGCAGTTACCTTGCAGACAACAGGGTCCAATAGTTGTCATAACTCCTCTAAACACATAATATTGCTATATTAGAATGCTTAACAGGCAGTCGCACTTGCAGTTTTCTTGAAGTTAAAAGGGACTTGATTTGAATGGTGCAGCAGGTGCAGTTGCTCTGCAGACAATAGCTCTAAGGACCCCACTAAACCCAGATTATTGCTAAATTCTATTACTAAACAAAACAGTCACTGGGGGCGTGGCTACGCTGTGTAGCGTGATGGCAGCAGCCTAGAGTCGCTCACTCCAAACCAGCTCTCCCCCGTATATCCGCAACACTAATCCGGTACTTGAGAAGGGAAATCGCAATCAGAAAGAGCCCAGAGACCAACCCAGAAAGAACAGAGTCAAACAGCCGCCCACAGCCGGAGAGGCGTACTCCGTCATTTGCGGCCTGCATCGGGCGCCCCATGCCGGGACCTAGAGTGGTGATGGAGGCCGTGAACGTTCTTACGCAACACGGCGAGCCTGGGTGCACAGCAAAAGAGGACTCACCTACCGCACCGGAAAGAGAAGTTTCTGAGACCGTCAGCATGTCAGTGCGGAGGTGGCCCTGTCGATGGAGCAACTGTGAGGCAAGGAATGCCCGGAGAAGGTTTTCAACGACCAGCAACCAACTCGTGTCCACACGGAAGACAGCCTGTGTGGTGGGGCAGTGTCTCTGGGGAAGGCTGGCAGAGTGGCAGGGACGGAGCCACGAGTAGAGCCCAACCAGCACCAATCTGGCATATGAGCGGTAAGGGGGTCTGTGGAACACCGCTACAGTACTCAACCCTTCAGCATGAACTGGGAGAGGTGGTAGGGAGGGGCAAGGTGATAGTGCTGGGGCTGGGGTATGGCTCCTCCCGCCTCTTCCCACCCTTTTTTCTGCCATCTCTGCTTATACCTCCATCAAGGCAAATTTATTTTATTTATTTATTTAATTTGTATAGCGCGTTATAACCACCCGGGTCTCTAAGCGCTGTTTGTCCAGATTACGTAGTGGGGTTCAGTATTTACTTGATCTTAACACAACGCCTAGAGGCTGCTCCATGCTTGCTTGAACAGTACAGTTTTTAACTTTTTTCTAAAGGACAACAGATTGCATTCCTTCCTTAGTTCTGGGGCCAGTTTGTTCCACAAAACTGGGAGTGTGTTGGAGAAAGCACGTCCCCCCACCGTGGCCAGTTTAAAACGGGATTGGGACAAGAGGGTAGCGTCCGACGAGCGCAAAGTCCTGCTCGGTGTATATGGGGATAGGCGGGATTTCAAGTATCTTGGTGCATTACCATACAGCGCCTTGTGTACGATACACAGTCCTTTGAATACAACCCTCTGCCGAATCGGGAGCCAATGTAGCTCCTGCATCAGAGGGGAAGAGTGGGCAGTCCTAGGTTTCTTGTAAATCAGCCGGGCTGCGTCATTCATAACCCCCTGTAGCTTATCCAGCAGCCGCTGGGGTAGACCGATATACAGGGAGTTTCCGTAGTCCAGCCTAGCCAGGATTGTGGCTGAGACCACGTGTCTCAAGGTGGAAAATGAGAGTAGTGCAGAGATCTTCCTTAATTGTCACATCAGGCCTATACAGGTACCCACTACCGTGGTGACTTGTTTTTTCATGGAGAGTTTATCATCCACGTACAGGCCCAGACTTTTGACTGCAGTCGCCGGTTCCGGTGGCACACCCAGCTCCACAGGCCAGAATTTCTCGCTCCAGGGGTTGCCCGTGATGGAAATAGGCAACACTTCCGTCTTGTCTGGGTTGATTTTTAAGGAGTTATCGGACATCCAATTAACCGTGGCTTTGAGTATGTCCTGCAACCTGGTAGACGCTCCCGGGCCATCATCCAGCCGGATGATTATCTGGGTGTCATCGGCGTAGTTGTATACTAGGCAGTCCATCCTATTCAGGAGTGCAATTAATGGCTGCAAGTAAATATTAAAGAGTAGGGGTGACAGGGCAGAACCCTGTGGAATCCCACAAGTGATGGGAGCAGAGGTGGAAAGGAAGTCTCCCAACTGTACTCTTTGTGTCCTGCCCTGCAGGAACGATGTAAGCCATGCATGTGCTGTACCCCTGATACCAAAAGACCTCAACCGCGACAATAGTTGTTCATGACACACGGTATCAAAGGCCGCGGAAAGATCCAGTAGTACCAGGGCGCTCGGTGTTTTTATATCAGCTCGACTCCTCAATTCATCCAGGATTGATAGCATGCCTAATTCCGTGCTATGGTTGGCACGGAACCCTGCCTGATTGGGCTCCAGCAGGTTATTGCTCCCTAGATGTCCTGAGAGCAATGCCAGCACATGCTGCTCAATCACCTTAGCCAAAAAAGGCAACTGGGAGATGGGTCGGAAGTTCTTCAAACACTTCGTGTCCGATCCAGGTTTTTTTAGTAGAGGAATCAGGCGAGCCTCTTTGAAAGCTAGAGGGACCTGTCCTGTGTGAAGGGAAGTGTTCAACAAATGCAAGATTTCTTTCTCAGTACCTGGCAGTACCAATTTGAACACATCAGGAGGGCATGGATCAGCCTGGGAGCCGGATTTGACTCGGTCCGTAATCGTAAGTAGTTCCTGTTTTGCAATTGGGGAGAACTCAGCTAACGGTATAATATCCGGCGGGGCAGTGTGGTCAGGAGGGCGAGGACAGTCGAGGGGTGTAGTTGCAGCAATTTCTCCCAGAATATCGGAGATCTTGTTCACAAAGAAGTCCTGGAACCTCTGGCAATCCTCCTGGGCGAACTCAGTGCTTTGCTCTTTGTTTATCCTGAGCTCAGCCAGGACCCGAAAGATTTCCTTCTGTGGATTTCTAGCTGCAACTATTCTTTCCTCAAAGAAAGCAGCCTTCCTAGTTTGGATGGCTAGTTTGTAAGTCGCTAAGGATGAGATATATTCTTTCTTGGCAGTGGCGTCATACTCTTTCCGCCATGCTCGTTCTTTCCCCCTCACCCCACGTTTCATATCCCGTAAGGAGTCATTATACCAAGGAGCCCCAGCTCCTCTCTCCACCTTCTTCACCCTACGAAGGGGTGCCACCAAATCAATGGCTCTCCCCAGTCTATGCTGAAGGTGTCCACAAAGGGCATCAATATTAGCGTCCTGCTCCTTTACTGAAGGAGACTCTTCCAGGAGATGCACCATTTTCTCCCCATCGAAGTTTCTCCACTTCCGGGCCATTTTCCAACCTTCCCCAGGCTTGGACAGGTGGCCGTTCAATAGAATTCTGCCCCTTATTAAAGAGTGGTCAGACCAGGCGCATGGCAAGATCTCTGTAGAACCCTGGACTGGCATAGTGGTCCAAACTAAATCAAGCACATGTCCCTTCTCGTGTGTCGATCCCTTCACCTGTTGAGTGAAGTCCAAGGAGGAAATTGCCTCCTCAATCTGAAGCGCTTGCCCCTCTTTAGGGGATTTTTCCCAATGGTAGTTGAAGTCCCCAACAACAATCATTTTGTCATATCTCGAACGCAGATCCTGAACCAATCTAATAAAGAGAACCGGGAATTCTGGCGAAGCCCAAGGCGGTCGGTATACCACCAAAAACACCACACATACCGCCCCCCGCCTGAGCTTTATCCCCATAACCTCTGCGCCCCCCAGGGTTTCGGATAGAAACCTTTCGGCGCGGAGACGGGCCTGATAGAGAAGAGCTACTCCACCTCCTTTCTTAGCTCCCTCCCTATTGAAATGGAGTGCCAGATAGTTATCTGGTAGGGCCGCCACTAAATCCGGCGCCGAACAATCATCCAGCCATGTTTCGGTAAGCGCAAGGGCATCTAGCTCCCCGTCTTCCAGTAGTGAAAAGACCTCCAACTTGTGGCCCTGCAAAGAGCACGTATTCAACAAGCCATAGTTTAAAGCGTGAACATTGGAGTCGCGCTGCCGCGCTCTTGTGCTCTTCGATGTAATCAAAAGGCCCTCCCGAGCCAACAAATGTATGCAATCCTGATCAAGGTGGGACTTACCCATGTTAAGCTCCAATAGTTCACATCTAGAGTAAGGCAAATTTGGGCCAGGGGTTCTGGCCCCGGGTCCCGGATGGTCACTGATGGGCAAAGATGGGCTCGCCTCTGGCGAGCCTCCGGCGCGCCTATGGTGCGCCCGCTGCGCGTCACCGCTGCGCGTCATCATGGGGGCGTTTAAATAGCACCCAATCGTGCTATGTCTGCAGCAACAGCTAGAACGCCAACAAAGATGGCGTCCCTTGCCGGCACTTCCCCTCCCAAGATGGCGCCTAACCCCCAGTCCAGCTAACGGGCCGCCGAACAGCGGTGCAGATGACAAATTTTATGTGCAGGTATGTCCTAACAAGCCCACTAATCGCAACAAATCCAAAATGAAGTTTTCCCTTTAAAACGCGCAAATAAAAGCGCACAAGACCGCGCTTCAAGCGCCGAGCATGTGACACAGTTAAAAATTAAGTTCCAGGTCCACAAATTGAATTAAGTATACACAAATAAGTGGCAGTTATTAGAATTTATAAATCAGCAAGCGCAGCAGCAGAGTGTCAAAACAAATGCCTCGCCTACACTGACGCTTACCTGAACAGAGCGAGCGCCTGCTCTGATCGACTTAAATAGCACCCAATCGTGCTATGTCTGCAGCAACAGCTAGAACGCCAACAAAGATGGCGTCCCTTGCCGGCACGTCCCCTCCCAAGATGGCGCCTAACCCCCAGTCCAGCTAACGGGCCGCCGAACAGCGGTGCAGATGACAAATTTTATGTGCAGGTATGTCCTAACAAGCCCACTAATCGCAACAAATCCAAAATGAAGTTTTCCCTTTAAAACGCGCAAATAAAAGCGCACAAGACCGCGCTTCAAGCGCCGAGCATGTGACACAGTTAAAAATTAAGTTCCAGGTCCACAAATTGAATTAAGTATACACAAATAAGTGGCAGTTATTAGAATTTATAAATCAGCAAGCGCAGCAGCAGAGTGTCAAAACAAATGCCTCGCCTACACTGACGCTTACCTGAACAGAGCGAGCGCCTGCTCTGATCGACTTAAATAGCACCCAATCGTGCTATGTCTGCAGCAACAGCTAGAACGCCAACAAAGATGGCGTCCCTTGCCGGCACTTCCCCTCCTAAGATGGCGCCTAACCCCCAGTCCAGCTAACGGGCCGCCGAACAGCGGTGCAGATGACAAATTTTATGTGCAGGTATGTCCTAACAAGCCCAATAATCGCAACAAATCCAAAATGAAGTTTTCCCTTTAAAACGCGCAAATAAAAGCGCACAAGACCGCGCTTCAAGCGCCGAGCATGTGACACAGTTAAAAATTAAGTTCCAGGTCCACAAATTGAATTAAGTATACACAAATAAGTGGCAGTTATTAGAATTTATAAATCAGCAAGCGCAGCAGCAGAGTGTCAAAACAAATGCCTCGCCTACACTGACGCTTACCTGAACAGCGAAAAAAGTGACGGTGGACTCCCTTCCACATTGACGGTACCCAACGGAGTAGGACAGAGCTCGCAGATGCTGAGAGGCCATCGAGGGAGATCGGAGCTCCATTGAGTGGATCAGACATGGAACCATCGGCGGTGTGAGACCATACTGCTAAAGTACTGCACTGTGAGTACCCATACCCGGAGGAACAACATACGCATACTGGGAGGTGCCGGAAAGAGCAGCGGGGCAGACACCAGACCTCTTCGTGGAGGATCTTATCCTGAAACATCTGCTGCCTAAAGGCCTCAGCAAATTCTTTGTCACAAAAAGGTTGCACAGGGTCCCGGGGGTTGTCTGAAGCCAGGGGCTCCCCCCTGCCAGATGCTAGCGAGAGTGTTGAATTTCAGAGATAGAGATGTGATCCTCCAGAATGCCAGAACGGCCCACTCCGCTACGAAAACACCGAAATAACCTTTTTCCAGACTTTACGCTAATGGTACAGAGGCAAAGGAGAACCTTTCTGATGGTTAAAAAGAAACTCAGAGAGAGAGGGTTTAAATATGCAATGCTTTTCCCCGCATGACTTCGTGTGGAGGCTGAGAGATGGGCCTGGTTCTTCGAACAACCGGAAGCGGCTTCCGAATGGCTTGAGAGCCGCACAGACCAAGACTATATCCACTGTGGCCATGGCGAGAGGTTGGACACCCAGCTGAAGGGGTGAGGGGGTCTGAGAAGTAGATGGGTCCTCTTTTGACCAAACTGAGTCCTTAACTGTGTTAGGACAGGTACCTGGGACCTATAATTGCCTAGATCTGATGAGGGTCCTTGCTCAGTAACCCAAACTCAGGCCAGTGGGTTTTGACTCTTCTTGGGAAGTACATTGCGATGATTGGGGAGGGGGGCAGAGGGACGGAATGTAGCACCCCATATATTTCTTCTTTTAGTTCACTACCTGGGCGACAGGCACTCTGTAAAGTTTTAAATGGGCAGTTCCATGCCCAGAGTGCAGGGAAGAAGGGAGTGGGGTTGTTGGGTGGGGGATTGCATTTGTTCAATGTTATGGTTTTAACATCGACAAGACATATTGGCATTGATACAAAGGATGTAATAACTTATTCTAGATTCAATGAAACTCCTGTAAGGCACTGCATAGATGGGGATACAAAATGGTGGCACACGCGGGTTTCACAACTAGCTCACAAGGCGTTGGCATTATGATGAGAAACTAATTTCCCCTTGCTGTGAGCACATGGACCAACGATCGGAGCAGGTATATAGGAGTCATGGGTCTGTGGGAGCATCGCACAGTCACACTCATGTCAGTATACATACCACCTGGCCTGCAGAACACCACATTTACAGTCCTGGGCACTATTTTACTCTCGCTACCAGAAGGTCTTCTAGTGATTGGAGGCAACTTTAATTCAGTGGCCTCGGGACATTGGACTGTCATCCTCCACATGATATAGGACCTTCTTCTCAATGGCTGCCCATCTTCCTGGAGGCTCTGGGCCTAGCTGATGGGTGGAGAACATACAACCCAGAAAAAATCCAACACACATTCCACTTGGAAGTCCACCACAGCTTCTCCCATATAGACTACATCCTAGTCCCCGCTTCACAAGTTGCTCATATTCACGAAATCAGACACTTAGCCAGGAGCATATCCGACCATTCCCTGGTGTGGGTACACCTAGTCCTTATGCAAAAACAACAATTGATGGACGGAACGTTGCACAATGACAAAACATTCACCCCCAGTCACAGATCTGGGTTTAATCCATCGTTATTTTGCTCACCACACCACCCCAGTTCAGACATGGCCATATGCAAATCAGTCTTGACCCTGTGCCTCATGGGAACAGTCCAGCCCGAACTGCCAGGCCCTGTCTTCTCTGGACCGGAATCAAGCATCCTAGGACTGGTTTCTGGCTATCAGCCGTAATCAGCCAGGATAGCTTGATTCCAGTGGCATGGAGAGCACGGGACTCATGTCTAATCATACCCGTCCCGCTCGGGGTGACAAATGCAAAAACAACAACTGATAGATGGAACGTTGCACAATGGCAACACATTCACCCCCAGTCACAGATCTGGGTTTAATCCATTGTTATTTTGCTCACCACACCACCCCAGTTCAGACATGGCCATATGCAAATCAGTCTTGATCCTGTGCCTCATGGGAACAGTCCAGCCCAAACTACCAAGCCATGTATTCTCTGGACCGGAATCAAGCATCCTTGGACCGGTTTCTGGCTATCAGCCGTCATCAGCCAGGATAGCTTGATTCCAGTGGCATGGAGAGCACGGAACTCACGTCTGAGCATACCAGTCCCACTCGGGGTGACAAATGCAAAAACAACAATTGATGGACGGAACGTTGCACAATGGCAAAACATTCCCCCCCAGTCACAGATCTGGGTTTAATCCATCATTATTTTGCTCACCACACCACCCCAGTTCAGACATGGCCATATGCAAATCAGTCTTGACCCTGTGCCTCATGGGAACAGTCCACCCCGAACTGCCAAGCCATGTCTTCTCTGGACCGGAATCAAGCATCCTAGGACCGGTTTCTGGCTAACAGCCGTCATCAGCCAGGATAGCTTGATTCCAGTGACATGGAGAGCACGGGACTCACGTCTGAGCATACCCGTCCCACTCGGGGTGACAAATGCAAAAACAACAATTGATGGACGGAACGTTGCACAATGGCAAAACATTCACCCCCAGTCACAGATCTGGGTTTAATCCATCGTTATATTGCTCACCACACCACCCCAGTTCAGACATGGCCATATGCAAATCAGTCTTGAACCTGTGCCTCATGGGAACAGTCCACCCCGAACTGCCAAGCCATGTCTTCTCTGGACCGGAATCAAGCATCCTAGGACCGGTTTCTGGCTATCAGCCGTCATCAGCCAGGATAGCTTGATTCCAGTGGCATGGAGAGCACGGGACTCACGTCTGAGCATACCCGTCCCACTCGGGGTGACAAATGCAAAAACAACAATTGATGGACGGAACGTTGCACAATGGCAAAACATTCACCCCCAGTCACAGATCTGGGTTTAATCCATCGTTATTTTGCTCACCACACCAAACCAGTTCAGACATGGCCATATGAAAATGAGTCTTGACCCTGTGCCGCATGGGACCTGTCCACCCCGAACTGCCAAGCCATGTCTTCTCTGGACCGGAATCAAGCATCCTTGGACCGGTTTCTGGCTATCAGCCGTCATCAGCCAGGATAGCTTGATTCCAGTGGCATGGAGAGCACGGGACTCACGTCTGAGCATACCCGTCCCACTCGGGGTGACAAATGCAAAAACAACAATTGATGGACGGAACGTTGCACAATGGCAAAACATTCACCCCCAGTCACAGATCTGGGTTTAATCCATCATTATTTTGCTCACCACACCACCCCAGTTCACACATGGCCATATGCAAATCAGTCTTGACCCTGTGCCGCATGGGAACAGTCCACCCCGAACTGCCAAGCCATGTCTTCTCTGGACCAAAATCAAGCATCCTAGGACCGGTTTCTGGCTATCAGCCGTCATCAGCCAGGATAGCTTGATTCCAGTGGCATCGAGAGCACGGGACTCATGTCTGATCATACCCGTCCCACTCGGGGTTACAAATGCAAAAACAACAATTGATAGACGGAACGTTGCACAATGGCAAAACATTCACCCCGAGTCACAGATCTGGGTTTAATCCATCGCTATTTTGCTCACCACACCACCCCAGTTCAGACATGGCCATATGCAAATCAGTCTTGACCCTGTGCCTCATGGGAACAGTCCATCCCGAACTGCCAAGCCATGTCTTCTCTGGACCGGAATCAAGCATCCTAGGACCGGTTTCTGGCTATCAGCCGTCATCAGCCAGGATAGCTTGATTCCAGTGGCATGGAGAGCACGGGACTCACGTCTGAGCATACCCGTCCCACTCGGGGTGACAAATGCAAAAACAACAATTGATGGACGGAACGTTGCACAATGGCAAAACATTCACCCCCAGTCACAGATCTGGGTTTAATCCGTCATTATTTTGCTCACCACACCACCCCAGTTCAGACATGGCCATATGCAAATCAGTCTTGACCCTGTGCCGCATGGGAACAGTCCACCCCGAACTGCCAAGCCATGTCTTCTCTGGACCAGAATCAAGCATCCTAGGACCAGTTTCTGGCTATCAGCCGTCATCAGCCAGGATAGCTTGATTCCAGTGGCATCGAGAGCACGGGACTCATGTCTGATCATACCCGTCCCACTCGGGGTTACAAATGCAAAAACAACAATTGATAGACGGAACGTTGCACAATGGCAAAACATTCACCCCCAGTCACAGATCTGGGTTTAATCCATTGTTATTTTGCGCACCACACCACCCCAGTTCAGACATGGCCATATGCAAATCAGTCTTGACCCTGTGCCTCATGGGAACAGTCAATCCCGAACTGCCAAGCTATGTCTTCTCTGGACCGGAATCAAGCATCCTAGGACCGGTTTCTGGCTATCAGCCGTCATCAGCAAGGATAGCTTGGATCCAGTGGCATCGAGAGCACGGGACTCATGTCTGATCATACCCGTCCCACTCGGGGTTACAAATGCAAAAACAATTGATAGACGGAACGTTGCACAATGGCAAAACATTCACCCCCAGTCACAGATCTGGGTTTAATCCATCATTATTTTGCTCACCACACCACCCCAGTTCTGACATGGCCATATGCAAATCAGTCTTGACCCTGTGCCTCATGGGAACAGTCCAGCCCGAACTGCCAAGCCATGTCTTCTCTGGACCAGAATCAAGCATCCTAGGACCGGTTTCTGGCTATCAGCCGTCATCAGCCAGGATAGCTTGATTCCAGTGGCATCGAGAGCACGGGACTCATGTCTGATCATACCCGTCCCACTCGGGGTTACAAATGCAAAAACAACAATTGATAGACGGAACGTTGCACAATGGCAAAACATTCACCCCCAGTCACAGATCTGGGTTTAATCCATCGCTATTTTGCTCACCACACCACCCCCGTTCAGACATGGCCATATGCCAATCAGCCATGACCCTGTTCCTCATGGGAACAGTCCATCCCGAACTGCCAAGCCATGTCTTCTCTGGACCGGAATCAAGCATCCTAGGACCGGTTTCTGGCTATCAGCCGTCATCAGCCAGGATAGCTTGATTCCAGTGGCATGGAGAGCACGGGACTCACGTCTGAGCATACCCGTCCCACTCGGGGTGACAAATGCAAAAACAACAATTGATGGACGGAACGTTGCACAATGGCAAAACATTCCCCCCAGTCACAGATCTGGGTTTAATCCATCATTATTTTGCTCACCACACCACCCCAGTTCAGACATGGCCATATGCAAATCAGTCTTGACCCTGTGCTGCATGGGAACAGTCCACCCCGAACTGCCAAGCCATGTCTTCTCTGGACCAGAATCAAGCATCCTAGGACCGGTTTCTGGCTATCAGCCGTCATCAGCCAGGATAGCTTGATTCCAGTGGCATCGAGAGCACGGGACTCATGTCTGATCATACCCGTCCCACTCGGGGTTACAAATGCAAAAACAACAATTGATAGACGGAACGTTGCACAATGGCAAAACATTCACCCCCAGTCACAGATCTGGGTTTAATCCATTGTTATTTTGCGCACCACACCACCCCAGTTCAGACATGGCCATATGCAAATCAGTCTTGACCCTGTGCCTCATGGGAACAGTCCATCCCGAACTGCCAAGCCATGTCTTCTCTGGACCGGAATCAAGCATCCTAGGACTGGTTTCTGGCTATCAGCCGTCATCAGCAAGGATAGCTTGGATCCAGTGGCATCGAGAGCACGGGACTCATGTCTGATCATACCCGTCCCACTCGGGGTTACAAATGCAAAAACAATTGATAGACGGAACGTTGCACAATGGCAAAACATTCACCCCCAGTCACAGATCTGGGTTTAATCCATCATTATTTTGCTCACCACACCACCCCAGTTCTGACATGGCCATATGCAAATCAGTCTTGACCCTGTGCCTCATGGGAACAGTCCAGCCCGAACTGCCAAGCCATGTCTTCTCTGGACCGGAATCAAGCATCCTAGGACCGGTTTCTGGCTATCAGCCGTCATCAGCCAGGATAGCTTGATTCCAGTGACATGGATAGCACCGGACTCACGTCTGAGCATACCCGTCCCACTCGGGGTGACAAATGCAAAAACAACAATTGATGGACGGAACGTTGCACAATGGCAAAACATTCACCCCCAGTCACAGATCTGGGTTTAATCCATCATTATTTTGCTCACCACACCACCCCAGTTCAGACATGGCCATATGCAAATCAGTCTTGACCCTGTGCCTCATGGGGACAGTCCACCCCGAACTGCCAAGCCATGTCTTCTCTGGACCGGAATCAAGCATCCTAGGACCGGTTTCTGGCTATCAGCCGTCATCAGCCAAGATAGCTTGATTCCAGTGGCATGGAGAGCACAGGACTCACGTCTGAGCATACCCGTCCCACTCGGGGTGACAAATGCAAAAACAATAATTGATGGACGGAACGTTGCACAATGGCAAAACATTCACCCCCAGTCACAGATCTGGGTGTAATCCATCGTTATTTTGCTCACCACACCACCCCAGTTTAGACATGGCCGGGCTGAAGACGGCTGAAATGCCAGAAACCGGTCCTCGGTAGCTTGTTTCTGGTCCAGGGAAGGCATGGCTTGGCAGTTCGGGCTAGACTGTTCCCATAAGGCATAGGGTCAGACTGATTTGCATATGGCCATGTCTGAACTGGGGTGGCAGAGTGAGCTTAAGAACGGTGATTGATTAAACCCAGATCAGTTGACTGGGGGTGAGTGATTTTATTGTCAACGCTCCGTCCATCATTTCCTTTGGTTTTTCTTTGTTCGCCATAAGTTGGCAGGGTATGCTCAGACGTGAGTCCCTTGCTCACTTTGCCACTGGATTCAAGCAAGCTGGGCTGAAGAAGGCTGAAATACCAGAAACCGGTCCTCGGTAGCTTGTTTCCGGTCCAGGGAACGCATGGCTTTGCAGTTCGGGCTGGTCTGTTCCAATGAAGTACAGGGTCAGACTCATTTGTATATGGCCATGTCTGAACTGGGGTGGCAGAGTGGGCTAAAGAACGGTGATGGATTAAACCCAGATCAGTTTACTGGGGTGAGTGCTTGCATTGTCAAGGCTCTGTCCATCATTTCCTTTGGTTTTTCTTGCACCTAGTTCTTAGCCAAGCCACGATGGGGAGAATTGCCCCCATTAGTCCGTGGTATCTCCGGGATCTTGTAATCCATAAAGACCTCATCAAAGCCATAGATAATTACTTCCAGGAAAATGAGGGGACATTGGAATCCTCCCAAACCCTGTGGGAAGCCTTTAAGTCAGTAATATGGGGACAACCTTGTCCCTAATAGCTGGGCTAAAGAAAGATAGACAGAAAGAGCTCTTAGAGGCAGAGGCAGAGATCTACCAGCTAGAAGGGGAATTGGAAACCGAGATCACACCAGATAAACTACCCTTGCTACGCCTCAAACAAGATGATTACAAAGCACTGTCAACGGATAGGGCCAAAAGTCGGGGGAGGGAAAAATTGGGCAGACTGTACGATCCGGTTTGCCAGCCACTTCAGTGCTATATACACTACCGCTGCACCCTACACTGAGGATGACTCTCACTAATTATTACATGACATAACGCTCCTCTCACTGTCTGAAGAAGACCATCGATTTTTAGAAAGTGATTTGACTAAGGACGAAATAGCGCAGGCCATTAGATCGCTACACTCAGGGAAGGCTCATGGTCCCAATGGTATACCCATTGAATTGTACAAACTCAGGCCTGACAAATTAGCCCCATACTTAAAAAGCCATGTTTGATGAAAGCATTGAGCGGGGGAAATTACTAATAGACCAAAGGGTGGCTACATTGGTCACCATCCATAAGGAGGGTAAACCCAAGACCGACTGTGCCTCAAAAAGACCAATCTCTCTACTAAACGCAGAGCCCAAAATTCTAGCCAAGCTCCTTGCCACTCGCTTAGTTAAATTCATTGGGGTCTTGTTCACCCTGATCAGTCAGGCTTTATGCCACTCTGAAACACAGCACTAAACTTGCTCTGAGTACACTGCGTTTTGGCAGGAGCAGTTAAGATCCAAGAGCTAGCTATCATTGTGTCATTGGATGCGACAATGGCATTTGATATAGTTGAATTGCCATATCTCTTGGCAGTGCTGGTGTTGCAGGGATTCTGTGTTAGCACAGAACTGTGTGCAGAAAACCAGGACCTCAGTGACTTTTGGTGTACCAGAAACTCACCTCGGATGTATGACGGTACAACGCGTACCGTCACAACGCATCCCTTTACACCGCGTCCCTCACAACGCAAGTCGTTACCACGACTTGCGTTGGGGGCGTGGATTTCAAATAGGATAATTTACTATTCTAACACCAGTCCCCGTGGACCCTAGGGAAGGTGTTGGGATAGTAAATTTACTATTTTTAATCCTTTAGCGCCCTCCAGCGCAAGTCGTGGTAACGACTTGCGTTGTAATGGACGCGTAGTAAAGTCCACGCGTAGTAAAATCCGCGTGGTAAAGGAGGTTTTTTTTTTTTAAATCTCTTTATTTGCATCAGATTGGTCCATATAAGTATACAATCACATGGTGTGTAAATTACATCGAAAACTTCATTAGTAATAATACAAAATGAGCATCTGCAAGACGTGACCAATGATATGACAAATGGTGTAACACATTCTAGAAACCTCATTTTCCTTTTTCCAGTTCTGTATGTGAATCGCACACATGCAAGGTTGATGCAAAGAGATATACATAATTCAAAACACATCAAAAAGAAAAATGCCAGCGAGAGAGAGAGAGCGACAAGCAACACATCAATCATGACTAAGGCGGTAATAGCGTCTGCATAGGCAATCGTGGGATGCCGGTGTGATATATGGGTAAATGTAAGTAGAACAATCTTGTCATTCGAGGTCTAGTAAGCAAAGAAACAGGGAACCACACACCCCTTCTCCAGGCATCGTCAACAATAGAATCTGCAGTACCCCTCCACATCCCTACCACAGCGCAGAAAATAACAAAACAGTCCCGACCCAGCAAACAATGCGCCCATGCCGGGTAATCAGTATCCATCCCACCCCCTCCGGGACAATAGAACTCGCAGCCTGAGACTGTGCGGCCTGTGTTAACCTGCTGATGTATTTTCTATATGGGCTCCAGATATCTTCAGGGCGCGAGGCCGTCGGGATCTGCGCGGAGTATTCCACACTGTTAATATTGCAATGGGCCAGACTGCGGAGCCATGCTTTGGAGGTGGGAAGTCTTCTGGAACCCCAAAGTATAGCAATCTCCCGTTTCGCGAGCAAAAAGCCAATGGCAGCGAGTTTCCGCGTGGTGCGGGGAAATTCAACAACATATCCCAGCAGCGCAATCTCAGGTATGGGCCGTAGGTCACATTCTAGAATGTCGCCCAATATGCGGTGCACCTGCAGCCAGTAGTCATGTAGTTTGGGGCACGTCCAGGTAAGGTGTGCAAAGTCGGCATGTGGGGCCTTGCATTTGGGGCAGCAATGCGGCCTAGCTGGGTCGAGCTTGTGAGCAAAGGCCGGTGTGAAATACAGCCGCCGCAAAAACTTGAAATGTATTAATTTATGTCTGCTATTGACAGAGACGTCTTTGGTAGCCTGGCCGCAAGCGGACCATTGGTCATCAGTGATAGTGCCGCCCAGATCAGCCTCCCATGCCGCGCGAACCCGCACGTCCGAAGCAGGAAGAGCAGCCACACAGAGTCTGTACAGCCTAGAGACCATATGCGCACCAGTTTGGGACTGTATTAAGAAGGTCAGGGCCTCCATCTCGTCCGGAGGAAGCGGGAAAGAGGGGAACTGTGCTCGAAGCATGGATCGCAACCGGGTCAAAACAAATGAATCCATGGACGTCCGATCGGTGAATCAGTTGTCTTCCGATACCGAAAAGACGTGTCCCTCTGGGAACAAATCCCCTATTGCGGTAAGTTGGTATTTGGATAGAGTGTTACAAACCACCTTTTCAGCAGTGATAGGGAGCCAGTGGGGATTCGGCAGTGGGAGAGCTGGTGAATATAGTACGTCCCGTTGGAGCAGTCTACGCAGCTGCATCCAAGCCCAAGACGTAGTGGAGACAGTCTGAATATCTTGGGGGTCATGGGGTAAGCCCCTAGGTAGCATCGTCTGGAGGGTAATAGGCCATGCCAAGTCCGCCTCCGGCTTTAGATAAGGGATCCGAGCGTCCGGGTGGAACCAGGGGTGTGCATAAGCGCATTGAGCGACGAGATAGTAAAGATAAAAGTCAGGCACACCAAAGCCACCCCGCTCATAAGGCAGAGTCAGGACCCGCCAGGAAACTCGCGGGTTCTTGTCTCCCCACACCAACCGCAGCAGCAGCGAGCGCAGCTGAGTGAAGAAGACTTTGGTGAGCGGGATCGGTACGTTGTTAAACAAATATAGGAAATGGGGAAGCACTATCATTTTTATGATAGCGATACGTCCAGCCATCGAAAGAGGGAGGCGAAGCCAACGGGCGAGGTTATCTTCCAGAAAGTCTAACGCCCGGCCATAGTTCAGATGAACCATAGAGACTGTATCTAAATGAATATGTATACCCAGATATTTCACCGAGTCTGCATTCCACTCAAGTGGGAATGGACAGTCCCAGCGTACTGTGGAGGGCGTGAGTGGGAAAATATCAGACTTGTGCCAGTTAATACGAAGGCCAGAGTATTCCCCAAACCGGGCTACCTCCAGAAGGAGGGGTTCCAGATTGGTCTCAGGGGTCCGGACATAGAGAATGGTATCGTCCGCGTATAGGGAAATTAGAAGCGGGCCCGTGCGAAACTGGAGGCCTCGATGCATATGATTTTCCTGGAAGTGACGAACCAATGGGTCCATGGCTAGAATATACAGCAGCGGGGAAAGAGGGCACCCCTGTCGGGTTCCCCTCGAAAGCGGGAAACTATCAGAGACGGTGCCGTTAAGGCGCAGCCACGCCCTAGGGGCGGTATAGAGAAGTTCAACAGTGGCAACGAACATCGTGGGCATTCCCATTCGCCGCATGACGGACAGAAAGAAGGGCCACTCTAAAGAGTCAAACGCCTTCTCGGCGTCCAAAAACACCGCTGACGCCGGGGTGTCCGGGTCTATTCTGTGTATGACAGAAAACAGTGTCCTGAGATTAAATGAGGTGGAACGGTGGGGGACAAATCCGGACTGAGACGGAGAAATAATCTGCTCCACTAGCAACGATAACCGGATTGCGAGGACCTTGGCCAAGATTTTGTAGTCGAGATTGAGAACCGAAAGGGGCCTGTAAGAGCCAGAAAGGGAGGGGTCACGGCCAGGCTTGGGAGGTAGAACAATCACCGCCTCTCGAAGAGTGGGCGGCAAAACCCCAGCCTCCAGTGCCTCCGCGTATACCTCCATCAGGCGTGGCACCAGTTCCTCTTTGTACTCCTTGTAAAAGTCGGCCGAGAAGCCGTCAAGGCCCGGAGCCGAAGAGCCCTTCAATGGGTCAATGGCCTCAATAACATACTCGGGAGTGATAGGCACGGCCAGGAAATCCTGCATATATTTCTCCAGGTATACCATAGCTATCTCATTTATGTAGGGGCCAGGGTCATGACGATCCTCGGTCAGGGAGGAGGTGTATTGTGTTTTGTAATAAGATAGAAAGGCATCACATATGGCAGGGGTGGTCTGGTGTCGAACGCCAAAGTCATCAACTATGTCAGAGATATACGCAGCCTGACGGGGCGGGCGCAGTAGCTGTGCTAGGAGCCTACCAGGTCTGTCACCCTCTCCGTGTTGCCTAGCTGATTGTTGTGTGTGCAGATAATTCAATTCCCTGTCCGCGGCGTCTCTGAACTCCTGCAACAATCCCAACCTTTCCGCCTCTGCAGCGCCATCGGTGTCAGGGAGCGTGTCTCTGTCCAACTCGGCAATGTCATTCTCGATGCGTGTCATAGTGGCTCGGACCTCGCGTAAGGCTCCAACATGTTTTGTGATGCACACCCCTCGAATAGTGGCCTTGAAACCCTCCCATAATGTGGCCCAAGTGTCTACCGTGCCTGTGTTGAGTTCAAAATAGTCCTCTATCGCCGTACGAATGTCCTCTTTGAAGACCGGATCAGCCAACGCCCTGCCAGGGAAGCGCCACTGTCTCTCGTATCCACCCAGTCTAGGAACCAGTAGAGTCAGAATTATAGGAGAGTGGTCTGATAACGTGCCTGGGAGTGTCGAATGTGTATCCACCCAGCCAGCCACCCCCGGGGAAAGAAGCCAATAGTCGATCCTGGTGCTAGTATTGTGATACCCAGAGTGATGTGTATAAGCGGGCGAGTGAGGGTGTAGACGAGCCTCGATATAAATAAGGGGGTAGTGTGCGCACATGTCTGCCAGCACTGCGCGAGAGCGAGGTTTGCAGTCTGGGGATGTAGACATGCTGTCCCTTGACGGGTCCATCAACAAGTTAAAATCCCCACCCATCACCAACACATCAGTGTCAATGCGTAGCAAAACGTCATGGAGACCTTGGAATAAGGCGGGGGAATCAGTATTGGGACCATACACCCCAACAAAGGTATCTTGAAGCCAAGAAGCACCCCAGTAATGACCACATATCTACCCTCCTCATCAAGTACGCTGTCCGAGAACACAAAGGGGACCCGCCTGTGTACCAAAATTGCCACCCCTAGCGCATATCTACTGTAGTTAGAGAAATACCTATGTGCGCCCCAGCCTAAGGCAACCGAGGTGGAATCAGTCCGTCCCGTGTGTCTCCTGGAGGAACAACACATCAACCCTGTGTCGCGCTGCATAATTTAGGACCTGTCTCCTCTTCCTAGTGTCACTTAGACCCCGAACATTCCATGACATCAGAGTCAGTCTGGAAGGACCGGACTTTTGACCTATCCTAGCCATTCAAAACCACACAAAGCATAGGTAAACAAGCGTGTGTGCATCCGTCGCCACCCTCCCGCAAAATAGGCATCTCTCAAAATGAAAAACAGTGCATTTTCATGAACATTAGAACTGTTGAATGAAACAATCCCCCCAACCCACCCACCACCCAGCCTCTCGTTAGACCCCAGGAGGCATCTCCCAACCCAAAGAACAATACCAATATTAGCAAACAAGAGCAATTGGCCAACACAATTCTCGAAAAAGAAAAGCAATCTTAGGAAAAGGCACCAAACGGCCCGTGCCATGGGGGGAGGCAACGCTCCGCCATGCGGGCGTCCCAGCCGGGCCGACATTCAAATCGTATCGACTATAAGAACACTGCAATAAGATCTACGTTCTTACCTGCATAATACTAAAGTGAGCGGCCTAGAGGAAAAGAGATATGAGTCAGCCCTGCCCGCTCTCAGCAAAAAGGTCAGCACTAGCTTGTGAGTCTATGTGCGGTGGGGACTGCTGTGCCTCGCCCGAGGCCCGCGGAGACCCTTTGTTTTTATAGGCTTGGCAGAATTCTTGTGCCTCAGTGGGGGAGTCAAATATGCGGAACCTGCCGTCCACGTCCACTCTCAATCTGGCAGGGTACAGCATTCAGTAGCGCAAACCCAATTTACGCAGCGAGGCCATGACACCAGCGTATTTTCGGCGGGCATCCTGCACCATCACTGTGAAGTCTGGAAAAAAAGATAACACTCCACCTTGCCATTTCACTTCGCCCGCTTCCCGAGCAGCTTTCAGAGCAGCGTCCCAGTCCCTAAAGTTCATGAGTCTGGCAATGATGGGTCGGGGTGGCATCCCCGGGCGGGGCCGAGGCCCCAAGGATCTGTGCGCTCGTTCCACCACGAAGCCAGCTATGAAAGTGTCCCTGCTGAATAACTCAATCAGGAGATGTTCCACAAATGATTCAAAGCGGCCGGTGGCCGTCGTCTCCGCCACACCAATTATGCGAATGTTATTGCGCCTACTGCGCGCTTCCAAATCCTCGTTCTTTATAGCCACATCCTTAAGGATCTTCTCCACTCGTTCCAGCCTTTTCAGCGTGGATGCAGCGCCATCTTCCAAATCTGAGACTTGGGATTCAGCAACATTCAGGCGCCTATCATGTGTTTGGATTTTCGCGCCCATATCAGCCATTTTCTGATCAAGGGTGTCAAAGCGGGAATCCAGGGCTTTGAACCCCGCTCGCATTTCACCCAGCATTTCAGCCACCATACCAGCAGTATCTCCCGATGGCGCAGGGCCTACAGATGCCGCGGGCTGGTCAGGCGGGCCCTCAGCCGCGCGGAGGGGAGTCTTTTCAAAACTAAGTTTCTTCTGCGTAGGATCTCTCTTCCCCATGGTGGAAGGCAGGCCTACACAATGTGTGGCTGGTCGTGAAGGTGAAAGGCCGATAAAGGCACACACGTTGCGAGCAAAGCCGGGGACAGGCGTGTGTCGAGAGTGTAATTCAGTGGTGGGGGCGAAGGTGTAGTGCCCCCACCCGACGGAGAGATGCGGGGCCGCCTAAAAGACCCCCGAGAGCTCCCTCCGGTGCACCCCCCGTCACCCCCCAAGCACACCCAGGATCAACCGTCCGCCACCCCCGCCCGTCACCACGTAACCCGGGCAGGCCCAAAAATCGAGGCCCCTGCTCCCGAGGCCGGACCAGGCCTCAAGTGCCGGACCCGCTCCGGGGGCCGAAACTCCCACCAAATGAGCCCACCGGGGACAAGCAACGGACCGGGGAGGGCCCAACAGCAACCCCAATGCCAAGGGGGGGACGCAGGAGCCCCGAAGAAGACTCACCAGGCACTCCGGCGCAGCAGGGTACACGTCCGGCGAGGCCCGATAGGTCTCACCACCCCTCCGCGATCTCGCACGTCCACGCCGTCCCCCAGTCTCAAACTGCGATCATCTTCACCCTGTCATCTCTAGGGACGGTGGCAGGCATTTTCGGGCTCCGGGCAGCGTCGGATCTCATGGGAATGTCTCCCTTCGTAGCCCGCACGGCGGAGCTCTACATTCAGGCGGCCATTGCGTTCGCCTGCGTAGCCACGCCCCTGGTAAAGGATGTTTACCACTCACCTCAGTACCCAGAACCCTTATCCGACTAGCATCAGTGCCTCATTCATTCTCCGTCCTACCGCGAAGCTACCAATAATTAGACATCCCAGAACAAGCAATTTAGAATACTCTCAGGAATGGTGGGAATCAAGAACACTCTTTTGTTTATATTCTCATACAAGTCCACAACATGAGTAATCAGAGACACTGTAAAGTTTAAAATATTTATTTTAACCACGTGCTCTAAAATGCAGTATTTTAGCTAACATAAGCAGGCATATGATTAGAAAAAAATAGCATTGTTACAATTCCATAAAACACAAAGGGAGAAATCATATTATACTGATAGTGGTAACAGGTCATTTAGTGCCTTGTGTACCACCCTCCTCTTGCTCGAAGCTAGGTTTTATAATAATAGAAAGTCTCTAGGTTTCAACGAGGAACCCCATACCTCAAAGATCAGCTTAGGTGAAACACATCAAAGGATCAGCCAGCTCTCTTGTAGATTGGAAGGTTTTCTCCAAGTGCCTGCAAACATGCATGCAGTGTAATATTAAAGGCACTCGAATTTCAGCTTCATGCAGCTGGGTGCATGTTATGTCTAGAGCGTGGGCCGATCACCCTGAATCAACAGCATACATTATTATTTGACCTTGACACTGGGACCACAAACTGTACAGACAGAGGCTGCCTTGTAAGTCTAGGGATGTGGAGAGCAGACCGTTCTCATGTGAAGAAAATCAAGCAGGTTAACATACAACGACAGATACATGTAGTGTTGTGTGCAAAAGCGGCAAAGTTGCAAAATGGCGTTTAAACTTCTAATGCGCTTATGCTAACATAGCAATGTGAGCAGGCAGATTTCGGTCTTCACTACACATGCAAAATTGGGGTTTGATCCGAGCTTCATTCAGTGGGTGCGCCAGTAGTACGAGGTGTGCACTGGTCCCCTGACTGGGAGGACCGAATTTCACTATATGCAGATGACATATTATTGTACCTAGCCTGCCGTAGAAAGTCCCTCGTGGTGGTCCTAGACATCCTAGCAATCTTTGGCAGATACTCTGGGTTCTCCATTAACTGGAATAAATCCCTCCTATATGTCCTCAAGGGCGACTCTCCCTCTTCACCACGAGATTACCCAATTCAAATTACCTCAGTGGGCTTCAAATATCTGGGAATCTTTATCTCCTTGGATCAAGCACTATGTTACAATCACACCCCTCTCCCCCTGCTACAGAGGCTCCAACGTGATATAGCCAGTTGGAAACCACTTCCTTTATCACTACTGGGCAAAGCGTCTCTTTTTAAAATGATGTTGAGAGCCTCCAGAGGGATTTGTTGTGGGACGTTAGGCCTCGCATTGCATTGAACAAGCTCACATTAAATTGGTATGATGGGGGAATTGGCCTCCCAGATAAAAAAAAATACTACTGGGCAGCGCATCTTGCGGCCATTAATCACGGTACCTATGGTCGCTCTGATGATCCCGGGTATGGTATGGAAAGGTGGCTTCTCCCGGGAGGGAATTATAATAGAGCACTCTATTCAAAACCTAACCCATACACACTGACAGGCCTAATTAAACACTCGGTCCACATTTGGAATACTGCAACAAAAGCATTAGGATGGGGGCTGAAACTTACACTAGCAACCCCCTTATGGGACTCTGAAAAGCCGGGTAATCTATGGAAGTTGAAGGAATTTGATAGGTGTGAACTCATTGGGATCTCACAAATTAAAGATATGTGGGAAAAGTGAAGACATTTGCCTCTATACAGCAACAATATGAGTTAGCTGACTCAGAGCACTTTCGATACACACAGATCCACCATGCACTGCAATCACACCTCCCCAGGGGCTCCTCCCCCCTGAATCTTCCCCGTTGGTAGATAGATTGCTGGATGGTCACATGCCTGAGAAGACCATACTGTTAACTTATAGGAAATTGATCAATAATATGGCAGACCCCCTCCAGCCACTAAGGGAGAACTGGATAGGGGATGACATTGAACTGGACGATGAAGAATGGCAAGAGACGGTGTCCTCCCCAAGAGTTGTGGCGATCTCAAGCGTGTGCAGCTCAAAATACTTCACAGGGTGTATAGTACAGGCCCCGTCTGGTGCACATGGGTAGAGCTGAGGGATGAGAATATAGACGAAGAGGCGGGCAAGAAGGCACATTCAATCACATCATATGGGATTTCGAACACATACACTCCTATAGGCAAAAAATACATCACATAATAAGCGAAGTACTCACAATAGTCCCCTGCCAAAGAAGCTCGTAGATGCCGCCTGAATTTATGGGAGCCTACTGATCTGAATAGTTACCAGGCACAGTGGGCTACACTGGGATTAATGTTGGCAAAGAGGAATATTACACAACTGTGAGGAGCGGCACAACCACCCTCAGTAGAGGCCTGGGAAAAAGACCTCGACTGGTGCATGTATAGAGAAAAGACTGTCTACACTGCCCGGGGCTGCCCTAAAAAATGGTCTTGAATTTGGTGCCCATGGAACTCTTACCAAGGTGATATTTACAGCCCACCATGTAGCATCGGCCAGGAGGACTCCCCTACCCCGTAACCTATCCTTGCAGTGTAATGTTGCCCAGAACTGTTACTCAATGATTTCATTAAGTGAGAATGTACTGATTCCTCTGTACTGTATATCTTATGTCGATAATTGTTAAGAAAAAGAAATGTAAAAAAAAAAAAAAAGAAAGATTTATATGGTAAATTGGCAAAATATCGATTCCAAAATATAGACAAACCAAAATATGGAGTCCAAAATATAGAATGGACAAAATATCAAATGGACAGAATATAGACATCAAAAAAATCGTTTTGAAGGTAAGTTATGTAATATCGATTTTAAAAATATAGACAGTCAAAATATCGAAGTACATAATATAGTTTATTAAAAATATCGAATTTTTAATAATATCGAAGTGTTTTTTATGTTAGTATATGTGTGAAAAGTGTATATATTTAAGTAATTAATTTTATGTTATTTAATGTTTGTGTAATTTAATTCTGTAGAGGGTTGTGGGTTTATAGGGGAATAGGGTGGGAAGTAATTTAATTATAATTAATTAAATATGTTTAATTAATTAATTGGTATTTATTTAGAATAAATTGTTAATTAATTTTTAATTGGTAATTAATTAATTCCTAATTGATAATTATTTTTTATTAATTGATTAATTGATAATTATGTGAATTAAATTAATTTATTTTCTGTAGCAGGTTGTAGGTTTATAGGGGAATAGGGTGGGAAGGAATTTAATTATAATTAAATAAATATGTTAATTAATTTATTGGTATTTATTTTGAACAAATTGTTAATTACTTTTTAATTGATAATTAATTAATTCCTAATTGATAATTAATTTTTATTAATTAATGAATTGATAATTATGTGAATTATATTAATTTATTTTCACTAGAGTGGGAATAGTAAAAATTACCCATATGCTATCCAACGCTTTCCCTTATGTTGCACTCTCTGGAGTAGGAATAGTAATTTTTACCCCTACGCTATCCAACGCTTTCCCTACTGTTGCACTCTCTGGAGTGGGAATAGTAATTTTTACCCCTACGCTATCCAACGCTTACCCTACTGTTGCACTCTCTGGAGTGGGAATAGTAAATTTTACCCCTACGCTATCCAACGCTTTCCCTACTGTTGCACTCTCTGGAGTGGGAATAGTAAATTTTTCCCCTAAGCTATCCAACGCTTTCCCTACTATTGCCCTCTCTGGAGTGGGAATAGTAATTTTTACCCCTACGCTATCCAACGCTTTCCCTACTGTTGCAATCTCTGGAGTGGGAATAGTAATTTTTACCCCAACGCTATCCAACTCTTTCCCTACTGTTGCACTCTCTGGAGTGGGAATAGTTATTTTTACCTCTACGCTATGCAACGCTTTCCCTAGTGTTGCACTCTCTGGAGTGGGAATAGTAATTTTTACCTCTATGCTATCCAACGTTTTCCCTACTGTTGCACTCTCTGGAGTGGGAATAGTAATTTTTACCCCTGCGCTATCCAACGCTTATCCTACTGTTGCACTCTCTAGAGTGGGAATAGTAATTGTTACCCCTACGCTATCCAGCGCTTTCCCTACTGTTGCACTCTCTGGAGTGGGAATAGTAATTGTTACCCCTACGCTATCCAACGTTTTCCCTACTGTTGCACTCTCTGGAGTGGGAATAGTCATTTTTACCCCTGCGCTATCCAACGCGTTCCCTACTGTTGCACTCTCTGGAGTGGTAATAGTAATTTTTACCCCTACGCTATCCAATGCTTTCCCTACTGTTGCACTCTCTGGAGTGGGAATAGTAATTTTTACCCCTACGCTATCCAGCGCTGTCCCTACTGTTGCACTTCCAGGAGTGGGAATAGTAATTTTTACACCTCTGCTATCCTACGGTAATAATATTGTGTATTTTTTATTAATATTATGTTAATATATATATATATATGTTTTAACAGATATGATTGTATTTATTTTATAAGTTAAATTAGTTATTTAATAATTTTAAGGTAATTTAAGTATTTTAAAGTATATTTTAGCTATTTATTTTTAATATTTTTTTAATTTTACATTAATTTTAAGAAATTCGATATTTTTCTATTGTATATATATATAAACAATATTTTGGGGTCGATATTTTGGTACTTACATGTTTGTAGATAGGAATTCGATATTTTGTCTGTCGATATTTTGGAATCTATATTTTGGGTAGTCTATATTTTGTCCCTCGATATTTAATCAGTGATCCGATTTATATAGCAGGCAATAGGGTCATGATTTGAATGGTGCAGCAGGCACAGTAGCACCAGGACCCAAGTCACCCTACTAAATACCTAATATTGCTGTATTTTACTACTAAACAGGTGGTCACAAGGGTAGTTACCCTACAGACAAAAGTATATTAATTTGAATGGTGCAGCAGGTGCAGTGGCACTGGGCCCAAAAGTTGTCAGAATTCTCTAAACACCTAATATTGCTATATTTTAAAACTATGCATGCAGACGCAACTGCAGTTATTCTGCTGTCAAGAGAAGCAGGTGCAGTGGCACCAGGGCCATAAGTTCGAAGGATCCCACTAAATGCACAATATTGCTAAAGTTTACTACTAAACAGACAGTCACAAGTGCACTTATTTAGCAGGCACTAGGGCCATGATTTCAATGGTACTGCAGGTGCTATGGCACAGGGGACAAAAGTTGTTAGAATACCTCTAAAGACCATAAAATGCTATATTTAACTACTAAATAAACAGTCACAAGTGCAGTTACTTTACAGGCAATATGGTCATGATTTGAATGGTGCAGCAGATGCAGTGGCACCGGGGCCAAAAGTTGTCATGACTCCTCTAAATCCCAACTATTGCTTTATTTTACTACTAAACACGTAGTCATAAATGCAGTTATCCTGCGGGCACTAGAGGCATGATTTGAATGGTGCAGCATTGACAGTGGCACTGGACCCCAAAGTTGTCAGCACTCTTCTAAGCACATAATATTGCTATTACATCAATTAGTTTTATTATTTCCGTCTTTCATTTCCTTTTTCAAAATGTTGCTTTTACTTAACCGCACTATACCACTAGTAAAAGCACAATATATTGCCTTTTTGTACATAAACAAGTCATGACACTTTAACTACAACTTACAACAAAAAACAGCTTATTATTAACAACATAGGCAAAACCTAATGCATTTACCAATGCTTGTTAAGAATGATTTTCCTCACCCACCAAAGGTGGCATGCTTCATCATCAGGAATCTCCTCGCACCATGACAGCTGTTCTCAGTGGGAGCTACAACTCCCTTACTATGAAGGACCAGCTCTATGGATGTTTTTAGAGATATGGTAGATTGGTAGATTCCCTAAGGTGAGCAGAGAGGTGGAGAGGAAAGCAGAGCGTGCAACATGTGATATACTGATTTAAATCCAGTGACAGGGTATGCGTACACCTTTATTCAAGCCCCCCTGGGTCAGGTTTAAAACAAAGGACAAACCTGCTTGATTAAACCTGCTTGAATGGATTAAACCTACTTGATTGTGTCACGAGAAAATGCCACACATTCAAACATGTTGAATCCACTGTTGCAGTGTCCATATGGCATCACTTCCTGTGATGTCATCAGGAGTAGCAGAGCTTGTGATGGTGCTTCTGCTACCACTGGCATTTTGATGATTTGAGGTCCTTGTCTCCTTCAGGTCCTCCTTACGGACCAGTTGATCATTTCCACAGTTCTGCTGAACCTTCTGTAATCGGCTGATCACAGTGAAAACAAGTCCATCGAACATTCTTCCAACTCTGCTCACGTCAACTAGAAAGTATAGAAGTGAGCTGGGTGTTTTGCCCTTCATCACCTTATCACACAGATAGAGGAAGGGGTTGAAGAAAAAAGGCGTAGGGCAACATTTTCTATGGATTTTACACTCCTTAGGCTCTATTCTTAATTTTTTAATGTAAATTCTCACCCTGATGTTCATGATATTGCATGGGTGTAGATTTATTAATTTTGGAAGGTCACAAAATATTCTAAGTTAGTAGTTTCCAGGTGTACTTCTACTACTTTCCGGAGGCATTTTCCCATTCTTAGTTGCAGTGGTGGGTTAAACTTGTCTGCCCATGTGTTGCCCCCAGATGCTCATTTGTACATAGTCCACAAGTGTCCATGAGGAAATGCTGTCACTTTTGCGTAATGTTTTCTCTTTTGCTTTAAGGTGTCACCTTCCCACCCTGCAATACAATTTACTTAGCAGGAGCAAATATTTGAGATTTTTTCAGGGTGAGAATGGGTAAGGGGGAAGGTTCTTGGATACCTACAAAAATAAACATTTGTGAGTGTGCGCAAACTTTCATGGCATTCAGAACTGGAAAGCCTCCAGTCCCACCCTTAGAAGTAGATTTACGCACATGAAAATCTTTCTTGTAACTGAATCCTTGTATATGTGCAAAGCTAAAAGTGCTTTTACACAACTGTGATTTTGAAAAGTTGTTTTACAGTCATAACAATGTTATGTCGATATGAGGATTTTTGCGTAATGACAGGGAGTATGGCGCTCAAGCTCAATTATGCATATGTTGGCAACGTCACGTGTATATACGGTGCTCCCAGGTCGAGGGAAAAATCACCTCAAAACCCCTGTAGTTATATGAGTCCAAAAACCCACAAAATCGGATTAGCTTGATTAACTGCTTCACAGTGGTGAAGAGTTCTTTGCCATGGTTTGAGATGACTTCAATGTTGTCTGCTAGGATATTCTTCTGGGTTTCTTTTAGGAGGTAGTGGTACCGGTTAAGAGCAGACCTGTAGTAAGTGCTGGGGAGAGGCTGTGGTCTCACCGCTAGACTGCCAACTTTGGAACGGGGAAACCAGGGTTCGAGCCTTGCGCTCAACTCCACATCCTGTGATTCTGGGCAAATCTGTTAATTTCCCAGTGTCTACAAAAAAAATGAATGTGTCCTTGTGGTACGTGACTGGTGCTCATGTAAAGCCCTCCAAAACCTTTGGGTCGAGTTTGCGCGATATAGATCTGCAACAAAACAAAAGTACGGTCTTTCGAGTTGTCGGCAGTCGCAGTCAGTGGAGTGCAGTTCCTCAGTGAAGCAGCTTGTTCTTTTGCTTTGTTATTTGCCCTTGGTTGTCTTGGCGGGTGATGGTGTTGGTACATTCTGTAATCCACTGACTTAAGTTCTTTGCTGCTTGTTCGGGGTGGTTGGGTCCTGCAAAGGTGAAGTGTACGCTGTATTGGTCGGACAAGGTGAGTAGAGTGGTGTGGATGTATTTGACTTTGTTGCTGGAGGTGAATATTTGGGAAGTGTGTGTGTCCTGCAATGTGGGTGGGGTCAGTGACATGCTACTTGAGTCCAATGTTGTCCATGCTTTCCAGGAGGTCAGTGGAGTTGGCATCTCTGTGGTTGTCAAGGTGGAAGTTAAAGTCTCCTAGGAAGATGTAGTGCTCGAAGTTGATTGCAAGTGGGGCAATGATTACCAAGATGGTGTTGCAGAAGCTGGGGCATGGTCCTGGTAGTCTGTTGGCAAGGGTACCTCTTGTGGTGATTTTCCTGTCTAGGTGGGGTTGGAAGTTGAGGGGTTCCATTACTGGTGTTGGGTCATCGGGGGATGCTGTGCAGGGGATGGTGTCCCTGTAGACGATGGTGATTCCACAACCTTGTTTGTTGATTCAGTCCTGGTGTGTTATCTTGTAGCCTTCGGGGATGGCTGTGGCGTTTTCTGGTCTGGACGTAGGGTGAAGCCAGGTTCCTGTGAGGAAGATGACGTCGAGGGTGAGGGATAAGATCGAATCCCAGATTTCTGTGGACTGTTTCCCGAGCAAAAGTGCATTGAGTAGCATGCACTGGAGTGTCTTTGTGGGTGCCTCAGTTGATATAGTGGATGCAGCAGCATTGGCGGTGTTGCTGGTGTTGTTGGTTGCTTTCGTGCTGAAGGGGATGCTGCAATGTCAGCAAGAGAATGGCCCTATGGGGTCCTTAGAGATGTGCAGCAGCCAAGATTGTTGGGGCGTCCGAGGTCCTGGGTTCGAAGATCTGAGGCAGTGTATCTTTGTGGGGTGGAAGAGCCAGGGATCCTGGCACTGGGCGCGGTTCAGGCATGGACAAGCACTGATGGGCTTACCATTGGCCTGCCTTCAGCACACCAGCAGTGCCCCCTCTGTAATTAGCCTCTATAATTAGTTCTGGGATATGGGAGGGGCCGGCAGGGTTGTTCGAAGGCAGGGGGAATGGTGGGGAAAATGGCATCCAATACTCCAAAGAATGACAATCAGGTGAAATATCAAATAGAACTAGGGGAAAACTACCAACAGTATAATTAGGGCAAAGCAACCAACACGCGATAAATTACCACAATCCAGAAAGTAAATAATACGGGGAGTCAAGGACCCCCAGAGAGATCAAGCCAGGAGCTTCTACCACTACCAAACCACTTTGTCTTCACAGAAAGTCACCTGCTAATATTTGGGCATCTCCCCTACACACCAATATTTGGACTCTATTGCCATTGTAACCTATTGCCTACATGGAGGTACACAACTGGACTTCCCGGTATAGTCTCTTTATGTGCTGAAATCCATTGCTCATACCTAAGACACACTCAGGAGAACTTATACATGTTAGTATTGTGTTTCCCAAGTTTATTTCAATGTTACAGTGTAGGTTTTTGTTTAGTATTGATTGCAGGCCTTCAGGGATCACAAAACTTACCTTTGACACCAATCATTGCTTATACCATTGTCTTATCAGGCCTGGATTTCACAAACTACCTTGTATGGAAAATATAATACATTACTTTCAGATTCAGCCTCAGTCTGTAAATGCAAAACAACTGAGGGATTAATTCAAAGAGGAAGTCCAATGCCCTAATTTCTGGAGTATGCTACTTAATTCTGAGTACAATTTAAGATTGGCAGTTTTACTTGTGAGACTGTGGAATGCATGCCACACACTACTAAATTCACTGTATACATTTTGGCTTCTATTAATTATTTTTTTAACACATTTTATTGAGGTACATGTAAGGATTTCAACACAGCCAAGGCAGCCCATAATATAAATAAGCAAATGCAACAAATATATCCTAATAGAAGATACATCTGTCCTGCCATTCTCCCCAACCCCCCACACATTTGTAAAATGAGAGAAAAAAAAAACATCTCAACTGCATACCCAATGACGCTCAGTAGTTTAGTGTGATACAATCTCTTTTTGGCCGTGGAATGTCTTAATTTCTTCATCCAGGAGTTGGTAAATCTGATGGACTGGTGCTAATGCGATTTCTCTGTATTCTGACCACCGCTTTCATGTTTTCAGGTGATTTTGGGGACAACCCCTAGCTTTATGAACTGCTTTTCCATTCCCATACAGTGGTCAATACCCCTTTTCCACACTGATAAAATGATGGGAGGGTGCCGCCTTCCACTTGTTGGCTATGTTGCATTTAGCAAGGGTCAGTCCTAGACATGCCAAAGATAATTGGTATTTATTCCCACCCACATCTTCCATAAGGTGAAGGAGGACTAACCGCAGGCTCCGCTGGATCTTCCGGGAAAGCACTCTCCCCAAACAAGTGACCCCCCCTGCCAAAACCTCTCTAACTCTGGGCAGCTCCATACTGTGTGGCTGAAGGTGCCTTCCTCAGCACTGCAACAGAGACATGTGGGGGAGGCAATCACTCCTATTCGCCAGGCATGATGAGGCGTTAGGTACATGCAGTGGGTGTACTTAAATGGAATCAGCCAGAGCCATGCCGCTATAGTCGCTCCTCTGGGGAACCTAGAATTTCCGTCTAGTCTTCATTTTCCAGTTTACCAACATTCGCCTCCCAAGCAGCACGTGAGGCTCCAAATGTATCAGCTTGGTTAGAAATTAGAGTCTGGTAGATCTTAGAAACTGTATGGTCAGTCGGTTGAGTACCGTTTATGAAACCACTGTTGCAGGACATCAAACAGCAAATTTTGTAGTTCTGTCAAAGACAGCAGGAGCCAAGACCATATCTTCATATCCTCTTCCAGATGAGTGACTATTAGTTAGACATTATAGTTCCATGCAATAGTCAATGCCGGGATATAAAAAACATAGATATTTCAAACAATCTGTGGACACCTGTATACCTGCTGCCTAATCAACTCTATTTGGGCCTAGACCCACAGCATATACCATGGATTTTAAAGTGTTTAGGTAGAGGACCAAAGTTTCCCCAAATATGCGCATTATTTGCAACAGGCTGGGTCCTGTTGTGTCAGGTGATGAAATGAAGAATAAAACATCACCAGCGTATAATGCAATCCTGTCTGACTGCCTGTTACCCCACACAAAGTCCCCATACCTGCTCACCCATCCTCACCCAAACCGCTAGGAGCTCCAGGGCTAGAGCCAACAGCAAGGGGGAAGGGAACCACCCTGCTTTGTCCCCGCTGTATGGAGAAGCTATCTGACCTAGCCCCTAACTACCTGCTCTGTCGCCCTCAAGTCCATATATAGCAGTGGGATATATGAGATGAACTGTGGGTCGAAGCTGCGGTGCTTAAGAAGGAGAAACAGAAATATCTAGCTCACAGATTCAAATGACTTATCTATGTTGGTGAGAAGAAGCTTTGCCAGCTCCTTCAGCCCATCAACTATTGCCAACCCATTTTAAGCTCTTAATATATTGTGTTGGGTCACCCTATTGGGCATGAACCTGGATTGATCAGGGTGGAACAAATCCGGAATGTGAGTGATCAGTCAATTTGTCAAAACCTTGGCCATTATCTTAACCTCTAGATTCAAGAGGGAAATCAGGCGGTACAATGTGGGATCATCTGCTGGGTACCCTGGCTTTGAAAACACCATGATCTCTTTATGGTGCCAATTCGGCATCATGACATCCGCAGCTGCCATGGACAACACTGCCTCTAAGAGGTGAGTTTGAAGCTTATGCATATATATTTTTGAAAATTCACTGGGGAAGCTGTTTGACCCAGGCGCATTGCCCGAGTTTATATCAGCCACAATTGCAAGGAGTTTCTACCCTGTGAGCCTAGCTTCTAGCAACTTGCTGGTAGCTGGACTCAGGGACCAAAGTGGAACCACCTGTACAAACTTTCTATTTGTGTTTCCGAAATGACTTCTTTCCTGGTGTAAACCCCTCCAAGATGGAACACAAAGGTATTCACTATGTCTCTTAGATCCGTAAATGAGGCACCTGCCTCACTCTAATTAGGGTGAAAGGGGTCGCACTGAGGGGGACCCTTTCATAACCTATGAGTAAGTGACTTGATTTATCCCAACACTGATAAATGTGGCAATGAGAGGCATCCCAGGCCACCTGTGCTTCACCCATCAGTGCCTGGTGTTGCTGCTGCTGCACCAGGCTGAGTTGTCTACGTGCTTGGTGGCCATCAGGTTGGCATCTGAGCCAGTCTCGCTCTATGATTTTCGTCTCAAAATCAACTTTGTCAATCTTCTGTATGTTTGTGGTATTCCTGCCTCTGAAGATGCCATGGTGACATGGTCCAATAGAACGCTGGGCGCCGGTCTCCCATTTGGAGACCCAACACCACCGGAGAATGATATGAAAGGCCTATGGGGAGCACTCTCATATTCCTTAGCTGATGTGGTGATTACCGGGGACCAACACATTGTTGAGACAAGAATAAGAGCCATGTGCTACTGAATATAAGGTATAGCTTTTAGGAATTGTGGGCCCCCTATACATCAAAGAGGCCCATCTCTGAGACAAAGGAAGAGAGGGGCGTCTGGACAGACGTTGTCAGCAGCTCTTGTGGGCATCATCTATCCACCGCTGAGGTAATGACTCCATTCCAATCCCCCCCACCAGCACCATGAGCCTATCTGGTAATTCACCCCAAAGCCCCATCAGTAATTTGACAAATGAGTGTCCAAGGGGGCGGGCTGTATACACTCAGAAATGTGACATGTTCTCCATTAGAGTGTCCCTGTAACTGCAGTGCATCTACCTTAATTATCAACCTATGTCTTCAGATGCCGGAAAGAGACTGTCTTTTTAATCCGGATCCCTGTACCACTGGTCCAGCTTGAACCCCAAGAGATGAACATGTGGGTATCCCCATCTGGCCAAGCATGAGACCTTGTTACCTATGAGGTGAGTTTCCTGCGCTAGCAAAACATCTGCCCCCATCTTCTTGACCTGCTTCAGGACTGCACTTCTCCTCATCTAATTGTATATTGACATTCCATGACACTTATTGGATGAAATCGGATGAACAGGTGTATGGCTGTGTATACATATTTGAATCTTGTTGCTCAGGGTATTGGCTGGGTATGTGAGGGAGTAGAAATCTGGCAGGCACCAATGTGAAAATGAAGAAAAACAATCAAGCATAACAATAATAGCAACATTTCCAAAGTACAGACCAATATTCCGATGTAATATTTGCTACAAAGACAACTAGAATGTAACATCTTCCACCCCATACTCCGAAAACCTGAAGTATCTGTCACAGAATGTGACATCGGTATACCCCAACAGGGGGTCTGTCCCAGCCGATCCCAATGGATTCCCTTACCCAACATTAACATATTCATTTGAGGGCCTAAGTTCCCGAGTACTGTGTTGTGTGGCCACCCATAGCATCATACACTGTGAGAATTAAGAATAGCGCTATCCCATATGGTTACTCCCCATTGTCAATTAGCAGATCGTGCACCAGATGCCTGAGAAGATGGAAAGCCCCCTGTAGCCGCCAGCACGACACTCATCTTCCAGGCACTCTGCTATGTTTATCGAGACCTGTGACAATGAGTAGCTGGTGTCGTTTGGTTCCAATTTTGCTTGATGCTCTGGGAAGAGTCGGAGTCCAGGCATGGTGGCGTATAAAGTTTAATCTGGGTAGAGGTGTGGTGCCGTGGCCAGGGTGACTGCCTCCGGAATCTGGGAATCACGGTTCGATCCCCGGGGCTGGCGGCAGATTACCCCACCACCATGTGACTCTGGGCAATAGCCTGCTTAATCTTCCGGACGGTCCCCAGCGCCTAGAGACCCTAACGGGTGATGGTTCGCGCTTTACAAATGTGGATTATTATTATTATTATTAATCCGGTTCTGTTCATCTGTCCACTGGAATGCCTCCTCCGGGAAGTTGAAAAAGAGCATTTGAGACAGGTACATCACTTTGAGTTTTGCAGGATACTGAAGCATGTATCTGATACTCAATTCCCAGAGATGCAGTTTTGCTGTCCAAAAGGATTGAGGCTGTTGCTGTATGTACCTATTGTAGTACGGAAATATAATAATAATGTGCGATTGGTACATAATATTTTCTTGTGATCAGGAATGTTATTGGATGGAGTCTCTGTCCATGTAATACAGAAGTTTTTCAATAACTGTGATCCAGTGGGCCAAAGGAAATTCAGTCTCATATGAACAACTCTACACCATGATACTTACCATAATTCATAAATCTACACTAGGCCCATAAATGACTGAGACATGAATTGACCAACTGAATCATATGACCTAATTAATCAGAAACACCATATATACATTTAATTAAGTCAGAATCATAGGCAATGGATTAACTAATGGTAACTCAAGGAAACAAACAAGTCCAGCTTGTCATTTCAAAATCTATTTTATTAACTTTATTATAAAGCAAAATGCATTTTTAAAGCTTAAATTATTTTATTAGCAATTTATTAAGTAAAATTATTTATTTGAAAGGCACATTTGACTGTCAGCTCAAATCAAAATCAGCATGAGAAGTGCTCAAACATTAGGAAGTTTCCCTAGACCCTATTTACCTAACTTTGACTAAAGAAAACCTAAAGGGAAAAAGTAAAGCTCAATGGATCTTACGTGAATCAAAAGTCCGACAGCATCTCTGGAGCACAGGAACAAGCCAACAGTGCTCTTTCCAAGGAGGCAATTTTTATACCTTTTTCCTATCTAAAACTAACTAAAAGAATACAAATATCCAAGCGACACGAAGCAGGATTGGTCAAGAAATGTCACCCGATGAAGTAATTTGCCTTTCTCATAGCAAAAATCACGTTTCCTCAAGAGTGGCATTGTTCATTGATTGAGTGTCACAGGCTCTTCCGAGACTCGCAACAATAAATAAAATCGTCCGTTGCTTCCTCCGTCCAAGCCTTTCCGCCGCTACACATCCTGTCCTTGGCAATGAAAGTTTTATCAAAGTTTATTTCAATGCTTCACACAGCCTTACTTTTACGAGCGACTTTCAAAGAATTATTGAAGAAAATATTTTCCTTCTCAAACGCTGCTGTGCAAGGCCCAACTTTGACAGGACTTCAGACATCCATTTTAGAAATAGGCCACAGGCCTCTTTTAGCATGACTCTAGTATGCAAGGAAACACAAAACAGCAATTAATTCAGGAAATGATAATTATTCTGTTACCCACCCCCTTAGCTAATGTTAACTCATTAGTCTATGTTACCTAGCTTTGCAAACAAAAGACACACATAGCACAGTCACATAAAAAGACATGACATAAACAAAAGCACATTTAAAAGAATGCACATGCTATTATTTGAAACAGCTGCAATTAATGTTCGACAATACGAAAAACAAGGTAAATATATTATTTAAAACGAAATGACAAACACGACAAGAGCACATATAATTAAACCCAAATGTTTATGTCGGTGCACATTATTCTAGGTTGAGTCAGTACAAAAACATGCAACATTCATTAGTGAATTGAAAATTAAGGGAGTTTTAATTCAGCTTACTTATTTCTAAACTGATTTCAAAAGTCCGCTTCATCAACTGGGTGAGACCTGGCCCCAGGAGGAGGCTGGCACACCAAAACCCTGTGGACCCGCTGAAACACAAACACGGGAAAAGGGCTCCTGTTGGCAACAATTCATCACAAAGCCTTTGATCCAAGAAGCGCTCCATCGAGGTTCAATTACAGGCCTCCAGGGTTCCTACAAAGTGCAGGTAATTCAGCACCTTCTACATGTTTCACCAATTTCCTGGTCACAGAGGTAAGTTTTGCTACAATAGCCTGCAGGGATGTAACAGAATTCTCTACCCCGGAAACCCAGGCCTCCACCTCTGTGATCCTGCGTTGCGTAGGTCTTGTTGAAGAAGTGTCAATTCCGAGCCCACAGCTGCTATCTTATCGTCCAAAACATCTTGTGACTGGGTGATGGCGACTAACAGGTCGACATTAGCTGGGACCATGCCTTCCTGGCTATCTGGTGCCATCTGCAGCATGTGGCTGCCAGGCTGGGTGTATTTATACAGTGTACTTTGCTTAGCTGCTGGTGGACCCTTGTCTTTTGTCAAGTTGTACAGTCTTGGGCACAATCCTCTACCCCTGGCAAGTGCGATCCACCTCTGACCCACCTGACCCCTAATTCGACTCTCCAGGGTGGTATGAGCAGTCAGATCTACAGCAAGCCGAACTGGCAGGCCCCTGTGGCCACAAAATCTATCTGGGGGACAGCCACTGGGCAAGTCCAAGCCTACTAATAAGGAGGGAGACACACCATGTCAGAAACCACACCGAAGCCTAGTCCGGCCGTCTCTGCAACCTATGTGTCCACGCTCTATGCTACTCCTAGCGGGGTTTAGTTTATATGCGTGCTCACTCCCGGGCAGTGGTGGACGCTTCTCAAACTTCCACTATGATGGTGGCCTCAAGCTGATGGCTGGCTACCACTATGGCTCACATGTCTCCAAGGGGCTTGAGCTCGCCCACTGGCCTCTCCAGTAGTTAGGTGGTCTGTGGTCCCACTCCCCAGCATCTGATGGCTTCTCCGGGCAGCCACCGCGTTCCCGGCAGACACGCCGCCGCATCCTATGTGCTCCTCGTACCTTCCCCATCCAGGCCCGATGCAACTGTCGGGGAATCCGGGGAGGGCTCAGAGCACCTACGCACATACCTCCAGATCCATAGGTCTCCCCAACCAGGTATCACTCAGGCCGCCCTCATCTCGGTCTGCAGTAGCACTGCTTCATGGAACCAATGCGTGTCACCACCTCCTCTGGGCCTCAGTCAGCGGGAGCGATAGGCCCCACCACGTCTTCAGTGGCTTTGCATGGATTTAGAATATTAGAGCTCACCCATGTGGTGTAGCGAGTACTCTTCAGGCCCGTAGTGTCCAGAGTGTGACGGATCCTTGCTCGTGTGTCACACGATCATGAAGGATGTAGGGTGGCCGTACAGAGCTGATTTAAGTTACGGCTGCCTTGTTCGGCTTACAGGCCATGCCCTGACTTCTATTAGTTGTAATAATATTTTTTCGGTTTTCAACCAACACTCTGTACTTTGACAACTTGCAGCCTTGTAACATATTTTAATATCATCTGAAAAAGAGATTTTTGCAATCTCAAAGGCTGATGTATGGTATCCTGTTGCTATTTTATTGTCAATTATTCGAATTGAAGGTATCAAAATCTGAGGTGATTTGATTTTTTTTTTACAAGATTAACAAGCTTTCGTCTCTTTTTTTTTTTTTTTTTTTTTTTTTTTATCCTCATTTGCCGTCTTGCCGCCCCTTCTTCTCTCTAATCCACCTCTGGGCTGTTATTATCTCTGGATTCAGAGTAATGGGGCATAAACACCACATATTCTGGGCCTGGCATTCCTCTAAGCTGTCCTTCTTCCCAGCCTGACCCAAGATGTGTGTCCTCCACCATCTCTCTTTATCGTACTGGGGTAGTTACAAGTTCCAGCGAGACAGGCACGGGCTTAATCATTGGACTTTAACATAAAATTAATTTTAACCAAACTTTTGCAGGAAGGATAACCAGAATCCTCTGTTTCTTTTAGAGGGATCTAGCATATCAAGCTTTGCCGTGTACCTCATGGCTAAAACCCAATCTAATAAAGTGGGACTAAGTGGTGAGACCCACAATTTACATAACTCTCGACGTGCCAACAACATAGCGTAAAAAATAAGTCTGACATTATTATTCAGAAAATTATTTTGTAAATCCATTCTCCCGGTAATAATTAATTCAGGGCTTACCTCAATGGGTTGATTCAAAGTTTTGGAGCGGGAATTACTCACGTCTAACCAGAAATTCTTGATAATTGGGCAAGATACGAACATGTGTAGGTCGTCAACATTTGGAGCTTTACATTTTGGACATCCAACAATCCCTCCATCCTTAAATTTAGAAAGCCTGTATGGAGACCAGTATGCCCTGTGAATGGTAAACAAAAGATTTCGCCTCAGATTTGCCGGTTTAACAATTTTATATAGCATGCACATAGTTGCTTGCCATTGGTCTTCTGTGGCGATCCTTGGCAAGCTTTCCTTCCACAGGGTCTCTGGCAAATCAAATGTTCCGTCCTCCAAATCTAGTATTCGCCAATACCAGAAGGCTACTTCCTTCTCAAATGCCCCCGTCTCCAGCTTTGATTCAAACTCATTTTCCACTCCAATCTTTACTTCCAGGTGGCTCGCCCAGCTTTGAATCTGTAAATACTTATATTTAGAAAAAACTGAGCCCCACTTTTGTCGGCAACTATCCCAAGGAATTAAATTGCCATCTTGAAACAAGTCCTTCCACCTTTGCAGATCAGGTTCCATTTTCAAACTTAAAGCAAGCAAATCTCTTGTCCAAGAGGGGGCTCCAGGAGAATCCCATATCGGAGCACTATGGCTAAAGTACGAGAGATTAGATACTTTTCTAATCTTATACCATGTCTCCGCAAGGTCTCTCAGTGTCTTGAGTTTCACCTTTTTAAAGAACTTAGGGTCTCCAAACTTATACAAAAAACCAAACTCATGATAACCTGATCTCTTCAGCATTATCGCAAAAAGGCCTCCAATCTGAGAGTTAACAGGGGTACCCAACAGCATCCTGCAATTTTTTAAACAGAAAGCCCATGCATACATTCGTATGTCTGAAGCCGCCAGACCTCCTTTTTCAACTTTCCTCCTGATTTTCCTCCACGAAATTCGAGAGGATTTTGATGCCCATATAAATGATGTTATCATACTTTGCAACTTCTTAATTTGCTCCTTTTGCACCATCTTAATTTAGGCGATAAGTTCACACAATCTATTTTTTCTCTGTATCATGCACCTACATCAAGAGTACTAGTAAATGGAACCCTCACACTTCCCATCAGAGTAATGCGGGGCACCCGACAAGGTTGCCCCTTGTCACCGCTGCTTTTTAACATATATATAGAGCCTCTTGCATGCAAAATTAGAGCTTCAGCAGAGATACCCCCCTTTGTTGTGATGGATTGGTCCAAGAAACTTGGACTTTATGCGGACGACATTGTTGTTTATTCTACTGATTTAGTTGGAACCTTGGAAAATTTAGTGAATACGACAAAGGAGTTTGGTAGGATTTCTGGATATCAGTTAAATCAGGACAAAACTGAAATAATGACTTGGAACCTTGATACTGAAGATGTTAAAACAACAAAAGAGATGAGGTACTTGGGAGTTAGGATTACTCAGAAAATCGAAGATATGGCTAAAACTAATTACGATAGGGTGAGGAAAGAGGTTGGCGAGACGTTAAAAGGTTGGATGAATTTACCCCTGTCAATATATGGAAGATCTAATCTTGTTAAGATGGTGATTGTACCTAAGATTACCTTTTTATTTGAGACTATTCCGCTGGGCTTTAAAAAGGAATGGCTGGCGAAGTTGCAAAGTATGATAAGCTTTCGTCTCTTGTTTGTTCACAGAAGACAACTCATTTTATGTGTTCCTGCCTTTTCAATCCTGTGCTTGCATTGCACCGATACAGCTCACTGACATGCTCGCAGGTTGTTGCACCTATTGCTTGCTTCTAAAGCCTGGCTTAAATAATTTCTGCGAGGAGAGAACAGCCTTTCTCTCTAAAGGCATCCCAATAAAAGTGGGACGCTTGGACCTCATTCCTGCAGCATGTTGCTTGCATTTCTTTCTCACTCAACTATTTGCATGGGGCAAAACAACAAAAAGCGCTGTGAAGCTGTTTGTAATGGCATTGTCTGTGCTATATAAACAATGAAAAGAAATGCAAGCAAAGAAATGGGAAAGAGTAATTCCACATGGCACACCAAGTCCTGTATTCTTAAGTCATCAAAAGAAATTGCAGTGATTTGCTGCGCGGATATTCCTCACCAACACCCACTGCCTACCCTCCTCAACTCTGACATCCAAACATTAAACATAGATTACATTTTCATGTATTCTTTCTTTTGCGTCTAGCCTAGAAAAGCTAATAAGGATGAGTCATTCTAATATAGTGAAAGGATACCTCAGTGATTTAATGAACCTGTTGCTGAGATCTGTGTGTAATCTGCGGTTTGCATGTTTAAATCACATTTGGAGCACTTAGGCAAAAAAAGGGGTCATATTTATGACCCGGTTGTAGAACATAGAAACCTTCTCAGCCGTCTCATTGATAAACCTGGTCCTTTTAAACCAACAAAGAAGAGATTGGCACAGAAACTGTAATATAAAATACATATTTTAATAACCTCAGATGAGGGATACTACATCACACAGTACCCTCAGGAACTGTATAAGGCAGTCTAAGGAGTACAGAAAACAGGGAACTTATATATGCTTAGGTTACATTAGTCAGCATAAAACCAAGGGGAGGTCCTGGCACATGTAAGCATGCAAAATGACTAATATGAGTATACAAGATTTGCTTGCTCAACAAAGTGGGGGGGAGAGTCACTTCTCCTTACATCAGCAAGAATAGCCTGACAGTTCTATACTAGGATCAGGTGCTTTCTACTAGCTAGGCCTCTATGAGCATGTGCAAGGCTCTGGAAGAGGAAAACAGCACATGGTGAGCACATGGCTACCTAAAATGGCTGCCAAGTACAAAAGGGATTTCAGCTCATGCTAACAAATCCCTGCATTCTTCAACACCGATTTAGTCACTTTTACACAACCCAACGTGTTCCAAGAGAGATACAAAACTTAAGTTGGATTTTTGAAGCCACGCAAAGTGTGTGTGGCTTTGAGTGGCACCAAAAATCTGGAGTAACGCAACACAGTGCAAATCACTGTGTTGTGTTGCTCTACTCTGGGTAGGCATTACATGGGTGGTTTGTGGGTGTTCCACGCAGCTCCCATGAATTCTGACGCATTCCCAGATTTACAAGATCTTTTAAACCTGGGAAAGCGCCAAAAAGATACGCCGTCCTGGATGAGGCGTAACAAGGAGAAATAACTTTATTTTACCTCATTACTTCCTCTTTCTATGTGTGCTGTAATATGCAGCACATATAGAAAGAGAGACATGCCTATCAGGATTATTTGTCTGCAGGAAGGAGTCCCTTCCTGCACAAAAATAATCCTGCATGGAACACCGGCACCCTTGCACCGTGGTGCAAGCGTGCCAGTGTTGACGCTGGGCTTCCATAAGGGCAACAGCGCAGGAGGAAAAGTCAGGAATGTGCTGTATGCATTAAATACGGTGCATTACTGCCCTTTCCCAGTGGCGCAGTTCAGCACAATAGTCCTAGTAGACATTTTCTTGAACCGTTGTTGTATCAACGTGGGAAGTAATCTTATCTAACATCTGTACATACCAACCAAGGATTATTGAGAACAAAGCTCTTTTCTACAGATCTGTTTCATTCCGTTTGGGCCAATCCTCTAACAGTTTGCCTAAAAAATTTCCAAAATTATTTGTTCACCCTTACACCAACCTCCTTTTCCTTTAGAATCATGGAATATTTTGCACATTTAAAGGGGCAGGCTCCAGACCCTCACAGCTATTTCATTGGACCTTTCTTTTGACCCTGTTGGTGACTAACACACTTCAATTTACACTGATCTAAATCCACACGCTATGGCGGGAGTCATGGTTCATGTAGCAGCTGTGGACGGTGTGATTTAGGTCTAACACACACAGTAGGACCACGAATAAAGGAAGTGAGTCATGAAACAGAAGCTCAATTGAGCAAGATTGGCATCAATTCCAAGAATACACATTATCAGTTCCACTTCTCAGTTCTCATGATTTTCACGTGAACCAAATTATTATAGCAAAATTGGTGACCCCCCCTTGTGTTAGGAGCTTAGTGTGCTCAATGAAAAACAGCTGAGACGGCATTACAGGGGCAGAGTTCATAAGGGGAACAAAGCCATTACAATGAAGCAGAAACACAAGAAAAACAAAATACATGACCTATGGGGGAGTAAGCTGAACTTAGCAGAAAAAGACCTATGATCTAAATATGTGGTTACAAAGTGACCAGCTTAAGACCTATGATCTAAATATATGGTTACAAAGTGACCAGCTTTTGCACGAATGCAGAAGAACATCTGTTTACTGTTTCTACTGCACTTCTACTTACGCATCCTAGAAGAGGGTGAGTTCACCGAGTGAAGTGTATCCATATACCAACCGACTTTGGACGGACTTTGTTTTGGGTAGAAATTAGGCTTTGATAAATTTATTTTAGGTGACCGCAATCTCGCTTTAATCCTGACTATTGAATTTTGTGCACTTTGCAAAAAAAAATGTTCTTCCATCTACGGGATTTTGCCTAATATTTTTGTATAGGAAACTGGTTCGATAAGATTGTCTTGTCAAAACGGTGAAACTGCAAGTAAGCCACGGCTGCATACACTGAGCATTCGCCAAGTGACTTTAGAAATTGTATACAAAATATATTGAGCAGGTATTGCTCATAATGTTTGTACTCAAGGGCTAACCCCATTTTTAATTTATGTAAAAACCACCAAAACATTTTTTTAGTGTAAAATGTGTAATGTTCACAAACCTGCACATATTGCGTGTGGAAAAAAACAAACAATTTTGCAAACTGATAGTATGATTCTAGGAGTTCACAATGTCCTTTGTAGCACGAGGAGAAACCTTTAGAAAGAAGGGAGACCACAATAATGAAGCTGCAGGAGAAAAACTAGCAGGTGCAATGCATTCCACTGGACGCTGGGCGACTGACCAAATGGACTGGTTTTGGACAGAATATCGGCTAAAACACATCGGGCCACATGTATGAAGCTATTTTGCATTTGCAGACAGGCCGAGTCAGAGAATCGGCCTGTTTGCGAACGCAAAAAAGGCTTTCCATATGTATCAAACCTATTTTGCTATTCGGTAACTTGTTACGGAATCGCAAAATGGGTTTGTGATTTGTGTTTGGAAGGGGCGTGTTTAGGGCGGCCCTTCTAAATACCGAATTGCAGTGGCATGTATGAACATTTTGTGATGCAGTAGCCAAAGAATCACATTTTACTACCAACTTGTAGCTGGTGGTAGCCCATTCGCAAATGGGAAAGAGTTCCCAAGGGACCCCTTTCCCTATTGGGAATGGTTTTTAAAATGTTTTTTAAGACTATGGAGTGGTCCTATGGACCACTGCCTGCTCTTAAAAAATGAAGAGAAAGCTTTTCGTTTTTTTCTTTTGAACGCAACACTTTTTCCTTTATGGAAACCGGGCTGCATTTCAAAAACAATTATTATTTTATTGAAAAGCATTTACGGACATGGTGGTCTGCTGACCCTATCAGGCCCCATCCTCGTGATTTTAGCGATTCTTAGGGGGTCTCAAATTGCGACCTACCTCATTAATAATAATGAGGTAGGTTGATTTTGCAGCTCCCAGGAATCGCTAAATGAAATTCTATGAGTTTCATACATTAGAAATAGTGATTACCTAATTGCGATTCACCGAAAATCGCAATTAGGTAATCGTTATTCCTAATATTGGTATATGTGGCCCATTGTGCTTGACTGCTTCTAAAGTCTGGATTAAATATTGTGTCAGGATGTAAAAAATATCATCAACAGGAATATCCTAGGTAAGAATGTAGTTTTAAGTGTCGTTTTTATATTGTAGTAAAAAATATTGATTAACAGAATATTGTTGTATGTTAATACAGTTTGTAAGCCTTATTTTGTATGTAATTTATTGTAGTGTGTTTGTTACTACATGCTTAATTTTTTTAATTTATGTTTTTAAGAATATAATTAATTATTTGATGCAAATGTTGAAATTAGTATTTTTAGTTGCTTTTATGTCTAAACATAATGGATTTACAATTTGGTTTTTTTAGCAGCTTCATATTGGCGTTTTACGGGATAAGGGTGATGGAAATTATCAAAAAATGTTAATTTAATTTAAAAGTAATGTTCCTCATTAAATGATATGCAAATTAGTACAGTAAAATTGTTATTTTTGTGTTACATTAATATTTTAAATAAATAAGCAGTTGGACTGCCCAGGGACTGCTGGCTCTGGCCAGGGAACAGCTGTTCCCTGGTGTAAAAGGGGGATGGTCAGAGGCCACAATATGCTTGGCGGGACTGCCACTGTCCTACCCAGCATATTATGAGTTTCCTCTCAGTCAGGGTTTTTCATGGCGGTTCCACAACCATGAAAACTCTGGTGGAGAGGAAACAAAGGATGCCCTTCAGGCCCCCGCTGGGCCGCATACATATGTGGATGCAAACAGGGGGGCTCAACATGGCCCCCCTGTGTGCATGCACATAGGTTCCTGCACAGCATGAACTTTCGAGTCCATGTTGTGCAGGCACCTTGTAGTGTGGTCCCATTGTGGTGCCTTTTTAAATGTCAATGATGCCTTTAGAAGAGGCCCTGCCATAGGACCGGTGCGCCTCCTGCCTACCGACTACTGAAAAGTCGTAATCTGGTGGGCCAGTGGCACAACCTTTGTCAGGGCGGTGGCGCTGTGGTTTGCACCGACTCACCACCCCTCTGACAAAATCTTGTAATCGGTTCCTAAGTGTAAGGTATTTTTGGGAATTTAACATGTTTTACGGGTGGGTTTTCTTGTTTACTTTACAATTTTCTGTCTGTACATGTCCTATGGACATTGGGAATTGCTGTTTTTTTTTGTTTATCACCTTTGGTTTATAATAAACCAATATTTTTAGCTTTGATTTCCTTTTTATTCGGGTTTCCTGGACCATTTGTTTTTAAGTACTTTTCAAGGTTTATGTAGTTTCCTTGATATGTTGAATTGCTCCGAGGAATTTCTATTAGATTTGTTTTGTTTTTGCATGTTTTGGGATTTTTGAAAAAAAAAATATTATTATTTTTGACTTTGGATGCAAAGGAAGATCTGCAGCTACAGAACAATAACAAAAAGAAGAAAGGATGGATGGAATGCTGAACAAATCAAACATTCACCTCAAACCACCCCAGTTTGGACCCAGCCATATGCAAATTAGTCTCAACACTGCTCCCCATGGGAACAGTCAAGACCAAACTTCCAGGCCAGGTCCTCCCTGGACCGGAAACAAGCATCCTAGGACTGGTTTCGTGGTATCACCTCTCATCAGCCAGGCTAGCTTGAATGCAGAGGCTCAGTGAGCACAGGATCCACTTCTGGGAATACCCTTTACACTTAGGGTGACAGTACACTCATGTTTATTTTATTTGTTTTGGGTGGGAAATGTTATATTTCATGGTTTGTGTAAATATTATATGGTTGTTATTTGGGAATGTGTGGTTTATGTGCTGTATTTATTTTATATGATGGATTGAGTGTATTCTTTAAGCTTTTTGGTTGGTGAGGTTTAGATTATTCATGCAAATAATGTATATATTATTCTATTATCTTGGTCTTATTTAACATTGTGGTTTCATTTAATGTTTAGACTAATGTAATAAATATTATTTTTATAATTTATATATAAATGGTTTGTGTTGTTGGTTTAGATTTTGTGACAGTATTTTGGGACTTGTAGGTTGTTATCTATTTTATAATATATTTTTGGCAATTATTTCTAGGTAATCTCTTTCTTTGTTGTTTTTGAAGATTTTGACTTTACATTGTAGCATGCTGTACATCCTGGTGGTTTGTTTGCTAAGTTAAGGTGCAATTTGGGTAACAGATTACTCTATTCATAATTGGTGATAGGTTTGCTCTAATTACAAGGCTTCTATAAAATTATAGAGTGTAGGTTGGGTTCTGCCTAGTGCAGATTGGAAGGCACCGTGCCATCCTTTCAATGCGTTGTTGTTTTGCTTTATGTGCCAATATGCTGTCATAGACATTCCATCATGGTATTTGAAATTTGGGTTGGTGTCTGTGTCCAGAGCGATGCACTCTGCCAGCCTAAGTGTCTTTAAAATAATACATGAGGGACCTTAGTTTGCCTTTGTTTTGTTTGTAGAAAGGTATTTCTATTAAGACATTGTAGTGGTTAGCTACCTTCACGATGGGGACATAGGCTAGCGCTGTACTTTTTTTTAGTTCAAAGGCAAATTGACTGTTTGTAGCAATTCTACACTTGGTGCAGATTGTTGGGCGTGCCTATATATGGTTTGTTTGAAAGGGTAGTAACAGGCTTGTATGACTAAATGGGGGCATATTTTTTAAATGGTTTTAATCATGGCTTGTTCAAAGTCTATGTTTATTTCTGGGGACAGCTATTTGCTTTATGTTTATTGTGGTTTCAGAGATCTTAGCAAGTGCTGCTTTATTTATTTGGTAGTAGAGCATATATAAAAGGGATATTTGTGTTTTGATATTCACCAAGTATGTTGTATATCCGAGTGAAATGATTGGGACACATTTTTGAAGGCCCCACCCATCATCCAGGTTTGACAATGGCTTAGTTTTAGTAAGGTATCTGCTGTAAAAATATTAGGATTTGTTTATCATTGTTTAGGTTGTCTCAAAAAAGAAAAGGTTCCTTATTATGTGTCATTGTTAAATCTTTGTGTATTTTTATGTTTTGGTATCTTCTAGGAGCAGGAGCAGTATCACTGATGGCTTTTTTAGTATGTGCACTTACATGTTTCAAAATTGCTATAGGTGGTAGTTGGCCTATGATGTGTTTGGGGACTTTACGGAATATGTCTTTTAGGATTTTAATTGTAGGTTCCTGGGAGCTAGTGCTTGCTCCTCTTATATGCTGCAATACCTCCCTGACTTCTAATTCTGTCACATTTGGGGGTGGTTGTGTTCCCTTACATTAATTACAACGTCATCCTTTGTAATGGCTCTCCCACTGTAGCATTAGAATAATATTTGGTACGTTTCCAATTCACATTTTCTGCTGATGTACTTTCTTGGTTGTAGGTGTAGCCCATGTGACTTGAGACCTGATTATGAATTTGGTAGTCCGACCACCCAAGAACCCCACCCACCAGTGGACCACAGCGATGGTGGTCCAAAGACTACCATATTATGAGTTGACCATGGTGCTGGCGGTGTTTCTACGGAGATCTTGCGGCGGTGGTGAGTATAACAGAATATATCGGAGCCTGTGTATGCATTTCAACTGCATATGTGTTGGATGCACACATATGCATGAAACTTGTGGAGAAAAATACCAGTTACCCATTGCCGAAATCCGGCCCATATGTGGGTAGTCCTGGCAATGGTTATGGTATGAAAAGGACTCACCTGTAGATCGTCACAAACAGGGTTGTCATCCTCAGGGTGAAGATCCTGCTGTGAAAGGGGGAACTCTGCCTGGAAGAACAAAAAAGGGGTGAGTAATGCACCCCAAATCGATCATTACCGCCACCTTGCAGCAGGCAGTCAGGCCGCAATGGTCAGCTTGTGGAAAAGGCAACTCATAATATGGACGACGGCGCAGCTCCCCTGTACCACCCTAGGGTGGCTGCCTTTCCCCGACTGTGATCTCGGTGGTCTGCTGGCTGTGCTGTTGTTTCAGCTACAGGCTTTGCAAACCCTATCCACCCAACTCATAATAAGGGAGTCAGACCACCGAGCTCTCCACAATCGGACTGCCAAACTTGTAATAGGGCCCTAAGTAACTGTGTTTCTTTATATTTAGCTCTCTCTGTTATTATATCTCAAAATAGTGCAATAGTATAAATACATGCAATTCTCTAAAGTTTGCACATTTGTTATTTACATATAAAATTATACAGCCATTTCTATTATTTATACTTACATGTATGTTATTTTTAGAGGTTTCACACTGTTTTGCAGCTTTTCCATTGTGGTTGTTGTAATGTGGAGCAGGTGCTTTCCCTTCTGTTTCATTTAAAATGTGTATATGTTAGTAGTTTGTAGAGTCCTAAGTAATTTGGTGTATTTTACTTGATTTTGGGGTGAGTTTCTATTTTTTAATAATTTATGTATACTTACTTTGCATATCTTATTGTTGGTTTGTAATAGGTTTTTTTTTCCGGCAAGCTGTAGTGTTTTCTTATAAGAATTACATCTAAAGAAAAAAAAAATTAGAGAGCGTTTTGTTAAATATTTGCTATTTGACATTTTACATTTTATTTACAATTAATTTCTAGTTTAAATATAAGTTTTACTTACTTGGTCAGGTAGTTGTCGAGATGTTTATATTGGTATAATCGTGCCGTGACAGAATCAGTGCCTAAACTAGCAGCCTTCTAGCCGCAAAAGGAAACAGGGGAAGGATCTTCCTGATCATCCTCAGGAGACAATAGCAACTGGCTGCTATTTTCTGGGATTGCTCCTTAAAATCAAGGTTGCAGTCGAGCCACACACCGAAGCTCTTAATATGCTTTTTCAGAGCAGGTGGTAAGCTCACACAGTTAGACCAGAATGGATCTATGTTAGGAGGGATGGAATTGCAAAGGAGCATAAGCTCAGTATTTGCCCCATTAAGCTTCAGACATGAGCTATTCATTCATCTGGAGACCTTTTCAAGGCAGGAAGCTCGACTAGGTCCAGCGTTTTCCTGTTTATTGAGGAATGCGACCAACTGAGTGTTGTTGGCATAGGTGATAGTCTGTACTCCAAACGGAGTAACTATTTCTGCCAAGGAGCTCATATCAATATTATACAGGGTGGGGCTTAGGGCAGATCCCTGATGAACCCTCATGTAATGGGCAATCGCTTTGAAACAATTTCATCTTCAAAGATTGTGAAAAATCTATTTTCTAGGAAGGACTGCAGCCATTTCAGCACTATTACAGTCACTCCTGCATCCCTGAGTCTGTGAATCATCAGAGAATGGCTCGCTGTGTCGAACGCTGCGCTGAGATCTAACAGAATGAGTTCAGTGCAGCCTCCTCCATCAAGGATTTTTCTAGATTTCTCTACTACCGACAGTGCGGTCTCCGTATCCTGCTGTGATCTAAATCCTGTTTGCGTAGAGTGGAGACAGTTGTTCTTTCCCAGGAATGCAGAGAGAGCTGAATTCATGTCCTTCTCAGCTATTTTACTTATTCCAGGCAGCAGAGATATTGGTTGATAACTCACCCACTCCTCTGGCTCCAAGTTAGATTGTTTTGAAAGAGCTTTGACCATCGCCTGTTTCTAAAGCGGGGGCACAATACCCGTCAGAAGAGAGGCATTGATCTGATCTAGTATGACCGGATATATGGTCTCAGTGATCTTATTTAGGATGGTAGGGGGGGATAGATCTTTAGGAGAGACAGATTTTAGATGACTCAAAATCCTCCGAAGAGAGGTTAGATACAAATGGGGTAATTCCTCCAACAAGTCCTGTTCATTTACTGTGTTTGTTGGTGGTACCATTTGTTGGGCTATTGTCTGAGGAAAGGACATATAATTATTTTGTATCTTAGCAGAAAACAAATCTGCTATTTGGTCACAACGAAGTTGAGAGTTATCTGAAATGAAGGGGGCAGGGGGGGTCAGGAGCGTTTTGGCAATGTGAAAAATTTCCAGAGGAGAGTTTGTAGGCGATGCGATTTTGTCTTGGTAATAGCAGGCTTGAGCAGATTTTATTTCTGATTTGTAAAGTTTTATAGCTTCCCTGTATTTAGCTTTATTAGTTGGTGGGAAATCCTTTCTCCATCTTCTTTCAAGTACTTTACATGCTTGTTTGAGTTTCCAAAGTTTTGGGGAATACCAGGGGTTTCTATTGGTTCCTATTTTTATGTGTGTCTCTTTTTTGGGAAGCACATTGTTGAGTGAGGGCTCAATATATATATATATATATATATATATATATATATATATATATATATATATATATATATATATATATATATATATATATATATATATATATATATATATATATATATAAATATATATATGACACTCAATTTCCTCTTGTATACAAACAGGAAAACAGCACTCAGGAGATGGCGATTTTCAGCGGTCTTTATTTCATGTAACAAACAAACGCGTTTCGGCGTTTAGCCTTCGTCAGTATCAATGACACTTGACTCATGACTGCTAATGAAGCCTTGCAATTTTAATGGCAACAGACAAGGGACTCACCCAGTAGTGTTGAATAAGACGCCCTCTTAAAGTGGGTAATGAAATGTACATACACACCTAAAATTATTAAACCGTAATTTGTTTCTGAAAGATGCAATGGGTATACAGACATATATATGGAACATACCATACAATCTGGCCGTGGATCGGCAATTATCCCTCGTAAGTAAGACCACCTAACTGCAGGCTCAATCGTTAGCAGCGAAACTAACAATAATTATCTGATTCATTATCAGTTCATCCAAATCAACAGTATTCATCATTAAAAAAAGATATGTAACACAGTTTCCTAATTTCATTCATATACAAAGAAAGATTTCTTTTTTCTTTTCTTCCTTTTCAGGTCATTTCTATTTTTTTTTTTAAAACATAATATTTATTGCAGATTTACAGTATCATATAAGTTACATTGGATTACTCTGTTCACTTCTCTCTTTTTCCGTTTCCCTTCATTTCTTTACACAGCCTTTCGGCCCACAACCCGGAGGTCGGGCGGTGATATTCAGGAAACTGCTCATTGTTCAGTTCTACTTGGTCGATGTAACCCTCCCTCTGATGTATGTACTCGCTGCTTTTCTGAAGATCTACTCTATAAACTCCCCCCCCCCTGAAATCCCCCCAACTCCCCCCCCCCCCTCTGTGTCCACCACCCACTCAGGATTATTCTCTTCTTCCCTGACTATGGGTGCTAATAGGAGTCGCCTTCAATTGCTGTCTAGTCTTGCGATGTCCCCGGTTCTGCGCTAGGGCCTACCTCTGTGTCTTCCAAATCGGTCTCCTCCATCTGTTGCGCACTGTCTCTCAAGGCTTGCACCATCGTCTCCCAAGCCGCCGCCGTGTCCAGTGCTCTCTCCGTTGGTTTACGGCGAGCCATCTGATATCTGTGCGTACTATCACAAGCGGCCCATTTCAAGAATTCTGCGGCCCATCTCCTATGTGTGGGACCGACTCTCGCCTTCCAGTTTCTTGTAATTTCCCGCTTGGCTACCAGTAAGCCCATGTCAATAAATGTGCTCGTTGTTTTGTTTTTAGGCGTGTGGGGGAACCAGTGCAACAAGCAAACTGCTACGTCATACTGGATTATTCTTTCCGTCACCTCCGCCAGAGTGTCACCCACCTCCCGCCAGTATTCTCGGAGACCAGGACAGGACCATAGCATGTGCACCAGCTCTGCTCCCTCGAGAGCACATCTCGGGCATGCCGCATTATCCGCCCTGAAGTATTTCTTAATTTTCCCCGGTGTTAAATATGCCCTGTGTAGCACATAAAAATGGATCTGCTGAAAGCGCGCATTCCTCGTGCTGTTCCTGGCTCACGGCACTAAGCCTGCCCAAACCGTTTCCGGGATCTCTCTATCCAGGTCTGCTTCCCATTTGGCCTTCAGCGCCGACAGCGGTGGCAAATTCTCCCGGAGCATTCTCGAGTACAAACAAGTCACCGCTTTATAAGTTCCGGCCGCCATCATGGTATATTGGCAGGCCATAGTTGTCGTTGGCTCTATAAGCCCCTCCTTCCAGTGCGCTTGCATGGCCCTAGTTACCGCGGCGTGCCGCAAATAGCCCCCCCCTCGGCAACTCATATCTTTCTTGCAATTCCTGAAACTGTATCAGTGCTCCATCCTCATAGAGGTCTCCCACCACTTGTACTCCCGTTTCTTCCCAGCTCTGCAGTTGGGACCAGTCCCCCCCATGCGGCAGTGCTGTTAACATCCCTAAGGGTATCTCCGGGGCGTATGGATGGTGCACTCCCGCCCGACGCCGAGAGCGATCCCAACAAAGCTTGAACGTTCGTTCTTCGGGTGTCATATCTCCTCGTGCTATTCTCTGCTGCAGAGCTATATAAGCCAGAATGTGGCGTGGGGTGCCCCTATCCCTCTCATCTTCCGGACCGCGATATACTCTCGCTATCTCCTGTGTAAAGATCTGTAGTTGTGCAGCCAAGTAGTAGAGTTCAAAATCGGGTGCCGCTAAACCACCCTCGTCCTTTGGGCGGGAGAGGGTCGCCAAAGCGATCCTACGTCTGCCCGTCCCCCATATGAAAGAGGTCACCAGGGATTTCAGTTGTGAAAACAGGGCTCTAGGTATCCAAACAGGGAGGGTGAGAAAAGAAATGGAGTAGGCGCGGCAGGGCTACCATTTTCAACAATGAAATGCGGCCCGTGACTGTCAGTGGCAGCGTGGCCCAAAAGGCCATACAGCCCTTCAGCGCTCGTATGCATCTGCCTATGTTGCCCTCCAATACGCCCGAAGCCTTGTGGTAGACATATACTCCTAAATAGTGCAAGCAAACCAGCTCCCATCTAAGCTCTAAATGAAGGTCAGGCTGTGCTGTGTTCCGCCACAGGGGGAACAATCAGGTTTTCGCCCAATTAACCTTTAGTCCTGAAAGTTCCCCGAATCGCTCCAGTAAGCGTTCCGCTCCGTGCAAAGCTTCCGTCCCGTTTTCCAGAAATAACAGCAGGTCATTCGCGTACAAGGAGATATATTGCTGTCCACTTCTGCTATCTATTCCCTGAAAGTGCCTGCCCGTACGGGCTTCAGCCGCTAGAGGTTCGATTGCCAGGGCAAACAAGAGAGGGGATAGGGAGCAGCCCTGCCGAGTACCTCTCTCCACCGGGTACTGGTGTGAGACAAGGGGTCCTATCCTCACCCTGGCTACTGCCGCCGCATACAGTACCTGTGTCCATTTGATATATCCCTCCCCCAGTCCAAAATGTTCCATGGCCCTATATAAGTAGATCCACTCTAGGCTATCAAACGCCTTCTCTATATCTATGGATAAGACCAGGGGGGTCTGAGCTTCTATGTGTGGGCTGTCCACCAAACGTGAAAGTCTCCTTATATTTATAGTCGTGCTTCGAGCAGGGATAAATCCCGATTGGTCCTCGTGGACCAGGTCAGGCATGTGTTGTAGGAGCCTCGCCGCCAGAATGGAACTTAGTATTTTGTAATCCGTGGTCAGCATGGAGAGCGGCCTGTAAGAGGCCGGATGTTCTCCAGCTCTTCCAGGTTTTAATAGTGGGATCACTAAGGCCTCGCGCATGGACTGGGGCAGTTGTCCGGTCTCCTTAGCTTCATTATATACCGCCAGTAATTTAGGCGCCAATAAGTCCATGTATGTACTATAAAATTCGATGGGTATGCCATCTAGGCCCGGCGTTTTGTTCCGAGCCATTCGTTTAATTGCCCCTCGAATCTCGCCTAGTTCTATATCCCTTCCCAATGCGGTCACTTGTTCCTCCTCTAGACGTGGCAACTGAAGATCCCCCAGAAAGGCATGTATGTCGGCCTCCCGTCCCGCTAGTGCACTGCTGTATAGGGTCGTGTAGTAGCTCTGAAAGCAGTCCAGTATCTTCATCTGCGAGTAATGCATTTGGCCCTCCGCCCCTTCGACCGCTAGTATCGGAGAGCTACGCCTGGCAGGGTTTGCTAGCCACGCAAGTAGTGCTCCCGCCTTATCTCCCTCAACATGAGCCCGAAGCATATATGCTTTGTAATCAAAGCTACGAAGGCGCTCCACCTCTACTGCCACTGCTTCTCTAGCCGAGTTCACCTCTTCCTGCAAGTCCGGGCGCCCCGGCCTAGCCCTCCCAGCGTCCCTCAGTGCAGAGTCCGCCTTTTGTAAATCCCCCATCAGCACCCTCCGCGCTCCCGCATGTTTCCCTATGCACTGGCCTCTGACCACCACCTTAAAAGCATTCCACTCCATTGCCCTGGATGCAGTAGACCCCTCGTTTACTTCGAAGTATTGGCTAATGCCCTCTTCTAGTTCGTCCCGAAAGGGTGGGTCTTCCAATGTCTCGGGGCGCAGTCTCCAGGTCGGGACCCGCGACACCTCCCTGACCCAGCCCATTACAATCAACAATGGATTGTGGTCCGAGATCGTCCTGGTTAGATACTCGGTTCTTTTCACTGTCTGCACGACCTCCCGGGAGCACAATATTGCGTCGATTCGGACATGTAGGTCATGGAGACTCGAAAAGAACAAGTAATCTCTCTCCGCAGGGTGTTGTATACGCCACACGTCCTCCAGTCCCCATCGTTCCTGCCAATCTATCCTGCCTTTTGTGAGGCGGTGAGCGGGAGAATCTGCCAATGGAGGGTGGGATCTATCTAGTGTTGTGTTCGTTACGGAATTGAAATCCCCCCCAATCAGAATTGGGCCTGTTAGGAAATGTGCCAGTGACCCCGAAAGTCTAGTGAAAAAGGACACCTGGTCAGTGTTTGGCGCGTAGATGCTACACAGTGTAATGTCTCTCCCGCCCAACCTACCCTCCACCGCCACATAGCGTCCTTCAGGGTCTACCATATGCCTGGTCGCCTGGAACGGGACCCCCACCTTGACCCATATTAAAGCCCCTCTGGCAAACACTGAGTACTTGGTGTTGAATAACTGGCCCGCCATCTCTTTTGTAGTGCTATCCCTTCCGGCTTAGTAATGTGAGTCTCCTGCAGCAGTGCGATGTGTACCCCCCAGCGGACCAGGTAGGCGTGTACTTTATGTCTTCGTGCCATTGTGTGCAGCCCTCGTACATGCCAGGTTATACATCTTATTTCGTTTACAGTAGCCATTGTCCCATAGTCAATGATTCTGCTCCCGTCTCAGTATTGCAATACCATGAGTGGTGGATTCTCCCCAACAAACCTCAAAAACGTCTGGCTTAGTGTACCCCCTCCAATTCTGTGTTATCCTTTGCTCACAAGCCATATCAACCCCAACAATTCCCATTACCACCCCCCCCCCAGAATAAGCCCCAATTTCAAACTATCAGTACCCATCCAAACTAAGTTAACCCCCTCAACTGCCAGACGAATTCACGGTCGTAACCGCGGTCGCCTTAAGGGCAAAGGGGTAGTGGCTAGGTCCAAGAGAGGTAACAACCGCCCTCCCCGCTCCCAGTAAGTAGCAGCAGTCTGACCGCTCAGCCCGAACCCCTCCCACAGTAATACCTTACAGTTCACATTTGTTGTACTCCGTAGGAGTGGCCTTCCAGTGTCCGCCTCTCATCAAATGTTCAGGATGTTCCCCGAGGTCTGCGTAGTCACCGACGGGCCCTTGGCACTGCTTGTCTCCGATGCCTCTGACTCTGATCCTGTGTCTTTGGTCTCTGAGTGTGAGCCCCTCTGCGATGGTGAGACGTCTGCTTTGGACAGCGCTTCGACCGCCTGCAACGCTGCTTGCCTCTCCGCCTCCGTCTGAGACACCGAGGGTTTTTTCGAGCCTTGTCGCCTCCATCGCAGTCTTTGAGACTTCCGCGTTTGTGTCTTTGCTCTCTCCCGCTCCTCCCGAATTCTGGCGCCATCCGTGACCGCTTTATCCGTCTCCCACCAGTCCCAGGCATCCGCCGATGTAGGGAAAAAGTGTGTCTTGTCGTCTAGTATAACTCTTAATTTGGCCAGGAAGAGCAGGGAGTATCGAATTCCCTCATTCTGCAGCTCACGTTTTATGGATAAAAAGGAAGCTCGCAGCTTTTGCGTCTCGAAGGTGTAGTCCGAAAACAAGGTCACCTTGCTGTTTGCCACTTAGAACGGCCCCACTTCTCGGGCACGCTGGAGCAAGAGGTCTCTGTCCTTGTAGTGTAGCAGTTTGGCCACTACAGGTCTGGGAGGCAATCCCGGCTTGGGGGGCCGAGCCTGGACCCGGTGAGCACGTTCCAGGGTGAAAAATGGCGACAGGCCCTCCGGTGCCACCCGAGTCTTTAGCCAGTCGTCCAGATACCCTACCATATCCTCCCCTTCTGTTTTTTCCGGCAGGCCCACTATCCGAACATTACTGCGTTGGCTTCTGTTTTCGGCATCCTCGGCCCTTCTCTCCAGCGTTGTTATCCTCTCCATAGCATCCGATAGCCGTGCTTCCATGGTTTTATGGGCCGGGGCTAGAGCCTCTAGAGTCTCTTTTGCTTCTTTTACTCTATCCTTGAGTTTATCGTGGTCAGCTCTCAGGAGCCCCAAACCCGTCACCACCTGTGCGATGTCGTGTTGCAAGGCATCTTTGGTCGCTGAAATAGCCTCAAGGATGCGGTCCTGAAGCTGCTGTAAGTCCGATGGTCCCACTGTGCTCCCCTCCAGGGACTCGGAGGCCGCGGCCCCCTCGGTTTTGCCTTTGATTTTCCCCATGGCGCGATAGGTCTTTCAGAACACCGTATCTCGCGTTCTCCTCCTCCGTAGCTCATAAGTGTCAATACGGTGTCAGAGGAGGTCGTCCCCTTTTACTGGCTCAAGGCAGTTCCGTGGTCAGCTTGAGCACCTCCGCTCCCTGCTGCAGTGCTCGTGGGGGTGCTATTCCCCGAGCACCCAATCAAAGTTCAGCCCTCCACGCAACACTCCCCCTGGGTGCGGTATTCTATCTTCTATCAAAGCTCGGGTCAGCCTTTCCGCTCGGCTGTTTCAGCAAAGTACCTCAGGGTCCAGGCCACACGTTTGTTGTGCTAGGTGGGCCGGCTCTTTGATGGTGCCCCGATTCGCAACCGGGCGACCCCAGGTCAACCCCCTCCAGCTCTACCCCGGGAGCTGGTCAGCCAGGCTCCGGCGCCGCACCTCACTTTTAAGCGGGTCCCTACCTTCCAGGTAGCCCCGTCCCCGTTCGACAGAACTCCGCTATCCCCCACCTGTCTATGGCGCAGGCCTGGGGTCGCGATCCGTCATCGGGATCAAAGGTCGTTGGGACCCCCCTTCTCCGTGCGCTGTGAGGCGACTTCTGAGGTCTCCGGGTCACGTGAGCCAGTCTCCGCTCGCGTTACCTGTCCCGGGTGCAAGGCTCACTTCCACACCCCTTCGGCTGCCAGGTCGCCGGAGAGCCCCCACCGTCTCCCGGGCCGATGATGCGGGGGGAAGCCTTACTTTTGTTCCATCGGGCTCCTTCCTCCTCGGCGCGGGCAGCGGTCTCCTCCTTTGCCGCCCTGTGGTCCGTCACACCGGGGCGGTCCCCCGCTCTGTCTGCCGTGCGTGTCCCCTGGTCGGGGTCGTCTCGCTGTGAACTTCCCTCCTCACTCCGGGCGTGCCGGCGGTCCCGCCGACATTCAGCAGGTCGGTCACCTCTCCTACAGCTGCTTGGGAGGGGAGTCGCCTCTTTGACAAAGCCCCAGCCTGTCAGGGGCCGGGAGGGTCCGCCGCCACCTCCGCCCTTCGGTGTTCTTCTTTGTTCTCCCGGCACCGGAGTCCCAGCTCGGTCCGGGCTGGGGCTCTGCAATTATTGCGCCTGCTCAGGGTTCGCCTCAGCTCCTCCAAGTTCTTCGCGCTGGGGGTAGAGCACAATCTCCGCACCCTCAGCCCAGCGCGAGTCTCCTTCATGCCAGTCGCGCTGCTTCGGTGTAATCGCTTGCGGGGGCATCCGCCATTTTGTGCACCGACCCGTTTTGGCCTCCGGTGCTCCTGCCTCGCTCTGGGAAGCCGATACTTCGCTCCTCTATGTGTCCGAGGGCGCAGGCCTCATTCTTATTGCCCCCGGTCTGCCTGGAGGGGCTCTCGCGGGCGCCAGCGCTTTTCAAATAGGATGTTTGCGGGGATCAGGCGCGGAGCTCCGAGCTCACGCCGCCATTTCCCTCGGCTCCGTAGCCACGCCCCTTCAGGTCATTTCTATTATTAAAACCTCCCTTCAAAAAAAGCAGGAATTATTATTTAATAGAATTCAAGATCAAAACTCAATATTTCATTCAGTAGATTTGTTTAGCAGCAAACCATACTTATTTATTCATTTCCCTAAATGCACTGCCATCTACTCGCCACTATTCAAACCTCTGGGATATTTGGTTGATAAATCGATAATATATCTCGATTCAAGCCACCTCAGCCGTCTCAATCGGTCCCCTCCCCTTACATTATGCGATACACAGTCCAGTCCGAAGAATTGCAGTTTACTTCTATCTTTGTTATGGTATTCAGCAAAGTGCCGGGCTACCGGATACGCGGGGTCTGCCTTATCGATAGCCCGGAGATGCTCTAGTATCCTCAGTAGGCCTCTTTTAATCCATGAGTATCTAAATACTGACTGGATCCTTACACTTCTGCAAAAAAAGTTCCTCACTAAATTTATTACAGCTTCAGTTTTACCATGGTACAATGAAAAAGAACATACTGCTGACTGGCTCACTACAATACTAAAACAGCAGTGTCACAGTGTTTGCAGGAAGTCTAAGGATACAGACTGGGCAATTGAAGGCATAAAACACAAGTTTGCAGCTGCATACAAGACTGCATGTATACTCCATACGGATTTTAAGCAATCGATACCCTCAAACCCACTTTGCATTTTTTAAATCAATACAATCCTTTAAAGAATATATAACTGAATCTAACTCTGCTTCACTTTTAGTACAATAAATACATTAGTAGATAGTGCTCAAACCTTTATTATTTAATACATTTATTCTTGTAACATCTCATAATTTAACAGACATTCCAATGCAACTTCATCAGATATATCATTCAGATCAATTTCCTCGTCAGCAGTTTCTGATTTAATTTGTACTAAAGTTTCAACATAATTTAAAACTTCCAGAAAATCTCCATCAAAGCTTTTGTCTTCAAAATCACAATTCATGTCTGCAGCACTAATTTCTCCTTCTTCACTCTCATTGCCTGTGACAGATACGATTAGTTCTTCAATTATACTCAAAGTAATATCTAAAATCTCCTGAGTATGAGGCTGTTCTCTTTCTATAAATTTTCCTTTATGTTCTTGCTCCTTGAATAAAAATATAAACAGTTAATTTTATCACTTTTCGTAATATATAATACAAAACTACTGTTTTCACCTATTTTGGCCTACAAAAAATACTGTATGAATACTAATATCTAATAACATTCTATTAGAGTTCTAGCCCTTTGCAAAATTATACAACTGTAATTACGTAACATTCATTAACCTAGGCCTCTCAGTTTATTTTCTAATTTTTATGTTATTAATTTCCTCGTGTTCTACTACTAACTTTTCTATTTGCAGTTGCTCGTTATCTATTCTCTCAATCCTTCAATATCTTATGTTTTTCATTAATGTTCCTTCTTAATTCAAAAGTCTTCCTACTATTCCTAACTCAATGTGTTCTTTTCCCTTAACACCTTCCTTAACACAAATTTTATCGTTTCTTGTTTTAAGTTAGAGAAAATACATCGACTGAGTACATTCAATATTGTCTATAATGTCAGGTAAGTTTACTTACTCACTAACTTGTCGAACAACGTTCTTTAACTCTCACAGAAATATTTCCACTTTCTCTTCACAAATGTCTAAGGAGCAATTGAAAATGGGTCTGAACTCCGGAACGTCTTCAGTGAAGTGCGCACTCGTTAGTCAGCGCGCACCTCACCAAGGATTCCCCACAACTCTGTGGTAAATGACTAGATCGCAACCGCGTCTTGCAGTCACGGCCCTTGGAGGGACTTGCGATGGGGCAGGCAGGGGGGGCGGGGCAGGGTGAGGGGTGATAAACAACGGAATCTGGATGATTGCAGGTAAGTAAACAATGACATTAATAAAACGAATTTCGGGCCATATTATCAACAAAACGCGATATCACCAAAAGGCGATACATTATCCCCGCTTTTATCAGCAGGAAAGTGGCGATAAAAGCGGAGATATTCTATCTCGTTTTGTTGATAATATGGCCCGAAATGCATGCTAATGGCTTCGTGGTGACGATCACGCGTGGTTATGACAGCATTGTAATTGCTGTTTCCCCCCAGGACACTGCAGCAACCTGGTCTGGGCGTCGTGGACTCCAGGGCAGTAGGCGGAGGGCCACGCAACTCCTCATACAATATAGAAATCTTTGTGGGGTGATTGTTTCCGTGGTTTGAGGGGTATGATTGAGGCCCAAACATTTAATTTTGTAGGGGGGTAAGTTTGCATGGCAAAAAGAGGTTTGTAAATGTGGTACACATTGTTTCATATTATTTTGATTTCTTTTCTAAGTTGTAGTCTATTCAGAGGAAATAGAAGTCATTAGTTTTCAATCCTAGTCTTGAATATCTTACTATACTATTTCAACGTTATTTCTATTGTGGACCGTCATACACCCCTCCCCCCCACAAAATAAAAGAAGTATGTACTTTTTGAATTAACTTTTATTAAAACAATAACTAAACGAAACTTAATTATAACTATATTGCAAACAAGTAGAAAAATAAGTTTAATAACAAACAATATTATAAGCAAATTGTTAAATGGACGTCATAAGATGTCGATTGGTAATCTGGAAAACAAAAAAGAAAATTAAAGTTTAGAATTATGTAGATGTGAGTAAATGAGCTGAAGCATTACAAGTCAAGGTAACTCTATGTTTTTACGTGTGCACTGTGCCTCGTACATTTCACTTGTTATAATGCCGCGTTCAAGTGGTGTCTATATGGAAGTGCGTACTGCGTTACTGACACAAAAGTGGCATAACAGGTTTGTAAATATGTTGACTTATTTCTAATGCAATGCTATGAAGGCTTTGTAGATCTAGGCCTCTGTGCTTACCGTTGTATAAACACTGCGGCCAAAGACTTCAGCCAGTGGAATTCACAACTTCAGTTGGGCTGTTCTTCTACATGTGCAAGTGGACAGCAGTGTCTATAAGTTTAATAGAGAAAGAGAAATGATGTCACAGAGAGTGAGAGAGAGAAAGAGAGAGAAAAGAACATTAAAACTGTCTCGCAGAGTCTAGAGTTGAGATTTTTTCTTGAAAAGTGAGACGTAGATTTACAAGCTCCTTGCGTCACTTTACGCATGACTCAAAAGTGACGTAATAAGGTTGTGGATCTGTTTGTCAGACTGTTGTAAGGTATCTGTTGTCATTGCTCAGAGGTAATTATAGATTTTACAGAGAAGCTGCTGTACACTACGCACTCTGGGCCATATTATCAAGCCTGGGCGACACAATTATCGCCACTTTATCAGCAGGAAAGTGCTGATAAAAGTGGCGATAATGGGTTTGATAATATCAACACTCGAAACCAGGAAGTGTTGGCGACCATCTTGTGCCTCAGTAGCACCGAGTCACAAGAAAAAAGTAAAACAAAGTTGAGAAATAAGGGAAGGGGGCAGGGTAGAAACATTCTGATCCTTTACAGTTGCTCAGGGGGTCGTATATGGATGTTTAGTCTTTTATTTATTTTTAAAGAAAAATCACGCCGTACGCGTACAGAAATCCGTACAATTACGAGCAGGAGCTGAATGCTAATTGGCTGCCAATACTCCAAACCAGGAAGTGTTGGCCGCCACCTTATTTGTCACGACAGCCGAGTCACAAGGAAACAGTAAAACAAAGTTGAGAAATAAGGAAAGGGGGTAGGGTAGAAACATTCTGAACATACAGTATTGCTCAGGGGGTGGTAGATTTATTGTACGCGTACCAAGCACGTATGGACGACGTACAGCTGGAATGTTGAAAGTCGTCACGTAAGCGTACGTAAGCAAGAAAAATAAAAATAATTTTAGATATTTATGAAGTGTATTTGTTTATGTGTTGTGTGGCTCTAAAAAGAGCCGTTGTGTTTATTGGGAGATTTTAGTACCTAAAAGTAAGTACCGATGCAGAGTTTTAAGTTTATGAGGAAGACTCTGTTCCCCTCATCTGTAAAATGTACACCATCTCTCCTATAGAAGCCATGCATATTGAAATGCAGATTGTTGTTGTAAATGGACCCCATTCGGTAGTCTGGGAGAAAGGCAGAAACAGATTTATTCACATGTTTCCTAGCTTTTTCAAACTGTAGACAATAGTGGTTGGACCGCTTCCATTTCTGCCTTTGGCATATATTAGGCAGTTTTGGGGAACAGTGTCATCAATTGTGCAAAGGTGTCCTTCATAAGCATTTCCAGAGCTACCCTAGTCAAAGTGCCTAGGTCAATCCCACCGCAGTGCACAATTATGAGGTCAGGGTGTTGGAGATGCATAAAGGATTTAACCAATGGCACATTGGGTAAACCTAGGTCCTTGTGAATGATTTTCTATTGTGCGTACCTTTGGCTCCAGAAAAAATAGCTGTGTCCCATAATCCACACTGTAAGCATTTTGAAGAGAGGTCTAGATACACTCTGATGGCGTCTGTAAATGAAATGGTAGTTTGAAAAGTAAGATTTTTCTAAAATGGTGGACAACATGCAGTTTTGAAAAAAGAAAAGAAATGATTGGTTGTTTGACAACATTTTACAGAAAACTAGGTTGCATGTTTCTGTTTTTTAAAAGCCTTATTTTTATTGGTTAAGAAAAAGTGATAGAAGAGAACATTACATAAAATAAGCTGGTATATTCTCCAGTCAAGCATACTTGCTGTTTCAATTTGCAACAATGTATGATGAACTTTTCACCTGTGTGCTGAATTAGGTGTTCCCTGAAGTGTTTCTATGGTAACTGGCAGATTGTGGAATGGGGGAAGGGTTGAAAGTTTTGTTAGTTGGAAAGGTTTGGAATGTTAAACCAATAGAAATGTGTGTTTTATTTTGAATTAATGTGTACAGGATTTTAATTGTTTATTTATATGTATGTATGTATGTGTAAAATGAGAGGGAAAATGTTCCACTTGACGGTTCTGCTGCAAACACGGAACTAGAGAGATTCTGTACAATAATATCCACTGTGTGAGTGGTATTCTTCTTAATCTACAAATCAATTTGAAAGGTGAATTGATAAGTTGTATCACCGCTTTTATCCTGCAGGTAAAGCAGCGATAATGGTCTCGATAATATATCCTTGTGAATTCTCATTGAAGCCCAGGTTATGGTCTTAACCTGAGCTTCTATGGGAATTCACAAGGATATATTATTGAGACCATTATCGCCGCTTTAGTGGCAGTTTCCTGCTGGTAAAAGCGGCGATAATGTATCACCCTTTACTGATAATATGGCACTGACGGGCATATTATTAAGAACCGGTGTTAAAATTATCGACGTTTTATGGGCAGGAAACTGCCGATAAAACGGCGAAAATGGGCTTAGTAATAAGGGGCATATTACCAACAAGTAGTGATATTTATCGCTAAATAGGCTTAGCAACAATTTTTTCATTGCTGCCTATCGCTGGATATGTTAGCCGAGAAAACATGCTATTAGCAATGTTTTTCTCCATTGTGCTAAAATATCCAGCGATAGCGGCGAAATGCGTGAATATCGCTGAGAATATAGCGATATTCACGCATTAGCGACTAAATGCTCTTAGCCATTTTATCCACCTGCCATTGGATAACATGGCTAAGAACTGGTCTGGGCAGGTGTTAGTATTTGGAGATTTGGAGATATTTGCGCTTAGCTCGAATATTTCCAACGCTACACCTGCCTTGCTAATTGGCGATAGCGACGTTAGTGACTTTGCATGTCATTAGCGATAAACATCGCTGACATGCAAAGCGCGCCCCAAACCGCTCGGTATTGCCTAAAAGCTGTCGCTAACATCCGTTAGCGACAGCTTGCTAATAGGGAGATAGAATTATTGCCGCTTAGCGGCCGAAAACGGCCGCTAAATCGTCGATAATTGCCTATCGCCCCCCCTTGGTAATATGCCCCTAGGTTCTTGTAAATTGCTATAGGAGATTGACTCCAAACCGTTCGATTTTACCCAAACTTTTCCCTATCTGGGTATTTTGTTTGATTGTTCTGGTCAATGGTGCAATGCAGTAAAAACTAGGCGGCTGCTGTTTCTAAAATCTATAATGGCTCTTAAACCGTTTAGCAAGAAAATGGTAAAGAAACCTATTAAAGAACTCCTCTGCATTTATAAAGCAAGTTGCGTTGCAATTGCTACATATGGGGCGGGGATTTGGGGGAATACAAATGTGACTATCCTTCAGGTAATAGAAAATCATTTTCTTAGATACTTGCTATCAGTACCGGATAGTGTGTCCACCCTTAACTGTCATGTTGAACTTGGACTGCCGTACTTGGAAGATATCATTAGGTGCAGCCGGTTCTTCTGTGTCACAGGGTATGGACCACAGAGGAATGTTCTTTTAACCGTCTTATTCTAGGGGACGCTATAAACCTTGATCGTGCCCATAAGATGAGATGGTTACAGTATATTAAGACATTCCTTGGGAACATTGGTCTATTGAAGTACTATGAAGATCCCTCGATGATGAGTCTGATCTCGAGGAAAGAGTTGAAAAAATTATGTATAACTCATCTGGAGGAATGTAGGGAAAATGTGGAGTTCAATAAAAAAGCTGTGATTTCACATCAAATGATATTGACCTCAAATGTGATCCAACCATACTTTAATCTACAGAGGAGAGAATTTGAAAGGTTCTTGTTAATCCGGCTATGATTTCGCATTTTATTCAGGTTACTAAGCTTCCCCACTGTTAACGATTGGTCTAGGCTAATCATTAAGTGTCCCTGTGACGATTTGTCTGATAAATCTGACATCCATATTTTATTTTTTTGTAAGTTTTATGCAATTCCCAGAAAAAGGTGGATATTGCCCATTTTAAAGTATATGAATTTTAGACAATGTCGACCTTCCTGCCCCATCGCACCTCCCTCCACGGGCCGCGACTGTTTCTTTATTCCGTCATATTGCAGTGTCTATTTATAATTTCATTTTTTATTATATTTTCATTGTTTCATACTCCTTGTTCTTTTGTTGTAAGTCCTTTTATTTTTATAGTCCGAAGTTTGTCCTCATAATCCTCCCTCTGTTCTTGTAAGTAATATTATAGAATATTTGATATATTTTTTTTGTGATGTTATATATATTTTTTTATTATAGGTTGTGTTTATCGATACTGAAAATACTATATGAAGCCAATGAAGTTCCAAAAGCGGAAGCAATGAAAGAAAAGTGTGTATTTGAAAAGAAGTCATTAAGAAGATTTACATGAAGAGAGATGTCTTAACAAAGAGAAAGAAAGTCCTGGTAAGAGCAGGAGCACTTTTTTTAGGAAAATATTAAAGACTAAGAGTAGCGTTCATAAAGAGAAGAATGTTTTTAGTGTATCAGCAACAAAACAAAAAATACTAATAAAGAGAAGAATAATGGAAAATCAAGTGCAGACAAGTGTATAGTAAAAGAAGGAAAATCAATTTATGGAAATTAGGAAACAAATGTTTTATAATAGATTTGTGACAAATTTAATTAAAGAAATTAAGGTATGTAAGAAATAAACACTATTTTATAAGAAGAAGAAAGCTATAGAAAATGTAGTTGAGAAAGCTTTGGGATTGAAAAGAAAATTGTTTATTTTAGTAATCAATAGAGTTAGATCACTAGATAAGCGAATCTATTTAATGAAGTCCAAAAGTAAATGGAGAAGATTAATTAACAGAAGTAATTTTTGTGAGTTTTTTTGGGTGAATGGAAACATAGTTCAAGTTCTGAGCCTTTTTTAATGAAGAAAGTTATCTTCAGAGTAATGATTTGTTGCATGCAGTTGACACCAGTAGTTGTGCTTATGAGGTTAGAAATGGTTGTCCTATTGAGAAGGGGAGAAAATTGTTTCTAGAAATGCAGAAGAGGTGTTAGCTGGTGAAGTTTTAGGGAGACGTCCTAAAGCTCCAGTGTACACTTGGAATTGTAGTAGTATTTGCAGTGTGCAGCAAGAATCTATTGATTTTTCACGCAATTTATTGCGTAATTATACTAAGAAAAGTGTTAAACAAAAGATTAAGATGTTGCAAGGACTAGACCCTTGCAGGGGACTGGGTGGAGTCAGTTTTGAGAATCCTTAATGCCTCTCAACCTGTTTGGAGACTAAGCTGTAAGCAAATAGGTTTCAACCAGATCTGTCTAGGAACTTTATACTCAGGACAAATGAATAAAATATGCCCAATGGTCTCCTTTTGAGTGGGGCAGAAAGGACAGGTGGGAACAAGTCCTTCTCTCCAATTGGAAACAAAGGAATTGGTTGGTAGGGTTCCCACCCTGAGTTGGTGGTATCTCTTTCTAGCCTCCGGGACAGTGATATAATCCCAATAACCCTCATACGCAGGTGAGTGTTTAAGTTCCAAGAAATCCACAGTCAGTGACGGACCAATGGGAGAGCCAAACCTCTTCATTGTGACTAGGCTCCAGTAGAGATCTCAACGTTTTCTTGGGGGGAAAAATATTGGCTATAGGATCCTCCCATAAGCTAACCAAGCCCATGGCAGAATAGATAGACTAGACCTCCTGCAGCCATTGGATTTTATGAGCCTTATCGGCATTTCTAATATCTAGGAAGGCCCTCACGTACTGGGAGAGTTCTGGGGTAACCCACAATCTCCTCCAGTACGCCACCGGTCTATAGCGGGCCTTATCCTCCAGGCGCTGGGTGCCTAAGTCATAGAAAAGGGGAACCAGCGGGGTCGATACTGGAAGGCCCGTAACCCCGCGTAAGAACTTGTTTTGGAACCTAGTCAAATGAACAAGGTTGCTAAAACCCCACAATTCTGCCCCATATAAAACTGCTGTGGCTATTTTGGCATCATAAATTTTCAATACAGGCGATATTGGCCTTGTGTGGGAAAGGAATAATTCCTTAGTTAGAGCTCCTGTTAGCTGAGCATGCTTAGTAACCAGCTGAGTAATGTGTGGTTTCCAGTCAAGTTTGGATGCAAGGGTAATACCCAGGTACGAAAAAACCTGAGTCTGTTCTAGTCTAACCCCATTCATTGCCACATTACCAATAACATATTTGGACTTGTGAAGCACCATAAACTTGGTCTTGCTAACATTTACTACAAGTCTGTGGTCCTTGCAAAAGACCTCAAACACATCAATGGCTTGTTGGAGGCCCTGCTGCGTTTTGGAAAGCAAAAGAGTGTCATCTGCAAACATCAACAACGGGATCAGCTTGCCATCCAACTTAGGGGCATCAGTCGGTCGATGCATAAAGTAGCTGATCACCCTGTTGATGTATAGTGAGAAGAGGGTCGGGGCTAGTACGCATCCTTGGCGTACTCCCCTCTCTATAGGGAATTTATCTGTAACATTACCCTGTTGGTTCCATCTGATTTGTGCAAAATTATCCTCGTGTAGTTTCCTAAGGAAGGACAAAATGCTAGGTGGCATGCCCTGTTCTGCAAAAGCTACCCACATTTTTTCTCGAGGGACCAAATCGAACGCCGATTTGAGGTTGACGAATGCCGCGAAAAGCATACAACCCCCAAGGACTACCACCCGCCAGTAAATTAAAAGAAATCTAAAAACTTGGTATATAGTACTTGTATGACTGCAGAATCAACCCAGTCATTATGTCCATGTGGAATGCTAATATGGATATTCAATATGTTGCAGACAATTCCATTGCTGTTGCTCAATATGTGACATTGTACATAACAAAGTCAGAAAAGACGGAATTGAAGGAAATGTGGAAAGAGATTTCCCATGAGAAGAGTCTAAGTAAGAAATTATACTGTTACAGTTTGAAGATGTTATCTCATCGAGAAATTGAATGCTCGGATCGCTTATCATCTGCAAGTCTGTACTCTAAATCTAGAAGAATCATTTGGGTGAGTCTAGGTCTTGCTGCAACACGAAACCGAGTTCTTAAATCTGTACAAGAGATTGAATATTTAGCTGAAAAAAAGCCAGAAAGTAAAGATATTGTGAAAACAAATATGTTGGATACATATTATCCAAATAGAAGTCATCATCTTGAGAACATTTGTCTCTATGAAGTGCTGCAAAACTATATTTTTTAAGGGAATATTACCGAAAACATCAATAATGGTATATATGCCGTGATTGGTTCCCGAAGGATGTCTGGTGAAACAAAGAAAAGGACATTTGATTAATCACCGTATACTGAGTTGCGAAACACCTGACAAAAGGGAATTTTAGCTATTTAGCTCTTTTGCAACTTTTCAAGCTATGGCGTTCAGAATTGGAATTACTTGGAGATTTTGAGAGCTATGAAGATTCCTTCAATGCAACTAAAGATACTATAGAATGTCCTGTTTTTGCTAATTATGTGAAAATGTTGAATGACGAAATTGAGCAAGAAGCTACAATTGCAGCTGAGATTGCTAGATGCAGTTCTCAAGACAGTCAAACTTCTGCTCCATTGAGTCAGAACCCATTAGGAGAACCAATTGTTCTAAATGAAGCAACAGCTATGGAAGAGGTGGCAACAGCAATGTATCAACGTCAAGAAGATGTAACAAACTTAGGAAACTTGGAAGAACAACTAAATCTTGAGCAGAAAGAAATATATGAGCAAGTGAGAGAACAGATTGACCATGGATTACTTCATGAGAAGAAAGAATGCTCTTGCTCATCATTTGAACCTATCCGTATGTATGTGAGTGGACAAGCTGGAACAGGAAAAAGTTTTTTAATTAAAGATATCACAAGTTTTCTACAGAAAATAACTAAGTCACATTTGTCTTGTGTTGTCACTGCTCCAACTGGATTAGCAGCTCACAATATTAAAATAATTACTTTACATTGTTTATTAATGCTACCAGTAGAGCATGGCAACAAATTAGAATACCACAAGCTATCTGGAGAAGCTTCTTGTGAACTTTCAAGAGTGTTGAGGAAAATGAAGCTTCTCATTATTGATGAGGTAAGCATGGTCTCAAACTTAATGCTTGCCTTTGTGCATTTAAGAATGCAGCAAATTCTTAAAACAGAGTATGACGTATTATTCGGAGGAAAACACATCATCGTTTTTGGAGATCTTCTACAACTTACTCCTGTAAAAGGACTGCCAGTGTTTAAAACACTGGTGCATGAAGATACTAGAAAGTCTTTGGGGAGTATTGGCAATGTAAACATTTGGTCTTATTATCAGTATAAGGAACTTACTACAAATATGGGACAGGCAAATGATGTTGATTATGGAACTATTCTTCAAGAATTAGAAAATTGACCAAACATGGCAAACAAACTTTACAGAGACAATTACTTTCCATTTTTTTTCCAAATGCAAATATTGTCCCAGAGAAAATATACATGAAAATTGCAGAAAACAAATCTGTAATCTGCCTAATGCCAACACTGCGTGAATGTTCTATATTAAATGAAGAAATGTTAAAGTTGGAAAATGAAGAAATTATAAAATTGAAAGCAATTGATAAAATAGAACATGAAGGAATCAGTATTATTTTGAGTGAAAAGTTGAAGAGGAAATTGGATTGTTTAGAGAAATCGCTAAGTAAAACTGCTGGTTTAGAAACGAATTTATATGCATGTGTAAATTGTATGTGTAATTTTGCGACGTAATTTGAATGTGGAAAAAGGTTTAGTAAATGGAGCAATGGGTAAAATTGTTGATTTTGTTAATTTTGTAAATAGAGGTGGGATTGAATTTTTGAAAAACAAATTCGATGAAATTGCTGAAGTACAACAAGTTAGTCATTGTGCAGCTCGTTTTCTGCTTGTAAAAGATTTGTATGTCTGCGGAAAACAGTTTCCTGTTTGTTTGGCATATGCTGTGACCATTCTTAAATCTCAAGGTTTAAGTGTAGATTGTGCTTTAGTGAATATTGGAAGTACCGTGTTTAAAGAAGGTATGGCATTTTTTGCTTTGTCTCGAGTCAGAACTTTATCTGGATTGTACTTGATTGATTTTGATGAGACAAAGGTTTGTGCAGATGCAAATTGTGTGAAAGAGTATAATAGGTTAAGAAGAGAATATGCACCCAATTTAGGTCAATATCCAGTAGTTGAAAAGCGTGTGGTAGGTAGAAAAATAAGATTTGAGAATATCTGTTGTGAAACTTTAGAGAAAGAAAAAAAACAAGATGAAGTTGCGCCTGCAAGCAAAAAGAAAAAGGATAGTTTTGAAGAGAATGTTGGTTATCGGTTTGAAAATAGTTGTGGTGTCAACTGCTATGCTAATGTAGTTGCTAATGTTGGATTTTTTCCTGAAAGTTTGCAACAGCAAATTGTAATAAATCGGGAGAAAGATTCTGTTCATTGTTGAATTCTGTTTATGAGAAATGTAGTAGTGATAAAAGTAAAATACAAAGTGTTTCTGATATTCGAAATGTTTTGGACATATGTTCTGGTTGTACTCAATTTACGCAGAATATTCAGCAAGATTGTCAGGAATTTTTAATGTTTATGCTTGGTGTACTGGAAGATGAAGGTATAGATATTGAAAACCTTTTTGGTCTTTCTTATAAATGGCAACATGACTGTCAATATTGTTTGTTTACATGTAGCACTGACATAGACACTGAGAGATTCATATATTTGACTTTACCTGACTGTGAATCTGTGTCTTTTAACAATCTAATTAGAGGAGCAAGTCAAAATAGGAGTGTAGCCAATGTAAATCAGAAATGTCATCAACATTACTTATACAAAGATATGGACAGTATGTTATTTTAATGTTGCAACGTTGTAGAGCTGATGGAAGAAAATTGAAAACTTTAATTCAAAATTTTGTAGCTGGTCACTGTTCAATATCAGGAAGAACTTTTGTAGCTGTTGCTATAATTTTTCATGATGGACCTTCTATCACATCTGGACATTACATTGTTTATTTAAAATGTCTGAAAGGTTGGATACATTGTAATGATACTCAATTAGTTTTTAAGCAACGTTTGCCCAAAGAGTTACCAAATTCTTACCTAATATTTTTAAAGGCAAAATTTTAAGATCACAATTTGCCCTTTAGGATTACTGCTCATAAGGTAGATTAGTCTGGTGTTATAGAGTATTTTATAAGTGAGGGTAAGGAGCTTGAAGGTGATACTTTTGTTGATATTGAGGCAGTGTAGGTGTATCAGGTGGTGGATGATGTGGGTGCAGCCGGGGACATTGATGATCACTCAGGTGGAGGTCTTTTGGATTTTTTGTAGTTGTTGTAGGTGTTTGGCTGGAATTCATGTGTAGGGTGTTTTGCCACAGTGTAGTCTGCTGCTGATGAGGGCCTGTGTCACAGTTCTTCTTCTTTTGGTTAGGATCCACTTGTAAATGTTGCGGAGCATGTGGAGGTGTTATAGCAGTACGAGGAGACGGTATAGACTTCGTTATACATGGAGAGGGAGGAGTTGAGGTTGAATCCTATGTTGTGGCCATAGTTGGTAGGTGTTGGTACTGTTCACAGTGTAGTCAGGTAGCAGGAGTTGTCTGAGGCTGAGGGGGTGGGTCTGAGGATGAGTACCTTCAACTTGTGCCAGTTTGTGTTTACAGTGCTGCTCTTTATTTAGTTGGTGACGTCCTTCATTGTGTCGTGGAGGTTGCTTTTGGTGGTATGTGGCTTCTTGGTGTTCTTTGTGAAGGAGATTTTGTTGAAGTTGTGATGGTGGGCTACTTGTGTTAAGGTGGCCATGTAGATGTTGAACAGCGTCGGACTGATGGATGAGTCCTGGGGGACCCGTAGATGATGTCAGTCGTTTTGGATCAGAAGGCTGGGAGGCGGACGTTCAGGATTACTATTGAACAACTTCCAAACAAAGGACTTGATGCATCCTATTTGGCCGTAAGGAAAAGTGTGTGAACCATTAAGGAGTTTTTGCTGTGTAGTTTGTCAGCATATATTTGTAAGTAACATTATTTACAGTGTAAGAAAATTAATCATAATGTTTTGTTATTTTATGATTGTTTCGGATGTGTCATATTTACGTAAGAAATTGCTCTTAGAAAAAAACATTTAAGATATGTTTTTTTCTATTTTTTCTATTGTTATTGAGAATGTTGACTGGGTTTTTTTAAGATATCCTCATGGATTGTCTTTTTTTTGCCCGCTGTTATGTGATGAGTACTATTGAACTCACTGTTTGTAGTGAACTTCACTATATTCTGAGAACAGCAAAAAAGGCAAATGAAATGTTTTACAAATTATTTTGTGTTGTAAAATATATATTGTAACTATGTTTTTTTGTATCTTCCACAGGTGATAATTTTATAATATATAATTTTTTTATTATTTATTATGCTTAAGGTAAGTACAAGTAACTGACTCAGCTGCGGCCCGTGGAGGGAGTTATGGTGGGGTAGGCAGGTGGGGCAGGGGAGGGGCAGGGTGGGGGGTTATAAACAGCGGAATCTGGATGTTTGCTGGTAAGTAAACATTTAAATTAATAAAATGAATTTCGTATCCTGCGCCCTGCATCGCAAAATGCGATGCAGGGCACGGAACGAAGGGGTATATTATCAACAAAAGGCAATACATTATCTCCGCTTTTATCGGCAGGAAACTGCTGATAAAGCTGCGATAATGTGCTTGCTAATAGGGCCTTGGAAATTCCCATAGCAGCCCAGGTTCTGAGGCTGTTATGGGAATTCACAATCGCCTATTATCAAGCCCTTTATCGCCGCTTTATCAGCAGTTTTCCTGATGATAAAAGCGGCGATAATCTAATATACCCCATAGTTTTACCACGCAAGCTTTTACAAGTACTATCCATTTACCACGCATTTCTTAATAATGTCTTTGTGTTGACGAACATGCCTGTGACTTACGCCCTTCAAATTAGTTTTTAGGTATAGGTGTGACCAAGTCTGATAACATCAGGGTTTAAGGACAAACACCGTGGTGTCTGTGCCTTGAACTCTTGTTGATCTCAAAGCAAATAGGAGGACGATAAAATGAAAGTAACAGATATAATAAAAACAACAGTGAAAAACTCCTAAAATGGTGCTGGACGGAGTACGTGATCAACGTTTGGCGCCTCGGCACTATGTTCCAAATAAATCAAGATAGAATACGATTATTAATATATTACAAAAGTACAGCAGCGGATGACACACATGACCCGGAAAAGAAAGCGGCAATTTAATACCTGAAATAAAGAAAGGTTTGTTTGTCGAACTTGAAGAAAAAGAAAAAGAAAAACACGTGGGCTTCGAAACGAGGCAGCGCATACGTACAGAGTACAACTGCTACACAAAAAAGTGGAAAGTTTTACATACTATCATAGAAATGATGGGGCATATTATCAACAAAAGGCGATACGTAACCCGCCGCTTTTATCGCTTTTATCGCCAGTAACTGCAGATAAAGCAGCGATAATGGGCTTGATAATAGGCCCTTGTAAATTCCCATAGCAACCCAGGTTCGGGTATTAACATGGGCTGCTATGGCAATTCACAGGGGCATATTATAAAGACCATTATCGCTGCTTTATCGGCAGTCTCCTGTGAAACCTATGGTTTTTTCAGTGAATTTCATAGGTTTTTAAATGGTAATGCCTAACTATAACTGATGTGAAACCTATGGTTTTTTCATTGAATTTCATAGGTTTTTTAATAGCAAATTTCTATAGATATGAAATATAATTTTTTTTTAATGAATCCTATATTGTATATTTATGTAATACTATTTTTTATATGTATATTCTTAATTTTTTATTTTTTTTGCCCTGGAGCGATCCCGGTGCGCGTCCCGGTGAGTGCAGTCTTGCGGCGCGCCCCAGGGCACGTACCGGAGAGCGTCCCGTTAGTGCTAATGCCGCGAACGAAAACATCATCGTGATGTATCGCGTAGCCGCGTCCGTGTGATACGCACGGCATAAGCGCACCCGGAAGCATCCACGCGCATACGAACGCGCTACCTAAGCGCCGCCGGGCGCGCACAGGGGTGCGTAGCGTAAGCGCGCACCGGGGCCCGTAGCGTAAGCGCGTCGGGTCATGTGACCTGCAAATAACACTTTTCATTGGTTCAGAACAGTTTTGGTTTCCAAATGATGAAAGCCCGGCTCATGTGACCTGAAAATAACACTTTTCATTGGTTCAGAACAGTTTTGTTTTCCAAATGATGAAAGCCCCCACCTTTTTTCCTCATTCTGACTTTATTCTTTGAGTGAGGAAGACCTGCTTCTATTGATAGAGAAATGGCTACAGTAGCAGCAGCAGCTGGAGCATCTGCACCACCACCACCACCACCACCACAAGGACCACCACAATATCACATTGGTGGTGAAGAAGAAGAGGAGGAGGAGGAGGAGGAGGAGGAGGAGAGAAGGCAGTCCCTGCATGAAGACAATCCCCCATATAAACCTAAGGAGTACTTTATATGGGAGTTTTTTAAAATCCCAAGGGGTTTCAAAAAAGTTAATGCTGCAAAGGTGACCTGTCTCATCTGTGGCGCGGAACTTTCCAGGGGGAACCCTGCAAAAAAATATTCATTTGGGAATCACACAATGCTACGCCACATGCAACAAAAGCACCCCAATAACTATTCCTGCAGCAGAACTGACCAAAAACCCTCCTCAATCTTCTCGGAGCACCTCTAAACAACCCACTCCATCAGATCCTGAAACTAGAGAAATGGTCCCATGCATCCAACGCCAGTTTGGAGAATAGAAGATTACTTGTATATTTTGTGGGACTACCATTTCTTATGGGGAGCAGAGCATCAAACTTATAAACCATGCTGGAGACAACCACCGGTGCCGAAAGAAGCCTTAATTTTTTCCTGTTTTTTTTGCTCCAGTTGAGCTGTTTACAATTCCCTGTTTTTTGTTTGTCCCCATAAAAAATACAAAAAATATATATATAATAAATCTTTATTCGGATTTTAGCAATGAAAAACCATAAAAGTTATCACAACATACAAAATACATGAGTATTTATATAAAAACAGTTATTACACATTTTTTAAAAAATATGACCAGATTCCGTGCAAATTGAGCAAAAGATAAGACAATAGTAACCCTCTGAGTTTCTTCTTCTATTTTTCAAAGGTTATTCCTATGTCTCATAATGCACTTTAGGAAGTTAAGTACGTGGTAACAGGTAGGTTCAGAATCCAACGTCTGTAGTGCTAACATGGCTGGGCGACACTGTCTATAACCCCAATTTTTTAGTAAAGGGATTAGCCAGATTTTTCTATGGGTGTGAAAAAATTTGCAAAACAAAATTGTATGAATGGTTGACTGTTGAGACAAATCATCACATGGACAAGGGGCCAAGTTTAAGTCCCAATTGTTTTTTTCTGGAAAAGTCACTAGTCTATAAAAAAGATTCAGTCTGAACCTTGTTAGGAGCATCTTATCATATGTTATAAATTCTAGAGTCAGATAAAGCTGGATTTTCGGGGTGTGCTGTATCATATTCGCATGGGTCACAGATTTTTTGGTCGACAGCAAAGTCAGTCTACAAAAAAAATATAAAACTGTTCATAAAAGCCCAAAAAAGTATAAAATGTTCCAAAAAACAAAAACAAAATATAAAACAACAAAAAGAAGAAAAAAAACAGTTCTTTTTAGAAGTAGCTCCAATTTATAAAAAAAGGCTACATTTTTTTAAAACTCTGTCATTCTTTTTTCCCCATGGTACGCTCCCCGGTCCGCTCCCCGGTGCGCGTACCGGGTGCTCCCCCCGCGCAAATCGAAAAAAAAAATCTTTTTTTGCCCCGCTGGGCCCTTCTATGGCCCCCACATCAAACCTAGGGGGTCAGGGGGGGTCTATCCTGCCCCCTTTTGGTCATTTCCCTCTTTGTTTTTGCCACCTCTTGTGTCTCGATCCTACAGAGACACAAGATGGCGGCCGCTCCGGACTGTTTCGAATGTTTACAGACACCCGAGAGCCAATCAGCTTTCCGCTCGCGAACTCTCGTAGCGCGCTGGTTAGCGCCCCGGTGTACGTACCGGGGCGCGCTTATAGATATATATATGTTTTTTGAACCTAAATTACTCAAAATCCCCTGGACCACATATCTTGAAACATAGCAAAGGCACATCGGGCTACCAGTCCCTACAATTTTGCCAAGTTTCGTGGAAATCCATTCAGCCGTTCGGGCTAAAAGTGAGGTTGACCGCCCTGTGGAAATTAACATGGGGAAAACACGTTTTGGGACCTCCCTTTTTTCTCGGCCCCCGCTTGACGAATCCCCCCCCAAACTTTCAGGCAAGGACCGGAGTGCCGCGAGGCAAATTTGAGGACATTTTCAGGCAGATTCCTCAACTGGCGCCAAAGTTATTCCCAATAGAATGTTGCGATTTCCCTATTGAAAATAATCCTAACTATAACTACCTACTGGTGACCGCCAGTAGGTAATATATATATATATATATATATATATATATATATATATATATATATATATATATATATATATATATTCACAGAAAAAAACATAGGTTATAGTCCATATATAGTTAGGAATTTGCATTTACAAAACCTTGAAAATTCAATGAAAAAACCATTGGTTATAGAACATATATAGTTAGGAATTTGCATTTACAAAACCTTATTTTACTCGCATAAAACCATTGAAATTCCATATATAGTTAGATGCGCTAACTATATATCGCGCACCCGCAATCCACTGCTGATGATGTCACATATTACATCATTCATGACATGGTCAGTGACATCGCTGATGACATCACTGATGACAACTCAAATGACATCACTGATGACAACATCCAGTGACTGTATGTTTCTGTAAAGTTAAAATATGTCTTACATATTGAAGAATGAGTGGATGTATAAATGTCTGGATGAAGGATTTAGTAGGTGCATGACTGATTGTATGAGGGAGTGATTAAATGTGTCTCACTGAGTGCATGGGTTAGTGATTAAACTGTATTAATTTGTGCATCATTATATCTGTTGTTCTGTAAACTGCTGCATGTGTTGATCAGTAGCTATATGAGTAACTATATGGGTTATTGATTGGTTGCCCAAGTATTTGTATGGGAGACTGAGTATGTGTGTGAGTGGCTGGGAGGTGTGTGACTCTGTGCATAGATGTGTGAACAGCTGATTCACTAGATTTATGGGTTCAAAACTGCATGTGGAAACAGCTGTATGGGTGGTTGACTGTGTGCATGAGTGTATTGGTGAGTGATTGGATATCTCAATGCTACATGTCAAAGTAAGTACATATGTAAAACACAGTACATGCGAGAGTTGACATATATAAATTACTGTGTTTAAGAGCCAGTGAATGTGTGAGTGGCTGCATGGATCATTGAAAATTTGTATCAGTGATTGTATAAGAGAGTAAATATGTGTTAGAATATGTTTCAATACGTAAGGTGTGTATAACTGTATAGTTGAGGAAATGGAGGTGTGATTGATTCTTTGCATGACTGTCTAGGTGTATGAGTAACTCCATGGATGAGTGACAATCTGTGAGTGTCTGTTTTCACTGAGTGTATCTAAGGTTATATCAGAGTCTGTAGAGGTTCATCGTATTAACACATGAATGATGTCATCTGTGATGTTGTCAGTGATGTAATTTGAGTTGTCATCAGTGATGTCATCAGTGATGTCACTGACCATGTCATGAATGATGTAATATGTGACATCATCAGCAGTGGATTGCGGGTGCGCGATATATAGTTAGCGCATCTAACTATATATGGAATTTCAATGGTTTTATGCGAGTAAAATAAGGTTTTGTAAATGCAAATTCCTAACTATATATGTTCTATAACCAATGATTTTTTCATTGAATTTTCAAGGTTTTGTAAATGCAAATTCCTAACTATATATGGACTATAACCTATGGTTTTTTCTGTGAATTTCAATGGTTTTTTAATAGCAAATATCAAAAGCTGTCAAATGTCAAGTACGTGATAGGTAAAAACGTTTTCGTGTTTATGCACGCTGATGTGCTTTGAACGCTGCCCCCCCCTCCCCTCTTTTCTCTTAGTAGTACTCTCTCTTTGCAGATAGTGAGTGGTAGTTAACGCAGACCTTTACCCCCGTTGTAATCCGTCGTACCTGCTTGTCTCTCCATTTGATTGATTGTTATCCAAGCATTTACTGTTTTAGAATTGGTTCTCTTTGGATCATTCTCTATTTACAAACAAGCACAAAGTCGCAATACTCTGTTTAGTCTTTGCAGATAGTGAAAAATCGTGTAAAAAAATAAAAGTAATCGAGCAAAATCAGTAGACCACTAATTCGATCTCTTTTTGACCTCGGTAAAATACAAACATTAGGAACAACCCTTCATGAGAAATACGAAAATAGTGAAATGAACTGAGCTCCACACCATGAGGGCTGCAAGACAGCTCGACTCCGCCACCCACCCCGCCCAAAATAACGACAAACCCTATGCAAACATTATAAATATAGACAACACACCAGCAAAGAAACAGGGTAAAACATTTTATTAAATAACTATTTACATAACTATTTTATACTTTTTGTTGCCCGATCCGGCTAGCTCAATCGATCGAGCATGAAACTCATGCACTGATAGCAAGCGTTGAGAGTTTGTAGAACGATGGCTTCAGATTTTCTACATACGGTGTAGTGGCGCGAACTGGGAGGGGGCGTTTGGATCCTGCCCCTTCCCCAAATAAGATTTTCATACGTGAGTGTTCGTTCATGCTTTTGGTCCCTGAGTTGCTTCGATGTCACTGCCTTACACAAATGGCATAAGTCCTGGATGTTGAGTGCCATACTTCAGAGTTCTAAGCAGCGCTTGTTACACTGTTTAAACCTTATTTGCACCTGCTGCAGCTTCACTATTCAAAGTAAGTGGGGTCCGTTTGTGGACCTGACTGCATTGGAAAACAATGTGATACGGTGCCTCCCTAAACCGCTTGACGGAGGCCCCCGAGGGACGGTGAGATGGCGCGGACTGAGAGGGGGCGCTTGGCTCCTGCCCCCTCCCCAAGTCGTGTTGCCCTGGTGTGGCCTGAGATCGCCCCCGACATAGGCGGCCGGCTCCCGGGGTCCGGCGGAATTTTTTGCCTTTTGATGACTCTTTCATTCTGGACCTTGTCCCACAATCCGTTTGACCTGAAGACACGCTGTAGTGGGGCGCCCCTTTACCGTTTTAGTTGCCATTCCGCCCGCTTTTGGTACTCTGTGCCTCTTCCGCCATTCAGCTGTTTACCGCCCGCTCTTGCGACTACAGCGTCTCGCTCACCATGTAGTTGAGTTGCTCCCGCTCTTAAGATTTAACCGAACTTTTTGGACTGCTGAAAGCGGTTGTATTCCGACCGCTGGTGGGTGGAGACATTTTGACTATATTCTGGACCTGCGTTGTCGCGCAATGCGTCATATGACGCGCTGCGTTAGCGCACCCGGAACTGCTCCGGTGCGCAAGGCGCAGCTTCCCGGAAACGATCCAGAGCGCGCCGCGCAGCGCGTAACGTAAGCATAACAGGTCATGTGACTTGTTAATAAAACTTTTCATTGGTTCATTTTACTTTTGTTTTCCTAATGATGTAAGACTAGGTCATGTGACCTAAAAATAACACTTTTCATTGGATTAAAACATTTTTTTTCCCAAACGATGAAAGCCCCACCTTGTTTCTGGATGTTTCAGACTGAAGCTGGCGTCACCATGAGAGCACCACCATCTCGTAGCTCCGTCGTGGCCATTCCGCAAGCAATCATGGCAGCCGCTCCCCACCGGAAGCCTGCGGGAGTCGAGGTCCCCCAAGACTTTTGTAGAATCTTCAAGGCTGAGGGGACGCTTTCGAGAATGGGACCCAAGCCCTGGCAGACAAGCGTCCGAGTTCCAAAGTGTCCCAGGGCCATTTTACAGGACCAGGCCCAAATCCGAATAGCCGGCCGCCATTTTAAGAGTCCTGTGGCAGCCGCCTATCGCTGCACCGCAAGAGTGGGAGCAACTCAACTACATGGTGAGCGAGACGCTGTAGCCGTAAGAGCGGGCGGTAAACAGCTGAATGGCGGAAAAGGCACAGTGTAGCAAAAGCGGGCGGAATGGCAACTGAAACGATAAAGGGGCGCCCCACTACAGCAGACGAGCCTCCGCCATGTGCTTCACAACTGCATACGTATCTCGTGATATCAAGGTTGGGCAACCAGTACACAACAAGCAGTTACGAGTCCCATTTACACCGGAGCCATTTTGGGCGCAGCCGGGCAGGTCCAGGATCTAGTCAAACATAACAAATGAGGCTGACGTCTCTGAAGCAGTTGACGCACAGCAGGACATAGCAAATAAACATGAAGTCTCTAAAGCTGTTAACTCACTGCAGGACAAAACAAGTGAACCTGAAACCTCTGGAATAATTGTCGCTCAAAAGAACAACACACAAAACTCTGTAGAGCCTGAAGAAAGAAAAACAGAACGGCACTGTAGTTTCAGACACACTTAACACTAATGACTAAACAAAGATATCGTCTGTTTATGAAGCAGTTATCATATAAACAGAATTGACAAAGAAGTGTGCAGACACCAATGCTATTAAGAAACACAAGAAAATCCCTAACGCATCAGCATTCTCGGAAGAGGTTGACACAGATAACATCTTAAGGAACAAAGAAAGACAAAATAAGGATGAGGAAGTTATCACTTTAGTTTTTTCATCAGCTAGCGACAGCAAGAAACACATTGTAATGGAGATTAGAGAGGCTACGGATGGATAAATGAATTATCAAAAGAAATGGCTACTCCCCCCTTTAGCAGATTAGCTAAATCTTTGCGTAATTTGGACATTAAAGTTATATTATTGTTGTTGTTGTTGTTATGGTTATAGTTCTGGTTAATTTCAGCAAGAAACACATTGTAATGGAGAATAGAGAGGCTACGGATGGGTGAATAAATTATCAAAAGAAATGGCGACTCCCCCCTTTAGCACATTAGCTAAATGTTTGCGTAATTTAAGCATAAAAGTTATATTATTGTTGTTGTTGTTGTTATCGTTATAGTTCTGGTTAATTTCCATTCAGAGTGTCCTACACAGCACCACTCTAGGTAAACACTACTTTATGTAAAACCTGCACTTAGTTGGTCACCATGGGGTTTAAAGAAGGGATGGTTCTTCACCTGGGTGCCGTCCACAACTCAGCACGTTGTGCTCCCTTGGGACTATTCGCACAAAAGACAGCTTCGGACCATTGTTGTTTTTTTTGGTCAAAAAATGTTTAAATATATTTACAGTTTTTGTTACGTTCGTTATATTTAAAAGTTAATAAAGTTTTATAAACCTACTTTTTTGGAGTACTATATATTATTAAAAAATCGGGAGAATGGGGCCTTGAATCGGGTTATTGTCATGTGTGGGCTTTGCAAGTGTACTGCTACAGGATCGGACATTTCAAACTCAAATGCACGTTCTTTTTCTTACCTTTCCGAAGCATGGAGCGCAATAGCAGGCAGAGAAAGGGTGATGCAAGTGTTGAACACTGCCTGGCCTGGCAAGTTGCTGGCAGTGCCCCCCCCCCCGCCCGCTCCTGAAAGAGGGCACACACACACCGCCGCCCCGAGTACTTCACAGATCTTTAAAAGACCATGCGCTTGTTCATGAGGCTTAAATGGTTTATCACCCCTTCTAGAACCCCTGCATCGACCCTCTGACGTTTCCTGGAAGAATTAGCACGTAACACAATACCAAGCCCTGTCAGCTGAAACCCCCGAGGAATCGTGGGGCATATTATCAAGGGGGTTTAATTCCGCTTTTTTGGCTTTAAAAGCCAAGAAAGCGGAGATAAAATTATCTCCCTATTACCAAGCTGTCGCTAACACCAGTTAGTGACAGCTAAAAGGAGATAGCGACCATCTTGGGCCCCGCTTTGCATGTCAGTGATATCTATCACTAATGACATGCAAAGTGGGCGTGCCAAGATGTTAGCGACTGGAAACAGTCCCTTACATCGCTATCTCCTATTACCAAATTTTGGAGATATTCGCGCTAAGCGCGAATATCTCCACAAGCTAACACCTGCCCTGAGAAGTTCTTAGCCATGTTATCCAATTGGAGGTGGATAACATGGCTAAGAGCATTTGCTGGATAATGCATGAATATCGCTGACTTTTCAGCGATATTCATGCATTGCGGCCGTTTTTTATCGCATTTGCGAGCAGTTCTTAGCCATGTTATCCAATTGGAGGTGGATAACATGGCTAAGAGCATTTGCTGGATAATGCATGAATCTTGCTGTCTTTTCAGCGATATTCATGCATTGCAGCCGTTTTTTATCGCATTTGCGAGCAGTTCTTAGCCATGTTATCCAATGGGAGGTAGATAACATAGCTAAGAGCATTTGCTGGATAATGCATGAATCTCGCTGTCTTTTCAGCAATATTCATGCATTACGGCCGTTTTTTATCGCATTTGCGAGCAGTTCTTAGCCATGTTATCCAATTGGAGGTGGATAACATGGCTAAGAACATTTGCTGGATAATGCATGAATATCGCTGACTTTTCAGCGATATTCATGCATTACGGCCGTTTTTTATCGCATTTGCGATAAACCTTGCTAATAGCAAGGTTTATCTGCGATAAAAATCGCCGATGTGCGGCGATAATTTTTGTCTCTAAACAAGTTAGAGATATAAATTATCGCTAGTTGTTGGTAATATGCCCCCGGGTTTTTGCTTGCAGGAATCGGGAGGCGGGAGACTAGCACTGAAATCAGTAGTCTCACGCCTGAATCGGGAGGGTTGGCATGTCTGGATTCTCTACAGCTAGGGCCATAAACTACATCCGCAGAGCTAGGTGATAGCCTGGGACCGGCCTGGCATCTAAAATGGCTGCCGTGCACGACAAAATTGTGGCATTGGAAAAAAGGCAAGATGGCGCAAACAATGTTTATCAATAAGGATTCATTTATAACAAAATATTTTATCGCACTGACAAATTGGTGGTCAACACTTCCTGATTTCCTTCAAATCGAACGTTAACAGACGTCACGCAGCAAAAAAAAAAAAAAGCTCACGCACAGCCGCTGGAAGACATGTATCAACATATATGAGCCTCCTCAGCCACCCTCAGAAAACATAAGGGATTAGGATACGTCTCCCGCACCCCCTTATACCTAGTAATTTAATTAAAACGAAGCACAAAATGGTCTCCCGCACCCCCTTATACCTAGTAATTTAATTAAAACGAAGCACAAAATGGCGAACTCACGTTTCGCTACCAGTTTGCGGCCCAGTTCGCGGCCCGGGAAGCGCTTCTACCATGAAAAATAATTTTTTTTTTATTTTCCCCACGGGACCCTTTAAAAACCCCAACAACATTCCTAAGGGGTCAAGAGGGGTATACCTTGCCCCCTTTCATTAAATTCCCCCTTCGTTTTTCACCTCTTCTTCTCTCTCGATCCTACCGAGAGATAAGATGGCGGCCGCTCCGGACTGTTTAGAATGTTGACAGACACCGGGGAGCCAATCAGCTTCGCATCGCAAAGTTCCGTTTCGCGAAAAGTAAGCGGACCGGAGCGCAGCCCGGAGCGCTGTTACAGATATATATCTTGTTTTGAACGTTAATTTCTCAAAATCCACTGGAGCACATATATTGAGACCTAGCAAAGGCACATCAGGCTAACAGTCCCTACAATTTTGCCAAGTTTCGTGCAAATCCATTCAGCCGTTCGAGCTAAAAGTGAGGCCAAAGGCCCTATGGAAATTAACATGGGAAAATGCGTTTTGGGACCCCCCTTTTTTCTCGGCCCCCCCTTGACGAAACCCCCCCAAATTTACGGGGGCTGCTCAGAAACAAAATGTGCCATTTTCCTGAAAATTTCAGCCGATTCCGTCCACAAACGCTAAAGTTATTAGACATAGAATTTTGAATTTTCAAAAGTTCCATAGACAAACAATCCTAACTATATATACCTACTGGCGACACGCCAGTAGGTAATATATATATATATATATATATATATATATATATATATATATATATATATATATATATATATATATATATATATATATATATATATATATATATATATATATATAAATTCACTGAAAAAACCATAGGTTATAGACCATATATAGTTAGGAATTCGCATTTACAAAACCTTATTTTACTCACACAAAACCATTGAAATTCCATATATAGTTAGTTGCACTAACTATATATTGCGCACCCGCAATCCACTGCTGATGATGTCACATATTACATCATTCATGACATGGTCAGTGACATCACTGATGACATCTCAAATGACATCACTGATGACATCACTGATGACATCTCATTTGACATTACTGATCACATCACTGATGATATCATTCATGTGATAATACGATGAACCTCTTCAGACTCTAATATAACCTTAGATACAATCAGTGTAAACAGACACTCACAGACTGTCACTCATCCATGGAGTTACTCACACACCTAGTCAGTCATGCAAAGAATCAATCACACCTCCATTTCCTCAACTATACAGTTATACAAACTTTACTTATTCAAACATATACTAACACATATTTACTCTCTTATACAATCCCTGATACAAGTTCACAATGATCCATACAGCCACTCACACATTCACTGGCTCTTATGCACAGTTATTTATATATGTCAACTCTCACATGTACTGTGTTTTACATATGTACTTACTTTGACATGTAGCACTGAGATATCCATTCACTCACCAATACACTCATGTACACAGTCAACCGCCCATACAGCTGTTTCCACATGCACTTTTGAAACCATACATCTAGTGAATCAACTGCTCACACATCTATGCACAGAGTCATACACCTCCCAGCCACCCACACACACACTCAGTCTCCCATACAAATACTTGGGCAACCAATCAATAACCCATATAGTTACTCATATAGCTACTTATCAACACATGCAACAGTTTACAGAACAACAGACATAATGATGCACAAATTAAGACAGTTTAGTCACTAACCCATGCACTCAGTGAGACACATTTAATCACTCACTCATACAGTCAGTCATGCACCTACTAAATCCTTCATCCAGACACTTATACATCCACTCATTCTTCAATATGTAAGACATATTTTAACTTTACAGAAACATACAGTCACTGGATGTTGTCATCAGTGATGTCATCAGTGATGTCATTTGAGATGTCATCAGTGATGTCATCAGTGATGTCACTGACCATGTCATGAATGATGTAATATGTGACATCATCAGCAGTGGATTGCGGGTGCGCGATATATAGTTAGTGCAACTAACTATATATGGAATTTCAATGGTTTTGTGTGAGTAAAATAAGGTTTTGTAAATGCGAATTCCTAACTATATATGGTCTATAACCTATGGTTTTTTCAGTGAATTTTCAAGGTTTTGTAAATGCTAATTCCTAACTATATATGGTCTATAACCTATGGTTTTTTCAGTGAATTTTCAAGGTTTTGTAAATGCTAATTCCTAACTAAATATGGTCTATAGCCTATGGTTTTTTCAGTGAATATATATATATATACATACATATATAAACATATATCATCTGTATATCTATATAAATACAAACATAAATGCATGCATACATATACTTATATGCATACAGATGCATGGTATTTACATGAAAGTTGAAAAAACACTAATAAAAGCAAAGCTAAAAAGCCACCTCATTACAAACAGAATGGCTTTAACTTAAACGAGGGCGAGATCTATTGCATTTTCAATGCTTGTTTACTTTGGTTCCATCAAGAAGGCATTCAGATGTGTCACACATTTGCCATAAATTCTGAATGTTAGCACTCTAGTTGCACATTAGATCACTGTAGTAAAGCTACTGCTCACCAGGGACGTCTGCTGCTGGTATTCAAAGTGCATGTTTCAGTCTGCATGTCAGATTTTTTTTAATGAAATAGAAGAGGATTTGAGAAGTCACTCAAAATGATCCCTAATTTTTCTTTCTGAAGCACTAATCATACTTTCTATGGCAAAATTAACCCCCTCATGTTGTTCCTTTTTAAATTGAGTGTGTTCAGACTTACCACTTCATTCCAATCAAGATGGCTTCTGGTGTGCCATACTTTTGTCATAAGTAAGACTGTTAGCGCTCTAGTTGTTCTTTAGAACACTCTGGGACATTCTGTCATTGGGCTATACTTGGGGTACATCTGGGTGATATTTGGGCTAAATTTAGGCTCTTTTGTCTCTGGTGGCCATCTTGGGAGACTGTATGTCAGACTTTTTTAATGAAATCGAAGAGGGTTTGAGAAGTCACTCAAAATGTGCCCTAATTTTTCTTTCTGCAGCACTAATCATAATTCATATGGCAAAATATACCCCCTCATTTTGTTCCTTTTTAAATTAAATGTTTTAAGAGTTACCACTTTATTCCAATCAAGATGGCTTCAGGTGTGCCATACCTTTGTAATAAGTAGGACTGTTAGCGCTCTAGTTGTTCTTTAGAACACTCTGGGACATTCTGTCATTGGGCTATACTTGGGCTACATCTGGGTGATATTTGGGCTACATTTGGGCTCTTTTGTCTCTGGTGGCCATTTTGGGAGACTGCATGTCAGAATTTTTTAATGAAATAGAAGAGGATTTGAAAAGTCACTCAAAATGTGCCCTAATTTTTCTTTCTGCAGCACTAATAATACCTTCTATTGCATAATATACCCCCTCATTTTGTTCCTTTTTAAATTAAATGTTTTAAGAGTTACCACTTTATTCCCATCACGATGGCTCCAGGTGTGCTATACCTTTGTAATAAGTAGGACTGTTAGCGCTCTAGTTGTTCTTTAGAACACTCTGGGACATTCTGTCATTGGGCTATACTTGGGCTACATCTGGGCGATATTTGGGCTACATTTGGGCTCTTTTGTCTCTGGTGGCCATTTTGGGAGACTGCATGTCAGAATGTTTTAATGAAATAGAAATGGATTTGAGAAGTCACTCAAAATGTGCCCTAATTTTTCATTCTGCAGCACTAATCATACTTTCTATGGCAAAATATACCCCCTCATGTTGTTTCTTTTTAAATTAAATGTTTTAAGAGTTACCACTTTATTCCAATCAAGATGGCTTCAGGTGTGCCATACCTTTGTAATAAGTAGGACTGTTAGCGCTCTAGTTGTTCTTTAGAACACTCTGGGACATTCTGTCATTGGGCTTTACTTGGGCTACATCTGGGTGATATTTGGGCTACATTTGGGCTCTTTTGTCTCTGGTGGCCATTTTGGGAGACTGCATGTCAGAATGTTTTAATGAAATAGAAAAGGATTTGAGAAGTCACTCAAAATGTGCCCTAATTTTTCATTCTGCAGCACTAATCATACTTTCTATGGCAAAATATACCCCCTCATGTTGTTTCTTTTTAAATTAAATGTTTTAAGAGTTACCACTTTATTCCAATCAAGATGGCTTCAGGTGTGCCATACCTTTGTAATAAGTAGGACTGTTAGCGCTCTAGTTGTTCTTTAGAACACTCTAGGAGGCTGCAGTAGAACACAAAGGAATCAACTGACAGTGTCTGTTCTTGTTGGATGTACATGTTTTACTGAGAATGTCAGACTTCATTTTCACATGACTGAGAAAGATAATGTGAATTTACAGAAAATATGCTTTCAGTTTAGCTTATAGATCCCCTTCCAAACCACTGTGGGAAAATCATGAGATATTAGTTTTCTTTCAAACAATATTCATCATATCACAGCAGAAGGTTTTTTCACATGGTAAAATCACCTTAGAACCCACCACAATTCCTAAAACGAGTATGGTACCATCAACAAATGATTTATAATGTAACTAAAGTCCTAAAACCCTCTATTAACTACAATGCTTTTTAATGAGGTGCTATCATGTATATTGGTCCCAAGATGGCTGCCAACAATTCTTGGATGAAGTGCTGACAGCCAATCAGATCAGATGTGTGGTTAGGCTCCGCCCAGATATATATCTTTTTTTGAACCTAAATTACTCAAAATCCACTGGAGCACATATATTGAGACCTAGCAAAGGCACATCGGGCTAACAGTCCCTACAATTTTGCCAAGTTTCGTGCAAATCCATTCAGCCGTTCGAGCTAAAAGTGAGGCCAACCGCCCTATGGAAATTAACATGGGAAAAACGCGTTTTGGGACCCCCCTTTTTTCTCGGCCCCCCCTTGATGAAACCCCCCCAAATTGTCGGGGGCTGCTCAGAAACAAAATGTTCCATTTTCCTGAACATTTCAGCCAATTCCGTCCACAAACGCCAAAGTTATTAGACATAGAATTTTCAAAAATCCCATAGAGAAAAAATCCTAACTATATATACCTACTGGCGACCGCCAGTAGGTAATATATATATATATAAATATATATATATATATATATATATATTACCTACTGGCTATCGCCAGTAGGTATATATAGTTAGGATTAATTCCCTATGGGATTTCTGAAAATTCTATGTCTAATAACTTTGGCGTTTGTGGACGGAATCGGCTGAAATTTTCAGGAAAATGGCACATTTTGTTTCTGAGCAGCCCCTGAAAATTTGGTGGGGTTTCGTCAAGGGGGGGGCTGAGAAAAAAGGGGGGTCCCAAAACGCGTTTTTTACATTGAGTTTTCCATAGGGCGGTTGGCCTCACTTTTAGCTCGAACGGCTGAATGGATTTGCACGAAACTTGGCAAAATTGTAGGGACTGGTAGCCCGATGTGCCTTTGCTAGGTCTCAATATATGTGCTTCAGTGGATTTTGAGAAATTAACGTTTAAATCAAGATATATATCTGTAACAGCGCTCCGGGCAGCGATCCGGTCCGCTTACTTTTCGCGTTTCGGAACTTTGCGCGCAGAAAGCTGATTGGCTCTCCGGTGTCTGTCAACATTCTAAACAGTCCGGAGCGGCCGCCATCTTGTCTCTCGGTAGGATCGAGAAAGAAGAGGTGAAAAACGAAGGGGGAATTTATTGAAAGGGTGCAAGGTATACCCCTCTTGACCCCCTAGGATTGTTGTTGGGGTTATTAAAGGGTCCCGTGGGGAAAATAAAAAAAAATTATTTTTCACGGTAGAAGCGTTTCCCGGGCCGCGAACTGGGCCGCAAACTGGTAGCGAAACGGGAATTCGCCATTTTGTGCTTCGTTTTAATTGTTTAGAGACAAAAATTATCGCCGCACATCGGCCACAATGCATGAATATCGCTGAAAAGTCAGCGATATTCATGCATTATCCAGCAAATGCTCTTAGCCATGTTATCCACCTTCCATTGGATAACAGAAAGCTGATTGGCTCTCCGGTGTCTGTCAACATTCTAAACAGTCCGGAGCGGCCGCCATCTTATCTCTCGGTAGGATCGAGAGAGAAGAAGAGGTGAAAAACGAAGGGGGAATTTATTGAAAGGGGGCAAGGTATACCCCTCTTGACCCCCTAGGAATGTTGTTGGGGTTATTAAAGGGTCCCGTGGGGAAAATAAAAAAAAAATGATTTTTCACGGTAGAAGCGCTTCACGGGCCGCGAACTGGGCCGCAAACTGGTAGCGAAACGGGAATTCGCCATTTTGTGCTTCGTTTTAATTGTTTAGAGACAAAAATTATCGCCGCACATCGGCCACAATGCATGAATATCGTTGAAAAGTCAGCGATATTCATGCATTATCCAGCAAATGCTCTTAGCCATGTTATCCACCTTCCATTGGATAACAGAAAGCTGATTGGCTCTCCGGTGTCTGTCAACATTCTAAACAGTCCGGAGCGGCCGCCATCTTATCTCTCGGTAGGATCGAGAGAGAAGAAGAGGTGAAAAACGAAGGGGGAATTTATTGAAAGGGGGCAAGGTATACCCCTCTTGACCCCCTAGGAATGTTGTTGGGGTTATTAAAGGGTCCCGTGGGGAAAATAAAAAAAAAATGATTTTTCACGGTAGAAGCGCTTCACGGGCCGCGAACTGGGCCGCAAACTGGTAGCGAAACGGGAATTCGCCATTTTGTGCTTCGTTTTAATTGTTTAGAGACAAAAATTATCGCCGCACATCTGCCACAATGCATGAATATCGTTGAAAAGTCAGCGATATTCATGCATTATCCAGCAAATGCTCTTAGCCATGTTATCCACCTTCCATTGGATAACATGGCTAAAAACTGCTCTGTGCGTGAGCTTTTTTTTTTTTTTTTTTGCTGCGTGACGTTTGTTAACATTCGATTCGATGGAAATCAGGAAGTGTTGAACACCATTTTGTCACTGCGAGTAAATATTTTGTTATAAATGAATCCTTATTGATAAACATTGTCTGCGCCATCTTGCGTTTTTGTCCAATGCCACAATTTTGTCGTGCACGGCAGCCATTTTAGATGCCTTGACCAGGGCCACTCTCTGCACGCCGCCGATTCTCAGCATGGCTCCCCACCCTCGCACGCATCTCCCCCACGCAATGGTCACCCCCGCTCTCTCTCTCATGCATGGGCCATATACTTCCCCCATCTGCGCTGCTCTTCTCTGAGAATCACACCCTGTGCCCGCTCGACACCTCCCTTTCACCCTATTCACTACCGCACCCTCTGACACTCCTCTTCCTCTGTGTCCGATTGTCCAGGCCGGACCTAGGCTATCACCTAGCCCTGCGGATGTAGTTTATGGCCCCAGCTGTAGAGTATCCAGACATGTCAACCCTCCCGATTCAGGTGTGAGACTACTGATTTCAGTGCTAGTCTTTCGCTTCCCGATTCCTGCAAGGAAAAACCCGGGGGCATATTTCCAACAACTAGCGGTAATTTTTGTCTCTAACTTGTTTAGAGACAATAATTATCGCCGCACTTCGGCGAATTTTATCGCACATAAACCTTGCTATTAGCAAGGTTTATCGCAAATGCGATAAAAAACGGCCGCAATGCATGAATATCGCTGAAAAGTCAGCGATATTCATGCATTAGTCAGCAAATGCTCTTAGCCATGTTATCCACTTCCCATTGAACAAGCGCATGGTCTTTTAGAGGTTTGTGAAGTACTCGGGGCGGCGGTGTGTGTGTGCCCTCTTTCAGGAGCGGGCGGGGGGGCAATGCCAGCAATTTGCAGGCCAGGCAGTGTTCAACACGTGCATCACCCTTTCTCTGCCTGCTATTGCGCTCCATGCTTCGGAAAGGTAAGAAAAAGAACGTGCATTTGAGTTTGAAATGTCCGATCTTGTAGCAGTACACTTGCAAAGCCCACACATGACAATAACCCGATTCAAGGCCCCATTCACCCGATTTTTAAAAAAAATATAGTACTCCAAGACAGTTACATTTTAAAACTTTATTAATATTTAAATATAACGAACGCAACAAAAACTGTAAATATATTTAACAATTTTTTGAAATTAACCAGAACTATAACGATAACAACAACAACAATAATATAACTTTTATGCCTAAATTACGCAAACATTTAGCTAATCTGCTAAAGGGGGGAGTCGCCATTTCTTTACAATAATCAATAATGAAAAATCCACATCAATAGGGTTGCCCGTTTTCTCGATGCCGCACTATAGTGCAATATACACAGCACCTGGGGTGTCAAGAGTGAACAGGTCTTTCTTTGTTCCTTAAGATGTTATCTCCGAGAATGCTGATGCATTGGTGTCTGTACACTTCTTTGTCAATTCTGTCAAGATGATAACTGCTTTATAAACAGACGATATCTTTGTTTAGTCATTAGTGTTAAGTGTGTCTGAAACTACAGTGCCCTTCTGTTTTTTTTTCTTCAGGCTCTACAGAGTTTTGTGTGTTGTTCTTTTGAGCGACAATTATTCCAGAGGTTTCAGGTTCACTTGTTTTGTTCTGCAGTGAGTTAACAGCTTTAGAGAGTTCATGTTTATTTGCTATGTCCTGCTGTTCGTCAACTGCTTCAGAGACGTCAGCCTCATTTTTTATGTTTCAGTAGATCCTGGACCTGCCCGGCCGCGCCCAAAATGGCGCCGGTGTAAATGGGACTCGTAACTGCTTGTTCTGTACTGGTTGCCCAACCTTGATATCACGAGATACATATGCAGTTTTGAAGCACATGGCGGAGGCTTGTCTGCTGTAGTGGGGCGCCCCTTTATCGTTTCAGTCGCCATTCCGCCCGCTTTTGCTACACTGTGCCTTTTCCGCCATTCAGCTGTTTAGCGCCCGCTCTTACGGCTACAGCGTCTCGCTCACCATGTAGTTGAGTTGCTCCCACTCTTGCGGTGCAGCGATAGGCGGCTGCCACAGGACTCTTAAAATGGCGGCCGGTTCTTCGGATTTGGGCCTGGTCCAGTAAAATGGCCCTGGGACACCTTGGAACTCGGACGCTTGTCTGCCAGGGCTTGGGTTCCATTCTCGAAAGCGTCCCCTCAGCCTTGAAGATTGTACAAAAGTCTTGGGGGCCGTCGACTCCCGCAGGCTTCCGGTGGGGAGCGGCTGCCATGATTGCTTGCGGAATGGCCACGACGGAGCTACGAGATGGTGGTGCTCTCATGGTGACGCCAGCTTCAGTCTGAAACATCCAGAAACAAGGTGGGGCTTTCATCGTTTGGGGAAAAAAAATGTTTTAATCCAATGAAAAGTGTTATTTTTAGGTCACATGACCTAGTCTTACATAATTAGGAAAAGAAAAGTAAAATGAACCAATGAAAAGTTTTATTAACAAGTCACATGACCTGTTATGCTTACGTTACGCGCTGCGCGGCGCGCTCTGGATCGTTTCCGGGAAGCTGCGCCTTGCGCACCGGAGCACTTCCGGGTGCGCTAACGCGTCGCGTCATATGACGCATTACGCGACAATGCAGGTGCAGAATATAGTCAAAATGTGTCCACCAACCAGCGGTCGGAATTCCACCGCTTTCAGCAGTCCAAAAAGTTCGGTCAAATCTTAAGAGCGGGAGCAACTCAACTACATGGTGAGCGAGACGTTGTAGTCGCAAGAGCGAGCGGTAAACAGCTGAATGGCGGAAGAGGCACAGAGTACCAAAAGCGGGCAGAATGGCAACTAAAACGGTAAAGGGGCGCCCTACGACAGCGTGTCTTCAGGTGAAACGGATTGTGGGACAAGGTCCAGAATGAAAGATTCTTCAAAAGGGAAAAAATTCCGCCGGACCCCGGGAGCCGGCCGCCTATGCCGGGGGCGATCTCAGGCCTCACCAGGGCAACACGACTTGGGGAGGGGGCAGGAGCCAAGCGCCCCCTCTCAGTCCGCGCCATCTCACCGCCCCTCGGGGGCCTCCGTCAAGCGGTTTAGGGAGGCACCGTATCACATTGTTTTCCAATGCAGTCAGGTCCACAAATGGACCCCACTTACTTTGAATAGTGAAGCTGCAGCAGGTGCAAATAAGGTTTAAACAGTGTTACAAGAGCTGCTTAGAACTCTGAAGTATGGCACTCAACAACCAGGACTTATGCCATTTATGTAAGGCAGTGACATGGAAGCAACTCAGGGACAAAAAGCATGAACGAACATTCACGTATGAAAATCTTATTTGGAGAAGGGGTAGAATCCAAACGCCCCCTGCCAGTTCGCGCCACTACACCGTATGTGGAAAATCTGAAGCCATCATTCTACAAACTCTCAATGCTTGTTATCAGTGCATGACTTTCATGCTCGATCGATTGAGCTAGCCGGATCGGGCAATAAAAAGTATAAAATAGTTATGTAAATAGTTATTTAATAAAATGTTTTACTCTGTTTCTTTGGTGGTGTGTTGTGTATATTTATAATATTTGCATAGGGTTTGCCGTTATTTTGGGCGGTGTGGGTGGCGGAGTCGAGCTGTTTTGCAGCCCTCATGGTGTGGAGCTCAATTCATTTCACTATTTTCGTATTTCTCATGAAGGGTTATTCCTAATGTTTGTATTTTACCGAGGTTAAAAAGAGATCGAATTAGTGGTCTACTGATTTTGCTCGATTACTTTTCTTTTTTTACACGATTTTTCACTATCTGCAAAGACTAAACAGAGTATTGCGACTTTGTGCTTGTTTGTAAATAGAGAATGATCCAAAGAGAACCAATTGTAAAACAGTAAATGCTTGGATAATAATTAATCAAATGGAGAGACAAGCAGGTACGACGGATTACAACAGGGGTAAAGGTCTGAGTTAACTACCGTTCACTATCTGCAAAGAGAGAGTACTACTAAGAGAAAAGAGGGGAGTGGGGGGGGGCAGCGTTCAAAGCACATCAGCGTGCATAAACACGAAAACGTTTTTACCTATCACGTACTTGACATTTGACAGCTTTTGATATTTGCTATTAAAAAACCATTGAAATTCACAGAAAAAACCATAGGTTATACTCCATATATAGTTAGGAATTTGCATTTACAAAACCTTGAAAATTCAATGAAAAAACCATTGGTTTTAGGCCATATATAGTTAGGGATTTGCATTTAGAAAACCATATTTTACTCGCATAAAACCATTGAAATTCCATATATAGTTAGATGCGCTAACTATATATCGCGCACCCGCAATCCACTGCTGATGATGTCACATATTACATCATTCATGACATGGTTAGTGACATCACTGATGACATCACTGATGACATCTCAAATGACATCACTGATGACATCACTGATAACATCTCATTTGACATGACTGATCACATCACTGATGATATCATTCATGTGATAATACCATGAACCTCTTCAGACTCTAATATAACCTTAGATACAATCAGTGTAAACAGACAGTCACTCATCCATGGAGTTACTCACACACCTAGTCAGTTATGCCAAAAATCAATCACACCTCCATTTTCTCAACTATAGAGTTATACACACCTTACTTATTCAAACATATACTAACACATATTTACTTTACTCTCTTATACAATCTCTGATACATGTTCACAATGATCCATACAGCCACTCACACATTCACTAGCTCTTATGCACAGTTATTTATAGATGTCAACTCTCACATGTACTGTGTTTTACATATGTACTTAATTTGACATGTAGCACTGAGATATACATTCACTCAGTAATACACTCATGCACAGTCAACCGCCCATACAGCTGTTTCCACATGCAGTTTTTGAATCTATACATATAGTGAATCAACTACTCACACATCTATGTACAGAGTCACACACCTCCCAGCCACCCATACACACACACTCAGTTTCCCATACAAATACTTGGACAACCAATCAATAACCCATACAGTTACTCATATAGCTACTGATCAACATATGCAGCAGTTTGTAGAACAACAGATATAATGATGCACAAATTAAAACAGTTTAGTCACTAACCCATGCACTCAGTGAGACACATTTAATCACTCACTCATACAGTCAGTCTTGCACCTACTAAATCCTTCATCCAGACACTTATACATCCACTCATTCTTCAATATGTAAACCATATTTTAACTTTACAGAAACATAGAGTCACTGGATGTTGTAATCAGTGATGTCATCAGTGATGTCATTTGAGATGTCATCAGTGATGTCATCAGTGATGTCACTAACCATGTCATGAATGATGTAATATGTGACATCATCAGCAGTGGATTGCGGGTGCGCGATATATAGTTAGCGCATCTAACTATATATGGAATTTCAATGGTTTTATGCGAGTAAAATATGGTTTTCTAAATGCAAATCCCTAACTATATATGGCCTAAAACCAATGGTTGTTTCATTGAATATATATATATATATATATATATATATATATATATATATATATATATATATATATATATATATATATATATATATATATATATATATATATATATATATATATATATATATATATATATATATTACCTACTGGCTATCGCCAGTAGGTATATATAGTTAGAATTTTTTCCCTATGGGACTTTTGAAAATTCTATGTCTAATAACTTTGGCGTTTGTGGACGGAATCGGCTGAAATTTTCAGGAAAATGGCACATTTTGTTTCTGAGCAGCCCCTGAAAATTTGGTGGGGTTTCGTCAAGGGGGGGCTGAGAAAAAAGGGGGGTCCCAAAACGCGTTTTTTGCATTGAGTTTTCCATAGGGCGGTTGGACTCACTTTTAGCTCGAACGGCTGAATGGATTTGCACGAAACTTGGCAAAATTGTAGGGACTGTTAGCCCGATGTGCCTTTGCTAGGTCTCAATATATGTGCTCCAGTAGTTTTTGAGAAATTAACGTTCAAACCAAGATATATATCTGTAACAGCGCTCTGGGCAGCGATCCGGTCCGCTTACTTTTCGCTTATCGGAACTTTGCGCGCAGAAAGCTGATTGGCTCTCCGGTGTCTGTCAACATTCTAAACAGTCCGGAGCGGACGCCATCTTGTCTCTCGGTAGGATCGAGAGAGAAGAAGAGGTGGAAAACGAAGGGGGAATTTAATGAAAGGGGGCAAGGTATCCCCCTCTTGACCCCCTAGGAATGTTGTTGGGGTTATTAAAGGGTCCCGTGGGGAAAATAAAAAAAAAATGATTTTTCACGGTAGAAGCGCGGCCGCGAACTGGTAGCGAAACGGGAATTCACCATTTTGTGCTTCGTAAATTAAATTACTAGTTATAAGTGGGTGCGGGAGACGTATCCTAATCCCCTATGTTTCCTGAGGGTGGGTGAGGAGGCTGATATATGTTGATACATCTCTTCCAGCGGCTGTGCGTGAGCTTTTTTTTTTTTTTTGCTGCGTGACAGTCCGGAGCGGCCGCCATCTTGTCTCTCGGTAGGATCGAGAGAGAAGAAAAGGTGAAAAACTAAGGGGGAATTTAATGAAAGGGGGCAAGGTATCCCCCTCTTGACCCCCTAGGAATGTTGTTGGGGTTATTAAAGGGTTCCGTGGGGAAAATAAAAAAAAAATGATTTTTCACGGTAGAAGCGCTTCACGGGCCGCGAACTGGGCCGCAAACTGGTAGCGAAACGGGAATTCGCCATTTTGTGCTTCGTTAATTAAAGTACTAGGTATAAGGGGGTGCGGGAGACATATCCTAATCCCCTATGTTTCCTGAGGGTGGCTGAGGAGGCTGATATATGTTGATATATCTCTTCCAGCGGCTGCGCCATCTTGCCTTTTTTCGAATGCCACAATTTTGTCGTGCACGGCAGCCATTTTAGATGCCAGGCTGGTTCCAGGCTATCACCTAACCCTGCGGATGTAGTTTATGGCCCCAGCTGTAGAGAATTCAGACATGCCAATCCTCCTGATTCAGGCGTGTGAGTACTGATTTCAGTGCTAGTCTCCCGCCTCCCGATTTCTGCAAGCAAAAACCCGGGGGCATATTACGAACAACTAGCGATAATTTTTGTCTCTAACTTGTTTAGAGACAAAAATTATCGCCGCACATCGGCGATTTTTATCGCAGATAAACCTTGCTATTATCGCAGAAAAGTCAGCGATATTCATGTATTATCGACCTAATGCTCTTAGCCATGTTATCCACCTCCCATTGAAAACATGGCTAAGAACTGCTCAGGGCAGGTGTTAGATTTTGGAGATATTCGCGCTTAGCGCGAATATCTCCAAAAGTTGGTAATAGAAGGTAGCGATGTTAGGGACTGTTTCCAGTCGCTAACATCTTGGCACGCCACTTTGCATGTCATTAGTGATAAGTATCACTGACATGCAAAGCGGGGCCCAAGATGGTCGCTATCTCCTTTTAGCTGTCACTAACTGGTGTTAGCGACAGCTTGATAATAGGGAAATAATTTTATCTCCGCTTTCATGGTTTTTAAAGCCAAAAAAGCGGAGATAAACCCCCTTGATAATATGCCCCACGATTCCTTGGGGGTTTCAGCTGACAGGGCTTGGTATTGTGTTACATGGTAATTTTTCCATGAAACGTAAGAGGGTCGATGCAGGGGTTCTAGAAGAGGTGATAAACCATTTAAGCCTCATGAACAAGCGCATGGTCTTTTAAAGATTTGTGAAGTACTCGGGGCGGCGGTGTGTGTGTGCCCTCTTTCAGGAGCGGGCGGGGGGGCACTGCCAGCAACTTGCCAGGTCAGGTAGTGTTCAACACGTGCATCACCCTTTCTCTGCCTGCTATTGCGCTCCATGCTTCGGAAAGGTAAGAAAAAGAACGTGCATTTGAGTTTGAAATGTCCGATCCTGCAGCAGCACACTTCCAAAGCCCACACATGACAATAACCCGATTCAAGGCCCCATTCACCCGTTTTTAAAAAAATAGATAACACTCCAACAAAGTAAGGTTATAAAACTTTATTAACTACTAACTTTAACAAACGGAACAAAAACTAAAAACATTTAAACATTTCTCAACACAAAAAGCAACAATGGTTAGAAGCTGTCTTTTGTGCGAATAGTCCCAAGGCAGCACAACGTGCAGAGTTCTGGACGGCACCCAGGTGATGTCGCCTGGGTGCCGCACTGGTTTAGGGATCCTACAATGCTGCTCCGAAAATTGGCGTGGGGCGTCCCGGGTGGGGCGGGGGGAGGCCTCGTCAGTAGCGGTCTGTTGTGCGAATAGTCCCAAGGCAGCACAACGTGCAGAGTTCTGGACGGCACCCAGGTGATGTCGCCTGGGTGCCGCACTGGTTTAGGGATCCTACAATGCAGCACAGAAAAACAGCGTGGGGCGTCCCGGGTGGTGCGGGGGGAGGCCTCGTCAGTAGCGGTCTGTGTCCAGTGTCACATGGCTGACACAACATGTACGACAGGCACCCAGGTGATGTCCAGTAAACTGCCGCACTGGTTTTGGTATCCTACAATGCTGCTCCGAAAATTGGCGTGCGGCGGCCCGGGGGGGGGCGTGGGGGAGCCGGCGTGAACGGGCCTCCCCAGGTGGCGGCCATCTAGCTGAGTTGCGCTCGCTCTTGCGGCCACAGCGTCTCGCTCACCATGTTGTTGAGTTGCTCCCACTCTTGCAGTGCAGCGATAGGCGGCTGCCACATGGCTCTTAAAATGGCGGACGGCTCCTCGGTTTTGGGCCTGGTCCACTGAAATGGCCCTGGGACACTTTGGAACTCGGACGCTTGCCTGCTAGGGCTTGGGCTCCATTCTCGAAAAGCGTCCCCTCAGCCGTGAAGATTGTATAAAAGTCTTGGGGGCCCCCGACTCCCGCAGGCTTCCGGTGGGGAGCGGCTGCCATGATTGCTCGCGGAATGACCACGACGGAGCCACGAGATGGTGGTGCTCTCATGCTGACGCCAGCTTCAGTCTGAATGATCCAGAAACAAGGTGGGGCTTTCATCGTTTGGGAAAAAAAAATGTTCTAAACCAATGAAAAGTGTTATTTTTAGGTCATATGACCAAGCCTTCCATCTTTAGGAAACCAAAAGTAAAATGAACCAATGAAAAGTTTTATAAACAAGTCACATGACCTGTTATGCGACATAGGGCTACAAAAAGCGTAGAAAATCCGTTGGCACGTGAGGCGGCGTCAGTAGCGGACCGATGTGCGAATAGGCCGAAGGCAGCACAACGCGCCGAGATCCGGATGGCACCGAGGTGGTGTCCAGCAAATTGCCGCACTGGTGTGGCCATCCTACAATGCTGCGCCGAAAGACGGCGTGTCCAGCTGAATTGCGGTCACTGTTGCGGTACAGTGACTCGAACGCGCCGAGATCCGGATGGCGCCGAGGTGGTGTCCAGCAAATTGCCGTACTGGTGTGGCCATCCTACAATGCTGCGCCGAAAGACGGCGTGTTCAGCTGAGTTCCGGTCACTCTTCCGGCACAGTGACTCGAACGCGCTGAGATCCGGATGGCACCGAGGTGGTGTCCAGCAAGTGTGGCTGCACTGGTGTGGCCATCCTACAATGCTGCGCCGAAAGTCGGCGTGGGGTGCCCCGTTGGCTTATGAGGTGATGTCAGTAGTGGACTGATGTGTGAATAGGTCGGAAGCAGCACAAGGCGCCAAGATCCGAATGGCAAGTCCTGGATGTTGAGTGCCTCAGTTGAGATTTCTGAGCAGTGCTTGTAGGACTGTCTGAAGCTTATTTGCACCTGCTGCAGCTTCACTAGGTCCGGCGGAACTTTTTGCCTTTTCCTTTCTGCTTCTTTTCCTACAATGCGTTTCATCTGAAGACACGACCAGGTCCCTGAATGTGTGCAGGGGGACGCTATTGATTGAATGAACGCGCCGAGATCTGGATGGCACCGAGGTGGTGTCCAGCAAATTGCCGCACTGGTGTGGCCATCCTACAATGCTGCGCCGAAAGTCGGCGTGGGGTGCCCCGTTGGTTTATGAGGTGATGTCAGTAGCGGACCGATGTGTGAATAGGTCGGAACCAGCACAAGGCGCCCTGCACTGTTGAGCCTTTTTCAATGTCTGTTTTTTGTTGTTTTCCCTCCATCAAAAACAAAACAAAAATACAAGGCGCCAAGATCCGAATGGCAAGTCCTGGATGTTGAGTGCCTCAGTTGAGAGTTCTGAGCAGTGCTTGTAAGACTGTCTGAAGCTTATTTGCACCTGCTGCAGCTTCACTAGGTCCGGCGGAACTTTTTCCTTTTCCTTTCTGCTTCTTTTCCTACAATGCGTTTCATCTGAAGACACGACCAGGTCCCTGAATGTGTGCAGGGGGACGCTATTGATTGAATGAAAATGGCGGCTTGACACAAAGCTGACTCAAGCGTTACTGTTGGTGCTATACAGACAAAAATTGGTTTTCAGTTTGTACATTCTTCAGGTTTTTTTTTTCCATCCAAGTCTGATTGAGAGTTTGTAGAAAAATGGCTTCAGATTTTCCACATACTACTCTTCAACATTCTTCCTAAATGTAACAATGTGAAACTCACTAGGAGAACGGCTGTTTCTGTTTCCTTTCAAAATGCTGCCACCAATATTTTCTGAATGGAAGACACCATCTTGTAGCATAAAGGGCCGAAAGGGGTTCTGGTCTGGCCGATGGTTGGTGGAGACATTTTGACTATATCTTGGACCTGCCCGGCCTCGCCCAAAATGGCGCCGGTATAAATGGGACTCGTAACTCTTTGCCCGCAAATGTATATCTAGAAAATGTTATTGTAAGTGGCCCTGTCGTATTTTAATTACAAAATGTACGTCCACCGATTCCGCAACTGTTAGACACCTTTGTTCTTGTCACCTAATGGCCCGCTCGTTACGTTCTTCTACAGTGTAAATGTCTCCTCATCATATACGATTTCAGTTTGCTCCGTGGCCGGCCCACGTGGTTATAGGCCCGTATTTGTATACTGACATTTTCACAATAAAGGTTTTTAAAACAAAACACGGTAGTAGTATTTTCATTTGTAAAGTTTTTACTTTTAGTGACTGTTTTCGAATCAGTAAAAGGCAAGTGAAATAAAGCAGTCCAATTACATGACGGATAAAAGGTATAATATGTAGGAACGCAGTAAAGATAAATGGTCAAGGGCAGTTGTGTTTTTCATGTCTGCAACATAAAGTGATCGATAAGAATCTGATAATCAGGCGTATCGGCGACTAAGACAGCAGGCCGAATCTCTTTTACTAAACGGCTCCGTCATGGAAGGAAGAAACGCCCTTTTTCTCGAAAAAGGAATATATTTTACTTGCAAGACAGTTGTAAATTTTCCGGGAAAGTACATTAGCCTGGAATATTATAACATATGTTTGAAAAAAAAATATTGTTCGAAAATAATAAAAAGCGTAATTTTTAGGTCATATGACCAAGCTTTTCATCATTAAATTAACAAAAGTAAAATGAACCAATGAAAAGTTTTATTAACAAGTCACATGACCTGTTATGCTTACGTTACGCGCTGCGCGCCGCGCCTCGGATCACTTCCGGGTGCGCTAACGCGGCGTGTCATAAAACGCATTACGCGACAACGTAGGTCAAGAATATAGTCAAAATGTCTCCACCAACCAGCGTTCGGAACACAACCCCTTTCAGCAGTCCAAAAAGTTCTGTTAAATGACAACAGAGGGGACAGGCAACAAGAACCATCAGTCAAAGAGGGGAGGGCAAGTTCTTCTCTTCCGGGTCATGTTGGGGCGCTACCGGAACTGATCGAATTGGTAGTCTACAGTGTTATTGGATGTTTCAGACTAAAGCTGGCGTCAGCATGAGAGCACTACCATCTCGTAGCTCCGTCGTGGCCATTCCACGAGCAATCATGGCAGCCGCTCCCCACCAGAAGCCTGCGGGAGTCGGAGGCCCCCAAGACTTTTGTAGAATCTTCACGGCTGAGGGGACGCTTTTCGAGAATGGGACCCAAGCCCTAGCAGACAAGCGTCCGAGTTCCAAGGTGTCCCAGGGCCATTTTAGTGGACCAGGCCCAAAACCGAAGAGCCGGCCGCCATTTTGAGAGTCCTGTGGCAGCCGCCTATCGCTGCACCGCAAGAGCGGGCGCATCTCAACTACATGGTGAGCGAGACGCTGTAGTCGCAAGAGCGGGCGGAAAACAGCTGAATGGCGGAAGAGGCACAGTGTAGCAAAAGCGGGCGGAATGGCAACTAAAACGATAAAGGGGCGCCCCACTACAGCTTGTCTTCAGGTCAAACGGATTGTGGGACAAGGTCCAGAATTGAAGAGTCATCAAAAGGCAAAAAGTTCCGCCGGACCCCGGGAGCCGGCCGCCTATGTCGGGGGCGATCTCCGGCTACACCAGTGCTATAAGACTTGGGGAGGGTGTCGGAGCCAAGCGTCTTCTCCGAGTCCATGGCCATCACACCGCCCCTCAGGGGCCTCCGTCAAGCTGTTTAGGAAGGTAACATATCACATTGTTTTCTAATGCAGTCAGGTCCACAAACGACACTCACTTACTTTGAGAATAGTGAAGCTGCAGTAGGTGGAAATAAGCTTCAGACAGTGTTACAAGCGCTGCTCAGAACTCTTAACTATGGCACCCAACATCCAGAACTTATGCTATTTGAGAATGGTAGTGACATCGAAGCATCTCAGGGACCAAAACCATTAACGTACTTTCACGTATGAAAATCTTACTTGGGGAGGGGGCAGGAACGAAGCGTCCCCTCCCAGTCAGCGCCACCACACCGTATGTTGAAAATCTGAAGCCATCGTTCTACAAAGTCAACCAAACTTGGATTGAAAAATCTAGAAAAATGTACAAACTGAAAACCAGTTTTGGTCTGCATAGCATCAGTAACAACGCTTGAGTCAGCTTTGTGTCAAGCCGCCATTTTGATTCAACAAAGCACAGGCATTGAAAAAGGCTGAAATTCAGAACTCTAAACTATGGCACCCAACATCCAGGAGCTTGCTATCCGGATCTTGGAGCCTTGTGCTGTTTTCGATCTATTCACACATCGGTCCACTACTGACATCATCTTATAAACCAACGTTATGTAAATAGTTTTTTAATAAAATGTTTTACCCTGTTTCTTTGCTGGTGTGTTGTCTATATTTTTAATATTTGCATAGGGTTTGTCGTTATTTTGTGCGGGATGGGTGATGGAGCCGAGCTGTCTTGCAGCCCTCATGGTGTGGAGCTCAGTTCATCTCACTATTTTCGTATTTCTCAAGAAGGGTTGTTCCTAATATTTCTATTTTAGCGAGGTCAAAAAGAGATCCAATTAGTGGCCTACTGATTTTGCTCGATTACTTTTATTTTTTTACACGATTTTTCACTATCTGCAAAGACTAAACAGAGTATTGCGACTTTGTGCTTGTTTGTAAATAGAGAATGATCCAAAGAGAACCAATTCTAAAACAGTAAATGCTTGGACAACAATCAATCAAATGGAGAGACAAGGAGGCACGACGGATTACAACGGGGGTAAAGGCCTGCGTTAACTACCCTTCAGTATCTGCAAAGAGAGAGTACTACTAAGGCAAAAGAGGGGAGGGGGGGGGGGGCAGCGTTCAAAGCACATCAGCGTGCATAAATACGAAAATGTTTTTATCTATCACGTACTTGACATTTTAAAGCTTTTCATATTTGCTATTAAAAAACCAATGAAATTCACAGAAAAAACCATAGGTTATAGTGGATATATAGTTAGGAATTTGCATTTACAAAACCTTGAAAATTCAATGAAAAAACCATAGGTTATAGGCCATATATAGTTAGGAATTAGCATTTACAAAACCTTATTTTACTCGCATAAAACCATTGAAATTCCATATATAGTTAGCTAACTATAAGCGCTAACTATATATCGCGCACCCGCAATCCACTGCTGATGATGTCACATATTACATCATTCATGACATGGTCAGTGACATCACTGATGACATCACTGATGACATCTCAAATGACATCACTGATGACAACTCAAATGATATCAATGATGACATCTCAAATGACATCACTGATGACATCACTGATGACAACTCAAATGACATCACTGATGACATCTCATTTGTCATCACTGATCACATCACTCATGTGATAATACAATGAACCTCTTCAGACTCTAATATAACCTTACATACACTCAGTATAAACAGACACTCACAGACTGTCACTCATCCATGGAGTTACTCACACACCTAGTCAGTCATGCAAAGAATCAATCACACCTCCATTTCCTCAACTATACAGTTATACACATCTTACTTATTCAAACATATAATAACACATATTTACTCTCTTATATAATCCCTGATACAAGCTCACAGTGATCGATACAGCCACTCACACATTCACTGGCTCTTATGTTCAGTTATTTATATATCTCAACTCTCACATGTATTGTGTTTTACATACGTACTTACTTGCACATGTAGCAATGAGAAATCCATTCACTCACCAACACACCCATGCACAGTCAACCGCCCATATAGCTGTTTCCACATGCACTCTTGAACTCATACTCCTAGTGAATCAACTGCTTACACATCTATGCACAGAGTCACGCACCTCCCAGCCACCCACACACACACTCAGCCTCCCATTCAAATATTTGGGCAACCAATCAATAACCCATATGGCCACTCTTATAGCTACTGATCAACACATGCAGCAGCTTACACAACAACAAACATACTGATGCACGAATTAAGACAGTTTAGTCACTAACCCATGTACTCAGTGAGACACATTTAATCACTCACTCATACAGTCAGTCATGCACCTACTAAATTCTTCATCCAGACACTTATACATCCACTCATTCTTCAATATGTGAAACATATTTAAACTTTACAGACACATACAATCACTGGATGTTGTGATCAGTGATGTCATCAGTGATGTCACTGACCATGTCATGAATGATGTAATATGTGACATCATCAGCAGTGGATTGCGGGTGCGCGATATATAGTTAGCGCTTATAGTTAGCTAACTATATATGGAATTTCAATGGTTTTATGCGAGTAAAATAAGGTTTTGTAAATGCTAATTCCTAACTATGTATGGCCTATAACCTATGTTTTTTTCATTGAATTTTCAAGGTTTTGTAAATGCAAATTCCTAACTATATATCCACTATAACCTATGGTTTTTTCTGTGAATATATATATATATATATATATATATATATATATATATATATATATATATATATATATATATATATATATATATATATATATATATATATATATATATATATATATATATATATATATATATATAATTCAGAAGGTGGTTGGCAGGGTCCTCATTTCCAGAATGGTGTCCTGGCTAGAGGAGGGAAATATTTTAACACACTTACAAGCAGGGTTCAGACGTAAGGTGGGAACAATGGACCAGGTTTTCAGATTTGCTGCAACATACTGGAAAACTGTTTCCATCGGGAAAGGCTCATTATATCTGGCCTTCATAGACCTCAAAACCGCCTTCGATCTTGTGCCCCGTGCCAAATTGTGGGAAGTGCTCCGGGCTATGGGTCTCCCACAATATCTCCTGGAGCTGATAAAAAGACTACATGAGGGCACTTATGCAAGAATAAGATGGGGAGGTCAGGGCGAACTGACCGGGAGGATACCAGTGAACAGGGGGGTCCGTCAGGGCTGTGCGATGGCCCCAACTCTTTTCTCTCTCTTTATAAATGGGGTGGCAGACCATTTGAGAGAGATGCCAGCCGATGCCCCAGTCCTGGCGGGAGAAAAAACACCGACCCTCCTTTTCGCGGACGACACCCTCCTGATGTCTAAAACCCCCTCTGGCCTCCAGAAACTCCTAGACAGGTTCCATCTGTTCTGCGAAGAACGAGGCTTAACCATCAACACAACCAAAACCAAACTGATGGTACTATCCCGCACAAAAAAAACTAGAAAGATCAACGTCACCCTTAACGGAACCATGCTTGAGGAGGTGGATGCTTTTGACTATCTAGGAGTAAGGGTCAATCAAAGAATGAAATGGGACACCCATGTAGCCAAAATGCTTTTAAACCTCAAAAGAGTGTCAGGGGCCATTTCAAGAGATCATCGAGCATCCTACAGCAGACCCATTGCTCCCGCTTTAGCTGTTTACGATGGGAAGGCTCTGGCTGCTGCAGTATATGGGTCTGAATTATGGGGTTTTGATAAAACTGCAGACCTAGTAAAAGCAGAGAACAAGTTTCTAAGAGATCTAGTTGGCCTTCCACTGTCTACCCCTTTAAAACCACTCCTACACGACATGGGGCGGCGATCCATTAAAGACATAGTTTATATTCGCCCACTGTTGTACTGGGTGCGTCTAAGAAGGACACCAGAGTTGGCAAGCTATGCTGCAGTACTCGATGAACTAATCAATTTGAATGGATCAAAGGAAATTGTATGGCTGAACAAACTGAAGGAGTTGGTTAACAATCTAGGGCTGAGCCAAGCGTGGCTATCCCAGTCCCCCCCACCGAAAGAAACAGTCAAGAAAATGTATTGGGGTTGGGTGCAAGGCAAGGATCTAAAAGACACTAGGTGAGGCACTCTAACTGACCAGTTTCTAGAACATAAACCGGAGAAGAAGCTGGAACCTTTTTTAGACTTCATTAAAACACCTAGTGATAGAACCCTCTACCTAAAACTGAGGTATGGGACACTCCCGCTGAACGAATTCACCAGATGCTGGAAATCTTCCGTGTACCACCAAGCTTCTTGCCCAGGATGTACCAATCCCACTGAGTCCCTAGCACACTTTCTGTTTGCTTGCAGTGCATATAGGGGAGCCAGAAAGAAATGGCTGAAACCTGTATGCAGGGAACTAGGAGTGAGACATTGCATGATGGCCCTTCGGATTTTGAGAACGGACACAACCTCTATGATGGTCATCTGTGGATTAGCAAAGTACTTGGGAAGAGCCTGGCAGATTCGTTCAAAACTTATCCAGCTGAAAATGAGCTAGTAAACAACGACTAATTAATCTGGTTGATCAAGGGAAGCCTTTCACTGCATTTTATGTCTTATGGTTTTTTTAATTGTATATATCCACTCTGAATTTCTAATATTTTATAAATGCTTTTAATATCTTATAAATGAAATTGTACTTACTTTTATGATAAACTTCTTATCGAATAAAGTACTACAACAATATATATATATATATATATATATATATATATATATATATATATATATATATATATATATATATATATATATATATATATATATATATATATATATATATGTATATTACCTACTGGCGGTCGCCAGTAGGTATATATAGTTAGGATTTTTTTCTTATGGGATTTCTGAAAATTCAATGTCGAATAATTTTGGCGTTTGTGGACGGAATTGGCTGAAATTTGCTGGAAAATGGAACATTTTGTTTCTGAGTAGCTCATGGAAATTTTGGGGGTTTTCGTCAAGGGTGCCGAGAAAAAAGGGGGGTCCCAAAACGCGTTTTTCCCATTCATTTTTCCATAGGGCGGTTGGACTCACTTTTAGCTCGAACGGCTGAATGGATTTACATGAAACTTGGCAAAATTGTAGATATGGTTTGCCCGACGTGCCTTTGCTATGTCTCAATATATTTGCTCCAGTGGATTTTGAGAAATTAACGTTTTTAAAAACAGATATATCTGTGACAGCGTCCCGGTTAGTGCCCCGGTTCACGTACCTGACGCGTAACGGAACTTCGCTAGGAGAAGCGGCTTGGCTCCCCGGTGACTGTGAACATTCTAAACAGTCCGGAGCGGCCGCCATCTTGTGTCTCGGTATGATCGAGACACAAGATGTGGCAAAAACAAAGGGGGAAATGAGCATAAGGGGGCAGAGTACATCCTCCCTGACCCCCTAGGTTTGATGAGGGGGCTTTAAAAGGGCCCCGCAGGGAAAAAAAAAAATAATTTTTATTATCGTTTTTTTTGCGGGGGGAGCGCTTGGTACGCGCACCGGGAAGCGGTCCGGGAAGCGTAATATTGGGAAAATAGGATGAAAGAATGTTCAAATATTTTATGTTTATTGATTGTTCTTTTTTTTTTTTTATTATTTAAATACCAACATGTAGGTACCAATGCAGAGTCTAAAAATAAAAATACATTGTTTCCTTTGTAGATATCTTGCATGTTGTTTCAGAAGTTATTGTGGTATATGGAATTCATAGCGTAGTCTGTCAGGAAAGCAGAAACACCATGGAGGCAGGAGATGAAAAAGAGATGTTAAATACACATTGGAGATAATATAGTGGAAGAAAGGAAGTAACTATGAGCAAACTTACTATGTAACACAAAAAAGTTGCACAGTATATTTAAAGTCTAATTTTACATTATAATCAATTTGCTACTAGTTTAAAAAATACATATAAAAATGAATAATCCCTCAACCAATTTTTGAATTATTATATATAAATTTATTTTTCTGATTTGTTTTCAAAATTAAAAAGAACTTCTAATAATTCATTGTCAGAATTTTTCTCATTTTCAATTAGGTAATCTACAGATTCTACACATTGCAGAAGTTCAAAGTCCCGTGATTCATCAAAGAATTCTGAGTCAATTTCTGTATCTTTGTTGCATTCTGCAACAATTTCCAAGATATTTTTTTTCTCTCCTTCCATTTTTGTGCTGTAAAATGAATTTTAAAAAAATATATCAGTACAGATAGGGCACTGTTGGGTTTAAGTACAGACAGGTAGTTTGGTTTTTTAAACAGTGATTTTATCTTTGGGCAGTGTATGGTATCAGACTGGAAGTAGAAATATAATAAAATGTATGTGATAAAGTCTAAGTCAATTCTTAATTATACAAGACAAGCTTAACTCCATCCATAACTAAAACAGAGAAGTCTATCTTATTCTATATGTATTACAGAGGGATAGTATATAACTATCAGAAAATGTTTTCCTAATTAACTAAAAGTGCAGAACATACTTCAGTTTTTAAAATAACATCTTACCTTTCACAAAGAAGTTTAAGGTCTCAGTTGAAATGCACTTGATATGTACTTCAGGAAGTAGTAGTCAAAATGGCTGTGTTTCTCTCTCTTTCTTTATATATATTCAGGTACATACCCAATCAAATGTCATGAAATAATAGAAGATATTGAAAGTAGTATTTTGATTGGTTGTCAATTCTAACACTTTATAAGTGTTTTTGTTAGGTAATTTACCTCAGGATATTTAGTCAGGCTTACAGCATAATTTTTTCAATTGAATTCCATCAAATTTGGGTAAATGGTAGGGACTGCTATGTAGTAGGGCCTATTCTATATTTGATGAAAGTGTCTCTAGTGGTTTTTCTGTAAATTACTTTCCCACCTTTTTTTATCGAGCGGTTACCGGTGCGCTCCCCGGTACGCGAACCGGCAGCGTTACGGGAGTCCTCCATTTTGTGTATCAGTAGAATTGACACATAAGATGGAGGACAAACAATGTTAATGGGTTGAAGGGGGCTCGGTAGACACTTTGTGACCCTCTAGGTTTTCTGAGGGGGGATTAGGACGCTGATATATGCAAAAATAAAAAAAAAAATTGAAAAATTTCGCGGGGGGAGCGCCCGGTACGCGCACCGGTAAGCGAACCGGGGAGCGTACTTTGGTGAAAAAAAAAAGTTAGAAAAAGATAAACGTTTTGAATGATCAGAGGTAGGGTAGCTCTGAAAAGAGCTATTGGGTTCTGTGGCTAATTTAGGTACTTACAAGTAGGTTCCAATGCACACTTTTAAATAAAGGACGAATATTCTATTCCCTTCATCGGGGAAGTGCACACCATCTCTTCTGTACATGTCTTGAATGTTGTAACGCAAGTTATTGTTGTATATTAAACCCATTCCATAGTCTCTCATGTAAGCAGAAACAGATTTATTCACATGTTTCCGTTCTTTCTCAAATTGTGGAAAAAATTGGTTGGACCACTTACATTTCTGTCTTTGACATATATTGGAATATACCAAGGCAGTTTGGGGAAAAAGTGTCATCAATTGAAGAAAGGTGTTCTTTAAAAGCATTTCCAGACCAACCCCAGTCATAGTGCCCAAATCATTTCCACCACAGTGCACTATTAAGAGGTCAGGGTTTGGCAGATGCATACATTTTTTTAATTAAAAACATATAAAATATATTTTTGAATTAAAATAAGAATACATTTTACAGCTTTTGATATTTACTATTAAAAAACCATTGAAATTCACTGAAAAAACCATAGGTTATAGACCATATATAGTTAGGAATTAGCATTTACAAAACCTTAAAAATTCACTGAAAAAACCATAGGTTATAGATCATATATAGTTAGGGATTAGCATTTACAAAACCTTATTTTACTCGCACAAAACCATTGAAATTCGCCTATATTTTTAGTTCCACTAACTATATATCGCGCACCCGCAATCCACTGCTAATGATGTCACATATTACATCATTCATGACATGGTCAGTGACATCACTGATGACATCACTGATGACATCTCAAATGACATCACTGATGACAACATCCAGTGACTGTATGTTTCTGTAAAGTTAAAATATGTCTTACATATTGAAGAATGAGTGGATGTATAAGTGTCTGGATGAAGGATTTAGTAGGTGCGTGACTGTATGAGTGAGTGATTAAATGTGTCTTACTGAAGGCATTGGTTAGTGACTAAACTGTCTGAATATGTGCATCAGTATGTCTGTTGTTGTGTAAGCTGCTGCATGTGTTGATCAGTAGCTATATGAGTGGCTATATGGGTTATTGATTGGTTGTTAAAGTATTTGTATGTGAGGGTGAGTGTGTGTGTGGGTGGCTGGGATGTGTGTGACTGTGCATATATATGTGAGCAGTTGATTCACTTGGTATATGTGTTCAAGAGTGCATGTGGAAAGAGCTGTATGGGGGGGTTGACTGTCTGCATGGATGTGTTGGTGAGTGAATGGCTATCTCAGTGCTCCATGTCCAAATAGGTACATATGTAAAACACAGTGCATGTGAGAGTTGCCATATATAAATGACTATACATGAGAGCCTGTGTTTGCGTAAGTGACTGTATGGTTCAATGTGTACTTGTATCAGTGATTGTAAAAGAGAGTAAGTATGTGTTACTATATATTTGAATAAGTAAGGTTTAGTGTGTATAACTTTGTAGTTGAGGAAATGGGAGTGTGATTGATTTTCTGCATAACTGTCTAGGTGTTTGAGTAACTCTCTGGATGAGTGTCAGTGTGTAAGTGTCTGTATAGGTGTATAACTGGATATGATAGTGTTCTATTGATGAGTGACCGTATGTATGAGTGATTGTATGGGTAAATGAGTGGATGTGTGTGTAGACCTAGAAATCAGTGAGTGCGTATGTAGTTACTGGTATTGGTGTGTCAATAATTTCAGGAATGGTAGTTTGTATTTAACAGTGGGTGTATCAAAGGTTAGATTAGAGTGTGACAAGGTGCATCGTATTATCACATGGATGATGTCATCAGTGATGTCATCAGTGTGGCTCAATGGTTAGAGTGGCAGACCCTGATGCAGAGGTCTAGCCCGGGACCAGGGTTCAATTCCCTGCCTCAGGGGGTCTTGGGCTCAAAATTCCACGGACCTGATAATTCTCGCCTCGGTGCCTATTCCAATCATGGAGGCAACTCTGGGCAATAGCTTGCTTAATCTCCACAACGGCCCCCACAACGCTAAGGATTCCTGGCCTCCACCTTGGGGGTGCCCAGGAGTGGATGCCTCACAGGGAAAGCCAGGATGGGTTCCAGAGCGGTATTCGTACAAGCGCCTTGAGACCCTTGCGGGTGAGTCGGGCGCTATACAAGTATCAATTTACAGTGATGTCATTTGAGATGTCATCAGTGATGTCATCAGTGATGTCACTGACCATGTCATGAATGATGTAATTTGTGACATCATCAGCAGTGTATTGCGGGTGCGCGAGTTATAGTGAGTCCAACTAACTATAACTTGGAAATTTCAATGGTTTTGTGTGAGTGAAATGTTCAGCTAACTATAACTGGTGTGAAACCTATGGTTTTTTCAGTGAATTTCAAAGGTTTTTTAAATGCTAATTCCTAACTATAACGAGTATGAAACCTATGGTTTTTTCAGTGAATTTTAAAGGTTTTTTAAAAGCTAATTCCTTTGTATATCGACATTGTAACCTACGATGTTTGTTTTTAAATTATTTTTTTTCTCCGTGGTGCGCTCAGGGTGCGGGTACCGGAGCGTGCACCTGGGAGCGCACCCAGCGCTTACCCCACGAGAATGTAAAAAAAAAAGTTTTTTTGACCTTCAGGGTCCTATTAGGCCTCCCTCAGAAAACCTAGGGGGTCAGGGGGTGTCTACACTGCCCCCTTTTAATTATTTCCCCCTTTATTTTTCACCTCTTGTGTCTCTCTTCTTCAGAGTCCCAAGATGGCGGACTATGCAGACCATTTAGAATGTTTACAGACACTCAAGAGCCAATAAGGTTTTGAAATTTAGAACCAATTAAAATGTTTCTTTGCATTTGAATTTCTGTGTAATGAAGTTTAATTGGTTTTCTACATGAATATACATGAGAAATGAGAGGGAAACACAGCCATTTTGTGATAGTGCTCTTTGAGGAACATTTGTGAGGAATTTTTGGTGTTCTATTTCTGGAGTGAAATTTACACAGTACTAACTCTTCAACTGCATCTAAAAGGTGAGTTGTTAATTTGTAAGGGGAATTTAATACTTGATATCTATTACTAAAAACGAAAAATTAAAGTGATTTTGTTCCTGCAATTTACAGCAAGAAATTTGAAAAGAATATGGATCTGAATGAGGATTTCGTTGATATTAATTTTGAAATTTCTGCGACTTTTGTTGAGGCGAGTTCTATTGAGGTCTTGAATGATCCTGTTGATAACGCTATCCATGATGAAGACATTTTTTTGACAGGAGATGGAATGGAGGATTTTAATGATGAGACTTTGGATGCTGAATTAATCCAATGTTTGGACTATATTGAGTTTCAGGACTCATGTATGGAGACTTCTGATGAGGAGATTCCTGATCAGTTAATGTTAGAAGTTCTTCTAAATTATGAAAATTCTGAAGAATAAATTTATATTAAGAAATGATAAATTGTTTGAGACATTTTTTAGTATTCTATTTGTAATTTATGAGATAGTAGCAAAATGATTGTGAGACTTATAGTATAGAGTGCAACATTTCTGTGTTACATAGTAAGTTTACTCACAGTTACTTCCCTTCTCCCACTATATTTTCTCCAATGCTGGTTCACATCTCTTCTTCATCTCATGCCTTCTTTCTCTCACTGTCTTTCTCTAATGTATACTATTGCCGCCATTTTGTGTACTTTCAGAAGACAGTGAAATATAATGCTCCAAAGGTGGAGGGCAAGATCTGCCATACTGTACTTTCCAGAGGAGACCCCACAAAGGGAATGAGGATAAATGAAGAAAATCTAGTAAAGGAACGGGGGTGTGGAAAGGTAAGAAAAGAGCAGTGATGTTTAGGATGCAGAATATTAAAATTGGCACCCAGACAAGAATATAAAATGCTGTGAGAGATGTTTAAAGCTTTTTTTAAATGGCATAAATTGAGACAGAATATACAAAAAAAGAGAGGCATATTTACAAGCCGCGTGCACAATCTTTGACATAGCTGTGTGTTTATAAGGTAGACTCTCACAATATTAACATCTCTCACATTACATAAGGTAAGGTCATGGGCTTGCCCATGTGAAAGGATGCATTGACACAATTTTTTACACTGTTTTACCCTGTGGTGTGTTTGAGGGCCTCATTTATGAGGCCATGCGCCACTTTTACGCCGCTGGGGCGTCACTTGTTGTGACGCACCAGTGGTGTAAAAATACCACCTTGTAGAGTCATATTTATAAAGTGACGCATTTAGGTAGATGCGTCACTTTGTAAACCTCTGTGTCACATTATACCTGCACCAAGAGGACAGAGGGAGTAAGAGAAGGAGTTAATGAAGTGGAGTAAGGAGAGTAACGGAAGGGAAAAAATTAAAACAAAGAAGTACGAGAAGAGAGAGGAAAGAAAGTAAAAGAGAAGGCCTGAGTGTAAGAGAACAGTGTGAAAAAAGAGAGTAAATGTGGGTATTCAGAATAAGTGAGGCAATCGCAATAAGGGCACAGAGGTGTGGGAGTATCAAAGAAGAGTAGTGAGGTTATGGAAAACAGTATAGAGAAAATAAATATTGTACATCAAACTTACCTTATAAGTAATGTAAATTTAATATTATATTTCCATTAAATGTAATATCTGTGAAAGAATTGTTATAATATATATTTTACAATACAAGCAAATGAGCTTGAGACAAAGGAAGTGAAAGAGTGAGAACATAGAGGTAGTGAAGGAAACACTGGCAGAAAGAAACTGAGTAAGAGATTAAAGAAAGATAAGTAAGGGAGTGTGGGTGAGTTTTAGGGAGTAAGGATGACGAAAGAGGAGTGAGAGAATAACAGGATCGAAAGACTGAAACTAAGAGACAGGAAGTGAGAGAAAGGAAGTGAAGATGTGAGAGGACAGAGGAAGTGAGAGAAGGAGTGAGGGAAGTGTAATAAGGTGAGTGAGAGAAAGGGAATTATTAAGGAAACAAAGAAAGAAAACAAGGGGAAGGGGAGGGAAGTAGACTGACTGACAGCTCGAAAATAGAGAATGGGAGAGAGGGGAAAGGCAGTGAAGGAGTGGTTAATGAGAATAAGTGAAGAAAGTGGAATATGGGAAGAGAGGTGAGGGAGAGTGAAAAAAGGCCAGTGAGGGTGAGTTAAGAGGAGTGATAGAGGGTGGAAATAAGTGAGTGAGCATAAGAGAAATGGGAAAATAATATATATTTAATAATAATTGATATTACAAAATTATTTCAACATCATGTTAAATGGTTTATTTTTGCTGTTCTCAGAATATATTGAATTTCACTTAAAACAGTGACTTCAATAGTACTCATCATATAACAGCGGACAAAAAAAACACAATCAAAATGATTGTGTTTAAAAAAAAACATTGAATAATTTCTTAAATAATGTAAAATTTTTAAAACCATATCTAAACTCACTTTTGATCCATCCACTTTTCCACGAGGCCAAATAGTATATGGAAAGTCCTTTTCTATGGAAATTAGTCCACTGTTTTCTTAATGTCTCATTTACCCGACTTTCTGAAAGAAAAGCTCCAACACCTTTTACAAGAATTTTACTTCCACCTCTACCTTACTTTTTATAAATAATTTGTCTAATACTCACAGCACACACTATATGATAAAAATATACTATCTCTATGAAAAATACATGTTTTTTATTATCTTCATCACTCTCATTCAGAAAGTAATTTTGAAGAGCAAATTAAGTTATATTAACTGCTGTAATCTTCATAGGCCAATTACTTTCCCTAAAACTTTAGTTGTAAGAACACTAGGAAAGAATTTAGTAAGTCTGAAGGCAAAGGTTGTTTGAAACTAAATTGAGTATCATTACAGAGCTTCCACCCTTTTTGACATTTTAAGTAGCATGTATAATGTCCTGATGTTGTTGAAGGACCATCATGGTAAATAATTGCTGCAGTTGTAAAGGTTCTTCCTGAAATTGATAATTGAGAAGCCACAACATTTTTAATTAATGTTGTCAATTTAGTTCCATCAGGTCTACATCTTTGGAAACATTAAAATAACATACTGTCCATAAATTCTTAAAAATAAAGTTGATAGCATTGCAGATTTACATTGACTACAGACCATGTTTTGATTTGCTGCTCTAACTACATTATTAAAAGACACTGATTTGCAGTCTGGTAAAGTTAAATATATAAATCTTTCAGTGTCTACTGTAGTACTACTTGAAAAGGAGCAATTGTCACACTCATGTTGCCATTTATAAGAAAGGCCAAAAAGATTTTCTACATCTACACCTTCACCTTGCAAAACAACAAGCATATACATTAGAAATTCCTGACAATCTTGCTGAATATTCTGTGTAAATTGATTTAGACCAGAACATACGTCTAAAACCTTTTGAATTTCAGAAACACTTTGTATTTTTGTTCTATCACTGCTACATGTCTCTAAGTGTTTGATCACGATTTTCAGCAATCTGTTCTTTTACAGTTTGGAGAAAAAAAACAACATTAACCACTACATTAGCATAGCAGTTGACACCAGAACTATTTTCAAACTGAAATCCAACATCATCTTTAACTGAATCCATTTCGTTTCTGCTTACAATTACTGTTTCATCTACTTTTTTTCTTTTTGCTACAACTTCACTACAATTTTTCTCATTTATTCTTTTTTGGCCTACCACACGCTTTTCAAACAGAGGATATTGAGGTAAATTTGGAGCATACTCTCTTCTTAACCTATTATATTCTTTTACACAATTTAGATGTGCATTAATCTTTGTCTCATCAAAATCAATCAAGAACAATCCAGATAAAGTTCTCACTCAAGATAAAGCAACATATGCCATGCCCTCCTTTTTTTTTTTTTTAAACTTTATTCACAGCTGGTTGGCATCAATCATATCATTACATTGGTTATTTTCAAGTGTTACAGCCAGGTTTTATATTTTCTCCCAAACTCAGATCTCCGTGTCTCACAACAGTAACTGCCACATAGTTTATCAGAACATTACATAGGCCATCGTCTCAAGTTGCTACGACAGTCACTGTATAAGGTACTGAAATATCATCAAACAAACAACCCTCTACCCACCCACCTCCCCCCACCCTCCTCTATCCAAAAAACTAGTTGTCTCCCCGCCATCCATCAGGGGTAATCATTGAAATGAAAAGTTGAAAATGGGGCTCTTCCATGCCATGCCCTCCTTGAACACAGAATTTCCAATATTCACCAAAGCACTTTCAAAACTCAAACCTTGAGATTTATGAATAGTTACAGTATATGCCAAACAAACAGGAAACTGTTTTCTGCGTACATATAAATCTTTCACTAGCAGAAAACGAGCAGAACAACAACAGATTTGTTGTACTTCTTCAATACCATCAAATTTAATTTTTATAATTTAAATTCCATCTCTATTTCGGTAATTCACAAAATCCACAACATGACCCATTGCTCCATTTACTAAACCTCTTTCCACATCTAAATTACGTCATAAAATTATACGACAATTTAAAGATGCATACAGAGTCTTTTCCGTACCAGCAGTTTTAGATATTGTCTTCTCTAAAGAATCTAATTTTGATTTTAACTTCTCTGACAAAATAATAGTTGCTCCTTCATGTTCTATTTTATCAATAGCTTCCAGTTTCACAAGTTCTTGATTTTCCAACTTTAACATTTTGGTGTTGAAGATTGAACATTCTTGCAGAGTTGGCATCAAGCATATGACAGATTTGTTTTCAGGAATTTTCTTAAAAATATTCTCTGGGAGAATGTTTTCTTTTGGAAACAAATTAGAAATTAATCGTGCATGTAAAGCTGCTTTCCCATGCTCACTTACTTTTCCAATTCTTACATCTTGTAGAATATTTTATAATCTTCATCCTTTGCCTGTCGCATATTTTGAAGTAGTTCTGCATATTTAAAATTTAGCCATATGTTAACATTTCCAATGCTTCCTAAGCACTTCCTGGTATCTTCATGCGTAAGCATTTTAAACACTGGCTGTCCTTTCACTGGAGTTAGTTGCAGTAGATCTCCAAAAACAATGATGTGTTTGCCTCCAAATAGCACATCATAGTCTGTTTTAAGAGTTTCTTGCATTCTTAAATGCAAAAAAGCAAGCATTACATTTGACACCATGCTTACTTCATCAATGATAAGAAGTTTCATTTTCTTTAAGACTCTTGAAACTTCACAACAAGCTTCTCCAGATAGCTTGTGGTATTGTAATTTGTTATCATGCTCCACTGGCAGCATCAATAAGCGATGTAAAGTAATCCCTTTAATGTTGTGTGCTGCCAACCCAGTTGGAGCAGTAACAACACAAGAGAGCGATGATTCCGTTGTTTTCTTCAAATATGTTGCAGTCACTTTAATCAGGAAACTTTTCCCAGTTCCTGCTTCTCCACTCACATATAGTCGGATAGGTACAAATGATGTACATGAGCACTCTTTTTTCTCATGAGATAAACCATGCTCAATTTGTTGTGTGACTTGAACATATATTTGTCTCTGCTCAACGTTTAGTTCTTTTTCCAAATCTTTTAAGTCAACTTCATCCTCCTGTGCTTGTTCCATGGCTCTTTCAACTTCATCCATGGCAGTGGCAGCTTCATTTTGTATAATTGGTCCTCCTAGTGGATCCTGACTCAATGAAGCAGAACTCTGACTGTCTTGAGAACTGTCCCTAGCAATCTCTGCTTCCATCAATAGCTTCTTGCTGAATTTCGTCATTCAACATTTGCAGATAATTTGAAAAAACAGGACATTCTGTGGTATGCATTGAACGAATCTTCATAAGTAAGAAAATCTCCAAGTAGTTCCTCTTCTCTACGCCAAGGTTTAAAGAGTTGTAAAAGAGCTAAATAATAAAATTCCCTTTTGTCTGGAGAATCACAACTCAATTTTCGATGATTAATCAAATGGCCTTTTCTTTGTTTTACTAGACAGCCTTCACATCCAATTACAGCAAACACACCTTTATTGATGTCTTCTGTGACGTTCTTTTTAAAAATGTAGGTTTGCAGAACTTCATAGAGACAAGCATTCTCAAGGTGAGTATTTCTATTTGGATAGTATGTATCCAACATGTTTGTCTTCAAAATATCTGTACTGTCTGGTTCTTTCTCAGCCAAATACTCAATTTCTTGTACAGATTTCCAAACTCGATTTCGTGTTGCAGCAAGACCTAGACTCACCCAAATGATGGTTCTAGATTTGGCATACAGACTTGCTGATGACAACCGATCAGAACATTCATATGCTCCGATTTCTCGATGCGACAACATCTTCAGACTGTAACTGTATCATTTCTTGCTTAGACTCTTTTCATGTGAAATTTCTTCCCACATTTCCTTCAGTTCCGTCTTTTCTGATTTTGTGATGTAAGACGTCACATATCGAGCCACAGCAATAGAGTTGTCAGCCACATATTGAATATCCCTGTTAGCATTCCACATGGACAAAATGACTGGGTTGTAGTCATTTATGTATTTGGATTCCTCATTTCTTCTTAGGTTGTATGTATTTTTGGGTGATTTCCTTGTCACAGTATGTCGCAGAGAAGACATAAAATTGTTGACTCTTCCTTTCGATGTTACTGGACGTGGAAATGCAAAACGACATTTGGTGTAGAACTTGTCATTGGATTTGTATTTTCGACAACAGTATTTCCCACAATGATGGCTTTGAAAGCGTAAAACCTGATGTCTTAAATTGTTTTCTTCTGTACTTTTCGGAACAGCACATGTAGAATACTGCTCAATGAAACTCATCACTTTCTCATCTGAATCTGTTCCAAATTTTGGTGCATCTTTAATCCATAGCAGCATAAGTATATGAGGAGCACCTCTTGCTTGATACTCCTTTCTCCAAAAGAAATCCAAAACCTCAACAAGCGGAGAATTTTTGTTTGTTTGTAATAAAAGACATCATAGCTTTAAACCTATGATTGAAATACCTGCATACATTAACTGGATCCAAAGAGCACAGTTCTCCAGGTGTCTTGTATTCAATATTTTCAATGTTTTTATTTGCCTCTCGTAGAAATTCAAGCAAGTCGTCTCAAGTATACTCAGCACAGCTAAGAGTGAGGAACCATGTAAGAGTTCCTAAGTTTCTTAGCATACATTTCAATTCTCCATGACAACAGTACCAATACTCATTAGTACCACGCTGACATGCCATGAGATTAATTAGGTGAGATTACAAAACACTGTTTTGCAGTTTCACTTTATCCATAAAATCCCTTGCTGAAACATTTTGTAGATGTGTTCCACTTTTCAGTATATGGTTTACTGCATAGGAAAGTCCAGACAAGTCAGTCTCAAACAGTAGATGGAATAAATATGGAATGCATTGATGAAACCTTGGATCTTCTGCATATAATCTTGAAGTCCGGTATTCAGATGCAGGAATTTGAACAGGTCGGTTGTCATATCGTCCACCTTCACCTGTTGGAAACAACTGTGGAAAACAACAAGCTTCTAAACTTTCTTCCCATACACTAATGGGACTTCCTTCGGCCTTTTTCATCTGAAACAAGTCAATAGCAATCCCCATTACTTCTTTGGAATGCAATGGATGAACACTATAATGTTCGTAAATTTCTTCACTTCTAGAGACATCAACTTTTTCTATTTGTCCTGGAAAGACATCAGTGTCGTCTTGTACAGTTGTTTCCTCATCTCCCACATACACATTTTTATAGTACTGATTATTTTTTACCAGATACAACGTTGCCTTTTTGACTATTCTAACATCCACTAATTCTTGCCAGATTTTCTTACTTTTTGTCGGAACACCATTAACTAGAATAACCAGAGGTTCCTCTTCTACTTTTTCAACACCAATTGTATCAATATTTTTCTTAAAATCTAGAGGCAAATAAACAACTCTTCCCTTTAATCCTCTCTGTAAATCTGAAGGAGGCAATTTCCCTGTCTTAGGCTCCATGCGAACAATAGCCTGAAAAGGATGCACACATTGAATCAGAATAGACTCATAGGTATTTAAATCCATAAATTCAGAAGGAATGTCTACCAACTCCAGATTATTATGAACAGCTCTAGCAGGCATTTTGTTTTCATTTAATTTATTATAGCAATATGTACAAATACGTTGATCAGAGCCCAAATCAAAACAATTTTCAACCAACAAATAAGTTGCAAAATCCTTCCACTCATTATTATTTATCTTTTCGCTTTTTACATATAAATCAACTAATCTAGTCTGATGCTTATAATGAGTCCGTCGACAACAAACACAAGAAAAATTAGGCCTTTCACTTGAATTGACTTTAAACTTTATAATTTCATTTTCAAATTTTTCTGTACTTAAAATCTCTACATTCTCTTCTACATGACCTTCCAATAATGGATCAATTTCTGCACTAACCTCTTTTTCACCAAAGTAACAAAATTCAATTTCATCACAAATGTTTTTGACATCTAATTCAGTTCCATGCAAAAAGAGCACTGTTTAACTGTTTTAGTTTAAGTGCTGGACTTTTTGCATAGTACAACCTTCTCACTAATTTCCTCACTTTATTATGATGCACTGCTAACATCCTAAAATGGTGAAAAACACTCTGACATACTTTTCTAGAAAGACAAGCCAGTGAATGACCATGCAAACCTGTTTTTTTCTCTCACTCTACAAGGATCTAACTCCGTAAGAAAGTGCAAAACAAATCAATTGATTCCTGTCGGATACTGCAAATACTACTACAATTCCAGGTATATACTGGAGCCTTAGGACATCTCCCTAAAACTTCATCAGCTAACACCTCTTCTGTATTTCTAAGCACATTCTCTTCTTTTTCAGCCGGACAACCGTCCTTCACCTCATATGCTCGACCACTGGTGTCAACTGCATGTACCGAATCATTATCCTGAAAGTAACTTTCTTCATTAAAAAATGGCTCAGAACTTGAACTATGCTTCCATTCTCCAGAAAAAACATCACATAAATTAGTTCGATTAATTACTCTCCTCCACTTACATTTTGATTTAAACACATTGATTATCTTATCAAGTGTACGAATTCTATTCATTACTAAACAAAACAATTTATTTTTCACTTTAAATGCTTCATCCACGATCTTAACTATGTTTTTTTTTCTTGTAAAAAGCTGTCTTTTTTATACCTTTTTAAATTTTTTATAAATTTAATACAATTCTGTTGTAAAACATTCGTCTACGAATGTCAGAAAATTGTTTGCTTCTTCTATTGCTTTGCAAGATATCGTCTCCTTCTACACGTCTAAAATTTTTAGAAGGACATCCTGTCTTTTTGAAATTACAGACGTTTCATTCTTCTTAGTTAAAAAACTTTTTTTTGCTTGACATTTCAATAACTTCCTGAGAAAATTTTTACTTTTCTTACCAGGAGCATTTTTCTTTTTCTCTGAAGATTTTATTTTGGTTGGTTCTTGATTTTCTTTTTCCTTAGACCTTAATTTTCTCTTATAATTTTTATCTCTTCTTGTTTTAGAAGGCATCTTTTTGTTTGTTTGTATAGATGATTATAATCTGTGGAAAACAAAAAAAAACGAAATCTATTGCATTTTCAATGCTTGTTTACTTTGGTTCCATCAAGAAGGCATTCAGATGTGTCACACATTTGCCATAAATTCTGATTGTTTGACATTAATGCTGATCCAGAGATAGTGTAAAGGTTTCATTGGCATACTTCAAGCCGCTTGCGCAATGTTAAATATAATTTACAAATGAATGTTATATCTTGTTTATATATAGGTGGCCTGTTTTTAGACTGTAGGTACAGATAAATAATTTGTGCAAAGACACACATACTGCTTGCAGAAACAGAGATGGTAGATTACATGTAATATCGTGAACATGTGCCTAACATCACACCAAATCTATGGCATTTTCAAGGCTTGTTTACTTTGGTTCCATCAAGAAGTCATTCAGATATGTCACACATTTCCCATAAATTCAGAATGATTGACATTAATGCTGGTCCAGAGATAGTGTGAAGGTTTCATTGGCATACTTACAAGCCGCTTCCGCAATGTTAGATATAATTTACTAATTAATGTTATATCTTGTTTATATATAGGTGGCCTGTTTGTGGCCTGTAGATACAGAGAAATAATTTGTGCAGAGACACACATATTGCTTGCAGAGACAAAGATGGTAGATTACATGTAATATCGTGGACATGTGCCTAAGATCACACTGTGAGTGAAGCTTGATTTTAAATGGATGTGGATGTATCAGCTTTAATGTCAAACATTGCGCACGCAGCTTGTAAATATGCCAATGAAACCAATACACAATCTCTGTATCAGCTTTAATGTCAAACATTGCACACGCGGCTTGTAAATATGCCAATGAAACCAATGCACTATTTCTGTATCAGCTTTAATGTCAAACATTGCGCAAAAGTCTTGTAAATATGTCCCTCTTTATCTTATATTCCATCTCAATTGATACCATTCCTGAAATACTTTATGCATCTCCCACACCATTTCATATAGTTTTCTATCTGCTATTCCTATCCCTCCCAAAAAAATCACTGCTTCCACCCATGCTAAAGGTTGCACAAGGCACTTCCAAAAAAGGAGCATATTTACAAGTCCAATTAAACCATTACACAATTTTGAAACCAGCATTAAATCCAAGCATAAAAAACAATTTATAAAGAAGTCTACCTTATAAACACACAGCTATGTCAAAGATTGCGCACACAGCTTGTAAATATGCTTCTCTTTTTTTGTACATTCTCTCTCAATTTATGCCATTAAAAAAAAGCTTTAAACATCTCTCATGGCATTTCATATTCTTGTCTGGGTGCATATTTTATTATTCTGCATGCATTTTCTGCTTGTACCCATGTCAAAAATTGCGCAAAAGTCTTGTAAATATGCCCCTCTTTATCTTATATTCCATCTCAATTGATACCATTCCTGAAATACTTTATGCATCTCCCACACCATTTCATATGGTTTTCTATCTGCTACTCCTATTCCTACACACATACATACATATATTCACTGCTTCCACCCATGCTAAAGGTTGCACAAAGCGCTTCAAAAAAAGGAGCATATTTATAAGTCCAATGAAACCATTAAACAATTTCTGAACCAGCATTGAATCCAAGCATAAAAAACAATTTATAAAGAAGTCTACCTTATAAACACACAGCTAACATTATTGAAAAAGGTAAAAATATAATTCCTTAATTCACACAGACACTCACTATGATACTAGTCAAATATCTTTAAGCTCTCTATCTTTTTTTAAAAGAATCATTACTCACCTTTAAAAATGCTTTGGAAGATGTCGAACAGTGTCAGTCACAGTCAACAGATATTCTTAACAAGAATCTCTGAACAATGCTCCCTTCATTGGAGCCTTTCAATAATGGCACAGATTCTTTCTCATTTCAGAGCCATATTCTTGTACATAGCCAATAAAAATTGTTCCCACACAAATTCAAAACAAAACTGCACTTTTTAATTTATTTGTACATTTCAAGACTTTGAAACTCACATAACATTCACCCATCCCCCCAGTACTCATTTACCAAGTAACCATGGTAACTCCCTCTTAAACCAGCACACAGTTCACAAGTTCAGCATACTAAGTTGCAAAACAATCCTTCAAGGTTGTTTGACCTCTCAATCTACTAGCTAATGAAATGCAATATTAAATGACTTTTTCTCAACCATTGAAATGACTTCTTACAAAACAAAAAGCATGCACCCTAATTTTAAGTGGAGATTTTTAACAAAGCACCAATCATTTCTGGTTATTCAACTGCACTGATTCCCAAGCACTTTTTTTCATAATCAAACTACCATTTAATTTCCACAACTCATCTGACTAGAAGCACATCCACCTTCAAAATGAAAAAAGTCTGGTTTGTGGGTCATAGCTATGTCCACTGGAGTCAAAATTACGCAGCTAACAGAGGTATTTACAATCTTGATTTACCAAATGCGGACATTGTATGGATTGGACAGAGAGGATTGAGGAGTCAGTCAGTCAAATTATCTTTATTCGATTTAGTTAAAAATCATACAAAGGACATAAAAACATATTATAGTAAAATACAATTAAACAATTTCATTTCAATCGAATACATGTGACAGGGTGTTACAATAAAACCAGAGTTTAAAAAATCTATAAAAGCAATTTATACAGGGAAGTTTACTAAATTCTTGCGTGTTCTTGATCTAGCTGCCGCCACAAAAAAATTTGCCATGCAAAATGTAATGCGGATATTTTTCAATGATTGTAGGTAAAACATGGCTGGTCTCACCCGGGAGAAGCCAGCATCCCTTAAAACAGGTAACGAATGTTTTTTTCTCTGTTCAGAAAAAAAATTGAAAAACATAATAAAGTGCATGGTGTCTTGTGCAGAAAAATTATCACAAGAACAGGGTGGTGCTAGCTCTGGTTTTGTCCAAGTATTATAACTCCCCAAATAAAAATGAATAAGATTAAACCTAAATTTCGTTAAAAGAAACCTGTGAAATGAATTGGTGACACCAATTGATACCATTGGTAAAATCCTTTATGCATTTACCACACCCTGACCTTATAATTGTGCACTGTGGTGGAAATGACTTGGGCACTTTGACTGGGGTAGGTCTGGAAATGCTTTTAAAGGACATCTTTGGACAATTGATGTCACTTTTTCCAAAAACTGCCTTGGTAATTTCTAATATATGCCAAAGGCAAAAATGGAACTGGTCCAACCAATTTTGTCTACAGATTGGAAAAGCAAGGTAACATGTAAGTAAATCTGTTTCTGATTACCTCAGAGACTATGGTATGGGTTCCATTTTCCACAACAACTTGCGTTACAACAGGCAAGACATCTATAGGAGAGATGGTGTGCATTTTACAGATGAAGGGAATAGAGTTTTCCTCTTGAATATAAGACTCTGCATTGGTACCTACTTGTAGGTACAAAAAACACCCACTTAACACAACAGCTTTTTTCAGAGCTAACTTACCTCTAAACACTTTACATTATTTTTTTACTCTATTTTTTTTACACTGTTTTTCCCCGTGGTGCGCTCAGGGTGCGCGTACCGGAGAGCGTACCGGGGAGCGCAGCCAGCGCTTACCCCGCGAAAATTTAAAAAAAAAAAATGTTTTTGCCCTTCAAGGTCCTTCTAGGCCCCCCTCAGAAAACCCAGGGGGTGTCTACTCTGCCCCCTTTTAATCATTTCCCCCTTTCTTTTTCACCTCTTGTGTCTCGATTCTACCGAGACACAAGATGGCAGACTCTCCGGACTGTTTAGAATGTTGACAGACACCCGACAGCCAATCAGCTTTCCGCTCGCGCACTCCCGTAGCGCGCCCGTTGCGCTCCCCGGTACGCGCACCTGTGAGCGCACGGAGCACGCCTATAGATATATATGTGTTTTTGAAGGTAATTTTCATAAAAACCACTGAAGCAATTTTCACCAAACATAGCAAATGCACATCTGCGTACCAGTCCCTACAATTTTGCCAAGTTTTGCGTAATTCCGTTCAGCTGTTTGGGCTGTAAAATTGTCAGACCGTCTCATGGAAATTAACATGTGGAAAAAACGTTTTGGGACCCCCCTTTTTTCTCAGCCCCACTTCATGAATCCCCCCGAAACTTTCAGGGAAGGAGCGGAACGGAGCTGGCCAAAATTTTGGAAATTTACACACAAATTCCTAAACCGGCGCCAGAGTTATTCCCAATAGAATGTTATGGATTTCCTATGGTAGCCAATCCTAACTATAACTACCTGCTGGAGACCGCCAGTAGGTAATATATACACATACATACATATATATATTACCTACTGGAAGTTGCCAGTAGGTAGTTATAGTTAGGACCTATTATGCATAGGAAATCTGCAACATTCTATTGACAATAACTTTAGCGCCGATTGATGAATCTGCACGAAATTTTCAAAACTTTTGGCCAGCTCAGTTCTGCTCCGTCCCCAAAAGTCTGGGGGTGATTGGTTAAGCGGGGGACGAGAAAAAAAGGGGAGTCCCACATTGCATTTTCCCCATGCAATTTCCTTAGGACCTTTAGCCATGGCTACAGCCCGAACGGCCGAACGGAATTACACCAAATTTGACAAAGAGGTAGTCCCCAGTTCAGACTCGTGCCTTTTGCTCATTTGGTGTTAATCCATTCAGTAGTTCCTCGGAAAATGACAGTTAAAAGCACATATATCTCTATGGGCTTGGAGGGTCCGCGTACCCTAAGTGGAGCCTGCACGCACCCTGCCGTGCACAACCTGCTTTTAAATTGGCTGTCAACACTCCAAATCAGGAAGTGTTGGCAGCCATCTTGTGCCTCGATAGTACAAAGGCTCAAGAAACCAAACAAAAAACGCAAAAATGTGAAAAGGGGGCAGGGTAGACTCATCCTGACCCCTTAGGCCTGCTCAGGGGGTCCCACAAGTACCCCCAGGGTCCCAAATAATTATATATTTTTTTAAAAAATTGCGTGATACGCGTCGGATTGGCGCATCCTAGCGATATTAAAAAAAAGAAATGCGGTCTCCAGTGGTAAATATGTTAATTTGCCCCAGGGAGGGCCAAATCCCGGGGGCATTATTGAAAAAATAGTGTGGGGGTCCCAATCACCCCCCACACTGCCCAAGGGATCCACCTCCCCCGGGGCTCTAATTTAATATATGCGGGGGCTCTCAGTCCCCCCCAGCCCCGGGGAACACCACCCCGGGGCAACATGTAATGTATGTGGGGGGCCTCCACCTCCAGGGCTTCTCAAAAATGTGGGAGGGTGGCCGCGCGGCCCCCCTCCTGGAGTCCTCAATGGCCCTGGGGACCGCCACCCCCCAGGGCCGGCTCCTGCAGTGTCCCAGGGTGCCCACCCCGGGACACTGCTGTTTGCAATGGCAGGGCTGGAGCATCGCGGCTCCCACCCTGTCATTGCAAACTGCTTTCCTATTTGGAAGAGAGCAGGGAACCTGCTCTCTCTTCCAAATAGGAAAGCAGATTTCTTTTCTTTTCCATATGGGGAGCAGCATGTTAGCTGCTCCCCATATGATAAAGCAATGCTGGCTCCTGCACGGTCCCCAATGGAGTGGACCTGCCCCGGGGATGGGGTCCCCAGGACTATTAGTGGCCCGGGAAGGGGGCCACTTGGCCCCCCTCACCAAAAATTTAAAATAAAATAAAAATAAAAACAAGGGCCGGCCACAGCAGGGGGGCAAGGCAGCCACCCTCCTAATAAATGTTTTTTAAAAAGGCCCATGCCCGGGGGATGGGGTCCCGAGGCAGACTATGGCTGCAGGAGGGGGCCACAGGGCCCCCTACCAAATAGTTTAAAATAATTGGGGCAGGCCCTGGAGGATGGGGTCCCCAGGGCCAAAAAATTTGAAAAAGAAGGGGGGCTACACAGCCCCCTTTCTTAAAAAAAATATTTTAAAAAAAAGGGATTGCGGCCGGAGGCCAAGCCCCGTTATTGCACCACTCTACATACGTTCCCCCTGCCATGTTTGCGGAGGGGGAACAAATTCCCCTTGAATACTGGGGGTCCCCGGGGGCTTACTGGCGGTAGCTGGTGGGCTAGTTGCACTCCAGGGACCCTCAAGATTCAAGCGGACTCAATCCCTCAACTTAAAATGTGTGGCGGGGCGCGTTTGCAAAGTTGTGAAGGGAGGGGGTGGGCCTGAGTTCACATGTGTGCAAACACATCCTGTGGCACGGTTTAAGTTGGGGAGTTAATTCCTTGTCAATACTGAGGGTCCCTGGGGCCAACTAGCCCACCAGGTAGCTCCAGTAAGCGCCACGGAGATGCGTTGCAGAGTGTTGTAAAAAGGGGTGTGGCCTCAGAACACCTCTCTGCAATGCAGCCCCCTGGCACATAATAGAGGTACCTGGTGGGCTAGTTGGCCCCCAGGGGACCTCAGGATTCAAGGGGACTTAATCCTGCAAGTTAAAACATGCCACAGGGCGTGTTTGCACACCTGTCATCTCAGGCCCCGCCCCGTTCATTCACCATTGTACAAATATTCCTGTAAAATTAGCCAAACTACGAATTGCGATTTACTCACCTGTTATCAGGAGAGACATCAGTGCTGAATCTTTGAGCCCAGTACTGATCATGAAAAGTAATTCTAACCGTACTTACCAGTTACTTGAATTTCCTTCCATAGGCGAAAATTGACTGCTTTCACTAGGAAATTCTTCTAAGTGTGGAGTTTTTGAACTTTAAAAAACTCCTATAAAATCAGCAGAACTACAAATTCCCAATATACTCACCTGTTATCAGGAGGGACCTCAGTGCTGCTTCTTTGAGCCCAGTACTGATCCTGAAAAGTTATTCTAACCTTACTTACCAGTAACTTGTATTTTCTTCCACAGGAATCCATTGTGTGGTTTTCACCAGAAAAGTTTCTAAGTGTCTATTTTCACAAACTAAAAGCATTCCTTAAAAATTGCCTGTATGACTTAAATGCATTCTTTCAACTGTTTACAGGAGATGCACCCGTGCTGGAACCAGGATCCACCACTGAATAAGAAAAAGTAACGTTAACACTACTTACCTGATAAGTGAATTTCCTCCCATAGGACAACATTGGTGATTCTTTGTGATAAAGTTTCTATGTGTCATCTTTTAAAATACAATAAAATTCCATAAAAATCACTACTGTAACTAAAACGCTTTTACTCAACTGTTTACAGGTGATGTCTTAGGACTGAATTTAGGATCCAGTCCTGTGGTTAGAAAAGTAATCCAAAAAATAATTAATTAAATTTAACTAGAAATTCACATTGACCTCAATGTTGCATTGTGTTTGAAATTGAGTTGCCCATTGCAACAACTGTAACTACTGTACTTAAAAGTCTATTGGCTATTTGCAAAGAATTTAAACTAAAGTAATTCATTCTGAGAAAGTATATTTTGTAATGTATAATATAATTATAATGTAATTTAAAAAATAAAATATCTAAAAATAAACTGTTTAATAAAATGTAGAAAATCAGTATAAAAAAATAAAAATAACAAATACATTTAAAAATTGTCATTTACAAAACCTTTGAAATTCACTGAAAAAACCATAGGTTTCAGACATGTTATAGTTAGGAATTAGCATTTAAAAAGCCTTTGAAATTCACTGAAAAAACCATAGGTTTTAGGCCTGTTATAGTTAGGAATTAGCATTTAAAAAACTTCTGAAATTCACTAAAACAAACGTAGGTCTCAGACATGTTATAGTTAGAAATTAGCATTTAAAAAACCTTAGAAATTCACTGAAAAAACCATGGGCCTCATTTATGAGAAATGACGCATCGCTGCTTGAAAGCAGCTATGCGTCACATCTCAGAACGCACTCCTTGCGACATTCCTGATGCGTCATATTTAATGTATGACGCATCATGTCGCAAAGAGTTACAGATATTCTGATGTATCTGCAAGCGCAAAAGTGACCCCTTGCTGGAGTGTGTCACAAAAGTGACGCAAATCCAGCAATGCGTCCTTTCACACGGGGCAAGCCCCATGTGAAAGGGCCTGCGTCAGTCTTACGCCTGCTGTGAGGCAGGTGCAAGAGTTTGACACGACGGTGTCCTAAAAGTGACGCAGTGAAATCTCATAGATTTCACTGCGTCACTTCTACGACCCTTCCTTGCGTCAATACGCCCCCTTGCCTACATTATACCTTGTGCAGGTATAATGTCCCGCAGGGGATTACAAAGTGACGCATCTATCTAGGTGCGTCACTTTTTAAATATGGCGCAACAAGGCGCATTTTTTACGCTGCGGGTGCCTCACAAAAAGTGATGCACCAGCGGCGTGAAAGTGACGCACGGACTTATAAATGAGGCCCCATAGGTTTTAGGGCTGTTATAGTTAGTTGGACATTTCACTTGTACAAAACCATTGAAATTCCCATGTTATAACTATAACTTGCGCGCCCATGTCAGGAATGATGTATTATGTGACATCATAAACAGTGGATTGCGGGCGCGCAAGTTATAGTTAGTACAATTAACTATAATGTGGGAATTTCAATGGTTTTGTACGAGTGAAATGTCCAACTAACACCTGTATTTATTTAATCAAGGCCGCCTACGTGGGTGTGTCTTTAAGCCTGACTCGGCTTCGGCAACAGAATGCCTTCTAGTACTTGCAGTTCAGCTCCAATCTGTGTTGCCTCAGTGGGTTGCGCCAAGTTCATAATTTCATAATTAAAATCCCCAGTGGGTCCGAGGAAAGCAGAAAGGTAAGTCCGTCGGATTCAGCAACCCCTCGTGTAGACAGATTCTGCTCCTTACGACACCCGATGTTTTCCCAGGTACCAGGATCCGCATCTCTGCGGCGGGCAATCCTCGCGACTGAGCCTGGCCACTAAAACATTTCAAAAAGGTTGGTGTCTCTTTACTACTCCTCAAAACCTCCAAAACTCTACGAGTAAGTCAGCTAGCACTCGAACACAGGAGCAGTTTAAACCTTTTTATTTGATCTTATCTCTCCGGGCACAAGGACAAGAAAAATAGAGGCATGTTTTGGCAGTTCAACTGCCTTTCTCAATCTAAAAGCACCATTTTGGTGCTCAATTTAAATGTAAAAAACAATAGACATAGACAATGCACTTCATCTCTGTAGCTTGCAGTATTCTATTATGTCAATTATTTGTTAACTTTCGACCAATGCTGCATCATATTATTACAACAACTTAGTAGGCCACACTTAACCCAGCACAGTGCTTTAAATTGATGCCAGGCAAAGAGGTGGTCAGGCTGAATGGTGTCTGTGGTACACTGGGCATAAGGGAGAAAAGCATATGTATATACAAAGCAGTCTTGAGGCGGTGCACTCAGCTGCTGGTGGCAGCGTTAGGTTTAAGACCAAAAACCCTCATAATTTATTGCCAGAAGAAAGCTGTACTCCCGAAAGCTGCTGGAAGTAACTCTTTTGATTAGCCAATTCTAGTTGCATCAGATACCACAACACATTTCAACAAACTGTCTTCTTCATGGCGGTATTCATCTGTTTGCAATAATTGGCAATTATCGCCTTTACTTTTATACAGTTGACAGGCATGCTGGAATATGTGGTCCCTTCATTATTTCACCTGAGAGTCCATGCATTTTAAATGCATGGCTTGCACTTGCAAAAAGATTGATATGACTTGAATGGGAAAGTTGCATTTGTATTTTTCACAGCACCTTGCTGGATTGCCAACATTCTGCATAATCCCAGAGTCACTTGTTGAAACGAGTTGTGATATTTGATGCAACTAGGATTGGCTAATAAAAGGAGTTGCTTCCAGCAGCTTTCAGAAGTGCAGTGTTTTTTCATTTCGTCTGGCTATATTTAAACACAGGTTTCATGGGCGTTATAGTTAGTTGGACATTTCAGTCGTACAAAACTAGAGAAATTTGGCCGTTATGGTAACTATAACTCGCGCCCCCGCAATGCTCTGCTGATATTACATCACTCATGACATGGTCAGTGACATCACTGATGGCATCACTTATAACATCTCAAATGACATCACTGATGACTTCATCCAGTGACTGAGTGTTTCTAAAAAGTTTAAATATGTTTTATATATATATGCATGGGTTAGTGACTAAACTTTGTGAATGTATGTATCAGTCTGTCAGTTGGTGTGTAAGTGGCTAAATGGGTTGGTGAGTAGCTACATGAGTGTTTATATGGGTCATTGATTGATTGTCTGAGTATCTCTATGGGTGCCTGAGTGTCTGTGTGGGTGGGTGGGAGGTGTGTGACTTTGTGCATAGATGTGTGAGTGGGTGATTCACTGGGTGTATGAGTTCAAGAGTATGTCTATAAAGGGCTGTATGAGTTGGTGAGTGTGTGAATGGGTGTGTTGGTGAGTGTTTAGATGTCTAAGTGGTACATGTGTGAATGACTACATATGTGAAAGGCAGTATATATGAGTGTTGGACTGTATAAATGACTATATGTGAGAATGAGTGATTGCGAGAGTGGATGTGTGGATGAGTGTGTGCTTGTGTCAGTGATTGTATAAGAGAGTAAGTATGTGTTAGTATCTGTATGAATAAGTGAGATGGTGTGTGAATAATTGTGTAAGTGAGTAAATGGGAGTGTGATTGATTCTTTGCATGATTGACTATGTGTGTGAGTAACTCTGTGGGTGAGGGGTGGTGTGTGAGTGTCTGTATAGGTGTATGACTGCATATGATAGTGCTGTGTTGATGAGTAACTGTATGTATGAGTGACTGTATGGGTGAAGGAGTAAATGTCTGTGAAGACCTAGGAATCAGTGAGTGGGTATTTAGTAACTGGTATTGGTGTGTCTTTGATTTCAAAAATGGTAGTCTGTATTTTAGAGTGGGTGTATCAAAGGTTATATTAGGGTGTGAGAAGGTGCATCAGATTATCATGTGGGTGTTGTCATCAGTGATGTCATCAGCGATGTCATCAGTGAGTTCATCAGTGATGACACTGACCATGTCATAAGTGATGTAATATGTGACGTCATCAGCAGTGCATTGCGGGGGCGCGAGTTATAGTTATCGCAACTAACTATAACAGCCGATTTTCTCAGATTTTGTATGACTGAAATGTTCAACTAACTATAACTTTCCTGAAACCTGTGTTTTTTTAGTAAATTTCAAAGATTTTGTGAATGCTAATTTCTATCTATAGCGTCCCTGAAACTTATGGTTTTTTCAGTGAATTTCTAAGGTTTTTTAAATGCTAATTTCTAACTATGCCAGATAGGTAGGACATGTGCAGAAAGAGGAAGAAAGGTACAGAAAGAAGCAGGAGAAATGCAAAAAGAGGTAATAGAAGTCCAGAAAGACGAAAAAGGTGCAGAAAGAAGCAAGAGATATGCAGAAAGAACCAACAGAGGAGTAAGTAAGTAAGTAAGTATTTTTTTTTATTTGTTGATTAATTAAAATCATTACAAACAGGGATAGATAGAAGCAACCAACATAAACAAACATATACTATGCACAAAGTTATTATCATCTTAAAATGATCATCTAAAATTGCATTAATACAGTCAATTCCATAATAATGTTTAAACGTTTACACACTGATTAAAGTGCAGGTATTAACTAAAGTACAATATATTAGCAGCAATCACTGTCATAGCAGCATATAACTAAATTGACAGGTTTTAGCAGTAGGAAATACTAGTATAAATACATTTTTTGCTGTTTTCGAGTTCCAAGCTATAGTAAAGTGCAATGTGCATAACTATAGTAAATTATACTAATAGACCCTCAACTGGCATACATTTTGATTTAAACAATTCTTAAAATAAGTTTCTTTAATTATTTTGGATCACAATAAATACCTATTTTCTTGTTCTTCGTCTTTGAGTTTCTTCTCAGCAATAATAATGAACTTAACAAAGTGATAAATAAGTTTTATATTGGCCCCACTCAAACAGGTAATAATTGCTTGCCTGCATGTTCTAATTCCTAGTTCATTAAATATTGGCGGGGTTCGATTTCCTCATTTCAAACTTTATCACTCTGCATTCCTCATTAAGCAATCCTTCTCTTTAGCTTTTGACTTTCATGACTCGCCGATTCCTAAATGGATAACCTTCGAACAATCATTGTTACAAGGTTTTTCATTTCAACATACTGTTTTTATGTCTAATTGCTCGTTTTTATCCAAACATACAGTTTTAAAATATTCTCAAACTCTACTGCATGATTTATTTGCTAAAGACTTGTCTCCACTCCAATGTTTTTTGTCCTCTTGTATCTGGTATAACAAATTTCTCAAATATAAGGGCAGATCTTTCTATTACAAATATTGGAAAGAAAAGGACATTATCTTTGTACATCAGTTTTTCGCCAATAATGCCATTATTTCTTTTTTTAAACTGCAAGTTTTGTATAATCTACCCATGTCTTTTCTCAAGGAATATACGATTATTACTAATGCTATACCCTCACACTTATCAACCTTTCCTTCCTCTGATACTCTACCCTCATTCTCTCCTTCTTCCCCCCCTTTATCCTTTATTTTCCCTTCGTCAACCCAAAGCTGCTCTTGTTTATCAATTGCTGTCTTCAAATGTTTTGGAACGATCTAAATCAGCAACTGAGATTGCTTGGGAATCTGATTTGTCAGTATCTCTCTCTGTTGATGAATGGAATAGTATATGGAGCAAATTGTTTAAGACTTCTGTTGCAGCCCGCATTACTCAATCGTTATATTTTATTTATCATAGATCCATTCTCACTCCTCTTAGTATTGCCAAGTTCTCTCCTTCCTCTAGTACTCTATGTTGGTCATGTTCTTCACTCACTGGTACACTTAAACATCAATTATATGAGTGTCCATCTGTTTTTGCTTTTTGGACCTCTGTTTGGGTTATTTGCATGCGTATATTTCATTGTTCTATTCCCTTATCATTCTTGAATGTGTTTTTAGGATCTGTTTCAGTAGATATTGATATTGTTCCTTCGAGTGTTAGATTACTGGATCTTTTTATTGCTATTGCGTTTAAAGTAATTCTTTCTTGTTGGAAGGATAATTCCAAATTATCTGTCCTTACTTGGTGGAACTTTGTTTGTGATGAGCATAGGATTTCTATTGCTTCCTCCTCGTCTGTCTCCTCTAAAGTTAAATCTGATCTCCTTTGGCTCCCCTTCTCCAATTATCTCTCATCACCCCCTTCTCTCTGATTTCTGGACCTATTTATCTACTGTTTCTCTTCTTCCCTTACTCTCTCTTACCCTTTCCTCTTTCATCTTCTTTCTTTCCCCTCTCTTCTCTTCCTCTCTTTCTATCTCTTCTATCTCTCTATCTTCTTATTTCTTCTTTTACAAATGAACCGTTATTTTTTACTACTTTTTCATTTGCATCACATGTATATCATTTGATTCTACTGTACTATTATATTATCTTTTGTATTGTACTTTCTTTAAACAAATAAAAAATTCTTAAACTGAAAAGAAGTGCAGGTATTAACTAAAGTACAATATATTAGCAGTAATCACTGTCATAGCAGCATATAACTAAATTGAGAGGTGTTAGCAGTAGGAAATACTAGTATAAATAAATTTGTTGCTGTTTTCCAGTTGCAAGCTATAGTAAAGTGCAATGTGCATTACTATAGTAAATTACACTAATAGACCCTCAACTGGCATACATTTTGATTTAAACAATTCTTAAAATAAGTTTCTTTAATTATTTTGGATCACAATAAATACTTATTTACTTGTTCTTCGTCTTTGAGTTTCTTCTCAGCAATAATAATGAACTTAACAAAGTGATAAATAAGTTTTATATTGGCCCCACTCAAACAGGTAATAATTGCTTGCCTGCATGTTCTAATTCCTAGTTCATTAAATATTGGTTTTAGGATCAACTTCCGTGCCTCTGCCAAAGCTGGGCATATGGTTACAATGTGTGTTAATGTTTCCTCCCTTTGACTACAAAGGCTGCAAATGCTCGATACCCATTGATTTTCCCATTTTGGTATACCATCCTTTGTCGGATATCTTCCCAGCCTTAAACACATACATTTTAAATAATTTTAAATGATAAGACAAGTAAGATTGAGGTGACAGCCTACCGAAGGAGTTAGCAACTGTCCAGAAATTACTTCTTCTCCTTAATTCCTCCTTGTCCGCTATAGTCGTTAATAATGCGGCCATTTGATTAATTTCTTTTTTTTAAATATCCTGCTCCTCATTTCATCAGCCAAATTAGAGCAGTCAAAGTTAAGTATGCATTCATTAAAATACAGCTGCCAATTTTTGGAATATTCCCCTTCTGAGATTTCAAGCCAGCATAACTTTGCCAGTGATCCTTCCTCTGAACGGACTAATGTTAAAAGAGACTTCAAGAATGTAGATTGACGCGCCAGAGATTGGTTTTTCAAACCAAATTCCAGTCTTATGTTTGCTCAACTAATATATTTGGGGATTTTAAAAACAGTTTTATATATTCTAATCTCTATATCGTCGAGCACTTTCGCGTCTTTGCCCCTAAAGATGAATGAGCAATATTCCAAAGATGGCATTAATTTTGCTCGCATCACCTTTACCAGATGGTCGTAATTGGGGCATAATAGTTTGTCTCTTAATTTTCTAAAAGCAAATGCAAGTGAGCAACCCCTGGCTTCAAGATTGTTAAAATGTTGTCTAAAAATCAGACCGTCGTCAAACGTGATTCCAAGGTATTTGTATAATTTCACATTTTCAATTACCATACCGTTAATATTCCACTCTTTAATCCTAGGCTTCCCTTTTCCCATAGTCATTATCTTTGTCTTTTTTATATTAATTGTCAGACCATTTTGTGTAACATAACCATTAAAAGAGTTAATTAACTTTTTAAATCCTATTTCTGTTTGGCTCATTAAAATCGTGTCATCTGCATATTGCATATATTTGATTTCCTGACCATGAATAAAAGGCGAATGCAAATTTATATTTTTAAAATGGGCTGGTAAATCAGCCATAAAAAGATTAAAAAGGCAAGGAGCCAAAGCACACCCCTGTTTTAGTCCCACATTTGTAGCTAAACGTTGGGTCATATGTTTACCATCGCCTATTTTGATTTGCACCCAGGTGTTGGAGTATAACAGTATAATATTTTTTAATAGAGACTCTGGAATACCCCATTTCCGTAGCTTCCTCCAAAGAATATTTTGTGGTACACAATTGAAAGCGGCTTTTAAATCAATAAAACAACCATATAATCTTTGCTTCCTACTTTTGGCTCTCTCACCTAATAACGTTAATAAAATCAAATTCGTATGGGTTGATTCGCCCCTTCTAAACCCAGTTTGAAATTTAGGAATCAAGTCCTCCTGTGAGGCCCAAGTCTCTAACCCATCCAGCAAGCAACTAGCAAATATTTTTGCCTCTACATCAGTGAGTGTAATTAAACGGTAATTAGCCGGATTATCCTGCGGGCCACATTTGTAAATCGGCTGTATAATACTCCCGTGCCAGGATAACGGAAGAAGACCTGATTTAAGAATTTCATTAAATAAAAGAATTAATAACTCCGGCCAATTACTCACTTCAGCCTTAAATATTGCATTCGGAATACCGTTTGGACCCAGTGCTCCGTTGGATTTAACCCTTTTTATCGCTTTTTTTGCTTTGTTGAGCGACCAGGGTTCCATATCCACTCTACATTGAGGAGGAGAGATGCCACCCCCACTCCCCCTATCTTTTACTTTATGCATGTCAACTAAACTTTTATTACTATATTTATCATTTTCTAAATATTCTGTATCAATTTTTTCTTTAAAAAAGCTCACCCAACTCACTTCATCAACATTAGCACTGCTATCTCTATTATTACCGTTTTCAATGTCATTAAAGATGCTCCAGAATAACCGAAGATCTTTGGATTTACATGCGTGATGGACTTTTGCCCAAGTTGATTCATAATAGGCTTGTTTTGCTATCCATATTTCCTTCTTGTATCTCTGTTTTAACTCTCTAATTTTACATGATATATTGAGACGCTGTAGCCTTTTATTATTCCTGTGAAGTAATCTTATTTCTTTATTAAGTTTTCTTTTTTGATAAACTAAGTGGAAAGAATATCATCCTGGTCTCCTGGGATTTAGGTTATACCCTTACAGGGCTCGTCTCTAGCAAATTTAGCTACTAATTTATCACACAAATGGGACCAAAGCTCAACCATAGACTGCCCTTTGGCATAAGCAGAATGCGTATCCTGAATTAAACAGCCAAGAACGCCCAATATTTTATCCTCAGTTTTTCCATTCCAAATTAACCTTTTAAGATTAAAGGCCGTTGGAGCTTTTATCATAGTCCTAGTTTCTGGCAGATACTCCGGATCAATGTCAAGGAGAATGACTTGTGGATTGTGATCGCTTTCAATCCTTGGGACAATCTCGTAATTTTTTACTAAATTATGTAATTTCTCAGACAGTATAGTATAGTCTATTACAGAGGAACATTCAGCTTTGTTAAATGTAGGAATATTATCCGCATCATGCAAAATCTTTAGGTTGTATTTTTTAAACTCATATTCTGTCCATTGAGCTAATCGTTTTAAGTCAAGAGTATGCCCATTAAAAAGATCAAAGTGCATATTAAAATCACCAGAAATAATAAATACTGAATCCAAATGCTCATAATATAAAGTTTTTACCATTCCCCATAGCACGATTATTTGAGAAGATCTAACTTTCTTTTTACAACTTAAATGCACATTTAATAAGATAATTGAGTGACTGGCTAATAGTTTAACACACTGGAGCCATTTTACATGGAGGTCAATTCCAAAGTGAGATGCTTTAAGATTTGTAGAAATATATATAGAAAGACCACCATGTGGGTGACCTGAGTTGGCTTCATGTGTTGCATTATTACAGTATTCAATATAGCCGATAAGGGGTTCATTAGACGTCGAACAGGTTTCCTGCAACATTATTATACTGGAAGCTTTCAGGAAATCCATTACCCCTTGGTCTTCAATTAGCGATTTTAAGCCATTGGAGTTCCAGGAACAAAGAGTCAGAGGATTTGAACTGCATCAATCCTTCTTTTCAAGATTTTGCTTAGTTAATATTCCTGGGAGGCAACTCCAATCATCTTGTAATTCAGGGACTTTCTTCAATGCTTCACAGGTTCGCAAACCAGATTGGCTACTCCTTATCTTAATGCCGTATGCTATGTTTAATTCCTTAGATGCGCCTGATGCATTTTTTAAAACTCTGACCTGTTCTATTCTGGCTGTTTTTCTATCATCTCGTTTTTGACTAGCCATACATATTTTATTATTATCACTTTTTTGCTGCATTATATCAAGGGGCTCGTTTGGAATCAACACCATTGGATAACAAGATGCTTGTGGTCGCCAAACTTTAATACCCCATTACTCAAATACGCTAACATTCGCCATTATTTTGTCTGCAATGTCCCTATTTAGCCAAGTTGTAATTGTTATCTCCTTATCGAAGTGTACATCTTCTTTCTTAAATTCCACTGCATCCAGATCCGTAGTTACCACATCTTTAAGATCGGTAATAACACGTAGTAATATCAAAATATTACCACGGTTTAGAATATCGTGCGGGCCTCTAGATATATATTGGGGGCTGAAGGCTACTTTCCTTGTTTCGGGCAACAGGTTTAAATACTCAGTATTCTCTTTCTCCATAATAACAGGGGGGCATGTATTTTCCATAACTGGTGACCCATCTCTTTCCGTCAGCAAATTTCCTTCTTCGTCTTCCTTGATTAATCGCTCTTGTGTCCCTAAATGGGCCCCCTGAATGGTTCTATTATCACCTTGCTGGACAGTGTGATTTACTAGTATCTGATTAACAATGTTGTTTTGAGCTCCTTGGTCGACCACTAGTTCATTACTTGATATCCAACTTAATTTGATCCCTAGTTCATTACTCCGGCTTGTTAAATGACTGTTAGACTTAGCTGGATTCTTAATTTGCCCAGATTGCAAATTATTGACTTCTGCCCTTACACTTATCATTTGATCGGATACTTTTTCCTTTATTATTATTGGTGCATCCCCTATGGGGACAGAACCGGATGTGCCCTCTACCTCCCCTGGTTTTTTTGTACAACACTCCAATAATTGGTTTACATTTACAATTAGTCCTGATTTTTTTATTGGGGCCAAAGATCGGAAAGTATGAATTTATTTCAGATCCCTTTACTTTCAATGAATTAGGATCTACACTCACTTTTTTACTAAGAGTTTGTAGTTCATATGCTTTTTTATTGTGAGTTTTCCTTAACCTTTTCCTAGCCCTTTTTGACAGATTTGCCAGTTTTGGTGAAACCCTTGTTTCTTTGCTTTGTTTCGAACATGCTGAGACATCACTGCTCCCCCCTTCTATTGCCAAGCTATCTTCTAAAGAATCTAAATGAGGGACTTCAGTGTGAGCTTGTGTATTGCTGACATCTTTTACAGATTGAGGTTTAACATCATCACTCAGTCTGATTAAAATATTAGAAGGTGCAGTCATTTCATCCCTACCTTGCCCATTTCTACCCGACAACGATTTTACTTCTTGCACCATGGAACTAACTACTGAAGGCAGATCCGAGATCTTATCAATCAACTGTGCACATGTGCAGGTTATATATGAAGTATCCTTATCTGCTTGAACTTTCATAATGAGATTGGTTAAATGCAAGAGTTTTGTGTCAATACCCACCACAGGGTTTGCTAGAGTGTTTAATATATCCACCTGAACATCCAATTTGTCTGAGTGGAAATTTAGTGCATTAGTAATTGAGCCCATGGTATGTATTAAACAATCCCATAAACCCTGCTCTGTGCTAACCTCACTCTTTTTTTGATTGGCCTCAACTTTAGATGATGACGGTATATTGTCTTTAAGGTCTGAGCTACTTTGATCGTTTGCACTAATATTCTTCTCAGAGCTACCAACATCTTGATCGAACAATGATTTATTAATAGTGAGGCTATTAAGGCTATTCTCGATTTCTATACTTGATTGATCCAGAATAATCAAGCTGACATTACCCTCTTTAATTAAACAACTATTTGGGACAGGCTGTAAGTCCTCTGTAACTAGAATGGATTTGCTGAATCCATCTTTGAAAGCTGGAATTCCAACATCAACTCCATCTCCAGCTTCAGCTCCTTGTACATACGTATTGTCAAACACACTATCATATTTATTTTCATTCAGTGCCTTCAGCGGAGACAAATCACACCCTACATCCAGCCCCTCAAAACTCAACTCTTGACTAGCAATTTGAGAATCATTAGCCGGCCGAGGCTGCACCTGCGCTGTAGAGTCACAGACATGAATTTGCACCTGAGCTTGTAACCGCCCTGCTACAATTAAGGGATGGGGTGAGGGTGCGAGTGCGGGTGTCAGCGCTTTTTCTGTCACAACCTTTTCGACTAAAATCTTCCTGTCCTGTTTAACCAATACAACATCCACTTTTACGGGCAGCTTTGTTTGGGTCAGATCTGTAGCAGGGCAACTTTCTTTTTCTTTTTTACACAATGGGGAGGACAGGGGAGAGGACAAATTGCACTCCCCAAACCTCCCGCTATGTTCGTCCCTCTCAGAGAACTTTCTTTTATGGTTTTCTTTGTGAGTATCTTTATCTGACTGTATTTGATGATACTTAAAGAAGTAGTTCTTTATAGACGACTGCGCCACACATGGAGACTTCATATGAACATAGTCTTTTCTTAGAGGAGCGGATAAAACCCTTTCCTCAGCTGGGATAAACAGATTCTCCTCTGAACAGGCACCACTTCCGTTAGTTAACACTTCTCCCTCCTATTCTCCGTTTCCCTTATCCCAGCTAAGTCCAGCTGGGTCTTCTCCAATCCCTACCATCACTTCTGATTTCACCTCAGTAGACTTGATTCGTTTAGAGCTTTGCGGGGGTCCACGCTGGAGACCAGACCTCATCATAAAACGCACAAGATCACACAAGGACCGCTCAGCACCTCCTCTTCTCTTTGAGATCTTTTGAGTTCATGAGCTTGCGTAGGGTTTTGCAGCTCTCTTGCTGCTCTCTTGCGTACTCTCACTAACAACCTGGTGCTTCCTAGTCTCTGTGAGTCTCTGTAAGCGCAAAACCTCACCACCTCCGCTCTATTTACCACTCCTCCTCCCAAGCCTGTCTGCCCTCTCTAAGTTGGGACAGCTGCCATCAGGGAGGAACAGCGTGGTTATTGCGTATTTGGCGTGGCGTGGTGACTACTCACTCTGGTGTTGAAAAGTTAAAAAGTTGAAATGTGCTTGTTTTTTTTTTCCACTAGGGATTTAATGGAGTTTTAATAGAGTTCTTTCCCAACGTTGTGAGCTTGTTAACACACTGCTGACAAATTCTTGGCTTGTATATCGGGCAATTGGTGGCAATTGATGACTAGTGTCAATTGGCTTGGCTGCTGTTGGCTGCTGTCGGCTACTGTCTTGCTGCTGCTGCTAAGGATAACCAAGGTACTCGTGGTGCAGGTTGTTGTTCCTAATTCAATTGATTCCTACTCTGAGTGCCACTTACTGCAATGCACCCCCCGCCGCACAACAGTCGCCGAGGTAGCTGTAGCTTGAAAGTAGTGTGGGAGGCAGATAAGCACAGCTGTAAGGCCCCTCTAATGGTTGCGCAGGTGGCGTGCTTTTGAGTCCTGTAGTGTCCTATGTGGTCTTTTGGAGCCCCCTTAGGATTCCTTAAGTGCTTGGTGTTCCCTGGTGTGCTTCTTTTTAGGCTAATGGGCTGTCAAGCCTGCCCATTCGGCCCCCTTGCAAGTACTCACGGAGGGCTGTTGGTCTTCAGTCCAGCTCCGCTGTCTGCAAGGGTCCCGCTGCTCTGACCCTCCAGCTGTCAGCTGCCAGCTGCTTTGGGGCCACACACTTTAGCCGCCTCTGACCCCGCTCAGGTGCCTGAAGGAGGATTGCGGGCACCCAATGCAAGGCGCGGCTCTCTCCCGTCACTCGGGCCCGACCAGCCAGGTCAGCCTGTGCAATCCGCACACTCACTGGTGCAGTAGGGGGCCAGCGGGGCCCAGCGGGCTTGAACCGAGCTTGGTGGAGGCGGCCGGGGGCCAGGGGGCCGAATCTGCGGGTCCGCGAGACCTGGCATGCAGCTCAGCTCAGCTCAGCTCCGAGCTCTGGGCTCTGCAGACCATCGCGAAACCCAGAACCGGACTCCGTGAATTGGAACCGGAATCGTTAGCAGGGGGACGAGTCAGAAGCCTCAAGGGGGACGACCAGTAGAGACACTTACTTCACTTCGCTTCACTTCATATGGAGCCGGAGCTGGCGTTGCTTGCTGGTCCTGCCGGTCCTATGCACCACACTGCTTGCACCCACCAGCTGTCAGTTGTCATGCAGGTCGTGCCAGGTTCTGGCAGATCGCTGGGTGATTATCCGGGCGGATGGGTGAGCAGATCTGGGCAGCTCGCCCTCCTTCACGGTTCTGCTCTACTCACTATACGCCGCCTCACGCTGTCCTTAGGTGTGTGGCTTTGGGTTTGGCCCCCCCTGCAACGCTGCCGTTAGAGCTGCTAAGGCAGAAGCTAGGGGCTGGAGCAGGGAGCGAGAGCCGGGGGAAGAAGCAGGCTAGCAGGCAACGATCTCGGCCTCCTCGCTCGGCGTCCTCGCTCGGCGTCCTCGCTTGCTCTCTGCTCACTGCGGTCTTACTCGGTTGGCGTGAAAACACAGCACGGAGTCAGGAAACAGCGGAAAGAGGCCTTGTTTCAAAGTCATCCTATGCCCCCAACTGTTTGCTGACTGCTACTGGTGGCAACTGACTCTGACTAACCAGTCCCTGAGCCAGTGTTTGCTAAAAGACACTTAGAATATAGTGAAAACACCTACATACACTAGGGTACACTTTGGGTTGGGGTACCCCTGTGATTGGCATGACCTCTCCTGTAAGACCCTAGTACGTAATAGGGCGGGGGGATTAAAATTAACTCTAAGTCAGAGATGCAGAAAGAAGTAAGAGCATTGCAGAAAGAACCAACAGAGGTGCAGAAAGAGGCTAGAGGTGTAAGGAAAGAGGCAAGAAAGGTGCAGAAAGAAGCACAAGAGGTGCTGAAGGAAGCAAGAGAACTGCAGAAAATATCAAGAGAGGTGCCGAAAGAGGCAAGAGAGGTGTACAAAGATGCAAAAGGGATATAAAAAGAAGCAAGAGGGGTGCAGAAAGAAGCAAGAGGGGTGCAGAAAGAAGCAAGAGAGATGGAGAAATAGGGAAGAAGGGTGCAGAAAGACACAAGCAGGATGCACACATTTGCAAAAGAGGTGTAAATAGAAGCAAGAGCAGTGCAGTGCAGAAAGAACCAACAGAGGTGCAAAAAAGAGGCAAGAGGGGTGCAGAAAGAAGAAGGAGGGGTGTAGGAATAAGGAAGAGAAGGGCAGAAAAAAGAAACAGAGGTACTGAAAGAGGCATGAAGAGTGCATAATTAGGCAAGAAAAGTGCAGAAAGAAGCAACAGGGGTACAGAGGTACAGAAAGGCAAGAGAGATGCAGAAACAGGCAGGGAAGGTGCAGAAAGAAGGAACAGGGGTACAGAAAGAGGCAAGAGAGGTGCAGAAAGAGGAGAGTGGGGTGCAGAAAAAGGCAAGAGGGATGCAGAAAGAAGCAAGTGCGGTGCAGAAAGAGGCAACAGAGGTGCAGAAAGATGCAAGAGAGGTGCAGAAACAAACAAGGGAAGAGCAGAAAGAGGCAAAGAGAATTTCTAAAGAAGCAGCAGAGGTATAGAAAGAAGCAAGAAAAGTGCAGAAAGAGGCAATTGAGGTGCAAAAAGAAGCAAGAGCAGTGCAGAGAAAACCAAAAGAGGTACAAAAATAGGCAATAAAGGTGCAGAAAGAGGTAGGACAGATGCACAAAGAGGAAAGAGAGGTACAGAAAGAGTCAGGAGGGGTGCAGAAGGAAGGAAGAAAAGTGCAAAAACATGCAAGAGAATTGCTGAAAAAACAGTGCAGAAAGAGGGAACAGGGGTGCAGAAAGAGGCAAGAGGGATACAGAAATTTGCAAAAGAGGTGCAGAAAGAAGCAAAAGCAGAAAGAACCAACAGAGGTGCGGAAAGAGGCAAGAGGAGTCGGAAAGAGGTAGGAGAGGTACACAAAGAGGCAAGAGAGGTACAGAACGAGGCAGGAGGGGTACAGAAAGAAGGAAGAGAAGTGCAGAAAGAAGCAACAGAGGTACAAAAACAGGCAGGAAAGGTATAGAAAGAAGGAAAAGGGGTGCTGAAAGAGGCAGGAGGGATAAAGACATTTGCAAAAGAGGTGCAGAAAGAACCAAGTGAGGTGCCAAAAGTGTCAAGAGAGGTACAGAAAGAAGAGAGTGAGGTTCATAAAAGAGGCAAGAGAAGAGCAGACAGTAGCAAGTGAGGTGCAGAAAGAAGTAATAGATGTATCGAAAGAGACAAGATAAGTGTAGAAAAAAGCAAGGGAAGTGCGGAAAGAGGCAAGAGAGGTACAGAAAGAGGCTTGAGAAGAGCAGAAAGAAGCAAGAGGTGCGGAAAGAGGCAAGGGAAGTGCAGAAGCATTCAAGAGAAATGCACAAAGAGGGAAGAGAGGTACAGAAAGAGGCGGGAGGGGTACAGAATGAAGGAAGAGAAGTGCAGAAAGAGGCAGGAGAATTGCTGAAGGAAGCAACAGAGTTGTAGAAAGAAGCACGAGAAATGCAGAAAGGTGCAAGTGAGGGGCAGAAAGAAGCAAGATCAGTGCAGAAAGAAGCAATATCAGTGCAGAAAGAAGCAACAGAGGTGCAAAAAGAGGCAAGAGGGGTGCAGAAAAAGGTAGAAGAGGTACACAAAGAGTCAAGAGAGGTACAGACAGATGTAGGAGGGGTGTATAAAGAATGGAATTAAGTACAGAAAGAAGCAATAGAGGTGCAGAAAGAGGCGCAAAGGGTGCAGAACCATCAAGAGTAGTGCAGAAAGAAGCAACATAGGTACAGAAAGAGGCAAGAGAGGTGTAGAAATAAGCAGGAAAGGTGCAGAAAGAGGGTACAGGGGTGCAGAAAGAGGCAAGAAGGATACAGAAATTTGCAAAAGAGGTGTAGAAAGAAGCAAGAGCAGTGCAGAAAGAACCAACAGAGATGCAAAAGAGGCAGGAAGTGTGCAGAAGGAGGTATGAGAGGTGCACAAAGGTGCAAGAGGGCTACAGAAAGAGGTGAGGGGGTTGCATAAAGAAGCAACTGAGTTGTAGAAAGAGGCAATAGAGGTACAGAAAGAGGTAAGAGAGATGCAGAAAGAAGCAAATGAGGTGTAGAAAGAGGCAAAAGAAGAGCAGAAAGTGGCAAATGATATACAGAAAGAGGCAAGAGAGGTTTAGAATGATGCACAATAAGTGTAGCAAGAGAAGTACAGAAAGAGGCACTTGAGCTGCAGAAAGAGGCAAGAGACGTACAGAAAGAGGAAAGTGATCTGCAGAAAAAAGCAACAGAGGTGCTGAAAGAGGCAAGTGAGGTGCAGAGAGGGGCAAGTAAATGCAGAAAGAAGACAGTGAGGTGCAGAAAGAGGAAGAAAGGTGCAGAAAGAAGCAAGAGAAATGCAATAAGAGGCAAGAGAGGCATATAAAGAAGAGAGGTTTGTGCACCATTAGTACCAATTTAACATCCACATTTAGCAATAAGTAACACGTGACTAATTCCAGCTTTGCAAATGTCCTTCCACCATGCTGTAACACGTGACATTGCATTTTTGGGAACATTTGAGCCATTTGAGCTAAAAACAAGGCTTTTTTTGTTTGAATCCGCTGATTAGGCAGAAGATGACGGAATATTTGGCAAATGCGGAAAATGTTTAATTATGTGAAAATTGGTGCTGCGAACAGTCATATAATTGCAGTGTCCCTGCTCATACCTCCGACTAGGTCCAGAAGTGCTCCTCAGTGGTTTCTTCTTTTTTGTTTTTCATTAGGTTTATAGTTTGGCTTCTATGGAAACGAGGAAGACTAAACCTGAGGTTATCACTCCACAACACAGACTACAAAACTAATGAGTCTCCAAAACACATAATCCCACTCCACATAATTCCTATACACTAAATACCAGATACTTTTTATCCACATAATTTCACCACACAACATACCACATAATTCTACTGCACAAAACTTACATCCACTCCACTCCCAAAAAGATTAGCAAAAAACGTTTACATTTACAACGCCAATATCTCTAACTCTTTCATTTAAAAAAAAATAATCTATGACATAATATCGACAGACAGAATATAGGCATACAAAAATATCGACACAAAAATATTGACATCAAAAATATTGGAGTTCTATCTACATAAAGGTAAGTACAAAAATATCGAGAAAAAAAATATCGTAGTACAAAAATATCGAAGTTAAAAATAGTTTTTTAAAATGTATTAATAATAATGTCAAAATAATTCAAAAATACAAATAATTTAACAAATGATAAATATAAACATTAAAACATATTTAAAAATAATAACTAATTCATATACATTTAAAATAAATTTAAAACTTTACATATAAATTAATATATGTACTTACTCCGCATATTGCAACAGTAGGAAAAGCGTTGGATAGCGTAGGGGTAAAAATTACTATTCCCACTCCAGAGAGTGCAACAGTAGGGAAAGAGTTGGATAGCGTAGGGGTAAAAATTACTATTCACACTCTCAAAGGGTGCAACAGTGGGGAAAACGTTGGATAGCGTAGGGGTAAAAAATACTATTCCCACTCCAGAGGGTGCCACAGTAGGGAAAGCATTGGATGGCGTTAAGTTTTTACAATACAAGAGGCAAATGTATGCACACTATCAGCCTCAAACAGTGAGCATTGTGGACATGTTGTACCCTTTCCAGTCCCCCATTTTGCTATCTTATTCAGGGTGTAATACAGTGGAAAAAAAAGTTTTGTAATACTAGGCTTGTAATTTTACTGACATAAAGCAAGTCTGTGACAGTGCAAAGGAACACAGAGGGGTTTGGGCAATACAGCCAGTTTAGCCTGCCACATAGCTATCTGTTTCTCCATATCATCGGTACATAAAGAATTTTAAAAAATCGTAGATTTCCCCAATAGTTGAGATAGATTTTTTGCGTATATTGTCTATAATTTGAATTGCTTGAAATGTTACCCTACCCCCCTTTCTTTGTCAGGAAATCTCTAACCTGTAAGAATTAAAAAAAAGTCCCTATGGCTAAGGTTGAATTCATTACGTAATTCCTCAAAGGTCTTCAATCCGATTGTGTGTATCCAACGGTCCATACACCTGTCCCCAAATATCTCTGGAAGGTCATCATTATTAGATACAGGCATATAATGCGAATATCGTCCAAGTCCCAGTAGTTTACGAGCATTACCATAAACCTTATATATGCCATAGATAATCTTGCATTTCACCTTCTTAAATTAGCTATCATTAATGTGTCACCAGAGACAGCCTTCTGACCCTCTTCCCAATATAAGTTTTTGTGGGGTAGGTATATTATTGCTATTAGGCCCTGGAGATATAAGTGCTCAACAGTATCTTAATACCGTAGCCCAATAATACAATTCGAAATTAGGCATTGCCAGTCTTCCTCTATCCTTCGGAAGTGTAATAATTCTTAAAGCCCTACGTGGCCTCTTATATCCCCAAATAAACCTGAAAAACATGGATTCTATAGATCGAAACAGTTGAGGAGGAAATTCCAGGCAGATAGTCCTAAAAAAATATAAAAATTTGGGAAGATAGAGCATTTTGATCACATTACATCTCCCACCTATTGTTAAATGTAGGTTATTTAGACAGATCAGTTCTTTTTTTGTTCATTGGATCAAAGGTTCCACATTATTACTAACTATGCTATCCACCTTTGCCGATATACTGACCCCTAGATAAGTAGCTTTGTTTGTGACTTTAACATCCCTCATCTTGATTGGGTCATTAAGAATGATCTGCGTTTTACTTTGATTTAATTTGTAGCCAGAGTCTGCTCCGAAGATCAGAGCCTCCTCTTCTATCGCGTCCATTGCGGAAATAGGATTGCTAGTGACTAAAGCGATATCATCTGCGTAGGCTAGTGTTTTGGTCTCATATTCTCGTGCCCAAATTGATGGAATTAGTATGTTTTTATCTAGCCTACGGATGAATAGGTCGATGTAAAGTGCGAACAGGAGAGAAGAGCACGGACACCCCTACCATGTCCCCCTTGTAATGGTTATTTTATCGGATAATATCCCATTTATTGATACACTGGCTACAGGCTCCATATATAGCATGTGTATTGCTTTAATAAATCTCTGATTGATCCCACTATATAGCATTGCAGCCCAAAGGTATTCCCAGGAGACCCTATCGAAAGCTTTTTCAGCATCGAGTAATATAAGCGCCATAGGGTCTCCTGTCACCTCTGTAAAATCAAAAAGAGAAATTACCCTGTGGACGTGATCAATTGTAGATCTCCCGGGGATGAACCTGTGCTGACGTCCTGGTACGATCTTATGAAAGATCGGTGCCAATCGGCTTGCCAATAATTTGGAGTACATTTTGGAATCTTTGTTTATCACTGTAATGGGACAATAAGACCCAGGTTCTAGAGGTTTTTTTTTTTTTTAAACTACAATTTTGGCAGATGACCATGAGGCTGGAGGCCTTCCTCCCTGAAAAATATGGATAAACAGTTTCTGCATTATTTCTTTTAATTGCGAGGAGAATTTAACATAAAACTCTGTTGGTAATCCATCCGTACCAGCTGCTTTCCCTGTAGTGAGACTAGTCATAGATAGTAAAATTTCCTCCCAAAATGGAGTGCTATCTAAGCTTTCTTAATCCTTTTTCTCGAATCTCACTGGAGCGTTTAGATTTAAATATACCCCAGGCCTGTCCTGTTGATTCTCTGCTGTTTCATAGAGATTCTGATAAAATCTTTGAAATACAGTTCTAATTTCAGAGGATTCGGTCTTCTTGAGGGCAGACTCTGGATCCTTAATCTCTTTGACTAAATTAGCTGAATATTCTTCTCTAGTGCGTACCGCCAGCTGGTGGCCCACCTGTTTAGTCCATTTATACATTTTCTCTTCATGAGTTGTTACTTTTGCCACTGCCTTCTCCGTTAGGATATCAATTATCTGATTTTTAGCCACCGCCAATTGACTTAGTTCATTACCAGGTACACGCCCCTCCTGAAAGGGCTTAATCAGCTCTCCCTCGGCTGTAGTGTAGTGCTGTAGTGTAGCCATCTGTAATTTGGCCTCTTTGTTGGAACTAAGAGAGAACTGCAATGTCTCCCCTCTAATACCGGCCTTTAGAAATGAATGAAAGAAATGAAAATGGATTTGTAAAGCGCACGGCTGCCCGAGAGCATCCCAGCGCTATAGACAAGGAATACCGAGGAAAGTACCAGCGTACAGGAGTCCTGGGGGAACAGAAAGGTTTTGAGTAGCTTTCGGAACTTCGAATAGCTCGGCTCCATCTGGATCCTGGACGGAAGGGCATTCCTCATGGTCGCTGCATTCACTGAGAAACGACGTCCCCCAGTTCGAGTCCGCCTGACTCTCTGAACAATAGCAAGATTGCCATGATCGGAACGAAGCGATCTAGTGGCCTTGTATGGGCGGACAAGATTCCCTAAAATTGGTGGTCCCTTCCACTGTATGGACTTGTGAGCAATACATATGAACTTGAATTTAATCCTTTCACGTATTGGTAACCAGTGAAGGGCTTTGAGTGCAGGTCTGGCTGGCGATCTGCGGGAAGTGCCAGTAAGCAGTCTCGCTGCCGAGTTCTGGACTCGTTGAAGAATATTAATTGTAGTTTTGTGGGCAGCCAAAAAAAGGGCGATACTGTAATCCAATCTTGATAGGATCAGTCCCTGAATATGTAGTCTCCTTGATTGCTCTGGCAATAGGGGAAGAATCTTTCGGGCAGAGCAAAGTAACCCCATACATATCCCCGCTGTCTTTTTTGCTTGGGTCTTAAATGTCAGATCCTGCTCCAACCATACCTCCAGACTTTTTAATTCATTCTTTGGAGTGGGTGCGGGCCCCAGACAGGCAGGCCAGATGGAATTAGGTAAAGATGTTATATGGTGGCCTAGCAGCATGAGCTCTGTTTTAGCTCCATTCAATTTGAGACGCGAGCTATTCAGCCAGGAGTGGATTTCTGAAAGGCAGGAGTAAAGATTTTCCATGCAATATTTTTCTTGAGAGAGCGAGACGACCAGTTGGGTGTCGTCAGTGTAGGTGACTACTTTAATCCCAAATGGATTCACCACATCCTCCAAGGGGGATATATATATGTATTGAAAAAGGTAGGGCTCAGTGATGAGCCCTGTGGGACCCCACACTCGAGGGGGGTTAATTTGGAGCGTGCTGTACCTTCCCAAACCTGGAAGGTTCAATTCTCCAGAAAAGATGTGAGCCATCGCCGCGCTGTGCCTGACACTCCCATGTTGCTCAGGCGATGGATTAAGATCTTATGGTCCACCATGTCAAAAGCTGCGCTTAGATCCAGGAGTATCACTATTGTTGATCCTCCTGAATCCAAGATGCATCGTGCCTCCTCCACCATTGCTAATAGGGCAGACTCTGTTCCCTGCCCTGGGCGGAAGCCTGTTTGGGAGTTGCGAAGCAGCTTAGTACTTTCTAAGAAAGAGGAAAGCTGCTGATTAGCTATTTGCTCCACCATCTTGCTGATGCCCGGTAGCAGCGAGATTGGTCAGAAGTTAGCCAACTCTACAGGATCGAGCTCTGGTTTTTTGAGGAGCGCTTTGACCGTGGCCTGCTTCCAGCTAGGTGGGACAATTCCCTGAGTAAAGGAGGCATTAAGAAGATCTGTGAATATTGGGGCAATGGTGACAGTTACCCGATTCAAAATATGCATAGGAGCAGGGTCATCAACCACTCTTCACGGTGGGCAGAATTTTTTGGAGATCGTCCCTTGAAATCGGGGCAAACGAATCAAGGCGAAGGCCGGGGGGAAAGGCGGAGGAGTAAGCTAGGTCAAAGGATTAGGGCATCCCAGACCACATCTATTGCAGCACTACCGAGGTTATCCTCCAAAAAGCCCGGAATCCATCTAATCATATGTTGACAGAATTTCTCATTCCCCAGTAATGCTCTTACAAATGTCCATGTCCTAGTCTTGGATTTATTTAACCCACACTCCAGATTTAATACTAGGGGATTATGGCCCGACAGAATTCTTGGTATTTTTTCTATTATGTTAGCAGACCTCAGGGAGCTAGACATGAGTATATAATCCAACCATGCATGCCGGGCATGTGGGTATGAATAAAATGTGAATCCCGGGTCCAAAGAATGCCCTAGTTGCCAACCATCAATTAGGCCATGTAACACACACATATTTTTCAGTGCCTGGAAAATTTAGGTTTTCGCCCTAAATACTTAAAACCTGGATCTGAGAGCCACTCCCCCGGTAGATGTATATTAAGGTCCCCACAAGCAATCAGTGGAAGAGGCCAGTGAGATAGTTCATAAGCCTAGCTCGACAGCACATCTGGGTTATCGCTAACATTACCATATATAGTACAAAGAGTCATTTTACTTTCCCCAGAATCGTAGTGATAGTCTGCGATAGCCCAGCGCCCAAATTTATTGGCTAATGTATTTGTAAATTGAAGATCCCCCCCATTTGCCAAAATTGCCACACCTCTCGCTCGCACCCCCTGTGTTGAAGCGGTAATCAATCGATACCCTAGCGTTTTCAACAGATATTGTTGCGATCCCTCCTCATGTGTCTCTTGTAGACATATGATAATAGCCCTAATCATCTGTAGTCCTACCGCAACTCCCTGTCTTTTCTTACTGTCGTAAAGACCACAGATATTAATAGTCACAATTTTCAACTTGGAAATTATGATATTTGTTCACCCAATCCATAATGAACAGAAGCAATATCCCTCATTTTGGACCATACTTGCCCTGCACTAATATTTCTGTTCTTGCATAATCCCCTCCTCCCTGCACCTGTCACGTACACCTTGCGTCTAAAAATTACCCTGAACTCCTCCCTCCCCCCCACCCCCACCATTGTTTAAGCCACCAGGCTCAATCCTGAGCCTGTGTGATAGTGTCTGAACTGATCTCACCCACTCTCTACACCCCCCCAACCCCACCTATCTATACAATCTTTTTTGAGTTTTTAGCCCAACTTTTCCTTCCTACCCCATTATTTAACCCCCCCCTAGTAACACCATTATTTCACCAAAGAATCCCCCACCGTTCAATTAGATAACCACAAGCATGCGATAAAAGAATAAATACTAATGATTGCTCTGATTGCTCTGAGCAAGTCCAGATTTTCCTGCAACTATTTCCTTCAGTGTCTGCTCGGCTTGGATTTCTGATGTAAAGAACCAGGTTCGTCCTTGCAAGACTACTTTCAATTTTGCAGGGTTCTGGAGAAAGGCAACGGCGCCTGCTGTTTGAAACGGTGTAATCAGCTGTTGAAGCCGCCAGCGTCTCCACTGTAGCATGCGCAAAATCTGGTTTAGCGAAAAATGAGATGCTATCCCAGTTCCGTTGTTTGTTGGGCCTGACCAGATAATACACCGCCTGTCAGAGCAAAACATTTCCAAAATAAATCAAAATCACTCTGGGATATGACTGGTTATTTTGCGGACGTTTAGGCATTGTCATTGGGAATCTATGCACATGTTGAATCTCTTTGTCCCAATCCTATTGCACTAATTCTGGAAATGCATTCATAACCTCTTCGCTGCTGATGACGAGCTCAGCTCGTCATCAGCTACGGCGCTCGTATGCTGATGACGAGCTGAGATCATCATGCAATGCGGCTTTTTGAAAATTGCTGCACACAGCGGGAAAAGCCGCCGCAGCGATGTGGTTAAATAGATTGATAGAAAAAGCACAAATATCGCTTCCTTCTCTTTTCTCCGGGATCCCTAAGATCCTTAGGTTATTTCGACATTCGTGATTTTCTGCCTCCTCAACTTTCCACATTATGTCTTTGACCGTGGTCTCCTGTTAGGTCATCTGTGTTTTTAAGGCATCAACTGTGGTTTCCAGCACTTCTGTCCGATTTTCCATAAAACTCATCCTTTCTGCTATTTCAGTGCAGGTCTTCCCAATTTTGTGCACTGACCCCTGTAGTTTTTTTGCAGCAATGTGGTCGTGCCGATTTTCCATCTTGACCTCATTTTAAAATGAACTTAATGACAGTAGGATTGTAGCTAGTGTAGCTGCTCTGCATCTCTATAAACCGCCATACTCCCTTGAGCTCTTTTGTCCATACTCGCTGTTCCAGGCAAGCCTACCAGGGAGTGTGATTGCGTATCTGAGTAATTCCATCTAAGTTCACCCTCTTCCTTCATTCCGTCCTGCTTGTGGGTTTTCTTTTTTCCTTCTGAAAGCCTCTTTGATTTCCTGGGCACCTTTCTACCCCCTTGCTGGCTGCAGTCACTCGTTGAGGTATCCACGCACCCATAGTCGCTACTACCACTTTGCAATTCAATGACATACAAGTCTCCAGACTCTTCATTCAGTGAAAAATTATTTTCCATAGGGTCAGGCGACAGGTAGCCCAGTTCTGTGTTTTCTACTAGGCTTTCTCGCTCAACATCTGTCACCATGTTTGGAACTTGCTTTACTTCCTGGCTGATACTGACATCTTTCTCACCGTTTTCATTAGCAGGGGAAGGCTGCGAGAGGACCTTTTCCTTGCTACCCTCACTCTTCTGCTGAGTAACTATGAAAGAGTCAACCATACTCAGCACCGTAGTCTCACTGCTTGACCCCCAGGAGGCATGAATATTATTTACGCCCATCAAACCCTCTTGAGCCTGTGTCTGGGCTTCACTGGATTTGTCAATATTAGCAGCATTAATGCCATCCTGGATTTGTTAAATCTTCTACCCTCCCTCCTTGCTCATGTCCTTCTTAGCAAACAAACTGGTAATTACCGGCTGTGTCTTTTTCGATACTCCAACCGGTACATTGCCTGCATGGTGTGGAGTTCAAAATGTTTCCCGCTGCTAAATTTGCTGTTCTTACCCGTACCTTGACCGGGCCTCTTAGCTTCGAGGTCCGCTTTTGGGTCGGGGTCCCGCTGTACCACAGAGGTATTGGCGGGATTGTGGAGAGCGTCTTGCTGCATGCTCCTCGCGCTGCCATCACTTTCTCCTTCATAGACCTTACCATAGAGCTAGCGTCTACGTTGCTAGGCGACTTAAATTCCGATTCCGGCCGGAACCTGACGGGATTCCCCCAGCCTGAAACCACTGTCAGCAGCAGCCGGGTGAGTGCTTCCCATCGTGAGCAGCAGTTCCCTTCGGTTGGCTGTCCACCTTCGCGCCTTGCAGTCAGCCCCCACACTCCTTCCTGCCAGAGCCGCCAGTTTTCAGGGCCCGGAGGCATGCTAGGCAGCGCCCACCATCGATGCTAGTCTACGGGGATGAAGTGATGGGGGGTTGAGCTCCCGAGATCTCTCACTCAGCCACCATCTTGGCTCCCTAGCTCTAACTCCTCTTTCAAAAGCGAGACCTATTACATTATCAATCAATCAGTGACACTTATAAAGCGCGCTACATACCCGTAGGGTCTCAAATGCTTCTTTAACTGGTAGTTGCGTATTCAGAGTGGTGCGGAAAAGGGGCTGGGCCTACGACCAGTGCTCAGGAATTCCGCTGCGTAGGACTTACAGGAGATACCAGGAGGGTTCTTGGCCCCCAAAGTCCCTCAGGAGTAAAGTGGACTTCATCCCCGAACCAGTGCTGTGCCAGGAAGCACGTTTGCAGAGTGGTGGAGAAAAGGGGGCATGGCCTCTGAAGACCTCCAAGCAATCTCACTGTGAGGGAATTAGTGGAGGTAACAGGTGAGGTACATGGCTCCCAAGTACAATCTTGGGGGCCAACTACCCCTCCTATTACCTCCAGTAAGTCCCACACAGCGGGATTGCTAAGTTGTCATATCAGGCCATGCCCCCTTTCTCCACCACTCTGCAAATGCACTCCCTAGCACGCTCTTGGATGGGGATTAAAGTCCCCTTCACTGCTGGGGGTCCTTGGGGGCCAACTAGCCTACCAGATACCTTCCAGTATGCCCTAGGTAGTGGGATTGCTGAAAGGTGGACACAGGTCACTCCCCCTTTGTCCACCACTCTGCAACTGCACCTCTTGGTGTGTTCTAAGTTAGAGGATGAAGTCCCCTTCATTCCTGAGGTTCCCTGGGGGCAAGCTGGCCCACCAGGTACCTCCAGTAAGCCCCACACAGCTCGATTGCTGAGAGTGGTCCAAGGTCATGCCCCCTTTTTACACCAGTCTGCAAACACACCTCCTGGCACACTGCTACTCAGGGGATGAAGTCCACTTGTGTCCTGAGGTCCTGAGGACAATAGACGAAAAAACAATTTTTACAAAAAAGCTTTTTGAATAGAAAGAAGGTCCTAACTATGACTAACTACTGGCGACCCGCATTCAGCCTCTGTGCCTAATTTTCTGTGACTTCACGGAGGAATGGTGATGACTTCATCAACTAATCCACGGCCCGGCTGAGAGCAGACACACGCAGCTGAAGCATCTAGGGGACCCGGGAAGGGTACAAACTTCCACATCCACAGCTTTGCCACAAGAACATTCCTCGTCCATTAGAATTCAGGACCCTACTCGGGACACTAGGACTGGGGTGGAACCACTTACCTGCAAGTCGTGAAGAGGGCATGCTGGTACCTGTAGTTAGCCAACGCTGCTGCGGTGCTGTTCGTGAATCCAACCCCGCCCACCTGAACAGCCAATCCAGGTGGGACGCAAGGACATATAACAAAGACTCTTCTGGCGTTTTAACTGTGGCTGGGGCTGGCATCTGAGGAAGGTATTGCACCGAAACGAGTCATGCCAGAGCTCCGTTGGAATAAAGACCCTTCCTACATTCCCCGCTGTGTCTCTCCGGTTCTTTTATCTTGAAGAATCTTTCGTGGCATATATATATATATATATATATATATATATATATATATATATATATATATATTCAATTTTTTGTTATTTGCAAAATAAGTTAATCGATATTAAGTACAAAAAATGTACATGTGATGTAGTTACAATCTTTGTACAATCACTCTTCGATAATACTTATGCAAAGGGTGGTAAGGCATGTTTAAAATAGAGAATGTGCATGCCAGTTGATTTCATCACTGTAAATATTCACCACTCAAAGATGGCGCTGGTTATAGTCAGCTAGCCAGTAGTCCTTCCTTTCCCTTAAGGTGTGTTTAAAAACATGACGATGTCTTAGGGTTATTGACATCGAGAAAGGCTGAATGCCGAAACACGAGGGCGTCTGTCTTGTCTGAATAAAGCAACCTTTTGAAAATATACCCCGGGAGTGCGGAGAATTCTTTGTTTGAAAACGGAGGAATTTGAGCAGAAATATTAGCGGCGTCCACATCCGCTATCCGCACCCGTCGAAGAGTGCACCATTATTTGTGGGTCTACGTAGCTGTGTCCGGAACGGACGTGAAGCGGAGCACCGCGTTTGGCCACAGGGAGAGGATTGACGAGCGGCACCAACTGCGGGTGAAAGCGAGGAACGGCGCTTCGGAGGAGGCGCGGCGAGCCGCGAGGATCTGCGTTGGGTGAGCGAGAAGCTTCTCCTACTGCCTTAAAACAAAAGACTAGAGAAAAAAGAGAAAAAGAAAATCGTTTGTGAATTGGATCATTTTTTTTTTCTACTATGAAATCAAAATAAAGGATTGAAAATATATGATTGCCAAGCTCGGACCTGTTCATTTGACACGGATGCGTACTACTGTTTCAAAGGACATTATTTGCAATTGTACTTTGTAGATGGGTGCTGATTCCATAGCTTTTGTTGTTTGTTTTGGACTCTGTCCTTAAAAGGAACTTATAGGGTTGTGTTCCTAGGTTTCTCAAGCACCATCACACTATTCAAGTGTCACTGACTACGACAGGTGCAGGCATCTTGCTCCAACCCTTCGTTTGTTATATTGCTTTAAAACAAAAGACAGTGATGTGTGGCAGCGCGACGTAAGGGGTATTACTTCTTGGAAATAGTTGCATAATATTACAAGAATATTAAGAACTTTTGTGTCCCAGACATCAGCCCTTAAACACGAGCATGTTTTGTGAATCAACCAGGCATGAGGATGCCAAAGATATGTTTAAAAAATCGAATGGAGGCGGAGCTCCATCTAACAAACCAGATCCCAAACAACCAAAAAGCAAATTTAATGAAACTATGACTAAATTGGAGCGCTTGTATGAGCGCGAAGTCAGGAAATGGTGGGAGGCTACCAGACTGCAGGGCTATATTGAGGTGGACCGAGTCCCAAGAGGATTGCGTGTTTATACTGTCCCTTCATATGAAAACCCTGACCCTCAATTATTGACTGACTGGGCGGAACATACAGCCCACTATTGCAAAGGTACTTTGGAACTGCTTGTAAAATATGCGTGGAGCGACCGCGATAAAACCTTGGCAGAAATTAAACAGATGGAAGAGGACCTACGCAAGGAGGAAGACGATAAGAAAATAACTGAAGCAATGGATCAAATGAAAACCTAGACTATTGAAATACGAGCAGAAAATCAAGATGCGCAAACAAGAAAAGTTTCAACGAGACAAAAGGGACTATACTCAGGGCAGAGTATTAACTTACGCTAAGAAATTCGATGTCCCAAGAAAAGAACTAAGTTCTAAAACAGTACCAACACGGACAGTAGAAACATCAGGGTCTGATTTGACGGGCAATGAATCAAGCGACGATCAAGCTGCATCAGTGGCGAGTGGCTCAGACAAACAAACCCCTTTTCAGTCCGAATTTCAAGTCATCCGACAGTCATGGCTACAGGGAGGAAAAAACAAGCCCCCAGAAGCAAATGCAAGCGCAGGAGGACAAGAAGATCTGGCGGTGGCAGGAAAGCCAAAAGGCGCGACTTGGACCAACCGCAGACGGAACAACAGGAGATAACGGGACCAACCAATCTCACAGTGGTAAATTTAACACACAAACCACTAACCGATGCGGAAAACAAAGTACTAAGTTTGGGCCTTACCTTCTGCCCTGATTCACACCTGGAATACACCAAGACCAGGATTGATCTGTTTAGTTTCGTGAGAAAGCTGAAACTACACAAGTATTTCAAAATTAGGACTCATTTGAAAACAAGCAAAAAGCCAGTAGCAAGACTAACAGCAACAGACAGTCTTGCAGTCAACGATCTTGCAGGAATTGAAACACTTGAAGATCTTAGAAATGAAGTGATGACAGATTAATTAAACAGCCAAGAAATAGTGCAACGAGCAATGGATGTCGGTATTGAGCAGGACAGGGAAGAGAGTCCATACAAACCATGCTCTACCTTCAACCGGCAAATGCCATTTGATGCCCTGGACACATTCTCTGATGCAATGATTAAAGATCTACAACAGTTTCGGAAGAAACAGAAGATGGAGAAAGGTGGACTAAATCTATCCCAGGAAGAGAAATTGGCTTTAACAAAATTGGCTAATGATAACACTGTCATCATAAAGCCCTCCGACAAAGGGGGTAACGTTGTGGTGCAAACAAGGGAGGAATATCATCAAGAGGCAATGAGGCAGTTATCAGATGTAAGCTGTTATGAAGAAACCACTTTTAAAATTTACCAACAAAGTATCCAAGCCTATGATGAACTGATAAATAAGTGGTATAAGAAAGGAATGCTTGGAGATGAAGAACATTTATATTTGCGCAGCTCTAATCCCATTTGCCCGACCTTCTATCATATCCCTAAGTTACATAAAGACAATTTGCACCCCCCTGGAAGACCTATTGTTTCTTCAGTCCAGGGGCTGATGGAACATGTTTCTAAGTTTCTTGATTTTTACGTGGCGAGCTTGGTAAAAAAGCTAACCTCCTACGTGAAAGACACCAAGGACTTTTTAACAAAAATCCAAAATGTGCAAAGGCAATCTGACTATTTACTTGTTGTCCTAGACATAACAAGTCTCTATACTTGTATTGAACATTCGAAGGGAATTGAGGCGGTTAATGTATATCTGAAAAAAAGACAACTGAGACATGCTCAACATAACTGCATGTTAATCGAGTTCTTGCAATTTTGTTTGAACAATAACATCTTCCTTTTTGAAACTACATACTACAAACAAGTATCTGGTATGGCGATGGGCACCTGCTTCGCTCCCAGCTATGCGAACTTGTTGGTTGGCTGGTGGGAGGAGCAGGTGCCCAGAACCTACAGGGACGACATGTCAAATGGTAGAGTGATAAAATGGCATCGATATATCGATGATTTATTCATCATTTGGCAAGGGACTGAAGAAACTGCCCGCAATTACATCACAACCTTGAATAATAACAATCTAAATCTGCATTTTACAGGAACCATTAGCCCATGTTCTGTGGACTATTTGGACCTTAGAGTGCAGATTATTGGGGGTCAGATTGAAACATCTTTGTATCGAAAGACCACTGCTGGAAATTCGATACTTCACGCAACCAGCAGCCACCCACCAAAACTAGTGCAAAGTATCCCCTACGGGGAGCTATTAAGATTAAGAAGAAATTGCACGTGTGATTGTGATTTTGACGAGGCAGCTACTGATTGTATGGCCAGATTTGTCATTCGTGGGTATAATCCCATTTCATTGAATAAAACACTGTGCAAAGTGAAAGCTATGACCAGGGAGAGTCTGTTAGATGAGAGGAAAGATAAAAAAATGGAAACAGGCAAATTTAGATTAATCACCCTATACTCAGCGGAAGCTAACCACCTGAAACATATGCTGAAAAGAAATTGGCATATCCTAAAAGCGGATAATGTTATAGGTGACGATGTCCCGAATTTCCCCCTGGTCACATTTAGGAAAGCAAGGTCTATTTGTGACCAATTGGTACGTAGCCACCTAGAGAAAATACCTCCCAAAACGAACACCTTAAAAAACCTGAGAGGTTTCTTCCCGTGTCACAAGTGCAAAGCTTGCTGTAATAGCAAAAGGGCTCTCACATACATCATACAAGATACTGGTATGGTGAACAAAATCAGCAAGTTTATCACTTGCAGTACACCTTACGTTGTGTATTGTCTAGTGTGTCGGTGCGGGCTCCAGTATATTGGCAGCACGGTACATCCATTTAAAATCAGGATACTAGAGCATATGAGAGCAATTGACAAGGTGGACCAAGCCTACCCTGTCGCAAGACACTTTGCAGAAAAACATAAAAGTGACCGCAACCAGCTACTGTGCTATGGCCTAGACTCAGTCCCCGATAACATCAGAGGGGGGGACAGACTTAAGAAACTGCGTAGGTTGGAGTCTAGGTATATTATTGATCTCCACACAAAAACACCTTGGGGTATGAACAGTGGCGAGGATATTATGGTACACATTGGCACATGAACAAACTGTAATCTGCAAATTGTAATTGCACCATTTGAAAAATAGACCGTTACTTGTAGATCTGTGTATAGGAGTGTATATATGTATATATGTACATAAAAACTATCAAAAGTGGAACTTTCCAAAATGAAATGTGCACCTTTGTATATATATTTTTCACTTTTACTTTTTGGATTGATGATTAATCCGTGGCATGAGTGTAAAATAGCAATGAAGTCATGAGTAACCTTGGTGGTCCTCGAACTGTAATATCATGAAACATATGAATTCGATTTAAAGATTTGTGGTAATGTTAATCATAAAATATTAGTGAAAACAATGGATAAAATGTATAGTAGTTGTAAATAGCATATGGTTGATTTGTTTTGGTTTGGATAAACAGACTTGAATATAGGTAGGGAAGGAAAATTGCCGATACACGGCTCAATTTTTTGTTATTTGCAAAATAAGTTAATCGATATTAAGTACAAAAAATATACATGTGATGTAGTTACAATCTTTGTACAATCACTCTTCGATAATACTTATGCAAAGGGTGGTAAGGCATTTTTAAAATACAGAATGTGCATGCAAGTTGATTTCATCACTGAGACACTCGTTCTCTGCTGTCAGCTCAACGTGCGGCCGATATCAGACCAGCGGCTCGTAAAGCGTTACGTAGCACTGATTCTGCTTCCGATCTCTTAGCTGGTATACAAGGGTGGCAGGAAAGGGAACAGATATATTTTACTGAGACGTTTGCCTCTGAAGTTGTTGAATAATTTTGGAAATTCTCTCCTGATTTAGAACCTGATGATGTAGCACCTGATTGTAAGAACATGCGTGATGGTCTTTTTGTTTTCCCTCAGGTGGCTGATACGATTAGATGTTTGGTTAAATTACGAACTGATGTGGTTCACTTGAAGGAGAAGAAAAAGATTGCAGACGCAGCTGCGCAGAAATCTCAGATCGGAGGGTCGCAGTCTTCTATCTTCGGAACAGATAAGATAATGACAGTCCATACGAAGCCCATGAGGGAAGCCGCGCCCTTGTATGTTCCTCCTAAAGGAACGGGTATCAGTGATGATAAATATTCTGTTGATGCTAAAGGTTATTTTATTTATAATTGGGTGTATACTCCCTGGAATGGGGCAGATGTAATGGCGCTTAAAGCAGCATTACCCGATCCACTTAAAATCCAGCCGCTTTCTATGAGGAAGTTGAAGGCAGTATAAATTCTTGTACCATGACTCTGTGTGATATTGATTTATTTTTCGGATTAATATTGCCACCAGATATGTGGAGGACTGTCCGTAAAATTAATGATCGTGCTACTTTTGGTGCGGATTGGAAGGATATAGAACAATTGGATGTGGAAAGGGAACCCGCCCAAAAACCACATAAGTTAATATTAGATCTCCCTGCAGCCATATTAACTAAGCTTAAAACAATTATTCCCCCTAAAAAGATAGATTGGACCTTTCTAGCATCGTGCAAACAAAAGGTAGATGAATCAGTTTCTGATTTCTTTACGCGTTTTGAGGAAGCATTTCACGATTTTAGCGGTCAGTCTTTGACGGATGATACAGGCATACATCTTTTTGTCGACAAATATGTTACGAATTTGTTACCAGGGATAGCCAGCCATTTAAAAGCCAGTGAAAGTTCTTGGACTGCATCCTCTCCAGCATCTGTTTTAATGATGGCTCAATATTATGAGCGTAAGAATCAGAAGCGAAAGGTAACGAAGAAAAGAAATCTAAAGATTTAAAAACGAAGGTTATGTTAGCTCAAGTTTATGGTCCGCTCTCTAGAGGCTATGCTAGAGGCGGACGTGGATCTTTTAATCCCCCCTATACTTGTTCGAATCTATTTATTAATCAATGTGCGTATTGTAAGAAATTTGGCCATTGGATAGCCGATTGCCCAGTGTTGCCTGCTCAACAGAATTCACGAGGTCGGGGACAAATGAGAAATCGTTCGGGTTATTCAGGGCCTAGGGGAAATGCAAATAATCGCTCTCGATTTGATACTAATGTGCGAGCACAGGATGGGTTTAACACCTTTGCTAGACGAAATCAGTATCAAATGTCCGATTATGTGCAGCCTGACCTTTACGATTCTGCTCATGCATAGGATTGACTAGGATGGGGTAAGTAATCAGTTGAAGTTCCAGTAGATCAGACGGGTCCCTATGTTACAGCACACGTTTTGGGTTCTACTGATCGGTTTCTGGTTGATACAGGAGCTACTTGTAGCGCTTTGTCTAAAAAAGTGGTTCCAAGGGCTCCCCTGTCTGGCGTAACTAATACTTCGATAGGTTTCGATGGAACACCTTCCCTTAGCCCACTGTCACAACCGCTTGCATTCCAAGTTGATAAATTTACTGCTCCATGTCCGTTTTTGCTTTCTCCAAACACACCAGAAAATTTTGTGGGTCTCGATATGCTCAAGCATTTCAGAGCCACAATATGATGTTCTCCTGAAGGAGTGCGTGTCATTTTGAATGATAATCACTCTGTGACTGAAAGAGCCTGTCTTGTTAAAGAGGATATTGCATTGGCTTCACTCCCTACAACTTTGTGGGCTACCTCAGACACTGATGTGGGTCAAATGGTTATCCCACCAGTACACATTAGCGTCAAGGAGGGAGCTGTGTTACCACGTTTGCCTCAATACAGAATTTCACAGGAGGGTGAAGAAGCACTCATACAAATTGTATATGATCTCATTCAAGTTGGGGTTGTTGAGAAAGTAAACAAACAACAAAAGACCCTGTCCACAAGACGTAAACTTGTGTCAGTTACTAGAATAATAGAACAATCTGTGCTTACTGATAACTATTATAATCCCCTACATCTTTTATGTATACTCTTGAGGGGACAATTCACTGCACCTCGCCCATAGGTTTCTAAATTCAAGCTAAAAAGGCCAATCTTCCTTGACAGATACACAGAACACCAAGTCAATGCTGTCTGTCACCCCTAATCAGTACCAGGCATCCACACCGTTAGTGTTGGACCGATTTCTGCTTAGAAAAAATGTGCGAGAAACGAATGCCACCTCACGGAAACACCACTAACGGGGTAACTGGTATGTTATCCCCAGACAGGCCCCTGTCTCATCATTGGTTGTCATTCGATTCTCAAAGAAAGAAGAAGGAAGGTGTCCAAAACAAACAACAAAAACGTGCAACAAACAGTGGAAGCAGAAAGCATCTGCTGGTGACAAACACAAAACATAAATTAGTGCATAAAACACAGCATCCAAATCCCTTCAATAACTTTTTTCATAGAGAAATGGAAGTCTGCTGTTAGGATAAAAAGGCTGGTAGCTATTCATGAATACCATTACCTATTGCCAATGCCGACATGTTTCACTGCCACAACAATTTTGGCAGATTCATCAGGGCAGAACTATATGCTGCCACTTCACTCTTGGACACTTGTTCTGTGTTAACTGCCAAGGAAACAGGCACATGAAAAAAGTTAAAAACATGTAAACACACCCATGGATTGCCGTATATATTTAAAGCCATATGTGAACATTATTTACCCAGAGACAGCCTGATTGCTCATACCGTCCGCCTGGGGATGAAAGGGGATGCAGAAGTACTCCAAACGTGAGTCTCCGCCTTCACTTAGCTTGTTGCATTCTGGCGGTATAAAAACAAAAGGAATTGCCAGCTGTCAGGAATATTATAGCATCGCACCTTCGTTTTACACCTCCCAATGACATCCACGCTCTGCTGTGAATTCGCATTGTTTTCTGCCATGGAATTTTACTGCGTTTCTCATAGTCAAGGGGCCTTGCAACCACACATTCAGGCTGTCAAAAGGGACCACCCATCCATACTTATCACCCAGGCATGCTGGTTTAGCTTGAAACGCTTCGTTAACTGCATCGAATGTTCACCCATGCCATTAGCATACTCATGATCAATAAAGGGATGCCATTGTAAAACCATTCAATTGCGCAATAAACGATAATCCCAGGTCGCCAACACTAGTGTTCGGTGAAGCCAAGCCATACCTATTGTAGAAGCACGTTCTCACTCCAAGTACCTCAATTGAACTCTGTGTTTAACCCCTTAAGTGCTGCTGACGGCCAATGGTCGTCAGCAGCGCTACCTCCCCAGTGCTGCGCACGACCATTGAACGTCCATTCAGCACTAGTTCTAATGGACAGCGCAGCACTGGGGAGGAATGTGTAATAGCAGCTATGAGGTTAAAAACAAGGCGGTCAGCCTTTAGGCCCAGTCTCAATCACTCCGATCCCCACCCGATACTTCTCACCGTGGAATCGAGTTTTGAGCGCTTCGTCTCCTTCTCACTGTCTTTGCTCCCGAGTCCCGGTGAAATGCAAGATCGCGTATGCGCACGCCCCCTTCAACAGGTCACGTGTATCATGTACTAACCTGGCGGCCATCTTAGAACGATAGTGTAAACAGTAGGGATATGGCCTGTGTTAGTGACAAAAAGCGCCGGATACTGTGCACCTAAGTCACTATCCTTATTTTATTGTTACTCTCATGCCTGCAGACAAAGGGTGCCTCCACATGTTCAAATAATCAATTCCAACCTATTAAAACACAATCAAAGGACCCAGTATTTCGGATTGGCAGCCATCTTAGACTAGTCAAGGTATGGGATAAAGCGTTTCTTCAGCACTAAATGCCTTGTTAGACTACAAACTAGACAGGCTACTGTTTGAAAAACAGAGCAGAACATATGTAGTATGTGCCTAGAGGACATACCTTTCTTTCATCTCTCATCAAAAAAGACAAAACTGTTGTAGCTAAAAGTAAAGTGAATACAGCAGGTGTTGTACAACTCCTCCATTGTTCTTAAATCGGCTGCACAATACAAGTACATACCAAGGGGCAAAGGAAAAAGGGGGCAACTCAGGACGCCCATAAGCATAGTCCCTGCCAACTGCAGCATGTGTCACACTGTCCTATCTGGACACATAGCTAACACTCCCTGGAAGCAGTGAGGGGGCGACTAGAAAAGGGAACAAGTAGCTGCAATGCTCAACCAATTACAGTTTAATTCTATTCCATTCAATAATTTCATTGAGCTCTCATTGATCTGTTTTCCCACTGTAAATCCAACCTGCTTCCTTTGAGAGCAAAATGCTCTCCATGTTCTGTGGAGTCCCTTTCACCTTTTCTAGCACTGTCCAGGTGAAGGTGTGTTTCTCATTGAAACAGTGTTGTACCAATTCTGTTGTTAATTTGCCTGCCCTTATGGTACTTAAATGTTCTTGCACTCTGACTTTGATTTTACGTGATGTTAATCCTATATAGTGTAAACCACATTGGCACGTAAGTCTGTACACCACATGGGTGGAGTTACAATTACTGAATTGGTTCAGGAACCATTCTTTTCCTGATGTCAGCATCACACTAGTGCTCTTCTTAGTGAGTGGACAGACAGAACAGGTCCCACAAGGGTAATGACCCTTTTGAACCGTCGAGATCGAAAGTGGTTCTTTCTACAGGTGCACGAGAGTGTACAAGTTTGTCCTTTAGATTGCACGCTCTTTTGAACGTGAATCTGGGTGGCGGCATATGAAATTCATTGTTCGATAGCAGGGACCAGTGTTTTCAGATAGATTGTCTTATTTTAGTCGCCATCGGGTCGTATGTCACTACCACCGGTACACATTCTTCTCTTTGTTTAACAACTTTCTCCAGAAGGGCACTTCTTGGTGTGTTTACAGCTCTTTTTTTGGCTTGTTTAACAAATTTTTTGGGGTAATTCCGATTTGTCAATTTGGTGGCCAGTTCTTCTGATTGATTCAAAAAAGTGTTAGTAGAAGAGCAATTGCGCCTGTATCTCAAAAACTGCCCCACGGGCAGGTTATCTCTCAATGCCCTGGGGTGAAAGGGGTCATAGGAGAGTAGAGAGTTCCTGTCCGTGGGCTTCTGGTGTACACAGGTATTAATCATGTTGTCTCTGTATTCAATATCTAGATCTAAATATACAGCCTTGTGTCTATCATAGGTCCAGTTAAATTTAAGATTAGCATCTTGCTCATTGAGCCACTTCAAAAATTTGATCAGGTTCTCCTCTGTGCCTGACCAAATGCAGAGCACGTCATCTATATATCTCTTCCAGGGACGGAAAATACTGTGGAAGGGGTTGTGATTAGGATAGATGACATGCTCCTCAAACTGCCCGACGTAGATACAATGATTCAGAAAAGGGGGTGGTGATGGACAGAGTTTCTGAATAAAGCAGAATACTCCTACCCAGTCAAGAGATCAGAGCTTGATCCATCACCGTTTTTTAGCTCACTGCACCATCCCAGCTCAGAACCTGGCTACATGCAAATTAGTCTGTCCCTGGCCCAGTGCATCATGGGAACAGGGCAGACCAAACTACCAAGCCAATTTTTATACTGGGAAGGAAACAAGCTTCCGGGGGCCGGTTTCTGGCATTACAGCCGTCTTCGGCCCGGCTTGCTTGAATCCTGATGGTGCAATGAGCAAGGGACTCACATCTGAGTATACCCTTCCACGCTAATGGTAGATACAGGCCAGACTGGAGGCCATCGTGGCCCCCATAGAAGTCCCCGAGACCTGGAGATAAAGCTGGTTCTTAAAGCTGAAATAATTTCTTGTGAGGGCCAATTCAATGCATTGGATTACAAATGCCTGGGTGGTATCATAAAACCATTCCTGGTCACCCAGGGCGTGGGCTGCTGCCACCAGCGCCGCGTCCTGGGGTATGCAAGTGTACAAGGATTCAATGTCAACCGTGACAAAGAATTCTTCAGTGGGATCATAAAGTGTATCCTCCAAGATATTAAGAATGTCGGTGGTATCCTTGACAAAAGATCTCTGATTTACCACTAATTCTCAAAGAAAAAAGTCTGCATATTGGGAAAGCGGTTCTAGGACAGATTGGATCCCAGCAACAATAGGGCATCCCGGTGGTGGAAGTGTGGGTTTATGGATTTTGGGGAGTATGTAAAAGGACGGAGTCCTGGAGTTGGTATTAACCAGGAACTCCGCCTCTTTTACTGAAATCCATTTCTTCTCTTTTGCTCTCCCTACCATCTCCCGTATAGTTTTCAGTAGGTCTTCCAAAGGATCGGGGCTGAGTGGCTGGTAGTTAGTCCTTACGCTCAAAAGGCGCATTACCTCTGCATCGTAGTCTGCAGTACTAAGGAGGACGATCGCCCCACCCTTATCTGCTGACTTTATTGTCAGGTTGTGTTTGTTTTGGAGGCTCATAACCGCCTTCCAGTCATCCCTGATCATATTTTTATGTTCCAACTTTTTTTGTGTTTTCTCAATTCTCTCTATGTCCTGTAAAACCAAGGATTCAAAAACTACCACCTCCGGATGGTGGACAAAAAGTGGAAGGTTTTCTCAAGTCAGTCCCAAAAAAAAGTACCCTCATCAGTTTTCTTATTTTTGAAAAACTTCTTGAGTTTAATCTTCCTCATGGTTTCGTGGAATTCGATCCTACATTTATAGGCATTGTGAGTGGGGGTAGGAATAAACCCAAGCCCTTTGTTAAGTACTCTCTCTTCATTCCCTGTAAGTGTGTGATCTGAGAGATTCGCTACGATATCATTCCTTATTTCTGTATCCTGCCCCTGCTGCGGGTCATCCTGGGTGAGAATGCTTGCCATTGCGGGCGTTGCTGGTTGGGCATGTTGGGCTGATTTCCTCTGCCTCTTCCCCCCGTCTGGCCTCCCCCTCGGTGGTTGTTTCTTTGGCCCTGGGACAAAAAAGACCTAGGTAGGGCATCTAAATCCTCGTTGCTCCATCTCTGGAAGAGATATATAGATGACGTGCTCTGCATTTGGTCAGGCACCGAGGAGAACCTGCTCAAATTTTTGAAGTAGCTCAATGAGCAAGATGCTAATCTTAAATTTACCTGGACCTATGATAGACACAAGGCTGTATATTTAGATCTAGATATTGAATACAGAGACAACATGATTAATACCTGTGTACACCAGAAGTCCACGGACAGGAACTCTCTACTCTCCTATGACTCCTTTCACCCCAGGGCATTGAGAGATAACCTGCCCGTGGGGCAGTTTTTGAGATACAGGCGCAATTGCTCTTCTACTAACACTTTTTTGGATCAATCAGAAGAACTGGCCACCAAATTGACAAATCGGAATTACCCCAAAAAAGTTGTTAAACAAACCAAAAAAGAGCTGTAAACACACCAAGAAGTGCCCTTCTGGAGAAAGTTGTTAAAGAAAAAGAAGAATGTGTACCAGTGGTAATGACATACAACCCGATGGCGACTAAAATAAGACAATCTATCCAAAAACACTGGTCCCTGCTATCGAACAATGAATTTCATATGCCGCCACCCAGATTCGCGTTCAAAAGAGCGTGCAATATTAAGGACAAACTTGTACACTCTTGTGCACCTGTAGAAAGAAACACCTCGATCTCGACGGTTCCAAAGGGTCATTACCCTTGTGGGACCTGTTCTGTCTAACCACTTACTAAGAAGAGCACTAGTGTGATGCTAACATCAGGAAAAGAAAGGTTCCTGAACCAATTCAGTAATTGTAACTCCACCCATGTGGTGTACAGACGTACGTGCCAATGTGGTTTACACTACATAGGATTAACATCACGTAAAATCAAAGTCAGAGTGCAAGAGCCTTTAAGTACCATAAGGGCAGGCAAATTAACAACAAAATTGGTACAACACTGTTTCAATGAGAAACACACATTCACCTGGACAGTGCTAGAAAAGGTGAAAAGGACTCCACAGAACATGGAGAGCATTTTCCTCTCGAAGGAAGCACGTTGGAATTACAGTGAGAAAACAGATCAATGGGGGCTCAATGAAATTATTGAATGGAATAGAATTAAACTGTAATTGGTTGAGCATTGCAGCTACTTGTTCCCATTTCTAGTCGCACCCTCACTGCTTCCAGGGAGTGTTAGCTATGTGTCCAGATAGGTCAGTGTGACACACATACTGCAGTTGGCAGGGACTATGCTTATGGGCGTCCTGAGTTGCCCCCTTTATCCTTTGCCCCTTGGTATCTACTTGTATTGTGCAGCCGATTTATGAACAATGGCGGAGTTGTACAACACCTGCTGTATTGACTTTACTTTTAGCTACAACAGTTTTGTCTATTTTTTGATGAGAGATGAAAGAAAGGAATGTCCTCTAGGCACATACTAAATATGTTCTGCTCTGTTTTTCAAACAGTAGCCTGTCTAGTTTGTAGTCTAACAAGGCATTTAGTGCTGAAGAAACGCTTTATCCCATACCTTGACTAGTCTAAGATGGCCGCCAATCCCAATACTGGGTCCTTTGATTGTGTTTTAATAGGATGGAATTGACTATTTGAACATGTGGAGGCAACATTTTGTCTGCAGGCATGAGAGTAACGATAAAATAATGATAGTGACTTAGGTGCACAGTATACGGCGCTTTATGTCACTAACACGGGCCATATCCCTTCTGTTTACACTATTGTTCAAATGATGGCCGCCAGGTTAGTACATGTACACGTGACCTGTTGAAGGGGGCGTGTGCATACGCGATCTTGTATTTCACCGGGACCCGGGAGCAAAGACAGTAAGAAACTCGATTCCACGGTGAGGGGGTCGGAGTGATTGAGACTGGGGCCTAAAGGGTGACCGCCTTGTTTTTAAACACAGCGTTCAATTGAGGTACTTGTAGTGAGAACGTGCTTCTGCAATAGGTATGGCTTGGCTACACCGAACGCGAGTGTTGGCGACCTGGGATTATCGTTTATTGCGCAATTGAATGGTTTTATACAATGGCATCCCATTATTGATCATGAGTATGCTAATGGCATGGGTGAACATTCGATGCAGTTAACGAAGCGTTTCAAGCTAAACCAGCATGCCTGGGTGATAAGTATGGATGGGTGGTCTCTTTCGACAGCCTGAATGCGTGGTTGCAAGGCCCCTTGACTATGAAAAATGCAGTAAAATTCCATGGCAGAAAGCAATGCGAATTCACAGCAGAGCGTGGATGTCATTGGGAGGTGTAATACGAAGGTGCGATGCTATAATATTCCTGACAGCTGGCAATTCCTTTTGTTTTAATACCGCCAGAATGCTACAAGCTAAGTGAAGGCGGAGACTCACGTTTGGAGTACTTCTGCATCCCCTTTCATCCCCAGGCGGACGGTTTGACCAATCAGGCTGTCTCTGGGTAAATAATGTTCACATATGGCTTTAAATATATGCGGCAATCCATGGGTGTGTTTACCTGTTTTTAACTTTTTTAACTTTTTTCATGTGCCTGTTTCCTTGGCAGTTAACACAGAACAAGTGTCCAAGAGTGGAGTGGCAGCATATAGTGCAGCCCTGATGAATCTGCCAAAATTGTTGTGGCAGTGAAACATGTCGGCATTGGCAATAGGTAATGGTATTCATGAATAGCTACCGGCCTTTTTATCCTAACAACAGACTTCCATTTCTCTACGAAAAAAGTTATTGAAGGGAACTGGATGCTGTGTTTTATGCACTAATTTATGTTTTGTGTTTGTCACTAGCAGATGCTTTCTGCTTCCACTGTTTGTTGCACGTTTTTGTTGTTTGTTTTAGACACCTTCCTTCTTCTTTCTTTGAGAATCGAATGACAACCGATGATGAGATAGGGGCCTGTCTGGAGATTACATACCAGTTACCCCGTTGGTGGTGTTTCCGTGAGGTGTCATTCTTTTCTCGCACTTTTTTTCTAAGCAGAAATCGGTCCAACACTAACGTTGTGGATGCCTGGTACTGATTAGAGGTGTCAGACAGCATTGACTTGGTGTTCTGTGTATCTGTCAAGGAAGATTGGCCTTTTTAGCTTGAATTTAGAAACCTATGGGCGAGGTGCAGTGAATTGTCCCCTCAAGAGTATACATAAAAGATGTAGGGGATTATAATAGTTATCAGTACGCACAGACTGTTCTATTATTCTAGTAACTCGCACAAGTTTACGTCCTGTGGACAGGGTCTTTTGTTGTTGGTTTATGTTTCAGTTGAGGGCGACCCAGTCCAATTTTCCCTCTGAGCTCCCGTTTAGATTTGGTTGTTGAGGAAGTTCCATTTAATGTCTGAAACAGCCCGATTCTTACGATTTTGAAAAAAGACACTGACACTAGAGTTTACAGGTTCATTATATACCTCAGAGAAGTTAACAAGATTGTAGTACCACAATACCCTGTGGTTTCTGACATTACGACACTTCTTACATTGGTTCCTCCAACTGCAACCACTTTCTCTGTTATAGACTTGAAGAACGCTTTCTTTTTGATCCCTATTCATCCTGATAGCCGATATTTGTTCGGTTTCACTTTGAATAATCGATCATATAGATTTTGCAGAGTTCCTCAAGGCTATATCGAGAGTCCGAGTATTTACATTCAAGCATTGAAAAGACAACTTGATTTCTTTGGGCCCGATTCACAGAATAAACTTAAGACTAAATCCAAAACTTACTACTATTTTGTATTCACAGAATGCACTTACTACTTTCGGGATTCACAAAGTGAACTTACTACTTTCGGGATTCACAGAATGAACTTACTACTTTCGGTATTCACAGAATAGATTTAAGACTACTAACTTTACGTCCGAACTCGGGCAGTAAATTCCGGCCCGGAGGCGGAGTTTCCGGCTTGGGGCGGAGCTTGCGGCCCGGAGGCGGAGCTTGCGGCTTGGAGGCGGAGCTTCCGGCTCGGAGGTGGGTATTTAGCCGGGAAACATCATTTACCACGAAGGCATTACCACTACTAACGTTTACCCCGTGACACTTACCACGCAAACGTCTTTAAAACGAGGGTGCCTTCCACGACGTCTTTACCACGGGCTGGGGGGGGAGACGTGGTATTCCTTCAAGCCGTTCTGCGTGGGCTTGGGGGGGCAGAGAGGGGGGGGGCTCGGAGGGGGGCTGGGGGGGTCTCCCCCCCAAAAAAATAACAAGCAGGTTACTTTAAAAAAAAAAAAAACATAATTTAAGAAGAAAAAGGAAAGAGCCTCCCCCAAAGACGTGCCGTGTACGTCAAAAAAGCAGTCCTTTTTTTATTTTGGTATACGTGTTTTGACGCTTGTTTCCATGGAGGATAGAAGTAAGGGCTCGTAGAGAAAGACGTGCAGGTAAGACGTTTCTACGCGTAGTAAAATCCTACGTTGTAAATACCAGCGTGGTAAAGCCACTTGCGATGTAAAATTTGCGTGGTAAAGCCATGCGTGGTAATTGAAATCGTGGTATAATCATATATTCACCTTTAGCCATGGCTGAAATCTCCACCTCCGGGCCGGAAGCTCCGCCTCCAAGTCGCAAGCTCCGCCCCCGGCCCGGAAGCTCCGCCTCCGGGCCGTAAGCTCCGCCCCCAAGCCGGAAACTCCGCCTCTGGGCCGGAATTTACGGCCCGAGTTCGGACGTAAAGTTAGTAGTCTTAAATCTATTCTGTGAATACCGAAAGTAGTAAGTTCATTCTGTGAATCCCGAAAGTAGTAAGTTCACTTTGTGAATCCCGAAAGTAGTAAGTGCATTCTGTGAATACCAAATAGTAGTACGTTTAGGATTTAGTCTTAAGTTCATTCTGTGAATCGGGCCCACAGTTTTGCCTGAAGGTGTGACTCTTATACAATATGTCGATGACATCTCGTTGGCAGCCGATACCCCTGAACAATGTGAAACGTGCACTCTGTCTTTGCTTTCTTTTCTTGCTTCACAGCATCATAAAGTGTCACAAAAGAAATTGCAATATTGTAGACCAAAGGTAACCTATTTAGGTCACCTTTTGTCTAAGGAGGGACGTGCATTGACATCAGATCGCATACAAGCAATTTTAGATACGCCAGTACCTTCTACACAGAAAGAAGTGTGTGCATTTCTTGGTCTTACTTCTTTTTGCAGACAATGGATTTTAGGGTTTTCATACATTGTTAAGCCTTTGTTAGCACTTTTGACCAAAGACACTCCAATACCCCTTCCATGGACAGATGAATGTGAAACTGCCTTTCGACAGTTACGACAAGCCCTTTGTTCAGCACCAGTGTTAGGTACACCAGATTACACGAAGCCTTTTATACTTTACGTGCATGAGAAAGATGGATGCGCATTGTCAGTTTTAGTCCAGTTACATGGCGATAAGCAACGTCCCTGTGCTTATTTTTCAGCAGTTCTTGATCCTGTTGCCCGAGCTTTGCCTGGGTGTTTTCGCTCAGTTGCTGCAACGGCTGTGTCAATACGACAGAGTGAAGGAATAGTTTTGTCACATAAGCTGTTAGTGTTGGTACCCCATGCGGTTGATGCCCTTTTAAATCAAACAAAGACGCAGCACTTAACTAGCGCTCATCTGACAGGATATGAACTGACTCCACACATTACATTGAAGAGATGTACAAACTTAAACCCAGCTACTTTGTTGCTGTATCCGGTGACTCAGCCTCAGTCACAAGAAACACATGATTGTATATTCTTGACTGAGGAACAGACAAAGGGTTGCATTGATTTGCAAGATACGCCCCTTCCAGATGTGGATGGTGAATTGTGGGTTGATGAGTCTTGTTTGAAATTGCCGGATGGCACGACCTCAGCCGCATATGCAATCACCACGCTTGAGACAATAGTGGAGACAGCTCGCATACCACAGAAATCGGCTCAAGCAGCTGAATTGATAGCTTTGACACGAGCATGTGAGGTTAGTACTGATTTATGTGTGAATATTTATACAGATAGTAGCTATGCTTTCGGACTGGCGCATGATTTTGGCCTGCTCTGGAAGGAAAGAAGTTTTCTTACATCTCACGGGAGGCAAATAATGCACGGAGACTTAGCACATAATCTTCTGACTGCATTGACATATCCGAAGAAAATAGCTATTGTGAAGTGTAGTGCACACAAGAAAGTGTCAGATACGGTTGGACAAGATAATGCCTTTGCAGATCACGTGGCACGTGAGACTGTGACGCAAAGAAGCACTACTTCTATGAATGTAGTGAAGTTACAAGCTGAGTGTTGACATGATGCTAGACAAGAAGTACTAGAGATACAGAAATCTGCTTCTGTGAAAGAACGTGAACAATGGTCTGAAGAAGGAGAGTTGGATGATGAGGGTTGTTGGCGGAATAAGTAGATGGATAGGTGGAAGCTGCCTATAGCCTTTGTACAACCCATGGTTCAGATGGCACATGGGCTAGCACATTTTGGGGCTTCAGCAATAACGAGATTGCTTACACAAGTTTGGGAGCATCCAAAAACTGCTAGCACAGCTAAGAGAGTAGTACAGTCTTGTTTGATCTGTCTACAATATAATCCTGGAAAAGGGACGCAAACTCCAGCTGGAGGATTTGTTACACCAACTGCACCCTTCGAAGTCTTGCAAATGGATTATATCCAACTTGAGCATTGCAACAACTTGAAGTATTTCTTAGTGGTGGTCTGTGCCTTCAGTAAATGGATTGAGGCGTACCCCACGAAGGACAATACTGCTATCACTACTGTAAAGGTGTTGTTGAAGGAATTCTTCCCGAGGTTTGGTGTTTGCAAACTCCTATGAAGTGATAACGGACCTCATTTTGTTGGGGAAATGATCAAATATGTCCTGAAGGGATTAGGGATTAAACAGAAGTTCCATGCAGTGTTCCATCCACAATCAGCAGGATTGGTGGAAAGGTATAATGCTACTCTGAAGCTGAAAATAGCGAAAATTCAAGCTTCTACATCTTTGACTTGGCCAGATGCGTTGCCACTGGCATTGCTGTCTATTAGATCAGTACCACACTCTCGAACATGAGATTGTGTTTGGGAGGCAGATGAACATTTGGGGCGATCTGAAACCGAGTTCTGTATCTGATGTACCTTGTGTCTTGATGAATGACTATTTGGCACAGTTAACTGACAGCTTGGTTTCTATTCATCAACAGGTTCAAGAAGCTTTTCCCGACAGATCTACAGGTGACGGCCATGCACTCCGACATGGCGATTATGTTATGATCAAGGTATTTGAGAGGTCAAGCAGCTTGGAGCCGAGGTAGCGGGGACCAGAACAGGTGCTCCTAGCCATGAGAACAGCAGTTTGAGTCACCAACAGGAAAAACTGGGTGCATAGCACCCACTGCCGAAAGAAATTGGTGACCTTGGTGGAACCTGCTGTGCTGACCGATCATAGAGAGATCCTGGCTTCAGAGAAAGGCCACGCTGTATCACCTGACGAATCTGCGGAGTTCTTCCCGGACCATACGATCCCTGGAGCATCGCGATACAACTTGGGGCCAAGAAAAGAGATTGCAATTTTGAAAGAGACAGGTTGAGCAACTGCCCTGGGTAGTGGAAACGGAATGCCGATATGACAAGTGGGGGGATCAGCCCTGCGTAGTGTAGTGACACCCGTCTTGATCTTCGGTGAAGAAACCAACGTCTACCCACGTGAGAAGAGCTCCTACGATTATTATTTTTTTTTATTTTTTTTTTTAGAAAGAGCTGATTTTGTTGCTAAAATGGATAAACAAAAGATTATCGGTGTTATAGAGGTTTTTGCTATTTTGACAATCATAGCAGTGATCACCTGGTCTGTTGAAATGATGGCTCCTGCTTGTGAGTTTTTTGTTGTTACTACTCCAGTCCCAGAGGAGCATCAGCATTATTCTCTTCCGTATCATGAGCAGAAACACTGTTTATCTTATCTCAATAACACTTTTGTTCAGATGTTGCATCATACCCATAATGCCACGAACACTACTAACTGTTGGGTATGTGGAATGATTCCAGCACATCAAAAGAAAGGAGGAACGCCTTTTATTCCACTTCCTTTCTCGCATAATGGCTCTTGTCGAACCTGGTACACTCTTTTGTTTGCGACTAGAAAACCTACAGTAGGTGGACTTCTTTTCCGTTTGAACAAGTAGTGTTATCAGGACAAAGATGGGTATCCTCAAGCTAATGGAACTAAATGGGAATGGGAAGGATACCGACCGGACAATATTTCTACGCCATATGTTTTCACCCACACAAGAGACTGTGCCAAAAGTGAACAATTTGTGATTACTGTTACAAAGACTGAAGCAGACTTATGTGTACAAAGTATTGGACGAATCCCAGTTGGAATAAGTGATTGCATTACAGTTTTGAATATAGATGGAATAAACAACAGTTCTTTCTTAGCTTCACATAGCACATACCTAGTATGTGGAAGTTATGGATATCATCGACTACCAAGTGGGTGGTCAGGTGTATGTTATGTATCTTTTTTGTTACCCCCTGTTTTTCTGGCACCTGCATCATATCATCGATATTTTAAACTGTTCAAAGACATTTCATTAAATCGAAACAAAAGGACAATAAGCACTGAAGAAGTAGACCAGACAGATACTAGTCTACAGCAATATGTTGATTTTAATTTGGGTCTGTTTTCCTTTGTGGGCGCTGCATTAAATAGCAGGAAAAAGAGACGGTTAACTAGAGTTGTAGAAGCTGTTACCAATCAGACTGCTATAGCGCTTGGAAACATTACTGAATAATTGCAAGTTGCTAGAATTGTAGCGCTCAAAAATAGAATGGTTTTAGATGTGATGCTGGCGACAGAGGTGGTGCATGTAAAATTATCGGTAGTAGTTGTTGTGTCTTTATTCCAGACAACTCGCCTTCAGTATATGATGCAATTTTTAAACTGCACAAGATAGCTACAGACATTCACACAAAGAATGGCACCTGGACCTTTGCTGGATGGTTTTGGGCTCTAGTCTCTGCTTGGGGTTGGAATTATTCTATGTATTGTAATTGCAGTGATTTTCACCTGTTGTATGTGTATCCATTGTGGCCCAGTGCTATGTTCTATGTGTATCACTGCTTGCATACCAACCAGGAAGGATGTTGTAGAGATGAAAGCACAACACATGTTAAATAAGGAAGTAGCTGACATGATGCGAATAGATATACAAGATGAATATTTAGATTATCCCAGAAAAGCGAATGTCTTCAGCTAATGCTGAAAGGGTCATCTGTAGTAATTTGACAGTGATTAGATTAAGCATTAGCAGAAGACATCTTAGTTCTAGCCATTATCTTGACATTTAGCGGACTCCATTTTGTATTTACGGCAGCCATCTTGTCTGCTACATGCTGCCTCATGTGGACCATGTGCTTTGTCCTATCTTCCTGTTAACGGCGCTTGAAATCTGCCCGGCAACAAGTTATACTTAGCATCCTCCACTTCCGTGCATGTCTATTAGGGTCCACATCTGTTAGTGATAAGTTCCAGATAGGAATGTGTTTGTTAGTCCCCAAAACCGTTAGCTCCTCCCACTGATCGATTGTGCCTCTCGATATTACCTTATATGTACATAAATCATGCTCTTGTGTTTGTACCGCTTTCTTTTGAGCCCCTGTGTGGGTATAAATAACCATGATTTCTTAACTCGTGGTGCTACTTCTTACAATACCAAAGGGTAATGTCTGAACCGTAGCACCACCTCATGAGGTGTAATAAATGTTACTTTTTCTATTCCAGTTTCTGTGCCAACTTCTTCTTATTGGTCTGAGGACTTTTTGCAGAGAAGGGCGAACCTCTTGCACTGGTGGGTCTAGCTGAGGCCTGCTACCACAGACTGACTGACTGACTACTGCATGTGTTAATGCCTGAGTCATTGTACGGTACATGGACAGTGACTGGATAGTTAGAATGCGGGAAGTTTACAGCAGGGTGAGTTTGCTTGGGTTTTGGCGCAATGATTAGATATGGACCTGGTTCTGTTAGGATGGTTAGAGGAGTGGACGGAAAGTGACAGTGTGATTGCTGGATTGCATGGGTAGTACCTGTGTAATTGCAGGAGTGAATCAGTAGTGTGAAGGGGGTTATGAGTAACCCTGGTCGAAGCGCTACTCTTGCATAGTTTGCGAAGTTTGCGCTACTTCTCACTACGGGAATTGCACATAGCACAGTGCAAACACGCATAGCTGTCATTTTTTGCTTGCTGGAGGTCCTCAACGTCAAATTGGCAACCACGAGCGAGCAAAATGACATCCTTGCAAAACCTTTTCCTTGTTCCCGATCAACAACATCAATCCGCTGATCGCGAGCATGGAAAATAAACCTCCCGGCGAAATTCTCAACGCGGGGAGCAGGTTTCTTATTGCGAGTGGTCGCGTATGCTCAGGAACTACCAGTCCGCGTTGAGAAAGCTGCCGCTCGAGTAGAAATCTACTCAAGCGGCAGAAAACGACCGCTTGCACTGTGCAAGATGCGGTTTGCACTGATTGCACAGTGCGGACAAGCATCCAGCACCGTGCAATCATTGCGAACAGCATTTTGCACAGTGTACTTTGCAGTTTGCGTAGCTAAGCTTAGCTCGCGTGGCGCGAAGTGCACTTTACGTAGCTACGCGTAGCACTACTACGTGAACTACGCCCAGGGTTAGTTATGAGACTGCATAGATGGTGCACATTTGATTGTGGCACTGCATGTGTTCATGCCTGACTCATTGTAGAACTACATGGACAGTCACTGGATAGTTAGAGTGCTGCAAGTTACAGTAGGGTGAGTTTACATGTGTGTGGGTTTTGGCACAGTGATTAGATAAAGATGTGGTTCTGTCAGGATGATTGGAAGAGTGGATGGAGAGTGACAGTTGGATTGCTGGACTGCATGAGTAGTACTTGTGTAATTGCAGGAGTGAATCAGCAGAGTACAAGGGGTTAGGAGACTAAATAGATTGTGCACATTTGATTGTAGCACTGCATGTGTTAATGCATGAGTCATTGTAGAAGTACATGGACAGTGACTGGATAGTTAGAGTGCTGCAAGATAACAGCAGGGTGAGTTTATAGGTGCTGGGTTTTGGTGCAGTAATTAGATAAGGACGTGGTTCTATCAGAATGATTAGAAAAGTGGACGGAAAATCACAGTGTGATTGCTGGACTGCATGGGTAGTACCTGTGTAATTGCAGGAGTGAATCAGTAGTGTGAAGGGGTTTATGAGACTGCATAGATTGTGCACATTTGATTATAGCACTGCATGTGTTAATGCCTGAGTCACTGTAGAAGTAGATGGACAGTGACTGGATAGTTAGAGTGCTGCAAGTTTACAGCAAGGTGAGTTTGTAAGTGCTTGGATTTTGGCACAGTGATTAGATAAGGATGTGATTCTATCAGAATGATTAGAAAAGTGGACGGAAAGTGACAGTGTGATTGCTGGACTGCATGGGTAGTACCTGTGTAATTGCAGGAGTGAATCAGTAGTATGAAGGGGGGTATGAGACTGCATAGATTGTGCACATTTGATTGTAGCACCATCTGTTGATGCCTGAGTCATTGTAGAAGTACATGGACAGTGACTGGATAGTTAGAGTGCTGGAAGCTGACAGCAGAGTGAGTTTATAAGTGCTTGTTTTTTTTTAACAACACATTTTATTGAATGAAGAAAATGACACATTACATCATAAAGCGTTGCACCATACATTGCATAACCTGGTGACGCACGCCCCCACCCATACATATAATCCAGCCAGAATATGTCGCCCCAGTATAACCTTTGGGGCACCCAAGCCATACGTGCACAGTGTTCATTCTGCGAATGCTGAGTCTTTGATGCATAAGATTATCATTTCCATGACACTGAAAATACTTGAAATACATATCGAACCAAACCTCTCCCCCCGCCTCCGCCCCCACCCCCGCGACTCTATGACCTATACAGTGTACAGTATCGTGCATTAGTGAATTCAGTGGCTCCCTTTCATTATCTATGGCATAGTTAGGCATCCTCCCCGGTCAGATCAACCGCTATCGAGCGCTGCCCATCATATATGTTTTTTATAAATGTACACGTCCACTGCATAGGGCCCCTGAACGATAGCGCTCTATGTATGCAGGGCTCTCTAACCCAGAAACCACTGCTGCAGCCCTTAACGAGTTCCGGAGGGCGCTTCGCCTACAGGGATACATTCAAGGGCACCAGGGAGCTGGAGCACTAGAGCCGTTCGAAGAAAATAAAAAGAATATAAAAAAAGAAAAGAAAACAAAGCAAACACTCAACTACTATAAGAACGATAACCCCCCACCAACATGCTCAACATTCCATTAGGTTCATATCACAACACAATTTAGGGTCATAAGACATGGGTGCTGAAGAAGTACATAAACAGATCCATGGAACTACATTCTCCCCAAGATCCCGCCTACCCCCGGCCCTTCCCTACCAGTCATACCCAGCCCCTACTTGTAAGTCCCTTTGGTCACCCCGCAGGGAGATCAGCAGGCACAACCGGGGCATCTAACCATAACCCCCTATAATCGGCCCACCTCTTCCATATTTTATAGTGTTTGCGCAGGCATCCACGGGCCAGGAAGATGGGTTGCTCCAGCCCGATATTAAAATCAAGGCCATTTTTCCAGACAAATAATGGTGGAGCCTGTACATCCTTCCACTTCCGTGCGATATCCCGCTTCATCAAGGTGAGCCCCAGGAGTAACAGATGTCGCTTATAGGCATGCCCCCGACTCCCTCCATGACATGCAGAAGGGCAAGCTAGGGCGTGCGTAGGAGCTCCCACCCCAGGTCCTCCGCCAGGCAGGAGAACACCCCCCTCTAAAACCGATCCAACATAGGACAGGTCCACACAGTGTGCAAGAACATGCCTTCCTCCCGACCACATCGAAGGCATTCCGGGGAGGCTACCATACTTGCCCGCCAGAGCCGGGCCCTCGTAAAATAGACCTGATGTAAGTACTTAAACTGTATCAGTCGGAGACGCATGGCTATTGCTGCCCCACGCGGAGCAGCCAGTGCCTCTCTCCAGTCTTCCTCTTCTAAAGTGCCTACGTCTGCCTCCCATGTCCTCCGCAGATCATCCATGGTCGGTGTGCTGTGGGTGACCAGTGATTGGTATATCTTTGCTATTTTCTTGGTCTCCCGATCTCCCATGAAGACCTTGGCCTCCAGGGGTCTAAACTCCGGAAACGTGGCCACTCCCTCCAAGTAGGGGGACAGCGCATGCCGGAGCTGTCGGTAGCGGAAGAATTGAGTCCGTGGCATGCCAAACTCCATCTGGAGCTCCGCGAAGGACTTGAGGGTCCAATGCCTGAGCACATCACCCAGAGTCTAGACCCCAATGGCCTCCCATCCCCTAAAGCCTTGTAGGGCCGCCAGCTCTGTTAGGCGCCCATTATGCCATAGCGGGGTTTTCCCCGTGAGGGTATTCCAACACCCCATACGCTTCAGTGATTGTCTCCAGATGCGGAACATGGTTCCATGTTCAAATATCGACAACAAAAATATAGTTTACAAAAATATAGATGTAAAAATATCGACTACATAAATATCGAATCCCTATACATAAACAGGTAAGGACAACAATATCGACTCTAAAATATCATTGTATTAAATATAGATGTAAATAATATCGACTTTATAAAATATTATAACTTAAATTAAATAATTAATTATTATGAATATTATTAACAAAATACATTAATTTACATTTATATTTTTAATAATTATAACAAATAAACTTAATTTAATGAATATAAAAACAATAAATGTGTACATATACATATATTTTCTTATTTACATTATCTTATTATCTTTATTTAATTATAAACTTTAATAATTATATAATAATGAAATAAACACATATATAAAACGTTTTGAATACAAAATAATATTCTATATTTAATTAACACATTAAAATATTAAAAAATAATAATACATACATTTTATAACAAAATTCAAACATTAGTAGTGAACACATTTGATAGCGAAGGGGTAAAAATTACTATTCCCACTCCAAAGAGGGCAACAGTAGGGAAACCGTTGGATAGCGTAGGGGTAAAAATTACTATTCCCACTCCAGAGGGTGCAACAGTAGGGAAAGCGTTGGATAGCGTAGGGGTAAACATTACTATTCCCACTCCAAAGGGTGCAACAGTAGGGAAAGCGTTGGATAGCGTAGGGGTAAAAATTACTATTCCCACTCCAGAGGGTGCAATAGTAGGGAAAGCGTTGGATAGCGTAGGGGTAAAAATTACTATTCCCACTCCAGAGAGTGCAACAGTAGGGAAAGCGTTGGATAGCGTAGGGGTAAAAATTACTATTCCCACTCCAGTGAGTGCAACAGTAGGGAAAGCGTTGGATAGCGTGGGGGTAAAAATTACTATTCCCACTCCAGAGAGTGCAACAGTAAGGAAAGCGTTGGATAGCGTAGGAGTAAAAATGACTATTCCCACTCCAGAGAGTGCAACAGTAGGGAAAACGTTGGATAGCGTAGGGGTAGAAATTACTATTCCCACTCCAAAGGGTGCAACAGTAGGGACAGCGTTGGATAGCGTAGGGGTAAAAATTACTATTCCCACTCCAAAGGGTGCAACAGTAGGGAAAGCGTTGGATAGCGTAGGAGTAAAAATTACTATTCCCATTCCAGAGAGTGCAACAGTAGGGAAAGCTTTGGATAGCGTAGGGGTGAAAATTACTATTCCCACTCCAAAGGGTGCAACAGTAGGGAAAGCGTTGGATAGCGTAGGAGTAAAAATTACTATTCCCACTCCAGAGGGTGCAACAATAGGGAAAGCGTTGGATAGTGTAGGGGTGAAAATTACTATTCCCACTCCAGTGAGTGCACCAGTAGGGAAAGCGTTGGATAGCGTAGGAGTAAAAATTACTATTTCCACTCCAGAGAGGGCAACAGTAGGGAAAACGTTGGATAGTGTAGGGGTAAACATTACTATTCCCACTCCAAAGGGTGGAACAGTAGGGAAAGTGCTGGATAGCGTAGGGGTAAAAATGACTATTTCCACTCCAGTGAGTACAATAGTAAGGAAAGCGCTGGAACCCAAAACAATAAAAAAAAACTAACTACCATCATTTTTTGTAAATTTTATTTCCAATATAAACATAAATAATATATACATTTAAATATATTATTATTAACAAAGATAATACAAATTAATCAATTACACATTAATTAATACCATTACATCCACCACACACACCTAAAATTAATTACACAATTACATTTAACATTTACTAATTAATTAAATAAAATTAATTAATTAATTACCAGCTTTCAACCATATACACTTAAAAACACAACATACACCTACATTTAATAACACATTTACAATTAATAATTACTAATTAATTAATGGTAATTAATAAAAAAATTATTTATCAATTAATCAATAATAAATTAATTAATTACCACCCTTCACACCATTTACACATATCAACTCACCAACACACCCCTAAAATTAATTAAACAATTAACATTAATAATTATTAATTGACTAATTGAAATTAATTAACAACTAATTATTACACTATTAATAATTAATTAACACATTAATTATGCAATTAATTTTATATAATTAAATTACTTCCCACCCTATTCCCCTATAAACCCACAACCCGCTACGGAAGTAATAACACAAAATTAAACATAATAAACATTATTAACTAATACAATCCCGAAACATATAATAAAATAACTTACAATTCTCATTTAAAACACTTTGAGCCAGATGTAGGTCGCCCAATACCGGTCGGTAACGGCCCAAAATCGGTAAAATCGGCTGTTACCGAGCGGTATAGCGAGAATGAGATGTAGGTGCCAAAAAAATACCGAATCTGTAAATATCATTCGGCAAAATAAGGACTCGGAATTATCCGAGTCCATATTTACCAAATCGGTATTCACCGATAGGAAAAATACCGACTCGGTATACACCGATTCGGTAAATAAGGAATCGGAAAACACGGCCATCGAGATGTAGGAAAGGCCAAAAATACTGAATTCATCCAAATTCGGTATTTCTGAGTCGGTATTTACCATGGACTGAAAGGTGGTGGTAACCATGTGGATGCTATAAAAAGGCTCCCAAAATGCAACCCTCCAGTCAAAATGGCTGCACTCTATGTGATAGCGAGGAGGCGAAGGCTACAGGCTGCAGGACTGAGGGTATGGCAAAGGGAGGAGCAGGTGTACAGGCAGAGGATCACTCTGTTCCAATTGACTGAGCCTGAGATACTCCAGAGGTACAGGCTGCACCCCAATACCATCATGGACCTAATAAGGGACCTCCACCCATACCTGGATCATCCAACACCCAGGGCCCATGCCATACCTCCTCATGTCCAGGTGCTGTGCAGCATACACCTGCTTGCCTCTGGGAGCTACCAGAGTGTGATAGCTGCAGTAGGAGGTGTATCCCAGAGCTGTCTGTCCCGTTTCTTCAGGAAGTTCCTGGATGTCATGACTCAGAGAATGGGAGACTGCATACAGTTCCCTGACACACCTGCGGAACTTGCCAATACTAAAACAGACTTCTATGGGCTGGCTCACTTCCCGCATGTGATAGGCTGCATTGATGGCATCCACATTCCCCTATGCCCACCTGCAGCCACGGAACACATATACAGGAACCGTAAGTCTACACACTCCATCAACGTGCAGGTGATATGCAATGCAGGGAACATCATCACCGACATAGTTGCTAAATTTCCAGGGAGCACGCACGACTCCTACATATTTCAGAACAGTGGAATATACAGACGGTTACAGAATGGCGATTTTGGAGATGGTTATCTGCTAGGTAATTATGTAGCACATGCCCTGAAATGTATCTCAGCTCCATGTGGAATGTGAATGAAACCCATGTACCTCTTGTTCTCTCCCAGGTGATAGTGCATATGCCCTGCGTTCCTTTGTGCTGACACCGTACCTGAACCCAACCAACAGAGCAGAAAGGTGATACAATGGGGCACACAGGTCCACCCGCAATGTTGTGGAGAGAACCTTTGGACTCCTGAAGAGCAGGTTCCGTTGCCTCCACAAAAGTGGAGGTGCGCAACAGTACACCCCCCTCCTGTGTTGCAAAATTATTGTGACCTGTGCCATATTGCACAATCTTGCGACCAAGGAAGGCACAGAGGTGGAGTTGACACATCGTGAGAACATAGATGAGGACCAAGAACATGCAGATCCCCAGGCAACAGGGTCAGCCGCAGTAGATGGCAGATTTAGACGGACTGAAATTACACAACGCTATTTCTAGGTAAAGTATGACACACACACAGGTATACTTCCGGACATGAGTAGTTTATTCTGCACTACTTCATGATGGTCACATGACTGTACGTCAATGTCACTGGCTGCACATACTCAGTTGCTGTCACTGTGTGCAGTAGAGTCAGTTCCCTGCATAGTTCAGTTCTTGCGTCCTCGCACCACATTGCGGGACTTAGGTGCCTGTCCTTCAGGTTCCCTGATGGTGCCTGACTCTGCATGGCTGTGCCTGCCGCTCCTGCGCACCTCCTGGACAGGTGTACTGGAACCACTGCTGCTGGTTGACCCCTCAGTCTCCTCCACACCCGTGTCACCAGCATTGCCCAGGTTTGAGGTCAACATCTGCTCCATTGCAGAGGTAACTCTACCCATGCCCCGGGTTAAGTCAGTGCAGCAGTGCTCTATTGCTTCCTGCATTGAGATGGAGCGTCTGCAGAGGAGAGCTGTGTTGGCAGCGAAACTGTTCATGGCCTTGGTCTGTTGGCGCATGTACTGCCGTTCCCTGGCACGCTGGAGATGTTCCCTGTCAAGCTTGTCGGAGAGGACCCCCATGTAGGTAGAAATGTCAGAGATCCCCTGTGCTATCAGGTCCAGGCTAGTAGCCATTTGGGTTATGCCCTTGTCCATGTTGGTCATTGTTGCGCTCAAACCGCGCACCTGCCGCTGCATGGCTTGCAGCGATTTGGCCTGCTGCTGTTGCACCTTCACCATCGTGCCCTCCAGCCCACAGAACACGCTCTCACCATCCTGGCCCTCCCCACCATCACGTGCACTCCTGCCAAGGACAGTAGTGCGCGCTGAGCCTGCAGACATAGTTGGTCTTGGCCTGTCAGGCACTGGCGCACTCTCCTGGGGGACATCTTCCTCATCCTCTGAATCAGAGGTCTGCAGAATCCTCTGCGGGGGCTCCGCCTGGCTACTTTCCCCTCCCGGCATGGGCGTGTTTGTGAGGTCTGGAGACCCAAACAACAGAGGGGACATTGGGATTGGTGTAGTGGGTTGGTCTGGTGATGAGGGGTCCTGGGTAGGGTCGTCTCCACCTTCTCCTGCGCTGTGACGATTTTTCCTTTTTTCTTTCTCCCCTCTTTTAGATGGTGCTGCCCTCTCCTCCCTCGGCGGTGCAAAACTGTGTGACGACTCCTGTGGAATGAAATTGACATAGTGTCAATGCTGTAGTTTGTCTGTGTGTGTTTCTTAATTAAATGGTCTGCACACCTTTGCACAGTCCACATTGCTTGTTTGGGGATGTGTGTGGCATGCCTTGCTGAGTGATGTGTGGTGTACTTTGCTTCTGTGTGTACATGACTACGTCTACCATGATGCATTGCAGCAAGAAATTCTGACCTCTCCTGCTGTGTCATGTGTGTACACAGTGGGGTGCTGGGTTGGGATAGGTGGGGGTGCATGTGGGTACATGCCTCTTACCTTGTTTTTGGCTGATTTTGCTGTGCTATCCAGGTCTCCAATCCCATGGATGCATTCAGACTCCATGGTGGATGCAACTTGCTCCTCAATTGGTTTAAGTTTTGGGTGTTTGGCCCTGCCACCTCCAGTCAAACCAGCATCCTTTTTCTGTCCTGCTATCTTCTTCTTGGTCACTATACGCAGGTCATACCACCGCTTCTTGATGTCCTCAATGTCCCGGTGGGTGACTCCTATGGCATTCACTTTGCCCTGAATTGCTAGCCAGATGTTCCTCTTCACAGTCTCTGCAACATGCAGAGACTGCCTCCCAAATATTTGGCTGTAGTGGCTGACAATCTCATCCACAGCCACCTGTAGTTCCTCTGGGCTGAACTTCTGCTTCCTTTTCCTCTCAGCAGCATCCTTCTGTCCTTCCTGTGCCTCCATTCTGTCAGTCTGCTCGCCTGTGGATGCTGTGCTCCTCTCTCCTCTGCAGATTTGTTTGTTCAGTTGGTTTCCACCTGCATGGGTGTGGCCACTCCCAGGTACTGGGGTGGGGTGCCTCTCTCTCATTGGTTGGATTCACAAGGCCTTGGCTGTGGGGTGTGTAGGCTCTCCCTGATTGGTTGACAGGCTCACATGGCATCTTTCAAACTCCCAAATCGGTATTTACCGATTCGGTAAATTCCGAGTCGGTGAAATCCGAATCGGAATTTTTCCATTCGGTGATTCCCATTCATTCCTATGGGCAATATGGCCCATAGGTTTGCTTGGGTTTCACCGACTCGGATTTTACCGACTCGGTCAATTCCGATTCGGTAATTACCGATTTGGCTTACCGAGTCATACCGAGTCGGTAACTTTTACCGACTTTTTAGCTACATACCATTTACCGATTGGGGAATACCGATTCGGTATGAGTCGGTATTTTCCATTCGGTAAATGGAAATTACCTACATCTGACCCTTTAATACATAACATTATTAATAAATCGATATTTTTGTAAACTATATTTTTGTAAACGATATTTCTTACAACTATATTATTGTTATCGATATTACTTACCTGTCTGTCGATATTCTGGTCAAACTATATTTTTGTTGTCGATATTTGTTCCACTCGATATTTCTGCGGAGATATTACTACTCTGCACCGCGGAACATCAATCCTGCCCAATGGTAGCTCCTTTAACAGGGGCGCCGAGTACAGAATGGTATGGAGGGAGTGTGGGTCCATCAGGCCGCGCTCTAGCGCCTATGCCGGGTCCCCCCTGTACCCGTACCACCAGTCGTTCAGTACGAGAAGGTGGGAGGGCTGGTAATAGGACAGGATATCGGAGGTTGCCAGCCCTCCGCAGTAGGTGGAGAGGAAGCATTTACGAATTGCCATGTGCACCACTCCCCCTGCCCAAAGAAACTGCCCCAGCGCAGAATTAACCTGCTGGAACCATTTGGGCGCAATTGGATATGGATGGTTCTGGAGCTGATACAGCAACCGGGGGTGTGTGACCATTTAAAAAAATAGATGACCGGCCATAGATAGTAAGAGGTATGCGCGACCAGAATTTCATATCGGCTCGAGCCTGCTCCCACACTGGCGCAAGGTTTTTCTCCCACATTACCTCCGGCATGTCGGAAAGGAACACCCCCAGATATCGGAGACCGCCATCCGCCCGCTGCAGAGCAGAGGCCCAAGAGCCCACCACCCCGGGATCACCCAGTACCCACAAAGTGGACTTCCGAGGATTCATGTATAGTCCGGAGGATTCCCCAAAGATGCGCATGATCTCCAGGATCCTCGGACCCGATTTGTCCAATTCGGTTAAAAAGAAAAGAACATCATCGGCATATAATGCAATCCTGTCCGATATCTCGGGTGCCCACTCCAGTCGACCCGACTACTCTGACCGATGCTGTCAAGTCGGTATATAAAAGATGTATATATGACAGAAGCCTGGGACCAAAATTAAGTCTACGCAGTAGGGCGAACAGGTAAACCCAGCTGAGGGAGTCAAACGCCCGATCCATGTCTGCAAGCAAGAAGGCTGCAGGAACTTCCAACCGTCTCGCTGTCGCCAGCGCCACATGTTCCCTCTGAATATCATGCCGGGTCGCCCGCTGGGGCATAAATCCGGCCTGATCCGGATGCACCAAGGTTGATATATGCGGCAAGAGGCGGTTTGCCAGGGACTTAGCCAGGACTTTGGCCTCGACATTCAGCAAGGAGATGGGACTGTATGAGGCATGCTGTTCGGGCGGCTTGCCAGGCTTTCGAAAAAAAAAAAACAACCTCCGCATGCCACCAGTCCGGGGGAAGCCTGCCCGCCTCCCTAGATTCTTCCACCACTGCTCGATAATGTGGAGCCAGCTGGAGAAAGTACCTTTTGAAGAATTCACTTGGGAACCCGTTCGGGCCAGGGGCCTTCCTGGGATTCAGCTCCCCCAGCACCCCACCCAGCTCCTCGTCCGATAGGGGAAGATCCAATTGCTGCTGTGTCTCGTCGGAGACCGCCTTGGGCGGAAGGTCTGCAAGAAACTTATCTACCCACTCTGCAGCCAGGCACTTCCGGGGAGCATAAAGGGCAGCGTAGTAAACAGCGAAACTATCTGCGATAGCTTGGGGGCCCGGTAGTGGTGCTCCGCCAACATCGAGCACCCATGGAAGGACCTGGAGACTAAATGTGCCCTGGAAGAGTCCATGCAACATTTTGCCGGACTTGTCTCCCCACTGGCAGAGTCTGCTATGCGTCGCCAGCCACGCTTGCCTCGCCTCTTCCAACAGGAGGGAGGCACACGACTGCTGCGCCTGCATCAGGCATCTCACCCCTTTACCCCCATCCGCCTCCCCACTCTGGCGTTCCAGACGCACAATCTCCGCTTCTGCCTTGACTAGTTCCTCCTGGCGCCGCCGGCGGGCCTCCGTACACCAGGCTATATCCACCCCCTGAAGGGTGGGCTTCATCGCTTCCCAGACAGTTGCCACTCCCGATACTGAGCCTACGTTTGTGGCCAGGAAGCCTGCAATCGCCTCCCGCATTTGATTGTCATAGTCTTCATTTAGCAGGTGCCATACCGAGAGGCGCCATCGAAATGGCGACTGCGGCCCATCCAGCTGCAGTACCACATATATGGCGGAGTGGTCGGAGAGCCCCCGCGGATGAATACCAGCTGACACCACCCTCGGGGCCACCCCTTTAGGGACAAAGAGGTAGTCCAATCTAGAAAAGGACGCATGCACTGATGAGATGTAAGTGTACCCGCTCTCAGTGCCATGGTGGAGCCACCACGTAGCTACCCAATCAAGGCTGGAGGCTAGGGCATGTAGCTTCGTGGGCTGGGAGCCCCCTCGACACCCAACCACCCTACGTCTGTCTCGGGAAAGATCCATAACATCATTCCAATCCGCCCTATGGCGGAGATCCCCTCAGGTATATCAGCCCATACTGTCAACAACTTTTCAACTAGGCGCCACTGCAGGGGAGGAGGGGCATAGACACAGCCAAAGACCACGGGAGCCTGTCCAATGGTGCCCCGGATAAAGACATACCGCCCCTGCCCATCCACCCACTGTTGTATATGTACATAAGGGATCCTGCAGTGTATCAGAACCGCTACCCCCCTGGACCCCTGGGTAAAACCAGCATGGAAAATGTGTTGATAGCTGTTAGACCTGACATCATTGGCTTGAGTCTCTCTTCCATTTTTTTCTGCTTGCCTCCTATGTTTACGATGTTTTGCCGGTATATCGCTCTGGGCGCTGTGCCACTGCTGATCAGTGCCGCGGTGCAAGTGCTCCCTATGTTAAATTACTGTATTGATTGAATTCCATGTTTGGTTTATTTGGTTTACTGTCAGTCCCTATTCTAGTGCACGCGGAGTGCCGGGGCTTGTAAATACAAATGCCGCTAGTGGGCTTGCAGCACGTGTTGTGCCACCCACACGAGCGGCCTAGTAAAAGTATGTCTACAGGTCTGTCATTGCAAGACCTACATACAGTCTCGTACTGTCACGCGGGCTGCGCAAGTACGCCTACTTGCCAGTCCTCCAAACCTTCCCTTAACTTCATATTAGTCATACCTATGGTAGGCCCGAGGGCAGGGTGCATTGTAAGTATAAGGTAGGACAAGCCTGACGAGGTTGGCATGTCCTAATAGTGAACTACCGCCATGTTCGTACTTCACTATCGTAAGGTCGCCTGCTCTCCATTAGTTAGAATGGGCTGCCGGGATTATTAATGGTATGATCCTAGCTGGCTCGGGGAGCATGGTGCAATGTCGAGTTTGGTATCCCTGAACTCGGGGTTTGATAACGCATCCGTTTGGGTGGATGGTTTTTGGACTCTGGGTTTGAAAATAGCACTTTTACAAAGTGACTATTTTCTTGTCTAACTATTTCTGGTTTCTGCTGGTTGGGTGTGTGTGTGACAGGGGCTGGGTGGCTCCAGAGTTCTGAATGAGTCAGTATAGGGTGAGTGGTGCATTTGCCTTGAGAGTAGGGGAAGAGTAGCTCTTGATAGCTGGCCCTGCCCGATACAATGCTGGCTCCACCTCCTGCCGAGCGACGGATAGCTCTGCTCCTGCCAGTGACATTACTGGCTCCACCTCCTGCTGGGCGTCTGAGGACCAGGCCCTGCACCGTGAATCGGCCAGGTGTCACCACCTGGCTACACCCACCACAGACCCGGAATGAGGGGGAGTTCCCCTGCATGGACAAAGGGATCAAAGCCGAAAAGGGGTATAAGAGAAGGACCCCTGAACCAAGACTTTAGATCAATTCTGACAAGGAACCCTGAACCAAGGACAAGAAGCCTGCTGATCCAAGGACTTGCCTACCCCTTCTACCAGAGTGCTGTGTGCTGGGGGGTATCCTGCAGTCGCTTCTTTATTTTTGCCAAGGAACCAGGAGAGAGGAACTGAGTGTGTACTCTCAAACTTTGCCAAGGAAATATCCAAGGGCTGGAAGAGTGCCAGCCTCCTGTTGAAGTCACAGGGCTAAAAGACTTCACCGTTTGCTGAAAGTGCTTGTCGCTGGAATCTGAGAATCCAGCACCTCTGAAAGAATGCAGCAATCTTGACGCCGACGGACGACGCCGAATCCAGCTCGACATCGTGAGTAACGGCTCCAGTGTCCCGCTTCCTCGACGCCGGCCGCCGGGCCCGATCGACGCCAGTAGCAATGCCAGTGAGTAGTGAGTTTTGCTCCAACTCCAAGTGACCTTGTGTCTGCACCGCCGCTGATCGCATCGACTTCGAGCCCTCTCGACGCCGTGAGCGCTGCTCACTCTTGCAACATCATCATCGACATCGACGACTACTGAGGCCTGATCGACACCGAAGATGCGACGCCGGATTGCTCGACGCCGCTGATCATCGTGTGCTTCATTTTCCTAAGGCACTGTGTTGTTGGGGGTCCGTGTGACTCCGGGCTCGACGTAGCGCTCCTCGCGGTCGGCGCCGAACCTGTGGATTAACTTTGCCTCGACGTCGTGTGACTCCCGTGTGGGTTACATTGTTGCCAAGAACTGTGATTTAAAGAAGAAGAGTTGCTTTTGTTACTAAAGACTTTGTGCTAAGAAGAAACTACGTTTGAACTATTATTTTTCCTTCCAAGAGTATTTATTAAGATTGTGGTATATTTTTGTTGTTATCTGGTCTTGTGCTAAGTCTTATATAAACATTCGTATTTTTATAATACTACTGTGTCGTGTCCATTTGTAGTGTCTTCACTTTATTACTGTATGTGGTCGTAAATGCTTAACGCACTGCCTCTGAGATAAGCCTATCTGCTTTGCCAAGCTACCGAGGGGGTGAGCCGGGGTTATCTAAGTGTGTGATCCCCTTGCCCTGACTAGAGGAGGCGAGTCCCTATTTGTCAGAAGTGTATACCTCTGCCAACTAGAGACCGCCGAGTCTAACATTGGTGGGTCAGCGGTGAGGATTTGAACTTTGCGTTTACGACCCATGTGCAGTGATTAGTGTACGCTACATAGTGAAAGCAGACCATAGCGCAGCCACAATCTAATTTGATAGGATTCTATTTTTGTTCTCCCCTTTTCTGAAGCTTGATTTTTGAACACTGCCAGTTTTGACCATGAGTGATACCGGAGTCACTACCCCTGTTGTTGTTGTGGAGGAATTTGATAGAGCAAAGATAAATGACTACAAGCTACAGGAGCTGAAATCCTTTTGCAAGCAGTTTAACGTTCCTACCCCAGGCATCTCCAAGAAAGGGGAATATCTGAAAGCCCTGGAAGCCTGGTTGGAGGCCAGAAATCCCTCTGATGCAGTGGTGATACCGCCAGTGGAAGGGGAGGAGGAGGCGCCAGTGAATGGGCCCATGTCTCCTCCCGGGAGCAGTGTTTCCTCCAAAGGTCTTTCTCCCAAAGAAAGAGAAGAAAGGGCGAAGGAACGAGCCTACAACATGGAAATGGCAAAACTTAAGATAAATGGGCAGTTGGAGTTAGAAAATGCAAGATGTAGGAGAGAAGCTGATCTGGAGATCAAAAGGTTGGAGTTTGAAAGAGAAAAGTTAGCTTTGGAGCATGACACAAGGTTGAGGGAGATAGAGCTCCAAGCTAAGAGTTTAGAAGTGAATCCCTCTGGTGGCAGCATCTCATCTGTGCCTGCAGAAAGTAGGTTTTATTTTCCCAAAGATGTGATCAAAGATTATCATAAGAATGAAGATATTGGCCAATGGTTTAAAGCGTATGAGTTAGCATTGTAGGCCCACCGGGTCCCTGAGAAGGATTGGGGAGCGGGGTTGTGGGGTCGCTTTGTGAATGAGGGGAAAGATACCCTGTTAGATATTCCTATGGAGGATAGGATGTCGTATACTCATATGAAAGTTGCTTTAATGTTGAGGTATGGCCTAACCCCCGAGAAGTACAGACAAGCTTTTAGAGAATGTAAGAAATTGCCTGGTACAACGTGGGTTGAGTATGTGTCCTATTTTTGCAGAGCCATGGATGGTTGGGTAAAGGGCAGCAAAGTGGAAAGTTACAAAGCTCTTTATGATTTGTTTGCTTGGGAGCACTTGTCGAATAACTGTTTTCCAGAGCTGCGCCAGCACCTTATTGATAGCAAGATATTTAATCCGAGAAAACTTGCTGAAGAGGCGGACCGCTGGGTCAGTACCAGGGTCCTCAAGGGTCCAGTGGGAGACTTAGCCAAGGGTGGGCAGAAGAGTGGGGGGGACAAGGGTAAACAGAAGTAGTCCCAGAAAGGGCCCCAAAGTAATCCCCAAGGGAACCAAGGGAAGGGTTCCCAGCCTCCCCCCCGGAAGAAACCCGGAGCCCCGACAGGTAAACCTGTTCATAGGGGCCCCATGACCTGCTATGTTTGTAAGCAGGTAGGACATTGTTTTTATGATCCCCAGTGTCCCATGAAGGACTCGAATGCACCACCACGTGCACCCCCCCGTCAGTTGGGGAGTGTAGCCCTGGGAGGGGAGGAGATGGTTGCCCATGGTGGGAGGGGTCCCGCAGAGATGTCCCTGGTCTCACTAGGAGATATGGAAATGGTCCCGCCACCCCCGCTGCCTAGTAACACTAATAAATAAAGGCAGTGGGTGACCATTAATGGCCATAGAGTGGAGGCTCTCAGAGACACCGGAGCGAGTGTGACAGCTGTCAAGTGTCACTTGGTGTCCAGAGAGCAGGTGGTTCCCCACGCATTCTACCCCGTGATAGCTGCCGACAACTCCCAGAAAGAGTGTGAGGTAGCTCAAGTTTCCTTTGAATGGGGGGGAGTTTCAGGTACTCTTCAGGTTGCTGTGAGGCCCGCCATGCCTGTTGATTGTCTCCTGGGCAATGATTTGGAATATTCCCCTTGGGCTAAGGTGGAGCGAGCATCGCATTTGAAAATGTTGGGTGTGCCAGAGTGGGTGTGTGCGACCACTCGATCGATAACAGCGAGTAAGGGTGTTGATGGGGTCCCAGAGCCTGAAACGACGGCCCAGAACCCAGCTGGGAAGAGAAAAGGCAGGAGGCGTGGGAAACCGCCCCCCACCGTTCCCGTGGTCCAGGAGGAGGTAGACCCCGAGGGGGATGCCCTGAAGCCCACAGGGGAACAAGTTGCTGAACTGGGAGACCTGCCCGAGCTGACCCATTGGCAGCAGGATGGTGGTCCCTCCAGGGAAGAATTTTGTGCAGAACAGAAAGTGTGCCCTTCTCTTGTGGGTATGAGGCAGCAGGCCTCAGCCCAGACCGCAGGTGATCAGTCAGGATCGCATTTTGTCTACTGGGAGAACGACCTCCTGTATAGCGAGCCTAAGGCTGCTGAGCCTGGGTCAGCCCGTGTGCTGGTGGTACCCCAGCGCTTCAGAGCCTTCCTACTGGGTTTGGCTCATGACGTTCCGTTAGCTGGACATCTGGGGCAGGACAAGATCTATGACAGGCTTGTCACCCATTTTTATTGGCCTCAGATGAGAAGGGATGTAGACATCCATTGCAAAACTTGTCACACTTGCCAGGCAAGTGGGGAAAGTGGAAGGCAGCAGAAGGCTCCCCTCCTACCTTTTCCAGTTGTCAGTACCCCCTTTGACCGGGTGGGGATTGACATTGTTGGGCCCCTGGACCCCAAGACAGCCCTGGGCAACAGGTTCATCCTGGTCTTGGTGGACCATGCCACACGGTACCCGGAAGCCATCGCTCTCTGAACAGTGACGGCCCCCGTGGTGGGACGGGCACTGATGGGTGTTTTCTCCCGCATGGGGTTCCCCAGAGAGGTGGTGTCAGACCGGGGCACCAACTACATTTCCAATTATATGAAGTCTCTGTGGAAGGAGTGTGGGGTAACCTACAAGTTCACCACTCCTTACCACCCTCAAGGTAATGGGCTGGTTGAGAGATTCAACCGGACCCTTAAAGGCATGATCATGGGTCTTGAAGAACCAATGAGGCGTAAATGGGACGTCCTCTTGCCATGCCTGCTGTTTGCTTACCGAGAGGTGCTGCAGAAGTCTCTAGGGTTCAGCCCCTTCGAGCTTTTGTACGGGCACCCGGTAAGAGGACCTTTGAGTCTGGTCAAAGAAGGCTGGGAGCAATCTCCCAGGAAACCTCCCCTGGATGTATACAGTTACATGCTGGCCTTTAGGAACCAGACTCGGCGCTTCAGAGATCTTGCTCAGGCAAATCTGGAGGCCAGCCAGGAAGAGATGAAGTGGTGGTACGACCGGAATGCCACTCTGGTCGAACTTCAGCCTGGTCAAGAGGTTTGGGTCATGTCCCCTGTGGAACCTTGTGCGCTCAAGGACAGGTGGACTGGACCGTTTAAGGTTGTGGAGAAGAAGAGCGATGTCACCTACTTGGTGGACTTGAAATCTCCCAGGAACCCCTTGAGGGTCCTGCATGTCAACCGGTTAAAGCCCCACTTAGAAAGGTCCGAAGTGGGCATGCTCCTCGCTACAGATGCTGGAATGGAAGACGAGAGCGAGCCTCTTCCTGACCTCCTGTACGCAAAAGAGCAAGACGGGTCAGTGGATGGTGTTGTCCTCTCTGACACACTGACCCTTGAACAGCAGCAAGATTGTCACCAATTGTTGGGACAATTTCCTGATCTGTTCTCCTTGATCCCTGGTGTCACTCACTGGTGTGTCCATGACGTCGACACCGGGGATAGCCCTCCTGTGAAGCACAAGGCTTACAGGGTGACTGACAAGGTCCAAGCTTACATTAAGGAGGAGGTCTCCAAAATGTTTGCCTTAGGGGTGGTTGAGTCCTCTAGCAGTCCTTGGGCCAGCCCAGTGGTCTTGGTCCCGAAGGCTGCAGCGCCTGGTGCTTCATCCGAACTACGGTTCTGCGTGGATTACCGAGGACTCAATTCAGTCACGAAGACTGACGCGCACCCCATCCCCAGAGCTGATGAGCTCATAGATCGGTTGGGAGCTGCCCGGTACCTTAGTACGTTTGATCTGATGTCTGGGTACTGGCAGATCGCCTTGACTGATGGGGCAAAGGAGAGGTCCGCATTCTCCACAGCAGATGGGTTTTACCAGTTCCGGGTTATGCCCTTTGGGATGAAGAATGCCCCTGCCACCTTCCAGAGGTTGGTCAACCAGGTCTTGGCTGGACTGGAGGATTTCAGTGCCGTCTACCTGGACGACATCGCAGTGTTCAGCGCCAGTTGGGAGGAACACTTGCGCCACCTCCAGGGAGTGTTGTTGGCCCTGCGCAAAGCAGGCCTCACAATCAAAGCCAGTAAGTGCCAGATTGGGCAGGGTTCCTTGGTGTACTTGGGGCACCAAGTAGGGAGCGGCAAGGTGGCCCCCCTGCAACCCAAGATAGATACCATCCTGGCTTGGGCACCGCCCAAAACCCAAACGCAGGTGAGAGCCTTCTTAGGACTCACGGGTTACTACAGGAGGTTCGTCAAGGATTACAGTAACATTGTGCACCCCTTGACGTCGCTGACTTCCAGGAAGCAGCCGCGAAATGTGATTTGGACTGACGCCTGTCAAACGGCCTTCGACACCCTGAAAACTGCAATGTGTACAGCACCCATACTCCACGCACCCGACTTTTCTAAAGAATTTGTTGTCCAGACGGACGCTTCAGATTATGGCGTGGTGCTGTTCTAGCTCAGGTGAATGAAGAGGGCCGAGACTTACCCGTAGACTTCATCAGTAGGAGGTTACTTCCCAGGGAAAAGAGGTGGAGTGCGATAGAGTGAGAAGCGTTTGCTGTGGTCTGGGCGCTGAAGAAGCTAAGACCCTACCTGTTTGGGACTCACTTCCGGGTTCAGACAGACCGCAGGCCCCTCAGATGGTTGATGCAGATGAGGGGTGAGAATCCGAAACTGTTGAGGTGGTCCATTGCCCTACAGGGGATGGACTTTACGGTGGAACACCGCCCTGGTACAGATCACGCCAATGCTGATGGTCTGTCCAGATTTTTCCGCCTTAGTGATGAGGACTCCCTAGGTTAAGGGTAGTTCTCCCCACATTTCAGCTGGAGGGGACACGTGTTAGACCTGACATCATTGGCTTGAGTCTCTCCTCCATTTTTATCTGTTTGCCTCCTATGTTTACGATGTTTTGCCGGTATATCGCTCTGGGCGCTGTGCCACTGCTGATCAGTGCCGCGGTGCAAGTGCTCCCTATGTTAAATTACTGTATTGATTGAATTCCATGTTTGGCTTATTTGGTTTACTGTCAGTCCCTAGTCTAGTGCACGCGGAGTGCCGGGGCTTGTAAATACAAATGCCGCTAATGGGCTTGCAGCACGTGTTGTGCCACCCACACGAGCGGCCTAGTAAAAGTATGTCTACAGGTCTGTCATTGCAAGACCTACGTGCAGTCTCGTACTGTCACGCGGGCTGCACAAGTACGCCTACTTGCCAGTCCTCCAAATCTTCCCTTAACTTCATATTAGTCACCCCTATGGTAGGCCCGAGGGCAGGGTGCATTGTAAGTATAAGGTAGGACAAGCCTGACGAGGTTGGCATGTCCTAATAGTGAACTACAGCCATGTTCGTACTTCACTATCGTAAGGTCGCCTGCTCTTCATTAGTTAGAATGGGCTGCCGGGATTATTAATGATATGATCCTAGCTGGCTCGGGGAGCATGGTGCAATGTCGAGTTTGGTATCCCTGAACTCGGGGTTTGATAACGCATCCGTTTGGGTGGATGGTTTTTGGACTCTGGGTGTGAAAATAGCACTTTTAGAAGTGACTATTTTCTTGTCTAACTATTTCTGGTTTCTGCGGGTTGGGTGTGTGTGTGACAGGGGCTGGGTGGCTCCAGAGTTCTGAATGAGTCAGTATGGGGTGAGTGGTGCATTTGCCTTGAGAGTAGGGGAAGAGTAGCTCTTGATAGCTGGCCCTGCCCGATACAATGCTGGCTCCACCTCCTGCCAAGCGACGGATAGCTCTGCTCCTGCCAGTGACAATACTGGCTCCACCTCCTGCTGGGCGTCTGAGGACCCGGCCCTGCGCCGTGAATCGGCCAGGTGTCACCACCTGGCTACACCCACCACAGACCCGGAATGAGGGGGAGTTCCCCTGCATGGACAAAGGGATCAAAGCCGAAAAGGGGTATAAGAGAAGGACCCCTGAACCAAGACTTTAGATCAATTCTGACAAGGAACCCTGAACCAAGGACAAGAAGCCTGCTGATCCAAGGACTTGCCTACCCCTTCTGCCAGAGTGCTGTTTGCTGGGGGGAATCCTGCAGTCGCTTCTTTATTTTTGCCAAGGAACCAGGAGAGAGGAACTGAGTGTGTACTCTCGAACTTTGCCAGGGAAATCTCCAAGGGCTGGAAGAGTGCCAGCCTCCTGTTGAAGTCACAGGGCTAAAAGACTTCACCGTTTGCTGAAAGTGCTTGTCGCTGGAATCTGAGAATCCAGCACCTCTGAAAGAATCCAACAATCTCAACGCCGATGGACGACGCCGAATCCAGCTCGACATCGTGAGTAACGGCTCCAGTGTCCCGCTTCCTCGACGCCGGCCGCCGGGCCCGATCGACGCCAGTAGCAACGCCAGTGAGTAGTGAGTTCGGCTCCAGCTCCAAGTGACCTCGTGTCTGCACCGCCGCTGATCGCATCGACTTCGAGCCCTCTTGACGCCGCGAGCGCTGCTCACTCTTGCAACATCATCATCGACATCGACGACTACTGAGGCCTGATCAACACCGAAGACGCGACGCCGGATTGCTCGACGCCGCTGATCATCGTGTACTTCATTTTCCTAAGGTACTGTGTTGTTGGGGGTCTGTGTGACTCCGGGCTCGACGTAGCGCTCCTCGCGGTTGACGCCGAAACTGTGGATTAACTTTGCCTCGACGTTGTGTGACTCCCGTGTGGGTTACATTGTTGCCAAGAACTGTGATTTAAAGAAGAAGAGTTGCTTTTGTTACTAAAGACTTTGTGCTAAGAAGAAACTACGTTTGAACTATTATTTTTCCTTCCAAGAGTATTTATTAAGATTTTGGTATATTTTTGTCGTTATCTGGTCTTGTGCTAAGCCTTATATAAACATTCGTATTTTTATAATACTACTGTGTCATGTCCATTTGTAGTGTCTTCACTTTATTACTGTATGTGGTCGTAAATGCTTAACGCACTGCCTCTTAGATAAGCCTATCTGCTTTGCCAAGCTACCGAGGGGGTGAGCCAGGGTTATATAAGTGTGTGATCTCCTTGCCCTGACTAGAGGAGGTGAGTCCCTATTTGTCAGAAGTGTATACCTCTGCCAACTAGAGACCGCTGAGTCTAACAATAGCCATAACGCTGCAGACACAAAACCTTGGAGCCCATCAGGTGAGTTTCATGCAGCAACAGGACATGTGCACCAACCCTCTTGGCCTGGCGCAGCACCGCTCCCTGTTTAATCTTATAAAGGACCCCCGAACATTCCAGCTGACAACACAAAGTGTACCCAAGGGTCCTGATGCCATCAGCCGTTCACTAGCCATCTAAAACACACAAACCCTCCCCCCTATTTTGCAGACCCAATGAAGAGGAAACCCTCCAGCAGGAACCCAGTTTGGATGCACATTTCAACCCCACAACAAAACCACCCCAACCCCCCACAAACCCCCCACCCCATACCTCAAAGAACTCTGAAGTATCTGTCGCGGTAAGACGGGGACCAAGCCTCTAACAGGGGGACCCGGGCCTGTCCCACCAATGGATCCCTAACTTACCACCCATTACAGTCCCACTTGCTGCCTACGGGTGTAGAGTCAGTAGGGTAGAAGTCCACCTCAGAGCTCCCTCAGACATTTTGGATCAGGTGCCCCACAAGGTCCAATCAGGAGGCCCCCTCTGTCTGGTGACTGCCCGCCGGGGAGGATGTGCCAGTGTCCTGCGGCTGTGATCCGTCGTCTCCCACCAGCGCCGGACTGCAGGACAGCGACCGCCTCTGGGAATGAGATCATCGGGTGCTGCGCCTACGTGGCCTTTGTGAGCCTTTCGGCATCCATTCACTCAATGAGGAGTCCGAGTGTATACCCGGTGACGTGTGAGGTCTTACTCATACTGTTTCATCCGTCCACTTGAAGACGTCCTCCGGAGAATCGAAGAACATGGTGCAGGACTGGAACACCACACGAAGGCGCGCCGGGAAGAGCAGGGCTTCTTGCAATTTTAGCTCCCGCAGCCGGGCCTTGGCCGCCTGGAAGGACTTGCCCTGCTGTTGCACCATGTGCGTGTAGTCGGGGAACACCATGATGCAATGGTTGCCATATAGCAGGGTTTCCTTGGCCAGGGTCTGCTTCAAGATCGTGTCCCGGTCTAGATAGTTCAGGAGCTTCGCAATAACTGGGCGAGGTCGGGTTCCCACCGGTGGTTTCTGAGTGAGCGCCCTGTGCGCCCGCTCGATCACGAAGCAGCGGGACACGGCATCCGGGGGGAGCCAGCCCTCCAACCACTGTGTGAGGAACCGCTCCATATTATAAGACTCACATCCCTCCAGAAAGCCCACAAAGCGCAGATTATTGCACCTGGCCCTCCCTTCGGCGTCTTCGACCCGCAGCGCCAGGCCCCTCTGGGTACTCTCCAGCTTCGCCTCTTTCTGTTTGAGGATAGTGACATCGTCCTCAACTCCCGACACTCGCGCCTCCACCTCTGTAATGCAGGACACTGCATTGTGCAAGTCCTGCCGCAGCAGCATCACGTCCGACCCAACCGCACCAATCTTGGCGTCCAACATGTCCCGCAATTGGGTGATCGCCGCCAGTAATGCTGCATTGTCTGGTGAGGTCCCTTGTGTAGAGCCAGCCGTTCCGCCCGCCGTCCTGGGGCCTGTGAATTTATCAATGGGCCCATGCGTGGTCGGGCCACTGCCTCCTTTGCCCCTTGTCATGTTCAGTGCCCACCGGCTCCCCGCCGGGGCCCACTGGAGGCGGATCAGCAACTCGCACACCTGACTTCCACGAATCAGGCCCTCCGCCGGTCACTGCCCTCCCCCACGCCAATGGCCGGTACCCTCCACTATGGGGTATCAGAGTGTGTCACCACCAACCAGTAGGCGCCGTCGTCTAGCGGGGGATGGGAAGGCCACACCACCAATGCCACCACCACGGTCTCTTCTCCGGGCCAGCCTGCTGCCTATCTGCCGTGCTTGCCCCTCCTAGGGTCTGATGCCCCAACAGCGCCGCCAGTCATTCATGCATGGAGGTGGAGAGGGGGCACCGTCAGTTCTCCACTCCTGGGCCCCGGTGCTACCCCAAACTGCTCCCCGAGGATATGGGGCCGGCCAACAGCCTTGGCGGTGCCTGCCACCCGCAGTGCGCCGGTGTGGCCCGACCCAGCCACCGAGCACCAACCTGTCCTGCAGCTGCACCGGCCGTGGGCCGCTCTCCGCTCGTTGTCTCCTGGCCCCCTCCCCTGCTTCACTGTGTGCGCCGGGTGGCCCCGGCCCTCCAGACCTCCGCTGCCGCCGACACCTCCACTAGGCCAGTCCTGGCCCCACTCAGCGGACCGGGCACTACTTCTCCAAAGCCCCACTCGGGGGCGGCCGACCAGGAGTCCGGGCCGCTCTGCCCTCGGCAGAGACTCAGTGCCACCCAGCCACAGCCTCCGACTGACCGCCGCCACCCGTCTTCAGGCCGCCGCCTGCCGCTCTCACCTGGGTCACTTTTACGGGACCTCCTGGCTGCACACGCGGCAACCAGGCCGCAGTCCCGGTGGCTGTCGCGCCGGCTCACAGCAGCGCCGGTCGCCCGAATCGGGAACAGATCGTCGCCTCCGTGGTCAGCGGACAAGACGCTCCCTCCAGGACCTAATTGTCGCCCGAGGGAGCCAGGATAGTTGAAGGATCTTCTAAGGGCTAGACGGAGCTCTTCCGCACATGTCCGCCATGTCGGCTCGGTAAGACAAGCCCCCATGTGCTTGGGTTTTGACGCAGAGATTAGATAGAAACGTGGTTCTGTCACAATGATTAGAGGAGTGGATGGAGAGTGACACTTTGATTGCTGGATTGCATGGGTAGTATTTGTGTAATTGCAGGAGTGAAGCAGTATTGTGAAGGGGTTATGAGACTGCATAGATTGTGCACATTTGATTGTAGCACTGCATGTGTTAATGCCTGAGTCATTGTAGAAGTACATGGACAGTGATTGGATAGTTAGAGTACTGCAACTTCACATCAGGGTGAGTTTATTCTTTTCCCAATGAATCTTCGCGAATTTTTCAAAACTCGTGGGGCGCGCCATTCAGCTCCTATCTTGAAAGTTTTGGGGGGATTTGGCAAGCGGGGGCAGAGAAAAAAGGCGGGTCTCAAAAAGTGTTTTTTTCCATGTTATTTCCTATAGGAAACTTTAGACACGGCTACAACCCGAACTGCTGAACAGAACTACACCAATTTTTCAAAAAGGTAGTCCTTGGTTCAGAAAGCACTCTTTTCCTTAAATGGTATAAATCCATTCAGTAGTTTCTGAGAAAATCAAAAAAATCAAAATATCAATATATAGAGGCACAGAGGATCCATGCACCCTGCATTGATGGATAGTAGTTTACTAAATAGCTGGTTAGAGGTTTATATATATATATATATATATATATATATATATATATATATATATATAGTGCAGAGCTGAATGTAGTATTTGTCTGATAGTGTTTGGATTACTTAATCTTACCTTGACAGTAGTAGATATCAGAAATTGCTAAACATTTGTTTCAGTTGTTGTTTATAATTAAAAAAAAATTACATTTCGTACTTTAGAATTAGGATCTGCGAAAGAGAAGAAAAAATACAGTTATAATATATAATAATTTATTTTTTACAACACAGCATCATTTTAGCATTATATAAATCATTTTGTTTGCCTTTTTTGCTGTTCTCAGAATATATTGAATTTCACTAAAGATAGTGATTTCAATGTTACTCATCACATAACAGCAGGCAAACAAAAATAATCAATAAGATTGTTTCAAAAAACCCAAATCTGTGTCAAAAATATTTTCAATATAGTCAACTATCCTTGCATATTCCATAAAAACAATATCCTTATAATTTCCATATACTCTAAATGATGTTCTTTAAAAATATATGCTGTGAGAATATCCAAGAAAAAGTTCTTAATGCATATTAACACCTTTCCTCTAGCCCAAATGATATTCCTGAAATCATTTATACTGAAATTGTCCAATAGTAATCTTATTAATACATTTTAAAATATTCACAACAGGCTTAATTATGTTCTTAGAACTTTGGCTTTAAAAATATTAGGTAGGAATTTTGTAATTCATAAGGTAAACGATGTCTAAAAACCAAATGAGCATCATTACAATATGTCCATCCTTTATTGCATTTGAAATAGACAGTGTAATGTCCAGATATTGTTGAAGGACCATAGTGGAAAATAATTGCTACTGCTACAAATGTTCTTCCTGATATTGATAGTGGACTTGCTACAAAATGTTTAATTAAAGTTTCTAATTTTCTCCCATCAGCTGTACAATGTTGTATCATTAAAATTATATATTGTCAAAATCTTTGTTCAAATAATGTTGATTACATTTCTGATTTGCATTGGCTACACTCCATGTTTTGATTTGCTGCTTTGACTAGTTTGTTGAAAGATACTGTTTTACAGTCTAGTATTGTCAAACATGAATCTTTCAGTGTCTATGTTAGTGGTGGAACTAAATGCACAATTTTCACATTCATGTTTCCATTTATAACTAACTCCAAAAAGATTTTCAATTTCTATTCCTTCATTTACCAATACTGCAAGCATAAACATTAGAAATTCCTGAGCATCTTGTTGGACATTCTGTGTAAATTGTGTAGAACCAGGACATATATCCAGAAGATACCTAATATCAGAAACACTTTGCATTTTACTTTTGTCGGTTCTCAATTTTTCATAAATACAATGCAGCAATGAACAACATCTTTTTTGCCGATTTTCCATAATTTGCTGTTGCAGACTTTTTAGGAGAAAAAAACATTTACCACTACATTAGCATAGCAGTTGATACCTGAACTATTTTCTAACTGATACCTGACAATCTCTTCAATAGTGTCCTTTTTCTTTTTGCTTGCAATCTCAACATTATCTTTATTTTTTCCTTCTCTTTAACTTCACTACAGATATTCTCATAGCTTCTTTTTCGACCTACTACACACTTTTCATATACAGGATATTCACCTAAATTAGGAGCATACAATCTTCTTAACCGATTACACTCTCTTACACAATTTGCACCTGCACTAATCTTTCTCTCATCAAAATCAATCAAATACAATCCTGATAAAGTTCTAACTCTGGACAAAGCAACAAATGCCATACCCTCTTTAAATACGGTCCTTCCAATGTTTACCAAAGCATTGTCTACACTTAAACCTTGAGATTTATGAATAGTCACTGAATATGCAAGCGAAAGAGGAAACTGTTTTCTACAAACATACAAATCTTTAACTAGTAAAAAAACGAACTGAACAACAACCAATTCGTTGTACTTCTTCAATGTGATCATATTTGATTTTCAAAAATTCAGTTCCATCTCTATTTTGATAATTAACTAAATTAACAATTTTACCCATTGCTCCATTTACTAAACCTTTTTTCACATCCAAATTAAGCGTTAAATTACGCGACACTTTACACATAGATATAAATTCTGTTCCAAACCAGCAGTTTTAGAAATAGTTTTCTCTAGAGAATCCAATTTTGTTTTTAATTTTTCTGTCAGAATAATAGAGATTCCTTCATGCTCTATTTTACCAATGGCTTCCATTTTTTATTATTTGTTCATTTTCCAGCTTTAAAAGCTCTTCATTGAATATAGAACACTTGCGCAGTGTTGGCATTAAGCAGATTATAGATTTATTTTCTGCAATTTTTTTATATATTTTTTCAGGAACTATATATTCATTTGGAAACAAGTGTGTAAGTAGTCAACTTTGCAAAGCTTGTTTACCATGTTCGGTCAATACTTCAATTCTTATAAATTGAAGATAGTTCGATAATCAACATCAATTGCCTGTGGCATAATTTTTATGAGTTTTTTGTATTCAAAAGATGACCAAATGTTGATGTTTCCAACACTTCCCACAGACTTTCTGGTGTCTTCATGCACAAGTGTTTTAAATAATGGATGTCCTTTTATGGGAGTGAGTTGCAGTAGATCACCAAAAACGATCACATGTTTTCCTCCAAATAGGAAATTGTATTCTGTTTTTAGAATTTGCTGCATTCTTAAATGCACAAAGGCAAGCATTAAGTTTGAGACCATGCTCACCTCATCAATAATCAGAAGTTTCATTTTCTTTAGCACTCTTGAAACTTCATAACAAGCTTCTCTAGATAGCTTGTGAAATTCCAATTTGTTTTCATGCTCTACTGGTAACATTAGTAAACAATGTAATGTAATTCCTTTATGTTGTGTTCTGCCAATCCAGTTGGAGCCGTTACAACACAAGACAAAAGTGAGCCAGTTGTTTTTTGTAGATAATTAAGAAACTTTTTCCTGTACCAGCTTGACCACTGATGTACATTCGGATAGGTTGAAATGATGTGCACGTGTATTCTTTCTTTTCATGAAGAAAACCATGGTCGATCTGTTGTCTCACTTGCTGATAAATTTCTTTCTGTTCAACATTTAGTTGTTCTTCCAAGTTTCCTAAGTCCACAATATCTTCTTGAGCTTGATGCATTGCTGTTTTCACTTCACTCATGGCGATTGCTGCTTAATTTTCAGGAATTGGTTGTCCTAGTGGATCTTTACTCAGTGGAGCGGAACTTTGACTGTCATGAGAATTGTCTCTAGCAATTTCAGCTGCAATAGTAGCTTCTTGATCAATTTCTTCATTCAACATTTTGAGATAATTTGCAAAAACTGTGTATTCAATGCTATCTTTACATGCATTGAAAGAATCTTCATAGCACTGAAAATCTCCAAGTAATTCCAATTCTGTACGCCAAGGCTTGAAGAGTTGCAAAAGTGCTAAATAGTAAAATTCTCTTCTATCAGGAGTCTCACAAGTCAGATTTATGTGATTAATCAGACTTCCTTTGCTTTGTTTCACCAAACATCCTTCTGAACCAATCACTGCATATTTTCCTTCATTTATGTTTTCTGTAGTATTTCCCTGAAAAGTGTAATATTGCAGCACTTCATAGAGACTTATATTTTCAAGATGACAACTACTATTTGGATAGTATGTGTCCAACATGTTTGCTTTGACAATATCTGTACTTTCTGGTTCATTTACTGCTAAATATTCGATTTCTTGTATAGATTTAAGTACTCGATTTTGCTTTGTAGCAAGACCTAGATTCACCCAAATGATTCTTCTAGACTTTGAGTATAAGCTTACAGATGATAACCAATCTGAGCATTTGTATGCTCCAATCTCTCAATGGGATAACATCTTCAAACTAAAACTATACAATGTCTTACTAAGACTCTTCTCGTGGGAAATTTCTTTATGTAAGATGTCACATACCGGGCAACAGCAATGGAATTATTTTCAAAATATTGTATATCCATATTAGCATTTCACATTGAGAGAATAACTGGCTCATAATCATTGATATACTTTGATTCTTCACTTTTTCTCAAATGTTACGTATTTTTGGGAGATTTTCTAGTGATGGTATGTCTCTTAGCTGACATGAAACTGTTTGCTCTTGCTTTGGATATTACTGGACGTTGAAATCCAAAACAACATTTGGTATAAAACTTTTCCTTGGACTTGTACTTTCGTCTACAGTATTTGCCACTTCGATGACTTTGGAATCGTAACACTTGTTGCCTTAAGGTATTTTCTTCTGTTCTTTTTGTATAGCACATGTGAAATAATCTTCAATAAAAGATAAAAGTGTCATCCGAATCAGTTCAAAATGTGTGTGCATCTTTGATCCATGATAACACATGTATATATGGAGCTCCTCAAGCTTGATATCCTTTTCTACAAAAGAAATCAACAATTTTTCCAAAAGGAGGATTCCTTTTTATTGCAGATAAAAGACATCATAGCTTCAAACCTATGATTAAAATATCTGCATACACTTACAGGATCCAAAGATCACAATTCTCCAGGTGTCTTGTATTCAATATTTTTTGTATTTGAAGTTGCTTCTCAAAGAAATTCAAGTAACTCATCCCAAGCGTATTCAGCACAGCTTAGGGTAACACACCATGTAGGAGTTCCTAAGTTCCTTAGCATGCATTTAAGTTCTCCATGACGACGATACCAATACTCATTAGTACCACAATGACATGCCATCAAATTAATCAGTTGAGATTCTAAATGATCGTCTCTCTGATGTACCCTATCCATAAATTCCTTTGCAGAAACATTTTGAGGATGTACTCCTGTTTTTAATATGTGGTTGACTGCATATGAAAGCCCAGACAAGTCACTCTCAAACAAAAGATGAACTATATATGGGTTATATTGTCGAAATATTGAAACTTCTGCATACAATCTTTTATTTTAATTTTATTTTTTTATCCTCATTCTGCAATAGTATGTATACGTAGTTTTCAAGGACCCGCTTCTCTGTTTTCTGTTCCTTCACTGCCCCTTTCATTAATCCGAAGATTAAATATGAGTTCGGGGAGTCTCCCTGTATACGTATTCAGAGGGAGGTCCCCTTATTTCCATAACCATATTCAATAAATCTTTCCATCCTGGGGGAGTTGACCAACCTGGTCACTCACACAAGCACTTTGCCTGTTTATTTATTGCCATCGCATAATCATTGGATATAGCCCTTTGAGTGTTTTAAAAAGTATGAATCAGCATTTAGGGGCCGATTAGGATGACGGACGGATCGCCACCGCCATGCAGGCGGTCGTGATCCGTCCGCCATCCGTGCCCCTCCGCTCTCAATTTTTCCCCCACCATATTACAATAGCGGAGGGACTGCTGCGGTCAGAAACTCCGTCCGCCGGTTTTCCGCCATGGTCTGCTTGAGACCGTGGCGGAAAAGCTCTAATGTGGTGGCGGTGTCTTTCAGACACCGCCAGCCATATTAGGATGGGCTGTGGGGTATGGGTATGCCTTTCCGTGGCGGCAATGCCGCCACGGAAAGGCATACGATATTTGCTTTGGGGGCCCGTTGTGGGCCCCCAGGGTGAAGGGGGGTGGGGGGTGCACATGGGGGGTACCTATGGTACCACCCTGCGTTTCCAAGTACAACATGGCAGGCACCGCGCGTTGCCTGTCATGTTGTGCTTTGAAATGCACAGCATGCATTTTTAGCATTGCGGTGGCCGGTGCTTTAAGCACCGTCCGCCACAATGTTAAAAATGCGGGATGCACCCGCCACTGTGGCGGGTGCATCCTAATTGGGGGCACGGTTCCTCCGCCCTTGTGGCGGACGGTACCAGCCCCAGACAAAGTCCGTCCGCCATCCTAATCGACCCCTTAGTTAGCAAACAGGGGATCCTCCCATATTTCCCAGAAGTTATACTTCCAGCTGGGTTTCCCTTCTTTGTCCATCTTATTTACTCTTTTTACTGAGGCTACCCATTCTAAGTGTGTGGGGGGTGCCGATCTTATCCACTTAATACAGAGTTCCCTTCATGCCAGCAAGATTAACATAAACAGAAGATTCTCTTCTTTTTTTGTTGAGTTAATTGAACCACCCTGTCTAGTAACCCAAAAAATAACCAGATCCATACTTACATTTGTTGATCTTCTTAGCACTATGTCTAGGATCTTACCCACTTCCTGCCAGAAAACGTCGAGCTGGGGGCACTGCCTAAACATATGTACATCGTCTGCTTTCTCCAAACCACATTTGGCGCCGCTCTTTGCATTTGACCCACCGAATGTAGACAGCCTCTTCGGGGTCCAGTAGGCTCTATGGGTGGTAAATAGATGATTTCTCCTTAAAGCAGCAGATTTCACAATTGACCAGCATTTGCTCATAGATACTTGCCACAAATTCTGGATATCCAGCGAAGGCAGTTCTTTCCTCTGGAATCAGGAAATTCTCCTCCCCTGCTAGAATTAGGGCCCAATACCAGCAAAATATTTCTTTCTTCTTAGGAGTGTTCTTTATCATGATTGTTTCTAAGGTATTATTTCCACTTTTTTTCTCCTTCAAAGTTTTTGCCCAACTGGAGAGCTGGAAATATTTAAATGTTGCATTGGACGCATTCGTCTTTATCGTCAGAGTTTCCCAGTCCACTATGATGTTTTCAATCATTAGATGTCCCCATTCCTGGATGCCTGCTGTTTTCGAAGGGGTTGCCAATTTATCTTTGAGGCATTCAGGGGTTCCGGTTGAGTCCAATATTGGTGCAAACTCGCTATAGTATGGTATATTTAGGGTGCTTCTTAATTGATACCATAGGTTTGCTGCTGATTTAAGAATCTTTAGTTTCACCTTTTTAAAGTATTTTGGGTGGCCAAATTTGTACAAGAAATGTCCAATCTTTCCAGCCATTGCTTGTAGGTATTCTGGATACTGGTCATAGTTTTTCAACAGGATCCTCATATGTTTAAATTGGAAGGCCCTATAATATTCCAGTAGATCTGGACTTGCGATTCCTCCTTGTGCTTTTCCTCTCCTTAATTTCCCCCAGGCTATTCGTGTGCTTTTTGCTGACCAAATAAAACTTGCAAGTTCCCCTTGTATTTTTTTCAGGGTTTCCCTTTTAAATTCTAATGGGATTGCACTAAAGATAAACGTGAATTTGGGTAGGATAGACATTTTAATTATGTTGGATTTTCCGAGAATGGTCAGGGGAAGACCTCCCCAGGCTTTTAACAATTTTCTGACTTCCACCGTAATCCTTTCAAGGTTTGTCCCAGTCATTTTATCCAAGTCTTTAATCAGGTCTATTCCCAGATACCTAATTCTCTCCCTGGTGTGGTTATTGTTTATCTGGGTGTTCCAACTCATAATTTCCGTTTTAGCCTGGTTGGTTTGGTAGCCAGATACCCTCCCAAATTTTGCCAAAGTTTCTTCTATTGAGTTGATAGATCCTTCATAGTTGTTAGTAAAAATCATTAGGTCGTCTGCGTAGAGAGCTATCTTTTTTACCCATCCTTGATGCCTAAAAGGAGTTATGTCGGGGTAAATTCTGAGACTGTTTGCCAAAGGCTCAATATGTAAATTGAAAAGAAGTGGGGATAGGAGATACCCCTGCCTTGTCCCTCTCTTTATCTCGATGTTTTCTGTCAGACTCCCATTGATTAAGACGTTGGCTTTAGGGGCTCTATACAGTTCCTTGACCATTCCCTGGAACTTGTCTCCTAAATTATATTTATTTAATGCCTCATTCAGGAATTCCAAGTTCACTCTGTCAAAGGCTTTATCTGCGTCCAGGGTAATTATAGTCAAGGGAGCTTTTCCAGTCACTGCTATATCTATGGCCCAATGAGCTCATGTGTTAGGTCGTGCAATTGCCTAACCTTCACAAACCCTTTCTGGCCTTCCTTTATCAGGTTTCCTGCTATTTTCCCTTGCCTTTTTGCCAAAATTTGTGTACATTTTTTTTTTTTGTTTAATAAATTTTTATTGAAAATGTTTGCAAGTGAAACAGAATACATGCCATAAAATGGAAACATATGAACTAAAATAGAGAAATACTATCAGGCATAATATCATGTGATGAAATACAGCAAAACGGGAGACGCAGAGGAAGGGGAAGGATAGGATAGAAGGAAAGAAAGGAAGAAGAAAAGAAAGAAAAGGAAGAAAAGAAAGGAAAAAAGAGAAAGGAAAGAGAAGAGAAGATGAAAAGGTAGATAATACTCAGTGGGATATAGTAGTAGAGGAAAGATAGGAAACAAAAGGGAGCCAAAGAAGATCAGATTTTATTTTTTGAGAAATGGAGGAAGAAGATACAGTGGCAATTCTATGTTCATCACAAATAAAATTCCACCAAATTGAGAAAGATAGTTTAGAATTATCTTTCCATGACGATAGAATAACCTTAAGAGCTAGAGCAATAAAAAGGTCAAAGAACTTAGATGCAGATGAGTTTATATCAATATCAGGTGAAAGGGAACCTAGAAAGACATGCATAAAAGATACAGCATTGTTAAACTTAAAAATTGACATGCAAACTTTCCAAACAGAATTCCAAAAGGAATAAACCGTAGGACATTCATATAGCAAATGGATTAACGTTCCTGGAGCATTAGAACAAGACCAACATAAGGAAGAAGAAGTAGGAGAAAATTTACAAATGCTAACAGGAGTAATAACCGCTCTACAATATACAAAATATAGAGATTGAGTCACACGGGCAGCTGCAGATACTTTAAATAACTTAGCCCAAAGTTTCTCCCATAGATCAATGGAAAAATAGACAGATAAATCATTTTCCCAAGTAAGTTCAACAGGAGATTTAGGACGGGGTTGAGCAGTAGACAGCAATATGTTATAAACAAGAGCAGCTTTAGGAGTGTGGGTAGAGAACAAAGGATATAAGGAGGATGGAGGGGTCACAACAGGGAATTCAGTTGGAAGTGTAAAAGTAGCTGAGTGTGATTGAATAACAGTGACAATAATAGTGTATTCGCCTAAAAGAGTATCGGGAAGCTGGTAACTCAGTTGTAAATCTTGGAAGGGAACAATATTAATTTCTTCTCTGTTCACACCAAACTTTCTGCATATGCGGATGATATCTTGGTTTACATGTCTAACCCTGTTGCATCGTTGCCACATTTTATGACTGAAGTCCACCTTTACTCCTGTATCTCTGGCTATAAAATAAATTTATCAAAAACTGAAGTCCTGCCCTTAAACCCTGATTGCTCACAATACATGTTTAGTGATACTGCATTTACCTGGTGTCCCACCAAAATTAAATATTTAGGTATTTGGTTTTCTGCTTCCCTTATGGATACCCTCAAATATACCTTCAATAATTTGACCCAGAAACTACAAGCTATACTCCTCCTGTGGTCCCCGCTTTTTCTTTCCTGGTGGGGCAGGCTAGATACTATTAAAATGATGGTTACTCCCCATGTGTTATATACAGTCTCCATGCTTCCCTTCAAAATTCCTATTATATATTTCTCCTGTATAAATTCTATTTGTATAAAATTCCTCTGGAATAATAAACACCCTCGTATTGGCTTACTCAAACTTACTCGTCCAAAGACTGAAGGAGGTGTCGGTTTCCCTTTTTTTAAATCCTACCATTCCGCTTTTCTACTTAAACAATCGTTTTCCTTAGCTTATGATTTTCAAAACATACCAGTCCCCAAATGGGTTCTTTTTGAACGTTCGCTTTTGAAGGATTTCCCTTTTAAACATGTTGCTTTTATGTCCAACTGTTCCTTTATATCTCAATACCCCATTTTGAAATATTCGCAAACTCTTATCTCTAGTACTTTTTCTAAGGATGTAAACCCCTTGCAATGTTTTTTATCTTCCATTGTTTGGTATAATCAATTTCTCAAATATAAGGGTAAATCGTTTTACTACAAGTATTGGAAGGAGAAGAATGTATTATTTGTATTTCAATTCCTTCATAATTTCAATATTGTTCCCTTCCAAGATTTACAACTGTGTAAAAATTGTATAATCGCAGTTGAGTAAGCTAATAGGACTTGTTAACTTTGGGAGTTCCTGTTCTTTGAGGTACTCTTTAAGTGGCTCGCATGTTGGATTTGTATCCTCTGTGTATAATTCTGTAAAGAAATCTACAAATTCTTTCATTATTACCGAGTCTTCTGAGCTTGGTTCTGTAGCACCTGAGACAGAATATTAACTATCTTGTTTCTACTAGAGTCAGTCTTCATTTTTCATGCCAGCAACTTACTGCACCCTTCCCCGTACTCATAGTGAGATAATTTACTTGCTTCCCATCTCTCTCTCACCTTACTCTCTAGTACTCCTGTTCATGTTTCCTTTTGTTTCATCCTATCTACTTCTAGTGTCCTTTTTTTATCAATGTCATCTTCAGCTTCCATTTGTGAATCCAAAGTATTATTAGAGTTTTCTAGATTCCCTATCTCTTGTTTTGTTGTTTTTGTTTTGTGTGAGGCCAGGTTACGTATTTTCCCCCCTAATTACTGCCTTGTATGCATCCCAAGTAACTTGTGTATACAATCTTGTGGTCCAATATTCAGATGCAGGAATCTGCACTGATCGATCATCATATCGACCACCTTTTCCAGTGGGGAATAGCTGCGGAAAACAACGAGCTTCCAAACTTTTCTCCCATACACTCATGGGAGTCCTGTTCGCGGTCTTCATTTGGAATAAACCTATAGTATTCTCCATCACTTCTTTTGAATGAAGTGGATATACTCTATAATGTTCATAAATGTCTTCACTTTTGGACACATCCACTTTTTCAATTTGACCACTTGACGTTTCGCTATCATCTCCTAAAAGTATTTCTTCTTCTTCCACATGCACATTTTTGTAGTATTCATTGTTTTTTTTAATCAAATATAATGTTGCCTTTTGCACTTACTTGACATACGCTAATTCCTGACAGATTTTCTTATTTTTAGTAGGAACACCATTAACTAGAATAACTAGAGGTTCACTTTCTACATTCTCTACACCAATAGTTTCAATATTTTTTTTTAAATCTTGAGTTAAATATACAACTCTTCCTTTTAATCCTCTTTGTAAATCTGTAGGCGGCAATGTACCTGTTTAAGGCTCCATACGAACAATAGCCTGAAATGGGTCCACACATTGAATCAGAATAGACTCATGTGTGTTTAAATCTATTAATTCTGCAGGAATAGTTACTAACTCAACATTATTATGAACAGCTCTAGCAGGCATACTATTATCAGCTAATTTGCTATAACAATATTTACAAATACGCTGATCAGTACCCAAATCAAAGCAATCCTCTATCAACAAATAAGTTGCAAATTCTTTCAACTTATCATTATTTTCCCTTTCACTTTTTAAATATAAATCAACTTTTCTAGTCTGATTTCTATAGTGAGTTCTTCGGCAAAAAAAGCAAGAATAATTTGGCCTTTCACACGAAATCACATTAGACTTTGTAAATTTGTTCTTCAAACTTTTCTATAGTAATATTTTCCACATTTTCTTCAACATCAACTTCTATTAATGTCCCACTTTCTCTACTCTCTTTTTCAGGACCAAAGTAACGAAACTCTATTTCATCACAAACCTTTTTTACATCCGACACTGAGCCACGCAAAAATAGCACTGTTTAACTTATTTAAAATTATTGCTGGACTTTTTGCATAATACAATCTTCTGACTACTTCCGCATTTCAGAATGATGTACTGCTAACATTCTAAAATGATGAGACTTTGACATACTTTCCTAGAAAGACAAGCCAGAGAATGACCTTGTAAACCAGTATTTTAAACCACTTTGCAAGGATCGAGTCCTTGCACCATCTAACAGCTAGATTCATCAAAGGCCCATTTTGCGAGTCAGTAATAGCGATTATTAAGGAATCGCTATTACAGACTCGCAAAACGGGATTCATGTACAAATCGCAATGTATTTTGCGATTCCTACAGCTTCCTTATTTGCGATTAGCTAATTGCTAATCGCAAATAAGGAATAACTCCCCATTCATTCCTATGGGCCTAAAGGCCCATAGGAATGAATAGGAAGACATATCAATGTGCGAATCGCTATTAGCGATTCGCATTTTGAAATTGCGATTTCAAGGGTGCAGGGGTGTCCAAAGGACACCCTGTTGCACCCTTGAAATGACCTTGGACGCTGGTGTTACGCACACACATGTCCCAAGGACATGTGTGTGTGTAACATACAACTTAGAAAAATGCACTTAAGTGCATTTTTCTAAGTTTCGCTATTTATCACGAGGTTTGACTTCGTGGTAAATAGCGGCCTAAAATTGCTAATTCGCATTTTTTAAATGTATCATGAATTGCATTTAAGGAATCTCAAATAGAGATTCCTTAAATGCAATTGCTCGCAAATTTGCGAATTCTATAATAGCGATATTTGCATTTGGGTTGATGAATCCCAAATGCAAAAATTGCGCTCGCAAAGGGCCAGATTCTCAGAATCTGGCCCTTTGCGAGACGATTTTCGTTTCATGAATCTAGCCATTAATCTTTTGTTAAACAATTTTTTTACTATACTCTCGTAAAAAATTGCTTAAAATATCAATGGATTTCTGTTCTATACTACAAAGACTACTACAATTCCAAGTATACACTGGGGCTTTAGGACATCTCCCTAGAACTTCATCAGCTATCACTTCTTCTACATTTCTGGGAATCATCTTCTCTTTCTCAATTGTACAACCATTTCTAACCTTTTAAGCTTGACCACTGGTATCAACTGCAAGCAATAATGTATCGGTTTGAAAATACCTTTCTTCATTAAAAAAAGGCTCAGAACTTGCACTGTGTATCCATTCACCCAAAAAATATCACAAAGTTAGTTCTGTTAATTACTCTTTTCTCCTTACTTTTGGCCTTCCTAAAATGTATTGGCTTATCTAGTGATCGAATTTTGTTGAAAACTAAAATGGATAATTTCCTTTTCAATTCAAAAGCCTTCTCAACACCAGTTTCAATGTCTTTCTTCTTTTTATAACATGCTGGTCTTGTTTTGTATTTCTTCACATCTTTCAACAAATTAAAGACAACTATATTGTAAAAAATCTTCTTTCTTATTTCTTAATACTGACTATTCCTCCTTTTACCATACATTGTGTCTTTTTTGTGTGATTTCTCATTGTTTCTTTTTTCTCCTACTGTTTTTTGTTGTTGAGGCATTCTTTGTACTTTCCACAATGTGCACGCTGTTTCTAGGCTTTGAATTTTTTTAAATAAATTCTTTTGTTCTCTTATCACAAGACTTTTTCTTTTTCCTCACATGTTGTTGTTCATCTAATTCTTGCTGTTGAGTTTTCTTCAAATAATAGTCCTTCTTCTGTTGTTTCCTCTTTTCTGTTTTTCTAGCCATGATAAGTTTATTTTAAAGATGATGAACAATATCTGTAAAAATATATATATATAATATTATTTTAACAAATCTATAAAATACACTTATCTATTACTAAGCAAACACATTCTATATAAAAAACATTTAAACACTTCCTTTTGAAATCACAATTAATTTACTGAACTGCACAGGTACTAGTTGAATAATTATTGCAATGAATAAGTGTTATACAAATGCATAGATAGTGAATGAGTACCTAGAGTGTTAGTAGTTCACAGCAAGGTGTACCACTGCATGTCTCAATGCCTGAGTCATTCTAAAAGTGCATAGACACTGACTAGGTTCCCACAGTGCTAGTAGTTGACAGCAGGATAAGTTTATAAGCGCTTATGTTTCAGCAGAGAGATTACAAAAGGACATGCTTCTGTCAAGATGATTGTAGGTGTGGACACAGACTCACAGAGTGATTCCAGACAAGCATGACTATTCCCTGGACTTTTGCAAGACTGACTCAGTAGTCTGCAAGGGTTAGGGTACTGCACACATTGGTCACATTTGACTGTACCACTGTGTGTCTCAATGCCTGAGTCATTTTCCAATGCATAGACAGTGACTGGGTTTCCAGAGTGCTAGTAGTTGACAGCAGGATAATTTTATGAGCGATTATGTTTCAGCAGAGAGATTAGATAAGGACATTCTTCTGTCAGGATGATTGTAGGAGTGGACACAGACTCACAGTGGGATTCTAGACAAACATGACTATTCCATGGACTTTTGCAGGTCTGACTCAGTAGTATGCAAGGGTCTAGGGGACCCCATACATTGTGCACATTTGACTGTACCACTGCTTGTCTCAATGCCTGAGTCATTCTCCAAGTGCATAGACAGTGACTGGATTCCCAGACTGCTAGTAGTTGACAGCAGATTAAGTTTATAAGCGCTGATGTTTCAGCAGAGAGATTAGATAAGGACATGCTTTTGTCAGGATGATTGTAGGAGTGAACACAGACTCACAGTGTGATTCCAGACAAGCATGGCCATTCCCTGGACTTATCGGGACTGACTCAGTAGTCTGCAAGGGGTTACGGTACCGCACACATTGTGCACATTTGAATGTAACACTGCTTGTCTCAATGGCTGAGTCATTCTCCAAGTGCATAGACAGTGACTGGATTCCCAAAGTGCTAGTAGTTGACAGCAGGATAAGTTTATACGCGCTTATGTTTCAGCAGAGACATTAGATAAGGACATGCTTCTGTCAGGATGATTGTAGAAGTGAACACAGACTCACAGTGTGATTCCAGACAAGCATGACTATTCCCTGGACTTTTGCAGGACTGACTCAGTAGTCTGCAAAGGGTTAAGGGACCGCACACATTGTGCACATTTGACTGTACCGCTGCTTGTCTCAATGCCTGAGTCATTCTCCAAGTACATAGACAGTGACTGGGTTTCCAGAGAGCTAGTACTTGACAGAAGGATAATTTGTAATGCTCTTATGTTTCAGCAGAGAGATTACATATGGATATGCTTCTTTCAGGATGATTGTAGGAGTGAACACAGACTCACAGTGTGATTCCAGACATGCATGCCTATTCCCTGGACTTTTGCAGGACTGATTCAGTAGTCTGCAAGGGTTAGGGGACTGCATACATTCTGCACATTTGATTGTACCGCTGCTTGTCTCAATGCCTGAGTCGTTCTCCAAGTGCCTAGACAGTAACTGGGTTCCCAGAGTGCTAGTAGTTGACAGCAGGATAAGTTTATAATCGCAAATGTTTCAGCAGAGATATTAGATCAGGACATACGTCTGTCAGGATGATTGTAGGAGTGGACACAGACTCACGGTGTGATTCCAGACAAGCATGACTATTCCCTGGAGTTTCGCAGGACTGACTCAGTAGTCTGCAAGTGTTAGGGGACCACATACATTGTGCACATTTGACTGTACCACTGCTTGTCTCAATGCCTGAGTCGTTCTCCAAGTGCATAGACAGTAACTGGGTTCCCAGAGTGCTAGTAGTTGACAGCAGGATAAGTTTATAATCACAAATGTTTCAGCAGAGAGATTAGATAAGGACATACTTCTGTCAGGATGATTGTAGGAGTGGACACAGACTCACAGTGTGATTCCAGACAAGCATGACTATTCCCTGGACTTTTGCAGGACTGACTCAGTAGTCTGCAAGGGGTTAGGAGACCGCATACATTGTGCACATTTGACTGTACCACTGCTTGTCTCAATGCCTGAGTCATTCTCCAAGTCCATAGACAGTGACAGGGTTCCCAGAGTGCTACTAGTTGACAGCAGGGTAAGTTTATAAGCGCTTATGTTTCAGCAGAGAGATTAGATAAGGACATGCTTCTGTCAAGATGATTGTAGGAGTGGCCACAGACTCACAGTGTGATTCCAGACAAGCATGACTATTCCCTGGACTTTTGCAGGACTGACTCAGTAGTCTGCAAGGGGTTAGGGGACTGCACACATTGCGCACATTTGACTGTACCATTGCTTGTCTCAATGCCTGAGTCATTCTCCAAGTGCATAGACAGTAACTGGATTCCCAGAGTGTGATTAGTTGACAGCAGGATAAGTTTATAAGCGCTTATGTTTCAGCAGAGAAATTCGATAAGGACATGCATGTGTCAGGATGATTGTAGGAGTGGACACAGACTCACAGTGTGATTCCAGACAAGCATGACTATTCCCTGGACTTTTGCAGGACTGACTCAGTAGTCTGCAAGGGGTTAGGGGACTGCATACATTGTGCACAATTACTGCACCAAACATAGTGCACAGCGATTTTATAAGTAATTAGGTATTACTACACTGAACAAATTAGTGTATGGGCTCAATGGGTGATTGGAGGAGTGTTTCAGTACTAACAAGAGTGTTTCAGTACTAACAAGGCAATACCTGCTCAACAAACAAACTCTCTATGGAATAAAACGACTGCATAAATCTCTTCTGCTTCATTACCTTTCTACAACTCCTTTTAATATTACACGTAATCAAATACAAAGCAGAAACCTTTCACATTTCTCTACTATAACTCTCACCATATCACTGAAAAATATAAATGAGTATCTCTATACAGAACTCTATCTACACCACATAAATTCACAATACAAGCTTCAATCTGAAACCAAACATCAAAAATAATGTCACATATTTTAACTATCCCTCTGTAGACACTTACAACAACTACTCTCATCAGTAATGCCTTAACTCAACCTATACATTTCCAATTTGAAATCAACACCTAAAAACATGCACTATAATACTAATGTACATATCCACACATTAAAACAATCAGTCATAATCAGCAATCCCTATTCCAAAACACACATACTACTATGCAAACTGTATATTAAACAACATTTACAAACATTACAAGCAACTGCAATGAACATTTCTTCATTAGAAAATATATCACTGACTTCAAAATGTATGAATTATATTTTATATTTAAAAACAAAGGCACCAAATAGTACACCTCACAAATGAACAACTCACCTTTCAAATTGATTTGTAGATTATGACGTATCAGAATCACACACCAGATTTTCTTATGCACACAATCAATATAGTGCACTGCTCTTAGCAAAACCAAAAAATGGCAACGTTTCCCTCTCATTCTGCACAGATATACATGTAAATATCAAATCACATTGCTTCCCAGATTAATTCAAGTTCTAAGACACATGTCTATTGGTTACACATATCAACCCTTGCCAACTGACCTCTGACTGAACCAAAATTGCTTCTGGAATTTTCTGGAGTCGCGCCTGGTCCGTGCACCGTAAGCGATGGAACCGCGGATCCAGACGACACTTCAAAAGTATAAATATTTTTACCATTTCTTTTCATAACACACTACTGCTAACTGTACCAGTGACTAGGGAAATCTCACTGCAATTACATATTACTGTAATATTAATAAGAAATACACATTTTAATGCCACACATAACTTCCAACCCTACCCCCATTCTGCTTAATGCCTGTTTCCATAGTAACCGTTCTTGGAACACTCAACTGAACACACAGGTCACAAGTTCAGTACACAATGTTGCAAATTCAGACAGCAAGTGTGCTTTATTTTCCAAAAAGTGTCACCTTATCCTATCTAATGTACCTTTCAAACAGTTTTTACTAACCAATAAGAAACATGCTTTTCAAACACAGAAACGTGCACCCTATTTTTCACTGTATAATGTTCTCAAACAGCCAATCACTTCTCTTTTTTTAAAACTGCATCTTGTCCACCATTTAGAACCCACTCGTTTTACTAACTACCTACTTCACATGCAGAGACCCTTTGAGTGCATCCAGCCTTCCCTTCAAGATGCTTAGAGTGTGGATTGTGAGACACAGCTATATTTTCTGGTGCAAAGGGTATGCTGAAAGCAGAGGTATTGACAAAGACCTAGTTTTGCAAAATGTAGACATTAAATGGATTGGACAGAGAGGATTAAAGTGGCACCAATTGATGCCATTGGTTAAATCTTTTTTGCATCTCCAACACTCTGACCTCATAATTGTGCACTGTGGTGGCAATGACCTAGGCACTTTGACTGGGTCAGGTCTGGAAATGCTAATGAAGGACACCTTTGCAGAATTAATGTTACTTTCTCCCCAAACTGCCTTTGTCTAATCTAACATATGCCAAAGACAGAAATGGAACGGGTCCAATCAATTTTGTCCACAGAATGGACAAAAAATGTAAAAGTGCACGATAATCCTTGATTTCCTTCTGCGTATCAGTGACAATTAAAAAAACAGTCATCCTACGACAAATAACAGCAGTAGACAGTTGTTGTAGATACACAAGAGCAGGGTGACATTGTTTAATATTCATGTTGATGGATTAGCAAATTAAAGGGGCATATGTACTAGGCCTGGGTGGAGAACTCCGCTCCGCTGGTGGAGTTTGCAGAGTTTTCTGCTTCTGCGTTACATGGAGATCGCGGAGTTCTTTTTCCTCGCTCGCCTTCACCAACAATCGTGATTGTCAACATCAAGTTGACAAGCGCAAGCATGGAAAATAAACCTCTAGGCAAGATTTCTCAACGCGGGGGTCAGGTTTCTCTTGCCAGTGGTTGCATATGCTCACGACCGCTCGTGTTGAGAAACTGCCCATTCGCATTGAGAAAGCTGCTGCTCAAGTAAAAATCGCCTTGAGCGGCAGAAAAGGAAATTCTGCGCTGTGCATGGTGCCGTTTGCGATGATTGCACAGTGCGGACAAGCCTCCAGCACTGTGCAATCACCGCAAACAGCATTTTTCTATCAAACTCTGCCGCTCATGGAGATCCGCGCAGTGGGGTGGAGTTTTTTTTACCACTTTGCCGAGTTTCGCGTATCGCAACTCTGCGAACTCAGCCCAGGGTTAATATGTACAACGTCTGATGATAACTACCGCTAAAGCAGCAGTTTTCTTACAGCCGTGTCCCGCTGAAAACTATCGCCCTGTTAGCGACGTATTCACAAGACGTCGCTACATAGTGATAGCTTCAAGGATCAGCGGTGAAAACTGCTGGTAACATTAGCATGATGATGAATGGAATTCCGCATTAGCGGGCAAAAACTAACGAAAGGCCAATTAGCGGCAAAAAAATGCATGCTTGTCAGCCTGACGTGAAGTTTTTTGCCTCTATAGCCATAAATAGCCCATCAGTCATCCTCCAATGAAAAATAGGCTAAAAAACAATGGAATGCAGAATTGAGCACCCAGGGCCAGCTGAAGCATAGATCAACAATCCCCCTTAAGCCCCCAACATCCAGGGTGACCAGCCAGAGTCCCAGGGGAACAGGAAATGCAGGGCCACATCCATGAAAAGAGACACATCACAGTGCCACACCAGTGATGCATAACTTCTCAGTGTGCACTCTTCGCAACACCATTGCATCCAAAACCTTGAAAGCGCGGACTGTCCCTGGGGCCCAGAGGCCTCGCTGGTCCAGCGTCTGGAGCCTGGATGCCTCACTGGTCCTGTGCTTGGAGCCTGGATGCCTTGCTGGTCCTGCGCCTGGAGCCTGGATGCCTCGCTGGCCCTGCGTCTGGAGCCTGGATGCCTCACTGGTCCCGCGCCTGGAGCCTGGATGCCTCGCTGGTCCGGTGTCTGGAGCCCGGGTACCTCTTTGGTCCTGCGTCTGGAGCCTGGGTACCTCGCTGGTCCTGAGTATGGAGCCTGGATGCCTCACTGGTCCTGCGTCTGGAGCCTGGATGCCTCGCTGGTCATATGTCTGGATGCCTCGCTGGTCCTGCATCTGGAGCCTGGAGTAGGATGCGGAGGTGCTGTGGAGACACTTTGTTGACCTGTGTGAGAAAACTGCCTTGAACCCCATGGAGCGGTGAATGGTAGTGCCGCTCCTGCGCACCAAAGTAGGGAGGTCTGCATCGCATACTACTATCCATCACTACACCTGGGTGCACGGAGGGGATTACCAATGTTGGGCGGCGCCTTTGTGCATCACAGGTTGAATTTGCTCTGGCCAGGCGCAGTGGAGGGTGAGGCCCCTGAACTGCGCTGAACTTGTGTGGCAGGAGCCCTGCAACTTCACACCTAAGGAGGTCCTGATGCATTACCTGTATCGGGAGTTTCCCCGGTGGACTTTGCGGCGACTGCTGTGCCCAAGCATGGGCTGAAAATCAGTTCCGCTCGCGGAATTAGCGAATTTTTGACAATTTCACGGTCCGAGAATCGCACGAAATTGTCAAAGAATTCGCAATTCATGAGTTGGCGGATTTTTTTTGCTCGGTCGCGCTTCAAAAATACAATCTTGTGCGAGTGGCTTTGACTTTATTTTTTTTTTTAACTCTTTATTCACAGCTGTATAATAGGAGACATAGCATTGCATTTGTTCTCAACATTTCAACAGCATTTTTTCAGTTTTTATCCCCTGTACATAACTTCCCACCCCTACAGTGTAATCATTAAGACATACATTCGGTGGTTATTCAAACCATCAGCATCGTACGTTTTCAACATGTTATTACGTCTTATCTTGTGTTACTTCTCGGTTGCGTGCCTGTTTCCTTAACCAACAGTTCTGTGGGATTAAATAAATAACTCACTCGCCTTCCCGCCTCCCTCTCCCCACCCCCCACCCGTGTTCTAGTCCCTCCCCCCGTCTCCTGGTGGGCACGGAATCCCTCACGTCTAAGCACAGTCATCTCTGTCTCATATGTACCATAGTATGTGCTGTATCTTAGTGTGTTGTACGGGCACCCGGGAACCCACAGATCCTTTCAAAGTAGCTCTTGTCCTGTCTCTCTCATCCCTGGGATCCACTCCCGAACGCCAGAGTTATGTCTATGTCCTCCAGTGCCATTAGCATAACCTCCCAGTCTTGGGATATGGGGTATTTCCGTTGGCCCCGTGATTCTTCCCTCCTTAGAGCTGATCCCTCTGCTCGTCCCCATTTTATCCCCTCCGCCTGCCATAAGTGTGTACCCGGTGGTCTGGGAGATTTCCACCTCATCGTTCTCGCCCTGATTGCCAACAGGAGCGCAAGGTCAAGTAATTTCAATTGGGCCTTCTGTGACTTAGATCGTCTACGCAACCCCAGTAGGCAGGGCAGTGCTTCTTCCGGCAATGGCAAGTTTGTAACCATCCGCAACGTCCGGCACACTTCCAACCAATACCCTTGAAGTTGTGTGCAAGACCAGACCATATGGAGGAATCCAGCCTTGTCCTCTCCACAGCGTGGGCAGCTGTGGGGGAAGTCCGGAAACATTTTATGTAGCCGTTTGGGGGTTAGGTATGCCCTGTGCAGAACCATCACTTGTATAAATCTAAACTTAACGTTTCGTGAGACCCGCCGGGGGTGTTCCAGGATCAGTTGCCATTCATTCTCTGTCAGTATTCTGTCCGTGTCTTGAACCCAAGTGTGCATAAGAGTTGTGAGCGAGGTCGCAGCATGCGTCCTGATACCCGAATACAGCCAACGGAGCAGATGTCCCCCTGCGCCCATGTAGTACAATAAGTGAACTAATTCATGTTGTGGGGGTTGGAGTCGTTGCGGTGCCCATCTGTTTTTGATGTACTGTGTATCAGTGGCATGTAGCAGGTACAGTCAGGGGGGAGCGCCCGTGGTCTGCAAGAAGGTGTTGTGGTCAAGTAGGTTGTCATCTCCGAAAAAGGCACCTACTCCCGTCACCCCATCCAGCTGCCAGGGGCGCAACAATCTATCCGTGAGCCTACCTTGTGGTGTTGGGATACCCAGCAAAGGGATATTAGCCGCATACGCCACACCCGATGATGTGTATGCTAGGGCTTTCCGCCAACACGTCAGAGCCATGCGTAGGAGTGGATGGCATTCTGTGGGGGTTCGGCTCTTCGGGAGAAGTAGGACGTGCAGTTCTCCCCGGCTCAGTCTCTCTGGCGTGTAGTATATTTCGTAGAGGTTCCGCCCTGCCGTCATGTAGGACTGCCACTGGAGCTGACTAGCATAATAATAGCCCCTAAAATCTGGGGCCCCCAGCCCACCTGCCCTAGTCCCTAGCTGCAACTTGCGGAGACCAATCCGTCTTCTACCGAGTGTATTGAATATATCAAATATTGACTGCGGCAGGATTACGGGGAGATTAACAAAAAAGTACAGTATACGGGGGAGCATTACCATCTTGGAAATCGCGATCCTGCCCCTTACAGATAAAGGTAGCGCCGTCCAGAATCCCACAGAATTACGAAGACGCGTGATGGCTCTTTTGATATTCCCATCTATCTGGTCTTCCTGCTTCAGATATACCTGGATCCCCAGGTACTTAAATGTGGTCTGAGCTACCCGGATAAGATGAGCTCCAAAGGGTATGGAAGCTGGGCTTGGTGTATCCCTGAAGTAGAAGCCATTCGATTTGTCTGGGTTTATAGCCAGGCCCGAGACTCCAGGGAAGCGGTCAAAAATCCCATATATAGTAGTATGGTCCGCCTCCAGGTCTTTTAGGAACAATGAAATATCGTCTGCGTAGATTGACAGCAGATTATGTGTACCTCTGCTCGGTATACCTCTCTGCTCCTCCCGGGCCCGCAAGGCTATGGCCAGGGGTTCTAGGGCAAGAACAAATAAAAGTGGGGACAGGGGACAGCCCTGTCTGGTGCCACGGTGTACTGCGTATTTATCGGAGACATGCCGCCCTGTGCGTGCCCTTGCCGAGGGAACAGTGTAAAGCAGTCTGATCCATGCCAGGAGGGAGGCCGGGAGCCCAAACTTCTCCAAGGTTGCAAACATAAACGACCAAGACAGTGAGTCAAATGCCTGTCTGAGGTCCAATGCTATACAACCCGCCCTGGGAAGATCCTGTGGGGTGGTCACCGTGAGTGCATGCAACCGTCATGTATTCATGGAGGTGCTCCTTCCCGGAAGGAACCCACATTGATCTCTATGGACCAAGGTAGAGAGGTAAGTCTGCAATCTTAAAGCTATTGCTTTGCTAAGTATTTTATACTCCGTGGAGAGCATCGACAGGGGCCTGTAATTTGACATATCCAGATGATCCCTACCAGGCTTCGGTAATGAGACAACCAATGCCTTCATAGTGGAGTCGGGTAGGTGGCCCTCCTCTAGTCTGGTATACTTTTTCTAGAATCGGCACCAGGGTATCAGAGTAGATCACGTACAACTCCACTGGAAGCCCATCCATACCAGTTGTTTTGTTGCGGTTAAGAGATTTGATGACAGCCTGTATTTCATGTTGTGTGATGGGTCCCTCAAAGTCTCTCTGGGCATCTGCCGTCAGTGTCGGGAAAAGAAGGTCGTCAAGGAAGTCGGACACACGGTCCGGGTCCTCCCGTTCAGGTTGGGCATACAGATGGTCAGATGGTCATAGTTAATTTCTGATTGTGTACTAACCAAGTCGCCCGCTCATGTCCGTATTTGGGTTATCACCGGGAGGTCAGGGTGATCTCGTACCAGGCGGGCCAATAGTGCCCCTGACCTGTCTGCCTCTGTGTGTTGTCGACGGAGGAATTCTTTATGATCTATGACTCACAACATTTCTAGTGTATCAGCATGGTCTATATTCTCTTTCTGCAGCTCTTTCTTCTTTTCAGGGTCGACGCTTGCTTCCCGTTCGAGTGTTTTCATTCTATCCTCTATACCGCAGAGTTTCTGGTGGATTTCCTGTCGGGCTGCTACCAGTTGACCTATTGCTATGCCGCGTACCACTACCTTCATGGCATCCCACACAACCAGATTAGTGGAGGCCGAGTCCCAGTTTTCTTCAAAGTATTTACTCAGAGCCCCGGACAGGGACGTCCTAAAGGGGGCGTCTTCTAGAAGGAGCGGGTCTAAGCGCAAAGTAGGAACCGGGGTCGGGACTCTGCCCCAGAGGAGGCTAAACGACAGGGGTTTGTGATCTGAAAAGGTTTTGGCCAGATACTCCGGTTTCCCCACCATCGAGAGCAACGACTCGGAGCACAAGAACCTATCAATCCTAGTGTGTAGCATATTCCTTTGTCTCCGGGTGAAGTGTACGCCATATGTCCCTCAGACCCCACCCTGTCGACCACGTCTGAAATAATTCCGTCAGTCGGGATTCCCCGGCTACTTGCAGGGGGGGATGTGATCTCTCCCGGTACAAATCCAGGACCATGTTCCAGTCCCCTCCCAAGACCCAGGGAATGTCCGCCCAGTCCGAAAGCGCCAGACCAACCGTCGTCAAAAGTTTGTCCTGTTCGAAGTTCGGGGCATAAATACAACCAAGCACTATCAGTGTACCATCTAATGTGCCCTCACTAATATGTATCAGCCTTGCTCGTCTACTTTCCGCTCCAGCTCTGCAAACAGCGTACCTTGTCTAACCCAAATGGTCGCCCCTCTGGAGAAGGCAGAGTAAGTTGTAGAATAAATCGTGACTCTCCATTGTTTCCGCATTTTAAGGGCCTCCGAAGCAGTAAGGTGGGATTCCTGAAGAAAGGCAATCTGCGTGTGGTGTCTAAGCAGGAAGGAGTGTATTCTGTGTCGCTTCTGTATCTCCCCAAGTCCCCGCACATTCCAAGTTATAAGTCTATAGGATCCTACCGTATCAGCCATATGTGTACCGGCCCTGTAGCTTCCAGAGCCCTTTGACCTGATCCCTATGTAATAACCACCAGGAGACATCCCACCCATTCCCCTCTCAAAGAACTGAACAGTAACAGCGCAGCATAATAACAGAGCTGGGCCCAACAATAAAACAAATATCAAAAAGTTTCGAAATCCGGTGCATTTGCCTTTGGGGGTTTGCCTAGCACCATTCCAGTCCTCACTTCCACCCATTGGCCTCTGCTGGCTCAACGGCATGCTGTCCTTAGGGGCAATGTTACAAATGTAAAACAGAAACATAATCCTCTATTATCATACGTAAGCTCCACGGTATGGATCCACCCCGGCTCCCACAGGGTAAAGTCCTCATCGTTGGGAGAAGGGAAACAGGGAGCAGGGGGGAGGGGGGGGGGGGATCACATAAATTTGGGGGGGGAACCCTCCCCACCATTCTCACAGGAGTCAGTGCTACTTGCGTTAAGTAAAGTAATCCAGGCCAAACATTATTACATAGTAGCGATACACATTTTGCAATACCCCCCACCCCTCACAGTACGACTAAGTAGTTACGCTATATGGAAAAGTCAAGAAGACAAAGGATACAATACGGTTGGTAGGCAGTTCATCCGTTTCCAGCCCGATCCTCTCTCACACAATTGTCTATCAAATTGTCCGCTGTTCGGGGCGTGATAGTGGGGAACAAAATGACGCTATGGTCCGAGTCTGAGTGGACAGTGCTGTCCTCCGAGTCCGTTGCTATCTTCCTGGGGTCTTCCTGAAAAGCGTCCACAATCGACAGAGCGTCCAGCTGATTTTCTTTTTGCTGTTCTCGCGAGGGCCCATGTCGTTGTGCTGCTCGTCCCGGTTTGGGGGACTCCGTCTCCCCTTGGGTCTGGGTGTCCCTTGATCCGTCAATGGTCGACTCCTGGGTGATCTCTTGGCTCCCGTCAATGCCCATTTCCTCCAGCCATTCCTCAACATCCGAAGGGCTCTCGAAGAAGTGCCTCTTTCTACCATGTATAATTTTCAAGCGAGCGGGGAAGAGCAATGCGTACTTGAAGTTGGCATTTTGTAACTTCCTCTTCACGTCCATAAATGAGGAGCGCTGTTTCTGAACAGTGTTGGTGTAGTCCGGATAAAGGGAAGTTTTTTGATTATCGTATTGGATGAGGGATTTCTCCCGCGCTTTCTGTAGGAGGACATCCCTATCTCGATAGTTCAGTATTCGCACTATGAGAGGGCGTGGGGGGTGACCCGGTCTGGGCCTACCCGTTGGGATCCTGTGCGCCCTCTCCACACAGAAATGCGGTAATAGGCCTTCCCCAGCAACGTGGTCACGGAACCATTGCTCCATAAAGTCTGCAGCCCGGGCCCCCTCGCAACGTTCCAGAAGGCCTATAACGCAGACATTGTTGCGGCGGTTGCGGCCTTCAGCGTCCTCCACCCAGTCCATGAGAAAGGTTACTTGTTGTTGGAGCTGTTGGATAGAGGTGGTATGAACCGCCACAGTTGGTGTGATCTCTCTGATAGCTAGGCCTTGGTTTTTGACTCTGTCCGCCAATTTGCTGTGATCCGCTTTCAGCAGAGACAAATTCGGGGTCAGGGTGCCCATCTGTTGTTCCAGCACCGCCCTAGAGTCTCATATTTCTTGCAGTATTATGTCCAGGGTATCTAATTGCTGCCCCTCCGCCTGATGTTGCTCAGAGGACGTCAATGGGGCTCCCTCTCCTTCGGGGGACTGCATTATACGGGCTGTCGCGGTGCCCCCCAAGCCCTCCGTCGCCTTGACTCCCTTGCGGACCATGATGGGCGATGGTCGCGGCTCCCTCGTAGCTATCCTCGTGGGCCTCCTCAGAAACGAGTTCGCACAGGGAGGTCACTGCACGGCAGTACTCTGTCCGGCAGGGCCCAAGTATAGGTGGGGCGCACGGCCGTCGACGGATTAGGAAATCTGGGGGGCGCACTCCCAACCTTCAGCGCCACCCCAGCGAGTAATTCTCCTGGGGGGGGATGGATTGTCCTCTCCCGAATGCCCCGTGCCTCTCCGCAGTATTTAGAGGGGGGAAAGGGGAGAGGAATAGGGGAGAAATCACGGCGTCTCCCTCTGCCCCCACAGCGTCTCACCTGCCCCCTCCAAGTGTCCGTCCCCAGTGTAGCTGTCGGGACTTTTGATGCCTGGGCCTGCGGTTCCTCCTAGGCCCGGTAACCTTCCGTAAAGAGGCCCGAGATATTGCTGCCACAAAGGGGGGGGCCAGGAGGCTCTCTGCTCTCAGCCCGCTCCTCCGTATGTCCTTCCCCTGCTGCGGGCCTGCAAACAGAGGGGCGGGGGGATGCCAAAGCGAGCAGAGTCAATGCCGCCCTCCCCAGATCCCGGTCAGCCCCCACCCGTCCATCACCAGCAGTTTTCTGGGGTTCCGTGTCCTCGGCATGCTCCCACCGCATGCGCCACTGCCGTGTTCTCCCCCTCACCGTTGGTGATATCAGTGTGTACAGACCTCACCGTCCTGCTGTGGCGGCATAAAATCCTCTTCGGCTGCCTCCTGATACAGGCGGGCTCCCCCGGTGCCGCAGCCACGTCCCGGGGTCGGCCTTCCAGTCACTTCCGGTTTCGCCGGCCGCAGGGAGAGCAGCCGCATTCCCTACTGTGGCTCCCGTCTTCTCCCTATGCGCGCCCGTGGCAGGCCTCACTCCGGCTACCTCGGATTTTAGGGGCTCCTTCTCGCTGTGCAAGTGGTTCCGGGGACACCAATGTATTCCGGCGTTGTTCTGCCAGCTGTGCCTTCGACCCTGGGGCCACCCAGGGTGTTTTTTGTACGGATTATGCCCCTAGCAGCACTGGAGCTCTAACAGTGCCCGACTGCTAACATGGCCGGCTAGCCACGCCCCCGAGCGGCGTTGACTTACCTTGATTCTGAGTTCGCCGAGTAGTTTTCCTCCCGGTTTGCGTGTGCTGCGCCATTTTCGATCTTGCTGCGTGATCGCGCAAGACTTTTTGTCCACGAGTACGTCATGGCATGATCGGGCAAGACTATTCGACCGAGAGTACGTCATGGAGTCCCGCCATCTTGCAATGCGAGACTTTCAGAACGCAAATACGTCATAAGGGCCCGTGATCACGTATAGCGATATTAAACAATAGCGAATACGTAGATGCGCAGTGCAGCTGACATCCGGCGGGAGATTTGAACATCTCGCTTTCCCAAAATCGCAAAAATTGCAATTCTTCACAAGAAATCTATCGCTGGCAGCATAAACCTTCTGAAATTGATGAGGTGGATCAGAATAACTCCTCAGATTTACATTTGGCTGCACTTTTTTGTGCAAGGAGTGCATTTTTGGGGGGGGTTGGGAGGAAAGAAACGCCCCAGAGTCTTCAACTTCCTGTTCCTGTCCAGCAGGCTCCTCCCAGTGCTTTGTCCATGTCCTGGTCACTTTTCATTTGGATCTGGAGCTGGAAGGATTACACTTTGTGGCTGCTGCTGGATATTTGTATTTGAAGACTTTTTGTTTGGATCACTTTTGGAGTTGAGATTTTACAAGTATGTTGGTGTTGTTTGTTTGGGGCATTGCAGTTGCTGCAACTGCATTTTATAAACTTTTTCAAAACTTTAAAAAATATATATTATGGGTAGCCACAGAATCCAGTAGGCACAGGGTTAATCATGGGTGCATAATACAACTGTTTCTGTGAGTTTTGTTGAACTTAAATATCATTTACGGCATGGATGGCATGGAATTGAATAACTCACTGCTATATCTATGTGGAAGTTTTTTGTAATTTTGGGGTGCGTGTTAAAGCCACACTAGCCAGTAGGCCCAGGGGTAGTCAGTGGTGCATGGGCCAAGTCTTTCTGTGGGGTCTCTTGAATTTAAGCATCATTTAGGGCATGGATGGCATTGGATTGGGGTGATTTTTGTGTGTATTTTGTTTTTTTGGGACGTTGTTGGGGCCTGGTCCAGGGCCTGGCCATGTGGGTGGGGGCCATTTTGATGCCTTCCAGGGCCTGGCCATGTGGGTGGGGGTCTAGGGGCCATTTTTAAGCCAGAGAGTGTGCTTTGTGCCATAGGCCTGCACCCAGTCTGCCTTGCTTTCATCCATTATGCCCAGGGGTACTCAGTGGTGCATGGACCATGTCTTTCTATGGGGGTCTCTTAAATGTAAACATCATTTAGGGCATGGATGGCATTGGATTGGCGGGATTTTTGTTTGTACTTCGATTTTCTGGGTGTTGTTGGGGCCTGGTCCAGGGCCTGGCCATGTGGGTGGGGGCCATTTTGAGGCCTGGTACAGGACCTGCCCATGTAGGTGGGGGCCATTTTGAGGCCTGGTCCTGGGCCTGGCCATGTGGGTGGGGGTCTAGGGGCCATTTTGAAGCCAGGCAGTGTGCTTTGTGCCATAGGCCTGTACCCAGTCTGCCTTGCTTTCATCCATTATGCCCAGGGGTACTTAGTGGTGCATGGGCCAAGTCTTTCTGTGGGGTCTCTTGAATTTAAACATCATTTAGGGCATGGATGCCATTGGATTGGGGTGATTTTTGTGTGTATTTCGATTTTTTGGGTGTTGTTGGGGCCTGGTCCAGGGCCTGGCCGTGTGGGTGCGGGTCATTTTGAGGCCTGGTCCGTGGCCTGGCCATGTGGGTGGGGGTCTAGGGGCCATTTTGAAGCCAGGCAGCGTGCTTTGTGTCATACGCCTGCACCCAGTCTGCCTTGCTTTCATCCATTAGGCCCAGGGGTACTCAGTGGTGCATGGGCCAAGTCTTTCTGTGGGGTCTCTTGAATTTAAACATCATTTAGGGCATGGATGCCATTGGATTGGGGTGATTTTTGTGTGTATTTCGATTTTTTGGGTGTTGTTGGGGCCTGGTCCAGGGCCTGGCCGTGTGGATGGGGGCCATAATGGGCCTGGTCCAGTGCCTGGCCATGTGGGTGGGGGTCTAGGGGCCATTTTGAAGCCAGGCAGTGTGCTTTGTGCCATAGGCCTGCATCTAGTCTGCCTTGCTTTCAACCATTATGCCCAGGGGTACTCAGTGGTGCATGGGCCAAGTCTTTCTGTCGGGTCTCTTGAATTTAAACATCATTTAGGTCATGGATGCCATTGGACTGGGGTGATTTTTGTGTGTATTTCGATTTTTTGGGAGTTGTTGGGGCCTGGTCCAGGGCCTGGCCATGTGGATGGGGGCCATTATGAGGCCTGGTCCAGGGCCTGGCCATGTGGGTGGGGGTCTAGGGGCCATTTTGAAGCCAGGCAGTGTCCTTTGTGCCATAGGCCTGCACCCAGTCTGCCTTGCTTTCATCCATTATGCCCAGGGGTACTCATTGGTGCATGGGCCAAGTCTTTCAGTGGGGTCTCTTGAATTTTGAATTTAAACATCATTTAGGGCATGGATGCCATTGGATTGGGGTGATTTTTGTGTGTATTTTGATTTTTTGGGTGTTGTTGGGGCTGGTCCAGGACCTGGCCATATGGGTGGGGGCCATTTTGAGGCCTGGTCCAGGGCCTGGCCGTGTGGGTGGGGGTCTAGAGGCCATTTTGATGCCAGGCAGTGTGCTTTGTGCCATAGGCCTGCACCCAGTCTGCCTTGCTTTCATCCATTATGCCCAGGGATACTCAGTGGTGCATGAAACAACTCTCCCTGTGTGGTCTCTCTTCTAATACTTTAAACATCCATTTTGGATTATAATTGCAATTTTTATTTTGGGTTTTTCTGTTTTTGGGTGTGTTGTGTTAATAATAATAAATGCCTAGCTGCAAATATTAATTGAAGCACGACATATGCAACATTTATTTACCTGATGTTCCTCTGGCTTCCTTTGCTTTTAGGTGCACAAAGACTGAGAACCAGGAATTATCCTCATCATCATCACTTGTTGAAGTGCCAGGAAGAAATCCTGCTGCGGTGTGTGCACAACGTCATTTGACGTCACGTGTGGCCACAGACAACTCTGCAACTCGTGCAACTGCGTCCTGCTGTTCTGACATCTGAAGAAGATGGGCCCAAAGAAAGGTGGCCGTAGCTCCTCTACCAAGAAAGTTGCCAGTGCCACTGCCAGTAAGAAGGAGCAGAAGAAGCAAGTTGCACCACTTACTAAGGAGACTGGTGTGCCGACAGACACCTTTCTTGGGAAAAAAAACTACGCCTGCAGCAGCGGTGTCCGCCGGGGACCAAGCTCGGAGCAGCACCTCTGCTTCATTGGTCTCAGTGCCACCACGCCAAGTTAGGCCCAAGCCCATGAGTGCCGCAGAGGCACCCACTTTAATTGCTCTTTCACCATCGACTAGTGATGTTGGCGTTGACTCATCGCAAAGTAGCATCCAATTAACGCAGGGTGTAACTCATCTGACGAGTGTTCAACCACAGCCGCAACGACAACCACAGATGAAACAAGGAGAGGCGCAAGGAGAGACGCAAGGACAGCCGCAAGGAGAGGCGCAAGGAGAGGTGCAAGGAGAGGCGCATGGAGAGGCGCAAGTAGAGGTGCAAGTAGAGGCGCATGGAGAGGCACAACTGCCCACAATGCTTGTTCCTCTAGAAGTAGGGGACATCAGGAAATCGAGATTCATGCGGAGGTATCAACCGAGCAAGCCACTCCTCCTGATGATCTATTGTCTTCCAGATCCCCAGCAAGTAAAAGGTCAAGGAGGGCTAGTACAAGTTCTTCTTCAAGCCCCCTTCCTTCTGATGATCTAGATCTTGATTGGCACCCACCAATGCAGTCTGAGAGGGAGGCACGCCATGAGCCGACAAAGCTAGGTTAAAGGAAGGCTCCCGCAAGGCTTTCAGTTATGGGTAATGACGAAGAAGAAGTAGAAGTGGTGTATTCTGCTCCTGATGAACAGTCTGACGATGACAATCCAGTCATCACAGTCGTCACTCCAGCCCCAGCGGGCATGCAGCAGACAGATATTTTTACCATATCCAAAAATGCTGCTGTGCAGGATGTATGCGGCGTGGCACCATTAGTACTACCACCAACACAGGTAACTACTACACCAACACGACCTACAGCTTCCATATTTTCTCGTCAGAAGGGCCGGCAGGGACCTCCATTCAGCTCGACCTCCATTACCTCAAGTAGTGGTGCTGTAAGTGCACAACAGAGTTAAATTCGGCCATGCCCATCCTCCACTTCATCTGGCATTGAAAGTAGCAACTCCACCACCACCAGAAATTTCAACTCCCCAGTTTGGGACTTCTTTAGTATTAGCAAAAAGGCGGAAAACCTAGTCATTTGTTCGATTTGGAAACAAGTAGTTAGCCGGGGTAGCTTGGTAGCAACTATGGTACCGGAGGCCAGAGAGGTCATCTCCAAAAACACCACATTATCCAGTGGGAGGCGCACCTAAGTAACATCCGGAAAGCTAAAAGTACAAATCCAAATGTATCCATTGATATTGCATCTGATGACAAGGAGCTGATCGTGCAGGGAGGATGTGAAGAAGTGAGAGACATTTTTTCTGGTACACACAGTATCCCTGGCAGCAGCACTGCAGTGGTAGCGCCCACACCCTCCTCTACCCCAGCAACATCTAGGAGGCACAGTAGTCTGGTAAAGAAACCAATGCGAAAAAGTACATCAATGAGCCTAACTGGGTTGAAGAAGTCTGGATCCTCATCACATATGAAAACGGTCCAGACCACCATTAAAATCATGTTTTGGTCGGAGACGCCATTTGAACGCAACCACCCAACGGCACGTCTGTATAATGCAATGCTGGCTAAAATGTTAGCGCTCAACCTTATTCCTTTTTTTTCGTGGAAGGGGTGGGGTTTTTAGAATTTGTGGCAACAGTCTGCCCTAAATGGAAGGTTCCTAGGCGGTCCTATTTTGCCAGAGTTACGGTTCCAGCACTACATCACGATGTGCTGGACGTGATTGGGGCAGCTTTGCAGAAGAGTGCTGTTCACACTATCCACCTGACAACGGACATGTGGACCAGTTGCCAAGCCGTTGATTACATGTGCATCACTGTACACTGGGTCTCTTTTGCGGAGTTAGAGAGAAGATATCTGCAGGTGTTGACAGTGTCACAATTTTTCAAGCTACTCGGAAACATGCAACAGTAGCCATGTTTGCCATGATGAAATCTCACACTGCAGTAAACATTTTGGAGGAGTTTAACAGTAAGGCCTTTGAATGGCTGCATCCAAGAAAGTTATGAAAACAAAGAGGGAGGAACCCTACTATTTCAAAATAGGGACAGGGTAAATACAGTTGGCATCCAAGAAAGCGCATGATTGGTTATGTTTCCACGAATAATGGCAGTAATATAGTTAAGGACATGTCTGATGGTGGCTATTGCTGTGTTTGGCGCACAGTATTAACATTGTTGTTAAAGATTTCCTGAAAAAAGAAAACACAGTCAGCAAGTTACTGACCACCTGCTGAAGAATCTGCACACATTTCAGCCATTCTTTTAAGGCCCGGAAGCATCTGAGGATCATACAACGTGACCGTAGAGTGCCAGTCAGAGGACTCATCCAGGAGGTGGCAACACGTTGGAACTCAACCTTCTACATGCTTGACCGTCTGTTTGAGCAGTACTTGGTAATCAATGAGTATGTCTTTAACGCACGGGGTGCTTCTATGAAAGACATGAGGCTAGAGGTGGATGAATGGGACCTAGTTAAAAGACTGACAGACATGCTTTGTCCTTTTGAGGTGTTCACGCGTGAAGTCAGCAGGAGGGACTGTACTTTGGGCAAAGCTATCCCATTGTTGCGCATGCTAGAGCACCAACTGAAGGCCGTGTCTTCAACGTTCCGAGTTGATGCTGAAAGACAAGACGCATATCAGTTGGCGGAGAGCTTATTAAGCCGCCTAGTTGACAATGAAAGGCCTAAAGCAATACATTCAGAACAACATTACATTTGTGCCACTATTCTGGATCCACAGTACAAAAAGGCACTGGCCTGCAATACATTCATTCCTTTTTATAAAGCTGATGTTTCCAAGTACAAACATTGGCTAGCTCTGTCAGCCACTCGGTTCGATAAAGAGCGGCAGGAAATTGAAGGAACCACCACAAGTACTATTGAAGCAGCAGGCCATCTGGCATCAAGGTCCACTTCTGTGGCCGAATGCAGTCATTTTCCCTCACAGCCGTTACCGACAGCCGCAACTGTATCATCACCATCACCTGCACCAGGCCCAGCCATAATATTGTCGGAAGCGGATTGGATAACTCATCATGGGTTTGCTCGTTCCAGTGTTGATGCAAAGGCAACAGATGGTACGCAAAGTGGAGCACCCATGGAGGACCTTGAGTGGATGGTGCAGGCCTATCTGGGTGACCCAACAGAGGTCTTCTTTGATCAGAACCCATTGGTGTATTGGTATGGGAAAAGGCCTCAATGGCCACTGATCACCAAGCTGGCTATAAATTATTTGGCTTGCCCACTCGCAAGTGTGTTTTCTGAACGTGTTTTCAGTGCTGCTGGTGCCATTGTAACTTCAAAAAGGACCCGCATCTCGCCAAAAAGAGGTTAACACTGATCAAGATGAATTAGCACTTCATACCACCAGATTACAAAATATGTGAATCCACGCAGGAAGAAGAGGACACCGACTTAGGTGACAGAAGTTCTTCTCTGTTAGCAGACCTACTCCAGGTTCAGTTCACAGAGTTTGAGGACGAGCTCTACTTCCCTGACACCTAGGCTTGAAATACTTACTTTTTTTTTTTCAATCCTTATTTACTTTTATTTCTGTGTTTCTTTCTTTCTTTTGCAACTTTTAGCACAACAAAACTCTAATCATAACAAATCCATTAGCAGCACTGTCTTCATCTTATTTCCATATTGAAGGTGACGCTGTCTGCATTCATGAAGTTCACAAGTTCACAACTCAGTCATGCTCCTCCAGACTCCCCCTATCCATTTGTTTCCCTCACGGCAGATGGCCGGAATACGCAGAATCAAGAAACTGTCGCTATGCTGACTGTTACTTCTGAAATTGACACGAGAGGCTGCCCTATGGCCCTTCACTTAAGAATAAGATGCTGACGCAAAGTGGAACAGGTGATGAATGATGAGATGGCATGCAGTGGACAACACTGGCTGTCTGGCTCTGATGAAAGCAATTGCTGTTTGTTTGTTGTGCATGAAATTAATCCTATGTGTTCTGTTATTATTTAATCTTTTACATGCTAAATGTAACTCAAGTCTACTCTGTTTTTACCTTGTTTAATGCAAATTGTACTTCTACTGCAGGGGCCACTACGTTGCATTTTTTAATATGGAAAATGTCCTTGGACTCACTCTGTGTAGACTGTGTAGACTGTGACTGCATGAACAACATTGACTTTGCCACAATACCATGATGATGAGTCTTGATGATCAAAGTTACATAATATCTTTACAGTCACTCTTTGGGATGGATGGATCATCATCGTCAGTTTACGGAAGAACTATGGCCATTTCATGAGTGGCAAACAGGTAAACAAGTCAACAACAACCACAGCAGAAGTACATGGCTGTCTAGTCGTGGTATGGAGTGGTCAAGCCAGTGTAGTGTTGTTATGCCAGAGTCCAGACAGCAGTTCATGTAAAATGGTGGCTATGTGGCTTGCTGTATAAAATTAGATCTGCTTTGTCTGTCTGTGTCAAAGAGGTATGCTACATGGAGGTTGGTTCACTCAGTGGTGCCTGCCTTGACCGTCTGCATTTCCCTGGCCTGCTGTGTGCTAATTATTATCCTTGAAAAGGAGACTCAGAGTACGCACTTTAGAAATGATGCTTGTATGTTTACTGTTGCCTCTGAAAATGAAAAGTGTTATTTTTGCACTACACATGGTACCTTATATTTTTCCTCAGGGGTGTTTTAATATCCATTCCTGTTTTTCCATCGACAATTACAGGCCAGCTTTTACCCTTTGCGATGGGAAAATCATTAACTTAGGCTTACCATAGCAATCCGCAATTCCGCATCCGCCAGGCAGGCAGTGGACAGTGTGGTCACCAAGATTGATCGACGGAGTGTCAGATGGAATGGAGGGGTACCGCGAATAAGAGGAATGGCTGGATGCATGCAACTTCGCAAATTGAACAGGACAACTACAACATACAGTTACAGTATTCTCTTCACTTCTCCTTATCTTTTAAATAATGTTATTGTTGTGAACTTCTATGCGTGCGACTCTGTGCGTTTGCTCTCTGCTTCAAATTCATCCCTACAGCTATTTGATAAGTTTCTTTGCTATTTTTAAAACTAATTTAATGTACTAATAAGTGTTTATTCTCTCTGAGGGCAGATAGGCAAGTGAAATTGCGTAATTACTGCAGCCCTATACTGTCAAATTGTTTATTCATAGTTAGTAAGCTGTAGTAAGTACTACTTTTCAGTAACCTAACCATTCATTTAGCAAACAACTTCATGTATGTACTTCCTTTATGTATCTTAAAAGATTTATGGATTTCTTTGTATCCAAAGATTTGTTTTTCTTCATTTGTTGTTTGTCCATGCTGTGTTTTTTCTCTCTCTCCACAAAACTTTCCCAAAAACCCCATCACCATCCAATTTTCAAACCCTAACCCTCTTCCCCCGGGCTGTGTGGTTTTCATTGAGGTGTGACTAAATGACAACAATAATTCCACACACTTGCTGGGGAGGATAAGGTCAAAAGCAACAGAAAATCAATTTCAAGGCAGGTCAAGGAATCCGAGGATATATTCTTATTCTGCTTGACACACACCCATGAGTATTTGCAAATCAAATCAGAATTTCATGTGCGCCATCAAGTGGATTCATCATCAACAACATCCTCCTCCTACAGGTGACGAATGCTTACGCTGCTGTGTCCTTCAGTACTATTTCTTGTAGCAGCCATACTCCACACAACTAGTAGTTAACTTTTGATGGAATACTTTAGCATTGCTTAGGCTACAATTTATGGCACTGTTCTTGTGTACTGTACTATCTATCATACTGTTCTAATGCTCCTCTCAGGCCACTCAATGTTTAATTTCCTTTTTTTTCATATGCTGCTACTGCCAGTGTGTACCACTACTACTACCACCATAACGATGGCATTTAATCCATCCAGGATTCCATAGCCAACCTTAATCGCCATTTGCCATGCAGTCAGCCCTGTGCCTAGCCCTATTCTCAAACAAGAATCACAGGTAAGATAAGCATTTTGGGGGAGGAAGAATAATGGAGTAGGAGGAGAGGAGAGACTGACGGTAGTACTAGTAAAGTAGTAGGACAATTGAATTCACTAACTCTGTCAGTGGCACTTTTGTACAAATTTGGGCAATTAGATAATTTGAATCAACCAGCCAGTTAAGTTTCAAGAAAACAAACGTACAGTTAACCCCCCCTGCCTCCCCCACAAAACATTAAAAAGGTGTATGCTATGTTTAAGTTGAAAATAAATAATTATTTTGACCCTAACAAAAATAAACTATCCCACAAGACCTGACCCACCCCCTCCCTAGCCCAACCAATGTCCATGAAATCATGTCCCCAAAAGTCCAAAAGACCCAAAGCCCAATCCCCCCCCAAAAAAAGTCTTTAAAAAAGGGGCAAGGGACAGTCCCTCTCTCTCTACTTTCGCCGGCGGTGTCCTGTGGCCAGGTGGTCACGCAGCTCTCTCCGGAGGTCCTTGAGCAGGGCTTTCTGCCTCGCCACCTCCTGCTCAAGGTAGGCCACTCGCAGGGTCAATCGGTGCATACGAGCCTTGCAGGTACTGTGGCGGGCAGCTGTTGTTTTCGCTGCTCGGCGGCGGCGGGTGGCTGCCGGACCACGGTGCCATACCGATGGAGTATTGCGCTGTGTGTATGAAGCAGGGGCAGCGGAGGAGGATGCAGCTGTTGTGGATGTTGACTGCGAGTCATCCTCCTCCTCCTGAACCACCAGCCACCGATATTCGGTGACAATTGCCTCCAGCTTCGGTTGCCGAGCCCGGATAGCCAACTCCTTCCTTGTTAGTTTAGAAGGAGTATCTATACGAAGTAAGAAAAACATACTGTAACCAATACTCTTTAAGATGAACACAAAATAATTCAACTGAAAGTTGTGTCACAGTAGCACTAGCAACTTGCAAGCACAGTACATAACATTTGTGGCATATATCTATCTAACCTCCCACTTCGTCAGCCTCTGCTCTAACATTAGTAGGAGTTTCAGGAATTCTACTAACACTATATGGACTCACTACATTCGACTCAGACAGTACACCACTTTTCTTCTTCTCTCTTGTTTAGCGAAATTAGTACGTAAACTTGTGGAAGCCGGCATAATGCCAGCACATTCAGCTTGCACCCAAGAAAAACAGACTCAAGCCATGATGAGGCAGACTTGCGTTACTGTTACCAGTCCAGTACATGCAGGTGGTGAAGCTCTTACTTTTCTATTACGGGTGGCACTGGCCATACTCTGTTTCAAGGGCTACTGCTCAATTAATTTAACTTTCACCCTGCCATGCTCCTGACTACTACAAAAGGAAAATTAAGAAGATAAATATTATGATCATCTATCCCTTCACAGGATATTTGCTTATATAAGGGATGACTTTAGGTGCTTTGTTTTTATTTATTGAGTGAATGCCGATAGGCCACACATGAATGACTGAGTTGAAAAAAAATTATTAACAGAGGTAGTGAAAGGTCCCCGTAATCGCCGGAGGAAGGCACTTGTGACTTGACTTGATAATATAAACTATACAATATAGATACACAATATATGCTGTGCTTGCAAACTACTGTTAGTCAGGGGAGTATTCTGAAAAATTACAACTTCCTCTTTCCTCGGCTTTGCTACCCTGGCACGGACGTGCAGTGTTACATGCTCTTCAAAGTAACACTCTTCATCCAGTGACAGTCTACTCTGTCTACTCTACATACACCTATGCTATCTACGAGGAAGATACCACCCAGGCATCCATCCATTCAAAGTAAATGTCAATCATTCTTCTTAATGTCTCAGCTGGGCAAACCTTACTTTTTCTCACCGACAAACACCCTTTTTATTTTATTTTGTAAACCGCCAGCCATGCATCCGTGCTTGACTTGCATTTGAATTTGAACCAAAGGATATATTGCGCACACATACAGTTTCTGTTTCACCCACCCAGGCAGTCCTCTTTTCTTTCTCCTTCCACCCATCCTTGCTTAAGCCTTCAACCGGCCATGCATCAGATTCCCAGCCACCAGTGCCTGCATTCAAAAACACGTATCATTCTTTGCCAGTCATTAATTTAACTCGCTCATCCTTCCTCACACCCTTCTTTCCCTTTTCATTCATCCCATTCATCAAGTTCATCTCTGATCTGACTTGGCTTCTCGATAAAACTTTCACAGCTGAGTTGAAGTCAAATTTAGAGGAGGCCATTTGTTACTCGTCAACTCCCGCCGCTAATGCTATTGCTAATGCAAAGTCAAGGGTGACTGTCTTCTACCTGGTTGACAAAAACTTAGTTCTAAATTTGTAGGTCTTCTTAACAGTAAAGTGTACTTTTACTGTACAACATATACACCCCTGCAGCGAGATTACTCTGCAATCTCAATAAGTAAGAAATATAATAACTTACCACTGCCCGCCACTACAGTGGCATCCCCCACAGCAGTTCCTGCTGGCACCGCATCCGCCCCTTGAGGGATCACCTCCGCGCTGGCCCCGGCACTGGTGGTGGGCTGTGCCGATGGTGTTACGCCTTGAAAATACATTTAATATTTTTAGATGCCATATACACCACTCCCTATTTTGTCTAGGAATAAAAAAATATGTTACTACATAAACAAATTTAATTATTTGTGACTCTCTAGTCTAAAATAAAAATTCCCCTTTCGTAAGGGGAGGGTGTTTTTTTATTTATGCTTAGCCATAACATGCTACACTGATGAATGCTTGCTTTTTTAACACGCACCATTTTTCTCATAACAGACAGAAGCTTTCCTTCTACGAACGAGAGCAATATGTTACTCGGAGTCGTCATCATCACCACCAAGACTTTAAGTTCCAACCAGGTGAGGGCTCTCCCACAATTAATGTGTAAAATCAGCCACTGTTGAGTTTTCAAGAGTTCACTGTTTATCTTATATGAAGTTGATTTTACTAAATGTTTTTATAAAATGCACAATTGAAATTTAATATACAGAGTACACACAGTGCTAGTTTTTTTACTTTTAATAAAGCTTTAAACTTACATAGACTCTGTGGTTTTTGGTCATGAGTGAGTGAGCGAAAGGGTTTGCAATTTGAAAGCATGAGTCCGTGACTCTGAGAGGTCGGGACTCTGACTCCGTAGTCTTATGTTCTGGGTTGTATAATCATTGGGGATCATCGCTGCATTCGAGAGCTAAATAATGACTCTGACACACTAGCTAGTCAGTAAGGAGATTGGGGGTTCAACTTCTATTATGACTGAGGTATGTGGAAAGTCTAACTGCGCCTATTATCACCAATGCCCTATTTCTTGTCCATAGTTCTGTATGTGCAGAATAGTCCCTGCAACAGTAGTAGTATGTCCTCCTATCCCATCAAAAAGAAAACTAGTATCTTATTCTTGGTGGCCATTGACATTTTATTGTTGGGAATTGTCAAAGCATAAACATTAAGAAGACTTCAATAGACATTATGGACAACCCAGAGGACTGCTCTCAGTGCCTAGAGCTATTGCTGAATAGGAGTTTTGTTTAACACCTTTTGCCAACTGTGCAAGCTTAGCTAGCTACACAGGCAGACTAATAGAATAGTACTACCACAGAGAGTCATAGTAGAGGCAGGATAAGAATTTAGAAACAGTCTACAAGAAGATCAAAGACGATTTAGGAAAAAATTGAATTATGATGAACGTTTGGATTAAATAGGTGCTGTAACCGTTAGGGAAGTATAATTATTAATATTAACAGGAAAGCTTACTGGGGCCAGCAGAAGAGCCCTCAGCGGACCGATCCTGGCCTTCCTGCTCCAACGGCGCCGCCACTGCCACCTCTGTCCTCTTGCCCCTGGGAGGAGCTGATGTACATGAAAGAAAGACACAAACATGGATGATTGTTGTCAACTAAATCAAACATTAAAAACAAACAATAACAAATTATTTCGGGGAAATAAACAACAATTGCGCTAAATTCATTGACCTATCTGATGTGGTCTACTAGGATAATAGTATTGCTGGATTCGTGGACCGGTCTACTTGGAAAGTAATGTAACTTACTAAACCAACTACAAAAAGGTTCTACTAGGGCAGGTAGCACCCAGCAGCACGCGAAGTGACGGACGCAGTCCGTCATGATTGCAGACCACTAAAACATTTCCTACTAAATAACAAGTCATAATATACTCAACCTATCAATCCACCACCACCATCCACCACCACCACTATCTCTTCTTAGTGGCAGGAGTACAAAGGAAAGACTGGACTTGAGTTTCTAGTCTCTCTAACATTACGCAGTTCTGTAAAGTACACTCATACATAATCACTCAAGCCAAATGAGCACAAATTGAAAACAAGTAAGCATAGTAGTACCGCCACTGACTGAGCAGGCGAGCACCTGCAATCACAGAAGCCTTTGAAACATAATTTACCTGCATTGTAATCGGCAGCATTCTTGCTCTTCGGAAAACACTTATATTTGCAATTTAACACAGAGCAGAAGAAAACAAAGTAGTTATTTAGCTACTAGTACTCACCAAGGCCAGGGATCTCGACGCCAAGCAGGTCGAACAGGTCTTGTTCCCGGTCCAGGATGTCGGACCACTGGTGCGTCAACTGGTTGTAGGTGCGCCGGACCCCAGACTCCAGATACATGGCCCGGCACCCCTTACCCCATAGCTGGCGATGCTCCCGGAGGCCATACCCGGTACCCGGCCTGCCGCTTGCCGTGACGGCCTTGGGGAGGTGGCGCTGTACAAAGAAGACCAGTGTGGCCACCTCCACCGCGCTAAAGATCTCCCTAGGACTTACTGACTCCCCCCTTAACCGCCCACAAGGGAGCCGGCTACGGGGTGCAGGACTCTTCCCCTTCGACTTGCCTGCTCCATTTGCCATAGTCCTGGGTCAAAGAAAGGAAAAATAGGAAAGAAAAGGGAAAAAAAAGTAAATAAAAGAAAAGAGAGAGTTAAAAAAAGAAGTTATTAAAGTAACAAAAAGTTGAAAAAAACACAAAATATAGATTTAGAAAAATAGAGAGATAGATGAGTAAAAAAGATTTAAAAAAAAGTTCAAACAAACAAAGGATTACAAAGATTAAAGCTGGATAGAAAAAGCATGCCCAGAACCATAGCAATGAATGAAAAACAAGATGGCCGCTCCCATTGCAACCACGTGGGTAAGTCTGCGCGATATTTCCCCCGCGAGCACGCATAAAACGGACGCGATCACGCATTCGCGCCCCGCAAACAGGAAATGCACAACGTGAACATGCAACTAGCATCCGGAAATAGAAATAAGCAATGCAAGCACTGTAAACAAGATGGCTGCGCCCATGTACGACCGCATGTGTAACTTCGCGGTAGCCGCGCTGAAAAAAATCCTGCGAACACGCAAAAATAAAAAAATCCGCAATCTCGCAAAAGTTTGCGGATTTTGCGGACCGCGAGTAAGCTTTCGCACGAATTTGTGTACCACGAATTCGTAAAATTTTCCCATACTTAGCTGTACCCAGGCTTGTGGAACCCCGCCTGGATGAGGCTAATGCTCGCTGAGTCACAGATTTGGAGAGAGTGCAGCTGATTTAGCCACGGTGTCAATGTCCAGGTAAGGAGAAGGTGGGACGTGTAGCAGAGGAGGACCTGGGGGCGAGTTGCCCAGGCGTAGCACCAGGTGTGACGCATCCCCAGTGGCAGCTCATCTGCAATGACGGAAGAGCATCACCCCAATGCTTTCAAGCAGACTCAGGAGATCAAGAGCAATGAAGACACAGGACACGGCCTTGAGGTAAGATGTCTTTCATTTAAATATTTACAACAGCCGCTTACACACACACACCCATGTCCCCGCACCATCCAGTGTCCTTTCTGGTATTTCCCACCTCCGAGCTGTCCAGTCACCCCCGCAGCACTTCTCTATGGCGGGCGCTGGCAGACCACTGGTGTGCCAAAGGTATATATGACTTTACAACGCATGCCATTACATCGCATTCCATTACAATGCATTGTAATACTACGCATATTGCAACAGTAGGGAAAGTGCTGGATAACGGAGATGAAAACATTTCTATTGCAACCCAAAAACTAACCCTTTCACCCCAAAACACACCCTGAACCCTAAAATTATTCTTTGACCCCCCCAAAACACACCCTGGACCCTGAAACCCATCTTTGACCCCCCAAAACAATCCCTAAAACTCATACTTGAACACAAAACACACCCCAAATTTCATATTTTTCCCCATAATGCACCCCAAATTACATCTCTGACCCCCAAATCCCATACCCACCCTAAAACTTAAAAAAGACCACTATTAACCTCACAATGCATTGGAATGGATTGCGATGTAAAGGCACCTGCGTTGTAGTTGCTTTGTACAGGCATTACGATGTAATGCCAGCATTGTAGTGGATGTCTCCTATGCCAAAGGCAAGCCATAGGCAAGCCCGTCTGCGTCCGCCTGCCCCTGGACTGCGCTCAGCACCAAAGCCCCATCCTCTCGGACACTCCACCACTACAATGCCAGCACCCTCCTCGCCATCAACTCTGGATGCCACATCGCCTGCCAGTACCAACCTCTGCCCCGGACCGGACATTGCCATCCCCATCACTGATGGGTACTAAATCACCTGCAAGGACCACCCTGACTGTCCAGGGGGAGGCATTGCCATCACCTATAGAAGCACACTCCTACTGACCACACACCCTAATGACCCAATGGTGACCATGGGACACCTCCACTTCGAGATCCCGACCAACCCCATCCTCTGTGGCACCGTCCAGGAACCCGATTCTCCGATACCATTGTAGACCTCATTGCACCCCAGGCTCTCCCATCCATCGACAACATCCTACTTGGTGAACACTACTTCCAACTGGACAATCCGAGTGACCAGAACATCACCCCTTCCTGGGGAAGCTCAACAACATCAGACTCAAGCAGCTAGTCACCGCAGCAAGCCACATAACAGTACACACTGTTGAGCACGTCTCCACCGCCAGCGGGAACTTTACCTACAACCACACTACCGGACTCTCCTGGACCGACTACCATTGTATACATCACATCTCCACCATGCCCACCGTACACCACCGCAATCATCGCCCACCCTTGCAGCTAGATCAAGTCCATCAAAGAACTTCTCGTCAACTCCCTCAGGTTCACAACTCCGCCAACGCTTACAGGTGATAACACCACAGCACACAACCGCCACACCCCTCAAGCAAAGACCAGGCAAAATCTAGCACCACATTGCACCGTATTTGCATAGTGACACATGTAGGCATATGCATTACCTTGTGAAGCCCTGTGCCACATCATACCTGCATCAGGTATGATGTATGAAGGGTGTGCGTTCCCACGCGACAAGGCCTCATAGGAGTGGCACAGTGAAATCCATCGACACTGATTCAGTACACTACGCCTTCCTGATGGCAGGCGTAAGGGTGATGCAGTGCCATATGGATAGGCTGGCCTCGTGCTTTGCTGGAGTTGCGTCATGCTTGTGACACAACTGCAGCAATGCGTGATTTTAGCGCAGACAGATATGTCAGGACTCCAGACGTACCTGTCATTACTTGCGTCATGAAGCGCTGTCCAGTGAATTCAGCGCATTCATGGTGTCGCAAGAAGGGCGTAGTGAAAGTGTTGCAACACTTTTCATGACTAAGACCCAGAAATGCCCACCAGCTTATTGATGGTGCGCATTCCTGCCCTGTAGTTTTGTCGCAGGGCAGTGCAGCAACATTGCGTGTAGCGCTGTCAAGCACCAAATCCTGCTGAAATAAGGCCCCAAAATGTATCTCCATTTTTAAAACAAGCTATTTTCTGGTCTTAAAAAACTGCTTCTAACTGCAGTTAGAGACAGGTTTTTGGTCCTCCTACCTTCAAGAATTCCCTTGTAAATATCGCAAAGTGGGGTTAGCTAGAGCTTGTACATATGGCTATGAAAATATCGCCGCAGAACCGTCGGAAAAGTGCTGCTAAGGCGGCATTAACTCCTTGTATATATGCCCCAAATTGTCTATGGGGTGTATTATTTTTTAATTTCAAATGTTTTTTATTGGTTGTTTCAGCATAGACATATAAAAGCAAATCCATTAGCGTAATATGAGTCATAAGTTAACAAATCAAAATTACTGTATAGTACAATATATCATAGTAAATGACAGTACAAAAGCACCTGGCTGACATTTAGCCTAGAACAGCAGAGCACGTATCACATACTCAACAACAATTCAGCGACAGACATTGTATTTTAACAGCATTGTACTCATTCGTTAAAGACAATTATCTACGGTAGCTGATAGTGCAATGGAGGCGGACGGGGAGCAAATGTTGGTGGGACGTGGATGGTGTGTGGTCCAATCTAAGGTGGCTTACGTGACGTGAAGTAGTTGTCAAGAGTCAACCATAGTTTTCTCGTGGGAGGGCGCCACGGTGACTGAAGGAGTGCAATATTGTCTGCTCCACGTAAGCTGATTATCCAATTCAGCCACCCTGCGTAGTTGGCCTTGCTGGTATCCTTCCAGTTGCTGAGGACTGTTTTCACCGCCGCCGAGAGGAGGAGGTCAAGTAATGCCCTATCATCTGCATCAAGGGAAGGGTCTTGGGTGAACCCGAAAACTAGGTAAGGGAGCTCTTTTACTGGTGAGATGTGGAATAACTTTGAGATCAATTCGAATATCCTCTCCCAGAATTGCGCCACGCTGTCGCATTCTAGGATTATGTGTGATAAGTCACCCTCCGCACGTTTGCAATTCCAGCAAAAGGCATCTGGGGATAGGTTGTGTGCAAACAATCGCGCAGGGGTCCAGAAGGCTTTATGTAAGAGCCAGTATTTTGTCTGTGATAGTGTAGGGTTGATTTTGTGTCTTGTGCAAGATATCCATGCGTTGGTCCAATCTGAGTCTGTGATTGGCCTGGATGAAAGGTTATTCCAGAATTGTGTAATTGGGGCAGTAAGGTCAGATTGTTGGGGACGGCTGAGTTTATAGAGAAAGGAGACCTGGTGTCCTAGTCTGTTTAGTCTGGCAAGGTATGGCGGTAGTGAGGGTGGTGTCGGGGAGAGTTTGGTTTTGGACAAAGCCACTTTTACGTTTAGGAAGTTATAGAATTCCATTGGTGCAAGATCGTATTTGAGTTGTAGGTCCCTGAAGGGAATAGGGTATGCCCCCGCGTACAACTGGTGTGGGAACAGTATGCCTTTTTTGATCCATGTCATGTTGTGCATGGGTTTGCCCTTGTACAGAATGTTACGGTTGTCCCAAAGAGATTCCCATCGTGAGCCCCGGATGCTGTTTTCTAGGATCTTATCAAACTTTAGAAGAGCAGATTTTGTGTTATGAAATATCGATTTAGAGTGGGTCAGCTTGTTCAGGTTATATGAGAGGGCCGCGCTAGGGGAGATACCGTCTAGAATTTCCTCCTCAATTTCTAGCCACACTGGGGTATATTCAGGGGAGGGAGTGAGCCAGTAGGTTCCTTGTTTGGCTAGGAATGCGGTCTCATACCTTTTAAAGTCTGGCAGATTGACCCCTCCCGCTGATTTGTCTAATCGAAGTTTTTTTATGCTGATTCTTGCCCTTTTCCCTTTCCATAGGAAATTAGAGATGGCCATGTCCAGTTTGTGATAGAAGTCTGGTGTGAGGGTTAGTGGGAGCATAGATATGAGGTAATTAACTAGAGGTGAAATCATCATCTTGATGGTTTTCACCCTACCCCACCAAGTGATGAAACGGGGGGACCACCCCTCTAGTTGCGTCTTGCTTTTATTCAAAGTGATTTTTTCATTTCGATGGACGGTCTCCATGAGGGAGTCACCAAACTCGATACCTAGGTATTTCACAAACTCTGGTTGCCAACATAGCCCTGAGTCTCCCAGCACCTCTTTGGTGGTTAAAATATTGAGTGGTTTGACCTCAGATTTATCCTGGTTGAGTTTGTATCCTGAATGGGAAACGTAATTATCTATGGTGGTCATTAGTGCATTGATGGAAGATTCTGGTGATTCCGTTACAATCAGGATATCGTCCGCATAGGCGGCAAGTTTGACGCACTTATCTCCGAATTTCACACCTTTGATGTTTTCATTTTTTTTTATATGTGTTTTTATATGGGGTGTATTATAAAACAGCCAAAAAAAGTAATGCGCAAGGTATCTTGCCGCAAAATATTGAGACAGGGACAATTCATTAAAACATCTGGCCAATCACTCATAGCAGGAAATGTAGAAAGACAGCAAAATATGTCCATTCTAAACTGAGTTAGTGCAAACCTATGCTGTGAATTCAAAACAAACAAAGGTAGAATTTTAAGCTATTGGTTGAGAGAAGCAACTGGGTTTTTGTAATGCTAGATTTAATGAATTATTGCAACAGCCTACGATTCTCAAGTAAAGGTAAGCGTTGTTTCCCTAAATAATTCCTGCTGACAAGTGTAACGTAACTGGTGCTCATATAAAGGGCCCTGATACCCCATACCTTCGGGTCAAATTCGCGCTATATAAAACTCGGGGGGGGGGGAAGTAATAGTGCTACAAGGATAGTGAGATATTCTGGATGCCCCATGTCTAAGAGGAGCTGGTTAAGAAATGTAAACCAAGGTATACAAAGACAGACAGATTACGACAATCGTCGATAAATGAACAGTTTAGGACAGTAAATTAGGGAGTCCAAATCATATGCTATAGTAAGTCTGGATGAATTTCTAATAAGGTCATCTTAAAACGTGGCCCCCAATTCAGAGTGACATATGAAAAAAGAAAAACATTTAGGGACAGAAAGAGTATTCTTTAAAAAGCTGTTCTCAATCACCTGGAGATGATTAACATTGGAATAGCCCCAGATGTCTGCCCCGCAAAGGGCCGCAGCGCCACATTTTGCATTGTATCTAATTAAACTCTCACTTATGGGCTTATTACCTAGTTTAGTGGACAATTGTAAAAGGGCAGTCACAGATTTATTATGATGCAATTTTCTATTATAATCAACTGGGAGCCAGACACCTTATTCGTCAAATAAAATGTCTAAATAGAAGAAAGTGGGGGTAAAACTTAACTTGGCATCACCGGCCATAAAAGTCGGAAACTTCTTAATTTTATTTCCACATTCAATTACAAAAGTCTTGCTTTTGTTGACGATTACTCCCAATATATTCTATAAAGGAGGTAAGTAACTTCTGCAGACCCAGAGTGGTGTGTGACATCAGGATAGCGTCATCAGCATTACACAAACGTGGGATGGGTTTGTGGCCAATACTGAGCTCTGTCTGACCCCTCTTTCCTGACCTAAAGCACCAGTACATTCACACCTGCAGCCATAGTGCACCCTGGCCTTTCCCCTAAAATGTATTTCTCTGATAAGGGCAATTAACTTAGAATCTACACCAAGCTCAGGTAAAGTAACCCATAATTTACTGTGGAGGACACAGTCGAAAGCGCTTGAAAGGTCGACAAAAGCTAAAAACAACTGCCCTTTTCCATCAGAATTCAGCCCCTGTTCAATAGTTCCCAGATACCTATCGGGAGAAGAGGAAGTTAAGTTCTTCTGCCCATACTTTAATATGGTTCAGTATGATTTTCCCGGTAACCTTCAGCTATGAATCAATTTCACCAGGCATTAGAGACCCAAAGCACCCTGACCAGAATGGGGCCCCCAAGAGGCAAATTGGCCTTCAACAGATCAATGGGTAGACCGTCCAGGCCAGGGACTTTACTACCTTTACTACCCTTGCTGCCCAACACTGCCACAGTTATCTCATCCAGAGTGAACAATATGTCACAAGGTGCCTCATCAGCGATAGAATCCAAGCTTCAAGAACGCATGCAGGGGATGGAATTAATCTCAGAAAAGTGGGCAAGTCATTAAGAGTCATTGATGGCCAGTTTTAATCCAGGGGCACTGTCTTCCCTTAGTAGGGGGTCATTAATTACATGCCAAAATACAGAAGTATCCTTAGACTGGCTAGGTTCGATCAGGGTTTCCCACACTAGGTGCTTCTACTCCTTCTGCCTGGCTTTCAGTGCAAGTCTATATTCTTGCCTACACCAGCTTACTTCCATTTGCAACGCTGAGTCCTATGGAAGGCTTTCATAAGGAGCTTATGTGCTTTTATGCAGCTACTGCTAAACCATCCAGATCTAGAAAGACTGGACTCAGTTAAAGATATAATAAGTGCTTGTTTAATCCCACTTGAAATCTTCCAAAAGCTTCTCTTTAGATCATCGTCGCTAGTGGAGTCATCTAAACAGATGTCAAAATAGACCCAATACATATTGATAAGTTTTCAAGAAAAGAGCCAGCATTAGCCCACGATCAGCATAGTAAAATAATGTTACGGGTGGTTAACTGAGTGTTATCATGGGCATGTTCAAAGTGGTTGCTATTAGAGCCCAAATCCTGGCTTCTACTTTGTACATATACTGTGGTAAATTCAAAAGTACTGCTGAATATCAGCTTTTGTCCATAATTCTCAGCAGCAAGTCCCTCAAGCAATGCAAAGCAATACAACGTTTTGCCACAATTAGGAACATTTTCTTTGTGCGATAGTATTTCATTTTAGGTGTGGTGGTGGGGGGGGGGGGGGGGGTATGGTATGAAAAATGCGAAATCACTTATATGACAAGTGTACACTCCAGACAGGAAGGAATAGGAGAGGTTGGATCCCTGAGATCCAGACGAGATACCTTCCCTTCTTTTTTAATCACTTCCTCTTGTTAGTTTGTACTTACTTTATGTCCAGGAACTTACTGTTCTCATAGGATGACCTATGTCAGGAGAGAATTTATTACAGGCTGGACAGATAGCTTAATCGAAACATAAATATTGTTCTATAATTAGTTGAAGGTTATACTTTTTTTTACATGAATTCCCTTTTCTTATCTGTAAGACATTTCTTTTAGCTCTTTTTGAAGCATGTCTTTCTTAAACCTTTACAGACGGAGCTACTTATTGAGCAAGACTTAGACCTCTAAACATCCCTTGATAAACTCTTCTGCATTCTGACTGCATGTAGGAGTGGACAACTTCTTAAAGGAGTTAACAAAAAGCTCGACAGTTAGATCTTTGCGGGATTCAATTTTACAGAATGAATGGATTTAATAATGTACTACATTAAACTTGATCGAAATTTTCTCCAATGCGGAAAACAACTGCATGGTTCTCAGAAGATAGTCTGTCACTGAACCTAACAACCAGAACTTTCCACGGTTCCTCAAGTATCATTTATTGAAGTCCCTTTTCCACTTTCGCAGTTCAACATGGTCTCGCAATCAGGCTAGGTCCATTTTTCACTACACAGAGGCTGGAAAGGTTTTTTCATCTGAATGCACTACAGGGGCCTCTGCCTATATGCAGGAGCCCATGTGCTCCTTCTGGAAACTGCTCTGGTGGGTAACTAAATGTATTCCCAACGAGAAATTCCCCAAATAAAGGTGAAGAGTTAGAAGGAGTAGGGAATGGGGTTATCCTCTGTGGCTGCATGCATATTGATTCACCAAAATGACACTAGTTGTGGACATGACATCACACATTATATCTCCTGTACTGCAACATCACAGAAAGTGACACTAATGAAAATTTGACACGGATGAATCCTTTGAGGCATACTTCTTGCAGATTACTACATGGAAGAACTGAGAGGGTGATAGGGATTTCTGCCATATGATGTTTGAGGTATGACCTCCAGCTTTCTACACATGTAACCCCTGATAAAAATATTATTGTTTCTATGGTAATAATAGGACTTTTCAAGTATAAACAAACAATATTGTGAAAAAATATCTTCTTTAAGAATAGTAAATATAATTAGTAAATAATGATATCAGAATTTGTAAGTAATGTGTGGTTTATATAAAAAAAAGCCATGCTTGTTCTTGAACGTATTGTGATTTGGTGCACCTTTGCTTTACGTGTGTCATTGTGTTTTATGTGCTTTTTAGGTCGAGCCTGAGCCAGCGCACAAGTGCTGCTCTGAAGATCTGGGGTAGGTACTATACGGAGGTGAAGCCCCACACATATTTTTCATTGGCTTGTGGCTGTGTCCTTCGTAACTACTGGCATTGGATTCCTTAACAGGCTTATTAGTCCCTCCTTGTTACGGCCCTGATGTCATTTGTAGCCTCCCATGGCTACTGGCCCCTTTACTTCATTGTTACACGGTATGTGTGCGTTTTTTATTGAGGCGTTTGTTTTTCATAAGGCGCTACACCCCACGTATCTTTAATTCAAGCCTTTCTGTTATTGTACATGGGCCCACACATTCAACAATAGCGCCCGCAGCTTAAAGACCCTCATCCTCATATCGCATGCCGCACTTTAACTTTTTGGTACATTTCCATAACAGCCTAGGAGCACTGTTTTCTTTATTTACTTTTGTCCTGCCTGACACGCTCTTTGGCAAAACGCTTTTTGTTTTAAACTAGCCCTGCACGCCTGATGTTTCACTGCTCTGAAGAGGCGGCATGCGATGTGAGGGGCCGTAATGTATGTCAACCTTTTTTTTCAATAAGGTGCTTACATGGCACCCTGGTGCCTTTATGTTATTATACACGGGCCCAGAGAGTCAACAATGGCCCCACACCTTAAAGACCCCACCCCTCCCCCCAACACCACACTTTAACTTTAACATGAGCGCCGCCCTTAATATATTAGCAGGCACCCACGTCCAACCCGTTCCTACTGCGGAAGCTAAAATTGGAGCAGGGTAGGGCTCAGCCACTTCCTGGCACGTGGCAGGCGCAGTAGCAGCTCCTGAGAGTCCTGAACTCAGCTTCTGGCAGCACCATGGTGGAGAGCGCTGGCCTCAAGAATCACCCCATCAAAAGTTTCAAGAATAGACCTCGGTTGTGCAGCGCAGGCACTGCTGGGGTTTGTGTTACTGTTTACTCTCGCAGGCACCAGTACATGACATGCTGTCAGTGGCAGTGCTTGAAATGGAAAAAAAAGTGTAGGTACTCTGTAGCAGACTACCTGCTTGTTTCTGAGAAGTGCCGGTACTCTCCAATTAAAGGTATTGCATTTCTCTTGAGAAATGCTGAAACTCTCCTCCTCAAAATAAAAAAGTACTGGCCCATATAAAGCACTGGTCAGCCGGTAAATACTCGCTCAAAACTGTCTCTTGTTCCATCTGAATCAGCTTTCCAGTTGACGTGGCGGCTCCAGCCCCAGCCGCATAGTAGAGCTGTCAGCTCCTAGATGCCCAGTCCAGAGCCGAGCGCGCTATTATTTACCTTTGTTAAAGAGTAAAGAGTTTAACCGATGGCATTTAGTGGAAATGGCCTGCTCCGGGGTTGTGAAGTAGAGTGGTGCAGTGAGTAATGAGGTGCCTGGGCTGCTGGAACAGATGTACTCCCCATAACAGTCCCTCTAGTCAAACAAGGTGCTCCGGTGGAGCTCAGTCAAGAACATTACAAATAGCTCCCAGAAATAAGTGTGCTTGTAACTACAGCACTCTCAGACAGGACAATCAAATAGCCAGGGCTTTAAGTGGGCCGTGTCTCACCGGTGCTGAGCACCCGCAGTTTTTTTCAATGAAGGCCTCAAAACGGGTCGCTATCGGGCTCTGTTTTGTGCCCTGACACAGGCGTTCCGTTTTGAATACTATTAACATAATCAGCATTTGATTTGGACTTTTGTAGATTCATCCTGCCCATCCTTAACTGTAGACTCCTTCCAATTTCAACATAGAAAATTAGGTATGTATTTGATAGCTAACTACTTTGAAATCTGAAATGCGAGAGTTAAACAAAGGGACCAGGTTTTATTTATAAAGGATTCTTTTTGCTATCACAAACTTTTCTCCGTCTTTGTAACAAACCCCAGATGATATTTAGAGGGGCAAAGATTTTTGGGAACAGTAAAGTATTGATTCCTATATTTTCTCACGCTGCCACATTCTATATCACATTGTCACTTAACATCTTCTATTTTCAAATCCCTGATGTACACCATGATTTTCCGAAAACATTATCAAATTCAGAAATCAAGTCTGCACTTCTCAAGATATAGTGTGATTTTAACTGAAAGCTAGTAGTAAAAGACAATAGTTTTCATCCAGTGGCAACGTGAGAATTAACTATAGTTCTTCTGTCGTTTTTAAACACTTGTACTGTAATGTAGCTGGAGTTGGCCTTTTTTACTCTATTACTTTTAATCAGGGCTTTAAATGGGCTGGGTCTCATGGGGTCTGAGCACTGGCAGTTTTTTAAAGGGGGCCTTGAAACGGGTCTCTATTGGGCTCTGTTTTGTGCCCTGGTACAGGTAGTCCATTTTTTTCCGGACTGCAGTGACAGGAGGCACATTGATGAGCACGTGCTCACACTGCTCACTTCTCACTAGTGGACAAGTTACGGCATGGCGTCATGCCAGGTGAGGTTGTAGGGGAAGGGAAATCCTTTAAAGAGAGTCGTCTTCTCTCTGGATTTCCCTTCTCTTTTTGAAACTCAGGAGCAGCAACATTGTGGTGGCGTTACCAGGGCTTAAAGAAGAAGCTTTTTCAATCTATACTACTATTATAAAGAGAGAACAGAAACCTTTTGGCAAGGTAAACTCGGGAACCACAGCGCCAATCCACACACCCAATACATTGTTGGAATCCTCAGGGTGTGTAGATGGACATAGGTGACATAAAATAAAAATAAAACGTAAACGTAGCGCTGACCGTGACCTAGACATGCGTGATGACGACAGGCGGGGAGGATCAGTGACGAGCGGCGAGGAGTGGCGGTGAAGTCCGGAGCGCGGGGAGGAGCGGCAGCTCAGGTAAGGCAAAGGCGAGGCGGGCGAGAGGTGGGAGGCGGGAGGCCATCTGGGCAATGTCGGGGCGGGCGGGGGCCCGGGCGGGAGTGCACAGAAGCCTAAAAGCGGGAGGCGGGAGGCGGTCTGGGCAATGTCGGGGCGGGCGGTGGCAGGAGTGCACAGAAGCCTAAAAGCGGGAGGCGGTCTGGGCAATGTCGGGGCGGGCGGGGGCCCGGGCGGGAGTGCACAGAAGCCTAAAATGCTGCCCCCAGCCCACTTCTGCCCCAGGCAACGCCGGGGCGGGCTGCTAGTATTATATACAAGCCATAGTTGTTGCTTATTTATCTTACGCAACTAACAACCATTCACAAAGCCAATAGTTCTGACTTGTTGTAGGTGTAATGTTACTTGCATCATATATCTGGATGCAATGACAGAAACAGCAAAATACAAGTCCGACTACACACTATGCTAAGCACACATTTTTAGCCTACACGTTTTTAAGCCACACCCTTAATCACATTGGCCACGCCCACTTAGGCCCTCCAAATAGCATTGCCGTAGTACTGATTTTATCAACATCCAGAGGATGAAAGGCTAAGTTGGAGGTAATACTCGAGCCTGTTAGGTAATGCGTTGTCTTTAGAGGCCACGGTATTTCCGTTTCCTGTTTCCCACCAGCGGTTCGTGTACCACCCTGAGATGGGTGTGAGGTAAGCCCCGATCCATGTTTCTCTGACCCCCAAAGACAGACTCGTTTGGTTTGTTGAATTCGACGGGGGGAGAAGGCAGCACCCAAACATATCATTGCGGGTTACCCCGACTCTGGCTAGTGTGGACATCTGGGAATCGGTTGGACGCCGGCGCGCATAACCGAGAGCCCTACAAGGTCCTAGGAATGGCATACGGTGCATTGTGCACTCGCAGTTTCACCACATCCCTGGTGTTGTAATTGGCCCGTCCGTGTTAGCGATTAGCTGAACCTACACGTTGTCCTCCTTAACTTGGCTGTATACGATAAACGCCATTTTGAATACTGTGGCGGCCATCTTAGATCATGAGCGGCCTCGTGGCCGACGTGCCCTTTAGTCCTTTGTCCGTTCCACTGACCACTCACATCTGCCCAGCAACAGGCTATTTTTAGTACTGGTCAAACCACACATGCGCAGTTCTCACTGACCCGTATATCTTCAGGAATGTGCCGCTAACGGACCAGCGGGTTTGAAACCCTCCAATGAGCTGGCAGTATTCCAAAACATGACCATCTATGTCTCTAAAACTGTGTCTTAAACTTGTGCCGCCTATCTTTTATTGCCCCAAAATTGTATATAAACGGGGTCACACCGGTGTTCGGTGTGATACCTCTTGCAATACCGAAGGGTGCTGTTTGAGTGTACCACCACCCCATGGGGTTTTAATAAACTTGTTCTTTGCCTTTTACAGCTTCCGTGCCAACAGTTCTTTTGTGTATGTGGGTAATCTCTGGAGCGTGTAGGCCTTGGGAACCCTGAAATACTTCAATTGGCGACCACGAAGGGACTCATCGGCGACTCGGATGCCCGAAGGAGAGGTCGTGACGAAGGCTTGGAAACTCGCCATGGACGCGCACTGCCACGAGTGACCCGAGTCTTGGCTGCCAAGGTGTTTTTTCCTTTCCTTCCGATCTGACCTTCCAGGTGGCGCCGGTCTCCGACTGAGTTTTCGAGTGTCCGCTTCACTGAGAAAGTGCCGTTTGGCTGATTTGGCTTACAAGACCTTGGCAGTTGGAATCTGGACTTTTGAGAATTGGTAAGCTTTGTGTTCGGTAAGGTAGTCTTCGGACGCTTACTGAAGTCCTGAGATTTGTGTTCGGTAAGGTAGTCTTCGGACGCTTACTGAAGTCTTGAGATTTGTGATCAGTGAGGTAGTCTTCGGACGCTCGCTGAATTTTGTGAACTTTGATCTGAGTTAGCTAACATTTTGAATTTGTGACCTTTGAACTTATATGTGTAGTGCACTTCACATAGGCAGGCATGTAGAGATGTTTCTCTAACCTTGTTTTTCCTTTGAGCGGCACAATTGTGTGAAGAACTGTAAGTGCCCTTTGGTTTGGTGTCACGCTTTCGTGATACTTTTTGAACATGCCTGTTTTCAGCAAACTCCGGGGAATGTGTTGCTTAGGAGATGATGCATCAATTAGGTTAGCGGAATCACAGCCAGCTCCCCCAGAGGGAACACCAAATAGGGACATGTATATCAAGCACGGCCTTCCACCTATTATGTACAGTAAATTATGGCATAAGTACACTAAGGCCGATCCCGAATTGCAATGGCCCCTACACGGGTCATACGATTTGAGTAAAATCCAATTTGTCGAGCAATGTATGTTTCAACGTAGGTCTAGACAAAATATGTTTGATTGTGTACGAATGTGGGAGAAAGCGGCGCGTGAACGAATGAAGCGTGAGGTTGCCTTGGCGGACAAAGAGCAGCGTAAGGCTGCTCGGGATAAGGCTTTACAGCTTGAGGAGAAGGAGGCTCAGGAGAAGAAAGAGAGGGAGGAACGGGAACGTAAATTGCAAACGACTGGTCAGTTTCCTATTCGCCGACCGCTTTATCCTGTCCTTAATAATGAAATTGATGATTTTTCTTTGTTAGATCGGTCACCGCCTCCGTACGTTTCACCGACGGCTCCGGCTGCGGATTCCGAGGATGATGGGCAGATTCAAGTGAGCCAGAAAGGGGTATCGGCTCTCAGGTTTACTGCGGAGAGGTCCGCTCATTTGCACAGTTGGGCTCGTAAAGTGAATAAGCATTGTGTTACTCAGGAACAGTTGGTAGCGGAGAAACAGGGGTGGTCGGATCTTGAATTAATGTATTTCTTGTCCACTTTAGCGGATGAAGTTGTAAATGCATATCGTGAAGTTTCTGAAACGTTAGAACCTAAAACTTTGTCGGTATATCGTGAGAATTTAGCTAAAGGTGATTTTGATCTTACAGATGTGGACGACCTGTTCAAGCAGTTGATCGCGCTGCGGGATGAGACAATTTCTTTACGACAGGAACTGAAACGGAGGAAAAAGGAGTCCGAGCCGGGAAACGACGGGGCGGTTAAGGAGTGTTCTCTTCGTGGTTCAGATAAGAGCTCTGCGTTGCATGTTATGCCTATGCGTGAAGCCGCGCCTTTGTATGTTCCACCAAAAGGGGAAGGTACGGATGATGATAAATTGTCAAAGGATGCGAAGGGATATTTTGTGTATAATTGGGTGTATACACCATGGAATAGAGCAGATGTCATGGCACTTAAAAACTCTTTACCTGATCTCCGAAAGAACCCAGCGGCATTCTATGAGGGGGTAGAGGGGGCTATATCGTCTTGTGTGATGACTCTTGTAGATATAGATTTGTTTTTTGGGTTGATATTACCACCTGACATGTGGCGGCAGATTCGTAAAAATAATGATGAGACAATATTGGGAGGGACATGGAAAGAAATAAATGCTGCAGATTTAGACAGGGCACCAGCATGCAAGCCTTGTCAGCTAATTCTAGAACTCCCGGCAGCTATTTTGCGTAAATTGAAAACGCTTGTTCCCGCCAAAAAGATTGATTGGACCATGTTAACGTCGTGCAAGCAGAAACATGATGAAACGGTTTCAGATTTCTTTACACGCTTTGAGGAGGCATTTCATGATTACAGTGGTCAATCTTTAACTGACGATACGGGTCGGCATTTGTTTGTAGATAAGTACGTGGCTAATCTCCTACCAGAGATTGCAAAGCGATTGAAGTCGAGTGAGAGTTCCTGGGCCACGGCGACCCCTGCGTCCTTGTTAACTATGGCTCAGTATTATGAGCGGCAGGAAGTGGAGGCTAAAGAGAATGTAGAGAAAAAGACGAAGGAATTGAAAACGAAGGTGATGTTGGCACAGGTTCGGGGAACACAGAGTAGAGGGAATGATAGAGGTAGACGAGGTGGAGGAAATGCGTCGTATGGTCGTACGGACATTGCGGAGGATCAGTGTGCTTATTGTAAGGAGTTTGGGCATTGGGCCGATGATTGTCCGGTACTTCGTGAACAGCGTAGTCAGCGTGGTCGAGGCAGTGGAAGGTCAAGAGGAGGTTATACTGGAGCGAGAGGTGGCGGAGGTGATCGTAGACAGGTTGAGGAGAGGGGCCGTGGCCAGGACGAACGAAATACGTTTGATAGACGGAATCAATATCAGATTTTGGAAGGAGAGAATGTGGAACATCAGGATTATGTGCATGCATAGGATTGCGTAGGATGGGGTAAGGAATCAGTCGAAGTGCCAGTAGATCAGCAAGGTCCATATGTAACAGCGGGTATTTTGGGTTCTACTGATCAGTTTCTAGTCGACACAGGAGCTACTCGTAGCGCTCTGTCGAAACACTTGGTTCCGAGGGCTCCCCTGTCTGGCGAAATGATTACGTGTGTAGGGTTTGATGGCACACCCTCCCCCAGCCCTTTGTCCAAGCCCCTTGCACTATGCATTGACAAGTACTTTAGTTTTGGCCAATTTTTGTTATCGCCCCATACCCCAGATAATATCTTGGGCATTGATTTGCTTAAATATTTTCGAGCAACAATACGCTGCGCTCCAGAAGGAGTGCGGGTTATTCTGAATGACAACTACCCTGATCCTGATGATTGCCCTGAACGTGACAGATTTTGTGTCATTTTAGATATTCCCGCTTTGGCCTCTCTGCCGCACACGTTGTGGGCGACATCAGATACGGATGTGGGAGAGATGCGTATTCCACCAATACATATCACTGTTAAGGAGGGGGCCCCTCTACCACGAGTGCCACAGTATAAGATCTCGAAGGAAGGCGAAATTGCACTAACACATATTGTTCAGGATTTGATTTCTGCAGGGGTAGTGGAGGAGGTCCCTTATAATGTCTGTAACAGCCCTATTCTACCAATTCTTAAGAGAGACTCAGATGGCAAGATCTATCGATTTATTATTGATTTGCGTGAAATAAATAAAATTGTCATTCCCCAATACCCAGTGGTGTCTGATATCACAACTTTGCTTACTTTGGTTCCACCGACAGCCACCACTTTTAGCGTTATCGATCTAAAGAATGCGTTCTTTTCTATCCCTGTTCACCCAGATAGCAGATATCTGTTTGGTTTTACGCTCAATAATAAATCGTATAGATTTTGTCGTGTTCCCCAAGGCTATACTGAGAGCCCTAGCATCTACAGCCAGGCTTTAAAACGACAACTAGATTCCTTCGAATTGCAGTCTGGCGTTGCGCTCATCCAGTACGTGGATGACCTTTTGCTTGCTGCTGACTCCTATACACAATGTGAACAAAGCACGCTTGCGTTGCTGTCCTTTTTGGCACAAAACAATCACAAGGTCTCCAAGAAAAAGCTTCAATACTGTAGACCCCAGGTGACCTACCTCGGTCATCTGTTGTCTAAGGAGGGGAGGGCATTAACATCTGATCGAATTCAGGCGATTTTAGATACACCAGTCCCCCGCACGCAGAGAGATGTGCGTGCCTTTATAGGGTTGACATCTTTTTGTAGACAATGGATCATGGGTTTCTCACATATCATAAAACCTCTGCTAGCATTATTGTCCAAAACTACACCGATGCCTCTTGAGTGGACAGACGAATGTCAGAAAGCCTTTGAACAGTTGAGACAGGCCCTTTGTTCTGCACCCGTGTTAGGAACACCAGACTACACGAAACTTTTCACATTGTACGTGCACGAGAATGATGGGTGCGCGTTGTCAGTGTTAGTGCAGTTACACGGGGATAAGCAGAGACCATGTGCATACTTCTCTGCCATTTTGGATCCTGTAGCACGAGGGCTGCCTGGGTGTTTTCGAGCAGTAGCGGCAACAGCAGTAGCCATACGACAGAGTGAGGGCATAGTGTTATCACACAAATTGTTGGTGTTGGTACCTCACGCAGTAGACGCCCTGTTAAACCAAACAAAGACCCAATACCTCACGAGTGCACGACTTACAGGATATGAGCTGACACTTTTAGCGCCACACATAACATTGAAGAGATGCGCTACTTTGAACCCCGCGACTTTATTGCCCTATCCGGCCGAGGAGGGTCAGGAAGAAAAACATCATGATTGTGTTTTCCTGACTGAGGAACAGACAAAGGGTCGTGTTGACTTACAGGATGTGCCACTTCCAGATGTGGATGGGGAACTGTGGGTTGATGGATCGTGTTTGAGGCTGCCAGATGGTACGACTTCCGCAGCATATGCGATCACGACTCTTAAGACGGTGGTAGAAACAGCTAGAATACCACAAAAATCGGCTCAGGCAGCAGAGCTGATAGCTTTAACAAGAGCCTGCGAATTGAGTGCTGGCCTATGTGTGAACATATACACAGACAGCCGGTACGCCTTTGGAGTGGCCCATGACTTCGGGCTTCTTTGGAGGGAACGCGGGTTTCTGACGTCACATGGGGAGCACATTATGCACGGAGAGTTAGTGCGTGATCTCCTAAATGCGCTGCTTGGCCCTAAAAAAGTAGCAATAGTGAAGTGCAGTGCCCATAAGAAAATTACGGATAAGGTGGGCCAAGGAAATGCCTTTGCAGACAGCATAGCAAGGCAAACGGCTATGTCCCGAACTAGCTCCCCCATGTATGTGGTACAATCACAGGCTGAACGATGGAGTGATGCTAGAGCAGAGATACGGGATATACAAAATTCAGCTACAGAATCTGAGCTTGCGGCTTGGGCAGCAGATGGGGTGCTAGATGATGAGGGATGTTGGAGAAGTAAAGACATGGAGAAGTGGAAATTGCCTGCGGCTTACTTACAGGCGATGGTCCAGATGACACATGGACTGGCGCATGTCGGAGCTCTTGCAATCACTCAGCTTTTAACACGAGTTTGGGAACATCCCGAGATTGCGAACACTGCAAAGAGAGTAGTGCAGACCTGCCTGGTATGTTTGCAACATAATCCTGGAAAGGGGGCCTATACTCCGAAAGGAGGGTTCGTTCCACCTTCTGCACCGTTTGAAGTCCTTCAAATGGATTACATTCAACTCGAGCGCTGCAATAACCTGAAGTACGTCTTAGTGGTGGTGTGTGCCTTTAGCAAATGGGTTGAGGCCTACCCCACGAAAGACAATACGGCTTTGACAACAGCTAAGGTGTTGCTTAAGGAATTCTTTCCTCGCTTTGGAGTTTGCAAATTTTTGTGGAGCGATAATGGGCCCCATTTTGTCGGAAAGATTGTGGAATATGTACTGAAGGGGTTAGGGATTCAGCAAAAGTTCCACGCTGTATTCCACCCTCAGTCGGCAGGTTTGGTCGAGCGGTACAATGCCACGTTGAAGCTTAAGCTGGCCAAAATTGTGGCGTCTACATCATTGAAGTGGCCAGATGCGTTGCCGCTAGCACTACTGTCTCTTAGATCAGTACCCCATTCACGGACAGGCCTTACACCTTATGAGGTGGTGTTTGGTCGCCCCGTGAATATCTGGGGAGTGCCCAAGCCGCGATTAATACATGATGTGCCTTGTGTTATGATGAATGATTATTTGGCACGATTAACAAATGATTTGCTCTCCATTCATCAACAGGTTCGAGAAGCGCTCCCTGATAACTCTACTGGAGAGGGTCACGATCTTCGTCCTGGGGATCATGTGATGATCCGTTCGTTTGAAAGAGCAAGCAGTCTAGAGCCCAGGTGGAAGGGCCCCGAGCAGGTCCTTCTGGCAACCCGCACCGCCGTACGAGTGACCAACAGGAAGCGGTGGGTGCATTCGACACATTGTCGCCGAGTCTCTCCGGATCTGGTGACTCCTGCTGTGCTGACTGATTATAAAGAGATCTTGGAGAAAGAAAAGAGCCCAGCTGTGACGTCGGCCGAAGTAGAGGGAGCCTTCCCGGACCAATCTGCTGCTGGAAGAGAGCGCTACAATCTACGACCGCGATAAAGAAGATTTTTGTTCCTTTTTTAGACTGGTTGGTAACCGCTCCAGGTTTGTGAAACGGAAACCGGGAATTCCAAGGGGGGGGGATCAGTTCTGCCAGAGTAGCGACACCCGTCTTGGCCCGGAGAAGAAAACAACGGCTACCTCGGAGTTCAGCACCGCATTTTTCTTTTTTTTTTGGTATACACGTACGTGTATCAGAGACCACTTGTGAGAAACTGTGAACAATTTGTGTCATTTGAGACTTTGCACAGAACTTTCTTGAACTATGGCATCAATGGCATCGCGTGATAAGAAAATACTGGGTGCCTTTCTTTTTGTTTTCACGATTGTGGTGATAGCTGTTATTGCCTGGGTAGTCGAACTTGTGGTGCCTGTACGTGAACATTTGCTGCCGACTACCCCGGCACCGTCTGAACATTTTCACTTTACCTTGCCTTTTCATGAAGAACGCCACCGTCAAACGTATTTAAATAACAGCTTCATTCAGATTCTTCACCACACACATAATATGACCAATACCTCTAATTGCTGGGTGTGTGGAATGTTGCCTGGGCACCAGAAGAGAGGGGGCACCCCACTTATTCCACTCCCGTTTTCGCATAATGGGTCTTGCAACGCCTGGTACACCCTCCTCTTTACCTTGAGATGGCCAACAAAAGGGGGGGTGCTTTTTCGCCTAAATAAGGAATGTCCCCATGACAAGGATGGGTTTCCACGGGCTGAGGGTACACGTTTTGAATGGGAGGAGAATAGGCCCGACAATGTATCTGCCCCACGAATATACAGCAATCAGCGAAACGTGAATGTATCCAGTGCTCATGTTATAAATGTCATTGCCACGAAAGCCGATTTATGTATCCGGAATAAGGGCACGATTGCTGTGGGGAAGAGTGAATGTAACATTACTCTCACGTTTGATAGCCCGAATGGCATTTCATTTGTTGCATCTCGAAACACCTACTTCATCTGTGGAACGAAGGGGTACCATCAGCTTCCAGTGGGGTGGTTGGGCACATGTTATGTATCGTTTGTGCTACCTCCTGTATTCATTGCCCCTCCGATGTATCACAACGACTATACTCTGTACCACGATTTTGTTTTAAACAGAGTTAAGCGAACTGTTGCACTAGAGGACATTGATCAAACGGACACTGCGTTGCAACAATATGTGGATTTCAATCTGGGACTATTCTCCTTTGTGGGGGCCGCACTGAACAGTCGGAAGATCAGACGCCTGACACGTGTTGTCGAGGCTGTTGCGAATGACACTGCTGTTGCCCTGGGGAATATTACCGAAGAACTGCAGATTTCCAGAATTGTCACCCTCCAAAACCGGATGGTACTGGATGTTGTTTTGGCTGATCGTGGGGGGGCATGTAGAATTATCGGAAGCAGCTGTTGTGTTTACGTGCCTGATAATTCCCCATCTGTGTATGATGCGATTTCCAAGCTGCACAAAATAGCTGCCGAAATACACCCGGACAATGGAACTTGGACACTTTCTGGATGGTTCTGGTCCATGATTGCAACTTGGGGCTGGAAACTGTTGACAATTCTCTGTATACTTGTGGGAGCAATGTTTTTTATCTGCTTGTGTATCCAATGTGGTCCTGCATTATGTTCAATGTGCCTATCGGCCTGTTTGCCATCGAGACGAGCTCTTGCCCACGATAAAATGATGCTACATAAGGAGGTGACACAAATTATGTTAATTGACATCGAGGACGAACATCCAGACTATGTTCATTATGAGGTAGATTCAGCTAAACGCTAAAAGGGTCGTCTGTTGTAATTGGCCCGTCCGTGTTAGCGATTAGCTGAACCTACACGTTGTCCTCCTTAACTTGGCTGTATACGATAAACGCCATTTTGAATACTGTGGCGGCCATCTTAGATCATGAGCGGCCTCGTGGCCGACGTGCCCTTTAGTCCTTTGTCCGTTCCACTGACCACTCACATCTGCCCAGCAACAGGCTATTTTTAGTACTGGTCAAACCACACATGCGCAGTTCTCACTGACCCGTATATCTTCAGGAATGTGCCGCTAACGGACCAGCGGGTTTGAAACCCTCCAATGAGCTGGCAGTATTCCAAAACATGACCATCTATGTCTCTAAAACTGTGTCTTAAACTTGTGCCGCCTATCTTTTATTGCCCCAAAATTGTATATAAACGGGGTCACACCGGTGTTCGGTGTGATACCTCTTGCAATACCGAAGGGTGCTGTTTGAGTGTACCACCACCCCATGGGGTTTTAATAAACTTGTTCTTTGCCTTTTACAGCTTCCGTGCCAACAGTTCTTTTGTGTATGTGGGTAATCTCTGGAGCGTGTAGGCCTTGGGAACCCTGAAATACTTCACTGGAATATAGGGGGCAGCACCAGGTTTCACTTCTTGCAGCGACTATGGAGCTGACCCGAGTTCTAGGTCCACCTCAATGCAATGACCCCACCTGTGTCCCAGTGTGCCACCACAGGGGGTAGCATCTGCACACCTGGGAAACTGCAGTGAGCACTACAAAATGTCTCCCTTCGCTGACAATAGAAGCCTTCTTCAGTCCACAGAACTGGCACACCACAGTTGGAACCTCAAAACTGGCGGCTACACGCACCAGTCGGCCAAGGATACAGTACAATCTTAAGTGTTCTGTAAATGAAATGTGCAATGGCTGAGTATGCCTCTCCGTGAACGTGCTCTAATGACAGTTCTTCATACAGCACAGAATACTCAATCAATCTCGGGGTACTTTTTAAAATGTGATTCTTGATGTAAGGCGCCAGGAACCAAGATGCAGGGTGACAAAGCCCTTTACAAAGAAAAGGCCTGGAATAATAGGGTGACAAGCACAGAATATGTACTAAAAATAGAAAATGTAGGTTCCAAAAGACAGTGTTGTGTTTGTAGTGTTATTTTTGTAGTGCACGATTCTAGAAGGCCAAATGCCCTGGACAGACAATGAAAAACCTTTTAGCTCTTAGAGATCCCTTTCAAACACAGAGACTGATGTGTCCGGCTGGATATGACATTTCAGATCCTTGGACCATTTCCACAGTATTACTGGTTCTTAATAACCCATTTTAGATGTAATATTTTCCACAGGTTAGTGAGCTTCCCAGGTATGAATGATTGGTCGTGAACATTAGGATTGTGCCCGTGTGACAACTGTTCAGATCAATCAATAATACATGTCTTTTTATTCAGTAAGTTCTACAGTAACCTGAGGAAAATTTGGATTGTCGCGATCCTAAAGGAGCTGGGCCTGAGACAATGCCGTCCTGCATTGCTTGTGCTGCAGCTCCTGGACAATGTACACAGAGTCTGGAGGATCTGCATGTTTTTTAAAAAAATACTTAGCCACAGGAAAACTATCATTTTTTAATCATGGAGACTACTATGATTATTTGTAAAGTTGAGATTTTAATGTAATTATGCACTGTTTATAATATTTTTATAGTTGTATTGAATGAATTGTTTATATGTACTGTTTATGAATGTCTCAAAAAGCAATTGAATAAATCCTTTTTTAATTAAATTGAATTGTTTCAGGGTGGACGACATTTTGACTTTGGGGGTATCTAGTTTGAGCAAAGACTGACTTTTTAAAGTTCTAGTTCTAATTTTTTAACTAAGCTTTCAGTTTTGTTGTAAATGAATTTCCCTCTTATACATGGAATGACTGTCTATGGGTAGCCAACATGGGGAAGAAAGAATCCGTGTGATAGGCCGAGATCTTTTTATATTTGAGACCGTTTAGGGTGCTGAATGAAGGACTGCTTTGAGGGGAGCAAGGCAACGTTTAGGCAGCATGGTCAGAAGCACATGCCCATAGTATAAGTGTCCAATACCGTGGACTTGGATCGGCAATTTAAAGCCTTGTTGTGGAGGAAACGCTTGAGTCTGAAAACGAAACTCTGGTTGGATTCTGGTATTCATGGCCAACTCTTTTATGTTTAGATGAAGGTGAGTAGTTTGTTGAGTTTCACTCTACGTGACTTAACTTAGTGATCATCTTTTGTGTGAGGCCCTGTCCTAGAATTGCTTTGACCTTTTGGATAGGAGTTCCCGTTCTTTGTTTGGGTGGAAATGGAGAAATCAAGTCTTTTGAGAGTTTATATTTAGTTTCATGTTCCACTCCCAGTTCTAAACACACAAGCAGAGGGCAGAGGCTATTTAGACCAGCACACAACAAATTGAATTGTGTCCCAAAATAACAAAAGGTGCACGAAACCAGGGAGTACTCCCCTCTAAACTCCCCACAATGTAGGATTAAGTCCAACAGCAAATTGCACTGCAAAGAGGTTTCAGCACTCTTGTATACAGATATTACTTTGTCATATTGCAGTCCACAAATTATCAGCACAATAAAGAAGAATTGTCCAACTCCTGTGGTATATGTTTTCAAATCCAGTTTTCACTTTATTTTTTCACCAAAGGATTCACTCCTCAATTCCATAAAGCATAGCCAATGCGTTTCGTCTACTGAGAGACTTCTTCAGCACTATTAAGGAAATACAAAAGATACAAGTGTTTTATAAAGAGGAGCCTAAACACATTTTATACAAAGTGAGTAACTACGCAAATATATTTATAATTTAACAATACTACATGATTGTGCAAATTGAAATTCCACATAATTATTTCCAACAATGATAGCCTCAAGACGAACATTTTGATGCAAACGAAAGTTAGTGTAATTTGTTATTCAAAAGTTCTTCTATGATTCTATTGCTAGAATCAGCATTCGATTTTAACAGCATAGTCATGTATCACATAACAACAATTAATCTATATATACAAAAACCCTAAACAATAAACTCTACAAAATTAAAAGCCATACCTTGAATGTATGGTGAAAAAAATATTGCATCACATCTTGTAGTGTGCCTATCCCAGTCAAATTTTTATTTTTTTCTTGTTCCCCAGTTCTGCAATATCAAACATTATAGTGATGAAATTGTTCCTTCAAGAAAACCCACGGAGACCATGTATAATAGTAGATCATTCTGTGAATCAATCCCAGTCAAATTCTGGCGATCCTTACTTGCAAAAGATTACATTGTAATTATCTTAACCCCTTAGATCTCAACCTACCTATGTATCCTTATTCAGTACCATATATGTTCCTCATAAATGGATACATATTGAGTGGCATATTCTGATTACTGAGGTCCAAAATTTCAGCACTACTGCAAAATCGGCCAACCAGTAGCAACAAAGGTCCCCCCACTAGTCCAAAACTGACTCCCATCCTTCCAGCCCACAGGGGAAAACGGCCCATCTGGCCCTGCCCCAAGTGACTGTAGTGACTGTGGGTGGCAATAAACTGGTGCATTCTTCTGTTGATACATCTCAGTACCTGATGCAAGTATCAGGACTGGCCTGCATGGAAAGATCCAGTGGGCATGAAATTGAGTGTAGCCAGTATGTTGACATAGGCAGGGATAGCCGGGGAAAACACCCAATGCCCGCAACGGCCAATCCGGCCCTGCCCCAAGGGACTGTGGTGTGGCAATAAACTGGTGCATTCTTCTGTTGATACATCTCAGTACCTGATGCAAGTATCAGGATTGGCCTGCCTGGAAAGATCCAGTGGGCATGAAATTGAGTATAGCCAGTATGTTGACATAGGCAGGGATAGCCTGGGAGAGGACTGTAGTCAAGCTCCAGCTCCTAGTCTGCAAACAGGTCAAGAATCACACCAGACGAGAAGCACTATCTGGCAACAACAGCTTCCATGGATATCTGAAAGATGTTGGTCCTTCACATGTACATCCTCCCTTCTCTTCCTCAAATAATCAATCCCCAAAGTGAAGGGCAAACCAACTACATGTTTACTAACATAGTTCTGGCCGATAGCCTTGCTTTGTGTGACTTCTTTTCTTATGTGGTCAGCCTGTCTGTTATTAGTTTGAGGTGAACAGTGTTTCAGCTGGAGATTGGTGGTGGAGTTCAGAATATGCACTCCTTTCATTAACAGATTCTTTGCAAGTTTTGTAAGCCATGCTACATAATTCAACAGCATTTACTTTGAACAGCAACTAATGTAAAAAATAATAAATTAGCCTTGTACCAAAGACTGGATGATGAAAAGAACTACATTACTCAGATTTCATACGAAGTTTCATTAGTTAAGATCTTCAAAAAGCCCCCCAAAAAATATTTAGCAATATATTTCTTTAGTTATTTGTTTGGTCCATTATCTATGGGCGTGTGTTGCAGAATAATTTGTTAGAAATGTGTGGTGCAGGACTTACTCCAAGGCTGAGGTGGAGTATATTTAGTACTGTTTGAATAATATTTGGCAGTAGCAACTTTAGAAGTGTAGTTTGTGAATAGCAATGGTCTTACTTGTTTGTAGGTGGATCTTTGTCCCTCCCTTATCCCCTCATTACCCATCCTTAAACCCCTCCCATTTTGTAGTATATATTCCCTATTTTCCAGTCACTCCCCTCTATCTCCCACATTTACTACAAAAACGTAGAGATCATCGCACTTAGGGAGGAGACCTCAGCACAGTGGCGGCTCGTACAGTTAACGCTGTGGAGTGGAGAGGTGGGGCGGGAGGGTATTGGAATTTAAAATACAATGGGAAAGGTGAAAGATAAAGTAAATATACCACCTACCTTGCGCTCGCTGCATCGCCAACTCAGCGATGCGGCAATCGCAAGGTAAGTGGTTTTATTTATTTATTTGTTTACTTTGATCTTTCCTGTCGTATGTCAAACTCCACTACCGACTTCCCCTCCCCTGCCCCGCCTTACTGCCCCACAGTGTTACCTATGTAAGCCACCAGTGCGTCAGCATACAAAAGACAAGAGACAAAGATGCAGAGACCTCAGTAGAGGTTTCTGAATTGCATTTGATAGCATATATGTTGTATTATGGTAGCCCCACCCCCCTGCAGAGCTGCAGGACCCCCTCCTGGATCCCCGCCCCCCCTAGGGGCCAAAGGAAGCCCTCCGCCTTGGAGCTCCGCCCCCCCTCCAGAGCCACAGGGAGGCTTCAGAAGCCCCTCCCCCCTCTTTATTATCATTTGTTCCTCTTCATGCAGCACCTGCTGTAAATGGCGAAGTCGGAGCGCTTCACAGAGATTCCAATGGCGGCAATAACCCATGGAGGCTGCACTGATTGCGGTGACAGAGGAGGCATTTCCCCTATCTCCACAGCGACTGTCAGGAGAGCCAGAGATGGTTTCCTCTCACTCAGGATGAATGCGCCGATGATGTCTGGAACAAAGACGCGCAGTGATTGAGGCCGCGTCATGTGATCTCACCGACGCAGTCGGTGCGACCGGGACGTGAGCGGAGTTTGGGGGCACACCATACCGGCCAGCTGTGGTGATCCTGGGGTTCCACACAAGCGGTGTCTTGCCCTGGGAGGATAAATGGCATTTGGCTGTGCTAGATTGGAGCTACCAAGATGGCCTATCACCAGCATGACCTCAAGTTCAGCTCGGGGATCCAGCATGCTGCTTTCCCCACCACCATCCAGTCTTTTACCCTTATGGACATCTCCAACTCGGGGATCCCTCCAGACCCCAGACTACCACCCTTGAGTGCAACACCACCTGAACACCTGGCTGAAGGATGATAAGAATTTCCTGCTCTATAAATATGTAATATATAATTGTCCAAGCCTAATCGCTGTTAAAATGTAATCCTGAGTGATTTTGCCATTTGTATATATATAACTATAACCACTAGTATATGTAGGAGACCTTTGTACTTACTACCATTTAAATGTGATATTAGAGTTTATCTGTTTGAATCTCTTCCTTGAGTAACTTTACAACTTGTACATATGCAATTTTACCCTCCTTTCCTTTAACTCCACTTGTATATATAACTCTAACCGCTAATATATGTAGTAGACCTTTGTACTTACTACCATTCCTATGTGACTTTAGAGTTTATATGTTTGTATCTCTTGCTTGAGTGACTTTGCAACTTATACATTTGCAATTTTTCCCTCCTTTCACTTCACTTGTACATTTGCAATTTTTTTCTGTTTATATTTCTTATGTAACTCATGTAATCCAAAGTCCTTATGTAACACAATTGGTTCTTTTGTAAAGCCCTCTGACACCTTCGGGTAATATTCGCACTATAAAAAATTTAATTAAATAAATGAATAAATACCTCTAAATGTACTAGAAAAGGGAGTTAGTGAATAGGCCACACAGTCTAGTCTATCAATTCTATGGTAGGACGGAGGCTCCGATTATGCTTTCTCATTTCTTTACTGAAATTACAGCAGCCAATCAGAACACAGTAAAGAAATAAATGACTACATTACCCATGAATACCCTGGGTAACCATAGAGAGCATACACTATAAAATGTATCATAGAGGACAACACTTCCTCTTTCTTTGCTGCTTCGCAGCCAATTAAGTGCACTTCTTTGGTACTGATACATTATTGCATTGAATAGCTATTTACTTGCTTGTATTTAACTTTTGCGCGCTGCGCTGTTATGTTCTAGCTTCGCTTTGTTGTGTCTTCAGCCCATTGCGTGTACGTCTCCTTGAGTCTTTGCTGTCGCCGGTGTTGGGAGCGTGTGGCTCCTCCTTTGGTTTCCGGCGTGCTATGCCCGTATTGCCTTGAGTTGTGGAGTGGGAGTCGGGAGGCGAGGGACGGCGCGCGACGTTCGCGCGTCCCTCTTGCACTGACAGCAGCTGTCACCATGCATGCGCGACAGCCTTAATTGCCGTTTGCTTCAGTGTTTATTCACGGAGCTTTCTCTTCAGAGCTGCGCTCTGTATCGCAGACGCCCACAGCCTGTCAGTTGTTGCCTCCACCTACGCCCCATTCAAAAACGATAGTTTGGGGTTGTTAAATTTTGCATAGGCATTGCCTAGAGTGTCTGTGTTTCTAGCAAGCCCTCCCTCCATGTTCTATTATTTATTTGTGCAGTCAGGTTTTTTCCCTGTACTTTTTTCTGTGGCTTGCTTTGGGGTTCCACTCACCCTGCATTGGCCATTGGCTTTTAATATTGTTTCTTCCTCTGGTGGGCATATTTACAACTTGGTTGTCACAATGGGAGACTACTATGATGAGGAAGGTTATTATTATGATGAGGATGAACCCTCGGGCTCTGTGGAACATGACTTGATGGGTCAAGCTTTATTTCACGCCAATGCCCCATTGAAGTGTCATCTCTCTGACTATGCTACGCAACAAGGTTAGTTGCCTCCGTCTTCAAGACGCTCTGACAAGTCTCCCAAGAATCCGCACCATTCGGATTTTGCAAAGTTGGCTAAGTCTCTGTCCTCTGGGCAATCTTCCAAGAAGTCTTCAAAGTCCGTCCGCTCGTCCCCGGACTCTCCTTCTGAAGATGGGGATTCCTCTTCTACTTCTTCTTCCTCTGGTCTTGTAGTCCCTCCTCCTTCGAAGAAGGCTTGTACAGAGGATTTTGAGGACGCACCTTCCACTCCCCAACTCCTAACCTTTGATCCATCTGACATAATCATTCCAAATTCCTCCTCGTGGTTCCCTTTCCCTGAAGTGGCGGACTATGTGCAAACCCACATTCGCAAGCCCTTTGAAAAGGATGTGCGGGCCCGGTTACGGTCTGAATGTCCGCGTCCTGACCTCTCGGATAAACTGGCGGATACTCCTGTAGTCGACCCAACTATGGTAACTTACTTTAAAAAATACTCAAAGGATCCCAAAAAAGAATTGGACAGAGCCTGGTGGTCCTGTCAGGACAAAATGTTGGACCTTCTGGGTCCCCTGACAAAGATCCTGGACTTAGGCTTTCGAGCAAAGGAATCTGGTGCTCTCATTGACCCTGACGAGCTGGTGGGTTGGTCGCAGAGAGTCATATGTCTTCTAGGAAACACAAATTGCGCTATTTCATGTGAACGTCGCCGTTCCATCCTGCTCAAGTTAGACCCAAAGCTCACGGATTTGGTCCCTTCTGAGTCTGGTTCCTTGGCCCAAGGTTTATTGTTTGGGCATCCATTCTTGAAGGAACTCACAAAATTTGTGGCCACGTTCAGTGGGCTTGACAAAGCCCAGTCTAACCTTCGGCGGGTCTTTCGCCCGGTTTTTGGACGGGCAGGACGACGGGGATGCTTGTTCGGCCGAGGCTCCAGCCAGAAAAATCAGCAGGGTTTCCAGTCCCAGAAGAGTGGTCAAGATTCCAACAAGTCAACCTTCTACCCCTCCCGCAAGGGGAGAGGACAGTTCAAAAAAGGCGGATACGGTGGAAACCAAGGAGGGCTTCATGACTCCTCTAACTCAGGTGAGCTTGATTCTAGCCTCGGAGGTTGTCTTGGGGGGCAGGTTGCGGTTTTTTCTCCACAATTGGCAATTGATCTCAAACGATGCCTGGGTGTTGGAGACAGTGCAGGGTTACAAAATAGAGTTTTACAGTCACCCTCACCAACACCACCTTCCGCTGCCCCTTCTTTTTTCCCAACCAGATCAGGAGTTCATTTCCGGGGACATCGAGTCTCTTCTGGCCAAAGGGGCCATCGTTCCAACCTCCCTTCACCCTCAGGGTTTCGTAAGCAATGTTTTTCTGGTGGAGAAAAAGGGAGGAGGTGCACGTTTGGTCCTCAATCTAAAAGAATTCAATGGCAGTGTAGTGTACCGTCATTTCAAGATGGAAGGCGTTCATCTTCTGAGGGACCTTCTTCAGGAAGGGGACTGGATGGTCCGTCTCGACCTGAAAGATGACTATCTGTTGGTTCCGATTTACGGCCCTCATCGGCGCTTCCTTCAGTTCCAGTGGCTCAGGACTTGGTTCGAATACACGGTCCTTCCCTTCGGCCTATCGTCAGCTCTGTGGTGCTTCACGAAGCTTCTGCGCCCGGTGTTGGAGTCCTTGCGAGACCTCGGGGTTCGCCTGATAATATATCTCGACGACATTCTCATCCTGGCGCAATGCCCTCTTCTTTTACAGACTCATTTGCAGTGGTCAATAGATCTGTTACAATCACTAGGTTTTCTTGTCAATCCTCAGAAGTCCGACTTCCTTCACTCTCAGTCGATGGACTTCCTCGGGTTTCGGATCGATTCGGTCTCATGTCAACTCCTCTTACCCGGTCAGAAAATCAGATCCATCAAGAGGGACTTGAGATTGCTCTTGTCCAAACAGATTGTTTCCTTGAGATCGGTGGCTCCAATAGTAGGTCTGCTGTCCTCTTCGATCCAAGCGATCTTTCCAGGTCCGTTGCATTATCGTGCTCTTCAACGTCTCAAGATCAGACATCTCCAGAAGGGTCTTCGTTATTCAGATCACATTCCTCTGTCGGAGGATGCACGTTCAGAGATGTTATGGTGGCTGGAGTACATGGAATCTTGGAACGGCCGTGCGCTCTTCGGGAAGACCCCAGATGTGGTGATAGAATCGGATGCCAGCCTTTGGGGTTGGGGAGCCTGGTGCGGCCCCGTTACGACGGGGGCCGTTGGTCCCAGAAGGAATTGTCTCTTCACATCAATTGCTTGGAGCTTCTAGCCGGCTCTTTTGCGATTCATTGTCTGACCCCGCAAGCAACTAATTGTTGCATACTCCTCCGCATGGACAATGTCTCAGCGGTGCGGTATGTCAACAAACTGGGGGGCACCAGGTACAAACTTCTAGCAGAGATTGCGAAGGATTTTTGGCATCTTTGTCTGCAACGACAGATCACTGTTAGTGCAGAATAACTTCCGGGTTGCGACAATCGGATAGCTGATTGGAACTCTCGCCATCTGCGGGATTACAGCGATTGGAGGCTTCATCCTAGAGTTTTTTGGACACTGTCCCAGATTTGGGGACGTTGTCACCTCGACCTGTTTGCGTCTCGCCTCAACACACAGCTTCCCCGGTTTTACAGTTGGCGTCCGGATCTGGAGGCCCTGGCCATGGACGCCTTTCTCCAGTCTTGGCCTCCTCTTCTGTGTTATGCCTTTCCACCGTTTGTGAAGATTCCCAGGGTCCTGGCCCGCACGAAGCACTTTCTTTCGGAGCTCATTTTAATCACTCCTCTGTGGAGAGCTCAGGCTTGGTTTCCAGTTATATAACAACAACAAGAGAGTTAGGGCTCAAAGGACACTCCTATACCCCAAACGAAATATAATTAACAACAAAGGAGTGACTAGAAAAGAGAAAAGTTTTTGTGATAAGTGAAGTGAAATGTGAAAAATAACAATTATTTTATATATTACCCTCACTCACCCAACTATTGGGTGACATGCTTCATCATTGGGTAGTTTTCACCAGGCAGGTAAAAGACCTATCTGGTGTGCTACGACACCTGCAACTGCAGTGGAGCTGGATTCAGTAAAAACAGTGAATAAAGTGAAAAAGTGATAAAGGTAAAAAGGTGCGGACGCTGATCCAAACCAAACTTTAATAAAGATCGGTGTGAGCATCTGGTTAAAAAGGGTGGGATGGATAATATAGACCTTAAGTTTGAGTCGTATCATCCAAATCACAGGGTCGACATGTTTCTGCTCTTAAGGCCAAGTCGGCCGAGCTTTCATCAGGACCAAAGAAAAAAACACTGGGCGGTATGCACTCTCTAAGGTGCACCCTAACCTCAGTGTTGACGTTAAGTGTTTTTTTCCAACTCACGGTTCTTAGTACCGACTAAACCTGGGATTTCCAGGTCATGAGGATCTGTAGAGGGAGGTAAGGAGAGAAGATTACATATGTACATTTTCATTAACTTCTTTGGTCAACAGGGTCACTTGATGTGGACTTAATTCAATTCGGGTTCTCTTTATTGACACGCAGTTGGAGTTCAGAATAGCGTGGTAAGGCAGATTTAACGATGCATTACTGTGCCCCAAGGAATATTATCATTAAGGCCATTCAGGTGGGTTGCCAGCCGGTATACCCACCTTTGTTCTTTTTCAAATAGAGATTCATTAAGTCTGGTACCAGCCAGTATCTGCTCTATTATTGTCCACCTGATGTCGTTTGGGGTGTGATTGGCCTTCCCGCTTTTTCAGTTCCCTCCGATGTGAAGGAAACCCCCACCACTTGGGCCCATGATGTGAGAAAAATCTCCGTTGCATGTAAATATGTTCACCTCTCCTCTATGTTTTGTTAGTGCGACTAGGTCCACAATGTTGGGTGTGTTGACGTTGCGCGGTACGTTCAGTGTACCGCTGTTAAAGTTAATTTGTCTGCACTAAATTTCTAAGTCATGTTTGGTCATTTTGATAATGACAGCTTGGCGTTTTGTAATGCCAATACGCCGCTTTTTCCTGAAGTTACAGGTACTCATTGGGGATACTAATCGCTAGCCTAACGGGCTCAAAATACCTCCTAGAAGACTGACTCATTTTAAATTATACCCTTGGATTTAGTTATGTTAATGCCAGCTTGACAATACTCAATGAGACAATCACATTTAGTATGGGGCTTTGGCTAAGTGAAGTGCATGTGGGTCTATTTGTAAGGATGATGTTTTCGCATGTCATTAATGAAAATGTACATATGTGTTCTTCTCTCCTTACCTCCCTCTACAGATCCTCATGACCTGGAAATCCCAGGTTTAGTCGGTACTAAGAACCGTGAGTTGGAAAAAAAACACTTAACGTCAACACTGAGGTTAGGGTGCACCTTAGAGAGTGCATACCGCCCAGTGTTTTTTTCTTTGGTCCTGATGAAAGCTTGGCCGACTTTTCCCTTAAGAGCAGAAACATGTCGACCCTGTGATTTGGATGATACGACTCAAACTTAAGGTCTATATTATCCATCCCACCCTTTTTAACCAGATGCTCACGCCGATCTTTATTAAAGTTTGGTTTGGATCAGCGTCCGCACCTTTTTACCTTTATCACTTTTTCACTTTATTCACTGTTTTTACTGAATCCAGCTCCACTGCAGTTGCAGGTGTCGTAGCACACCAGATAGGTCTTTTACCTGCCTGGTGAAAACTACCCAATGATGAAGCATGTCACCCAATAGTTGGGTGAGTGAGGGTAATATATAAAATAATTGTTATTTTTCACATTTCACTTCACTTATCACAAAAACTTTTCTCTTGGTTTCCAGTTATTCTGGAGATGAGTTGCTCGACGCCGCTCCTTCTTCCCCACCAGTGGAATCTGTTGCTGGACCCTCTTCTAGAACCTCACGCACTCGTTCTGTCGGGTCACCTTCGTCTGGTGGCATGGAGGATTTCGGGGGTCGCTGGCAAATCCCAGGCCTATCTAGCGACGCTGCCAGATTTATCGGGGAGGCTTGGGCCCCCAACACACACAAACGTTATGCGGCAGCTTGGAAACGATGGTGTGATTGGTGTTCACAACGGACGGTGGATCCCACTTCAGCGGATATCGCTTTGATTCTCAACTTTCTAGCGTCCATTGCTTTGTCTGGTTTGGCTTATAGAACTGTTAATAATTTTCGTTCTGCCATTTCAGCTGGGCATGTTTCGATGTATGGTAAACCTGCTGGGGAGCATCCTTTGATTTCAAAGTTGCTCAGAGGCATTCGGATGGTAAAACCTCCTTGCCCGAAATATGCGGCTTTATGGGATGTGTCTGTTGTTTTGCGTTTCTTGGAATCCTGGCCTTCCAATTCTTTATTGACCGGCAAGCAACTTTCAGCTAAACTGACAATGTTACTGTGTTTGATTTCCTGAAAACGGGTTTCAGATGTTCCGGCTTTGGACCTTGCTAGTCGTACGTTCTCGCCTGAGAGTGCTACTTTTGTTGTCTCCAGGCATACTAAATGTAATACGTCTTCCGTGACTAATCCTTCCTTTCCGCATAATCCACAACTGTGTGTGGTTCAATGCATTAATGAGGTAAGTACTGCCCCTTTTTGATACGATTTACATGGTCAATTATTGATTGCTTTGCAAAAGCCTTTCAAACCTGTGAACCTGCTACGTTAGCGAGATGGGTGCGTTGGCTAATGCTGGAAGCTGGCATTGACGTTTCCCTCTTTGGTGCCCATTCTGCAAGGGGGCTATGGCTTCTAAAGCTTTTTCTTTGGGTGTCAGTCTCCAGGATATCATGAAGGCCGCTGATTGGTCTTCTGAGTCTGTGTTTCAAACCTTCTATTTCAAACCTATTGTAGATGTTGCTTCAGTTGTGGTGGCTAAGCTTTGAACAAGCATAACCGGAGCCTCCGTCCTGCCATAGAATTAAAAATTTGCTAACATTCGTGCAAAGAATTTTCAATTCTATCAAGGACAGGAGGCGAAGATTATCCCACCCTTGTATTTCTGCCTGCATTTCTACTGTTGATTACATTTTGCTTTGTATACAATTGTACTATGCTATGTTTCATGATGCTCAATGCAGTGTTTCTTTCCCTCCCTATCTTTGGTTTTATATGCTTTTACTCCATTGTGGGGGTGGTGTATTACGGCTCTACTTTGCTTTTCAGGTTTGGACCCTTAATGAGGTTTTGGCTTCACGTTCTCCGTTGCCTGCGGACTGTGGTTCATCCCGGAGGATTTTCAGCTGCTGCTTCGCTTCTGAACAGCAAAAGACGCAGGGGCAGATTTATGTTAACTGGCGCATCCCGAGGGATGCGCCAGTTAACATGCGCCACAGTGCGCCACAGCTACGCCACCCATGGTGCGCCGCATTTATGATGCGGCGCACCATGGGGCAAAAACGGCACAGATGCGTGACGCATCTGTGCCGGAAATGTGGCGCATTGCTGGAGTTGCGTCGCAAGCGCGACGCAGCTCCAGCAATGCTTTGGGGGGGCCTATTCTTTCAATGCTGCCTCAAGCCTTACGCCTGCTTCAAGCAGGCGCAGGGTTTTGACGCAGCATTGCCCTGAAAGTGACTGAGTGAAATCTCATAGATTTCACTCAGCCACTTTCAGGAGGCGTTCCTGCGCAGGAACGCCCCCCCCCTGCGCAGGAACGCCTCCTCATGGCGCAGTGCTGTACAACGTGACGCATCTCCTAGATGCGTCACGTTGTAAATAGGGCGCAGGGATGCGCCACGTTTCCGCGCCGTTGCGTCACGCAACGGCGGCGTAAACGTGGCGCAAGCCCTTCATAAATTTGCCCCGCAGTCCCTTTTCATTTCACTTTTAGAACCTCCACTCTGATTTTCCAGCAGCACGAACACCTTATTGAACACACAATGTCGGGGACACATTTCAAGACAGCTTCAAAATATGCTGCCACATAGAGGTTAGTGCAGTTACCTGCCTCATCATGATTATATCACAAAAACAGCTCAGGCATGTGGTAGTGCTGTACAAATACATTTTGTAGCTCGATTACTGAAGATCCCAGATCCCTCATCCCTTTGTGACGACCCACTGTAGTGTCATGCATGCCACTAGTGAGGCCTAGTTTGGTCACATTGTTAAGGAACTACTAAATGAGAAAAGGTGCTTCCAGTACACCCTAGTAGTGCTGTATATTTTTCCCTTGTACAGTTACTACCCTAATTAGAGCATTGCTAGACTTTTCTTAGTATTTTAACATTCGGAGGGACCAGGAAATGGTGTTAATGTCTCTATCGAGTTATACAATGTGTCGTTGGACAGTTGTTAGTGAGAAGCTAATTGTACATGAGTAATTGTGCATGAGGTTACACCCAGAATACAAACGTGATGTCAGGACGCCGCAGAATATCCTTGGCTTCTGTTGAGCAACGATTGCTCCTGTTTTGCATACGCTGGCCACGTCATTAGCATTTGCGTCAGTCACGTCCTTATCCCTGCACTACAAGTGGTAAACTTGAGTAGAGCTAAATTACTGGGGCCTTATTTATGAAGGACTTGCGCCGCCGGTGCGTCACTTTTAACATGGGAAAAAGTGACGCACCGGCGGCGCAAGTCCTTCATAAATAAGGCCCCTGGTTCGTACAGTGCAGCTGATTTTCATACAGTACTGCCTGAATCTTGGTAAATACCCCCTATAACTTCCCTTTTCTGTGTGATGCAAGCTCAAAAAGCCACCCGAAGCTGAGCACAGTCACGAGGTCACGAGACCATTTCTAAAGAAGCAACAAACGAAATATTAATTCCTAATAAAAGCAATGGATTTAAAGAGGGCATGCGTTTTATATAATACACCGTGAACACGTCAGTAGTAGAGAAGTATAAAAAACGATAATATATCACGAAATGAACGCCAAATGAGCGGTAAACAGATTAAGACCGTTTGATTCGTGCAAGATTAGCGCTGAACTTTCCCTCACGAGACACATCTGCTCTGATGTCAGCCTTCCTGTTTTGGTGTGCTCTTTGTGCTTTGAAAACTCGGAGATGTTGAAACCATCCTTATTTCGCCAGGTTCCTCCTTTGCACCACAATGTGGGGAGAGGATGTGGTCTTACGGCTAGAGCTGCCGACCTCGGAACTGGGCTCGAGTCTCCGCAGGGACGTTCAACATCCTGTTATTCTGGGCAAATCACCTCATTAAAGAAGGTGTCCTTGTGTAACGTAACTGGTGCTCATGTAAAGCGCTCCAATACCTTCGGGTCGAGTTTGCGCTATACAAATCTGCAATAATAAATAAATAGATGTTTATGAAGCTCCACAGCGTGGTTAATTGGGAAATAAGTGCAGAGGTGCATTCTTTTTCCTTGGAGCCTGCCACAGGCACTGCTAAATGCAAGGGTTGACGAAAGCCGAGGTTGCTGAATAACAGAGGTACCTTGTTTTGATTCAACCTACATCACCCTGCACTGCCTAGCTTTTTGTTTCGCTTTTGCTGGTTGTCATCCTTGCTTTCTCAATAATGTCACTGCTTTCTATATTTCTTTTTCCCTTTTCGCTCTTCTCTTTTGGCCTTTCTCTCTCTTGCTCAAAGTTTGATCATGAAAACTAAGGGGCAGATTTACAAGAAACTGACGCATCTGTAGAGATGTGTCAGTTTCCCTGCGCCAGCCGCAATACAGTTGTGCCACCATGGATGCCCCAGCGCATCATGATACTAAGATTGACTGATGCACCAGAAATTCTGACACATCTATTGGCCCAAAAGTTACACATTGCTGGAGTCGTGTCACAAGCATGACGCAACTCCAGCAATGCATGTTGAGCCCTAAACTTATTGGGCCTCATTTATGAGAAATGACGCATCGCTGCGTGAAAGCAGCGATGCGTCACTTCTCAGTGTGCACTCCTTGCGACATTCCTGATGCATCATATTTAATGTATGACGCATCATGTCGCAAGGAGTTACAGATACGTCAGTATTTCTGACGTATCTGTAAGCGCAAAAGTGACGCATTGCTGGAGTGTGTCACAAAAGTGACGCAACTCCTGCAATGCGTCCTTTCACATGACATGGGGCAAGCCCCATGTGAAAGGGCCGGCGTCAGTCTTACGCCTGCTGTGAGGCAGGCGCAAAATTTTGATGCAACGGCGTCCTAAAAGTGACGCAGTGAAATCTCATAGATTTCACTGCGTCACTTCTACGACCCTTCCTTGCGTCAATACGCCCCCCTTGCATACACCTGGCGCAGGTATAATGTGGCACAGGGGTTTACAAAGTGACGCATCTACCTAGATGCAGCACTTTGTAAATATGGCGCAACAAGGCGCATTTTGTACTCCACTGGTGCGTCACAAAAAGTATTGCACCGCCGGCGTAAAAGTGACACAAGGGCTCATAAATGAGGCCCATTGTACTGCGTCACTCCTTATGCCTGCTTCAAGCAGGTGAATGGTTTTGACGCAGTGGCATCCTAGAAGTGGCGCAGTGAAATCTTGTAGATTTCACTGCAATACTCCTACTGGGCTTTCCTATGTGGGAACGCCCACCCTTCATACATTATATCTGACTCAGGTATGATGTGACGCTTTATAGCGTGACGCATTTTCCTAGATGCGTCACATTGGAAATTGGCTGCATTGTTTACGCTGCCGCTGCACCATAGAAGTGATGCAACAGCGGCGCAAAAGTGTCACTATAGGCTTGTAAATCTGCCCCAAGGTCCTGATCCCAGAAATTGAGCCGTGGTGGCTACCACACCACTTGAAATAATTGTCACAAATTAAGCACTTGTCTAGGAATAACCCATTTACAAACCGTTAAGTGCTTAACTTCTCAGAGAGGTAAATATAATTTTAAAAGAATGGAACACTTTTTGGTTTGAATCATTTTGAGTCGCTTTTAACACAAACGGACCTTGCTTTGATTTGTTCGCTGAGGAGATCTAGAACAACCTTTTGCCTTCACCATGTATCCTGATGAGAACCCACCCAGTTCCAAAGAAGAATAAACGTATGCTCCTGAGAACCTGAGGATGGGAAACATCCGTTACTGCGAGGACATTTCTTCGCTTACATTTACTACGCAAGCGTTAGTACGCATGCGATGTAACAACGCGTCACCTTTAGTACGCGTGCTGTTACTTCGCATGCGTACTTACAACGCATGCGTAGTGGGCGGATGCTGTTTTTGGATGTCGTTGCGGAAGCCATTTGCTCCCTGGGTCTGCTGCTGCGGAGGAGGAGGACGTAGGAAGCAGGAAGGGGGAGAAGATTGGAACCACGCGTGGAAAGAGGTAAGTGGGGCTGTGTAGGGTCATGTAGGGGCTGTGTAGGGGTAGTGTATTTGGGTGTAGGGTAGTGTAGAGGGTAGTGTTTAGGTAGTGTAAGGTTAGGCTTTAGGGTAGTGTTGTAGGGTTAGTGTAGTGTAGGGTAGTGTATTTCGGTGTAGGGTAGTGTAGAGGTTAGTGTTTAGGTAGTGTAAGGTTAGTGTTTAGAGTAGTGTTTTAGGGTTTAAGGTAGTGCTGTAGGGTTGGTGTAGTGTAGGGTAGTGTATTTGGGTGTAGAGTAATGTAGAGGGTAGTGTTTAGGTAGTGTAAGGTTAGGGTTTAGGGTAGTATTGTGGGGTTTAGGGTAGTGTATTAGGGTTTAGGGTAGTGTTGTAGGGTCAGTGTAGTGTAGGGTAGCGTTTTAGGGTTTAGTGTAGTGTCAGGGGGTCGTGTAGGGTAGTGTTACAGTGTAGGGGAAGGACTTGGGGTAAGGGTAGGGTCGTGCTGGGGGTATTGTTGTAGTGTTTGTGTAGTGTAGGGTAGTGTTTAGGGTAGTGTAAGGGGGTAGTGTATGATAGAGTTACAGTGTAGGGGATGGACTTGGGGTAGGGTCCTGCTGGGGGTAGTGTTTTAGGATTTAGGCTAGTGTTGTAGTGTAGTGTATTAGGGTTCAGGGTAGTGTTGGGGTTGTGCAGGGTAGTGGTTAAGTGTAGGGGACAGACGGGGGGTAGGTGTATGTTCACAAAGTAGTGGTATGCGTAGAAAGGGTTGGCGAAGTAAAAGCAAATTAATATTTTATAATGGATTTGCGTAGTAACTGAATGCGAACTAAAATTATGCGAAGTAAAGGCATTTGCCATGTAAAAACATCGCAGTAAAAGCATGCGAAGTATTGGCATGCTCAGTAAAGTCATACATTCCCTGAGGATGTTCTTCTGTGCATTGACAAACTGGAAGGCAATAAACTTGCATGAATGTAATCTTGTAGGACGACAAATGTTGTTGTTTTTCTTGAGAACCTAATCTCAGTTTTCATGAACCTGGCAGGCTAACATAAAGTTAATATAACAAGGATGGAAGACTACTTGGACCAATTGGGATTGGAACCTGTGACCACAAGGTCAAATACTGTTTTCTGCAATGGATGTATTAGTCCATTCAACCTCCAAACACCAATACTTAAAGAAACTGTCTTGACAAATACCTTTTTTAACTAAAATTATTGGTTTGGATGTTCATTCAATAGAAGTCGCAGAGCTCCTATAATATTCATCATTTACGTTACTGCATAACAACTAGAGTCAGATGTACGGTCTACTGTCAAAAAACACTAGTTGCAATTTGCAACAATAAAATATTTTTATGAACCTACTTATGTACCACTAGTTTTATTCATAAAATAACAAACAGATTGAGTGAAAATCCAACCGACCTCTTTAATATTTATTATGACATTTGCAAATTGTCACTTAATCCAATGGACAATAATCACGGGGATGGTAGCCTGCAGGGTTCAACTGGCCACCATGTCCATGATTGTGGCTGATTTTCAAAAAAGGAATGTATTTTTAATATAGCCCTGTTCCTTAAAGAAAATGGGACCTAGTTTGAAAAAAAGTTAAAAAAAATGTTTGAGAGTTGGCAGTGGTCCTGTACACCACTGCCTACTCCCACACGTTTTATAACATTCAGAAAGGGAAAGGGGCCCCAAGTGGATCCTTTCTATTTTGCAAAGCGGTTACCATCTATATCAGGGGGTCAGTAACTTTTCAATGGTTTAAACTGTATTTAGCTGCTAAACCATAGATATTAATGGATAGGAATCCCTGTTTGGAAGGGATACCTTTCCAAATAGTTATTCCTTATCTCTTTCTAAAACCATTTTAGGAATTGGAAAAAAAAAAGGTTATTGACTCCAACAAGCATTGGCAAAGCCAATAGGTCTGCTTTGGCCACCAGCCTTTTGGCAATTCGTGTTTAACATTTTCCCATTCTAGAGTTTCTATTGTAGATACCAATTATCGTTGGTTGTGAAAGGGACTGTGTTTGTTAGGGTTGTTTACCTCACCTAATGATAATATGCATATTGACGGGTGGTAGTTTCAGATCATGGGCTCACCAATGGGAAGCCGAACTTCGGTTATTTTAAATAAGAGATTGTCTTTTTTTTTGTGACGATTCACTTTACATAATGATGATATGTTTAAAGGTCTGTGGTGTTTTTATTTAACACCCCCTGAAGAAGCGACCGTGTTGGGAAACACGTGTTGGTTGTGTCAGTTATAAAATATCCTTTGGATGAACGATTTACAACCACACTTTGGAACCAACGAAGTGGAGTAAAGATTCATCCATTGAATAGAGTGGACTGATCTCTTTCTAAGGAGGAGTTCTTTTTCCCAGATCATGTAAATTTCATTTCCATATGGACACAACACCGGTTGGGTTACTGGTGATCTAAAACCTAAGCACTGGGCTCATTAATCCTGTCACCCGAACTAAATAATCCAAATAAAACAATATATGTATACAAAACAAAACACTTCTAGAACAAAAGTTTGCAGTTAAGGAGGGAAGAGAAAGTTGAGGCAAGGTAGAAAGAGGAAAGGGGGAGGGAAGGAAGAAGGGAATTAATGGGTGAATCGGGGGAAAAGAAGAGAGCTGATAAAAAGTATTGTAAAGGAATGAAGATCTCAGTTGATCGTTCCTTTGACATCACTCGTGATGCCAAGGTGGATCTTAAAAAGATTACTTTTTAGGGCATTCCCTTGACTGTATATATATTCATTAATAATGAAGAGTAATCCTGGCATCCCAAACTATGGAATAACTATCCATCCACAGGTGATATATCTGGGTCTGGGACTTGGGGGCATATTATCAAGAACAGCGATAAAATTATCGCCACTTTAGCGGCAGGAAACTTCAGCTAAAACAGCAATAATGCTCGAAAAATGGGTAGGGGTTTTGCCCACACAACCCTCTCGTACCTGAGCAAGAGACATCCAAGTATGAAAAAGTAGAAGAAACTAGGCTCAGTTATGACACAGAGGCCCTGCATGGAATGAGCAAACTAGACCAGAAAGGAAACACCTTCTGTGCACTACAGAACCTAGGGGCATATTATCAAGAACGTTGATAAAATTATCGCCGCTTTAGCGGCAGGAAACTGCCGCTAAAACAGCGATAATGGGCTTGATAATATATCCCTGTGAAGTCCCATAGCACCAAAGGTTCTGGTGTTAACCTGGGCTGCTATGGGAATTCACAAGGGTATATTATCAAGCCCATTATCGCCGTTTTAGAGACATTGCTGAAATGAAGGGCGATCCAGTTGGATCCCCGATCTGGCGGCTACTATTCAGCCAGACCGATACTCTGTCTGTCCCAGTGAAATATGCTGAATGTATCCTGACGTAATTTGAAAACACCAAGTCACAGTTCAGCAACACCCGCACATTGTTTGCTTTCTGTTTGGAGCAGCAACGTGCAGGCAGCAAGGGGTCTCTCTTATTTTAAATTGCAGCTTGGCCCAATAGTGGCTGAATTTAAGGGCCATCAGCCTTCCTTTTGGACAAGTATAATCCTGGCTGGGAGTTATCTGGAGCCTAACACCTTTATACCAATGTAATGGATAGCAAACAAAGGCATGCAGCTTGTTATCACTTCACAAGTACTTACAATTTGGAAGCAAGCTTTTGACTTTGCTCAATTCCTGTATATAAGAGATAAGCATGCACAGTAAGAATGTCAGATGTATCGGTCCGTACAAGTATTTACATGAGAAATAATTTAAATAGCACTTACTATTTTTTTTAATGTAATTCTTTTATAGTGTTACTCATCCCAATGTACAGTGTCTGAACACTTTACATCACACACACACTGTTGAGATGGAACAATCCGCTGCATGTTAAGGGATGTGTACTCTTGGCCTTAGTGTCCAACTGTACTGTTATTTAAATCCCTAATGGTGATTTTTATTGTCATAGGTGAGGACGGGTCATTTGTGTGTGCCATGACATAGGTCTGTCTCATGGATTGTAGTTTTGTTGGACCAGGAGAAGCGCCAAAAGTGCTACCCTCATATTGGTGAAAGGTTACTACATTCCCCAGGAGTTAAGCAACATGAGTGCGGAGGTGGCAGGATACCGTGTAGTGATCAGTGGGAGTGAACAGGTCATTTTTTATCTGTATCACTGGAGTGAGGCCCACATGCTTTTTAAAGTTCTGCTGCAATGTGCTTACCTCGCACTTTGACCTACAACAGTTAGATGTAAAGCGATGCATCCGTGCCTGGAAAGGGTACGATACAGGCATAGAGTAGTGCTGTTCAGTGAGTGCATGGTGAGCATGCAAGGCAAGTGCTTCATGTTGAGCATGTATGGCAAGTACTGAGTGCATGTGTACTTGTGAGCAGCAACAGTCCACTATAATGGGGTGAGGAGCAACACACCTCACCTTTTGGCCATTATAAAGAATGTCTGTCAGGAGGGGCATGGCTTGCCAAGATGGCCACGTAGATGTGTCTGCGGGAGCTCCCCGGGACCGGCACGTAAAACGACGATAATCCGACAGTAATCCTGCACAATGTTATGGTGGAAGGCATGGTAAACAACAAGAAAGAATGGGGTTCTCCATGGGGTTTAATGATACTGGCAGGAAAAGGGGGTTAATCAAGGAAAAAAGAAGAGCAAGACCCTGCCAGGGCATATGTCTAGGTCCTACAAGAGGATCCTTAAGATGAAGACTGAGGTGACAAGCTAATGAACATCCAAGCCAATTACTACTCAGCACCCATTCATTTTCTTTTTTTATATAGATTTATTGTTTTGTCAAAAACATAGACATTCATTAAATATGGATACAGTTAATGTTAGGATAATAGAAGAGACAGTTTTTTTCATGTCATTATCAAAGAGACTGTCCTAGAAATATAGGCGTCCCACACACACCCAATCATCACAACAAGATACACACTAAGTTACACACCATAAATAAATACCAATCAATCATACTCAGTCACTACAACATTATCACTTTCATACTGGTACAACAGGGCCTACAGTCAATATGGAAATGAGGCTGTATGGAAGAAGATATATCAGGGAAGGTGAGGTGGCAGAGACAAGATGACAATGGTTTAGCCAGAATAACACAGCTTCTGCCGCTCACAGGAACAACGCCAACGCGCGTTTCGGTGTGAGGCTCTTTTTCGGGCCACACCTTCATCAGGGCGATGATGTACCAAGGGGTAGGGGACACACAACAAATAGATGTCTGCAACAGGGCGGAAATTTCACCAGGCTTTAATCATCTGTTTTTGGATGCCCGGGAAGCAAAGGCACCAGGGTACTATGGGATAAAACGCTTCCTTGATGGTTATCGGTCGAGGGGGAAATGTAATGAGGACCACCCGAGGTGGTTCAAACAGTTGAGTGTTGTCAAGTTATCGTAGGGGAGATGGGATTTCACAGCACGTAGAGGGTTAGTGTGTTCACTAAATTGTTCTCTGTGCGCTCTCTGCCGAAATCTCTATCCCCCTGCCCAGAGCGGAGGGGAATTGCCGAGTCCGCCTCATAGGGACCGGGTCACTGCAAGGTTTGTTGGTCCATCAAAATAGAGAAACAAAGTGTTCTCAAGTTGTAGCAATAACCTCCAAACGTCGGTCTCTCTTGTTTTGATGCTCCGCAATCAGGCGTGCTTGACACACGTTAGGCTGGTACCGGTGGGTCTCACTCAATGGAGAGGAGAGACCCGCAAGGCGGGGATCTTGCTGACAAACCCGGGTGACCGAAAAAATTCCTGGGAGGCATGGTAAAAGCACCATCTCACCTGAGAGCCGGTCAGGGTTATTTTTGACCCTCCGTGTGGGGATTGGAGGGAGATACGTGTCTTGGGCCTAGTAGCTGCAGAAAGCAGGGTGGTGACGAGGGCCTAGCTGATTGCAGACGAGAGGGAGAGGTGAGCGATTGGCGCCCACCCGAAGACGACGGCGAGCAGAGCTAAGACGCCCTGTGACAACAAGATCCTGGCACTGCATCGGAGTGCTGCCGATCGTGCTGTATGGAGGTGGAGCGGAGACTGCAATCCTGAGACACTGGGAGTAGGTGTCTGCCCGGCGCAGTAACTGAGAGGAGCTGAGGCATCCGAGAAGAGGCAGACGGCAACCAAGAAGCCCACCTGGGAGTGAACTTCAAAGGGTGGTGAAAACTGCAGCGCAACTGCACGGAGCTGAGGCCTGCTAATCCCGGACAGCTAATTAATGCTGTGAGTGCCGTATTAATAAGAGGAGGAGACCGGGAGCCTGAGGCCACAGGCCGGAGTCGTCTATCTAGAGACAAAATTGTGGAGGTGGAAGACACGCAAATCGACTCAGAGCAAGTAGTAAACCCCCCCGGTGAGTTGGAGTATCTGGAGTGGGGTCAAAGTATGCGCACTAGTATCTGGAGGAGGCCTTGTGGTCTTGGCACAGAGACACACGCCGTACGGGGAGGCCCCCGCATGGTGCTAAGGCGGGGAACCTCCTCTGCCAGTGGCAGAGTTGAGTGATTCTTGTATGGAACAAAATAGGAAAATAAGATCAAAGGTGGCCTCCATTGACACACTGAAATCAATGCCCACTGTATGATAAACCTGGGAAAGGAACAGAAAATCGACAAAAGCCCCCAAGCTGAGCTACCACTGGGAAACAAGATTACTGATAGATCGGGATAGAGTGTTGAGCCATTAGATCGGACACTGTGCTTGACCAGCATTAGAAAAGGAGAAAACATTATTATTCTCAAGCTGTGCAGGAGGGAGGAAGGTACGAGTTCCCATTGGGTCATCATCCTCCATTTTATGCTGTCAGCATAGTAGGATATCAAACAGGATTACTTTTGAAGCCATCCCAGAGTCTTCGGATGATCATTTAACTACTGTAGAAGTCATTTTCACATCATCAGACATCATCAAGCTCCTGAAGTCATCAGCAGAGTTTAGAAACTTGAGCCTGATTATCCGCATATGACTTGAAAATGAGTATCTGATGACTTCACAAGGTGTGACTATTCCTGATGACTTCAGGGGGATTTGAGAATGAGTATCTGATGACTTCAAAAGGTGTGACTATTCCTGATGACTTCAGGAGGATTTAAGAATGACTACCTGATTATTTCATATGGTCCTGTTGTTCTTGATGATGTAAGGATGATGTAAAAATAAACATCCAAAACTCCAAAGGTATAATTTCTTTTTAACATGATGAAATTGCTCCTTGTGTTTTAAGAATGATTTCCAATTACCCCAAGAATATACACACTATCCTGCTTTAAGTTTTTTTCAGAAAGGTCCAACCTGCTGAGTAATTTCAAAATTATCTAATTACTACTCAGTGAACACTATTTAGGTATTAAATGAGTGTTCTTTAAATCCAAATTAGCATACAGAGTGCTTCGCAAGACTATGAAAAAAAGTCACAGCTAAATATGTTGATTTTTTTTATTTTACATAATTTTTATTTATAATAATCCTTATTAACCAATATGTTGTAATACAATGTTCAAAACATGTTAATTTTGATTCCCTTGATCAATTGGGTCCCCTATGCCAGTGGTGAGGGTACAGGTGAATGAGCCCTGTACCCTTACAGTGTCTAAGTCCATTCTTAGACATTGTAAGTGCAGTGCTGCCATTAAGAGAATATAGTGCTGGGAGCTTGTCATTACAAAATCGACAGTACCATAATGGCTACATGGAAAACTGAGAAGTGTGGTATCAAACTTCTCAGCACATTAAACCCACACTGATGCCAGTGTGGAATGTAATAAAAAATGCACACAGAGGGCATCTTAGAGATGCCCCCTGAAAACAAACCCACCACTAGTGTCCGGGCTGAGTGGCTGCTTTCAGCTGCCACCATCAGACATATTCCTGGGTCGAGAGCCTGCTGCTCTCTGGGGCCTGAAACAATACGCATCCTGGGACGAGGTGCCAAGTCTCCTCCCCCAGGAGGGGCAGGGTTCACAAAGGGGAAACGTCAAAGGCATGCCGCCTTTGTGAGCCTTCCCAGACCATTTGCTGCTTTCAGCAACTGGTCCCCACTAGTTCCATCCCCCACTTTGGGTGGGAGAGCCGGCGGGAAAAACAAGTGAGGAAAAGAGGTGTGCCCACCTCTGCCAACTCCACCCCTCAGGTGGGGGAGGCGAGATGTAGCACCCCAGGGAAGAGACCCATTGGTCCCTGCCCTCTACCTACCTGTAACACCCCTAAATCTAGTATTTAGGGGGCACCCTGAACCTTGATTCCTCAGATCCAGACAAGAAACAAGAAGAAACGATAAAAGATGATAACTTACCTTCGAACCGATAACCTACTTTTCCTCCATAGGATAGCATTGACTGTTTTTCCTGAAAAAGTTTATGTGTGGGGTTTTGAAATCTAAAGATATTCTTTAAAAACTGGGTGAATAACCAAAACTTATTTATTTACCTGTTTGCAGGAAATGTCCCAGTTCTGAATCTAAGTATCCAGCACCGAGTTAGAAAAGTAACGTAAAAAGTAACTTCCCTGTACTTTACTGGAAAAGCCTATTTATTTAATTGTACTGTATTTTCTAAGTGTTTTAACCTACTGCATCCCCTGTAAATCAAACAAAGTACAATTTCTATTGCATTTTCAAACTGTTCTATATTAAGCAACTTATTACTGAAAAGTATTTAATGCTTACCTGTGCCAGGCTTGTTTGGTTCTAAAAATAAAACAACACTATATAGTTTTATACAAAAACAATTTGCCTAGAGTGCAGTCCTTGAGTGTATCAATTAATTTGCTGACTGAGTGTGTACATCAAATGCTTCACACTGTCCTCTGATACTGCCTTACTGCTCGACCACTCTACCACAAATAGAGAGTAAGGTTCTATCTAACTTTAACATCTGCCTACCTGTGGGGTCACCTGGACTCTATACACACTATACCTCATTTTGGTGTAGTATAAATAGACCCAGTTTCCTACACCATGCACCTGCTTGGAAGGACAGGGCCCTCAAATCTCCTGTAAAAGCCACAGCGCACAATGTTCAAAATCTTGAACCCCACTCTCCAGGACTTTTGGGAACTGTTTGAGGGATGTATGATGATACATCGGAAACCGGAACAACGCAAGCAATTACTAAGTTGATGTAACATCGTAAAAGGCATTACATCACATGCTGTTACCACGCAATTGTAGTGTCTGTGCTGTTTTGTACCATGACAATGCAGTTCACAAAATCGCCTCCTGTTCCATCGTTTTTTTGTTCAGAGTATATTAACTCCCTGGGCCGTGATCTTTGCAATCGTGGGGATTTAGGCTTGGGTTTTGTAAGAATAAATCGCCATAATATGATCACCAATTGAGTATTTTAAAACATTAGTCCGGTATTACAATTAAAACGTGTTTATTGTTGTATGAGGGTTAAGTGTTTTTTTGGGAGTAGGAACACGGAAATCTGTACGTTTTTTAAGTATTATTAAAACGTGATTACTGTTTGCAATAGTCTTTACCAAGAGGTGCTTGAGAAAAAATACACTTGAATTAGATCAGTTGTTTCACAGTAGTTCAATAAACTAGATCACGATTATCAATGCATTTTAGCCACATTTTAAATTAACTGAGTACTTCCCTTAAAGAGGCATCACCCATGCCCACTGATGTAGTGCTGACTCTAAACTATCTGGCTGAGATATTTGCACATCGAGAAATCGGATATTGTTTTTAACGTTTTCGATCTGCATACACTCAATCTATTTATTTCTCCATACAATGCCTTTATCAATGCAAACCGTTTAGATATTTGTTTGCACAACAGGTACATGAAGCGCTTTATGTTTTGTAAATTACATTTGCAGAGCATTTCGTTGGATGAAAGGGTGGTTGGCTGAATGGTGGGTGGGTGGGTGAAAGGGTGGTTGGATGAATGGTGGATGGATGGATGGATGGGTGAAAGGGTGGTTGGATGAATGTTGGATGAATGGATGGGTAAAAGGGTGGTTGGATGAATGTTGAATGGATGGATGGGTAAAAGGGTGGTTGGATGAATGGTGGATGGGTGGGTGAAAGGGCGGTTGGATGAATGGTGGATGGGTGGGTCGGTAAAAGGGTGGTTGGATGAATGGTGGGTGAGTGGGTGAAAGGGCGGTTGGATGAATGGTGGATGGGTGGGTCGGTAAAAGGGTGGTTGGATGAATGGGGATGGATGGATGGGTGAAAGGGTGGTTGGATGAATGTTGGATGGATGGATGGATGGGTCGTAAGTATTGTGAACATGGAAAAAGGACAGTGGTTCTGAAAAGGGCAATGTTTCATATAAAGGACGTTGTTAAAATATGTGCAGTAAAGCTATAATGTTAAAATTAAACATTGCTCCTTTATCATTTTTATCATCTATGTAATATTTATTATTTCAAAATACACATTACACATTGAAGTCACTTCCCTCGACGTGACCAGCTGTTTGTCCATGCCTCATATTTAAACATTGCCCTTTTATCATTTTTATCATCTATATAATAGTTAATATTGCCATTTTACTCTTTTGATGGCAAGCCATACCTCAAGACTAAGTAAACACTTCTAAAATGTATATTTAAAGCATACATCAATTCTAATTAACGTACTAATTTGCACATCCATCCTCTCACCCATTTATCCATCCATGTCCTCACCCATTTATGGAGCCCTCTTTCTACGTACATACTCCTTCCAACCATATAATTAATCACTCATTGATCCATCTGTGCACTAAATCACCCACCTATTTACTTTCCCATAGACTGCCCCTTCTACCAACAAGATTGACTCACTGCACCAGTCTAAGCCACATTCTGCTCTTACCCCACACTTTGGCCTTGCACTTTGTTCATTCGTGTACGCACTCATCCCTCAATGCGGATGTATGATGCTACATCGCAAACGTTTTCATCGCAAACATTCACATCGCCATCTTTACATCGCACACACATTCACAATGCACGCTGTCACAACGCAACCCATTACTTCGCTCCACCATTGAAACGCACACAAAACACAATCACTATGCACACAAACACCCGCATGCTTTAAAATCACATTTTTCCCCGAAATAACACACAGTACCCCCATCACGAGCGAGCCGATCTATCTTTCTGACTTTCTTTCAGTGTGTCCAGGGTTGGCTCAAGGTAAGTACGGGGCTGCATGGATGTCGAATGCCAGACTGAGGTAAGAGGTCACAGTCATGATGTGAGCAGTGACTGAGCTCTCACCGACGAAGCAAGAGGACCCTCACGTCTCGTGCCAAGCAATTTCTTGGCATTTCTCTCTCATGACATCTCAGGGAAAGGTTTTTTAGGACGATAGTTTGACATGCCCCGATTCTGCAGAAAAGTCAGGGGCAAAATCCTGTTCAATGTGTGTTTGGAAGAACCTCTAAAACTGTTAGCAATGGTGATCGGATGCAGGGAGCAAAGGGGAAGAAGCTTGAGGGCCAGGCTGCGCATCCTGAAAAATGGCAATTTATTTCATGTGATGCACCTGTTTCTTCTTGGTTTATGAGTCACAGGATAGGATGTGCAACCAGTGAAATCAGGTACGTGCTGCCCCACTTAACCAAATTACAGTATGTGATCCATACATCCATTGTTCATCCATCCATCCACCCTTGCATCTTTCCATCCATACACCCATCTTTCATCCATCCACCCACCTTTTCACACATCCATCCATCCATCCTTTATCCATCCACCCTTTCATCCATACATTCATCTTTCATCCATCCACCCATCCATCCATCCACCCATCATTCATCCAACCACCTTTTCACACACCCATCCATCCATCCTTCATCCATTCACCCTTCATCCATCCACCCTTTCATCATCGCAGTTGTGTGTGACAGGAGCATCGTGCCAGAATGCATCCTGCCCAGCATATATTTATCCAAGAAGATGCCACTTTTTTTGCAATACCTCTACTCAACTGGAGTACTACTGGCTAATCAGTATATGCTACCTCGCTGGGTACATATATAGTGCCTTTCCTACACTACCAAAACCAACAGTTGATGGACAGAATGCAGAACAATGTCATACATTCACCCCAGTACAGAGATGTGGGTCTAAATCCATAGTTTTTTTGCTCACCATGGCGTTTCAGTTTAAACCCAGCCATATGCAAAGCAGTCTTTTTTTTTTGTCCTTATAACCACCATGAATCTAAATGCCAAAACGGATTAACCTTCAACCAGCTGTCTCAGTTTATCAAAACTGGCAGGGATAGGAGCGGACATAGTGGGGGCCAGACATCCCTCAGCTGTTTCGGGCTCCACCGAAAGGCAAAGACCAACTGATTACCTAAACAACGGTAACGTAGATCGGAGTGACAGCCAACCCGGGCCGGGCTAGGACCGGGCAACGGCTGTACAGATGGTGTGGGCAAAGGGACACCATAGTAGTATAATCATCGGACCTGAGGGAAAAAAAAACCCAGGCAATTCATTGCAACCACGATAAAAAATACCAAAAGGCACTTTTACTCTGGTTGCCAGACCTAGCCAGGTCCATACGAGAGATCTGCAAGACGGACGACTGCCAGTCACTAAAGGCAGGAGGTAAAGGGTCTTTCCATTTCCTGCAGATCTCCCTTCTTGCTGGCAGCACTGCGTAAAACACCAAACTTTTGGCTGAACTCTGAACTCCATCTAGGATCCCAAAAATCACAAGAGACAAGTCTATGGTAACCAGGGCACCCAATGATGTTGTAAGATTGTTACTGATCGCTTCCCAAAAAGTATCTAAGCGGGGGCATTCGAAAAACATATGGGCATCCGATGCGGCCACAAGCCCACACTTAGCACATGCAACTGAATTACCTTCGGTGAATTTAGATAACCTGAGGGGAGAGTAATATGCCCTATGCAGGGTATAAAGGTGATATCTGCGTAGCCAAGAAGGCTTCACAATGTTCCATAAAAGCCCAAATGAAGCAGTCCAGAGCTCTTGCAAAATGTGGCCAATAATTGAAGAGCCCCACAGCGAATCGGGTAAGCTAAAGTCTCCATCCGTTTCCTCAAGTATACGTTTATACCACTGTGAGATCTCTTTTTTGGCTGGTCCGCTGTTCACTAGATTGGTAATTAGCAGGCTATAGCCTCCAAGAACAAACTTATTCCCTCTATGGGGTAAAGATTTATAAGCTTGAGTCCAACTGGCCATTTGCAAGTATTTAAACCTTGAAAGGTTTGGGCCGATCTTGATTTGAAGATGTTCCCATAAAAGCAAGTCCCCTTCAAAGAAGAGGTCTCCCCAAACTTCCAGGCCTGCCTCTCTCAAGGGTACCACTAAGCTATCTCCTAGCCAAGTCGGACTTTCAGGTAACCCCATATCAGTGTTCTATCACAGAAATACGCCTGTTTTATAGATTTTGTTACTTCCGCCCACATTTTTGCAAGACCTTGTAGGACCTTCAGTTTGATATTTTTTTTAAACTTCGGATTGCCAAATTTAAAAAGAAAGTCTGACTGACTGACACCTTCCCCATCCAACATAGCTGAAAACATTGTCAGTGGGCATTTTCAGCAACATTCGGGTGTGAGAAAGCTGAAAAGCCCTTGCATATAGTTTTAAGTCAGGGGCAGCCAAGCCCCCCTTGTCCCTTCGCCGCCTAAGTTTTTTCCAGGCTATTCTCGGCAGGTGGTTATTCTAAATAAAAGATGTGATGTCTGACTGAAATTTAGCTAAACAAGATTGGTCAAAATATAGGGGAATGGTATTAAATAAAAAAGAGATTTTGGGTAGAATCGACATTTTAATTAAATTGACCCTCCCAAGCAAAGAAAGTGGGAGGTGGAACTATAATTGCAAAAGCTTACGACACTCTTTTACCACAGCTAAAAGTTTGACTAGAGCAAGTTTATTGATATCTTTCACATTATTCAAGCCCAAATACCGCATCAAAGAGCCTGCCTGTACCTCCGTAACACTCTCCTCGTCATTCCAAACAAGCATCTCGGTCTTTGCAGCATTGATCTCATATCCAGATATTTGACCGAATGCACGGGCAATTTTTAGAATTGCGGGGAGTGCGGTACTGACATCTGACGTGAGAATAAGCACATCATCGGCATATAGGGCTACTTTTCTCTCCCACCCTCTATAACAAAAAGATTTGATGGTAACCTCACCCCTCAGTTGTTGCGCGAAGGTTTCGATGTAAAAATCAAATAGATGGGGGGAGAGCGGGCAACCCTGCTGTGTTCCCCTTGAGATGGTAAAAGGGTCTGACAGATCTCCATTTACTAACAAACGCGCAGTTGGATTACGATATAATAGGCCAACGGCCCGGCGGAACCCCGCTCCCACGCCAAACTTGGCCAAGGCCTCCTACAGGTATACCCAATTGACCCTGATGAAGGCCTTGGTTGCATCCAACGTAAGAGCGGCCAACGGAAGGTTCTCGGCCGATGCCATATCCATGGCTCCTATCAGGTCGTAAGTTAGTTCATATAATTGTCGACCTTTCACAAAACCTTTTTGATCAGGATGGAGGACCAAGGTCTCGATCAAGGCCACCCTAGACGCCAGGACTGTGGTAAAGATCTTGTAGTTCACATTTAAAATTGAAATTGGCCTATAAGATCCACAAGCATCCCTTGGTTTACCCGGTTTCAGAATGAGGGTAATAGAAGCATTATCCCAAGATGCAGGGTGGAGCTGACCTTCGAGTAGGATTTGATTAAATAAAATAGTAAGAAAGGGAACTATTTCTGTTTCCAGAGCTCTATAGATTTCAGCCGGCAACCCATCAGGTCCGGCCGCCTTCCCTTTCTTACTTTTATTAATAGCTGACCTTACCTCTTCCTCAGTAATAATGCTGTCCAAAAATTGAGACTGCTCAGGGGAAAGAGAAGGTAGATCAATATCCCTCAGCCAGCCCTCAATAGACTCGGGTAGGATCTCATTATCCTCCTTATATCACTTGAAAAAACTCTCTGAAGGCCCTCCTAATATCCTCATCTGATGAAAAGGTGTTGTTGTCTACCGTGATTGCCGCTATGTTATTACGGACCTGATCTATTTTGGTCTTCCACGCCAATAATTTCCCCGCACCCTCAATATATTCAAAATGGGCTAACTTACTAGCCTCCCATCTCTGTTGGACTCTGAGATTTAATACCAAGCCCAGACTACCTTTCAGGACCAACAGTTGGTTCCGGAGAAGATTTAGAACAGATTCAGAAGCTGTGTGATTAGTATCTATGTCAAGTTGGGTTTGGATTATATTTGCTTCAATAGAGGTGATTTTCTCCCTATGCTGCTTCCTTCGATAGGAAACTTTCCCCGTAATAAGTCCTCTCAAGAAGGCCTTAAACGAGTCCCAAATAATTCTCAAAGTCGCTGAGCCACTATTAGATATCATATAATTATGGGTCTCAAACGTGAGATCAGCTATGTTCTCTGGAAAAGAAAGAAGAGAACGGTCGAAAGACCATGTACTGGAAGACCGTTCAATGGGCCAAACCATTTCCAATACAACTGCTGAGTGATCCGATAGATGCTGAGGAAGATAACTAATAGTCCTAACAGAGTCTACCAGTCTCAGGCTGATTAAGATAAAATCTATCCTGGACTGGTGGTGGTACTTATAGTTCCGAAAGGAGACACCTTGTTGTTGCCCAGACCTCTCTCTCAAGATGTCAACAAAACCGTATTGCTTCATTGAGCTCTGTAAAAAGGACCTAGTCTTAGAAAGAACTAGGGAGCAGCTATTAGCGGATTTATCCAACCGGGGATCCAATACAACATTGAAATCTCCGGCAAAGATAGTAGGTTCAGGAAAGGAGAGCAAGTGTGAAAAAATAGACTCCAAAGTTGAAGGGTCATCCTGGTTCGGTCCATAATAACCCAGGACTGTAATTTGTGACCCAGCTATGACCACAGGCACGATGGCCCATCTGCCACATGGGTCCACCGCCTGTGATACCAGCCTAGCCTTGGCCCTTTTTTTGAAAATAACCGAGACTCCTCTCATATTCGTTGTCTGTGTCGTAGATACTGCAAAATCTATCCATCTATTTTTCTTAATGAGGGCGAGCATTTGGATCTGAGTTAAATGGGTCTCCTGAAGAACAATGACCTGTGTATCCAAGTCCCGCAAATATTGCATGGTTCTATTGGCTCTGGGCTTGGTACGAAGGCCATTAACATTCCAGGAGATGCATTTTAAACTACCCATACCATGCTAATGAAACTAAGAATGCCAATTGTAACCTTAGGTCGTTAAACAATTTCTGCTTGATTCCATCCCCTTTAACACTTCTTTCACTAATGAGGACATTTTTACATTTTTGCCACCACCCAACCCCAAACCGTCCCCTGTGCCCCCCCCCCCACCTACCACCCTCCCCTTGAAAAACCCTTGTAATATCTAACCGGAACATATTCCAGTAGATAGTACCCCTCCTCAAGCTCCCACCAAGATGCACCCACCACAACCCCGAAAGATAGGGGGAAAAAGAGCAACAACCCACGGAGAAGATGGATACATAACTAATTAGCTGAGAAGGAGGACAAAAAAACAAGAAAAGAGAAAGTAGCAATGGTATACAGAATCAAAATAGGGAATTGCTGAGTTATAGTTGACAAGAAAGAGATTCTTCCTAAACGCCTCTAAGCGCCTCCCAAATTACCATTGCTTTTCCAAAGTGACTCTACAAAGATTAGATCTGATTATGAAAGTAAACCCCTTCCCAGCCAGTGACTTCTGCTTCAATGCCATATTAAGAATCTGCTCCTTCAACACATAAGTGTGAAAGTTAACTAGGATTTTACGCGGCTTAGACCTCTGAGGGTTCCGCCTATGTACTCTCTGGATATCAGTGGCCAGCTCTTCAGTTGACTGCTCTAATCCTAGAGATTCTTTTAGGAGCGTAGTGATAAACTGTTTCATATCTGAGCCCGCTGACCCTTCTAGGACATTTAGGATACGAATATTCCCCCGCCTGGCATTGTTTTCCAACATCTCCATCCTTTCACTGAGTGCCTGGTCTTCCTTGGTAAGTTTCCCTATATCGACCTTCACCTGGTCCAAGTGAGTCGAAAGTACTGCTACCGTTTCTTCCAGAACACCTGTTCTCATAGTGAGCCCGTCGATCTTATTGTCCAATGCTTCACAGCAATTTCTTATCTCAACCTGGTTTTCGGAGGATTCAGTAAAACCTTTCCGTATCTCCATTGTGAGGGCAGAAAACATTCCCAATAGGGAAGCTGCCATTATGGAAGACTCGCCCCCACAATCCACTGTGTCAATACGAGCGGCAAGGCCATCAAGCTGCTCATTGCCCCTCTCCACCTCAAACCATTCTCCTACGATGGCACCAGCGTCTACCCCTCGTGAAGCTGCTAGGAGGTCTTTAGGAACTGCAACTGAAGACTGAGCCTGTGAAGGACCCGGCTCCGAAAAGCTGTGCCCTCCTGTCTCCGAAGGTGGCGGTAATTCCATCCTTGCTTCCTGGTCTACTCCAGGCCCCATAGGAGGCTGTGAATCAACCCCACCTTCATAGACGAAACTAGAAGTAGCAGGAGTATCTGCCTCAACTACAGCCTCAGCCTCGACCTCCGCATCCAACATTGAAATCAGTGGAAGAGATGAAATCGCTGGGATGGAGGTGGAGGGGTACCCAAAGCCGTTGCCATAGTGCGATCCTCCGATAAATGCAATGTTTGAGGGACTACTTTGAAATATGAGCGGAGCAATGGAGTGATTTTTGGCCCAGTAGTTAGTGCAGCCTTGACACCCTTACCCTTGGTCTTGTTCTTTTTACGTTTGGACCCCACCTCAGTACTTAAAAAGGAAGAAGACTTTTTTCTAGCCGGCACCTGAGGAACCTGAACAGAGCACTCACCCTTACCCTCACCCTCTGATGAGGCTATTTTCTTCTTGCGGCCCCTCTTACCGTGATTAGTATTAGGGGTGTTTAACAGCACTTCAACTGAGCTGCCATCCGCATCTGAGCCTGGTAACACAACAACAGGGATTAAGGGAGTAGATTTAATAACCTTACCACCTTCACAAGCCTACAGCCCCTCCACTGTTGCAGCTATAGATGGGAGTAGATGAGGTTGTGTCTGTGCCTTACTGCCCGGTGCTTTGGCCAGAGTGCCACGTGTATTTGCGGCAAAAGTCGACCTTCGAGATGGCGGCACCAGGCTCCGCAGCTTCCTTCCCCTCCTCAGCTCCAGCACGGCTGACCAGAGCCAGAGTCCCGGCTGTAACCGGGACTCCTGCAACCCGGTAGCAATAGCCGATTGTGAGACAGATTGTGAGGCAGATCTTCATGTAGCTTCGACAAACAAGCCTGGCGTCCACCGTCATAGTCAGCCACAAAGCATGGGCAAAGAAAGCGGACTGCTCGTCGAGGTACCTCTGGTGGAAAAACTCCACACTGCATACCGCCAAGAATGAAAACCGATATCCTGAGTTACAGAAAGAGAGTTCTCTACAATGGGGCTGGATTCAGAATCACCGTGAGTTCCCACTGCATAATCCCCCGAAAATTGCCATCAAACTTCAAAGCGGGGCAATCTTAGCGGGAGCTTGTCCCAGAGCACCGTGACAGCTTACTAGCCGCCGCCATGTTTTTCACTATGCAAAGCAGTCTTAACCCTGTGCCTCATGGGAACAGTCCAGCCCGAACTGCCAAGCCACATCCTCCCTGGACTGGAAACAAGCATCCTAGGACCGGCTTTGGGGTTCCACCCCTCTTCAGCCAGGATAGCTTGATTCCAGTGGCATGGAGAGCACAGGACCCACGTCTGGGCATACCCTTCCCACTCGGGGTGACAAAACCCCGAAACCGGTCCTAGGATGCTTGTTTCCGGTCCAGGGAGGGCCTGGCTTGGCAGTTCGGGCTGGACTGTTCCCATGAGGCTCAGGGTCAGAACTGATTTGCATATGGCCAGGTCTAAACTGGGATGGCATGGTGAGCAAAAGAATGATGGCTTTAATCCAGATCTCATGACTGGAGGTGAATGTTTTGATTGGTTCTGCATTCCATCCATCAATTGTGTGTCTTTTGCTTTCTCAGCCTAAGTGCGCTAGGTATGCCCAGACGTGCCGCTGGAATCAAGCTATCCTGGCTGAAGAGGGGTGAAACAATTAGTGAACCTTTTTTGTAACCAAGGTCTTTCCGTCCCAATCTCCACTGATTTTGACTTCCTGGTTAATGGGCATACTTTGCATGAGCCGCAAGGAAAGTGACCCTGCACTGCTGGTAAGCCCCATATGGTGTCTGTCATCTGGGCTTTTGGACTTAGGGGTCTAGTATGTACAAGCTTGTCTCGTATATTATATATATAGGAGAAAGAACCTCCTGGTCACAGGAACTACACGGGGATTGCGCTCAAGAAACTCATGGATGCAAAGACCTCTATCAAGGATTACAGAAAATTGTTGATGGTAGATATGGGGAGAAAGCACACCTGCCTAGCCTCGACCGTGCTCACCAATTTTTTGTGCTGATTAATGCGTTACTGAATTGGAGCTTCAACTCAGGGGCACCTGCTTTATTTATACCTGTAAGTGCTTCCTGTTGAGGTTTAATTTTTGTGACAGGAGCAGCGTGCCAGAATGAATCCTGCCATGCATATTTATCCAAGAAGATTCCACCATTTTGTGCAATACCTCTACTCAACTGGAGTACTAATAGCTAATCAGTAAGTGCTAGCTCTTTGGGTAAATGTAAAGTGCCTTTCCTACACTACAGCTGCGAGCCAGTAGAGTTTTCTCCAGTGACAATGTGTGTCTGTAACTGTGCCACCGCGCCGAAAGGCGCCGGGGTCCCTTGAGTGAGCTGCCATCATAGTGGGGAAAGGGCGGGAAGAGGTTGCATACCGCCAGTGTGCGGGGCGGGGCTTCTATGCGAGTTCAAATGCCTCTTGTTTATAAAGGGTCAGAGACCGATCAGAGCAGCAGATGAGGAGAAAGGACCTCCTGGACACAGGAACTACACGGAGACTGCACTCGCGAAACTCATGGATGCAAAAACCTCCATCAAGGATTATAGCAAAATTGTTCACAGTAGATATGGGGAGAAAGTACAACTGCCTAGCCATCGACCGAGCTCACTGATTTTATGTACTGAATAATGCGTTACTGAATTTGAGCTTCAACTCGGGGCACCTGCTTTATTTATCTGCAAGTGCTTCCTGTTGTGGTTTAATTTTTGTGACAGGAGCATCGTGCCAGATATAATCCTGCCCTGCATATTTATTTATTTATCCAAGAAGATGCCACCGTTTTGTGCAATACCTCTGCTCACCATGCTCATGAATTCCGCTACGCCACGGAGCTCAGAATTTTTGGCAATTTCGCGTTTCGTGCGGAACGCGGAATTACCGACATTTTGCAAATTCTGTGAGCGAAGTGGAATTTGCCACCCACCCTTACCTGTCACCCTGCCCTGGCATATCCTAATACCATCTGATACACAAGCCACAGGAAGGGTCCCTAAGCCAGCTGCCATCTACTGCATAGTGGACAGCGTACTGTGAAATTCCCATCATGGTAAAAGACAAAGGAGCAAAAGTGCACTCAAACAAAATAAGTAACTACATATTGCCACTCCCACAGGAATCCGAATCCCAAAAGGAAAGTATTGGGGGAGGAGAACATGGAGAGCCACAAAGAGAAAAGGAATCACCTTCGCTGGCGGATGTACTGCAGGAGATTCAGTCTACCCGAGCGGATATGGTCCATAGAAAAGGCTCGGTAGCCATTGATGTCAACCACCTCCGGTTTGACCTAAGGAAAGTGGCGGATAGAGTCACTAATGCAGAAGAAAATGCAGGTACACTACAAACAGAAATGCATAACCTCAGAGACACGGTTATTGCAGTTCAGGAGGGAGTACTGCACCTGGACGAAAGAGCGGAGGAATCCGAAGGGCGGTCCAGAAGTAACAATTTGCGCTTTGTGGGCTTCCCCGAATGGGCAATAGGCCCCTCGACTGAGCTTTTTCTAGAGGACTGGATTCTACAAGAAATAACCACCAAGCGCCTATCTGTTAGGGTTTGTGCACAGCAAAGAGCAGGTCCCCTCTCATTGCACTAGTGGTCTGTAATAGCTCTCTTTAAATATACTACTGAAAGCCTTTCTTGTTATCTCAGCCCCTCCCTAAGACTTCTGTGTATGTTGCTGAATGTATTCACAAGTTTGGACATTGCTGTCTTGTTTGCACATTGGACCTTACTTTTACCAAGGCTTATTTAGAAAACATTGGACCTTGCTTTTACTAAGGCTTATTTAGAACACTAGGCCATGTGTTACTTCAACTCATTAGCATAATAACTGAAGCTCTGCACACTTGCTTGTGAGAACCACACCCAGTTCTTCGAACCACACCCAGCTCTTCGAACCACACCCAGCCCTGTCTATAAAAGGCAGACCCTGAGCCTCACCCAGTGCTTTTGCTCATCTACCTTCCACTTACTTGAGAACATATCCTTCTGCGCTGGCACTCCTGCTCTCTCCAGACCTTCATTGTCTTCAACGGGCGCGGCTTCTGGCTCTTCCATCTTCTGGTTTCCTGCTTCTTCTTGCCTCAGCCCCTCTTCCGTCCACTGCAATCGACCTGCCAAAGAGAAAGAGGTCAAGGTTAGACTGATCAGTATCCCTTTTCAGCAACAAGTAAGTGCAAAACCTTTTATTACCTGAAAGAACTTTATCAGAGATTTCTGCCTTCATGTAAAGACAATTTGCCACAAGATACCTCCCATGAACTTTGTGGTTCAAACCCTTTGTTACAAGAATACTTTGTGGAACTTTGTGAAATAAACATTGTTTTACATGGAACTTTTTTAAGAATCGAACAGAGGAAACCATTGACAGCAAGGCAAAAAGTAAAGCAAGGACTTGCACAAATTACCTGCTGTATTTTGATGTAAAAGTACAGTATTTGTTTTATAAAAAGTCTGGAAATGTATGAAAAGTGAGTTTGCTATTAAGAATTTAGGCTTTAGTTATATTGAGGTGAATGTTAGATGTTGGTAATTCTGATAATGATATTCGTTTGATTTTACAGAAGTTTTACAGTAATAGAAAGCACATCCCAGAACAGTAACACATTCCAAACCTGGAAGCTTGAGACCAGGATCCAAGAGGTACTTTTAGAAGAGAATTTCTAATAAGATTAAGGTTTAGTCAGGAACACATTTAGGGATAGGTTGCACTTATCTGTTCTTTGTTTATGTTTCATTAGGCACCAGTTTCTACAGAAGTCAGAGAGGGCCGCAGATTTCAGCAGCTCTTCTACAGTGGAAACGCAAGAACAGTGTTGTCTCTCTTTTTTTATTTTATCCACTTCCCCCTTCCCTTGAGCTTCTGGTTCTTAGTCCACTGTTTTAAAACTAGTGTGCTGGAAAAAGCAGTTTCGGAGTGGGGTCGGACTGTCTTCAACCTCGATCAGAACTGATCAGAAACTCAGGTGAGCTGGGCTTTGACAGAAGCACAAGCCTTTAAAATATTTAGTTATGTTGGACGATGAATGCCAGGGAAGAAATAGAGGGCATAGATGCCACGGATATGGCGCAGGCCCTAAACGAGGACTTGGCCCATAATGAATCAGTGTCTGGCATCTTGCAACATATGCAAGAGGAAATAGAGAAATTAAAGTTGGAAAACACCTTTTTAAAACAGGATTTAACCAGGTATAAACCTAGGGAATCTCAGTGGAACACAGCTTTTACGCCTTTGTTTAAAACCTCTTCAGAGACAGGGGCGAGAGCAAAACATGCAACTTCCCAACTCCCCCAGTTGAGGTTACTGTTAATGTTCCTAATGCTGTCCCTTTAGCAGCATCATGGAGATAGTAACAAATTCCATGTTTTTATGAATCAATGTCAATTACACTTCGTTTGCAAACCACAACAGTTCCCTACTGATGCTACGAAAGTGGCATTCGTATTGTCTTATTTGGCCGGTACAGCAGCCAATTGGTCAATTCCTTTAGTGGATAGAGATGATCCCATCCTCCATATTTGGAATCAATTTAAACGTACTATGACCAGCCTTTTTGCAAAACACACTTTTATGCAGGCAAGCGATAATGAGCTTTTAAATCTTAAACAAGGTAACAAGGATTTATTGACCTATCTCACTAGTTTTAATCGTTTACTCACCGAGACACGTTGGCCAGAAGAAAAGCGAGTCTCCCTTTTTTATAAAGGTTTGAGAGACAAATTAAAAGACGCTCTGGCTCATATTGTTGATTTGCCAGAAGACTATTCTGACTTTGTAGATTTAGTCGTGAAATTGGAACACAGACTAGGAGAAAGAAAGGGAGATAAATCCAAACTGGAATCGCGGTTAACTTTTATTAGACATGAGAAGAAAGACACAGATAATAAACTCCCTGAACCTGAGCCTATGCAAATAGGAACACTCAGAGGTCCACTCACATCAGAGGAAAAAGAAAGAAGGAGAAAACTTCACTTATGTTTATATTGTGGCAAGGCAGGACATTTTGCCAGAGAATGTTCAGTAAAACCTAAAACTTCACGAAAGGGTACTGTTTCCTCTATCTCCTCAACTGAGTCGGGAAACGATTAAGCTCGACAAGGGGGGAGGTTACTTGTTCGAGAAAACATCTTATTCAAACCTCTAATTCTGCATCCTTCATGGTACCGCACATACCTAGACATTCATAATTCAGATCTTTTTAATTGTTACTACCCAAGTTAGACATTTTTCTCCCTGTCCTACTGGACTCAGGAGCAACAGGAAATGTTGTGGATAATAAGTTAGCTAACACATTAGGTCTTCCTATTTGCCTAAAGCCTTGTCCAGAAGCAGTATGTGCAGTGGATGGGTCAGAATTGACCTCTGGATTAATCACAAAACAAACAAGTCCCCTTGTCATGGTCTGTCAAAACGGGCACACAGAGATGATTAGCTTTCATCTGATAGATACCCCTAATTTTGGCTTGATTCTCGGGGTACCCTGGTTAACAACTCATAACCCAAAAATTGATTGGGTGAACAGAACAGTTACTTCGGATTCCTCATTCTGTAGAACCAATTGCCATCAAGAAGCAGGTACAGAACAGAGCTCAGTAATATACTGTGCTAGTGTTACACAAGACGAACCAAGTCTCCCTCCTGAATATTCTGACTTTAAAGACGTTTTTGATCCAGTGAAGGCTAGTGCGTTACCCCTACATCGGTCATATGACTGCCGTATAAATCTCCTCCCAATGGGCCCCTTTACCTAATAACATAGTATATGCTTTGACTGACAAAGAGACCAAATATTTAAGAACCTACCAAGACAACCTACCTTTTTTTTTTTCGTCCTCATCTCTACTATGGTTGCGAACTGCTGAACTGTTGTAACAAGGGAACAAGGGAGTATAATGATACAGACCTACTGCCTCAGTCAAAAACTGGTGTGGGTTGTGGGGTGTGGGGAATGAAACCAACCCAACAGCCACAACTTATACCACACCAAGCCTGGCGCCTCGTTATTCAGTTGGCAGATGCTAACCATTAGCCGGTTACACCAATGCTTTTAACCTCCGTCGTGCCATGGGGGAGGCTATGTGGCTTAGCAGGGAGATTGTGCCATGGCTAGGTAATCATCGGACCTGGGGTAAAAAAAAAAAAAAAAAAAAACCCAGAACAACTAATTAGACCAGTCGAGAGGATGCAAGAAAGCTCTCTTTTCTGGTTTCCCAGCCCTGGCGAGGTCTAGTTTCGATATTTGAAGTATTGATACACACCAGTCATGTATAGATGGAGAGGCAGCCTCCTTCCATCGCTTACAGATTTCTCTGCGCGCCACCAGAATGGAATAAAACAAGAGGTTCTTGGCTGGGCTTCGGTTCTGATCCAATATACAGAAGATTACAAGGCGAAGGTCAATCAGGACTGTAAAGCCCAGGGAAGATGTAAGTTTACTACTTATGGAGTTCCAAAAAGACGACAAATGAGGACACTCAAAAAACATATGCGCATCAGAGGCAGATATTTTTTATTTTTATTTTTTTAATTTTTGAAAACCTTTATTGTAATGATGCACACAGCTATTCAGCCTAACATCCCGGAGGCAAGGCAGCAAGGTCTCAGAATGGTTATAGTGCAAAGCGATTCATATCAGGACAGTGCAGGTTATTTTTTATTTTATATACAAACAGAAACGTAAACAGAGGCGCCCGAGGGCGCAGAAAAGGCAATGGAAGGGAGAAATGGCTATGAGTCAGTAGGAGGCGTCAGAGGCTAGAGAAGATTTAGAAAGGAGATTAAGTAGGATGTAGGAAAAAAGGGGGGGGGAGGAAGAGCAGGAGAATCAGAGCATGAATAGCATAGCTGATGTCAACTTCTACGGTGACAGGCGTTCATCGCGAGGCATCGGCTCAGGTGGCAGACACAGATCACCTCTGTAAGCGTTCCAAGCCCCCCACACCTTATTCCATGTCTGAGGCCGCCCCCTGGCAGTATATACAGTCTTTTCACGCAACATACACCAATCCATGTTGGCCTTCCATAGTACCACCAGGGGGGCCACGTTGGATCCCCATTTCTGCGCGATGTCCCGCTTAGCGACCATGTTGCCCAGTGTAGCCCATCGGGTCTGCGCCGTGCTATAATCATTCGGCTCCCAGACATTGAGGAGGCACCTATGCGCCTCTGCAGCAAACTCCACCCCAGTCACCTCCCTCATCACTCGATGTACCCTCTCCCAATAAGGGGCAATAACGGGGCACTCCCATAATATATGCATATAAGTAGCAAGGGCTCCGCAGCCGCGACGACAAAGGCCATCTGGCGAAAAGCCCATACGCACAAGCCGGGGGCCGGTGACGTACACCCGGTGGAGGATTTTGAACTGGACCAGCCGCAGACGCGAGGAGATGGCGACCTCCTTAGGGGAGGACACAGCACTCTGCCAGTCCTCGTCGTCCAGTTCCAGACCATCGGCCACCCACTGCTCCCGCAAGCGCTGGAGGAGGTCAACCCGAACGTTAATCAACTTCTTGTAGGACAGAGAGATGGCGCTATCTGGCATATGCCCGTCCAGCACTCTGTCCTCCAAGGGAGAACTCTCAGGGATGTCACCTTCCTCCGGTCTGGCGGCGGCTATCAGAGGCAGATATTAAACCACATCTGGCGCAAGCCACCGGCCCGCCTGTCGAAAACTCAGACAACCTCTGTGGAGAGTAGTATGCCCTGTGCAGGGTAAATAGGTGGTTCCTGCGGAGCCAAGCTGGTTTCACTATGTCCCATAAAACATTACAAGATACTAACCAAAGGTCGTTCACATTCAGGCTAGGCATCAAGGAACCCCACAGCTGATCGGGAAGGTGGAAATCCCCATCAATCTCTTCCAGGTTTAGATTATACCATAGAGAAACTTCTTTTGTTACAGATGATTTATCCAGCAAAAGAGATTCCAGTTGACTTCCTCCCCCCAACAGCAAGTTGTTACGATGAGGGGTTTGGATAGAAAAAGCTTCTGCCCAACTTGATATTTGGAGATATTTAAATCTTGAAAAATTGGGACCTACTTTACTCACTAGATATTCCCATGGAAGCAAAGACCCTTCCACAAATAGGTCCCCCCATGTAGATATTCCAGCCTCCATTAGTGGAATTGCTAGTATATCCCTCACCCAACCTGGAGCGGCGGGGAGATCCCATATGGGTGATCTGCTAGAATAATATCCCAATTTTATAGAAGATCTGTTATTAAACCAAGTTCTTGCTAGGCTCTGCAGTACCCTAAGTTTGACCTTCTTGAAGTATTTGGGGTCGCCAAACTTAAACAGAAAGCCCAACTGCCCAACTCCTTCGCCCGCCAGCAAGGCCGAAAACATCGTCCCTACACCCTGATCTGTTGGCATTTTTAGCAGCATGCGTGTGTGTGATAATTGAAATGCCCACGCGTATATCTGCAGGTCTGGACCCACCAGACCACCCTTCTCCGTACGCCGCCTGATTTTCTTCCAAGCAATCCTTACATTTTTGTTTTCCAAATAAATGAAGTAATGTCCGCCTGTAACTTAGCCAACATAGATGTATCAAAATAAAGTGGAATCGTGTTAAATAAAAAAGACAACTTAGGTAAAATGGACATTTTCACCAGATTTTCACGACCCAGGACCGACAGGGGACGGTACCCCCAGGAAGCCATCAACTTCCAACACTCTTTAGCAACTATAGAGAAATTAGTAGAAGCAATCAAATTAATATCTTTAACAACTTTTAACCCCAGATATCTCAAGTTTGTGCTAAGTTGCTCATTGAATCCTGTTCCATCAGTATTTCACACCATTATCTCGGTCTTTGAGGCATTTACCTCATACCCTGAGACTTTTCCGAATTCCAGGGCTAGCTTGATGGCTGCGGGAAATGCGGTGCTGATCTCTTAAGTCATAATCATGACATTGTCCGCATACAGGGCCACCCTCTTCTCCCAATCTCTATACTTAAATGGCTTGATGGTATTATTATCCCGTAATTTTTGAGCAAAAGGCTCAATATAGAGATCAAAAAGCAATGGGGATAGAGGGCAGCCCTGTCGTGTTCCTCTTGTGACATTAAAAGGATCGGACAGAGCTCCATTAACCAGGACAGATGCCGACGGACTATTGTACAGAAGTTTCACAGCTCTGCGAAAGCCCTCACCCACGTGGAACTTAGCCAAGGCCCCCGACAGGTACAACCAATTGCCCGTGTCGAAGGCCTTGGTGGCATCCAATGTGAGGATAGCGAGAGGCATGGAATTGGTGGTCGCCATGTCTATGGCTCCTATTAAGTCAAAAGTTAGTTCGAAGAGCTGGCGTCCCTTAACAAAGCCCTTCTGGTTGGGATGTAAAATATCAGGAGCAACCTGACCCAATCTCCTAGCCAAGATTGACGCAAAGATCTTATAGTCGGCGTTAAGGATCGATATGGGATGGTACGAGCCACAATCAGTGGCAGCCTTGCCCGGTTTTAGAATAACTGTAATAGATGCGTTGTTCCAGGATTTTGGGGAAAAAAAACCCTCCTGTAACATTTGATTAAAGAGCACAGTAAGGAAGGGAGAAATTTCTCCTACAAGATTTTTATAGATTTCGGCTGGCAGGCCGTCAGGGCCTGCAGCCTTGCCCCCCTTGCTAACGTGTATTGCTGTCACCACCTCTTCTTCTGTAATTGTCTTATCTAGAAAGGCACTTTGTTCTAGGGATAGTGATGGTAGGGAGATGCCATTCAGCCACTCACCGATACTTTCAGGGGAGATGCTTTTATCCTCCTGATATATATTCTGAAAGAATTCTTTGAAGACTAATCTAATTTCTACGTCATATGAAACGGTCCCTACACTAGTTGTAATTTTATCAATGTTGTTACGCGCCTGATCAGTTCTAGATTTCCAGGCCATCAATTTGCCGGCCCCTTCTCCAAATTAAAAATGGGCTAGCTTGCTAGCTTCCCATTTCTGAAGGATACGCTGATTCAAAACAGAGGCCAGTTGCCCTTTGAGTTCCAACAATTTCTCCTGTTTGGCTAAAGTAAGATTCGAAACGTTACTACAGGCATCTAGTTCAGCTTGCGTTGTTAAAAGGTTAGCTTCAATAGAAGCAACTTTTTGCGTGTACTGCCTCCTGCGAAATACGATCTTGTTCTTGATGGCTCCACGCAGGAAGCACTTAAAAGCATCCCACACGATGCTAGACCCTGCGGAGCCGATATTAGCTTGCATGAATTCTCGTGCCTCTGATTTGAGATACGAGACATCACCCGGCGATGAAAGGAAGGAACGGTCAAAAGACCATGATCTATTCGGAAGTTGCACAATACCGGCAAGATCTAAAGCTACTGAAATGTGGTCTGACAGGTGTGAGGGTAAGTAACTTACGTTATTTACAGATTCCACCAAGTTGCGACTTATTAAGAAAATATCAGTCCTGGATTGATGGTGGTATTTAAAATTACGGAACAAAAATCCAGTTTGCTGACCTGCCCCTGCCCGCCAGATGTCTATATAGCCATATTGATGCATGCAGTTAAGTAAGAAAGCTCTAGATTTGGAGAATGTTTGTTGACGACTAGATGGAGTTTTATCTAAAAAGTAATCGAGCACGATGTTAAAATCCCCTGCTATTATAATAGGTTCTGGGAAGTGCAAAAGCTGAGAAAATAAGGATTCCATAGCTGTGGGATCATCCCTATTGGGCCGATAATAACCCGCTAAGGTCAAACAAGAGCCCCCTATTTCTACTGTGGTGATTGTGGAAAAGTGCACGCTAAAGATGCATATGCATCCCTGTGTAGAGGCACACCCTTAGGTTTAAAAAACTCCAAGATTTGTTACAGATTCTTTTTTATTCTTTTTCAGTTTTCTATCATGAGTTCATGATATTATCAGCATATCATACAGTTTCATTTCATGAATCAAAAACGGGTTCAATTCCGGAAAGGTGAAGCTCCGATGCATTTCGGGCTGAACTAGCCCTTTTTCAAGGAGTACTGAAAATAAAGGAAGATACGACAAACTATCAGTGAAATTAACAAGGACTAATGGAATGAAGTAGTGGAGATCGTGCTCGTGATAGACAAGACATAGATAGAAAAAATCGCATGTCACCAACCCTTAACGTGAAGGGAACGAGTAAACGGTGTATTAGATCGTGGAAACGACTGTGTGGGGATTATTATCTTGTGCTCGAAGTCGGGGTGTGATTAAGACCTTAACTTACCAGTCGCAGGCCTCCTCAGAGGGCATAGCGATCTGGAGACAACGGGGAAAAAGAAATGGGGAACTCATTAGTGCTGACTTAGTAACCGGCCGTGTAGTTAACAAACGTCAAAAACATCGATAGTTAGTACGGTAACAAATCTTACTTGGGAGCGCGAACGCTGTGGTTACATGGTGCTGCCGGTTTGTCCGTTGAGGTGAATTAGCACGGCGGTGTATGTTGGGATATATACCATGTGATCTCGATTAGTGCTACGTAACAGTTGTGTGAACTAATAATAGAAAACGGACTTGCGTTTAGGTGTGAGCAAGGAGGGTGTGTTAGTAACAGCGTGTATCTGTTAAGGGAGACAAAATTAAAGATGGATGAGGGACTAAGGTAAGAAGTGAGATCATGGGGTCGAGAAAAAGGTAAACAAAGAGGTAAAATACGGAGGAACACATTTACAGGGCAATGCATACATCATATTTACAGGTAACAGCTAAGTTCTATGCGATCATTAAGTCCAAGCGGTTTCAAGGTTTGAAGGCGGTATATCCATTCTGTTTCTCGTTGTAGAAGGAATTTGCAATTGTCTCTGCCTTCAATTTTTGTGACTGTTTCCAGGATAATGAATTTTAATTGGGCAATGGTATGTTTGAATTCCAAAAAATGGGTGGCTAAGTTGGATTTTTCATTTTTGGTGCGAATACTTGACTTGTGCTCATTAATGCGCACTTTGATTTTTCTTTCCGTCTTGCCTACGTAGAGTTTCCCGCAGGGACATTTAATGGCGTAGATAAGGTTGGTGGTATCGCAAGTGGCATTCACTTTGAGTTTGATGACGTGACCTTTCATGGGGTGTGTGATGTTGTTCCCTCTGATGATGCAGTTGCATTTACTGCAGTTCATGCATGGGTAGGTTCCTTTAAAGTCTTTATCAATGGTTGTTTTGATTGCCCACCTATCCCCCGAGTCTATAATCTGCCTGATTAGTCTGGTGGTGATCGTCTTTTTAAAAAGAATAGTCACACCTCTTACATTAAGTGATTGGGAAGTGGATACTGATAGATCTATCCATCTATTCTTTTTAACCAAATCGAGTAACTCAGCCTCAACTAAGTGTGTCTCCTGGAGTATAATGACCTGCGCATCGGAATCCCGCAAGTATTGTACGATCCTATTTGCCCTTGTTCTGGTGCGCAGGCCATTAACATTCCAGGAGAGGATCCTGAGATTACTCATATGTGATACACCATCCACTATACCTATACCTATACAAAAGGGATGTATGACGTTACAACGCATACTTTTACCACGCATACCATTACAACGCGGTATTTACAACGCATACCGTTACAACTCATAGCGCTTAGAGGTGCTGGATAGTGGTAAGTATAATTTTATATTCCAACTCCAGTCCCCGTGGACACTAGGGAAGGTGTTGGATATAAAATTATACTTATTCCCTATCCTAGAGCGCCCCCCAGCGCAATGCGTTGTAATGGTATGCGTGGTAATGCCTGCATTGTAGTGGTAGTGCGTGGTAAAAACTTTGTTGTAAACGTTGTATACCGTCAACAACCAAACCAAAGATGAGGAACAATTTTTGCTTTTTTTCCCTACCCCCTTCACCCCAATGCCCCCTCCCCCCTCCCATGAGGAACCCTTGTGCTATTTAACCGTTATAGATCCGGTTGGTGGTACTCCCTACCCTTTTCCGAGCCCTCACAAAGCGTCACTAGTTAAGTGATTTTGAGTTAAATTGTGATTACATTTAACTTTAAAAAAATTTTTTTTATTATCTTTGATTAAACCAAAGCCCATTATAGATGTGAAGGAACGCCTGCCTTCCTAATATTCAATACTACTGTTTCCTTTTCATTTCCTTTTCTTTCCCATCTTCTCTTGTTCCTGGCATCCCCTTCTTTTTTCCCTTACATATATATATATTTTTTTTCACTTAAATGCTTTCACCCCCTATCCTTATCACCATGTGCTGAACTTAATAATAAATAGAGAGATATATAGACAAAACAAAATGAAGACTATAGAAACGGCAGGAAGCTTATGCAACCCTAAGCCAAGGGACCTGCCTTAATGACACACCCTCTCAACCGAAGCCGGAACCTTCCTTGGTACCCCCAAAGGACATCAGTAATTCGTCTGCCGCCTGAACTGAACGAATATTAAACATTTTGTTATTAAACATTATTTTCAGAGCGGCAGGAAACCCCATTTGCACCGTTACGCCTACCTTCCTGAAAGCCTCCATTCTCCTACCTAGCTACCACTGTTTTTCGAGGGTAACCCTTTATAGATCAGATCTTATCTGGAAAGTGAAACTTACTCCCGATAAGGTTTTTTGCTTAAGGGCAAGGTTAAGGATATGTTCTTTCAATAAATATGTGTGAAAGTTCACAAGGATCTTTCTTGGCTTTGTCCTTTGTGGGTTTCGCCTAAATGGATCTCTATGTATGTCGGTTGCTAACTCCTCTTCAGATTGATCCAATTTAAGAGACTGCTTTAGGAGTGTGATGATGTAACGTTTGATGTCAGTTCCTTCGCTACCTTCTGGCACATTTAAAATGCGAATGTTGCTGCGCCTTGCGTTGTTTTCCAGATTTCCATCCTTTCTGCCAATGCTATGTCAACTTTTTTTAGTTTCTCAATTTACTCTTTCGCATTGTCCAAATGGACGGACATACCAGCCACTGTCTCTTCCAAGACTCCCGTTCTTGAAAAGAGACCATCGATCTTACTATCTAAAGACTCGCAATAACTTCTGATCTGCCTCTGATTTAATGCAGATTCTTCAAAGCCCCTTTTAATATCAGCCGACAGGGTGGAAAACATAATCTGTAAGGAGGAGACTGAGATATTTGATGACATGCCTGCAGTTGAGGCTAAGGGGTCAGAAAGGGTGCCACTATTACAATCTATAGTAGAGTGTGTATTTGGAATAGATTGCTGTGGAGTGGTTGAGTTCAGGAGCACCTTCTGAACTTGACTCCGAAAACCGACCAGCTCAAACTCTAATTCTGCGCCTTCTCTGTTGCTTATATCGTTGTTATGTGCATCAACATCAACATCAACGCTATTGTAATCACCTGATACAATTATACTATTTAGGGAGTCGAGGTTAGTTGACTCACTCCCCTGCTCAAACCTGGGCTCTGATGATGTCGCTGCCTGCAAAACACTGACATTAACAGTTGATATTGTTGGTAATGTTGAGGCCCAGTTGCCTTGTATAGAGCAGGTTTTTAGTGCGTCTCTCACCTCAGGTTGAAACTCCTTACCCTCCTCCCCCATATTTGTGATTATTGGCAACGCCAAAGCAACAGTAGAAGTGCAAACAGGTGAAGAGACTGGCAGCAAAACTGACGGATGAGTAGGCGAAGCAAGAGGGAGCCCGGAGCACAAGAGAGCAGATTGCGCCAGCATGTCAGAGGTTGTTGGTGAGACAGAGAGACTGCACGCTGGGGGAGAATGGTTGTGAACCAAGTCTAGCACCTGAGGGATAACTTTGAAATAAGAGCGCAAGGAAGGCGTTATCTTAGAGCTAGAGTCGAGCACAGATTTAGTGACTTAGTAGACTTAACTGACTTGTTGGTTCTCTTTGTTCGCTTAGCTTTCACCTCTATGTGCAAGAACGAAGAGGGTTTAGAAGGAGGCTTAGACTTAGATAACTCCCGACCCCCCTCAGGGCCGACCTGGGGTGCTGCCCCACTATCCAGCCTTGTGGAAGCCTGTGTGTCAGCTTCAGAAATCAGCCCCCTTCTTCCCTCTCTTTTTGTGCGTAACCGGACCCTTTTGTTTTTTCCTTTACACCCTACCCCTGAACCTGCAGTTGACTGAAGCACCCTAGCATCAGAACCGGAGGGGGAAGGCAGCACCTTAGTGTGGGACTTAGCCGGAATTAAACTGAGCACTTTTTTTGTAGAAGCTCGTGTAGCAACCCTTGTGAGGTTTGTAAGACTCCCTCCCCTCTCTCCACCAAACCTGTTTTCACCTCTGCAGGATAATGCTCCTCCTTTTTCTCCACTGGCCCCCACCCTACTGCCTTCCCCTTCACCTCCTCTGCTGTAGATGCTGTACACGCTGTGTCCGCCGCATTTCCTGCTTCCTCGGGCTCACCGCTCCTTACAACCACGCTGACTCGAGGATCTCTCCGGAGACACCGCAGATGCCTCCCTCGGCGGAGCTCCAGGGCGGCCTGAAACCACGGCCTCAGAACAATCTGCCGTACCGTGTGCGTTAGAGCACCTGGAGCCTCAGGTCTTGTCCGTAGCTTGCCCAGGTAAAAGCACATAGAGACAGTAGAAAGACCGCAATACCGCGGTGGCAGCTCCGGAGCAAGGTTTTTTCCCAGCAGAAACGGAACGGAAAGTAAAAGCTTTTCACAAAGCTTTTCAGAAAGCAATTGCAGTTGTGAGGCTCCTTGGGCTTTTTTGAGATCGTTTCGGCACAGTCTCTAGCTCCCAACGTTGTCAGCACATGATGCCCTGTGAGAACTTAGAGCGGAGTACCGCGACAGCTAGCCTGCTGCTGCCATGTTCCTCCCCCTAGACGACCTACTACAGTCTGGGCTTATCCGACATTCCACATCTCCGGTGTCATCTCCACTTTTTTTTATCCCGAAGTCGGATAAATCTCTGCGCGCGTGTACCGACTATAGAGGACTAAATAAGGCTACAATAAAAAATAAATATCCTCTTCCTCTAATACCTGTGTTGTTGGATCAATTAAGACATTCTACTGTATACACTAAACTAGATCTGCGGGGAGCTTACCACCTGGTCCGAATAAAAGAGGGGAATGAGTAGAATACAGCTTTCAAGACAAAGTTTGGTCTATTTGAGTACACAATAATGCCCTTTGGGTTGTATAATGCCCCTGCGGCCTTTCAATTCTTTATAAATGAGGTCCTACACAAATTCCTGGACGTTTGTTTCATAGTATACATAGACAACATCCTCATTTACTCTAAGAACCCGGAAGAACATATCCAACATGTTCGTGCAGTATTATCAAAGTTAAAAGAAAATCATCTCTTTGCTAAATTAAAAAAATGTACTTTTAATGTCAGCAAAGTGGACTTTTTAGGATACTGCCTGTCACCTCAAGGAATAATTATGGATGAAAAGAAAATTAGTGCTATTACTGATTGGCCAGAACCATCATCTGTGAAGGATGTTCAGAAATTTCTGGGTTTTGTCAATTTTTATAGGAGGTTTATTTCTCATTTTGCAGACATTGAGGCCCCAATAACCACCTTGTTGCGAGAAAGGGCAATGATTTCTTTGGTCTGATGAGGCGGCTCACGCCTTTCAACTCCTGAAACAAATGTTCACTTCAGCCCCAATTCTGAAACATCCTGATCCTGACTTGCCATTTTTTGTCGAAGCAGATGCTTCACAAGTAGCTTTAGGAGGAGTTCTCTCTCAACGAGATGCAGTAGATGGCCAATTACATCCTATAGCCTTCTATTCCAAAAAGTTATTACCAGCTGAACAAAATTACACTGTGGCTGAAAGAGAACTATTAGCTATCAAAGTAGCCTTTTCTGAATGGAGGCACCATTTAATGGGAGCCAAGTACCCTGTTACCATCTTTTCTGACCATAAGAACCTACAGTTCTTTGGATCACTAAAAGCATTAACTCCACGTCAGATGTGCTGGTTACATTATTTTAGTACATTTGACTTCGGTATAACCTATAGACCAGGTGCACAACAAATTCAATCTGATGTGTTATCTAGATACGGACATACCTCAGACATGAAACAAGACAAAATAGGAGAACCCATTATTCCTCCCCAAAATCTTTTGGCACCAGTACAACAGAAGGATTTCATCACAGATCTATATAATGCACGCATGCAAACGGCACCTCAAGATTGGTTAAAGGATTCCCATAACTCAATACAACGAGGTTTATTGTATCACGACAACATGCTGTTAGTGCCCACGACAGAATTACAAACACAGGTGATAATTTGGCATCACGCCTCACCGTTGGCAGGTCATCCTGGCTGGGTAAAAACCCTGGAAATTGCAAATAAACAGTTTAAAAAAAAAAAAAAAAAAAATAACCCTGGAAAATGTGCGAAAACACTTTTGGGGGGACAATATGAGTAAGGACATTAAGCAATTTTTCATTACCTGTCCAGTTTGTGCAAGACATAAATCTTCTCATAAGGCCCCTGATGGTTTGTTAATACCAATGCCATCACCCGAAAAACCTTGGCACACTGTGAGTGTAGACTTTATTGTAGGTTTACCACCAGTAAAATCCTTCACAACAGTATTAGTGATAGTGGATTTTTTGTCTAAAATGGCACATTTTGTACCATTACGGAAATTGCCAACTGCGGCAGAATTTGCCGATATTTTTATAAGAGAAATTATGCGTTTACATGATTTGCCAAGTAAAGTGGTGTCAGACCGAGGTAGCCAGTTCAACTCTAGATTTTGGAAAAAATAGATGTGGCATTATCCACTGCTTTCCATCCAGAAACAGATGGACAAACTGAACGACTGAACCAAACCTTACTTCAAACGCTACGTTGTTTATTGGCTGATTATTCTAGTGAATGGTTGGAAGCTCTCCCTGTAGCGGAGTTTGTTTATAATAATACTGAGCATGCAGCTCTACTTTGCTCAACATTCTATTTCATGCAGGAGTATCATCAGAGAGCTATACCCATTTTATTAAAAGATTCCCTGTTGCCTATAGTAACAGATAGACTAACAAGATTAGGTGACATACAAGACAAGGCCAGGAAACATTTGTTAAAATACAAAGAAAGCATGAAAAGACAAGCAGACAAACACAGATCTGAGGCCCCAATGTATAAAATCGGTGACAAAGTATGGCTCTCCACAAAGAACCTAAATGTAGAGGGATCCCGAAAGCTGCACCCACGTTTCTTTGGACCCTTTAGTATAACTGCCATAGTAAACCCGGTAACAGTAAAATTGGACTTACCAAAAGAATACCCAGTACATGCTACATTCCATGTGTCCTTGCTTAAGCCGTACAACCCAAATACCCGACCCGAACCACCACCTCCACCCATACCAATTAAGGGAAATCTAGAATATGAAGTGAAAAACATAAAAGATGCAAAAAGAATTCATGGACGTCCGTTTTATTTGGTAGAATGGAAAGGATATGATGAAACTGAGAATTCAAGGGAACCAGCGTCCTATGTACAGGCCCCATGGTTGATTAGACAGTTTTATCTAAAAAAATCCAGGGAAACCTCGTCTGATCAGTATCCCTTTTCAGCAACAAGTAAGTGCAAAACCTTTTATTACCTGAAAGTACTTTTTCGGCGATTTCTGGATTCATGTAAAGACAATTTGGAACAAGATATCACCCACGAACTTTGTGGTTCAAACCCTTTGTTACAAAAATACTTTGTGGAACTTTGTGAAATAAACATTGTTTTACATGGAACTTTTTTAAGAATCGAACAGAGGAAACCATTGACAGCAAGGCAAACAGTAAATCAAGGACTTGCACAAATTACCTGCTGTATTTTGATGTAAAAGTACAGTATTTGTTTTATAAAAAGTCTGGAAATGTGTGAAAAGTGAGGTTGCTATTAAGAATTTAGGCTTTAGTTATATTAAGGTGAATGTTAGACGTTGGTAATTCCGATAATGATATTCGTTTGATTTTACAGAAGTTTTACAGTAATAGAAAGCACATCCCAGAACAGTAACACATTCCAAACCTGGAAGCTTGAGACCAGGATCCAAGAGGTACTTTTAGAAGAGAATTTCTAATAAGATTAAGGTTTAGTCAGGAACACATTTAGGGATAGGTTGCACTTATCTGTTCTTTGTTTATGTTTCATTAGGCACCAGTTTCTACAGAAGTCAGAGAGGGCCGCAGATTTTAGCAGCTCTTCTACAGTGGAAACGCAAGAACGGTGTTGTCTCTCTTTTTTTATTTTATCCACTTCCCCCTTCCCTTGAGCTTCTGGTTCTTAGTCCACTGTTTTAAAACTAGTGTGCTGGAACAAGCAGTTTCAGAGTGGGGTCGGACTGTCTTCAACCTCGATCAGAACTGAACAGAAACTCAGGTGAGCTGGGCTTTGACACTATCAAACTTTTTCAACATTGAAAGAGCACATAGGTCATTAGCAGCCCCCAAGATCGGGAGCATCACTGAGAGCTATCATTGTCCGCTTCTTTAATTACAGAGACATGGATGTGATCCTACAGTCTATACGTACTAGAGGTCCACTGTTGTTCGAAAGCTAGCCTATAGCAATATATTCTGACTACACTCAGCGTGGGGAGGAACAAAAGAAAAACTTTCTTAAAAAGACACCTCCAGGAACTCAATTTGAAACACAGCTTGCTGTTTACAGAAAAGCAGAGAAAACGGTCCGCACCTTGTTTTTTCATTCTGCAGCTGAAGCCAGCAACTGGCTTGAATCTAGCAGAATACCAGGGGCCTGTCTGGTTTCATCCACAGGATCCTCCAAGACCTCCATGATGGGCGACAGCAATCTTGAGTGACGGAAGGGCCCAAGGCAGAAATCGCAAGATCGTAGAACCAGTCCTGGCAGAGTAAGAGTCTGTTCAGATGGGAAACTACAGGCATCGGATACTGAAACCATGCAGGAATAAGAGACAGCGACTCAAAATTCAGGACATGACCCAGAGAGTCACGCTGAATTGAGCATAAGGGCCTACCTGATTGCACCAAAGGGAAAATGAACAGGGTTTGAGCAGAACTGTAAATGTGAGAGAGACAATAAGAAATACAGAGAGACTTGGACATTGCATACATATAAATCAAAAAACAACATGCGACTGGTATAACTTAGTTGTCCGGGAGTGGCTAGCCCCACCCCCACATGGGTCAATTCCCACAGAGAGAGATGTAGGGTTTACCTCACACCCTCCTTAGTGAATAGACCACTAGCATAGCAACCAATAGACCAGGGTATTTGGATTTTAAAGTGCAGAAACTGCCTTTGATTTACTTAGGCACGAATAGTTCAGAATTATATTTAGGGAGAAGGGTAGTGTAGGGGGTTCTTGTGGGCTGACATCATGTACCATATGGGGGGTGAGACTTTCAGGAATGCCCATTGTGAGGGGGATAGTTGGGAGTAAGAATGTTGAATTTCACTGGGCAAATGTGCAACTATTATAAGAAGAGGTGGAGGCCATTGCAGGAAGTGTAAGACATGGAGTAATCAGAAAGAAATATCAGGATACATGGGAGTACCAGAACTGAACATTATCACAAGGAATGTACGGGGTATGGCAAATTTCCAGAACCGAAGTAGAGTGTTAGAATACTTAAAAAGCAACAGAGTGGCAATTGCATATTTACAAGAAACGCATATTTGGGGGGAGGCGATACCATGCATTCGAAGACGCTGGAGAAGCCAGATGTATGCAACCTCCTATTCAGGGTTCACTAGAGGAACATTGATATGGGTGGCCCCAGGAGAGCCATTCCAATGTCTTAAGCATGTGACGGACCTGGAAGGTTGGCATGTAATACTATATGGGAAGTAGGAAGGGCAGGAGATATGCTTTCTTAATGTCTATGCCCCCAACTAGGACTGTCCAGACTTTTTACGAAACTGATGAACATAGCTGCTACTTTCCAGGGAGCTGAGGTAACATTGCTAGGAGATTTTAATTGCCCCCTAAATGCACAACTTGACAGAACCCTCCCAGAGAGAACATCAAATCCAGAACACTTAGGGTGCTCCAGGATGTACATATGGGCCTAGAGTTCAGAGATGAATGGCGGTAAAGAAACCCCTTAAAAAGAATGTTCTCATGTTACACCCCTGCTACAAATACTTACAGTCGACTAGACTACTGTTGAGTCTCCACAAGCTTAACACCCGGGGTAGACGGGCTTACATATCTGCCTAGGTATTTGTCAGATCACTCTCTGCTCCTGATGAATCTTAAAGCAGGTAGAGGGCGACCAGCAATATCGCTATGGCACCTACGTGCAGAAGCATTACAAGACCCCCCCTATGTTTCTACTCACCGAGATGCCCTCACACATTACTTCTCTGAAAATTGGGGAACTGCGTCTACTAGAGTAATAGAGTGGGAGGCCATGAAAGTTGTGTACCGAGGTGTAGTCATTAAAACAACGTATGGAGTTTGCCAACAACTAGAACAGGATATTAATCTTCTGGAGCGGAAATTGGGGGAACTAGAAGGGATCCTACATGAAGATCCGCCGGCGATGGGGGAGTGGGGAAAGATGCGTGAAGAACTTATAGCGTCCTGGTGCAGATTGGAAAAGCATACCTATATAGCATATAGACAACACCTTCACAGAGAAGGCGATAAGTCTAGGGCCCTCCTAGTCAAACTGATAATGTCCAAATCCACATCATCCCCAAAAATACAATTACAATTACAAGATGGTAATGGAGAGCTGGTAGGTACCCAGCGAGCAATTGCCAACAATTTAGCATGGTATTTGGCTACTGCCTGCCGATGCGAATTGGATATTCCCCCAGAAAGCACACAGGGCTACCTTAATTATATTGAGCTACCACAGATAGACCCAGAGGAGGCAGGAGCCCTTGTTGCCTCCATCACGAGGGAGTAACTATTAAATGCTATTAAACATCTTAAAATAGACAATTGTCCAGGCGGTGACGGTCTTCCAGCCGGGTTTTACCAGCAGTTTGCATCGCTTCTGGTAGACAAATTGTTGGAGGTTTATACGGAAGCCTATGAGATGTGATCCGTGCCTTGATCAAATCAAGAGGCATTGGTATCCATGATCTTAAAACCAGATAAGGACCCTTTACAACTCAGTTCCTACAAATCAATTTCCTTCTGGAATCTAGATGTTAAGATTCTGAATTGGATTCTCGCAACCAGGTTGCTCCCTTCCATGCCCCATCTAATCCACCCTGATCAGGCAGGTGTCTACCAAATAGAAAAACTGCTCATAACTCATGAAGACTGGCTCATGTATGGCATGCTCCAATAGTACATGACAAGGACTGTGCCTTAGCCTTGTTAGATATTGAGCAGGCCTTCGATAGAGGCTATTATGTGTGGGCTAACCTTCAGAAGATGGGGGTGAGGCAGGAGTTCCTTTGTTGGGTTAAAGCGACTTAGAGGAGTGGTATCCGACCAGTTTAACTTGGCGAGGGGAACGAGGCAGGGATGCCCCCATCACCACTGCTATTTGCAGTGGTGATGGAGCCACTGGCGGCAACACTTAGGAAAAATATGGAGGACCACGGGGTCCCTCTGGGAGATACAGTGCATATAGTCTCCATGTATGCTGACGATATGTTGGTATACTTAAGAAGCCCGGATCAGGCAGCCCCAGTCCTTTTAAATGAACTAAGGAAATTGGTGGAATTCTCAGGCATTAACCAGGGTAAATCATCACTAATCCTCATAGGGAAAATGTCGCAGGGCGACATTACGATATACCGTGAAGTGGGGATACAGTGGAAACTAGAAGGTATGAGATTCCTGGGTATTTGATTATGGCATACCCCATCATCATTTGTGGAACATAACATAGGAAAAGTAATGTCTGGAATACGAGCCTCTGTATGTTTCTGGAAATCCCTGCCCCTCTCCTTAATAGGTAAGGTGGCAATTATATAAAAATGATCGTTCTGCCTCGCTGCCTCTACACTTGATAACATTAGATAGCTTACTGGTGGATCTGTTATGGGGGAACACATGGAAACAAGTTAAATTGGAAACCCTCCAAAGAAAGAAGGTGGATGGAAGATTGGAGCTGCCTCATACACCTATACTATATAGCTACCCAACTACAACATGCGGTCCACTGGCTGAAAGAGGGTAGTAACTGGGAGAAGTCCCTATTAGCGGGCACCTATGAGGGTGGTACTTTACCTGAGCTGCTTATGTTGGGGTCCACAATTCCAAAAGGCTCCACTTACTTGATTAAATGTGTAGTAAATATTTGGGAAGATACCGTTAAAAGGGTGATCCAAAGATCTCCTTACTCCCCAGACATGCCATTATGGGCCATAAGACTTTTAAAAATAATAACAGAGTCAATGTCTATACAGAGATGGATGGACTGTAGCTGCCTTACCGTGGGAGACTTATATATTAATAGTAATTTTATAACTCGTGAGGAAGCACTGAATACATTTGAGCTGGGATCAGGTTAAATCATACAATATAATAAGATAGCGGCAGTGGCCAGAGAGCTCAGCACCTCCTTCCCGGAGGAACCTCCTTGCTCGCCATCCTTACAACCATATTATCAATGACAGGAGGGTGAAGTCTGATCTCCCATATTTATAGGGCCCTCAGAGATGATAGCTCGATCAGTTCTCTCCCGGTTCAGGCAAGATGGGAGGAGGAGTCGGGGGGACCCATACTAGAGGGAGCCTGGGTGAAAGTTCACGGAGGAGTTTGTCAGGTGAGCTCCAATACCTGGTTTAAATTTATTCAGTATAATATAGTTCACCAAGTATATCTGACACCATATAGGCTGAGTAATATTTACCTAGACAGATTGGACACCTGCCGTAGGTGTGGAGTGACAGCAGCACGTTTTGTACATATGATATGGCATTGTGGGAGGTTGAGCATTTTCTGGAGGGGAGTGTTGGAAACCATACAGGAAGCAACTGGATGGATTATCCCCAGGATGATCCGATCTTTTCTCTTGCATTTATTACCTACCCTGAAAAAGAAAAAGTTAAGTAGAAAATGTGTGCTTCTGGGACTGGTGCTCCCAAAGAAGAGACTAGAAATCTCATGGCTTAGCCCAACTTCTCCCCGGTATGTAAGTGGATGCAAGACTTAAAAGAATGGGCAAGACCGTTACATGCAAAACAGACATGCACTACAAACAGCTCTCCCCCAAGCCGAAAATTTACCAGAGGCCTCCCCACTGGAAGATAGGCTCCTCACAGACTTTATGCCCAAACGAGCCACCTCCTTTACATACCGCAAACTAATAAATAATATATCAGATCCCACAGTAACACTGAAAGAAAGATGGACAACAGAAATTGATGCCATGGACGAGGCAGAGTGGCAGATGGCACTCGCCTCTCCTCGGGATGTGGGGATATCGGCCAGGCTCCGACTTGTACAATTTAAAATCCTACACAGAGCCTATCTCACTAGATCTACGCTCCATAAGATCGGGAGGGCTCAAACCCCATATTGCTTAAGAGGCTGTGGAAATGAGGGTACCTTTTTCACACAATTTGGGAATGTCCTCGACTAACGGATTACTGGTGCCAGGTCTTACGTACAATGTCTCAAACACTACAAGTTTCCTTGTTGCCGGAACCACGAAGGTGCCTCCTCAATATCTGGGAACCTAATGACTTATCCCGATATGGGCAAATCTGGGCGACTTTAGGGTTTATGGTGGCCAAGAGGAATGTGGCTCAGAAGTGTGGAGCAGTCGAAATACCATCATTGGGAACATGGTGCAGGGATATGGACATGACAATGATTACTGAAAGAGCGGTGTATATGAATAGGAAATGCCCTCGCAAATGGACCAAAATCTGGAACAATTGGAATTCATATAGAGGGGATATCTGTGACCCTGTTCCCGAGTCAGACGATGACAGCTCAGACGACGATTCTGAAGGGGGTTGAAGAAGCAGGGGGGGAAGGTGGTACGGAATAAACATTATAGAAGTAGAATCAGGAGCTGGGCGAGAAATGAATCACTTATAGCGACGTTATATGATGAATGTAACCTTGAAACATACACGTGCTTATTGTCTTTTTGTTTTGTGTATTAAAACCAATAAAATTGTTTTGAAAAAAAGAATGGGCAACAGCAGAACTGGTCCGAATGATGCACATTAGGAAAGATGATAGAATTAAAGAGGATAAACAAGCATGGTCCACAATGATTGCGGACATAAATAATCGGGAGTAGATGAGAATGAAGGTAGGGCTTTGCTACACACCCCAGATCAGTAAATGTGATGGATAGATGGTAAAGATAACTGGCAATGTGACACTCTTGGTGAATGGTATATAGATTGATAGACAAATGTGTAATTACTAGACACTAAGTCATGATGGATGGGTGGAAAGGGAGGGAGAACAGTTGATTAGAAAAGAACACTTCTACTGGTGGAACAGCCTAATTTTTGTCAAATTGTATGATGTTGAATGATTATTTTATACAATCTACCTGCCACTGTTACTATATGTGAAATGCCAATGAAAAGTGTTTAAAAAAAATGTCTGTCAGGGTGAGTAAACGTCAGCCTGACAAAAACTCTTTATTTTCAGGTAAGGCAGCCAGGATCTGGACATGTGCTAAATTCACAGACTCCTGGCTGCCTGAGCGGAACTTTGCCGGGCCGAAGAATTCACAGCAGCTGTGGGCATGACATCCCCAGCCTAGCAAAGCACTTTGAGGCCCTCTCCTCATGATGAGGAGGAGCGTAAATGATTGCCTCAGACCTCGGTGCTTCAGTTCTAAGCCCTAAAGTGCCCAGGGCCGAGTGTGAATCACTCACACCTATCACAGAGTGGAGTAGGGTCCACAGTCTCACTGACCCCACCCCAGTCTGTGACAAGAAATGGTCTGCTAAGGGAAGGTATCAGTCCCAACCCTCCTAAGACCTCCGAGGCATGGACCTGCTGCCTTCCCTCATTGGCTGACCTTAGGTAAGCCAATGAGGGAAGGCAAAAGTCTCAACACTCCTGGGATCTCAGAGGCAGAGCTACGCGGGTAAGTATGATTTTATTTTTAATGTTTGGTGCATGCGTGCATGGATGTTTTGGATTGAATGTTGTGAATGGATGTGTATGGGTGTGCATGCATGAATGTGAGTGTGTATGTGTGCGTGTGTGGCCCCCAGCTCTCCTCCCTGGTAAAATGAGAGGCCCCACTTCTTGTGAGGTATACAGTACATAAAGGATGTAGTGCTATGGTGAATGTGTGTGTCGGCTGCATATCTGCCTGCAAGTGGCAATTCAGAAAGACTACAGTACTGAGGAGTGTGCGCAGAGTTAATGTGTGTACTGAGTGCATGTGTGTCTGTGGTGTCACAATACATGGTGGTAGCGGTGCTGAACAGTGTGTGTGCTGTGTACATACATCGAGTGCAAGTGTGCCGGTAATGGTACATTTGGAAAAGTACCCTCGGTTCCGTTTTGGGAGGCTAGGCCTGTATAGTGAAGACATGGGGACGTAGAGGTATCTCCCCAGACAGAATTGTGTATTGCTTCATTCCCGTTAGCTCTGTGGGATACACTGGAGAGGTACACTTTAAAGGGTGCTCCTTAATTCAGTGAGAGATCCCAAAGATGGAAGAAGATACATCTTAGGAAGGATATGGGCTGCTAAGGGAATCATAAAGAGAGGGCTGGGAACCTGGGATTAACGTTTTGATGCCCATATCACTGTGGCTGACATCCAGGTGTGACACTCCCATATCAGCTTCAGAGTCTCTACTGCTCTGACAGGTGCTTTTCAAGAAGAAGAGGGAGAGCAGAAGTAGGTAGTTCAAAAGAAGCAGAGCCTCATCATAAAATCAAATTTGGTGTCTGGAAATGGACGATAAGAAGGGGAGGTTGAGACTTCTCAAATGTTCATCTGCCAAGTAGCCAAATGGGATGTGTGAGAACTGGAAGCTCTGCAACACTTCCGCCCGGTGACCTGGACAGGGAGCCAAGAGCTGCTAGACTTCATGCTGGGTGGGTGGACATCACCCAGGGAAACCAAGACCCCCTGCTCTGGAGCTTGGAGCACAAGTGCCTTCCTGCTTGCCAAGACCATTGTGGTCTGGGAAGAAGAGAAGAGCATTGGAGGGAGTGAGGTCCAGATGGGAGCCCTGTAGGGTGGGCTCCCAGTGCAAGGTGTGAGAAGATTACTGCTGCACTGATATGGTCATTGCAATGTGCAAGCTTAAGTCGGCAGCCCCTGTATGCCAGGGGAGGGCCACCATGAAGATATCTGAGTAAAGATTGCTGTGTGATAAGGGTAGAAGCCTGTGAGGCATCATTGCAGTGACCCTGTACGCCACGAGGGAAAGCAGTGGAAAAGAACCGCCTTGCAGAGAAGGGCCAAAGCCTGTGTGACATCATAACAGTGGCCACGTATGCCAGGAGGGGCCGATGTGGTAAAGACTGCCATGTTGTAAGGGCTGAAGCCTTGTATCACAGTGCACAGCAACCTCACATGCCAGGAGGGCCTTCTGGGAACAATTGTGATGAGTGGATCGGGCAGCAGCCAGTGAACTGTGAGCAGCGGTGACCATTGGTCATCAGGGTCAACAAGGACTGCATCTGACCTGACCCAGTGAATTGACTGAGGATGCCGTGGAAGTATCGCCTCCTCAAAAGGATAGAGATCAGAGGCATTTGAATCATCACCACCATCCCCTTTTGGAGCGTGGACACTTACCCTGCAGGAGGAGCCTGGAAACACCTCTAATTGCTGCCGGAGCACAACCATGTAGCCTGAGAGGAAAGCCTGCACCTGCTGAGTGCTAACGCAATGCTTATGTGCATCTGAATCACCTGAGCAGGAATTGATCTGTTGAAAGTGCCTAATTAGGGAGCACCCTCCAAGACTTTGCATGCTTCCTCTCAGCAGAAGCGGGTAAGACTTGTTACATGTCTAACAGGCCCCGGGGACTCACTGCTAAAAGTGCTACAGTGCTTTTGACTGTATTCGAAAAGTCGGAGTGGACTCATGAGTTAAGACCAACTAGTGAGGATTTCCTCGATGCTGTTACCAGTTAATGGGGAGTAACTTCAATCACATTGCGGGCAACTAGTGGGACAGAGATGTCCCAATGAACCACTAGAGCCCAGACCTCAAGGGAGAAATGTGCTGTTGCCTGTTAATGCGTAACATTCATTTGAATAAGAAAAGTTAGAAATAAAATACTTCTTTCTAATATAAAAGTAATTATATGGCTGGACATTGATTTTTGTACACTTTGAGTTATGAGCCGTGTTTATTAATCTGTATCCACACCTCCCCTCCAAGGGAGCCTTAAACTGCCATTTATGACTACCATTGAGAGTCATATATAGAAGGGGTACTTGCCTCAGTTGCTCAAGATCATTGGCAGGTCAGGCCCCCGGGACAACATGAGTAAAATGCCTCAACCTCCATGGTTGGGCCCAGTAGCCCCTGTGTGCCCCATGGCTTTCTGAAAGGGGTTCTGACACACACATTCTACAGTGACAATATTTCATGCAAGTGTGTAACTCAATTCACAGCATGGTACAAAAGACAATGAGCGTTTCAAGGTGTAGGAGTCACACATCATCTTTACTGGTCGGGGCTATGTATTCATAATGTACGGCTGTGAGAAACACACAGTCAGGATTTAAAACAGAACAATGCGATTGGGGTTATCTGTTCTAACAAGAACGTATTACCACCCAAAGAAACCCTTTTAGCAGCCTTATAATAACAGAATTGGAAAAACAATAACTTTCTAAACCCATTCCTTGCAGTTTGCGTGCAGATTCATGATGCCGGTTCACAGCTCACTGTGCCATAGTAGAAGGATTGCAATCCTTGGACAGCAATAAGCAATAGGATCTCTGTGTCAAAAACAGTGCTCCACTTACCTATCTATATAATAAAAAGCTGCCATCCGCATGATACACAGTGTGTTTTTCAGGAGTCACAAGAATCTTCAATGCAACTTATGAGTCAATACTGTGACTAGACAAAACACAGATCTCTTCAGCAAGTGCATTAACCATCTGAGTTATCTTACCATTGTTATTTCCCTGAGATTTACTGGTCCTATAGAGTTCTCTGCAGCAGGTGCCTTAACGCCATAAGATATTTTAAAATGCAGACTTTGCAACCAATTAAGACAGAATTTATTTAATGGCATGATTCTCCTTGTTGCCAATTTCTTTGTGGCAGAGGCTTTAAAAAATAAATGTGCAAGTTAACTGTCAGATTACTTTTCATGACTCTGCCCCTTGTGCATCTAACCCATTTTTGTTGCCTCACCTTGACCCCCAATTTGTGGGTTCCTGGAGTAAAGTTTTTCCTACTCTGCTCTGATTAGAGGGGAACATTTTTTTAATATTTAAGAGACAAAATAAAACTGAAAGCTCTTCTTAAATGAGGGTGGAATTATTATCCTGTAACACATTAAGGGCCAGATGTAGGAGGGCAAATACCGGTCGGTATCGGCCGATTTCTGCCGTTACCGACCGGTATTTGGGTTTTGACATGTCGGTGGCCTTAATTTTACTGGTTCTGCAAATTTACCGATTTGGTAAAATACCGAATCAGTAAATTTACCGAATCGGTAAATCCAGATGTAGGTGGCACTTCAAACAGTGCCACAGGCCATTACCGATTCATTATTTACCACCAAATACTATTTGGTGGTGTATAACGAATACCTGTGTACATGCATATCTGTGCATGTACACCTGTGCCATGTGACACACATACATGCCCTTAGGGCATGTATGTGTGCCACATGGCACACAAGCCAAAATCAGGGGTGCAACAGGGTGTCAAATTGACACCCTGTTCCCCTTGACAATTCTGTATTTTTACCGAATCGGTATTTACCGATTCGGTAATGGACATTGATTCCTACGGGCCTCAAGGCCCATAGGAATCAATGGCCTTTACCAAATCGGTAAATACAGATTCGGTAATTACCGAATCCTACCGATTCGGTAAAAAATACCGAATTTTTAGCTACATCTCATTTACCGAATCTAGAATATCGAATCAGTAAAATTTAGTATTTTAGAGTCGTTAAATGAGGATTACCTACATCGGGCCCAAAGTCCGATGTGCAAAAAAAATGACTGTGCAATTTTTGCGAATTTTCTTGAATCGTAAAAATGACTGTGTAATGTGCCCTTTATCAAAACTCTGGCCCTTAATCACCAATATGAAATAAACAGCGAAGTAGTAACATTTCAAATAAGCACGATACATTGAATCACAAACCTGCTCAGATGTCTTAGCAAAGAAATATCTTACTGCCTTTGTATTTGGAGCCAGTGAAACAGAGGTCTCTACATCTCTCCTGTAGTGCCCTGTGGAAGGGCACTAGGACTCTGCAGTGGACAGTGGGGACATGAAGGGAACCGGACACCACATCCAGTCAGGGGTGTGGGAATGGGCATTGCAGAGGGATGAGCAAGAGGGACAGATGTGTGTGTGGGCAGAATAAGGAACCAATAAAGAATCACAGATCCTTACCTGTCTCTCGTGTGCTTTGTGGGGGCCTAGGACACGACAACTGGTGACGAAGGTGGGATCCTCATCTGGCGACCACCACCCACAGAAGAGGCTGACCCGTGTATCAGATTCCTTTCCCCTAGAAAAGCTGAGCGACGGAGCTAGGAGCTCACCCTGGTCCGCTGGCCAACAGAAGAATCATCGTAGCGATGTCGAGGGAGAAGAAACGGAGCCAGGAGCCCTGTCAGGGCTCACAGGAGGTTTCCTCCTCACAGTCCTGTTGTGGCCACTATATCTGCCCCCTTCCAAAAGTATATTGCTCTTAGAGCTCGCCCTGTCTGGAGTTGGCGAGTGTGCTGGAGGCACTGGAAATCTAAGATGGCCACCAGCCCACCCGCTGTCTAGCGGTCTAGTTGTTTTGCCTCTTGATTTGGAGTCCCAGGTGAGGCGCACTCCAACGTTCTGTGGCGCACTTCACAGAGACCTTTCACCCGTTAGGACTTACTTTAGGTTCATCGGGATTAGTCAGTTAATTGGCGTCTCTTAGCGTCGGTTCTTCCACGTCGGGCGCCTAAAGCTAAGAAGACCACAGGTTAGTGTCTCTGAAGTCTTAACTCTGAGGCTAGAAGTCACAGCGCATGACAAAGTGAGTAGCATTCAAGGTTTTTTCTTCATTGTGCATGTGTAAATGGGTTACAGGTAGTGCGCCTTTCCAGAGAAAAGTGTTCTTGGTCATTTCCTTGGCGCATGACAATTAAAGAGCGGTTGGCAGTGTGGAACTACCGGAGAGTAGTGTTTAAGGCATTGACTAATGCGCATGTTATAACATCTTAGACTAGTGCGCAGGTTTCTGGAGTAGAACTCTTGGACTGACAGGTGCGCTGTGTGCCGATATTTGTTAGATGTCAGTACCGGAGTTGTTGAGTAAAGAATGAATTTAGCTTATTGCCAATGAAGGTTGAATTGGCAAAAGCGTGTGAGAATATCACATATGAGATGTTCATTTAGTTTGAAGTAAAAAGACTAGGTGTTTAACTACTTTCCTGATTAAGGTTACACCTCTATTCGTGTCCTGGAATTCAAGGAATTACATTTGTCTTTGTTTCATTTAAGTTCTCTCAAGAACCAAAACACACAGTTATCTTCTTCCATCATCATTATTCAAACAATGGAAGAATTTAGGGAAAGATGAGAATAAAAAGAAGTAAGTAAAATTAGATGCAGGCAAGGTGTAGAAGACAGTTACTGTTATGAATACTTACCTTGTTGTTTCCTTGTAAAGTAGATGCCAGAATTCAGTCATACCTGTGAATGAGAAAAGAAGAAAAACACACATTGTTGTTATTAAATAGCATCACTTCAGAAGAGCGGCTAGCACTAAAGAGTATCCTGGTAAAGCAAAGGATAAGTGAATAATTGTGTGATTAAAAAAAAAAGTTAAATGTGAAAAAGGTTGATATTTAGAAATGTAATTGTTGCAGCCTTGAAAGAAGAAAGAAGAAGGAGAAAAGGCAGAGTACTTAGAAGATTACGGGCAGTCTCTTCTCTCTCCCACTCCCCTTTACCCCCTGAGTACTTACCTGCATAGGTCATAAAAGATAAGCCTAGCATAGAGGTAGCTTGGGAAGAGTTGGGAAAAGGCATCATTCTGCTCCTGTGCGGTTTACGAAATATTTCAGCCCTGACAAGCCCACACTGGTCCGAGTCAAGTAGCCAAAGAAGCAGCTACGCGGGAGCCCACCCCGACCGCCGAAGAAAGCAGTAAGAGTGTTAAGGCTACCCATAAAGTAGGGCATCCGCCGGTGAGGCGAGGAGCAGACAGGCATCAGGATACGAGTGTGCTCACATCAAAAGAAAGAATAGAGACTCACGAAGTTCAAATGAACTATCCCGAGAGCTGGGCAGCCATTTTGAGGACAGGCAGATCGGGCCAATCCCGAGCAAGGAACAAGCAGCGGCCATCTTAGGAGGTGAGGCAAAACCTCGAGGGACAGAAATATCGTGAGACTATGGCGGCCATATTGAAGTCAGGCAACTAAGCCAATAGGAGCAGAGGACAGCGCTGCGGCCATTTTTAAGTCAGAAAGCCATTGAAATTTTTAGGAAAACAAAGAAATAGAGTGAAAAGACATAAAACAAATAGAAAAGCAATGGAAATACAGCAAGATGCAGAGGAAGCAAAGGGATAAATAAAGAATTAAAGAAAAAAAAAGAATAGGGGTCAGGAGAGTGCCAAAGAAGGAAAATGAGCGACAATGAGAAGCAGAGCATGCAAGCGGTATTCCGCAGGCCTTTACCATTTAGCCTATCGGAATGGCAAGCAGGCACCAGATGGGAGAGATGGATCAGACAATTTGAGTGCTACATGCTCGCCACGGATGTCACAGATAGAAAACAACTGTACCTGTTTCTGAATCTTGCAGTGGATGAAACAGAAGATCTGCTTTTAACATTCCCCAAATGATCAAACAGGGGACTACAAGGGAGTCATACAGTGTCTCACACAGAAATTTGACCCCAACGAAACATTGATTTTGAGAGGTACACATTCAACACTGCATGCCAGCAAGGAGAAGAGAGCCTGGATGACTTTGCGACAAGACTGAGAAAACTGGTAACACACTGCACGTTTGACCAATTTGACAATGAGCAAGAAATAAGATTGCTCATTATCGAAGGTTGTCAATCGGTGGAGTTCCGAGCATGTATTCTGAAGGAACCAATGATGCTGAAAAAGATATTGACGATGGCTCGCACGGAAGCACAGGCCACATCGCATGCCAAGCAGATGGAGATGGGAAAAGAAAATAGAGTGGCACTAGCACTTCGCGTCACTGGGAATTAATAAAAAAAAAAGAATACCAGGCGTCGGTCCTACCAAAGAAGAGCAAACAAACATGTTTTGGATGTTGCTTCGAATTCCCACACGTCGGTGCCTGCCCAGCAATGGGCCAGAAGTGCAGAAAGTGCAATAGGGACAATCATTTTGCAAGCACATGCATGACCAGACAATTCAGCAGGAAGAGAGGCAGAAAAATGAGAAAACGGATGACCAGCAACAGGTACACACGTCACATGGAAACGGCCTATCGGAGCTCCTCTGATGAATCAGAAGAGACGGCAGCACCCGTGAGGGAGGCAAGACTATATCTAATGTCAGACGTGCCCAAAGAAGCTAAAAGGCCAGGGCACATTCATTACTTAGAGAAGCAGCAATTAAACAAAACCGCCACCATGCACATCAACGTAGGGAGCTACAAAGCTAAGTTGCTGTTTGACAGTGGAGTGACATGCAACATCATGTGCATGGCAGAATACAAGAAAATTAAAGTGAAACCACAGCTATCACAGTCGACTGTGGATGTGTTCGCGTGGGCCTCCAAATGACCAGTTGAAAACATTGGAAAATTTACGGAGACTTTAACATACAAGGGCAAGTCATACCAAGAAGAAATACATGTGCTAAAGGGTGACATCCCAGTACCATACCTGGTAAGCAATGTTACGGCGCAAGTGATGGGGCTACTAGCAATGGCATACCACATGTCAGAAACGGAGAACATTCTACAAGAATACCAAGCTAAACTGAAAGGTCTCAGCAAATTGAAAGGAAAACAGATAACTCTTCATATAAATGAAGCAATTAAGCCGTTGGCCCAACATCATAGAAGAGTACTAATCCACTTACAACCACAAGTTGAAGAGGAAATAACCAGCTTTCTGGCACAAGACATAATTGAACCTGCTGAAGGGCCAACAGCTTGGGTGTCTCCGATTGTGGCAGTTCCAAAGAAAAACACCTCAAAGATCTTCATCTGTGTAGATATGAGGATCCCAAAACCTCAATCGCAAGACAACGTCACCCGGGGCCACACCTAAACGACATGATCAGCTGTCTTACTGGGGCCTGCCGATTCTTGAAACTGGACTTACGGAAAAGGTACCATCATCACCAGTCCAGGTACATCACAATATTCTACACACACCTGGACCTGTTTAGATACACTCTGCTGTTTCGATTTTTCTTTTTATATTTCTCCATTTAATTAATTTTTTTCCTGCGCTATGGATTGACACTGTGGGTAGATCATCATTGTATATAAATGAGACCATGAGCCGATCTTCATTAGAGTGCTCCTTGTTGCCCTTAACTAGATGCAGAGGATTATGTTTGGATAGTCTGCTTTTCCCCACGTTAGCACTCTGAGAAATGAATGCACTGTTAGTAGCTGCAATTGAAGTCTGTTCTTAGTTTTCAGTGACTCTGGGGCCGATCATGTGGTACGCCTACATGTGATCACTTGGGACACTGATTTTGGTATTTTTTAAGGCGCCCGAACGAGTGAAAGGTGTGCGCCCTAATCGAGTGCGCCATATGAAGACTGTTTTCCGCGTTTCAATCTCTGAAAGAGAAGGTATGTAGGGCGAGGCTCTACATGTGCTTAGAAAGTTTTAGCAGACTGAAGAACTGGTGCTTACTCTGTATTAGATGATTGACACCCCGTAAGGTGAATTGTGTGTGCCTGTGTGGTTTGTTTGCAGAGTTGCTGGATTCCGTAAAAATAGAAGAGGAGCCGGTGGTCCGCTGCGATAGGGCGTAAGCCGACAGGCCGGGTCTGTGTCTGTTTGTCAGGTAAGAGATTCTACTTGGCCCAAGCATTAGTTTGTAGATGTAGGACAACTGCTGCGCTTTCCTAACTGCATAATGGGGGGACCGCTCCGTCCATGCTTGTCAGATGTCATTGTATTTTTTCCAGTTAGAGAAGAATTGAGTGAGTCCCTGAGGTGCTATTTGACGCACGGCGAAGTTTGGGAGAGTAGTACGTTTTTGAGCACCACCTATTCTCGATGTATCTTAACCGTTGTAGGAGTCACTTGGGTTGAGATTAAAATGTAGATTTACAAGTTGTGCGATTTGATAGGTGTTCATATCATCGTTTGCTTCTTTTATACTGAGTATTTTGGTTTAAGGTGGCTCACGTTTATGATACCTTAGTACTTTTTTGATTCGTGTCCTTATGCAATTTTTTTTCGCTTTGATTTCGTTTTACTTCTTTGGATGATTGACACCTTGGGTTAATGGTTCTTCCTTGAGTTCTCACTCACGGTGATGGTGGCGGCCACTTTGCGCTGAGGTGACGTAGAGATGGACGAAATCCGCGTGTATTGGTGTAATACCTTGTGGGTACCCTTTTTTGTGTATTTTTATAGGTTCTTTATTTACCCTTGTCCTGAGGAGGCCAAGATTACTGGAGGCCGAAACGTGTCCGCGTCAACATGCTATTACAGACAAGAGGAGTCTTTGTGATATTTTGTACCTGATTTAATTGTTTAGTTGTACACAATCTTTGAACTTAGGTTCAGAACTTATTGTGTGAATACACGACTTCCTCTTAAGTGTACCACCTGATCTTATAGGAGGACACTCCTTTCATTTTATATGATCCTTTTGGTGGAAAAAAGAAAAGAAAAAAAAGGAAAACAGAATGTATTATTTTTTGTATTAGATTATTGTTTGCTGTTATTATCCATTATTTGTATTTGATTGCGAAATAGTGATGTGTATATATGTATATATATATGTGTATTTTGTATGACTAATAACATTATATGTAAAAAAGGAAACACTACTTTGAAGTATAGATTGCCATAAATAAAATTAGTGATCGTGATGACAACTAGGCATGTGATCATTGTGTAAAAAGTTAAAAATTAATGTTGAGAATTGTGTTCTTGGAATATGGGAATTTATAGTCCCTTTACCTGTAGTAAAGTTTGAGATTGATTCCTTCCAACCACTTTATGTTTTTTGCAGCTTTGTGTTTAGATACAAGCGATTGAGCTTTGGAATCTCATTAGCAGCAGAGATATTCCAGGAGAGAATAAGGCCGGTACAGAACATCCTAAACTACAGTGATGACATGTTGGTAATTGGAAAAACAGATAAAGAACATGACTCAGCGTTGCGTCAAGTGTGCACACAACTGGATCAAGCGGGCCTAACATTGAATGGGGACAAATGCGAGTTGGGGTGAGGGGAATTGGTGTTTTCGGACACATCTTCTCCAAACAAGGGATGAGGCCAGACCCCAGCAAAGTAGAAACACTGAAGAACGCAAACCCTCGGATGTCGCAGAAGTAAGATCATTTCTAGGACTTGCCAGCTACTGTGCTCGATATATACAGGACTACGCCATAGTGAGCACACCGCTAAGAGAACTGACCAAACAAGGACAGAAGTTCATCTGGTCTCAGGAATGCAACAAGGCATTCAAGGAAATAAGACAAGCAGTGATGACTGTGGAACATCTCACCTACTTTGACCCTCTGCTCTGCACTGAACTGACTGTCGATGCCTGCCCATTAGGACTAGGAGCAATACTAGCGCAGCATCTGCCAGGGAGAGACTCACCAAGAAAAATTGTTGAGTATGCAAGCAAAATCTTAACTGACATTGAGAAGGCATACTCGCAACCAGAAAAGGAAAACCTAGCAGTGGTATGGGTGTGTGAACACTATCACATATTCATCTACGGGAAGTCATTCACCATCATAACTGACCACCAGGAGCTGGTAATGATCTATTGCAGCCTGTCAGCCAAAATGCCACCCAGGATTGAACGCTGGGGCATAAGGCAGATGGACTATGACTTCACAATTGTGCACAAGCCAGGAAAAGAACACAACCCGGCAGACTACATGTCGAGACACTCTCTACTGCACGGACAAGAGACGACATCAATGGCAGAAGAGTACCTCAACTTTGTACTGAAGCAAAACACCAGGCACCAATAACACTAGCGGAGCTAGCAAGGGAGACTAAGGAAGATGCCATGCTGCAAATGGCCATGGAGACAATGAGAAGGCAGAGAAGGAGACACGTCAACAAGAACTGCATCTGGGGAGAAGGAGTATGTAAGGAAGAAGTGCTAGCTCTAAAGAAGATACATGAAGAACTGTCAGAGACAGACACAGGAATAATGATGCGAGGGACAAGGATAGTGATACCAAGTTCACTCAGGCAGCAACTGGTCAATCTTGCTCATAAGTCGCACCAAGGCATAGTAGCAACGAAGAAACTGCTAAGAGAGAAGGTATGGTTCCCTGGCCTAGACCTCATGGTGGAAGACACCTCTGTCAAGTGACAGGACCACCAGCCAAGCATGAACTACTACAAATGTCAGAACTTCCAAGAGCGGTGTGGACAACATTAGCAGCTGATTTCTTTGGGCCGCTGGACACAGGCAACTATCTGCTTGTGGTCATTGATGAATATTTGCGATTCCCTATAGTACATCATGTCCCATCGACATCAGCAACAGCAACCCTACCGATAGTAGATGACATATTTGCAGCATGGAGCTCACCCGAAACGTTAAAAACAGACAATGGTCCTCCATTCTCAGGAGAAGAATTCCGCAGATTCCTGGCCTATCTAGGGATAAAGCACAGGAAGATAACTCTGCTGTAGCCTCAAGCGAATAGAATGGTGTAGGTTCATGGGGAACATCAAAAAGGCAGTTCTAAGGGCAAAGCTGGCACAGATATCACTTGCTAAGTTCTCTGTCAGGTACTACGTGACTACAGATACACGCCCCATAACTCCACAGGAAGATGCTCAGCAGAGCTAGTACTGGGAAGAACAAGTAGTACGAGACTACCGCAAATAGAAGCAACTATGGCACCAGATCACAGCAGCATTGCAGCAAAAGTAAGAGTGGCAAAAGAAAAAATGAAAAGATATGCAGATGCCAGGCAACACGCCTTCTCGTCACACCTAAAGGAAGGAGACACTGTGGTAGTGCATCAACGACAACAAAGAAAATCTGACAGCATGTTCTCTAAAGACCCGCTAACAGTAACAAAAGTGAAGCGCCCAATGATCACGGCAGAGTCAGAACACCAGAGGATAACACGGAACAACTCACACTTCAAAGGACTGAAGGAGAAGAATGAGGAAGACCAAGAGAATGAAACAGAGGAATGAGAAGTCGGAGCACAACAGAAAGGAAACAGACAATGGTGAGGGACCAGCAGAAGAGCAACAGACGGAGGCCGGCCCAAGAAGAGCATGCAGACGGCCAAAAATACTAATAGAAGAAATGTAACGATGGGAAGCACACCGACATGTGCCCTGGCAGACTTGCATCTATCTCTGTCTACACATCTCTGTGTTTCAAATTTCTTGTCATTTCTTTGTGACAAAAGGGGGTGATGTAGTGACCCACGGAAAGGCACTAGGACCCTGCAGTGGACAGAGGGGACACAAAAGGAACCGAACACCACATCCAGTCGGGGTGTGGGGATGGGCATTGCAGAGGGATGAGCAAGAGGGACGGACGTGTGCGTGGGCAGCTCATAGAATTTGGAACCAATAAAGAATCACAGATCCTTAACTGTCTCTTGTGTGCTTTGTGGGGGGCGAGGACACGACATCTCCTGAGAAGCATCACAGTCATGGTGACCCTAATGTATGGTACTCTGCTACTTGAGCCAGTTAATGGACTTGCCATATGTTAACATCTGCCATGGACCAGGTGGCCAACCAACTCACATAAGCAATGAATGTGCCTACTCCTACTGGAACAACATATGTGAAAGCGACTGCGAAAGCAAAATCATGGATTAACTTACGACTTTCTGTTGTTTGGGAATGTGTGTGACTCGTCTAGCAGTGTTGTATTGTGGTAAAGGTAGCCACGTGACAGCAAATACACTAGGTACAACAACTGTAGTCACTGGACAAACGCAAGTGACCCAAACACTGTCTGTGAAAATATATGTAGGAAATGCCTTTGTCGTCCATGCTCCTGCTGAGACCACAGTTAATTAGCATGAAGGATGAAGTTAAGGAGGAGTCAAGAAGACATTGCTCCACCAGTGGCAATCCCATGTTCTTTCTGTAGCTCAAAAGCCCAAGCAGAAGTTGTCCGCCCACATGCAGCACAAAATGGAAGAGCACTTAAAAAAATTCCACTAGGTGCATAAACGTAGATACTTTGCGTGAGGTGTACCGGGCTAACCAATGAGAGTATTTAATTAAAAAAAACATGCCTCATATCACAAACTAAGCTTTATACAAGTCCAAATATCAGGGGGCCAGAGGACACACAACTGGGAGCCACCGGTAGTTCCGATATTGGTTAGTCACCCATCCAATTCTGGAATCAATTACCCCTGGAGCTCCGCCAATCTAACAACTACCTAAGTTTCAGGAAACAACTAAAAACACTTCTGTTCTAGACATACTGGTCAGCATCCTCTACTCATCCGCAGCGCGGAGATACCCCATCTGGGGTGATTCAGGCGCTTTACAAATGACATAAATAAATAAATCCACATAAGACACATTAATAAACTGTCTTTTCGTAATACATTATCAGGGCTTAATATTTGTTAGACCTGACAGCCTTAGGGTGGACTTCCCCCAAATTGTTTTTCTACCCCCTCCATTTGTCCTACCTAGTTTTTGCTGGCTTTCAGGCACTGTGCACTTTACCACTGCCAACCTATGCTAACATGCTTGTGCTGTCACCCCTAAACATGGCAAAATGGGGTTATTCCCTAATTGACAAATTTAATGTACTTATAAGTCCCTGGTAAAGTGGTAGGCCCTGTAGCCAAGGCCTAAAAATGTAATGCTACTAGTGGGCCTGCAGCACAGGTTGTGCCACCCACTGGAGTAGTCATTTAACTATGTCTCAGGCCTGCCACTGCAAGGCGCATGTGTTTAGTTTACCCTGCCATGTCAACCTGGCAAAATAAACCTTTTTTGCCAGGCCCAAACCTTCCCTTTTTATACATACAAGTCAGCCCTCAGGTATGCCTGGACAACCTATAGGGCAGGGTGCAATGCATTTAAAAGGTAAGACATGTACTACCATGGTTCACATTTCCTGGTAGTGAAAACCCTCCAATGTTGTTTATCACTACTGCAAGGCCCAGTTCTCCCAAAAAGATAACATGGGGTTTACCTGATCACATTTTTTAATTGTAAATTCCAATTGGGAAGAGATAAGACCCCCAAGTCTGGTGTCTCTGGAATCCTAATTTAAAATTCTAACTCATGGTGAAGTTGAATTTTAAATTACAATTCAGGAAATGCCACCTTTAGAAAGTTAAAAGAACATATGATAGACGGAATGCTAAACAACGCAAGCATTTACCTCTACGCACAAAGATCTGGGTTTAATCCATCATTTTTTGCTCAATACGCCACTCCAGTTTGAATCCAGCCATATACAAATCAGTCTTGACCCTGCTTCTCATGGGAACAGTCCAGCCCGAACGGCCAAGCAAGGTCCTCCCTGGACCAGAAACAAGCATTCTGGGGCCGTTTTTTGGGCATCACCCTTCCTCAGCCAGGCTAGCTTGAAACCAGTGGTGCAGTGAGCAAGGTCCGTTGTGTGGATCAAGACTGGTGCATTGCACTCAGAATCGATGCATCCTCTGCCGCAGGAGCAGAAGCAGCACATCGCATTCAGAACCAGCGCATCGCACTCTGAACCGACGCATTGCCGCCTTTGCGTGGAGAAATTTGATGCATCTCCTCCACTGCGTGTCTCAAAACTCTTTTTCATGCCTGATGTTGTCCAGTAATGTGTTCCAGAGAGCAAATGATTTTTGTGAGGAATAGTGAGTTTGAATTTCTCATCTTCGAGTTGATGTACTCCTCAGTATTCTTTCCCCACAAGAAATGTTTAATAATAACAAAGGTAGAATGACTGGTCAATATATAGAGCTTTGAAAGTTAGGCAAGCAAGTTTGAACGTAACTCTTGCCTGATGGGGGTCTTACAGGATAGGATATGTGGTAAAATTTACTAGGAATTCATTATAAACTGAGCTGCTGAGTGGATATAAAGTTTCAGCATGTCATGTTTCTGATGAGCTCCAATCCTTTTTCTCACTGCTCTTCTATCTTTAATGTCCTTCTCATTTCCATTGCAACTGGGCGGCTAGATAATAGTGCTCAAGATTAGGCACCGCAAGTCCACCCTGCCCCGCTGGCACATAAAGCTTCCTAATGGAGACCCTATGTTGGGACGTCCCCCGACCATTGATTCCAACTTGTTGAAGAAGGAGGGGTGGTGTAGGGAGGCAGAGTGGCTAAATTGTAAAGAAGTTGTGGGAGGATCACCATCTTCGTAAGGGCCACTCTACCAGAGATAGACAGCGGAAGAGTTTTCCAGAAATCCATCTGTGAGGAAATAGCAGAGGTGGCCCTGGTAATGTTTTCGCCCCCAACCCCACCCAGTGAAAACCCAGGATCTAAAGTGGTCGATGAGAATGGGAAGAGGATGGGAAGAGGATGAACTTCGCCACATTGACTCTCAAACCTGAAACAGTGGCAAATGTTGGAAGTACTGAATCTAGCGATGAAGGGATGGAGTGGAGATCTCTGGTATATAGCAAGATGTCATCGGCATACAAAGAAATTGTATCTGTACCTGTTGGTCTTGGCCCTTTTTGCAGGGTCATGCCTGAACTTTTTGCCTTCCTTCTATATTTTTTCTGACCTGTTGTTGGCTGGTTTATGACTCTGGGCACTTTACCGCTGCTGATCAGTGCTAAAGTGCATATGCTCTCCCTATTATAAATTGATGTATGGATTAGTGATTCCATGATTGGCTGGTTTGGTTTACTTGTCAGACCCTAGTACAGTGCACTGAGTGTGCCCAGGACTTGTAAACCAAATGCTTCTAGTGGGCTTGCAGCACTGGTTATGCCACCCACAGAAGCAGCCTGTAAAAGTGTATCTAAGACCTGCCATTGCAGAGCCTGTGTGCAGTCTGGTACTGCCATGTTCACTGGGTACGTGCAGCCAATTGGCAGTCCCTAAACCTTCCCTTTTCTTCATATCAGACACCTCTATGGTAGGCCCAAGGGCAGGGTGCATTGTAAGTATAAGATAGGTCATGCCCTGGTGTGTGTGTGGCATGTCCTAATAGTGAATTACAGCCATTTTTGTTTTTCTCTATTGCAAGGCTACCTGTTCTTCATAGGCCAGAATGGGCAGTTAGATTATTACATTTTATAATCCTAAACTGACTCAGGAAACATGGTAGAAATTCGAGTTTAGTATGCCTGAACTCAGAATGATAAAATACATCTTTTAGCGAAGTTGGTTTTAACATTCCATGTTTGAATATACCACTTTTAGGAAGTAGGTATTTTCTTGTCTAACTATCCAAGCCTACCTCTGCTAGGAGTATTCCTTGTCTGGAATTTGAGTGACAGGGCTGGGGGATTCCAAGAGACAGGATGAGTCCCCCCAGTGGTGAAAAGAGATATCTGCATCTAGATGGGAGGGTGGAGTTGCACCTGGGACCTGAATAGAACTCTGCCTGCCCCCACAGTGCTAGCTCCACCCCCTGTGGTGCGTCTGATGTCTCTGCCCTGCATGTGAAAGGAGAGAAGAAATCATGTCAACAGAGTGTTCCAGGTCTGTGCCTTTCCTCCACAATGCTGGCTCCACCTCCTGTAGGTCGTCTGATGTCTCTGCCCTGCACTGTGAAAGGAAAGAAGGAGTCATGTCAACAGAGTGCTCCAGAACTGGTTTGGACTGGGCATAGGCCCCTCTACCCTCAGAGGACTAAGGATTTTGGGGTAAAATATTGGGACCCTGATCCCAAGAAATTAGATCACTTTTGGACAAACAAGAAGAAACCTTTGCTGAGGAGAGGAAACTGAAGAAATTGTGGAGAGACTATCCCTAAGCTGAAGTGCTGCTTGGGGGATTGTCCTGCAGTGGTTGCCTGACTGCCAAGGAGAGGAGAAAGGGACTTTGTGTACTTTCATCAACTTGTAAGGATCTCCAAGGGCTTGGAGTAGAGCTTGCCTCCTGCTGAAGTCTCAGGGACAACAGACTTCAATCCCCAGCTCCCCAGAATTCCTTGGGAAGTGCCTGCTGCAGTTTTGGGCCTTCTGAGGGACTGCGTGTCACAAGGAGCTGGAAGCGCGACTCAAGAGGAAGAAGCGTGTCGCCGTCGCAGCCGCTGCCGTCACATTTATGAACAAGGATGTCGCCGCTTTTGCTGGCACGTTGCACCGCATCGAGAGAAGTGTCTTGCACCGAAGAAGAAGCGTGTCGCCGACGCAGCCGCTGCCGTCACATTTCTGAACAAGGATGTCGCCGCAGTAGCTGATGGATTGCACTGCATCGAGAGTAGTGTCTCATACCGAAGAAGAAGCGTGTCGCCGTCGCAGCTGTCGCATTTCTGAACAAGGATGTCGCCGCTGTAGCTGACACATTGCACCAAATCGAATAAAGCGCCTCGCATCCACGGCGAAGTGTGCCTCCGTCGGAGCCGCTGTCGTCTCATCTCTGAACAAGGGTGTCGCCGCTGCAGTTGTCGCATCGAGCGGAAGCGTCTCGCATCGAGGGAGAAGAGTGTTGCCGCCAACGTCGCCGTCATAGCATCTCTGAACAAGCGTGTCCCCACTGCAGCTGACGCATCGAGCCGAGATTTCAAGCAACATCGGAGAAGCATGCCACATCTGGAAGATCTTCACGTCATTATTTCTTTGCACCGGAAGTTTGCCCCATTTCCATCGCTGCAACACTTTTGTTGTGGAAGCGTAACGCATCGTAAGGTACATTGACTTAAAGTGTCGCATTTTAAGAACTGAACAGAACTAAGCTACAACTACCATTTTAAGTACAGTATTGTGGATTTTTGTTGTTTGGGGTCTTGTGTTAAGTCTATATAAAGAATACTTTTTTAAAAATATAAAACCTGTGTGGTGTCCATCTGTAGTGTTGTCGCTTGATTACTGTATGTGGTCACAAATGCTTTACAAACTGCCTCTGAGATAAGCCTGTCTGATGTGGAAAGCTACCAAGGGGGTGATCAGGGGTTATTTTAGGAGTGTAGCCCCTTACCCTGACTAGAGGCAAGGGTCCCTATTTGTCACAAGTACCTACCTGTGCCGACTAGAGACCCCCAAATCTAACAGTACCATTGTCAAGAGGGATGCTCATGTCCACATGTGCATGGATGTATGCCGCCAGGGGCTCCAACACTAGAGAGAAGAGGAGTGGGGAGAGCGGGCAGCCATGACGAGTCCCCCTGGCCCACATGAATGGAGTCTGAAATATAGGGCCCTGTTTTTACCCGGATCGCTGGGGGCCTATATAGGAGCTTGTTCATATTGATAAAGGAAGAGCCTATGCCAACCTCAGTAGCACTGCAAAGAGATAGTCCCACTCGAGAGAGTCGATGACCCTCTCAAGATCGAGCACCAGGCAGCCTGAACAGGGCCAGTACAGAGGAGCATACTCTGCCACTCTGAAGTAGCGATGGAGGTTTAGCGAGGTGTTCCAGGCTGGACCAAATCCATTCTGACCCACATGTACTAAGGAGGGCACATATGGTGTAGGTCGGTTAGCGAGGGCCTTAGCCAGAATCTTATAATCCGTGTTAAGGATTGCTAGAGGCCTGTAAGACCCAGGGCCATGGGATCCTTGCCAGGCTTTAATAGGGAAACTATGTTAGCAGCGCATAAAGAGGGAGGAAAGGCCGAAGTGTCCAATGCAGAGGTGTAGAACGCATAGAGGCGCGGTACCAAGACCTCTGCAAATGTCTTACAAAACTCTGTAGGAAGCCCGTCAGGGCCTGATGTCTTCCCTGATGCCAGTGACATAAGAGCTTCCCGGATCTTGTCAACTGATAAAGGGGAATCCAACTCCAGGTGTTGGTCAATGGATAGGGTGGGCAGCTCAACAGAGTCTAGGAAGGTGCCTATTTGGTAGGGGTCCCCATGGGCGCTTGACGTATAAAGTGTGGTGAAATGCTTAGCCATGATTGTGTGAATGTTCAGTTGTGTGTACCTCAACTGCCCTAGCTCATCCCTAATAGAGTGCATGGGTCGATGTGGGTGCTCCTGTCTAATAAGGAGTATGAGCAGTTTCCCCCCCTTGTCAGATGACGTGTGAGTTTGAGCTGAGTGTGCTAGGTGATTGTGGCAGCACAGTTTCTCTAGGAGTTCTAGCCAGTCCGCTTGCATGGCATCCAAATGTGTCTTGGCCTCAGAACGGGTGACCAATAGGGACTCCCAATGGAGGAGCTTCGGCTCAATGGAGATGAGGCAGGCGTCTAACTGCTTGCGGATAGTCCATGTAAGGCCCAGACATTGCCATCTAGTCATGACATTAAAGGCCTCCCATTCTGTCAGGGGGGAGCTCGTAGAGCCGACATTGTGTTTGAAATACTTGAGCAGTGCCGTTTCCAGGTAGCTGAGGAAAGCCTGATGCTCTAGCGCTGCAGTCTGCAGCCGCCAGGTCGGGGTGAGGGGAGCTCCCACCTTCCAGCTTAACAACATGGTTTGCTGTTTGTGGGCTGAATGAGTATGACCCAGATAACCAATGTCTCGGATTAGGGGGAGGAACACAGCAGATGCCAATATGCGATCCAGCTGCACATGTAGATTATGGACTGGTGAGTAGAAGGAATATATCCACGAGTCAGGGTTGCGTGCCCGCCACACATCTGTAAAGGTTAGTGCCCCAGCCAGTCGCGCAATGCTTGTGCGTTAAATGAAAAGAAAAAACAAAGCCTACGGAATAGTTATATACCTAACTGATTATGAGAATAGATACCTTTAATTATCCATTCTTGGGTTAGTCATTTTCACCACAACTTAATTAGGAACAATTTTAAACAATAGAGTTTCTCCAACTGGGCAGCCAAACCAAATAAATCAAATAAAGTTCCCACGTTGTGTTTAAAAGATGTTGTAGCCCTACTTTTGTTTTGCTAATCAGGACTATGTCATCCATATAGAGGAGACAGGGACGTAAGGTGATTCCTTGTTTCGGGGAATGTGAGTTGCAGCTTGTTAGCAACGGGACTAGATCAGCAATATACAGATTAAAAAGAGTGGGTGCTAAAACACAACCCTGTTTCAGCCCTTTTTCCGTGGGTATACGCCTCGACAGGTGCGTGCCGTTGCCCAGCATCACCTGTAGCCACGTATTTGTGTGCAAATTTGTTATTAGTTTGAGTAAGGGCTGAGACAGCCCCCAGCTGTGCAATTTAGGCCAGAGTCTGGTGTGATTTACATGGTCAAAGGCAGCTTTATAATCAAAAAAGCATAGATGTAAAGACTACCGTGTGGCCTCAGCCTTGTCCATAAGCATAGCCATGCTTAAATGTTAGTCATTGTCCCGACCGATTTTGCGAAGTCAGTCTGTTGTAGGGGAATTGCAGATTTTTCTTCCACCCATGCCTGAAGTTCCTCTAGTAACAGGCCAGCAAAAAATGTAGCTTTGTTATCTAATAGTGCCACCAATCGGTAGTTTTTCGGTTCCGACTTCTCACCGGATTTATGGATTGGTGATATGATTGACCCTCTCCAAGAACTAGGCAGGGTATTCAAGAGGAGGAAAATAATTGAAAAAGACACATGTCAACTTTAGAAACCACGATCTTCTATTTACAAACAATGATCTAAAAAGCTCTCTGTGGAAGAAGAGACCGAGCAAAATTAGGAGGTAAAAATTGTCTGCGTCCCAGTAATGCCAAACAAGGGCTTAGAGACACTTATTGGGCTCATCTGCCGTCAATTTCAGTCAACCAGCATGTATTGTAATCTGTGAGGGAAATGCACACTGGCCTGTTAAATGAAACAATTTTTGGGGAAAAACGAGGGAAGATGGCAGGTGAGGTGAATATTGAGATACCTGAATTAGGTAGAAAAATATCACTAAATAGAAGACCATCATTCTTTTGAGATAACACTGATACCTCTACTGCTCATACTCCCAATCTTTTAGAGCAACTCTAGAACTGTCAAAAAACTACACCAGGTTCAAATTATGAAGGATATGGTAACAGAATATCTTAAATCAGATGTCATTCCTCTTGGGTTTCAAGTCAATAACGTATATGGGGTCTTTATCAAAGACAAAAAGTATAAACAGGAGTTCAGTTATATTTGGCACCATCTGCTTTTGTCACTGAATGGTGTTGGGGATAGACACAGCAATTGAACACAGTAAAAAGCTTTTAGAAAAAATTTCAGATTTAGAAAAACAAATCAAGGAATCATATGTCATCATCATCATCATTCAACATTATTTCTCACTTCATTAAAATGCATAAACGTTAACATATAAAAAGATGGCATAGGAAAAATACATTAAAATTAGACATGCAATAAATTCGAAATTAAAAAGCAGTACTAGGCCCACAATGATAGCCTCTACATAAAAAAGGTTAAATCTAAAAATACATACACAAATATATAAAAAGACAGAATATGACAATGAGAGAATTGGTCTATAAGTGAAGTGCTAAGGGCCTCACGAGTTCTCAAGGCAGCCAGTTAAAAGGAGGCTAGTGCAAAGCAGACCAATGGGGTATCTAAAGAGTCAAATAAAAAGAGAGCCAAAGCTACAGTTCGCATTGAAAATGTTCTTAAAAGTGGGATAATAAAAGCCTTCCTCTCTTTTAGATATAATGGGCAAAAGAGATGTAATTACAGACACTAAGAAAGTCTTAGCAGAAATTAAGAAATATTTACTTGAGGTTAATCGTATTGAGCAACAGACAAAAGCAAATAAGGTCTGAAAGGACATACAGAATTACAAAGCTGAACTTACTTAACCCTTAACTTACTGACGAGTAGTACACAGACAGATCTCACGCACATCGCAACTCTAGCTATCCCTGGAGTCCTATCAACAAAGAACAAAGGGTTATAGGGCTAGATGTAGGAGCCCTAATACCGGTCGGTAACAGCCGTTTTTGGCCGTTTCCGACCAGTATTTGGCTTTTGAGATGTAGGGGGCCTATTCGTTAATTTTACCGATTCGGTAAAAATACCGATTCGGTAAAATACCGAATCGGTATATTTACCGAATCGGTAAAACCATATGTAGCTGGCACTCCTAAGAGTGTCACAGGCCCTTAAGAGTCGGTATTTTACCACACAATCCTATTGTGTGGTAAAATACCGAATTCAGGTGTGCATGCACATCTGTGCATGCACACCTGTTCCATGTGACACACAGACATGCCCTAAGGGCATGTATGTGTGCCACATGTCACACAAGCCTGTACTTGGGGTGCTAGAGGGTGTCAAAGTGACACCCCCTGCACCCTTGCAGGATTCAGTATTTACCGATTCGGTAAATACCGATTCGGTATTTCCCATTGATTCCTATGGGCTTCAAGGCCCATAGGAATCAATGGGCAATACCGATTCGGTATTTACCGAATCGGCAAATACCGAATCTTACAGATTCGGTAATTGTGTTTAAAAAATTACCTACATCTGCCTCCTTCTAATTTACCGATTCATAAATACCGAATCGGTAAAATTCGGTATTTATGAATCGGTAAATTAGATTTACCTACATCTAGCCCATAATCTTTTAAGCTATCTCAGAAGATCCAAGGGACAATTCCAACCCTTGTGAAGGCAGCAGTGGAGGCTTTAGCACCCAAGGGCAACAGAGTATTTTCGAAAAGTATCAACCATGTCAACCCTGCAGGGTCAGGGAAGGGCTATATCGCAAAGATGGATCAGCCTTACCCCGGGGGATCGATAAACTCAGCGGAAATATTACCAATGGTGAACCCCTAAAGAACAGATAATATGGAGACTTCAATTCATCATCACACATGATCCAGTGGAGAAATCTCCTTACTAAGCAAAGATTTCTCATTTGTCCCAACGAAGAGGACCAATTTCATAGAGTTCCATACAGAACTTATGAGGTTCGTCCCCAAAAAATTCTGCAGGCCGTTTTTGGTAATAATGATACAAATAACAGATTTGAAGGGACAGATCTGCATCCTTCTTCTATGTTCTCCGCCACCAGTAGATGACCTGGGGAGATTTTCAATTTTGAGAAACTAGTACTAAAAGATCTTCTTGAATTTCAACAGAGGATAACTTTACCCCTATAAAATTACTTTATAGGAGCGTAGAGGTACACTGCCCTGTAACCAATGTCTTAGGGTGAGACATAATTGGAAATTCAAGGCTTATTTCTTTATAAAATGTCAGAGGTACGCAACCATAAATTACTGCTTTGAGGTTATCAAAAACGTTTGAATTAACGCTCCTCTAAAAAGGCATGCTATTTCCCGCATGATACTTTGATAACACAACAAAAAAGTGAAAAACTTATTTGTCTTATAACTTTTTCACCTAGTTCCAACTTTATTTTAAAAGTATTAAAAAACACTGGAATGTATTAACAGCTATGGAACTTGCTTTTGAGACTCCTATGTTCGAATTTAAAAAAAGCAAGAATGTGAAGGACTACATAGTCCATCCTGCAATGCCAAGGAAAAAGCTATTCCTTAAACTCACTGACCATGGGGGGTTTTCTCCCCTTGTGGGTCATTACATATGCAATGCAGACTTTGTCAATTTTTCCATCGAGATCAAGGAAATTAAACACAAAAAATCAACAATACCTCTCCAAACATTCTCTACTTGCAATACCAGCAATGTACTTTATGTCATATTCTGCCATGTAAGTTATTATACATTGGCCACACAACTAAAAAAGGCCAACATCCAAATCACTGCTCCCTTAATTGCACACTTTCACAAGCACAGAAGATGACCTAAAGTGGCAAACCATCCTCGCCATCAGGATTCCAGCGAGAGGTGGTAATTTGGAACAGCTACTGAACAAGAAAGAACTCAGATTGATTGTTTGGTTTAAATGACTGACACTTTGAGAACCCCTTTCAGAGGGCCACAGGGCATGTAGGGGTTATTGGGCCCGATGCGGTGGTTGAGGCCATTTACTCCTGATGTATCAGGGCAAGACCCACTGTGGATCCTGACGAACTGGGCCACTTACCTCTTCTGAAATTAACTCTGAATTTACCTAAACTGGTAGCTGTGGCCACACAGTCAAGGCTCCCTTGGAGGAAAGATGTAGAAACAGGTCAGTGAACACGACTCATGACTCAAAGTGTAAACAGTACGAACATTAAATCAATATCCAAATACTTGCTTTTATAAGAAAAAGTAGTACTTTATTTCTATATTATGCAAAGGATTACAACATTCAGATGCAACATCATTATCCCCTTGAGGTCGGGGGTCTAGTGGTTATCAGGCAAATCCCTGTCTGATTCCTACTTTGTGTAACATGTTTGGGGTTATTCCCCATTTCCTGGTGGCTGCATCCAGGGAATGCTCACTATTAGGCGTACTCAAGAGTTCTCCTTATGCTCTTCAATTTGATCCTAAGCACTGTTAGCAGATAGTTCCCTGGGCCTAATTGGCCCGGTTTATGTCTTACCTGCTCCCGCAGCTCAGAAGAAGTCAGCAGTGCAGGGAGTGCCCTCAGCGTGACCACCTTTGAGTCCTGCTCTGCTTGGAGAAGTTAGGCTGGCCTCTGCCCTCACGGCAGCACCTGGCAGCACACACTTTCCCTCCTGAGTGGTGTTGCTGGAGTTTTCTCAGTTGTCAGAGCAGCTCCCAGCTTGTGAAGATGTGGTAATCAGGCTTTAGCCTACGGGGGAGTCATCCTTTCTTCAGTTCCTGATTAGAACCAGTGAGTGTGTGACATTGTCCACGACATCCTCAGCAGTCTTCGGTGGTGAGTTGGGGAAGTTCAGTTGCAATGTGGGTCTTATCCACTGAACATAGACTGAATCTCACCTTAAGGCGGCAGTCTGATTACTTTGGCTCCGCTGGTACCGGCCGCCCTCCTGGTATAAGGGTTTGCTGCGGTATGGGATAATATGGGTGCAGGCTCCAGCAGTACAAGCGTCCCTGCCCAGATTATTGCAAATCTCTGCTCTTCCCAAAGTAGCAATTTTACTACTGGCACCCTTGGGCATAAGTGGTCACTACAGCATGGAGGTATGGGCTTAACAAGACCCGGACTGTGCTCACACATGGCTCAGTACACAGAGGCCCTCTCCTGGCATATGGAGGCCATCAAGCTGACACTGCATACGGGAACCAACCAGATCGGTGTACAACCAAATCCTTACACCTCGTGCAGGGAGACCTCACATCAGGACTCCTCACTGGGCCTCATTCCCTCTTTCTTTTGTTAAATATGAAATCAGGGACCACGGTTTAGAGTATTATCAATCTGCTCCCAATTGTTCGTGGTAGCTGATCTGCACGGCGTCCTCCCTCTTCATGGATTTTCTGTGAGTCACAAACTCCAAGTCACATACTCCAAAACAGTGGTCCCTGATTTCATATTTAACAAAAGAAAAAGAGGATATCAACTCATCAGCAGACCATTACTCAATAAATGGGAGAAGAACGATTAAAGAGCAGCAAGTGGTAGCTCCCAGAGGCGTCCACCAAAACTTCCTGTGACAGCATAAGGAAAGATCGGATTGAAAATAGTTTCCATTAATCAACTTTGAATGAAACATAGTGAATCAAATGTCAAAGTATACAGAAGAGTAAACAACAAACATCTTCTGCCTATACAACTGGAGACTACTTGCTCCTAAGACTGAGAAAGTGTGCCAGGAAGGAAATAGAAACCTGGATATCATTGTAATGAACAAATCCTGAAGAAGGTGCAAGATTGTCTTTGGCACCGAAACGCCGCGTCGACAGTTTGTTTGTTCTTTGTTTTTATATAAAAAAGAAAAAAACACTAGAGTGAGATTTTTTTAACTATGCTGATTAGCAAAGTTTAGTTATTCAAGTTTTTAAACTAATTCAAATAATATTTGTAACTGGTTTCTACGTCAACAGCCCTCAGCTTTATAATCTCAAAACACACTAGAAGGTTCGAAAGAAACCTCCCCCCGGGCCAGAGGAATCTTACCAGAACTGGCCAGCTTCTAAGCAAGCATTCCAATGGCAGGAAGGAGTTCCCACGTTCCCTTCTCCAATCTCGCATTTTCCATTCTTTATCTTGATGAAGCTCACAAAACTTTCCGGGTACATTAAACAATCTCTCACAAAAACAATCCTTGAACGTGATTAACCCAAACAACTTGCAAGTGCTGCTGTGCACGCAGAAAAGCTGTAGCTAAGCAGAGTCAGAAAACAGGATGACATGAGGCCATGTCAAAGCCAATGGTAAGAACTTCACAATTCTACCAATGTACAGCACAATGCATATTTGTGCACACACTGCTCAGAACACTGCACTTCAAGACCAAAAAGTACATTCCACACCTCCAACTCCCTCTCATGCTTTCAAATGTACATGCCACACGTTCTGTTCTTGGCAAGGCTGTCCTACTCCGTGACCGCCCCCACTGAAAGACTGCAAGATTACAAGAAATACATTTTAAGAGAAGCAAGGCATATGCAGGACATTGTACATCCAGGCTAGGGTAAAATAACACACCAAAGTCAATTAAAACAATGGTAGTCAAAGGTCATCACAGATATCAGACCACAAGAGGGCCTCTAGCACTACAACCAGGGAACAACTCCTTGGTCTCTGTAAGTGACCTTGTAATGATATTCTTACTAGGGGAGATTTAAGTGTGGATAATATACTACCTAAGGGTACCGCAAGGCCCATCCCATTGAAATGTAGAGTGCTGAATGCATGATCCCGGGTTAAACACTCAAACAAGATTAATTTATTATTGACAAACAATTACCTAGATATACTGTTCATTACAGAAACTACTACTGCCATTGACCTTGGCCTGGCCTGCCTTGTGTGTTGCAATACGCTCCACAAGCCACATGCCAAAAAAGGGGGTGGGGGATAGGAAATATTTTTAAGAACTACTGGAATGTGGTGTACTTTACCTTCGACAAACTTTTTGCTGCTGACATTATTGGTTTTATATTATCAGGCATATTGTGATACCACTCTCCTGGTTCCACAGCGCTCCATCTGCAGCCTCTAATTGAGATGATCCCCAATGTGGCTCTGGCACATCCCAACTTCCTCATCAAGAGGTCTTCAATATTTGGGCAGAAGCGCTACCCCCATCTCCCACTTATAAAGATTTTTGCAGCGCCTGCAATATCTTAGGACTACACCAGAAGGTCTCTGGCCCGCTCAAACTAGTGGCCATACCCTATACCTCATGTTTGCTCACGAGAAGTTAGTCTCTATTTTAGACACCTTCAATTTCTGCTGGTCTGACCATGCCTTGATTACCTTCCATCTTTGCGCAAACATACTCTTGCCTGCCAAAAAGGCAGAAACCATCTTAGCAACGAACAGGGCATGGCATAAACTAAGTAGTTCCTTCCAACAGGAGCTCATTAACCTGTGCACATCCTTTGCCCAAGAAAGATCAGAAGATGAAAACTATATAATCGCAGAGGAAAATATTCTTGAGGTTCTCGGTCTTTAAATTACCACTGCAATCGAGAAGGAGGTGCACTCACCCCCTCCCCGCCTTGGTACAATGCCTCCTTAAAGCAACTTAAGGTAACTCGTAAACAAGCCAAGAGAAAAAGGCACAGATCTCGAAATGAGGAGGAGAAAGCATGGCTAAAATCCTCCTAACACAGGTATAAGAAAGAGATCAATGCTGCAAAATCAGAATTCTATGCCACAGTCATTTCTACAGCACCCATCAATAATAAAAAGGTCTTTAACATTATACGACAGGTGTTGTAGTGAGGGCTGGGCCTTGTTGAGCACATTGCTATGTTAGCATAGGCTTATTAGAAGTTTAAACGCCATTCTACCTTTTGCTGCTTTTTGCACACACCACTGCATATAGCTGTTGTTGTAAGTTAGGCTGCGTGAATTACTTCACATGAGAAAAGGCTTGTTTTCGGCATCCCTAGACTTACATCGCGACCCTAGTCTACACAGTGAGTGCCAAAGCCTCCAAGGTTATCATAACAAGGTAGCTGTTGTTCAAGCTGATCTGCCCAAGTTTTAGAAATAACATACATGCAGCTGCAAGCCAACGGAGATTCTGGCGCCTTTAATATTGCACTGTAGGCATTATTTCGGGCACTTTGGAAGAACTCCGTTTTCCAGAGAGACGGAGAGCTTTTGCAGATCCTGATGTGATACATGCCTGCTGATCTTAGAGGTATGGGGTCACCCACACAAGCCTAAGAGACCTTCTATATTTTATGAAACCTAGTTCCTATCTAGGGAGGGTGATATACTAGGCGCTATAAGACCTGTTTTCACCATCATTGTAATATGATTTCTCCTTTTGTGTTTTATGGAATTGTAACAATGCTGATCATATTATTTCTAATCAAATCAAATCAAATCAATTAAGCTTTATTCGATTTGCAAATACAAAATCATAAAAGCATGCATTTAAGAACAACATGATAAAAAATGCCAGTGCATATACAAAAAAGTACATTAAAAAGTAACTAAAAGTGTTTCAATACATAGGATATTTAAAATTAGCGAGGACACTCTGCTCCCAGACCATAGTACATTAGTGTTAAAATCGGTAATTACACTTTCTAGACAGATTAACAAATTATCCCAGAATTACATCGAATTCCTGAGCCTGACAACCGCTTTTAAGTAGATAGATACGACATTGATTACATATGCGTTTTCAAGGGTTTTCAGTTTATTATAGGCCACTCTGCATGTTCTTAGGCCCCATTTCTTCAATAAGGGTTTCAAAAATCTTTCCCTCGGGAGCAAGTAGAACTTGCAGAATAATATACAATGAATATTGGACTGATGTGAGATGTTGTCACACGGGCAGATTTCTGTAACCCCTGTCCAATCGTTGCAATGTGGAAAAGTAATTAATCCAAAAAGTGTCCATACGGAAGCGGGTCAAAAGCATGCGTGTATAGGGAGATGGGTCTAAAAGTAAATGCTGTTGGACCCCGTCAACAACGGTGGACAGTTGATTCTCAACTACAGTGCTTTTGCCCTTTTCCATAGACCATCTTTTGCTGTCTAAGTGCTGTAAAACCAGTTTTTTAAGAGTAGTTCTGGACACGGTCTCCATGCTTACAGGGTTAAAAAAGTATTCCGGGTGCCCAATGTCTTTGAGAGTTTTTCTTACATATTTAAACCATTTGATGTTATTAGCACCATCTAAACTGAGACAATCTTTTATAACATCTCTGTTCAAACTCGTCTCTGGTTTTGTCCAGACATTATGCCATAGTAAAATGGGTGAAGATTTAATAATGTCCGTAATGTATGGGAGACCTAGTTCGCTATGGACAACATATGTAGCAGTGCCCTTGGGGGTTGCCAACAGATAACGAAGGAAGGAGTTCTCATAGCGTTGTAGGGTGTCTACATGCTCAATCCCCCAGAGACCCGCTCATATGTGCCAGTTGAAGTGCATTTAACTTTATAAATCTGTAAGAGTGCTCCAACCGGTCTGCCTCCCAATTTCTAAGCGAAGTTGGTAAGTGCGCCCATGGCCCTGGAAAATGCTAAGCCCCTTGCAGTTGCAGCCGACTGCAAAGTGCCCCTTCTGTCGAAGTTAATGCCAAGGTATGAGAACCTTTCCGTGTTTTCTACTTTTCTCCCATCCAGGTAGATTGGGCAAGGAGTCCTTCTAGTCCCAGTTCCACAGGAAATAGTATAATTGTTGTGAAACGTTTACACGTAGGCCTCTGTTTTTCATGAAATCAGTAAATTTCGCAACTGCCCTTAGCAGTCCTATCCTTGTCTGGGACAATATAGCAGCATTGTCCGCATATAGGAGTATGGGTATTGGAGTCCCTTTTATTGTAGGATAATCATGGTATGCTTCGGTGAGATGCTGGCCAACTGCATTGATGTATAGGGTAAAGAGCAGAGGTGCTAAAATACACCCCTGACTTACTCCTCTGCGGATCTTAAACTTATCAGAGCACTTGCCCCTCCTTCCATATCTGACTCGTGCTCCTGCCCCCCTATAAAGTTCTTTAATAAACAGGAGTATTTGTTTATCTATGCCAATCTCAGTGAGTATCGCCCAGAGCATCTCATGATCTACACAATCAAATGCGGAACTTAAATCCACAAAGGTCACAAATAGATTTCCTTTTCTGCCTGTGTGTATTTAGCTATAATAAGCGCCAGGTTGAGACCTTGTTCTATGGTAACCTTGCCTGCTCTAAAACCGTATTGTAAGTTTGAAATGACATCGTGCTCCTCCGTCCAATCCTGGATTCTGTTTAAAATAATCCTCCCGCAACCTTCATAAGGACATCGAGTAATGAAATCGCGCGATAACAGGTGGGGTCGTTCCTGTCCCCTTTTTGAAGATTGGTACAAACATGGCCTCTGGCCAAGTAGGAATGAATCCAGAATTATTTAAGGAGTTGAGCACGATGGTAAGCAGGGGGGCCCATAAATCAATCTCAGATTTATACACATCTATGGGTACGCAGTCCGGGCCGGGTGCCTTCCCGGAGGGGCTCTCTTTCAGTGCCCTCATCACTTCCTCACATTCAAAGATAATTCCCAGAGGGAAAGCACTAGGTGGATTGTACCCCACAGCTATACTGGCGTGGTTTCTTTGGATATGTCCGGAGTCCACTGGCTCAACTTTATCGTATAGGCCTTTAAAGTGTATGACCCAGGTTTCGGCCGGGATAGCTAGATCTATTTGAGCCACCTGCTTACTTTGCAGAAAGGGGGCATTTACAGCCTTCCAGAAGGCTATATTGTCCCTCCTCTCAGAGGCTTCCTGGAGTGCCAACCATGCATCCTTTTTTAGTTGTTTTTTGCTGCTGGTCAAAGCAGCACGGTAAGAACGTCTGGCTATCTGAATTTTTTCTTGAGATCTTGGGATGATATGTAAGGCTTTCTTCAATGCAGCAAGTGCTTTAGTGCAGCTCTCATTGAACCAGCCTTGACTGTTTTTTGGGGTATGTTGAGGCACCTGCGTTAAGAGTCTTTTTATTTCTAGCAAGATTTTAAAGAATGAGTCAATAACTATCTGATGCTCACCCTTGTCAAACAGGCATATTTGGATATCCTCTTAGGTGTTTTTAACTAAGGTTTGTAAAAACTCCACAGGCACCACTTTATCCCATTTAATGCAATACCCGTTAGTGCTGGCTAATTTTAATGGCAGATTATATAATGTGTTATTCAGTGGATTTGTTACAGTGTAATTAGATTTTATAGTGACAGAAATGGGGTAATGGTCACTAAGGGCAATATCTAGTGTATCCCAATTTAGTATTATCTCTGAGTATCTTGAGGACAGGAGCTTGAAATCAATTATTGAATTACATCCTCTCCCGTTATAAGTAGGTCGAAAAGGTTTGGTTGGAGAGCATAATTCATTTGCATATGACAGGATGAACTGAGAGGTTAAAGTATTCAGTAAGTCTCCCAGTTTAGAATGATGAAAGTGGCTGGGAGCATCTTCCTCGTTGTCACCCAAGCCTCAAATGCCCGCCTCACCCCAAGGACATAAAGGGCAGTTAAAATCCCCTACCCATAACAAGGCCATACATCTGCTCCTCTATTTTTAATAGGTTTAACCTTAGGTTGTTTATCGCAGTTTCAATTAATGGAGCCGGAATGTTATTGTAAAAGTTTACCAAAGTCATGTTTTTTAAGACTCCCATGGGGTGACAATGATTTGGTAAAACTCTGTAGAGATTAATTTAACAGTTGTGGATCCTACGGTAGACGAAATATATGTGCATAGTCCCCCCCTTATTCCTGCCGTGCGGGCTAGGCATGGCTGGGGTATGAAAAGTTTTATAACCCAGGAGGTGTGACTCATAGATGGCCCACGTTTCTTGAATACATACAATGCTATGCTTATTTACCGTATCTAGCCATAGAGAATTGGTAATTTTATCACACAATCCCGCCACATTCCAGAATAAGATGTTATTAATGGATTCTGCCTCTATAATGGAGGCAGTGTTGTCCCCCCCTGCTCTTGGGCCCTCTAGGGTGCCCGGGGCATGCATGGGGCTTATATGCGATAAATGCGCCTTTAAATGTGTTGGAACCTCGGTTGAGGGTGTTTTGACTTGCGTCAGTGTGCTCAGATTCAGATTGATGGACTCAATGGTTGTGGGTAAGGTTTTAGTGACCATGATTGTGTGCGGGATGTTTGTAAAGCCCTTTCCCTGGTGATTATACAATTTTTCCTGGGTCGGGCTAGGCCATATATGATCTTGTTCCCATTGTCTGGTTTCCCTAGATTTTGTATTTACCATGAGTTCATCGTGGGCTCCTTCAGTGGCAGCCACATTGTTGTTAAACAATAAAACCTTATCTGTGTGGCATCTATGTTTTCCCCTACCCCGACTCCCTCTCGTTAACCCATCCTGTTCGGTGAATATTGTTTCAGCTAAAGATTTACTGTAAGCCACTGAATTAATCGTTTCGCCATCTTATAATTCCGTAGGGGCCATTGGTGTATCGGTTTGCATAAGTGCATGGTGATCCTTGGGCATCTCTTTAGTGAGTCAGTATACCCCTTCCAATCCAGAGAGCGTGGCAAAACGATTGAAGGTGGCAATATTAAAACTAGGGTCTGCTACATTACCCTCATATAGGTTCCAAGGTCTTGATGTTTTAATCAATAAAGACTGGGGGTAGAAAAAACGTAAATCTCGTGTCGATATTCCTCCTCCACCTCTCTCAAGGTACCAGTCTGTGATGTGGGTAATTACCCTGCGATCCCTAAAATTGACGATGATAACATCCCCCTGTATATCTTTTGGTCTATGCCCCACCCAACCTAGTCTTCTCACATGCAAGATTTCACCATTAGTGTTAGGGGGTAGTGGCCTGTTCTTTCTTAGCCAAGGGACTACTTTATTTTTAAGTTCTATGTATCCTTCAGTTTTCCCTGATGCCAGTTCAGGAACCCCGGTAAGTACTATAACATATGGGGCCGCCTCTGGTGACAAATCTATTTGTTGTGTGATTCCTTTTGGGTTCTTATCAGTTGGATGCTCCCTAGCAGTATTTCCATGGGTGTAATCTGGTTTATTGGCTTGTCCTGCAGGTCTTTCTTCCCTGGTTGTCGTGGGGCCAATATCATTTTTCGCGGGGGCCAGAATATTCTCATGGGGTAAGGGTAGGAAGTCCCCTTTATTCATTGCATTGGTAGTTTTCAACCCTGAAATGTGCCCACATGTGGTCTGAATCTGCTTGTGGGCTACCAGTTCCTTTATTAATTCGGTATTGGAAGCTATCGCTTCCTCTATGGTGCCCAGTTGTTTGCCCATCCTTTTCACTCTCTCCATGAGTGGTAATAGTAGAGATTTAACTAGGTGTTCAATGTTTTCTATTAGACCTTGGGTGGGATAGGATGCTGGAGATAGATATTCGGGCAGGTGCTTCTTTACTACTTCAGTCAGTCAGTCAGTCAAAATACACTTTATTCGATTTTTGTTAAAATCATAAAAGGCAAGGAGAATACATACATTTAAAACATTTTAAAATTACCAACAATACATTTATTTACACAATCATCCTTAAAATAGTCAGTTATTTAAATGCCATAAAGTAATTAAAAAGAGGTAAAATTGATATATTAGTACACTTTTAGTTTAAAACAGTACAGTTCTAGGGATTCTTTTGTTTCTTCCTCTATAAGCGGCTGTAAGGAAGCTTGCAACACAAAAAGTAACATGTGCATTGGGTAACCGTTGAAGGAAAAGTAAAGCCAGTCTCACTTGTATAAAGCCCATGATTTTCAAGAGAGGTATTAGGTATTTTCTCCTCTCCATATTATATAGCCCACAGAAAAACATAAAATGAAGAGTGTCCTGATAAGAGAACTGATCACACTCACAAGGTGATGCATACTCTGGTTTTTCCCACACAGGAAAATGACCTAACGAGTAGTGAATCAAGTTCATTCTAAATCTGATTATTAGAAATCTATGCAAGGGTTTGGTAACAAATTGCAGATATGGTTCCATGGAGGGAGAAGAGGATAGGACCAAATGTGCTCGTACTGATGGTTTTTTGATTTCAATCTCCTCTCTCTCTAAACGAGCCCTCCCATGGAATTCCTGTTTAATCCATGCAATATCTGCCTTCCTAATATTTGAAGGTGTTGTGTATAGGTCGGGTCTCCCGAGGGCAGTGAATGATGACTTTATGTATTTCAGCCATAATATTTTCATTGCCCCCTCCCTTGCAATAACATCTTTAAGAATGCTATGATTTAGAGACAGTTCTGTATTTAACCAGGTTTTAGCCCAGAAAAGTAAAGGAGCCAATTTCAGTCCATCAATGATGTAGGGTAGGCCGACTTCCTCATGTATACAGTAGGTAGGTGTAGAGTTTGGGACCGATAGAATTCGTCTTATAAGCTTGTTTTCTACCCTCTGGATACTATCCAGGTTAACCTACCCCCACAAGGCTGCACCATATGAAGCAATGGAAACGCATTTGCTATGGTAAACTTTCAGTACAGCTTCCATTGGTTTAGCCCCATCTTTTCGTGAAGGCCATCAGGGCTGCTGTGGACCGTGCTAACGAGGTATTCTTGGACTTAATCTGTGGGGCCCAAGTGCCTTTCTCATCAAACTGGACCCCTAAGTATGGAAAAACAGGGACCCTGGAGAGAACCTCACCCCCACAGGTAAAAGTTTTTGTGTGTGATTTGCTTTTATGTGGACCCACAATCATTGTATGTGATTTAGTCACATTAATCTTTAGGTCTAGATTTCCCATAAAAGAACCAAATATCTCCAAAAGAGTCCGTAGTCCAATGCCTGTACGGGCGATGAGAACGGCGTCGTCCGCATAAAGGAGAGCCGGGACCTGCTTCCCACCTACCCGAGGTACATCTGCATTGCCTGCTGACAAGGACTTCCCCAAGCCATTTATGTAAATAGTAAATAAAAGGGGGGCCAAGATACAACCTTGGCGCACCCCTTTCTTTGACCTGAAACTGTCTGAGCAACGCCCCTCCCTAGTAACCCGTACCTTCGCAAAAAGCCCCTGATGTACACTTGCTATGAGAGCCCCCAGGGAATCCTCAATACCAAGCTCACATAGTAGGGACCAAAGCTTGGACCTATTTACCAAGTCGAAAGCCGAGGAGAGGTCCATAAAAGCCAAATATACTGACCCCTCCCCGGCCACCGTGTACTTGGAAATTAGGAGATGTAAGTTTGAGCATTGCTCCAGTGTACCCTGTTTCTCCCTAAAGCCATATTGTATCTCTGCAAGGCCCCCACAGAGCTCCAGGTTTGCTCTCAATTTAGTCAATAGTACTCTGCCCAAGATCTTAAAGGCAGAGTCCATTAAAGAGATTGGTCGGTAGCATCCCGGATCCTCCCTATCTCCTTTTTTAAAAATGGGCACTATGACAGAGGTTGCCCATGTCTCTGGAAAGCATCCATCGTTTGTTGCCCTGAACACATTGGTGAGGACTTTGGACCAGGTAGTTGGGGCATATCTAAAAAAGTCCACCGGGACTCCATCTGGTCCCGGAGCCTTGTTTTTGGTGGAGTCCATTATAGCTTTGTACACCTCCTCCTCGTTAAACTGTACTGCAGGTAGCCCCAAACCTAGCCCTTTACCATTTTCTTCCACAGTGTCGTTGCTACCATATATATTTTTAAAGTGGTTAACCCATTTCTCATCACTAATGATGCAATCGGAAATTGTATTGACCTCCCCCGAGAAGAATTGGTTATTTATAATGTCCCAGAATCTCCTACTATTACGTAGAACATCCACATCAAGTAAGTCATTCCAGGCATTATTTTTAATTGTATTTTTCCTTGTCTTAATAACCAGTTTATAATCCTGTCTTAGTTTGGAGATTAGTATATTATCCCTCGGCTTTGCTTTTAATGCATTTTTGAGGTCTCTGTGGGCTCTAGAGCAATTGGAGTCAAACCATTTGTGGGGCTTGAGAGGCAATCGGGATTGGGGAACTGTAAGCTCTTTAGCTGTTTGTGAGCAGATAAAATTAAAGGCTAAAATGATTTGGCTATTGGTGGCATTTTGATCCAGACAGATACACATGGGTTCCTCCAACTTGGGGAGCAGGGCTGCCATGAAGGTTTCCTGGACCACCTTACCCCACTTAAGCCGTCTGCCCTGATCACTGGGCACCGTCGATGTGCAAGCCCTAGGAAAACCCAGGTGTTTGCTCCATAAGTCACTCCAGTGAATCTCAGCGGACACTGGGTTGTGGTCACTATGTGGTGAGGCAATTACCTCATATTTTTTCACCTTAGAGGTTAGTCCCTGCGAAATAAAAATGTAATCTATCACAGACCCACTTTCTGATTCTTTGTAAGTGGGCAACATTTCGCCATTTCCTGTACTGTGGGGTTAAAACATGTTGAGGCTAGCAAGAAAAATTTCAAGTGCCTCCCCCACTTTAGTGTGCGCGAAGTGTAGATTACCAGTGTCTGTCTGACCCTCGTGTTTGCCTAAGTTGCATTTTAAAACGCATTTGTGGGTGTTAAAATCACCTAATATTATAAGGTCGAAATAATTATGAGTATTTTGACTGTAATTATTAAGGACGTTTTCCAGGAGGTCCACGTGGACTGTGTCTGTTGATCTAACCCATGAATTATAAAAATGTATTACCACAAGGATACGACCTGGAGAATTAGTCCACTCTATAAATAAAATATTTGGGGAACCGGACTCTAGTTGCCTAAATGTCCCTGCCAGTTTAAGAGAAAAAAGCAGAACTAAACCACCTTTAGCTCTTTGGGCGCTACTTGGTATTGCTGGTATGGTAAAACTCGAAAAGCCATCTAACCAGAAAGTTGGTGAAGAATCTCATGTTTCTTGGAGTGCTATCACATGGTTACTGGTTAGAAAATCTATCCAGGTGGGGTCTAGCCTTTTCGCTCTAGTGCCCGCCACGTTCCAACTAAGAAACTGACAGGGGGGGGGGGTGCCCCTTCCCCTAGTGGAACTAATGGCAATGGCTGAATAGGTGTTGATTGTCAGTCATTTAAGTCTAGGTCCACTAGGGGGGTAAAACTGTTTGCCAGTACCAAGTTGGGATGCGGACTTTCGGTAACGCGTCTTCCCTGTTGTCGTCTAAAGGGTATCGTTTGCCATGAAGTGCCATCTTTACCTGTCTTCTGTAATAAGTGTGGTTGTGTGCTTGGGGTAAAATTCCCTTTGTGGGGTGGGTAGAAGAAACCTAGTGGGACTGGTCTAATAGTGTTGTATTCTTGAATCTCTGATCCGTCCCAAAGGAGTCTGTCTACACATTGTATATTGTCAAAATTTACCACCACACAATCACCCCACACAGATTTTGATCGTCGGCCCACCCACCCCACCCTTCTTGCAAAGATGACACTGTTTGAAATATTTGTGCCCCCACAGCTATAGTTTTCACACCATTCTTTTGCCATTTCAATTAAACTATTGGTGGATTCTGCCTCCCCCTCTGATAGCGGTGGTACCCCTACAAAAAATGCTACAAAAGGTACAACAGCGGGGGGGAGATGTAAAAGTGCCTTAGAGTATGCAATTGTTTTTTGCTCTGCAACTGTATTAGATCTAAGTAGGGAGGGTTGTGCGGTGCCTACTTTGCAGATGTTTTCACCCATACTCATCCCTGTTCCCGGCACAGTCATAGGGCTATTTGTAGGGATAGTCAGCAGAGGCTTAGGAGCAGATTGAGGTCCATCCTTAGGTACCAGGGTTACCGGTAGCTGTGAGGGAGCAGGTGTATCAAGTTTCTTAACTAGGTTATCAATTAAAACGCATTTCTTGAGTAACCCTTCAAGACATGTATTCATGGTATCAACAATGTCCTTAGCGATCCCCACTAAGAGGGGTTCAATCCGTTCCTCAAAGAGGGCTTCAAGATGTTCTTTGAATGCATCCTCTGATATGTATTTAGTGGTAGAAACTCCATCTCCTTTCTTCCTCTTTCTAGATTTTGGTTTGGCTTGAGTGGCAGGGTTAGGTGACAGGGTAAGTGGGGTCGGTGGGTTCGCTGGTGTACTACTCACTTGGGGATCTGTTTGACCTGATGTTGATGATGGTTTTAGTATAATTATTTCAGGTTCCAAAGGGGTACCTTGATTAAGGTTAGGTTCTAGGGATAAAGGTACAGTCACTTGTAATCCCAGTTCCTGTTGTGCGGTTTCTATCTCTTTAGACAGTGCCCCCACTGCAGATGTTAAATAGGAAATTATATTTTCCGAGTGTCTAGCCACCTTCGGTTTTTTGCCCCCAGCATCGGTACAAGTAGTGTTTTTGCGCTTACCCATTGTCACGTCGAGTGCAAAGGGGGTGGCCTCGCCCCGCCTCTTCCTGCCGATGACTGACGAAGACTGACCCGCCCTTGTCCCGGGCTTCTCCCGGCGCCGCCCGTGCGCGTCCCGCGTGGCGGGATAAGCTCCGTTGTTTTGTAGCGCCTCCGGGCGCTGTTGTTAGCGTCACAGGTGCGAGGCCGGGGCACCTGGGAGTTGGAGTCCGCTGGCCGTTGCCCTCAGGGCACGGTGGTGGACCCTGCAGCAATGTTTCGTGGCTCTGGTGTCTCCGCGGTCCCTGTTTGCCTGGACGCCGTTTCCCTCACGGCTGTGTCCCCCACAGAGCTCCGCGAGCCCCGCTGTTTTGTAGCGCCTCCGGGCGCTGTTGTTAGCGTCACAGGTGCGACGCCGGGGCACCTGGGAGTTGGAGTCCGCTGGCCGTTGCCCTCACGGCGCGGTGGCGGACCCTGCAGCAATGTTTCGTGGCTCTGGTGTCTCCGCGGTCCCTGGTTGCCTGGACGCCGTTTCCCTCACGGCTGTGTCCCCCCTGTCTTTACTACTTTTCTTGGGCCCTTTAAGGGACTTAGGCGTGTTTTAGGTGTTTTAGCATGGCTACCCATTTGACTGTTCCCCCCTGCTTTCTCTTTAATGCAGCCCCTTTCCCTGATAGTATATATTGTGTAATGTTCTTGGGGATGGGCTTAGGGGGAGTTGATGATGTAGACTCCTCGGACATGATTTCTAAAGGGAGTTCTGTGTTGGAATCATTAGTGTGAAACTCCCTACATATCTCTGGTGATGCTGTTAGGTCTTGTAACAGTAAAGGGATACTAGTATCACTATTTAAATCTCTGAAAAGTCGTGAGATGTATCTCTCCTTGAAGAGGACTTTTGTAAAAATGATTCGAAGTGTTGCCAGACGACTCTCGTTCTCTGCCTCATGCTAGCCAAGTGATTGACGAACCTCTGCTGTTTTTTCCAAGAAAATATATTTGGTGATTTTGATTTATCCACCGTGATTAACCGCCAACTTCTTGAAAGTATTTACATGTACCACATTCGATCCAGATCGTACATGTGGCTTTGCTTTAAATAACTTCGAATCATTCTTACAAAAGTCCTCTTCAAGGAGAGATACATCTCACGACTTTTAGCAATCCTCTCAGCGTGATTTAAAAACCACCTCAAAGCGAAACACCATCCATTTCATTAAGACCATTTACTTTCTCTGGTCCTTTCAAGGGGTCTGTTCCTCAAAAATACTAGTCCTGATGATGGTCTTGTTGACGACAGCCTAAAAGACCGAAACGTCAACCTAAAGATCATCTCCTCAGGCATTTCTGCCATAGGACACCTAGATATATTTGTGTATTTGGTTTCCTTATATATATATTTTGGAGTTGATTTTAATGTTATGAATTGTCATTGAAATGCATATTCGTTGCTCTTCATAATAGCCTTTTTATAGTTTTGTTAAACCTGTATCCCCATTGAATTATATTTTTTCTCTTTGTGATCTATATCAATATAAATAATCCTTTTAACATAACACCCTTCCTTGCTGTGTGCCTTTTTTACTTTTTAAATTTGTCAATAACGAATGTACTGTCATTTGATAAAAGTGTCTAACCAAGTCATTAAGTTATCCTGAGGATACTTTGGGTTCTATTGTTAGAACCAAGAATATAAAAAATAATTGAGTAAGATTCTGAACAAAACCCCTTGTATCTACTCCTTACTTTGACTACTGACCGCCCAAGCCTACAAGGGTAAATTGGGTTTCCACGTTTGTATACAATGCCTGCTTTTTCAGCCACTTTGCAATCTTTGCAGGCTGATCTTCTAGAATCTAAATTCTTAATGACTCGTGATAACCACACCTACCTGGTGATGAGAATTGTACCTGGCGCGGTGTTTTTCACTTACCTGACCTTAATGAGGATGACACAGTCCCTATCACTTACAAGTCACACTTGTAGACTTCGGCTGAGCTGGGGTTTTCCGCTGTAGAAAAAGTTTTGACAGCAGTGCAGATGGCGATTCTGAAAGAACGTGCACTGTCGCAAGGAAAATGCATTTTTGTTGTTACTCCGTATCCTGCTTTGGAGGCAGTGATGAAAGACAGTGTACCAAATTCAAAAGCTTTGCAAACAGAGTGGATACAATGGGCTACGTCCTTGACGTCTCCGGACGTCACGTTCATTTTCAACTTTACTTTGCAGACTAGAGTATTTGCAATATGAATTAGTTCATTCGGCTCCTCTGACCATGTGCTTGCTGGAGGATTTCCATGGTATCATTTACACAGAGGGTTCGGTGCAACCGTCGACAAGTTCTAAGCACGCTTATTATTCAGCCTGCGCAATAGTGGTTGGTACTATGGTGAATGGAGAATTCAAGTCCGATGTTGTGCATACACAGACATTAAGGGACTGTACTGCCCAATTGGCAGAACTTCATGCTCTTTTGCTTGCATTGGAGTACGCTGATCCTAGTGTGACTACTCTTATCGTAAGTGACTCTTACTACTGTGTACAATCTTACAATGACAATTTGTTCTTTTGGACTCAACATGACTTTCGTGATTCCAAAGGTAGCACAATAAAACACAAAATGATCTGGGTTTGAGTGGCAGAGCTTAAAGAACGGCTGACACTCTTGTTTGTGATTCAAACTTTTGGTCACCAGCGTGTTGAAGTTCACACTGTTGGCAATAGTCTTGCTGATGAAGCGGCGAAGGCAGCAGTAGTCACATATGTAGTTGCAGCAGTTACACGTTCCAAAAGTAAGATTGATGATGACATCTTGGCAGCTATTGCTGCAACAGAGAAGGGAAGTAATTACCCTAGAGGTTTCACTTCCCGATACTCTGTCCTGTCCTGATGAAGTTCCTTATGTGAGAATTAACGACGTTGGTGACTGGTTGATTCCCAACGTGGACCGAAGGTCCACATTGATTACAGCCGTTCATGAGGGTTTGGCATTTGCTCATGCCGGCGTCTCTGCAACTGTATCTACAACAGCGTTACTGGTGGTGCAGATTGTATTGTACAACCAAATGTGTGACTATGTCCTTCATTGTGACATTTGTCAGCAGATTAAACCTTCTACTGCTGCACGTCCGCCCCATACACAGTTTTATAGATCTAATAAACCACTTGGTTGTGTTTATTTAGATCACTGCCGTCCTTTCTCCTCTGATACTGCGTATAAGTACATCTTAGTTGCAGCTGATTCTTGCACGCGCTTTGTGTAGGTGTGGCCCCAAAGGAGTGCTGATTCTCTAACTGTCATAAGGGATTTGCATGTCTTTGTGAGAATTTTTGCATGTGGTACCTTCCACTCGGACCAGGGTCCAGCGTTCGCCTCTAAGGCGTACAGGATGCCATGCATTCATTGGGGGTCCAAGTAAAATTTTCGTCTCCATAGTGGCCTGAAGGCAATAGTGTTGTGGAGCGTACGAACCGTGACTTAAAGCAATCCTTGACAGCTAGGGTTTTAGGTACAGACCGGAACTGGCTAGCCCACCTCAATAGCGTTCAGCGTGCATTAAATAATCTCCCTAGAAGGTCTCTGGGTGGACGGACCCCATACGAAATGCTCTTTGGTATCAAAATGTTTGTTCCGGACCTTGAGGGTCTAGACCAAGTGGCGTCCAGAATCTGCAAAAGACCCGTGACAGTCTTGCAAAGGAACACTTGCCCTCCACATCTGATGCTGCGTTGCAGATTCTGGTAGATGGCTGGCTACCCCGAGTTGGTGAACTGGTCTGAGAGAAGGTCGAGAACAAGAAAGAATTCGGCCCCTCGTATCGTGCTCCAGCTCCTGTGCTTGGCGTGCAGGGTACAAGAACAGTAATTTTACCTCCACTTCCTGGTCGAAAGGAAAACAGGTACATCTCCATTGACAATGTCAAACTACACAGAGTGGCCGATTTTTCTAAGTATGACACTTGCAGTCTCTTGTCCAGCGATGCTGAGAAACTCTGTTTTGGCTCTGGCACCTACCACCAGGCCTGATGTTGCAATTGAGATGAATACAGTTACGAATCCTTTGTTAAATCCACCGACTGGTGATCCTCTTGATGATACTAAGTATACTTATCCCACAGACTTATCTATGCCCGATTTAGAGACCTGTGAGGCTAATCAATCACGTTTTTCATTTGACACTGACTCTTCCACATCAAAGTCCCCCTCACAAGTTTCGATTTTTGCTGTTGGTTTAAAAACATTTTTCAATTCCCCCGTGGACTTACATTTGGCTGGTGCTTTTTTCAGGTTTTTTTATTCATGTCCATTGGATTTGTGGTGTATTTTTTCCGTCTTGTGAATGGACACTATGTTAAAGGAAGATCTACAATTATAATGATTGATGGAACTTTGGCAACCCAATCCTCATCACACATCATGAAGAGGGACCAGACTTTTGTGAATATCACTGCTTGACCTGTCTTAGATGGGATTGAATGGGATGCTGTAAAATTTCAAATCCACGTACCCACAGAGGTTATTAATGTCCCTAATGTACTTTGTGTTTCAATGGGAGATGTGGTTAAACAAAATATACGCTCTGATGATTGGGATGTTCAAGTCGTAGAGGCTCTATTTTCTGATTTGAAATATTATGCTGCCTTTGAAGCTGAAGATTTGTATTTAGATTCTGCCAATTATGCTGACTGGGTTTGTTACCAACACTTTGGCAATCATTTTCTGCACAAAGCAAACACATTTAGGAATGTGGTTGATTACACACAATGGGAACATTGTCCCACTCCTGTTGAAGGCAGGTCCAAAACTCTTTTGAAAAAGTTTTCTTACTATACTGATTCTTATCAATCCAATCCTGATGCATTTTATTTTAAGATGACTGAGAAGTCCTGTTCCAAAGTTAGACTTACCCACACTGAGGGGCATATTATCAACAACTAGCGATATTAATTGCTAAATGAGCTTAGCGATATTTTTTTTATTGCCGTGCATCGCCGGATTTTATCGCATAGTTAACGTGCTATTAGCAACGTTCATCTCAAATGCGATAAAATATCCAGCGATGCATGAATATCGCTGGAAAGCCAGCGATATTCAGGCATTAACGCCAATAGGGTCTTAACCGGAATATTCAACACCCATTGGATATACACGTTAAGAAGTGGTCTGAGCAGGCGTTAGTGTTCGGCAATATTCGCGCTTAGTGCGAATTGTTTCATCACTGTGCCTGCGCTGATAAAAGGCGATAGCGATGTTAAAGACTGCTTTCAGTCGCTAACAGGTTGGGTACGCCCACTTAGCAAAGCTACAATGCCCTCGCACACACAAATTCAGGGTATAGAATATTGTAGTGAAATCACAGCAATGTACACAGTGTAGAGCCAAAATAAGACAACTGCAATCCAAAACTGTATGTTGTGGAATTCATGTGGGTTTATTCGTTCCATAAGCCAGCCGACACGTGTTTCGTTGCGTGGGAACAGATCACTGCGACTCCTCAGGGCTGGGAAGGTAGCACAGTAGTGTGGGTACAAAATACTTAAATTGTGTATAGGCATGTACATACTTGGTTAGGCACTCGCCTATACTTTAACGCGAGGAGCACACCTAAGTGTGTGATGGTAAATGGTGACTGTAGTGTAGAAAAGAACGATAAAGAAGGGGGGGGAAACAAAATAAGTATTAAGTGACGACAGGAAAGTGTCTTCCAGTTCTTTGCAATTTGGTCGATATGTTAAAAGCTATATTGATTTATCTATCAGCACCAAAGTGTGCCATTAGGCGTCATGAAGTCGAGTTTCTTAAAAATCTTCAAAACCTCTCACCGTAATGTTGTTGGGGGTTCCTTTTAACTGGATAGGAATGCCAGTAGGGTAGTGATATGATGGATGGAAAAACTTGTGTATGTCCAGAAGGATCCCAGGTGTGGTGGTTCCCTCGTGTGGACAAGATATGCGGACACGATGAGACTGATAAGCGTCAGTCTATACGCGTTGCTAATGGTCTAATTATATATATCAGATCATAAGGTGAAACAAAGGACATAAGCTTAGGTAATGTTAGACTCACCGTAGTTGTGAACGGATCAATGACGTGTCTCATCTATGTTTGTTGTGAAGTAGTCACTCGAAATTCGTATTGTTACGTGCTGCCGAAGCAAAAGGAAAAATTTGTACCAAAACTAGGATCAAAAACGGGTTCTATAATGTATTGCCAAAAGTTAGGCATATCTATACGTTATACGATAAAGTACCTTGATATGTGTGTATAACAAGCCGTGGACCGGGAGGGGAAGCTGTGTCGATCTCCGGGTCTGGTGATTGCTACCTGATGCCGGATAGTCTGCGACAAAATAGTTAGAGGCAAAGTGTTAAAACCAAGTCCTAGGTTGTTATCATGTCTTTAGACTTAACTAGTTTCAGATTATTATTGAGAGAGACACACTCACCGTAGATGCGTTATCCCTCCTCCTACTTTTCCCGGTCGCCGTTTTCCGGATACGGTCACGTGACCGAAAACGAAGTGGGATTAAGTAGTGTATGATGTTAAAAAGACTAGAGCGGGAACCAGCATAATGGCAGTTTCCCTTATAGTCCACAATTAACCAAAGGTTTACTTATACGAATCCTACGTTCCAATGAATATTTTAATAGTACGACAAAAAGGAAGCGTGAGAGGTTAATTTGATAAATATATTTGTGTTTTTATAGGTTTTATTAAAACATCGGTCATGTGGTCACACTATGTGTGTGATCGGTTAGTCAATATATGAGTCGTTTTTCGATAATATGTAAGGTGCTGAAAATTCATTAATCATTACTGACCTGGCACGTATATTAACAGAGATGCAAAAGGGTTGCATCTGTTCTCTAAGTAAAATTCAAAATGAATTTGTAAATGTTACATCGAGCGTTCGAAAATTACGAGGAAACGCGTGGTGCATCATGTGCCGGGAGTTAGATGAGTTAGTGATTTGTCTGATTTCGGTATTTTCAAGAAAAAAGTGTGGTTCACCCCACTCCGAGTGACTTTGTACAGATATTTTAGTTACAACATACTCATTTCTGTATTGTTTTGTAGATAGAGGATAATGCTGAATACCCCATACCATATCTGTAGCTGTTCCCAGTTTGACATTACAGTATTTACAAAATTAGAATATAGTAATAACATGTACAGATTACAAGTATCATTACAGAAATGCACTTAGAGATCTAGTACAGTAAATACAACAGTGTTAAGACAAAAACATATAACTTCGGATTGTTTTGTAGTGTCTGTTGTAACTAATCATAAGGCATTACAATGCAATTACATTTCTTGATATTCTAGTCACCTAAAAAGAATTGTAATTCTGGATCATAGTTGAGCCCATGTTTGATACAGTGTAAGCGCATGATCCACATTGCTTCCCTACGTCTGAGAGTTAGTTCACGATTTCCACCTCTAATATTTAGTGGAATGACATCTATGCTGTAAAAACATACTTTAGCCTCATCCTCCATAGGTTGACAATCAGCGACATGTAATGCCACTGGGTACTTTGGATACCTTTTCTGTATGGCCCTCATGTGTTCATACATCCTATCCTTGAGGGCTCTGATGGTGCTGCCTACGTAATATTTGCCACATTGGCCCTCTATAATGTAAACCACAAACTTGGTCAAACAGGAAATGTTATGGTTGATACTGTATGTAGCCCCATCAAAACCCTCAAATGATTTGGTACCATGTTTGCCCCATCTGCACATGGTACAAAAACCGCATCTAAAGAAACCGGTGCTAAGTTTGGTCATCCAGGTATTGATCGGAGTATATCGTGGGACAGTAGGACTGATTCTATTTCTGAGTGTTAGTCCCTTTCTATATGTAATCGATGGTTTGTCAGGAATCATTCCCCTCACCTGGGGGTCTGTTTTTAAGAGATTCCAATGTTTGTTAAAACTTTTTCTCACAACATTGTGTATAGCGTTAAATTCGGTTATAAGTCTTACATTGTTAGTGGAGGACGCTGGTTCAGTACGTTTAATTAGACTATCGGGTCTTTTGATTTTTCCAATTCTTTTTTTTTTTTTTTTGGCTTTATTCACAGTTGTCTTTGGGTATCCTCTCCTGAGGAATCTGGTAGTCATATCTGAGATACAGTTATTGAACTCTATTGGATCACTACAATTACGTCTGGCTCGTAAAAATTCTCCATATGGAATGGAATGTATTTGGTGAGATGGATGCGAGCTGGATGCATGTAAAATTGCATTGCAAGAAGTAGGTTTCCTATAGAGTCTACTTTGTAAGGTGTTGTTATCGATGTAAAATTCTAGATCAAGGAATTCAATGCTCTTTTGGCTGTGTTGCATAGTAAACCTGATCTCCCAAGAGTTTGTGTTGAGATATGTAAAAAAGTCGTTTAATATTTCCTCCGAACCTGACCACAGTAAGATACAGTCGTCAATATATCGACCCCAGAATATGATAGAGTTGATATATCGCCAGCCTTTGGTGCCCCAAATCAAATCTGTTTCCAATGCCCCCATGAAGAGGTTTGCAAATGATGGGGAACATTTTGAACCCATGGCCACTCCTCTCTTCTGTTGATACCATTTACGGTCAAACATGAAGAAGTTATTGTTGAGGATGAGGTCCATCATTGAAAGCAAAATTTTTGTGTGTGCCCATAATGACGCTGGTCTATTTGATAGAATCTTTTCCATGGCTTTCATACCCAGTTCAGGATTAATGCTGGTATAAAGGGACACTACATCCATAGTTACCAATGTGGTGCCCTGTTGCCATTCAATGTCAATCATCGTGTTCAGTATATGTTTGGAATCTTGTATATAAGATGGTAAGGTTTTTACAAGTGGATTTAAGAAAAGGTCTACATACTCAGCTAGTCTTTCAGTAGGTCCCCCTATCCCTGAGACTATCGGTCTTCCAGGGGGGAAGGGGAGATCCTTATGTATCTTGGGAAGGGTGTATAAACAGGGAAAGGATGGTTTGGATACTTTCAGGTAGAGGTATTCCTAATCGTTTAGTAGTCCGGCTAGTTTCCAATGAAGAAGTCTGTCATTGATTAGTAATGTCAGACGACCCCTTGGATTGTATGACGACTGTGAATAACATAAATCATCACTTTGTCGGCCTTGGATCTCTTGATTGTAGTCCAAGAGATTCATAACCACAATGTTGCCCCCTTTATCAGCTTCCCTGACAATTATGTCTGAATTTTTACTCAGAATACCAAGAGCATGACGTTCACTCTTAGTGAGATTATCTTTGTACTTGAAAGTGGAATTCATATTTTTGGTGTTCAGTTTATTTAAATCCTCTACAATGTGTCTGTGAAAATTATCAATGGCATTACCTCCAGATAGAGTTGGGGTCCATTTAGATTTTGATTTTAGCCCACTGGTTATGCCATAGTCAGTTTCAATATCAAGCTCATCTAAAAGTCTCTCCATGTCGTATGGACTCTCTTCACGTTCAGTCAAGGAAAGAAGCAGGTGTGTAGTTTGCACATCATTTATTGTAATTTCATCAGCATCAAAGACAGTGGGAATATTCTTAGAATGACTCTTAGTGTTACTTTCTCCAGCAAAGTGTGTCTTTAGTTTTAACTTTCGAACAAACTTAAAGACATCAATTTTGGTTTGGCAAATGTCCCCAATGGAGTAGGGATTACAACTAAGGCCTTTGCTAAGTAACGAAATCATATCTACAGTTAATGGGAAAGAGGAAAGGTTGATGACCTGTACCTCTTGGTTAGAGTTATCTAATTCCTCACGGTCCCTGATCTCAATTTCTTGCGATAGTCTTCGTTGCTTGTTCCCCTTGCCCCTGTGGGTTTTGCGTCTCGAACGCTTCTTAGCGGAGCTGCCTTGTTGCCTTTCCTGATGCGTTGCATTTCTACTAAAAAAGTGGAGCCAGTGATAGCACTGTTACCAGCTTGATCATTATCAGAACTACTTAATCCTGTTGTAGGGAGGGATGTGTTACTGGATGCTGCTGAACTGTTACTGGTGGATGGTCCTGCATGTCTACCTTGTTTATTTGTAGGAATCATGGAGTCATACTTGCGTGCTTATGTGAACACCCTACCATCTCGATAGTCCGCCTCGTCCCTTTTCAGTTGGCGGGCCTTTCTATTCTTGATTTCTGCCTGATGTTTTAGAAGAATCTCATCTATTAGGGTGTAATTCTTAATAGTCGCCTCAGGGAGGTTGAGGTCTTTCATTTCTTGTTCTAGAGTTGCTATTTCTGTTTGTAGTTTAGTTGTTTTCCGTTCTGCGCTTTCTATCAGAATGTCCATGAGTGCCATGGAGTTGTTATTAAGGGAGTCTTCCCATTTCGTCATGAGATCAATGTCTAACTCATCGTAAGTTGGGAAGACTTGTGAACGTAATCCTCTAGGTATTTGTTTCAGTCGCATGTATTCTTTTAAGGTGGTTCCATCCCACCAACGAGAGTTCTCTTGTTTTTTTAGTTTCTCTAATCTTAAGAATTTATCCTTAAGACCTTCTACGCGTGGTTGAACTGAACTTGCTGAAGCTTTATAAGTAGGTATGCCTTTGGCTAAATTCTCAAAAAGTTCAGCAGCTGCCTTAGCTCTATCAATGGATAACTTTCGATTAATTTAAAATATAAGCTACGTGGAGGCGCCTTGACTGAATCAACTGGAAAATACTACTGGTGGGGTTTTTCGAAAATCAGAAAAGACAGGCGCACTACCTGGTGTAAAGGTCAAAGTATGGAGAAACTAGTGATAGGGATGTGATGAGGACAGGCGAACGGAGAAGACCCCTTAACCGTTCTATTGTGGGTTAGAGAACTAACCTACAAGACATAAATAAAGCTACAATGCCCTCGCACACACAAATTCAGGGTATAGAATATTGTAGTCAAATCACAGCAATGTACACAGTGTAGAGCCAAAATAAGACAACTGCAATCCAAAACTGTACGTTGTGGAATTGATGTGGGTTTATTCGTTCCGTAAGCCAGCCGACACGTGTTTCGTCGCGTGGGAACAGATCACTGCGACTCCTCAGGGCTGGGAAGGAAGCACAGTAGTGTGGGTACAAAATACTTAAATTGTGTATAGGCATGTACATACTTGGTTAGGCACTCGCTTATACTTTAACGCGAGGAACATACCTAAGTGTGTGATGGTAAATGGTGACTGTAGTGTAGAAAAGAACGAGGCAGTATAGATTGAAGCCTCACATTGAAAATCCCTTAGAAAAAAGATTTAAGTTGGTGAGTAGTGTGCTGATGAGGAAAACCTGGAGATATTATAATATATCAGATTACTTTTGACTGAGTACAGGTACTCCATTTCATTTTGAAAGGACTGATACGATAAACAAAAGTGTTCAAAAGTTACAGCCTTACCAAGAGATTTAAGCAAGAGCAAAGAAAAGTAGAACCACCTTCTTTATCTCCTTCGCAGTTCTAACAACCAGTCTGTTTATAGGCACCCACGGGAACAGATTTGTCTCTGGGTCGTGTCTAAAGGTATGCAAATTTTATTTAAAGCTACCTTCCCATACAACTTCATCTACGATCGGGGGTGCATGCACGCATGACACTACTCACGAGAATAAACAGTTTTATAATGCATCACATGTTCCTACACATAACTTTCACCAGTCCTCGGTGGTTCTACTTTTCTTTGCTCTTGCTTAAATCTCTTGGTAAGGCAGTTACTTTTGAACACTTTTGTTTATCGTATCAGTCCTTTCAAAATTAAATGGAGTACCTGTACTCAGTCAAATGTAATCTGATATATTATAATGTCTCCAGGTTCTCCTCATCAGCATACTACTCACCAACTTAAATCTTTTTTCTAAGGGATTTTCCATGGGATGCTTCAATCTATACTGCCTCGTTCTTTTCTACACTACTGTCACCATTTACCATCACACACTTAGGTGTGTTCCTCGCGTTAAAGTATAAGCGAGTGCCTAACCAAGTAGGTACATGCCTATACACAATTTAAGTATTTTGTACCCACACTACTGTGCTTCCATCCCAGCCCTGAGGAGTCGCAGTGATCTGTTCCCACGCGACGAAACACGTGTCGGCTGGCTTACGGAACGAATAAACCCACATCAATTCCACAACATACAGTTTTGGATTGCAGTTGTCTTATTTTGGCCCTACACTGTGTACATTGCTGTGATTTGACTACAATATTCTATACCCTGAATTTGTGTGTGCGAGGGCATTGTAGCTTTATTTATGTCTTGTAGGTTAGTTCTCTAACCCACAATAGAACGGTTAAGGGGTCTTCTCCGTTCGCCTGTCCGCATCACATCCCTTTCACTAGTTTCTCCATACTTTGACGTTTACACCAGGTAGTGCGCCTGTCTTTTCTGATTTTCGAAAAACCCCACCAGTAGTATTTTACGCCCACTTAGCATCTCATCAGCGATAAATATCGCTGACATGCAAAGCGGGCCCCAAACCGCTCGCTATTGCCTACAAACTGTTGCTAACTGCTGTTAGCGACAGCTTGCTAATAGGGCGATGAAATTATCGCCGCTTTACCGGGAAAAAGTCCAGCTAAAGCGGCAATAAGGCCCTTGATAATATGCCCCTAAATTATTATATTCAAAGTCCTTTATCGACCAATTGGCAGTAGGAGGCTATGAGGCTATGAGCTGTGGAAAGATACGATTGATATTAGATCTGTTTGGGGTTCTAAAAGTTGGCAAGTGCAAGGCACTGAGGCTTGGCATCGTGCATGTCTCATCCCGAACCATATGTTGTTTCTGAATTTGACTATTTCCCAAACCACCTGCTTTGGATTGGCTACATCTAAAAAATTAAATGCTCCTTATATTCCTGATTTGGAGAATACTCCAAATGGAAGAATCACATCAGTAGGTCCCTTAGTGATTTACAGACTCTGTTACAAAACTCGTCCTTTAACATTTCAAGTTTAGATTCCCAAGGCTGGTTATTGTGGAAAAAAGTGCAGATTCATGCCAGCATTGTTTTCTGGGTTTGGCCTCTGGCTATACACAGGTTCGAGTGCATCCACGTTTTGAGAGTGACCACTCTGTCTCTACCTATTCTGTCGGTAAGCTATGTCAGAACTGGCTCAAACACTCCACTTTAGCATCACTTAAGCTTAATTTGTCTAAATTGACTATCGATGTTGATTTGAATGACCTTGTGAAAGGTCCTGCAGCAGGCAGATCCAAAAGATGGATTTATGCTGTTATAACAAATTGAAGCTGCTTATAGGTTAAGGGCTATTGATCAAGCTAATTTAGAAAAAGTGCTTGCAGTTGTATATAATAGCATTAACACACTTTCATCTCGAAATTACTCATTAGATAATATTGTTTCTTCTGTCGTTGATATTGTGCAAGATGAAGTCTCTGTTTTGTACCGTGGGCAAAATCAATTGCGTTCTATTTTGAAGTTTGCATGGACTTTACAAACGTTGAAGGCTGGGAAAGTGCCTTGGGACTATATGAACACTTCTTCGCTATTTTTACCATTTGATCAGACTGTTAAACATCAATTTATGTCAATGAAAGATGCAACATTTTCACTATTGCATATTGAAAAGTTAGAACCTTTACCGTTTTCTGTGGCAGAAGCAAATTCTGCAGTTTGGCTTATTCATGGGTTAATAACACTACCTTTTCCACCGTTTAAGTTCTAACATTATGCCATAGGCAGATATGAACCATTGGGTAGCGCCTATCTCCATGAGGTTTAGTCTCTTCCGATCACCTATAGGTGCCTGAGGGAGGGTAAAGAGGTTTACTTAAAAGGTGAAGATTGCACTTCCACACCTGATCACTCATTGGTCTGTAGGAATATGCAATTGCACAGCTTGTGTAATTCAGAAGCCCCAAATTTAGCCTGTATTTTAAAAGGTAAACCCACCCGGGCTATTAAACCTACCTTCACGTTGTTAGCAAACGGTAGTTATTTATTATTAAATAATGAAGATTGCTGTGACTGGCGGGGATACCGTACATAGTAACAGTCTCCCAATGTTTAGTCTGTTGTAAGAATGAGCTGTTTGCTCCTCCACATGGGAAGCTCAATATATCCATCAGGCCTTCCATTCCGACCTGCATTTTGGAGCGTTGATTCACACTATATTCAATACCTCGTCAACCTCAAGCTTGGTGCACTTTTTTAAAGTAGTAAGTTCTGGCCTTGTGGCTTCATTCCAAACTATATTTGGTGTGATACCAGCATTTTTCATTCTATTTTTTTTCCAGCCTCTTTGACGGATTACCGCTAATTCTCGACTTGGCTGCCGGTGTACTGCTATTAATTTGCTTATTCCAAAATGGTCGCACAATCTGTGCCTCACGACGACCTGCCCTAGCTGCTCCAACTTCGTGACCGGAAGCTTGAATACTATGGATCGCTGCCTCAGGCTACTTTGAGTGTGGCGTATGGTTTATCTTTCCCATTTTTGAACTTACATGCGTGCAGACAGTTTTCCACTGACTGGATTGCAGTTTTGAATGGGCTCTGAATTTGTGTCTCTGCAATACGGTGTCTCCTAACCTGGATTATGATCTACTAATGAGTCCCTTAGTTGCTCATGAACTAGACTGTTCTGGTTTCGGGAATATGGCCTGTGCAGCAGCGCATGGAGTCCTAGGCAATTGGAATATAAAGACTGCAGCCTGTGACTTTCTGGCACGCAGTTATCTCGAAGAACACCCGAGTTCTCCACTGATGGTGCTAGAGGCTCCGTCTGTTGAAGAACACGTGTGTTCTTTTCCATAATTGAATTAGATGGCTAAAATATTCACTGACAAAAACAACGAACTCCTATTGGAGACGGTTGCAACGTACTATGCCTATTCACTGTTGGATTGAAGTGACAATTTTTTCCTGCTTCATGGACAAATACTGGACTCATGAATTTTTGCTTCATTTTTTTCTACGCATTATTTATGTTTCACACTATACACCCATGTTGGTTTTTTAATTTTTTTGGTTACTAATTCGGAATTTTCTCCCAATTATCCACTTTGGCAAAATTTTGAACTTGGTTCTGTCTCATTTGAACTTGAACTCTGCGTTCTAAAAGATTGCCCCCACTTCTTGTGCGTTTTCCAATCAAGGGAGGGTGAAGTGAGGGCTGGGCCTTGTTGCGCACATTGCTATGTTAGCATAGGCTTATTAGAAATTTAAATGCCATTTTACCTTTTGCTGCTTTTTGCTCACAGCACTGCATATAGCTGTTGTTGTAAGTTAGGCTGCGTGATTTACTTCACATGAGAAAAGGCTTGTTTTTGGCATCCCTAGACTTACATCGCCACCCTAGTCTGCACAGTGAGTGCTATAGCCTCCAGAGGTTATCATAACAAGGTAGCTGTTGTTCAAGCTGATCGGCTCACGTTTTAGAGATAACATACATGCAGCTGCAAGCCAACAGAGATTCTGGCACCTTTAATGTTGCACTGTAGGCATGATTTCGGGCACTTTGGAAGAATTCAGTTTTCCAGAGAGACAGAGAGCTTTTGCAGATCCTGATGTGATACATGCCTGCTGATCTTAGAGGTATGAGGTCCCCCACACAAGCCTAGGAGACCTTCTATATTTTATAAAACATAGTTCCTATCTAGGGAGGGTGATATACTAGGCACTAGAAGACCTGTTTTCACCATCATTGTAATATGATTTCTCCTTTTGTGTTTTATTGAATTGTAATAATGCTGATCATATTATTTCTAATCATATGTCTGCTTATGTTAGCAAAGATACTGCATTTTAGAGCACGTCGTTAAAATAAATATTTTACCTTTCCTGTGTCTCCTCGTGTCTCTTTTTTACTCCTGTTGTGGACTGGTATGAGAGTATAACGAAAGAGTGATCTTGCTTCCCACCAGTTCTGATTATTACCTAAGTCGCATGTTTCGGGTTGTCTAATCATTGGTTCCTTTGCTATAGGACAAAGAGCTAATGTGACCCTGATGCTAGTTTGTTAGGGTTTCTAGGTACTGAGGTGAGTTTTTTGGTCCACCACAATTCATTGAGGTCTTGGGTCTCTGTGCACAGTTCTGTGTAGGAGCAGAATCCCTGCAACAGTGTCTAACCCATTTTGCCTGAAAAGAGATAATACCCGGTCCCAGGACTTATGTAATAACTGTGCTTCATTTTTTGAGGAAGAAAATAAATACAATCTTGGAGGACATCAACAGTTCCCCTCATCTGACTAGCCTTTCCGTACCCAAACTCTAAATGACTGCTCATTCATTGTACCCCTTTCCATTGTGCCTTGCAATCCACCCTATGCATCTAAGCTCTCAGCTAGCCCCAGATGCAGTCTTGAAATGTTTGAAACCAGGTCAGTCGATGTATTCTGCTCCTTAGCTAACTCCATATCTTCATGTTCCCCACTCGATACCCTCCCTCATAGTATTTGGAAAGAACTGCCCGAGGAATCTTTCCCGCTGCCACAACAGATTTGTAATCAGTCTCTAGGCACTGGCACGGTCCCTCAAACCTGTAAAAAAGCTATTGTCTCCCCTATGTTAAAGAAATCTTCCCTAGACCTAGCCATCCCTTTTAAGTACCGGACAATCTATTTTTGCCTTTCCCGAAAAAGCTTCTGAAACGCCATGTTAGCAAAACAAATTTCTCGCCATTTATAACACTACTTCTTGCTGGAAAAGGAACAGTTTGGCTTTAGACCTGGTTATAGAACTGAACTGGTGCTTCTCTCTGCAATGGATGAGCTCCAGATGATAGTGAATGGTGGCAGGACAGCGATTCTGATCTTAATTAGACTTGTCTGCAACCTTTGAGATGGTAAATCACAATATCCTTCAGGAAAGACTTGCCATGGCCGGGATAAGTGGCATTGGTCTGAGCTGGATGCACTCCTACCCGTTGAAGTGACATAAGGCCATTGCTCAATCTCCTTACCGCTCAGCTTTTAAGGATGTCAAGTATGGTATCCCTAAGGGGTCGGCCCTTAGCCATATTCTATTTAAACTATATTTGAGACCTTTGCTTACCTTTATCAAAACTCAAAATATCAGTCTAGTTAATTATGCTGACAACGCCCAGCAAATTCTGGCAATTGATAGTGGCCATCAGATAGAGAATAAGACCTTCCACAACTGCATGAAGGACATCGCTACATGGCTAAATGCCAACTCATTGAAATTTAACAGAGACAAGACAGAGCTTATGTGTTGCCCTGCAAATAAAATCCCTGTAAGTCTCCAAGCCAACTTTTGGCCTTAAGCCACTTCGGAAGAACCACCCCCCTCAGAATTGCTCCGTTATTTGGGCATCACCTTACGCAGCAAGTTATCCTTGGAAGGTCATGTCACTAAAACAACTGGGTTTGTGGGAACTTCTTCCTTTGCTACCAACATCGGCCAAAACATTGTGCGCAGCGTGATCCTGAGCAGGCTGTATTATTGTACTGCTCTCCTTCTAGGAGCTCCAGACTTCTTGCTGCAAAGGCTACACCGAGTCCAGGTCACTGCAGCCATACTGGCACTGGATAGACCTCGAAGCTCATCTGCATCAGATGCACTCAAAGAGCTTCATTGGCTCTCAATCAGGCATAGAATCGCCTTTAAGGCTCCTTGTATTGTCTTTAAGACTCCTCGGGTCGTTGTCCAATCCACTTTCAGAATGCCTTTCGCAAATATGCTCCGGGGAGATGCCTCCGCTCCTAGTTATCTAATCTTGTTTGTATTCAAATTTTCAAGAAAACTAGTCAGGGAGGACATGCTTTCTCAGTAATGACCACTCAGCTTTGGAACCAGCTCCCAGCCCCTCATAGGCTTTCAACTGACCTCCTACAGTTCAGGATGTCTCTGAAAACCTGGCTCTTCCCTCTCTAACGTCCATTGCCACTTTCCTCTTCTGTGCTGCTGTGAGTCCTGGTTAAATACTCTAGCACCAGGATACCTTTCAGGTGACAGTCCATTTTATAAAAGTTAAAATAAATAAATAGATATAGCAGCAAGAAGGGGCAATCAGGTAATTCCCCAAGAAACATCCAGTTCCTGCATTTCCCTTACCGTGACATCAATAATGGCCACTTTGCCTTTGAGATCAATCTCAACCCTGGCAAGTGGAAACTACATGCCCTCCCTACTGGCTCCCACACGAGTATCCTTGGTCTCAGTGAGTATCTCCTCAGGCTTAGGGTATGTCCTCTTAAACATAATGTGAAAGGCTCCAGCATCCCTCAGGGCTTGCACTTTCCTTCCATTGATGCTAACTTCCTGCACAAATACCATTGTGTTAGGATAAAGGTGCTTCAGAGCACCTGGGTCCTTCTTCCAAATGTCTATAGCTACAATGTTGAGTGCAACCGATCCCTCTTGGGTACCTTCAACCACATGTAACATGCTTGCTGTCGCGAGTGTCACTAGGTTAAGTTCCTTCTGTTGACAATATCTCTCGTAATGTCCCACTTTGAAGCACTTAAAACAATTCACTACTTTGGATTTGAAGGTTCCTTGCATTCCCTTCTGATCATGCTCCTTCCAGGACACACCATTACCATTCTCAAGTTTCCTGGGTTCTCCTGGAGTCCCCTGAGAATTACCCTGGTCTTACTCCTACCGCACCAGTTTGGAACCAGTCTGTGAAGAGTTCTTCTCTCCCTTTGGTTTAGAACAATGCACTCCAGCTGTTTGGGAATGCTGGTAAACAATCAATTAACAATGCAAATATTGTTGGATCCCTCTCTGCCAGATCAGACCGGTATTCCCTAAATGGAGTAGACCACTCTTCCTTGAGTCACTCTGCCACCATCAACTGGTTGAGTGCCTGAAAATCTTTGGCCTCCATCCCTCTTACCCACTCATTCCAATCATGTAATACACCATGAATCCAAGTCTCAAATTGATTTCAGAGCATTAAAAGCTAATGGCCCAGAATTCATTTGGAACAAAGTAATCAAATACATCCAACCCAGGAACCTACACTCTAGACTTGTACAGATCATCTCACAATACCAGCATACAAAAAAAACAATGAAAGCACATCTTTCTCTGTACAAGCAACCAAACTGTGGAACCCGTTACCTTGACAATTAGAGCCCAGACAAGACGAAACTAATCCCAGAGGAATACACCAACTTTCCACCTTGAAATGTCCATATCTTGTTTTTTTTAACGTAAGTGTATCTACCAAAACACTTAAAATTGTACAATTAGAAAGCTGTTAAGCGGGGGCGTGGCTTGGATGCCGCGCAAGATGGACGGCTAGGTGAAGAGCTCCTCCGTGCCGTATCCCCTCCTTCTGGCTTCCCGGCGGTGAAGGGGGCTACTTCTGTCGCAACTCACCGGACTTCTCAACCGGAACATGGCGTGAGCAGTTTGTGCCTTTTGGTGCCTTTTTCGGACCTTCCCTGAGGTTTTGAAATCGGAGACCGGGGAGGAGATGCCGAGATCCGCCATTTTGTGCAATGCCTCAGCGCCAGCGGCTCCTCTGACGAACTTCTGCTCGTCCGCTTTCTGAGAAGACTTTCCTCATTTCGGTGCCTGCATTGCACCGACAGTTCTTGGAGGTGAGCGTTGGGGGTTATTTCATGGCTCTCGCCACCCTCGCTGTGTTCAGGCGCGTTTTTCACCTTGAGATGTTGCAGCCGCCATTTTAGTTTTACTGTGACTGATTTGAAAGTTGCGGTTCCTCTTTTTGGCGATTTATCTCCGCCCTGTCACACGCCTTCTTTACTAATGTATCTGTGACCTCCTGCTTCACACAGATATATTGCTGCGACATATCCTGAGGTCAGTGTTATATAACTATCCATGCGTTATTGGTTACTATGGCATGCGCACGTTTCTTTCTCTGAGAGACTCATGCCTTTGGCTCGATGTTTTTCTTGGATTTATAGTTGAACTTCGACCTTCTTTGTTTACAAATACAGCTGGCTAGGCATTCCGCCTGTTTCTATGAAGTACATCATCTTATGTTTCTTATCACTTGGCACCAGTCACTCACACCACATGGAGGTACCCGCACCGTTGCTGCTGTTATAGTAAATACTATCTTCAACTGACTTGATGTATACTACCCCACTTGAGGCTCTCTGTGACTCATTCTGGATGACCATTTCACTACTTTCGATGTAGTAACGGCTGTATTCTTGATATTCAGGTGGCATAAAGTCCCTATTGTTCACTGTACGGAGTTTTTCCACATTCCTTAGCCAGGTGTGTTCTTCTTGCCTCAATTTCATCTATGGTGCGGTTGCGCAAACCCAAGTTTGTGTTTAATCCCTCTGAGAGGAATCCTGTGAATTCTTCCAACTTGGGTGCCTCCTCACAATCTGTCAAAATGTCGACTTCCGCCACTCAGCGCTCCTCTTCAGGCAATCCACCATCAAATAAGTCTTCACCCTCCGCATCCTCTATCAAAAGGTTGAGGCAGAACTCTCCTACACCTGACTCTTCTCCTCCACCTTCTATGGACTTGATTTTGGAAGAGATCCGTGCGTTGCGTCCATTCATTGAGGATACGAGCAGAGATATGCAACTTTTGAAGGACAAGTGGGAAGTAATGGACACTCGAATTTCCTCCATAGAACATCAACTTCCTGAGGTCCACTTCAACACGCAACGTATTGAGTCCCTGGAAAAGACTGTCCTCTCTTTGCAAAGACACACAGAGGATTTGGAAAATCGTAATAGGAGGAACAACCTACGCCTTTATGGATTGCCGGAAACTCTTGAGGGGGATGATCCAGTCACCTTTTTTACTTCCTCCCTTCCGAAGTTATTGGACATGCCACTGTCCACATCCATCAGCATTCAAAGAGCCCACAGACTTGGAGCACGCACGTCCACCTCTACTAAGCCTCGTGGTGTTATTATCCTATTTTTGAAATTCACAGATCTATTATCCATCCTCTCTGCTGCTAGAGCCAAAAGACAGTTAGCCTGGCAAGGTCAACGTATCTACATATCTCAGGATGTTTCTAATGCCACCGCATCGAGACGCAAGGAATTCCTGGCTCTACGACCATCTCTGCGTTCTCTAGGGGCCCGATATGGCTTGTTCCACCCATGTACATTCAGAGTCACCCATCAGAATAAGTCTTGGTCCTTTCAAGAACCTGGCGAGCTCCGTAATTTCCTTCTTCTTCACAACAACGATGGAATGGAATCCTCACCTTCTACTAGTGGCTGATAGAGACTCTTATGTTCCTTGTGCATTTGCTGTTAGTTGCGGTTGTTTTGCTCTTTCACTGCATTGACCAGTTTTTTGATTGCCTCCATTATATTGGATCTCTGTTTGACTTAGGTGTTTGACTTAGGTCTTTTCATTATTGCTTGGATTGTATGTAATGCGTTCCTGATCTCATTGTTTTTCTCTTTCCTTCCCCATACAGATGTGTCTCAGTTTCCCCTTCACCATGTATTATCCTTTGTACTCCTGTGAGGTTTCGGCGCGGCTGTGTTCCTGATCCTAGTTTCCCCCTCTTGTTCCGCATCACCACTTCCCCACCTCCCTTCGTGTACCCTTCCCTTCAGGTATGTTTCCTACAGTCATCCGTATGGATTTGTACTGTCTTCTATGCGTTCTCTCTTTTCTTTCCTTTCTACCTTTCTCAGTCCCTATTTCTTTTTCTCCACTATTTCCCCTTCCTCTTTTCCTATTCCTTTTCCTTCTTCCCCCTTCTCTCCTATTTTTCTTTACTCTTCCTTCTACTATTCTACTGGTTACCTCATTTTTTACTGTGCTACTGTTTGCTTTATTGCTTGTGCAGTATGTTCTTGCACCTTTCAATTTTGAACAGTTTATTAAGTTGTGATTTTCAAAGTTATTTCATGGAATGTGAAAGGATTTAAGCATCCTATTAAACGGCAGAAGGTACTCTCCCACCTTTCCTCTTATAATCCCGATATTGTTCTCATTCAGGAAACCCATCTTTCAGATGCTGAATCCTTGAAACTTAAAAGATTGTGGGTTGGCAATGTTTTGTTTTCTCCGGCCTTTCATAAAAAGAATGGTGTTGCTATTTTAATCCACAAACGTCACAAATGTAAAGTGCTCCTTGAAGACAAAGATGATGAGGGGCGTTGGATTTTAGTTAAATTGCTTCTTAATAATATCCCACTTACTTTGTTCAATGTCTATGGTCCTACAGGTTTTGATTCTTCTTTTTGGCCCGTAATTACTGCAAAATGTATCCAATATAAAGATGATTCCTTCCTTTTGGGCGGGGATTGTAATCAAATCGTTGACCCCTTTTTAGACCGCAAATCCTCTGTACGATTCACCCCCCACAAACCCCATAAACAGTTTCTCGATACTATCACACAGGTTCACCTTATAGACTCATGGAGGCTCACACACCCAGACACTATAGATTTTTCCTTTTTCTCCCCACCACATGCCTCTTTTTCCCGTTTAGATTATATTTTTCTTTCTTCTTCACTGTCTCAAAATCTTATATCCTCCTCTATTGAACCTATTATCATTTCTGACCATTCCCCTATTATCACTGATTTTGATCTCTCTCCTCCACCTCCTAAATCTTCTCGTTGGCGTTTTAACTCTTCCCTACTTACAGACCCTCTTTTTTCCTCCTCTTTTCGCTCTTTCACATCTGAATTCTTCCACCTTAATTCTGCTCCTGATATCTCTCCTCATGTTCTTTGGGACTCTTACAAGACCACAGCTCACGGATTTATTATTGATTTTGTATCCAAAAAAAAGAAAAAGTTTCTCCAAAAGCGTAAGGTTGCTCTTGCCCATATCAAATCACTTGAACATCAATTTTACACCTCCTCTCCAACTCAAATTCCTTCTGAACTTCTTCAAGCTAAAATTGCATTTAACAAACTCACTACAGATTCGGCTTCCTCCTTTCTCCTTCGCGGTAGTGCACGGTATTACGGGGGGCGCAACAAATCGGGCAAATTGCTTGCTAATTATTTGAAATCACATAAAGAAAGAACTCTCATAGACGCTATCTATTCCCCTTCCAACGTCCTCTTGCACACAGATAATGACATTTTACAACAGTTTCACTCCTTTTACGAATCTTTATATTCTCCTGAGAATCCCCCTACTCCAGATCTCCTACAATCATATTTTGATGGCCTACCTAAACCAGACACTACTACACTTAATTTTTCGGACATTGAGGCGGACTTTACCCTCTCTGAAGTGTCCACAGCGCTATCTTCTCTAACCAAAGGCAAAACACCAGGGCCTGATGGCTTTCCCGTTGAAATTTATTTACATTTTTCTGATCTCCTCCTACCCAAACTTCTTTCTCTATTTCAATCTTTTTGCTCCACAGGTTTGGCTCAAGGCTCCTTTCAGGATGCTACCATATGCCTCATACCTAAAGAAGGCCGTGACCCAAAGTTCTGTAAGAATTATCGTCCAATATCCCTAGTCAATGTGGACTATAAAATCTATGCAAAATTATTGGCCTTTCGTCTTGATCTTTTTATGCCTCATCTTATTGGGAAGGAACAATGTGGTTTTGTTAAGGGTCGCCTCACTTCAGACAATTCTAGACTCCTCCTCAATGTTCTCAACAAGGCTTCCTCTCTTTCTATCCCCCTCGCGGCTATCTCGGTTGATGCTGAAAAAGCCTTCGATCGAGTAGATTGGTCCTTTCTAATGGCTTCTCTAAAATGGCATGGCTTTGGTCCGAAATTCATTTCCTACGTTTCTTTGATATATACTATGCCCAAAGCATCGGTTCTTGTTAATGGTCAACTTACCTCCCCCTTTACCCTTAAACGAGGTGTCCGTCAGGGCTGTCCTCTTTCCCCTCTCCTTTTTATTTTAGCTCTTGAACCCTTCATTTCTTCGATTCGTAACAACCCTTCCATTTCTGGCTTCCCATATGGTGAACATCAACTTAAGTTATCGGCTTATGCGGATGATATCCTTTTATTTATTTCAGATCCACATACCTCTGTCCCAGCCCTATTGCAAGAATTTGAGAAATTTTCCCAGGCTTCGGGGTATAAAATTAACTCGGATAAGACGGAGATTCTTCCTATAACTAAATTCTGCCTTCCACATTTCTTTGAGTCCACCGGTTTTGCCTGGAACAGTACGAAAATAAAATACCTTGGCGTCCTCTTCTCTAATTCTATCCTTTCTTCTATCCGTCTTAACATGACTGCAGTCATTGCTAGGATTAATTAGCTTCTCTCTTCCTGGAATCCTTTATACCTCTCCTGGTGGGGTCGTCTCGACTCGATTAAAATGATGGTTGCTCCGATTCTGATATATTTACTTTCCATGCTCCCTGTCCATATTCCTGCCCTCTACTTCCGTCGTATTGATTCTCTTTTATCCAAATTCCTTTGGAAACAGAAGAAACCTTGTATATCTATCTCAGCGCTTCGTAAATCTAAGTCCAATGGAGGGATTAATTTTCCAAACTTCCGTCTTTACCACAAGTCCTTCTCTCTTCGCCAAGCCTCACGTTGGTTATCGCAAGATGAGACCCCTTTTGCCCCTTTATGGTTATCGGTTGAACGTGAGTTGTTGCTTCCCTATTCCTTTCAGGATGCGATACGCTTTACAGCCAAGGCTCCTGGCCTTAAACCTCCATTATTCAAACATACCTCCTCTCTTTTGCGACCCTTGCTTTCCACAACCTCTGTCTCCCGTGAATCCTTGAAACTTAATTCATACCCATTTGGTATAATTCATCCATTCTCATACGGAATAGACCCATAGCTTGGGCTTCGTGGAGATCAAAAGGTATTATATGGGTTCATCATCTTTTTGACGGTTCATCCCCTCGTTCCTTCCCCCAATTTCAGGCCCAGTTTCGTTGTCCTGCGTCGTTTGCAAAGAAATACTGCATTCTCATGGATATCGTTCTTGATCGTTACTACTCTCTACCCTCGGATGAAGTATCCACCTCCCTTTCCTCTTTACTCACCATTCTCTCTACTATTCCTAAAGCTTCCCTTATTTATCGATACTTCTCAGCTCCCGATCCTGATCGTCCCAAGTCAAAATTGGAACTTTCTTGGGAAAAAGACTTAAATTGCTCATGGTCGATCTCTCTTTGGGACAAACTTTGGGCTAAAGCCTTGAAGACCTCTCGCACTGCATCTCTCACTCAATCCCTATTCTTCTTCTATCACAGACTTTATCTCTCTCCTCTTTCTCTTTCTCATTTTCTCTCTTCTTCTACATCCAACTGTTGGACCTGTGATGCTCCCGATGCTGATCTCTATCATCTTTTCTTTCTTTGTCCTTCTGTCCGTCGTTTTTGGACTCAAGTGTGGTCCCGCATTTCTCGTATCTTTAATCTCTCTATCTCCTTTTCTACCTCTTTGGTGTTTCTAGGTAGCCTTTCAGAGGTTTTAGACCTCCCCCCACATTCATGTGGTCTTTTTGACCTTTTTTTAGCACTTGCACTCCAACATATCGCCTCCAATTGGAAATCATTGAACAACCTCTACATAATCTCCTGGTGGAATTTACTATGTCAGTCTCATAGATTGGATGTTGCCTTTGCATCATCCTGCAAACCCCCTCGGAATGTTGAACTTTACTGGTTACCTCTCACCTTATACTTAGACCATTCTGCCAAAAAGACATATACTCCATTGACCCCTGACAATTTTAAACCCCCTTGAGCGTTTGTACTTCTGCCTGTAAGTTTATGCTTCAGTTTTTCACTATTGAAAATTATATTTTTCTTTTGTTTCTTCATGTCTTAATGACATTTTGAATTTGTGCATTTATTAGTTACTCGTGCATTTACTGTTCTATTTGCCATTACTTACTTTGCTTCTTTTATATTGTAGCCTTACCTGTATTATACATTGTTCTAATTTTTTCCCTTCCCCTCCCCTCCTTTCCCTCCCTTAAAATTCTTAAAATGCTTTGTTCCCTCATCGTGCCATCAGCTGATTTACGTTTATTCTTATAGGCTTGCCTTTATCATTTTTATTCTGCTGTTGTCACCTTATTGTATTGCTCATTCTTTATCTCAATAAAGCTTTCAAACATAAAAGAAAGCTGTTAAGCGACAGTGATGTGTTTGACCAGTATACGGATGTGGAAGGGGACTCTGAACTTATGTAGACATCTCGCTTTTAAACTATTTTTAGCCCCTTTGCAAATATATTGTCTCAAATTACAAAAAACTCGTACATGCCCTCACCCATTTAACCTTATAGTTTTATACGAGCGTTAACATCTCAAGGGTCATTTACTTTAGCCTTCTCTTCAGGAAAAGCTTTAAATTCAACAACTCCTAGTCCGACACAATGACATTCAGGAGTGCCTCACTTTTGTCTTGAATACTAAATGTTAGTTCCCTAGTTGTTCATTAGAAATCTGTGCTTCTCTTCGAAGTATGTTTCATTCAGCATACTATAATTTTTTTGACATTGATCAAGAAGATATTTGAGATCTCATAGAAAATGTGTCCTCAGTTTAGCTTTCTAGAGCAGTAAATATAATTTATAATACCAACATAGCACCCTCATCTTGTTCCTTGCTGCAGTCTCCTCTGTATGAAATGCTTTCAGTTCTACCATTTTGATTCCATCAAGGTGGTGTTCAAGTATGCCATACTTTTTCCATGAATACAAAATGTTGGTGTTATACTTGTTCATGAGAACACTATGGTGAAATTCTGATAGAATACTGAGGAATGAACTGACCGTTTGGGGTCGTTGTTGGAAGTACATTCTTCAATCAACATAGCACGCTATTTTTCTGACATTGATGACAAAGATGTTTGAAAATGTATTGAAAAGAAGACAATGTTAGCTGTCTGGAGTGTTAACCTTAATATATATGACAAAATATAGCCCTTCATTTTGTTAATTTCCAAACAAAATGCTTAAAGTTTTTCAGCTCTGATTCCATCAAGATGGTGTTCACCCTTTTGTCATAAATACGTAATGTTAGCACTCTGGTTGTTCATTGGAATACTGTAGTGTAGCTGCAGTAAAACAATGGTTAATCAATTCACAGGCTACTGTCGAAAGTACACGTTTTACTTAGACTATCAGACTTTTGTGCCCATGGCTAATAGATATTGTAGGCTTATAGAGAATATGTTTTTATTTTAGATTCTGATACTTTGTTCATAACCTCTAACAAAAAATAATGAGATAAAAGGTTTTCTCTCCAACATGGCTTATCAAATCCCAGTAGATGTTTAGAGCATTTTTCACAGGATAAAATCACATAAGAACAAACCACAGTCCCTAAAATTAGTATGGTACCACTGATAAATGATTTACATTGTCATACATTTTTGTTTTCACCCTGCATATGTGCTCCTTTTTTATGCCCCTAATAACAGTTTTTCACTACAATGCATTTTAATGGGGACCATGTCCCCAAGTCCTGTATTGGCTGCCACAAGATGCTATGGTTGGCTCATCGAGGATGAGTCACTTTGGGAACCCCCCTCATGTTATGTTATGTTATGTTAAATGGAATTTGTAAAGCGCGCTTATACCATGGGTTTCCTGGCGCTGTAGGACAGAGGTAGGGCTGAGGACAGAAGGCGCGGGATTTAGCAAGGTGGGGGAAAAAGGAAGGTTTTGAGCAGTTTCCTGAAATGAAGGAGGGAACTACTGGATTTGATAGTCAGGGGAAGAGAATTCCAGAGTTTAGGGGCCAGGAGGGCGACCCGACGGCCACCAAATTTGTTGGTTGTGGTTTTGGGGACATCAAGCCGGTTGAGGTGAGCTGAGCGGAGGTTGCGGGTAGGGCGGTGTTGGTTAATGAGTGAGGTGAGGAAAGCGGGGCTGGTGCAGTGGAGTGTTTTGAACGTGAGGCAGCCTAGCTTGAAGGCCACCCTCTGTTCTATAGGCAGCCAGTGCAGCTTGTGCAGTAGGGGTTTAGCCGACTGCCATTTGGGGGTTTTGTAGATGAGACGGGCTGCTTGGTTCTGCATGACCTGGAGGCGGTGTAAGAGTGATTTTGGCAGTCCGTGATACAGGGAGTTGGAGAAGTCCAGGCGGGATAGCACCAAAGAAATGATGACCTGAATTAGGGCGGCTGGTGGGAGTAGATGACTGACTTTGCGGATTTTGCGAAGCTGGAACGTACAAGATGAGATGACTGTGCTAACTTGGGGTCTGAGGGAGAGTTCAGCATCAATGGTCACACCGAGACTCTTTACCAATTTCACATTTTTGGATGACCGGGGTGATCACCCTACCTCTAATTAATTTTTTTGTTTATATCCAGGAAGCCCTTAAATCCTGTAATGGTTGCACCAGCATATTATTCACATTGTGGTTGACAAATCAAGAGAGACAAATCCCCATTAATGTGGCCAATAAGAGCATATCTGGACACAAACAGGCCAGATATAACAAACTCATTCTGGTGTTTAACTCATTTATGCCCAGCTGCAGCCTCTCTTTAAACGCAATTTTCTCAAAAACTACTGAAAGTATTTACACCAAACATGGAAAAGCAGGATTTCTGACTAAAGTTCTAACTTTTCACCAAATTTGATACAATTCCGTTCAACTGTTTTTGCTTTCCAAAGGAAATTAAAATGGGAAATTTATGTTTTGGGACACCTGCCCGCTTTTTTTTTTACCTGCTAGATGGATTAGCACCAAACTTTCCATGAAGGAACCAGAGTGGATGAAATTTGTTATAGGCTTTGTGAAGATTTGTTTAGTGGCCCCAAAGATATTAAGAAAACAAAACTCTGAAATAACTATAGCTACAGTGGTGCTATTCCTGCCAGAGTAATATAAATATATATATCGTAACTGAAAAAAGATTTCAAGTAACACTATATTTAGGTGTTGAAATGAGAGCTAACTTAGAAACACTCTGAAATTCACCAGTATGACATCAATGAAGAATTTAAGATGTCATGAGTGATGTAATATTTGAGGTCATAAGCAGTGAATTGCAGGGGTGTCAGTTAACTAAACTATAACTGGTTAAATTGAATGGTTATTCATTTTTTAAACATTAGACCTCTTCTGTTTTCAACACCTAACATTAATATTCCTTTATCCGTTGGTTAACCATTGTTTTTTTGTGAATTGCTGGTGTCTATTTTAACATATGTTAAGATTTCATCACCATATCTAACTATAAGTTCACTTTAACTATTGGATTTTTCATTGAATTTCTGTGAGATTTTGATCATATCCAAAGAAGAGCTTGTATGCAACGTACAAGGACATGAATCCAACCACCGCTGGTACGCAACCTCCAGCTAGGACTGTGACCAACCCCCAAGTAAACCCAACAGCCTGCTGTTGTTCTGTCTTTAGCCAGGATCTGTGCCCATTCACCCACAGATGACCAAACCCCACCTACGTAAGATATTGGCGGCAGTTGGGAAGCATGTGAATTCTTCTCCAGTAGTAGTCTGCAACTTATCAAACGGCAGGCGTACTGGCTTTCTTAGGGCGTCACCACTTTCATAAAAACAAAAACATACCATAACAAACAAATGCAACCCTGTTTAAAGTGATAGAGGATGATACCACATTTAAAATGACTCACTTTCAATATGGTGGTATGTGATAATATATCATCTTTATTAAGGCATATGCAGCATCACTGCCAATAAAGCATTACAGTTTCAATAACATATGAGCATATACTTTCTTTTTTTCTTTCAACATGCTGTAAGCATAGCCTTAGAAATCATCAGAGGAGTTGTGCAAACCAGAATCACTGAGCAAAAGCCCATGCTTGAAACTCTCCTGGGCCACTAAATTAACTGTCAGGGAGTCTCATAGTGAATAAAAAATTACTTTAGTGTGGCTCCTGTGGTGACTGCCCCACTCCTAGCAACCCCCCAAACATTTTGGAACATGCGTGTTGTGCCCCTGCACTCCACAAGGCACTACAAATGGAATATGCACATTACAAATAGCCTTTGCAAGGACGTATATAGTGTGCCAGGACCAAGCTGATTATATCCTAGTGATAGCTCTTTGATGCAACAACCATCAGAAAGTGCTTATATTTTGTTTTATTTTGGGTGCCTTGGTCCCACCCATGGCGCCTACAGCATTTTTTTCTTTTAGTGGCCGTGGAGGAAGCCCCAAAGCCCATGCAGCCCTCATGGCCCATCTTGGATCCCTGCGTACACAAGGCTTGGAAGCCGGCATTCTTCTCTGCAACCCGCATTGACTACAGGCAGGAACAAAATCCAACCTTTCTTTCCACCAACCTTTAGAGCAGACGGGAGAGGAGAGGCTAGGTACTCCTGCCCCACAAATATGGGGATGGGAGAAATGTCTACAGATGTCCTTGTTGTACCCCTGCGAAATGGGGGCCCTAGGGATCAGCTATTGCTCCTGGGAAGACAGTGGATGCCTAAGCTAAGCTACTTGTGGAAATGAGTCTCCACACACTCCCAAAGACTATAATTTGTAAAACTCCTTGTGCTGACCACCGGGGCTTGGCTCTACATGGGGTTTAAGAAGCTCTGGGAGTAGAACAGTGCTCACTCTGTTCCCAGCCTGGCCGTCTGGAGATTGAGCTTCTTTCTGCATTTATTCGGTACGGAGTGGGCCATGTTGAATGCTTTTGATGTCCTTTTGCTGCTAATGGTCAACTCTAGTCAGAAGGATGAGTCTCTTCAGGTCTCCTCGCCCCCTAAATGGCCCTGGTGGCCAGGATGTGCCCACACTGCTTCCTTACATAGCCTTTTATTTGTTTTCCAAGAGTCCTGTAATGACTACCACAATGTATCATCCATGCTGTCACCAGTCAACCAGGATCCGCCCATCCACTTTGAATGGGCCAATCAGACCATATATAGACACCAACGAATCCGATATATCTAAGGTTTTAACAGTGTTAACCCATTCATGTGCCACCAAAGCCAATCTTGAAATGCTAATTTCTCAAAAACGACAAATTGAATTTACACCTAACTAAAAAAAGCACAATTCTACGTAAATTTCTAGCAAGTTAAGTGTCAAAATAAGGTAAAAGCGAATGATTAAAACAAAAATAACTATGACATTCACCATTTATATTTTACTGAGTTAACTATAACATGTGATGTAACATCTGAGGTCATAAGCAATGTATGGTGGGGTGCAAGTTATAATTAGATCATTAATCTGAAACTGGTGAATTTCAGAGTTTATTTGGTTTTAAAAAATTAGTTTATACCTTATTTCAAGGACTAACTAGAAACATCACTTTAAGGTTTTGTTCGTTTCAGTGAATTTCTATACTTCTATTTTTAACATAAACTTATTAGTATACTTGATTTTAAGGTCACTTTAAGCTTTATTTTTTTTAGTGCAAAAAATAATATATATATATATATATATATATATATATATATATATATATATATATATATATATATATATATATATATATATATATATATATATATAACCTACTGGCGGTCGCCAGTAGGTAGTTATAGTTAGGATTTTTTTCAATGTTAAATCTCAAAATTCTATTTGGAATAACTTTGGCACCGGTTGACGAATCTGCCTGAAAATTTCCTGAAAATGGCCTCGCGGAGCTCCGGTCCTTCCCTGAAAGTTTGGGGGGGATACGTCATGCGGGGGCCGAGATAAAAGGGGGGTCCCAAAACGCATTTTCCCCATGTTAATTTCCATAGGGCGGTCAATTTCACTTTTAGCCCGAACGGCTGAATGGATTTACACCAAACTTGGCAAAATTGTAGGGACTGGTAGCCCGATGTGCCTTTGCTATGTCTCAAGATATGTGCTCCAGTGGATTTTGAGTAATTTAGGTTCAAAAAAATATATATATCTATAGGCGCTCTCCGGTGCGCGCACTTGAGTGCGCTCCCGGCGCGACACGCGACTTGCGCGCAGAAAGCTGATTGGCTCTTGGGTGTCTGTAAACATTCTAAACAGTCTGGAGCGGCCGCCATCTTGTGTCTCGGTAAAATCGAGACACAAGGGGTTTGAAAAAAAAAGGGGCAAATGACCATAAGGGGGAAGAGTAGACCCCCTCTGACCCCCTAGGTTTGATGTAGGGACTAAAATAGGGTCCTGCAGGGCATTAAAAATTTTTTTTCGTTTTGCGCGGGGGAAGCGCATGGTACGCGCACCGGCGAAGCACGGGGAAAATCCAGGACCATATTTATGAAGGCCTTGCGCTGTTAGTTTTGCGCCTCCTGTGCGTCAATTTTTGTGACGCACCAGCGGTGTAAAAAAATGCGCATTGTTATGCAATATTTAAAAAGTGACGCATCTATCTAGATGCGTCACTTTTTAAATATAGTGCAACGAGGCACATTTTATTACACTGCTGGTGTTATGCGTCACTTTTCTGTGCGCACTCTTTATGACATTCCAGATGTGTCATATTTAATGTATGACGAATCATGTTGCAAGGAGTTACAGATACGTCAGTATTTCTGACATATCTGTAAACATAAAAGTGATGCGAGGCAGGTGCAAGATTTTGACGCAACAGCATCCTAAAAGTGACGCAGAGAAATCTTATAGATTTCAGTACGTCGTTATTACCAAGCTTTTTGCGGGGGAATGCCCCCTTTGCATACATTATACCTGACGCAGATATAATGTGGCGCAGAGTTTTAAAAAGTGACCCATGTACCTAGATGCGTCACTTTTTAAAAATAGCGTCAGGTATAATGCATGCAGAGGGGGTGTTCTCCCGCAAAAAGCTTTGTAATAGCGACGCAGTGAAATCTTTGAGATTTCACTGCGTCAGTTTTAGGATGCTGTTGCGTCAAAATCTTGTGCCTGCTTTACAGCAGGTGTTAGACTGAGGCAAGACCTTTCACATGCTGCTTTCCCCATTTGAAAGGACACATTGCTGGAGTTGCGTCACTTTTGTGACGCACTCCAGCAATGCGTTACTTGGAATGTCATAAGGAGTGCGCACAGAAAAGTGACGCATCGCACCAGTGGTGTAAAAAAATGTGCCTCGTTGCGTTATATTTAAAAAGTGACGTATCTAGGTAGATGGGTCACTTTTTAAAATCAAGCGCCACATTATATCTGCGTGAGGTATAATGCATGCAGAGGGGGTGTTCCCCCACTAAAAGCTTTGTAATAGCGACGCAGTGAAATGTTTGAGATTTCACTGCGTCACTTTTAGGATGCTGTTGCATCCTTTAAATATAGTGCAACGAGGCACATTTTATTACACTGCTGGTGTGATGCGTCACTTTTCTGTCCACAGTCCTTATGACATTCCAGATGTGTCATATTTAATGTATGACGAATCATGTTGCAAGGAGTTACAGATACGTCAGTATTTCTGACATATCTGTAAACATAAAAGTGATGCGAGGCCGGCGCAAGATTTTGACGCAACAGCATCCTAAAAGTGACGCAGAGAAATCTCATAGATTTCAGTACGTCGTTATTACCAAGCTTTTTGCGAGGGATTGCCCCCTCTGCATACATTATACCTGATGCAGATACAATATGGCGCAGAGTTTTAAAAAGTGACCCATGTACCTAGATGCGTCACTTTTTAAAAAATAGTGTCAGGTATAATGCATGCAGAGGGGGTGTTCCTTGCAAAAAGCTTGGTAATAATGACGCAGTGCGTCACTTTTAGGATGCTGTTGCGCCAAAATCTTGCGCCTGCTTCACAGCAAACCTTTCACATGGTGCTTTTTCCATGTGAAAGGACACATTACTGGAGTTGCGTCACTTTTGTGACGCACTCCTGCAATGCGTTACTTTTGTGTTTACAGATATGTCAGAAATACTGACATATCTGTAACTCCTTGCGAATTGATTAGTCATATATTAAATATGACATATCTGGAATGTCATAAGGAGTGCGTCCAGAAAAGTGACGCATCGCTGTTTTCACGTAGCGATGCGTCACTTTTCAGAAATGAGGCCTCCAGTTTATTCACTGTGTCATAACTTTCTTTTCTAACACTCAACTTCTTTCATTCCTCCTACTTCACTTCCTTTCACCTCTCATACCTTTCTGTTCTTTCTTACTCATTCTCCTTTCAATTATCAATGCACTATATTTCACTTACTCTTCATTTTTTAAGAATATAGCTCTTTGATGAGAATTGGAGGTAGTTCTGAAAAGAACTTTTGGTTTTCTTCTTTTAACTGAACAGGAACAAAAACAGGGAATGGAAACTGCTCAACAGGAGCAAAAAGAAAAGAAAAAAATTAGGGGTGGGAAGGGCAGCGATGGTTCTCCAATGCTCGAACCATGAGCAGGACACTTTGCTCCCCATAGGTGAGGAGTTGATTGCAGTATCTGCATTTGACGACCCCATGGTTAAATGCAGGTTGTATGTTTGCTACCTGCTCCTGTGATTGTTCTCTTCCAGAAGAAGTTGCTCCTCCTGTTGATGTAGAGGCCCCATCTCTGGGAACCTCTTGTGCCAGAGCCCTGACACTTTCCCGGGCAAAATTCTGGGGGTGCCTCCTCTCCACATGGCGAATCATGGTGAAGTTGCCAAAAGAGTATTTTTTTTGGGGGTTACCCCGTGACAGGACCTGTTTGCAGATCCTGCACTCTACTTTTGGTGCATTCACCTTCTTCTGGTCTGCTGGAAACTTAAAAAATTTCCAGATGAAATGTTCTTTGACCTTCGGCTGAGGAGGCTCTTCATCAATGAAATCATTGGAGTCATCTTCACTGCTGGATGGTCTGGCAGCCATGATGAATCCAGGAATATGGAGCAGCAAAAAAGGCAGGTCTTTCAGTCACAAAAGTGAAAGAAGAAGTGAAGGAAATGGGTGGGGATTTCATTCATTGTAAAAAAAAACTGTTAGCAACCAATGAAAAGTGTTATTTTAGGGTCACATGACCCGACGCGTTTACGCTGCGCGCTCCGGAGCACTTCCGGTGCGTTTACGCAGCGCGATCGTAGGCGCTTCCGGGGCGCAAACGTGGCGCGATCGTAGGCGCTTTTGCGTGCGTTTATGCGCCGCGCACGTAGGCGCTTCCGAGGGCACTTACGTTGCGCGCCGAAGTGACGTCATCAATCTTTTATAGAAATGCATAATCATTTTCCTTATTAAAAAAAACAAATTTTATTTGTATGGTACGAAATGTTTTGCATTATTATTAACTTTTCATTCATATTTTTTTTCACGAACGACAGTTGCGCTCTGGGTGCGCTTTCAGATGAGCTCTCGGAAAAGCTTACCGGAGAGCTTAGCTGAAAGCTTCCCGGAGCGCGCACCCAGAGCGCAAAAGAAAAAAATTATATAAAAAAAATGAATACTTAAAAAAAAACAGCAAATTGTAAAAAAAAAAAAAAAGGTTAGAAACTCGATATACAAAGGAATTAGCATTTAAAAAACCTATGAAATTCACTGAAAAAACCATAGGTTTCACACCAGTTATAGTTAGGAATTAGCATTTAAAAAACCTATGAAATTCACTGAAAAAACCATAGGTTTCACACCAGTTATAGTTAGGAATTAGCATTTAAAAAACCTATTAAATTCACTGAAAAAACCATAGGTTTCACATCAGTTATAGTTAGCTGGAAATTTTACTGATATAAAACCATTGAAATTCCCACGTTATAGTTAGATGGACTCACTATAACTTGCGCGTGCAATGCACTGCTGATGATGTCTTATTAAGCCAGTTAACCAATCAATTTTTAAAAACCATCCATTTAGACACTTATTTAAACATTTATTCTTCCATCAACTTTTACATATACATATATAAAATATATTTATTTTTCAGAAAGACACACATTCACTGGATGGTGTCATCAGTGATGTCATGAGTGATGTCACTGACCATGTCATGAGTGATGTAATATGTGACGTCATCAGCAGTGCATTGCACGCGCAAGTTATAGTGAGTCCATCTAACTATAACGTGGGAATTTCAATGGTTTTATATCAGTAAAATTTCCAGCTAACTATAACTGATGTGAAACCTATGGTTTTTTCAGTGAATTTAATAGGTTTTTTAAATGCTAATTCCTAACTATAACTGGTGTGAAACCTATGGTTTTTTCAGTGAATATATATATATATCGCCAGTAGGTATATATAGTTAGGATTTATTCCCTATGGGATTTTTGAAAATTCTATGTCTAATAACTTTGGCGTTTGTGGACGGAATCGGCTGAAATTTTCAGGAAAATGGCACATTTTGTTTCTGAGCAGCCCTTAAAAATTTGGGGGGGTTTCATCAAGGGGGGGCAGAGAAAAAAGGGGGGTCCCAAAACGCATTTTTCCCATGTTAATTTCCATAGGGCGGTTGGACTCACTTTTAGCTCGAACGGCTGAATGGATTTGCACGAAACTTGGCAAAATTGTAGGGACTGTTAGCCTGATGTGCCTTTGCTAGGTCTCAATATATGTGCTCCAGTAGTTTTTGAGAAATTAACGTTCAAAACAAGATATATATCTGTAACAGCGCTCCAGGCTGCGCTCCGGTTCGCTTACTTTTCGCGAAACGGAACTTTGCGTGCAGAAAGCTGATTGGCTCTCCGGTGTCTGTCAACATTCTAAACAGTCCGGAGCGGCCGCCATCTTATCTCTCGGTAGGATCGAGAGAGAAGAAGAAGTGAAAAACGAAGGGGGAATTTAATGAAAGGGGGCAAGGTATACCCCTCTTGACCCCCTAGGAATGTTGTTGGGGTTATTAAAGGGTCCCGTGGGGAAAATAAAAAAAAAATGATTTTTCACGGTAGAAGCGCTTCACGGTCCGCGAACTGGGCCGCAAACTGGTAGCGAAACGGGAATTCGCCATTTTGTGCTTCGTTAATTAAATTACTAGGTATAAGGGGGTGCGGGAGACGTATCCTAATCCCCTATGTTTCCTGAGGGTGGCTGAGGAGGCTCATATATGTTGATACATCTCTTCCAGCGGCTGTGCGTGAGCTTTTTTTTTTTTTGCTGCGTGACAGTCCGGAGCGGCCGCCATCTTATCTCTCGGTAGGATCGAGAGAGAAGAAGAGGTGAAAAACGAAGGGGGAATTTAATGAAAGGGGGCAAGATATACCCCTCTTGACCCCCTAGGAATGTTGTTGGGGTTATTAAAGGGTCCCGTGGGGAAAATAAAAAAAAAATGATTTTTCACGGTAGAAGCGCTTCACGGGCCGCGAACTGGGCCGCAAACTGGTAGCGAAACGGGAATTCGCCATTTTGTGCTTCGTTAATTAAATTACTAGGTATAAGGGGGTGCGGGAGACGTATCCTAATCCCCTATGTTTCCTGAGGGTGGCTGAGGAGGCCCATATATGTTGATACATGTCTTCCAGCGGCTGCGCCATCTTCCCTTTTTTCCAATGCCACAATTTTGTCGTGCACGGCAGCCATTTTAGATGCCAGGCTGGTCCCAGGCTATCACCTACCCCTGCGGATGTTGTTTATGGCCCCAGCTGTAGAGAATCCAGACATGCCAACCCTCCCGATTCAGGCGTGAGACTACTGATTTCAGTGCTAGTCTCCCGCCTGCCGATTTCTGCAAGCAAAAACCCGGGGGCATATTACGAACAACTAGCGATAATTTTTGTCTCTAACTTGTTTAGAGACAAAAATTATCGCCGCACATCGGCGATTTTTATCGCAGATAAACCTTGCTATTATCGCAGAAAAGTCAGCGATATTCATGTATTATCGAGCAAATGCTCTTAGCCATGTTATCCACCTCCCATTGGATAACATGGCTAAGAACTGCTCAGTATGTATGGAGGTGAGGGTAATGCACTCAGTTTTTACAAATCTGTTTCAAATTTACTCGGTATATGTGCAGCACCAGATTAGTGCCTGCTGAACTCAATAAACTATGAATATGGCCTGGGATCGCTAGATCTCCAGGACTCCGGTGCGCACTACTATTTAATTATAATCAATGAAAACGATAATCCATGTTAATCTTTGTTTTTTTCATCAAACAAGTTTAGTCAATAAAGGTTCATTCATATCATTTTTAACATTGCAGTCAAATCAATTGTATCGTGAAAATCACTAATTCATATACAGTTTATAAAACGCAAAACAATACGACACAGTTATATTCGTAACCCAATGCATTTCGGGGTCAACGCCCCTTCGTCAGGGGTCTAAAGAAAAAGAAGAAGAAAAGAAAAAAAGAAAAAAGAAAAAAGGAAGCTCAATTAGTATTGTTATTTTTATAAAATAAAAATCTGCTATTGGAGTGATAGGTTGATCCTCTTACCCTAGTTACTGGTTGTCTTGGGGGTATTAGTGTTGTGAATTAAAAGTAAATCTGTATTTCCAGGTGAAACCAAGTTATCTGTGAATGAGTCAAGGCATATGTATAAGATAACATTCCTCTCTATGCTTATAAGTTTCGTTTGTGCGTAAAAGCATGTGGCTCACCTGATTGGTTGAGATCACGAAATCAAAATGATGGATTCTAATGGGTTTAAACGGATAAAACAATATATCATAATCTATTTAACACCCAGAATGTTGTTAAATGATGCTCTGCAAGATCAGCATTTACCTGCGAGTCTAGGATTTGTTCATCACGGCTCGCGAACGTCTTTTGAATATTTAATTTTTCACGCGCTATAAAATAAACAAGACAGTGCGTGTTTTAGCCAGGTGCTATTCAGGTCTAGCTTATTTATAGTCCCGCCTAACGCGGGTTGGCAATTGGGCTTACCGGGCAGCGCTGTGGTGAGCTCCGTGCTCACTTTGTAGTTGACGGTTTATAAATCGCTATCGTCTTTTTAATTTAGTCACGCTGGAAGAAATTAAACAATGCGTGTTTTAGTAAAGTGCTGTTCAGTTTGACACTATTATTTATCTCACCAGACGCGAGATGTCTTTCAGACTTACCGAGCGGCGCTCAGATAAACTCCGTATTCACTCGTAACTGACGTGTTGTGGCAATAACAGCTGGGCGTCCATAGTCCTTTAACTATGTCAAGCCGAGTTAATCGTTATGGACAAGGGACTAGGCACGAAGGGGGGATTATGGCAGCCATTATGGCACGGTCTCGATAATGAATGTGTTGGAAAGTAGTTCTTAATCTAGCCTTGGCATCTTTTTATGCTGATAGCAGGATTTAAATAGAGATTTGATATATTTAAAAAAATATTTGCTAGTTAAGGATTTATAATTTCTGGAGTCATTTGCTGCCAATATTTAAGTTTTGTGTTTATGCCAAAATTGCGAAATTACCTTTTAACACTAACTGAAAAAGTAAAGTGTGAGAAAAGAAGAAAAAAGATGAATGAAATGAAATAATCATCATTTAGAACACATTTAAAGTATCTCTTACTTAACATCTTCCTATGTAAATAGCAATTCATGTATTCATTATACATAATGGCCAATTTTCTATTGAAAAGGATATTCTTGGTGTATATTATGACAACCTGTGATAATAGACCACTGTGTTAGTTTCTCCTTTGAGAATTAAAGCTATCATTGTTTTTCTTTAAAGTAAACAGCTGTTGCTGGCTATTGGAAGCAACTATACATTAAGGATTCATATCTGGAACTTTAATCTTTGCGAGTCATATTTGGACCAAAGGTCATAGAAAGCATATCATGTCCAATTTATCGTTGAGCCCATTCGGGGCCACAGTCTTCAGTTTGCGAATCCAGTAAATTTCTCTCCTTAGTAGAACTTTTGCATTGTCTAGCCCCAATCGTTGTGGAACCTGCTCGATAATCTGGAAGCGTATTTGAGCTATAGTGTGATTGTTTTCAGCCCAATGTTTTGCAAGTGGTGATGTCAAATTTTTGTTGCGGATTCTGCTCTTATGTTCTGAGAGTCGGATTCTTAGTTTCCTATCCGTTTTGCCGACATATAATAGCCCACATGGGCATTTGATTGAATATACGACATGTTCTGCATTGCAGTTTGCTGAGTGCCTTAATTTGATCTCTTCCCCTGTTTGGGGATGTAGCAATGTATTGCCTGTGATGGCGTTATTGCAATTCTTGCAATTGAAGCATTTCCTTGTACCTTTATGAGTTTCATTACAAGTTTCCATTTTTTCTGATTTGTTAAGCAGTTCCTTTAAGTTTTGGGATCTCTTGTAGGCAAACAGTGGCTTGTGCTCGTATAGTAGTCCAAAATCACTCTCCATTTGTAAAATATCCCACCTTTTGTTTATAGTTCTTTTGATGTCTCTTGAGGCGGTGGAGTATTTAGATGTAAAGACCATTCTTTTATTCTCAACTTTAGTCTTTTTCTGTAGTAGCTCTCCTCGTGGTATTACTTTTACTCTTTCCATTTGTTTGACAATCAGTTTTTCCGGATATCCTCTGTCAAGGTAACATTGTTTTTGAAATTCAAGTTTCTTTGCGCATTCTACTTGGTCTGATGAAATTCTTTTTATTCTCATGAACTGAGAAATTGGGAGGTTATCCTTTAGAGTCATTGGATGGAAGCTTCCATATTGTAGTGATGTATTTTTGTCGGTGGGTTTTCTATATAATTCTGTGACAACAACGTTTCCCTTGATTCCCACTGATACGTCCAAGAATGGGATTGTCGTATTACTAGTTTGGCTGGTGAACTTTACTCTCGGGTTCACTAGATTCAGACTGTCGATGTTCCTCTGTAAATCTGTCAATGGTTTCTTCCAAATTAGGAAAATGTCATCGATATACCTTTTGTAGTATAGTATACCTTCACTCCAAGTTCTGTCCTCTAGTATGTATTCAAGTTCCAGTTTGGCCATGAATATATTGGCGTAGATACAGGCTCCTGGGAAACCCATAGCTGTGCCACTTAGCTGGGTATAGTATTCGTTTTGCCAACTGAAATAACTATTGCTCAAGCAAAACTCGAGTAATTGCATAATCAAATATTTGGTTTCTGTTGGTTTGTCCAATTTTAACAATGCCCATTCCATGGCTTCAAGGCCCAATTTGTGGGGGATCGATGTGTATAATGATACAACATCTATTGTGCAAAGAATCAGGTTTTGATTTACATCAAGATCAATTGAAGTCAAGCTTCTTAGGAAGTGCGATGTGTCCTCCAAGTATGTGGGCCAATTCTGTATGAATGTTTGCATGTGTGTATCTATAAAGATACCCAAGGTTTCAAAAATAGATGAGCAGCCGGATACAATAGGCCTGATAGGAGGATTTAGTAAGTCTTTGTGCACTTTTGGTAAGAAATAGATTCTTGGTCTCCTTGGGTAAATTTGTCTCAAGTACCTTTTAGTTGTCAATGTAATCCAGCCTAATTCCTCTGCTTTATCCAGGATCAAATCCAAACTCTGGCATATCTTGTTTGTTGGATCTTGAGAGAGCTTTTGATAAATGTCTGTGTCTTGCACATGCTCGTTTCCTTTGTTAATGTAAAATTCAGTGTCCATAATGACAAGGCCTCCCCCTTTGTCTGCCTTTTGGATAGTAATCTCCTTATTCTTGCTGAGATTACATAAAGCACTTTGCTCTGCTCGTGTTAAATTTTTTAACTTGCTGTTGTAGCAAATTTTTGTCATATCCGCCTTGACAAGTGTTTCAAATAGATCTAGGCTTTTATGTGAAACTGGTGCCATGAAGGTGCTTTTTGGTTTGAATTGCTCCGCTACATTGTCGGGTGATTCAATGGGATTTAGGATGGTAAAGAAATATTTCAGTCGCAAAACCCTCATGAATTTGAAAAAGGCTATCTCAGTTTCCAGTTCGTTTGTTCGATATGTACTTACGAAAGTGGGTCCTTTGTTCAACAACTGAACTTCAAATTTAGATAATTTGTATTTGGAGATGTTAATGACTATACTTTGCTCTGGCTCCATAGTCCTTGTTTTTTCAGTTGTTCCTTCTCTTTTTCTTTTGCCTTGTCCTCTTCTCGTTTTTTGTCTGTGCTCTGCGGGATTGTTTGATCCGGTGGTTTGCCAAGGTTTGTGCCCTTCTCTAAAAAAGGATCCATAGAAGATGTAGATGCTGAATCTATTGTAACTGTTTTTTCTGTATCCTTTTTTCTTGCCTGGTCCTGTGATAAAGGTTGTCTTGAGGTATTCGTATCTCCATCAGAAACTGGGTAAATTTGTCTCAAGTACCTTTTAGTTGTCAATGTAATCCAGCCTAATTCCTCTGCTTTATCCAGGATCAAATCCAAACTCTGGCATATCTTGTTTGTTGGATCTTGAGAGAGCTTTTGATAAATGTCTGTGTCTTGCACATGCTCGTTTCCTTTGTTAATGTAAAATTCAGTGTCCATAATGACAAGGCCTCCCCCTTTGTCTGCCTTTTGGATAGTAATCTCCTTATTCTTGCTGAGATTACATAAAGCACTTTGCTCTGCTCGTGTTAAACTACGGAGCCAGAGCAAAGTATAGTCATTCACATCTCCAAATACAAATTATCTAAATTTGAAGTTCAGTTGTTGAACAAAGGACCCACTTTCGTAAGTACATATCGAACAAACGAACTGGAAACTGAGATAGCCTTTTTCAAATTCATGAGGGTTTTGCGACTGAAATATTTCTTTACCATCCTAAATCCCATTGAATCACCCGACAATGTAGCGGAGCAATTCAAACCAAAAAGCACCTTCATGGCACCAGTTTCACATAAAAGCCTAGATCTATTTGAAACACTTGTCAAGGCGGATATGACAAAAATTTGCTACAACAGCAAGTTAAAAAATTTAACACGAGCAGAGCAAAGTGCTTTATGTAATCTCAGCAAGAATAAGGAGATTACTATCCAAAAGGCAGACAAAGGGGGAGGCCTTGTCATTATGGACACTGAATTTTACATTAACAAAGGAAACGAGCATGTGCAAGACACAGACATTTATCAAAAGCTCTCTCAAGATCCAACAAACAAGATATGCCAGAGTTTGGATTTGATCCTGGATAAAGCAGAGGAATTAGGCTGGATTACATTGACAACTAAAAGGTACTTGAGACAAATTTACCCAAGGAGACCAAGAATCTATTTCTTACCAAAAGTGCACAAAGACTTGCTAAATCCTCCTATCAGGCCTATTGTATCCGGCTGCTCATCTATTTTTGAAACCTTGGGTATCTTTATAGATACACACATGCAAACATTCATACAGAATTGGCCCACATACTTGGAGGACACATCGCACTTCCTAAGAAGCTTGACTTCAATTGATCTTGATGTAAATCAAAACCTGATTCTTTGCACAATAGATGTTGTATCATTATACACATCGATCCCCCACAAATTGGGCCTTGAAGCCATGGAATGGGCATTGTTAAAATTGGACAAACCAACAGAAACCAAATATTTGATTATGCAATTACTCGAGTTTTGCTTGAGCAATAGTTATTTCAGTTGGCAAAATGAATACTATACCCAGCTAAGTGGCACAGCTATGGGTTTCCCAGGAGCCTGTATCTACGCCAATATATTCATGGCCAAACTGGAACTTGAATACATACTAGAGGACAGAACTTGGAGTGAAGGTATACTATACTACAAAAGGTATATCGATGACATTTTCCTAATTTGGAAGAAACCATTGACAGATTTACAGAGGAACATCGACAGTCTGAATCTAGTGAACCCGAGAGTAAAGTTCACCAGCCAAACTAGTAATACGACAATCCCATTCTTGGACGTATCAGTGGGAATCAAGGGAAACGTTGTTGTCACAGAATTATATAGAAAACCCACCGACAAAAATACATCACTACAATATGGAAGCTTCCATCCAATGACTCTAAAGGATAACCTCCCAATTTCTCAGTTCATGAGAATAAAAAGAATTTCATCAGACCAAGTAGAATGCGCAAAGAAACTTGAATTTCAAAAACAATGTTACCTTGACAGAGGATATCCGGAAAAACTGATTGTCAAACAAATGGAAAGAGTAAAAGTAATACCACGAGGAGAGCTACTACAGAAAAAGACTAAAGTTGAGAATAAAAGAATGGTCTTTACATCTAAATACTCCACCGCCTCAAGAGACATCAAAAGAACTATAAACAAAAGGTGGGATATTTTACAAATGGAGAGTGATTTTGGACTACTATACGAGCACAAGCCACTGTTTGCCTACAAGAGATCCCAAAACTTAAAGGAACTGCTTAACAAATCAGAAAAAATGGAAACTTGTAATGAAACTCATAAAGGTACAAGGAAATGCTTCAATTGCAAGAATTGCAATAACGCCATCACAGGCAATACATTGCTACATCCCCAAACAGGGGAAGAGATCAAATTAAGGCACTCAGCAAACTGCAATGCAGAACATGTCGTATATTCAATCAAATGCCCATGTGGGCTATTATATGTCGGCAAAACGGATAGGAAACTAAGAATCCGACTCTCAGAACATAAGAGCAGAATCCGCAACAAAAATTTGACATCACCACTTGCAAAACATTGGGCTGAAAACAATCACACTATAGCTCAAATACGCTTCCAGATTATCGAGCAGGTTCCACAACGATTGGGGCTAGACAATGCAAAAGTTCTACTAAGGAGAGAAATTTACTGGATTCGCAAACTGAAGACTGTGGCCCCGAATGGGCTCAACGATAAATTGGACATGATATGCTTTCTATGACCTTTGGTCCAAATATGACTCGCAAAGATTAAAGTTCCAGATATGAATCCTTAATGTATAGTTGCTTCCAATAGCCAGCAACAGCTGTTTACTTTAAAGAAAAACAATGATAGCTTTAATTCTCAAAGGAGAAACTAACACAGTGGTCTATTATCACAGGTTGTCATAATATACACCAAGAATATCCTTTTCAATAGAAAATTGGCCATTATGTATAATGAATACATGAATTGCTATTTACATAGGAAGATGTTAAGTAAGAGATACTTTAAATGTGTTCTAAATGATGATTATTTCATTTCATTCATCTTTTTTCTTCTTTTCTCACACTTTACTTTTTCAGTTAGTGTTAAAAGGTAATTTCGCAATTTTGGCATAAACACAAAACTTAAATATTGGCAGCAAATGACTCCAGAAATTATAAATCCTTAACTAGCAAATATTTTTTTAAATATATCAAATCTCTATTTAAATCCTGCTATCAGCATAAAAAGATGCCAAGGCTAGATTAAGAACTACTTTCCAACACATTCATTATCGAGACCGTGCCATAATGGCTGCCATAATCCCCCCTTCGTGCCTAGTCCCTTGTCCATAACGATTAACTCGGCTTGACATAGTTAAAGGACTATGGACGCCCAGTTGTTATTGCCACAACACGTCGGTTACGAGTGAATACGGAGTTTATCTGAGCGCCGCTCGGTAAGTCTGAAAGACATCTCGCGTCTGGTGAGATAAATAATAGTGTCAAACTGAACAGCACTTTACTAAAACACGCATTGTTTAATTTCCTCCAGCGTGACTCAATTAAAAAGACGATAGCGATTTATAAACCGTCAACTACAAAGTGAGCACGGAGCTCACCACAGCGCTGCCCGGTAAGCCCAATTGCCAACCCACGTTAGGCGGGACTATAAATAAGCTAGACCTGAATAGCACCTGGCTAAAACACGCACTGTCTTGTTTATTTTATAGCGCGTGAAAAATTAAATATTCAAAAGACGTTCGCGAGCCGTGATGAACAAATCCTAGACTCGCAGGTAAATGCTGATCTTGCAGAGCATCATTTAACAACATTCTGGGTGTTAAATAGATTATGATATATTGTTTTATCCGTTTAAACCCATTAGAATCCATCATTTTGATTTCGTGATCTCAACCAATCAGGTGAGCCACATGCTTTTACGCACAAACGAAACTTATAAGCATAGAGAGGAATGTTATCTTATACATATGCCTTGACTCATTCACAGATAACTTGGTTTCACCTGGAAATACAGATTTACTTTTAATTCACAACACTAATACCCCCAAGACAACCAGTAACTAGGGTAAGAGGATCAACCTATCACTCCAATAGCAGATTTTTATTTTATAAAAATAACAATACTAATTGAGCTTCCTTTTTTCTTTTTTCTTTTTTTCTTTTCTTCTTCTTTTTCTTTAGACCCCTGACGAAGGGGCGTTGACCCCGAAATGCATTGGGTTACGAATATAACTGTGTGGTATTGTTTTGCGTTTTATAAACTGTATATGAATTAGTGATTTTCACGATACAATTGATTTGACTGCAATGTTAAAAATGATATGAATGAACCTTTATTGACTAAACTTGTTTGATGAAAAAAACAAAGATTAACATGGATTATCGTTTTCATTGATTATAATTAAATAGTAGTGCGCACCGGAGTCCTGGAGATCTAGCGATCCCAGGCCATATTCATAAGAACTGCACAGGGCAGGTGTTAGCTTTTGGAGATATTTGCGCTTAGCGCGAATATCTCCAAAAGTTGGTAATAGGAGATAGCGATGTTAGGGACTGTTTCCAGTCGCTAACATCTTGGCACGCCCACTTTGCATGTCATTAGTGATAAGTATCACTGACATGCAAAGCGGGGCCCAAGATGGTCGCTATCTCCTTTTAGCTGTCACTAACTGGTGTTAGCGACAGCTTGGTAATAGGGAGATAATTTTATCTCCGCTTTCATGGCTTTTAAAGCCAAAAAAGCGGAGATAAACCCCCTTGATAATATGCCCCACGATTCCTCGGGGGTTTCAGCTGACAGGGCTTGGTATTGTGTTACGTGGTAATTTTTCCAGGGAACGTCAGAGGGTCGATGCAGGGGTTCTAGAAGAGGTGATAAACCATTTAAGCCTCATGAACAAGCGCATGGTCTTTTAAAGATTTGTGAAGTACTCGGGGCGGCGGTGTGTGTGTGCTCTCTTTCAGGAGCGGGCGGGGGGGCACTGCCAGCAACTTGCCAGGTCAGGTAGTGTTCAACACGTGCATCACCCTTTCTCTGCCTGCTATTGCGCTCCATGCTTCGGAAAGGTAAGAAAAAGAACGTGCATTTGAGTTTGAAATGTCCGATCCTGCAGCAGTACACTTCCAAAGCCCACACATGACAATAACCCGATTCAAGGCCCCATTCACCCGTTTTAAAAAAAAATATATAACACTCCAACAAAGTAAGATTATAAAACTTTATTAACTTTTAAATATAATGAACGGAACAAAAACTGTAAAAACATTTAAACATTTTTCACCCAAAAAAGCAACAATGGTCAGAAGCTGTCTTTTGTGCGAATAGTCCCAAGGCAGCACAACGTGCAGAGTTCTGGACGGCACCCAGGTGATGTCGCCTGGGTGCCGCACTGGTTTTGGGATCCTACAATGCTGCTCCGAAAATTGGCGTGGGGCGTCCCGGGTGGTGCGGGGGGAGGCCTCGTCAGTAGCGGTCAGTTGTGCGAATAGTCCCAAGGCAGCAGAACGCGCTGAGATGTTGATGGCACCCAGGTGATGTCCAGTAAACTGCCGCACTGGTTTTGGTATCCTACAATGCTGCTCCGAAAATTGGCGTGGGGCGGCCCGGGGGGGGGGGGGGGGCGTGGGGGAGGCGGCGTGAACGGGCCTCCCCAGGTGGCGGCCATCCAGCTGAGTTGCGCCCGCTCTTGCGGCTACAGCGTCTCACTCACCATGTTGTTGAGTTGCTCCCACTCTTGCAGTGCAGCGATAGGCGGCTGCCACATGACTCTTAAAATGGCGGACGGCTCTTCGGTTTTGGGCCTGGTCCACTGAAATGGCCCTGGGACACCTTGGAACTCGGACGCTTGCCTGCTAGGGCTTGGGCTCCATTCTCGAAAAGCGTCCCCTCAGCCGTGAAGATTCTACAAAAGTCTTGGGGGCCCCCGACTCCCGCAGGCTTCCGGTGGGGAGCGGCTGCCATGATTGCTCGCGGAATGACCACGACGGAGCCACGAGATGGTGGTGCTCTCATGCTGACGCCAGCTTCAGTCTGAATGATCCAGAAACAAGGTGAGGCTTTCATCGTTTGGGAAAAAAAAATGTTCTAAACCAATGAAAAGTGTTATTTTTAGGTCATATGACCAAGCCTTCCATCTTTAGGAAACGAAAAGTAAAATGAACCAATGAAAAGTTTTATAAACAAGTCACATGACCTGTTATGCGGCATAGGGCTACAAAAAGCGTAGAAAATCCGTTGGCACGTGAGGCGGCGTCAGTAGCGGACCGATGTGCGAATAGGCCGAAGGCAGCACAACGCGTCGAGATCCGGATGGCACCGAGGTGGTGTCCAGCAAATTGCCGCACTGGTGTGGCCATCCTACAATGCTGCGCCGAAAGACGGCGTGTCCAGCTGAGTTGCGGTCACTCTTGCGGTACAGTGACTCGAACGCGCCGAGATCCGGATGGCACCGAGGTGGTGTCCAGCAAGTTGCCGCACTGGTATGGCCATCCTACAATGCTGCGCCGAAAGACGGCGTGTCCAGCTGAGTTCCGGTCAGTTTTGCGGTACAGTGACTCGAACGCGCCGAGATCCGGATGGCACCGAGGTGGTGTCCAGCAAGTTGCCGCACTGGTGTGGCCATCCTACAATGCTGCGCCGAAAGTCGGCGTGGGGTGCCCCGTTGGCTTATGAGGTGATGTCAGAAGTGGACCGATGTGTGAATAGGTCGGAACCAGCACAAGGCGCCCTGCACTGTTGAGCTTTTTTCAATGCCTGTTTTTTGTTGTTTCCCCTCCATCAAAAACAAAAAAAAAATATAAAACTGTGCAAAAATACAAAAAAATGTTTAGAAAAGCAGTGCTTGTAAGACTGTCTGAAGCTCTTTTGCACCTGCTGCAGCTTCACTATTGCCCTGGTGTGGCCAAAGATCGCCCATGACATAGGCGGCCGGCTTCCGAGGTCCGGCGGAACTTTTTTCCTTTTCATTTCTGCTTCTTGTCCCACAATCCGTTTCACCTGAAGACACGACCAGGTTCCTGAATGTGTGCAGGGGGACGCTATTGATTGAATGAAAATGGCGGCTTGACACAAAGCTGACTCAAGCGTTGCTGTTGATGCTATACAGACAAAAATTGGTTTTCAGTTTGAACATTCTTCAGGATTTTTTTTTCCATCCAAGGCTGATTGAGAGTTTGTAGAAAAATGGCTTCAGATTTTCCACATATTACTCTTCAACATTCTTCCTAAATGTAACAATGTGAGACTCACTAGGAGAACGGCTGTTTATCTTTCCTTTCAAAATGCTGCCAACAATATTTTCTGAATGGAAGACACCATCTTGTAGCATAAAGGGCCGAAAGGGGTTCTGGTCTGGCCGATTGTTGGTGGAGACATTTTGACTATATCTTGGACCTGCCCGGCGTCGCCCAAAATGGCGCCGGTATAAATGGGACTCGTAACTCCTTGCCCGCAAATGTATATCTAGAAAATTTTATTGTAAGTGGTCCTGTCTTATTTTAATTACAAAATGTACGTCCACCGATTCCGCAACTGTTAGACACCTTAGTTCTTGCAACCTAATGGCCCGCTCGTTACGTTCCTCTACAGTGTAAATGTCTCCTCATCATATACGATTTCAGTTTGCTCCGTGGCCGGCCCACGTGGTTATAGGCCCGTATTTGTATACTGACATTTTCACAATAAAGGTTTTTAAAACAAAACACGGTAGTAGTATTTACATTGGTAAAGTTTTTACTTTTAGTCACTGTTTTCGAATCAGTAAAAGGCAAGTGAAATAAAGCAGTCCAATTACATGACGGATAAAAGGTATAATATGTAGGAATGCAGTAAAGATAAATGGTCAAGGGCAGTTGTGTTTTCCACTCCTGCAACATAAAGTGATCGATAAGAATCTGATAATCAGGCGTATCGGCGACTAAGACAGCAGGCCGAGTCTCTTTTACTCAACGGCTCCGTCATGGAACGAAGAAACGCCCTTTTTCTCGAAAAAGGAATATATTTTACTTGCAGGACAGTTGTACATTTTCCGGGAAAGTACATTAGCCTGGAATATTATAACATATGTTTTAAAAAAAATAATGTTCGAAAACAATAAAAAGCATAATTTGTAGGTCATATGACCAAGCTTTTCATCATTAAAATAACAAAAGTAAAATGAACCAATGAAAAGTTTTATTAACAAGTCACATGACCTGTTATGCTTACGTTACGCGCTGCGCGCCGCGCCTCGGATCACTTCCGGGTGCGCTAACGCGGCGTGTCATATAACTCATTACGCGACAACGTAGGTCAAGAATATAGTCAAAATGTCTCCACCAACCAGCGTTCGGAACACAACCCCTTTCAGCAGTCCAAAAAGTTCTGTTAAATGACAACAGAGGGGACAGGCAACAAGAACCATCAGTCAAAGAGGGGAGGGCAAGTTCTTCTCTTCCGGGTCATGTTGGGGCGCTACCGGAACTGATCGAATTGGTAGTCTACAGTGTTTCTGGATGTTTCAGACTAAAGCTGGCGTCAGCATGAGAGCACTACCATCTCGTAGCTCCGTTGTGGCCATTCCACGAGCAGACATGGCAGCCGCTCCCCACCAGAAGCCTGCGGGAGTCGGGGGCCCCCAAGACTTTTGTAGAATCTTCACGGCTGAGGGGACGCTTTCGAGAATGGGACCCAAGCCCTATCAGGGAAGCGTCCGAGTTCAAAGGTGTTCCAGGGCCATTTTAGTGGACCAGGCCCAAAACCGAAGAGCCGGCCGCCATTTTGAGAGTCCTGTGGCAGCCGCCTATCGCTGCACCGCAAGAGCGGGAGCAACTCAACTACATGATGAGCGAGACGCTGTAGTCGCAAGAGCGGGCGGTAAACAGCTGAATGGCGGAAGAGGCACAGTGTAGCAAAAGCGGGCGGAATGGCAACTGAAACGGTAAAGGGGCGCCCCACTACAGCGTGTCTTCAGGTCAAACGGATTGTGGGACAAGGTCCAGAATTGAAGAGTCATCAAAAGGCAAAAAGTTCCGCCGGACCCCGGGAGCCGGCCGCCTATGTCGGGGGCGATCTCAGGCTACACCAGTGCTAGAAGACTTGGGGAGGGTGTCGGAGCCAAGCGTCTTTTCCGAGTCCATGGCCATCACACCGCCCCTCAGGGGCCTCCGTCAAGCTGTTTAGGAAGGTAACATATCACATTGTTTTCAAATGCAGTCAGGTCCACAAACGACACTCACTTACTTTGAGAATAGTGAAGCTGCAGTAGGTGGAAATAAGCTTCAGACAGTGTTACAAGCACTGCTCAGAACTCTGAACTATGGCACCCAACATCCAGAACTTATGCCATTTGAGAATGGCAGTGACATTGAAGCAACTCAGGGACCAAAACCATTAACGTACTTTCACGTATGAAAATCTTACTTGGGGAGGGGGCAGGAGCGAAGCGCCCCCTCCCAGTCCGCGCCACCACACCGTATGTTGAAAATCTGAAGCCATCGTTCTACAAAGTCAACCAACCTTGGATGGAAAAATCTAGAAAAATGTACAAACTGAAAACCAGTTTTGGTCTGCATAGCATCAGTAGCAACGCTTGCTATCAGAGTGCATGAGTTTCATGCTCGATCGATTGAGCTAGCCGGATCGGGCAATAAAAAGTATAAAATAGTTATGTAAATAGTTATTTAATAAAATGTTTTACCCTGTTTCTTTGCTGGTGTGTTGTCTATATTTTTAATATTTGCATAGGGTTTGTCGTTATTTTGGGCGGGGTGGGTGACGGAGTCGAGCTGTCTTGCAGCCCTCATGGTGTGGAGCTCAGTTCATCTCACTATTTTCGTATTTCTCATGAAGGGTTGTTCCTAATATTTCTATTTTAGCGAGGTCAAAAAGAGATCCAATTAGTGGCCTACTGATTTTGCTCGATTACTTTTATTTTTTTACACGATTTTTCACTATCTGCAAAGACTAAACAGAGTATTGCGACTTTGTGCTTGTTTGTAAATAGAGAATGATCCAAAGAGAACCAATTCTAAAACAGTAAATGCTTGGATAACAATCAATCAAATGGAGAGACAAGCAGGCACGACGGATTACAATAGGGGTAAAGGTCTGCGTTAACTACCGTTCACTATCTGCAAAGAGAGAGTACTACTAAGAGAAAAGAGGGGAGGGGGGGGTGCAGCGTTCAAAGCACATCAGCGTGCATAAATACGAAAATGTTTTTATCTATCACGTACTTGACATTTTAAAGCTTTTCATATTTGCTATTAAAAAACCATTGAAATTCACTGAAAAAACCATAGGTTATAGTGGATATATAGTTAGGAATTTGCATTTACAAAACCTTGAAAATTCAATGAAAAAACCATTGGTTTTAGGCCATATATAGTTAGGGATTTGCATTTACAAAACCTTATTTTACTCGCATAAAACCATTGAAATTCCATATATAGTTAGATGCGCTAACTATATATCGCGCACCCGCAATCCACTGCTGATGATGTCACATATTACATCATTCATGACATGGTCAGTGACATCACTGATGACATCACTGATGACAACTCAAATGACATCACTGATGACATCTCAAATGACATCACTGATGACATCACTGATGACAACTCAAATGACATCACTGATGACATCTCAAATGACATCACTGATGACATCACTGATGACAACTCAAATGACATCACTGACAACATCACAGATGACATCATTCATGTGTTAATACGATGAACCTCTACAGACTCTGATATATCCTTAGATACACTCAGTGAAAACAGACACTCACAGACTGTCACTCATCCATGGAGTTACTCATACACCTAGACAGTCATGCAAAGAATCAAACACACCTCCAATTCCTCAACTATACAGTTATACACACCTTACTTATTGAAACATATTCTAACACATATTTACTCTCTTATACAATCCTTGATACATGTTCACAATGATCCATACAGCCACTCACACATTCACTGGCTCTTATGCACAGTTATTTATATATGTTAACTCTCACATGTACTGTGTTTTACATATGTACTTACTTTGACATGTAGCACTGAGATATCCATTCACTCACCAATACACTCATGCACACAGTCAACCGCCCATATAGCTGTTTCCACATGCACTCTTGAACTCATACACCTAGTGAATCAACTGCTCACACATCTATGCACAGAGTCACACACCTCCCAGCCACCCACACACACACTCAGTCTCCCACACAAATACTTGGGCAACCAATCAATAACCCATATAGTTACTCATATAGCTACTGATCAACACATGCAGCAGTTTACAGAACAACAGATATAATGATGCACAAATTAATACAGTTTAATCACTAACCCATGCACTCAGTGAGACACATTTAATCACTCCCTCATACAATCAGTCATGCACCTACTAAATCCTTCATCCAGACACTTATACATCCACTCATTCTTCAATATGTAAGACATATTTTAACTTTACAGAAACATACAGTCACTGGATGTTGTCATCAGTGATGTCATTTGAGTTGTCATCAGTGATGTCATCAGTGATGTCATTTGAGATGTCATCAGTGATGTCATTTGAGTTGTCATCAGTGATGTCATCAGTGATGTCACTGACCATGTCATGAATGATGTAATATGTGACATCATCAGCAGTGGATTGCGGGTGCTCGATATATAGTTAGCGCATCTAACTATATATGGAATTTCAATGGTTTTATGCGAGTAAAATAAGGTTTTGTAAATGCAAATCCCTAACTATATATGGCCTAAAACCAATGGTTTTTTCATTGAATATATATATATATATATATATATATATATATATATATATATATATATATATATATATATATATATATATATATATATATATATATATATATATATTGACGCTCACGGGGAATGACCAAAAAGCGGGAGGAACTCGCACACCACAACGGCTTTTCCCCATCAGCCTTTATTAGGTTCAGAACGCTGCTTTCACCGGTAAGTGGGCTGCTTCAACCGGACGCGTTTCGGGCATCTCCCTTCCTCGGCGGCATACAGTCCCTGAGACACCATGAAGCTCCGCCTCCATATGAAGCCATATCGCAAGCCAGGGATTGGCTGATCTGAATGATCGGATGCGTTGCTTTGTGGGAGGCGTAGTCCGTAGTTACATGATGCTCGAATGTACTGATTTCGAAGCTCTGGATGAGCCCCAGCGTGGGCAGCGTGATAATGTCCTTGTTGCAGTGTCCCACAAGTGAAGCCACTGGATGTAGCTTCGTGGCCTCCTTCTCTTGAGTGGTGCCTTCCCAGCGGCAGGACGGCCGCTAATTATTGACGCTCACGGGGAATGACCAAAAAGCGGGAGGAACTCGCACACCACAACGGCTTTTCCCCATCAGCCTTTATTAGGTTCAGAACGCTGCTTTCACCGGTAAGTGGGCTGCTTCAACCGGATGCGTTTCGGGCATCTCCCTTCCTCGGCGGCATACAGTCCCTGAGACACCATGAAGCTCCGCCTCCATATGAAGCCATATCGCAAGCCAGGGATTGGCTGATCTGAATGATCGGATGCGTTGCTTTGTGGGAGGCGTAGTCCGTAGTTACATGATGCTCGAATGTACTGATTTCGAAGCTCTGGATGAGCCCCAGCGTGGGCAGCGTGATAATGTCCTTGTTGCAGTGTCCCACAAGTGAAGCCACTGGATGTAGCTTCGTGGCCTCCTTCTCTTGAGTGGTGCCTTCCCAGCGGCAGGACGGCCGCTAATTATTGACGCTCACGGGGAATGACCAAAAAGCGGGAGGAACTCGCACACCACAACGGCTTTTCCCCATCAGCCTTTATTAGGTTCAGAACGCTGCTTTCACCGGTAAGTGGGCTGCTTCACCCGGACGCGTTTCGGGCATCTCCCTTCCTCGGCGGCATACAGTCCCTGAGACACCATGAAGCTCCGCCTCCATATGAAGCCATATCGCAAGCCAGGGATTGGCTGATCTGAATGATCGGATGCGTTGCTTTGTGGGAGGCGTAGTCCGTAGTTACATGATGCTCGAATGTACTGATTTCGAAGCTCTGGATGAGCCCCAGCGTGGGCAGCGTGATAATGTCCTTGTTGCAGTGTCCCACAAGTGAAGCCACTGGATGTAGCTTCGTGGCCTCCTTCTCTTGAGTGGTGCCTTCCCAGCGGCAGGACGGCCGCTAATTATTGACGCTCACGGGGAATGACCAAAAAGCGGGAGGAACTCGCACACCACAACGGCTTTTCCCCATCAGCCTTTATTAGGTTCAGAACGCTGCTTTCACCGGTAAGTGGGCTGCTTCAACCGGACGCGTTTCGGGCATCTCCCTTCCTCGGCGGCATACAGTCCCTGAGACACCATGAAGCTCCGCCTCCATATGAAGCCATATCGCAAGCCAGGGATTGGCTGATCTGAATGATCGGATGCGTTGCTTTGTGGGAGGCGTAGTCCGTAGTTACATGATGCTCGAATGTACTGATTTCGAAGCTCTGGATGAGCCCCAGCGTGGGCAGCGTGATAATGTCCTTGTTGCAGTGTCCCACAAGTGAAGCCACTGGATGTAGCTTCGTGGCCTCCTTCTCTTGAGTGGTGCCTTCCCAGCGGCAGGACGGCCGCTGCTGGGAAGGCACCACTCAAGAGAAGGAGGCCACGAAGCTACATCCAGTGGCTTCACTTGTGGGACACTGCAACAAGGACATTATCACGCTGCCCACGCTGGGGCTCATCCAGAGCTTCGAAATCAGTACATTCGAGCATCATGTAACTACGGACTACGCCTCCCACAAAGCAACGCATCCGATCATTCAGATCAGCCAATCCCTGGCTTGCGATATGGCTTCATATGGAGGCGGAGCTTCATGGTGTCTCAGGGACTGTATGCCGCCGAGGAAGGGAGATGCCCGAAACGCGTCCGGTTGAAGCAGCCCACTTACCGGTGAAAGCAGCGTTCTGAACCTAATAAAGGCTGATGGGGAAAAGCCGTTGTGGTGTGCGAGTTCCTCCCGCTTTTTGGTCATTCCCCGTGAGCGTCAATAATTAGCGGCCGTCCTGCCGCTGGGAAGGCACCACTCAAGAGAAGGAGGCCACGAAGCTACATCCAGTGGCTTCACTTGTGGGACACTGCAACAAGGACATTATCACGCTGCCCACGCTGGGGCTCATCCAGAGCTTCGAAATCAGTACATTCGAGCATCATGTAACTACGGACTACGCCTCCCACAAAGCAACGCATCCGATCATTCAGATCAGCCAATCCCTGGCTTGCGATATGGCTTCATATGGAGGCGGAGCTTCATGGTGTCTCAGGGACTGTATGCCGCCGAGGAAGGGAGATGCCCGAAACGCTTCCGGTTGAAGCAGCCCACTTACCGGTGAAAGCAGCGTTCTGAACCTAATAAAGGCTGATGGGGAAAAGCCGTTGTGGTGTGCGAGTTCCTCCCGCTTTTTGGTCATTGCCCGTGAGCGTCAATAATTAGCGGCCGTCCTGCCGCTGGGAAGGCACCACTCAAGAGAAGGAGGCCACGAAGCTACATCCAGTGGCTTCACTTGTGGGACACTGCAACAAGGACATTATCACGCTGCCCACGCTGGGGCTCATCCAGAGCTTCGAAATCAGTACATTCGAGCATCATGTAACTACGGACTACGCCTCCCACAAAGCAACGCATCCGATCATTCAGATCAGCCAATCCCTGGCTTGCGATATGGCTTCATATGGAGGCGGAGCTTCATGGTGTCTCAGGGACTGTATGCCGCCGAGGAAGGGAGATGCCCGAAACGCGTCCGGTTGAAGCAGCCCACTTACCGGTGAAAGCAGCGTTCTGAACCTAATAAAGGCTGATGGGGAAAAGCCGTTGTGGTGTGCGAGTTCCTCCCGCTTTTTGGTCATTCCCCGTGAGCGTCAATATATATATATATATATATATATTCACAGAAAAAATCAAAGGTTACAGGGACCTTATAGTTAGGCTGACATTTCACTCATACAAAACCAGTGAAGTTCATCAGTTATAGTTAGCTGGTATAACTATAAATCGCACCCGGCAATGCACTGCTTATGACCTCACATATTACGTTAGTCAGGAAATGGTCAGTGACATCACTGATGAATCACTGATGACATCTCTAATGACATCATCCACTGACAGTGAGTGTTTTATAAAAGGGTTGCAAATGTCAAATACACATGCCAAGGTGTGTCGGTGAATCAGTGGGTCAATGAGGTCCTGACTGTATGATTCAATGCCTGTTTAACTGTATAAGTGAATAATTAAGTGTCTCAAAGAATGTATGGGTGAGTTACTTGTGTGAACATCTGTATCTGTCAGTCAGTTGGTGTGTAAGTGGTTGCATAGGTGTGTGATTGGGTACGTGAGTTTTTCTATGGGTGAGTGGTTGACTGTCTTAGCTATGTGTATAGGTGTCTCAATGTCTGTGTGGGTGTATGAGGGAGTAACTGCCTGTATGGATGAGTGTGTGGTTCAGTGGCTCTATGGGTTAGTGAGTGTGCGTGTAAGTGGCTGTATGGGGGAGTGAGTGTGTGTATGGCTGTGTCAGTGAGTGAATGGATGTGTCATTAGTTTTGGGTGAGTAACTGCCTATGTGAAAGGAATTATAGGTGAGTATTGGAGTATATGAGTGACTGTATATGTGACTGAGTGATTGTAAGTGTGGCTGTATAGGTGAGTGTGTGATTGTGTCAGTGACTGTATAGATGAGTGAGTATGTGTTAATATCTTTATGAATAAATGAGTGGGTGTGTGTATAACTGTATAGGTGAGTAAATGGCTGTGTGATTGACTCTATAATTGAGTGAGTAGGTGTGTGAGTAGCTCTATGAGAGACTGACTGTGTGTGAGTTGCTGTATTGGTCTATGAGTGGATCTCTCAGTGCTGTATTAGTGAGTGAGTTGGTAAATGAGTGGCTGTATGGGTTGGCTGAGCTTATGTGTGTGCAGACCTATGAATCAGTGAGTAGGAGTGTAAGTACTGTTATGGGTGTGTCAATGGTTTTGAGTATACTAGTGTAGAAGTTGTAGTGGGTGTATAAAAGGTTATATTGGGGTGTGAATGGGTGCATCAGAGATTCTGTGGATGATGTAATCAGTGATGTCATCAGTGATGTCATTTGAGATGTCATCAGTGATGTAATATGTGAGGTCATAAGCAGTGCATTGCGGAGACACGAGTTATAGTTAGCTGAGCTAACTATAACTGTTGAATTTCTCTGGTTTTGTACGAGTGAAATGTCAGCCTAACTATAACGTCCCTTTAACCTTTATTGTTTTTTCGATGAACTTTCATGGTTTTTTAAATACGAATCCCTAACTATAACTGCATTCCTTATAGATCCTTGCATGGGCTGTATCCACAACAACAATCTGTGTTTTGACATGCATGAAATTGATAGAAATTATGGAGTGCAATTTACACATGAAGGCCACAGGATGTTTCTAAGTAATCTGAAACTCTGTCTCCGGTCTTATGCATAGCAGCCATATACACACAACCAACACAATCACTCTTGTCATAGCCACCCAAAGATTGTGACTTTTTTCCTAAAGGGTTTTTTTTCTTTGGTTTTGGGGATCTTTGCAATGACATCACGATTACCGTGGACACAAAAAAATCCATTCTGAACATTGCCCAACACATATTACTATATACATACTTCTTTCAAAGCATGTTTAAACTCATATTTTTGCACTACTTTTTTTGAAAACCATCTTTCATACCTAATATCTGTCTTCGCGGTTATTCGAAATGTCACAATGACGTCGTTAATCGAGATGTAAAGTGTAAAACATATATAGCTACACATATCACAATATTTTACACAGTAGGGGCTTCCGACAATATTCTCTAAAGCCAAGTTTTTCTAGAGAGTTTATATAAAAACCATCTCTAAAACCTATTTTCCGTTTTCACTGTGACTCCGGAGACTGCAATGACATCGGTAATCGTGATCCCCGGGGACACATTGTGAAAACGGAAAACAAAAGCAGACATTCAATGGCCACCAATGCATCCAAAAAGTAATATGTAAAGAAATCCATTACGAACATTGCCCTACACATATTACTACATACGTACTTCTTTCAAAGCATGTTTAAACTCATTTTTTGTATTAAGTTACTTTATAAACCATCTTTCAGGTCAATTCTCCATTTTTGCGGTTATTCAGGATGTTGCGACGATCGCGCCTTTTCCATAAAGTGAAAAACACATATATGCACACATATTACAGTATTCTACACACTAGGGGTTTATTACTGTACACTTCAAACTCATGTTTTTCTAGTGTATTTCTAGAACAACCATCTCCAATACCTAGTTTCCGTTTTTGCGGTGATGCCAGAGATCATGATGATATTGTTAATCGTGATCCCAGCGGTTATGTCGCAAAAGCAGAAAACAAAAGCAGGAATTCAATAGCCACCACCACATAAAAAAATAACTATAAAATTAATTTTCTCATCACAGTAGATAACTCACTATCTAAATAACGTTAGAAAGACATTTATCAATATTCTAGTAACTCTATAACAATGCATATCAATGTTTCATTGATTTTTTTATATTTTCACCAATATTTGCTGCGACGTTGATAGTCTGGATGTCCCCGCGATGGTACAAAGGAGGGGACAGTGCTGGCGGTTACAGCATTGCCACAAGTATCTCACATGATTAAAAAAATCAATTTTGGACACATAACTTATGTCACTAACAGACCCATTTCTCAACCATGGAGTCAGGGTATCTCCACCCTGACCTCTTATGTGGGCTTTCACACAGATTTTCAGCCCTGGGAACCATTCCCGATCGATAAAATGGCAGCTGCAACTTTCTGTACAGATTGCATCCAGCCAATCAGAGCATCCCGTCGGCGAGTGCATTCACGATTAAACCACCATGAAATATTCACAGCCAGAGATATCACTATAGTTTTAAACTTACATTCCTCAACAACTACTGAATGGTTTTGCACCAAATAGGCAAAAGGCACTTCCTTGAACCAACATCTACCGCTCTGCCATATTTGGTGTCAGTCCGTTCAGCGGTTCAGGCTGTAGGTGTGGCTAAAGGTTTGATAAAGCATGATTTTTTTTAACTATGCTTGCTTGATCAAATCTTCTCATAACTGTGTTATTAACAAAACAATGACTATTGGTGTGAAAATTATTAACATAGGTATTTAAAAAAAATGAATGTAAATATGTGGACAAAAGGCACAACACAGTATAATAGAAGCTGCAACTTTTAACATGCTGAAAGCATGGAAAATATCTAAAGTGTTTTTACATGTACTAAAATCATATGAGACTTGAAAATATGCCTTTAAAAACTTTTGTGTAGAAATATCAAATAGTAATCATAGAAACGCTTACAGAAAATGTTCCGTGAAATGTTTATCCTATCTTCATAACAAGAGAAAAACAAATAATATTAATAGCTTGATTATTGAAAAAGTTAGATTATACTTATGGATTTAATTAGAATAACAAATCTTTAATTCCTGTATCTTTATGTGTTTTCTTCTTTTCTTAAAATAGTACTGCATGTGTTTTATTCATATGAAAAACAATGATTTATGCTTTTTCTATGAAGGCCTCAAACCCTGCTAGAATAATTTTCCTTTCCCTAACATAGGCTATAGAAGAATGTATTTTGCCCTTCATTATTTCTAAAAGCTGATTTATTTGTTTAGCAGTGCTTAGCATATCACTAGGATTTCAATCCTACAGTTAGAGTATTACTTTCTATAAATAATTGTGTTAAATATGTTGCAAGCTGATGTGGAAGTGAGCTCGAGTACATGAAGTTATCATAATTTCTTTTCCTGCTTCCAAAGAGTGATGATAACATTAATTTTTATACAAAGAACTTGAACAAAGAAATCCGGAAGAACTGAGGAGAAGATGATCACCCCATAAGTTTGACCAATGAAATCTTGGGGAACTGTGAAATTGTACATTTAGAGGGGTTGGACCTATTAACATTTGGGGTATAATTATTACTGTGAGAACAAAAACTTGGCAGTAGCTTTTTCTATGAGAAGAGAGCCTTTGCTGTTGTATTCTAGATGCTACTCTGGCTGACTATTATCCTTGCAATTCTGAGTGAGACTATTCTGATTATCTTGCACTTCATCGGCTGGCGATTTTGCTCAAGCTATACCTTTTCAGACGAAGGGTTAGCTATTTCTGACTTTTGCGCGCTGTGCATTAGTATTCTTTGACCTAGGTTCATATGAAAATCTGATTTGCATACTAATATTGCAATGATTTATTCATTTGTCTCTTATTTCTCTCCTCTCATACTTGTTATTGAAATGTGATGTATTTGTCATGAACTGTGTTTCCTTTATTGTCAAATTACCTGTATTAACAGAATAATGAGGAATTTATATTTCCTATATACTTGTGTGCTGATCATTTATATTTTGAAATATTTAGATAAAAGTAACTTGATCAGAGTTTTTAATTATTTTTCATTTTTTTTAAAAATGTGTTTTTATTCGCAACATTGCATCGCATTACATGAAGAGTTTGTCATTATTAATGAATATTTACACATGTGTATATTGTGATTTACCCTTGCTGGACAAGCTATTCCTTCCTTATAGATCATCATGAGGGAAACAGCGTCCACCTCTTATTATCAAGTCCCCATTAGCTCTACCAAAGATCTATCAGAGGACCTGATATATCTAAGTGGTTATTGCATTTCTATGGGCCCAAACCTCTTGGTTATAGAAAAGTTTCTGATTATGATAAATTAGGGATAGAGTGAATGATTATAAAATTGATGCAGTTTCCGCTGGATCAGTTCCTATGGGAATAAACATTACAAACGTAACCTTATTTTGCACCCCAAATTCTCGGTCCGCACTGTAAGGATCACCCCCAAACTTTCCATAATAATAGTACCCACTGCTTCACTTTTTTGGGAACATTTGAGAACATTTCATATAGATCGGTCAAACAACGCCAAAGTTATAGCTAAGTAAAAAATGCTTTTCCTAAGGAAACTAGGTCATAACTATAACTATAACTACCCACTGGTGCCCGCCAGTAGGTAATATATAGTGTGTATATCTATGATTTATGTCTGCATAATACTTAGTGGGTGCAATATAAATGTGTGGTTAAGTGCAACTGTCCAGTGCGACCTTCTTTTTCATGTGGGTTGTGACCGCATCGCAGAGTTTTTTGCAAACAAGATGGCGAACATCTACACCTCCTTCCCTCAGCAGGCTGGCAACTGCCCTAAGCACTTGGAAACCATCAAGGCCAATGGGCAACAGCGACTAACCACCTTTTTCACCCCTCCGACTGAGGAACTGTTCCGCATTTGCGGGTCGATAAAATCTGGCTCTCCAAGAGACCCTACTACTCCGAGTCGGCTGAAGGGCAGTTTGCAAGTACTTGAACCTTATTTCCGCCATCTACTAGATGCCTCCTTTAAGTCCCAGACTGTTCCCAATGCTTGGAAACAAGCAGTTGTACTTCCTCTGCAGAAAAAAGCTAATGTCAGCTTCGAAAAACTTGACAATCTTCGCCCAATCTCTCTCCTGCCCTACATGGCTAACGTGGCAGAAAAAATAGCTAACCTACAACTTATGCATTTTGTGGAGGAGGCATCCCTACTCCATGACTCCCAATTTGGCTTCCGCCCCCGTCATTCGACAGAGTCAGCGCTACTCATGGCGGTCGAAACACTTCGACAGGGTGTGGATGAGGGCCAAACCATGGCTCTGATCCTACTGGATCTAAGCGCGGCATTCAACACTGTAGCACATTCCACCTTGCTACAGTGTCTGAATGAAGGAGGGGTTTCAGGAGAAGCACTTGGTTGGATTAGATCCTTCCTGTCAGACAGGTGTTTTCAGGTTCACTTGGGTGACTGTTACTCAAAAGAGATTGGGCTGGGCCAGGGCGTGCCTCAGGGCTCGTCCCTGAGCCCAACCCTATTTAATCTCTATGTCTCACCTCTGGCAGCCATTGTGGCAGGATACGGTCTACGCCTGGTGTCCTATGCCGACGACACGCAGCTGGTCATCTCCCTCTCGCATGCGCCCGACCTTGCAGCGGACATCTTCAAGGATTGCATGCAAGACCTGGCAACCTGGATGTCCGCAAACTGTTTGAAGTTGAACGGTAGCAAGACCGAGGTAATTGTGGTGGGGGGAGGGCCGTCTGCTTGGTCGTCGGCATGGTGGCCGCCCTGCCTGGGAGAAGTCCCTGTCCCATGCCGGGAGGCCAGGAACCTCGGAGTGTGGCTGGATACGGATCTTGCCTTTGGCCCCCAGATTACCCGGGTGACAGGGGTGTGCTTCGGTGTTCTGAGAACCTTAAGGAAAGTATTAGATCTCCTCCCTATCGCTGCTCGAAGGACGCTGGTGCACGCCCTGGTCACCTCGCGATTAGATTATGGGAACTTGTTATATCTGGAGGCCACGGGCAAGGTCTTGGGCCGCCTCCAAGTGCTCCAAAACGCCGCGGCGCGTCTTGTGCTTAGGCTCCCCAAGAGGTCACCCTCTAAACCAGCACTCCAGGCTCTCCACTGGCTCCCTGTGGGGAAGAGGGTGGAGTATAAAGCCCTTTCCACATGCCACCGCATTCTGAGCGGCAAAGCTCCTGCTCCGCTCCAGAGTCTGGTGACCTGCTATGAGCCCACACGCAATCTTCGGTCCTCTCGGACTGGGCTGCTGAAGGTTCCTAAAGTAAGGAGGGCGCGCATGGGAGGGAGATCTTTCAGATACCTCGCTCCCAGGTGCTGGAATGCGCTACCCTTAGAATTACGCTTGGAATCGTCTGAGATTCTGTTCAGGAAAAAACTTAAAACCCACTTATACAACAGGTAGCCTTTTAAGGGCAGGGGGGGCGGCCACTCCACTTATCATAGCGCGGGGACACGCCGGTGGCGTAACCAGGCGCTCTACAAATGTCCAATAACAATAATAATAATAATGTCAGATTTAGCCCCACGACCTGTGAAGAAAATACTGAGCAACTGCCTTTTATGTTTATAAATTTACGAGCAATACTCTTAATTCTGAATCAGTATTCTCTTCGTGCTCATATTAGTACCCATTTTTCCTCATTCCCTTGCTTCAAAAAAGATTTGAATCTAGATTGTTTATAGGTTTAGGCATTTGGTTTTCTGTTACAAAGTCTTTCCACTCTTCAATTTGTGGTGTGTGCATTGAACTTAACCACATTTCCTTCAGAGTGGCTTAAAAAACAGTAGATCAAAATTTGTGGCTTCTCTTCTTTGTTTTCGTCTCTTCTGTTTCGAAAACTAGTAAACGTAGTGCAAGCAGAGGCTCCCCTATAAAGAGCAGAATCATTATAATCTCCTTTTGACAACTGATTACAGCTTCTTGTCTCTTTAGTCTCTCATTATGAGTTCCTCTGGACTCACTTGCTGTGTGGACCCTTCTTTGTTGTTTGCTGCCTTTGTCTTCCGCAGAACTTCTGCCCTGCTGTTTCCGCTCTCCCCCCGCTGCCGCACCCCTGACACAGCGAGTGCAGCCGCAGAGCGGGGGAGAGCGCGAGGGGACTAGGAACTACACTGACCATCAGCCCCAGCGGCCGGAAGTAGCATCCCGCCGCACAGCGCCAGGAGGCATTAAAATCAGAGCCTCATTTGCGGCAGAGCGGGGACTCCTCTGGACTCACTTGCTGTGTGGACCCTTCTTTGTTGTTTGCTGCCTTTGTCTTCCGCAGCCCTTCTGCCCTGCTGTTTCCGCTCTCCCCCGTCACTGCACCCCTGACACCGTGAGTGCAGCTGAAGAGCGGGGGAGAGCGCGAAGGGACTAGGAACTACACTGACCATCAGCCCCAGCGGCCGGAAGTAGCATCCCGCCGCACGGCGCCAGGAGGCATTAAAATAGGAGCCTCATTTCCCGCCTCGCGGGAGCGCGCAGGGCGGCGCCGGGCTAAGCCCGGGAAAGGGCGGGCCCTCTGAGGCCCTCAGAGACCGTAAGAGACTGGGCTGGGCCCTCTACCTTTCACTGACTGATCTGTGGTAAAGTAGTTTTGTCCTCATATGTAGCAAGCTGCGGAATCTATAATTATTCAGCAACATTGTTTATTAAGTTGTAGCTTGCGCAGTTGTTAGACCACAGTGTTTTAATTATTTGAGTTGTTTGTGTTAGTTTAGAATTGGTTTTACCAGCAAACTATGACATCGTCTCCCATAAAAGACAGGTACCCTTCAATAGGAGGAGTTACCCAGCGTACGCTGGATGATTTCTTATTCAGGGTTAACACTGGAACAGACAAGGAACTCGCTCTGTCTGAGCGACGGGCGGAGAGACGCCGTTCCATCGAATGCATTAAAAACAAGAGATCATCCATAGGTTCCCAAAGCTAACGATTTCCCCAATCCGTAGTATTTCCCCTGTAATTGGGGATAGTGAGGCATACCTAAATATCAGTATCCCACTACTTTTGCAAGAAAATACTCCCCCACTAGTTGAAGTCAATGATTTGATCATAAATGATTCATCTTTGAATTGTAGTTTGATTCCAGACGCAGAAGCCCTGCCCGACACTTTGCCAACGCGAGTGGACTTACCTAACATAGTAAAGGGAGCACCAAAAATCCACAGAGCCCAAGGTCCACCACCCAAAAGAAGGAAAAAGAGGGGGGATTCTCTATATAAAAATAAGGCTATTGGAAAAAATGGGGGGCCCTCCGACAAACCTTCCCCCAATGCACCTACACCAATCCTGATGGTCAATTCAACACCCACCCCGTTAAATGACCCATCTAGCACAAATTTATTGGGCAGTATAGAGCAATTATTAAGATCGTTCATGCTGCCATTAGTTGAGAGATTGAAGGGATTAGCCAGTCAAATTGAGAAGCTAGAAAGGGAGTTAGGGGAAATCAAAGTAGAAATTAAAGATCCTTCTAAACCTGAATTAGAGGACCATCCCTCCACACCACCTTTAAATACCACTGCTCAGAATGGTATAAAAACCATGACCTTGCCTAAACCAAAACCCCGCAAAATATTACCCATTAACACTGCAGCGATAATTGGAAAAATAACGCCAAGAAGATACAGGAAGGAGTATTCTCAGATAAATCAGGAAATGGCCTGCTAACACATCCGGCCAGAAATGCCCCCAAACCCACTGATCAAGAAAAACCTGTTAAGACATTCCCAGTTAAGAAGCTCAGAGTAGAGCTGCCCCCGGAAGCGGCGCCATATGTTGCAGTCCTGACCAGGGTGCCAGCACTAGTGGATGGATGTGGAGAAGACCAACGTAGGCTAAAAAGTAAAGTTATACACTGGCTGAGGCAGAATTGCCCACTCCCACCACAGATAAATGGGGCAATACTTAATGTCAGACGTCTGGCTTGGTTGGGGAAAAGAACCAAGGATTTGTCGGGTGACATTGTCATCATAAATTTCCAAGATGATAGAGTTGTAAGGTACATTGTAAATGGGTTTCCACAAAATGTAGGTAACACTATCACTATACGTGATCTAACTTACTTCTACCCAAGAGGAATAGTCGCCCGATACCCAACCTCAGGCCGTTGGGTTACCAACAGAACAATTATGTAACCCCCTCTTTCTGCCACCAGAACCTGGGTTTTGGGCATTCTACTCAGAGGCAGGATGGCTATTTTAGACCCATCTCTCACCATCAGCAGAACAACCATGCAACCCCCTCACTCTGCCCCCGGAATCTTGGCTTTGGGCTCCCCACCCAGAGGCAGGATGATTATCTTAGACCTTTTTAGCACCATCAAGGTGATTACCACTGGCCCACTTCTAACCACTTTGCAGCATTAGCGGGCATGGAGGGTGTAGACTAACTCTGTCTAGGAGATATGGCAGATAATGATGTCGCTGAAAAGGGCCCCTGCACAACTGTTAAGTCAACCACAACTTGTAATGTGTATGTTTCCCCCCAAAGCATACTTGTCCCCAAAAATCAGTGCCTGTTTGTGTGACCATAGACAAGGGGCAACCAGTTTATGCACAAGTCACAGGCAGGGGAGACATAAGGGGGAAGGTGGCCAATGAGGCAGTTAGAATTGTGTCTTGGAACATCGCTGGTTTGGCCGCCAAAATTAATAACAAAGAATGGTGCCAGTATATACACAAATTCCCCATAATCTGCTTACAGGAAACTTGGGCAGTTGATAACCACTCATTACATTTACAAGGGTATAAATGTTTCTCTGTTCCAGCAAGGAAATCTAGATCAGGCAGCGCTATGGGTGGGCTATCAGTATATGTGGACCTGAATCTCCCTGGTACATGGTCATCTACAAATTGTAATTCTCACGACATCCAAGAGGTGCGGCTCAAGGGTAAAGGACTTAACTTGACAATACTAAATGTGTATAATAACATGGCGGGTGGGGGATGTAATGTACTGATACGGGAGCTGGAGCATAGACTGCGCCAAGTCCCTACCTGCAAAGCTAAAATTTGCGCCCTAAATAGACTAATCGTGGGGGATTTTAACTGTCACCTCTGCCCAGCCCTTCTCCCAATAGACGTGACATGGTCGCGATGCCCAGAGGACAATGGAGCCCACTTTGAGCACACCGCAGAAAGCGATGCCTTAACAAAATTTCTATTGAACCAGGATCTGGTTCACACCCTGGACATGGTGCATATGTCAAAGGACGAGACCGTGCCGCCTACCTTCAAGGGTAGAGGATGCTCCTCGTATATTGACTACATTATTGCCTCAAGGGCCTTTATAAACAGAATCTCTAGGGTTGGCATAGAATGGAACCCGTTTAGCGATCATAACCCTTTGGTGTTAGACATACTATACCATCCCGCCCCAATCCGGGAAAAGCTTGTAGCGGTATCTGAGAGGGTTATTGACCAGGGCAGACGCCTAAGGTGGTCTAAGATCGATGGGGAAAGGTTTTATGAATCACTTATGGAGAAGGTGAAAAAAGCCATTGAGGCGTGTTTAGATGAGACAATTGAAGGGCGGCAGCTACTCATAGCATTTGAACATATTGCGCATTTGGTAGATGGGATGTTAAAGATTAGCGCCCCGCCAAAAGAGACTGGTAGTCAGCCGCGATGGTTCGACCAAGACTGCTCTAAAGCCCTGAGGGAGCTCCAAGCTAGTATCAAAGTAAAGCTTAGGGACGTCATTAGGGTTGCGTCCTGCAGGAAAAGATACAAAAGTGAGTTGAGCAGGAGGAAAAAGGCATTACAAGCAGAAGGTTGGACGGACCTTAGAGAAGCAGAGTAAAAGAGGGACATAACTGAATTTTGGAAAATAATCAATAGACCCACATTCCAGGATGACATGGCCCCTAAATTAGGAACAAACATCACGCGTGACACATGGATTACTCACTATAGGGGTCTATATAATCATGAAATAGACACACAGTATGAAAAAGGGAATACAGACCAAGGTCAGCTCGTAGTCTTTTCCTTAAAGGAAATCAAGGTCTGGATCGAGGGGCTATCAAAAAATAAAGCACCTGGCCCGGACGGAATCCCGCCTGATCTGTTCCTTAGTTCAGTGGAATTATGGGCCCCTATAATGACGGGAGTCATTAATACTGCAATCCGCTGTGGCTTACCGCCCTCCTGGTCTACTGCCACCATCGTCCCTATTTTCAAAAAGGGTAATAGGGACGACCCACAATGCTATCGCCCCATTTCCCTGATTGATGTATCCGCCAAAATCCTGGGAAGGGGGATATTAAACCGGTTGTCTGAGTGGACAGAAGCAAATAACATCATCTCAGACGCACAGTATGGTTTCAGGATGGGTCGTTCTACGAGCGACCAATGCTTGAACCTCTACATGATAGCAGCCAAATACACTATGGCCAGTGATGAATCCCTTTATATGGGGTTCATGGATCTGGCAGCCGCCTTTGATCATGTTAACAGAGGTAAGCTCTGGAACATGATGACCAGTATGGGGATAGAGGTTGGCCTCATTAATATATTAAGGGAATTGCATAGTAATACCTCAGCGCAAGTCAGGTATAACACTGAGGATGGATGCACTGACTCCTTCCAATGTAAAAGTGGGGTCCGTCAAGGCTGCATCCTGGCGCCTTTTTTATTCTCCCTTTATATTAATAATCTTGAACAGCACCTCTTACAGTTGGGATCTGACTGTCCACGAGTAGGGTCGCGTCATGTTCCTGTGTTACTTTACGCAGATGACGCGGTCCTCCTCGGGCGCACACCAAAGAGTTTACAGATTTTAATTGATGGCTTTGTTTCTCGTATGGGTTCATTAGACCTTTCTGTTAATTTGGGCAAATCTTATGTTTTATCTGCTGGTAAAAAACCCTCCAACAAATGTACCTTCACAATAGGGAGTCATAAGATAGAGAAGGTTAAGTCATTCTCATATCTAGGCTTACTGTTTGATGGGTTATTAAAATTTAACGCCCTGATAGAGGGTAGTTGCCGTAAAATGAATGCCGCCAATGGGGCAATAGCTGGTTATGGCCGAAGGCTGGGGAGGTGGTGCCCGAACAGGTGATGGTCCTATACAACTCAATATGTTGCTCTAAAGTTACTTATGGGGCAGAGGTGTGGGGCTTTGCAAACATTTGCCAACTGCAGCGGGAGGAGAATAAACATCTACGGTCTGTCCTGAAAGCCCCACACAGCTTATCAGCCGCAATAGCACACAGGGAGTTAGGGATCCCCTACCTTGAAGATTCGATAAAGGTTAGGCCAATTTTAGCCTGGCTCAAAATCTGGATAAACCCAGAGGCGAGCCTAAGCAGGGAAATATTGAAGGACTGCTTGGGCAGAGAAAAATGGTCGTGAATCCCGTGGCTCAGTTATGTAAAATCTGTACTGGTAACTCTGGGCCTAGGGAATCTTTCTATCGATCCGACAGCGATCATCCCCCAGCAGAAGACAATTGTTAAAAAAGTGTTTTTTGCACACAAAGCCGCACAGATAACAGAACACGAAAGGGCTAAAATCACGGTGTGCGCATATAACCTTGTCAAGACTACTGAAGGAATGGAACCTTACCTATATTTGCTACACAATGCACAGGAAAGGTTTTTAATGACCCGTTTTAGGCTCCATTTTTGTACCATATTTATTGGGATCATCATTAGGGTATTCACTTACTATTGAGCAGAAGGGAGCCTGCAGCTACAACAATAGGTCTTCGCAGGATTCCCTTCATTTTGTATTGATATGTCCATTTTATTCTGAACCCAGGCGTAGATTCTTGGTAGATATTTTGAAAAAATCAAATATAAAATGTGCTAAAGAGGCTATGATTTTTTTACAACAGGCGTCGGACCCCCTTACATTGTGCTGCATTATTAATTTTATTAAAGTAGCTGTCCGACTAAGAGCAACTAGAGGGGGGGGGATTGTGAGAATTGTGAGAACTGTGAGAACACTGTGATTGTTTTTAATGGATCTTAATGTTTTATTCATTTCACTGGGACGCCTGGTGAAAGTACAAAGAAGACTAACAGATCTCGCAGCACTGTTTTTTAAAGGGGTTTCCAGCATGCCACCACGCTCAACCAAGCCGGGCAAGGAGCAGAAGAACGCGGTACCCAAGGAAAAGGACGAATCTAAGGTTTCCGTAGCCCCCGTCACAATGCAGCGATCGTCTAGTGTCAGCGCTGAAATGAGGATTCAACCAAAGAAAGCGAGAGAGCAACGGAGCAATAATGGCGCCCACCCCTCCCCCCCAGGAAATGTACGAGATGCCTCAGCGCTGAAAACCCTCCAGAATAAAGGGAAAAAGAAAGAGACTGTCTTACGACAACCTACCATTCGGAAGCCTTTGCGAACAAAGCCCCAGAGCCGTCGGATGCAGCGGGTGCCAGCGCAAGTAGAGGAGAAGGAGATTACAGCGCCGTCCTCGACGTCCTCGAGGACGCTGCAGCGCTGGTAACCAGGAAACCGCTGGAGCAGGAGCAGGCAGACACGGCCGATGCTCCACCGGAGAGAGAATCCGCGAGGCAAATCTCAGTGACGGAAGGCGCAGACGGTGCCCCATCCAGAGGCATTGGGTTAGCCCAGGCAGAGACCGCTTGGAATTACAACACCCCCAATGATGGGGACAAGGGTGAGTCAGGGACCCGCTTGCTGGGAGGGGGCCCATCTGCTGTAGGTAAAGATGTTAGCACCTAGACAAGTGATCCAGTTCTGGCATACCAGAATAACATTAGTGACTTTAACCAAGCGAGGCCTCAGGAGAGTAGGGTCTCTGAGAGGCTGGCTCATCGGATCGCTTTTTCTCAGAGAATGAGGATTCAGAGTCTCTTATGTCAAGCGAGCTTAGCTCTGAGGTGGATACTGACTCCGGGAGGAGCTCTAATGCCCAGAAAAGTACCCAGAAAAACCTAGGTCCAGGAGGAGATCCAAATCATCAGTAAGTCTGTTAGACCCTACCAAAAAACTGACTTGGGACTACTCCGCTACATCTCAGATTTACCAGGATCATGGCAGTACACCAATGCAAACCGGGGAACAGTCCTCCCTCACCCCCAGCCCCAACCTGCCTCACTAGACTTACTATTTAGCACCCTGAAACAAATGCAACGCGAGGCAATGGTGGAGAGTCGAAGGGCCAGGCAGGGGACAAAGAAGATTCAAAATTCACTGAGGAAGATGAATAAACTTTACGAGGAGGTCGGAGAGCGGATCTCGCAAGTCGAAGAAAGGACTGGAAAGCTCGAGGACGATTTTAATAGCTTTCAAACCTTTAAGCAGGAGCAACAGAAGATGGCAGAGGATATACAGTGGAAGCTTGAGGACTATGAAAATCGACAGCGCCGCAATAACATTAGACTGCTGGGTGTGGCGGAGGGGCTCGAAGGGCAGGACGCAAGACTGTTTGTCGTGAATCTACTAAAGGGGGCCTCTCCTGAGTCATCCGCCTGGCAGTGGGAAACTGAAATACAAAGGGCACATTGCTTCCCGCTGACAATAAGAAAAGGGCAGAATGCAAGGCAAGATGGCAGGCCCAGGGCAATCTTGGTGTATGTAGGCAACTACTTGCTGAGACAGGAAATCATAGAAAAAGCAAAACCTGAAGCCAAGCGCTCATTCAACAATGTTGAATTCAGGGGAGGAGCTTAGCGCGCATCCAAGATGGTCGCGTGAGCAAAGAGCTCCCGAGACCCTCGCCGCCTCCTACATATATCCTGTCACGGATCCTGAAATGAACGACGGGTTATTGCGGACATAACCCTGCTGATCTAAATGCTCTTTTCAAAAATCGAATTGGATGCCGAGAACCAGAATTACTCTGTTCTGAAGCCTGAAGGCCTACATCGAGGGACAGCCCAGGACTCGAGCCTCCGATATACCCAGGGGGCAGTTGAACAACAACGGCTTGTGGAAGGCGACTGGTACCCCTGGTGTACTTTCGGTTTCGTTTTCTCGGCTCTTGTCTACCGAAAGACGGCTGCCCTTTGTTCTTGTCGGCCCATGGTCCAACCTGATTGCCCGCTCCTACAGGGCGCCCTGTATTTTTGACTTTTTACAGCTTTGTCCGTGAGGAGCCATTCATACCAGGTCCCAAAAGCCCCTTTGGGGCGCACAACTCAACATGGCGAGCAAGCCTGACAGCGAAAGACGGACGGTCAAGGTCACGTCCCGAGGAGGCGCCACCCAATCCAACAACATGGACCGATACACTCACCCTAAAGGTTCCCCCAGCGGTACTGGTAAAACACCGGAGGACCCAGGGGCGTAACACAAGCCCCCGCATCCCCCGTATTGCGGGGGGGCCACGTGCTCCATGGGGCCCCCCGGCCGGCCCCTCACTGTAATGATGCACATTGATTTACATTCATTATTGATTTTAATTATGGACGGTCCGCCAAAATAGTGCACTGTGCGGGCCCCGGCCGGGGCCCCTGCAAGTCTTAGAAATGGTGCGCGGGCCCCGGCCGGGTCCCCAGTGGAGTCTTAAAATGGTGCGGGCCGGGGCCCATGATGAGTGAGGCAGTTGCAGTCAGACTATAGTGCACTCTTTATTATATTATCATTCTGGGCCCCGGGCGGGTGACCCGGGCCCTGAGGCTCTTGACTGGTGGTGCGGGGGCCCCGACGGGGCCCCTAAAATTGTTACAAGGTCAGGTGATTGGTGCGGGGCCCCGGCCGGGGCCCGTGAGGATGGTAGCACTGACTTCAGGAATGGTGCGGGGCCCCGGCCGGCGCCCGTGAGGCAGAGGCTGGCACTGTAGCTAGCAGCTCAGCTGCAGGAATGGATTCGGGGCCCCGGCCGGGGCCCGTGAGGCAGAGGCTGGCAGCAGTTTAGCTGCAGGAATGGTGCGGGGCCCCGGGCGGGGTGCTGAGGCTTTTGGGCAGGCTCTAAATCAATGGCGGCGGGACAGGGTGGGTGTGCGCAGGCGCGGCGCGCACTTCTGTTGTTCACTCCTCAAACTGCTCCTGACTTTCACTTTCCACCTTCCTGGATGCGTATATGCGCGCCGGCGGGGGCGGGAGCAGGGGGGCTGGCTGGTGGGCCACTCATTACATTTGTCGGGGGACAGCAGGGACAACACATGCGCATTGCGCAATGAGCTCATGATCACCCAAACGCAATAAAAAATGCACGTAAGGTATGGCAGCATCAGGGGCACGCAGCAGAGCAGAGCAGAGAAGACAAAGAAAGCCACGCACGCTCAGGTCAGGACTGTCTGAAGTCCATCACCGGCGGGGCCTTTATTTGCAATAATTTTAATTGCCTGCCCCCCTCGCCCCTACCTGGCTAGCGCTGCTCCCCCCTCAGCTCAGCTGCCCTGCCTGCCTTCTGCCCATCCGCTCGCCTCGCGACGCCAGGCCCAGCAGCAGCAGGCCCCCAGCCAGCCAGCCCTCAGGTCAGGTGAGTGCCTCTCGTGACGAGTCATGACATGCAGGGAGACGGTGACCTAGCCTGGTGTTGTAGAACGTTAGTGTGCAAGGCAAGCCTAGGCGCAGAAACGGCTGCCTATGACGTGAGTGAAACTGTGTGTGGGGTAGAGTGGCAATAGTTTTTGTGAGGAAATCTGCTTTTCTTTGTTACAGTTCATCAGTATACCTCACTCTTTTGACTGCTATCAATTCTGACCTACATCTTTTTCTTAATGACTTTAGAAGTGCCAGTAAATCCGATCCTTCTTTCTTCATTTAATTTGCATGAATATCTACGAAGCTATCTCAACAAGCACCTCCACCTATCTGGCTGACAAAAACACAATTTCTGATGGCTCTCGGCATACCCACATTCAAGACACTATCAGCACGATTGGACTGAAGTCTGAAAAGCACCAGAAAGTAGACATACAAGGCAGGCCTTTTCCAACGATGCACCCAAGAGATGGAAAGATAACCCCATATCCATAAGGCCTGCCCCAACTCTACTCTAGTTCACAAAAGAGATGAAGACACACCAGTGTAAAGCGCACCACACCATAATGCATGATCAGTATACTTTCCCTCACATAGCACAGCTACCACCTTCCTTTCACCAACATGCATATGAATGCGGTTTGTTTCTCAATGATCAAAAGTCATTGGTGAGAAACAGTCAAATTTTTAATTTTTTTATTTGAAATGGGTGAACCCATTTGTAACGATGGCTAACGTTACAATGATGTTGGAGGTAAACTGGGTATACTTTGCTCATATGCTCCATAGCCCATCTCCGAGTTTGACCTATGTAGTAATCTGAGGGGTAGACTCAGTTGGTGAAGCAGGTGTAGTGGCTCTGGGTCAAGACGCCTTAGAGGTCCACAGATTACTGATTATCAGTGTATTTTATAATTGAACCAGCAGCCAAGGACCCCATTTCCTCCTTATACTAGGTCCCATGGCACTGTGCTACGCTACCGATTGTATTGTATTGCAACGCTCCCTACCCTATGTTGAGCACTGAAGTGCTTTCCTACATGGGTTGCATGCTACGCAGTGTAGGGCATGTGTTTGGAAAGGTACTGCGCTTAAGTTTCAAGGTTTTGTCTGGATCAAACCAAGGCCATTAGGGGTTTTTAGTATTCGTGGTAAAAACGGGGATAATGCAGGTAATAAAACGCCTGTATTTATGCACTGTAGTATGTCATATATTTTCTGTTGGTTTACCTTTTGAGGGGCCATAGACTGGGACTCAAGAGAACATGAGGCTATCACCATTCCTGTAATCTGTCTTGTACCAAAAAGGGTGTTTACTGACATTAAGATGTCTGCTCTGCCTGTACCCGACTGTGGCTGTGGGCGACCATCTCTGGGTGTTAAGGACAACGAGAGTTACTGTGAGGACTCTCCTTCAGTGCGAGGCCTTCAGCCCTTACTGGTTTGGGGCGTTTGCGGCAGAGAGAGAGAGAGTGAACTCTGAAGGCCGTCCTCTGTAGGATGAAAACCCTAGAGGACGGGTCAGCAGCGGATTACTACGTCTGATTCTGTAGACCTTGATAATAGATTCCAATGCTTACTCCGCCTTTTATCTTTCCACTGTGGGCAAAATTGGTACCCTTTTGAAATGGGTAATAACAGCCATTGCTCAACAGCTAGGACAGACAGACTGTTCACTTTATAGCGTTTAAGCAAAAAGCTAGACCATGTGCAGATTAGGTGAAATTGGGCAGAAGAAACCACATATCCTGTGTTTACTGGGACGGAGAGTGGTCTGCTCAATTCAGACACTCTGTTCATCACCACCCCCTTTTGTAAATCGATTTTGGCCACTATAGGTGTGGCAGGGTATACTCAGACATGAGTCCCTTTCTCACTGCTCCATCAGGATTCAAGCAAGCCGGGCCGAAGAGGCTGAAATGCCAGAAACCGGTCCCCGGTAGCTTGTCTCCTTTCTGGTAAAGAATTGGCTTGGTAGTTTAGTCTGCCCTGTTCCCATGATGCACTGGGCCAGGGACAGACTGATTTGCATATAGCCAGGTTCTGAGCTGGGATGGGGCAGTGAGATAAATAACGGTGATGGATCAAGCCCTGATCTTTGGACTGGGTAAGAGTGGTCTGCTCAATTCAGACACTCTGTTCATCACCACCCCCTTTTGTAAATCGATACTGGGACGGAGTCATCACCTGCCTTCAAGCCACTCTGTCCAGCGTAGCCCTTCAGGTGTCACAGTGTAGCGCCTGTGTCCCAACTCTGAGCTCTGTGATAGCGAATGAGATCCATTATTTATATGTTGTTCATCATGGTACCTGTATGGCGCCCAATCTTCCTTTAACATGGCATCTCAGCACCTTTCAGTAACGAGGCCTTTCCATGCGTTTTCACGGTAGTCGGTTGCTAAATCTGTTTGTTGAAGATGAGCGTTCAGTATGGTGAGTTTTCACCATGATAGCTCGTTGTACCCTGTGACGGATGCCTGTTCTACTTGGAGATAGATAAATGCTCCAGTGTTTAATGAGGTGTTAGGTTTTTTTGTGTGTGTGTTTGTACCGAATTGTTTACGCGGGTCCTTAGTTAGCAAAGGTGCCCACTGCCCACAAATATATCTTGGTATAAGTAGCTGAGGGAAGCCAGTGCTGCAGGATGGCTTCATAGATACTTGAATAGTCGGCCTGTGTAGGGCACATGTTTATATAGCACTAGCACATAACGCAAATTAAACTGCCTCTGAGCATTGGAGTGCACGAGTGAGTGAGGCCTAGGACAGCTGTGGTGTAAGTGTGTGCGAGACTCAAAGAGGTGCAACCCATCAGCCATACCGAGAGGTTATTGCAGCGAGTCAGTGAGGCAGAGGCATGGGGGGAACACTCATTATGATCACGTCTGCCGAGGATCGTGTAAACAAACCTCTGTGCACTTATTTTGACGTGCGCTCAAATACAAGACACTCTTTGTGTTTAAGGAGCGAGATTTATTTGTATTTTTTTAACATCTCTGTAAGAGGGTGACATTTCACATGCCATGCACATTCTATTGGATGGGGGCACAGCTCATTTGTACGGCCATAAACACCCGTAAAAAAGCCCTGCGCACCCTTCTTGTGGTCCTCCGTGACTCCCATGTGAGATGCATATTAGTGATAAAAAATTGGTGGGCGGTGGTAGGTGGTGGGCCGGGCCGCTGGCGGGGGGCCCCCTCATTGTGTTTTGCAGGGGGGCCCCCTCAAGTTTCGTTACACCACAGGGAGGACCTTGGAGGTGGCACCCCAGAAGCAGAAGAGTTGACACTGCGGGACATCATGGGCGCCATTGCGAGCATGAAAACTTCCATGGGCCAGCAATATGAGACACTGGCCTCCAAGATCGATACAGTGGCAATTGATGTTAATTTGATTAGGACGGACTTGGCTAAAACCAATGAACGGGTCAAGTCGTTGGACATCAAGACTGCCAGTCTTACAACCGACGTGCCTGATCTCCAGACTGAGGTCCGGAACTTGAGAACCTCGAACGATCAATTCGCCCGCCGACTTGATTACTTTGAAAGCCGTGTGAGGCGCAACAACGTACGCATTATCGGAGTTCCGGAGAAGTCTGCTGAACAAACGACAGATCTTCTTGTGGAAGATCTGATATTAAATCATCTCGCCCCCAAGGACCTTAGCAACTTCTTTGCAGTGGAGCGTGCCCACAGGGTTCCAGGCGGAAGACACAAACCAGGCGCCCCACCGAGGCCCATAATTGCCAGAATCTTTAATTTCAGAGACAGGGATGCCATCCTGCAGGCCTCGAGAACTAACGGCCCCATGAAATTTGAGAACGCGTCTATCAGTTTTTACCCGGACTTCACCCAAACAGTACAGAAGCAGAGAATGGGATTCACCGGAGTGAAACGGAGACTGAGAGACTTGGGCTTGAAGTACGCCATGCTCTTCCCTGCCCGGCTACGGGTTGAACACAACGAACGTGTGCTCTTTTTTGATCGGCCTGAGGTAATTAGTGACTGGCTGGACACTTTATCGACGCATCGAGGTCACACGGAACAATCCGGTGGTGCGGATGGTGGCCCGATGGAACAGGAGGAGTAAGCGGGATCGGCGTGTGTAATTCATGGACTTTGCAGCAGTGGTTCGTTGAAATTTTGGGTTAATGTAAATATGATTATACACCCAGAGGCGGAGGGGTGACTGGTACTCTTCCTCCTCCCGGGGTGTTCATCTTTCTTCTTGTAGATTAGATTCGGGGTAGGGCGACAGGCACACTGCAGTTGGGGTGGTTTTTTGGATTAACTCAGGGGTGCAGGGAGGGGGGATGTGGGCTCTGGGGGTTTTTGGGGGGGTGGGGGGGATTCTTCTTTCTTCTTTTTGTTTTGCTACAGAGGCTAAATATCATTGTACAATTTGACTTTTGTGTCCTTCTCGCTGTTTAGGGGATTCCGCCAGCGTTCTGGGGATGGGGGGTAGGGGGTTGAGAGTATTAAGTTGGAATGTCAATGGCTTGGGAAACAGGATAAAGCGAGGTATAGTACTGCAGTACTTGAAACGCCTTTCCCCCGATGTTGTGTTATTACAGGAAACGCACCTAGTGGGGAACACATGTCACGCAATGAATAGGCGTGGTTATCGGTTGATCGCACACTCGGGGTTCGCCTCCGGATCGAGAGGGATTGGTGTTCTTGTCAGAAACTCCCTCCCCTTGGAAGATGACGATACCATCCTAGACGATAGGGGACAGTATGCCGCTATTACTGGTAGATGGGAGGGGAAAACAATTTCACTGCTATCTGTGTATGTTCCACCCGGTCTAAAACCACGACATTCGATGACTTGGGAAAGATGGTCTTGGGGCTCCCCGAAGGGATCTTAATTGTGAGTGGGGACTTCAACTCTGTTGTTTGTGGTAGAAAAGATCGTTACCCCCCCAGGGATCTTACAAGAGCGCAAACCTGGCTTGGCAGTTTCCTGGAGACGCTGGGTCTTGTTGACTGTTGGAGAATGTTGCATCCCGGACAGGCCCAATATACCTTCCACTCGGGTGCACATGGGAGCCTCGCGAGGCTCGATTACGTCCTCATGCCAGCGGCACAGGCCGCATTGGTGAGAGAGGTCCGACACTTGGCCAGAGGCATTTCGGACCACTCCCCACTATGGCTTCTCATTGATATCCAGTTGGGAGCTGGGGGTCGGGTCGCCCCGATCAATCCCTGGCATCTCCGAAACCCTGAAACCCGGGCAGGTGTTGTCAAGACTATAGATCACTACTTTGTTGAAAATGTGGGGTCAGTGTCCTCATCTATATTGCTGTGGGAGGCTTTTAAGACTGTTATTCGAGGCCAGACACTGTCGTTGATTGCTTGTGCTAAAAGGCTGAGGAGGTTGCGCGTCTGGAGTCTGAAATCACTACCCTGGGCGGCGGAACTGGAATCCGAGGTCACGCATAATAAGTTACATGTCTTGCACCTCAAGCAGTTCGACTACAGAGCCTTGGTGACAGACGCCGCCAAGGTCATGGGTCGCGAGCAACAGGGACGACTGTATGATGTGGGTGATAAAGCGGGGAAGTTGATCGCATGGCTGGACAAAAAGGAAAGATTAAGTCGAGTTGTGCCAGTTATTGAAAGAGCGGATGGTGTGCGGGTGGTTGATCCGATTAAGATAGTGGAGGGCTTTGCATGTCACTTTCAAACGGTGTACGCGCCGGTCTCTGACAGGCCTGAGGAGGACTCGCATCTATTGCTCAGAGACATCTCATTGCCTTGCTTGTGTGATTCTGATAGAGAGCTTATGGAGGTGGAATTTTCCAACGATTAAATAGCGCTCGCTATTTGCTCTATCCGCTCGGGAAAAGCCACAGGCCCTAACGGCATCCCCATCGAACTATACAAGCTTGTCCCGACAAAATGGCGCTGTATCTCCGCGCGATGTTTCTGGAGTCGCGCGAGGTTGGCTCACTTCCCCGAGACCAGAGACTGGCCTCCATTGTTGTGATCCACAAAGAGGGGAAACCCCGAGATCTGTGTGCATCAGATCACTCTAGAATGCCGAACCTAAGATCCTGGCAGAACTCTTAGCAAATCGATTAATTAAAGTGATTGGGGACCTGATACACCCGGATCAGTCTGGATTCATTCCTACTCGTAACACCGCACTGAATTTACGTCGTCTTCATGGCGTCCTTGCGAGGGCGGAAACGTTGCGTGAACCGGCCATTTTGGTATCCTTAGATGCCACTATGGCCTTCGACACCGTGGAATGGCCGTATCTATGGGCGGCCCTTGCGAAGTTCGGGTTCGGCCCAGGGTTCATCGGTTGGGTTAAACTCCTCTATGAGAATCCGCTGGCCCAGGTGGTGGTCAATGGTAGGGTATCGGAGTCCTTTCCTCTCGGGAGAGGCACGCGGCAGGGATGCCCCTTGTCTCCGCTATTGTTTGCGCTCGCCTTGGAACCCCTTGCAGCATGGCTGCAGTGGGAACCATCGCTTAAGGACATTAGATGGACCCCCGACTTCGAGGACCGCATATCTTTATATGCGGACGATATCCTCTTGTATCTCACTTCCCCTCAGAAGTTGTTGGGGGTCCTGTTCGATGTCCTTTGCTCCTTCGGGAAGAATTACGGCCTGGTGATCAACTGGACTAAATCCTGTGTTTACTCGCTTACGGGCGAGGTACCTCTCGTGCCGCGTAACTGCCCGATACAAATATCGCATACCGGCTTTAAAGACTTGGGGATATATGTCTCGCTTGACCCAGCGATTCGGTATCAGAACAATTTGCTCCCTCCACTTCTTCGGTTAAAATCTGATGTAGCGGCCTGGTGTGGATTGCATTTATCTCTGGTCGGAAGGGCTGCGCTATTCAAGATGATGTCCCTACCTAGATTCCTATACGCCCTTCAAAACACATTCGACCTCGTGCCTACCAGTTATTTCCGTGAGATTGAATGCCTTATGAGGCGGCTACTATGGGGTGGGCGCCCCCGCATTGCTTTAGCAAAGGTAACACTGCCCTGGTATGACGGGGGCATTGCGTTGCCGGACATCAAACGTTATTATTGGGCTTCCCAATTGAGTGCGATCAATCATGCCATGTATGGCCCTACGTCCAACCCAGCATTCGAGATGGACAAATGGCAGCTCCCGGGAGGGGATTACAACATGGCACTATACTCCAAATCGACTGAATAGACATTAACGGGGCCCACCGGAGTTGCGGTGAGGATCTTGCATAGTGCAAATGCAGCTATGGGTTGGTCGGACAAATTGACCCGAGCGACCCCGCTCTATGTCGCCGAGAAACTAGGCAGTCTATGGACCACCAAGGGCTTCGATAAGTGGGACCTCATTGGTATCAGTAAAGGTTGGGGATCTCTGGGCCAAGAACAGGATAAAGACCTTTGAAGAACTGAAAATTGAATATGCGCTAAACGATAGGGAGTATTTCCGATACATGCAGATCCGGCACGCAATTGGTTTGGTCTTCCCGATCGGAACCTTAATCCCGGAATCTTCCCCTCTTGAAGATAGAGTGCTTGATGGGCACGTCCCGGATAGCACCATTTCCCTGATATATAAAAAACTCATTAATGATCGAATGGATCTCCTTCTGCAATTACGAGAGGCTTGGACCGGCGATGGATTGGAGCTGGATGATGAGGATTGGCAGGCTGCGATGTCCTCTCCCAAGGAGGTTGCGATTCCGGCCCGTCTTTGACTGGTGCAATTAAAGATCTTACACCGCATCTACATGACAGACCCCCGACTGTTGCGTATGGGTTTTTCGGTGGATGGGTTGTGTAAGCGAGGGTGTGGTATGATGGGTACCTTCCTCCATATTCTATGGGAGTGTCCCGAAGTCGTAACATTTTGGAGTTGTGTGCATGCAGTCATGAATGAAGTTATGGGAGTTGCGTTGTTGCCTGAGGCTAGACGGTGTTTGCTGAATGTGTGGGAACCTAATGATTACAATGTGGCGCAGACACAATGGGTCATTCTGGGTAATATGGTGGCCAAAAGGGATATTGTGCAGCTATGGGGGTCCGAGAGGGCGCCTAGGGTCTCAACCTGGACAGAGAACATGGACTGGTGCATGTTTCGGGAAACAAAACGTGTATGTTGCACGTGGTAGGCCCAGGAAGTGGGGCAGAATATGGCACCAGTGGAACCAATATCATGGAGAGATCTGTACTCCACCTCTTGCAGATACCCCAGAGACGCTGCAATCCCCATAGCCTGACATTCCTTCTGCCATGTTGAGTTTCGTTGCTACCATGCTTGCTTGCTCTCCTCCCCCCCTCCCCTCCCTTCTTTTCATTCCTTCATTTACTGATTTGCATACAATTTTCCAGATGCAGCTCTCCCCCTCCCGGAAGGGACACCTCACATACATTTCCTGTTTTGCCTCTTCTTATGGTTTTCAGTTTTCTTTTCATTTCTGTTTATACATTAAAAAAAGAAAAAAACCTTCATTTATCCTGCGTTTTAACGTAAATATTCATGCTGTCTGCGTTCATCCGCCGCCGGACCCCCAGGTTGCCGCCTGAAGGGTTGTGTAACTGTATAATACCATGCTACTGTCTGCTTTGGCGACGGCCGGCCCGTGTGATTGTAGGCTCGCAAATGTAATTTTATGATTCCAAATAAAGGTTTTAAAAAAAAAAACAATGTTAAATTCTTTGCCCGGCCCGACTTTTGTCATGTCACTGTGGAGAGAAGGTGGAGGCTGAGGCAGCTAATAGCTCCCATTCAGGCCTTGGGTTCGGAGGCATATCTTCTATATCCCGCCAAGTTGAAAGTAATTAGTAGAGGGCAGGTTAAAATGTTTTTCTCGGAAATTAAGGCAAAAGAATATATGGAGGAAATGCTTGGTCACAAGGGGGAGGCGATAACATTGTATAAAATGCAAAGCAAGCAGCATGCAAGTGTAGGTAGTCTAGGGACGGGTGCCTTTGCACAATAGGGAGAGAATCTAGTTTCTATAAATTCGGAAGGGAGGAGGGGGCGTTAGCTACATTCCAAGCAGTCACACATAGGTCATGCTTGACCTATTTGCCTGTACGGGGGGAGGGGGGCATAGGGGGAAGGACGCAGGGGAGAGAAGGGGAGGGGGAGGGGAAGGGGGCACACACAGCACACACAACAGAGCACAATGTTTTTTCCACTTAAAAAGCTGGTACATAAGGCAAGACAACTTTTTGATATGTTTTAATGACTTGTCGAATATCCTCAATTAACGTCTGTGGGCTGAACGATGGTAACAAAAGGATGCGGGTAGCTGCGCTTCAAAAAACAATGCGGCTGGATCTTGTTCACCTGCAAGAAACACATATAGAGGAGGCAAAGGGGTTTCTTCTGAAACAGTTGGGGTTTTCATTGTTAGCTCACACAAACCAAGGCTCCAAGACCAGAGGTGTGGATATTTTGGGTAAAAGGGAGGGACATTATTGTGAATAAGAAAAAAGAGGATCAGTGGGGTAGATGGGTTTTGGTGGAAATATTATGCAGGGGGAGAAGTTTACACTGGTCTCAGTATATGGTTCCACCGAAGACAACCCTGAAATGTTGGAATTTTTTATATACGGAATTAGCCCGGTGGCCTAAACCCATTATATGCTGCGGGGACTTCAACATTAATGGACCTTCAGGTTCTGATATACAAGCAGGGTTGGGATATACTGGTCGAAAGAAAAAAAAGTATTGAGCAATATCTGCTATGGCGCACCATAATTCACTAATAGATTTCTGGGCAAAACTGCATCCTCAAAATGATGGTTGTACATTTTTCTCAGCACCCCATAACATCTTGGTAAGACTGGATTATTTCTGGATATCTAACTCCCTACTTAGCAGATCCCAAATAGAAAAACACCCTTGGATAGTGTCGGACCATAATCCGTTGATATTAACTATTAAATTAGAGAAAACACCTGGACCTTCGAAAGAGCATTACTTAAGGATGATGTATACATTAAGTATATGAATAGTTGGATAAGGGTATTTTGGAAGGTCAATAGAGGGAGTGCATCTTCAGGTACAGTATGGGCCGCATTCAAAGCAGGAGTCCAAGGGGAGACGCTGAGCTATACGCTTCATAAGCAGAAATGCGAGAAGGCTAGAGTGGAAGAAATAGTTAAAAAGCTAGCTAAGGCAGAGGAGGAATTAAACTTAGTAATTCAGCGGAAAATACCTTTGGAGCAACAACTACTTAAAATCATCTTGGTTAAAGCGGAAGCAGTGGAGGGCATTGCAAGCAAAACTGCAGATAACTACCTAGCCAAGAAAGAAAGATCCTATGAGTTGAGTGAGAGGGTTGGACACATCCTAGCAATTCGCACCAGGTAGAAACTATCAGCAGGAAAAATAAAGGAGATCTCAGATGGCCACGGTAACGTAGTGTCCGAGCCCGAGGGTGTAAGGGAAATTTGTAGGCAATTTTATGCATATCTTTATGGATTGGAAGCTGGCAGTGGGGATGCAGATATACAGGAATACCTTAGGCATATTCCAGTCCGACCCTTCCCAAGGAGGAGAAGATAGCCTTAGACTCCCCGATTAAACTAGAAGAGGTTGCCTCAGCATTGGAGAACCTTCCCTCAGGAAAGGCATCTGGCCCGGATCAGATCCCTGTTGAATTTTATAAGGTTTTTCAAAGTGCGCTCATCTCCAACATTTTAAATACCGTACTCCAAGCACAGCAAGGGGAGTCTATTCCAAATTCTTGGGGGGGGGGTGATGTTATAGTAATTCTGAAGAAAGGGAAATCACCTATGGCACCAGGGTCCTACAGGCCCATCACTCGGATGAACTCTGACGCTAAGATCTTCTCCAAAATACTTGCTGAAAGACTAGCTAGAGTGATTGAGGGTATGGTCAGCCCTTCACAGCATTGCTTCATACCAGGGAAAGGCACTACACAACACGTTAGACAGGTAGTTACCTTGTTTGACGCCACTGGAGTCCAAGGGGACCCTATGGCAGCTCTATTTTTAGACGCGGAAAAGGCTTTCAACAGGGTCTCTTGGGTCCCCCTGTGGATGGTAATGAGATGGAATTGTATAGGGGAGGGCTATATCAGGGCCGTCCAGACACTTTATAGAGAGCCCACAGCCCGGATTAGGATTAACAGAGGGTATACTGCCTCGGTGCAGATTAACAGGGGGACTAGGCAGGGCTGCCCTTCTTCACCACTTCTGTTTGCGCTATATATGAACCCTTTACTGCGTAGGCTGGAGGTTAACCCAAGGATTCCCTCTCTAAGTATACACAGCAAGGAGTTTAAGACGCTGGCCTACGCGGATGAAGTGGCAATTGTCACACCAAACCCCGCCCTTGCTATTGGGGAAGTTGAACTTGAAGCCCAGGAATTTGGCCAGTTCTCAGGCTACAGTCTTAACAGGGCTAAGACCAAAAAAGTTAAAAACTCCTATACAGTCTGCAATGATAATCGTGTAGTCAGCTCCGCAGTTTATTTAGGGGTCGAGATCTCTGCAGATTAAGACGGGGTCGAGGAACAGAATTTGGCACCCTTAATGACTAAAGTAAGATCCGATCTAGAGAGAATTCACAATCTCCACCTATCATTAGTTGGCCGTACTAATGTTATCAAAATGACAATTTTACCCAAATGTCTTTATTTTTTCAGGGCAATATTGTTATTTTTTTAAGCTAAATGGTTTCATGCATTAGAGTCAGTACTGAACAGATTCATTTGGGCCCATGGCAAAACAAAGAGGGCATACAGGTTTATCACCCTCCATAGGACTAGAGGAGGCTGGGGGCCCCGGACTTCAGGATGTATTACTGGGGCGCAGCACTGCAGTATAGGCAGGGACTGATTGGGGGCGGTGGGCAAGACCCAAAAATCATCTATACTTCCACTGATGTTTATGCAACGGCTCTGGGGGCAGAGACGGAGAATTGCTTTCTCAACTGCACTGATCCTTCCGACTATAAAAGAACAAGATTTAAGACAGTTTGTGCTGCTCACAAAATTTGGGCTGCCTTCCTGAAAAAATTTGGGATGGGAAGGTTCAATAGGTACACTCGCTTGTTTAAAAATAGGTCCCTCCCAGAGGCGATCTTAGCAGACCCGGTTATGGCAGATTGGGCAGGCGAGGAGATTGTGAAGATAGGTGATGTTGCTGGTCCAGGTGGGGTCTTACAGTTCGCGGATTTAGAGGCTACATTTCGCATTGATAGGAAGAGCTTCTTTAAATATTTACAGGGCCGTAGTTTTTTGAGCAATAAACATGGAGGGGCTGCAGAGTTTAACAACAATGGAATTCTGGACAACATAGAAAGGGGTGGTGATTGTACAATCCACAGTTTCTATGCAGTCCTCGCAGCGGCTAAACCAGATGCCTTGGAGAAGCATGGAATCAAATGGGCAGGGAAATTGGGCATTGAGATAAGCTGGCTCCAGGAATCATTAGCCTTGGATTGCTCGATACCATGCTCAGCCGCACTCCAGGCCCAGCACTATAAGACACTATACTCCCTTTATTTCACCCTGGCAAGAATAGCTCAGTGGGGAGGTACCTCAGGGACCACTTGTTCATGTTGCGATTTACCAGAGGTGGATATAATTCATATATTTGCCACTTGTCCGCAACTTTATACACTTATTAGAGATATCGAACTATTCCTTGACAGATCTTTAGGGATTAAAATTACTCTCACTCCACCCTTGATATTACTTGGGGTTATGCCAGATTTGGATGGCTCCCATCAGGAGTTTTTATTTGTCTCCATGGCGGTTCTTAGACTTTCTAAAGCCAGGGCCTGGCTGGATAGAACACTTCCTGCAATGCAACAATGGCTTGCAAGCCTCTTAGCTGTTTATAATTTAGAAAAAGGAATTTACGCTAGGAAGGGCAGGAGAGGGAGGGTGCTCGGGAAGAAAATCTGGGAAACAATTCAGCGTTGGATTGAGGGTATATCGGAGGGCTGAATATATGCAATAATATATAGCTTGTGATGAGATATTATTTTCGTATGTGTCAAAAAATTGCCCATAAGTATTGGAATTTAGTTTTTTTTGGTATTATCTATTGTTACTATATTCTTTGTGCTATTTTGTATCACATGAAAAAATCTTTAATAAAAATATTTTTTTTAAACGATTTGTGGTAAAACCTTTATCTGTCTATTTTTCTCAGATACATTTTTTCGATGAAAAGCAAGTGAAATCTATTCTGTGAAAAGTGCAAGAAATGAAGAAACAAATCTAAGGGAACCATTTTGGCAACACTAACACCTGCGGTTATTCCTGATGCAGAGTGTGAATACTCTTAATGAGACACTGATAAAGATACAGCACATATTAAGCACTATACACACTATCGGTAATCCTGGCTGCTATACTTTTATTGGTTTTCTCACAAACACAATAATGCAGGCCTACGTTTGTATACACCTTGTATTCTCTCGAATTATAAGCAAACTAAATCATCTTTTCTGGCATCTTAGTCTATAACTAAAATGCCAGTCTAAAACTAAGACTGGAAAACAAAAGTTTTTTTCCACTACTGTTAAGTCACCAAGGCAAGCTCCTCCATTCCATGGTATCCTCCTCCCCCCCATCACCTGGGTCTCCAGATTAAAGCAAAGAAGTTGAAGGGCAGGTGAAGGTTCTTTTGTTTCACCCACCTCCTCCCACCTTGGTGAAGTTGAAATGGGAGGGCCACTGTGGCGGCTCACCATATTGGGCTCTGGGGTCATGCCATGCAACTATTGAACAGGCATGTAGCAATGACCTGGTGCTTAAAGAACGTAACGTTATGCAAACTCCTTCGTGTAATGCTAATGCACAAGTTACTTACCTTCGGTAACGATATATCTGTAAGAAACAGTAGTTAGTATTAGATTCCTTATCTTAGAATATCCCCAGACGTCAGACTGGATCCGGAAACTTTTTTTTATGTAGCAGTACCCCTGCGCGTCGGTAGGCGTCGTCTGCGGCTCCGCGTCCGTCGTCGGCGTCGTTGGCGCCGGGATGATATCATCGGAGTACTTAGACGCCGCCCTCGCGCGCTGACGTCAGTTCTTATACACAGCTTTTCCGCGCCAGAAACGCAGAGCCATGATAAAAACCAATGCTGGTGCCATGAAACTAGGGCCCTGAAAGGGGATGACCATAACCCTAGATATCGGTTCGCAGAACGGGGAGGATGGGTGGGGCGGTAAGGATTCTAATACTAACTACTGTTTCTTACAGATATATCGTTACCGAAGGTAAGTAACTTGTGCATCTGAAAGAAACAGGTTAGTATTAGATTCCTTACCTTAGAATAGATACCCCAGCAATACCAACCCCGGTGGTGGGTCTGCGAACCAATGATCACACCAGAAAGTTCTGGAGGACGGAACGGCCAAAGAAGCCATCCCGCTGGACTTGGCTGTCCAGGCAGTAGTGTCTGGCGAACGTGTGCAGCGAGGCCCACGTAGCTGCCTGGCAGATGTCCTGCAAGGGGACTCCCCGGCCCAGGGCAGTAGTAGCCACCGTGGCCCGAGTGGAATGGGCCTTCCGCCCAACAGGAGGCTCCTTCTTAGCTAAAGAGTAGCATGCCTTGATACACAAGACGACCCACCGAGAGATGGTCCGTTTGTGCACCGCCCGTCCCTTCTTAGCGCCCACGTAACCAACAAAGAGTTGGTCATACAACCGGAACTGGCGTGTGCCATCCAAATAGAAAGAGAGCGCACGTTTTGGGTCCAGACGGTGGAGCCGCTCTTCCTCTTTAGAGGGATGCGGAGGCGGAAAACAGGTGGGCAAGGTGATGGACTGCCCGATGTGGAAGGCTGTGACTACCTTGGGCAGGAAAGATGGTCTTGTCCGCAACACAACCTTGTCCGGATGGACAGAAAGGAAGGGAGGCTTGGATGAAAGAGCCTGGAGCTCACTCACTCTCCTGGCAGAGGTGATGGCAACCAGGAAAGCAGTCTTAAGGGTAAGTAGACGGAGAGGACAGTTATGAAGTGGCTCGAAGGGAGCGCACATCAGAAAAGATAGTACAAGGTTCAAGTCCCACTGAGGCATCACGAAAGGAACAGAGGGGAACATATGAGTGATGCCCTTTAAGAACCTAATAACAACCGGGGACTTGAACAAAGAAGGCTGATCAGGTAGCCTTAAGAAGGCGGAAAGGGCAGAAGGTAGCCCTTGATAGTGCCCAGAGAGGATCCCTGCTGGGCAAGAGAAAGAAGGAACAGGAGAACCTCAGAAAGAGGGGCAGAAAGGGGATCAACAGCCTTTGCTGTGCACCATGCCACAAATTTGTTCCACCTGCAGGCGTATACCGACTTTGTGGAGGGACGCCTGGCTGCCAGAATCACATTACAAACTTCAGGAGGCAAGTGAAATGGCCTCAACTGTTGCCGCTCAATCTCCAAGCATGTAGGTGGAGACTGGACAGGTTCGGGTGGAGAACCGTCCCCTGCTGCTGCGACAGAAGGTCCTCCTGAAGAGGCAGACGAATCGGGAGATCGACTGACATGCTGAGTAGCTCAGGATACCAGTATCTTTGTGCCCAGTCCGGAGTCACAAGGATAACTTGGGCCCGGTCGCGCTTGATCTTCTTCAGCACTCTGGGAAGAAGTGGTATAGGCGGAAAGGCGTACAACAGACCGCAACTCCACTCACGATGAAAAGCGTCTCCGAGCGAGTGCCACCTTGGAAATTCCAACGCGCAGAACTGATGACATTGCGCGTTCTCTTCGGTGGTGAATAGATCTAACCAAGGCTCTCCCCATCGCTGAAAGAGGCCTTGCGCCACATCCGAGCTCTGACGCCATTCGTGATCCATCATGCACCGTCGGCTGAGTTTGTCCGCCCTGGCGTTCAGAGAACCTGCCAAGTGTTGAACCACCAGGGTCACGCCCTGATGTTCCAGCCACTGCCAGAGGCGCAGAGCCTCCTGGCATAGGGTCAACGACCCCACCCCGCCCTGTTTGTTGCAGTACCACATGGTGGTGGTGTTGTCTGTGAACACCTGCACTGCACTCCCCTGGACAGAAGGGAGGAATGCCTTCAGTGCAAGAAGAATTGCCCGCAGCTCCAGAAGGTTGATGTGGAGCCGGGACTCCGCCGGAGACCAGTGGCCTCTGATCTCCGCCTCTCCCATGTGGCCTCCCCAACCTAGGAGGGATGCGTCCGTCACAACTACGTGCTCCGGTTGGGGTAAGGAGAGGGATCTGTCGCTGACCCAATCGCGGTCCGTGAGCCACCACTGCAACTGTCTTGCAGTGCCCTCCGAGATCAAGACATGGTCTGACAAGTTGCCCTGATGCTGGGCCCACTGAAACTTCAGGTCCCACTGCAAAGCCAGAATCTGCCACCTGGCGTGATGCACCAGAAGGATGCAGGAGGCCATCAGCCCCAGAAGCCGCAACGTCAACCTGACCGAGACCTGGGATAACGGCTGAAAGATCGGAATCAGAGCCTGAATATCCCAAACCCGCTGTTCAGGAGGATAAACCCGAAACTGCACCGAGTCTAGAATCGCTCCGATAAAGAGTAGCTTCTGAGAGGGATACAGGTGTGACTTCGGCACATTGATGGAGAACCCCAGCAGGTGCAGGAGGTCGGCCGTAGTCTGGAGGTGGCTGACGACTGTCTGGGGCGAGCCCGCCTTCAACAACCAGTCGTCGAGGTAGGGGAAGACTGAAACCCCCTAACCTGCGCAGATGAGCTGCAACCACCAACATCACTTTCGTGAACACCCGTGGGGCGCTGGTAAGGCCGAAGGGGAGGACGGTAAACTGAAAGTGCTTGTGGCCTACTGTGAACCGCAGGTAACGCCGGTGGGCCGGCAGGACGGGGATATGAAAATAAGCGTCCTGCAAGTCCAACGCTACCATCCAGTCTCCTGGGTCCAGGGCAGCTAAGACCTGAGCCAGTGTCAGCATCTTGAACTTCTCCTTCCGGAGGAAGTCGTTGATGTTCTGCAGGTCCAAGATAGGACGTAGGCCCCCTTTCTCCTTCTTGGGTACCAGAAAATAGTGGGAGTAACAACCACACCCTACTTCTGGCCCAGGAACGCGCTTGATGGCCCCCTTGGCCAAGAGGGCCGTAACTTCCTCTTGTAGAAGTTTCAAGTGATCCCCGACACACGGTGGTACTGCGGTGGCATGGCTGGAGGGGTTGCCTCGAAGGGGAGGGAGTAGCCCCTTCGGACGATTCGCAGCACCTACTTGTCCGATGTGACAGTGCACCAGTGGAGGTGGTGATGGCAAACCCTGCCCCCCACTGGCATCACATGGGCCTGAAAGCACGGACTAGGAGGGTTTTGAGGCGGATGCTGCAGGGGCAGGTGTGGACTGGCCTCGCCGTTGTCCCTAACCCCCCACTGCAGTTTCCACGTCCGCCACCACGCTGGATGGTAGTCTGCGGCCCATGGCTGGCAGGACGTGTGGGGGCACCCCTTCCTTGGCCACGAAAGGAGTGAAAAGCAGCTGTTTGCTGGCGCGGGCCGAGAGGACCAAGGACTTGGCCGTAGCCCTGGAGTCCTTGAAGCGCTCAAGCGCTTGGTCTGCCTTATCGCCAAAGAGGCGACGGCCATCAAACAGCATGTGCATAAGGGTGTTTTGGACATCAGCCAAAAAGTTGGCGGACCTCAACCAGGCATGACGACGAATCACCACCATCGTTGCCATCGCTCTGCCCAGTGAGTCCAGCCGACATCGGATGGAATATCGTGCCGCATCTCGACCCTCCGCAAGGGATTGGGCGAGTTTAGTCCGGATCCCCTCCGGGCATTGTGGCAGCACGTCCGTGACCGTGTCCCACAGAGAGTGGGTGTAACGGCCCAAGTTGACTGACCGCAACCCGAAACTCAGGGAGGAGAATACCTTTTTCCCGTATTGCTCATACCTCTTGGATTCCCGATCGGGGGGAGCCGTCGGGAATGCGGTCTGGGAGTTAGAGGCCTGGATGACCAGGCTCTCAGGGGTTGGGTGGATGGACAGGAAGCAAGGCATCCGGCCACGTTCCTATCTACAGGTTGACCTGTAGCGGGCTTGGACAAAGTGCCCAGAAGAACGTCAGACAAGGCCTCATTAAATGGCTGCAGAGGCTTGGCCGAGCTTGCCTGTGGTTTAAGGACCTCAGTGAGGAGATTAGTCCTCACGGCCGCAACGGGGAGCTCCAAACCCAAGGCCTTGGCCGCCCGCGTCAGCACCACACTAAAGGCAGCCCTCTCCTCCGTAGCCACGGTAGGAGGGGAGACAAAACCAGTGTCTGGCGAGGTGTCCAGACCACTGGCCTCCCCTAGCTCACCTGTCCAGTCCTGATAAAACTGGCACTCCTGTTCCAGAGGGTCCTCAGACCCCTCCCAATCCCCCTTGCCACCCATCTCCTGAAACTCAGGGCCAAAGGATGGGGCCGGGTCATAAAAGTAGAAATCTCCCATCGGCTTCGAGAGCCGAATCGAGGGAGGGATCAGGGACGGCGCCGCCCGGAGGCGCTGCCGGAGGTGACACCCTGCGGGCCGGCATCGGCGAGGTCGTAAGGTCGACCGGCGATGACCCGGATCCGGAATCAGATCCTGCGGGGGCCTGCGGGGGCCTGCGGCGCCGGGACCGAAGCCGCCAGTGGCGTCGGGACCAAAGCACCCGACGGTGTTGGGGCCAAAGCACCCGACCGGCTGGGGCCCCAAGTCGGGACCACTGGGCTCGAAGGCACCGCAGCCCGAAGGAGGAGTAAGCGATGCCATGGCCGTGAGGAAGGCCTCGATCTCCTCCGGCGTCACGCTCTTTCCAGGACCGACGGGTATGAAGCAGGCCGCGTCACGCGAGCGTCAGGGGGAGTCGGAAGAGCGATGACGTCTCTTTGACTTCATGTGTACCTTACCTGAGGAGTTCGAGCCCGAAGACCGATGACGACTCCCAGAGCTATGGTGGCTCTGACTCCGCGACCGGTCCCTCGACCTCCTTGCGGACCGGGACCTCGAGCGGCACGGGGCCAACTGCCGGAGCTTGAGTCGCTTGCGGGACTGCTCCCGTCCAGCTTTGGACGTCAGGGCCCGGCAGTCGGAGCAGGCCTTGTCGTTGTGGTCGAGGCCCAGACAGTGAAGACACCGGCAATGGGAGTCGGTAACCGGCATCCGTTGGTCGCAGTCGGCGCAGGGTTTGAACCCGGGCATCCCTACCAGCACCGTCGGAGTCGATAAACTTTGAAAAAGGATCAAAATTGATCGAAAAAGTTTAGTCAAAAATTGACTAAGGGTACCACTTTTTCCGGATCGGCATTTGCTGGCGCAGAAAAAAAGAAGAACTGACGTCAGCGCGCGAGGGCGTCGTCTAAGTACTCTGGCGACATCATCCCGGCGCCAACGATGCTGACGACAGACGCGGAGCCGCAGACGACGCCTACCGACGCGCAAGGGTACTGCTACACAAAAGTTTCCAGATCCGGTCTGACGCCTGGAGATATTCTAAGGTAAGGAGTCTAATACTAACCTGTTTCTTTCAGATTGTGATAATTATTCTGCAGTCAGAAACCAGTGTATGTCTGCTGTGGCTGGGAGCATAAGGGCGTAATTCAGACCAATACCAGCCGTTTGCTAAGCTCTTCGAGAGAAAGGGGAGGAGAAATAGTCACCCTACAAAAGATCCTAATGGGAGTTTATTGTAACTCCCCAAAGTGATATCCTCAGCTCCACATAAGCTGTGACATTTGAATAGCGAAGAGCAAGCATTGGGAAGACTATGAAAGTATGACTCACTACCAGAGCAGGGCAACAATACATAGATGTGGTGTGAAATTACAGAGAGTAGGGCCAGAGCAGACATTGAGCAGGAAAACAGTACACACTACACTAAATGGTCGGTAAAACATCATGGCTTATGTTCGAGTTTTCATGACAGTTTGCTCAGTAAAGACGAATTTCTTGACAGTTTGAGGGTTTTTGTCTTACTTGTAAAATGTTAAATAAAATGTTATACTTTTATTACATTTCATAACTTTACTATTTTTAAACTGTGTATATAATGAGAGTATTCCACGTTTGCACTGCAAGCGCCTAGAGACTGCCGCTTGCGCTTTGAAGTGCATGGTTTACTCTGCACAGAAAGGCCCCACTCTTGAAATGTAGCTATAGATGTCTTGGGGAAGACAAAAGGAGCAATACATGCATAAACACCTTGATGATAGCATAATAATACCCTTTCAAAATCCCTTTATTTTTTAAACACATTTGCAACTTGTGCAGTCATATTTACTATTTAGCCTCATGATGCTCAAAAATATTCTCTGGGGAAAGAACCCTCCCAAATCTTCTGGGCTGAAATGGGGATCACTTTCTTATTCACTTAGTTGAACATAAGATATGTAATTACACCCCCCCCCCCCTCACCAATTTCAAAATGCACTAGCCACCACTATGGTAGCTGGAAGTGACTTTAGGGTTGTAAAATAGTGGGATGGTTTGTTAGACCTGCCATCTTTTGGCGTGTTTCCCCAGTCTTTTTCCTTTCAGACATCCTGTTTTTGATGGTTTCATGGACTTCGTTTTTGCTGGTTTCGTGTTTTTGTGCACTTTTTCACTGCTATTCAGTGCTAAAGTGTGAATGTGCTCCTACCGTAAAATATGATTGGTTCCCATGATTGGTATATTCGATTTACTAGTAAACCCCTAGTGCAGTGCACTGTGTGTGCCCAGGGCCTGTAAATCAAATGCTACTAGTGGGGCTTGTGAGAAGGTGGCCTGGTGTATGCTGTCCACTAATTAAAGTGGGCACCCTGTACCAGTCCACACGACCCTTATGATATATGAGGTCAGAGATAATCTTATTGAAAGCTAACCCAGTGGTAGTTATGGAGAGCAGCCATCAGGCTTAATCTTGAAGGAACGTAAAACAGCTTGTTTTACCAGAATATCACCTCCTGAATGACTAAAGAAAAGGAGAACCACACTGTAGTTATATAAAAATATGTATTTATTGATATAACACACTCTACTACCCTCTATATAAGGGTAGAACACAAATCTCACAACTCTGGATCAATAGAACAGTTGCAAGTGGCACAATACACAGAGGGCTCCAGGGGGAGACCGTACCACATACTAAAACAAGCATTTACAAAGCAATGGTCTCGGCATTATGAAAGGTAGAGCTATTGGCATTGCTCATGACATTTTTTTAAATTTATTTTTAAACATAAATAAATGAATTTGTCATTTACAATGGCAATAGGTGAGCAATAGAGAGTACTAGAGAGTATTCACGGACACAGAGCTGAGCACACAGACAGAGCCACGCACACAGACAGAGCCACGCACACACAGACAGAGCCACTCACACACACACACAGAGCCACTCACACACACACACACAGAGCCACTCACACACACATACACAGAGCCACTCACACACACACACACACACAGAGCCACTCACACACACACACAGAGCCACTCACACACACACACACAGAGCCACTCACACACACACACACACGCACCCACACACACCCACTCACCCGCACACACCCACTCACACACACACACCCACTCTCACACACAGAGCCACTCACACACACAGAGCCACTCACACACACAGAGCCACTCACACACAGACAGAGCCACTCACACACACACAGAGCCACTCACACACACACAGAGCCACTCACACACAGACAGAGCCACTCACACACAGACAGAGCCACTCACACACAGACAGAGCCACTCACACACACAGACAGAGCCACTCACACACAGACAGAGCCACTCACACACAGACAGAGCCACTCACACACACATACAGAGCCACTCACACACACATACAGAGCCACTCACACACACATACAGAGCCACTCACACACAGAGACAGAGCCACTCACACACACACAGAGCCACTCACACACACAGAGCCACTCACACACACAGAGCCACTCACACACACAGAGCCACTCACACACACAGAGCCACTCACACACACAGACAGAGCCACTCACACACACAGACAGAGCCACTCACAGTGCTGCTCACTTTTCAGCAATATCGTCCAACATACCCTGCCTTTACCTATCATTTGTATCACAGGAATGCTCACAACAATTTACAACTCCTCTCAATTTTCAAAAAGGTACAGCTTTCTACTTTTGAACAAAAGGTCTGTGGCAAAGAAAGCGGCCACCCTGAATCAGAATGACGACTCCCTTTGATGCATCACAGCAAAACCAGTCCTGTCCTTTTCTGAGAATCACAGGCATATCACACTCCTCGGCATTACCACCCTCTGCAGAATTCAGGAAAAAGCTTGTAGCAGCACATTTTTAAGTGAAACAATAAGGGAACCCTGGGCTCTCTAGAAAAGGCATGTTTGACGTCTCTGACTCTTAGGAACCAATTGTATGGGGGAACTACTGATTGTGTCCGAGAAAAGGCCTGGTGATCAGATATGTTGGACTGAGATGACGATCCCACCAGCAAATGTTGTGTTATCTATTTTTCCTATGGAAGATCTTGCTGTTTTCTTATGTTATCTCTGAAACCAATAGAATATGTTAAAAAAATGAGTGAACTGATATACACAACTTGCATGAATGATTCCAACCAGTGAGGCTTTACGATGTCCCATTAGTACTCTGTAATTGAGATTTCAATTTATGAAGCAGTTTTCCAGCTGTACATATTGCTATACATACATACGGTCAATCCATTTAGTTACATCATCTCTATTCCGAAGGCAACATACACACATTGGAAAAAACATACTACACAAAGTAAATTAGGGGTGAAAAAACAGCATCTCCCTGAAGCATCAGACCCAATGCACTATTTAGTGCAGATCTGCAATAACTGACTCACCTCGTTATGTTTCCCATTTTTAGTAATACTGCTTCCCTGCAAAATCATCTTCTCCAGGACCACGAGAAGATGCAAGGCTTTACAGGTCCACCAAGAGGAAGCAGACAGCCTGCGCAAACTTCTCTGACACGGTTAGCGGGAGGGGGGGGCGGGAAAGGAGACACGGACAGCGGGGGGGGGGGGGGAAAGGAGACACGGACAGCGGGAGGGAGGGGAAAGGAGACACGGTTGTTGGGTGACAAACTTGAGGCATTCCTCCCCACTTACCACTACAACAGACCCCAAAACACCCAGAAGCCGCCACAAAGCAGGCGAAACCACACCTCAGGTGCCCACGGTAACATCTCAGATCCAGGAGCGTGTAACTATCTCGTCCGTGGAAGCCCCTCTCCTCCCCGTCTTCCTCGTGGTAATCTAAGTCAAGACTGACACTGCAGCAGCTGTCGTTGAAAGAGCGAACATACCAGCATTCCATATCGGACGGCAATGCCACCAACACGCACACGTACACGAAGCATGCAGGCCCAACAAAGAGTTTTTTTTTCTTTATGCGTGCACCGCACTCTCCGAACACGCGATTCACATGAAGTTAGGGGTCAACGGGGTTCAGGTTTGAAGGAACGAGAAGCGTGCAGGAAACGTCCTACCTGGAGATCGTGCATGTCTTCAAGGGGGCAGCCCCGCTCCGGCCCCTGTGTCTCGACAGGGGCTACTCACTGCTCTGCGGAAGACGCAGGGGTGAGCCGTGAGCATGCCTGGGCAGAACATTTGAGAGCAGGGAAGGGGTTAGACAGTTGACCCTCACTGCAAGAAAAAAACCCTGCTAGCAAGAAGTGGTGCAGGGCGACGACTGCAACCACCAAAGGAATTAAATGGATTTTGTAGGAGGAGGACGCACTAGGGGACAGGGAAAAACAAGTACTCACCTTGTAACAGGGAAAAACAAGTACTCACCTTGTAACAGGGAAAAACAAGTACTCACCTTGTAATTGTTCCTCACCCTTGCTGAAATGCCGGCGCTGCAGTGCTAGTGCTTCTCGCCGTGCATGCTCTCGGGAGGGAGGGCACACTCGAGCCGCAGAGGTAAGGGCAGAAGGGAACTTGGAAGGGGGATCGCAGGGAACCGACGTGAGCCAGGGGCATGGAAATATGACCCCGAGCTGCACCGGAGCCCGGACTGACTGGGGAGGGAAGGAAAGCAGAGATGCGGACTCCTCAACAGGTGAACCAAAATGGCGGCGGCAACTCCAATATTTTTTTGGATTTGGGGGCGTGGTTTTGCTGTTCTGAGTGACGGATGACGTCACTGTCTAAAGAACAGCAAAAATGACGCCCCCAAATCCGAGAAAGACGGGGCTAAATCGGAGTGACGGCTCTCTCCTCCAATGGCTGGCCTCCTTTTAGGAAGCCAGCCAATGGGAGAGAGTCAAAAACTGAGGCCGGACTAATAGTCCCACTAAGCAACATTAATTCTCGGACCGGATATTACCTCGACCTACAAAATGGTATAACAATCATGAGTTGAATAGGCACAGTGCCTAGAGCACGCAGAACCGCTGGGACCCCAAGGAATCACCCAAGGTAGTAACACAGAGAGGAAACACAACTGCGTGCTCTATACAACTCCATGGGAAAGCTGTAGTTGCAAGGTTACAGTTTAAGGACACTTCTAGGAGGACTACATGCAAACTATTTGGAACATAAGAGGTTCTAGAGCCAACCCACCAGTGAGTACCGAGGTACCCGTGCTACCTATCCCAGAGGAGCCAGGTGCATAGGGGTCAAGTGGTGTCGGAAACCTTCATTGTTTTCAGTGGAGAGCTGCAAAGAAGTACTGCTGCCGGGAAGGTGAAGAGTTTCCGGTGGAATCCATGCCTGGATTCTAGGTGAGAGGAACCTGAGAGCAGAGGGGACAGAGTCTGGGTCACTTCAGGTGACCATGGGCTCGGCAGTCGAATGCCCACCGATGTCTGGTGCTTCAGGTGCGAAGAAGGGGTGCTTGACTCTGCAGCAACGAGGACCATGAGACATCAAGGATGACCAAGATCCGGAGGTGAGCTGTCCCACAAAGTAAGTCGAGTGCAAAGGGGTTGATGTCTGGCTGGAACACCAACAAGCCTTGGCAAATGCAACCCATGCAGGAAGGACAAACAGGTTACGGTGTAGACCACCAAGATCCAGGGGACTCTCCAAGCAATGGAGAGTCAGGGCACATCTGGAGCAACCAGAGAAGCCCAAGAACAAACAAGGTGACCCTCGCCAGGGCCCACAGGCCAACGGACTAGGAGTCACGAGGAGACCTCAAGCAAGTTTGCAAAGTATCAGCCCACGGAGCACTCTGTGCGAGCAGGCCATAATTCTTTGGTGCAAATACTGCTCGTGGTCAGGACTACACTGAGTCCAATGCACAAACTCGGGAATTACCAAATAGCATTTGCACTTGCAAATATACGCAGTGCACAGGGGTTCAGGTCATGCAGTCCCCACGAGGGATACTGGCCTTAGATTTGCCGAGGAGGCAGAACAACCTCAGGGACCTTCAGAAACCCAGCACCTGTGTTGCTGAAATCTTCAGAGACCTCCAGCATCCTGCAGACAGTCGAAGTACTTGGTATCTTCTTAGCAGACTCTTTTCCAGGTAAACTCTAAAGTCCTGTAGCCAGATAACCCACTTTATACCCAAAGGAAAGGGGTTGGACAGATTCAGGCGACCCTCCTGGGGGGGCAGGGAAGAGGGGTGGCTACACCCATGACCTTTGTCCAGTTTCACACCAGACCAGGAGTCAATGGATCCCGGAACTGGTTTGAGCTGGACCATGCGCAGGGACATCAAATGTGTCCCCAGTGCAGACTTTCTGGCACTATCAGAGTGCACCCACCCAGCTCCAATACACTAAACCCTGTCTGGGAGGTGGTCACACCTCCCTGTGACAGGATGCCTATTGTCATGCCTACCTATGCTCAAGCTTGGCTCAGCAGCAGGGCAGAAATGCGCTGTGGCTGGCAGCACCAAGTTTGTGCTGCCTGGGTCGGGAAAGCTGGTACCGGGTAGACCGGTGACCCATGAAGCTCATTTCTGAAGGGTGGAATCATACCTCCCACACCAGTTACTGGTATGGAGGTATGATTCCAAGGTGTTTGACACCAAACACAACATGTTTCTAAGCAGCCGTTTTAAAGTTAGCATTTGCAGCGAGGTTATAATGCAGCTTAACCTATATATCTGGCTGCATCACAGACAAGCCCGGAGAATGGTCTCTGAAGGTTTCAGAGGGGTCCTACTCTTGCAGGGGCACCCTCTCACATAAATCCCAGAACCCTGCTTTCAGGCTTGATAAGGCCTACCATAGGGGTGACTGATTGATAGGTTTTTAAGTGTAGTGATATATATATATATATATATATATATATATATATATATATATATATATATATATATATATATATATATATATATATATATATATATATATATATATCCACTCGGTCATTGGTTCTTCCTTGGAAAACATCCCATGTCGGTTGGTGCAACAGCCGGCAAGAACCACTGCCGGTTTATTAATTCACAGTCTCTTTTTTCAGAAAAATGCACACTCAGAGGTAAGGAAAGTTAGCCAGAACTTTTAATACCGCAACACCGCTACGCGTTTCGACACCGTGGTGTCTTGATCACGCCATGTTATGCCGTATTAACCACTGTGTATACATAGTATTGACCTGACCATAAACATAGAAAAGGGGTTTTCTTTCCTTTCGTACATTCGCCGCCATATTAGAATGGTCAAATGTTTGTATATTTCTCCCCTCGGCAATGTTACCACATACATCAATAAAAGCATTTGTACTGTGTTACATCTGTCACCTTTCACTTGACTAGACTACATATACATTTTTGTACTAATCACACATTTGCTTTTTACATTTACTGCGGAGAAACGTGGATGTCTTGGATTACTGCTAATTAAGCATCCAAATTTAAACCACTAGTATAAACTGTATAGACACCTCGGACCTGAGGTTCTAACCTGCTGTCTTGAATTCTTTAACATGATTACGTTATGCATTAACGCTGTTTCTTAAGTATTGCTTTCGGACTAGTGCCTACGAGATTTAAGGACATCTACTTAATACATTTCGTACGGCGGACGAACAGTTGAAGGAATCAATTTTACGCCAAGTGGATTACTGAGTCCCCATCATCATAGTTCATTCAGGTCAATGACTAGATAAGAAAAAAAGCAAAAGCAAAAAACAGTGTTCCCAATTCATATAACCAGTGCACGTGAATCCAATAAAGGTACAGGAAGATCGTGAGCCCTTTTCTGCCGTTAATCGAGACAATGAAGGATGTCTTCCTGTCCATCTGTAAAATTAATCATAAAAATATAAAGTATTACTATTTAAAACCTTCTATCAGTAGAACTGAACTCATTCTATCATGATATTCTATAGCTCGCTTGCACAGTTACATCTTCACCATGAAAAGGGGGAATGATCTAGGGACATCTGGATACTCATCATTAATCTGGATGTAAGTGTGTTATTAGCTCCTCATCCAAGTTATGCCCTCCGGGGAACTTTGTCTCTAATTCTATTACCCATTTGGATTCCTTCTTTCTCAATTGTAACTCTCTATTGCCTCCTCTCTTGTTAACCATTACATGTTCTATTGCAAAGTAGCTTAACAGAGAGTTATTAGATCAGTGTTTTTCATGAAAATGTCTTGCGATTGGGTACTGAAAGTCTAGGTTGGTGATGGCCCTCAAATGTTCCTGCACCCGTTTTTTTACCATACATGTAGTACTACCTACATACCTCAATTTACAGGGACACTCGAGGATATAAATTGCATAGGTGGTACTGCAAGTGAGGAATTGATTGATAATTTTATTTCTAGTTGTCCCTGGTATTGTGAATTCTCTCACCATTTTGCTGGTTGTACATGCTCTACATTGGCCACAGGGATAAAATCCCTTCAGATTGTGAGTGGTTCCTGTCCTATTTTCTGTGATGTCACTTGTTACCAACATATCACGTAAGCTTCTGCCCCTGCGATACGTGATTGATGGTTTCTCTCCTACCATCTTGCCTATGACAGTGTCAGTTTGTAATATTTTCCAGTTTTTTCTAAGGATTTGTTGTACTTTCCCAGACTCATTGTTATATGTGGTGATCAAACGGGTTACCATCATTTTTTCGTTTTCTTTTTCCTTGTCTTCTAAGGCAGTGTCTCTTGTTATTTCGGCTACTTTGGTACTTGCTTTTGTTAATACCCACTCGGGGTACCCTCTCTCCCTGAATCTTTGTACCATACGGGTCTGTTCCAATTCAAAAAGATCTTGTGTACTGCAGTTCCTCCTTGCCCTCAGTAGCTCACCATAGGGAATGGAGCAATGATGGTAACCCGTTTGATCACCACATATAACAATGAGAGGCCATCTGGACAGACCAGCCGCCCTAACGAGGGTCTCTAAGAAGTCAGGTTCTACCTTAGATTATACTCTGGCTGACCCCGACCTATTCCATGACATAAGTGACTTCCGGATACAGGAACGCGTAGAAAGCGATCATTTTCCTCAGACCTTCACCCTGACCATTCAACCCACAAAGTCAGAGAAGGCGGCGCCATTGACCTTGCACACACAAATTTTCAATTTAAAACGGTTAAACTGGAACGAAGGAAATCTCTCTACCTTAATGGCATCATGCCACGATCTGTTCCTCCTATCAGAAACATCGAGCGACACAGTCAAAACGTGGGAAAACTTTGTAACAGAGATCAATAAAAAACACCAATCCAACAACAGAGGAGGCAAACCCATAAGAAAGGGAGGTGGGGAATGGTACACATCGAAACTGCGTCAACTAAAAAGGCAAATAAATGCTTTCCTCCGGGCCGAACGCAAAAAAGATCCCCAGCTCTCACAACCCGTACTGAACACAATCGAATCTCTAAAAAAAGAACTAAAAAGAGAGACCAATTTGGCAAAGCGAATGCACAGGGAAAAACTAGCATGTTCCATACTTCACGCAAGTAAATTGCAGAACTCGAAAGATTTTTGGGCAAAAATAAACTTCATGCTAAATGGCAAACACCGCCAGTTTAACTCAGACATGACTGACAATCTCTGGAGTAGTCACATCGACCAATTATATAACTCCTCGTACAAGTCATGTAAGGACAATAACATCGAGCATCTTGTGGAGCTTTCTCGGTCCAGCCCGAGTATAATGCCAGTTCCAAAATCCACAGGGAATTCACAGATACTAAAGGCTACAGGAGACACTGAATTGTTCTCATTAAAGCAGGTCTCAAACATCATAAAATCACTGAGAGCAGATGGAGCGCCCGGTCCAAACGGACTTCCCAACGCCTTATTTAAGAAAGACCCATCGTTTTGGGCCAGTCAACTAACACCTTTGTTTGGTCAGAGCCTACAGACCGGGAACATCCCCGAATCATGGAGAGGCAGTATTCTGCATCCAATCTACAAATCTGGGCCCAGGTCAGACCCCAACAACTATAGGCTTATTGCCTTAATTGACGTGGAGGCTAAGATCTATGCTTCCAACTTGTTGGTAGAACTGGAATCCTGGGTGAGCAGTACTGGGATCATTCCCCGGACACAAACAGGCTTTCGGCCAGGCCTGGGCACCTTGACCAATCTATCCGCGTTAACCCTCCTTGTTAACAAAGCTATTCATAACTCCACCCCGCTGTATACTTGTTTTCTGGACCTAAAAGCGGCTTTCGATAAAGTGCCTAGATCAAGTCTTTGGGCAAAAATGAAAGCCTGGGGCGTGCCGCCAAAGCTGCTAGGAGCAATTACTGAGCTCTACACAGATACTTGGGTCCAAGTGAAAAAAGGAGACGGTCGACGCCTGACCAGGAAATTCCACACAACTAACGGTTTAAAGCAAGGCTGTGTTCTGGCCCCAAGCCTCTTTAATATCTACACTGCGGACCTAGAAAGTGTCATAAGCACCATCCCGGGAGATCCACCAAAATTGGCCCACTCGCCTATAACAAGTCTCCAATACGCTGACGACATTGTTCTCCTTTCAAAAACCCCCATCGGTTTACAACGTTCGATCTCAAAACTGTCGCAGTACCTTGTGAACGCACAACTAACTATAAACCTAAAAAAAAAAAAACATCATATGCTTCTGCGGCCAGAGAAAAAAAAAAAATAATTTTGTCTGGAGGATTAATTCTACCCCTCTAATCCAGGTAAATCATTATAAATACCTGGGAATCTTACTAGACCACCGATTAAAGTTTAAACTGCACCAAGACCAGGGGGAAACCAAAGCAAAGCAGCTCCAATTTGCCTTTAAAATAGTCCAAAAGCAATTAAAAGGTCATTCTACCGGCCACATTCTCAATATCGTAACTGCCAAATTTTTGCCATCATTGACATACGGTTCCGAACTACTGGCAACCCGGGACGCTACAGCGTTAAATCTCGCCCAATCTAGGCTGTTCAAAACTCTTTTTTCAATTCCGAGACACATCTCGCAAGCCCAAATTCGTCTGGAGTACGGTCTCACTAACCAGCTCCCAGCAAGACAAGGAGCACTCGTTAAATATTATTGGCGCATGAGGGAGGCAGAAGAGGAATCCCTGGCCCACCTTTGCTGGTTAGAAGTTGAAAAACAGGCCGGGCAACCAGACTCAATATACAAGATCTTGAGGCAAGCGCTGGAGGCATTAAAACTAGATGAATCTTGGCGTCTGCCCATGACATATTCTGCCTTCAAACTGCTAACCAAGAAAGCAGTCAAACAATCATCACTATTCATGGACAAAGCAGCAGTGGCTGGCAAAAGCCATGCCTGGATCGTCTTGCCGTCATATACCCACCTAAAACCACAGGTTTATTTGATAGAATGCTTTAGAGACCACTATAAAAGGAAACTAAGCCTTCTAAGGTTGGGCTGCTTCTCGTCCAAAGACCTCACTCCCAAATGGCAACGGCAATGGGCAACTCCCGATTGCCGCCTATGCGGCAACGGTGCAGAGTCTTTACTGCACCTCATATGTATATGCCCGGCACTCCAAAATCTAAGAAAATCGCTCCTTCGATCTCCCTTAAGAGAAGCCCAGGTGAGAACTTGCAGGGCGGCGGTGATAAGATGCCTAAGCGGTTCTTGGATAGAACTATCATGCAAAACCTTAACATTTTTGAACCTTGCCGCCATAGAGCTGGAAAAAAAGGGCACCATCTGAAGAGGTTCCTGGACAATAGGTCAGGCTTTGACAGACCACAGACTCTTCCTCCCTTCTTTCCAATGGTTGCTTTTACGCAGCACGAGTTAATGATAACGAGCCTCTTGTTTGAATAACCATTATTCTTTTATACTTTTTTTTCTCTTCTTAGACCTTTTTTTTTTTTCTGCTACTTTTTCAGAGCATGTTATTAATTTTCAACTCGACTCAAAATTTATTCTGTGTTGTTTTTATGATGTAAATATCTCTTGCATGGTGGTAAGTCCACCCTTTTATGATTTGTTTTAAATCAAATAAAGAATTATTATTATGCGTTAATGCATAACGTAATCATGTTAAAGAATTCAAGACAGCAGGTTAGAACCTCAGGTCCGAGGTGTCTATACAGTTTATACTAGTGGTTTAAATTTGGATGCTTAATTAGCAGTAATCCAAGACATCCACGTTTCTCCGCAGTAAATGTAAAAAGCAAATGTGTGATTAGTACAAAAATGTATATGTAGTCTAGTCAAGTGAAAGGTGACAGATGTAACACAGTACAAATGCTTTTATTGATGTATGTGGTAACATTGCCGAGGGGAGAAATATACAAACATTTGACCATTCTAATATGGCGGTGAATGTACGAAAGGAAAGAAAACCCCCTTTCTATGTTTATGGTCAGGTCAATACTATGTACACACGGTGGTTAATACGGCATAACATGGCGTGATCAAGACACCACGGTGTCGAAACGCGTAGCGGTGTTGCGGTATTAAAAGTTCTGGCTAACTTTCCTTACCTCTGAGTGTGCATTTTTCTGAAATAAGAGACTGTGAATATATATATATATATTACCTACTGGCGGTCGCCAGTAGGTATATATAGTTAAGATTTTTTCCCTATGGGATTTCTGAAAATTCTATGCCTAATAACGTTTGCGTTTGTGGACGGAATTGGCTGAAATTTTCAGGAAAATGGCACATTTTGTTTCTGAGCAGCCCTTGAAAATTTGGGGGGGGTTTGTGGAGGGGGGGCCGAGAAAAAAGGGGGGTCCCAAAACGCCTTTTTCCCATGTTAATTTCCATAGGGCGGTTGGACTCACTTTTAGCCCGAACGGCTGAATGGATTTTCACGAAACTTGGCAAAATTGTAGGGACTGTTAGCCCGATGTGCCTTTGCTAGGTCTCAATATATGTGCTTCAGTGGATTTTGAGAAATTAACGTTTAAATCAAGATATATATCTGTAACAGCGCTCCGGGCAGCGATCCGGTTAGCGAACCTTTCGCGTATCGGAACTTTGCGATGCGAAGCTGATTGGCCCTCCGGTGTCTGTCAACATTCTAAACAGTCCGGAGCGGCCGCCATCTTGTCTCTCGGTAGGATCGAGAGACAAGAGGAGGCCAAAACAAAGGGGGAAATTACCATAAGGGGGCATAGTAGATCCTCGTTGACCCCCTAGGTTTTATGTGGAGGTTTTAAAAGGGCCTAGGAGGGTCCAAAAAAAAAGAAATTAAAAATTTTTTTTTTGCGTGGTAAGCGCCAAGTTCGCGAACCGGAAAGCGTTCTGGGCAGCGAACTTTATGGATAAAAGAATGAAAGACTTTTCTAATACTGTATGTTAATTATTTGTTGGTTTTGTTGATTTTTTTTTAATATTATTATTTTTTCAGCAATTTTTTATTGTTGTGATTGTGTTTCAAAATTTAATAACATTTCTTACATTTAACTACTTTATGAATTACATATAAAAATGATTAAAGACTCAAACAATTTTTTAATATTACATATAATTTTATTTTTCGGATTGTTTTTCGAAATTTAATAGAACGTCTAGCATTTCACTGTCTGATATGTGTTCTTGTTCAGTGAACATAAGTTCAAACATTTGACCGTCATCATAATGAAGTAAATGATCCACTGATTCCACACATTGAACTAATTCATGGTCCCGTGATTGATCCATGAAATCAGAGTCTTCATTGTCCTCAATTTCTTTTTGTGTGTTGGTCTCCAGAACAATTTCGAAGGAAACATTCTGCTCACCTTCCATTTTTTTGCTGTAATTTGCATAGAAAATAAATATATAAGTAGAGATAGGGCACTGTTGGGTTTAAGTTCAGACAGGCACTTGTGAGTTTATACCAGAGAAGTAATCTATGGGCACTGTATGGTTTCAGGCGTGAATTAGTACTATTAAAAAGTGCCTGTGAAGAAGCCTAAGTAAATTTATAATTATACCACAGAAACCTAAATCAGTCCATAATTATAATAAAGAAGCTTTTCTCAATGTCTAACTCTTACAGAGGGATAGTATATAACTATCTGAAAAAGTTTACCATATTTACTTATAGTGCACAATATACTTCAGTTTTAAAAATAACAACTTACCTTTAGAAACAAGTTGATGTTATTATTGATATTCTAAATGATATATACAACAACAAGTAGTAGTCAAAATGGCTGTGTTTCCTTCTCTCCCTTTATATATATACAGGTATATAACCAATCAAATGTCAGGTAATAAAAGTAGAAAATGAAAGTAACATTTTCATTGGTTGTCAATTCCAACGCTTCAGATGTGTTTTGTGAAGTAATTTACCTCACGGTACTAACTCTTCTTTTTTTTTTAAAAATATTTTTTTAGTTCGCTTAAAGTTCGCGAACCGGTCAGCGAACTTGAAGCGAACCAAAAGAAATAGAGCTTGCCAGAGTGATAAACATTCTAGCAATTTTGTTTGAAAGGGGAGGTAGTTCTGAAAAGAACTGTTTTTTTTTGTTTTTGTTGTTTTATATTTTTTTTTTATTTTTTGAACATTTTTTGATTTTTTTGTATTTTTAGAACTGTTTTATGTTTTTTTTGTGTTTTTTATGGAGGGGAGACAACAAAAAACAGGCTTTCAAAACGGCTCAACTGGAGCAAAAAAAAAAATTACTTTTTGGGTGCATTAGGGCATTTATGATTTTCATATGCAATGTTCATGAGGTTGACACTCATGTTGCCATATGACAGCATAGCACCACAGTAAATACAAGATAACTTCATATGCTGGAAGTTGGGTTGGATGTTTGGCACAGTCTCTTGTGCCTCTCTTCCCGTCAAAGACAATGTGGATGTAGATCTTGCCACAGGAGTTGCCGTCGGATTGTCTTCAAGATCCCTTAACTCAGCCCGGCTGTAGTTCAAGGGATGCCACCTGCTCATGTGACGATGCATTGTATAGTTCCCCATACTGTACTTCTTTTCTGTGCCTCTCGACAATCTGTAATCACAGATGAGGCAGGTGGCATATTTTGCATTCACTTTCTTTGTTCCAGGAGGGATGGTGAAAAACTGCCAGATGAAACTGGTTTTTCGTTTAGAAACCCGGGGCAACTCATCGACAAATTGTTGTCCCTCTCTCTCCTCTTCTTCTTCTTCCTCATCTTCCTCCTCTCTGTTAGTCATAATTTGACTAGGTGGTCCTCTCTTCTTATGAGGAGGTGGAGGTGGTGGTGGGGGTGCACCAGCTGCAGCAAGAATGGAAGCCATTGTGGAACTTCAGATAAATGGTCTTTCTCTCACCAAGATGAAAGTCAGAGTGAGGAAATAAGGAGGGGTTTACATGATTTGGGGAAAACAAAAGTTCTGAGCCAATGAAAAGTGTTATTTTTAGGTCACATGACCTAGTCATACATCATTTGGAAACCAAAAGTGAAATGAACCAATGAGAAGTTTGATAAACAAGTCACATGACCTGTTCCGCTTACGTTACGCGGCGCGCGCCGCGTCCCAGATCGCTTCCGGTTCGCTGTCCGGAGCACTTCCGGGAGCGCTAACGCGACGCGTCATTAGACGCATTACGCGATAACGTGATACGTCGCGCTTCCGCGGCGCGTCACTGTTCCGCTAACGTAACGTTGACCGGTTCGCGTACTAGATCGCGGCATCAAGATGAGCTAACGGAAAGCTTCCCGGTTCGCGAACTAGAAGCGAAGAAAAAAATATTAAAAAAAAATTATCAATAAATATCTATATATATTTTGGGATTTAAAGAATAATACATTTTACAGCTACAGATGTTAGCTTTTAAAAAACCAATGAAATTCACTGAAAAAACCATAGGTTATAGACCATATATAGTTAGAAATTTGCATTTAAAAAACCATTGAAATTCAATGAAAAAACCATAGGTTATAGACCATATATAGTTAGGAATTCGCATTTACAAAACCTTATTTTACTCGCACAAAACCATTGAAATTCCATATATAGTTAGTTGCACTAACTATATATCGCGCACCCGCAATCCACTGCTGATGATGTCACATATTACATCATTCATGACATGGTCAGTGACATCACTGATGACATCACTGATGACAACTCAAATGACATCACTGATGACATCTCAAATGACATCACTGATGACATCTCATTTGACATTACTCATCACATCACTGATGATATCATTCATGTGATAATACGATGAACCTCTTCAGATTCTAATATAACCTTAGATACAATCAGTGTAAACAGACACTCACAGACTGTCACTCATCCATGGAGTTACTCACACACCTAGTCACTCATGCAGAAAATCAATCACACCTCCATTTCCTCAACTATACAGTTATACACACCTTACTTATTCAAACACATTCTAACACATATTTACTCTCCTATACAATCCCTGATACAAGTTTACAATGATCCATACAGCCACTCACACAATCACTGGCTCTTATGCACAGTAATTTATATATGACAACTCTCACATGTACTGTGTTTTACATATGTACTTACTTTGACATGTAGCACTGAGATATACATTCACTCACCAATACACTCATGCACACAGTCAACCGCCCATACAACTGTTTCCACATGCACTTTTGAACCCATACATCTAGTGAATCAACTGTTGACACATCCATGCACAGAGTCACACACCTCCCAGCCACCCCCACACACACACTCACTCTCCCATACAAATACTTGGGCAACCAATCAATAACCCATATAGTTACTCATATAGCTACTGATCAACACATGCAGCAGTTTACAGAACAACAGATATAATGATGCACAAATTAAGACAGTTTAGTCACTAACCCATGCACTCAGTGAGACTCATTTAATCACTCTCTCATACAGTCAGTCATGCACCTACTATATGCTTCATCCAGACACTTATACATCCACTCATTCTTCAATATGTAAGACATATTTTAACTTTACAGAAACATGCAGTCACTGGATAATGTCATCAGTGATGTCATCAGTGATGTCACTGACCATGTCATGAATGATGTAATATGTGACATCATCAGCAGTGGATTGCGGGTGCGCGATATATAGTTAGTGCAACTAACTATATATGGAATTTCAATGGTTTTGTGCGAGTAAAATAAGGTTTTGTAAATGCGAATTCCTAACTATATATGGTCTATAACCTATGGTTTTTTCATTGAATATATATATATATATATATTACCTACTGGCTATCGCCAGTAGGTATATATAGTTAGAATTTTTTCTCTATGGGACTTTTGAAAATTCTATGTCTAATAACTTTGGCGTTTGTGGACGGAATCGGCTGAAATTTTCAGGAAAATGGCACATTTTGATTCTGAGCAGCCCCTGAAAATTTAGGGGGGTTTCGTCAAGGGGGGGCTGAGAAAAAAGGGGGGTCCCAAAACGCGTTTTTCCATTCATTTTTCCATAGGGCGGTTGGACTCACTTTTAGCTCGAACGGCTGAATGGATTTGCACGAAACTTGGCAAAATTGTAGGGACTGTTAGCCCGATGTGCCTTTGCTAGGTCTCAATATATGTGCTCCAGTAGTTTTTGAGAAATTAACGTTCAAACCAAGATATATATCTGTAACAGCGCTCTGGGCAGCGATCCGGTCCGCTTACTTTTCGCTTATCGGAACTTTGCGCGCAGAAAGCTGATTGGCTCTCCGGTGTCTGTCAACATTCTAAACAGTCCGGAGCGGACGCCATCTTGTCTCTCGGTAGGATCGAGAGAGAAGAAGAGGTGGAAAACGAAAGGGGAATTTAATGATAGGGGGCAAGGTATCCCCCTCTTGACCCCCTAGGAATGTTGTTGGGGTTATTAAAGGGTCCCGTGGGGAAAATAAAAAAAAAATGATTTTTCACGGTAGAAGCGCGGCCGCGAACTGGTAGCGAAACGGGAATTCGCCATTTTGTGCTTCGTTAATTAAATTACTAGTTATAAGTGGGTGCGGGAGACGTATCCTAATCCCCTATGTTTCCTGAGGGTGGCTGAGGAGGCTGATATATGTTGATACATCTCTTCCAGCGGCTGTGCGTGAGCTTTTTTTTTTTTTTGCTGCGTGACAGTCCGGAGCGGCCGCCATCTTGTCTCTCGGTAGGATCGAGAGAGAAGAAAAGGTGAAAAACTAAGGGGGAATTTAATGAAAGGGGGCAAGGTATCCCCCTCTTGACCCCCTAGGAATGTTGTTGGAGTTATTAAAGGGTCCCGTGGGGAAAATAAAAAAAAAAATGATTTTTCACGGTAGAAGCGCTTCACGGGCCGCGAACTGGGCCGCAAACTGGTAGCGAAACGGGAATTCACCATTTTGTGCTTCGTTAATTAAAGTACTAGGTATAAGGGGGTGCGGGAGACGTATCCTAATCCCCTATGTTTCCTGAGGGTGGCTGAGGAGGCTGATATATGTTGATACATCTCTTCCAGCGGCTGCGCCATCTTGCCTTTTTTCGAATGCCACAATTTTGTCGTGCACGGCAGCCATTTTAGATGCCAGGCTGGTCCCAGGCTATCACCTAACCCTGCGGATGTAGTTTATGGCCCCAGCTGTAGAGAATTCAGACATGCCAATCCTCCTGATTCAGGCGTGTGAGTACTGATTTCAGTGCTAGTCTCCCGCCTCCCGATTTCTGCAAGCAAAAACCCGGGGGCATATTATGAACAACTAGCGATAATTTTTGTCTCTAACTTGTTTAGAGACAAAAATTATCGCCGCACATCGGCGATTTTTATCGCAGATAAACCTTGCTATTATCGCAGAAAAGTCAGCGATATTCATGTATTATCGACCTAATGCTCTTAGCCATGTTATCCACCTCCCATTGGATAACATGGCTAAGAACTGCTCAGGGCAGGTGTTAGATTTTGGAGATATTCGCGCTTAGCGCGAATATCTCCAAAAGTTGGTAATAGAAGGTAGCGATGTTAGGGACTGTTTCCAGTCGCTAACATCTTGGCACGCCACTTTGCATGTCATTAGTGATAAGTATCACTGACATGCAAAGCGGGGCCCAAGATGGTCGCTATCTCCTTTTAGCTGTCACTAACTGGTGTTAGCGACAGCTTGGTAATAGGGAAATAATTTTATCTCCGCTTTCATGGCTTTTAAAGCCAAAAAAGCGGAGATAAACCCCCTTGATAATATGCCCCACGATTCCTTGGGGGTTTCAGCTGACAGGGCTTGGTATTGTGTTACAAGGTAATTTTTCCATGAAACGTCAGAGGGTCGATGCAGGGGTTCTAGAAGAGGTGATAAACCATTTAAGCCTCATGAACAAGCGCATGGTCTTTTAAAGATTTGTGAAGTACTCGGGGCGGCGGTGTGTGTGTGCCCTCTTTCAGGAGCGGGCGGGGGGGCACTGCCAGCAACTTGCCAGGTCAGGTAGTGTTCAACACGTGCATCACCCTTTCTCTGCCTGCTATTGCGCTCCATGCTTCGGAAAGGTAAGAAAAAGAACGTGCATTTGAGTTTGAAATGTCCGATCCTGCAGCAGCACACTTCCAAAGCCCACACATGACAATAACCCGATTCAAGGCCCCATTCACCCGTTTTTAAAAAAATAGATAACACTCCAACAAAGTAAGGTTATAAAACTTTATTAACTACTAACTTTAACGAACGGAACAAAAACTAAAAACATTTAAACATTTCTCAACACAAAAAGCAACAATGGTTAGAAGCTGTCTTTTGTGCGAATAGTCCCAAGGCAGCACAACGTGCAGAGTTCTGGACGGCACCCAGGTGATGTCGCCTGGGTGCCGCACTGGTTTAGGGATCCTACAATGCTGCTCCGAAAATTGGCGTGGGGCGTCCCGGGTGGGGCGGGGGGAGGCCTCGTCAGTAGCGGTCTGTTGTGCGAATAGTCCCAAGGCAGCACAACGTGCAGAGTTCTGGACGGCACCCAGGTGATGTCGCCTGGGTGCTGCACTGGTTTAGGGATCCTACAATGCAGCACAGAAAAACAGCGTGGGGCGTCCCGGGTGGTGCGGGGGGAGGCCTCGTCAGTAGCGGTCTGTGTCCAGTGTCACATGGCTGACACAACATGTACGACAGGCACCCAGGTGATGTCCAGTAAACTGCCGCACTGGTTTTGGTATCCTACAATGATACTCCGAAAATTGGCGTTCGGCGGCCCGGGGGGGGCGTGGGGGAGGCGGCGTGAACGGGCCTCCCCAGGTGGCGGCCATCTAGCTGAGTTGCGCCCGCTCTTGCGGCTACAGCGTCTCGCTCACCATGTTGTTGAGTTGCTCCCACTCTTGCAGTGCAGCGATAGGCAGCTGCCACATGGCTCTTAAAATGGCGGACGGCTCCTCGGTTTTGGGCCTGGTCCACTGAAATAGCCCTGGGACACTTTGGAACTCGGACGCTTGCCTGCTAGGGCTTGGGCTCCATTCTCGAAAAGCGTCCCCTCAGCCGTGAAGATTGTACAAAAGTCTTGGGGGCCCCCGACTCCCGCAGGCTTCCGGTGGGGAGCGGCTGCCATGATTGCTCGCGGAATGACCACGACGGAGCCACGAGATGGTGGTGCTCTCATGCTGACGCCAGCTTCAGTCTGAATGATCCAGAAACAAGGTGGGGCTTTCATCGTTTGGGAAAAAAAAATGTTCTAAACCAATGAAAAGTGTTATTTTTAGGTCATATGACCAAGCCTTCCATCTTTAGGAAACCAAAAGTAAAATGAACCAATGAAAAGTTTTATAAAGAAGTCACATGACCTGTTATGCGGCATAGGGCTACAAAAACCGTAGAAAATCCGTTGGCACGTGAGGCGGCGTCATTAGCGGACCGATGTGCGAATAGGCCGAAGGCAGCACAACGCGCTGAGATCCGGATGGCACCGAGGTGGTGTCAAGCAAATTGCCGTACTGGTGTGGCCATCCTACAATGCTGCGCCGAAAGACGGCGTGTCCAGCTGAGTTCCGGTCACTCTTGCGGTACAGTGAGTCGAACGCGCCGAGATCCGGATGGCACCGAGGTTGTGTCCAGCAAGTTGCTGCACTGGTGTGGCCATCCTACAATGCTGCGCCGAAAGACGGCGTGTCCAGCTGAGTTCCGGTCACTCTTGCGGTACAGTGAGTCGAACGCGCCGAGATCCGGATGGCACCGAGGTTGTGTCCAGCAAGTTGCTGCACTGGTGTGGCCATCCTACAATGCTGTGCCGAAAGTCGGCGTGGGGTGCCCCGTTGGCTTATGAGGTGATGTCAGTAGTGGACCGATGTGTGAATAGGTCGGAACCAGCACAAGGCGCCAAGATCCGAATGGCAAGTCCTGGATATTGAGTGCCATAGTTGAGAGTTCTGAGCTGTGCTTGTAAGACTATCTGAAGCTTATTTGCACCTGCTGCAGTTTCACTGTTGCCCAAGGTGGTGTCCAGCAAATTGCTGCAGTGGTGTGGCCATCCTACAATGGTGCGCCGAAAGACGGCGGGTCCAGCAGAGTTCCGGTCACTCTTGCGGTACAGTGAGTCGAACGCGCCGAGATCCGGATGGCACCGAGGTTGTGTCCAGCAAGTTGCTGCACTGGTGTGGCCATCCTACAATGCTGCGCCGAAAGACGGCGTGACCAGCTGAGTTCCGGTCACTCTTGCGGTACAGTGACTCGAACGCTCCGAGATCCGGATGGCACCGAGGTGGTGTCCAGCAAGTTGCCGCACTGGTGTGGCCATCCTACAATGCTGCGCCGAAAGTCAGTGTGGGGTGCCCCGTTGGCTTATGAGGTGATGTCAGTAGTGGACCGATGTGTGAATAGGTCGGAAGCAGCACAAGGCGCCCTGCACTGTTGAGCTTTTTTCAATGCCTGTTTTTTGTTGTTTCCCCTCCATCAAAAACAAAAAAAAATATATAAAACTGTGCAAAAATACAAAAAAATGTTTAGAAAAGCAGTGCTTGTAAGACTGTCTGAAGCTCCTTTGCACCTGCTGCAGCTTCACTATTGCCCTGGTGTGGACAAAGATCGCCCATGACTTAGGCTGATTGAGAGTTTGTAGAAAAATGGCTTCAGATTTTCCACATATTACTCTTCAACATTCTTCCTAAATGTAACAATGTGAGACTCACTAGGAGAACGGCTGTTTATCTTTCCTTTCAAAATGCTGCCAACAATATTTTCTGAATGGAAGACACCATCTTGTAGCATAAAGGGCCGAAAGGGGTTCTGGTCTGGCCGATTGTTGGTGAAGACATTTTGACTATATCTTGGACCTGCCCGGCCTCGCCCAAAATGGCGCCGGTATAAATGGGACTCGTAACTCCTTGCCCGCAAATGTATATCTAGAAAATGTTATTGTAAGTGGTCCTGTCTTATTTTAATTACAAAATGTACGTCCACCGATTCCGCAACTGTTAGACACCTTAGTTCTTGCAACCTAATGGCCCGCTCGTTACGTTCCTCTACAGTGTAAATGTCTCCTCATCATATACGATTTCAGTTTGCTCCGTGGCCGGCCCACGTGGTTATAGGCCCGTATTTGTATACTGATATTTTCACAATAAAGGTTTTTAAAACAAAACACGGTAGTAGTATTTACATTGGTAAAGTTTTTACTTTTAGTCACTGTTTTCGAATCAGTAAAAGGCAAGTGAAATAAAGCAGTCCAATTACATGACGGATAAAAGGTATAATATGTAGGAACGCAGTAAAGATAAATGGTCAAGGGCAGTTGTGTTTTTCATTTCTGCAACATAAAGTGATCGATAAGAATCTGATAATCAGGCGTATCGGCGACTAAGACAGCAGGCCGAGTCTCTCTTACTCAACGGCTCCGTCATGGAACGAAGAAACGCCCTTTTTCTCGAAAAAGGAATATATTTTACTTGCAGGACAGTTGTAAATTTTCCGGGAAAGTACATTAGCCTGGAATATTATAACATATGTTTGAAAAAAAAATAATGTTCGAAAAAAATAAAAAGCGTAATTTTTAGGTCATATGACCAAGCTTTTCATCATTAAATTAACAAAAGTAAAATGAACCAATGAAAAGTTTTATTAACAAGTCACATGACCTGTTATGCTTACGTTACGCGCTGCGCGCCGCGCCTCGGATCACTTCCGGGTGCGCTAACGCGGCGTGTCATAAAACGCATTACGCGACAACGTAGGTCAAGAATATAGTCTAAATGTCTCCACCAACCAGCGTTCAGAACACAACCCCTTTCAGCAGTCCAAAAAGTTCTGTTAAATGACAACAGAGGGGACAGGCAACAAGAACCATCAGTCAAAGAGGGGAGGGCAAATTCTTCTCTTCCGGGTCATGTTGGGGCGCTACCGGAACTGATCGAATTGGTAGTCTATAGTGTTTCTGGATGTTTCAGACTAAAGCTGGCGTCAGCATGAGACCACTACCATCTCGTAGCTCCGTCGTGGCCATTCCACGAGCAATCATGGCAGCCGCTCCCCACCAGAAGCCTGCGGGAGTCGGAGGCCCCCAAGACTTTTGTAGAATCTTCACGGCTGAGGGGACGCTTTTCGAGAATGGGACCCAAGCCCTATCAGGGAAGCGTCCGAGTTCCAAGGTGTCCCAGGGCCATTTTAGTGGACCAGGCCCAAAACCGAAGAGCCGGCCGCCATTTTGAGAGTCCTGTGGCAGCCGCCTATTGCTGCACCGCAAGAGCGGGAGCAACTTAACTACATGGTGAGCGAGACGCTGTAGTCGCAAGAGCGGGCGGTAAACAGCTGAATGGCGGAAGAGGCACAGTGTAGCAAAAGCGGGCGGAATGGCAACTAAAACGGTAAAGGGGCGCCCCACTACAGCGTGTCTTCAGGTCAAACGGATTGTGGGACAAAGTCCAGAATAGAAGAGTCATCAAAAGGTAAAAAGTTCCGCCGGACCCCGGGAGCCGGCCGCCTATGTCGGGGGCGATCTCAGGCTACACCAGTGCTATAAGACTTGGGGAGGGGGTCGGAGCCAAGCGTCTTCTCCGAGTCCGTGTCATCACACCGCCCCTCGGGGGCCTCCGTCAAGCGGTTTAGGGAGGTACCATATAACATTGTTTTCAAATGCAGTCAGGTCCACAAACGACCCTCACTTACTTTGGAATAGTGAAGCTGCAGTAGGTGGAAATAAGCTTCAGACAGTCTTACAAGCACTGCTTTTGTAAACATTTTTTGTTTTTTTTGTATTTTTGCACAGTTTTATATATTTTTTTTGTTTTTGATGGAGGGGAAACAACAAAGCACAGGCATTGAAAAAGGCTCAAACTCAGAACTCTGAACTATGGCACCCAATATCCAGGACTTTCCATCCGGATCTTGGCGCCTTGTGCTGCTTCCGACCTATTCACACATCGGTCCACTACTGACATCATCTTATAAACAAATGTTATGTAAATAGTTATTTAATAAAATGTTTTACCCTGTTTCTTTGCTGGTGTGTTGTCTATATTTTTAATATTTGCATAGGGTTTGTCGTTATTTTGGGCGGGGTGGGTGACGGAGCCGAGCTGTCTTGCAGCCCTCATGGTGTGGAGCTCAGTTCATCTCACTATTTTCGTATTTCTCATGAAGTGTTGTTTATAATATTTCTATTTTAGCGAGGTCAAAAAGAGATCCAATTAGTGGCCTACTGATTTTGCTCGATTACTTTTATTTTTTTACACGATTTTTCACGATCTGCAAAGACTAAACAGAGTATTGCGACTTTGTGCTTGTTTGTAAATAGAGAATGAACCAAAGAGAATCAATTGAAAAACAGTAAATGCTTGGATAATAATCAATCAAATGGAGAGACAAGCAGGCACGACGGATTACAACGGGGGTAAAGGCCTGCGTTAACTACCCTTCAGTATCTGCAAAGAGAGAGTACTATTAAGACAAAAGAGGGGAGGGGGGGGGTGCAGCGTTCAAAGCACATCAGCGTGCATAAATACGAAAATGTTTTTATCTATCACGTACTTGACATTTTAAAGCTTTTCATATTTGCTATTAAAAAACCAATGAAATTCACAGAAAAAACCATAGGTTATAGTCCATATATAGTTAGGAATTTGCATTTACAAAACCTTGAAAATTCAATGAAAAAACCATAGGTTATAGTCCATATATAGTTAGGAATTAGCATTTACAAAACCTTATTTTACTCGCATAAAACCATTGAAATTCCATATATAGTTAGAAGCGCTAACTATATATCGCGCACCCGCAATCCACTGCTGATGATGTCACATATTACATCATTCATGACATGGTCAGTGACATCACTGATGACATCACTGATGACATCTCAAATGACATCACTGATGACATCACTGATGACAACTCAAATGACATCACTGATGACATCTCAAATGACATCACTGATGACATCACTGATGACAACTCAAATGACATCACTGATGACATCTCATTTGTCATCACTGATCACATCACTCATGTGATAATACAATGAACCTCTTCAGACTCTAATATAACCTTACATACACTCAGTATAAACAGACACTCACAGACTGTCACTCATCCATGGAGTTACTCACACACCTAGTCAGTCATGCAAAGAATCAATCACACCTCCATTTCCTCAACTATACAGTTATACACATCTTACTTATTCAAACATATAATAACACATATTTACTCTCTTATATAATCCCTGATACAAGCTCACAGTGATCGATACAGCCACTCACACATTCACTGGCTCTTATGTTCAGTTATTTATATATGTCAACTCTCACATGTATTGTGTTTTACATACGTACTTACTTGCACATGTAGCAATGAGAAATCCATTCACTCACCAACACACCCATGCACAGTCAACCGCCCATATAGCTGTTTCCACATGCACTCTTGAACTCATACTCCTAGTGAATCAACTGCTTACACATCTATGCACAGAGTCACGCACCTCCCAGCCACCCACACACACACTCAGCCTCCCATTCAAATACTTGGGCAACCAATCAATAACCCATATGGCCACTCTTATAGCTACTGATCAACACATGCAGCAGCTTACACAACAACAAACATACTGATGCACAAATTAAGACAGTTTAGTCACTAACCCATGCACTCAGTGAGACACATTTAATCACTCTTTCATACAGTCAGTCATGCACCTACTAAATTCTTCATCCAGACACTTATACATCCACTCATTCTTCAATATGTAAAACATATTTAAACTTTACAGACACATACAATCACTGGATGTTGTCATCAGTGATGTCATCAGTGATGTCATTTGAGATGTCATCAGTGATGTCATCAGTGATGTCACTGACCATGTCATGAATGATGTAATATGTGACATCATCAGCAGTGGATTGCGGGTGCGCGATATATAGTTAGCGCTTCTAACTATATATGGAATTTCAATGGTTTTATGCGAGTAAAATAAGGTTTTGTAAATGCTAATTCCTAACTATATATGGACTATAACCTATGGTTTTTTCATTGAATATATATATATATATATATATATATATATATATATATATATATATATATATATATATATATATATATATATATATATATATATATATATATAAACAGACCACTCAATTGTCGAATGACCCAAGGACACAGCGGGGATTCTGTTGGGAGTCCTTTATTCACCAGTTGCGTAGCGTAATGCATTTCGGCCTGAACGGCCTTTCCTCAGATGCCTTAACAGCTCGATGGTGCCGTTTCCCTCCTTAAGTATAATTATACGGTATTCCCATTGGTGGGAGAGCAGTCGAACCCAGTCATTAGGCAGCAGCTGCGATCAAATGTGAGACCACAGCTACCATGAGGCAGTCTGTTGGCAAGTGCACTGACCAGGGAAAAACGTTCAAAGTTTTAACACTGCAATTCCGTGTTGAAAGGGGGGGCCGTGTAGTGGCAGGAACCATCTCGAATTGCATTGTTTAAGGCTCCCTTGGGTCCCCGACACCCCAGCCACAAGTCCAGAACAAACCAAAGCGGGCCGTAGAGAACGCTGCAGTGAGCCCTCTCTCACGTGAAGTCACAATCTGCCACCTGACAGCAGCCACGACGTTGCTCCGTTCCCGTGGCGGTCCCGGAAATTACCAATCCCTTGGTATATATATATATATATATATATATATATATATATATATATATATATATATATATATATATATATATATTACCTACTGGCGGTCGCCAGTAGGTAGTTATAGTTAGGATTTTTTTCAATGTTAAATCTCAAAATTCTATTTGGAATAACTTTAGCACCGGTTGACGAATCTGCCTGAAAATTTCCTGAAAATGGCCTCGTCGAGCTCCGGTCCTTTCTTGAAAGTTTGGGGGGGATACGTCAAGTGGGGGCCGAGATAAAAGGGGGGTCCCAAAACGCGTTTTCCCCATGTAAATTTCCATAGGGCGGTCGATTTTACTTTTAGCCCGAACGGCTGAATGGATTTCCACCAAACTTGGCAAAATTGAAGGGACTGGTAGCCCGATGTGCCTTTGCTATGTCTCAAGATATGTGCTGCAGTGGATTTTGAGTAATTTAGGTGCAAAAAAATATATATATCTATAGGCGCTCTCCGGTGCGCGCACCGGAGTGCGCTCCAGGCGCGACACGTGACTTGCGCGCAGGAAGCTGATTGGCTCTTGGGTGTCTGTAAACATTCTAAACAGTCTGGAGCGGCCGCCATCTTGTGTCTCGGTAAAATCGAGACACAAGGGGTTTGAAAAAAAAAGGGGCAAATGACCATAAGGGGGAAGAGTAGACCCCCTCTGACCCCCTAGGTTTGATGTAGGGGCTAAAATAGGGTCCTGCGGGGCATTCAAATTTTTTATTTTTTTTTTGTTTTGCGCGGGGGAAGCGCATGGTACGCGCACCGGCGAAGCACGGGGAAAATCCAGGACCATATTTATGAAGGCCTTGCGCTGCCAGTTTTGCGCCTCCTGTGCGTCAATTTTTGTGACGCACCAGCGGTGTAAAAAAATGCGCATTGTTATGCAATATTTAAAAAGTGATGCATCTATCTAGATGCGTCACTTTTTAAATATAGTGCAACGAGGCACATTTTTTTACACTGCTGGTGTGATGCGTCACTTTTCTGTGCGCACTCCTTATGACATTCCAGATGTGTCATATTTAATGTATGACGAATCATGTTGCAAGGAGTTACAGATACATCAGTATTTCTGACATATCTGTAAACATAAAAGTGACGCGAGGCAGGCGCAAGATTTTGACGCAACAGCATCCTAAAAGTGACGCAGAGAAATGTTATAGATTTCAGTACGTCGTTATTACCAAGCTTTTTGCGGGGGAATGCCCCCTCTGCATACATTATACCTGACGCAGATATAATGTGGCGCAGAGTTTTAAAAAGTGACCCATGTACCTAGATGCGTCACTTTTTAAAAATAGCGTCAGGTATAATGCATGCAGAGGGGGTGTTCTCCCGCAAAAAGCTTTGTAATAGCGACGCAGTGAAATCTTTGAGATTTCACTGCGTCACTTTTAGGATGCTGTTGCGTCAAAATCTTGCGCCTGCTTTACAGCAGGTGTTAGACTGACGCAAGACCTTTCACATGGTGCTTTTTCCATGTGAAAGGACACATTACTGGAGTTGCGTCACTTTTGTGACGCACTCCAGCAATGCGTTACTTGGAATGTCATAAGGAGTGCGCACAGAAAAGTGACGCATCGCACCAGTGGTGTAAAAAAATGTGCCTCGTTGCGTTATATTTAAAAAGTGACGTATCTAGGTAGATGGGTCACTTTTTAAAATCAAGCGCCACATTATATCTGCGTGAGGTATAATGCATGCAGAGGGGGTGTTCCCCCGCAAAAAGCTTTGTAATAGCGACGCAGTGAAATGTTTGAGATTTCACTGCGTCACTTTTAGGATGCTGTTGCGTCCTTTAAATATAGTGCAACGAGGCACATTTTATTACACTGCTGGTGTGATGCGTCACTTTTCTGTGCGCACTCCTTATGACATTCCAGATGTGTCATATTTAATGTATGACGAATGATGTTGCAAGGAGTTACAGATACGTCAGTATTTCTGACATATCTGTAAACATGAAAGTGACGCGAGGCAGGCGCAAGATTTTGACGCAACAGCATCCTAAAAGTGACGCAGAGAAATCTCATAGATTTCAGTACGTCGTTATTACCAAGCTTTTTGCGGGGGAATGCCCCCTCTGCATACATTATACCTGATGCAGATATAATGTGGCGCAGAGTTTTAAAAAGTGACCCATGTACCTAGATGCGTCACTTTTTAAAAATAGCGTCAGGTATAATGCATGCAGAGGGGGTGTTCCCCTGCAAAAAGCTTGGTAATAATGACGCAGTGCGTCACTTTTAGGATGCTGTTGCGCCAAAATCTTGCGCCTGCTTCACAGCAAACCTTTCACATGGTGCTTTTTCCATGTGAAAGGACACATTACTGGAGTTGCGTCACTTTTGTGACGCACTCCAGCAATGCGTTACTTTTGTGTTTACAGATACGTCAGAAATACTGACATATCTGTAACTCCTTGCGAATTGATTAGTCATATATTAAATATGACATATCTGGAATGTCATAAGGAGTGCGTCCACAAAAGTGACGCATTGCTGTTTTCACGTAGCGATGCGTCACTTTTCAGAAATGAGGCCTCCAGTTTATTCACTGTGTCATAACTTTCTTTTCTAACACTCACCTTTGAGGTTCCGTGACAATTGTAAGTGGTGTTTTCGACTCGCACGAATATGGTCGAGTCTGGTATCTATGAACCGCAAATGACGAGTTTAGTAAGTGTGCGCAGTTTCGCTGTGCTAACTTAGACCGTTCGTTTGTTATGTGGGTTTTTCATCTGTACCCACGGGTTCCATCTTAGATACGGCATCCATTTTGTCTCTTGCCCTCAAGTAGCCAGCGAACGGACGCTGTCCGCTTCGCGACCCTGGGGACTCCCAAGATATTGGCGGAAGACACATGTTCTTTGTAAGTGTCTTTATGACGAGGGGGTTGCTGCTGTAAGGCAGATGGCGCCGCTCGAGGCTCATCTTGCCGCACGGGCTTATTGTCTCAGCCGTGCATCTCATTAGGCACATCCCTTTGATGCCTGTATCTCGTGTTTCTCGATACCTCCCCTTTTACACCCTTTCCGATCTCCCCACTGTCTCCGTCTTCCTCTGCACCTGTCTTTGTTCCTATTTTCGATCTACTTTACTGCTGATTGGAATTTGCTAATGGTGGGAAGATGGGTTTTTACAGTTGGGAACCGCCAAATGTTTCCGTACTTATGTTCCGGACCTTGTGTGTTTCAAAGTGACCAAAGCGACCCCTCTGGGGGCTAATTGTGGGAACCGGGTTGTAAACTTTTGTGTATCATGTTATCCTATGGGTAAAAACTGTATAAAAGGAGTGATCCACAGAACCAATTTGAAGCAGTCTCCCCGAACTACACTCGATGTACTTCCTGTGACTTCTGTGTTCCCTGCAGCAAATAAACCTTGAATCTTTGACGCCGAAGGAAGTGTCCCGTGTCTCTGTGACTTGTACGCCGGAGCAGGTTACCCACGAAGGTTTCAGGTGTTGTGCCCTGGCACCGCTGGGTCCAAAAGAACCCAGTCCTTCAGTTGGCGCCCAACGTGGGGCTGCATCAGTGGTACCGGTCCAAGCCCGACGATCGTGAGGAACTTCGTGTGAAATCTCCGAGGGAAGGTGCACCCCGCTTCATCGATCCTGTTGTCGAAATAAGTGGCCCGAAGACTTTTCCCGCGAAGATTCCCGCCTCCTGACGGCTGCGACGGACTGCTGCCCTGACTGTAGACCTGTTTTGGCGCCTGGCGTAGACCTTGGTATAGCGAGACGATTGACGGGCCTTCCTGAGGACGCCATCGATCTTTGAGTTAAGTATTTTGTGGGTCGCTCCCAGAGTTCTTGGTTGTTGACACTTTAGCGAGTGTCTTTGTTGTAAACGCCGTGTAAGTGTTTTTGTCGGTGACACTTTGCTAGCGTACTTTGTTGTTGTATTGTTTGACGACTGCAGCCGCCAAAAACCGAGGGTTTTGTTTTTTGCTGGGACTTGGTAAATCCCGTAACCCTTGAAGTTTGTGAAGCTCGGCTAGTGTGCAAGATGCCTGGTCGTAGTACTTTGTTCAGTTGTTTTAGACCTTGTGGTGCGGATTCCCTGCTGGAGGACTCGTGTCCGATACCTCCGGTTGGAACTCCGACTTATGAACTGTACAGTAAACATGGGCTAGGCCCGATTGCTTTTAACGATTATTGGATTAAATATACAAAGAAAGACGGCGATCTTCGTTGGCCACCTCACGGTAGCTTCGAGGCGTCGATCTTAGATAATTTAGAAATAAAGTTGTTCGAACATAAATCTAGGCCGGCCATGTTTGATGCCTTTCGGTTGTGGCGCAAAGAAGCCCGACAGAAAGAAATCAGACAGAATAAACGTAGTCAGCGAGATACTGTTGCTACTATAGTGAAGAAAGCTGAGCAGTTTCAGCGTGATAAGGAGGATAAGGATAAGGAAGTGTTTGAGAGATTACAACGTATGTCCATAGATAAATGCTATCCTACTTTGCCTACGGAGTCGGATAAGAAGGAAGAGGCAGTTGAGGATCCTTTAATGTCCTATCTTATGAAGTCGCCACCTCCGTACGTACAGGGTACCGCAGCTCCTGTGGTCCCTGCCGTACCTGTTCTTCCACCTATTGTTCCTCCACCAGTTCCTCAACCTGCACCCGCTCTTCCGACTGTTCCTGCTCCTTTGTCTGTTTCTATTCCTACTGCTCCTCCGCTTCCACATACTCCTGCTCCCGCTACTGCTCCTGTGTTGTTAACCCCTGCTGTTGCTACTGTCTCTACTCCTTCTCTTGTTAGTCCTGTGTCTTACTCTTCTCCCTCTACTCGTAATCGTAATTCTCCCCTTGCGACAAACTTCTTTCAGTCGCTCGGACCTGTTTTTGGGTCTGCTGGATCTGATGGTCCTCAGAGACGTAGTCAGCTTCCTGGTAACAGAGAACGTGTTGCACTATATAATATGGCGATGGGTTGGATGGTAAACCCTCTTAGAAATCCACCTCGTGTTGTCCTCGAAACGTTTAATCAATTCAACATACCAACTCAGAGATATGTGTTTGACGAAATGTGCAAGTTCCTTCATGATCAGATAGTGGCCAATGCGCCTGACGAGGTGCTGACCGCCCTGTCCGAACTTCGGCTTCAGTTCGCAACTGGACTGATAGTAGACACTAATGTCCGACGTGCTATTGAGCGGTTGCTATCTCTTCGTCCCGCTCCTATTCCTCATGCATTGTTCGTTGAGGACATTGAAAAACAAGACGAGTCTGGCCAATATCCTATGCGTGAAGTTCCGCCGGTTTGGATACCAGCTGATCCTAATGCTCAACCTCATGCGATAGTGGCACATTTTGAGAGAGTGTGGATACACCTCCCATGGAAACGATCGGAAGTGCTTCAGGTGAAACAATCTTTGCCCGATCCTCGTAAAAATCCTACTGGGTATTATAAGGAATTATCGCAGCTCGTAGATGCTACGGTGATGAATCTTGCTGATATCGATATGTTGTTTGGTAACGTCGTACCGCAACCGGTATGGGCTAAGATTCGTCACCAAGATCACGCAAATGAATTAGGTGGTGATTGGGCTGCCATTACAGCGGCAGACGCTGGACAAGTGGCTGCTACTAAACCCGATCAGTTGATTGCTGCTCTCCCCCAGCGAATCATTGCATTAATGAAAACGCTTATGCCAGCTATGAGGGTAAATTGGGACAAGTTGTCAGCCTGTAAGCAGAAGAAAGATGAGAGTGTTTCCGATTTCTTTACGAGGTTCGAGGAAGCATTCATTGATCATAGTGGACAGGATATGGGTACTGAGGGTGGACAGAGGTTGTTTGTGGATAAATTCGTGTCGAACTTGTTGCCCGATCTAAGCAATAAATTAAAGAATTCAGAAAGTGCGTGGGCCGTTTCTACCTCAGCTCAGATATTGGCTACGGCACAATATTACGAGAATAGAGAGAAAGAGGAAAATGACCGTGCTGATAAAAAGACGAAAGAGCTAAAAACTAAAGTGTTGTTACAACAAGCGTATCCGCCGCGTTCTAATCAGAATGCGCCTCAGCAGAATAGATCACAGTCGCAATCGAATCGATCGCAGCCGCGTAATGATTCCTCTTCCCAAAGATCTTCATTAGGGTACAATCAATGTGCTTATTGTAGACAGGAGGGACACATTAAATTCAATTGTCCTGCTTTAAATGAACGTAATAGTGGTAATTCGTCTAAAGGAGGCCGTGGTGGTTCACAGCACGCATCACGTGGTAGAGGTCGTGGTGCTCAGAATGATCGCTCTGACCATTCATCAAATTCTAATAACTGTTTCGATCAATGTGGATCATCGCAAGGACGATCTGCGCAGTACAATGTAGACGATTATTACGTCGATCAGGGAACTGACGATAGTAATTACTAGGACAGCCAAAGACAAGGAGAGGGAGTGGTATCAGTTCCGGTTGATCAGAAAGGGCCTTACGTCGCAGTTGCTACATCGGGCGTCGTTGAGCCTTTTCTGTTGGACACTGGTGCAGCGAAAAGTTCTATCATGCATTCGAAACTCCCTGGCGCACCTTTGTCTGGCTTAACAAATGTTTCCGTTGGATTCTCTGGCGCCCCCGTTAGCAATCCAGTTTCGCGCCCTTTGCCCCTTACAATTGGGCCTCGTGAGCTCGAAGCTCCGTTGATTTTGACTACTGGTTGTGGCGAAAATCTTTTAGGTCTGGATTTGCTTAAACGTTTGTATGCAACTTTGTATTGTTCTCCTGCGGGTGTAAAGCTTACGTTAGGAGAGAGGGTAGTCTCTCCCATGTATTTGTCCCTCGATAAGCTTCCACCGGAATTGAATTCTCTTCCTGCGTCTTTGTGGGCGACGGGTCCAAATGATGTGGGCCTACTTGATATCTCCCCTTATGTTGTTCAGTTGAAGTCTAATGTGCGATTGCCACGTATTCCCCAATACCGTATCTCCCTTGATGGTGAACGAGCTTTGTTAGCGATCATCTATGACTTGATCGAGAAAGATGTCATCGAAGAAACTCGGGGAAACGTGTGCAATAGCCCTGTACTGCCCATTCTTAAACGTACTGATCCTACCAAACCGCCTGTTTATCGTTTTGTTATCGATTTACGGGAGGTAAATAAAATTGTGGTTCCTCAATTCCCTGTTGTGCCTGATATCACGGCGCTACTGACTCTGATTCCAGCTACTGCTTCATGGTTTTCGGTGATTGATTTGAAAAATGCATTTTTCAGCATCCCGATTGCCGAAGAGAGCAGGGACCTTTTCGGTTTCTCTCTTGGTGGACGTAGCTTCCGGTTCAAACGCGCTCCTCAGGGCTACTGTGAAAGTCCATCGATTTACAGTCAAGCCTTGAAGGGTCAACTGGATGCGTTTAGGTTGCCGGTTGGTGCGGCTTTAATCCAATACGTCGACGACTTATTGGTGGCTGCTGATACTCAGGACATTTGCAAAATTGCTACAGTGTCGTTGCTGCAACATCTCTGTGAGTTAAATCACAAGGTGTCACCTTCTAAACTCCAATATTGTTGTCAAGAAGTAACCTATCTAGGTCACTTATTGTCAAAGGAGGGAAGGAGATTGACCCCAGAGAGAATTGCAGCGATTGCGCGCATGGCTGTGCCACAAACCCAAAGAGATGTGCGTGCTTTTCTAGGTATCACGTCGTACTGCAGGCAGTGGATTCCTAATTTTTCATTGCTAGCGAAACCATTGGTGGCTCTTACGTGCAAGGATGTTTCAACTCCTTTACCATGGACGGAAGAATGTCAGAAAAGTTTTTCTGAATTACGTGATTCATTGTGTTCGGCTCCTGTGTTAGGTACCCCTGATTACAGCAAGCCGTTCACGTTATATGTTCACGAGAGGGAAGGTTGTGCTTTGAGTGTCTTAACGCAACCTTTTGGTGGTAAGCAACGTCCATGTGCATATTTTTCCTCGACCTTAGACCCAGTAGCTAGAGCATTGCCGAGTTGTTTGAGAGCAACTGCGGCAGCTGCGGTCTCCATCCGACAATCAGCAGGATTGGTCATGGATAATATGCTTACAGTGATGGTTCCGCACGCAGTCGATACTCTTTTGAATCGCACGAAAACTCAGCATTTGACGAGTGCGAGGTTATCTGGGTACGAATTGACGCTCTTGGCAAGCCACATTCAGATAAAGCGTTGTAATGTCCTAAATCCGGCAACTTTGTTACCAATTAGTGCAGAGTCAGATGAAGTAGCAGAACATGACTGTTACTTGCGGACAGAAGAGGAAACAAAAGGTCGTGTGGACCTTAAAAACACCCCATTGGAGGACCCGGATGGCACTCTGTATGTGGATGGGTCATGTTTTAAGTTGCCGAATGGCGATGTGACTACTGCTTATGCTGTTGTAACATTGAATACTGTTGTTGAGACTGCGAGATTGAATCAGAATTCTGCCCAAGCTGCAGAGCTGATTGCTCTCACTAGAGCATGTGTGCTAGCAAAAGGTAAATGTGTGAATGTGTACACCGATAGCCAGTACGCTTTCGGTGTAGCGCATAGTTTCGGACGATTGTGGCGAGAGCGTGGTTTCTTGACGTCGCATGGCACGAAAATCCAGCATGGCCAGCTTGTGAACGATCTTTTGGATGCATTGACTTTGCCTGCGCAAGTTGCAATTGTTAAGTGTAGTGCGCATCGTAAAGTGACGGATGATGTTGGTCGTGGTAACGCGTTTGCAGATGAGATTGCTAAGGAGACTGCCCGGAACCTTAGCACTCGAATGTATGTGACGAGTTCGGTTAGGTGGCCTGCAGAATCGAGTATGTGTGAAGATACCATAGAGAGCGTGAAAGCAATTCAGAATGAGGCCACCGACACTGAAAAGATGAAGTGGAAAGAAAGTACGGGAAAGTTGGATGTGAATGGTTGCTGGATTGATTTGTCAGATCAGAAAAGATGGATGTTGCCTGATGCGTATGTGCTGGCCGTTGTGACAATGGCACATGGGTCAGCACATATTAGCGCGAAAGGCATTTGCAAGTTGCTGGCTGATGTGTGGAAGAATGATGGCATTACAAAGTGTGCTGAACGTCTGGTGAAGAATTGTATGGTGTGTATAATGTACAATCCTGGCAAAGGAACCCCAACTCCCCCTGGCAGTTTTGCTCCTCCTTCGTATCCCTTTGAGGTGATCCAATTGGACTTCATCCATATGGAGCGATGCAATAACCTGAAATACGTTTTGGTTGTGGTTTGCGCATTCTCCCGATGGATCGAGGCCTATCCCCTCAAAGACAATACTGCTTTGTCTACTGCGAAAATCCTACTGAAGGAATACTTTCCTCGGTATGGAATGCCTAGAGTCGTGTGGTCAGATAACGGAAGTGAGTTTGTTGGAAGTGTGATGAAGAGTGTGTGTAAGGGCCTTGGAATTAATCAAAAATTCCATAGCGCCAATCATCCCCAGTCAGCTGGTTTGGTTGAGGGGTACAATGGCACCCTTAAACTAAAACTAGCGAAGATTCAGGCTACGACTGGACTTTCGTGGCCTGATGCTTTGCCTCTAGCATTACTGTCAACTAGGGCGACTGTACACTCCCGAATAGGGCTTAGTCCCTATGAGATAGTGTTCGGCCGTCCTGCGAATGTGTGGGGGGTTCCTAGGCCAGGAATATTCTCTGATCTTGAGTATCCGATGTTGATTGACTACTTACATGACTTGACTGCTAAACTGAGGTTAATTCACCAACAGGTTTACGACGCCTTGCCGACGCAGACGGAGGGTCCAGGCCACCAGCTCCAGCCCGGGGACTGGGTGGTTACTCGTAACTTCTCACGCAAGAACAATCTGGATCCCCGATTTACCGGACCTTACCAGGTACTCCTGGCCACGAGGACTGCCGTTCGTCTTGAGGGGCGGAAAAATTGGGTACATGCTACCCATTGTAAGCGAGTCCCTATTCCTTTGCCGGCAGACCCGTGGGTAAGGAAAGGCATTGCGTCAACAGAAACAGAAACATTGCCGGCGTTTGTACCTTTTAGCGACGCACAGCTTGTTGGAGAACCCTCAGCGCAGCAGAAAGCCACTGTTGAACACTTGTCAGCAAAAGACTCAAGACCAGATCAACCAACTGATCAGCAGGACGCTGTCTCTTCAACGGATCCTTTGTTCGACGAGCAGACACGTCCCGGGAAACATCGATATTCGTTGCGATCTCACACTAAGGACAAATAAAATTTTCTTGCTTTGCTGAAATTGACAACTGCAATATCCTCGTTTCCCATGATCAATTTTGAACATTCGTATCATTGAAAATTTTTTGTACATATATCAAGCTTCTTCCTTGTATCTTTTTACTTCCACAGCTGAGAGACATTGTGCTAATATATATACATATTGTGTATTGAGGGCCGTAGGGCCGCGCGCGTACTTCCTTCTGGACAGTAGGTCTTGACGCTAGGTTAAAGGCCGTCGGTTCCTAGGAACCCCTGGGGATTGACTATTGCTGCACAGAACGAAGTGCGTCAAGAAACGTTGCGGACGGTCGTAGGGAATGGCATTTTCGAAGCTGAATGATTTGGAAGGAGCTCAGGCGTACAGAGTCAAGCTGCAGCAACTCAGTCGTACCAAATGTTTTATATTTCAATTGTTTGTGTTGTTTCTGACTGCTTCTGCATTTTTGACGGGTGGGGTGTATTACACTATGTCTTACTTCTTACTTGCTACCCCTACTCCTACTCCTTACCCTAACCTTACTTCTACTGCTTCTCCTCATTCCTTTCATATGTTACCGGAACACGAGCAGGCTAGACGTGTAGAATTCCGCAACAATTCCTTTATTCAGCTCCTCCATCAGCATCAGTTAGTGGTTAACACTACTAATTGTTGGGTGTGTGGGTTGATGCCACATACTACGGGTAAGGGAATTCCATATCTGGTATTCCCGTATAGTTCCCAAGGGTCAGCTCGAGCATTCCAAACAATGTTTAGAAGCGCACTGGGTTTCCACCCCACTCAAGAACAACGTTCCCCCTACTCTGGTCCTACCTCGTATCAGAGGCTGCTATCGATGGCAATAGAGGATATGGAAGATGAGATCCATGATCCTTTTCTTATCCCTGAAGAAGAGGTACAAGCCTATAGGGTCCTAAGTAGAGGGGAATATAGTATGTTCACTAGTGAAAAGCAGCTTAAAAGCTCGCCTCCAATATGGGTCGTACCCCACACTGGTAATCTTTGTCTTATGGGTCGTGGTTCGCAAGCCCCACTTGGAGCAAGTGCTTGCACTGAAAGTTACGTTCTGCCAATGTTCTCGTCCCCTGTGTTTCTGGCTGCCAAGGGTACCTACTTTATCTGTTATGATCGTGCATACACATGGTTGCCCGCAGACTTCATGGGCTCATGTTTCATTGCAAATCTGTTGCCTCCGACGTTCACTGTAGATGCCGATTATCATAAGACTAGAGTTGTACGAGGCGTAATTAGCGAAGAGGATACTGCCGGTCAAGAGGCAGGAGACTTTTTCAAGGGTTTCCTCCCGTTTTGGGGACCTATGGTTAATAGTAGGAACCTGAGACAGTTGACTCGAGTGGTAGAATCGACAGCTAATATTACTGCCAGTGCCCTTGGTAATATCACCACAGAACTTCAGGCGGAGAGACTTATGACGTTACAAAACCGTATGGTTTTAGATGTCGTCTTAGCAGATCGCGGTGGGGTATGTAAAGTGATCCATTCGAGCTGCTGCATTTTCATTCCAGATAATGCTCCTACTGTCTATCAAGCCATCTCGAAGTTGCATAAGATCTCCGAATCCATACACGTGGATGTAGGGGATTGGACGCTACTTGGGTGGTTTTGGGGCCTGATGTCGACTTGGGGTTGGAAGATTCTGATGATCATCGGGGTTGTGGTAGTGTTCCTGTTCACGTGTTGCCTTTGTGTGCAGTGTGGTCCTGCCTTATGTGGCCTCTGTGCTACAACGTGTATGAGACAACCATCTGTTACCAAGGGGACTCGGTTGGACAGAGCTATGCTACAACAACATCTCGATGGTCTGATGAATATCGAATATGATTCCGACTAGTGCTTGCCTACATGAGGGCAAAAGGAGCGTCTGAGGTTCCGTGACAATTGTAAGTGGTGTTTTCGACTCGCACGAATATGGTCGAGTCTGGTATCTATGAACCGCAAATGACGAGTTTAGTAAGTGTGCGCAGTTTCGCTGTGCTAACTTAGACCGTTCGTTTGTTATGTGGGTTTTTCATCTGTACCCACGGGTTCCATCTTAGATACGGCATCCATTTTGTCTCTTGCCCTCAAGTAGCCAGCGAACGGACGCTGTCCGCTTCGCGACCCTGGGGACTCCCAAGATATTGGCGGAAGACACATGTTCTTTGTAAGTGTCTTTATGACGAGGGGGTTGCTGCTGTAAGGCAGATGGCGCCGCTCGAGGCTCATCTTGCCGCACGGGCTTATTGTCTCAGCCGTGCATCTCATTAGGCACATCCCTTAGATGCCTGTATCTCGTGTTTCTCGATACCTCCCCTTTTACACCCTTTCCGATCTCCCCACTGTCTCCGTCTTCCTCTGCACCTGTCTTTGTTCCTATTTTCGATCTACTTTACTGCTGATTGGAATTTGCTAATGGTGGGAAGATGGGTTTTTACAGTTGGGAACCGCCAAATGTTTCCGTACTTATGTTCCGGACCTTGTGTGTTTCAAAGTGACCAAAGCGACCCCTCTGGGGGCTAATTGTGGGAACCGGGTTGTAAACTTTTGTGTATCATGTTATCCTATGGGTAAAAACTGTATAAAAGGAGCGATCCACAGAACCAATTTGAAGCAGTCTCCCCGAACTACACTCGATGTACTTCCTGTGACTTCTGTGTTCCCTGCAGCAAATAAACCTTGAATCTTTGACGCCGAAGGAAGTGTCCCGTGTCTCTGTGACTTGTACGCCGGAGCAGGTTACCCACGAAGGTTTCAGGTGTTGTGCCCTGGCACCGCTGGGTCCAAAAGAACCCAGTCCTTCACCTTCTTTCATTCCTCCTACTTCACTTCCTTTCACCTCTCATACCTTTCTGTTCTTTCTTACTCATTCTCCTTTCAATTATCAATGCACTATATTTCACTTACTCTTCATTTTTTTAAGAATATAGCTCTTTGATGAGAATTGGAGGTAGTTCTGAAAAGAACTTTTGGTTTTCTTCTTTTAACTGAACAGGAACAAAAACAGGGAATGGAAACTGCTCAACAGGAGCAAAAAGAAAACAAAAAAATTAGGGGTGGGAAGGGCAGCGATGGTTCTCCAATGCTCGAACCATGAGCAGGACACTTTGCTCCCCATAGGTGAGGAGTTGATTGCAGTATCTGCATTTGACGACCCCATGGTTAAATGCAGGTTGTATGCTTGCCACCTGCTCCTGCGATTGCTCTCTCCCAGAAGAAGTTGCTCCTCCGGTTGATGTAGAGGCCCCATCTCTGGGAACCTCTTGTGCCAGAGCCCTGACACTTTCCCGGGCAAAATTCTGGGGGTGCCTCCTCTCCACATGGCGAATCATGGTAAAGTTGCCAAAAGAGTACTTTTTTGGGGGGTTACCCCGTGACAGGACCTGTTTGCAGATCCTGCACTCCACTTTTGGTGCATTCACCTTTTTCTGGTCTGCTGGAAACTTAAAAAATTTCCAGATGAAATGCTCTTTGACCTTCGGCTGAGGAGGCTCTTCATCAATGAATTCAGGCTCATCTTCACTGCTGGATGGTCTGGCAGCCATGATTATCCAAGAAATATGCAAGAGCAAAAAGGCAGGTCTTTCAGTCACAAAAGTGAAAGAAGTGAAGGAAATGGGTGGGGATTTCATTCATTGTAAAAAAAAAACTGTTAGCAACCAATGAAAAGTGTTATTTTAGGGTCACATGACCCGACGCGTTTACGCTGCGCGCTCCGGAGCACTTCCGGTGCGTTTACGCAGCGCGATCGTAGGCGCTTCCAGGGCGCAAACGTGGCGCGATCGTAGGCGCTTTTGCGTGCGTTTACGCGCCGCGAACGTAGGCGCTTCCGAGGGCACTTACGTTGCGCGCCGAAGTGACGTCATCAAACTTTTACAGAAATGCATAATCATTTTCCTTATTAAAAAAAATAATTTTATTTGTATGGTACGAAATGTTTTGCATTATTATTAACTTTTCATTCATATTTTTTTTCACGAACGACAGTTGCGCTCTGGGTGCGCTTTCAGATGAGCTCACGGAAAAGCTTACCGGAGAGCTTAGCTGAAAGCTTCCCGGAGCGCGCACCCAGAGCGCAAAAGAAAAAAATTATGTAAAAAAATGAATACTTTAAAAAAAACAGCAAATTGTAAAAAAAAAAAAAAGGTTAGAAACTCGATATACAAAGGAATTAGCATTTAAAAAACCTATGAAATTCACTGAAAAAAACCATAGGTTTCACACCAGTTATAGTTAGGAATTAGCATTTAAAAAACCTATTAAATTCACTGAAAAAACCATAGGTTTCACACCAGTTATAGTTAGCTGGAAATTTTACTGATATAAAACCATTGAAATTCCCACGTTATAGTTAGATGGACTCACTATAACTTGCGCGTGCAATGCACTGCTGATGATGTCTTAATAAGCCAGTTAACCAATCAATTTTTAAAAACCATCCATTTAGACACTTATTTAAACATTTATTCTTCTATCAACTTTTACATATACATATATAAAATATATTTATTTTTCAGAAAGACACACATTCACCGGATGGTGTCATCAGTGATGTCATGAGTGATGTCACTGACCATGTCATGAGTGATGTAATATGTGACGTCATCAGCAGTGCATTGCACGCGCAAGTTATAGTGAGTCCATCTAACTATAACGTGGGAATATATATATATATATATATATATATATATATATATAAGGAGCCCATATCTAAGTAAGTGGTGCAAGCGCCAGCTTACACATGTTGCAGTAGCAGTCCTCTTGTGTCATTTTGAATGGCCTGTCATGGGTGGCATACTACATGCTTCAGCCCATGGGAGGCCTCTGGGGTACCTATGCCCTGGGTACATTTGTACCATATACTAGGGACTGATAAGGGTACCCCAGTATCCATTCGGGAGTGTACTTAAAGTACATACATAGCAATTTAAGATAGAAAGCAGATAGACTGGGGTCCTGGATAGCAGTATCCCAGTCAGACTAGTCCAAAAACAGTGAGACATCAGCAAAAAGTGGGGGTAACCATATTAAGCAGATCCTACTTTCCTACATGGGCTGCTGCACTGGTGGTACCACCCACACAAACTACCTTTCAAAGGTGTCTCAGACCTGCCACTGCAGTGTCTGCATGCAGTTTTTACTGCCATGTTGACCTGGCAAGTGCATCCAATTGCCATGCCCTAACCTTCCCTTTTCTTACATGTAAGTCACCCCAAAGGTAGGCCCAAGGTACCCCCATGGGCAAGTTACAGTGTAGGTGAAAGGTAGGTCACCTACTGGTGTGTGCCACATGTCCTGATAGTGAAATACTGTGTATTTCTGTTTTCACTGTTGAAAGACAGTCCCATAGGATATCATGGGAGCTACACTGTAACATTTTACGTGTGTTACTTTCGATTGGGACAAGATAGAGAAGTGGAGTTTAGGCTCTCTGACATCAGAATTTGTGCCGACAGTGCCACTGTTGCACCATGACTTGGCAGCACTGCGCCAAGCACCATCCCGCTTCGCACCACACCCTGGTCTCACCAACACAACTGGATGCAATCACCGAGCCACTGCCTACATCCTGGCCTGAGGGCACTGCACCCTGCACCTCGCCACTGCACACCAAAGCCCCGGCACCTGCCAACGCAAGCACTCCTGACATCATCCTCACAGAGTTCGATCTGCAATGCCTGTGACTTCAAGGGCCCGAATACTCCTGCACTGGCCACCGGACCTCATCGCAAGGTCCACAATGCCCTGCATTTCCAAGGTACTGTTTGTGGGTCTTCCTGACACTGTAGTTGGCCCGCGACAGCGCAGTCGGCCAGAACTGTTGCATTTATTTGTTCACGATGCTGTGATGGGCCTATTGACTACAAGGAGCTGTATTTTAAGGTTTTTCTTGAAATCTTCATATTTTGATCTCAGTGTGGAGAATTGTTATAGTTTTAGTCTTGTTTTACACAGATACATAATGGCTATTTTTTTTAACTGGTGTGGTGTCCTTTTGTAGTGTTTTCACTGTGTTACAGTGTGTTATGGGTAAATGCTTTACACATTGCCTCTGAGATTAGCCTGGCTGCTCATGCCAAGCTACCAAGGGGGTGAGCAGGTGTTATGTTTGACATGTAAACCCCTTATCCTGATTAGTAGGAAGAGTCCTCATTTGGACTTGGTGCATACCTCTGCCAACTAGAGAGCCCCTTTCTAACATGGTGTTTCATAAATTATTTATGAAGACGAAAAGACACTATTTTTAATATTGGATGGGCAGGTAAGGAGTGTTCTCTAAGGCGGTGGGGCACTTTGGCAAGACAACAGGTATTTCGTTTTTTTATATGTTGGGATGGAGTGGGGGATGGTGTTTCGAGGGTGCTCTGGGATGGTACAGGGTATTCAATATATGTAATGTAATGTAATGTAAGGGGGTTTTTGTATAGCGCAGACTATCACTCCAGGGAGCATCTTGGCGCTTTGAGGTTACTATGCATAGATGGAATAGCACTAGATCAGCTGTACATCAGGGAAAGCAGATTGCTTTATACTAAGCTCTTGCATAGGGTATCGGGTAGGATATATATCCAGGTTTTAAGGTCTTTCTGAAGGCGGCTTCGGATTTAATTTGCAGAAAAGGCAAAGGCAATTTGTTCCAGGCCTTTGAGCCCAGGACTGCCAAAGCCTTTCCTCCTCTAATCTTTAGTTTGAAGGTGGGGATGGTAAGGAGGTTAGCTTCTGATGATCTCAGATGTCGTGAAGGTTTGTATCGCTCAAACATGGCCTGGATGTAGCTGGGCCCTCTTCTGTGATAGGCCCTAAAAGTGATCAGGAGGATTTTGAAAAGCACCCTCTTGTGTATCGGCAACCGATGGAGGGCATCCATTGCCGCTGTGGCCGATGTCCTCCTATGCCATCTCAGTACCAGCCTAGCGGCTGCGTGTTGAACCATTTGTAGCTTATGCTCTACTGTTCTGTTTGTCCCTGCATAGATGCTGTTGCAGTAGTCAAGTCGCTATGTAATGAGCGCTACTGCCACCATTTTCTGAGCTGAAAGCGGTATCAGAAAAATTTTCTCAGGCCCTTCATAATATTGAAATATTTGGAGGGGAGGTGGGTGACACAATCCCAGATTAATATTATTTGTACATTATAGGGCTGAAGGAGGCAAGGCTATGTGGTGCATGGCTTCCAAATGACACTGCTTCTTCTGCACAGCTGATAAATAAGGTAATCAGAGCTAAGGAATAGGATTAGAGGGCATACATAACATATAGCTTGAAGAAGTGTAGTTGCCACCTTGACATCAATGCAAACTTCTGTTGTCTATTTAATGCCACTCAGAAATCCTTGTTGGAAAATAACCCTGTTATTGCCAACTACTGATCGCTAATTCTTTGCATACTAAAAGGAGCCTTGAACACATTTATAAAACCATGTTCCCTCATTTTCTTATCACAATCTACTTGTGACATCATCATTATGCATATACAATAAGAAAACAACATGACTCCTTAGTTGTAATAAATTACTTCCACTGAGCTGTGACATCACAATGCCTGCCACCAGAGCATTCAGACATTGTGAAAAGCAGGTCACTTTGCAGAATTACAACTGTTGTTTAAACAATGATCAAACTTACTAGGTTGCATGTAACAAGAGGGAGAGAGAGGACTAGTTAGCTAGTCCGAGTCCCCGAGGGTTTATATGTGATTAAACAAAGAGGACTAGCTTAAGTTGACTAAAGTTTTACAGTACTCACGCATCCTGTAGCCTTACTTTTAACTGCTGGTGACGGCCCAGTTATTAAAATGTAATTTACCCTCGGGTACTGGGACCACCGCCAAGCCGTTTTAAATCACAACTCACCCAACCTCACTGCACTTACAGCCATATACCAGCTCCGCTGTAATCAGGCGTCGTAGCACACACAGGACATACTTGGTGTCACTGGGTGGGCCCGATGATGAAGCATGCCACCAACTAGGTTGGTGGGTGAGGGCTTCATGAATACACCAACAAGGTGCCCGTGACAGAACTAATTTGAGTACTGTAATACTTTGATCAACTTAAGCTAGTCCTCTTTGTTTAATCACAAACTTACTAGGTTATCAGCTAATTTTACTCAAAATTAACAGTATGTAGTTGATAGGGAGTTCTAATTAGTAATTGGAATGCTAGAGTTCGTTCCAATAGCAGGAATCTATTTTCATTTGAATGCACTTTCTAAACTACAGCTCCTGTTGAAGGAGATTTGAAAATATGCTATATTCACTTACAAGCAACATGTTGGCATGCAAATTTTCACATTACATATTCCACGTGTATTTTAAAGTTCAGCACACAATATTTATTTTTCGTATAAAGAAGCAAGTAACGCAACAGTATAACGTTTTTTGTGGAAAAGTAGGTGGACTAACCATACATTCTGTTTTAAAGTACCCTCAACTAAAAGTTACATGGACATCAATTTGGAGCTGAGTAACCTCATAAAAGAACTCATGACTTTGGCCAGGTTGATTTTTATTGTTTATTATCACAGAACTCAATGACTTGCAATGTCTCTATAATGTGCAGCCAGGGGTACTTCATCCCCTATGTACCAACCTCTCTGTAACATTAGCAAATCTACAGCACATTCTGTTGCAGCCAAAACCTTAGCCACTTCTGCTGATTTTTATACCTTGAAACTAATTTAAAAGATTCTTCCGTTTATATCTAAACACTTACAAAAAAATAGGAGTCACCTCCTTGGTGATGTCTAGAATTAACTATACGAACAGTCTGTACCTAAATGCCCATCAGCAGGTGTTTAACAAATTGCAGACACTACCATATGAGGCGGCATGGATCCTTTTGAAAATCCCGAGATCTCACTCTGCTGCAGATTCCATCAAAAAGCTACACTGAATCCCTGTGAGGCAGAGAGTGCTTTTTAAGGCTGTCTGCATTGTCTACAAGGTTTTGCATAACCACTGTCCTGATTTTTTTTAAACAGTTTCAGCTGGTATTCACCCTCTGGACCCTTAAGATCTGCTTCAGCCAAAATGGTATCAGTACCCAGGTACAGGTGATCCTCATGGGGAGGTAGAGCCTTTGTCGTGGGTGCCTCTAAAGCCTGAAATAATTTTCCTTTTTACTTCAAATCGATGCCAAATCACTTGGATTTCAGGAAATCACTAAAAACCTGGCTCTTTAGGTCTTGCTATCATTCTCTTCGGGGGTATCTCTCATATGGTCCTTCAGTTAGCGCCAAGACGCCATTGGGCATTCAAGCGCCTGATAAAACTTCTTAACATAGCATAAGACCCAATGAGCATTCTTCACAAAGGAGTCATACATGCACATCATACACATGCTCCTATGCAAGAGTGAAAATCTATGACTTTTGGGAATTCACAAACACTTCCGATAGTACGACTGGTAAGCTGTGCCAAATTTCCAGGCATACTACTGTGAATGTCATATCACTTTTGCTATTTCCCTAGTGCAGAGTTGTATGTATCCAGAGTGAAATTATGTATTTGGGAAATGTGACCCTCTGTGCAAATGCACTTTCTTCTTATTTTATTTGATGTCAAACGTGTTTTTCCCTATCGAGAAACCCATTCCCCCAGACCCCATCTTTTTTTAGGGTAGTTTGTTCTCCTTCCCTGACTGGTAAGGGAGTAACTTCAGCATTTTGCTGTAGAATTCCACACACCATTTCCAATGCAGGAAAAGGTGAGAGAAGATTTTAGGAATTGTAACAAATTCATGGGCTTGTGGGTGTTCAAAAACTGTCAAGACAGGCCACACTGTGATCCAGGGGCGTAACACAGACCCGCATCCCCCTCTGTGCGGGGGCCCCAAGCTGCAGGGACCCCCTCAGCACAGTACTCAGGTCTGAGCGTTCTGGATGAAATCCAGAGCGGGCCCCTCCATCTACATTGCTGGCGGGGCCTATAAACTTTCTTTACGCCACTGCTGTGATCCAGCCACTACCCACTTTGTGCATTTGGTTACTACTGCCTAACATGGCGTAGCTGTAGGTAGGACATACGAGTGTTACTCGCTAACAGCGATGAGAACGGTGGCAAGCAGTAATTTTTACTATGTATTCTTGAACTCCATTATATCATCCGGATATTTCAGTTGCTTGGGGAAATTACCCTGATGAAGGGAATTTCATTGCTGAAGAACATTGGTGCCTGATGAAATTTCTCCTTAGAAAATCTTGTTAAACAAATGAAAATATAAGCAATAAATTCAATGTAAAAAAAAATTCAATTAAGTTTTGAAGCATGTTTAGGAGCGCATACACAATTAGTGCAAAAAGTCACATCAGTGCATTATAACTGATAAAATAATAAAATTAGAGATATGGATGATTCACACTTCTAAAAAAACCCTATGCCAAAATGTCTCTGCCTGTTTCGCCTTCTTTCAGATATAGTTTTGCCAGACCTATTTAATAACATGTTTCCATACCAGTGAATCACTTTGTGACTAATGAGATCCTCTATGTAACCTTCCCTCTTGTTGGTGATAAAGCAAGATATTTTGTGGGTCCTACGTCCCAAAATGGCTACTCATGTTATACTAATCGTGCACTGCGGCATCACCTCACTTCCATTTAGAATATCCTTTTACCCCTCTCTCTTTCTGCTGCTTCTCTAAAATGTGATTCAGCTTCTCCAAACTCTCCCCATATCATCAACAAAAATGATTTGATGGGCAATGACATTATTGAATATCTCTGTAACATTGGTGGTTCTAAAGGTAGTTGCATGGTTTAAGGAAGGCACAATGCGATTGGGAAAACAACAACTTTCAGAGGAGGGTCAAAGGGACTATGTTTAAAGACCATTCAAGTTCAAGCCCCTATCAAAACTATGTAAATAACTAAGAAACTTGAAGGTCTGAAATGGGCTGAGTAATCTAAGTTACCACCATAAACAATACACTGAAAATACAGTGCATCAGCTACCACGTGATGGAGAGACACTTAAAGTACTAATATAAGTCCTATCAGCCCACCCAAATGGCGGAATGTCGTCATGTAGGACGTCATGAACCAGGTCTATGTGCCCACGCCTTGATACATCGGCGTAGTGTCAGCAGGCCATGGTTCAGAGGATAACAGTGTCCTCGCCACCAGCGGTGCTGATGAAATGCAGTGCAGTGAGACAAATGAAAAAAATAAGTGATGTTAAAATGACGGTCAAGGCAAATCGAACAGTTTAATAATATTCACCTGGACGTCAGATTAAAAAACAGTGTCAGAACAGTGTGAAAAAATCACTGTCAATTTTGCTTGGTAATCAATAAGGCCAACATGTTTCTGCCGTTAGGTGGAGGTACACCGGCATTCATCAGGGCCAAGCTAATAAATATGCTACTGCAAAAAATACACTATTGAAGGTGTAAAGCAATTAAACGTGAAAAAGAAAACAGACCGGAACTTGTCTGTAAAAAGTGGATGTGGTCAGATGGACCATCCTACCGTATCCTCTTGATTGACGTTAGTTATGGAGGATGCTGTTCCCAGCTATGTGTGGGAAGATAGCCTCACCTCACCCGGCAACGGCTCGGAGAATGAGGCCCCGCTCTATCCGTCGGTACCTCTCGGCGAAGTCCAAAGCCTTTTGATTTTTTCACACTGTTCTGACACTGTTTTTTAATCTGACGTCCAGGTGAATATTATTAAACTGTTTGATTTGCCTTGACCGTCATTTTAACATCACTTATTTTTTTCATTTGTCTCACTGCACTGCATTACATCAGCACCGCTGGTGGCGAGGACACTGTTATCCTCTTAACCATGGCCTGCTGACACTACGCCGATGTATCAAGGCGTGGGCACATAGACCTGGTTCATTACGTCCTACATGACGACATTCCGCCATTTGGGTGGGCTGATAGGACTTATATTAGTACTTTAAGTGTCTCTCCATCATGTGGTAGCTGATGCACTGTATTTTCAGTGTATTGTTTATGGTGGTAACTTAGATTACTCAGCCCATTTCAGACCTTCAAGTTTCTTAGTTATTTACAATGCGATTGGGTTCAAACTAAAGTGCCCTGGACCGCTTAACATACAGTCTAAATCGATGAACAAGAGCAGGGACCTCCATGAGCTGCCATTCAACAGTAAAGGCGAGTTTTGGAAGAAGGATTTCTTCATGATGTGTTTGTTTCAGACATCTGTGTCAGTCTGTCTTTCTTCAGTAGTTGACTTGGTCTTTTTACTATCAGCAAACGACGAAGTTGGGTCATCTGTCAACACGTTTCTTAGTATGTTCTTTATAGACTTCTGGAACTTCTCCTTGAAGTCCTGCCCCAAAATCACATAGATAACAGGGTTTATGCAGCTGTTGATGAAGGCAACACTGATGAGCAAAGAATCCACAGCATTCGTTGACTTGAAAAGGTCTGACTCGGGTTTGTTGGTGGCTAGTATAAGACCAGACACGTGGTATGGCAACCAACAAACAAAAAAACCAACGATAACAACGAGGATCATCTTTAGCATCCTATTTGAATGGCTGAAGTGGCTGCGATTGACTTTTACGATAAGCAAGGTGTAACAAATTAAGATGGCCAGGAATGGAAGGATGAATCCGAACAAGAACCGAAAAACAGAAATTGAGGTCTCCACATGTTGGGCATAATCACCGGCGATGCCATAATGTGCATTGCAAGTGGTCTTATTGCTTGATTTGGAAACGTTAACCTTTCTGAAAATGAAAGCGGGACTTGTCATGAGAAGCGCCAATATCCACAGTGAGAGACAAGCTACCATGGCTTTCTGAACAGTGCGATGATTCTGGCACCAGATTGGCTTCATAACTAGAATGCACCGATCCATGCTGATGGCAGTGAGGATGAGGACGCTGGCATACATGTTGAGTAGATACACAGAAGGGATGACCCGGCACGCAAACGCGCCCAGGGGCCAGTGGTAGTCGAGGAGTGGCAGCATGATGGAAAACGGTATCACCAAACAGCAGAGGAAGTCCGCAATGGCGAGGTTCAAGAACCAAACGGTGTTCACCGTCCTTTTCATCTCATAGCCAGTCATCCAGATGACCACGCCGTTCCCTGGAACCCCAAGAAGGAACACAATGCAGTAGATCACGAGGGAAACCACTCTCACTGGGCTTAGCGTAGGAGGCGGTGCCTTGCCATGGAAGTCTGGCAAGGTGAAATTGATCACTTCTGAGTCATAGTCAGATGTGTTGTATTCATAGTCGTCAACTTCGAAAATCATCTTCTCCTGGTCTGTATGGCACCTTAAAAAAGAACAAAAAAGAACAAAAAAGATTTTTTATGTAAGAAATCACGTTTCATTATAAATAAATACAGTCCATTACAAAGCTTGTTATAGTTTCTGTATATTTACGGGGGGGTTTACACAAACATAGTCACTGGGACCTGGGTTCTAGAAGTACTGAGAGGAAGGGGTCCCAGCGATAGTGGAACAATGTATATACAAATTAGAAAAAAATCAAAAAACACACGAAATGAACCCGCATTGTTTTATTCCCAATGGGGATACGTATATTAAATATACTACCAATTCAATCATACAATGTAGTAGGTTATACAGTGCCCCTGGGGGAGGAGGGAGGGAGTGATTAGGTGAGGATAGTGTGATCAAAGGGAATTGTGACAGTCGCTTGGACCCCTTCCTCTCAGTATTGTTATAGTTTCTGGCAGACTTTGTAAGTACTTTGTCAGAGGGAAAGGGGGGTGGGGGTGGGTTAGACAGATGAGAATGTGCAGCAGAAACGGAACCCTTCATTTAATGAAAGCATCTCGCTTGTACCCTATAAGGTTATGTTAACACAAAGTGGCAGAAAAGTCAGAGTTTAGGCCAAGGGCTTCCTCTGGCTTAGGGTGTTATATCTCCACACCCCACTGTAGAGTGAAGCGATATAAAAGAAGGATATTTACAGTGAGTGGGTTAAATGATATTTTCACGTATGGGAAAGGTAAGTGCCTTACTGGTATAATTTGACCAAATCTTTCTTATAATAAAGATAATATTGTTCAGTGAATGTCTCCCTTCTAATTCAGCCACTTGACACGTTTATACAATGCTAGTTCAACTATTAGAATCAATGCTCTGTGGTTCCTTAGGTGAAACACTTATTGGAGAGGAAGAAACAGCCAAAGTAACCAGCACTGCAGCCCCATTCTTTGCCTCAATGTGGCAAACCGAGCGTAGTGTGAATGGCTGTTTATTGCACGTTAATTTTTTTATGGAATTGATCTTAATTTTTCCAATTCTTCGCCAAACAGATTTGTCTCATCAAGTCCTGTAATCTCCTACTACTCCTGTCTATAAGTTTGGCATGTCCTGGAGGCGCGGCCTTCTCGATTCAGAAATATACAATTTTTTTAACTTTGTTTCTGAACAACAGTGAGTTACTGGCATTCCAACCACCTACTCCAACAATTCAAATGGGGCAAATCTACTTGTTCTATACTGTCCTCGCATAATATTAATGTGAGATAGAACCAGTGAAACAACTGTTGTTTTGAAATGTTCAGAGGTGTTCTAAAGTGATATATGAATGTGCCATGTGAGTTCTCTTGGAGATTTGTATACACCTTAAACCCAGCTAGGCAAGTGTGGCTTACTGGAGAAGTGTGGCTCAGTGGTTCGAGGAGGCAGACCTGGAAGCAGAGGTCAGCCCGGGATCAGGGTTCAATTCCGGGCTCGGCGGGGTCTTGAGTCCTAAAATGTCCATGGAATTGACAATTCTCGCTCCGATGCCTACTTGATTCATGGGTTCACACTCTGCGACTCTGGGCAATAGCTTGCTTAATCTCTAAAACAGCCCCTCGCGGTGGGTTGCCTGGCTTTCACCTTGTGGATACCCTGCTGGGGTTCTCTCACAGGGGAATACCAGGACGGGTTCCCTAAGCAAGCGCTTAGAAACTGGTTGGATATTTGTGCTATATAAATTCCTGTAAATTTACATCTAGGCAGCAATAGAGCACTGTTCATAATGTGGGGAACCACGATCCTGAATGGTGATCATTGCATAGGCTGTTAATAAAACGTGGGTTAACAGTTTAAATGGGTGTACTGCATGTTATTGCACTAGGTTATTGTTGGTTCTTTTACTTCTCTATGAGGATGTATATAGCTGCTCTCCGCTTGGTCGGACTCAAATGCAAAATATGCCCGGGAACCAAACTAAAAGTGATCCCCAAATAGTCAATGTGATGGCTAAAAAAGTGACCCACATCTCCAAATCGGGTGGTTTTAAACTTTTGAAGACACACTGTACAAGTGGTTTGCAAGGGATTGGACACTGCATGCATTTGTGCTTGCTGCATGTAATGTTTGTTGGAATATCAGGGCAATCAACAGTAAAAACGGGCCCATCAGGCTATTAAATACGCCCGCCAGAAGACAGCCCATACACTAACCTGACAGACTAGTCCTTTGGTCTCTGCAAGATTGCTCTATTGGCTCTCCCAGTCCCCTCAAGCTTTGTTTTTTTCTCTGTATGGCTAGTGCAAATGTACAGGTACATTTCTCTTTCTTGTCTATTCCTCAATAACAAAAAAAGGACTTAAATCCAAATATTGTCTCCCACAGATCAGCGATTCTTGCATAGGTCTGAAACGGCCCTCACTTAGGTGGGCTGTCTCTTGCCCTGCGTTTTTCTTGAAATAATCTCTCTTTATGGTCTTGCACTCCCAAATTTCATCTGACCGAACATGTTTTAGGAAAATATTTAGGTAGCATCTTCAGATATTTTAACATAGCCTAACTTAACCTAACCTAACTTAACCTAACCTTACCTAACCTAACCTAACATAACATAACATAACATAACATACACAACATAAAATAACATTTAAACAACTATAACAATAACAATAAGACAGCAGTAGCATACCATAACATAAATAACATAACACAACATGACAATGCCGCATACCATAACATAGCAACATAACAAAACATTTCATAACATAACACAACATAAAATAAGATAACAACATCAATAACAATAATATAACAATAGCATAACAATAACATAACTTAACATAAAAGAATATATCATAAAATAACATTCCAATAACATAACCTAAAATAACATAACAATAATAACATAACATATCAATAATAATGATATAGCATACCACAACATAGCATAACATAACACAAAAGTAACATGACACTAACATGACACACCAATAACATAATATAAAATAGAATAACACAACATAACCAAAACATATCATAACAATAACATAACAAAACAATAACATGATGTTTAAAAGCTGGTATCTAATACGGAAAGATCCTTAAAAAATTAAGATGTTCCTAACGCCCAAAGAGTGGCATTATTGAGTAGGTAAATTAGTTAGTACTCCTGCCTTAGTATAGAGAGTGAATGAATGAATGATCTGTGTTGCAAAATGAATTAAAATCATTAATTCATATACAGGGTGGTTCACAAAAGCATTTAAAGTAAGTAGTACTACAAAGTATTCTTTGTAAATTGCCCCCATAATATCTCAAATGGAAATACTCAGGCAGGATTTACATACCATAGAACTAACAGAAAGGACAGTGCCCTCTTTGAACTTTGATTAATGGGGAGTTGGACAGTTCAGTGCGAAAGTCGTGTAAGAGTGCGCAACAGAGTCCTCCTGCAGTACTACTTCCTATTCTCCTAAATGCAGTTGTGGAACAACCCCATTAAATTCAGCTCTAACCTCAAAGGTCCTCTAGAATAAATAGAAGAATGCACACACAACAATCACTATCAAACTAAAAGATATACCAACTCACTCACACCAGATGAAAATAAATAAATGCAAGAGTGGAGGGAACTAATTATAAAAGGCAATAAAATTGTTGTAACCATACTAACATTAAATGAATTAAAAGAGTAAACGAAAAGTATAAAACCAGTGCAAAGCCCAGGAACACACACACACGCTCACAAAATGGTCAACTACAGATTTTCACTGAGGGCAAGTCAATGCAGATGTGAACCTCTTCGAGTAAATGCCTCTGGTATATGTCCTTAGAGATTATATTGAAGTTATTCAGCGTTCTTGTTCAATAAGCGTAAAGCTAGCTTTGACCTCGCATATAAAATGGCCTTTCACAATATAACACTATCCCCCAGATGCATCAAGCACCCATTCTGCGAATTCCAAATAGCGAAAAATATCGAATTGCTATTTGGAATTCGGAAAATGGGATGCATCAAAATATGCGAGAAAAATTTGTGATTCGCATTTGGCCGCAATAGCCGATTGCGAATTACAGAAAATCGCATAAAATTCACAGAATCGGTAGTTTTCACAACCAGAAATAGCGATTTCGCTATTTGCGAGAACGGGAACTCTCATTTTGAGCACAATGATGACATCACAACCAGGAAGTAGGCAGTTCCCTTACTCATTCTGAACACAGAGCTGGAGAGAGGAGGAGGCACAGCCCTGAGCTCTAGGAGACACACCTGCAGCCCCACAAAAGAACATTCATACATTCCACAATGTCCCAGGAAGCAGCAGGATCCAGTGAAACTGGCCGGAAATTAAAAATAAAAATTTCTGAACAGGAGCTGGAGTTCCTGATTTAGGGAGTCAGCAAGGACCATGATAAGATTTTTGGGAAGCTATTCAGGAAGGTGCCTGAGGCTGACAAAAGGCGCATTTGGCTGCGCATCAGGGTGAAGGTAAATACCGTAGGAGTGACCCAGCGGTCAATCGATGACCTTAAGAAGAGGTGGTATGACCTCAGAGGCCATGCAAAGGAACGCATAGCAGAGAGGCTGGGGGAGAGACTGGCCACGGGAGGAGGAGAATCCACAGTTGCCGCCAACACACCACTGGAGGACTTGGTTGAGGACACCATCAACCCTGTAGCCTATGTGGGAGTCACTCAGCTGGACACCTCCCGACCCACACAACAATCACAAGGTAAGAGCCATGCAACTGCGACCCCGTCCCCTAACAATGCCCCTGCCCCCAGAGCTAGCCATCAGATAACCCCAGTAATGCAGTCCCTGCACATCAGAAACGCCCTATTGCATTGTGGGACCTATACTGTGAAAATGCTCCCTGATAGCCACACACAGCCAGAACTGTCAAGTGAAACATATCCCTAAAGCCAGTCAGGGAATGCAAGCCTGCATGCATGTTGCAACATCCCATGTGCAAGATTCATATCATTAATCATGCACCCATTCACATTGCAGATGCTGAAACCACAGATAGTGAGGCACTCCATATCGAGGAGACCCCAGAGGAGACGGAGGGAGAGAGCCATCCAGCCCCACACCCTGGACAGTCACAGGCACTTGCACCTGCACCAGTACCACCACCATCCCAGAGGGACAGGGCCAACCCAGCAGCCACAGGCGGAGTGCAACCTCCCCAGGCGTCACGCATGGCAGTGGAACAGGCCCCACCACTACCCAGGAGGCAGACATGTCGCACAGCCACTGTGCGTTCACAGGCAAGCGGACGGTTGAGGCAGCAGCGCACCTTGGCCACAAGAGCTGACAGGGAGCAACAGGCCCAAGATCACGGTCTAGGCATCGAAGCCCGGATGCTAGCTGTGCACCGCAAGCAGGCACAGCACATGGAAGCCATGCAGCTGCAGTTGTACAAGACTGCACGCAATGTGAACCAGATCACTGAGAGTGTGCAGGAGCTAATGGCTGCAGTCAAGGAAAGCAGCCAACTAATGGTTGCGCAGCAGGACATCACTCGCCGACGCCACCGCCAGCTGCTGACCCGGCTATCGGCATATACCCGCTCCAACCACCTTATAGGGAACGCAACATCCTAACTGTTCCGCCGGTCATTGGCCATGCAGATCCAAATGGTGCAATGCTGCCAAGACATCGCAAAGGCCCTGGAGCAGGGCACAACCGCAGTCCAACACCAACAGGTGTGTGCCCATGGCCATGCAAGGGGGGGTGATGATGCCAGTGAGGACTCATCGAGCCTGAGCAGCCTGTCTGTGCCAGTGATACCAGAGAGGTACAAAAGGGGGTGGTGATGGACGGAGCATCTGAATCAATCAAACACTCACACCCAGTCAAAAGATCTGGGTTTAATCCATCACCGTTCTTTAGCCCACTCTGCCACCCAAGTTCAGACATGGCTATATGCAAATCAGTCTGACCCTGTGCCTCATGGGAACAGTCCAGCCCGAACTGCCAAGCCATGTCTTCCCTGGACCGGAAACAAGCTTCCGAGGACCGTTTTCTTGCATTCCAGCCGTCTTCAACCCAGCTTGCTTGAATCCAGTGGCAAAGTGAGCAAGGGGCTCGCGTCTGAGCATGGAGGTGATGGTTATTATGAGTTCACCATGTTGGACCAGGAATTCATTGCATCTTCTCATATTGTTGACCAGTACCCTGCAAACAGAATATACCTGGATGACAGCCATTTTGGAGAGCTAGACAGCTTCTTTCAATGACTAGTTGTGTTAAATGAATACACAAGGAGAGTAACTGTTCATAAGAAAGATGTGGCTGGTTGGATAATAGCAGGAGTGAGGGAGTCTTCCTTACTGGAAGGTAGTGCTCTCACACACCCACTTGGGTGTTATGCTTCTTCATTGGGCTTAGCTCCTCATGAGGCCGGCTCCACAATGCCCCAAGGGCCCTGCAAAAGGGATATTTGGCAGAGATCTTTTGTGTATATCAGTGATGATGAGTGCAGGTGTGTGGGGAAAGTGAGTGTTAGAAATGGCCCTTTTCAGAGGTTTGTTCCCAAACTTTTTGCCATTCGCCTCCTAATTTTCTGACCCTGTTTTTGTTGGCTCTAGGATTCTGGGCACTTAACCACTGCTGATCAGTGGTAAAGTGCATATGCTATCTGTACAAATTATCCATGATTGGCATATTTGATTTACTTGTAAGTCCCTAGTAAAGTGTACAGTGTGTTCAAGGGCCTGTAAATCAAATGCTACTAGTGATTTGCAGCACTGGTTGTGCCACCCACATGAGTAGCCCTGTAATGTGTCTCAGACCTACCACTGTAGTGTCTGCGCGCGCAGTTGTGAACTGCGATGTTGACCTGGCAAACGCACCCACTTGACAGGCCCAACCCTTCTCTTTTCGTTACATGTAGGTAGGCCCAAGGTACCCTCATTGGCATGGTGCAGTACATGTGAAAGGCAGGAAATGTTCTGATGTGTTCAACATGTCCTGATAGTAAAATACTGTGTATTTCATTTTTCAAAAGGTAGCCTTTGTTGAAAGGCAATCTGTACCTTGGATTACATGAGAGTTAATTTGTAACAACTTACAAATTTAACTTTCCATTGGGACAAGATCAAGAAATGGAGTTTAGACTCTGAATTTAATATCACATCTTTGAGTAAAGATGGTTTTTAAATGGCGTGTTTGAAAATTACATTTTTAGAAAGTAGACATTTTCTTGTTTAACCATTTTGTGTGCCCCTGCCTGTTTGTGTATTCAGAATCTGTTTTTAGATTGACAGGAGCTGAGATGTACATTGACTCTAGACAGTCAGTGGCAGGCCGTGGGTAGAGGTCTGCTCTGCCTTGCTTGGGTGACTCATCGCTGGGCAGAATAGAACTGGTCTGCATTTAGAGTGGTAGGAAGAGTTACGCTTGCACCTGAATAGACTGTACCTCATTTTTCACAATGATGTCTCTGCACCCTATGGTCATGCTGCACCAGGGAGCACAGGACTGGTTTGGACTAGGTTCAGAGACCCTTGCCACAAAGAGAACAATAGATTGGAGTAGGTACAATGCGCACTCGGTTTATGCGAATATTTTAAGAATCATTATTCATGGTATGTGTGCTATGTTAGATTTATGCCTACTGTGCATATGTAATAACTGAAAGAGTGGCCAAGCCCTTGAACAGGCGACTTAGACTCTAACATGCAACAACAAAAGTCGATTAGTTTGATACGTAATTTATACTCAATTGTTTTAAATTTGCTTATAGCATTTTTTGAAAACATTTATATTTGAAAATTAACAGTGTAGAAATACACATAAGAAGTAACATAAATATACAGCGCAGATAAAAATTTTGAAAAATACATGTTTTCGGTTCAACTACGTATCAAACTGATCGACAAAGAGAACAATGACTTTTTGAGGTAATAGTTTTACACCGAAAACCTCAGGACTTTAGAATACTTCCAGGAATAAGAGGATCCTGCCAAGAAGAAGTGTAGAAGTACTGTGTGAGGAGCGCTGCCTTTTCAGTATGAGTGGTGGGTTGCCCTGCAGTTGCTGCTCATGTCTGTGGTGGAGGAAAAGGACTGACCTTGTTTGCCCTTCTGTGGTATCCTGTTTGAGAAAGATATTTCCAAGGGCCTATATGCACTGGCCTCCTGCTTTAGAGGACTCAGGGACATCAAAGTCTTCTTTCTGCATGCTTTCCCCTTGCTTTGGGAAACGTTCTGGTGCATGCACTTTGTTTTACAATTTGTGTTACCTAGTCTGTGTGCTTTCACTTTCATTTGCACCATACTGGTGCTTATTTTGGGGGAAGCGTCCTTCTGGTGCTTTCACAGTGGACCCTGCTCAGTCCTGGTGCTTCTCTGGCCATTGTATGCTGTAGAAAGTCTCTCTTGGCTTTCTTGACAGAGGAGCCCATGTGAAATGTTATCATCGAGGTCTCCGACCTCAAAAGTAGCACATTTCAGCCACTCCCCAGCTGGGCGAACGCTTTGGGACTGCTGAGCAACAGACACCATAGATGGCTTCTGCAGCGCCAGACAACACCTCTGCAAGCCACCCTCAGCAGCTGGAAGAAGAAGCAGTCTTCACCCCAGCCCCGCCCAGCGCCAGGCGGAGCTTGTTGTGGAAGAAGACCCAATCCCAGCATGGCCCGCATTGGTAGGAAGATGCCAGAGGCCGGCGCTGAGGGAAAAGGGATCCCTGCTGGGATTAAAAAAGCTGCGTGGCTCTTCGCCCTGCTATACCCCACGGGGGGGGCAGAGAGCCGGAGAGGTTTTGGCAAGGACTTCAGGCTTCTGCAGTCCCTTGAACTGCACACACTGCAGCAGCTAGAAGTCAGGTTTTGCGAGCGGGAGCCAAGTGCTCACAGTGGGTCTGGCCCAGGCTCTTCCCACCACAGCCCCATTGCAGCCGGTAGGGCACTTTGCACTGGGCTCTTCCACTACAGGGTAAGCTCGATGGAGGCCCCCGTGCCCTTTAAGCAGATGCTGCATGTAATGTACAGCCTGTAATGAGAGTGCAGGGATACTGAGGCCTGTGTGGGCTTTGTGCTACTGGCCCGTGGACAGCAGTAGAAAAGTATGCGTTGTAACGTCATACATCCGTCAAAATGTAACTAAAATAAATAAACCTATTCAGGTCTCCCAATCCAACCCTAAAGTTAAGGACCGGACACGCCTTGTGTTAAAAGCAGAGGGCTGCATTAAGACTGCGGTTAAAAGTATAATTCATTGCAGTGAAGAGTGTGTCATCTACCATGTGCTCTGCCTGCCTGGTGAGGCAGTGCAGCACCGACCCCAAGAGGAGCTGACCCCGATGATGGAGCATGACACCCACACGGGTGTGTGATGGCACTTCCTTCCAATAAGGAAGAAACTCTCACGCCTGACATTATTGAACCAGCCACATCTTTTTTAGGAACAGTTGCCTTTCTTGTATATTCAGACTTCTTCTTGGGAGCAAGGGTGCAGGACCTTGTAATAGCTCCTATCCCCTTTTGGAGAAGTGTGGCTCACTGGCTAGAGGAGGCAGACCTGGTAGCAGAGGTCAGCCCGGGACCAGGGTTCAATTTCCGGCTCGGCGGGGTCTTGAGTCCTAAAATGTCCAAGGACTCGACAATTCTCGCTTCGGTGCCTACTCGATTCACGGGTTCACACTCTGCGACTCTGGGCAATAGCTTGCTTAATCTCCACAACGGCCCCTCGCGGCGGGATGCCTGGCTTTCACCTTGTGGATACCCTGCCGGGGTTATCTCACAGGGGAATACCAGGACGGGTTCCCTAGAAACCTCTCGGTGATTTGCGCTATATAAATTCCTGTACATTTACATTTTATTATGCGATTGATAGTTGTGTTATACAACAGAGATGAGAGAGCCATTCAGGTGGCTCTGTACATATCAGAACATGTGGAAGTCAGTCATCAGTCGTTCGAGTGCCTGTTCCCAAGCTGACTTAGGCCAGTTGGGAAATCTTTCAACTTTTCAGTACGCTTGCTAGCCTTTGCTATAAAACCTAGAAAAAATATACAACCCCATCGGAGGAAGTTTAGAAAAAGCTCACGTGTCCTTGAACAATCATGACAAAACCATGCTTCTTTTGCGACCACAGCAAAAGAGAGGCGACAATGTGTCATGGACCCTAACACAAAAAAGCCATATGGGCCGCACACCACCTAGTTTAATAGTGGAAGAGAGACATCACGGGGGTAGAGACCCTTCACCAGCCCTAGGCACTTGTGCCACTGAACCTGCTGCACTGATGATAGCTATGACCTAATCTTTGTTTTGGAGGAACTTAGAAGCAGTTACTAGTGAGACAAGAAGCATCAATTGTCAGAGGAAGTTTCAGATTTCTGTTTATCGCACAGGGTTGTGTTGTGGAACAGTTTGTGGGAAAGCTATAGGCCTCTTTTTTGGAGGCCTAGTGTAAACTAGGTCTGAACCGGGAGCTCTCACTATTGGTCCCTAGGGTTTCAGAGTGTGTCTATACAGTTAATGAAGTTCAAAACAATAATAATTCAATAGACTCATTCAACAAATTTTTAAGATTTAAAGGCTTGTTTAGTAAGCATTGCTTCAATGCCTTATTTCAGAAATATTGACAAAAATAACATAGGTTCAAATGTCCATAAAGTAATTCAATTATTATCCACAACAAATACAGTAAACAAAATTAAACAAAATTACACATTTCCCAATGCATTTCGGGTCTAACTCGACCCTTCTTCAGGGGAATCTCAAAAAGTAGCAATCAGTTCTGTAAACAGTGTCAAGCACTTCAGTCCGATTTCAGGCACTGCAAAGTTAATAAGAAACAATTGTATTTCTTTTGCAATGAAATTCATTATGTACAAGATGAAAATAGGATTAACACTACATACCGCTCTAGGCCTCCAAAAAAGCAGTTTAACAACAGTTGTGGGCACAACTGACCCACTGGGAAGCTCCCAAAACACAAAGAAGAAATTGTTTAAAATTGATCAACATCGGTTAAAATTAAGGTGTGCAGGCTAGATTCTTTCAGTAAAGCTATAGGCCTGCCATTTCATAGTGCAATATTCCAAATACTGAAAACACACCCTCCAGATCAGAGCCTTGGGAAGCAATCACTCAACGCTTCCAACGTATTCCCCATCATGCGCAACACCAGAGCCATGTCTGAATATTTTTAGCCAACAGCATTTTGCATTCTGCCTCTTGTAGTTTTTGTTTATCTCCATAAGCACGGGCTGAAAAAACCACGGCATCCTCTACTTTGTTGGCAAAAAAACCCAGTACATTTTAGAAGCGTGACAAATAACACAGAACTTACAGCTATGCTGCTACGCTTACCTCAAGGGCTGTAACGAGTCCTTCATTTTTTTGCAGTTTTATATGGCAAAGGTATTGGAGCTCTTTACATGAGCACCATTTACATGACGCAAGGTCACGATGAGATGCAGGGGCAGATTTACGTTTAATTGAGCGTCCCTGCAAATCAGCAGGTTTAAAAAACATTTTGAAAACGCAACTATTTTTCTCCAAACATTGGCTAAGGAGCTCTGAAAATAGACACATATTCATTTTAAGAACATGCTTTTAAATTTGAGCATTCATATAATAATTCAACCAAGCAAAAGCTTCTATATTGGTAATCTGGGCTGAATACAGGGGAGCTACTCACCGGTAGCTGCAGAGCTACAGGTAGCGCATGAGCTACTTATTGGAGACACCTGAAAATTGAACAATAAAACGATATGCAAACATTGAAAGTTGAAGTTTAAAGCCTGTACCAGCCCTTATTGGTCCTGAGCCACTTCATTGTCTTAAATGGAGCTTTCAGCATTATACTTTTCTTATAATATATTTGCTCTGGTTGTACTAATAGATAAATAACTAATAGCAATAAAATCATGTGCAGCCTGTAGCACACCAGTCATATCCACCACCATCTCATGTAACTGGATGACACTCCTAGGTGACAGAAACATGCCCATGGCTGGTGCCCTCAGCTTAGTGGAATCATGCCACCAGTCCAGTGATCTCTGCTTGACTCCTTGGTGACAGGCTCAGTCCTGGTAGGTTGACTTAGCCTTTTATTCTTCAGAGATAAGCAAATTAGCACCATGGAGTTGGGCAGTAATAAATCTGAGGGCCATATTTACAAGAACGTGCGATGACTATAGCCATAGTAATTTATCGGCAGAATAGCTAACGCTGCCTAACCCTGATTATTATCGCCATGTTAGCGGGCTATTTTCAAGCCCGCAGTACATGGTAATAGTACCAGGGAAGGGGTGTCAAAACCCACGTTCTAATCGTCGCGATGGCGCATTGAAATCCTGCGTTAGCCGGCGATACGTTGTGAATGACCGATAATCGGCTGCAAATTCCCATCATCACTACTTTTAGCTCCCGGCCCAACACTGCCCCTGCTGGAAGCCAGGTGTCACTGTGAGACTGGCAGCATGGTGACCACGGCAATCAGCTTCTTCGAAGTCTGACCATTTGTTTTAATCAACAATACTGTCATTTTAGTGGTGCTAGCTTAGGCAGTCACCTTCCCTCTGGAATACCTGCATCTGAAAAGGTTCCTGGCAGTGTTCCCTTACATGCTGCAGGTAGTTGTCCTGCTTAACACCAGCAAAAGGCAGGTGTAAAATCCCTGGTCTAATGCGATTTATCTCCTGTTTTTCCTTCGCTTTGCAGATCTGGCAGTTCGTTGTGAATGTGGTGTCGTGGTTTTCTCGTGTGTTTTTGCAGGGGAACGCCTACTCTGCATCTCATTAGTGTTAGTTGATGGTGTCCATCGTGGAGATAAATTCGGGGGCAGTTATCACGGGAATACTGGTGTTGTCTGCAGTTTGCACCAGCTTGTGAATGGGGTGGTAATTCTATCACCACTTTTGATGAGTTAAAGTGGGGATAATTCGGAGTTAAATTCTTGTGAATATGCCCATGTGTGTTCTATCAATATCGCCAAAAGACCTCCTGGAGCGGTGAAGATGTGCTCTAAAAATAGGCTTTTTATGTCATGTTATCATAATGTAAAACAACGACACAAAACTCTCATTTCAGATCGAGATAATACAGAGATTGTAATAGGCAGACAGCAAATACATGGACAACTCGAAGATGAACAAAAGCAGGGGCTACCGCTAAAAACGAGCTGTGGCCAGAAATGCAGGCATATACATACATGACCTTCGCTTCCCTTGGAATCGAAGGATGCTCCAAGAATTTGTGAGGGTACTTCCACTAATGCAACATGATTAAAGTAACCAACTGTCAATGATGCTGCAGCATTTGTAGTGTAGCACCTGCCTCATTATCATAAGTGACAACTTTTTTTATTTTGTTTAATTTTTATATGTTGTGGTGTCCAACTGCTATTTACATCGTTAGCACATTTAACATCTTAGACAAACATTCTGAAAAGTCTTTAAACGAAAAAAATACATTTTCTCCAAAATACATGTCCTTAAATCTTAAAAATATGAGTAAATTCCGGGAGACACGCCTTACCTCTATGGCGAGTGAAGAGTACCGAGAATATGGGAAGTAGCAGATGGAAGGAAGAGCAGAAATGTAAATTCAGCAGGCGCCTGTTGCATTTATATGCAGTATCAGGAAGTGAAGCAGGCTGGAGGAAAGCCAGAGTCCTGTTGCCCTGATACCGACAAACACAGATACTGCGATCGTGCGAGTTTTTACATATCTGCATTACGTTTTTCAGAGTTAACCGTCTCATGGCGCTATGTTGTCAATTGCCTTTATAGAGTGCCATCTTTCCCACTGCATGTTTTCAAGTGTCTATATGTTAGATCTGAGGAGCTCATTCGACTGAGAGCGCCAACGACTGAGCAACTTCGACCCTCCATATTGTTGTTGTCTGATGAGGAATAACAATTTTTAGAGGACCTGCCGGTAATATAGTTCTGATTGTCCATTTGTCACAGCCTTTTATGAAAGAGAAGCTGGCATTTGAAGCAGTTTCGGACTTCGGGTTGATTGAAGATCAGAGACCCACCCATGATTTTTTCAAAATGTTTATTGGAAAAAAACAACAGAATAATAATAAAACATAAGTGCCTCAGCATGCAGGGGCAGATTTACAAGCCCCTTGCGCCTCTTTTACGCCACCATTGCGTCACTTTTGTGACGCAGCGGTGGCGCAAAAGATGCGCCATGACGGGGTATTTACAACGTGACGCATCTGGGAGATGCGTCACGTTGTAAAGCCCTGCGCCGTAAGGAGGCGTTCCGGCGCAGGGTACATTATAGCAAACGCCGATATACGGCTTTACTGTGTCATGTTTTAGGCATGAAAACAACATCGGGGCATATGTAAATAGAACATGTTCAGTATTGCAACATATAGAATGTGCAAAGGACTGTTGTTGTAGCTCAAGAATTGCTTATGTTTATGCTTGCAGTTTTGGAAGATGAAGGAATACAAATTGAAAATATGTGTGAACTGCGTTCCAAATGGGATCATACATGTGACAGCTGTTCATTTTCATCTACCACTAAAATAGACACTGAACAATACATATATTTTACAATACCAGATTGCCAAACAGTGTCGAATTAGTGAAATCAGCTAATCAAGATATGTGTTTGCGAGTGGCCCAGTGGCAGTGGGCTGGCTCGCCAACGCTCAGAGAGCAATTTGAGGCATTACCTGCTTTGTGCCCCGCTGATCGCGAGCGGGTCGCGCTTTTACGCTTCGCCAGATTTTAATGTTGTTTTAACATACCCTTTTGTTATGCAGGCAAATAACTTCTAAAACCTTACTTTTTCAAGGTAAGCTGCTGGCTGGGGGCTGCCTGGAACCGCCGGTTCCCAGCGCTCGCGGGCGCCATCTTGGATTGGGCTTGTTCCTTCGGAGTGTAGCCCTGACACTCCACCCTCGTCCCGCCCCTATTTAGGAGCGCGTGTTGATTCCTGCTCCGTGTTTGCGAGTGGCCCAGTGGCAGTGGGCTGGCTCGCCAACGCTCAGAGAGCAATTTGAGGCATTACCTGCTTTGTGCCCCGCTGATTGCGAGCGGGTCGCGCTTTACGCTTCGCCAGATTTTAATGTTGTTTTAACATACCCTTTTGTTATGCAGGCAAATAACTTCTAAAACCTTACTTTTTCAAGGTAAGCTGCTGGCTGGGGGCTGCCTGGAACCGCCGGTTCCCAGCGCTCGCGGGCGCCATCTTGGATTGGGCTTGTTCCTTCGGAGTGTAGCCCTGACACTCCACCCTCGTCCCGCCCCTATTTAGGAGCGCGTGTTGATTCCTGCTCCGTGTTTGCGAGTGGCCCAGTGGCAGTGGGCTGGCTCGCCAACGCTCAGAGAGCAATTTGAGGCATTACCTGCTTTGTGCCCCGCTGATTGCGAGCGGGTCGCGCTTTTACGCTTCGCCAGATTTTAATGTTGTTTTAACATACCCTTTTGTTATGCAGGCAAATAACTTCTAAAACCTTACTTTTTCAAGGTAAGCTGCTGGCTGGGGGCTGCCTGGAACCGCCGGTTCCCAGCGCTTGCGGGCGCCATCCGGGATTGGGCTTGTTCCTTCGGAGTGTAGCCCTGACACTCCACCCTCGTCCCGCCCCTATTTAGGAGCGCGTGTTGATTCCTGCTCCGTGTTTGCGAGTGGCCCAGTGGCAGTGGGCTGGCTCGCCAACGCTCAGAGAGCAATTTGAGGCATTACCTGCTTTGTGCCCCGCTGATTGCGAGCGGGTCGCGCTTTTACGCTTCGCCAGATTTTAATGTTGTTTTAACATACCCTTTTGTTATGCAGGCAAATAACTTCTAAAACCTTACTTTTTCAAGGTAAGCTGCTGGCTGGGGGCTGCCTGGAACCGCCGGTTCCCAGCGCTCGCGGGCGCCATCCGGGATTGGGCTTGTTCCTTCGGAGTGTAGCCCTGACACTCCACCCTCGTCCCGCCCCTATTTAGGAGCGCGTGTTGATTCCTGCTCCGTGTTTGCGAGTGGCCCAGTGGCAGTGGGCTGGCTCGCCAACGCTCAGAGAGCAATTTGAGGCATTACCTGCTTTGTGCCCCGCTGATTGCGAGCGGGTCGCGCTTTTACGCTTCGCCAGATTTTAATGTTGTTTTAACATACCCTTTTGTTATGCAGGCAAATAACTTCTAAAACCTTACTTTTTCAAGGTAAGCTGCTGGCTGGGGGCTGCCTGGAACCGCCGGTTCCCAGCGCTCGCGGGCGCCATCTTGGATTGGGCTTGTTCCTTCGGAGTGTAGCCCTGACACTCCACCCTCGTCCCGCCCCTATTTAAACGGCCCTCATGTGTCACGGACGAGCGCAGCGGGCGCGACGTAGGCGCGCCGGAGTTGCGCCTGAGTTAAGCCCGTCTGCGCCCGTCTGCGGCCGGACGGGACCAGGGGCCTGGGATGCTGCTACTCCTGTATCTTACTCGCCTTCCGCTCTTAGGTGCTTACATGCCTCCGCCAGCCCTCTCCCCTCCGACACCTGGGCTCGCATTACATCTCTTGGCATTGCAGGCATTTCAACCCCTAACCTCGCGCCGATACCATCACTTATTGCCCCGGCTCTCATCGAGTCGTCCATTCGGGTCCTATACCTAAACACCCGTTCAATGGTTAAGCACCAAGTCGACATCCTACAGCTACTTATGTCCGAAAGTCCCGATGTCCTATTGCTATCAGAGACTTGGCTCACCGACGACTCTCTCCCAGACATCTTGGCCACGCTACCCCCCGACTATTTCTTGTTGAACACCAACCGATCAGGGGGTCGCATTGGGGGAGGGGTGGCGGCGGTAATCCGCAAGGATCTTAAGATCATTGCCTCTGCGGCCATGACCCTGCCGGAAGTAGATACCTTGGTCCTTAGCCTGGGGACTGAGGTAGGTGCAGTCACTCTGGTGCTACTATACCGTCCCCCCCACTCCATGCCATCTTTCCCTTCATCCTTTATCGACCAGCTGACCAATATTGCTACCTGCTCCCCCCGTATTGTCATCATTGGTGACTTTAACTACTGGTTCCAGCACGAGGGCGCCGGCCCACATGCCTCCGAACTGTTCGAGGGTCTTTCGAGCCTGAATTTCACCCAACTAGTCAGGTCGGCCACCCATAAGGGTGGCCATATCCTCGACCATATTTGGACTCATGGAGTCACGTCCTCTCGCCCACTTATAACACCTTGTGTGTGGTCAGACCACTCTCTGATCGACACCACATTCTCGGCGGCTGGTCGGATTAAGGTCCCCCCACGGGAGGGTGGCACGGCTCGCAAGTGGAAGGCTGTCGACCCCTCCAAACTATCGGATCATCTTTCCCAAACGTTTCCCCTGCTGCCCAATGACACTGGCACCGACGAGCTCTGTAGGCTTGTGGCAGACTGGCTCACCACAGCCAGTGACATCTTCGCCCCCCTCACTAAGTTTCCCCAATCCCGGCACAGTCACTCCCACAAATGGTTCACCCCCCACTTAAAAGCCCTCCATTTAGAACTCCGCCAGTTTGAACGTAAGTGGAGGAGGGACTACTGCTCCCCAAGCAGAGATGCCTATGTGGCTGCACGCAATAGGTACAAACTTGCCATCTTGGATGCCAAAAAAACCTATGCCTCTGGCAAAATTCTATCTGCCCCCTGCCAGTCTAAGGAAATCTTTAAGGTGCTTAATGAATTCACTTCCGACTCCAGGACGCTCCCTACTCAGGCCCCCACGCAGGAAGCATGTAATACTCTTAGCACCTTCTTTATCGAAAAAATCGTATTAATTAAGGACACGATACCCGTCACGTCTCCTGGCGCTGGATCTTGTTCCCCTCCTCACAACTCTTCCTCTTTCACACAATTTCCCCTTCTAGATTCTACATCTCTGGCCACTCTTGCTACCCGCGTTAAGTCGGGATCTCCAGATGACTGTTGTCCCCCCTCTATACTCCGGGACATCTGCCATTCTCTACCCGACTGCATTCTCCCCCTGTTAAACTCCTCTCTTTCTTCCGGTATGGTGCCGGGCTCCTTCAAGGAGGCCGTGCTGGTGCCCCTCCTGAAGAAGCCGGGGGCCGACCCCGCCGTCCCGGCAAACTACCGCCCTATCTCTCTCTTACCTTTCTTCTCAAAGATCCTGGAAGCCCACGTCACCACCTGTCTCTCACAGTTTATCGAGAGTTCCAACTTTCTCGAGACCAACCAGGCAGGCTTCAGACCCGGCCACTCTACGGAGACAGTGATCTTGGCCGTGCTGGATGCCCTGAGAGATGGTGTTGACAAGGCTGTTCCCCAGGCCCTGGTATTACTAGATCTGTCAGCCGCCTTCGACACGGTGGACCACAACATCCTTCTCCACCGTGTCGAACAGGCTGGCATCCAGGGCCCGGCGCTGGCCTGGGTCAGATCTTTTCTGACCGGCAGGTCCCAGACCCTCAGCCTGGGCGCCTTCAGGGCTCCCAGAGAGCACTCGCTCTGCGGGGTCCCCCAGGGTTCCTCTTTGTCCCCTCTTCTCTTCAATCTCTATCTTCGCCCCCTTCTTTTTTCCTTGAGGCAGTGGGACGTCACCGTGTTTAATTACGCGGACGACCTGCAACTCATCTTTTCTCTTAACTCCCCCTCCGCTATCCCCAACTTTCAAGCAGTTATGTCCCACATTCTCCAGTGGATGGGCCATAATCAGTTAAAGCTGAACCCCGGAAAGACGGAGCTCCTCCTTCCCGGCAAGAGCGCCACCTTCTGGGGGCCTCAATTCTGGCCGGCGGACCTGGGCCCCTCTCCCACTCCTGTAGCTTCGGTGAAGAGCCTGGGGGTCACTATCGATTCCACCTTATCCCTAGGGCCGCAGGTAGGGACCGTGGTCTCATCCTGCATCTACCAACTGCGCAGGATCAGGAAAGTGGCATACCTCTTTACACCCAATGCCCTCCTGCAGGTCATCATGACCCTCGTCCTCTCCCGCCTAGATTTTTCTAACTCGATCTACCACGGCCTGCCCAAAACATCGATGGCTAGACTGCAAGTGGTCCAAAATCAGGCGGCGAGATTGGCCTTAGGGATTCCGAAGTGGCTATCCGCCAGGCCCCTTCTTGTCAAACTCCACTGGCTCCCTGTCGTCTCTAGGGCAGCCTTTAAGATCGGCTGCCTTATTTTTAAGTCATTAGCTGGCCCTTGTCCTGCTTTCGTTAAATCCCTCATCAGACCCTACTGCCCATCCCGCAACCTGAAATCCTCTCACCTCCATTTCTTGACTGTTCCTTCCTTCAAGCTCTGTAGATCTGGAGGCCGGAGATTTGCTTACCTGGCCCCCAAGCTTTGGAATTCCTTCCCCCTCTCTCTCAAAACTTCTAGCTCTCTAACCCTTTTCCGTAAGTCTTTAAAAACTTGGCTTTTCCCCCAATCTGGCTAGTCTCTCTGTCCCCTCTACTTCCAACCAGCGCCAGGAAACCCATGGTGTCAGTGCGCTTTATAAGCACCCCTTACGATACGATACGATACGACGGTACTCAGTGCTAATCATAAATGTTCTCAACATTATTTATAGAAATATTTGGACAATGTATTATTTGAATGCTGCAACATTGTAGACCAGATGAAACAAAAATGGAAACCAAAATTATTTTGTAGTAGGTCAAGTATCTATTTCAGGAAGAACTTTTAAAACAGTGGCTATTATTTTCCACAATGGACCTACTTCAACATCTGGACACTATACTGTGTATTTAAAATGCAATAAAGGATGGACACTATGTAGTGATGCACATTTAGAGTTCAAATATCGGTTGGCAAATATTTTTGATGCCAAAATTCTGAGAAGATGTCAACATGATTTAATGAGTATAGTTTGGATATTTTCACTACAAATTTTTTTAGAAACATCATTTGCCCTATTGAGAACACGTGAATACGAATTTAGAAGTCTATCTTGGATATCCTCATTGCAAATGTTTTCAGAAACATTATTTGGCCTATTGGGAAGGTGGGAATATGAATTCAAAAGTTAATTGGGGATATCCTCAATGAAAATATTGTCATTAAAATTATTCGACCAATTGGGAAGATGTTGATAATTACGTTTTGAATTATTGATTCTGTTCTTTGACATTGCAGTTGGAAAATTGTATTCGAAAGAATCAGCCACATCACACCCCACCCCACCTGAGAGACCTGCACTGGCTCCCGGTCAACAAGAGGATAACCTTCAAGCTCCTCACCCACGCACACAAGGCACTCCACAACACCGGACCAACGTACCTCAACAGACAACTCAGCTTCTACACCCCCACACGCCAGCTCTGCTCTGCCGACCTCGCCCTAGCTACAGTCCCCGCTTCCGAAGAGCGACCTCAGGCAGCAGATCAATCTCCCACCTCACTGCAAAGATCTGGAACACCCTCCCCATCCACCTACAGCAGACACAAGACCTGCTGACCTTCAGAAAACTCCTCAAGACCTGTTTTTTGAGCAGTAGCAGCATTCCCCACCCCAGCGCCTTGAGACCCTCGCGGGTGAGTAGTGCGCTTTACAAATGATATGATTGATTGATTGATTGATTTATTTATTTGATCTTTGCATTGTATACTATGTTACTAAGGATGTTCATTTGTGAAAATGTAAATACAGAGTGGAGTTTGTTGTAGATATTTTGAAGACAAACATGTTTTTTTTAACAATCTTATTGCTTGTATTTTTTTGCCCGCTGTCATCTGATCATCAACATTTAAATCACTGTGTATGGTGAATTTGAATAGAATCTGAAGACAGCAAAAAAAGCAAATTGAATATGCGATTTAATTGTACAATTATGTTGTGTTGTAAAAACTAGAAAATTATATGTAATAACAGAATTTTGTTCTTCTCCTTTACAGTCCCTACTACTAAAGTTTAAAATATTTCAAATTTACATTTACAAAAAAGTGAAACATTTTTACAATTAATTTCATATTTACTTGAAAAAAAGGTAAGATTAATTCACCCAGGTACTACCCATGCAGTCTATCGAAGACACTGTCACTCCCCATGCCCACCTCCAGTCACCCAGCCAGCACCATATACTAATCCAATCTCTCCGCTAATACCCAAGCACTTATAAATTCACCATACAGTCTCCTTGCAGTACTCTAATCATCTAGTCACTGCCCATGTACTTATGCAATGACCCAGACTCTAACACATGTAGTGCTACAATCACATGTGCACTATCCATGTAGTCCTCTAACCACCTACACGCTACTCATTCACATCTTCATTTTCCCAGGTACTACCCATGCAGTCTAGCAATCACACTGTCACTCCCCATGCACTCCTCCAGTCACCCAGCCAGTACCATATACTAATCCAATCACTCCATTAATACACACGCACTTGCAAGTTCACCATACACTCTCCTTCAAGTATTCTAATCGTCCATTCACTACCCATGTACTCATGCAATGGCCCAAGCACTAACACATGAACTGCTACAATGACATGTACACTATCCATGCAGTCCTCAAACAACCTACATACTACTCATTCACACCTTCAATTTCCCAGGTACGTATGCAGTCTATCCCTCCCCATGCACACATTCAGTCACCCAGCTAGTAACATATACTAATCCAATCTCTCCGCCAATACCCAAGCACTTATAAATTCACCATGCACTCTCTTTACAGCACTGTAATCATCCAGTTATTAGTCACATACTTATGCAATGGTGCAGACACTAACAAGCAATTCTCTGTGCACTATTCATACAGAGCTCTAACCAGCTAGATACTACTGATTCACTCCTCTTATTACCCATGTAGTACTCACTCATCATATGTACTCATACACCTATACATCCTGTTACACACCGACACTCATCCATAGAGTTACTCACACACATACTCACACATGCAAGTAAACTATCGGACATCCTTTTATTTGCATATACAGCTATACACACACATCACTACACTTACTTTTACAGAAACCTACACATACCTACTCTCTCAAACAATCACTTATAGAAACATATACTTATTTATACAGGAACTCTTCCAATCTCTCACTCTCACATATAATCACTTATATTGAACAATACTCACATATAGTAGATTAAAACATATGTAGTTACTCATAAAGACACTATTGAGGCACTCATTAACTCACTAACACAGCCATACACACACAAATCCACCCATATAGTCCTGCACACATGCTGTCTTCAAAACACACACAAACAGTGAGTGAGTCATTCATGCATTTATGCGCTAAGTAATACCCTCCACCGAACCATACAGACACTCATACTGATACTCAAAAAACAACTAATAACCCATATAGACATTCATGTAGCTACTCACCAACCCATGCAGCCACTTATAGACAAAGTGAGACACTGATACAGATATTTACATATTTAAACATTACTCGCTAATACATGTATTCAGTAAGATACACTTAATAAGTAGGTTATAAAATAAATTGTGCAAAAAAAAACATCCATTTAGACACTAATTTACCCATGTATTCTTCCATTGACCTTTAGATATGCCTACATAAAAAATATTTATTTTTCAGAAAGACACACATTCACTGGATGATGTCATCCGTGATGTCATTTGAGATGTCATCAGTGATGTCATGAGTGATGTCACTGACCATGTCATGAGTGATGTAATATGTGACATCATCAGCAGTGCATTGCGGGCGCGCGAGTTATAGTTAGCTGAACTAACTATAACAGGGGAATTTCAATGGCTTTGTAAGAGTGAAATGTCCAGCTATCTATAACATGTGTGAAACCTATGTTTTTTTCAGTGAATTTCTAAGGTTTTTTAAATGCTAATTCCTAACTATAACGTGTGTGAAACCTATTGTTTTTTCAGTAAATTTCTAAGGTGTTTTAAATGCTAATTCCTAACTATAACATGGCTGAAACCTATGGTTTTTCAGTGAATTTCTAACGTTTTGTAAATGATAATTTTTAAATGTATTAATTGTTATATTTTTGTATACTGATTAAGCATGGGCGAATTTTGCGAATTCGCGATCTGCAAAATTTGCGAATTTGTGCGAATTTGCGGATTTTTGTTTTTTGCGTGTTTGTTGGGTTTTTTGCGTGTTCACTGTTTTTTTGCGGGGATTTTTGCGTCTTCGCGAGCCGCTTGCATAGTGAAGTTACCCATGCAGTCGTTTATGGGAGAGGGAGAGAGAGATAGATAGATAGATAGACAGATAGATAGATAGATAGATAGATAGTGAGAGAAAGAGAGGGAAAGAGAGAAGGAGAGAGAGAAGGAGAGAAAGAAAGAGAGGCCGGATCTCTGAAGGGCCAGATTCCTGAGTTGCCCCTACAGAACATACAGCTTTTTATTTTTAGCAAAATGCATATGGAAATTGTGCTGTAAAGGTCTCTTTTAGTTTAACCCCTCCTGACAACTCAAAATGGGTGTATTTGCCATTCTCTCCCTTCTTCCTGTTTTTTATATCTGTAAGTGCTTCCTGATGAGGTTTAATTCCTTGGACAGGTTTCTCGTTGCCTACTTGTAACTATTCTCTGACCCTGCTTCAAGGGTCAGAGCAGGGTCAGAGAATAGTTGCAAGTAGGCAATGAGGCGCCAGGTAGCAATTAGCAGCAGGTGTCCAAGTTGAAGTTAATTCGTTTGTATCCCTTTTGTAAAAGGTTACAAAGAAATTAGGTTCAACTTTTGCACCTGCTGCTGTAACCCTTGCTTGGCTGAAAATTCGTCCCCGCTGATTCGCGGATTTTACCGCGATTTTGCGAGATTCGCGGATCGCGAAATCGCGGAAAATCCGCAAATTCGCCCGCGAAACGGATTTTACGCCCACCCTTAATACTGATTTACTACATTATTTTAAATTATTTATTTTTAGCTATTTATTTTTTAAATTACATTACATATTTTTTATATAATTTGAAAAAAATATATTTATTTAAATATTAAAATTGTAATATATATATATGTATATATTTTAATTTATATATATTTTATATATATCAGGCAATGATATCCTATGGAAAGAAATTCAAGTTACTGGTAAGTACAGTAACATGTACTTTTCAGGAATAGTAGTGAGATGAAAGATGCAGCATTGAGGACTCTCCTGGTAACAGGTGAGTAAATTGGAATTCGTAGTTCGGCTGATTTTAGAGGAATTTTTTTAAGTTCCAAAACTCCACACTTAGAAAAATTTCCAAGTGAAACCAGTCAATGTTAGCCTATGGAAGGAAATTCAAGTTACTGTAAGTATGGGTAGAATTACTTTTCAGGATATGTAGTGCACTCAAAGATGCAGCACTGACCTTTTTTGTGATAACAGGTGAATAAATTGGAATTCGTAGTTCGGCAGAATTTACAGGAATATTTTGCTCAATAGTGAAGGAAGGGGGCCGGGCCTGAGGTAACGTGTGCAAACACACACTATGGCACGTTTTAGATTGAAGAATTAATTCCTCTTCAATCCTGAGGTCATCTGTGAGCCAACTAGCCCACTAGGTACCTCCAGTATGTGCCAGGGAGCTGTCTTGCAGAGAGGTGTTCAAAGGGAACGCCCCCTTTTTACAACACTCTGCAACACAGGTCCGTGGCGCTTACTGGAGATACCTGTTGGACTAGTTGCCCCCTAGGGGACCTCTGGATTGAACAGGAATTAATTCCCCAACTTAAAACGTGCCTCAGGGCATGTTTGCACTCACATCACCTCAAGCCCCGCCCCCTCACCACTGTGCAAACGCGCCCTGTAGAGTGTCCTAAGTTGGGTGATAAAGTCCCCTTGCATACTGGGGGTCCCTGGGGCCAACTAGCCCACCAGGAACCTCCACTATGTACCAGGAGGCTGCGTTGCAGAGAGGTGTAATGATGCCCTGCCCCTTTTTACACCTCTCTGCACCGCAGCCCCGGGCGCGTTTGCAGAGGGGGATCTAATTCTCCTTGCATACTGAGGGTCCCTGGGGGCCAACTAGCCCACCAGGAATTTCCAGTTTGCCCCAGGGGGCTGCATTGCAGAGGTGTATTTAGGCCAACCCCCTTTTTACACCTCACTGCAACGTAGCCCCCTGGGGCATTTGCAGAGGGGGAACTAATTCCCCTTGCATACTGAGGATCCCTGGGGGCCAACTAGCCAACCAGGAATCTCCAGTATACGCCAGGGGGCTGCATTGCAGAGAGGTGTAATGAGGCCACGCCCCTTTTTACACCTCTCTGCAACGCAGCCCCCTGGTGCGTTTGCAGAGGAGGAACTAATTCCCCTTACTGGGGGTCCATGGGGGCAAACTAGCTCACCTGGAACCTCCAGTATGCACCAGGGGGCTGCGTTGTAGAGAGGTGTAATGAGGCCAAGCCCCTTTTTACACCTCTCTGCAATGCAGCCTGCTGGTGCTTTTCAGAGGGGGAACTAATTCCCCTTGCATACTGGGGGTCCCTGGGGGGCAACTAGCCCACCAGGAGCCTCCAGTATACGCCAGGGGGCTGCGTTGCAGAGAGGTGTAAAATAATTCCTTTGCCCCGGGGGTGGCGGTCCCCAGGACAGTGTGGGGGGGAATGGGGCCCCCACACTTCTTTTTCACTATGCTCCCAGGATTTGGTCCCCCCCGGGGGTAATTTGAAAAAAAGTAGACACAGACCTGTACACATACGGTAAGCGCCTATAGATCCCCCAACTTAAAATGTGCCACAGGCGAGTTTGCACAGTGGTGAGGGAAGGGGGGCGGGGCCTGAGTTGACATGTGTGCAAACACACCCTGTAGCGCAGTTTAAGTTCGGGAATTAATTCCTCTTCAATCCTGAGGGTCCGTAGGGGCCAACTAGCCCACCAGGTACCTCCAGTAAACGCAACGGAGCTGCGTTGCAGAGCGTTGTAAAAAGGGGCGTGGCCTCTGAACACTTATCTGCAACGCAGCTCTCTGTGGCATACTGGAGGTACCTGGTCAGCTAGTTGGCCCCCAGGGACCCTAAGGATTGAGGAGGAATTAATTCTCCAACTTAAAACGTACCACAGGGCGTGTTTGCAGATATGTCACCTCAGGCCATGCCCCCTTCCTTCACCATTGTGCAAACATCCCTGTGGCAAGTTGTACGTTGGGAATTAATTATCTTTCAATACTGAGGGTCCCTGAGGGCCAACTAGCCCAACAGGTATCTCCAGTATGCGCCAGGGAGCTGCGTTGCAGACAGGTATTCAGAGGCCACTCCCCTTTTTACACCTCTCTGCAACGCAGCTCTGTGGCGCTTACTGGAGGTACCTAGTGGGCTAGTTTGACCCTAGGGACCCTTAGGATTCAAGGGAACTTAATCTCTCAACTTAGAATGGCCACAGGGCATGTTTACACAATGGTGAAGGGAGGGGATGGGGCCTGAGGTGGTCTGTGCAAACACACCCTGTGGTGCATTTTAAGTTGGGGAAATATATCCCCTTCAATCCTGAGGGACCCTGGGGGCCAACTAGCCCACCAGGTGCTTCCAGTAAGCGCCACTGCGCTGCGTTGCAGAGAGATGGTGCAGGCCGTCCCCTTTTTACACCTCTCTGCAATGGTGCTTACTGGACGTACCTAGTGGGATAATTTTCCCTAGGGACCCTGAGGATTCAAAGGAAGTTAAACACTCAACTTAAAACGACCACAGGGCGTGTTTACACAGTGGGGAAGGGAGTGGGCGGGGCCTGAGGTAACGTGTGGAAATAAGCCCTATGGCGTGTTTTAAGTTGGGAAAATAATTCCCCTTAAATGCTGAGAGACCCTGGGGGCTAACTAGCCCACCAGGTGCTTCAAGTAAGCGCCACTGCGCTGCTTTGCAGTGAGGTATTCCAGGCCATTCAATTTTTTACACCTCTCTGCAACGCAGCTCTGTGGCGCTTACTGGAGATACCTAGTGGGCTAGTTGTACCCTAGGGACCCTCAGTAGTCAGATTAACTTAATCTCCCAACTTAAAATAGCAACAGGACGTGTTTACACAGTGGTGAAGGGAGGGGATAGGGCCTGGGGTGATGTGTGCAAGCACGCCCTGCGGCGCGTTTTAAGTTGGGGAAATAATTCCCCTTCAATCCTGAGGTACCCTGAGGGCTAACTAGCCCACCAGGTGCTTCCAGTAAGCGCCACTGCGCTGCATTGCAGAGAGGTGTTCCAGGCCATGCCCATCTTTATACCTCTCTGCAACGCAGCTCTGTGGTGCTAACTAGAGATACCTGATGGGCTAGTTGTACCCAAGGAACACTCAGGATTCAAGGGGACTTTAGCCTCCAAATTAAAACGGCCACAGGGCGTGTTTGCACACATCAGCTCAGCCCCACCCCCTCCCTTCACCAGTGGTCAAAAGCGCTCTATGGCGCATTTTAAGAGGTTGTTTTAATCCCCCTGCCCTATTATATACTAGGGGCTTACAGAGGAGGTCATGCTAATAACAGGTGTATCCCAATGCATAGTGTTCCCTAGTGTATGTAGGTGTTTTAACTGTATTCTAAGTGTCTTTTAGCATAGCACTGGCTCTAGGACTGGTTAGTCAGAATCAGTTACCACCAGTACCCATCTGAAAAAGTTGAGGGTAGAGGATTATTTTGCACCAAGGCCTCTTTCTCCTCCTCTGTTTGTTCTTTCTGCACGTCTTCCTTCTTCTCGCACTTTTCTTCGTCTTTGAGGACTTCTGTTGCTTCTTTCTGCATTTCTTTTTCTTCTTTCTGTGTGTTTTTTCTTCTTTCTTTACATGTCCTACCTCTGTAGGCATAGTTAGAAATGAGCATTAAAAAAACCTTTGAAATTCACTGAAAAAACCATAGGTTTCAGGGGCGTTATAGTTAGCTGGACATTTCACTCTTACAAAACCATTGAAATTCTACTGTTATAGTTAGTTCTGCATTTCTTTTTCCTCTTTCTGTGTGTTTTTTCTTCTTTCTTCACATGTCCTACCTCTGTAGGCATAGTTAGAAACTAGCATTTAAAAAACCTTTGAAATTCACTTAAAAAACCATAGGTTTCAGTTACGTTAAAGTTAAAAATTAGCATTTAAAAAATCTTTGAAATTAACTGAAAAAAACCATAGGTTTCAGGCACGTTATAGTTAGGAATTAGCATTTAAAAAATCTTAGAAGGGGGAGGAGCCTAGCCTGCAGCCATGATGGCCGCCTGATCCTTCGGCTCCGCCGACCCTGCCGCTTTCCTCCTATCCCGTCACCTATCCTTTCATTTATTCTGCTCCTGAGGCGAATTTTCGGGCATGGGAGAGGACCCCGACTCCGATGGTGTGTCTCCTTATGCGCTCCCTGCAGTGGAAGCGGTGTAGCGTTCTCGCCTTCTCCCGGACGCTGCCCGGCGCTGAAGGGTCTTTGTTCCCCGGGATCGGCTGCCTTCACCAGCAACAACGCAACAGACGGGACCGAGCCGACCTACGGAGTGCAGCGGCTAAATTAGGACTTTCCTCTGCTACTTTCTATCCTGCTCCGCTTTGCTCCTCTTTACGCGGGGGAAATGCCGGCTGTGATCGCAACAATATATCACCGCCCAGACTTGTGGATGCCTTTGTTCGACTCTTGCCTCGCGGTGTGAGACGGTGGGGGCCATCTTGAAGACCGAGCGATCGCAACTTCTTCCCCATGATCCCGGACTGCTCCTGGTGACACGGCCGCTGCTGACGCTCTGTTTCAACCTGCACAGTGTACGATGGTCTACGCTCCCTTTGTGCCCCCGGCCCGGCGATGCCATGCAGGACACCGGCGAGGTGCTCAGCTTTGCCATGGAGACGTGAGCATTCAGTCTGGTGGGCTGCCACGAGTTTCCGAGCCCCGTCAACAGGGAATTGCTGCATCATTCTCTCCTGAGGCGCCAGTGCGTACTGCTGACATTTTGGAGGCCCTGTATACCTTTCGAACTGCTTTACGTAACAACGCCTTTGACCTAGGGCACCATCTAGATGCTGTCCTCTCAGTAGTGCCTACATCAGACCGGACGCATTCACGAGTGCGGGACGCTGCGCCATATCTTGTTTCTAACCTCTGTGGACTACTTGCCCAGGTGTGCCCCGAGGAGTTGGAGGTATGTGATCCTGATACCCTTGAGACGCTGTCTGTGATGGAAACGCAGCGGTCGGATATCTGTGTGCTGCTTCAGAGGAGGGGGGCTTATCTACGGGCGCCATGTTTGGATACTCCTTTGTTGTCGATTGGAGACGTCTCCTACGTTATTCAGCAGCTGCTGCCACTGCCTTGGCCGGATGGTTCCTGTACTATTGTCATCTACATGGCTGTGTTTCGGATGGACTTTGATGGACACCCCCCCTTTCTGCTGTGGTCACTTTGCTCGTTCGCCTCTCTCAGGATGTTTACCATGCGGCTGGACTATGTCACTACCTCACATCGCAGGGGGCAAGGCTGAGGTTGTCTCCTCTTATGTTCGGACTGTTTTTCTTGTACTGCTGGGATCTTGATGGACTGCCGGGGTCATTGAATATAGGTATCGTGTTGGCGGCGGGGTCTGGGATCGGGCGGCCGGAGTGATGTGTAATGGTAGTTTTGTCTTATCTCTGTGGCCCTCCTCCGGTCTTCTGTGAATTACATTACTTTTCCCTTCTTTTCTTCCTTCCCTTTTTTCTTTTCTAAATTTCGGGTTCTCTTTCTGGGCGACAGGCACACTGCTAGGGGGGAGGGGGTAGGCCGTAGCCTCCGCACGCGTGCAGGGTGGGGGGTTGGGGGTGGGGATTTTGTTTAGTTTCAGTTTCTATGGGCCTTAATTTTTCCTCTTCTTGGTTTCTTTTCCTTTTTCCTTTTTCTGTGGGTCAGACGGGTGTTTAGAGGTAGCGCAGACTATTCTTTTTGCTTCTCTTCTTCTCTTATGGTGGTTGTGGGAGTACTGAGTCCGTGGGGCGGGCGACTGCCAGCATGTACTGTTAGTTTGTTGTATTATCCTGGAACATATTATTTTTTGCTGCTTTTTCAGTTATTCTCTCTCGTACTGTCGCTGATCTGCTGGTTTGTTGCCTGCCATCTGCTTTGATAAATTGTTTGCGTCTGATCCTTCTTATCTACAAAATATAAAATTAACCTAATTCCTCCTTTACCTGGCGGTCCCTCTTTCCATATGCCATGCCCTGGATACTCTTGCATTTTGTTGCTTGGGACTATTGGACTGACCTATCCTCACTTTTTGTGCTCTTGATTGCTTCGAGGCCGGCCCATGTGGTTGTGGGCCCGTAACTGTATTTTTCTGATGCACAATAAAGGTTTAAAAAATTTAAAAAAATAAAAATAAATCTTAGAAATTCACTGAAAGAACTATAGGTTTCAGGGGCGTTATAGTTAGCTGTACATTTCACTCTTACAAAACCATTGAAATTCTACTGTTATAGTTAATTCAGCTAACTATAACTTGTGCGCCCGCAATGCACTGCTGATGATGTCACATATTACATCACTTATGACATGGTCAGTGATATCACTCATGACATAACTGATGACATCTCAAATGACATCTCTGATGACATCATCCACGTGACAATCAGATACACCTCATCATACACTAGTGTAACCTTTGATACACACACTCAAAAATACAAACTAACATTTTCAAAACAATTGGCATACCAATATCGGTTACAACACACCTATTCAGTAATTCCAAGATCTACACACACATCCACTCATTCACCAACAGTCCCTATACAGTCACTCATACATGTACTCACTCATCATATGTACTCATACACCTATACATCCTGTTACACACCACCACTCATCCTTAGAGTTACTCACACACATAGTCACACATGCAAACAAAGTATCAACCATCCTTTTACTTGTATATACAGTTATATACCACACTTACTTCTGCAGAAACTTACACATACTTACTCTCTTGAACAATCACTTATAGAAACACCTACTTATTTGTACAGGAACTCTTCCAATCTCTCACTCACACATATACTCACTTATATACACCAATATACACATATACTAGTTTAAAACATATGTAGTTACTCATAAAGACACTATTGAGACAGTCATTCACTCACTAAGACACCCATACACACACTCATCCACCTATGTGATCTTGCACACATGCTGTCTTCAACACATACAAACAGTGAGTCACTCATTCATGTATTTATGCACTAAGTAATACCTCCCACCAAACCATACAGACACTCAGACACTCATAATGATACTCAAAAAACCAACTAATAAGCCATATAGACACTCATATAGCTACTCACCAACCCATGCAGTCACTTATACACAACGTGTGAGACTGATACAGATATTTACATATTTAAACATTACTCACTAACCCATGTATTAACTAAGATACACTTAGTCAGTCAGTTATACAATCAATATTACAAAAAAATAAAACCATTTAGACACTTATTCTTCCATTGACCTTGAGATATACATATTTAATTTTCAGAAAAACACACATTCACTGGATGACGTCACCAGTGATGTCATCAAGTGATGTCATTTGAGATGTCATCAGTGATGTCATGATTGATATCACTAACCATGTCATAAGTGATGTAATATGTGACATCATCAGCACTGCTTTGCGTATGCGTGAATTATAGTTAGCTGAACTAACTGTAACGGTGGAATTTCAATACTTTTGTACGAGTGAAATGTCCAGCTAACTATAACGCCCCTGAAACCTTTGGTTTTTTCAGTGAATAAATATATATATATATGTATATCCAAATCGTTGTGATGGGCAAACGCCGAACAGCGCCATGACCCCTCCTCTTTGTGACAGCAGTTCGTGTTAGGAGGTGAACCTTAGGTTCCAAAGAGGGAGGGAGGCAAAAGGACACTCTTTACCACTCGAAAAAGTGGAAGGTCCAGTAACAGCTTAGTGTCTGTACAAAGTACTAGGAGTCAAAACCAAAAGGGGGTTGCTGTACTGTTCCTAAACAAGTCAGAGATAGGAAAGTTCTTGCTGGCGTGACCAAGTGGAGGGGAAAGACAGGGGATATAATTAATACCCTGGGGAATCCATTATGTTGGATATATTTGCCTCACACACCCCGAGGAGTGTCATGCTTCATCATCGGCGGTTGCTCCTCGTCGGGGAGGCGGTGCAATCCCCGACGGGCACACCTCAGAGAGGGGCTCTTTAGCGGAGATCTTTTTTCCAACTGCCTGTAGGTGAAGTGGGGGTATGTGGGCAGGGAGGTGTATACCTATGGTAAGGTAGCTAAAATGTAGTTAGGGGTACCGGAACAGACTTTATTCTGGGGGTCCCCTAGCTATGGTTAAAAAAGTGAAACTAGTCCCCTAGGTGTCAACCAATTATGTTGTGTTACCCTAGAAGATGCTAGTGGTGCATGTGGTCAACATGTTTCTCGCTCCTGGTATATTTACCGCGATTCTTCAGGACCAAAGTGAAGACAACAACATGCTCGTGTCATATGTGTTGAAATTGTTTACCTTAGTGGATCCTCCTATGTCTATGTCTGGAGGAAGGATAAGGGAACAACAATTAAACAAATTTGCCAGTCACAATATTGCCAGGAAGAACATATAACGACATGCTGGTGGTATTTGATGCATGCCAAGTGTATTGAGCGTGCAATGCAAAACTGTGAAGCACACGCTCTAACTAGTACTGTGACTCATACTGTGGAGAGTGAAGGTGAAAATTTAAAAACAGGGGTGTAACTATACAAGGTTAAAAATGCAGCATACATAGATCTCCAAGAACCTGCCTGTGGTATATCAGATATGGTGCAGGGTTTTAAGTGAGGACACCACTAAGTAGTATGAAAGGCATGACAAAACACTTTCACTGTGATCTACACAACCAGTAAAAAGGAAAAAAGGAACATCACAACATTTCCCTACTCACCTAATGATCAGAACCTAGAGGCCACATGAGTGTTCGGCAGGGCTGAACCACAGCGCTAAGCCCAAGGTGTGGCTGGAGTAAGGGCAAGTAAAAGCGCGGTGAGTAACAGTTAAAATTATAAAGTAAAATGCATCCCTGCAGAACAGGGCTCACAGTCTGTTATGGCGCTAAAGATTATGGCGCTAAAAATTATTATCCTCCTCAGCCATGCGCTAGACGCTCTCACCTGAAGTCAGCTGCGTTCGGGTGTAAACACCTACCCATCCCCGCCGAGCTCGAGTAGATGTGTGAGCTCGGCGGCGGGGATTATTTCAAGTAACACTGGCAGGTCAGCGTGACGCGTTGGGCATCCGCCCACAGTCCTAGGTCACGTGTGTGGTCCCGGGAGCGTGGCGGCCATCTTGTAATGGTGTTGTGAAAGCGATAAACGCTACTGCTCTGTGCAGCCACCCCGTTTGCCATGCCACGGAGGCTTAATTGGTTAGGTGTCCAGAATCTTGGAACCGTTCAGTTAAACGTTTCCGGTTAACCCAAAGTCACACGTAATGGAGGACGGGTTCACGTGTGGCAAAAAGGCGATTTATAAAAACCCATAATGCAGATGGCGGCCATGTTTGAAGAGGTCCCAAGGGGTTGTCAGTGTGAAAAAAAGATATTAACAGATTGCAATTACCTTAGCGAGGTGCTATGGGTACACAAGTAGTGTAAACCCTGTACAAGCCTAGTGGTGAGTGGCGGCCATGATGGAACAGGTCCCTAAGGGTGTGATAGGAGGTTAGTTATGAATGGTGTGCAAATGCCATTGCGAGCTGATCTTGCCCACTGGTCGTCCTGGTGTGTAGGACAAGTCTTAACTAGCCTTGGGTCTCTGGATATCGAAGGATATGATAACCAAGTGTAGGGGTTCGTGAGTACCCTGGGAATAGTGATGTAGCTTACTGGGTATGGAGTGTATCATGTACAAACCCAAACTCAGATCTCATGTCGTGGGAATGTGTCAGATCACCGTCGCTCATGGGTGGACACTCTGGATATGGGGGTTCATAGTGAGTGCCAGGGAATGTCTTCGTTGAGACCATGTTGGTCAGAAGCCAGCCGATGTACCCATCTCTGTTCCTTTCTGAACAGTATTTTCGTTGGGCAGTTAGGACTGGATTCCAGGACTACCCACTTCATTGAATTCTCATCGTGGTTTGCTTCCACATAATGCTTGCACATTTTAGTGTGGGTCTTTCTGCAGCGGAAGTTGCTGCGATGTTCTATGATTCGAGTCTTGATAGGGCGTGTTGTCATCCCTATGTACTGCAGGTTACATGGGCATATAAGCAGGTATATGCAGTGGGATGTGTTGCAATTGGTGTGTTGCCTTATTTCCCATTTGAAGGTGTCTGAAAGTTGTATAGTTTTGAGAGTTAGGGAATACCTGCAGACACCACACATCCCACAGGGGTAGTGCCCCGTCACTGGGGGTAGGTCCCATAAAGTTCTTTGGCTCACTTTCCTAGTTTGTTTAGGCCTAGTGCTAATCAAGATATCTTTCAGGTTTTGTGATCTTTTAAAAGCAAATCTAGGTTCCTCCAGGGACATGTCTCCTGTGTTGAGTATACCCCAGTGATGCTTAATCGTACTCCTGATTTTGTTGGACAAGGGGGTAAAGGTGGTCATGCATGTAATAGGTTGGTTCTCAGTAGGGACCAACTCCCGCCTTTCCAGTAGGGCTTCTCTATTGTTGTTTCTGGCACGTTTACGTGCTTTTCGTACATCAATCCTAGGGTAACCCCTATCCAGAAGGTTCCTAGAGAGCAGGGCAGATTCTTTCTTGTAATCAGCCACTGCGCTGCAATTACGCCTAATTCGTAGGAATTGCCCAAATGGTAGATTTGTGCGTAGGGCCTTAGGATGGTGACTCGTGTAATGCAGAAGGCTGTTGCGATCTGTGGGTTTACGATACATAGTTGTTTTTATGGAGCCCGCTTCCAATTTGATCGTTAAGTCAAGGAAAGCAATTTCATGGGGTGAGGCTGTCATGGTGAAATGTAAGTGAGGGTTGAGATTGTTGACCCAAACCAGGAACCCTTCATAAGTGGTTGGTGGACCGCTCCATAGGATCAGAATGTCGTCTATGAAGCGTTTCCACATTCTGATGTTATTGCGGAAGGGGTTGGACTCATGGTGTATATGAGTCTCTTCAAATTTGGCCATGTACAGGCAGGCCACCGAGGGGGCGAAGGTACTGCCCATAGAGGTCCCCTGGGTTTGATGGTAGAACTTGCCTCTGTATTCAAAATAATTTTCGGTCAAGGCTAGTGTTGCGCACTCCATGATGAAGGTTTGGGGAGTGTTGGAGTTCCACGATTCTTGTCCCAGTCTTTCCTCAATTACCTCAAGGGTAGCCCTCTGGGGGATGTTCGTATAGAGGGCTTCGACATCCAGGGTGATTAAAAGGTCAATCTCTCCTGTTGCCTGGACTGAGTCCAATATCCTGAGGACATCTGTCGTATCCTGAATGTAGGAAGGGATGCTTTTTACCAGGGGTTGCAGGAAGTGGTCACAAAACTGAGACAGGGGCTCCAGCACAGAGTCAATCCCAGAAACAATTGGCCTCCCTGGTACTGGTCTGGTGGCTTTATGGATCTTGGGTAGAATGTAAAAGTATGGTACCCTAGGGTCCTTTTTCATGAGAAATTCTGCCTCTTTCTTACTGATCCATTGATCACATTCAGCACCGGACACAAGGCTTGTGATCCTGGTCTGTAAACGTGTGGTTGGGTCATCAGTGATCGGAGTGTAGTATCTCTGGTCACTCAGCTGCCTTATGCACTCTAACTCATAGTCCACTGTGTTCATGAGTACTGTGGCACCCCCTTTGTCGGCTTGCTTAATTGTGATTGAGGAATCATCTGCCAATGACTTTAGTATTGCCAGCTCATTCTTGGAGATGTTGCAATATGGGGTCTGCCGGTCAAGTTTGTTAATGTCTTTCAACACCGCCTGCTCAAACGTTAGTACTTCGTTAGGTATCATACCGTTATGCGGTGTGAAGGTAGAGGGATTATGGAGTCCAGAATCTTCCGTGTGTTCACTGGGTTTTCCCTCAAAGAATGCTCTTAACCTAATTTTTCTAAAAAAGGCTTTGAGTTCTCTTGTTTGTTGGAACTGGTCGATCCTCGGAGTAGGGACGAAGCCCAGGCCTTTTTGTAGGACTTCTTCCTCTCTTTGGGTAAGATCGCGATCTGATAGGTTAACTACCAGACTCACTGATGTCCTGATCGGCTCGTGCTCCTCGTGTCCATCCCTTGGGGGCGTGTGTCCTCCCATTGTACCCTTTTCTCTGCTGTATTGCCTCTTTTTCGCCCTCGCCCTCTGCCCCAACCTCTGCCTAAAAAAGGTGGGTGTGATGGGTTCTGGGGCGGATAGAATGCAGGGTACTGTGGGCCGAACGGTGGTTGGAAGTGGGGGAATTGCGGGTACTGCCAAAGTGGGGGACATCCAGGTTGCCCCTGATTTTGGTAATTGGGGAAGTTGTGTTGTCCCCGTCCCCTCCCTCTTTTTGCCCTGGGGGGCATCTGTGCGGGGTTGTTATCCTCGCTGTTGTCTGAGCCACTGTTTGAGCCCCTCCTCGAGGAAGTCGTACTAGAATCTGAACTATAGTTAGTGCCAGGGGGAACATAGTCATCCCTTAAGTAAGGGTAGACCTTTTCTTTAGAGAATTTTTTAATGTCCTTTTGTAATTTGACTAACTTTTGGTTCATAAGATATTCCTTATGTTCTGCCATCTCTTTGTTGATCTCGGCAAGTTTTGTTTTAAAACCCGGGTTTTGCACTGCGGTCTTCAAGGCGGCTTCTGCTGCTTGTATTTTCACCAGCAGGGCATCGGCCAGTCGTTTTGCCGTGTTGACTATAAGGATGAGGAGGTCGTGGGTACATTTCCACGACACCTGTGACCACTCCACTTTAAATTGTCCGTCCTCCCAGAATATTCTCGGGAAATTTTTAACTATTAGTCCATTTGGTGCAATCTTAGCTTTAAAATATTGCGCCATCATGGCTCCATGGATAGTTACCCTGATCCATTCCCTTTTGAGGTCTGACAGGGATTGCCATTCAGGAGTACTACTACTTGTTCCTGGTTCAATATCAATGCCGAAAAGAGAGGGTGTCCTCATTATGGCTGCTGCATCCTCCTTACTAAAACTTAGTCCCTGCCCCTCCATGATGGTGGGGTCTAATGCGAGTGGTCCTGGTGTGGTGGAGACCTTCACAGAAGGTAAGGAAAGAAGAGGGAGGAAATAAGGATGGTTTACTTTGAAAACAACCCTTCAGAAAGATAAGAACAAGTCCACTACTGAATTCAGTTTCGGACCGGGTATGAGCCACCGCAGAGGTGTAGGCTCAAATTTATTGGGGGATATGACCAGACTCACCCACCAAATGATAGCTCCCACGGTTTACACCGTGCTCGAGTAGGTTCCAAAGAGGGAGGGAGGCAAAAGGACACTCTTTACCACTCGAAAAAGTGGAAGGTCCAGTAACAGCTTAGTGTCTGTACAAAGTACTAGGAGTCAAAACCAAAAGGGGGTTGCTGTACTGTTCCTAAACAAGTCAGAGATAGGAAAGTTCTTGCTGGCGTGACCAAGTGGAGGGGAAAGACAGGGGATATAATTAATACCCTGGGGAATCCATTATGTTGGATATATTTGCCTCACACACCCCGAGGAGTGTCATGCTTCATCATCGGCGGTTGCTCCTCGTCGGGGAGGCGGTGCAATCCCCGACGGGCACACCTCAGAGAGGGGCTCTTTAGCGGAGATCTTTTTTCCAACTGCCTGTAGGTGAAGTGGGGGTATGTGGGCAGGGAGGTGTATACCTATGGTAAGGTAGCTAAAATGTAGTTAGGGGTACTGGAACGGACTTTATTCTGGGGGTCCCCTAGCTATGGTTAAAAAAGTGAAACTAGTCCCCTAGGTGTCAACCAATTATGTTGTGTTACCCTAGAAGATGCTAGTGGTGCATGTGGTCAACATGTTTCTCGCTCCTGGTATATTTACCGCGATTCTTCAGGACCAAAGTGAAGACAACAACATGCTCGTGTCATATGTGTTGAAATTGTTTACCTTAGTGGATCCTCCTATGTCTATGTCTGGAGGAAGGATAAGGGAACAACAATTAAACAAATTTGCCAGTCACAATATTGCCAGGAAGAACATATAACGACATGCTGGTGGTATTTGATGCATGCCAAGTGTATTGAGCGTGCAATGCAAAACTGTGAAGCACACGCTCTAACTAGTACTGTGACTCATACTGTGGAGAGTGAAGGTGAAAATTTAAAAACAGGGGTGTAACTATACAAGGTTAAAAATGCAGCATACATAGATCTCCAAGAACCTGCCTGTGGTATATCAGATATGGTGCAGGGTTTTAAGTGAGGACACCACTAAGTAGTATGAAAGGCATGACAAAACACTTTCACTGTGATCTACACAACCAGTAAAAAGGAAAAAAGGAACATCACAACATTTCCCTACTCACCTAATGATCAGAACCTAGAGGCCACATGAGTGTTCGGCAGGGCTGAACCACAGCGCTAAGCCCAAGGTGTGGCTGGAGTAAGGGCAAGTAAAAGCGCGGTGAGTAACAGTTAAAATTATAAAGTAAAATGCATCCCTGCAGAACAGGGCTCACAGTCTGTTATGGCGCTAAAGATTATGGCGCTAAAAATTATTATCCTCCTCAGCCATGCGCTAGACGCTCTCACCTGAAGTCAGCTGCGTTCGGGTGTAAACACCTACCCATCCCCGCCGAGCTCATTCACACATATACTCACTTATATACACCAATATACACATATACTAGTTTAAAACATATGTAGTTACTCATAAAGACACTATTGAGACAGTCATTCACTCACTAAGACACCCATACACACACTCATCCACCTATGTGATCTTGCACACATGCTGTCTTCAACACATACAAACAGTGAGTCACTCATTCATGTATTTATGCACTAAGTAATACCTCCCACCAAACCATACAGACACTCAGACACTCATAATGATACTCAAAAAACCAACTAATAAGCCATATAGACACTCATATAGCTACTCACCAACCCATGCAGTCACTTATACACAACGTGTGAGACTGATACAGATATTTACATATTTAAACATTACTCACTAACCCATGTATTAACTAAGATACACTTAGTCAGTCAGTTATACAATCAATATTACAAAAAAATAAAACCATTTAGACACTTATTCTTCCATTGACCTTGAGATATACATATTTAATTTTCAGAAAAACACACATTCACTGGATGACGTCACCAGTGATGTCATCAAGTGATGTCATTTGAGATGTCATCAGTGATGTCATGATTGATATCACTAACCATGTCATAAGTGATGTAATATGTGACATCATCAGCACTGCTTTGCGTATGCGTGAATTATAGTTAGCTGAACTAACTGTAACGGTGGAATTTCAATACTTTTGTACGAGTGAAATGTCCAGCTAACTATAACGCCCCTGAAACCTTTGGTTTTTTCAGTGAATAAATATATATATATATGTATATCCAAATCGTTGTGATGGGCAAACGCCGAACAGCGCCATGACCCCTCCTCTTTGTGACAGCAGTTCGTGTTAGGAGGTGAACCTTAACACCTTGGCAGCTCAGGATATTTCTCCGCTGTGCTGGGCCATAATGAAAATGGGTGTGGTCATGACGAGCTCGTCATGAGCACCGAAGGGGTGAAAATCCAAAGCAACAGCCTGTCCTTCCCCAGTCGCTCTTACCAGGGACAGTATAACACAAACAATAGTTTGCATCAAAAGGGTATTTTAATTAGCAAAGTTCATAGGCAACAAAAATCGCTCCACTAGACGCGTTTTGGGAAAATGGTCACTCGTGACCAAGGGAATGTTTTCCCGAAACGCGCAGAGTGGAACAATTTTTGTTGCCTATGAACCTTGCTAATTAAAATACCCTTTTGATGCAAATAGTGTTTGTGCTACACTGTTCCCAGTAGAAGCGACTGGGGGAGGACAGTATTGTTGCTTTGGATATATATATATATATATATATATATATATATATATATATATATATATATATATATATATATATATTACCTACTGGCGGTCGCCAGTAGGTAGTTATAGTTAGGACCTAGTTTCCATAGGAAATCCTCAACATTCTATTTGGAATAACTTTGGCCCTGGTTGAAGAATCTTAGCGAATTTCTCAAAGAAGATGGCTCGGTCCGCTGCGCTCCTTCCCTAAAAGTTTGGGGGGGATTGGTCAAGTGGGGGCTGAGATAAAAGGGGGATCCCAAAACGTGTTTTCTCCATGTTATTTTCCATAGGACCTTTAGACTCGGCTACAGGTCGAACGGGTGAATGGATTTATAAGAAATTTGGCAAAACTGTACAGTCCGGCTCGCAGATTACGCTTTTTTTGGAATGGTGTAAATCCGTTCAGTAGTTGCTGAGGAAATTAAAGTTAAAGTCAATTATATATCTATACGCGCGCATATGTGCGCGCACCCAAACGGCTGCGCGCGCGAGCGGAATTTTATTGCGTGACGTCTGTTAACGTTCGATTCGAAGGAAATCAGGAAGTGTTGACCGCCATTTTGTCATTGCGAGTAAATATATTGTTGATTTCAAAGCGTTGGAATATGGAAAGGGGAGAAGGTAGAGATTGTTTTGCTGCGTAGGTTTTCTCAGGGTGTGCAGTAAGGCCCTTAAAGGCGAAAATATATATATATATTTTTTTTTTAAGTTGCGTGGTGCGCGCACTCGGTCGCGCACACCTTTTTACAAGAGTGTGAAAATGGAGATAAATCAGAAGTTTGAGTGCTTAGATATAAGGTGGCTCTGAAAAGAGCCATTGTGTTAATTGAGTGTTTTCTGCATTTATAAGTAAGTACCGATGCAGAGCCTGATGTTGCAGAGGAAGATTCTGTTTCCCTCATTCGTGAAATGAACACCGTCTCTCCTATAGACGTCTTGCATGTGGTAACGCAAGTTGTTGTGGTAAATAGAACCCATGCTATAATCTCTGAGGAACGCAGAAACAGATTTATTTACATGTCTCCTTGCTTTCTCAAATTGTGCACAATGGTGATTGGACCAATTCCATTTCTGTCTTTGGCATATATTGGAATATACCAAGGCAGATCGAGGAAAAAGTGTCATCAATTGTCGAAAGGTGTCTTTTAGAAGCATTTTCAGACCTACCCCAGTGATTGTGCCTAGATCGTTCCCACCACAGTGCACAATTATAAGGTCTGGTTCTGGGAGATGCATAAATGTTTTCACCAATGGAATCAATTGGTGACATTTCAATCCTCTTTTGGAAATCCATGTTATGTGTACATTTGGTAAGCTGAGGTTGCAAATTCGTCTGCTTACTGCATATTTTTCACTCCAGTGAATATAACTGTGTCCTATTAGCCAGACCTTCATTTTCAAGGGATTTGTAGTCGTCCTCCGATCGGTTCTGGAAGTGGAATGGTAGTTAGAAGTTGAAATTCTAAATAAAGAAAAAGGAAGAGGCTGGGTGTGGTTTAAAAAATAAAAATGATTGGTTGATTGTAAGAAGTGGAGATTGAACAGTACGTTGCATGTTAATGTTTATGTTAAACGAAAAGTACTATTGGGTGTGAAAAAAAAGACATTTAACAGAGCTGTGGATTGGCAGGTGTTTCTGGAGGGAAAACAGTGTTGTTACTTTGCTGTAGAACGTTGAGATATGAACTTTTGACCTGTGCCTTCAGCCAGGTGCAGAATGAGGTGTTACCATGGAAACAGCCAGAGATGGCAGTGGGTGATGGGTGACTTTTATGTGACATTGAAAATATTGTGAGGGAGAACCAACTGAAATGTAATTGCTTACGTTACGCGCTCCGCATTGCTTCCGGGAAGCTGCGCTTCACGCCTCGCTCACCGGAGCACTTCCGGGTGCGCTAACGCGGCGCATCATATGACGGATTACGCAAGAACGCGATACGTCGTTGGGGCTCCACCGGAACTGATCGAATTGGTAGTCTACAGTGTTTCTGGATGTTTCAGACTGAAGCTGGCGTCAGCATGAGAGCACCCCGTGGCTACGTCGTGGCCATTCCGCAAGCAATCATGGCAGTCGCTCCCCACCGGAAGTCTGCAGGAGTCGGGGGCCTCGGTGACTCTTGTAGAATCTTCAAGGCTGACGGGACGCTTTTGGGAATGGGGCTCATGCCCTAGCAGTCAAGCGTCCGAGTTCCAGGGTTGCCCAGAGCCATCCTTGCAGGCCAGGCCCAAGTCTGTGGAGCCGACCGCCATTTCCTGAGCTCCGTGGCAGCCGCCTGTCGCTGTATCGGAAGAGTGGATGCAATTCAACCGGATGGCGGGTGAGACGGTGTAAATGTGATGGTTGGACCAGGGCACCTCAGGACGTGTCTTCAGGTCAAACGGATTGTGGGACAAGGTCCAGAATGGAAGAGGCATCAAAAGGCAAGAAGTTCCGCCTGACCCCGGGAGCCGGCCGCCTATGTCAGGGGCGATCTTAGGCCATACCAGGGGAACAAGACTTGGGGAGGGGGCAGGAGCCAAGCGCCCCCTCCGAGTCCGCGTTTCTTGGACCCTGAAGTATGGCACTCAACATTCAGAACTTATGACATTTGTGCAAGGCAGGGACATCGAAGCCTCTCAGGGACCAAGTATATCGAGAGTCCTTCCTACAGAAGGTGGTGGGGGTGGCGGCATTAGCAAGGCATCCCCCCACACAACTTGTCGGACCCTGAAGTATGGCTCTCAACATCCAGAACTTATGACATTTGTGCAAGGCAGGGACATCAAAGCCTCTCAGGGACCAAGGATATCCAGAGTCCTTCCTACAGAAGGTGGTGGGGGTGGCGGCATTAGCAAGGCATCCCCCCACACAACTTGTCGGACATGACCTCTGGATGTACTGGGTGTTCAATTTCAGAATTGAAACTACTAAGAAGCAATTAGAAGTGTTTTTTTCATGTTGCAGTTGGTTCCATGTAAATAGTTATTTAATAAAACGTTTTATCCTGTTACTTTGCTGGTGTGTTGTATATATTTATAATATTTGCATAGTGTTTGTCGTTATTTTGGGCGGGGTGGGTGGCAGAGCCGAGCTGTCTTGCAGCCATCATGGCGTCGAGCTCGGTTCCTCTCTCTAGTTTCATGTTTTTTCTAACGATTTATATGTTATAGTTTGCTAGCACGATACAGCGGCTAGTCCGCATTTTATATATATGTCTTTTTTATTAGGGGTGTCTTCCGGTGGAGTCGGACGATCTACCTCTAATAAACGGTCCGGGTTGAACCAACTACCATCCTGATTTTGTATATCTTCTGAGCTGGATTTAAGCACACAATTGTTAAAGTATGAAACGTTTTATATTTCTAAAAAAAATACCAAGGTGTGTACATCCGGTAACGCACGAAAGTTTAAAAAGACATTCGGCTCCATTTACTGAAAAGTTTCATAAGAATAAAAAAGAAGTCTAGGTACAGTCTCTTTGACGTACTATAAGTTCTTTGAGGGGTGTATGAAGAAATTCAATAAGTTCAAATCGCAAGGTTTTCACGAAATATATAGGCCTGTGCGCGCACTCGGTCGCGCACGAAAGCCTGGAAATGCGATATCCATTTTATTGACAACTGTTGCCGAGAGTGCGCACACCGGGTCGCGCACGAAAGTTTAGTAAGGCTATTTTTATTTACAGACAAATTTTAATGTGTTTAAAAAAAGGCAAGGTACAGACTTTCGAATTCTGTATTGCTTTACAAGGAGTCTCTATGCAACTTGAACAGTGAAGAAAACGGCTTGTTTTCGAAAAAAATATTGCCAGAACTTTATTGCTAAAAGTATAGGTTGCATACACGACATTTTTCTGAATTAGCATTTTAAAAACCAATGAAATTCACAGAAAAAACCATAGGTTTTACACACGTTATAGTTAGGAAGTAGCATTTAAAAAACCTATGAAATTCACTGAAAAAACCATAGGTTTGACACATGTTATAGTTAGCTGGAAATTTTACTGACATAAAACCAATGAAATTCCACGTTATAGTTAGTTGGACTCACTATAACTTGCGCGTGCAATGCACTGCTGATGACGTCACATATTACATCACTCATGACATGGTCAGTGACATCACTGATGACACCATCCTTGTGACATAGTGACAGACCTCCTTTCACTGTAATGTAACCCTTGAAACACATATTCAAAAATAGAAACTGAAATAAAAAAAAAATGCAGATACCCATATCAGTTACAACAAGTAATTCAGTAATTCCACCATCTATATACACATCCACTCATACATATACTCACTCATCATATGAAATGATACACCTATACATCCTGTTACACACCGACAATCATCGAAAAGTTACTCACAGACATACTCACACGTGCAAATAAACTATTGAACATCCATTTATTTGAATATAGAATTATACACACACTTCCACCTTACTTCTATTGAAAATTACACATATTTATTCTCTTAAACAATCACTTATAGAAACACATACTTATTTAAACAGGAACTCTTTCAATCTCTTACTCTCACATATACTCACTTATATACATCAATATTCACATATACTAGATTAAAACATATGTCGTTACTGATAAAGACACTAGTGAGACAGTCATTCACTCACTAACAAACACATATACACACTCATCCACCCATATAGTCCTGCACATATGCTGTCTTCAAAACACATACAAAGAGGGGGCGTGGCCAAGATGGCGGGCCGAGAGGTTGCACTCGCCGAGGGCTCCCGGACCCCTGAACTCCTGCGCCGCTCGTAACTGCTGATTCCCCCCCGGATCACGCGGTGACTGAGCCTGGAGTCCACGGTGGAGGTGTGGACCGATTGTTGAGCCTTGTTTGCCCCGTCGGGGGTGAGATCCTGCCCGACATAGCCTTGGTCGGAGCCCGCTGAGCGGCCTGGGGGTGAGCCGGGAGCCGCGAGACCTCCGGGCTTCGGGACCTGACGGAGCGCTCTGCCGCCTATAAGAGGCCCGCTGCAGTGCCTGTGCTGTCGAAGTGGGAGCTGGCGGTGACTTCGCGAGCGAAGCGGAGCCGGGCAACGGCGGATGCGGGGAGCGGAGTTGAGCGGAGGAGATAGGCGGAGGCGGAGCCGGCATCGAACTGCTACGCTGGTCCGTGGTTTGGAGAGGCTCGTCCTGAGAGGTTGCTCCGGCTGGTCGTTGGTGGTGGAGTAGTGGCATTGTGCTCCTGGAGCGGATCTTTCCCCGGGATTGCTGATACCGGCGACCATCGCCTCGTGAGCCTGCCCACCGGCTGGATTCCTCGCTACCGGACCCGAGCGGAGGTTAGGCCTTCCATCTTGGGCGTTGGCCTATTGATATTACAGGGCGGCCATTTTGTGCACCCCGGCCTGGCGGCTCGGCCTTCCTAGTGCTCTTGGTGTGGCGCTGTCCCCGTCTGGCGTATAGCTGCGACGGCACGGTTGCCCTCTGTGCCGGACGGGAAACCTCGGCGTCCCCTACACAGCTGAAATGTCGAACGCTAGAGGACAGAGAAGGGGTGACCGGACCTTGCCGGACATGCTGGGGCGCGGCGCCCTGCGTAGCGGGGGCATTCAGCCCACCACGACCTCCCCGGCCCCGGCCAGGGGTGCAGATGGCGGAGAACCCCCGGTGACAAGATCATTTCTCGAGTCGCTCTTCAGTACCCTGCGGGAGGACTTTCAAACGCTGAAGCGTGAAGTGGCCGGGGAGGTCCGTGAAGTACGGAGAGAGATGGACTCCCTGGGGGAGCGTGTCAACACCGTGGAGGAAGCAGGCCACTCAAGAGACGAAGAGATCACCCATTTGCAGCAGGAGGTCCTGCGGCTGCGTGAACAACAGATCGAATTGCAAGCCCACGCCGAGGACCTCGAGAACCGATCCAGGCGGAATAATATCAGGGTCCGTGGCGTGCCGTCCGGTGAGGAGGGGGAAGACGTGACTGCATACCTGGTGGCCCTCTTCCGTGCAATTCTGGGGGAGTCGGAAGACTTTCGGATCCGTGTGGATCGAGCACATCGGGTGGGTCGCCCCCGCAGAGCCACGGCGCCCGCCCCGGACATTCTGGCCTTCCTCCCGGACTTCCCCCTCAAGGAGCGGATCCTCCAAGAAGCGCGTGGCCAGCAGCCTTTCCGCTTCCGAGACCACCCGGTGGCCCTGTATCAGGACCTGTCCACGGTCACGCTGCAAAAGAGGAAATCGTTCAAGATCGCTACCGACTTCCTCCGGGAGCAGGGGACACAGTACTCTTGGGGGCATCCTTTCCGATTGATATTTCGATGGAACGGTACTTTGCACCAGCTCTGGTCCCTCCAGGATGTCTGCGCGGTGTTGGGCCTTACAGCATCTGAGACGGACACCCCGGCACCTCGTCGTAGACGAAGCACTCGTGACGGATGGCAGCAGGTGGGAGAGAGGACCTCTCTGCCACCGGAGCGACTGGGCTCGCCCACGATCCGGGCGGACATGGCGGCCGCCATCCAGGAGGCCTCCAGAGTGGCGGCGAATGGTGAAGTGGCCCTGACGGCCTGAACTTACTCCGGGTGGAGTCTGCTCTAGCTTTTTCTTCTTGCAGGTGCGGAGATTCGGGGGGAGGGCGGGGAGGACTGGCGAGTGCAGGAGGTGGTGGCTGGACGTCCACTAGACTGATTTACCACGGCCTTGTCCGACAAGGACCGGACTGGGACAATGTCTTTTCTGCAAAGTTTGAGAAGTGGGGTACGGGAATGGGACCGGCGGGGGGATGTTTTGCATTTGGGGACTAGCGGGGGGGTTTGTTGTTGGGAGTGGTATGGATCTGGACGTGTGGGGTCCTGGGGGGAGGGGGGGGCTTTTCCAGTTGCGGGGTGTTGGGGTTCGGGGACTGTACTGTGCCATGGGGATGTTCGTAGATGCTCTGTGCTGAGGCCTCGTGTGGCGCCTTCCATGTTTGCCCGCTGGGCTTTGCTTCTTGATGTGTGCTCCAGTGATCCCCCTCCTTGATGGCTCTTAAAGTGATTACTTTAAATGTGAAAGGGCTGAATAACCCGGTTAAAAGGCGGGCTGTGTTATCTTTGTTAGAGAACTCCCAGGCGGATGTCTGCCTGCTGCAGGAGACCCATTTGCTGGCTAAGGACTGCTCTAGGATGCGTACCCCCAAGTTCCCCACGTAGCTATTCTCCTCTAGCGCTTCCAAAACGGCAGGGGTGGCGATCCTGTTCTCTAGGGGGTTCAGGGGAGAGGTATTGCACAAAATAGCGGAACAGAAGGGGAGACTTCTCGCATATAGAATCAAGGTGGGGGGTTTAGTACTGACTGTTGGCACTCTCTACAGCCCCAATGACCGCCAGGACCAATTCTTGCACAGGGCACTAGATGACGTGGCGTCCACCTCTGATAGGCACATAGTATTGGGGGGTGATTTGAACCTAGTTTACGACGCGGCAATGGACAGGTCTGTGTAGCGGCGCCACCAGTTGGGTGAGCTTTCGAGCTCGGTTCGCACTCGACTTGAGGAGCTCGACTTGCATGACATGTGGCGCCACCTCCACCCCACCACCCGCGCATACTCCTACTTTTCACATGCTCACAGGTCCTATGCGCGATTGGACCATCTACTCGTGTCGGGTCCAATGCTCCTTTTGGCTTCGAGCGCAGATATGGGGGTCCTCTCTCTTTCCGACCACGCACCGGTGGAGGGTGCTTTCACTCTGCCGCCGATGGTTCGGCCGAGAGGGGTCTGGCGGCTCCGAGACACGCTTTTGCATAGGCGGTCGACAGTGGATCAGATCCGCGCGGCCATTTTGAATTTCCAGAGTGTGAACGATAACGAGGACACCTCTCGCGCGACACAGTGGGCAGCCCTGAAGGCCGTGCTCCGGGGCGAATTTATAGCTATCTCCTCGGCTGAGAATAAGGATCGACAGCTCAAAAGGGACGAGCTTACCCGGCAGGTGAAGGAGCTGGAACAGGTTCATCATAGGACAGGGGCCCCCAGGGTTTGGAGGCAGTTGAAGGCAGCCAGAAAACTTTTGGCCGCCCTGGACATGGACCGGGCGGAGTATGCGATGCTTCGCCTGAAGCACAAATACTACACGGGGGGGGATCGCTGCGGGCGGCTCTTGGCCAACAAACTCAGGGTGCAGCACCAACAGCACCGAGTGAAGGAATTGGTTGACTCGACCGGAGGTCTGGTCACGGCTGATGAGCAAATAGCAGACGTCTTTCGTAGCTTTTACGCTGACCTCTACACTGGAGAGGCCCCCTCTGCCCAGGCTGAGGTGGACTATCTGGACTCGGTGCCGCTCCCGTCGTTAACGTCGGATCAGGCTCAGTATCTGGAACGTGACATCCGTGTAGAGGAGGTGATTACGGCGATATCCCGGCTCAAACCGGGCAAGGCCCCGGGACCGGATGGCTTTATCCCTCTGTTTTACAAGACCTTCTGTCAGGAGTTGGCACCTCTGCTGACCCGCCTTTTCAACACCTTTGCGGAACCGGGTGCCATCCCCTCCGAATTTCTTCAGGCCACGGTCTCCGTGATCCCGAAACCGGGCAAGGATAGGACCGCCTGTGGGTCCTACCGCCCGATCTCGCTGCTGAACACGGATTTGAAAGTGTTCACCAGCATATTAGCGGCACGCCTGGCACTGCACCTCCCGGGCATGGATGATTCAGATCAAGCGGGCTTTGTGCCTGGCAGGCAAACTGTAGACAACACAAAGAGGGTGACCCACATTCTCGAGAAGGCCTCCAGGGTCCCGGGGGAGAGGATGCTCTTGTCTATTGACGCGGAGAAGGCTTTCGATAGGGTACACTGGCCCTACCTAGAGAAGGTCCTAGGCAAGTTCGGGATAGGTGAGAAGTTCCGTGATCTGATCTTCAACTGTTACCGGTTCCCATCTGCAGTGGTCCGAGTGAACGGAGGCAGCTCTCGGCCCTTTCCCATTGAACGGGGTACGAGACAGGGGTGCCCACTGTCCCCTTTGCTCTTTGCCCTCTACATGGAGCCATTTGCTCAAAGGGTTCGGCAGAATCCCGACATTGTCGGAGTCAAGATGGGTGAATTCCATCATGCGATTAGCCTGTACGCAGATGATGTCATTCTGACATTGGACGACCCGCGGCGGTCGCTACCGGCTTGCATTGCGGAATTGGACTTATTCGCCGGGGTGGCGGGCTTCAAGGTGAACTTAGGGAAGTCAGCCGCCCTTGACATTTCGCTTGCTAGCGCTACCAGAGCGGAACTACAGAGGCTTTACCCTCTGAGCTGGTCCAGGGACCGGATTCCTTATTTGGGGATCCTGTTGGCGCCTTCCCTCCCGGAAATGGTCACGGTCAATTATGCGGCTTTGAGCATGAAGATCAGAGAGGAACTTGGCCGGTGGGACAAGGGCACGTTGTCGCTACTCGGCAGGGTGGCGGCGGTGAAGATGACCCTCCTGCCTCAGGTGCTTTACCTCTTCAGGGCGTTGCCGCTTCAGCCCCCCGCGGGGTGGCTCGCGGAGACCCAGTCGGCCATCGCGCGGTTTGTATGGCAGGGCCGTAGGCCGCGGATTAAGAGGAGCATCGCTACGCTGGCGCCCGACTCTGGGGGGCTGGGGATACCGGACTTGCGGAAATATTTCCAGGCCGCCCAACTCCGCTATCTGGTGGAATGGAGCCCGTGGGAGTCTGATAAGCATTGGCTGTTCCAGGACCAAGCGGTGGCGGGTAGGACGCTACAGGAAGTACCATTCTTGAAGCGGGCCCATCGACCCCCCCAATCTCTACGCGTCTTTGGTGACGCGGGTCCCGCTTCGGACGTGGGACTCGGTGGCCGTTAGGCATGAGCTTACCTCCTTCCCCTCTCCCTTTACGCCTCTCATTGGCAACCCGGACTTCGGCCCCGGGATGGAGAGCGGCGCTTATGAACGCTGGCGGGTGGCCCGCTGCTGCGCCTTGTATCATTTGTACAGCCCTGAGGGAGTTGTCCCCTTCCAGGATTTGCGGCGGGACTATGGCCTCCCAGAGACGGAGCGCATGCGATACATGCAGGCGCGTCACTGGGCACTTCAGCCCCAGGTGCGCGACTCGGCAAACCGGGAGATCACGGTATATGAGCGCTGGCTAATCACCCGCACGTCGGACGCTAAATTGATTTCAGATCTGTATAAAATGCTGCAGCCCCCCTCCTTCCATATTCACAACCCCGGCCGGGAACGATGGGAGCGGGAGCTTGGGCGAGTGTTGAGCCACAAGGAATGGGAACATATCTCCTTCCGCGCACGCCACTCGGCCTATCACACGGGTCTTACGGAGACCTTCACCAAAATCTCGACCTATTGGTACCGCACCCCGGAGAAACTGCACGAGATGGACAGGGCAATACCAGGGACGTGCTGGCGCAACTGTGGCAATACTGGTACACTTACACACATACTGTGGGAATGCCCCCTTCTGGCTCCTTATTGGGAAGAGGTCCTGGGTGAGGTGGACAAATGTTTTGAGATAGAGTTGCCGAGGTTCCCTGCCTATGTTCTACTGGGATTGCCAAATGGGTTGATGTATCCCCTCAGGTCCAGGAGGGGAAGACAGATTGCGATTGCTCTGGGGTCAGCGGTGCAAAATATTCTCATACATTGGCGCTCTACCACACTTCCCTCTGTGGTTGGCTGGCTGCATAGATTATGGCATGTCCTTGTAATGGAGAAGATGTCCTTAGTGGCCCTGGGAGACACTGATACTTTTGAGGAACTGTGGGCGCCCTTTCATAGCTTGTTGTGTTCTGAGTTTCGGGAGATTACCTGTCCCAGATATCTTAGGTTGCTACGGCTGACACCGCCACCAGACCCGCCTGTCTGATAGGACGGGGCTGGCATTGCATGGCGGGGATTGCTGGAGGGTCGATATGAAGAGAGAACTGATGGTAATGGCACAGTACAGGGGGTGGGTTGGGGTATGGTAGTTGGGGGGGTTCTGTGCGGTTACGTAGGTTTTTGGAGCGGGGATGCTTCTCTGCCCCTTCCCCTTCCCCCCCCCCTTATTTTCCTTTTCTTTGCCCCCCTATTTTTCTCTTCTTTCCCCCTCCCCCGTTCTTCCTTCCCCCCCCCCTTTTTTGTTATCCTTATGTGACCACAGGCGCGGATGCTGTGTTCCTGAGTCGTATGGAGCCTATTGCAAAGATGTAACTGTTTTGCTGTATTTGCTGTATCGCACGCACCGATTGTGCGGATCCTGTGGTTTATCCTTTTTTTTCCCTACCCTGCTGTGTCCTACCCCTCCCTGCTTCAATAAAATACTTTAAACAAAACACTTACAAACAGAGAGTCAGTCACTCATGCATCTATGTGCTAAGTAATACCCCCACCAAACCATATAGACACTCATACTGATACTAAGAGAAACATCTAATAACCCATATACATACACATGTAGCTACTTACCAACACATGTAGCCACTTATACACAAAGTGAAACACTAATATATATATTTAAATATTTAAACATTACTCACTAATATTTATTTTTCAGAAAGACACATATTCACTGGATGGTGTCATCAGTGATGTCATGAGTGATGTCACTGACCATGTCATGAGTGATGTAATATGTGACGTCATCAGCAGTGCATTGCACGCGCAAGTTATAGTGAGTCCAACTAACTATAACGTGGAATTTCATTGGTTTTATGTCAGTAAAATTTCCAGCTAACTATATCATGTGTCAAACCTATGGTTTTTTCAGTGAATATATATATATATATATAGATAGATAGATAGATAGATAGATAGATAGATAGATAGATAGATAGATAGATAGATAGATAGATAGATAGATATATGTATATATATATATATATATATATATATATATATATATATATATATATATGTATGTATGTATGTATGTATGTATGTATGTATGTATATATATATATATATATATATATATATATATATATATATATATTTTTTAGCAGTCCTGACCGCCGTCAACGCGGTAACAAAGCAGGCGCAGACCTCTTCTCCTCTTACAGATCAAACTTTGTAATAAAGCGCCATCACACCATCCAATGTGTCAGCAGTGGTAGTTTATTTTAGCAAGTGCAGAGCAAATGCTCCCCTCTAAAATATATATATATATATATATATATATATATATATATATATATATATATATATATATATATATATATTACCTACAGGTATAGTTAAAACCTAGTTTCCATAGGAAAGGCATTTTTTGATTTGCTAACTTTGCTAATAATTTTGGTGTTGTTTGATGAATCTTTGTGAAATTCTCAAAAAAAAGTCTATCCAGGTCAGCTCCTATCCCAAAAGTTTGGGGTTGATTCGTCAAGCGGGGGCTGAGAAAAAAGGGAGGCCCCAAAACACATTTTCCCCATGTTAATTTCCATAGGAAATTTTGGGACGAGCTACAGCTCGAACTGCTGAACGGAATGACCCCAAATTTGGCAGAAAGGTAGTGCTTGGTTTAGAAAACAACCTTTTTATTTTTAAATGAAGTAAATCCGTTCAGTAGTTTTTGAGAAATTGAAAAACTAAGAGTGAAAAAATCAACTCCTCGTAGGAAACTTTGTGCAAGGCTACAGCTGAAACTACTGAACGGAATTACCCCCAAATTGGCAAAAAGGTAGTGCTTGGATCAGAAAGCGACCTTTTTTTTCAAATGGTGTAAATCCATTCAGTAGTTGACGAGAAATTAGAAAAATAAAAGTTTTGATATCTGGGCGGAGCCTAAGTCCTGTTCACAAGCTTTACTGTGATTGGCTGCAAACACTCCAAACCAGGAAGTGTTGGCAGCCATCTTGTGACTCAGTAGAAGCCAGTCACCAGAAAACACAGAAACAAAGGTATAAAACAAGGGAAGGGGGTAGGATAGAAACCCCCTAATCCCCTAGGCATGCTTTGGGAGTCTCAGAAGGACCCCCAGGGCCAAAGAAAGCATTTTTATAAAAACCAAAAAATCAGCGCTATTCGTACTGGTGTCACAGGTTCCTGCATTTTATTTTAATGAGACCCCCGCGGTGGCCTAGGTCTCTGGGGAATAAAAAAAAGTAGTGGGGGTTCGCTGGGGCTGCAGGGGCCTGCTGGGGTCCCCACAGTCCCGGGGCTTCACTCATGTTGGGAGGGGTGGTGTGCGGCTCCTCTCCTGGAGCCCTCCATGTGCTTATAACTTTGGCGTCGTTTGACAAATGTTTACGAAATTTTCCAAAAAGTTTCTCTTTTTTGATTAGATCCTATCATGAAAGTTTAGAGGTGATTGGTCAAGGTGGAGGCTGAGAAAAAAAGGGGGTCCAAAAACGGTTTTTCTCAATGCATTTTTCATAGGAAACTTTAGACAAGGCTACAGGTCAAACTGTTGAATGGAATTATGCCAAATTTGGCAGAGAGAAATGTCTTCATCCATAAAGCGTGCTTTTGTAGAAATGGTGTAAATCTGTTCAGTAGTTTTTGAGATATTAAAGGAAAAATATATATATCTGGTCGGTGCCTAACTCATGAGCACAAGCTTGCCTCTGATTGGCTGATAACACTTCAAAGCAGGAAGTGTCCTCTGATTGGCTGCTAACACTTCAAACCAGGAAGTGTTAGCAGCCATCTTGTGCCTCACATCGAGTGAAAATATAAAAGAAAGGTCCCAGGGGGAAATTAATATACCGGAGCTCTGTATAATGATGATATGGACGCAATGCAGGTTTAAGATTTATTAACAATAAAGGAGAAACAGGTGAGTGCCAAGCAGCACGACTTCCATTCCAGGAAACCAGTAGGAAGATAACCCTTTCACGCTCCCTGTGCCCAACATCACCACTTCGCCGCTATGCCTTTAGAAGCCAGTCCGTCGGCACGCAGCTCTCTACCTTTGCAAGCTTGTAGGCTGCTGTGCCTCTACGTCTGCGAGCTAATATTCCGCTGTTCCTTTGGGAATGGAGAGCCCGTATTTGCGCCTCTGTGGGATGAGCCCATGGACTGCAGTTGTCCCTCTGTGAGCTTGGGTGCGAACTGTTTATAAGTCACACTAATGAGCATTGAAAAGCCATTTTGTGATTCAGTCCGTCAGCTGGCATCTGTCCGAGGCATTTCTGAAAACACACCTTAGCTCTGTCTGTGAGACATTACCCTTTCAAGCTGCGCCTCCCCACATAGGCAGGTAATGCACCCTCTTCCCACATTACCAGTATACCTCCAACAACCTTCTTGGGAATGCAAGTCTCCCTCTGCGAACCACTTATCGGCTCACAGCTCTTCGGGTGTTAGTTCTCGGGCCCGAAGTTATATCTGTGAAGCCAAGACTGGAAATATATCACAGGTCTCTCTGTGCGAGATACCCTCTTCACGCTCCCTCTTCCCACATCTTTTATTTTTATTTTTTTTTATTTTTATTGAGAGACACGGTGTAAGCCAGACAATAAATCAATGCAAATACAGTTCATTACAAACCTAATACAGAAAATACAATATTATTAATAGACATAATTTAGTTCGCATAAAACAGTCATGGGATATACATTTTATACAAGTTTAAATACTAAGGAGACCCAATAAAGAGAGAAATAGGTAAAAACAATAGCCCCAAATAAATATGTATCGTAAAATTAATTATTTTGAATCCCTCCAATCTTTTAGCGGTGCCCAGATTGTTCTGGCCATTTTTTTAGATGTTTTGCCTTTAAATTCGTATAGACATGACTCTACATTGTGCATGCCCAAGAGTCTGGCAAGCCACATCTGGAACGTGGGGGCAGTAGTGTCCTTCCAACCTGCAGAGATTAGAATTCGCAAGACAGCGACCAAGATAAAGACGAGGGCTTTAGCATCCCTCCCCGCCTTTAGCTTGTCGTCTGTCCCTGTTAAGACCAGGGTAGGAGATAGATCAATGTTATGACCTAGCAGCCCCTCCCGAAACAGAGTTATTTCCCTACGAATTAGGATAAGATTGGGGCAGTGATAAAACATGTGTAAAAGATCTGCAGGGCCGCTATTGCATTTAGGGCATCTATCATCTTCTACTCCCCATCCATACAGTTTTGCGGGGGTATAATAGAGATTAAACAGGGTCTTGTAGTGTTGGGCCCTTAAGTTTGAGGACCAGAATATTTTCTTATTTAAGAGCAGGGCAAGGTCTAAATCAACATCAGGTCCCCCAACTTCTGTGCCAAAAAAATTTCAGTTTTCTCCAAGTCGTCCTGAAGACTAAGGAGAAGATGATTATAGACTATTCTTATCTTTTTACCCCCTCCGATTAAATAATCAACCATTGGGTTACCTGGAGACAGCGTGAACCTTGGTCTTATTGCCGACAATGATTGAGCGATTTGCCGGTATTAAAGCCAGTGGCTTTGAGGGACACCGTACTTCTGCTTTATCACCTCAAAGCTAAGAATTTCATTACCTAACATAATATCTCCCAAACACCTTATCCCACATTCCCTCCAAACCATGGAGTTATTACTCTGTCCTAAGTGGGGAAGAAGGCTAGATTTCCACAGATTCATATTAACATTGACTTTGGGGATATTCAGAATTTTTCTAATAGCCTTCCATGTTCCCCAGGCCCCTTCTGAAATCTTATATATGGCTTTTCTGTAATATCTGCGCTCAACTTCACAATTCAACACCCCAAGGGCCTTCCTCCCCAACAGCAGCTCGAAAATAGATGGAAGGCTCTGATTCCCGGCCAGATCTTCCTGAGGAGTGGAATCGAGTTAGAACAATATATTCATTTGTATAAGTAAGCAGGTATAATGATAGAGTCTAAGATTTGGCATAGCCAATCCCCCTCTTGCCAATGGAAGTGACAAAAGATTGATCGAACGCCAGATCTTACCATATTGCCAGACAAATCTTACAAAAGTGACTTCTATTTTCTTAATCAGGCTGTCTCCTTATAATAATGGGATGGCCCTAAAAAGACTTTAGGGAACATAGTCATTTTTAGGACATTGACCCTGCCGATCAAAGAGAGATGTAAAACATCTATTCTTTTCAAATCGGTTTCGATTGACTCAATGAGGGGTGGGTAGTTTTCTTCAATGATCTTATCTACCGAGGCATTAACCCTAACCCCTAAGTATACAGCTGAGTCTACAAATCTTTGATCCAACTTAATGATGTTCTTAGTGCATATGATCTGGGTTTTCCCTTCATTTAGACAATAGCCTGAATGATGCACAAATTCCTTGGCTAGTTGTGATAAGATAGGCATAGCTCGATGAGGATCCCTAGTTATTATTGGCAGATCGTCGGCGTACACCAGCAATTTCGTGGTAAAGACGTTACAAACCACCGGACTGATCTGATGGGAGGCTAACATTTTCTGTATGAGGGCGTCTATGTACAGGGAAAACAGAATCGGAGCACATGGACAGCCCTGACGCGTCCCCCTCTTTATTGATATTTTGTCTGAGCGCTGGCCCATAACAAGAACCCTAGCCACTGGATCAACGTAAATGGCTTTAATGGCCCTCACGAATTTACTGCTGAAGCCTCTACCGGCCAGAATGGCCCACAGAAAATCCCAGACCACACGGTCAAAAGCTTACTCCGCGTCGAGGAGGATCTTGGCCATCTCCCTCCCAGGAGCACCAAGGGCGTCAAATAAGGCTATTGCTCGACTAGTGTGGTCCGTCGTACCTCTGCCCGGCACAAACCCATGCTGCCACGGGGAGACGAGATGACCTATGATCCTCCCCAACCTATTAGCCTAGACCTTGGAGTATAGCTTTGTTCCGTGTTTATGAGCGAAATTGGGCGATAGGACCCCGGCAGTTCTTTGGGCTTCCCTTTCCTATGAAAGATGACAATGTTGGTCTCCTTCCAAGAGTCCGGTATAATGCCTGTACACAAGATACAGTTAATTAGATCCAGCAGGATAGGGGCAATCTCTTTTTCCATGGATGTATACGCCTCCAGGGGGATCCCGTCTGGGCCTGCGGCCTTGCCGGCAGCTAGCTCCTGCAGGGCTGTAGTTATTCCGCTGAGAGCCAGGTCTCTATCGAGATCTTCCCTGGCCAGCTCATCTAGCCCTGGACCCCCATCCTCACATACCGGGTTTTGATCACACATCCCTCCCTCATCGTCATACAGCGCTTGATAAAAGTTCTTAAAAACCCTTTGAATGTCTGATGGCTCGCTATACTCATTTCCGTTTTCCTGCATATTAGAGATGGTGTTCTTAGTCCTCTCTTGTCTTATTTGTAAGGCCCTCCCTGCCAGCTCTCCTGTTTCATAGTGCCTTGCCCTAGAGGCCTGATATTCGCTAACTTCTTTCTGTGTTATTATTCTTGGGAGATCAGCTTTGGTAGTAGTAATTTTATTTAAGTTTACCTGACCATCTACCACTTGACTAATGTCTTTAATGTGCTGTTTTTCCGCTACCACTAGCTCGCCCATGAGGTTCTCGATCTCTCTCTTATCCTCTCTCCTTAGCCTTGCTGAGCAGCTTATCGTTTCACCCCTAAAAGAGGCTTTGAATGCTTCCCAGACACCGTTACGCGACGTACTGTAGCGGTTTGCATCATAGAATTCTCTCGCCCATTTTCTAATATGCTCCACAAACCTGGAATCTGAGAGTAGTTTCCTCTCAAATGTCCAGCTAGTGTGCTTCCTCTCCACCTTAGTCACTTCACAGACCAACAGCAAAGGGTTAACGTCCAAAATTGACTTTGGTAGTTTCTTAATATGCACCTTTTTTATCTCTGGAGAGGAGATCAGGAAGTAGTCAAGCTTAGAATATCTTTGAGAAGGACCAGAATAATATGTGTAGCTTGGGTCCAATGGCTCCTTGGCCCCCCGGATGTCCATAAGCCCATGGGATTTTATAAGAGCATCCAGTGCACAATATACTCTGGGTTTACGTCCTGAGTAAACGGCCACTGTATTCCAGTCAGCCGAGATGTTTAGATCCCCGCAGACTATGATAGGGGTAGGCCAGCTGGCTAACTCTCCTTCCACGTAATCGTAAATTTCTGGGTCGTCCTGGTTGGAGCCGTAAACTACACACAAGGTATAGGCTATGTTGAGCTCCACTACTACCCACCTCCCTGAGCTATCTGCCTTAGAACGCTTATTACCCCCAAGTAAGGGCCTTGCCAAGATAGTGACCCCCCACTTATTGTCGATGTTTGGGAAGAGCAAGCCAGCAGCTCGTACCCCGTGTTATTCATATGGTTTCTTTTTGACCAGGGAAGATGGGTCTCTTGTAAACAGAGAATATCGATGTTATTGTACTTAGTAAAGTGTGCCAGCCTCTAGCCTTTTCTCCAGTCATTCAACCCACCCACATTAACTGTACAGATTCTAATGCTTGTCATATCTATGTGTTGAGCCTTCTCAGCATTCCTTGACTGCTACTGCTGCTACAACTTTCAATGATACTAACAAACCAATATTGTTTAACTCAAAACACCAGGTCATCTCATTTTTTGCTTTTTTTCCCTTGCTCCCCGATCCTCCCCAACCACCCCCCTCTGGTCTCCCTGGCCTTCCTCCCCCCCTTCATCCCCACCCTGCCCGAGCCCCACCCCCCTCCCATTCCCTGCACCCTCACTCGTGAGGCGCTCAGACCTAGTCTGTGCACGTGATGGTCATAGTTGGAGCAGTGGAGAGAAATACAGTACATTCAGATAAAATCCATCGCCATACCCCTTACAACCCTTAAACTAAACTAAGAGTAATCCGAAGACCTCCGACCCGAGGGGCCTTTTGTGTGATGCTTCAGTTACCTATGCAAGAAAATATTAGCGTTCATTATATTATTTCCCCTGGTATTCTAGATACTCTTTGGCTTTGATTTCAGATGCAAAAAGTAGTGTCCTTCCTTCATTAATTATTTTCAATTGAGCCTGAATAATCCGATAGGCCTGCAAATTGTTGTCCTGGAATGGCTTAATCAGCTGTCTGAGTCTCCAGCTTCTTTCAACTGTCATATGACAGAAGTCCGGACGGACGAAGAATTCCATCCCTTCAATTACCCTCTTGGCATCTGGTCTAGCTTTTTCTGCAATTGTTTGTTTCAGTTCAAAGTTGCCCAGGAAAATGAAAATTGCCCTAGGTTTATCACTTTCTTTTGCATTTTTGTTCAGTTTGAACGGGGTACGATGTGCCCGCTGAATTTCTTCGGACCAATTCCAGCCTGAGAGCTCAGGGAAGGCCTGCTCGAATAGCTTAATTATGTAGGCTCTTACATCGGTTCCTTCGACACCCTCGGGCACCCCAAGGATCCGGAGATTATTCCGCCTGAGACGATTCTCAATGTCCTCCAGTTTCCACTGAATATCCGTGACTTGGGAGCTCTGGGCATCAACTTTGCTGGTAGCAGCAGCAACCTCCATCTCCGTTGAGACTACTCTTTCTTCAAGGTTTGAGATCCGGTCTCCCAGGTTGGTGCAGACCTTAGAGAGTTTCCTGACAACGCCCTGCATTTTCCTAACTGCTGCTTGGGATTTTCGGCTGTCCTGCCTAATTTCTTCTCTGTGGGCGAGGATCTCCTGATGGATAATCTCCAAGAGTGACATCTGGGCATCTACCCCATCGGGACTCCCTTGCAGAGGCATTGCAGAGGAGTGATCCCAGCTAAGCTCTTTTTGGGGGGGCTTCTGTCCTTTTGAGCCGATTTGGGTTTTGACTGCCTTTGCCGGAGACTTGTGCTCAGGATCGCTCTCCCGATCCTCCAGAAAGGAGCTATGGTCTTCTTCATCATCTTCTGATCATTCGCCTCCCTCCGATACCGAGTAAAATCATTCACTCGGGTCTTTCCCTTTCCTTTGTCCTTTCCTTTGTCTGCTTCCAGTTGGGGCATGTTGTTTGCCACATCGCGTTCCTGATAGTTCTGAACTCCCACCTTCAGTGCCACGTTGTCAGCCATGTCGCATTCCTGCGGGTAATGGGCATCCACCTGTAGCTTAGTAGGATCTATGCAGCTTATGGTGCCTACATTAGTAGACAGGGTCGTCCCGGCATCTAGAACCCCTTGTTCCTGTTGCCTAGCGTCACAATCCTCGAACCTTTCCAAGTTGGTACAGGCGTTCAGCGCTGAGTCCTCCATATCAGCATCGTCTGACCCCTCTACGTTTCCCCAGGTTTTACTGCAAGTCTCTGGGGGAGCGAGTGCCATTTTTACTGCCTCTAGGTTGTTCTGTGCATTGTTCTGTGCTTCAGGTATACCAGAGGAAGTTACCTCGATTGCCTCTGCCCCTGCCACTAGCTCAGTCTGGCCTCCCTCGCGGATTAGCACGATCTCCTTTACCCCCTTCTCTTTTCCTGCCTTAGTAAAAAAATCTGAGATAGGGGCGTTAGCAGTAGCCAGCCTTGTCCTCGCTGCAACCTGCTTTCTTACCGGGGGTGTCTGTGTTTGAACCTTTGGGCCGTATCAGCCTCTCCTGCAGCCGTCTCAATGCCAGCCTTCTCCTGTCTCTCGGCTGCTTTACCTCCAGTGTTCACCTTGGGGGCCATCGCGCTGCGTCTCCTTTTAATCTCGTACCCACTGAGCCAGCGCCTCCGCAGCCCGCTATCACCGCAACCCTGTTCCGGAGCCTCCGCTCTGCACAGCGAGGTCGGGGACGCTTTACCTGTGCCCCGCCCCTTCGTTCGCGGGCGGACTCGGCAGACTCGATGGCCAGCGGTGAGAGCTGTCAGAACCAGCGTCAGTTCCCGCAGCAGCCGAGCTGCAGAACCACAGCAGGTTAGTGAAGAAAGTATTCGCTTTGTGCCAGTTTTGAAGCACTTTCTTTCCGTAACCAGTTACTAGCAGAAGAAGAGGGTCAGATATCTTCGGGGTAGTTACAGGGGCTCCAGTCTAGTCTCCACTGCTCCGCTGTTAACAGCCACAACTAAGCGGCCGCCATCTTGCCTCCTCCCTCTACCCACATCACTGTTCTGCAGAAATCCCTTTGAAAGTCGACGGCCCACACCTTTCCCTATACCAATTGGCCCGCAGGTGTTCCTCTCGGAGCTGTCCCACAGCTCTCCCTCTGTTAAGTTATGTTATTATTGGCTTGTAAAGCGCTATATCACCCCGAGGTATCTAAGCGCTATCAGCGGACACACAACATCAGTGGGCAGGACTGCCAAATCACAGGGGCCCCACGCCTCCTTGAAAAGCACAGTCTTCAACTTCTTCCTAAACACCAGCAGGTTAGTTTCCTTCCTGAGTTCTGCTGGGAGGTGGTTCAATGCCAAGGGGACAGTGCTAGAGAAGGCTCGGCCACCCTTGGATGCAAAGTTAGACCGAGGGCATATCAAGTTGCATGCCTCAGCAGACCAAAGGGTCCTACTAGGCATGTACTTAATGAGCCGCTCCTTGATGTATTTGGGGGCTGAACCGTAGATTGCCTTATGCGTGATGCAGAGGCTTTTGAATTTTATTCTTTGAGTGATTGGCAGTCAATAAAGGCTGCAGAGTAAAGGCGTGGCTCGAGTATGCCTAGGTTTGTTAAAAATGAGCCTGGCCGCATCGTTCATTACCACCTGGAGTCTGGTCAGGAGGTTTTTTGGGAGGCCATGGTATAAAAAGTTACCATAGTCCAACCATGCCAAGATCAGAGCGGAAACCGCCAACCTAAGCGTGGAAAAGGACAGCAGTGGGGAGAGTTTCCGCAACTGGCATAACAGGCTAACGCAGGTGCCCACCACTGAAGATACCTGCTGTGTCATGGATAGCAGGTCATCAACTTTGATGCCAAGGCTTTTTACTGCGAGTGCTGGAGCTGGAAGTGGCCCTTATTCATCCAGCCAGGACTGATCGCTCCATGGATTGACAGCTGTCGTAATTGCCAGGACTTCAGTTTTGTCTGGATTTATTTTTAGCGAGTTATCCAACATCCAGCTGATTGTAAACTTGAGTATGTTTTGCATTCTCAAGTGAGCCGTAGCTGAGTCCTCAATCTGAATCAGGATTTGTGTATCGTCAGCATAGTTATAGACTCTACAGTCCATCCTGTTCAGTGCTGCAATCAGAGGCTGAAGATATATATTAAAAAGCAGGGGTGACGGGGCTGAGCCTTGGGGCACACCACAGGTCAATTTAGCTTATTTTGACACAAGGTCTGTAAGCTGGACTCGCTGCGAGCAATCTTCAAGGAAGAATGTCAGCCAGGCTAGGACTGAGCCCGAATCCCCTGGTCCCTTATCCGCGAAAGAAGTTGGCAGTGATTAACGGTATCAAATGCCGCGGATAAGTCCAGGAGGACCAGGGCACAGGGAGTTTTTTGTCAGCCTTGAGTCTCAGGTCATCCAGCTCGGACAACATAACCAATTCCGTGCTGTGGTGAGCTCTGAAACCCGCCTGATTGGGCTCAAGGAGGTGATTGCTTTCCAGGAAGTGGGTGAGGGAGTGCAGCACATGCTGCTCCAGAATTTTGGCGAGGAAAGGAAGCTGGGAAATTGGCCTAAAATGTTTTAAATATTTTGGGTCGGCACCGGGTTTTTTAAGTAGAGGAATCACCCTTGCCTCTTTGAAGTTGGAGGGCAAGAGTCCCATCTCCAAAGAATGATTAAGCAAAGCGAGTACCTTGTCATCCAATCCGGGCCAGCCCAGCTTAAAAATCTGAGCAGGGCAGGGGTCTGCTGGTGAACCAGATTTCACCTGGTTCAATATGATCGCTAGAGATTCCTTGGTGTGGACTGGCAACACCGATAGTCTATTCATAGTTGGCCTGGCAGAAGTTAAGAAGGGTTCACTATAACAGGGAAGGATTGGAGTCCGACTGATTTCTGTTACCAAATTTATAATTTTATTCATAAAGAAATCTTGAAAGTCTTCGCAATCCTTTGAATTAAAGGTGGGCTTTGGCTCTTTGACTGTCATTTAAGACCCTAAAAACTTCTTTCTGGGGTTTGACTGCCTCTTGGATGGCTGTTTCGTAAAATTCGGCCTTCCTCAGATGGATAGCTTTTTTATATGATGCAAGCTGCAGAGTGTAAGCTTCCCGTGCACTCCGTGAACAGGACTTACGCCAAGCTCTTTCACATTGGCGGAGGACTTGTTTTAGTTCCCTAAGATCTTTATTAAACAAACCTGCGGCTTTGCCCTTGTCTCTCAATCTAATTTTGTGAGCAGGGGCAACTACCTCGATGGCTTCTTTAAGTAAGGACTCCAAGGCAGCACTTTCAGTGTCCACATCGTCCAACGACAACGAGGGGTATGTGGCTTGTGATAAAGTGGTTATTAAAACATCAGCTTTAACCAGCTTCCAACTACGCAATTGTTTCCACTCTGATTTCACTTCCCGCTGTCCAAGCAGGAGTGGAAAGTGGCCTTCAATCAGGTAGTGGTCGGACCAGGGACACAGCGAGATCACAGGGGGTGCTAACAGTGGGTGGGAGGACCAAATCAGATCCAAGGTATGACCTTTCTGATGTGTTGGCTCCTCTACCATCTGTGTAAGTCCCAAAACAGTTAGAACTTCATCAAGTTGTTTTGCCTGGCTGTCCTTCAGGGTCATTTCCCAATGGAAGTTAAAATCACCCAGCACCACAAGTCCTTCATAGCGAGTACGGAGGTCCTGAACCATCTTCAGGAACGGTTCCATGAATTTAGCTGTTGTGCTTGGTGGGCAATAGACTAACAGAAAAACCACACAGTCCGTGGGGGAGCAGAATTTAACGCCCAGGACATCTGCACCTTTAATACATTCTGAGAATAATGTTTCCGTCTTTAGAGTGTTTTTGAAAAGGAAGGCAACACCGCCCCCCTTATATTATCTGGGCGGTTAGCATGGATGGCAGAAAAATTAGGCGGCAGGGCTGCCACTAAGTCGGGTGTTGAAGACTCATTAAGCCAGGATTCTGCGAACTGATAGACCACAGCTCTGCCTCTATGAGCCAGCCAGTCGGCTCTCAGCTCTTCATCTATGAGTCAACCCGTCGGCTCATAAGTCTCTGAGAACAGATGCAATGGAGGCAACGATCATGCAGGTTGAACACTAAGCATGGGCTGAAAATTCGTTCCGCTCGTGGAATTTGCAGATTTTCCGCAATTTCGCGATCCGCGAAATCGCGGTAAAATCCGCAAATCAGCGGGGACGAATTTTCAGCCAAGCACTTACAGGGTTACAGCAGCAGGTGCAAAAGTTGAAGCTAATTTTTTGTTACCTTTTATAAAAGGGTTACAAAGAAATTAACTTCAACTTGGGCACCTGCTGCTGTAAGTGCTTCCTGGCGCCTCGTTGCCTACTTGCAACTATTCTCTGACCCTGCTCTGACTCTTGAAGCAGGGTCAGAGAATAGTTACAAGTAGGCAATGAGGCACCTGTCACGAAAATTAAACCTCAACAGGAAGCCCTGACAGATATAAAAACAACCATTTGCAATGCAATAGGTCTCGCATTAGGAAAGTTTGAGCTATTGGTGTTGTAAATGACAATTTTTTTTATTTATGTGTTGGGTTTGAAAATAGCTAAATTAATAGCTTTGTCATTTACAATGCCAATAGTTATAACTTTCTCAAATGTGACACCTATAGCATTTGTAATGCAACATGTTTTGTATTTACGTGACTTAGCTGTATTGATATTACAAATTACAATGGCTGATTAATACTTAAATAAAAGTGATTTTAATTTATAATGGCAATAGCTTAAACTTTTGTAAATAACTTTTGTGAAGATTATGTTCAGTTTATTTTATTGTGACGAAAATCCAAGAACAGAAGTGAAATATTAACCTCTTTTTGTGACATTTGTAATAAAGTTTGAAACATTGAGAGAACATATTTGAACCAGTTGTTGTTGAATGGTTGTGCAGATTGATGCTGGAGTGGCGCTGAGTGGTGCTGTGGTGGTGCTGAGTGGTGATGTGGTGATGCTGAGTGGTGCTGTGGTGGTGCTGAGTGATACTGGGATGGTGTTGAGTGATGCTGGGGTGGTGCTGAGTGGTGCTGTGGTGGTGCTGAGTGATGCTGTGGGGGGGCTGAGTGATGCTGTGGTGGTGCTGAGTGGTGCTGTTGTGGTGCTGAGTGATAATGTGGTGGTGCTGAGTGATGCTGTGGTGGCGCTGAGTGGTGCTGTGGTGGTGCTGATTGGTGCTGTGGTGGTGCTGATTAGTGCTGAGTGATGCTGTGGTGGTGCTGAGTGATAATGTGGTTGATTTACAAAAGGGGGTGGTGATGAACAGAGTGTCTGAATTGAGCAGACCACTCTTACCCAGTCCAAAGATCAGGGCTTGATCCATCACCGTTATTTATCTCACTGCCCCATCCCAGCTCAGAATCTGGCCATATGCAAATCAGTCTGTCCCTGGCCCAGTGCATCATGGGAACAGGGCAGACTAAACTACCAAGCCAATTCTTTACCAGAAAGGAGACAAGCTACCGGGGACCGGTTTCTGGCATTTCAGCCTCTTCGGCCCGGCTTGCTTGAATCCTGATGGAGCAGTGAGAAAGGGACTCATGTCTGAGTATACCCTGCCACACCTATAGTGGCCAAAATCGATTTACAAAAGGGGGTGGTGATGAACAGAGTGTCTGAATTGAGCAGACCACTCTTACCCAGTCCAAAGATCAGGGCTTGATCCATCACCGTTATTTATCTCACTGCCCCATCCCAGCTCAGAATCTGGCCATATGCAAATCAGTCTGTCCCTGGCCCAGTGCATCATGGGAACAGGGCAGACTAAACTACCAAGCCAATTCTTTACCAGAAAGGAGACAAGCTACCAGGGACCGGTTTCTGGCATTTCAGCCTCTTCGGCCCGGCTTGCTTGAATCCTGATGGAGCAGTGAGAAAGGGACTCATGTCTGAGTATACCCTGCCACACCTATAGTGGCCAAAATCGATTTACAAAAGGGGGTGGTGATGAACAGAGTGTCTGAATTGAGCAGACCACTCTTACCCAGTCCAAAGATCAGGGCTTGATCCATCACCGTTATTTATCTCACTGCCCCATCCCAGCTCAGAATCTGGCCATATGCAAATCAGTCTGTCCCTGGCCCAGTGCATCATGGGAACAGGGCAGACTAAACTACCAAGCCAATTCTTTACCAGAAAGGAGACAAGCTACCGGGGACCGGTTTCTGGCATTTCAGCCTCTTCGGCCCGGCTTGCTTGAATCCTGATGGAGCAGTGAGAAAGGGACTCATGTCTGAGTATACCCTGCCACACCTATAGTGGCCAAAATCGATTTACAAAAGGGGGTGGTGATGAACAGAGTGTCTGAATTGAGTGGTGCTGTGGTGGTGCTGAGTGATACTGGGATGGTGTTGAGTGATGCTGGGGTGGTGCTGAGTGGTGCTGTGGTGGTGCTGAGTGGTGCTGTGGGGGTGCTGAGTGATGCTGTGGTGGTGCTGAGTGGTGCTGTTGTGGTGCTGAGTGATAATGTGGTGGTGCTGAGTGATGCTGTGGTGGCGCTGAGTGGTGCTGTGGTGGTGCTGATTGGTGCTGTGGTGGTCTGATTAGTGCTGAGTGCTTGTGTGGTGCTGAGTGATGCTGTGGTGGTGCTGAGTGATAATGTGGTGGCACTGAGTGATGATGTGGTGGCGCTGAGTGATGCTGTGGTGGCGCTCTGTGGTGGTGCTGAGAAATAATGTGGTGGTGCTGAATGATAATGTGGTGGTGCTGAGTGATGCTGGGGTAGCGCTGAGTGATGATGTGGTGATGCAGAGGGCACAAAGGCACAAAAAGCAGTCTAACAAAGAGCAGAAGGGCAGAAAAACAAGGGAAAAACGAGTCTAACAGAGGGCAGAAGGGCACAAAAAACAGTCTAACAGAGGACTGAAGGGCAGAAAAACAAGGGAAAAGCGAGTCTAACAAAGGGCAGAAGGGCACAAAAAACTAGTCTAACGGGGCAAAAAGGCACAGAAACGAGTCTAACAGAGGGCAGAAGGGCACAGAAACGAGTCTAACAGAGGGAAGAAGGGCACAAAAAACGAGTCTAACAGGGGAAGAAGCTCAGAAAAACAAGGGAAAAAAGTCTAACAGAGGGCAGGAAGGACAGAAAAACAAGGGAAAAACAAGTCTAACAGAGGGCAGAAGGGCACAAAAAACGAGTCTAACAGGGGGCGGAATGAATCCCGCCCTGCGTGTTTGTCCACTAAGATGCCACCTTTTTGTGCAATACCTCTACTCAACTGGAGTACTTTCTACTGTCTAATCAGTAAGTGCTCCCTCGTTGGCTAAATGTATAGGGGCAGATTTATAATAACTGGCGCATCCCCAGGGATGCGCCAGTTATTGTGCGCCGCAACTCCGCCACCCATGGTGCGCCGAATTAAGATGCGGCGCACCATGTGGCAAAAACGTCACAGATGCGTCACGCATCTGTGCGTAAAAGCAGCGCATTGCTGGAGCTGCGTCGCGCTTGCGACGCAGCTCCAGCAATGCTCTGCGGGGCCCTATCTCCCCAATGCTGCATCAAGCCTTGCGCGTGCTTCAAGCAGGAGCAGGGTTTTGACGCAGCATTGGCCTAAAAGTGACTGAGTGAATTCTTGTAGATTTCACTCAGCCACTTTTAGGAGGCGTTCCTGCGCAGGAACGCCCTCCCTTGCGCCGGAACACCTCCTGATGGCGCAGGGCTTTACAACCTGACACATCTCTCAGATGCGTCAAGTTGTTAATACCCAGCACCATGGCGCATCTTTTGTGCTGCTGCTGCGTCACAAAAGGTCTCGGTAGAGGGTGGGAGTGGTGAACCAGAGGGTGGCAGTGATGAACCAGAGGGTGACACTGATGAACCAGAGGGTGGCAGGGGTGAACCAGAGGGTGACAGTGCTGAACCAGAGGGTGGCAGTGCTGAACCAGAGGGTGGCATGGGTGAACCAGAGGGTGGCAGTGGGGAACCAGTGAGTCGCAGTGGGGAACCAGAGGTTGGCAGTTCTGAACCAGAGGGTGACAGTGGTTAACCAGAGGGTGACAGTGGTGAACCAGAGGTGCTGTGGTGAACCAGAGGGTGGCAGTCGTGAACCAGAGGGTGGCAGTGGTGAACCAGAGGGTGTTAGTGCTGTACCAGAGGGTGGCAGGGGTGAACCAGAGGGTGCTGTGATGAACCAGAGGGTGGCAGTGGTGAACCAGAGGGTGGTAGGGGTGAACCAGAGGGTGGCAGTGGTGAACCAGAGGGTGGCAGTGCTGAACCAGCGGTGACAGTCGTTAATCAGATGGTGGCAGTGGTGAACCAGAGGTGCTGTGATGAACCAGAGGGTGGCAGTCGTGAACCAGAGGGTGGCAGTAGTGAACCAGAGGGTGACAGTGCTGTACCAGAGGGTGGCACAGGTGAACCAAAGGGTGGCAGGGTAAACCAGAGGGTGGTAGTGGCTAACCAGAGGGTGGCGGATGTATGATGTTACAACGCATACTTTTACAACGCCTACCTTTACAAGGCATTTTTCACACCGCAACATCCATTACAACGCATGCCATGACAACGAATTCATTGAAACTACATTTACAACGCATTCCACTACAACGCATACTACATTTACAACGCATACCATTACAACGCATAACATTACATTGCATGTATTGTAAGTATTGGATAGTATAAGGGGTAAAAATTACTATTCTAACTCCAGGGGGTGCAACAGTAGGGTAAGTGTTGGATAGTGTAGGGGTTAAAATTACTATTCTAACTCCAGGGGGTGCAACAGTTTGGTAAGTGTTGGATAGTGGAGGGGTGAAAATTACTATTCTACCTCCAGGGGGTGCAACAGTAGGGTAAGTGTTGGATAGTGTAAGGGTGCTATGTGTTGTAATGCTATGCGTTGTAATGGTATGCGTTGTAATGACTGCATTGTAATGGAATGCGTTGTAGTGGTGTGCGTTGTAGTGTCATGCGTTGTAATGGTTGCGTTGTAAATGCATGCGTTGTAATGGATGTTGCATTGTAAAAGTTTCGTTGTAATGGTAGTGCGTTGTAAAGGTTGTTACCCGAGGGTGGCAGTGCTGAACCAGAGGGTGACAGTGGTGAACCAGAGGTGCTGTGATGAACTAGAGGGTAGCAGTCGTGAACCAGAGGGTGGCAGTGGTGAACCAGAGGGCGACAGTGCTGAACCAGAAGGTGGCAGGGGTGAACCAGAGAGTGGCAGTGGTGAACCCGAGGGTGGAAGTGGTGAACCAGAGGGTGGCAGTGATGAACCGGAGGGTGGCAGGGGTGAACCGGAGGGTGGCAGTGGTGAACCAGAAGGTGGCAGTGATGAACCAGAGGGTGGCAGTGGTGAACCAGAGGGTGCTGTGCCCATACACAAGCGCAAGGGTAACTTCGCCATGCAAGCGGCCGGCGAACACACAAAAAGTCCTGCAAACACGCAAAAAAACCTGCGAACACGCAAAAAACCCCGCAAACATGCAAAAAAAACAAAATTCGCGTTTCGCTCGAATTCGCGGAACACTAATTCGCAAATTTCGCCCATACTTATTGGACACCCAACACTGCTCCGATATCCCCCAGCAGGAGCTTCTTGTCTACCATCACCCCTCACCCCCACACCCCCAAACAAATGTGACAGTCACGTTAGGGAATCTGTAACGCAAAAATTGGGTAACTTTGTTTAATTAATAATAAGAAGATGCTGGTGAGGTTGGACAAATCAGAATCTCAGTCATGTATGGATTAACATATTAAGCATTTTATTATAACAAAACAACAACAACAAAAAACTATGTACAGCCATGGTGTGTCCTCTCTGGAGCATTTGTTAATCACAGCCTACAAGACGAAAAGAAAGATAAGATGGTGCGTCATGTGTCCAGCAAAGGTGAGAGAGAAAGAGTGAGATACAAGGAAGATAGAAAGAGAGAAATAGTGTGAGAGAGAAAGAGTGAGAGACAGGAAGAGAGAAAGACTGAGGGAGAGGAAGACAGAGAAAGAGAGAAGGAGTGAGAGAGGAAGACAGAGAAAGAGTGAGACAGGGAAAGAGAGAAAGAGTAAGATTAGAGGAACAGAAAAAGAGAGAAAGTGTGAGAGAGAGAAAAGAGAGAGAGAAAGAGTGACAGAGAGGAAGAGAGAGAGAGAAAGAGTGACAGAGAGGAAGAGAGAGGGAAAGAGAGAGAGATAAAGAGTTAGAGAGAGGAAGAGAGAGAGAGGGAGAGATAGAGAAAGAGTGAGAGAAAGGAAGAGAGAAAGAAAGAATGGGAGAGAGAGAGGAAGAGACAGAGGAAGAGAGAAGTGTGAGAGAGAGAAAGGAAGAGATGGAGAGGGAGCGGGAGTGTTGACACTGGAGAAAATCTTCGCAGCTCACCTTTGTGCTACCGGTGTGTCTCCAACCACGTGCCGGGACATAGTGCACCCTCAAATTTAGTGCTCTGAAAGATAATATAGACTTAGTAATTGCAGAGTACATACAACTGCAAACACGTAATTCTCTGTTTCGCCAATGAACAATCAGGCTGGTGCACCCCATTCACTCCCACTGCTTGGAGGTGTCTGTGCACTCTTGTGCGCCCTGGCTGCGGCACACAATCCACTACCACCGCCCAGAGGTGACTGCCTGCTGCTGCGGAAAGAACTCTCTCTGCTCACCTTCTGCCACCAGCGTGTGTGTAAGAGGGTCCACCACGTGCCATAGCAACTTTCTCAGGCATTGAGGATGGCCACGCATCATCGAAGATTCTACGCGCGTTCAGCTTTGGTGGTGTTGGGGGGAATGTTTATTCGTGAATCACAGCCTGTTAGATAAAAAGCAAGATAAGATTGTGCGTCATGCATCCATCAAAGGAGAGAGGAAGAGAGAGTGATAGAAAGAAAAAATGAGCAGAAGACAGAGAGAAAGAGAGAAACAGTGAAAGTGAGGAGAAGAGAAAAAGAGAAAGAAAGAAAGTAAGATGAAGACAGTGAGAAAGAGTGAGAAAGACGAAGAGAGAGAGAAACAGTGAGAGAGAGGAATAGAGAGAAAGAGGGAAAAAGTGTTAGAAAGAGGAACAGAGAAACAGAGGAAGAGTGAGAGAGAAAGAGAGAAGAAGAAAGAAAGAGACTAACAGTGTTAGAGGAAGAGAGAGAGAGCAAGAGTGTGAGGGAGAGAAAGGAAGAGATGATGAGGGACATTGAGTGCCCACACAGTAGACAAAACTGTCACAGCTCACCTTTACACCACCTCTCTTTCTCCAACCACTTGTCAGGACCTAGTGGAACTTTCAAGCTCCCACGTCTGAAAGATAGTACAGAATTAGTAATGGCAGAGTATGTACGACTGGGTACGCCCTAACTCGCTGTGCCGTCTTCTGCATCCCGGCTGCTGTACTCCATCCACTCCCGCCACCCAGAGGTATATGCCAGACACTGCATACCCAGGCCTCACAACTCACCTTTTCCCAGACAGGCCACCCTCCACATCATGCAGCTCCGCTCTGCAAGCTAACAGGTCTCACATTTGGTACTGAGGCTTGATATCGCCATGACAGTGGACATACTAGTGCACCTATCATCATCGCAGGTTTTACACCTGCTCAGTGCTTGCAGTGCTACTAACTCAGTGACAAGTAAGCGCTCGCTGTTGGGCTCAGGCCTACACTGTGGTGCAGCAGAGCACAGAAAACATGAGGTGTCCGGGACGGGCCATCGCCGTGGCAGTGTAACTGTGCCGGCCGCAGTGCGAGCAACTCTAAAATGGCATAGAGCACGTGCACCCGGTCTTTTTTATTAGTAGGGTCCCGTGTCCTGTGACGCCTGTGCTGGATGGGTATTGTGTGGGTGTATACCAGACATGAGGGAGTGGCTGTGGCACCAGTGTTGCCATATTGGGTTACATCACACACAATTGGGCTATATTTTTTCGGGTTGTGCGGTAAAATGTCGGTTTTTGATAGCTGCCAGATTATAAATATATATACACCATTCCAGCAAAGTAGTATGTTAAAGCGCTTTACTAGACAAAGAGTTAGCTGGCAGCCTGCTGCAGCATCAATTCCAATGCTTTCACCGCCTGCTTGACACTGTCCCTGACCCTTCCTTCAAGTAGCAATATTGTGCTACTTTGGGCTACTTTTTGGTTGGCTTTGGACCAGAGAATGCTTACAAAAATCTGGCAACACTGTGTGGCATACTAACAACTAGACCTGTGACCATCCGATCACTACAATGAAAATCTTGGCCATGTAGCGTTGTTGTCCTTCTCTGTAAGTGTAAGCCGAGTGGACTGGCCTGCTGTATGCCAGTCCAGCGTGAGGCTGTGGAGAATGACTGCAGAACTTTGGGCGTGGCTCCATTGTGAGCTCTATGAGGAATTAACTGATGCGGCAGGTGTCCGTGTTGGAGTGCTGCCGTCACTCAGGTTGCAAAAGCCAAAGTGTCACTCTGTGAGCCACATCCCACAACATGGCCAACATGGAAGGTACAGGGAATCACTGACCCTACATTCATCCACAGATCCACACAAGAAAGATGGTGGGCATGGGACATCTGTGTGGATATGAATGTTTATTGCACATTCAGGGGAGTGTTGCAGCTGTAGCAATACAGAGATATGAAAAGTTGAAGTTTCAGTTTTTTGGCACATGGAGGGCAGCCAATTAGAGACAAGCTTGTTGTCGGAATTAGGCTGCGCCAACATATGTACTTATACAATCACTCCGCCAATCCCCACGCACTTATAAATTCACTATACACTCTCCTTGCAGTACTCTAATGATCCTGTCTCTACATATGTACTTGTACAATGACCGAGACAAAGTTACATAACTAAAGATTTTCCCCACTGTCAAAGGGTAGATTGTTGCATACTCTGTCCAGAGCACTATGTAATGTGGTAGGGCCCAGGGGCAGCATGTTGCATACATAATGTACACACGGACACAGATAGATAGTGGAACCGGGTATGGACACGTGCGCTCGACTCCTTGTTATTACCAGATTCACATGCCCAGTGACGTCTGTGCTGGGTGCGTGTGGGGTTGTAAGCCAACCCTCCGGGAATGGTTGGTGCTGGCAACAAGCACAGCTGTAATCATTGGATCAGACACAGAGATTCAATCATAAAGGGTCAATGGTTTGTGCTGCACTAAGGTACGGCACCAGATGTGAAATAATACAGAAAAGATTCTATCGTAAAGGGTTAATGGATTGAGGTACACTGAGGTAGGACAGCAGATGTGAAATTATACACAAAATATTGTGTCATGAAGGGTCCATGAGTTGTGCTGCACTGAGATAGGGGCATCAGAAGCATTTAGCGCCTGTGCAGCCAGCGATGATGCGTGCTGCGGGCGAGCCACACTGGAAGCAATGCCTGTTGCCTACTGGACTGCGTTATCTGCAATCACGACTCGATGTGAATTGTGAGCCTTGCTGTCAGTAGTGTACATCAAAGGCAGTAGTCAGCACAGACAACAAGGAATTTTTTTAGTCCCTTCCTCTTGACAAAGTTTGAGGACATAGAGTACAATTCTCCCTGTAATAAATAAATCTTGTCTCAATTTAAATTGTGAGCTCTGCAGTGTAGGTGTATGGAACAAAAGATGAAACATTTATGGAGTACAGTTGTAAAGTACGGCATTCTGAAGTCAGAATCTGAACTGGTCGTTCATTGTATTGTCCACCATTTCCGTAGGGAACAGGTGTGGAAAACAGCGAGCTCCCAAACTTGTTTCCCACACACTCATGGGAGTGCCTTTTGCTTTTTTCAGCTGGAACAATTCAATAGTATCTCCTATCAGTTATTTTGAATGTAGAGGGTGTATAGTATCATGTTAATACACTTCTTCTTTTCTGGAATTGTACACTTTTTCTACTTGTCCCTTGAAATATGTGTTTCATCTTCTAAAGTCATTTCTTTTTCTTCTACGTTTACAATTTTATAGTAAATATTGTTTTGCATCAGATGTAATGTAGTCTTTTTGAATTTCGTGACATGTAGTAACTCTTTCCATATTTTCCAACTCGTTGTGGGTACACCATTAACAAGAATGACTACAGGTTCAGTTTCCTCTCTTTCTACACCAAAAATGTCAGCTTTTTTCTTAAAATCCAAAGGTAAATACACAACTCTTCCTTTTGAACCTCTTTGTAGATCTTTTGGAGGCAGCTTACCTGTTTTAGGCTGCATACGAATTATAGCCTGAAAAGGGTGCACAGATTGTATAAGGATGGCCTCATATGCATTTAAATGTGTAAGTTTAGGAGGTATAGCAACTACTTCTAAGTCAATTATGGACAGCTCTAGCTGGCATTTTGTTTTCTTCTAATTTATAGTAACAATATTTACAAATGCATTGTACAGTACGTAACTCAAAACGGCCTTCCACAAACAGATAAGCAGCAAATTATTTCTATTTATCATTGTTTTCCTTATCACTTTTTAAAAATACATCTACATTCCTAGTTTGAATTTTATAATGAATACGTGAGAACAAATACAAACAAAGGGGCCGATTAGGATTGCGGTGAATCCGCATCCTCCAGGCCGGCCCGGGGGATGCGGATTCAACGCTGCGGTGATTGCAAAGACCCCCCACCAGATTAGGATGGCAGGGGGGTCATCTGCGGACGTGAAGACCGTCCGCCGTTTTCCGCCGCGGTCCCGTGGCAGAAAAGCTCTTATATGGTGGCTGAATAAAGAAAGAAAAAACCGCACAAGGCTTTGTTCTACTTCCATTAAACGGGAGGAGTTTTTCTTAAATATATATATATATATATATATATATATATATATATATATATATATATATATATATATACTGGCGGTCGCCAGTAGGTAGTTATAGTTAGGATTGTTTTCCATAGGAAATCCGCAACATTCTATTGGGAATAACTTTGGCGCTGGTTGGGGAATGTGCCTGTCATTTTCCTTAAATTTGCCTCGCTGCACTCCGCTCCTTCCCTGAAAGTTTGGGGGGGGGATTCGTCAAGCGGAGGCCGAGATAAAAGGGGGTCTCAAAACATGTTTTCCCCATGTTAATTTCCATAGGGCGGTTGGACTCACTTTTAGCCCGAATGGCTGAATGGATTTCCACCAAGCTTGGCAAAATTGTAGGGACTGCTAGCCCGATGTGCCTTTGCTATGTCTCAAGATATGTGCTCCAGTGGATTTTGAGTAATTTAGGTTCAAAAAAATATATATATCTATAAGCGCGCCCCGGTACGCGCACCGGGGCGCACTCCAGCACGCTACGCGTATTCGTGAGCGGAAAGCTGATTGGCTCTCGGGTGTCTGTCAACATTCCAAACAGTCCGGAGCATCCGCCATCTTGTGTCTCGGTAGGATCGAGACACAAGAGGTGGCAAAAACAAAGGGGGAGATGACCAAAAGGGGGCAGGGTAGACCCTCCCCTGACCCCCAAGGTTTGATGTGGGGGCCATAAAAGGGCCCCGCGGGGCAAAAAAAAAAAATTTTGCGCGGGGGGAGTGCCCGGGACGCGCACCGGGGAGCGTACCGGGGAGTGTTCCATGGGGAAAAAATAATGACAGAGTTTTTTAAAAATGTAGCATTTTTTTATAAATTGGAGTTAGTTCTAAAAAGAACTGTTTTTTTAAATTCTTTTTGTTGTTTTATATTTTTTTATTGTTTTTTGGAACATTTTTTTACTTTTTTTGGCTTTTATGAACAATTTTATATTTTTTTGTAATTTTTATGGGGACAAACAAAAAACAGGGAATTGTAAACGGCTCAACTGGAGCAAAAAAAAAAAGGAAAAAATTAAGGTTTGTTTTTGCACTTGTGGTTGTCTCCAGCATGGTTAATCAGTTTAATACTTTGCTCTCCATAGCAAATTGTCCTTCCACAAAATTTGCAAACTATTTTGAAAATTCAAAACTGGGTTTGGATGTTTGGGACCATCTCACTTGTCTCTGGACCCAATGGAGTGAGTTGCTCTCTTTGGGAGGTGCTGGGAGAAGATTGGGGAGGGTTTCTGGTCAGTTCTCTGACCTCTGCCGCAGCATAGTTGTTTGGGTGCTGGCGTTGCATGTGGCGAATCATGGTGTTGTTGCCAAAAGAATACTTTTTGGCAGGGTTCCCCCTGGAAAGTACAGTGCCACAGATCAGACAAGTAACCTTTGGCGCATTAACTTTCTTGAGGCCCCTTTGGATTTTAAAAAACTCCCAGACAATGTGTTCCTTTGGCTTATAGATGGTAGTATCTTCAGGCAGGTACTGCCTCTCCTCCTCCTCCTCCTCCTCCTCCTCTTCTTCTTCTCCACCACTGTGGTGTTGTGGTGGTCCTTGTGGTGGTGGTGGTGGTGGTGGTGGTGGTTGAGATGCTCCTGCTGCTGCTGCTACTGTAGCCATTTCTCAGTACAAATAGGTACAAATAGGTCTGCAAACAGGTCTTCCTCAGTCAAAGTAAAAAGTGAGAATGAGGAAAAAAGGTGGGGGCTTTCATCATTTGGAAAACAAAACTGTCCTGAACCAATGAAAAGTGTTATTTTCAGGTCACATGACCCGACGCGCTTACGCTACGTGCCCCAGGGTGCTTACGTAGCGCGATCGTATGCGCTCGAGTGCTTCCGGGTGCGCTTACGCCGTGCGTATCACGCGGACGCGGCTACGCAATACGTTACGATGATGTTTTCGTTCGCGGCAATAGCGCAAACGGGACGCTCACCGGTACGTGCACCGGGGCGCGCCGCAAGACTGCGCTTACCGGTGCGCTTCAGGGCAAAAACATAAAAAAATTAATTAAAAACCATGAACAATATACATAAAAAAATAGTATTACATAAATATACAATATAGGATTCATTATAAAAAATATTACATTTCATAGCTATAGAAATTTGCTATTAAAAAACCTTTGAAATTCACTGAAAAAACATAGGTTTGAGGCCCTATATATAGTTAGGAATTAGCATTTAAAAACCTATGAAATTCACTGAAAAAACCATAGGTTTCACACCAGTTATAGTTAGGAATTAGCATGTAAAAAACCTATTAAATTCACTGAAAAAAACATAGGTTTCACACCAGTTATAGTTAGCTGGAAATTTTACTGACATAAAACCATTGAAATTCCCACGTTATACTTAGTTGGACTCACTATAACTTGCGCGCCTGCAATGCACTGCTGATGACGTCACATATTACATCACTCATGACATGGTCAGTGATATCACTCATGACATCACTGATGACACCATCCTTGTGACAGAGTGACAGACCTCCTTTCAGTGTAATGTAACCCTTGAAACACATATTCAAAAATAGAAACTAACATTTTCAAAAAAATGGAGATACCCATACCAGTTACAACAACCAATTCAGTAATTCCACCATCTATATACACATCCACTCATTCACCAACAGTTCTATATAGTCACTCATACATATACTCACTCATCATATGTAGTGATACACCTATACATCCTGTTACACACCGACAGTCATCCAAAAGTTACTCACACACATACTCACACATGAAAATAAACTATTGAACATCCATTTATTTGCATATACAGCTATACACACACTACCACCTTACTTCTAAGGAAACTTACATATACTTACTCTCTTAAACAATCACTTATAGAAACACATACTTATTTCAACAGGAACTCTTACAATCTCTCACTCTCACATATACTCACTTATATACATCAATACTCACATATACTAGATTAAAACATATGTCGTTACTGATAAAGACACTAGTGAGACAGTCATTCACTCACTAACACACACATATACACACTCATCCACCCATACAGTCCTGCACATATGCTGTCTTCAAAACACATACAAACAGTGAGTCTGTCATTGATGCATCTATGTGCTAAGTAATACCCCCACCAAACCATACAGACCCTCATACTGATACTAAAAAACCCATCTAATAACCCATATACACGCATGTACCTACTCACCAACCCATGCAGCCACTTATACACAAAGTGAAACACTGATACATATATTTAAATATTTAAACATTACTCGCTAATATATGTATTCACTAAGATACACTAAATAAGCCAGTTAACCAATCAATTAAAAAAAAAAACATCCATTTAGATACTTATTTAAACATTTATTTTTCCATCGACCTTTACATATACATATATAAAACATATTTATTTTTCAGAAAGACACACATTCACTGGATGGTGTCATCAGTGATGTCATGAGTGATGTCACTGACCATGTCATGAGTGATGTAATATGTGACGTCATCAGCAGTGCATTGCAGGCGCGCAAGTTATAGTGAGTCCAACTAACTATAACGTGGGAATTTCAATGGTTTTATGTCAGTAAGATTTTCAGCTAACTATAACTGGTGTGAAACCTATGATTTTTTCAGTGAATATATATATATATATATATATATATATATATATATATATATATATATATATATATATATATATATATATATATATATATATATATATATATATATATATTTTACTGATGGTGTGACATATAATTGTACGATTGATTTTTGTTATCGATATTCAGGATATGCACCTTTTTAGAGCCTCTGGATTCTGAATCATTGTTTACCATTGCGATTATTGTTTATATAATCTTATTTTTCCAAAACGTATATGATTATAAGCAGACTGTATGTGGGTGAGGTTTGGGAAAGATTGTTAGTTACATTTATGTCGTTTAAAGTCAGTTGAAATGCTGCTCAGAAACGACTGCTTGTGCTAAGTAAATGGGGATAAAGAATTTTATGACTTAACCATAGAAAATCAAAAGAGTAATACATCCACTCCTATTATACTAGCTAATTACTCCATATTTGTTTAGGCATAAGAGGCAAACAAAAGGGTACTGGAAGCCTAGCCAGGAACCTGCTCACACATCGATACATTAGGTCAGGGCAGTGTTGAGACCTTTTGCATGTAATCAATAGTGCTGTGAGCTGGTATGAGAAATGTAGGATACCCAAAATGGTTGTCACTGTTGCATTACATTGTGATACTCATTCTATTTTTTAAAATGTCTTGAGTATGGCATCAAAAGGTAGGTATGTTGTTGGCAAACTGAGAGCTGCACAGCCTACCTAAAATGCTGCACTTATCTATGATGGCCTAGCTGTGTCCTTCATTTTTAGCTCAGTTTGTTAGGGTCTAAAAGATATCAGCTTCAAGCTTCATGAGGGCATCAAAGAAGGCACAAGGCAGCCCCATCCTTAAAACAACTGTAGGAGTGTGAGAGGCCCACCCATTGTCTGCTTAAGCTCAGCCAACCTGCTTTGTCCAATATCAGGGACAAAGAGCAAGAGAGGCAATGGAAGACAGTGCTGGATGGCAGGGGCAGGCTGCGTTGCCATCTGTGACTGAGGTGTGTCCACTTTAATGTAACTGAACGAGGTAACAGGACTTCCTCCTACCACAGGTGAGATACGGGAGGGAATTGAGGGGAGACCGGAAACCCAGAGCTGAGGGACTGGAAGAATTGGCACTCGCTTGTAATATTTCATTACAATAGACTTGGGATGTTATTTTCTTACGAGGCGTCATGTCAGTAGGGAGTTTAAACAGCTATCCATGTGTTAGCACATATGCTATGAATACCAATGCGCAGGAGCACCTAACCCACGCCACTACCTAGCCTTGGATGTCATCTCACTCCACACCGATGAAGAAGAACATAGTACACAGAGAGACATAGGCCAGTGAAAGGGGCGGGGGGGAGGGGGGGGGGGGTGCATGAGGCAACAGAAGTGATCAGCCGCATAATTACATGTGCCTGTTTTGCACACTGATAAGAAAGCAAAAAAGAATGACTGTCCAACCATTTCCATTTATTTTGTTACCCTTGTGATTTCGGATATGTGAGATATTCAAGTGTGGTTGTCAACTGCCAGATCGAAGACAGATAGTGTTATCAATTTACGGATATACAGCGCTCCTCGGTTGGCTGTGTCCGCGTGCTTTCAACACATTATTGCTTTAGCAGTATTGCCCCATTTCCTCAATGTTATGCAGAGGAAGCAAGCAACAGGATGTTCCTACCAATCTGCTTGCAACATATATTTTGAAACCTTTTGGGTTATTCGATATTTTAAGACCACAGAGCGAGCTGAAAGCAGGTTTCATTGTGTAGGTTCCAAACTCTGCAGTCCCGGTAATGTATGCGGGATATTAGAAGGCAAGAAAACCATATGCTATATGGAACTGGCAACAGCTATCCAACTGAGGCCTGCCCTGGATCTGTAAAGGCGGTTGACAAAACATTTCTTGGATGGAGTTTGGTGGCAATATCTGATGCAAAGAAAGTGCATTTTTGTTCGATGAAAACAGATTCACAAAACATTTCTTAGATGGCGTTTGGTGGCAATATCTGGTGCAAAGAAAGTGTATTTTTGTTAGATGAAAACAGATTATCGACGTGGTACTATGTGTGAAACATGGTTTTGCATAGTTTAGCACACTTACGTCAGCTAGTGTAGAACGGCACACCAGCACTGCACTAGTATCAAAGCAACACAGCACATTAAAATGACACAACACCACAATAATAAAAACATAAAACACTAATACACCAACACAACACACCAACACAACAGTACAACTTAAAAACGTAACAACAGTATAATCAAAAATCAAACGACAAAAAATAGCAACAAATAATAGGACACCAGGGGGCATATTACCAAGGGCCTTATCGCCGCTTTAGCGGGACTTTTTTCCGCTAAAGCGGCGATAATTTAATTGTCCTATTACCAAGCTGTCGCTAACAGCTAATAGGCGATAGCGAGCATCTTGGGGCCCGCTTTGCATGTCAGCGATATTTATCGCTAATGACATGCAAAGTGGGCGTGCCAAGATGTTAACGACTGAAAACAGTCGCTAACATCGCTATCTCCTATTACCTACAAAGGCGTAGTTTTGGAAATATTCGCGCTAAGCGCGAATATCTCCAAAAGCTAACACCTGCCCAGAGCAGTTCTTAGCCATGTTATCCAATGGGGGGTAGATAACATGGCTAAGAGCATTGTCACGATAATGTGTGAATATCGCTGTATTTCCAGCGATATTCACGCATTTCAAATGATTTTTATCGTTTCTGAGATAAACCTTGATGATAGCAAGGTATCTCAGCGATAAAAATCGTCGTAGCGCGGCGATAAAATTATTCCCGCTAACCCTGCTTAGCGATAAATATCGCTATTTCTAGGTAATATGCCCCCAGGATAGCAACACAACACAACACGATGATACACCAACCCAAATACAACACATGTTAACACGTAGAACAATAGCACAACAATGAGATTGTGTTCTGTTTTTCTGCGGAATGAGTTGTGTATTTGTGTTGAGTTGATGTCTTTTAGTTATGGTATATTACTGTTTTGTGTCATTATGTTGTAATTTAAATTGTATTTATATAGCACTTACTACCCCTGATGAGGCATCAACACACTTTTCGACAAGTAGCACGCTGGTCTGGAACCCAAAACGGATCAGTGTGAATTAGTATAGGGAAATATAAGTTGATTTGAGCCTGTGAGTCTGTTGGATTGAAAAGGATAATGGAGGTATAGAAGAGGAAAGAGTCTCGAAAGTGTTTATTGGGAGATCATAGTAGTAGTAGGGGGAGGCTTCGAATGAGTAAAGGAGAGATGGAGGGAAAAGTCTCTAGAAATGGATTAGAGAGATCATAGTAGTAAAATTAGTTTTCTGAAGAGTCTAAGGAGGGATACATGAGGGACCAATTTAGAAAGGGTTGTTTGGCCGATCATTGTATTAAAATGAGCTTTGAGGTCATGCGAGGAAGAATAGAGGATGTAAGAGTCTGAAAAAGGTTTATTTTGGAGATCACAGTAGAAGAATGAGGGTTGGGATGAGTCCTAGTGGGTCTTTAGTATGGCGGGTGGACTTTGTCCACCCGCCATACCCCTGGGAATCAGTATCACCCGCAATGCTAGCGGGGTCCCGCACCCTCTATTAGGATGCGCCTGCCACACCGGCAGGCGCATTGCGCATTTGAAACATTGCGGCGGGCAAAAAGCTAGGATGCGAGGGGATAGAATATGGGAGCAAATTGAGGGTTGGAATAATAGAACTAGGTAATTACGATAAGATATCAACAAAAGCTATACTTCTACTTATTCTTTGGTGTAGCTAGCATGTTATGTTTATTTTTTCTATAAGATTACAGTATATGTATTCATAATAAGAGGTGTTACATGTTGATATATATGCAACTTTTGCTTTCGAATATGAATATGAATTTGTCTTCTTTGTTTTTGTACAATTTCTAGTTTGTGTTGCTAAATAAAATAAAAAATTAAAAATTAAACATTGCGGCGTGCAATGCTGAAAGCACCGCCCTCCGCAATGCCACAAAGGCAGGTTGTGCCTTTCAATGCACAACGTGACAGGCACCGCGTGGTGCCTGCCACATTGTACATTTAAATGCAGGGGGTACCATAGGTACCCCCCATGTGCACCCTCTACCCCCCAGAGTCCCTGGGGGCCCGCAATGGGCCCCCGCAAGAAAACTCTGCATGCCTAAGGCATGTTTCCGCCCCGATCGTAATATGGTGGCGGTGTCTAACAGACATCGCCACCATATTGAACCCTTTTCCGCCCGTTCGACTTGTCGACCGGGAGGAAAAGCGGCAGACGGTCTATCCGTCCGCCGCGGACCCCCCCAGCCATCATAATATGGCGGGGGGTCTTTGCAGCATGGATGGTGGGTGGATCGCCCCCGCCGGCTCGGTGCTGACAACCGCCGGCCCGGTGGGGCGATCCGCCCGCCATCCTAATGGGACCCAAAGTGTGTAGATAGTTGATATATTGAGAGAGGTGTAGGGTGAAACATATGGCAGTGCAGAGACTCCATGTTTTAAATGTATTTCTATTTTATTTTATCTTACACTAGGAGTAAAGTAAAAAATATATGGATACATAAAGTGCATGGAGGATATACATGTATAAGGGAGGTAATATATCAAGTGTTAAGTTGAATTTATTACACTCAGACTGTTGAGGTTGTATTTTGTTGTGCATCAACATGTTATTTTGCTTTTACAACATAATGCATTTCTGTGTTTTTGTATCGAGTTGTTGTGTTATTGAAGTGTATTTTTGTATGACTGCATTTTGATTGAGGATCCTCTTGTCATATTCCAGGCTATACTGTTGTGTTAGTTTATGTGTTGTCATTATTTTGTTTTGCTAAGTTTTGTTGTGATTGATTATGTGGTTTCTTGTTTCCTCTGGTTTGGTTTTTGTGGAATTGTTTTGTTATTGTATTATGTAATATAGTTCATTTGCAGACTTTATCAAATGCTACTAGTTTTTCTGCCAAATCAGAACATTCCATTAAAGTTAATGTACTAAGAAACCAGTCTCAACTGTCAAAAGTGGTAACATAACATGCATTCAGATTTTTGTGTAATTAAGAGGCCAACAAGCATACCAATGTCATCATGATAACATATATAAAGTGGGTCACATTTTGGACCACAAATATGATACCCGCTCAAATGTTATTACTATTGACCTGATATCCCAGCTTCTGTGTACTGACAAATACAACTCATTTTAGAGTTACCATCAGTCTACCTATGACCATGAAATCTATCACTGGTCTTCATTTCGGCATTGGGCCAAAAGAAATCTTTGTCTGTCCCCGTGCTTACAGTTTGCATATATGCCATTATTGATTGCTGTGAATAATCTTGTAACACTAAAACTCACCACTAACAGAGGTGAGCCCCAGTGGAGCATTGAATTTTGAAAAAAAACATAGGAAACATCTTGAGCGCCATTGGAACAACAAATTTAAGAATTCAGACAAGGAGAATTAAACACCCCATCTTGCCAGTTATAAGAAAGATAGCTTAGATGGTTACTATTAAAATCTAGTTCGTTCATCTTATGATACTTCCAAAGCACTTTTCTCTAACACAAAAAACGGGCTAATCCAGACAGTAACTATAAGGATCTATGCCCACATGCATCAAACTCCTGTTTTGCGATTCCAAATTTGCGATTTTTACCGAATCGCAAATAAGGAATCGCAAAACGGGATGCATTATTGAAAGTGCATAATATTTGCGATTCGGTAAAAATCGCAATTTTTACCAAATCGCAAATATTATGCAAATTCCAATTTGCGATTTCGCAATTCCCATTGATTTCTATGGGCCAAAAGGCCCATAGGAATCAATGGTAATTGCGAATTCGCAAATTGGAATTCGCAAAATGTTGATGCATTCCATGGATGCAGGGGGGGTCCAAAGGACCCCCCCTTCACCCCTGAAATGTATTTTAAAATGGATGTTTCACACACACATGTCCTAAGGACATGTGTGTCTGTAACATCACAGTGTTTAAAATGCTAATTTGAGCATTTTAAACATTTTTCGCAAATTACCACGAGGTTCAACCTCGTGGTAATTTGCACTTGCAATCTTTAATTTCGCAATTTTTTTAAGAATGATGCATTGCATTTAAGGAATCGCAAAATTGCGATTCCTTAAATGCAATCGCATTTTAGAAAATCGCAAAATTAGCGATTTTCTAGAAAAACAAATGATGCATCTCAAAAAGCTTTTTTGGAATCGCAAACGACCGATTTTAAGGAATCGCACCGTTTGCGACTCCAAAAATGCTTGATGCATGTGGGCACTAATCCCTTCAGAGCATCAGACTTCTGATATTTCCTTCAACTCTTCTTCTAAAATCAAGGCCATATGATCATTACTCATGAACATAAACCAGAAACACATCTCCCCCACCTTAGGTATTCAGACTACATTTTACTCCTTCCTGTTACTCAATTAAGGAAGTGGCAGATTTAATTTCTGCCATCAAATTAGTTCTCATTGTGATCCGTGCCCTCCAGAGCAGTTAGGGAAAGCTCTTGACATTGATGCATCACTTGTCAACGGCTTAAATGTGCCTTAACTGAGCTAGTGAGGGGGATAACCTCTAGTGTCCTGTAAGGTAACAGTGACAAATAGAGATAGTTATAATTGTGAGCTAAATTCAATATAGTCTACAGCAAGGAGTTGTCGTTTCTTGAGCCTCCCCATTTTCATACTTCGCAGGTTAGGTCATGTTAGCATGGGGCAAAGTAGCACAGAGCCATATTTACTACAAATAGCCTACTGTAGTTCTCTTCCCCTGTTCCAGCACACAAACAGACTTCCTAGCCCAACACACAGACCTTTCAACCATAGTGCAAAGATGTGTGCATGTTGTCTAGCATAGATTTTGTACTGGAAGTATGCCTAGGTTCGTTTTAAACTTTTCATCATTTGGATGAGTGCTGTACAGTGCAGTGCACTATGTTGTGATTCAATGTTGGTATGGAAAATTTGGTAGATGGAGCTTTGTGTCACAAAATATGGTTGCTCACGCTAGAATGCTCAAGTACCACCCTTGTAACTCAAAGTGTCATAAACAAGTGCAAACACTATTTGCACTAAGAAAGGCACTTTGAAGAGCAGAAATATTATGCTTTGAAAACTAAATACCCATTGAAGACTTTGCACCACTTTATGTCACTTTGCATGATTTTGAGGGGGCACAATGTCTTGATAAATCTGCCTTCAGATGTCAACATTTATAGTGACCTACATTTTGTGGCACTTTTCCCCAATTTAGCAGTCACCAGCTTTGCCCCATTACACAGTTTAAGAGTAGTTCTTCATTTTTTGAACAAAGGGGCGGACTTCTTGTTGTCCAATCTGATTGGGCTGCAGCAGTATCACACTACTTGGTTCTCCAAAGTTTCTTATGCAGCCTGTTCAAGTCATTTAAATATTGGTCACTTGCCTCTAACATCATGTGATTATCATTTGTTATTTTTGTTAGATAATCTTCACTGGCTCTGCACTAATAGAATCAATCATTTTAATCTTTATATATCCTTCATAACTGGGTCATATGATCTATGCTTGCATACATCACACAACTGCTTTCACATACTTTGACTATGGCCCTTGGGTCAGCATCTGGTAGCTTTTTCACATAATCCCAAGACCATATTTTCGACATTTCTCCTTTCTGGGAATAGCCCTCTCTCTCATGCTGCCACTTGGTATCTGAAGCTTCATTAACCACTCTGATGTCAGAAAAAAAGAAAAACTTTTATTTTCTCTCATTCATTACTACCACAGTGATTTGCCCTCCACTGGTGTTTCTCTTGGTTGCTTCAGAGCTGTAGTGTTGCCCCAAAATTATTAGGGCCACATTGATAGATTTGTTAAGTCCCAACAGGAAGCTATGATATTTTAGAAGAAAGAGAAAACTGGCAGTTGTCTCTCGCTCCTTCCCTACTGAGCTATGCTTATGTAGGTTGAAGTGTTTGGAGTCAGACAAACCTTGTCACAAAATCTCTCATCTGAGGTGATATAAAGAGCCTGGGCCCATATCTTCAAATCAGTACACATACATTTGTTTTTATTCAACACTGTATGGTTATTATGCAGAATTAGTCTGTAAATCATGTGTGTTAGAATGGTTTTAAGTGTTAGGAACAACGCAGAAATCATTATACATGTTAGGGCAAATATTAGATACACAACCACTGTTGATTAACTCAGGGACACCATTATTGAATCACCTGTGGGGTTAGTCAAAACATGACCCATGGGGTGGATAATTTATTCATGTGACGTCTTGTTGTTCCCAAAAAACATATCTTTCCATTGTTTTAAATTTTACCAAGCCATGACTTTCCTAGACCGTAATCAAGCATCTAAGGACCGGTTTCTGGCTATCAGCCTTCTTCAGCCTGGATAGCTTGACTCCAGTGATGTGGAGAGTCTGGGACTCACGTCTGAGCATACCCAGCCCACTCGGGGTGAAAATTGCAAAAAAACACAGTTGATGGACAGAATGCAGAACAATGTCTTACATTCAACCCAGTACAAAGATCTGGGCCTAAATCCATCGTTTGTTCGCACTCCACACCACCCTAGGTCAGACAATGGCTATATGCAAATCAGCCTTGACCCTGTGCCACATGGTCCAGCCCACATCAGTGCTAAAGGAATATGTACACTTCTGGCTCGTGTATGACAGAATGAGGGTATTCCAAAATGTGCAGACAACCTAGTTAGACACTGTATTGTTTGTTTGATGCATAACCCAGGAAAAGGAACACCGACCCCAGCAGGTTATTTTGCTCCTCCAACATATCCTTTTGAAGGGTTGCAAATAGACTATATTCAAATGGAGCGATGCAACAATCTCAAGTATGTCCTTGTGGTAGTGTGTGCCTTTTCCAGATGGATAGAGGCCTACCCCCTAAAGGATAATACTGCTCTATATACAGCCAAAATCCTTTTGAAGGAGTTTTTCCCGAGGTTCGGCCTGCCTCGAATCCTTTGGAGTGATAATGGAAGTGAATTTATAGGTCAGATAATGCAGAAAGTATGTGCAGGTCTTGGAATAAAAGAGAAATTTCATGCAGCAAGGCTTAGTGGAATGCTATAATGGTACTCTCAAACTCAAACTAGCAAAACTACAGGCCAGCACGGGTCTTGCTTGGCCCGATGCTTTACCCTTAGCACTATTGTAAACTCGAACAACTGTTCATTCCCGTATGGGACTCAGGGGCATATTACCAACAATTAGCGATAATTTTCGCTATGTTGGTTTAGCAGCGGTATTTTTATCGCCGAGCTGCGGCGATTTTTATCGCTTAGGAACCTTGCTATTATCAAGGTTTATCTCCTAAGCGATAAAAATTGGCCGAAATGCATGAATATTGCTGAAAAGTCAGCGATATTCATGCATTACCGAGCTAATGCTCTTAGCCATGTTATCCACCTACCATTGGATAACATAGCTAAGAACTGCTCAGGGGCAGGTGTTAGCTTTTGGAGATATTCGGGCTTAGCGCGAATATCTCCAAAAGTTGGTAATAGGAGATAGAGATGTTAGCGACTGTTTCCAGTCACTAACATCTTGGCACGCCCACTTTGCATGTCATTAGTGATAAATACCACTGACATGCAAAGCGGGGCCCAAGATGGTCGCTATCTCCTACTAGCTGTCGCTAACTGGTGTAATAGGGAGATCATTTTATCTCTGCTTTCTTGGCTTTTAAAGCCAAAAAAGCAGAGATAAACCCCCTTGATAATATGCCCGTCAGTACCTACGAGGTTGTGTTTGGATGCCCAGCAAATGTTTGGGGAGTCCCAAGACCAAAGAAATATTCTGAGATAGAGTACCCATTGTTAATTGATTATTTACATGACCTCACCACTAAATTACGTGTTCTTCACCAACAGGTACAAGACGCCTTGCCTCAGGCTTCAACTGATCCTGGACATGGCATACAACCAGGGGACTGGGTGTGTGAAAATATTTCAGCGATCAAAGAATTTGGAACCTCGCTGGAGAAAGCCTTGCCAGGTCGTACTCACCACACGTACAGCTGTAAAGGTGGTTGGCAAAAAGAAATGGATCCATGGTGTGCATTGCAAAAAGGTACCCTTGCCATTGCCTTATGACCAGTGGGTCCGCAAAGGTATTGGTGATTTTGAAAGTGATAGAATCTCCCGCTTCGTACCTTTTAGCGATGCACACCTATATTGGACTCAGTCTGAAAAAGAAGAAGATGATGTTTTGCAAGAAGCTGTCCCACCACATCTGAGGTTAAACACAACTAATCCAGAGACACTTTTTCAGAAACAAACTGTGCCAAACAAAACTAGATACAATTTGAGGTCTAAAGTAATTAAGGACAATTAAGAAACTTCTACTTTTTGTAACGTTGACCATCTAATTAGGTTGCAGGGTCGTGGTCAGAGTCTTAGTTAGTGACACGAGTTGTGGCAATAGGTCTGCGGGACTTGCAGTGTCATAGGACAGCTGATAATCACGACTAAGTGAAAAAGGAAGACTGCCACGAGCAACACTTAGAAGATGGATTCTGCTATGTTAGAGAAAAATGATGAAAATAATATAATGAAAAAATATTGCAAATTATTATATACCAAATGTAGTATAACCTTGTGTATTTTAATCTCTTTATGTATTATATTAGCGTGTGTGGGTTGGATTGTTCACATTGTACAGCACAAGCATATATCTACCTCCCAGCCCATACCTTTACGCACTACTGCTTCCCCACACCAATTTTGTACACTACCAGAGCATGAGCAAATTAGGAGAATGGAGTATTTCAACAATTCCTTTATTCAATTGTTATACCAGCATCAATTGGTAATCAATACCACCGATTGCTCGGTATGTGTACTTTTACCCCATAATACAGATAAAGGAATGCCATATTTAGTTCTACCATTCTCCCTAAAAGGATCCGCTTGGGCTTACACCTCTATGTTTGCCAATGCCTATGAGAACCAACATCGACATCCGGTTGGTCCATATAGGGATGGAGTTAACGTTAGTCATGACGCACTAATAAAAGGAATAGTGGCTATGGCAAAACATTATAACAAATTTAATGAATTCCCTACTGACGAACGACTAGCATACATTGATTGGAATGTGACACATTACGTTACTAGTCTTACCGACAGAGCCAAAAGGAAAAGATCCCCACCTATATATTCTATACCCCACCAAGGTCACCTATGTCTCCAAGGAAATGGTCAAAGTCCTAAGGCCCAATTGGGAAAGAGGACTTGTAACATCACATATACCTATGCATCTCAAACGTTTCCATTTTTGGTAGCGTCCCAAGGAACATTTTTAGTTTGCCATGACAGAGCCTATACATGGCTACCAGCCGATTTCTCAGGAACTTGTTATATAGCTTTTCTCCTCCCTCCAACATATACCGCCCCTTCAGGACATCATAGAAATAAGTACAAGAGAGATGTCTTTAATCAAAAAGACACAGCAGGACAAGAAGAAGGCGACTTCCTTAAAGGATTCCTCCCATTTTGGGGCCCTATGGCCAATAGTAGAAACATCAGTCATCTCATTGAAGTAGTTGAAGCAACAATTAATGAAACTGTCGGAGCACTGGGTAATAACACCGCCGAGCTTCAGGCAGATCGCCTTATGACATTACGAAACAGAATGGTGTTAGACATCATTCTTGCAGATCGTGGTGGAGTCTGTAAATTGATTGGATTTAGTTGTTGCGTTTACATACCTGATAACGCATCTACAGTATACCAGGCCATCTCTAAATTACACCACATTGCTGAGTCCATCCACCAGGACGAAGGAAGTTGGTCTCTGAAGGGATGGTTTTGGGGATTACTGTCCACATGGGGATGGAAGATACTGACGTTCATCGGAATGATTTTAGCCATTGTCTTTTCATGTTGCCTCTGCCTACAATGTGGTCCTGCCGTCTGTGGCTTTCTGTCACCATGTGTGTGCCAAGACCAATTCCGCAGAAAACAGAAAACATACAAATGATGTTGCAACAACAGCTTAAAGACATTATGGCCATCGAAATAGACTCAGATTAACGTGAGTTTATGTATTGCCTGCGTAATGCAAAAGGAGGGTATGAGGAAATTTGGTTCCGACTCCATTTTGTATTGCACCGCCATTTTGTGTTGCCCTTAATCCGGCAGTGCGGCAAACAGAGAACTCTTGCCCTTCATACTGCCACTTATCAACTAACACCTCTATCCTTGAGGTAATGTCAATTCCAGGAATCAGTCTGACTAACTAATCCTTATCCAAACTGTCTGTTGGCCTTCAGTATTCTTGTCTCGACTCAATAATCCTTGTTTCAAACCATCTGTTGGTTTTCATTGTCCTTCTTCCCGCCTTATCCTACCTTGCAAATTAGACTTTTCTGCAATACACAAACATGTCTACTACTGTTGATTAACTCAGTTGTGCACTATTATTAATTTTGGTGTGTTTGCCATCTAACCTGTGCCAGCAGTCACATTGTTTGCCTGGGTGCGTTACTTTACACACATTGTTTACCCTGACCCAGGAACTTTATCCATATCAGGGGGTCCTTGCTTTTTACACATTGATTAACTCAGGGACACCATTATTGAATCACCTGTGGGGTTAGTCAAAACATGACCCAGGGGGTGTCTAATTTAATCATGTGACGTCTTGTTTTTCCCAAAAAACATATCTTTCCATTGGTTTAAATTTTGCCCATTGGGAGTGTTCTTATGCAGATGTAAAAGAATATAAAAGACTGTGAGCCCCGGAGTAAAGGGGCAGTCTCCTGAGAACATACCATTGGTATGCTTCTAGGATCCCTGTGCATAGCTGCAGCTAATAAATCCTGTTGTCTATGCTTAACAGAGTGTCCCGTGTCCCTGTACAACAAAGCAGGTGAACTCGGAGATTTAGGCGTGCCCTGCGCCGCTAGGCACTTAAATGCCTGGTTCTTCACCAGCTAACACCACGGCTGTATTAGCTTTTCATACTATGCAAAGTTAGGTAAACCTTCCCTATATACCTTATTGTGCCACAAGGTTTCAGTTCAGAACACCTTGTTTCTGCATTCTACCAGCAACCAGTCCGGTCCTCTAACTCCACCCCTACATCTTAACCTATATCACTCTTATTCCTGGTGCTTTGTTCAGCGGGGGCAGTTCATGCTTTTCTCATGTTTTGTTTCACATGATAATGAGCAGGGCTTTTTATTCAAATATAGTAATACAGTCACGCTTGCTTCTACTTTTCTTCCAATATCCTACAAGATTGAACTCACTGGGCTATATATCCTTGTAGCCAGATTTCAGCTGCGTGCTTAATAAAGAGCGTTAGAGAATAGATATTTATTTTCCTTCTTAGTCCTCTTAGCGTGAGTCCCAGAAAAACGTGGGAAATAAAAACCATGTTACCGGACAACTAGGGTTGTATGTATTAAAACATTAAAAATGCATTTAGAAGCCTCATTACTTCCTTCTTATGTGTGGTTTGCCATGGTTGTCAATAGTTTACCCCATCATTAATCCCCTCTTGCATGCATTTTAGTAACACATTATTGTAATGCCATAAGTTAGAGTTAGTGTAAGTAATTGCGTTATTGGTTCACTGGGGTGTGAGCCCTGGTCAAGCAGCAACCACAATCCTATTCAAGGTGAGGCACAAGCCAACCCTAAATTAACCTGAGCTCAACCCTTTGGTAGTTTGGCACAGAGCAGTCAGGCTTTACTTAGAAGCAATGTTTAAAGTATTCGTGTAACACTTCAAACAGTAAGAAAGTGAAAACACACAGAAAAAGAATTCCACATCAAATTAGACAAATTGAGTCATTTGTAATAAATAAAACAAGACCAAACCAACAAAAATTCAATCAGTAGAACCGTGGATACACAGTGTAAATAGTGCCAAAATGCACAAAATGCTAACTGTGGATATCTGGCCATGCTGGTCTGTGACAAAGCCATAGGTTTAGGTGACCACAATAGAGTACGTGCTGGCTACAGGACCCTGTCAGGCCCATTGAACAAAGTACCTTCAATCCTGATGTACGGATCATTGCAATGATCATTGTCAAAGATGCGTTGTGCAGCCTGTGTGATGCATTGGTTCCAAGGTGCGGTGAGGCTGCAATTCGAGAGCATGCATTGCCATCGAGGAACCCATCAACAAGAGCTTGCAATGGAAAGTCAATTGAGAACGCGTTGCTTATTCAAGCAATGAATTGGTTCTGAGGACCTGCATGGATGAGATGCAGAGCTGTCATTGAGACTTCTATCAAAGAGAGATGTGAGAGACTATGCTGAAGATGCGTCACAGAGTGGCGGTTCCAATAAGGTAACAGGCTGCTATGCGATGGGGGACTTTGTGACAGTACTGATCTGCACAGAAGCAGCGATGCGTCGGTTCTGCTTGGGCTTGCGCCGCGCATCAGAGGAGATGCATCAAGTCAGGAAGCAAGCCAACTAGCCCTTGGAGTCACTTTGAGATCCTGAGTTAAGATGATGCAGATCCAGTTCTTCTCACCCAGGAAGGAGAGCAGCAGAAAGCATGTCAGAACAGCAGGGCAACAGTCCTTCAGAGCAGCAATCCAGCAGTCCTTCTTCCTGGCAGAGTTTTCACAGGTCTAGAAGTGTCCTAAAGAGAGTCAGTGTCTAAGTTCCATATTTATACCTGGTGCCCTTCCTCTTCTCTTCTTGAAATTCTCTTTGAAGTGCACAGGTTTGGTGCCTTCCCTGACCTGGCTCCAGGTTAATAACAGGGGTTATGCAGAGCTTTTGTGGAGGCAGGACACAGCCTAGTCAAGTGTAAGTAGGGCTGTGCGCAGTTTTGTCCTCTGATCCTGCCAAATATGGCCCACCTAGGCACACCTAAGCTCTCTATTGTGTATGGCTGTCTAGGAGGAATATACAAAGCCTAACTGTCAGGAACCATAACCTTAGCCAGAAGCATCAGGAACCGGAACTGTAGCCAGAAGCAGGAGAAGTAGAGCAGGAGCAGGAGTGTGAGACGCTGAGAAAACCGCTCCGCTCCGAAAATGCTCGGAAACGCCCTAACCGCCCCAGCTGCCTACACGCCGAACTCCCTGCATTGGGGCCCGCACCGGCTCTCCAACACCCGCGAGCTGCCAACCCAAGCTGTAAGGCGTACTTCAACGCGGCGGGAGCCGCGAGTCACGTTACCAACGCGGCTAAAGCTGCAAGTGTCACTGCAGCGCGGGAGCTGGCAGGAGCTAGAGGAGGCTACAAAATACAGCTTCAATGGCTTTAACGGCTTCAGCGAGGCTGGTGGCAGGAGTCAATGGAGCTTTTAGAAGGGTTGCGAATGAGTTGAGCCACTCTTCTCTATTGCATAATCAGATCTGAGATTGACTGAGATTGACGCCCCAAAAAAAACATTGAGGACGACAAGCAGGAGGAGGAGCCTACCCTGCAGAGCTTGCCACCTGCCGCTGTACCCTTGACCCCATAGAGGGCCCGTTCTCAGCTGGGCTGAGCTGGCTGGTATGGTCTGTAGGGAACTGTGACCTGGACACGGTCAAGAATCGGGCGCCAAGTTTGCTGCTGCTGTAGCTCGCCGTCTGGTGCCTAGAGCCCGGAATGAGCCCGGAAAGAGCCTGGATCCTGAGCCGGGGGTCCGAGACTGAGTAAGCCTGGTCGAGCCGGGAGCCCGGAGCATGGGGTGAGTTAAGAAGAGCTGTGTTCAGCCGGTGTGGTGGCAGCGTTATTGCTTGTCCACTCTCTCTCGCTCCCTCTGCCCCTTACTCCTTTTTGCTCTCTGCTCCTTGCTCAAGTTCCCCCGGCACTCATATCCACCGTCTCACCCTGCTGCCCGGCTGCCAATTGGATAAGTGAAGACTTAGCGGTCTGAATGTCTACTCCTACACTTCCCCAAAGAGGCCTTGAGACATTGAGGGGGCCCTTCCCAGGCCAGTGAGACCCTGTGGCTGATACTACACTGCACTTTTGCAAGGCAGCAAGGTGTGGGGCAGAGTCCGACGGCCAGGTGAAGGGACAGTGGTGGGCAGAGTGGTCGGAGTGGTTGGAGGACGGTGAGAGGCAGTGAGAGGGGGCAAGAGGCAAGAGGCATTGGTGTTGGATTTCTCCCCCCCTGCCCTCTTCACCCGTTGCCGTTTCCCTCCCGCTTTCCGACCCCAGCCCCCTCGCCTCCTGCCTCGGCACCCTTTTACTTCCGTCAAGAGGAATTGCACTACGAACAAGGATCAAGGCCCAAGGATCAGGACCAGGGATTAACCATGCGGACAAGGAATGCAGGTTTAACCTAGCCCCAGGCCAATTACTGCCCTCAAAAATCTGCGAGACGCCAAAAGGCTAAGATGTTGTATCCCCCTGGCAAAGCCAGTGTAAGAAACGGTTTGGCCTACAGGATGGGCAACAACTGGGAAAAGAGCAATCAAACTCTCCTTCGCCACTAATAAAAAATACAAACATACATACAGGTGAAAATCTGAGTAAGTGCGCCACAACTGACAATAACAACAGTAATAGTAATGCATCTAGAAGGAGCAACAGCACCAAAGGCAACAATGACATCCGAAACTATTTCCAACAATTGCCTAAATTAGGCAACTCCAGTAATCATGGAAAGACAGTAGAAACCTCTTGCTATGCAATTATCACCAAAATCAACGAAATCATTGCTAATACATTAGTATGTACTGAAAAATATGATATTTTGAATCAAAGCCCCTCACTGATCGTTCCGCTTTCACCAGAAATTATTATAGTTAAGGGCAACAGTGTACAACCACAAGTAAAAGAAAATGCAACTGATCTCAGCTGGCCTCACTCAGGAATTAGCACATTTGGGTCCACAGATATAGACAGTGGCTCCACGGAAGAGGAGAGTGACATAGGTAAGGATCTTCCTTCTTCAGCTCGACACATCACGGTCACCACAGATAACTGTCCATCTTTGAAACCCCAGCTGGACCCCCTGACTTTTCCTTTTAAGCTCTTTGAGCTTGGGGAAAGGGACCTCCTATTAAAAGAGAGGTTTGACCGAGATCCAGACCTAAGCCGACTAAGCATAAATGACCCGAGGCAGCCCGCCTCACCCAAAACAGGAATGGAAAACGGCTCGGAGACGCAAAAAATAAATAGAAACCCATCTTGCTCTGATTAATGAAGCTTTGATCTCGATGACAAATGCTGCCATAATGCACGCAGATAAATTAGACACTCAAATAAATATACTACAATTAGTCTCCAGCCTGATTTCTGGAGTGGATTCGAAACTGGAACATTTAAACTCCCTGGTACGCAGAGCTCAGGCACACACAGACGTACAGGTAATACCAACCGACTGCGGGTGCTCCCCAATACTGCGGTCCTTGGAAAAACTCCCAGAAATAATGAGCACCCTAGTCACGGACCTCAAGAGTGGGACCACCAGGTGGGAGTGCAATACATTTCAAAGTCCAAATACAAAGATCGGCCACAAAGAAAATTTTACAACAAAAGTTACGAACGTCTACAAGGGCCTATGGGGGATCAAGCAACCAAAATGAGAACAAGAGACTCACAGTCCAGGCTGGACCTACAGCAATGGCCACAAGATAACCATGACAACTCAGACCAATCGCAGGAATCCCTCAAGAATGATAGTAGAAACTTCAAAGGTCACTTGACTATCAACAGCCCGCTTTTGGCACCAAACCTGCAGCCTAAATCACAAACATGCTTCATTTCTGATGTTGGCCCTGGAAAATGAAATGACTTAGCACCCCTACCATTATCCAGGAAAAATAAGAAAAAAATGAAAAAATTAAACAAAACAAAAAACGACAAAAGAATCCCTGAAGGGACTATTAAGCATTGGCTTTTACCAGTAAAATATGAAAACAATGAACATAGCATGGAAAATAAAATTGGCAATGGCGTCATACATAGAACAATTACTGCTGATCAAAACAGTGGCACACAAATCTGCGATACATTCACCTCTGAAATATACAGTCAGAGCTCCACAGGCAAAACATGCAGGCCCTTGATTAAAACCCAGTCTATAACATCGGCTGTGCCCAGTGACCAGCTGTTGACTAACATACAGGGCCGACAGGACGAAGAGCAACGCCAAGAAACCACAACCAAACCTGCTGTCGCACAATCAATAGCTTACAATGAGCCCCACTTTGCAAATAAAACTAATGATCAAAGGGAGAGGAAAATCGCCCAAGTAAGTCTGACCGATTGTCCGTCCGCCTTCGACCGCACTGTTACCCTCAGGAGTGATTTGCAAATCTGCATTCCAAGCACAGTTTGGACCGGGAGGGAATTTGCACCCTGTGAAATCCCAAATCGGAATCTAACAGAGGACCTGGAAACTACTAAGATCTCATCCAATATACTCAACTCCCCGAGGCCCATGCCAGAGGCCGAGAAAATTCGAAAGTTTTGTTATATCCGGAATATACTTCGCAGGGGAACTGGGACATCCTCAACAGAGGAAACCTCCTGAAGCTCTGCAAAAATATGCCAGGCCTGGCAAACATCAAAACAACCGATATTGAGTGGATGGCTTTCTCCGGCCCAGGGCTGAGCGAACTGAGATAACTTTTTCTAACCCAACCATGGCGAACTTTTTGAGAGGGTATAAAACGCAACTGGACAACTGGGGCATAAAACTTAAGCCCCCACTTGTCAACAAATATCCAGAGATTTTGAAAAATAAAGCACCTTGCGCTCAACAGGGAGAACCACTGCGCCCTTGGCCTGGTCGCTCCCACACCCCCCGCCTGCTCCTCCTTACCTGCTGCCTGAGCCTTGTACTGCACGACGCCCCAGCCGCCGCAGGACCGCCGCAGAGCCGCACCAGCCACCGCAGGGCCGCCCCAGCGCCGCCCCAGCCACCGCAGGGTCGCCGCCGAGCCCCCAGGCTTTCCTTTTCCCGCCGGACTCCCACGAAACCCCGCCCCCTCGCCCGCCGATTGGTTGCCGCGCTCCCCGCCTCCCCGCAGACCCTCCCTCCCGGCTCCCCTCTTAAGGGGACCCACTGCGCTGCCCAGGAGTGACCACTGCGCCCTTGGCCTGGTCGCTCCCACACCCCCCGCCTGCTCCTCCTTACCTGCTGCCTGAGCCTCGTACTGCACGACGCCCCAGCCGCCGCAGGACCGCCCCAGAGCCGCACCAGCCACCGCAGGGCCGCCCCAGCGCCGCCCCAGCGCCGCTCCAGCCACCGCAGGGCCGCCGCCGAGCCCCCAGGCTTTCCTTTTCCCGCCGGACTCCCATGAAACCCCGCCCCCTTGCCCGCCGATTGGTTGCCGCGCTCCCCGCCTCCCCGCAGACCCTCCCTCCCGGCTCCCCTCTTAAGGGGACCCACTGCGCTGCCCAGGAGTGACCACTGCGCCCTTGGCCTGGTCGCTCCCACACCCCCCGCCTGCTCCTCCTTACCTGCTGCCTGTGCCTCGTACTGCACGATGCCCCAGCCGCCGCAGGACCGCCGCAGAGCCGCACCAGCCACCGCAGGGCCACCACAGCGCCGCCCCAGCCACCGCAGGGCCGCCGCCGAGCCCCCAGGCTTTCCTTTTCCCGCCGGACTCCCACGAAACCCCGGCCCCTCGCCCGCCGATTGGTTGCCGCGCTCCCCGCCTCCCTGCAGACCCTCCCTCCCGGCTCCCCTCTTATGACGCCCCCAGAGCGACCGCGCAGCGGACGCGCGCAGCGGGAGCACCGATTGAGCGCCGAAGGTGCGCCAAAGGTAAGCCCGTCTGCGCCCGTCCGCGCCTGGACCGCGCCCAGTGCCAGGACCCCTGGCCCCCGAAGACCCCAGCCCGCCCGCCGGACGTACACCGCCGCCACCCTCAACGCGCTCAACACCAGCCGAATCCCGGGATGCTACCGAGCCACCCCGAGACGCACCCACGGACCCTTCAGCTGCCACGCCTGCAAGTTCACCTGCATCCGGACCTTCCTCGCACCAGCACCCGCCAAGCCGAACACCAGCAGCAACCACCTCAAGTGCATACTGCTCAACACCCGCTCCGTCCACAGACACGCCATCGAACTCTGGAACCTCCTCGACACCACAGCTCCTGACGTTGCCTTCCTCACGGAAACCTGGATGAGCGACTCCTCAGCGCCCGACATCGCCATTGCCATCCCAGAGGGCTACAAGATCACCCGGAGGGACCGCACCGCCAACCAGATGGGAGGAGGCATCGCCATCATCCACAAGGACACCATCCACATCACGACCAACATCGACGACACCCTGACCACCGCCGAACACCTACACTTCCAGATCCACACCGACCCGAAGACCACCCTCAGAGGCACCCTGATCTACCGACCCCCGGGACCACGCACACAATTCAGCGAGGACATCGCCGACTTCGTCAGCCCGCATGCCCTCCCCTCCGCTGACTACATCCTCCTGGGGGACATCAACTTCCACCTGGAGAACAACAACGACCGCAACACCATCATCCTGCTCGACAACCTCGCCAACCTCGGACTCAAGCAGCTGGTGTCCACCCCACCCACCTCGCCGGACACACACTCGACGCCGTCTTCTCATCCAGCAAAGACATCGCCTTCAGCCACGCCACAGGACTCCACTGGACGGACCACAGCTGCGTCCACTTCACCTTCAGAAGAACGACGATCCACCACCACCAGCAACAGGTTGCCCGAAGAAGCTGGAACAAGATCACAGCCGACCAGCTTGCCGCTTCCCTGAGCCAGCACCCTCCCGCCAGCTCAGCGAACCCCAGCCAGGCCGCCGACAACCTCACGAAGTGGATCAGCAACTGCGCGGACGAACTCGCCCCACTGAGGACCCCGCCCAGCAGACCCGGCAGCAAGAAAGCCCCATGGTTCACCGACGAACTCAAGAGCTCCAAGAAGAACTGCCGAGCCCTCGAGAAAGTCTGGAGAAGGGAACCAACACCGGACAAAATGACCACCCTCAAGCTTGCCACCCGGAAGCACCACCAACTGATCCGTGCCACCAAGAAAACTGCATTCAAGGACCGGCTGGACAACAACGCACACAACTGCAAGGAACTCTTCAACATCGTGAAAGAGCTCTTCAACCCCAACGCCGGAAACAACGACATCACCCCATCGCAAGATCTCTGCAACTCCCTCGCCTCCTACTTCCACAACAAGATCGCGGACGTACACAACAGCTTCAGCACTCAACCGACGCACGCCACGACCGCACCAACGCCCCCCACCACCAACCTCCGCGCCTGGACTCCGATCAGCACCGAAGACACCGTCCGCATGATGAACTCCATCCACTCCGGATCTCCGACCGACCCCTGCCCTCACCACGTCTTCAACAAGGCCGACGCTGTCATCGCACCCCACCTGCGGGACATCATCAACACCTCTTCGACACCGCCACCTTCCCGGAGAGCTGGAAGCACGCCGAACTCAGCGCTCTACTAAAGAAACCAACAGCGGACCCCACCGAACTCAAGAATTACCGCCCCATCTCGCTCCTCCCGTTTCCAGCCAAAGTCATCGAGAAGACCGTCAACAAACAGCTGGCCGCCTTCATCGAGACGAATGGATCCCTCGACCCTTCACAGTCTGGCTTCCAGGCCAACCACAGCACCGAGACCGCCCTCATCGCTGCCACCGATGAAATGCGAGCCCTGATGGACAACGGAGAAACAGCGGCCCTCATCCTCCTAGACCTCTCCGCGGCATTCGACACTGTCTGCCACCGCACCCTAGTGCAGCGCCTCAGCAACGTCGGAATCCAGGAGAAGGCACTGGAATGGATCATCTCCTTCCTCGACGGAAGAACACAGAGAGTCCGTCTACCACCGTACAAGTCAGAGGCCACCAAAGTCATCTGCGGCGTCCCTCAAGGATCCTCGCTGAGCCCCACCCTCTTCAATGTCTACATGAGCCCCCTCGCGGCCATCGCACGCCAACACAACCTCAACATCATCTCCTACGCCGACGACACCCAGCTGATCCTCTCCCTGACCAACGACCCCGCCGCCGCCAGAGCCAACCTTCACAAAGGGATGAAAGACGTAGCCGAGTGGATGACGACCAGCCGCCTGAAACTGAACTCAGACAAGACGGAAGTCCTCATCCTGGGCTCCTCGCCCTCCGCCTGGGACGACTCCTGGTGGCCCCCCGCCCTGCGCACCGCACCCAAACCGACAGACCACGCACGCAACCTGGGCTTCATCCTGGACTCCTCCCTCTCCATGACCAGACAAGTCAACGCCGTCTCCTCGTCGTGCTTCAACATCCTGCGCATGCTACGGAAGATCTTCCGGTGGATCCCCACCGAGACCAGGAAGACGGTCACCCAGGCCCTCGTCACCAGCCGACTGGACTACGGCAACGCCCTCTACGCCGGAACCACCGCCAAGCTCCAGAAGAGACTCCATCGGATCCAGAACACCTCAGCCAGACTCATCCTCGACATCCCACGACACAGCCACATCTCCGGACATCTGAGAGACCTGCATTGGCTCCCTGTCAACAAAAGAATCACCTTCCGTCTCCTCACCCACGCACACAAAGCCCTACACGATCAAGGCCCGAGCTACCTCAACAACCGCATCAACTTCTACGCTCCCAAACGCCACCTCCGATCAGCCAGTCATGCCCTCGCCGCCGTCCCCCGCATCCGAAGAACGACAACAGGAGGAAGGTCCTTCTGCTACCTGGCCGCCAAGAAGACCTGGAACTCCCTCCCGACCGACCTGCGCCTGACCCAAGACCACCTCTCCTTCAGGAAGAAGCTCAAGACCTGGCTGTTCGAGCAGCAGCAGCACCCCCCCCCCGCCCAAGCGCCTTGAGACCCTCCGGGTAAGTAGTGCGCTCTATAAATGTCTTTGATTGATTGATTGAATATACTCAACTCCCCGAGGCCCATGCCAGAGGCCGAGAAAATTCGAAAGTTTTGTTATATCCGGAATATACTTTGCAGGGGAACTGGGACATCCTCAACAGAGGAAACCTCCTGAAGCTCTGCAAAAATATGCCAGGCCTGGCAAACATCAAAACAACCAATATTGAGTGGATGGCTTTCTCCGGCCCAGGGCTGAGCGAATTAAACGAGACAACTGAGATAACTTTTTCTAACCCAACCATGGCGAACTTTTTGAGAGGGTATAAAACGCAACTGGACAACTAGGGCATAAAACTTAAGCCCCCACTTGTCAACAAATATCCAGAGATTTAGAAAAATAAAGCACCTTGCGCTCAACAGGGAGAACAAGATCTGAATAGACAGAAGTGGAAGAACAGTAAACACCTAACTGCACTAACCACTGGAACGATTTTACATGACTCCATAGGTGGCTCACAAGCAACACTGCGGAGCAACAACTCAATTCTAATCACCAAATATGTTGATGGAGGGAATCGTTTATGTTTAACCAAGGGGAACAGCACCAAATATTGGTCCTGGCTCCCACTGGCTCTAAACGCTAGCTCCTAACCTTGGACCCTTATCGGGTGACCAACAAATACCATCAAAGACCACCTATGTTTTAAACACTGCCAGTGCTCAGCATAGCAGCCCCACTGAGAACCATCAAACAATAAATATAATGACCTGGTTCGTTGCAGGGTTACGTAAAGCCTTGCAAAGCCCAGGGGTAATAACATTCCTTGCAGGAGCAGACATAATCTGCGCCCAAGAAACATGGGCAATTTCATCAACACCATTAGGGGCTATGCTGAATATTTAAAACCCGCAACTAAAACCAACATTTTCGGGAGACCGTCAGGTGGCATATCAATATACATCAAACATGCACTGAAAGTTCACTTCTCTGTAATAAAGAATTCATCAGACGTGCTCCTGGTTGGCATTTTGAAAGGCTTGAATACGACAGGCGGCCCATCACCTATACTTCTAATCAATGTCTACTTCAACCGCCATACAAAAGATAAACTTACTCCGCTCCGCCACGACTACAAATAGCGCGCGCCAACGCCAGACGCTGCATTGATGATTGGCTCCTGAGGCGGAAAGCCGGGAGCAGGGACGAAATTTTAAAACTGTATTCTGTGTCTAAATTACTGTGTTTTTAAACCTGACATCCCTTCTTACCTGTATCTTGGCATCCTAGAACAGCGCTACTCGCTGCAACGACCTCTTCGCTTCAGTCGCCATTCCCGAGGGCGAGGCGAGACACGCCCCCTCGGCTGGCCACGCCCCCCCGCCACGACTACAAATAGCGCGCGCCAACGCCAGACGCTGCATTGATGATTGGCTCCTGAGGCGGAAAGCCGGGAGCAGGGACGAAATTTTAAAACTGTATTCTGTGTCTAAATTACTGTGTTTTTAAACCTGACATCCCTTCTTACCTGTATCTTGGCATCCTAGAACAGCGCTACTCGCTGCAACGACCTCTTCGCTTCAGTCGCCATTCCCGAGGGCGAGGCGAGACACGCCCCCTCGGCTGGCCACGCCCCCCCCATCCTCCTCACCCACCGGTATAAAGCATGTGTCTTGGTAGGAAGCGCAGCGGACGAGCGCAGCGGGCGCGACTTTTGCGCGCCGAAGGCGCGCCTAAGGCAAGCCCATCTGCGCCCGTCCGCGGCCGGACGGGGCTAGGGGCACGACTCTATGCCAAAACTACATCCTACTCTTCAAAGGATGTTATTGCCCTTCAAGGTCAATGGCTACTTCCAGATCCCACCCGCAGATTGATCTCCTCTCTAGGCCTTGCCCCCACTTCCCCCATAGCCCCTCATCTCCCGCTACATGCTCCCCCGTCACCCTGCCCCACCCTTCCCCCCGACCCCCCCCCCCCGTTCGCCGGCATTGTCTGTCTTCTTACTCAATACCAGGTCAGCGGTCAAGCACCACCATGAGCTGTTCGTCTTACTCGATTCTGAGAAACCTGACCTACTGCTCTTGACCGAAACTTGGTACTGTGACACTTCCCTCCCTGCTCTCCTGGCCACCCTACCCCCCTCCTATGTGGCCCTTCGAGCCGACCGGCCGGCGGGCAAGGCTGGCGGTGGGGTTGCCCTGATCGCTCGGTCGGAGTTGAATTTCCAATTACTTCCCTCACCCCCCATTCCCCCTGCTGACTTTCTGGTAGCCCGTTCTCTTTCTTTTTCCCCCCCCCATCACCTGTCTATTAATGTACCGGCCCCCTCAGCCCTCGCCTGCATTCTTGCCGGCTTTTCAAGACCTATTGGCCAACTTGGTGGTCAACTACGCTTCGGTCTTGGTGCTAGGGGACTTCAATTATTGGCCCTTTGACCTGCACGAGTGCTCAGCCTCTAAAGAGTTCACAGACTGCCTCTTAACCCTTAATTTCGTGTCGCACATAGCCGTCCCCACTCACTCCCATGGGCACACATTGGACCAGGTCTGGTCCCTCAACCTCCCTGTGGCCTCGGTCACTGTCTCGCCGTGCCCTTGGTCCGACCATGCCCTCATCTCCTTCTCTATTCCCCGTAACGTGATGTCTAAAACTCCGCATGCCAAAAACACCTGGGCACGGAACTGGAATAGATTAGATTACCCCTCCTTGACCTCCATGCTACGCGACTCTACTCCTACTCTTACTGGCTTAACATCTACCTCTCAAGCCAAAGCCATTAACATCTGGCTGGCGGATGGCTGCGACTCTGTGGCGCCCCTACGCCGCATCTCCATCCGCCGACCTAAGGACTGTAATAGATGGTTCAATGACCACCTAAAAGATCTTAAACTGAGCGCCCGACAAGCTGAAAGGCAATGGAGGAAAAATTACGATCCCCTATTAAAAACCCACTTCTTATCAGCACTGGACAAATATAAAACAGCGATCCTGGCTGCTAAGTCCACCTACTTTTCATCTAAAATTACCTCTGCCGAGAACAAACCCAGGGAAATCTTCGGAATAGTGAATGACCTGGCATTCTCAGACCGAACCTCGCCCAATATCCTTCCCTCCCAACTTCTCTGCGACCAGCTCAATACCTATTTCTTGGATAAAATAGCAACCATTAAGCTCAATATCCCTCCACCCTCCTCTGCCTTCGTCGATCCCGCCCCCCCTCCCCTCCCCTACCTTCTTACCTCTATTCCTCCCCTCACGCAGGATTCTTTCCTGGAGATACTCCCTAAAGTGAAGTCGGGATCTCCCGCGGACGTCTGCCCAGCACGAGTCCTGCAGCAAATCTACTCCAGCTGCCCTGACCCCCCCATTGCCTTCCTCAACAGCTCCCTGGCACAGGGCGTAGTGCCCTATCCACTTAAGGCAGCTACCCTGTGGCCTCGGTCACTGTCTCGCCGTGCCCTTGGTCCGACCATGCCCTCATCTCCTTCTCTATTCCCCGTAACGTGATGTCTAAAACTCCGCATGCCAAAAACACCTGGGCACGGAACTGGAATAGATTAGATTACCCCTCCTTGACCTCCATGCTACGCGACTCTACTCCTACTCTTACTGGCTTAACATCTACCTCTCAAGCCAAAGCCATTAACATCTGGCTGGCGGATGGCTGCGACTCTGTGGCGCCCCTACGCCGCATCTCCATCCGCCGACCTAAGGACTGTAATAGATGGTTCAATGACCACCTAAAAGATCTTAAACTGAGCGCCCGACAAGCTGAAAGGCAATGGAGGAAAAATTACGATCCCCTATTAAAAACCCACTTCTTATCAGCACTGGACAAATATAAAACAGCGATCCTGGCTGCTAAGTCCACCTACTTTTCATCTAAAATTACCTCTGCCGAGAACAAACCCAGGGAAATCTTCGGAATAGTGAATGACCTGGCATTCTCAGACCGAACCTCGCCCAATATCCTTCCCTCCCAACTTCTCTGCGACCAGCTCAATACCTATTTCTTGGATAAAATAGCAACCATTAAGCTCAATATCCCTCCACCCTCCTCTGCCTTCGTCGATCCCGCCCCCCCTCCCCTCCCCTACCTTCTTACCTCTATTCCTCCCCTCACGCAGGATTCTTTCCTGGAGATACTCCCTAAAGTGAAGTCGGGATCTCCCGCGGACGTCTGCCCAGCACGAGTCCTGCAGCAAATCTACTCCAGCTGCCCTGACCCCCCCATTGCCTTCCTCAACAGCTCCCTGGCACAGGGCGTAGTGCCCTATCCACTTAAGGCAGCTACCATAGTGCCCATCCTGAAGAAATCTGGCGCTGACTCTTCTATCTCGGCCAACTATCGCCCCATCTCCCTGCTACCCTTCCTGGGCAAGGTGATGGAACGCCATGTCACCGCGGCGCTCAGCGCCCATGTTGAGGCAAATGGGGGTTTGGCTTCCCGCCAAGCTGGGTTTCGTCCCAGGCTTTCGACCGAGTCAGTCGTGGTCTCAGTCTTGGACAAACTCAGAAAGGGTATGGACGAAAACAAACACCAGGCACTGGTCCTCCTTGATCTTTCCGCCGCCTTTGACACAGTGGACCACACCATCCTACTCACCCGTGTCAAGGCGGCCGGCATCGGGGGATCAGCTCTGATCTGGCTCTCCTCCTTTCTGAGGGCTAGGCGACTTCACGGCTACTCCCCTCCCTGTCACTTGCGGTGTTCCCCAGGGTTCCTCGCTCTCCCCCTTACTTTTCAACCTTTATATCTTTCCTCTCATCTTTGCACTACAGCAGCTGGAGGTCACCGTCTATAACTACGCGGATGACCTCCAGCTCATCTTTGATCTGTCCCCTTCTCCTCTTTCGGTCTCCAATTTCCAGTCAACTATGACATTCATCAGGGACTGGATGAACCACAACCACCTTAAACTGAACCCGGATAAAACCGAGCTGGTTCTCACCGGTGGTTCATCCAGTCCCTGGAACTCTCTTTTCTGGCCCCCTTCTCTTGGCTCTGCACCGACCCCCTCCACCACGGTCAAAACACTTGGTGTCAAAATAAACAGCCAACTCACTCTTCATTCACAAATCAGCTCTGTGGTGTCCTCCTGTTTCCTTTCTCTCCGCACTATCCGCACTGTTTCCCGCTTCTTTTCCCCCCAGGCACTCAAGATCATTATGGCCGCACTTGTAATATCCAAATTGGACTACGCAAACGCTCTTTACCACGGCATCCCTGCTTACAGTTTGCGTAGACTCCAGACCGTCCAGAATCAAGCAGCCCGCCTTGTGTACGGCCTCCCTCGATATCACCACTCCACCCCCCTTCTCAGGGAGCTCCACTGGCTCCCCATAAAGGAACGGGCTCTATTCAAGATCGGGTGCATGGTCTTCCAGGCCCGCCAGGGCTCTGCCCCTGCCTTCATCTCCTCACTAATCAAGTCCTATGTACCCGCAAGAGAACTTCGGTCTTCCTCCAGGTCCCTCCTCCAGATCCCTCGCTTCACTCGCAAAAAGTGGGGCGGGGCTAATTTCTCCACCCTAGCTCCAACCTTCTGGAACTCACTTCCTGACCATCTCCGCTCTGCTACTCAGTATCTCCCTTTTCGCAGAGAACTGAAAACGTTCCTTTTCAGCCAGGCCTTCCCCACTTAAAACTCCCTCAATATCCTTTCATCTCTCCCTGGTCTCTCTTCATCTCAGTTGCCGATCCCCCCAGCGCCAAGAAACCGCAAGGTGTACGCTGCGCTCTACAAGTATTTTAAATTAGAAATTAAATTAAATTAGAAATTGATAAATGAAATCGAATCTCGGCTATTACAGCATGCAAGCATTGGGGTCCATCATTCTTGGTGATTTTAACACGTACAACATAGGGCTAAACACATCGGAAAACCACCTCAATGGGAACACCGGAAGATTTAACACCCTAATGCAAGCATATAACCTGGTAACGTCACACTCTTTAATCATAAAAGTCAACCCAACAGCACTAATAGCACCTACTTACAATAACCTGACCACTATAGATTGTATTCTATTAAGCAAAAACCTACAAAAACACATGCTAAATTATGCTGTTCAATCTCGGAAGCAAAGCGACCATGCAGCTCTAATCTTAGAGTTGTCCATTACTGGGAAAAATCGTCACACTCTCTGCTGCATTGGAGCTACAAAGGGAGAAGAGCTATATAGTCTCCTAAGCGGAATAAAATGGGGGCGCCTCCCGAGTCATAAGTTTGCCTCATGGAAAGCAACATGGGAAGGCTGGCAGACAGGCCATAACGACAAGGATCGCATAGGGGAATGGGGCTTACTTGCATATGAATTAGCATCCCAGCTTCAGGGGAGCAATATCACTAGCAACGTCGATAGAACCCAAGGTAACCCTGCATATAAATTGGGACATCAACAAGCAATTAAGAAATCCTCCAGACAACTGAATTTCAAACGCAGGGCCTTTCGAGCAACTAGATCTGAATCTGCAAAAAAAGAACCAAAACTAGCGGCTAAAAGACACACAATATGGGTCTGGCAGGTCAAACGCGAACTCACAGAGGCAAAATGACTGAAGATCTTTGAGTTGCTTGCACCCAGCAAATCACAAGAATGTTGGCAATACTTAAACAAAGTATCCATGAGACCACCAATAGAGGGAACCCACTCGAAGCAAGCACTTGGGTAACCCATGTAAAAACCCTTTACACCGATGACTCAAAGACAAATATAACAGAAAGTTCAAAAATCTTTGGGGATCAACCAAGGGAAGCGTCAACTGTATCCTTGGACACTGTGGCCATTTATACCTCACTAGGTACACAGGCAATGAGAAACATTTTAAACAAAATACGCCTTAGAGGAGCCCCTGGTCCAAATGGCTTTCCCGGCTGACTTTTTAGGGAGGACATTAACTTTTGGGCCGAAAACCTGGAACAGTTGTATGCAGAGTGTAGGCTCTTAGAAGATGTTCCAGATCCCTGGAGAGGATCATTATTACATCCAATTTACAAAAAAGGGCAAAGCACCGACCCCACAAACTATCGTATGATTGCCTTACTGGATATTGAGGGCAAGGCTCATGCAAGCACTCTCCTGACCGAGCTAAAAGACTGGGTTAGCAAGGAAGATTTGCTTCCTTTTTACCAGACTCGAATCAGAGAAGGAGCTTCCACCTTAGATAACATCATCGCCCTCTCATACTTAGTACACCAAACGACGGCTCATGGCAGTCAACCGCGTTTTGCCTGCTTCATTGATTACACAGCAGCATTTGATGGGGTAGACGTCACAACTTATGGAAGAAATTGGTAAGTATGGGCGAATTTTGCGGATCTGCGGTCCATGAATTTGCGCTAAATCGCAAAAAAAGTCCACGAATTCGCGGATTTTCCTGCAAAATCGCAGATTTTTTTGCGATTTCCATCTACTCAACTGGAGTACTTTCTACTGCTTAATCAGTAAATGCTACCTCATTGGGTTAATGATAGTGCTTTTCCTACACTGCAGCTGCGTAAAGGGCCAGAAGATTTGTCTACAATTACCATGTGCACCTGTAACTTTGCCACCGCCAAAAGGCACTGAGGTCCCTTGAGTGAGCTGTCCATCATAGTTGGGAAAGGACGGGAAGACGTTTGATACCGCTAGTGTGTTGTGCGGGGCTTCTATGCGTGTCAACATGCCTCTTGTGTATAAAGGGTCAGAGAGCGAGCAGGGCAACAGGAGAGGAGAAAGCAGCCTCCTGGTCACGGGAACTACACGGGGATTGCGCTCGAGAAACTCATGGATTCAAAGACCTCCCTCGAGTATTACAGCTAATTTTCGACAGCAGATATGGGGTTAAAGCACACTTACCCAGCCTCGACCGTGCTCACTAATGTTTTGGGCTGATTAAAACGTTACTGAATTTGAGCTTTAACTCGGGCACCTTCATTACTTATATCTGTAAGTGCTACCTGTTGAGGTTTCATTTTTGTGACAGGAGCCTCGTGCCAGAATGAATCCTGCCCTGCATAGTTATCCACGAAGATGCCACCGTTTTGTGCAATACCTCTACTCAACTGGAGTACTTTCTACTGGCTAATCCAGTAAGTGCTACCTCGTTGTGTAAATGATAGTGCTTTTCCTACACTGCAGCTGCGTAGGGCCAGAAGATTTGTCTCCACTGACCATGTGTGCCTGTAACTTTGCCACAGCGCCAAAAGGCGCCGAGGTCCCTTGACTGAGCTGTCCATTATAGTTGGGAAAGGGCGGGAAGATGTTTGATACTGCTAGGGTGTGGTGCGGGGCTTCTATACGTGTAAACATGCCTCTTGTGTAGAAAGGGTCAGAGAGCGAGCAGGGCACCAGGTGAGGAGAAAGCAGCCTCCTGGTCACAGGAACTACACGGGGATTGCACTCGAGAAACTCAGAGATGCAATACCTCCCTCGGGTATTACAGATCATTTTTGACTGCAGATATGGGGTTAAAGCACACTTGCCCGGCCTCGACCGTGCTCACTAATGCTTTTGGGCTGATTAAAACGTTACTGAATTTGAGCTTCAACTCGGTCACCAGCTTTATTTTTATCTGTAAGTGCTTCCTGTTGAGGTTTAATTTTTGTGACAGGAGCTTCCTGCCAGAATGAATCCTGCCCTGCATAGTTATCCACGAAGATGCCACCGTTTTGTGCAATACCTCTACTCAACTGGAGTACTTTCTACTGGCTAATCCAGTAAGTGCTACCTCGTTGGGTAAATGATAGTGCTTTTCCTACACTGCAGCTGCGTAGGGCCAGAATACTTGTCTCCACTGACCATGTGTGCCTGTAACTTTGCCACAGCGCCAAAAGGCACTGAGGTCCCTTGAGTGAGCTGTCCATCATAGTTGGGAAAGGACGGGAAGACGTTTGATACCGCTAGTGTGTGGTGCGGGGCTTCTATGTGTGTTCACATGCCTCTTGTGCATAAAGGGTCAGAGAGCGAGCAGGGCAGCAGGTGAGGAGAAATCAGCCTCCTGGTCACAGGAACTACACGGGGATTGTGTTCGAGAAACTCAGGGATGCAAAGACCGCCCTCGGGTATTACAGATAATTTTCAACGGCAGATATGGGGTTAAAGCACACTTGCCCAGCCTCGACCGTGCTCACTAATGTTTTGGGCTGATTAAAACGTTACTGAATTTGAGCTTCAACTCGGGCACCTGCTTTATTTATATCTGTAAGTGCTTCCTGTTGAGGTTTAATTTTTGGCCCACAGGAAGCACTTACAAAGTTAAGGCAGGTGCCCGAGTTGAAGCTAACTTTGTAACTATTTTAGAATGGAGCCAGCAAGCACTCTGGCAGCTTGCCGGGGCTATTCTAAAATGGTTACAAAGTTAGCTTCAACTCGAGCACCTGCCTTAACTGTGCTTCCTGTGAGCCCAAAAAAATAATCCGCCCGTTTGCGAATTCGCGAATTTTTCAGCAATTTCGCGAGATTCGCAGATCACGAAATTGCTGAAAATGTGCAAATTTCGCAAGCTGAGCGGATTTTGCGCCCACACTTAGAAATTGGCAAGCTGGAACATCTGTCCAAAATTGCTACAGGCCGTCAGATCACTTTACTCGCACACTTGGGTAAGAGTCAAACTCTCAAGCAAATCTGCTACAGCAAAAATTAACACAGATCATGGGCTAAAGCAGGGCTGTGTCCTTGCTCCACTACTCTTCAACTTATACACAGCGGACTTGGATAGTGCTCTGCACGGAGCCACTATAGCAATGCCAAGGATTGGGAGAACCAAGATCCAGCTGATGCAATAAGCAGACAACTTGGTGCTCTTGGATCACACCAAAGTCGGGCTTCAAAAAGCTCTAACAGCACTCTCACATTATAATGCTAAAAACAAGCTGGTTGCAAATCCAACAAAATCCAAGATAGTAATCTTTTGAACCCGAAAAAGAAATGGTTGAAGTGGAGCTTGGGCCCATTACCACTGCATAGTACACAAACATATAACTATCTTGGAATTTGGTTCAGCCAAACTGGGCGCTCACAGGTCCACCGCCACAAGCTTAAGCAGAAAGGAAAAATGGTCACCTTTGCCATCTGCAAACTTCATGCCGTATTAGAAAGCCCAACAACTACGGCTATTCAGCGAGTTCTGAGGGCAAAACTATTACCGTCCCTTAATTATGCAATACAGGCGTTTCCAGGCAACTTTGCGCAGGATCTTGAAAAGATCCACTGCGCAGCTTATAAAAAATTATTTAGTCTTCCAGCATGCACTAGAAATACTTTAATTCGGCTGGAATTTAACCTCAATCGACAATCCCTGAAAGAACTGGCGAGCTTGGCAAAATATTTTTACCTAACAACCGCGGGCCCAGAAAACTCAATGAAGAGTGTCATAAACAAAATTTTCCAACAACCGGGCAACCCGTGGTCTATTGGCCTCGCCTCAGCCAAAGATCTGCTGAACTTAGCCATTGAGAATTGGGATCCTAACATAATCAAGTACACCACAATTAAAACATCAATAATAAAGCAAGTAAGATCATGCTCTCGTATACTGGACATCGAAGCTCTGTCAGCCAGAGGCTTTCATGAGTCCCAAAACCCCCTTTATACATCACATGGCCTAAAACCACATCTCACACAGCCGGTGGGGAGGCAAGCTCTACGTAGGATACTAGCTGCCAGACTACACTCGCTCCCCCTAAAATATCTGTATCCCTCTGAGAAAGTAAAGCCAGCCATTACGGAGTGTCGCCTCTGCTACTACAAGCGGGAATCGCTGGCCCACATCTTGCTATGTTGCCCTGCCCTGATGCCAGCCTGCCGTTACTTCCTAAGGCCCATTCTTCCTTAACTAGGGACACGGACATCAAATGAGGATGTTCAACAGTTATTTTTGCTGGACACGGTAAAGCATATGGCCAATTTTGCCAAGTTTATATATCACGCCCGCCAAGCTCTTATGGACAGGCCAACCTCCGCATTACCCGGGACCCATTTAGCGGAGGGTCCCGCACAGGCTGGCCCGCACTGAAACTATGCTTTGCTGCATTGAAGGAAGCTATATTAACTGCATTTTAGTAATCGAAGATATATCATTCTATTTTAACTAATTCTTTTATACTGATTGTCTTTTTGTATTGGTTTTTATTAATCACACAAATAAAGTCCTTGTCTGTCAGCTACACCCAGTTATATGACCCAGAAACAGGCAATAGGAACTAAGTGGATAAGGCAGGGAAATGCCAACTTTCCAAAAGTGCCAATTAAAAAAGTTGGAATATAAAATACGACTTCACCATAAAAGAGAATTTTTCATTACAATTCCAAAGAGACCAAACATTTCTGTCTCTTCATATAAGCACCTTGGGCCCACACACCTAAACATCTTGCCAAAGTGCCTGGATACCCTCTTAGGTGATGAGGACACTATAAAAACCATCATGACATAGCATAAACTGGTTTCCTTTTTGGAAGTTACAGCTTATTAAATGTAATAAGGTAACTCTAATGTTATCCTATGGCAGAGGTAGGCCTTGCAATAGTGAAAAATGAATTTAAGATGTTCTCACTACCAGAACATGTAAAACTTAAAATTACATCTCCTACTTTTTAAGATCATTGCACCCTTCCCTATGGGCTACATAGGACCTACTCTAGGGGTGACTTGTATATATTGATTGAAGGTTTGGGCCTGCAAAAGATGTATTGTACCAGGTCAAAATGGCAGTTAAAAACTGCATACACAGGCTACAATTGCAGACCTAAGACATGCTTGAAATGGCTACTTAGATGGTTGGCACAAGTGCGGCAAGCCCACTAGCAACATTTAATTTACAGGCCATGGATACATGTAGTTACACTGTCCTATGGACTTAAATGTAAATTAAATATACCAGTTTGGGATAAGCGAATGTTACCATGTTTTAAGGAGTGAGCACATGCACTTTAGCGCCAATTAGCAGTGGTAAAGTGTGCAGAGTCCTAAGGCCAGCAAAAATGGAATCAGCAAAAAAAAGGGGAGAAAGACAAAATTTTTAGGGGAAACCACCCTAAGGCTGACAGGTCAAACAGTTAGGTATTTGCTTTTGTTGTCTAAGTATAAGCCTCCTGAACACAAAAACTTGCTTAAAGGGCTTTCAGTGTTATGATGAAGCAGAAATTTAATTTAATTCGTAGGGGTGCATCATAATTATGTGTAGAGCACACCAGCACATAATCTTGCCATTATATTAAGGTGAGGTGTTAGAGTTGTGAAATGTATTAAGATAACTATGTGACATGTTTAAGTTATTGATAAGTAGCATGGAGAATTAAGGTAGGAGATTAATGTAACTAACAGAAAACGTTAATATGAAGAACTTGTGTTGTGAAGTTAACGTCATGCAAAAATAATTGCAAAAATAACAGTTGATGGACAGAATGCAGAACAATGTCATACATTCACCCCAGTACAGAGATCTGTGCCTAGATCCATAATTTCTTTGCACTCCACACCACCCCAGTTCAGACATGGCCATATGCAAATCAGCCTTGACAATGTGCATCATGGGAACAGTCCAGCCCGAACTGCCAAGCCATGTCTTTCCTGGACCAGAATCAAGCATCCTAGGACCGGTTTCTGGCTATCAGCCATCTTAAGCCAAGATAGCTTGACTCCAGTGGTGTGGAGAGCATGGGACTCACGTCTGAGCATGCCCATCCCACTCGGGGTGACAAATGCAAAAATAATAGTTGATGGGCAGAATGCAGAACAATGTCATACATTCACCCCAGTACAGAGATCTGGGCCTAAATCCATCATTTTTTTGCACTCCACAGCACCCCAGTTCAGACATGGCCATATGCAAATCAGCCTTGACCCTGTGCCTCATGGGAACAGTCCAGCCCGAACTGCCAAGCCATGTCTTTCCTGGACCGGAATCAAGCATCCTAGGACCGGTTTCTGGCTATCAGCAGTCTTCAGCCAAGATAGCTTGACTCCAGTGGTGTGGAGAGCATGGGACTCAGGTCTGAGCATACCCATCCCACTCGGGGTGACAAATGCAAAAATAACAGTTGATGGACAGAATGCAGAACAATGTCATACATTCACCCCAATACAGAGATCTGGGCCTAAATCCATCATTTTTTTGCACTCCACACCACCCCAGTTCAGACATGGCCATATGCAAATCCGCCTTGACCCTGTGCCTCATGGGAACAGTCTAGCCCGAACTGCCAAGCCATGTCTTTCCTGGACCGGAATCAAGCATCCTAGGACCGGTTTTTGGCTATCAGCCGCCTTCAGCCAAGATAGCTTGACTCCAGTGGTGTGGAGAGCATGGGACTCACGTCTGAGCATACCCATCCCACTCGGGGTGACAAAGGCAAAAATAACAGTTGATGGACAGAATGCAGAACAATGTCATACATTCACCCCAGTACAGAGATCTGGGCCTAAATCCATCATTTTTTTGCACTCCACACCACCCCAGTTCAGACATGGCCATATGCAAATCAGCCTTGACCCTGTGCCTCATGGGAACAGTCCAGCCTGAACTGCCAAGCCATGTCTTCCCAGGACCGGAATCAAGCATCCTAGGACCGGTTTCTGGCTATCAGCCGTCTTCAGCCAGGATAGCTTGACTCCAATGGCTTAGTGAGCAGGGGACCCATGTCTGGGCATACCCTTCCCACATAGGGTGAACAGCAAAAGACACAAGATGATGGACGGAATGTTGCACAGTGGCAAAACATTCCCCCCAGTCACATATCTGGGTTTAATCCATCATTATTTTGCTCACCATGCCACCCCAGTTCAGACATGGCCTTATGCAAATCAGTCTTGACCCTGTGCCTCATGGGAACAGTCCAGTCCGAACTGCCAAGCCATGTCTTCCCAGGACCGGAATCAAGCTATCCTGGCTGAAGACGGCTAATAGCCAGAAACCGGTCCTTGGATGCTTGTTTCCAGTCCAGGGGGGACCTGGCTTGGCAGTTCGGGCTGGACTGTTCCCATGGGGCACAGGGTCAAGACTGATTTGCATATGGCTGGGTTCAAAATGGAATAGCATGGTGAGCAAATAAACAATGGATTTAGGCCCAGATCTCTGTACAGGGGTGAATTAATGACATTGTTCTGCATTCTGTCCATCACCTGTTATTTTTGCCTATGTCACCCCGAGTGGGACGGGTATGCTCAGACGTGAGTCCTGTGCTCTCCATGCCACTGGAATCAAGCTATCCAGGCTGATGAGGGCTGAAAGCCCGAAACCGGTCCTTGGATGCTTGTTTCCAGGCCAGGGGGGACCAGGCTTGGCAGTTCGGGCTGGACTGTTCCCATAGGGCACAGGGTCAAGACTGATTTGCATATGGCTGGGTTCAAAATGGAATGGCATGGTCAGCAAATGAACGATGGATTTGGGCCCAGATCTCTGTTCTGGGGTGAATGTATGACATTATTCTGCATTCTGGTCATCACCTGTTATTTTTGCATACGTGAATTTAACATCATTCACATACTGAATGTGTCTAACAACGATATTTCTATAATTTGTTAAATGTAATAGTTAAAACGCAACAGGATTCTGCCAATCAGTAATGCTTAAAGTGACACTTCTTCTGTTAGCTAAAATCCTAGGCCTGAAATGCAAGTCCCTGACAACTCTTGGCTTAGAATTAGTAGTTGAATTTCATGTGCACTGTAGAACTGTTCTTTCTCATGTTTTTATTGCAGGTGGAGAAGCATTCATTAGGGAAAAGTAATGTCTTTGTTTTAGTAGCTAGGCGATTAGAAAAGAAGTTAGAGTTACAGGGCTTGAAGGTGATAAATATGGAGGAGAGCTCACATGGGAGTAGGCATGGGAACTAAGGACAAATTGTTGCAAAGGAGCTACACGGAGAACATTGTGGAAAAGTGCTCGCATTACCATAGTCATTGTGGACTGTGCACACACTATGCATTATGGAAAATCTACCTGTCAATAACTGATTTTTGGAATTAGGGAAGGTGCCAACTTCTTGCTTTTAGAGAGAGAGCATCTCAGAACGAGCTCTTTCCTTTACAATAGTGGCGTTATGCTACATGATCCATTGATGATGGAGAGGCTTCCAAGGAGGACTCCTCGTGCTGACACCTTTATTCTTTCACTGAAAATGCTTATGTAAAGATGGGGGGGCGCTAGAGGGCGCACTGCGGGATGGCTGGCTAGTGTGTCAGCTCCGCCGGACGGACGCGACTATAGCGGCCCTTTCACCCCTCTAATCCGCCGCTACCGCCGAAAAACGGACAGCATCCGTTGTCGGAATGTAAGGCCTACACAATTATGGCACTTCTGTGACAGAACACGGGCCAAAAAGCGAGAGTGCAGCGAAAAGACGGAACATTGATGGAGCGGATCCAAAATGGCCGCGCCTGGCGTTCACCGGCATCGGGATTGAGAGCAGACCAGCGGATGATACGAGCAGCCACACACCGGCGATACAGCGGACTGGTGGTGCCGAGTGAGATGCGGGGCCGTCGAGCAACGGGGATCTGTAATTACAGCGGGAAACATTGACTTTCGCTGTGCGTTCCAGCAGAGACAAGATGGCGGAGGCGCTGGAACGCATATGAACGGCAGCAACGGCCACCCGGGGAACAGGTGAAACGGAGTCTCTGAACACAGAGGGGTAGCGGCTGACAACACAGAAAGTACACGCAGAGTGAGTGCACCTGGCGGTGGAAACCGCGGAGGCTGTCCTGCGGCCCCCAGCATAGCGCGCCTGCAGCTCTGAGCGCTCAAGGAGGGTGGAGATTTGAGCCTGCCATACTGATGCGCGTGGGACTTTTCTCGGTGCCGCATGGACATGCAATGCACACCAGAGATGGCCCTCACCTAACATTGTAGCTCAACACATGCCAGGCACCGGGGGCTGTACCATTCCGGAAACGCCGCACACGCATATGACCCTGGCATCCGACGGCCACCAGAAAGACTGCACCATAGACGACGCTCCTAGCAGCCGCTGAGGTCGATGAATAGAGGTACCCCGAGGTGGGGAGCCCAGACGCCGGCGCATCACACTACTCCGACGGCCAGCACGCCAATGGCCGGTAGCCCGAAGACGAACGGCCATACCTCGCTTCTGCCACCGAGGGCCATGGGGAAGCCGGAGAAACAACAGACCAAGCTCCCATTTGAAACGAGAAAACAGCTGAAAACTACGGCAACCACCAGAAGTGGAAGGCGACGGAGAAGTGGCGGAAGGGTCGGCCATGGAGTCAGTGCTTCGAGCAATCCAGCAGAGCTTGCAGGAGATGAATGGCAAACTAGATAATGTGATGCAGAGGGTGGACAACATGGCGGCCAAGATAGAGAAACACAACGAGCGGATTGTTGTAGCAGAACAGAGGATTTCCAAAGTGGAAGACGAGCATAAAACCACATCGAAGGTATGCGGGGGCTTGGAGAAAACGGTGGAGACCCTGCGCGCTAAGGTGGAGGATCAAGAAGCCAGGTCCAGGCGGAACAACCTCCGAATTTCGGGCCTACCGGAATCCACCAACACAGGGAGAATGGAAACTTATGTCGAAACGCTCCTGAAAGACATATTCAGCGCTAACAAACTATCCTCGGTGTTTCTGATTGAACGAGCACACCGCTCACTGGCACCTGTACCAAAACCGGGAGCTGCTCCACGAATGATCATAGCCCGCGTGCTCAATTACAGGGACAGGGACACGGTACTAAGGCTCGCCAGGGAAATGGGCAAAATCGCTTATCAGGGGAGCACTCTGGAATTCTATCCAGACCACACCATGGCGGTACAACTGGCACGGAAAGAATTTGCTCCGGTAAAGAAGAAATTGCGAGACCTGGGTCTGGAGTACGCCATGCTGTACCCCGCGAAACTCAAAATCACGAACATGGGTAAACCTGTCATTCTGCAGACGGTGCAGGCCGCACATGACTTTATCAAACAACAGGGGAAGCGTCGAAAGGCTCAGGAACAAGCGGAACCGACGAGCGATGTGGAATGACATGATGTGCTGAGATAACTACTTGATATCCCTAGGAATGCTACGAGACAGCAATGGACCTCCGATTGCTGAGACTTGATACGAGGACCTGCCACGTGGCGCGAAGATGGCGCCAGACCCAGCCTAGAGACTGTAGGTGCATACAGCGACACGCCGCACGAACTGTCATTACCAACGGTAAGGCCCGGGATGGGCATCCACGCAGTGAGTATCCAAAGGGCTGGCATTTTCGGGAAGATGTGTGGCAGGTCACCGGGTTCGGGGGTTTGACTTGCACCCCTGGCAGACAATTGTGTTCCGTGGGTGCCTACACTGGCAGGCCCTCGGGTCGGACCTTATACATAGCACTGACTCGAAGTTCTGCTGATCTATGGGACTGGGATGTGGCAGAGCTTGCTGCTCTGGTTTGGACTGTGTAATGTTCCTATTTCTTGATGACGGATGGAGGGGGATGGGTGAATTACTATGCACACTACATTGAAGACGTCATAAGCGTCTGTCCACGTCCACTACGTGGATGGAGATGTGTGAACCTGGCGACACCCCCAGGCGGGTGCGCCCCAAACTAAGTCCTCAAATAGGGTTACTGTTTGTTAAGGGATGGCTTTGGCAAAGTTTGGGTGCTAAAGTGGGAGGGGGGAGAGAGGGGGAACCGGGGTTTATCGAGCTATGCTCAGTGAATGCATCGTACCTGAGGATGCAATTGCACCTCATGTGGACTATAGTCATGAATACCAGTATAAATGTCGAGAATTAGCACATTGAATCTTCTCCCGTGGAATGTCAGAGGGCTAGGCAACCCAAAAAAGATCAGGCAGATGTTGGCTTATTTTGACAGGCTACACGTGGACATAGTGTTTTTACAAGAAACACACATAACTAACACGGGCACATCTACATTGGGCAATAGATGGGCAGAATCAGTAGCCAGCTCGAACTACTTGACCTACTCTAGAGGGGTCAGTATTCTCATACGTAAGGGGACGCACTTTGAGATCACGAGCGTACACAGAGACACGGAGGGTAGAAGTGTTCTTGTAGAAGGTAAGGTCAGGGGGCGGAGGATCCTGTTGATGATCACTTATGCCCCCAATGTCGATGACCCGGGTTTCTTCAGAAAAATGTGGCAGAACATTGCGGACAGGCAAATAGATCACGTGCTGTGGGGTGGTGATTTTAACGTGACACTGCAGGATAAGTTAGACGGGGCTGCACACACCTTGGAACAACATGGCAATGCGAGGCACATGCTAAGGGACGCCATAGAAGACCTCCAACTGGCTGACATATGGAGGGATGGTAACCCGTGGGTCACAGCTGCGACACACATTAATGCAGCAAACAATAGTTGGGCACGGCTGGACTACTAGTTGGGAACACGGGAAGTACTAACATGGGTTAAACATATTGCACATCTGCCTAGAACAATGTCCGATCACAACCCGGTGTTGCTAAAAATTGCGGTCCCACAATATGAGCCACCACTCTCACTTGGCGTTTCAACGCGGCTGCCATAAGGGACCCCTTGTATGTCACCTCCATACATACAGCGATAGTAGATTATTTTGCGCTGAACTGCCCGACAACTGACGACCCATGCCTTCTATGGGAAGCATTTAAGGCCACGATCAGGGGTGTGTGTATCAGTACATCCTCAGATATACTGAGGGATATACGGCAACAACTACGCACACGTGAAGAGGCCATACAGGAGTTGGAACGGGTGTACACGCACACGGGGGACACTAAGGTGCTGGGGGAAATTCAGACCCTTCTGGCTGAACACAGAAATTTCGCCTCTGACGAACTTAACTATGTCACTAAGCGGGCGACCGCCAGGCGCTATGGGGAGGGAGGCAGGCCAGGCAAGGCACTGGCTGACAAGATTTGCTCGGGGAAAGCGCCGCAAAATGTGACATCCATTTGTAAGCCCATAGGGGAGATGGTGAGCGACGTTAAAGAGATTACAAAAGAATTCATGACACATTATAGTACCCTGTATGAAGCGTGCCCATCACCCTCACGGGAAGACTTGCTCGCCTATATGGCGGATGTGGAGATGGCATGGCTGGCGGATGGCCACAGGGCATACCTGGCGAGGCCTATTACGGTGGAAGAGGTCACAGATACCATTAAGAGACTGCCCAACAACAAAGCACCGGGGCCAGATGGTTACGTGACAGAATTCTACAAAGAGTATGCAGATCTGCTCGCTCCTCACTTGGTGAGGCTGTATGGGGCGGCACACGAGGCCCAGACCCTGCCGGAATCTATGAGAGAAGCCTTGCTCATTGCGCTCTTAAAGCCGGGTAAGGAAGAGGACAAATGTGACTCGTATCGCCCCCTGTCCCTCTTAAATGTGGACACGAAAATAATCGCTAGTTTACTAGCAGACAGGCTGAAACCGCTTATGCCCCTTTTAATAAGACCTGATCAATCTGGCTTCATACCCGATAGGGCCACCACACATAACACACGCACTCTATTTGCCCTAGCGCACTACTTGTCCCCTGAAACGAAAGCAGTGGCAGTGTTATTAGATGCTGCTAAAGCGTTCGACACTATAGGATGGTCCTTCATTCAGGCGGTTCTGGTGCGTATGGGGTTTCCCCTGATATTTCTAGGTTGGATCTCCATGTTATACACAAACCTGTCTGCACGCATCAGAATAAACAGATATATTTCAGAGCCCATTCGGATATGCAGAAGCACAAGGCAGGGCTGTCCGCTCTCGCCGATGCTATTTGCTTTAGTCTTGGAACCACTGGCCTGTAAAATCAGACAACACCATCACTACTCTGCCATACAGATGCCTTCACGCCCAATATACATCTCACTATACGCTGATGACATGGTGCTGTATGTCAAGAACCCGGCGCAGCACTTAAATCCGCTGTTGAGGGAGTACATTAAATTTGGGAGACAATCGGGACTACAGATCAACTGGGACAAATCTCTCATCCTACCATTAACAGACAGTATGCGCCCTACACCCCTGGACTACCCACTAGAGTGGCAAGAGGAACCTACGAAGTACTTAGGTGTGTGGTTTCACAGGGACCCAGAATTAGTTATACGCACTAATTATGGGCGAGTTATAGTGTCCTTGGAAGATAAAATTAAAAGATGGAATAAACTCCCTTTGTCCCTGGCGGACCGGACCGCAATTGTGAAAATGGTACTCCTGCCCAAGTTCCTGTACTTATTCAATAATATACCGATTAAGCCGCCGGCGGCAGTGTTCCGCAATATCAATACTCTGGTGATTAATTTGCTCTGGGCCGGGAAACAGGCGAGGATGGAATTACACACTATGACACTCCCATATGCTAGGGGGGGTTTCAAGGTGCCAGATTTCTCTCTTTACCACTTATGCGCTCAGGCGCAATTCGCGCACTACTGGCACCACGAAATACCCTTCTTAAAGCACGTGGCTGTAGAAGCAGGGGACACAGACCCAATCCCGCTAGCTAACATACTACTGCACAAACGCCCCAGACTACACGACCATGACATCAACACTGTAGACACTACCACGGAGGCCTGGAGACTGATGGGTAAGGCGGCTAATGCTCTGCCACTGTACGCACCTGCACTTCCGCTGGCTCACCACCCAGCTACCACGGTTACACAGGAAAAGGTTGGCATGGGTCTGCTAAAATGGGCGGGTATAGACAAAATGGGCGACCTTTATCTCAATGGGGTCTTCCAAACGTTAGACAAACTGCAGTACATCAGCAACCCGTCCCTCCTTTTCAGCTTCAACTACTATAGGTTACAGAGAGCACTTAAGGGGCATTACCCCACACACCCAGAGGAACCAATACCACTCGCACCGCTACAACTCCTACTCACCACACCCACGGCCTCTCACCTGGTGTCTAAATTATACACAAGCTTGCAGGGCGCTATAGGGGGCACCACAGACAAGGCTAAGGACAGGTGGAGTGCGGGCTTAGAGACACCGCTGACCGATGAAGAGTGGACATCTACGTGCATGCTTACTGGCATGTTAACGCCAAATGGTAATTTGAGAATCATTCACTATAAGTACCTGCATCAGGTGTATTATACGCCTCAGAGACTATACAACTATGGGTTGAGAGAGGACTCAAAGTGCAGCAGATGTCAACAAGATAATGCAGATTTCATGCATCTGGCTTGGCACTGTCGCAAGGTGGCGGGATATTGGGAACAAGTAATGCAGACGTTGAATGAAATGTTGGGTTCTTCCTTGAGATGTGAAGCCACAATTTGTCTTTTGGGTATTGTGCCGCAGCTGGGAGCGCGGAGGCGTAAGTTCTGTGCAGTAGCACTATTACTGGCCAAGCAAAGGGTGTCCCTACACTGGAACAGTAGAAGGGGCCCGGAGGTTAAAAGCTGGTTAGAAGACATGACGTACTGTCAAGATACACTGACCACATATGAGGAAGAGCTGCCGATCAGATCTCGGCCCAGGGACTACTGGGAGTACCTACGAACCTATTTACTGGAGCATGGGGCAACAGAGGAGGTGAATGATTACGATTAGGAGATGTGCAAGGAGGGTACATAAATGCTGGACACATATAAAGTGGAATGGTTTTGAGGAGGGAGGATGCTGTGACACAGATCATTCGTAGCTGAAGGACACTTCTAAGTTAAATTAATGGTTGTTCATGGTTAAGTTACCTTTGGGAGAAAATGTGAAACAAAAAAGTAAGAACTTTAACATGTTTATGAGCGAATATGGCACTTATTGACAGCACTGTGATTATATTGCAAGACGCCGCCGGTCCGTTGGATGTCGGCTGATGGGCTGTGTACGTGAACAGCGACCCTACTCGGGCACACAAGACTGCAGCCGGCCTGTTATGGTTGTAGGCGAATCAAGTGTAATGTATTTTCTTATGTGACAAGTGCAATAAACCTCTTACACCAAAAAAAAAAAATGCTTATGTAAAGATGCCATCTTAGCGCTAGAGTTGGAATAGTTTTAATGCTTTTCACATACCAACCCTTGATGCAGGGAAATGCTTATGTAGAGATGCCATCTTAGTGCTAGAGTTGGATTAGTTGTAATGCTTTTCACTTATCAACCCTTGATGCAGGGAAATTTGAACTCATGAATCCTGATTCTCTGTATCTTACTTCTTGAATTAATAGGTTTGTTTTTGCTGAACCATTTAAATTGAATGCATAGATTTGGCTTCATGTTAATTCCTTAGCATTTCTAAACCCTCGTGTTGAGGTGTCTCTATATTCAGTTATTTTTGGCATTGTAATAAAGTAACTAACCTTAGGCAGTTGTCAGTGGATTAAAATGTGTCAAAGAGAGTTATTGGCTAATTAAATTCTCTATTAGTGATGCTCTCCCCTTCACACTTTCATGCTGCGAAAAAGAACCATTGAAGGAGGAGTGATTATTTGTTAGATTGTGGGAATGGTTTTATTGTATAATGCCTTGAGGAGTTGGAGTCGAGTGAATGTGGTTTTGGGTCGGATGTGCCCAAGGATTGAGATTTGAGTTGCAGGCCTGAAGTGGCCTAAGATCCAGGGATATTGAAAGGTGTGGAAGACACAGAGATTGTGATTCTCTGACCGAAGAATTGAGGAGTTGTCGTGATACGTCATCAGCAGTTCCACCTAAGGCAGGGAACTTTGTGTGAATGGGATGTATGGGAACCGTCTAGTGGACCTTGTGTACAGGGGTTAACTATCAGGTGCTCGTTGAGGGTTACCATGTATGAATATTCTGGTTAAATTCTATCAATGTTTTAGAGTTGATTGTGTGAGTGAATGCATATGGAGAAATTGTGAAGCAGGGTGAGCCGCTGTGAGGAGTGAGGAGTGAGAGTGACGTTTGGTTGTGTCACACTGAGATAGTCTGGTTGGTATAACACCGCGCTGGGATTGGTTGGTAGTCATCGGAAAGTCTGTGGTTGAAAGGGATTGTTTTGTTGTAATCCAATGAACAATAATTGCATTTTGGAATCATGCTATGCTTTTGGGTGTTACAATATCTTTTCAGGGGTGATGAAGGAGTTGTTACTCAAGTGGGCGAAAAGGCGCTACCCAAGGGTACGCCATACAAAAAGACCAATTGATGGACAGAATGCTGATCAGTGTGGAGAAGTGTGGCTCACTGGTTAGAAGCGGCAGATCCTGAAGCAGAGGTCGGCCCGGGACCTGGGTTCAATTCCTGACGCGGCAGGGTCTTGGGTCAATGTCCGCGGACTCGATAATTCTCGCCGAGGTGCCTATGCTAACCATGGGCCCCACTCTGCAACTCTGGGCAATAGCTTGCTTAATCTCCACAACGGTCCTATCAGCGCCGGGGATGCCTGGCTTCACCTTGGGGGTGCCCAAGAGGGACCATCTCACAGGGAAAAGCCAGGACGGGTTCCCCAGCGGTATACAGCGCCAGGAAGCCCCGAGATGGGGTAACAGTGCGCTTTACATGTATACATTACAATGTCAAACATTCAACCCAGTACAGAGATCTTGGTCTAAATCCATCATTTTTTTCCCAATGCCATTCCAGTTTAAAACCAGCCATATGCTAATTAGTCTTTACCCTGTTCCCCATGGGAACAGTCCAACCTGAACAGCCATGACAGTTCCTCCCAGGCCCAGAAAGAAGCATTCTGGGACTGGTTTCAGGGCATCACCCCTCATCAGCCAGGCTAGTTTGACTCCAGTTACATGGAGAGCACGGGACGCACGTCTGGACATACCCGTCCCACTCGGGGTGACAAATCCAAAAAGATCAGTCGATGAATAGAATGCTGATCAATGTCATGAATCACCCCAGTACTGAGATCTGGGCCTAAATCACACATTTCTTTGCTCCCCATGCCATTCTAGTTTAAACGCAGCCATATGCAAATCAGTCTTGACTCTGTTCCCCATGGGAACAGTTCAGCTCGAACTGCCGGGTCAGGTCCTCCCTGGACTGGAAACAAGCATCCTGGGACCGGTTTTGGGGCACCACCCCACATCAGCCAGGCTAGCTTGACTCCAGTGGCATGGAGAGCATGGACCCGAAACCGGCCCCAGGATGCTTATTTCTGGTCCAGGGAAGACTTGGCTTAGCAGCTCAGGCTGGATAGTTCCCATGAGGAACCAGGTCAAGAATGATTTGCATATGACTGTGTCTGAACTGGGGTGGCGAAGTGAGCTAAAGAACTATGATGGATTCAACCCAGATCTGTGACTAGGGGGTAGTCTCGGAAAAGTTTCAGCGCTCCATCCATCATCTCCTTGAGTTTGCTTCTTTTGCCCTAAGTTGGCAGGGTAGGCCCAGATGGGATCAGTGACTAAATATCGAGGGACACAATATTGAGTGTCCAGAAAATCGAAGCAAAAATATTTAGGGACTTAATATTGAATACCTAACTACAAACAGGTAAGTACCAAAATATCGAGTACAAAATATTTTTATTAAAAATATAGGTAACAAAATATCGATTTCTTTAAATATATTAAAAGCAATCTAAAAGTAATTAAATAATAAACACAATTAAATAAAACATAGTTCAAATAATGTAAAAAACTTAAAATGTAAAAATAATAAATGTAATGTAAAAAGAAATATTTATTTTTTAATATATATATATTAACTTAATAATATGAAAAAATATTTCATATTCTTAATGATAACATATTTAAAACATTATTAAACATATAAGTACCTATTTATATAAATAAACACATGTAAATTTAAAAATGCATAATATACAATAATTTAAGTAATAATATTAATATTGTTTATGCTAATTAATATTTTACACTACATTAAATGGAACAATAATACAAATATTGCATTGCCTAGTGAATAAAAATAGTATTCACACTACAAGTGCAAAAGTAGAGAATATGTTGGATAGCGGGTTAGAACAAATTACTATTCCCATTCCAGTGAGTGAAACAGTAGGGAAAGTGTTGGATAGCGGCAGGATAAAAATTACTATTCTCACTCCAATGAGTGGAACAGTAGGGAAAGTGTTGGATAGCAGGAAAATAAAAATTACTATTCCCACTCCAGTGAGTGTAACAGTAGGGAAAGTGTTGAATAGCGGGAAGATAAAAATTACTATTCCCACTCCAGTGAGTGGAACAGTAGGGAAAGTGTTGGATAGCGGTATGGTAAAAATTACTATTCCCACTCCAGTGAGTGGAAAAGGCGGGAAAGTGTTGTATAGCAGGAGGGTAAAAATTCATTGTACCGCATCTCGGATGTTGTCACAGGGTGCCTGAGGGGTGTCAGCAAACACAGCATGTTGGGGTATCCAGAGTCACCTACATACAAAGAATCACACATTAGTTGAGTATTGTAAGGAGGTGAGAGACAACAATGCCAAACACACACAATAGTAAACAGTACACACCAACAAGCCAGGCACGCTGGTTTGGCATCTGTGACATCATCAACGGTATGCAATTCCTCCTCAAGATGTAGGCATTGTGCGCAGAACCAGGGAAACATACACACACATGTGTGATCACCATGTCCGCCAGACATACCACCAGAGCATTGCTTGAGTGGAAATGTTTCCTGTTGCGGTATGTCTGTTCATGTGCCCGTGGTGGTATCAGGGCCACATGTATGCCATCGATTGATCCAATCACGTTTGGCATCCTCCACTTTCTATAAAAGGCATCCTTAATGTCAGCAAGTTCACTGGGGTTAGGAAACTTGATGAAAGAGTCTAGGTAATTCAACATCCCCTCCAAGACATCACAAAGCAAACGGCTGAACATAGTTTGTGACATACCACCAGCACTAGCCACAGTGTGATGGAAGGTACCGGTGGCAAAGAAGTGGAGGGATGCCATCACCTCCACCTTTGGTGTCAGTGCTTTCGGGTATGTCTGGCCAGGTAGCAGGTGCGGTGCCAACTGCTCCGCCAACTCATCGATATGTCTCCTGGTGAAGCAGTACCGTCGGATGCTATTGCGTTCCGCCATGGTCTCAAGGTCAGGGAACGGTCTATGTACTGCTGGTGCTCTTCAGTACAGAGATGGGTAAAGAAATATTATACATTCAGCTACCCATGTGGCACTCACCTTGAGAAATAATCACATGATACATCATGGCAATACACAATTACCTGAGGTGTGTGATGTTGGTTATGGACACATATGTCACTTTCATGCCCATCATCTCACATATGAATGAGGCATGTGTACATGTGTTCCTTGGGGTGCAATGGCTGTGGCACAGTACTTATGGACTGCTGTCACGTTCAAAACACACAACACAGTGACAAGTGAGGACTGATGTTTCACATGCATCATAACTCCATATCAGGGAGATAGCCATGGTCCCTGTATTGCCACATGTGCACTGGAATGACATGTTGTATCATGTTGTATCATGGACTTCCCACTACCAATCATGAGTCCCACAGTTAGTGACCCCTGTGGTCCCTGCAGGCCATACATGGACGTGGCTGAGACACACAAGCATAGCATACATGTGGATGCACAAGGCACATGGTGGACCCTGTCTCACATTGGGCACATGGAACCACAAATATCAGAGACAAAACATGCACACAGACTATGGGGGTACATCATGATTGTGGCCATGGGTCTTGCTGTGACGTACTTGACATGCAACCCTATGTAAATGTACAGGAATTTATATAGCGCAAATCACCAAGCGGTTTCTAAGCGCTTGCTTAGGGAACCGGTCCTGGTATTCCCCTGTGAGATAACCCCGGCAGGGTATCCGCAAGGTGAAAGCCAGGCATCCCGCCGCGAGGGGCCGTTGTGGAGATTAAGCAAGCTATTGCCCAGAGTCACAGAGTGTGAACCCATGAATTGAGTAGGCACCGGAGCGAGAATTGTCGAGTCCATGGACATTTTTAGGACTCAAGACCCCGCCAAGCCGGGAATTGAACCCTGGTCCCGGGCTGACCTCTGCTTCCAGGTCTGCCTCCTCTAACCAGTGAGCCACACTTCTCCAGTGACACGTCGTGCTGTTCTGGTCCGAAACGTGCGCACGCAAACCCCATAGAATTGTATTGAGACGGATAAGTTTGGTTTTAAAAACACGCATTGTATAGTCAGTTTACCGAGCCATGCGCACTCATTGACAATGGGCTGCCATGGAGAAGGATGCAAATTCAAAAATCGTTCGAGTCGTGCACTGGAAATTCAGTTGGATGCGTACAACAATGTTGCAATCCTAGGGTGTCCTGACGGTGAGAGTTTTGAATGATGCAGAAGACGTGTCAGAGTCTTACATTTCCATGGATTGGACAGATTCATAGAATGCAATGATGTCTGGCCTATCAATAAGGGGCAATGTCACAGAATATGCCTCAGCAGCACTGATTTAAGGCTGGCAGGCCCCCAGGGAGCTCATTTGCCTGCACTACATGCTACAGGACCAAATTTCAGATTCCACTGCTACTGTCTATGCTTCCTCTGGTTCCTGCAATGGCACATACTCTGGAGAAGGCCCCAGCATTCACAGAGGAGGAGAACAAGGCCCTGCTGGATGGGGTCCTCCCACAGTACAGCAATCTGTATGGGGAACCAGGGGAGCAGGCGAGTGTGCAGTCCACTGCCTATCATTTTCAGCAAGTTGTCTGACTAAAAGTAATAGAACTGTGCACAGCAGTGGGAGGCATATGCACGGAGTACTTTCTGCAAGCAGTTTATGTGTGTACATGTGATGAACAGGTGTCCTGCTGCAGTATTGCAGTAGTACTAGCCTTAAATTCCTAGCCAATGCTACCATGTCAGACCTGCAGCACAAATGCACATTTATTTGGGTGCACTACCTGTGTCCCTCTTTTAGCTTTGTGATGACTACACATATTTTCTACTGTATGCAGCACAATTATGTGGCATGTGTGGTAATGTCCTCTTCACTTTGTCATCCTCACAGGTTAATGCCCACCAGAAGCAAGAAATCTGGCTGACCATCTCTCGGGCAGTGAGATCAGTGGGGTTCTACAAGCCCCGGATCCGCAACTGCCAGAAGAGGTGGCAGGATCTACGTGGCTGGACTCAGAGGATCGCAAGGGTCCAGCTGAAGCTGTCGCCTCCTCACTGTAGGGGCGGACACCGGACCCTGACCCCCCACATGCTCAGGATTCTGGTGGTGGTCTTCCCGGACATGGATGAGCAACTGAAGGCCAGACAGCAGCAAGGAGGGGGTAAGTCCATGCCTGATCTGTGAACATGTATGACATGCTATTTGCAGTCTTTTGGCCTGGTCATACTCCCACATTACGTTGGTCTTGGAGTCCAGGACTCATGTCCCTCAATTGAGTAAGTCACACTCCTCATCTGATCCACAGTTGTGGCCCCGACAGTCTGTGACTTTTTTTGTCTTGGGCACTGTGTCTCTTCAATCAGCTATGCTGAGGGTCCTGCACAGCATTTGTTACTGGGACTCTGATGTGTGCATCATGGGTGGATCTATTTTTTGCACTATGCCTGGTCTCTGACATGTATTCTGTGTGTGCCTTTCATATGTGTTCAAATTGCTGGTCTGGCTCACAACATGTGTGTGGAGTTCTTAAAACATACCCATGCAGCAGGTGAGTCCATGTAGTGTCCTCAGGAGTATGTATAGGAAGTATGTCACACTAGCCCAGACACTGCCCTGCTGTCCAGGCCAATACACTGTTTCAGGTTTACCTGGTCTGTCATGCCCGCTCCACGTCATTGGGAGAGTCTGTACTCACACTCAAGTGTATGTACCTACTGATTGTGCTTCCTGAAATGTGCCATCAGGTGTCTGACACAATATCATTGTGGTGTGGCTTCCTTTTTGTGACAACTGGTGTGTTGAGGATTTTAGTGTCAGCAGGACATCTGAGTTGTGACAATGGGGATGATACCTGTGCAACATATAGGGGTGTAGTCAGTTGAATGTGCACAATGCTGTATGCAACAGTGACTTTCACGCAGCTGTGTGTCATTAGCAGCAGACTGTGAGGTGCTCATGTTCAGGTAGTTGTGTTTGCAGTCACTCATATGTCAGACTTTAGTGATGTAGGTTCATCATAGTCCAAGAACAGTGTGTGGCAGGGGACAGACTGATGCGCTTGTCAGCTGCAGAGTTTGGTATGGGCATAAACTATGAATGTGACGCAGTGCAGACTGATGTTGTGCGGATGCATTGCCCCATGACATGTGACAGTGAAGACTGACTTACCATGCATGTCTGTGACAGGGCATTGACTTGAGAAGAGGGATCATGCATCGGAGGCAGAGGTGCTCCATGCACCCCATTGTGTCATTAACTTTCAGGAGGTAAGGAAATCATTGTGTGTTGTGCTGCTAGGAATCACAAGATTGTGAAAGGTGAGTCTGGGCATACATTCATCCAGACACCTCTACTGAGTGATTGGCATGTGATGTGATGTATGTTAATAGTAATGTATGTCTGCATTGTCATTTGCATGTCCAACAACTGTGTATGTGGTGCATGTGTGCACTTTGTGGTATTATCAGCCAGCATGCAACAGACATATGAGTACAGGAGGGATATGGGTGCCATGGTTGATGTTCACAGTACAAAATAGGGGTGGTCCGAGTGGCAATGTGACTCATGTACAATATTTAGTCTGTATCATATCAAACTCACCACAAAAGCATTTATCATAAATTAACTCACATTTGTCAAAAGGAATCAAAAGGAGAGAGATTTCTATGCATTTATTTCTGCATAGTCAGTGTTCGCGCAATATTAACATTTGCGTACATTAGTCAGCTTAGTTGTATCCAATATTTCAAAAAACACACAGAAGTACTTGAATGCAAATATTACATTATTACATTTCAGAGTGCTCTCAGTGGGAAGGGGAGGGAAAGTGTGAAGGTTGTGAGGGACCGGGTAAAGGTGGTGTGACTTTTTAAAAACATCACGTTGAAATCAAAACACGCCTTTACAATCAAAGGGTACAAGGTTTCAAAAAGTGCATCACACATAGGTAAAATTAATATATTTCTTTGTGTCCTATGGTGTGCTTGAGATGGCGTAGTCTACGTTTCGACCCCCGAAGTACGCTAAAGGGTAATTGTTGCCTCATGTTGGGGTCTTCATCAGGACAGTGAGAAAGGAGAGCTTACAAGAATAATGTGGAGGCTGTAGTTACCTTAAGCAGAGGGTGATTGAAGTAAATGAAAATAAAGAAGGAATTTACATACATCAAAAGACGGTTGAATCCTTTACCATCTTGGGGTGGGCCAGAGCTGGCTCCTAGATATTCTGTTTGAGACAAAATAATTTGAGACTGGGGCTCAGTAACTAGCTAGACCAAGCTGCTAGATGCAATATAATAGTGTTGAAAGGGGAACTTACTTGAAGACTGGTCCTTACTGAAGTCTATGACTCATATCCGGGATTTATCCTGGTGTTTTAAACGTTCGGCGCGCTGTGTGGAAAATATTTTAAAAAAACACCATTTAGATTTATCGCATGGGGAATGGTGTGTGCGCGTAGGTTAAGCAAGCCATTAAAGGGAAATGAGCTCGAGGGGCTCTTGATGTTGGAAGGTTACCTATTTAAAAAACGGGGGTGGATGTTTTGTATACCTCAAGGTTTACTACGCTGCCAGTAGATGGGCGCGTGCATTCTAACATCAATGGAATGCTCGCTGTGCCGAAATAATCAAGATTCAAAATAATGTGCACAATGTATAGAGCATTTCTAAACGAGGGGAAAGAGCGCCGTTGAATACTGATTGTCCAGAGTGCTCCAAATTAAAACCGCAAGTTTCATTAAAAGGCTAGATGGACTGCCAGTGACTGAGCTTAAGAGTTCAAACGCGCTGGGCTGGAAAACCCGGAATAGGAGATGTAATGCACGATGTCTTAAACGTGCACTACAGGGGAAGCGCCATTAGATGGTGGTGTCGATTAACCGAAGTGCTCGGGATATGCACTCACATGATTGAAACTTGTGCCGCATAACACTAGCATGCAGGGCTCAGATTGCTATTCAAATAAGGGGTACTTGGCAAATATCAAAGGAGGGGGCAGAGTTACTCACTGGAGCGCCGTGGCAGCCGTCAGTCCCCCGAGGACAAATCCCAACGCAAGTCCAATCATGAATCTATCCAACCACACACTCACACAGGAGGAGACAAGTATACTCTGTAAAGGACTATCATTCGTGCCTACTTCTCATCCTAACAGATTCAACATTCAAGCAGAACTGACCAGGTTCTTCAGAAAGCTGAGATTAAAAAACTTCTTCACCAACAAACCACCACCGGCCAAGACGGCCTTTACAAATCTACGACCCCCTTCTACCTTCATGCCCAATATGGCATCCGTCTCCCACAAAATATTAACTTATGAAAGTGTGGTATTAAGGGACGTTCTCAAAGCACTAAGAAAAAGGACCGCAGGAGAACGGGCAGCCTTGGAATCACTCAAAAACAACAAGTCGGTAGTGATCAAACCGGCTGATAAAGGTAGATCCATTGTTATGCTGAATACAGAAGACTACAAGACAGAGATCTATTCACAATTAATGGATGGCATCAGCTACAGACTGGTGACATGCGATCCCACACAGGAAATACAGAAGGAGATACGGACACTCATACAAAAAGCTCTAGAGATGGGATTCATCACAAACAAGGTGCTAGAATACCTCAATGTTGAGCAACCACGGATCTTTCCCCTCGTTTAGAAATGCCCCCGTTTTTTAAATAGGTAACCTTCCAACATCAAGAGCCCCTTGAGCTCATTTCCCTTTAATGGCTTGCTTAACCTACGCGCACACACCATTCCCCATGCGATAAATCTAAATGGTGGTTTTTTAAATATTTTCCACACAGCGCGCCGAACGTTTGAAACACCAGGATAAATCCCGGATATGAGTCATAGACTTCAGTAAGGACCAGTCTTCAAGTAAGTTCCCCTTTCAACACTATTATATTGCAAATAGCAGCTTGGTCTAGCTAGTTACTGAGCCCCAGTCTCAAATTATTTTGTCTCAAACAGAATATCTAGGAGCCAGCTCTGGCCCACCCCAAGATGGTAAAGGATTCAACCGTCTTTTGATGTATGTAAATTCCTTCTTTATTTCCATTTACTTCACTCACCCTCTGCTTAGGGTAACTACAGCCTCCACATTATTCTTGTAGGCTCTCCCTTCTCACTGTCCTGATGAAGACCCCAACATGAGGCAACAATTACCCTTCTAGCGTACTTCGGGGGTCGAAACGTAGACTACGCCATCTCAAGCACACCATAGGACACAAAGAAATATATTAATTTTGCCTATGTGTGATGCACTTTTTGGAACCTTGTGCACTTTGATTGTAAAGGCGTGTTTTGATTTCAACGTGATGTTTTTAAAAAGTCACACCACCTTTACCCGGTCCCTCACAACCTTCACACTTTCCCTCCCCTTCCCACTGAGAGCACTCTGAAATGTAATGATTTAATAATTGCATTCAAGTACTTCTGTGTGTTTTTTGAAATATTGGATACAACTAAGCTGACTAATGTACGCAAATGTTAATATTGCGCGAACACTGACTATGCTGAAATAAATGCATAGAAATCTCTCTCCTTTTGATTCCTTTTGACAAATGTGAGTTAATTTATGATAAATGCTTTTGTGGTGAGTTTGATATGATACAGACTAAATATTGTACATGAGTCACATTGCAACTCGGACCACCCCTATTTTGTACTGTTATATGGACCCAGGTCCTCGAGTTCTAAGGGCCTACCCCTTTTATTACTCCCACATGGTTGATGTTCAGACTGGCTATTTCCCTATGTACACCTGTGTGGGCATTTTGAGCAAATATCAGCAAAGGATGCCAGTGCATGCCCTGTAATGTGCTGTATTGACAGAGGTGTGTGCAGTCAGTGCAGGCAACTAATGTGGTCCTTATTTTCCTACTTACATGCAGATACATCCACTGGCACAGGAGACAGCGCCACGGAACTAGAGGAGCGACAGAGCCAGCCTGGGACACTGACTGAGGAGTCGGAGGGATCCAGTGGCATGGAGGGTGAGGAGAGCCACACGAGGAGTCCTCAGCACCATCCACCTCAGCTGAGGACCACAGCAGCTCGGAGGATGACTCCCTTGTGGGGGCAGGTGTCAGCAGCCAGCAAAGCACAGATAGTGAGGCTGTTCCCGCCACCACCACCACCAGCCTCCACTCGGCTCCCATCCCAGAGGTCCGTGGCAGCTCCCGTTTTAGGGTGCATGTCTCCTTCCTGCCTGACACTGCACCCCCTGCCCCTGTGTCCCCTGCTGCCCTGAGTGTGGTGTCTGTGGACCTGCTTAAACAGATCCATGTAGGGCAGACATCAATGCTGAGTGTTCTCCATAACACACAAGATGATGGATGGAATGTTGCACAATCCCAAAACATTTACCCCCCGTCACAGATCTGGGTTTAATCCATCGTTATTTTGCTCACCAAGCCACCCCAGTTCAGACATGGCCATATGCAATTCAGATTTGGCCCTGTGCCTCATGGGAATAGTCCAGCCCGAACTGCCAAGCCATGTCTTCCCTGGACCGGAATCAAGCATCCTAGGACTGGTTTCTGGCTATCAGCGGTATTCAGCCAGGATACCTTGACTCCTCAGGCGTAGTGAGCACGGGACCCACGTCTGGGTATACCCTTCCCACATAGGGTGAACAGCAAAACACACAAGATGATGGACGGAATGTTGCACAATGGGAAAACATTCACCCCCAGTCACAGATCTGGGTTTAATCCATCGTTATTTTGCTCACCAAGCCACCCTAGTTCAGACATGGCCATATGCGAATCAGTCATGGCCCTGTGCCTCATGGGAACAGTCCAGCCCGAACTGCCAAGCCATGTCTTCCCTGGACCAGAATCAAGCATCCTAGGACCGGTTTCTGGCAATCAGCCGTCTTCAGCCAGGATAGCTTGACTCCTGTGGCGTAGTGAGCACAGGACCCACGTCTGGGCATACCCTTCACACATAGGGTGAACAGCAAAACACACAAAATGATGGACGGAATGTTGCACAATGGCAAAACATTCACCCCCAGTCACAGATCTGGGTTTAATCCATTGTTATTTTTCTCACCGAGCCACCCCAGTTCAGACAGTGTCCTTCATGCACACACCAGTCTGTTGACACAAGTGGTGTCATTCATGGAGGGCATCTTATCGGGCATGTCTGCTCTACAGAGGACCAATCAGTCCATGGCCTCCTCCCTGACAGCAGCAGTATCCATCCTCCTACAGTCCCTCATCCCTCCGGCCTCTGCCTAATCATCTACTCCTAGCACCCTACCTGTCCCTAGCACACACCACACTTGATTACGGGAATGCGCTATATGCCGGGATGCAGGCGCAGTATCTGACCAAACTCCAACGCCTACAGAATTCAGCAGCTAGGCTGATTCTGAATATCCCGAAGTCGGAACACATGTCGCATCATCTGGAATCACTTAACTGGCTCCCTCTGGCAAAACGAATCATTTTCAAATCCTTTTGCCTGACTTATAAAGCACTCCAGGGCTCGGGCCCCAGGTTTTTGCGAACCCATCTAAAGCCATATGTACCCTCAAGAGAGTTGAGGTCCAGCCAAGCGAAATTGATACAGGTCCCTAGATTCAAACAGGCTAGATGGGCGGCAGGAGTTTGCTACTGCATGCAGCCAAGGATTGGAATCGACTCCCACTGGACAGCAAGAATAGTTCCTCCTTACTGGCTTTTAGGAAAGCAGTGAAAACCTGGCTATTTAAGTCTCGTTAAAATTTGAACACACCAACAGCACATTTTATCAGGTTCGTTCTTCTGCAGCGCTAAGATGCCCAAGGGCAAAAGTGAGCTTTACAAAACTACAAATCAAATCAAAATCAAATCAGCACGGTCACCCAAACAAACAGACACAGACAGCACACAATCACCCAAACAGAAGTCCAAATGTGCATGCAAGCAAAGCCAGGGGACTAATGCCACACACACAGGGGATCGGTCGCAAACACATACGCAGGCATCCACAACCACTCCGCAGTCCTCAGATCCCTCTGCTTCCAAGAGCCTATCCCTTGCCTCACCTGCAACCCCATCTCCTAAGAAGCTCTTCCTGTGTGACCTAGGCCTCTTCCCCTCAGATCCAGCAGATCCAGACAGAGAAGATTGCCCCTCACACCCAGACACCCTCCCTCAGGCGGAGACAGACTGAGGCCCCCAACCGCAAGTCACCCCGTACCTGGAAGAGCAAGACCCCACCCCCACCCCCAGCTCCACTAGACAGTCTCCTTCCTCCATCCCCCAGGTCAGCACACCACAGGTTCCCCCGCCACTCCCTGTCCCCGGTTCCCCAACCCACAGATACATCATCCCCAAAATGCTCAGGGCCTCCCCAACTACCACATGCTCTTCCACTGACACTACCACCAGTCTGTCTGTTACTGTAACTACTGGGGTAACCGTGCCCCCCCCCCCAGCTGTTCTACCAACCTCACCTGCACCCCTTTCCACTCCCATGGGGTTAGGCACTGCAGTGGAGTCCACAACTACCCAGTCTGACATGGGCACTGCAGTGGGGACCATGTCCACTACACCTGACCTGCCCACTGCAGTGGTTCCAGCACCCACCCCATTAGAGTTGTGCCCCATAGGTGTGACAGCACGAACCATGTCAGACACCTCCATTGCAGATGCCACTGACTCTCCTGCACCCACCACCCCTTCACAGCCTCCTTCTGATGAGCCCTGATCCTGTCTTTGCGGTGCCTGGCCTTCCCCATGTATGCCCCTCAGAGTGGATTTACCCAGTCCTTGGCAGTGCAGGCAAGCAACGGGTGACAGGTGTCACTCACACCCTCATTGGACTTTGTTTTTTGAGAGGACATTGGACTACATTTCATTTGGGATTTTCCCTTTCAGCTTGCAATTTGCTGAATAAAGCCTGTTTTGTTACCCTTGTGCATTTGATTTAGCTGTACATATTGTTGATGCTGTATACCTTGACCTCGCTGTGATGATGCAGGATTTACAAATATCTGTTACTGAGGTGTTGATGTGGTGTACTCCATGTGGACCATGAGATATGTTTCCTGTTCAGGTTGGTATCCATGTCATCCTTTGCAGCTGATTGGGTGTGTCAGAATTAAGTTAGCAAGGGGATATTAACATTTCAATGGCATGGCCACATCGGTGGCTTGCACCCATACACATATAATGTGCTTCACATTGTACAATTTGACACTTTCCCTGACTGTTGTCCTATCTCCATTGTACATGCAGGTGTGGGCATCATTGGTGTAAAGTCAACTGTGTCCTCTGTGCAACTTGCTAGACATATGTATTGTCTATGTGCAGGACACTTAAGTGGCTGTACCATACCCAGGCGTATGTCACCAGTGCCTACATTGGGTGATAAATGATGGTTGACATGTCCAGGAATCATACATACTGTTTGGTATGTGCTGCTATTTCCATGATGCAAAATAATGATAGATTAAACCCAGATCTGTGACTGGGGTGAATGTTTTGCCATTGTGCAACATTCCGTCCATCATCTTGTGTCTTTTGCTGTTCACGTAATGTGGGAAGGGTATGCCCAGGCTTGGGTCCCGTGCTCACTAAGCCACTGGAGTCAAGCTATCCTGGCTGAAGACGACTGATAGCCAGAAACCGATCCTAAGATGCTTGATTCCGGTCCTGGGAAGACATGGCTTGGAAGTTCGGGCTGGACGGTTCCCTTGAGGCACAGGGTCAAGACTGATTTGCATATGGCCATGTCTGAACTGGGGTGGCTTGGTGAGAAAAATAATGATGGATTAAACCCAGATCTGTGACTGGGGCTGAATGTTTTGCCATTGTGCAACATTTCGTCCATCATCTTGTGTCTTTTGCTGTTCACCCTATGTGGGAAGGGTATGCCCAGAAGTGGGTCCCGTGCTCACTAAGCCATTGGAGTCAAGCTATCCTGGCTGAAGACGGCTGATAGCCAGAAACCGGTCCTAGGATGCTTGATTCCGGTCCTGGGAAGACATGGCTTGGCAGTTCGGGCGGGACTGTTCCCATGAGGCACAGGGTCAAGACTGATTTGCATATGGCCATGTCTGAACTGGGGTGGCATGGTGAGCAAAATAATGATGGATTAAACCCAGATAAGTGACTGGGGGGAATGTTTTGCCATTGTGCAACATTCCGTCCATCATCTTGTGTCTTTTGCTGTTCACCCTATGTGGGAAGTGTATGCCCAGACGTGGGTCCCGTGCTCACTAAGCCACTGGAGTCAAGCTATCCTGGCTGAAGACAGCTGATAGCCAGAAACCGGTCCTAGGATGCTTGATTCCGGTCCTGGGAAGACATGGCTTGGCAGTTCGGGCTGGACTGTTCCCATGAGGCACAGGGTCAAGACTGATTTGCATAGGGCCATGTCTGAACTGGGGTGGCTTGGTGAGCAAAATAATGATGGATTAAACCCAGATCTGTGACTGGGGGTGAATGTTTTGCCATTGTGCAACATTCCGTCCATCATCTTGTGTCTTTTGCTGTTCACCCTATGTGGGAAGGGTATGCCCAGACGTGGGTCCTGTGCTCACTAAGCCACTGGAGTCAAGCTATCCTGGCTGAAGACGCTGATAGCCAGAAACCGGTCCTAGGATGCTTGATTCCGGTCCTGAGAAGTCATGGCTTTGCAGTTCGGGCTGGACTGTTCCCATGAGGCACAGGGTCAAGACTGATTTGCATATGGCCATGTCTGAACTAGGGTGGCTTGGTGAGCAAAATAATGATGGATTAAGCCCAGATCTGTGACTGGGGGTGAATGTTTTGCCATTGTGCAACATTCCGTCCATCATCTTGTGTCTTTTGCTGTTCACCCTATGTGGGAAGGGTATGCCCAGACGTGGGTCCCGTGCTCACTAAGCCACTGGAGTCAAGCTATCCTGGCTGAAGATGGCTGATAGCCAGAAACCTGTCCTAGGATGCTTGATTCCGGTCCTGGGAAGACATGGCTTGGCAGTTCGGGCTGGACTGTTCCCATGAGGCACAGGGTCAAGACTGATTTGCATATGGCCATGTCTGAACTGGGGTGGCTTGGTGAGCAAAATAATGATGGATTAAACCCAGATCTGTGACTGGGGGTGAATGTTTTGCCATTGTGCAACATTCTGTCCATTATCATGTGTCTTTTGCTATTTCCATGATGCCACTTACCTTGAGGTCACTGTGATGATGGGGGATTTTCACCCTTTGCCACAATGCTCAAATTTAGCTGCAGTTTTATGTCCACACATTTTTCATTGGATATGCACACTGATGGGGGTTGAGAGAGCGCAAAAATGTGTTAGAAATTGTAGGGGTGCACCATATTCACAAGTAATCCGCACCCGCATATATAGAGGCTTATAATCATGTTTAAGTGTGATATGAAGCTATGAACTCATGTACCAGGATATACATAGCTCTAATATAAAGCTGTTTTGAAATACTAATGTCATGTTAATTTAGAAATAGGTTTGTAGCATAATAATAATTCAGTTAAAGGATGCTTTAATAGGCATTGATGTATAGATGCATGTTTAGTAATTCATTATTGTATTCATGTAACGACATAGAAGTGTTTAGTTGGAAAATGTATTCTTTCCTTTGCTATAATGATGTAGGCCTAACGAGTAGAATTGTTTGCCAATGTTAGGCGTTGACATCTCGAACGTGCAGAGGCCCAGGTGGGGATAGCGGACTGTGTAGGCCGAGCTAGGAATGTTTCTGTTAACATTAAATCATAGAACTGCCTTTTTCCTAGAAGGAATTAATTGCAAGTAGCATGTGGCTGCGAATCGATTTATGTGCGTTCCTTTGCAGGTGCAAGGTTAACCAAAGATAGTAGAGAAGGGCCCATTGTGTATGAGATTTAGGATGGTAGTTACAGACCCGGAGGAGTGACTGTGGAATTTTAGGGAAGCAACTTCAAGAGAAGACGACTGTGGGACCCAAGGCCGTTTTCCAACAAACAAGGAGGAAGACATCATGATGAAGACCCTTTGAAAACTAATACTTTGAGAGGGGCGTCCCTTGGGGCGTGTCATCCGAATTGTGGGTTTCGTATTAGGGACAGCACCCCGGGAGGAGAGCAGAGTAGAAGCGCACGAGGGCGAAGAAAGATGCTGGGTAGGCAGAGAGCTACTATGCGAGATGAGCTCAATAGGCTAAGTCCGAACTAAGTGAGTGAACTTCTTTGGAAGTCACCACGGCTGACACCTTTGTTAGGAGAGGACCTGGTTGTAGGGATGTCATTTAGTATAGAGTAGGGACAGACTTATCCTGATGTATTTTTTCTTTTCTTCCATGCCTACCAAGACCCAAATCATAGCAATTCTTGCAAGCCTGGTGGTCTTGGAAATTATATTAGTGTTATTTCTCAGTCATTTGAGACTTTTCCGTAGGATTATGTTTGTATTAGTACCTGTATATTTGCTGAACCTTTTACTGAGGTGTTTATATACACAACTGCTTTTGGCTTTATAATAAATCTTCAACTTTGACCTTTTGTTAGTGGTTCTTTGGGGAAGGAGATGGAAGTGGAAGAGAGTGACTTATTGAAGAAGATTATACAAAGTACAGAATTCCTTCTCCTGGATTTAGTAAATCTTAATTGAGGTACATCCCTAAGAGGACGTTCTCATTGAGAAACAAGGGATTTGCAGTGTTATACGGGTTACCAAATTTACACCTGAAACAATCTGTCAGACCCACACGTACCATAAAAACCTCATGTACAAGGACAAAATTTTATGTAAAATATCATTCATTTATTTTGTAAAAGTTAAAAATTCATAATAACATGAGATACGTTATCTGAACCAACAAGCAATACATTTCAAATTTTTGCAAAAATATACACTCAAATGTTAAAAAAGTTGTGAGATTAAAAATGCTATAATAGCACTGTCTACATCAACATATTAAAAACATCTCATTTATTGGTCAAACAATGGTAAAGGAACAAACTGTCGACGCGGCGTTTCGGTGCCCTTTGTTTTATTCTTGCACCTTCTTCAGGACTCGTTCCCTGTATTTGTCACATCCAGGAAATTTTATTTCCTGGATCTGATGTCTGAGCCTGTTTCTATCCGCTCTTTACACTGTTTCTTTGTTTATGCTCATATGGTGGTTAATTTCCGGTTTTCACTCTATTTTTATGGAAGGGACCCACTTCAATCCGGTCCACTTTCCATATCACTTTGCGTGGTGGGAAGAACGCCTCTGGGAGCTACCTTTTCTTTTCCTTATGTCTTTCTAGCTCACTGGTTAGATAAAGAGTTACTTTCTGTTTCGTTCACTCTCTTATTTGTCCAGATCTTTAGATTATGCAGTGTCTCAGTTGGAGCTTTTTTTAAATTTTTAGCTGTCAACTTTGGTATAGGTAGCTGAACTGCGTGGCGCCTTCCCCTTCTCCGTTTTTTTTCAACTGTTCAACATTAAACATTGAGCAGTTAGTGGAGGATTTATCCCAGTTTTCATTCACTTTTATCACCTATGGGTAGGGTGGCAGTATGGGTGGGCAACATGCCCCTATGGGTTTGGTTGCATCAGTGATAGGCAACATGCCCCTATGGGTGGGGTGGCAGTATGGGTAGGAAACATGACACATATGGGTTGGGTGGCATCAGTGATAGTAAACATGACCCATATGGGTGGGGTAGCATCAGTGATAGGCATCAAGCCCCTATGGGTGGGTGGCATCAGTGAAAGGCAACATGCCCCTATGGGTGGAGTGGCATTATGGGTAGGAAACATGACACATACAGGTGGGGTGGCATCAGTGATAGGCAACATGCCCCTATGGGTGGGGTGGCATCAGTGATAGGCAACATGCTCCTACGGGTGGGTGGCATCAGTGAAAGGCAACATGACACATATGGGTGGGGTGGCATCAGTGATTGGCAACATGCCCCTATGGGTGGGGTGGCAGTATGGGTGGGCAACATGCCCGTATGGGTGGATGGCAATAGTGGTGCCCATGGGTTCACTAAGGAGGCTTGGTACTGGTGGACAGGGTCTGGACCCATGGGTGTGTGTGACATTTGGCGGGTACGTGTTGTTTGTTTGTATGGTGGCTGTCCGACTTACCGTCAGTGCTGTCCGCTTCTATTCCTGATACGGTCATAAAGGTAAAGGACTGGTATGACCTGCGTGATTGGAATCATGCTCTGTCTGAATCCGTTGCTAGGTGCTCTGTTTTGAATCAGTGGATTGGGTTACTGGCGCGATTCAGAGTTGATATGCAGCTCTTACGGGTGCTGTGACGTGCTGTACGTGGCGACCCGTCCGGAAAGTAGGACATACGAATCGTATTTGAATGGCCGGAAGTAGCAGTGTTTATGGTGCAGTGCGGCTCGAATTGTGTGTTTCTGGGTCAGGTTTGGACAGAAATTGTGGATGGAGTCGGAGCGTGCGTGTCGGTCGGGAATTAGGCACTTTTCCGCATCGTACTTCCTCGCCCGGACGGTTTTGCACCTGGTGCGGTTCGGCTGTAAGGTAAGGCTACTAACACGTCTCGGAAGGCTGACCGACCCAGATGGGAATTGACCCCTAAGTTGGCAGAGTATGCCCACATGGTTGTTCCTTGCTCACTTTGCCACTGGATTCAAGCTAGCCTGGCTGATGAGGGTTGTCACCTCAAAACCAGTCCTAAGATGCTTGTTTCCGGTCCAGGGAAGACATGGCTTGGCAGTTCCGGCTGGACTGCTCCCATGAAGAGCAGGATCAAGAATGATTTGTGTGCTGCTGGGACTGAACAGATGTGTTGAAGTGAGCTGAAGAACGATAATGGATTCAACCCATATCTGTGACTAGGGGTGAGTGTCTGAAAAGTTTCAGTGCTCTGTCTATCATCTCTTTGTGTTTGCTTTGTTTACACTAAGTTGGCAGGGTATGCCCAGACGGTTGTCCCTTGCTGACTTTGCCACTGGATTCAAGCTAGCCTGGCTGATGAGGGGTGTTTCCCCAAACCTGTCCCAATATGCTTGTTCTCGGTCCAGGGAAGAACTGGCTTGGCAGTTCGGGCTGGACTGTTCCCATAAGGAACAGGGTCAATACTGATTTGCATATTGCTGTGTCTGAACTGCAGTGGTGAAGTAAGCTAAAGATCAATAATGGATTCAACCCGGATCTGTGACTGGGGGTGAGTGTCTGAAAAGTTTCAGCACTATGTCCATCATCTCATTGTGTTTGCTTTACCCAAGGTTACTTCAGCACTCTATATGGCGACAAAAGTTGGGCTCCACACTATAATTTGGCTCAAAAATTGGCAGAAAATCCCTGAAAAGGAGGGTGAATTGTCGTTTCCAAATTTTGGCAAATTCATGCTAGAGGTGTTGAATCCAATCATAGGAATGATGTTTGCAATGTGACCTTTGTCAATATTCACATTGTTTGAAGTGTTAGAGCATGGGTACATGCAGCCCATGCTAAACAAAGAGAGAAATATCAAGGAAGGATGAAGAAAACTCTGAAGGTGTATCAGAATGCACAGTGCAATGCCAGGATTAAGAGATGGAGAGTGTATACCATTGAGTGAGAGAGGTTGTACCCAGTGCTGGTAGGAGATGGAGGATTACATGTTAGAAACAGAAGGACTAATAGGAGAGACAGTAGTGACAATGAAGAACCTGTCCAAAAGAGATCTGTCTTTAAGATATGCTGTCTTGCCTTTAAAGCATTCAAAGGAGAGGGACCAGCATACCTCCATAATAAACTTTTATAAACAAGTTCATGAACAAAATTTAAGATCTAATGATCTAGTTCTCCTGAAGATTCCACGGATTAGGCTAACCCCTACAGGCGGCAGAGCCTTTTCCTATATTGCGCCTAAATTTTGGAATTCCTTACCAATTGCTTTGTGGCAATCTAGTACCTACTTGACCTTCAGGAAACAATTAAAAACATTTCTATTTTAACTAGGTCATGATATAACACGCTCTGTTCTTGTCTGCCGGATTTCTATTGGTACAGCGCTGAGATGCCCCTGGGTGAGTCATGCGCTATAGAAGAAGTCAATAACATAACATAACATAACATAACAAGACAGCTTGTTGGATGGGTTGTTAGCCAAGTGCCCTCCATCTTACCGTCCACAAACAGTTGAAGGGGAACAAAGAACTGAAAGCACAGAGAATATGAGTTGTATATCAGGCCTAGTGACTCCTGATACAGTGGTCGTGGGAATGATATCGGTAGGAGTAGGAGGGACTGGAGTGTCCGTCTCGAAAGGTATGGAACAGAATGGTATTAATGCTGCTTCACAGTAGCCAGAAGCTCCTACAGTAACTGTTACCATTGGTCCTGTCGATCCTGCTAATGACCCAGACCCAGTAGGAAGGCTTGGTCAGAGACAATCCATACATGCCGAAGGGATCAAAGGGGGAAACTTGGGAGCACAAATGGGAATTGTCATCCTTTAGTGTCAATGGAATGCAGTACCCCTTTAGAGACTACTGCCGATCTTTCCTAAGTACAGATTGGCTCCAGTACCGTATGGCCTATACCCATGGTAAGCACCAGTTCAGATCTGCAAATGTGGGAAATGCCTGTGAAAGGACTAAGTGGCATTGCTTAAGAAGCAAGCACAAGTCAGGAAGACTCTGAGAATCAGCACATTTTAGACCTTGCAGACTTAGAGTCATGGTTGTGGGACCATATTAATAGCAAGGGGAACGAGAACGGTAAGTCGAGTCATGGTACCATCAAGGCTGCAATGAAGGTGAAGCTAGTAGATGTGGTGGGGATGAAGGCTGAGTTAGAGGACATCATCAGTGGAAGTCTACCTTTAGACAGAATAGAGACATATGAGCCAGATGTTGTTAATGGCTAAGGATGTTACCAGGAGTACAAGACACACACATGAAAAGTTGTCGGAGTTGGCTCATAGGTATGGGATAGATTTATCCCAAACTAAGGCATTGCAGGGAATTCACCGGCTTACTTACAGTGAACCAGAGTTAGAAGAAAAGAGAGTCACTGGATTAAGGACATACATTCGGGAGTTGGTAATAGGATAAGTGCTTAGAGCATGCTGGATAAGTGGGAGGAGAGGTGGTCAACGAGGAAGAGTGTAAGAAAGGTGACAGGAGAGACACCACCTTCAGGAGGGGTAACACAGGAGGTAGAAGCATATCCATTACAGGAGGTGGCTCATGGAGGATGCATGCATGTACCCTGGAGTCTGCATGACCTCGCTGCATTCATGAATAATTTTCTAAAGTTTAGAGAGAAACCTGCTGAGTGGTACAACTAAGTCAATCTCTTTGTTAAGATCTTAATGGTATTGTGGATCTATGGTGTTTCCTAGTGATCTATGGCTTGCTTGTAAGATAGCTGTTGAGTGGCCTACTGCTGAATCAGAGAGGGACTCAGTAACTCATGGTCATTCACTGGTGGTTATGAAGAAGCATGATCAGGTGATCACATGGTTGCAGTCCAAAATAGCCCCACAGGACATCGATTGGGTCAAGATAGATCAAATGACCCAGGAACCTAAAGAGTCGGTACATGCTTATTACGAAAGGTCATTACAAGCCTTCAAACAGTACAGTGGGTTAGATATACTCAAACCCAAAGACATGGGTCAATTTGTGTCTAAATTTGTAACTGGACTGAGACCGGAGATCAGTCTCATGATCCAACATCACTCAATTTGTTTGCAAAACATATCCGTAGATGCAATCCTATGGCATGCTGTGTATTGCAGTGATGAGGTGGAGTCTAAACATAGGAGGATAAAGGAGAAACTGATATTAGTTCCAATGTGTAATGCCCAGAAAGGAGAGCAGGTGCAGGCAATGATGGGAACTGCAGGTTGTTGTTAGGGGAATTCTACAAGAGGAGTGCAAGCACAATCATTCATAGGGTCCACGGGACAGGAGAGAGGGAGAGGCATCACTATAGATCTGAAGACAGGGATAGATATTATGTCCCTGAAAAGGACAACTGCCTGTCATAAGATTGGGCATTGGAAGTGTGAGTGTCACTTTAATCCTGCTAACCAAGAGCAAGGAGGAGAAGGTGTGCAGGTGGCAGATGAGGTGAATCAATTACAGACAGTGACAAGCCCAAGATCATTTAATGCATGGGGAATCAGAATCCATTAGAACAAGTGCCTCAACCTCCAAGAATTTCACAGGTCAGTCGAACATGCCACCAGATGTCATTACTTAAGTCCTGGATGGATTTGATCCAGACCTGTCCTTATGATGGTTCCTGAGAGGGGAGTAAGACTGTACACTTGGCACAGTCTTAGATGTAAACCGGAATAGACCATGAGTAGAAGCAGACGTAGATCGTCAACCCATTACATTCTTGATTGATTCTGGTGCTACCCGCTCTACTGTGAGATCTGAAGTAGCCCCATACCTGACCCCTTCGGGAAAATCGATCCAAGTTGTAGGAGTCTAAGAGAATGGCGCACCCTTTGACAGAAGTGGTGCCTGTGAAAATCAGAATCTTTTAGGATCACCATCAGTTTGTGGTGTTTGATTTGAGCCCCACCTGTTTGCTAGGGTGTGACCTGTTGTGCATTATTATTATACCATCTACTGGACACCAAAGGGAATTGAATTGCAGACAAAATGATGACATTGCTTTCAAACTGGCTAACTAGAACCTTTGTACTGCTGTGTTTCCTTTACTGAAAGTGGGGGACATGCCACTGGATCTCAGAGACACTGTCTCTCCAGTGGTGTAGGACTTCTCAGGGAAAGAGATCGGACTGAATCGAGAAGTCGAGCCGGTCCACATACAGGTCAAGCCCAATGTTGAGTTTCTAAGAACGCCTAAAGTACAATCTGACACCAGAATCAGTGGCAGGAATTACACCAGTAATTGAATCCATGATTGTGCAGGGCATCCTAAAGGAGATCATGGGAAGTCTGTGCAATTCTCCTATCATGAGGTTGCAGAAGCTGAGTGGGAAATATTGTATTGTCCAGGATCTTAGGAAAATCAATAGCATAGTGATTCCCTACTGTCCTGTTGTACTGAATCCATCTGTAATCCTATTTCAGATTCCTTGCAAAGCTGAAAGGGTTCACTGTGATCGACCTCTGACAGGCCTTCTTCTCCATTCTATTGCACAAGTAAATCCAATTTTTATTTGCTTTCCGTTTGGAGAATTGTTTCTAACATGGTGTTGTACCTCTCAAGTGTACACTGAAAGTCCAGCCATATTCAAACAGATCTTGAAAAAGTACCTTGAAAGTCTAATTCTTCCTCGAAACTAAGTGTTGGGCCAATACATTGATGACCTTCTCATTGCGTCCAAGACGCGACATGCTAGCAGAGATGATTCCATTGCCCTACTGAACCATCTGGCTGACAATGGGCATGCGGTGTCTCTGAGTAAGCTTCAGTACTGTTGAATGAAGTACAGTGCTTGGGCCATCAAATCAAAAAATCATTAACAAACTACAGGGGCTGTCCAACAACCCTGAACCAGGGACAGACGATTATTGCACCTAACAAAAGGTTCAGGTAGAGAAGTCAAATAGATAATCTAACTTCATGGATACAGTCAAAACAAGAAAGCAAAAAGGGAAAAAGAAGAAGCCTATATATTCATAAACAATTTCAAAAACAGTTATAATTTATTACATATATTAAAAGTTCAAAAGGAACGATTGCGCTCAAGACAAAAATGTTGGTGAATAAAGGACAAACAACTCACAGACCAAACATGTGGCTAACAAACAAACATTACATATGCAAAAAAACAACAAAATTATGGCCAAAAAAGAGCGTTGACGGTGTTTCAACCACTGGGCTTCTGTGCGGTCATCATCAGGACTTGAAATTGCTTGAGCGTTACATTGCTGTACAACAAGAATATTAAAAATAGTGAGTAATCACATTAAAGAAGTAGGCTTATTCAGAGGAAAAGACTGGAGAAAAGAACACCCAGTGGCAAGACGTAGAAAGAGTTGGGAAAAGGGAGATAGAGCTACCACAACGCCTATCGGGATTCCATCAACCAGCAAAACACTGTGTAAAAATCACCTTTATAAAAGAAGACTGGCCAATCACTAAATTTAATGGCTGTCGCAGTAATTCAACCTCTGTATTAGGGACAAAAACTGACAACCAATCATACTACGCCAATTACATGAGGCGAAAATACAATGACAATGGTGGGGATTTACCACTAAAGAAATGAAATTAACTTACTAAGGAAGGCCAATTTTTTGAAAGAGGCACGGAATATCCAAAATTTGGTACACTCAATGGATGGCGTTCAAAACACACTCACGAGCACGCCCAGTCAATCGGCTGCAAAACAGAGGAAAAACAAAATAGGTAATCATTCTCCCACCAAAAATCGGGAAAGCGATTCAATCCAAAAATGTATAGTTCAAAATACTAATATACAATAGCTGATCATACCCCACAGGGGAGTGGATCAGGCTCCAGCAATAATACAGCGAAAAAAGCAGAGTCATGTCCCGCTGAAGCCTTAACACACTAATCACCGCGATGGCCACTGAGCTACAAACCACATATCGGGAGTTGTTTCAGTTGTCAACCCAGTGTTTAAAAATTGAATAGGGCTATGGGAATAGACCATTCAGAAGACTATGTTGGAGTCATATCAGCCCAAGTAACAAAGGGAATGCCCAGAGTCAGTGGACAAAGCCTGCACACGTGCATACAACTTTTGATCAGTGTAGCACGGGCGGTTCGATCGAAAAGGGGATTGTCATAGAGCACTTCCTCTTATCAAAAGAGGATCGTGCACAATTCAAAAGACGAGTAAAAGAAAGCTTACCGGAGTCCAGGTACAGCAGTCAACTCGGGACCGGAGGTTGCCTCGGCGAGGTGCTAACCGACAAGTCGGAAAGAGAAACTAGAAATAGAGAAAGCACATCAGCGACGTGCCTAGCATGCATGAGCTCCATGTTGGAAAGGGAAAATTACACACATCCGTAACGGCAATCTTGTAAAGCGAGGCCAAGTCCTAAGCTATCAACAATTAGAATGGAACGCCGATCAATCACAGCTAAAGTATATGTGTGCGAGAGTATAAAGAAGCAATGAATTTTACCGATAACAGGGTCACAAATACAATCACCGCCATTGGGTTGTAAACCACAGCAAGGATATATTGGACGCCTAAACCAAGGGTTCAATAGTCAGTGGAGGCAAATACTTGTGCCAATATCAAAGTCAAACATTTCCCTATCGCTAAAAAGAAATGTCGGAAAAAGATAAGTACAGTGATAAAAGTGTTTTCCTTTGAACAGGTCTAGGTACAGAAGGTCACTACAAGGTCATAGTTCGACAAAATGTACATCATACAGATCTAGGTACAAAGGAGCACTACAAATACATAGTTCAACAGAATATACATCATACAGAAACAGTTATTATATGTATTATATACACAGAGCAAAGCATAATATCAAACAATTTACATCCAGTTTGTTATTACATTGTGATATCATTATGCCCAGTACATGGAATTGCAATGTGTATCATCCAAAACAAGTTGCACCACTGGTTGTGACAAGATGTCAATGTCACAGTGTGCAATCAGAAAATGAACAGCTGGTTACTTTGGAGCATCCAAAATACAATGTTGAAATCCAATCTAACAGAAACAGAATATCATACTTTAGACTCAGATTGTTATAACAGAGTGACACTCCTCCATAGAATTAAGACCAAGATTGATACTATTACAGCGAAGCATCCAGCGACATACAGTCTTATTCAAAATATTGGCAATACTACCACCTCGTTCAGGGATTTGTGCTGCTTTAACAACTTGCCAGCGATATCTCCGGGGGCATGTTTAAGCTGTAAATAGGGTGCCACCAGGGGAGCATTTTCTGTTTGGCAACGTATTCTGCTTTTATGTTGCCCAAGTCGTGTCTTGATCTTTTGGGTCGTTTGACCAATATAAATCTGATCACAGGGACACCATATTGTGTATATAATGTTAGACGTGTTGCAATTTATAGTGCCGTGCATAAACTGTTTCGTGTTCATACTGGACACACACATGAGGCAGCCACCACACTTGTAGTGTCCCACAATTTTGTTTAAACCCCACATCGATGTTAAGTTCGGACTTTCAGACTGATGCAAAGCTGCTCGGACCAAATGGTCATGAAGATTTTTGCCACGTTTGAAAGAAAACAGAGGCAACTCTTGCGTAATCCCTGTAGCCACAACAAACGGCCAGTGTTTCTTGATGATCCCAGAAATTTGGTTACTACGTCTACCAAATGTAGTCACACATGGTATGCGGGTCATTGGTTTCCTAGTTTTGGGAATCAGCAGTAGATCACAGTGATTATACCATGCTTGTTTCATAGAGCGCTTGATCAGTTTGCGTGGATAACCACGTTGCTGTAATTTTTTGGATAGGATCTCTGCCTCACGAAAGTAGTCATCTTTAAAAAAGCAATTTCTACGAATACGTAGAAATTGTCCGAAGGGAAGCCCATCCCTCAGCCCTCTCGGATGATTTCTAGAATACTCTAAAAGAGTATTGCGGGCAGTGGGTTTAGTAAACAATCTAGTGGACAGCTTCACTTTGTGTGGAAAAATGGTCTCCAAAAAGTCCACATGACTATTACTTGAATTGGAAGTGAATTTGAGATCATGAGAACATGAATTAAGCCAAATCAAAAACCTGTCTAAAGAGTCCTCAGTCCCAGTCCAAATGAAAAAAATATCATCAATTTAGCGTTGCCAATGGCGAACGCTTTCAAAAAAAGGATTATTATTATAGTCAAAAATAAAACGTTTTTTAAAATCGTCAACAAACAGAATGGCAAATTTGGGGGCATAAGAAGCCCCCATTGAAGTGGTCTTGGTCTGTAAATAATATTGTCCGTCAAACTCAAATTAGTTCCTGGTCAATGATATTGTCAAATGGTCAATAATAAAGTCAGTCGGTACGGGCATTGGAGCAACCCGTGTGTCCAGGACCCTACTGATCACCTCAATCCCTTCCAATTGAGGGATGTGGGTGTATAAGGACTCAATGTCCATACACACCAACAACTCAGTCTCAGGGCAGAATTGCATTACTTCTAGTTGGGAGATAATGTCGCCATTATCGCGCACATAGCTGCGGGTAGCACAAGCAAACTCCTTAATGAATACATCAATTTACTGACATAATGGCTCCAGGACCGACCCACATCCAGAGACAATGGGTCAGCCTGGAGGATTTAAAACACTCTTATGCACTTTCGGGAGTGTATACAGTACTGGTGTGCGCGGTGATTTGGCATTAAGAAATACAAATTCTTTCTGAGTTAGAAAGCCGACGGTTCTGGCTGCTGTAGTGACTGTAGCAATTATCTGTTGAATATCAGACAAGGGACTGGTTTTCAAAGGTAGTCAGTGATTGATGTTATTCAGTTGGCACTTTATTTCAGTCTTATAATCACTCTTTGACTGCACCACTATCCCACCGCCCTTGTCGGCAGGCTTAATTATAACATCCTGATTGAGTTTCAATTTAGCTAGTGCCTGTCTTTCAACTAAAGAGATGTTATATGGGATGTATTCAAAGTTTTTGTTCAAAGCCAAAACCTCATTCAAAACCATGGATTCAAAGGCCAGCAGTTCGATAGGAACTTGATTCATTGGGGGATTATAGACCGAAGGAGGCCTCAATCCAGAGAAGCTCTCAACTGTCTCGGTGTTTTTATCCAGAAAAAAAGCTTTAATGCGTAATTTCCTAAAAAATTGCAGAAGTTCCAACTGGATATCAAACAGACAAGTTTTCTCAGTAGGTACAACGCTTAAACCCTTAGATAGAAGTGAGACCTCAGCAGAAGACAGCAAATGTTCAGAAAGATTGAAAATCGGAATAACATTTGCCGCAGGGCAGTCTTGTTCTATTACTGAGGGGGTCCCCACTGGTAAAACTTCCTGCGGGTCTGTCTCTCCCCTGATTTAAAATTCCACTGTTGTATTTGTGGGTTGGGTTGTGGTGCTTGGGTTTTGATTCTGCCTCTCCCCCTCTCTCGCTGTTCTAAAAAAGGGGTTGGTGGAGGATAGTTTGGGTTAGAGGTGCCAGAACTGGAACTAGTCCCTGGGTCACCCTCATCACCAAAGCTAGCTGATGAATCCGAAAAATTTTACTCTGATGTTTCTTTTGAAACGTCCCCAAGTAGGATAATTTCCTGAATATTGTTGTCTAGGCTGGAAAAAATTCATCTTGTACATAAGGATAATGGCGACATTATCTCCCAACTAGAAGTAATGCAATTCTGCCCTGAGACTGAGTTGTTGGTGTGTATGGACCTTGAGTCCTTATACACCAACATCCCTCAATTGGAAGGGATTGAGATGATCCGTAGGGTCCTGGACACACGGGTTGCTGCAATGCCCATACCGACTGACTTTATTATTGACATTTTGATGATATCATTGACCAGGAACTATTTTGAGTTTGACGGACAATATTATTTACAGACCAAGGGCACTTCAATGGGGGCTTCCTATGCCCCCAATTTTGACATTCGGTTTGTTGACGATTTTCAAAAACGTTTTATTTTTGACTGTAATAATAATCCTTTTTTTGATAGCGTTCACCATTGGCGATGCTATATTGATAATATTTTTTTCATTTGGACTGGGACTGAGGACTCTTTAGACAGGTTTTTGATTTGGCTTAATTCATGTTCTCATGATCTCAAATTCACTTCCAATTCAAGTAATAGTCATGTGGACTTTTTGGATCTGACCATTTTTCCACACGAAGGGAAGCTGTCCACTAGATTGTTTACTAAACCCACTGCCCGCAATACTCTTTTAGAGTATTCTAGTAATCATCCGAGAGGGCTGAGGGACGGGTTTCCCATCGGACAATTGCTACGTATTCGTAGAAATTGATTTTTTAAAGATGACTACTTTCTTGAGGCAGAGACCCTATCCAAAAAATTACAGCAACGTGGTTATCCACGCAAACTGATCAAGCGCTCTATGAAACGAGCATGGTATAATCACTGTGATCTACTGCTGATTCCCAAAACTAGGAAACCAATGACCCGCATTCCATGTGTGATTACATTTGGTACTCGTAGTAACCAAATTTCTGGGATCATCAAGAAACACTGGCCGTTAGTTGTGGCTACAGGGATTACGCAAGAGTTGCCGCTGTTTTCTTTCAAATGTGGCAAAAATCTTCGTGACCATTTGGTCCGAGCAGCTTTGCCTCGGTCTGAAAGTCCGAGCTTAACATCGATGTGGGGTTTAAACAAAATTGTGGGACACTACAAGTGTGGCGGCTGCCTCATGTGTGTGTCCAGTATGAACACGAAACAGTTTGTGCACGGCAACATTAAACATGACTTACGCAATTTTTCAAATTGCAACACGTCTAACGTTATATACGCAATTTGGTGTCCCTGTGATCTGATTTATTTCGGTCAGATGACCCAAAAGATCAAGACACGACTTGAGCAACATAAAAGCAGAAAACGTTGCCAAACAGAAAATGCTCCCCTGGTGGCACACTATTCACAGCTTAATCATGCCCCCGGAGATATGCGCTGGCAAGTGCTGAGGTAGTACAAATCCCTGAACGAGGTGATAGTATTGCCAATATTTTGAATAAGACTGAATGTCGCTGGATGCTTCGCTGTAATAGTATCAATCTTGGTCTTAATTCTATGGAGGAGTGTCACTCTGTTATAACAATCTGAGTTTTAAGTATGATATTCTGTTTCTGTTAGATTAGATTTCAACATTGTATTTTGGATGCTCCAAAGTAACCAGCTGTTCATTTTCTGATTGCACACTGTGACATTGACATCTTGTCACAACCAATGGTGCAACTTGTTTTGTATGATGCACATTGCAATTCCATGTACTGGGCATAATGATATCACAATGTAATAACAAACTGGATGTAAATTGTTTGATATTATGCTTTGCTCTGTGTATATGATCCATATAATAACTGTTTCTGTATGATGTATATTCTGTTGAACTATGTATTTTTAGTGCTCCTTTGTACCTAGATCTGTATGATGTACATTTTGTCGAACTATGAACTTGTAGTGACCTTCTGTACCTAGACCTGTCAAAGGAAAACACTTTTATCACTGTACTTATCTTTTTCTGACATTTCGTTTTAGCGATGGGGAACTGTTTGACTTTGATATCGGCATAAGTATTTGCCTCCACTGACTATTGAACCCTTAGTTTAGGCGTCCAATATATCCTTGCTGTGGTTTACAACCCAATGGCAGTGATTGTATTTGTGACCCTGTTATCGGTAAAATGTGTTGCTTCTTTATACTCTCGCACACATATACTTTAGCTGTGATTGATTGGCGTTCCATTCTAATTGTAGATAGCTTAGGACTTGGCATCGCTTTACAAGCTTGCCGTTACGGATGTGTGTAATTTTCCCTTTCCAACATGGCGTTCATGCACGCTAGGCATGTCGCTGATGTGCTTTCTCTATTTCTAGTTTCTCTTTCCGACTTGACAGTTAACACCTCGCCGAGGCAACCTCCGGTTCCGAGTTGACTGCTGTACCTGGACTCCGGTAAGCTTTCTTTTACTGGTCTTTCGAATTGTGCACGATCCTCTTTTGATAAGGGGAAGTGCTCTATGACAATCCCCTTTTCGATCGAACCGCCCGTGCTACACTGATCAAAAGTTGTATGCACGCGTGCAGGCTTTGTCCACTGACTCTGGGCATTCCCTTTGTTACTTTTTTTTTTTTGCAGAGTTTTATATAGCGCGAACTAGACCCGAATCGAATCAGGTATCGGAGCGCTTTACACATCACCAGTTACGTTACATGAGGACACACATTCATTTTAGGCACAGGGAGATTAAGTGATTTGCCCAGAATCACAGGAGTTTTTTGGTGTCGTTACCAAGACTCGAACCCAGATCCCCAGGTCCGAGGTTGAGCGCCCTAGCCATTAGGCTGATATGACTGCAACATAGTCTTCTGAATTGTCTATTCCCTTAGCCCTATTCAATTTTTACACGCTGGGTTGACAACTGAAATAACTCCCGATATGTGGTTTGTAGCTCAGTGGCCATATCGGTGATTAGTGAGTTAACGCTTCGGCGGGACATGACTCTGCTTTTTTCACTGTATTATTGCTGGAACCTGATCCACTCCCCTGTGGTGTATGGTCGGCTATTGTATATTAGTATTTTGAACTATTAATTTTTTGATTGAATCGCTTTCCCGAATTTTGGCGGGAGAATGATTATCTATTTTGTTTTTCCTCTGTTTTGCAGCCGAATGACAGGGCGTGCTCGTGGGTGTATTTTGAACACCATCCACTGAGTGTACCAAATTTTGGACATTCCGTGCCTCTTTCGAAAAATTGGCTTTCCTTAGTAAGTTAATTTCATTTCTTTAGTGGTAATTCCCCACCATTGTCATTGTATTTTCGCCTCATGTAATTGGCGTAGTATGATTGATTGTCATTTTTCTCCCTAATACAGAGGTTGAATTACTGCGACAGCCATTAAATTTAGTGATTGGCCAGTCTTCCTTTATAAAGGTGATTTTTACACAGTGTTTTGCTGGTTGATGGAATTACGATAGGTGTTGTGGTAGCTCTATCTCCCTTTTCCCAACACTTTCTACGTCTTGCCACTGGGTGTTCTTTCTCCAGTCTTTTCCTCTGAAGAAGCCTACTTCTTTAATGTTATTACTCAATATTTTTAATATGCTTGTTGTACAGCAATGTAACACTCAAGGAATTTGAAGTCCTGATGATGACCGTACAGTAACCTAGCGGTTGAAACGCCGTCAACGCTCTTTTGTGGCCATAATTTTTGAAGGACACATTATTTTGTTTTTGTTGTTCTCTTGCATATCCAACAACAAAATAAGAGAGGTCTAAACTGGTCAAGCTCACGGCTGCCAGAGACGTGGAGCAAAAAAGATAAGCAAAATGTTTGATGATCACAGTCACTCTAGTTGAGTGGGATCACAGTCACTCTATTTGAGTAGGAAAGCCCTCACACACCGACCTAGTCAGTGTCATGCTTCATCATCGGGCCCCACCGAAGAGACCGAGTGTCTCTTCGGTGTGCTGCGACGCCAGAAAGACTGCGGAGCTGGTTGTGTGGGGAGAAAGTGTTGTGAAGGTTCTCAAATTAAAAGTGACTAATAGGGTATCAAAAAAACTTTAATAAGTGATCCCTAAGACACGAGTAAGTGGTAATATGTGTCTGAATTTAAAAGCCAAGGTTATTAGGATCTAATTTAAATTCAGCTAAATACCACAAATTAGTTAAAATCAGTCAACATGTTTCTGCCTTTGTGGTATGTATTCACCATGGCATTCTTCAGGACTATAACCCCGGCGGTATGGACACTCTAATAGTCCACCCTAACCTGGGGACGTGAAAGTGAAAAGGAAAGGTGAAAAAAGTGCTTAAAAAATGGGAGAGCAATTTGCTCAATCCAAAAAACCCCAAAAATCGGGGTGTATCAGCACCTGTAAGGAAAGATAAACAGACAAACATATAGAGACATACATACAATTAGTATATGCCAGCGTAGACTTATCGTAGTGCTCCTAAGATGGTGGCAAACCTGTGTGTGCACACAATAGAAACTAATTTTAGCACCATCCAAGTAGCCCTTAGGGGATGATTATATTGGCTAAGAGGTGAAGTGCTAGAGGTGGTTTAAAAACTACTATTGTAGTGAAAGGGATAAAACGCGGTGTGAATTCTCCATGAGAAGGGATCAATATGACCAAATGGTCGGTGACCCCCACAAGATGGTAAAAGATGGAGAACATCTCACTTTAAAATAGGGCGCTACTTGCACCATGGGTCTCGGGAGGGGGGTTGGAGCGCGATTGGCACATCCTAAGAGAAAAAGTACAGAGTCGAAATGTCAGCATAACCCATACAGCACACAGGCACTTAGCTTTGTTAGTTGTGGTGATCGTTCGGCCCGATGATGAAGCATGACACTGACTAGGTCGGTGTGTGAGGGCTTTCCTACTCAAATAGAGTGACTGTGATCCCACTCAACTAGAGTGACTGTGATCATCAAACATTTTGCTTATCTTTTTTGCTCCACGTCTCTGGCAGCCGTGAGCTTGACCAGTTTAGACCTCTCTTATTTTGTTGTTGGATATATAACCGGGGATTAAGAGAGTGTCTTTTGAATCTCCCTACCTCTCTCTTTGTTGTTACATATTATAGCAGCGCACAGCTGTGAGAGCTTTCTTTTATTGTGAGCAAGACAACAAGAGCCTCTTTTGTTGCTTGGTCTTTTAACTAACATCTCACTATGGCGAACCTGGGTTTGACATACTCCGAGGCAGAAATCGAGGAGTTGATGTCAGATGCCGCAGTCTTTGCGGACCCTCACATATCACAGGCGATAGCAAACACCGCTGAATGGGACAGTTTGTCAGAAAGAAAGAAAGAGCACATCCGCACTGTCCTTCATGGCACAATCATGAAGGGTTATCTAACAACCAACACAGCACCGAAAGGACTTCTGGTGACCAATGCCCCTCGCATCTTTCTGAATGATGCTGCCTTCAGGAAGGACTGGGCCGCAATCGCATGGCACTGCACACGCGATTGGATGGTCCTGATAATTAAAACAGCCTTAAGACTCTCGGAATCCATCATGGTAGAAATCAGGGAAACCGAGACTCACTTTAAAGCCACTATCACCGGCTATAAAAAACGATTAGATGAACTTAACAAGGAGATGAGCGAATACAAGGATAACCTAATGCAATCAAAGGTGACAAAACTCCAAAAAGACCAAAAGAAATTTGATATGGAGAAAGTATATCCTTACTCTGCAGCCTCATTCACCCCTCCAGCACGGAATGCCAGCAACCCAGACTACTCAGATGATGATTCATCGAATAGTAGTGGGTCTAGTAACAACTCCTTCAAACAAAACAAGAGAAGGGGTAATCGTGGTAACAGAACAAACAGAGGTGGACATGGAAATCAAAGCAATCACCAACATTGGTACCCCCCACAAATGGGGATGGGTACAAATCCATATGCTTTTCATCAACCACCTTTTCCCTTTATGGGCTGGAACCCAGGCTATATCCCCCCGGCCAACTACCAACAACAGTACAGGCAGCCTTTTTTAGAGAGCGGCCGGAGAGGCAGAGGCAAAAGGAGAGGGAACACCAGAGTAACCTGGCAGGAAGAAGACCCAGTAGCGAACCACACCCGGAGCAACCAGCAGCCGGGTCCGAGCGGAGTCTGAGTCTAGTGACGAACCTATCTACTAGAGTCCTCACTCCTGTGGAGTTGAAAGTTTTGGAGAAAGGGCTGGGTTTTGTCCCCACAGCCAAACCCGATAAATTTAAAATGCACTGCGAATTAGCAGGGTTCTTTCGCAAGTTGAAATTGAAGGCTTTCTTTGATGGCAAAATAGACCCACTAGAATCATTGAGGAAAGGTGACACAGGTCTAAGACCTAACTCCACCTTCATTCCACCCTCACACACAATACCGGCAGCCATCACGGCTTTTGAGCAAGCGGTATTTAAGGACTTAGAACATTGCGAGAACCCGAAAACATTCGGGAATTTCAGTACCGCTGAATTTGATGCATTACACCAACTACAAAACGACACCTCCATAACAATTAAACCCGCGGACAAGGGTGGAGGCATCGTCATCCAAAACACAAGCACGTATGAGACCACTTGCAAGGATCTACTCAGTGACGTCAGAAATTATACGCCACTGGCAGTGGATCCAACCCCAGATCTTGCCAAAAGAATTAGCTCTATGGTGAAACAAGCAGAGGACCATGACCAGATCTCCAAGAATGAAGCCGCATTTTTGATGAATACAAGTAGCGTAATACCCTACTTCTACACTCTGCCAAAAATGCATAAAAACAAACTCCCCCCACCTGGACGCCCAATCGTCTCAGGCATAGGGTCACTTCTGGAACCACTTTCACAATTTTGTGATTATTTTCTAAAACCTTTAGTCCAGTCCACACCGACTTACCTGAAGGATACCAAGAGCCTGCTACGATTGCTGACAGAAATAAACTTTCCTGAAAATTCTATTACCCTTGTTACACTAGATGTGGAAAGCCTCTATACTAGTATTCCGCAGGATGACACAATCGAGGTCCTTAAAAAAGCCCTTGATTCGACCGACTGGGAATTCCGGACCCCAAAGAAATTCATCATCGACTGTGCCACCCTAGCACTAAAAGAAAACTTTTTTTCATTTAAAAACAAACTGTACCTACAATGCTCTGGGACATCCATGGGCAGTACCTTCGCGCCGAGCGTGGCGGGGCTGTATGTGGCAGATTTTGAAGCCAAACATATCCTACCACCAACCGCCAATTTTTCTTCGTCAATGCTTTTGTGGAAACGCTACATTGACGATATCCTACTCATTTGGAATGGTAGTGATAATGACCTGCAAGGTTTTCTCTCTTGGATCAATACCCTAGACCCGAACTTGAGATTTACCAACACCACAAGCAAAAAAGAAATCGTATTCCTAGATGTGGTTATCTCAATCAGCGGTACGACACTGGCTACAAAGACCCACAACAAACCTACTGCTAAAAATAATCTACTGCAATTTAACAGCTTTCACCCGCGCCCGTTGAAAGAAAATTTACCTTACGGGCAATTTCTCAGGCTGCGGAGGAACTGCAGCACAACCACAGACTTTAAACTCCAATCAGCTGATTTGACCGAAAAACTGAAATACAGAGGCTATCCAAACTCCACACTAAACAAGGGCTTTAAAAGAGCTAGAAATCAGCCAAGGGAAGCTCTTCTTGAAGAAAGAACTAACAACTCAGATCAGATCCCACTTACCTGTGTCACGACATTCAGCAGCCTCTCTAACACCATGAAAAAGAGTATAAATAAACATTGGAGCATTATCAAAACCTTCAAAAAGGACTGGGAAAAACCACTTTTTTCCTTTAAAAAGGGACGCAGCCTTAAAGATACGCTGGTCCACACTCGCCCGAAAGAGGATCCACCAAATACTACACCATCAGTAACAACATCGTGGGGACTCCCAAAAATCACCGGGCACTACCCCTGCTCGGATTGTAGTGTGTGTCATCTAACACAACCCACAAAAACCTTGACATTGGAAGAGGGAAAAGTATGGACGCAACGGGCCCATACGAACTGCAACTCATGCAATGTGGTCTATTTGATCACATGTTCTTGCAACCTTCGGTATGTCGGCATGACTACCAGAAAAGTGAAACAAAGGATATGCGAACACCGAAGTAATATAAGGTGCAAGAAACTAACCACTAAGCTGAGCCGCCATTTCCTTGAAAAGAATCATACCACCAATGACATGACATGGACTGTCATTGAAGCAATTGATGGTACAAGGAATGTACAAAATAGACTGTTCGAAAAGGAACAGCGGTGGGTTTATCGTCTGGGGACAAATGTAAATGGGCTCAACGACGATATCCCTTGGAATTCAGTCCTGACATGAACTCTTTTGCTCCACCTGGCTGTCCAATTTTACACAAAACTGATCTGCTCAGAAACTTTTTAAATAGTTCATTCAAAATCTGAGTGCTTTTGTATCTAAGTCCACAGTTCAATTCCAGTGCTTAAAACCATAACTCTCTCTCTTTCTTAGCCAATTATGTGCTCCCACAGTGTCCCCCACCAATTTTTTGGTAAATGCATTGGTTTAATAAATCCAATGAATTCTAAAGTTACTGACTATCAACTAAACACTTGCTATTCGAAACTGTCGAATCCCACGCTCCCTGCTCCAAAAGACATGGCTTCCCTGGTTGCCATGTCAACTTTGAGCATGCTCACACACCCCCCTAGGCCTGCGCAAGGATAGGCTCCCTGCTCCAAGCCTCGATTCGATCAGTAACACGCCTTCCGTCCAAGGGGCGTGTGCGCTTCAAGCCTCACTCTCGCAAAGACACGCCCATCGCGAGAGCAGCGAGGCACGCCCAAACCCGGAATCGAGCGCGTAAACAAAGCGCTCTTATACCCATTCACCGGCCCCGCTCTCCATCGTCGGGGTCCGGTCTAGAGGGTTGCAGTAGGTTTGCAAGCGGGCTGCGAGCGCTGAGGGCGTGAGTTTACATCTACAGCGGAACGATCACCACAACTAACAAAGCTAAGTGCCTGTGTGCTGTATGGGTTATGCTGACATTTCGACTCTGTACTTTTTCTCTTAGGATGTGCCAATCGCGCTCCAACCCCCCTCCCGAGACCCATGGTGCAAGTAGCGCCCTATTTTAAAGTGAGATGTTCTCCATCTTTTACCATCTTGTGGGGGTCACCGACCATTTGGTCATATTGATCCCTTCTCATGGAGAATTCACACCGCGTTTTATCCCTTTCACTACAATAGTAGTTTTTAAACCACCTCTAGCACTTCACCTCTTAGCCAATATAATCATCCCCTAAGGGCTACTTGGATGGTGCTAAAATTAGTTTCTATTGTGTGCACACACAGGTTTGCCACCATCTTAGGAGCACTACGATAAGTCTACGCTGGCATATACTAATTGTATGTATGTCTCTATATGTTTGTCTGTTTATCTTTCCTTACAGGTGCTGATACACCCCGAATTTTGGGGTTTTTTGGATTGAGCAAATTGCTCTCCCATTTTTTAAGCACTTTTTTCACCTTTCCTTTTCACTTTCACGTCCCCAGGTTAGGGTGGACTATTAGAGTGTCCATACCGCCGGGGTTATAGTCCTGAAGAATGCCATGGTGAATACATACCACAAAGGCAGAAACATGTTGACTGATTTTAACTAATTTGTGGTATTTAGCTGAATTTAAATTAGATCCTAATAACCTTGGCTTTTAAATTCAGACACATATTACCACTTACTCGTGTCTTAGGGATCACTTATTAAAGTTTTTTTGATACCCTATTAGTCACTTTTAATTTGAGAACCTTCACAACACTTTCTCCCCACACAACCAGCTCCGCAGTCTTTCTGGCGTCGCAGCACACCGAAGAGACACTCGGTCTCTTCGGTGGGGCCCGATGATGAAGCATGACACTGACTAGGTCGGTGTGTGAGGGCTTTCCTACTCAAATAGAGTGACTGTGATCCCACTCAACTAGAGTGACTGTGATCATCAAACATTTTGCTTATCTTTTTTGCTCCACGTCTCTGGCAGCCGTGAGCTTGACCAGTTTAGACCTCTCTTATTTTGTTGTTGGATATATAACCGGGGATTAAGAGAGTGTCTTTTGAATCTCCCTACCTCTCTCTTTGTTGTTACATATTATAGCAGCGCACAGCTGTGAGAGCTTTCTTTTATTGTGAGCAAGACAACAAGAGCCTCTTTTGTTGCTTGGTCTTTTAACTAACATCTCACTATGGCGAACCTGGGTTTGACATACTCCGAGGCAGAAATCGAGGAGTTGATGTCAGATGCCGCAGTCTTTGCGGACCCTCACATATCACAGGCGATAGCAAACACCGCTGAATGGGACAGTTTGTCAGAAAGAAAGAAAGAGCACATCCGCACTGTCCTTCATGGCACAATCATGAAGGGTTATCTAACAACCAACACAGCACCGAAAGGACTTCTGGTGACCAATGCCCCTCGCATCTTTCTGAATGATGCTGCCTTCAGGAAGGACTGGGCCGCAATCGCATGGCACTGCACACGCGATTGGATGGTCCTGATAATTAAAACAGCCTTAAGACTCTCGGAATCCATCATGGTAGAAATCAGGGAAACCGAGACTCACTTTAAAGCCACTATCACCGGCTATAAAAAACGATTAGATGAACTTAACAAGGAGATGAGCGAATACAAGGATAACCTAATGCAATCAAAGGTGACAAAACTCCAAAAAGACCAAAAGAAATTTGATATGGAGAAAGTATATCCTTACTCTGCAGCCTCATTCACCCCTCCAGCACGGAATGCCAGCAACCCAGACTACTCAGATGATGATTCATCGAATAGTAGTGGGTCTAGTAACAACTCCTTCAAACAAAACAAGAGAAGGGGTAATCGTGGTAACAGAACAAACAGAGGTGGACATGGAAATCAAAGCAATCACCAACATTGGTACCCCCCACAAATGGGGATGGGTACAAATCCATATGCTTTTCATCAACCACCTTTTCCCTTTATGGGCTGGAACCCAGGCTATATCCCCCCGGCCAACTACCAACAACAGTACAGGCAGCCTTTTTTAGAGAGCGGCCGGAGAGGCAGAGGCAAAAGGAGAGGGAACACCAGAGTAACCTGGCAGGAAGAAGACCCAGTAGCGAACCACACCCGGAGCAACCAGCAGCCGGGTCCGAGCGGAGTCTGAGTCTAGTGACGAACCTATCTACTAGAGTCCTCACTCCTGTGGAGTTGAAAGTTTTGGAGAAAGGGCTGGGTTTTGTCCCCACAGCCAAACCCGATAAATTTAAAATGCACTGCGAATTAGCAGGGTTCTTTCGCAAGTTGAAATTGAAGGCTTTCTTTGATGGCAAAATAGACCCACTAGAATCATTGAGGAAAGGTGACACAGGTCTAAGACCTAACTCCACCTTCATTCCACCCTCACACACAATACCGGCAGCCATCACGGCTTTTGAGCAAGCGGTATTTAAGGACTTAGAACATTGCGAGAACCCGAAAACATTCGGGAATTTCAGTACCGCTGAATTTGATGCATTACACCAACTACAAAACGACACCTCCATAACAATTAAACCCGCGGACAAGGGTGGAGGCATCGTCATCCAAAACACAAGCACGTATGAGACCACTTGCAAGGATCTACTCAGTGACGTCAGAAATTATACGCCACTGGCAGTGGATCCAACCCCAGATCTTGCCAAAAGAATTAGCTCTATGGTGAAACAAGCAGAGGACCATGACCAGATCTCCAAGAATGAAGCCGCATTTTTGATGAATACAAGTAGCGTAATACCCTACTTCTACACTCTGCCAAAAATGCATAAAAACAAACTCCCCCCACCTGGACGCCCAATCGTCTCAGGCATAGGGTCACTTCTGGAACCACTTTCACAATTTTGTGATTATTTTCTAAAACCTTTAGTCCAGTCCACACCGACTTACCTGAAGGATACCAAGAGCCTGCTACGATTGCTGACAGAAATAAACTTTCCTGAAAATTCTATTACCCTTGTTACACTAGATGTGGAAAGCCTCTATACTAGTATTCCGCAGGATGACACAATCGAGGTCCTTAAAAAAGCCCTTGATTCGACCGACTGGGAATTCCGGACCCCAAAGAAATTCATCATCGACTGTGCCACCCTAGCACTAAAAGAAAACTTTTTTTCATTTAAAAACAAACTGTACCTACAATGCTCTGGGACATCCATGGGCAGTACCTTCGCGCCGAGCGTGGCGGGGCTGTATGTGGCAGATTTTGAAGCCAAACATATCCTACCACCAACCGCCAATTTTTCTTCGTCAATGCTTTTGTGGAAACGCTACATTGACGATATCCTACTCATTTGGAATGGTAGTGATAATGACCTGCAAGGTTTTCTCTCTTGGATCAATACCCTAGACCCGAACTTGAGATTTACCAACACCACAAGCAAAAAAGAAATCGTATTCCTAGATGTGGTTATCTCAATCAGCGGTACGACACTGGCTACAAAGACCCACAACAAACCTACTGCTAAAAATAATCTACTGCAATTTAACAGCTTTCACCCGCGCCCGTTGAAAGAAAATTTACCTTACGGGCAATTTCTCAGGCTGCGGAGGAACTGCAGCACAACCACAGACTTTAAACTCCAATCAGCTGATTTGACCGAAAAACTGAAATACAGAGGCTATCCAAACTCCACACTAAACAAGGGCTTTAAAAGAGCTAGAAATCAGCCAAGGGAAGCTCTTCTTGAAGAAAGAACTAACAACTCAGATCAGATCCCACTTACCTGTGTCACGACATTCAGCAGCCTCTCTAACACCATGAAAAAGAGTATAAATAAACATTGGAGCATTATCAAAACCTTCAAAAAGGACTGGGAAAAACCACTTTTTTCCTTTAAAAAGGGACGCAGCCTTAAAGATACGCTGGTCCACACTCGCCCGAAAGAGGATCCACCAAATACTACACCATCAGTAACAACATCGTGGGGACTCCCAAAAATCACCGGGCACTACCCCTGCTCGGATTGTAGTGTGTGTCATCTAACACAACCCACAAAAACCTTGACATTGGAAGAGGGAAAAGTATGGACGCAACGGGCCCATACGAACTGCAACTCATGCAATGTGGTCTATTTGATCACATGTTCTTGCAACCTTCGGTATGTCGGCATGACTACCAGAAAAGTGAAACAAAGGATATGCGAACACCGAAGTAATATAAGGTGCAAGAAACTAACCACTAAGCTGAGCCGCCATTTCCTTGAAAAGAATCATACCACCAATGACATGACATGGACTGTCATTGAAGCAATTGATGGTACAAGGAATGTACAAAATAGACTGTTCGAAAAGGAACAGCGGTGGGTTTATCGTCTGGGGACAAATGTAAATGGGCTCAACGACGATATCCCTTGGAATTCAGTCCTGACATGAACTCTTTTGCTCCACCTGGCTGTCCAATTTTACACAAAACTGATCTGCTCAGAAACTTTTTAAATAGTTCATTCAAAATCTGAGTGCTTTTGTATCTAAGTCCACAGTTCAATTCCAGTGCTTAAAACCATAACTCTCTCTCTTTCTTAGCCAATTATGTGCTCCCACAGTGTCCCCCACCAATTTTTTGGTAAATGCATTGGTTTAATAAATCCAATGAATTCTAAAGTTACTGACTATCAACTAAACACTTGCTATTCGAAACTGTCGAATCCCACGCTCCCTGCTCCAAAAGACATGGCTTCCCTGGTTGCCATGTCAACTTTGAGCATGCTCACACACCCCCCTAGGCCTGCGCAAGGATAGGCTCCCTGCTCCAAGCCTCGATTCGATCAGTAACACGCCTTCCGTCCAAGGGGCGTGTGCGCTTCAAGCCTCACTCTCGCAAAGACACGCCCATCGCGAGAGCAGCGAGGCACGCCCAAACCCGGAATCGAGCGCGTAAACAAAGCGCTCTTATACCCATTCACCGGCCCCGCTCTCCATCGTCGGGGTCCGGTCTAGAGGGTTGCAGTAGGTTTGCAAGCGGGCTGCGAGCGCTGAGGGCGTGAGTTTACATCTACAGCGGAACGATCACCACAACTAACAAAGCTAAGTGCCTGTGTGCTGTATGGGTTATGCTGACATTTCGACTCTGTACTTTTTCTCTTAGGATGTGCCAATCGCGCTCCAACCCCCCTCCCGAGACCCATGGTGCAAGTAGCGCCCTATTTTAAAGTGAGATGTTCTCCATCTTTTACCATCTTGTGGGGGTCACCGACCATTTGGTCATATTGATCCCTTCTCATGGAGAATTCACACCGCGTTTTATCCCTTTCACTACAATAGTAGTTTTTAAACCACCTCTAGCACTTCACCTCTTAGCCAATATAATCATCCCCTAAGGGCTACTTGGATGGTGCTAAAATTAGTTTCTATTGTGTGCACACACAGGTTTGCCACCATCTTAGGAGCACTACGATAAGTCTACGCTGGCATATACTAATTGTATGTATGTCTCTATATGTTTGTCTGTTTATCTTTCCTTACAGGTGCTGATACACCCCGAATTTTGGGGTTTTTTGGATTGAGCAAATTGCTCTCCCATTTTTTAAGCACTTTTTTCACCTTTCCTTTTCACTTTCACGTCCCCAGGTTAGGGTGGACTATTAGAGTGTCCATACCGCCGGGGTTATAGTCCTGAAGAATGCCATGGTGAATACATACCACAAAGGCAGAAACATGTTGACTGATTTTAACTAATTTGTGGTATTTAGCTGAATTTAAATTAGATCCTAATAACCTTGGCTTTTAAATTCAGACACATATTACCACTTACTCGTGTCTTAGGGATCACTTATTAAAGTTTTTTTGATACCCTATTAGTCACTTTTAATTTGAGAACCTTCACAACACTTTCTCCCCACACAACCAGCTCCGCAGTCTTTCTGGCGTCGCAGCACACCGAAGAGACACTCGGTCTCTTCGGTGGGGCCCGATGATGAAGCATGACACTGACTAGGTCGGTGTGTGAGGGCTTTCCTACTCAAATAGAGTGACTGTGATCCCACTCAACTAGAGTGACTGTGATCATCAAACATTTTGCTTATCTTTTTTGCTCCACGTCTCTGGCAGCCGTGAGCTTGACCAGTTTAGACCTCTCTTATTTTGTTGTTGGATATATAACCGGGGATTAAGAGAGTGTCTTTTGAATCTCCCTACCTCTCTCTTTGTTGTTACACGTTCTCTTGCATATGTAATGTTTGTTTGTTAATGTGAAGATAACATCCCAGGCTATCTCAAACAAAGAACCATACTAGCTATGTACTCAAAATCAAGAATTATAAGCATAAACTATAACACAACAATAAAAATTGATATCAAAAAGGATATTTTTAATTTAAGAAGAGAAAGTAATTTCACATTTGCATCTTAAATACATAATAAATTGATATAAAACGTATGTTTCTTAAGCATAAAACATATTTGATTAAAAAAGCATTCAATAGGTAATATTGTTGTCTTGTGTATTAATGCTGCGGTTGTAGTCTGCCAACGCGTTTCGACACGACGTGGTGTCTTCCTCAGGACAAACATTTTTTTGCAGCCCAATACTCTAGAAAGAACAAGACATTTTCAGTTTTTGTTTTTATATAAAACAGAAGTGTTATAGTGCATGATTACATTAATCATGCACTATAACACTTCTGTTTTATATAAATAGCTGCCTGGGATGTTATCTTCACATTGTAAATTTTCCCTGACCCAGGATCTGTATCCTTACCAGGGGGCCCTTGATACACTACAAAAATGTTTGTTTGTTAGCCACATGTTTGGTCTGTGAGTTGTTTGTCCTTTATTCACCAACATTTTTGTCTTGAGCTCAATCGTTACTTTTGAACTTTTAATATATGTAATAAATTATAACTGTTTTTGAAATTGTTTTTGAATATATAGGCTTCTTCTTTTTCCCTTTTCGTTTTCTTGTTTTGACTGTATGCATGAAGTTAGATTATCTATTTGACTTCTCTACCTGAACCTTTTGTTAGGTGCAATAATCAAATCAAAAAAGGCAAAAGAAAGATGTCACCAGAAAGAGTGGAAGCAATCATGAAAATAAATTCGCCTAGTACCCAAAAAGAGTTCAGAATGTTCTTCGGAATTGTTGGCTACTGCCGACAGTGGATTCCTAATTTTTCCCTAATTGCAAATACCTTTGCAAATGCTGACTCACAAGGATGTGTGTGATCTGGTCGGTACCTTTGGATAACAACTGTCTACTTGCCTTCCTAGTGATGAGAGAGTGCCTGTGTTGCTCTCCAGCTTAAGGAAGACCTGATTACAACAAAGGGTTTTTGCTGTTCTGTCATGAGTGGGAAGGTTTTGCTCTATCTGTACTCACACAGACACATGAGGGTGCCTGTAGACCAGTGGCCTATTTCTCAGCTACTTTAGATCCTGGAGCTTCAGCATTCCCCAGATGTCTCAAGTCCATTGCTGCAACAGGTATCAGTATTGAACAATGTAAAAACGTTTGCTGATGACAACCAAAAGGCAGAATTTGACAAATAACAGACTGACAAGGTATGAGCAGGTGCTTCTTGCTGCTGAAAATGTTACTCTGAAGCAGTGTTCTGTGCTATCTCCTGCTACCTTGTTACCGATTCCAAGTGCTGATGGGGAAGAATTTAAAGACCATGACTATCTAGATGTCAATGAACTGTGTACGAAACCGAGAACTGACATTGTCAATGAGCAGTTGTTTGATTCAAATCAAGTCCTCTTTGTTGATGGTTCATGCTTAAGAGACAATGAAGACAAATTTCAGAGCAGAGTTTGCTGTTTGTACCATCTCTGGAGTGGTGGAAGCTACTTGGTTACAGGGAGTACACTCTGTACAAGAGGCTGAAATCATTGCTTTGAGCCGTGAATGTCGCATCTTGGAATAAATCCGAGTCACAATTTATACCACTAGCCAGTATGATTTCAGTGTGGTTCATGATTTTGGACAGCTATGGTTGCAGAGAGGATTCCTAAAGTCATCTGGGCCCTCTATAAGGAACGTGAGGCAACTGTTGGAATCTTTGCAACTGTGAAGAGAAGTGGCTGTCATTAAGTGTGCAGCCCATGGAAGGGGCGAAGTTGCAAGCTACTGTGCTATTCATGCATGTGTTTTCAATGGGGATATACTGGCAAGAGTACAGAGAAGATGCTAGCAGCTGCTGACACATGGAACGAAGTGAGGCATCTGCAAATTGAGGTCACAGAGGAGGAACAATCAAGTTGGATCAGAGCAGGTTGTAAGAAAGGAAAAGATCACATTTGGGTGTCAGCTAATGGCAGGGCAGAATTGCCTGATTGTTTGTTACACCCAATGGTGAGGCAAATTCATTTACTAGTTCACATACGAAGGGATGCAATGGTGAAACCGTTAAGACAGACTTGGTTCAATCCAAGGTTTCGAGTAATTGCGGATGCTCTGTGTCATCGGTGTGTTATGTATCAACAAATGAAAGCTGGGAAGAAGAATGATGTTGTCTTGAGCCACATTGGCAGATCAGGAGGGCCCTTTAATAGGATCCAAATAAATTTTGTTGAGATGCCTGTGTGTAATGGTTTGATGTACATTCTAGTTGATGTGTGCATCTTTTCTCGATGGGTCAGGGCTTACCTGACTAGGAGATGATTTTAATTGGAATTTAATGAATAAAACATCTGTACATTTGTATATTGGCTTTGGTGAACTGGTGATATTTTCTTATGATAGCAGTATGTTTGGAATGAGTGTGGCATAAGTTACCAATAGTGTGTTTTGAACATTAACCATGGGAACTTTTGTTTTGACTTATTGTCATATTGGAGTCCTGTCCCTTTAGTTAAGGGGGACCCCTCTCTTTTGTTTGAGCACCGAAGTCTCCTCAAGAGATCGCAGCATTGGGAGCTGAATTGTTACAACAAGTTAATGAGGAGATTGACTCTGACCTAATAAGGGATGTGAACTGTACTTTGAACTATAAATGATAGGTTGAAGAAGATAACCTAGGCGAGAGTGGTAGAAGAATACATTTAGGGATATCTATCCAGAAGAAGAAAATAAGGGGCTTGGAAAGTCTTCCAAGCTCTGTAAATATTGTAAAACAGAGACTATTGAAAAGAACATTCCAAGATTTCAAATAGAAAGCTGCTCGAGAACCTTGTCATATGTGGATAGAGGCAGAGAAAATTGACCTATGGGGCATACTTACAGCAGAATGGAGAAGCATGGCATTAAGCAAACATTGCTAATGCCATACTTTTGCCTTCTGAAAATGCAGAGATGTGCCTTATTCACAAGAATGCAGCGCACTCCTGAGGTTCACTTCGCGCTTGTGCTGAATTCAGCTGCCAAGCCCCAACGCAGGCCCCCTTGCACCATATTGCAAGGGTGTTTGCGTTGGGGATAAGATTGTTTACATGCAGGAAGGTCCCCCTTCCTGCTTATAAACACTCTTTAAATGCTGTTTGTAACTTCTATGAGTGCTGTTTAATGCAGCACACATGGAAGTTGTAAAACTGCATTTTTTTAAATGATTGTTTAAGTGCTTGAAGGGGAACTTTCCTGCACATAAACAATCATAGGCAATTTGCTTTTTCTATGTGTGCTGCACAATGCAGCACACATGGAAACAGCAAAAACTAGGAGAAATAAAGCATTTCGCCTGTTTAAGACCAGGTTTTGCCTGAGTATATTTGAATGATACCAGGAGCGTATTTTGTGTTTGGGAAGAATGCATATGTTTGGTTTCCGAGCAAATTGTATAGTACTTGTTTTTTTGCAATACATTTATTTTTACATGTCAGAGATAAATCACAAAGCAAGAAAAATATCCCAACAGTGTCCCTCATGGTACATTATCAACGTGTTCCAGATCACCAATGATTATTAGGCGGTCGTGTTTCCAAAAATATACCATGGGGATGATTTGGAGAGTTCCAGAGGAAAGTAGAACAGCAGGGAAAAACGTGGACTGAGGAATGGAGAGGCTATACCTAGTGTGGGAGTGGTGTTAAATGACATCAAGATTTAACGGCTGTCTACCATAGTGGATAGATTATCTGTTAACACTGCTTAGTCCTTACTCTTCATAGATGGGAAGATGGTCTCAATAAAGGTGATGGTGATGCAGAATTGCCTTGCATTGGATGTATTACTTGCAAAATGCTGAAGGTCCAATAGTGTTGCACTTATATCCCTGATAAGAGTAAAGATCAGAGGCGACCGCCTCGTTCCCTGATGACTGGAAACATTCTGAAGTCAACCCCCTCCTTGAGAAACCCTCGGCGGACCCCACTGACCTCAAAAACTACAGACCCATCTCCCTGCTCCCGTTCCCTGCGAAAGTTATAGAGAAAGCTGTTAATAACCAACTAGCCACATTCAGCAAAGAGCACAACTCGTCCCAATACGGCTTCAGGTAAAAAAATGCGGTACGGAAACCGTCCTCCTCGCCGCAACAGACGACATCCGCACCCTACTAGACAAAGGAGAAACAGTAGCCCTCATCCTCCTCGACCTCTCAGCAGCATTTGACACAGTCTCCCACTGCACCTTATTACGCAGACTTCATAACACAGGGATCCAGGACAAGGCCCTCAAGTGGATCAAATCCTTCCTCTCTGGCAGAACGCAGTGTATCAGACTTCCCCCTTTCCCCTCGGACCCTAAGCCAACCACCTGCGGAGTCCCTCAGGGATCCTCCCTCAGCCCGACGCTCTTTAACGTCTACATGGCTCCACTCACCCCACCGTCAAAACCTACGGACTCAACATTGTGTCATACTCAGACGATACCCAACTCCTCCTCTCCCTATCCCTAGAACCCAACACTGCCAGACACAACTTTCGAGAAGGCATGGAAGACGTCGCCAAATAAATGTAAAACAGCTGCCTACAACTTAACACCAACAAGACGGAAGTACTAATCATGGGCCCAAACCCTGATGTCTGGAGCAACCCCTGTTTGCCCCCCACCCTAGGAAACCTGCTCACCCACACTGACCACGCACCCAACCTGGGAATCATCCTGGACTCCGAGCTCAAAATGGACCGCCAGATCAGCTCAGTCTTGTCCTCATGCTTCCACACCATCTACCTCTTACGTAAGACCTTTAAATTGATACCCTTGAGCACAGAAAGACCGTCACTCTTGCCCTTATCACAAGCAGACTCAACTACGGCAATGCACTCAATGCCAGAATAAACAAAAACCTCACCCGCAAGCTACAGAACATCCAAAAGACTGGTCCTCAACCTGCCAAAACACTGCCACATCTCCCAGCTTCTGCGCACACTCCACTGGCTCCCCATTGAGGCATGAGTCACTTTCAAAATGCTCACCCATGCACACAAGGCACTCCATGACACCGGACCAGCATACCTTAACAACCGACTTAATTTCCATGCACCCCAAAGGTCCCTATGATCAGCCCTGCTCTCCTATGCTGCGGTCCCATGCACTAGAAAAACCGTGTCGGAAGGCCACTCCTTCTCCTTCCTCGCGGCCCAGGCCTGGAACACCCTTCCGCTCCACCTCAGACAGACAACATCACTTCCCTTCTTCGTAAGAGACGTCAAGCCCTAGCTCTTCGACAGACCCCCTCCTTGATGGACCGGAACCTGCACCCCTCCACCCCCAGCGCCTTGAGACCCTTACGGGTAAGTAGTTGCGCTTAACAAATGATTGATTGATTGATATTAATAACATCACTGATATACATAAACAAATACAGGACTTGGCAGCAGAAGGAGTATGGGATAAGATTGGGAAAGGATTTGGCAGAGTTGAAAAATGGTTTGCAGATTTGGCAGCTGGAATCTTTTGATACATCTTGAAACCGATAATGATTGTTATAATCTGTATCATTGTCTTGGTAGGGATGTAAGGGCATATAAGTGGGACAAAGCGAGACAAGTGGAGAACTCCTTAAGAGAACGAGAGAAGGATGGAAAGACTACAGGACAGTCACTATGAGAATTTATAAGTGAATGGAGGAGTTCAGACAGAGAAGATTAGCTATGACATCTGTTTAGATCGGTCTACACTGCAGGGATGTTTTGAAGGGTTTTGAGATGAGGGCGGTCAGATTCTCCCATTATATGGTTCTGGGTGATATTAATTTCATTTTGATCGACCAGATACCAAGGAGATGATCGACCTGCTGGACATCTTACATCTGGTACAACTCAACCAGTGTGTCAGTCTTCCCATGCATCAGGCGGGCCATTTACTGGACCAGATCTGAACTAATTTCCCCATTGTTCTACGCGACCCTTGCCCTGTGCCATGGTCGGATCACTTTATATCATACTTTTCTTGGGATGTATCTTACGCTGAGACAGTGGTGCATTTTTTCCAGAAGTCAGCTCTTGGGAAAATCTATCCTCAGGATTTCAGTTAGGCCTTGGATTGGTCCAGGGCCAATCTGTCTGTGGATCTTGTGGAGTGTTTATTGGGGTTTACTTGCTGGGTGTCTCATACGGCTGTCTCTATGGCCTCCTCTCCGCCCGCTAGGCCGGCTAGAGAATCACCTTCCAAGTCCTGGTTTAACTCAGCCCTTAAAATTGTAAAGCATAATTGTAAGGTTCTTGAGCGGGCCTGGGGTAGGTGCGGCTATTGCCCTATAGCTAAGCAAAGGCACAGAGCCATGCAAAAAACATTTTATGAAGCCATTGCACTGGCCAAGGGGCAGTGCTTTGCAGCTCGCATCGACTCTGCTAGTAACAACTCCAAAGAAATCTTCTCCATAGTGCAGAGCTTCACGTCTCTGCGTGCCCAAAGGAGAGTGACTTCATCCTCACCTGCCTGGTTTAACACGCTGGCCTGCTCCTTTAGGGATAAGATCCAGGCTATCCAGGTGTTTTTTCCTTCTGGAGCGGACAGCAGGGTGGGTTCTGCGGCGGTGCAGCCAGTTGCTTCTGCCTGTTCTCTGTCAGTCTTTAGACCTGTTGACCCCTCGGAATCTCTCAAAATCCTCATGGGGCTTAAGTCTGGTTCGCCGTCAGATCCTTGCTTGGCCAGGCTTCTGGTAGCAGTTGCAGCGAGCGTGAATGCAGAAGTGAACCTTATTATTAACATTTCCCTTCAGACAGCTGTTGGTCCCCTGGCTATGAAATAGGTGAAGATCTTGCCTCTCCTCAAAAAACCTTCCTTGGATCATCTTAATCCAGGGAATTACCGTCCTATCTCCCTCCTTCCGGCCATTGCCAAGATCTGTGAGAAGGCGGTTAATAAACAACTCACAGAGTATGTGGAGAGAGAGGCACTCCTGCACCCAGCTCAATCAGAGTTCCGTGCCTCTCATAGCATGGAGACTGTCTTAGTAGAGGTGATGGAGGCTATTCAGGGGTGTCTTATCGCAGACGGGAAAGCAGCATTAATTTTGCTGGACCTTTCCGTGGCGTTCGACACGGTCCCACACAATCTTCAGCTGCCCTGTCTAGCAGGAATTGGTGTGACGGGTGCTGTCTGTGTCTGGGTAAGGTCTTTTTTGTAAGGACCGTGTTGAACAGATCTGGCTCCTCCCATGCTCCTCTTCCTCTCAGTTGGTCACTACTGGTGTCGCAGGGCTCCGCCCTTAGCCCGTTTCTCATCAATATCCATGTCACTCCATTGATATATTTGGCAGAGGAGCTTGGGGCTAAGGTGAGTGCCTATGCGGATGACACCCAATTGCTCTTCACTTGGGATAAAGCAACTGACTCTGTTCTAGTGGCGCAACAATGCTTTGCCTCCATTTTAAATTGGTTAGCAGATGACAGTTAAAATGTAATGAACAGAAGTCCAAGATCCTGCTATTTGGCAAATTCCCCTCCAATTTCCGAGAGCTATTGTGGCCGCCTGATTTTTCCCCGCCATCTTCCACGGGCAAGCCCACCAAGAAACTGGGGATATGGTTTGATGAGAGTCTCTCTTTCCCGACGCATAATAAGAAATTGGCTGGGTGTTGTTTTGGCCTCCTTAAGACTCTCAGGAACTTCTTTCCACTTCTCCGCAAGCGGAGAAAGAAACAGTTACTTGTGCACTGATTTTGTCATGTCTGGACTATGCCAAGGCCCTCTATGCTGGTACTCTGGGCTACCTGCTGAAAAGACTTCAGGTGGTTCAGAATACGGCGGCTAGACTGCTTTTGGGCATATAGACGAGGGACTGCATGCATCATCATTTGCGTTCCCTCCACTGGCTCCCCGTGGCGTACAGAGTCAAATTCAAATTTCTGGTCCTGGCCCATCGGGCTCTCCATGGGTGTGGCCCTCTCTATCTTCAGAGATGCTTTTCTTTCTATGTCCCTTCGCAAGCTCATTAATCCATGTCCCTTCACCTTGCCAGGGTCCCATGCTTCAAGCTTCAGAGGCTAGAGGGCAGTTTTTTTGCTGTGAAGGCCACTGTGGCCTGAAATACTCTCCCCCTGGACCTTTTTTCCATCCAGGATCCTGTGTTGCTTAAAAGGAAACTGAAGGCTAATCTGTTCGCCTAAATGTTCCTTCTCTTTACCTCTGTGGCATCGCGCCAGGACACTCATGAGTAGCTGTGCGCGCTACTAAGGAATGTAACATAACATAACATAACATAACATAACATAACATAACATAACATGACAGCGTTATCAGAGGGTGGAACTGACAGAGCGAAATTTCATTTCATTCATGGGTGTGCATCCTAATCATGTGTAGAGAGCACCAGCATATAATCTTGCCATTATATTAATGTGAGATGTTAGAGTTGTGAAATGTATTAACGTAACTATGTGACATGTTTTAGGTTTTTAGGTTATTGATCAGTAGCATGTGAATTAACATAAGGAGATGAATGTAATTAGCAGGAAGCATTAACATGAAGAACTCGTGTTGTGAAGTAAACGTCATTCACATACTGAATATATCTAATAATGATATTTCTATAATTTGGTAAATATGTTAGTTAAAACGCAATAGAATAAACGTCAGTCTGTAATGCTTAAAGTGACAAGTTCTTATGTTATCTAAAATTGTAGGTCTTAAATACAAGTTCCTCACAACTCTTGCTTTAGAATTAATAGTTGAATTCATGTGTTCTGTAGAATCTGTTCTTTCTCACATTTGTATTGCAGGTTGAGAGCATTCATCAGCGAAAAGTTATGCCTTTGTTTTAGTAGCTAGGCGATGAGAAAATACATTTCAGTTACAGGGCAAATTCACATGAGAGAAGGCATGGGAACTAAGGACAAATTGTCGCAAAGGAGCTACATGGAGAACGAACGTTGTGGAAAAGTTCTCGCATGATTGTACTCATCCTTGTGAACTGTGATCACGCCTTGCATTATGGGAAAGCTACCTGTGAATAACTGATTGTTGGAATTAGGGGAAGCGTGCACTTACTTTCTTGTGTTTGGAGAGAGAGCATTTCAGATTAAGCTCTTTCTTTTGCAATAGTGGATTTATGCTACTTGACCCATTGATGGTGGAGAGGCTTCTTAGGAAGACTCCACATCTTTTCCTTTTTACTGGAAATGCTTATGTAGGGATGTCATCTTAGCGCTAGAGTAGGAATATATTTAATACTTTTCACTTATCAACCTTTGATGCAGGGACATTTGGACTCATGCTTCCTGATTCTCTGTATCTTACTTCTTGAATTAATAGTTTTGTTTATGATGTACCATTTAAATTGGATGCGTAGATTCTCTATGTTCAGTTGTTTTTGGCATTGTAATAAACTAACTAACCTTAGGCAGTTGTTAGTGGATTATTAAGTGGCAAATAGAGTTATTGGCTAATTAAATGTATATTAATGATTTTCTATGATATATTTGAGATATGTAAAATTGTTTCTAAAGTTTCAAAAAATGCTAGTGCATAGTCCTGAGGTCCCCGCCCAGCAGACCCGGCAGCAAGAAAGCCCTATGGTTCACCGAAGAACTCAAGAGCTCCAAGAAGAACTGCCGAGCCCTCGAAAGAACCTGGCGCAGAGACCCAACACCGGACAACATGACTGCCCTCAAGCTCGCCACCCGAAAACACCACCAACTCATCCACGCAACCAAGAAAACCGCATTCAAGGAACGACTCGACATCAACGCACACAACAGCAAGGAACTCTTCAACATCGTTAAAGAGCTCTCCAACCCCAACGCCGGAAACAACGACATCCCCCCTTCGCAAGACCTCTGCAACTCCCTCGCCACCTACTTCCACAACAAGATCGCGGACATACACAACAGCTTCAGCACTCAACCGACGCACGCCACGACCGAACCATCGCCCCCCACCACCAACCCCCGCGCCTGGACCCAGATCAGCACCGAAGACACCGTCCGCACGATGAACTCCATCCACTCCGGATCTCCAACCGACCCCTGCCCTCACCACGTCTTCAACAAGGCCGATGCTGTCATCGCACCCCACCTGCGGGACATCATCAACACCTCCTTCAACACCGCTACCTTCCCGGAGAGCTGGAAGCACGCCGAACTCAGCGCTCTACTAAAGAAGCCATCAGCCGACCCCACCGACCTCAAGAACTACCGCCCCATCTCGCTGCTCCTGTTCCCTGCAAAAGTCATCGAGAAGACCGTCAACAAGCAGCTGGCCGCCTTCCTCGAGACTAACGGATCCCTCGACCTCTCGCAGTCTGGCTTCCGGGCCAACCACAGCACCGAGACCGCCCTGATCGCAGCCACCGATGACATCCGAGCCCTGCTTGACAATGGAGAAACAGCAGCCATCATCCTCCTAGACCTCTCAGCGGCCTTCGACACTGTCTGCCACCGCACACTAGTGAAGCGACTCAGCAACGTCGGAATCCAGGAGAAGGCACTGGAGTGGATCATCTCCTTCCTCGCCGGAAGGATACAGAGAGTTCGCCTCCCCCCGTTCAGAGCTGAAGCCACCAAAGTCATCTGCGGCATTCCTCAAGGCTCCTCGCTCAGTCCAACCCTCTTCAACGTCTACATGAGCCCCCTCGCAGACATCGCACGCCAGCACAACCTCAACATCATCTCCTACGCCGACGACACCCAGCTGATCCTCTCCCTCACCAACGACCCCGCCACCGCCAGAGCCAACCTCCACGAAGGGATGAAAGAGGTAGCCGAATGGATGCAGAACAGTCGCCTGAAACTGAACTCGGACAAGACGGAAGTCCTCATCCTGGGATCCTCACCCTCCGCCTGGGATGACTCCTGGTGGCCCCCCGCCCTAGGCAGCGCACCCAAACCAACAGACCACGCACGCAACCTAGGCTTCATCCTGGACTCCTCCCTCTCCATGACCAGACAAGTCAACGCCGTCTCCTCGTCGTGCTTCAACATCCTGCGCATGCTACGTAAGATCTTTCGGTGGATCCCCACCGAGACCAGGAAGACGGTCACCCAGGCCCTCGTCACCAGCCGTCTGGACTACGGCAACTCCCTCTACGCAGGAACCACTGCCAAACTCCAGAAGAGACTTCAGCGGATCCAGAACGTCTCTGCACGACTCATCCTGGAAATCCCCCGTCGCAGCCACATCTCCGAACACCTGAGAGACCTGCACTGGCTCCCGGTCAACATGAGAATCACCTTCCGTCTCCTCACCCACGCTCACAAAGCCGTACACAACCAAGGACCAGGATACCTCAACAGCCACCTCAACTTCTACGCTCCCAAACGCCAGCTTCGATCGACCGTCCACGCCCTCGCCGCCGTCCCCCGAATCCGAAGAGCCACCACAGGGGGACGGTCCTTCTCCTACCAAGCCGCCAAGACATGGAACTCCCTCCCGACCCACCTCCGCCTGACCCAGGACCACCTCGCCTTCAGAAAGCAGCTCAAGACCTGGCTGTTCGAGCAGTAGCGGATCCCCCTCCCCTAGCGCCTTGAGACCCTCCGGGTGAGATGTGCGCTATATAAATGCTTTGATTGATTGATTGATTGATAGTCTGTGTTACCCTTGGTGGTACCTGTAAAGAGTAATTCTATTTTACTAATTCTAGTGCTATATCCTGCATTAATAGTAGTGAATCTATGCTAGCAAATTTGTCAAGGTTTGCATAAAAGAGCTTTGTACTTAAACAAAATTTCGAGTTAGAAATGTCGACTTACACAGATATCGAGTTGCAAATATTGTGACACAGAAATATCGACAGCAAGAATATCATGGTCAAGAATATCGATGTTAAGGTAAGAAATATCATTTTTAAAACTATAGAAGTCATTATTATCATTGGCAAAAATATTGTTGTTTAAAATATCGATTTTGTCATTATTGTTATGTATTTTAGTATATATTTTAAATTTATATGATGTATTTTTTGTATAAGTATTGTTTATATGATTTAATATATGTGTTACATTTTTTGTAGTTATCAATTTTATTTTAATTACATTTTGCAGTTTTTAGTTCCGTAGCGGGTTGTCGGTTTATAGGGAAATAGGGTGGGATGTAATGTAATTATAATAAATGAATTGTTATTTTTGATTTATTAATATTTATTTAATTGAGATTTTATAGTGTTAATTGTGGGAAGTAATTTATTTTTAATTATTTAATAATTAGTTGTTAATTGATATTAATTAATTAATTGAAAATGTAATATGACAATTGTGTAATTAGTTTTAGGTGCAGATTGTGGCATTTATTGGGGTAAAGGGTGGGAAGTAATTTATTTGTAATTGATTAATGTTTAGTTGATAATTAATATTAATTAAATATGGAAATTGTGTAATTAATTTAAGGTACAGATTGTGGGGTTTATGGAGGTAAAGGGTGGGAATAAATGTATGTTTAATTAATTAATAATTAGTTGTTAATTAATATTAATTAATTATTTAATAGAAAATTAATGATGGAAATTATGTAATTAATTTAGTTGTGGATTGTGGGGTATATGGGGTAAAGGATGTCTCTCTCACCGCACCTGAAACCAGGGTTGGAGCCATGCCAGGCACTGCATTTCCCAGGCGCCCCCGCCACGCCGACCCTGTTTTCTGCGCCCAGAGGTGCATAAATTAGGCTGAGAGCTTCTGCTGCACAGTAAGCTCTCTCACCACACTGGACACCAGGGTTGGAGCCACGCCAGGTACTACATTTCCCTGGCTCCCCACAATGCTGCAATGCTGACCCTGTTTTCCGCGTCTGGAGGTGCATAAATTAGGCTGAGAGCCCCCCGCTTTGCAGGATGCTCTCTCACCACACCGGACACCGGGGTTGGAGCCACGCCAGGGACTGCATTTCCCAGGCTCCCCCAACGCCTCAACGCTGACCCTGTTTTCTGCACCCAGAGGCATATAAATTAGGCTGAGAGCTCCCGCTGTGCAGGATGCCGCCGGGCAAAGCTCGGGCCGAGGGCAGGCGTCTGCACCTGTCAGTGCCCCAAGGAGGCTGGGCTGGGCCACCCACTTGATATGTGTCTCGTTGCCCTTTTCGTCTACGCTTCTACTGGCTGCCCATTGAGGATTAAGAATTGCAGACTAAGGTACTGTCTGACTATCCCCAATGTTTGCATAGCGGTATTGTTGCTGTTGCTATTGTTCAATCTGACAGGACCCTTTGAAAGTGTTAGTCTTAAATGCCACATATTAGCCCCTAATAGGAAAGCGAATGGCCAAGGAGGAGGACCCCAAAGCCGCCAAACAAAAGAAGAATTATATTGCAATGGCTGACCCAGATGCTCACAAAGTTGGGGAAAATGAAAGGGGGTTACTAGATTGCATTGATAGTCTCCTGTCTAAGTGTGAAGGTATCCTTGAATCCAACCTACCTGAAAATCTGGAATATAGTGCATGTCCCACATATAGTATTTTTAATGGCCTTCATTCATCATTTCTTACCAAAGGGAAAGATAAGAATCACGAAACACTCGTCAAAAGGACTAGTCCGAGTGGGGTTGATAATAAAGCCACAGATGAGGTGGCACCCACGGTTGACCTTTCAATTTTCAAGTGCAGCAATAGCTATGCTCTGCTTCTTGATGCGGCGGACGTTTTAGACAAGCCTGCACCAACAAGAAGTAAGGAACAAAAAGGGGGGCCTAAGGTAAAATGACGATAGAAAAGGAAAGTAAACCTACTGACCAGACCAACAGCCAGCACTAGGGGAATTGTAGCCCATCATAGTGATATCAACGACATACACTCAAACCCCACCTGTAGTGAACTGTCTGAACCAGGTCCCTTAATAGCCCAAGTTCAGAATGTGACAGAAGAAATCAAAGCATTAAAGACACTCATGGGCCGCCTTTCTGAATCCTTCAATAGGGTCTAAAACTATGTCCAACTTCTAAAAGACAGTTTAGGTGCTAAATCCACTTCATTGATCCATGACTTGGGTGGGTTGGATAATCATCAGCCTTTGCCAAGAGGCTTTCACACCATCGGGGAACAGCCATTACAACGCAACTTTTACTACGCGTTGCTATTACATCGCATGTGTTACAACGCGTAGTGAAAACTACACATACCTTTACATTGCATGCTCATTTACAACGCATGCGATGTAATGGCTATCCACGTCGTTGTGAGGAAACTAAGTCTGTTTCCTCACAACGACGTGCACCTCTGACGACGGCGGAAGCAGGAACCGGGAGCAGAGACGGCGACGCTGGAACCACGATGAAAAAGGTAAGGCTGATTGTGCTTGGGGTGGGGGTAGTGATTTAGGGCAGGGTAGTGTCCTAGTGTTTTAGGGTAAGGGGTAGTGTAGGGGTGGGAGTAGTGCGGGTAGTCTTGTAGTGTCATAGTGTGTTAGGGTTTAGGGTAGTGTAGGGGTGGGAGTAGTGTGGGTAGTGTTGTAGTGTCGTAGTGTTTTAGGATTAAGGGTAGTGTAGGGGTGGGAGTAGTGTGGGTAGGGGTTTAGGGTACGGTAGTGTTGTAGTGTGTTAGGGTTATGGGTAGTGTAGGGGCGGGAGTAGTGTGGGTAGTGTTGTAGTGTCATAGTGTTTTAGGGTTTAGGGTAGTGTAGGGGTGGGAGTTGTGTTGGTAGTGTCATAGTGTTTTAGGGTTAGTGGTAGTGTAGGGGTGGGAGTAGTGTTGTAGTGTTGTAATGTTTTAGGGTTTAGTGTAGTGTAGGGGTGGGAGTAGTGTGGGTAGTGTTGTAGTGTTTTAGGGTTTAGGGTAGTGTAGGGGTTGGAGTAGTGTGGGTAGTGGTTTAGGGTAGTGTCATAGTGTTTTAGGGTTAGGGGTAGTATAAGGGTGGGAGTAGTGTGGGTAGTGTTGTAGTGTTTTAGGGTTTAGGGTAGTGTAGGGGTGGGAGTATTGTGAGTAGTGTTGTAGTGTCATAGTGTTTTAGGGGTTAGGGTAGTGTAGGGGTGGGAGTAGTGTGGTTAGTGATTTAGGGTAGTGTAGTAGTGTAGTATTTTAGGGTTTAGGGTAGTGTTGTAGTGTTTGTGTAGTGTAGTGTTATAGGGTTTAGAGTAATGTTGTAGTGTTTGTGTAGTGTAGTGTTTTAGGGTTTAGGGTAGGGTTGTAGTGTTTGTGTAGTGTAGTGTTTTAGAGTTTAGGGTAGTGTTGTAGTGTAATGTTTTAGGGTAGTGTCGGGGGTCATGCAGGGTAGTGTAGTGTTATTGTAGGGAGAGGTCTGGTGGTCGGGGAGGATTGTGTAGGGGTAGGATTGGTCAAGAGAGTCCACTCTGCACCCTATAGAATAGTACATCATAATTCACCTACACCTCAAAAAGTGATGGCACCCCTATGAAGCTTCCTACTTCCCAGGGCCCCCAGGCACCCGTTTTCTCATGGTAGCGACCCCTATGCTAGTGACATCAACACAGAACGGAAGAGGACAATTGACCTGACCAAAGTACCCAAGCCAGCACCAGGACTAAAAATAGAGGGTGAGGCCTCCCTGATTAATATATCCATTCATTGGATAAGGCGAGTGCTGGGATGCAGATCCATCATCAGGGAAGATATTGTTGGGGCTAGAAGGCACTCTACCCTTGGGGATGACACGGATACCATAGCCCTCACCTTAACAAACCATGATTTGGTTGAGAACCTGGTAATTTACGATTTACGGACAGAACAAACTCTTTGAAACAGGCATTCATCTTAACTTCAGCCCCCCCTAGTGGGACGAGTAAATCTACCTCACATAACCTTGCAGTTCTACAACAAATTGCGTAAAGAGACAGATTGACAGTCATCCTTGCCCCCCGGGGATAGCAGGTTGGCTGCACGAACAGATCGCTCCAGCACGTATCCTACCCCATTCACAACAGCGATCCCCTTAATTAAGATAGGATCCCATGAAAGTGCCCAAACCCAGCCAAATCCAGAACTTGATCCCATACTCCCAATTGTCCATGAACACACACCAAAAGTCTCAGACCATTTCCTTAATATCCAGGAATATCGCTGGGCTGAGGAATAGGAGCGACGTCCCTGATTGGAATAATTTAATGGGAAAATTTGACATGTGTGCTTTCCAGGAAACCTGGTCAATGGGACCGCTCGACCATGTGGGATACTTAAACTATCATATTCCATCTACCAAGGGTGTCAGGGGATAGCCTCTAGGGGGTCTCACAATCTGGGTTATACAAGACATAGGGCTTAAGATCCGGGTCCTACCCTCGAATTGCAGTGACATTCTTGCAATCAGAGTGGCGCTCGGGCCGCATGGATCTCTTACCATCTTCAATGTATACGCTAGAGGCCAGGAGAGGAGGGAGAAGTTCTGATACTATCAATGTCTTGTGGGGGCTCTTAGACAACATCTCAGGAGAAGGTGGAGCCATAGTTGCCGGGGATCTAAATACCACATTTGTACCTCTTGATGGCGAAGACAATGATCTAGTGAGGGAGGCAGATAAACAATGGGGTGTCTCACTTTTGGAGTTACATCCAATTAAACAGTGGACTGAGCCTGCTATTCAAATAAAAGGTCTCTCCCTGGAGCATGGCCTAAGTGCTGCCAATGGTCGAACCACCTCTGACAGACTAGGCTCAAATACATTCAATAACGGTTACCACTTTAGCCGCATTGACTACCTGTTAGTCAGTCTGAACCTATGGCACACTCTCTAGGATATGGTCATTCAGCCACGCCTAGAGAGTGATCATTATCCCCTCAGCTCACAGTTCACATTTTGGGACCTAGCAGACCCATAACTATTGTGACCTCGTAGTCTCAAATAATATGCGCCGAGTTAAGTGGTCTAGGATTAATGCTTGCCCAGAAATACTATCAATCATACGTAGTGAGCTTGAGTGTACAGTAAGTCAGATGGAGATAAGCCTCACCTCCCCATAATCAGTAAATGAACTCACACTGTTGCACAACACAATTGTTTCAAAAATTGATGGACATTTTTTAAAACAGAGTAGCTTCAGGGCAAAAGCTTCCTGGCCCAATCATCATCATTGGTACAACCATGAATGCAGGCGTGCTTGAAAGGAGCTAGGAGTAGTAATTAAGAATGTTGCCATGGAGAGAGTACGTTCCACCAGGACTATTTATAAGGACGCCGTTCACTGCACCAAAAAATCTTGGGATGAGAGTAGATGGCAGGAACCTAAACGCACATTTGATAGTAATAACCCCAAGTGGTGTTGGAATGAGGTACAATGGGGTAAGGGTGGAATGGCACAGCCACCAGAAAATCATGTTGAACCTGACGCATGGGTAAGCCACTTTGCCACCCAATACACTGATGATGAAGCAAATGACAAATCACCTTCAGATCTATCCTTTCCCGGCTGGTAAGGTATTGGATGAGGCAGATGTTAGTGGAGCACTCAGCGCCCGGGCTAGATTGCATCCCTGCAGATATTTTCCTGCATGATACACAAAAATGGTCCAACTATGTATTATTACTTGCCAACGCTATAGTCCAAGGTGCACCATTACCGGCTACCTGGAGGAGGTGGAGATATATAAAAGGGTGACAAATCCCTACTTGCTAACTATAGGCCAATAAGTCTTATAGATTCTATACGTTATCGCCAGACTTGTTTTGGCCAAGGTCCAGACATGGATTGAGGTTAATTGCATTCTCACACCACTCCAGGCAGGCTTCAGGGCTTATATCAGTACAACTGACATTTTGTTCTAATTTACTGGCGAACTATTATTCTCGGCAAAGGCAGCATCTATGCTGCCTTCATCTACCTTAAATCCGCCTTTGACCTGGTCTCAAGGAATAAGCTGTGGGAGGTCCTGAAGGAGATGGGGATGCCACTTTTTTACTTTCTCTGATTGTCCGCCTCCATGAGGATAATTATGTGCAAATACACTGGGGGGGGGGGGGGGGGGCAGGGGGGGGGCGGCTGTAAACAAGACCAGTCATTTTCCCCTGTGAAAGGGTGTTCGCCAAGGGTGTGTGCTTGCTCCCACATTGTTCAAACTTTTTATTAATGGATTTGCAAATTTACTTGATGCCAACAACACTGATGCCCCTGTCTTAGCTTGAAGAAAAATCCCTATTCTAATGTTAATGAACGACTCGCTGATAATCTAAAAAAAAAACGGGTGGATTGCAGTGTGCCCTCCAGTACTTTGAAGAGTTCTGTCTCCTGAGGGGTCTTAAAGCCAATCCCGCTAAGACCAAGTTCATGGCATTCAATCAGCACAGATCGTTTAAAGGGAGAATGATGATGTATGGGTTACCCCTGGAGCAGGTTGACGCCTTCGTCTCTCTAGGCATTAAACTGCAGAAGGACTTGAGGTGGAAGCCACATATCGAAGTCATGGCACTAAAGCGTAGGCAGCTAGCTGGAACCCTCAGAAAATAATGTAACACCTCTTTTACAAAGCACCTTAGCCTGGTACTCAAAATCGATAATACCAAAGTGGGGAGTTCAATCTTTATGGGGTTGAGCTGTGGAGCCTTAAAAATTTGGTCCAGCTAACAACAGCCGAGAACGCATTTCAGCGCACAATCTCTAGTAAGCCACAAAGTAAACCCACCTTCCCTTTAAGGAATGATCTAGGTAGGAAAGCCTTGATGGACTTAGCCAGACTACAGTCATTTTATTCGGGAGTAGTATTTGGTGCACACAGGAACTGGCTGTGTTTACACAGGGTTTAAGGGACATATTAAATTTGGACCGCTTTCATAAAATTAGTTGGCTGCATAAACTGAGAAGTTTGCTTAATAAAATGGGCCTATCACATCTGTGGGACTCCCCCTCCACTGAAATATTCCCAACAAAAAATAGTCTTTAAGAAACCTACTGGGAAAAGGTTGTGCAAGATGAGTTTAGGTGCTACGACCTGACTTCCATATTGGGGCTTTTTCTCCAGATTAAACCACGCCCAAGTTTTGAGCCATACTGGGATATCATTGAGAAGCCCTTGGACCGTGAAATTTATTTTCAAATTAGATCGGGTTCACTGCCCCTGAAGTGTTTTACATCTAAATGATCCACTACTAGGGATAACAAATGTCACATATGCGGCACACAAGTAGAATCACTCTTGCATGTGTTTTTTGTTTACCCAGCTTATATTGGCCCTCGGAAAGCCTGGCTGGTTCAGCTTTGCAAGAACTTGGGTACAAGATCACATAACACAGCCCTGCGTATCCTCTGCACTGATCCATCTCCCAGGTGTGCAATTTCAGTGGCTACATTTCTGAGGTGGATGTGGCTTATAGGTTCTAAACAAACCAGGGCTGGATAAAGTATAGTACGAAATCCCCCACTATTGCGTAGGACTGAGCTCACCTGGCCCCATGGGATCTTTTATGCCTGCCAATGTGATTGAGACTATTTTGCATGTGCTGTTTTAATACAGCTTTTACCTCTGTCTTATCATTCTATGTGTAACACATAAACGTTCCTGATTGCTTATTTGCACATATGTTTTAACTCAGCTTTTAACAACTTGTAAGTTTGGTTGTCTTCATTTTTTATCTACAATGCTTTTTTAACTATACAGTCAAATCAAGCTTTTCTTGATTGATTGATTGATGTATGTTTAATTAATTAATAACTCATTGATTATTAATATTAATTAATTGATAATTAAGTAGGGGAATTGTTTATTTTTTTGTGTGGGTTTTGGTTTTATAGGGGTAAGGATCGGGAGTAAATTAATTTTACTTACTTTTTAATTAGTTGTTAAATACCATTAGCTGTTTAAATTGAAAATACATTTTAGTTGTGTAATTAATTTTTACAGTTTAATTTTATGGTTTAAATCTCTTTATTAACAATTCTTTTGTACCAGTGTGGTACAGACTCTCAAGTCAGCGAAGATAATCTTACCAAGTAATTGCTAGGAGCTGGTCAACAGGGTAGTTCCCATACAACATAGTAGGGTAAACAACTAACCCCCCCTCCTCTGTCCACAAATCGTAAGAAAACGAAAGTATAAGGGATAAAGAGCGGGGACAGCTCAGTTCTGGAAATTTCCCAGTGAGTAATGTCAAAAAGGGTCACCACAGCTCAGGAAATTCTTCTCTTCTACCCGCTAGAGTGAGGGACAACTTCTCCATCCCCAGCACCATCCATTATCTGTGTAACCAACCTGAGTGGGGGGGGGGGCCTGGGAGGATCACGAGTGTGCCAAAATGTTCTGTGTGGCCGCCCCTAGGGCGATGGCAATAAGGCGGCCATGCCTGGATATCAGGGGGTACATTAGTGGATTGGGCAGCGCTAGGAGTATATATGCCAGGAAGCGTGGGAGTTGGGTGTCTAGATGGGATTCAATGTCATCAAGGATTGTAGTCCAGTATGAATGAAGCCTATCACAGCTCCAGAGCAGGTGTTCTAGTGTGCCTAGTTCCCCGCATCCCCTCCAACAGCGGTCACTAATGTGTGAGTCGAATTGGTGAAGGCGCTCTGGTGTATGATACCAATAGGTAGCGATTTTGGTTAGCGTTTCAGTGAAGCCTGCATGGAAGGCTGAATGTCGGGCCCTGTAATATATGCCACTCCATTACTTGTGTGAGAGAGACCTCCCCAGTTCCCGCTCCCATCGTGCTCTGCTGGCGTTATAGGTGTAAGTGGTCGCTGCAAGAAGATGTTTATATAGGTCGGAGACTAGCTTTTTATCCGAGGAGCGAGTAACCAGCCACTTCTCATAAGGGGTGAGGTATTGTTGCGCCTCAGATCTAACTTGTGATAGAAGTGCCCAATGTTGCACCTGCAGATAAGGCAGCCTGTCCTCTTTAGTAATGCCATAATCCAACATCATTTGCGTGAATGGGAGAATGGGAGAATGCCATCAAGGTTAAATAGGTGACCCAGAGACCGGCAGGTAGTGAGCCGCCAGTTCGCGAACGCTTTAGGGTCCAATCCTGGGGTGAAATCAGGATTGTTGAACAACGGAGTCAATGGGGAAGGAAAGGACGTCAACTCGTGCTTGGTGGCGGTGTGGTCCCAGGCTTCCAAAATAGTGCCTGTGATGTAGGACGCATGTAGGTTGGGTGGCCGGTGACGCCTCGAGAGGAAGGGGATTCCTTGTAAAGGCATACCCGCCACTGCCTGGTCTTGAAACAGCCAGTGCTTCTCAGACTCCAGGCGGTGCCACTCCACCAGGTAGCGAATCTGCGCCGCGTAGAAGTAAAGTTGCAGGTCTGGTATCCCAACTCCACCGTGTACCGGAGAGAGGACTGCAATGGCCTGCTTGAAGTGCGGTTTGCGGCCTTGCCAGATGAAACGTGCCAGCTCGGACTGAGTTAGTTGGATCCAGCCCGCTGGTGGGCATGAGGGAAGGGTCTGAAACAAGTACAGAATCTAGGGGAGGAGCGACATTTTAATAGCTGAGATCCTCCCCAGCCAGGAGAGGGAATGGCGCTTCCATCTCCGGAGCTCCCCGCGATTTTGCGTGCGGAGCTTGGTGTAGTTCGCAGCGACGGTGGCGGGGATGGTGGGGCCCAAGAGTACCCCCAGATACGGAACCGTGGTGTCGGACCATTTAACAGAATGCTCCTCCTTGAAGGAGGCGAGAATCGTACCTGAGAGGGAGATGTTGAGTGCAATAAATTGGACGGGGTCGGTAAGAGAGAGCAAAATATCATCTGCATATAAACTAATCTTGTGGATGTCCCTCCCGAACGTAATCCCTGCAATGAGAGCGTGGTGTCTAATTCTCTGGGCGAGCGGCTTCATGTATAGTGCAAATAAGATGGGGGAGAGAGGGCACCCCTGCCGGGTCCCCCTACCAATAGGGAGACGGGAGGATGTATGGCCATTGACGCGCACTGTGGCGTTAGGCGAACGATTGCAATTAAGTATGCGGGTGTGCAGAATTTCCCCAATGCCGAACTGATGTAGGACTTGCTCCAGATAGGGCCAATGGACCCTATCAAAGGCCTTCTCCGCGTCTATGGCGAGTAGCATGCAGTCCGGTCGCACACGCGACGCCGTTTCTATGAGGTGCAGGACCCTCTTGGTGTTATCGCTGGTTTGGCGCTGTGTGATGAAGCCGGCCTGATCCGTTTCTACCAGTTGTGTCATATAAGGAGCCAACCGCCCCGCCAAGATGCTCATGTACAGTTTGATGTCGATATTAAGAAGAAGAATCGGCCGGTACGCGCTGCAACTGGTCGCATCTCTTCCGGGCTTCGAAATAACAGTTATCAACGCTTCCAGCATCTCCTCTAGGATCGCCCCAGGTTAGGCGAAGGAATTAAAAAGTTCCCGAAGCAGAGGGGCCAACAGGTTGTAGAAAGATTTATAAAAGGACGCAGAGTAGCCGTCTGGGCCAGGGGATTTCCCCAACTTGAGGCGCGAAAGGGCCGTGATGACCTCCTCCAGACCAATCTCCCTGTCCAGGAGTACCGCCTGAGCAGGATTTAGGGAGGGAAGCTGTGCCCCTTCTAGGTATTCCAGACCATAGTGCCCATCGAAGGAATCGCCTCCATAGAGTGTGGTGTAATAGGCACGGAAGGCCTGATATATAACAGATGAGTCTCCTGCAGAAGGCAGATGTCTGCCACGGAGTGCTCCAGGTGGGACAGTACTGCACGCCGTTTGATGGGATTATTCAGGCACCGAACGTTGAGTGTTAAGATCTTAAGCCTCAGCTGCGACATCTAGAGTCCAAGATGTGGCGATTGAGCTTTGAGTGCCACCTGTGGGCTAGATGCAAAAAGGGGGAGAGAAGACAGCGTCTCAAGATAGCATGCTCTAACGGAAAAAAAAGTGTGGACAGGGGAACCCACCCAACCAACTGCTAAAGGAAGAAACCCACAAAGGAACCACCAACCCCCCCACCAAACACCCCCCGGCCCCCCACCACCCCGCACAGACCACCACAGGTCCTGGAGACAAAGCCCCGGTGCTGAAGAAGGGAAGAGTCTCAAAACCCAGTCTGGCATTTACCCCCCCCCACCCTAACCCCAACCTCCCAGAAACAAAAAAAAGTCTCTTGGAAAAGTCTGTCGCCCCAGGGCGACCAGTAGAAACAACCAAGTGGGGAGCATGGCCAATCGGAAGAAAAGAAAAGGAAAAAGAAACAGGACCCCACCGCCGGCCAACCACCGCCCACCCAACCCAGCAAGACGCTTCAGCAGAAAGCCAGGGATGCTTCTCCTCCGAGTTCTCACGTGCCCTCTGGGTTCCCATCCGCGAGGGCCGCCGTAGCAGTTGCCAGGGCTTCTCGTTGAATCTGTGCTATGTCGGAAGCAGGTGGCTTCTGGTGACGTCACCTTCTAGTCTGTCGCTGCCAGCCTGATGGGGATGTCGTAGGCTTCTCGCTCGCGTTGTCAGTAGCCTCTTCGGAGCTCGGGGGCGTCAAGCCCAACAGATGACAGGCGTCCTCCAGTGAGCGAAGCTGGTGGATTTTATTGTTGAGCCAGAAGATGAGGCGAAAGGGATGACCCCAGGAGTAGGAAATCCCCCGCTGCCTTAAGTGATCAGTCACAGGCCGGAATTGCTTGAATCTCTGTAGTTTGATTAACGCTAAGTCTTTGTATAGTACTGGTGAATGGACCTGGAAGGAGATCGTGTGCAAGGCTCTCGCTTTAGAAAGAATTAGTTATTTTATCTTGAAGTCCTGCAAGCAGACCAAGATATCTGCAGGTGGGGCCTGGGGGCCACGAGGCAGGCCCACTCTGTGCGCTTTGTCTAAGATGACTTCAGCTGTGTGAGAGTCACCCAAAATGTGCCGGAAAAGACCAGAGGTGAAGACAAATAAATCTTTGGTATCGTCGGTGGGCTTCACCCCTCGAATGCAAATGTTATGCCCCCGTGACCGATTTTCGATGTCTTCTAAGTGTAGTTGCATGTCTATATTCGGAACCTGAAGTCATATGACTTCCTGCTGAAGGGTTGACAGGTCCGCCACCGTGGTGTCACTGTTCTCCTCGAGCGTGGCTACCCGTTCACCGATGGAGTCCACATTGCGGCGCACTTCCTTGAGTTCCGAAGCAAATTCAGTTTTCACTGACTGGATATCCTAGTGCAGGGTAAGGAAAAGCGACTCCAAAAAGGCCTTCATGATAGGTTCATCCCCAGAGGCCGCAGGCGGTTTGGATGCCGCTGATTCCGAGCCCGCAGTGGCCATGTCTGGATTGGGTTGAGCGCGGCCGAAGATGTCAGTCAGGGGTTTCATGCTCACACTCCGGGCTTTGGACATGCTCCTGTGTGGATCTCAATATCTGGGCAGGCGGAATGAGTCTCCCAACTGGGTCTAGGATCACCCATGGAGCAAAAGTGTTTCCCCAACGATGGAGGTGCAGAGGGGGGCGTAAAGAGGTACCAGAATGCGCGAGGAAGCTCCAAAGCTAGTCCCAGTGCTATCGCCTCCCAGGGCGGGCGTGGAGGTGCAAGGACCATCAAAGTAAGTCCAAAGGGTCGGCTAGGGCAGCACTCTTGGGTGTTGCGAGGCCCCCAAAATCCAGGCCTGGCGTGGCAGAGGGCAGTATAGGAGCCCAGGCCTAGGCAAACCGGTCCCCACCACTCCGACCCCCACCAGGCCCCAACGGCCAAGATGCCATGAACCCAAGGTTTCCACTCCCACGCCAGGCCTGCGGTGTTGCGCGTCTCTCATCCTCCCAACCCTGAACCGGAGATCTGCGCGGCACAGCCCGTCTCTCCCTCGTAGCCCCCACCAGGCCGGGGATCTGCGCACCTCACAACATCGGGCCCTCACGCAGCACTCGACCCAGACCCGGCGGGGGGTCCGCCGGCAGAATCAGCTGGCAGATCCTCCTGCGGACCCCCTCAGTGTGGCAAGGCCTCCGTAATTCAATAGTAATGCCTTGAGGGTCAGGTGCAGTCCGTCCTGGTCCGTCCCCCAGGTGCGGCCCACGTGTCATCCAGCAGGGTCTACTGGTACAGGCCCAGGTAGAAGGGTCCCCACCCTGGAAACAGTGATGGCCGCGGTGGGTGTGCTTCTCCGCCGGGTCCCCTTTCACGGCCTGCAATCACTCTCGGAGTCCCCGGCGTTGCCGTCACATGCCCCCGCCTCCTTCGCCCACAGTGCCGGGCGGGGAGCACGCAGGTCTGCTGCTCAGGTTAGTCCTACGTGCCGGACAGGCCGCAGCTCCTCGTGCGCGGTCCGCTCAGCGCTGCAAAAGCACCGGCCCGGGGTTGCCTCCCCACCTACCAGTCACTAGGTCAGGCTCAGGCCCAGGGGTAAAAGAAGGCGGGCAGCCAGGAGGGAGCAAGCTGGCCTCGGTGTCTGCCGAACGGCACCGGGTTGTCACACCGTGCGGCAATGGCAGCCGGGCGCACTTACCGTGTCCTGCCGTCCTAGCGCTGCCAAAAGACTAGGTGGGGGCCGCAGATGAACCGCCGGACACCCCGGGGGTCACCCGCACCGAGCCAAGTGTCAGGCAAGTCCTGGGGGGGTCGTGCTGCGCTGTGCTAGGCGGGCGGTTGGCAGGAGCTGAAGAAGAAGCGTCTTACTGCACAGCCATCTTAACCATGCCCCTACAGTTTAATTTTAGCTGTGGGTTGTGGGGATTATAAGGGTAAAGGATGAGAAGTTATTTAATTTTTATTTGTTTTAATTTGTTTTTTAATTATTAATATTTCTTTAATTGATTATGTCAATTATGGAGGTACATTTTTTATTTAGATGGGTGTTGTGAATTGTGTGGTGTTATAGGGTAGGAAATAAAAACTAAGGGGGTCTATTATAATAGCGGACGGATCGCCACCGCCCGTATGGCAGTGGTGATCCGCCTGCCATTACCTGCGGCCCGCCTCCCATTTCCCCCGCCATATTACGATGGCGGAGGGACCCTGGTGGACGGATAGACTATCCGCCCATTGATTAGTCGACCAGGTGGAAAAGGGGCCGGATATGGTGGCGGTGTCTGGAAGACACTACCATCCATATTAAAATACAGGCGGAGTAGTGCCTTTCCATAGCGGCGTTGCCGCCATGGAAAGGCATGCGGTGCCTGTGAGAAATTGGCCTGGTATGTGATGTTCACTATTCTAGTGAGCACCTTGCACCAGTCCAAACAACCCTTATGGTGATGGTTGTAAAGTCAACCTTATAGACCAGCTATCCTAGTGGTAGCATGGACAAAGCAGTCTTAGGCCAAACTCAAGAGGGCATGTGAAGCCAGCTGTTTTCCCATATGTAACCCCCTCAATATCAAATGAAAGGACACCACACAGGATATATATAAAATATATATGTATTTATTTCTAGACAATCCCTCTGAACTCTTTATGAGGTCTGAGGCACAAGCACATAACAAGATACTTAATTAAAATACAATAAGTTGCACAAAATACAGTAGGGCCCTAGGGGCATGCTAAACCATATACTAAAATAGTGGTATAAGTACCACTGCTTGGAAAATGAATAGGCCGAGGGCCTAGGGAATTGCTGGGGCTACGCTGTACTACCAAGGGATAGGAAGCAGGAGGCCCACGGGAGGCGTGTGCAGAGTCTTTACTCACACACAAGTTACCATGGAGTATGAATGGGAACGAAAGAGTTAGAAACTAGTTCTTTTAGGGCACTTCTGACTGGACTCGATGAAAGTTACTTGAAACCTAGACAGTTGGATAGTCAATACCCACAGGAGCACTGGAGTACTCGCGTTACCTCACCCACAGGAAGCGGGTGCATAGGTGTCAAAGTGTGTCGGGTTTCGTCGCTGAATCCTATGGAGCCGTGAAGAAAGATGCTGCAGGCGACCAGGAGAGAAGTGTCCGGTTGGATCCGAGGGCGGATCGAGGATGAAGAGTACCTGAAAGCAGAGGGGACAGAGTCTGGGTCACTAGCCAGTGACCAGGAAGGAACCAGGCGATGTTGCAAAGCAATCAGGTGATGTTGTGAAGCTTCCCGAATGGAAACAGGCCATGGTCAGGTCTCTGATCAAAAAACCCAATCTGGACCCGTCTGATCTGGCGAACTATCGCCCTATTTCTCTTCTCCCTTGGGTGAGCAAGGTTTTGGAGAAATATGTGAACCAACAGCTGGTGTCCTATCTTGAGGACCACCATATACTGGATCTCACTCAGACGGGTTTCAGACCCAAGCACGGGACAGAGACCGCCCTCCTCATGGTCGTAGAGGAGGCGAGAAAAATCTTGGATCAGGGAGGATCAGTGGCAGTGATCCTCCTTGATCTAAGCGCGGCTTTCGACACAGTGTGTCATGACACCTTACTAAGCCGCCTGTCTAGTGTGGGGATCATGGATGGAGCTTGGGCCTGGTTTGAATCCTTTCTGAGGAACAGGTCTTTCAGGGTTTTTGACGGCGACTCAGCTTCCTCCAGTAGACCCCTCAATTGTGGAGTTCCTCAGGGCTCCTCTCTGAGCCCGGCCTTGTTCAACCTATATATGAGGCCACTGGCCAGTGTCGTCCGCCCTTTTGGAGTTAAAATCATCTCATATGCGGACGACACACAGCTAGTGGTCTCACTGGCGCAAGAGTCATCCCGAACAGCGCCAGGTGGGCTCAGAGAATGCCTAGAGGAAGTGAGGAGCTGGATGACGGCATCAGCCCTGAAACTGAACGGAGACAAAACCGAGCTGATGCTCCTAGGACCCTCAGAATCGGCACTCTCCCCCTCCCTTTGGCCCCCCAGCCTAGGGCCGCCGCCAACCCCAAAAAACGCAATCAAAAGCCTTGGGGTATGGCTGGACAGCTCACTCTCCTTCAATACCCAAGCCACTAAACTTTCAGCTACATGTTTTGCCATTTTGAGGGTACTAAACAAAATCTTCCCCATCCTCCCCCTGGAAGCCAAACAGGCAGCCATCCAAGGACTCATCCACTCCCGGCTCGATTTTAACAATGCACTTTACCTGGGTGCACCTGAATATACCCTTCGTAGGCTGCAAACTGTCCAGAACAGCGCTGCTCGTCTCCTACTTAAAATCCCTCACAGACACTCAGTTAGGACCAGTTTAATAAGCCTCCACTGGTTACCGGTCCGACAGAGGGTTCTGTTCAAGGCGCTATGTATAGCCCACCAAGCCTTCTGGAACAGGGGTCCTATCATCACCCGTAACCTGATCTGTCAGTATATTCCGAAGCGGAATCTCCGCTCTAGCCAGACCCTCTTGGCAGTCGTCCCAAGAATTAAGAGATCCAGAACAGGCGGGAGAACCTTCATGTACAACGCAGCGAAGGCCTGGAATGCCCTACCACTTCATCTTAGAGCCACCCAGAACCTTAACTTATTCCGCAAACAACTGAAGACCCATCTCTTCACATCTGTTTGCTAAACCCCGCTATCTTCTCTCCCCTCCATGTGCACTGTAGGTTTGCGATTTCCCTAGCGCTTGGACGCTCACGGGCAACAACTGCGCTCTACAAATCCCCAAGTTTACAAGTTTACAAGTTTGTTCCTGCAGCCACGTGGACCAGGAGGTGTCAAAAATGACCAGAAGTCGGGCACGGTTTGCCCCACAAAGGCTCTCGCTGTCGGCAGTGTTGGCTTCCGGATTGGAGACAATAAGCCTTGGGAAAGGTAACCCACACAGGAATCAAAGTTGGCTTCTTAATCAGACCAGCAAGATCTGATGGGCTGCTTCTTTTCAGGGAAGCAAGGGACAGTCTGGACCAACCAGACCAGTGGTGTAAATTCAAGGTTTCATCACCAAGATGGCCACTAGCCAACGGGCAAAGTGACCGGGCAGATGCGTCGAGCAGGAAAATGCAGAAGGGCCCCACGCAGATCTCGTGAAGGGTGCAGGGCTGATCTTCAGTGCAAATGATGCTCGGGCTGGGGCTTCTCAATGCCCAATGCACAGCTTCGAGGATGCCTCAGAAGCTGCACGGAAAGCAAGTCACTGACTTTTCAAGAAGGCCGGTCCCACGTCTCGCGTCGCCTTCACAGGTCTCAGCTTTGCTGGGACTGTAGATTAGGCTGAAGGAAGTCTGGAAGTCCTGTTCTTGTCAGGCTCTGTGCTTGGGCTCCAGCGGGAGCCTCGACAAAGCAAGCCGTTGATCGCTGGATAGTGCCTGCTTGTGCAGGGTGGTCACTCCTTGACCACAAGGGAGATTCTTCAGTCTTCTTTTTTCAGGTAGAATGTCGAAGGTCCAGAGTTTCATTTCAAGTTTCAGTCAGGATAAATCTAAAGTCTTGGGACTCAGCTCCTACCTATATGACAAATCTAGGGGCTGGATTACCTGCTAGGTCCCTCCTATGGGTGGGACCAGGGAAGGGGGTGGTTACACCCCTTTTCCTTTGTCTAGTTTTGCGCCAGAGCTGGGGCTGGAGTACCCCAGCACCGGTTTGAACTGGACTATGCATGGGACACCTTGTGTGTCCCAGGCAGTGTCTCATTTCTTTCAGCCTTCCCAGCCCCAATATACTATAGCCTGTCTGGGGTGGTGCTAGCACCTCCCAAGACAGGAAACCTATTGTCAAAGCCTCCCTCACTGGAAGGACTCCCAGCAGCAGGAGGTCATACTTGTGTCTGTGGCAGCAGCATCCATTTTGTGATGCTGAGGCTCTGGTTAACTTCAACCGGGATTAGTAGGAACAACATGTCTTCTCCCTCTAGAAGGGTGGAATGCTACCCCCGTCCCCAGAACTGGCCAGGGGGTAGTATTCCAAAGCGTATGACACCTTGCTCGACATGTTTTGATAAAGCCAAACCAGAGTTAGTATTTAACAGCGAGGTTCATAATGCACTTAGGAGTATATGGTATGGCTATATCCTAGAACAGCTATAAGGACATGGTTCTGAAAGCTGCAGACAGGCTCAGCTCATGCTAGAGCACCATCTCACATAAAACCAAGCACTCTGCCTCTAGAATTGTTAAGGCCTGCCATAGGAGTGACTTATAGGTGTTTATGTGTCTAGATATAAGGTTAGACATAGGAATACTATATCTAAGCAAGGGGTGATTACATGACCTTGCCCCAGCTGAGTGATCAGCCAGTTGTGTCAATGTGAATGGCCAGCCAGGGGTGGCATAATACATGCTGCGGCCCCTGGTAGGCCTTGGAAGCACCTATTCCCTGGGTACCTATAGTACACTGTACAGGGGCTCATAAGGTGACACACTATCCAATTGGAGATGTACCTAAGGTACATGGAGTCCATTTTACAGTGAGAGCAAATAGCCTGGGGGCCTTATTAGCAGGATCCCAGGCCAACTAAGTCGAAAACCAGCTAAACACTGGGCAAATAATCTGGGGCAACCCCCCCCCCCCCCCCCCCCCCCCAACGAAAGGAGATAAGGCTATCCTTGACCAGGTAAGCCTATATTGCCTGAGTGGCCATATAAGGAAGTACCTGCCCTAGCATGGTTACCCCCTGTCTCATGGTCCACTAGGCAATCCCTTACCCTAAGGGTATCATAGTGTCTCCACCATAGGGAATCTCTACCTATGGTGTGTTTTGGCAAAGTAAAAGGCTGGTGTTGAGATGGAGTACTGAAGTGACGCTCCTCTAAAGTAGGGCTCAGCTTCCTCCAATCATCTGCCACCATATAGGCCTTTCTTTCCTTGACTGAGTTGCACTGTGCTCTCAGAGTCACACTCTGGCTACCTACAGCCGGAGGCTGGGTCTCTTTTGTTGGCTTACAGGAGGGACAGGTCAGGTTTGGGGCCCTTGGGTCCCAGGTTTGGCTGTGCCCAACAGAATCTATCTGGGGGAGGTTCCTAACTAATTGTAAGGGAGATCCCTCAGGAGTTTTTGAAATGTTCACCTTGCTAGGGCTGCTAGCTTTGGTGCCCTTAATCTGCTAATGGGGTGGTTCCTTTGGACTGGGGGCCCTTTGGGGTCCACTGGCCTCCCTGGCCTCTGCAGCCCTGGGCTGACTGAGGCAGGGTAGAGAGGGGCACATTACCTGCTCCAGACTGGGTCCCACCTTGGAAGAGTCCACTGACATCAGAGGCTCTGTCAGGCTAGGCCTGACTACCTCTGGGACAGTTCCTTCACAAGGGGTAGGGTCAGTTCCCTGAGGAGGCTGACTCTCACCTAATGTCTGGTGGGGGGGGGAGAATTTTCTTCCTCCCCAATGCTTTCTGTCTGAGTGGAGTGATTCATAGTTTCAGGCTTCACAACAATAAAATCTGTTTCAGTTTGGGCTGTGACCATCACAGCCCTACCAACCTTTTCAGGAAGGAACTCTGTTTGGGTGTGGTCACAGCCCTGCCAACCTCTTCAGGGAAGTCTGCCAGGGCTTGGGCTGTGACCATCACCGCCCTTCCAACCTCTTTAGGAAGGAATTCTGCTTGAGCTGGGGCTGTGGCTATCACAGCCCCACTAACCTTTTCTGGAAGACCTGCCATTTTGGAATGGGTTTCTTGTTCTACCCCAGCCCAGGCTGAGATCTCTAGATCATTCCCCAGTAGAAAATCTACAGGCAAGTTTGTAGACACTGCCACTCTCTTGGGGCCAGTGACACCTCCCCAGCTGAGATTTACTACTGCCATGGGATGATCTTACTGTACTCCATCAATGTTGATCACCTGATAGGTGAACCCAGGTAAAAGTTGTCCTGAGGGGACTAGACTGTCAGTCACCATAGTGATGCTAGCCCCTGTGTCTCTATAGGCTTCAACTTTCTGGCCATTTATCTGGGGATCATGTCTGTACTTGCCCAAAGTGTTGGGACAAGCAGTGAAGTTGGCAAACCCCATGCCATTTTCACAGACAAAAGTAGCTAAGTTAGGGGACCTGGTTAGGCCAGAGTCCACATGAGTTCCCAAAGTAAACCCAGCCAAATTCTTGGGGGCACTCCCACCACCTGGGGGATTACTACTAGTAGTAACAGGAGGTTTGGGAGTATTACTTGGGGGAATGTTTTCCTTACTGTTGGCCCTTTGGGCAACTGCTGTCAGTCTTCCAGCGGCCAGGCTGTTTACAGGCATGACAATAAGATTTCTTAGGGTTAGAGGAAGTGTTTTGGGACCCACCCACATCATTGGAATTTTGGGGCCCTGTGGAGGACTTGTCTTTAGATTTATCCCCACCTTTCTCTTGAGGCTTGGTAGAATCTTTTTCTGGTCACTACCCTGATTTTTAGGCCTAATGCTGGTTCTGACCCATTTGTCTGCCCTCTTACCCAATTCTTGTGGAGAGGTCAGATCTGAGTCCACCAGGTGCTGGTGTAAAAGCTGGTTTTGACAGTTACTAAGGATCTGCTCCCTCATAATCAAATTATACAATCCTGTATAGTCATGCACTTTGCTGCCCAATAACCAGCCCTCCCGAGCCTTAGTAGCACAATCTACAAAATCAGTCCAGTCCTGAGTCTGTGTCTTCTGGGTATCCCTGAACATCAACCTGTACTGTTCAGTGGTTAAGCCAAACCTATCAATCAGAGCACTCTTCAGGACTTTGTAGTTATCAGCATCCTCATCACTAACTGTGAGGAGCTTATCTCTACCTTTTTCTGTAAAGGAGAGCCATAAGATTGCTGCCCTCTGACTTAGGGGTACCTGCTGTACTTTGCAGGCCCTCTCCAAAGCAGTTATCCATTTGTGGGTGTCATCCCCATCTTTGTAGGGGGGCACAATCTTACTCAGGTGTCTATTGTCATAGGACCTGTCTTTATCCTTAGGGATATTGCTGCCACCAGTGGGCTCTAGCCCACCTAACCTCCTTTCTTTGTCAAAAGCAAGTTTCTCCTTGGCTAGGGCAAGTTCCTCTCTCTCAATTCTGAGATTGACTTCCTTCATCCTAGCCTGGTGTTCTCTTCTCTGAGGAGAAGTCATTCCCCTCTGAGAACCCCTAGAAGCATTGGAGTGAAGAGAGTCACCTGAGTGAGATCTATTCCTCCTATACCTCTGATTAAGTCTTGTTTTATATGTACCTATAGGTACCTATGAGATCTTTCAAGTGATATTGCTAAGATTACAATTGGTAAAACAACAGCAAGCTCAAATCCCAACCGCTGCACAACAATGTGAGAAGTTGGCCTGGTATATGATGTTCACTATTCTAGTGAGCACCTTGCAACAGTCCAAACAACCCTTATGGCGATGGTTGTAAAGTCAACCTTATAGACCAGCTATCCTAGTGGTAGCATGGACAAAGCAGTCTTAGGCCAAACTCAAGAGGGCATGTGAAGCCAGCTGTTTTCCCATATGTAACCCCCTCAATATCAAATGAAAGGACACCACACAGGATATATATAAAATATATATGTATTTATTTCTAGGCAATCCCTCTGAACTCTTTATGAGGTCTGAGGCAGAAGCACATAACAAGATACTTAATTAAAATACAATAAGTTGCACAAAATACAGTAGGGCCCTAGGGGCACGCTAAACCATATACTAAAATAGTGGTATAAGTACCACTGCTTGGAAAATGAATAGGCCTAGGGAATCGCTGGGGCTACGTTGTACTACCAAGGGATAGGAAGCAGGAGGCCCAAGGAAGGTGTGTGCATAGTCTTTACTCACACGCAAGTTACCATGGAGTTTGAATGGGAACGAAAGAGTTAGAAACGAGTTCTTTTAGGGCACTTCTGATTGGACTCGATGAAAGTTACTTGAAACCTAGACAGTTGAATAGTGAATACCCACAGAAGCACCGGAGTACTCGCGTTACCTCACCCACAGGAAGCGGGTGCATAGGTGTCAAAGTGTGTCGGGTTTCGTCGCTGAATCCTATAGAACCGTGAAGAAAGATGTTGCAGGCGACCAGGAGAGAAGTGTCCGGTTGAATCCGAGGGCGGATCGAGGATGAAGAGTACCTGAAAGCAGAGGGGACAGAGTCTGGGTCACTAGCCAGTGACCAGGAAGGAACCAGGAAGGAACCAGGCGGTGTCGCGAAGCTTGTCTCTGCAGCCACGTGGACCAGGACGTCGACTACAACCAGGAGTCAGGCACGGACTATCCCACAAAGGCTCTTGCTATCGGCAGTGGCGGCTTCCGGATTGGAGTCAACAAGCCTTGGCAAAGGCAACCCACGCAGGAATCGAAGTTGGCTTCTTAATCAGACCAGCAAGGACTGATAAACTGCTTATTTTCAGGGAAGCAAGGGCCAGTCTGGAGCAACCAGACCAGCAGTGTAAATTCAAGGTTTCGTTGCCAAGATGGCCACTAGCCAACGAGCAAGTTACCGGGCAGACGCGTCAAGCAGGAAAATGCAGAAGGGCCCCACGCAGAACTCATGGAGGGCGCAGGGCTGATCTTCGGTGCAAATGATGCTCGGGGCTTGGGCTTCTCAATCCCCATTGCACAGCTTCGAGGATGCCTCAGAAGCTGCACGGAAAGCAAGTTGCTGACTTTTCAAGATGGCCGGTCCCACATCTCTTATCGCCTCCACGGGTCTCAGCTTTGCTGGGACTGTAGATCAGGCTAAAGGAAGTCTGGAAGTCCAGTTCTTGTCAGGCTCTGAGCTCGGGATCCGGCGGGAGCGTCGACAACTAGTTGATCGCTGGATGGTGCCTGCTTGTGCAGGGTGGTCACTCCTTGACCACAAGGGAGATTCTTCAGTCTTCTATCCTCAGGTAGAATGTCGAAGGTCCAGAGTTTCGTTTCAAGTTTCAGTCAGGATAAATCTAAAGTCTTGGGACTCAGCTCCTACCTATATACCAAATCTAGGGGCTGGATTACCTGCTAGGTCCCTCCTATGGGTGGGACCAGGGAAGGGGGGTTACACCCCTTTCCCTTTGTCCAGTTCCCCGAGCTGGGGCTGGAGTGCCCCAGCACCAGTTTGAACTAGACTATGCATGGGACACCTTGTGTGCCCCAGGCAGTGTCTCATTTCTTTCAGCTCTCCCTGCCCCAATACACTATAGCCTAACCGGGACTAGTAGGAACAGCATGTCTTCTCCCTCTAGAAGGGTGGAATGTTACCCCCTTCACCAGAACTGGCGAGGGGGTAGTATTCCAAAGTGTATGACACCTTACTTGACATGTTAATATATGATAAAGCCAAACCAGAGTTAGCATTTAACCGCGAGGTTCATACTGCACTTAATAGTATAGGTATGGCTATATCCTTGAACAGCTATAAGGACATGGTTCCGAAAGCTGCAGACAGGCTCAGCTCATGCTAGAGCACCATCTCACATAAAACCAAGCACTCTGCCTCCAGGATTGTTAAGGCCTGCCATAGGAGTGACTTATAGGTGTATACATGTCTATATATAAGGTTAGATATAGGAATACTATATCTAAGCAAGGGGTGATTACACGACCTTGCCCCAGGTGAGTAATCAGCCAGTTGTGTCAATGTGAGTGGCCAGCCAGGGGTGGAATAATACATGCTGCAGCCCCTGGTAGGCCTTGGATGCACCTATGCCCTGGGTACCTATAGTACACTGTACAGGGGCTCATAAGGTGACCCACTATCCAATTGGAGATGTACCTAAGGTACATGGAGTCCATTTTACAGTGAGAGCAGATAGCCTGGGGCCCTGATTAGCAGGATCCAAGGCCAACTAAGTCGAAAACCAGCTTAACACTAGGCAAGAAATCTGAGGTAACCATAGTCAGATATCCACCTTCCTACAGTGCCTGAATGTGGGGGCCCACTGCGAGCCCCCAGGGTGTTGGGGTGTGCACAATGGGGGTACCTATGGTACCTCCCTACATTTGCATGCACAACATGGAGGGCACGGCACAGTGCCTGCCACGTTGTGCTTGAAAATGCACAAGGTGCATCCACTGCATTGCGGCGGGCGGTGCTGTGAGCACTGCCAGACACAATGCTGTGGATGGGGTATGCCACCGTGGCGGTGGCACCCTGATTGCCGGTGTGGGACCACCACACCACTGGTGGCCAGTCCCAGCACCGCTAGGGTCCGCCCGCCATTCTATTAGATCCCTAAATGTATGTAATAATTAATGTTTCTGTTTCTAAATAATTCCTAATTAAAAATATGTATTTGTTTGACATTTTTTAAATTGTATTTATTTTTAATATTTTTAGTTATTTGTTATATGGATTTAACATTATAATATTTTTTTAATTTTTCATAATAAATATATATCTGTATTTATTTAGATTTTTAAAATATTTTTTTTTGTTGGTGATCTTTTGTCCATTATCTAACACTTTCCCTACTGTTGCACTAACTGGGATGGAGATAGTAAATTTGATCCCTTATCTATCCAACACTTTCCCTACTGTTGCACTCACTGGAGTGGGAATAGTTATTTTTACCCCTCCGTTATCCCACACATTCCCTACTGCTGTACTCATTGGAGTGGGAATACACATTTTTAGCCCTCCACTATCCAGCAGTTTCCCTACTGTTATACTCATTCTAGTAGGAATACTAATTTTTACCCCTCCGATATCCAACACTTTCCCTACTGTTGCACTCATTGGATGGCAATAGTAAATTTTACCCCTCCGCTAGTTCACACTTTTCCTACTGTTTCACTGACTGGAGTGGGAATTGTAAATTGTAACCCTCCACTATCCAACAGTTTCTCTACTGTTATACTCATTGCTGTGGTAATTGTAATTTTTACCCCTCCACTATCCACCACATTCCCTACTTTTGCACTCCTTGGAGTAGGAATAGTAACTTTTACCCCTCCGCTAGCTAACACTTTTCCTACTGTTGCACTAACTGGAGTGGGAATAGTACATTTTAATCTTCCACTATTCAATACTTTCCCTACTGTTTCATTCACTTGAGTGGGAATAGTAATTTTTACCCCTCCTCTATCCAACACTTGCCCTACTGTTGCACTCACTGGAGTGGGAATGGTAATTGTTACCCCTCCGCTATCCAACACTTTCCCTACTGTTGCACTCACTGGAGTGGGAAATGTAAGTTCAAAGATTCTTAAATTGTTTAATGTTTTAATTCATAATAGAATGATTTTTTTAAATGGATTGTATGTTATTTCTATATGTATATATGTAGATAGATAGATAGATAGATAGATAGATAGATAGATAGATAGATAGATAGATAGATAGATAGATAGATAGATAGATAGATAGATAGATAGATAGATAGATAGAGAGATATTTGTTACATTTTCATATATTTTTTAAATGATAAAATAATTTAAAATTAATAGATTAATAATTGTTTTAAAGTAAACATATATATGTATATATATATTATTATGTATGCTTTAACAATTTTTATTAAGTTTATTTGTTATATTTGTTAAAATGTATATTAAATCTATTTTAAACATTGTTTTTATTATTTCATATAGTTAATATTTATTACTTTATTTGAAGTGCATATATAAAATAACATTTTGTACAACTTTAATTTTGACATCAATGTTTTTTCCGATATTTTTGTACTTACCATTTTAAATATTGGATGGCCCTATTTTAAACTCGATATTGTAGTATCAAGAAATTTTAGGTGTCGATTTTCTGCCAGTGAACCAAGGAGCTTGCTAGTCTTTGGCTAGTTAAGCAATATGGGTGGTTTGTATGATAGTAAAAATAATTAAAAAACACAATTTTTAATAATTCCACTCACAGTGACTGCATAAGTGAATCCTTTTCTCGAAGACCAACATACATTTTACTAGGTATGAACCACTTTTCATTGATATAAATTCTTCATTCATCTTTCTCTTTGGTGACAACATCAATATGCATTTGCCTCTCAAATATTTGAATTTCCATTCACTGTGTAGCACATCCTGTTGTACTAAAGAATACATTCTGTTCTTCCAATAAACATTGTAATGAATACAGGATTTTCCAGAAATATTATCCCCAGAAGATTACACTACCCCATTTAATTTTTTAATGAAACATCTTCAAACCAGACAACATTTAACATTACTGTAACAAATCTGTAAATTGAATTCTTGTACTGAGACCAAACTATGAGTATGTTTACATGTTTACTCAAACCTCTCTTATGATCATCCATACCATAAGTTTAAAATATTATTGAGTTGTTAGTAAGGTTCTGTTGCACTCTGAGTGATTTCAGCACCTTTAAAGAAGATTGCAACCGAAATATTGTAGTGTAGTTCCTAGTTTCCCACTAGGCCCTGCACATTGGAATAACATAAACAGTAGTATCGACGTGGAACTGCGGATATTCCAGGCCTCCACTGACTATGCTAAACTTAATTGGGTTGTGTTACCAACTAGCTCAGAGGTCACTGGAAACTTTCTTCTCTGCATAGGAAGTGATCAGCTTCCTTGGCACAGACAAGAAGGGATTCAGCTTTCCAACAACCGTGCAACATGACAACTTTGCTCCTCAGATCAAGAGTCAATCTCTAGGGTCGTGTGAAACAATAGACAGGTATTTCACTCAGTCAGTCTAGTGCAGTTTACTTTCACGATATGTAGAGAATAGAGAGACGGGCGTTTGTCAATAAAGGGTTAACATTTATTGAACAGTCTTTCTTCTCGTACAAGAGAAATGTATTGCCACAATTGCAAGACTTGTTATTATAAAAAGTACGTACAGTAAGATAAGTAGTGCGAAATAGAACTGTAAAAGCATTGATATGGTTTCTTAGCCATACCATGGTTTAAAAGTAATAAAACATATATACAGTCATATATACATTAGGCTAACATACTCAACTGGTGCTTCTAACTAAGCCTACCCCAGTGTGCCTGACCTAAGCATAACACGTGGAAGGGGAGTAAGTAAGTAGCTTTAAGTTAAGTTGGTTTTGCCAAGGTTTGTTTCAAGAATTCTCGTCTAAGGGTTTAGTCAACACCATACCTCGGAATAGAATGATGGAGGATTGGTATCTCCTTCAGGGGTCACTCTCGATATCCCAGTCACCCGCGAGGGTAGACCGGAAACGCCGGAGCTGGATTTCTCTGCACGAGAAAGGCAGCGGGTCTCTTCAGCGCGTCGAGGAAGGAGGGGGGACAGCGTCCGCGGGCAGCTGGAATCTGCTGGATGTCTTCGCAGAGGGACGGCTGTTCAGCTCCTAAGCGTACTGCACCATAGTTCGCGCTTTAGCAGCGATAATGGTATCAGTAGCTTCACCACCACAGGGGCAGCAGGCTGCAGCGACAGAGTGCTAGATTTACCAACACGGGGTCTTGCAGGTAGCTAGCATCAGCAACAGTAGCTCATTGCTTAAGGCAACGTTGGTAATATTTATACCTGACAGGTGCCGGGTTTGACGCAAGTTTGCTGGACATAAGACGTCAATTAAAGATGTCACTAGGAAGTGATAGTTATCAGTTGCTCATTAGAGTTCCATTAATAATCAAAACACAGCAAGCGGGGATTTCCAGGTTTGCTGAGTTTTTATCTTGTTGAAGAACTCGGAGTGTTAATCTAGGAATATCAGATAGTGACTTCTGCTCTGTCATTGCACTAACTGGTCGCAAAGGAAGTGGCAGAGAACTATGCTGGAATGTGGCTCTGTTCGTGTGAGGCCAGAGATGACTTTTCTGAAAATCGCACTTGAACGGTTATGCCAATATAGGGAATAAATGGATTTATAGCCGAATAGGGGCATAAGGTCACAGTATCGATCAGGAACCTAGATAAACACGCAACACCCACTCCACGTATTCATGTCCATCAAATTACTAAAACTAAAGCAATTAGATGCATGTGTAACATTGCCCACCCCAAAATACATAAATGCATTTGAAATAGGCGTACTTGAAATACATGAAATTTAGGTACTGTACGTTTTTTGAAGCATAGAAATCATTCAAAAATATTATTGCATATTAAATCAATGAACGATTATGCAAAAAGAATTACACATGAAGTATCTCTGACAGAAGAAGGGCGAGATAAATCATCACATAAAAATGCATTGTAATAACATGTGCTAGAGGCTGGTGTAATGTTGTTACGTCTCTAGATGTGTATAGAAATAGAAGTGTGAAGCTTCTGTTCTCTAAGAATAGTTTTTACGTTAAGCAAAGAATTGTTCGTGCCAAAAAAGGGTCAATATTAAAAATAATTGTCCAATTCAAAGAATTATTGCTTGAACGGGGAAAAATAGATTTCCAAAGCTCTTTGCAGTTTTTGTTGATCAAAACTGAAGGCCGAATTCAGAGTTCATGGGAACGCTGTGTGTCGGAAAGCTTCTCAAAAGTTATTGTTTCTGTATGGGTGAGAACATCGTATCAGACAGGCTCTCAAAGAATTGGTCTACAAATTCAGGTGATAGTTCAACCAAATTAGATAGCGCTGTAACTTGGCAGGTGTGAGAATGATTGCTGTCATCATAGTCGGGAGCAGCAATGCTCACAGAACGTTGTACCTGGATGATGTTGCTTTTGTCACTCGCTCCACTGTTACCCCTTGGTTGTAGCACAGGAGTCTCCACGAATGCTGTCATCAGGATTGGTAGCCGCTGGGGACAACACAATGCGTGAGCCGGTATTGGACTGAGCAAAGTATCGACGTCCATTGGTACTGCTGATGGAAGTGAAAGACAGATGTCCAACACGCATTCATCGCCGCAAAGCATACACCGTAGCACAGGTAAAATGCAATTTTGCCATATAGGTCTGAATGAAAGGAACCAGGTCATGTTTAGATCTCTCAGTCTGGCCAATCCAAGGACGTTAGTTATCCTGTCCCGGTAGCGCATTGCTAGGATTGTCTCTTCCATTCCCATGGGAGCTATGTCTGAGCCGAGGCTTGCCATAACAAAGCAGGAGGGTCAAAAATAGAATCCCTGCGACGAGTCCCAAAAACAATGGTATGCCGCCAAAAACAGAGTGTAAAAAATTAGGAACGATTCCCAAAATTGCCTGGAAGGGTGTTAGCAGTCCCGTAAAGACTGTCTTAAATATGCCTGGGATGCTTGTTGCACTAGACATGTTAAGGAGTTGGCTGAACATTTCTACGAAATGCACGGGGCAATTTGTTGATAAAAGGTCATGAACTTCAGTAGCTGTCCTTGCAACTAGAAGATCATACGTCTCTTTAGATGACGTTATAGGCACTGTTGTCTGTAAAAGTACAGATTTCATTTTGCTTAATGTATCAATTCATATAGAATAGAGATTCCGACGAGGCCAGATGGGAGTCACTGTGTCTGCAGGCCCACTCGGAAACAACGCTTGCATACAGCATTTGACCATGGATGTTACTTCTACTAGATAACTTTTCCCTGGCACGAGGCCACAACATCTGTGATCCGTTCTAAGAATGTAACTCCCGTTCGCGAGTTGCATAAAGAAGGGCTCTATCTGAGTTGCAGGTGTGACTAGCTGGTGGCATGAAAGGTTGTTTGAATTTCCATCACATGCTCCGTGTAAATTAATACCCTGACACAAAAGTATACCGCTTAATGAATGTTTACAGTTGTTACCACTAAGAAATACATTTTTGTCGCTGTCACTATAGCAAGAATGAGTGTATGGTAATTTCCATTCAGATTTTACATATCCTTTACCCAATTGTTCATACTGGCCAGCAGGTATGTACTCAAGGCACTTTTTAAATCGGAAAGTTGTTATCGGAATTGTGATAATTCCGTGTATTATCCATTCAATGACAGGACTCTCTGACATTGTCAATGGTAATCTCCCAAGTTTTTCGATGCTCAGGATTGTATAGTCTGCTCCTTTTTTGTGCCAAACTGATCTGTTTATCAGTAAGGTTAAAAATGGAAAATAATGACGTTGTGTTGATTAAACGCCAAGGCACATAGCCTGAACGAAGATTTTGCAGCGTCCAGCCTAGTTCTATAATAGAGCGTAATTGAGACTGGCCATGTTGTAACATCAGCAAGTCTCTGTCTATCACATCAAAGGCAGAGGATACAATATTGTCCAACGAATATATTCTGGAAGACAGAGTCATTAACCCATTGTCTACTACAGAAAGTGATTTCTCCAAATTAATACGATCAATTTCTCGTATTTTTTCAGCAGTTTCAATTTGCTTTACTTTCCAAGCCTCGTTGTAAGCAGCATAGATACTGGTCGCTATGAAACGCTTTTGACGCTGTTTGCGTGGTCCAAGAATGAAATCGCGCAAATCAGCACCATCTTTTAGTAAAGACAAGTGTTGCTTAATTTCAGCCAGTGTGGATGTTGTTAGCCATTCAAGGTAGAGTTTCCCTACACTGTATGTTGTTATAATCCCTGGATGTTGTCTCTGGGAATATCTCGGGTCTAATCTGGTCATTTTTAACCCCTGTGTTTTATTCAGGAATCTATCTTGACAGCTGTTTGTGTCAGTAGGCCAAATTAACCACTTTTTCCAATCAGGATGTGTTCTGTTGAAATGTAAAATTTGTGATACGTCTAACTCAATATCTGTGGTTGCATTCTCAGGTATTGGCTTTGGTATAGACGGTGTTTTAAGGTCTTTGATCTTAGCTAGGCCAAGACAAGATGTTTGGTGTATTGTGTCATTTAAAATAACATTTGTTCTGGTATCATGCAGGTTCTAAATAGGGCTTCAATGCCTTGCACCTGCCACTCTTTTGTACCCCAAAAAGTTTTTGTTTCAATATTATTTTTCCAATAATCAAAACCAAATGTCATCATTTTGTCCTAAAATGCTTCTGAATATATCAATTTAGAATTTGTCAGCATTGTTTTCATTCCTGTTTTACCTAACAGTTTGTAATAAAATGTTTCTGCATCACTGGTGTTAAACCCTGAGAAGTATTTGAATTTCTCAAAAAATGCTTTAGAACTGCTTTTAGGTGGTGTAGAACAATGTTCCCATTGATTATACATAAAAACATTTCTAGGCTGTGCAGATTTATGCAAGTAATGATCCCCATAATGGGTGTAACAGAATAACTGCTCATAACTAGATGAACCTTGTAAATAATCATGATCTGTGAATCTAGCTGACATTACTAAATCAGACATCATGTCATTAATACTGGTAAAGTCCCAATCATCAGAGAATGTACTAGGTGTCACAAAGTCACTTAAGGAAACCTTTAGTTGATGAGGATACTTCAAGATTTCGACCGGACCATAGATCTCATAGTCTGTTTTCTCCCATACTACCCCACCAGGTATTGGAATTGCTGTGACATTTACTGTTGACAGTTCTCTTTTCTTCACGTGGGATGATCTGTGTGGTTTCAGGACTAGGTTGATGTTCTGACTTGCTGTGTCCATTCAATTGTGATAAACTTTCCTAAAATTAAAACTAAAATTAGGCATAGTAGGAGTATGAATACCCCTGAGATAATCCAATGCTCAATCAACGGTGAATCCAGATATAGTTTATTGATTTGTTGAAGGAGTCCTGTTGTATTTTCTTTAGAATACTTTTTTGTTTCTGGCATCACTTCGGGGTCGTTAAAATCTTCAGAGAAGTTGTCGAAGTTGATGAAATAACCAGAGGCAGTTCTGTCAATTGATGGGATTGTTCTTTCAATCTGTCTCTCGGTAGCATTTTCTGATGCCACATCATTGTAGACTCGTTTTGTTTCTTGACGAACTGTTTCAATCTGTGTTTCAAGAGGCACGAGTTCCATGGCATTATTGCATAGTCCTTCATTGTGCACTGCAGGCTGATCGAATGTGATTAGTCTTTCAGTTTGAACCTCTTGGATTGTTGCAAGTTTGGGTATTCTGTTGTTTCTTGGGAGTCCACTGGGCCTACTGTTGATTATAGGCCACATGCTTGTGGTTTTACCAGATCGATGGACACGACTCTGTTCTCCTTTTTACCAGCAAGGGGCGGTAGCACAACTGATCTTGTTCCGGTGACTGCCAAGACAGGTACTGCTTTTCTGTAAGAAGGCCCAAATTCCTTCTTAACCGCAATCTTTTCTCTGACTAGATCCCCAATCTTTGGAATCCAGACAGGCCTTGCTGGGGCTGTTGCTGGTGGTGCCTCGTCAGTGGTACTTGGCTGTTGCTTTAACTTTATGTTGCTTAAGGATTTTCTTGTTTCATTCAGTTCCTGTAAAACAGCCAAACGATCCTTTACATCAAAGTGCGTTGTTTCTTCTTGTACCACTGACATCTGACTATCGAGGTCCTGAATACGCATTCTAATTCCGAACAATAGTTCGTATGGGCTGAAACCTTTTAGAGAATTTCTTGGCATGTTGTTAAGACTAGTCTGGACACTTATTAAATGTTTGACCCACCCAGCGCCTGAACCTAATACCTTCGCTGTTATAGATTGCTTTATGTCACGGTTTTTTCTTTCTACCACACTGTTCCCTTCGGGGTGCGACGGACAAGAATACCGCAACCCAATTCCCATGCTGGCCATGGCCTCCTTATAAGCTCGAGAGCTGAAAGCAGGACCCTGGTCAGAATGGAACGTGGTAATTGCGTATGTGCCGATAAAGACTCGCAAATCTTTTATAACCGTTCTAGCGTCAGCCGAGCGCTGGGGGCCTCATTTTTTAAGTGCTTTTCGTCTTAATTATTAATAGGACGCAGGATGGGGTGTAGGCAGCGTTACGCTCTTTCTGACTGGTAGCCGGTAGCAAGGTTCGCTACTGCGATCCCTATTACAGTTTTCACAGTTGTTTGCATATATTTGGTGTTCTACACTCATCCCCGGCCACCAGAATACTGATTGTAATTCAGTCAGTGATTCCTTGATCTCTCTGTGCCTAAGACCCAAACCCATATGTGCGTCTGCTATTAAAAATATTCTCCTGTTCGTGTTTGGAATTACTCTGTCCCCCACTCCAGGGATTCGAGCAAAAGGAACGGAGTTTGCATCGATTATGTATGCATAATTGAGTGGATAGTTCACGGGTAGTGCTGCACAGTCGCCTTTTACGGTCGTTTTTACTGCCAGCATGGTTTCCCCGTCTATGTATTTATCTGTACGCTTTTTTGTGGCTACGGAAGCCGGGTTAGTTGCTTCCGCTTTGGCTGTATTAGCCAATGAATTCCCTGCAACGTGAACGCCATCACGTTGAAGACTCTGTGCGTGAATCACGTGAGTCTTTTGTAGTTCTTTGTGTAAAAGAGCTACCTCGTTCCAGAGCAATTTATGCTTTATTGTGGCACCTGTGTCATCTTTGTAGTCGTTTTCGATCCAACTTTGCAGCTTATTGTTGTAAGAGTTGACGCAAAAATGAGAATTGCACACTATAAGTGTCGGGAATTCATGTTCTGCATTTTCGAGCGCCATCTTTAAAGATCTGATTTCAGTTCTCTGAACCGAACAGTTTCTTACAGATTCAGTTTTTGTTACTTTCGGTCTGAATTTACCGCACAGCCAACGACCTTTAATGATCGCACATGCTGCATCGTAGGATTTTCTCTCTACGTTGAAATGCTGTACAAAGCTATCTATATAGATTATACAGGCGTATTGTGGGAGAGGCAGAATTTCGATTGGCAGAGGATATTCTTCTTCATATTCTAAATCATTCAGTTCTTCGTATTGCGGGGCGAAATAGTATTTCACATCTTCCACTCCTAGAGAATCTATACACTGTATCCATTTCAGATCCAGTGACACTGTAGGCAGGTTTACTGGGCTGAATAGCGCTTCGAAGGCGGATTCCGCTGTAAGGATATTAATCCGTTTGCCGTGTGCTAGTTCTCGTTCATTTGCTAATGCGATTTGCACTGCTTTCACAGTTCTTTCTGTGTGACTGAATGTTTTTTCTGCTTGTGTGTACAAGTGAGATTTAATTGAAATTGGTACCTTTTCTCCCTCATTAGAGGTTAGGTACATGAATCCGCATCTTCCTGGGATGACTCGGATTACAAGATCGATCGTGTTGTCACGTGTATCTGATTTAGTTTTTGCTAACATGTCTGTTTGCAGTGATCTCAAAATTTCTGTGTGTTTTTGAGTCCAATTGATTTGTTTAAAATCAGGTTTAATTAGTTCGTAGAGAGGTTTAACCCTCTCTGCGTAATTTAGGATGTAAGCTCTTCCGAAATTCAGAAAACCTAGTATGGATTGTAAATTCTTCAGCGTTTTTGGAGCTTGTGACCCAAATGCAGAGAAAGCGGTCAAATATCTGCTTTCTGGTGCAGTGTTTTGACAAAAGAAACCATTAGATATGTCTAATGTCGTTTTATATTTTTTCCTAACTATGTTATTCATTAGGGCTGCACTATGCGAGTTTTGTACTGCAAAAGTTTTGCAACATGTATTAAGATGTCTGTAGTCCAAAACTAGACGATATGAATTGTCCGGCTTGGAGACAGGAAACAAAGGATTGTTCATTTGAGAGGTGCATGTTTCAATCACCCCCTGGTACTCAAGTTGATCTAAGATCTCCCTGACCTGTTTTTTAGCTTCTTGCTTTATGGGATACTGCCGTTGGGCAGTTGGTTCACTTTTTAATTGGATTTTGTGAGGAGGTGAGTCCTCATCCCATCCTACATGATTTTTATATAATGCAGGTGCCTGGGCCACTGCCCATTTCCTTGCATATGTATATTTTTTGTGAATCGGAATGTGATTCGAGAAGGCAGGCATAATCACTTCTTCGCCACGAGGGCACTCCCTGACAAACTCTGGGGGCCAATCTTTTTCAGCTAACAGAATATCATAGCCTTTTGAGAGCTTATCCCAAAATAGACCCTTAATTTTCCTAGTCTTATCACCCTCTATACGCAATGTTATTTCGTATATTTTATGGGGCTCGCTAAGTCTGGCGTCGGCAGTTTCAACTTGAATGTATTCATTCGTGTCCACTGTCTCCAGATGACTCATCAAGATCTTGCGCGCTATACTGATTTCTGCTGCACTGTCCAACATTGTCAATGCCCACTCCCCGTTTTTCAACTGTGTCCTCAGTATTCTCGGCATTGTTGATTACTCTAATACTGGCTACCTTCTTTTTCTGAAATTGAGATTTTTTACTCTGAGCAGGTTCCTTGTCTTTGGACTTGGTGTGCTCTCCTGGGTCTGACGTCCTCTTCTTTCCGAATTCTGTGGAAAAGATCGAGAGGGACGTGTATCAATACTTTGATTTCTATCAGGTTTTTTTAGATTATCCCTATTTCTAAGGTTATATCTTTTCTCAGAGGGCTCCCTCTGGGGAGACTGGCGTTCTCGAGTCGGATTTCTTTCCCTCCGTCGAGGAGACCTTCCTCTGGACTGGAAAACTTTTTCCTTGGGAGTGGATTGTTTATTTCCATCCCAGCTCTTTTTAGGAGTGTTTGAATTATTTTTAATAAATAATTTTTCAGGATTTTCGAGCAGTTGGGGCTTTACCGGTTTCCCACCCAAGCTGTCTCTACCTAATTCTTCATAGCATTTTTCTATGATTTTTGCAAGCTCAACAGGATCTTTTATATCTGTTTCCTTCAACTTCTGGCGGATCGCCACAGATACTGCTTCTCCTTTAATGTTGGCTAATAATATAGCCGAGACCTGCTTGAAGTCTTTCAGTAATTTCATACCTAGATTTAAAGCGGGCTCTGGACCGAATTCATTTTGAATCTGTTTTAGCACTTCTGGTATTACCGCCATAGACAGAACACCGTGTGTTTTTGTGTAAATGGAAGCAAAGACTGTACCCCAAGTGTCACAGTCCTCCACGTGTGGTGCAATTCCCATAAGAAGGCAGATGGTCAAGATTCTGTGTTTCTCAATAGGGGTAGTATCAGGAAATACTGCCTCTATTTGAGTGATTTTCTGTGCTAACCAGAAAGGAATTTGTTCCCGTTTTACGGGTGTTTTACCAAGACATGACTGTATGTTCTGTGGTGTAATTTTATTAGTGTTCCCCTGATGAGGGGTCAGCTGTGGTACATTAACAGCTGGTTGGACTGTTGCAGTCCGCATTACATATTGGACTAATTGCCTATGTATTTTAATTAATGTTTTTAGCTGTACTAACAGCTCTTCTTTAGAAATTTTTACAATGTCAGGATGTGGTGTGTAGCTGGCTAGAACCGGCCACGTGGCTCCTGGTCTACCTAGTGGACCGAGCCTGGTAATGTGATCATTATGTTTTAGGGCGCCATTAAACCAGAGCAGGTGCTCTTGAAATTTAAGTGGAATTTCAATCTCCTCGAAAGGAGCGTACTCTTCCGGAGGTTTCTCTATTTTGTAATAGTGAAACTCTTTTGTTCTAGCGTTTACCGCTGGAAAGTTTATCCATGAATAGAATACCTCTGTCTGCCGATACTCGTGAGCCTCTATCACGAAAATTACTGTACCACCTTGAGGTGTCAGTCCGTTTTCTATAAGTTTTAAAGTTATAGATCTTCTTAAGTGGACCGGGATGATAATAGCATCCGGGTCTGTGTCTAGGAGACTCGTGTCTTCCTCTATCAGCAGGGTTGGCAGTCTAACTGCTTCCCTTTCTTCTTCACTGTCTGTCATTTTTTAGAAATGCAGGCTTTGCAGAGTAGGTCTCCAAGGAGACAAAGATTAGGTGCACAATATTTTGGAACACTGTATCCTTCAACGTTGAATAAACCAGAGCTTTACATAGGAATCTCTTCCTACTAAGATCGGGCGGATTTTAACCTTTCACCCACTCCAGACGTCTATTGGAGTATTTACGGGAGAAAGGGGTCTGTGAAATATGCACGACTGAGTTACTCTAACGTCTTGCGTTAGTTTATCGCCTTACCAAACGTTGGGCGCCATGTAGTGTAGTTCCTAGTTTCCCACTAGGCCCTGCGCATTGGAATAACATAAACAGTAGTATCGACGTGGAACTGCGGATATTCCAGGCCTCCACTGACTATGCTAAACTTAATTGGGTTGTGTTACCAACTAGCTCAGAGGTCACTGGAAACTTTCTTCTCTGCATAGGAAGTGATCAGCTTCCTTGGCACAGATAAGAAGGGATTCAGCTTTCCAACAACCGTGCAACATGACAACTTTGCTCCTCAGATCAAGAGTCAATCTCTAGGGTCGTGTGAAACAATAGACAGGTATTTCACTCAGTCAGTCTAGTGCAGTTTACTTTCACGATATGTAGAGAATAGAGAGACGGGCGTTTGTCAATAAAGGGTTAACATTTATTGAACAGTCTTTCTTCTCGTACAAGAGAAATGTATTGCCACAATTGCAAGACTTGTTATTATAAAAAGTACGTACAGTAAGATAAGTATTGCGAAATAGAACTGTAAAAGCATTGATATGGCTTCTTAGCCATACAATGGTTTAAAAGTAATAAAACATATATACAGTCATATATACATTAGGCTAACATACTCAACTGGTGCTTCTAACTAAGCCTACCCCAGTGTGCCTGACCTAAGCCTAACACGTGGAAGGGGAGTAAGTAAGTAGCTTTAAGTTAAGTTGGTTTTGCCAAGGTTTGTTTCAAGAATTCTCGTCTAAGGGTTTAGTCAACACCATACCTCTGAATAGAATGATGGAGGATTGGTATCTCCTTCAGGGGTCACTCTCGATATCCCAGTCACCCGCGAGGGTAGACCGGAAACGCCGGAGCTGGATTTCTCTGCACGAGAAAGGCAGCGGGTCTCTTCAGCGCGTCGAGGAAGGAGGGGGGACAGCGTCCGCGGGCAGCTGGAATCTGCTGGATGTCTTCGCAGAGGGACGGCTGTTCAGCTCCTAAGCGTACTGCACCATAGTTCGCGCTTTAGCAGCGATAATGGTATCAGTAGCTTCACCACAACAGGGACAGCAGGCTGCAGCGACAGAGTGCTAGATTTACCAACACGGGGTCTTGCAGGCAGTTAGCATCAGCAACAGTAGCTCATTGCTTAAGGCAACGTTGGTAATATTTATACCTGACAGGTGCCGGGTTTGACGCAAGTTTGCTGGACATAAGACGTCAATTAAAGATGTCACTAGGAAGTGATAGTTATCAGTTGCTCATTAGAGTTCCATTACTAATCAAAACACAGCAAGCGGGGATTTCCAGGTTTGCTGAGTTTTTATCTTGTTGAAGAACTCGGAGTGTTAATCTAGGAATATCAGATAGTGACTTCTGCTCTGTCATTGCACTAATTGGTCGCAAAGGAAGTGGCAGAGAACTATGCTGGAATGTGGCTCTGTTCGTGTGAGGCCAGAGATGACTTTTCTGAAAATCGCACTTGAACGGTTATGCCAATATAGGGAATAAATGGATTTATAGCTGAATTGGGGCATAAGGTCACAGTATCGATCAGGAACCTAGATAAACACACAACAATATAGCTTTGTATTGTTCTTGATCCTGTTTGTAACTTTCTAATATTTCTTTAACACTTTTAAAATCAGATGATGTCTGTCCTGAATAAATTTTTCTTTCAAGATTCTCAGGTCTTCATCTGTTTCCCTGAATGTACCTTTAATATGTTTGCACCTATCGCCCTGATCCTTCTGGTTACCCTCCTTGTGGAATTAGCAGATTTCTGTAAAGACATATTACCCATCATGTCCGGACACTTTTTGACCTACTCTTTTTTTGTTGTCTTTTGTGAAAAGCAGTGGAATTGAAATGCTAAACAAATGATTAAAATGGCTGTATTATTTCACCTATAGGTTCCTTCTGAGACCATATATATTTTTTAAATCTTTTTAATTTTAAAAAGTAGACAAACAAGTCTGTTGCAGTCATTATAATGTAGCAGCCATACATTTCGACAAGTCAAGTAGCAATTCATTTAATTTTGTTCAACATTACCCTTAAGTCATCTCAGTGTCTCATTATTGGGATTTCCAATTAGATTCCTCCCCGTGACTGCACAGCTGGTACACATGAAGGGGCCAGAGCAGAGTCCACCTCTCTGGCCATTATACCTACCCCATACCTGATCCCTTTTCCTTGGGCAACCTCATCTTTCATATAAAGCTCTCACTGCGGTCATGGCTCAGCACATATCTCTCTCCCACTCCCCGAGGGTTGGTGTGATATGTGCCTCTCGCTGTCGAGCTACATTTCGTTTAGCTATTATCATACCTAATGTTACTCATATTTTATTTTTACGACTCAGATCTGTTGCCTCCCATATGCTAAGGAGACACTGTTCCGGCTTGGGCTGCAAGTTCTTCCCACTTACTTGTGTCATTATGTGTCATTATGTGCATGACGTCCTTCCAGTATGGTCTGATCTGTGGATATTCCCAGAAGATATGATAAAGCGTACCATCTTGCCCACTCAGTCGTTGACATGTTGAGGTAGCTTTCTTACCCATTTTGAGCAACGTGTCTCTAGAAAGATAGCATCTATGGAGCATTTTGATTTGGATCAGTTGTAGTTTCGTGGAAATGGCCACTTCTTTAGGGGAACCAAGGGCTTCCTGCCAGTCTTCATCCTCCAGCTCCCCCGCAGGTCTCTGCCAATGCTCTCTGAGCCATTTAAGGGATAAGAGGAGTTATGTACAAGATTCAGCATGTCAGGGAGATCGCCAGACCATCCATGAAGTCCATAAGGAGTCTGTCCTCCAGCTGGGAAGGTTGAGGGAGGGTGCTCGCTGGTGGTACAGCCGCCATAAGGGCCTGTCTGACTTGGAGATATTTAAAAGTTTCAGTCATGGCAAGATTATACTCATGCTGTAGGTCTGTGAATGGAACCACCCCTCCTCTAGTCCATAGATCATCCACCTTTGAGATGCCAATGAGGTCCCACCTATCGAATCCAGGGCACTCAGACAACTGGCCCAGTGTCTCTGTTTCCCAAAGCAGAGTGACTTGTGTAATTTTGTTATGCTTTCCAAGCCTTTTATTTACTAGGTTCTAGAGTTTGATCATTTGCACCATGGGACCTGTGAGTACACTACCACTGGGGTTTGTGTTTAGTACCCTTATGTGGTCCCCGTGCCCAGGAGGAGCCTGTACATTTAATAGGCAAATGGGGGTTGGGGCGCACACTACTCACACACCGGCGGTGTCACCCCTAAGGACTCTGGTTAATGTAGTAACATGTTCGCGATGCATCATCTTTTGATCTTCCGCTATCTTCGCTGTCTTCGCCATCCCTGGACACGTGTTTCGGGGTATCACCCCTCGTCAGCAGGGATAGGCCGTGTTCTGGGGTTGCCGATGGCTGCCAAATATCTGCCAGGTTTAGTACCACTCAGGCGCGTAGGTGCGGGATCCCAGGTTCGTCAGCCAACTGCTCAAGGGAGCTTTAAAGTTACAAATGGGGGTGGGGTTGCACACTACTCACACACCGGCGGTGTCACCCCTAAGGACTCTGGTTAATGTAGTAACGTGTTCGCGATGCATCTTCTTTCGATCTTCCGCTATCTTTGCTGTTTTCGCCATCCCTGGACACGTGTTTCGGGGTATCACCCCTCGTCAGCAGGGATAGTCCGTGTTCTGGGGTTGCCGATGGCTGCCAAATATCTGCCAGGTTTAGTACCACTCAGGCGCATAGGTGCGGGATCCCAGGCTTGTCAGCCATCGGCAACTCCAGAACACGGCGTATCCCTGCTGACGAGAGGTGATACCCCGAAACACGTGTCCAGGGATGGCAAAGACAGCGAAGATAGCGGAATATCGAAAGATGATGAATCGCGAACATGTTACTACATTAACCAGAGTCCTTAGGGGCGACACCGCCGGTGTGTGAGTAGTGTGCGACCCCACCCCCATTTGTACATTTAATAGGCAGGCTCATCCTTTTGCCCTGTGCACCCATTGATTGTCTGATTCAGGCTGCCAGAGGCTTGAGTACCAGGGCAAAGAGTAACAATGACAGGGGGCAGACCTGCCACATTCCTCATCCGAGGTGGAAGGGTGCGTGCGATCCGCCCGTTAACCACAACTTGCCTCTCATGTCTAGAAGGTGAATCCATGCCCGAAACTTGGGGTCGAACACCATGCGTTCTAGGACTGCAAATAAGTATGGCCACTCAACTGTGTCAAAGGCCATACTGGTATCTAAGGAGAGCATCACTTTGTCTTCTTGTATTATATCTTTCCTGCCTAGCACCCCATGGAGTCAAGGCTAATCAAGGGCAGTGTTTCTCCCTGGCATGAAGCCGGCTGGATCAGGGTGCTCTAATTTGGAGACATGTTGGAGCAGTCTGGAGTCCAGCAGTTTAGCTAGTATTTTGGTCTCTGCATTAAGCAGAGAAATGGGATGTTATGAGTAGCAGTTCTCCACCAGGTGTCAGAGTTTATGGATGACTACAATAGAAGCCAGTTGTTGGTCTTATCGTAGCTCCCCTGCCCTTCTACTCTCCAAGTACATCTGAAATGGATGATTTGCCTCAAGAGAGGCCCTGAGTTAGTAAAGTTCTATTGGGAGCCGTTTGGCCCCATTGCCTTGCCCGACTGAATACTATGAATAGCCAAGCCTATTTCCTCGACAGTAGGATCACTGTCTATGAATGTTGAGGCTTCGGGGGGAAGTTTGGAGAGAAGGAGATCTTTAAAAAGGTCTTTCAAGACTGCCACTGCAGGTGCAGTGTTTTGCAAATGCCTCTGCGACATCTTGGGGATCGCTCAGGGTCTCGCCTGTCTCCTTGTAGAGTTTGTGGACCCATCTTTTGGTATGCTTTCTCCTGTCAAGCCAGGCCAGCAATTTCCCTGTTTTGTCTCCTATTTCATACATTCTATGTCGAGCTGTTGACTGCTTCGCTCTAGCTGCTTCTAATGCTTGGTCTCTTTAGTCTTGTTTTTTTAGGTCTAGTGCATGTTTAGTCGTGTCTGGGATTGCTTGTCAGCCTAGCTTCTAGGTCTAATGTATCTTTCTCCAGTTCCTACATCACCTTTCTCTTGTCTTTTTTGTGGCCTTCCATAAGGGAACGTCCTTGACCTCTAATTATGGCTTTGAAGGTCTCCCACAAGACCACAGATGATGTCACTGAATATTCATTTTCTTTGAAATAGAATTTAATGGCCTGCACAAATCCTGTCCGCATATGGGGAACCTTCAGACACCAAAGATGTAGGGATATAATTCAATGGGTGCCTTATGTCTCCACTGCGTAGCAGGCCCACAGAGGGGAGTGGTGTGAGATTCCCCTTACAAGATGGTTCACATCTCTGAAACAGGAAACCCGATTGGCCAAGGTGAAAACAAAGTGAATGAACAAGTGACTATCATGTGCCCCTGAGTGGTAATTGTAGTTTTGTGCCTGTGGGTTTCGAGTGTGCCAGACATCTACAAACCTTAGGGCCCCCAGAAAAACTGTCAGTTGCGAGTGACTTCACTGCAGATTCTTGGGGGGGTGATGATCTTGAAGATCACACAGTGTCTTGTTGAAATCTCCTTCTATTAGGAGCTCTCCCTCTGGCGTGTTTAGTAGGAATTTGTTCAGGTCAGGCATGGCTATGGTATGCAGTGTCGGTGGCATGTAGACTGAGACAATATTGACTGGTCACCCCTCCCAATGCCTAGTGACTGATGAAAATCTGCCCTATTCATCAGCCCAGATCTGCTCTATCATAAAAGGAAATAGTATCCGTAAAAGAATACCCACTTCCCTCGATCCTGAGGGGAAGCCGGGTGCACCAATAGTTTATAGCCCCACCTGTCTAGAGCTTTGCAGGAGTTGCCCACTAGATGTGTTTCCTGTAGGAGTAAACACAAGGAGAGTGAGGGGGATGGTCTGAAAAGTTACAGCGCTCTATCCATCATCTCCTTGTGTTTGCTTTGTTTTCCCTAAGTTGGCAAGGTATGCCCAGACTTGGGCCCCATGCTCACTTTGATTGTGAAGTTCGGAAAAAAGGTGATGGTGCTATTTTCATAATGCACCAGGGGCACACAACGGGCCATTTAAAATATTACATCACGGTCCTGAAAGCTGAAAATGCAAGCCAACATCTGTCTTGGAGGCGCCCCTGGTTTGGGTCATCCACCCGGCACTCTGTGGGCTCACTACACAGAGAAAAACTTGGAGAGACCACGGGTTGGGGGTGCTTCAGAGCAAGGTCTTCCACAAATTGATCTGCTGCTGGCCCTTCTGCTCGTTCGCGAATCCCGATAGTTCTCACATTGGTGCACTTGCATATCCCCTTGTATTCATCAAGTTTAGCTTCAGGTATCTTGCTGGTATCTTGGAGCTCACAGACTTGACACTTGAGTGCTTTAGCATCTGTACGGAGATTCGACGTTGTTTCATTCACTTATGTACATGTTTCTAAGATCTGCCCTGATGAGTAATATCTCCGTGGTAACTGAGTCTATTCGGATTTCAAGCATGGTGGGCACTTTGTTGAGGGCTTTCATAATATTTTGGAGGGTTAATTTGCCCTTAGTACGGGGTACATGGGCATCAGATTGCGTGGAACCTCGGGGGCCTTCTGACATATCTTGGTTTTTATTCCAGGTGAATTTATCTAGCTGGTTTGGTGGATGTTTCTCACTCCCTTCCTGCCTGTGATTGTTGATTGGGAGAGGGAGGTTGCAGAATTGTACAATAGTCACCAGCACCCCATTGGGGTATTCACTGCCGCCTGACTGAGGAGTAGATGGTATTCCACTCTGCCTCTCGGGTTTCCCCCTGTGTGGCTTATTGATTGCTTGCCTCACTCCAGTATGTCCAGGTCCAACAGATCACCCTGTTTAAATGTCAAGCCCCGTACTCAGAGGGTGTGCATTAACCACCTCTTTGACCTGTTGTGGGATAATAAGGTAGCCTGGGCTGTGCTGTAACATGCGTAATTCAGAGCGCACCCACAGAGTCACTCACCCAAGTTAGAAGCATGTCCAGTTCTGGTTGTTGGCTGTAGTTTAGTATTAATGTCAAGGGCAGTTTTTGGTGTTGCAGACTGCCTGCATGCCTATTCTTCACACCCAGAGGGCCTCCTGTGCTCCTGCCAAGCAACTGGGTATAGGGCAGGCATAGATCCGTCTGATCCAGTTTTGTCTGTGAGTGGCCATTGATTTGATACCCCAGGACTCAACGCCTGAGTGGAGGCACAGCCTGGTGCTCACCAGCAGCCCTCCAGGGCTCATTCGACACTGGCTGCTTCCCCTACTGTCCTGTGGTCTATGGTCCATATCGTGTTCCGGCCCAGGCCACTCCAGCTGCTCGGGGATGCCACCCCCTAATGCTTGTGCCATTGCTGCTCCTTGTCATCTCTGTCCTCAGAAGCGGTCGCCACTGCCACCACACAGACCAACCGGGTCTGCGATTGGACAATGGGAGCTCAACTTCATCAGCCGCTTTTTGAATCTTCTTATCTCGTCCTCACCTCTCTAGGGGGAACGTGAGTCTGTCCGTTCTTTCAATTTTGGTGTGGTAGGTGCCAGAACTCATGTCACTTTAGCTCTCGGGTTCCCTTTCTATGCAGGCCTTGATGCGTTTTTCGAGATGCCAGCTTTTCTAGAACTCCTAGTGCCCCATGCGACTTCTGAGGGTATCCAGCGAAGGCGGCAATGTTTTCAATCGTACCACAAATGGCTTAATAGGCGGGTTTACTAGGATGTAGGCCGGAGGTTACAGAAGTTTCACTAGATGTCGGCCATCTTGCTCGGCACCCGGCCTCCTTAGACCATATTTGACATAATTTCCCAATGCTGTGTGTGCTGACAGACTGCACAATATACACATTATAAGCTAGTGGCCCTGCAGGACCCTTAGCAAATCTTTGGGGAAATTAATTTCTGTATAAGTTCCAACTTTTCTGAAAGCATTATTAGCAAATGAGTATTCATTTCATTGTTATTTAATGCTGTTGTCCCCTTCCTCCTTGGAAAATTGTGACCAGTTCTGTTTAGGAACTACAAGAGCCATAATTCTCTAACGTTTGCAAACCATGTTGTCTGATGAATGGTGTCATTCAGAAAAATGAAATCTTTTAGATCTTAACATGCTAGAAAGTGAGTATCTGTTCTTTGAATTTGCCATTAAAAGGAATCATTCTATTCCATATTATCTGTTCACTATATTTGCTCAGAAACACAGGTGAATAAACCATTTTGTCTCTTGAAAGAAACAAGAGTCAGGTTTGAGTAACTCTAGTTATTAAAAAAAGTGTCATGGTCAAACTCGTATTGTGATGGTGCATTCAAATAAGTCAATTTTGTGACAAACTAAGGTTTACTTTCCACATTAGAATGGAAAAGTGGGTCAACTGAAAATACAGGAACATTTGAAATATATCAGAACCGATTCACATGTCAAAAATAACAGCATACATTTCAATAACTATTTTTGTTGAGATGTGGGTCTGAATCATACAAGAATGCATAGGATTATAGATTTGCAAACTGGTTCTGAATAATGTTTTAAACTTTCTATCACAGTCACTTGCAAAGGTTCTTGGCAATAAGATATCATCGAAGTCCAGAGAAAAAGTGGGCAGTGCATGTAGACTCTTGGCCTTCTTAGCCATCCCTATATCATAGCAGGGTGTAGGCATGGCCAAGAGGGGGCATTGAACCCTTGAAGAAAGATTTACTAAAGGGTGTTGCCTACATGCCTATCCCAGATTTTAAAAACTAGTATGACGACTGGAGATAACACCATTTACTGACATTGTGAATATAAAATAGTTTTTCTTTCTTCACTTGACTAATTATCACTTTTGGAACTAAAATAAGTGTGTTTAAGAGTCTTTATCCTACCCAAAATCATTCAAAAGAGAAGCCTCGAATAGGAGGAATAGTCTGTAAAAATGGCAATTTTAGTGACTGTGAGGCTTTAAAAAGTGGTTAGTCAACACAAGGCACGGGCTAATTGACATTTTGAATCGTTTTTTGTACAGTCCAAAAAACAGCATTTTCTGATGAAAAACGATGACCGGATATTACGAACCTTCCCCAGATGGTGATTTTGTAATGTATTGGGCCAGATGTACGACCCTTTCATTTAGCGACTCACAATTTGCAACTTATTGTGAGTTGCAAATTGTGAGGTGTTAAATGAAATGTCCACAGCGTTATTACACTGTTTTGCGATTAACAATGGGTTCACAAATTGCGAGTCTCATTAATATTAATGAGCCTCCCGCAATTTGCGAGCCCATTGGGAATGCCAGCGCTCCCAGGGATGGAGGCCTGCTGGGCTCAGCAGACCACCATGTCTGGGACTGCTTTTTAATAAAGCAGTTTCTTTTTTTAAAATGCAGCCTGTTTTCCTTAAAGGAAAATAGAATGCATTAAAAAAATGAATTTAAAAGTTTGCATTACATTTTTTAAGGGCAGGCAGTAGTCTCTGGGACCACTGCCTGCCCTTAAAAAATATTTTTAGAGACAGTCACAAAGTGGAAGGGGACCCCTATGGACCTCTTCCAAATTACGACTGCAGTACCACCCTCTTGGAGAGGGTGGTAATTTGCGAATGTTTTGCGACTGCAATTGGGGTCACAAATTATTCACACATAGCATTGCGGACGCAATTAGTAAGGAAACACCCCTTCCTAATTGCGACTCATAATTCCTAAATAGTGAGTCGCAAATAAATTGTGACTCGCTATTTAGGAATTTTACATATCCAAAAGTGATTTTGCATGCGCAAACTGGTTTGCAAACCCGTTTGCGCATGCAAAATCACATCGTACATCTGGCCCTTTATCTTTTGACTGTAAATGACTTTTAGATGTGAATTATTCATTTTGGAACTAAAACAAGTGTGTTTAGAGTCATATTCCTTGCCCAAATTCTTCAAAAAAGAAGCTTCTCAGAGAAGGAAAAGTATGTAAAAATTGTAATTTTGCTCACTGTGAGGGTTTAAAAAGTGGTTATTTAACATGAGGCACAATCCAATTGACATTTTGAATAATTTTTTGTACAGTCCAAAAACGTTATTGTCTGAGGAAAAACGATGACCCTAGACCTTACAATCGTTTTCCAGATGGTCAGTGCTGGTGATTTTTGAATGTTTAGTTTTTACTGAAAATGACAGTTGAATGTGAATTGTCACTTTTGGAACTAAAATAAGTGTGCTTAGAGTTCTTTTCCTGCCCGAAATTGGTCAAAATAGAAGCTTAAGAGCAGGAGAAAAACTTGCAAAAATGGCAATTTTGGTCACTGTGGGGCTTTAAAAAGTGGTTATTCAACATGAGACACAATATAATTGACATTTTGAATAATTTTTTGCACAGTCCAATAAATGCATTTTCTGATGTAAAACAATGACTCAGGACATTACGAACTTTCCCCAGATGGTCAGTTATGTTGATTTTGAATGTTTAATCTTTTTACTGAAAATGACTGTTGGAAGTGAATTATCACTTTTGAAACTAAAATTAGTGTGCTTAGAGCCATTTTCCTGCCCCAAATCGGGCAACTTAGAAGCTTCTATGTAGGAGAGACAGTCTGTAAAAATGTCAATTTTGGTCACTGTGAAGCTTTAAAAAATGGTTATTCAACATGTGGCAATTGAAATTTTGAATCATTTTTTGTACACTCTAAATAAATTAGCTTTCTAATGAAAAACGATGACCAATGACCTGCTGAAATTTCTCCAGATGGTGAGTAATGAGGATTTTTTAATGTTTAATCATTTGACTGTAAATGACAATTGCTGTGAATTATCACTTGTAGAACTACAATAAGTGTGTTTAGAGTCCTTTTCCTGCCCGACATTAGTAAAAATCGAAGCTAATGAGTAGGTGGAAAAGTATGTAAAAACAGCAATTTTGGTCAATGTGAGGCTTCAAAAAGTGGTTATTCAACATGAGGCCCGATCCAATTGACGTTTTGAATCATTTTTTTCTACACTACAAATAAATCAGTTTTCTGATAAAATGTGATGACCCCGGACCTGTTGAAGTTTCTCCAGATGGTCATAATGGTGATATTTTAATGTTTAATCTTTTGACTGTAAATGACTATCGCATGTGAATTATCACTTTTGGAACTAAAATAAACATGTTTAGAGTAATTTTCCTGTCTGAAATAGGTCATTAAAGAAGCTTCTGAGTAGGAGGAAAAGTCTTTAAAAATGGCAATTTTGGTCACTGAGAGGCTTTAAAAAGAGGTTAGTCAACATGAGGCCCGATCCAATTGACATTATGAATAATTTTTTGCACAGTCCAAAGAATCGATTTTCTGATGAAAAACTATGCCCTTTCGAACTTTCTCCAGATGGTCAGTAATGGCGATTTTTTAATGTTTAATCTTTCGACTGTAAATGTCTATTGCATGTGCATTATCACTTTTGGAACTAAAATAAGCATGTTTAGAGTTGTTTTCCTCCCCGAAATAGATCAAAATAGATGCATCTGAATAGGAGCAAAAAGTTTATAAAAATGTGGATTATGGTCACTGTAAGACTATAAGAATAGATTATAAAACGTGAGACACAATCCAATTGAAATTTTGAATCATTTTTTGTACAGTCCAAAAAATCAATTTTCTGATGAAAAACAATGATCTCTGACCTGTCGAACTTCCTACATATGATCAGTAATGCTGATTTTTTGAATGTTTATTCTTTTGACTGTAAATGACTATTGCATGTGAATTATTAATTTTCTAACTAAAATAAATGTGTTTAGAGTCATTTTCCTTCCCGAAATTCCTCAAAACAGAACCTTCTGAGTAGCAGTAAAAGCCTGTAAAAATGTCAATTTTGGTCACTGTGAGGCTTTAAAAAGTGGTTATTCAACATGAGGCACGTTCCAATTCACATTTTGAATCACTTTTAGTTCAGTCCAAAACATACATTTTCAGATGAAAAACGATGACCACCTGTCGAACTTTCTCGAGATGGTCAATAATGATAATTTTTTAAACTTTAATCTTTTGACTGTAAATGACTTTTTGCATGTGAACGATCACTTTTGGAACTAAAATAAGAGTGTCATTTTCGTGCCTGAAAATGGTAAAATCAGAAGTTTCTGAGAAGAAAAGTCTTAAAAAATGACAATTGTTGTCACTGTGAGGCTTTAAAAAGTGGTTATTCAACATGAGGATTGACATTTTGAATCATTTTTTATGCAGTTCAAAAAATCAATTTTCTGATGAAAAACGATGACACAGATGTCGAACGTTTTCCGGATGGTCAGTAATTGTGATTTTTTAACGTTAAATCTTTTGACTTTAAATCACTGTTAGATGTGAACCATCCCTTTTTGATCTACAATAAGTGTGTTTAGAGTCATTTTCCTGCATGAATTGGGTCAAAACAGAAGCTTCTGAGTAGGAGGAAGCATCTGCAAAAATAGAAATTTTGGTCACTGTGAGGCTTTAAAAAGAAGTTATTCAACATGAGGCATGATCCAAATTACATTGTGAATCATTTTTGTACAGTCCAAAAAATACTTTTTCTGATGAAAAACGATGTCCATCAACTTTCAAACTTTCTCCAGATGGTCAGTAATGGTTATTTTTTAATGCTTAATCTTTTGACTGTAAATGACATTGCATGTGAGTTATCACTTTTGGAACTAAAATATGTGTGTTTTGAGTCATTTTCCTGCTTTAATAGGTAAAAATAGAAGCTTCTGAATAGGAGGAAAAGTCAGTAAAAATGGCAGTTTTGGTCACTGTGAGGCTTTAAAAAGTAGTTATTCAACATGAGGCGTGATCCAATTGACATTTCAAATAATGTATTGTACAGTCTAAAAAATCAATTTTCTGATGAAATACGATGACCAGTCGAACTTTCTACAGATAATCAGTAATGGTGATTTTTGAATGTTTAATATTTTGACTTTAAATGACTATTGCATATGAATTATCAATTTATCAACTAAAGTGTGTTTAGATTCTTTTTCCTGCACGAAAATGGTCAAAATAGAAGCTTCTAAGTAGGAGGAAACATCTGTAAAAAAAAAAAATGTTGGTCACTCTGGGGCTTTAAAAGTAGGTTATTCAACATGAGGCACGATCCAATTGATATTTTGAATAATTTTTTGTACTGTCCAAAAATCAATTTTATGATGAAAAAGGATGACCCCAGGCCTGTTGAACTTTCTCCAGATGATCAGTAATGGTGAATTTTGACTGTAAATGAAATTGCACTTGAATTATCCATTTTGGAACTAAAATAAGTGTGCTTAGAGTCATTTTCCTGCCTAAAATAGGTCAAAGTAGAAGTTTCTGAGTAGGTGGAAAAGTCTGTAAAGATTGCAATTTTGCTCACTGTGAGGCTCTAAAAAGTGGTTATTCGAAATGAGGCATGATCCAATTGACAATTTGAATGATTTTTTTGCACAGTCCACAAAAAGTACATTTTCTGATGAAAAACGATGACATTACGAACATTCTCCAGATGGTCAGTAATGGCGATTTTTTAATGTTTATTCTTTTTAATGTAAATGATACTTAGATGTGATTATTCACTTTTGGAATTAAAATAAGTGTGTTTAGAGTCATTTTCATGCTCGAAATCGGGCAAAATACATGCTTTTGAGTAGGAGGAAAAGTCTAAAAAATAGCAATTTTGTTCACTCTGAGGCCTTAAAATGTAGTTATTCAAATGAGGCGCGATACAATAGATTTTTTGAATCAATTTTTGACAGTCAAAAAATCTACTTTCTGATGAAAAACGTTCTCAAAATGGGGGGCGCTAGAGGGCGCACTGCGGGATGGCTGCCTTGTAAAGCAGCTCCGCCGGACGGACTGAAAAACGGGAGATTACAGCGGTAAACCATGGTGCCGAAAATGCTGTGAACACAGACTGCTATGGGAATATCCAGTGCCTAAGTGGATGTGAACAAGATGCAGTAACACAGTCGTAAAAGGCTGAAAATACTGGTGAAACCTGCCGACTGGACTGAACTGAGAGCGGGTAAGATGGCGGCTGCCTGGCACTGATTCAGGGCTACTAATCGTGCTGCGAGAGTCCTTCTAGATAAACTGTACGCAAAAGGACTATAGCGGAAACTATCGGACTCCATATGTCACTATAGAGGATGTCACTGTAAACTATATAGCTATGCTCACTGTAGTTGCTTAAGCGCGAGGCGGCGAACAACTATACCAAGATGGCGGCGGACAGTTGAAGACTCGCAGCTCCTACCGATACGGCAATTAACATTGAAAGCCTCGATGAATAACGCTGTCATGAAAAAAGCGCGCTGTGCTGAACTCTGTATCTTCGCACTGCTACGGGGGCAAGCTGCATCCTAATGCCACACGTACCTAACAAGGAATACCAGACCCGTAACACTACACCAAGATGGCGGCGCATGCAGATATGAAAACATCGGCAAATTGGCGCGAATGAACAACGTAACTACTTTTACACACAATCCTAAGCGGAAAGGTATGCTGGGGTAAATAACTATCCCAAATAATACTGAGGATGGCCAAACAAGATGCAGACATTGTATGGCAAACGTACCAGCCATGCCACACTAATACGACGTTTCCAATCAGACAAGCAGTGTGAAAACGATGCCAATGCTGTACATGGTGGCCGCCATTTTAAGACAGCAAATTCAGTAAATGATGAGCATACGGCTCCTCCTTGACAGAAGCAGTTATAACTCTCGCATCAGCATAGCGACAACACACCTACAGGCGCAGATCTGCAACTCCACGCGACTGAAGCACAATAGCATATATGTTGGAGAGCACCTACTACACACGACCTGTCAGATAGCGCGGGGTAGGCAGACATACTGACGCCATATCGGAAGAGTGCTGCTTCACCCCTTCACTGACAAGACACGTGCCTGTACCGGGGATCGCTTGGTTGTATACCTGGGTGATACAGCGCGCGAAAGCCGCTAAATACACTGTGCAGCACATCCGGAAGACAGCACTGCTTGGCAGGATTGGGAACAGCGATCTATGGCTGGCTAGGGTCAAAAAGGAGGCGCACAACAATCTTCATTGCCACGCATCACTTGATGGCAAAGGATAATGGGGAAGCCTGAAAGACAACAGCCAAAACTCACGTTTGAACCGCGATGGTCGGTGAGAGGACCGGCCACCTAAGTTGGCAAGGTATGCCCAGACGTGGGCCCCATGCTCACTTGGACACTGGATTCAAATTAGCCTGGCTGATGAGGGTTGTTACCCCGAAACCGTTCCTAGGATGCTTGTTTTTGATATAGGGAAGACCTGGCCTGGCAGTTCGAGCTGGACTATTCCCATGAGGAATAAGGTCAAGAATGATTTGCAGATGGCTAGGTCTGGGTCTGAACTGGGGTGGCGAAGTGGGCTAAAGAACCATGATGGATTCAACCCAGATCTGTGACTGGGGTGAGTGTCTGAAAAGTTTCAGTACTCCGTCCATCACCTCTTTGTTTTTGCTTTCCTGTAGGAGAGCCACATCAAGCAGATGTCATTTAATGTACTGCAGTATCAACCCTCTTTTCAATTAGTCTCTTAGGCCATTGACGTTCCATGAGAGCAGTCTCAGCCTAGGGTTATGTGTTGTGTTGTGCATGTCTCAGTGCTAGAAAGTGCGATCCTCTTCCCATCCTTGGTACATTGCTTGTGTGTGGGGTGATATTGGAGGCAAAATCGGTTTGTGGAGGTGTATCTTATAATGTTAACCAGTGGCTGGTGTCTTACACACGGGGAGTGTAGGTTAGAACATGTGGCTGCCATTCCATTCTAACTCTCACAGTACCTACTATAGAAACTAAATAATTATTGCTTCTAGCAAAAAAACTCCATCCCCCTCCCTGCACTGCAGACCTAAAACTACCTACCACCTCAACACTGCAGAGTGCCTGTCGTCCCTACCCACACACCAACTCAGGAGATGATGCCCTGGCTGCCCCACCCTCCTTCCCTCTACTGTGTAATGAATCAGACATACTACCAATAAAACATAGGCTGTCTCATTGCCTTTGGAACCTTAAATGGCCTCTCATGGAGTACTTCCTCGTCACACTGAGTTTTTCAGTCACTCTTGGGCACCACTGTGATTGATAGTTGTCCCAGCGTATGTTTTATCTCTAGATAGAACCCATTCAGCGCCGTGTCCCCACGGAAATGATTGGGCAGAGTTCAATGCATTGTCGGTATTTCCAGTGCCTCGTCAGTTGGATCTCTCCCAATGGGATCTGAGTTTCCATTTGTACATTCGAGTCTCCTTTGTGTTTTCTGCTGTCGATTTCATGCCTGTGCTTGAGCCACCCACTCATCGCCAAACATCCATCCATTCCCAAGTTTCCTCCAAATTTGAGTTGAACCATACCTTCCTTTCCTCTTCCACTCACAGCTTAGTTTTGCCTCTGTTTTTGAACTTTGATTGTGAAGTTCGGAAAAAAGGTGATGGTGCTATTTTCATAATGCACCGGGGGCACACAACGGGCCATTTAAAATATTACATCACGGTCCTGAAAGTTGAAAATGCAAGCCAACATCTGTCTTGGAGGCGCCCCTTGTTTGGGTCATCCACCCGGCACTCTGTGGGCTCACTACACAGAGAAAAACTTGGAGAGACCACAGGTTGGGGGTGCTTCAGAGCAAGGTCTTCCACAAATTGATCTGCTGCGGGCCCTTCTGCTCGTTCGTGAATCCCGATAGTTCTCACATTGGTGCGCTTGGATATCCCCTTGTATTCCTCAAGTTTAGCTTCAGGTATCTTGCTGGTATCTTGGAGCTCACAGACTTGACACTTGAGTGCTTTAGCATCTGTACGGAGATTCGCCGTAGTTTCATTCACTTATGTACATGTTTCTGAGATCTGCCCTGATTAGTAATATCTCCGTGGTCACTGAGTCTATTCGGATTTCAAGCAAGGTGGGCACTTTGTTGAGGGCTTTCATAATATTTTGGAGGGTTAATTTGCCCTTAGTACGGGGTACGTGGGCATCAGATTGCGCGGAACCCCGGGGGCCTTCTGACATATCTTGGTTTTTATTCCAGGTGAATTTATCTAGCTGGTTTGGTGGATGTTTCTCACTCCCTTCCTGCCTGTGATTGTTGATTGGGGGGAGGGAGGTTGCAGAATCGTACAATAGTCACCAGCACCCCACTGGGGTATTCACTGCCGCCTGACTGAGGAGTAGATGGTATTCCACTCTGCCTCTCGGGTTTCCCCCTGTGTGGCTTATTGATTGCTTGCCTTCACTCCAGTATGTCCAGGTCCAACAGATCACCCTGTTTAAATGTCAAGCCCCGTACTCGGAGGGTGTGCATTAACCACCTCTTTGACTTGTTGTGGGAAAATAAGGTAGCCTGGGCTGTGCTCTAACATGCATAATTCAGAGCGCACCCACAGAGTCACTCACCCAAGTTAGAAGCATGTCCAGTTCTGGTTGTTGGCTGTAGTTTAGTATTATTGTCAAGGGCAGTTTTTGGTGTTGCAGACTGCCTGCATGCCTCTTCTTCACACCCAGAGGGCCTCCTGTGCTCCTGCCAAGCAACTGGGTATAGGGCAGGCATAGATCCGTCTGATCTAGTTTTGTCTGTGAGTGGCCATTCATTTGATACCCCAGGACTCAACGCCTGAGTGGAGGCACAGCCTTGTGCTCACCAGCAGCCCTCCAGGGCTCATTCGACACTGGCTGCTTCCCCTACTGTCCTGTGGTCTATGGTCCATATCGTGGTCCGGCCCAAGCCAATCCAGCTGCTCGGGGGATGCCACCCCCTAATGCTTGTGCCATTGCTGCTCCTTGTCATCTCTGTCCTCAGAAGCGGTCGCCACTGCCACCACACAGACCAACCGGGTCTGCGATTGGACAATGGGAGCTCAACTTCATCACCCACTTTTTGAATCTTCTTATCTCGTCCTCACTTCTCTTTTTTTTTTTGTTAAATGTATTTTTATTGCAGGAATTAGTTCAAATTAAATGCCGGTACCAGGATGTAGGAACAGTACCGATGGAATTAAAGCGACCTCAGCGGGAAGTACTCGGTTTACACAGCCTTTCAGCCCACATCCCGGGGGCTGGGCGGCGCTTACAATGATCCCATGCAGAAAGGTCTGGCAGTCGCCTGGTATCGGCCAGGAGAAATGGAAAGTATTCGTCTGCTTTTCTAAACAACTGTAAAAGAAACCTTCACCCCCTCCCGCCTAAAACAACTCCCCCCAGGGGACCAAGAGCCAATCAATAGTGTAGTAACATCTTCAATGGTGTCGAAAGAGTACCTCATAGCCCTTTCTGCCTCTATCCACCACCCTCCCATCCCCCCCACCATAGGTGTGTAGCGTTTGTGTCAAGAGCTTGCGGAAGGAAATCTGTCCTGTCGTGAAGGAGAACCGTAATTATATGAACTTATTGGGTTGGAAGTTGTACCTCCTCATCACTATCTGAGTCACTGGAAGTGCTGTAGTCGCCCAGGGCCTGCACCAATGTTTCCCATTCCTGCGCTGCTTCTAACGCCTTCTCGTTTTGTTGCCGCCTCGCTATTGGTACCTCAGAGTGCTCTCCCCAGCAGCCCATTTTAAAAATTCAGTGCGCCATTTAGTGCCCGTTGGACCAACTCGTGCCTTCCAATGCCTAGTTATCTCCCGTTTTGCCAACAGAAGCCCCAGGTCGATAAATTTACTGGAGAGTTTGTTTCTGGGGGTGTGGGGGAACCAATGCAGTATTCCAACCGCGGCATCAAACACCAGGTCCCTCCCGGTAACCTCTTTGAGGGTATCACCTATCAACGACCAGTATGAGGACAGCGCTGGACAAGACCACAGCATATGTATGAGATTAGCCGAGGGTGTCCGGCACCTGGGGCAAGCCGCCGTGTCCGAGGCAAAGTATTTCTGAATTTTCTCCGGGGTCTAGTAGGCCCGGTGTAGTATATAATAGTGGACCAGTTGGAATCGGGCATGCCGAGTGCCCTTCCAGGCGCGACGCATCAGCTGGGCCCATGTGGTCTCCGGTATATCTTTTCCTATGCCGACTTCCCATCTAGTCCTAAGTACCTCCAGCGGGGCTAGCCCCTCATTAATCAGTCTGGAGTATAAGCATGTCACCACTTTGAACGTCCCGGACGACATCATAACGTATTGGCACGCCGCCGACGTCAGAGGTTCCTCTATCCCGGTCTGCCAGTGCGCCTGTATCGCCCTCACCACCGCCGCGTGAAGGAGGAAATTACCTCGGGGAATATCAAAGCGCTCCAAAATCGACTCCATCCTCGTAGAGGTCACCCTCCAATTGCAGCCCTGCGTCTTCCCAATGTCTCAACCGAGACCAATCGCCACCGTGTGGCAGCGCAGTGAGCATCCCCAACGGGATCTCCGGAGCATATGGGTGCTTCAGTGCTGTACGGCTATGTATCCGATTCCAGCACGACCGTATGGTTCATTCCTCATACGTGAGGTCCCTCAGGGCCAGCCGTTGTCGTAGAGCTATGTAGGATATAACATGCCTGGGCATACCGAACCCTTTCCCTTCTTCCGGGCCTCGGAATTCCCGCGCCACCTCTTGAGTGAGCGTCTGAAGTTGGGCAGGTAAGTAATATTTCTCAAAGTCTGGCACCGCTAACCCCCCCTCTGATTTTGGTCTCATCAGGGTCTTGAGCGCCACTCTCCGGCGACCCGATCCCCAGAGGAACGTCACCAGCATGGAGTTCAGGGTCCGGAAGGTAGCCGGTGGGATCCAGACCGGGAGTGTCCTGAAGTAATACAATAGCCTAGGGAGCGCCACCATTTTCAGCAACGCAATACGGCCAGCTACTGAAAGCGGCAAGGTGGCCCAAAATCCCATAATTCCTCTCAGCGCTCGGATACAGCGGGCGATATTGCCGTCCAGGATATCCGCTTGGTCATGATACACGTACACCCCTAAGTATTTGAGGCAACTTGGCTCCCATCAGATCTCTCTGTTGGTAGTAGGTTGGGGCTCCCCCTTTCGGATCGGGAACAGGCAGGTTTTCGCCCAATTCACCTTCAGGCCCGAGAGCTCTCCAAAGGACGTGAGCGCCGCGTCTGCCCCGGTCAGGGCTGCGCCGGCATCCTCCAGAAATAATAATAGGTCATCAGCGTAGAGAGAGATAAGTTGCTGCCCTGATGAGGTCCGCAATCCCTGAAAATAGGCCCCAGTCTGAATCGATAGCGCCAATGGTTCCACCGCAAGTGCAAAGAGCAGAGGGGACAGAGAGCATCCCTGCCTCGTGCCCCGATCCACTGGGTATTGTTGGGAAATCAATGGGCCCGATCGCACCCTGGCCGTTGCTGAAGCATATAATACTGCGGTCCATCTTAGAAACCCCTCCCCTAGGCCAAAGCAAGCCATAACTCTGTGGAGGTATGTCCATTCCAAACTATCAAAGGCCTATTCGAGGTCGACCGATAGGACCATTGGGCAAGGGGCCTCATTGTGGGCCTCCCCTAATACTCGAAACAAGCGTCAGATGTTCATCGCTGTGTTACGCTTGGGTATAAAACCCGCCTGATCGACATGGACTAGGGAGCTCATGTGTTTCAACAATCTCGAGGCTAATATGCTGCTCAGGATTTTGTAATCGACTGTGAGCATTGAAAGCGGTCGATAAGAAGACGGCTCGTTGCCCTCTTTATCCGGTTTGAGGAGCGGGATCACCAAAGCCTCTCGCATCGACCCGGGCAGGCGCCCCAAGCGTTTCGCCTCTTTATACACCAATAGCAGCCTGGGGGCCAGGAGGTCCCCATACATGGAGTAGAACTCCACCGGGAGTCCGTCTAGGCCCGGAGTTTTGTTTCTCTCCATCCCTTTAATGGCGCTACGGATTTCCCCTAGCTCCACATCTCTCCCCAAATCCTTCGCCTGTGCAGGTTCCAGAGTGGGGATCGGAAGTGACCGTAGGTATTCGTCTATGGGAGTGGTGTCCCGCGCCAGCCTACTACGGTACAACTCTTCATAATAGCGCAGGTAACAGTCGAGAATCTCCGGCTGGGTGTACACCTCAGTGCCCGTCACAGTGCGCATGGCCGTCGTGGGGGCGGTGCGCCTCATGGGATTGGCCAGCCAGGCCAGGCGCGCTCCCGACTTGTCTCCCTCAGCTAGTGATCTGGTCAAGTAAGCCTTATAGTCAAAGCTACAAAGTCGTTCAACTTCAACGGCCACTGCTTCTCTTGCTGCCAGGGCTTGCCCCTGTAGCTCCGGGTTGCCGGGGCGGAGGAGCTCCGTCTCGCGTAGTTTCCGATCAGCTTTAGCTAGATTGTCCAGTATAACCTTACGCATTCCCACCTTCTTTGTTATACAGTACCCCCGAACCACCACTTTAAATGCATCCCACTCCGTGGCTCTCGACCCAGCCGTACCCTCATTCTCTTCAAAGTACTCAGCGATTTTGTCCTCAAGGTCTGTCTTAAACACCAGGTCTTCCAAGGTCTCGGGGCGTAGCTTCCAAGTGGGGACACTGGGGGCACTAGGAAACCACCGGAAGTCAGCCAGCAATGAATTGTGGTCTGATACGGTCCTGGTCAGGTATTCAGTTCTCACAGCCGCGGATACAAGTTCCGCCGAACCCAACAGACCATCCAGCCGTACGTGCAGCTCATGCATGCCAGAAAAGTGGGAGTAGTCCCGGGTACGCGGGTGCTGCGCTCGCCAGATATCCGTCAGCCCCCATTGGGACTGCCATTCCCTTCTACCTTTGGCTACGCGATGGACTGGAGAGTCTGGAAGGGGGGGGATGGGACCGGTCGAGATCAACGTCCATCACCGAATTAAAGTCTCCCCCCATTAAGAGGGGTCCCGACAAACAATGGGCCAGGGAGCTTGACAGCGCGGTCAGGAAAGAGAGTTGGTCCACGTTAGGCGCATAAAAGCAGCATATGTTCAAGGCTCTACCCCCCGGGCTTCCAGTGATGGCTACAAACCGCCCCTCTGAGTCCACTACCGTTTTAGTAACCTGTAATTGCACCCCGGCTCTCACCCAAATCAGCGCACCTCTCGCATAAGCTGAGTACGACGTGTAGAATACCTGCCCCCTCCATCTACGCTGCAGCGCCAATCCTTCTAGCTTAGTGAGGTGTGTCTCCTGTAGCAGCGCTATTTGTATCCCCCTGCGCACCAGGTAGGCATGGACCTTGTGTCATCTGGACATGGTGTGCAGGCCCCGCACATTCCAGGTAATACATTTTAGATTGGATACATCAGCCATTGTCCCATGAGATCACAGTCAGTTTCCCCCGGCAGTGCTCGGGCATGATCGAACTTTCACTTAAGTATACACCAATGGCAGTTGCCCCCTCAACAATAACAGAACACCCCCTGAACCCACATTCCCATCCCACCCCCCTAGAACAGGTCCCAAATAGTGCCATCCAGTTCCCATCCAAACCTTACCCACAAAAACCCTTTCCCTCCCAACTAACCTGGCGGTAGCCACCGCAGGCATGCCTTAAGGGCTGAGAGGGGGCCGAGCGCCAATAGGGGGCCATCACGCTTCCGCACTACTGAGACGTAATCGAGCCCTCAATGATTTTAGGCCCGGAATAAGATGCGACCCCAGTCCACCCCTCGCAGCATTAAACAACATCCCCTCCCCAAGGACCCCCCTCAGTCATCAATCCCCCCCCCGCAATCGAAACCAGCTCACCCAGGGTCATCCTTGACCATCCAGCAGGTTCTCCGCCGAATTCGGGGTTATCACGGGCAGAGGCACACTGTCAGTTTCTGAGTCCTCCGTGTCCGACAAGTGTCCACCCGCCCCAGTCTCTGAGTCCTCCGCAGTAGGACCGCCCTGGGGGCCGGCTATATTGGAGACCAGTTCCAGCACCCCTCGCCGCTCCGTCGCCGTCTCCACCGTCGAGGGCTTGCCTGACCTGCCACGGCGATTCCGGATCCTCTTGGACCTCCGTTGGTGACCCATCTCCGATGTAGCCTGGAAAGAGGAGCCAAGCCCGTCCTTGCCTGCCCGATATAACTCAAGCCAATTGCAGACGTCCTCCGGATTGTCGAAGAACTTGGTTGTGTCGTCCAGGATGATGCAGAGTTTTGCCGGAAACAACAGGGAGTACTGGATGCCCTCGCTCCGCAGTTCCCGCTTTATCGCCAGGAAGGAGGTACGCTTCTGTTGTGTCTCATAGGTATAGTCCGGAAAGATATTCACCTGGCTGTTCTCCACCTGATACGGACCATTATGCCTGGCGGCGTTGAGGAGATGGTCCCTGTCCCGAAAATGCAGCAGTCGCGCCACCACCGGACGCGGGGAGCGGCCTTGCCGTGGTGGTCTGGCCGGCACCCTGTGGGTCCGCTCCAAGGTGTAGAAGGAGGAGAGCCCTTCTGGTGCCACCACCGTCCGGAGCCAGTCCTCTAGGTAGGCCACCATATCGCCTTTTTCAATCTTCTCCGGGAGGCTCACTACGCGGATGTTGTTTCTTCTGTTGCGCCCTTCTGCGTCCTCCGCCCGCCTTTCCAGGTCTCCGATACGGGTTAAAGCGTCCTTCATGGTAGCAGCTAGTGTCTTTTGCGCAGGTTCCAATGTTCCTATCGAGCTCTCCACGTCCTTAACCCTGTCTGAGAGCTTACTGTGATCAGCTCGGAGCAGGCCCAGACTTGTCGCCACCTGAGCGATATCTTGCTGGAGGGCTGAGCGTGTGTCCGCAATCGCCTCGAGGATTCTATCGAACTGCTGCTGTAGTTGGGGGCTCCCTGGCTTCTCCGGGTCCAATCTGTCGTCCTTCTCAGTGGTCTCTGTGTCCGAGGCGACCTGGGCTCCACCTTTAGGACCCTTTGGTTTCCCCATAGTTGCTGTGTCCTCCAGCGGGGGGTCCAGTCGGTGCTTAGCCAGGGGGGGTAGGGGAATCCCCACACACTGCTGCCAACTAGGCCTCACGGGTACACTCCGCAGCCTGCCGCCAATCGGGCCCCAGCAAGATGAAGTGGGGGGCCCGGAATCCTTGACCGGTCGGCTGGCCACTGTGAGCCTGTCCCCGGGATCAGCCTGGGGGGAGGGGCGGATAAGGAGCGTTCGTCGCCAGGAGCCTGTGTCCCCTCCGTGTTTGCCAACGACCTCAGTCACCACTGTTGCTTGTGCTCCCTGTCAAGCTCAATCACCCCCTGGCAGCCTGTCTCTGCTTCGTGCCACTGCTCCCGGTGCACTCTTTAGTCCGGGGGGCCCCCCATGCGCTTTCACTCTCAAGGGTACCGGGTATGCTCAACCCTCGGTGCGGGGCGTCACTGACTGCTGCGTTGTTCTTCTCGCCGCGTTCGCCGCTTCACTGGGCCCCCCGTAGCAGAGGCAGCGCAGGAGCGGTCTCGGCGGGTGCTTCTCAACCTGCATCGCAACGTCCCTGGCCGAACCAGCACTCGGTCGCAGTTCTGCGATTTCGGCAGACCGGGGCAGAAGGAAGGACTGGTCCGGAGCCAGCGGCCTCTTAGGGGTACGATCGGTCTTTGGTCTACGGAGACGGAGCGGGCGCCATCTTCAGCTCCGCTCCGTTCTCCCCGCAGATCCTCGTCCTGGTGTCACCCGCTGGTTCTGGGCCCTTCAAAGGCGTCCCCAAGCCGGCTCCGTCAGCCCCGTGTGCAGACTCCGGATTGGGGGGAGCTGGGGCGCCCGGGACCCTTTAGTGTCAGGATGAGTGTGGGCTCCGTCTCAGAGCCGAGCGATTAGGCGACCACCGCCATCGACGCTCAAGCCACGCCCCCTCGTCCTCACTTCTCTAGGGGAACGTGAGTCTGTCCGTTCTTTCGATTTCGGTGTGGTAGGTGCCAGAACTCATGTCACTTTAGCTCCCGGGTTCCCTCTCTATGCAGGCCTTGATGCGTTTTTCGAGCTGCCAGCTTTTCTAGACCTCCTAGTGCCCCATGCTACTTCTGAGGGTATCTGGCGAACGCGGCAATGTTTTCAATGGTACCACAAATGGCTTAAAAGGCGGATTTACTGGGATGTAGCCCGGGGGTTACAGAAGTTTCACTAGATGTCGGCCATCTTGCTCGGCACCCGGCCTCCTTAGACCATATTTGACATAATTTCCCAATGCTGTGTGTGCTGACAGACTGCACAATATACACATTATAAGCTAGTGGCCCTGCAGGACCCTTAGCAAATCTTTGGGGAAAATAATTTCTGTATAAGTTCCAACTTTTCTGAAAGCATTATTAGCAAATGAGTACTCATTTCATTGTTATTTAATGCCGTTGTTCCCTTCCTCCTTGGAAAATTGTGACCAGTTCTGTTTAGGAACTACAAGAGCCATAATTCTCTAAGGTTTGCAAACCATGTTGTCTGATGAATGGTGTCATTCAGAAAAATGAAATCTTTTGGATCTTAACATGCTAGAAAGTGAGTATCTGTTTTTTGAATTTGCCTTTAAATGGAATCATTCTATTCCATATTATCTGTTCACTATATTTGCTCAGAAACACAGGTGAATAAACCATTTTGTGTCTTGAAAGAAACAAGAGTCAGGTTTGAGTAACTCTAGTTATTAAAATAAGTGTCATGGTCAAACTCGTATTGTGATGGTGCATTCAAATAAGTCAATTTTCTGACAAACTAAGGTTTACTTTCCACATTAGAATGGAAAAGTGGGTCAACTGAAAATACAGGAACATTTGAAATATATCAAAACCGATTCACATGTCAAAAATAACAGCATACATTTCAATAACTATTTTTGTTGAGATGTGGGTCTGAATCATACAAGAATGCATAGGATTATAGATTTGCAAACTGGTTCTGAATAATGTTTTAAACTTTCTATCACAGTCACTTGCAAAGTTTCTTGGCAATAAGATATCATCGAAGTCCAGAGAAAAAGTGGGCCCTGCATGTAGACTCTTGGCCTTCTTAGCCATCCCTATATCATAGCAGGTTGTAGGCATGGCCAAGAGGGGGCATTGAACCCTTGAAGAAAGATTTACTAAAGGGTGTTGCCTACATGCCTATCCCAGATTTTAAAAACTAGTATGACGACTGGAGATAACACCATTTACTGACATTGTGAATATAAAATAGTTTTTCTTTCTTCACTTGACAAATTATCACTTTTGGAACTAAAATAAGTGTGTTTAAGAGTCTTTATCCTGCCCAAAATCATTCAAAATAGAAGCCTCGAATAGGAGCAATAGTCTGTAAAAATGGCAATTTTAGTGACTATGAGGCTTTAAAAAGTGCTTAGTCAACTCAAGGCACGGGCTAATTGACATTTTGAATCATTTTTGGTACAGTCCAAAAAACTGCATTTTCTGATGAAAAACGATGACCGGATATTACGAACCTTCCCCAGATGGTGATTTTGTAATGTATTGGGCCAGATGTACGACCCTTTCATTTAGCGACTCACAATTTGCAACTTATTGTGAGTTGCAAATTGTGAGGTGTTAAATGAAATGTCCACAGCGTTATTACACTGTTTTGCGATTAACAATGGGTTCACAAATTGTGAGTCTCATTACCTCCTCGTAAGTCTTCCTCGCCACATGATTTACATAGTGAGCTTTAGCTCCACAACAGAACCCTCCAAAGCAAAAGAAAAAACCTCCCACCCCCTCCCAACATGGCCGACCAGTCCCACCTGACCTCTATAAGAGGCGGACCGGCCCCACCAACAGCCTGTTTTTTTTGTTCTGCGCGATTCTCTCCAGAGGCGCTGTGCAGGTAAGATGGGCCGGCATGAGCTGGCCCTTGGGTTTTAGGGTAGAGGACCTGCTCTAGCGGTCCCTGGTGCCTTGTGCCTAATAATCCCCCCCCCTCTTCCTTCCCCCGGTCCTGTGGGGCCGGTTAGGTGCTGCTCTAGCGTGCCAGGGGTTTACAGGGGGGGGGGCGGCCGGGAAGGTGGGGTGTTGGTGGATCCCTGTGCCTCCCCCGGTCGTTACTGTAGGGCCCTTGCCCGTTGTGGGCTTCGGGTCCGGCGCTGGGGGTTCTCCGGTGTGTGTCTGGGGCTCCGGTTGCTTTCTGGGCGCTGGGCGCATGTGTTCCCGGGTTATTCCCGGTTTTCTCTTGCGGTACGGGCGCCCCCTGAGTGTGGGGGATGCCGTGCATATTTGGTCCCGAGTGGTTTGCTTGTGGACTTATGGGGTTGTGCTACGCCCGTTTACGGGTGGGATTCATTCACATGCCTTTGCCCAGGGGGCGCTTCAGTGAGCACTACGTGCTATGTGACAAGCGTGCACGGTTAAGTTCATGATTCCCTTCGGCCTAACTTCCTGAGGACTTCTCTGTGTATGTTTTTTTTACAGTCTCCTGCATGATATGTAAAGGCGAGGTCGGGGTACACTCCCGAGACTGCTGCTGGAAAGTGAAACTACATCGCTTTCGAACCTACTCCTCACACTGGCGCTGGGTTTCTTAACACACGAATGCATGCTTAGCCCTGCAAAAGGGGAGGTGCAGTCGAAGGTACGATATCTGCGTGAATGGGAGTTTCACTTTCACCGTTCGGTGGGTGGCGTTTGCTAGTACATTCTCTTCCTTGGACCTGATAGCCAGCCTTGTTTTCTGCCATTATCCGAGTCACGCGTGGCAGATGTCTGGCGATTCCGGGGATTGAACCCGGGGCCTCATTCAGGCGGCGCATACGCTCTGCCACGGGGCTACATCCCCGTGTCATCGGCGCGCTTACTGGCCTTGCACTGCGCCTGGCCGGGGTAGTGAGCCTCGGCGTGCGGCACGTACCGGTCTGAAAGCGGGCTCGGTCCTTCCTCGTTTTTGCTGCATACGCTGGCCGGGTCCGGGTGCTCCTCTCCGGCCGGCCTGGGGCTCCGGTACGCGGCGCTGGTCGCTGCCGCCTCCCTTCGTGGTTTTTCTGACTCCCCTACGGGCCGCGGCGGTTTGCCGCGCTGGTATTGGCTCCGGACGCCTCCCGCCTCTCGGGGGCGGGGTTGGGTTGCCACCAGGTGCGACCGATGATTCCTTCATCGGTCTTGCGCGGCATTCTCCTGCTGGCGCTGCGGTTTGGACGCGGCATGCACAGCGCGGCTGTCTCCTTCTCGGAGGGTCCGGGGGTTCGGTCCTCGGTGAGGGCAATTTTGGTTTGGGGTCATTCCCTTTTCGTTAAATGTTGTTTTTGGTGTCAGCCATACACTTTTGCCTACCCCCGGCTGGCTGTGACATGCATCTTGGAATTTTTTACCACACCTGGAGGCCATTCGGCCTATGTCGTTGTCTCGGTGCCAGCATTTCAGTACCACACGGGCGCGCTCTAAGGGTGCGCGGTGCACCGTGGAGACTTGTCCTTGTGTCTGTATCCCCTTTCTGGCGCCGTGGGGGCCCGTGTGTTTCTCATATGGGCCCTGGACCGTCTAGTTGCGCCGGTCTCGAGTGATCGGCTGGGTGGCTGTGCCTTCTGGTCTCCTCGGGCAGCCGGGGTTTCCTTCGGTCCCCGTCTGCGGGGTCTCCCTGTTTTGCGGCGCTATCCCTTCTGGGGGTCCTTGCGCGGCGGGGGGCCCTGGCCCTCCTCGCCACGTCTCGCTCTCGGTGGCCCCTGTGGGGGTGGGTGGCCCTTGGGTTCGGTGCTGCAGACCCTGGGGCTGTGGTCGGGCCCGGGCCCTGGATCCGGTTCCCCGCCTCGGCGGGTCTTTGGCTCGGATTCATCCTCGGTCCTGGTTTTTCTCGCCTCTGTGCCTGTGCCACTCGTGGAGTTCCGTTCTGCGGCTCTGGGCGCTGGCTTGCATTTTTCTCACCTTCTTATTTCCAGGTTCGGTGGGGTGGGCCTTGTCGCCTTTACCGCCCTGGTGGCCGCGGGGCTGGCTCGGCCGTCTGGTCTGGCTGCGTCCTTGTCGGCGGTGTGCGAATGGCCTGATCTGAGTGCTCGCTTCGGCTGCACATCGACAGAAATTGGAACGTTGCAGAGGTGATTAGCATGGCCCCTGCGCTAGGATGGCATGCATATTCGTGTAGCGTTCCATGGATCCGGTCTCTTCTTTTGGGGCCCGCTCCCCCGGGCGCAGCCTGCCTTCGGACTCCTCGTCCGCCTGTGGGTGAGGGCGTCCCGCCCTTGCAGGGGTGGGGGCCTTCGGCTTTTCCACTCGGATTTCGGGTGTCAGTCTTCACGGGGTGCGTGCGGGTTGGACGTCCGGGCCCGTGTTACGGCTATTCCCGGTCTCGTACTGGTGCTGCCGCTCCCTTTTTTCGCCCTGGATCCTGGCTTTCGGCCGTCTCTCTCCAGGGGGTCCCCTGGGGGGGGGGGGGGGGGCTGTTGCCTCCGTTACGTCCCGTCTTGGGTCGTGGCTGTCCCAGTTCTTGGGCTCTTCGGGCTTGCTGGCCGGTGTCCGGCCTAAGTGTGGGCTTGCCTTCGGGCCCGTGGGCCTGACCCGCCTGGTGGATCTTCTTCGCCGGGTGTGGGTCTTGGTGTTCCCTGTCTGGCCGTGTGCTACCTCTCGGCCTCGTCTTTTTTTTCTCTCCCCCCGTGGGTGGGGCTTCACGTCTGGCGGTGTCTCTCATCCGTCGGCTTCCTGACCTGTGTACGGTGGACCCTTCGGTCCTCGTCTCGGGCTTGTCCTCCTTCGGGGGGCGTGTGCCTGGCCCCGGTACTTCCCTCTGGTTCATTCAGGGGGGGGGGGGGGCGTCCTTTGGCGCCGGGTCGTTTGGGGGTCGTTGGGATCTCCTGCAGTCGCACAGCTCCTCGTGCTTCGGGGGTTGCTGGATGTCCTCCTGGCCTGCCGTCTTTTTGCTGTGCTCGCTTCGGCCGCACGTTTACTTTAATTGGATGAGAAGATTGGCGTGGCCCCTGCGCAAGGATGACACGCATATTCGTGGAGCTTTCCATACCCCGGTGCTTCGGGGTCCCCGGGTCTTGGTAGGGTCGGGCGTCCTGGTGGTGTTGGTGTCACCGGTCCTGTCCCTTCGGGTTCCCCCGTGCCCTCTGTTCCCACGGGTCCTCTGCTGGCTTCGCTTGGGCGGGGCCGGGGTGCTCCTGGGTGCTCGCTTCGGCAGCGCGGAGACTACTGATGGACCGTTACAGTGCAGTTTGGCTTGGCCCCTGCGCGTGGTTGGCACGATGTTTCGGGATACGTTCCTGGTTTTGGTTCCCGGCGGGGTCCGCCGCCCCTGGTGCCCTCTCCTTTTGTGGGCTGGCGGTTCGGACCTCCTGGCCGTTCCCGGATCTTCCCGTCCGGTGGTTGGGTCCCCCGCTCCCGGGGTCGGTGTTGAGCGGCTCTTTCTGCTGGCCTGGCTCCGTCTGCTGGCCTGTTTCTTGAGCGGTTGCCGCTGCTTCTGCCACTTTCTCCTCCTGTGCCCGGCTCTGGGCTTCCTTCTCGCGTTGGTGCGGTCGGCTTGGTGCTGACCCCGCCTCTGTGGACCCCTTGCGGGTCTGGGATTTCCTGGCCGAGGGGTTTTCCTTGGGCGTGGCCTCTTCTTCCCGGTGGGCCCGGGGAGTGGCCTTGCGGGCCGTCCGCGGTCCGGTGGTCGACGGGCTGGGTTCCCGGGTGGCCCGCTGGCTCCGGAGTTGTTTCTCCGTCGCCCTCGGGAGCTCGGCCTGTCTCACCCGTGGGCTCTCTCTCTCGGTCTACGAGCTCTTCGGGGTCCGCCCTTTGTGCCCCTGGCCTCGGTGGCTTTGCGGTTCCTCACCTTTTGGGTGGTTTTGCTCCTGTGGGCGGATGGGCATGCGGGGGTCGTGCCTCCGCTCCCCTCCCTTCTTGCGGGGTTTGCCGGTCTGGTGGTTCCTCCGGCATGTCCCCCGTTTCCTTCCCGGGGTTCCTTCCCTGGTGTCCCGGGCTCGGGTGGTGTCTTTACCGCCTTTCCCTGCCGACAAGGTTCCTCTCTTGTCCGTGCTGGTTGTCCGGGGTGCGGTTCTGGTTTCTCTTGACCGCGCGTCTTCCCTTTCCCGGGGGGATGGCCTGTTTGTGTCTTTTGGGTCCGGTTCGTTCGGGCCGCTAGCCCTCTCTTTCCGCCTTGGTTCTCTGGCTTGCACAGGCTGTCCCCCTTTCCTTTCCTTCACTGGGTTCGGTGGATCCGGCGGGGGTCCGGGGTCGGTCCACGGGGTGTGGCCCTGGGTCCTGGGCCCCCTTCATGGGTGTCTCCTCTGTGGGGAGCTGTCGGGCGTCGGCGTGGTCGTCCCACACCTTGTTCAGGGGACTCTATCAGTCCCGGGGGGACTTCGCTGGGGCCGTTCTGTGTACTGGAGCTGCGGCTCCGGGTTGGCCTGCTTTTCCTTTAGGTCTTGATTTCAGGTTTCCTGTGGTCCCTATTTTCTGTTCACTTATTCTAACCATCCTTGTGTTGGTTTCTCTGCCTCACCGGGTGGTGAGGTTCTTATGGTGGTCAATGAAGCCTTGTTGGCTTGGGTATTTGCTCACTATGTAAATCATGTGGCGAGGAAGACTTACGAGGAGGTAATGCCCCGGTTACTTACCGGTAATCTTCATTACTCCGAGTGTAGTCTTCCTCGCCACATGAGTTCCCTCCCCCCCTCCCTGTCTGGCTATCGGCTTCATTGTTTGCTTGGTAGATCAGGCTGTTGGTGGGGCCGGTCCGCCTCTTATAGAGGTCAGGTGGGACTGGTCGGCCATGTTGGGAGGGGGTGGGAGGTTTTTTCTTTTGCTTTGGAGGGTTCTGTTGTGGAGCTAAAGCTCACTATGTAAATCATGTGGCGAGGAAGACTACACTCGGAGTAATGAAGATTACCGGTAAGTAACCGGGGCATTAATATTAATGAGCCTCCCGCAATTTGCGAGCCCATTGGGAATGCCAGCGCTCCCAGGGATGGAGGCCTGCTGGGCTCAGCAGACCACCATGTCTGGGACTGCTTTTTAATCTAGCAGTTTCTTTTTTAAAATGCAGCCTGTTTTCCTTAAAGGAAAATAGAATGCATTAAGAAAAATGAATTTAAAAGTTTGCATTACATTTTTTATAAGGGCAGGCAGTAGTCTCTGGGACCACTGCCTGCCCATAAAAAATATTTTTAGAGACAGTCACAAAGTGGAAGGGGACCCCTATGGACCTCTTCCAAATTCTCTTGGAGAGGGTGGTAATTTGCGAATGTTTTGCGACTGCAATTGGGGGTCACAAAACATTCACACATAGCATTGCGGATGCAATTAGTAAGGGAACACCCCTTCCTAATTGCGACTCATAATTCCTAAATAGTGAGTCGCAAATAAATTGTGACTCGCTATTTAGGAATTGTACATATCCAAAAGTGATTTTGCATGCGCAAACTGGTTTGCAAACCCGTTTGCGCATGCAAAATCACATCGTACATCTGGCCCTTTATCTTTTGACTGTAAATGACTTTTAGATGTGAATTATTCATTTTGCAACTAAAACAAGTGTGTTTAGAGTCATTTTCCTTGCCCAAATTCTTCAAAATAGAAGCTTCTCAGAGGAGGAAAAGTATGTAAAAATTGTAATTTTGCTCACTGTGAGGGTTTAAAAAGTGGTTATTTAACATGAGGCACAATCCAATTGACATTTTGAATAATTTTTTGTACAGTCCAAAAACGTTATTGTCTGAGGAACAACGATGACCCTAGACCTTTAAATCTTTGTCCAGATGGTCAGGAATAGTGATTTTTGAACGTTTAGTTTTTACTGAAAATGACAGTTGAATGTGAATTGTCACTTTTGGAACTAAAATAAGTGTGCTTAGAGTTCTTTTCCTGCCCGAAATCGGTCAAAATAGAAGCTTAAGAGCAGGAGAAAAATGTGTAAAAATGGCAATTTTGGTCACTGTGGGGCTTTAAAAAGTGGTTATTCAACATGAGACATAATATAATTGACATTTTGAATAATTTTTTGCACAGTCCAATAAATGCATTTTCTGATGTAAAACAATGACTCAGGACATTACCAACTTTCCCCAGATGGTCAGTTATGTTGATTTTGAATGTTTAATATTTTTACTGAAAATGACTGTTGGAAGTGAATTATCACTTTTGAAACTAAAATTAGTGTGCTTAGAGCCATTTTCCTGCCCCAAATCGGGCAACTTAGAAGCTTCTATGTAGGAAAAACAGTCTGTAAAAATGCCAATTTTGGTCACTGTAAGGCTGTAAAAAATGGTTATTCAACATGAGGCAATTGAAATTTTGAATCATTTTTTGTACACTAAATAAATTAGCTTTCTAATGAAAAACGATGACAAATGACCTGCTGAAATTTCTCCATATGGTGAGTAATGAGGATTTTTTAAGGTGTAATCATTTGACTGTAAATGACAATTGCTGTGAATTATCACTTGTAGAACTACAATAAGTGTGTTTAGAGTCCTTTTCCTGCCCGACATTAGTAAAAATAGAAGCTAATGAGTTGGTGGAAAAGTATGTAAAAACAGCAATTTTGGTCAATGTGAGGCTTTAAAAAGTGGTTATTCAACATGAGCCCCGATCCAATTGACGTTTTGAATCATTTTTTTCTACACTACAAATAAATCAGTTTTCTGATCAAATGTGATGACCCCGGACCTGTTGAAGTTTCTCCAGATGGTCATAATGGTGATATTTTAATGTTTAATCTTTTGACTGTAAATGACTATCGCATGTGAATTATCACTTTTGGAACTAAAATAAACATGTTTAGAGTAATTTTCCTGTCTGAAATAGGTCATTAAAGAAGCCTCTGAGTAGGAGGAAAAGTCTTTAAAAATTGCAATTTTGGTCACTGAGAGGCTTTAAAAAGAGGTTAGTCAACATGAGGCCCGATCCAATTGACATTTTGAATCATTTTTTGCACAGTCCAAAGAATCGATTTTCTGATGAAAAACTATGCCCTTTCGAACTTTCTCCAGATGGTCAGTAATGGTGATTTTTTAATGTTTAATCTTTTGACTGTAAATGTCTATTGCATGTGCATTATCACTTTTGGAACTAAAATAAGCATGTTCAGAGTTGTTTTCCTCCCCGAAATAGATCAAAATAGATGCATCTGAATAGGAGCAAAAAGTTTATAAAAATGTGGATTATGGTCACTGTAAGACTATAAGAATAGATTATAAAACGTGAGACACAATTCAATTGAAATTTGGAATCATTTTTTGTACAGTCCAAAAAATCAATTTTCTGTTGAAAAACAATGATCTCTGACCTGTCGAACTTCCTACATATGATCAGTAATGGTGATTTTTTGAATGTTTATTCTTTTGACTGTAAATGACTATTGCATGTGAATTATTAATTTTCTAACTAAAATAAATGTGTTTAGAGTCATTTTCCTTCCCGAAATTCCTCAAAACAGAACCTTCTGAGTAGCAGGAAAAGCCTGTAAAAATGTCAATTTTGGTCACTGTGAGGCTTTAAAAAGTGGGTATTCAACATGAGGCACGTTCCAATTGACATTTTGAATCACTTTTAGTTCAGTCCAAAGAATACATTTTCAGATGAAAAACGATGACCACCTGTCGAACTTTCTCGAGATGGTCAATAATGATAATTTTTTAAACTTTAATCTTTTGACTGTAAATGACTTTTGCATGTGAACGATCACTTTTGGAACTAAAATAAGTGTGTTTAGAGTCATTTTCCTGCCTGAAAATGGTAAAATCAGAAGTTTCTGAGAAGAAAAGTCTTAAAAAATGACAATTCTTGTCACTGTGAGGCTTTAAAAAGTGGTTATTCAACATGAGGATTGACATTTTGAATCATTTTTTATGCAGTCCAAAAAATCAATTTTCTGATGAAAAACGATGACACAGATTTCGAACTTTTTCCAGATGGTCAGTAATTGTGATTTTTTAACGTTAAATCTTTTGACTTTAAATCACTGTTAGATGTGAACCATCCCTTTTTGATCTACAATAAGTGTGTTTAGAGTCATTTTCCTGCCTGAATTGGGTCAAAACAGAAGCTTCTGAGTAGGAGGAAGCATCTGCAAAAATAGAAATTTTGGTCACTGTGAGGCTTTAAAAAGAAGTTATTCAACGTGAGGCCTGATCCAAATTACATTGTGAATCATTTTTGTACAGTCCAAAAAATACATTTTTCTGGTGAAAAACGATGACCATGGCCTAGTCAAACTTTCTCCAGATGGTCAGTAATGGTTATTTTTTAATGCTTAATCATTTGACTGTAAATGACATTGCATGTGAGTTATCACTTTTGGAACTAAAATATGTGTGTTTTGAGTCATTTTCCTGCTTTAATAGGTAAAAATAGAAGCTTCTGAATAGGAGGAAAAGTCAGTAAAAATGGCAGTTTTGGTCACTGTGAGGCTTTAAAAAGTAGTTATTCAACATGAGGCATGATCCAATTGACATTTCAAATAACGTATTGTACAGTCTAAAAAATCAATTTTCTGATGAAATACGATGACCAGTCGAACTTTCTACAGATGATCAGTAATGGTGATTTTTGAATGTTTAATATTTTGACTTTAAATGACTATTGCATATGAATTATCAATTTATCAACTAAAGTGTGTTTAGATTCTTTTTCCTGCACGAAAATGGTCAAAATAGAAGCTTCTAAGTAGGAGGAAACATCTGTAAAAAAAAAAAATTTTGGTCACTCTGGGGCTTTAAAAGTAGGTTATTCAACATGAGGCACGATCCAATTGATATTTTGAATAATTTTTTGTACTGTCCAAAAATCAATTTTATGATGAAAAAGGATGACCCCAGGCCTGTTGAACTTTCTCCAGATGATCAGTAATGGTGAATTTTGACTGTAAATGAAATTGCACTTGAATTATCCATTTTGGAACTAAAATAAGTGTGCTTAGAGTCATTTTCCTGCCCAAAATAGGTCAAAATAGAAGCTTCTGAGTAGGTGGAAAAGTCTGTAAAGATTGCAATTTTGCTCATTGTGAGGCTCTAAAAAGTGGTTATTCGAAATGAGGCACGATCCAATTGACAATTTGAATGATTTTTTTGCACAGTCCACAAAAAGTACATTTTCTGATGAAAAACGATGACATTACGAACATTCTCCAGATGGTCAGTAATGGCGATTTTTTAATGTTTATTCTTTTTAATGTAAATGATACTTAGATGTGATTCATCACTTTTGGAATTAAAATAAGTGTGTTTAGAGTCATTTTCATGCTCGAAATCGGGCAAAATACATGCTTCTGAGTTGGAGGAAAAGTCTAAAAAATAGCAATTTTGTTCACTGTGAGGCCTTAAAATGTAGTTATTCAAATGAGGCGCGATACAATAGATTTTTTGAATCAATTTTTGACAGTCAAAAAATCTACTTTCTGAGGAAAAACGTTCTCAAAATGGGGGGGCGCTAGAGGGCGCACTGCGGGATGGCTGCCTTGTAAAGCAGCTCCGCCGGACGGACTGAAAAACGGGAGATTACAGCGGTAAACCATGGTGCCGAAAATGCTGTGAACACAGACTGCTATGGGAATATCCAGTGCCTCCGTGGATGTGAACAAGATGCAGTAACACAGTCGTAAAAGGCCGAAAATACTGGTGAAACCTGCCGACTGGACTGAACTGAGAGCGGGTAAGATGGCAGCTGCCTGGCACTGACTCAGAGCTACTAATCGCGCTGCGAGAGTCCTTCTAGATAAACTGTACGCAAAAGGACTATAGCGGAAACTATCGGACTCCATATGTCACTATAGAGGATGTCACTGTAAACTATATAGCTATGCTCACTGTAGTTGCTTGAGCGCGAGACGGCGAACAACTCTACCAAGATGGCGGTGGACAGTGTAAGACTCGCAGCGCCTACCGATACGGCAATTAACATTGAAAGCCTCGATGAATAACGCTGTCATGAAAAGCGCGCTGTGCTGAACTCTGTATCTTCGCACTGCTATGGGGGCAAGCTGCATCCTAATGCCACACGTACCTAACAAGGAATACCAGACCCGTAACACTACACCAAGATGGCGGCGCATGCAGATATGAAAACATCGGCAAATTGGCGCGAATGAACACCGTAACTACTTTTACACACAATCCTAAGCGGAAAGGTATGCTGGGGTAAATAACTATCCCAAATAATACTGAAGATGGCCAAACAAGATGCAGACATTGTATGGCAAACGTACCAGCCACGCCACACTAAGACGACCTTTCCAATCAGACATGCAGTGTGAAAACGATGCCAATGCTGTACATGGTGGCCGCCATTTTAAGACAGCAAATTCAGTAAATGATGAGGATACGGCTCCTTCTTGCCAGAAGCAGTTATAACTCTCGCATCAGCATAGCGACAACACACCCACAGGCGCAGATCTGCAACTCCACGCGACTGAAGCACAATAGCGTATATGTTGGAGAGCACCTACTACATGCGACCTGTCAGATAGCGCGGGGTAGGCAGACATACTGACACCATATCGGAAGAGTGCTGCTTCACCCCTTCACTGACAAGACACTTGCCTGTACCGGGGATCGCTTGGTTGTATACCGGGGTGATACAGCGCGCGAAAGCCGCTAAATACACTGTGCAGCACATCGGGAAGACAGCACTGCTTGGCAGGATTGGGAACAGCAATCTATGGCTGGCTAGGGTCAAAAAGGAGGTGCACAACGATCTTCATTGCCACGCATCACTTCACGGCAAAGGATAATGGGGAAGCCTGAAAGACAACAGCCAAAACTCACGTTTGAACCGCGACGGTCGGTGAGAGGACCGGCCACCCCTACAGACGGTGACACAGGTGCGGGAGGCAGTGCTGAACATAACATGGAGGCCATCTTGACCGCAACTCAAACTAGCCTCCAAGACATAAACGGCAAACTGGATCATCTCACTTGCCGGGTGGACACAATGGCGATAAAGTTGGACAAGCAAGGTGAAAGACTGGACAAAGCTGAGAAACAGTTATCGACAGTGGAAGATAAAACGCGATCAAGCGCCGCAAAAAATGGTGCAAAAGAAAAACTGCTGGAAGTACTTAGAAACAAGACTGAAGATTTGGAAGCGCGTTCAAGACGCAACAACGTCCGCATAGCGGGAATACCAGAAACTACCAACACTGGTAAGATGGAAAAATATATAGAAGATATGTGTAAGTCAATATTCGGAATGGAGCAATTATCACCCATATTTATAGTGGAACGTACCCACCGCTTCTTGTCGCCTAAACCCCCAACCAGTGCTACTCCTCGTCCTGTGGTAGCCAGAATACTGAATTATCGGGATCGGGATGACATACTACGGATGGTACGAGAATAGAAGGACAAGGCAACCGCCTGGAGTTTTACCCGGACCACAAATATGCGGTTCAGCAAGCGAGGAAAGAATTAAATACTGTAAAATCAAAATTGCGCTCGTTACAAGTGGAATATACAATGCTATATCCAGCTCGTCTCAAAATTAACTGGAGAGGGAGAACAACAATACTTCACACGCCGAAAGCCGCCCATGAGTTCATTAAGAAAATTCATGAGCAGAGAAAACAGCAAAACCGAGCGGAACAAGAGCAAAACTCTGAATAAAGAGAGTTTAGTGAACTTATGTACCAGGTTAGAAGCCGTAAGTAAGTATGACGCATCGTGAAGTGTCAATGCAAGGTAGGATGTGAAAGGCTGTAGAGAACGGACCAAATGTAGTGGCACAAATCTGTATAATGCACGATCCGAAACAACACAGTGCTAAACCTATGAGGCATAACTGGGCGGTTATATAAGATGGCAGGACAAAGTGTCCATTTAGTATACAGAACTAAGCGGGGTGTCAAGGGATGTCGAAGGATGGTTACCCCTGAGGAAACATAAATGAGGTGTCACAGATATGCCCATAGACTGATATGCCTCCCTTGCAAAGACATCTTGCTTGTCGTCACCTATATATACATAGCAAGTTAGCAGACGAACAGTTGCACCACTGGCTTCCTAAATATCCAAGTTTGAGATTACTAGAAGTGGAAGACTGGAAAGTAACCCTTCCAGATTATTGACTATATATGATTGTGGTGTGGGAAATGAGGCGTGTAGTGGTTTGCCCATATGACATTGCTTGGAACACACGCTGAGATCTAGATAGGGAGGTGCGTTACAGACACATTGGCAACAGCACAAGAGGGGCGGGCAGACAGGACTCTCGGAGATCAGCCTCCCCCACCGGACATCGGACATCCGATGACTGCGGTGACCCCCACCTGACTGCCGAGGGCTGTGTCAGCCTGGAATGATCGCGCCACTGCCCGGGTTGCGCGACTGGTGCGGAGCCCTGGGGCAGACTGGGCAGCTCCTGATGGAGTGATCTGTGGCTACTGGAGGCAACGGTTGGGATCCCAACCGGTTCCCCTAGATGGTGCACGGCACTCCGCAGTGTACGTAAATGAAGAGGAACTGATCATCCTTGGCTTATGGAGCAGGCTTGCAGGGAGAGGGCTGCGGTGGGCTGCCTCGAATCCGATGAGCTAGTGGCACATGCAGACATGGAGCTCCTGCGGGCAGGCGGGGGTTGATGAGCGGAGCGCCCTGAAGCTGGACATGACGGCTGCTAACAAGGCAGGCTGGGCTCCCGACCCGACGTGTCCCCCTGGCTGGCCCTCGGCAGCACGCCGCCGGACTGATGGTCCTGAGTCCTGAGGCACGGATCTGCCCAGTGCAATTGCATCCGCTCCTGTCTTGTTCATCACGGCTCTCCCGAGGCCCCCATGCTGCTCCCGTGTCCTGCATGAGCAGTCCTGCAGATCGTCCCAGAAGTTGTTGCACACCTCGATGATTCCCACTGTGATAGAAATGATCGGACGATAACTCCAGCACATTCGATGCATAGGACTATGAAAAGGTATTGTTTCTGTCTCTGTTTCTGCATAGCTCTTAATTTTTAACAGTTTACCCTTCTGAGATCGGTTCCCAAAATGGCTGGGGTCATAAAACTACAACAACAATTTGCCTCCATTTTTACCAGACCCTCACAAAGCTAAGAACTCAGCCTGGCACTGTGACCCTCAAAACAGACATAGAAACTCCCCAATCAACAAGCTAGAAACTGGACTTCCTCGGTCAGCCCTGGCTCAGAAAGTGAAGCTGGTCTCAAAACATAACAACAAAAAAAGGACTACTATACTTCTCTCTACCTGCTCCAACTTGGCGGCCATCTTAGACTAGTCAATCTTCTTTACCTTTCCATTCCTAAGGAAGCGGCCATTTTAGACTAGTCACTTTCTCCACTCCTTCATGCCCACTTATTAGCCTTACCACCCTCACCTTACTTGCATCTACTATAGCCCTAACTACACCTACCTACACAACCTCCGTCACCTACCTAGACCTCTACGCCCAACATGGAACCCATAGGCAAGCACACATATTAAATTAATTACCCCCGGAGCTCTCCAAAAAAAAGCCAAACGTTTTAAACACAACTTCCTGAAGTCCCACCCTGAAACCCCCTTTGCAGACACCTACTTCTCACTAAACAATGGAGCCAAAAAAAACGATATCATCTTATACACTATACGTAGAGCACAATGGAGAAAAGCGTTCCTCACCTTACTCACTATCTCCGCCACCAGGAAATCCGCCCATGGCTTAACACTGTCCACCACACCTTCCCAACTCTTCCTAGCTAAAGCAACCATCACTATCTATAACAACGGCATTATCCTAATTCAATCCACAGACAGGAACCTTGACCCATTCGACAACTTGTTCCCCACTTTTAAAAAATATATCCCCAACCCTCAGACTCCAATCCATCTGGCCCCCAATCCTAACAACCTTGACTCCACAGCGCCTCCTACCACTAACGCACATCTCCCCCCTCCTCCCACTACTCTATTCCATCACCCACCGGCTACAGTCACCACACATCCCTCTATCACAGTCTTTGATCTTTCCTCTCCCCACATCCTCCCCACCCCCACCCCATCCACCCCCAAAAGAACCCTGCCCTCCCACTTCCTACTAGACTCTCAGAACACCCTACCTCCCTCAATTGCACTCCCCCTCCCCACAATAGGTTCTCCTCCCATCCCATCTCCCCCCATTCCGAGTCCCCACTACCTGACCTACACCCCGGCCGCCCCTAGCCCTCTCCCAGCCAGCAACTTCTTCCCCCCCATTATCAGTCCCCACTACCTCACTTGCACCCTAGTCTCCCCTAGCCCTCACTAATCCCTCAACTTCTCCCCCCCACTCTCAGTCCCCACTACCTCACCTGCACCCCCGCAACGCCCAGCCTAAACTCACTCAACATCCCTCCCCCTCCTAACTCAACCACACCCCTCACACCCAACCTACCTACCCTTCCGAACACTAACCCACTCACTAATACCACCAACCCCTGCAGTAGCACCACATCCCCTCCCCCACACTCCTGTAACATAGACACCTATACACTTTTAGTACCCAGTCCCAACTCCACTCCCAATCCCACGCTAGACATGATTATGTCCACCCTCCTCCAAGTCAAAGAAGATCTCCACACCCTCAAAGAGTTACTCTTCAAAGAACCCAGACACCCCCTACCTACCACCACTTCCCCCCTAACAAATCCCCCACCCATCCTACTCATCCTATCACACAAAACTTCCACCATCCACTTTCGGACCACGACATACGCACCCTCCTCTGCTCATATGACCCAGTTCCCCAAAACAACCTAGCCACCACACACCTTTCCATCCCCACGATTCACCCTAACGCCCTTAGGCACCCCACTCAAAACAACAGAGGCTGTGTCCCAAATAACCTTACAAAAGTCCCACTCACTCTAGAACCCTTTTCCACCCCCTGCACCCCAAAGCTCAAATGCATACTTCTCAACTGCAGGTCGGCCCCTAGACACTCCTCCGACATCGCTGATCTCATCAAAACGCTGGACCTTGATCTAACCATTCTGACTGAAACTTGGTTAACTGAATCTTCTACACCTATCATGGATATTCTAGTTCCCCCCAACTACCACATCATTAGACTTGACAGGTCTAGCAAGACAGGGGGTGGAATCGCATGCATTTTTAGGAGCAACCTCTCAGTTACTAGAGCCACCTCCCCCTCTCTCACCTCCTGTGAAACCTGTATGCTCTCTACACGTCATCTACCACCCACCTGGGCACAACCTCATCTTCACCCAACAACTCATGGACACAATCTCATCCAATTCCGGTAGGCAACACACTCAAATTTTCCTTGGTGACTTCAATCTCCACTGGAACGATCACAATGACGCGGTGGTAAATAGCCTCAAAAATTACCTCAACGCTCTTGACCTCACCCAAATCTGCAACAGCCCGACCCACCATAAAGGCTCTATCCTCGACCTTATCATTTCTAAAGAGAGCTCTACCCAACTTGGATCGATCCAACCCTGTGACTGGTCAGACCACTACATTATCACATTCTTCATCAATGAAAAATTTAAATTTAACCCGGTTCACCAACCAAATCAAAAGGTCTGGAAAAGGGACCTGAAGTAACTCAATCCAAACTCTTTACCTTCCCAAAGCTGCAATCTCCTCCTTCCCCCTACCGGTGCTCTGGATGTTCAATCTTTGACCGACCACTACCTCAACTCTATGACTTCTATAATCAATGAGGCCGCCCCCTTGCAACTGAAAAGAGTCTCCACCAAGAAAACCAACCCATGGTACGATGGTAGACTCAACGAAGATAGACGGGCCATGCAAATGGCAGAGCGCACCTGGAGATCAGCCCCTTCGGCACTGCACCTTAAAACTCTGAAGGAAAAAAGAAACGCCTACTTCAGGAAAATCAAGCGCACAAAATCAGATTTCTTCAGCCTCCAGCTCGACTAAGCAAAAAACCGACCAAGAAAACTTTTTGAACTAATCAATACACAATCCAAGGAACAACCCCAACTATCGCATAGCACAATAGGCGATATTCCATCCTGTGAAGACTTCTCTGCTTTCTTCAATCTAAAGACTGATAACATACGGAAATATTTCCTCAATGACGTAAACCTTTACTCCAACCCCCACAGCATAACACCCACTGAACCAAAGAACAATGCTGCATGGTCATCCTTTGACACCTACTCGGAAGAAACAATTAACAAATTGCTGACCACATTGAAACCTTCCAATCACCTCACAGACCCCCTTCCTGCTAACTCTGTAAAGGACTTCATCCCACTACTCCTCCCACTATGGACCAAAATTATTAGCAGCTCACTTCAACAAGGACGCATCCCCGACTCCCTCAAAGTTGGACAAGTCACACCTATACTCAAGAAACCAACAGCTGACCCTACTGACCCAAACAAGTACCGTCCTATTACCAACATTCCCACCCTTGCCAAACTGTTGGAAAAATGCGTACAACTCCAACTAACGAACCACATTGATCGGTTTGACCTCCTCAACCCTCATCAATCAGGCTTCCGAGCAGGGCACAGTACTGAAACTGCTATTACACACATAATTGATGACGCCCTCCAAATCCTAGATCAAAACTATACCTGCCTCCTCATCCTTCTTGATCTGTCCTCAGCATTTGACACAGTCAAACACGAGAACTTACTCGAGTTGTTAAACACCAGCATGGGTCTATCTGGGACTGTTCTCAAGTGGTTCACTTCCTTTCTTCATAACCGGTCTCAGAAATTCAAGAGCAACAACTTGATGTCCCCACCAGTGCCTGTAACATTAGGCATCCCACAAGGATCTTCCCTATCTCCAACATTGTTCAACCTGGTCATGGAACCTCTCACCCCCTTGTTACAAGCATCTAATGTACACTTTCACATGTACGCAGACGACACCCAACTATACCTGAAATTACAATCCCCCAATGACATCAAACTACTGAACTCAACGCTCAGAAACACACAATCATGGCTTGCCGATAATCACCTCAAACTCAATGCTCTGAAAACTGAGTTCCTTCTGATCTCACCTCCCGCGAAAAGCTCCACCTCTCAAACCTGGCTTAAGCACCTAACTGCACTCAATGTCCAACCTACCATCGTGGACTCAGCGAAATCTCTAGGCATAACACTTGACGCCAATCTCAACATGCAACGGCATATCAGCAAGGCAACTAAGGGAGCTAATTTCCAAATCAATACCTTGAGGAAACTTAAACCCTTCCTCCCAGCCAAGGACTTCCAAATTGCAGTACAAGCCCTAGTCATACCGTGCTTAGACTACGGTAGCGTCACCCTCTGCGGGCTCCCCCTATCTAAAACTGCCCCCCTGATAGCCTCTTTGAACGCTGCAGAGACACTTATCACTGGATCAAAAAAACACTCGCATATTTCCCCTGACCTAAAATCCTTGAACTGGCTGCCTTTTGAGGCCAGAATACATATGAAAATTGCATGCATGACTCAAAGAGCTATACACCACAGCTCACCTGGCTACCTCACTCAGAAGCTGACAATTTCTGGTGGCTCAAGAACCACTAGAAGTACAAAGAATCTTCTTCTGAAACCTCGTAGATTCCGGAAAGAAAAAACATATAAGCGTTCCTTCTCAGGAATGGCACCCAGGATCTGGAACTCACTCCCTCCAGAAACCAGACTTATCACCTCCACTACATTCTTTAAGAAAGAAGTGAAAGCTATCCTCATGGCTAAATTCACGTGAACTTGTACCTTACTTTGGATCTATTTGAGACTCCTCACTATTTGTAATATTCGTTTTTCAGACTGTCTATTTGTATTATTGGTTTAACTGATTGTTTATGCTCCCTCTTGTATCTACCCTATTTTGCTACTCATTTACTACCTTCAACTATCCTTCGCTCAAAAGCTTGTTATTTGTTCTCTTGTTTCTCCTACCCCTTGTTGTAAAGCGCTCTGATATCTGCAAAGATCTTGTTCGCGCTATATAAAACTCGCAAAATAAAAAATACAAAATAAAATAACTAAGACTATGATATTTCTGATAATGTAGGAGGATGTGTTGCTGATGTACATATATGTCCATCTATACCTATGCAGTCTACTAATGTTAAGCTTATAAGACATGACCCGTATGCACTATCTATCAATTTGAGATAGTCCTTCCACATCCATTAACTTGGATGGAGATGTGTGTTCTCAGCGAGCCTCCACATGGGAGCTCCCTGACCTGAATTCTAATTATGGAAAGTTTTATGTTTGGAGATGGCTGCGGCAGGATTGGGCTGCTGTTGTGGGAGGGGGGAGGGGGGAGGGGGACAGTTCGATTTCAGGAACCAAAGCACTTGAGAAGCATTGCTATACTTTGGAAGATATACACTGTCCGACATGTAACTTTAATGTACAGAGGAAAGCGACAGAGAGTCATGCAAAGGAATGATGTCATTACATTGCAGAACACTCAATTTGATAAACAGGCTGGAGGTAACACACAACATGGCAGATAACACAAAGTTAAACATAATAACATGGAACATACAGGGCTTCACAAACCCTAAAGAAATAAGACAGATTTTTGCCAGCATTGATAGATGGCATGGCGATATCATTATGTTGCAAGAGACCCACATGGCCCCATATGCCTCTAAAACTATAGGCGCGCGCTGGGCAGAAAAGGTATGTCATGCTGCTTACTCTTCCTAATCCAGAGGAGTGTCCATCATGATTAAAAAAGGGACAGATTTCCGGGTAGAAAGCGAGATTATCGACAGGGAAGGCCGATATTTTTTACTAAAGGGAATACTGCGTGGACAGAGAGTAACACTACTAAACACATATGGACCAAACACTGATGATCCAGACTTTTCCCACGCACTATGGAGACATTTACAGGAATACCTGACCGGGACTTTAGTTTGGGGAGGGGACTTTAATTTGGCGCTAAATAACCGTCTGGACAGATCTGGATCAACCACAGAGCATCATACTGGAGCATGAGCCAAACTACTAGATATCCTGTCTGACAAACAATTGTATGATATCTGGAAAGTAAAACACCCAACAGCACAAATATCTACACACATGTCTGCAGCCAATAATAGCTGGTCAAGAATAGACTACTGGCTGGGGTCTGAGAATACACTGTTATGGACCACAGCGGTACGACACCTCCCGAAGACACTATCGGATCATAATCCAGTGGTGTTAACATTACAGATCCTGCATTACACGCCACCTCCATATAGTTTGAGATTCATTGCGACTGCACTCATAGACACGACTTATGTGGATACACTTACCCGGGCAATCACAGACTACTTCATAAATAACGAAAAGTCAACGGAAGACCCATGTCTTTTGTGGGAAGCATTTAAGGCGACCATAAGAGGGGTTTGTATCAGCACGACAACTGGCATACTGCGTGACATAAGGTCACAATTGACACAGTGCGAAAAACGACTACACGAACTAGAAACTACATACAACAGTACTCAGGACACAACTATAATGTGCGATACCAGACAAACACTCACAGAATACCAAACATTTGCACAAGAAGAGATCAACTATAAACATAAGCGTCCCATGGCTAGACGATTTGGCGAGGGTGGGAGGTCGGGTAGAGTACTAGTGGCGAAAATAAGGGAAAACAGAGGCCAACAAACAGTAATACAGATTACAGATCTAAATGGCGATAAATGCACGGACACTCAATCAATATTGACTAGTTTTGTACACTCTTACAAGGCACTATACACAGCACAACCCACCAAATCTACAACTGAGATATTCACATATTTAGAAAATGTGGCCATCGCGTGGTTATCTGACTCGCAAAGGCAGTATTTATCTCAGCCAGTAACTGTAGAAGAAGTGACGGACACAATTAAATCATTACCTAACGGTAAAGCACCGGGGCCGGACGGCTTCACCGGAGAGTTCTACAGAGTATACGCAGATATATTAGCTCCGCACCTGGTAAGGATGTATGGAACGGCTTTTGAAACTGGCGTTTTGCCCCCAAGTTTACGTGAAGCAGTGATAATAGCATTACTAAAGTCCACTAAGAATCCAGAAAATTGCGACTCATATAGACCATTGTCACTCATTACCGTGGACTCCAAAATGTTGGCAAAACTATTGGCTAATAGGCTACAACCCCTCATGACCAACCTAGTACTGCCTGACCAAGCAGGTTTCATCCCATCTAGATCCACCTCGCACAACACGAGGACGCTATTTGCTCTGTCGCATTACCTGACTCCCGCTACTAAAGCAGTGTCGGTTATGTTGGATGCTGCAAAAGCCTTCGACTCCATCGAATGGCCCTATCTAATTGCAGTTTTACAGAGGATGGGATTCCCACCAATCTATACCCAATGGGTAAAACTTTTATATACGAAACCAGTCGCCAGAGTGCGAATAAATAGCTATATATCAGAGGCATTTGAGATTGAACGTGGTACAAGACAAGGCTGCCCCCTTTCCCCCTTGTTATTTGCCCTAGCTTTAGAACCGCTTGCTTGTAAAATCAAACAATTACACCATCACTCTGCTTTACAGTTTCTGAGCCGCCCACTACACATCTCATTGTACGCGGACGACATGGTGCTGTATGTCAGAGACCCAGAACAAAGTTTGGCGTCCTTAATACGGGAATATATTAAATTTGGCGGGAACTCTGGCTTACAGCTTAATTGGGACAAATCCGCCATCATACCTCTCAATGATTCTACTACTCCACATGAAATAGAATTCCCACTGGAATGGCAGACTGACCCGCTCAGGTACTTGGGTGTGTGGTATCACAGGGACCCAGAGCTGGTTATACGCACTAACTATGGCAGAGTCATATCCGACATAGAAGAAAAAGTGGGCAGATGGATACAACTCCCGTTCTCGCTAGCTGATCGCATAGCATTAGTCAAGATGGTGATATTACCTAAACTGCTCTACTTATTCAAAAACATATCTATCTGCCCACCGATGGCAGTCTTAAAAAGAATTACGACAATGGTGTTGAAGTTAATATGGGCGGGAAAACAGGCGAGAATTGAATTACGTACGCTTACTCTCCCATATGCTAAAGGCGGCCTAAACGTACCAGATTTTTATTTGTAATACTTGTGTGCACAAGCGCAATACGCTACCCAGTGGTATCATGAAGTCCCCTACTTGACTCACACAGCGGTGGAAGAGGGGGATGCATCTCCAATTCCACTGGACGCGATTGTTACATATAAGAGATCACCATTACACGAACGTGACATAAACACAATTGATACGACTGCTAAAGCGTGGCACACAATAGGAAAACTAGTGAACAAACTACCTCTATATGCCCCAGCTCTACCGCTTCATCATCACCCTGAGATATTGGTACCAAATGAAAAAATAGGTATGGAATTACTAAAACAAGTGGGAATAGTCACTATGGACGATTTATACACAGATGGTGTCTTTAACACTGCTCAAGACCTGTCCTACATTCAAAACCAAACTCTGCTGTTTCAATTCAACTACCACAGATTAAAGAGGGCCGTAAAGGACCTGTACCCAGAATTTCCCAAGGAACCTGCACAGCTGCATTCACTGCAACATATCATCACATCACCTAATACCACACATTTGGTATCCCGGCTCTATAAGTTAGCACCCGATGAAATAGGCTATACATCACAAAAAGCTATGGATAGATGAAATGCGTCCCTGGCAGACCCACTAACGGAGAGAGACTGGCTCACGACCTGCACTCTAACACAACTACTGACCCCTTATGGGAACCTCAGACTGCTACATGTTAAGTACATAAAGCAAACATACCACACGCCTGCCAAGCTCTATAAATGTGGTTTACGTCCGGAAGCAAAATGTACTAGATGTGGCTATGATCAGGCTGATTTTTTACATTTGGCGTGGGAGTGTGTAAAAATAAACGACTATTGGAAACAGGTAACCGGGAAATTAACTGACATGCTTGGGGTTCAGGTGGCATGCACTGAAAAGAGTTGTTTGCTGGGACTAGTACCAACTGTGAAAGCTTTGAAACGCAAATTCTGCATGATAGCGTTATTGCTCGCAAAACACAGAATATCTTTATGCTGGGACAGTAAACAGACACCATCTATTAAAAAATGGATTACTGACAAAGCATATTGTCAAACCACATTGCGCACGTATGAGGAGGAACTACCTGCCCGATCAAGACCTCGTGACTATTCGGTATACCTCACAGACTGTTTAAGAACCCAGGCGATGAACGATGTTGACGAATAGGTTTCTGCCGTGAGATGTATAAGTATGCATGTTCCTAAAGCTGCTCTCTTGTTGAATATGTACATTATATCACAATGTATCCAAAGAAGAGTGCTGTAGTGTAATGGTTGTAACTAACTGAGTTTTATGTTGATATTGTGCAAAAATCAATAAACAAATTATCCAAAAAAAACCGTTCCCAAAATTGACAGTTATGGTGAATTTTTAATCTTTTGACTGAAATGACTGACAGATGTGAATCATCACTTTTGGAACTAAAATAAGAGTGCTGAGAGTCATTTTCAGGCTCGAAAGAAGGGTAAAAAGAAGCTTCTGAGTAGGAGGAAAAGCCTATAAAAATGGCAACTCTGGTCACTGTGAGGCCTTAAAAAATGGTTATTCAACATGAGGAATGATAAGGCCTGGGCGGTAATCTCCGCTCAGTTCATGGAATTGCAGCGTTTTCTGCACTCGCGCTCTGCGGAGTTCACAGAGTGCATACAACTCCGCTCAACGTAGTGCAGACGATTTTTTTACCAGCTCACGCTCGTGAATGGTAAGTTCGCGAGCTGCAGCTCGTGTAGAATTTTAACCCAAGCGGCAGGAAGACCAGAGTGAACGGTAGTTTGCACAGTACACTGCCACTTCCGGATCCCCGTGGAGTTCTTATTTCACTTCGCGGAGTTCTGAGTAGCAAAATTCTGTGAACTACTCCCAGGCCTGGGCGTGATACAATTGATATGTTTAATCTTTTTTTGTACAGTTCAAAATATCAGTTTTCTGATGAAAAATGATGCTCCAAGAACTGGGAAACTTTCTCCAAATGGTCAGTAATGGTGATTTTTTAAATATTTAATCTTTCGACTGTAAATGACAGTTGGATGTAAACCATCACTTTTAGAACTAAAGTAAGGGTGTTTAGTGTCATTTTATGCTTGAAACCAGGCCAAATACGGAGTAGGAGGAAAGATCTAAAAAAAAAAAATCAATTTTGGTCACTGTGAGGCCTTATAGAGTGGTTATCCAACATGAGGAGCGATACAATTGAAATTTTGAATAATTTTTTGTACACTCCTAAAAATCTATTTTCTGATGAAATGCAGTGGCAACTGACCTGAGAAACCTTCTCCAAATGGTTAGAAATGGTGATTTCTTGACTGTTTAATCTTTTGACTGTAAATGACTGTCGGATGTAAATCATCACTTTTGGAACTAAAGTAAGTGTGTTTAGCGTCATTTTCATGCTTGAAACCGGGCAAAATACAAGATTCTGAGTAAGAGAAAAAATCTAAAAGAAATTGCAATTTTGTCTTTGTGAGGCCTTAAAGAGTGGTTATTCAACATGAGGCACGATACAATGGATATTTTGAATTCTTTTTTGCACAGTCAAACAAATCTACTTTTTGAATAAAAATAACCCCGGACCTGAGGAACTTTCTCAAAATGGACAGTAATGATGGATTTTTAAATTTTTAATCTTTTGACTGTAATGACTGTTAGATGTGAATCATCCCTTTTGGAACTAAAAAAGGAGTGCTAAGTAATTTTCATGCTTGAAATCAGGGAAAATATAAGTTTCTGAGTAGGGGTAAAAGTCTATAGAAATGGCAATTCTGGTCACTGTGAGTCCTTAAAAAATGGTTATTGAACATGAGGTGCGAAACAATTGATATTTTGAATCTTTTTTGTACAGTTAAAAAATTCAATTTTCTGATGAAAAACAATGATGCCGGAACTCTCTCAAATGGTCTGTAACGGTGATTTTTGGAATGTTTAATCTTTTGACTATATATGGTTGTCGGATGTGAATCATCACTTTTGGAGCCTAAATAAGTGTGTTTCGAGTAATTTTCATGCTCGAAATTGGGCTAAATAAAAGCTTCTGAGTAGGAGGAACAGTACAAAAAAATACAAATGTTAGTCACTGCAAGGCCTGAAATAGTGGTTATTCATCACGAGGTGCAATACAATTGACATTTTCAATCATTTTTTGAACAGTCAAAAAAATCCATTTATTGAGGAAAATCGATAACTCTGGACCTGAGGAACTTTCTTCAAATAAACAGTAAGAGTGATTTTTATTACATTTTTAATCTTTTGACTTTAAATGACTGTTAGATGTAAATCATCACTTTTGGAACTAAAATAGGAGTGCTTAGAGTCATTTTCATGTTCCAAGTCCAAAAATATGTTTTAGAGTTGGAAGAAAAGTCTATAAAAATATCAATTCTGGTCTCTGTGAGGCCTTAAAAAGTGGTTATTCATCATGAGGCACGATACAATATATATTTGGAATATTTTTTTTAACAGTCCAACAAATCCATTTTCTGTTGAAAAATGATGACCGTGGACCTCTTGGACTTTCTCCAGATGGTCAGTAATGGTGATTTTTTAAATTAATCTTTTTTTATGTAAATGACAGTCGGATGTGAATCATCACATTTAGAACTAAAATAAGTGTGCTTAGAGTCATTTCTATGCTCGAAATCGGCCAAAATACAAGATTCTGAGTAGGATAAAAAGTTAAAAAAATAGCAATTTTGTTCACTGTGAGGCCTTAAAATTTAGTTATTGAAATATGGCATGATACAATTGATATTTTGAATCATTTTTTGCACAATCAAAAAAATCAAATTTTCGATGAAAACAATACCCCGGACCTAAGGAACTTTCTCAAAATGGACAGTAATGGTGAATTTTTTAATTTTTAATCTTTTGACTGTAATGGCTGTTAGATGTAAATCATCATTTTTGGAACTAAAATAAGAGTGCTTAGAGTCATTTTCATGCTCGAAATCAGGGGAAATAGAAGCTTCTGAGTAGGAGGAAAAGCCTATAAAAATGGCAATTCTGGTCTAGGCCTTAAAAAATGGTTATTCAACATGAGGCGTAATTAGACTTGGCCAATGAACTCCGCTCTGTTTGCGGAGTTTGCAGAGTTTTCTGCACTCCGCGCTCTGCAGAGTTTGCATACAACTCCGCTCAGCATAGTGCAGTGGAGTTTTTCCTGGCTCACGCTCGCGAATGGTCAGTTCGCGAGAGCGAGCGGCTGCTCAGGTAGAATTGCAGCCCAAGCGGCAGGAAGATCAACGCGAGCGGAAGTTCGCACTGCACACCGCCACTTCTGGAACTCCGCAGAGTTCTTTTTTCACTTTGCGGTGTTCTGAGTAGCAAAACTCCGCAATCTACCCCAGGCCTCGGCGTGATGCAATTGATATTTTGAATTTATTTTGTAGTTTAAAATATCAGTTTTCTGATGAAAAATGATGATCCCAGAACTGCGGAACTTTCTCCAAATGCTCATTAACGGTGATTTTATAAACATTTAGGTAATCTACATTTACCAATTCTAAAATACCCAATTTTACAGATTCAGTATGTTAGAATTGGTAAATGCTATGTAGGAAAAAATTAGTTAAATTTTACCGAATCGGTAAAATTCGGTAATTACCGATTCGGTATTTACCGAATCGGTAATTCCCATTCATTCTTATGGGCCTGAAGTCCGAAAACAGGCAAAATGCAAGTTTCAAAGTAGGAGGTAAAGTCTAAAAAAATATGTAAATTCTGGTCATTGTGAGGCCTTTAAAAATGGTTATTCGGGGGATGTGGCCAAGATGGCGTAGTGAGGAGTCGCTCCTTCTGTGGGCTCCTACGTCCTCGCCTTCCCCGGGCCGTTTATCACCGCTTCTCTCCCCCCACAGACCTACCCACAGGGGCCAGAGAACCTAGAGACTCGCCCGGGTTGCCTCTGGGGGCTGTTCCCATTTGCTCCGGGCCGGAAGGCGCAAGTGAGGGAGCGCACCGGCGGCGGTGAGACAGCCTGGGGCACCCGCAGTGAGGCCGCAGATTCCGACGCGGGGTGCCTCGCTTCACCACAGGAGACCAAAGGTGGTCCCTGCCAACCCAAAGGGACCGCTACGGCCCTGCAGCGCTGCACCGGGGGCGGCCCAGAGAGCACACAGCGAGGCCCGAGGAGCACCGGTGAGTGTTGGCGCCACGCCCCGGCCGGTACGCGACCTGGAAACAAGCACAGCGCGGCCCCCTGCATCGGGCCCTATCTCCAGGCGCTGCCCCGCTGGCCCCGCCGCACTGATTGGAGGCACCCAGAGACTGCCCCAGGCCCCCACAGCCTGTCTTAGGAGCGGGAACTACCTAAGGCTGGGGATTGGGCATATATCCAGAGGAGGTCAGGCCGAGGCCTACCTGCGTGAGTAGGCGCGGCAGCCTCGAGGCACCTAACGCCCATAGTGACAGAGACACTGCTACGGCGAGGGTGGAGGTAAGACGGCCCCACCCCACCGTACACAATGAAAGCAGCGCCCGGGGACTGATGAGGCAGGAGACCCGGAGTGTGATCTAGAACCCACCAAGATCCCGCCGCCTTGTTGGCACCAGTGGGGGAGCAGCAGACCCCCGTGCACCCACCCTCCTTGCACTGCCTGACACTCCCTGAAGCTGTCCTTTGGGGGAGGTAGCAGCAGGGCATCAGACACGACACCGAAGGTCCCAGCAACGAGCTGGGAGCACCGGCCAGTTGGCGACCATTGGCGCAAACCCCCGAGGCCTGTCTTGTGTCCACAGGGAGGGGCACGGCAGGAACCTACACACCGCGTCAGGCCTTCGTGCTCCACACACCCGAGGCAGAGAAGAGGTTAGTGCATTCTTGGGGCACCGACGGCGGCACTGCGTCCAAGCTATCCGGACCGAGTGGACCACAGGACAGGGTAGCCCCACACCCTACTACCCAGCCTCATTCCCCCTACACCAGGCCAGGCTGAGGCGCCGAAGACCCCGGGAGGGGACACCTGAACACACCCAGAAGGCCACAGCGTCCTCACCTTCATATGGGACACGAGATGGCAGGCCAACGGGGGAAGAAGGGGACCGCACCCTCCCCGAAATGCTGAGCAAAGTTCAACCCAAAGGGGATAAAGGACAGTTGTCGCCGAGCATGTCCAAGCCACACCAGAAGGCCCCTGACGAAGATGTGCCTATTACCAAGTCCTTCCTGGAGTCCCTCTTCAATTCGCTTCGTGAGGACTTTCATACATTGAAACACGAGGTTGCTGGGGAGGTCCGGGAGATCAGAAGGGACGTTGATGGCCTCGGTGAATGCATGGCCGCCATAGAAGAATCGGGAAGCGCCCGGGACGAAGAGATGGAACAGTTACAACAAGAGGTGGTGCTATTGAAGGAGCAGCAGGTTGACCTCCAAACCCACGCCGAGGACTTGGAAAACAGGTCCCGGCGGAATAACATTTGGGTCCAAGGCGTCCCATCCAAAGAAGAAGACGAGGACATCACGGGGTACCTACAGGATACTCTTCCGGAGCATCTTAGGTGAGCCTGCAGCCTTTGCAATTAGAATTGACAGGGCTCACAGAGTTGACTTGCAGCGGCGGACAGCGGCACCACCCCCAGACATCTTGGCATTCCTAATGGACTACCCCCTCAAGGAACGTTTGCTCAGGGAAGCACGGCGACTGCAGCCCCTGTACTTCCAAGATCATCCGGTGCCCTATACCAAGATTTGTCAGCAATCACGCTTCAGAAAAGAAAAGCCTTCAAGCTGGCGACTGACTTTCTGCGAAGCAAAGAGATTCCACCCCTTCCGCCTGATCTTCCGATGGAACGGCACCCTGCATCAGCTACGCTCCCTTCAAGAAACATGCTCCCTGCTAGGCATCACTCAGCCTGAAGAAAGCACATCGTCGAAGCCTCCTAGGCGACCGTCCCGAGATGGGTGGCAGCAGATTGTTCGACAACAGCCTGCGAGGGCAGGTTTCCGTCCTGATGCGCAGACAATTAAGACTGAACTGGATAATGCCTTCCAGGAGGTGGCCAAAGATACTGCTCCAATGGACTGATTTGCCTCCGGGGGGGGAGAGATCTTCAGCATTCGTCAACTTGCAGGTTTGGGGGGGGTCGGCACGGGAGGCAATGTGGCTGGACGTCCACATAGGTAAGACACCACAGACCTGCACGGCAAGGAAGCAGGACTGGGACTTTGTTCAATTGTTGGGGCATCACGCGGGGGAGGTGGGGGTCGGGGAGTTGGGAGATGGGGCGGGGGGTGGGGGGGTAGGGAGGGTGGGGGTATTCAGGGGCAGGGTCGGTTGGGGAGGTTGTTTCCTGGGAGGGGGGCTCCCCTTTGTCCACTCTTTTTCCCTTTTGTTTTGTTTCTCAGGCACTACACGGAAGCCTGGTGCCCACTATACACGGCTATGACACTACACAGCTTTAAAGTCCTTTCCCTCAACGTGCGGGGGCTCAACAACCCGATTAGGCACCGGGCAGTTCTCTCCCTTCTGGAGCACTCCTCGGCTGACATCTGCCTCCTCCAGGAGACTTATTTGTTGCCCAAAGATCAGCACCGCCTTAGGACAAGGGCCTTTCCCACGCAACTCTTCTCCTCTTCCTCTAAAAAGGTGGCTGGGGTGGAAATACTACTATCTAGAACTTTCAAGGGTAGGGTTCTGCAGCGGGAGGCAGAGATAAAGGGGCGGCTTTTGGTATGCCGTATTCTGATAGCAGGTCTAATACTACTGGTGGGCTCGATATACGCGCCCAATGAGGGGCAGGAAACCTTCCTCCAGACTGCACTGGCGGCCGCCACTGCCAACACCGAACAACACCTGCTGATTGGGGGTGACCTTAATCTCGTCTTTCATAACATAGCTGACCGCTCCTGCCAAAGGTCGGGCCAAGTGGGGTCCCTTTCCCAATCTGGGCATGCACACCTTCGAGATCTGGGCCTCACGGATCTATGGCGACACTTCCACCCACGTAGCACCGCGTACACATACCATTCTGGGGCCCACAAGTCTTACGCCAGACTCGATTACTTTCTCTGCACCTCTGAAATGATACCACGAGCGCGGGAAGTGGAAATCTTGTCTGCCTTGCTATTCGACCACTCACCAGTGGTTGCCTCATTCCTTTTTCCAAACACACCACCCCCACAGCAACACTGGTGTCTTAGGGAGAACCTTCTCCACACCCCATCGATCGTAGATCGGATTTGGAACACCATCAAAGACTTCCAGATCCACAACAACAACACGTACACATCACAAGCTACTCAGTGGGCTGCTCTTAAGGCGGTACTGCGCGGTGAATTCATTTCTATTGCTACGGCTAATAACCGTGAACGAGCACAGAAAATAGCTGAGATAGCACGACGAGTGCTGGAGCTGGAGCACATGCACCAGCGCACAGGAGCGGCACGGCCTTGGTGCCAATTATGCTCCGAACGGAAGATGCTAGCCGCACTGGATCAAGATGCGGCAGAATACACGGCCCTCCACCTCCGCCACGCCTACTATACCGGGGGAGACCAATGCGTGCGGCTTCTGGCAAACAAATTGCGTGAACAGCGCCAACGGCAGGGTGTGCAGGCCATACAGACGAAACGCGGTGGTGTTGTCACGGACGACGCAGCAATAGCGGAGACCTTCGGGTCGTTCTATAAATCCCTCTATGCCAGTGATACGCTTGACCCACAGGGGAGTCAGTCGTATCTCCACGGGGTACGCCTTCCCTCCCTGACCACAGCCTAGGCAGAGTTCCTAGACCGACCTATAGGCCTGGAGGAGGTAGTGTCGGCAATCTCCTGATTGAAGCTTGGGAAGTCCCCGGGCCCTGACGGGTACCCTGAGTCCTTTTATAAGACATTCTGCCACCAGGTAGCACCCCTTCTGCGTGATCTTTTTAATTCCTTCTCGCAGCCAGGAGCAATTCCTGCAGACCTGTTGGAAGCTGCAATCTCTGTGATACCGAAGCCAGGCAGGGACAAAACTCGCTGCGGACTTCAAGTTGTATACCGGGATTCTAGCAAGCTGGCTTGCACCTTACATGCAACAACTGGTCAAACCTGACCAAGCAGGCTTCATACCACAACGGCAGACTAGCGACAACACAAGGAGGGTCCTCCACCTCATTGAAGCTGGCTCACGCACACGGCCGGACTGTATGCTCCTCACTACCGCGGGGAGGGGGAGGTTCTGTTGGGTTGGTTCGGGAGGTTCCTAACGGCCCACAGCACAGAAAGGCTTCTTCAACTGATGGACATGCTTATTCTTCTAACCTGGAAGCTTACCGCTCTGTATATGTTTGACACGATTGGGTCTGGTTGCCATGTCTTTCGGTGAAAACTCAATAAAAGATTTAAACCATAAAAATGGTTATTCAACATGAGGCACGATACAATTGATATTTTGTATCTTTTTTTGTACAGTTAAAAAAATTATTTTTCTTATGACAAGCAATGACCCCAGACCTGAGGAACGTTCTCCAAATGGTCGGTAATGGTGATTTTTTGAATGTTTAATCTTTTGACTGTAATTGACTGTTGGATGTGAATCATAACTTTTGGAACTAAAATACGTGTGTTTATAGGAATTTTCATGTTCGAAATCCAGCAAAAAGCAAGCGTTTGTGTAGGAAAAAAAGTATTTTTGAAAAATGGCAATTTCGGTCACTGTGAGGGCTTAAAGAGTGGTTATTCAACATGAGGCATGATACAATTGACAATTTGAATAATTTTTTCTACAGTAGAAAAAAACATTTTTTTGATAAAAAAAAATGAGGACTCCCGGCAAGAGGAATTCTCTCCAAATGGTCAGTTAAGGTGATTTTTTGGATGTTTAATCTTTTGATTGTAAATGACTGTCAGATGTGAATCCTCGCTTTTGGAACTAAAATATGTGTGGTTAGATTCATCTTAATGCTCTAAATCGAAAAAAATTCAAGCTTTTGACCAGAAGTCTATAAAAATGGCAATTCTGGTCACTGTGAGGCCTTAAAAAACTGGTTATTCAACATGAGGCATGATTAGGACTGGGTAGTGAACTCCGCTCTGTTTATGGAGTTTGCAGAGTTTTCTGCACTCCGTTGTCTGCGGAGTTCATGGAGTGCACACAACCCCACTCTGTGTAGGTCAGCAGAGGCTTTTCCCCGATCGCGAATGGTTAGTTTCAGGAGCGAGAGCTGCTGTCGCGTAGAACTTCTAACCGAGTGGCAGGAACACCGGCGTGAACAAAAAAATGATGAATCCAGACAAAAGGAACATTCTCCAAATGGTCAGTAATTGTGATTTTTGTAATCTTTAATCTTTTAAATGTAAATGTCTGTTGTATGTGACTCATCACTTTTGGAACTAAAATTAGTGTGTTTAGAGTCATTTTCATGCTTGAAATTGGGCAAAATACAAGCTTCTGAGTAGGCCTAACACCTGAATAACGAAGGTCAAGCGACCAGACCTGAGAGCTACATCATGTTTAAACAATCATACACTCATGCATCTTAGCTTAACGGAAATGTATTTGCCAAGTAGGAATGGAAGGCCATGAGAATCTCCTATCCTCCCATTACGAGGAGGCCAAAAAACACGGTTTGAGCATCATATGAATGGGGTCAGCATCAAGCCTGAGGCCATTCACAATCGCATACCATAAATACTTTGAATACAAAACTCTCACTTCAGTCTTGTAATTCCAGTAATCCCAGGTTAGGTTGTGATCTGCGTCTAACAACTGCCCCCATCTACTTATGCTGCACCGTCTCAAGGGGTCTGTAAGGGAGTCTAGCATAAATTCTGGGGTACCTGGAGAGTCCGATATATATGACCACATGCTGTAATATCTGATACCCACACTAGATCTAACTTCGTTCCAAATCTTAGCTGCTGCTTTGAGGCATTTTACTCTGACCTTTGTAAAGTACTTTGGGGCCCCAAATTTGTACAAGAACCCTTCTGCAGGCAACCCATGAAGCATTGCTCTATACGGCCTACAAATTAAGGTCTCATCGGGCAGGATAGTTACATTCTATTATTTTTAAGTTGAAAGGCCCAACAGTATAGTTGTAGGTAGGGAAGCCCTATGGGGGCTAGGATCAACACAAGAATACAGACATACTGGTACGTGTCATGCATACTAGAAAAAAGAAAGCTAGAATTGGTCTTACAAAAGAAACTATGTGGCAACTTCATAGCAAACTGACTGTCTGCTACATGCACTTCAAAGTGCCCCATATGTCTCAATGCGGGGCACTGGAAATGTTTTATCGAAAAAGCCAAAAAATGGGATGATGTATGTCATTACAAATACCACTAATGTAGATTTTACTCTGACTCAAAGATGTATGACATTGAGTCAGAGACTTCTCTACAGGGTTAGTTAACCAAAATACAAATGGCACACGTTCCGATACATTGCAATGAAAATCATTGATTTTCAATGGGATGCAGACAGCATCTGACAGGCTTTGACAGACTCCATCTGCCTGATAAGTGTCAAAATTGATGCCAGGCAGGTAAACACATTTCATTTTGCGTTGTGCATCCCATCAATGGTAAGAAATTACTTACCATCGGGATAAGTTTCTACTAAAAAAAAATCACTTTTATATAGACATACATAAAAATATCTGTCCATGGTTGGGCTGACGATAAGTTAACTCTTTCAGAACAATGGAATGCATGTAAACATGTATACAACATTCTCAAAAATATTTAGGCATATGTGTGAAATTACTCTGCAATGTGTATGACGTCCGTCATTTGTAATCCATGATGTAGTGCAGTACACCATATATGTCCTACACCACAGCATAAACTTACATATGAACTACATTATCTGTCACTATGCATGATCATGTCAGGTTTACATTGGTCTACAATTGCTAATGGCAAACATCACCAAATATACTGATTCATCATTGTCTGCACTTGAGCTCATGAACAAAGAGGAATGTCAACATGCAAATGTGTAGCCTATGTGTGTCCTGGAGCCAATGAACTGTTAACTTCTAATTCTTTGAAAGTCAAATGAAGATATATCAACAGGACAAGAATCTAGATACATATGACTTTCAAATAAGAGAGTTTCCCAAAAAACCAGAAAGGACTGGGTATCAAACAGTATCAAAAATAATTACATTCTGTGTTAATCACTTTCTATTGGTGACCGAAGGGCCTACACAGTAATATCTCTTTTATTATAGTGTTCGGTAGTGACACGGATAATTATTTCTGCACAACACTGGGATTACTTTTGTCTCTCAAGTTTTTATTCTTATTAGGTTAAAAACATTTTAAGTTTATTTATTAAATAACATTTTTCACAAACATATGCTCAAACAAAAGTTCTCTTATACATATAGTAATTCCTAATATAGTTCCAACTCAAGTTAAAAATTCATACAAAATAAAGATTACACATTAAAAATCACATCATGACATCAATGTAAAATGATGGAAGAAAGTCCTTTGTCAGTGCTTTCTGATGTTTTAACACCTTCTTCAGGACAAAACTTTTACTTAAAAACAATTGTTCTTCATTCTAAAAGCAAATACATACAATTAGTATCATGTATTTGAGTGAGAGCAGAGTGCATTCTATCCAGTCTTGTGCATGCTTACCCCCGTGTCACTCTGTTGTATATGAGAGACAATCTTACTTAGACTATATTGCCATTGATCTTATCTCTTTAAGATTCGGCACCCTTGAGGATTCATCAATGGTAGATCCTCTTCATTGATGATAATGGTATATGTAAACCTCAGTTTCTCTAAACGAAAGAGGATACATTAATTAATTATACAGCCCAAGTTGTAATTCTAGGCCAAGAAGTCAGCTATCTTTCTTTACACTTACTTAAAATGGGGAGAGTAAAGTTTCTTGTGTCTAATTCAATTTTTACGACTTTTAATCTGCGCCAGATCACATGTGGTTATTGGCTTGGATATAACCTAAAAGAGAACATAATATTCATTTGTCTCTAATTCTTTGATCTTAGTACGTCCCTATTATTTGCGAAAGCAGATTCCAAAACATACCTTTAGAGTCATGTATGAGGTCACTGTATCGTACTCGAAAACGGGTTTTCTTCTCGTCCTAAGGGTTTCTTCACTTTATACCCTGATGCGAGTGTGTAGGGATTTTTCTTCTTATAAGGTTACCTAGATGTAGAAGATGAGCTCAGTCTGCATTGTTGGTTCGGATACTAGGTTATAAACAGTGCTAATACTTGTTATTAAATTTAGGATTGGAATTGATTCGGGTTTAAATACTATTCTGTTCGATGTATATAGGTTGTACTACTTTTTAAGTATATGTCACTACTGTTTATGCAGTGTCAAAAATAGTACAGTTTGTAGTGCAACAATACCCCTTATTATGCTGAGCTTTCACTATGTTAGAGTCAGTTTTGGTAAACCAAGCATGCTGTATGCGTGTGCCTGGACAACCTCCGCCCACCTCAGTCACCGTGCTTAAATAAATATCATAAAAAACAGGCTTACTATAAGCATGTGCTTGGAGAATTACCCCCCTGCATCTATATGGCGCCAGTCATTAACCTCATAGCTTTACAGTGTCTAGAGATTTAGCGAGCGCATGTCATTTATAAGGCAACATAATAAACTTGTTGCATTCAGCTAAACAGTACTCCATAAGTTTCCGCATTCAGCTAAACCACCCTCCGTTTGCGTGTGCACGGACCTGTCGGACCCCATCAAAATAGCCCGTACTGTTCACCTCATAGCCGTAAACACAAAGCGTTTGACACGTCCTCTCTACCATAGATGGAATGAGAGAGGACGCCCGCCTGAGATATTTATAGAAGTCTCACTTAGCCATGATTGAGTAATTAACTACAATCATTCAATTATAGGCGCTGAAGTCGCCGATCTTTTCCGCCATTTTAGTCGTTTTTTACTATCGATACGCGAGTGTGCCGCAATAGTGTCGGACGGTGCGTCTATTATATTCTCACTCGCCATGTGTTTTACTCCAATAAGGGGATTTGTTTATAATTGGTGAACTACGGGGTCATAGCGCCCACCGGGAATAGTTTTCCGCCGCGATTGCGTTTGCGTGCTCGACTATTTGGAACCTCCTCGCCCTGTATTAGGCTCCATTTTGGTAGTTTATTTATATCTAGAGAACTACGAAATCGTCAAGCCTGCAAAGAATAGTATATACATGCATTTCCATAATAGTGGAACACTCTACACGTAAATATTTCAATTTCCACAATCTAATCCACTCTTATGTTGTAGTTATCTGTATATGATGTGTCAGTACTGTATTATGACAAACACCTGTTAAAATATACTGATACATACTCCATTTTGGTAGTTTATTCTCCATGCCTACAAGTTACACTCTTATTGTTGGACTAGATACTTGTGTAATTTGTTATATAGAGTGTATAGATTGGCTACACGTCTTAGTGTGTCCTTATGATATACATATAGTGCATCTGTGGTCCCATCATATCATAACTTTCCAAATATACAGGGGGACAGAAAATATATAGATAAGAACACCTATAATAAAAAACTTTACAAGTTGTCTAATTTGCCATAGGTGACAGCAAAAGAATATATCAGTTCACTCCCTATCTTAAGAACCTCATCAATAATGTCAAGTCCTATATCATTTAAGTGGACTTGATTGTGTTACATGTGTTACATATGGTCCATATATCAATGTTGAAGTTCATACTTTACTATGTGTCATATAAATCATGAAAAAGTTAGGGCATTACCACTTATCATTTTCTCCATACTGACTGAGTATTAACTTGATCAGACATTGTACATAGTTTTTATACCGATATTGCTTGAATGATCATACATCACTATTTCTTAATGTGAGACGATTGGTGATTTTTCACAAAAATAGTAGTATTCTCTATACCTTCCCTAGTTTATTGGGCTTAACCCACATATCTATAACTTGACATTAAATCACCCTATATTATTATTATAATTCATACTTTGTCATCGTAAAAACAGATTTAACAAAAGCATAATCAAAGTCACGTCATGTCAGCTAATTATTGTATACATATATTTTTACAGTCTAACCCCTATACACATGAGCTTCTTCAAATCAATATTAACAGGAAAATACAGTTCTACCTATTTAATCTATCCCATTCTTCTCGGCAATTCAGTCCTAAGTAGTATGTTTTAAACTTGGACATAAAAAACTGTTCTCTTTGTTTTCGTTTTTTATTTATGTCACCTCCTCTTGCTGATGTTTTAATTTTCTCAAGAATGAACCATTTGATGTAATCTATTCCATGTTTTTCAGCAATCCAATACTCCACTAATGGTGCATTCTTTTTTAGAATTTTTAGTGCGGACCGATGTTCCGTAAGCCGCTGGCACATTTCTCGCCCAGTCTCCCCTACATAGCATTTGTTGCAGGGACAGATCAAGAGATACACCACATTGGAGGTTCGACAGTTGACATGGTCGTTCATCCAGTGGGCGATTCCATTTACCTCCAACCTGTCAGATCTCACAATGTTTTTACAATGTGAGAAGGTTCCACATGGCAAATTGCCTCTAATCGGAGTATTATTCATTATGTTTCTTAAACCAGAAGATTTGGGTTCTCTAAATGTCTGTACTAGATGGTTCCTAATTGTTCTATTCCTTCTATAAGCATAGATCGGTTTAGCTATTGGTACTGCGCCTGTTTTGTTCAATATGGACCAATTTTTATTAATGAGATTCTTTCCTTTGTTACTGAAACCATTAAAATCGGATACCATCACTATTTCATTTTTCTGTTGTTTCGATTTTTCACTGGTTTCAAAGAGGCTATCCCGATTATAGTATTTGGCACGTTTATATGCTTCTTTTAAAAAAAAATATATATATATATGTATTACAATTTCAATATGTTTAAAAACATTTTTTTTTCAATTTATATTAAAAATATGTAATGTAATTTTGTTTTTAAAAATATCTAAAAATAAATACTTTAAGACAATGTAGTAAATCAGTATAAAAAAATAAACACTTAATACATTTAAAAATTATCATTTACCAAACCTTTGAAATTCACTGAAAAAAACATAGGTTTCAGCCACGTTATAGTTAGGAATTAGCATTTAAAAAACCTTAGAAATTCACTGAAAAAACCATAGGTTTCAGCCACCTTATAGTTAGGAATTAGCATTTAAAAAACCTTAGAAATTCACTGAAAAAAACATAGGTTTCACACATGTTATAGTTAGCTGGAAATTTCAGTCGTACAAAACCATTGAAATTCCCCCATTATAGTTAGTTCAGCTAACTATACCTCGCGCGCCCGCAATGCACTGCTGATGATGTCACATATTACATCACGCATGACATGGTCAGTAACATCACTCATGACATCACTGATGACATCTCAAATGACATCACTGATGAAATCATCCTTGTGAAAGAATGGCAGACCTCCTCTCACCGTAAAATAACCTTTGATACAAACATTCAAAAAAAGAAACTAAAATTTTCAAAAAAATGGAGATACCAATACCAGTTACAACAACAACCTATTCAGTAATTCCAACATCTACATACACATCCACTCCTTCACCAACAGTTCTATATAGTCACTCATACATGTACTCACTCATCATATGTACTCATACACCTATACATCCTGTTACACACCGATACTCATCCATAGTTACTCACACACATACTCACAAATGCAAATAAACTATCAAACATCCATTTACTTCCATATACAGCTATACACACACCACTACACTTACTTCTACAGAAACATACACATACTTACTCTCTTAAACAATCACTTATAGAAACACATACCTATTTATACAGGAACTCTTCCAATCTCTCACTCTCACATATACTCACTTATATAGATCAATACTCACATATGCTACTTTAAAACATATGTAGTTACTCATAACGATACTATTGAGACAGTCATTCACTCACTAACACACTCATACACACACTCATACACCCATACAGTCCTGCACACATGCTGTCTTCAAAACACATACAGTGAGTCAGTCATTCATGCATCTGTGTGCTAAGTAAAACCATACAGACACTCATACTGATACTCAAAAAACCAACTAATAACCCATATAGACACTCATGTAGCTATTCACCAACCCATGCAGCCACTTATACACAAAGTGAGACACTGATACAGATATTTACATATTTAAACATTACTCGCTAATACATGTATTCACTAGGATACACTTAATAAGTCAGTTATACAATCAATTTTACAAAGAAAAACATCCATTTAGACACTTAATTACCCATTTATTCTTCCATAGACCTTTAGATATCTATATATATAAAAACGAAAGTATGTCTGTCTGTCTGTTTGTCCTTTATGCATTACTACACCATTCATCCGATCGCCATGAAACTTTGGGAAGTTCCCGCGAAGGTTTCTGTCAAAAACATTTTTTTTTAAATCAGCCCCCCAGGGCCCTCATAATCTTTCGAATACTGAAATAGACAGCGAATTTGCGAGCATCGTTGACAGTTATGACCCCCAAATGGAAATCGACTGGTCAATCTACATCAGAAGCATGAAAGAAAAAGGCATTACGAGCTTCAGAAACAGAAGAGCAACGGGAAGCAAGATTAGAAGCTGTTCGAATACAAACTGCTCAAGCCCGTAATGCTGTTCGAATACAAACTGCTCAAGCCCGTAATTCTCAAACGAACGAGCAAAGAGAATCAAGATTGGAACCCGATCGAATACGCACTGCTCAAGCCCGTTCTTCTCAAACGAACAAGCAACGGGAATCAAGATTGGAAACAGATCGATTACGCACTGCTCAAGCCCGCTCGCAAGAAACAGGAGAGCAACGAGAATCAAGTTTGGAAAACGATCAATTACGCACTGCTCAAGCCGATTGAGGACGCACTGCTCAAGCCACACTTAGAAATGTTTTCAAAAATAAAATGAATGTTTCAATAACAATGACACAATGTAAATTTAGTGTTATCATAACCAGTTTCCTTGAATTTCCTTTCTTCTGAGATCGCAGCAACGCGCGACGGGTAAGCTAGTACATATATAAAAAATATTTATTTTTCAGAAAGACACACATTCACAGGATGATGTCATCAGTGATGTCATTTGAGATGTCATCAGTGGTCATGAGTGATGTCACTGACCATGTCATAAGTGATGTAATATGTGAGGTCATCAGCAGTGCATTGGGGGCACGCGAGTTATAGCAGCTGAACTAACTATAACGGGGGAATTTCAATGATTTTGTATGAGTGAAATGTCCAGCTAACTATAACATGTGTGAAACCTATGGTTTTTTCTGTGAATTACTAAGGTTTTTTAAATGCTAATTCCTAACTATAACGTGGCTGAAACCTATGTTTTCTTAGAAAAAAAATAATATATATAGATATATAGATATATATATATATATATTCACTGAAAAAACATAGGTTTCAGGCCTTATATTAGCATTTAAAAAACCTTTAAAATTCACTCAAAAAACTATAAGTTTTAGGGGTGTTAGAGTTAGCTGGACATTTCACTCATACAAAACCATTGATGTCATCAGTGATGTCATTTGAGATGTCATCAGTGATGTCACTGGCCATGTCATGAATGATGTAATATGTGACATCATCAGCAGTGGATTGCGGGTGCGCGAAATATAGTTAGTACAACTAACTATATAGGAGCAATTTCAATGGTTTTGTATGAGTGAAATGTCCAGCTAACTCTAACACCCCTAAAACTTATAGTTTTTTGAGTGAATTTTAAAGTTTTTTTAAATGCTAATTCCTAACTATATAAGGCATGAAACCTATGGTTTTTTCAGTGAATTTGCAAGGTTTTTTAAATGCTAATTCCTAACTATATAAGGCCTGAAACCTATGGTTTTTTCAGTGAATTTCAAAGGTTTTTTAAATGCTAATTCCTAACTATATAAGGCATGAAACCTATGTTTTTTTCAGTGAATTTCAAAGGTTTTTTAAATGCTAATTCCTAACTATATAAGGCCTGAAACCTATGTTTTTTTCAGTGAATTTCAAAGGTTTTTTTAAAGCTAATTCCTAACTATATAAGGCATGACACCTATGTTTTTTTCAGTGAATTTCAAAGGTTTTTTAAATGCTAATTCCTAACTATATAAGGCCTGAAACCTATGTTTTTTTCAGTGAATTTCAAAGGTTTTTTTAAAGCTAATTCCTAACTATATAAGACCTGAAAGCCCACCAGGAATCTCCAGTATGCGCCAGGGGACTGCAATGCAGAGAGGTGTAATGAAGCCACGCCCCTTTTTACACCTCTCTGCAACGCAGCCCCGTGCATGTTTGAAGAGGGGGACCTAATTCCCCTTTCATACTGGGGGCCCCGGGGGGCCAACTAGCCCACCTGGAACCTCCAGTATGCACCAGGGGGCTGCATTGCAGAGGTGTAATGAGGCTATGCCCCTTGTTATACCTCTCAGCAACGCAGCCCCCTGGCGCGTTTGCAGAGGGGGAACTAATTCCCCTTGCATACTGGGGGTCCCTGGGGGCCAATTAGCCCACCAGGAGCCTCCAGTAAGTGCCAGGGGGCTGCATTGCAGAGAGGTGTAAGGAGGCCACACCCTTTTTTACACCTCTCTGCAACGCAGCCCCCGTGCATGTTTGAAGAGGGGGAACTAATTCACCTTGCATACTAGGGGTCCCTGGGGGCCAACTAGCCCACCTGGAACCTCCAGTATGCGCCAGGGGGCTGCATTGCACAGAGGTGTAATGAGGCTATGCCCCTTTTTGCACCTCTCTGCAACGCAGGCCACTGGCGCGTTTGCAGAGGGGGGACTAATTCCCCTTGCATACTGGGGGTCCCTGGGTCATATCTGCCCAAACGCCGATATTCCAAACGATTGAAAATGACTTTTCTTGAGAAACATTTGGATTTGGATTATCATGTCCTATACTTTGGAATTTTTGAAAGACTGACTTTGAGGATGCTATAGATGACTCAAGTCTGCCCGAATTGTGTGGGTAAAATTGATACCTAGTCACTTTGAATAAGAATGTACTTACGTCTCGTCTAACATTTGGAAGAACTATCTAGTTATATGACAACAGGATACCGACATAACTTGAAGGAAATAAGAACGCCCTGAAGAAGTTCTGTTGTACAGAACGAAACGCGTCGGCTGGCTGTGGTACATAAACTTAAGGAAAATAAAAGCATTTGAATATACACCAAGATTCAGCGCTTCAATAAGGACTCTAAGTGATATGATTTGATTGGACTTATTGTGCAAGTGGTGCTGTGCCAAACTTTGGAATATTCTCCACTACTCTCTACCACTTACTCTCTACTACTCCACTACTCTCTAATACTCACTCTCTACTACTCATTCTCTACTACTCTATTGCTCTCTACTACTCTCTCTCTACTACTCACTCCCTACTACTCACTATCTACTACTCTCTACTACTCACTCTCTACTACTCTCTACTCTCTACTACTCACTCTCTACTACTCTCTCTCTACTACTCACTCTTTACTACTCACTCTCTACTACTCTCTACTACTCACTCTCTACTTCTCACTCTCTACTACTCTCTAATACTCACTCTCTACTACTCTCTCTCTACTACTCTCTACTACTCACTCTCTACTACTCACTCTACTACTCACTCTCTACTACTCTCTACTACTCACTCTCTACTACTCTCTCTCTACTACTCTCTACTACTCACTCTACTACTCTCTACTATTCTCTCTCTCTGCTACTCACTCTCTACTACTCTCTACTACTCACTCTCTACTACTCACGCTCTACTACTCACTCTTTACTACTCTCTACTACTCACTCTCTACTGCTCTCTACTACTCACTCTACTACTTACTCTCTACTCACTCTCTACTACTCACTCTCTACTACTCTCTACTACTCACTCTACTATTCACTCTACTACTCTCTACTACTCACTCTCTGCTACTCTCTCTACTGCTCTCTACTACTCTCTACTACTCACTCTCAACTCTCTATTACTCACTTTCTACTCTCTACCTCTCTACCTCTCTCTACTTCTCTCTCTACTAGTCTCTACCTCTCTATCTCTACCTCTCTACCTCTACCTCTCTACCTCTCTCTACATGCACACATATACACATATATATATGCATATATATATATATATGCATATGCATTTATATATATGTATGTGTATATATATACATACATATATAAACATATATAATCTGCATATCTATATAAATACAAATATAAATGCATGCATACATATACATATATGCATACATATGCATGTTATTTACATGAAAGTTTAAAAAACACTAATAAAAGCAAAGCTAAAAAGCCACCTCATTACAAACAAAATGGCTTTAACTTAAACGAGGGCGAGATCTATTGCATTTTTAATGCTTGTTTACTTTGGTTCCATCAAGAAGGCATTCAGATGTGTCACACATTTGCCATAAATTCTGAATGTTAGCACTCTAGTTGCTCATTAGATCACTGCAGTAAAGCTACTGCTCACCAGGGAAGTCTGCTGCTGGTATTCAAAGTGCATGTTTCAGTCTGCATGTCTAAATTTTTTTAACGAAATAGAAGAGGATTTGAGAAGTCACTCAAAATGTGCCCTAATTTTTCTTTCTGAAGCACTAATCATACTTTCTATGGCAAAATGAACCCCCTCATTTTGTTCCTTTTTAAATTAAATGTTTTCAGACTTACCACTTCATTCCAATCAAGATGGCTTATGGTGTGCCATACTTTTGTCATAAGTAAAACTGTTAGCGCTCTAGTTGTTCTTTAGAACACTCTGGGACATTCTGTCATTGGGCTATACTTGGGCTACATCTGGGTGATATTTGGGCTACATTTGGGCTCTTTTGTCTCTGGTGGCCATCTTGGGAGACTGCATGTCAGAATGTTTTAATGAAATGGAAGAGGATTTGAGAAGTCACTCAAAATGTGCCATAATTTTTCTTTCTGCAGCACTAATCATACTTTCTATGGCAAAATATACCCCCTCATTTTGTTCCTTTTTAAATTAAATGTTTTAAGAGTTACCACTTTATTCCAATCAAGATGGCTTCAGGTGTGCCATACCTTTGTAATAAGTAGGACTGTTAGCGCTCTAGTTGTTATTTAGAACACTCTAGGAGGCTGCAGTAGAACACAAAGGAATCAACTGACAGTCTCTGTCCTTGTTGGATGTAGATGTTTTACTGAGAATGTCAGACTTCATTCTCACATGACTGAGAAAGATAATGTGAATTTACAGAAAATATGCTTTCCGTTTAGCTTATAGATCCCCTTCCAAACCACTGTGGGAAAAGCATGAGATAATAGTTTTCTTTCAAACATGATTCATGATATCCCAGCAGAAGGCTTTTTCACATGGTAAAATCACCTTAGAACACACCACAATTCCTAAAATGAGTATGGTACCATCATCAAATGATTTATAATGTAACTAAAGTCCTAAAACCCTCTATTAACTACAATGCTTTTTAATGAGGTGCTATCATGTATATTGGTCCCAAGATGGCTGCCAACACTTCTTGGATGAAGTGCTGACAGCCAATCAGATCTCACAATGAGATGTGTGGTTAGGCTCCGCCGAGATATATATGTGTTTTTGAAGTTAATTTTCATAAAAACCACTGGAGCAATTTTCGCCAAACATAGCAAAGGCACATCTGCATACCAGTCCCTACAATTTTGCCAAGTTTGGTGTAATTCCGTTCAGCGGTTCGGGCTGTAGACTTGTCAGACCGTCCTATGGAAATTAACATAGGGAAAACACGTTTTGGGACCCCCCTTTTTTCTCAGCCCCCTCTTTACGAATCCCGCCGAAACTTTCAGGAAAGGAGCGCAGTGGAGCTGGCCAAAAGTTTGGAAAATTACAAGCGAATTCCTCAACCGGCGCCATAGTTATTCCCAATAGAATGTTGCGGATTTCCTATGGTAGCTAGGTCCTAACTATATATACCTACTGGCTATCGCCACTAGGTAATATATATATATATATATATATATATATAATGCATAATAAAGAATAAATATATTAAATAATAAAATTAATTTAAAAAAATTTGATTTAATATACATTTTAACAAATGTAACAAATAAACGTACTTAAAAAATGTTAGACACAAACATAATAATTAAAATATATATTTATATATTTACTTTCAAACACTTACTAAAATATTATATTTCTTTTATTTTATAATTTTTAAATTATATTAAAAATTACATATGTATTTATACAAATAACATAAAATCTAATACAAAAACATTCTGTTATAAATTAGAACTTTAAACTAGTTAAAAATCTTTAAACTTACATTTCCCACTACAGTCAGAGCCACAGTAGGGAAAGTGTTGGATAGCAGAGGGGTTAAAATTACTATTCCCACTCCTGTGAGTGCAACATTAGGGAAAGTGTTGGATAGTGGAGGGGTAAAAATTACTATTCCCACTCCAGTGAGTGCAACAGTAGGGAAGGTTTTGGATTGCGGAGGGGTAACAATTAATATTTCCACTCAGTTAAAAATTAAAAACGAACAAAATATTAACAACTAAATATTTAAAAAACAAAAGAAATAAAAATATATATAAATATTTTACAAATTAAAATAGAAATATATTTAATATTAAATAAAAAATAAAAAAAATGTAAAATATATTTTAATGTTAAATACAAATGGAAAATACCTACAAATATTATATTAAATAAAATAAAAAATAATTTTCAAATTAACAAATATTTTATTTAGAAAATATTTAGAAACAAAAACATTAATTATTGCATACATTTCGTTTTTTTTTTATTTCCTACCCTATAACACCACACAATTCACAATACACATCTAAATTTAAAAAAAAGTACTTCCATAATTAACATAATTAATTTACCAATTAAAGAAATATTATTTAAAAAAATACAAATAAAATGCCCATAAAAAATCATTACCTTTCCACAGTTTACCCCTATAATCCCCACAACCCTAACCTACAAACTGTAAAAAAAATTTATTACACAATTAAAACTTATTTTCAATTAAAAAAACAAATAGTATTTAACAACTAATTATAAACTAAGTAAAATTAATTTACTCCACAACCTTTACCCCTATAAAAGTAAAACACACACACAAAAAATAAAGAATTTCCCTAATTAAATATCAATTAAATAAATAATATTAATGATCAACAAATTAATAAATCATTAAACATAAATTTCTTCCCACCGTTTAACTCTATAAACCCCACAACCCACACCTAAAATTAATTACACAATTTCCATCATTAATTTTTAATCAATTAATTAATATCAACTAACTAATAATTAATGTATCAAAAATAAATGAGTTCCCACCCTTTACCCTTATAAACCCCACTAGCAGCACCTAAAATTATTTACACATTTACCATAACTAATTATCAATTAATTAATTAATTAACACCCAATTAATAATCAATTAATAATAAATTACCTTCCACAAGTAACACTATAAAATCTAAATAAATATGAATAAATAAAAAATAATCATTAATTTACTATAATTAAATGACTTCCCACGCTATTCCCCTATAAACCCACAACCCGCTATGGAACTAAAAAAATGCAACATTCAATTAAAATAAAATTGATAACAACAAAAAATGTAACACATATATTAAAAAACAATCAATTCTTATACAAAAAATACATCACTTACTTATAAAATATATTAAAATACATAACTCTAATTAAAAAAGAAATATTTTAAACAACTGTATTTTTGCAAACGATATTCAAGACTTCTATATTTTTTTAAATTATATTTCTTACCTTAAAATTTATATTCTTGACTACAATATTCTTGCTGTCGATATTTTTGTGTCAAGATATTTACAAGTCGATATTTGTGTAAGTCGACATTTCTAACTCGATATTTTGTCTGAATACCAATTTCCATCTCACAGATCCTACACACATTCTCTTCCCCACGGAGACCCAGAGCGGGGAATGGTTTGATAGTCCCCAGGTCAGATATTCTGCCCTAGCTACCACTCCCATATTGCCTGCCGGAGCAAAGACGAAGTTGAGTTTGGAAAAGACCCCATGTGCACCTGAAAAATAAGAGTACCCTGTCAGGGTAGGAGGACAGTGCCGCCAAAGATCAGCGGGCACTAATATATTTGTAAAGTGCGCCAGGGGTGCTTCTAGGGTCTAGGGGCCCGATGTAGGTCGCCCAATTCCGGTCGGTAACGGCCGAAATTACCGAATTCCGGCCGTTACCGATCGGTATTTGGCTTTCCAGATGTAGGTGGTATTTTTTAAGGATTCTGTATTTTACCGAATCGGTAATTTAAGGATTCGGTAAAATACCGAATTCTTAACATACCGATTCGGTAAAATACTGAATCCAGGATGTAGGAAGCACTCAAGTTAGTGCATTCCTCAGTTAAGGATTCGTTATTTACCACCAACTACAAGTTGGTGGTAAATAATGAAAACCTTGGAAAAAGCATTTTCTTTGCTTTTCCGACAGTGCCATGTTGCAGACATACATGCCCTTAGGGCATGTATGTATGCACCATGTGCACCCATACACAATTGAGGGGTGCAGCAGGGTGTCAAAGTGACACCCTGCCACCCTTCAATGTTTCTCCCTTTTACCGAATCGGTAAATACCGATTCGGTAATTGGCATTCATTCCTATGGGCCTCCAGGCCCATAGGAACGAATGGCAATTACCGAATCGGCATTTACCGATTCAGTAATTACCGAAACTTACCGATTCGGTAAAAATACCTACATCCCATTTGCCCGTTCTTAAATACCGAATCGATATGATTCGGTATTTAAGAATCGGTAATCTGGGATTACCTACATCGGGCCCCTAAGTCATTACCAACCTTGAACGATCCAAGTCGGGACCCATGACACCATTGAAGCCCCATATTATATGCATTGACAAGGATGTCTCAATAAGTATAGGGGCTACTTTATACAATGTGGGAGCCAGCTGTCAGGGGCCCATACACTAACTAGGGTGATATCAGTCCTTCACCACAATCCTTAAACCAAAGCATAGGTGTCATTAGGATCATTCCACATCTGGGTAACCTGAAATGGAAGGTACTTCCTCACCAGGATAACCACCCCTCTAATACCAGAAGTGAAGCCTGTGTGTGGCAAAGTGACATACGCTCCCCTGCTAAGGAATGAGTCCCTCTTTAATGTTTTTTTCTTAAGTAAGACCACTTCAGGCCGGAGTCTGCCTATTTGTTTTGTTACTAGTTCCCACTTGAACTTTCTACCCAAACCACTGACATTCCAGGACAGAACAGAACATTGTGTATCACTTGTGGGACTACCCTGCACCCTGGGAACATTGGTATTATAACCCGATGGACATTGCATGCTGTGACTGCTCGCTACATTGCTGTGTGTGATGCTATCACTCAGCAAAATAACAAAAAAGTAACAAACCCCCAACACTCACTCCCCCATCCCCCCTCCCCACCTCCCACCAGTCATCGCGAGCACCTATCCCCAGCAAGTCCAACATAACTACTCACAGATGGACACCAAGAGCTCTGTCTCCTGACCTCCCTCTCACAACACACACTACAAGTTCAACTTATATCCCACAAGCACGTTCCAACACGCACCACACACAGTGTACTCAGCGCTCACAGTAAAACAAGCAGGGCAAGCCCACTTTCAGCCAGCTGCGGCAATACACCGCACAGTTCAGCTCTAGAGAATTCAACCCCTAGGGCCCTACCAGATCATAACAGCTTCAAGAGTCCACAGGATCACTAAGGCCTCTGTGCACCAATTCAGGGATAGAAGCTGCACCATCCGAGCCCGGGCTCAGATCATCTTCCGTTGGCTGCATCCATCTCTCACTTCCTACTCGGCAACCATCAGCGTACTCGTGTGGTCTGGCCTCACCTCTCCCATTCTGGACCTTCCTCTTCCGTATGGAGGACCACACTTTAAGCCCGGCCCCCAGCCCTTTGCAGCCATCTGTCTAAACTCGCTGCAATGCAAGATGCTAGTCCATTTGCAATAAACAATCCTGTCAATGTCATATAAAAAATATTCACCCTCTTGCTATGAACCTGATATTGCGGAATGCAATCTCCCTCCCCTCCCTCTTATCCCACCCCCTCCCCATTGGCGTAACAACTGTGTGTGGTCATTGGTGGTAACAAGTTCCAGCTGAGTCGATATTAATCAAATACAAAACCGCAAGTAAGGCTATAATTCTCTGCTGTCAGAAGCAGCATCCATGTAGAGAACCAGCGTGCTCATCCTCCTAAGAGAAATGTAGCCCCTCAGGGCGGCACATCTAAATCTGGCTCGCCAGATTAAACATCAGAGTCCATATCTGAGACTTTTAATAACTGTACTAGTGCCTCCCAGGCTCTCGCCATCTCCAGTCCTCTTCACTTTTAGCGCGGCTCACCATCTAATGTGACTAGTATGCTGCAGCCATGAGATGCCTTGCGGCTCGAATACAGCCGCTCACCAATCTCCTCAGGTCCAAGTCACTGCTCACTGCACCTCATTCCTCTCCAGGCAGGTACCGGGAGCCGGGGTGCCGGCAGCTCCTGCGGCCCTGAGGCAGTTGGCGGACGATAAAGAAGCAGGCACACAGGCCACCAGAAGCAAACTGTTCTCTGCCCCCAATCTCCGTCTTAGAGCCAACACAGGGGCACACAGTCAGACATATCACTGCACTTCTTCAGCAGAGGGATTTTCACCTGAACCCGCTCTGCCCTCAACTCAGTTGCCAGTTAGCAGAGCCAGGGAAGAAGTGAAAAGCATGGGGAGTGCCGTAGGCCAATCACTGCAGTCTTGGATCAGCTCAGGGTGCAGGGAGGGAAAGCGGGAGCCTGACGCCTCCTGTACAGCCATTATATACTAAAAGATTGGTTCTGTCAGGAAAAGTACAAAATGTTCTACATTTGTCCTGATTGATTATGACAACCAATCAATGGTATACAACCAACGCAGATAACTACAAAGATAATAAAGTTGAGACTGACGCTGGTAACTCAAAGTGTGAACGATATTTTAAAAATAATATATTGTATAAAACAATACATATGCCAATATTTCAGGATGTAAGACTGTTCCATAACATATAAGATTACATACACACATTAGTGCCATATTAGGTACATTACATAGACGGCAATCCAAAAGATAAGACAATTGACATCATACAAAGAAAATAAAGTTTATAAAGTAAAGAATAGGTGTTCCATGCCAGTAACTGATGTATCTATGCTAAAGAATAAGGCCATGTTTTTGAATATGTAAACTAAGGATACACGGATGCCCAATCAAGTTATTTTCTATGTGTAGTGTCAATTGTCTTATCTTATGAATTGTGTTCAATGTAATTAATGTACCTTATATGGCACTTATGATATTATATAATCTTATCCTAGTCAATCAGGACAAATATAAAACATTTTGAAGCAATTGTACTTTTCCCGACAGAGACAATTTTTAGTATATATTAAGTCTGGGCGATGAATTCGGAAAAGCTCTGCTCCGCATGGCGGAGTGGAGTTTTTTCTTTGCTCGTATTCGTCAATGTCAAGTTGGCGAGCGCAAGCAAGTAAAATCCACCTGCCAGTGATATTTTCCTTGTTCATGATCTTCAACATCAATTTGGCGAGCGCAAGTGTGGAAAATCAACCTCTCAGCGAGATTTCTCAACGCGGGGGTCAGATTTCTCATTGCGAGAAAACTGTCCGTTCGAATTGAGAACGCTGAAAATGTGGATGTCATTTATTTAACACACTTAGCCACTTGCGGAGCTCCGTGTACCATGGCAGACTTTTTTTTGCACTTCACAAAGTTCTGCTATGCGCGGATCTCTGCGAACTTCACCTGGGCTTAGTATATACAGTCATATTTCCCCGGGTTCTGTGAGATACTGGGAAATCCCATTAATATTATTCGTCCTTTACAACAATCGCAGGTTACAGACAGCCGCCATCATCAACTCATAGGGGCCTACACTTCGCACCAGCCTCGACTCAGCACCAGCCTCGACTCAGCAGGCAATCTCCGTGAGTATCATGGAGCTCCAAAATGTTTTCCAAAACATTTGCCCAACACTTCTGGGCACAGCAGGCTGATTTTGGGGAATGAATGGGTCTCAGGGCAGCAGGATAATCGCAGGCTAAAGAAAGCCAAGTTGGAGTTCTGCGAGGCTACGTCTAGCCCGCCATCTTGCTGGCCACACCGCACTCACACACAACACACTTTCAACACAAACACACACACACACACACACACGAGGATTTTTCCTGCAAGTGGGGCGTCACCCTCACACAGATCATGTAAAGTAGGTGCAGCAGTAGAACAGACATCTCGCATACATACCTAACTAGTAAAAGTGTAATTCATAAATCAGTGCAAAGCTGACTCATGAACAACAGGTACAGATTGATGCTAATAGCGTAGCTTCTTCCAAACAAATCAGGCACCGGGCAGGCAACAGCAGCATAAACTTCCATATGAAAGATCAGGTAAAACAGAGTGAGAAGCAGAGTACAATTCCCACAGAAACAGGAGGTGCAGCACACCGGAGCAACATTCACCCAGCCATCCACCATGTCGTGCCCACACGATGGCACTAGGACCCTGGGGACTCAGGGCTTGGGGACAGGGACACCGGACACCACATCCGGTCAGGGGAGGGGATGAGGGCATTCGGGATCAGGACCTCGGAGCATGAGGTCAGGGCACAGGGCATGCTGCACCAAGATGCCATTGTTGTAATAAAGGAATTGCCTACCACAAGCTTCCTGTCTCCTGCGTGATTTGTGGGGTCGACACGACGTGACAACTGGCGACGAAGCGGGATCGGAATCGTCCGACGTGAAGAAAGAGCGATTTTAACCAGGAGCCCACCCTGGATCGCGTCGTGACCAGAGAAGGAGTGCAGGAGCACAGCGACGGCAAAGCAACAGCAGCGACACGGGAGCCCACCCCGATCGCTGCAGGAGGAACAGGAAAGAAAAGCGACCCAGCGACCCCCAGTAAGCGCCTAGCAAAGAGCGCGCAATTGAAGATTTGAAGAAGAGAAGGCAGCGCGAGCTCTCGCGAGAGTCTCGGGGCCATTTTGGAGTCAGGCGCGAGAGCCAATAGAAATCGAGAACGCACGCGGCGGCCATTTTGGAGTCAGGCAGCACTGTGAGTGCACGCGAAGTCCCGCGAGATCATCGTCGGCCATTTTAGAAACAGGCAAACAGACCAATAGGAAGCCAGAAAGGCTCGGCGGCCATCTTAAGGTCAGGAATAGATCGAGTTTTGGAAAGAAAGTGCTGATATCAACAGAAAACAGCTAAAGAAGCCAAATAGAAGACACAACAAAGTAGGAAAGGGCCAAATAAAGGAAATCGAGAGCAACAAAAGAAAATAAAAGAAGCAAAAAAATGACAAAGGCAACAAAGAAATAAATAAAAGACAAGACAAAGACAGAAAGGAAAGAATAATAAGAAAAATAATAAGAAGCAGAAACAAGTGATGGCAGACCCAAAACCAAGCGCGCAATATAGAAGACCACTGCCATTTAGCCTGTCCGAACCGCAAACAGGGATAGGATGGGAGAAATGGCTCAGATGGTTTGAAAATTATGCAGAGGCAACAGATGTCACAGTAGCAAAGAAACAAGGACTGTTTCTAAATCTAGTGGGCGATGAGGTCGAGGACCTGATGGTGACACTGCCAACCAAAGAGATTGACACCTATGACAAACTAATAAAATGCCTAACAGACAAGTTCGACCCGCAAAGAAATGTGGATTTTGAGAGATACAGCTTCACGATTGCCTTCCAACAAGCTGAGGAATCACTAGACGACTTCGCAACGAGGTTGAGGAAACTAGTGACTCACTGTGAATTCGATAAATTCGACAACGAGCAGGCCATACGATTACTTATAATAACAGGCTGTCGAGACATAGAATTCCGAACAAGGATACTAAAAGAACCGATAGCTCTAGAGAACATCCTCGTACTTGGGAGGGCGGAAGCGCGAGCAACAACACACGCTCAAGTGATGGAACGTGGCAAAGGAAGTGGTGGAGAACAAATTCATCGAATGGCAAGCAACAGCAAAACAGGAAACTGGAGACAAGAGAGAGGGGATCAGTCAGCAAGGAAGCCGCAAGAAGGAACATGCTACAGATGTGGACTAGAATTCCCACACCGAGGACAATGCCCCTCATTTGGCCAGACGTGCAGAAAATGCAACGGGAGAGACCACTACGCAAGCTTGTGTCGAGGAGCACAGTTCAGGAACGACCGGGGAAGAACGAGCAGAGGAAGAGTGTCGACAAGGAGACACATCAGGCATGTCGAGACTGGAGTGAGAGGTTCATCCGCAGAGTCAGGGGAAGAATACGAAGAAGAGAAAACAGAGCGCCTATACCTCATGACAGAGGGCACCACGGACTCAGAAGACGATGAGGAAGAGTGCAATGAAACAATATGCCTGATAGCCAAGAAAAAGATAAGGAAAACGGAGTCGGTAACAATAAAAGTGGGGCCACATGACGCCACTTTTTTTTGGGACAGTGGTGCAACGTGCAACATTATGTGTGTTTCGGAGTATGAAAAAATGAAAATAAAGCCGATCTTGAAGCCATCACGAGTGAAAGTCTTCACGTGGGGGGCAAAGCGACCAGTGATCAACCTGGGAAAGTTCAAGGAAGAACTAAGGTACAAGGATCAAAGGCTAACGGAGCAGATACATGTACTCAAAGGAGACATCCCCGCGCCATGTTTGTTGAGCAACGTCACAGCACAAGTGATGGGACTGATGGAAATGGCGTATTACATGGCAGAAAAAAAGAACATTTAAAAAGAATATCCAAAACTGATAGAAGGATTAGGAAAACTGAAAGGTCGGCAGATAACACTGCACATTGATGAAACGGTGAGACCGGTTGCGCAACATCACAGAAGGGTGCCCATACATCCACAACCACAAGTGGAGGAAGAGCTGAAAGCCCTCCTAAACCAGGACATCATCGAACCAGCAGATGGACCGACACCGTGGGTGTCACCCATCGTGGCCGTCCCAAAGAAAGACAAATCAAAAATAAGAATATGAGTGGACATGAGGATTCCAAACAAGGCAATCGAACGGGAGCGACACCCAGGCCCACACCTAGACGATATGATTAGCTGTCTCACGGGTACAAGAAGATTTTCAAAGCTAGATCTATGCAAGGGCTACCACCAGTTGGAACTTGACCCCCAGTCGCGGTACATTACGACATTCTCCACCCACCTGGGGTTATTTAGATACAAGCGCCTGAGCTTCGGGATCTCGTCAGCTGCGGAAATATTCCAAGAAACAATGCAGCAAGTCATCAGGCCCGTCAAGAACAGTTTGAACTATAGTGATGATATCCTGGTGTTCGGCAAATCAGATGAAGAACACGACACCGCCCTAAGAGAGGTGTGCTCACACCTAGAGGAAGCAGGCTTAACGCTGAATGAATGAAAATGTGAACTGGGGCGAAATGAGCTGGTGTTCTTCGGTCACATCTTTTCCAAAAAAGGAATGCGGCCAGACCACAGCAAGGTGGAAACTTTGGAAAAGGCAAAGAAGCCCACAGACGTGGCAGAAGTGAGATCGTTTCTGGGGTTGGCGAGCTACTGCTCGCGCTACATCAAGGACTTTGCCACCGTCAGCGCACCGCTGAGAGAGCTGACGAAACAGGGACAGAATTTTCGATGGACCAGTGAATGCGACAAAAGGTTCGAAGAGATAAGAAAGGCAGTGACAGCAGTAGATCACCTGGCCTATTTCGACCCGAAACTATGCACAGAGTTGACAGTGGATGCAAGCCCCGTGGATTTGGGAGCAATGCAACATCAACCTGGGAGGGATTCCCCAAGACACATTGTCGCATATGGGAGCAAGAGTCTGACAGATGTTGAGAAAGCATACTCACAACCTGAAAAAGAGAGTCTGGCGGTAGTGTGGGCCTGTGAACACTACCACATGTTTGTGTACGGAAAACCGTTCACGATCGTAACAGATCATCAGGCCCTGATCACAATATATGGCAACCCGAATGCGAAGATACCGCCAAGAATAGAAAGATGGGGAATCAGGCTCATGGACTACAATTTCAAGATCATCCACAAGCCAGGCAAAGAACAAAATCCAGCAGACTACGTGCCAAGACACCCACTATCACAAAACTCCCAAGTGACCACAATGGCAGAAGAATACCTAAATTGTGCACTAAAACTCTGTACACCCACGACAATACCAGTGAGTGAACTGGAACAAGCAACGAGACAGGACGACACCATGCAAGAGGTGATGAGGATCAACAAAGCTCAACGATGGAGGCACATGAATAGCAACATGTACGTAGACAAAGGAGTAGACAAAGAAGAACTGCTGGCATTCAAAAGAATAAACGAGGAACTATCAGAATATGAAAATGGAACAGTAATGAGAGGCACGAGAATAGTGATGCCTCAATCGCTGAGAAGAAGGACAGTGGAACTGGCGCACGAGTCACACCGGGGCATGGTGGCCACCAAAAAGATGCTGAGGGAAAAGGTGTGGTTCCCGGGACTTGACAGCATGGTGGAAGAAACGGTAACAAAGTGTCATATATGTCAAATAATAGGGTCACCTTCAAGACCGGAACCACTAAAAATGTCTCCACTACCAACAGCGGTGTGGACGGAGCTGGCCGCGGACTTCTATGGGCCTCTAGAAACAGGAAACTACTTCCTAGTTGTGATCGACGAATACTCAAGGTTCCCCATTGTAAAGGCAGTGTAGTTGACGTCTGCGAACGCAACACTGCCAGTGTTGGAGGACATTTTTGCGGCATGGGGTTCGCCACAGACATTAAAAACAGACAATGGCCCACCGTTCTCAGGCGAAGAATTCAAGAGATTCATGGCATACCTAGGCATACATCACAGACGCATAATGCCCCTGTGGCCGCAAGCAAATGGGATGGCGGAGAGGTTCATGGGGACGATCAAAAAGGCGGTGCAAAGAGCAAAACTAACAGAAATATCAATTGGACAAGCCTTATGTCAGGTACTTAGGGACTATCGGAACACGCCCCACAGTTCCACTGGAAGATGTCCCGCTGAATTGGTACTAGGGCGAGTGAGCAGAACACGTTTGCCACAGATAAAAGAAGGAAAAAAAGTGGACCAAGAAGACATCGCCGTCAAAGACAAGAGGCAGAAAGAAAAGATGAAAGAATACGCGGATCAAAGACGACACGCAACAAACCAAAAGATAGAGGAAGGAGACATGGTGTTTGTGAAGCCGCGACAGGTGAAAAAGTCAGACAGCGCATTTGCAAGGGAACCAGTAAAAGTGGTGAAAGTGAATGGGCCCATGATCACAGCCACAGCCGGCCAACGCCAGATCACCAGAAACAGCTCCCACTTCAAGGCAGTAAAAACAGAAGAAGAAACAGAGATACCAAAGCAAGAAGAGACCAGAGAGACATTGCAGGAAGATCCAACACCAGAGGTAGGAGAACAACGACCAAGGAGAGAATGCAAAAAGATCAAGAGACTGATCGCAGAGATGTAAAGAATATCAGCAACATCACATCTCTCTCTCTCTCTCTCTCTCTCTCTCTCTCTCTCTCTCTCTCTCTCTCTCTCTCTCTCTCTCTCTCTTTACTTACACGTTTTCTCCATCACTGATGTGAGCCATGGGGCAGTTGGCAAATAACTTTTGTTCGCAACAAAGGGGGAGATGTTGTGCCCACACGATGGCACTACAACCCTGGGGACTCAGGGCTTGGGGACAGGGACACCGGACACCACATCCGGTCAGGGGAGGGGATGAGGGCATTCGGGATCAGGACCTCGGAGCAAGAGGTCAGGGCACAGGGCATGCTGCACCAAGATGCCATTGTTGTAATAAAGGAATTGCCTACCACAACCTTCCTGTCTCCTGCGTGATTTGTGGGGTCCACACGACGTGACACACCATTTCACTTAGTTTTGCGTTTATCGGTCATCCATTCGAACAACCACAAAATCACCAATCTTTGCACTGTTATTTTTAAAATAGACAGACTTGTTAGCTCGGGAATGCTTGCTTCACTTGGGACAAGAAGCAGAAATTCAAGTATCCCCAATGAATGGCGATCCCTACGAAATGTACAGATAGGAGGCGCTTCTTATTCACCATGGCTGAATACAGCGTGCGTGAAGAGCAGCAGGCCTACAAATACCTGCGTCATTTCCCAAGACGCGTCAGTGTTCATCGCCACGCACAAGAAATGGAGGCAGAGACACGGACTGAAGTTCTGAAGTAACCCTTCATGTGGTGCTGAAATCGGCCGTATATGTTCGACCGACTGCCGAGGGGGAAGGATGTGTTTAAAAATGCACAGTAACATTTTAAAAGGAGGTCATAAGTGTGTCATAAGACTGGGAGGAAAAGTAATGCCCCGCCTAAGCCTTATCTGCGGCACCCATCGAGGCCCCTAGAAGAACAGGTTAAACAGATATGAATGCAAAATATGCCATTATTTTCACATCTACGAACACGTTTCAATACTTGCTCGGAAAGTCCTATGCCACTTCACACACTCACAAGGAAGTAACTCCTATAGACATAGATTTGTTTGGTTCGGGGTTACAACAGGGTACTTAAATACAAAGGCAACCACACGGGGTGGGGTGGGGAGGGGGAATAAGCGTACGGTCATGCTCACAAACACTATTACCTGGCTCCTTGTCGTCAGGAACAACATGTTTTCACTTATGTGCCAATAATTTACAAACCCTTTGCCCTCAACTGCGGAGGTCTGGTTATTTCTGTGGAAACGCACGTTCTAATCTCCCCAGATAGATTAGACTTTCAATAAAAGTCAAGGGCTGGAAATTTGGTATCATGATGACGTGAGGTGTGGTGACAACCCTAACATCTGCACACACACTCATCACACATTTTTACTCCTGCTTCTCAAGGGAATGACACATTGCTAAAAGATGAACTAATGGCAACACTCAAGTGTTTACGAGATCCGAGCAAGACTGGTCCATGGAGTCCTGGCTATTTCTTTGAAACGTGGTGTTGGTAGCCATTAATTAATAATGGAATGAACAGGACCACTAGAATGTAAAGACAAAATGGACAGGATGAGCTACTCGTGCATGGAACGCATTAATGAAACCATAATTTACTGGTGATCTTCATTTCTTACCAGTTATCTGATGTTTTGTTTTTTTTGGTCCCAAAACGGCATATGGGACCAAAAAAAGGCCACACACTGGTCCTTGCATGCTGCCCTTCTTGTCAGTGCCAGACTGACTAAAAGGCTTGTACAACACTGATGGTGGAGTCAACCGGTTGATGCGCTTGTACCCTATTACCAACTTTTTATAGGCAAAGTGCAGAATACTTATTTTGAAAAAAGAAAGCAGAATTCAAGCTATTTAGCTAAACCTGCACGAGGAGACAGGACTTTATGGAAAGGATAAGAAAGAAAATGCGAGATGGAAATAAAATATAGAAGTGACAGAAATAAAGTAGGAACAACAGAAAAACACACACGCACACATACGACATAGAACATATGCAGAGACAATGAATCACACAAGTACGTAAACCAATATACAGGGGATGTTACAGAAGGCAATGAGATTCACAAGGTGTAGGAGTCACACACCATCCATAATCATAGATGTCAACATTTTAACAGTGCTAAGTGTGAGATTTTGAAAAAAAATTGGGGGCATGTATTTTCCCCATTAACATATACTAAAACAGAGGCATTTTAGGCAGAAGACAGCTAAAATAAAGAAACGCTTGGCTTCAAAACCGGAATCTCCTGCTTGAATAGGGACTGTTGGCTAGCATGGGCATTATGTGTTAAGAGCACTTAGGGGGTGATAAGGGTGGCGGGCAGGCTTAAGTCTGCCCGCAATCTCTGCAGTATTGTGACCGGCCGCCAGGCATGCGGCGGTCCCGCTCCGCGAATTATGATGCGACCGCCACCCTGGCGGTTTCATTCTGCAGTTTAACATTGCGGCTGGTGCTGCTGCCGCAATGCCAAATTGCCATGTTTTGCATTTCCATGCAAAACGTGGCAGGCACAGTGTGGTGCCTGCCACCTTGTGCATGGATATGGAGGGAGGTACCATGGGTACCTCCAAGTGAACCCCCCCGGGGGCCCGCAACGTCCCCCATAGCAATTCTCCGCCAGCCTTTCCATGGCGGCAATGCCGCCAGGGAAAGGCCTTTCCATCCAAGTATCCTAATATGGATGGTAGTGCCTGCTAGGCACTGCCTTCATATTGTGGCCCAAGTCTACCCGGCCAGCAATTGGGACAATTGCTGACCTGCGGAAAAGTGGTGGATGCACTTTGCTCCGTTGCAATACCCCCGCCATTATAATATGGCGGGGGGTAAATCAGGTTTTGATGGCGGGCGGATGGCCACTGCTGAGCCGGCTGTGGTGATCCGCCCGCCATTGTAATCAGCTCGAAAGTCTGGAGAAATACAAAGTCTGGGTTTGAAACATAATGGAATGGTTGTCTTTGCTAATAAAGCTTTATTACTACCCGCAGGAACTCTTTTTAGCAACCTTGGGTTGAAAGATTGAGAAAAAAGACAAGGTTTTAAACCTGTGCCTTGCAGTTTACATGCAGATCCTTGATGCTGGTTCATAGCTCACTGTGCTATATTAGAATGATTGTAACTCTTTACCTGAACAACATAAGGATCTCTTTGACAGAAGCAGTAACCCTTTGAATGATTTACATGTAACGTCTGGATTATTTAGCGCAGTCTTCATTACTCCAATTCCTTACTCTTCATCCCATTACTTACTATATGCATTATGTGAGTTGAAGCCTCACTACCAAGCAACCATAAAAGAATAAACAAAAGAAAACAGCACCATATCTTTAACTGCAAATGTGAATGAAGGAGACAACACTTCCTGATTATACCAAGCGACCATAGCCACTCCACATTTTTAAAAAGGGAGGGAGGGATCATAAGTAATCATATCATAAGTAAAGGGACGAGGAATAAGGAATTGAAGTAATGAGCAAGTAAATAATCTGGATTCATTTGTTCATCCAAGCTACATGATTTGGTCATTAAAGAAAAATAACAACAGTTCTATAGAAGATTAGAAGTTAGAACTGTTGTACCAAAACGTAATGCCAATCCATGAGGTATATTCAACCTGTAATGATCCACAAAGGTAGACTGAGAGGCCGTGTGGCTTTTGCAAATATATCAGAAATAAACACCCCCTCGTTCTACCCAAGAAGAGCCCATTCAACTGTTTGATCGAGCTTGAAAGAACCTGGCGGAGCAAGATTCCCCTTGGAGTATGAATCGAAAATTACCTCTCTTATTCAACGGGATAGGGTGGAAAAAGAAGATTATTTACCCTTGTTTGCATGACCAAAATTATTCAAAAGAGATTCACACATCCTAAAATCGACAGATCTAGTCAAATAAGTCTAAACTGCTCTCACTACATCTAGAAGAGATTTATGCATAAAATTTGCGATTCGGTAAAAATCGCAATTTTTACCAAATCGCAAATATTATGTGAATTCAAATTTGCGATTTCGCAATTCCCATTGATTCCTATGGGCCAAAAGGCCCATAGGAATCAATGGCAATTGCGAATTCGCAAATTGGAATTCGCAAAATGTTGATGCATTCCATGGGTGCACCTGCACCCCTGAAATGTATTTTAAAATGGATGTTTCACACACACATGTCCTAAGGACATGTGTGTCTGTAACATGACAGTGTTTAAAATGCAAATTAGAGCATTTTAAAAAATTTTCGCAATTACCACGAGGTTCAACCTCGTGGTAATTTGCACTTGCAATCTTCAAGATGGCAATTTTTTAAAGAATGATGCATTGCATTTAAGGAATCGCAAAATTGCGATTCCTTAAATGCAATCGCATTTTAGAAAATCACAAAATTAGCGATTTTCAACTAAAACCAATGATGCATCTCAAAAAGCATTTTTGGAATCGCAAACGGCCGAATTTAAGGAATCGCACCGTTTGCGACTCCAAAAATGCTTGATGCATGTGGGCATTAGAGCCAGAAGAAGGGAGAACTGGAAGGACAATATCTGGTGTCCTGTGAAACACTGAAATAAAGTGACAACCTACCCTTTACACAATACGATCTTCAAACACGTAGGGTAAAATGGTTTAAAATACAAAACTGAAAGTTCACACAGTCTTCTGGAAGCGACAATGGCAACCAAACTGACTACATCCAAAGACAAAAACTTTAGAGAAACTTTAGATAGAGGCACAAATGGAGGTCCTTGTAAAGTCTTCAAAACTAAAGAAGGTCCCAAGGCAGGACATATTTCTGACTTTGGGTCTCAATAAGTCAAAACCTTTAAACAATCCAGTAAACCCATTCCTCAGCCTCAGAAAGAGCACATGAAGGAGAACGGAAAGCCTTAATTGCAGGCCATTGTACACTGAGAGTAAATAAAGGTCAACTTTTGTCAAAAACCTCCTGTAAGCATAGCTAAATGGTGTCAGACGGACACAGAATCGGAGACCAGTCATTATCCTTACACAGCCAGGAGAAAGAGGCCCAGCGATGACCACAAGAACTCCTAGTGGACAACATCCTTGAACCCTAAATGGACTCGGAAACTGCATGAGACATACATAGCCTTCTAACCCCCTTTCTTTCAATGTGCAAGCCACTAGCCCCAACCTCTGGAGAGATAGAAAAGGTAACAGAGGAGGAGTCAAAATCCAACAAAGAGACAGTGGTAGACACCAAACCTGAGCTATTACCATATTCCTTAGTAGAAAGAACCTATGTCACTGACGCCTAAATGGACTTCTTCTCTGCTTTCTGAATCCTTGCTAAAAGATGAGAAACTAGGGGAATTGGAGGAAATACGAACAACAGGCTGTTTGAACAGTGTCAGGTTAATGCATCCACCCTGCTGCCTCAGAGTTGCTGAACCTGGAAAACTTCATGAGAAGAAGAGCATTGTATTGGTCTGCAAAGAGATATATGAAGTAGTTGCTAAACCTCTGCTAAATCATCTGAAACACCCCCCTAGGGATTCTCAAAATTTGAGTTGAAGGAAACACTCTACCTAGGGTGTCTGCTATCCGACTGTGCCTCCTTCAAACACAAATCGCCCTTACAGATAGCAGATTCTTCTTCACATAGTCCATTATTCTCTGTACCAGCAAATACAAAGATGTGGAATCTGCTCCAAATTGTCTGTTCAGATGTGCCATTGCAAATGAGATTCCTGTTCTCGTTAGTACATTGCTTTCAATCAATCAATCAATCATTAAATTTCTAAAGCGCGCTACATACCCGTGAGGGTGTCAAGGCGCTGATGGGGGGGCACTACTGATCGAAGAGCCAGGTCTTGAGGAGTAAGTAAGTAATAATAATAAGCTTTATTCGATTTTCGTAAAATCATAAAAGCACAACACATACATGTAAAAACATCACACTTAATAGAAGCTTACATATGAGATTTAACAGTTAAAAAGAGCAGCTATTGTCATAATCAAGTCTTAAAAATTCATTCAATGCAATACAGTGTGAGATGGAATTAGTGCTGACCAACACAAAAGGCATAGAAGGACCCAGGCAAAAATGTTTTACAGCATGGTTTTCCGCAACAGCATGGCAGATCTTAAAAAACAAGATACCGCGAAGATCACATGCTCATCTTCAAGTTTTAACAGTCTTAAGAAGGCAGGCCTACAATTTCTTACTCCCCAACGTTTTAACAGAGGTTTTAAATAAAGTTTTCTAGGGGTGGAATAAAAAGAGCAAAAGAACATTAAATGCAAATTAGATTGAAGTGCGGTGTTGTCACACAAACATGTCAAAGTCAATGAAGACCAGTTGTTCATCACCGGTACAGAAACCATACGAAAGAAAATACCAAAACGGAGACGAGTCAAAAGCATTCTGTGATAGGGGCTGGGGTCCACTTTTAAATACTTTTGCATGCCTTCGTTAGGGGTGATTTCTTGAAAATTTAAGATGGTTTGTTTGTTCTTTTCAGTTTTCCATCTCAGAGTTTCCAGATGGGCGGTCAGTGTTTTCTTAAGAACTGATCTAGATACGCCCTCCAGGGTCCTAGGATTTACATAATAATCTAGGAGACCTATCTCACTAAGTACAGATCTTACGTACGACAACCAACGGAAGTTTGCAACCCCATCTAGGGCCAAGCAGTCCTCCAGGAGGTCCCTATTAAAACTGGCCTCCCTGGTTGTCCATACCTTGTGCCATAAGAGAATTGGGGCCATCTTAATTTTGTCGCCCAAATGCTTGACTCCCGCCTCTATGTGTGTCATAAATGAGGATGTAGTCTTTGGGACACCTAGAAGGTAGCTGATGAATTGGTTCTCACAGCTCTGCAAAGATTGATCCTTCTCGATGCCCCAAAGTCCCGCCCCGCAGGTGGCTGTGGACACGCACTTCGCCTGATATATTTGAACCAGTTCTTTGACTGTTAGCAAAAATGGTAACGGTCAACAAGAGCGCACAGCAAACGTCAAGGTAAATATAATTATCAATACAATATCTGGATGGTGCTCAGGAAGAGGTGGGAGACTGGTTACCACAGCCTCCAAGGCAAACCTAGGTCCAAACAATTGTTTTATCCTCCGAGCACTCAATAGCATCAAAGAAAAGTCTTTATATAGTTTTTGCGTCCTTTTATTTTCCAATCTTCATCCAAATCAACTTCCAAATTCCAAATTAACTTCCCAGATTTTCATCAAACGATTGTATGCAGCCAACGCGCGTTTCGTCAAGTCCGTGTAGGACAATTTGACTTCCTCAGGGCTGCAACCCAAAGGTTTACAATCAGTATCATACTTTCACATCAAGAAATAATACACAAAGATTCTTACATCGTTTGCATATTGCCGTACTTCGTACAAAACAAATAATAAACCCAGTAATTTATATACAAGACTTGTATGAGAATTGATGATTTGGTATAATGTTTGTTTTAAATGAATATTGAATTTATGTCTTTGGTGAAGATACTCCTTCTTATAAACCTAGTAGGTTAACGTATCAATTATACTCTTGACCGGAACTTAGGTTATAGAAATATTTGTTTTGTACGAAGTACGGCAATATGCAAACGATGTAAGAATCTTTGTGTATTATTTCTTGATGTGAAAGTATGATACTGATTGTAAACCTTTCAGTTCTTTGACTGGTTTACCACCCACTCTGTTGGAAAAAGCGCATAAGGTGCCTATAGTGTGGATAAAGGCCAGCTTCCTTGCTTCAATCGCCTGTTTCCAGCGACATTTGCTGTCAAACATTATAACAAGGTAGCAAAACTTATCTACGATGGCTATATTCTGTTTGTTCAGGAACACTTTACATGGCACCTTACTGCGCTTGTTAGGGCACGGCATGGTAAAGGTCTTCAAGATATTTACTTTCAGCCCTCTATCCTGCATAAAACCTGCAAATTTAGACACTGTCCTCTGCAGTCCCACTTGGGTCTGGGACATTATGGCCGCGTCATCGGCGTACAGAAGGATTGGCGCCGGTAAACCTTTCACGGTAGGGTAATCGTTTTGAAAAAGAGAGAGATAATGGCCCACTGAGTTAATATAATAAGTGAATAGCCTGGGGGCTAGGATACACCCTTGCCTAACCCCTCTTGACAGGGCGAATTTGTCAGTACATTCGCCCTGCTTGCCAAATCTTACTCTTGCCCCGCAGTTATGATACAGTTCTCTAATGAAGATAATTAAGCGTGCGTCAATACCCATCTCGGCCAATGTTGACCATAACAGAGAATGGTCCACGCAATCAAAAGCAGAACTCAAATCAACAAAAGTAATAAAAAGTGACCCGCCTCTAACCTGCGTGTATTTGGCACAGAGAAGGGCCAGATTTAAACACTGCTCAGCAGTCCCTATACCCTTCCTGAATCCATATTGGAGATGTGAGACTACATTGTGTTCCTCCTCCCACTCCTGAAGTCTCTTTAAAATAATCCTCCCTGCTAATTTCATAAGGCCATCTAATAGGGATATTAGCCTATAGCAGGTTGGATCATCATGCCTGCCCTTTTTAAAAATGGGGACCACTATTGCGTCCGACCAGCTTTCTATAAACCCCTGTTGGTTGCCCTTGTTCAACACATTTGTGAGCAAGGGGGCCCAAAAATCTGGTTCAGCTTTGTACACATCTACTGGGGTACAATCTGGCCCTGGTGCTTTGCCTGATGCACTATCCCTGATTGCATCATGCATCTCCCCTACAGTAAATGTTATGTCAATGGGGAAAGCACAGGCATGGGAATGGGTCTCTCTCCTACTGTCTATAGTTTGTGGGACAGTTGGGACCTGCCCTATTGGAGTGATAGTGTCAGCTGGCTTTGTATCCATGTACAACTGCCTAAAGTGTGTCAACCATCTATCGCCTGTTATTGCCAGATCTATTTTATTACCTTTATTATTTGGTTGGTACAAGGACTTGACAAGTCTCCAGAACTTGGTGGTGTTTTTCTGGGCAGAAGCTTCTCTTAGTGTAGCCCACGCTTGCTTTTTTAAGGCCTGGGTTGTTTCTTTTAATGCACATTTATATACTCTCCTAGCACTACGAATGTATCGGGGTCCCTAGGTTTGAGGGCCAAATCTTTTTTAAGAGATTTTAAAGCTTTTGTACACTTCCCATCAAACCACCCTTCTCTAAGTGAATGGTTATTATTCGCTGCCCGGGTCAGCAGGTTTTTTATCCGCTGTTGGATGTTGGCGAAGGCGGTCATAACGGAAGAAGAGTCCGCCTGATCCTCTAGACAGAGGTTAACATCGTTTGCGGAATCCGAGAGTAGCTTTTTCAAAAATGCACCGGGAACAATCCTCTCCCATTTCACAACGTAGCCGTTAGTTTTGGATAGATCAATGCTATAGGGATACGTGGAAAGGGTAGGATTTTTGGCATTACGTTCCTTTATTTTTACACTGATAGAAAGGGGATAATAGTCACTAAATACATCCTTGCCAACCACACACGAGGTCAGAATTCCAGAATTGGCAGTAGAAATTAAAATAAAGTCAATAATTGAATTACAGTCTCTACCAAAAAACGTTGGCTCAAACTGCACGGGTGAGGGACAGAGCTGGTTGGCAAAACAAAGATTAAATTTAAGGACAAATGTATTTAACAACATCCCCCTCTTTGTGTGCACAAAATGAGTTGGATTTTCCTCGCCAAGATCCGCAATACCACACAAAGGAGAATCGGACTGTGGACAGATCGTGCAGTTGAAATCCCCTACCCACATTATTATTGCCCCCTTGAGATGATCCACAGTATGTGACAACAGACGCAATATATTTGACATAGTGGACTCCAATTCCATATCAACCATATTATTATAAAAGTTCAACAGTGCTATGTTCTCTAATGAACCCCACTTAAAAAGTAAAATTTGGAAGTGGGTATTAGAGAAGAATTTATGGATCTTAACCTTTGCTGTTGTTGAGACATAGACACAAAGCCCCCCCTTGTTGTGACCCTGGACTGATGGTATAGCAGGGGAGTGAAAAGTTTGGTACCCCAGAAGATGTACTTCCTCACGGCACCAGGTCTCTTGAAAACATAAGATGTCATACGTATGAATAACATTCAACCAAGCTTTGTTGTAAGCCTTACTGGCTAGACCCGCCACATTCCATGAGATGAGTGAATTAGAGGCAGTGACATTGCTGGTGTCTCCACAAATGCGGCTGGGGTTCCCACAGGGTAAATCTAGTTGTTGTGTTCTGGTAGTAGGGGTATGGGAAGGGCTCAAGGGATTGGAAATGGGACCGTTATTCAAGGACTGTTGGGACTGTGGATGATCAGGTGACCGTAGATCATTCAGTGAATCCGTACCCGCTACTATTCTGCCACAATAGCTCTTAAGATGGTTTTTAGACGGGCTGGATGACGAGAAGTGGGTAGAAGTGCGGTAACTGGTCCGCGGGCCCTCAGAAGATTTTTCTGTGATAAATGGCTTATGGAGTCATTCATTGTCATCTAAGCCTGATAACGGATGATAGAAATTGGACAAGGGTATATTCCAGAAATCTTTTGGGTTGTGAAGACGTGGATCACCCCAATGAACGTTGGAGTTATGAGGTTTTCTTGGTGGTAATAGTGCCTGACTGGGTTGCGACCAGAAATCATTAGTGTTTTCAAATAGATTCTGATCCCTCGGGGTCTTCACATAGGCTAAGCTATCTGGGACGGAAGGTCTATATGGCAATGGGGCGAAAGTATTCAAATGGTAGGGAAAAGAAGTGTTATGGCCCTTGTGATGATTATGAAATGTAGGAGTGTTAAAACCACCGGGGGTTTTTGAATGACCATAGCTATCAGGGCGGTAAGGTCTAGGCTGGGGTGGCGGTTTCCTCAGCATAGCCTCAGGGTAAAATTAGCTTAAGTTATGAGTTGAAATTCCCCCCTCCCCCATTCCAGGGTACCAATCACTGATATAAGTTACCAATCTGTGATCCTTGAAATTAACTAAGATCACGTCGCCTTCAATATCCTTGGGTCTAGTACCTACCCAATGGCATCGCCTGGCCGAGACGATATCACCATTGAGGTGAGGCGGGAGTGGTCTATTTCTCCTCAGCCAGTAGATAACCTTGTTTTTTAGATTGGCCTGATGTTCACGATTACCTTCTGGCAGGGGTGGCACTCCTGTGAGGGCTATAACATAATTTAAGCATTCGGGGGGCAGATCTACGGTGTTCTTTGTTCTTCTATTTGAGTGATGTGACACGGTGGGTGAGGGTTTTGAATTAGTGCTATTGTTAGGATGCGTACTATGGGGCCTTATAGAAGTATGGGGTTTTTCTACAGTCATAGGTTTTTCCAGTGCAGTTGTTTTACTGTTACTTTTATTGCTATTTTTAGCATATGATATAGAATTCTGAGCCGGTTTTCGTGGCCCAGGTGTGGGTAGTGCGATTGCCTTGGGTGTGCCAGTCACTGTCTTAGGTGTTTTAGATTCTTTAGAAGGCTGTGTTGGAACTCTAGGGGCATTCAATTTCGAGGAAGGTGACTCCAATTGTCCTTGTAAAATGTTTTCCACATTCTCCTCTAATCTTTTGATCCTTTCGGTAAGGGGAAGGATCAATGCCTTAATAAGACAATCGATGTCGTCCAGTAGTCCTGCATAACTAGGTACTGAGATGGAGCTGGAAGTCATCTCTTTCGCGGGGTCTGCAGCCCCAGCCTTGTTTGAAATAGTAAATATGGTATGTGATGCTTGATTAGGGGGCACGGCTCTCTTTTTAATTGTCAGCTTCTTTCTTCGCTTCCTTGGTGGGGAGCCAGAAGAGATTTTACTGGAAGGGGTTTTAAAGCTTTTAGTGGTGTCCCTGAGCGGTGGGAATAGAGGCTGGCCCACAGTAGTGCACTTGATGTGGTGGTCAGATATACTTGGTGTGAACACGGGAGATGGAATGCCTGGATCATAAAGAAGAGCTGGTTCTGCAACGGGGGTACTTAGATCTATTGTCTGGGTATCAGGTACCTGGGAATGAATGGAGTCCGAGATAATGCAGGGGGATCGGTCTGAAAAATGAGGGGAATGTCTTCTATGGGAGGTGAAATATTGACGTGATCTAATGATGAGGTTGAATCCATTGAAGTTGAAAGGGCTGTTGTGGTTGCGTCCAAGAGTGTTGGAGGTCTTAATTTCAGCCTGTCAATAGAAAGACGTCGACCCGCCCTTTTTTCAGCCAGGAAGAGCTCCCGGTCTACATCAGTCTTGATTTTGGCAAAGAATTTGTCCAAAGGACCTAGCAAAGAAGACCCTTGTATGGCCTGTGCCTGCGTTGCCTCAGAGGTAGACATCACCACAGGCAGTAAAAAGGGCGTATAAAGCAAGAAGTAATAAAAGAACACTTTGTGAGTCAGGTGGATTACCGGGAAGGACTAAGAGAGTGGGCCCAGCCCAGCCTCCTTCGGCCCCGGACGGCCACAGACGGTCCCGCCCTTGTCCCGGGCTTCTCCCAGCGCCCCCCCGCGCGCTCTCGCGCTGCGGGGATGATACTTCCTCTTTATAGCTATACAAAGGTCACCGAGGGGGCGGGGCCGGCAGGGAGAGCAGCCCAGCTGGACACGGGCGCGCGGGGACTCCTGGTCCGTGGAGTCCGCCGCTCTTGCTCGCAGCCCTGCCGGTCAAATCAGGTGAGGCCCCTTGCTGTGTCCTGTCAGCCGCTGCAAACCGCGAAGCGGCTGCAGCAGGCTGTGTCAGAGGTGCTCAAGGAAGGGCTCGACGTCAATATCAGCAATCCGCCGAAGATCCACAGGGACGCCGCTTAAACCTGTGGAGGTGGGGGCGGGGCCGGCAGGGAGAGCAGCCCAGCTGGACACGGGCGCGCGGGGACTCCTGGTCCGTGGAGTCCGCCGCTCTTGCTTGCAGGACTGCCGGTCAAATCAGGTGAGGCCCCTTGCTGTGTCCTGTCAGCCGCTGCAAACCGCGAAGCGGGACCCGCGAAGCGGGTCTGGCGAGGCGTGGCGGCTGCAGCAGGCTGTGTCAGAGGTGCTCAAGGAAGGGCTCGACGTCAATATCAGCAATCCCTTGAGGAGTCTTCTGAAGGCCAGTAGGTCCTGAGTCTGTCCTAGGTTGGTTGGGAGTGTGTTCCAGGTCTTGGCGGCAAGGTAGAAGAAGGATCTTCCGCCGGCTGTGGTTTTCAGGATACGAGGGACTGTGGCGAGGGCGAGGTTGGCTGAGCGGAGGCTTCGGGTGGGGGTGTGGAAGCTGAGTCAGTTGTTGAGGTAGGTAGGTCCGGTGTTGTGAAGTGCTTTGTGTGCGTGGATGAGGAGCTTGAATGTGATCCTCTTGTTGACGGGGAGCCAGTGCAGGCGTCTCAGGTGGGGTGTGATGTGGCTGCGGCGGGGAACGTCGAGGATTAGTTGAGCTGAGGCGTTTTGGAATCATTGTAGTCATCTCAGGAGCTTGTTTGTTGTTCCAGAGTAGAGGGCTTTCCCGTAGTCAAGTCGGCTGGTGACGAGGGCCTGGGTGACGGTCTTTCTCGTGTCAATAGGGATCCATTTGAAGATTTTGCGGAGCATTCAGAGGGTGTTGAAGCAGGACGCGGAGATGGCATTGACTTGCCTGGTCACGGAGAGGGTAGAGTCGAGGATGACCCCCAGGTTGCGTGCGTGGTCCGTGGGTTCCGGGCTGTGCCTAGTGATGTGGGCCACCAGGAGTCGTCCCAGGCTGATGGGGTGGGTCCGAGGATGAGGACCTCCATCTTGTCTGAGTTCAGCTTCAGTCTGCTGTCCTTCATCCAGTCGGCTACGGCCCTCATTCCTCTGTGGAGGTTGACTTTGGCGGCGTGGGGGTCTTCAGTGAGGGATATGATTTGCTGGGTATCATTGGCGTAGGAGATGATGTTGAGGTTATGTTGTCATGCGACGTGGGCGAGAGGAGCCATGTATATATTGAACAGCGTCGGGCTGAGGGAGGATCCCTGTGGAACGCCGCAGATGATCTAGGTGCTTTTTGAGCAAAAGGGTGGGAGGCGGACACTCTGGGGAAACATCCTTAACCACGATGTTTAAACAACTACTTACCGGAACAACGAAGAGTGAACAACGAAGAGTGAACAACGAAGAGGGCTGAACCACGAAGGTAACATCCACGAACGACGGAACAACGAAGGATAGAACCACAACTTTTAGAACACTGGAGCATGCTAGGAAAACAAGTAAAAGTGTAGAGGGGGGTGTGGGGGGGCTCCCCCCACATATAAAAAATAAATAAAATATATATAGTAAAAAAAAACATGGAAGATTAAAATCGTAATAGATTCAAATCAAATACAGCAAAGGTTGTTGAAGAAATTAGTTTAAAAAAAAATTATCGGTTTATGTCAGGAGATGGCAGCGTTGCTTTCATTTTAAAAATTGTTAAAGCATAAGATTCACGAACAGAATATAGAATGAAATCTAAAAATCTCAAGGTTTAGGGAGTAGTGGTTTAAAATGTAGTGGTTAAGAAAAAGTCGTGTTTTAGCCTTCGTTGTAAAAGAAGTCGTGGTTTAGGAAGTAGTTGTTAAGTCATACAATCGATGCTCTGGGTTCTGCCGGAGAGGAAGGATGTGTTCCAGGCCAGGGCCTTCTCTTGAATGCCGGAGTCCTGGAGGCGTGTTGATAGGGTTGATAGGGTTGAACAATCTCAGACTGAAACCTTTGGAGAGCCATCCATACTGCTCTGAGCTCTCACCTGTCGAGTGAATGCTTCCTCCCGGGAGATATTAAATTCTCTTTTTTGAATAATTGCCAAGCCCTGTACCCCATCCCTTGTTCCTGGAATCCGTTGTCACCACTAAAAGTTGTTGAGGAGACTGAGAGACCCCTTTCTCTAAATTGGCAGGGACTAACCACCAATGAGGTTCAGTTTTCAGAGTTTAGGTTACAGGAAGCAGAGACACAAAATAGTTGGGTGTTGGCAGCCAATGCTGAAGAATGTGACCCATCAGAAGACCCAAATAGCGTCTAGCCAAGGAAACACAAATAGAGAAGGTGCATAAAAGAAGAAAATACCCATCATTAAAATGCCAATTGGATCACACCGGAGAATTCCCTGCAGGATCTGTAGATAAACAATAGTACTTATCACGTCTCCTTGCAATTGCAGGAATTATCTCGCAGATGCCTGATTCCTCTCTAGAGGTACTGACAACCAGTGAACCAGCTTCAGCCTACTGCCCTCTGAGAAACAGAAAAGACCTGTCCAGAAGCATGCTACTTCTGACTGGAATCCTGGAGCGTTAATATTATCACAGGTGATGTATGGGATGAACTTTGCCTGGCATCCACAGTTAATAGTAGATGAGCCTGATCTTCTCACTCGTAATGGCAGCAGTCAGAGCCTGAAAATCTTTAACTAAAGACTGAGAAGTGTACATAGAATACATCCCCGCTCTAATTCCCAATTTTAACCCTGTATAGACTCTGTTTATTGAAGCCTTAAAACTTATATCTACTTGGTCAGGAAACACAACATCTCAGACAAATGTTTGGCATACTGTCCGGTCAAGTTGGCTAGTAACTAATCTATTAAGAGGTCAGAGGAGGATGGGTGGGTGGGTCCAAGAGGCCACTCCGGTCTCACACTTGTGGCCAGGTAGAGATTGCTCAGGGATTAGGCACAAAAAAGGAGCTCAGGGGGTATAAAGAAACAGGTCGCCCCCCCTACTCACAGACTCCAACACAACAACAGACCTGTCCTATAAATAAATGTTCTGCTCAGTGTGTCCACCATGCATTTACAGTCACACAATTTGGTATGACAGGACAGCGGATATATATATCCTGTCTGTTCTAAGGTGACTTAAATCACTTGATATTCTTTAAAACCAGATGTGTCTGCGAGCTCTATCTCTCACTGTATATCCCACCCTATAGTGTAAGTGATCAGTAGAAGAGGAAAAATACTGTAAAAAAAAAGTGGCAGTGCCCCACGGGAGTAACACCATGGGAGTTGGCACACTGGTTCTCGCCTGCATCCTAAGGTACTCATCATTAGCGACTGCCAACTTATAGACAAAAATAGTGATAAAAGGAAAGGAAAAAGCAAGGTGCTCAGTGTGGTGTGTGTGAACCCAGCAAGGAATAAAGTAGTACAACTAGTGGTTGTTTAGCTTGTTTTTAGACTTGGAGTAGGGGGTTCTATATCAGATCCCGATACACCTCATAGGGTTCACACACACCACACTGAGCACCTTGCTTTTTCCTTTCCTTTTATCACTATTTTTGTTTATAAGTTGGCAGGTCTTGAGATGTCTCCTGAAGGTCAGCAGGTCCTGGGTCTGCCGCAGGTGGACGGGAAGGGTGTTCCATGTCTTGGCGGCGAGGTGCGAGAATGATATGCCACCGCCGGTCGTTCTGTGTATGCGAGGAACGGGGGCAAGGGCGAGGTCAGCGGAGCAAAGCTGGCAGTTTGGGGTGTAGAAGGCGAGTCGTCTGTTGAGGTATGCTGGTACGGTGTTGTGTAGTGCCTTGCGAGCGTGGGTGAGGAGCTTGAAGGTGAGCCTCTTGTTGATGGGGAGCCAGTGAAGGCCTCTCAGGTGGGCTGTGATGTGGCTGTGGCGGGGGATGTCGACGATGAGCCGTGCAGAGGTGTTCTGTATGCGTTGTAGTCGTTTCTGGAGTTTGGGCGTGGTTCCCGCGTAGTGGGCGTTGCCATAGTCCAGTCTGCTGCTGACCAGGGCCTGGGTAACCGTCCTTCTGGTTCCGGTGGGGATCCATCTTTAGATCTTGCGGAGCATGCAGAGGGTGTTGAAGAAGGAGGAGGAGACGGCGTTGACTTGCTTGGTCATTGATAGTGATGAGTCTAAGATGAACCCCAGATTGCGTGCGTGGTCAGTGGGTGTCGGTGCAGCTCCCAGTGTGGCCGGCCACCACGAGTCGTCCCAGGTGGAGGGGGTGGAGCAGAGGATGTAATGTAATGTAATCGCTCATTTATACCGCACAACTATCGCTCCAAGGAGCATCTAGGCGCCCATGAGTGACCAGGAGATGTAAAATGGTCCAGCTGCTTAGTTTTCGCCAGTCCAATTATCACACTAATGCTCTAGCAGTGGTATCTTGTAGCTTAAAAATCCAGGTTTTTAGTTCTTTACGGAATTCTGTTTCTCTCTTTAGGGGCGTTAGGTGGGGTGGGAGAGTATTCCATGCTTTCGAGCCCAACACTGACAGAGATTTACCCCCTCGCGTCCTAAGTCTGAACCCTGGGACAGCCAATAGATTGGCGTTTGACGAGCGTAGGGTTCGTGTTGGATGATACCTAGAGAACTTCTTCCTTAGATATGTTGGCCCTAAGGAGTGGACTGCTCTGAAGGTAATGATCAGTATCTTAAAAAGGACCCTTTTGATTATTGGTAGCCAATGTAGGATAGTTAATGCGTCCGTTGCTGACGATCTTTTCGGCCATTTCAGCACCAACCTGGCTGCTGCATGTTGCACCATCTGGAGTCTATGACTGACCCCTTTGTTGGTGCCTGCATATAGACTGTTACAGTAATCTATTTGTGATGTCACCAGGGCTACTGTTACCGTTTTTCTTGCCTCCAGTGAGTCAAAAAACCTCCTTAGTCCCTTTATGATACTGAAACATGTCCCTGCTACTTTTGATGCCTGTTGCTGGAAAGACAGGGCGAAATCAAAGTTACGGGCCGAGTCGGTGGTATGAGGTGGTATTTCTGCTTCCTCTGGCCACCATAATCTGGGGATGAAGTTGTTTTTAGGGCCGATTGGCATGATCTCAGTCTTGCCCGTATTGCATTTAAGATGGTTTCTCCACATCCAGTCAAATGTAGCCGTCAGGCAATATTTGAGCTTTTCCTCCCAAACCTGATTTCCTTCATCCAGGACCAGGATCAGTTGGGTATCATCAGCATATGCCACCACATCAATGCCAAAAGATGATATCAACCTGATCAGAGGTGCGGTATAGACATTAAACAATGTCGGGCTCAGACTGGACCCTTAGGGCACTCCCGCCATCAGTGGTTTCTTCTTGGAGCGAAATTCCCCCAAGGTGACCACTTGTCTCCTGCCACTCAGAAAGTTCTTGATCCTTTCTAGGACTGTACCTGTAATGCCAGATGTTATTAGCCTGTCAATCAAGATGACGTGTGAGACCATGTCGAAGGCTGCCGACAGACCTAATAAAATCAGGACGGCCTTCTTACCTTGGTCCAGCGCCAAGCGGATGGTATCAGTGGTGTACAGCAGAGCTGACTCAGTGGAGTGTTGGGCTCTAAAGCCTGCTTGATTAGGGTGCCATGCTTCACTGTCTTCCAGGAACTTGGTAAGCTGTTTGTTAACTAACGACGCTGTGATCTTACACAATACTGGGAGTAATGAGATTGGCCGTAGGTTGGATAAGGTAGTAGGATCGGGGAGTTGTATTTTTTGCAACGTCTTGACTGCCGCTAGTTTCCATTTGGGGGGGAAGTTGGCTGTTGCCAATGAGGTGTTTACAATTTCATTGATTACAGGATTGGCTACCTCCACAATCAAGTGTAGGAGCACAGGAGGACATGGGTCGAATGGCAAACCCGACTTAGTAGCCAATATTACCGGGTGTGTCTCCTCACGACTAATTGGCTGGAAGGTTGCCAGCTGATCTACGACCTGTCCCCCCTTCCTGCTCCCCTCTCCTGACTCTAAAACAGGGACTGATGAGTCCTTGTACTTTTTCCTCGAAAAAATCTGCGATAGTATCACAGAGACTCTCATAGGGTGGGATTTCCTGCACTAAAAATTTGGGCTTATTAAAATCGTTTACGATATTAAAAATGGCTTTATGCTTGTTATTGGCAGTTTCTATCGCAGCTTTATAGAACTTCTTTTTCGCCTGTTTAATCAGTGGATGGTATGCGCTCTTAGCTGATTTATATTTACCACGCACCACCACACAGTAGCTTTTCCGCCACCTACGCTCAGCTCTCCGTAGTTCCCCTTGTTTATCTTTAAGTACTCGGTCGAACCACGGGCTGATTTTCTCCTTTGGCCAGGCCTAGTTCTGCTTCTCCCGTGCCCTGCCATGCCTTTCAGTTCAATCATCCATTACCTAAAAGGGTTATTATCCATGTCTGGGAGTCCTATCAGATGAGGCCTACAATCCCTGGTCATCCTTGCCAGTTCCGGGTGACCCATCACAGCTTTCCATTCCTCCTGTCTAGCCTGATGGCATGTTTCCAATTGCTTGCCTTTTCTTATACCTTCTAGTGGTACAGTGAAAGGTACCAATGCATGATCTGTCCAAGTTTGGACTCTGGGATGGTTGGTATTGAGTGTAATGAGGTTGGTGGCAATACAATCGATAGTATGGCCTGCCTCATGAGTGGCCTGTGTGGTGCAAATGGCTAACCCTAACACGTCCATGGTGTCCCTGAAAGAAACTGCTGACATATCTGTGGGAGACTCTAGGTGGAGGTTAACGTCCCCTAACACCGTAACATTTGAGAACCTGAGTGCCAGGGGACTCAATACCTCCCCAATACTCTCAAGAAAGCCCTTACAGGGTCCTGGGGGGCGATAGATCAATGCCCCGGCAAAAGTGAAGGTGTCACTGATCTTAATATGAAAACCCATCCCTTCTGCTTCCTTCAGATCTTGAAGTTCGACCACCGAGCATTTGAGTGAGTCCTTGTAAATAATGGCCACTCCTTCCCCCGTTTTTCTCCTCTGTCCACCCTTTGTATGCAGTATCCCGGTGGCAGAGCGTGCACTACGTCAGGGGTGCACCATGGTTTAAGCCATGTTTCTGTTAAAAATAGACAGTCTAAATTATCATCAGTTAATAGGTCATAAATATGCTGAGCGTGTTTGGGCAAGGATCTAGCATTTATTAGCCCTCCCTTTAGGATGTTTGTCCCTGCCACAAGTGCAGCAATTTGTGACCAGGAAAAGGTTTTCCGGCATCCCCAGCAACTCACCGGGCTCTTCAATAGGGATAGGATGAGGACCACCGTGTTGTAAATAAAACAGCGATAAATGTTAAGCATTCGCTGAAGACATATTGTTGTGTCTTCAGTGTAGTTTCTCGTTTCTTTTGTATTCACGGCAGACTCCATTTTGTTTTCTGGCCTCAATCTTGTAGGCCACATCGTGCCATGTGCTCGCCACGAGGCAAGTCCTACTTCACTGACTGTCACCCCTGGAATTTGCCCAGCAACAGGCTATAAATGATCCAGCCTATCTAGCGCATGCTCAGTACGTGTAACATCTGTTTCTGCTTAGAGGGGATTAGAATGTGCATTCAGGGGGCTTCATGAACCGTTAACTCCACCCATGTATTGATCATGTCCAAGAAATATCCTTATATGGTTGTAAATCATACTTTTTGAGCTGTAACCGCCCACTTATGAGCCCCTTCTTTGTGTATAAAAAGGGACCACGTGTCCGAGTTCTTTGTGCTACCTTGTACAATACTGAAGGGTGTTGTGTGGGCTGTAGTACCACTTTTAAAAGTTTATTAAACTTTGTCTTTGCATTTCCAGTTTCCGTGCCAATTTCTTATATAGTCTGAGAACTTTTGCGTACAGAAGAGCAAACCTTTCACACTTGCGGGCCTGGCTGAGGCCTGAACTCATCAATTGGCGCCCGTCACGTGGGGCTCATCGGCGACTCGGATGCTCGAAGGACTGGTCGTGACGAAGGATTGGAACCTTGCCGGGGACATGATCACTGCCAGCGGCGCCTTTAGTCCTGGCATCCCGAGGTATTCTTCCTTCCCTTCCGATCTGACCGTCTGGATGGCGCCGGTCCTCGACTGAGACCTCTTCTGTCGGTTTGCCGCGTGGTGGCCGTTTGGGCGAATTCAGAACTTGGCAGTTGGAATCTGGACGCTCTTGACTGGTAAGAATCATTGTACGATACTTGCCCCGAGCCTTTGATAGTCTTGATTGACAAGGCAGTTTTAGGATACGCTTGCCCCGACTAATTTGTTTGAATTTGAAATTGACTAGTCATTTTGAATGTGTCTATGACTGTGATATATGAGTTGCAACCCATATAGGCGGGCATTGTGGGGAAATTTCTCCTGACCTATGAATTTGAACGGCGCAACATTTTAAGTGCCACTTTATTGTAATATTGCATATTCTGCATTATTTTGAGACATGCCCATTTTTAGCGCACTTCGTAAGTGGTGCTGCTGTTTTGGAAATGACCGGTTGGTGCTTGAAGAATCACAGCCGGCTCCCCCGGAGGGGACGCCGAATAGGGATATGTATGTAAAATTTGGTCTATCCCCTATAATGTACAGCACGTTGTGGCGGAAATACACAAAGAAGGATCCTGAGTTGCGATGGCCTATGTATGGATCGTTTGATTTGAGGAAAATTGAGTATGTGGAACAGTGCATGTGTAAGCGGAGAGTGCGACAAGATATGTTTGAATGTATACGTATGTGGGTGAAAGAGGTACAAGAGCGTGAGAAGCGTGAGCAAGCATTGATCGACAAAGAGCAATGAAAGAGTGAGCGTGAGAAAGCGCAAGAGTTGAAAAAGCGTGAAGCTAAGGAGTTAGAAGAGAAGCAGGAGAAAGAACGGCGGTTGCAAATATCTGGCCAATATTCTGTTCGCCAGCCACTCTATCCTGTCCTTAATAAATCGGATGATGATTTTTCGTTATTAGATCGTTCACCACCGCCCTACGCTGGTCCGTCTGCCCCAAACGGAGGAGATTCGGATTCTAGACCGTCCGATCAGAAGAGGGATACGCGGTCTATGTTATCGACCGATCGTATGGCTGATCTTCGTAAGATTGTTTATCGGGTTGTCAAAGATACTGTGTCTTTACTTGATGTGTTAACAGAGCTTGAGACATGGGAGGATAGAGAGAGACTGTATTTTGTTCGTTTTCTTTCTGATGAAGTGGTGACCGCCTTTCGAAAATACTCCGATGTTCTTGAACCAGAGGATGTGGTAGCTGATGCCAAAGAATTACGTAAAGGTCTTTTTCTTTCTTCCCAGGTACCCAATGCAGTTCAACGACTCTTTGCGTTGCGGGATGAAATGTTTCGACTCCGGGAAGAAGCGCGGAAACGGAAGGCTGGCGATAAGTCTTTGAGTCCGACTGGCGCCGGGAAGCAGTCACCCATCCTCCATTCAGATAAGATCGACACCGTGCATGCTAAACCGATGCGGGAGGCAGCGCCTTTGTACATTCCCCCTAAGGGAGCGGGTACCAGTTCGGATACGGGGTCACCTGATGCTCAAGGGTATTTTATTTATAATTGGGTATATACTCCTTGGAATAGAGCAGATGTCATGGCATTGAAAGCAGCATTACCCGATCCCCGAAAGAATCCTGCAGCTTTTTATGAGGAAGTTGAGGGGGCTCTAAATTCTTGTACTATGACTTTGGCTGATATTGATTTGTTTTTCGGGCTTATTTTGTCACCAGATATGTGGAGGTCGATCCGAAAGGTTGATGATCTTACAATATTTAAAGCTCGATGGGCTGATCTTGAGGACGAGGACAGGGAGATAAAACCATCACAGAAACTGCCCCAATCAATTTTAGATCTTCCCGCTGCCATAGTCACTAAATTGAAAACGCTTATCCCCCCTAAAAAGATTGATTGGACTATGTTAGCATCCTGTAAACAGAAAGTAGACGAATCTGTGTTAGATTTCTTTACACGGTTTGAAGAAACGTTTCATGATTTTAGTGGTCAGTCGCTTACGGACAACACGGGCCGACATCTTTTTGTTGATAAATATGTTTCAAACTTATTACCAAGCATAGCAGCTCGACTAAAAGCGAGTGAAAGTTCTTGGACTACCTCGACACCAGCATCCCTCCTGACGATGGCTCAGTATTATGAGCGTCAGAAATTAGAAGCAAAAGGGAGTGAGGAAAAGAAAACTAAGGATTTGAAAACAAAGGTTATGTTAGCGCAGGTATATGGGCCACCTCGTAGGGGAAATGAGCGAGGTGGCAGGAATTTTTCTACTCCCTCGCAGGGTCGTACTGATGTGGCCCGGGATCAATGTGCGTATTGTAAACAGAAAGGCCATTGGGCATGCGATTGCCCGGTGTTACGTGCACATCGCCAGGAGCGTGAGCAAGGGTCTGTGAGGGGTAGAGGTAATTTTTCAGGTCCTCGATACAACACAAATGACCGTGCTCGATTTTATTCAAATGTGCGCTCCCGTGATGGGTCCAATGTTTTTGATCGTCAAAACCAATACCAAATGTCTGAGTATGCACCTCCCGAACAGCATGATTCTCAGTATGCATAGGATTGCGTAGGATGGGGTGGAGAAGAGTCCAGCCGGTGGCAGTGGCTGACTCTATCCGCTCACGCTGTGTGCCTCCTGTGTTACACTGTGAGCGCTGATTTTGTAATAGCGTTTTTAATTGTTGGCAAATGCTGCTAATTTTTATGTCTGTGTAATACTGTGGAAAATTTTAATTTGCGCCTCACCTGTAGGTAGAAATTCTCTGTTCACTTTTAACACTCCCGCCCCGGTCCGCCGCGTCCATCTTGGGCGTTTGTTGCGGAGGGTGGAGGAGGAGCCCAGCACTTCCTGGCGCAGGGCTGCTAGCTCAGCGCTCTAGTCGCCCCTAAGTCGCCTATATAATGTGCGTAGGTCAGCGCCCGCGCAGCGGACGCGTGCAGCGGGCGCGCCGGAAGCGAGCCGAAGTCGAGCCAAAGTCCAGCCCGTCTGCGCCCGTCCGCGACAGGACGGGGCGGGGGGCTAAGGACTCTGGTCTCGCATCTGCCCCCAGACTGCGGTATGATAGACAGGAGCTGCTAGATCTCTGTCCCAAGGTTTCCCTACCCTGCAAACACTCCTTGGAGGCGCAATCGTTGCATGGCTGCCCTCTGTGCTCCTACAAGCCCGATAGTCTACAGGTTATAGTGCCCTCTGATAAGCAGATTAAGGCGGGACTGTTAAACTGCCGCTCTCTCAGTAAGCATAGCATTCACATCTACCACCTATTGGAGGAGGAAGAGTTTGATATTATGTTTTTTACTGAGACGTGGCTAGGAGAACACTCCGACCCTGACGTCATAGAGGCTATGCCTCCTGGATACTCCCTTTCTAGACTAGATAGGAAGAAAGGCAGGGGAGGAGGTATTGCTATTGCTACTAAGACTCCTATACAATGCTCCCTATCGGCCATGACTATTGATCACTGTGAAGCAGGCTCTTTCACCATCATCACAGGACCCCAAACCTCTCTCTCTGGCATTCTCGTTTACAGACCCCCAGGCAGGATGTACGACTTTACTACTAGCCTGATAGAAGCCACGGCACACCAAGTGATTAGGAAAAGCAGATTCCTGGTACTTGGTGATATGAATGTTCACTTCGACGACCCTCTTGATATGGAAGCAAAAGACATTAGGTCGGAACTCCATTCTCTACAGCTCGACCTTATCAACCAAGGATCCACTCACAGACTGGGCCACCTCTTAGACCCTATCTTTGGTAACAACTCTGGAGTACACTCTACTTCTCCGATTCCGGTCCCCTGGTCCGATCATGCCATCATTCCTTTTTTCGTTCAGCTACCTGAGGCTGAAACCAAAAAAGATTCTGAGCACCGCTACCGGCGCAGGAGGTGGAAACTTTTCTCTCAGGACACTTTTAATGAGTTACTGGTATCAGAAGGTCCTTTAGGAGACACAGATTGTGAAACAGCTTACAATCACCTGCAGAATTGCATTTTAAGAGCCCTTGACAAAACCGCTCCTATTCAGAGTGGGAAACATGCTAAAAACGCAAGAAAAACTGCCCAGTGGTTTACCTCTGAACTCCAGACGATCAAATCTGCTTGTAAAAAATTAGAGCGCGAATGGCGTGCTAATTTCTGCCCTATTATTAAAACTCAATACAAAAAAATGCAAAAGGAATACTATAAAAAAATACGCACCTCCCAAGCCGGATACTATAAAACACGCATTGATAATGCAGATAACTCCTCTAGGGAGCTCTTCAAAATTTTTAAGGAGATCTCGGTACTCTCTAATGACAATGCGTCCTGCAACGACTCTGTGGAATCTTGCAATAAAATTGCAAAATACTTCGCTGGGAAAATTACTGACATTTATGCCAACTTTTCTGGTAACTTGACCTCTAGCCATGATTTTAAGGAAAGCACTGAGACCAGTTTTACTGAGCCCTGCTTACACCGCTTTTCGGTTCCTCCCTCTGAAACACTGGTAAAAGTATGCAAAAGTGTCAAATCAGGCTCCCCCCGGGACCCAGCCCCCCCCCAAAGTACTTGTGGCTAGTTTAGAGGAACTGGAACCCTTCTTTAGGCACATAATTCAATTATCCTTCTCCTCAGCCTCCCTCCCGGGAGATTGGAAGAAAGCAATAGTGCTGCCAATAAAAAAGAAACCCAATGTAAGCCAGGACATACTGGAGAATTTACGTCCCATTTCTCTCTTACCTTACCTTGCGAAAGTGACTGAAAAATTGGCTAACATCCAACTTATGGATCACTTAGAATCCAATAAATCCCTGCACAGCTCCCAATCTGGCTTTCGGAAGAACTACTCTACGGAGACAGCCCTCCTGAGAGCGACCGAAACTCTGCGGGCTGGAGCTGATGAAGGTCACACAATGGCACTTATTATGCTGGACCTCAGCGCTGCGTTTGACACTGTGGCACATTCCATCTTGCTACAGTGTCTGAGCAAAGCTGGGGTCACCAAGGAGGCACTAGCTTGGATAAAAGCCTTCCTTACTGACCACAGTTTCCAGGTTCAGAGAAGTGCGTTTCTCTCAAACAGCATAGCCTTAGAGCAGGGGGTGCCTCAGGGCTCTGCCCTGAGCCCCACCCTGTTCAACTTGTACATGGCCCCGCTGGCTGATGTGGTCCAATCGTACGGCATAAAATTGGTATCTTATGCCGACGATACTCAACTGCTCATCTCCCTATCTCAGTCACCCTCCTTAGCAGCTGCCAACTTTAAAACCTGCATGCAGGAGCTTGCAGGTTGGATGAACCAACACTGCCTGAAGCTCAACGGCTCAAAAACTGAGGTCCTAGTGATAGGGGGTAATGATGCTAGCTGGACTCAGGAATGGTGGCCTCCCTGTCTGGGTCCTCTACCTATCCCTTGCAAGGAGGCTAAGAACCTGGGAGTCTGGGTTGATCCCAAACTCTCCTTTGAGAGCCACGTAAATAAAGTAGTAGGGAAATGTTTTGGGGTACTGAAGACCCTAAATCATACTCTGGACCTTCTTCCCCTGGAGGCCAGACATACCATGACCCAAGCATTAGTCACCTCCGGTATTGATTACGGTAATGTGCTGTTATTGGGGACAACAGAAAAGAACATCAGAAGAATGCAGGTCCTTCAAAATACGGCAGCACGGCTGGTACTTAGACTCCCCAAAAGAACTGCATCTAAACCCACTCTGGATGCTCTTCACTGGCTCCCTATAAAAAAGAGGATCCTGTTTAAAGCACTTGTAATCTGCTACAGGATAACCTCGCTGAAAGCCCCCGAATACCTGAAGGATCTGGCCATCCCTTATGTGCCCAATAGAGCTCTTCGCTCTACTGGCATGGGTCTTCTTAAAGTTCCTCGTATAAAGAGGGCCAGAATGGGAGGCCGCTCCTTTCGTGTGTTGGCTGCCAACCACTGGAACTCCCTCCCAACGAACATTAGATTCGCGGAGTCTGAAACAACTTTTAGGAAAAAAAAACCCATCTGTTTACCCTGTAGTTCCTCACTCCATCTTGCTGCTCTCTCCACAGCGCGGGGACACGCCGGGATGGCGTCACCATGCGCTTTACAAGCTTCTTTATTATTATTATTATAACCAGTTGAAGTGCCAGTAGATCAGAGGGGTCCTTATGTTACAGCACATGTTTTGGGCTCTACTGATAAGTTCCTGGTTGATACAGGAGCTACTCGTAGCGCTTTGTCTAGAAAATTGGTTCCGAGGGCTCCCCTGTCTGGCTCATCGATTACGTCAATAGGGTTCGATGGAACTCCTTCTGTTAGCCCACTGTCACAACCTCTTGCACTTTATGTTGATCAGTTTGCTGCACCATGTCCATTCCTACTTTCTCCAAACACTCCTGATAACATCGTTGACCTGGATATGCTCAAGTATTTCCGGGCTACGATACGGTGCCCCCCTTGAGGGAGTACGTGGTATTTTGAATGATAATTTTCCGTCAATGGAGAGGGTATACTTGATTACTGTAGAAGCTGCATTGGCCTCTTTGCCTGAATCTTTGTGGGCTACATCCGATACCGACGTAGGACAAGTGATTATTCCTCCAGTGCACATTAGTGTAAAGGAGGGAGCTGTGCTGCCACGTCTGCCTCAGTATCGGATTTCACAGGAGGGGGAGGAGGCGCTTATACAAATAGTGCAGGATCTGATTAAAGCCGGAGTGGTTGAAGAAGTCCCTTACAATGTGTGTAACAGTCCTATCCTACCGATTTTGAAAAAAGATACTGACACTAGTATCTATCGATTTATTATCGATCTGAGGGAGGTTAATAAGATTGTGATTCCTCAATATCCTGTGGTCTCACATATCACAACACTTCTCACTTTGGTCCCACCAACTGCCACAACGTTCTCTGTCATAGACTTGAAGAATGCCTTCTTTTCGATCCCTATTCATCCTGACAGCCGATATCTTTTCGGTTTCACTTTGAATAACAGATTGTATAGATTCTGTAGAGTTCCCCAAGGCTATACCGAAAGTCCCAGTATCTATAGCCAGGCATTGAAATGACAACTAGATTCTTTTGTTTTACCTGATGGTGTGGTGCTTATACAATATGTCGATGACATCTTGTTGGCCGCCGACACCCCGGAGCAATGTGAAACATGCACTCTGTCCTTACTTACATTTTTGGCATCCCATAATCATAAAGTGTCGAAGAAAAAACTGCAATATTGTAGACCAAAGGTGACCTACTTAGGTCACCTTTTGTCTAAGGAGGGGCGTGCACTCACGCCAGATCGTATTCAAGCCATTTTAAACACACCAGTACCCTCCAAGCAAAAAGAAGCTCGAGCCTTTTTGGGTCTCACCTCCTTTTGTAGACAGTGGATATTAGGATTTTCACACATAGCCAAACCACTGTTAGCCCTCTTGACAAAGGATACCCCAGTTCCCGTTCCATGGACAGATGAATGTGAGAATGCTTTTCATCGATTACGTCAAGCCCTTTGTTCAGCACCAGTGTTAGGCACTCCTGATTATACAAAGCCCTTTAAGTTGTATGTGCATGAGAGAGATGGATGCACGTTATCAGTGTTAGTACAGATGCACGGCGATAAGCAGCACCCTTGTGCATACTTCTCGGCAGTGCTTGATCCTGTTGCCCGAGCATTGCCTGGATGTTTTCGCTCAGTTTGGGCGGCAGCTGTGTCAATACGCCAGAGTGAAGGGATAGTCTTATCTCATAAGCTGTTGGTGTTGGTCCCCCATGCTGTTGATGTCCTTTTGAATCAGACAAAGACACAGCATTTGACTAGTGCTCGTCTCACAAGATATGAGCTGACATTACTGGCTCCTCATATAACTTTGAAAAGATGTACAACACTGAACCCAGCTACATTGTTGCCCTTCCCAGCAACCCAGCCTGAGGCACAAGAGACGCGTGACTGTGTCTCTGTGACCGAGGAACAGACAAAGGGTCGCATTGATTTACAGGACACACCCTTTGCAGATGTGGATGGAGAACTGTGGGTGGATGGGTCCTGTTTAAAATTACCAGATGGAACCACTTCTGCAGTATATGCAATTACCACATTACATACGGTAGTGGAGACAGCACGCATACCACAGAAATCAGCTCAGGCAGCCGAACTGATAGCATTGATACAAGCTTGCGAGCTTAGCACAGGATTATGTGTGAATGTTTACACCGATAGCCGCTATGCTTTCGGAGTAGCGCAAGATTTTGGCCTGCTCTGGAAGGAAAGGGGCTTTTTGACATCACACGGAACTCAGATTATGTATGGAGAATTAGTACACCAGCTTTTGACTGCATTGACACTCCCTAGAAGAATAGCCATAGTAAAATGTAGTGCGCACAAGAAAGTGACAGACAAAGTGGGACAAGGAAATGCCTTTGTAGATCGAGTGGCACGAGAAACTGTGATGCAGCCCGGTTCCACTTCTATGTATGTTGTCAAGTCACAAGCTGAACGGTGGCATGATGCAAGGGAGAAAGTACTAGAAATGCAAAAGACTGCTACTGAGAAGAAACGAGAGCAATGGTCCAAAGATGGAGAATTGGACGATGAGGGTTGTTGGAGGAATAAGCAGATGGATAGGTGGAAGTTACCCACAGCCTTCGTACAACCTATGGTTCAGATGGCACATGGGCTACCACATGTTGGAGCTGCGGCGATTGTGAAATTGCTTACACAAGTCTGTGAGCATCCAGAGATTGCTAGAACGGCTAAAAGAGTAGTACAGACTTGCATGATTTGCCTTAAGTACAATCCAGGAAAAGGGACACAAACTCCGGCAGGAGGATTTGCAACGCCCACTGCACCTTTTGAAGTATTGCAAATGGATTACATTCATCTGGAACGCTGTAATAATCTGAAGTACGTCCTGGTTGTGGTTTGTGCGTTCAGTAAATGGATTGAAGCATACCCTACTAAGGACAATACTGCAATGACCACTGCTAAGGTGCTTCTGAAGGAATTCTTTCCTCGATTCGATGTTTGTATATTGCTGTGGAGTGATAACGGGCCCCATTTTGTGGCAGACGTTATTAAGTATGTCCTGAAGGGATTTGGCATCGTGCAAAAGTTCCATGCAGTATTCCACCCGCAATCAGCAGGACTGGTGGAGAAGTAGAACGGAACTTTGATATTAAAAATTGCAAAAATACAGGCGTCTACTTCTTTGACTTGGCCAGATGCTTTGCCTTTGGCGTTGTTGTCTATCAGATCGGTACCACACTCTCGTACAGGCTTGACGCCTTATGAGATCGTTTTCGGGCGCCCCATGAACATATGGGGGGTCCCCAAACCGAGTTCAGTGTATGATGTACCTTGTGTTTTAATGAATGATTATTTGGCACAATTAACTGATAGTTTGGTTTCTATTCACAAAGAGGTTCGAGAAGCACTACCTGATCGGTCCACAAGAGAATGTGATAAGCTACCGCCGGGTGATTTTGTCCTCGTGAAGTCCTTTGAGAGGTCGAACAGTCTGGAACTGAGATTGTGTGGCCCTGAGCAAGTTCTTCTAGCCACAAGAACAGCAGTGCGAGTAACGAATCGGAAAAATTGGATCCACTCGATCCATTGCCGGAAGGTGCAACCTGACCTGGTGGAGCCTGCTGTACTAACTGACCATTGAGGCATCCTGACTAGAGAGAAAGGCCGTGCAGTGGGACCTGACGATTCTGAGGATTTCTTCCCAGACCAGACAACGCCTGCATCGAGGAGATACAATCTATGACCAAGAAAGGAATCTGCAATCGTGTGAGAAGTTGTCAGAACGGTCCCTAGGTTTGTGAAACGGAGAGCCGATGAGGCAAGGGGGGGGATCAGCCATGCATTAGAGTAGTGACACCCGTCTTGGCCCGATGGTGAAGAAAACAACGGCTGCCTAGGGGTAAGAGTTCTGACAACACTTTAGAAACAGGAAGATACTGTGACTTTTGTTCAAGATGGACAAGAAGAAAGTTTTTGGTTTTGTAGGGTTTATTTTTGTTATAGCAGTCATCGCTACAGTCATGTGGTTTGTTGAGGAGAAAGCTCCTGCCTGTGAACTGTATGTTGTTTCTACTCCAGTTCCTGATGAGCATTTCTTTTATACACTCCCTTACCAAGAATTAAAGCATCGACAGTCTTATCTGAATAACACTTTTATACAGATGTTGCATCATACCCACGTTGCTACAAATGCCACAGATTGTTGGATATGTGGGATGATGCCAGCGCACCAGAAGAAAGGGGGAACACCGTTTATACCACTTCCCTTTTCACACAATGGCTCCTGTAGAGCATGGTATACTTTTCTTTTTGCTACACGGAAACCTACTGTAGGACGTTTGATTTTCAAACTCAATAAAGAATGCCATCAAGATAAAGACGGCTATCCACAAGCCAACGGAACTATATGGGAGTGGGAAGAATATCGACCGGACAATGCATCAACTCCGTATATCTTCACGAACACCAGAGACACTGTTGGTCAGGAAAAATTTGTAATCTCTGTGGCCCATGCACAAGCTGATTTATGTGTACAAAGTGTAGGCCATATTCCTGTAGGTGTTAGTGATTGCATTGTTGTGTTGAATATTGACGGTTTGAATAACAGTACTTTCCTTGCTTCACATAATTCTTATTTTGTATGTGGGAATAAGGGTTATTATCGATTACCAGCCGGATGGTCTGGAGTATGTTATGTGTCATTTTTATTGCCACCTGTATTTCTGGCACCAGCATCTTATCATAAGGTTTGAAATTGTTGAACAATGTAACTGTGAATAGATTTAAGCGAACTTTATCTGAAGATGATGTGGATCAGACAGACACTAGTCTGCAACAGTATATAGATTTTAATTTAGGATTGTTCTTCTTTGTGGGACCAGCTCTGAACAGCAGAAAGATACAGCAATTAACGTGAGTAGTGGAGGCTGTTACAAATCAAACTGCAGCAGCTCTAGGGAACCTTACTGAAGAGCTACAGATTACTAGGGTTGTTGCATTACAGAATAGAATGGTCCTTGATGTAATGTTAGCAGATAGAGGTGGAGCTTGCAGAATTATCAGAAGTAGTTGTTGTGTCTTTATACCTGATCACACTCCTTCTGTGTACAAAGCTATTAATAAGTTGCACAAAATCGCAGCAGATATACATCAAGAAAATGGGTCTTGGACGTTTTCCGGGTGGTTCTGGACCTTAATTTCTACATTGGGTTGGAAGGTTCTTACCGGACTCTGTATAGTTATTGGCATATTGTTCACCTGTTGTGTGTGCATTCAATGTAGCCCTATGATATGTTCGTTATGCATTTCATTTTGCGTGCCCAATAAACAAGCTTTTGCGGATGCTGCCCATAAGAAAACCATAACTAGAGAGATAGCGGACATGATGAGCATCGATATAAACGATGAGTATTTAGATTATCCAAAGAAACCGAATGTCTTCAGCAAATGCTGAAAGGGTCGTCTGTTGTAAATAAAACAGCGATAAATGTTAAGCATTCGCTGAAGACATATTGTTGTGTCTTCAGTGTAGTTTCTCGTTTCTTTTGTATTTACGGCCAGACTCCATTTTGTTTTCTGGCCTCCATCTTGTAGGCCACATCGTGCCATGTGCTCGCCACGAGGCAAGTCCTACTTCACTGACTGTCACCCATGGAATTTGCCCAGCCACAGGCTATAAATAGTTCCAGCCTATCTAGCGCATGCTCAGTACGTGTAACATCTGTTTCTGCTTAGAGGGGATTGGAATGTGCATTCAGGGGGCTTCATGAACCGTTAACTCCACCCATGTATTGATCATGTTCAAGAAATGTCCTTATATGGTTGTAAATCATACTTTTTGAGCTGTAACCACCCACTTATGAGCCCCTTCTTTGTGTATAAAAAGGGACAGCGTGTCTGAGTTCTTTGTGCTACCTTGTACAATACTGAAGGGTGTTGTGTGGGCTGTAGTACCACCTTTAAAGGTTTATTAAACTTTGTCTTTGTATTTCCAGTTTCCGTGCCAATTTCTTATATAGTCTGAGGTATTTTGCGTACAGAAGAGCGAACCTTTCGCACTTGCGGGCCTGGCTGAGGCCTGAACTCATCAACCGTCTTGTCTGAGTTCAGTTTCAGACGACTGTTCTTCATCCATTCGGCGACGGCCTTCATTCTTTCGTAGAGGTTGGTTTTGGCGGTGGTGGGGGCCTTGGTGAGGGAGAGGATCAGCTGGGTGTCATCGGCGTATGAGATGATGTTGAGGTCATGCGATCGGATGATGGTGGCGAGCGGTGCCATGTAGATGTTGAGCAGGGTCAGGCTGAGGGATGATCCTTGGGGTATGCCGCAGGTGATTTTGGTGGCTTCAGATCGGAATGGAGGGAGGCAGACACTCTGGGTTCTGCCGGTAGAGAAGGAGGTGGTCTAGTCCAGGGCTTTGTCGTAAATCCCTGCGTTTTGGAAGCGTGTGCATAGCTTGTGGTGGCAGACGTGTCAAAGGTGGTCGAAAGGTCCAGAAGGATGAGGGCCACGGTATTGCCGTTGTCCAGCAGGGTCCTGATGTAGTCGGTGGCGGCGATGAGGGCAGTTTCTGTGCTGTGGTTGCTGCGGAATCCAGATTGGGACAAGGCCCGAGCATTGTTTTCCTCAAGGTAGAAGGTCAGTTGCCTGTGACAATCTTCTCAATGACTTTCGCCAGGAACGGGAGCAGGGAGATTGGACGGAAGTTCTTGAGGTCCTTATGGTCCGCCTTGGTTTTCTTGAGTAAGGTGTTGATCTTGGCATGCTTACAACTCTCCGGGAAGTTTGCAGTCTCGAAGGATTTGTTGACGATCTTCTGGAGATTGGGTGCGAAGAGGGAGCTTAATTTGTGAAAGATATGGTGCGGGCAGGGGTCAGATGGTGAGCCAGAGTGGATGGTGTTCATGATTTTGATTGTGTCGTCTTCATTGACGTGGGTCTAGGAGCGCAGGAGGTCGGTGTGGCTGCGGGGCGGTGGGTCTGAGGTGTGGGTGGTTGACAGGCAGGGCCAGATGGGCCGTAGCAGGTACCGGGCGTTTCCCTGGTGGACCGCCAGGTTGGGGGCCGATTTTGGGCCCCTGGGGCGGTTTTTGTTTCCGGGGTCAGCAATATCAGCCCCTATAACAAAATCGGCTGATACCGGCCCTCGCAAACAGCTCGGCTACTCCCGCCTCACCAAAGGGAGGTCCGGCCGAGCAGTCTGCCAGGGCCGGTTTCCGTTCCCAGTCCGGCCCTGTTGTCAGGGGGGCCTGGTTGCTGAAGCTGTCGTGGATGTCTGCGATCTTGTGGTGAAAGAAAATGGCTAGGAAGTTGCAAAGGTCTTGTGACAGCAGGATGTCATTAGAGTTGGAGCTGGGGTTGGAGAGTTCCTTCACGATGTTGAAGAGCTATTTGTTGTTGTGTGCATTGTTGTCGATGTGTTCCTTAAAGGAGGTTCGGATGAGTTGGTGGTGCCTGCGGATGGCGTTCTTGTGGGCTGCGTTGTTGTCCGGTGTCTGTTCGTGATGCCACTTCTTCTCGAGTCTTCGGCAGGTCTGCTTGGAAGCCTGGAGGTCGGCTGTGAACCAGATGGCTATTCTGTTGGTGCGTCTGTTTGAGAGTTTCTTGATTGGGGTGAGTGTTGGTGCAGTCGTCGATCCATTGCCTGAGGTTGGCAATTGAGAGGGTGGCGATTAGCTGGTCGTGGGTGACTTTGTTCCAGCTGCGGAGGGGGGTCCATTGTGGGTGGTGGTGCGTGGCTGGTTTCTCGAAGGTAAAGTGGATGAAGCGGTGGTCGGTCCAGTGGAGTTCGGTGGTGTGACTGAAGGTGATGTGATTTCTGGCAGAAAATATGGTGTCCAGCATGTGTCTGGCGAAGTGGGTGGGAGTTGTGACGAGCTGTGTGAGTCCGAGGTTGTTGAGGTTGTCGAGCAGGGTGGGGGAGTTGCTGTTGTTGGCGTTCTTGAGGTGGAAGTTCAGGTCTCCGAGGAGGATGTAGTCCATGGTTGCAAGGGCATGCGTGCTGACGAAGTCACTGAACTGTGGCCTGGGTCCGAGGGGTCTGTGTATGAGGGTTCCTCTGAGGGTGATGTTGAGATTGGTGTCCTACATAAGTGGGCGGGGCGGCGGCTTGGAGGCTGGTGAAGCAGCAGCTCAGGCAGGAGAATGGTCCATGTGTGCGCTTCGGGCTGGCCAGGAAGCAGGTGGATGATTGGCAGGCATTGAGTTTGTGGAGGGTGCTGGTGTCGTAGCGGTGGTGGGCATTGTGGCGGTCACGGGGCTAGGGGGTCTGGCGCTGGGTGCGGTCCAGGCATGGGAGGGCACAGACAGGCTTGCCTTTGGCGCGCCAGCGGTGCGGCCGCACAGCGGCCGCCATACGAAGGGCAGGTGTGAAAGGCAGCGAGTCTTCTAAGACCCTCAATGCTGTCCGGGGCAGGGTTCCACCTCTAATTCACTTTGGGTTCACTATCAAAATAAAGAGACAAGCGCTGGAAACTGGAAGACAAGAAAAAGGTTTATTTCTCATGAGGATACCACGTCAACTGCATACAACAGGATGTCTGAGGGAGGTGTTCTGCTCATAAGAAATAAACCTTTTTCTTGTCTTCCAGTTTCCAGCGCTTGCCTCTTTATTTTGATAGCGAACCCAAAGTGAATTAGAGGTGGAACCCTGCACCGGGCAGCTTTGAGGGTCTTAGAAGGCTCACTACCTTTCACAAATTGGCGCCCAAACTTGAGGGCCCATCAGCGACGCGTGGGTCCGGTAGAGAGGTCCTAATGATGGAGTGAACGACTAAACGATTGGGGTATACCTACCTGAAAAAAGACCCTCGTCTGGCTGCCGATTGACTGAACTTCACTGGTTCTGAACGGACCTCTCTCGAGTGACCTGCCATCCTGACTGGGACTTTAGAGGAACGCCGCATTGATTGTTGGAGTAAGAGGACAATCAGGCACTGGAAGGGAAAGACGAAGAACGGTCCGGATAAGGTCGTGCAAAAATTACTTAAATTAATTGATTGATTGAATAGTTTGATTGAAATACTAGTATTCATTTTTGATATTGAGTTATTTGAGACATTCCCTGCTTGCAAACAACGAAGAATAGGAATATTCTCTCTCTTTGCAGACAGCGAAGGACAGGTAGTGCAGACTTTTTGTCTAAATTGATTGATTGAGATATTCAATTTGACCGATAAATACGTCATGCCTGTTTTCTCTAGATTGTTGGATTGTAATTGCTTTGGACCGGACCGTTTGTTAGAGGTCAGTCAGCCGGCACCGCCGAAAGGCACCCCTAACAAGGACATGTACATAAAGTATGGATAAGCCACCGTAGCTTATAGCAAACTATGGCATAAATACACTAGTAAGGACCAGGTAAATCAGTGGCCACTGATGGGATCTTTCGATCCCGCTAAAATAGAAACGTTAGAATTAGCTCTCCACAAAAAGAAAACTAGACCAGCCATGTTTGACAGTTTTGGTTTATGGCGAAAAGAGGCATCTCAAAGAAAGAAAAGAGCTGAAGCTAGACAAGGTAAACAAACGCGAAAATCAGTTTACCAAGCCTGTAAAAGGTTAGAAGAAAAACTAAAAGAAAAGGAAATCGATAAAAAGGAACAGGAATCAAAAATATCAGGTCAATGCCCTGTTAGAACGCCCTTGACTCTTTACCCCGAGTTACCGGCAAAACAAAGGGTAGATGATGATTTATTGTTAGGTCCCCCAATCATATACATGCCACCCCGTTACGCCCCTACTCATCTCGTAGTACAACGATAGGACCCCCAGAGTATAGCCATAGATGACACGATCGCCTCAATCTCCGCCGCCTCTGATCCGACCGAGTCACCCACACCAAATGCCTCATCAAAGGATACAGTAGTAGAGGTAGGATCAAAAGAAAAAAGATCGCCCAGGATCCCGTGATTAAGTAAAAATGAGCGAGCAGGCATTGATAAAATAGGTAAATCCCTCATAGATATGAAGGAGACATAAGAGTATGTAACTGACATATGCAACTCCTATGTTGAAAACCACAAACGATACTTTATTGTTCGTCTCTGTTACCACACTCTTTCTGCATATGAAGAGAAATACCAAGATGTAGTGCCGAGTGACTAGTGGCTCTCTATAGGAAGGTAGACACCAGAGATGAAGGCGACAACGATGTTACAGAACTCTTTTCTTCCACACTGGAAGTATTCCGTCACCTCGTGGAACAAGGACGGATAGATAAGGGCAGGACATTTATGATAACAGGACCCCCGGTGGAAAAACCAGATCGCATGATGCTGATAAAAGAAGCTGCCCCTTATTGGGTGCCTCCTAGAGGATAAGGGACTCATGAGGATATGAACCATCAAGACGCTAGAGGAAGGGTGGTCTACAATTGGGTGTATCAGCCATGGGACAGACATTTTGACGTTCCATAAATCTTTACCGGATTTACAAAAGAACCCCACCGCCTTTTACACCGAGCTAGGTACCGCTCTGGGATCAACAATAATGACACTTGCCGACATAGACTTGTTCTTCAGGTTATGTTTGCCAGCAGATGTGTGGAAACAGATTAGGAAGGTAGACCATACCGAACTGCTTGGTCATACCTGGGAACAACTCAACACACTAAATAAACAGCGGAACCCTGGTCAAAAACCGGTTAAAGCAATATTGGACCTCCCTGACAAAATAGTGCAGAAAGTGAAAACGCTGATCCCAGAGAAAAAGATAGACTGGTCCATAGTAACCGCGTGCCGCCAGAAACCACAAGCGGATGTTTCAGAGTATTTTTCCAGATTTGAAATGGTGTTCTCTGATTACAGTGGACAAGACATGTCCACCACAACCGGACACAACTTATTTGTGCAGAACTACGTCAAAGGACTACTGCCAGATGTATCCCAGAAATTATAAGCCAGCAAAAGTAGTTGGGCAGCATCTAAACCGGCGGCCATTTCCCAAATGGCCCAGTACTATGAGCATCAGAGAAACGAAAATGACAGGGCTACAGAAAGGAAAAAGAAGGACTGAAGGAAAGGGTAATGATAGCACAACTCCAGGGGGCGAATACAGGAAGGGAGCAATATGGGGGAGGATACCAGCAGAATACCCCTAGAGTACAGCCACCTAGAAACAATTCATTGACATTATATGTAGGACGCCAGACCTAGGACAGGAACAATGTGCATTTTGTAAAGAATATGGACACTGGAAAACCCAATGCCCGGATTTGTTAGGAGCTGGTAGGGGCAGAGGGGTGAGGGAGGAGGGAAATAGCAAGTGACAGAGAGGAAGAGGATGTGGGACAGGGTACGCAAATGAAGCAAGTGAGGAAAAGTCAGGAAGAGTGATTGCATTTGACCATCCCAAACAGAATCAGTACCAACAGACAGATTATGACAATACGTATGACTTTGCATAGGACAGCCAGGGGCAAGGGAAGGGATCCAGTCGAGGCCCTCATGTTACCGCTGAGGTCCTGGGCACAAAGTCGCCATTTTTAGTAGACACAGGAGCAACATGTAGTGTACTATCCAAACGACTGATTCCAAGGGCACCCTTGTCAGGCTCACATGTGAAATCAATAGGATTTGACCGTACGCCCTCCACCAACCCTTTGTCCCGACCAATCCCTTTTAACCTTGACAACAATAGCGTTAAAATGGCATTCCTCCTCTCTTCTAACACCCCAGACGCCATTATGGGTCTCGACCTTTTGAAACACTTCCATGTGACTATCAGATGCTCACCAGACGGAGTGTGTGTCATCCTGTATGACAACCCCCAGCGCCATAGAGAGAACCCTTTTCAGCACATGTTTCCCATCTCAAAGACTGACGCATCCCTACTGGACACTTTGCCATAACACTTATGGGCTATGGCTGATTCAGTTGTAGGACAAATGATGATTGACCCAGTACACGTAACAATACGACAGGACACTACCCTACCAAAAGTACCGCAGTACAAAATATCGCCAGAGGGTGAGAAGGCACTGACAGAGATCATACACTCTTTGGCAGAGGCAGGGGTGGTAAAGGAAGTAGTGAATAACGTTTGTAACTGTCCCATACTACCGATTGTAAAGAGACAGGGATAGGGAGATTGAAAAGCCTACCGCTTCATCATTGATCTGCGGGAGGTAAACAAAATTGTAGTGCCACAATACCCAGTAGTTTCCGACATCATGACAATTTTGACTTTAATCCTCTCCACTGCCACCACCTTCACTGTAATTGACATCAAAAACGCATTCTTTTCCATACCTATACACAAGGACAGCCGCTATCTATTTGGATTCACCCTAAACTCCAGTTCGTACGGATTTTGCAGAGCACCTCAGGGGTACACTGAGGGTCCAAGCATCTATAGCCAAGCGCTTAAAAGACAGTTAGACGCCATACAATTGCCAGATGGAATGGCACTAATACAATATGTAGACGACATCCTTCTAGCAGCAGACAACATACCAATAGCCATCACAGCCACCATCAAACTACTCCATTTTCTTGCTGAGATTGGTCACAAGGTCTCCCGAAAGAAACTTCAGTTCTGTAAATCACAAGTGACCTATTTGGGTCACCTTTTATCAAAAGAAGGGAGGAAACTCACGCCTGACAGGATCCAGACAATTCTAGACACCCCTGTCCCCAAAGATCAGAAGCAAGTCCGCTCTTTGATAGGTCTCACCTCATTTTGTCCACAGTGGTTACTGAACTTTGGCCTAATTTTCAAACCCCTTCTCTCCCTCCTAGCTAAAGACATTCCCTCACCTCTCCCCTGGACCCCTGAATGCCACTCAGCCTTTAAAGAACTACGCAATGCCCTTTGTTCAGCGCCTGTCCTAGGAACCCCAGATTACTCCAAACCATTCTTCCAGTACAAGCTAGAGAGGGAGGGATGTGCATTGTCTGTCCTAACACAATCAATTGGTCACAAACAACGCCCTTGTGCATATTTCTCTGCCACCCTCGATCCAGTAGCCAGAGCATTGCCAGCGTACCTGCGCGCTGTGGCAGCTGCAGCAGTATCGATACGCCAGAGCGAAGGAATAGTGCTCTGCAATCCAGTCACGGTTTTAGTACCCCATGCAGTTGACACACTACTTAACCAGACCAAAACCCAACACTTGACTAGCGCCCGACTGACAGGATATGAGTTGACCGTGCTAGCACCGCACAGTACCCTAAAGCGATGCACCACCCTCAATCCAGCCACACTGTTACCCCATACCCAAAAATGATCCTAGAGTGACTCCACTACACGACTGTGTGACACAAACCGATGAACAAACAAAGAGTAGAATAGATCTCAGAGACACCACCTTTCTAGAACCAGATGGAGAACTATTGGTGGATGGTTTGTGCTTCAAACTCCCCGACGGCACCACCTCCGCTGCATACACTGCCACCACAGCCTGAACCGTTCTGGAAACAGCCCGTATTCCCCAACGTTCAGCCCAGGCTGCAGAACTCATTGCCCTCACACAAACATGTATCTTAGCGACTGACACGACAGTTAACATATACACCGACAGCCAATATGCCTTCGGGGTGGTTCACCATTTTGGGATCTCTTGGAAAGAAAGAGGTTTCCTGACTTCACACGGTACACTCATCCTGCATGGAGATTTAGTCTCCGCCCTGATGCAAGCAGTCCTCCTCCCCAAGAAGTTGGCAGTGATAAAATGCCAAGCACATAGGAAAGTGACTGATCTCAATGGACAAGGAAATGCACTAGCAGACGTTACTGCCCGAGCCACGGCAGGAGACAGAACTACGACACAAATGTATGTGACCAGGTCACAAGCTGAACAATGGAATGACACTAGGACCACTGTAAGGGACATACAGACTACAGGCACACAAGGAATTGACAGAATGGGAAAAGGTGGGACTAAAAGACGAGGAAGATTGCTGGAGAACTAAGGACGGAAATAAATGGCTGTTACCCAATGCCTACCTCATCCCCATATTGACTATGGCACATTTACTAGCACACACAGGCTCCACCCCCATGATTGAACTAATCACCAGAGTATGGCATAATGTCAAGATAGCAGAATCCGCAAAACGCCTAGTACAACAATGTATAGTCTGCCTAAAACACAACTCAGGGAAGAAGACAGTACTACCACGGGGAGGGTTTGGAGTCCCTGACCTGACCACCCCTTTGAAGTCCTTCAAATGGATTACATCCAACTAGAGAGATGACATGTTCTAAAATATGTCCTGGTGGTTGTGTGCGCTTTTAGCAAATGGGTGGAGGCATATCCCACCCGCGACAATACTGCCTTAGCCGTTGCAAACGTATTGCTGCAAGAATTCTTCCCCCGATACTGCCTTTGCAGAATTTTATGGAGCGACAACGGCCCCAACTTCGTAGCCGACGTGATACAGAACATTCTGAGAGGGTTGGGGGTAAAAGAAAAGTCCCATTCTGTCTTCCACCCCCAATCAGTGGACCTGGTAGAGAGACACAATGCAACATTGAAACTAAAACTAGCCAAAATAGTTGCCACGACCGGGTTGAAATGGCCTGATGCCCTTCCAGTGGCATTGCTATCAGTTCGCTGCACCCCAACCAAACACAGACTGACCCCATATGAGGTGGTCTTTGGCAGGCCTATGAGCATTTGGGCGGCACCAAGACCCATATCCATTAACGATGTCCCGAACATATTAATGTCAGATTATTTGCATAAATTGACAAACGAGCTAACAATTATCCACCAACAGGTGCAGCAAGTCTTGCCTGACGTATCAAGGGGCCCGGGACATGAAATAAAGCCAGGCGACCATGTATTGATTCGCAACTTCCAAAGAACGAAGAATCTGGAGCCTAGGTGGACGGGCCCCTGGCCAGTCCTGATCACCACCCGAACTGCCCTCCGAGTGGAAGGAAAACTAAACTGGCTGCACGCTCTTCATTACAAGCGAGTCCCTCCAACCCTGGCAACCTGTGAAGGGGTGGAGGTGCAAGAGAAAGTACTCACGAAGAACCGACCAGCTCTGAGTTGCCACCTACAAGAAGACACCCTCGAACTATCAGAATTTCACGACCCCACTGAGCCATCCAAGAAAAGGTACAACCTAAGATTAACAAAAGGAGGGAGCTTCAACAACCAGGCCACTAACTGAGTCAAGGTCTCAGATCGGTAGCACAGTCAAACAACACTACCAGGAAAGCGCCAGACAAAGTCTGTGGTCCTAACAGTTGTTGAGCTCCTCGAAGATGATGGAAGAAATTGAAGACCTGCTAAGCCAACGTAAGGACACCAAGACTGCTAACCTGCACAACACAAAGACAATTGCACTTTTAGCCATATTTCTCACCTGTCTCCTGCTAATGGTCGCACTCTGGATAACTGAAGAGAATGCACCTGCATACAGAACATTGTCACCCACCATGCAACCAATCACCAAGAAAGAACACTACCTGTTATCACTACCGCCACATCTCAGAGAATGACTCAAAGAATTCTGTAATAATTCTTTCATGCAGATGTTGCACCAGCACAATCTTGCCACCAATGCTACCAACTGTTGGGTCTGTGGGCTGTTACCACATGCCACTGAACATTCCATCCCTTTCATCCCTTTGCCCTTTTATATTTACAGATCTTGATTTGCCTGGATGATGCTCCTACAAGAAAGTTACAAAGACAAGGCCACTTCCGATGAAACAATCGCCCAGTTCTACAGCGAGTTCTGGCAAAACAAAACAGGAAGAACAGCCACTCCCGTCTGCCCTCACTCCTCCAATGTGACATTCCCGATGAATGTCCCCTCCAAAGAACGAGTGGAAATGCAACTGTTCAATAATCCCAACAGAGCCACATTTTCTTACCTGAAGAAAAGAACTGCTGCAACACTGAATGAATGAATGAAAGAAAATTGCACTTATATAGCGCTATCTACCCGGAGGCCTCGTAGCGCTTGTGACTGAGAGCTTAGTTAACGCAGGCTCGGGCAGATCAGCAGAGTTTAGCATACAAGTGAGTTTTCAGAGCTTTCCTAAAGGCGAGATGATTAGTGGTTTCTCGCAGGGGTAAAGGAAGAGTATTCCAAAGTTTAGCCGCAGTGTGTGAAAAAGAGCGGCCTCCCCAGCGGGCTTTCTTGATTCTGGTCAAGGTAGCCAATTGGAGGGTACCGGATCGGAGGGCGCGGGGTGGAACATAGGGAGTAACCAGGGGCTGTAAGATTGCAGGGCCTTGGCGATAGAAGGCTTTGTGTAGGATACACATGGCCTTGAATTGAACTCTGGCCGCTATGGGGAGCCAGTGAAGTTCCCTTAGGGCATTCCTTGCTGACTGCCAGCGAGGGAGATTGTAGAGCAGCCGGGCCGCACTGTTTTGGGCGACTTGGAGCTTCTGGGTGACAAAGGATGGGGCTCCCATATAGAGGGCATTCCCATAGTCCAGGCGAGATAGTACGAGGGCCTGGACCAGGATCCTCCTCGCTTGAAATGGAAGCAGAGGGAGCACCTTCCGCAGCATCCTCATCAATCCAAAACAGGTAGCGGCTGTTTTTATGGCCTGGGCTGAGAAGTTCAAGGCGGAGTCAAGCCAGATCCCCAAGCTTTTTATTTGGGGCTTGGGGGCAGGAGGTGGGCCCAAACATGGTGGCCAGATGGATGCAAAGACAGAGGGCGAAGGATTACCCAATAGCATGACATCTGTCTTCTCCCCATTTAGCTTTAAACAGGAAGATTGCATCCATCTGGCAACAGCCTCTAGACAGGGGCCTAAGGTGTTGGACGATCCCTCCGAGTGGTCTAACGAGACCACCAGTTGGGTATCGTCTGCGTAGGTGACAATACGCACACCGAAGGGTTGGACTATCCTGTCTAGGGGTTCCATGTAGGTGTTAAACAGGGTGGGGCTCAGGGATGAGCCCTGAGGAACCCCACACCTGAGTGGGTGTTTAGGCGACACCACCTGTGGCCCTATCTGTGGGGAACGTCTCTGGCCTTGTATGCATTAAAGCCCATGGGACTAAGAATGTGGGTCACAGCACCTGTTGCATTGTAAGGACTTTGAACACTGCCAAACCTCCAACGTTTGTTGCATCACCCAATATGTACTTTGTTTGTGGAACCAAAGCATACACCTGGCTCCCAAGAAACTGGGGGGCACGTGCTACATTGCCTTTGTTTTGCCACCAACCTACACAGCCCATGCAGAGCATCATCTAGAAAAGCGTTCTAAAGACACTGATCAAGCAGACTCTGCCGCATCACAGTACCTCGATGCAACAAAAGGGCTCGTCCCGCTATGGGGTCCAATGGCAAACAGCTGAGCCATCAGACATCTGTCCCAAGCGGTAGAGACTGCCCTGAACGTCACTGCTGGCATCCTCACCAACAACACTGCTGAGCTCCAAGCGGTCCGTCTGGTTACCCTGCAAAATCGCATGGTCCTGGACGTGGTACTAGCGGACCGCATCATCAGTGCCAGCTGCTGTGTATACATTCCTGATAATTCACCTTCTGTCTATGAAGCAATTGAACATCTCCATAGACTGTCTTCAGAAATTCATCAAGGATCAGAGACTTAGACAATTGGAAGTTGGCTTTGGGGCATCTTGAAGGAGTGGGGTTGGAAAATATCAATGATTCTCTTGGTCACAGTATTGACAATATGTGGTTGTTGTTTGGGTATACACTGTATACCACCTTTGTGTTCGCTTTGCATAACTACCTTGCACCCTAAGACTATGGACACTCAGCTAACAAATATGAGAGTAATGTATGATCAAGAGATACAGGACATTATGGAGATCGAAATAGACTGACAAGCTGGCTAGTTATGTACAAGGAGTCACTGTTAAAAGCAAAACGACAATCGTGAACATTGTCTGCGCCATCTTGTCCGGTGGAAATTACTATGTGCACATAAGTTGCAGTCATTTTAATCTATCACAACCATTTTGTACTCTGTTGGTCACCTTTGTTTTACCCTGCCCTTACTAGCATCCCTCTGACCCTCTGACCGACCCGATATGTGTGCTGGGGGCTATAAACTCTATTGCCACAACACACCTCAGCACCACTTGCTGCCATAAACTTGTTTTTCCTCTCATCTCTGTTTACTGGTGTTAGAACCGGCTGTCTCTAGTTGGCAGAGGTATACACTTCTGACAAATAGGGACACACCTTTTCTAGTCAGGGCAAGGGGATCACACCCTTTGATAACCCCTGCTCACCCCCTTGGTAGCTTGGCAGAGCAGACAGGCTTATCTCAGAGGCTGTGTGTTAAGCATTTATGACCACATATAGTAATAAAGTGAATACACTACAAATGGACACCACACAGTAGTATTATAAAAATAAGGATTTTCTATAAGGCTTAGCACAAGACCAAATAACGACAAAAATATACACAATCTTAATAAATACTCTTGAAAGGAAAAATTATAGTTCAAAGGTAGTTTCTTCTTTGCCCAAAGTCTTTTCGTATCAAAGCAACTCTTCTTCCTGGCAACACAGTTCTTAGCAACAATGTAACCCACACGGGAGTTACACGACGTCGAGGCAAAGTTAATCCAAAGGTTTGGCGTCGACCGCGAGGACCGCTACGTCGAGCCTGGAGTCACACGGACCCCCAACAACACAGTACCTTAGGAAAAGGAAGCACACGATGATCAGCGGCGTCGAGCAATCCGGCGTCGCATCTTCGGTGTCGATCAGGCCTCAGCAGGCGTCGTTGTCGATGATGCAGTTGCACAGTGTGAGCAGCGCTCACGGCGTTGAGAGGGCACGAGGTCGATGCGATCAGCAGCGGTGCAGACACGAGGTCCCTTGGAGCTGGAGCCGAACTCACTACTCACTGGCGTTGCTGCTGGTGTCGATCAGGCCCAGCGGCCGGCGTCGAGGAAGCGGGACACTTGAGCCGTCACTCACGGTGTCGAGCTGGATTGGGCGACGTCCGTCGGCGTCGAGATTGCTGGTGTCTTTCAGAGGCGCTGGATTCACAGGTTCCAGCAAATAGCACTTTAAGCAGATGAAGTCCTTTAGCCCTGTGACTTCAGCAGGAGACTGGCACTCTTCCAGTCCTCGGAGATTTTCTTAGCAAGCGTGAGAGTACACACACAGTTCCTCTCTCCTGGTTCCTTGGCAAAAATAAAGAAGCACTGCAGGATTCCCCCCAGCAAACAGCACACTGGCAGAAGGGGTAGACAAGTCCTTGGATCAGCAGGCTTCTTGTCCTTGGTTTCAGGGTTCCTTGTCAGAAGTGATCTAAATTCTTGGTTCAGGGGTCCTTCTCTTATACCCCTTTTTGGCTTGGATCCCTTTGTCCATGCAGGGGAATTTCCCAACATCCTGGGTCTGTTGTGGGTGGAGCCAGGCAGAAGCACCTGGCCTATTCACTGAGCAGGGCTGGGTCCTCAGACGCCCAGCAGGAGGTGGAGCCAGCATTGTCACTGGCAGGAGCAGAGCTATCGGCCTCCTGGCAGGAGGTGGGGCTAGGATCGTCCATGGCAGGCACAGAGCCATCAGTCGCTTGGCAGGAGGTAGAGCCTGCATTGTATCAGGCAGGGCAGGCTATCAGCAACTACTCTCCCCCTACTCTCAACGCAAATGTCCCACTCATCCCACACTGACTCACTCAGACCTCTGGAGCCACCCAGCTCCTGTCACACACACGCAAAACCAGCAGAAACCAGAAATGGTTAAACAAGAAAATAGACACTTTCTAAAAGTGCTATTTTCAAACCCAGAGTCCAAAAACCATCCATACCAACGGATGCGTAATTAAACCCCGAGTTCAGGGATACCAAACTCGACATTGCACCATGCTCCCTGAGCCAGCTAGGATCATAGCATTAATAATCCCGGCGGCCCATTCTAACTAACGGAGAGCAGGTTACCTCGCAATAGTGAACAACGAAGATGGCTGTAATTCACTACTAGGACATGCCAACTTGGTCAGGCGTGTCCTACCTTATACTTACAACGCACCCTGCCCGTGGGCCTACCATAGGGGTGACTAACATGAAGTTAAGGGAAGGTTTGAGGGACTGGCAAATAGGTGCACTTGCGCAGTCCGCGTGACAGTACCAGACTGCACGTAGGTCTCGCAATGACCGACCCGTAGACATTCTTTTACGAGGCCGCTCTGGTGGGTGGCACAACACCTGCTGCAAGCCCACGAGCGGCATTTGTATTTACAAGCCCCGGCACTCCTGGTGCACTAGACTAGGGACTGACAGTAAACCAAATAAGCCAAACATGGAATTCAATCGATACATCAATTTAACATCGGGAGCACTTGCACTGTGGCACTGATCAGCAGTGGCACAGCGCCCAAAGCATTATACCAGCAAAACATCGCAAAACAGTGGAGGCAAACAAAAAAAATGGAGGAGAGACTCAAGCCAATGATGTCAGGTCTAACACGTGTCCCCTCCAGCTGAAAAGTGGGGAGAACTACCCTTGACCTAGGGATTCCTCATAACTAAGGCGGAAAAATCTGGACAGACCATCAGCATTGGCGTGATCTGTACCAGGGCGGTGTTCCACCGTAAAGTCCATCCCCTGTAGGGAAATGGACCACCTCAACAGTTTCGGATTCTCACCCCTCATTTCCATCAACCATCTGAGGGGCCTGTGGTCTGTCTGAACCCGGAAGTGAGTCCCAAACAGGTAGGGTCTTAGCTTCTTCAGCGCCCAGACCACAGCAAATGCTTCTCGCTCTATTGCACTCCACCTCGTTTCCCTGGGAAGTAACCTCCGACTGATGAAGGCTACAGGCAAGTCTCGGCCCTCTTCATTCACCTGAGCTAGAACAGCCCCCACGCCATGCTCTGAAGCGTCCGTCTGGACAATAAATTCTTTCAAAAAGTCGGGTGCCTGGAGTATAGGTGCTGTGCACATTGCAGTTTTCAGGGTATCGAAGGCCGTTTGACAGGCATCAGTCCAGATCACATTTCGTGGCTGCTTCCTGGAAGTCAGCGAAGTCAAGGGGTGCACAATGTTACCGTAGTCCTTGACAAACCTCCTGTAATAACCCGTGAGTCCTAAGAAGGCTCTCACCTGAGTTTGGGTTTTGGGCGGTGCCCAAGCCAGGATGGTATCAATCTTGGGTTGTAGGGGGGCAACCTTGCCGCTCCCTACTTGGTGCCCCAAGTACACCACAGAACCCTGCCCAATCTGATACTTACTGGCTTTGATTGTGAGGCCTGCTCTGCGCAGGGCCAACAACACTTCCTGGAGGTGGTGCAAGTGTTCCTTCTAGCTGGCGCTGAACACTGCAATATCGTCCAGGTAGGCGGCACTGAATTCCTCCAGTCCAGCCAAGACCTGGTTGACCAACCTCTGAAAGGTGGCAGGAGCATTCTTCATTCCAAAGGGCATCACCCGGAACTGGTAGAGCCCATCTGGTGTGGAGAATGCTGACCTCTCCTTTGCCCCATCAGTCAAGGCGATCTGCCAGTACCCAGACGTTAGATCAAACGTACTAAGGTACCGGGCAGCCCCCAACCGATCTATGAGCTCATCAGCTCTGGGGATGGGGTGCGTGTCAGTCTTCGTGACTGAATTGAGTCCTCGGTAATCCACACAGAACCGAAGTTCTGGTGAAGCACCAGGCGTGGCAGCCTTTCGGGACCAAGACCATTGGGCTGGCCTAAGGACTGCTAGAGGACTCAACCACCCCTAACGCAAACATTTTGGAGACCTCCTCCTTAATGTATGCTCGGACCTTGTCAGTCACCCTGTAAGCCTTGTGCTTCACAGGAGGGCTGTCTCCGGTGTCAACATCATGGACACACCAATGAGTGACACCCGGAACCAAGGAAAACAGATCCGGGAATTGTCCCAACAGTTGGCGACAATCCTGTTTCTGCTCAAGGGTAAGTGTGTCAGAGAGGACAACACCATGCACTGACCCATCTTTCTCTTTAGCACACAGGAGGTCAGGAAGAGGCTCACTCTCCTCCTCCATTCCAGCATCTGTAGCTAGGAGCATGCCCACTTCGGACCTTTCTAAGTGGGGCTTCAAACGGTTGACATGCAGGACCCGCAAGGGGTTCCTGGGAGATTTCAAGTCCACCAGGTAGGTGACATCGCTCTTCTTCTCCACAACCTTAAACGGTCCAGTCCACCTGTCCTTGAGCGCACAAGGTTCCACAGGGGACATGACCCACACTTCTTGACCAGGCTGATGCTCTACCAGAGTGGCATTCCGGTCGTACCAACGCTTCATCTCCTCCTGGCTGGCCTCCAGATTTGCCTGAGCAAGATCTCTGAAGCGCCGAGTCTGGTTCCTAAAGGCCAGCATGTAACTGTACACATCCTGGGGAGGTTTCCTGGGAGATTGCTCCCAGCCTTCTTTGACCAGACTCAAAGGTCCTCTTACCGGGTGACCATACAAAAGCTCAAAGGGGCTGAACCCTAGAGACTTCTGCGGCACCTCACGGTAAGCAAACAACAGGCATGGCAAGAGGACGTCCCATTTCCACCTCATTGGTTCTTCAAGACCCATGATCATGCCTTTAAGGGTCCGGTTGAATCTCTCAACCAGCCCATTTCATTGAGGGTGGTAAGGAGTGGTGAACTTGTAGGTTACCCCACACTCCTTCCACAGAGACTTCATGTAATTGGAAATGAAGTTGGTGCCCCGGTCTGACACCACCTCTACAGGGAACCCCATCCGGGAGAAAACACACATCAGTGCCCGTCCCACCACGGGGGCCGTCACTGTTCGGAGAGGGATGGCTTCCGGGTACCGTGTGGCATGGTCCACCAAGACCAGGATGAACCTGTTGCCCAGGGCTGTCTTGGGGTCCAGGGGCCCAACAATGTCAATCCCCACCCGGTCAAAGGGGGTACTGACCACCGGAAAAGGTTGGAGGGGAGCCTTCTGCTTCCGTCCGCTTTTCCCACTTGCCTGGCAAGTGTGACAAGTCTTGCAATGGATGTCTACATCCCTTCGCATCTGAGGCCAATAAAATGGGTGACAAGCCTGTCATAGGTCTTGTCCTGCCCCAGATGTCCAGCTAACGGAACGTCATGAGCCAAACCCAGTAGGAAGGCTCTAAAGCGCTGGGGTACCACCAGCACACGGGCTGACCCAGGCTCAGCAGCCTTAGGCTCGCTATACAGGAGGTCGTTCTCCCAGTAAACAAACTGTGACCCTGACTGATCACCTGAGGTTTGGGCTGAGGCTTGCTGCCTCATACCCACAAGAGACAGGCACACTTTCTGTTCGGCACAGAATTCCTCCCTGGAGGGACCACTGTCCTGCTGCCAATGGGTCAGCTCGGGCAGGTCTCCCAGTTCAGCAATTTGTTCCCCTGTGGGATCCAGGGCATCCCCCTCAGGGTCTACCTCCTCCTGGACCACGGGAACTACGGGGGCCGGTTTCCCGCGCCTCCTGCCTCTTCTCTTCACAGCTGGGTCCTGGGCCAAACTTTCAGGCTGCGGGACCCCATCAACACCCTTACTTGCTGTCATCGATCGAGTGGTTGCACACACCCACTCTGGCACACCCAACATTCTCAAATGTGTCTCCCTCTCCACCTTAGCCCAAGGGGAGTCTTCTAAATCATTGCCCAGGAGACAATCAACAGGCATGGTGGGCCTCACAGCAACTTGAAGAGTACCTGAAACTCCCCCCCATTCAAAGGAAACTTGAGCTACCTCACACTCTTTCTGGGTGTTGTCAGCAGCTATCACGGGGTAGAATGCGTGGGGAACTACCAGCTCTCTGGACACCAAGTGACACTTGACAGCTGTCACACTCGCTCCGGTGTCTCTGAGAGCTTCCACTCTATGGCCATTAATGGTTACCCACTGCCTATATTTACTAATGTTACTAGGCAGAGGGGGTGTAGGGACCATTTGCATGTCTCCTAGCGAGACCAGGGACATTTCTGCGGGACCCCTCCCACCAGGGACAACCATCTCCTCCCCTCCCAGGGCTACACTCACCAACTGACGGGGGGGTGCACGCGGCGGTGCATTTGAATTCTTCATGGGACACTGGGGGTCATAATACCGGTGTCCCACCTGCCCACAAACGTAGCAGGTTAGCGGGCCCCTATGAACAGGTTTACCCATCGGGCCCCTGGCTTCTTCTCAGGAGGAAGCTGGGAACCTTTCCCTTGGTTCCCTTGGGGATTACTTTGGGGCCTTTCTGGGACTCCTTCTGTTTACCCTTGTCCCCCCCACTCTTCTGCTGGGGACCCTGCCCATCTTTGGCTGAGTCTCCCACTGGACCCTTGTGAACCCTGGTACTGACCCAGCGGTCCGCCTCCTCAGCAAGTTTTCTAGGGTTAGATATCTTGCTATCAATAAGGTGCTGGCGCAGCCCTGGAAAACAGTTATTAGACAAATGCTCCCAAGCAAACAAATCATAAAGAGCTTCATAACTTTCCACTTTGCTGCCCTTTACCCAACCATCCATGGCTCTGCCTAAATAAGACACATATTCAACCCACGTCGTACCAGGCAACTTCTTACATTCTCTAAAAGCTTGTCTGTACTTCTCGGGGGTTAGGCCATACCGCAACATTACAGCATCTTTCATATGAGCATACAACATCCTATCCTCAACAGGCATGTCTAACAGGGTATCTCTTCCCTCATTCACAAAGCGACCCCACAACCCCGCTCCCCAATCCTTCTCAGGGACCCGGTGGGCCAACAATGCTAACTCATACGCTTTAAACTATTGACCAATATCTTCATTCCTATGATAATCTTTTATCACATCTTTCGGGAAATAAAACCTACTTTCTGCAGTCCCAGATGGGATGCTGCCACCAGAGGGATTCAATTCTAACTTCTTAGCTTGGATGTCCAACTCCCTCAACTTGGTATCACGCTCCAAAGCTAACTTCTCTCGTTCAAAATCCAACCTTTTGGTCTCAAATCAGGTTCTCTCCTACCTCTTGCATTTTCTAACTCCAACTGCCCATTTATCTTTAGCCTTGCCATTTCCATGTTGTATGCACGCTCCTTCACCCTTTCTTCTATTTCTTCGGGGGAAAGACCTTTGGAGGAAACACTGTTTCCGGGAGAGGGCACCGGCCCATTCACTGGCGCCTCCTCATCCCCTTCCACTGGCGGTTCCACCACCGGATCAGTGGGATCTCTGGCCTCCAACCAGGCCTGCAATGCTTTGAGATATTCCTCTTTTCTTGAGATGCCTTTGGTAGGCACTTTCAACTGCTTGCCAAAGGATTTCAGCTACTTCAAGCCGTAGTCGTTTATCTTCGCTCTGTCGAATTCCTCCACAACAACAACAGGGGTAGTGACTCCGGTGTCACTCATGGTCAAAACTGGCAGTGTTCAAAAAATCAAGTTTCAGAAAAGCGGAGAACCAAAAATAGGATCCTTCCAAATTAGATTGTGGCTGCGCTATGGTCTGCTTTCACTATGTAGCGCACACTAATTACTGCACATGGGTCATAAATGCAAGGTTCAAATCCTCACCGCTGCGTCCAATGTTAGAACCGGCTGTCTCTAGTTGGCAGAGGTATACACTTCTGACAAATAGGGACACACCTTTTCTAGTCAGGGCAAGGGGATCACACCCTTTGATAACCCCTGCTCACCCCCTTGGTAGCTTGGCAGAGCAGACAGGCTTATCTCAGAGGCTGTGTGTTAAGCATTTATGACCACATACAGTAATAAAGTGAATATACTACAAATGGACACGACACAGTAGTATTATAAAAATAAGGATTTTTATATAAGGCTTAGCACAAGACCAAATAACGACAAAAATATACACAATCTTAATAAACACTCTTGGAAGGAAAAATTATAGTTCAAAGGTAGTTTCTTCTTTGCACAAAGTCTTTTCGTATCAAAGCAACTCTCCTTCCTGGCAACACAGTTCTTAGCAACAATGTAACCCACACGGGAGTTACACGACGTCGAGGCAAAGTTAATCCAAAGGTTCGGCGTCGACCGCGAGGAGCGCTACGTCGAGCCCGGAGTCACACGGACCCCCAACCACACAGTACTTTAGGAAAAGGAAGCACACGATGATCAGCGGCGTCGAGCAATCCGGCGTCGCGTCTTCGGTGTCGATCAGGCCTCAGCAGGCGTCGTTGTCGATGATGCAGTTGCACAGTGTGAGCAGCGCTCACGGCGTCAAGAGGGCACGAGGTCGATGCGATCAGCAGCGGTGCAGACACGAGGTCTCTTGGAGCTGGAGCCAAACTCACTACTCACTGGCGTTGCTGCTGGCGTCGATCAGGCCCGGCGTCCGGCGTCGAGGAAGCGGGACACTTGAGCCGTCACTCACGGTGTCGAGCTGGATTGGGCGACGTCCGTCGGCGTCGAGATTGCTGGTGTCTTTCAGAGGCACTGGATTCACAGGTTCGAGCAAATAGCACTTTAAGCAGATGAAGTCCTTTAGCCCTGTGACTTCAGCAGGAGACTGGCACTCTTCCAGTCCTTGGAGATTTTCTTAGCAAGCGTGAGAGTACACACACAGTTCCTCTCTCCTGGTTCCTTGGCAAAAATAAAGAAGCACTGCAGGATTCCCCCCAGCAAACAGCACACTGGCAGAAGGGGTAGGCAAGTCCTTGGATCAGCAGGCTTCTTGTCCTTGGTTTCAGGGTTCCTTGTCAGAAGTGATCTAAATTCTTGGTTCAGGGGTCCTTCTCTTATACCCCTTTTTGGCTTTGATCCCTTTGTCCATGCAGGGGAATTTCCCAACATCCTGGGTCTGTTGTGGGTGGAGCCAGGCAGAAGCACCTGGCCTATTCACTGAGCAGGGCTGGGTCCTCAGACGCCCAGCAGAAGGTGGAGCCAGCATTGTCACTCGCAGGAGCAGAGCTATCGGCCTCCTGGCAGGAGGTGGGCCTAGGATCGTCCATGGCAGGCACAGAGCCATCAGTCGCTTGGCAGGAGGTGGAGCCAGCATTGTATCAGGCAGGGCAGGCTATCAGCAACTACTCTCCCCCTACTCTCAACGCAAATGTCCCACTCATCCCACACTGACTCACTCAGACCTCCGGAGCCACCCAGCTCCTGTAACACACACGCAAAACCAGCAGAAACCAGAAATGGTTAGACAAGAAAATAGACACTTTCTAAAAGTGCTTTTTTCAAACCCAGAGTCCAAAAACCATCCATACCAACGGATGCGTAATTAAACCCCGAGTTCAGGGATACCAAACTCGACATTGTACCATGCTCCCCGAGCCAGCTAGGATCATAGCATTAATAATCCCGGCGGCCCATTCTAACTAACGGAGAGCAGGTTACCTCGCAATAGTGAAGAACGAAGATGGCTGTAATTCACTACTAGGACATGCCAACTTGGTCAGGCGTGTCCCACCTTATACTTACAACGCACCCTGCCCGTGGGCCTACCATAGGGGTGACTAACATGAAGTTAAGGGAAGGTTTGAGGGACTGGCAAGTAGGTGCACTTGCGCAGTCCGCGTAACAGTACCAGACTGCACGTAGGTCTCGCAATGACCGACCGGTAGACATTCTTTTACAAGGCCGCTCTGGTGGGTGGCACAACACGTGCTGCAAGCCCACGAGCGGCATTTGTATTTACAAGCCCCGGCACTCCTGGTGCACTAGACTAGGGACTGACAGTAAACCAAATAAGCCAAACATGGAATTCAATCGATACATCAATTTAACATCGGGAGCACTTGCACTGTGGCACTGATCAACAGTGGCACGGCGCCCAAAGCATTATACCAGCAAAACATCGCAAAACAGTGGAGGCAAACAGAAAAAATGGAGGAGAGACTCAAGCCAATGATGTCAGGTCTAACAATTGGTAAATCTTTGGTCACTCTACCCCTCACTGCACCGAGTTACACAAACAGGTTCCAAGCACCAAAAAGACTGTTGCAACATGATTTATTGCACTGCAAACAGCAAGACTTGTTTTTTCCAACAATACGACCTGTTTTTATCAACAGAACGGACTCTTAGATCTGGCCGGTCTCACATGTTTTAGACCCTGAAGCAAGGTCCAGCTGCAAGATAAGATTGTCTGTTTGACCGGGGTGGTAGGAGAATTACTGTTGGGCTTGTGTGACAACCAGCCGGGGCGGGGACTCCAAGCTTGTGTAACCTGTATAAAAGGAAGAGCCAAAGAAGTTATCAGCAGAACACCTCCCTCAGACATCCCGGTGTCAGCAGTTGACGTGGTCTCCTCATGAGAAATAAACCTTTTTCTTGTCTTCCAGTTTCCAGCGCTTGCCTCTTTATTTTGATAGCGAACCCAAAGTGAATTAGAGGTGGAACCCTGCAGCATTCAGGGTCTTGAAAGACTCGCTGCCTTTCATAGAGGTGGGAGGGAGGAGCAGCTGGAGCTGGAACGAATGGGCGAGCGAGGGGGGCGGGCCGCAGGGGATACCGTGGCAGGAAGGGGAAGGCAAAGTCTGGAACACTGGAAGGGTTACAGAGAGAAAAACGGGCAGAAAAGAGAAGAATACAAGAAAATAGAATAAAACAGCAGATAAGTAAAAACAGGCAGAAAAGGAACAGAGGGAGCAGACAGATACTTACGGCTCACCACTGCACCACCAGGGATGAGGCAAAGGTGGGAGCCTCTGGGTGGAGGAGGGCGACAAACTCGCGACAGGAGCGAGATCAGGGAGCAGGGACACGGGCACAGTTAGGTGGAGCTGTGCAGAGTGGTGAACGACCTGCCTGGAGCAGGGCCAGGGGTCGCTCTCTTCACCGCGCAGCAGGCGCCACACGAAGGGGAGGTGGGAGGGAGGCACAGCTGGGAGGCGGGAACGAATGTGCAAGCAAGGGGGGAGGAGCTGCAGGGGACGCAGTGGTGGGAGTGTGAAGGACTGGGTTCTTTAAGACCCAGCGGTGCCAGGGCACAACACCTGAAACCTTCGTGGGTAACCTGCTCCGGCGTACGAATGACAGAGACACGGGACACTTCCTTCGGCGTCAAAGATTCAAGGTTTATTTGCTGCAGGGAACACAGATATCACGACAAGTACAACTCGTGCAACTTGGGGAGACTGCTTCAAATTGGTTCTGTGGATTGCTCCTTTTATACAGTTTTTACCCATAGGACAACATGGTACACAAAGGTTTACAACCCGGTTCCCACCATTATCCCCCAGAGGGGTCGCTTTGGTCACTTTGATACACATAAGGTCCGGAACATAAGTGCGGAAACATTTGGCGGTTCCCAACTGTAAAAACCCATCTTCCCAACATTAGTGCATTCCAATCGGCAGTAAAACAGATCGAAATAGGAACAAGGACAGGTGCAGAGGAAGACGGAGACAGTGGGGAGATCGGAAAGGGTGTAAAAGGGGAGGTATCGGGAAACACGAGATACAGGCATCAAAGGGACATGCCTAATGAGATGCACGGCTGAGACAATAAACCGGCACGGCGAGATGAGCCTCGAGCGGGGCCATCTGCCTTACAGTATCATCCCCCTTGTCATAAAGACACTTACAAAGGACATGTGTCTTCCGCAAATATCTTGGGAGTCCCAGGGTCGTGAAGCGGACAGCGTCCGTTCGCTGGCTACTTGAGGGCAAGAGACAAAATGGATGCCGTATCTAAGATGGAACCCGTGGGTACAGATGAAAAACCCACATAACAAACGAACGGTTTAAGTTAGCACAGCGAAACTGTGCACGCTTACTAAACTCGTCATTTGCGGTTCATAGATACCAGACTCGACCATATTCGTGCGAGTCGAAAACACCACTTACAATTGTCACGGAACCTCAGACGCTCCTTTTGCCCTCATGTAGGCAAGCACTAGTCGGAATCATATTCGATATTCATCAGACCATCGAGATGTTGCTGTAGCATAGCTCTGTCCAACCGAGTCCCCTCGGTAACAGGTGGCTGTCTCATACACGTTGTAGCACAGAGGCCACATAAGGCAGGACCGCACTGCACACAAAGGCAACACGTGAACAGGAACACCACAACAACTCCGATGATCATCAGAATCTTCCAACCCCAAGTCGACATTAGGCCCCAAAACCATCCAAGTAGCGTCCAATCCCCTACATCCACGTGTATGGATTCGGAGATCTTATGCAACTTCGAGATGGCTTGATAGACAGTCGGAGCGTTATCAGGAATGAAAATGCAGCAGCTCGAATGGATCACCTTACATACCCCACCTCGATCTGCTAAAATGACATCTAAAACCATACGGTTTTGTAACGTCATAAGCCTATCCGCCTGAAGTTCAGTGGTGATATTACCAAGGGCACTGGCAGTAATATTAGCAGTCGATTCTACCACTCGAGTCAACTGTCTCAGGTTCCTACTATTAACCATAGGTCCCCAAAACGAGAGGAAACCCTTGAAAAAGTCTCCTGCCTCTTGACCGGCAGTATCCTCTTCGCTAATTACGCCTCTCACAACTCTAGTCTTATGATAATCGGCATCTACAGTGAACGTCGGAGGCAACAGATTTGCAATGAAGCATGAGCCCATGAAGTCAGCGGGCAACCATGCGTATGCACGATCATGGCAGATAAAGTATGTACCCTTGGCAGCCAGAAACACAGGGGACGAGAACATCGGCAGAATGTAATTTTCAGTGCAAGCACTCGCTCCAAGTCGGGCTTGCGATCTTCGACCACGACCCATGAGACAAAAATTACCAATGTGGGGTACGACCCATATCGGAGGCGAGCTTTTAAGCTGCTTGTCACTGGTGAACACACTATATTCGCCTCTACTTAGGACCCTATAGGCTTGTACCTCTTCTTCGGGAATAAGTGAGGGATCATAGATATCGTAATCTAGGTCCTCTATTGCTATCGACAAAGGTTTTTGATACGAGGTAGGACCAGAGTAGGGGGAACAAGGTTCTCGAATGGGGTGGAAACCCAGTGCGCTTCGAAACATTGTCTGAAATGCTCGAGCAGACCCTTGGGAACTATACGGTAACACCAGATATGGAATTCCCTTATCCGTAGTATGTGGCATCAACCCACACACCCAACAATTAGTAGTGTTAACCACTAACTGATGTTGATGAAGGAGCTGAATAAAGGAATTATTGCGGAATTCTGCACGTCTAGCCTGTTCGTGTTCAGGTAAGATATGAAAGGAATGAGGAGAAGCAGTGGAGGTAAGTTTAGGGTCAGGAGTAGGAGTAGGTGTAGCAGAAGGTAAGAAGTAAGACATCGTGTAATACACCCCACCCGCCAATAATGCAGAAGCAGTCAAAAACAATACAAATATTTGGAATATAAAACATTTGGTACGACTGAGTTGCTGCAGCTTGAATCTATGAGCCTGAGCTCCTTCCAAATCCTTCAACTTCGAGAATGCCATTCCCTACGACCGTCCGCAACGTTTCTTGACGCACTTCGTTCTGTGTAGCAATAGTCAATCCCTAGGAGTTCCCAGGAACCGACGGCCTTTAACCTAGCGTCAAGACCTACTATCCAGAAGGAAGTACGCGCGCGGCCCTACGGCCTTTAATGCACAATATATATGTATGCAAAACAATGTCTCTCAGCTGTGGAAGCAAAAAGTGTAAGGAACGAAGCTCAATGTATATATGCAGGAATAATCACAATAATATGAATATTCAAAACTGATCACGGAAAACGGGATAATGCAGTTGTCAATACAGCAAAGCAGGATCTTTTATTAGTCTTTAATGCTAGATCGCAAAAAGTATCGGGTTTTCCCAGGACGTGTCTGTTCGTCAAACAAAGGATCCGTTGAAGGGACAGCGTCCTGTTGATCAGCTGAATGTTTTGGTCTTGAGTCTTTTGCTGACAATTGTTCAACAGTGTCTCTCTGCTGCACTGAGGATTCTCCGACAGGTTGTGCGTCGCTAAAAGGTACAAACGCCGGCAATCCTTCGGTTTCAGTTGATGCAATGCCTTTCCTCACCCACGAGTCTGCTGGCAACGGAATGGGGACTTTCTTTGTGTGGGTGGCGTGCACCCAATTCTTCCGCCCCTCAAGACGAACCGCAGTTCTCGTGGCAAGGAGGACCTGGTAGGGTCCGGTAAACCTCGGGTCCAAGTTGTTCTTGCGCGAAAAGTTCCGCGTCACCACCCAATCTCCGGGCTGGAGCTGGTGGCCTGGACCCTCCGTCTGCGTCGGCAATGCTTCGTGAACCTGTTGGTGAATTAACCTCAGTTTAGCAGTCAAGTCATGAAGATAATCGATCAACATTGGGTACTCAAGATCACAGAAAATACCTGGCCTAGGAACCCCCCACACATTCGCAGGACGACCGAACACTATTTCATAGGGACTAAGCCCTACTCGGGAGTGTACAGTCGCCCTAGTTGACAGTAATGATAAAGGTAAAGCGTCAGGCCACGAAAGACCAGTCGTAGCCTGAATCTTCGCTAGCTTTAGTTTAAGGGTGCCGTTATACCCTTCAACCAAACCAGCTGACTGGGGATGATTGGCGCTGTGGAATTTCTGATTAATTCCAAGGCCCTTACACACACTCTTCATCACACTACCCACAAACTCACTTCCGTTATCTGACCACACGACTCTAGGCATGCCATACCGAGGGAAGTATTCCTTCAGTAGGATTTTCGCAGTAGACAAAGCAGTATTGTCTTTGAGAGGATAAGCCTCGATCCATCGGGAGAATGCGCAAACCACGACTAAAACGTATTTCAGGTTATTGCATCGCTCCATATGGATGAAGTCCAATTGAATCACCTCAAAGGGACATGAAGGGGGAGCAAAACTGCCAGGAGGAGTTGGGGTTCCTTTGCCAGGATTGTACATCATGCACACCATACAATTCTTCACCAGATGTTCAGCACATTTCGTGATACCATCATTCTTCCATACAGGAGACAACAATTTGCAAATACCTTTCGCGCTAATATGTGCTAACCCATGCGCCATTGTCACAACAGCCAGCACATACGCATCCGGTAACATCCATCTTTTCTGATCTGACAAATCAATCCAACAACCATTCGCATCCAACTTTCCCGTACTTTCTTTCCACTTCGTCTTTTCAGTGTCGGTGGCCTCATTCTGAATTGCTTTCACACTCTCGATAGTGTCCTCACACACACTCGATTCTGTAGGCCACCTAACCGAACTCGTCACATACATTCGAGTGCTAAGGTTCCGGGCAGTCTCCTTAGCAGTCTCATCCGCAAACGCATTACCACGACCAACATCATCCGTCACCTTACGATGCGCACTACATTTAACAATCGCTACTTGCTTAGGCAACGTCAGTGCATCCAAAAGATCATTCACAAGCTGGCCATGCTGAATCTTCGTACCATGCGACGTCAAGAAACCTCTCTCTCTCCACAATCGTCCAAAACTATGTGCGACGCCAAATGCATATTGGCTGTCGGTAAACACATTCACACGTTTCCCTTTTGCTAACACACACGCTCTAGTAAGAGCAATCAGTTCTGCAGCTTGGGCAGAATTCTGATTTAATCTTGCAGTCTCAACAACAGTATTCAACGTTACAACAGCATAAGCAGTAGTCACATCGCCATTCGGCAACTTAAAACATGACCCATCCACATATAGTGTACCATCCGGATCTTCCAATGGGGTGTTTTTAAGGTCCACTCGACCTTTTGTTTCTTCTTCAGTCCTCAAGTAACAATCATGTTCTGCTACTTCATCTGACTCTGTGCTAATTGGTAACAAAGTTGCCGGGTTCAGAACATTACAATGTTTTATTTGAATGTGGCTTGCCAACAGCGTCAACTCGTACCCAGACAACCTTGCACTCGTCAAGTGCTGAGTTTTCGTCCGATTCAAAAGAGTATCGACTGCATGCGGAACCATCACCGTAAGCATAGTATCCATGACCAATCCTGCTGATTGTCGGATGGAGACCGCGGCTGCCGCTGTTGCTCGTAAACAACTCGGCAATGCTCTAGCTACCGGGTCCAAGGTCGAGGAAAAATATGCACATGGACGTTGCTTACCACCAAAAGGTTGCGTTAAGACACTCAAAGCACAACCTTCTCTCTCGTGAACATATAATGTAAACGGCTTGCTGTAGTCGGGAGTACCCAACACAGGAGCCGAACATAATGAATCGCGCAGTTCAGAAAAACTTTTCTGACATTCGTCCATCCATGGTAAAGGAGTCGAAACATACTTGCGCGTAAGAGCCACTAATGGTTTCGCTAGCAATGAAAAATTTGGAATCCATTGCCTGCAGTACGACGTGATACCTAGAAAGGCACGCACATCTCTTTGGGTTGTTGGCACAGCCATGCGCGCAATTGCTGCAATTCTCTCTGGGGTCAACCTCCTTCCCTCCTTTGACAATAAGTGACCTAGATAGGTTACTTCTTGACAACAATATTGGAGTTTAGAAGGGGACACCTTATGATTCAACTCACAGAGATGTTGCAGCAGCGACACCGTAGCGATTTTGCAAATGTCCTGAGTACCAGCAGCCACCAATAGGTCATCGACGTATTGGATTAAGGCCGCACCGACCGGCAACCTAAACGCATCCAGTTGACCCTTCAAGGCTTGACTGTAAATTGATGGACTTTCACAGTAGCCCTGAGGAGCGCGTTTGAACCGGAAGCTGCGTCCACCGAGAGAGAAACCGAAAAGGTCTCTGCTCTCCTCGGCAATCGGGATGCTGAAAAACGCATTTTTCAAGTCAATCACCGAAAACCACGATGCAGAAGCTGGAATCAGAGTCAGTAGCGCCGTGATGTCAGGCACAACGGGAAATTGAGGAACCACAATTTTATTCACCTCCCGTAAATCGATAACAAAGCGATAAACAGGCGGTTTTGAAGGATCAGTACGTTTAAGAATGGGCAGTACAGGGCTGTTGCACACGTTTCCCCGAGTCTCTTCAATGACGTCTTTCTCGATCAGATCATAAATGATCGCTAACAGTGCTCGTTCACCATCAAGGGAGATACGATATTGGGGAATACGTGGCAACCGCACATTAGATTTCAACTGAACAACATATGGGGAGATGTCAAGCAGGCCCACATCGTTGGGACCTGTCGCCCACAAAGACGCAGGAAGAGAACTCAATTCCGGTGGAAGCTTATCGAGAGACAAGTACATGGGAGAGACAACCCTCTCTCCTAACGTAAGCTGTACACCCGCAGGAGAACAATACAAAGTTGCATACAAACGTTTGAGCAAATCCAGGCCCAAAAGATTTTCACCACAACCCGTAGTCAAAATCAACGGAGCTCGGAGCTCACGTGGCCCAATAGTAAGGGGCAAAGGGCGCGAAACTGGATTGCTAACAGGGGCGCCAGAGAATCCAACGGAAACATTTGTTAAGCCAGACAAAGGTGCGCCAGGGAGTTTCGAATGCTTAATGGAACTTTTCGCTGCACCAGTGTCCAACAGAAAAGGCTCAACGACGCCCGATGTAGCAACTGCGACGTAAGGCCCTCTCTGATCAACCGGAACTGATACCACTCCCTCTCCTTGTCTATGGCTGTCCTAGTAATTACTGTCGTCAGTTCCCTGATCGACGTAATAATCGTCTACATTGTACTGTGCAGATCGTCCTTGCGACGATCCACGTTGATCAAAACAATTATCGGAATTCGATGAGTTATCTGAACGATCGTTCTGAGCACCACGACCTCTACCACGTGGTGCCTGCTGCGAACCACCACGACCTCCTCTAGATGAGTTACCGCTATTACGTTCGTTTAGAACAGGACAATTGAATTTAATGTGACCCTCTTGTCTACAATAAGCACATTGATTGTATCCTAGCGAGGATCTTTGGGAAGAGGAGTCATTACGAGTTTGAGATCGGTTCGATCGCGGCTGCGATCTATTCTGTTGCGAATTATTCTGATTCGAACGTGGAGGATACGCTTGCTGAAGCAGCACTTTAGTTTTTAGCTCTTTCGTCTTTTTATCAGCACGGTCATTCTCTTCTTTCTCTCTGTTCTCATAATATTGTGCCGTAGCCAATATCTGAGCTGAGGTAGAAACAGCCCATGCACTTTCTGAATTCCTTAATTTATTGCTCAAATCGGGCAATAAGTTCGAAACAAATTTATCCACGAACAACCTTTGACCACCCTCAGTGCTCATATCCTGACCACTATGGTCGATGAATGCTTCCTCGAACCTCGTAAAGAAGTCGGAAACACTCTCGTCCTTCTTTTGCTTACAAGCTGACAATTTGTCCCAGTTCACCCTCATAGCTGGCATAAGAGTTTTCATTAATGTTATAATTCTTTGAGGAAGATCAACAATCAGCTGGTCGGGTTTAGCAGCAGCCGTTTGTCCGGCATCTGCCGCTACAATGGCAGCCCAAGCACCACCTAATTCATTCGGATGGTTTTCATGGCGAATCTTAGCCCATACCGGTTGCGGTACGACATTGCCGAACAACATATCGATATCGGCAAGATTCATTACCGTAGCATCTACGAGCTGCGATAATTCTTTGTAATACCCTGTAGGATTTTTGCGTGGGTCAGGCAAAGATTGCTTCACCTGTAATACTTCCGAGCGTTTCCATGGGAGATGTAACCATACTCTCTGGAAGAACGGCAGGATCGGAGGGTTAGCTGCAGGATTACCTGGCATCCAAACTGGCGGAACTTCTCGCATAGGGAACTGACCAGACTCATCTGACTGTCTTTCAATATCCTCAACAAACAAGGCTTGAGGTATAGGAGTGGGACGGAAAGATAGCAACCGTTCAACGGCTCGTCGAACGTTGGTATCCACTATCAGTCCAGCCGAAAACTGAAGCTGTAAATCAGACAACGCGGTCAGCACCTCGTCAGGTGCGTCGGCCGATATCTGATCGCGAAGGACCTTGCACATTTCCTCGAACACAAATCTCTGGGTTGGTATATTGAACTGACAAAACGTGTCGAGTACAACACGGGGTGGATTTCTAAGGGGGTGCGTCATCCAACCCATCGCCATATTATATAGCGAAGCACGTTCCCTGTTACCAGGAAGCTGACTACGTCTCTGAGGACCATCTGAACCAGCGGACCCAAGAACAGGTCCGAGCGAATGAAAGAAGCTAGCCGCAAGAGGAGAATTACGACTACAAGTAGAGGGAGAAGTATAGGACACAGGACTAACAAGTGAGGGAGTAGAAACAGAAACAACAGCAGGGGTTAACAGAGCAGGAGCAGTAGAGTGAGCAGGAGTATGTGGAAGCGGAGGAGCAGTAGGGATAGCAACAGACGAAGGAGCAGGAACAGTAGGAAGAACGGGTGCAGGTTGAGGAACAGGCGGAGGAAGAATAGGTGCAGGAACAGGTACAGGGGAATCACAGGGGCTGTGGTACCCTGTACGTACGGAGGTGGCGATTTCATAAGATAGGACATTAAAGGATCCTCAACTGACTCATCCTTCTTTTCCGACTCCGTAGGCAAAGCAGGATAGCACTTATCTATAGTCATACGCTGTAATCTGTCAAACACTTCCTTTTCCCTGACCTCCTTATCATGCTGAAACTGCTCTGCTTTCTTTACAATGGTACCAGCACTATCTCTTTGATTTCGCTTAGTCTGTCTGATTTCTTTCTGTCGGGCTTCTTTGCGCCACAACCGAAAGGCATCAAACATGGCCGGCCTTGACTTTTTCGCGAACAATTTAACCTCTAGATTATCTAAGATCGGGGCCTCGAAGCTACCATGTGGTGGCCAGCGAAGGTCACCATCTTTCTTCGTATATTTGATCCAGTATTCATTAAAAGTAATCGGGCCTAGCCCATGTTTGCTGTACAGTTCATAAGTGGGAGTTCCAACCGGAGGTATCGGACACGAGTCCTCCAGTCGGGAATCCGTACCACAAGGTCTGAAACAACTAAACAAAGTACTGCGACCAGGCATCTTGCACACTAGCCGAGTTTCACAAACTTCAAGGGTTACGGGATTTACCAAGTCCCAGCAAAGAACAAAACCCTCGGTTTTTGGCGGCTGCAGTCGTCAAACAACACAACAAAGTACCAAGAACTACAAATGCAATGGAACCATGCAACCACTAAGTAACCACAACCAAGAACTCTGGGAGCGACCCACAAATACTTAACTCAAAGATCGATGGCGTCTCCAGGAAGGCCCGTCAATCGTCTCGCTATACCAAGGTCTACGCCAGGCGCCAAAACAGGTCTACAGTCAGGGCAGCAGTCCGTCGCAGCCGTCAGGAGGCGGGAATCTTCGCAGGAAAAGTCTTCGGGCCACTTGTTTCGACAACAGGATCGATGAAGCGGAGTGCACCTTCCCTCGGAGATTTCACACGAAGTTCCTCACGATCGTCGGGCTTGGACCGGTACCACTGATGGTGCCCCACGTTGGGCGCCAACTGAAGGACTGGGTTCTTTAAGACCCAGCGGTGCCAGGGCACAACACCTGAAACCTTCGTGGGTAACCTGCTCCGGCGTACGAATGACAGAGACACGGGACACTTCCTTCGGCATCAAAGATTCAAGGTTTATTTGCTGCAGGGAACACAGATATCACGACAAGTACAACTCGTGCAACTTGGGGAGACTGCTTCAAATTGGTTCTGTGGATCGCTCCTTTTATACAGTTTTTACCCATAGGACAACATGGTACACAAAGGTTTACAACCCGGTTCCCACCATTATCCCCCAGAGGGGTCGCTTTGGTCACTTTGATACACATAAGGTCCGGAACATAAGTGCGGAAACATTTGGCGGTTCCCAACTGTAAAAACCCATCTTCCCAACATTAGTGCATTCCAATCGGCAGTAAAACAGATCGAAATAGGAACAAGGACAGGTGCAGAGGAAGACGGAGACAGTGGGGAGATCGGAAAGGGTGTAAAAGGGGAGGTATCGGGAAACACGAGATACAGGCATCAAAGGGACGTGCCTAATGAGATGCACGGCTGAGACAATAAACCGGCACGGCGAGATGAGCCTCGAGCGGGGCCATCTGCCTTACAGTATCATCCCCCTCGTCATAAAGACACTTACAAAGGACATGTGTCTTCCGCAAATATCTTGGGAGTCCCAGGGTCGTGAAGCGGACAGCGTCCGTTCGCTGGCTACTTGAGGGCAAGAGACAAAATGGATGCCGTATCTAAGATGGAACCCGTGGGTACAGATGAAAAACCCACATAACAAACGAACGGTTTAAGTTAGCACAGCGAAACTGTGCACGCTTACTAAACTCGTCATTTGCGGTTCATAGATACCAGACTCGACCATATTCGTGCGAGTCGAAAACACCACTTACAATTGTCACGGAACCTCAAGTGGGAAGGCCAAGGCTGGAACGCCAGAAGGCCACCGAGAGAAAAACAGGCAGAAAAGAGCAGAATACAAGAAAATAGATCAAAATAGCAGATATGAGTGGCTTGAATAGGGTTGAAGACATCACAGAAGGCCTTATATTCTTTTGGCAACTGTGAAAGGGATGTCATCTGCGGTAGGGGTGAACTTGCTGCAGCAGCGAGATTAGGGAGCAGGAACACAGGCACAGATAGGTGGAGCTGTGCAGCATGAGGAGGAACCTGCCTGGACCAGGGTCAAGGGTCGCTCTCTTCACCGCGCAGCGGCTGCCATAAGAAGGGGAGGTGGGAGGGAGGAGTAGCTGGGAAGCGGGAGCTGGAACCAATGGGCAAGCGAGGGGGGCAGGTCCACAGGGGACCCAGCTGCGGGAAGAGGAAGGCAAATGCTGGAACTCTGGAAGGGCTACAGATAGAAAAATAGGTAGAAAAGAGCAGAATACAAGAAAATAGAATAAAACAGCCGATAAGTAAAAACAGGCAAAAAGTGAACAGAGAGAGCAGACATATACTTACTGCTCACCACTGGGCTGCCAGGGATGAGGCAAAGGTGGGAGCCTGCGGGTGGAGGAGTGCCTCGAACTCACGACAACAGTGAGATCGGGGAGCAGGGACACATGCACAGTTAGATGGAGCTGTGCGGCGTGGGGAGCAACCTGCCTGGAGCAGGGTCAAGGGTCGCTTGTTAATGAATCCGATCTCAAGTAATGCGTCCAAGTTTTTTTTAAATACTGAGGCTCCGGTTTGGTGAGCACATAAATCCTGCTGCGTGGTAGAACGGCATCTGGATTTAAGTCCATTCTACAATCACACACCCTGTGAGGTGGTAATTGAGTGGCTTGAATAGGGTCGAAGACATCACTTGAGTCCTTATATTCTTTTGGCAACTGTGGAGGGGATGTCATCTGCAGTAGGGGTGAAGTTTGTACACTAGCGCAATAAAATGGAATAATGGGTGCTGTGCCTCTTGATGACAGTATGTTTTACAAAATGATGAATCCATAGTGATGGTCCGTTTAACCCAATCTATATTAGGATTGAGTAATTTTCACCAGGGATCACCAAGTACGACTCCAAAAGCGGGTGTGTCAATAAGGTCAAAAACTGTTTGTTCAGTATAACCGTTTTTGCAAACTAATGTTAGTGGGGCAGTGCGAAATCTGAATAGTTCTGATGAAAGTGCTGAACCATCTACTGCCCTTACTGGTTCAGGTTCTGCCTTTGTCACCTGTGGAAATCCTAATTGTTATGCTAAACTTAAATCAAGAAAATTACCTGTAGCACCTGAATCTATTAAAACTGAAAGACTATGTCTCTGTTGTGCTGAAATGATAAAGGTAATTCTGATGGTCATGTGATGACAAGGGTTATGGTTATTTACGTTAAAGACATATTGTGAGATCTGCGATTCAGTCACTCTCAAAGGGGCAAACTCTTTGCCCTACGAGAGCATCAGTTTCCCAAATCTGGTTTGTTCATCTCTATATTTGCAATAACTTTCTACTTCTTGGGTTTTATTGGACATTCTCTAGCAAAATGCCCAGCCTTGCAAAAGCAAAAGCAGAGGTTTCCGTTTCAACATCGTTCTTTCTCTTCTGAAGTTAGTGGAAATTTTAGTCCCCCTATTTGCAAAGGTTCACAACTATTCTGTTTCTCTTCAGTGTCTTTTGTATCTGTTTTAACATTGACTACTCTGGGTTCTCCACATGGTCTTCTATTCGTTCTCTCTCCTAGGCTATAATCTAATCTAATAACAAGATCTTGGAATTCAGTGTAATCCTCAGGCAAATCTACAATGTGAACTAATGAATCTTTTAACTGAACCCTGAGTCCTCGGTAAAACAAGGAAGTAAGTTTTTCTTCTGGCCAATGTATTATAGAAATTAGTCGATTGAAACTGGTGATATAAGTATGGAGATGTTTAGAACCCTGTCGCAAGTTTAACAACTCGTTGTTGTTTTATTGTATGGAAATATGCCTAGCAAAAAAAAACGTGGCATAGCTTCTTTAAATGCAACAAAATTATTCAAAAGAGGATCATTATTTTCAATTAAGGGTATTACCCAGTGTGCTGCTACCTCGACTAAATAGGAAATAATAAATGCAGCATTTGCAGTATCAGTATTAAAAATCCAAGGTTTGCATAAAAAATATGTAATTGACATTAACTCATAAATGATGCAAAATGATTTCGGTCTCCAGTAAAACGTTCGGGATTAGCTAACGGAACTAGATTAGGAGTCACTACAGTCCCTTAAAGGTTTTGATCAGAACATTGACTAGAAGAATCTAGAGGAGAAAAGGTATTTGGACCACATTTGGGTGGAGCTAAATTAGGACGAGAGTCTGTCACTTTTGTATCTATCCATTAAGTGAATTCAGTTCTACTTCTAGTAGGTTCCATATATGAATTATATCAGTTAGGTGTGGCGTGTCAGAGGAGGTCTTTGCAAAATCCATGATGAGTCTTCGTCAAAGAGGAACAAAATGGTGTGGCTTAGCCTTCTGTTATGACAAGCCACTCACCTGAACTCCAGGTTGTTAATGCTTTGATGCAGACTGTTCTCCAGTCCCTCTGGGAACCGGCATATCGGCAAAGCTAGTGAAGACAATTGCTAGCCTGTAAGCCCCCAAGGGCAAAGGGGATTGGGATGAGAGACAAGAGAAGATACTGGAAACAAGCTGGCTGCTGTGGAAGAACTGGATATTGCTGCGTCTCAGTGTCTCTGGACCGGTATGGTTAATCGTGCAGTTGGGTCTGGATTTATGTAGATACTAGAAAAGAAATATAAGAATTTACTAGGCCGAATTTTACCTAAGGAATTTTTAGATTCTGTAGAACTGATTCCTTCCTAGCTGCACAAAAAAAGACTTCTTCATTGGGAAGTATCAATCATATTCATCAATGTGCACAGCAGATGTTATCATCAAGGAATGCTTCCTACATTAGTAACATCCTGTAGACATAAAGTTGAACATATGCCTTTAGACATCTTATCAGATGTCATTTCATTATTTCCTGTACATTATCTAGTAAACAAATATTCACGATACCTGAAAGTATTTCTCTTTTATTCTTGAACTGGAAGTAATTATCTGTAATATATAAACAATAATTAAAAAGGAGAAAACACTGAGGAACACTATTCAGTATTGTTGGCTGGGAAAGTGTGTCTCTGCTCAATTAAATGGAAGCTCGATTGGCAAACAACCTGTTTTGTCAGACAAAGTTCACATTTCCAATGTATTCAGTTCTTGTTTATAAAATGTACAATTATTGTCACCGTAAACAGTAGCCAAAGTTCACACTTCCAAAGCATTCAGTTTGCTTTATAATATTTAAGGTTATTTTCACCATTAAACAAGAGCCCGAGTTTTCTGCACTATCAGTTTCTGCCACCAGAATGTATATGGGCTGGGCTGCTAAGATCTGAACTGTCCTCTTGTTGCCATGAAGCTGCAGTGCAACGAGATGTGCTTATCTTTTAATGTGTTTTTAGAATAAATGAGCTTACCAGCGTATCTGAAATTGCATGTGTTTTACTATCGTGATCGCTGTGTTGCTAGGTAACGTTCCTCAGTTGTTTGTTCTTTTTGCTTTACAGGAATTACGACAGGAATGCCGAAGCAGAAGCTAGGGACCAGGAAACTCAAGACTGCTGCCGAGATGCTGGAGTCAGGTAAGTGCTGGAACTTAAATGAGGCTAAGCAAAGGATTCAAGCGGGTGCAGTTTATATATCCTCGTTCCCCGCATCGTATAGCCAACATTCTCTAGTACTATAGACTTTTTTTCTGTCACTGTTGCAGTCTGCACTGTGGACAATTACCATATTGGACCTGACATTGTCACCTGGATTCTCATTGAGCGAGCGCAGCAACACGAGAGCAGGTGTGATCCTTTGTAATTTGTATCACCTGAATCCTTGCAGATTACTTGCGGAAAGCGCCTTCTTATGCACGGGGCAACCACTTTCTGACCCCTGTATTTAGCATTTGTTGCGCTCTCTATCTCCAAAACCCTCTGCCCCTAGAGCCCAGCAAACCCAGGCCGCACAGCCCCTCACAGACCTTGCTCTCACCTGCGAAGAGTAACGCAGAGATGCAAGCCTCTCTTACCCCTCAAATTTCATCATTGCTTTTCACACAGTGGGTTTGAAGGGGGCGTGGGTTGTTGTAGCAAAGCTGCCTGTGAGCCCCTATTCTCCCCAGCCTACTGTTAATTGAATGATTTTTAGAATACCTGCACCCCTGCTAACAGCAACTTTGGGAGGAGTGGGGGAATCGCATTCCTGATAATAAACTGTTGGAAGCGCCGAAAGGACGCGGCAACTGGGGCTTGAGATACACCGAGCCACTGGTAGACACGTGATCACGTGACACGGGGTCCATTGCATGATTGCTGGTACGCACTGACTAGTGATTGCAGGTATTCCGGTGCCGATCCGGATTTAATCCTGAACATATAGCTCAGGGCTTTAAACCTGATGCGGTTTTTCACCCTGAGCCAATGCAGGTCATTCAGGTGCTTCGACACACTGGCCTTTTTTGGTATTCTGCACAAGAGTCTTGCAGCTGAATTTTGGACAAGTTGTAACCGTTTAATTACTGCCTGGTTTGAGCCCAGATAAAGAATGTTGCCGTAGTCAAGTCAAGATGTTATAAGTGCGTTGACTATAGCAAGGGGCAGCATCCATAGGATTTTTTTCAGCCACTTCATAATGGTGAAACAAAGGCCCGCCACTTTGTTGGCCTGTTGTTTCATGGATAGGGCATTGTCAATGATAACCCCTAGGTTTCTTACCTGGGTTGCAGGAGTGGGCAGGTTTCCTAACTCGGGGGGCCAGTGGGAAGAGTTCCATAGATCTTTATTTTTCCCCAAAAGGAGAATCTCGGTTTCGTCACAGTTAACTTCAGCTGGTTGGTGGACATCCAGCTGAAGATTTTTTGGAGCCCCTGTTTGAGAAAGGATGGAGCTAGAGGGTTAGAGTCTGACAGTGAAAAGATGATCTGATATTCATCAGCGTAGGTTATGAGCGTGAGTCCTACGCTATCGGCTAAGTCAGCTAAGGTTCCTAGGTAGAGGTTGAAAAACAGTGGGCTCAGGATGGAGCCCTGAGGTACTCCATGTGGGGCACTGAATGTATCAGAACAGGCGAGAGAAGATGTGATCTGGAATGTCCTATGTGTCAGGAAGGACTCGATCCATTTTAGTGCGTCACCACGAATACCATTCCTCCCAAGTGTGGCCAGGAGTTTGTTGTGTGAGATGGTGTCAAAAGCCGCACTCAAGTCTAATAGAATGAGTGCGACTGTTTGACCCTCATCTAGGAGTTTCCTGATGTTTTCGGTTAAACCCAGCAGGGCGGTTTCGGTGGAAAATCCCGCTCCAAAACCCGACTGAGATGGGGGAAGGAGGGCATTTTCCTCGGTGAAAAGAGTGAGGGCAGAATGAATTTGTCTTTCCAAGAGTTTGGAGAAGACTTGGAGAAGAGATATGGGTCGGTAATTTGCTAGTATTTCAGGGTTGGCTGAGGGTTTTTTTAAAAGAGAATTGACCATAGCGTGTTTCCAGAGTGAAGGGACTGTGGAAAGTTAAAGAGAAGAATTTAAAGGGTCAGCTATGATGGTAAGGGATGGGATATCAATCTGTTTCAAGACACTAACGGGTAATGGATCCCAAGGGAAACCCGATTTAATGGTCTTGAGGGAGGACTTAAGTGAATCCACGGTTATGGGAGGCCAGTGTTCTAAGATATTTATTTTTGCCAACCTCGAGGGGATGTCCTCTTGTGAGCCGTTCGCAGAGGTGTTTCAATTAATGTCAAGGATGATCCTGTCAATTTTTTCAGTGAAGTAAGAGGCAAGGTCTTGGCATAGTTTTTTGTTTACAGGGCGGGTCGTTGCGGTCGTTTGTGCACCTGCAAGATCTTTAACCGTGTTAAAGAGCGTTCTTGCCTTATTGGGGGCTGTGTTAATAGTATTTGCTACATAAAGGGCTTGGGCCTTAATGCAAGCAGAGTGATATACATTTCTGGCTTTATGATATATCAATTTTTTTTTCTTGTGTATAGTCCTTCCGCCACTGTCTTTCAAGGGCTTTCCACTTTGATTTTTCGATTTTTAAAAGCTCGTTAAACCAGGGAGCTGGGGGGCGGTGGACATTCCTTTTTGCCTGAGATGGAGGAAGACATCCATCTGCTGCATTTTCCAGCCATGAATGTGTTGCATCGGCAATACTTTCCATATCCAGGGCTGGGGTAGGGGGTTTGTTGGGCAGGGTTTGGTTTAGATTTTCAGCATCAAGTAGCTTCCAATTTCTCGTGGAGGTAGCAGGCCAGGCCATATTAGTTTGAGGGAGTGCTGGTAGTGTTACAATTTACAATGCGGCGCACCATGGGGCAAGAATAGACAGATGTGTGACGCATCTGCTGCCATAAAGGTGAAGCACTGGTGGAGTTGCGTCGCAAGTGCAAAGCAGCTCCAGCAAGGCTTGCAGTGATCCTATGCCTAACATGCTGAGTCAATCCTTACGCCTGCTTTAAGCAGGCGCAGGGTTCTGACTCAGCATGGCCATTGAAGTGACTGACTGAAATCTTGTAGATTTCACTCTGCCACTTTTAGGAGGCATTCCTGTGCCGGTACGCCCCCCGTGCCGGAACGCCCAACTGTGGCGAAGGGCTTTACAACGTGACACATCTCCCAGATGCGTCACGTAGCAAATACCCCACAGCATGGTGGTGGCTTTGCCCTGCCGCTGCATCACAAAATTGACGCAACGGTGGAGCAAATGTGGCATATGGTGCTTGTAAATCTGCCCTCATGTGTCCGTGATATATCCACACTGCTCCACACTAATTTCACTTAACATATCACACAACTCTGATAATGAGCACTCAATATGGACTACATGTCCCATAATGCAAAGTAGAAGAAAATTAAACTGGTGTTTGATGTTGTGTCAGCCCCCCCCCTGTCTGTGCAGAAATGTCATGAAATGGTCTGTTCCCCCTATTGTTACATATTCATGATTCTCACCTGCACTGTCATTTCATTTTTTTCCACAACAGAACGGCAGGATGGCAGTGGATTTGATTACTGATTGTGGATGGATCAGGATGAATACAAAATGGCTGCCAACGACTTCCTGTGATGTATTTCCTGTCTCCCACTACCCGTATGACATTTCCTGTGTGATATAATGTGTTCCGGATAATTTTCGGAGGTTACGGCCCGAAAACGTAATTTCCGATTTTGCGGCATAATGCGCTTGTGCGTAAGCGACGCTCTGGGTCTAAAAACGACGACCGGAACCGAAAACTACGTTTTCAGGCCGTAATATCCGAAAATAAACTGGAACCCATCATTTCATACAGGCAATGTTATACAGGAAGTGGGAGACAGGAAATACATCACAGGAAGTAGTTGGCAGCCATTTTGTGTTCATTCTGAGTCATCCTCTATCACTGATCAGATCCTAAGGCATCCTGCTGCTCACATCAAACTAATTTCCCCAAAATGGCTGAGGAGTATGAGGAGAGAGCACCCCCTTTCTCGGAAATGGAATTGGACATCTTGGTGCAGGGGGTGCTGGAAAAATTTCCTCTGCTATATGGGGACCCTGAGCACCAGCTGAGCACTGCAGCCTGGGCCAGTCTATAGGCCAACATCTCCGAGCGCTGCAGTACAGTAGGAGTGCACACACGGAGTGCTAGGCCGCGCCGCAAGCGTTGGGAGGACCTAAAGCGCTGGTCCCGCCACAAGGCTACGGAGCTGGTGGGCCTGTCCTCCCAGAACCATGTGCATCGTCCTCGCCTCTCCCCACTGTACAGGAGGGTCCTGGGATCAGCTTGGCCGACCCTCCATGTTCAGCTGGAGGAGCATGAGCAGCAGGGACTTAGTAAGTACATCATATGCAATATGTGTCCAGGAGTATGATGTGAGTGGAACAGTGCTGTACCATAGTGTGTCCCATGCCTCCAGTCACCAATTCCGTGTCCATGCAGCAGTCACTAAGATTAAAAAGGCACACTGTGGCATATGGACAGTACTGGACAGAGTGCATTTTGGGAGTTGTAGTTTCCTCATGACAACTGGGTAAATGAGCCACACTTGCGCATTCGTATTGAATTCTGCTCTGCCAGCACCACTACCATTGAAACAAGGAAATCATAACTGATGTGTACATTGGATGAGCAACGGTACAGAGACTGTCCAGTGTGCACATGGCAGGTCATAGGGCACTGCATGCTGTGATTTGCATTGCATTTGTAGAGTTTGGGTTCCAATTGAGACAGATCATCATGTGCCATGGAGTCACGACAGACTTTGAGATCCTTGCATCACTCTTAAGTTCTCCAAAATTTGAAAGGTGTGTCCACTGGCAGACGTCTCACCTTCAGTGGCCTGTATGACATTTTACATGTACACATGAGATGTCCATGTCAAACTCAATTCGGTATATAACAATGAACATACATGTAATGTAAGTTCATAAACACTGGGGGGCAGATTTACAAGGCCCTTGCGCCTCTTTTGCACTGCCATTGGGTCACTTTTGTGACGCAGCGGCGGAGCAAACAAAGCGCCATGCTGCTGGGTTATTACAACGTGATGCATCTGGGAGATGCGTCACGTTGTACAGCCCTGCACCACATTTAGGCATTCTGACACGGGGGGCGTTCTGGTGCAGGAACGCCTACTAAAAGCGGCTGAGTGTAAACTACAAGATTTCACTCAGTCACTTTCAGGGCCATACTGCATCAAAACCCTGCGCCTGCTTGAAGCAGGCGTAAGGATTGATGCAGCATGTCAGAGATCGGGCACGCCGAGCCTTGCTGGAGCGGCATTGCACTTGCCACGCCACTCCAGCAAAATGCCGCTTTTCCATCGGGGATGCGTCACGCATCTGCCCACCCAAGCGCCACGGTGTGCCACATTGTAAATGCAGCACATCAGGGGTGGCGCACAGGTGGGCTGATGCATCCCAACTCTTCTGGCACATCTCTGCTGATTAGCAGAGATGCGCCAGAAGTCGTAAATCAACCCCTGACAACTGTAGAGTGTGATCAGAGGAGAACAAAATCTGACCTTGGCTCATCTATGTATGTGTCTCGTCCTGCATGAAAGAACCACCACATCAGGATTTTGCTTACATTCTTGCAGGCAAGGCTGCTGAGAGAAAAGAACTGCAGGAACCGGTCCGGAGCAGGAGGACATCAGTTCACCGGCGGCTACACCCTCTTTCCACCAGCGAGGAAGACGAGGAGGAGGGGGGGACCTCACCATCAGCAGGCCAGGGGATTGCGCCCATCCAGGATGAGGAAGAACACGACTCTGGTGCTACATCCATGATGAGGCTGTGGACATTGTAGGTGGGGGGAAGGACCGGACACCTCGGACCATGATGTGGTGGAGAGCCACTCACCCACACATTCTTCACCAGTGGCTCTCAAAGAGGTGTCCCCGGGGCAGGCCAACATTCTATCTGGGCCTTACATCTGCCCCTCCCTACCTCTAGAGTCCCCCATGCCATCGGGGGTCCCAGCTCCATCCCCTGAAACCTGTCCCCCTCCTCGTAGCCGCCAAGCCGAACACATCAGCTCCAGAACTGAGGCACCACGTCCTTCATGTTCCCCCCGGGCCCCTCCCGGTGTTGTTCCTCCTGTGGCTGTGCCTGGGGACTTGAGTTGGATGGTCGAGGGGCAACCAGACATGTCCGCTCGCATCATGCTACAGGTGTGTCTCGAGATACGCACGATGCGAGCGGACCTTGTGCGATCTATGAACAGCCTCGCCACCAACGTCCAGTCCCTGAGCACAGCCATGTCGTCTTTTGTCTCCCAAATCCCTTCCCATACCACCGTCAATGTGTCCCCCTGTCCGTTGCCCCACACTGTTTCTCCCATACGCCTCGTGTGTCATGTACCCATGTGGTGCCTGTTCCTGCACCAGCCAGCTGTTTGCCTGTGTCAGACCCTGAGGATCTAGACATTGTGGTCCTGGAGGATGACCAGAAGGACACTTGACTTTTGGACTGTAACATTGTTTTTGGACAAAGATTTCTTTCACCCCTTATTAATAGATTGGTTTCCCTGATGCTCCCTGACGTATTATATTTGTTTTGCCCCACCCCAATCCAAGTTCCCTTCTCCTTCTGCATTAAGATCATCATTTGTTTTCCTTTCTCCCTTCCAAACGGTCGGTTTGTGTTTGTTCCTACATAAATATCTTTGAGGAATTCTACTTAGTTTAACTTGTTTGACTTCATTTTGAAGGTCTGTTTCCAAATATGGACACATATTTTGTGAGTCATATGCTATGCACATAATAGCGTGTTGCTATGATGGATTACACTTGTAACTGTCTCACACACGCATACACACATGCCTACATCGTTAGACAGGACATGATACACAACAGGATATTACTTTTGTAGATCTTTATTTTCACTATACACCTAAGGACCCCAAGACTAATTGACCATGTGAATGTCAAAGACGATCGTGCTTGCGACTTCGTAATTTGGGAGGTGATGATCGCTGTGAGGGGTCAGGTTGGGCTTGTTGCCTACGTGTATGTGGGTGTTGTACAGGGTGATCTACCTGTGCAGGGGGAGATGGTGTCCACACATTTAGTGTCTGTGCCTGGACAAGGGCTGGTTGTGCAGGTGGTGGGAGTGACTGTACAGAGGTTGGTGGTGGTTGTGCAGGTGGTGGGAGTGACAGTACAGGGGTTGGTGGTGGTTGTGCATGTGGTGGGGATGGTGGCAGTGACTGTACAGGGGTTGGTGGTGGTTGTGCAGGTGGTGGGGGTGGTAGGAGTGACTGTACAGGGGCTGGTGGTGGCTGTGCAGGTGGTGGGGGTGGTGGGGGTGCCTGTTCAGGGTGCTGGTGTGTTTGTGTACCTTTGCTGTGGTGCTGTGCAGTTGGTGTTACAGGTGCATGGATGTGCTGTCCTGCAGGCTGATATGATTGTTCCCCTCCCTGCGATGGCCATGAAGGGAGACTTTGGATCACTCTCACCATGCCCTCCATCATCTTCATGGCCAAGGAATGGTGTCTTGCACTCTCTTCCCTTTGGATGGATATCAGGTCAGTCATATTCCTGGGCATGTCCTGCCAAGTTCTATCCATCCTATCCAAAGCTTAGCTCACCCTGTCCACCACCTGAGGGAATTGGACCATGTCCAGCAGGGACCCAGACATTTCTGACAGGGTAGCCCCTATAGCACGAATGTCCTGCCTCACATCTGCCTGCTGTCGGAAGAAGTCCTGCTCCCACTGGCCACCATCCCCAGGTGCAGGCCCCCTCTGCAGGTGTCTGCCAGGGATGAGATGAGCAGGTCCAACACCAGGGGGGTGGCCGGTCGAAGACTGTGGGCAGGAGAAGGGTGTCCAGGGGATACCGGCACCACAACAGGGATGGTACTTACCACAGATGGTATAGAGAATGACCGGGATACACTGCGTAGGAAAGAGCGGGTAGGGGAACCACCATGTCGGTCCAGGACATGAGGGCTGTGAGGGAGTGATGTCTGTGATTGGATGTGTGGGACCCGTGGGTGGTCTGATCTATGGTGAGGACATGGTATTGTTTGTTTGGGAGTAGGCTGATGAACATTGCTTGGCGGAGGATGTGATGCTGTGTCATCGGAATCGTCATCCACAGAGTCGATGTATATGTCATCATCATCATCCCCAAAGTCAACGTCCTCATGATCTTCCTCCTCCTCTTGAGCATGGCTTACTGCCGTTATTACTGCCTGGAGGATCAGGGGATTCTCCCCTCTGATTCCCCGTTGACCAGCACTGGTAGTCGGTCTGTCATCCTCTCCCTCAGCATCATCTAAAACACAGAGGCTGCAACCGTATTAGTGATTGACCTGGTGTTACATGTGGTGTAACATCAGGGTTGTATTAACTGTACTTTGCATCAGAAGATGAGGATCATGTGATCTGGTTAGGGTACCACCACAAATAACCGCTCACACCATAACACTGAGGTGTTACACGGAGATATACATAATACTAGCAAACTCACCAGCTCCAGCCGCAACTCTCTGTCCCTTAGCATTCCCCCCAGGTGTATCCTGATGAACCCGTCTCCTCATCGATGTTGTAGACATATCTGTAGAGGGTAGAGACAGCATTCTCAATGATCTGCATCACCAATTGACAGACAGGCACATGTGACACTCCTGATTTGTATTACACTTTGTAAACAACAACTGTTGATTCCATTCAGAAGGGGATCTCGAGCTCTGTCAGGGCTAAGTAATCTAAGCTAGTGACACACCTCATCCCCAAATTACCTGAAGGACAGGTGCGCGAGTGTTTCACTGCTGCTGGCAGGATGTCATGCATCCCCCGGGATGTTGTCCGCTGCACTGGTCTCATCCTGTCAGCAGCTGTGATGAGACATACATGTCCATATTTTAGTACAACCGATTGTAGCTATGAGCCAACATGTCATTCTCATTAACCATTTGCGGATAATCAAGGATGATGTGCAGCAGGTTTACCTCATTGACTTTACATGTGGGCACCTGCTCACATGCTACCTTTGCCAGCTGTTATATCCATGCAGCATTGACATCAATAAGATGACACATCAACTGACAAACTTGTATGAGAAGGTTACTGATATTTCAAGGAAGGGGATACATTACCCGGACTCATCTGCATCACACTGATTTCACCTTTACCATTGAGACTAACTTTTTTCATGGGTGTAATGTTGTCTGTTAACAAGTCAGGAAGGAGTTCAGGTGTGAGATGTGCAGTTGTCAGGGACATGATGTTGCTCATTTGTGCTTTCCTACCCATGAGGTCACACAGCTCATTTTTGAATGAGAGATCACAGATTTCTGATTGTCCATCCTTTGAGTGTCCTCTGTTCCCATACTCCATTTCCAACATCATGGTACTACTTAGCTGACAATGGATGGTGTCTTGTGAAGCAGGCATCCAAACCTCATATGTCAAACACTCACCTATGAATGTGAATACGATAGAAGGGAGGCAAGCAGAAAGCAACATTTGGTTATGATCACACATTGCAGATGATGTGAGTAGCTTTGAGGCTTCCCACCTACACTGAATTATCGTGTTGCTCTTCAGGCAATTCATTTTGCAGGTGTAACTGCATGAAGAGTCACGTTAGCAGCCCCTACACCCATCTCAAAGGTACACAACTGTCACCAGTGTTTGCCTCGACCATACCAATTTCAATTTGATTTAACCATGTATATTTTGCAAGGGATTTATCCTATCATTGAATTGCAAGCCTGTTGTGTTTTGGTCAGTTCATATGCAACATTGTTCTATTGTATGTCCATTCCGCACACACTTGGCATACATTTTGTGTCAGCCTCTCATTTGCCACCGGTGTCTGTTCTGCCATGTGTTCAAATGCCATATGTGAGCATATTGTGATGCAGGACAACAGTGTTATACAACACATATGGTGAAGGTGAAAGACACAATTGATGAGCTTTCAGCCAGGTTGACTTACCTTGGCCCAGCCCCGGACCAGATGTCCCGTCCAACCTTGTAGCAGAAGTCAATGTGTGTCTTGGATTCTGGGCGGACCGCAGGGTGCCTACAATGATAAGTGTGTTTAGCAACTTTACATTTCTTCTGCCACATGTGATGCACTCAATTTCTGGCACAGAGGACGAGCACAAGCAGTTGTGGGCACCACCATTGCAGAAGTGTGTCATACATATTATAATGAGTTATCCCACAAATAACTTAGAATGGGCCCACTACCTTGATGCTACCCATATCACAATTACATGTCTACGAATCAGGAGGTAAGGTCCACTATCATGTTTTGTTGATACCCAGAAAATAATCCATCCAATGTAAGCAGTACATGACCAGCTGTGTGGACTGTGCAATTTGATGTATATTTGAAAGATTTGAAGTTGGACAGTGGATGCATTGTCAACACTACTGAGACTGGTATCTCACTGCTTGTTCATCATTACCATATCTGTGCATGTAGGATTTCTTGATTAGGTCTACAGACATTATTACAATATAGTGGGCACACCCTCTTGACTAGTTGTGGCACTCGATTAAAGGTTTGGTTTCCCCGGTCTGGGACTGTTGGTGAAATACATGTTTTGTGCCACAATTACAAAGGTATGATGAGCTAAGACATTTTATATTTTGTATTTCACTGTTCACTAATGCCATATGGTAAAGGTGAATGTCCATTGACAACTCCAATTGTAATGAAGCAAATTTTGCATCTCTGGTTGACTTACATATGTGGGCACTATTTGTCCCTCTGTCGTCTCCTGACAATGTGTGCATTTTGACCATCTCCTGGCCAGTTTGACTTTCCAGTTAGTGTGGTTGTCATGCCTTCCTCTGTACGTTGCTGATTCCTCCCAGTAGATGCAGTGACCTCTGATACTGCAGTTGTTTGTGCTCTGGCTGGATGTGTCAATGGGTGAAAAGAGAGAAAAGTAACCAAATAGGAAATGTGCTTGTGGAACTTTTCAGGGATTTGCCCATGTCTTCTGCATGCTAACTGTATTGTGAAGTACTGCCGCAGACGGGCAGGTAGGAGCAGTGGGGTGTTGGGGATGTAATGGCGTGGCAGAGTGGAAAATGGACAACAGAATATGTGTATGACATATTTAGATTTGATGATACTCTCACCTTCTGCTTTGCGATTTAGGCTGGCACTGGTTGATGTACTTCTTGGAGACTTTAAGGCAGGTTTACAAGCCCCTTGAATAAGATTTACACTGTTGTTGCATCACTTCGCGGTGGTGTACAACAAACAACACATTTAGAATTGTTCGCAACGTGACGCATATATGGTGAAGCATCACGTTGTGAGACCCTGCGTAACATTGAAACTGCGTCAGCTTTGATGTAGGTAGGGTGGGCATTCCTTTGGGATATGCCGCGTACAAGTTATTCAGTGAAATCTACAAGATTTCACAGTCACTTTACAGAGGCCGCTGCGACGCACCCTTACGCCTGCTTGAAGCAGACGTAAGGAGTGGCGCAGTATGTTAGGTATGGGCTGTCCATGGACATTATTGGAGTTGCATCGCTCCTGCGACACGACTCCAGCAAAGCCTCCCCTACACATCTTCAGATTCAACACACATCTGTCTATCCCTGCGCCACAGTGGACCGCCATATAAATGCGATGCATCCGTGTTTGCGCAAGGGTTTAATTGCATGTCACTTTGGTACTGGCGCTTCCGTGCTAATATTTGTCAATTGCTACTTTTCTTTTTTGTTTAAAACTTTATTTAGCATTTCCATGTATCATTGCACATTTTCAGTCAATATGAACAGTTATTGAATTAGCAGGGTGTGTATGTACGGCAGCAGTACTGTGCCCATGTTTTCAAAAGGGGGGAGGGATTAGCCTTTTCTGATGCAAAGGATTCTGGGACTTGTGGTGCTACATGGAGGGTGACACTTGAGTCTCTGACTGACTATTTTTATATACACTTTGGACACGTTCCTTAATCACAATGACAGTGTAACACAGACAATCTTTTCATGCACTTTTTCTTGACAAGTTGCGGACGTCACTGACAGGCAACCCATGGACCAAGTGTGGGTGTATTGTTGTGAGGATATCCTCCTCCAGTGGGGTGAGACAGATGCGGGGTCCAGGGTATGCAGAAGGGAGGATCCTGCTTAATTCAATCCTGGAGAATTTCTCCTTCACTCTCTGCCTTTCGTCCTGCCACTTTTTTTGATTTCATGTCCTGTACTGTGCGCCTCTCCTCCCCCAATGCTGAGACAGCAGTGGCTAACTGCTGCCATAGGTCTACCTTCTGTGTCCCACTGGTGCAGTAGGGTGGGAGTCCATATAGGCGTTTGTGGTGCCTGACTATGTACTCCACAAGCATGATGGTCTTCTCTGCAGTAAAGTTCCTTTTTTTCCTCATTTCCATTTTCTGTGGCACTGTGAGCGTTGTGGACACAAACTCTCTGTACCTTCAATGTGTGCTGCTTTTATGTGTTTTGTGGTGCTGGTCAATTAGTGTTAATTGGCTTCAGCTGGAGCGTGGTGGGCGATGGTAGGCACTGGGAACATTCATCATGGCAAAATGTAGCTAATGGCTGGGATTGGCTGCAGTGTGTCAGCTGACCCATGGTGGGGGATGGTAGACACTCGGACAGGTGTTTATCCTTGGCTAACATGAACAACTGCTGAAAAACCTGTCTTCTGGCCCGGAATCGGAAATTACGGCCCTGAATCGTAAATTATGGCACAGAATCAGGAATTCCGGCGTAAAGCCGGAAATTATGGGCTGGAATCGTAAATTCCATTGCAGAGCCGTAAATTCCGGTCCAGTGGCAGAAATTATGGCCCGGGTGCGGACGTAAAGTTAGTAGTTGTAAGTCTATTCTGTGAATACCGAAAGTAGTAAGTTCATTCTGTGAATACCAAAAGTAGTAAGTGCATTCTGTGAGAATACCAAATGGTAGTAAGTTTAGGATTTAGTCTTAAGTTCATTCTGTGAATCGGGACCGTAGTTTTTAGGAGCTCCATTTTAAACGTCACTCTAGTTTTAGTTTATCAGTTCTATAAAGTAGGTGAACACAACGAATGCCAAACATAGGGACTAATGTTATCTATTTATCTGATGGCACGAGAGAGGCGCAAGAGTGACTCTAATTTCACTTATACTTCGAGGCCTTACACATTTCATGCCTCGCAAACTTTGAGCTATTCCAGAAACACACTGAAGCATTTCCCACTAGGAATGCTTTCAGCCAGGAGCCCTCTTTGCCGGACTGACCTGCGAGGCCCAGATTTCTTTCCCGCTTCAGAGGAACTGTAAATATCGTTTATATGTCAGGAGAAGTGTCTCATTAATGACTTAGAAATTGAAGCCCATGACCTATTGAATGCTCTTGTATTCTGGTCCCATGCTGAGCTGGTGATGGGAGCCTGAAAGTGTGAGGATGAGGCCTTGTTGCAGGTCTCTGTGCAATTACAACATGGCTGACAAGGAATGCTCTAGGAAAAAGCCAGTTAGGGCTTAATGTGTGAAAAAAGAAATGCAGGGTCCTAAAGTTTGCCTTTCGAGACCATTGGGAGAACTTCTGAATGTCAGTGTTGCAAAATACGAAGGCTGTCTGGTCTTGATTCCACCTCATCATGGCTCTTTCTTCACTCTGCACTACTTTCTCACTTGTGTGTTCTTTTTCATGCCGTCTTTCTCCCTGTTTTTCTGTTTCCCTACTCTTCCGCCATTCAATCTTTTTCACCTTTCTCTCTCCTGCTCTGAGTCAAAGTTAGTCTGATGTTGATCAATAAGTCCAGGTCTTCAAAAAGAGGGCTTGTTACCACCACCTGCAACTGAAAATTTAAACAGTGCAGTAAGGGCAGCACCCAGCGCAGTAAGGGCAGCACTCAGCGCTTAATTTCGGCTTGTGTTTTCCGGTGCTCAACACCTGTATTCCAGTACCTATGAAAGTCTGGCACCTGGTGGCGCTATTTGTCTAATTTTAAGTTAAACACAGCAACAGATGTTTAATTATTTAACATACATTATATATGAATATCTACTGCTCACACAATTTTTATAGCTTTGAGTGACTTAAAATAGTCTGAATAGTCACACTTCTAGGTGAGTGATGTGTAGTACTTGTGTTGTTACTGCTATTAGCAGTGCCGCCAGGGAGGGACAATGCATGGTGCAAGCTCCAATGGCCTCCCGAAAAGGGTCCTAGCACTTATGTTTTTACATATTAAGCACTGGGAAGAGGCCCCACACCTACCCATCTGGAGAAAATCATCCAAGTTGTAGGTGTTGCGAATAAGATGTCTAATCCTATGAATGAAGAGATACCTGTGAAGATCGGGTCCTTTGACGACCTACACCAGTTTGTGGTGTGTGATTCAAGTCCAATATGTATATTGGGTCGTGATTTGCTATGCAAATTGAATTGTACCATATACTGCACACCAAAGGGCATACAATTGCAAACGAACAATGAAGATAGCACTTTCAAGTTGGCAAACTCGAATTTCTATGTCTCCATGTTTCCCATTCTAACAGTGGAAGATATGTCTCTAGATCTCAGGGACACTGTCTCGATAGCAGTGTGGGATTTCGCAAGTTAGGAGATAGGACTCATCAAGGGAGTCAAACCAGTTTGCATACAGGTTAAACCAACTGCCGAATTCCTAAGAACTCTACAGTATAGTTTGACTCCTGAAACTGTGGCAGGTATAACACCTGTGATGAACTCCATGATTGAACAGGGCACCCTGAAAGAGATCCTGTGGAGTCCATGTAACTCTCTTATTATGAGCTTGCAGAAACCTAGCGGGAAGTACCGTATTGTTCAGGATCTCCGACGGATGGATAACATCGAAGTTCCAAGTTGTCCTGTGGTACCAAATCCATCAGTGATATTGTTCCAAATTCCATGTGAAACTGCATGGTTTACAGTTATCGACCTTTGTCAGGCCTTCTTCGCAATCCCACTACATGAGGAGAGCCAATTTGTATTTGCTTTCTGGCTGGGAAACCGTGTTTTAACATGGTGTCGTATTCCACAAGGATATATTGAAAGTCCATCCTTCTTTAATCAGATCTTGAAGAAGAACCTTGGGTCCCTAGCCTCACAACTCAGTCTTGGTCCCATATATTGTTGATCTCTCGATCGTATCAAATGCAAGAGAGGCTTGCTGAGATGATACCATTGCATTGCTGAACCATCTGGCCGAAAATGGGCCTAAAGTGTCCCCGAGCAAGCTTCAGTACTGTCTGCATGAGGTGCAGTACTTGGGACATTGAATCGAGAGAGGCAAGAGAATGGGTTCACCTGAACGAGTGTCGGCAATCATGCAAATTAATCCACTGTGCACTCAAAAGAAGGTCAGGATGTTTCTGGGAATGGTAGGCTACTGTCGACAATGGATTCCACATTTTTATCTGTTGACCAAACCATTGCAGGCATTGATGCAGAAAGACGTGTCGATCCGGTGCCATGGGATAACGATTGCTTGCTTGCTTTCCTGGAGCTGAGAGAGAGCCTGTGTCGCACTACAGCTTTAGGAATGCCTTATTACAACAAAGCGTTTTTGCTATTCAGCCATGAATGTGAGAGATGGGCAGTCTCCGTCCTCATGCATTTGCATGGAAGTGCCCATAGACCAGTTGTCTATTTCTCTGCTACCTGCGATCCTGTAGCATCAGCGTTGCCCAGATGTCTCAGATCCATTGCAGCAACCGGTGTAAGTATTGAACGATGCAAGAGCATCGCAATGAGTCACCCATTACCTGTATATGTTCCTCCCTCAGTGGAAATTTTGGTAAACAGAACTAAGATGCAACATTTGACAAATAATTGGTTGGACAAATATGAGCAGGTAATTTTGGTGGCCAACAATGTCACATTGAAATGCTGTTCTGTATAGAACCCTGCTCCATTGTTACCTATCCCAAATCCAGATGGGGAGGAAAGGTGACAATTGTCTCGATGTCACTGAACTATATAGCAAACCACATCCTGACATTGTCAAAAAGTCACTGCCCAATTTTGACTATGATCTGTTTGTTGACGGCTCATGCTTAAGGGAAAATGGAGACAATCGGAAAGCAGCTTTTGATGTCTGTACCATTTCTGGAGTGGTGGTAGCTGCTTGGTTACAAGAAGTATACTCCGCGCAAGTGGCTGAGCTTGTTGCTCCAACCTGTGAATGTTGTTTTTCTGAGAACCTTCAAGTGCCGATCTACACTGACAGGTAGTATGGGTGTGGAGTGATTCACAACTTCGTACAGTTGTGGTCTCAAAGGGGTTTCTGGTTCTCATCTGGGTCTCCTATCAGAAATGGAGAGGTTGTGAGGAAATTGCTGGAAGCATTACAGTTTCTGAAGGAAGTTTCAGTCGTAAAGTTTTCTGCGATTTGCAGGGGAACGGACTATGTTACTGCTGGGAACAACTACGCAGGTGAGGTTGCACCTACTGTGCTTTGAATGATTGTACTTTCCATGGAGAATACAGAAACGAGGAAATAGAAGTGAGCAATTTCAACATGATGTTGGCTGTGGCCAATACATGGGATGAGGTGAAGCGTCTTCAGGAGGTAGTGTCCGAGGAGGAGCAGTCAGGTTAGGTCAGAGCAGTTTGTGTGAAGAGAGAGGATGATATTTGGGTATCAACTGCTGAGAGAGCGATTTTGTCCGACTGTTTATTGTACCCAATGACAAAGAAGATTCATGGTGAAGTGCATGTAGGAAGAGACACAATGGTGAGGGTGTTCAGGCAGACCTGGTTCAATCCCTGGTTTTAAGTGGTTGCAGAAACCTTGAGTCACAGGTGCATGACTTGTCAGCAAATGAATGCAGGAAAGATTACCATTGTTACCTTATTCCACCTAAGTAAGGAGGGCCTTTCAACAGGATGTAGTTGGACTTTAGTGAGATACCTATGTGCAATAGATTGAGATAAATTTTGGTTGTGGTGTGTCTATTCTCCGTTTCGGGTGAGTTTTATCCAACACGGAGTTGTGAAATCTCACAGTAGCTAAGCTGTTGTTGAGGGAACTTATTCCGAGGTTCAGATTTCCCTTTACATTGGAATCCGACCAAGGGAATCACTTCAATAACAAGGTCCTGAAATTGTTGTGTAAAACTTTGTGGGTGGAATAGAGACTACATTGCAGTTACAGGCCAGAAGTATCAAGAATAGTTGAGCAGGTCAACAGTACCCTGAAATCCAGATTGACAAAGATGTGTGATTCAACTTCTTATAAATGGCCCGATGCATTGCCTTTTGTGCAGATGAGTACCCCTGATAAAGAACTGGCTTGTCCCCTCATGAGATTTTTATGGGGAGAGCAATGGGATTGCCTGCCAACGTGCTTGTTAACATGTCAGATGATCTGGCTCTAGACCACTGTGAAGGATTTGCTGATGTATTTCATTTTGTGTCTCCTCAGGTTGAAACAGCAGCTGCACCGACCATGCAAGATCTCTGTCAGGACCTGTTACCCGGCAACTGGGTGCTCATAAAGAGACATGTGAGAAAGAATTGCCTCAAACCCTGATGGTGTGGACCATATCAAGTGATATTGGTTACTATAACTGCTTTAAAGTGCGGAGGAGTTTTGAACTGGGTCCATGCCTCCCACACGCGAAGAGTACCAAACCCCTCTGAGGAAACACCTCCCCTGTATAAAGAATGATGAACATGGCTGGAGGGTCACCACAAGGAAAACACCAAGCTGTAGAGGGACCGGCAGAGTCTGAACTGGGCTTATATCAATATGAGGGGGTCTAGTTGAATTGGACACTGGTGTCGCCTCTGAAGGAGCTAGGACCTTGGTGTCTGAGCAAGAATCTGACCCGTAGCAAGTAAAGGGTCGGGCAAGTACAGGTAAAATCAAGGACATACCTGGATGAGAACTAGCCAGAAAAAGAACAGAGAGGGAATCTTAGCCTTGTTTCTGAGCGAGGTCTTTAAAGAATTGCTAAAACATCTGAATCTGAACAAAGTGAGACTGAAGGTGATAGACAAAGTTCAAGAAGGTCCTGAGAGTTAGAGTGGCTTGTCGGAGGTACTCTTCCCCAGAGTGGACTTATCTGGCTGCCAAGGCTGATGAGGACGAGTTCCTGGATACCAGTACTGATAATCGAACTCCTTTTGAAGATTCCTGGGATTGAAATGCATGCTCTCCTTTCATTGGTCGTTCCATACCTACCAAGGTTGAGTGGCCTAAGATTTGATACAGAACTATGTTGTTTTCCATTCTTTGGGCCTAGCAACAGCATCGGTAGAAGAAGGAGAGCTTATCTGTTGCAATGGATTGAACAACAACTAGGTTCGGTACTTATTAGGGATATTGAATGAACTTTATAAACTTTGTTAAAGGCCTAAATAGAAGAAGATTACCTAGACCGACTGGGCAAAGAAACAAATTAAGGGTTACATCTAGAAGAAGATGGAGAAAGTCTTACAAACTTATGTACATAGAAAAAATAATAAAAGAAAAACTGAAAGAAAAAACGAGAGAAAGAAAAAGTGTTCAAGACCCGCTTAAGAGACTTTTGGGTTTCCTACTTTATTCTAGTGGAATCTAACAGAGAAGAGAGACTGTGGCTGCTGTGTTTTTACTTCAATTTGTTTAAAATGGTTTCTGGAAATGCAAACGTAGGTGGAAATGTATCATGGGCACGCATATAACCAACATAGTGGTAGTGATAGTTATACTTCAATACAGTCAGTTTCTAGGTCTTTGGAGGAAGGACATATGGTTGCTGTCCCTGAGGTGGTCCCCCTACGCTAGGGGTTCCAAAAGAGGTATTCTAGGATCAGTTAAAGATATTGCTGCTCAAGGAGAACAACATATCCATGTAGATTTGTCTATGGGAGATTACACCCAAAACATTTATACTAGGCTATTGTATAAGTATGTACCATGGAAGCTAGAGATTGTTATGTTTGTATGCAGTTACCTACTTCAGTAGCTAAATGTATTTCCTATCATCACTTACCTGTGACTTATTGCATTAGTTGTAGTTTGCTCATTAGCATGTTTTATAAGAAGGGGCACTATGAATAACACTTTTCCAACTATGATATAGTATTGTCTGAAGTACCAGTCCACAAACATTTGAACAATTATGATACAAGGAAGACAATTGAGATGATAGGGAATTATTTTGTGCACATCACTACACTAGATTCTGTTTATGCTTGTAGACACAATTTATCTGGTATATTAACCAATGTAGAGAAGAAGTTCATAGATCAAGTAGAAGATACATATAGATGTAGTGAGGGAAGGGCATAAACCTTACAAGTCTCAACATTGGACAAAGGAGAAGTTAGATCATTGTACAGCAGGGAGTTCAGGACTGCAAACTTTGGACTGGCAACACAAGCAGAGACTGTGTATTCGATAGGCTGAGAGTGGGAAAAGTTCAGTGTTTGTGGGAAAGAGCAAGTGTGTCCATCATTTCTGGTCCATGGCAAAGAAATCTGGACTACACTGCAGATGTTATTCGAGGAGTCTACTTTGTAAGCGGTAAGAAGGCGTATTTGAGATTGCCTAGTAAATGGCATGGTACTTGTTACATAGCTGTGGTGATTCCAGAGATAAACAATTGAGAGGATCTGGAGGCCTTAAGTGGAAAAACAAATCATAGACAGAAGCGTGGATTAAGTGGTGGAGAAGTCATGGGAGATATCTTTGGAGCCATAATACCTAGTTTGGGAGGGCTGTTGAATGATATCAATATTAGGAAATGGTCTACCATAGTTGATAAGCTATCTACTGACACTGCTAGATCTCGGTTGCTCATAGATGTCGAGATGGTTTCAATCAGGTCTATGGTGATGCAGAACCAATTGCTTTAGATGTTTTGTTTGCAAATGAAGGTGGAGTCTGTCACATGCTAAAGGTCCAACAGTGCTATACCTACATCCCTGACAGGAGTAAAGGTTTTCAGAGGTGATTAGAAACATAACAGACTTACATCAAGAATTAAGGAACCTAGCTGCTGAAGGTGTTTGGGATAAGGTTGGACAAGGGTTTGATGCAAGTTGGAAGGTGGTTTGCAACTCTAGGAAGTACATTGTTTGGCTATATTGTATGGCCTATATTGATTCTCTCCATTTCTGGCATTATCTTGATTGGTATGATGAGAATATATATAAGCGGTATTGAGTGAGACGGAGAGAAAGGTATCAGAGAGAACAGGACAAAAGAATTGAGAGGCTGCAGGACAGTTACTACAATAATCTGAGGCATATGGAGAAGTTTAGGCAACAGAAAATGGCAATCACATCTGTTTAGATGTGTCCTTCTGGTTGGTTACCTTCCTAATTGATAATTGATAGACTTATTTGATAAAATAGGATGATTTGTGTTGAATTAACGTTATCAGAGGGGGGACAGATAGAGTGTATCACTTGTATCCTACATGTGGTACTCGTTAGGAGTGCGTTGTAACCGCTGTAGAACACACTCCTATATTATCCAGTGTTATGAGAGAATTAAATGTAAGGGGAAACATGGATTAAATAACATGTTCCTGAGGAAGCAAAATGCGATCCAATTTAAGACTCCAACATTTACGCCTAGAACGTGTAATGACAATAGTAACTAATGTGCAAAATAGCTTGAGACAAGTATGTCTCCTCTTTTTGGGGAGAATTGCCCTCGTACTCTGTTCTCTATGGTTAAGATGTTAGCTGGCTCAGGTACACAACTGTAATGACCGGATTTTCAGACCAGATAGAATCAGCTCACCAAGACACCACTAACCCAGCCGAAACGTAACCACCTCCCTCCTCAGGACCTATTTACAACAGGCACCTGTGTACCTACCTAAGGATGGGGAATTAGCAATATACAAGCTTAGATCTTATAAAATACCACACTCATACCGTATAGTCTCGCGGCAACATGGGCCCAGACTAGACTACCCTGAGGCAGTTCCGATTACTTACCATTACACACTGACTACAACCAGTGCTCTCTCAAGCTACAATCTTGGGTGTATATGCACTGTATCCTCCCAGTGCTCTCACTATTTCATACAGACACGAGCCACAATCCTGTGGGTATACACATTGACGACAGTCAATGCTCTCATTAACGCCGCTTTCCCTAGAGGCGATCTCACTAAGCACCGAATCCCCCCGGTGCTCTCTCTCAAGCCACGATCCTGTGGGTATACACATCGACTACAGTCAATGCTCTCATTAACGCCGCTACACAACGACGATCACTTTCCTATGAATACCTTCAGCTCTCCATGTTGGGGTATCTCTCTCCATCTACTAGGATTACAATACTACAATATTATAGATCACACAAGAATGGCCAAATTACACTGTGTAAAGGTTATTCCCTATTTCAAGAGATCCTCTCCCCCTCCTTGCTCAGTTACCATTTACCTGGACGGGAGACGCATCCATTCACATAACAGCATCTGACTAGAAGAACGGTTTACTTTATCATAAGAAAATAACAAGTACACACTAGTTCACTAAGAACTTTATTCATTAATAATATCAACAATATAATACTGCAATATAACACATAGCCTGAAAAGCAAAAAGGAAAGGTTAGAATGTATGTGCACACTAATAAGAAAGGGTCGACGTCACCTTATGAATATGAAGTCTGGACTCAGTAGTCATCTGGGTTCCCTTCTCGTCTGTGCCTTGGCTCGTCTTAGGATCACCTTTGCAGTCACGATAACACGTCTGCACCGCTATGCTCTGTCTCCTCCGTTTCCCTCCAAGTCACTGGAACCTTCCTCTTATTCTCTGTCTCATCAGCTGCTCTCTTGCTGTTCTGCACTACTCCTCTCTCCTCTCAATCACGGACTGTCTTCACTTTTCAGCTTCGATCTTATAAATCAGTTTCTACCACTCTGGTATTCGTTCTCTCTGCTAACTGCTTCACTCTGTATGCTCTGATCTTAATGTCAAAGCTCGCCAGCTGCTCCAACTAAAATAACTTCAATCTTTCTAAGAGAGTATTAGCTTCTCGGTCTTTCTCGGACTTCAAAATGGCGACTGTCTGCCTTGAAATGATTAATTGCAATGATGCTAACGGCTAGCTGCCACCTACGAACTGACTCTCTGACTACCTCATGCTTTCACTAATATGGAACCTTGTTCATGCATGGAAAGTTACGGCCAGTAACCTGCCGCCCATCAAATTCTTGTACCTCCCTGTACCAAGGACACGTTCTCAGCCGGCCGGCCTGATGTTATGTTTTCGACACGAAGAAAAATACAGTCTTTCGATAAGGGCCAGCCTGAGCCGGTTCTCTCCAAGCGAACAACACCTCGTAACTAAAACATTACATTTGACCTAGAAGCATCTCAAGCTGCCGAGGCAGAAAGAAAGATGGAGTCTCTCCTGTTTGAGGCCTACAAGGCCCGAAATAAGCATAACTCCATCAGAAATATACTAGCAATCTTACAAAAGGACGGATTAATACTAATACTAAGGAATCTATCCCTTAACATAGATTTATAAGCCCTAAAATAAAAGGAAGGGTGGGGGATTGCATCAAACGCCTTGTAAATAGGCCCTGTCTAAGGTTCTAGTCCTCCTATTAGAATGATAGCAGACTAAAGTCACCTTCAATCACCTTCACTCAAGAAAAAGGGGCAAAAAGTCGGTCACCCTTGACTTTAGGCTACTAATCATTCGCTATATGGAACTAACATACGTTGAGGAATAATATGAAACAAAACTAACTGATCTATTTCTAGTACCACATCTACAGGTCTGAAGTAAAGAAGGAATGCACTGAATAAAGCAGCAAATAGCTACTAAAATGCAAATAGTAATCAGGATACCCCCTAATATCTGGCGTAAAGAATGTAAATCAGGTAACCAGTTAAAGAGCCAGTCAAACCAGCCCTGGTTAATGTGTTTTCTAACTTCTTTGGTCAAGTCATGAAGTTTGTCAATATGAGCCTGAATGGATCTAGTATGATCTGATAAATTGAAACAACAAAGGCCCTCAAAGTCAGAACAGTCATGTCCATGTTTGAGCAAAAGATAGTCGATGGCAGCCCGGTTCTGCAAAATAGCTCTGCGTTCACCCTGGGCGTCCAGTAGCATGTCAGATAAAATTGTAGAAGTATGATTGATAGATTTAACCATCCAACAGGCCATCTTGAATTTCAAATTCAAATTTAAATTCAAATTCAACAGGCCATCTTCCCGATGGATTTGGCATTATAGACTGCTAAGGCAGGGACACCTATAATCGAAAAAGCTAAACTAAGATATTCAGATTCAGAAAATAAATGTAGTGTAGAGTCACAATTGTCATGTAACATTACAGCATCACAAACAACACGGGAATGCATATTAGGATGTGAAGAAAACATCAATAAACTCAGTCTGGTAATGGCACAAGGTCCTCCAGAAATATTTGCAGGAATGTACGGCCAGGATGTATTACCACAAGAGAAAAGCCATCCAGAAGGTAACAGCATTATACGATAATGACTAGGGGTAACTACTAGACTTTTGCAAAGTCATATTATTTTTAACTGAAGTACATGATTTCGGTAATCTTCGGGAACATAAAGTTCGTTCATGAGCTGTAAATGAAGTGGCACCTTTCAATTTTAGACGCACACATTCGGTTATGGCATTGGGATCACAGGTAAGGAAGAAACATAAATCACCCTGCGTGATATTAAATGTAATTATTTGGGAATGAATCGGGGGTGCTGGATCTGAAAGCACAGTACATAAAGGGCAATATTCATGTGTTGCGAAATCACCAAGGATAATATTAGGACGGGCATTTGATATATTGAAAATATGGGCCAAAGTCTCCAACGAAGCAGGGACAGCAACCAAACAGGTCGCTAATATGTCAGTTACCGAACACATCGGTGTTAAACAGAAATGTGGGGAATTTGTCAGCCTTCGTGCCAGGGTAGTCCAAAAGTTAGATGATGAATCCCACGCAGCAAAGGAATGCGGTACTTGGGTTATCGAATCAACCAAAGTCTGTGGGTTCCCACCTTTCCCGACGTAGCAGGCCAAAAGGAATCCAACGCCGGCACATCCAGCAACAGCAGTCCAAAGAGTGATCTGAAAGAAAAATCAAATACAGGCATTATTCATTCTCGTAAATAACATTTGTCAGCCGGGACAGCTTCCCAGCTATCTTTCCCTGGTCTCATGACGAGTACTGTGTTATCATGACAGGTTGCAATAACTTCAGCTTGTTCAGGGGGATTTTTAGGCGATTGCACCCACACTCTCGCTCCTGGATTATCCGTGGAGCCAAAACCTTTTTGTCCTCGTACAGTTAACAAAGTTGGGGCAGTGCCTTTCTGAATCTCACCACTGAAAACAGGCATGATTAGCAACTGAGCAATTCGGTCAGTCTTATGAATCGGTAGATCAACTTCACTGCTGGTCAGCAGGAGTACCTTAATCTCTCCCTGATAATCACTGTCAATGACTCCTCCAAGCACTTAAATGCCTTTTAAGGCCAGGCCCGATCTAGGGGCAATCAATCCAAAATTTCCAGTTGGTATACAGACACCAATGCCAGTTTCAATGATAACTCGATCTCTGTTTTTTACAGTAATATCGTTCATGGCATGCAGGTCCAAGCCTGCGGAACCTGGGGTTGCTCTGCATGGAGTTAATGCTCCAGGGGAAATTTCCCAATACATTACAGTATTTTTAACTGTGTTCGGTTTTGCGTCAACAGCTGGAGGAAATAAACGCATTAATAGAGATTCAGCATTCAAAAAGGGACGATTATTCAAAATCAACAGTGCCTGAAACAAATAATCTCTCCAATTCTTATATTTATTGTCAGTTAATTTACGTAATTGATCTTTTAGCAAACCATTCATTCTTTCAATAAGGCCTGCTGCCTGTGGGTAATACGGTGTATGAAACACCCATTCAATGTTGTTCTCCACACAAAATTCCTGCACCAGTCTTCCCTTGAAATGGGATGCATTATCAGATTGAATTTGAAATGGAACACCATAACAGAGCATAATCAATTCCAATGTTTTAATGGTGTTTATTTGGGTAGCTCATTTACAGGGAAAGGCCACCAAAAGGCCACTATATGTGTCAATGATGGTGCAAATATATTGGCAATTTTTACAATTGGGATTGAAAAGAAAGCATTAGCAATAACAATAGACGCATACCATATTCTTTTTTTTTTATTTATTTTTTTAGTCCTCATTTTGCGATATATATGTTTAAGGTTTTACTCGGAAACCCATTCCATCCAAACATTTTATGCCTTCACGACCCCTTATTGGTCTATCGGGGGAGGGGTGTTTCTCACATCCATTGTTTTTTGGATTTTGGAGCTCCTGTGACCTTTACCATAATCAATAATTCTGGTTACGTGGGAATGAGCTAGCCTTCCTGGCTACTCGACGGGAATGATTCCAGTCTGAATTATTGTTTCCGCTTTAATCATAGGACTTTGTTTTTCGAGACCACATTCGCTCATTAAGAGTCCTGCTCCAAATTATAAAGGTTTTCCCAGATTTCCCAAAAATTAAACTTTTTACCCGGTTTCCCTTGTCTGTCATTTCTATTAGTTTTTATTACTGAGTTTAGCCAATCCCCATACTGAGGCGGTGTTGGTTTAATCCAATTTATACAAATTTGACGTCTAGCCAAAAGTATCAGTACAAACAATAGACTTTCTTGGTTTTTAGTTAACTTAACCAATTCGTTATTCAAGTCAATCCCAAAAATAATAAGAGTTATACTTACATTTACTTGTTTTCCCAGAGCCAATGATATCATCTTACCCACTTCTTCGCAAACACAGCTTAGAAATATTTCATCTGCTCGAGGATGACTATATTCAAATCCTGTTTCTGACTGAAACATGGCTGGATGAACATTCAGAGCCCGATGTCGTACAGGCTCTTCCGCCTGGTTTTACCCTTACCAGGTTGGATAGGAAAGATGGTAGAGGGGGAGGCATAGCGATAGCCACTAAGACTCCATTAGAATGCACCCTCTCCCCTATCTTGATTGATCACAGTGAGGCGGCCACTTTTACAATCACCACTGGTCCGAATCATTCCTTTTCAGGCATCCTGGTGTATCGGCCCCCTGGACAACTGTATGACTTCACCCCTACTTTGGTTGAAGCCATTACTCATCTGGCGATTAAAAAATCACGTCTCCTAGTACTTGGTGACCTAAACGTCCATTTTGACGACTCACTTAATAAAGAGGCGGCAGAAATCAGATCTGAGTTACGCACCTTAGAACTAGAGTTAAAAAACACGGCCCCCACACACCAACACGGACATTTATTAGATCCTGTTTTTGGAAATTGGAAGGGAATTGAGACCTTAGATCCTCAGCCAATCCCCTGGTCTGATCATCACATAGTGCCGATAGCTATTCAACTAGAAAAGGCGGAGTTATATAACCAAAGTTCTCAGCGCTTCAAGCGTAGAAGCTGGAAAAAATTTTCCATAGATGCTTTCTCTCACATAATCCAGGCCACCGGCCTCCCAAAAGGAAATGACAGTGAGACTGTATATGCTCAGCTACAAAACAATATCGCTAAAGCACTGGATACGACCGCCCCCAACCGCACTATTACCAATGCTACTAGAACCAAAAAAACTGCCCCTTGGTACAGTCAAGAGCTCCAGATTGCTAAAACAGCATGCAAAAAACTTGAAAGAGATTGGCGCGTAAATTTCTGTCCAGAAACAAAAATCAGATATAAAACAGCTCAAAAAAACTACTATAAACTGGTGCGAGCGTCCAAAGCCTCCTATTATAACACACGCATTGTGGAAGCGGAGAACTCCTCTAAAGAGCTATTTCAAATCTATAAAGAGATCTCCACAGTCGAGTCCAACCCTACCTCTCAGAAAGACTCAGTGGATACCTGCAATAAAATTGCAAAATACTTTTCTGACAAAATCACCAACATATACGCTAATTTTTCTGGCAATATAAAATCTGGCATAGATTTTTCAGAGAATGTAGATCACATCAACACGTCTATCCACCTATGTGCCTTCTCTGTACCTCCAACTGAAATCTTGGAAAAAATTTGTAAGGGGATTAAATCTGGATCACCCCGTGACCCCGCACCTCCGAAAGTATTAAATGCTAGCCTCCCGGTCCTGGAGCCACACTTTAGACTTATGTTGGAAACATCTTTCTCCACAGCCACCCTCCCTGCTGACTGGAAACAAGCCATAGTGTTTCCCATAAAGAAAAAACCAAATTTAAGTCAGGACATACTGGAGAATCTTCGCCCAATTTCCCTACTCCCCTACCTTGCCAAGTTGGCCGAGAAAGTGGTCAACGCCCAACTAATGACCCATCTCGAAACCCAAAATATCTTCCACCCATCACAATCGGGTTTCAGAACAGGTTACTCCACAGAGACGGCTCTTTTAAGAGCTATTGAAACTCTGCGGGAGGGAGCTGATAAAGGCAAAACTATGGCCTTGATCATGCTGGACCTCAGTGCCGCGTTTGACACTGTAGCTCACTCCATACTGCTACAGTGTCTAAACAGAGCGGGAGTCACTAAAAAGGCTCTATGCTGGCTGAAGGCTTTTCTAACAAACAGAAGCTTTCAGGTCCAAAGAGGGATCTATCTCTCTGAAAGTTTGATCTTAGAACAGGGGGTACCTCAGGGCTCGGCCCTGAGTCCCACCCTGTTCAATTTATATATGTCCCCTTTGGCAGAGGTGATCCAATCGTTCGGCGTAGAGCTTGTCTCTTACGCCGACGACACTCAACTCTTGATCTCCCTATCTCAATCCCCCTCCTCTGAGGAAGATAACTTCAACTCATGTATGTGCAAGGTGGCTACATGGATGAATGAGCATTGCCTCAAATTAAACGGAACAAAAACAGAGGTACTCGTCATAGGTGGGAACAACACCAACTGGACCAAGGATTGGTGGCCCTCATGTCTGGGATCATTACCCACCCCCAGTCAGGAGGCCAAGAACTTGGGCGTCTGGATTGACACCAAACTTTCATTTGACAGTCATGTCAAAAAAACAGTTGGAAAATGCTTCGGAGTGATGAAGACACTCCGTCGCACCCTGGATCTTCTTCCCCTGAGTTCCAGGCGTACCATGACGCAGGCCCTCATCACATCTCGAATTGACTATGGGAATGTGCTTCTTTTGGGAACCTCAGAAAAAAACATCAGGAAGTTACAGGTCCTACAAAATTCAGCAGCACGCCTTGTGCTACGACTTCCGCGAAGAGCTCCGTCCAAACCTTCCTTGGATGCTCTACATTGGTTGCCCATAAAAAAGAGAATAATATTCAAGGCCCTTCTCTGGTGCCACAGAATTGTTCACCACAGAGCCCCCTCCTATCTGTCTGACTTAGCCTCACCCTATGAACCTTCCAGATCCCTTCGCTCGAAGGGAACAGGTTTGCTTAAGATCATGCGCCCAAAAAAAGCCAGACTTGGAGGCAAATCCTTTCGCATTCTCGCAGCCAAGGAATGGAATACCCTTCCTATGAATATCAGACAGGAAAAAAGTGAAACATTCTTTAGGAAACATCTAAAAACATATCTTTTCACCACTTAAACTGTCTGATGCTCTGCTCCATCCAAGCAACACTCTTCTCCATAGCGCGGGGACACGTCGAGAGACGTCACCAGGCGCTCTATAAGCTCCTATAATAAATAATAATAATTCTTTCCAGAAGGTGTCTATCATAGGGCAGTCTATAAACATATGTAGATCATTTGCCCTTTCCAGTCCGCATTTTGGGCAAGCTTTGATGGTGGCACCTTTGAATTTAGATAATTTTTTAGGGGTCCAATATGCCCTATGTATTGTTAAAAGATGATTTCTCTTCAGCGCGGCTGGTTTTATGTGAGACCAACACTTTTCCAACAATTTTGTCCAAATGTTATATACATCTACATCTGGTATGTGATTTCTCCATAATGTATCTGGAATCTGTACATCTTCTTCTCCTGCTGTGATTAAAGCCCAGTACCACCTAGATATTTCCTTTTTTATTGGGGAGGATTTCAGCATTTCTTTCTCCATGTTTTCATTTCCTTCTTTTTTATCTGTGATCGATTTTGCCCAGCTTGTCAATTGATAATACTTAAATTTGGACACTGTTTCGTTTGTATTTATAGCTAACTGGTTCCAGGGGATTATGATACTTCCTGTCATCAGTTTACCCCATTTCACAATTCCATTTTCCTTTAAAGAGAGGGCCAAGGAGTCTTTTAAACATTCTGGAGTGCCTGGCGAATCCCAGATAGGGGCATGTGAGCTATAGTATGGTATGTTTAAGGTGCTTCTAACTTGGTACCATATTTTTGCTGCATTAATTAATATCTTCAGTTTTATTTTCTTGAAGAATCTTGGGTGTCCAAATTTATATAGGAAATGATCACACCTGTCAGTCATGATTTGCATATATTCAGGGAGAAACTGAGAGGTCTTAAGAAGTGGTCTCATATTTTTAAATTGGAATGCCTTACAGTATTCAATAAGATCAGGACTTGCTATTCCCCCTTCAAATTTACCTCTCCTTAGTTTTTTCCAAGATATCCTTGCTCCTTTTGATGACCAAATAAAACTTGTGATTTTCCCGTGTATCTTTTTCAAGGCATCTCTCTTGAATTCCAGTGGAATTGTATTAAATAGATAGATGAATTTAGGCACAATAGACATTTTAACTATATTTGATCTCCCCAGGAAACTAAGAGGTAGTCCATCCCATACTTTGAGTAATTTCGTGGTTTCAATGGCGATTCTATTCAGATTTATCTGTGGTATTTTTTCTATGTCTTTCACTAATGTGATACCTAAATATTTTATTTTTTCTTTTGTATATGGATTGTTGACAGTTGTGTTCCAGCTCATAGCCTCTGTTTTTTCTTGATTTGTAAGGTATCCTGATACTGTTCCGAACTTGATTATTGTGGATTCTATTGCAACTGAAGAGCTATTATAGTCATTTGTAAAAATCATCAGGTCGTCGGCATATAGTGCCACTTTTTTCGACCAATCCTGATGCTGAAATGGGGTTATTGTGGCATGATTTCTTAGCGAGACTGCAAAGACTTCAATATATAAATTGAAAAGCAGGGGTGACAGTGGGCATCCTTGCCATGTCCCTCTTTGTATGTCAATGTTGTTTGTGAGGTTCCTGTTGACTAATATTTTAGCCCTTGGTTTGGTATATATCTCTGCCACCATATTGCCGAAATTTTCTCCTAGATTATATTTATTGATGACTTTGTTAAGGAATGACCAATTTACTCTATCAAACGCTTTGGCAGCGTCGAAAGTGATTATGGTTAGTGGTAATTTTTCTGTGATGGCTATATCTATTGCGGCAAAAAGTTCGTGTGTGATTTCTTGTATTTGCCTACCCTTTATGTAGCCTTTTTGATCAGGATTTATCAGTTTAGTCATTATCACTGCTAGTCTTTTCGCCATGACCTTCATATACATTTTGTAATCACAATTAAGCAGTGAGATGGGTCTGTATGACTCACATATTGCTGGGTTTTTTCCTGGCTTTAAAATAATGCTAATTGTTGCGTCGTTCCAGGAATCTGGGATTTTTTCTTTTTTTTATATGTTAGATTTAGTAAATCTGTTAATGGTGACACCAGAGAATCTCTTAAAATCTGGTAGAACTCATTTGGTAAGGTGTCCGGGCCAGCTGCTTTACCTTTTTTTAGGCCTTTTATGATGGTTCTAACCTCTTCTTCTGTAATATCTTTATTTAGCTCTTCTTTTTCCATTTCGGTTAGTTGTGGAAGGGGTATATGTTCTAGGTACTTCTGGATCTGTTCCTCTGTGGGATTTACATCCTCCTTATATAAATTAGAGAAAAACTTCACAAATTCCGGCATTATTATGGAGTCCTCAGTTTCGTTTATATTATTTCGTTGAATGCAGATTATTTTGTTTCTAGTTTGCTCTTTTTTCGTCTTCCAGGCCAACAGTTTTCCACATCCTTCTCCATATTCATGATTAGATAACTTACTGGCTTCCCATCTAGTCTTTACTTTATTTTCCAGGAGGTTTACCAGTCTTTCCTTTAGTTCTTGCCTTTGTTTCTCTATCGATTCTTTTACATCTGGAGTAGCGTCCACCATTATCTTGAGATCGAGTTCTGTAATATCACTTTCCATACCTCCAATTTCCAATTTTGCAGTCCTGGCTCTGTGTGAACCCAAACTTAATAACTTGCCTTTAATAACCGCTTTATATGTGTCCCAGATATTTTGTTTGGATGTACCAGTTTGGTTTTCCTTAAAAAAATTGGCTGTTGTTATCTCCAGTTCTTCTGCTGCCTGTGGATCTAGTAATATTGTGCGGTCTACCGTCCATCTTGATTGTACATTATTTTTCGTTATTTGCATGGTTAGTTGTACCGCCGAGTGATCAGATAGATGTTCTGGTAAATGTTCTATGTTCTTGACTTTGTCTCGCAATGTACCATTTATTAAGAAGTAGTCAATTCGTGATCTATGACCAAGTTTTTTATTGTTAAAAGTGTAAGGATATTTTTTGTCTCCTTTCTCTCTCCACATATCCAGCAAACCCAGGTCATTTTTATAATTACCTAGCCATTCTCTCATTTTTGGGAGATTTGACTGTTTCCCTGGGGGATGTCTGTCTAGGGTCGGATCTATTAAAATATTGTAATCTCCACCTAATATTATCGGGACAGTTGTTGACAGTAGTTCTGTGTACAGTTTTTGTAGGGGGGTTGGGTCATCTATATTTGGGCCATAATACCCTGCCAAGGTATATGCATTTTCGTATATTCTTACCTTAATAAAAGCCCATCTTCCTTTATTATCAACTGATTTGTGCTCAATTTTGGCTTTAAGTGTTTTTTTAAGAATTATTATTATGCCTTTGATATTGCATTCTTGATTTGTGCAAACATAGGTGTCAACCCATTTCAGATTCTTCATTATTTGTTCCCATTCCGTACTTAGGAGGTGCGTCTCTTGTAGGATAATTATCTCGTTGTCTACTTCCTTCAGATATTCAAGAATCCTTCTCCTTCTGCTAGGTGTCCTAAGTCCATTAACATTCCAAGAGAGTACCTTGAATTGTTTATATTTTGTCGCCATTCCTGTTATGAGCATCTTGTTTTTTCCGTGTTCTATAGGTCCCAATAATTCCTTTTACTGTGAGCGCTGAGGACATTTTTTCAAATTTTTTCCCTATTTTGCTCCCCACCCGTGCATTCTTTTTATGAGATATTTGCGTTTTTTTGTGGGGTTCATTGTTTCCCACCCTGAGGAAGCCTCCCTTCTTCTTTTGGGGCGGTATTCTTCGCCCTATTCGAGCTCGTTGCTTCGCCTAGATTTTATGATATTCATCTTGCTTGGGGTTCTGTTTCAGTTCGTAGTTGATCTTTTATTTGCTCAATAAAGGTTTCTACCTCTCTGGGGTCTCTGATGTTGTGCATCTTATTTTTCCACATTATCCTTAATGAGGCAGGAAATTTCATCTGGACATTGGCTCCAAGAGATTTTAGTTCCTGCATATGTTGTCCTAACTCCCACTGTCTGTCTTGGGTAGTCTTGGATATGTCTGAGCGAATCCTGAAGGACCAGTTGTCCTCTTTCAAAGTATCCTGTTTTAGACCTTCACTAAGTAGTCTTTCTTTCAGTGTATAAGTTTTAAAGTTTATCAGGATTTTTCTCGGTGTCTTCCTGTCTTTGTTTTTCCTGAAAGGGTCGCGGTGTACCCTCTGTATGTCGTCAGTAAGATTGACTTCCTTGGACCATAAGAAATGTTTTTTCAAAAAGAGAGACAACAATTTTTTTAATGTCCGTACCCTCTATATTCTCCGGCACGTTAAGGACCCTTAGGTTATTCCTTCTCGCCTGGTTTTCAAGCGATTCCATTTTCTCGCTCATGCTTCTTTCGTTTTCTCTGAGTTTTCTTATTTCTTTCTGGTTTGTGTCAACTCTCTTACTGAGATTCTCCACCACTGACTCGACTATGGTAACTCTTTCTCCGAGGGCGTTCATTTTTTGGTCTAAGGCCTCGCATACCTCTTGTATCTTGCTCTGATTTGCCTCCGAGACTGAGAATTTCTCTCTCATTTCTCCTAGGACTTTGTCCATGAATTTTCCCAAGAGCTTCTCTGTTTGTTCTACCATGTCAGAAGGTTCTATTGCCACTAGCTTTTCATGCTGTGGTATGCTAGTAATGCTAGTACTAGAGGTAGTAGGCATGTTTGTATCTCCCGCCTCCTCCATTTGTGAGTCTTTGAGGGTTACTGGTTCTTGTTTCTTTCCCTGAGATTTTTCACTCCCTTTAGTTCCGTTAATTATTTTAGGGGTGACAGGGGTAGCAGAGGGTACAGTTCATATAATGGGTATAGTGGTGCAGATTGGGTTCGTGTTTATGCTTGTGACCGGGGAGATATTTTTTTCTCGGGGGTTAGGGTGGCTAAGAGTAGTTGAGAGTTTACGCCCTACTTGAACTTGCTGCTGCACTTTGAAGAAGGATCTGAGAGAGGGAGTAACTCTAATTATCTGTTCTGTCTGATTTTTCGCTTTAATGTTTTTGTCCTTGTTTTGCTGTGATTTGGCAGTTTGCTTTCTTTTTGTAACCTTAGGTATAACCGGTATAGCAGTTTGTTTGGTTGGGAGTACTTGTTTGGAGAACTGCCTATTTCTTAAGCAGTAGCTGGACCTTCGCTTGTTCCCTGCTCCGGCCTCTACTTCTTCAGTCGAGTTTTCCTTGCTCCTAGCTCCTGGTTCTGAGTCCGGTTTAAGTGACTTCTCCACTACTTCAGGAGTGCCTGATATGATTAGGTCCGTTTCTGTTTCAACCTCAAAGCCTCTCTCCTTTTCTTTCTCCCTCTCTCCTTTCTCTCCTCTAATTACACTGCTACTCTCTATGATCCTGTCCCCTCCACACCCCACAAGTAAATCCAGCACAGTTACTCCCTCACTTCCGCCCCCCCCTGTACCTTGCTCATGGATTCCTGTTGTCCTAAAGTCCTGGTGAGCAGCCTTCTTTTTTTCACGATCGCAGAATCCTCTTTGTAGTCTTTCTTGCAGCGTGTAGTCTTTGCGTCTGATTTTGCCGGGAATACTCGATTCAGTATGAGCTCAGCAGTGCCTCTCCCCCGGGATTGCGCTTGTTTTGCTTCTTTGGGTTTTAGGAGAGGTACTTCTTCCGCGTTGCCGCTGCTGTGTCTATTGCTGCCACTTATGCCCCGGAAAAGGAAGGACAATCTTGCTACTGCGCACCGGCAACCTCTGCTGGCTTCCGACGCTGCTGCCCAGATACCACCGTATACAGCTCCGTATGCTGCTCGAGGAGACTCGGATTCCCGTGCGCCCATTCCCATAAGAGAGGTAGCTGTAATAATTGTAGTTAGATCAACTACTGTTTGTTTAGATGTTTCCTTGTCATGTCTGTGTGTGGCAAGTGCGGAGCTCACAGCCGGAGACTCCTATCCGGCCGCCATCTTCCTCCGACGTTTCCGCATACCATATTCTTGGATGCTTCTGAATTCTCTCAATTAAAGTAATCATGTCCGGTACTGCAACAGTCAAAGGGGGTGTATGTTTATTCAATTCTCGGTAATCAACAGTCATGCGCCAAGAATTATCACTTTTACGTGCAGGCCAAACAGGATTATTCCAAGCAGGAGTAACTTGAGTTATAACTCCTGCATCCACTAAATCTTGAATTGTAGCACTAATTTCTTCATGACCACCTGGGATACGATACTGCTTTTGGGAAACAACTTTTGTAGCCTGAGGAATTTTTATAGGGGGCATTCTCAAACGACCAACCCGTACAGGTCTGGATGATATATAACTTTTACTTCCAAATTGATAGCAGCCGTCATCTAAATGTAATGTCATACCTTTCAAAATATCAATTCCAATTCTGTATTTAAAGAGTGGCACAACTAAAACAGAATATTCTTTTCGGGGAATTCTACCTATTTTCATTTCAAGTGTAGTTTGCACTGTGGGGGTTTCCTTTCCACCTAGACCAGTAATTGTGAAAAACTGACCTTTAAATTTCTTTGATTTTCCATGAATAAGAGTGGCCTCCGCTCCTGTATCTACCAATGCTCGGGCCCTTTGGATATTACGATGTTTCCAAAAAATTTCAATATCTACATAGGGTCTATTGTCTCTGTGAGCCCACTTGTGTACTGGAGCTTGACCTATTTCCTAGTCATTTTTATTGTGTTCTGATAACCAAGACAAATCAGGGTAAATGCTCTCAAATTTTTTTGGACGATATAATGTCATGTTCATATCCATCACCATCACGAAATGGATTCTTGTCATCTGCATGATATTGTGAATTTCGTTCAGAAAATCTGTGTCGATCCTCCCTTCTCCTCATCTCGGGGGACTGATCCTTTTCATCTCTATATCTGCTGTTAACACAGTCATCTCTCCCCCTTTTTCTTTCCCCCTCTCCCCCTCTCTCTCTTTCATGCCGAGGGGAAACATCTCATTCATACCGTCGTCCATCACGCCGATCTGAATCATCACGATGTCTATCATCCCCACTGTCATCAGAATATTCACGATCACATTCATTCTTTCGCACACGTCAAGCACCCTCCTTCCGATCCAAACCACGCTTGCGAAACATGTCCCACAAGCGATTATTAGGTTCACCCTCAATGTCCTCACTCTTCACACCATCAGCCAGTAAAGCAAGAAACATATCACGTCTAGAGAACCTATAATTCCCAGCAGTACGACCATCGGGTCTGGATTGTCTCTCAGGTTTAAGCCATTCGCCCAGCTCACCAAGCTGACACACAGATTCGAGCACCCTAGACAATGCATTGCCAGTTTGATTAATCAACAAAGTCATCATAACCTGTTTATAAGCAACAGGGGAAGAACGGATAATGCGATTCCGCACAGAAGACGTCAATAAACCATCCAACAATCTGTCAGATGTACTCAGAAAAATCGCAGTTTTCATCACCTCCTCCTTCAGCCTTTGTGCCGCATCGCGCAATGTATACCATGGCTTGTCATTCAGAGGCCAATTAGATTCAGTAGGGTATTTGTGATTACAACCATCAGTCGCTAACTGAAGCAGACTAATTTGACCAGCACCATTATAATTCCGGAAATGATCTTGTACAGTGGAATCAGAACTCAAAGAACAAAATTTCAAGGCATCTCCTGCATCTAACATGATGCCCGCAGCTCCTAACTCATACAGGCGTACCATCCACGTAAGCAAGGCCTCACCAGGCCGTTGCCGAAATCGTTGCAAAATGTCACTAACTTCCTGATGCGTAAAATCTTCCAAACTATCCAAAGGAACACCATTTGGATTACCAGGAGCTTGCTGTAATTTTCGTCGAAAAACCGGATGCGCAGAAACCTCATGACGAGCATCAGAAGAAAATCGATCAACAGATGTAGAGGGACAGTCAGGACGAGAAATGTCATCAGAATGGAAAGAGCGACCACGGTCGCGGGAATCATCATATTTGTCACAAGAATTCGATTTACAATCACGTCCGGTGCAAGAAGACTCGCGCTTGTCAGACTCCTCAGCCGAGGAGCCAGAATCATTCGAGTCCCAGATATTACCATCCCATTCATCAGGATTCCAATCCAGTCCGGCTTTCGCCACGACCAGACGTACTTTCCGTTTACAAACACGACCGCGATGATTCTTATATTTGTATTTTGCAATTCGAACAGCAGCCCTTTCGGCTATTGTCTGATAAGTCTCAAGTTTGTCGGCAAGCAATTTATTTTGACATCGCAAAAGAGTGTGAGCATTTTGCACTTCAACAAACTTTTCTTCCATATCCATATATTGTCTCTGTAATTTCAAAAATTTCTCATGTACAATCCTGTACGCAGATAAAACAATCCAACCTCTGCGTCCTCAGATAGTAAGCTCCTCACCCTTCACTACTGGCGCTTTCTGCAAACAAGCAATCACATTAGTCGGCTCCGCCAGTTCCAAACAACAATTCCAATTTTCACTTAAAACGTTAGAATCGGCCCACTCACGGGCCAAAGCCTCGTAAGGCGTTGATTCCCAGCCGCAAATTTCAATAGGCAATTTAAAAGTAGACTTCGACTTTCTCAAAAACATTGTAACAAAAAGAAAAAGATATATACAATTTTAAAGAAATAATATACAAAATGAACTCCGTACGTGCCGAGCGCAAACCAACAAGATAGAAACAATACCGCGCAAACAGGCTTCGTAAATGGTTTGTGACGCCAGATGTAACGACCGGATTTTCAGACCAGAAAGAATCAGCTCACCAAGACACCACTAACCCAGCCGAAACATAACCACCTCCCTCCTCAGGACCTATTTACAACAGGCACCTGTGTACCTACCTAAGGATGGGGAATTAGCAATATACAAGCTTAGATCTTCTAAGATACCACACTCATGCCCAGACTAGACTACGCTGAGGCAGTTCCGATTACTTACCATTACACACTGACTACAACTAGTGCTCTCTCAAGCCACAATCCTGTGGGTATATGCACTGTATCCTCCCAGTGCTCTCACTATTTCATACAGACACAAGCCACAATCCTGTGGGTATACACATTGACAACAGGCAATGCTCTCATTAACGCCACTTTCCCTAGAGGCGATCTCACTACGCACCGTATCCCCCCGGTGCTCTCTCTCAAGCCACAATCCTGTGGGTATACACATCGACTACAGTCAATGCTCTCATTAACGCCGCTACACAACGACGATCACTTTCCTATGAATACCTTCAGCTCTTCGTGTTGGGGAATCTCTCTCCATCTACTAGGATTACAATACTACAATATTATAGATCACACAAGAATGGCCAAATTACACTGTGTAAAGGTTATTCCCTATTTCAAGAGATCCTCTCCCTCTCCTTGCTCAGTTACCATTTACCTGGACGGGAGACGCATCCGTTCACATAACAGCATCTGACTAGAAGAAAGGTTTACTTTATCATAAGAAAATAACATGTACACACTAGTTCACTAAGAACTGGGGTATCTTTATTCATTAATAATATCAACAATATAATACTGCAATATAACATATAGCCTGAAAAGCAAAAAGGAAAGGTTAGAATGTGTGTGCACACTAATAAGAAAGGGTCGACGTCACCTTATGAATATGAAGTCTGGACTCAGTAGTCATCTGGGTTCCCTTCTCGTCTGTGCCTTGGCTCGTCTTAGGATCACCTCTGCAGTTACGGATACACGTCTGCACCGCTATGCTCTGTCTCCTCCGTTTCCCTCCAAGTCACTGGAACCTTCCTCTAATTCTCTGTCTCATCAGCTGTTCTCTTGCTGTTCTGCACCACTCCTCTCTCCTCTCAATAACGGACTGTCTTCACTTTTCAGCTTCGATCTTATAAATCAGTTTCTACCACTCTGGTATTCGTTCTATCTGCTAACTGCTTCACTCTGTATGCTCTGATCTTAATGTCAAAGCTCGCCAGCTGCTCCAACTAAAATAACTTCAATCTTTCTAAGAGAGTATTAGCTTTTCGGTCTTTCTCGGACTTCAAAATGGCGGCTGTCTGCCTTGAAATGAATAATTGCAATGATGCTATCGGCTAGCAGCCACCTACGAACTGACTCTCTGACTACCTCATGCTTTCACTAATATGGAACCTTGTTCATGCATGGAAAGTTACGGCCAGTAACCTCCCGCCCATCAAATTCTTGTACCTTCCCGTACCAAGGACACGTTCTCAGCCGGCCGGCCTGATGTTATGTCTTCGACACGAAGAAAAATACAGTCTTTCGATAAGGGCCAGCCTGACCCGGTTCTCTCCAAGCGAACAACACCTCGTAACTAAAACATTACATTATGGGGGGCGTGGCCAAGATGGCGGTGTGAGCGGACGTGCTTTGCTGAGCTCCCGCCGCCGGCCACCGAATCTAGCACGACCACAGCACCTACCCGGCCGTGACCGGTCCCGAGAAACTTCTGGCGCCGACGGCGCAGCAGCGGTGATCTGCTGGTCCGGTCCTGAGCCCGGGGACGGCCGGACCCGTGACCTGTCGGACTGCGGAGGCGGCGACCGTTGGGGCCTGGCGCGCTCAGAGTGCCGAGAGCGCGGCCGAAAACGAGGCCGAGGTGGGCGGAGCCACAGCGCCGTCCGAGAACGCACGGAGCAGGCATCGGCTGAAGCGGCGGGTCCGGCCCGCGCGGCAAAGCGCGAGGCTTCCCACGGCCCTGCGTGGAAGCTACTGCGGACCTGCCGGCCCCAGCACACGTCGGAAGCAGACATTGCCCGGGCTGTCGCCGGCTCCCATCGCCGGACCTAGTGCCCCTGGAATCCCGGCCTGCAGCTCTCTGGAACGGAGGTACGGGGGGGGTTGGGACAGTGGTACCAGGCGCCCCCCCCCCCTCGCCACGCACACGCGACCCGGCCCGCCAAGCCAGGCTCCATCAGCGCGTTAGGTGCGCTCACCGGCCGGAGCTTCACTAGCGCGTGAGGGGTGATTGCCTGCGGCAGCCCGCCCTTTTCTGGCGCACCGGCACTACAGCTCCCCCCCCTCCTGGACCACTGACCGGCGCGACGACGTGGAGGCGTCTGGGGTCTCACGAGCACAGAACCAACACGCAAGCGGGGAGCCTGTCCACGTAGCCTGCACTGCTCCCACTCCACAGGCCCCTGCGGCGACCCCGACACTGGCCCGGACCTCCAAGGCACAAGGCGGGCCCATCCCGCACCTGGTTGGCACCCCTTGGCGGAACCCGCTCACCCATACCCACGCTGCGGTGGCCGCGCTGCGCTGTGAGCACCGACTGGGCTCGCAGAGAGCAAGCGCAGCGCACCGCCTTCCCCAGACTGGGCGCCGGGAGACACAGCGGCGTCGGCAGCCTGGGCCTGCGGTCCAGTACCAGAGAGCTACTGGACAAGAGACGCCACACGGACCATGTCCACCGCCAGGACGAGGAAGGACCGCTCCATCGCGGACCTCTTCACCCCCGGCGCTCTGGGGAAGAAGGCGGACGCCTCAGCAGCCAGCCAACGCGGGGGCGCCGAGAAGAAACAACAGGCCTCGCCAGCCCAGGGGCAGCCGGATACTGAGGGCCCAATCACGCGCTCCTTCCTGGAGTCACTCTTCATGGGTCTTCGCGAGGACATTCAGGACTTAAAGAAAGAACTCCAGGACGAGATAAAAGAGGCGCGCCGCGATACCGACGCCATTGGTGAGAGAGTGGCGGAGCTGGAGACGAAGAGCGACGCACGGGACATGGAGATTGAAGCACTGCGGCAGGAACTGGCGCGCATTCACGACCAACAGGTGGACCTTCAAACACACGCCGAAGATTTGGAGAACCGCTCCAGGCGGCACAACATAAGGATCCGGGGGGTGAAGCACTCCCCTGACACGGAGGACCTCTTCCAGTTCACCCGGGAGCTGTTCAACCACATCCTGGGACGCCCGTCCGATGCACCCCTGGGCCTAGATAGAGTGCACAGAACGGGCCCGCCTAGACTGGCCACGGCTCACCCAGCGGACATCCTTGTGTGCGTCCAAGACTTCCGCACCAAGGAGGAGATCCTAGCTAATGCGCGCAGGATGGCGCCGGTGTCCTTTGGCGCACACTCCCCTGCCCTCTATCAGGACCTTGCAGCACTGACCCTGGAGAAGAGGCGCCTCTTCCGACCCGTTACGGCGGAATTGCGGAAACGCAACATCTCATACAGCTGGGGGCACCCCTTTCGCCTTGTGTTTAAAATGGGCAATAACCTCCACCAGATACGCTCCCTCAAGGAGGCCTGCGCCCTTCTGGACATTGAGGAGCCGTCGGAGGCCGAGAACCCCGGAGCGGGGGTTGCACCCAATGAGGACACGCCGGGAAAATGGCGGCAACAGCGGAGGCGACACAGGCCGCGACGCCCCGCCACCAAAGAAATAGCAGAGGGCCAACGAGCGGCGGTGGAGACGGTCGCGCAAGGCCTGGCGAATAAAGAGCACGATTGAACTCTACCACGGTCACACGGCGCTGCCAAGACATGACCTGGCCGGGACGATTCACCCCGGCGGCGGGAGCGAAGCCTCGCTGACCCGCGTTGTGTCTACGCCGTCCCCTTGATGGCTGACCCACGTGGAGAGGCGCGGTGCCCGACATCACCGTCGCCATTGCCCACACACCAAGTGTTTCCTTCACCACGGGTCCAGCGGACTTTCACCTGGACCTGGGACTATGTTGATTTGGACTTCTTTTTGGTTGCAGGGGTGGAGGGCGGGAATGGGGGGGGGATTCCATCGGTGCTTGCACCTGTAAAGAGAATCGAGCATTGCACTATTGGGGTTTGGGGGGAGGGGGGAGCTGCACCAGTTGGGGTTGGGGGGGTGTTGGGGGTAGAGGGGGGGGGGTTGGGGGGTTCTCCTTGGAGGTTGGGGGGGACAGTTGGGGATGGGGGGGTGTTGGGGGGGGTAGGGGAGGGGCGGGTGGGCTCTCCTTGTCCAGGGGATTGTGACATCATGGTAGGAGTCGGTAGGACCCCCTGCGCAGCGTCTCTTGCAGCCTGTTGGTCTGTGGCGGCCACCTCCGGGTGGGGAATAGCATCTCCCTTGTTACCCCAGACATGACACGTCACCTAACGGTGCTTTCACTCAACGTGCGAGGTCTTAATAGCCCGAATAAGCGCAAAGCAATCCTCTCCTGTCTCGAGCGCTCCAAGGCGGATATCTGCCTCCTCCAGGAGACGCACCTTGTTCGCAGCGATCAGCACAGACTCAAGTCACGCGCCTTTCCCTGGCAGTTCTTCTCCTCCTCCCCGAAGAAAACGGCGGGGGTGGCGATCCTAGTGGCTAAATCCTTCGAGGGGAGGGTCCTCCAGAAAGAGGCCGAAATTAAGGGGCGACTTCTGCTTTATAGCTTCCAGGTTGCAGGCCATACCTTGCTAGTGGGCTCAGTCTATGGCCCGAACGAGGGACAGGAACGGTTCTTGCATACGGCACTAGAGTCCGCTATATCCACCACACGCACGCACTTGTTGTTAGGGGGGGACCTTAACATTGTTTTTCACAACACGGCGGACCGCTCAGGCCAGAGATCCGGGCAGGTGGGAGCACTCACTGCAGCAGGACACACACACGTGGCGGACCTGGGCCTCATAGATTTATGGCGACACATGCACCCCCAGACCACAGCATATACGTACTACTCGGCGGCACGCAAGACGTATGCACGGCTGGATTATTTCCTGTGCTCTACTCAGCTAGCGCAGCAGGTCGAGGAAGTGGAGATTCTGCCGGCCGCGCTCTCGGATCATTCCCCAGTTGTGACGACACTTCGTATAGGCGCCATGCCAGCTCCGCAACGACACTGGAGGCTGCGAGACGGCCTCCTGCAGATGCCCGACACCCAAACACGCCTCACTGCTGCGATCGACCGCTTCCTGGAACACAACGCCAATGATGACACTTCGAAGGCCACTCAGTGGGCTGCCCTCAAGGCGGTCCTCCGCGGGGAACTCATCTCCATAGCCACCGCCAACAACAGGGACAGGGCGCTGAAGCGTGCCGAGCTTACCCAACGGGTGGCGGAACTAGAACAGATGCACCAGCGCACGGGAGCAGCGAGGGCATGGCGCCAATTATGCGCCGAGCGGAAAATGTTGGCGGCTTTGGACCAAGATGTAGCGGAATACGCCGCTATGCGCCTTAAGCACGCCTATTACACCGGAGGCGACCGATGCGGGAAGCTTCTGGCGAGCAGACTACGGGCGCAAACCCAACGGCAGCAGGTGCGATCCCTCCGGTCGGCTGATGGCAGCCAGATCACGGAGGACGCGGCGATTGCGGCGACCTTTGGCACCTTTTATGCGGCGCTATACGACGCGGACCTCCTTGACCCACTCGCCGGCCCGGCATACCTGCGGGGCGCGGAGCTCCCCTCCCTCAACCAAGCCCAAGCGGACTTCTTGGAACGGCCCATTGGCCTGGAGGAAGTCATCTCTGCTATTGTCCGCCTCAAGGTGGGGAAATCCCCGGGACCCGATGGCTATACCGCGGCCTTCTACAAAACCTTTTGCCAGCAGCTTGCCCCCCTCTTGCGCGACCTGTTTAACACCTTTGACACGCCTGGTGCCATCCACCCGACTTGCTGGAGGCGTCCATCTCTGTCATCCCCAAACCGGGCCGCGACCCGGCGACGTGTAGCTCATACAGGCCCATCTCGCTGCTGAATGTAGACTTGAAGCTCTACACGGGCATTCTGGCGGGCCGCATTGCGCCTTACATGCAGCAGCTGGTAGACCCTGACCAGGCGGGCTTTATCCCCCAACGGCAGACTAGCGATAACACCAGGCGAGTGTTACACCTCATTGAGGCCGGGTCGCGCACTAAACCGGGCTGCATGCTCCTCACCATTGACGCGGAAAAAGCATTCGACAGAGTGCATTGGCCCTACCTCGACCAGGTCCTCCGCCACTTCGGTTTTGGCGAGAAGCTCCGCCACCGCATCTTCAATTGCTACCGCCGGCCCAACGCCACGGTCAGGGTGAACGGCCACACCTCCCCGAGGTTCGACATCGGCAGAGGCACGCGCCAGGGCTGCCCCCTGTCGCCGCTTCTATTCGCCCTATACATGGAGCCGATGGCTCAGAGGGTACGGCAGCACGCGCTCATATCTGGTATCAAATTCGGTGCCGATACGCACAAGATCAGCTTGTACGCTGACGACGTCCTGCTATCTCTCACCAACCCTATGCAATCCCTGCGTGCTCCCTTTGTAGAGCTCCACACCTTTGCCCTAGCCTCGGGTTTCAAAATCAACGAAGCTAAATCTGAAGCCCTGAACATCTCCCTGAATCCAGACGTGGTGGCCGAGATTAAATCGGAATTCAAGATACAGTGGTCGGACGCAACCGTCCCGTACCTGGGCGTCCGCCTGGCTCCCTCCGTCAGGAGTACCGCACGAGTCAACTACGGGGCCCTCACACTCAAACTTCGGGAGCAACTCCGGCGTTGGAAGCCGCTCACACTGTCATGGCTCGGCAGAATTGCCGCAGTCAAAATGACTCTGCTGCCGCAGATTCTGTATTTGTTTCAGACGCTCCCCTTGAACCCCCCGCAGGGCTGGCTTCAACAAACCCAATCGGACCTGTCACGGTTCATTTGGAACGGCCGGCGGCCTCGGTTTAAGCACGCTCTCGCTACCCTACCCCCGGCGAATGGGGGGGTCGGCGTACCCGACCTCACCCTGTACTTTCAGGCGGCGCAGCTGCGCACCTTCGTAGAATGGTTCCAGCTGGAGTCCGGCAAACACTGGCTCTTCCTGGACCAAGCAGTGGCCGGCCGTACCCTCCAGGGCGTGCCTTTCCTGCCACGCCGCCACCGCCCCCCTAACCTGTACGCCTCTGAAATCACTAGCACTGCCCTGCGAGTGTGGGACAGAGTGGCCGTGGCCAAGGGGCTGACCTCCTTCCCCTCGCCTATGACCCCCATCTTTGAGAATCCGGACTTCTCGCCGGGCCTGGTCCCCGGAACATTCACGACGTGGCGGACGACGCCCTGTAGGGCGGCGGGACACATGTTCGACATCAAGGGGGTCCTCCCGTTCCAGCAGGTCAAGGCGGATTATGGCGTGGCCGAATCGGAACGCTTGCAATATCTGCAGGTGCGCCACTGGGTGCTCCACCCCTCGATCCGGCCCGGGGCCCAACGGCACCTCACACCCTACGAACGGTGGCTGCTGACGCGCACCTCCGACAAGAAATTGATTTCAGACCTTTATCAACAGCTACTCCTCACCCAGGCACACACATACAACGCAGGTCAGGCCCGGTGGGAAAGGGACCTGGGGAGACAGCTCACTAGGAAAGAGTGGGAGGGGGTGTACCATAGGGCCAGACACTCGGCGCACCACACCGGGCTCACAGAGACATTGACTAAGGTAGCCATGTACTGGTATCACACCCCTGAGCGACTTCATCAATGGGATGCCCGGGTAAGCGACAGGTGCTGGAGGGGTTGTGGGGAACAAGGGACACTGGAACACCTGCTGTGGAGCTGTAAGGCGCTGCGCCCCTATTGGGACCCTATCCTGGATCTTATTGACGCACACCTGGACACTCAGCTGCCGCGATTCCCAGCATACATCATTCTAGGCCTCCCGAACGCCCTCATGTACCCCCTGAAATCCTGGAGAGGCCGCTTGATCGCTCTGGCACTTGGGGCTGCAGTCCAAAACATCGTGGCCCACTGGAGGGCGACTCAGGCCCCGCAGCAACTGGGGTGGCTTCACCGGCTATGGGCGATCCTGGGCATGGAGAAGCTGTCACTGGCGGCGGCAGGGAGGGGGGTGGACTTTGCGGAGCTCTGGCGGCCATTCCTCACTCTGCTTACGGGGGAGTTTCGGGAGGTGAGCTGCCCGCGCTACCTGCGCCTGCTACGACTGGCGGAAACACCTCTCCCGGATCCCAAGACGCACACCCTGATTGTTAAGCAGGGACCACATCCGTTAGACTACGCCCGGAAATGGACAAGGAGAGGGGAGGGTTAGGGTGGGAAGGGTAGGGGTGTTGTTTACAGTTCTTTGTTTTATGAATTGCACTAGCTCTGATCAGCTTGCACCGTTGTAGCACCTCTTATGACGCGGCCGGCCCAGTGGGGTTGTAGGCGGCTTGCTGTGTTAATACATGATGTTCCCGCTGGCCCCGTGTTGGGTGCCAGTGTGGTCGCTGACCTAGGCCTCCCAGGAGTGGGGTCGGCTCTACAGATGTCTCGGAGGTGCATTTCATTGCCTATGCTCAATAAAATATTTAATACATAAAACATTACATTTGACCTAGAAGCATCTCAAGGTGCCGAGGCAGAAAGAAAGATGGAGTCTCTCCCGTTTGTGGCCTACAAGGCCCGAAATAAGCATAACTCCATCAGAAATATACTAGCAATCTTACAAAAGGATGGATTAATACTAATACTAAGGAATCTATCCCTTCACATAGATTTATAAGCCCTAAAATGAAAGGAAGGGTGGGGGTTTGCATCAAACGCCTTGTAAATAGGCCCTGTCTAAGGTTCTAGTCCTCCTATTAGAATGATAGTAGACTAAAGTCACCTTCAATCACCTTCACTCAAGAAAAAGGGGCAAAAAGTCGGTCAGAACAACAACCTAGCCCAAATGTTCTGGATGATCTGCAATGCAACACTCTCGCTAACTTCTTCATAAATAAAGTAGAACAAATGTATCTTACATTAGGGGGAACCAGTGTGGTGTCCCCTGCTCAGCCCATTCCTTCTTTAGAACCCATTGTTGCAGCTGAACCTTTGATTAAACTAGAGAAGTGGGTACCTCTTGATATTAGTTCTTTTATTAAAATTCTAGCGAGCATCAAATCAGGCTCTCCTTGTGACCCTTCGGTGCTCCTGCAAATTGAACAGCCCGCTTTGAGAGTTGTTATGGAGTTACTTAATGCCTTGCTCAGCGAGGCAGTGATGTCGTCTGTCTGGAAACATGCGATGGTCCTGCCTTTTCTGAAAAAGTTAAATGCGTATCCTGCTAAGCCGACTAATTTTAGGCCTATTTCCTTAATTCCGGCGTTTTTCAAAGCTTTGGAAAAACACGTGAACTCCGAACTGTCTATACTTGTGGAATCTTCTAATTTTCTGCATTCTTCCCAGTCAGGCTTTAGAGCAGGGTTCTCAACTGAGACAACCCTGCTGGGTTGTCTCAGTTGAGAACCCTGAAATGTTACGCCAGCATTTGGATGCAGGCAACACAGTGGCCTTTATATTACTAAATCTAAGCGCCGCATTTGATATGGTTTCTCATACCGTATTAATTAAGTCTTTACATTCTTTTGGAATTTCTGGATCAGCACTTGGCTGGCTGTCCTCTTTTTTATCTGAACGGACATTCCAAGTTTTCTCCTTTAGGGCCGCCTCAAAGTCTTACTCTTCCCCGTATGGGGTGCCACAGGGCTCAATTTTAAGTCATCTTTTTTTCAACATCTATGTACAACCTTTGGCAGTGATTGCTGAAGAAGCAGGACTGGTGCTCTTCTTGTATGCCGCTGATATTTAGATAATCTTTTGAGCGTGGTGGTGGCAGCGCCTCGTGATAGCGCTTGGAAAAATAAGGCGAGCAGACTGCGAGTGATTCTCTTCTGCCCTCCTTCTCTGCACAGTACTAACGCAGCAGGCGCCCTTAACCCTCTTAATCTTTTTTAAAAAAACGATTTCGTTTCACTGACCCAATTGATTTATGAATTGTGTAGTGTTATTTTAAACTGCTTGGTTTTTTAAAACGTACCTCATTGCTGCTTCTTGGTCCCCCTGGTCCCCGGTCCACCGCGGCTTGCCTGTGCCGATTGTGTGGAGGGACAGGTCGGGCGCCATCTTGGGAGTCCCGGACCCCTACTGGAACGGAGTTAGCGCTCAAGCTCGGGGAGGGGCTTGGGCGTCAAATAGGGATGCCTCCTAGGACGCGCAGCGGTCGCGCGCAGCGGGCGCGCCGAAGGAGCGCCAAAGGAGAGCCCGTCTGTGCCCGTCCGTGCCTCGGACGGGCCCAGGGCCAGCCACTCTACTCGGCGACCTCTGGGGATGGCCATTTCAGAGACACGCAAGTACTCGCGCCATGATCTTTGGAGACTTGCTCCCCCCGCTAAGGGTTCGCCTTGTACACGGGCGGATCTAGACTGTGTTCTGGACAAATGTACCATCTGTGGTTTTCATCCCCAACCCTCCCCCCCCCTCGTTCAGCCAATAACGCCACTCTTACCAACATTAGGGTGGGACTGATCAATGCTAGATCTGCTGTTAAGCATGCCGCTGAGATCTTTGAACTACTGGTGGACGGCCAGCTGGAGGTACTGTTCCTCACAGAGACCTGGATGACCAGTACTTCCGCTCCCAGCGTGGAACTTGCTGTCCCCAGGGGGTTTAAGATAGCTAGAGTAGATCGACCCTTAGGTAGAGGGGGTGGATTAGCAGTGGTCTTTAGAGAGGGGTGGAGTTTTGATTCTGAGCCCCGACTGCGGATGTAGGGGGTGAGGTTCTTCACTTCTCCATCAAAACTTCCCCCCATTTCACCTTAGGTGGATCGCTGATCTACAGGCCCCCGGGCCAGGCCACCCACTTTTTGGACGCTCTAGAAGATTATATAGTGCCGCGGGCCTTAGGTTTTCCTAAGTTTCTTTTGGTCAGCGACCTTAATATTCATATGGATGCTCCTGACTCCCCTGAAGCCCGCAGGCTTGGTGAAATTCTTGAGCTTGCTCAGCTCAAACAATGGGTGACTGTTCCGACGCATGCGGGTGGTCATTTGCTCGATCTGGTGTGCTCTAACTTTCCCATTCAGTCCGTGGTCGTTGAAAAAACAACCTGGTCCGACCATGATCTGGTCAGGTTTATGTGGGAGATGGCAGAGCCAAGTCTCCCTCCTTTCTTATGTCATTCTCAAAAAATCAACCTTCCCGCGCTTAGACAGGCTCTGTCTAAAAAACGTCCAAAATCTAAGACGCTTCTGGACGATGCGGTCTGTGAGTTTAACGAGTGGGTATGGCAGGCGGCGATTGCTTCTACTAAGCAAATCACGCTGACTAGAGCCAGACGCTCTCCCTCTCAACCCTGGTTCTCCCCAGAACTGAGGTATTTGAAACTGGGGTGCAAAAAACTTGAACGAGCGTGGAGACGTGCATATAGCTCTGAGGCTAAATCCGCCCTACGGCTCGCCCAAAAAGACTACTATGCAGCCATTAAGGTAGCTAAGGGGAACTACTATGCAGGGCGCATCACCAAAGCAGATAACAACAGCAGAGAGATCTTTGCTATTGTCAAAAGCTTTGTGTCTCTTGTCGCAGAGGCTGTTTCCCTCCCGTCCTCTGCACAATGGTGCGAGGAGTTGCCCACTTTTTTTATCACTAAAATAGCGAGGATTCAGCAGGGCCTCTTAGCGGCTCTTCCCGCCGACTGCTCTGCAGCTGGCCTCCGTCCTTCTTTCTGCCCATGCTCTGGACAGCAACTTACGAACTTCGTGCAAATTGCGGAGGGTGCTGTTCTCCCCCTTCTCCAGTCCCTGAAATCCGGCTCCCCAGCCGATCCGTGTCCAGCCCGAGTGCTTTCGGAGGTGGCAGAAACAGTCTGCGCGGAGATCACGCAGATAGTGAATCTCTCCCTGGCTGTGGGCGAGGTTCCTCTAGTTTGGAAACAGGCCAAACTTCTGCCGCTTTTGAAAAAACCGGGACTGGATGTGTCGGTTCCTGGGAATTACCGTCCCATCTCCCTTTTACCGGCACTCACGAAAATCTGTGAGAAGGTGGTACTTCAACAATTGGAGAGCTTTGTTGAAACCTCCAACGCCCTCCACCCTGCTCAATCGGGCTTTAGGGCTGCATACAGCACCGAGACGGCCCTGTTGGAGATGACCGAGGCCATTCGGGACTGTTTAGACGGAGGTGGCAGAGCGGTCCTAATTTTATTGGACCTCTCTGCCGCATTCGATACCGTCCCTTATGAGCTCCTCCTCGGCCGGCTGTCTGCCATTGGCATTGGGGGGCTGTGCTAGACTGGCTGTCCTCTTTTCTATCTGATAGGACCCAGCAGGTCTGGATGCCTCCCCATGCCTCTGAGCCCAAACCTCTGCTTACAGGGGTTCAGCAGGGGTCCACTCTTAGCCCCTTACTGTTCAATGTGTATATTACCCCCCTGGTTTATCTAGCGGAACAGTTTGGGGCTAAGATCATAGGGTATGCAGATGATACCCAACTGCTGTTCACCTGGCCAGATGAGAATCTGGACACGTCTACTGTCCATCTGTGTTTGTCCTCTGTATTTCGCTGGCTAACGCAGGCCCAGTTAAAATGCAATGAGGACAAATCTGAAGTGCTGTTTTATGGCTCCTTCCCCCCCTCGTTTATGAGCACATTGTGGCCTTCTAACATTCCCAGCCCTAAAGAGATAGGGAGACCTGCCAAAAATCTTGGTATTTGGTTCACAGAGGATCTCAGATTCGAGTACCATATTAAAAAGCTTACAGGCACCTGCTTTGCCACTCTGAGAATGCTCCGTAATTTTTTTCCCTTGCTCCCTAGGGAGGCTAGGGAGTCGGTTGCCCGGGCACTCATACTGGCTAGGCTGGACTATGCGAATGCACTGTTCAGTGGCATTCCGGCATATCTGGTGAGACGCCTGCAAATCATCCAGAATGCGGCTGTCCATCTATTATTCAACATCCCCAGATGGAAGAGCGTCCGCGCTGAGATGCGCACGCTCCACTGGCTTCCTGTTGCACAGCGCATTTTGTTTAAATCTCTGGTGCTTGTGTTCCGTGCAACTCATGATCAAGGCCCCCTGTATCTGAGAAAGAGATTCACCAGCTATGCCCCCGCACGCACCCTGAGATCTTCTACTCTGTTTAAACTGTCCCTTCCCCGTTTTAAACGTGCTAGACTTGGTGGCCAGTCGATATCTGTGATTGTGGCTCGGGCCTGGAACGCACTCCCTCTCCACCTGCGCTCCACGCCAACAGTGGCTGTATTCAAAAAACACCTGAAAACCCACCTATTTAAGAGTGCAATCTAGGATGCTTTCCCTGTGTTCTGTTGTCTGCCTTACCTTTTTTCCGCGCCAGGATACTCTCCAGTAACGGAGCGCGCTATAAAATGGTTTATACTTATACTTATACTTATCGGCTGACAAGAGATCTGGTCCTTCTACCCTGAAATTGGGCTTGCGCAATATTGCATCGTGGATGCAATCTAACTTGCTCAAGCTCAATGGGGTAAAAGACGGAAGCCTCATTTTTGGGAAAAACACAGACCATTGGGGCCCACAACATTGGCCCGCTGAAATTGGGCCTTTACCTATGCCCTCCTCTCAGGTCCGCAATCTTGGCTTTATCATCAACACTAAATTGTCAATGAAACAACAGGCAGTACAAACTGCCGCCACCTGTTTTACCATCCTCAAATGGTTAAAGACGGTAGTCCAGGCACTTGTAACATCTCACCTGGACTATGGAAACGTCCTCTTTTTGGGTGCAAACAGGGATGTGCTGTGCAAGCTCCAGGTGGTGCAAAATTCCACAGCCAGATTGCTGTGTAGACTTCCTAGAATGTCCATCATATCTAATGCCCTGAGAGAACTGCATTGGTTCAGGGTGGAAAATCGTACAACATTCAAAGCCCTGCGCTATATGTTTAGAATTAGGGACATTTCTGTACCCAAATACTTACAAAACCTGGTATGTCCCTATCAACCCTCTCGTCTGCCACATTCCTATACTGAAGAAAATGTTGACATTCCCAGGATCAAATTGGTGAGAATGGGCAGTCGCTCCTTCTCCTACCTTGGATTAACCTTGTGGAACTCTCTCCCTGATGTGATGCGTAAAGAAAGACTGTACTCCAACTATTGTAAACAATAAAAAACTTGGTTATTCAATCAATGATTCTAATCTAGGTTTTCAGAGTTTCTTTCAGGGTCTGCGCTGGGAAATCCTTTTTGGGTAGCTGTGTGCATTAGAAAAATAAATTAACCTAACATAACATGTGACCCGTTTTCTTAGGCATCACTAGTAAATGTGATTCAGTGATGTATTAATTTTGATAAATGTTTTCCTAGGCTAATAATATAGATTCAAGACGTGTATTATTGTAGGTACGAGAATTGCTCCTATCAAATGTTAACGGTTGATGTAATTTCTAACCTACATAGTATGGTGAATTAATTAATTTAGCCCTAGTCGTAGGGCTGAATTTGTAATACACTTGGAGTGTCCTCGTTTCTGAAATTAATGTTCAAATTCTTATGTGAGTTTCGCAGAATGCTTTCTGTCTCATGTTTGCAGTGCAGGTGAACAACATTTACTAGGGAAGAGTGTGGGGTATTGTTCCATTAGACAAGGTTGCGGAATGAAGGAGTTACAGCTAGCTTGGCAGCAGGAGATAAGTTGGAGGGAGGTGTTTTCACACAGGAGAAGGAGAAAAGACCAAGGATGAGCTGCTACAGAGGCGCATGGGAGTAGAAGGCCATAAGGGAGTTGACATCATGGAAAAGTTTGTGCCTGAGCCCATTGTGAAGTCTATGAAAAGAAAAACATTATGGGACATTCGCTGAACACAATTTTTAGTTTATGATGCCTTTTGAGAGAGGGACAGACAACCCATTTCTGCTTGTCCTTCTGACAGAGAGCACATACATGCTAATGTGCTTCCTTTCCTTTGCTTGTGGCTTCATGCCCAGACCCATACTATGGTGGAGTGACTTCTTCGGAAGGATTTGCCAACTGACACCTTTTCTCTTTAACGTCCTTTACTTCTAGCCTAACTTAGGGAATGCCACTTTAGTTTAGAGTAGGGACAGTTAGAAATGAATGCTGTATACAGAAGTGCTGATGCAATGGGACTTGAACTTTTGTTTTCTCATTTCATGCATAATCGCCAAAGAACGTATAGTTCTTTTCATGCTCCATCAGGTGAACCTTTTTAGGAGGTTCAGTGTACTTCTGTTACCTCTGTATTTTTTGTCTCATGCTAAGATTTGTGTATGTTCAACTATTTTGGGATTTGTAATAAGCTGAATAACCTTCGATTGGTTGTTGATTTGGGTTCTTGTGTAGCCGTTTGTGTTACACTGTATTTCTTACCTCCATGCATTCATGCTGCAAAAAAGAACCATCGTAGGGAAGTCCTGCAGTGGATTGAAACTGAACAGATGGGCACAGGCTCCTTCAAAGATAACAGATAAGCTGGATAGTGCACTAACAATAAACAGTGGCTGATTCACAGAGACCTGCAAATAAAAGTCATAAATCTCCCTGTGTAGGTTATTCCTATTTTGACATTACATTTCCATCATTTACAGGATTCACAAAGATTTTCCAGTGTATAGCTTGAACTCTACAACAAACATAGATTTGCGGAAGTATTCCAATTTGCAATCTTTAATCATACAGACTTGCCATGAAGTGGCAAACCTGCTTGAGTAAAACATCTGAAATTTGCATTTGCACAATCAATGTTTTGGTCTCCATAGGGAAACAGGTTTACCCCTGAGAAGCCACACTTCCTTCTACTACTGCCCTGTTAGAAAAAGAGTTGTTCGTTTCCATTTCCATCTATGAAAAGTTATTTAATCTGCCTTTCCTTGGAGTAAATAGAAATGCATTTCCATGGAGGAAAGCTGCATACAGGAGGGATGCGACCACCCACAAACTTAGGAGTTTGTTGATGTTAACCTTCTTACACACAGAAAGCCCCTAAAAAACAAGATTTGAAATTATTCGGTCTCCCATTTGCTTGAGTTAGAGCTATTAGCATTGTAAACGTTAATGTCTTTACCTATGTGATATGGAATGTATGTATGTTGTGTGTAGAGGATTTTATGCTGGTTGGATTATTTAGTTGTGGAATCGTGTGGCGTGGAATTGTGTAGTGTGAAGTGGATTTTTGTAGTGGAAATATGTGGCCTGGTGTGCTGCGGATTTATGTGGATAGTAATTATGAGGTTTTGAGTGTACTGGAAGTATGTGCAGAAGCATTGTGTCTTATGGAGTGTAATTATGTGGAATGGTATTTTGTGTTGTGGAGTGTTACCTTCACAGTGACCAAAAATGTAATTACATATGAAACATTCACCGACAAAACAAACACACATCTGCACAATCCAGCCTGTCCCTAAAATACGACCCCACCTATAATAAAGGGTTACACAAAATACACCCAGAACAGTATGAAACAGTGCAAAAAACATGCCTGCTTACATAGAATGGTTAACTAAATGAACACCTCATACTGATTATACTTGGGCAAACCTGCATAAAACGAGATGACGTAAAAATTTAAAAAATGTGGGCAACCTTTTATTGCTGTTTATCCAGATAAAGGGAAGATTGCTCTGACATTTGTCCTGCACAATGCAACCTTCCACTGCTGTCTGTCTAACGAAAGTAAAATGTATAAAGCTGTCTGATTTGTAAAAGGGGATATTGCTCTGATGTCTGTCCTGTCTAGTGAAAGCTTGCTCGGCTGTCTGTACTGTGTTAAGTTAGCTTGCCATGCTGTCTGTCTTGTGTAATGGAAGGTTGAACTGCTGTCTCTCCTGTGTAAGGGATGTTTTATAGCAGTAAAGCGTGTACCACTGTCTGACCTGTATAAGGGAATTTTGTACAACTGTGTGTCCTGAGTATGGGAAGCATGAACTGTTGTGTAGTTCCTATGAGTCCACAGGACCTGCACATTTTGGATGACATAAACTGAGGGCTTGGTGTCCCAACCACTTCCGGACACACCCACAGGATATGTCAGCCATTAGACCAGCTAGCTCTACAGTGTCATTTCCATTCCCTTGTATCTTACAGTGGTGTAGGTAGTTTCTGTCAACCACTGAATGTGACAACCCTTTTTCTTCAGGGATCGTGGAAAACAGTACAGTACTTTCCGCTCAGACACTCATGCTTGCTTTCTCTCAGAAAATACACAGGATTCCGATTGGGACATTTCAATAAGTATTTATTGGTCCAGCAACAGCCTTGTGTAAAACATATGTGCTGCGACAATCAGAAGACAGAAGCATACAAAGGCGATAGCTAGTACCAATATAGTAAATAGCAGATACATATCTACCATAGTGCTAATAAGATGAGCATAAGCAGTTCAGATAAAAACAGTAGCACTTACATATTCCTAAAATGCATATCCTAAGTAATTTGCCTAAATGTATCTAGCCTAGATCTGTATGTCTAGCATGGATATTTGCATATGTGTATGTAGCCAAGAAATCCCTAGGGAAGCTCCAATCCCCTCACCTGTTGGTTGAGAATGAAGGACCCCGTCTCTGCCTCGAGGATGACACCCAGCGTGTCGTAAATTCAGCATGTAGCACCCTGTCTAAGCTTGGAAGGAATTCTCCTCTAATTTGTAGGGGGGAGTTTATACTAAAGTGGTCACTCCAGGGCTTTTTCTAGAATCAATATGTTTTTAAAACAATCATGGAAGTTTTGAAAAAATCATAAATGTTTTGAAAACAATCAGCAATACTTTTCTAAACAAATGTGTTCATGCACAGCTGGATGTTGGACAAGGATGAAAAAAGTGGTAACCCTCACACAGAACAATTCTGTCGTGCCTGGTGACCTGTTTATGAACGTCAGGTACAGGGATTATGATCGAATACCGATAGCTTGGTGTAGAAGAGACAGGAGAAAGCTACTAGGTAAAAGGTCACATGTTTAGAATCATTATTGTCGTGTGGACAGGACAAATGTATGTAATAAGGGTATACATGACAGGACTAGCCTAAAGGACATGACATCACAACTAATAAAAAAACAAGTCGCAGTGAAATTGGATAATGGGGAATTTTTAACAGACTGTATAACTTTGGGCCACATTCTAAGTGGTATAAATGTGACAATTCTGAGATGATCCTACCAACAAACACAGTGGATTGCTATAGCAATATTATTTCAAGAAATTTGAGATACACTGTGAAGAAGGTGGTCTTTTTCCACTCTCTTACATATCATCTATCTTTAAAATACCTTATTGCATTTGTTCTTTTTTTCCTTTTAGAAATGGAATGGATTCTATGTCTGATTTAAACCTCACACAGCTTGTCTAAGATGCCACCAAGATCGGGGACCATACAACCAACCTTATTTTTACTAGCTACTCCGCTTCAACATATTTGTAATGACCATTTTCTTGTGCCTTTTTATGTTAATAAGGGCATGAACCAGACAGCTAAACATAACTCTGAAGTGACCTTTAGAGCTTGGAAGTCTATCCCTGATCGATTAAATCAAATAATTTTCTCAGAAAAATGTGTCTATGGCAATCAACGCACCAGTTAATTCCTTTAATAACACACTCAGTGGCAGCTGCCGCCAGTTTAAAGTGGTGGGGAGGCACACACGGGGAAGGAGGTTGGGGAATCATTAATACATTAATTTGAAAAACTGACTTACCTGCCACTGATGCTACCACTGACACTGCCGGCCGCTCGGGCTGAGGTTCCACATAGCATCTGTCACGCAATGCCCATACACCGTGCGACTACCAAGCGCAACAATCTGCATTGCACTGTACTGGGAGGGGGCACAGCACCGAGCACCCAAACCTGGATGAAGACTGCGAGCACCAGACTCCACATAAAACCGGGGGCATATTACCAAGGGCATTATCGCTGCATTAGCAGGACTTTTTCCCGCTAATGCGGCGATAACTTTATCGCCCTAATACCAAGCTGTCGCTAACACCAGTCCATGTATGAAAATGCTTGTTGTGAGGTGAATACTAGATTTATAGTCAGTATCAACCAGCACTATGCATATTATAAGAAAATGTAATATGTACAATACATGAGAAGTGCTTCATCACAAGGCAAATAGAACATCACAAGAAATCAATGAATTGTAAGAAATAAAATATGAGCAATGTCATGAAAATATTATCAGTACATGGACCCACCGATATTAATATGAGTAATATACCCAACAAGTATTTATGCAATGACGTTTTATGTGTAGTAACTGATAAATAGATGTCAATAGCTATTGCTTTGTTTTGTTTTATTTAGGCAGTATCATCATTGGTAATAACCATAGACTAGCACATGTAACCATAAAATATGACCTGTTTTTGCACTGTAATATAAAATTGTAAAAATATCTTTTTAAATAATTTTTTCACAGCACTATGATGGTACAGTCCTGAGGAAGACACACCTTAGTGTCGAAACGCGTAGACAGGAAACCATCCAATAGTTTTTATATGTAACATATACTGTGTGTATGAAGCTATGCATATGCTATAATGCTGGAATATTTTATCATGTGTTTATAAATATATATCGATTTTATCAATTATTATGTTTTGTATGAGGAATTAAATGTATTCCATATGTAAAAACAGGAGTTGAGTATTATTATTACGTGTGTGGCATATGCCACCTTTAATGTGCTAGTAGGTACTGGTATTTTGCCTGGGTATTTTTGTTTACACATATTCATTGCCCTGACCCAGGACATTGATTCTTATCAGGGGGTCCTTGTTGTCTCACATATTGCATGCAGTGTGGCCACACAGGGCAAAAGGACAAGAGCAGTTTTCATTCAGTTCCTGAAGCAAGGGTGTTTCAATAAAAACAGTCCATGTTGGCTCAAGCTCAAGCCCCGTCCTGTATGTATGTATGTGTGTTCTTATATAGCGCTCGATTTTACCCTTGGGCATCTCGGCGCTTGCCTTGGGAACCCGTCCTGGTTTTTCCCTGTGAGATCACCCGTGCTGGGCATCCCCAAGGTGAAAGCCAGGCATCCCGCTGCGGGGGGGGGGGGCATTGTGGAGATTAAGCAAGCTTGTTGCCCAGAGCTTCATAGTGTGAACTCGTGCTTAGAGTGGGCACCGAAGCGAGAATTATCGGGTCCGTGGACAATTGGGTTAAGGACCCTGCCGCATCGGGAATCGAACCCTGGTCCCGGGTCTGACCTCAGCTTCAGGGTATGCCTCCTCTAACCAGTGAGCCACACTTCTCCTAATTACAGTATCCAACACAGGGTCCAGCACTCATATGTCGAATTTGATGGTGTGCTTCTAAATACAGCATTTCTAATAGCAAATATGAGTTATATTTCATTCACAAAAAACACACTAACAGATCTTCAATATTTAAAAACACATTTAAAATATTCCGGGTCAAGTTAAAAATACTGTATGATTATCGACTAGAGCCTATGGATTGGTCTTCAGGAGCATTCTGCGTACACACCACATATAGAATAAAAAGTGCAAAACTAAAAATACAAAAGGCAGATGGGTGTTGCATCTGTAGCCTTCCTCTCAGTTAGAGACTCTACAAGGCCATTCATAAATAGGCAGAAAAGGGTTGGCACGAGGACACAGCCTTGGTGAACGCCTCTATCTATGGGTATGGGGCACTAAGTTCTCTGTGTTTTCCAAACCTGATTTGGGCATAGTTGCCTTTGTGCAACCTCCTCATCAGGTGGCAAAGATATGCTGGGCCCCCAGATCTAATCTTTGGTTAGAAGGTAAGAAGAATGCATAAAATGTCATTGCAGGATGACTCCAGCTTCTTTTCTGTACAACCCAAGTGTGAGCCAACCCAGGTACAGAGCCTCCCCGAAGGTCTACCCCTTCCTCCAAGAGAGGCATCTACTCTAAAGGATGCAAATCCCAGCCGTTGCGAGACTTCCCTTGCCCAGGTTTCTTGAAACATGCAGACATCGCATTGGTCTATAAATACCCCCCCCGTCAGGGTTATCCAATTTAGACATAAGTCCAGTAACATTCTAATGTGTTACAAAAAAGGGGGTTGAACCCATGCAGTCACGGGGACCTGGGTGCTATGTTGTACATATAAGGGGGGGTCCCCGTAAGGAAGTGTATTGCAAATGACATACACTGAATTGAAATTACCAACAAAACAGTTTAAACAAACATAGGAAACAATTAGGAATTGGTATTTGTGATTTATTACCAAAACACTGCGTAATTGCAGGTAGCAATTAATGAATCAACTTACGTGAATAACAAGCCCCAGGGGAAAGGAAGGGAGGGTAGTGCTCAAGGAAGTGATAAAGGACAAGGAAAGTTAACACAGTATAACAAGGGTAACAAAATTAGTAACAGTAAACAACCAATTATAATGCAAATGCCAAAATATAGGGCAAAATTCAAAACATAGTCAATAAATCACATTCAACAGTCACATCTGATTACTCGATGGATCGGTGTTGTGCCGGACTATCACCAAAGAAAAGAAAAGTCGACGTTTCGACCCCTATCAGCAGGCTAATTAAAGTCCTTTCACGGGGTCTTCATCAGGACGTCACACAAGGGAAGGGGAGGGGCAAATCTGTGTAAAAAATAATTAATTAAATTTTAGTACATGGTAAGGACGACAATTAATCATCCTGTCTAATATAGACTAGGGAGTGAGTTAAAACAATTACCATGGAGTACGGCCCAGCCGGGCTCTGTACATGGAGGAGACGCCACACAAGAAAGTCGTGGTCAGTCAAACGAGGTAAAAGCCTTAGCTACAGAGGAGACAAACATATCAGTAAGATGATAAAATTGGCTATTCTAACCAAAGTAGGCTTCTATGATGGAGATTGGGATATCATTCGAAATGATGATAGAACCCTGTTCAAGAACATTAATAGATCTCATATGGGAACTACAAAGGGGGAAAAAATGGCCATGTAGAGAAATACCTCCAATTACTGAAAAGTAGTTCTGCCTGTAATCCACGCGTTTTCACGATACAGGAAAGTAAATAAATAAATAACGCTGCTTCAATCTCCTATGGTCAGCTAAAAGAAGAGAAATAATGTACTAAATAAAATGAACAAGCGAGCCTCGTGGTCTCAAATATTCGCTACAGTTGACAGATACTCACAGGAGAAAGGAGCGGACAGCGCCGTCTCAATGGAACATTCAGACAATCTTCGTCACGCAAGAGGAGGGAAGTTAAAGTCACACGGGTCTGATTCAAAGCGGGGTTGGAACTCCAGTGCTCATGTGTTAAACAACCCTAGCATAAAAGATACAATTGTATCGTTTGAATGCTACGATCTAATGTTCACGGCTACACTGTATGGGAGCAGTTGGATAGAACATTACTCACAGAAGGGAAAGCGCCGTCTGCATCGGTTTAGCCATCACACGGGTCTGATTCGGAACGGGGTTGGAACTCCTGCGTTCGTATATTAATCCTAGAGTGAAAAGATACAATTGTATCGTCTGGATGCTGAGATCTACTGTTCTCGGCTACACTGTATAGAAGCTGGATAGAGAATTACTCACAGAAAGAAAAGCAGCGCCGTCTGCATCGGTTTAACCATGAACTCCGCAAGAGCTTCAATGCGGAGTTTGGGGAGTGGCCAAAAGGGAGAGTGGTTCAGGGAAATGGAAGAGTTACTAACTAAAGCCCGCTATGGCATCTGAGTTGGAAGCCCGGGTGGAAATTCTGGTATAAATTCATATATGACCCATAGTGATTTATAACATTTGGACATAAGATTTACGAGAGAGTCTCGGAAAAATTGATGCGGAGATTAATATAGAAATTAAGGACTCGCAATCACTAGTGCATCTCTCACACAGGAGGATGGAAACCAAATGTTGGGGAAACAATTATTACGATGGGGATACACAGTCCGACATTCATATGCATATGGATCTCTAAGTATACTTGCAGGTATAGGTACAAAATACCGCCCATTACAGGTTACAGCATTTATACAAAATTTATACAAAAACCATTCGCTGGTGTATCTCTCACACAGGAGGATAAAAACCAGAGCACACGGGATTTCAGGAAAACTATTCAAAAGACCATAGCCAATCTACAGCAAATGTGTGTACTGTGGAGAAACCACGTGACTCTCATCACACAAGGTCAAAGGTGGAAAACATTGCATAAACTTGGCAGTATACTCAGAACAATCATTCTGAAGAACAATCGCCCCTCTACAGCAGATGTATGTATTATGGAGAAACCACGTGACTCCCCTCACACGGGGTCAAAGGTGGAAAACATTGCATGATCTAGGTAGCGTACTCATAATAGAGTGAGCAGTTATGTGGGCAACAGAGAAACATTGTTGGAGATGTGCTGTTATTATCCAAGTGCTGCTAATTGCGCTAAACTGCTGTCCTGTTCATTCAAACCGTGGTTAATGGAGTCCAGAAGGGACATCCATTTTGACTCACGTGTATTCAGTATTGTCAAGAAATTCCCTCCTCTTCTACCTACGGTGACTTTCTCAATAACAAACCATCTTAAGTCTGTGACTGTGTGTCCCGCTGTTAGCCAGTGGTCAACCAAAGGAGCCCCTGTCACTTTGCATCTTAATCTGCTACAGTGGGATGAGATCCTTGACTTAATTTTTTGTTGAGTTTGCCCCACGTATAACTGGCTACATGGGCACCGGATGATATAAATGACTCCAGTTGAGTTACAGTTCGTGTAATGTTTAAGATTATACGTTCTTCCCCCATGGTCAAAAGTTTTAGTCTGGATGGTCGTATCACAGGCAGTGCATGTGCCACATCTGTAATGACCGACCACCGGGGGTAGATTCCAGAGTGATGTTAAGTTGGTTGACTCGCTGACTCTAGGTAAGAATGAACCACCATGTCTCTTATGTTTTTGGCTCTCTTGAAGGAGTGAAGAGGCAGTTCTGTTTGGTTGATGACATCAGCGACCAAAGGCCAATTATGATTAATAATCTTTTTTATGTCATTGCTGCGTGTTGAGAAGGTCGTTACACAGATGATGCGGTCAGGCGAGCCGCGGGGTAGATTCTCTGGATTGAGTAGTGAGTCGCGGGGGTTATACCACGCCCGTTTTCTGGCTCGTTTTACCATCCTGGAGGGGTATCCTTGTGATATGAGGCGTTGACTTAGGACCTCCGACTCTTTGAGGTAGTTGGCTCTTGTAGAACGATTCCTCCTGATGCGTAGGAATTGTCCTACAGGGAGGTTATCTTTGAGGCCCCTCGGGTGATGACTCTGGTATTGTAATAAAGAATTGCGCTCCGTCGGCTTTCTGAACAGTGTTGTTTGTAAATGGTCTGATTCCACATAGATCGAGATGTCTAACTAAGGTATTGTTTTGTTGCTGGATTCCATCGTGAACTGAATATGAGGGTTCCGAGAGTTCAGCCAGTCGTGGAAAGCTTGAAGTTGGTCGTGATTTCCTTCCCAGATGCACAGAACGTCATCGATATATCTGACCCAGAGGGGCAGATGGGCTTTGAAAGGGTTGGTTGCTGGGAAGATATGTTGATGTTCAAAATGATCCATGTAGATTATTGCCAAATTTGGAGCGAAGGTAGCCCCCATAGCTACCCCCTTGGTCTGCAAATAGAAATCTTCTTGAAAAATGAAAAAGTTGTGCATCATGGCAATCTCCAGTAATTCAATTATGAATTGTGTGGGGACCTGAACGGGCGCAGTTCGAGTGTCTAGGGCCTCTCTCATCACTTCCAGGGCATCTTGCTGTGGGATGCTGGTGTAAAGTGATATGATATCACAGGTGACTAGGAGTGCATGTTCTGAGTCAAATGGTTTTTCATCTATCAAGTTAATGACCTGAGTAGTATCTCGTAGATAGGCCTTTGTGTTAAGGGCAATGGGCTTAAGGAAGAAGTCCACATATTGGCACAGGGGCTCCAACAGTGATCCACAACCAGATACGATGGGGCGTCCTGGGGGTTTGTTGAGGTTCTTGTGCACCTTCGGGAGGGTATAAATCGTAGCAAGTCTCAGAAATTTCTGGTTGAGGAAATCGAATTCCTGTTTGCTCAAAAAACCGGTGTCAAGTCCTTTCTGTGTGATTCTAAGGATGGTACTAGCCAATTCACGCGAGGGGTCACTGGGTAACAGACGGTAACTGATGCCATCAGACAATTGTCTGTAGATCTCTGCCTTGTAATCTGAAATATCCTGCACAACAATGGCACCGCCTTTATCCGCGGGTTTGATGACTACATCTTTGTTGTTGCTTAAGGAAGTCAGGGCCTTCTTCTCCGTTCCGGGTAGATTGAGCCTCAGGAATTTGGGTTGTTTGAGTGATAGGTCTACAGACGAGGTGACAATTTCCTCAAAAGCAAGAATCCGACTGTTCATGGCATATGTCGGTGGAAAGAAGGTAGATGGTACCCTAAGGCCAGTGACCGAATTCTGTGGTCTTGATGTCTGATTTCGGAAAAAATATCGCAGCCTTATCTTCCTGAAGAAGCTGTATAATTCAGTTTTTAACAGAAATTTGTTCACCGAAGCAGTGGGAACATAAGAGAGTCCTCGGCCGAGGACCTTGAGTTCTTCTTCTTGGAAGGTATGTTTAGAGATGTTGATCACTGGGCTATAGGTAGTGGACATAGTAGGATCAAGTCTGGTATCAATATCTACCACCTGTAAGTGTTCCTGCGGGTCGAGATCTCCCCGTGCACCTCCGGTCGGAAAGTCACCTGTTTTTGCTGCTTGCCTCGTCCAGCGTCCCATCCCGCCTGATTCTGTTGTTGTCCTCTTGCTTGGCCACGGGGCCAGTTGTTCCCACGGCCTCGTGGAGGGCGCCATTGGCCCCGGCCTCGGTCTAAAAAATGAGGTGGAAATTGTGGAGGATATTGTTGGTAGAGTAAGTCTTGGGGGGGATAGGGTGGATAGGAGTAAACCTCGTTTGACTGACCACGACTTTCTTGTGTGGCGTCTCCTCCATGTACAGAGCCCGGCTGGGCCGTACTCCATGGTAATTGTTTTAACTCACTCCCTAGTCTATATTAGACAGGATGATTAATTGTCGTCCTTACCATGTACTAAAATTTAATTAATTATTTTTTACACAGATTTGCCCCTCCCCTTCCCTTGTGTGACGTCCTGATGAAGACCCCGTGAAAGGACTTTAATTAGCCTGCTGATAGGAGTCGAAACGTCGACTTTTCATTTCTTTGTTGATAGTCCGGCACACCCCCGATCCATCGAGTAATCAGATGTGACCGTTGAATGTGATTTATTGACTATGTTTTGAATTTTGCCCTATATTTTGGCATTTGCATTATAATTGGTTGTTTACTGTTACTAATTTTGGATTACAATTGTTACCCTTGTTATACTGTGTTAACTTTCCTTGTCCTTTATCACTTCCTTGAGCACTACCCTCCCTTCCTTTCCCCTGGGGCTTGTTATTCACGTAAGTTGATTCATTAATTGCTACCTGCAATTACGCAGTGTTTTGGTAATAAATCACAAACGACAGTAACATTCTAAGACAGTACCCGCCACCTAGATGGGTCCGACTGGCTACCTGGGCTTGGGGACTGGGTGACCATCGACGGTGGACCGACTTCCCGCTGGTCAGCGCTATCCCTCCTCACCCACTTTGCCGTGGATCTAATACTGACATCATTTTTTCCATCTGCAAAAAATAAAAATTGTGGGACCACTAAAATGGAGGAATCACTAGCCTGCACTGCCCCATCAGGTATGCCCCTCGGAGATGTGTTTATTACATCCTTCCTCCGTTGAGTCGGGGTACGCTTTCCTTCCGTCCCCCCACAGCCAAGATAGCGCACTAAAGTGATGAAATTCCCTTGTTGGTAAAGCCCTCCTGTGGGCTTCTCCTTGCTGGTGGAGTTTAGCTTCCTGGTGGCACGGGGATCTAAGTCAATCAACTGCATCTAGGGCCCAACATCTATTTACAGTTGGTATGCTATATAAAAAATGACAGGATTGTTCCTGGCACAAATGGATAGGCTGGCAGTTTTGGTTCAGCACCCCCATTGTAATTTTCCCTCTTCTTAGTGGGGCTTGACCTGCGGGATAAATGTATCCCAGTGGCAGATATCTAATAGCCCCTTCTCACCTAGACTGGATCCTCCTTAGGAGGACTTGAACAAATGTTAGATTTTTTAAATTAATCACAATATAGTCCCCTTGCACATCTTTCGGTCTGCTTCCTACCCAGCCACCTCTGCGCACCATGATTATCACATTGCCTCTGCCTGGCCAACCAGAACATACAGTTATTCCTTAGTTCGTGATATGATTCCCTTTGTCCCCTTTTAAGCTCCGGTACACCTGCTAAGATAATGACATATGCAGAAGAGGTTGGAGGCAAATTAATACAGGGAAGGACTGGCCTCTCTTCTCTGGTCTCTGTGCCAAATGCAGGGCCTTACCCCTTCCTACACCTGGGCCCCTGGCGATGCATGCAATCTGGCTCAGTCTGGGTACTGTGATAGGCCTTGCTTCTATTTGAGGCAAAATAGTTAGCCTGGATTGAGTTGGTGGTTGGTATTTAAACTGGTGGGGTATCTGGCCTTATTCTAGGGGAAGCATCCACCAGATCTACCTCTCAACTAACGTCCATTCCCCCCCCTTATTGTGGTTACTGGGCTACCTGACCTAACCTCAAGCAAAGCAGCCATTTTGTCTATGTGTGCTACCAAAAAGGACTAAGCGCGCCCTTCACAATGGACCTGAGCTGTGCCTGGAGATCTCCCACCAGGTTTGTCACCCATGCTGGATAGTACATGGCCGTCTGTTGATAACCTGCTGAGCCCCCCTCCATGAAATCTTCATGGACTGGGGACCCATCTGCACACTTTTTCCGTTTGGCCCCAGACCTTACAGTTTGATTGGCTTTCCCTTTTTTCACAGAGCCTGGAATAGCACCCCCCTGGCGCGGATGGAGGTTGGAAGTTTCATGTGCCATAACACGGCCCGTCGGCAGGTCCTTGGGAGAGTTAGTGACCAGGGCCAGGTTCATTGGGGCTCAGTGCCAGTCGTGGAAATGTCTAGATCCGGGGTTAAGGACAGCCGCCTTTCAGTTAGTTAAATTTCAGTGGCCACCACCCCTATAGCCCTCTGTAGCATCCTGTCAATGGAGGTTGGGTGTAATGATGAAGAGGGTGGTGGGAGTGGCACTTGCTTCTTGTCACTGCAGGTTCATTTTGCCATTGTTACGGTTATGCCCGGATGCAACTCTTTAGGGCGTGTAAGTGCTACTTGCTACTGGTACTCCGAGCACCACATCGCACCCCCTACAGGTACGGGTGAAGTCCCGGTATGGAGAAAAAGAGGTATTGGGAACTAGGGCTGTCCAGCACAGAAGATTGTGGTGTGAAAAATGGAAAAGCATCAGGGAAGCAGCACTGGGGCCGATTCACAGAACTAACTTAAGACAAAATCCTAAACGTACTACTTTCGGTATTCACAGAAGTTAGGATTTTGTCTTAAGTTTGTCTTGAGACAAACTTAAGACAAACTTAAGACAAAATCCTGTCTTAAGTCTGTCTTAAGTTTGTCTTAAGACAAACTTAAGACAAAATCCTAACTTCTGTGAATACCGAAAGTAGTACGTTTAGGATTTTGTCTTAAGTTAGTTCTGTGAATCGGCCCACTGTACCTTAGATCAGAGCAGCTATTTTATATCGTTGTCAGTCCGATCCGATGGCAGACCTCAGAGGAGTAGCCCAGCCCAGTCTCTTCTGGACTTTTACGGGTACAGTGGGGCATGTCCTTGGCCCGGGCTTGGCCCGGGCATGTCATGCCCATGCACGTCCTATGCTGTGGGAGCCCTGTGGAGGTTTTAAGTGCCTCCTGGTGTGCAACGGCAGTGGTGACGGTGGAGGCGTGTAACCGCTTCACTGCCTGGGACTTGTGGTTCCTGGGCCTCTTTCAAACAATAAACATAATCGATCTAAGCTGTGACTGCCCATGTTGTAAAGAGGACATGCCATTCTACATGATGTCTATCTCAGATGACACAATGTTACCCAGAGAGTATATCCTAGTGGACAATGAAGACCGACCATTATCGACCACTGCAAAGGCCCATTCTAAATTTATCCTGTCAATTTCGCACAGTCTCTCAGCAGCCTCCTGCTGGGAAATTTTCCATACTTCATTATATATCGCATATAAGAAGAGCTTTGATGTGGTTTTCAAGTACCTAATAAAAAATCCTGTAGTCCCATGTCATTAGAAAGAAGGGACAAGTGTTTTTTCACCTGGGACAATGTTGAGTTGTTTAGCAAATCAAGGAACAACTACCCAACACTGTTGTTACCACCCCCGAGTGTTGCGTCTGTGAGTAACATGGGTCGGGCCTGCTTATCTTAAACCGCTTTGTGCCACCGAGGAAACATGCATGACATCCGTTAGTGTTTACCAGCCACACTAACAATTCCCCCTGATTGGGACCCAAAGAATTGTATGAACTGTTGCAAAGCACAGTGTCTAATGTTACCTCTGTGTTATTTGTAAATTGTTGCTAGTTAACAAACCGTGCAAATGTGGGAATTTTGGTGGATTTTAAAAAAAATCTCAGCTAGGCCAAGACATGATTTTTGCAGCATTGTTTTGTCCAAGAAATTTAGTTGACGTGGTATCTGGCATGCCCTAAATAATGCCTTGTTTCCTTGAACTTGTCAATCTTGTGTACCCCACATCGATTATACATCAATATTACTCCACCAAAAGTCAAACCCTTGTGTAGACAGCTGGAAAAGAAAAGATTCAGAATATTTCAGCCTTGCATCAGTAAGAATAGTTTTTGTTGCTTGTGATGGTATGAGCCTATAGTAATATGATCTTGGGTCTGTGGTTTTAAGACCAGAAAAATGTGCAAACGTTTGTGTGAGCTACCCTGAGGTGGTGTAGGGCAGTGTTCCCATTGCATGTAATTAAACACAGCATATGGAGTACTTGCTTTATTCCGACCAAAATGTTGAAACTGAACATTTCATGAAAATTAGTCATACATTTCCTTAGTGTTAAAAACAGTGGAATTTTTCAGATCTTCTAGCATTTCATTCACTGTATCAATGTGTCAATCATCAGAGACAGTACTAGCAGTGATAATATAATTTAAAGAAATGCGAAATACTTGTGGCATTCGCAAAAGTTCATTTGGTACAAATATATCACACAATACCCAATCCCAAACAATTCCATCGGGAACTGGAACAGCAGTCATGTTCCCCAGGAAAAGGTCTCTTCGCACTTCGTGTGATGAAGAATGAGGTATTAAAACCAAGTTCACCGTTTGTGAGGCAGAGAATTCTGGGTGATAGTGTCCATTTAGGAACAACAAAAAGACTGTCTCATAAACAATCTATAAGACCAGGAAAAGTAATGAAATTGCAATCCACCAGGATAACCATGGAGGAACAAAGTACGTCTTCTTCAGCCAAAAGTAGAACACATACAATCTACCTCAGAGAGGTGGAGGTGGTAGTGGCTCTGATGAATCTAAAGAGAAGTCGTCAAAGTCAATGAAGTAGGTTAAGGCTGTTCGATCTATTTTCAGTAGATCAGGAGCCTGCGTGGAACTTGGAGTTCACTCAAATTGTGGTACATTGGCATAGACACCATCAGTGTCGGTTTTTTCCAAACATAAATTTGTGTTTCGGTAAAAGAAGTTTGTATGGTTGTTGGAGCAGGTAAAAGAAATACTTCATTATTTGCTATCCCCAACCTGCAAATAGGAGCTTCATCACTGATCAAAGCTTCCAATGTGACTTCCTGGATAGTAGAGAGAGGAGACAGGTAACTATTCAGGATCCCACGAGGCCTACTGGGTAGAACCAGCCACATGATGCGGTTTGATGAGATCTATTGACAAACATCTCTTGTTTTTGCAACATGTAAGACGTTGTAAAAGTACAGTTCTGGTACCTTCAACAGCCAGGACAGGTAATGACGCTTTGTTACATGGCCTTCTTGTCTACAATTATCTCCCTGAGAAGTTCGCTAATCTAGCGGATCCAGCCAGAGGTTGCTGGTGCTTCCTTCACTTCTCCTGTAGTGGTGCGTTTTACTTGGACATTGGTCTCTGCGTCCCAGAAACTGTTCAGTTCCTGTAAAACAGCCAAACTTCCAGTGATGTCAAAGGGTGTTTCTGCCGCCACTGTGCTGGGACTGTCAAGGTCAGCTACCCACTTCTGAACCCAAAACAGGATCTCGTAGGGAGTCTTCCACCCAGGGAATTCCAAGCCAGATTGTTAAATGCTCTTTGGACTCCATATAGATGATGGACCCAACTGTGACCTGACCCTAGCCCTCGCTGTTAAAGACTGGTTTAAGTCCCTGTTCTTCCTCTCCCCTACCAAATTTCCATCAGGATGGTAAGGAGAGGAGTACCGCACAATCACACATACTTTTTACATGGTGTCTTTGTAAGCCTTACAGATGAACGCTGGCTCTTGTCCGAATGGAATGTGCCAAGTGCGTATGTCCCGATGAAGGCTTGCAAGTCTTTGATAACAGTTCACTCGTCAGCCAATTGCTGCGGCCAAACCCATAGGAATTGAGGGCAGGAATCCACTTCAACCAAGGTGTATTGGTAAGCCCCATCTGATTGTAAGGAACTGCAGTGGTCCAGATAACTGCAAGCAAGAGGCTTGTCTGAGATCAATAGCGGTGTCTGTGGTGGCCGTGCTATGGTGGAACCCTTTATCTGAGGGCAGATGTCACATTTAAGGATAAAGCCTCTAGTCTGTTTGGAAAGACATGGCCACCAATAAGGTTGCTGCAATAGTGAAATTATAGCCACCGCCCTTGAGTGTGCAGACGCTAAGCCCTCGTGTGCTGCTAGGAATAAACCTAACCTGCAATCTGAATTTTGTGTTACTCTATTCCCCACTCTGGGAATACAAGCCAATGGTATGTTTTGTGCACTTAACGGGTAGGAGTACTTCGCTGGAAAGCCTTTTTGCAAATGGGTGTCTACATGTGAAGTGTTGACAGCCATTATGATGTCTCTATCTATCTTCATTTTAGGAAGAGTAATCACAGTGACAGGAGAAGTTTGCACTGTTGCTTTTGTGGCTACATCAGCCACTGAACTCCCTGCAAACTGTATTCCTACATGCTGAAGACTCAAGATGGGAATCAAATGAGTCTGTGGCAAACATTATTTAATCTTAGCCACATGTCCCAAGAGCGTATTGTGCTTTATGTTGTACCCTTTGGAATACTCATTGTAAGACTGGACACAGTAATACGAATCACACACTATGTGTGTGGGGAATTCAGGATCCGTATTATCAAGTGCCAGAATCAGGGCTATAAGTTCTGCCAGCTGCGCTGTGCAGTTACCAAGTGATTCCATGTAGGTTTTCTCAGGGTGGAATTCACGATTCCACATTTGCCCCCCCACGACTGAGTATGCTGTTGAGTATTGGTGCTGTGTCCCTACCACAGGCTGTGCAGAACCGTCAGTATAGATTATGTAATCATACCAATTAAGAGGCATGACTTCATCAGGCAAAGTGTACTTGTTCTCATATTGCAGAAATGCTTGTTTTTGTAGTGTAGAGTCAAATCTGTAGTCTACATCTGTTGCAGTGAGAGAGTCGACCCATTGTATCGTTCTCGGATACAATGCTTTTGCACTGGGAAAATTAGCTTTTGTGACAGCCTTTAAGGCTGGCACTGGAGTCACAAAAATCATTTGTGACTCCAATGCTGAGCCAATGCTCCCTCTCTCTTACCACAGCAGTTTGTACTGCCGTCAGGATTTTTTCGGTCTGTGCTAAGCGCATCGCGGCATTGGTGTATCTATGAAATTTACATTCAATTGGTACTGTGTCACCTTCAATGAATGTAACATAGGTATACCCTGAGACCCCCACAGTGATACGGATCACAAGGTTTGTGGTGTTTACACTTGTGTGTATTTTGAAAGTTGCATGACAACTTGTACTGAACATAAAATTTGTGTGTGTTCAGTTGTCCAAAGTGTGCTTGAAAAGTCTGGATGAATGAAGTTGTAGAACTGTTTAACGTATTCTGCATAGTCTTGAATGTATGTTCTGCCATAATTTAGTAATTCCAATATGGATTGAAGTTTCATCAATATGTTTTGTGGTTGTAAAGCACACACTTCTCTAACAAGTCTGTCGCAAGGCTTTTTCAAGTGCGTCGCAAGGCAAAAATTGCCCACCTCAATGTCCTGTTTCTGTGATGCAAGCTGACTTGTTTCCCAGAAACAGGACATTGAGGTGGGCAATGTTTTTTTTTTAAGTGTAATTTGTAGCCCATGTGAGCTAATTGCAGAACTATGCAATCTACTCTTTCCAACTGTGTAGAAAGTTCATTGTCCATCAAATAAATGTAGTCGACATAGTGACCCATGTTGAGAAAAGTCTGGTTCAATATTTATACCACGGGCAATCAACAGAACTGACGTTGGAAACCCAGTGCGGAAATATGGTCATATGCCTGCTTTCAGGTGCTATTTTCATTTGAGATATCTAGTGTTGTTTTATATTTTTAATGCAATATATTGTTCATTAGTGCTGCACTGCGCGCATTTTGTACAGCGAATGTACGTGTAGCTGTGTTTAGATGTCTGTAATCTAATACTAGACAATAGGAATGGTCATGTTTTATTACTGAAAATGAGAGATTTTTCATAGGAGAGGTGCAACTTTCTATTACACCCTGTAATTCAAGTTGTGCGAGAACCTCTCTAACCTCAATGGTATTTCATGATAAGGGGAACCGTCATCTCACCCCACATGGTTACGAAATAACGCAGGAGCTAGCGCTAATACACAATCCATGGCGTATGAATGTTTTACTGATTCTGGAACGAGGTCAGAGAAAGCAAGTAAAATTACTGTTTCACCATTTGGGCAATTAATCACATATTCAGATTGACAATCCTTTCCAGCCAAGAGAATATCGTAGCTGAATGACAAGTTTGCCGAAAAGAGAACATTAATGTATTTCGGTATGTCCCCCTCCAATTGGAGTTGCAGCTTGTATAAAGGATGTGGGACGCTCACCCTCATATCCGGTGTCGTCTCCTGGATATAGTCACTCAATGCTACAGCCACCAGACAATCCATCAAGCTGAGGGGCGCTATGGGGACTTCTGGCAAAAGAGCTAATGGGGGTGAACCATAAGATGTTATGGTGTGTTGTATTTATTTCTAAAGCACATGTATAGCCTGAGGTGTCTTGGAGCTAGCATTATGGAAACCTAATATGAGTGCTCCTTGGGACATAAAAAGCCATGTTTTGAGAGCTTTCCTGAATGGGAGCAGAGTATTTATCAATTTTATGTCGGTGGTAAGGAGTTCCAGGTTTTGGATGCACATATCACAAAACTTCTTCCTCCCCAGGAGGTGAGTCTGAATTTTGAGACTGAGGTATGCTGAGAAGGAACGTAATATCCTGGGTGATGCAGAGCATTTGAATTTCCTTTTCAAATAGCCTGGCCCATGAAGGGCTTTAAAAGTGATACAAAGTGCCCTAAAAATAACTCTCCGTCAACTGGCAGCCAATGCAACTTTTTAATGCCATGGAGGCCAATTTGAACTTAGGAATTCCAAGCAACAGATGTGCAGCTGCATTTGCAGAGTTTGCAATTTATTTGTATGTTGCTGTTGTATGTTTGTGTAGAGGAATTTGCAGTAATTGATTCTAGACAGAACCAAAGAGATGACTTCTGTCTTTTGTCGATCTACATGGATGTAAGGAAGAATTTTCTTTAAGGTCTTATGGGTGTAGAAAGAAGAGGATGTGACTGCATTTGCTGGGGCCCAAAAAGTAAGTTTGTCATTGACTAGTACTCCTAGGTTATGGACTTTCTTAACTGGAGTAGGGAAGGTACCCAGTTCCTGAGGCCAGCACAAAGGTGACCAGAAAGAGGACTGGTTTCCAAACGGGATGACTTCTGTTTTCACCAACTTAAATTTCAAGGAGCTCCCTGCCATCCAGAATCTAACCGCCTGCATATAGTCATTAAATTGAGTGCCCCAACTCTGCTCATTTTTAGCCTGGGAAATCACAATCTGGGTAATGTCGGCATAGGATGCAAGTGATAACCCAAATGATCTGATTAGATTGGCCAAGCTTGTGACATAGACGTTAAACAACATCGAGCTTAACGAAGAGCCTTGTGCATTGCCACAAGGAAGGGAGAATTGTTCCTAGATAAAGTCATTAAGCTACTGATTGTTCTCAGCCCAAGAGAAAGGATCTCAGGACGGAAAGAGCCTTTCCTTCAATTACAAGGTTTTCGAGGCGGCTGATCAGCAGCTTATGGTTAGCAGTATAAAAAGCTGCTGAAAGATCTAATAATATGAGGACTGTACTCTGACCGTGATCAAGGGCTTCTGATTTCTTCAGTGGCCATGATCAAGGCTGTCTCAGTACTATGGCCAGTTCTGAATTCATATTGGGCTTGGTCCACAATATCATTGTTCTGTATGTAGGCTGCCAATTGTAAATTCGTGGCTTTTTCTGCCATCTTGGCAGGAAGTGGCAGGCGAGACATTGGATGATAACTATTTCACTTTATTTTGAAAAAAGCTAATTTATTAACAGTAAGATAACGTTATTTCACTGAATGTTGTGCAGCCTTGATATTTTTAGTAAAATGTGATTTTTTTCTTTTTTTGTAGCACTTTGTACTCAGCCATATACATTTGATATGCTTTTTTTCAGACTGGTAATAGTCTTTTTTCCATTTATGCTCCTGATTTCTATAGAGTTGTTTTTGTATTCTGAGATTTTCATTGAACCAAGGTGCCATAGGTTTTTGTCTCTTGGGATGGGATATCTAGACAGGGGCCAGAGTATTCACCGCAGAACAAATTCACGCTGAATAGTTAGTGGCATAGGTATCTAAGTCCTCCATCGTCATAGACTGAGAGTGCATCAGGACCTGAATCATTTGGTCAGGAAGAATCTAGTGGCATGGGCGAATAGTATGTACACTAGAGGAGGTTTTCCCTATTTTGGGGCTGTGAGATGAAATATGTCAAAGATTATTGCATGGTGATCAGACAATGTTGGCATGATACTTGTATTTTTTAGCCAGGGTTTGTTCGTAAAAATCCCATCCAGATAATGTCCTGCAGAATGGGTAGGACCTGCAACTGTTTGGTTGAGATCAGTACTGGACAGTAAATCAAGTACAGCTATAGTGCAATTATCTGTAGTGTCTTCTAAGTAGTAGTTAAACCTCCTGATATGGTATAATCATTAGCAAGAGAGCATGATTCCAGTATCGTACTTAAGCCTTGCAAAAAGGTGTGTCTAACTCCAGGTGAGCTAAAAATTAAATCACATTAAAGGAGTGTGAATTATCAATTTTATTAGAAAATGAAAGTGCTTCACAGTGAGAAAGTGTAACTGGCTGGAAAATGGCTGACGGATTGGTATGTCACCTCTGCAAATAGCATATCCTGCTGGAGTGGCTGTAACCATATCTGGGTCGAACGGTCAAATCTGCTCATGTCTCTGTGACAAACAAAGTATCTATTTTATGTGTCTCAGTAAAAACTCACCCCCCTCGTATTTGTGTTTAACTAAATATTGTGCATAAATTAAGAAGCACTTCACTTTTTCAGCATTGATGTTACTATTAAATCAGTATGGGAAGTTAGGTACAGACTTTCCATTCGGGTCCTGTTTGAGGCAGACTAACTATTTGTTGCATTTGTGATAAAGCTACAGCTCAGACAAAAGGTCTGGTAGGCACATTAGGACTCTAAATCTAAAGTCACGCAGCACAAGCTCCTCCTGCTTTGTTAAGGGTGATAAGTTGCTTCATTGTGTACCATAATCTGGTCGGGGAATGGAAACCAAGACTGGCAGGGGGACCAGCCCGCGGTGCCATCCGGCACAGCCTGGCTTGCCTCAGGTGCACCATTTTGCGCATTGTGCCCATTGCATGCCGCTGCATGAAAGCGCTGATTGTTTGATAAGGTAGCCCTCCAATGGTGGGGGGGTGGGGTGGCCTCTGCACTTGTCAGCACTCGTACATCTAGAACAGATGGGAAGAACATTCCTTAACTAGGGTCCAGCAGCCCCAAGTCCTACACATAGGATTTCATGTGTAAGAACACTACTTTTAACATAAAACTAATTAAAATAAACATGCGAAATCAAAAGCATATAAGGATTAAAATTGGATTAAAATCTTTAAATATGCCACTCACAGATTGGGAGCCAGGCACTTCCTCAAACGATGCACCAGCATGCTACTAGGAATTTAAAAGTGAGCATCCAATACTGGCCTCACAAAGAGCTGCGCAGACTCACTGATTGTTTGCTAAAATATCTCACAATTGAAGGGGTGCGTGCCAGGGGGAGCATGGACTCGGGGCTTGTCAGTGCTCATACATTCAGAACAGGTGGGCAAAACAATTGTTAACCAGGGTTCAGCAACATCAAGTCCTACACACAGGTTCCCCTGTGTGAGCATCCTGCTGGTAACTTAAAACAAATTAAAATAAAAGTGCAAAAGCATAAGAGGATTCAAGAGGTAATAAACCTTGGGGCAGTCTACAAAATTGATGCTGAGAGCCTAGGGCTGAAAATGCTATCTAATATCTGCTTTCAGGTGCTGTGTTTTGGCAAAAAAATACATTTGAGATATCTAGCATTGTTTTGTATTTTTCCCGCAGAATGTTATTCATTAATGCAACACTGTGTGCATTCTGTACTGCAAATGTCTTTCTGCATGTGTTCAGATGTCTATAGTCTAAAACTAGACGATATGAATTGTCAGGTTTCATTACGGGAAACAACGGATTATTCATTGAGGAGGTGCTATTCTCTATTACACCTTAGTATTGAAATTGATCTAAGATCTCCCTAACTTGTTTTTTTGCTTCTTGTTTTATTGGGTACTGTCTCTGTGGAGTTGAAGTAGTTTTTACTGGGATTACATGGTATTGTGACTCAGTATCTCACCCTACATGGTTGCGATATAATGCTGGCGCAAGTGCTATCGCCCACTCCTGCACGTATAAATATTGTATTGATACTGCAATGAGGTCAGAAAAGGTTGGCAAAATTACTGCTTATCCCTTCGGGCACTCCATACCAATCTCAGGCGGCCAATCTTTTTCAGCCAAAAGGATGTCATAGCCATAAGTCAGGTTCTACCAAAAGAGACCTGTAATTTTTCTGGGTTTGTCGCCCTCCATTTGGAGTGTTATTTCATACAATTGGTGTGGGATACTTAGCCTAGTATCAGGTGTCTCCACTGTAATATGTTCAGTCAACGCCGCGGTCTCCTGAAATTCCATCAGGTTCTGGCGAGCAGCTTTAACTTCTGCTGCGCTGTCTAGCATTGTCAGAACTCATTCCCCTTTCAGAAGTTGAGTCCTCAGTATCCTTGCAAGTTTCTAACTTTAAGGCCAGCTACCTTCTTTGTAAATTGAGGTTTTGATTTTTGTTTTTCTTCTTTCTTGGTATTTAGTCCGAAGTACAATGTGTATCTCTGGACGTTGTTCGTTCTTCTTGTCTGTGTTCTGACCGTCCTTCCCACTCGGAGTGTTTTGATTAACCCTGTAAGGAACGAGAAGAACGTGTATTAGTATCCTGATACCTGCCAGATTTTGGAATGTTATCACGATTCCTAAGGTTGTACCTCAATTTGTAGGGCTCTGTTGAGGAGACCCACCCCTTGATTGTAATCTATTATCTCTATTATTTTGCTTTTTATTGTCCCATTTCTTTTTAGAAGAATCAAGGGCTTGCTTGGTGTTATCCTTTTCAGGACCACCCACGAGTTGAGGTTTTGTTGCTCTGACTCCCAAAGTATCTCTACCTAATTCAGCATCTGTATCTTTGATAATTTTAGGTAATTAACGCTCCTGTTGTATAGGAGTGAAATCTAAGGGCGGGCAGAGAACCCTCCACCAGTGGAGTGTGCAGAGTTTTGTCTACTCCCGGCTCCACTGAGGATGCGGAGTTTAGGCAAAACTTCGACTCTGCAGCAGAGCTGAGTTAGCCTGCCCCCCCCTACAAAAAAGGCTCTCCACCTCCACCCCCCCTTAAAAAATATTAAAACACACATTTAAAAAGTAAATAGGCACTTACCTGTACTGTGCGTTTCTGGGCTGCCCTCCTCCTCGTGTGGTCTCTCTCCCACAACCCGCTACATCCAGCGTGCATCTTGCGAGAACTACATATGCGTGTGGGAGTGAAGCGGAGCGGAGCAGAGTGGAGTGGAGTGGAGCGGACCGCAGTAGAGTTTTTTCCCAACTCCGTGGAACGCCGCCTAGTGGCACTACACCAGCTCAGCCCGGGGTTAGTGAAATTCCTCAGGCGTTGGCGTATTGCCACTGCTGCTGCCTCCCCTTTTATGTTAACCAACATAATAGCTCATACCTGGGCAAACTTTCCTAACAATTTCATCCCTAGGTTCAGAACAGGTTCTGCTCCATACTCATTCTGTATCCGTCTCAATATGTCTGGTATTACTGCTATTGAAGGGATACCATGAGTTCTGGTATAAATCGCAGTGAACACTGTACCAGAGGTACAATCCTCTATCTGGGGGGCTAGCCCCATTGGCAAGCATATTGTTCGCATTCTATGTTTTTCTTGAGGGCGTGTGTGTGGAAACACTGCCTCTAACTGTGTTATTTTCTGAGCTATCCAGAATGGCATTTGCTCATGCTTAGACGGGTGTTTTACCCATAACTGCGTTTAGTGTTGGTGGAGTTATTTTCATTACAGACCCCTGAATTTGTCCTGCTGGTGTAGCCTTTGTTGGCTGAAGTGTGACTGTTCTTATAATGAACTGTGTCAGATTTCTGTAAAGTTCTATTATTTCTTTGTGTAATGGATGTAAGTCTGCTACTAGTATTGTGTCAATGTCTGGATGAGGTGTGTAAGCCGCTAGGACCAGCCAAGTCGCTCCATCTATGCTGAGAAGACTGAGTCTTACTTTATCTGTTGTATGTGGGAGGGTAACTTTAAACCAGTTTATGTGCTCCTGGTAGGTGAACAGAATTTCAATGTCCTCATATGGACAGTAGTCCTAAGGCATTTCATCTTCAATGCATAAAGTAAATGTTTTTGTACTTGCATCTGCTTTTGGGAATCTGACCCATGAATAGAATACCTCTGTCCTGTATGACTCGCATGCCTCAATCATGATGGTTAGTGTCCCACCTCTAGATGTGACTCCATAGTCTGCTAGTTTTAAAGTAAAGGGAGTTCTAACATTTTCTGAAATATTTATTGCTCCTTCCTGCTCTTCTTCCCTCGCTGCATTCATACGTAATGTCTCTGCAGTGTGGTCTTCTTCAGTCCTTGTTGAAAGAGTTTCAAGGAAACTGAGATAAGGTTTTATGCACAAATATGAACTATTTATCCTTCAAGCTTGATTTAACCTACAGCCAATACATAGGATATGCCTACTCAGTTGTGGCAGATTTTTCTCTTCCCACTCTAAACGTCTCGGGGTAGATGTGAGTTAGGGTCTCTGAGAAAAGCACGACTGAACTACTCAGATTTGACTGTTAAATAAGAACCAAACCAATGTTGAGCGCCATGTTGTGTAGTTCCTATAAATCTATATAGGATCTGCACGTTTAGACAACATAAACTGTCGGATTGGTGTCCAGGCTGATTCCAGACACCCCCACTGGATATGTTCGGCTGTATATCAGCTAGCTCGCAGTGCCACTGCAAACTCCTTTTACCAAGGAGAGAATAGTTCCTGGCAACTATTGAACGTGAAAACTCTGTCCCATCTCTCTGCTGCAGGAGTATCAACTACTGTCTGTGCACTGGGATTCGAAAATTCCACCTGCTGTCTTCTCACAGATCTCTGCAGCCGTCACTTTACCTCAGCCACGTCACTTGGATGGTATCCGCGACCAGCTAGTTATACACAGCCCCAATGCTTTCTCACTACTGTTGTTCCACCCGTCCAGCGGTGCAAACGAGAGGGATTCATCCTGGTCCCGGCAGCTGTTACTGAGCTCTATTCCGGGAACCCAGTCTGTGGAGCTTGGTGAAAGGTTCTCAGTGTGTTCCGTGGAATTTGCGGACACCTGAACTCCGAGCGTTTGTTGCATTGTGTTCAGAGCAGCAGCAGAGGGAGGCCTCTCAACTTTCAGTTCCAGGTGAGCCCCACACAAATGCCTCACTTAAAGGGCCATCAACTCCCCTCTTTTTCCAGTTTCTCTGGCTGGTAGCAGTCTGGAACCTAACACCGTAATGCCAATGTCATCCAGGAAACAGAGACACCCAGCGTGTCAATTCGCAAGTATGTCAGCTAAAGAATGCTTCAGCATTAGGAGATTTCCGAGCACCGTATTCAAGAGAGATGCAGAACAGTCACAATGCCACCTATATTCCTCCACATGAGTAATACGTTTTAACCTGCAGTAACACAAGAGTATCTGCAGCATTAGTAGTAACTGATGGACCGGTTTACATAAGATACACACCTGTGCAGTTAACCAGTTATGCCATTTTATGATAAATCAAACCTGTGACGATGCTGCTCATGGATGTATCCATAAAGTGAATTAACCCTCAGTCGTGGTATTATACCCTGGGCATTGCTGGGCACCCAACGATATGTGCAGCAGGTGCCTTGGCCCATAAGATATCTGAACATGCAGACTGTTTGTGACCAATATAGTAAGCCAGGGCAGATTCCAGTTCACATCTCCTGCCAGTTCTTTTTGGGAAGAGCTTTCTTTTAAAAAAACACAAATACATAAATTGACTGTCCGGATCCTTAAACGCCTCCAGGACTGCCACCCTTGACTTCCCGTTTATGGAATCCCAGTGCATTCCATTTCCGGCTCTGACGTGGATCACTGAGCGCTTCGCCTGGATCTCTGTCCACAGACAGGCGAAAGCACATGTGAACCCCGCAGAATTAGTGCAGTAAAAACACAAGTGTCACAGGCTCTTACCTTGAACTCAACTGAAAGTTGCAGGTGTAGCCCAGAGTCCACAGGTCCCTGACCAGAGAGGCAGCTGCTGGGTCACCTCGCCTTTTCCTGGCGGGGTTGTTCCCTGCTCCTGCCTGCCACGGTCCAGCTGGGACTGGAACTCCCTCAGCCCCAGGTACTCGGCCAGCAGGTCGGTGTTGCTCAGACACTGGACCACCGCGTTCATGAAGCAGGCGTTCCCGTGGTTCTTCAGCCCCAGGACCCCTGGGGTCTTATCGGGGCCTCCTGCCCCAAGCGAGAGCCTTTTTCTGGATACCCGCGGCCTCCCCAGGTGATTGATGCTGTTGTCCCACCCATGGATAGTCCCACATGGGTGCGGATCGTGGCTGGCCCCTCGCGGGTGGGCATCTTCGGGACAGGGGGCAGAGGCAGGCATGTGTTTTCTCTTGAAACAGCTGTCATCGGCCTCCACTTCTGCACACCTGTCGGGTTTGGCCCCCTGGTGAGACAAGGTGCCCAGAGCCTTCAGTACTCTGCTCAAGGACTCCCCCATAAAGTGCAGGGACTTCCTCCGGAACAAGCCACAAGGCTTCTTGTTGCCTCGGTCCATGGGTGCCTTCTTCTTTGGCAGGGGGCATGCTGCTGCACTCCCCTGGTTACCCACGGTGCCAATGATGCCCAATGCGTCCTACAGCACCCAAAGCTGGCCCATCCACTTCCCAACAGTGGCTGGTGGTGAATAGGACATGCAGCACCCCAAATCGCGCCCTTCTGTTCCAACAGGGACTGGTGCAGGTGCGCAATGCCCATTGGGGTGAAAGGGCTTCAGCCCCCCGTCGTGTGTGTCAACCCGGGCTAAGACAGCTTCCCGGGCACACACACAGCCACACCCAAGTACTTCACAGGTCTGTAAAAGAACATTTACTTGCTAACGAGACTGTGTTGTTTTTTCACCCCTTCTTAGAGCCCCTGCATCTCCACTCTGGCTATCGCTGGAAGAATTAGCCCCCCCCTGAAATTTTTAGTAGTACCCCAAAATGTGGCTCTAGTTGCGACTCTGGGCTGGTGACAGATAGGACCTGCGGCACCCCAAGTGGTTCCTTAGTTTCCAACAACAACTACAGGCAGACCTGTCTTCCAGAAATCATCCAAGACCCCCTTTCAGGACGGCAGCCCCTCAATTAGTCTACTTCTCTCCTAGTATGGTGGTGATGAACAGGACCACAGCACCCCAAACAGACTCCTTCTCTACCAGTAGCGCCTGATTGCCAGTGATGAACGGGACCGCTGAACCTCAAATGGTATACTTCTCTCCTAGTAGTGCCTTGTGAACAGTGATCGACAGGACCGCAGCACCTCAAGCAGGCTTCTCCCCTTCCAACGGTGGCCGCACACCACCACAGTCGGATCCTCTCTGTTCCAAAGGCGCCTAGCGACAGATGGCACCCACAGCTACTAGAAGCAGGCCCCGTTCAAGCAGGTGGGCCGGGTGGGCCAAGCTCACCCCAACATGAGCCTGTCCCACCAAAAGATGGGCCTTGGCCCTGGCAGTGACTGCAAGAAGGCCAGTGGTAAATGGCCACTTTCATTTAAAACGTTTATCTGAACATTGTTTTTCTTCCTGGTCAGGCAGTAGCGTGTTTGGGCCCTGGCTCTCTCTCACAGGCACCCTCAATCACGCATCTCCTTTTAGAAAGGTGGACTGTATCTGCCGCCCACAAGTGCAGGTAAAATAGGGGCATGGCGAAGGGGGCAAATCATCTCTTTGTCATTGGGTAACCTTAACCATTCTACTGTGTGGATATTTACTTTCTATTCTTCGCAGGAGAAAAAGAGTTTGGTTCTCCGGATTCACCTTACCTGACCTTTTCACTTCCACCAAACACTTAGGGCCCCATAAGGATGGCGGGCGGACATGATGGCGGGCGGACATTGTCCGCCCGCCACCCTATCGTAGAACGGGACCACCCGCCATAAGGGCGGGGGTCCCGTGGGGGGAATTAGGATGTGCCCGCAACAGTGGCGGGCACATCCTGTAGTTTTAGCATTGTGGCGGGCGGTGCACTCTGCACCACCCGCCACAATGTTATAAATGCTTTTTTGCATTTGCATATGCAAAGCGGCAGGCACCACGCGGTGCCTGCCGCTTTGCATATGCAAATGTAGGGGGTACAATAGGTACCCCCCATGTGCCCCCCAGACAGTGGCGCCAACCTGGGGGCCCTGCAGGGCGCCCCCGCAGCAATCACCGCATGCCTTTCCGTGGCGGCATTGCCGCTGCGGAAAGGCCCACACATGTTGCCATCGTAATATGGCTGGCGGTGTCCTTTGGACACCGCCACCATATTAATCTATTACCGCCGCGGTCGCAAGGCGACCACGGCGTTAAAGCGGCGGACGGTCTTTCCGTCCGCCATTGTCCCCTCCGCCATCCTAATCAGGCGGAGTGGAAAACGAGAGTGGTTGTCGGGCGGATTGCCTCCACCTGGGTGGCGGTGGCCACCGCCACCCTGGCGGAGGCAATCCGCCCGATATCCTAATGGAGCCCTTAGCCTTTGTATACCCAACTTTTATTGTAAAGCTGGTTTCTGTAACCTCAGAGGAAGGCAAGTTCGAGCAAATATTCAAACCTGTAGTCTACATGTTAAAAATGGGTATCTGCAAGAGGCGCATTAACCCACCAAGATATGTCATCAAAATGATCTTATGTTTTTTATAATGCAGATTTTGGGACATTCTCTCAGTTTGTTATCACTATGTGCAACAGCAGATGTTAACCGTGCAAACTTTAGTTGAATTAATTGCATGGACTTCTGAAGGTTGAATGGCGAAAGTTTCTCTCTTACTCCTCACACACACGCTGTCTCTCTTTAAAGGAATGGGCATTCAAAAATATATACATATTCACTGAACAAACTATAGGTTTTAGGGACGTTATAGTTAGAGATTAACATTTAAAAAATCTTTGAAATTCATTAAAAAAACATGGGTTTGCAGGAAAGTTATAGTTAGAAATTAGCATTTAAAAAAATCTTAGAAATTCACTGAAAAAAACACAGATTTCAGGGACGTTATACTTAGTTGGACATTTCACTTGTACAAAACCAGAGAAATCCGACCATTATAGTTTGTTGAGCTAACTATAACTCATGCCCTCGTAATGCACTGCTGATGACGTCACATATTACATCATACACGACATGGTTAGTGATGTCATGAGTGATGTCATTTGAGATGTCATCAGTGATGTTACTGAGCATGTCATGAGTGATGTAATATGTGACGCCATCAGCAGCGCATTGCGGGTGTGAGTTATAGTTAGCTCTACGAACTACAACAGCCGAATTTCTCTGGATTTGTACAAGTGAAATGTCCAAGTAACTATAACGTCCTTGAAACCTCTGTTTTTTTCAGTGAATTTCTAAGGTTTTTTAAATGCTAATTTCTAACTATAACGTACCTGAAACCTATGTTTTTTTCAGTAAATTTCTAAGGTTTTTCAAATGCTAATTTCTAACTATAACATAGCAGTTGCGTTTGCAGAGTGGTGGGGAAAGGTGAGCATGGCCACCGAACACCTCTTAGCAATCCCACTGTGTTGAACTTACTGGAGGTAACAGGAGGGGTAGTTAGCCCCAAATGTCAACCTTGGGGGCCAGCTACCCCTCCTCTTACTTCCAGTAAGTCCCACACAGCAGGATTGCTAACTTCTCATACCAGGCCAAGCCCCCTTTCTCCACCACTCTGCAGATGCACCTCCTGGCGCATTCTGCGTTGAGGGATTAAGTCACCTTGAATACTGAGGGTCACTGGGGGCAAACTAGCCCACCAGGTACCTTGAGAAAGCGCCACAGAGCTGGATTGCAGAGAGGTGGTCCGAGGTCACGACCCTTTTTGCACCACTCTGCAAATGCGCCTCTTGGCGCACTGCTGGTGGGGCGATGAGGTCCTCTTGTGTCCCGAGGACCTTAGGACATAAGTGGAGTTCATCCTCCAAGCAGCAGTGCGCCAGGACCCACGTTTGCAGAGTGTTGTAAAAAGGAGCGTGGCCTCAGACCACCTCCCTGCAATCCAGCTCTGTGGCACTTACTGGCGGTACCTGGTGGTGTAATTGGCCCCCAGGCACCCTAAATATTCAAGGGGATTAATTCCCCAAATTACAATGCGCCAGTCTAGTGGCGCAGTCCTGCGACGGACGGCCAGCTCCGCCTTAAATCTAAGTTCACTTCCTTTCCGCGCAGCGGCCGCGCGCTGCGGAGGCGCAGAAGGAGCGCCAAAGGAAAGACTGTCTGCGCCCGTCAGCGTCCCGGAGGCGGCCGGGCGCGGGCCAGGACTGGGGTCCTGCTATTTAAGATGTTAACCTATTCCAAAGATGCCCTTCTTTCCCTCTATTCCCCACCCATTACCTGCACTAAGGTGTTTCCTAAACCCCCACGCTCCAATATTAGATGCCCGGGTTGTGGCTGGTTACCTGACCTAGGTGGGATTGCCTCACTCCCCCCTACCGAAAGCACTAGCTGCCTGCTGCTGAATACTAGATCCCTAGCCAAGCACGCACTTGATATTTTTAATCTCCTTACAGATTCCAGAGCCGATTGTCTGTTTTTGACAGAGACCTGGCTGGGAGAAGGCGCTGGTCCGGATATCGCCACCGCCATCCCCCTGAGCCATGTGATTTATAGGAAAGATAGAGCCAGCGGGAAGGGGGGTGGAGTAGCTCTAATTATCAACAAACATATCGCCTGTACTATCCTTCCCTCAGACAATATCCAAGGGAGTGAAACACTTGCCTTTTCCCTCTCTCTATCTCCCCAGCAGTCCTGTGGTCTATAGGCCTCCTGGCCCTATAGGCACTTTCTTTGAAGATCTCCACTCTATGATTTCCTCACTTTGCCTGAGATCGAACCACTGCTTGCTCCTCGGAGATTTTAACTTTCACTTAGATAAAGTAGACGCCCCTTATAGCATTAAGCTCAACGACATCACCTCTTCCTTAGGCTTGGTCCCCCACCTCCAGTCCCCCACCCATTGTAAAGGTCATATACTAGATCAACTGTTTTCTACTGTTCCGGTAGTTGTCACTGCCCTTGCGCCGGTCCTATGGTCGGACCTTTTCCTGGCAGAATTCAAAATCCCTTTCTCTACAAAGAACTCTGATTGTGGACATAGGGACAAAGTGCTGCCCTCTAGAGCCTTTCACCGAGTCTCACCAGCAATGATATTGAAGGAGCTTGAGACCCATCCTTGTATGCTATCAGGCTCCCTGGATACGGACCTCGACCTCCTACAGGGCTGGTTGACCCAACGCTTCTCTGACCTTGCCCCCCCTATACTCGCCAAGACACCTTCGGTAAAATCTTCTGCCCCCTGGTTCTCTTCGGCCCTGGCAAACAAACGTCGGCAGTGCAAAAAAGCCGAAAGGAAGTGGCGTCAATATTACGACGCCAGCTGCAAGGAATCATATAGGTCTCTGATTAGAGACTATCATCGCGACATCACTGCCAATAAAAAGTTATACCTGGCTAGCCGCATTGAGGAGGCCACTAACTCCTGTAAAGAAATTTTCAGGATTGTCAAGGATTTTATTTCCCCCTCCTGGACGAATCCCAAAATCACGCACTCCGAGTCCTGGATTGCCGAGTTGGCTGCCTTCTTTGCTGACAAAATTAAAAATATCAAGCTATCCTTTGGTGTTCCCAATAAGATCCATACTTCCACTCCCGGTTTCCTGGATCCTTCATCTCCAGCGTCAGAACCTTCCCTCTGTAACTTCCCTGGTATGCCTTTGCAGACGTCACTGGACCTCCTAATTAAACTTAAATCAGGTTCTCCCCGGGACCCTTGCCCTGCCAAAACCCTCGCCCAACTAGCCCCCACCCTTAATCATCTCATCAACCCGATCCTTAACCTCTCACTTAGCACAGGGGAAGTCCTGCAGCCTTGGAAACATGCACTCATCCTGCCTTTACTAAAGAAACCCAATCTGAACCCGGACTCTCACGCCAATTACCGACCCATCTCCCTTTTGCCTGCCCTCGCGAAAGTGGTTGAAAAACATGTCCATACTTCTTTGTCCCACTTTCTTGAGCCGAATGACATACTTCAAAAATCTCAGTCAGGCTTTCGCTCTAACCTGAGCACTGAAACCGCTCTTCTCGAGGTCACCGAAGTGATTAAGGCCACCTTGAACAAGGGAGGAAAAGTCATGTTGGTGATGCTTGATCTCTCTGCGGCCTTTGACACCGTACCCCATAACCTCCTCCTTGCAAGACTCTGGGAGGTGGATTTGAGGGGGACGGTGTTCAACTGGTTCCGGTCCTTCCTCTCTAACCGTCAGCAAACTATCTGGGCCCCACCTTTTTCCGCCGTGATGCCACCTCTGGAGGTCGGAGTTCCGCAGGGCTCAATCTTGAGCCTTTCGCTTTTTAACATTTACATGACCCCTTTGGCGGCACTGGCGGAGGGCTTTGGGGCCCAGATCGTATCGTACGCTGACGATACACAGCTCCTGTTCACCTGCGACAAGGGCCACGACTTTGACGGAACGTCCATACGGGACTGCCTTGGGGCGGTGTTTGACTGGTTCAACCGGCACTGCCTCAAGTGCAATTCCGAAAAGTCGGAGGTCCTCTTTTTCGGCTGCTCAGCTGATCCCAGGTGGAAGGAGTGGTGGCCGGCCGCTATGTTCCCACCTAACAGCGACTCATGGTCGGCGAAGAATCTAGGTATCCAGGTCGACAACTGCCTCTCTTTCAGGGGACAAGTGTCGGGCCTGGCCGGCAGATGCTTTGCGATCCTGAAGATGCTGAGGAAGTTCCTGCCCCTTCTATCCATCAAACACAGAAAGACCACTGTGCAGGCCCTGATTGGCTCTCGCCTGGACTACGCCAACATTCTGTACCTTGGCCTACCGGACTATCATATATCACGCCTTCAGATAGTAGATTTGGCCTTAAAAGAAGGGCTAGGGCGACGGAGCTCCTCAGAACCCTCCATTGGCTGCCCATTAAGAAGCGGATCGCTTTCAAGGCCCTGACGATCGCCTTTAAAGCCCTGCATGGTCTTGGCGCCCGCTATCTTCAAAAGTGGATCACGTTCTACCTTCCCTCGAGATCCCTTCGCTCTTCGTCACAAGCTAGGGCAGCCACCCCTAGGATACATCGGGCTCGCCTCGGCGGCCGCGCCTTTAAACATATGGCGCCCCTACTGTGGAACGATCTTCCTCTCGCGCTCAGATCCTGCTCCAATCTCTTGACATTCAGGAAGGACTTGAAAACCTGGTTGTTTCAGCAATAAGTTCTCCCACCTCTGTCCTTTTTCATGTGGCCTATACCGCCTGTTTCATTCTGCTCCTCTCCTTGACTTGTGAGGCTCCGACAGCGCCAGGACACTCTCCGGAGTAGCCGTGCGCTATAGAAGCACCACTTTTAACATAACATAACATATTTGCAGAGTGGTGCAGGGAGGAGGCGGGGCCTCCGGTGTGTTGCCAGTTCTTTTTTTTTCTTTAATGGGAGGGGGCTGCATGGCCCTCTTCCCTGGGCCACATTTGGCCCCGGGGACCCCATCCCCCGGGGCCTAACAGCCTTGTTTTTATGTTTTAAAAAACTGGGGGAGGGGGACCATGTGACCCCCTCCAGAGGCCAATTATGGCCACGGGGACACCATCTCCCGGGGCCAGTCTTTCTGTGTTTTTTTTAATGTTTTACTTATAGTGGAGGGGAGTCAGGTGGCCCCCTTCCGGGACACTTCTGGCCCCGGGGACCCGAACCCCCGGGGCCTGGCCTCTCCGATGGAGATCATGGGGGGAGCCCTAATGCCCCCATGGTCCCGCCGGCTCCCCCCCTCCTGCAGGAGCCGGCATTGCTTTTGCACCCTTGTACAAAAGCAATTCTGCTTCGGTTTTTGGAAGCGAGAGCAGGTTTCTTGCTCTCGCTTCCAAAATCCGAAGCAGAGTTTGCTATGAAAGGGCGGGAGCCGTGCTCTTGTCCCTCAGGGGACGATCTCTTTCTTTGATGCCTCTATTGCATATAGTGAGGACTTGAATTTTCCATTATGGTCTCTATTCGCCTATATGTGGCGTGATTGGTATCTCTATTGGCTACCTTGTATTGCATACCTGGTACTTTCTTCCTTACAAATTCATTGCCACAAATGATCTATTCCTTCTGCAGTCTGGAGACATTTTTCTAAGTCACCTGGTTGCTAGTATTTGAAACATTTGTGACCGAATTCGGCTGCACTTGCGATCCAACACTGCATTGTGCTACAGGGGTTTCTTTCGGTTGCACCTCTTTTTCCTTATTATGTCACCTCCTGTTATGGTGGTTTCTATGCATCTCTTTCTCCCCTTTGTGGTGAGTATAGGGTTGTTTTCTATGCACTGTTGTACTCCATTTGCTGTATTGTCATATTGGTGCATCCTGCCACTATTTCTGTCATTCTTCCCTTTATTTGTATATCTTACCCTTGGGGTAGAATAGCACTGTCTTGCGCTTCCCTTTTTTTACCTGGGGATATACGTGTATAGCTATATACACATTGTGTATTTCAATTGGATCCTATGTCTGTATACTCCCAGATCTATGTATATTTCAAGGAATTGTCTATAGCTCTTTATCATATTCATGGCGCTACTTGCAGATAGTTATTGCAATTGTTTCTCTTTGTTAAAGTGATTACTCTGCGATATTAAGAGATTGCTCAGTGGTTTCTCGGAGGTTCTGTGTTCCACATGTCCTATTAAGTATCCTAGATTTGCCCTATGATTGCCATGGCCTTATTAGGTCCATTACTGGCATTTCTTCTTGCCATGAATAATTTCCCTTTACACTGTGGGTGTTATCTTGTTGACCCTGTGGTGACTTCAGTTGTGGTCACCATATATACCTGGGTCAGATGTTGTCGAGGTTGAAACTTCTTGTTTTTCCTTGCTGTGACAGGTCAATCAGCATTCTATTCCTATGACTTTCGGTGTACAATTCTTCGACACCTGGCTTATCAGGGATTGTGGTGATTAATTTACTATGTGTTGGACTTTTGACTGAGTGTGATATCTCCTAGGTCATCCTTTCCCCTGGTCTTTGTTTTCTGACTGCATTCATATTACTTGTACATTCTTTATAGTCCCAGTTCGCAGGCCCTCCACCGGGGATGGTATGGCTTGGGTATCTGATTCTAAGTAAGGAAATCTGAGGCTAGACATCTCTAGCAGATGAACAAGTTACTTAACTTCGATAACGATGTACCTGGTAGAGACAGAATCTAGCCACAGATTCCTTACGCCCCTCCGATCCTTCCTTCACTGCAAACTATTTTTTCTTTCTTCTTGATTTATATTGAGTCTGTGTTTGGGATGTCCTACTTGTAGACATTCTTGTTGTGTTGTAGTCTCAGGAAATATCTTTCCTTGGGATATCATGGTTGTGTTGCACGTTCATTCCTTCTTCATTTGTGCATACTCCTCCGCTCAGTATGGTGGTACCTTGCTGGTTATGTCTATTTCCTGGAGGAGCAGGAGGACATTGCTGTTCTTGGTTTCTGCCCCGAGTCTTGTATCCTTGACTCTTTCCTTCTTTCTTTTCCATTCAACAGATATGTGACACATGGTGTCTATTGTCTTCGCACACTCTTCCAATAGGCAGTTTTGGTATGTGGCTCGACGTTTTGAGCACGGTCTATAGTCATGAAGAAACTGATATCAGCTCGTCGGCGGAGGGGTTAGACGGACTCCACTGGTTTCACATTCAGGGACGACGTCACTGTGGAGTCGCTCGATGCCCTCCCCCAGCGCGCAGACGTGCTGTGGGGAAAAAAGTTTCCAGATCCTGTATGGCACCTGGGGAGGATTGTAAGTAAGGAATCTGAGGCTAGAGCCTGTCTCCACCAGATACATCATTACCGAAGGTATGTAACATATTTATTTAGGACACGTGGAGCCTTGTTGTGTTACAAGAATGCCTCAAAGCTTGTAACATTGGGATTATCAACAAGAGTTTGCTGTAGCATTCTTTAGGACAATGTGAGTGTGTGCATGTTTTTTATTGGCTTGCTAAAACATTGATCTATGTGCAATGCTTACGATAATGGGGTTGCAGTGTAGGGATTGCTGCAGCAATGTCGTGTCATGCTATAGGTTTGCACATGAGGGCTGCTTTGTTTGCGCATGAGGTATGTGGGGCTCACATGTTCTTAACGGTGTATTACTCTTTTTTCTATGTGCATAACTATTTGCGAGAATTGACCCCAGGTTTGTGGTTTATTTCGACCGAAGTTTGCTTAGAAATTGCCACAAGCAATTGCTTTTATATGCCTGTAAGTTGTGGCCCTCTGGAGGGCTGTGGGGAGCGTTTACACATTTTAGTCCATACCTTGGGTCCTGAGACCACGAGATTAATTGTATTTGACTAAGAAGTTGTCCGTTGTGATCAAGATGATTTGTAAGATATGATTATATTTTTTGTGTTATGGTGGACCTTTGTCCTTTGCTCCTTAGGGGTTTGGGAAGACCAGTGGATTGATAATATTGGTAAGACCCTGAATGTTCTCTTTGATATAGAATTGCGATTCTCATATTAACATGACTAGAGAATCTGTATTTCATTAAAGACACGGAGGCTGACATTATCTCTTATGGTGATGTTTCAATCTGGAGAAGTATAAAGCGGGAGATATGCACTTTAACAGGTATGACTTACTGGCTGTTCTTTTCTCTTTCCCGCCTTGGTTCAAGAAATTACTATCCTAGAAAAATTTGCACTAATTTTGTTGATATTTTTGCACATATTGTGCAGAAACTGGATTTTTAGCTGGGTTTTTGTAGTATTCTGTGTTTGTGCCTCTTTGGCACTGGTAGTTGGAACCCTGAGTGTTGGGAGTTCTGAGGCTGGGAGCGGAATGCTGACAGTTGGTCAGTTGGATTCTGCACTTTGTTCCTGTCGCTGTGCTGCTCTTGAGCTGAATAAAGCTATACTCAAGCTTCCTGTGTCCGTGAACATTCCTTAACACTACAGAAATGATGGCGACGATGCTCAAGAGCATGATACGGACCTGCAGTCTCACCTCGTAAATTTTGCTGTCTCGAGAGAGAAGGTCGGAGTGTCTCAGCGCCGGCGTGGAGGAGGAATCGCAGTTTGGGCGAGGAGCTGAACCCCACGAGAGGAATCTGTCCAGAGCGGAGCACACCACGACGGACACTGCCAGATAAGTGTTCCGTTTTATTTTACTCGCTCTGCGCGTCCATCTGAAGGGCGGAGATCTGCTGCGCAACGGTCGTGGTTGGCGTTGAATGGAGCGTGTGGTTGGCAGCGTTAGCCACGTTGCTTACGTCCTGTCGGCCATTTTGAGCAGAGCCTTCATTCGTCAATGACGTCTGTGGTTGGCAACGCGGGACCATGCACGCAGCGGCCATTTTGACTACACTAATTACGTGATTGGCAAACCTACAAATACTGTTGTGCGCTACACGCTGTGGGGCAAGGATCTATTAAAAAATGCTCTCCTCCATAACGCTTTGCTGTAACTCGAACAGCGAGGACAATCAAAAGGAAAATAAATAAAAGAAAAACCAGTATTTAATGCTGCATTCAGTATTGCTACATTACTAGCTAGCAACCAGTGTTTCTTCCCAAGCAATCTGGTTCTCAGAACGTTCATAGTTGACATTGTTCTTTCAATTGGCACAGCGACATCACAAAACGTTTTTTTTTTTTCCCTTTTCACTCAATTTTCTTTTCTCGCCATGCAGTCAGTTTCACCTCCACCTCCTTTCCTGGAGACACCAGGGAATCCACCGATAATTTGGAGGAAGTGGTTTGACGCTTTCGAGACCTATCTAGGTGCCATAGGCGCTTCTAGATATCGCGCAGAAAGGAAGAAGTGTCTTTTGTTGCATTCTTTGGGTTTCGAAGGGAGGGAAATCTTTAAACACTTACCTCCTATTGCGAGAAACAACGAAGATGACATCGATGAGTATGTTGAGACAAGGATGAAATTGGAATTGAGGTTTGACGTAAAACCAAGTCTCGTTGTGATCAGACATAAGTTTTTCAAAAGGGACCAACTCCCAGGCGAAGATGTGGAAACCTATGTTTCCATTCTGAGACAATTGAGTGCAGAGTGCGAGTTTGAAGGATTCAGAGAACAATTGATTAGGGATCAGTACATCTGCAAGTGCACTGACAAGTCGATCCAACAGAAGTTGCTTACGTTAGGGAATCCTACTCTGGAAGAAATGATCCGCACAGCCAAAAGTATTGAATTATCGAAGAAAGAGGTTAAAGAACTTGAAAGAAAGAACGAAGAGGCAGTCTCCATTGTGACGTCCAAGGAGAACAGAGAAACCAGAACTAGTCCTGGTCAACAACCTTTTGAGAACAACTATCCTCCCTATCCACAACGCAACAAAAGAAATTTGTTTCATAGGCGTGACTTTTGTTATAGATGTGGGAATCCTTCCCATAATAAGGATAATAAGTTCTGTCCGGCTAGGAGTGCTACTTGTCGCACCTGTGGGAAGTATGGTCATTTTGCAAAAATTTGCCAAAATCCCAGGCAGGGAAATTTGAGTTTTGTCAATAGGTCTCAGAGTCAAGTTAACGCTACTGGGGTAGGAAGTGTTGCAGAATGCTATGAAAACACCAGCAGGGGGCAAGATCCTATTAATACCATCCAAGATGACCTTAGGGATATGGTTGTTGTGGTTCATGAGGGGGAGAATCTCATTGATGTGCCTACCAAAGTCGACAAAGACATGGTCATAGTTGTGCGTGATGATGGTGTCATTGTTGGAGATCCTTCGGATTGTGTTGACCCTTATGAAAATTTTGGTGTAGGTGATAAAATCATTTTTTTTATTAGTAGATTCAGGTGCAAGGGTCACTATGATCACCCAAGAGCTATTTAATGTGACTTGGCCAGGAAGGAAACTAGAACCTCCCGACAGAGCTCCTGTATCCTTTGAGGGGCGCAGAATAGTATTGGATGGGTATTTTGAGGATGTTATTCAGTTCAGGGGGAGGAAGATTTTTGGGAAAATGTATGTGGCTATCAAGGGTCTCAACATTTTGGGTTGGTTCCATGGCGGTTTGTTTCGGTTGATCTTAAGACCAGGTGCCAAAGAACAGGTTGGGATGGAAGAGGATGATCTTATTTTAGAGAGTTTAGCAGTTGTAGAAACTGATGACTATGTTGTGGGTTTGGCTATTAAGTTTCCTTCTGTTTTCAGTAAAGAGCTAGGAACTATTAAAGATTTCAAACACGAAATCAGAGTTAAGGAGGGAGCCATTCCTGTCAAGCATAAAGTCAGGGGTGTCCCTTTTAGTGTCAGAGAGAGTCTTGAAAAGGAACTTCTGGACTTGTGCAAAAAGGGAATTATCGAACCTATCGAGTCATCGTTGTGGTTGTCTCCCCTTGTTGTTGCTAGGAAAAGGAATGGAGATTTGCGTGTCTGTGTCGACTTACGCAGCCTTAACAGAAACATCTGGGTTGACTCGCACCCTTTACCTAAGATCACCGATTTACTGTCTCTTACCAGGGGTGCTAGATGGTTCACCAAGTTGGATCTAGCATCTGCATATCACCAGGTGGTTTTGAGCGAGTCCTCTAGGCATTTAACTGCTTTCGTTTCGCCTTTTGGCAGCTTCCAATACTGTAGGATGCCATTTGGTCTTGCCTCTGCGGCAGCAGTTTTTCAGAGGTTAATGAGTCAAATGTTCAAGGACACTCCAGGAGTAATCGTTTTCCAGGACAATGTCTTAATTTTTGGGCAAAGCAAAGGGGAACATGATGTTTCTTTAAATCAAGTGTTAGGCATTATGCAAAGTAAAGGTGTTGTCCTTAAGAGAGAGAAATGCGTTTTCCTCAAAGAGAAAATGGAATTTCTTGGTCATGTAGTCTCATACAATGGGGTTGAACCACGTCCAGGTTTAGTAAAGGCCATTGTTGATGCCTCGCCTCCCCTGGATAAATCTGGTTTAAAATCCTTTATAGGTTTGAGTGAGTTTTACTCTAGATTCATCAAAGACTACGCGTCTAGAATTCAACCTTTAACCAACATGCTCAAGAAAAATGTACCTTTTGTGTGGAATGAGAACTGTGATGAAATTTTTCAATGGATCAAGTCTCAACTTGTGAGTGACAGTGTTCTTAGAGCTTTTGACCCCAATAAGGAATGTGTGGTGACTGTTGATGCAAGCGGGTTTGGTCTAGGGGCTGTGCTCACCCAGAAGAATGGTCAGGTTGACAACACCATAGCGTATGCGTCAAGAGTTTTGCGTGGTGCCGAAATGAATTTCTCGGTCATCGAGAAAGAGTTGTTGGCCTGCTGGTGGGCGGTCAGGAAGTTCAATTCTTTTCTCTGGGGCAGTCATTTAACCATACGCACGGATCATAGTCCTTTGGTCTCAATTTTGTCTGGTGAAAAGATTAAGGAGCACACCCCTAGGATTGCCAGATTGTCGACAAAGCTACTTCCGTATGATTTTGACATTGCCTATTTGCCAGGAGCAAAAAATGTCAGGGCAGACTACTTCTCACGTTTTCCCATCTCTGTAATGACTCTGAGGTTGAGAGGGAAGACGATCAGGAGGATTGTTTTGTAGCGGCGCTAGACTTAGAGGGCATGTGTGCTGTGAATGAAACTGAATGGAGAGGAGAATTGGCAAAGGATGTTGTTCTTACTCGTGTCATTGAATATTTGAAGTCTGGTTGGCCGAGGGAGAAGTATGTCTCTGGACCGTTTCAGACGTATGTTAAGGTTGCCGATGAGCTCACTGTAGAGGATGGAATCCTTTTGCGATGTGGTAGGCTGATTCCTCCGGAAAGTTTGAGGGAACGGCTTAAGGATGGTGCGCATGAAGGTCAGTTAGGGAAAACTTTCACCAAACGCAGGTTGCGTGATGTATTTTGGTGGCCACAAATGGATGCGTGTGTGGATTCAATGATTGATGGTTGTGTTATATGCAACCATTCCGACAAAAGTCTTAAAGTGAGGACGCCCCCCCCTGGAACCGATTCAACTTCCAGAAAGAGCATGGGAAAAAATTGGAGTTGACCTAGTCGGTCCTTTTAACCTTTTACCCCCCTCCTCACGATTCGCTATCGTGGCCATTGATTATTATTCTAAATGGCCTGAGGTTCGGTTCATCAATGAGCCTTCCTCGGCAAGTGTCATTCTTTTCCTGAAAGATATTTTTCTCAGAGAGGGTTTTCCTTCATGTGTCAGGACCGACAATGGAGTACAATTTGTTAGTTCTGATTTTGAGTGTTTTCTCAGTCAATGTGGCGTCTCTCACAAGAAGAGTTCTTTGTACCATCCCCAGGCCAATGGTCTTGTCGAGAGGATGAACCGTGTGTTGAATAACTGTGTGCAGTGGGCCATTGCCAGTAAATGTGTGCTCGAGAATGCTGTTCGCTCCATGTTATGGTTCTACCGCACCACCACACATTCTTCCACTGGTTTCTCCCCATTCGAACTTTTAAGAGGGAGGAAACCGTCGACTAAGATTTGTCCTGGTTGGATGTCCAAGTGGGTCAAGATGAATGTCATAGATGGCATTAATGGTTTTGTAAGGGAAAATGTTATCCGAGCACAGACTAGGCAGAAAAGTCAATTTGATGAGAGGAAAAGGGTGGTGTCTCATAGTTTCTGTGCTGGTGATGTTGTTCGCATTAAGAATCCTGTTCATGTCACCAAAGGCAGGAGTAAATTCTCTGAACCGGTTGTTGTCAACAAGGTGTGTGGCAATGCTGTGCGAGTTAACAACAACCATTGGTGGTATGTCTGTAAGGTTGTCAAAGTTAAAAATGCCTCCTCTGAAACCACCAACTCTGACAACAATTGTTGTAAAGATGATTTGTCGCCCACACTTCGCAGGAGTTTGAGAGTACCCAGGATTCCTGCCAGGTTCAGATAGTTCAACTTTTCTTTCTTGCCATGCTATGTTTAGCGTTTACCTTGTTTTGTGTTTTGTTTTGTTTTCTTTCTTTCTTTCGTTTCTCCTTTGCTTCTCAGTCTTCTCTGTATTTTTCTTTATTCTTTTCTTCTTTTCCTTTTGTTGCAGAAATGAGGATAATGTAGTATTCTGTGTTTGTGCCTCTTTGGCACTGGTAGTTGGAACCCTGAGTGTTGGGAGTTCTGAGGCTGGGAGTGGAATGCTGACAGTTGGTCAGTTGGATGCTGCACTTTGTTCCTGTCGCTGTGCTGCTCTTGAGCTGAATAAAGCTATACTCAAGCTTCCTGTGTCCGTGAACATTCCTTAACACTACAGTTTTCTTCGGATTCCTTCTTCTCTTTGGTTTAGGCACTTTGCTTCTTTAGATGGGAGGCTTTCCACTGTTTGTAGTCACCCCCCCAAAAAAACTAAATTTTATGTTACTCTTTTTTCTTTCTTTTTTTTTATAACTTCTGCTGTGGTTTTATAAACTAACTGTTTTTCATGTTGAATGTATGATGATTTAATTCATATCTATGTTTTTGTCACCTAGCCAACGATACTGTGATCTAAAAATGTTTCATAAAATTAAATGGCATGTTTTGATGTTGTGCTAATTGTATGTTGTTCAGCCACAAATGCTCATGGTTATGATATGATGGCAATGTGCCGAGAGACCTGTTTCTTAGACCGAACTCAGTGATATCATCTTATGCTTTTGCCCCCAATGTTGTGCTTAACAACCCAATACATCTTCTTTCATAAGGGATGAGGGCTGATTCGGTATAAAGATGTGACACCATTTAAAAAATGTTATTTAATGTATGCGCAAAAGATGACATCAGATTAGTATGCTGGTGCTCTACGCGCCCTCACAGTCCTGTTAATATTGGCAAAACACGTTACTGTGTTTGTTGTTTAACTGTAAAATTACATGCGACGTATAAACAGATTTCACAATGTGCTGTCCAATACAATACTGATGATAGCCTACAATCCCCAAGCACACCGACCCCACATTTCCGGTTTCTGCGGTATAGTGCCAATTCCACCGTGCAGGGACACTATTGTTCTATGTTCAGCACTTCATACTTGAGATGGTTCTGGGGCAATAGATTTCTTCGCTGCAAAGCCTTCCATTGTTCATTGGGGTTACCTGTGTGCAAGACTAAACCTTTACAGTAAAAAAGGCAACCCCCGCCCTCACCAAAAAAACGCTACAAATAGAGCTTCTATAATTGCTGGGGCTTCAGTGAACTACTACAACTAACAAGCATTTGCAATGCAATAGGTCTCGCATTAGGAAAGTTTGAGCTATTGGTATTATAAATGACAAATTTTTTATTTGTGTTGGTTTTAAAAATGCAGAAATTAATAGCTTTGTCATTTACAATGCCAATAGTTATAAATTTTGCAAATGTGACACCTATAGCATTTGTAATGCAATATGTGTTGTATTTACGTGACTTACATGTATTGATATAACAAACAACAATGGTTTTTATTTTTTTTAAATAATTAATACTTGATTAAAAGTTATTGTAATTTATTATGGCAATAGCTTAAACTTTTGTAAATAACTTATGAAGATTATGTTCAGTGTTTTTTATTGTGACGAAAATGCAAGAACAGAAGTGAAATATTAACATCTTTTTGTGACATTTGTAATAAAGCTTGAAACATTGAGAGAACATATTTGAACCAGTTGTTGTTGAATGGTTGCACAGATTGATTCTGTGGTATTGCTGAGTGATGCTGTGGTGTTGCGATAGAGTGAGGGCGATGGGTAGAGTGGGGGCGATGGGTAGAGTGGGGGCGATGGGTAGAGTGGGGGCGATGGGTAGCTGGGTAGAGTGAGGGCGAGAGGGTTTGAGGGTGAGAGGGTTGTGATGGTGAAGGTGTGAGGGTGAGTGAAGTTGCAGGATCCCCTCTGGTCACTTGTTTAGGGCCCCACAGCCACAGAACCCATCACACAGGCTGATCTCAAAGTGCCCCAGAAATGTTAGAAGGACCAGGGCTGACAAACTCCACCATAGTCCTGCCAATCGTTAATGGTGTACGACGAGCAAGACATTAGGAAGGGGATAGTGAACTAGAGAGTGCAAGACACCTGGTATTACTGAAGAGCAGTCGAAGAGCCGCTGCACTGAACTGTTCCAACGGTGGTTTAGTAACCCTAGAAGGCATCGCCGAAATCTGTGTGCACCATACAAGTCAGACATGGAAAGCAAGGCAGGGCTGTCTCAACACTTCATCCTTCTGAGGCTTAAGATCTGAGCACTATTTAGTTGGGTCGATAAGCACCGCACAGGTGCAGTAGCACGAAGAGATAAACTCGTTGCAAGAAGTGATGACTACAACAGCCAAGCTACACAAAACAAATCATTGAAACCACAGCATTGCCACAGGACATCTGCATTATAGCGCCAGCTATACACATCGAACTGCTCTTGCGCTATAGACCCGTCATCTTTCACTGGAGCGAGGACTGGTGTGCACACTGTAGAAGCCAAGAGAGGGAGCGAAGAGCAGCTGGAGGGTGGGAGGGAAAGAAGACGGAAGAGCAACAAGCTCTCGGCATTCCGTGGCGGGGGGCAGGGAATCAAAGGACAGCACGGACAGTAAACAAGCAGTGGTAAAGGAGTCACGGCCTGCGTCCGTGAATAAGTGCTGCGTGCTCAGTTGATTCCTCGAGGCCTCTACCAAAGCACTGGTAGAGCACACAGAGTGTGCACACTATCTAGTTTTGATGACTTGGCCTGGGTGAAATTTAAATTAACCAATCGTAATTGGCATCATTGCAGAAGTTTGGTGTTATTCTGGTGACGTGAAATTTCCAGTTTCCAGAATTACGCTATTGAACTGAGTTGTGCTGCCATTCACAGCAAAATCATGGTGCAGTAACACCGTGAACAACCAGAACGCAAGTAGCTGTTGCTCGCTGCACTTGGGTTTTTTACACTCTTTTTTTTGGTTAAAATACGTTGTCATGTTAAAAATCGACGCGAGGGTGCATTTTGCAATAAAATATTATGCAAAATAACAGATTTGCATTGCTCGTAATCATGCATGATTTTGTGTAATTTTCCCATTTGTGTATTTAAATTAAAGCAACATTTTGCAAACTGCTAGTGATGACAGAAATAAACGAGAAGCATCAGCAAACTTACAAGACCATATGTAATGTAACTGGTCCTAGCTCTCTGGTACCTTCGGGTAAAGTTTGCGCTATATAAAGTCGCATTAAAATAAATAAAAAACAATCCCCAGATGGCTATAAGTGCCGAGAAGGAGCAGCAAGCTTACAAGAGCATATGTGATGTAACTTATCCTTTTGTAAAGCGCTCTGACACCTTCGGGAAAAGTTTGCACTATAAAAAGTAGCATTAAAATAAATAAAATAAAACACAATCCCCAGATGGCTATAAGTGCTGAGAAGCAGCAGCGAGCTTACACGAGCTTTACAACAGCAACAAGATTTAGAAACAGAACAGCATGTGTGCTTTAAAAGTTAAAAAGTGGTGCAGCGTGCGGACTTTAAAAGTTAACCAGCAAGTAACATCACAAAATGCAGCAAAAAGGAGTGAGGAGACACGGTAGACAAAGGATGGTGAAGAGGGCATAGGTAAACATCGGAGAGAAAAGACTAGAAGGGAGAAGTATAGAGAAAAGATGGAAAGATTATCTGTTTGCATAGCTGAGATGTAAAACATTACAGGCAGGAAAAAATAAAGCACATTTGAACATTCCTGCCGCAATTTATTTTAGCACTAAGGCATTGACATGGTCAACGTAAATTCCCCTTCACGTACTTCGCTTAAAATCAAACCCCATACATGTCCACTGTGGCCGTCATTTTACTATATATAAAATACCGCAAGTCACCGCCTTCCGTCACTCTGCCGGCCTGCGACCAGGAAGTCAGGCAGGCCGGCGCGACAACAGGAAACAGGAAGTAGGAGGGCGGGAGCCTACCCCGCCTCCCACGGAAGAGCCGCGATTGGACGGAGCCGCCGTGTTTGGAGCACCGGAGCAGGCAGGAGCCTACCCTGCGCCCCGGTGCCGAAGGAGGGAAGAAGAGTCCTGCTGCCGGGTCCTGCAGCTGAGGAGAGCCGCCGCACGAAGGAAGCCGGTGAGTGGGTTGCTGAGCGGGGGAGGGGGGAGGCGGGGGAAAGCATGTGCGCGCGCGAGTGCGGGCGGGCGGGCTTTGTGTGCGTGCGTGTGACTGTGGGGGAGGGGTGTGTGTGTATGTGTGTGTGAGCGAGTGTCTGTGTGCCTGCGTGTGTATGCGCTCGCCTGTGTGTGCATGCATGCAGAGGGGTGGGGGCTGCCTGCCTGCGTCTGTGCCTGTGAGTTACTCTGCGCATGCGCGGGGACTCTGCGCATGCGCGGATCTGACGCGCGCTCCCGCGGTGAAAACTGCGAGAGCTCGTAACAGATTGGTGTACCCTTTTTCAGCATTCTAACTAACGGGCCACAATAGGTCTGAAGCAGACACCTCAATGCTCACGCATTGAGGGTTAGGTCTGCTCGACCTAAAAAGGATTCGATCACGTGTCACGAAATACGGCGACTTTGGCAAAATATCTGTGGCTCGGGAAGGATGAACACAAAAGTGCTCCTCAATTCATGGTGATGAGAAAGCGTGAGATTTGTTCTAATGGCGAGGCAGATTCGCGTTTCCAAGTGATACGTGGCGCTCTCTCACAGATTGCGGCATCTTTAGTTGTTATCACAGTAAGACCCCTTTGTGACGTCATAGAATCTTTAGAGATGCTATGACGTGCGCATAATCGTCTCTAGCCGAGACTTTGCTGACATCTCTCCGCCATGGGAGGTGTTTACTACAGCAGCTCTTGGTTCATAGTTGTTTTTTACAGATTTACGACTGCATCCTAAGAGTAGGAGCGTTGCTTCCTTTCCCCGATGTCACGACAGGTAAGGAATTATTCACTTTATATTTTGGAGCCATCACTTCAATTTTAGACAAGGGTGTGGGGTTTAAAAAGTCGAAAAGTCGAGAGATGGAACTAAAAACAATAAAACCCGCAAAAAGAACTTAACTTGACAGGTAATTCACCAAAGAGGTAAAGTAACACATTCCACAGTTGAGGTCTGTTAAATTCCTGTGATGGAGCGGGGGTTCTTGAATCTGAATCTCTGAGTAAAAATCGTCATACAAAATAACCCACTGGTCCTATGGACTTTTAATTGTCGACTTAAGGTGTGTAAAATGAGCTAACATTGGCAGCACAGTTCAATAAATTGAGAAGCTATTAAGGCTCCGCAAAAATGACAAAGACGATTATCTAAATCATAAAAGTATATTAAGGCATTTGCTTACAAATCAGACTAGTTGACAAAAACCTAGGAAATATATAAGTATAGAATTTACATGTTCAGGCAGTCTAAATTTGAGTATTATAAAGAACACACAGTTGATTACAACCACAAAGAAAGCAGAATACCCAGATTTAGTGTTCCATAAAGAAACTTCCCTATTCAATTCAATTAAAAAAGTCTTTATTGAGATTTTCATCTTAAAAGACAAACGGTCACACAATTAAAAGAAGAAAAGATACAGCCATATGAATACCATGCCAAGACATAAAACTACTTAGAAGTAAATCAATAGGGTTAAAATATATAAATACCTATAGTTACATATTAAAAGCAGTTCATAATAATACAAGATTAAATATGAGGCGGAGCTAGCCAGCAAGTGTGATGGCCGCCTGAAACCGCGGCTCCGCCGTGCACGACCCAATTATCCTATATATATGAAGTAGGAGAAGCGTTTGAAGTCCAATTCCTGCTTACCAGAACCGCCCGGGGTGTAGCCGTCTAGCGACAACCACAGCGGCAGCAAAGAAGAGCACACAGGAGGGTGCAGAGCCCAGACGGCGTCCCTGCACTGAAGGCCGAGAAGCCGAGGTCTTGCGTGCGCCCAGGGCCTGTACAACATAGCGTGGCGTGCGGCCGCCGGAGGTGATACGAGCCGGAGCTCCGGTGCGAGCCTGATGCTGAGTGCGGTAACTGCAGCGCGTGCGGTGGCTGAGCAGATGGCTCCCCTTACCACGATTCTTCGGTTCCGACCCCCTGAGGCTGTCCCTACACCCGACCCGCTATAACGACAAGCAGAGAGTGCCCCGGACACTAGAGCGGGCATCGGACTGGCGGTCCCTGAGGTCTGCCTGGGTGACGGTCTAAAACAGAAGCGGACGACATCCTCACTGGGAATAGTCTGGTAAGACTCTGCTCGCTCCCATAGGCTGCGTGACATTCTGCCTTTTCCGACCTAGTGCCTGGCGACGTTGAGGTGCATTGAGCTCCCTGGGCAGTGAGAGGAACTACGCCTGGTATATTGCATTCCCCCAGACCCGGCGGCACAGAGACATACGGGGAGTGGACACCCCTCTGGTCCCCCTAGTAGAACTTTCACTCGGTGTCAGGCTGCTACTAAAGGAGGCCTCCTAGGGCCGGTTACGAGACAACTCTGGATAGAAGACACAAGCCATAGCTAATCTGGTCTGGCGCTTAGGCTGGGTCCAGCGGCGCGTTGGAGTTGGGGGAGAAAGGCATCGTCCCCCTCCGGCACTCTGGGAGACACTGTTGTGAGGCAGTAGGAGGCGCAGCCATAAACTCCGTAGTACGGGGAGAAACTACTGCATGCACTGCTGGGCATCAAACGGAACACAAGTCTCCCCACAAGATGTGCGTGCTGCTGGCCACGTGATGGGAAAAGGTGAGAGAACTCAAAGCAGATTGCCTTTTGCACAGAAACAGCTACTACAGCAGAACCCGCACACAGAAGAAGGGGCAGCGCCGCGCACCGAGGAGGTCCAGGGTGCTAATTCAGACATCAAAGCCATGCTACTCTCTATGGAGCAAAGCCTACAGTCCAGCATCTCCGCCCTAGGCACCAAAATGGACGCGATGTCTTACAGAATGGACCGCATGGCGGAGCGGCTGGATAAGCACGCACAGCGACACGACATGGCCGAAAGGAGGATGACCGAAGTAGAGGAGGCGCAAACGGACCTAGACAAAACGAACAAGAAAATGGAAAGAATGATGCAAGTACTACAGGACAAAACCGAGGATTTGGAGGCGCAGTCACAACGGTGCAACCTACGCATCACAGGCCTTCCGGAGAGCACACAGACGGCCCAATGGAGCGGTTTGTGGAAAAATTACTTACAACGCTTCTGGGAGAGGGAGTGTTCTCTGCCATGTTCACGGTGGAGAGAGCACACAGGTCACTAGCTCCGCGCCCAAAACCCGGGGCGCCTCCTCGTCCCATAATAGCGAAACTACTTAACTATCGGGACAGAGACACTGCGCTCAGAATGGCGAGGTCCAAACAACAATTGCAATATGAAGGATCCGCCATATCGTTGTACCCAGATTTCACTGCGAAGGTGCAGGAAGAGCGCAAACAATTCATTCCGCACAAAAAGCGCCTCAGAGAGATGGGTTTGGACTATGCTCTGCTATATCCAGCCAAGCTGCGAGTCAACAGATGTGGACATTCGCATATATTTTTGGACCCTAAGGCACTTCAGCAAGCTATGAAGCGCTGGTCGAGGGAGCAGGACCCAGCCAGCGAAGAGACTCTGGGAGCTGAGGGGGGCGGCAGTCGTATGGACGACCAAGACTGATTTCCACGATTGCAAAGAAACTGACTGCGCATCAGAACTGTGACAATCTGGGAAGGTCTTTGAGGGCTCTTCAAGGAGATGAAACCAGGGAGGTCAACTAAACCTGCGAAGAGGACAGTCTGTGCAGATGAGTGGTTTGGGGAGCGGGAGGAGGGTGGTGAAGCGTGTTGAGCTAGATGCATAACTTTTTACCATGCAGGTCCCCGATTTTCCTAAATTCTATTTCATGAGATCTAAGTTAGTACGTTGAGCGCTGATTCACACTACACTGGAAACATTGATTAGGTAGTGATTTGCGCTGAGGACGAAGTCGCATAGAGAACACAAGACAAACTAATGGTTAGGAAAACGTTTCTCTATTCACAGACACAGTGCATGGCGGGGGTGGGTAGAAGGCCACTCAATTGTTCTGAGACTTAGGTAGAGACTATGACTCCGGGCTACCTGAGCCCCCGAGCGTTAAGCACACTGGTGATGTTGGTGATCAATGTTGGGGTATTGAAGCTGGGGAGAGGGGTGGGCAATAGACTCCTGTCGGACCAGGTTGGGGTGGGTCTAATGTGGGCGGGTGGATGGAGGGATGGGAAGTTGATGTTGAAGTTTGTAGATTTGATACTGGTTCCTCAAGTTGGCCTAAAGAGTGAATGTTGCGCTGTGATGACTCTCTACTGTAGTCCTTTCCAATGGCACAGATGACTAGTACCGCCGGAGCGCACACTGGAAACCCCATGGAAACCCTCAGGGCTTTAACCTGGAATGTTAGAGGATTGAACGATTACAGGAAATTGCGGAGGGTGTTAAACACTTTTTGCAGAGACACCACATTGACCTAGCTCTTATCCAGGAAACACATCTCCCTCTAACTAGCAAAATGTTACAACACAGGGGACTATCAGGCAACACCACGGTAGCTGGGTTTACTACACACTCAAGGGGAGTCCTGACTTGGGTAAATCCGAGATCTAAACTGGACTTGAGACTGGTACAAGCAGACTCAGAGGGTAGGTACCTCATCTCTAGATGCACGGGGAAGGGACACGATTTACTAGTGGTTAATGTGTATGGGCCAAACTATGACTCTCCAGAGTTCTACGAAAAACTAGCACAATGCTGTCGAGAATTCTCCAACTCACAGATGCTTTGGGGGGGGGGGGACTTCAATCTAGTGATGGATCCGGAATTAGATAGGTCTTTGGGTCCCCGGCGCGGACCTTCTGCGGCAGCAGTTGCACTTCAGGCTGAATTACTGACATTAGATTTAGTTGATGTGTGGAGAGGGAGAAACGCCACTAGTGGAGGTTACACACATTACTCAGCATTTCACGACATTCACACCAGGATTGATTATTGGCTGGCCTCCTATTCTATCTATAGACACATACTGTCCTGTACGGTTTTAGCACGTACTCTCTCTGATCACTCGCCAATACTGCTGGTCTTGGAGACTCCGATACGTAGGATCCCTCCCTTTACTTGGCGATTTCCCCCCGCACTCACTGCTTTACGACAACTTTAGAGGGGAACTGGCAACAGAAATAGATCTCTTTTTTGAGAAAAACATTGGTTCCATTGACAGCTTTCAGACAGTGTGGGAAGCGTTTAAGGTATTCATACAAGGGGTGGCCATGGCCAAACACTCCAGCGTCCTCAAGGTTATTTGCCAACGCCTGAAATATCTGGAGTCGCAACTGATAGACCTGGAGAAACAACAATAGTCTGACCTGGACCCCGCAATAGCGACCCAGATCAGGTCCCTTATCTCAGATTTCAATGAAGAGGCCGACAGGGAAGTTTACCATATGGGTAAATACGCGACAGCGAGAACCTATGGAGAGAGTGAGCGTCCTAGTTCTCTCTTAGTTAAAATAATACGCAACAGCAAGAGGGCCCCAAAATTGACTGAGCTTGTAACGGCCGCTGGGGAGGTAGTCACGTCAGATGATGAGATCTTGAGGGAGTTCAGAGACTTCTACTCGGAATTGTACACGCCTGGAACCGAAAATCTAGAGGCTGACATCGGCGAATACCTAGAACACATACAAATGCCGTTCTTAACAAAATCGGATTGGGAGTTCTTAATGTCCCCTATACAGGAAGACGAGATATTGGAAGCACTGACTAGCATGCGCGAGAACAGCTCCCCAGGGGCGGGTGGATTGACTGTGGGGTTTTATAAGGCATTTAAAGATAAATTAATTCCCCATCTCTCCTCTCTCTTCGATGAGGTTTGTGAAGAGGGTTCTATGCCACAATCTATGAGAGAGGCCTTAATAGTCACCATTCTCAAACACGGAAAACCCCATTATGCCTGTGGTTCGTACAGACCATTATCTTTACTGAATGTTGATACGAAGTTATACGCTAAGGTTCTGGCCACACGACTTGCTTTAATAGCTCCAGAAATAGTGGCACCGGAGCAGTCCGGATTTATTCCAGGGAATAACCTGAACTACAACATTCGCACGGTATTGGGGACCATTCAACACGTTAGGCAGGACTCAAAGGCGGTTGCCATCTTCTTAGACATGGAGAAGGCCTTCGACTCCGTGGAGTGGCCTTTCATGCTGCAGGTTTTGCGACGGTTGGGCCTCGGGGAACCGTTCTTGCAAATGGTTGGCGCATTGTACTGGAAGCCGCTAGTCAGACTGCGCTTAGGAGATCGAGTATCTGACCCATTTGAAATCAGTAGAGGCACCAGGCAGGGCTGCCCTCTCTCACCATTGTTGTATGCGCTGGTCGCAGAACCTCTGGCCTGTGCGCTACGGGAATATCATTGGCACTGGGGAGTTAGCTTCCCGTCATATAAAATTGTAATCTCATCCTACGCTGATGATACACTTCTATATGTCCGCATTCCTGAAGCAAACCTGACTTCAGTTTTACGAGAGGTGGTCCGCTTTGGAGCGCTTTCCGGTCTCAAAATTAACTGGAACAAGTCGGTAGTGTTCCTGATAACTCCGGTGACGAACCACGTCGAATTGGAATATCCGCTGCAGGGGTCTACTGACCCGGTGCGTTATCTAGGGATAATGATTCACTCGGACTCAGAGGTGTGGTTCCGTGAGAACTATGGTGTGGCCTTTAGCAAATGCGAAGACGATGTGGAGAAGTGGTGCAAACTCCCATTATCATTGATGGGACGTATAGCCATCATGAAGATGGTGGTGTTACCCCGGTTCCACTTTCTATTTAATACTTTACCCATCATACTGTCGAGAGCTTTCTTCAAGAACCTGACGAAACTTATGGTTCGTTTAGCCTGGGGCGGGAAACAGCCGAGAGTGTAATGGAACACGCTTACGCTCCCGTATGAGCTGGGGGGCCTGGGAGCTCCAGACATGGAGCGTTATTACAGAGTTGCGCAGGCCGCCCATTTACACACGTGGCTGCATGGAAAAGAAACCATCCCACATATAAGGATGGAGAGACTATTTGCGGGCCCCCTCCCGCTACCGGCCACGATATGTACTCCCATGGACCGCAGGATAGGAGTGCTTGACTCAATTACTGCCACGAAACACGCGTGGTACTCGCTGTTGAAGGCCAGAGGAGGCAACTTGATTTACTCCCCCCTGATGGCTGTGGAATGGATGCTGTGGCTACTGCTGGTCGAGGAGAAGAGTGTAGTTCGATCATTGCGTGAGCTGGGAATAGTGACCGCCGGGGAGCTGTTCTTAGATGGCACAGTAAAAACGTGGGATCAAGTTGCTCAGGTAGCAGATAGCACATCGCTCCTACAGAGGTTTCAGTTTCACAGAGTTCGTAGTGCTCTGAGAGACATACTGGGCCCAGATATGGTGGAGCCTCCTGAGCTTCCGGAACTTTCCTACGTTATTAAAACGGAGCAATCACGTAAAATGACAACACACTTATACAATGCAATCACTCCCCACAGGGCACAGGAACCCTCGAAGGCCAGGCTTGCATGGCAGAGTGATCTACAGATCACTATAGACGACACCATGTGGAAATACTGCTGTACGAACATCAGAAAGCTATCCTTAAATGGAAGGCACCGGCTGATCCACTTTAAATTTCTGCAGAGGGTGTATTACACTCCAGAACATTTATACAGGTATGGTCTCAGACAATCTCCAGAGTGTGAGAGGTGTCATGCCCTCTCAACTGACTTCCTCCACTTGGCATGGGGATGTCACAGAATACACGAATTCTGGGAGTCGGTAATAGCGGAATTGGGGGAAATACTTGATTTTGAACTGCCTGTGGACCCGGCCCTAGCGCTGCTGGGATACTCCAGGAACCTGCCAGTGGCAATGAGACGATTGGCAGACATGGGCTTGTTGTTGGCCCGGCGTGCGGTAGCACAATGTTGGATGAGAGGTCCCCTCCTGACGAAGAAATGGTGGGCTAGGGACATGCTATACTGCTGCACTCAGTCGGAACATTACAGTGAATTACTCCCCCCCACGAGCCGCCCGAAGAACTTCTGGGGTCTATATAATACTTTTAGAAGCACCAGAGAGGGCACTCCTGACACCCAACCTGACGGACAAGAGGAGACATAATAGCGCTAGTAAGAATCAGGCTCACATTTAAACTTATAGTGGAAGCACCCTGTTGTCTTGGTTCGGGGGTCGGTCAGGTACTCTGCGAGACGTACAGGTTACTTCTCAACAGAGATGTACATACACTGTGAGGACTGTAGCGTTACTCTCACTTCTGATACCAGTGGCCCGGTATGGGAAGGTACACTTATGATAATTTGGTAGGGACGCACACATGGAGGTACATCACACTAACAGACGCATCATGAAGAGAGCTAGCTAGACAACACGTAGACTTGGGAACTAGTTTAGGAACCAGAGGGGGGGAGTTACAGGTTGTTAGTATCTTAGGGGTGGGAGGGTTGTACTTAGGGGCCTTTACACTAGCGAGGTTTGTTTGAATCCAGAAAATACACCTCTGTTGCCTGCTGTTAGTATAAGTCCTACACTGTACTTGCATATGGTTGTTAAGATACCCTGCGACCGGCTTTTGCATTGAAATTCCGATACCCAGAACTATTATCTCTTCATGGGACAATGTACGCCGCCGGACCCCAGGGTTGACGGCACAATGGCTGTGTATCCTCAAATTGTTGAAAGCCTGATCATTGAGAAAGTTGCGCTGCCGGCCCTGGAGGTTGTAGTCTGCTAGCCGTGTATAAACCTAAGTACGCTAATAAAGGTGTTTAAAAAAAAAAAAAAAAACAAGATTAAATATATTGCACACGCAGACTTTTAAATTTCATAAAAATAACCCATAAGGTACATAGTTCCACAAGGTTCAATCGGTAATCTTAGCTATTAGGGACCCCAACTTTTCATCCTGATTACCCATGCCCAGCTCAGGAACTTGGCTACTCCTATTACTGCGAGCTCATTGGGGCCAGATTTCAATAGCCTCTTAGCGACCATCGCAGAGCTAGTTCCTAAGCACCGACATACTGGTTTTAGCCACAAGCTGCGGGGTTGGTGATAAGCCATGCAAGCAAATAAAAGGTGATCAATACCAGGCAGAGTTCATCTTTTAGCTCTAAAAAATCTCTGGACAAGGTAGGGCCAGTGACATAGGAGAACTTCCTTATTTTAATTAACTCCCAGTATGCTGCTCGAAAGGATTCTTTTGGGGGAAATTCCACCGATTCGGGGCTCTCCCAAAGTTCCCTCATCCCCATATCAATTAGGAGAGACTTTATGCCAATCAGCCATGAGATCCTATGCAGGCGGTCCAATGCCCTTACTTCGGACAAAGCCTTAGCAAAGGGTTGGAGCTCTGGAGTAATCCAGAGACGCCTCCAAAAAGCCAATGGCCTATAACGGAAAGTGTCTTCAATACTATGGCAACCTAAATCAAACAACAGTATTGTACGGGGGGAGGATTGGGGCAGACCCACAACCGATCTCATAAATTTTTTCTGGGCTGTGGACAGTTGGGACAGGTAAGAGAAACCCCAAATTTCAGCTCCATATAAAACCGCCGGGATGATTTTGGTCATATAAATTTCGACCACTGGAGCTATAGGCTTAGTTAAGTATAGCCTTAGTTCCTTGGTCAATGCTCCCGCTAATTGGGCATGTTTCAGTGCCAGAATCTTGACTTCGGGGTCCCAACTCAACTTGTCCCCAAAATTGACAACCAAATAGGTGAAGACGTTAGTCTGCTCCAGAGGTTTGCCACCCATCAAAACTTGTGCGTTGATGGGCTTGGACCCGTGGAGTACCATAAACTTGGTCTTCCCTACATTAATCACAAGCTCATGTTCGCAGCAAAACGCCACAAAATGAGTCAGCGCTAACTGCAATCCCTGTCTCGTCTTGGATAGTATCAGCGTGTCATCTACGAACATGAGCATGGGCACCTTTAGGCCGCCAAGCACAGGCGCATCCTTGGGTTGATCAACAAAATACTGCACCACCCCGTTAATAAATAAAGAAAACAGGGTTGGTGCCAGCACACACCCTTGCCGGACGCCCTTTCCTACCACAAATCTCTCTGCAACCTCGCCCGGTTTCCCCCAACGAACCTGGGCAAACGTTGATTTGTGCAATCTAACCACAGGGAAATTAACTCTTTGGGCATCCCCAATCTTAATAGGACCTCCCACAGTTTTGCTCTTGGGATGAGGTCAAAGGCGGATTTCAAATCCACAACAGCAGGAGAGCATTCCCCCACCCAACAGGACTTCCTTCCAATACACTCGGACGAATCTGAAGGCCTGGTCCAAAGTCCCCATATGACTCCTAAACCCCGCCTGGAGAGGAGATAGAATGTCATTTTCAGACATCCAGCCCTGGATCCTACCCAATATTACCTGTGCTGTTATCTTTTGAATAGCGTCAATTAAGCTGATGGGCCTATAATTAGCTGGAGCGGAACGATCGCCCTTCTTGTAGATGGGGATAATTTCCGCTCCAGACCATGATGTAGGAATTGGGGCCCCACCCGCTATTGAGTTAATTAAGTTAGTAATATAGGGTACCCATAGATCAAAATCATGTTTAAATAAATCTGCTGGAATGCAGTCAGGTGCGGGTGCCTTGCCACTTGGGACAGACTTGAGAACTGTCTCTACCTCTTTTGTATTAAACAGCAGGGGGACATCAATTTGAATTTGTGGGGCAACCTCTACCCTCTCTGAATCCAGTTGGAATTGCATTTCAAAAAAAGCAACCCATTGCTGGGGTTCAACATTGTTATTCGGGATTATTGACCGCTGCCCATTCCCCCATTTAATGAGATCCCCGAATTGGGTCATGTTCCTGCCTCTACAAGCTGACAACAGACAACGCCAGTGTTCCTCATCCCATTCTTTCTTAGCATGTCTCATGGCCGTTTTATAGGTTATTCTACACTGCTTGATGTCACTATGAATCCTAGATTTAATGGCTATCACTAGAGCTTTGTGAGCCAGCCTACACGTGCTATTGTACCACAAGTTAGGTAATCAGCCTAATTTCTCTGGTTTTGTACAAGTGAAAGGTCGAAGTACCTATAACGTCTCTGAAACCTCTGTTTTTTTCAGTGAATTTCTAAGGTTTTTTAAATGCTAATTTCTAACTATAACGTCCCTGAAACCTATGTTTTTTCAGTAAATTTCTAAGGTTTTTTAAACGCGAATTTCTAACTATAACATAGCAGTTGCGTTTGCAGAGTGGTGGAGAAAGGTGGGCATGGCCTCCGAACACCTCTTAGCAATCCCACTGTGTGGGACTTACTGGAGGTAACAGGAGGGGTAGTTAGCCCCCAATGTCAACCTTGCGGGGCCAACTACCCCTCCTCTTACTTCCAGTAAGTCCCAGACAGCAGGTTTGCTTACTTCTCATACCAGGCCCAGCCCCCTTTCTCCACCACTCTGCAGATGCTCTCCTGGCGCATTCTGCGTTGGGGGACTAAGTCCCCTTGAATACTGAGGGTCACTGGGGGCAAACTAGCCCACCAGGTACCTTGAGTAAGCGCCACAGAGCTGGATTGCAGAGAGGTGGTCCGAGGCCACGTCCCTTTTTACACCACTCTGCAAATGCACCTCTTGGCGCACTGCTGGTGGGGCGATGAGGTCCTCTTGTGTCCTAAGGACCTTAGGACACAAGTGGAGTTCATCCTCCGAGCAACAGTGCGCCAGGACCCACGTTTGCAGAGTGGTGTAAAAAGGGGCGTGGCCTCAGATCACCGCTCCGCAATCCAGCTTTGTGGCACTTACTGGCAGTACCTGGTGGTGTAATTGGCCCCCAGGGACCCTAGGTTTTCAAGGGGAATTAATTCCCCAAATTACAATGCGCCAGAGGGTGCATTTGCGGAGTGGTGCAGGGAGGGGGCGGGGCCTCCCGTGTGTTGCCAGTTCTTTTTTTTTCTTTAATGGGAGGGGGCTGCGTGGCCCTCTTCCCTGGGCCACATTTGGTGCCGGGGAACCCATCCCCCGGAGGCCTGACAGCCTTGTTTTTTTGTTTAAAAAACTGGGGGAGCGGGACCTTGTGACCCCCTCCAGAGGCCAATTATGGCCCCAGGGACACCATCACCCGGGGCCAACCTTTCCGCGTTTTTTTAATGTTTTACTTATAGTGGAGGGGGGGTTCGCGTGGCCCCCCTTCCGGGCCACTTCTGGCCCCGGGGACCCCATCCCCCAGGGCCTGGCCTCTCCGTTGGGGATCATGGGGGAGCCCCAATGCCCGCATGGTCCCCCCGGCGCCTCGCCTCCTGCAGGAGCCAGCATTGCTTTTGCACCCTTGTGCAAAAACAATTCTGCTTCTGTTTTTGGAAACGAGAGCAGGTTTTCTGCTCTCGCTTCCAAAATCCGAAGCAGAGTTTGCCATGAAAGGGCGGGAACCGTGCTCTTGTCCCTCGGGGGACGATCTCTTTCTTTGATGCCTCTATTGCATATAATGGAGACTTGAATTTTCCATTATGGTCTCTATTCGCCTATTTGTGGCGTGGTTGATATCTCTATTGGCTACCTTGTATTGCATACCTGGTACTTTCTTCCTTACAGATTCATTGCTACAAATTAATCTATTCCTTCTGCAGTCTGGAGACATTTTTCTAAGTCACTTGGTTGCTAGTATTTGAAACATTTGTGATCGAATTCGGCTGCACTTGCGATCCAACACTGCATTGTGCTACAGGGGGTTTCTTTCGGTTGTACCTCTTTTTTCTTATTATGTCACCTCCTGTTATGGTGGTTTCTATGCATCTCTCTCTCCCCTTCGTGGTGAGTATAGGGTTGTTTTCTATGCTCTGTTGTACTCCATTTGCTGTGTTGTCATATTGGTGCATCCTGCCATTATTTCTGTCATTCTTCCCTATTATTTGTATATCTTACCCTTGGGGTAGAGTAGCACTGTCTTGCGCTTCCCCTTTTTTCCAATGGGATATACGTGCATAGGTATATACCCATTGTGTATTTTAATAGTGTCCTATGTCTGTATACTCCCAGATCTATGTATATTTCAAGGGATTGTCTATAGCTCTTTATCATATTCATGGCGCTTCTTGAAGATAGTTATTGCAATTGTTTCTCTTTGTTAACGAGATTACTCTGCGATTTTAAGCGATTGCTCAGTGGTTTCTCGGAGGTTCTGTGTTCCACATGTCCTATTCAGTTTCTTAGATTTGCCCTATGATTGCTATGGCCTTATTAGCTCCATTACTGGCATTTCTTCTTGCCATGGATAATTTACTATGTGTTGGACTTTTGACTGAGTGTGATATCTACTAGGTCGTCCTTTACCCTGGTCTTTGTTTTTTGACGGCGTTCATATTACTTGTACATTCTTTATAGTCCCAGGTCGCAGGCCCTCCTCCGGGGATGGATTGGCTTGGGATTCTGATTCTAAGTAAGGAAATCTGCGGCTAGACATCTCTAGCAGATGAACAAGTTGCTTACCTTCGGTAACGATGTACCTGGTAGAGACAGAATCTAGCCGCAGATTCCTTACGCCCCTCCGATCCTCCCCGCACTGCAAACTATTTTTTCTTTCTTCTTAATTTATATTGAGTCTGTGTTTGGGATGTCCTACTTATAGACATTCTTGTTGTGTTGTAGTCTCAGAAGATATCTTGCCTTGGGATATCATGGTTGTGTTGCACGTTCATTCCTTCTTCATTTCTGCATACTCCTCCGTTCAGTATGGTGGTACCTTGGTGGTTATGTCTATTTCCTGGAGGTGCAGGAGGATATTGCTGTTCTTAGTTTCTGCCCTGAGTCTTGCATCCTTGACTCTTTCCTTCTGTCTTTTCCATTCAACAGATATGTGACACACGGTGTCTATTGTCTTGGCACACTATTCCAATAGGCAGTTTCAGTATGTGGCTTGACCTTTTGAGCACAGTCTATAGTCATGAAGAAACTGATATCAGCGCGTCGGCGGAGGGGTTAGACGAGCTCCACTGACGTCACATTCGGGGACGACGTCACTGCGGAGTCGCTCGATGCCCTCAGCCAGCGCGCAGACGTACTGTGGGGGAAAAAGTTTACAGATCCTGTATGGCACCTGGGGAGGATTGTAAGTAAGGAATCTGAGGCTAGAGCCTGTCTCCACCAGATTCATCATTACCGAAGGTATGTAACATGTTTATTTAGGGCACATGGAGCCTTGTTGTGTTACAAGAATGCCTCAAAGGTCGTAACATTGGGATTATCAATAAGAGTTTGCTGTAGCATCCTTTAGGACAATGTGAGTGTGTGCATGTTTTTTATTGGATTGCTAAAGCTTTGACCTATGTGCAATGCTTACGATAATGGGGTTGCAGTGTAGGGATTGCTGCAGTAATGTCGTGTCATGCTATAGGTTTGCACTTAAGGGCACACAGGTATAACATATTGGCCGTTCTTTTCTCTTTCCCGCCTTGGTTCGAGAAATTACTCTCTAAGGAAAATTTGCACTGATTTTGTTTATAATTTTGCACATATTGTGCAGAAACTGGATTTTTTTGCTGGGTTTTCTTCTGATTCCTTCTTCTCTTTGGTTTAGGCACTTTGCTTCTTTAGATGGGAGGCTTTCCACTGTTTGTGATCCCAAAAAAACCAACGAAATTTTATGTTACTCTTTTTTCTTTCTTTTTTTTTTATAACTTCTGCTGTGGTTTTATAAACTAGCTGTTTTTCATGTTGAATGTATGATGATTTAATTCATATCTATGCTTTTGTCACCTAGCCAACGATACTGTGATCTAAAAATGTTCCATAAAATTAAATGGCACATTTTTGGTGTTGTACTAATTGTATGTTGTTCGGCCACAAATACTCATGGTTATGATATGATGGCAATGTGCCGAGAGACCTGTTTCTTAGACCGAACTCAGTGATATCATCCTATGCTTTTGCCCCCAATGTTGTGCTTAACAACCCAATACATCTTCTTTCATAAGGAATGAGGGCCTATTCGGTAAAAAGATGTGACACCATTTAAAAAAAAAATTTAGTGTATGCGCAAAAGATGTCATCAGATTAGTATGCCGGTGCTCTACGCGCCCTCACAGTCCTGTTTCCTCACTTAGGTTGAAATTAGAGTTAATATTGGCAAAACACTTTACTGTGTTTGTTGTTTTGTTTAATACATTTTTATTGAAAATGTTTGCAAGTAAAACAGAATACATGCCATAAAATGGAAACATATGAACTAAAATAGGGAATTATTACATGCGACGCATAAACAGATTTCACAATTTGCTGTCCAATACAATACTGATGATAGCCTACAATCCCCAAGCACACCGACCCCACATTTCCGGTTTCTGCGGTATAGTGCCAATTCCACCGTGCAGGGACAGTATTGTCCTATGTTCAGCACTTCATACTTGAGATGGTTCTGGGGCAATAGATGGCTTCGCTCCAAAGCCTTCCATTGCTTATTGGGGTTATCTGTGTGCAAGACTAAACCTTTACAGTAAAAAAAGGCAACCCCCGCCCCCCACCAATAAAACGCTACAAATAGAGCTTCTATAATTGCTGGGGCTTCGGTGAACTACTACAACTAAAAAGGATTCGATCACGTGTCACGAAATACGGAGACTTTGGCAAAATATCTGTGGCTCGGGAAGGATGAACACAAAAGTGCTCCTCAATTCATGATGATGAGAAACCGTGAGATTTGTTCTAATGGCGAGGCAGATTCGCGTTTCCAAGTGATATGTGGCGCTCTCTCACAGATTGTGGCATCTTTAGTTATCACAGTAAGACCCCTTTGTGACGTCATAGAATCTTTAGAGATGCTATGACGTGCGCATAATCGACACTAGCCGAGACTTTGCTGACATCTATCTCTCCGCCATGGGAGGTGTTTACTACAGCAGCTCTTGGTTCATAGTTGTTTTTTACAGATTTACTACTGCATCCTAAGAGTAGCAACGTTGCTTCCTTTCCCCGATGTCACGACAGGTAAGGAATTATTCACGTTATATTTTGGAGCCATCACTTCAATTTTAGACAAGGGTGTGGGGTTTAAAAAGTCGAACAGTCGAGAGATGGAACTAAAAACAATAAAACCCGTAACAAGAATTTAACTTGACAGGTAATTCGCCAAAGGGGTAAAGTAACACATTTCACAGTTGAGGTCTGCTAAATTCCTGTGATGGAGCGGGGGGTTCTTGAATCTGAACCTCTGAGTAAAAATCGTCATGCAAAATAACCCACTGGTTCTATGGACTTTTAATTGTCGACTTAAGGTGTGTAAAAGGAGCTAACATTGGCAGCACAGTTCATTAAATTGAGAAGCTATTAAGGCTCCGCAAAAATGACAAAGACGATTATCGAAATCATAAAAGTATATTAAGGCATTTGCTCACAAATCAGACTAGTTGGCAAGAACCTAGGAAATAAATACGTATAGAATTTACATGTTCAGGCAGTCTAAATTTGAGTATTATAAAGAACACATAGTTGATTACAACCACAAAGAAAGCAGAATACCCAGATTTAGTGTTCCATAAAGAAACTTCCCTATTCAATTCAATTAAAAAAGTCTTTATTGCGATTTTCATCTTAAACGACAAACGGTCACACAATTAAAAGAAGAAAAGATACAGCCATATGAATACCATACCAAGACATAAAACTACTTAGAAGCAAATCAATAGGGTTAAAATATATAAATACCTAAAATTACATATTAAAAGCAGTTCATAATAATACAAGATTAAATATGAGGCGGAGCTAGCCAGCAAGTGTGATGGCCGCCTGAAACCGCGGCTCCGCCGTGCACGACCCAATTATCCTATATATGTGAAGTAGGAGAAGCGTTTGAAGTCCAATTCCTGCTTACCCGGACCGCCCGGGGTGTAGCCGTCTAGCGACAACCATAGCGGCAGCAAAGAAGAGCACACAGGAGGGTGCAGAGCCCAGACGGCGTCCCCGCACTGAAGGCCGAGAAGCCGAGGTCTTGCGTGCGCCCAGGGCCTGTACGTCGTAGCGCGGCGTGCGGCCACCGGACTTGATACGAGCCGGAGCTCCGGTGCGAGCCTGACGCTGAGTGCGGTAACTGCCGCGCGTGCGGTGGCTGAGCAGACGGCTCCCCTTACCACGATTCTTCGGTTCCAACCCCCTGAGGCTGTCCCTACACCCGCCCCGCTATAACGACAAGCAGAGAGTGCCCCGGACACTAGAGCGGGCATCGGACTGGCGGTCCCTGAGGTCTGCCTGGGTGACGGTCTAAAACAGAAGAGGACGACATCCTCACTGGGAATAGTCTGGTAAGACTGCTCGCTCCCATAGGCTGCGTGACATTCTGCCTTTTCCGACCTAGTGCCTGGCGACGTTGAGGTGCATTGAGCTCCATGGGCAGTGAGAGGAACTACGCCTGGTACATTGCATTCCCCCAGACCCGGCGGCACAGAGACATACGGGGAGTGGACACCCCTCTGGTCCCCCTAGTAGAACTTTCACTCGGTGTCAGGCTGCTACTAAAGGAGGCCTCCTAGGGCCGGTTACGAGACAACTCTGGATAGAAGACACAAGCCATAGCTGATCTGGTCTGGCGCTTAGGCCGGGTCCAGCGGCGCGTTGGAGTTGGTGGAGAAAGGCATCGTCCCCCTCCGGCACTCTGGGAGACGCTGTTGTGAGGCAGCAGGAGGCGCAGCGATAAACTCCGTAGTACGGGGGATACTACTGCATGCACTGCTGGGCATCAAACGGAACACAAGTCTCCCCACAAGACGTGCGTGCTGCCGGCCACGAGATGGGAAAAGGTGAGAGAACTCAAAGCAGATTGCCTTTTGCACAGAAACGGCTCCTACAGCAGAACCCGCAGACAGAAGAAGGGGCAGCGCCGCGCACCGAGGAGGTCCAGGGTGCTAATTCAGACATCAAAGCCATGCTACTCTCTATGGAGCAAAGCCTACAGTCCAGCATCTCCGCCCTAGGCACCAAAATGGACGCAATGTCTTACAGAACGGACCGCATGGTGGAGCGGCTGGATAAGCACGCACAGCGACACGACATGGCCGAAAGGAGGATGACCGAAGTAGAGGAGGCGCAAACGGACCTAGACAAAACGAATAAGTAAATGGAAAGAATGATGCAAGTACTACAGGACAAAACCGAGGATTTGGAGGCGCGGTCGCGACGGTGCAACCTACGCATCACTGGCCTTCCGGAGAGCACACAGACGGCCCAATGGAGCGGTTTGTGGAAAAATTACTTACAACGCTTCTGGGAGAGGGAGTGTTCTCTGCCATGTTCACGGTGGAGAGAGCACACAGGTCACTAGCTTCGCGCCCAAAACCCGGGGCGCCTCCTCGTCCCATAATAGCGAAACTACTTAACTATCGGGACAGAGACACTGCGCTCAGAATGGTGAGGTCCAAACACCAATTGCAATATGAAGGATCCGCCATATCGCTGTACCCAGATTTCACTGCGAAGGTGCAGGAAGAGCGCAAACAATTCATTCCGCACAAAAAGCGCCTCAGAGAGATCGGTTTGGACTATGCTCTGCTATATCCAGCCAAGCTGCGAGTCAACAGATGTGGACATTCGCATATATTTACGGACCCTAAGGCACCTCAGCAAGCTATGAAGTGCTGGTCGAGGGAGCAGGACCCAGCCAGCGAAGAGACTCTGGGAGCTGAGGGGGGCGGCAGTCGTATGGACAACCAAGACTGATTTCCACGATTGCAAAGAAACTGACTGCGCATCAGAACTGTGACAATCTGGGAAGGTCTTTGAGGGCTCTTCGAGGAGATGAAACCAGGGAGGTCAACTCAACCTGCGAAGAGGACAGTCTGTGCAGATGAGTGGTTCGGGGAGCGGGAGGAGGGTGGTGAAGCTTGTTGAGCTAGATGCATAACGTTTTGCCATGCAGGTCCCCGATTTTCCTAAATTCTATTTCATGAGATCTAAGTTAGTACGTTGAGCGCTGATTCACACTACACTGGGAACATTGATTAGGTAGTGATTTGCGCTGGGGACGAAGCGGCATAGAGAACACAAGACAAACTAATGGTTAGGAAAACGTTTCTCTATTCACAGACACAGTGCATGGCGGGGTGGGTAGAAGGCCACTCAATTGTTCTGAGACTTAGGTAGAGACTATGACTCCGGGCTACCTGAGCCCCCGAGCGTTAAGCACACTGGTGATGTTGGTGATCAATGTTGGGGTATTGAAGCTGGGGAGAGGGGTGGGCAATAGACTCCTGTCGGACCAGGTTGGGGTGGGTCTGCTGTGGGCGGGTGGATGGAGGGATGGGAAGTTGGTGTTGAAGTTTGTAGATTTGATACTGGTTCCTCAAGTTGGCCAAAAGAGTGAATGTTGCGCTGTGATGACTCTTTACTGTAGTCCTTCCCAATGGCACAGATGACTTGTACCGCCGAAGCGCACACTGGAAACCCCATGGAAACCCTCAGGGCTTTAACCTGGAATGTTAGAGGATTGAATGATTACAGGAAATTGCGGAGGGTGTTACACTTTTTGCAGAGACACCACATTGACCTAGCTCTTATCCAGGAAACACATCTCCCTCTAACTAGCAAAATGTTACAACACAGGGGACTATCAGGCAACACCACGGTAGCCGGGTTTACTACACACTCAAGGGGAGTCCTGACTTGGGTAAATCTGAGATCTAAACTGGACTTGAGACTGGTACAAGCAGACTCAGAGGGTAGGTACCTCATCTCTAGATGCACGGGGAAGGGACACGATTTACTAGTGGTTAATGTGTATGGGCCAAACTACGACTCTCCAGAGTTCTACGAAAAACTAGCACAATGCTGTCGAGAATTCTCCAACTCACAGATGTTTTGGGGGGGGGGGGACTTCAATCTAGTGATGGATCCGGAATTAGATAGGTCTTTGGGTCCACGGCGCGGACCTTCTGCGGCAGCAGTTGCACTTCAGGCTGAATTACTGACATTAAATTTAGTTGATGTGTGGAGAGGGAGAAACGCCACTAGTGGAGGTTACACAGATTACTCAGCATTTCACGACATTCACACCAGGATTTATTATTGGCTGGTCTCCTATTCTATCTATAGACACATACTGTCCTGTACGGTTTTAGCACGTACTCTCTCTGATCACTCGCCAATACTGCTGGTCTTGGAGACTCCGATAGGTAGGATCCCTCCCTTTACTTGGCGATTTCCCCCGCACTCACTGCTTGACGACAACTTTAGAGGGGAACTGGCAACAGAAATAGATCTCTTTTTTGAGAAAAACATTGGTTCCATTGACAGCTTTCAGACAGTGTGGGAAGCGTTTAAAGTATTCATACGAGGGGTGGCCATGGCCAAACACTCCAGCGTCCTCAAGGCTATTCGCCAACGCCTGAAATATCTGGAGTCGCAACTGATAGACCTGGAGAAACAACAATTGTCTGACCCGGACCCCGCAATAGCGACCCAGATCAGGTCCCTTATCTCAGATTTCAATGAAGAGGCCGACAGGGAAGTTTACCATATGGGTAAATACGCGACATCGAGAACCTATGGAGAGAGTGAGCGTCCTAGTTCTCTCTTAGCTAAAATAATAGGACTTTTTTAATCTAGCCTCTAACCTCCTGTGCCTCCACTTGTTTCTGAAAAGATTTTACTTTTTTAAAGTTTTTATTCTTTTTTTTTAAATAATGAATTGCATGTACTTTTATGATAAAGTTTGTTTTTATCGAAATAAAGTATTAACAAAAGTAAAAAAAAAAAAAAAAAAGTAAAATAATACGCAACAGCAAGAGGGCCCCAAAATTGACTGAGCTTGTAACAGCCGCTGGGGAGGTAGTCACGTAAGATGATGAGATCTTGAGGGAGTTCAGAGACTTCTACTCGGAATTGTACACTCCTAGAACCGAAAATCTAGAGGCTGACATCGGCGAATACCTAGAACACATACAAATGCCGTTCTTAACACAATCGGACTGGGAGTTCTTAATGTCCCCTATGCAGGAAGACGAGATATTGGAAGCACTGACTAGCATGCGCGAGCACAGCGCCCCAGGGGCGGATGGATTGACTGTGGGGTTTTATAAGGCGTTTAAAGATAAATTAATTCCCCATCTCTCCTCTCTCTTCGATGAGGTTTGTGAAGAGGGTTCTATGCCACAATCTATGAGAGAGGCCTTAATAGTCACCATTCTCAAACACGGAAAACCCATTATGCCTGTGGTTCGTACAGACCATTATCTTTACTGAATGTTGATGCGAAGTTATACGCTAAGGTTCTTGCCACACAACTTGCTTTAATAGCTCCAGAAATAGTGGCACCGGAGCAGTCCGGATTTATTCTAGGGAGGAACCTGAACTACAACATTCGCACGGTATTGGGGACCATTCAACACGTTAGGCAGGACTCGAAGGCGGTTGCCATCTTCTTAGACATGGAGAAGGCCTTCGACTCCGTGGAGTGGCCTTTCATGCTGCGCGTTTTGCGATGGTTGGGCCTCGGGGAACCATTCTTGCAAATGGTTGGCGCATTGTACTGGAAGCCGCTGGCCATACTGCGCTTAGGAGATCGAGTATCTGACCCATTTGAAATCAGTAGAGGCACCAGGCAGGGCTGCCCTCTCTCACCATTGTTGTATGCGCTGGTCGCAGAACCTCTGGCCTGTGTGCTACGGGAATATCATTGGCACCGGGGAGTTAGCTTCCCGACATATAAAATTGTAATCTCAACCTACGCTGATGATACACTTCTATATGTCCGCAACCCTGAAGCAAACCTGACCAGTTTTACGAGAGGTGGTCCGCTTTGGAGCGCTTTCCGGTCTCAAAATTAACTGGAACAAGTCGGTAGTGTTCCCGCTAACTCCGGTGACGAACCACTTCGAATTGGAATATCTGCTGCAGTGGTCTACTGACCCGATGCGTTATCTAGGAATAATGATTCACTCGGACTCAGAGGTGTTGTTCCGTGAGAACTATGGTGTGGCCTTTAGCAAATGCGAAGACGATGTGGAGAAGTGGTGCAAACTCCCATTATCATTGATGGGACGTATAGCCATCATGAAGATGTTGGTGTTACCCCGGTTCCACTTTCTATTTAATATTTTACCCATCATACTGTCGAGAGCTTTCTTCAAGAACCTGAAGAAACTTATGGTTCGTTTAGCCTGGGGCGGGAAACAGCCGAGAGTGCAATGGAACACACTTACGCTCCCGTACGAGCTGGGGGGCCTAGGAGCTCCAGACATGGAACGTTATTACAGAGTTGCGCAGGCCGCCCATTTACACACGTGGCTGCATGGAAAAGAAACCATCCCACATATAAGGATGGAGAGACTATTTGCGGACCCCCTCCCGCTACCGGCCACGATATGTACTCCCATGGACCGCAGGATAGGAGTGCTTGACTCAATTACTGCCATGAAACACGCGTGGAACTCGCTGTTGAAGGCCAGAGGAGGCAACTTGATTTACTCCCCCCTGATGGCTGTGGAATGGATGCTGTGGCTACCGCTGGTCGAGGAGAAGAGTGTAGTTCGATCATTGCAAGAGCTGGGAATAGTGACCGCCGGGGAGCTGTTCTTAGATGGCACAGTAAAAACGTGGGATCAGGTTGCTCAGGTAGAAGATAGCACATCGCTCCTACAGAGGTTTCAGTTTCACAGATTTCGTAGTGCTCTGAGAGACATACTGGGCCCAGATATGGTGGAGCCTCCTGAGCTTCCGGAACTTTCCTACGTTATTAAAACGGAGCAATCACGTAAAATGACAACACACTTATACAAGGCAATCACTCCCCACAGGGCACAGGAACCCTCGAAGGCCAGGCTTGCATGGCAGAGTGATCTACAGATCACTATAGACGACACCATGTGGAAATACTGCTGTACAAACACCAGAAAGCTATCCTTAAATGGAAGGCACCGGCTGATCCACTTTAAATTTCTGCAGAGGGTATATTACCCTCCAGAAGGTTTATACAGGTATGGTCTCAAACAATCTCCAGAGTGTGAGAGGTGTCATGCCCCCTCAACTAACTTCCTCCACTTGGCATGGGGATGTCACAGAATACACGAATTCTGGGAGTCGGTAATAGCGGATTTGAGGGAAATACTTGATTTTGAACTGCCTGTGGACCCGGCCCTAGTGCTGCTGGGACACTCCAGGAACCTGCCAGTGGCAATGAGACGATTGGCAGACATGGGCTTGTTGTTGGCCCGGCGTGCGGTAGCAAAATGTTGGATGAGAGGTCCCCTCCCGACGAAGAAACGGTGGGCTAGGGACATGCTATACTGCTGCACTCAGTCGGAACATTACAGTGAATTACTCCCCCCCACGAGCCGCCCGAAGAACTTCTGGGGTCTATATAATACTTTTAGAAGCACCAGAGAGGGCACTCCTGACACCCAACCTGACGGACAAGAGGAGACATAATAGCGCTGGTAAGAATCAGGCTCACATTTAAACTTATAGTGGAAGCACCCTGTTCTCTTGGTTTGGGGGTCGGTCAGGTACTCTGCGAGACGTACAGGTTACTTCTCAACAGAGATGTACATACAACGTGAGGACTGTAGCGTTACTCTCACTTCAGATACCAGTGGCCCGGTATGGGATGGTACACTTATGATAATTTGGGAGGGACGCACACATGGAGGTACATCACACTAACAGACGCATCATGAAGAGAGCTAGCTAGACAACACGAAGACTTGGGAACTAGTTTAGGAACCAGGGGGGGGGAGTTACGGGGTGTTAGTATCTTAGGGGTGGGTTGTACTTAGGGGCCTTTACACTAGCGAGGTTTGTTTGAATCCAGAAAATACACCTCTGTTGCCTGCTGTTAGTATAAGTCCTACTCTGTACTTACATATGGTTGTTAAGATACCCTGCGACCGGCTTTTGCATTGAAATTCCGATACCCAGAACTATTATCTCTTCATGGGACAATGTACGCCGCCGGATCCCAGGGTTGTCGGCACAATGGCTGTGTATCCTCAAATTGTTGAAAGCCTGATCATTGAGAAAGTTGCTCTGCCGGCCATGGAGGTTGTAGGCTGCTAGCCATGTATAAACCTAAGTACGCTAATAAAGGTGTTTAAAAAAAAATTAAAAAAATACAAGATTAAATATATTGCACACGCAGACTTTTAAATTTCATAAAAATAACCCATAAGGTACATAGTTCCACAAGGTTCAATCGGTAATCTTAGCTATTAGGGACCCCCAATTTTCATCCTGATTACCCATGCCCAGCTCAGGAACTTGGCTACTCCTATTACTGCGAGCTCATTGGGGCCAGATTTCAATAGCCTCTTAGCGACCATCGCAGAGCTAGTTCCTAAGCACCGACATACTGGTTTTAGCCACAAGCTGCGGGGTTGGTGATAAGCCGTGCTAGCAAATAAAAGGTGATCAATACCAGGCAGAGTTCATCTTTTAGCTCTAAAAAATCTCTGGACAAGGTAGGGCCAGTGACAGAGGAGAACTTCCTTATTTTAATTAACTCCCTGTATGCTGCTCGAAAGGATTCTTTTGGGGGAAATTCCACCGATTCGGGGCTCTCCCAAAGTTCCCTCATCTCCATATCAATTAGGAGAGACTTTATGCCAATCAGCCATGGGATCCTATGCAGGCGGTCTAATGCCCTTACTTCGGACAAAGCCTTAGCAAAGGGTTGGAGCTCTGGAGTAATCCAGAGATGCCTCCAAAAAGCCAATGGCCTATAACGGACAGTGTCTTCAATACTATGGCAACCTAAATCAAACAACAGTGGTGTACGGGGGGAGGATTGGGGCAGACCCACAACCGATCTCATAAATTTTTTCTGGGCTGTGGAAAGTTGGGACAGGTTACAGAAATCCCAAATTTCAGCTCCATATAAAACCGCTGGGATGATTTTGGTCATATAAATTTCGACCACTGGAGCTATAGGCTTAGTTAAGTAAAGCCTTAGTTCCTTGGTCAATGCTCCCGCTAATTGGGCATGTTTCAGTGCCAGAATCTTGACTTGGGGATCCCAACTCAACTTGTCCCCAAAATTGACAACCAAATAGGTGAAGACGTTAGTCTGCTCCAAAGGTTTGCCACCCATCAAAACTTGTGCGTTGACGGGCTTGGACCCGTGGAGTACCATAAACTTGGTCTTCCCTACATTAATCACAAGCTCATGTTCACAGCAAAACTCCACAAAATGAGTCAGCGCTAACTGCAATCCCTGTCTCGTCTTGGATAGTATCAGCATGTCATCCGCGAACATGAGCATGGGCACCTTTAGGCCGCCAAGCACAGGCGCATCCGTGGGTTGATCAACAATATACTGCACCACCCCATTAATAAATAAAGAAAACAGGGTTGGTGCCAGCACACACCCTTGCCGGACTCCCTTTCCTACCACAAATCTCTCTGTAACCTATCCCGGTTTCCCCCAACGAACCTGGGCAAATGTTGATTTGTGTAATCTAACCATGAGGGAAATTAGCTCTTTGGGCATCCCCATACTTAATAGGACCTCCCACAGTTTTGCTCTTGGGACGAGGTCAAAGGCGGATTTCAAATCCACAAAAGCAGCAAAGAGCATTCCCCTACCCAACAGGACCTCCTTCCAATACACTAGGACGAATCTGAAGGCCTGCTCCAAAGTCCCCATATGACTCCTAAACCCCGCCTGGAGAGGCGATAGAATGCCATTTTCAGACATCCAGCCCTGGATCCTACCCAATATTACCCGTGCTGTTATCTTTTGAATAGCGTCAATTAAACTGATGGGCCTATAATTAGCTGGAGTGGAACGATCGCCCTTCTTGTAGATGGGGATAATTTCCGCTCCAGACCATGATGTAGGAATTGGGGCTCCACCGGCTATTGAGTTAATTAAGTTAGTAATATAGAGTACCCATAGATCAAAATCATGTTTAAATAAATCTGCTGGAATGCAGTCAGTTCCGGGTGCCTTGCCACTTGGGATAGACTTGAGAACTGTCTCTACCTCTTTTGTATTAAACAGATTTGAATTTGTGGGGCAACCTCTACCCTCTCTGAATCCAGTTGGAATTGCATTTCAAAAAAAGCAACCCATTGCTGGGGTTCAACATTGTTAATCGGGATTATTGACCGCTGCCCATTCCCCCATTTAATGAGAACCCAGAATTGGGTCATGTTCCTGCCTCTACAAGCTGACAACAGACAATGCCAGCGTTACTCATCCCATTCTTTCTCAGCATGTCTCATGGCCGTTTTATAGGTTATTCTACACTGCTTGATGTCACTATGAATCCTAGATTTAATGGCTATCACTAGAGCTTTGTGAGCCAGCCTACACGTACTATTGTACCACGAGTTAGGTTTAATCATATTGATTTTCTTGGCAGGTTTGGCATTTATAAAAAACCTTTTAAGGGCACTAAAAAGGTCACTATGGATTCCCCCTAGTTTAACATTTAGAACCTCCTGGGAACCACATACAGAGAGCTCCCGTAAAGATCCTGACGCCAGCGCCCTAATCCTAGCCACATTTCCTTCATCCATAACTACCTTGGCCCACCGTACCCTTCTTAAGTTGTTCGCAATAGTTACTGTACTTGGGCAGGTATCACCGTCTATTACTGCAGGACCACAAAAGCTCCTGTCGTGAAATTTAAGGACCAAGGGATTGTGGTCGCTTTCAGGGCGACTTTGCACTTCCATGTCTAGGACAAGCATCCATTTTTCCACATTCACAAGGATATAATTGATGCGACTCTTGGATCTACCATTATAAAAAGTCCCTGCACCCTTGGCATCCAACTTAGTCCTGCCGTTGGCCGCCCTTAAGCCTCGTTCCAGGCACAACCCTTTCATTTGCAGAGCGGCCTCGGTCCATTTTCTAATAGGCTCAAGATCCAATTGCAGGATCCCCTAAAGTACATCGACCTCTTCGCTAAGCTTGCCATCTTCTGCGTCTAGGGGTTTGAAGTAGGTGTCAAAGTCCCCTGTAATAATTAAATCATCATTGTGGGCCACATGGGACAGGTGGCTCTCTAAAGCCATTGTGACCTGAGAACGCCTTCCACCAGGCTGACCCCTGGCGTAGATATTATACCGGGTTAAATCGAGGCCACTCACTGATCTGACCCTTATTGCCAGGATATCCGGGTTATCAATGCCAACCTCCTCCACTCTTATCCCCTCAGATTGTCTCACCCAGCAAGTCAAGCCTCCTACTGCTCTGCCCCTATGTCCCCTTATTGCTGGTTTAAAAAGGTTCATAAAGCTTTTGCGAAAGACTCCGTCAGTAGACCATGTTTCCTGAAATGCCCAGATGTCTGAGTCTCCTATATAGGTTGCCCAGTCGGCAGAAGAGGCTTTAGATTCCAACTCTGCAAAATTCCAGGAGGAAATAGTCATTGAAGCTCTTGACATTGCCGGGACACCACACCTAGTATATGGCTCAACAACATTTATACCAGGGTACGGGTCAGGGGAGTCTGGTGACATAGCAGGGGCAATAGATTAATAATTCTCCATCATAGTTCCCTTTGGACACACTACTGTTGTAAGGTCAGTGTCACCCCTCTTCTCAATCCGTCTGACTAATCCCTGCTGATCATCTGTCCCCAGTCAGTCAATATCTTCGAGTGAGGATAGAACCTCATAACGATTATTGATCTGGATGGGATGAGCATTCCAGATGTCAGAGTCCTGTGGTACACGGAAATTCCTATTGCTATGTCTCATATGCTGTTTATAGAAAAAGCCAAGAGGGAGCAATCTAATCGCGTCTGCAGTGAAAGGTAAATGCCCAGCTAACTCAAAGATGTGGCGAACCAAGGCAGGTGACCCAAAGCTTACAGCCACACAATCACCTGGCATGGATTTGGTTGAGTATCCAACTAATTTTATGCGTCTAACCATTTTAAACTCATGAAATAGGACATCCCCAATACCGGTTTTCTTACTTATGTACTGAAGTGCCTTATTACGAAGGGTGGACCAGTTCTCGCGTAACCCTGATGCGAGAGGAGGGACATTCGCTAAAATGACTGAGAATGGGGTTGCTTCTGGAGGGAGGTGGAGTAGGGTGATCTTATCAGACCCACCATCATTGCTAGGTTCCACCTGTCTCCCAAATCCCTCGGCCCCAGCAGGCTGCTGCTGGGGCCCAAGTTTAGCCTTACTAACACCAGTATGGATTGCACCTGCAGCCCTCCCTGCTGGTTGCACCTTGTCCACTAATATCTGTGCATTCACCATTGTACCCTTTTGTTCCCTATGAATCTCCCCCACTCTGATTGTGACTGCCTCTCCTGTTACCCGGGGGCTAGGCTGTACAAGAATCTCCGATGGGGAACATAACAGAGTTTCTTCAATCTTTTTAAGACTAGTATCAATGAAATCTAGTCTTTTCATTAAAGGGTCAATAAATACAGCATATTGTTCCTTCAAAAGGGAGCGAAGGTCTCATTGGTTCAGCATTGGGTTAACATTGGCAGAGGGAGTAGTGTCTACACTGTTACTACTTGGGTTACCAAATACAAAGGCCTAACTAGGATTGCTAATACCAGGTAGTGGCTTTTGTGTGTTCATACCACGCCCCTTCCTTTTTTCATTTGGGGGTTCCAAGCCAGTATGAGCAAGGGCCTTCTTCCCTCTGGTTGTTACCATGACAGGGCTCCCAGCGCTAGTCGAAGACTGGGGGGAGACCAGATTCGGGCTATTAGTCGGCACACATATTGGCTTTGTCGAGGATCGGTCTGTTATATGGACAGCGTCAGAATTGGGCTAGATAGTTGGCTGCTGGGCACAGGGTAAGGACCCCCCCCCCTTAAAAAAATCGGTTCGCGCGATATTCTGTGCTCGCTTGCCTCAATTTCATGAATTAAAACCGATTTGGCTCTTATTAAGAAAGCATCAAGTGTCCCCACCACCCTATCCCCCACATTTTGTTTGCTCATAACAGTCAGTTGACAGAAACAGCCCCCAGCTATCAACACTAGAGTACGGTAATAATCTTGGCGCTTACTGTCCTTAGAAGTGTCAATAACGGGGCCGGCCCAGCCCGGCCTCTTCTGTCCCCTGACGGCCACAGACGGCCCGCCCTTTGCCCGGGCTTAGCCCGCGCGCATTCCTATTCTAAATAAAGAACTGAAAGGAGCTGGGGATTTTCTAAATACAGGAGGTAGAATGTATCAGCATCATATGAACCTCATTAAGGTTCAAAGGAAGTGAAAGCATTTTCAAGAACAGAGTCATTCCACTCTGGGGTAGGAGTCTTTCTCCCTTCGAAGTCAGGACAGAATCTGACTAAACTAACTTATAGAACATAAATTAAAACAGAACATTTCTGGAAACTTATCATTATCAGGTTTCTACAAAATTAACCAATCCTGTAACAGAGCACTCTGGGAATAAGTAATCTCTCTTATTTTCCCTGATCCACACAATAAACTGCACATCTGCTCATCCTCTAAAGCATGGGTACTCACAAACTTTATCTCGGGGGCCAAATTTAGAGTGTGGTTTTGTCCGAGGGCTGCTCCAGTGGGGTTGGGGTCAGTGGGGGAGGGGGTGGGGCTGGAGCAACAAAAAAAACTGACCAAGAGGTTGATCACTGGTCCCTGCAGCGGACGCCTTCGTCCACTGAGCCACCAGACCCGACATACACACATATCTCTCACTCTCTATCTCCCTCTCTCTCCCTCTCTCTCCCTCTCTCTCCCTCACTGTCTCCCTCACTCGGTCTCCCTTTCCCTCCCTTTCCCTCCCTCCCTCAGTCTCACTCATTCTGTCTCTCTTACTCTCCCTCAGTCTCCCTTTACCTCCCTCACTGTTCCTTTGTCTCCCTTTCCCTCCCTTACTCTCCCTCTGTCTCCCTTTCCCTCCCTCCCTCTCCCTCTGTCTCCCTTTACCTCCCTCCCTCTCCCTCTATCCCCCTTTCCCTCCCTCACTCTCCCTCTGTCTCCCTTTCCCTCCCTCCCTCTCCCTCTGTCTCCTTTTCCCTCCCTCACTCTCCTTCACTCTCCCTCTGTCTCCCTTTCCCTCTCTCACTCTCCCTCTGTCTCCCTCTCCCTCCCTTTCCCTCCCTCCCCCTCCCCCTCCCGCTGTCTCCCTTTCTCTCCCTCTCCCTGTCTCCCTTTCCCTCCATCACTCTCCCTCTGTCTCCCTTTCCCTCCCTCCCTCTGTCTCCTTTTCCCTCCCTCACTATCCCTCCCTCTCCCTCTGTCTCCCTTTCCCTTCCTCACACTGCCTCTGTCTCCCTCTCCCTCCCTCGCTCTATCTCTGTCTCCCTCTCCCTCCCTTTCCCTCCCTCCCTCTCCCTCTGTCTCCCTTTCCCTCCCTCTCCCTGTCTCCCTTTCCCTCCTTCACTCTCCCTCTGTCTCCCTTTCCCTCCCTCTCCCTGTCTACCTTTCCCTCCCTCACTCTGTCTCTGTCTCCCTTTCCCTCCCTCACTCTCCCTCACTCTGTCTCTGTCTCCCTTTACATCACTCACTCTCCCTCTGTCTCCCTTTCCCTCTCTCACTCTCTCTCTGCCTCCCTTTCCCTCCCTCTCCCTCTGTCTCCCTCTCCCCCCCTTTCCCTCCCTCTCTCTCCCTCTGTCATCTTATCCTGCCTGTGTGTGCCTGGGTTGAGACAGCTTCCGGGCACACACACACACAGCCGAACTGAGCACTTCACAGGTCTTTAAAAGACCATTGGCATGTTAATGAGGATGTGTTGTATTTTACCTCTTAGCGCCCCTGCACGGCCCCCACAGAGCAGCCAAGGAAGGCTTGCCGAGCCGCTGGCGGCCCGCGGGCCGTACTATGAGTACCCGTGCTCTAAAGTAACATTTGCCAGAACTGCCTGGTACAGGAGGCTCTTTTCATCATCCCATCTCCACTTCCACCACCAAACTTTCATTATTTTAACTCTCTATCCGTTTAATGCAAAACAAAGAGGGGTATATTCACAAGAACATCTGATAACTACCGCAAGATTAGTGTAACGCAACTTTCAGCATCGCAGGCCATTGCGGGAAAATAACCCTGTGTCAACGTGGAATTCACAACACAACGGTAGCATGAGATAGACACCAGAAAACGCAGCAACTGTCCGCATGAAAATCAACGCCATGCCACAAAAATGCAATATACGAACGCAAAAAAAATGCGATGATGCCAACTGCGGGACAAAAAGTAGCAAAAACCAGCCACAGGCCTGCAAATCCCACCCATCCGGCAGGAGAATGCACCATAAAAACCCTGTGAAAAATACACCAGAAACAAGTTAAAGCACGTAGCAACATGGATGCACCCTAACCCAGCACAGAGGCCTACTCAAACCCCACAACCCCCACAGACCACCAGCATGGAACAACGGAGTCGGTGAAGGCCAAGGAGAAGAGGGAGAGGAAGACGGGGTGCAGACCACTGTAAAAACAAGACCAGCGTCACGGAGGTGACAGAGCATTACCAGCAACTGACCCACAAGCAGAAGAATCCAGCACCCCCAAACAGTCACAATATACACTGCCATACAGTCTGCATGCAAACTAGCACAGTGCGCCAAATTATATGCCAACACAAAGGCAACACTCACCTCCCCTTTACATCGCAGAGGGGCACACAACACCTGCAGCAGAGCACATAATACAACGCAGCTGTGATGCCTGAGAGGACCACCCCACCGTCGACACCGAACCCTACAACAGCCCATAGATATCCCACACAACCCCCCACCAGGACCCGGACAGCCAAGTTACTCAGAGGAGAACACCAAGCCTGCAACAGACCGCACAGCAGGAAGCAACCGCTGGCATAGATGGCTCACGGCACTTCACCCACCCACACATGGCACCCCAATGGCATGTGTCAGCACGCCAAAAGGAGGTGGCCCAACTGGTGTGGGTGGGGGCTGAACCCAAGGAAGGCGAACCAGGACACATATGTAGGGGTCTACCACCCTACAGGGCCCACCCACACCCCACTAAGGAGACCCACGCTGCCATAGGGACACATGCAGATACACATGCACAGCACAGAACCCAATTAGCAGTCACACACCCATGTTGGCTGTGCGTACGACGGCCCTGGCCACTCCCCTCAAGAATGGAGTGGGTGACGACAAAGCTTGTCTAAGCCCCAACCCGCTGCCTCCGGAGACATGTCTGCATCTGATGTACACCACAAAATGTAAAGTTGTAGGGCCCAGGCCCCACATGCATACTACAAGACCACAGGGACACATACAGAGATCATGTTGAACTGGATGTGTGTGCGGTGAGTGTAGGCCAACCCGCACAGAATGTCTGGTGTTGGCAACCACTTAGACATTGGACACCAGTGCACCGGAAACAGAAAACACATCCAATACAGAGTCAACTGCTGAGCAACATGGGGTGAGCCAGATGAAGTCCAGAGGACAGCCATTATGCAAACAGAAGTGTCCGTGAGTCGCAGTGCACTGGGCTGTGGACACTAGAGATAAGCAGAAAAAGTCTATTCCTGATGCAGAGGCAGTGGGGAGTGTCAGACCTGCATCATCTTCACGAGCAACATCTCAGGGACCCCACACTGTTTTAGGTGACATACCTGCGCAACCGCTCCACAGCACAAAACACAATCAGCTATGAACAATGGTCTGCGGTGAACTGAACTACTGGCAACTGGAGTGCTGAGCAGGGAATCAGGCTGATGATGGCATCCACGACAGGCCTGAGCAACCAGCTTCAACTCTGGTAGATGGCGTTTGGAGGTGGTCCTTTTGGTAGTGGTGTGTGCCTCCTGCGGTGATGCATTGTCCGGGCCGGTCTGGACTCGCTTTGGTGTGTGAATTTGGGCCCGGAGGCTGCGTACAGCGCAAGGCCACAGAGTCATGACGTTGGATGAGCCCAAGGTCCACGCCTCAGGGGCCAGCCTATGTCTCCAGAGAAGGGGTCCCGTACTTGACCATCACAGAGTAAGTGGCCACGGATGCACTGCGGCCGGCACAGGCACCCAGCAACATGACAGTGACTTGCGGTGCAGTCAGATGGGCCATGCGACCTAAGCGGGTAACAATCATTGCCCGAGGTATATGTTTCTGAGTGTTTTGGGGGACCGTGGAAGGTGTCCTCCAGGGCAAGACGCCGAAAGGTTTGATTTTATCAGTAAGCAGCAAATCGAGGAGTGGAATGTCACATCCCGTTGCCACCACCAATTCAGTTTCAGCTACATGGGGCTGAAAACTGCCCCCTAGTCCATAGGCTCAGACGTCACCACTGTTCGACCAGAGAGTGTCCATGAATGTCGGGGAACAGACTTAGTGGCACCGGGGCTGAGTGAGGATGCAGACTGCGATGATGCCAGTACACTGACATATGACCTACTGGACCGCAATGTAGGCCATAGGCAGCGGACAGCAGTGGCCCACAGCCACGTGTCTTCGGCACGCAATGCACAGCGCTAGTGACACCAGGGCAGTTGTCGGTAGTGTACGAACACCTCTGTAATGATGATCCTTTTCTCTCTGCCAAGATGCAAGCCGACATCCTCTTAAGCCTCTCCTTGCGTGCAATGATGTGTAATCTGCCTTTGCATACTCGATGTTCAGTTCCAAATCTGTGGCCTTCTTGAATACAGCACGGGCCATTTACCGAGTGTCGCCGGCATAGGTTGGTGGCCCCACCGGCCTGCGTAGTTCAGGCTCAGTGGCACCATGTGTTCGGTCACCTCAGTGACTGGACCCGGCTTTCGTCCGGACTGAGCCGCATCTTCCTCTTACTTCTCTCCGTACTTCCACCGGTGAGGACTCAGCCATTCGTGATTTGCGACTAGGTGCTGGATGTGAGACCTACTGGTCCACAGGGTTGTCCTGGTCTCTCATCCATGGCTCGCCGGATGGCGTTGGACAGGGTTTGTGGCAGCACAGCTCGCTGGATGACGTTAGACAGGGTTTGTGGCAGCATGGCTCGCCGGATGGCGTTGTACAGGGTTAGTGGCAGCGCGGCTCACCGGGTGGCGTTGGACAGGGTTTGTGGCAGGATGTGTCACAAGATGCGCATATGGCACTCTGCCTCACAGAGCAAAGAGAGTCTGGTGCTGTGGCCGCGGTCCCGGATATGGGGTCACTGCAATTCATGAGCCAGGACACAGTATCACATATTGAACCCACTGGGCCGCAGAGGTCGCAGGTAGAATATGTAAACGAGAAAGGAGTAATGTGGGCCAGCGTTGGGGGAACAGTGGTGGTCTGAAAGGCTGGGCGGGTCGCGGGCTTTGGGCTTGGAGCCTGCACTGGCACGTGGTGGGCCCTCCATGACACACACCGATGTCGGATGCAGATTAGTGTGGCCTGGCTGCGTAGGGTCGGTCGGACGGGTTTGTGGTCCAGCGGGCCAGGGTATGGCACGCGCACAGGATCACACGCAACTCCACTAACGAGGACGGCATCGGCCTTGTGGCTGGGGGGAGGCGCCAGTCGGGCAGAGACGTTGGGCTTTCCGGACAACGCTCAGGGCTACGTGCTTTTTTTTTACACCCCTTCGCTGGCCTAGCGTACGGCAGCACATTCCACTCTGCTCACGCTTACGGGTGGGGCATAATAGGCAACATTTCCTCAAGGACCCCCACTGGCTGGGGTGACATGGTTGTGTCCACTGTCCACTACACTCCATTCACCAGAGGTGTATGTCGCCGTGGATATGGGTGTGTTCTGCATACTGCGGTTTGTTCAGCACTTCGCCGCCACTCTTGGCATTGTGTACTTTCCCAATCATGGTTCTACTGCATCCTTCAGATATGCCAGGTTGCCTCCTCCTCTCCCAACACTCGTATATTGTGTGGCTGAGGTGCCATGCCGTAAATTGGTCATGTTCAAGGCTTGCCCAGGTTACCATTGTGAGTTGTTCTATAGTGTCTGGTGGGTGGGCATGTTGTTGTGCATCTTGGTTGTGAACTTGTGATGTATGAATTGCCAGCGTTGTGGATTGCCTAGTTGTGGAGTTGAGATGAGTGGGGTGTTAATTGAGAAGTTGCCAAGGGGCTGTGCATTTCCCTTGGTGCCATCCTGAGATGGCTGGTTGCTGTTGGACTATTGTAGGGTGAAGGGATCATGCACACTTGCTGTGTATTTTGAGGCGACATTGGTGAAGGTCCCACGGTGTTCAGATGCTGCCTGCACATTGATGTGCTTCCTGTTGCGCTTTAGTGCATTTTTCAAAGTTTTTGAAAACTACCATGAAGTTCAACTTCATGGTAATTTGCTCCCCTTATTAGCTAAATCGCTATTTTTTTTTTACTGTAATGCATTGCATTTAAGGAATATCAATCTTTGTACAATGAATCTGGGGGGTTTAAATCACCAGTATGAAATGCTAGGCTTCCTATAGATCTTGATACTAGAATCATTTTTGTTTAATTGGATTTTATTTAGGAAGTTTGGTGAGCCATTTCATCATATGATTCATCATATATACAGGGTTTTGCACATGAGGCCGTTCCCTGAATGGGGTGGGTCATATAATCATCAGCAACTTACTATATTTCCTCTGGGTAAGGGCATATTTGATAACTAAGGATGTACCGTTCTTACATGAGTACCCCACGTACACATTTTGCGAAATTGGAGACCTGTTTTTAAGTATACCTCAGATTCACATGCTTTTTTATACGCTGACACGCACTTTCTGATGTTAACAGTAACCATCCCTTCATTCTAGTGAGATCTACTAAGGGCACATCTCGTTCATCTGAGTCACATTCTATCATCTCCATCGCGCGGTAATACTATGTTTAGACTGTGTCAAAAGGAAGACATGCACAGTTTGCAGCATATTCATCCATAGTGCAGACGTGTCACATAGAAGATATATATAGATCTAGCGGACACGCTTTTGGGTAATGATACGTTTTTTCTGTTAAACCTCAGTTGTTTGTACACACACGGCAGTTACAATAAAGCTTTTCAGAATTGACGGCAGAACAGGGTGGGACTATAATTACCACATGACCTGTGATAGGCGTGTCCAACTTTTTTGACAAACGCAGGCGTTTTTAGTTCGTGTAACCAAGGACACTTGTTTGTCTGTGTGCAGCGCATTTGAAAACACGCCGGTACGCGGTTCTTTATCACAGAGATTTTGTCGTGGACTGTTGACAACGGTTGCGTGTTTTTCACGATGGGCGCTAATGATTAGTACTTTCGATTTTCACAGGCTTGGGCGAGTATTCCTGTTCAGCTACAGCTACAGAATTGGAGTAACTTTGTGCACCCTCGAAAGAACATTTACTTGGCAAGTGATACTGGTAAGCTGTTTTTAAGACTGCTTGGTGTCTTAGGGGGTACTGTGATTTGACTTCACCTATGCCAGCAGAGACAAGCCGTATAACATCCTCTTGATTTATATTTTAGTGTAGGCAGTGGCGGACCTTCTTTGTATGTAAGTAGGTTTGCTTTCGGTATTCCCCACCTTTGATTCCCAGGGTCCCACTGTCCCTCTGGGTGTTATCTAATCATTTACATTACAACACATGGAACCCCGCATGTGCAAAAAACCCTAATTGATTATTTGGAATGTAACTGGATACCCAATAGTAAGATCATTTTTATATTTTATTTTTTGCAGTGCCAACTAGAACCTTGTAACCAAGTTTGAGCGCATCAAGTGGAATTTATATCATATGTTACACATTTGTATTCAGATTCCTTGTTGGTTTTCCCTGAAGAAGGGTCGACACAGACCCGAAATGCATTGTTTTTTTTTGGTTGCTTATTTTATTTTATAATTTGATGACAGAACAAGGATTTACTGTTTGAACATTGATGCATATGTTTATAGTGCATCCATGTATATATATTGTTTTCTTCTTAAAAAGTGACATATAAAGCGAAGATTTTCTGAACATATAAATAGTGAATGTTAATTGATTAGATAAATGTATGTTGTATAAATAATTGATGACTGTTTGATACATGAAAATAAGGATTTGAAGCCTTAGGGATGAAGTTGAGCGTCTCACAGACCAGGTGTTTCCCTGGCCTCGACAGAGCATTTAGTAGGAGGGGCATAGGGCATTTCCTCAATGAGACTGCTCACTCATTCATATATTACCTTCACACAGATGACAAACATATTAAAAACTAAGTAGGAGTGCTGTTCTACACTTACAGGATGTTGTGATTAATGTCATATTTCTTTTTGTTGAAATCATAGAAGTTCTTGGTCCCATGGCACGCCCATTTGCAGAAACCACATCATCTGCACTTAAAGAAGCCTTCGGAGTGTGGCATGAGCCATGTAGTAATCTTGGTGGTCCATGGTACAGTAGGACTAAGCCTACTTTTCAGATTGTTGCCTCGCCTATATGTTATCTGTGGTCTAGGGCTAATTGCATCTTTTAAAGTCCTGTCACCAAGAAGTATGTTCCAGTGTTTATTGAGATTTTTTTTCATTGCGAAGCTCATTTCATTGTAATCCATTATGAATCTGACGGGTTGTGTTTTGTGCACCACTGGTTCTTTTTCTTAAGTGTGGTGCCTCTATCCACTTTGCTGATTCTCATGTATGCCCTTCGTATGATGTGCGGTTTGTAACCTCTATTAGCGAACCTTGTCTCCATGTCCTTGATGCATTTTTGGAATTCTAAATCCTCACTGCAATTGCGTCTAGCTCGGACAAACTCACCATAGGGGATATTGTCTGTCTGATGTGGCGGGTGAGAGCTCTCCTCATATAGGACCGCATTGCAAGATGTTTCTTTTGCGGTAAAGGCGGCTGTGTAGGCAGTTGTCCTTAGTGTATGATTCTATATCAAGGAAGGTAACCCTGGTGGTGCTGGATTCACAAGTAAATTTCATATCCATGTCATTGGTGTAATTGTAATTGTAATTGTAACGGTATTTGTAGAGCGCGATTGCTGCCCGTGGGCGTCCAAGCGCTGAGCTGACCAGAAAGTGACGGAGGAGGTGCTATGGTACAGTGGGTTTGTCAAACAACCATGTTTTTAAGTTTTTGCGAAATGAGAGAAGATTTGAGTTGGACCGGAGTGAGAGGGGAAGGTCGTTCCAGAGCCTAGCGGTGTTCAGCGAGAACATTCTTCCCCCTGCTCTGGCTCGCTTGACTCTGGGAATGACGGCAAGGAAGGCCTCCTTTGATCGTAGGTTCCTGTTGGGATGATAGGGGGTGACAAGATTTCTGTTGATTGCTGGGCTTGTGTTCCAGAAGGTGCGGTGCGCCAGGCACAATGCTTTGAAGGCTATCCTCTGCCTCACTGGCAACCAGTGGAGAATTTTTAGAGCAGGTTTAGCAGACTGAGTGCGCGGGATTTCTAGCAAGGAACGAGCTGCACAGTTTTGGACAATCTGTAGTTTTCGAAGTGTAAACTCAGGTGCCCCCATGTATAGGGCATTATTCGAGTCCAGGCGAGACTGGATTAGCCCTTGGACCGCAATCTTTTTGGCTTCTAGCGTTTGGTGTTCAAGTGTTCACAAAATTCCTCTAAACTGTCTTGGGTGCCAGACCAAAGGAGGAAGCAATCATCAATGTACCTCCCCCAGTAGATGATAGAGTTGGTCCACTGTGACCCCTTCTTACCCCAAACTCACTCAGATTCAAGGGAGCCCATATACAGATTAGCGAAAGACGGGGAGAATTTCGATCCCATGGCTACCCCTTCATCTGTTTATACCACTGTTTGTCATACATGAACACATTGTTATTGAGTATGATGTTCATCATAGAGAGTAGCATGTTGGTGTGTTGCCAGAGAGTTAGAGGTCTATTGTGCAAGAATTTGGTCACTGCTTGTAGGCCCATGTCAGGTTTAATGGATGTGTATAACGATACGACGTCCAAAGTGGCTATAACCAAGCCTTTTTGCCACTGTATGTCAGCCAGGACACTCAAGATGTGTTTCGTGTCCTGTATAAAAGAAGCAAGGTTTTGGACCATGGGGTTCAAAAACAGTTCAAGGTACTGTGAAAGTCTCTCAATGGGTCCTCCCATACAGGACACTATGGGTCTGCCTGGTGGGAATTCAGCTTGCTTATGAATTTTAGGGAGGGTGTACAGCCATGGGAACTTCGGTCTTGAGACCTTCATGTACAGAGCCTCATCATCATCAATGATTCCTAGGGCATGTCATTCTGTCAAGTGTTTGTTGATAAGGATGGTCAGAGGGCCCATTGGGTTGTGGTTGAGTAGCTCATAACAAGTATTGTCTTGAAGTTGGGTAAGGATCTTGTTATGGTAGTCAGACCTGTCCATGACTACCACATTCCCAGCTTTGTCCGCCTTCTTAATTATGATTTCAGAGTCGGTACTTAAGGTGTTCAGTGCCAAACATTCATTTCTTGACAGATTGTCCCATCCCCTGTGTTTGCCGGCGCTGAGTTTGTTGTCCTGCCTCTCTATGTCCTCTTGAACAAAGTTGTAAAAAGTGTCAAAAGGATTCCCGCCCGGTAGGGTGGGTGTCCATTTGGACTTAATTGTGAGTCCACTCGATATGGTATGGTTAGTTTCTATATCTAAGTTGTGGAAAAGGTCCTCCAAGGTGTTGGTGTGATTGTCACAGTCAGCTAAGGATAAAAGTAAGTGTGTGTCCTTGGGATCATTAATGCTTTGAAAATTAGAGGGATTCTCATTTTGGATGGTCATTAATGTATTACTGGTCGTCGGTACCACAGAGAAGTATTTCTTGAGTTTAAGGCCCCTGATGAATCTAAAGAGATCAATTTTAGCTCTGCAAGAATCACCCTGTTCGCGTGGATTGAAATTCAATACTCTTTTAATACAGCCTTTTCCTTAGAGAATCTTCTTAATTCAGTAAAGCAAAAGTTTTATAAAGTTCAGTCATTTGAGATCAACAAAATCAATTCATACACACAGTTAAGTTTTGTTGTTGTAGATCTATCCAGGGAAAGGTAAACACCTTGCTTCAGCACCAGGAATCTCAGAGATTCGATTGGCACTGCACTGTTAACACCAAAATCATAGATGACCCAATAAAGTTTAATAGTACTGTAATATGTACGCCTAGGTGCAGAATCACCTCAATTCCACTCTGTGTTTTTTTCGGGATCTTGGCCCACATATGGACTTTAAGGACCTTGTTCACTCTCTGCCTCCATCGGGGAGAGCTAAAGGTGATGGTTGCAGCCCAGGAACAGGTGTTGTCACTTCTTCCAGAAGGCATTTCACTCACTGAGTATTCGAGGCATGCACCCAGTTAGGCACTCAGCCACACTTCCTAGTTGTGTTAATCTCAGGGATCACCTGCAAGGGTCCTTTTCAGCGTGGCTCTAGGCCTAGCTTCTGAACATATTTTTTTATGAGGACCCAGTCACCTGTACTCAGATTATGACACATCCTCTGATGCAGGAGAGAAGTTATTGCTCCAACCTAATGAGCAACAAATCACCACATCAGCCAGTCCTTTAAGTAGTTAATACTCATATCATCTGTGATATTTATAAGCAAACACAGCAGGCAGTCTCATAGCTCGGCCCATGAGAATTGAATGGAGCAACAATCCTGTTCACCAGTCAGGAGGGATGTACGTTGTTTTACCACGCATGCCTTTACAACGCAGGTTTTTCAATGCAAGTCGTTACAACGACTTGCGTTGAGGGGTGCTGGATAGTGAATAGTTTAATTTACTATTCCAACTCCAGTCCCCGTGGATAGTAGGGAAGGTGTTGGATAGTAATTTAAACTATTACCTATCCTAGAGCGCCCCCCAGCGCAAGTCGTTGTAATGACTTGCGTTGAAAAACCTGCGTTGTAAAGGCACTGCGTGGTAAAAGTTGCATCGTAAAGGATGTTTCCCATCAGGAGGACTTCAAAGGCTCTTCATCACGAAGGCAACACATCCGACCACTTCAATGAGGGAGACTCACACACCTTCACCAACTGGGACTTCAGCTTCCCATTGATCTGTTCAACAATGCCAGAAGCCTCAGGTTGGTAAATGCAGTGCAATCAACCACCTGCAGAGCTACACACAGCATTCTCAGGACCTCATTTTTAAAATGAGTCCCTCGTTTACCTCTAAAGAAATCGGGAACCCAAAATCTATTCTCATAACAGCAGTCAGACTGTCATTTCTCCTAGTCAGGTATGCTTCAACCCACGGGAGAAAAAGCACACAATAACCAGGATATATCTCAGTCTTTTACACACAGGAATCTCAATAAAATCAAACTACATTCTATTAAAGGGACCTCTTGTTTTTCCTACATGACTCATGGTAATGGGTAATGGGGGTTCTCCTCCCGACATTTATCTGCTGGCAGACAATACATCAGTGGCACACATTTTCTGCCATAACTCTAAATTGAGGGTTGAACCAATTCCGCCTAAATAATCGGATCACGGCATCTCTTCATATGTGTGCAGGATCATGAAGGTGCCTATCAGTTGGCCATCACAAACTGGTAGCACAGGCCATCCGCCAGCTGAAAGCAAATCTCATCCCCATTCTTCATACAACCTGCTGTAACCTATTCCTTCTGTTCTTCTGCCTGCACTTCCTCTTGCAGTCTCTTAACTTCTTCAACCTTTTTTTGCTGGTGTCCGCTTCTTCAGGAAGAACTGGCTAGTGGCCATCACAATAGGTGGCTAGCTGCAAGTCAAATAGTGCCCAAGGGCTGCAGCTAAAATGGTAACTTATTTAATGCATCGGCGCTTAATATTTCTTCTAGCATATTTGCCAGTGATCTATAGTCATTGCAGTCACCTTGTATTTTCCTAACCTGAGAATGCCAGGGGCATGTTTCAATATTTTTTATACATAGACGTGCAGTTTTGTAATTCCTCAATTACTCATCATAACGATGTTAGCGTTTTATTTCCACATTAGCCCAAAACTCTCTAAAAATGAATTTCGAACAGGCAACCTTCAGACATATCATTGGCTTTTAAGCTACACCTCTTTCAAATACATATAGGAAATAAAATTACTAAATTAAGTAAAAACACAAGGATAAGATTTAGAATAAAGGCACATTCATTTTTTCAAATATAGTTTTTCTATTTCATTTAAATTGCCAATAAAACTGACAAGAAAAAAATAAACTGCTTGGTGCTAACGATGAGGTGAAATTCGTAACGAAGAAATTATGAAGAGGAAATGGTGAAATACATCTTATCTACAAGATGATAGGATAAGATGACAGAGTGAGGACTTACGCAGCAGTGCTAAGCCTCTTTCTTACTTATTGAGAACTTACTCAGTGCAAAGTATGAAATAGAATACACAAATATTTTAACAAACATTGTGTGCATTCTAAAAATAGCAAAGCTAGTATTCAGTTACAAAATATGACTGTTATACTTTTACTTGTAACATACTGCATTTTTATATCATTACTAATTCACAATACGAATGAACAAGTGTGAGATTTATGCAGTTTCAAGAAATAGGGATTGCGACCACATGCCTGTCTTTTATTGTTAAATTAGTTTGCCTTCAACTTTACAGAACATGAAAGCAAACTTTAATTTCTTATCCAGGTGTTGGTGAGGTACACAATGTTTCCTGTCGAAGTGCACCTCAGATTACCTCATAACTACTTCCCGTGGAATACTGCTGCATTCCTACCATAGTGGCTGATCTAAAGGAGGTGCCTTCGTAAATCACACTTTTTAGGATTACCATTGACTGTCTGTCCATAAGACTATCTCCAAACAATCCTTTAATGGCTTCTTTCTGTCAAACAATGGTCTGGAGACAGAAGTTTGCTTACTAAAATGCTTTTGCAAGACCTTAAATAGCTTCTGCAGCACTACATCTTTGCTGTTCCTCCTTTGCGCCATGACAGGTAAGGAATACTGCCTTTTTATATCAAACTATTGATTTATTGAGTTATAGATGCTGAACTGGACTAAAGGCTGGGAATAGGCCTGAATCAATACCAGTAGTTTTGAGACTGTCAAAGTCAACACCAGTAGTTTAGAGACAGAGGTAGAAACACAATCCACATTAAATGAGCAGACATGAATAACAATGTATTAAATATAAATACTATTCACTTAAACATATTTCATTTAAAGAGACATTACAGTTATTATCTAAAATCTAACCTACTGAATTTATCCTGGTATCGTTAGTTACAAAACCATAATGTCCCTTCAATGCCCATGAAATAAATTATATTGAAAGGGAGGAAAGGTATTCCTTTGATCATAGTTAATTTGAGGTATTTTAAGCAGACTACAGTAACACTGTCTTCCCCTAGATGCTCGCAAGGAGAATATGTAGACAGAATAGGATGTGTATTGCATTGAACAGATGTCCTTATGAAGATGTTAGTGGAGATAAAAACGTCTGTATCTCCTTGAACAACTAGATATCCTCACAGGAAAATACCTAGGGAGCAAAGGTGCAAATGCACTGAGACAATTTCGTCATGCAGAAGGCATGGACATTCAAGTCAGTCTGTCTCACTTTGGGTATTGTGGGGGTCACAATCCATCAGAGTGATGGAGGTAAATACCTGTGCCACGCAGCCGGACTACTGACCACCATATTTAACCCCTTGCATGCGGCTGCGATTCTGCGCCTGTGAGGCAAAATCGCAAGTGGGCACGAGCGCCGTAGTGCATGACGGATGGGGGCCGTCATCAGCATGCAAGGGGTTAAAGATCTATACTAGCCGACAGAGATGTTTGTGCCTGTAGACGAGCTGCCTAAACGGTGATGTCTCCCTGGGTACTGAAAGTTTGCAGAGAGCCTGCCATGTTTTAGGGGGGTTCTTCACAAACTTTTTTGTTTTTCAAAAGCCAACTCCCAAAGCAGGAGTTTATTTTTGAAAAGCAAAAGCCTAACAACCAGGGAGATTTTTTTCAGTTTGGCTGGTATTTCTAAATAGAAAAAAATAAAAGTACATCATTCCGTTGGCTCTAAATAGGACGGATGGTCTGATGTAGCTACATTTATGGCCCACCAATGTCCTAATGCAGATGGAGAGTTTCTGACAGCAGAGAACCCTGCTGACAGAAACATGACGGTCTGCTTGACTCTAAATAGGCGGATATCAGTTTGGCAGGCAGGGTACTCGGCTAGGTTTATGGTTAAGTGCTCTGTTCAACAAACTGTAAACCTGGCCCAGTGTGTCCGCTAACCGCATGTAAAAATTAACACATACAGTCGAGTACCCCTGTATTTATTATGTCTTTGTTGATCTCACCAGCAATGTAATCAATTAAGTCATTTGTATTGTCATCTGTGATGTAATGTGTGAAATCATGAGTGAATCATTGAGAGGGGCATTATGGTGGGACAGCAACCCATAACATAACTAGTTAATATACATGGCTTGAGCATTTGGACTGTAATACTATGTTTTGTGTATTGAAGATTTTCAAATAATTGTTTGAGGGATTTTATAGCATACAATAGTTCCTGACTTTAATGGCCAACTACAACATCCACTTAACCATGTTTCGTAATGAATTTATTTGGTTTTGTTTTGTACTTGCTGAATGTGCCCATGTGGGTACTTAGTACAAAGAGTGGTCTTTGTGCCCCTGATGTCCTGTAATATAAACCCCTTTGCCAAGTTCCTTCTGAACACAGCCTGCATGTTAGTCAGTGGTAAGTGGTTTCAGGGCATGGCCTTTCACAAAGCCTTGAATCCTATTCACCAGTCCACAACATCCAGTATACATTGGGTATACCCTCAGTGTTTAGCCATTTCCTGGTCCACGTCCACCTACCTCTAGTACCTTTTGGGACTGGACGGGGGACATACCATATGTTTGCACTAGGATTGTCCTCTAGTCTGGCTTTTAGAGCAGCATTTAGCCCCCTTCACCCTCTTAGCATTAGAGCTTAGTGATTTATTTTGTGTTGGCTTACGCAGATGCGCACTTCAAATGAAATCAAAGTGCAAATTCAACATTTTCATGGAATCCGTATCCTCTTACAATAGCAAAAAACACAATTTGCAGGAAGTAATTCTTAGGAGTTCCTGAAGCATTGCAAAATCCTTGGTTCTGTCAGTTTGGTCAGTTTAGACATTTTGCTCATTGAGTAAGGGGCACAGAGTGAGGCAGTTAGCCTTTCTTTTTAGCAGTGTCTCCTACTACCCACTAGGTCCAGGCTCTGTGGTGTTATGTACAAATCACAGACTTCTTCCTTTCCCTTTACCCAGTGTTCTCACCCCATTACATATAGAGCACTGAACACAGAGTGCAGTCTGTAGTTTAGTCCTCTGTAGGCCTTCTTTCCCTTAGCACTGTCTGGGTACTGGGGACAGGTCTCAGCTTCAGCCAGCTATTCAGGCCTCGTACTTGCTTGGCACTGACAACAGGTGTGACCTTGAGCATGTGCAGGACCCTGACCCAAGTACCTCCTGGTAATGGCCTAGATCTTTTCTCATTTCCAGTGCTCCCTACACAGGCAGGGTATGGTGTGTGGTTGTAACCAGCCCACACTGGTCACACGTTATAACCAAAGCCACAACTTGCAAAACAAGCGATGCAGAGCCAGAGACTTCCCATTTCTAGTACTCTTAGCCTTGTTGCCTACTAATTCCTCTGGCCACAATAATGCAGGCAACTTCTTTTGGCTATTCCCTGTGAGCACCTGGAGGAAAGTGTGGTGAAGCACCTAGCCTTTGTACTGTGTGGTTACCCACAGTGTCCAGTGGGAAGAGTGTGGCCTGTGGTCAAACATTTTGCCTTGTACCTCGCCTAGCACCACCCAATTGGCATGAACTTTGAGAACCAAATTTAACATTCTGACTTTCTCAGAACTTTTGTTATGCTATATTATACCGTATATGTATAGTACATGTACACCAAAAAGGTTTCTTGGTGCTGGGGTAAAGAAAGGATTGTATTTTAGCAATTTGCTTGTATAAATATCCAAGTTTTCAGGAGCTTCCTTTAGCTCATATAATTTGCTGCAAATCAATTTCAAGTGGAAGTGAATTCCAGGTATGGGTAACTATCACTGAAAATCTTGCTTCTCCCAGGCTCAATTGCTTGAATCTTAGTACCATTAAGAATTTCATGTGGGTGATCTGAGATTGTGATCAGGGTATAGGACTGGATTCTCTGCGATATAAAAATCTGGCTTTTTATTATGAAGTGATTGAAAAATTATGCAGCCTGTTTTAAAGATGGTAGATTGAGCTACAGGAAGCCAGTGCAGCTTCTTCATCAATGCTTTAATATGACAATTCCTGGGTTTTGGGGAATAATGTTAATTTTGAGCAACAATACAGGTTTTAGGACTCATAACTTCTTTGTCCTCTTGACTAATAGACACATTAAGGCTTTCAGCATGCCCTACCTTGATTACATTTACTCCACTTGTAACACCCGTTCCTGTACTCAAGGATATTGGCACAGGGTTTGGTCTCTGGCTGAAGCAAGACTCCTGTACCAAGTAGTATACCCAAAGAGGCTGTTGGGCTGTTAGGTGCAGACATAATCACGTCTCTTTCAGTCCTATACCTTAGCTCTGGTCTGATCCGGGAATTGCCTACAGCTGGGTCCTGTTCCAATATGCACTGTACACAACACTCACTGACAATGGCTACTTCCTATGCATAGTCATAAACTTATCACAAGTATACAGCCTTCATCCATAACCTGTTCCTCTACCCTCCTCCATACTTACTGTGCAAGACCTCTAAGCATTTCCCGTGGGTACTGGGTGCAAGCGTGGTCAATGGCCATGCTTTATTCTGAGCACTATTGCCAACTGTACCTCCTGGGCAGCACTATCTACAGCCTTGCCCAGTGCTCCCATCATCACTGCCCACTGAACATGATATGCTTCTGTGTCCAGAACCCATTTATGCAATGATAGTTTTGCACTGTCAGCAGCAATCTCCAAGAGGCACAGTGGACAAGGTGAGGGTAAAGACCATGTCCTCTGCAAAGTCCACTAATTAGAGAATGTGTTTTTCCGCCACACAGTAACATCTTGACAAGACGTTACTTGTTGTAAGTTTCACTTCCTAAGAATTGTTCATGGACATTTAAACTGAACATGCAATTTTAGGGATCCTCCTCATAACTTACACTCTTCACTTGACACATCTTGGCACTCTTACATGAACAGATGTTCCAAGATCAAACATAAGGATGCTTCGCCTTGTCTTGTGCTTGGTATTGTGATTATGCTTAATATCATGACATATTATCAAGATGAATAATGTTGAGGCAAAAGTATCAGGTAAAAAATATCAAGATCCTATCCATAAACTACACAAGCACAAATATTGACAACTAAAATATTGTAGTAAAAAATTGAAAATACATTTTAATAACATAAACAAAGAAACTCAAAATATTGTCAATACAACAAAACAAATTAAACAAGCCAAACCAAGACAACAAGAACATCGCTAACCAAATATTGATAAATTTCAATATGAAAAATATATTTATATATAGTGTTAGACATTTTAAACTTATAATAATTGTTCATATATGAATACCAATAACACAAAAACATAATTAGCATTTACCATGTATTCTGGTTTACTACATATGGTAAATAGAACAGTAAATTCAGAACAACATTTGTATAGCATTTGACCCCTGAACTGTTTTTGAACTGGGAACATATAACTTCTCCATCATTTAGCAGTTTTCCCTGCTTTGATCCTTGGGGATTCCCTTTCTGTCCTTCCTTTTCTCCAGCATCAATGCAACATTTTGTAATCTTCTGCTATGGATAGATTAACCGTTTCTCATAAACAGGGTACTGACCTGAATCAGGAGCTTATAGACTTCTTAACCAAGGGAACTCCGTTACAAAGCTTGCGACAGCACTAACTTTCGTCTCTTCAAAGCCAATCAAAAGCAAACCAGACAACGTTCTAATTTGCGACAATGCTGCATATGATATTCCTTCTTTGAATAGAGTAGCTCCAATATTAACAAAAGCTGCATCTACATTTAACATTGTGACTTGTGGATGGTTTCAGCATACGCTATAGACAGTAGGAACTGCTTTCACTGGACGTATAAGTCTTTCACTAACAAAAAATGCACAATGCATTGTCAAATCTGCTTGACACCATCAACCTCATCAAAGTTTATGACCAAGTATTCTACCTCATCTCTGTTTAGGTAATCAATACCTTTACCCATTGCACCATTTACTAACCCTTCTTTAATATTTCTCTATCCCTGCAGTTTTCGATACACACTTCTCCAAAGAATCCAACTTTGCCTATAGTGTATCTGTGATTAGTATTGTGACTCCCGGATGTTCCATTTTATCAGTAGCTGTAAATAAATATCTTCTTTCTCTAGCTTTACTAATTCTTCATTGAATTTTGAGCACTCTTAAAGGGTTGGTATTAAACAAAGTGCAGCCTTCTGTTCTTTAATGAAATTATGCATTAGTTGTGCTGCCATAATATTAAATGGGAATAGTTTGTTGATAAGGTGAGTTTCCAAAACACATTTCCCTTCTTTTGTAAGAACTCCTACTCTAATGTCCTTCAGTATATCTCCATATTCCACATCTGATGCTTCCCTTATATTTCTCTCTAATTCTTTGCATTCAAAGGTTTGCCAAATATTCACATTTCCAATACTTCCAAGAGAATTACTTATTTAATTATGAAGAAGTGTTTTGAAAACAGATTGTCCTTTTACAGGTGTTAGGTGTAGAAGGTCACCAAGCACAAATACATGTTCCCCACCAAACAGTACGTTATAATTTGTTCTCAAAATCTGCTGCATTCTTAAAAGTATAAAGTCAAGCATTAGGTTTGAAACCATGCTCACATCATCAATAATAAGAAGCGTCATTTTTCCCAAAACCCATACTACCTAATGACAAGAGTCACAGATAATTTCTGGTTTATTGTCATGTTCCACAGGTAGCATTAATAGTCAAAGAAGAGTCATTTCTTTAATGTGATGTGCAGCTAATCCTGTTGGTGCAGTAACTGCACATGACAAATTTTAATCTGCAGTGTTCTGTAAAGATTTAATTAAGAAACTTTTTCCAGTGCTGGCTTGACCACTTATGTGTAGTAGAACCAACTTTAATGAAGTACATTAACATTGTCTCTTCCTATGCAGGAATCCAATCTCTATTTTATCTTTAACTTCATAAAATATTTATTTCTGTTCATTATTCAGTTGTTTTACTAACTGTTTGAAATCTACAGTTTCCTGTCTTGCTTGCTGCATTGCAATTTTTCTTGAAACTAGCCGAGCTTAACCTGTCCAAGCATTCATACTAACCTATTTCTCTGTGGGAAAACATTTTCTAGCTGAAATTGTACAATTTCTTGGTAAGACTCTATTCTACTGAAAGTACCTCCCACATTTCTTTCATCTCCGTCTTTTTTGACTTTATTAAATATTAATTTACGTAGCAAGCAACAACAATGAAGTTGTCTGCAACAAACAGTAGATCCATATTTGCATTCCACATCTTCAGAATGGCAGGATTATAGTCATTGATGTATTTTGAAGCCTCTGTTTGTCTCAGAATGTATATATTTTTGGGTGATTTCCAAGTGAGGGTATGTCTGACTGCAGATAAAAAGCTGTTCACTCTTCCTGCTGAGATCACAGGTCGCAGGAATCCAAAACAAAATCTCATGTAAACTTTTCCTTTGGATTTGTATTTTCAGCATTATTTCTCACACCAATGATATTGAAATCGTAAAACTTGTTGTCTCAATTTTTAGGGAATGACGCATGTCACATACTGTTGTATGAAAGACAACACAGACTCACCAGTGTCTGTTCCAAACTTTGGGGCATCTTTTACCCATAGCAGCTTGTGAATATGTGGAGCACCTCTAGCTTGGTACTCGTTGCATCAAAAGAATTCAGTTGCTTCACTGAGAGGAGGATTACTTTTGTTGCAGATGAAACCCATCATCGCTTGAAACCTGTGGTTAAAATATCTGCAAACATTTTCAGGGACCAGCAAACAAAGTTCTCTTGATTTTTTTAAATGGATGGCTATTATTTTTGAGTTTGCTTCTCACAGGGATTTAAGCAAGTCATCCCATGCATACTCAGCACAACTGAGAGTTAGAAGCCAAGTCAGTGCTCCTAGGTTTCTTAACATACATTTCATTAATCAAGTTGTATTCCAGGCTTTCATCTTTGTCTTGAACTTTGTCAATGAATTACTTTTGTCAATGAATTCCTATTTTGCAGATTCATTCTCGTCTCGAGAATGCGGTTTGTTGCATAAGCTAGACTTGACAAGTCACTCTCAAATAATAGATTAAATATGTAGGGATACACTGGTGAAATCGGGGATCCTCTGAGTATAGTCTAGTTGATCTGTATTCAGCTGTACAGGCTGGTCATCATACCTACCACCTACACATGTGGGAAAGAGATGCGGAAAACACCAAGCTTCTACACTTTTCTCCCACAAACTCAAGGGAGCTCCTCTTTCTTCTTTCATTTGATAGAGATCAATAGAATCACCAATAATCTCTTTAGAATGCAGAGAGTGAATACCGTAGTGTTTATAAATTTCTTCTGATCGGGATCGATCTACTTTTTCAATCTGACCTCTTGATGATGTATCATATTCCATATGTGCTACATTTTGAAGAACATCTATATATTTATAATAAATATTATTTTGTACCAGATATAATGTTGCATTTTTTACTTGGGTAACAGCCACTAACTCTTGCCATATCTTTTTGCTCTTGGTATGAACTCTATTCACTAGAATTACAAATGCTTCTTCCAAATCTCTCTGTACCCCTACAGTTTCAATATTGTGTTTGACATCTAATGGCAATTATACAACTCTGCCTTTAAGACCTTTCTGGAGCTCAGTTGCAGGTAATATTCCTGTCTTTGACTCCATACGAACTGTATTTTGGAATGGATGTGTACACTGGATAAGAATTGATTCATACACATTTAGATTTTGAAGTTATATTGGAATTTAAACTAGTTCTGACTTGCTATGGACTGCTGAAGCTGACATTTTTTTATCCCTTAATTTACTATAACAGTATTTACATAGTCAAATGGAACAGTCAAAGTGTTCCTCTAAAATAAATAAGTTTCAAATTCTTGCCACTTATCATTGTTCACTTTTCACTTTTTAAATACAAATCAACATTCTGAGTTTGACTTTTGTAGTGAGTACGTCCACAACAAATGCAAACACAGTTTGGTATCTCTGAATAAACACTGTTAATCTTTCTAATTTCTTATTGGAAGTTATCAACAGTAATACCTGTGTCTTGTTCTGCTACTGCTGCAGATACCAAGTTGGCATTTTCTCTACACTCCGGACCAAAGAAATTAACTTGAACATCACAAACTTTTTGTACCTTTGATGTTGTACCATGCAAAAGAGCTATTTTTATTTCACCTTAACATAGGAGGTTTTGGAATGTTAAAAGTCCTGCCCTAACTAGTTTTTGCATTTCAGAGTGCTGAACAGCTAACATTCTAAAGTGATAAAAGGTGCTTCAGCACACCTTCTTTGATGCTAGCGAATGTCCCTATTAAGTAGTATACTTCCTAACTTTGCATGGATCTAATCCTTGCAACATACCAATTTTCTGCTGCAGACTTCTGCAGGGAAACATATCATATATGTAGAAAGTTTTCAATAGATGCCTGCTGAACAGTACAAACACTGCTACAGTTTCATTTATATTTGGGGGCCTGCCTACACTTTCCCTATGCTACTTCAGCTATGACTTGCTCTACATTCCTAGGTACCATCACCTTTCTTGGAATAGGGCAACTGTCTTTCATCTTATTACATCGTCCACATTGGTCAACTCCATGCATTATTTTTTTTCTCTTGCAAGTAGCTTTCTTCATTAAAAAAAGGCTCAGTGCTGGAAATATGTAAGCATTCCCCGCTCAAAACTGTGCAAAAGTTAGTTCTACTGACAAGTCCTTTTTTTTTGGCTTTCTCTCCTCATGGATAACACTATTTTGTTTAGTATCTTCATTCTGCTTAGAATCAAAATAAATAGCTTCTTCTTTAGAGCAAAGGCTTTTCGACTACACCCTCAATACATTCCTTTTGTCTGACTGCTTCTCTTCTTCTTGCATACTTTATCATGCTTTTTAATAAATTCAGAATTACTCTACTCTGGAGCATTTCCAACTCAGATTTCCTTAAACAGCCTCTGTCTTTTGAGTAAACTCTGCTTTTTGGTGCGATTTTTTAATCGTCATATCATGTAATTTTCCTCCTTCCTTACGTGATCTCAAACTTTTTTTGTATTTACTTGATTCTGCTGACTTGTCCCCATACTATTTGAAGAAATTTCTTTGTTCTTTTACCAGTTGCTCTTTTGTCTTTCACCACTTTCTTTGCAGTTTGCCCCTTTTATTTCTCAGTTGTGATGAGATAGTATTTAATTAAAAGGTAAATGTAGTTTTTATGTTTTTCTTTTCAGGTATCAATTTGTAGTTATGTAGAGACAGTATAAATGCCATCAAAAAGTCAGAGAAGAAAGAAACAGAAGCAAGGATAATATCACATTACATATTTTAAATGTTTCAGATTGGAGACTGGGTGGGAAAGTGTATGTATAATTGGGCACATGGATGCCTTGGAGTACATATAGCTTTCTGAAATGTCAGAGTATGTCTTACCACATAGCTCCCTGCGTTATGGCCTAGCTACAGCCTACCTTAGTGGTCAGTTATATATGGTACATGTCTGCAAGGGGCTGCATGGATTGCCTGCTGGGTGTATTAGTGAGTACTGGTTAACATACCAAGAACTAGGCCGCAGCCCTTGAACTCTCGGTTCAATAAGGAATGTGTCATAGTCAAATGTAGACTCTTCTGATCCCTTAAAACTAAAAACATAATCCAGATTAAACTAGAAAGAGCAGAATATAAAAAAGACAGCTTTGAGGAACTGGGAGGATGCAAGTTAGAGTAATCTCTTAAATGCTGCAAAAGTCAGAGACCAGTCTTTGTTCTGGAAAATAATAGCGCTGGGGAACAAAGGGAGTAAGGTGACCACTGACCACACTTCTCACGCCTTTATGCTGCACTAGACGGGTCTGCGATAGATTCCCTAATCCCTAATGAAGAGTCCCCGTTGATAGCCCAAAATGTACCTCTTCAATTTACTCTAGATGACACTGCTCAAGCTATAGCTACTATCAGAGCAGCAAAGGCACCCGGTCCAGATAAGATCACGGGAGATCTCCTAAAACATGCTACAGATGTGTGGGTCCTGTATGCGAATTGATTGTGCAATGCAATAGCCAGTGGAGAGCCTATCCCAGAATCCTGGAAGAGAGCTGAGATTATTCCTATCTACAAAAAGGGCAATAGGGACAACCCCGCAAACTACAGGTCTATAAGCCTTATAGATATTATGCAAAAGGTGTTTGCTAAACAAATCTTGGCCAAGCTAAATGACTGGATGATAGAGGTAGACATTCTCTCACCTTGCCAGCCTGACTTTAGAAAGCAAATAAGTACAATCGATCAAGTTTTTAGACTTTTGAGCATAGACTGGAAGTATACTAAGCTAAAACAGGGACATGCTTTCGTCGATTTGAAAGCAGCATTTGATTCTATCCCAAGAACTCTTTTATGGAAATCCTTACAGGACCAGGGAGTGCCGAAGGAGATTTTAAACCAAATTATGAAGCTTCATGATGGAAATTTTGCTAAGGTCCGATGGGACGCTGGAAGGGAACTCACAGACAAAATCCCGATTAGGAGATGAGTGCGCCAGGGGTGCATCTTGGCGCCAGCACTGTTTTTATTTCATGTTAATGATATGGTTGAGTACCTGCAATCAGCTGCTCATGACCCATCCAAACTCAGAGGCACCCATGTCTGTGACCTTACATGTGCGGACGATACAATTTTATTGACCGAAACTCCCAGGGGTCTACAAAACGTACTCAACAGCCTTAATAATTATTGTAAATTAAAAGGTCTCAAGATAAACCCAAACAAAACCAAATATATGGCTATAAAACCTCATAAAAACTTCCAAAAAAGTTTAGCTATGAACGGAGTGCCCTTGGAGTGTATTTCTATCTTTGTATACCTGTGTGTTACATTAGACTCAAAGCTCTCATGGAAGCCACAAATAAATAGGTCAAAACATTTTTAATGCAAAACTCTATTCCTATTGTGAAGAAACAATATCTGACTGTGTCAAAGGCAATCACCCCTACTCTAGATGTATACAAATCCAGAGCTCAACCCGCCGCTCTATATAGATCTTAGTTATGGGGAGGCGAAACCCTTCAGCCCTTAATTGTAAGGGAAAACAAAATCTTGCCAATGTTCACGTGTCTTTCCCAAAAAAAAACAATAATCCCACTTACATTTGATATTGGGATAAAAAAGGTTGGAACATCTTGCTATCTGGATGTTACTGGCATATTGGGTCAGAATTTGGAAAACTGTGGAACTAGACGTTTATAGGCAGACCCTGAGCCAGTTGTTAGAATTGGATGTACGTGTTACTATTCCCTGGCTGGTTCATATTCGAAAATGGCTCTTTGATTTAGGTCTAAACAGATACTGGGTAAATCTGAGCCTGCTCATTCCTGAATCAAGGAGAGAGATCAAGTACATTTTTGGGAATCTTATATTGCACGAGGTCACCTTAAACTGTGAGTCAGGGAGACTCACTACCCAATTTCTGTCATTTAAGATGCCCCCGAGCTATGAGCCCTTTCTAGATGAAATCGAACCCCAATTAGCAAAGACTCTCTACATGAAATTCAGACATGAGATACTTCAGCTAAATATCCTTACAGTGAAATGGGCAAATGCTCAATTGAAGGCAAGGGACCCCAAATGTACACTATGCTCACTAGGTGCAAATGCAGATATCGTACATGTTTTATTCTTCTGTACAGCATATCTAACTCCCAGATGCAAATGGATTAAGCCACTGTGTAAAAGGTTGAACAACAGGAGTTATTTAGAGACACTTAGCTTACTAAAAACAGATAGTTCCCAACTTGTCGTATTTGGCGTCAGTAAATTTCTGATGGCGGCCAGTCACATAAGGACAAAGAAAGGGCAAAAATGTTTACTTTTTTTTAACGGAAACATATTACATATACTGTCCTACAGATTGCTTTCCTAGCCTACATTTGAACTAATGGTACAGTTTATGTTGGGACAAAGGAAAATAACATGAATGTTCTCATTGTTAATCAGGACACCGCTTAACTATTTGTTTTATTAGATGTTTAATCAACCCTGATATTATTATGTGTCAACAGAACAGGCACTTGTACTTTGTAATTACATTAATTTCAGTCATCCTATGACTACTAGAATCTCGTTAAAAGAGAAAATCAAATTGCTTACACTTCTTGTATTTTCGCTCATAGTTTTTATTGAAAATAGTTTTTAATGGTTGTAGTGCATGGGATAATATTATTATTATCATGATAATGTTTTTAGAAGATGTCTTTGGAATGCTCTGAGGATTCTTTGAATCGAATAAAGAGATTTTTGATTGATTGAGCATTGGTTTATTTAAGTCTGTGTGCAGCTGGCTCCATTGACTCTAGATACATATCAGTTATGCTTGTCTGTGTGAGTGTCTGTTTAGGTGCTTCTCTTACTGTCTCACTGGCAGTTTTACTGACTGTCTACTTTTCTACTAAGATATATCAGATTGAAGTCTGGATAGGGGGTGGCTGTATAATTGGGTCTCTAGGAGTGCATATAGCTCAGTCAATCTTCAGAGTATGTGTTACCTTTTATGCACATAGCACCCTGTCCTAGCTCCAGCCTACCATAGTGGTTCATTATATGTGGCACATGAGCAGTTTACACCTTCTGTAGAAGGTTAAAGTGACAAAATAACCATAGCAGTAAAACTACATGCAGAGGCTCAAGTATAGCAGACCCAAGACATGATACAAGGGCTACTTCTCTGCACAGTAGACTTGAAAGTATCAGTTCTTTAGCAGATAACTAAATGAGTATCTCAGTTCCTATCTGGGTCTGTGATTGCATATGTATGTAAGATTTAGTAAATGACTGCCTCTCTTTATGACATGTATGCTTCCCTAAATGTGTCTTTAAGGGGGCTGCATGGATTGCTTCCTGGCTGCATTAGTGAGTACTGGGTCATTTAAATGTGTCCTCAGTTAGTGCTAGACACATATCAGTTCTGCCTGTCTGTGTGAGTGAATGTTTAGGTGCTTCTCTTACTAGCTCACTGGGTGTTTTAGTGCAGGTCTGCTTTTCTACTTAGGTATGTCGGATTGAAGTCTGGGTAGCACGATTGATGTATAATTGGGCATTGGTCTCCAGGAGTTCATATAGCTCAATCAATCTTTAGAGTACATGTGTTACCTTTTAACCTCATAGCACCCTCATTTTTTGGCCTAGCTACAAGCTTCCTTAGTGGTGAGCTATTCATAGTAGAAGAGCAGTTTAAACCTTGTCTAGGACTTTTAAATGACAGGATAGGACAAGCAGTAAAACTACATACACAGGATCAAGTGTAGCAGGCCCGAGACATGATGCAAGGGTGATTTCTCTGTATGGTAGATTTAAAAGGATCTGTTCTTCAGCAGATATCTAAGTCAGTGTCTCAGTGTGGGAGTTTGCTTAAACATATTTATGTAACTTTGTTGGTATATAACCACCTCTCTTTGTGACATCTATGATTCTCTAAATGTGTGTCTAAGGGACTTTGCAGATTGCCTCCTGACTGTGTTAGTCAGTGATAGGTTTTTAACTCTGTGTGCAACTGCCTCCATTAACGGTACAGATATATAATTTGTGCTTGTCTATGTGAGTGTATGTTTAGGTGCTTCTGTCAGTATTTCACAACGTGTTTTAGTGTCTGTATGCTTTTCTACTAAGGTATGCGAGATTGAAGTGTAGGTGTGAGGGTGGATGTATAATTGGCCACATGGGCCTCTAGGAGTGCATACAGCGCAGTGAATCTTTAGAATACATGTGTTACTTTTTAAACACATAGTACCGTGCCCTATAGGCTAGGTAGCACACTCATGAGATGTTTAAGGAAATGTGCCAGTATTTGATTGTCTGTTTTGAAAGCTCTATAGCTCTCTAAATCTGTATGTAAATATCTGAATGAATATCTCACTGTCTCTATTAGAAAGTACAAAAGAGTATAGGCATCTGCACAACTGCCTTTCAGACTGCTGGATGTATAACTAGTTTGTGACTAAGTTAATGAATGTTTAACTCTATCTGTTGGTCCATCGGTAGGTGAGAGAGAGCATATATGCTTTAGAAACATCTTTTTCATGTGCATAATGGGCGCTATAGAGTATGTAGTGCTTGCAATAAGAGTGTGTGTGTTTGCATGACTAAGTTACTAAAGACCATGCTTTATGGCATATCTACAGCATATCTTACAAGTCAGTTATCTGTTGTAAAACAAGCTTTCAGCAGTTCACAAAGCGATGTTACATGTACATTCAAGCTGGCAGTGAGTCTCCACAGGGAAGTCTGTATTAGTTAACCTGACCAATGTTTAAACAGTGCATGTTTAACTATGCCTAGCGGCCTCATCCTAAACATGTAACTTAGATGGTGAGATAAGTTCTTTAAGCTTGTACTAAGAATAAAGAAACCTGCCTTATAATTTATAGAGAGCTACTCTAAAGAATTTCTCATAGATAGCAAACAAGTTTCACAAGATCATGATTCATATACACCTACAGTGCATTTTTTCCTCTTTCAATTCTAAGGGTTCTTGTCCTCTTTTACAATGGAATAAATAGGACTACAAGTCCCAGAAGGCAAAGAAATACATTGTCTGTGACAGGCAGATCACATCTTTAAATACACTGTTGCAAATAGCTTTAAACATTAAAGTACAGTTTCTTTCAACCATTTAGAGAATGGAGTAAAGCAGCACAAGGGAATATGGAGCTCCATGGCAACACATTGTGAACTGACTTCACACACACACCTACTCTGCATCTGACACAGACGGTGTCTTAGTTCCCTTTATAATAAATATTTAAAAGCACTCATACTACCAGTCATACACCATCTCATGTACTTTAAATACTTTAATACAGATTTGAGACTTTTTTTAAGAATCTCACATACACATATACCTTCTTAAATATTTTTGCTTTAAAAGAAATGTAAATCACATGCCAGAAGATTGAGTTCATTGATCAAATAGCTTTTTTTTCTCTTGCTAGATAGATGCAAAAGTCCCAGAGTTTGTAGAAACTAAGCATAAGAATGACACTCCACTCTCATACAAAGCAACCATAAATGGCAACCTTTTTAACTTTGCATTGCCTCATACTGCAGAAGGCAGCAAATGAAAACATTCCTTTCACAGTTTAGTGTTGTAACTTCAATTCTCAATGATTAGTATGTGTTAACCCTTTCAGTCACTTTTACAAACACCACCAAACACCACCAAAATGGATGCGTATTTGTGTATAATCGCAACTTCCTTGCAAAAAAAACTGGAGTCCAAAAATATATTTACCTTCATAATTGTATGACATTAAGAGTGCACTACACTTTTTTAGCAAGCCCTTATTAGAAAACGAAAACCATTTCATGGAAGAATTAGTCCAAACACCTCAGATTTACAAAAATAGTCACATGTTTTTTAAATACCCTTCCCCAATATACTGTTAGCACAGGATCTATATGCCCACTAATGTTATTGTTAATGTTAATGTTAAAAAGTATTTATTAAGCGCACTGCCACCGGTTGGTTTCCTGGCGCTAGAATAGACAGGGAACGGAGCCTGAAAGCGTGAGGAGAAGGAGAATCAGTAATACGCTTGTCTAAAGAGCCATGTTTTTAAAGCTTTCCTAAATGACATGAGATCCGAGCAGGACCTGATCTCAAAGGGGAAGGTGTTCCAAAGGCGAGATGCAAGAACAGCAAATCTGCAGCCACCAGAGCGTTTGCGTTTGAAGGCAGGTGTCTGGAGAAGGGCTTGGTGAGCAGAACGCAGATTGCGGGAGGGGGTGTGCCTGTTGATGAGATTGTCGATGAATTTGGGGCTTTTGCAATGGAGAGATTTAAAGATCATGCAGCCAGTTTTGAAGGAACAACGTTGGGCCAGAGGGAGCCAATGAAGGTCCCTGAGCAGAGGAGATGCTGAGTGCCATCTGGGTTGCGCAGTGATCAGTCTGGCTGCGTAGTTCTGGACCATCTGGAGGCGCTTCAATAGATATAGGGGTAGGCCTAGGTATATAGAGTTTGCATAATCCAGGTGGGACAATACCGTGGTAATCACCACCTGGATCATGGCCTCTGGAGTAAAAAAGCGTAGCACTTTCCAGATTTTCCTGAGCTGGAAAAAACACTTGGAGACCACTTGACCCACTTGAGTTTTTAAAGAGAGGTCACTGTTCAGGGTCACTCCGAGTGTCTTTGCAGCAGGAGTAGGAGTAGGGGCTTTGCCCATGTCAGATGGCCAGTAGTGAAAGCCCCAAAATTTGGCACTATCCCCTGTGAGCACCAGCTCGGTTTTTCCAGGGTTTAATTTTAAGTGGTTTTGGTTCATCCAAGTTTGGATGAACCGCATGGTAGACTGGAAATGAGAGATGGAGAGAGTGGAGTTGTCAACAGTAAAGAGCAATTGCAGGTCGACCGCGTAGTTAAACACTGACACCTGCATGTCTCTTAAGGCCTGGATTAGAGGGAGAATGTAGATGTTAAACAGGTGGGGTGACAATGATGAGCCCTGAGGGACTCCACAGGTAATGGACCGTTTAGGGCCGACCAGAGTGCCAAGGCGGACCGACTGGGAACGATTCTCCAAAAAGGACTTCAGCCAACAGGCAGCTAGGCCCCTGATGCCAGACTGGTTGACACGGTCGATCAATATGTCATGGTCGACCGTGTCAAAAGCGGCCGACAGATCTAGGAGCACCAGGGCCTGAGGAGAGTGTCTGTCAGCGCAGTCACGGAGAGAGTCTAGGACCGCAACAACCACTGCCTCTGTTGAGTGGGCAGGGCGAAAGCCTGCCTGGTGGGAATCTAGACAGTTTGAGCTCTCCAAAAAGTTGGACAGGTGTTTCGCAACATGGGCTTCCAAAACTTTAGCCAAAAATGGGAGCAAAGAGATTGGCCACTAGTTTGCCATGCAGGAGGGGTCCGCCCCAGGTTTCTTCAGGAGTGAGATGACTGTTGCCTCCTTGAATGCAAGGGGTACTAAGCCGGATGTAAGAGAAGCGTTCAATAGGGTATATGCCGGCGTCGGGACGGAGGACAGACACTCTTTGAGGATGTAAGGGGGGCATTTGTCAGAGGGTGCCCCAGACTTGACTCTTGCCAGTAACTCTAAGAATTGCTCAGAGGTCATACTAGAACCAGTAGGTCACAATTCATATCACATTCTAGTAGAATTTGTAACAAAATTAGCTGCAGCACGTGTGGTTTAATGTACACCTTAAAAAGCATGTCCGTATTACATTTTCTTTACCAGAGCAAATCACAAATCTAGTTACTAATCCTATAAACACACCACCTAATTTTATTACCCTACATCTTCACAACATCCAATCAAATATGTGTTTTTTAAAACCAGGAGAACACCTCAATTTTAACTGTCTTTTCACTTGGAAAACTACCTCATTCAGGGGCATATGTATGTAGGACTAGATTTGAGAATCGGAATTAGCGATTTTTACCGAATCGCTGATTCCGAATCGCAAATCGCGATGTATCAAAAAAATCGCAAATAATTAGCGATTCGGTAAAAATCGCTAATTAACTGCGAGAACGTGAAAAGCGATTCCTTAAACCGGAATAGATCGCAAAATAGCGATTCCTTAACGGGAAAAATCGCAATTTTGCGATTTTCGCTAAACAGCCAATCGGAACACTGGTGCAGTCTGATGACATCACCACCAGGAAGTAACAGACTACCCATGCTGCAACAGTGTTTGTAGAGGGAGACTCACAGAGAGGGAGTGAGTGAGACTGAAGACTGCTCCAGGCACACCATGGCTGATTGTGGCAGCAAGGAAATGGATGGAACACAGCAGCAGGAAGGAGAAAATGCCAGAAAGAGGAAAATGAAGTTTTCTGAGGCAGAAATTGAGACTCTCATTCAGGAAATGGTGCACAACCATGACATGCTATTTGGCAAAAGTTCCCTGAAAGTTCCAGAGGCCAGGAAAAGGAGGATTTGGGCAGAAATACAGGCAAAAGTAAATGCCCTGGGAGTTACTCACAGGAGTGTAGAGGTGCTACGCAAGCGCTGGTATGATCTGCGCCAGCGCTCCAAGGAAAAGCTAGCTGCCAGGATGGAGCAGTCACAGATCACCGGTGGGGGAACATCACTGTGCCTGAATCTACACCACTGGAGGAACTTGTGGAGGGTACACTTGCACCAGAGAGCGTGACGGGCGTGGCTGACCTAGACAGCTCGGACCAACCAGCATCCACTGCAGGTAAGAAACATGCCATCACAACCCCACCCCCCGTCCCCCCCACCCCCACCCCCTGCATCAACCTAGAGGGTAGGGGAAGCACATTCAAAGCCAAAGCAGTCCCAAAGGCAGTCAGAGCAATGCATTATGGGAGATGTAGTGAAATGTAAATCTGAGTTGTGTTACACAGCCCCGCTAAGCCAAATTTGCCAGTGCAGGTCAGGAAAGGGAACTCAATCAGTAATGTAGACCCAAACGTCTTAGAAATTTATTTACAAATACCAAATGAAACTAATAATGTGTGCTGTTCTGTCCACAGCACCAGCAATTACCCAGCCCACACGCAGTGGAACATTGAGGGACCATCCACACTCCGGAGATGCAGGGCAGGAGCCAGATACAGATGGGGAGGACAGCCCTGTCAATCCTCCCAAGAGACGTAGGTGGCATGTAGTGAGGCCACTGCCACCAATGGAGGACGAGGCAGAGGACATTAATGCTAATCTGCAGTCCCAAGGAGCACAGCCACAGCATGAGTCCAGGCCTCAGGACAGGCAACGTCCACAGGGCATAGGAAGACACACACAACGCAGAGCCAGCAGCTTGGCTGAACAGGAAGATGATACTGTCTTTGCAGGCTTGGAAATAAATATGCTCCAGGTGCAGCGCCTGCAAGCTAAAAACATAAAGTCATTACAACGTGAAATGAGGGCAGGGCTCAGGGCATACAAGGAGAGGTGAGGTACGCCATGCGCGAGCTATGTGGGGAGCTGCGAGCAGAACGTGCTGCACGGCGCAGGGAGCAGGACCCCTTGGACCATTATACACGGGCCATCAATAGATTGCCCTCTGCCATCAACGTGTCTTCCAGGCGCAGCATAGTCATGCAGCGTGAGTTTTCACATGGCATTCAAGACATCGCCACAGCAGTCGTGCAGGCAACATCCGCTGTGGATGAGCTGAGGGCACTCTGTACAGCTGGCCCAGGAGTACTCACTCCCAGTGAGGAGGACGCACAGTCTGTGCGGAGCAACAATACCCCACCACCCAGCCAGGAGAGGCGCCGTAGTGGCCGGAGCGGTCGCCCTACTACGCACAATTAGGAAGACTTTGACATCACACAAGTTATATTTTTGCACTGTGACTCGAACATGTGCTCTACATTTTGAGTGTGACTAGTTGCCACAGAGGATATGCGGCATAGTTTATTATGTGAAATAAAAGCATTTTCAACATTTGAAGTTGTTGTCGTGTCATTATTCCTTACCTAGAAGTAGTTGCGCATGATCTCATCACGCCTCTGTCGGCCAGCTGCAGCACCAGCTACACCAGCTGCCATGCATCCTAGTCCAGACCCCTCCACGTCAGAGGAATCTGATTCTGTCAACACCACTGCCGTGCCTTTCCTTGTGGCCATGTTGTGCAGCATGGCACATGTTACAACAATTTTGCAGCAAGTTTCGGTCTGTATTGTAGCGCTCCTCTGCTTTTATGGATGCAGCGAAATCTGCTCTTCAGTATGCCAAATGTTCTTTCAATGGTGCCTCTTGTGCTAATGTGTGCCCGATTGAATCTCCGCTCACCAGCAGTTGTAGGATTGAGGTAGGGTGTCAAGATGAAGTCCCGGACTGCATAGGCACTGTCACCTGTGGTTGGAAAAGTAAATGGTTAGTGGCTGAAATGGACATGTAAGTCAGTGTAATGTGCCCTATGTGGACAAGCATATACCTAGTAAGTATCCCTCGCCAAATTCTCCTCTGGAGAGTCTACGGTATAGCCCACTGTGTCTAAACATAAATGTGTCATGTGTGCTGCCAGGATACTTCGCTACTATATCAGTAATTATATTTTTAGCATCACACACCACCTGTATGTTTAGTGAATGGTAGCATTTCCTGTTCCTATATATATACTCATTGTGTGAGGGGGTGAAATGGCGATATGTGTCCCATCAATACATCCTATGACGTGGGGGAATTGGGCAATGTTGTAGAAGTCCAGCTTGGTCTGGGCTAGTTCCTGTAGGGTGCTGGGGAAGTGTATGTGGTGTTGCATTCTGTGTACCATGGCATCCAGGAATGCATGGAAAAAGCGCGACAGTGCACTTTGTGACACCCCTCCCACTGAGGCTATCACCCCCTGAAAACTACCTGAGGCCAGCAGGTGTAGTGAACACAGGACCTGAATGTGTGTGGGGATGGCTTGTGTCCTGCATGTGGGGTGTTCTAGATAGGGTCTGAGCTCTTCAATTAAATCCATTATACTGTCTTCCTCTAGTCTGTAATGAGTGTAGATGTCCTCCTCTGTGCGCTGGTAGATGGTGATGCGGTCACGGAATATCCTCTCCTGGCGCCTCTTCCTCTGCGCAGCAGCTCTCAGTCTTGCAATGACGTACAGCCCAGCCATTGTGTAAAAGAGTCTGTTGCATTTTGGGATTTCTTATATACTTTGCACCGGGTTACCACCTGCTCCCACTTGGTGGTAATTGCGATGTGCTATTTAGCGATTTTGTTCATTTCGCAATTTGCGAATATTTGATACATACCATTGCGATTCCTTATTAGCGATTGCTTAATTTGCGATGTTCGCTAACTGCATGGTCGCAGAATAAGGAATCGCAATGAAAATCGCTTTTTTTGCATCACGCAATTTAAGGAATCGCTATTATTGCGATTCCCTAAATTGAGATGCATTTTTCCTTCATACAGTGGGAAATGCTAGTTTTTGGTCGCAAACGTTATTTTTTTGCGATTCGCAGCGTTTGCGACCAAAAATTGGCTTCATACATTTGGCCCTCAGCTCCGGCCTTCTCTTGTCTGCTACTGCTGCTTCACTTCAAAGTGGTTAGAGTATGGATTGTGGACCACAGCTAATTTTTCTGGGCTGGAGAGACTGATAGAAAGAATGGCACTGACAGAGACTTGGGTTTGGCTAATGTGGACATTAAATGGATTTGCCAGAGAAGTTTAAGTGTCATCAATTGCTGCCTTTGGTTTAAAGCATTGCGGAGCCCAACCCACTAACCTCATGATTGTGCAGTGGTGGTAATGACCTAGGCACACTGACTGGGCTGCAGCTGGACATCGTAATGAAAGATTGAATGTAATATAAGGGACCCCCAGAGGCTAGTAACAGTTCCTAGGACAGGGCAACAATATTTCGAATATTAACAATTCTTAGGCAACTTTGATTCTGTAAGATGGCCAGTACAACAACACACAAGATAATGACAGAAGCTCAGTGTACTAAACACATAACAATAAGAATTAAAACATATTTTCCATTTATTATTGCATAAAAAAATGTAAAAACAGATATATAAAACAATCTTATTATGAAACATGTGAACAATCACAATACATAACAAACAATATGAGACATCAAATCATGAAAGAAACCATGAGAAAATCATATATTCAATCAATGATAAAATGTAATACAAAAGTTAAAATGACTAAGTGGGTAGGATGGTGATCCCTATGCGTGTTTTGGCGAATCACACACCTTCTTCTGGAGAACCACTAAAAATTCTAATGAAGAAACATAATAACAAAACTAAACATAATATATGCAATACTGTAGTACACTGAGTCTGTTATACAATAAACTGTGCTGCATGATACAAAATAAGGTGCTGACTGGTGTTAAAGGAGGAAATCCAGAGTAACGAATAGAGAATAAATATAACCATAGTTCAGATAAGTGAAATGATAAAGACACCTACAGGTTGGATTGCTAGGAATAGTAAGAAACGATAGACAGACCAACCAAGATTGTGTGCATAGAAAAAGAAGCAAAACATGACAGAGAGACCAAGATTGTGCACATGAAGGTAGTGACAAAGTACGGGTTGTGAACTGTGCACCATGTGAATATCTGAGTGAAGCCAGTGATTTACAGACATGCTGGTGGAAATACATTGGCTTGATTCCTAGACAGCTATTGAGTCTTACCTAAAGTATGTCTAAAATGACAAAGCTGAGTTGCAAGAGGTAGACGTTTCTGAAAGGAAGCTCGTTGCTGTGCGAATGGAAAGAGAACAGATTAACATATAAAGTTGGGGAACCCAAATAACTAAGGTTGATAGCTGACCGACAAGGTTACAAGACCTATAGTTACCGAGTACGGTCCTCAAATAGTGCAGCCAATGGTGTATGGCAATGTCAGATAATGGACGGCTGGATCCAAACAACCGTTCTAGACAAATGTAAAATATAATGTAAGATGCCGACCAGGTATCCAATTCAGAGTTTAAATACCTGATGTAGCCTCAAATATAAGACTTCCTGGTAATATATGAAGTACCCGACAGCCAACGATAAAACTTGAATGGTGGCAGAGTGGATCTGTTTAAATAGGAACCTTTTCTCGAACCTTTTCCTTGAACAATGAAATACCATGGGAAAATGCCATAAAATACAATACAAAATAATTTCCCTCTATAGATAGCATTCTCTGCTCAGTAGTTGCCTCAGTAATGGGGTGGGGACACGCCTGTGCCCATGTGGTCTTTACCACACAGTGTATAATAGTACAGGGACTGCTTAAATAAGTATGCAGTATTCTTCACTTTTGTCTTGGGGACAGTGACGTGTCCCTCTGTTACTTATTCATCCAGGTTCATTGTAAGTTATTTTGAATGGCCATTACGTGGTTGTAGCAATGTTTAATTCGTCACCACTCCACGTATTTTTGGCCACACATGTCGCTCTCTTGCACTCTCCAAGGCTATTGTTTAACTTCCGGTATACATTCTAGTGGTTCTGTGTTACGCCGTGAGCTTCATCATGTCACGTGCCACGACATCACCAATATGAGACTCCCACCTGCACTGCCGGATGGTGCCGCCCTTCTACGCTTCTTAGAGCGTCCACCTTTCCGGTCAGCCACCAATGTTGCCTGACACACTGAGACGCGACTTTCAGACGCAAGGCTTCCCGTAAGTATGGCTCACCGCTTCAGCTTCTTGTTTAGGCACCCTCTTGACCGCTCATTACCAGCTAGTCAAAGGAGGGTCTTTCTGTGCCTCCCAGCCCTCCTTGCTTTACTTGTGTGATCTATATGTAACGGGAGGCAGGCTTCTCGTTTCAGCATATCCTGAGTCAGCGCCTGTGACAATCTAATTTTAACCAGTTATCGGAATATCCCATGCTGTCTTGAGATCGCCATTTGATTTATCTATTGAAGGTTATTATGTACGGGGTTGTGCCGAGCTGTTTCGGCAGAAAATACTTATAAGTTCCCTGGCCACATTTTTTCATCTATTACACGTTGTTTTGTAGGCCATATCCCAAGTCTATGTTCGATCTGTACGCTCGAGGAAAGGTTCCTATTGAAACAGATCCACTCTGCCGCCATTCAAGTTTTATTGTTGGCTGTCGGGGACTTCGTATAGTACCAGGTAGTCTTATATTTGAGGCTATATCAGGTATTTAAACTCCGGATTGGATACCTGTTCGGCATCTTACATTATATTTTACATATGTCTAGAACGGTTGTTTGGATCCAGCCGTCCATTATCTGACGTTGTCATTCACCATTGGCCACGTTATTTGAGGACCGTACTCAGTAACTATAGATCTTATAACCTTGTCGGTCAGCTATCAACCTTAGTTACTTAGGTTACCCCAACTTTATATGTTAATCTGTTCTCATTCCTTTCGCACAGCAACGAGCTTCCTTTCAGAAATGTCTCCCTCTTGCAACTCAGACTCAATAGCTGTCTAGGAATCAAGCCAATGTATTTCTTCCAGCATGTCTGTAAATCACTGGGTTCATTCAGGAATTCACATGGTGCACAGGTCACAACCCGTACTTTGTCACTACCTTGGTCTCTCTATCATGTTTTCTTCTATTTCTATGCGCACAATCTTGGTTGGTCTGTCTATCGTTTCTTACTATTCCTAGCAATCCAACCTGTAGGTGTCTTTATCATTTCACTTATCTGAACTATGGTTATGTTTATTCTCTATTTGTTACTCCAGATTTCCTCCTTTAACACCAGTCAGCACCTTATTTTGTATCATGCACCACAGTTTATTGTATAACAGACTCGGTGTACTACAGTATTGCATATATTATGTTTAGTTTTGTTATTATGTTTTTTCATTAGAATTTCCAAGTGGTTCTCCAGAAGAAGGCGTGTGATACACCGAAACGCGCGTAGAGATCACCATCCTCTTAGTCCTTTTAACTTTTGTATTACATTTTATCATTGATTGAATATATGATTTTCTCATGGTTTCTTTCATGATTTGATGTCTTATTATGTTTGTTATGTATTGTGATTGTTCACATGTTTGATCATAAGATTGTTTTATATATCTGTTTTTACATTTGTTTATGCAATAATAAATGGAAAATATTTGTAATTTCTTTTTGTTATGTGTTTAGTACACTGAGCTTCTGTCATTATCTTGTATTTTGTTGTACTGGCCATCTTACAGAATCAAAGTTGCCTAGGAATTGTTAATATTTGAAACATCCTAATGAAAGATACCAGAAGGATTCAGAATTATTTACTCTTTTCCCTCACACTGTCTTGGTATACTCCAACATATGGCAAAGGCAGACATGGAAGTGGTTTAATCAATTCTGTCCACAGATTGCCATATTTCTACATTCCTCAGATAACATGTGCTCTATCTGGAACAACAACCTGCGTTTCAACATGCATGTAATTTATAGAAGTGACAAAGTTCACTTTACAGACAAAGGCAACAGGGTGTGTCTAAGCAACCTGAAAGTCTGTATCTGGTCTTATGAGTAGCTGTCATTACCCACAATGGCTCTAGTCAGAGCCTCCCTAGTGCGCAAAATATTGTATTGTTAATTTTTGTTAGAAATATTTTTATTCCCCAGTTTTTTAATATGTGCAATGACGTTGCAATGATCATGAATAAGTTGTGAAAATGCAAAACAAAAGCAGTCATTCAATATCCAACAGCACATTCAAAATTTGTAACCTAAAAACTGAGTCTAACCATCACAATAAATACATTACTATCTAAACAACTCTAAAAAAATGTATGGCTCACTCAATGTGTCTGGCACAGCATGTATGACTCTTTGACTGGCAACTGTGATTGGGTGTGTCAGTGGGTCTCTGAGAGGGTCTATTAGTGACTGAGTGGCTTTGTGAGTGTGTGCGTAAGTATTCAAGTCTATCTGTCACTGACTGTATCAGCATGTGGGTAGATCTGTGAGTGCATGCATGAGTGTCTGAGTGGGGTGTGTCAGTGACTGCATGACAATATCAATTAACCTGTGACTGAGTGCATAAGTGTTTGTATGTGTCTGAGTGACTCAATACCAATATGAGTGGGTCTTAGAGCACAGCGGGTTCATCTGTGTCTGCATGCATCTGTGAGTGGGTGTCTTAGTCTCTGAATGGATCTGTGAGTGGGTGCATCAGAGTCTGAGTGTGTCTTTGACTGGGTGTCTGAGTCTCACAGTGGGTCCGTGAGTGGGAGCATCAGTGTCTGCACGCATCTATGAGTGAGCGTCTCAGTCTCTGAATGGGTCTGTCAGTGGATGTATCAGTCTCTGAGTGGGTCTGCAAGTGGGTGCATCAGTGTCTGAGTGGGTCTGTCAGTGGGTGTCTCAGAGTCTGAGTGGATCCGTGACTAGGTGCATTAGTGTCTGAGTGGGCATGTGACTGGGTGCACAGGTCTGTGAGTGCGTCTGTGAGTAGGTGCATCTGTGTCTTAGTAGGTGTTTGGCCAGGTGCATGACACTCTGACTAGGTCTCTGAGGCGGGGTCTGAGGCTCTGAGAGGGTCTGTCAGGGGGTGCATCACTGTCTATGTGCATCTGTGAGTGGATGTCGGACTCTCTGAATTGCTCTGTCAGTGGGTTCATCAGTGTCTTAGTGGGTCTGTGAGTGGGTGTGTTAATGGCAGAGAAGGGGTGTCAGTGGGGGTTTGATTCTCTGAATGGGTCAGTCACTGGGTGTGTGAGTGTCTGTGAGTGGGTGTGTGAGCATCTAAGTAAAACTCAGCCTCCCCTTGACAGATTATCCCAGAACCTTTCATCCACAACAAGACCTTACGTGACACTTTTTTGGGAACATTTGTAAAGATCTGTCAATGGCACCAGAGTTATAGGCGAGTCAAAAAAATGATTCTCCGATGGAAACATGGTCCTCACTATAACTACCTACTGGTAGCTACCTTTATAACGACCGCCAGTAGGTAATAAATATAATTTGTTTAGATAAAATTGTATTTCTTTTTAGTGGAATAACATAACAGCGAAATATCTTCATTAGTAAATTCATTTAGCTCTTTATCCCCACATATTCATATATCATATATAAAGATACTTTGGTATCACCTTTTCCAACATATGGATGGGGCATGTTTTAACTAGGCCTGGGTGGTAAATTCCGTTCCACGTGCGGAATTTGGGTAATTTGGGTAATTTCGCGTTCCGCGGAGAACGCAAAATTGTCCAAAGTTCTGCATTCCGCAAGTTCGCGAATTTTTTTGCATGTTCGCGTTCTCAAATGCGTGTTTGCAAGATATTTCCCCGCGAGCACGCAAACAGCAATTGCAAACAGTAAAAAAGCATCACGAACAAGCAATCCACGTGTTCGTGGAATTTCTGCATGTTCGCTGAGATTTTTTCCCATTTCGCAGAGATTTGCTTAATACGATTAGGCAAATTCCGCCCACCCCTAGTTTTAACATTATTCCAATGTATCATTCCACCACGTACATTGTTTATCCAGAGCTCATATCACAGATCTATGTATTTTTTTAGGTTTTGTCTGCCCTGCTCCATCTGTTCGGCATCCAGTGCCCATCCCCACCAGGTAGTCTCAATTTTTTGGGGACATCTCCATCCTGCGTATATACCCCGTTTTCATCCCGTTTTCATACTTAGCCTTTTCATCACCATGCCCAACACCTAGCACTGTATTCTAGAAAGTATCACAATGCTCCATTTTTGGGCAAACTCTTTACACTGTAACAAAACCTAACTTTATCAGTATTCTTTTATAACTTGCTGCATTTGAGCTTTTTTTAATATCCCCAAAAGTGCAAGGGATGGGTCAGTCTCAATGTTAGTGTTGGAGGAGTCATCTAATCTCTTCACCACTGTTCTCCAATAATCCTGGAGTTTGGGGCATTCCCATATTGTGTGTATGAATGTTCCTTCCTGACCACATTTTCGCAGACATTGATCAGTTCCTGTTCTGCCCATTTACTATTGCAGTGTCCTGCTATAATGAATCCTATGCAGAATTTTGAGCTAAATAAGGCAGAAGGTGGCTTTTATTGCCACATTTTTGGGAATCTAATCTTGTCTTCCGAATCATGGTCATCTAGGTCTCAGATGTCACTTTGCCAGTGTTCCCTTAGCCCATATAGTTCTTGCTGTATATTTGCCATCAACATAGTATATGTTATCATTCTTCTATCCATTAACCTGCTCTCTAATGTGGAGTCAGATATCCGTGATTGTAATGCATGATGCCGCTGTAAGTTTTTTAATAATGTGATGCAGTCATCTCGTATTCCATCTGTCGGTGCTCAAAAGGTACCATCTCCTTCGGATATGATGCATTTTCTCATGATTATAATCCTTTGTCATCTCATTTTCTAAACACCTTTAGTCTTGCCACTTCCTTGAGTTATGTTCCCATCCTTAGATGATTCCTAAGTGGTTAGTCATTAATCCCTTCAATTTTTTTCGGTTTAATCTGTGCTATGCATGTATTACTGTGTTAGTAGCTGGTGAGAGCATGCCATCAATCCTCCCTCAATGCACATGCATACATCCCTTCTTGCCCGACCTTAGTAAATCTAGGCTATACTCCAGCTCGTCAACTAGTGCATAGGCTAATTTGTTCACAGAACTAACTTGGGCTGCTTCATAGTATTTCTGAATGTTGGGAAGTACTATTCCAAACTTGTAAATCGATCACTGTAATGTGGTTAATGCAATTCTCGATGTGCCACCTGCCCAGAGTAGTATCCTTCTCATTTGATTACTTTTTGGTATACTGTATGGCCTATTTTGCAATATAGAGGTGAACCCGGGTAAATCAATCTCTTAAAATACTGCCACCCTTCCTACAATAGATATCGACAAGGCACTCAAATGTATTATGCCTATCTGCAGTTTACTGATCAGTGAGGCTAAATAGTCGCTGTAATGCACCTTGTCATTTCTAGAAATACATAAGCCCAAATATTTAAAGTGTTGTATTTCCACCTTGAATGGCAGTGGTAGTTTTACCACCATTATCAATCAACCCATCAATTATATCAGAGATTTCTCCCAGTTATTTCTGAATTCTGCATACATTCCAAGTATACTGAAGACATGTTTTTTGACCTAACAAGGGGAGTTGAGAGGGGGTGTGGGAGGGGACCAGGGGTGGCCAAGTATAGTAAAATATAATTGTCATATAGGGATATTCTTTCTTCCCATCTATTCTCCCATGCTCAGCCCCATACTTATGTATCTATGCAGATTCATTCTGCACATGTCTATCGGAGGTCATAGAACATTGTTAATGGGGATAGCGCAGTCTTGTGCCCATCCCAGTTAGAAACTCTGCGGACAATACATCATTTTCTCTTACTAGCTCCCTTTCCCTTGGGGTTCCTAGGAGAGAATCTCAATCCACATTAGAAATCTGAGTACCAGTCCCATTCATTCTAAAATGGCAAACAGGAATGACTACTCCACCCAGTCAAAGGCTTTGTTTGAGTCCAGTGATGCTACTCCTGTTGCTACCTCCGCTCCCACCACCATGACTAAGTTATTATTGAGTAGCCTGGGGTTTCATTTAGGAGACCGCTAAGGCATAAATCCCTCCTGATCCGGGTAGACCAGATCAGCAATCACAACGGTAATCTATTCCCAAAATACTTGACCAATAGCTTGGTATCAGTGTTTAGCAATGATATCGGCCAATAAGACTCAAATCGATGTCTAGGTGTTCTTTCATTATATATCAGCTCTATTGGTCCATTTCCTAGGTCTTTTGACATCTTTCCAGTATGGCCTGCAGGTATCTGTGCCTCCTGCAGTGGTTTGGTTACTCTGCCTACCATTATTCTAAAATCATCCGCTGGGAGCCTGTTCAGATCTGGTGTTTCTCCTATTCGAAGCTGTATAAGTGCCGCTCATGTTATATATTCTATTGGTTGCTTGAGAAAATTGATAATAAATTAATTAAAAAAATAATAGGAAGAGAAGTTGGGGTCTGCTCTTCTATTTTGCCCACCAGGAATGGAAGACAAACATTTCGGGAAATAAGAAGTTCTAATACAACCAATTGCAGTCTCTAGTTCAACAGCCTCCACTTAGGGTTGCATCTAGGCTGCTTTTTTACTGGTCTGGCCTGTGTGTTTATATTAAATCCAGGCCAGTAAAAATATTGTGGAAAGTAGAGAAATCCAGTATTTTTCCCTACTGCGTCTGCGACATAAACCTGAAACAGCGAACACATAGAGAAAAGTATGGGACCTAGTAAATCATTTCAAAATGATGATTAGAGCAAACAGATGGATAGTTACCATGTTAGAGAAAAATCCTGACAATTTTTTACAAATTCTTTTTCACCCCCCTAAGCTCTTGGGTGTTCCAGAACAGCAAACTGTAAACAAACATCAGTATTTTATTCTAAGAAAGATGGAACTCCTACCTCCACTTAATATGCCAACAAGCAGATTGATAAGATAAACACAGGTTGCTTTTGTCTCTCCATGAACTCATGGATCTATGTTTTCCCCTAGGGCAGAGGAAGGTGAAAACTCTTTCAGTTGCATCTTCATTAAGTTACATACTGCATTGCATTTTTACAGGTTCCTTTTGGGCCAAAAAGTAAATTCACCCTGTAATGCTGGATATTAGAGGGCACTGTAGTGACCCAACTCCTTCAAAGTGGCTTACATGTCTGACCTTTATTCTAGGACTGAGATGAGTCACAGGTGAGCGTATCCTCACTCACCACTCATATCTAGGGGACACTCACTAGTACACAGTCCACCTCAATCAAAATATGAACATCAGAAAGAGGGTCCTATTATTGGTAGTGCCTGCTCTGACTACCCTCAGCAATGTAGTGAAATGTAATAACAGCCACAACACAAAGTTCTGAGGTCTGGCTTGGCACCAAGAAAAAGGCAAATCAGGTTAGAGAGCTGGTCTTTGGACCTACCCTGTTGTTGAACTTCTGGCATTTGATCCGGCAGCAGTTGTGTTAGTCCGCCTATAAATGTTTTCCATTGTTCATAGCAGAGAGGGACATGGTTAAGGCAGATCATGTGCTGAACACAGTAGATAGTGGCACTGCAATGTGTGACCCCGTGATGCATACTGTCACAAGTGGATTTATACTGGGCATACTTTGTCAATTACCATAGCAAGGGGGCTTATACTGTGAAAAATATAATATGAAGGTGTTTTACATCTTGAACCCTTTGAGGAAAAACGCAGAAAGTGGTTTTAAATTGTGTATTACCTCTCTGGATCTTTAGTTCAGGAGGTGCCTAGGAGATCCACATTTGTAATTCTATGTTCAGTAATGTGCAAGGAGAGTATGAATGTGTGATTTTCTTTTTAAAATGTAAAAACACTTACCGGACATTGATGTATTAAATGCTACTATGTGTTTTGTGGAGTTCAGAGTTTCTAACTCACATTTCCTCCCTGAGTAAGCCTTAGATTGGTCGGCCTCACTCCCATGAGTGTAAAGAGCTAAAGAGTGGAGTATAATTGGTACTCCGTTTGCATCCAAAGTGGGTCACAGCTAGAGCCCAATAACCCCTGGTTGCCATGGCTGTTCCCAACCCAGTTCTCACCTTTCTGTGAGGACTGCTGTGGAGATCTATTGTTATTGCCCACTGCCCAAGAAGAAATCAGCCTTGCTACGTTATCTTACATTGAATCACCACACGACACAGCACAGGTGAATGTTGAAAGGTTTATTCTGGCTTGCGCCAGAAGTGCTAACTTAGACGGTCAGTGACGCCGATCCTCCCCAGTAATCCACTCACCATACGTCCTGTGAGCTCATATGTTCTATGAGCTCACTGCATTCTACAATTTACAAATGTAATGAGGCATTTACAGAGCACATCCTTGTGAGACATTTCCATCTTACACTTGACAGTTATAGCAGTAAAGCATAACATAAAACACCTCTCCAGTGTCAGTGTCCCTTGCAATGAAACTGCAGGCTCACACCACTATACTGCCTGTTATAGCTAATAACATCCAGAGTGCTCCATGCTATCAAGGTATGGTGCAGCAGGGCATTCTGGGTATTCTCTACAGCTACTATTGTTGCTGTGTCCGAAAATAATGAAGTAGGGCCATTTGGGCATTTGTGTTGCAGACATAACGAAGCAGAGGCATGTGGAGTGGGCTGGTGGGCGTTCAGATTACAGTAAGCAAAACAACAACCTGGTTGTTTTGGTGTGTTCCCTGCCTCTCCAACAATGATCATGTTGTGTATTGTTTTGACGGCTTCCAGGCTTCACTTACAGCCTCCTCCCCTTCTTTCTAGTGAAGGATGACAGAGGTGGATGGTCTCTGCTACACTATGTTGGCCTGTCTAGTGGGCATGTATGGTGTTTCTCTGTGCATAATCCAGGGCTGTTTATTGAAGGCTGGAGGCAGAGACTCAGGCAGAGGATGAGTGTCTACAAGCACTATGTTGGATGGAAGAGTAAGAGGGGAGAGGGCTGACTCTCTTTTCACTGAATGCTTGATGACAACTGTTAGTGCAATGACTTGGGGGGGCTGTGATCAGAAGACGTTGTTATTGTATCGAGGTGACTCGCGGATTATCCCTGGGCAAAGGTTCTCGAAATTAAATAAATGGGCATGTTGGATTAATAATGCTACCCCATATTTGGGAGCCTATAATAATAAAAGCAATCGAAAAGGAGCAAACCACTCAGGATTTAATGCTGCAGCGCTGGCTTATCAGTAGTGTTTGAAGACATGTTCTGTACTTTCAACAGGCAGCCATGACCTCAATAAAAATGCAACATGAATTCTAAAAGACAGTATGGTGAAAGGCAAAACACTTTAAACACCAATAGCTATCCCACACCTCTTACAGGACTCTCGCACACATCTTGGAGCAGGAATCAGACAGTATTAGGAGGATTCTTATACTTGTCAGATACTAGCGATCGCTCATTACCAAATAGCATTGGCTCACCAATGACAGCAGCAGTTATTCACTATTTGAAGCACTATCACATCCCTCAAGACAAGAAGTTATACACTACCAGGAGAACTCTAACATGCCTCAGTAGCAAGCAGCCACACACTAACGGACATTCTTTTATCTCCCACTAACTACCAGAAAATCAAAAGGGGCTATCTGTTCTTGATAACTACTTTCTTGTGGCCATGTCAGATGTTGAAACTTCATTGATTCTTGTTACATGGGGATGTCTTTGTGACATAGCAGCATCTTTGGTGTTATCATTGGGTTGCATGGCAACAAGAATATCTCTAGACAAGAGTATGATAACATCTCCCTCTCACAAGAGGAGCTGTGCCAGGAATTAAGACCATAAACTGTTCAACAGCATTAAATCTTCTGTTCCTTTTCTCTGTGCCATGTCTTTTTTTTATATTTTATTCATCAGTTTACATAATGCATACATATTACAACAAATCAATGCAAAAGAAAGCTCCACGTCTGTACATTGTGCAGGGTGACAAGTTACATAATAGCAAGTCCATGTCTATTTCAATAGATAACGAATGTTCAACAAGCAATCATGAAAACATTAGCTTGACAGTACTGTGCTGCCTGGTAAGTACAAGAGAAAAGAAGAGAATTCTCGGAGTGGTGACATAAAAAGCGGGTACCGAGAACCAGCACCGGCGGCCACCGCGGACCAGGGGCCGGCAGGGAGTGCGGGAGAGGCAGCCCGGGTAGGGATTAGCTGTCAGCACGGTGATGGACAGGGTAGGAAAGGGCTGTCAGGTGCAGTCATCAGCAGCGGCCGCCACGGGCCCAGGGCCGGCAGGGAGCGCAGGGGAGGCAGCAATGCTAGAGGGGCCGTGGGAGAGGAGATAGGCAACCAGGGGCCCCAAATATCAACAGGGGTCGATCTGGCCGGCATCAGGTCCCAAAATTCAGACAGAAGCGTTTGACAATGGGAGGCGTCCTCCAGCCAGGCAGTGATCTCAGGAGCGGGACAAAAGCCCCAGCACATAGCTATTCGCCGCCTTGCCACCACAAGGAGCATGGCGTTCAGCCGGCGAGAAGCATCGGGACAGGATTTCACAAAACCAACAAGTGAAACGGAAGGATCCGGACGCCCCACCGTACCGGTAATGGCAGAAGTAATGGAACAGACCTCTATCCAGAACCCCTGCACCTTAGGACAGAGCCAAGACAAGTGCGCAAAGTCTGCGGCCGGCGCCGAACACCGCCTGCAAGAGTCCACTGGGCATAGCCCCAAGCGGTGAAGAAGTACTGGCGTGCGATAAAACCTGTGTAAAATTTAAAGTGGATCAAGCGAAGCCGATAATTCGGGGACAGTTTAGTGGTCTGGTTACAGCAGTAAAGCCAATCGGCGTTCGAAATCCCCACTCCGAGGTCCGCGCTCCAAGCGTCGCGCGCACGAGACGAGGAAACCGTAGAGTCCTGCAAAGTAAGGGCATACAATCTGGTAACGAGTTTCCGTGGGGAAGCCGAAGTGTACGCGTAATCTAATGCCGGGAAAGTAGGCGGGGGTGCATGAAAGTGGCGCGCAGCTGATAAAAAAGGAGTGTGTCCATCAGGGACGGGGACTCTGGAAGGGAATAGAAGGAGTCGTCCGGTTATAGGTCCGCACCGGTCTTAAGGCCTCGATACACCACATGGCAAGACATAGCAGAGGACTGCAGGGGCGGAATATCCGGGTGATCAACAATCGATGCGGCGTTGGTGGACAGCAGAGGAAGACCAGCTAGGCGGCTCAGCTGCGACCATGCCCAGCGTAGTGTCTCTACAGTATTCACTTCCACCCGGGGTCGAACAGCGGGTGCGAATAGGGCCGGGGACAAGGGCCAGAGGGAGGCCACATCTGATTCCACTGCGACATGGGGTTGGTAAGGGGTGGGATGTAACCTGAAATGTAGGAAGCTGGCTTGAGCGCAGAGGGCATATTGTCTGAAATCTGGGGTACCCAGACCACCCATCGACATAGGAAGTGTCAAAATTCATACGCAATTCGAGGTTGCCGCCCGGCCCACACCAGAGACAACGCCAACGAGCGGAGTCAACAGAAGAAATAAGCTGTCAGGGGGATAGGTATATTGGAAAATAAATAGAGAAATTTGGGAAGGACTACCATCTTGGCTATAGCAACCCGGCCCGCCAGGGATAGCGGTAGCCGGCTCCATTGAGGGATCTTGGACTCAAACCAATCCACAGCACGGCCAAAGTTAGAGCGCCAGAGCTCGTCTTGGTCCCTGCTCAACCAAATCCCCAGATAACGCGTGGGGCTGGAAGCCCACTCAAAAGGATAATCAGGCTCGAACGGCCGAGTGGCGTCAGTTAGGGGAAAAAGCACAGATTTATTCCAGTTGATCTGGGCGCCAGAGAGTCCGCTGAATCGTATGATCTCACACACTAGGGTGCTAAGGTTGTCCTGGGGGTGGCAAACATAAAGAGTGACGTCGTCCGCGTACATGGATACCAGGAGAGAGCGAGATGAAAAACTGATACCCCTGTGGGTGTGGTGCTGCCGCAGCCGAGCAGCTAGGGGTTCCATTGCAATCGCGAAAAGCATGGGCGTCAAAGGACACCCTTGCCTATTTCCGCAGGATATGGCGATGGGATCAGACACCAGTCCGTTTATACGGAGCCGGGCCGTGGGGTTAGTATGTAGAAGAAGATTTTCTGCAAGCAATGGGCACTGAAGCCCATGCGCGATAAAACATAGAATAAGAAAGGCCACTCCAGGGTATCAAACGCCTTTGTGGAGTCGAGCAATGCCACCACGGTTGGGAGCTCAGGGTTACTTTGGTGTAGAACGGAAAAAATGGTTCGGAGGTTGTGTGAGGTGGTCCTGCCGGGGATAAAGCCAGATTGATCCGGGAGGGCAATAGTGGGCATTAAAAGTAAAAGACGAGAGGCAATTAATTTGGCGAAGATCTTGTTTTCTATATTAATCAGGGAAAGGGGGCAATACAAATCACGCAGATCCACCGGCTTATCAGGCTTGAGACAGAGGGTCAGCGAGGCCTCGCGAAGGGATGGTGGGAATGTGCCCGTCTAGAAGGATTCGTTGTACATGGCGGCCAGATGCGGTACAAGAGGAGCGGCAAAAGTTTTATAAAAGGAAGCTGGCAGACCGTCAATGACCAGTGCCTTATCACTCTGGAGACTGTTTATTGCCGCCAGTATCTCCTCCTTCGAAAAAGGCTCATCAAGGAATTTCCGATGATAATCCGCTAACCATATCAAGGCAATTGGCTCAAAGTATTGGTCAAACTCCACCGAGGTGGGGGAGGGCCGGCGGAGTAAAGATCAGAATAGAATGCAGCGAACCGGTGCAAATCTCCCCAGTGGACGTGGTGCGATCCGGACCCCCGTCACAAAGGGTGTGATATAGGAAGCTGCCCGAGGAGGGCGCAGTAGGTTGGCAAGGGTGCGCCCCGGGCAGTCCCCCTCCCCGAATCAACGTGCCCGACTTTCTCTGCCCAAGAAGGAGAGTTTGCGGCCAGCTTCGTCAGAAAATTTGGTACATCAGGACCAGGATTCAATAGCAGAGCAGCATCAAGGTCACATACCTCTACCTCCAGCCTAGCTAGAGTATACCTAATAGACCGGAGAACGCCAGATTGTTTAGATAGGCACTCCCCCGTATGTATGCCTTTGAACTCTCCCAGAGGATGGAAGCTGAGTCCACTGATCCCACGTTGAGCTCGAAAAATTTAATGATGGAGGACTGAATTCCGTCGCAGAATACGGTGTCCCTGAGGGCACTGGGAGAAAGGCGCCAGGAGAAGGCCCGACGTTGAGAGAAGGGGGGTTAGATGATAAGTTGAACCGGCGCATGATCAGCTAGGGTTCGGGCCATGTGAGTGGCATTGACCGTCCAAGACAAAACATCAGGTGAAGTTATCCAAAGGTCAATTTTCGACCAGCAGCCGCGCGTACCGTCACACAAGTCCCCTCACAGTCCTCCGAGCGGAGATGACGCCAAACGTCGAAGAGCGAATTATCAGTCAGGATAGAGGACAGGGCACTAGTGGCACGCGGGTGGAACCGGTGGGCCCCCCGAGCGGTCCAGCGCAGCGGAATAAGCTATATTAAAATCCCCACCCCAGATCACAGCAGCAGGGCCACAGGAGGAGATCAGATGCCACACGTGATGAAAAAAATTGGGGTCATCAGAGTTCGGGCCATAGACCGCAGCGATTGTAACCGGCTGGGAATATAGGAGGCCGTGCAAAACCACGTATGTACCCTCCGGATCAATTAGGGCAGCGGAAGTCTGCCAGGGGAGACCTCGGCGCAGCAGTATTGAGACCCCCCTGGCGTAGGAGGAATAAATAGCTGAGTGGGCATCCCCCCAGTAACGCGCATGCAGCCTGGATTCCGAGTTGGGGAGCAGGTGAGTTTCCTGCAATAAGCAAATATCCACGCAGTGGCGCTGCAAGTGGGCATGGGTCAGGCGGGCCTTGCGGAAGTCATTAAGGCCACGGACATTCCAAGTACAGCACATTATATTAGCCATTAAGGGAAGAGACAGAGACAGTGGAGCGAAGGGAGGAACCGCCAGGCAGTCAATCGCGTCCCAATCCCGCAGGAGGGAAAGGGAAACCCCCAGGGCAAGGAGGACAGGTGGCGGCCCGATGGACGCTGAATCCAGATCGGGGAGGGCAGACGCTTGCGCCAGGTAGCAAGAGGATCGGCGGTACGAGAGGCGCACCGCCGTGATACAGCCGACAGGGGGAGGAGGGCATACAGAGGCAGCAGAAGACTAGCACCAGGGCTGAAGAAATGCACTCCGTCACTTAGGTGATAAGACAGGGCCCCAGATTAAGCATGAGCGAATTTTGCGGATCTCGCGTTCGCGAATTTTGCGGATTTGCGGATTCGCAATCCGCAAAATCCGCGAATTCCCGCGAATTTGCGGATTTTTTTTTTTTTTGTGTTCGCCCGTGTTTCTGCCAGTTCGCGAGGGTTTTGTACACTTTCGCAAATTGCGAACTTACCTGTCGGGTCGCAAGTTTCGCGAACTTGTTGTTTCTACGTGTCCAGCCTGTTTGGGACACTCTTCTTCATCACTGCCACTCTCTGTCACCACTGCCACTCTCTGACTACTCATGCCACCCTCTGGCCCACCCATGCCACCCTCTGTTTCATCACCACACCCTCTGGTTGTCCAGTGTACATTATTTTCGGCAAAGCAAAGCACACCTTCCCTGCCTCAAGTGACCTGAATTAATTTGGGGCTGATTCATGTGTCACAGAATATTTTTTTAGCTGGCACCTGCTTCCTTAGTGCGCCCTGATTAGTGATCTTTTGCACTTGCTAAGTGCTTTCATTGTTGCAAAATTAGTTACAACACCTGCCCTGCCCCAACTGACAATAATGAATTAGGGGCTGATTAATGGATTTTAACTTCCAGCCTGGCTCCTGCTTGTCTCCCTTAGCTGTAATTCAGGACCTTTGTGGCATATGTGTAACTATTCTGAGGTTCAGAGCAGGGTCACATACTAGTTTCAACTGGCAACTGAACTCTGGAGGGGCCCCTCAGGAAGCACTCCAGGAAATGGCTACTAATGATGAGCCTGAACTTTTGAACCTGGTAAGTAGTTACTTTCAGTTTTGCTAAAATCGTATTTCTGCAATTTTGCACTTATTCGCGGGGCGCGAACTCACGCGAACAGTGCGAGCAGTGCGAGCAAAATCCGCTGCTCGCGGATTTGCGGATTTTGCGGGAAATTCGCAAATCTCGCGGATTGCGGATTTCCCGAAAATCCGCAAAATCCGCGAGCGGAACGGATTTTCCGCCCACGCCTACCCCAGATAGGGCGCATTGCTTGGGATGGAATAAACATGGCTAAGCAGGGTCAAAGGAGCAGCAAGTGTCCCCCGGGCATAGAGATGCCGAAGATCAGACGTGGCACAATATAAGCATTGGAGCATACAAAGAAGAAAACCATCATTGAGATAACAGTACAACAAAACCAAAACTTCATGTGGAGAACGCCCCCCCCACCCCCACCCCACCAGAAAAACTAGGTCCATATCTAGTGGACCTGACCCAGAACACCCTACACCCCACCTCCCACCACCCACTCCAACCCCTCAATCAGGCTGTGAATTCCACCCACCCCACCCCGGGAACCCAAAACTTGGATCGGGATTCAAAAACAAAGATGTGGGAATCATCCAGGTAGGGCGTGGCAGGGCTCGGCGGACACCCCGGCGAGACAGCAGGGTGGCCAAGCTAAGAGCAAAAAGCAGCCTCTGAAAAATAACGTGTAAAGCAAACATTTCACAGGCCCAGCGGGCCTGAAGGGGAGCCTCAAAACAGCTGAGAAGAGAGAAGAAGAATACATGACCTTTCTCTGTGCCATGTCAGGTAAACAGTGCTTCTTTTTCATCTTGGCAAGCTGATTTATTATCTTGAAGAGGGCTCCTTTAGTCGAATACATAGGTTTGTAGATAGAAATCAAATATGATATTTGCAAAACACAAGTAGGAAGAAATATCCCGAACAATTAGTGAACAGGGCACTCTGCATCAAGGAAGTTAGTAAGTATAATTTGATGTATATCCTTGTCTTTGAGAACGTTTTTCTTATACAAGGAATATTGAGAATGCTATTTATTGCCACTGGCTCTTTGGGTCTAGTAAATATTTTTTCCAAGCACCTAATAGGTCCTGGAATCAATGTTTGCATTACATCAAGGGTCTGTTTGAATACCTCTTTCATTCCTTATAGTTTCCAAAACAATGATTTGAGGTTCTAATTTCCTTTGATGTCTTGTTGACTATAAAGGAGACATTGGTTTTCCACCCATAATTTATTTCCATTTTGGTGAAGGAATCCACTTCCAAACTATCCACGAAGAGACCATGCGTGCACTAGTGTCAAACGCTTAAAAAGGTATGTTGGAAGTCTTTTCGATCAAATCTCTAAGTATGCACTGACTATTCTGGGCCTTCTAAATCTAGGTTCTGAAAAACAGTGTCCCTGGACTATCTTCGAATTTACACATCCTCCAATTCCTAATCACAGCAATCATTGAGGAAAGGTCAAAGTATGTAGAAAGAAACTCACTCTTGTGGAACCAAAAGGGTACCCCAAAACTGAGACACCCCAAATTGACCTCGGTCTGTCTTCCCAAAATTTACTGGATCGAATAGTAGCGTTAACTTCAATTTCATGAGGCATTGTGCCCCCACATTAAGGCACCTTCCAAAACATCAAAATCATTCAAAATACAATTAGAAAACTAATTTTAGTTGAATAGAAATTAAGGGAGCCAAATCAAATAACTGAGATCTAGATCAATGAAAAGTTAAAGGGTTTATTACAAAAGTGAAAAATAAGCAATACAAATCAATGCCATAAAGATACTTAAATGTAGATTTATACTGAGTATATAAAGTTCAGAAAATATTATAAGTCATCATGGGCAGTAAAATCCGAAAGGAATCAGACCTCATCCCTAGTAGAGTTTCCAGCTCCACTGAAAATAATGTGGAGGAACAAAATGTACAATTGTAGTCAACCAGAAGATGTCGATGACCTCCTCTCCCAGATGAAGCAGAAATAGAGAAAAGGGGGCAAGGAGAATGATGACTAGGAGATTGCTATAATCAGGCGGGGGGGGGGAAGACAGGAAGGAAATTGGGAAAAGGGGTGAGAGGGGAAAGAAAGGGGGTAGGGGAAAAATGATAGGTGGGGGAAAAAAAGGAAAAAAAAGAAAATGAACAGATAAGGGGAGGGAAGGAAGTGAAAAAAAAGAAAAAAAGAAAAATATGTATATAATAATAATTAAAAGGGAAAAAAATGCAGGTGAAGATACATGAACACGTGGTGGTGGTTAGAGAGAAATATATATATAAATAATTGAATTATACCGACAGCAGAAAGGAGGAGCTTTAGAGTTTAGTCGCCCTCCTCTTTTTTTTTTTTTATTCTTTTTTCCTTTTGTAATAATGACCGGTAATTAAGATTATTTCAATTCGCTGTGTCGCCTCGGTGGGGGCTTCTAAAAGGCGGTACTAGCGCCTGGTATGAAGGGTGGGTTCCTCAGGGGAGGGTTAGGGTGGGCTCACGGTGGGGGGGGGGGTAAAATGGAAAAATTGTCTTCATATGTTGTAAGATTGTCCTTTTCTTTCACAACTCTAGATGTAGGGAAGCCCTGGGTTAGCTTAGGGTCATGAACACACTAGTTAGTTTAAAATTCCTCTCCTGGAATGTTAATGGCTTGGGCGGGGGGAAGAAACAATCGAGGGTCCGTGAATTTTTTTAAATTCAGAGGCCAATGTGTATTTGTTGCAGGAAACCCACCTAGAGGCCAACATGTGCGAACAAGTATTTGGTAAATTGGGCTGGGTACAGGATGTACTATGTTCTAGGCAGATGGGATGTACAAGGGGCGTTGCAATCATCATCAGGGCTAATAAGGGGATTAAATTCCAGAAATGGGATACCGATCAGTCTGGTAGATGGCTGGTAGCAGCCCTCTCTATAGGTGACGCTCCTTTTACCTGTGCAGTGTATTACGGCCTGAATGAGGATAACTCTAGTCCTCTGTTGAAGTTTCGGGCAAGTCTACCTCAGCATTCTGCTCCTGTGATATTTGGGGGAGACTTTAATCTGGTCTTCGATAAGCAATTGGATCGGACCTCAAAGGTCAAATACTGCGCTCCTACTAGCACAGCATTGATACTTAAGAATATCATGAAAGATTTTAACCTGCTCGATTTGTGGCAAGCCAAATATGGGGCTAAGAGAGAAATTTCTGTTTATGGCAAAAAATATAAGCAGTATTCTAGAATAGATTACTTTTTGGCTGATCAGACATTGCTTTCGGACATTGTATCGGTTTCCCACATTCTAGTGGGTATCTCAGATCACTTGGTGGTGGAATTGGTATTCAGTTTTAAGTTTAAGTCGATAGAGCGTAGGTAGACACTGGATAGAACACTCTTGCTAGATGAAGGCGTAAAGTTGGAGCTAAAAGAGAGAATATCTGACTTTTTCAATTTCAATATAGGCTCCTCCACCGAGCAAGTAGTTTGGGAGTCTTTTAAGGCCTACTTAAGGGGGTTATTAACCTCTCAAACAACACATAGGAGGAAAACTGTTAAAAAAAAGATGCTGAGGACCTCAAGGTCGTAAAGGAGAAAGAACTAGAGCTGCAGCGGGCTGCTCTGACAGATAGGGAGAGTATCCCAAAATTGGAGAAAGAGCTGTTGGAACTACAATCAGTGTTTAAAGCCAGGAGTGATAACTTTATTAAGGAAAGATGGGAGATCAGTAAATTAAAGAATTTTGAATATGGTGAAAAATGCGGTGCTCTCCTGGCTTAGAAATCAAGGACTGAGAGGGTTAGAAATAATATTAAGACCTTGATGCAGAGAGAATCCGGACTATTGATATCTGAGGATGATCCGATTAGGGAGGAGGCTAGGGGGTTTATGCAGGGGTTATACCAAGAGGACTCCAGCCTTGGAGCAGAGGAGACCAATGCCTGGTTAGCCCTGAGAGATTTGCCCTAATTATCGGAATTAGATAAGACCTTTCTGGCAAGTGAAATTACAGAACGCGAGGTACGACAGCAGTTCAAGAAAATGAGCCGAGGCAAAGCCGCAGGCCCGGATGGGCTGCCAGTAGAGCTATATTCCGATAATCTTGATATAGTTATTCCGGTGTTGAAGACACTCTTCAATAGGATTTTCTTATTAGGGGACAGTATCCCTCCTTCCTGGTCTGAAGCCACTATAACGCTGATAGCCACACAAAATAAGGACCCACAAAAAATTGAGTCTTTTAGACCAATTTCATTATTAAATTCCGACTTGAAGATTTTTTCCGGGATACTGGCCTCTAGATTAGCCAGAAATATTGAAACAATCATACACCCAGACCAGAGAGGGTTTATTCCTGGGAGGCAGCTCAATGAACTAACATTCCAGGTGATAGGGGCAATTGATTTTGCGGAGGAGAGAGGGTTGCCACTTATCATCATAGCAATCGACGCAGCTAAAGCGTTTGACCAGGTCAACTGGGCTTACCTTTGGGCTACCATGACTAGGTTTGGGTTCCCTTTGATTTTTATTGAAGGAGTTAAAACATTATATAAGAATCCCCGAGAAAAGTTTTAGTGAATGGAGGCCTATCAGAATGGTTCAACATTTCCAGAGGTACCAGGCAGGGATGTCCCCTGATCCCCGTTTGTTTGATGTTTATATTGAGCCCTTTGTTTGTTCACTTAGAGCTGATAATCATGTTGATGCAATTCCCCGGTTATTTGAACTGGCCGAGGAATGTGGAAAGGTATCCGGCTATAAAATCAATAAGGAGAAAACGGATATAATGGGTTGGAACAATCTAATTCCCATACAGGGTGCTAAACGAAAAATCAGGTATCCTGGAAATATATCTCACCCAAAAACTGAGAGATATCTCTAAAACCAGTTGGCAGATAGTAGCGAAGGAGGTGTATAAGCTATTGCTAAGATGGGGAAGTCTGCCCCTGAACATATATGGGAGAGTTAATCTGGTCAAAATGACTATTCCCCCCAAAATAACTTTTCTTTATAATTCTATCCCGCTTTCATTTGATTCCAAGGATATCGCTTGCCTCCAAGGGAAGATCGGTTCGTTCATATGGGCCGCAAAATCACCCAGGATTGCCTGGAAGAAACTGAGGAGAGGGTTGAGGGAGGGAGGTTTGGCTTTACCTGATTTGTTTTTATACTGTCACGCCTTTCATCTTAAGAATTTCAGGATATCGGCTAATAAATAGGACTCTTCTTCACAGGGCCGTCTTTTTCAGGCATTGTTACACGACCAACCTCAGGGTGTAGAACATTTCCTTTTTAAATTCGTGGACCAAAAGTTTTATAAAAAAGTCCGTCTTAAGATCCTACTGGATGCGCTTAAGAACTGGGGATATGTCCGGAGAATGTTGGGGATACCTTATTACAATCAACAGGCCCCAATTTGGGACTCCCCCGGCACTCCGGAATGCCTTCTAGATCAACTGTCGCAGCCACTTAAAGCAGCTGGGTTAAAAACATGGGGCGACCTATGTGTAAATACTGGGCTGATGGATTGGGAGTCCTTTGTGAACTTAACCAACGGTTCCCTTACTAGTTGTTTGTGTGGTGGGCAAGACAGGTTTGCGGGACCGGAGAAGACACTCTGATTTTAGACTCCATCTGCAGGGGGGGAGTCTGGAAGCGGGATGTCTCTTTCTGGTATAGGACACTTGCTGATGTAAAGGATTGCCCGAACTCTGAACTCGAGAGTCTTTGGGGCATTGGTTTAACCGAGCATGCTGACGAGGTACAGAGAATTTGGACTGATGCTTTTACTATGTCTCAGAGAATAATTAAGCCGGCAAATCTCAGAAGAAATCATTTGTTTACAGCTTACAGGGTATATTGGACACCAGCCAAATTGTCTAGGGTAGCAGCTGATAACTACTACTGTCCTAGATGTAAACGCCCAGCAGCTGATGACCAACACATGTTTTTAGATTGCCCGGAGATTACCAGATGCTGGGTGGCAGTTTGTGGTTTTTTGGAGGAGGTCATGTTATCACCTGTTGCCCTAGACTGGTCTTCTTTGACCTACCACCGGGCTACCTTATGTACGATGCGGCTTCTCAATTCCTGTTCTACGTGATAGTTATCGCTAGAAGGGAAATCTGTAGAGAATGGAAGTCGGTAGCCCCACCTAGATTTGCTGATTGTTTAAAAAACATCATGTTGGTCAGCCAGTCAGATATTGCATGTGGCGGAGTAAGTGCTAATAAAATCTGGTCGGTACTCGAGGCCTGGTTGAGTAAAAAACTACGGTCCGATGATTATGCCAGAGATTTGTGGTCCGGTTCTCCCTGGTACATGTATGGGTCCATCAAAGTAAATGGGAAATGGACAAGGAGACAGCCTACCTCGGGGTGAACTCTGTAGACTGCACACATATCCGGGGGCGGAAACCAATTCTGTTTGTGTGGAAGGCACAGAAGGATCTCATCTAGAGCAATCATCTTCTGGTGGCATGTATGAGGACAAAAAAAAAGACCTAATCCCTAGTGAAACAGGAAAGTCTTCTGACTCCCCCCAAAATAGAAGATTTTTATACACAAGTCTCGCATAGAAAATCAAGGCACAAAAATAAATAAATGCTGTTACCTTACCACCTAAATACTAACCCATTATTATAATAATTTTTCAGCATCCTCTCTGCTAAAATCATCTAATTGGAGAGGCAGAGGACATAGCAACACATTTCCAGTTGCATCCAAGTTAGAGACTATTCAGGCTAAACAGAACAACAATGGAAATATCCTAAGATAATCCTAAAATATTGCAGCTTGACTGTGTTCTGCAGAGCTTGCGGAGAGAGGATGGGTGCAGGGGGAAGCACAGAGTGAGTCACAGAAATTGTTTCCATCCTTGTACGTCACTCAATGAAGATTCTATCACCATTGATAGAAATTGGGATTCTAGTTGACAGAGGTATGCCCTATGTACAAGCAGGAAACACAATCCTAGTCAGGGTAAGTCAGGAACATTTTAAATTAATCTGTGCTCACCTTTTGGTAGCTTGGCACAGAGCAGTCAGACTTAACTTAAGAGGCAATGTGTAAAGATTTGTGCAACACTTCGAACAGTAACACAGTAAAAAAAGAGACCACACAAAGGTTAGAAAAAGAAAAAATATTTTTATGAATAAAACAAGATCAAAATAACAAAAATCCAATAATTATAATTGGAGTTATGAATTTTTAAAGAATAAACTGAATTGCAGTGCTTAAAAGTGTAATGCGCCAATCTGGTCGCACTAGACCAGTGTAAATCCAAATGTTTAGGCTGACAGCGATAGAGCGTGGGTTAGATACAGAAACAAGCCTTGGCCCGCTGAAATAGTACCATGATTCTCGGGTGCGTCGACCTTGAGGCTGAGATGCAAGAAGTAGGGATGGCGATGCATCGTCTATCCTTCGTATGTAGGCGATGCATCGATTCCAAGCCACAGAGTCGAAGATGCATCGGGAATGGCTGTGAAATTATGTCCTTGACCTTTGCAGCTGCAGCAAAGCGTCATAATTGATATAAGTGTGCTAGCTTTGAATGGCGCAATGACGCAAACGGTTGATCAAGCAATGTACTCGATCCTTGCAGCGGTTGAGATGCATCTACGTCAATGGAGATGCATTGGTTCCAATCAGCGCAAAGTGGTTGATGCATGTATTCTGGTAGGTATACCCACTCCCAAGGGCCCAGGACTGGGTGGGCGCCACTTGAAAGGGCAAGACTTGGAGCAAGCAAGTTCCAGGTGCTATTGCAGGTTAAAGAGGAAGTCATTGATGTCCCTGTTACTTCAGAACAGGAGGCAAGCCAGCAATCCCTTGGAGATCTTTGTGAGAAGGACTGGCCCTGTATCTCTTCATCCCAGAACTCCCAGGCAAGAGGGCATTAGGCAGCATGCCAGCACAACAAAGCAGTCCAGCAGAGTGGCAGTCCGTCCAGCAGCACAGCAGTAATTCTTCCTGGTAGAATGTCCTCTGTTCCAGGAACGTACTGAGTTAGTGGTGTCAGAGATCCAGTACTTGTACCAGGTTGGGCCTTTGAAATGGGGGAGACTCAGCAAACACAATAAGATGATGGATGGAGTGTGATGTTGCTATGTGTGCCTTAAGTGGCTAAGGGTTTGCCCAGATGTGGGTCCCTTGCTCAATTTGCCACTGGATTCAAGCTAGCCTGGCTGATGAAGGGTGATACCCCGAAACCGGTCCCGAAATGTTTGTTTCTACACCAGGGAGGATCTGTCCTGGCAGTTCGGGCTGGACTGTTCCTATGAGGAGCAGGGTGAAGGCTGATTTGCATTTAGCTGGATCCAAACTGGGGTGGCTTAGTGAGCAGAAGAACGAAGATGGATTCAATCCAGATCTGTGACTGGGGGTGAGTGACTGAAAAGTTTCAGCACTCCGTCCATCATCCTATTGTGTTTGCTATGTGCCTCATTTGCCATCTAACTGCTTTCTTGATGACATATTGCAGTTCATCAAAGTTGTATGACAACAGTTATTCAAATCAATTGTCCCTTATCTTTAAATTCAATGTTTAAAAGACCAAACGCAGTAGTTCCCTCTGTAGGAATCTTTTTGATTAAAACTAGAGTAACAAATGGATCAGTTTTTAGTTTGAGAAACAGCTGTGGGATTTCTGCTAATACTTCGCATTTGTTAGAAACAGGGTAAGGAAGTTACACACACAAGAAAATCCCTGCTCACCCCTTTGGTAGCTTTGCAGAGCAGTTAGGCTTATCCCAGAGGCAATGTGTAAAGCTTTTGCCCAACACACAAACACCCACACACACCAGTGACATACTAGGCATACTGTAAGAAGCTGGCTCTGTATATACTATTCCAAAATGATGTATAGTGCACACAGAGTCCAGGGAGGACCCAGAGATATAGCAGAGGCTCAATGAGGGAAGTACTAACAACTCTCTTTTTGGTAGTGTGGGCGAGCAGTTAGGTTTATCCAGTGGGTGTGTTAAGCATTTATTGTGTTCACTCAATCAAGGACTGATACACACACTCAGAGACAGAATCCCGGCCAATTAGGTAGTTTAAAAAATATATACTTATGTTTTACATTAGAGCCAAGCAGGACTTGGCACAGGTAAGTAATATATACTTTCAAAATGCAAGACTGTTCAAGGTAATGCATTTGGGCTTGAAATGACAATTGTTACAGTTTGGTAAATGCTTTGAAGACAGATTCAATTACACAGAAATTATTTTTTCATTACTTTTGGATTACTTTGAGTACTGGGGGTGGTATGCCTAGATACCACACCTTAGGATCTCTACATAAAAGGTAAGAAAGACTTGTTATTCTTTGCAATTGAGTTCACCTTTCCCCATACATTAACAGTTCCACACCGAATGTTTTAGGCCCAAAAGCTAATAACATGGGTTCCTATGGTTATCGGTTTTGGAGGTAAGTACTCGACTTACGAGGGTGAGCTTTGGGGGTTAGGACCAAGATTCCACAAGTTCTAGATGGGGACTCAAGTTTCACTACTTACGGCACTAGGGCGGCTGGGTGTAGGGGTCCAATGTTAGCCAATGGAGCCTTCACTTAGGGACTGCTGACAAGCAGACCACTCTGGTGTGGGAGCACAACTCCTGGGGTTAAAGTCAACACTGCAGGGGCCAATGACCAGCACAGGAATTGTGCCACCAGCGGCACTGGGGTGGCCAGGTGCAGGGTGCAAAACGACATCAGGGACCCTGTGTTTCCCAATGGAGACTTTTGTTTTCACAAAGATGCTGCAGGCTCGGGGAGGGAGGCTTCCTGAAGGTGACCAGCAGCTGGAGAGGTAAATTTGGATCTGGGAGGACACCTGCACAACGTCAGTTTGGCCACCTAAGGCAGTGGGGCATCAGGTGCAGGGGTGTCTTATGGCATCGTGTTTTCTTACCAGCTCCGGTCACAGTCGGGGGGACTCTTCAGGTTGAGGCTGCAGGCGTCATTGCGAGGCTTTAGGGAGGTAGGGATCGCCAGATTCCAGCTCAGGATCACTGTGGAGACCTCCTTGGGGTGTTGGGCAACTCGAACTCGAGCCCTAGGCTTTGGATGCAGAGTTGTCCAGAATCGTGGAGTTACTGTAATCCAGATTCTGAAGGCGAATTGTTGGTTGATCATATCCAGTGCTCACAGAAGACAGAGTCTGTGATAAAGTCGCAGGGCAGGTACACTGGGCTCTGGGGGTTGCTGGCTGCTAGCCTGTGAGAAAGTCGCAGGGCAGGTACTCTGGGCTCTGGGGGTTGCTGGCGGCTAGACTCAATGGGTTTCTTGCTGTAGGCCGGTCATAGATAGGACAGGCTGGTAGGGCTGTGGCCAAGGCAGTTGGTGAACTCTTCTCCTTCTTGGTCAGCACAGCTCTTCAGTCCTTCTTCTTTCTTCCTTGAATCTGAGGAGGCAAGGTTCAGGGTTCTCCCTAAATACTAATTTTAGGGGCAGTAAAAGGGTGTGCAGGCAGACCAAGGGGGTTCCTTCCCTGGGGTGGGTAAACCCCCTATTATGCCACCCTCCAGTGGGAGGAGGCATGACCCTCTTCCTAATTGGCTGAGTCCCCTCATCTTCAAGATGAAGGGGATTGAGATGTGTGCTTTACCTCGCCTCCCCACCTGAGGAGTGTGGTTGGCAAAGGTGGGCACACCTCTCTTCCTAGCTTGGATTTCGCACAGAATCTACCACCCAAAGTGGGGGCCAGAACCGGTTGGAGCCACTTGCTGGGGGCAGCATAAGGCAGGGACAGCATCCAAAGGCTGCAGGCCTTTGAAGCTTCCCCTTTCGTGGACCCAGCCAATCCTGGGGGAGGAGGCATGACACCTCTGTCAAGAATGGGCTTTGTTTTTAGACCCAGAGAGTGGAGGGGCAGTGGCAAATGGCAGGCAGCCATTTAGGAACCACACTAGGGCTGATCGATTTTCAGGGGGCATCTCTAAGATGCAATCTGAGTGCCTTTCACATTGAATCCCACACTGGCATCAGTGTGGGTTTAATGTACTGAGAATTGTTACCAAACTTTCCAGTTTTTAGTAAGGCCATTATGGAGTGGTGGAGTTTGTAATGACCAACTGCCAGACCATATACTCTTTAGGGATTTACTACACTTACAATGTCTAAGAATAGACTTAAACACTGAGGGGTAGAGGGTTCATGCCTCTGTACTCTCACCATAGGGCTAGTGCACCCTGCTCGAGGGGTGACTTGCCTAGGCCTCAGACAGTGGATTGCAGGTATGGCACACAGGGATGTGTGCCATGTCGACTCTTCACTTATCTCTGCACCAAAACACGCAGCCTGCAGTGGCAGTGTGTGTGTGTGTGTGTGTGTGTGTGTGTGTGTGTTAGGGCCTCCCTGGTCACAGTGCCCTTGGTACCCATGGTACCTTTTACAAGGGGCTTACCTTTGACCAGTGATGTGTCAATTGTGGATACAAAAGTACAGTCTTGGGCAATAACACAGGCTCTGGGAACCTGATTGGCAGATGACCAGGACACATCAAGTCAGCTTTCATCACTGTCAGGCAAAAAGTAGGGGATAGCCATGCAAAAAGGGGCACTTTCCTACATACACCACAACAAGATACTCCCCACAAGGTTATATCAAAATATCCTTTGTATTAGACACCGAACACAATAGACCACTGTCACATAAATCAATAATCACCTTGCCAACTAGGCAATGGTCAGAATAATTTAAATCACTTTGTAGTGTACGTAACACACATTAGACCACCCTGACATAAATCACAATTGGCTTGCCAACCAGGCAAGTGTCAAAACATCATATAAATCAGAAATTACTTTGCCACCAGGCAATTGTCGCAATTAATTTAGTGCAATAGAGAAATACAGATAAGTGTGCACGAATTATCAATCATCATTGAAACATTAGCATAACATCCCAGTGGGACCTATAAAGCAGCCACTTGTAAGCTGCACCTGTCATAAACATCATGGATATATTACTGCACATATTGTGCGCCTCTTGCAGTAAGGCCCTGTTTTAAATGGCTTTCTTCTCCCACTCAGGGATCCTTTAACCAGGGGCCTCCATTGAGATATTTCTCGGTAATGCCTGCCAAACAGTGCCATCAAAAGTGAGTGGCACCTGCTCACGATGCGTGGCACAGCCATCGAGACCAACTGCAGCGGGGGGCCCTCGTGGGCTTGCCTTGCAATAGCCAGAGGATCAAAGCAAGCCCCCAAAATGTGTAAAAAGTTACAGCTGCCCACAATTGTGCGGTGAAGCTGCTGGTAACCAGAACATGTAGGAGACCATGGCCTTGTGCGTCCATCTCCCAACCAGGCTTGCCCACCTGTGTAGTGAGCACAGTGCCCCAGGTGGAACACAATCTGGAAGCACTGTGCTGAAAGCACTCCAAGGCGGGAGACGCGATGCCCCAGCTCCTGCCAGTAGAGCGGAGCCCGGCGGTCCTGTGCAGCTGGTGCGGCAGGGCTCTGGCTCCTGACCCTCTCACAATGCCGGCTCACACCGGGGATCTGATTCTGTACTCTCATGCTTCTTGGCTTTTCTTCCTGGCAGGCAGGGCCCCACTGAAGGGGGTCTCTGCCCTGCGGCAGGCGATTCGGCTGCATGCTCCTGCATTGCTACGGCAATCTGCAGAGCCCAGGCCCAGGCTTGTTCCTTCCATGTAGCCCTCTGGGTGGCGCCGTCAGAGACTCCGGTCAGCCCCGGTCACCTGGTAAGGCGTCCTCTGCCACTCGTTCCCAGGGAGTTGCCTTAGCTAGTGCAGCGCCTCCCTCTCTCCGGCGCTGGTGAGGAAGCGTTAGCACTTGCTAGATTGTGCCATTGCCTCTCTATCCGAGGAACTGTGTAAAGTGCTCCGCATGAGCTATTCCTTGACAGGAAAGGGGGAAGTGAATGACTACGTATGGCGCTCCACACGCTGGGAGGTTGGCAACTACCCAAAGCGCTCTAACTGAAGGAACAAATTGCTCTACACGCCTTAGGCTGAAGAACAAGCAAAAAAAGAAATACATCGCTTTTGCTGGTTTCCTTTTTAGATATAGCAAAACAGTGCTTACTATGCACTGTTTTGTAAATTAAAAGAACATTGCAGTCCTTTCTCCTTGGCTCCAGGTAGGCCGGTCCACCCCACACACAGCAATGGTAGTGCTCCTCACACAGCTCTTCAGCTTTCCCCACAGGCAGCCTCAACTTAGATTCAGCAAGGATTGTTCTTGAAATCTTTTATGTGTCTAAGATTTCTAACAAAATTGCCAGGATACACAAGCCCTTAGAGATTCTTCCCAAGCAGGATACCACAGCAGGGCAAAATATAGTCAGTCCTTTTCCTCCACCACAGACAGAAGCAACAACTGCAGGCCAACCCACCCCTCATAAAGAAAAGGCAGCACTCCTCACATAGTCCTTCTGCTCTTTTTCTTGGCAGGATCCTCTTGTTCCTCGAAGTAATCTAAAGTCCTGGGGTATCTGATAGAGACATCTAGCCGCAGATTCCTTAACTTTTGAATTGTCTGCAGGTGCCAGTTTGGATCCACACACTTTTCAGCAGTACCTCTGCACTCCAGGGGACATAGTTGTTTTATTCCACGATGACATCGACTCCGCTCATTACATCAGTTGAGCCATGTAAGTCTCCTATGCGGGACAAGCGTCAGTGTCTTCTTTTCCACACTGTAACACGGATATAGAGAAGCGGTTTCTCAGGTCGTTTTTTTCTCAACCTGCTTTGACACTTTGTGTCAGTGGAACTGTTTACCTTTGTCTGATTTCTACAGGTTTCAAACCTTGTGGGTTTTGTAGCTGGCATATGTTGGTGACAGGCCCGCATATAATTTGTACGTGGTGTTTAGGCGAGCACCGCAGCGCCGAAGATTGTGGCTCCTGCCAGAAACTAAACCCAAAGTTGTTAAAGGAGCGACATCTGAAGTTGATGGCGGCGCATGTGTCACGATCCTCGGAGGCTTCCCACCTCGATCTGTGTCATTTCAAGAAAAGGGGGGTCAATCTAGAAGCCGAAGCTGATCTGGAGGACGTTGTTCTCCGGGGACGTCAAAAGGTAAGGGGCGGTTGCAGTTGCGGCATTCTCATACTTCACCATATGGAGACTTCCATTGCTCGTCCCGCTCGACAGTTGAGGAGGCCGTACACGACTCTGCACTGCGTCTCCCCCTTTTTCCGTGAGCCGGTGCGTCGATGGCTCAGATGAAGGAATGTTATAATTCTTTGCACCTCATATTTTGGACTCCATCTCCCTCTCGAGTAACTTTAGGCCCCAAGGAGGTGAGTGGGATGCCGTCGGAGGGTTTGAGCCAGTTGAGCCTTTGGAGTCAAGAAGTCCGCGCCGGTCACTGGCTGGCGCCGCTTTGGCTCAGGTCCACAGACCTTTGGAATCTTGACCTAATACCCCAGACTTCTATCAGCAGACTCCGATACTGACATTGGCGGTGTGGGTCGAAGTTGCTTCTCCTCCACCATGTAGGTGACATATGACATCGGATGCGCTGTTGACTATTCAGTTTTAGGAGGATAGACATGTTTTGATTCCTTCTCAGGAAGACGTTGTAGAAAGACAGCCTGTGTCGATTGAGGCAGATCCTTTCTGCCCATTTCTGAGATTTGTGTGCCTCAGATGGAGGAGAGCTGGTTGTCTGCTCTGTAGAGGCTATTGGCCTGGATTCTTCTCCAGCTTCAGGGTGGCTTTCTTCCCCTGGCCTTTCCACAAAGGCAAGTTCCCCCTTTGCAGACCTGCTAAGGAAAGTGGCTACAGTTTTAAACTTGTCACTTCTTATGTAAAAAGGTCCAGAGAACCTTTGATCGAGGTCCTTTTTAAGGGACTGAGGAAGATCATGTTCTACTGTTCGAGGAGGTCCTTTTAGATGTTTTATTAGGTACTTGGGCTAAGCCTGAGTCAGGGCCTCAGATATTGCATGTAGACAACTGCATGCACCTAAGGGCCCAGTTTGTCTTCATTACCATCTCTTCCAGATATTGTCCACTTGGAGATGGGTATTTGATTAAAGATGGTCAGCAGGCTACTCGGCTTACCATAAGGTGTGGTATGGACACAACGGACTGTGTAGGTCTCACTATGGCATTGGCAGTGGCATTAAGTCTTTGGGCTTGGTTGGCAACTTCGGGTTTCCCGGAGGCTGTCCAGTCAACTTTGGTTGACATGCCATTTGATTGTGCCGTTCATATTGGGGGTCAAGTCAAGTCAAGTCAAAGAATTTATATAGCGCACTACGTACCCGGAGGGTTTCAAGGCGCTTAGGAAGGGGGAGGAGGATTACTTGTCAAATATCCACGTTTTAAGTTGCTTTCTGAATGCTAGGTGGTTCTGGGTAAGGCGAAGGTTAGTGGGGAGTGAGTTCCATGTTTTAGCAGCCAGGTATGAAAAGGATCTGCCTCCCATGGTGGTCTTGTTGATGCGAGGTACAGTGGCGAGGGCTTGGCTGGAAGAACGTAGTTGGCGGGAGGGGGTGTAGAAGGACAGTCGTGAGTTGAGGCATTCTGGACCGATGTCGTAGAGTGATTTGTGTGCGTGGGTAAGCAGTCGGAAAGTGATCCTCTTATTGACGGGTAGCCAGTGGAGGTCTTTAAGGTGACCAGAGATGTGTTCGTTGCGTGGGATGTCTAATATGAGTCTTGCTGAGGCGTTTTGGATTCGTTGGAGTTTCTTCTGGAGTTTTGCGGTGGTACCTGCGTAGAGGGTGTTTCCGTAGTCGAGTCGGCTCGTGACCAGAGCGTGGGTGACTGTTTTCCTAGTTTCGGTGGGGATCCAGCGAAATGTTTTTCTGAGCATGCGAAGAATGTTGAAGCAGGAGGAGGATACGGCGCTGACTTGTCTGTTCATTGAGAGTGAAGAATCCAGGATGACGCCTAGGTTCCGTGCGTGGTCTGTCGGGATGGGTGCTTTTCCGAGGGCTTCCGGCCACCAGGAGTCGTCCCATGCAGAGGGGGATGTACCTAAGATGAGGACTTCTGTTTTGTCTGAGTTCAGTTTCAGACGGCTTTGTTTCATCCATTCGGCAACTTCTTTCATTCCTTCGTGTAGGTTAGTTTTGGCGGTGCTGGGGTCATTGGTGAGGGAAAGGATCAGTTGAGTGTCATCCGCGTACGAGATGATGTTGAGGTTGTGTTGGCGTGCTATGGCCGCGAGGGGGCTCATGTATACGTTGAAGAGGGTGGGACTGAGTGAGGATCCTTGTGGTACGCCGCAGATGACTTCAGAGGCCTCAGACTTGAATGGTGGAAGGCGGACTCTCTGGGTTCTTCCGGTGAGGAACGAGGTGATCCATTCAAGTGCTTTTCCTTGGATTCCGATGTTATTGAGGCGTTGTAAAAGGGTGCTGTGGCAGACTGTGTCGAATGCTGCAGAGAGGTCGAGGAGGATGAGGGCGACTGTGTCTCCGTTGTCCAGTAGAGTTCGAATGTCGTCCGTTGCTGCGATGAGGGCGGTCTCAGTGCTGTGTTTTGCTCGGAAGCCAGATTGTGAGGGGTCGAGGGATTTGTTGGTTTCGAGGAAGGCGGCGAGCTGGTTGTTGACAGCTTTCTCGATGACTTTGGCCGTGAATGGAAGAAGCGAGATGGGGCGGTAATTTTTGAGTTCGGTGGGGTCCGCTGTGGGTTTTTTCAGAAGGGCGGTGAGTTCAGCGTGTTTCCAGTCTTCTGGGAAGGTGGCGGAGTTGAAGGAGCAGTTGATGACGTCTCGGAGGTGCGGTGCTATGACGGAGTCTGCTTTGTTGAAGATGTAGTGAGGACATGGGTCTGTGGGGGATCCTGAGTGGATGGAATTCATCAAGCCGATGGTGTCCTCAGTGGAGATTGGGTTCCAGTCGTTAAGGGTGTTCACGGGGGGAAGATGATCAGCAAGTGGTTGGGTGGGTCGGTTTCCGGGTTGGTTGTCAAAGCTGTTGTGGATGTCTGCAATCTTGTTGTGGAAAAATGAGGCTAGGGAGTCGCAGAGGGTTTGAGAGGGGGTGATGTCGTTGGAGTTGGCCGAGGGATTGGAAAATTCCTTGACGATGTTGAAAAGTTCCTTGCTGTTGTGAGCGTTGTCGTCAAGTCGATCCTTGAATGCTGTTTTCTTGGCTTTTCGGATTAGTTGGTGGTGAGTGCGGGTGGCGTTTTTGAAGGCGTCCTTGGTGCTGGTGGTTGGGTCTTTTTTCCAGGCCTTTTCAAGGGAGCGGCAGAGTTTCTTGGACTTCTTGAGATCATCGTTGAACCATGAGGCCTTCTTGCTGCCAGGTTTGTTTTGACGTTTTTTCAGTGGTGCCAAGGTGTCAGCGGTGTTGGATAGCCATAGGGTGAGGTTGGCGGCGGCTTCGTTAGCGTTAGAAGAGAGGGCTGGGGTGTTTAGAAGGAGCGATGCGGAGATTTGGTCCGTGGTGATTTTGTTCCAGTTCCTTTGCAGGGTGGGTTGGAGGTGGATGTTGGGTTTTGGTTTGTTGTAGGTGAAGTGAACGCAGCTGTGGTCAGTCCAGAGGAGGTCCGTGGTGTGGCTGAAGGAGACGTGGTTGCTGGAGGTGAAGATGGGGTCGAGTGTGTGACCTGCGATGTGGGTGGGGGAAGTGACTAGTTGTTTAAGTCCGAGGTTGGCGAGGTTGTCCACGAGGGTGGCGGTGTTGCGGTCGTTGATCTTTTCAAGGTGAAAGTTGAGGTCTCCCAGAAGGATGTAGTCTTTGGAGGGGAGCGCGTGTGGGGTGATGAAGTCCGTGATGTCTTCACTGAATTTTGCGCGGGGTCCTGGTGGTCTGTAGAGGAGGGTGCCTCTGAGTGTGGTTTTGGGGTCGATGTGGATCTGGAAGTGAAGGTGTTCGGAGTTGGCGAGGTTGGCGTCAGAGCTGGTTGAGATGCGGATTGATTTCTTATGGACGATAGCGATTCCTCCTCCTGTGTGGCTGGTACGGTCTTTGCGAGTGATCTTATAGTCTTCCGGGATGGCAATGGTGATGTCTGGTGCGGAGGAAGCATTCATCCATGTTTCCGTAAGGAAGGCGATGTCCGGAGAAGTGGTGTCTAGTAGATTCCATAGGTCAATGGCGTGCCTGTGGACTGATCGGGTGTTGAGAAGGATGCATTGTAGGTGGTTGGGGTCGGGTATCTTTGGTGTGGTCGTACCGGAGATGTTGTCGGTGCCGCTGAATTTGCAGGAGAAGCAGGAGAAAGGTCCATGGGTGCGACCAGGAGCGGCTTGGACGCAGTTGGGGGCGCGACCGGGGTTAAGGGCTAGGAGGGTGGCGGCATCGTAGGTAATGCGGGAGGGCTGGGCAGCGCGAGGGGCAGGGGGTCTGGCGCTGGGCGCGGTCCAGGCGCGGACGGGCGTAGACGGGCTTACCTTTGGCTCACCTTCGGCGTGTCCGTAGCGCGTGGACGCTGCGCGTGGAGGCATTGGCCATAAATGGATGGTGGAAGGGGCGGAGCGTGGGAGGGTCAGCAGTGAGGCGGGGTCTAGGTGCAGGGAGGGTCTGGGACGGGCCAAGGGGTCAGAGCAAAATGGCTGCAGGGTAAACAAATGTGCGTAGGTCAATTATCTCGAGCGCTGCAAACCTCGGTGTGCACCGCAGTGAAAGCGCTAGTGGTGAAAGTGAATGCCAAGTAGCGTTATCGAGTGCTGCCCCTAGAGTTACAGATTTCCAAAGTGAGTTGTTATTACACGAGCGCTGCACAGGCTTAACAGGACAACACAATGCTAATGATGTTACACGAGCGCTAAACAAAGCTAAGCATATACAGATAATGCTAATGATGTTACACGAGCGCTACACAAGGCAGATGAAATAAATTAAACAGTGCACGAGCGCTACACAAGGCAGATGAAATAAATTAAACAGTGCACGAGCGCTACACAAGGCAGATGAAATAAATTAAACAGTGCACGAGCGCTACACAAGGCAGATGAAAGAAATTAAACTGTGCGGCAGGTTAATTACCAACAGGAGAGGGAGGTGAGGGGAGCAGCCGTTTCTGCGCAGAGCAGGATGGCTACAGCTCTCCACGAGGGCAAGCGTAGGCTCTACCTCTGTGGGTGGGAGGGTCAGCAGTGAGGCGGGGTCTAGGTGCAGGGAGGGTCTGGGACGGGCCAAGGGGTCAGAGCAAAATGGCTGCAGGGTAAACAAATGTGCGTAGGTCAATTATCTCGAGCGCTGCAAACCTCGGTGTGCACCGCAGTGAAAGCGCTAGTGGTGAAAGTGAATGCCAAGTAGCGTTATCGAGCGCTGCCCCTAGAGTTACAGATTTCCAAAGTGAGTTGTTATTACACGAGCGCTGCACAGGCTTAACAGGACAACACAATGCTAATGATGTTACACGAGCGCTAAACAAAGCTAAGCATATACAGACAATGCTAATGATGTTACACGAGCGCTAAACAAAGCTAAGCATATACAGACAATGCTAATGATGTTACACGAGCGCTAAACAAAGCTAAGCATATACAGACAATGCTAATGATGTTACACGAGCGCTACACAAGGCAGATGAAATAAATTAAACAGTGCACGAGCGCTACACAAGGCAGATGAAATAAATTAAACAGTGCACGAGCGCTACACAAGGCAGATGAAATAAATTAAACAGTGCACGAGCGCTACACAAGGCAGATGAAAGAAATTAAACTGTGCGGCAGGTTAATTACCAACAGGAGAGGGAGGTGAGGGGAGCAGCCGTTTCTGCGCAGAGCAGGATGGCTGATGCCACGTTAAGATGCTTCTGTGAAAGACAGAGGTCTTCAGAGTAATAGCTTTTCATTGCTTTTGACTGGTTTACCTTGTCTATATACTTGAAAGGCAGGCTTTTTCTATCAAAGCGAGAAAGCTTTGTTAGGGCATTTTACATGTCCGTTGCTGATTCGACCACTTGGTGTCCTGCGAGAGCAGATGTTCTAGTCTCAGTACCATTTTTTCCCTTTTTTAGGCTGGTATTGATTTAGATGACCAAGAGAGGTTTCCCTTTGTCCTTTGACCTCTGATGATGAACTTTGTGCACAAGAGGCTTTTATCAAGAGACATGTCCTCTTGTATGGAAGATTTTCTGATGCAAAAGTCTTTGAAGCAGTTCAGTATGCTAAAATGTGCATGGGTTCAACTTTTCGTTGTCTCTCATAGGGACATGTTGGTATGCCAGTGGTAAGTCTGGTATATAGGAACGTCCTTGTCTTTACTTGTAAGAGTAATTAGTGTAGTGTGTCCTCACTACTTTTGTGGGGAGCATATTTATTATGGCGATGAAAGGATTCAGGGTCTACATTTTGTATTCTTTGAACACTTTTTCTTTTTATTCATCATTCATTAAAGTCCTCGTGGACTATGTGTTTTTATTGTGTAGGTTGTTTCTTCTTCTGAGTGGACTGCATATCTACATTGATATTATATGTGCTTCACATTTTGGAAAACTATGGTGCATTCTTTAGAGGACACGAGTTAGTTGCCTCCTCCTCTATGGAGGGGATAGGTAGTTAATGTGTTCATTCCTAGAACATATGGGATGAACTCTGTATCTTACACTGTGTGATAGGTATTGTAGGAGCCTGGCTTAGTATATGGTGCTCACTTTTGTAAGTGTAGCACCCTGCACTAATCCAGACAACCCTTATTGTGATTTAAGTTGTCTTAGACAACATTGGAAAGCTCTCTAAGTGGTAGCTGAGGAGAGCAGCCTTCAGGCTTAGTCCAGAAGTAGTGTAAAACAGCTTGTTTTACCAGCACTTAAACCTATGGTATGGGTTAAGTGAAAAAGAACCACGCTATGTAGTTATAAAAAAATATGAATTTATCATTAACAGTCACTAACACAATACACTATCTACTACTGGAGATATATGCACAAAACACACAATACTTTGTCAATAGATTAGGTTAATAGCACATAGTAGACAGTGGTCTCCAAGCGGAGACCAAACCAGATACTAAAATAGTGGAATGCAAACCACAACTTTAGTCAAGAGTGGACCCAGAAGACATAGAAGAGTCATGGACTCAAAGAACCACCCAAGGTGAGTGGCCAGGAACCCCACAAGGCCATGTGTAGTGTAGGGACACGACTGCGTATTCAATGGGAGTCTATGGGCAGGTCGCAGTTGCAATTTTAATGAAAAGGACCCTTCCCAGCGGACCCAGAAGAAACCCTGAGGAAGACGGAAGGTTCGAGAGCCACCCCACCTGTGGATACCCCAAGAACCAGGATACCTACACCAAGGAAGCCAGGCGCATAGGTGCGAAGTGGCATTCGAAAAGGCAGTAGACCCTATTGGAGGACTTCAGGAAGATGCAGCTGGTGCAGAAGGTGACAGTGTCCAGTGGAACCCAAAGGTGGATTTGAGATGAGAAGTACCTTCAATCAGAGGGTACAGAGTCTATGCCACTCAAGAGTAACCCGGAGCACGAAATACAAATACCCTCCGATGCCGGGAATGCAGGAGAGTTGACGGTGCACTTGAAGTTGCAGCTGTCCGGACCAGGCAATGCTAACGCAGACCAGAGCCGTGCACACGCTTTCCCACATTGGATGTCGAGAGCCAGGGAGTCAGTAGCCAGTAGGGGCAAGAACAAGCCTTGGCAGCAGCAAACAATATAGTTGGCGAAAAAGGTGTAGTGTTGGGACCAGCAAAGGGCCAAGTGACTAACCACGAGCAGGTAAGTCAGAGCAGGCCCGAGCAAGCTGGGGCAGTCCACTGAAGTCAAATAACACCCTCAAGAGGGCCCACAGGCCGGAGTCAAAGGAGTGGCAAGTGGGCCTCGAGCAGCTCACCAAAGGATGAAGGCCCACAGTGCAAAGGATGCGGTGCAGGCGAGGATCTTGGTTGCAGGAGATGCTTGAAGTTGGCACTTCTTCGAGCTTGAATGGCCTGGTGAAAATAGTCAACAAGCCTTTGCAAAGGCAAGTCAACGTGGTGCACCGGGGTGCTGCTCCAGCGGTTCAGACGGGGATACTGGCCTCCAACTTGCTAGGAAGACAGTCCAGGCTTCAAAGGAGTTGTTGAGCCACCACCTGTGTATCTGAACCTTTCGGAGGAGCTCGGGAACAGCAGACCAGTCAGCTGGGTTGCGGTGCCTGTAGATCAGGAAAGCGACTCCTTCGCTTCAAGGCAGATTCATTCAGGTGTCTTGGATTTCCACAGGCCCGGTAAGGAGAATGGAGCACAGGGACAAGCGTTGCCTAAAGACTGACGGGACGACGAGACCAGGAGCAGCAGGAGTCTTCCCAGGTGCGGTCTCGAAGTGCAGAGCAAAATCCAGAGTGCCCAGACTGTTAAAGATGAAGTGGTTTCGGATCTGAATCTTGTCCCACGTCAAATATAGGGACCCACCCACAGGCAAGCCCTTAAGTACCCTAAGGAAGGGGTGGGAACGAAACAGGGTTCCCTCCCAGAGGAGGGGATGGACAGTGGGGAGGATACTCCCATGTCCTTTGTCCAGTTTCACACCAGAGCGGGAGCCAACAGCTCCCTCAACTGGTTTGAATTGGAGTATACAAGGAGGGCAAAAAATGTGCCCTTCAAGCAGTCTTAGTGGCGCTGGTAAGCACCCCCACCCTGTCCTAATACACAAAGTCCTGTCTGGGAGGCGGTCACACCTCCCTGTAACAGGATACCTATTGTACTGCCTCCCTCTGCTCGAGCTTGGCTCAGCAGCAGGAGAGCAGAAACGTGTCTCTTGCCGGCAGCAGCCCTAGATTTCTGTCTGGGTCTGGAAGACGAGGGCCTCCCAAATGAGCTTTACAGTGCATGGAATCATACCTCCTACACCGGTTATACCAAACGCGACAGGGTTTGTTACAGCCAGTTAAGAGATGGTCATTACATAATGACGCATGGCCACTCTATATATCGTAAAGGCTGATGCATTTACAACCTAGGAGAATGGACTCCTAAGGTTGCAGGAGTGTTCTGCTTATGCAGGGGCACTCTCACATTGCACCCTTGCTTCAGGATTGAAAGGCCTCCCTTAGGAGTGACTGATAGGTTGTAAGTGCTGTGACCTCAGATATAAGGAATCCTATATCTGTAATAGGTGGTGCTAGCACCAGCTTACACAGGCTGCAATGGCAGGCCTGTAGTAACAAATTGAGTGGTCTCCCATGGGTGGCATAATATATGCTGCAGCTCTAGGGAGACCGCTGGTGTACCTATGCCCTGCTTACCTCAGACCCATATACTAGGGACTTACAGAGGTACACCAGTAGCCAATCTGGAGTGTACCTAAGTACTCACCATGTCCAATGTAGGGAGGAAGCACAGAGACTGGGGTCCTGATTAGCAGGATCCCAGTCAGACTAGTCAGTAAAACATAATGACACAAGCAAAAAGTGGGGGTCACCATGAAAGCAGATCCTAATTTACTGCAGGTAGTGCCGGAAACAGTCTGATGGAGACTTCTAGCTGCTGTTTCCTTAACTGTTTTCAGCCATTCAATTTAGGTTGGAGTTTTTAGGCTTTATAAGAAACTCCTCTTTTTATTCTCCCACAAGGTTTTTTTGCATCTGTCTGGAGGTTATACACCACCTGTCTTTTTGGTTATATCTATTTTCACCGTGTTTTACAAGTCCTTAGGAAATCGTGGCCGGTACTTCTCGAGGTGGGCTTGTGATCAAATTGTGTTTTGTTGCATGCGCTTGTTGCTAACAAGGATTCATATTATATATTATTTCCTTTTAATGTTTCATTTTTTCCTTATTTAATGTTTTGATACCCCACTGATAGGTGTGCTCCCTTTTCTTCTTTTCTTGGTATTTTGAGCGTGCCCACAGTGCGGAGTTGTGTTCAGACTTTTGGACCATGACACTGAAGGCCATGTAGGCGCAGACTTTGCAGATACCTGCGGTTCTGCTATAAATGTGGCCCAGGGATGCTCTATGTGTTGTCCAACCACTAGGAGTCTGTTGTGACACAATTTTATATATATTATGTATATGTCCAGGTGATACACCTTTGTGCGAAAACTTTTATCAATATTAAATTCAAACTCATTAGTTACATTTAAGTGTCTTTACAGTGCAGTATGTAACATTTGAGTGGTCATTTTATTCAAACAAAGGTGCATATTATGGAGAACAGGAGATAAAATTATCGCCGCTTTATCGGCAGAAAACTGCTGATAAAGCGGTGATAATGGGCTTGATAATATGCTCTATGGAATTCCAATCGAAGCCCATGTTGGATGTCTTCAAATCTAACATGGGCTTCGATTGGAATTCCATAGTTCATATTATCAAGCCCATTATCGCCGCTTTATTGGCAGTTTTCTGCCGCTAGAGCGGCGATAATTTTATCTCCTTTTTTTGATAATATGCCCCAAAATTCTTAATGGCATAGAGATTTTATTGTTCATCCTTATTTTGGTGTTCATTCATCTTGGTATAATTGAATGAGTTCTGAGCGTCTTTCTTTTGGATGTTATCAGGACAGTTCTTTTGCTGATATTTCTTTATTGTTGTGAGGAATGCAGATTACATAACTTTTTTCTTGCACTCCGCCCTTTTAGTCAACAAGTTTTCTTTCCTCTTGGGGGATAGAGGTTAATGTCTGATAGCTGACAGGTGGTTCTTTAGGGTTTTGTTCCCCTTTTTCCTTCAACGGCCAATTCTTTCGGGCCTGCAGGGTAGTTTATTATTTATATGTTCTATGACAGTGATCATGGACTCTATTAAGAGCCAAGCTCTTGTTTGCTATTCCTACGTATGTTTGGTCGGTTGTTAGTTATGAAGGCTGTTTCTCTTTGAGAACTTTTGTAGGATTGGTTCCCAGACCCTTCTCCAGGGGGGTATAGCTATGGTATTTAATTCAAAAGTTATGGAATTTTTGTCTAAATGTCTCTATCAGATGTAAAAATTTCTTACCTAAGGTAACCTAATATCTGATAGAGACACATTCTAGCCGCAGATTCATTAACTCCCTGCCCATCCTCCCCACTCTGCGAATGACCTATGAGATAAGAGTTATACCCTTTTTCATTACTGGTTTTACATACCAGTGATCACTATCTCAACTTATTTTGGGACTCAACAGACCCCTTGTCTTGGTCACATAGGTTTTGTGTAGATGTTGCCATACCGTCCATTTCCAAATGTGTGTGGTGGGTAGGGTATGGGGTGTTTTCTGTTTCACACTGGATTGGACACCAGTGGGCAAAATTGACTTATCTATTTGTTCTTTCTATGAAAGTCTTTGTTTTCTAACATCATACCTTCTATTTGAACTACCAATATGTCATGTAATGGTGTGATTAACAAACAGCTTGGTGTGGATTTTTCAAGGTTTTATTTTGCTATTACCATGCCAGACATTACTTCTGATGAATGGGATATAGAGTGTAAGGGTTTCTTCCCTTACATGAGGTTTTTTTTTTACCAAGGTACAGGGTTTCAAAGATTTTGATGAATGGTCTATAGAGTATACGGTTTTCTTCCCTTGCATGGTGGTTATTCATCAGGGTGCAGGGTTTTACGTAGCCCTGTGCTTCGTTGATTCTTTTGGGGTGTTTCTCTTTAAAATCCATATTGGGTATTAACATACCATTTGATGTTTTCTCCTTGTTGGACTTGGTACTTTTGGCGGGTTCACCCCTAAACTTTTTGCCTGTCTCCTAGCCTTTTCCCTGTGTAGTGTTGGTGGTTTTAGGCCTCTAGGCACTTTATCACTGCTGTCCAGTGTAAAGTGTGTGTGCTTTGGGTTACATCTAGTGAGATTGGCCTGCCCTCCCATAGAAATGCATGGGGGATTCCCTGATTGATGTGGGTCAGTGGTAAATCAAGATATGAGAGGCACAGCGTGGTCAAGTCTGGTATGTGTGAGATGGTATTAATAAATGCTGCACAAAGGTGTGCGCAGGTTTGTTATGGTTATTTTAGAAATGCCACTTATAGAAGTTGGTAGAAGAAGTGAGCAACCCAGTAAACCTTTGGGGGCTTGGGTAAAAATATGATAGGATGGGTAAAAATGCCTCCAAAGGAGTTTGTTGTGCTAAAGAAGTTGGTTTAGTTATATAACTAAATTGAATGCAGGTAACTCAATTATCCTGGGTAAAATTAATTTAAACAACTACAATGGACATTCATAAACTTAACTAGACATCACAATACTTGACATAGAGACAAAAACAAATAGACATGTGTATAGGCAAAAAAGTGAATTTTATCAAAATTGAATCATAAAGGGAAAAATACAAAGCATAAGGAATGTGCAAAACAGGAATCCAGGATAAATATCATGAAAAAAATCAATAATCTCTGTAAAGCCTGTGAGCGGCCTATCCAAAATAAGGTTTTAAAAGAATTTTCCTTTGGATAAGGCTGAGGGTCGACGTTTCCGTCTTTATGGATTAATCTTCAAGACCATCATCAGGACAGTAGACAAATAATATTGTAAATCCCTTGAAACGGTAGCCTTAATTCCGCGTGGTGGTGGAAGATGAGCCGGGACAGAGGAAAATCTTTAGACTCACAAATAATTTAGCATTAAGGACTTGTTGTAGCGCTTAGTCGAACCGCACCCACGTTGTGGAGGGAATCGCAATGAGATTCGGGTCGTCAAAAACGAACGATCTGTAAGAGCATGGCAGGAAAGTGAGCAATTGAAGCTCTGTCTATTTCATATTACTCCTCGTAAGCTTGTCAAGGGGGTCTTAGTTAGAAGTCAGGTCACCAGAAATGAACGATCTATCTGTATACGTTTTCTCGAATCCGTGATAGCTATGACTGTTCGCCGTCACTCTGCAAGCGAGTATACGGTTTTCTTCCCTTGCATGGTGGTTATTCATCAGGGTGCAGGGTTTTTCGTAGCCCTGTGCTTCGTTGATTCTTTTGGGGTTTTTCTCTTTAAAATCCATATTGGGTATTAACATACCATTTGATGTTTTCTCCTTGTTGGACTTGGTACTTTTGGCGGGTTCACCCCTAAACTTTTTGCCTGTCTCCTAGCCTTTTCCCTGTGTAGTGTTGGTGGTTTTAGGCCTCTAGGCACTTTATCACTGCTGTCCAGTGTAAAGTGCGTGTGCTTTGGGTTACATCTAGTGAGATTGGCCTCCCCTCCCATAGAAATGCATGGGGGATTCCCTGATTGATGTGGGTCAGTGGTAAATCAAGATATGAGAGGCACAGCGTGGTCAAGTCTGGTATGTGTGAGATGGTATTAATAAATGCTGCACAAAGGTGTGAGCAGGTTTGTTATGGTTATTTTAGAAATGCCACTTATAGAAGTTAATAGCGAAAAAAGAGAATTTACCTAAGCCTCTATGCACATATTTACAACATTTAATGTCATTAAAGAGTAAACCACACTGTTAGTCAACTCAGACAATGATTTATGTCAGTTATTTATCAAAACTCATGAAAAATTTATACTTTGTGGCAAGAGAAAAATACATAGTCAACTTGACATTGAACACACAAAAAGAGATTTTTGCAAGGGATAAAGCAAGAATAAACAACATATGAACCAAAATTGTGTGAATTATCGTGAACAAATCGACAACAAGTGCAAATACATTATACACAGTGAGTAAATATTGTCAAAGCAACAAACAACAGTTATACAAAAGTTTGTGTTGAATTCACAATAAACTACGGGGATACGTCTTATTCAATGTTTGCCCCGTTGCCTGTAAAATTGTTAATTATAAGTACTGTGTTGTTTACAGGACAGAAACTTGTTATAGACCCAAAGATAAATTGGGACTAGCCCAGAGGTTTGGGCGAATCAATGTTGATAAATGCCAACGCGTTTCGAATGCCAATGTGTGGGTCATCGGATTCTCATCAGGGCGTGGATTGAATCCATTTGTAACTGTTGGGTAAAAGGAACAAGGGGGTTTTGATTAAAAACTAGGATTTTGACTTGCGAAAGCTTGTCCCATGTCAATGCTTCTGCTGTCACATACCTTATGCGACCAACTTGTTTTGGTCGGTTGGGTCTTTATTTATGAAGCCAGTTATCCTAAGCCGTGGAAGTCAACCTGTAATTTAGTGACAATGGCATAATCAGTGTATGTGCACTTAAGTACAAGCAAGCACGGGCATGTGCATGCATTATGAGCAAAAGTTACCTCTCTGTAAGGAGCAGCCGCTCCGAGGTTGAGGCTGGGGCTTTAATGATTTCCCTTTGGTTGTAATCTGCAAACACAAAGGGATGGTGTGCTTAGCGAGGGAAAATTCTTTTTAATGTAGTGACCAGAAGAGTTTAATGAAAAGGATATTCTTACTTGTGTCCGTAGGCAAAAAAACGACTCTTGATCGAATTCTGTAAAAAAACGGGAAGGAAACGGGGAGCTGGTGAGTGCCCTGCGTTTAATTTTAGTTGCAGAAACAGAGTGAGAAGGACGTGCGCCGGTTGGCGTCTTACCGTGGCCTGGGACCCTCAGCGCATCGGGTCCACCGTCTGTGAGGACGGAAGCGTCTCTTGTTTGAAATGAATCTGAGGAAAAGACGGGAAACCGAGCGAATCAATATCGCGGTCATATTCAGAAAGAAGCGCGTGTGTGTGCGCTGGTGGCAAAAAAAGGGGGTCTTACCTTGTTTGTAATGAAAGCGTTTCATCTGTTTGGGTTCTGGGAAGACACAACAGCTCGCCGTTGTGATTGAGATGAACTAAGTTGAAAACTTTTGTCACATGATGCCAGGAGCCAATCGGTTCCAGGGGCCCCCTCGCTAAGGATTGTGGGACATGTAGTTCCACATGCATGAATTATATCCTGGTAACTTCACTAAGGACATTAAGTCCATTATTAACAGTGTTAAACTTCATGATCAGATAAGCCTCCTTGCGTAGTAATGCTGCCTCAATGTCCTGTACATATTGTTTAGGGTCCATCCATGCAAGGACCGTCCATTTGAAATCAAGTTCCCCATGGTTATGGCTCATGAAGTGTTCTACCATGGGTGCAGAGCACACCTTTTTCTTTATTCTGGATCGGTGCTGTGTGATACGTGAATTAATAGGTTGACAGGTTTTACCTATGTACACTTTGTCACAGGGACAAACCACGGCGTAGATAACATTTTTTGTACGACAATTGGTGAAACTATCATGTTTCCACGTGACCCCGTCATGGTCAAATGTACTACCTTCCAAGGTAGAGGAACACGAAATGCAATTGCCACACTTAAGTGTGGCAATTGCATTTCGTGTTCCTCTACCTTGGAAGGTAGTACATTTGACCATGACGGGGTCACGTGGAAACATGATAGTCCCTGTGACAAAGTGTACATAGGTAAAACCTGTCAACCTATTAATTCACGTATCACACAGCACCGATCCAGAATAAAGAAAAAGGTGTGCTCTGCACCCATGGTAGAACACTTCATGAGCCATAACCATGGGGAACTTGATTTCAAATGGACGGTCCTTGCATGGATGGACCCTAAACAATATGTACAGGACATTGAGGCAGCATTACTACGCAAGGAGGCTTATCTGATCATGAAGTTTAACACTGTTAATAATGGACTTAATGTCCTTAGTGAAGTTACCAGGATATAATTCATGCATGTGGAACTACATGTCCCACAATCCTTAGCGAGGGGGCCCCTGGAACCGATTGGCTCCTGGCATCATGTGACAAAAGTTTTCAACTTAGTTCATCTCAATCACAACGGCGAGCTGTTGTGTCTTCCCAGAACCCAAACAGATGAAACGCTTTCATTACAAACAAGGTAAGACCCCCTTTTTTTGCCACCAGCGCACACACACGCGCTTCTTTCTGAATATGACCGCGATATTGATTCGCTCGGTTTCCCGTCTTTTCCTCAGATTCATTTCAAACAAGAGACGCTTCCGTCCTCACAGACGGTGGACCCGATGCGCTGAGGGTCCCAGGCCACGGTAAGACGCCAACCGGCGCACGTCCTTCTCACTCTGTTTCTGCAACTAAAATTAAACGCAGGGCACTCACCAGCTCCCCGTTTCCTTCCCGTTTTTTTACAGAATTCGATCAAGAGTCGTTTTTTTGCCTACGGACACAAGTAAGAATATCCTTTTCATTAAACTCTTCTGGTCACTACATTAAAAAGAATTTTCCCTCGCTAAGCACACCATCCCTTTGTGTTTGCAGATTACAACCAAAGGGAAATCATTAAAGCCCCAGCCTCAACCTCGGAGCGGCTGCTCCTTACAGAGAGGTAACTTTTGCTCATAATGCATGCACATGCCCGTGCTTGCTTGTACTTAAGTGCACATACACTGATTATGCCATTGTCACTAAATTACAGGTTGACTTCCACGGCTTAGGATAACTGGCTTCATAAATAAAGACCCAACCGACCAAAACAAGTTGGTCGCATAAGGTATGTGACAGCAGAAGCATTGACATGGGACAAGCTTTCGCAAGTCAAAATCCTAGTTTTTAATCAAAACCCCCTTGTTCCTTTTACCCAACAGTTACAAATGGATTCAATCCACGCCCTGATGAGAATCCGATGACCCACACATTGGCATTCGAAACGCGTTGGCATTTATCAACATTGATTCGCCCAAACCTCTGGGCTAGTCCCAATTTATCTTTGGGTCTATAACAAGTTTCTGTCCTGTAAACAACACAGTACTTATAATTAACAATTTTACAGGCAACGGGGCAAACATTGAATAAGACGTATCCCCGTAGTTTATTGTGAATTCAACACAAACTTTTGTATAACTGTTGTTTGTTGCTTTGACAATATTTACTCACTGTGTATAATGTATTTGCACTTGTTGTCGATTTGTTCACGATAATTCACACAATTTTGGTTCATATGTTGTTTATTCTTGCTTTATCCCTTGCAAAAATCTCTTTTTGTGTGTTCAATGTCAAGTTGACTATGTATTTTTCTCTTGCCACAAAGTATAAATTTTTCATGAGTTTTGATAAATAACTGACATAAATCATTGTCTGAGTTGACTAACAGTGTGGTTTACTCTTTAATGACATTAAATGTTGTAAATATGTGCATAGAGGCTTAGGTAAATTCTCTTTTTTCGCTATTAACGGGCCCTACCTACCCTCTTCCCTACTGGGCCAAACCCCTCCTTGTTCTTCACTTATAGAAGTTGGCATTTCTGTGTGCTATGTGTCTGCCGGCCTGATATGAATTGCATGTCTGGCTTTTGAGTGACAAGGGCTGGTGAGGTGTGGGTGGCTCTAGGAGGTGCAGGGTGAGTCAGCGCTAGGCTGAATATGGACATCTGCATTTTGAGTAGTGGGAGGAGAAGTCCCTGGCCCCTGAATAGGAGTTTGCCTGTCCTAGTGAATACTGGCCCCGCCCCCCTGTGGTGTGTCTAATGACGAGCCCCCACCTAACAATTGAGAAGAGGAGCCTGGTAAACAGAGTGCTCCAAAACCAGTTGCATCTGGTTTCCCAAGCCCTGTGCTGTGACACAAAGGAAAATGACCTATAAATGTAGGGGCTGTGACCCCAAGTGTGTGTTGTGCTCTTCCTTTGACTTGGGGGCCTGGTGCTGCTGCTGGGCTCCAGGAGGAACCGCCACAAGGAGATGCCTCCCTGATGGAGGGTCCTGTGAGCTGGCCTGCCTGGGCCTACCTTTGTCTCCTTGACCACTAAAGACTTTTGCTGCTGAAGCTTTGGCTGCATCTAGCGCCTCGTGAGCGATATATTTTAATAAGGAGTAGGAAGAGCGTGGGCTGCGCAGCGCTGAGCTGCAGCCCATTGAGAGGGAATCCCCATTGTAGGGATTCCCCCGTGATGCTGAAAGTCCGGAGTGCCCACCCCGCTTTCTGGATATTCTGAGCAGTAGCCCACGCCGCAATTGCGTGGTTCTGAGAGGGTGCGCACCCCACTTATGAGTTTATTTTACTTGTGGGTGCCCACCCCACATGTTGGTGCAGAGCGGGAGCCTACCCTGCTTCATGTGTGCTTAAACCGGCGGGTGCCCACACCTGCATGCGGTGCTGCTTGGAGGGTGCCCACCTCACTTAAATAAGTATTGTGGAAGCGGGTGCCCACCCCGCATCACCGCAAAGATCCGAAGAGGGATCACTGCCGCAGCCCAGCCCGAGGAGAGGCCGTCGCCGGTCCAACCAGGAAGCCAGGTGGCCATGCCTAACTCTGGGTGGGGCCACAAGAGGAAGTGACTGTGGCTGCCAATCACAGCGCGACTGGACCAGAAGAGGCAGCGCCTGTGGCAGAGTGAGGCGAGGCAGGGCTCCCGTGAGCTGGAGGGAACCCTGCATGCTGCCCTGGAGAAAAGCGCGGAGACGACGGCCCATGTCTTGCCAGACCAGAGGAGTCTGCCAAGAGCTCTGGTGCGTGGAGCTCCTACCAGTCCTGGTGGTGCCCGTGCTTGGAGCCGCCCCGAGGGAGTCCTGAGGAGACCAGACAGCAGCCAGAAGAGCTCCGCATGTTGTGGAGCCGGCTGGAGCCCAGAGGAGACGAAGCCTGCACAGCCACATAAAAGCCCGGTGAGTGGGGCTCAATTGTAGGGTGGTTGGGGGGGTGTCCGGGCACATTGCTGGTGTCCACCCCCTGTGACCGTGCCTAGGGTGCTGTGGGTGCCCACACTTTTTTTCGAGCTGCCCCACCTGACAGTGGGCAGCTGCCACATTTTGCATACTTTTACTCAGAGGCCCAAAGGGGGCTCCAACTTGCCAGGTCTTGCTGATTTTTACAGGGGCACCACAGTTGCAGGCCGCTGCAACGTTGAGGCATTTACTAATTAGGAGTCCCAGAGAGGGGCTCAGGAGGCACGCTGGTGCCCGGGTTTATGTTCACAGCTGCCCAGCAATTAGTGGCCAGCTGCCACGTTTAGGCTTAAGCACCTGCAGACTTTTTGGTTTGCTACATTGGTAGCCAGAGGGCTGGTAGACAGTCCTGTAGAGCCCTGATATTTCTGGACATAGGGCATTTGAGCCCTGGAGATGGCCAGTTGGCCTGGAGGTCCGTTTTATGTGGTAGGGCACAGGGCCCTAATGTGATTCCCTAATGTGTACCACATTGATGCTGAGGATGCTATGCATACCACGTCTATGCTAATGAAGTATGGGGCCTGAGGTGATTTATTGCCCCAAGTCATTTATGTGATGCCTAGGACAAATGTGATTTATGCATAATGTGGGTATGCTAATGTGATGCCTAAGGTCATTATTATAACAGAAGGTATTGGGTGTTTCATTATTTGTGTTTTACTAAGGGTTATGACCAGGGCCCGATTAGCCTGGTCCTGTATATAATCCCCCTGTGAATATTGCCTAGTGCCAGTTGGCACAGTGTATATTATGTGATGATATTTCTAATGTATTTATGACAATACAAAGGCTATTTTTTTATATAACCTTGTGCGGAGTTCCTTTTGTGGTGCACCTAGTTTGTTCCTGCTGTGTGAATGTGTTGCATAAACGCTTTACACATTGCCTCCGGGATAAGCCTGACTGCTCGTGCTAAGCTACCAAGGGGGTGGGGAGGGGTTATCTTGGCGTGTAACTCCCTTGCCCTGACTAGAGTGGTGATTTCTGCCTGCCTTCGGCGCAAGCCTTAGCCATCCAGAAATCCCATTTCTAAGACTCCTTTATTAATGATTCAAAGATTTTTGATCATTTTGGAACACTATTTCTACAACCAGTTTCCATAGTGGTTCCGCATTCTAGCGTGGAAGGTTTCACAGAAGAAACTGACATCTGCGCGGTCCACTGACGTCATTACTGGAGTTGACATAATCACAGATCTGTATGACTCCATTCCCCGGTGTGCAGAGGTACTACTGAAAGTTTTCCGGATCCAGACTGGCGCCTGGGGAGAATCAAAAGTTAATGAATCTGCGTCTAGACTGAGTCTCTACCAGATTATGTTATCAAAGGTAAGCAACTTTTACTGTAGGTCCAGTACTTATACCTCAAATTGTCATTTTTCTCCTTGCTGTGAAGGTCTGTAAACCCAGTCCATACGAGTCCTGTCCTCCCTGGTGCAGCATGACAACAGGGGGTGGGGACAGCATTGTGAAAAAGGAGACATAGCCTATTCAGATGCAAGCAAAACTCCTCCCACCATCCTAAATGCAGACCAGGTCTATTCAGCCCAGTGATGAGTCACCCAGGCAAGGCAGGACACACCTCACCCCCCCCCCAGTGACTGTCTAGAGTGAATGCGCATCTCCAGCTCATGTCACTCAAACACTAGACAATGAATACACAAACAGCCAGAGGCACACAGAATGCTAAAGTTATATCTAAACTAAAGTGCACTCCTTCCCTTTCGTATCATCCATGTAGTAATGCATATTCTTGAATTGCGTGCAAACCATTCTAGGTGACCCCGTCCCCAGTCAGTCAATCAGTCAATTATCTTTATTCGATTATTAAAAATCATAAAAGAACGAGCAAAATTACATGTCACCATTTCATCAGAGCACAAATTATTACAAAATTACAACAAACTATCATTATTTTAAGAACACTAAATTGACACTGAATCATACATAAATATATTAAAAAAGATAAAAAAGATAAAAAGAAAGGCTTATTAAAACACAACTCATTCAGATAGATGAGATAAAGAGGAAATTCATTATTCAGAGATAAAGTGCCTATGTCTTGTGCGATGCTTATTTAAACGTGCTCCTGCAACTAGGAAACTAGCGACAGAGAAAGCTACTTTTACATTAGGGAGAAGTTGCAAGAACAACAGGGCTGGTTTTACCTGAATGAAACCCTGATTACGTAATATTGGAAGCAGATATCTTTTTCTAATCTCAATATAATGTCCGCAAAACATGATAAAGTGCATCGTATCCTGTGTGGAAAAATGGTCACAATCACATGGTTCAGCATCATCGGGTCTAGTCCAGGTTCTAAAGTTGCCCAGTATAAAGTGAATTAAATCAAAACGAAATCTTGTTAAAAGGAAACAATGATAGGAATTTGTTACCAGGAGAAGATATGGTTCCATTCCTGGAACGGAGGAGAGCATACAGTGTTTCCTTACCATGTTTTTTTTTAGCTCTGTAGCCTCCCTCTCCAGGGCATATAAATTCGTCAGAGTATTTTTGACTAATTTAAGATCTTCGTAAATTATCACTTCTGGAGAGGAGAAGAGTTCTGGGCGTCCGGCTAAAGTTAGCTGCGTTTTCACGTATCTTACCCATGGGATGTTAAGGGCTCTATCCAGGGCTAAACAATCTTTTAAGATAATATGATTTAATGTAAGCTCCTGATTAAGCCAGGTTTTTATCCATCCAATCACTGGGGCTAATTTTAGAATGTCAGATATATAGTCCAAGCCTAACTCTGTATGCAGTACAAAGGTCGAGCTCGATTGGGGAACAGAAAGCAGAGATCTCAAGAATTTATTTTCTACATTCTGTATTTTGACGGAACTAGTATATCCCCAGATAACAGAGCCATACTGGGCAACGGACAAACATTTTGCTTTATAGACTTTGATGATGCTTTCCATGGGACGGGCGCCTAGTTTTTTAGCAAAGCCTAGCAGCCCTGCTGCCGCTCTAGCAACAGCGCTGCTTTTGACCAAAAGCTGAGGACCCCAGGTGCCCTTTTCGTCAAAGGTCACTCCTAAGTATGGAAAAGAAGGGACTCTCTTGACCTCCTTCCCAGCACAGTAGAATGTTATTGACTTTCTTTTCCTGCCTGCGACTCCAGCAATCATTATATGGGATTTTTCTGTATTAATTTTCATGTCCAGTGATGACATAAAAACTCCAAAAGATAGTAGAAGTTTGTTTAATGCAACTCCAGAGCGTGCCAAAAGGACGGCATCATCCGCGTACAGGAGGACAGGTATCTTTGTCTCACCTGCACGCGGGATGTCACTATGGGATGTTGTCATTACTGCCTCAAGGTCATTAATGTAAAGAGTGAAGAGGAGGGGGGCAAGTATACACCCTTGCCTAACCCCCCTCTCTGACTTAAAGTGACAAGTGCATCTTCCTTCCCTAGTGACTCTGACCGAGGTCATGAGATCCTTGTGTAGCTCAGCTAAGTATTCGACCAAAGGGGGGTTAATGCCCATGGCCAAAAGGATCCTCCACAGCTTTGCCCTGTTTACCAGGTCGAAAGCTGATGAGAGGTCCCTAAAGGCCATGTACAGCGAGCCCTCCTTGGCGATTACATATTTATTTAAAATTAATTCTAGATTTAGGCACTGAACTAAGGTTCCTCTTTTGGCTCTAAAGCCATATTGTGCATTAGATAATGTACCCTTACTTTCTAAAATCAGGGTCAGTCTACCTAAGAGGACTCTTCCTAGGATTTTAACACTTGAGTCGATAAGGGAAATTGGCCTATAACAGGCCGGATCTGTCCTCTGTCCTTTCTTAAAGATTGGTACTATGGTCGAGCTCGCCCAGCTAGAGGGAAAAATAAATTCCCTTGTAGCGTTAAAAATGTTAGTTAGAATCTTTGAGCTTAGTTCAGGGGCGCTCTTAAAAAAGTCTGCAGGGACCCCATCTGGCCCCGGTGCCTTTTTACATAGTGTGTCATTAATTGCTTGTTTAACCTCATCCTGAGTGAAAGGAGAAATGTGAGTTAACGATTGTGTGGGAGGTACTTCACATTCTAAAGTTGTATGAGTGCAACTATAAATGCTACTAAAGTGGGTCACCCAGTGTTCATCTGGGATAATGCAGTCAGCTCTCTGATAATCTAGTCCCGCAAAGTATGGGTGATTTATGACTGCCCAAAATTTAGCACTATCTTTCTGTGTTTCAGGCAGTAACAAATCACTCCAGGCCTCGTTTTTTATCTCAGATTTCCTCTTCCTGATAGCTAGGTTGTATTGTTTTCTTAATGACGCTATCAGCACTCTGTCTCTAGGTTTATTCTTTAAGGCATTAAGGAGGATTGAGTGGGCCTTGGAACAGTTTTTGTCAAACCATCTGGGACCCTTTGGCTTATTGGACTTTGCCTTTACAGTTAGGTCTTGATTGACTTGGTGGAAAATAACATTAAAGGCCTCGATCATATTAGCGCTAGGGTTATTATTGTCTAAACAGATGGCGACCTCTCCTTCAACTTTGGCCAGAGTTTCCTGTAAAAAGGTCATTGGAGTAACTTGATCCCATTTGAGCCTCCGATTCTGGTCTTTCAGAACAAGCTCTGTCGCACATAAGGCGTCAATCTTCCTTTTTCCCAGGACTCCCTGAGCTAAAATCTCTAAAATCACAGGATTGTGATCGCTAAAAACAGAAGTTTCTACCTTGTAAATGAATACTTCAGGCAGAACTCTAGAAGATAAAAAAATATAATCTATAATTGTGCCTGAGTCATTACCCCCATATGTCTGCAGCCTCGGACCATTTGGACAGGTGCATGACTCATAAAGGTTAAAGGTAGCCAAGAGCAATTCCAGAGCCTCGCCGCGGGGTGTATGTTCAAAGTGCGGTGAGGAGGAATAAGATGAAAATTCCTCAGGTTCCCTGTGACAATCCACCTGGCATGGGTGAATGTTAAAATCTCCCATGAGGATCACCTCATACCCGTTGGAACTGTTCTCACTATAAGTGGATAAAAATTCCTCTAAGGCTACCAAATGCTCGATAGGAGATTGACTGACCGGAGAATTATAAAAATTTACAAATAAAATGGGATGGGAATTTAACGAAGTGAGTTCAATCGCTAAACAATTTTTAGATTTAGACTTAATATGTCTGGGTCCTTGGACATCAAGTGAAATATATACAACCAAACCCCCCCTTGCTCGTCCTGCTTTGCTGGGGTCTGCAGGTACGTAAAAATAAGAGTAGCCATCTAGGGCCAAACAATCTGAAGTTTCCCAGGTTTCCTGAAAGGCAAGAATATCGTAAGTTCTGATTATATCCAACCAGTTCTTGTCCTTAAATTTAGCTCTAAGCCCAGCGATGTTCCAGCTCATGATTCTGCAGACCCTGGCACCTGCAGAAGGCTGAACTGACGGACCAAGGGCGGGCTGGGGTCCCTCCACATCAAAGTCAGTCATTTTGGTCCATGAAGGAAAGTGGCGCAAAGCGATTAAACAGTTCTAATGGTTGTGTAGCTGAATTAAGCAATAAAGGTTGGTGACGATGAGCTGGCGCGGTATTCCTTAAATCTTGTCCCCATCTGAAGTGGGAATCCCAGTTGTTGTCCCACCCTGGGGCAGGGGTCCTTGGAAAAGATACGTTCTGCTGTTCCCCATAAAAGAATTTCAAGGTAAGGGGGACCACAGTACCTCGTCTTCGTTGGGGAGGAAAGATATTTGCAAGGATATTCGGAAGAACGTCTTGATTTGAAAAGCTCACTGCCACACAGTCCCCTTTTAGCTTTTTCGGCCGATTTCCCAGCCAGGGAACCCTTGTTGCTGATTTATTTACACTTGCCAAATGATGCTTTCCCCCTGGAGCTAGCCGCATGTTACTAGTTAGCCAATGTAGGGCTTTGCTACAGAGTGAAGTGGAGCTTTCCGCTGTACACCCTTCCAACGGGGGGACATTTGCGAGGACTAAAACCACAGGTGTGGCTTCGACAATAAATTGCAGGGGGTCCGTTGAAAAAGCTTTAGCTTGTATTTGAGCTGGAGGAATGTTGGCCGAAGGAGTTGGGTCTGTTGAAGTGTTAGCTAATATGGGGCCCTCATTAAAACAGTCAAAATTGGTGGCGATGAATTCTCCCCAAGCAGTTGTGTTCCATCTCCAACACCCACATCACCTCCTGCGACGGCTCCCCCAGAGTTATTGCTCGGATGTGTGACTAACGTAGTTATATTTTCAATGCCACCTGCAACAAAATTTTGGAGACCAACCAACTTCTTAACCTCTGCTTGCAATTTATCAATTTTGGATATGAGAGGTTTGATAATAGTGTTAATTTTAATCTCAATGAGATCTGCAATTTTATCAAAAAGAGCTTCCTCAAAAGAGCAATTTGGGTGGTCCTCGACGCTAATCACTTGTTGAGATTTTGGGGTAGTAGCCCTCTTCCGTCTTGTCCCTGAGCGTAACCCGCCCGCTTTGTAGGGTTCTTGGTACATTGTCGTTTAGGTCTGGCAGCGTGCCCTATAGGAGACTGCTCGTGCGCAGGGACAAGAGTCTGTATGTCTTGATCAAAATCATCATTGTCATTGTCTATATCGCCCTCAGCCTCAGCAGTTAGTCCCTCAGGGGCCGGGGTTACGTTATCCGGTGTGCCAGGTATTACTTGGGAAATAAGGTCATCAAAAGTGCCTGCACTATGAGCATCTTGCATCAGTAATTCATCGGTCAAAGTAGATGCAGATGTAGATGGAGACGGACAGCGCAAATCAGGGGATTGTCTCAGCCCCAGTGACTCCCTCCTTTGCATATTAATCTTCTTCACAGTCAGAACAAGATAATTGTTTATCGTGTTTTGCTGAACTCCAACAAGTTTTTTAGACATGGCTAGTATTTTAAAAAGTATTAAAGTTGTGCAAACTATAAACTTTAAAATAGGGTCTTGTACAAGCAAGACTTACTTGAAGGGTGATCACAGAAGTAAATCCTGCAGCGTTGCTAGCCCTGCCTCTGCCTCCTCCTGCCGATGAGGGCCGTAGAGGGCCCGCCCTTTGCCCGGGCTTCGCCCCGGGCGTCCCGCGTAGCGGGTTCCTGTGGCGCTTTTCTGCGCCTCCTGGCGCCCTCGCGCTGTCACACGGCGCGCCGCCGCGTAGGCTGCCAGGATTTGTGGTCCCGGAACGGCGGCGTTAGTAGTCTGATGATAGGTGACTCTTGGCGGTGGCGGGGTGCTTTGGCGGTGGATGGCTGCCTTGTTTTGACTCCTGGCGGTGGCGGCAGGTAAGTAGGCTTCTGTGTGTGTCTCCCCCCGCTCCGCCGGTTCCTGTGGCGCTTTTCTGCGCCTCCTGGCGCCCTCGCGCTGTCACACGGCGCGCCGCCGCGTAGGCTGCCGGGATTTGTGGTCCCGGAGCGGCGGCACGTGTAGTCTGATGATAGGTGACTCTTGGCGGTGGCGGCGTGCTTTGGCGGTGATTGGCTGCCTTGTTTTGACTCCTGGCGGTGGCGGCAGGTAAGTAGGCTTCTGTGTGTGTCTCCCCCCGCTCCACCGGTTCCTGTGGTGCTTTTCTGCGCCTCCTGGTGCCCTCGTGCTGTCACAGGGCGCGCCGCCGCGTAGGCTGCCGGGATTTGTGGTCCCGGAGCGGCGGCGCGTGTAGTCTGATGATAGGTGACTCTTGGCGGTGGCGGCGTTCTTTGGCGGTGGATGGCTGCCTTGTTTTGACTCCTGGCGGTGGCGGCAGGTAAGTAGGCTTCTGTGTGTGTCTCCCCCCGCTCCGCCGGTTCCTGTGGCGCTTTTCTGCGCCTCCTGGCGCCCTCGCGCTGTCACACGGCGCGCCGCCGCGTATGCTGCCGGGATTTGTGGTCCCGGAGTGGCGGCGCGTGTAGTCTGATAATAGGTGACTCTTGGCGGTGGCGGCGTGATTTGGTGGTGGATGGCTGCCTTGTTTTGACTCCTGGCGGTGGCGGCAGGTAAGTAGGCTTCTGTGTGTGTCTCCCAGTCACTTTTTGACAATAAAAACACAAAGGCACATACCTTACGCACCAAACTGGTGCACTGCTTTAAACAGGACCTTTTCCCTTTACAATACATTATTTCCATCCATATTTCATTAAAACTTTAACATTGTAATCATTGATTAATTCCATCTTTTTCTTGTAGATACCACAGAAACAGCGAAATTCCATTTAGATGTTTATTGAACATTTTCAAATGCTGCTGCTTTCCATTCCAGGCTTTTAAACCACAACACGTGTGATTTAATAAACTTCAACGTGGGCTCTGTTCATACAACCCAATGCATTTCGAGCCATGGGCTCTTCATCAGGGTTTCTGAAAAATACAACAAGATCAACTGTACCAATTGCGCAAAACAAATGTGCTATTTACAAAATACACCAAACCCTGCTATCCTACCACCCCCTAGTGATATGCAAACTTTTTACCAGAATGTTTTCACACGCTGTAACTGTGCTACCCCCTACTGAAGCCAACCAACTGATACCAGCCCCAAAACTATCCCAAACATCACCCTAAATGAAGAAAAATCTCCCTAGTCTGTACCCACTCTTTACCCTGTAAAACAAAAGCCTGTGCTTTTAAAACGAACGATTTCCTCCTCTCTGGCTCTCCCGCAAACTGCTCTCACAATCGCCCTACCAAACAAACTGTTATAAAAAGTAGTGCTCCCACTCACGTGTCATCAATCATCTTGAGCCATCCAACCACACCAACTACTCCTAACACACTCTAAATACTACAACACCCACAATGCACTCCCCTAACCATAAACAAGAATCATACTAACACATCAAACCTCCCCTTCCCGAATCTCATTCAAAACCTAATCAAACCCTCAAAAAAATCACATACTCACATGCAAAATATTGGTGAAATAATGTATTGTAAAGGGAAAAGGTTCCATTTAAAGCAGTGCACCAGTTCGGTGCGTTAGGTGCGTGTCTTTGTGTTTTCATTTTCAAAAAGTGACTGGGGACGGGTCACCTAGAACGGTTTGCACCCAATTCAAGAATACGCATTACTACATGGATGATACGAAATGGAAGGAGTGCACTTTAATTTAGATTCTCTTGCTGTTCACAATATTTCCGTCCCGACGAAGGGTGCACCCCAAAGCTCTATGGTTGATTTATAAGTTTAAGATCTGGACAACAAAGACATCTGAAGATTTTACATCAAGGAGAGCCCTGATTATGCATGGAAATGACATACTGTATAAAATGGGACTGTTATATTTCAATTGTTTTGTCATGCACTTTACCGAATTGTTTAATTTTGTCACGTTTTTTGTTATTTATTCGTTGTTCAACTGAGGGGAACTAGTATAGTAATATTTAAAGATCCCATTTATAGCAGTGCACCAGTTCGGTGTGTTAGGTACGTGCCTTTGTGTTTTCAATTTCTTTTTTTAAGTTCAAGAAAATTTTATTTGGTAATAACAAAAGAAAGAACCAGGTGTCAAAACAAAGTACAATGGGATATCAACTTAAAGACTCTAAGCAGAATAAAATAATCATACAAATGCAAGCAGTAGAAGAGAAGAAATCTGGGTACAAGATAAAAGAAAAGGAAAGGAGAAAACACATTAAGCATAAAATATGAGAAGCACGAGAACATTGGAAAGGATTAAAAAAGTGGTACAATGGAGGATAAGTGGAATGTATCGAGCTGTTAAGGAGGTTTAGGAACTTCCTGTTGTGGAGGCGGAGGGTGAAACAAGCGTTTACTACATGAGTCCAAGTAAAGCGTGACGGGAGTCCATAAGTCCACGCGTTTAGTAGCCATACATGCCGGAAAGACATGAGCAGTGTCCAGTCTATGGTTGTGGCAAACATTAAACCACCACGCCTTGAAAGAAATTTTGGAAAAATCTTTCCAGTTGACCGTTATTTGTTGAAAGGCAGCGGCAAGTAATAGGTCAACGATCTGAGGTTTTAGATCAACGTTGTCCCAACAAGGGGAGAGGCTACCCATGAAAACATGTGTGTGAGAAAAAGGGATAGAAGTGTGGAAAATTAAATTAATTTGAGCCCAAACCTGTAACCAAACACTGCGAACATGAGTGCATAAAAATAACATGTGAAATAAATTAGCTTGTGGTGATAAGCAAGACCAGCATGCGTGGGGAGTGTTAGGAAAGCGTTTGTGAAGGTCAAGGGGTGTGAAGAGGAGTCTATTGTAAATGAAAAACAGAGTCTGCGTGAGGGTTGCTGCTCTCGAAGATTTGCGAAGCTTGGTCCAGATTTTATCCCAGAAGGAAACTGACCAGGAGACAGACAAATCATGCTCCCAGGAATCTTCCACCTTAGATTTAGGTCTTGGAGTCTCACCAGCGTGGAGGTACTTGTAAATAGCAGCAGCCTTTGGTGTGGTGCGTAAAAAGGAATGAAGGGAGGAAGTGAGGGTGGATGAAGCAGGAGGGGGGTAGGGCTGAGAAAGGTCATTGTATTTCGTTAAGACTGTAGTTTTAAGCAATTGATATTTGCGTGCAAAGGAAGTGGGTAAGTCATAGAGGGAGCGGAGGATGTCAAAAGATAAGAAAGAGGAGTGAGAAAAGAGTTGGGAAATCCACTGCAGACCACGAGTATGCCAAGATTTCCAAAAAAAGGTTCTGTTGCGGATGAGTAAGGAAGTGTTATGCCATATGGGGGAGGAGAGGAAATCAGCAGTGGTTGTGGGAGGTGAGTGAGTGGAAGATAGGAGTAATTTAGTAGTGAACTTATGAATCAGAGTAGAGATAGAGGCAGGTTTGCGAGAGAAGGAAAGGTATTCAGCAAAAGAGAAGGGAGAGAGAAGGAGGCGTTCAAATTTAGCCCATAGAGGACATGGGGTATCAGGGTCTTGTAACCAAAAAGAGGCTTGCCGCAATTGGAACGCCTTATGGTAAGCTGGGAAGTCGGGAAAGTTGGCCCCACCTTCTGATTTAGGACGAATCAAACGTGCTAGAGACATTCGTGGTTTCTTTTTATGCCAAAGAAAGGACGTTAGAGTAGAATTGATCCGTTTGAAAAATTTGGAGGGGACAGGGACCGGAATATTGGAGAGGGTGTAAAGGACAATGGGGGACAGCATCATTTTAATAGTGTCAAGGCGACCCCACCAGGATAGGTAAAGAGGATGCCACTTGGATGTAAGATCCGTTAATTTTTGAATGCATTTGGACATGCACAAGGAAACAGTGTCTGGGATGGTAGGGGTAATGTGCATTCCAAGGTACTTGATATTGGAGGGTTTCCACGTGAAATTAGAGGCGGCAAAATCAGGTTTGAATGTGAATTTAGTTAAGGGGAGGATCTCGCATTTATCGTTATTGAGTTTATAGCCAGATATTTGGGAATATGCGTGGACTTCAGTGAGAAAAGCGGGAAGTGAAACAGAGGGGTTGGAAATAAATAGCAAAATGTCATCCGCATAAGCGGCTAGTTTGATGTGGGAGTCTGACAGTTGGAAACCTTGGATGGAGGGGTTTTGACGGAGCTTGGAGAGGAAGGGTTCTAAGGCCAAATTAAAGAGAAAGGGGGATAGGGGGCAGCCTTGGCAAACACCTCTTTTTAAGTCAAAAAAAGAGGATATTTGACCATTGGCACAAACTGCTGCACGTGGGTTAGAATAAAGTAGCGAAATTAAGGATATAAAAACGGGACCAAAACCAAACCAACGGAGGGTGTGAAATAGATAGGTCCATTCGACCCTATCAAACGCCTTTTCAGCATCCAGGGCAATGGCCGCAAGGGGATGGGGTAAAAGGCGAGATTTAGAGAGAATGTTGAAGAGGAGTCTGGTGTTATCAGTGATAAAGCGACCTTTGACAAAGCCCGACTGTTCCTCGCCCAAGAGATCTGGAAGAAGAAGGTCGAGGCGTGCCGCAAGAGACTTTGCAAATATTTTATAGTCAATATTGACCAAAGAAATTGGCCTGTAATTTTTGCAGTGTTGAGGATCCTTCCCCTCCTTGGGTATGAGGCAAATATGGGCATCTGAAAAGGAGCCTGAGGAGGAACCCAAGGAGAGGAAAGTGCCAATAAGGGAATGGAGTCTGCGGATGAGAAGCTTTGAAAAGTGGAGAAAAAATTCTACTGTGAAGCCGTCCGGCCCAGGGGCTTTGTCTTTTTGGAGGGTTTGCTTTGAGTAGTTCTTGTTGAGAGATATCAAGTTCTAAGTGAGAAAGGTCAAGTGGAAAGTGAGGTGGTTTTTGAATAGTGGAGAAAAATGCGTCTAGAGAGTGAGAAGAAGGCTGAGTTTCAGAAGAGTATAGGGTCTTGTAAAAGGTAGAGAATTCAGTGAGGATGTCTGCATCTGTGTGTTTGAGATTGGAATTGGCGTCGTAGATTGATTCAATGTTTAATTTATTGTGTTTAACCTTTAGATAATTAGCTAAGATCTTGCCAGCCTTATTTTTGCCCCCATAGAACTTGGCACTTGATTTTAATAAATACAAGGATGCATCGTCCGTAGATTTTTTGTTGAATTTCATTTTAGCATTAACTAAAGCGGTTAGAGTTTGCTGTGAGCGGGAAGTAAAATAAGAATGCTCCAATTTCTTAATATCCAGAAGGATAGCCTTAGTGAAGTCGCGAGCAGCTCTGCGTTTTTTAGCAACAAAGCCAATGATGAAATCTCTTGCCGCCGCTTTAAAGGCATCCCAAATGGTGTGTTTGGGGACAGGGGAATTGTCGTTTAAGGAGAAAAATTCCTGGGAGAAGGAAGTGAAGGAGGAAGTAAATTTAGGGTCTAGAAGGAGAGAATTATTGAAACGCCAACGTTTAGGCCCTACTGATTTGGGTAAGATGTCCAATTGAACTAATGTGGGGGCATGGTCAGAAAGTAAAATTGGGCCGATTTCTGCATGGGTGAGGGTTTGGACAATGTTGTGGGTAACAAAAATGTAGTCGATTCGGGATTGGGAATGATGGCATGGAGAATAAAAAGTGAATTCCTGAAGTTCTGGGTTACAAAGACGCCAAGCGTCAGTGAGTTTATGTTGGGAAATAGTTTGACAGAAGGATTTATGAGATTTGTTGGGGATGAAGTGCGCCTTGGAGTTTCTATCCAGAAAGGGATCTAGGGGCTGATTACAATCACCTGCCAATATAAAATTATCATCAATAAAGCTGGTAATGGTAATGTGCTGGGAGAATGAATGCCAAAAAGTGGGGTCACCAGTGGTAGGGGCATAAACATTTAGAAGAGAAATTGGAACATTCTTGATAGAAAGTTTAGCATACGTCCATCGGCCATCAGCATCCGATTCCTGAGCAAGCAGGGAATGAGAAAGAGCTTTATGACATAAAATGGCCACACCATTACGTTTGCCATCCCCAGGGGAATAGTAAACATCACCCACCCAGCTTCTTTTCAATTTAACAGATTCTTCAGCAGATAAATGGGTTTCCTGTAAAAAAGCAATGTCCACATTCAAACGGGAAAGGTGAGACACAATTGTTTGCCGTTTGATGGGAGAGTTGATGCCCTTAACATTCCATGTGATTACTTTCAGAGACATACCATATCAGAAATGAGGAAAGAAGCAGAGGGAAAAAAAGAAGTGTGAAAGAGACCCAGGGGGGTAGAAAAACCAAGGAAAATAAGAGAATCGATAAAAGTTAATGCAGTATAATAGTGAGCAGGAGGATGAAGAAAGAGGAAGTAGGTTGAGGAATAGAAAAATAAAAGCAATTGATATGAGAAATATGAGAAGGTAGTCCAAGAAAAAGTAAGAATGATGAGAAAAAGTCGGTAGTAGAGTAGTAGTCGAAAAACAAGAGAGGAAGACACCTGTGAAACAAGGGAAAATGATGAACTTAACAGTGAGAAAGATACAAGAAGGAAAGCGAACAGTCGGGAGGAGAGGGAGAACATACTTACGGAGAGTAGAGATGGGGAGGGTTGATCACCAGGGGGAGGATACGAGAGAGAATGGATGAGGGGGGAGCGCCTGGCAGAGGAAGCAAACGTCCAATGCAAACGAACCAACAAGTCGGGGGAAAGACGCCATATGTATTGTAAAACCTGCAAGGAAAAGGGAGGAAAAACAATAATGAGTGAGACGAATGGAAGAAGATAAGAACAAAACGACAATAAATTATAAGAGGGTGTATGAAAAATTGTGGTGAGCAGTACTTAACCAAACAACAGGGGTACAAGAAAAATGACGGAGAGTGAGGGGGAGAACATAAGAACTGAGGTCGCTGAAGAACGTGATAGAAACAAACAGTAATACAGTCAACAATACACAATAAACATGCAGATTAAGTGAATCTTCAATGCTGCGTCACGCAGAAATCATGGCGGGAAAGCTGACGAAGAGCTGGAAAAGTCCATGTCAGAAGCTTGAGTTGCGTTCAAAAAACTCCGGAGACGAACAGGATCCTCGTAAGTCGTTGTCTTGTTGTTGTAAGTCACTCTAAATAGGCAAGGGTGGAAAAGGCCGTATCTGGCTCCAATGGCACGAAGTTCTGGTCGCATATCCAAAAAGGCCTTGCGGCGACTGGCTGTGGCTCTTGCATAATCCTGCGCAAAGAAGAGGTTGGAGCCCGACCATTGCAAACGAGGTGAGGCACGGGCCGCTGATATAACTTTGAGTAAGTCATTATACTCTAAGAAGTACATGATGACACCTCTTGGTCGTGAAGAGGGGGAAGAAGTGGTGGGAAGGCGACCTAGCCTGTGTGCACGCTGGATGTTAAGCGTTGTGCCTTCGGGCAGATGAAGAAGCTTGGGTAGAAATGATTTGAAAAAGGCAATAGGGTCGGTCCCCTCACAGTTCTCCGCCAGGCCGTAGAGTCGAAGGTTATTGCGCCTGTTTCGGTTCTCCAATTCTTCAACTTGTTTTTGGAGAGACGAAATCTGAGACTGCATATGTGATACTTTAGAAGATGATTCTTGAAGAGATGTGAGAGACTGCTCTACGGTGGTTACTCTGGCATCCATCTGAGACCAATTGTCAGTGAGAACCTGCAATTTGGAGTTAGTCTCTTCCATGAATGGCTTAAGGGCACGGATCTCTTCCAGTAATAACTCCATGGAGACAGCCGAGGAGGATCCAGTCGGTGACGAAGGGTCTTTTTTGAGGCGTTTCGAGGTCACTTTCCCTGGAGGTTGAACAGGCCGTTCCGTACTTGACTGTGACATCTGGGTGTCGAGCTCTTGGGAGGCCTCAAGGTGCGCCAATGCAGAGAAGACTTTCGAGTTTTTGATGAACACACGGCGTGGAGCCTTGGGAGTGCGAGTGATTGCCCTCCGTTCCATAAAAGAGTTATTGTAGGGATGAAGAAAGTCTGATAGTAAGCAGTACGTACTCGTTAATATTCCAAAATGAGGTTAGGAATTCTTGAGAGAAGAAAGGTGCGCGAAATGTAGGTTGTGTGAGGAGAGCTCAATGACACAAAATGGCCGCCGATATCATACTGTCTCAAAACGCGAGTAAAACTCACAGAAAAGCAGCGTTCTTCAAAAACATGCAGCAGTGTTACATAGCTGAAGGTAGTGGCTCACCGGGAACAGTTGGATTAAAGTGAAGCTTCGTGGTAGGCAAGCATGATCTGCGAGCGGATGCTCCGTAGTGTACGCTGTGAGAAGACAAAATGGCGGTCGCGGCGATCAGAGAGTCGCGTCCGCCAAAAAGTTGAAGAAAACGGACATTCCGCCGCTCAGGTGCTGCATCATTTAGGAACACGATGTTGTCCCCGAATTCCGGTTAGGGAAAATGAGGTTTGCAGGCGCCGGGAATTGAGGAAAAGCAGCGAAGTCCCCTGCCGACCCGGAGCGCTCACATCGGAGCTGCCGTCCTCGCCGGGCGCCAAGCCACGCCCCCGTGTTTTCAATTTCTAAAAGTGGCATTTTGAAACACAGAAATTTTAAAACTGCCTTTACCAAAAGGTACGTTAATAAATTCTGAGTTCAGAGAGCCTAAACTCAATTTTTCTATCTTCTCTCTATGGAAAGCTACAAATGTAAAATGTTACAGCGCAGTCCCAAGTACAGACTTTCAATAGTGACAGACAAAATACACAGTATTTCACTATCAGGATATGTCACATACCTCACCTAACCTGACACCCAGGACAACATGCAAGTTCTCAACTGCACACACAGACACTACAGTGGTAGGTCTAAGACACATTTACAGGGCTACTCCTGTGGGAGGCACGCACAACTAGTGCTGCAAGCCTACAAGCAGCATTTGATCTACAGGCCCTGGCACACACTGTGCACTTTACTAGGGACTTACCAGTAAATCAAATATGCCAATCATATCACAATGTATACAGAGAGCGTATGCACTTTAGCACTGATCAGCAGTGGTAAAGTGCCCGGAATCCTATCGCCAACAAAAACAGGGTCATAAATTTAGGAGGCAAAAGGCAAAACATTTGGGGATAAAGCTGTCAAAAAGGCCAGGTCTAACAGCATGCTGTCATTGCAGTCTCAGGTGGGAAACTCACTAGGTGCCCACAGCCATAGATGTAGTTATGCCCTGGGTCTGATCACTTCCACTATCTCCGAATGCACTAATTTCCGGTATTACAACAGGATCAGGGATAAATCCTTACCTCTGTATCCCATCAGTACATGGATGACGTCTGTAATTTAAAGAGTCATTTATAGTTATTCTTTTCATTTCAATCTTGATTCAGCTTTTCTTTCTTACCCTCATTGGTTTTCTTTTTGATGGATACATCTGCCTGTGGATTCCTCACCTTTTGAATTACCCTCATGAGCAGCATTTCACAGAAAATTTTCTTCCCAGCTCTCCGACGTCAATTTGGTCGTCACAATGGAACGGCTTCGCACACACGCTGCGTGATGTCATCGGACCATAAGAAGACCTCGCCGGCGTGCTGACGTCTGTTCCCTTTTTTCCACACCATCGACACGTTACATTTTTTCCAGAGCTCTCCATTTCTGGGAGTTTCTTTGTTGCAAGTCTTCGGATCTTTGTTGCAGCGAACATGGCTACTCAGAGGAAATCCCATTCAATCCATGCAGGGAATGTTGGGGTCAGATGTCTATTACTGACCCTCATGATGACTGTTTGTGGTGTCTCTCGTTGATCACGACTGTGGAGAGTGTTCGTCATGCTGGTGCATGAACCCCAGGCATTGAAGGAGAGGGAGGCCAAATTGTTCACGGCCAAAGCCAAGAAACAAAAAAGGGGCAGAAGAAGGTTGAGGTCCTGATCCAAGTCACCGGCTCCGCATACCTTGATGTCGTCAAGGAAGCATAAGAAGAAGCAGCGCCATGGGTCTCAGCATTATTTGCCAAAAGATGAGACAACAAAGTCGGTGCCTCCGGCTCCACAGTACCATTGGAAGGATGAAGTCTTTCCATCTCCTTCTCCTGAGGTGTCTCCAGCCCTGTCTCTGGCTCAAAGAGTGGTGCCTCCACTGGCACCAATGGGAGCAGCACGCCCACTGTTACTGATCACTCCACCTCTGGATCCAGGGTCTCCGGTGTCACAACTGGAGCCAAATGTGCTGGCTTGAGGTGTTTCAGAGCCTGCAGTACTGAATCCAGTGTATCCTGCCTTCCCGACTCTGGGTACGGATCCCTCAAATTTTCTGAATGTAATGTTTGGCTTGTTCGCCAGAGCGGCAAACCTTGCTGGTGCACCGTTGGCCCCATGGGTCCGCTGTCATACTCCCTGGAAGGTTTACCATCTCATTTCCCTCATGCACCTCTCAGGCCTTCTATGCCGATGGCTCCAGGGAGTTGGCCTCTCCTTATGCCAATATTTTCAATGCCTGTACAACCTCTGGAGGGGCAAGTGACCCTGGGCTGATCTTACCCTGCACTGTCTGGTTCCGAACCGGCACCAACTCGACCTTGACTGGCGTTGAGTACTGTCCGGGTAGATCTCCCTTTGACCTCGATCCCGAAGTTCTCTGCCCAGTGTCTTGCGCCTCTGACTCCAGTTCCAAGGATGAAGTCTAGAAGAGAAGAACTGCGGTTGATGTAAGAGGAGGAGTACCAGGAACTACATGAGAAGGCTGAGGAAGGGGAGATTGTGGACCTTGATCTGGATTTCACAGGTCTGCAGGAAGCTAGTACCTATATACAACTCCTGAATTGGAACTCTCGACACTAAGAGGTCTCCCAATGCAAGAAGTGACTTCTTATTACTCTGTGAGCAGGAAGGCAGCAGGTCTGCTGGAGTTGATTCTGCCCATAGCAGAAGTGAAGTCTAATATTTTGACGAAGGTGCTCCATTCCCCTTCTTCTGTCTCAGAGCCCTTACTCCCTTCCAACGAGGCTTTGAAAGAGTCCATTCATGATGTGTGGCAGAAGCTGATGACTGCCCCTGCGGTGTCCAGGTCTGTGACTAGGAGGCATAAGGTGGCTCCGGGGGATCCTGCTTTCCTGTCCACTCATCCTTCACCAGAAAGTTTGGTCATCAGGCTTTGTGCTCCTTAAAGCAGTCTGCAGGGTCATTCTCATCTACACTGGCAGATAGGGAGTCAAGCGCATGGAGCAATCTGCAAAGAAGGTATTCTCTTCAGGCAGTATGGCTCTCAAGTCAACTAATGCTACTTGCCTTTTGGGTCGCTATTTCCATGCGCTTATAGACTCGGCCAGGGAGGTGCTCACTAAACTACCGGAGGACGTTAAGGGTAATTTTTCGGATGTTCTTTCGCATGCTCAAGCTGCGGTCTGCCAGGTCATACAATCAGATCTAGACACTGCTGACTTGGTTGCCCTGGTGATGGGTTCATCTGTAGCAACCAGGAGACACGCTTGGTTACGGGGTTCGGGGACCTCCGCTGAAGTCCCAGCTATCCTGTTAGACCTGCCTTTCGAAAGATCTCATCTATCTGGGGAAAAAGCGGACTCAGTCGCAGCACAAGATCTTTGAATCTCTAATCTCAATCCAAGGGCTTTGGATTTTGCAAGTTCCATTGCTTTTGGCAGGACCTTATCCTTTCGTGCCAAGCAACATCTGCAACAGCAGACAAATCCCCTGTACAGGTAATACAGGGGAAAGGGCAGAGGTTGTTTATGGGATGCAGCATGGCAAAAAGTATTCTCCTTCACCTCCTCTTCTGCCCCTCTAGCTGGTACGGAGGGAAGCAGTTCTAGCTCCGCTATCCTAGAGCATGCTTGTCCTGTGGGAGGACGGGTGTCCCATTTCCTATAACATTGGAGGTCTGTTACTACAGATCTCTGGGTGTTGAATATCATAGAGAATTAGTATGCCATATGCTTTCGGGATTTCCCCCTCCTTTCCCTCCCCATTAGGGTTTGTGCTCAGAAGAGCACCTTCTGCTTCTCCAGCAGGAAGTTCTGTCTTTACTGCAAAAAGTGCGATTGAGGTGGTTCCAGAGCAGGAAAGAGGTCAGGGATGCTACTCCTGGTATTTCCTGTTTCCCAAAAAGGACGGTGCTTGATGCCATTCCTAGACTTCAAGGTTTTGAATTTTTACGTCAAACACGAGAAATTCAAGATGTTGACCCTGATTTTCAGCATGCGTATTTTCAAATTACCATCCTTAAGTCACATCAGAAGTATATTTGTTTTACGGTGGGGTCTCAACACTACCAGTTTGCGGTCCTTCCGTTCGTCTTACTTCCGCACCTCGGGTCATCACAAAGGTGATGGCGGTGGTAGCAACACATCTCAGAACATCGGAGGTCCCTGTTTTCCCTCATCTGGATGACTAGCGTCTCAAAGTGAAGTCACCAGAGATGGTGTTGCATTATTTGGAAGTAGCAACAAAAATGTTGTTCAACTTGGGGTTTTAGATAAATGTACGCAAATTGCACCTGGTGCCCTCTCACCACAACCTGTTCATAGGGGCAGTACAGGACATTACGGGGAGTTGTACCTTCCCGCCTCTACAGAGGATTCAAGACATCCAGGCTATGATTCAATTTTTTCAGAATGGAGTTGCTATTCTAGTCCTGAAGGGCTGCTGGGTCAGTTTGCTTCCTGCATACTGTTGGTCAACCACGCACACTGGCATATGAGGGCCCTACAGTGATGCCTCCGCAGGCAGTGGTTTCAACACAACTAAGATCTGGAAGAGGTGGTGAGGATCTCCAGAGAAACTGCAGAGGATCTGTTGTGTTCCAGGCAACCTATCTCAAGGGAAGTTGTTTCAAACTCCTTCTCCAGTGGCCACAGTGATAACGGATGCCTGCACTCTAGGGTGGGGAGCTCACCTGGGGGATCTGGAGGTCAAAGGCCTTTGGTCTACAGAGGAAAGATTGTTCCACATCAATCTTCTGGAATTGTGGGCGATATGTTTGGCTATCAAGGCTTTTCTTCCCTCTCTTCACGGTCAGTTGATTCAGGTCCTGATGGACAACACTGCCGCAATGTGGTAGATCAACAGTCAGGGAGAAGTGATGTTGTAGCTTCTTTGCAAAGAAGCTCTGTGACTCTGGTCCTGGGCTCAGGGCCATCAGATTTTAATGATCGCAAATAATCTGGCTGCGGAACTGAATGTGCATGCAGACAGTCTCAGTCAGCAGTATTCGGCCAATCATAAGTGGCATCTCATTTAGGGGTGGGCGGAGCGTACGTAGTGTTGACTACTTCGCGATTCGCAAAGTAGGCATAGTAGGCAACACTATGCACACGCCATGGTGGAGCAAAGTTGCCTGCCATCCGCCTCCCTCTTCTAAAATGCCCAACATTTAAAACAATGTAAAACTAATTAAAACGACTTACCTGAGATGCGGCGTCCCGGGGCTCCCTCTTCCTAGTTTCTCGCCGACTTCTTCCTGAAAAATGCGCATGCGCGGGCGCCCGCGCATGCGCATTCGTCAGGAAGAAGTCGGTGAGAAACTAGAAAGACGGAGTTCCCAGGACGCCGCATCTCAGGTAAGTCGTTTTAATTAGTTTTACATTGTTTTAAATGTTGTTGGGCATTTCAGAAGAGGGCGGGAGGGAGGCGGGCGGCGCTATAGTGGGGCTACACGAAGTGTGTGGGTGGGCGTAGATTTCCCCCCACTTCGTTGTGCTTCGCGTAGCCCCACTACGCCCACTACGCCCAGGGTTAATCTCATTCCAGAGGTGGTCCTTCACATACTCAGGATGTGGGGGCTTCCTCAGCTGGACCTGTTTGCCACTCAAGAGAACTCGCACTGCCCATCATTTTGCAGTCTCCAGTATCCGATGCGGGGAGCATTGGGGGATTCATTTCAAATTGATTGGGGCTCACAACTTCTTTACACGTTTCCGACCATATCCTTAATTCCTAGAGTTCTGAAGGAAGATTTGCTAAGATCGCATTAGCCGCGAAGGGTGTGGTACACAGCCCTCCTTTACCTCTCATCGCACCCTCCGCTCAATATCCCTCCCAGGGCAGACCTCTTCTTGCAGTCGCAGGGGCAGGTTCTAAACCCCCTCCTCCAAGAGCCTGCACCTTCAGGCCTGGAGATTGAATGGGGCAACCTTAGTTCTTTCTCTCTCCCACCGGATGTGGTGGATGCTATTTTATCATCCAGGAGACACTCCACCAAATCTGTTTATTCTGGTAGGTGGGCAAAGTTTGTTAAATGGTGTGGAGAGAGATCAATAGATCCTTTGCAGGCCCATTTGTCTGATATTCTGAGTTTCTCTCTTTCCCTATCACAACATGGCTGTGCAGTAGCTACTGTTAAGGGCTACTTGTCTGCTTTTCTTTCTTTACCAGATCAACCCTTGTTGTTTAAATCTCCCATAGTTATAAGATTCATTAAGGGCCTCGCAAATAAGTTTGCTCCCACTCCCTTTATCATGCCTCAGTGGGATTTGAATTTGGTTCTCATTTTATTGATGGGTTCTCCTTTTGCGCCTTTACACAGCTGCCCCTTAAGGTTCCTAGTGTTTAGATGATAATTCTGGTTGTGATCACTTACGCTAGGAGGGTGAGTGATTTGCAAGCTCTTAGGTCCAGGCCTCCTTTTACATCATTCCATGTTGAAAAAATGGTTCTTAGGACCAGAGCTGCTTTCCTGCCTAAGGTGGTCACTCCTTTCCACCTAGGGCAATCCATTACTTTACCCACTTTCTACCCTTCCCCTCATCCTTCCAAGGAGGAGGAGGGACTTCATCGCCTGGACCCTAAGAGGATGGTCAGCTTTTTCCTGAACAGGACTAAGGACTTCAGGTTGGACAACCAACTCTTCATCTGATATATGGGCAAGATGAAGGGTAAGGCTTGTCCACAAGAGAACACTGTCCAGGTAGAACATCCTCTGTATCAAGATCTGCTACGCCTTGGCCAAGAAGGAGCCTCCTGAAGGTATTCAAGCTTATTCTACCAGAGCTAAGTCTTCTTCGGCTTTCGCTAGATGTGTCCCTATAGTAGACATCTGCAAGGTGGCAACTTGGGCCTTCCTTCACACTTTTGCAAAGCGCTATTGCTTAGATTCGGAGGTCGGTGGTGAGGAGCGATGGCCATTTTGCACACTCAATGCTGCAGGATTTTTTGAGAAAGGTAGGCAGGCACCCTTAGCGAAGAGCATTGCTTCTTGGGGATTCAATTCAAAAGGTGAGGAATCCACAGGCAGATGTATCCATCAGACAAACAAAAGTTACTTACCTTCGGTACCGCTTTTTCTGGTCGATACAGTATCTGCCAGTGGGTTCCGCACTGACACACCCGCCTCCCCGTTGTCTGCCTGTCTAATACCGAAAAATAATTGATGTGTATTTTATGTATTACACTGTTGAAATAATGTGATGGTTGGCACTAGGAAATTTCTATGATTTAGAATTTCCAGATTTGGTTGTGTTTTATATACTATATATACTTGTGGAAATGTTGTCGGTTCAGCCGTTCGCCTCGAAAGCACGGTAAAAACGGGTGAAAGTGACGTCAGCATGCTGAAGAGGTCTTCTTCTGGCTCCTATGTCACACTGAGTCACATGCGGAGCCTTTCCATTGTGATGTCCTCACAAGTGACAAGTAACAAATAACAAAAACATTTTTGAGATGGTTTCCAGTCCTAAAACAGGAAAAACAAGTAGCCCATAAATAAAATTTTAAAGAAGCACTGGGGTTACCACACAACGGGGGGTACACAACATTTCAGATAACAATGGGGTACACTATTCAATACATATATTTCCCTAAGTTGTTATATATTCTGATTTAAAATTTTCCCCTGTTGGCACTTTTAACCAAGAGGGGAAGAATTTAAATTAGAATGTGTAGCATGTGAAGTAGTGTGGCTCACTGGTTAGAGGCGGCAGACCCGAGAGCAGAGGACGGCCCGGGACCAGGGTTCGATTCCCGGCGCGGCAGGTTTCTGGACCAGGGTCAGCGGACTCGATAATTCTCTCGCCTCGGTGCCCACTCTGATCAGCGATCACACTCGGCAACTCTGGGCATTAGCTTGCCTCATCTTCACTAACGGCCCCACCAGACCGCCGGGGATGCCTGGTCTCACCCTGGAGATACCCATTAAGGGACCATCTCTCAGGGATGTTAGGAAGGGTTTCGCAGCGGTCGAAGCGCCTTGGGACCCTACGGGTAAGTAGTGCGCTATATAAATGCCTATACATATACATACATACATACAAACTTAGGGAAATATATATATATATACTGAATTGTTATTTGTTACTTGACACTATGTCTCAATTTTGTTTGGTTTGATGTAATGTGAACGTTATGTGTATCTGACCTCTGTCTTGTGGATTTATAAAATGAAATGATTGAAAATGAATAAGTAAACGTAATAGACCAACTAATTTGTAAATTTGGTCTGAGTCTGTCTAAAAGTTAGCAGCCAACAAATGGTCAGCTAGATGTTTTGACTTTTCTAATATTTACTGGCCCAATCTAGCTGTGTGGTATAGGGCCCACCCCTTGCATTATTAACTTTCTAAAAGTGGCATTTTCAGAATTGCAACTTAAAATCCAACTTTACCATTTAAGAAGGTTTTAAATTACACATCCTCAGGCATGACCCATGGCTCTGCTGCCTGCCCCCAAACAAAAGTTATCACGTGCAACAAGTAATAATGTAACAACGTGTTTTCCTATGAATGAGGTATGTCTTGCCACACTAAAAAAGGAATTTGAGAGTGTTTCACAACCAGAAAATATAAAACGTATATATGTATATGGCCAACTTTTAAAATGCAATGCACCCAGCCCTAGGGCCTATTTAGAGTCTACCCTCGGGGTGACTTATAAAAGGTTTACTTGCCAGATATAAATGGCAGTTTAAATCGGTATATGCAGGCTGCAATGGAAGACCCAAGGCATGTTTAAAAAGGCTACTTAAGCGGATGGCACAATAGGTGCTACAGTAGCATTTCATTTACAGGCCTTGGTATATTTAGTATCACTTTACTGGGGACTTACAAGGAAATTAAATGTGCCAATTGGCTGTAAGCCAGTTTTACCACACAGAAAAGAGGAAGTGCAAGTACTTTAGCACTAGTTAGTAAGTGTACAGAGAATACAGCAAAATAAAATCAGCAAAACAGAAGGGGTGTAGGCAAAAAGACTGGGTGAGCCTGCAGAGATGGCTAGGCCCAACACAATACTTTTGCACATCAATATTTTTTTGGGCTTTTTGCCAGTATATCTGAATATTTTCCAATCTCCAATTCACCACTCCTTTTTTGTACCTATTACCCTACCTGACCTAGTTCCTCTGTGCCCTGTGGGATCTCAAGGCCTTCATGACATTTACCATCTACAGCTAACCTACAATTTCTAACAGCAAGATTTAAATCTAAGCAGTAACTGCACTCTAATAGCAAGTGTTTTGATCTATTGTACCACTGAATGAGGAGATTAAGATGGTAGCAAATAAAAGTACCAATTTTCGGGCACTTTATAATGCACAATAATCGATGCATGCACACTGATTCTGTGACTTAGCACATTACTATAATGGTTCTAGTACACTTAAAAATGGTGTATCTAACCTTTTGGCTTCCCTTGTTTCTCTAAGCTGTTGCCTTCAAAATTATCCTGCATATCGACCATGAGAGGAACTCTTACCCACATCAGGCCTCAGTAGCAAAGAGTCATGTGTGAAGCGTTTCCATCTTAGGTTTGGCACAAAAAGACCTAGCATCACTACTCTGTCCTCCCATGATCTTGTTTGTGTAGCCCACATTGAATTGCTGCAAATAGACATGTGGGCTCTCTCCATCACCTTATTAACAAGGCAGACCTGTGGCTGAAGATATCTCAACTCCAATATCATATGTGAGTCTGTATTGATAAGATCAATTTGATAATTTAAGCATTGGGATCCTTTTAGGACCCTATCTCTTTCAACTGAGAAATAAAATGTGTAGTTTTCTGAAGAACGCAGCAACAAAGATCACAAAGAAACACTAAGTTTTCGATGGTTGCTAGTTGATTCCAAGTAATGTGCTTTGTAATATACTTGGTGTTGAGTGTTTATTGGCCATATCATCATAAATCAAATGTGACCAAACCAACTATGAATCTATATGACTCAACTGATTTTAAATTGCTATAATGGGACTCAACCAACTTTAAATACTCCAGTTATAAGAACTTTAGCATTGCTTTGGTACACTGATAGACAGCTGTGGGTGGTGGACTACAAGTAGTTGGTCTTTGGTTTTGTATTTTGTGTGTTGTGAAACAGTACAAGTTAAGTATCTTGATTGTTTCCATTTTTTCTAGATCCAATGGAAAAAGCTTCACCACACAGTCTCTTTTCTTCAGCAGAAGGCAAACCACCATTTATGATTCCACCAAGGAGCTATTGTCTTCATTCCATCCCAGAGAGTGATGTGGGCTATGTGTACAGGCCTGAACACATCCATCAGAACCCTAGAAGCACGCTGTATTTGGAACAGACCCCTGGAACATCTTCTTGTTACCCAGCAGTGCATGAATGGATGGTACAAGGTAGCCAAAACCATGTTACCAACAGGAAGCTTAAGTCACTTGAACAGCAACTTCCAGAAGGGAGGATGCACCATGAAGTTGTGTATCCACTTCTATCCGCACTACAGAGCACCATCTCCAAGCAGAGCAAAGACAATACAGCCAATATGAAGACCAACACACCCATGCAGCTTCAGCCCCCTTCCAGCAGGCAAATGTTAGGGATACAGCCTCCAGATTTGATTCAAGCCTGGGACAATCTCTCCCAGCAGCAACACATTCCTTTCCATAGTGGAAATGCGGTCTACATTTACAACCAACCACTACTAGGGCAGCTGATACCAAGAGAGGTTAGTTCCATAATACAGTCCAGTCGTGTTATTCCCCCAGCAATAGACATGAGTGCATGCAGTGCTGGTGAGCATCCTCCTCCTTATAGTGGAGTGGTATTTGTATTGAAGGAGATTCAGGAGATGAGGAGCCAGAAAACGTTAGCACATCAAGTGACCTATTATCCTACGGCCACCTCATCAGACAACCTCAGGAAAGAAGGCCAAGGAGTAACTGGGATCTCAAGTAAGTGTTAATGCATGGGAAGAGGTCAAAGAGGGAGAAGTAAAGGAGCCTGCATAATCACAGGTAGGAAAACAAGAGAGTGATATAATGTTCATCTAGAGCTCTCAATCAATCAATATAAGCTTTATTCACTATGTACAGAAAACCATAAAAGCAGTTGCAAATTTAAAATATATTAGTAAAAACAGCCATTTAAAAGATTTTAGCAGAAAAATACATAAACGAATCCTTATCAAGTACATGCTTGTTTTTAGAGAACAATGATTTTCCTTACATTTATAGCTTTTAGAATAAATAAGGCAACATTAAATCAGACTTCAGGATCATTAAGATCAGCTAATAAGTTCATTGTAGCTTTGTACATTCTCACATTTTGTTTTAAATATAACAGTTTTAGATAATGACACCTAAAAATCACAAAAGAGAATACAGTGGACTGTGCTTTGCTTAGATTGCCCATCACATGGACAAGGGGTAAAATCTGAGGGGCAGGATTTCATTGTAGGGAAAGCGACTAGATGGTGTACAAACCCTAGTCTGAATCTGGTCAATACAAAGCGATGTTTTGGCCTCGTCACCTGAGTTAAACAGTTTTGGAAACCCATCTTAAGCTCGATTGATTGGTAAAATATAAAAGTAAAGTTCAAGTTCAAGTTCAAGTTTATTTTATTTGCATAGTTTGTTAAAACCATTGCAACACAGAAATAATTCATTACAGTCCATTTTATGTATATAAAAACTCCTTAGTTATAAAAAGATAAAAGTTTCTGTTAAATAACTGTACAATAAAATTCAAATATTAAAAGTCACTTATTCAGGCACGTTATAACCGGGAGTACATGTCACGTTGTTTCCGCCACAATGATTCATGTGTATAATACTTTGTTTGTAATTGCACAGATAAATTTAAAAGTTAGATTACAGCCAGTGATTTGATTTCCGGTAGTTTCTTTTGGCATGCTGCCAGAAATTTTACCAAAGATTTTTCCCCTGCCACTCTAATACGAGTTTCTGTTTTATATTTCAAAAAAACATCCTTGATTACCTGTTTGGTTAGGGTAGTCACCTGTACAGGGTTCAACTGAATTGGTAGATTAAACAGCTTGTTGTATATATTACTGATATATCTTAGCCAAGGGATACACATAATTTTAGTCAGAAGTAGACAGTCCATGATAATTGACTTGGTAAAATTAGTTTTATCTTTGGCCCAAATGGACCTCCATAGCAGCAACAGTCTCTGTGAGATCAAATCTGCTAGGTACTGTACTCCTAATTCCTGGTGTATTATCTCAGTGCATAGCTGAAGAAGGTACATTTAAAAGACACTTTAAAAAATCATTTTTTTCACGCTGCAATACCTGACTACAGTAGTAGCCCCACACCCCTACACCATACAAGGCGGTGGCAACAGATCTAGCCCTATAGATGGCTAGCATATCCTTAATTGGGCAATTACCTAATTTTGTCGCAAATTTAAAGACCCCTGTACACTCCTGTTCATCTTAGATTGAACATTGGTTATTTCATATAACCAATTTCCACTACCTGAAAAAGTTACTCCCAGGTAGCAAAATGTGTTGACAGTATCTACAGGAGTATTATCAATGTAAAAGGTTTTGCATTTCTTTAATTTAGCCCCGCATACCATAGTGTATGTCTTCGTTTTGTTGATTGCCAGTTTCCTTGTGTTGATAAAATCCCTAAAACTGTTGATTAATCGTTGTAAGCCTACCGGGCACTGGCGTAACGAAAACTGAGGGGGCCTCCCTGCACGGTAGGTAGAGGGGCCCCCTCCGGGCTCAATCAGGAGCTCCCCGGCCAGAGTGCAGTGCCGAGGGGGCCCCCTAGAGCCTTGGGCCCCCCGCACCGTGGGGCCTGCAGGGCCCTGTGTTACGCCCCTGCTACCAGGCTACTAGATAGTAAAACAGCATCATCTGCATATAGCAGCACTGGGATAGGGCTCCCAGAGATTCGTGGGGCATCAGCTTGTACCAGTTGCAGGACCTTATCCACCTCATTGATAACCAAAGAGAAGAGGAGTGGGGTGAGGACACAACCCTGACGAATGCCTCGTTTCGAATCAAAATTTTGTGTGCATTCGATTCCTTGCCCGTTTCGTACTTTACTCGATAGCATCTCATAGAGCCTCGCAAGAAAACAAATAATTGGTTTGGTACACCAAGGCCAAGCAGAGTGGGCCAAAGAATTGAGTGGTCGACGAGATCAAATGCAAGTACTCATTTGGCTTGATTCATCACCAGGGCACTAAAATTTGAGCAGCATCGGCCAGCAATTTTTCAAATCTTAACCATTCCATTATGTGATTTCCTGATCCTAATATGTTGCTATTGTCACCCTGGCTGCCTCCACATATGTGAGACTAGAGCAGCTCACTGATAGCTTTAGTAATCAGCTAAATTAGGATTACTGATTTGTTTAGTAATCAGTTGAGATCAGGATTACAGCTTTGCTCAGTAAAAGATGAAGATCGTCCTGATTTAATTTAAAAATGTAAGCAACTAGTAGTACTTTGGCTACTGTTAAGTGTAAACTAGGAATAACCGCAGCAAACAATTGTATGCATGTTTAAATATAATGTCGGAGTAATTTAGTGATACATGTTTAAATACCTTTGGCATCACTTTTTAGTTAGACATATGGTTCATAAAAACTTTGCTGTTTTTTTCTACAAAGAAATGCAAAGTCTATGCCTGCCTGATTGATCAATGTGAAACATAATGGTGGTTCTTACTCTGTGTTTATGCACTTATTAAATAAGGCTATGGCCCTCATTACAAGTGGCCTCCTAGTTTAGAGTTGGCATTAAGAATCATGTAGCATTACTGCCTGCTCTGTTACAGCATGTGGCAGTTCTGCTTGTGATACAAGGGGCAAATGTAGCAGTCAAACCTGGTCAACACGCACCTGAAAAAAAGGACGAATTTGGGAATTTCGTGTAGAATTCGATGCCATAACACTGATAATGCATTCCAGATGTGGAACTTTCCATGTCACTTAAACAGGGATGTAATACCCTATGCTATCACTGCTCTTTTTTTACTGAGCCACAATAATAGACCAAGTATTTCAGCACAAGTGTACATGTATTCCACTTTTTAAATGGTTTCTACAGGGTGTTCCACTGCTCCATGCTTAGCAAGTTTCGTTGTAAGTGTCAGAGTGTGGGAACGTGCCACTTTCTGTGCTTTCCTGATCTAAATACCATATTTTTCAAGGTGTACAAGTGTTTTACTGCTCTCTAAATATACATACTAGACAATCAGAGTTTAGGCAGAGAAAGAAGCCAATTTGTTCAGCTGTCACTTGCTAATACTACGTCAGCCAAAACAATTCACCCAAAAAATTAACTTTTCCTTGAAAAACATGGGAAAATTGTCTTCAATAATTACACCTCACTTTCATGTATCAAAACTGATCTATAACAGGGCGTGGCCAAGATAGCCGTAGAGCAGGACGTGTAACTTCCGAGTTCCACCCTGCCCCATGCCAAATCATGCCTACATCCTGATCATTATGCGTTCTGCTTATATTTAACGACATGCTGGCATGTCCGGCCACCAGGCGACGCCCTTAGCAGACAGCAAGGCTCCACAAGTGAATTCCTTGCTGCTCCAAGAGGCCTAGACGGAGGCCGGTGCCGACGAATCCATGAGAGAGGTCTGGATCCCGGGCTGGGGCTGCAGGCGAGAGCTCCAGCGGATTTACTTTTTTTCTTTCCCTATCTCCACCCCCCCCCCCCCCCCCCACACTCTGGAGTGACCTGCTGGGATCAAGGCAGTGCGGTGAGGCCCCAAATGGAGGTGGGCCCAGCCTTCTCCCTTTCACAGGCCCAGAGCGGCAAGCTGCACGGGGAACCACCCTGCCATTGTCAGCTTTGGAGTCTTTTAGTTAACAGTGGCCATGGCGGTGGTCGAGGAGCCTAGGCTGTTGCCATAAAGCTTGTGGTCTCTGGAGTTCAGGAGACAAAGCTGGGGGGATAGAGATATTGCCGAGGGGTCTCATGGTAGGCTGCGTGCTTGGCCCTGATCTCTCCCGGCTTGGAGGCAGCAGAGATGCCGATCTGCAGCGGCTCACGGAGGCCTTGTCACTAGTCCACCGATGCAACAGTGGTACAATGTTTCTGCAACCAGTTTCTATTGTGGCTCCGCGTTCTGGCCCGGAAGGTTTAACAGAAGAAACTGAGAGGGGACTTATATGGCTCCTATGACGTCATGACCGGATACGACATAATCGCCAAGCTGTACATTGGCGTACCCCGGCGCGCAGAGGTACTGCTGAAAAATTTCCAGATCCAGACTGGCGCCTGTGGGGAATTCAAAAGTTAATGAATCTGCGGCAAGACTGTGTCTCTACCAGATATTATGTTACCAAAAGTAAGTAACTTTTACGATTTGTTGTGTCAAGCCTTAGTCCAGGGCTAAAGCTCCATCTGTTGCACAGATAGAGGACAGCTAAACGACGATGATTGGAGAGACGCGCTGTAATTCCCACGAGATGTAGCAATATAAGCATGCTTTTTCCTAATTCAATTATTAATATTAGACAGAGTATATGATACCAGGGTACTCTTGCACAACATAGGAAGGGAGGTAGATAAAGAGTGCCTATCGTCGGAAGGGCACTTTTTGCATACGTTATGGGACTGCCCCAAATGTCGATCTTTCTGGGAGGGGGTACAGAACAGATTAGAAGGAACACCGGGTGCACGAAAAGATGGGCAGGCATCTTTCATGCTGCTGGGAATATGGGAGAATGCAGACATAACATTGTACAATAAACTCCTTATTAACCTGGGTTTCCTACTGGCAAAAAGAGAAATTTGCAAACAAATGGAAGAGAGCAGCACATCCATGAATATAAGATTGAGTGAGGGAAATGAATGTGTGCTATGTTAGAGAAAAGCTGGTATATGAGGGCAGAGGACGCCCCTAGAAGTTCTGGAAAATATGGAATGGATGGTTGTTGGAAATGGCCTTTTTTGGCGGGTCACCCCAAACATTTTGTCTTCTTTGTCCTCTGTGTTTGACTTTGTTTTTGCTGACTTTAGGACTCTAGCACTGGTCAGCATTGAAAAGGTGCACAGAGTGTATGTGCTATGTGTATAAAATGTAAAGGCATTTGGTTTCTCCATGATTGGCACACTTGGTTTACTGATAAGTCCCTAGTACAGTGCACAACATGTGCCCAGGGAATGTACAGCAAATGCTAATACTGGGTCTGCAGCACTGTTTGTGCCACCCACAAGAGTATCCCTTCAAACCTGTTTCAGGCCTGCCACTGCATAGCCTGTGAGTGCAGTTTTAAACTGCCATTTCGACCTGGAAAATTCACTTACTTGCCAGGCCCAAACCTTCCTTTTTATAACATATGAGTCACCCCTAAGATACGCACTAGGTAGCCCCATGGGTAGGGTGCAGTATATTTACAAGGTAGGACATGTACGTTTTAGTTTTATTGGTCCTGGTGGTGAAAAACGCCAAATTCATTTTTCACTGTAGAAGGGCCTATCTTTCTCATAGGTTATCATTGACACTGCCTTGTAACACTTTACAAGTGTAACTTCCAATTGGGAGAAAAATAGGGAGAATAAGTTTGGTGTCTCTGGACTCACAATTTAAATACCCATATTTTAGTGAATTTGGTTTTTAAATTGCAAATCTGAAAATGCCACTTTGTTTGCTGATGCATCCGTCGTGGCGGTGAAGGAAGGAAAGAATAGGTCGACTAGTGAAAGTAAGATACATCTAAAATTGTTGAGCGCGAAAGCGAGATTGAGGCGATATTGTGGTCCAAAGACAGTATCGGCTCAGATAAACACAAAGTGTGTATATGTATGAATATATGTGTATTTGTAAATGCATGCTATGAATGGGTGTGAGCACGTGTATATGCTGGTAAATGGTGTGTGTAAGTGTGCACGCTTAAGAATGGATGGGTGTGTGCCAGTGTGCATGCGGATGCAGGTGTGTTGGTATGTGTGTGCATGCATGTGGCCTGCTCAACTGCTCAGGCACATTATGGCCACCACTGGTTTAAAGAATGCAGAATACAAGAATCACATGGTTAATGAAAAAAGGCCTAGACAATATATATACTCGTAGACGATGTAAATGGAGTATAAGGTGAAATGAAAAACAGGGACAACATCACTAATAGGATTACCCTGAAGAGTTTACTATTGTTCTGTGCACCCTGTAGAAAGACCAATAATTAGATGAGCATGTTAGATGGGCCACCAATAGAACTGTGAAAAGCTCTCACTGCTTTAATCCTCAACTCCACAGCTCTCAATTGTGCTCAGTCATTCACTCCCACTCATAACCTGAATGTACCCAGACATGTATAGGAGGCTCAGTTCACAGTTTATGCACTGTAGGAAAGTAGGATCTGCTTCTTATGGTTACCCCTGCTTTTTGCTTGATGTGATGCTGTTTTTGACTAGTCTGGCTTGGATCCTGCTAATCAGGACCCCAGTCTATCTGTTTTCCTCCCTAAACTGGTACGTTCAATACTTAGGTACATCCCTGATTGGATACTGGGGTACCCTTGTCAGTCCCTAGTATATGGTACCCATAGACCCAGGGCATAGGTACCCCAGAGTTTCCCCATGGGCTGAAGCATGTATTATGCCACCCATAGGAGACCATTCAGATAGGAACTACAGGTCTGCCAATGCAGCCTGTGTAAGTCAGTGCTTGCTCCCCTTACTAAATATATAGGCTTTCTATATCTTGGGTCACTGCACTTAAAACCTATAAGTCACCCCTATAGCAGGCATTTACAATCCTGAGGGCTGGGTGCTTGGTTCTAAGTGATAGAGTGCCCCTGCATAAGCAGGGCACCCCTTCAGCCTACGGAATCCATTCTCCTGGGTTGTCAGTGAAGCAGCCATATACTATACAGAGGGGCACCGCGTAATCGAGCGATGACCATCTCAAAAACAGCTGCAACTTATCCTATCATGTTTGGTATCAAACATGTTGGCATCATACCCCCACACTGTAAACGGTGTGGGAGGTATGATTCCAACTACTGGAAGAGCCCTCTGTTAGATTCTCGGTGTTCCCTGTACCAGCCTTCTTGACCCAGGTAGAACAAAATCGTTGCTGCCGACTAGAGACACATTTCTGCCCTTCTACTGCCAAACCAAGCCCGAGTGGAGGAAGGTGGAACAATAGGCATCCTGTCACAGGGAGGTGTGACCACCTCCCAGACAGGATTTAGTGCATTAGGGCTAGGTGGGTGCACTTGTCAGCGCCAGAAAGTCTGCATGAGGGGCACACTTGTGTCACTGTGCATAGTCCAGTTCAAACGAGTCCTGGGAGCCATTGGCTCCCGCTCTGGCGTGAAACTGGACAAAGAACATGGGAGTTACCTCCCCCTGAGTCCAGACCCTCCCCTGAGAGGGTCCCCTGAATCTTCTCAACCCTTTCCCTAGGGTACTTAAGGGCTTACCTGAGTGTAGGTCTTTAGATTCACTGTGGGATAAGGTTCAGATCAGACACCATTGCACTTCCACCTTCTGGGCACTCTGGACTTCACTGGACTTTGTTTGGGCCGGACTTCGTCTCCCTTCCAGTCCGTTGCATCGTCTGTGCCTGTGCATCATACAGGAACCTTCCAAGGCCTGTGAAGCATCAAGGACAGCCGAAGAAATCACCCTTGGAGTGAAGTATTCCCTCTCCTGCATTCGCAGGCACCTGACCGGTTTGCAGATCCTGCGTTCTTCCGGACACCGTGGGCTCTGCATCACAGTTGGTGGTTTTCCACAGCTTCTGAGGCCTGCTCTACCCTCTCACCAAGTTTGAGGCCAGTAGTCCTTGTGGGGGTTGCAATAAATGAACCCCTGAGTACTACACCCACTTTGCAGTTGCAAAGGTTGCTATTGTCTTTGCAAGAAGATCTTCAGACTCCAAGTAGTCCCAACCTCGAGCACCTCCAATGACAAGAATCTTCCACCACACCACATCGTGTGCATCAAGGCCTGCATCTTTTGATGAGCTGCTTGAGGTCCTCTTACGACTCCAGTCCCTCCAGCCTGTGGGTCCACTTGAGGGTCACACTTGTTTCTTTTGGTCTCCCCTGTTTTCTTGGGGCCTGCCCTGACTCCCTTGCTCATGTGAGTCCCCTGGACCTTGCTGGTCCCGACGTTGCTCCTTCTTTGATTCCTGGGTGGTTTGCCTTCGCCAAGGCGCGTTGGTGCTCCTGCTGAACACCGACTCCTCAACTTGCGCACAGCTCTTGGTCTTCCTCTGCTTTGCCTGGTCCTTACAGCTGCAAAGTCAAGGTCCCTGTCATCCATCCTGAAGCACCCGACGTTCGGATGGCATTCGTCTTCCAAGTTTCCTGGTCACCCCTGAGTGACATTGACTCTGTCCCCTTTGCTTTCAGGTACTCCTCTTCAAGAATTCACATTTGGATTCCTCCAGACAATTTCTCCTCGTCCAGCAGTGGCACTTTCCTGAGGTCCTCCACTGGGTTTGACTGCAGTTTCCGACGCCACTTCACACCTATGCACTCGGCTTCCCTGGGATAGGATACATGGTATAGACGGGCGAGGTGGCTCTCCAACATTCTGTCTTCCACAGGGTTACTTCAGGGTCCACTGGGAAGGGTTTAAAAATACAACCATGACTTGCACATAGACTTGGACGGAGCACGCAGTCGTGTTCATACACAGCACATGCTCTCTGTTGGGTCCCTATCTACTTACCTTGGTGGGTCTGTGGGTACTCAGCAATTCGACATCCTCTCGACATTGTCCTGACTCGAGTTGTGGTTCTTATGCCACTTTCTTAGTATATGGTTTGGTCCCCCCCCCCCCAGGATCCCATGTGTATTAGTGCTATTTACTGTGATTTCTTTGCTAAAGTATTGTGTGCTTTGTGTCTATCTCCACTGTAACGTACTAGATAGTGTTATATAATAAATACATATTCTTATAAATGCTTTGTGTGGCTCTTTTTCATTTAATCTATACCATAAGATTGCAAACTGATAAAACAAGCTGCTTTATACTCCTTCAAAACTAAGCCTGAAGGCTTCTCTCCAAAGCTACCATCCAGAGAGCTTTCTAAGGTTGTGTAAGACCTCGTAAATCACCATAAGGGTTGTCTGGACTGGTGCAAGGTGCCTACTTACATTAGTGGAAATCATATGACAGGCCAGCTTCTTACATGCACTCACAGGTTGCTTGTAAATAAATTAAAGGCACACATCCAGGAAAAAACATATTCACTTAGGAGATGCAAGAAGAAGTAAAACATGGAATTTAAACTGGTCTAAATTACTCACATAAAGTACTTGGTTTAGGGGTCGAGAAGGAACATGGCAAACAGTCCCAGATGCAGTCTGTGTGCACTGGCCGGGCTGTTGCAATAAAGGCTGGACTGGCCGTACCAGGAATCAGGTGTTTTCCTGGGAGGCTGAAAGGGTGGGGGAGGGCACGTTTTGTTTGTTAATGGAGGCCAGTTTTATAGCAGTGCAACAGTTTTGAAAGCACCCACTGCAGACTTCCTTTTATATCCAGCAATTTTCATGCAACAATAAAAGTGTTATGAAGTCTATGGTGATTAATCTTCCCTCTGGAGAGAGATCTGAGTATTGTCTAGTGGCAGTTTTGACTCATCTAATGTAGCACAGAGGGTTAATATGCCTACTGCAAGGAACGTGTATGATAATGATCACAAAACTGGATTTTATGTGCATAGCTCAGCTAGTTTTTACTTCTGTCACAGAGATCCTTGTATTAATGCATAGTTCACAAGTTATAATTGTATTCTAGCACCGTGAGCTATGAACTGCTATCAAAGAGGTGCCTTCAAACTACATGCTACAGGTTAGAAAGATGTGTTTTCTCTCGGTCTTTTATTGTCCTAATGTTGCTAAAAAGTGTTTGTTTAGGTAGAAATATATCTCTAATTAGCTAAGCCTACCCTACCCACTGTGTTATGTTCTGAATCCTGAGTTTGTGCTTCTCCAGAGCAAGCAATCATGAAAAAGCCTCCTAGAATGGATGGCATGCGAGCCCTATAACGTTTAGTCCATTTTGTCTTATGTAACATTTTCTATACACTGATTTACACAAATTTGATTACATGTTTCAGAATGTATGTGTGATGTAAAGTGCTCTGAGACCCTACACTGGTAAGACAGGTGCTATAAAACAAATGAAGTGCATGAGAGAGGGGCTATGCAGATATGAGAGGCCCTTTTGGAGGGTGATAGTGAGGGAATCATTGAAGAGCCCAGACAAAGATTGCTGTATCCTGTTGCACTGGAATGTCATCATTTATTATGCTTTAAATGCTAGTACAATTGACATATAATGAAAAATTAGCTGTGGAATGCATAATGGTTCCCAAACTGGCTTAGGGGAGAACGCAGTGGACACTTCTTATAGTGGTCAGACTTGCTCACTTCGCTCGTTCGCTACACACCATACGTGGCTGGTCTGACAAAATTTGCCAGGGCTTCTTTAGGTTCCCAGTCCGGCCTTGTAATGTGACAACACTCCCGATTCAGACGGGAGACTACCGATTTCAAGGCTAGTATCCCACCTCTTGTTTACTACATGCAAAAACCTGATTCCTCTGCGGGCTTCCGCTGACAGGGACTGATCTTTTGTGACTCGGATTATGCACTGCCAATAACCTACCCCTGCAGGGTAGTGCACAGCATTTTTGTCATGCTCTCTCTGCCTGCCATATTGCTATTTCCGTGCTCCGGACTGGTAATGAAAAAACATTTCTTTGCATATCTGATATACGATCCTGCAAGAAGCCAGGCGCACATGCAGACGCCTGGAGAAGAACTGGAGAAACAACAAGACACCTGAAAAATACACCATCTACAAGAACGCCATGACAAAAACCCCTCCCCCCCAGCACCTTGAGACCCTCAGTGGTGAGTAGTACGCTTACAATTCTCTGATTGATTGATTGATTGATTGATTGATTGATTGCAGAAGCACACTTGCAAGACCCAATGTAAGGCCCGATGCAGGCTGCAATAGAAGTCAATGGGAAAAATACATTCTCCCCATTATTATTTTAAGATCTCCGACTTTCCTCTTCTAAAATGTCGGCATGTATGCTTATCTGTCAGACCAAAAGCCTCAGACTGTGGGTCTGAGCGGAGCACTGAGGGTCTTAAACTTGCTGCCTTGTTGCGCAGAGTTCTTGGATGGGTATTGTTCACAGAGTGCTGGTGCATACACGTTTAAAACGTACTCTCAAGAGCTGCTGCTCAAATTGTGTGCCTCAAGTGAGAAGCTGAGAGGGTTCTGGACGTGTTGATCAATTTTAACATGAAGGGCCCAAATCAGGTTTCTGTGGAAACCAAAGCCTCCTCTTCTCTGGGCAGGTCTATCACTGCCTGAGGCACTGCAGAAGTTTTAAAACCAATGAGCCAGGCTGATATGAAAGCATCCTGAGCCATGCTCAGAGGAGCTATGAAAAGTGTGAGAATGCATTTTAGTGTGGCAATGAGTGGACCCCCCCCCCCCTACTAAAATGCATTATAATAACCCCCAATGCGTGGGACTTGGCAGGGCTGCAGGATCATACAATACAGTGAGTGTGTTATTTGTGCAGGTGCAGCGGTTCATTATTCAGCCCTCCATGGAACATATATAGATAAACATTCACGTACAAATTAAAACAAGAGGGATACAGTTTTAATGAGCAAATGCTGTTGTAGCTTGACTCCTGAAATGAGACAATAAAGAATTAAATACCTAGTAAACAGAGAGCAGTTCATTATAGCATGAGCCATTTAAACTATGATCAACCTTAACGTGATATATATATATATATATATAAATATATATATATATATATATATATTTTGACATTGTGTCGCCACCGATGTCACTGTTGACAATCCTGTGAAATCACTTTCAGCGCTGTCATCACATGCTAATTAGTTGTCTCTCCTAAGATTATTTAGAATTTGAGAGCTTTGAGGCTGAAGAAGCCTGGGCCCACCTGCTCAGTTCAATCAAATGTTGAATCTCTGATGGTTCTATTGAGCAGCATGAATCCGTAGAGGGAAGAAAAGGTCATAAATCACTTGAAATACGATGTAACACAAACGGTTACATAAGAACCCAAATTGACAACCGAATGAAGGTTAGTCAGTTTCATTACAAATTCAGAAATAGTTGGACATACGAAAATCTTAAAAGAGAGTATAGAAATACAAGGGGAAAAAAGGAAGCCGATGCTCCTGAGAAGGTTCACACGATGGAGCATGAAAAGAAGAAGTTGTTCAATGACGATTATGTATGAGATGTGGAAACAAAAGTTCAAGCCTCCTTGTATCGCCACTTCTTCTGTATACAGCATTTGATTCTAACTGCCCCAACTCTAACTCTAAAGTGGCATCCCTAAGTAAAGGAATAAGTAAAAGGCCTTAGAAAGGAAAAGGTGGCAGTGGGCAAAGCCATCTAAGAATTCACTTTGCCTTAGGATGGGTCTGGGGCAAGAAGCCACAAGCAGGGAGAGAAAGCACAGCAGCACGTAGGTGCCCTCTGTCAGGAGGTGAAGCAGGATTTGGGCCAGGTGTCCCTATCTACAAGGGATCATATACAGAAAATTGCTTTTATCGAATGTCCCATAATGCTTTTCTTTCTGCCACAAACTTTTCCATGACGTCAACACCCTTCACGGCCTTCTCCACACACACACGCTCTTCTGCAGCAACTCGTCCTTGATCTTCTCTCCTTCTCCCGTGTGAAAACACCTCTCTCCACCTTATCACCTGCGGCCAGGCTAACTGTAGCTCCTTCAGTCCCGCAACTGGTTCTAATGAAACTATACCCCTATTCTTCTCTAGTAAACGTTGTCTACCTGCAAAGCAAATGTGGGGCAGAAACATTCTACGAATTTCACATAACAGTTTGAACATTAATTTCCGAAATAAAGACACTCAAAGTGTATTACAAATCGGGGCCTACGAGTTAAGCTAAATCAATAAATTCACCATACAGTGTAAGCTAGCAAATAAATCAGCCGTTAACATTTGATAGGAGCAGTTCCTCTAACTACATTAATACACATCTTGCATCTAAGTAAGCATTGATCATCATTAACACATCATTGAATCACATTTACAAGTGAGACCTAAGAACAAGTTACAATGGTCAGTACACGTTTTAAGCAAAAATTACAGACCCGTAAATTGGATTACATTAACTTTCAAAGAAACAAGTTAGCTGATTCACATTTGCTCTAACATCTAATTCTCTCATAACATTGAATATTATGTGAATGCGTTCTACAAACATATTTACATTGCACATCTAACAGGTACCCCATATAGGATACAAATACTCCACTCTATCAAGGCTACCTTTTTTGCTTTTTGCTTTGCAGTTAAAATCCTTGGGCCCGATTCACAGAACTAACTTAAGACAAAATCCTAAATTTACTACCATTTTGGTATTCACAGCAGGCACTTACTCATTTTAGCATTCACAGAAGGCACTTACTCATTTCGGTATTCGCAGAAGTTAGGAGTCTTAACTATAGGACTCCTAAATGGCTTCAGTGAATAGCAAAAGTCTTAAAGTTAGGATTTTTCTCAGTTTAGAAGTAGTAAAGTTAGGACTTCTAACTTTAGGACTAAACTGAGAAAAATCCTAACTTTAAGACTTTCGGTATTCACAGAAGGCATTTAGGAGTCCTAAAGTTAGGACTCCTAACTTCTGTGAATACCGAAATGAGTAAGTGCCTTCTGTGAATACCAAAATGAGTAAGTGCCTTCTGTGAATACCAAAATGGTAGTAAGTTTAGGATTTTGGCTTAAGTTAGTTCTGTGAATCGGGCCCAACCCCTCTATAAAGAATAAGGTATTGGAGTTTTCCTTGATGATTAACCCCTTTGCTGCGGCGGCAATTCCGCCGCAGCGCTAGGGGGGGGCCCAAGCGGCGCTCGCATGCTCGTGACGGAGCCGCTCCGTCACGAGCTGCGGTTGCGCTGTGCTCATGACGGAGCGGTTCCGTCATGGCCCCGCCCGCTTAATAGAACGCACTGCGCAGGCGTGAAATCAGCACCGCGCAGGCGCGGCGGCAGGGCCATGACGGAACCGCTCCGTCATGAGCACAGCTCAGCCGATGCTCATGACGGAGTGGCTCTGTCATGAGCATGGGAGGGGTTAATGAGGACAAGTGCTTGAAATGGAAATATTTAAGTAAAGGTACTTGCTATCTCAAAGTACCTGTTTGCTACTGGAAGCTCCATACTCTACCATTGAATGTCTGGTAGCAGTTGTGTGATGGCCAGCCTGAGGAAGTGAATATGTAAAAAAACATTCCAAAAATCTCTTATTACAAATCCATTTGAATCCGAGTGCACCATTGACTTTTAAAAACTAAGTACAGCACTGAACAGTTGTCCAGAAACATCAAAAGAATAGTATTATGGCAGGCAAAAAAAAAACATGACGAATCAGAATATGGTTTGAAAGCTATAAGAAAAGTAAAAATCGATTAAAAAGGATTGATTGCACCGTGTCTGAAAGCCTGGCTGGTGATACGGCGATAAACTAATAGGAAAAGTAAGAAACTCACATGGATGTTTTCTAGAAAAAACAGTAAATGTTGACGAGAGTGAACTTTCCGCTCCACATCCTCCATTTCCGGAAGAAGCAAGATGTGTTTATTGTTTATGTGAGGAGTTGCAGTGCAATATATACGAAGTGTAATGATTCGCATTGTGCAGGACCCTATTTTGTCCACTAGGTGGCACCTCACTATCTTTCAATGAGGATTGGCCTGCCCAAGAGGCCTCTCTTGAAGCTGAGCCTGTCTTCTGTCGTTCGCGGCTTTACATCTAGTGTTTTGGAATGAAGAGGCCTGCTGGATTAAGGGCATCAGTGACACAGGAAGGAATGCAGGGACACGAGAAGGCCCTTCTGGCAGAAAGGACAATGTAGGTGCCACTTGGTAGAGACATCTTTATGGTTCCACCCACAGTCATGGCAGATTACCTCGTTTGTGAATTGACGTCACTCACTCAATGTAACGTAGACGTGCTACCTTTGGGGGGAAACTTACATTATCATTTGGTCTGCAGTAAGGGTAACGCAATAGGGTTAGCAACAGGCCAGTACCGACACGACCAGTAGTTTTATGTAAAAGCTTGAAGGAAAAGCAGAAAAATAATCTATATTGCCTTAATTTATCCTTTTCAAATATACACCTTAAACACCAAATTCAATAAGAAATCTCGCCAGATGTATTTAACAGATTTCTAAACCAATCCTAAATAGATGGTAAATAAAACAGAGGCAGGTTTGCTTCTAAAAAAAAAGTGTATTTTACAAAACATAATATTCAAAACGAGCTCTGGACCTTTCACAATCTTTACATGTAAGGTAATGGAGGACAATGTGGCAGTCCTACCGGTGTACTATAGTGTTAATAGGTCTGCACATACCTTACGGCTGTTACATGTGACAGCAACGTTATCCCTCAGTTCCTATAGGCTCAGACATCTGAACCCAAACTATTCCTCCGGAGATTCACAGCTCTCATAGGCTCGTATGTTGGACAGCAAATATGCTGTTCCTTATACAGAAACCTTGCATCTTATGGGCCCAGAGAGATGACCTATCTAGAAAGTTAGAAAGATTTTTCTGACCGAGGACTCGGACTGCTATATGTAAGGTGATAGACAGGGCCACTGGAAATATGCAAAAGGGGCAGAACCAAATTAGGCAACAAGACTGACTATATTATGCGGCAAGAAAAGGTAAATTGACAGTTTTATTACATGATTGTGTCTTTTTTAAACATGTTAACTGTCTGGGGAAAGGTTTTACCTGCTTAGTAACAGCTTAAAGCTCAAATATAGCAATAGACAATTGAAAGGTGAGCGAGCAGTCAACTTTTGCGAAAGGCCTTCCATTGTGGGTAAGACGTGTAGCTGCTATTTCAGTAACACTTGATCCATTTGAGGTAGAAACAAATTCTTTTTTAGGTAACATCTGGAAATATGCAGCATATGATGGATTATGTGGCAAATGCGGCAAATCCATAATTATGCAGAAAACGCAATACCTGCACAATTGCACAATTGCACAATTACAGTGGCCTTGGTTATAGCAATATTAAAGGATCTTTTCTCTGATTGTGAAGGTTTTCTGGTTCCATTAATCTTACAGCCTTTGACAGCAGAGACAACCTCTAACTGCAAAGTAATACCTCAGGTTGCACAGAGTTTACAGTCTTAGGTGCTATTGTTCAAGCTACAAAAATCTTACAGGTGCAGGTTTCTGATTGCAAAGCCTTTATTCAGGGTACAGAGATTCTCCAGATCCTGGCTACAGACTGCTCATTCTATCCCTTAAATTACATGATCAGTCATGTAATAACTATGTTTTTGTAATGTTATTCCGATATCACATATTTAGGCTTAGCTTCTGAGAGCAAATCTAATCCCTCGCTTGGATTATACTGATTCCATGGGTTCTAGTCCCTAACAACAGGACTATTCCACATACTCCATTAAACGTACAGGTAGGGGTCTATCACAGCTACATCATCAGCTATGTTACACAGATTTTAAAGTCATAGGCATTGCCAGCTAATATTATAATCAGGCTTCTAAAATTGTATAAGCTTTGTTAGAAATAGGGGTCTCTATTTGGCAGGTTGTTACCCTGTCCAAGTACGGACCATTCTTCTTAGTCAGGATAAAGGAGTTACACTTCTAAAATAACCCCTGCTCACCCCCTTGGTAGATTGGCTTGCGCAGTCCGGCTTATCTCAGAGGCAGTGTGTAAAGCATTTGCACATAACCAGCAATAAGACAGTGAAAACACTACAAAAGGACACCACACCAGTTTAAGAAAAATAGTCAATATTTATCTGTGTAAAACAAGACCAAAATGATAAAAATCCAAAATACAGCTATTTAAAATATCATAAAGCAAAAATAGACTTTAAAAACTGTCCCTTGAAGTCAATAGCTCCGCACGGAGCAAATATTGTGAACCAACAAATCCAACAGTTCTGGCTGACTGCAGCGTTGCAGGCCAGCTACGGTGTCGGGAAGATCCACAAAACAATACTTATAGAAATGCAGGACATGTGGGACCTCACGGTGAGCTCCGTAGAGCCGTCGTCGGCAGGTGTCGGTTCCGTAGGATGGTGCAGGAGTCGTCGGGCCCCTTGAAGTCACACACGTTGCAGGTCGAACTCTTTTCGATTGAAGTCAGGGGCGTCAGGGCTGAGGTGCCCTCAAGTTTCGGTGCAGGCAGCCGCTCATTGACGGCGTCCTGCAGTGTCGGTGAGACCAGGGCTGTGGTGCGAAGTGGGACAGTGCCTGTTGCGGTGCTCGGAGGTGCAGGCAACGGCATCGTTGTTGTTGAAGATCTGTCATCGGCTTACCAGCTGGAGACGATGGCACAGATGTGGGTGGGCCACAGCTGCGGTGTGGGATGGGGCGGTGTGTCTTGTAACCTGCGAGCTGTGTCCCCAAACCACAGTGCAGGCAGTGGAGTCGATGTCAGCATGGAGTGTCGTCGTTGGTGAGACCAGCGCTCTGTTGCAAAGCAGGATGGTGTTCCTTGTTCTCCACTAGAGGTTTCCACATGTCATGGTGCAGGCAACGGCATCAGTGACAATGTTGCGTTGTTGTTGGTGATACCAGGGCAGCGGTGTGAAGCGAGGTGGTGTAGAGTGTGGTGTCCACAAGCCACTGTGTAAGCAGCGGCTCGGTGGTGGGGTTGAACGGTGTTGTCAGTGAGACCAGTGTTGCAGTGGGAAGTGTGGGGGTGCCCTCTGTGGTGTCTTAGGGTCACGGAGCCGGCAGCGGTGTCGTTGACGGTGTCCGCTTGCTTTTTCTTCTGTTGCAGCACAAAACACACAGTTCCCAATACTAGTAGCAGATGAACTTGAAGTCTTTATTGTACCTGAGACTTCTTGAACAGGGGGCAAGCTCTTCCTCAAGCACTTGGAGAAACTCAGGGAAAAAAAAGATGCAGAAAGTCCAGTCCAGTCCTTTAACTGCCCAAGACAGAACCAGCCACTGCAGGCTAACACAGCAAAGCACACAGCAAGGAACACAGCAAAGTGGTAGTCTCTTCTCACATCTTTTCATTTATTCTTCTTGGCAGGTTTCTTATTCCAAAAGAGTTCTAAAGTTCTGGGGCAGGATACCAATATTGATACCACATTTCCCTTTGAAGTTGGCACAAAGTTCCACTGGCATACATAAACCATTTCTGCCTGGCTTCGGCCTGGTTCACTCCAAGAGGGGGAGACAGCTTTGTGGAATCTAAATGCAGCTAGGTCTATTCAGCCTGGATATGAGTCACCCAAGGAAAGGCAAGGCACACCGGAACCCCCACTTGTGTCTGTCTAGTGTGAATGCATATCCCTCTTCCTGTTACTCTGAACCCAGACAGTGAATACACAAATGGAAGAAGCACACATGATCAGGGCTCGAAAAATCATAAAAATTTTACTAGACCTGTAGGTCTAGTAACTTGAATAATCTAATCGACCTAACTGTAATGTATGGGACCCATTAACTGGTCTCAAATTGTGCGATCCTAGACAAATATTTTGTCCTATGGAGCTGCCTTTTTCTTCATTATCACATAAGAGAGCATCAAATATGCAAGTTCACTATTTCTGCTGTACAAAAAACTTTTAATTTATTTGAATAAATGTTTGTTCCATATATAACAAGCATCCAGGCCTTATATAGGGTACACATGATCCCTGGCTTGCCTCTTAGTTCACTAATAACATTGCCATCTGGGCAGGAGCAGTTATAATTCCTGGTTCATGTTTAAAAACTCACTTTTCATAAATATATTACTAAAGCATGATGTGGTAGTGCACTGTCATTTACAGATACAGATAGCATAAATTGGGTTTCAGCAAAAATATTTAAAATTTGCACATCACCAAGTAAAGTGTCCTAATTTGTTTTGATCCTATAAACATTTTTTTTTCACCACAGAATTACAAAAATGTGTCTTAGTAACTAGTGAAATATATTTGAAATGATTGAACAGTTCCCTTAGCTATTTCAGCGTTATGTTAGAAAAATGCCTGACATCTTACATCCTTTTATTTCACATGCTTTGCACAATATAGTTGTCAGACAGTTCACTCTCCGAAATCCTCTAACTTCAGTCACAGAAAGAAAAATAAATGCAGGAAGACAGACGGACTTTTGACCTCTGTCTCTGAAAGCCAGCAAATGTGACAAGATAACAAGATTTCAAGGCGTCTTTATTGCTTTTTCACTTTCTGAGCAACAAAGATGTCTTTAAATCTTGTTATCTGTCACAATTGCTTTGCTTTCATAGACAGAATTCAAAAGTTCGTTTGTCTTCCTACATGTACTTTTGGTCCTGTCACTGAATTGAAAAATAGCTCGTCCTCGTTAAATCTTGCTCAACAATGCGAGTGGATTTTTTGAGCCCTCAGGACAGTTCAGCAAGAAAATGCCCACTTTCTAAAAGTAGCATTTTCAAACACACAACATAAAAATCATCTTCAATAAAAGATGTATTTTTAAATTCTGGGTTCAGGAAGCCTAAACTCCATTTCTCTATCTACCCAACGGAAAGTTATGCTTGTAAGATGTTGCAAAGCAACTCCCATGTTAACCTATGAGGAAGATAGCCTTTCAATTGTGAAAACGAAATTGGCAGCATTTCACTATCAGGACATGTCACACACACACACACCAGTACATTTCCTACCTTTCACAAACACTTCACCCTGCCCATGGGAGTACCTGGGGCCTACCTGAGGGGTGTCTTACATGTAAGAAAATGGAAGGTTAAAGCCTGGCAAGTGGATGTACTTGCCAAGTCGACTTGGCAGTAGAAACAGTATGTAGACACTGCAGTGGAAGGTCTTGGAACCCTTTGGAAGGATGCAGGTATAGGTGGCACAATCAGTGCTGCAGGCCCACTAGCAGCATTTGGTTTACATGTCCTGGGCACACACAGTGCACTGTACTGGGGACTTATGAGTAAATTAGATCATGGAAACACCAATCCATAAACACAATTTACAGCAGGAACACTTGCACTTTAGTACTGATCAGCAGTATTTAAGTGCGCCAAAGCCCTAAACCACATAAACAAGATCAAGAGTACCACAAAAACCAGGAGGTCAGAAGCAAAAATACAGGGGAAACACGCGAAAAGATGCCAGGTCAAACAAGCTTACACTTCTGAAAGCATCAGCTTACAGAGCTGTTGTGGGCACATAGATTGGGTAACATAGCTGTGTCCCAGCTTACGTAGATGTAATAGGATCAGGCCTGCCAAAGTAGAGCTATCCTTCAGATTATTGTGCTCTTAACCTCTTAGGGGTGCTTGACACACCATTCACGTGAGGATCTTGTCTCTGATAGTAAAGCTTTTCACTGGTTGCAGAGATCTTACAGGCTAAAAAGCCTTTGGCAGCATGGACAAGCTTCAGGCTATTGATATTTTACGAGTTCAGGCTACTTATAGGAAAGTTATACCTCAGGTTACACAGATTTTATAGGCTCAGCTCTGTAATAGGGTGCTATCTCTAAAGCTACAAATATCTCTGTAGTGCACTTGATGTCAACAGTCCATCAAGCACTCTGAAAAGAAAATTTTCTTTTTAAAAGCAATGTTGGGACGCAAAGGAAGAGCTTCCCTTGTCTCCAAAGATTTTGTTTTTTCAACTAGTGTGACACACAGTGTGCTGAGGTCATACTGAAAGTGAACTCCTTTTTCGCCTTATGGCACTGACTGGTTTCGCTTGGATCTGTGCTTATGGAGACATAACTCTGCTCTTGAGCACCGATCCAAACAGTAGAGGTACCTCTGCCAAGTGGATCTCTGCTTGGGAGCGATCCCCAACCAGGATGTCGGCTACAAGACACCAGAGATACTTTTGAAGGGGATGGATTGCAGCCCCCACATGGTAAGGGCACGGGTTCCACCATCAAACTAAATGCCCCTGGTGGGGCAATGAGGGGAGGTCACCCCAGTGCTCCATAAGGGGGGCAGAAAGCTCATTAACCACCTGGCATATATATATTTTCTTTTAAAGAGGCAACGGAGTGGCCCTCTCTGGGGAGTCCAGCCCTGACTTCAGGCCAGTCCTACCGCAAGTGTGTTGTCGCAAGGATTCTGCTCCTACACAGAACTGAGCACAGAGACCCAGGACCTCAATGAATTGTGGTGTACCAAAAAACTCACCTTAGTGCCTAGAAACCCTAACCAGCTAGCATCAGTGTCACATTAGCTCTTCGTCCTAGAGCAAAGCAACCAATTATTAGACAACCCAGAACATGCGACTTAGTTTAAACTCAGGAATGGTGGGAAGCAAGAACATTCTTTCGTTATACTCTCATACCATTCCACAACAGGAGTAAAAAAGAGACACAGGAAGGGTTAAAATATTTATTTTAACGACGTGCCCTTAGATGGAGTATCTTTGCTAACGTAAGCAGACATATGATTAGAAATAATATGATCAGCATTGTTACAATTCCATAAAACACAAAAGGAGAAATCATATTACAATGATGGTGAAAATATGTACTATATTGCCTAGTTAATCACCCTACCTAGCTAGGAACTATGTTTTATAAACTAAAGAAGGTCTCTTAGGTTTGTTTGGGGGACCCCCATACCTCTAAGATCAGCAGGGATGAATCACATAAGGATCTGCAAAACTCTTTCTCTCTCGAAACAGAAATCTTCCAAGTGTCTGAAATCATGCCTACAGTATGATATTAAAGGCGCCAGGATCGCATTGGCTTGCAGCTGCATATATGTTATGGCTAGAACGTTAACCCATCAGCCCGGACAACAGCTACCTTGTTATGATAACATTGGAGGCTTTAGTACTCAGTGTGCAGACTAGAGTCACATTGTATGTCTAGGGATGCTGAAAACAAGCCAGTCTCATGTGAAGCATTTCACGCAGCCTAACTTACAACAACAGTTATATGCAGTGTATTGTGCAAAAGCAGCTAAAAGGAAAAATGGCGTTAAAGCCTATTCTAACTTAACAGTGTGAATAACAAGGCCCAGCCCACACTACTGTGTCAAAAACCCACTAGACATAAGGACTATTATTTAAATTTTAAAAAAGTTTGGAGCGATCAGTGATAGATGCGATGAGTGATATAATACATGAGATCATAAGCAGTGCATGGCAGCAGTGCAAGTTATAGTTAACTCAGTAAACTATTACTGGCAAATTGTTTTTTTTTTGTTCTTTAATCATTATTTCTGATCTCATTTTAACTCTATACCATGTTATAATTTTAACCTTTGTTTTTTCATTTTTTTCAATAAATTACAGTTTTTTCAATGTAAGCTAAGATATTATTACCTTATCTAACTATAACATCACTTTAATGTTTGTTTTATTTAGTACATTTGTGTGTGTTTTTTTATGTAAGCTAAGATCTTGCTACCATACCTAACTAGAACATCACCTCTACCTTTGTTTTTTCCATAAAATTTCTGTTTTTTTCTAATCATAATTCCTGCTGCGCATGGCATTTGGCAGTGCACATTGGGGGGAGGGGGAGGGCTACGGACCATAACCAGTCCCCAGAGGTGCCCAACCCCCAAATGTGCCCAATCCCCTGTTGTGCAGGGCCTTTGGCAGTGCACAGCAGAGGTTGGGCACAAGGTTTGGCCTTGGGCCAGGCCTTGCACCCATCCCAATCCACCTGCTCCCAAACCATATTTTCTTGTCTTCTATTTGTTATTGAACATTTTTTTGCATGGTACAGCAGCATTCCTACTGTATCTGCTACTCAAGCTTTGTCCCCATGGTACTGTGCAAGCTTCCTCAGTGAAGCTTATACAGTGCCATGAGGCTGACGTTTGTGCAGTGACTCCTGCAGGAGTATGCAGAACTTCCCAGGAAGTTCCACTGGATTCCTCAGGAGTACTGCAGTATCCATGGCCGGACCTTTAAAATAAATTTTGGCGTTAGGTGGTCCTTCTTTCGCCTGCCACCAAACAAGTGCCGGGGGTCAGCATGACCTTACCCTGCCCTATTTCTTAAAAACTTTCTGGGATACATGGGCCACGTCCCTGAGTATTATAATAGCAGCTGCAAAACAATTTCATCAGTGTTGCTGCCAGCTATCTGGTTCATGCAGTGCCAACATAGTCAACAGGATAAAAAGGCTCCATCAGCCAATCAAATGGCCTGTTTTTTTAATTTTCTGTACTGCATGACACCTGCAGGACTAACTGCCCTGGTATACCTAACTCTGCAAACCCATCCTGCTCACCCTGAGGACCTCTTTCAATGTAACTTTCTTGAAACAACAAAACAAATTTACACCAAGCCACAAAAAGTTCTACATTTCTGCCAAATCTGGTGGAATTCTGTTTAGCAGGTTTTTTTGTACGTGAGAGGAAAGTTTCCTCTGGAAATTAAAATAGGAAATTATCATTTTGAGAATCCCCTTATTTCTTGGTCCTCATATGATGCATTGTCGCAAAACTTTCCATGAAGGAGCTGTGGTGAATTAACTTTTGTTTTAGAAAGTCTTGCTTAGATTTGTCAAACTGCAGCAAAGTTATTAGCAAAACAAAATACACTACCTATGGAAGCTCTGATCTAACTGTAGCTACACGGTGGTGAATGCCATACTCCGTGGAGGCAATGGTGCCTTCTACTACTTTTCAAAATGTTGAAAATATTTTCCAGAAACATGAAACAGATGTATGTGAACTATCTGCAAATTCATATTTCCTGCAGAAATAAGTGTCATTTTCTTTTATTCGGAAAGAAAAGCGAAAGTGTCTCAGTATCATAATCCCTCACTTTTCTTGTTTATCATAAATTAATCAGTAAACACATTCAAATGGTGACAGATTCAGTTTAGGTATCAGTTCCCCCCTGTGGGATATTCCTATAGCTCATCCAAGGGCCCCACATTTTTCCCATTTCTTTGGGCAAGCACCTCTCCTCATATACATATTTTTCAGCCTATATACACATATCCATATTGTCAGTCAAAACTCTTTATTTCGGTAAAATACCATAAAAGAAACAAAGATTCAAGATAAACATCGCCCATGTCAGTAAGGGGACAAGGCAGAACATATGATAAGACTTGGCAATGGAGTTAAAAATGACAATCCATAAAAAGTTAAAACAGCAAACAATTAAAGTTTAAAAACAAAAACAACAAGTGTCTTGCAATTCAGACTTACATTATAGATTCTTGTCAGCCACGAAAAAGTTGATGTGCTTATTTGACGGGGTCCCTTGTCTAAAGTGCATATGCATTTAATAAAAAGATGGAATCATAAGCAGCGACCAATCATCACAATGAAAACAATAGGGCGGCAATCAAGGATGTGCGTTAGGCAGGAAGTAAAAAGTTTCTATTTACATCTTGAAAATTAGGTGGCCAGTAAAATGCTTACAGAGGCGGGGGTTTATAACTGCAATTCTCAGTAATCGGCCGGGGGCTGTCTGTCCCCTCCTTCTGAACGCCCAAGAGTGGCCTAAAAATGTTGCAGTTGGGCACACGAATAGTTGTGTTACATCAGATTTCACTACGCGCACGGATTCTCTAAAATCTCTGTTGCCAAGTTGCCTGCAAATAAATCAGCCATTTGCTCCTAGGTTTTGCATATGCTGTACAGGCAAAGAGGAAACAGACGATGGTTTCGTGCAAGCAGGGACAGCCCTTTTGCAGTGCTCTATTAGCCAGCCATGAATTGGTAAATTCATTACCTGGCAGGCTGCCATACCTAAATTGGATATATAGCTTCCTATCAGCTGGCACTTTAATTATGTCAAGGTAGCTTTCAAGAGTGCTGGTGATTTTGAAGTCTCTAAATTCTTCAGTTAATCTACCCTCTCTGCCATCTGTATATACTTTAAGCTCAACCCAGTCCCAATATAGTGATTTGATCTGTTTTTTCTTGTGAGTTGGAGGACAGGGAATGTTACGGCCAGGGATGCCTAAGCTGGACAAGAGGCTTTTAACATATTTAATCCAGCCTATTTTATTTGCAGTGTCTAGGGCACAGACTCCTCAAAAGCCGCAGCATAGGATGACAGTTCCAGGGTGGAGACCATCCGCTGCCAGGACAACAGCGAGCAGAGCTTCACTAGGTCGCTAATGGATTTAATACCCATGTCAAGCAAAAGTGGGCAAAGGGAGGTGCTCTGCGGGAGAGAGGTCAGGTTTCTGAGGAACTTATTCTCCAGGGTTGTCAAGTCACTTGCTCTTTCCATGCCCCACAACTCGGCTCCATAGAGAGAACTGCTCCTGGCCTTGCAACTATAGAGTTTCAAAACTGGTGCTATTGGCTTGGTGTACGAGAGGCAGTGCTCCTTGCGCAGAGCCCCAGTTACCTGGGAAAACTTAAGAAAGGCCTTGTTAAGATGGTGCTTACAGGCCATGTCTTCCGACAATTTGATTCCCATGTAATCAAAGGAGCTCACACTCTAGTGGAGTCTTGCCTAGGAACAATTTTCCTATGAAGGACCTATGAGGGTTCAATAGCATGAGCTTAGTTTTAGATGTGTTGGTTTCAAGCCCCATCCCATCGCAGAAGAGCTTGAATTGGTTTAAAAGTTTTTGCAAGCCCATTGGGGTCTTTGAGACGAAAAGAGTATCGTCCGCAAACAGAAGGGTTGCAATTCTCTACTTGGCTAAGGAAGGGGCGTCCACAGGAGTGGCTGATAAAAGCTTGACAACACTGTTGATGTAAAGTGAGAATAAGGTTGGAGCCAGGACACAACCTTGGCGAACCCCATGCTGTACTCTAATGGGGTTGGTAACCTGGCTGCCCCATCTAACCCTCGCAAAGTTGTCTACATGAAGCCTGACAAGGAGTGTGAGGATAATCAGCGGCATACCCATATCCCTGAGCATCCGCCATAGTTTGTCCCTGGCAATGAAATCGAAAGCAGATTTCAAGTCTATGAATGCTATGTATAAGCTCCACGTGCCCAACACAACTACCTTCCAATAAAGCATAAGGAGACAAAAGACCTGATTGACTGTGCGATTTTCCTTCTGAAACCCACCTGGAGGGAAGAGAGGATGTCATTCCGCTCCATCCAATCCGATCAGCAGAAAACTTTCTAGACACAGCCGATCAGGCTACTTGGTCGGTAATTAGAAGGGTTAGACCTGTCGCCCCTTTTGAAGATGGAAATCACTTCCACCCCTTCCAAGAATATGGGATCCTCGCTCCTCCTGCGATATCATTAGCCAGGGTCAGAATGTATGTTGCCCAGTTTTCCCTGTTAGAACGGAAGAGGTCTCCTGGGATACCGTCCGGCCCAGGGGCATTAGCGGGCACAATTGCATCCAGAGAGGTCAATATTTTGTCTCTGGTGAATAGGAGATCATGTGATAGTTGGGGTGGGACAGGCACTGTTAGATCATTATCAGAATTTTTAAGGATTCAATACAGGTTTTCAAAATGTTCTTGCCACTCATTGGCTGGGATGTTGTTGGCCAGTGGTGGAGACATTTCGTGGTTGCCCTTACCCAAAAGTAACCAAAACCTGGGTGCAAGATGGATTCCCCAAGTTCTTCCCACTTCCTTTCATCCCATTCCCTCTTAGCCTTATGCTGCGTCAATTTGTATCGCCCCCTCAGTTCCCGAATTAACAGGATATCCTTTTTCCTTATGACTAGGGATAGCTATCATTTCAGGGATCTGCACTCCTTTGAGAACCATAGTGTCGTTTGGGTCGATTTTGCCTGGTTAGGGCGGGCCTTGTGTAAGGGAGCAATAACATTTCTCGCTAAGAAGTTAAAAAATGTGGAGTGTAAAGCACTACAGCTGGTTGGTGTAATTGTGTCGCTTGTCTGGGGGAAAAGCACCCCTAGGTGGATCTTGAGGTTGCGCTTTAAAATACTATGTTTGTGTTCATCAGCTAAGATTGTGGGCCATTTGAGCCAGTGTTTGTCATTTGTGGGGGTCACCTCCCTTGTGGCAAGAAGAGCGAGAGCAATCCTTTTCTTTTCACCCCACGAACGCTCCATTGTCAGGCTCAGGGGATTGTGGTTGCTCTTGCATGTCTGGATTATAGACATGTCTATTACGATTGTGTGGAGATTTCTTTCTTCCTTTGCAGAACTCAGTGATGTAATAGAATGAAATCACTGAGTAGTTCTGAGAAAGACAGTCAGTTGAAGAAGCTGGAGGTCGCTGTACAACTATGAAGGTGTACTCATGAATAAATGCTTTTTTATCCACTAACCACTGCCTGCGTGGTTACTACAAATTTTTGGCGACGAGGATCTGCCCCCTGCGCAATACATGAAATTCCTTGTAAGGGAGGAGGTGTGTGGAGATTTCTTTCTTCTATTACAGAACTCAGTGATGTTATAGAATGGAGAAGTGTGGCTCAGGGGTTAGAGGCGGCAGACCCGGAAGCTGAGATCGGCCCTGGACCAGGGTTCAATTCCCCGCCTCGGCGGGTCTTGGGCTCAAAAATTCCACGGACTCGATAATTCTCGCTCCGGTGCCTTCTCGACTCACGGGTTCACACTCTGCGACTCTGGGCAATAGCTTGCTTAATCTCCACAACGGCCCCTCGCGGCGGGATGCCTGGCTTTCACCTTGTGGATACCCTGCCGGGGTTATCTCACAGGGGAATACCAGGACGGGTTCCCTAAGCAAGCGCCGGGAAACCCTTTGTGGGTAGCTGTGCGCTATATAAGCTCAAATACATTTACATTTACATTTACATCACTGAGTAGTTCTGAAAAAGACAGTCAGTTGAAGAAGCTGGAGGTCGCTGTACAACTATGAAGATGTACTCATGAATAAATGCTTTTCTAACCACTGCCTGCGTGGTTACTACAAATAGGCCATAACATGCGGTCCACAAGTAAGTAGTCTATCGGGCTTGACCCATTTGGCCTTACAAAAGTAATTCCCCCACTTTTGTCGGAAGTTGTCCTTCCATTTGCGTCCCGTAGCCTATGTGCAACCGTTAGGAAGGTCAGCTGGAGGGCTGCTTGTGGCCACTTCTTTATTGGAGGTAACTCCAAAGGTGGGACGCCCACTTGTTATCCTCCTCATTAGCTTCTAGGATATCTTCCCAGTCGAGGGGCTCGAATGTTACATTAAAGTCGACTCCCACGATTGAAGGGTACGCAGCCTGTTTTGTGTGCAGTACCCCATCTAAGGCCTGCAGGGTTGGTGATCTGCCTCTCTTGGGCTCCTTGCATAGGCATTAAAGATGTCTCTGCCCTTGCCCGGTGGGCCTTTGAGTCTGACCCAAAGAATATAACAGTTGTTAGTAGAGAGCTCCTCAGAGGCACAATTTAGTGCAATGTTTATCAAAATGAGGAGCCCTCCAGAAGGATGGCCATGTTTAGAAGGGATTGCCGGTTTGTGAAAGGTTACGAAACGTGGAATAAAAATGGGGGTCAGACGCCAGGTTTCCTACAAAATACAGATCTCATGTTGATTAATGAATTCAAGCCAATGCGGGAGATCTAGTTTTTCCCTTATGCCTGCCACATTCTATTAGGCTATTTTTATTTTCTTTACATCTAAGGTGGGGGATAAGTGGAGAGTGGTGGATATCATAGCGGGTTGTGCCATGTGGCTGGGCGAATCAGTGCATGCAATCGTATCACCAGCCTGATCGTCATCTCCCAAATATGTGGCAGAATGAACGTGTACAGGAGGGTAGATACTATAGGGCACGGGCTCCTTCTCAACGAGGCAGCCTTCTGGGTCCTTATGCAACAAAGGGAGGATAGCATCTAAGTCAGTATTGGAAGGACCCAGACATTTCGTTGGGGGCTCTAAAGCCGGTCAGTCGTTCTGCGAAAGAAGCAAAAATTATGTGTCCCTAGGTGGCGCTGCTATGCTCTTAGCAATAGCCACAAAGGGATAGATGTTCATTTTCAGTTGAATATTGGTATTCGGTGGAGGGCAAATTCTGGCTTCCAAAGCGATTAGATTGTGCACTAGATTTTCGCTTGTGAAGGTGAGTTCTACTGCGTCAACAGTGTTGTTATGCAGGACTTATCTTCTTACCCTCAAAATATCGTCCCTAATCACTGATCAACAGCCCCTTACATGCCTAATCCAGTGTATGGCTTTGTTATTAAGGGCCTCTCCCGACTCATATTTGTTGTTACAGTCAACTTTAGGGACATTGGTCATGTTGATGGTACACTGGGAGGCATAATGGGCGACTGGACGGGGCCTAAGAAGTGGGGACACCTCACTGTACCTATGGTCAGGTGGAATGGTTCTTTCACTGTGGCCGCAGTGGACCCAGTCACCCTCCTAATATTTCCTTTGGGGCCATATTGATATTTGTCATGTGAGGGTAGCATATTATGGAGAACCTCTTCATGAAGACCAGGATTGCAAGTCAAAGATGCAGGGTTAATGACAGGAGTGTTACATAGTGTGTGTGAGATACGGGTGGTGAGCTGGTTAGGTTTTATAAACATGGTTTTACCCGGAAGACCCAAAGGTGGTACTATTTCCATACTGCTACGATCTGCAATTATGAGATATAATTTGGAAATGAGTGTATTCAAAGCCCCTACTGTTTCTTTAAGGGCTATGATTTCCCTCTGAAGTTTGAGATTAGTTGGGGATACTCCAGTGACCACCACCCTGCAGTCGCCATGGTGATCGGTCATGTTTGCCCCACTAGATGCTATGCCTGCGGGTCCCCTTCTCTCCATATGAGTAGGTGTAATTTGATTAATTGGCTTTTCTGCGAGGGGTGCCAATCTATTCCTCAATATAAGATCTTCTGAGATCCCACTTTGGGATTCGCTGTGGTTGGTCTGGGGGCTAGTAGGGGGTGCTTCAATAACTTCGGGAACTTCTATTGGCCTTTTTATACTTGCACTTAAGATACTACCTTGGTCTATGCTAACAAGGGGTAGGGCAGAGGGGGTAGAAGATTGGGGGATCTTGTGGGAGGGTACAGATGCAGTGAATAGACCCTCACAATCATTTAATGTATTATCTACTCGATCTAGCACACTTCCCCCGGGTTCCCCATCCCTCTATGACCCTGGACTAATGTTGTGCGGCCGTTTCTTGGTCTTTTTCTTTTGGACACCTCCTAACCCTCCCTCAATCACTTTCCTTTTTCCCATTTACACCAGGCTGGTCGCTTAGTACGGTAAGAGCTGTGTGGGACTAGATGGAATCAAGATCAGTCCCTTTACCTTAGTATGGAGAAGATGCCGTAGTTCCGGAACGTTGAGTTAACCGCTTCGCTGCGGCGCAAATTCCGCAGCTGTGCTGGGACATTCCAATCTTGGACGTGGCTCGGACGGCCCCCGACCGTCGTGCGCGCACGCCCACCATGACTCATGATGGCCGGGGGCCGTCATGAGCATGGAAGAGGTTAATAAAGACAGATTGGTGGCCCAGCCCAGCCTCCTCCGGGCCCGGGCTTCACCCGCTGCGGGAGTCCTGGGCTTAGTTTATGCGCCTCTGGGCACTCAGGGTTCGCGTTGGCGTCTCCTGGCGCAAGGTATGGTGGTGGTTGGAGTCCCCTGGCATCAGCAACGAGGCAGTAGTGAACGGCTCCAGCGCTGCGGGAGCCCTGGGATTAATTTATGCGCTTCCGGGCGCTCAGGGTTTGCATTGGCCCCTCCTGGCGCAAGGTATTCTGGGGGTTGAAGTCCCCTGGCATCAGCGACAGCAGCAAGGCATTGGTGAACTGCTCCTGGTTCAAGGCATCAAAGTTTTTATGTTGTATTTGCATCACCTGGGTAAAGTGTTGTAAGGATAGTCCTTTAGCACCTCACATGTACTGCCTGTTCCTTTTCATATCTAAAATTGATGTAAACGATACAGGCAATTATCTTTCTGGCTAGGTCCTCGGTCAAGGTAGCGCCTCAGGGGCTCTGTTTGCCCTTCTACTGAGAAATTTGATAAACTTTCAGGCTTCAGAATATCCAGTATAAGTGACTCCATAAACAATTCAATGGTAGGGCCTTTACCTCTCAGCAACACCCACTGTGTGAACCTTAATTCTGTGGAGAGGCCCTCTGCGCCTTCTGCTCAGATTGCAAACATAGTTAAACTTCCTGTAGGAGTTGTGTCTCCTTCTTCATGCCTTTAATGTGAGTGAACTTATTCCAATGCTGACTGTTCCACCTTCGCCACTCTGCTAGAGACAGCAGGGCAGATTTACAATAACGAGTGCATCTCTGCATATCAGCAGGGATGCGCCAGTTATTTTGCGTCATTGCAGACACCTCTTGTGCCACCATGGATCCGCAGCATTTACAATGCAGCACACCATGGCGCAAGAATAGACAGATGCGTGACGCATTTGATGCCGTAAAGGTGATGCAGTGCTGGAGTTGTGTCGCAAGCGCAACGCATCTCCAGCACTGCTCGGGGGCGCCCTATACTAGCTGTGCTGCGTCACTCCTTACGCCTGTTACAAGTAGGCTTAAGGTTTTGATGCAGCAGGGTCGGAAAAAAAATTGACTGAGTGAAATCTTGTAGATTTCACTCAATCCACTTTTCAGAGGCGTTACCCATTCCCCCCCCCCCCCCCGCCCCAGAACACCCACATGAAACCTGACGCAGGTTTCATGTGGTGCAGGGCTTTACAACATGACGCATCTCCCTAGATGCTTCACGTTGTAAATACCCCGCAGCATGGCGCTGCTTTGCACCGCCGCTGCGTCACAGAAGTGACGCAACGGCGGCGCAAAAGTGGCATAACGGGCTTGTAAATCTGCCCTAGAGTGCAGGTCTGCCGGTAGCTTGATGTCCAAGGCCATAGTATCTATCTTTTTTGTATCCCAGGCTTGCATTATTCCCTCACCGTCATAAGCTCTTGCCAAGGGTGGATCCATGTGTTCAATTCTTTTGTCTCCATCGCCTCTTTCATTAGAGCTGGTTCCTGTTTTTTCTTAAGACATAGAGCATGAGAGAGCAGCCCGATCTGCCAAGCAGAGTAGGTTGAAAACCCAATGTCATCTTCACTACCCTGGTGCTCTACCACAATCAGGTCTGCATCATTGAACTTCAGTTATTGAATATGTCCCAATGGGCTTAGTGTCTCACCCATGGGAGAAATGGCAATCCCCAACAACGAAAGGTTTAGGATGTGATTCACCTGTATGGTCACAGAGATGACAGTAGACCATCCACAATTCCAGTCAAGCCTCTTTCTTCATCTCCATTATGTCACGGAGTGAATAGAGATGCAACAGCCTACACTAGTATCCACTATGACTCTATTAGGCAGCACCTTTTTACCTCTTATGGTCAGCCCCAGGCTCTCAGTTGTCTGCCCGGGTCCATGGGAAACATCCGTTACAACGCGGATGTTACAACGCGGTGCTATTACGACGCGTCCCTTACAACGCAAGTCGTTACCACGACTTGCGCTGGAGGGTGCTAGAAGATCAAAAATAGTAAATTTACTATTCCAACACCTTCCCTAGTGTCCACGGGGACTGGTGTTAGAATAGTAAATTATACTATTCGATATCCGCGCCCCCAACGCAAGTCGTGGTAACGACTTGCGTTGTAAGGGACGCGTTGTAACAGCACGCGTTGTGACGGTACGCGTTGTATCGTCACCAATCGGGGTCCATAGGACCTCACTCTGCACCAATCTCAACAGCTCCACTGTGCCCTCAACTCCCTATTGCCACGTCTGTATGTGTAGGGTTCCTTATCTGTTCCTTCGAAGGTACAGGTTTGTTATGCGCAACTAAGATCAGGCCCAATTTACTACAATGCCACCCGCACCAATGATCAAGCCCGGCAGTTCTGATGCCATGTCTTTGTAGAACTTTCTTTTCTTAGGCTTTATCCTCCAGCAATACTTAAAAACATGCGTACAAATGCAAAATTCACATTTGTAGTGAGTCTCTAATGTTCAGTGCTTCCCCTTTTCCCTAACCAGAGTCAGGTTATGAGGTTGTACAGTTAGCAACGAAGTCATTTGAGTGCATCTTTTCCTTGTGGAATAACCTGAACATTTATTATTATTAGTGGATATGACAATTTTCCATGGCTGAAGGGTCACCAAGAGACTGAAATTGTTTTGGAGCTGAAGGATATTTAAATCCTGTTAAGTTCTGCATAACCCTCATTGACGAGGAGCCAAGATGTGAGTGCTATTTTTCTATAGTTGGTCTCCCATACAACTGAATACTCTGTTTGATTCTTGTTGTCCCTAGTCTGTCCTCTCATTTGTATTTTGGTTGTTGTGATTTGACTGCTTTCATGATAGCTGCCTCATGTTGATAACTTAGATTTATAGGGATTGGTCTTCATCTGGCCTTATGCTTTATCCATTTGCCCAGTTCTTTAGGAAGTCTATGGTATGGCTTTACTTCATAAGATTGAACACTTTTAATAAATGTTGGAGTGATTTTGAGGAATACTTTGTTTCAGACTATCTTATCTTTGAGTCTATTGCTATCCTAAAAAACATGAGTTTCTTGTGTCGATCCTCTTCATTTGTGAATGTAGATTGCAGCAGTGAGACACAAGGGTGCAGAATAATTGTTTTCTCATATTCTCTTACAGGTTTAGAGATTATTTTTTTGAGATTTTGAGATTTTTGTGAGGTGTTGGCATTACCTATACCTTGCATCATCTGGGTAATTTGGTCTTTGATATTCTGTATGGATTTGGTGTTACATATAATTTGATCCTGCAGATCCATTATTTTGTCAAGGAAGGTGTCTGATGCTTTGGAGTTTGAACAGTTTTATTGCATCAACGGTACTGGCCTTTTCAGAGAACGATTCCATGGGATTAATTTAAGGTCTGCTGAACCACTCGAGGATCACAGTATAATATAGTTATGATTTGGTGTCAAGTCCAGTTTTTTTTAACTAAAAGTTTTGGATCTACTAGGAGAGCCACGTAATATTGTCTCATCAATTAATATAATTCAATAAATTCAATGCAAATTCATAAAACCTTCAAAATTGTTTATATATATATATATATCACTGAAAAAACCATAGGTTATCGACCATATATAGTTAGGAATTCGCATTTACAAAACCTTATTTTACTCACACAAAACCATTGAAATTCCATATATAGTTAGTTGCACTAACTATATATCGCGCACCCGCAATCCACTGATGATAATGTCACATATTACATCATTCATGACATGGTCAGTGACATCACTGATGACATCACTGATGAATTCTCAAATGACATCACTGATGAATTCTCAAATGACATCACTGATGACATCACTGATGACATCTCATTTGACATTACTGATCACATCACTGATGATATCATTCATGTGATAATACGATGAACCTCTTCAGACTCTAATATAACCTTAGATACAATCAGTGTAAACAGACACTCACAGACTGTCACTCATCCATGGAGTTCCTCACACACCTAGTCAGTCATGCAAAGAATCAATCACACCTCCATTTCCTCAACTATACAGTTATACAAACTTTACTTATTCAAACATATACTAACACATATTTACTCTCTTATACAATCCCTGATACAAGTTCACAATGATCCATACAGCCACTCACACATTCACTGGCTCTTATGCACAGTTATTTATATATGTCAACTCTCACATGTACTGTGTTTTACATATGTACTTACTTTGACATGTAGCACTGAGATATCCATTCACTCACCAATACACTCATGCACACAGTCAACCGCCCATACAGCTGTTTCCACATGCACTTTTGAAACCATACATCTAGTGAATCAACTGCTCACTCATCTATGCACAGAGTCATACACCTCCCAGCCACCCACACACACACTCAGTCTCCCATACAAATACTTGGGCAACCAATCAATAACCCATATAGTTACTCATATAGCTACTTATCAACACATGCAACAGTTTACAGAACAACAGACATAATGATGCACAAATTAAGACAGTTTAGTCACTAACCCATGCACTTAGTGAGACACATTTAATCACTCACTCATACAGTCAGTCATGCACCTACTAAATCCTTCATCCAGACACTTATACATCCACTCATTCTTCAATATGTAAGACATATTTTAACTTTACAGAAACATACAGTCACTGGATGTTGTCATCAGTGATGTCATTTGAGATGTCATCAGTGATGTCATCAGTGATGTCACTGACCATGTCATGAATGATGTAATATGTGACATTATCAGCAGTGGATTGCGGGTGCGCGATATATAGTTAGTGCAACTAACTATATATGGAATTTCAATGGTTTTGTGTGAGTAAAATAAGGTTTTGTAAATGCGAATTCCTAACTATATATGGTCTATAACCTATGGTTTTTTCAGTGAATTTTCAAGGTTTTGTAAATGCTAATTCCTAACTATATATGGTCTATAACCTATGGTTTTTTCAGTGAATTTTCAAGGTTTTGTAAATGCTAATTCCTAACTATATATGGTCTATAACCTATGTTTTTTTCAGTGAATATATATATACATACATATATAAACATATATCATCTGTATATCTATATAAATACAAACATAAATGCATGCATACATATACTTATATGCATACAGATGCATGTTATTTACATGAAAGTTGAAAAAACACTAATAAAAGCAAAGCTAAAAAGCCACCTCATTACAAACAGAATGGCTTTAACTTAAACGAGGGCGAGATCTATTGCATTTTCAATGCTTGTTTACTTTGGTTCCATCAAGAAGGCATTCAGATGTGTCACACATTTGCCATAAATTCTGAATGTTAGCACTCTAGTTGCACATTAGATCACTGTAGTAAAGCTACTGCTCACCAGGGACGTCTGCTGCTGGTATTCAAAGTGCATGTTTCAGTCTGCATGTCAGAATTTTTTTTATGAAATAGAAGAGGATTTGAGAAGTCACTCAAAATGATCCCTAATTTTTCTTTCTGAAGCACTAATCATACTTTCTATGGAAAAATTAACCCCCTCATGTTGTTCCTTTTTAAATTGAGTGTTTTCAGACTTACCACTTCATTCCAATCAAGATGGCTTCTGGTGTGCCATACTTTTGTCATAAGTAAGACTGTTAGCGCTCTAGTTGTTCTTTAGAACACTCTGGGACATTCTGTCATTGGGCTATACTTGGGGTACATCTGGGTGATATTTGGGCCACATTTGGGCTCTTTTGTCTCTGGTGGCCATTTTGGGAGACTGCATGTCAGAATTTTTTAATGAAATAGAACAGGATTTGAAAAGTCACTCAAAATGTGCCCTACTTTTTCTTTCTGCAGCACTAATAATACCTTCTATTGCATAATATACCCCCTCATTTTGTTCCTTTTTAAATTAAATGTTTTAAGAGTTACCACTTTATTCCCATCACGATGGCTCCAGGTGTGCTATACCTTTGTAATAAGTAGGACTGTTAGCGCTCTAGTTGTTCTTTAGAACACTCTGGGACATTCTGTCATTGGGCTATACTTGGGCTACATCTGGGTGATATTTGAGCTACATTTGGGCTTTTTTGTCTCTGGTGGCCATTTTGGGAGACTGCATGTCAGAATGTTTTAATGAAATAGAAAAGGATTTGAGAAGTCACTCAAAATGTGCCCTAATTTTTCATTCTGCAGCACTAATCATACTTTCTTTGGCAAAATATACCCCCTCATGTTGTTTCTTTTTAAATTAAATGTTTTAAGAGTTACCACTTTATTCCAATCAAGATGGCTTCAGGTGTGCCATACCTTTGTAATAAGTAGGACTGTTAGCGCTCTAGTTGTTCTTTAGAACACTCTGGGACATTCTGTCATTGGGCTATACTTGGGCTACGTCTGGGTGATATTTGGGCTACATTTGGGCTCTTTTGTCTCTGGTGGCCATTTTGGGAGACTGCATGTCAGAATGTTTTAATGAAATAGAAAAGGATTTGAGAAGTCACTCAAAATGTGCCCTAATTTTTCATTCTGCAGCACTTATCATACTTTCTATGGCAAAATATACCCCCTCATGTTGTTTCTTTTTAAATTAAATGTTTTAAGAGTTACCACTTTATTCCAATCAAGATGGCTTCAGGTGTGCCATACCTTTGTAATAAGTAGGACTGTTAGCGCTCTAGTTGTTCTTTAGAACACTCTAGGAGGCTGCAGTAGAACACAAAGGAATCAACTGACAGTCTCTGTCCTTGTTGGATGTACATGTTTTACTGAGAATGTCAGACTTCATTTTCACATGACTGAGAAAGATAATGTGAATTTACAGAAAATATGCTTTCAGTTTAGCTTATAGATCCCCTTCCAAACCACTGTGGGAAAATCATGAGATATTAGTTTTCTTTCAAACAATATTCATGATATCACAGCAGAAGGTTTTTTCACATGGTAAAATCACCTTAGAACCCACCACAATTCCTAAAACGAGTATGGTGCCATCAACAAATGATTTATAATGTAACTAAAGTCCTAAAACCCTCTATTAACTACAATGCTTTTTAATGAGGTGCTATCATGTATATTGGTCCCAAGATGGCTGCCAACACTTCTTGGATGAAGTGCTGACAGCCAATCAGATCAGATGTGTGGTTAGGCTCCGCCCAGATATATATCTTTTTTTGAACCTAAATTACTCAAAATCCACTGGAGCACATATATTGAGACCTAGCAAAGGCACATCGAGCTAACAGTCCCTACAATTTTGCCAAGTTTCGTGCAAATCCATTCAGCCGTTCGAGCTAAAAGTGAGGCCAACCGCCCTATGGAAATTAACATGGGAAAAACGTGTTTTGGGACCCCCCTTTTTTCTCGGCCCCCCCTTGATGAAACCCCCCCAAATTGTCAGGGGCTGCTCAGAAACAAAATGTTCCATTTTCCTGAAAATTTCAGCCAATTCCGTCCACAAACGCCAAAGTTATCAGACATAGAATTTTCAAAAATCCCATAGAGAAAAAATCCTAACTATATATACCTACTGGCGACCGCCAGTAGGTAATATATATATATCTATATTACCTACTGGCGGTCGCCAGTAGGTATATATAGTTAGGATTTTTTCTCTATGGGATTTTTGAAAATTCTATGTCTGATAACTTTGGCGTTTGTGGACGGAATTGGCTGAAATTTTCAGGAAAATGGAACATTTTGTTTCTGAGCAGCCCCTGACAATTTGGGGGGGTTTCATCAAGGGGGGGCCGAGAAAAAAGGGGGGTCCCAAAACACGTTTTTCCCATGTTAATTTCCATAGGGCGGTTGGCCTCACTTTTAGCTCGAACGGCTGAATGGATTTGCACGAAACTTGGCAAAATTGTAGGGACTGTTAGCTCGATGTGCCTTTGCTAGGTCTCAATATATGTGCTCCAGTGGATTTTGAGTAATATAGGTTCAAAAAAAGATATATATCTGGGCGGAGCCTAACCACACATCTGATCTGATTGGCTGTCAGCACTTCATCCAAGAAGTGTTGGCAGCCATCTTGGGACCAATATACATGATAGCACCTCATTAAAAAGCATTGTAGTTAATAGAGGGTTTTAGGACTTTAGTTACATTATAAATCATTTGTTGATGGTACCATACTCGTTTTAGGAATTGTGGTGGGTTCTAAGGTGATTTTACCATGTGAAAAAACCTTCTGCTGTGATATCATGAATATTGTTTGAAAGAAAACTAATATCTCATGATTTTCCCACAGTGGTTTGGAAGGGGATCTATAAGCTAAACTGAAAGCATATTTTCTGTAAATTCACATTATCTTTCTCAGTCATGTGAAAATGAAGTCTGACATTCTCAGTAAAACATGTACATCCAACAAGGACAGAGACTGTCAGTTGATTCCTTTGTGTTCTACTGCAGCCTCCTAGAGTGTTCTAAAGAACAACTAGAGCGCTAACAGTCCTACTTATTACAAAGGTATGGCACACCTGAAGCCATCTTGATTGGAATAAAGTGGTAACTCTTAAAACATTTAATTTAAAAAGAAACAACATGAGGGGGTATATTTTGCCAAAGAAAGTATGATTAGTGCTGCAGAATGAAAAATTAGGGCACATTTTGAGTGACTTCTCAAATCCTTTTCTATTTCATTAAAACATTCTGACATGCAGTCTCCCAAAATGGCCACCAGAGACAAAAAAGCCCAAATGTAGCTCAAATATCACCCAGATGTAGCCCAAGTATAGCCCAATGACAGAATGTCCCAGAGTGTTCTAAAGAACAACTAGAGCGCTAACAGTCCTACTTATTACAAAGGTATAGCACACCTGGAGCCATCGTGATGGGAATAAAGTGGTAACTCTTAAAACATTTAATTTAAAAAGGAACAAAATGAGGGGGTATATTATGCAATAGAAGGTATTATTAGTGCTGCAGAAAGAAAAAGTAGGGCACATTTTGAGTGACTTTTCAAATCCTGTTCTATTTCATTAAAAAATTCTGACATGCAGTCTCCCAAAATGGCCACCAGAGACAAAAGAGCCCAAATGTGGCCCAAATATCACCCAGATGTACCCCAAGTATAGCCCAATGACAGAATGTCCCAGAGTGTTCTAAAGAACAACTAGAGCGCTAACAGTCTTACTTATGACAAAAGTATGGCACACCAGAAGCCATCTTGATTGGAATGAAGTGGTAAGTCTGAAAACACTCAATTTAAAAAGGAACAACATGAGGGGGTTAATTTTTCCATAGAAAGTATGATTAGTGCTTCAGAAAGAAAAATTAGGGATCATTTTGAGTGACTTCTCAAATCCTCTTCTATTTCATAAAAAAAATTCTGACATGCAGACTGAAACATGCACTTTGAATACCAGCAGCAGACGTCCCTGGTGAGCAGTAGCTTTACTACAGTGATCTAATGTGCAACTAGAGTGCTAACATTCAGAATTTATGGCAAATGTGTGACACATCTGAATGCCTTCTTGATGGAACCAAAGTAAACAAGCATTGAAAATGCAATAGATCTCGCCCTCGTTTAAGTTAAAGCCATTCTGTTTGTAATGAGGTGGCTTTTTAGCTTTGCTTTTATTAGTGTTTTTTCAACTTTCATGTAAATAACATGCATCTGTATGCATATAAGTATATGTATGCATGCATTTATGTTTGTATTTATATAGATATACAGATGATATATGTTTATATATGTATGTATATATATATTCACTGAAAAAAACATAGGTTATAGACCATATATAGTTAGGAATTAGCATTTACAAAACCTTGAAAATTCACTGAAAAAACCATAGGTTATAGACCATATATAGTTAGGAATTAGCATTTACAAAACCTTGAAAATTCACTGAAAAAACCATAGGTTATAGACCATATATAGTTAGGAATTCGCATTTACAAAACCTTATTTTACTCACACAAAACCATTGAAATTCCATATATAGTTAGTTGCACTAACTATATATCGCGCACCCGCAATCCACTGCTGATAATGTCACATATTACATCATTCATGACATGGTCAGTGACATCACTGATGACATCACTGATGACATCACTGATGACATCTCAAATGACATCACTGATGACAACATCCAGTGACTGTATGTTTCTGTAAAGTTAAAATATGTCTTACATATTGAAGAATGAGTGGATGTATAAGTGTCTGGATGAAGGATTTAGTAGGTGCATGACTGACTGTATGAGTGAGTGATTAAATGTGTCTCACTAAGTGCATGGGTTAGTGACTAAACTGTCTTAATTTGTGCATCATTATGTCTGTTGTTCTGTAAACTGTTGCATGTGTTGATAAGTAGCTATATGAGTAACTATATGGGTTATTGATTGGTTGCCCAAGTATTTGTATGGGAGACTGAGTGTGTGTGTGGGTGGCTGGGAGGTGTATGACTCTGTGCATAGATGAGTGAGCAGTTGATTCACTAGATGTATGGTTTCAAAAGTGCATGTGGAAACAGCTGTATGGGCGGTTGACTGTGTGCATGAGTGTATTGGTGAGTGAATGGATATCTCAGTGCTACATGTCAAAGTAAGTACATATGTAAAACACAGTACATGTGAGAGTTGACATATATAAATAACTGTGCATAAGAGCCAGTGAATGTGTGAGTGGCTGTATGGATCATTGTGAACTTGTATCAGGGATTGTATAAGAGAGTAAATATGTGTTAGTATATGTTTGAATAAGTAAAGTTTGTATAACTGTATAGTTGAGGAAATGGAGGTGTGATTGATTCTTTGCATGACTGACTAGGTGTGTGAGGAACTCCATGGATGAGTGACAGTCTGTGAGTGTCTGTTTACACTGATTGTATCTAAGGTTATATTAGAGTCTGAAGAGGTTCATCGTATTATCACATGAATGATATCATCAGTGATGTGATCAGTAATGTCAAATGAGATGTCATCAGTGATGTCATCAGTGATGTCATTTGAGAATTCATCAGTGATGTCATTTGAGAATTCATCAGTGATGTCATCAGTGATGTCACTGACCATGTCATGAATGATGTAATATGTGACATTATCAGCAGTGGATTGCGGGTGCGCGATATATAGTTAGTGCAACTAACTATATATGGAATTTCAATGGTTTTGTGTGAGTAAAATAAGGTTTTGTAAATGCGAATTCCTAACTATATATGGTCTATAACCTATGGTTTTTTCAGTGAATATATATATATGAAACAAGACCATTATGCGTATACATTTGGGTGAAATGCTTACATCTCCACCTTGGAGCACTAATAAATTTCACTTTATCCACCTTTATATTCCATGCCATTACTTCTATTAACGGGTGGTCTAGGCAAAAGGAGAGTGTCTTATGTTCCATAAAGTTGTTATCAATTATGTTTAGGACAGGTAGCAAGGAGAAGGAAGAGTAGGAGAAAATCACATGACCTATAATGGAAGAACCTTTGATCAAGGTATGAGTATATTTAGCTTGAATATCATTATCTATCCTTCTATTCATGATTAAATCATCAGACTTTCTTAGATACTTATGTTTATGTTTATGGATTTGTAGAAAGCATGGCAGCCCAAATACTGCCCAGCGCTGAGGAGAAGGTGCTGTCAGGGAAAAGGGGAGTTATCGAGGGAAGAGCCATGTTTTTAAACTTTTCCTAAAAATTAGTTCATCTCTTAACCGTCGCATTTCTTTGGGTAAGGAGTTCCACAGCCTGGGAGCCAAGTGTGAGAAAGATCTTCCTCCTCATCTGGATCTCTTAATTCTTGTTGTCTTCATGAGTAGGTCTGAGGAAAATCTCAGAGACCGACTAGGAACATAAGGAGTAACAAGAGTTCTCAGTAGGGCAGGACCCTTGTTGTTCATATCTTTGTGGACAATACATAAAGATTTAAATTTGATGCTGGCTTGGATCGGGAGCCAGTCCAGTATTTTTAGTGAGGCGTTCACTGACTCTTGTCCGGGAATACTACGGAGTATCCTGGCTGAAGCATTTTGAACTACCTGTAGACTGTTCCACTATCAGGAGATGTCTGTGTTGCATTTCAAAGGCGGCTTCGCCTTTGAAGCTTCCTGCCTCTGAAGTCCATCCTATCCTGGGGAAGGCATGAAGCACCTAGGCCCAAAGCAGGCTTTGTTACCTGCCTCTGAGAATGCTGGCTCTCATCCCATGAAGTCAGAAACATGTCTGGTGGTGACTGTCTAGTTGCAGTCAATCTGGGACCACACTTGTGCTTGTTAGGTTTCCTGGGGTGCCCATAATGGGTCTCCTGTGTGCATTTATTAAGATGAGATATTGGGTGCCAAACATCTTAGGGTACAGGGAAGCTATCATGGAGCTAGGAAACTCAAAATGACAAGTATCCAGCTCATGTACTCTCTATGGCTTACCTCTGCACCTACAATATCCAAAAATGAACTTGATAATGTAGAGTCATATACTCATGCAGATATGTCCACACATGGAATATAGTACACTCTGCCTTAGGGCTGTGAGGCCTGCTGTGACTTACCTATACCTCATGCAGTGTATGGGGGCGTGGCACACAGGGCTGTGTGCCATGTCAACTCTTCCGTTTTCTCTGCACCAAGACATGCAGACTACAATGGCAGTTTGTATAGTCTTGCTGAGGTGCCTCTGAGGTGGCACAATTGGAGCTGCAGTCTCAAAGGACCCTCTTCAGTCCCAATGCCCTAAGTATCAGGGGTACCATTTACTAGGGACTTATAGGGGTTGCTGAAGTGGTGCCAATTGTGGGCCATTTTTAGGGAAAGATCACTGGTGCTGGGAGCCTGGTTGGCAGGAACCCAGTACACCTCAGTCAAAGTTGCATCAAAAACCAGGCAAAAAGTGTGTGTGGGGGTACTGCAACACACCCAGTTTCTCACAGAAATTAAGAGCCTTCCTCCTATCAATGTCTACAAAAAATCTTAGTGCTGAAATGGACACATTTGCATTCAAGACTCCCACCAAAACCACATTTTTACAATTTTCCTTTTCAACACTCTCCAATATAAATAAAAATACTTATTTAATCAAGGAGGTAAATGATGTCTTTGGAGGGATGTATGTATTCACCAAGAGGAAAGATTGATGATCAGACTCCTGGTCAAAGTTTCTGCGGATCATTATACATTGATCTAAATTTGAAGTGTGAGGATAAAATCTGTATGACAAAACAAACTTCTTTGACAATAGCATTGCTCTTCCCCCACTTGTGTGGCCCCTCTTAAAGGGAGTTGCAGGGCAATTTACAACAGAGAAATTATCCACTTGAAATCCCAGGTCTTCCAAGATTCATGGATACATATATCAGCGTCAAAGTTACACAACAGATTCAGTTTTTTTATCATCACTGGCAAAGCCATCTATATTCCAGGAAATCACCCTCAAATCAGTGTTCACTTTGTTGGAATGGTGGAGTTCTCAGGTGGCAATTATAGTTTATAGCACCCCCAAACTAATTCCATTGGCCGGCATCTTCCTCGCTGGGCACCCTCCTAGCTTTACCTTGATCAAAAATACATGCTCGCCTTCAACCCTCACCCATGGAAACCACCATGTTTCCTACCTGCCTGCACACAGCATTTGTGGAGACATTACCTTTCTCAGACTCTCCACCTGGCTCATAGTCTCTTATAATCTGTTGTGAACGTTTCAACAGCCTTTTCCTAGGAAGGTAAGGAACAACATCAATACCCCAGGACATAATCACAGTTTTGTGTGATAAAATGTACAACAGCTCTTGAGGTAAACTTGACTCTTGTTCTGATTCCCATGGCTGAATGTAAAATTTGAGCTATTTGTATATCACTACTACGTACCATCTTTAAAGCTTCAAGGTGAGACAGATAGTTCAAACAAAATTATCTTTTCAATGGCAATACCTGATTGTCAAACAAGATAATAAAATCTAACATAGACGATACAATTGGAATATTAACAACTTTTTGCACAGATCGATACCTAGGAGCTTCAGTCATTTTGCCATTCAGAAACACTTTGGTTTATGGATTAAGGACATTGGAGTAAAGTGAACAATTATCTCTCTTAGTAGGGTTCAAACTGCCCGACTTCTGGATAGGAGCTGCAACCTCTTCAGATTCCTCAACAGAAGGGGAATCCATAGATGAAGCACAAAAATCCATAGATGTCAATGGTATGGCAGGGACACTTTCTTCCACAAATGACTGGAAGGCCTCTAAAACTGCAACTCAGGTGAAGTGTAATTTCCTCGCCCACTTTTTTTATAAGACTTTGCTATTTTTCTTATAGACAAAAATTTTGCACGTTTTTACTAGAGGTTTCCTTCGTAGGTCCTTCTGATTTCAGATAAATTCCTGGGGATGTCTTTAGATGGGTCATCGTCTGATGTTCAGATAAATAAATTTACTAAAGAGAACATCTCTGATCCCTAGGTCTTGACCTTACACTTTACTCCCCTTTTTTTACTACAGAGGGTTTAAAGCTTGCATCCAAACATCTCTAACTTCAGTTGAGAAACATGGGCTTTGACTTGGGAAACCGTATTAAACAAACCATTGTAACACGCTGGTTCCTGGCACAGGTGGACCAGAATATACAGGCTTCTCCTTTCTCCTTTCTAGTTAGCTTATACAGAATTGCAGAGAGAGAATCTAAGATATGATCTGCGCTGTTAGTTTACTTGAAGAATAAGCAAAGAGTAGATGAAAGGATTCTATCCAGACAATGCTGAAATTCAGAATATTGCATGTAGTTACCAGGTAGATCGCCAGAGACATGTAGGCAAATATCTGGGGTGCCTGATAACTTGGAACCCATAAGTGAATTTTAGTTACGCGTACTACTAAACAATTGCATTGACGTTTTTTGTTTAATTGTAGCAGAAGCATGCATCTGAAAGCCGCCACACCTGGGAACATCTGTTTTTTGGGGGATGTGTAAGCCAACCATATGGACATACCCTTTGATGGCTCCAGTCTCTTCGGAGACAAAGCTAATGCCGCCCTTGAGCGCTTCAAGGACTTGCGGGCTATGGGCAAGGCCTTGGGCCTCCCCCAACTTCCCGGCCCGCATCTGCTTTTCGCTCCTTTCATGGCAACTGAAGGAGCTACCAGCCGCGCCAACCCTATTCCATCCAGTGTGCCCCGCGAGTTCAGCACCAACTTGAATGCCAACATAGTCTATCAGATCTGACTCTCTGCCAACCACATCCCCTCAGCGATGTTTCAGCTGATGGGGCATTCGGTCAATTCCAAACAGCCTCTGCATGTGTTGCTGCACCTCCTTCCAATTTAGCCTCTGCACTGCCACGGGATAGCCTTGGAGTACACAACCCCCACTGACGACCATGTTAGGCAGGTAATAGGTCACCTGGCACAGGAAGCTCCCAACTCCTCTTTGCTCATGGGGCAAGCCCTGACCTTCCCATGCATGATTCCTCCCAAAGACAGCCAACCCCCAAACAAAACAGAACTCCCAAAAACCCACTACTAGCTCTATATCAACAGTACCCCAGAAGACAAACACCCGACTGAACACAGGACAATTCACAACAGTAATGCATAAAAAGGACTTGAGGGACACAACAGGGACAGCAGACACAACTAACCAGCTCCAGACACACCCAAACACTCTCCAGCACAGCCAACACACAACTACTCCGAAGCACAGACTGAAAATGACTTAATGAAAGAAACTGCACACATCCTGGTTTGCAGCATGCATGATCCATGACATCAGTTGGCTGACGCAGTGGCAGCAAAATTCACGCTTTATGCTTATGCGTTTTTTTTGTTTTAATCAATACGGCAAATGTCAGTATTTTGGTGTATTGTGATTAGGGCTCCCGGTTTTAAGGTATTTCTTTTTTTGTAATTTTCGTCTGTATTTATCCATATTTATTTTTTGCTGATTTTATCTGTATTTATCCATATTTATTTTGGGTTTTGTGGAAAAATTAAGCTGAAATTGGTATATTTCCATATTTATTTAACAGAATAATATGCACTCATGCTTGAATGTCTACCAGGTTTCAGTGCTGTGAACACCCACAGAAGATGAATCAGTGCACTTATATGAAAATATGCAAATTGCAGTATCAACCATGCGCATATCTACTGCTGTTAAGCCTCTTTATTAAAATTCCTTTCTTTTTTAACCCCCTTATATGTCAATTCACACATCTATTGGCCTGGCAGTCATGACAGACAGTATTTAGAATTACCCAAAATGCACCCCAATTTCCGTTTTTATCCACATTTAAAAATAAATACAGAGAATAAATTTAATGTTTTCTGCCTGTATTTATTTGTAAAAATCAGTAAAATTGGAAAACAGTGAGCCTTTTATTATGATGTTATAATACAGGTATTGCTGTGTTTGCTGTGGATAGTGGAGTTGACCTGCTTACTGTCTTTGCATATGTATACTATGTGTTTTGACAGTGTGCACATCTGTTGAGTTCATGCTATTTGGGAATGTAATGTAATGTAATGTAACAGGCACTTATATAGCGCAAAAACTGTCACCCTACGGTGCATAGCTGTGGGTGTTCAAATGCAACACTCATGTAGTTTTACGCTGAGACAGGTGTTGAGACTCACATGGACCTGGCATAGTCCAAAACTTGACAGACATACCCAGTAGAGGCAGAACACGGATGCCTCAATTTGTCCTGCATGCTGTTGCTCAAATTGGATATGTAGAACTAGTCCAAGAATGGAAAGGGGCGACCACTCGGTCCCCCCGAACGTATGGTTGGGGGCCCCGATGCCCCCGGGAAACCATCTTGGGCGGGGGGCGTGGCTCGGCTGGTATGCCCGAAGTGGCGTAGCCAGGGCGCACCCTTTCCCGCCCAGGAGGGGTTGTCCTAGACACCCGCACGGAAGACCACGCCCAGTAGGCGTACCGGAGGAGGGTCCCCGCCCTCCCGCAGACAGATAAAAGAGCGGGAATCTGAAGAAGCGTCCTCTTGTTCCTGTGCTCTGAAGGCTGCACCAACTCGTTGCTCGTGAGCCCTCGACGGAACAAGCGGCAATTTTGACCCACCCACCAGCCCCTTATGGCAATGTTTGTATAAATAAAGTTTGATTAGCTAGAAATCTATAGGCCTTTTTTCCTTTGTAGAGAAGTAAAGGAATGTTTCACAGAATGGAGTGGCTTCTGTTTTTAGGATAAAGTTTCCCTTTGTAGAAAAATAAAGCGGATGACTCATCAAGGCTAGGTCAGAATTTTTTCCATTAGTAGGTAAAGCAACTGTCGTATTTATTTTTTGGTCGGGCGGTAAGGTCATGATCGGTGAGCAGTAATTTCAAGGTCCCTAGAGGGGGGCGCCACCCAGAATGGATGGGAGCGCCCGGGGGGAGGCGGCCATTGGCCCCTTCCACGGGGAGGCGGCACCCACTAAGGATGGGTCGCCTAGGGGGAGACGGCCATAGGCCCCTCCCATGGGGGAGGCGGCTAGATGCCCCTCCTACGAATTTCCCGGGGGCTGGATATCCGCGACGGCGGATAGAGAGTGTGGGGATGGGGGGGAGTCCACGCTGTCCTTCCTACAGATACCTCGCACGGGAACTCGGACGACCTGTTAAAATGGCGTCGAGTGGAAAAGGGGCCCCCACGACAAGGGAAGTTACAGTTGGCAATGAGGGTAAAGTCCTCTGCGCATGCGCCACTCACACCGTGAGGGCGGGATTTTGGTAGTAGGGATCTGACACCGGTTAAGACCTTGCCGTTGGCCCTTAATGCTAGGATGTACAATTTTAATTTAGAATGTATGCATTTACAGGATGCTAGACTCGGCTAGGAAACCTTTGTATTAGAGATTTGTTAAGGTTAGCCAAAGAACATGTCTTCATCGAAATGTAATAAATGTAAAATTGTACATAATTCATGAAACTTTTATTTAATGTTTTAAATTTTGTTTCATATTTTAATAAATACGGCCGGGGGGGTAACTACCCCCCGCCTTCCAAAAGCTCAAACCTGTGTCTGTCTACTCCCATTGGGAATTGGTGTTGGGAGGGGGTGGCGGGCATCCCGGCCATATGGTTTATGTGCAGGGAAGTGTTGAGAGAATCCACCATATCATGTTGCCATACACATACATTGGCTGTGTGGCCTTGTGTGTGGAAGGATATGTGTGGGCCATGCACATTGCAATTGCACATAATCTTTACCACCAAGCGTAGCCTATGATTTGTGGATCAAGAGGCCAGCTTGTCTAGCCACCTGTCTAGTCAGGTGTAGTACAATCATACATATGTTTGCCATTGAGACCCATCACAATATGTTTGTAGGTTGTGTGGCAACTAGAAGTTTTGTGATGGCTATGCATTCAGACATGAATTTCCCCTGCAATTTTCTAGCCACATTGGACCACCATATCTTGGGATGCATCGGTGTATGCCACCTTGGCTCTATTGACCTTGCTTCATGTGGTTTTTGATGCTCAATTGTTACATATTCTGAATCTGGGTGTTGTGTCTTGACATTCACAGTAATACTGTACCGAGAGGAGTTAAGCCATTGTTTGTATCTGCGTCCAATACACCAACATGGTAGGCTACATCACTACTAGTCCCATTGGCATCTTAGCCAATTGGGACTACACTCTCCCAAGGTAGACACTGTTGCACTGGAAAAGTATAGTATGTAGCATTTGTATGTGTGATATAAGATCTCCTAATAGAATTCAAATGTGGATACTGTTTTTTTAAATTTTTTTTTTTTTTTTTTTAATTATATTTATTAAGAAAACAATCATGGCAGTGATACAGAGCAGCAAAACAGCATGCGTTATGTGGATCACAAGAACAAAGTAGCGCAGTCTATAAATAGCATTACAAAAAGGATTCTGGAAGTTGACATCTTAACTTAGTAATATCCTTACATGGCTGAAGTAGGTCACATTGAGGCACGGTCATCGTCTTCGAGGTTCGGAGGTTCACAAATATTTCCACGAAACTGATTCCAGGCCCCCCATATTTTCTCCCATTTCTTAGGGCACCCTCGATGAATAAACACTGACTTTTCTGCCACCATAGTTCGTCCATATCCCTGCACCATTTGCGGAGGGTAGGTAACACTTCGGAGCCCCACAATAGATCAACATTGCGTTTTGCCAACATCAGACCCAGCATCACCCAATCTTGTTGTCTGTGGTTTAAGTCGTTTGGCTCCCAGACATTTAGTAAACAGCGCCGGGGTTCTGGCGTTAGGGAAATGTTTGTAGATTGGGATATCGTATGCATAACTGCTGTCCAGTACCTTGCTATGTGTACACAGTCCCATATGGTATGGTAGAATGATCCCTCATCTCCGCAGGCGTGCAGGCAAAGTTTTTGGGGGGCAGACCCTATTGTGAATAAAGTTGTTCTTGTGTAATATGTGCGGTGTACTATTTTGAGTTGAACCAGTTTCAACCTGGAGGATATCGCTGTTTCCCTGGGAGACGAGAGGGCCTCCTGCCATTCGGAGTCATCAAAGTCGCCCACCTCTCTGGACCATTTCTGTCGCAGCGTGGACGTCACGTCAGGGAGATTGTTTATCAATTTCAAATAGGTCAGTGAAGTGGACCTATCTGGCATTTGTTCTGTTAGGAGTCTGTCTTCTAAAGGGGAGGACTCCTGTAAATCAGTACCTGGAGGTATGACAGATTGAAGTGCGTGCATAATTTGAAGGTATCTAAACTTTTCCTTTTGTGCCATGTCATACTGTGTTTGGAGGTGGGAGAAATCTACCACTTTTCCCTTTTTCCAAAGGTCACCCACTACTGAAATGCCGATGGCATCCCAGCCATGGAATCCTTTACTGTTGCAGAGGAGGCCTAATTTGTAGGACTCCCACAGTGGAGTCATCAGCGTAATCGTCCCAGTGGATTTCAGACGCCGATTCGCTTTATACCTAAGATGTACCGTGTGTTGCGTGGGTCCGATTAGGTCCGCGAGCATACGACGGCAATATAGATTGCCAAGTAGGCCTCGGCTCTCCAAGTTTCTTCTGTCGGCGAGATATGCCGGCTCGGTCTGCGGAGCATGAAACCAGTAGTTTATCTGCTTAAGTTGCCCAGTAATAGAACTCTACATTCATAAGCGCTATACCTCGATCGTACCAACCCTTTATTAACTTATCTTGTGCAATACATGGTGGCTTCCCATCCCACAAAAGAGTGGTAACGGTTGCAGCTACAGCTCGAAAATAAGAGTCAGGGACCAGGAACGGTGTATTTTCGAGGACGTATAAAAACCGTGGGAGCACCATGATTTTGTACAATGCCGCCTTACCCAAGAGCGTGAGAGGAAGCGTTCGCCAGATCTTAACGTCCCTTCCAAACCGCTCTAGGTGGGGATTGAGATTCAGGTCGAAAAATTTGTCCGGGTTGGACGTGATGTGAATACCGAGGTATTTGAACACTGTCACAGTAGGCCGCAAGGGGCAACTCTAGGGCAAGACTGGGGGGGGACCGGTCAACACATGGAGGACGGACTTAGACCAATTGATATTGTAACCTGATACCCTGCCAAACTTTTCACATACCTTCAGGAGTTCTAGGATGGATTTCTTGGGGGGGGTGAGGTATAGTAAAATGTCATCAGCATATAGGGAAATGCGGTCTTCCCACATGTTGGTCCAAGAAAGTCCCTTAATAGAGGGTTCCCATCGGATCCATATTGCGAGTGGTTCAAGGATCAGCGCGAAGAGCAGCAGGGATAAAGGGCATCCCTGTCTTGTGCCGCGTCCAAGCGGGAAATCTCGAGAGGTGCGTCCGTTGGCCGAGACATGGGCCAGTGGCTTGTTGTATAGGAGGCGAATCCATGCACAATATTTCGGGCCGAAGCCCATATGGCGGAGCACCGCGAAGGGGTAAGACCACTCCACGGATTCAAACGCCATGGTGGCGTCCAGGGAGAGTATAACGGAAGGCTCCCGGATATATGACTTGTGGGCCAGAACTGCATGGAGTCTGCGCAAGTTGAGGGCAGTGCTACGGTGCGGCATAGATCCAGACTGATCAGGATGTACTATGGAGGCAAGATGGGGGTAAGGCGCAATGCCAGCAGCTTGGCTAGAATCTTAGGTTCTGCGTTGATCAGAGAAATTGGGCGGTAGGACGCACAATCTCTCTCTGGTCTGCCGGGCTTGTGAATCGCGACTATTGTGGCGAGGCGTTGGTGTCTCGGTAAATCTCCCACCTCTAGGCTAGCAAGAAACATCTCACGTAGAAAGGGTGCAGTCGTCTGTGCTGTCCGTTTGTACAGTTCAACTGGGAGACGATTAGGCCCAAGCGCCTTACCTGATGCTAGAGAATAGGTTGCAGTTTCTAGTTCTTCTAAGGTGATATCTGCCTCCAACAGGAGTGCAGCTTCAGGGGAGAGTTGGGGGATTGTCAGGTCTTTTATATAGTCATACGCCTCTTTCGACGTATAGGTAACCCGGGGAGCATATAGTTGTTCGTAATGATCGGCTAAAACGTCCACCATTTCGTCCGGCTTATTGACCACTGCGCCCGTAGGGGACAACAGCTGTGCTATGATCCTACTTCCTCTTTCTTTCCTATCCAGCCAGGCTAGCATCTTCCCATCCTTGTCACCTAGTTCGTACACCCTATGTCTAGTTGCTTGAAGGCCTTGTATCGCCCTCTCCCGCTGGTACGCCACATACGCGGTTTGCTTAAGCTTAACCTTAATGGTGGCGCTAAGCGAAGGGCGCATAGCCTGTTCAGTCAGTGCTGTGTTGAGCTCCTCCTCCAGATTATCTAATTCAGCCCGTTGTGATCGTTTGTGACCTGTAATGGAGGCAAGCGCTTGTCCACGCAGGACCACCTTATAGTCCTCCCATAGCGTGCAAGGGGAGTCCACAGATCCAGCGTTTTCTTGGAAGAAGTGACTAGTGGTGGCCATGAGGTGCTTCATAATAGGGCAATATGCAAGAAACCAGCATGAAGCGGAAACATACGCCTCCTAGAGGTCTGGTGATGTGTGTATTTCAACAGTAGAGGGGAATGGTCAGATATGCCCCTAGGACGGATTATTACTTCCTCTATTCTAGGCACGCCGTCTGCGGAAATTAGGAAGTGGTCAATGCGTGTATGACAGTCGTGGACTGCAGAGTAAAAGGTGTACTGCCGCTCGTTGGGGTGTGTGTGTCTCCAGCTATCTGTGAGTCCCAAAGCGTCCAAGAGACCAAGGAGGCGTCGCCCACCCTGCACCCCCGGTCTAGTGGGAAATCTGTCTTGAGAACCTTCAACTATATCATTGAAGTCGCCCCTTATGAGCAGTGTTGCAGTGGGTTGCGATAGTAGAAAGTTTGTCAGAGCGGAATGTGCCTATGTGTGGAGGGCCGGTGGGACATACACAGAGACCAAATTGAACAGTTGACCCTCCCATTGACATGTAAGCGCCGCGAATCGACCCTGTTCATCAACTCGTGTTTGCTGTACCACCAGAGGGAACTTCTTCCTGATGAGTATTCCTGTACCCCTAGAACCCGAAGAGAGTTCTGCGTGAGCGACCATCTGATACCCCCATCTATCCATGGCCTTGACAGTCGAGCCCGTTAGATGCGTTTCCTGCGGGGCCACAGCGTTTTAGATATTGTATAACCAGACCTCTCTTCACCTTATCTCCAAGACCACGGACATTCCAAGATAATATCGCCAGAGCTGTTTGGGGAGCTCTGGGCTCCTGCATATTAGAATCAGCCATGAGTCAAGGTAACAATCAACCACATTTCAAAGCTATCTTTGTCCCATTCAGATCCCGCATTAAAAGGGAATAGTACCCCAATAACATTGCATACTGTCAATACAAGAGCGTCATAAGTACATTGGTTGAACATACGGATTTGTCTCAATATCACTGGCAAACTCTACCTGTCTTCTTGTTGCGTCTTAACCAGTGAGCATTCAACAAAACAAGAAAGCAAAATCAGACATGTAACATAGTCAACAAAATTGAACGCTTCAGTTACCTTCCCTTCCCAAGTCCCACCCACCCACCCTGCCTCCCTGCTCGACAAACCTATAACTGCCCACCACCCCAACTTAGCAGGTTGCTTTAATTTCCCACCCTGTGCTGCAATACTTGCATTTCGGGGGGTGAGTCTTACGACGCAGCCGCCTTTTAGAGTCCTGTAGGCCCCCCCTTGTCCATGTTTTTTTGTTCAGTACATTGTTAAACATCTCCAGTACCGCATCAACAACTATAGAGGATTGTTCATTCTATGTCCAACCTTATTCTTCTTGAAGATACGTCGTGGTGTGGTTCCTGACTGCCAGAGTCCATACCTTCCGGGGAGAATTCCCTCACTCGACGGTCGCGTGGTCCTCGAGTTCGGTCTGTTTTGTTCACTGGTCACCAGCCACTCGCTCGCCGCCTCCGCAGAGTCGAGGACTAAGTCTTCCCCTCAGCCACTACTCTCAGCTTCGCAGGGAAAAGCATGGAATACGGCAACTCCTGCGCTCTGAGCAATTTTTTGACTTCAAAGAAACTGCAACGTTTCCTCGCAACCGCTGCTGTGTAATCTGGGAAGAAGGATAGAGTGGAGTTTAAAATCCGGATGGGAGGGGAGATCCGTGCCGCTTGTAGAATTGCGTCTCGATCTCTAAAGTTAAAGAGACGCGCAAGGACTGGTCTCGGTGGCGCCCCAGGCTTTGCTTTTCCCCCAGGGACTCTATGAGCGCGTTCAACTGAGAAGAAATGTGAAAGTCCTTTAGGTTGCAACCTGGTTTTTATCAGCTCCTCGACATATAGGTCCATTACTTGGGCGCCTTCCGATTCCGGAATACCTATAATTCTGACGTTATTCCGTCGCGCGTGCCCTTCTTGGTCGTCCAGCCGGTCAATTAACATTCTATTTTCATATTCCAGGCGGACCACTGAGAGCTGCAGATCAGACGTGTCCTGAACCAGGGATTTTGCCACAATTTCAACGTCCTTAACTCTGTCCGTGATTTTGTGGAGGTCCGCCCGCAGCAGGGACACGTCCGTGGATATTGTGCCAACTGTCGTCTGGACCTTTGCAAGCGCCCTAATGACATCGTCCAGCGTTACCTTCTTCCCGCCGTCGCCCTCTTGTGTTTTACTGTGTGGGGGTGTTGTGTTGGATCCCTTCTCAAAGACGAATTTGTCCAACTTGGCCTGGACAGACTGATTTCTAGGCCCTCTATTCGACATCATGAAGTGGACTGTCCAGCACACTGGTAATACAGACGGGGCTGAGCAAACTGATATAGTGGTGTTATGCGCCCAAATTGTTTCACCATTCAGTGACCCAAGTCCAAAAATTCGCAGCCGATGCCGATACAGAGTGGCAGGGTCCACAGCGGCATTAGCCAGTGGGCAGGGGGAGAGCCGGGAGGGAAGGCAGGCGAAACAATGGAATTAGTAGCACCACTGCAGCTCCGTGGATGGTGATTCTTGGAGGTCGTCACCCCCAGCGCAGATCACAGGAAAGATCCCGCCGCAGTCAGAGGGACCCCCTGCAAGCCAGCAGGAGAGTGCATAGTCACTGTTAGGCCACGATTCCTCTAGTAGTCCAGCCAGGGCCCCCCTGCAGTCAGAGGCCGGAATGAGAGGCCTGTACCAAGATGCTCCCCCTGGCTCCACCCGGCCCCGCGTGGATCTAAGGCGCCCCCGGGGCCACGCACCCACGACAGCCAGGGCAGACAGAGCGCACCTCCAGGGAACAAGTCGGTCGCCGCAGATCACCAGGGGAAGGCGTGAGGGTCAGCGAGGTAAATCTGCAGTGTTAACTCACCGAGTTCCGATGGCCGCCTCCGCCGGCCCTGAGACCCCAGCCGAATCCGCGGCAGCACAAACCACCGCAGGAGGGTCGCGTGGTGTTCCAAGGTGTATATCTCACTCCCGACCGGCAGGATCAGAGACCATAGAGAAGACGCCGCTCAGGCTCCAAGGGTGTCGGTGCTCCCCGTCCTGCAGCCAGCTCGTAGGCGGCTGTCTCCGCCACTCGAGTCCCCGGTGTTCCCGGCCCAGCCAGGCTGTGCTCGATCATGCAGTGATAACTTTTGACACCGGCATCCAAGACAGTTCCGGATACGACCAATGCTTGCCTGGAGAGGTCAGCTGTCGGGGGAACGCCTTGACGGACTCTATTAAGACGGATAAATGATCGGATTTCATTTTTAAGGCCGGTACTGCTCCGGAGCTCCGGGTCTAGGCGGCCATTTTCCTCGGCCGTTAGCCACGCCCCGTGGATACTGTTTTTGATGTAGTATTGTCAAACCACGGTTCCAAATGGCTTTATCCTTAACACAGTAAGGTTACCTTCTTAATCCCACCCCATATGCCAGATTTACATGTACAACTTGAGTGGAAAGACTTAAGCCAATTAAAGACAGAACCTCAATAGGGAAGTTATAGCTCAGACGAAGATGTTTGCCTCTAACGCTCAGAAGGCAAGAGTTTCATAAAGAGAGGTTTAAAAGGAAGACTTCCCCAGTCACTAGGCCTTACACCATGCAATGTGAGCCACATCATCAAATGAGATCTTTGAACCAACAGCTCAGTACAATCACATACCACAATTTCATGTCAGCCATTAAACTTCCTTGAGGTCTAAGACATACTTCTTTAAAAGGTAAATTTGTTTCCATTCAGCTATTTACTGCTAAAAGTGCTGGTATCTCTTTGGCACCCAGGGGCAATTTAAACAGTCTCAATTCAACTAGCCACAGACACTTGACTAGCAGTCAACTAACAGACAAACAGCAGTATAAATTCCTCTGACTATGCCAGAACACTTTTTACTGCCGACGTACCAATTACTCCACTTTCTACAAACAATGAACCATACTACTGCTGCTGAACTTCTTACATGCTTAAATGACCTTGTCTTCTTTGAGTAGTAGGGCACTCAGCTTGTTAATCACTCTTGCCTGCGGGTAAATGCTCAGTTCTAAATGGTCCAGCTAGGTCCAAGTCTCACATCTGCCCAAAAGAAACCCATTTTCTATGTAAAGGTAGCTTTATGGATTACTCAAACCAAGAGGGACAGATAGAAAGAAGCTGGCAGACATAAGCCTCAAGTTGTTAGCCTTGAGCGATCCTTCCTTAGATGACACTATTAAGTTAGCCAAGAGTGTAGAAACGTCCATGGTTTCCCTCAAGGAATTAGAAGACAAAGTGGTTGAACCTATAAACGCTTTAAATTTGAATTCTTCTACCAGAGTCAACAAAAAGAGGTCCATGTCTAACTTTACTAAAGGGAAGGTTTTGAATAAGTCAGAGTCTTCGTTTTATTCTCAAATGTGTATCAGGTGTGGTAATCCATAACACCAAAAGGGCTCTCTTTGTCCTGCTTCCCGTTTTACTTGCAACTACTGCAAAAAGGTTAGACATTTTGCAAAAGTTTGTTTAAAGTTGAAAAACAAGAGGAATTTCAAAAAACCTGTTGTTGGTGTTGTTGATTCTGATTCTTCGTCAGAATCAGAAACTATTGCTGTCGTTACTGATTGCTCTGAAGGGCCTGTCATTGAAGGTGATCCTGACTCTTGTGTCGACCCTATTGTTGATATTGCTGTTGGCAGTAAGATTTTGAAACTTCTGGTCGACTCAGGTGCAAGGATCACTATGATAGATAAAGAACTTTTTGACAATACATGGAATGATGAACAACCTCGCCTTCCTCCAGACCTTGCTCCTGTGTCGTATGAAGGAAGGAAAATTAATCTCCGTGGGTTTTTTGAGGACATCTTATGTTTTAAGGGGAGGAAGATTAGAGGGAAAATCTATGTTGCAATTAAAGGGCTCAACATTTTGGGCTGGTTCCATCAGGGTCTTTTCGGTATGATGCTTAAGCCTGGTGCGAAGGAACACGTTTTTGTTGCTAGCTGCTCTGACTATTTACAAATGTTAAAGTGCAAGTTTCCTTCTGTTTTTAGTTCCTGTTTGGGAAAAATAAAAGGGTTCAAACACAAGATAATTGTTAAAGAGGGGTCAACACCTGTTAAACATAAGCTTCAGGGTGTGCCCTTCAGCGTCAGAGATGATTTGAAGAAGGAACTTGAGATGTTGTGTGAGAATGGTGTGATTGAGCCTGCAGAGTCTTCCCTTTGGCTTTCGCCTTTAGTCGTAGCTCGGAAGAGGGATGGTAAACTTAGGGTCTGTGTTGACCTTCGCTCTGTTAACAAGGTAATCTGGGTGGATTCTCATCCTCTACCTCGGATTAATGATCTTTTTGCAGCTACTAAAGGGGCAAAGTTTTTCACTAAACTGGATTTAGCCAGTGCTTACCACCAGGTCGAGCTGCATCCTGATTCCCGTCACTTGACTGCTTTTATCTCTCGTTTGGGCACTTTTCAGTATCGACGTATGCCATTTGGCCTAGCCTCGGCCGCGTCGGTTTTTCAGAGAGTTATGGGTAATATCTTGGAAGGTGTTAAGGGAGTGACGGTTTTTCAAGATGATGTTTTGATTTTTGGCAAGGATGTTTCTTCTCATGATTCGGTCCTTGATAATGTTCTGGGTTTGTTTCAAGATCATGGTGTAGTGTTGAAATTGGAGAAGTGTAAGTTTATGTGTACAGAAGTTGAGTACCTTGGTCATATTTTGACACAAGACGGAATAAAGCCTAGACCTGGACTTTTGGAGGCTATTTCTAAAACTCCAATCCCGTCTGACAAGACTGGGGTTAAGTCTCTTCTAGGCATTTGTGAATACTACTCCAGGTTTATTCCCCATTACGCAACCATCGTGCGTCCTATTAGTAGCGTGTTGAAAAAGGGAAGTAAAGTTTGTTTGGTGCGAGGAATGCATTAAGGCTTTTGACGAAGTGAAGCGGTCTTTGATGTCGGATTCTGTCCTTAAACCTTTTGACCCTGCTTTGCCGTGCTGTTTGACTGTTGATGCGAGTCAGGTTGGTCTTGGTGCTACCTTAACGCAAAGTGAGGGTGGTGTGGAAAGAACTATCAGTTTTGCATCCAGGGTTCTGAGATCTGCTGAGGTTCAATACTCTGTTATAGAGAAGGAGCTTTTGGCTTGTACATGGGCTATTGAGAAGTTTAGACCGTTCATTTGGGGAAGGCGTTTCCTACTTCAAACTGATCACAAACCTTTGGTCAACATTTTGGGTGGTGGTCTTACAAAATGTTGCACACCTAGGATTTTGAGGATGGTGACCAGGCTTTTACAGTACCATTTTGATGTTGTGTATATTGCGAGTGGGAAAACGTAAGGGCAGATTTTTTGTCCCGGTTCCCACCTGCTGTGCGTGATGATGATGTTAACATTTCCTTTTCCGATCTCATTGAAGAGGACTGTGATGATTGTTTGGTTGCCTGTGTAGACATCCCTTAACTACAAGTTTGTTCTGAAGTGGAGTGGTAGAAGGCTTTTGAACAAGATAGTGTTCTTCAGGATGTTTGTAATTTTGTTAAGTTGGGCTGGCCACGTGAGAAGGTCTTGTCTTCTTCTCTTCAACCCTTTTCTAAGGTTGGGCATGAGATCTCCATTGAAGATGGGATTTTACTTCGTAACGATAAGATCATTCCTCCGTTTGCATTTAGAAAAGATATCATTGTGAAGGCTCATGAGGGTCATCTTGGTTGTTCACTTACTAAAAGTAGGATTCGTGAAATGTTCTGGTGGCCCGCTATGGATTCGGATATTGATCTTTTCGTTGCTGACTGTTGTATTTGTAAATCTTCAGATAAGAGTCTCAAGACTTGGGTTCCTCCTCTTATGCCGGTTGAGTGCCCGGATCGTCCTTGGGCTAAACAGGGTATTGATATCATGGGACCTTATTCTGTGCTGAGTGGCGGCTCCAGGTTCATTCTGGTCTTGATTGATTATGCCTCTAAGTGGCCTGAGTACAAATTGGTAAGAGATGCTGATACGAAAAGTGTCATTGAATTCTTGTGTGATATTTGGAGTAGGGAAGGTTTTCCTGAAGTGTTGGTTTCCGACAATGGTAAGCAATTTGTGAATCATGGGTTTGTTGACTTTCTGTCAAATTCAGGTGTTCAGCATATCAAAAGTTCTCTTTATCATCCTCAAGGGAATGGTTTTGTCGAGAGGATGAACAGAGTTATTGGCGACTGTGTGAAGTGGGCTAGGAGTAGTAATGTTGAGGTCAGCAAAGCGTTGAAGAGCATGATTTGGTTTTATAGGACCACTCCTCACTCTTCCTCTAAGGTCTCTCCTTTTGAGTTAATGAGAGGTCGAAAGCCAAACACTTCGTTTTGTCCTGGATGGATGTCTAAGTGGATGAAGTCTAGTTCTGATGTCTCGAGTCTCATGTCTATTGTAAAGAATAATGTTCTGCTGCCCAGTCCAAGCAAAAGGAAAATTTTGATGTTAGGAAGGGTACGAAAGAGAGTGTTTTGGAAGTTGGAGACTGTGTGAGGATTAGGAAGTCTGTCCATGTCAACAAGGGTGAAAGCAAGTTTGGGTCTCCCGTAAAAGTGGTCAAAATTGTGGGAAATGCTGTACAAGTTGAGGGAGGTTTCTGGTGGAATTTGAACAGAGTTGCTAAGGTTGTTAGTAGTACTCCTGTCGCCACAAAAGCATCCTCAACTTCACCTGTCTCCTCAAAAGCTTCCACAAGTTTGCTTCCCACCACGGTTCCTGCCACCGACTTCAGTGTCAGGAAGAGTTCTCGCATTGTTAATAGACCTTTGAAGTTTAGAGAGTAATATTTCCTGATCTGTATGTTTTCTTTGTTTTTTTTATTTTTGTTTTTATTTTGTTTTGTTTTGAGAAAAGGAGGTGATGTAGTATTCTATGCATTTCACATATGTCTTTGATAGGTTGTATTTCTACTTATGTTTCTCTCCTATGTTCTGTTACTATGGGTTCTTGGAATCCTATTGTGTTCTCCGAGTGCATTCCACTGGCGGAGCACTCGAGCCTGGACCACGACTTAATCAGACGGTTATACCTGTGTTGCTCGTTTAAATAAACTACACTTGATCTATCACCTTGCTTCCTGTGGATTTCTACACATATGTAGACTGTAGTTTTGGGACTGGGTTCCCATCACATACTATTTAGATCACTTCACAGTCATCAAACTCTGAGTGTGCTCTATCATCCACAAGTATGAGGCCGTAAAAATGGCTAGTTGTAGGAGACACATACACACACAGTCATTGCACACTATCTACTTTACCACAGCATGTTAATTGTGGCTGGCAATGGAGGAATATTTGCTACAGGTAGTTGGCATGCACACTATTTTGTTTGTACCAGATATTGTTCAATGCTGTTTGTTCTACATAGCTACATACATGTTCTTTGTGGCAATTATAAGCAGGTGTGATTTAAATGTTTTGATGTTTACTGTGACTATGGAGTCCAAATGCATAAAAAGTAGTAGTGCTCATAAATTTATTTACATATATACGTACATAGTTACATGTGACATCATTTTGTGATGTCATGTAAGTCACGCATGCATCAGTGAAAAACTTGTTAATAATATGTTACTCCACCGTGTTGCCCTACTGGTGGAGCTGTTCGATGTGGCTCCTCATCTTCCTCATTGACCGGCAGTTCCTGTTCCTCATTGCCATTAGCCCAGAGTACATTTATCCTTACACAAATACTGTGCAATATGCAGCAAACAAGAATCATTTTGCACACCATTGGTGGCGAGTACAGCAAACGGCCCCCAGACTGATCCAGGCTCTGAAAGAAGGATTTTAGTACGCCAAATGTCCGCTCGACTATCGACTGGGTCCTGCTTAGGGCATGATTGTACCTCCGCTGGGGTTCCATCTGGGGGGTTTCAAAATGAGCCATCACCTTTAGCTGCAGAGTATATCCTTGGTCAGCTGCAAAGCCTGGAGGTGTAAAATTAGTTAAGATTCTTCACAACAGAATGGACACACATGTGGAGCCATCCTCTAATTATCCTGAATGACTCATAGCACGTCTCTTACAGTAGGAAAGGTATATGCCATTGTGCGGCATACACCCAGGTAGGAATTGTATATGACTGGCACTTTGCTACACATACAGGTGTGCTGTCTTCTGTGATTCACTTACTATTTATCATACTTGTGAGTACCAAGGCCATTATGGTGATTATTTGTCACCAGTAAGGAGTCAATAAGTCATTGAGCAGACACATTTCTCACAATCATCTATTGTGTCTTTTATTGGCTACTATTGCCATTCCTGAACTGATACATGTCTGATTTTACAACCTGAACTGTAGCTGGACTAGGGGATGTGGTGTACTTCAGTTACACATATTTGGCAGTGAGAGTTGGAGTCAATTTTCAAAGTGTACTGCCATGGGAAGGATAGTGAGTGTATATTAATATGGGACATGATAGTCTACACATGGTAGTGCACAGTGTCCAATATGTTGACAGTACCCAAGGGGTTTAGATATGTGGGAATCGTGTTCTGTTCAGTGCAACTGGTAGACTGACTACACTACACTGCAACACTACTTGGGGACAGTGTAGGACATATTTTCCACATAATTCTGTGACCGGGGTTTAGTGCCTGTGCTGAGAGAAAATGTGCTGCATTGCTCCAAGACATGTAAGACATGCATATTATTCCCAAGATGACTGTGTTGTTGCCTGTACGTTGCTGCACAGTCTGGAACCTTAGAGGACTGATAGAGTGGTTTGTGCGCTGCAAAACTGTGTACACATAGTATGTGATGTGTATATATGAGGAGTGATGTAATGTAAACATGATCTTGCGAGCTGAAAATATGACTATATTTCTTAGTTCCACAGGTCTGGGATACATCACATGACCATGGGATTTACCTGTAGACACACAGACTAGAGATAGGGAACCCCTTACTTCAACACAGTGTTTGTACGCATCATTTCACATGGTGTTGCATTTGTGAGGCTCTTTCACACTATTGAACGCACCCACAGCCTCATTTAGCAGTTGTTGCCACTGTCATCTGGCTGCGCTAACCTGCATCCAAAGTGAAGGGCTGGAATGTGCCATATTCCTAACATGCAGCACATCCATACTTTGTCCTCATACACACCATCATATAGTAGTGACTAGCGCCAACACCCCCCCCTTGCACCACGGTGCACACGTGTCAGCGTTGTGTCCTCAAATAACTGGGGGCATATTACCAAGGGGGTTTATCTCTGCTTTTTTGGCTTTAAAAGCCAAGAAAGCGGAGATAAAATTATCTCCCTATTACCTAGCTGTCGCTAACACCAGTTAACGACAGCTAGTAGGAGATAGCGACCATCTTGGGCCCCGCTTTGCATGTCAGTGATATTTATCACTAATGACATGCAAAGTGGGCGTGCTAAGATGTTAGCGACTGGAAACAGTCGCTAACATCGCTAACTCCTATTACCAACTTTTGGAGATATTCGCGCTAAGCACGAATATCTCCAAAAGCTAACACCTGCCCCTGAGCAGTTCTTAGCCATGTTATCCAATGGTAGGTGGATAACATGGCTAAGAGCATTAGCTCGGTAATGCATGAATATCGCGGATTTTTCAGCGATATTCATGCATTTCGGCCGATTTTTATTGCTTAGGAGATAAACCTTGATAATAGCAAGGTTCCTAAGCGATAAAAATCGCCGCAGCTCGGCGATAAAAATATCGCCGCTAAACCAACATAGCGATAATTATCGCTAGTTGTTGGTAATATGCCCCTTAATGCTTTAAGTGAAACATTCCTGCACCATAAGCAAAAGATAGTTGCTATTTCCTACTTCTTGATGTCCTGCGGAATGCAAGACATATAGTAATTGGACATGACAAAGAGGCATGTCAATTTGTATCCTCATTTCACCTCTCCTTGGGAGGCACACTATTTGCAAACCGTCCCAGGGTCTCTGAACCTTGGATATGTAGAAATGTGTGAGATCTTAATTAGTGTTGCATGGGAAAAGCTACTGCACAGCCCATGAAACACATCCTTCACGTACTGTGAATAAATACTGCACTTTGCTCTGGCTTGCCTTACCTCATTTCTACGAGGCAATGCAAGGGCACGTAGGCTGACACATGCTAGCGTCTGGAGCTTACCAATTCACCACAGCCAGAGTGGTAGGAGTATCCCAGGCATCCTTCTCTATGTTCCTCCCCTCTGCCTGATTGCCATCATAAGCACCCCAGTACCTCTTCTTTCCCAACACACCGCATAACCATCAGAAAAACGAGTAAGGCTTTTATGCCATTGTCGAATTTTCATATGTGTTAGGGGAAATAGACTGCACCCATGTTGAACTTGGGGTGGACTGTTCCCATGAGGCACAGGGTCAGACTGATTTGCATATGGCCATCTCTGAACTGGGGTGGCTGAGTGAGCTAAAGAATGGTGATGGATTAAACCCAGATCAGTTGACTGGGGGTAAGTGTTTGATTTGCTCAAACGCTCCGTCCATCACCCCCTTTTGTATCGCTTTGTTCGCCCTAAGTTGGCAGGGTATTCTCAGACATGAGTCCCTTGCTCACTTGGCCGCTGGATTCAAGATAGCCTGGCTGATGAGGATTATGAATCCGAAACTGGTCCCAGGATGCTTGTTTCCGGTCCAGGGAAGACATGGCTTGGCAGTTCGGGCTGGACTGTTCCCATGAGGCACAGGGTCAGACTGATTTGCATATGGCCTTGTCTGAACTGGGGTGGCTGAGTGAGCTAAAGAATGGTGATGGATTAAACCCAGATCAGTTGACTGGGGGTGAGTGTTTTATTTGCTCAAACGCTCCGTCCATCATCCCCTTTTGTATCGCTCTGTTCACCCTAAGTTGGCAGGGTATGCTCAGACGTGAGTCCCTTGCTCACTTGGCCACTGGATTCAAGATAGCCTGGCTAATGAGGATTATGAATCCGAAACCGGTCCCAGGATGCTTGTTTCCGGTCCAGGGAAGACATGGCTTGGCAGTTCGGGCTGGACTGTTCCCATGAGGCTCAGGGTCAGACTGATTTGCATATGGCCATGTCTAAACTGGGGTGGCTGAGTGAGCTAAATAATGGTGATGGATTAAACCCAGATCAGTTGACTGGGGGTGAGTGTTTGATTTGCTCAAAAGCTCCGTCCATCATCCCCTTTTGTATCGCTTTGTTCACCCTAAGTTGGCAGGGTATGCTCAGACGTGAGTCCCTTGCTCACTTGGCCACTGGATTCAAGATAGCCTGGCTGTCGTGATTCGATACAGGTTCCACTAACCTGTTAGCCGTGCGATGACCAAAGCTAATTCTCCCTATCCCCAGGTAATGGCACACCCTGCGAGTATGTAACAAACGCCACAGAGTGCAACACCTCCAGGGAAGGGAAAAAAGGGACAAAAGAAACAATAAAGTTGCAGCGGCTTTAAAATAAAAAGCTGTTATCTTCGGATATCTGTGCGAAGTATTAACTCTCTGATATCAGGTGGTCGACCCTGCAGAGGGAGAGACAAGGTGTCATTCACACATTCATGAACCCTTTCTAAGATCAATGAACTATGTGCGGCATTAAACTTACAGTTTACATAGCCGCAAGAATCCCATTCAACTCATTCAAAAAACAGAAAAATAAAGCATAAAAGTAAAGAAACGATCCTGAAGATAGCAATAATAATCAGGATACTGTCAGTATAGTCACCATCAATTTCTCTGGTAATTATAACACATGCTCCGGAGTAACTCAATCAAAGTCAAGGTAAGCAGCACAAATGATATGAATAGGAATACTTTGTTGCAACACAAGAAGTATCCAATGAGCTGCAAAAAACGAGAATTCCTGTAGTCTCCTTCCTAGAGAACCGGAAGGTAAGCAAAGTTCATTCCAAAACAAAAATAATCCGCGCTACTTGAAATGTTCATGACTAGAAGCAAACAACCTCCAAAGACCATTAAGGAAATGTCTTCTCTTGTTCCAACACGCTAGCGAGCAGCCGCTCTTTCTCTTGTAGTCTACGCGTATTATACTCGAAAATGGAACAACACTTCTTACCGTGAGGCTGACCACTTTCGGAAATGTTTGTCGATCGTCTTCCGACGATGGTTCCCGCCCGCCTCAGATCCCAGCGTTTTCAATGCGCGATCGAGGCAGGGTCCTTAGGAAACGGAGAGTATTTCAAAAAACGAACTATTACCAAACGAAGCAAAAACACGATCCAAAACCGGGAGAGTATTCTTCTTAAATCCAAGGCAACTCCCAGGCTGCATCAAACAACACAGCTACTCCTGTGGTCAGGTGACAAGCACCGGACTGTAGACAGAGGAGGAGTATATGTAAGAAAGACAGAAAAGAAAGAAAGGACATCACCCCTAAGCATTCTAGGCGATGTAGTTTGGTGTTCTTCCTCATTCTCACTGGAAACCCAGGGTGAAATGTGACAGAACCCCCTCTCTATGACCGACGTCTCGGCGGTCCACCAGGCTTCAGAGGGAAACGTGTGTGGAAACGCAGCAATAAAGCCGGGCAATGTAGACTTGCACGAGGCTCCCAGGACCGGTCTTCAGGGTCATACCCTTGCCAATCAACAAGATACAACACCCTTCCTCTCACGCACTTGGAATCCAGAATGGCTCTCACCACATATTCTTCCTCACCCTCCACTATAACAGGGGATGGTTTAGATGGCAACCTAGTGTGAGGGGGACAGGGTTTCAATAGGGAAACATGAAACACTGGATGTATATGCCAGGAAGACGGAAGGGTCAATTTCATAGCCACTGGATTGATGACACTGCTTATAGGATAGGGACCTACGTACTTGGGTTTTAGCCTAGTGTTTCCTTTAAATCTCAAGTGCTTAGTATCAAGCCACACCTTATCTCCTACCTTATACAACGGTTCAGGTGTTCTTTTCTTATCTGTCTGGTTCTTATCCCTAGCTCTAGATGATTCTAGATGTACCTTAGCTTCTTGTAGTACTGCTCGAAGATGAGTGTGATGCTCTTGAATGGTAGGATGCATAGAGGCAACTGGATGCTCAAAGGGAATCATATTTGGATGAAAACCGTTAGGACAATCGAAAGGAGAACAGCCTAATGAAGAGTGGACCGCGTTATTATAGGCGAATTCCGCTGTCCAAAGAAGCATACTCCACTCTTCACTGTGCTGTAAGTTGAAGCATCTAAGATATTGCTCCAAGGTTTGATTCAACCTTTCTGTCTTGCCATCTGTCTGGGGGTGGTAACTAGTAGATAGTCTAGCATCCACTTTCATGGCTGAGCATAGTGCCTTCCAAAACCTATAGGTAAATTGAGTCCCTCGATCTGTAATCAACACGGAAGGTATCCCGTGTAATCTTACGACTTGGTGAAGGAATGTTATAGCTAACTCCCCTTATGTAGGCAACTTGGGCAAGGATACAAAATGGCCCATTTTAGTCAGATGGTCTATAATTACTAAAATGGTGTCATGCCCTCTACTAGGAGGCATCTCCACTATGAAATCCATAGAGACAGTATGCCAGGGTGCAGGTGGTACAGGTATGGGTCTCAACAGGCCACAAGAAGGCTGATGTCTAGACTTAGATTGAGCACAAATCGCACATTCTTTGATATAAATCTCTGCGTCCTTCCTCATAGTATTCCACCAAAAGTATCTAGACAAGATGTGTAAAGTCTTTTGTAACCCCAAATGACCAGCTAGGGGAGAATCGTGAGTCCAGGATAGCACTCTTTGTTGTAGCGTTACATGAGGAATAAACAACTTCCTATCATGAAACAACAAGGCATGAGTCTTTGTTCTGTGCAGTGGAACTTCGTCCAACCACTCCTGTTCGTCCATTTGCTGATAGTTGGTTTTTACTTCTTCCAGGAAGTCATCAACTGTTGTTACCGCTGGAATCACCGAGTCGAATGAGGCTTTCTGCAGGATAATAGAAGGTTCTTCTATTGCCATTTGGGTTTCACTCACACCAGAAGAGGGTCTTGACAAGGCATCTGCTTTGCCATTTTGTGGTCCAGGTCTAAACTTGATCACAAAATCGAAATCGGCGAAGAAAAGTGACCACCGAAATTGTCTAGGCGTTAAAGCCCTTGCACTTTTCAAAAACAGTAGATTCCTATGATCCGTAAAGATTTCCACTGTATGCCTCGCCCCCATCAAATGATGTCTCCATTCCTCACATACTCTCTTAATTGCCAGCAACTCTTTATCAGTAATGCTATAGTTCGCTTCACATGGCGAGAGCTTTTTTGAGAAATAGGCGACCAGATGCAATTGGCCTGTGTCTGGATTCCTCTTGAATAGTATTCCTCCGATGGCATAATAGGAGGCATCCGTTTCAACTACAAATGGCTGGCTAGGATCGGGATGTCTTAGAATAGGTGCACTGATGAAACACCTCTTTAGTGATTGGAAGGCGCCCTCAGCCTCGTCGGTCCAACGAAACTGTACTCCTTTTTTCAACAGATGAGTCATAGGTTGTATAATTTTCGAGAAGTCTCTGATGAACCGACGGTAAAAGTTAGAGAACCCAAGAAAACTCTGGAGACTTTTCACACTGGAAGGAGATTCCCATTGTACTATAGCATCCGTTTTCTTTTTATCCATACAGAGCCCTCCTGGCCCAATTACGTACCCCAAGAATTCAACTTCTTCCGTATGAAAGAAACATTTTTCTAACTTGGCATACAAGGTATGTTGTTTCAGTCTTTCCAACACTGCAGCTACATGAGGCACATGCTGTTCCAGAGAAGCAGAGTATATCAAAATGTCATCTATGTAGACCATGCAGCATACATCCAGCAATCCCCTGAGCACATCGTCCATAAAATATTGAAATGCGGCGGGGGCGTTGCAAAGACCAAAGGGCAATACTTGATATTCGTACAAGCCATATTTAGTACGAAAGGCCGTCTTCCATTCATCCCCCCCGCCGCATTCGCACCAAATGGTATGCTTCTCTGAGGTCCAGTTTTGTGAAGATGGTGGATCCTTTCAGTTGGTCAAGTAACACAGGAATCAAAGGTAGTGGGTACCGGTTCTTTTTGGTAATCCTATTGATGGCTCTATAATCTACGCACGTGCGTAAGCCACCTTCCCGTTTTGGTATGACGAAGAGCGGCGACGATGCAGGAGATGAGGATGGGCGGATGAATCCAGTACTCTGCATTTTCTCCAAATATGATTGCAAGTACACATTTTCGGCCTCCGTTAGTGCATATATCCTACTACAGGGTATAGACGCCCCTGGTTCCAGATCTAGGACGCAATCATACTCCCTATGGGGAGACAGTCTACTCGCTTCCTGTTCATCAAACACCTCCTTATACTTCCTATATTCTTCGGGTATAGATCCCAGAAAACATACCGAAGGAGTGGTACAACCAGAAGCTAACAGTAAGGCAGGGGTCTCTGGTTTCTGTGAGGAATCGTTTATCACTCGGGTACATTGTTCTGCTCAATAGGTAGAATTGAGGTCTATTGTGCGGGCCGCCCATTTCACCAACGGATCATGTAAAGTGAGCCAAGGCATTCCCAAGATGAGCTTGAAATTAGGAGCATCAATAAGGTCGAATTGCAATGTCTCAAAATGGGTAGACCCTATTTGCATGGGCAACATCTGCGTGTGATAACACACTGGTCCAGATGTCAAAGCAGTTCCATCCACTGCTTTTACAGGTTCTGGTTTCAATTTTTTAACGCACTGAATGCCCAACTCATATGCGTATCTTTGATCCATAACATTTCCAGTAGCCCCGGAATCCAAAAGGGCATGTACTTGCGTGATTCCAGAAATTTGGATCTCCAATGCCACACATATATTCATGAGAGCAACAGAAGTTTGTACAGTATTAGCCAAGGTAGGGAAGACCTCATAACCATCTAGCTGCAAACAAGGGGTCTCCTGCTTCTTTGCGCTCGTTAGTTTTCCGACGTTTCGAACTGACAGTCAACAGCAGATGCCTTTTTCTCTCCTTGAGGATTCTTATATGGAATTCTCGTCCGAGATTTACAGTCTTTAATGGAATGACCCGACTTCCCACAATACATGCAGAGCCTCGAATTCCGTCTTCTCTGTCTTTCCTCAGAATTAAGGGGACCTCTGATTCCACCCACCTGCATGGGTTTCACTCCATCCCCGAATGAAGGACGTTCTTCTGCAAGGGGTTTTGTTCTGGTGAATAAAAACCGAGAATAATTCCGCTGTTTATCTCCCTTCCTCTCCTGGAGACGATGGTCTAACTGGACTGTCAAATCAATCAATTCATCACAGGTAGAAGGTATAGTCCCTACCTGTGCCAACACATCTTTCAATTCGCCTCTTAAGCCTTGATAGAATAGTGATGTTCTTTTACCCACTGGCCAATCGGTCTCAATAACCAATCTGTTAAACGTAGTGATATACGCTATCAAGTCTTGTGAGCCCTGCCTCAGCGTTATGAGTTCCCTATCTAGTGACAGTTGGTGTGCCTTCCTATCGAAAAGCTTGCGCATCTCTTCACAAAAATTATCAAAATTGTGCAACACCGGGCCGTTCCTTTCGATCAAAGGGAAGGACCAACTGGCGGCGTTCCCATCTAGATAGGACATAACAAAAGCGGTCTTTGCTTGATCATCCGGAAACACAGCTGGTTTACACATAAAGTGTAATTTACATTGCCCCAAAAATATACCGAACTTTCTTGGATCACCAAAATATCTCTCGGGAGGGGCTAGTGGCAGTTGCAAGGGTTGAATTACTTGAATGGTGGACGACCCAGACCCTCCTGCCTGAGCCTGACCTGCATCATGGGGTGAGGGAGGAGGAAGAGTCCAATTCCTAATGTAAGGGGCTCCTCTTGTACTAGTCGGAGTAGCTCGAGTGAGTCCAGCTACCTCTCTACGAAGTGTACCTAACTCATTCCTCATGTCTGTATTTTCTCCCCTAAAGGCATTCACCTCCATCCTCAAGGCAGTCATTGTTTCCAATACTGACGTTAATACAGTATCGGTATCCATCGCTCGGGCTGTACTAAACCGTGGGCTTGTCACTCTGTCGTGATTCCATACAGGTTCCACTAACCTGTTAGCCGGGTACAGCAGGAGCGATGACCGAAGCTAATTCCCCCTATCCCCAGGTAATGGCACACTCTGCGAGTATGTAACAAACGCCACAGAGTGCAACACCACCAGGGAAGGGAAAAAAGGGACAAAAGAACCAATAAAGTTGCAGCGGCTTCAAAATAAAAAGCTGTTATCTTCGGATATCTGTGCGAAGTATTAACTCTCTGATCTCTGGTGGTAGACCCTGCAGAGGGAGAGACAAGGTGTCATTCATACATTCATGAACCCTTTCTAAGATCAATGAACTATGTGTGGCATTAACTTACAGTTTACATAGCCGCAAGAATCCCATTCAACTCATTCAAAAAACAGAAAAATAAAGCATAAAAGTAAAGAAACGATCCTGAAGGTAGCAAGAATAATAAGGATACTGTCAGTATAGTCACCATCAATTTCTCTGGCAATTATAACACATGCTCTGGAGTAACTCAATCAAAGTCAAGGTAAGCAGCACAAACGATATGAATAGGGATACTTTGTTGCAGCACAAGAAATATCCAATGAGCTGCAATAAACGAGAATTCCTGTAGTCTCCTTCCTAGAGAACCGGAAGGTAAGCAAAGTTCATTCCAAAACGAAAATAATATGCGCTACTTGAAATGTTCATGACAAGAAGCAAACAACCTCCAAAGACCATTAAGGAAATGTCTTCTCTTGTTCCAACACGCTGGCGAGCAGCCGCTCTTTCTCTTGTAGTCTACGCGTATTATACGCGAAAATGGAACAACACGTCTTACTGTGAGGCTGACCGCTTTCGGAAATGTTTGTCGATCGTCTTCCGACGATGGTTCCCACCCGCCTCAGATCCCAGCGCGTTCAATGCGCGATCGAGGCAGGGTCCTCAGGAAACGGAGAGTATTTCAAAAAAACGAACTGTTACCAAACAAAGCAAAAACACGATCCAAAATCGGGAGAGTATTCTTCTTAAATCCAAGGCAACTCCCAGGCTGCAACAAACAACACAGCTACTCCTGTGGTCAGGTGACAAGCACCGGACTGTGGACAGAGGAGGAGTATATGTAAGAAAGACAGAAAAGAAAGAAAGGACATCACCCCTAAGCATTCTGGGCGATGTAGTTTGGTGTTCTTCCTCATTCTCACTGGAAACCTAGGGTGAAATGTGACACTGGCTGATGAGGATTATGAATCCGAAACCGGTCCCAGGATGCTTGTTTCCGGTCCAGGGCAGACATGGCTTGGCAGTTCGGGCTGGACTGTTCCCATGAGGTACAGGGTCAGACTGATTTGCATATGGCCTTGTCTGAACTGGGGTGGCTGAGTGAGCTAAAGAATGGTGATGGATTAAACCCAGATCAGTTGACTGGGGGTGAGTGTTTGATTTGTTCAAACGCTCCGTCCATCATCCCCTTTTGTATCACTTTCAACTTGCGCCTCCGGCAGCTACATGACATCTGTACTGCAATAAGGAAGCAGTCCCATTCCATGAACGTGCAGGCAATCGTGGCCCATCTGGGTCTCTTTATCAATGTCTAGAAGTCTCAGGCAAGACCATCTTCTTCTCCATTTCTCCAGAGATGCATTTAAATTTTGAATCTTAAGTGAATACTTTATCAAATCTCTGCAATCAGATTGAGTTAATTGATTTAGTTTATGTAAATTATATAGAGGATTGACTGGAAATCAAAAAGGGCACCTGAACCAGGGAATTGATTTGGATAATGCTACTTTAACGAACACCTATCCAGTTATAAATTGTATAATGCTTTTGCAGGCTTCCCTCATTGGATCCTAAAGACTCTTCTTTATTCGGCTACACTGTAGCAAAATGAAAAAGCTTTTTTTATTGGATATCTGAACTGTACTTCACCAAGTTGATAATTTGAAATCAGGGGAAACAGCTAAGCAACAAAGATGAGACCTTAGCCTTTAATTTGCTGAAGCAATGTTTGAACCAAATAAAGCATCTAATATGTGTATGTCAAGGTGCCCTTCTAGAGAAAGTAAGTCTTCTCCATGGTATAGAAACAGCTCTCCGTTTCAAGATGAACTGTAATTGAAAATGTTATGGTAGAAAAAGGAAATAAAGCTATAATACAAGAAAAGATGTAAAGTGCCTTCAGTAATTGCCAATTCAGGTTATACAAGTTAAATTTAAGAAATCCAAATCTGGAAGTCGTATCTAAAGTTTCACTTCACTCCCCTTTCATAGCAAATTAAATATGAACTGCAAATTGAGATTTGAAGGTCTCCATTCAGTGGCCCCAGAAAAGCAGGCTCTCAAATTGTATTACCTGTCGAAAGCAGACATTTATCTTAGGGCCAAGTAGCCGGTGTGGTGGAGGTGAGGAGTCATTGTCGGGAACCAGAGTGGGGATTTGAAGATTGAAAATTCCATGGGAAGACCTTGCCTGTGAAACTCTGTAATGGCTAATATGTCTCAGGCTGCTCAATTTTGTCAACTCTGAGTTTATCATAATAGGATTTCCCTTATAAATGTCTACCAAATTACACAACATGAGGTGTTTGACGAAGGTCTGGAAGATTTATTCCTGACAGTAACACCTACCATTGGATTCTAAGAGATGATTTCAATTTAAAGTTTGATCTAAACATTTTACATGATCTGCTTAGAAGTTTGGATATTGGAGCCTTCTGAAATTCCTTTAGATTATTACAACTCATATATTTACCCTATACCAGCATTGAAAACCGTGGAATTCCTTCTGGAACTGCAATTTGTCCATAGTAATGGTCGGTGTTCTTCAGATCAACAAACACTTACAAAATTGAAGTGTTAAATGGGCAATGTTTGTGTCACCAGAATTTTTTGTTAACTGGTAATAATTTGTTATAGATCAGAATGAGGTGGCCAATTTTCCCTTAGCCACTTAGTGGAGGGGTTTGTGCTGTGGAATAGAGTTTGTGCACCAGACCTTGAAATTGAATATCTCCAAAGCAAGCTAAATGTATGTGGAATGTGTTGGACAAATTATCCACCATCAAATTTAAATTACAGTTGTGTCCAGTACCAGATGGAGTACACCTATTGAAATGGCAGAAGCTCATAATAAGTTGTGTTGCAAAATGTTTTCAGATAGATAGTTAAGGTATATCCATAAGGAACAGGAGTTTAGGAACTAGAGTGAAGGCCCAGAATTTTCGGTTTAATAACAAATGTAAAAATCTGTAAATACAGAACTCTTTGGCATCTCCTGCCCTGACCAGAGAAAAAAGTGAGCTTAACACTCGGTATTATAATGAATAAAAATTCAACCATGAGAGGATTTTGTCTTGCTAAGATTGAAAAAAACAGAGATTTTGGAATGGATAACAAGTCTATTAGATATGATTTCACCTTCAGACATTTCATTTTTTTCCTACCACTTTCCAGTTTAGTAAAATGAATGTGATTATTTGAACTCAAAACCTTCAATGACTTTGTTAGAGAGATATGGGGTTCTCGAGAACAGTTTAGTAAAATAGAACGGTTTCCGAACCTGTTAATGCGAGACACTGTGCTCAATATGAGATTGGGGATTAACCCTGGATGGAAGTTAAATGTTACTGACAGCAGTGAAATTAAAAAAATCGAAATGTAATTGTTTCTGTTCTTTGCTTTCTCAATGACTCATTTAACAATCGACTGGAATATGCCTTAATGGCTGCATCAAATGCAGATTAGTGTTTGACAATAATAACCTTTTTTCTCACCTTTTTAAAACAACAAATTGAATGAACAGAAGTCTTCATCACTATTGTGCTTGATGCCAAAGGCTGGAGAGTTCCCCCGCTCCATAGCGCTGCGCAGTCGCTTGGCGTCATTTGACATACACGCTAGACATACCATGTTCAGCCCCTGGCATCTTGGTATTTGATTCAAGGGGTGTAGCCCTGAGCCGCTGAAAATTCACAGCTTTTTGTGGAGCATCCAAAACCTCCTGGGTGACCTCTTGTGAGTAAACCAAGGATGGTCCAGATGTCCTTCTTCTGAACTGCACCATCCAACAATTAATCGGTGCTCCACAGATAACCTCCCTCTGAAGTGATGCATTTGAGGCAGAGTTTTGGATCCCTAGACAGTTCCCATTATGAACGGCAGCATCCAGGACACGCCAGGAATACCATAAGTCAATCGAGTAATCCATTTTGTTTGGTTGAAAGCCCATGCAATTTGTTTGCATTAGATTGCTTCTGCTTTTGGCCCACTGCGCTGTCTCTTCTCCACACCTGTGTGCAAACTTTCCCTCTATTTGTTGTCTTTTCCCTGGCCTCTCCGTCCGACCCTTGTGCAAATCTTCCTTATTTATCCATTCCCTGTTTTATCACCCAGCTGTCATCTCTATTACCTATCCTTCCTGTATCAGCCAGTCCTTTATGGCACCCTTGGTTGCCACCCCATTCTCTTGTTGGTCTGTTTTTTTCCGCATCTACATTTCTCTCCAAGACCCTTACGCCTATGTAGTAATCTTTCAGCAGAGCAGTACGCCTGGCGTTAGTCCCATGTAGTTGCTCACATCACTTGTTCGCTTTGTGGTAGAGGGGTCTTCCAGTCCGAGTTACCAATGGAATATAATTTGAAAGTCAGGGGGTGGTATGTTAGGACTTCCTCCTGCTAAATTTACCAACCTGCCCTCGCATATTTCCTACTGTGACACCTGAAGAATTTTGTTTTTCTATTGTTTTAATTTATTTTTCTCCAATAGCACATTTTTATTTATGTCAAATACATTTTACCTATTTTCTGGTCTTTCTCGCTGAATTTTTTGATAAAAGAAATGCAAATAGAAGCATTCCTAACGGAATATGTACTGTTACTTCACTTACAGTCATTAGCATTCGAGTACTATTAGTAGTAAAATTAAGATGATTCATTAGCTTGTAAGAGTTAACGGACAAACTATTTGAGGCAGTATTTCATTTTCCTATTTACTCATTTGCTTGCAGTTCTGCAGAATACTGGTGGAATAGCCCAGAATCAAAGGAGACATCTCAGTCAGCAAAGCCCTGGTCTTCTTGATCTCAACAGAGGTGATGTCGGCATCTGCCCCGCCACTTACCAGGACAACAGAGGACTCCTATGTGCAACTCCCATGGATTTTCAAATGGCAGTGAGGGAACCCCACTCATTCCACACTCAGCCTGCAACCGCTGCACCCAGACAAAGGAAGGAACACCCTTCTCTACAGGGAGAAAAGCAAATAGAAGATGAATTGAAGGCCAGTTTGGAAGGGACAGTGTCTCATGATATGGGTACTTCTGAAAGTCTGCAGGAATGTATGGAGACACCATTGTTACAAATAGAGGTACCAGATATTCAACAGCTACTGGCTGACACTGACCCTCTGCATAACACTGGAAACATCATGCACAGGAGGCATCTCAAGAAACCTTTGTTTACAGAAGACTACAATGCCTGCAGGAAAGAGGTGAGAGAAGACACACAGATTTCAGAGGGCGTTTCTCTGTTTAAGGGTTGTCTTCACCAAGGAGACCAAACAAGAACCCCACTTAGAAATCCATCTGTACATCAAGCCATATGTACAGCAGTTGGAAAGGCGGACTGTGTGCCAGAGGTCATACAATTACATAAAATGTCTTCTTTTAGAGGATCAACTGAAGAGCAAGTCATGTCAACACAAAAAGAATATAAATTGGCACATCCCTTGAAACCAGGAGAAAAAATGAAATGTCCTGATGGACAAACAAGCAGGAAGCAAACCCATTTGACTAAAGAGATAATGACATTGGATGTGAATGATGTTGTCACAAAGAACCCACAAGTCTTGAATATATTAAAGCCAAATGATATCTCATTTACTTGTGGATCAGAGGCTCTCTCATGTAAGCAATATTCTGTCAAAAAAGATATCAAGAACCCATTTAACAAGACAAAAATACCTACTTCCTCGTGTGACCATGATCCTGTAAATTCACTTCAAATTAGTCTTCCTAACCCTGCCAAGAATTTTGACTCCAAAAATATTTCTGGAGATGAAGCTCTGCTACGTGATGCCAGACTTAAAGCGAGCAGAGCAAGCAAACGGAGGGAAAACGAGCTCATCGATCAGCCGCCCAAGAAAGCAAAGAGCGTGAGTACTGTGCTTACCAAGGACGGGTCCTTGCCAAAGAAAGAGTGCGTTAATGTGGAGCCTGAGTTTAGCAACTCCACAATTCAGGCTGTGCGTAAAGCTAAGGTAAATGAGAAACCCCAAAAAGATCAGAGCAAGAAAAGCAAAGGTTGTTTACAAAAAGAACAGGGGCCATTCAAACCTCACCGGAGCCACCTAAGCGTGCAGATGCTTGAGTCTGTTCAGGTTTTCCACAGGTTAGGAAAAAAAGGAGAGGACCCTGGAGTCCCCCACGTTCCTGAGAATCCTGCAGCTTCACATTGCACAGAACACCATCCTCCAAACACCAGATGCTGGAGTGCAAAGGTTCATGAGAAGCCACTCCTGAGCACACAACGAGGCCGTATGTATTCCGAAAAGCTCAAATCTTCTACTCAGACGGTCTTACCTGTAACCAGTGAAATTATGTCTGACAACCGTTGGATCCCCCTCGACTCCTCTGGTAACACAGAGACAGAGGTGAAAATTATACCTGAAAAAGAATTGAGAAAGGAAAATGAAACTAGGGTCTGCAAAATTAATGCACATGATTCTAAATGTGTGGAAGCAAGCCAAACTCCTCTCAAAGAGAAAGATAGATCTCCATCTTATAAAGGTACTAATCCTCCTAATGATCTCTGGGCAGTGCCTACAAAAAGAAACGAAAGCAGTAAATCCATACAGATTCCTTCAAACCGCCATCCTCCTGTTTCTTCCAAGGTGCCATACCAACCCGCTCAAAAACATCTAGCTGCTCGACCTGCTTGCAGGAGAGACTCGGATGCATCCTTTCCTGACCAGGTTCCCGTGTCGGGAGGAATGTCGCCGACATTCAAACCGGCTCTTCCATGCCCCACTGAAGAACTCGAGGTGTCCATCCCCATCTCTGAGGCACAGAGACCCGAAAGGGAAGCCATGAAACGGAGAGCTCAGCTAGAGAGGGAGCGTGCATGCAGGTACACCTCAAAGGGAAAGTTGCAGTTCTTTGTGCAGCGCAATAAGGACCAGAGGATCGCCAAAAGCTTTGGCTATGTCGATTTACTTTTGGAGGTCTCCAAGAACTACTTACTGCCTGATTGACAAGTAGCTTTAGAAAATATTTTTATACATTTGTGAATATGTAAATGTTCAGTAAAAGTCACCACCATTTTTAGTTCACATTTGTATGATTTGCCTTTTAAAATGAGAGTATAAAAAGAAATCTACCAATAAAAGGTAGCTTTGAAATAGGATGTTATTGAGCACAATTGAAGTTTTCCCTTTTATTACTTAAGTAATATTGCTCACACCATACAGAAGACGATAATATCATTTCATGAGCACTTTTTTAAGGCATGCGCAAAGGCTCTTTAGTCGTGTTCCTCATAGATGGCCCTTGAGTACAACTGACATTCCAACAGAAGGAAGAATGAGCAGTCATGGCTGACTCCCAGAAGTGCTAAGTTCGGAACTGAAATACAGTATAACATGGTATTCTCACATGATACTTTCTGTGTCCAGTAAGCTATATCATTAAAAAGAATGGCTCTTTATTTACATGAAGTGTAGGGTTTTTAAATGATATTATTATTATTATATTTAAGTTTGTAAAGCGCTCAGCTACCCGTAAGTTTCCCGGCGCTAAAAACCAAATGATAAACAAAACAACAGGCCAGATAATGTTCAGATACATCCAAATATAAGAAAGGAGGGCAATACATATTATATGACTGTATGTGCTTAATGGTGTCGTATGGTGAAGTTGATGAGTGCTCAGCTATCTTCAGAAACCAAAAGGTGTCATTTCCCATCCCTAATGCACTGTTTTCGCAAAGGGTAAATATTCCACTAATAATGTTACAAATGTATATTTACAAACGTCTGCCCTTTGTCCTTGTTTCTCAGCAGCCTTGGGTGCAATATAGAGCAAGACCAGATGGCTAAGAATATACAAAAAGTTGCAAAAGAATTTGAAAGCCCTCGAAACCACGGTGGACCACAGAAACATAATTTGGGAACCTAAACACCATTTGTAAAGTCAATGTTTCAGTGTCCGGTTAACTGGGGCCACTGACAGTCCTGCTGTTGGCGAAAGGGGGTATTGTATACAGATCAAAGCTCCAATAGGGCCTGTATCTTTTCAACAGTACCCACTGGACCAAGGACCAACGGCTTCACTGTTAGCAAGTGGAGACATGTGATTTAGTGTAGGGTCCCAGTCTTACATTTAAACTGATTTATCTTCTGAGTCATAAAAAGTACAGAGATGAAGTATATGGTTCTAGATTCGGCTCTAGGATTTGGGGTGAAGGAGAAAAAGGAAAAATCCTTCTGTCTGTGCTCAGCTGTAAAGTGAGAGGGTTATAGAATCTCAAGGAGATTTAAAAGGCACAGCATGCACACCTTCAGTCTAAAGCGCAGGTCTTCACTGCTGTCATCACTTTCTTCATCTTCATTTAAAGCAGGTATCCTAGGTTAGTTGTGGCTGGGTGTAAGATTGAGGCTTGCATGGCTAAACCACACGTGCCTCAACAACCCAGCCGGAACAATGAATGAGTCTGAACAGCGCATTCCTTTACTACGCAAATTTGTGGTAAAGGCATGTTTGGTAAAGGGATGTGTGGTAGAGAATACAACCCATTCCCTCTGCCCTGAGCCCTAAAACTCTGGCTCCTGCCCTTTAAACAACCCGACACCTGAGCCCTAAAAACTACCCCAACCCCCAAAACCTAAAACGTCCCCGACCTCCCCTGTCCTGAGCCCTAAAACCCTGACCCTTGCCCTATAAGCAACCATACCCTGCCCTGAGCCCTAAAAACGACCCATCTCTAAAACTTAAAACTACCCGACCCTCTCTCCACCCTGAGCCCTAACACCCCAGACCTGCCCTATAAACAAATCGACCCAAGCCCTAAAAACTACCCCATCCCTAAAACCTAAAACTACCCGAACCCCCACCCTGAGCCCTAAAACCCGACCCCCTGCCCTATAAACAACCCTGAACCCCCTGAGCCCTAAAAACTACCTCACCCCTAAAACTACCCTCAACCCCCCACCCCCCATCCCAAACCCACCCTCACGTACCTGTCTGCATTGAGCTTTCTGTCTTGACGCTTCCTTTTCTCCCCATCCGGAAATCTAGACCGCTGAAGGGCAAGCTCAGTCACTCAAGTCATCGACCTAGCTCCAGAAATGTGATCCTATCTGTTTTTATCAGGTTAATTTCACTTTAATAAATAGTGTATTTAGTTTTAGAAACAACACATCAAGTCAATAAGTATAATCTTTTAACAACATTAGAAAAATCAGTAATTCACAATTTTATATTGAAAAGATCAGTTAACTTAGTGTATAACATATTAAACTCGGTCTGTTCAGCACAGTTAACCAAAGTCTTGAGATATTAATCTGCACAAACCAAACTTTAAACATTCTAATAACTCTCATCTAATCAACCACTACACTGTTCTTCAAATATGATAGCACAAAAGACAGACTTATATCATTTCAAGCAAGTAAAAACTTCACATAATTTGCAGTTTTTGACCCAAAGTGACCATGCCTTGTCCTCAACCACAGTAACCGAGCTGATAACACCATGAGCATGCATCCACGATGTGGCTCAAGAGTCAACCCAGTAGGTGGGTTTTCCAGTGGGACAAGCCACACTCAGGAAGACATTATAACACGTTTTGTCTGCAAGTGTTGTTTATTTTAGTCAGAGAGCCATTAATTGTATTCTTTAACCCCTCCCATGCGCCCGCGATTTTGCGGAAGTGCGACACTTCCGCAAAACAGTCGGGACCGGGTCGGCCATTGGCCGACGGCAGCACCAGCGAGGTAGCCTTGTCGTCGGCCAATGGCCGACGGCAGCATGGAAGGGGTTAATATCTGCTTAAACCGATACTTTGCAAATATTGCGTTCTCAAGTAACCCCCCTCTTGCACAGTGTATCTGCCTATTTTATGGAGTAAGATATCCCTTTAATTATCGAAAAGTCATTCTATTACAATGAAAAATCATAAGCTTGCTAAATTTCAAACAGGAAGTGCATTACACTATGTAATACCCAGGCTATATCTGAGCAGTGCGAAAGTTATATTATTATAGCCTTTATGCATATAGATTTCCACAGGGCAAGAGAATCATTCAAGATTCTCTTGTCAGTGTGGTCATTTAGGTCCATATTCTTCACCCACCAAACGCCCGCGATATAGACAATATACATTTTTGAAGTCACAGTACAATGTTGAAGCAGTCGGTAAGTCAGCATCTTCACTTCTTTTATTTTTCAAATTATGTTTTATAGTTTGTGATCTGCAAAGTTATTGTCCAGAGTAAAAAAATGAAGTAAATTATTACAGGCTTATAAAAATAATAAATTGGACAACTCCGTAATCCCCACAGTGTGTTCCCGAAATACTTATTAATCAGACTGTGGAAGCCTTTTATTCAGATTCTGCCCAAAAGCTTACTTGCTAACTACTTTCTTAGCAAAGTTCGGTTTAGTTGTTGATAGCCAAGTGTAGAAAGCTTCTATCTCCTTGTACCTCTGTGATGGGTGCTTATTGCTGGTAACTACCTTTTCTGTGAGAAGCATCACTTTATACAAAGGCTGTGCCTGCAGAACAGCCTGGAAAAAATGCTTGACCCTGAGACGGTTCTCAAAGATCTACATATCCTGTTTGCTTTGAATATTTAAAAGTGGGAACCGCCGACCTACTTGTTCTTCCAATTCCAAGTTTTCTTTGTCCAAGGGAGAGTGTTTCCACAGAGTCCTGCTGTTCACCCATAGCTGGTGTCTGCCTGAAAACCAGCTTTAAGAGGTGACCAGGCTTCACCTGGAGGTTTGCCATGCTTACAAGCTGTACACCTGACATAAAACGCCTGGAAGCAAATCTGCCTCCAGGGAGGGAATGAGCTTGCCAGCCCTGCATGGGGTTGGGGGGCATCTATCAAAGGAGTGCCAGAAGCACCTAGAGCAGGGTGATGTGGGTCTATCAAGCCGAGTTAGACTGCATAGAGTGATCTGCAAGCCCTAAAAGCATGGATGCAATCCCTCCAGGTGCGTGATTTTGAGCAGGAATCATGCATCGACGCTGGCCATTCCATCGTGGAAATAAGGTCTAGCGTGATTGTTCATACTGCTGAAATCAAGAGTCGTGCCAGTGGTGGGCGTCATCACCAAAAACAGGAGCTGTGCTTGTGGTGGGTGTTGCTATCACGAACCAAGAATTATGCCAGCGGTGTACATCACCACCAAAATTAAGAACTGTGGCAGTGGTAGTCATCGCCACTAAAATCAAGAGTGTGCCTGTGGCATTTGCCACTGCTGCATCCAAATAGTATGCCCACCTGCGCCATCAGGATACTATCACCCCAGCCTTCGTGGGGATCCACATTATGTACCTTGCTGATTGGCCCAGAAGTGCATCCGACATATTCTGAGGGCTCCAACTTACATCCAGTACCAATGGTGAAGGACTCCAGATGGCAGCACTCACTGTCCTATCCTGCTGTAGCCAGACAGATGCTAGCGGCAGACCCAGCCTTTGCTTCACTCTTCCCATAAGTGGAAGAGATCCTAGATGCATGTTGCCGGTTTACCACCAGAGTCCTAAAAGCACATAAAGACCTCAGTGGGGTGAGACTGTTTAAAAGAAGACTCCACTGAACTGAGTGCTTTTGTTGAACTTGGTTCATGCTGCTAATGACTTTCTGCTCTGACGATCGGGCTGTCAAAAGACAAGATGAGGGACACCTGGGAAGATGAGGGAAGGTATGGTGGTAACCAAGGCAAAGTAATCCAAGCATCAGTATTAGTTTGTCCCTGCTGCTTTATGTGTGTGGCATTCCATTTTAAGTGTGAGTATTAAAGTACTTTCTTATCTAAGTAAATCACTGGTTTGGGCATTCAGTTATTGCACTGATCGGTGTTTTTGGAATTCTCCGTTTGTACATATCCACTCTACTTCCTGAAAAATGTCTGACTATTTGCCATTGCTACCGCAGGGAGTCAAGTGCTGAAGGGGTTCTACTTGGTCCAGTTTGCAGAGGCATAGTAGGACGGACCCTGGAACATCTGAGGCAAACGACCACAGCCCTACGCAGGGGTATGGAATTCATATAGCCTGGCACATGTTAAATGAGTATTACTTTCAAGGACAAGAAGTTGTGATGTATATTCACTCTAATGGGCAAGAAGACTTTTTTGCTCTTGTGCACCTAGTCTAGCCACAAAGATAGTAAGTCCGATTTCAATCTGAAATGATTGTTCATTCACCTGTTCATCAGTAACTACGGTACACCTGATAAGCAGAGTAATATCAGTGGTTTGCCCCAGGCTGAAAGTACCTGTGGCATGCTCTATCAAAACCCAAGATCCCATTGAGCCACCTGGTGTTGAGATTGAAATTTCCAGGCATTTTGAGCTATGTGAGATACGGACGGGCACATAGTCCACTTATCACATTTGTTTTTCTTTTGCTGCCCGTGCAGGCAGCTTGGGGGATCAAACTAACTTACCATGCTCCTTTCCCCTTCAGTTCATGGCCAGGCACAGTGTATCTAATGGTTGGTTACCTGGCACTTTTACTTTCTCTGTAGGTTGTAGGCATTTCTAAAATGTTAATTTCAAATCCAACTTTACCACTGAGGAGGATTTATCACCACCATTCCAAAGGTATGAAACATGATGTGGCTACTTCTTTCTGATCTGGAATTACAGCTTTAAAGGTGTTTTAAGGAAACCCCAATGCTTGCCTATAAGAGGAGTAGGCCTTGCAGTAGTAAAAAACAAATGTATCTGTTTGTCACTGCCTTGACATGTAAAACAAAAAAGTACATGACCTGCCTTTTAGTTACACAGCACCATACCCTCAGGGTCACTTAGGGCCTACCTTTGAGGTGACCTATATTGAATAAAAGGAGAGTTTAAGACTTGGCAAGTGGTTTTAAATGCCAAGTCAAGGTGTCAGTAAACTGCACACACAGGCCCTGCGATGGCAGCTTGAGACAGGTTTGAATGCCTAATTGTGTGGGTGGCACAACCAGGGCTGCAGGCCCGCAAGTAGCATTTAGATTACATGTCCTGGGTATATGGCATACCACATTACAAGTGACTTATAGGTTAACTAAATATGCCAATCAGGTGTACACCAATGTTACTATATTTAGGGGCGAAGTACATGCACTTTGACAACAAAAAGATACACCAAAAACTGGAGGGAAGCAGGCAAAACGTTGGAGAAGAACACGCTAAGGATGGCGGGTCTAATACTTCCCCTTTCACTAATGTTTCCCAGTGTCATCCAATTACCCTACCCTTGCCTTTTGCCTGCCCCCTTGCTCCTTCAATGCAACCTTCAGTTGTCACAGAGATCATGTCTGGCTGCATACGTCGACTCTGCCCATTTCCCCAGCCCTCATAGTCTCCCATGAGTCTGCGGAATCTACCGTTGACTATTGCACAAGAGGATCATCTTTTGTTCTCTCTCCAGCTCGACTCTCACAGGTTATACTTGGTGCCAGTTCCATGTCCATGTCTACAGACTTACTGATTCAGCCAGAGGAGTGCTGAGTTAGACATTCTCATATCTGCCCTGAATGATGCAGATTGGTTGTGACTCTGTCCTCTATAACAAGTCCAAGCCTTCCACTATGCAATAAGCCAGTTTTCACTGCTGCCTGTCTGTCTCCACTTAACACAATTCTCTCTCCGCCTGCTTCAGGGTCTAAAACCTTACCTCCTTGCCAAGCTTTATTCTACTTGTTCATTGTTTCTACCAATTAATATCATGGCTTCCCAAACTCTTATCCGCAAGTGTGCTTTCCTTATTAAAACGATTCAGAAAAGGGGGTGGTGATGAACAGAGTGTCTGAATTAAACAGACCACTCTTACCCAGTCCAAAGATCAGGGCTTGATCCATCACCGTTATTTATCTCACTGCACCATCCCAGCTCAGAACCTGGCTATATGCAAATCAGTCTGTCCCTGGCCCAGTGCATCATGGGAACAGGGCAGACTAAACTACCAAGCCAATTCTTCACCAGAAAGGAGACAAGCTACCGGGGACCGGTTTCTGGCATTTCAGCCGTCTTCGGCCCGGCTTGCTTGAATCCTGATGGTGCAGTGAGAAAGTGACTCATGTCTGAGTATACCCTGCCACACCTTTAGTGGCCAAAAACGATTCAGAAAAGGGGGTGGTGATGAACAGAGTGTCTGAATTAAACAGACCACTCTTACCCAGTCCAAAGATCAGGGCTTGATCCATCACCGTTATTTATCTCACTACACCATCCCAGCTCAGAACCTGGCTATATGCAAATCAGTCTGTCCCTGGCCCAGTGCATCATGGGAACAGGGCAGACTAAACTACCAAGCCAATTCTTCACCAGAAAGGAGACAAGCTACCAGGGACCGGTTTCTGGCATTTCAGCCGTCTTCGGCCCGGCTTGCTTGAATCCTGATGGTGCAGTGAGAAAGGGACTCATGTCTGAGTATACCCTGCCACACCTATAGTGGCCAAAAACGATTCAGAAAAGGGGGTGGTGATGAACAGAGTGTCTGAATTAAACAGACCACTCTTACCCAGTCCAAAGATCAGGGCTTGATCCATCACCGTTATTTATCTCTCTGCACCATCCCAGCTCAGAACCTGGCTATATGCAAATCAGTCTGTCCCTGGCCCAGTGCATCATGGGAACAGGGCAGACTAAACTACCAAGCCAATTCTTCACCAGAAAGGAGACAAGCTACCGGGGACCGGTTTCTGGCATTTCAGCCGTCTTCGGCCCGGCTTGCTTGAATCCTGATGGTGCAGTGAGAAAGGGACTCATGTCTGAGTATACCCTGCCACACCTGGGATGGTGCAGTGAGCTAAAAAACGGTGATGGATCAAGCCCTGATCTTTGGACTGGGTAAGAGTGGTCTGCTTAATTCAGACACTCTGTTCATCACCACCCCCTTTTCTGAATCATTTTTGTCCACCATAAGCGTGGAAGGGTATACTCAGATGTGAGTCCCTAGCTCATTGCACCATCAGGATTCAAGCAAGCCGGGCCGAAGACGGCTGAAATGCCAGAAAACGGTCCCCGGTAGCTTGTTTCCTTCCCAGTATAAGAATTGGCTTGTTAGTTTGGTCTGCCCTGTTCCCATGATGCACTGGGCCAGGGTCAGACTAATTTGCATATAGCCAAGTTCTGAGCTGGGATGGTGCAGTGAGCTAAAAAACGGTGATGGATCAAGCCCTGATCTTTGGACTGGGTAAGAGTGGTCTGCTTAATTCAGACACTCTGTTCATCACCACCCCCTTTTCTGAATCATTTTTGTCCACCATAAGCGTGGAAGGGTATACTCAGATGTGAGTCCCTAGCTCATTGCACCATCAGGATTCAAGCAAGCCGGGCCGAAGACGGCTGAAATGCCAGAAACCGGTCCCCGGTAGCTTGTTTCCTTCCCAGTATAAGAATTGGCTTGGTAGTTTGGTCTGCCCTGTTCCCATGATGCACTGGGCCAGGGTCAGACTAATTTGCATATAGCCAAGTTCTGAGCTGGGATGGTGCAGTGAGCTAAAAAAACGGTGATGGATCAAGCCCTGATCTTTGGACTGGGTAAGAGTGGTCTGCTAAATTCAGACACTCTGTTCATCACCACCCCCTTTTCTGAATCATTTTTGTCCACCATAAGCGTGGAAGGGTATACTCAGATGTGAGTCCCTAGCTCATTGCACCATCAGGATTCAAGCAAGCCGGGCCGAAGACGGCTGAAATGCCAGAAACCGGTCCCCGGTAGCTTGTTTCCTTCCCAGTATAAGAATTGGCTTGGTAGTTTGGTCTGCCCTGTTCCCATGATGCACTGGGCCAGGGTCAGACTAATTTGCATATAGCCAAGTTCTGAGCTGGGATGGTGCAGTGAGCTAAAAAAACGGTGATGGATCAAGCCCTGATCTTTGGACTGGGTAAGAGTGGTCTGCTTAATTCAGACACTCTGTTCATCACCACCCCCTTTTCTGAATCATTTTTGTCCACCATAAGCGTGGAAGGGTATACTCAGATGTGAGTCCCTAGCTCATTGCACCATCAGGATTCAAGCAAGCCGGGCCGAAGACGGCTGAAATGCCAGAAACCGGTCCCCGGTAGCTTGTTTCCTTCCCAGTATAAGAATTGGCTTGGTAGTTTGGTCTGCCCTGTTCCCATGATGCACTGGGCCAGGGTCAGACTAATTTGCATATAGCCAAGTTCTGAGCTGGGATGGTGCAGTGAGCTAAAAAACGGTGATGGATCAAGCCCTGATTTTTGGACTGGGTAAGAGTGGTCTGCTTAATTCAGACACTCTGTTCATCACCACCCCCTTTTCTGAATCTCTTCCTTATTAAAACGTCTTTTCCAGTATCACTTTACATTTTCTGCACCTGTGGGATCATTAAGCCTTTCCAAGCTAGACATGTGGAGCTCATCGCAGCATACCTGGGGCTATCCTGGTGTCAAAATGCAGGCCTGGTGGAGGACAGGCATGGAAGATAGAGCCGCTGATAGCCCCTCATTATATTTTTGAGTTAGACTTGGCTAACTGACACTCTCAGCCTATGTTGAAAGTGTAGGGCATGGGAGTAGAAGCTTCTGATAGAATTAAGTTGGAATTGAGGTATAAATTGAAGTGGAAATGCAATGCAGCCTGAAGTGAATAAGGAGGCGCATTGAAGCTGTTGTAAATGGGGTGGAGAGGAGGATGAAGCCTATACTATACCGAAGAAAGAAACAATGCACATTATGACAAAGCCAGTGGAAGTGGTGTGGAGCTATGGTATTGCAAAAGGAAGCCAGCTTATCACATAGGAAGTAAGAGTAGTGTGTATTAATAGGTTACTCTAAGCGTTTGCATAGCTTATCACTGGGTGTTAAGAAGTCAAGGGCCTAAGACGAACGGGGTTTCATGGGAAGCGGCTGTAGACTAGTAATCCATCTGTGTCAGCCCATTGATTTAGGCAGAGGATGGGACAAGTAGATTTCTTTCCAAGGCAAGAACATTTCTGTAACATTGTGTACATTGGACAGGTACACATTTTCAAGAATTCCACACCCCTGCCTATGGCTGAATTCCAATGGCCCTTACTCCCCACTAACGTGATCTGAAAAAATTAATCCAGGCTCATGTTGTTGACCCAGATTAGAGCTAGTTGTTTCTAATTACTCATGGCAAATAGAAGGAATTCTATATTGGCTGGGTTAAGCTTCATGTAGGTCCTTTACATCCAGGTCTGGATGATGTGTGGCAATAATTGAGGTGTGGGATGTCTCAAGAGGAAGAGACTTTCAGGTCCAGTTCTGTATCAGCATATTGGTGAACTCTGATGCTGGTATCGGGGTTCCATTTAAATACTGACAATGAGGGATTACAGGGTGGATTCCTGGGTAATCTAACAGATGATAAGAATATTCTGGGACTTGGAGGTTCCCAGGTGAGTTACTGATGTTGGTTGGAAAGGTGGAAGGAGAATAAGTTAAAGACCTAGTCAGTGAATCCTAGTGAAGACTTCAGGGTATTGATGAAGCTCGTCTAAAAGCATCTTAGAGGTCCAGCAATATTAAAGGTCAAGGGTCACCGTCGCAGAGCATCGTTATAATTGCTAATGTAGCTGTCTCTGTGCAGTTACATGAGCTGACACTGGATTGGTAGTCATGCAGAAGATGGTTAACACTGATGGGGTTTTGGAGTTGTCTGTCACTTGCTTTTTCAGTAATCTTGCTTATGAAGGGTTGGTGAGTGACAAGCTGCTAGTTAGCAAAGTCTTCAGCAGCTTGTATGGGTTTCTACAGGAATGGAAGGATCTGAACTATGCTGAGAGCTTTTTGGAAGATGTCTTGAGTGAGAAAGGTGCTGATGGTGGTGAGTAGGGGTGAGGGAGCTCCCTGAGACAGCTTTGCTGAAGGATGACAGCAAAATATTATCTTCAAAGGAGGTATATTTGAGAGAGATGAGGATGTCTGTGAGAAACGAGGGTTTGAAGGATAACCATCGTAGGATGATTGAGTGTGGAGGGTGGGTGTCAAAGTAGAAGCAGGCTTGGTATTTTTGATGTGCTATCGAATCGTCTGATATTTTTTCTAAATATAAGGCTGATGGCATTCAAATTGTCTGTGGAGTGTAGGACTGGAGGGTCAGATGGGAGCTGATAATATGATTGATTGTCTTGAAGAGTCTTCTGCTTCTCTTGACGGCTTCATTGATGGTGTTGCTATAGTGCTTGGCTTTGGCTAACATGAATTATCTGTCTATTGCATTGAGGAACTTCAAATGCATGTGATCATCAGAGTTCTGTTCTTCTTCCATTGTATTTACTGTCTGCAGGTGGAGCATTTATTGTTGGTGACATCTTTAGAGTAGCAGGGGACTAAAGGGGTTGGCTTCCAAATACATGGTTTAGTTGGAGTGTGGGTGTTCAAATGACATAAGTACTTTGAAGACATTTAGAAATGTGTTGACAATGGATTCAGAGGTGGCAAGTTATGAGTCTTGGTTTTAGGTTGTTGATGGAGAAGTCTTAGGGATGTGAGGGTTTGTTGCTGGGGAATGTTCCTCTGTGGCCTTGACAAGGGATGAAAAAGAGGGAACTATGAAAACATTTTTGGGTTGACATTGATGTGTTATTGAATGCGGAGCAGGATGATAGGGATGGTGAGATGATTGTTATGGTATACACCTGTTACAACGCAACTTTTACAACTACCTACCATTACAACGCAACTTTTACAACGCATTCCATTACAACGCATTGCGCTGGGGGGCGCTCTAGGATAGGGAATAAGTTTAATTTACTATCCAACACCTTCCCTAGTGTCCACGGGGACTGGAGTTGGAATAGTAAATTATACTTACCACTATCCAGCACCTCTAAGCGCTATGCGTTGTAATGGTATGCGTTGTAATGGTCGCGTTGTAATGGTAGGTAGTTGTAATGGTATGCGTTATAACGCCATACATCCGATTGTTATAGTCCAGAGTTTGAGAATGTTTACAATGTGTGGTTGGTGATGTTGAGAAGACAAATTTGAGAACTTGGCCTTTGGAGTTTGTTGGTTAGATGGCATGTTGTACCACGTTGAGTGTATTGATGAGGTTCAGGAGGAGGATCTTCTATTTTCATGTCTGAGTTGACTAGGAGGTTAAATTTACTGAGGATTGCTGTGTGGTCATGCGAGATGGGCATGGTAGTGAGGAGGTTCATGGGATTATATCTATGCAGGTCTTGTTCTGTCCTAGAGGCCTGTAGGAGAAGTGGTCGGTGGACGACAGAGCTGCAAAGAGTGGAAAGTAACATGTAAAGAACTCCATTGAGTTTTGTTTATTGATTGCCTATGGCACAGGACCAGGAGGACTTATGGAAGACAGGAAGACCTCCTCTGTTCTTAAGTGCCTGGTCCACACACTGGATGCTGCAGCCGGTGGGAACAAGGACATCCAGAATGGGATTTTGGTGGGTAGGTAGCCATGTTTCTGTGATGAGGAGTGCACCATGCTTTTGGTAGGAGATGACAAGGAGTACTGCATAACCGGCATTAAGGAGCACACATTGGAGTGTGTGCTCTGTAGTTTAAGTGTGTTTGATTATGTCTGAGGTTTGGTCTACATGTTGTGAAGCGACAGAGATAAATTTGAGCGAAATTCGTGCAGAGGAATTCACCATTTAGTACACTGATTTACGAGTCGAGTCTGTTACAGTTTGTTTAATTATCTTTGCATTATTACCACCTTTTGCAATTATTATAGAACTCTTAAACCCTAAAGTGATCACCAAATATATAATTTCTAACAATGCAAAACATAACTGTCCTGGGCAGCAAAATGAAAAATTCTATGACATAAATGTTGAAAACTCTCTTTGCACCGGGGGAATTTCTCTTTTTCTTTTCAGAAAGAGGATGCTGATATGGTTTATTTTCTGAGCATCAAACTGTTATGAAGTGCATCAGATGGATGTTACATACTTAGAACAATAAAGGAAGTTGTTGATTGCTGCCACTACAGAGTGTGACAGTGGCTCTAAGAAAGGAGGCTGGGAGACGCTCTGTATGGACAAAGAAGATTTGTTTTCTTTTTTCTTTTTTTAAACCATCTTACAAATACATTTTAGCGAGTGCAGCACTTGAATTGTAGAGAAAAAACAAAGGCAGTGAATGAGTTTTGTGATCGTTTAGACTCGGGAGGTAACAGCAAGTGTAACAACAGTGGTACAGATAACGGAAACAGTAATAAGCAAATGGGTTTTCCTCCAGATTTGCCTATTTTTATGTTAATGTTAATTGCATTTGTAAAGCGCTGCTGCTACCAAAAGGTGTCCTGGAGCTAGGGTGATTTGCCTACTGACGGAATTAGGAGATTGATTTATATACTGAAAACGTCTTTATTATCTCTTTCACGCTGTTTTGCACAGTCACTTACTACCGGCTGCACTATGAGCATTAAGTAGCCAACTATGGAGGATAGTTTGGATTAAACAAATAATTGTACTTATATTGCGCGCAAAAAGCCCACGCTTCTAAGCATTGCAATAACAAAGTTGAAACTTTACCCGTTTAAAATAGGGGTGTGATGTTTTGTAGACTAAACAATCTCTCTGTTTTTTTTAACCTTGAACTTTAGAATAACATGCTGAAGCTGTGACGTGTACATTAGCAGTGCTAAATTATCTCTGAAATGACATGGTTCAGAAGATAGAAATATCACAGGTCTCTATCTTCCAGCTTTGGAATGGAGACCAAGGTCCCAGAGCCAACATCACCTTCAAGGTACCACTCTAAAGCAGAAGCTACAGATTTGTTCTCTCTTCTTCCACGATCTGAAGCTGGTGCTACAAGGAGTGAAATGAAGGGACGTGGCAGTGTTACATCCCCCCTTGGGAGCTCAAAAATCCTGAGGTAAGCCAACCGACAAAGTAATCTATGTCTACATTCCTGCATTCCTTGAGTCAGTTAGGTCTTGTGTTCATGTGAAGTAAGCTAGAGTGTATTTTACTTAGGAGCATTTTTTATTGTGGTCCCCTCCATTTTGTGTTCACCCAGGCATATCCTGTGCTCTCCATGCCACTGGACTCACGCTATCCTAGCTGATGAGGGGTGAAACCTCGAAACAGGTCCTAGATGCTTGTTTCCAGTCCAGGGAGGACCTGACCTGGCAGTGTGGGCTGGACTGTTCCCATTGGGCGCAGGGTCAAGACTGATTTGTATATTGCTGGGTTCAAACTTGAATGGCACGGTGAGCAAACAAACGATCAATTTAGGCCCAGATCTCTGTACTTGGGTAAATGTATGACATTGTTCTGCATTCTGTCTATCATTTGTTCTTTTTGCATTTGTCACCCTGAGTGGGACGGGTATGCCCAAACGTGGGTCCCGTGCTCTCTATATCACTGGAGTCAAGCTATCCTGGCTGATGAGGGGTGAAACCCTGAAACCGGTCCTAGGATGCTTGTTTCCAGTCAAGGAAAGACCTGGCCTGTCAGTTCAGACCGGACTGTTCCTATTGGGCACAGGGTCAAGACTGATTTGCATATGTCTGGGTTCAAACTGGAATGGCATGGTGAGCAAAAAAAACGTTGGATTTAGGCCCAGATCTTTGCACTGGAGTGAATGTATGACATTGTTCTGCATTCTGTACATCAATTGTTCTTTTTGCACCCAGGCATATATGGCAAAATAAACGGTGGAAACACCACAATGATGAGTCAGACTTACATGAGATGCAAAAGACATGAAAGAGTTTCTACCTTGTCAACAAGCATTCTTCTCTCAGAAAATGACCAGTCTGTCATAAAGGTGCAACTTTCCACCTGAGATCGTTGCAGCTGGCGCCTCAGTTTTCCAGAGTCCAGTAGAATGCATTAAGTTTTGGTAGGTTTGTGGCTGATTTTGATACTTTCCGAGATTGACAGAATGCCACCACAGAGGAAGTACCCTAACCAGCTAGTATGCTAATTTTTCCTTTTACGAAAAAGAAAAAAAAATATTGCTGGACATCATTAATTCATGTCAGCCATTGATAATTACCCATCTGTATTGCAGTCCATCGCTTTTTCTTTCAGTGGCACTACAGACGTGTCGCAACCCTATGGAAATGAGCATTGGTACTGCTCCAAAAGGGAGGGTCCAGCCATAACTGTTAGACCACGTCCCCTGTGAATGGAAACAAAATCAACACAAGACAACTTTTTGCTTCAAGTGCCTAAGCTGCACCTCAGTAATAATGTCCACAAGACCAAAAATGGTCTTGCTTTGCTTATGTTACCAAACAGAGGGGATGTGAGTGGGTAGTTTGGGGGACAGTCCATTTTAGAGCGGTCTATGTCTGTAATGACACATATGAGCTAAAAAGAATTAATTTGAATGAAGCTCATATTGATTAACAGTGGCCGAGATTAACTAAAGTGTTCCTTCCACCCAGCCCTGTTGTGCTAATCTCCTTGTTCATTGCCGCACTCCAAAATCATAATTATGGGATAATTCACATCCTGGCTGGCCAGTCGCCAAATGGCTGGTGCAGCAGAAGCAGCACCTCCACCACTCCAGATGGGCTGGCTTGCCACCCATGTTATTATCGGCAGGTTTAGCTGACAATTCTCACTCAAAACAGCTCCTGCATCCATGACGTGGTCTCCTTGGTAGAAAGAAAAGGGACATTTTGTTACTTAAGTTATTTTTAGATACAGGCTCACACAAATCGGCTGTTCATGTTTGGAAATAGCACAAATGTCCACAATGTGGCAGGAGTTTCCTCCTAGTGTTTGGGGATATTTCGGGACTTCTTCTGGAATATTGACCATTTTGTGGCAGTTCATCTGTTACATCAACAATTTAGAGAGTAACCTCTTTTATAAAGGCACAATGGATATGGTTCAGCCAAACCAATACAAAGTTCTTTCTCCTGGATGCTTAATTGCCAACACAAGAACAACAGCTATAACTTTGATGTAAAAAATGACCAACTATGCTCCATCCACACAATTTAGAATCTCAATAATATTTAATAAAATACACATGAAATACTTATGACAGAAAAAAATAATAGTTATTCTTGGCAACTCAAATTTAAAAAAAAGGAACTATGTTTTGTGTTCCTGCTGTACCCTGATTTTATCAAGCAGCACAGGGCACCGTATTGGTAGCCTGCAAGACCTCAGTTGGTTGGTAAACTAACAGATACAACAAACTGTGTGAACCACGCCAAACAAAAAGGTAATTGAAAATACCGCTTTAAGAACCAATTTATTGACTTCTGAGATCTGCATTATCGTAGTAGTGGTCTTGCTCGGGGCAGGAAAGAAATAGCAGACTTGCCATAGTTGGTTTCCCACATGAAATTTGAGCAGCAATACTAAATATTAGTTTATTTTCTTATTGGGAAAGAAACAGACTATTCGTACTATTATGGAAGAAGGACAATAAAAGCAAGGCACCTTCAATATACATGATATGAAATCCTGGAGAATATCATTGGTTTTCAGCTATTGGTCCTGAAAAAGGTGGGATAAAAGTCAAAGAGCCACCTAAACGTTGCGTCAATACAATATCTTTTTTTGTATTTTGATTGTATACAGTTGTTTTGTATGTTATTTTTGGACCAAATTGTTTTGATGGTGTATCTGGTGAAATGCATAATAAGCTATATTAACAATGCCAGTAGTATTTTATGACATATTTACGAGATTCTAAATATTGTGGTTGGAGCATAATTAGTTACTTTTTTTTACAATGAAGTTATATCTGTAGTTCCTGTGTTGATAATTAAGCGTCCACATAGCAATAGTTAGAATGATTAACTATAAGCCCAGGGAAAAACGTTTGTAGTAGTTCATCCGTTACACCTTCCTCTATATAAGATCTTTAACCGTTGCCCTCTACCTTGAATTGCAGAGGTAAGGCATTTATTCAACACCTGAGCCCTCTATGTCCATGTTTCAGAGCATCCAGACCTGAAAAACACCTCTTGGAGACCCCTCCCCAGACTGCCACATTCCCCAACTAGGGGCCCGATTAAAATGCAAGCTGAAGCGGCTCCGATCGTCAGTCGTAGGCCTTCAGCCCGCATTGCAATCGCCTGTCAGATTCCTTTCCGACCGACCATTTTAAAGGGGTCGGTCATAAGAGAATCCCAATCGGATTTCTAAATGGCTTCCAACGGTCCGCCATTCTGAAAGCTTTTAGTAATCCCTCGCCCGGCTCTTTCCAGCTGAAGGATTATTGTTTGTATATCTTTTATTGAATTTTCTTTTATGAGAGTACATGAAAAAATAGAGTACACAGCGTCCTTTCAGGAAATACATAGTATGTCTTATCAGTTTTCCATACGCGACAGTGTGAAAAAAAAATTGAAAAACAAAGTAGGAAGAACAATATGACCAGGTTGTTGGACATAGCTGCATGAAAATACATATCAACAACAACAGTTTGCTAGGATAATCAATCTGTCCATCCATGCCCTGCAAAGTAAATGGTTAAGATGGGGCACTTAGAGTTACGGCGTGAAAGGGGAGGACAGGACAGTCAGTGTGTGTCAGCACGTGAGGTCATATGTTTTGCTCGACATTGTGACCAAATTCCTAGGTGTGTCTCCTGTGCCTATCCCAAAAGTAAACCGCTCTTCCCTGAGGATAGCTGTAGCAGCTCATTTATGGGTACCTCTGCGACTATCAAGCAGAGTTCAAGACGAACTGTGATTCAAGCAATATATTACACTCTTTGTTCGTAATAATGAACTTTAAGTAAGAACCTAAGAATATAGGGATTGGAAACTGAGGGATGTCAAAACAAATGGGATGGGGCGGTGTCAAGGACAGGTGCGTGTGTCGCTGCGTCAGCAGTAGAGGTCATCTGGCGCAACACGCTACGGCCGTAGTGAGGAGGGTGGGGAAGAGGGGGAATCCAGCAATCGGCCACGACCCAGAGCCGGGAGGGGAGAAAGGTGCAGAGGCATAGGAGGGACGGGGGGATTCGGGCCATCTCCCAAAGGGGGGAAATTGTCTAAGTGATACCTCCCTCTAGGCACGCTTGGTGAAAAGCAGCCACGGTGTTATCCCAGTCTCGGGCTGTGGGATACATACGAAGCCCCGCCGTCTCTTCCCTGTGCAAGGCCACACTCTACGCCCGTGCCCAGTTGTCAAAAGAGTGACGCCAGTGTATTGCCTGGGAAGGTTCACTGATTTTCCAGTGCTTGGTAATAAGTTGTTTCACCGTTATCAGACCGAGATACCAAAATCTAGCCGGGACGTTCGTCTGTTTCGTCCGCTTGAATAAGCCTAATAGACAAGCTTCCCATGTGTGTGGTAAACTGCTCCCTGCACCCTTCGCCAGAGAGGTCGATACTGCCTTCCAGTAATCATGTAGGAAAGGGCACGGCCAGAGCATATGCAGGAACTAGGCATCTACTAGCCCGCACCTGGGGCATGCAGTCGTGTTAAGACCAAAATATCTGTTTATTTTATCCAGGGATAAATCCGCATGATGCACAATATAGTATTGGATGATTCTGAAACGGGAATTGCGTGGAACATTAAGCGCACCAGCCAGCACCACTGCCCATTCTTTGTCGGTCCAGTCTCGACCCCTGTCTCTAGTCCATTTGTCTCGCAAGCGCTGTGAGGAAAATTGAGTATGCGTGTGCACGGCCTGCGCAAGCCAATGTACTATGTGGGAGCCATTCCCCATCACGTGTAAATACTGTATTAGCAGATGGGTTGGTGGTTCCTCCGTGAGGTCGCCCCAGGCTTGCGTGAACAAGTGTATGATCGCTGCGTGTGTTAGGAATTGACCGACAGGTAGCTCGTGTTGGCCGCTAGGGTCTCGAACGGACGTAGGGTGCCCTCTGCAAAGAGGTCTCCTAGTCCCTCTAGCTCAGCTTGTGTCTAGCCGCTCAACGCCTTCTCCGAGAGTGCGCAACCTTCCCAGGGCATCCCCAAGAGTGGTAGATTAGGAGCATATGGCTTGGTGGAGTTCGTGAGTTTCAGACTCCTCACATAGCACTTCCGCACCACCGCAAGGTGTAGCTGCTGAGGGCAGCAGACCTTAGCTAAGGGGTGGAATAATGTGTGGACCTGTGCAACCATCATAACAGTATCATCCGTGGCAGTATCACCTAGATTCTTCCCGCTCAGCCAGTAGGTCACCCATTGCAGCTGTGCCGCTAAGTAATAGAGCTCATGGTTAGGAACAGCCAACCCTCCATATTCTGCCGAGGCATATAATGTCTTAAGCGCGACTCTGGGCCGCCCTGTATTCCTTATCAATCACCTGGTCAAAGTTTCCAGTTCAGGAAAAGTTCTGGCCGGGACATAAACCTGAAGGTTGGCATAAAAATACAGCAATTTCGGTAACGCTATCATTTTCGTCAGCGTGATTCTACTTGGGACATTGAGTGGGAGGGTGTTCCAAGAAGTCACCTGAGCCGTGAGTGATGTGATTGCCCTTGTCAGGTTACCTTCCAACAAGTCCGCTGGTTCTCGATATATATAAATCCCTAGATATCGGAAAGTGGTTGATACCAAAGAAGTCGTTCGCTCAGGACCACAATATCACATTCCAGCATGCCAGCATCAAAAGAATACACCCCTGACTTCGCCCAGTTAACTCGGAGGCCCGACACTTCTCCGAATACGCGGAATATGTCAGTAATCACCTGCGGGAAACAGGTCAGGTCTCGGACGTAAAGTAGTAGGTCGTCCGCATACAGTGACACAGTATGCATCCCATCAGCCAGAGGGATGCCCCAGTCTGCGCCAGAGGCACGGAGCTGCACCGCCAGGGGCTCCATTATTAGAGCGAAGATTAAGGGGGAGAGAGGGAATCCTTGTCTAGTGCCTCTGCATACCCGAATCTGGTCCGAAAGAAGCCTGCCTATGCGAACGCGCACCACGGGCTCCCGGTACAGAAGCTCAACCATCTGAAGAAAGGCATCCCCTAAGTTAAATTTCTCCAACACTAGCATCAGATAAGGCCATTCCACGGAGTCGAATGCCTTCTCAAGATGGAGCACGAGGCATCGCAAGCAAGGCCAATGGGGTGTAGCTAGACTCTGCACTCTAAACAGGCGCCTGATGTTATAAGAGGTACTGCGGGTCGGCACAAAACCGTTCTGGTCAGCATGTTCTAGAACAGGTACCAAGGGCGCCAGTCGCTGGGCTAGCGCGGACGCCAGGATCTTATAGTCTGTGTTGAGAAAGGCGAGTGGCCTGTAAGATCCCATATTGAGTTCGTCCCTGCCCGGTTTCAGGAGGGATATGAGACACGCCTCATTTAGCGTAGGCGGGAGAGCAGAATTCGCTATTGCTGCTTTATACACTCGCAGTAGCTCGGGAATGAGGGTAATAGAATAGGCTTTGTAGAACTCCGCGGGTAATCCGTCAGGTCCCTGGGTTTTACCGTTGGAGAGGGAAAAGATGACCATCCGGAGCTCCTCCGAGGTGAGTGGCGCTCCTAATTTCCCACGTTGCACATTGGTAATTACTGGTAGAGGGTAAGGTCGATAAATACTTTGAAATGTCAGCTGGGTGTCGCGCCGGCTTATCCCCGAGGTAGTGCGTGCGCGCCGAATGGGCCGCATAATTTAGATTCTTCAGCCTGTCTAATAGTTGTGTGTGTTGCTCTCGAGCTGCCATCAGCGCCCCATCATCCCCCTCAGCCGCCTCCCGCTCCCCCGCCAGTAGTGCAGCTTCCACTCTTGTCAGTTCCCCCTCTATCTGTCTCCGCATTCCCGCCTGCATACTCAGACAGTGTCCCCTCGTGACAACCTTAAACGCATCCCATTCCAATTGTGGGGCAGACGCAGTACCGTTGTTTTTGTCAAAATACTGCAAGAGGCGGGTTGAAAGTGCTACTCTATATGTGTCAGGATGCGACGTGCGCCTGCCTAAAGAACGGCTGGGGACTACATCTCCCAGAACTCTTGCAGACAGAAGTAATGGGAGAGGCCATATAGGTACGTGACTCACCAGGAGCGGTGCACGTGATTTTGTCCTTTGTATGGAATTGTTTGATGGCCGCCTGGTTTTGCATCGTATCCAGTGGAAAACAGACATTTGTTCTTGTGGAAGTGTCCCGCGGCTGCGGAGGTGTTTGGAAAGACGCCGGATTCCTACGGCGTGGTTGCGGTCCGAAAGGGAGCCACTGGAAGTGTTCTCCCTTTTCAGAGTGCTAGTTCTTTGTTTGATCTGGTGCGAGAGACGCCGGATTTCCCCCTCTCGCGTCGGAGTGTATTTCATTGCCAGTGTGAGAGACGCGGGATTTGCACCCTCTCTGCTGGTGTTTGTTCCTTTAGTTTTCAGAGGTGTTTTTGGTCGCATCGTGAGAGATGCAGGATTGCCCCCTCTCGTCAACCGTATTCCCTCTGAAGTTGAGAAATCCACCTTTGTGGAGGTTTAGGGGGTGGAAGACGCAGGATTGCCCCCTTCCGTGTCCCGAATAGTGAGGAGGAATCGACCACGACGAATCTCTGGTAAGAGAGCATCGTTCCTATTGATTCTTTCCCAGAGTAACGCTACCATCTTTGTGGTGACATTAGAACTGGTAAAAGTAGATCAACTCTGTATTGAGATACTGAGGACAGTGTGGTCTGTTCTACGTCTTTTCTGAACTACGAACTGGGTGTCTATATTTGAAGTGTTACATTTTGTTTTTCTTTTTCCATATTTTATTTTTGCACTTCTATTCTTGAGAACTGGAGAACTAGTTGCTTCCTTATCTTCAGTATTGTACAAGGGAACGAAAACGCATGGTTTGTATGTGTGGCCAGTAGGGGGGTACTGATTAGACGGGAACGGGAAGAGCAGTTTAACAGATGGTTTGTTCTTTTTAGGAAACCTGATTCGCATATGAGAGAAGGTATCTCATCCTAGCAGGTTGCAATAGCGAAGGGCGCCAAAGTCTGAGAAGTATCAGGTAGGGGTGGATCTCATTGAGATATAGATAGGAGAAGAGAGAGGGACTGACATTAATGTATGGTTGTTGTTTCAACAGGCATCCCTTCTCCAGAGGTTCCCGCCCAGGCGTTTTATCCCTCACCTGCTTACTACCGTGCTCTGTGTCTATTACATTCAGAGTGCGGGGGAAGCTGGAGGTGGAACTATATTAGCATCACCCTGATCCCGAGGAGTCGTTGGACCGTGACAGAATCACGTGCCCACGAAAACATCTCCTCCTGATCAGGTAGGGATGGCTTCTATGGATGACGTATTAGCGGCCCTAGTGTTAGTGCAGCAAGAGTTGGTAACTTCTCGGGCTGAAACAGCAGCCTTAAAAGATCAGGTTGAGAGGCAGGCCAGAAACCCTTTCAATGCTTCGGGAGGTGCTCAACAGATTCAGGTTACGGTCCCACCAGCCATTCCGTTGGCAAGCCCGGAGAGGTACTCCGTGGATCCTCATTCCATAGAGGCTTTCTTGACACAGATATCTTTGCATTTCTCTTGTCGTCCAGCATCATTCCTGACTAATTTGTCGAGGTTGGCGTTTACCATCTCTTACTTAACGGGTGATGCGGCTAATTGGGCAGGTCCTCTGGTCAGGAACGATGACCCTCTTTTGTCAGATTGGACCGCTTTTAGGAGAGAGTTTGAGTGAGTATTCGATAGGAGAGCCACTACCCTTAGTGCCGATTGAGATCTTCTCGAGTTGAAACAGGGCAAGAAAGAGCTAGTGTCTTATATGACATCTTTTAACAGGCTGGTGGCAGAAACAGCGTGGCCCGAAGAGAAGAGGATGGCGCTGTATTATCAGGGCCTTTCAGATGAACTGAAAGATGTGATAGCTCAAATAGACCCCCAGCCCACTACCTGTACGGATCTGGTTAATCTAACGTTGAGACTTGATCATCGTCTTGCAGACCGTTCAGGAGATCGTAGAAGGGGATATCGTCATTCGGGAGGGTTGAGCAGGGTCGAGCCTGGCACTTCCATTGATAGGAGTGGTGGGACGGAACCTATGGAAGTAGGTGCCGTAAGGGCGCCTTTGTTTAGAACGGAGAGAGAGACCCGCCGCTCTCAGGGCCTCTTTATGTACTGTGGGAAGAAGGGGCACTATGTGAAGGATTGCATGGTGAAACCCACGAATCCGCGCCCCTTAGGTGCCGGTAGAAAGTATGCCATTCCTGCAGTACAGAACAACTCAGAGGAGGAATCAGAGAAATCCCAGATGAATCCAGAAGAAGTAGGTTGGCAGCTGCCGTCCCTAGCCGGTGCATATTCGACCACTACCGAATCGCACATAGTGCTTTCCATGATTTTGCAGGCGAAGGGACGACAACATCCGGTGCATAGTATGCTTGATTCTGGGGCTACCGGAAACTTAATCGATGATGGGTTGGTTCATCGTCTGGGTTTGGAGAGGGTGGCTGTTGAGAAACCAGAACGGGTGCTGGCAGTGGACGGTACTCCGTTAAAATCTGGTCCGATCACAGAACATACCGGAATGGTAGAGTTGTTGCTCCCAGGTACGCCTCTGGATCATGTGGAGACAATTGTTCTGAACATCATTGAAGCTCCTCAGTATGAGGTCATCTTGGGGATGCCCTGGCTCGGACTCCACAATCTCTCTATAGATTGGAGACTGAAGTCTGTCAGTTTTCTCTCGGATGAGTGTCAGAGGTCTTGCTTGAGAGAGGTGGATCAACATCTGGTTGCCTTAGCACAGGTTTTCCATGTCGCCACGGCCGCCGAAAAAGAAGTGGTTTTGCCAGCGGAGTATGAGGAGTATGGCGAGGTCTTCAGTGAGGTCAAGGCGGCATCGTTGCCACCCCATCGCGAATACGATTGCCGCATTGATCTCATTGACGGAGCAGTAATGCCCTCTTGTAGAGTATATGCCCTATCTGAACCGGAAACTGAGCACCTGCGGGAGTATTTGAAACAATTCTGTGCCATGGGGTTCATCCGTCCATCTAGGTCCCCTGCAGCTTCTCCTCTGTTTTTCACGGTGAAAGCCAATGGTGATCTGCGGACGTGTATCGACTACCCCCTGCTGAATAAACTGACCGTGAGAAATCGCTATCCGCTTCCACTCATCCCCGTTTTACTGGATCAAGTACGGGAGGCCAACATTTACACTCGGTTGGACCTCCGAGGAGCATACCATCTAGTGAGGATCTGTAGCGGTGATGAATGGAAAACAGACTTCAAAACCAGGTATGGACTTTTTGAGTATCTGGTTATGCCGTTCGGGCTGTGTAATGCCCCGGCGGCTTTCCAGTACTTCTTAAATGATGTGCTAAAGGACTACGTAGACCAGTTTGTCATAGTGTACATCAATGACATTCTGGTCTATTCGGTGTCCATACCACAGCATGCCAGCCATGTCATCTTAGTCCTGAAAAGATTGTTGGACAACTGCTTGTATTGTAAGCTCAGCAAGTGTGAGTTTGGGGTTTCAGAGGTGGAGTTCCTGGGAGTTATATTAAACCCCTGGTGTTTCTGATGGCAGACAGGAAGGTAGAGCCGGTTCAGCGGTGGCCAGTCCCTAAGAGTGTGAAAGAGGTTCAATGCTTACTGGGCTTTTCTAACTATTACAGGAGGTTTATAGCCCAATTCTCCCTGGTAGCTTCTCCGATCACTCGGTTGTTGAGGAAAGGGGCTCCTTTTGAGTGGACAGTAGAGGCAATGGAGGCTTTTGAATTGTTGAAGACCTTGTTCAGTACAGCTCCTATATTGCGGCATCCACAAATGGATGTCCCGTTTGTGGTGGAGGCGGACGCCTCGGATTCGGCTGTAGGGGAAATGTTGTCCCAGAGGGATAGAGGAACTGGCCAATTACATCCAGTGGCGTTCTTGTCTATAAAACCTATCCTCGGCCGAAATGAACTATACGGTAGCTGAGAAGGAGTTGTATGCTATCAAGAAGGCATTCATGGAATGGAGACATTATTTGTGGGGTTCACAACATACCATCACTGTGTACTCTGACCATCGGAACTTGGTTTTCATGAAGACTGCCCGTCATCTTTCCCAGCATCAGATGAGATGGATGCTATTTTTTGCTGGGTATGACTTTGTGATTACCTTTCGTCCAGGGTCTGATAATCGGAAGGCTGATTCGCTATCCAGACAGGAGGAGGGTGCTGCGTCTCCTCAGGTTCCTTCACAGGCTATCATTCCCCCAGAGAAGGTGCTTTGTGCGGTCGCAGCAGACCAGTTCATGTCTCAGGTGACAGATCAACGGAGTCCGGCCCAGTGGCAAACATGGGCCAGTCAGGATGTGAATCGGACTCTTATGCATGGGGTGCCTTTGTACAAGGGAAAACTTTATATACCTACTCACTCCCTACGGTTGCAAGCCTTTAATTGGTGTCACAATGCGGTGGTGGCTGGTCATCCGGGAAACAAGAAAACGCTACTCCTGGTGCAGCGCCATTTCTGGTGGGAGGGAATGGCGAAGGATGTGGAAGGGTGGATACAACAATGTGACTCTTGTGCACGGGCTAAAGGAGAGCAGAACAAGATGCGGGGGAAGCTGCTGCCGCTGCCGACTCCTGCCCATCCATGGCATACAATCAGCGTGGACTTTATTGTGTGTTTACCGATTGATCAGGGTTGCAATGCTATTCTGGTGGTGGTGGTTAGCCTCACAAAGATGGGACATTTTATACCTTGCCGAAATCTTCCCACCGCCAGTCAGACTGCACAGCTGTTGTTAACCCATGTGGTACGACTGCATGGGATTCCTCGAGTGATCATTTCAGACCGCGGACCTCAGTTCGTGGCTCGTTTTTGGCACATGTGGTGCAAGGCCTTGCACACGGAAGATGCGTTGTCCACCAGTTTTCATCCGCAAACAGATGGGCAAACCGAGAGGATGAACCAGACGCTCAAAAAATACTTGCGGTGCTATTCCAAGGAGGCGGACCAATCTGGGGTTTCCATGTTGTGGTTGGCCGAGTTGTCATACAACAACATGTGGCATAGTTCAATCAAGGAAACGCTGTTAAAGCCAATACTGGGTTCCATGCAAACACTCTGCCGGTGGTGGTTTCAAGTGAGGTTCAAAATCACCCTACAGTGGCTGCTCACATCAAGGCCCTTCTCAGAATCCATAAAACCATTCGGAAATCATTGAATCAGTCTAAGGTCTTTTATAAGAAATGGGCTTATAGACATCGACAGGAGGGACCGGAGTATAAAGTGAGCGATAAAGTCTGGCTTTCCACTCGGAACATCCGTTTCCGCTACCACAGTATCTTCCATCCTCGTTTTATTGGTCCCTACGTCATTGTTCGCAAGATCAATCCGGTGGCGTATAAACTCAAGTTGCCTGCTACATTGCGGATCCATCCTGTGTTCCACTGCAGTCTGTTGAAGCCAGCAGGGAAGGCCCGAATTAAGGCGGCGCCTCCGGTAATGAAAGATGGCCAGCTGGAATACGAGGTCCGCAGAATCCTGGATTCTAGGTACCTTCAGGGGAGATTGTGGTTCCTGGTCTCCTGGAAGGGGTACCACTCGGAGGATGATTCGTTGGAGCCTAGTGCTGAGGTTCATGCTCCTGTGGAGGTCCGAAGGTTCTTCTTGAGGTGTCCGGGGAAGCCTGGCGCTAGGAGGCGCTTGGGAGGAGGGCATACTGTCAGGATGCAACGTGTGCCTGCCTAAAGAACAGCTGGGGACTACATCTCCCAGAACTCTTGCAGACAGAAGTAATGGGAGAGGCCATATAGGTACGTGACTCACCGGGAGCGGTGCACTTGATTTTGTCCTTTGTGTGGAATTGTTGATGGCCGCCTGGTTTTGCATCGTATCCAGTGGAAAACAGACATTTGTTCTTGTGGAAGTGTCCCGCGGCTGCGGAGGTGTTTGGAAAGACGCCGGATTCCTACGGCGTGGCTGCGGTCCAAAAGGGAGCCACTGGAAGTGTTCTCCCTTTTCAGAGTGCTAGTTCTTTGTTTGATCCGGTGCGAGAGACGCCGGATTTCCCCCTCTCGCGTCGGAGTGTATTTCATTGCCAGTGTGAGAGACGCAGGATTTGCACCCTCTCTGCTGGCGTTTGTTCCGTTAGTTTTCAGAGGTGTTTTTGGTCGCATCGTGAGAGACGCAGGATTGCCCCCTCTCGTCGACCGCATTCCCTCTGAAGTTGAGAAATCCACCTTTGTGGAGGTTTAGGGGGCGGAAGACGCAGGATTGCCCCCTTCCGTGTCCCGAATAGTGAGGAGGAATCGACCACGACGAATCTCTGGTAAGAGAGCATCGTTCTTATTGATTCTTTCCCAGAGTAACGCTACTATCTTTGTGGTGACATTAGAACTGGTAAAAGTAGATCAACTCTGTATTGAGATACTGAGGACAGTGTGGTCTGTTCTACGTCTTTTCTGAACTACGAACTGGGTGTCTATATTTGAAGTGTTACATTTTGTTTTTCTTTTTCTATTTTTATTTTTGCACTTCTATTCTTGAGAACTGGAGAACTAGTTGCTTCCTTATCTTCAGTATTGTACAAGGGAACAAAAACGCATGGTATGTATGTGTGGTCAGTAGGGGGGTACTGATTAGAAGGGAATGGGAAGAGCAGTTTAACAGATGGTTTGTTCTTTTTAGGAAACCTGATTCGCATATGAGAGAAGGTAACTCATCCTAGCAGGTCGCAATAGCGAAGGGCGCCAAAGTCTGAGAAGTATCAGGTAGGGGTGGATCTCATTGAGGTATAGATAGGAGAAGAGAGAGGGACTGACATTAATGTATGGTTTTTGTTTCAACAGGCATCCCTTATTCAGAGGTTCCCGCCCAGGCGTTTTATCCCTCACCTGTTTACTACCGTGCTCTGTGTCTTTTACATTCAGAGTGCGGGGGAAGCTGGAGGTGGAACTATATTAGCATCACCCTGATCCCGAGGATTCGTTGGACCGTGACAATATGGGGCATCTAATAAGACATCTGGGTGAAGTCGCCATGTGGGCACCGGTGGGTGGGGGCGTTCCCAAGTAAAGTCCAGGGTGTGAGGGTTGTGGTAAGAGTGAGCGGCTCAGGTAACATGTGTCAGTGACATGGGGAAGTATATAGCTCGAGATCATGTACCTGTCTAACCTAACGTGGAGCGTGTGGGCACCGGAATAGTACAAATAGACCTTCGCGTGAGGGTTGCGACTGCGCCAGGCATCATATAGTTCCCACTGGATCGCCCAGTCTGTGAGCGCTTTCATTGCAAAAAGGGTATGGATGGACGCACTGCGTTGTTGTAAGTAATGTTAAGGCTTGTAAGGTGCTCCGGAGTATCTCCCTCCGACCAAGGGAGTGGGAAAATGCTAAGGGTAGCACTGCTCGTTGTGAGAAGTGTCCTCCGGGCTCAACAAAAGTCCTTGTATAAAGGTTCCACCAATGTAAGCAATAGATTCAAACAATTTTATCCATGTTTGCTTTTTATTGTTACTATTTCATCTTGTTGTATTCACAAGGAGCTCTTTAATTCAGAAGTATCTCTCAATTTTATAAAGCGCACTCAAATAAATCCCAATGCATTTCGGCATTGTAAAAATGCCTTCTTCCGGGGGATAAATCTCTGTCAATGAAGAGCAAACGAGGTGTATATAAGGAAACGAACTTAATGTGAAAAGCGTCAAATGCCAAGTTAAAAAATGCAAAGTTAAAAAATGAGTGCTCGGAAAAGGGGGGTAGTGAAAGCGGTAAACAAAATGTGCTCTAAAGAACGTGTACCGGCTCTCTGGTGAATTAAATCCATGCCGTGGTGTTTAGACGGTGATGGGATATGGATCACAAAGTTGAGTTAAACGAGTAGAAACGAGTGTGCAGCATGCGCGTTAAAACGTGCACAAGACGGTGAAGTGAAGTACAACCAGCGTGCTTTAAATACCGGCAAATGGAAACAACAGATGTTAGTTGGAAAAAGGCTTACCGTGGCGTGCTGTTTGAGAGTTAGAAAAATTCCGCGTTCAGGTGCCGGGTTCGGGGGTGTGGTTAATTCCCGGAAACAATGTGCGACCAAATCCAGAGACGATCTTCTAAATTCGATTACAACACCCAATACAGATGTCATAACCATGGTTTCCAAATATTCCACAGCAAGTCGTAAAATCAAACAAATTATCAAAAAACACTGGAATATTTTGCGAGTTGAACCAGACTTCAACAAAATCTTCGAGAAAGAACCCATTTTCGCTTACTCTCGAGCTAAAAACTTGGGAGAACTCATCAAACATCCTAAAGACACGAACCAAACTTTCAAAGGAACCAATCCATGTTGGAACTGCAGCCACTGTAGCAGTGTCATAAAAGGCACAACAATCAATCATCCCATGAAAGGACATCAAATCAAAATAAGAGCAACAGCTACTTGTGATACATCCAACGTCATATACGGATTGAAGTGCCCATGCGGCAAAATGTATGTTGGACAGACTGAAAGAAAACTTAAAACAAGACTAACGGAACATAAGTCTAACATAAGAACCAAACAAATCAAATCCACAATAGCGCAACATTTTCTTGAAGCAGGCCTCGGCATCAGCCAATTGCGTTTTTGCGCATTGGAAACCATCATCAAGGAACCAGGCAAAGACAACCATAACGAACTTCTGAGACGTGAAAACTATTGGATTTTCACACTGTCCACCATGAAACCACATGGACTGAATGACCGTGTTGGATATACTTGTTATCTATAACCCCAACTAGGGGTTTCCCTGAGTGCGAACATGGATTAGCCCTGTATGGTACACTTTTTTATGTTTTTTTATGTTTCATTTATGGTTCATTCATTTTTCCATACACATTACTGTATATGCCTCACAGAGTCTATTTCGATTTAATCACGATTAATATTCATGTGCATATATATATTTTTTCCTCACCTTATCAATTTGTCTGGTTTACACACTATCATATATCACATGTGATTCCAATGATTACTCTTACATATCGCCTGAATACACTTGTTCACCGTTTGTATTATCTACATGCCAACACTTTTCACATATCACAGTTTTTTCGTGAGGAGTCCGTTGTTTATGTTTAGGCACCGCACCCACATCAGCGTCTTACGTTACGTAGCAACTAACAGCTCTTATCCGTTTCCGGGAATTAACCACACCCCCGAACCCGGCACCTGAACGCGGAATTTTTCTAACTCTCAAACAGCACGCCACGGTATGCCTTTTTCCAACTCACATCTGTTGTTTCCATTTGCCGGTATTTAAAGCACGCTGGTTGTACTTCACTTCACCGTCTTGTGCACGTTTTAACGTGCATGCTGCACACTCGTTTCTACTCGTTTAACTCAACTTTGTGATCCATATCCCATCACCGTCTAAACACCACGGCATGGATTTAATTCACCAGAGAGCCGGTACACGTTCTTTAGAGTACATTTTTTTTACCGCTTTCACTACCCCCCTTTTCCGAGCACTCATTTTTTAACTTTGCATTTTTTAACTTGGCATTTGACGCTTTTCACATTAAGTTCGTTTCCTTATATACACCTCGTTTTCTCTTCATTGACAGAGATTTATCCCCCGGAAGAAGGCATTTTTACAATGCCGAAATGCATTGGGATTTATTTGAGTGCGCTTTATAAAATTGAGAGATACTTCTGAATTAAAGAGCTCCTTGTGAATACAACAAGATGAAATAGTAACAATAAAAAGCAAACATGGATAAAATTGTTTGAATCTATTGCTTAAATTGGTGGAACCTTTATACAAGGGCTTTTGTTGAGCCCGGAGGACACTTCTCACAACGAGCAGTGCTACCCTTAGCGCTTTCATTGCCCCATTTGCCGGTGCATTAGTCAAGGGGGGAAATGACCGGTCCAAGGCAATGTCTAAAACACAATTATAGTCGCCCCCAAGCAAAAGTTGAACGCCTGGCTGTTGGGCTATCACCGATGACAACTGTGTGAAGAATCGTCCCTGCTCAGTGTTAGGGGCATAAATGGAGGCGAGAACAATGTGTTGTCCGTCTAATCGTCCATGAAGCACCACATATCTGCCCTCTGCGTCGACCGTGCTATGAATGAGTGCAAAAGGGACCCCAGGGCGTATCCAGATCAGAGCCCCTCGTACATATGTGGAGAAGCCAGTAGCGTGCAACTGCCCCCTCCATCTGCGGCGCAGTGTCAGCACCTCTGGGCCGGTCATATGGTCTCTTGCAGTAATGCTATGTGCACCTGGTGTCGCTTGAGATATGAATAAATCTGGTAACGGCGTGAAGGTGTATGCATACCACGCACGTTCCAGGTGCAAAATTTAACCATGGCCATCACACATCTGGTCTCTCGTTTCCCCCCCCAGCCAACCACCCCTAACAACCAGCACGATCACACAGCGAGGCAGTCATCCCCCTACATCATTGAAAGTTTCTAGCAAACATCCATGGGCCCGTAAAAAAATATGAGAGGAAGAAAAGGAGTCAATTAAACCTGTAAACAAGGGTAACAAAAGCACAATACCAAAAGGTCGACAGCAGAACATGTTGTCGTCCAAACGCTCTAATGAGCTCAAGAAACTGTGAGTTCGGGGGAGGAGCCAAGATGGCGACCTGAGCGGACGTGCAGCTCATCGGCGCCGCCGGCCACGGGACCCCGCACCTAAATCCTGCTTGCCATCCTGATATTTGCCCAGACCAAAATGTGCGGGAAGCGAAGCTGACACTGACGGTGTTCCTCCGTCCTCTCCATCCGCCCGGGGACAGAAGTTATCAACTGGATCGTCCCGCCCGGTACCCCGCGCGCTCCACAGCGCCTGCCGGACCTCGCAAGCCCCGAGGTGACTGTTCCGCTACGGAGGTTGTACAACAGCGTTTAACCTGTGCACAGCCCGGCCGACGCCTGCTGCCGAGATCTACAGCGTGTACTCTAAGTTGCACGGGGACAAGGGGGAGACGCGCTTTGCCTGTTGTTCCTTTGTCCATGGCCGCCATGACGCTGGTCGGCTCTCATTGTTCTTTTACCCGGCATCGGCGAACCCCTCTTCACACTGCCTGATCCACCATGAAGCTGGCGGTTCCCTGGCCACATTGCAGACCGAGGGGGACGTAGTGTATTCCGGGGGCTAGAACTGTTGATCGGTCGTGTTCCGCGAACCCCCCTTATTTCCCCCCCCCCCATGCACTCCAGTGTACTGTGGGCAAGATGGCGACGCCTGCTATTTGGCACTGTGAAGACGACTACCCGCCTTCATCGTGGGACTGCGAGCACACCTTTGTGCAGGGGGCTGGGGAGCACTTTTCCTCCGGGAGTAAAGAGAAACGGGGCTTACAACCTGAATGGACTTACAGGGATGTATTAGCGGCTCTGGGTGAGCTGCGATCGAAGATGATGCGCAACTACAACGCGCTGGATGTGAAAATCGACGTATGTGCCTATGCTCTGTGTAGTGAAAAGGGGGTCCACCCCCGACAGAGTCTGGATTTAATTTTACCACAGTCTATCAGCACACCACCGCTTCCGAGTGCTACTGTAGCGGTTAAGGTGGATACTGCAGCGGCTTGTAGCGACTCGATACCATCCATCAGGTCTGTTACTGCAACATTGTCTCCCCTTTGTCCCGTGCCTGACAGTCTGCCTCACTTAACTGCCTCGCTGCTTTGGTTCCTAGCAACCTGCCATCATGCCTCCTCATCTGATCCTTCTCTATGGACTTCGATCTCCCTGCCTCGTGACTTTTGCTGCCTGGATGTTTTGGAAGAACTAGAGACTGGGGGAAACACTCTTTCTGGGGACTGGCGGCGCTCCATCTGTGTTTATGCACCTCCCCCCTTCTTAAGGCGGCCATTTTCCTTCGTCAACCTGGACTGCACTGGACTGCCGTGGTGGGTGGGTGAGAGGGTGAGCCCCAGATCGGGTCAGGGCTAGGCGGTCCCTTTGCTGGATTGATACACTGGCGGGTGGAGACTGGGAGGGACCCGAATTCGGCTTGTTTCATTGTGTAATGCGAAGTTGAATCTCCCAATTCGTTAGACTGCTGATAAATCTATTGTTGTAGATATTGGAGTGGAGAATGTTTATTGGACCGACGGTGTCCGTGCATATGTGTAATTGGCCCTCCTCCCGACCTTTCTTTAGTGGGAGTTATAGATTGGAAATTCCTTTCTTGCTCCCTATATCACTGGTTTACGTTTTCTTTGGTTTCTCTTCCTTTTTTCTTTCTTTCTCTTCTCTTGCTATATTTCGGGTTTATGGGGCGACAGACACTCTGCTGGGGGGGGGGGGGCAGGCCGTAGGCTCTGCATGTGTGTAGGGTGGGGGGTTATATTTCAGTTTCTGTTAGTTTCTATGGTGCCTCTTTATGATCTTCTTTTATAATTTTCCCTTTCGTCTTGGCCCGTGTTTAGGCATACTGGGGGATGGGTGGCGGCGGGTACACGAGCGCGCTATTGAGATTACTACCCGGTAATGTGGATATCCAGCTGCCATCCTGCCTTGTGGGGACTTGATCTTCGAGATGTGAAATTGTTTGGAACTGTAGATACTGCCTTGTCCCACCTGCATGGACCTTGCTTTTATTTTATTATTTTCATGATTAAGGAACACCACGACCTGAACTCAATAGTCGCATAAAAAATATAAAATTAACCTTCATTGCTCCTTGTCACGGTATTGCGACAATTTCCAGTTTACTTTCTCAATATTTGCTGGTGGTATGCCGTAGTACTGTGTCGCCGTATTGTATGCAATAGTGCTCCATGGTTGTCCGTGGCCGGCCAGATGGTTGTAGGCCCGTATTTGTTCTTTGGTATATGCACAATAAAGGTTTTCAAAAATTCAAAAAAAAAAAAAAAAGAAACTGTGAGTTCAAGGGGGGATGGCTGAGCTCTTGGCTCTGTCCTTACGGGGGTAACATGCGATCAGGGTGATGTTGCTTCCTCCCCCACAGGCAGATAGTGTCATTCGGCCCAGTTTCAATAGGAGTTCCTGCTACATAGGGTTCTGAACTCCACGGGCCCAGATCTCAGCCATCCGGCAGTGCCTCAGGTTAGGCCCCAACATGTCACTCACCTCGGGGTCCGTCCACCCCTGCCATGTTGTCGTGCGACTCACCAGCAACAGTTATATTCATGCCACACCAGGGACAGTGGGGCCCGTTACACCCCTGAGAATATTATTGAAGAAAAATAATCTTTTTTATACTCTATGAAGTCTTTTATTTATTCTGAAAACAGTCACATGAACCTCACGATATAATATGTCTATTGTGTAATTTATTAATTATATGTATACATTCATCTTTTATATTTATATTAAAGAGTCTTTTGATATCATTTCAGTCCATTGCAGTAATCATTTTTATTACTTTTTGTGTATTTGAATATTGTTTCTATATTTAGCCAGCTCTTGTACTTCTAGCCTGCCTGGGTATTTACTTTTACAAAAAAAAGCCCGTTACACCCCGGCCAATGAACCGGAACTGGGCGCCTCCTCAGAGACAGGGGGGCTGCGCCAGTAGCACAGCAATGTCTCTATAACACCAAATTCCGTCGGTTGCAAAAGTCTTTAGAGTCAGACGAGAGGGTCAAAGGCCCTAAGACACAGTTACTGGATAAAGTCAGCAGTCTGTGGAGTAACATCTGGTAGGTCCGCCGATATTTGAGAATCTGGCAATCCATATATATTTTCGTCGTCGCTTGTGATGGTGCGGGGTCTGGCCTCCAAGTCAAGTTCCGCTTCCACTGAGCCGCTGATCACCGCCGCCATCTGAAGGGCTTCCTGCTGTTCGCTATGTATGAGTTCGGGTGTGGGACCCACTTCCATCTCCGTTCGCGCCAGCTTCGTTGGCGAGGGTCTCCTCCGATGGCGTCGCCGGATCCCTCTGTCATGTCGCATCGTCGGCTGCAATTTACTGCGTTCCTTATCGATGCCCGAGTCAAGCCAGGCCTCAACCGCCTCAGGAGTGTCGAAAAAGTGTGTCATTTCCTGTGACACCACTCGCAGGCGGGCCAGAAATAGAAGTGAATATTTCAGATCTAGGCGGCGGAGTCGCTGCTTCACCTCTAGGAAAGAGTGGCGCTGGTGTTAGACTTACACAGTGTAATCAGGGAATAACATGATCTTAGTGTTCTCAACTCTGATGTCTGACAACTTCTTAGTCTCACCTAGTATGGCGTCACGGTTCCAGTAGTTAAAGACGCAAATTAACATGGGTCTCGGATTGGAGCCCGCTGGAGGAGGACACGCCGGTACTCGGTGGGCTCGTTCCTCCACAAAGTGTTGCGAGAGGGTGCCTTCGGGCAATAGATCCGTGAGCCATCGTTCCATGTGTACCGTCGGTTCTCTGCCTTCCCAGCGTTCTGGCAGACCTACGATACGGACGTTGTTTCTCCTCGCCCTACCTTCAGCATCCTCTGCGCGGTCCTCCAAGAACTCCACTCTGTTAAGGAGATCTTGAACATGTCTATCCATCTGCACGATCTTGGGCGTGACATCCGTCATGGTGGCTTCAAGGGCAGACGTTCTTTCCGACAATTTTTTATGATCAGCCCGGAGGTGTGTCTGGTCTATGGCCACGCCGTCAATTTTCGTTTCTAAAGAGGTGCGGGCCAGTTGTATTGACTCCCCCAATCGCTCCATCGCCGCCAGCATCGTGTATAATTTGGAGGCAGTCTGGTCCAGTTCAGCCGATTTCGCCATCTTCCCCTTCACCTGCGTGCCACCCGCACCAGCTCTCGTCTTGGGTCCCCCAGACATGGGCGGCGTAGTGCAGTCAAAGTGTCAGTTCATCCAGGAAGTTCCCCCAGGGTTCCAAGTAGGGCACAGTGTGTGGTGAGGACTAAAGTGGTCCTACTGTAGGGGGGACTTAGAATAGCCACCTCATCAAATCACTTGGGCGTCTCTGTCATGCACCAGGGCGGCCGGTCACACCCGGGAGGGCGCCCAGGAGGAATGAAATGCGCTCTCCCCACCTGCGGTCAACGACTGTCCGCGCCTCCAGGTGGCGGGCAGTTGTCCGTTATGGGGTTCCAGGGCAGGAAGCGCGGCCCGACGACAGCAGTCTCCCCCTTTCAGTTGCCCGCGTTGACGACGCAGGCTGCTCCAGTGCACGAAACAAGGGAGGCGGCGGCTGCTGTATTTCTCCTCCTCGCCTCACTTCAGTTCCACTGGTGCTTCCAAGGAGGGAGTGGCTCTCTCAACAGTGGGGCAGTGTGGTCTAGAGTCTCAGCGGGGAAAGCAGTATTGTGTACTCACTCATCCCAAGTGTCGCACCTCGGGAACGGCCAGCGGATGCAGGGGGGTCCGTGCCCACTCGAATAAGGGGTGGTTCTCGTCCGTGGATATGGTCGTAGTCTCTTTTGGTTAGGAGGGGGCCGGCCACTCCGCAAGCGCCCCGAAGTCCCCGGTTCCAGCGCTCAAGTCTAGGGACCACCAGTGGGAGTGTCCGGTGGCTGGATCCCCCGGGAGTCACATGGCTCCATAAGTCTTCGCCCTCGTGTTAGGCATCTTGCCAGCTAGAGGTGGCTATCCGAAGCGTAGTTCACCTCCGCCCCAGTCCACGCAATCAGCAGGCGTCTTCCCTCCCCCCAGGGGGCGCCTGGTCGTGAAAGGCCGCCCCCAGTAGTGCCAGCGCCTGAAGGGGCCAAAGTTTATGGCAGTGTGGCGGGGTCACCGGGTCCTGCGTTGCTGGCAGCTCACCGCTGGGCCTCTCGACTGTGCCTCAACCCCGGCTGCGCACCAGTTCCCATGCCGGTCGGGATGGATCAACAGCAAGCGTGCGCAGGGGCTCTTTTTCAAGGACAGACGGAAATCCCTGCCGCGTCTCAGCAGTGGCAGGGGTCCAGCGGTTGTTTCACTGGGGTCGCGGCGATGGTCAGGGCAATTTTGCCATGTTTTAGGCTCGGAGGCCTCACGCAGCAGTTCTCGGCAGTCGGGCCTTGTGGATGAGGCTCAACCTAGGTCTCGCGTGAACAGGCGCGCCGGCGGGGGGAGTCTGTCGGAGGGGCACCTGTTCCTCTTCTCCGCCGGAGTAGTCAGAAGCATCTGATCGGCCCCAGATTTAACAGGGGGGCCGGGGATCGCCTCAGGCAGCCTCGCTCACGATTTGGGCCAAATGCGGGCAATTGTCGCGGAGAAACGGCCTATGTTAGGGGATCTTGCACGGAGCTCTACCCAGACACGTCCGCCACCATTGCTTGCTCAGCCACGCCCCCCCAGCTGAGGGATTATGATGGCAGATTACCACAGCCTTTCTGTGCCGGCCTTTCCGACACAGAGAGGCTTTGGGAATGGAATGCAGACGTAATATTGAGTTGCAGATGTCGACTTACACAAATATTGAGTTGGAAATATTGTGAGACAGAAATATCGAGGTCAAGAAAATGGACTTTAAGGTAAGAAATATTGTTTTTAAAAATATCGAGGTCATTAATATCGTTTGCAAAAATATCGTTTTTTAAAGTATCAATTTTTTTTATCAGTGTTATGTATTTTGGTATGTATTTTAAATGTATGTGATTTATTTTTTGTGTAAGTATTGTTTTTATTTTTTAATTTATGTGGTAAATTTTAGTAGTTATTAATTTTATTTTTATGAAAATTTGCATTTTTTAGTTCTGTAGCAGGTTGTGGTTTTATAGGGGAATAGGGTGGGAAGTAATTTAATTATAATAAATGGATTATTGTTTTTTATTTATTAATTATTTAATTTAGTTTTTATTGTGGTAATTGTGGGAAGTCATTTATTATGAACTAATTATTAATTGGTTGTTATTTATTATTAATTAATTACTTGTTAATGAATTATGTTAATAACGTAATTTTTTAGGGGCGAGTGGTGGGGTTTATAGGGGAATAGGGTGGGAAGTGATTTATTTATAATAAATTAATTATTATTTTTTATTTATTAACATTTCAGATTTTATAGTGTTGATTGTGGGAAGTAATTTATTATCAATTAATTGTAAATTGGTTGCTAATTATTAATAATTAATTAATTGGTAATTAATTATGTTATTGTGTCATTTATTTGGAAGCGTGTGGTGGGGGTTATAGGGGTAAAGGGTGGGAAGTAATTTATTTTTAATTATTTAATAAATATTTGTTAATTAATTCTAATTATTTGATTAGAAGTTAAATATGGCAAATGTGTAATTCATTTTAGGCGTGAGTTGTGGGGTTTATAGTGGTAAAGGGTGAGAAGTAATTGTTTTTTAATTAATTAATACATAGTTGTTAATTATAATAATTTATTCATTTAAAATTAATTATGGAAATTGTGTAATGATTATCAGGTGTGGGTTGCGGGGTTTATTGGGGTAGAGGGTGGAAAGTAATTTATGTTTAATTAATTGATAATTAGTTGATCATTAATATTAATTCATCAATTGATAATTAATTAGGGTAATTGTTTTTTTTGTGTATGGGTTTTGGTTTTATAGGGGTAAAGTTTGCGGAGTAAATTCATTTTTATCTGTTTTAACTTGGTTTTTAATTAATAATATTTCTTTAATTGATAATTATGTTAATTATGGAGGTACTTTTTGTAATTAAGATGTGTGTTGTGAATTGTGTGGTGTTATAGGTTAGGAGATAAAAAAGATTACATTTATGTAAAAATGTATGTTTTTGTTTATAAAGAATTTCTAATTAAAAATAGTTAGTAGTTTGTAAATTATTTTTAAATGTATTCAATATAATATTTCTAGGTATTTGTTATATCTATTTAACATTATGATATGTTTCTATCTTTTTTAATTTATTATATTTGTATATCTTTTTTTATATATATATTTTGCGTTGATGTTGATATTTTGTTTGTTTTTAATTTTGAACTTATGCCGGTGGGAATATTAATTTTTAGCCCTCAGCTATCCAACACTTTCCCTATTGTTGCACTAACTGCAGTGGGAATAGTATTTTTTACCACTCCGCTATCCAACACTTTACCTATTGTTGCACTAACTGGAGTGGGAATAGTACCTCCATGCTAACCTACACTCTCCCTATTTTTGCACTAACTGGAGTGTGAATAGTATTTTAACCCCTCCGCTATCCAACACTTTTCCTATTGTTGCACTAACTGGAGGGAGAATAGTATTCTTTACCTCTCCGCTTTCCAACACTTTCCCTATTGTTGCACTAACTAGAGTAGGAATAGTATTTTTTTCCCCTCTGCTATCCAACATTTTCCCTACTGTTGCACTCACTGGAGTGGTAATATTCATTTGTAGTCCTCCGCTATGCAACACTTTCCCTACTGTTGCATAAACTGGAGTGGAAATAGTTATTTTTACCCCTCCACTATTGAACATTTTCCCTACTGTTGCACTGACTGGAGTGGGAATAATAATTTTTACCCCTCTGCTATCCAACACTTTCCTTACTGTTGCACTCATTGGGGAGGGAATAGTAATCTTTACGCTTCCGCTATCCAACACTTTCCCTACTGTTGCATTCACTGGATTGGGAGTAGTGATTTTTATTCCTCCGCTATCCAACACTTCCCCTACTGTTGCACTTACTGGAGTGGAAAATGCACGTTTAAAGACCTTTACATAGTTTATTGTTTTAATTTATAATATAATGTATTCTTTGTTAGGTTTCATGTTATTGGTGTGTATATTGATTACTAGTGCAATGTGAATCATGTTGATGTAATTGAATTTTGGTTCTATAAGTGAGAATCTTTATGAATCTAGCCCATCTAAGGGCATAAATGCTAGCATCAGACTACTTATATACTGTTAGTCGGTAGATATGTATTGCTTTATTTAACATCATGAACATTGCCTTATTTTGGTTTTATTCATTGTTTGAGTTATTCACCATTCAAAGATGGCGCTCATGAATTGTAAGATTATCCGTTTTCAATTTCATGTGTAATGACTTATTTAACTTCCGCCTTGCCGTCGCCAGCTGACACTGACGAAGGCAAGTGCTGAAACGCGTCTGTTGATTTATAATTTGTGTGCAATAAACCGGGAAAAAGGTTTGACCTACTGCGAGTGCTGATTCTTGCTGGTTTTTGAACCACGGAGCTTCAATATATATATATATATATATATATATATATATATATATATATATATATATATATATATATATATATATATAAGCTCACTATCCGTCTGCTCTCCTTCACTTGCGGCCAGGTGCTTTCGGTGGCGGGAGACGGTACCACGCCAGTCAACCAGACAAAGCTCAGATGCAAGGAGCACGCAGCACTCACGGGGGACTGTTTCAATATAGTTTATTGGACAAACACTCTCACAAGACGCGTTTCGGCCACCGCCTTTCTCAATTAGAGGCCGGCTCCACCCTTAGGCAAGGTTTAAATATATATATGTGTGTGTGCATGTATATATATATGTTTATTTGTAAATTTGTATATATTTATAAAATTCGAAAATAAATAATATTTTATTAATTGTTTTAAAGTAAATATATATTACGTTTTATATACGTAGGTTTAAAAAAATTCAATGTATGTGTTATATTTGTTAAAAAGTATATTAAATATAATTATTTTTTTAAGTTAATTTTATCATTTAATATATTTAATATTATTTTTATATAGATATTAAAATCGATACTTAGTACAACTATATTTTTTACAATGACATTTTTTTCCCGATATTTTTTTACTTACCATTTTAAATATAGGATGTCGATATTTTTGACATCGATAGTTATAACTCGATGTTTTTTATGGGGATATTTTGGGGGTCGATATTCTATCAGTAAACCTTTGGGAATCTGTCTTTGGGGGCCCTCCGTAGGGCCCCCATGGATGCAAGGCGCCCCTGTTGATCCCTGCACCCGGTTGGCAGGCACCTTGAGGTGCAAAAACAACAGTTGATGAACAGAATGCAGAACAATGTCATACATTCACCCCAGTACAGAGATCTGGGCCTAAAGCCATTGTTTTGTTGCTCACCATGCCATTCCAGTTTGAACCCAGCCATATGCAAATCAGTCTTGACCCTGTGCCCCATGGGAACAGTCCAGCCGAAACTGCCAAGCCAGGTCCTCCCTGGACTGGAAACAAGCATCCTAGGACCGGTTTCGGGCTTTCAGCCTTCATCAGCCAGGATAGCTTGATTCCAGTGGCTTTGAGAGTACGGGACTCACGTCTGAGCATACCCTTCCCACTCTGGGTGACAAATGCAAAAACAAGTTGATGGACAGAATGCAGAACATTGTCATACATTCACCCCAGTACAGAGATCTGGGCCTAAATTCATAGTTTTTTTGCTCACCATGCCATTCTATTTTGTACCCAGCCACATGCAAATCAGTCTTGACCCTGTGCCCCATGGGAACAGTCCAGCCTGAACTGCCAAGCCAGGTCCTCCCTGGACTGAAAACAAGCATCCTAGGACCGATTTTGGGTTTCAGCCCTCATCTTCCAGGATAGCTTGATTCCGGTGGCATTGAGAGCACGGGAGGTGCCTTTCATGGGGTGCAGGGATGAACGACACCTCTGCTCTTAACCATGAGAGCATGCATTCCGTTCAGAATGCATGCTCTCATTGTAAAGTATAGGATTGTGACTGAACAGGGTTCCACTGTCACTGTAAAGAGCCTCTCAGCAGCGTGGCTTCATTCCACACACTCCCGCTACTCAGTTAAAAGTCTGGCATAGTAGACACCAGATATAGACCATACCAAACGAGACTTACTTTGGCTACTAGTGAAGTCAAGAACCCACTTTGAATGACTTTGCATTATCCACATAGTACTATCTCCAGCACAAGTCCTGTGTATATGTTCCTGGGAAGAGTCTGCAGCTAATAGAGATTGTTGATCCCTCTTCTTTCACTCATACCACTATGGGGCATGGTGCCTGAGGGAGACAGCCCTTGAATGCATGCTCTGCTCAACTGTAACCAGCCCAAATAACATTTCTTATAGTTCAAACGTGATCAGAAAATCTATTTTAATTTTACTTTCTTTTGACCCTCCTCCCTCTGCATCCCAACCCTTGCAGATCAGCATCTTGAGGCAACCGTAGCTATATAGAGAACCACACATACAAGAGGTGATGGTTTTTGGTGGTAAGGAATCGATCTGGTCGGCGGAGTGGTGGCCGGATTCGCTGGGTGCATGTCCAGAGCCCACCCAGTCAGCTAAAAACCTGGGAGTTATGATTGACCCCAACCTCAGTATGTGCCTACAGGTCAACAGGACTGTTTCGACCTGCTGGGGGATTATCCACACACTGAGGAAAATCAGGCACTTTCTGTCACCCCAGGCAAGAAAGCAACTTGCTGTCGCTTTTCTGGGCTCGCGTCTGGACTACTGCAATGCGCTGTATGCAGGGTTGAACAAGAGTCATCTACAGCGCTTGCAGGTGGTCCAGAACGCGGCAGCGAGATTTGCTCTTGACCTACCTAAACGTGCCTCTGCCACTGAAGCCCGAAAACAACTGCACTGGCTCCCCGTTGAATACCGGATCCGTTTCAAATCCTTGTGCCTGGTGTACAAAGCTCTTGCTAAACCCAACCCCACAAGTATGGGTTCCATTCTTTCTCGGCACAACCCTAGTAGAAACCTTCGCTCCGGTCACAAACTCCTCCTCTCTGTACCTCGTGTCAGAAAAGTAAGATGGGGAGGTAAGGCCTTTTCCTTTTTGGCACCTAAGTGGTGGAATGCCCTCCCTCTTGACGTAAAATCCAGTCCCTCTCTGCAAACTTTTAGATCTGCGCTCAAGACTCATCTTTTCATACTTGCATACCCCTAGTGACATTCTGCATTAGTGACATTCTATATTCTGTGTTTTTTTTCTGTTTATTGACTTTGATAGGCGCCTTGATACCTTCGGGTTTAGTCTGCGCAATACAAATTGCTTAATAATATTTATCTAACTACCCAACTAAAGTGTCTGTAAGCAAAATTATGAATATTTAGGGCTTTGGGTTGACGTCTGCGCACCATGCAGGTGAAGATAATAAGACAATGCAAGGTAGGAAGAATGGTTTATACTCGATGCCTTATGGGAAGCGAAGCATGCGTGTTCTCTTTTCCTATGTTCATTGTAATCGCAGCTGTGTTGAGCATTTGCAGAAGGCTGATGATAGGCTTTAGGATAACTCTGAATAGGTGTTAGCAGAAGCCAATTTTATCAATATAATTACGTAGTTTGGCATTTCAAGTCTTCATAAGTGCATGCCTAGCTGGAAACAAATGAGCATATGTCAAATTCAGGGTTGATGCTAAGAGTACCGTGTTTCCTAGGCTGGTGATCTCTTTTCAGATGTTTCATCACCCTTTAGCCTGTAATTGTTAGTGGTGTTCCCACTGTTATCAACAATATGGGATGCAGTAATTCTGCAGGTTTGTGAGTAATCTCTAGAGACCCCCAAGGAAGGCGAAGTTATGTGTGGAAATGTGTGTTATATCTCATTAATTTCTGTATGATGCTCCTAAATTCTGGATCCTATGCATTGGCAAATTCCCCCAGGTTAGACGTGATGGTTTTGTCCCTGAGTGTAGTATTACATGCATGTTTTGTAAAGTCATTTCAGTAGAAAGCTGCAGTTTCCCTCTAGATTGGTATTATGAGCAGCTCTTAATTTGCTTCCTTTAAAATGTACGGCTCTGGGGAATTTTAGTCTGTGGCCTTGACAAGAGACGAAAAACACGGAACGATGAAGACATTTTCAAGATATGTCATTACTTTGCGATCCTAAACAATGTGCAGGTTGTTACCTGCAATTTCAACTCTCTACGGAATGCTGCTGCAATCCGATTGCTTAAAATGCAAGCAAAGAGATTTGGAGCATCCACTGGAAATGTTCTATTGTTCACACACTGCTGGGTCTTTAACAGCTATTAATTACCTAAACGCATAATTTAGAATATGGACTCAGGAGGTCCCATAGGGGCATAGTATCAAGGGGGTTTATCTCCGCTTTTTTGGCTTTAAAAGCCAAGAAAGCGGAGATAAAATTATCTCCCTATTACCTAGCTGTCGCTAACACCAGTTAGCGACAGCTAGTAGGAGATACCAACCATCTTGGGCCCTACTTTGCATGTCAGTGATATTTATCACTAATGACATGCAAAGTGGGCGTGCCAAGATGTTAGCGACTGGAAACAGTCGCTAATATCGCTATCTCCTATTACCAACTTTTGGAGATAAGCGCGAATATCTCCAAAAGCTAACACCTGCCCCTGAGCAGTTCTTAGCCATGTTATTCAATGGGAGGTGGATAACAATGCTAAGAGCATTAGCTCGGTAATGCATGAATATCGCGGACTTTTCAGCGATATTCATGCATTGCGCCGCAGCTTAGCGGTAAATTTTTGTCTCTAACCAAGCAATAGCGATAATTATCGCTATTGCTTGGTAATATGCCCCATAGTTACTTCTTTGATAAGAGTTTTCTCTATGCTGATGGAGAATGTGCAAGAATTGACTGCCCCTGGCTTGGGGTTCTGGGCAGAATGTAATGGAGGAAACCCCAATAGCAGCATAGGATTTGGCGCCAACATCACTAAGAAAACAGGGAAAAACGTGCACTATTCAATGCACGATCATGGAAAATGTACTTTGAATTAATTACTCACACGCCCCTCACTCTATCCGTGCAATGTTGGTGAAGCGATGACCACGCACGCCCCTCCAGCGACCATTTTGGTATGTTGTTTCATCATCAAACAGAACCGTGAGGTGAACGAATCCAGGCAAATAAATCTGTTCTTTTCACAGAAGGGATTTTCCTAAACCCCGGGCTTCTCCCATCATTTGAATAACCTGTTTCCATGGACAGCTTCGCGAGCGGTCTCATCTTGTTTCCTCAGCTGATTTGACTAACAAACTGCCCTGATGACAAAGGAAACAGACAACCCTCAGCTGAATACGAAATCACTGTGTTCCCGTGTTGGGAAGATGCAAACCTGTGTTCAACCACTGACGAACTTGACAATTTGAGTTTTGCAAAAGATGCATTTTGCAACAGAGGAGAGAATCTCATGGTATCGGGTTTAATTTATTCCATGATGTACATGATTTTATTGAATGAAGAAGTTTATTCATGATGTTTCTATTTATGGATTTTAATGTAGTTGCTTTATGACAAGAAGTACAGTAATAATTTTTGTATCAGAAAAGATTTTTTAATAAATGATACATTTTTACATACAACTGTGTTCAGTGTTGACATGGAGGAGTGACTGCGTACAAGGATATATTAAGACTGTGCATAGCTAGAGTGATTGACACAAAGAGGGACTCATTCTTGTTTGTATCCTTAAACCTTTCATGCGTTTCCGGGCACGAAAAAAAATGTATTTGATCCTAACACCGTACCTGAAGCCCTGATTATGCGTCCGCACGGAAAAGGGTTCGGTGTTGATCGTAGCCAATATATTCTGACTGAATATATAGGATGCAATAAATAGCACACATTTACGTAAGGTGACCAACTGGTATGAGTGAAAATTCAGGACGGTAAGTGTAAAAATTCAGGACCAAGGGTCAAAATTCAGGACAGAAGGTCAAATACAGGACATAAATTCGGGACAAAGGGTATGTTTAACAGACATTAGAAAGGAGGTTGCACAAACGTTTATGAGTAAGTAAAAAGACAAATATAAATACAAGTCAAAATAAGTTTATATTAGGTTAAAAAGTTCATTTACAGGCATTTAAAAGTTGTTGTGTGTTACCAAAGAATGACAGCTTACATCCTTTGTTTTCACATGTCCTTTACCACCACAACAAGATTGTCAACTAGTCCACTTGTCTATTATGTCTTTGACTGCAAAGAGGGAGAATTTTGTAAACACCAATCCACATTCGCAGTGCTGGGAGGAGGGGGGGCGCACACAGCTCCCCCGTGCTCATGATGAGCTGAGCTCGTCATGAGGCACAGTGCTCGTGTGCTCATGAGGAGCTGAGCTCGTCATGACCACACCCGTTCCCGTGGAACGCTCAGCATAGCAGAATTATCCCCGCGTGTGAGCGTTCCACAGCTCATGACGAGCTAAGCTCGTCATTAGCACCGGAGCACCGTGCCTCATGACGAGCTCAGCTCGTCATGAGCATGGATGGAGTTAAAGGAATAAGCAGAAATTGGTCAGGAGACAAGGCCTGACATTTGTCCTCTATTCTTGAACACATAGCACTTGTGACAAGCTGAAAACAAAATGTAAAGGCATCTATATTACCCATTCACCTTCTCAACTGAAACTCACAAGGCCGTCATGTATGTATGATAGTCTGCCTCATAGATATGGAGTAAGACAAAGCAGTGCAAGTCGCTGCATGGCCTTACTCTGCGTCAGGGAAGAGCTCCTTGGGCTTTGCGGTGGGTTTTCCCATGCAACAGCTATGGGTTTTGATGCTGCCCCAGATCTACTTCATCACACAAACCTGGGAAATAGCCAACACCTTGCACTTCCCTAGAGCAAGCGTAACAAGGAGAGATGTTTTTATTTCTCCTTTTTTCCTTTTTCCATGTGTCCTAAACACATAGAAAGAGAAAAACACCTCTCGGGGTTGCTTTTAAACAGGAAGGTGCCCCTTCCTGCACAAAAACAATCCTGCCTGCAACGGAGGCACCCTTATGGTGCAAGGGTGCCTGCATTGGCCTTACGCAGCCCATTGTGCACCAGTACAGGGGGAAAGGACAGGAATGCAACGTATTGCACATGCTAGGAAACAGGTTCCTCTGACCACTGCTGGGACTATGTTATACGTTTGTGTGATACAAAAGGGGGTGGTGATGGACGGATCATCTGAATCAATCAAACACTCACACCCAGTCAACAGATCTGGCTTTAATCCATCACCGTTCTTTAGCCCACTCTGCCACCCCAGTTCAGACATGGCCATATGTAAATCAGTCTGACCCTGTGCCTCATGGGAACAGTCCAGCCCGAACTGCCAAGCAATGCCTTCCCTGGACCGGATTCAAGCTTCCGAGGACCGGTTTCTGGCATTCCAGCCGTCTTCAGCCCGGCTTGCTTGAATCCAGTGGGAAAGTGAGCAAGGGACTCATGTCTGAGCATACCCTGCCAACTTATGGCGGCCACAGGGGTACAAAAAGGGGTGGTGATGGACGATGGTTTTAGGCTCAGATCTCTGTACTGGGGTGAATGTATGACATTGTTCTGCATTCTGTCCATCAACTGTTGTTTTTGCATTTGTCACCCCGAGTGGGATGGGTATGCTCAGGCGTGAGTCCCATGCTCTCCACACCACTGAAGTCAAGCTGTCCTGGCTGAAGACTGCTGATAGCCAGAAACCAGTCCTAGGATGCTTGATTCCTTCCAGGAAAGACATGGCTTGGCAGTTCGGGCTGGACTGTTCTCAAAGGCACAGGGCCAATGCTGATTTGCATATGGCCATGTCTGAACTGGGGTGGTGTGGAGTGCAAAAAACCCGATGCATTTAGGCCCAGATCTCTGTACTGGGGTGAATGTATGACATTGTTCTGCATTCTGTCCATCAACTGTTGTTTTTGCGTTTGTCACCTCGAGTGGGATGGGTATGCTCAGACGTGAGTCCCATGCTCTCCACACCACTGGAGTCAAGCTATCCTTCCTGGAGATGGCTGATAGCCAGAAACCAATCCTAGGATGCTTGATTCCGGTCCAGGAAAGACATGGCTGGGCAGTTCGGGCTGGGCTGTTCCCATGAGGCACAGGGTCAAGGCTGATTTGTATATGGCCATGTCTGAACTGGGGTGGTGTGGAGTGTAAAAAAAACTATGAATTTAGGCCCAGATCTCTGATCTGGGGGGAATGTATGACATTGTTCTGCATTCTATCCATCAACTGTTGTTTTTGCATTTGTCACCCCGAGTGGGATGGCTATGCTCAGACGTGAGTCCCATGCTCTCCACACCACTGGAGTCAAGCTATCCTGGCTGAAGACGGCTGATAGCCAGAAACCGGTCCTAGGATGCTTGATTCCGGTCCAGGAAAGACTTGGCTTGGCAGTTCGGGCTGGACTGTTCCAATGAGGCACAGGGTCAAGGCTGATTTGCATATGGCCATATCTGAACTGGGGTAGTGTGGAGTGCAAAAAAACGATGGATTTAGGCCCAGATCTCTGTACTGGGGTGAATGTATGACATTGTTCTGCATTCTGTCCATCAACTGTTGTTTTTGCATACGTATGTGTGAGCCATTTCCATTTAAAGAACTTTGTGTGAAAGCACCATAACAGGAGCAGTGTTTATTCCTAGCGAGTAACAAGGCCCTTTAATATTTGCAGATTCCTAGAAACCCTTACAAAGGAGGCGAGTGACCGTCCATCGCTCCGTGTTCCTGTTAGAGAACAACCCCAACAAATAGGCAGTATGTTGTGGGAGCAGACACGGCTTGTGCGTTACTGATTATGTAAGTTTTAATGCTGCAACAGAAATTGAATCACGTAAGCAGCATTTTTTAGACATATTACCACAGAGAAGCCGAAAGTGCATGGCATCACACTGTGATGTACAGCCCAAAGTAATCCAGACAGTATAACGAGGGATGATATAGATAACATTACTATGGCAGTTTTATGCTCCTTGGTATTTCCTTTCGAGCTCTCATAGCTAATACTGCTTAATTAGCTCTGTAAAGGAAGGTAGGTAGACAGCTCGGCAGACAGAAAGGCAAAATGGTGGCACTCGAAAAATTCTTTGCAGGGGGTAATGGAACCTTACGAGCTTAGGCTAAACTTACAGAGTATTTAAAAATGCAAAACAGCTTTGTTATTACTTTATGTAGCTAGTCATTAGAAATAGCAAAATGTTTAATGAAATTAATGCATATGAGACCATTGTCTGTTGTAATTATCTAAACAGGGGCTAATTGGTGTACTCAGTCGCCCTGTTCCTTTTCGTGGATTGCCATTAAAGTATGACACAGTGACCGGCTTACAGTGAGACAGATGTGTCCATGCAGTGAGTGACCATCTGTGCTGCTGTCTGAGCAGTTAGGCAGGGAAAGAATGTGAGCAGAGTTGTTAACATTACGATAAAGGAGCACCTTCTGTAACAGTGAAGGCGCCTCCTCCTCCCACACAAACAGAGGGTGGGGGTTAGCTCCTGTGCACAAAGGGTTCGGAGACGATGCACATTACCCACCAGCCAGCAGCCCAGAGTGACCGTAATGATGGACAGACAATTAGAAGACAGACAGACACAAACAGATAAAGACAAAGAGAGAGGAAAACCACTTGGTAGAAGGCAGACAGACAGATAGGCACTCACAAGTGAACAGAGACATGCAGAAATATACAAAAACAGACAGATATAATTTTCAGAAATACAAATACATGAAAGCACATTCTTTCAACTTATTGAGCATTCGAGAAGTTGTTTGTAGGGGGTAATGTAGACCGTGGCTGACTCAGTGCTCTGGTTCTTCAAGGTCTGAGAGTCTGCTGGCCTGGCATACGACGTTGCGCTCCCAAAAATGCAGGAGTCAGGGACCCTGTAGTGTAAGGAGGGAACAAACAATCGGAAGCGTTCTCTGCAGGTCCTGGGCACCCTAAAGCTTTTCTCATTGGTCCTGCAGTGGAGCAGTGAGCACTAGGATTGGCTTATGGCTTTCAAGCCAATCCTGGGTAGCTTCGGAGACTGAAAGGCATAACATTAATTGTTTGAAGGCAAATTTCTATGTCCGTCACCTAAAATCATCAAAATTACAGACAAATGGCATCCGTTAAAGATATTATCATGGATAATGGACAGGAGGTGAAAATTACGGACTGTCCTTGAAATTTAGGGATGGTTGGTCACCCTACATTTATCATTGCTGACGTCGAAATGAAGCATAGCAATCAGTTTTTGAGGCCTATCCAGCCAAAATGTGAATGTCCGGTTATAAGCAGGCAATTTTCTCTCTGTAAATCTTAGGTTGTTTTACCTGATGAAAGGTATGAGGGGTGGAGGTGGTGGTGGGGTCACAGTTCTTTTTGCACAATTAGTAAATGTAATGTGTGCAGCAACTGAAGTTACCAAGCATACATATCGCAAATAATCAGTGCACCTGTAACTGGAGTCTAAGCCATCTGATGGGGAGATGTGGCAGTCTATCTTGATCCTTCTGATAACCTTTTTGAAGTCTCTCATTTAGTTAATAAAGGGCAAGATCAGTGAACCCATGTGCTTCCATGTGGTTTGGATTTTAAACTTATCAAGGCACTGACACCAAATATGTTGGTGTACCTACAGCACGAGTAAATATTAAGCCTAGGCGAAATTTAAATTACGCTTGTGTAGTTAGCTTAATTTTGAGAATTTCACTTTACGCTTGTTATGCTAAATTCCAGAAATTATGCTATTACAGCATTTTTCATGTTTCTGCACACTTGTGGTAAAAATCTACTGCGAATTGCGCAAATCACGGCAATTCACAGTAAAAATTTGCCGCATACACAAAAAAGCAACAGAACTCAAGTGACTGTTGTTCACAGTGCTATTGTTTAAATATAACCTCTTGTTAGAAATTGATGCAAAATATTGTGCAAACTAACAGATTTGGGGGGATATTCTCAAGAACGTGTGATAATTACCGCAAATTGAGCTTAACGCAACTCTTCATTTCGCAGTCTATCGTGGGAAAATAACGATGCCTTAACTAAGTATTCTGTCAAAAAGATGGATCTTGAATGAAGGCAGGAGGCGAGTAAGGTTCCAATAATGGTGTTTATTTATAAGTGATGCAGGTTAAACAGCTCAGCCACCCAACCGCCTCTGGCTCAAGTCAGCAATGACTTCTTAAGATTCTACTTCTGAGCCAGAGGAACTCTACAGTTCTAGAATGCAAAGCAGACAACACAGGAAGATGTAACATTACAACACATCTGTTATACAACAAACAAAAAAAGGAAAATGTAGGCAAATAACAAAGTAATACAACATAACAAAATTATACCACATAATCATTTAAGTATGAAGGAGCACAAGGCTCTCTGCTAATTCTCCTAGAAACCTCAGGAACACTTTTGTCACAAACATTTTGAAAATAATGACTTGTCTGATCCTTCTCACCACAAACAGCAACCCTGCCTAAATTCCAACCCCTATGGTCCGAGGTCCTCACGGCATTATCAACAACCTTAATGACTTTCAGAGGTCTTGAGAATTTAGAACCAGAAACACAGAAACCAGGTTTTTTAATCATAACCAGGTCACCAACAGCAACCTTAGTTGACTTGACAGCATGTCTAATATCATAATGTTCTTTACTTTTCAGACATTTTTGATCTTCTTTCTCTTTCCAGGAAACCAAATCTAGAACTCCGCACCTGTCAGAAAGAAATCGATTAACCCATGGTGGTTCTGAGAAGGTATCAGGTTGTCTAAAAGAAAATTAGTTTTACCAGTTGTTGTGTGAAGCGCAAAACGATAAACACCAACTCTGTTAGACACCTCTTCCTTCCAATCAAGACTGTTTTGTTTAGCTAGGGAAATAGTTTCTTTTATAACCCTGTTAAACCTTTCAACAGTCCCATTTGACTCAGAGTTATATAGGGCACCTTTCTTATGAACAATCCCACTGTTAATAAGAAATTCTTCTGTGTCATTAGAGACAAGTTGGACACCATTATCTGTCAATAAAGTTTCTGGTATCTCTTCTCTAGAGATCACAGTTTTAGTGAAGATGGATTCCTGAATGAAGACAGGAGGTGAGTAAGATTCCAATAGTGGAATGCAAAGCAGACAACACAGGACAATGTTACATTACAACATATTCACAACACGGTGGTACCATGCTATAGGCACACAATAACGCGCCAAATTTTCACGATAAAGTCAACGTGACGCCGCAAAAATGCGAAACGCGAACGCAAAAAAAGTTGTTCCCCAAAGTCTTCCGAGAATAATGGTACCTCACTGGTGTGGATCGGCATAGCGCCAGCGACAGGCAACGGCGCAAAACGCAACGTGGTCCCACCTCAATTTTGCAGTGAAAAATGACCCTTTTTTGCAAAGTGCCTAACTGTAGTTTTTTAACCCTAGCCCTGCCGGCACCTTGGGAAACATAGCAAACCTATACATTTCTGAAAACTAGACACCCAGGGCAATCCAGGATGGGGTGACTTGACTGCCTCCAACCAGGTTCTGTTACCCAGACACCCTTGCAAACCTAAAAAAGTGTCAAAAAACCACATTTTCTCCACATTTCTGTGGTGGAAAGTTCTGGAATCTGCGTGTATCCACAGATTTCCTTCCACCCCGTGTTCCCCAAAGTGTTCCAAGAAAAATAGTACCCTACTTGTGTGGGTTGGCCTAGTGCCTGCGACAAGAACCGGCGCATAACGCAACATGGTCACACCTCAATTTCGCAGTGAAAAAAGACCCTTTTTTGGCAAACTGCCTAGCTGTAGTTTTTGAACCCTAGCTCTGCCGGCACCAAGGCAAACCTAGCAAACTTATACATTTTTGTAAACTAGACACCCAGGGGAATTCAGGATGGGGTGACTTAACTGCCTCCCACCAGGTTCTGTTACCCAGAGTCCCTTGCAAACCTAAAAAGTTGGAATCTGCGTGGATCCACAAATTTCTACCCACCCTGCGTTCCCCAAACTCTTCCGAGAACAATGGTACCTCACTTGTGTGGGTCGGCATAGCGCTGGCGACAGGCAACGGCGCAAAACGCAACCTGGTCCCACCTCAATTTTGCAGTGAAAAAAGACCCTTTTTTGGCAAAGTGCCTAGCTGTAGCTTTTTGAACCCTAGCTCTGCCGGCACCTTGGGAAACATAGCAAACCTATACATTTCTGAAAACTAGACACCCAGGGCAATCCAGGATGGGGTGACTTGACTGCCTCTCATCAGGTTCTGTTACCCAGATTCCCTTGAAAACCTAAACAATTGACAAAAAAAACCAATTTTCCCCACATTTCTGTGGTGGAAAGTTCTGGAATCTACGTGGATCCACTAATTTCTACCCACCCCGCGTTCCCCAAAGTCTTCCGAGAAAAATGGTACCTCACTTGTGTGGGTCAACCTAGTGCCTGCGACAAGAAATGCCGCAAAACGCAACGTGGTCACACCCCAATTTCGCAGTAAAAAATGACCCTTTCTTTGCAAAGTGCCTAATTGTAGTTTTTTAACCATAGCCCTACCGGCGCGTAGGGAAACCTAGCAAACCTATACATTTCTGAAAACTAGACATGCAGGGAAATCCAGGATGTGGTGACTTGACTGCCTCCCACCAGGTTCTGTTACCCAGAAACCCTTGCAAATCTAACAAAAGTGTCAAAAACCACATTTTCTCCACATTTCTGTGGTGGAAAGTTCTGGAATATGCGTGCATCCACAAATTTCCTTCCACCCCACGTTCCCTAAAGTCGTCCGAGAAAAATGGTACCCCACTTGTGTGGTTCGGCCTAGTGCCTTCGACAGGGAACAGTGCAAAACACAACGTTGTCCCACCTCAATTTCACAGTGAAAATTGACCCTTTTTTGGCAAAGTGCCTAGCTGTTGTTTTTTAACCCTAGCTCTGCCGGCACCTAGGGAAACCTAGCAAACCTATACATTTTTGAAAACTAGACACGCAGGGGAATCTAGGATGGGTTGACTTGACTGCCTCCCCTTAGGTTCTGCTACCCAGAATCCCTTGCAAACCTTAAAAGGTGACAAAAAATCCCCACATTTCTGTGGTGGAAAGTTCTGGAATCTGCGTGGATCCACAAATTTGTACCCACCTCGCGTTCCCCAAAGTCTTCCGAGAAAAATGGTACCTCACTTGTGTGGGTCGGCCTAGTGCCCCACCTCAATTTCGCAGTGAAAAATGACCCTTTTTTGGCAAAGTGCCTAGCTGTAGTTTTTTAACCCTATCTCTGGCGGCACCTAGGGAAACCTAGCAAACCTATACATTTGTGAAACTAGACACCCAGCGGAATCCAGGATGGGGTGACTTGACTGCCTCCCGCCAGGTTCTGTTACCCAGAATCCCTTGCAAACCTAATAAATTGACAAAAAAAACAATTTTCCCCACATTTCTGTGGTGGAAAGTTCTGGAATCTGCGTGGATACACAAATTTCCACCCACCCCGCGGTTCCCTAAGTCTTCTGAGAAATATGGTACCTCACTTGTGTGGGTCAGCCTAGTGCCTGCGACAGGTCGGCGCAAAACGCAATGTGGTCACACCTCAATGTCGCAGTGAAAAATGACCCTTTTTTTGCAAAGTGCCTAGCTGTAGTTTTTGAACCCTAGCCCTGCCAGCACCTGAGAGAAACGTAGCAAATTAATAAATTTTTAAAAACTAGACTCCCAGGGGAAACCAGGATGGGGTGAATAGACTGCCTACCACCAGGTTCTGTTACCCAGAAACCCTTGCTAACCTAAAAAATTGCCCAAAAAACACATTCTCTCCACATTTCTGTGGTGGAAAGTTCTGGAATCTGTGTGTATCCACAGATTTCCTTCCACCCCGTGTTCTCCAAAGTCTTCCGACAAAAATGGTATCCCACTTGAGTGGGTCGACCTAGTGCCTGCGACAGGAAACAGCTCAAAACGCAACATGGGCACACCGCAATTTCGCAGTGAAAAATGACCCTTTTTTGGCAAAGTGCCTAGCTGTAGTTTTTGAACCCTAGCTCTGCTGGCACCTAGGGAAACCTAGCAAACCTATACATTTTTAAAAACTAGACACCCAGGGGAATCCAGGATGGGGGGGTGACTTGACTGCCTCCCACCAGGTTCTGGTACCCAGAATCCCTTGCAAACCTAAAAAAGTGTAAAAAAAACTAATTTCGCCACATTTCTGTGGTTGAAAGTTCTGGAATCTGTGTGAATCCACAAATTTCCACCCACCCCGTGTTCCCAAAAGTCTTCTGAGAAAAATGGTACCTCACTTGTGTGGGTCGGCCTAGTGCGTGCGACAGGTAATGGTGCAAAACGCAACGTGGTCCCACCTCAATTTCGCAGTGAAAAATGACCCTTTTTTGCAAATTTCCTAGCTGCAGTTTTTAAACCCTAGCTCTGCCGGCACCTAAGGAAACCTAGCAAACCTATACATTTTTGAAAACTAGACACCCAGGGGAATCTAGGAGGGGGTGAATTGACTGCCTCCCACCAGGTTCTGTTACCCAGAATACCTTGCAAACCTAAACAAATATCCAAAAAAACACATTTTTCCTACATTTCTGTGGTAGAAAGTACTGGAATCTGCGGGGATCCACAAATTTCCTTCCACCCCGCTTTCCCTAAAGTCTCCCAAGAAAAATAGTACCCCACTTGTGTGGGTCAGCCTAGTGCCTGCGACAGGGAAGGGTGTAAAACGCAACGTGGTCACACCTCAAATTTGCAAGTGCCTAGCTGTAGTTTTTGAACCCTAGCTCTGCTGGCACCTAGGGACACCCAGCAAACCTGTACATTTTTTAAAACTAGACACCCAGGGAAATTCAGGATGGGGTGACTTGACTGCCCCTCACCAGGTTCTGTTACTCAGAATCCTTTGCAAACCTAAAAAATTGACAAAAAAACACATTTTCCCCATATTTCTGTGGTGGAAAGTTCTGGAATCTGTGTGAATTCAGAAAATTCCACCCACCTTGCGTTCACCGAAGTCTTCTGTGAAAAATGGTACCTCACTTGTGTGGGTCGGCCTAGTGCCCATGACAGGAAACAGTGCAAAACGCAACGTGGTCATACCTCAATTTCACAGTGAAAAACAACCCTTTTCTGGCAAAGTGCCTAGCTGTAGTTTGTGAACCCTAGCTCTACCGGCACCTAGGGAAACCTACCAAACCCGCACATTTCTGGAAAGTAGACACCCGGGGGCTTCCAAGGAGGTATGGCTTGCATGGATCCCCTAAAGCAGGTGGTTTTGTCATAGGCAATTTTGATGTCGCCTCACTACGTTTTGGGCCCTTGCCTGTCGCAGGTACTTGCGCTTCCCACACAAGTGAGGCACCATTTTTATGGGGAGAACTGGGGGAACGCTGGGTGGTAGGAAGTTTGTATGAGCCCGGTGATGCCACACTTTCCCACACAAAAATGTGTGAAAAAAATGATTTTTTTCAGCTAAAATTGAGGTTTGCAAAGGATTCTGGGTAAGGGAATGTTGAGGGATCCACGCAAGCCATACCTCCTTGGAAGCCCATGGGTGTCTACTTTTCAGAAATGTGTGGGTTTGGTAGGTTTCCCTGAATGACCGTCGAGCACAGGGCCAAAAACCCAGGTGACCCCCCTTGCAAAAGCAGGTGGTTTTGACATAGGCAATTTTGATGTAAATACGTTTTGTGCCCTTGCCTGTCGCGGGTACTTGCACCTCTCACACAAGTGAGGCACCATTTTTATCGAGAGACCTGGGGGAATGCTGAGTGGTAGGAAATTTGTGTGAGTCTGGTGATGCCACACTTTCCCGCACAAAAATGTGTGAAAAAACTGATTTTGTTTCAGCTAAAATTGAGGTTTGCAAGGGATTCTGGGTATGGGAACGTTGGGGTATCCATGCAAGCCATACCTCATTGAAAGCCCCCGGGTGTCTACTTTTCAGAAGTGTTTCGGTTTGGTAGGTTTCCCTGGATGGCCGCCGAGCACGGGACCAAAAACCCAGGTAACCTCCCTTGCAAAACCAAATTGTTTTGACATAATTATGAGTTCATTTCTGCAGCGTGAGATTTTTGGCACAATAATGTAAATTGTGACAGACATTTTCAGCTTTGCAGGACATTGTGGATAAAAAGATAAGTTGGAATTCACAAGAGAGACATCACCGTGTAATCCCATGGGTTAACAATAATATCTACATTTGGTAGGTTATTCTTAGATGGAATGTACACCTTGACAGAGAAACTCAAAAGACAAACATTCCAGCACAGCTATCTATCCCTCAAACACACACACACACAAACTGGTTGGATATGGTACAAGGGCGAGTGATGGTTCAGTACATAACATTTTATTAACAAGAGATTTCACAAAAATGAAATGCACTGTCAATAATTAAATGCTAAAAACCGAACCAGTGACTCGCAACTCGTGAGCTGTAAAGCCACGACAAGGCACCAACCGTTTTACAGGCCATTCACGCACCTTTCATACCTGATACACACAAGACCATTTACACCACCAGGCACAAAACCAACACATTACAACATTCACAAAAAGGGACAAGGTACACCCTGCTTCAGAAACAGAAAAAAGACAAATATTACTGCACAGCCATCTAATCCTCAAGCACGCACACATACTGGTTGGAATTGGCACGAGGGTGAGTGATGATTCAGTATATACAATTGTATTAGAAAGTCATTTCACAAAAATTAAATGCACTGTTAATAATTGAAAGGACGAGAAACTGAACTATTGACTCACAGCTCGTGAGCTGTAAAGCCACGTCAAGGCACCAACCTCTTTACAGGCCATTCATACACCTTTCATACGTGTGACACGTACAAAACATTCCCACCGCCAGCCACGGGCCCATCACATTACAACACTCACACAAGCAGACAGCGCCATTCAAGGGCCCATCACTTTCACACGCCCACATTCCTAACACAGCAACTACACAAAGTGGTGGACTGCGTGGAGTGACGCTCAGCTAGCAGTGTGTGTAGTGACCAATAGAAAGTAACTACTCACACACCGCCAGCCGAGCGCCAGTCCACCCACACCGCCATCCAAGCACCAGTCCATGCACACCGCCAGCCTAGCGCCAATCCACGCACTCCGCCAACCAAGCGGCAGTCCACGCACACAGCCAGCCAAGCGCCATCCAAGCACCAGTCCACACACACCACCAGCCAAGCGCCAATCAACCCAAACCGCCATCCAAGCACCAGTCCACGCACACCACCACCCAAGCACCAGTCCACGCACACTGCCAGCCAAGCACCAATCCACGCACACCGCCAGCCAAGCACCAGTCCACGCACACCGCCAGCCAAGCACCAATCCACGCACACCCCCAGCCAAGCACCAGTCCACGCACACCGCCATCCAAGCACCAGTCCACGCACACTGTCAGCCAAGCACCAGTCCACGCACACCGTCAGCCAAGCACCAATCCACGCACACTGCCAGCCAAGCACCAATTCACGCACACCGCCAGCCAAGCGCCAATCCACGTACACTGCCAGCCAAGTGCCAATCCACGCACACCACCAGCAAAGCACGAGTCCACGCACACCGCTAGCCAAGCGCCAGTTCACGCACACCACCAGCCAAGTGCCAGCCTACACACACCGCCATCACGTTTAGAATTTTTTATACAAAATGAACACAAACAAATTGCAAATTGATGCAAATCTACTCACACAAAATCTAAAACTAAATACATTGCACTAATGTCAACCTTGAAACAGAATACACATTTTTAAACAATACAGACCAGGCAGTTCATTTTACCACTCATGGATACTCCCCAAAATTATTTTGCGTGGGGACGCTCTATAACAAGCAGGCACACACAGCCCAGGGTTAGAAGGACACCCGGGGCAGAAAAGACGAGTCCCCTTCCGCAAACCTCTTCACCAACAGACTCCACTTCTCCTAGTGGGAAAGTCTTTTGTAGATGTGGGAGGAATGTAATCAGGAAAGTGGCGATCTTTCAATTCAGCCACATCCTCCGCCACACCAAATCTAGGAACACTTACCTGTTCCACAACAACTAGGCTAGCTATCACAGAGTGCTGAAACTGAAGAAATGTCAACTTTGACGCAGCAGAACACTCCTTGAACACAATAAAAGCATTGTAAGTTGCTAAGTTGAAAAAATGGATGGCCAACTTCTTATACCAAACATAAGCCTTCCGAATAGCAGTGTAAGGTTCCAACCTCTGATCTACTCTGTCAACACCACCCATGTGCTTATTGTAGTCCAGAAGCCACACAGGTTTGTGCACTTCAGCAACCTGACCCCAAACAGGCACAGGTGAAGTACTCTCATCATGGATGCTAGTCAGCATGTACACATCCCTCCTGTCCACAAATTCTAAAAACAGGCATCACCGGCTGCACCATGTTTGGATCAACCCAGAGTCCAGCACTTCCAGTTGGAAGCCTAGCACCCTCAGGCTGCAATCCAGATGCCTCTTGCACCATCGGCACATCAGTATCCTCCTCTAAAACAGGCACTTCATCTGCACTGAGAGAACCTTCATCATCCGATGATTCCATGTGGAGAGAAAACTCACTGCCAGAATCTTCCCCTCCCTCCTCTCCCTCAGACGCACTGTCAGTCTCATAATCTGGCTCAGAGGAAGATTCAAGAAGCATACCAACCCCCTGCTGAGCAGTCATTCTACAGCTAGCCATAATGATTACTAATAAAGGTAACTTGTCAAACAAGTCAACAACAACAAACACTATACCACTCACTAGCCAGAAGCAGTTACACCACGTACTCTGCACAGACACAGTAAGGATCAACAATATCCCATTAAAAAAAAAGAGAAAAGAAAATTACACATAAGACAATGCAAAACACATCACACTAAATATGCTGCCACTTTGAGACCACTCACAAAACAATTAATTCCTACATTACAATATTACTCATTTGGAGCAAATACAACACAAATGTTTTACTTACCAAAAAATTGCAAGTACGCAAAACTGCAGAACAACCACTGTCAAAACCACAAACAGGAATCAAAAGCTTTACACTAGAATAAAAAGGAAAAAAACCATTACAATCACATATGCAAACAATGCACCAAGCCACCATCCAAGCTAAGGGGTAGGTGGGCCTAAGAGTATAACTTAAATATTCACCCCGGTAAAAGGGGAGCAACCCTTGCCCTTGAGGCCACCCCCCAAAACACAAATAAAAAAAACTCTGGTGTCTAGTGGCATCTGGGCCTAAAAACATATTGCTACTCTGTAATCCCAAAAAGGACAGAAATGGTCACAATCATCCTCCCAGAAAGGAGAGTAACCCATGTCCAAGGGGCAGCTCCCCACCATTAAAAAAAAAACGAGGTGGGCTACTGGCCCTACAAAAAAAAATGCCGAACTGCCCCTCAGGGTGATATCAAAAGAGATGATGGACGGATCTGAGTTTAATCCATCATCATTCTTTAGCTCACTCCACCACCCAGTTCAGACATGGCCATATGTAAATCAGTCTGACCCGGTGCGCTTTGATTGCCCTAAGTTGGTAGGGTATGCCCAGACATGGGTCCCTTTGCTACTGGATTCAAGCTAGCCTGGCTGAAGACTGCTGATTAGCCTGAAACCGGTCCCATGGTGGTTGTTTCTGGGCCAGGGAAAACATGGTTTTGCAGTACTGTTCCCATGAGGCACAGGGTCACACTCATTTGCATATGTCTAAACTGGGATGGTGGAGTGAGCTAAAGCATGCTGATGAAAGAATAATTAAATCGCCCCCCCAAAGGGGACAGACAAAGCCAAAATGTATGCCCCCAAAAGGGTGTGACCCTTGCCTTGCCCAAGGGGCCACCCCCAGCTACATTTATTCAGGTGGCCCAGTGATCCCAATACATTTATTAACATTTAAATCACCCACCCCCCCAGGGGGGCAAACAAAGAAAAATTGTAGGCCCCCGAAAGGGGAGCGACCCTTGCCTAAGGGGTCGCTCCCCAAGACTACATTTTATAAAATGGGCTCCCTAAAATGGCCCCCATGGGAGTGACCCTTGCCCAAAGGGCCACTTCCCAGCGCATTGGCCCAATTTAAAAAAAAAAAAAAATTCTGCCCCCCCAGGGAGGCAGACAAAGCAATTTATATTGCCCCCAAGACTAAATTGTAAAATATGGGCTCCCTAAAATGGCCCCCATGGGAGTGACCCTTGCCCAGGGGGCCGCTCCCCAGCACATTGGCACAATTTCAAAAAAAAAAAAAAATTATGCCCCCCAGGGGGGCAGACAAAGCGATCTACATTGTCTCCAAAAGGGGAGTGACCCTTGCCTAAGGGGTCGCTCCCCAAGTCTAAATATTTTTATCTGGCCTCTCTAAAATGGCCCCCATAGGAGTGGCCCTTGCCCAAGGGGCCACTCCCCAGAACAATGGCCGAATGTGCGCCGATTTTTGTAAAAATTAGATAATATTCTGACCCCTCCCGGGTGGCAGACAACGCAAATTAAAATGCCCCACAATGGGGAGCGACCCTTCTCCAAGGGGCCACTCCCCGAACAAACAAACATTGCCAAAAGTAAAAAATATAAAATCCCTGCCGTCTAGTGGGCATTCTTGCTGTACGATCGCACAATCGTGCAGCAGGAATGCTCAAAAGAGGCATCGAGGGAAAGGAAAACCCTTTCCTTTCCCCCCGGTGTCTCTTTCGGTGTAATCACCCCTCCCCAGCTCCAAAACTCACCTTTTTCTCCGAACGCGTAGGAAGCAAATGGCTTCCTGCGAGTCGGAAAACAAAAAGGGAATCCTGCAATGATGTGGAAGGGGGCGGGGGGAGGCAGGGGAAGGTCTTCCCCGTAAAAATCTTTAGGATCGTGCACCCAAGGGGAAGCACCAGCGCTTCCCCCGTGGGGGTGTCTCATGACGAGCTGAGCTCGTCATGAGCACAGCCCGACTGTATGCCATGACGAGCTCAGCTCGTCATGAGCATACAAGGGGTAAACAATATAGTGCTACATTCGCTTTTTGTTTGTTAATATATAGTTTTTATGATTTTGTCATGTATCATTGTAGTCTGTTTGCAAGGTGGTATATACCAAGATACCAAAGTATACCAGTTTGCATACTCAAGTTTACTCAAAACAGATGCGAGTTACTGCATGAGTAAATCAGAGACAGAATTTGTTCGTGCTGATTATAAAATGCTATACAATTATGCATTATCAGTTAATTTTGTATCCCACAAAGGGAGAAAGCTTCTTGAGGTATACCTAGGGGAATGGAATTTTTAATTAATGTACATGCATTTTTTTGTTTCTGAAATGCACACAGATTAGACGTTTTGGAAGCATGCCAACAGATTATTAAGGGGTGGAGAATAGGTGATGGTGTTTACATGCCCTTAGCGGCGCCTAGAAACAGATCTTAACCGCAATCATCAATCGATGTATTGGGAGAGAGTTAACAACCGTTTATAAGGAGGTGTGAGTGAAGTGTGCTTAAAGTATAATAGGCCTTACTTGACTCTGTAACCTTTCAGTGAACTCAGATAACTGATTGAGGGGAAAGACAGTGTAGTGCTGAGGTAATAAATTATGTTTTACCGAAACAAAGTTGCACATGCCTGCTTAAAGTTGAAGCTCATAATTTACTTTATTTATTCAAGTGTTCGGTCTTTCGAAAAACCATTACACCAAGCAACATGTTTTACAGCGCAGAGACATCCTAATAAAAAAACATTAATACAATTTTAAAACAATCCTTGTTCTACATTCGATGGACCTTAAGTAAAATTTCTGTTAAAATCGAACAAAAATATCATAAGAAAAACTGTGTATGACAGCTCGTTTCCTTTACAAGTTTTTGTAGTTTTCCATTAATTCTAAGAATCTGTTTGGAATTCCAGAGGATTTCAATCTATTTCCTTTAAATACAGATTTACAACTTTTTACCCCCCTGCAGACTAGGGGATTGAGGTCCCACCTAGCTAGGTGATAACTCTTCTCAGCTTGTTCGAATGTTCATGTTGTTAGATTTTTATTTTAATAGCAACTTCCTTTCTTTTAATAACTTTGGGCATGCGCAGAAAATATGTTGGAGTGATTTATATTGATAGTCACACAGTCTGCAGTTCTCAGTTGTGCTTTTGATCTTTCCATGAAGTGATGAGATCGTTTGTTTCCCACATGCCAAAATGTAATCTCGTAAATTGATGTTTTAAAGCTGATCAGAAATAAACTCATAAATATTCCTGAGGCTTCCTAGTACCATATGAGCTGATCACTGTTCAAGCGTGATGTCTTTGTAGTAAAATGTTCTGGTCTGTTGAATGTGACACAAGCTTTATTGTTGAGTCGATTAATTTGTTAAAGACCTTTTTTCCCAATGCTAGAGTTCCAAATGTCTTGAGCACACATGTCATCTATCACCTGGTTTAGATAGCAACCCCGGGATCCTTGAATTTTATTTGCTTTTTGCCTCTCTATTTCTTTCCAGCACAGATTGTTAATGGAACCAGTTTTAGATGCACGCAACCTCCCACATAATTTAATGAATTCACCTTTACTCCTGAATATTTGGTTGGACAAACCAAACTCAAGTCAGACTTGGGCCGATGATGCACTTTGCTGAGTGTGGAAAACGTTTTTGTAAACTTTTGTTTGTATCTTGTTGAAAGCTGGGATTTCTCGACTCCTCATTATTTCTGTTCCATAGGTCACTGTTGGCATTAGCTGTGCGAGCATAATGGATGGCAGGTTACCGTGGGACGGACAGCTTCATTTCTTTTTGAATAGTTTGAAGCCATATATAAGATTTTGGGCTTTGGCCCATTTTGCGGTGAGCTGTGACTTGTAACTCAGTTTTTGTTCAACCTTGAATCTGCGATATTTATATGAAGCAACTGCCTCTACTTTTTTCCATTCAGGTGCCATGTGTATTTCTTGTATTTGGCATCCACTAGTCGTACTACCCTTGTCTTTGATCAATTTAATTCTAGCCCTTGCACTTCCATGTACTTGGCTAATGCGCTCATTCCATGTTGCAAACCGATCGGAGTTTGGCTTAATAGCACAATATCGCCAGCATACTGGAGGCACCCAATTTCCTCATTGGCTAACAATGGAGGATGGCTGTTAGCTTCCCAGAGAGCATCTTCGAGGTCAGATAAATACAAGTCAAATGTGGGTGACATTTGACATGCAGTTGTAGTAACTGTTTCCCTTTGCTGGATAACAGCTGTTGCCCCTTTGTTGGCTATCCCTGATGATGATTTATTTAATAAAAATAAAAACTCTCAAGTGACTCTAGTGAGAAAGTGGGTTGCTGGTTGACTGGGGTGTGTTCCCTGGTTAAGCAACAGCCAGAATTCCTTGCAGGGTGAACTACAAAAAGTCACTAAATTATCCTTTGCTTAACCCTGGGTATCTTGACACAAAAAGAAGTCAGGCTTAATTTACAGGCAACTTGTAAAGTATTTATGCAGCACACAAACCGTAATAAAGTGAAAAGGCATCACAAATAAATCCCCAAACAATTTAGAAAAATACTGATTAAATTATTTGACAGCAACATGACAAAAATCCAATCAGTAGAACTGGAGTTATAAGTTTTTAAAGTTCAAGGTTCAAAATAGGGTATAAAAGATCCAAGTGGCAACCACGGACATTTAGTCGCGCTGACCAGGTCAAAGTAGAAAATTAAGGCCGACCTTAAAGCGCTGTTCAGATACAAGAAGTGGATTAGGCACAGTCAGAGCTTACGTTCGGGCTTAGAAAAATATCTGAACAAAAATGTTTCAGAAGGTAAAGTTAAGCGGGGGAAGGCTGCAGGAGATGCTGGAGGAGGGAGTGTTGTCATCGGATGGCCTTGGATCAAATCCCGGTGAAGATTTCTACGTTCAGACTTAGTCGCCTTAATGGAAAGTCGAAAAACTACAGCGGAACGGGGCAGCTGTAGCTGAAGACAGTTTTACAAGGTCGGACACTCCTTCGGCGAAGGACCGCTGAAACAGATTGGCTGCTGTGGAGAAGAACTTAGTGAGAGAAGCTGCAAAGTCAATCCGATTGCCGATGCACCTCAGCCGGATAGGCAAGCAGGTTGGTCCTGGTGTCCTCCTGGTCCTCATTTTTGTAAAATTACAATCTGAAAACCTTTAGCACCACAACAAAGGGTCCAGAACTGATGGGACACCTCTTGGGGGTTCAGGAATTACTCCGGCTGGGTCCAGGTACAGGTTTAACATGGTGGGAGCCTGTTATGTTACTGTGGCTCTTAACAGGAGACCAGAAAACTAGCCCCTGGAGTAACTTCTGGTAGTCTTGGGTGCAGGTGTAGATGCAGGGCTGAAAAGCAGGCCTGAGCACTGAGGGTACAAGGCTAACTCCATGCAGCAAAGCAGTCTTTCCAGGTACAGCAGCAGTCTGGTAGAGTGCACAGCAGATCAGGGCAGCAGGCAGTCCTCTGAGAGTCTTTCCGCAGGTCCAGTAGTGAACTTAAGAACAGGTCTGAAGGTCTAATTTTTATACTTTGGTGCCCTTTTTTCTGGAAGGTGAGAGAAGCTTCTGGAAAGGATCTTTGAAGTGCATGGAAATTATTGATGCCCCTGCTCTGGCGCCAAGCTGGCTGCAGTGACAATACAGGGTTGTTTGTCCCTTTGTGTGGAGGCAGAGCACAAGCTACTCAGTTATAAGTGGGGCTGTGCTCAGCTCTGCCCCATCCTGCTAGCATATGGCTCATACAGACACACAGATTCCCTCTTTTGTTTGACTGTCTGGGAGGAATTCATAAAGTCAAACTGTCAGTAACACCAAGTCATGTGACCCAACATACGCTGCAGGCACAAAAGGGCTCAGGGCAGAAAAATGCCAATGTTTTCAACAAGGGATTCGGTCCTAGGCAGCTGGACAGGGCCGTAGTAAACTAAGAGAAAGGGGGCAGTTTGTCCTAGCAGTCATATTCAAATGCTGCTAAATCATTTTAACAGACTCTTGAAGAGAGAAACTGGGAATGAGACACCATTAGATTACCTTCACATCCCAATGCACAGAGACTCGATAAAGTTTGTTTCTGTATAAACTTTAAAAGAAGCAACTCTTTTTACCAATTTGTGAAATTGGCAGCGGTGTGGCGCTGTTCAAGCTATATGTTGAGCTGACTGAGAGCTGAAAGGAATCATTTTTTTATTTAGAGAGTTTTATATAGCGCGAATGTGACCCTTGGGTATCAGAGCGCTTCACATTTTTCATGAGGTAGGTTCGATATACAACTTATATGGCATGACATTTCAATGTTATGAGGTAGGTTAGGTACAAAGCTATGTAGTAAACGTTTCACAAAGGTATGAGGTAGGTTCGGTGTACATCAATAACGTATTCGCATAAATAAATACAATCACGTGGTATAATTAGGCTCCAACTTGATATCGGAAATGACATATATCTGTACAATTCCTGTAAATGTCTATCTTAAAGGTTTCAATGAAAGTTGTTGGACTTGTCTAATGTATTGTACCAGGTATATTGAGACTTCAGTACCAATAGTTCCGAATTGTCTTTTTCCGTGCCTTATAGATCCGTAAATCTGGATTAGTATAGTATCAATACAGGTTATCCTCAGTATAGCAAGTGACTTTCTCTTTACTTTGATTTGTTGTTGTGTTTTGGAAACATCTATGTCCAGGTGGTGGAGATGACCTATCTTGCCTATTTGTGGAGCTTACTCATTAGGAAGTACTTAGCTTCCCTCTTGAATGTTGCCGTGTTTGGAATTTTCTTAATATTTGAAGGGAGGGAGTTCCAAATTCTGGGGGCGGCTCTGGAGAAAGCTCTGTTATAAGTTTTCTTTTTTCAGAAGATGGGTGGTCTCGGCAGCAGCTCCTTGGCATTCCTGGCTGGTCTGCATCCTCCAGATAGCTCAATCTTCTGGGCCAGGTATCTTGGTGTTTTGTAGTGGAGCGCTTTGCGGGTGATACATGCCATCTTAAGTTGGATTCTGGCTTCGTACGGTAGCCAGTTTAACGATTTCAGGTGTGAAAAGATATGATCGAATTTCCTCGCTCCAGTGATGAGTCTTGCAACTGCATTGAGGCATGCTTTTAGTGGTACTGTAGACATTTTCAGTAGACCTGCTAAGGTTGTGCATTAGTATTCAAGCCTTGCGATATCTAAGGATTGTACTGCCAATTTGAGATTCGCCTTAGAAATGAATGGTTTCACTCTCCTAATGTAGTTCAGGTGAAAACGGGCACTTTTTTGCCATTGATTTGATGTGGGCTACCATGTCTAGGTTCTTATCTAGTGTGATTTCGCTGAATCCACTAGAGTAGGGGTGCAGTTTAGTGCTGTGATCATTTTGGTCCATTCCTTTACTTCTGTGTGGTTCTTTGGTGGTGAAATTAATAGGAATTCAGTTTTTTGTGCAGAGGATTGGTAGTTAACCAGCATAGTGACACTTTTAGGGCCTCATTCATTACCTTGATGTCTTCCAGGGATGCGATCTTGATGTAAATCTGTGTGTCGTCTGCGTACATGTGATAGGATATGTTTGCTTCTCGGAGAATTTCTGTAAGGGGTTTGACATACAGGTTGAAAAGAGATGGATATAGTGTAGATCCTTGAGGCACTCCAATTGAATTAGGACATGATGGGGATAGCGTCTGGTTGACCAGAAATCTTTGCTTTCTATTCTGAAGGAAGGATTCAAACCATTTCAGCACATTTCCTGACAATCCCATCCTGTTATGAAGCCTGGCTAGTAATTTTCCATGATTTACCATATTGAATGCAGACGACAGGTCGAGAAGGACTAGTAGACATGTTCAATTGCGATCTAGGGCCTGTTATGCATCATCGACAATATGTAGGATCGCTGTTCCCGTGCTGTGGCCTGTTCTGAATCCCGACAGGTAGTCGTCCAGTAGCATGAAATTAGCAATGTGTTGGCTCAGTTGATTTTGCACACATTTCTCAATTAAGTTGGCAAGTAATGGAATATTGGTAACTGGGCAAAAGTTATTAGGATCCGCTGCTGTAGGTTTTTTGATGATGGGGACGACTTGACCTTTTTTTAGACATTCTGAAAGGATCCCTTGAGATAGTGAGGCATTTATTATTTTTGTCCTTATTGGGATGACAATATGGCTGATTGTTTGTAGACATTTAGAGGGGAGTGGGTCATTATAGTGGTTATTAGGTTTGATATCCGAGAGCATTTTGGAGATGGTAATCTGGTCGTATAGCTTGAAGGCATCCCACTGTGCTTTGTTCTTTGGCCTATCATGGTCGATTGTCGAGTTGGTATTGTTCAGTGTTTGTGGTTGGTTGGGCATGTTGTCAGCTGCCATCCTGAACTCTCTTTCGAACGTGTTGGCCTTGTCGGTGAAGAAAGTTGAGAATTCTTAACAACTCAGACGAGTTTTTGTAGTTTCTTGGGCAGATTTGGCCAACTTGTTGGATTGCTGCTTTAATTTTCTCGAATAGTTTCCGTGGTCTGTTTTTTGCGTTATCCAGTTCTGATCTAATAAATTCTTTTTTGGAATTGAGGATCTTTTTGTTGTATTGGTTTCTGATTTTTCGGAGCGGTTTCAACTCGGGGGATGATGGGTGCTGTCTCAATTTTCTTTCAGCTTGTCTTAGTTTCCGCCTATATTCGTTCAGTGTCCCATTAAACCATGGATTTTTATCCTTTTCCGTGACCCTTTTTAGTTTTAGTGGCATGGTAGAGTTGACTATATTTGTTACTGAGCAGTGTAGTGATCCGTTAGATCATTCACATTCTGCAAATTGTTAGGCGGATTCAGTTCCATCTCACAAATTTCAACTAGTAGTTCAATATTTGAGTCTTTAGTGTCCCGGGTCCACTTTTTGAGTTTGATAGGCTGCGTGGTCTTGTTCTTTTTCAAGGTGGGTATAAGGAAGGTTATGGCATGGTGATCCGACCAGTCGCACGGAACAACCGAGTGGATTGAGGCATTCTTGTTTCTCGATATTATCCAGTCTAGTGTTGCTCCTTTCGAGTGTGTTGGCTGTGTGCAGGCTTGGGTAAGGTTTAGCTCAGTTAAAAAGTATTTAAGAGCGTTGACCTGTTTGTCATTATTGTCTTCCCAGTGTAAGTTAAATTCGTCCTAGGAATATGTTGTTAGAGTGATTGTTAGAGTTAGCCGTGATGATCTCCATTAACTGTTCTATGAACGTCGCATTATTACCTGAATGGTGGTACAGCGCATGCAGATTGCACCTTTGATTGTCGATCGTATATTGAGACCTAGATATTCACAGGATTCGAGTGGGTCGGATTGTATTATGTTGATCTCTATATCCGATCGGTGGATGCCGGCTATACCGCCTCCTGTCTTTTTTAGTCTATCTAATCTCACAATGTTGTATTGAGGGGGCACTAGAAGATCCATGAATGGAGATGAGGATTCTGAAAGCCAAGTTTCTCTCAGGATTGCTAGGTCAATTTCCTGGCTAATGATAAGGGCAGCGATGTCTGATGCAGGTTTTGCTGCGGACCGACAGTTGAGCAGTAGGAAAATCATCGGTTTCCCTGAGCTACTAGCTACTAGGCATGGCGAAAATCGTCAAACCAAAGTAGAACTAGGTTTCCATTTAACCGACAGCAAGCATTCTTATACCCTTTGTAAAAGCACCGCCCATCTGGTGCAAATCGTGCCATCCACATTTTAACCTGCCTCTTCTTGCCTGCAATGTGCAAATTTATTTCTCTTTTAAATCAGATAAACCAGTCCATGCCCAGAAGAGAATCCCACAAACCACCTTGGGAATTGAAATACGTCGGCATTACACAATGCGGAGACTTTTGCTTTTAATTAAGTTTTCCCCAGTAGAAATGTTATTTGAATTGTCTCACTACTGGGCCTAATATTTCTCTTTTCCCGGTGGGTAGCAGCTCCTTGAATTTGTTACACAATGTGGATGCTAAAGGTTGTCCTAGTAGCTGCTCCATTTTTGAACTAAGACTGGTGTTATAATGTTTAGGTAAATGTATCACGCTTCATGTATTATTTGTTACATCATATTGTTTCATCACAAAGTTTGTTTTATTTGTTGCCTTAATATGTATAATTTGTTCTTGATTGAAACGTATCCGCACTTACCTGACCCATGATTAAATGTGGAGTAAAGTGCACAGAACGAAGTAGCAAATACATGCTTATAGTCCATATCAATTGAATTGATTTCCTTTAGTCTGTTAAATTGTTATAGCAGCATATGAATGTGACAGCTAGGACAACCCCCCCTCTTTTCTCTTAGCAATGTTTTCAAAGTGGCATTTTCAAAGTTGTGTTGAAAAATCAGACTTTACCGTTAAAGAGGGATTTTCATTACAATTTCATCGGTACTAAACATGACAAATCTACAGTCTCTCATTTAGGAATTACAGCTTATTAAATGTAATATGGGCGGGGTAGGCCTCACAGTATTGAAAAACTAATTTGGGAGTTTTTTCAATACCAGGACATGAAAAACTTCAAAGTACATGCCCAACATTTTGATTACACTGCACTCTGCGCTAGGGGCTACCTGTGGCATACCGTAGGGGTACTTATATGTAATAAAAGGAGAGTTTAAGGCTTGGCAAAGGGGGTTTAAATACCAAGTCAACATATCAGTGTGACACTGCATTCAGGCTGAAATGGCAGGCCTGGAACAGGTTTTAGATTGCTAGTTAGGTGGGTAGCACATTCGGTGCCGCATGCCCACTGTAACATTTAAGTTACAGGCCCTGGGTTCATGGAATACCACTATACAAGGGACTTATAAGTAAATTGAATATGCCAATTAGTGTATGCCAAACAGACCATGTTTAGAGGGGTGAGCACAAGCACTTAAGCACTTATTTGTAGGGGTAAAGTGCACAGATTTCGAAGGGCAGCAAAAACAAAAATCCAGCAAAAATTAGAGGTAATTAGGCAAACTGTTCGGGGGAAGACCCCAAGACTGTAACTCCAACATCTTAGATACTTCCTCCTTGATACTGGCCCTCACCTTATCAGATAGGCTATATATTTTGTTTTTGTCAGGGGTCTATCTCCTGTATCACTGTCATGGGTACACAAATGTGTAAGAACATGAGTAAGGGAAAACAAAGAGGCAAACTGTCCCAACAGCTGGTGACAGTCTCTCTGCTGTACTGATGTCAGGGTAGAGGAGAGAGTGATACTTTCCACTGACCCATCTTTCTCTTTTGAATGTAGGAGGCCAGGGAACGGTTCCCTCTCCTCTTCTTCCCCACCATCTGTCACCCATAGCATGGTGACCTCAGACCCTATCAAAGTGTGGCTTGAGATGATTTAATATGAAAGACTCTTTAGGGATGTCTGGTTATCTTGATGTCCACCAGGTAGGTGACCTCCCCTTCCTCTCAACTATCTCATAAGGCCTAGTCCAACAGTCTTGGAGGGCCTGGGGTCCACTAGCTCTACCACCCACACTTTCTGCCTAGGTGGAATTCCATATGGGTAGCTGTCTGGTCATACCATTGCATCATCACCTCTGGGCTAACCTTCAAGTTCTCATAAGCCTTCTTCCAGAACCAGGCCATAGGGTTCTGATAGGCTAGCATGTAGCTAACCACATCCTGTTGGGGCTTCTTAGGAGTTTGCTCCCACACCTCCTCAACCAGACTCAGAGGTCCCCTAACGGGATAACCATACAGAAGTTCAAATCGACTAAAAAAAACAACAACATTGGTACTGACTATAAACAAAGAGCGGGTAAGGCAAGAGAGTATCCTACTTCTACTACATAGGCCGGTAGACCCAAAATCATGCCCTCAGGGTCTTGTTGAATCTCTCAACAATCCCATTTGTTTGAGGATGGTAGGAGGTGGAAAAGATGTAAGTAACTCCACACTTCTTCCACATTGACTGTATATATGCAAACATAAAGTTGGTGCCCCTGTCCGACACCACTTTCTTGGGGAAACCCACTCTGGTGAAAATCCCCATCAAGGCCCTAGCAATGCAGGTGCAGTTCTCAGAGGTACCTAGTTGCATGGTCCACCAAGACCAGAATAAACCTGTTGCCAGAGGCTGTCATGGGGTCCAGGGGCCCTACAATGTCAATGTCCACCCTTTCAAAGCGGGTACCAACTACAGGCAAGGGATTCAGGGGAGCTTCCAGCTTTTTCCTGTGTTCCCACTGGCCTCACAGGTCAAGCAAGTCCTACAGAATGTATCTGAGGAAATCTTAATCCGGGACCAGTAAAAGTGGGGGGCACACCTGGGAAAGGTCTTATCCAGCTCCAGATGTCCTGACTGGGGTGTCTCAGGTGCCAGCCCAAGTAGGAAGGCCCTGTAGCAATGGGGAACTACCAGTGCAATTGTTGACCATGCACAGGTGCCTTATGCTCTCTATATTGGAGGTCATTCTCCCAATAGATGCAATGATCTCCAGAGGTATCATCAGCCACTGGTGCTTCAGCATCCTGCCTCATGCCCTCCAGGGTTAAGCCCTTTTACTATGTGCTTTCCAGAACTCCTCGCTGGTGATTCCCCCTTCTGCTTGCCATCCAGCAAGCTTAGGCAGGTCAATAGGGTGGTATTGTCCTCCCCAAAAGACTCCGGGGCAGCCTCCTCTGGCAACCCATCCACTTCCTCTGTGGGACTTTCAGGGACTGGCTTCCCCTTCCCCTTCCCTCTCTTGGCAGCTATCTGGTCCATTCTTCCAGGCTTCAGAACTTCTTGACTCCGTTTCTAGGCAGCCATGGACCTGGTGGTCACACAAACCAAGTCGGGCAACCCCAACATTTCCAGGTGTGACCTGAATTCCACTTCCTTCCGGGTATTATGCTCAAAAGCATTGCCTAGCAGACAGTCCACAGGCATGGCAGGGCTTACAGCAACCTTCAGAAGACGTGAGACCTTCCCCAAATGAAAGGTAACTAGAACTCAGGGTAGTGGCTCTCCTGGCTGTCTGCTTCTACAACCTGGTGCAATGTATTTTATTTATATATTTATTAATTTCTAAAGCGCCTGGTTACGCCGACCGGCGTGTCCCCGCGCTAATTGGACTAGTTACTAGATCACTTGCTCAGAGGACACCAGATGATACCCTCCTGTAGTGATACTATCTTCTGTGTCCCTCGGAGCCTCCATCCTCTGCCCATTGATGGTGACCCACTGCCTATCCTTTGCAGTATTGGAAGGCATGCTGGCTTTGATCACCATCTCTTCGTCACCCAGGGGCACTAGGGTTACCTCACTAACTCCCCCCCCACTAACTGGGGCCAACTCCTCTCCAAGCACTTGTGATCACTCTTGTAATACACTCATAACATTCTTAGCTCCTGGGAGTAGACTGGTTATGATTCTTGTCAGAGAAGCCTTTCTTCTGGTGGCCAGATTGGGGCCATTTCTCTTGAGAACTATTTTGGGGGACTTGCGATAACTCCTTTTTATCTCCTCCCTCCCTCTTCTGGTGGGAACTATGACCGCTCTTTTGGGAACCTCACACTATACCTTCTTGGACACTCTATGCTGGCCCAAAGGTCCGCCTTCTCAGCAAGCTACCTGAGGTCAGTCAGCTTGCTATCTACTAGGTGTTGGTGCAGCTCTGGGAAACAGGTAATGACTATGTGCTCCCTCAAAATCAGGTTGTACAGCCCGCTGAAGTCATCTACCTTGCTGCTTCTCTCCCATCCCTTAAGTGCCTTGCTGGAGCAGTCTAAGAAGTCCACCCAGGACTGAATTGGGAAGTTATGGCTGCCCCTGAATCCCTGCCTGTACTTCTCAGGGGTCAGCCCAAATTTAGGGGGTCATTAGGATGGCAGAAGGACCTGCGTCCGTCCGCCACCCCGAGGTAGACGGACCGTCCGCATGGGCAGCGGCGGTCCCGCCATGCAAATTAGGATGTGACCACCACCCTGGCGGTCACATCCCGTATCTTTAACCTTGCGGCGGGTGCTGTTTGAAGCAGCACCCGCCGCAAGGTTAAAAATGCATGTATTGCACATTTACATGCACAAAGCGGCATGCACCGCACAGTGCATGCTGCTTTGTGCATGTAAATGCTGGAGGGTACCATAGGTACCCCCCATGTGCACCCGCCACCCCCTGACACTCTGGGAGCCCACAACGGGCCCCCAAACTGAAAAGACCACATGCTTTTCCACGCCGGAAAAGCCGCCGTGGAAAGCATGTTTCTTGCCCCATCCTAATATGGCTGGTGGTGTCTGATAGACACCGCCACCATATTAGAGCTTTTCCGCTACGGTCGGAAGGCGACCGCAGCGGAAAAGCGGCGGACGGTTTTCCCGTCCGCCGATGACCCCCCAGCCATCCTAATCTGGCGGGGGTCTTTGGAGGCACTGCTACGGTGATTCCGCATCCTCTGGGCCTGCGGTGGCTTCCGCCGGCCCAAAGGATGTGGAATCACTGTAATCCTATTTAGCCCCTTAGTACGGAGAATGGCCTTCATAGGGACATACTTGGTTTGGTCTTTTGCCTCAAGTGTCAGGCGTGGGCATGTACCACTTCATATGCTGAGAACCATGTGTCTATATCATCTCCTACCACAACACAAGGGGACACAAGGTCCTTGGGTATGCAGACCCTCAGCTCTCCATTGGACACTGCTGTTATGCTGCCACCATTACTGCTGGACTCTTTCTGATTGGCTCTCAAGTCAAGCTGTCTGAGACTGAGCTCATGGGTAATCCTTCTCTCCTCCACTGCCAGTTTCTTTTCCTCAAAGGCTGTTTCAGCCTCAGCCTTATCCTTTTCTAGCCAAAACTTGGTTGGCTCCAGTTTGAGCTTCCTCTCCCCTCTCTTGTCCATCAGCTCCTGTGAGACCAGACCCTTGGCAGACACACTGTTCCCTGTTCCATCCTGGGCATCCAGGGTATCCAGGTCATCTGTTGGGGTTGAGTTGGGCTCTCTTGACAACTCAGGAACCTTGGCTGGGTCTTCCCTCTTCTCCTCTCTGTCTATGCTCCCTCCTCCTTATTGCCATCCACCTCATCCTCCTTTGAGGTGGCCTGCCATCTCTGCACCACATCAAATGCCCTGGGGTTACATGTAGATCCAGCTTGGTAGCCCTCTTGTCTGCTTTTAGTCCCTTCTGTAGGTACAGAGACGCCTAGCCTGACACTTGCCTGTGGATTCCAGTTCCTGCTTGTTCCAGCCGGATTCAGTGACACTGCTGCTGTGTGGGTTTTCACGGTCACCCCTCTTTCCAGCAATAGAAGTCCTACCTACCCTAGGATCTTATTAATGCAGGCTGCACCACAGCTGCACTAGTAGGCACCTGGACACCTCACCTGCCACTTGTCTGTGGCCTCAAGTTCAGGCTTGTTCAAGCCTAATCATGACACGATCACCAACATCTACAGAAACTGCAAACCCCAGCCCAAGCCACTGATTTGTTCAAGCAACAAAACGACACTGCTCCCACCACAAACATCTGACTAACTGAATGGAGCCAGTTCGCCCCACAGGACACTGCCTCCATCAAGAACTCTGTCCACTGAGGGGCCCAAACCGACGCATGATCTCACCACATCTTCAACCTAGGCAAAGCCAGAATCAGTCAAGTACCCACCACCTTGTTCCATACCTCAATTGCCACGGTCACCTTCCCTGAGGACTGGAAACACGCAGAAGTCAAAGCCCTACTAAAGAAATCACCAGCAGACCCCAGCGACCTCAACAGCTCCCTGCTCCTGTATCCAGCCAAAGTATTTTGAAAAATCTACCAACCAACAACTCAACCTCACATCTGGAACAGAACCTCCTACTCGACTCCCCCCAATCCGGTTTCCGTAGCAACCACAGCACCAAAATAGCCCTCATTGTGGGTACTGATGACATCTGAGCTATACTCGACCGAGGAGAGACTGCAGCTCTGATCCTCCTAGAATTGTCAGCAGTCTTCGATACAGCCTCCCACCACACATTCATCACAAAGCTGCAAAACATAGGCATTCACGGTGCCGCTATCAGATGGATTGCCTCTTTCACCTCAAGGATGCTTACTCAGCCCCACCCTCTTCAGCACTTATATGCCACCCCTAGCCAGCATCACCAAAACCCACGGACTCAACATTATATCCAATACCCATGACACACAGCTTATCCTCTCCCTCTATGAGTACACCACCAACACCAGCACCAAATTCTAAAACTGCATAAGATACATCGCCAATTGGATGAAAGAAATCTGCCTGAAGCTCAACACGGACAAGGCAGAGATACTGATTTTTGGAAACAAATGCTCCTTATGGGATGCATCCTGGTGGCCCTCAGAACTCTGACCTACTCCTAACCCCACTGACCACTCTTGAACCTAGGCATCATTTTGGACAATAAGCTAACCATGTCAAGTCAGGTCAACTTCCTCCTCTCCTCCTGCTTCTTCATCCTCTGCATTCTTCGTAAGATGTTCAAGATGCACCATCACCCAGGACCTCATCTCCTGCTAACTGGACTACAGCAACGATCTCTACGCAGACATCACCGTTCACCTTCTCTGACTATTACGAACCATGCAGAACGCCGCAGCCAGACTCGTCCTGGATCTCCTTAGACAAACCACATCACCCCATACCTCAGGGAACTCCACTGGCTCCCTGTACAGAAAAGGTGTCAGTTCAACCTTCTGACCCATGCATACAAGTCCCCTACACAACTGTGGACCCACCTACTTGAACCACCGCCTGAACTTCCATCAGCCCATCAGACACACGCGCCCCACTCTACATCCTTTTTGCAAAACCTAAACCCCCACACCTGACATAGCAGATGCCGACGTTGCTCCTTCTTCCTAGGAGCAAAGACATGGAATGAGCTATCGTATTATCTATGGACCTCACCATCTCTTCCAAAGTGCCAAAAGTCCCTGAAATCTTGGCTAATCAATTGGATCCTGCCATCTCCTGGATACCCTCACAAGTGACCGATAGCGCTCTTCAAATCTACTTATTGAAGGATTGATTGATTCTTTTTGCATAGTTTCAGTAGCTCAGTCCTGCTAGGGTTGTCAGAGCTGCAGGTATCAATCTCTATGGTGCAAAAAGGAAGGTAGGGCACTTAAATTTAGAAAAGGGGAAAACATAGCCTATTGAAAAACTAAGGAAGAATTTTAAAAGGAGTCACTCTGATGTCAAATTATTTATCTGGGATTTTTGTGTAACACAAATCACTGTATGGTACTGCACAAACACAAGTCTTTATCCACACCAATGTGAGAAATTGGGATGTTGGGAGACTGGGAGACTGGGATGTGAGCCCTGGTCAAGCAACAGCCATAACATGTGTGGTTGTGTGTGTGGTTGTGGGTGTGTGTGTGGTTGTGTGTATGGGTGTGGTTGTGTGTGTGGGTGTGGTTGTGTGTGTGTGTGGCTGTGTGTGTGTGGTTGTGTGTGTGTGGTTGTTTGTTTGTGGTTGTGTGTGTGTGTGGTTGTGCGTGTGGTTAGGTGTGTGTGGTTGTGTGTGTGTGGTTGTGTGTGTGTGTGGTTGTGTGTAAGTGTGGTTGTGTGTGTGTGGTTGTTTGTGTGTGTGGTTATGTCTGTGGTTGTGTGGTTGTGTGTGTGTGGTTGTGTGTGTGTGGTGGTGTGTGTTTATGGTTGTGTGTGTGTGTGTGTGTGGTTGTGGGTGGGTGTGGTTGTGGGGGTGTGTGGTTGTGGGGGGGTGGTTGTGTGTGTGGTTGTATGTGTGTGTGATTGTGTGTGTGTGTGTTGTTGTGTGTGTGGTTGTGTGTGTGTGGTTGTGTGTGTGTGTGTGGTTGTTTGTGTGTGGTTGTGTGTGTGTGGTTGTGCGTGTGGTTATGTGTGTGTGTGGTTGTGTGTGTGGTTGTGTGTGTTGTTGTGTGTGGTTGTGTGTGTGTGTCTGTGTGGGTGTGTGTGTGTGGCTGTGTGTGTGTGTGGTTGTGTGTGTGTGTGTGTGTGTGGTTGGGTGTGTGGTTGTGTCTGTGGTTGGGAGGTTGTGTGTGTGGTTGTGTGTGTTTATGGTTGTGTGTGTGTGGTTGTGGGTGTGTGTGATGGGGGTGTGTGTGGTTGTGGGGGGTGTGGTTGTGGGGGGGGTGGTTGTGGGGGTGGGTGTGTGGTTGGGTATGTGGTTGGGTGTGGGGTTGGGTATGGGATTGGGTGTGTGTGGTTGTGTGTGTGCATAGCCAATAGGTCTCGCTTTCGGAACCTTATAAGTATTTAGTTATGCAGCTCAATATCCTTGGTGCAACAACATTTACTGTTGCATGGTTAAACACTTAAAAGGTCCAGAAGGCTAGACCTATTGGCTATGCCAATGCTTGTTAACTAACTTTTAAATACTTAACTGTCCAAGAATAAAGGCACTACGTCCTCGTCCATACCACAAAAGCTTTCAGAATTAGTGGCGCGCTGCTGTTGGCACAAAGCAATGTATAGTGGGGTACGCTAGTAAAGTATGTTTTTTTGTGTGCTGGTTCGTAGCATTAAGGGAAATGCAGGCTTTCAGTTTATTATGCGAGCTCACTCGCCACGGGGTGAACTGATTGCGTTTGGCACATACATTATGGGGTTTGTTATGGAGTAAATGAGGAAATACACAAGCATTTGGCGCCAGCAGGAGCTATTGAGGCGGTGTGACTTTTGTACCCCTGGGGGTATTTACGAGTTCCAGCACTTCATGGTGGAGTGGGGACTGGGAGACGCCTGGGAGCGGAGGGAGGAGGTCTGGCAGGGCAGCAAATGCTGCGAGGGAGGAGTAAATATTGAAGAGGCATTGCTGCCTTATTAAGGGTGAGGTTGTGTTTGTGCTGAGTGAGGGTGGTGGGGGGGGCTCAATGCGAAGCAGGAAGGGGTGGGTGCAATAAAGAGCTTCAAGGAGCATGCCGCAGCTTGCAAAATGAAATAAAGGCGGCTCTGCTTCATGCTCTGGTGATACTGTCACACATAATGCACACCCAATAGCCATCTCTTTCTCAATGACTTTGTTCCCATATGGGGAAAGGCACTGGAGGAAGGGCAAATTAAGTTGTGCAAACCGCCGGGGAAGGGATGCAGCCCTGCCCCCTCTCTGCCTTTTCAGGTGACCATTTCAAGTGACTCCACTTACTGTGATGAGCGCCTGAAATGGCCGCCACTAGGCAGGTACCTCTGAAGCACATTGCAATGGCTTGTCAAGCACAGCGGAGGAAGAGTTTTGCATGAGGCCACAGATTCATTTTATATCTCGCAATACCTGGCGGCAGCACAGCAAAGAATTTCAAAAACATATTTCTTGTTTGTTTTGTGAGGCCGGGCATAAGGAATGAGAACACAGTCATCATTAAGTGCCAGCGAAAGCCCCAAGTATTTGTAGGTAATGAATGAGAAAATGAAACATATTACAGGGAGCTTCCAGAAATATAAAAAACGCATCCTATTATTTAATGGTAAACAGATCGACCACAAAGAAAATTGATATGTTTTACCTTATGTTGACCTGTCTCCTAAGATTTTATTTTATTTTCTCTTTGGAAAAGGCACTTTATTTCCATTTTTGCTGTCACTATGTAAATTCAATATTTACAAGACCTGTTTGTGTCGCTGACATCACTATAGCAGACTTATATATTTTTGCAGTGTTATTCGCTCACTGCAATAAACAGATTAATACTGCCAGGAGATGGCAGAGGTCTAAAATGGTGCTGTCACCTGCAAAAGCAGGCCCACAAAAAGATCACAACAGTTTAGACACTTAAAGATTTAAAACGAACAAGAAAATGTAAACGGGCACAGTGTGTTAGAAGAGAGGTTGGGACAGTGGAATCTGGCAGTGTAACAGAGCCACAAAAATGTGGGTGTGGGAGGCGAAGGAGAAACAGAAAGTGAATGAGCGTGCCAGAAAGAAAGGAGAGAGTTCGAAGAGGCTGGGGAGAAAGAGATAGAGTGATAGAAAGACAAGCCAGACAGTTTGGAGACATGAATCCAGAGGTGCAAAGAGAAAATAGAGCACATATAGAGGAAAGGGAATTCTTGGGCAAGAGAGATGAGGGAAGAAAGGAGAGATTAAAAGTGGCCAGAGAAGAAAGAGGCCAGAAATACAGAGGTGGATAAAAATGGAGCGAGAGTGACAGAACCACAAAAATGTAGGGCTGGGAGGGGAAGGAGAAACAGAGTGAATGAGCAGAAGAAGCGCAGAATCGCCGAGAAAATAGAAAGAGGCAGAGGACAGACCCAGCTGGACTGGATAAGAAGGGACAGGAAAAAAATCAGCATTAGATGGAGGAAGAAAAGAAGGAAGAGGAAGGAGATGGGAAGAAAGATGAAGACAGGGTGACGGGGGAGAAAGAAGAAAGCAGATTGGCAAAATGGATGGAGAAGGAAGCAAGGAATGAATAAAATGAGGGATGTTAAGGGTGGCTGGTCATCAGAGCGACGGAAGAGCGAGACATTATTAGAAATACACTGACAGGCGAGTACATAAGAACGGTACCAGAATGCACACGAGTGGTGCGCGAGCAAATGGTGATCACTTTCGCGGCTGCTTTGATGTTCTCAGTGGCCGTGCGGCTCACTGAGAACATCAAAGCGGCCGCGAAAGTGATCAGCAGGCGGACAAATGGTTTGGGCGTCCGGCGCACATGCACTGTCCCCGATCCGCCTGCAGCCTTTGGGAGCACTTTTAAAAGCCCCTTACTTAATATCTCGCCAAAGCATCGCTTACGCGATAGCTTAGGCGAGACCTAAAAAGGTGTTCACATTAAAACAATTCCAGGGGGTGGGGCGTCATCTCGCCCCAAACCAATTGCACTGCTGTGTGGCCTTTGCCCTAAATTATACTCCAATTTTCTGCATTTCTAATGTTTCAAATGTGCCCATCCGGACCTCTTTTGGAAACACGACTGGCGCACGATTCACCCCAGGCAGTGTTTATTCAAAAAAATCCAATGCATTTCGGGCATTACAGATGCCCTTCTCAGGGATCACTAGAGATAACAAATAGAATTCTAATCAATTATATATTCATCATAATTTTCACAAGTACATTCATTTATTCTCAATACATATGGTTTACAACCCAGTCATAGACCCCACCATAGAACCATACATCAACTATGCAAGTTGTTTCCTTCCTTTTGTATCGCAAAAACCCAATCTTTTTAAATATAATCCTTTAACTTTACCCCTTCTTTCCTTTCATTTATTTTCGTATGAAACATTGGAAAATGGCACATAATTCCATGTGTGGACCAGCAAGCAAGAGAAACCCTATCATAGAGTAAAAATAAAAGGATTACTAGGATTACATTGTTAAATTGGAGTATAATTTACGGCAAAGACCACACAGCAGTGCAATTGGTTTTGGGGGAGATGACGCCCCACACACTGGAGTTGTTACTAAGTTGGTGCCATTTGGGCTTGGCACCTAACCAATGTGCACGCAATCATAGAATAGTTCGGACAAATTAGACATACTGGAACAATGGAGTGCATCCCACCCCCTCTATTGTTGCACATTTAAACAATCACACACAACCAAGAATGCTCGAGAGTCATGGTGACTACTTTCCATTTTCATTCTGCAGAATATGGCGGCTGTACTGGCGTCCCGGTAACTCTACAGGTGAATGCAGGGGACAGTTTCTCCTGACCTAGGTAGTGGATGGGTCAGAAACATGCATTGAATTTACTAGTGTGGATTGTTGCTGTCGCAATATGTTTTTCAGCTGCTTTGTTATATTTTAAGTTTGGAGGTGTTTACATAATATATTTTATCAGTAGTTTTGTATGGTGTAAAATGATTTGCATAAACTGTAATACATTATGGTATTGAATATACTGTTGTATTAGGTACACATAGGTGTCTTTCTAGATTTGAAAACATAGCTTGCATTACCTACAGCGGGTGATGGTGGCACTGTTATGTTGTAATCACAGGTACTGGGATATGCTTACATTTTGCATTGCTTGACGGTCACTCGTAAAGGGGGTCTTCATGTTTGTATTGAGTCTAGTGTCGCCACCTCTTAAAAGTGAAGTGCCTATTGTTACAAAACACATTCCTTTGCAGCAGAATTGAAAAAGTTGTCTATTTTCATGTTTACATCCAGAGATTGCATGGTCACCTTCTATATTCCCTCAATAAATCCTGCATGAAAAAGTGACATTAAATTACATTCATTTTTCTTTCCCTCATCTATTTTGCATGCACCTCTTCTCCCATATGCATGCCTACTATGTACCTAGGCTACTGTAAATCTCATATCTATCTGTATTAATCTCTTGAAACCATATCCTTGCAACCTAACAATATATATTAATTCCAGCAAACATTTGGTTCACACAAAGTCCCCGCTAAAGGTTAACTCCGTCATTATTGTACCACAAAGAAACTGGAACAGATGCCGGGAATGATTTCCTTTAAAATGCCAGACTAACCCCCAATAACCAATGGCCTGACCATGAATTCTGGGGCTACTGAGTAGCGTGCTGATCGCAATAAAGCACTCCAAAGTCTCATCAGGGGTAGTAAGCGCTGTATAAACGCAATTTCAAATCAACACGCAAAAGATTTTACTAAAATGCTCACTCAAATACCTTCAGACTGTCAAATACTAGTAACATTTGCATGCATAAACAACCCGAGAAAATGTAAATTGCATATGCAGAAATGCAGGAACACGATCTGCCAGCCACCGGAATCGATTGGGAAAAAATTCTGACACACCTGCTTCACATCTCCTACTGCCTTAAACTATTTAGATAATAAGCTTCAACCCAAAGACAGCACAATATATATTCGCTTATCTCCTTTCAACAGCAGTGCTCCTTTACAAGAGCAACCATCAGATGCTGTGAAGGGTCCAAGACAAACTAAAAATAACCCCCCCCCCCCCACATATTTAACAGTCATTGGTGTGCTGCTGCAAAAAAACATACATAAATACAATAATGAGGTGGAGAACCGGGTGCACACTGCAGTTTTGACTCGCACATGGAAGGGGCAGGCCTCAGACAGGCTTAATTTACAACAAGCTGGAAGTGGGATAAGGGAGGGGGTGGCAAATGGTGATTACTTTCACGGCCGCTTTGATGTTCTCAGTGGCCACGCGGCTCACTGAGAACATCAAAGTGGCCGCGAATGTGCTCCCAAAGGCTGCAGGCTGACAAATGGTGCGCGCAACCGGCGCACATGCACTGTAACCCGATCTGCTTGCAGCCTTTGGGAGCACTTTTAAAAGCCCCTTACGTAATATCCTGCCAAAGCATCGCTTATGCGATAGCTTAGGCGAGACCTAAAAAGCAGTCAGGCTTAACTTAGAGTCAATGTAAAAAGTATTTATGAAGAACACAAACACTAATAAAGTGAAAACACAACAGGGTAAAAATCCCAAACCAATTTAGAAAATTAGAGCACATTTTAATAAATTACTAGACACAAAAATCCAATTAGCAGAGCCAGAGTTATGAGTTTTTAAATTTTAAGGTTCAAAATAGCACCTCAAAGATCAAATTCCTAACCGCAGACATCTAGGCGTGCAACACAAGGTCAAAGCTCGAAATTAAGGCAGACCGCGATGGAGAGCGGTTCAGATGCAAGAAGCTGATTGGGCCCAGTCAGCGTTTACCTTTGAACCTATAAACATTTCTGAAGAAAAATATCTGAGAATGTAAAGTTCCATGGGGCAAGGCTGCATGAGGTATCTGAGACGGGAGCGTCGTCGTTGGATGGCCTTGAGTCAAGCCATAGTGAAGATTTCTATGTTTGGATTTAGTCACCGAAATGGAAGTTGAAAAACACCAGTGGGACACCGCAGAAGTATGTAGCCAAAGACTGTCCCACAAGGTTGACTACCCCTTTGGTGAAGTACAGCTGAAATGGATTTACTGCTGTAAAGAAGAACTTTGCAAGAGAAGCTGCAAAGTCAATCCAACTGGTGATGCACCTTGGGCAGCTAGGTGTGCAGGTTAGTTCCAGTCTCCTCCTGGTTCTCAGAGTACTTTTTGCCAAATTTTGTTTAATTCCTAAGGTTTTGTAAAATGGCATCTGGGCACCTTTAGCACCACATCCAAGGATTCTAGGACTGATAGGACAACTGTTGAGGGTTCAGGACTCACTCACGCTTGGGCCCTAGCTGGTGGGAACCTGTTATGTGCCTGGAACTCTGAACAGGAAACCAGCAAACTAGCACTTGAAGTCACTTCTGGTAGTCCTGGATGCAGGTGTAGATGCAGGGCTCACCAACAGGGGCTGGCCTCTGAGGGTTCAAGGCTGGTTCCGGGCAGCAAAGTAGTCCTTCCAGGTACATCTCTACCCAAACAATCAGCAGCCACAGGACTATGGTCCACCTCAACTGCAGGAATGTTTGAATATTTGAAAATATCACTCATTAGTTGCAGCTATAGCCACTAGATGCTTATTAGTGCTGGCCCTCTATGCTAGTAATTCATTCAACATTTCTATCCTATTCTTAGAAAGCAAGAAAGCATGCAAAACAACATCAGATTGAAAAGGCTGACCCAGTAGTGGAAACTTTGCATGATTAATATTCTTCCTCTGGTCTGGGCTAAGGGCCTGATTTAGAGGTTGGCAGAATGTGTACTCCGCCACAAAACCTCTATTTTGAGTATAGCAGACCATTATATTACCAACTGCTGTGCCCCGCTGTCTCCACCATAGGAAACCCTAGACCGACAGCCCAAATGATTTGCGGCTGACAGTATAAGTGCCTCAGCCTGTCCGCTCTACTTAAAGTGGATGTTCTGAAGTATTTTTCTGCTATAGACTACCAGAGAAGCCCTGGTGTTACAGAGCAGAAAAAAAAGAAAAATGACCTAATTCTCTAGGAGAAAGCTCCCAAGTGTCAGGGTCACTTATTTTTTTTTATTAAAAACGAATTCCCTGTTTTGAAGTTTGTTTTTGAAAAACAAAAAGTTTAGCGAGCGGTCACCTGAAACATGGAGGCTCCTCACCAACCATCCAATGCCTTCAGAGGAGCTAACATGACAGCTGCTCCTAGGAGATCTCTGCGGGCTGGCTAAGATCTCCAAATATGGTGAGCGGTAATCTTGACAGGGTAGTGAAGGCAACACCTCTGCCACCCTGACGGGCGGCAGGCTCTGCCCCAGCAACAATAAATCAGGCCCTAAGTCTGGAAAGCTGTTGACACTACCTTGGAGAGAAGGAATATCTACCTGACAGTGAGAGGACTTTCTGTCCTGAAGAGTGCATTTGATCCACAGTAGAAGAGCCAGGCCCAGCTTACTGAAAGGAACTTTGGGGACAAAGTGACGAATTGAGACTGCTTAGCCACTATAAGGTCATCCAAGTCTATTGCCAGAAAATAGACTTTCAGGTTGAAGAGATGCTCAACCACCTTCAGTAAACAGTAAGGGTGAGCCTGCTTTGTTCCCAAGATTTTACAACTGAAATTAGTGGCCAGACAATATCCCAATAGATTGGTGAAGAGAGCTCTGAAACGAGCATGGTACTATGACCGTTCGTCACTTTTGGATGAAAATAAACAGAAAGATGAAACAAATAATACCATTGCCTGTATTACCACCTTCGGAACTGAGTCAAACCAGATAAAAAAGATTGTTTCAAAAAACTGGCATCTTATACAAAAAGGGGAATTGCAGCTAAAATGTCCTTACTTTGCTTTCAAAAGGGCTAGGAACCTGCGTGATTATTTGGTGAAGACATACAGAGAGCCACAAATTAATACTATACATAGTCAGTGGGGTTTGACACCTAGAGTGGGTCATTACCCCTGTGGACAATGTGTAGCTTGTGACACAACCACTGTCACTAAATCATGTACACTGAATGGTAAAGAATTTATAATGAGACATCACTCGAACTGTTTGACTAAAAACGTCATTTATTGTATAAAATGTCCATGTAGTCTAGCATACATTGGTAAAACGACCCAAGAGATAAAGAAAAGGATAACCCAGCACCAATCTAGAATTAGGTGTAAAGTACTGACAGCACCCCTAGTGGAACATTACATCGAAAAGTCACATGGTCCCCAGGACATGAAATGGTGTGTACTTGAGGTTATTAAAGGCTCCAAAAGAAGGACCAATGTAGAGCGTCTGCTAACATTGAAAGAAAATAGATGGATATGGATGTGCAGGACGATGGTCCTGGGACTCAATCAGTATGTGGAATGGCATAATTTGGCAACTTTGTAACCATTCCATAAGGTATCTGTGGTTTCCCTTCAACAATTGTTGTGGGTGTTTTCAAAAAATTCTAGGGTGGTTTTCAAAAAACTTATGGTAGTTTTCTTTGACTGGTCCCTAATGTGAAAGCGACACCCGAGTATACGAACTTATCTGGTCTACTAAGAATTGTATGTGTAGGCGTATTACTCAGAATCATATGTGTAGGCCTATTAATCACAGCTTTAAGTTTTGATTTGTATCTACTTTATGATTTGCCAGTTCGGACTTTTAATGTGTCTCGTATTGGCATCGTGCAGGAGATAGAAAGGCATTTTGCAAGCGTTTGAGTAGGCTTTAGAACCTTCTTACATATGGCCGCCTCATGGATTGACGCGACTTCACTGATCTGCGCATGCGCGGAGTCCGCGACTTTGATAAGGTTCCTTCCGGCATCAAGGAGCCGACATACTAACGGAGACGGTGTAAACGAGAGTCCTGTTATGTACACGGTGTGCAAGTAAGTGCCGGCTGAAAGACGTTTATGCGAGTGCATGGCCGTAAGGCTATGCAAGAACTTACCTTGGATTTACAAAGGGTTCCCCCGTTTTATATTGTGATTGGAACCACACTGAAGATATAAAAAATACGAAGGAGTAATACCGGGTCACTTGTGAGGTGTTTCTATCTCTTTGAGGAGGTAAGCAGGCCTCGAGTTGAAGCACTACAAGAGCTTAACTAATGAAGTTGTTTGTAGACATATGCTTAGTGTATATACTTGTTGTTTGCATAGGAACATGCTGGAATCGGATGGTCTATAGTTTAGACTTTTCCATTGGTCTATGAAGATTGGTGATTTTCAACTTGTGATATAGTGAGTATTATGTAGATAATGTGCAGTCACACTGGGTGTGGTGACGGGTAGTGTTAGCAGACAATCAATTATATTGGACATTTGGAGTAGGATCTAATATATTGTACATATTGTATATTTTTGTAGATATTTTGAGCAACATTCAGTCCTGAGGATGGTCTTGGTGGAAATCGAGTGTTAAAGACCGAAACGTCGACGCTTTTTATACTGTTTGGTTGTAAATATTAACTACAGCATTCACAAAAATCTATGGAATGAGCTCACTGAGGCTTCAGGAGCACGTTATGTATATATGTATATAATACGTATTATACCAACAGTATAACACACTATCGGAAGTATATTGAATGTAATAGTGTTTTTGTTGCCTTTTGTCATTTGCTGCAAATTATTCACCGTTTCTTATGTGATATAAAATTGGAAATAATTGATACCATGACTCCGATGTCTATTTAAATGAATGTACATATATATGACTTGATAAAGAGTAAATAATAAGTTGAAACAATTCCTCAAGGTACATTGTTATATGAAGTAGTTACCCAGTTCCTTGGGGATTATTGGGTTGCCCTGTCTTTATTTACTATTATTGTTCCCAACATGTCATGCATGGTCCCTATTCCTACCCTTTTTTTCCTATTCAGTAGGACTCAGATTAGGACTCAGAGATAGCTAATCTTAAACCCTGAGCCGGGGTACCATCAATCAACAGTAGAAGGCCCTGATTCCAGAATCATTGGAATCCTAGTTATGGCTGCTACTGTTCCAGAGGTATTGCCAGTTGAAGTAACAGTCAAAATTCCTTACCAGCGGCAAGTAACCATTAGTCCCTTTAATGTGGGCATTCCTGGCACACTTGTGCTTTGCACTGTATAATTTTGACTACAACCAGTGTTAAATGAGCTATAGGCATCTGTCCCTAACACCTAAATGGGCACTGGTACATTAGGTACCCTGTGATCCTGACATAGCTAGGGTCCAGGATCCAGAATCTACTCTAACTGTATTGCACCCTTTAATTGGGAACGTGTAACTTCAGGTTACCAAAAAAACTACACACAGAATTCCCCGGGAGCAGCTGGAAATCTGTTTTCAAGGATGGAGTTGTGTGTTTTATAGGTGATGGGATTTGAACCCTTGAGATTTGCTTACATTCCACAAATTTCAACCATTGCATTGATACAGAGGGCTAAATGCACCATAGCAAGAATTACTACATTGTACTTTTATATCTAGCGGCCAGACGTAATTGAAATATGGGCACTGGAAGTTCCAGGACCTTCTAGTTTTCTTTGTAGAGCATAGTTGTAAGTGTACTATTTACCTGTATGAAATTAAAGTCCTATTCTTTTACGTAAAGTAACTGTGATTTATTGTCTTACACAAGATTCTGAGGGGCATATTTACAAGCCTCTTCAGCAACATCACTTTTTATGATGTTTCTGTGGCCATAGGGGCTTTGCTTCACTTAACATGGCTTAAAGCAGGCATGTAAATAAGGTCCCCTTTCAGGCTGCGCTTATCGTGAAAGGGGAGGGTAATGGGTGTTGCGGTGGGCGTTCCACTGCAACACCCATTGATTCTGACGCAGCCCCCTATTTACAAGGGAGGCGTAATAGGAGGCAGAGCCAGAATTAAGAGCAGGGAATACCTGGTCTTACCCTGGCGCAACGAGGAGAAATGTTTCATTTCTCCTCGTCTTTGCTGTTTTCATGTGTGCTGTGTTGTGCAGTACACATGTAAACAGTAAAAGGCCAATGATTGTTTATGTACAGAATGGTCCCCCTTCCTGCTTTGGAACTTCTATGTGTGCTGCATTAAGCAGCACACATAGAAATTACAAAACTGCATTTAAAGATTGTTTATGTGCAGGAAGGGGAACCTTCCTGCAAATAAACAATCTTCCCCTGCTTACAGACACTCTTGCACTATGGCGCAAGGGTGCCTGCGTTGGCGCTAGGCTGCTTAGTGTATCGCCAGCAAAGGGGGAAATGCACATTGTTGTAAATTTGGCGCAGCCCATTATTTCTGAAGTGGTGGAGTGAGGCGGTAAGCCAGGTAGGCTAACGTCTCACTCAGCCACTTCCCTTGAAAATATGCTCCCGAGTTTCTAAGCCTCTCCACCTCATGAACTGAACCTTGACTGGCCAATCTTGTTACAATGAGAGTGTCAAGCTCTGGAATGGAGTACTTTGGCAGTTTATTTGGAGCATAATAGTATGGTGTCCTGGTTAACATCTTTAGCTATATAGAATGAGGCCCAGTAACCTCTGGCTGCATTAACACCCCAAGTAAAAACCACACATTTCTGGAAAAGTAGCGGTATACCTAGAATCCAGTCTCAGGAGACACTAGATAACCTTTAATAAGTTGTAGAAGTTTGTACACATCAAATAATTGACAAGGTTTAGCATGAATATGAGCTGCAGGCCTTGAAAGTAACAGAGCTGAATATGGTTAGCAAAAACATGGAGCTCAAACCATATGTCCTCAGCACATTTCAGCTCATTGCCTCCTTCATTGCTCCCAACTCAATGAGGCAAATAATTCTGACTCTAAGGACAGAGTTCTTGTTAAAAAAATGGCTTCAGAAAGTAGTAATGTTAGTCCGGTTCATCCCACCTGGTGTCTCCTCGGGCAGGGTGCCTGCCCAAGTAGTCTTCACTGCTCCTGCTATAATTTTCTAACTTGAGAGCGTCTGGTTCTTTTGCAGCATCCGAGATAAATACATTAGCGATACCCCTCATGGAGGCAAACGAAGTTGAGAAGGCTAGGAATAGTGAGTGAGAGAAGAGGATGTTGGTTCATCAATGGAAGAAAAGATATATGAATAGGAAGCCCCAGAGGAATAATAAGGAGAGATTGGAAAATAGCACAGATGAAAAGGGAAAGGAGAGAACTGGTAAGGAAAAAAGATAGGGAAATAAGGCAAGAAAGGTGGTAACTATAGAAGGAAAAACGAGCAAATGCTAATGGTTAAGGAATCAGAACTAGAAACAGCTGGGCCTTATTTATGAAGGTCTTGCGCCACTTTTGCGTCACTTTTAAAATGGGAAAAAGTGACGCACCGGTGGCGCAAGGCCTTCATAAATGAGGCCCAGCTGTGTTTGCCCTAACCATCTCTGCAGCTCCTGCTGCAGTTATCCGCCTATCCCTTTCCTAGTTTTCTGTCCCAAAGGACATTCAATCAATCAATCCGTACTTTTTAAGCGCGTCTACTCACCACGAGGGTCTCAATGTGCTGGGTGGGGGAGGGTGTGTGCTGAATGTCTGACTGGGTGCAGCGGTGCAGTCGAAGAGGCAGGTCTGGAAATCCTTCCTGAAATTCCATGCACAACAACACAGCACGCAGCATTACGAGTTTAAAACTGAGCATTATGGTTTAGGTAGTCCTTGAGAGGTGCACTCCACGTAATCAGACCGTGGTAGCTTTAAGAACCTTGGCCCGTAGTAATTGCGATTGTTACTTCAAGGGATGAAGCCGTGCAACTAACTGCTCTCTGGAAAGGCTTTTGCTGCGAATGTCCTAACGATCACCAAGTTAGTGTTTATAATACTTTGCATAACAATTATGCCACTAACTTGACTTTAGACGAGTTCGCTGTGATGTTTCAAAGGGATATATGATTTAACAACTCCTACTTTAACAACGAATTACCAAAGCACGAAAGCTAAACCACGAGAATTTCCAAACCACTACATTCTTAACGACTTCCTAAACAACGTAAAATATTCAATTGGATCATTTCCTGAATTTACCATTCTGCTCTAAAATAAAACGCATGTTTGAAACACGGAACAAAAACATGTAATTAATGTAAACATGTATTTTATATTAAGTCTGTTCCCCGGTTACACAAGCTCTTTTTAGGTCTCGCCTGTCGATGCGCATGCGCATCGAGCTTGCGAGACTATGGGGGCTTAAACAGTCTTTAACCAACTTGCAAGGAATCGTGGCGATTCCTTGCAGTGCCCGTGAAATTTAAGCTCAATGCGCATGCGCATTGAGCTTAAAAGCGCGTGCACATGCCCCCAGCCGCCTGCTTGCAGGTATTTTCCCTCAGGCGCACTCCTCCCACACCCCCGCTCCGCCCCCTCCCCTGCCTGCGTGTCGCATTTCGTAAGTTCCCTCAGCCGCACTCCAGGCCCCTGCTGCTTTCACACCCTCTCCCCGATCCGCCCCCTCCCCTGCCCGCCGTGTCGCATTTCTCCTCCCCCCTCCCCTTCTCTGCCTTCCTTCCGTCTTTTTTTTTTTTTACCCGCTCCGCCCCCTCCCTTTTCCCCGGAGTCACTTATTCCTCTGAAGAAATGACACAATGCTTTTAACAATCTCACAATTTGCACTCGTGTACCACTACCCCCTCTCTTCTCCCCCTTCCTCTCTCTCACTACCCCTCCCTTCTTTGTGTGCGCACGCACCACGTGAAATCCCAGCGAAAAGTTAGCAGCGCTGAAACCCTCCCAATCTCAGCCTGCCAGAATCGCTCTGGATGAAGGCAAAGCATCTAGTGGCTCCCTAAGCTGTTTTCCTCTTACATAATCGGCTCAATCAGCGCTGCCGCACGGAAGCATTTTTTTCCATTTATTCCTCTGAAGGAATGACACAATGCATTTCCCGATCTCACAATTTGCACGTGTGTAGTTGAAGTTGATCCCAAAACATGCCCTTTCACGTGAAAACCGTTTCTTCTCCCTTTTTCACAAGCGAGGGATCATCCCAGGTAGGAGGGACCAGAGGGAGAAAGAGAACCGCAACGCCTCATTCTTTTCTCGAACCCTCACTCTCTCTCTGCCTGCATTGCTCAGGTTTCCCTCTCGTCTTTTGTCTAGATCATTTCCATCTGCCCCTTTGCAAAGCTGGCTCCGTCTCTTTTTTGCTTTCCTTTACACCCGTCTCTTTTCTGTCATTCTGTATTTTCTGTTTGCCTCTCTCAACTACAAAGAATTTGACAACTATAAAATTCACACACAAACATATAAGCCCCTTCATACAGACTCATGAACACTTTAACAGAACAGATGCACCCCCGTCCGCTTCATTACTTCATGCGCGGCCTCTCCTTAACCTAATCTACCTCACCATCTATTCTGTGTTGTCAGACTGGAAGGCACCTTCGATGCATCTGCTACTATTTGCTTAACGTCCTGAGCGCTCCTTTCATCCTGTGTCCTACAAGTCTCTTCTTTTATTTTAATTAAATACCGGACCATTTACTTGCAAAAAAAAAATACAGACTGCAAGGCGCCTTCAGTGCATCTGCTACTCTTTGCTTTAACACAAACTAACACTTTACCATACTGCACTTCCTGCTTTCTCCCTCCCTACCTCCCTTTTTCTTGAGTCCCTTCTGCTTTAGCTACATGCCACTACTATTTGCTTGCCATCTTCCGTGCTCTTAACCCTCCCTTTCTCCATTAAGCCCTTATTGTTTTTTTATGTTATGTTATGTTATGTTATGCAGGGGTTTTGTATAGCGTGCGGCTACTGGGAAGAGTGTCCCGACGCTTTGGATTGCACACTAATCTCATAACACAACAGGGGAAATAAAATAAGAAACAGAGATAAAAGAAACCTAATAGGGACCGAAACTAAGAGGAAAAGAGCCAGGTTTTAAGCCCTTTCCGAAAGGCCAACAAATTAGGAATGCTGCGCAGGGACACAGGCAGTTTATTCCATAACTGAGGCGCTAGTAGTTTAAAAGAGCGGCCTCCGATGCGGGCTCTCTTAACACGAGGAATCGCCGCAAGAAACAGGGCTTCAGACCTGAGCGACCTGGCAGGCAAATAAAAGGCCAGCCTCTTCTGCAGGTATTTTGCTCCGGAGGCGTGCAAGGCTTTGTGTGCCAGAGTAAGAGTTTTAAAAATTATCCGCTTCCGGACAGGGAGCCAGTGCAGAGCCTCCAGAAGACCCGAGGCTCTGGCACGGCGAGATAGTCCAAAGATGGCCCGTGCTGCCGAATTCTGGACAACCTGTAACCGTTGGAGCAGATATTCTGGCAAGCCGAGATAAAGGACGTTGGAATAGTCAATTCTCGAGCCTATAATCGCCTGCACCGTGATCTTCCTATGTTCCTCCGATAACAGGGGAAGGAACTTACGTAGCATCCGGAGTAGGCCAAAGCAGGTGCCAGTGAGACCGATTACCTGTGAACGTAGTGTGAGGCCATTATCGATCTTAATCCCAAGGTTTTTAGCCACCTGGGACGAACTTGCTGGTGGAAACATGTTCTCAGGCCACCACACTTTCCAGTCCGGATCTGAACTGCACCCAAAAAAGAGGACCTCGGATTTATCCGAGTTGCACTTGAGGCTGTTGTGATGGAACCATTGAAACACAGCCTCAAGGCAACCCTGGATCCTACCTCCATCGAAGTCCGCACCCCTCTCACAGGTGAAGAGGAGCTGGGTGTCATCGGCATAAGAAACGATCTGGGCCCCGAAAGACTCCGCCAATGCCGCCAGAGGGGTAATGAAGATGTTAAATAGAGTTGGACTCAGGACAGAGCCCTGAGGAACTCCGACACCCAATGGCGACATCTCGGCGGAGCAAGCAGAAGCCCAGACCGTTTGTCGACGGCCTGCCAGGAAAGATCAAAACCACTGGAGCACCGTCCCTCGGAGACCAACCTCTGAGAGTCTTGCAAGAAGACCCTCATGAGGGACGGTGTCGAAGGCCGCCGACAGATCTAGCATCACCAGCATCGCTCTCCCGCCCGAATCCAGCACCTCCTTAATCGCCTCCGAGACTTCCAGGAGGGCTGTTTCGGTGCTAAGATTGGTGCGGAAACCCGACTGGGTAGGGTGCAGTAGGTCGTGGGACTCCAGGTTATCGGCAAGCACCTTATGGACATGCTTTTCAATGACCTTCGCAAAAGCCGGCAGGAGCGAAATAGGTCTATAATTCGCCAACACCTCCACATCCAGGCCAGGCTTTTTAAGCAGGGGAATAATCATGGCCTGCTTCCAGGCCTGGGGAACCACACCCTGTGCAAGAGAACAATTCAACAGGGGGTTCACGAGGGGATTAATGACAGCTGCCATTTTAGCCAAAAATTTTGCCGGACAGGCATCCCGAGGGGAACCTGATTTAAGCCCAGCCATCAGATCAAATGAGGCGGTCAGCGAGAGAGGAGGGAAAGCTGCCAAGGCCACACCTGCGTTAAGTCGGGTAGCAGCGGTATTCTCCACCCGACCCGGTATCTCAGGCTCCAGCACATGGAAGGAGTCCTGGATCCGCTGGATCTTAGAGGTGAAAAAGTCCGCAATCGCCCTGACCCAAGTCGCAGGAGGGGGAGTCTGGGTTGGTACTGCGCGAGACGTTGTAAACTCCCGCACAACGGCGAAAAGCTCCTTACAGGAATTGGAGGCAGCTTCAATTTTTCTCGCGAAATAAGCCTTCTTCTCCGCGAGGATGTTCCGATGGTAAGCTTTCGCCACAGACCTGTAGGCGAGTTTCGCCGTCGCGTCGTAATTTGCGCGCCAAGCTCTTTCCGCTACCTTGCATTGGCGCCGAGAGGCCGCCAATGCTTCCGTAAACCAAGGGGCAGAAGCACCTTTTTCAGGTTTGCGGAGGGGTCTCAGAGGAGCCAGATCATTAAGTCTCTCTGAGAACCAGGCCTGCAGTCGCTCCACATCCTCCTCTAAGTTCCCTGCTAACACAAAGGGGTGGTCCACACAAGCCTGTGCCAGCAGTTCCGGAGTAATCCGGTGAAGTGCCCTGAATCCCAGGGAAGACTGCCGGGGGGCGCCGGAAGGCTTCCTAACTTCCGAGAAGTAAAATTTCACCAACCTATGGTCGGACCAAAGAACCTGGCTAGGAGCCAGCATCTCTATAGGGGTCGTAGAGAAGGTCAAATCTAAAGTATGTCCCTTCTCATGGGTCGGTCCGATATGATATGGAACCAGGCCCAGAGGGGCTGTGACCTCCAGCATTTTTATCGCATCAGCATCCGTTTCCACGTCCATATGGACGTTAAAGTCCCCGGCAACAATACAATGCTCTGACGTGAGTAATAAGGAAGAAGTCACCGACTGGAACTCTTCAAAAAAAGAGCCCATGGGCCCTGGCGGCCGATAGACTAGGAGACCCTTCATCGATTGGTGTGGTGAAAGAACAATGGCAAAGGCAAGGGATTCGCAATCCTTGATCTCGTCCGAGGGGATGATGGTACAGGTGGCTATTTTATTTACTATTAGTGCGACCCCCCCTCCACGCCCCTTCGGCCTGTCCTGCCTGAAGATGTTATACTCGGGCGGGAGAGCAGTAGCAATATCTGGGTTGGACGCCTGACCGAGCCACGTCTCGGTGAGCATCAGAAACAAGGGTTTTTCTGAGTCCAGCAGATCAAATATGTCCAGAGCATGCCGGCCCAGAGATCTAGTATTGAGCAGTAAGCCCAGATGTTTAACGCTAACCGCCACCTTCTGCGGCGCCCCGCCAAGATGTTTCTGCGGGCGCCAGCCACACTCAGGGCAACAATACTTGCCCTTGTGGCGAGCAGGAAACACCGTACGGCAGGAGCCATTGATGTATTGCAAGGAAAGAAGTTCCGAACCCGAGTAGTGAAGCATAATGCTCACATGCCCAAGCTACATATGAAATACAGTTGCCCAGGACTGCCCGACGCCTCGTACGCCTCCGGGACGCTGACGGGCGCAGACGGGCAGGACTCTGGCACGACTCCGGCTAAGAGACGGCGTCCCACTGCGCGATCCCGCTGCGCGGGAGAGGACGACTTTAAATAGGCGTCTCCCACATCCCCTCGAGCGTCGAGACACTCCAAGATGGCGCCCGCGCACACACACACTCAGCCCAACCAAAGATGGCGCCCACAAATGAAATCAGCCCCGAAACCCGGACCCGCCAAATGGCGGTGTATTTTCCAAAAATTAAGTGCAGGTAAGGGGACAGAAGCCCAGTGGAGCGGCAATAAAATCAGGGGTTAAAGGAACCTAGGGAAACAAAGATAGGCAAAGGGAGTTTTAAAATCACCAGTTGTCCGAGCTAGGTGTCAGCGCGACCTGCGCTCGTGTAGCAATCAATCAGAATGCCTGAAAGTCGAGTCCGCCTTAAATAGGCGTCTCCCACATCCCCTCGAGCGTCGAGACACTCCAAGATGGCGCCCGCGCACACACACACTCAGCCCAACCAAAGATGGCGCCCACAAATGAAATCAGCCCCGGAACCCGGACCCGCCAAATGGCGGTGTATTTTCCAAAAATTAAGTGCAGGTAAGGGGACAGAAGCCCAGTGGAGTGGCAATAAAATCAGGGGTTAAAGGAACCTAGGGAAACAAAGATAGGCAAAGGGAGTTTTAAAATCACCAGTTGTCCGAGCTAGGTGTCAGCGCGACCTGCGCTCGTGTAGCAATCAATCAGAATGCCTGAAAGTCGAGTCCGCCTTAAATAGGCGTCTCCCACATCCCCTCGAGCGTCGAGACACTCCAAGATGGCGCCCGCACACACACACACTCAGCCCAACCAAAGATGGCGCCCACAAATGAAATCAGCCCCGGAACCCGGACCCGCCAAATGGCGGTGTATTTTCCAAAAATTAAGTGCAGGTAAGGGGACAGAAGCCCAGTGGAGCGGCAATAAAATCAGGGGTTAAAGGAACCTAGGGAAACAAAGATAGGCAAAGGGAGTTTTAAAATCACCAGTTGTCCGAGCTAGGTGTCAGCGCGACCTGCGCTCGTGTAGCAATCAATCAGAATGCCTGAAAGTCGAGTCCGCCTTAAATAGGCGTCTCCCACATCCCCTCGAGCGTCGAGACACTCCAAGATGGCGCCCGCGCACACACACACTCAGCCCAACCAAAGATGGCGCCCACAAATGAAATCAGCCCCGGAACCCGGACCCGCCAAATGGCGGTGTATTTTCCAAAAATTAAGTGCAGGTAAGGGGACAGAAGCCCAGTGGAGCGGCAATAAAATCAGGGGTTAAAGGAACCTAGGGAAACAAAGATAGGCAAAGGGAGTTTTAAAATCACCAGTTGTCCGAGCTAGGTGTCAGCGCGACCTGCGCTCGTGTAGCAATCAATCAGAATGCCTGAAAGTCGAGTCCGCCTTAAATAGGCGTCTCCCACATCCCCTCGAGCGTCGAGACACTCCAAGATGGCGCCCGCGCACACACACACTCAGCCCAACCAAAGATGGCGCCCACAAATGAAATCAGCCCCGGAACCCGGACCCGCCAAATGGCGGTGTATTTTCCAAAAATTAAGTGCAGGTAAGGGGACAGAAGCCCAGTGGAGCGGCAATAAAATCAGGGGTTAAAGGAACCTAGGGAAACAAAGATAGGCAAAGGGAGTTTTAAAATCACCAGTTGTCCGAGCTAGGTGTCAGCGCGACCTGCGCTCGTGTAGCAATCAATCAGAATGCCTGAAAGTCGAGTCCGCCTTATAGGCGTCTCCCACATCCCCTCGAGCGTCGAGACACTCCAAGATGGCGCCCGCGCACACACACACTCAGCCCAACCAAAGATGGCGCCCACAAATGAAATCAGCCCCGGAACCCGGACCCGCCAAATGGCGGTGTATTTTCCAAAAATTAAGTGCAGGTAAGGGGACAGAAGCCCAGTGGAGCGGCAATAAAATCAGGGGTTAAAGGAACCTAGGGAAACAAAGATAGGCAAAGGGAGTTTTAAAATCACCAGTTGTCCGAGCTAGGTGTCAGCGCGACCTGCGCTCGTGTAGCAATCAATCAGAATGCCTGAAAGTCGAGTCCGCCTTAAATAGGCGTCTCCCACATCCCCTCGAGCGTCGAGACACTCCAAGATGGCGCCCGCGCACACACACACTCAGCCCAACCAAAGATGGCGCCCACAAATGAAATCAGCCCCGGAACCCGGACCCGCCAAATGGCGGTGTATTTTCCAAAAATTAAGTGCAGGTAAGGGGACAGAAGCCCAGTGGAGCGGCAATAAAATCAGGGGTTAAAGGAACCTAGGGAAACAAAGATAGGCAAAGGGAGTTTTAAAATCACCAGTTGTCCGAGCTAGGTGTCAGCGCGACCTGCGCTCGTGTAGCAATCAATCAATTATAATACATCATACCATTTGCACACAATACTACCTTACTCTTACGCAACTGCTACTATCTTCTTCTCTCCCTCCCTGTCTCTACCTACTACAGCATCCATTTTAATATAACAATTTGGAGCTGTACTGCAACTTTTGTATTTCTACTACTTCTCATTATTGTTTACTTGTTTTTATATGTTATTACAATGCTACAATTGTTAGTTATTTCTGTTAAATAACACGACAACACACAAAAACAATTTAGTTCGCCTCTACAAATATGCTCACATTCCTTTTGCCTTCCATAACTTTACTATCAACAAGTTGCTGCTCTTATATCTTTTGCCCCCCACTCTTCCTTATCCATACTCTGCCATTCACCCATACAATCTTCCTTCACACACACAATACTTTTGAAATAACTTTCTCGCATATTACCTTTTAGCACTCCATACTAACAAGCATTTTTGCTGCCTACTCCCACAGTCCCCCGCAGCCCAAACTCACACGTTGCACAAAACTCCATATTGTATTAAAATAGCGTGCCACTTGCCAGCCGCAATTAACCTCCAGGTCCAAGTACGCCCACCCCTCCCCTGGAGGGTTTGAATGCGCATTGTTTGTGTTGAGGAAGGTCACGTGAGCACTCTCTGCAACAGCCCACCCCCAAAAGGCACGTGCTCATCTCCCAGCTGGCTGCTGCTTTGACACAGGCCGACACTTCCTGCCGTGCGTTCCTTGCCCCCACCCCGAAAGAATTTGAGATGGCATGTTTGACCTCCGACCTTGCGTATCCATCCCAGTCCTCTTCTGTTCTTAATTTCAGCTTCTATACCCCTGCACACCAACTGTTTGAAAACCACGTAGGGTATACTTATACTGGGTTAGACTTTGGCACGTCAGTAATGGGTTTATGTGGTCAGCGGAATCTTTTTGGGGGTAGAAATAGGGGAAGAGGGTGTTATGCCAGGCACCCTTTGAGGCCTTAGTGCCTCCTTGTGCTTTCACCAACACATCCACCATCACCTCCACATCCACCATGACATCCACCACCACATCCACCACCACCACATCTACCACCACCGCATCCACCACCACCACCACACCCACCACCACCACACCCACCACCACTACATCCACCACCACATCCACTACAACCACCACCCCATCCACCACTACCACCACCACCGCATCCACCACCACCGCCGCATCCACCACATCCACCACCACCACATCCACCACCACCACATCCACCGCATCCACCACCACATCCACCATCACCACCACATCCACCATCACCACCACATCCACCATCAAATCCACCACCACATCCACCACCACATCCACCACCACATCCACCACCACATCCACCACATCCACCACCACTTCACCACCGCATCCACCACCACATCCACCACCACCACTGCATCCAACACCACATCCACCACCAGATCCACCACTTCCACCACCACCACTTCCACCACCACCACATCCACCACCACCACATCCACCACTGCATCCACCACCACCACATCCACCACCACATCCACCACCACATCCACCACCTCATCCACCACCTCATCCACCACCTCATCCACCACCTCATCCACCACCACCGCATCCACCACCACCGCATCCACCACCACCACCACACCCACCACCACTACATCCACCACCACATCCACTACAACCACCACCCCATCCACCACTACCACCACCACCGCATCCACCACCACATCCACCATCAACACCACATCCACCATCAACACCACATCCACCATCACATCCACCACCACCACCACATCCACCACCACCACCACATCCACCAACACATTCACCATCACCTCCACATCCACCATGACATCCACCGCCACAGCCACCACCACATCCACCACCACCGCATCCACCACCACCGCATCCACCACCACCACATCCACTACAACCACCACCACATCCACCACATCCACCACCACCACCACAACCACAACCACATCCACCACCACCACCACATCCACCACCACATCCACCACCAACACATCCATCACCGCATCCACCACCACCTCATCCACCACCTCATCCACCACCGCATCCACCACCACCACATCCACCACCGCATCCACCACCACCACATCCACCACCGCATCCACCACCGCATCCACCACACCCACCACCATCACTTCCACCACCACATCCACCACCACATCCACCACCACTTTCACCACATCCACAACCACCACATCCACCACCACCACATCCACCACATCAACACCACATCGACCACCTCCACCACCACCACCACCTCCACCACCACCACCACCTCCACCACCACCACCACATCCACCACCACCCCCACATCCACCCCCACATCCACTCCCACATCCACCACCATCACCACCACATCCACCACGACATCCACCACCACCACATCCACCACCACATCCACCACCACCATATCCCCCAGATCCACCACCACCACATCTACATGTGTGTGGCTATGTGTGTGTAGGTGCAAATGCAATGTTCTTGGATTGTCGTCACAATAAAATACACTGAACATAATCTTCACAAAAGTTATTTACAAACGTTTAAGCTATTGCCATTATAAATTACAATAACTTTTATTTAAGTATTAATTATTTACAAAATTAAAATCCATTGTTGTTTGTAATATCAATACATCTAAGTCACGTAAATACAACACACATTGCATTACAAATGCTATAGGTGTCACATTTGCAAAAGTTAAAACTATTGACATTGTAACTGACAAAGCTATTAATTTTGCTACTTTCAAAACCAACACATAAATAAAAAAAGTGTCATTTACAATACCAATAGATCAAACTTTCCTAATGCGAGACCTATTGCATTTCCAATGCTTGTTTTATTGTGTGAATAAAGATTTTTCAGCAAACCGCCCCCTGACTGAGCGCACATCTGTGAAGATAACATACAAAGAGTCTTTAGAAAGACGAAAGCTTGTATGCGTGGAGCTTAAATTGTACGAAACCAGCAGAGCCCTGAACACGATGGGGGAAGACTATATTGGAAGCTACAGAGAAAATGGGGCAGAGGGTAAGTGGAGTCACAGCACGAGGGGCTGTGGGTTTACAGAGTAGAAATTAAAGGTTAGGCTTACAGGCATGCTCAGAGAAATGGGGGGAGTGTCCGAGCTCTGGATGATAAAATAGGTGGACTGGGGTCTCTTCAGACAATCGAGTACTAGTATAAAGGGTATGCTCATATCTCTAAGTCCTTTGAAGGTTCAATTAAGTAAACACAAAGAATCCACAGGGTGTATGGGTGGTCCCTACAGTGGTGGGGGGCACACACTGTATCTTTTAATACCCCTCACACACCAAATGGACCCTTGGTGTCATGCTTCATCATTGGTGTCTTCGCACCCCTCTGCGGGATGCGGCGTGCTACTAACCTAGGACTACGCCGGAGCACTTTTGAATTTGACTATGTGTGGTGCATGTGAGGTATTGTGAGAATGTGTGAGTGGTGGGGTTCGAAGTGGTTAAGTGATAGTTAAAAAGCAGCTGGCACGTGGGGTTTGCTCAAAAAACTTTAATGGACCCCGTGCTGGTACTATTAAAAGGGGTGATTGATGAGATTTTGTTGTAATACGATGTACATTACCTCGTGTGTGCGTCAACATGTTTCGGAGCGTAGCTCCTTCTTCAGAACGGGGTGCACAAATCCCCGCCTTACTTATTTTTATCAAAAATCTGGTATTTACAGAAAAGTGATAGTTTTATTTAAAATGGCTAATATGTGCCTAGTTACTATTAATGAAAGTGTCTGCCATTAACGAACCTGAAAAGAGAACACAAAAAGAAGAAGAAATAATATATACTGATATTGTGAAACACAATATCCATTGCTCCAGTTTCAGTGACCTAGGAAAAAAGTGAGAGCAGCAGCTACTAGACAAACTTTGTCATCCTATTAGTGATGGTGCGCCCTGTAAAAGAAGAACGAAGATGGGACACACAAAACACTTAACGTAAAACACATGCTCTAGTTGCTTGACCTGTAAATTCTAGGGACCTGTTTTTATAAAAAAAATTGAGATTTTCAATCATGTTTGCTCATACTTGCTATCACAGTCTGGTTGGCACCATGAGCGTCCAAAGCACTGGGGGTCTGTAGTGCTATTAGGCACCCTGTAAAATAAGATATAGTGCTCAGATCACTTACTTACAGAGTTTGTGGTCAATCAACTGTTACCAGGTATTATACTCACTGCTAAGAGGGAATTCCTACGCCTTGTTGCCCCACACGCGGCTCCGTTGAGAATGAGCAGTGGCCGGAGTTCGCGCTTTAAATATCACCACCCCCGCTAATTAATTAGTGTTGATTGCTTCAAAAACCGCTAAAAGTCCAAACATGGTCTTTCCAGGCCATGTGCGAGCTATCAGCTGGTCCCGGGCGAGCCCTGATTGAGAAACACTGTCGCGTGTATCGCGCCGTTACAGCGCATGTGCAGGCGAGGGGACAGAGTGTCTCACGTTGTGCACATGCGCGAGCGAGTAGCATCTTCGATGCCGATGCCCAGGGTAGCGGTACTGGGTGGGACTGCGATGCCAATGCCCAGGGTAGCGGTACTGGGTAAGACTGCATAAACTATTCAATGCCGTCCAAAATGTAGTGTTGGACCCTCGATCCTTCTGTAAAAAGGATGTTTAGCGCCACAGACAATAAGGTGCTTACAGTCACACTGAGTGCTCCCAATTAACAGGAGAGATTGTCCCCTACTGACCCTTACCATACAAGAGCGGAGTGCTCCCAATTAACAATCTCACCTGTTAATTGGGAGCACTCGGTGTGACTCGAGTGCTCCCAATTAACAGGAGAGATTGTTTTAAAGGGGGGAGTAGAGGAGGAGGAAATCTTACAACCGCTGCTTTTTAACTATCACTTAACCACTTCGAACCCCACCACTCACACATTCTCACAATACCTCACATGCACCACACATAGTCAAATTGAAAAGTGCTCCCGCATAGTCGTAGGTTAGTAGCACGCCGCATCCCGTAGAGGGGTGTGAAGACCCTATGATGAAGCATGACACCTGCCGGTACCTGACGGAGGAGGACGTCGTATTGCACGCTGATTTAGGAACCAGGGGATGCTATAGCTCACTTTATTAAGAGTGCTCAAGCGGGAGGATCATTATATATATATTTCCCCCACAACAAGAAAATAATAATAGACGACAGACAGAACTTCCATTCCACGTTCACTACCCTGGTTCCAGCATTATTTGGATTATTACCTTCACTTTGATGAGGTTTGTACGCACAATATTGAAATACCTCTCATTACGCGAGTGTTTTGGCTGAACTTGACTACAAATAGACACACACCGCCTATTAACAAGAACGGATCTGCCAGAACAGAATCCTCCACGGAGATTTGTTTGTTAAACAGGATGCCACTTGTACCATAATAGAACGTCACGGACATACTCACGCATCCCTTAACCACAGGAGAAGATCCAAGAACATTACCTTTATGACTATTTTAGCCCTGAAGAAGTCCCAAGAGGACGAAACGCGTCGGCTGTAGTTCCTGTGTATACCTTACATTTTCAACTGAATTGAATAAAAGAACTTTCAAGAACACAAGTAATAGCTGATGTGATCATTTCTGTTGACTTTATCAAAGTTAACAGTCTCTGAAAACATTGAAGTGGTGCACCTTGACCTTTTTCAAATCATGACACCAAGGGTCCTTTTGGTTTGTGAGGGGTTTTAAAAGAACACTGTGTGCTCCCCACCACTGTAGGGACCACCCATCTGTGGATTCTTTGTGTTTACTTAATTGTATTAAGGGAGAACGAATCCACCCCGTCTCTCTCTCTCCCCTTCTTGTTATTTCTACCCTTGAAGGTTCACCGTGTGAGTCGTGGTATTAATCATTAAACACGTTGTGCTGTTCTACTTTGGTGCAGAGCCATTTTCGTAATTGATAACACTGATGTGTATTGTGTCCTTTTTAGCTGTACTAGATCCTCTACTTGACATTCTTTTAGACCATGTTTGTGAGGCCGGAAACTCATTCTAAAGAGGCAGAACATAGACCGTAGGCCACAAGAAACTTGCATTTTTTTATTTGTCTTAGTAAATGACACAGTTAGCCAAAAGAACAATTTTATTATCATTTAAATCCCCTGTCACCACCGTTTATCCGCATACACGGGTTTATCGTGTAATCGTTTGTTAACTGGTGGAAGCATTGTATCTCTGACAGTGTTTCATTATAGCCGTTTAACGTCCCTATGGTGGCTGTGTTTTCACGTTAGGGTGAAATATTGTAAGCATACACGTGTTTATCGTGTAAGCGGTTGTGAAACTGTTAAAACTTCATTTTTTGCAGTGTTGTTTTAAAGTTTTCTAGACACCCACGGCGGTCATGTTATCCACGTCTGGAGAGAACATAGCATATATGCTGAATAGTAGGAGACTCTAAGGGGCAACAAGAGTATTTCCTGGTTAGAACATGAGGATGTTTATTCACACGGAAAGATTGCATTGAATCATAAAATGTGTTTTTTCCATCTGAATTACTATGCTGTGCACTAAGTGTGCAATTATTATTTCATTGAGTTTTTGTTTTGTCAATAGGAGAAGGGAACATACTGATTTGTGCTGTTCATATATTTGTTTTTAGACCCCTGAAGAAGGGTCCAACATGACCCGAAATGCATTGGGTTGACAAGAGACTGCTTATTGTTAGCATTTGAGAATATAAAGATGCCAGAAGGAGAATTACACTGCGAATAAAAATTGTTTGAGGAAAAATAGATGAATATTCATGTAAATATTTTTTGGATATTAAGAAGAGAAGAAACACTTTGTTTCAAGATAAAGGTGCACACATCTAAGGGGAGGGGATTTCCGACCCATGCAGTGATGGATTTGAAATAAGCTTTCCCTAACACAGAGTAACAGATGTTGTAGCACACCGGGAAGAATCAGAATATATTGATTGTAAACCGAGTGCACTGAGAAAACTTTGTTTGAATAAAATAAAATTTGCAAATTTGGGCACACAAAGTCAGCGATAGCCTACTGGTATGTGTTCGCAATGTTTCGCAAAGGTGGGTGCGCCTAACTCAAGTTTGAAATGCCAACAGCAGCTATTAACACCTAATCGCTCTGCGTGTGCCTGTAAATTGCATAAAGAAATTCGAGTGCTCCAAGGGCAGGATGAAAGAAACCCCTACCCCAACTTCACCTTCCTCTCAGCACTGTCTACATGGAGTAGTTCAGCACCTGAATAAGGCACAGTCTGTGGTGGAAGTACAAACGTCAACTTGGCAGGAGAGGCGAATCCGAACAAGGGTGAGGGAAAGGGCAAGTATGAGGAGAAAGAGCTGTCAAAGAAACACCTGTATGTAAAGTACGCATTGCTGCTGCACAGCAAGAGTGCGCGCAGCAAATAAATCAAACACAGTTTGTAAAATCCAACAAACCTGTCTTCAAACACTTCGACGTAGCATTTTTTCGCGTTGAGCCTTTAAAACCTACTACAGTAAGCAATGACGTCATCTAAATAGGCCCAACTGTTGATCTATGGTCTGCACATTTGTGTAACTGACTGAAAAGCAGGGCACGAGTTGGGGGTACACGTGGGTGGACGGAGTCCACCCACTTTTTTCACAGGGTGGACGCCGTCTTCCCTGCCAAGAAGTTGGGCCCCACTGAAAAATATACTCAATTCGTCCTGGTGTAATTAGCAAACACCGGGACACATTCATCAGCCCCTGCACGTTGTTGTCTGCTTTCGAACTACAACAACGTGCAGGCGGAGGGGGCTTTCTTAGTTCAGACTCCTGCTGGGCCTATTTCAAAGGCTGAATCTGAGGGGTCATCAGGCCTCCTTTTGTTGGAGTCTCCTGGTCGGGAGCGGTCAGGAGCCTCACACCTAGATGCAAATGCAGCAGAGGGGAAACAAAGGCTGACCCCTTGATAGCACTTCACACATCCTTAAGAGAGGCAGCTTTTCGCTTTGTTCAATCCCTGTTTAAAAGATATGCATTCACTGTAAGAATGTCAGATGTGTTGGTCTTTCCCTGTATTTACACAAAATAAATGTATTCCACATAGTAGTGCTTACTACCCCTGTGGAGGCGTTGAAATAATTCAAGTACTACTATTTTTTCTTTTAAAGCACTATGGGTAGAGGAGGTTTATGCTGACAAAAGGCAGCACTGTTTTATGTGTAACTTACAAAAGTGTAAATCTTCTGCCAAAATCAGGAGGGTTTCCCTATATACTCGAAATATGCTCCAATGTACTCATGATAGACATGTTAAATATATATATAAGGGCTTATGTGATATGTGGTGTTGCTTCTTGTGATGTCACGCACAATAATGTCACTCGCCACGCTGTCACGCGCCGTGATGCCACTTGCATTCTGATTAACTAGGTTAGTCCCCCTACTTCTTTTTTTAGGACTTGTGCCCTGCTGAAAAGTAGAAAGAAACTGCAATCAATAAAACTCTCTCAAACCAACAAACAGGAATCTTTTCTTTCACCGCCCATCCCCCTGATAAAGCAAGCATCGGATGAACACACATAGACAACTAGGTCAGGAAATATGCAAGAATGGATTGCTCCTTGCTATAAGCAATATAGGTGGCGCCCAAGTACGGAACATGTACCACTCGTGCAACTCAAACCAAGGGTTCAAATGGAAACTTAAATCGGTCCTGGCAAAAATGCAAACACCTGCCCCCTCACTGAAGGGCTCCCCAAATAGATTGGGACTATGGGGACATGGTTCGGTTATGGCAGCACAGTTTGCTTTTAAAGCAGCCCCCTAGCCTGCAGCCCACTGTTAAAATTCCAAGTACAACAGTAGCCCCTGCTAAAACCTTTGTAAAGCCGCTCCACTACCAATGCTATTCCCACCTCACAAATACCCCCTATTGCACAGTGATGCACATAGTTTCACCATAGTAGAACAATGAAGCCCTTTTTTATGAACGATTCAGTGTTGTGGCCTGGTAATACCACAAGAGGAAACCAGGATAACGCCAGTCCCATTATTACCAACAATAACAAGTTGATATATTTCCATATGAAATTAGAAATAACTTGTGTGAATCTGTGTTTCTAAACCAATTCCTACATTTCTTCATTGGAGCAGTGTAATTTTGGCTCCATTCTTACACGTCACAAATATGCATATATACATGCACTTAGCACATGTAATCTGTGTGTCCTAACGACATTAATGTAATGTGTTGAAGTTGACATCACTATGAAAGTGCATTCACTGTAGGATTAGAGACTAGTATATACACTGTGTGCCTTAACTGTATTAAACAACATTTATCGTTAAGGTGATGGAGTAAAACCATCCTCACACTATTAAAATGTTTACTTTATAAATGAGAAAGACTTGAAAAATAGGTGGACTAATGTTTCATATTTGCAATTATAATATAGTTCTTAGTCACATTTATATACACATACTCAAGTTATTTCATCTGTATGCAACGTGTAACATTAATCTAATGTACTGACATTTTTCATTCATTTATGGTTGAATGTGCACACATATATTGAATGTGCACCATTGATTTACTACATTAAACCAGGAGACGTTTGGGTAGGGGACCATGTCAGATCGTTTGCAGATTTACAACACCGTCACTTCCTACACTCCTCACAATTTTACAAGTACTTACAATTGAGGTACGCTCTCCAAGCCCACATTCCGTCCCCCACCTCCTTCCCGGAATTTAGCACCCTGGAGGCCCAAGTGATGATGGGGAACCAGGGCAGAGGGGGGGTATCACAGATTTATCTCTCCTTAGTGAACAATGGCCCTCATCCCTAGACCTGCTTAGAGCCCGCTGGGAGTGATGGCTGTCTGCCCTGGAGGACGCGGATTGGAGGGACGCCCTTATGGCCCCCCAAGACCTCAGTGACCTCCTCCAAGGTGCATCTAGTCCAACTTTATTTTCTCCACATGGCATACCTCACCCCAGCGCACTTTTACAGCGCCCGCATGCGGCCCACCCCATCCTACACGCACTGCAACCACGCTCCAGCATATTTTTAGCACATGGTGTGGCAAAGTCCCGCCATTGAGCAGTTCTGGGCGGGAGTGGAACTTGAGATTACTCAAACCATAGGGTGGGAGGTTCCCCACGACCCGCTACGCCTGATCCTGGGGGTGTTTGACGGCCTTGATGGATCCCGGGCCGATAAGCGCTTCCTGGGAACGGCAGTGCCGGTGGAGAATTGCGATATAGCGGAGCTCTGGTCCCAGGCCACACCACCTACCATGCGGAAATGGAGATGGGGAGTGGATTGGTGTGGAACTCACGAGGAGCCCCTCTTCGAGGCCCGGGGATGCCCCAAACTTTTCGGCAAAATATGGGGCAAATGTTTCAACCTGCTGGCCGTTTGAGGGGTTCGAGTGTGTTGTGTAAATGGTGATTTACAAGCACGTGCTGTTCTCATTCCACAAGTGCCTTATGAGTCTAGGTCATCTTCTTTCAGCCCTCTACTAGCCATAAGGAAATTAACAAAACTGGATAATATAAACCACACCTTACTAGAATTTTAAACAGTGCACCATGTCTTCTGCTGCCAGCAACTTTTCCCAGTCTGATACTGTGGAATTTTTTCCCTGTTTTACCCTACCACCTTCCCATCCCCCCTCCCGCCCACTGCCCAACCCCCTCCTCCCCCCCTCCCCCACATCAACAAAGCTGTAGGACTCATGGTCCTTGAGATGAAAAAGCGTTCAGTCATCTGATGCCATTGCTTGCACCTCCTCTCAAACAAAAGTGGAGGACAAATAAACATACCACCACAAAAAAATATTATTTGGGAAAAAACACCATTGCATAGGAAGCGGGATAAGCTATACCTTTTACCCAGACTTCCAGGCTACCCAATAGTGAAACAAATATGAAACAAAACCTCTCAGCTGAGACACTATATCCTAATGACCTATATAGATTTTTATTACTCTTTTGAAGAAGAAAAAATTGGGTGCGATCCTGGAATATCACTAAGTTTAGCCGGATTCAATAAAAATGTTTGTGCCCCTTTAGCTTCAAACATTTGAATAAGCTGGCGTAGCTGCCACCAACTTTCTATGGTAAAATGGCAAAAAATCTAACAAAGAACTCAAAATCCTTCCCTGCCCTTTTTTGTCAGGCCGAGCTATTTGAAAGACAGCTCAAGTTCACGAAAGGCAACAGTAAACAGGTCAACAAAAAATGTACAGGAGTCCTGCCCCTCAGGAATCTGTAATACTCTAAGGTTTGATCTTCTTGCACGATTCTCTAAGTCCTCTAATTTCCACTGTGTATGATCTTTCAAGCTGAGATGAGATTCAGTCAAGGCTTTCTGTGCCACAAGCTCATCTTCCAGATTTGAAATGTGTGCTTCTGCTTCACTGAATCTAGATGTAAACTCCGAACAGGTCTTAGCGACTCTGCGCACTGAATTCTGTAACTTACGGCAGAGATTCTGTACCCTCTGACTTTCAACTCTAGGTTCTTCCAGATGGGACATTATTGATTGATAGTCAAAGAAATATCTCTAGCCGGTTGTCCTATATCCATTTGTAAGCCGAGGTGGTCTTCCCCAAGCTCAGTACTAATAGCTTTATGGTCCAGCCTTTTACGTACTGTGTGGGGACTGCCTTCTAGAAACTCGCCAGAGTCTTCCAAATTTTCGCTGCTATTGTCGCTGCCACCAACCTCATTCACCTGTGTAGAGAACATCGCAGCTATGTCCTCACACGATGAGGTGGAGTGATCCAATAATGAAAAAAAGTCTCCAGATTCAGCGTCTTGTGTTAAAGCTTGTGCACCCCCATGGGTATCACCATTTTCATGCATATGGATCACAGCGCCCGGATCCCCTGCGTTTGAGTTAGAACTAGTGGGAGGGTCAGTAGTCACACCCATATCAATCTCCATAATCTCATGTAAATCTTTGCTCATCTGTCTGTCCAGTAAACCCACAGGGTTGGAAAAGCTTAGTGAGGGAGCCGCTGCAGACTCAGATATGGGAGCTCTATTTTCCTCCAACGTTAATTCATCGTTAGCTGCTAGGTCCACCCCCATCTACCTCTCCTCTTCCATCTGCTCCCTCCACTAATAAGGGGGGACACATTTTTACCCTTCTCCATTAACTCTTTTCCAGCTGAAAACAATCCCGGAATAGTTTTTTTAAAAAAATCATCCGCTTTTGCCCTTTTAGCACTTAAGTCCACTTTTGCGGTTTTAGCGGGGTTACCTGGGGTCTTTTCTCCAACTCCCACAGTCCCCTCAGTAGCCGCATCCTCCTGCTGCCAAAGTCTTCCACGTGCACCTTTGGGAGGCATTACCTGGCGAAGGCTTGTCCCCCTTGAGCTTCCTGAACGTCCGTAACGGCACCAGCCCGCAGCCCAGCACTGGAGACTAATCAACAAAACCACCCAGCGGCTGCGGGAAAGACCGGCACACTTCGCCACGGCCGCCGCAGACACGATCAGCATCCCCAGCGGTCAATCACAGGTGAGCTCTCAGCTAGCTTCTAAGCAGTTCTCACTCCGTGTCGTTTCAGGCGTCTTTCTTAAACTCCCGCTTCTTCTCCGCTCAAATCCGATAGTCTCTCCAGCGCTTTCCCCAAGGATAGCATTATGAGCCCTGGCATTGGCGAGTGACCAGCATACATGTCCGCATGCGCGGACGCCATCATGCCTCTTCTTTCGAATGTACTGTATCTAAATAATGTGTCCGATTTGCTACCAATGTGTTTTTGTTCTCTGAAAAAATTAATAAACTTGACTATCAAGAAAAACCTGTCTTGACCAATATTTCTTACTGCACAAAATTATGTTTTTTATTTTCTGCTTATTTGTCTTTTCCTTGCAGGTACATTCACATAGTTTGTTAGTTTGAGAATAGATCTAACACGGTACTAGCGATAGAGAGAGAGCCCGAGAAGGGGAACAGCGTTTACAACGCAACTTTTACCACGCACTACCTTTACCACGTAACTTTTACAACGCAAGTCGTTACAACGACTTGCGCTGGGGGGTACTGTAGGATAGGGAATGGTTTAATTTACTCTCCAAAACCTCCCCTACTATCCTTGGCGACTGGAGTTGGAATAGTAAATTAAACTATTCACTATCCAGCGCCCCCCAACGCAAGTCGTTGTAACGACTTGCGTTGTAAAAGTTGGGTGGTAAAGGCATGCGTTGTAAAAGCATGCTAGTAACGACATACATCCGCCCGAGAAGAAGACCTTGACAAGGAACATGGAGAACCAGAGCGTCAACTGAAAGTTTATATTTATTAATGTTGCAAGGAATTGCAGGTAATCAACGACAATATCATTCCCAGGTTTGGCCTGGTATACTTGGTGAATGTTGCAGCTCACGACATGAGAATAGTATGGACAATGGATGCAAATAGAGAGGTGTTGCTTTGGAGATTCCCCCCGTAAGAACTGGTGTTAACACTATCTGAGGATGTACCACTTTTCCTTTGGACTTTGAGAGGTTTAGACTTCTATACTTTCCCCTTTGGGCTAACACGTTGTCCCCTATCCCAAGAAAACTCTTGACCGAGCTTCTGAAATGCGGAAACCTTCCTGCACTTTCCCCGCATTTTCCTGATTTTTTAGATCCTTTTAGGTTCTAAACCACCCTCTGTAGTTTGGACTCAATTTAGATTAATTTTAGGCTTCACCCTTATATAGAGGGAAGAATCAGAAACTGGTCTCTGAGCATCAAATTCTGTTATTAATCTTTTGTATTTCTGTGACTGAAATTTTTGTCTGCCTTATTTTGGTACACCTTAACTTCTCTGAGGAGGTTGGGTTAGCTAGTTGTTATTCTGTATCTTTAAAGCTTGGTATTGTTGACTACTAACTTGTAATAAGCCTACTTAGCTATAGTCACTGATTTCTGGTCCTTATTGTGCAACCAAATGGGTTGCACTGTTATCTAAAAAAATGATGCAATGCTAAGTCACTATCTCTCAGTCGGCAAAAAAGGTCCACCGGATAGCAATGGTAAGAGGGTGGGCCCATTGCTGGAACATCAGTAATTTCTCTTTTTAACAAGAGCAAAGTCTACCAGGTATAACATGGAAGGTGTTTGCCATGAAAAAAATATAGGATTACTGTGCTTGCTTTATCCCACATTCCATGTGCTCCCATATCCAGCCAGTAGCTCCTTTCATCAACAGGTTTGGAAAAACCAGGCTACACTTGGTGAGGGCCGAAATGCTTGTACTCCGTGCCAGAAACCAGCACTGGTGATTGTGTGGACAAAGCACAGGTCAGTCACCAAAATTCCAAGGATAGAGGATTGACCTGCGATTACCTCACAAAGTTGACTCCTTTGGTGCACGCTTAGGCCCTCAAAATTCTCTTATTTGCTGCTGTCAGGCAAAGTTAGTTGCACTTCTTGATATGTATCATTAGGCTATTTCACTTTTTTAAAGTGAGTGCGCTACACGCTTAAAATGTCTCTTGAGATTCTAGTGGAGCACTGGCTTGCAATAAAAATGTCTCGCTGGGAGACATTTTCTGCTCAGACGTGTCTCCTGCAGGTATCTTAGATGACACCTTTAGCAAGGTGTGTGCATACAGAAAAACTGTTAAACATGGGACTGGCAACCCACATTGTGCTCTGAAAGCGTAATGTTGCGAATATTTTGTGGAATTTCGAAAAAGTTCATGAAAAAAATACGCAGTTTGGCACACTCTCAGCAGGGGATAGGTGACTAGTAGACACCACAGAGAGCAAAGATAGGGCTTACATGATCATCCTGGTTTCCTTTATGTTTCTGCACTGCCTTCGTGACCTTCCGATCAGGTACACAATGGCAAAGCCCTTGGTACAAAAGGACAATCCAGAGGTACCAGCTTGTACCCTTGGTAACCTTTAATTGACGTCATAGCGAGCTATATTTATGGTAATGGACTATTACCGTAACCAGACGACGACAAGAGAAAATTATCTATTTAATTTTCCCTTGTGGTCGTCTGTGGAATCCCCCCCACAACCCGGCCCCACCGTTCTTACGTGCACGGGCCGCCCTAATAGTGTGGCTAAAATAGCTTAGAATATGGCTGACACAAAGGTGATATCCTGGTACAGCATACAGCGTAACAATCACAGCAGGGTATTTATTTAAGACTTAATACCACAACTCGTAATGATAACACTATATTAACAATACTTAGCGCTATGCGATAATATTTCAGAGATAGCGGTGTGTACCATGGATCATTGCTGGTTTTCCAGCGATGTTCCATGGAAAACAGCGATAACATTGCTGATACGACCCTGTAATCGTATCAGCATAATCCACCTACCATTATTAGCATGCCTTAGTCTGGAATTTAACAGACGTTAAATTCCAGCGTTAAGGCCGAGGTAGCGCGATTTTTTTCATCACTGCACCTCCTTGTTAATATCGCCAAGCTGCTTTCGCGATACATTCAAGTGTTGTTTTCACAACCACGCCTTCTTTGCATCTCATTAGCGATGCGAGGCGAGGCTGTGAAAAAACGGGCTCTACATCAAAGAAACACAAGCTAGCGTGTCCTTGATGATATTACAATATAATTATTGCCGCTTATCGCCCGAAAAGGGACGCTAAAGCGGCGATAATTATATCGCCAGCCCTTGCTAATATGCCCCGAAATTTTTATCTGGAGTTGACTTAAAATTAAATGACAGGCAATGTATCACTACACCAAGTAACCACTGCAGTTATTCTCACTATCAACCAATATCCAGAGAGAAACTTATTGTAATTGTAGTTAAAAAGCTTCAGTATCACTTACAACATACATCTGTCCAGATAATTGATCCATATGGAAACAAAGCTATATTTCAACTACCAGTAAATGTGAAATAAAGTAATTTGAGGGTTCAGTGATGTCACTGGAGCAGTAAATAGTGATGTTATATGTGCTGACCCCACTGATGCCACTCTTGATGTATTTTTAGATGTCAATTGTATACAAAAAGAATAAAAACTCCTGCAGATATACTGGAGATACTAAAAATACATATCCTCATAGCCTTGAAGAGGAAAACTGCTATACACTTCTGACACACGCAGTCCTTGGTAATGGATACATATAAAACAAGGACGTAATTCTGCAGTTGTCAAACAGATGTGCAAAATGGCAATAATTTGCTATTTTATTGGTGCCATCAATTATGTCATTTGCAATGCAACAAGTGTTACCAGTAATATCGTTGATGGTATTATGTGATATGCATGTGACACTCTATTTCGGACCAGGAGCAGTGGTATGGGGGTTAACGTTTTGTATCTCACCATAATTGGTGATCTTCCCTGAGTTATAGGTCTGGAATTTTAACTGTGTTTATTTATTTTTCTATGACCCTTTTTACAGGTTTTTGAAAGTGTACACTACAAAACCAAAAACCATACATAAACTATGCTGTACATACATCAAGTTCACCGCTTCCGGTGAGTAGCCGGTGCCCTAAGCAAAAGAAAGTGTATTATCCATCAAGAGGGAAATCCCCCTTGTGAGCCATCCATTTTCCTCACATTTTCTCAAGTTTCTCCAGGCATCCACACGATTTGTATATTCGGTTTTCTACCAAGTCACAGTAATACATTGTGTGTGTCAATTCATCAATAGGTGTCAACTGCGGGGAGCGCCAGTATCTCTCTATGGGCCAGATGTAGGAAGCCAAATAGCGACCGCAAACGCCGAAATTCGCAGAATTCCAGCCTTTGCGATCGCAATTTGGCTTTGAGCAATGTAGGTAAGATTAAACCTACTAGCAAAATACGGAATCACAAAAATTGCGATTCCTTATTTTGCGATTGCATTTAAGGAATCTCAAATTGTGAATCCTTAAATGCAATGTAAGTAGCACAAAAGAAAGTGCACTTTAGCCTCAAGGAATCACTAATTACCACCAACTTCAAGTTGGTGGTAATTAGCGATTTTCTTTAAAAAAGCACTTTTTTGCTTTTTTTAAAGTGCCATGTGGCACACATTCATACTTTTAGCGCATGTATGTGTGCCACATGTGCACACATGCACATTTCAGGGGTGCAACAGGGTGTCCTTTTAGAACCCTTGAAATTGCACCCGGAATTTGCGAGTGCTTCTTGGTTATTCGCAAATTGCGGGCAAAGCCTAATCATTCCTATGGGCCTCTAGGCCCATAGGAATGAATGGGATGGTATTCCTTGATTGCGAATCTCAATTTGTGATTTGCAATCACGGAATATTAAGGAATCACAAATATTTCTGTGATTCCTACCTACATTCAATTTGCGAGTCCTTAATAGCGATCCGGTAGAAATCGCTATTAAGGACTTGCAAAATTGAATTTATCTACATCTGGCCCTATGTCCCTTTTGCCAATGAGGAATCCCAGGACAACTAAGGATCTCACATACCAGCTCCCCCCCCCTGTTCATCCATCAGCCCAGGAAAGATCAGCTTCAGTTCAGGTGTTATTGCCCTGCCTGCAAACTGGGAGAGTGTGGTGTAAATGTTCTGCTAGTACTGTTGTATATCAGGACACTCCCATATCGTGTGATAGAAGGTGCCTGGGGCTTGTCGACGTCTCAGGAATCGTGTATCTGAGTCATCCTTCATCTTTTGTAACCATATGGGGCTATAGTAAACACAATGTAGGTATTTAAGTTAAATAAGCAGCAGCTTGGGGGGGCGCTAGAGGGCGCACTGCGGAATGGCTAACTGCTAAGACAGCTCCGCCGGCCAGGTCCATATAACGTCGTCAAACACCATTTGGCGGACTCAAAATTAACCACTGATGGCAGATAAGGACGTCGGAATGTCCCGACACTGAGTACGCTAAGTTGTTTTAACGCCGCTGAGACCACTAAATCTGTGGAAGTAATCGGGCATGTGATGATCTCTCCTCTGCGCAAGATGGCGGTGTCCTGACACACATCGATATCGGAGCAAACGAACAAAGAGGCAGCGAGGTGAGACTCGGAGTGAAATGGTGCCCACGGTGCTTGTTGCAAGTTACGTGAACATCTACTTGTCTCCTACAGCCACGAAACCCTGGAGGTTCACAGAGTACGGTAAATACACATGCGATGCAGGCGGCAATTAATATGCACAGAATGGCGGTCCGCGCCAGTGACAGCACCCACCACGATCTGCACTCTGTCCTGAGACTGTAAATTGCATGTTTTCATACAACGGACTACTTGCTTTGCTGACATCTGATTTAATTGCGAGGCTAGAACAGATACTGCGTTAGAGGAACCGCAAGCCAAATTCACGCACATGTTTAAGTAAAGTCTTCACTGCCCGCAAGAAGATTGTAGGGGATAGAGGTACACGCGGGTGAGGAGCACAAAACATCCGTTTGCGGCAGTGGTGATGCGCGCCACATTTAATGGCTCTGCTACACTCAGGGAAGGTGACTGATGTGGTGCGCGTAGCAAGGGTGCGAACATTGCATTGAACACTCGCTTTGCGGACATCTCCTGTTTTAACTGCCAGGCAAGAACAGCTGCTGCATTAGAGGAACCTCGAGCCAAGATCACGCACTTATTCACGTCACTGTCCATAAGGAGATTGCAGGGGATAGAAGTACACGACGGCGCAGCGCGAAAAAACACCCAGTTGCGGCAGAGGGGATGCGCGCCACATTTCAAAAACCCTGCTACATGCTGGGAATGTGCCTGATGAGTTGCATGTAGCAAAGGTGTGGACATTGTGCCTCAATACTGCGATACTGCCAGCTTCCCCAGCAGACAACAAGTTTTGGTTAATTAATTTCGGTGTGCAGCGATTGTGGTACTTAAGGCAGCCAGAACATGCTTACGTACTTTCTAAAACAATACGAGGTAAAAAAAAAAGAGGCTCGTCCACTTTGAGGGGCTACTCGCTGCTCTCTTGCTGGGCTGGTGGTGTAACCCTGCATAACAATGGAAAAACCGGAAAAACAACCATCCAAGCTGCAGTTTGAAGCTAGAAAGAACGCCAGAGGCGCGACGGCAAATTCGGACACAGAACTAGACAATGAAACAATGGCAACCACTGGAATGGAGCACGTCTTAAAGGCTATACAGCAGAGCTTGCAAGATATCAATGGGAAGACAGACACCATCACACAACGAGTTGACAAAATGGCGGCCAAGCTGGACATCAGGATTCAAGCAAGCCGGGCCGAAGAAGGCTGAAATGCCAGAAACCGGTCCCCGGTAGCTTGTCTCCTTTCTGGTGAAGAATTGGCTTGGTAGTTTAGTCTGCCCTGTTCCCATGATGCACTGGGCCAGGGACAGACTGATTTGCATATAGCCAGGTTCTGAGCTGGGATGGGGCAGTGAGATAAATAACGGTGATGGATCAAGCCCTGATCTTTGGACTGGGTAAGAGTGGTCTGTTTAACTCAGACACTCTGTTCATCACCACCCCCCTTTTTGTAAATCGTTTTTGGCCACTATAGGTGTGGCAGGGTATACTCAGACATGAGTCCCTTTCTCACTGCTCCATCAGGATTCAAGCAAGCCGGGCCGAAGAAGGCTGAAATGCCAGAAACCGGTCCCCGGTAGCTTGTCTCCTTTCTGGTGAAGAATTGGCTTGGTAGTTTAGTCTGCCCTGTTCCCATGATGCACTGGGCCAGGGACAGACTGATTTGCATATAGCCAGGTTCTGAGCTGGGATGGGGCAGTGAGATAAATAACGGTGATTGATCAAGCCCTGATCTTTGGACTGGGTAAGAATGGTCTGTTTAACTCAGACACTCTGTTCATCACCACCCCCCTTTTTGTAAATCGTTTTTGGCCACTATAGGTGTGGCAGGGTATACTCAGACATGAGTCCCTTTCTCACTGCTCCATCAGGATTCAAGCAAGCCGGGCCGAAGAAGGCTGAAATGCCAGAAACCGGTCCCCGGTAGCTTGTCTCCTTTCTGGTGAAGAATTGGCTTGGTAGTTTAGTCTGCCCTGTTCCCATGATGCACTGGGCCAGGGACAGACTGATTTGCATATAGCCAGGTTCTGAGCTGGGATGGGGCAGTGAGATAAATAACGGTGATGGATCAAGCCCCGATCTTTGGACTGGGTAAGAGTGGTCTGTTTAACTCAGACACTCTGTTCATCACCACCCCCCTTTTTGTAAATCGTTTTTGGCCACTATAGGTGTGGCAGGGTATACTCAGACATGAGTCCCTTTCTCACTGCTCCATCAGGATTCAAGCAAGCCGGGCCGAAGAAGGCTGAAATGCCAGAAACCGGTCCCCGGTAGCTTGTCTCCTTTCTGGTGAAGAATTGGCTTGGTAGTTTAGTCTGCCCTGTTCCCATGATGCACTGGGCCAGGGACAGACTGATTTGCATATAGCCAGGTTCTGAGCTGGGATGGGGCAGTGAGATAAATAACGGTGATGGATCAAGCCCTGATCTTTAGACTGGGTAAGAGTGGTCTGTTTAACTCAGACACTCTGTTCATCACCACCCCCCTTTTTGTAAATCGGCCAAGCTGGACAAGCATGGTGAACGCGTCGTCGAGGCAGAAACCAGGATTGCAGCGGTTTAAGATGAATCTCATACCACGGCCCAAAAGTGCTCAGAAATTAAGAGGTTCTGGGACGTTATCAAGAATAAAGCGGAGGACTTGGAAGCAAGATCCGTTCGCAATAACATCCGAATTACGGGCGTACCAGAATCTACCAACACGGGAAAAATGAAAACACTACGTGGAGGACATGATTCGTAACGTATTTGGCGCGGAGCACTTCTCGACAGTCCTCATAGTTGAACCGCGCATAGATCTCTAGCTCCGAGGCCAAAGCCTGGCGTGATGCCCAGGCCTATCGTCGCCCGTGTTCTCAATTACAGAAATCGCGACACCATCCTTAGATTGGCTCGTGAAAAAAGGTGACATAAATTATCAAGGCAATGCACTGGAATTCTACCCAGACTTCACAGTAACGGTTCAACTTGCGTGCAAAGAATACAACCCACTCAAGAAGAAGCTACGTGAAATGGGAATAGAATACGCTATACTCTACCCGGCCCGTCTGAAAGTGTCAAAGGAAGGACGCACCATAATACTACAGAAGCCTAATGCAGTGCAAGATTTCTTAAAGAAGCTAAACCACAGACGCAGAGAACAGAAACACGATGACCAACACCAAGACTCGGACTGAACATCCGCTGTAGGGGTATGAGACTTCAAGACCAAGTACTCAGAATATGGTAAGGTGGATGGGTAACATATTGTGTCGCAAGTGCCTTACTGCTACTCTCAAATACCAGGGCAGGCCGAATAAATTGTTGTCAGTCGGAGTTTAATTCCAAGCGGCCAGTGCTGTCACTTGCTGCTATCCAGAGTATGCTATATCGAGCTGCATTGAACGTAATGGCTCAGGTTTAGCGCCTATAACTAAAAGTTGTAAGTGTTAATGACTACTACACGTGATTAGAGACGCTTTGCATCAGACTTCTTACACTGCACCGAACTGTACTATCAGACACGGTCTGTTCTCTCCTTACAAGCTGTGTTGGGTACAGTTAATAGCGTAGACGAGTGTTTATCCTACAGGACACCATAATTTGTATATTATATGTGTATGGTGCAGTTGTATATGGTTATTTGGCCTCAACTTACAATTGCAAGTGACTAACTGCTAATTCCGCTATGAGGGGGATATATGAGCAAATGTAATAGCCTGTATTATGTATGCAAAATATGACATTTTGCTTCTCCTGTTGTCAGTCATTGAAGCTGGACCATGATTAGTCCGCATAATTAATGATTACCTGGCCACATCCACTATGTTGGATGTGAATGTGTGTACCGGGCGGACCCCCAAGCGGGTGCACTCCGTCCGAAAGTTGGTTCTATTGTTGGATTTTGTAGGGATATGTCTTTGGCATAATTGGGATGCTGAAGTGGGAGGGGGTGGGGGGGGCGGAGATGTTGGGTTTTATGTTATAGACCATTGTACTTGAGAAACATCGCAGAATTCCAATTTAATATCGCTATCTGTACTGTTTTTTTACGCTGTTTCAGGAAATTACACAAGCCGTGCAGATTGAAATTACCACATTGTACTATGATAGTTAATGTATACTAATGTTGATCACTGACAAGTTACAACTTAAACATATCAACTTCTTAACCTGGATTATTAGGGGACTGAAAAATCCAAAAAAGATCAGACACATTTTTGCATATTTCGATAGGATGAGGGTAGACGTTGCACTCCTACAGGAAATGCACATTGCCCCGCATATAACGCATACTATTGGGCGTAGATGGGCAGAATTAATCCATTGCTCTGCATAGTCCTCATACTCCAGGGGGTCCTCATTTTGATGAGGAAAGGGCTACAATTCAATATAAACAATGACATCACAGATGCAGAGGGGCGTTATGTCCGGATAACAGGTGTACTCAGGGGGCAGAACCTAGCATTGCTCAATACCTACGGCCCAAATATAGATGACCCTGATTTCGATCACAAACTATGGTGCAAACTTAAAGATTTGTAGGACATCCCACTAATTTGGGGCAGGGATTTCAATATAGCACTGAACGACGGCCTGGACAGGTCAGTTTCATCAATCGAACCACATAAATGGACCCTAGGTAAATTAAAAGATATTATGGCGGACATACAACTTACTGATATTTGGATTACCCGACATCCAGAGCGCATGGAGGCCACACACGCGTCAGCAGCACATAATAGCTGGTCACGTGTAGATTATTGTCTGGGTACTGATGACATAGCACTATGGTCAGAGTCCGTTGAGCACCTCCCTCATACATTATCCGATCATAATCCGGTGATGCTTTTTTTATTTTTTTTGCGGGCTAAGATAGGGGATTCTTTTTCCCGTTTTAAATACATCCAACTTCGCTCCTGGTTTGTTACAGAGAAAGACAATATGGGGGGAAAATGGGAAATTGAGGTAGCACTCCATTCTGTTGGTGTTAGGAAGAAAGAGGTAGCCCTTTGGTATAAAGAATTGCTGAATTCGGAAGAGTCCACAGCCACGCCCCTAAACCAGGTTTCGATGCATCTGTTTTTGAGGCTTCTGCCGCCGAGCTCTATGAAAGATCTCTTAAACTCTTTTATAGGTATGTTAAGTCGGCCTCATTGAAAAACAACCACTATTTTGTATTAAATAGGTTGTATTTCACGTAAAAAAAAATAGCAAAGTTTGTTTGTCCCTCCCCTTTGTGTCCAAGGTGTGATTTGGCAGAGGCGGACGATATTCACATGTTCTATGATTGCCCTGTGATTGGTCCCTTTTGGACAAAAGTAGGAGAGACACTGGATAGTGTTTTAAAAGTAAATATTGGTCTGAATGGGGTGAGGATAATATTCGGGTTGGACTCGGAATCTACTAACGAGCTCAGTGAGGAACAGATTGCCTTATTTTTTACTCTAATTATTATCGCTCGCAGAGAAATTTGCATGTTATGGAAAGATCAAGCCCCCCCACTATATGATAGATGGCTACAGTCTGTTCTAAAAACTGCACGGCTTGAGTTGGGGGCTATATATAATAGAAATACCACAGTTTGGCTCCCACTTTGGGAATGGGCACTCGAGTTGAGGTTGGTATCCGATTCCGAGACTGTCCAATGATTACACCGGACCCCGGGATAAAGGGGTAGCCAGGTCGGCTTCAGGTGCAGCAAGGACCCCGACCCTGGGTGCACAAGAGAGAAGAAAGGGTTGTTGGTGTTTTTCTTTTGCAAGTACCAAAGGTGAGATGAGGACAAAAAAAAAAGGAAAAAATAAAAATAAAAAATCCGGTGATGCTTACACTCACTATACCACAATATGTGCCGCCACCTTATTGTTGGAGGTTTAATGCAAAGGCGCTATTGGACACCCTATACACTGACGCCATTAGCCAAGCTATCACTGAATATTTTGAATTAAATGCCCCCACCACTAAAGATCCGGGCCTGCTATGGGAGGCTTTCAAAGCCAAAATTAGATAAGTCTGCATAAGCACTAACACTGGCATTCTCAAAGATATACTAAGACAACTCGCCATACGAGAAGATAGAATGCGCGCACTAGAACAGGACTATGAACATACGCTGGACACAAAAATATTAGGGGAAAATAGAACGGTCCTAACGCAGTACCAAACATATGCGGACGATGAATTAAAATACGTGGCAAAACGGCAGGTGGATCGCTCCTATGGGGAAGCAGGCAGACCTGGGCGTAACCTGGCAGCAAAAATATGTATGGGGCATGCGCCACAATCAATCAGGGTGATCAGGGATGCCAGAGGGGTCTAACAACATAACATGCAGGGTATATTGAGAGAATTTAAGAACACGTATGGTGACTTATATACTGTGCAGCCGACTGCCACCCCAGAAGAAATCATGGAATATCTAGCTGATATATCGCTTGCGTGGTTATCGGATGCGCAGAGAAAATACCTTTCATTACCTGTAACTGTTGAGGAAGTCACCAAAGTCACTAAATCATTGCCAAATGGTAAAGCGCTGGGCCCAGACGGCGTCACGTGCGAATTGTATACGACGTTTGTAGATCAGATAGCACCATACATGGTAGAGATGTACAGAGATGTCCATTAAAAACAACTGCTGCCACCAACGCTTAGGGAAGCCATGATAATTGCCCTTTTAAAACCACACAAAGATTCAGAATATTGCGATTCCTATAGACCCCTATCCCTAATAAATGTAGATACAAAAATACTAGCTAAACTGTTGGCTATACGTTTACAACCGCTGATGTCCAACCTAGTATTACCGGACCAATCAGGGTTCATCCCATCAAGATCTAGAGCAGACAATACTAGAACTCTTTTTGGATTGTCACATTATTTAATCCCTAATACTAAAGCCGCTGCGATATTATTTGATGCGGCTAAAGCATTTGATTCCATAGAATAGTCATACCTACTTACGGTGCTATGCCGCATGGGATTCCCCCCTATGTTTTTGCAATGGATGCAAACGCTTTATACTGCTCCAACAGCACGGGTAAAAATGAATAAATACATATCTGAGCCACTGCACATTGCTAGAGGGACATGACAAGGATGTCCACTGTCCCCTCTCCTATTTGCAATAATACTTGAGCCACTAGCTTGTAAAATAAGACAAAGACACCACTATTCAGCGCTGCAATTCCCACAGAGGCCATTACATATATCATTATATGCAGACGACATGATGTTTTACGTCCGTGATCCAGCGCAAAACTTAAATCCTCTACTGAGGGAGTATATTAAATTTGGACAGCACTCTTTACTTAAGATAAATTGGTCCAAGTCCCTAAATATAGACTACTAACAGATTCTACACTTCCACACCCTATAGATTATCCACTGGAATGGCAATCGGAACCGGTGAAATATTTAGGAGTTTGGTATCATCGTGACCCGGAAATAGTCATCCGCACCAGTTATGGTAGAGTGATTTGTGCATTGGAAGATAAAATTAAGAGATGGATTTGTTTGCCACTGTCGTTGGCTGATCGTTTGGCCATTGTGAAAATGGTAATACTACCTAAATTGCTGTACCTTTTTAATAATATTCCAATCAAGCCCCCAATGGAAGTGTTTCGTAGGATTAATGCCATGGTCCTGAAATTGGTATGGGCGGGTAAACAGACCCGGATTGAAATGGGGGCACTTACATTACCTTATTCGCAAGGCGGTTTGAAAGTACCAGACTTTTTGCTCTACTACTTATGTGCGCAAGCACAATACGCACACTTTTGGTACCACGAGGCCCCTTTCCTTACACATGTTGCAATTGAAGAAGGGGATGCACTACCAATACCGCTAACAGCGATTATTACACACCAACAATCCCCCTTACACGAACGAGACATAAACACCATAGACACAACGAACAAAGCCTGGCGAATGATGGGGCGTAAAGCAAACACATTTCCATTATATGCTCCTTCTTTGCCATTACATTACCACACAGATATATTGGTCACCCAAGAAAAGGTGCATATGAATTTACTCAAGCAAGTTGGCATAGATACCATGGGCGATATTTCCCATAATGACCAATTCAAATCACTTGACGATCTATCTTATATAACCAACCAATCGCTGCTATTTAAATTCACGTACCACAGAATTCAGGGCGCGATAAAGAAATTATACATGTCATACCCTGCATAGCCACAGCAACTATCCTCATTACAACTACTGATCACCACCCCCACAGCCAAGCACATAATATCTAGACTATATGTTGCATTACAAGAAGATATAGCCGGAAATACACAAAATGCACAAAAAAATGGAATGATTATTTAGATAAGCCGCTGTCAGTGGTAGAATGGACAAACGCTTGTTCATTAACGAGTCTACTAGCGCCTAATGGCAGCTTGCGTATGTTACATTATAAATATCTCCACCAGACCTATTACACGTCAGCTAGACTTAATAGATATGGCCTAAGACCAGATTCAAGATGCCAGCGTTGCAAGGCGGAAATGGCAGATTTCATACATCTGGTGTTGGGGTGGGAGAAGCGCACCAAAGATCAAACAGTGGCTTCGAGACCTAGTGTACTGTAAAGACACATTGCTGACAAATGATGGGGAATTACCTGCGAGCTCACGGCCAAGAGAATATTGGACATTTCTGATTGACTACCTGAAAACGCACCAAGTTGACTAATTGTGTGTATCGAATGTACAGAAAAGTAAGTAAACGTGTAGTATAACGCCACATTACCCATTTGGATGACGGATATTGTTGGGCAGCGTAATATGTCTTGAAATGCCAATAAAAAAATAAAAAATAAGCAGCAGCTTGGCGGGTATTGCCAGTACACTGGTGGCCATCCAGGCATCCACCCTGCCATCCTCCTCCAAGGGACCCACATTGCGTTCCCATCTGTCCCGTAGTGCCATCATCGGGTCAGGGGTATTAGTTACAAATATTCGATATACTATGGAAATGCTTTTCCTGACCATTTGTGACTCCATGACATGTGACTCAAGGGGATTCCATTGTGGGAATGTGTGTTGTGAGTTCAGAGAGGCCTTGAATACATGGCGTAGTTGTAAGCATCAAAAAAGAAATTATTTGTGCATGGAAGAAGTGTCAGTTAAGTGCTTGAATGTGCACATGGAATTGCCCTCCCGGGCATCCCCCAGGATAGATATACCAATGTTGTCCCACATGCAAAACCTCCTGAGTACCACTGTGTGCTTAAGCTAGCTCCCAACCCACAGCGGTGCTACTGCTGTTGTTGCACCGTTCCCCTTGATCTATCGCAGTGCCCGATGCCAACGTGAGAGATATTTGTGTTTTGCAGATGGAGGGATGTAAGTGTGTCAGAGTGTAAAGGAGGGAGAACAGTTCTTTATGCTCAAGAGAGCACATTCCTGCTGCTATGAAGGGGTCTTCTCGTCCTGAAAACCACCAATCATTCACGCGGACCAGGTGGCAAAATATTATAACTGTAGATCTGCGATTCCCAAGTCCCCATTGTATGGTTTCAGGACACATTTATGTTGAGAGATGCTGGGCTGCCATCCCGCCCCAAGAATTGTTTCTGGATCCACCTCTAAGTTGCAAAAAAAGTGGGTGAGGTATAATATGGGTAACTTTGTAGCGTATAAAGGATCCTAGGCAATGCCATAATTTTAAACAAGGCTCCCATGCCCACTATATTTAGCTGGAGCGCTTCTCCCAATGATCCATATCCTTCCGTATCTGATTTAATAAAGGGGGAGATATTAAGTTCCCATGCCTGTTGTCGGGAGAGGGCGACGTGTATTCGTAGGTATTGAAGTGCTCCATCGCCCATTGTATGGGGTAGGTGGCCATAATGATTAGCGGTGGGTCAGTTAAAGGGATGTAAGTAGATTTTGGCCAGGTCATGGTGAGACCGTGCCCATTGTGTACATTTTGAAAATTAATAGGAGACAGGAGATAGATTTTGGGGTCGCTAATAAAACGTAGGAGGTCATCAGCATACAGCGACACCCTGTCCTCAGAGCTGTCAGCATAAGTTAGAGCACATGGTGATGGTTGACCATTTTAGCTACATTTCTTCTGAGAGCGGAAGCGGTTTGCAGGAGTTCTAAGTGGAGATTTGGAATGAAAACAGATGTACAAATGAACCAGAGAGAACAGCAAAGAGCTTTTACAGGTTTGTCTCCTGAGGAGCTGACGGACAGACAGGCTGAGAGGAATCTGAAGCTGCAGCTGGCTCAGCTGGATGCAGAGGAGAGAAAAGCTGAGGCTAAAAGAACATTGGAGGAGAAAAGGGTCTTGTTGGCTCATTAAGTTAAGTGACTGCCAAGAAGATGGACTTGAAGGCCAAATGGCTGCTAGAGTGTAGCAAAAATGGTAGGATCAAAACTGTGCCCGGCGCAAAAGAAAGACTCCATATATCCAGAGACTTTCCTGGCTTTAAGAAGGGGGTGATATAGACAAGTTGTTTCAGGCATATGAAGTAGCTCTAGAGATACAGGGAAGCTCTGGAGAGGATTGGGGAGCTGGCCTTTGGTGATGGAAGGGACGCCCTCCTGGCCCTAGAGAAGGGGAAGACATTGAGGTATCCCATCATGAAGAAGGCCCTTGTCAGTAGGTAGTGTAGGTTGAAATACAGGGGCAGTCAGAAACTGTGTCAGCAGTCCTAAGAGAATTTTGAAATGTTTATAAAAAGTACTGTTGTTTTTCTAAATGGTTTTTCTAACAGTTTTATACTTTTTCTTTTTTTTCAAAGAGTAATGGGAAGATGGAATTGGCTTCAGACTTTTAAAAACATGAAGGCTCAACAGGGAGGTAAGAAAATAACTTAATATTTCTGCTAACTGTTTCCACATCTACATTATTGGAAACCCAGTACTTGCTGTTCTATCCTTTTTTCAAAACTGTCTTTTGGAATGCTAAATGTCAATCAATCAATCCATATCTTTATTCAGATAAAACATAACCATGAAAGATGCGAGCACATGCAATAAATGAATACATACACAGTCAGAAAATCTTAAAAACAAACACATGATTCTTCAGTAAAGTGCAAACTATAAAGAGCAATTATACAGTGTTCATTGAGATGCGGGGTCTAACTTCGAATTTCAAAGAGGTGCCCACGCAAATTATTAACTCATCCTCGCCCAATGCGAAAAGGGTTTTTTAGGCATCTCTATATTCAATATATGATTTTTTTTAAATCGGAGCAGAAATGATTTAATTTATGGTTCATAGAACTTACAAAAAAGTAAGAAATGTAGTAGGGTTTTGCCTGAATGGCCGTTACATGGGCAAGGAGTAAAATCAAGATTCACTTGAAAGTCCAGAGGAAATCATATTAGATACTTGACAGTGCCAGCTCTTAAGCGGAACAGAACACCAAGCTCCCATCAACCTATAGGTTTGGTCAGGTACCTGGGCAAGTATAGATCATTCTCAATATTCAGGTAGGAAACTATGCTAGATTTACTGGACTCCATGGCTAATCTATCCTCGTTATAGTGCCTGTAAAGTGCCACCCACCACTCTTTTTTTCTTTACAGTTTGTAGATAGTTGAGACTGTCAAAAACATTTCCATAACTGACCTTGTGTAAACTGGATCTCACCTTTGCTAGCCAATTTCCATACCTTTCGCACATTCACGACAGTCAACTATGATCTCTCTAGTAAGGGACGCTGCCTTTTTTTTCCATATGGTTAAACACATTAAAGCAGGGCACACTCTAATATAATCTTTGATATAATGTAGCTTTAGTTCACTGTGGCACACAAATTGGGGAGAAGAGATTGGAGTGCCCAAAAGCTTGCGGCAGAACCTATTCTCCTCCTATTGAATGTTATGACATTTGGTAATACCCCCAAACTCTGCAACATAGGTTGCTGTAGGTGTACACTGAGTGATATTTTTTTTTACATAGGTGATATAGCCCCCCCGCACCCCCCCAGGTTGGGTCAAGCTAAGTATTGTGTTAACTGACCTAGAAAACTTGGTCCTGCAATATGCAGAATGGTCTGTCCACAGACCGTTAGCAGCAAAAACCAAACCCAGGTAGGAGCAAGTGCTTGTGCTTAGTAAACTCTGATCGCCGACATGGAGGACATTCAAAGTGTGCTTTGTTGGCCCACAAGCCATTATAAGAGATTTCCTTAAATTAGTGCACTAATCTAAAGAGGCCATAAAATCAACAAAACCCTGTACTAAAAGGTGCAAGGCTTTATGGGTGCGACCCATTAAGACTGCATCATCAGCATATAATAGAGATGAGAGTATAAACCCATTAATTCTTGGCACATCATTAGTGAGCGTCACCAAAAACGCTATGTAAATTATTAATATAAAATAATGAGTTGTGGGGCCAGAACACAACCCCCTCTAAAATCAGCAATATCATTGGAAACGTCCCCCTGAGTGTTAATTCTAATTGTAGCTGTCATGTTTCGATGTAAATAGGCTAGGAATTGCAGTATTGTCTCATCCATTCCAGTTTCCAACAGGACAGACCATAACCACGATATATACAAAATCAAATGTGGAGGTCAAACCCATAAATGGCAGGTATATTGGTGAGCGCTGGGTGATTGTGTATTTCCCGATTGTCAAATTTAAATTAAGGCACTGTTCTATTGTGCCCACCTTATTTCTAAAGCCCAGTTTGCAGTGGTGCAAAATAGAGTTCTCCTCTGCCCGGTCTTTGATCTTATTGTATAGAACCCTACCTAGTATTTTCAACGTTGTATTGGGGAACTGGGCCTGTGGCAGCTCGGTGGAGAACGATGACCCTTTTAAAAAATTGGTCCGATAATATGGCGACAGGGAGTTGACTAAATTGTTAAAAACATTAAGCAGGAGGGAGGCCCAAATAAAAGGATTCTGTTTAATAAGGTCTATTGGCACCCCATCTGGTCACAGTGCCTTATTGCCTATGCTCTGAGTTAAAGCTTCCTCCACTTTAAAGAGATATATTGCAACTCCCTTAGGGTTTGGCAGCTTGAGTGTTTCTTTATCATGCGGAGGGACTGTATATATTGCTGAAAAATGTGTCTTCCAGGCCTCACTAGTTATATTACAACTTATCTGTAAAAGACCTTGGCCCACCGCTCCCTATTTCTTTTATGGCAGTCCAAAAAAACTTGTCATTCTTTAGGCATGCGATATTGGCAAGCGTGTCCCATTGAAAACCAATATTTCTTCCCTTCTTAATAAAATCACCACTTTTTCCTTAACATTTGTACTGACTCAGAGCACCTCGGGTTCGCTCAAGGGCCCTACACAACTGTTGGTTTACTACTGAGCATTCATGCTTAAACCATCTGGGAGTGCGACATAAGGAGCGAAAAGTTTCATTAGTTTAGTCCTGATGGTCAAACAAAGATTAGAGAATGCAATAACCACATCAGGATTAGGTTCAGCCATTGCCAAACAAACCTCAAACAGTACAAGGTTCTCCCTTCCCACTTTGTTAAATGGTTGCTCAGGGTCAACCCCTGCCACACCAATCGGAGATTATCTGTGGAAGATTCCAAATTCCATGCGCCACACTCAATTTTTATTTCAGGCTTGGGCAACAATTTAAAAGCCACTTCTATTGGGTTAAGGTCACTATACAATGTTGCAACGACTTTGCCATACAATTAAAAATCCTCTGAATTAGGAGAGCTAAAAAAAACAATCAATTGTTGTGGCACACTCCCTTCCTCAAAATGTCAATAGCAATATATCACTATTAAAAGTGGCTGCAATATCCATAATATTACTCAAATTATGGGTCTTCATATGTTCCATCAACTCTGCACCCGTGTTGCAAGTTGGAGCTCAAAGAACTATTGATGGACAGAATGCAGAACAATGTCATACATTCACCCCAGTACAAAGATCTGGGCCTAAACCCATCGTTTTTTGCTCACCATGCCATTCCAGTTTGGACCCAGCCATATGCAAACCAGTCTTGACCCTGCGCCCAATGGGAACAGTCCAGCCCGAACTGCCAGGCCAGGTCCTCCCTGGAAAGGAAACAAGCATCCTAGGACCGGTTTCAGGGTTTCACCCCTCTTCAGCTAGGATAGCTTGATTCCAGTGGCATGGAGAGCACAGGACTCACGTCTGAGCATACCCGTCCCACTTGGGGTGACAAATGTAAAAAGAACTATTGATGGACAGACTACAGAACAATGTCATACATTCACCCCAGTACAGAGATCTGGGCCTAAATCCATTGTTGTTTTGTCCCCCATGCCATTCCAGTTTGGACCCAGCCCTTTGGTATCGATTTGTTCGCCCTAAGTTGGCAGGGTGTGCCCAAACGTGGTTCCCTTGCTCACTTTGACACTGGATTCAAGCTAGCCTGGCTGAAGACGACTGATTAGCCAGAAACCGGTCCCAGGATGCTTGTTTCCGGTCCAGGGAAGACATGGCTTGGCAGTTCGGGCTTGACTGTTCCCATGAGGCACAGGGTCAGACTGATTTGCATATGGCCATGTCTGAACTGGGGTGGTGGAGTGAGCTAAAGAATGTTGATGGATTAAACCCTGTTGCCCCAGTATTGGAACTTTCATAGATTCCCATGCTTTGTATCATTCCCCGTCGTCGGAATGGGAGCCTCGGTAAATAGTAAAAAACTATAGTAGTAAGCACAATGTGAAAAAATAGGCCTAGGCCTCATCTCATTTTGTAGCTTATCCACCTCTTTGTGTAAAAGAGACCAAATTTCTGCAGCAGCCAATCAGAGCAGCCTCACCCCATAGAACCTTCCTGAGAGAAGCTCAGAGCCTCAGATTTTCTACCGCACGTTGTGCAAGGGAGTCTCCATTGAGCTCTGCTCAGTTTTCTTCAGTTTTTTTTCTTCAACTACTTGGATTTTTCTCAACATGTCGGAGAGGAAAGCCCTTTTTAGAGCCTGTGCCACCTGCTCTAAGAAGAGGTTGTTTGTCGAGGACAAACATGAGGATTGTATCTACTGTTTGTATCCGGACCATAAACCGTTAGACTGTCCGATTTGCAGATCCTTCTCAGCCAAGACCCAGAGGGACAGAGAAGGACGTCTCCTCACATGGCTTCAGAAGGTGAAAGACCGGAAGGACATTATCTCGTCGGACAGTGAGGGCTCCTCGTCTATGGTGTCATCCAGAAGGTCTCAAAAGAGGGGTAGGTCCCCCCTTTCTGCTTCAGACGAGTCCCGACATAAGGCCTTACCAGGGACCTCTGATAGGTCTGACAGGCCGGCTGCCCAAAAATCTCCTCACCGAGGTGAAAAGGAGAGGCAGGGTAAGCCTGAGGAACTTCTGACATCAAAAAAGGTGAGAAAGGCTTCTACAGTCTCTTCGCCTTCCTCAGAGAAGGATCGTGGGGTCAAAAAACCTTCAACCCCGATTCAAGAGGCGGCTTCAGACAAGAAGCATAAACCGTCGACGACTAAACTCCCAGGTACGTCGTCTACGAGTGTTAAAAAGGACAACTCTACCAAGGTTGCCTCGTCGACGGGCTCGTCGACGATGGCTGCGTCGACGCCTACACCGTCGACTGCTTTCAAGGCTCCGGAATCCTGCTCGTCGTCGACGAGGGTGACCACCTCCACGTCGACGACAATATCTGCAAAGCTGCCGTCGACGGCGGTGTCGTCGACGAGGACGACTTCGACGACGACGATGTCGACGACGCCGGTTGCCATGTGGATGACGACGAGCTCGTCGACGGTCCCGTCGACGATTCCACCATCGTCGACGATGAGCTTCACCTCGTCGACGACACTATCCTCGTCGACGAAGACAGTTTCTATGTCTACACTTCCACTGTCGACACTGATACAGAAAACCTCCCCGTCGACGACGGCCTCGTCGACGAAGGCCTCGTCGACGACGACCTCGTCGACGATGGAATTGGCGGGAAAACATGTTTTTTCGTTGAAAAGGAAGCATATCACGCCAGAGATGACGTCTCCTCGCCAGGTTCAGAAGCTACCACCATCACTACTATTGGAGGATGACTCTGAGGAAGAGACTTTCAGTGAATTTGGGCAGGCCTATAGCCCTTCTGACCTCCAGGTTAAGGTGCAGGAGTTTAGCTCTGAGGAGGAGCAGATGGAACGACAGCACTATGCTCCAGAGCATTATTATGAGGAGGAATGTACTGCTTCCAGGCAGGTGCCTCCACAACAACCGATGTGTCAGTTACCCGAGGGTATGGTGGCAATACCATCCGCTTTAGTGACGGATTTACAACTTATGTTGCGGGATTACAAGCAACGTTTCCCGACACCTCCGAAAGGCCAACAAGTGCGCACCACGACACCTCCGCCTCAGACATTGCGGCCTGTGGCAGACCATTCTTTACCCTCAAGAGAGCGTGCCGCTGCGCTGGAAGTGCGCCCTCAAGAGGTAGTGCAGGTGCAGGACACTGATGACGATGGTGATGCTGCGTCTTCAGATGCAGACCAGCAAGCGGATCCTGATCAGGATCAACAGACGCCATGGAATACTACTGAACCTATGGATCCGGACAACACCGACCCGGATAATATTACTTCGCCTCCAGCGGATGTTGGAGGGTTTCACAACTTAATGGACAGGGCATCCAAAAGATTTGGTCTCCCAGTGACCACAGTGCAATCGGATTGCTTTTTGTATGACTTTAAAGAACCATTCAGGAAGTCAGTGAGGTCCATTCCAATCATCGAGCATGTCTGGTCTGAGGGCTTGAAGGCTATGCATAATCCGGCTACAGTCCTCCCGGTACTTCCGAGACTAGAAAAGAAGTATAAGGCACCGGATGGCAGTCCAGCATGTTTACTTGGCCAACCGAAACCGGATTCGGTCATTTCGCAGGCTGCCCAGAGCAAGTCCAAGAATCCTTCTGCGCCGATGACTACGCCGCCAGATAAGGAGAGCAGGCGCCTAGACAATGTGGGCAAGAGGTTTTCAGCTATGGCCAGTCTCCTGGTTAGGGCGGCCAATGCGTTAGCGATTCTGGGACGCTATGATCGACAAATGTGGTGCGATCTGGCCCCATTTGTTGACGAACTGCAGGATTCGTCTAAGGAAGATGTGAAGAAGATTTTGCTCGAAGGGGAGCGGGCCTCTTCGGAAGTCATTGATGTGGCAATGGATATTGCAACCACCGCATTCCGTGCACTAGCTGGCTCGGCGGTTCTGCGACGCCAGGGGTGGTTAAAGGCCACATGGTTCAGGCAGGAGGTACAGAATAAGATCTTGGATCTGCCATATGACGGTGACATGCTATTTGGCAAGCACGTCGATGAGGCCCTGCAGGGAATCAAAAAGGACACGGATACAGCTAAGTCCTTGGGTACATTGCAGTATCGTAAGGTGCCCTTCAGAGGAGCTAGAGGAAGAGGCTTTTCATCTTACCGTGGAGGTAATCAAAATCGCTACTCCTCTGGATCTCAGTCCAGCCAGTCGTATAAACCACAATACACTCAAAGGGGCTCTTTCTCTCGCCAGCAGCCTAGAGGACGCCAGGGGCAGCAAAGGAGAGACAACACCAGGAAACAATAGCGGCCAGGTGGCTCTTTCCACTGTTCCTGTTCCCTCATTCACATCTGTGGGGGGCAGGATTTCCCATTGCCTACACAACTGGATAATTATTACATCGGATCAGTGGGTCCTCCAGATTGTCAGAGAAGGACACACATTGGAGTTTCAAGACCTTCCTCCAACAAGAGCGCCGGATGCCTTCCTTCCAAAACATCTCAGGCTCCTTCATCTCGAAGCCCACCAACTTTTCACCAAGGGGGCAGTAGAGCCTGTGCCCCTTTCGCAAAAGGGAAAGGGGTTCTATTCCAGGTTCTTCCTGGTTCGGAAGACAAAGAACAAGTGGCGTCCGATTTTAGATCTACGGCAGCTCAACACTTATCTCGTGAAGTTGTCCTTCAGGATGGTCACTCTTCAGGACATCCTTCGTCTGCTCAATCCGGGGGATTATATGGCGACCCTCGATTTGGAGGACGCCTACTTCCACGTTCCTATCCATCCAGCTCACAGGCAATATCTGCGCTTTACAGTGGGCAAGAGTCACTTTCAATTCAAAGTACTGCCATTTGGTCTCCGGTCCGCCCCACGGATCTTCACAAAGGTTCTAGCTCCGGTGGCAGCTTTTCTCAGGAAACAAGCTATTCAGGTGTTTCCATACCTGGACGATTGGCTGCTGAAAGCTCCATCTGTTCAAGAAGCGTCCAGTGCAGTCCGGACGTGCAAGGATCTGTTCGAGCGGCTAGGTCTTCGCCTCAACAAGGAGAAATCGGTTTTATACCCATCCAGGTCAACAAGGTTCCTGGGTGCCATCCTGGACACGGACAGTTGCTTAGCCCTTCCATCGGAGGAGCGCCAGACCAAACTAATGTGTTCAGCTCGTCTTCTCCAATCTCGAAAGACACTGACAGTTCGCAAGTACAAATCACTTCTCGGATCGATTTCATCTTGCATTCCTTTAGTTCCGCACTGCAGGCTCAGGATGCGTCCACTACAAGAGCAACTGGACAGACAGTGGCGGCAGGTCACAGGATCCTTCGACGACAAGGTTGTCGTTACCAAAGAAATGAGAAACGCAGGAGGCTGGTGGCTGGAAAAAGACAATCTTTCCAAGGGTTTATCGTTCCTCATTCCTCCATCTCCCCTGATTGTAACAACGGATGCTTCCATGGAAGGATGGGGAGCGGTCCTCCAGGAGCTGAAGGTCAGCGGTCACTGGAGTCCAGTGCAACGCAAGTTCCATATCAACCTCCTGGAACTTCTCGCGATCCGCTTGGCTCTTCAAGCTTTTCTTCCGAGGATTCAAAACAGGACAGTGCTGGTTCGTACGGACAACACTACAGCCATGCACTACATAAACAAACAGGGTGGCACAAGATCCTCCACCCTCTCCAAGGAAGCCCAAGCGATATGGAATTGGTTGATACAGAACAACGTCGCCCTTTCAGCGGAACATCTAGCGGGGACGCTCAATGTCAAGGCGGACGCTTTGAGCCGTCAGAGGACAGTCTCTCACGAGTGGGAGCTGGATCAGACCGTTCTGGAGGATCTCTTTGCTCGATGGGGGACACCATCAATCGACCTGTTTGCGACTCCCCAGAACGCCAAATGCCTGTCCTTCGCAAGCAGGGTTCACCATCAGGAATCCTTGGGGAATGCGCTTTTGATTGCCTGGTCAGGCGCCTTTGTTTACGCTTTTCCTCCCATTCCACTGATTCCGAAGTTGGTCAGCAAACTCAAGGTGGAACCGTGCAGGATGATTTTGATCGCTCCAGCATGGCCCAGACAAGTTTGGTACTCGGAGCTTCTTCTCCTCTCCCAGGACCAGCCAGTTCTCCTACAGCCTATTCCAACTTTGCTAACAATGTCTCACGGTCAGGTTCTACATCCGGACTTGAAGTCCCTGCGATTGACAGCGTGGCTCCTGAGTTCAGAGAGTTCCAGGGATTAGATCTCCCTAGTGAATGTAGAGACATTCTAGCTCAGGCTCGGGCCCCTAGTACCAATAAAACCTATCGAGCCAAATGGAAGAGATTCTGTGTTTGGTGCCAGAAGGAAGGTTTACACCCGTATACTTCTTCTCCACACAAGCTCTTGCCTTACCTCCTTTCTCTGGCAAAATCGGGATTGGCTCCATCGTCGATAAGAGTCCATCTGGCAGCCATCTCTAGATTCAGACGTTCATCTTCAGGGCCTTCCCTATGGTCGGCTAGGATTGTCAAACAGTTCCTGAAAGGTTTGTTCAGGGTTTTTCCTCCAGTTCGGCCACCTCCTCCAACCTGGCACTTGAATCTGGTTCTATCATCCCTCATGAAAGCCCCTTTTGAACCTGTGCATAAGTCTGACCTTAAGTTTCTTTCCTGGAAAGTGGCTCTTCTCTTGGCCCTGACATCGGCTCGTAGAGTAAGCGAGATACAGGCTTTCACGATTGAGGAACCTTTTCTCCAGTTTAAGAATAATGTGCTGATTCTACGAACAAATCCTAAATTTATCCCGAAAGTTCCTTCGGAATTCCACCTAAATGAACCCGTGGTCTTGAAACCATTTTTTCCAAAACCTTCTTCACCTGCGGAAAGAACTCTGCACTCTCTGGACATTCACAGATGCCTGAAATTCTATCTGGAGCGAACGAAGCAGTTCAGGAAATCTTCGCAGCTCTTTGTCTCCTTCAGTGCTCCACGCAAGGGTTGTGCTGTTTCGAAGGCTTGTATTTCCCGTTGGATTTCAAGTGCTATACAATTTTGTCACCAGGCGGCTGGGAAACCTCTGCAGCGAGCAGTTCGTGCTCACTCTACCAGATCCATGGCTTCATCTGCGGCGTTATTCGCAGGAGTCCCTATCAAGGACATTTGCAGGGCGGCTACGTGGAGCAGTGTCCACACCTTCACCCGCCACTATTGTCTGGATTCTTCTGTGAGGGAGGATGCAGCAGTGGGCCAAGCAGTCCTGAGGAACCTTTTCCAATAAGTCGGTGAGCTTTCCTTTCTATCCCGCCTTCCTTGGCATATTTTGTATACTGCATTATTGTCATATTTCATGATCCTATGTGTTATGCTGTTTTTACAGGGATGTGTCACATTTTCAGGTTTAGGTATGGCAAAATATGTTTTTCTTTACTGCTAGTTACTCTGATACAAAGCATGGGAATCTATGAAAGTTCCAATACTGGGGCAAGAAAACAAGTTACTTACCTGTAACTTTGGTTCCCCAGTATTGGTAACTTTCATAGATTCCCATGCGCCCACCCGCCTCCCCTGGGAAAGCTCACTCTTCTGATCTTGGTGTATAGCTATATACAACGGCTACGAAAATCTGAGGCTCTGAGCTTCTCTCAGGAAGGTTCTATGGGGTGAGGCTGCTCTGATTGGCTGCTGCAGAAATTTGGTCTCTTTTACACAAAGAGGTGGATAAGCTACAAAATGAGATGAGGCCTAGGCCTATTTTTTCACTTTGTGCTTACTACTATAGTTTTTTACTATTTACCGAGGCTCCCATTCCGACGACGGGGAATGATACAAAGCATGGGAATCTATGAAAGTTACCAATACTGGGGAACCAAAGTTACAGGTAAGTAACTTGTTTTCATCAGTTGACTGGGGGTGAGTGTGATTTGCTCAAGCGCTCTGTCCATCATCCCCTTTGGTATCGCAAGTTGGAGCTCTGCTAAGAGTACTACAACGAGAATCCATTCCTGCCAATTTAGCAATAAAATTGCCACCCAGATAGATATCTGCTGTATTTTCAAAAGCTATTGTATTTCTTAGCCCAGTAATATAATCAAAAAGATTAATAAAATTAGTATTAGGTTTGTTATGGAAATCATTATTATAAAAATTAAGCAGATAAAGGGTCATCCCTCTTTTATGTCTTAAAACTTGAAAATTGTTATTATGGGTAGGTATAATCTTGGTACATCCCCCTGCAGTACTGTTCACCCATATTGCTAAGCCACCAGTGGGTCTGGATAATGAGGCAAGAATGTTGTAGCACTCAAACCCTTCAAGATGGATATTTTTGGTGGTCCAAGTTTCCTGAAACATTAAGATATCATATTGCCTAATTATCTGAAGCCAATCATCGAAAATTATCTTAATTGTAGGCCATCCACGTTGCAGACTAATATTTTCATAACCTGGCTGTTATGTGCCGGAACCCCTACTGTGACTGTTAAGGGATGTTCCAAAGTTGTGTGTGGTAAACGCGCAAATAGTGAATCACCCTCCCCATCAGGAATTGGAAACAGTCAATCTTCGCCTTCAAGGTCGTTTAATTCTGCAAACCTATTCTGGTTGGCTAAAGGGGATGTTCCAGACTGGATACATCTAGGAAATGGTTTATAGAAGTATCCCAGTGGAAGTGACCAGATTTGAGTATATCTTCCAGCAGGGATTTCCTAACGATTCAATAATGCCCTTACCACAGCAATTCTGAGGAAGTTTTTTACAACACAATCACCTTCAATATTTTTAGGCTCATCATCCACCCACCCTACTCTCCTCACCATAATTATTTTGTTCATATTTAGGGCACTAAACTGTTTATACTTAGATAGCCAATCAGCACATTTATTGTGTTGTTCGGCCCAAGATTCCTTCTGCTGTGTCTCGCGTGGGGGCACACCTGCAGCACCAACACATAAGGGAAAGCAGCTTGAGGGAGACCCAACACATCCGGGTTAGTTTTGGAGCTAGACCCACTTGATGGATAGTTGGGGAGCGGTTGGCGAAAGATAGCACTGTTACTTTTATTCTGTATTTCTAGGTGGTGGGTAGATGTAGGTGCAGGATTAAAACCAGTTGCAGGCCTAGAAGGGACTAAAGAACTCGACTTAAGGTGTGCAGGTGAGCACTACAAAAAATATTGTGCGGAACCGTAACATTTAGGGTTGATTGAGCATCTTGTTGTGTACATCTCTTGGGAAGAGGCGCAGTAAGGGGACCTCCTAGGGGACGATGATTTAAATTAGCAACACAGTCTGTGGGTGAAGCACTTGTCAAGTGACTCCGTACCCCTCCCGCCTTGGCATCAGAAGTGGTCATGTTAACAGACACTTCATGATCGCAAAGTCTATTCATTAAAGTTTCGAGGTTAGTCAGGCGGTGCAACAAGGGATTACGTTTTTTGTCTAGTAAGTCCCCAACATAGAGGCATAGTATGTTGTTGAAAAACTGCTTTACATCAGGTAACTCAGGAATGGCTTCTGTTTGAGTACCACAGGATTGAGTAATAATGTCATTCAATGATTTATGCATTGGATCAGGGTTCAATCCTGGGTGTATCCAGGAAGTCAAGTCACTTTGTGATGCACCCGTGTGTGGGGTATGTTTCATCTTGGAGCAGGTGGGTTCTCCTAGTGCCCCTTTGCGTTTTGCAGCACTAGCAACAGGTACAAGAGGCGCTGCCATAAAATGTTGGCTCGGAGGGAAATAACATTCAAAACAGACCCATTAGTTTGTGAGACAATAACAGTATGCAGGGGGCGTTACCATCATCTTGAGGGGTTGGCGTAGCATCACAGCATGGCTTAATAGGTGATACCTCACGTCCCAAAGACAATCTATGCTTTGTGAGCTCTATCTCGCCGGATACTATATTAACCACCCTCGTCAACATACTGTCGATGGTAACAGAAAGCCGCACGGTACTAGTAGAGATAGTAGTCGAGGTTAATGGGCCATTTCTTTCCCACGTAATTACTTCACATAACAGAACTCTCACCTCATCTTGTTGCTGCAGGCTCGACTTAAATCAAAGAGGGGGCCCAGTCCTGCCTCGCCTGCTCTGCGGGAGTCCACCAGCAAATTTGTTCAGTGCCTCTGGGCGTGGGTGTGACAGCGTCAATAAGTGGCTGCTGCTGCAATACCTCCTGGGGCATGTAGTCTGCCCCTAATGAGCAGCCAAGCAGCAAGGAGCCCTGCACTGCGGGAGCCCACCAGCCAATTTGTTCAGCACCTCCGGGTGCGGGCATGATGCCGTAAGTAAGTGGCTGCTGCCACTATACCTCCTAGGGCGTGTAGTGTGCCCCCAATATGCAACCAAGCAGCAATGAGTCCCTGCTACATGCAATATACTGTTCTGAGAAAGCAAGTACAGACTCATCTGTGTCAGCACCTCTTGCTTGTTACTCCTTTTGCATAAAGAAAACATTAATTTCCCCCAGAAGTAGATTTATTTTTTATTTTTGTTGCAGATGAAGGACATTGTAATTTCAAATCTGTGGTTAAAGTACCTGCAAAAATTTGACATATGCCACAACTGAGTTCCTTTAGTGTCTTGAATTTGATGTCTTAAATGTTATAGATTGTTTGTGTGAAAAAAGTTATGTAAGTGATCCCATATATATTCTGCACTATTGAGAGTTAAAAACTAAGGGCTTTATTTTGATGTGGATCAGTAAACCTTAGAACTGTGGTTGGAGGATTTCTGACTGACATGTTCGGTTTCACCTTCGGCCACCAAATTACAATGCTGGCGGTGGAAAGTGAAACCCAGGGGTCATTCCGGCTTACTTCTGACGGGTTCAAGGAGCCCATCGGCCAGTCGGAACCGGCATGTAATCCCTTAAGGATGGCGTTTCCGTCGTCGGGATTATGATGGCGGCCCACGACAGGCTTTCCATGTCAAGCTTTCCAACATGGAAAGCCTGTCAGAACGCAACTTGGTGGCTCCTAGCAGGGCCCCCTTTCCTCCACGGCTTATGGTTGGGGGCTGATGGGGCAGCTATGGTGCCCCCTGTTAATCCCTGCACCATGTGGCAGGCACCTTGAGGTGCGTCCCGTGCAGTGCTGGGATTAACTGAATCTCCCATTTCTCCATGGAGCTTGTGCTACTGCCGGTTTACGGCCACAGCACAAGCTCCCATAAAGAAATGGGAGTATGCGACCACACCATGTGCAGTCGCAATGTAACGGCCGTGTCGGACTGCCGACCGGAGGTTGGTCAGTTCCGAGACCGCAGCGATGTCAGGCAGACATGAGTCCACCCGACATAGTAATCATGCCCCAAGGTTTGCTTTGTACAAACTTTATGATTAGTGTATAGAACATGAGAACAGAAACATGGGAAAATGCACCCACAGGGGATATTTTTATGGTGACCCGTATGTGGCATTTTCAAAAAGTGAGTGAGCATTTTACTTTAATTTTTGACTGTGGATTAAAATGACTGCAACTGATGGTGGTTCTCCCAAGGGTGTTGTACATGTGGACTAATCTGCTGCACCTAGTTTGTCCCTCATTATTTTGTTATGGCCCCTTTTTGAAATTGTTTTAAAGTGCTTCCACATGGAAGTTGTCCCATGTAAATAATTTATTGTAGTGCCCGAAGATAATTACTTGCTTCAGGTATTGCTGTACAGATTTTTATCTGTAACCTTTTTTTCTTTTGACTGTATTGTAAGATGCTTAACAAATGTTGTGTGTTTCCTGAAGTACTTGTGCACAGAAGTATGTAGGTAAATAGTTAGAAAACGTATGTTTATTTGTTATTTGTTTGGTTTAAATTGTTTTTTAATGTGTTAAATGTATTTGTAAAGTTATACAAATGTATATCAGTAATTTAAAGTAAGGGTCACAAACACACCCATGGACGTACTCATACATGAACTCGCACACCTATAGGGTCATTTACCCAGGTACTGACACTCCCATACATATATTCATAGAGCCACTCATAATCCCACAAACCACATAGCAGACATTGACAAAGGCGCTTAGCCAAAACGTGTCTGTTCGTGAGTTCTTAATTAAAGAACCTTGAAGGATTCTGTGAGTGCTGGTTATTTCTTTTTTGAGCTGTGAAATATATCTATCTATACATATATATATATATATATATATATATATATATATATATATATATATATATATATATATATATATATATATATATATATATATATATACTACTATTATAAAGAGAGAACACAAACCTTTGAGCCAGGTAAACTCGGGAACCACAGCGCCAATCCACACACCCAATACATCGTAGAAATTGTCAGAGGGTGCAGATGGACATAGGCTATACATTTTTTTTTTAAACGTAAATTTAAAAATATAACTTTAAAAAAAAAGTAGTGCCCTGAAAGTAGCACCGGCCGCGACGCTGCGCTGGCCGCGACGTAGCGCTGGCCGCGACGTAGCGCTGGCCGCGACGTGCGTGATGACGAGGAGGAGTGGGGGACATGGAGCGGCGGTGAAGTGAGGAGCGCGGGGAGGAGCGGCGGCTCAGGTGCGTCATGACTAAGAGGAGCGGCGGACATGGAGCGGCGGTGAAGTGAGGAGCGCGGGGAGGAGCGGCGGCTCAGGTAAGGTAAAGGGACACATTGGAGTCAGGGCGGCCGCTCACAGAGGGACGAGCGGGAGCCCTTACTGCACGCAAGCCTCAAATGCTGCCCCCAGCGGCGGCTCAGGTAAGGTAAAGGGACACATTGGAGTCGGGCGGGAGGGAGTCGGGTGGGAGGTGGTCGGGCGGGAGCGGGTGCACAGAGGGACGGGCGGGAGCTCTTAGTGCACGCAAGCCTCAAATGCTGCCCCCAGCCCCCTTCTGCCCCGGGCAACGCTGGGGCGGGCTGCTAGTATATATATATATATATATATATATATATATATATATATATATATATATATATATATATATATATATATATATAACAGGAACCTCCCTCAAAGAGAAAGGAAGAGGCCACACGGGGAATCCAGTAAGGAGCCTTTATTGAAGCAACAGGTAAGCATTATGCATTTCGGCCTGTAGGGCCTTCCTCAGATGCGGCTGCTGAAAAGGAGCACAGTCTCACCCTCGTTTAAATGAGTCTTGCAGTCCTCTCATTGGTGAGAAAAAGCGCCATCCCCCAAACATGTGGTCACACACCACGAGTAGCGCAGTCGGCACTACAAGTCCCAAAATTCATCACTGCTGGGACCGTGTTGTGAGGGGCTGTAAAGTAAATCCATGTGGACAGGCGTTTTGCAAGGCGAAGTGCTGTGATCCACGCTACACTTCTTGAGGCTCCTTACGTCCCGCATCCGCTCCGACCCCAGATGAGCGAGTTCTGCCAGGTCGTGAGATGCCTGTAGTCAGACAAAACTCCATGTGCAGTCACAAACCACCACTGGCGGCGGCCCATGCAAGAACGCGCACTCGGAGGTGGGCTGGCAGCGGTCCAATACCTCGGACAAAGAGAAGCTGCAGGAGCAGGAACCAGAAGGGCTGCCAGTCACTCGAAGGAGCGGGACCTCTTCAACGCGCCTCTGGCAGACGCAGAAAATACAACAGGAACCTCCCTCAAAGAGAAAGGAAGAGGCCACACGGGGAATCCAGTAAGGAGCCTTTATTGAAGCAACAGGTAAGCATTATGCATTTCGGCCGGTAGGGCCTTCCTCAGATGCCGCTGCTGAAAAGGAACACAGTCTCACCCTCGTTTAAATGAGTCTTGCAGTCCTCTCATTGGTGAGAAAAAGCGCCATCCCCCAAACATGTGGTCACACACCACGAGTAGCGCAGTCGGCACTACAAGTCCCAAAATTCATCACTGCTGGGACGGTGTTGTGAGGGGCTGTAAAGTAAATCCATGTGGACAGGCGTTTTGCAAGGCGAAGTGCTGTGATCCACGCTACACTTCTTGAGGCTCCTTACGTCCCGCATCCGCTCCGACCCCAGATATATATATATTCGAGGCATATGAGCTGCAGATTACACACTATGCATAGATGGCCACCTAGTGTTGGGCCCGTTTGTTTTGTTGTAGAAAAGTCTTTTGGAGTCACGCGATAGGTGACTCCTCCTTAGGATGATACTGCGCATGGGCATCGGCTCCATCCCCAGATTGTTTTTTTTCCGCCACCGGATGTGTTTTCAGCGCTCCGTGTTGGAACCGATTTCCTTCGGCACGCAATCCTCACCAAACTACTAAACTTAGTTTCAAACGTTTTCCAGTCGACGCTAATCTTCAAACATCGAGGATCTCCATTCCGGTCGTCATCAGCGGCCTTCGGGCCTACCTAGGCCTTGACTCCAGCTCATGGAAAGGACACCATATAAGAAGTGTCCTCAATGTGGGTCGAAGTTTCTCCACACCGAACTGCATGAGGTGTGTAACCTCTGTCTCTCTCCGGAGCACGAGGCGAAAGACTGTTCAGCTTGTGCCTCTTTCCGCTCCAAAAATACTATCCGGGACCAAAGAGCAAGGAGAACAATGGCTCAAAGATCTTCAGCTCCGATTCCGGACGACATCTTCGAGGAGGGCGTCAACGTTCCTGAACAGCATGATGTCGACCGCAGCTCCGAAGCAGAAGATTCCGAAGTTGATGACATCACTCCAGCACAGCGCGTGGTAAGTAAGACCGTCGACCTTGACCCCTCCTCGACACAGAAGGCCCCGGTCACACCCTTGCCCTCCAGCTTGGGTGCACACCGGCAAACTGCTTATACTGCCCCACCTTCGGGCCCGGATAAGAAGCTAACCAAGCCTTCAGGCGACTCGAGCTTGAGTCGACCTTCACACGGTGCCGGCGCACACATACTGGCACCGAAAAAGACAAAGGCCCCGACATCCAAGCCATCGGCACCGAAGCACTCCATTACTCCTTCGGCACCGAAACCCAAGCCGGAACCAAGCATGACCGCTTCGGATTCCAAAACACCACCGGAACTGAAAAAATTATCGGATCCGAAAAGGTCATCGGATCCAAAAACCATACCGGAACTGAAAAAACACTCGGAACCGAAAAAAGCTTCGGAGCCGAAAAAGACGGCTGCCTCCCAGGTGAAAGACATTGTCAAGAAACCAAAACGAGCCATCTCAGTGCACAAGACTTCCTCCACACCAAAAGATCAATCCCCTGCAGTAGATTTATTCTATCCAGACCCCGCTCAAAAGACTCAGGCCAAGGACTCAGTCATTGGACACCTAGTTTTGGCTCCAAAAAAGCGACCACTGGACACATCAGCTCCAGCTCCGCATTCAAAGAAGAAGGACATGGCTACCTCTCCCTTAAGACTGCCTTCCCCTTCTCTTTCACCTGTACCATCACCACCACCACAGCATTCTTCAGCATCCCCTATCACACCACACAGGGATAATAGCTCTGATGATATGATTTGATGATTTGATTAGATTTTTATGTTTGTAAAGCGCGCGATTGCCCATGGGTTTTTGGCGCTGGGGGGTAACACACCTGATCCAACAACGCCCACAGGATCCCCAGACCCGTGGGACAATTATACCACCCCAGATGTCCCAAATGTTCCTTAGGATGACATATACCCCTCATGGTCTTCCCCACCAGAAGACACTATAGGGTTTAATGAATTAATTCACAGGGCTGCACATTATCATGGTGTAGACATTTATACAGACCCTGTTGAGGAAGACTTCCTTATGGATACATTTGATAATGCACAAAGGTCTTCATCCATTTTACCCATGCTTAAAGGAGTGATCAAGCACGCTCCTGAAGTCTTCAAAGACCCAGTCAGAACTCGGGTCATTAACCCTAGGATAGAGAAAAATATAAAGCTGCCCCATCAGAGGCCCAGTACCACTAGACTCACTTGTAGTTTCCAACGCACCCAAGAGAGCAAACTCACAAACATCGGGTGAGGCTGCACCACCAGATAAGGAGTCTAAGCTACTTGACGCATCAGGCAAAATAACAGCGTCTCAAGCAGCAAACATGTGGCGTATCGCCAATACACAGGCACTGCTAGCCAGATATGACAGGGCACGTTATGATGAGCTAGAGTCACTAATGAGGCATCTCCCTGACAAGTACAAGGATAGAGCAAACGAGCTCATCCAAGAGGGGAAAAACATCACAAACACCTCTATTAGGTTTGCCCTTGATGCAGCAGACACAGCCTCTAGGGCAGTTAACACCAGCGTCTTGCTACGCAGACACGCCTGGCTGCGCATATCAGGGTTCAAACCTGAGGTACAAAGCGCCATTCTTAACCAGCCCTTTGTCGAACAACACCTATTTGGACCCGAGGTAGATGTATCATTAGAGAAAATGAAAAAAGATAGACACCCCCAAATCTATGGGAGCCCTGCAGTCGCAGGCTCCCAGACGTTCATTTTGTCGATCATCCTATCGAGGTGCCACCAGGGGATATACTTCGGACACAGCTTCTACCCTGTACAAAGCCCCTACACAGTCTACCTACAGTAAAGGCTACCAAAGGGGTGGGTACAGGGGTAACAATAACAAAGGCAGAGGCAAAAATAACAACTCATTCTCTGCCTCTACCCCTGCCCAATGACTCCCTTCCCCTTCCCCCGCCCCATTCCACTCCTGTCGGGGGAAGACTTCAACAGTACCTGCCAGCCTGGAAAAACATCACATCAAACAGGTGGGTGCTCCAAATAATTCAATCAGGTTGTTGTCTGGAACTAACATCTACCCCCAAAACATACCACCCAAGCAACGTCCAATGTCACAGGAACATTTAACATTGCTCAGACAGGAGGTAATATTCCTCCTGCAGAATAAAAATAGTTCCAGAGCATCAGAAAAACAAAGGAGTATATTCCCTATATTTCCTAATACCAAAAAAGGATGGATCTCTAAGACCCATCCTGGACCTCAGACCTCTAAACATTTACATACAGTCTGATCATTTTCATATGGTCACACTACAACAGGTCCCCCATTACAGGTATCAAACGACTTCCTTGTCACTCTAGATCTCAAGGACGCCTACTTCCATATTCCCATCCACGCAGCACACAGAAAATATCTCAGATTTGTGCTAGACGGACAACACTACCAGTTCAAAGTGCTCCCATTCGGAGTAACCACAGAGCCAAGGGTGTTTACCAAATGCCTAGCAGTAGTAGCAGCACACCTAAGAAGACAGCACATTCACGTCTTCCCATATCTGGACGACTGGCTCATAAAAGCCAACTCATACAGACAGTGTGTGCAAAACACTCAAGCTACTATTCAACTGCTTCACGACTTGGGATTCACAGTAAATCACGTCAAATCGCATTTCCCCCCCCCGCACATACAACAATACCTCGGCGCTACAATAAACAACCAACTAACACTAGGTTATCCCTCTCCAGCCAGGATAACAAGTGTACAGACTCTCCTAACAAAATTCCAACCACAACACTCGCAACCAGCTCGAGTGTTCCTGCAGCTCATAGGAATGATGGCATCTTGCATATCCGTAGTACCTCACGCAGGATTGCAAATGCGTCCACTTCAAGAGTGCTTAGCATGACAATGGAAACAGGCTCAAGGTCAATTAACAGACCTAGTGTTGGTAGACAGTCGGATTCATCATTCTCTGCAATGGTGGAACACCAAAAACCTCTCCAAAGGACGACCGTTTCTAGAGCTAATTCCTCAAATAGTCATGACAGTGGACGCATCGCTCTCCGGCTGGGGAGCGCATCTACTGCATCACACCATGCAGGGCAGGTAGACACTGCAAAAAAAGTTACTCCATATCAATCATTTGGAGTTGCTAGCTGTGTTTCTAGCTCTGAAAGCATTTCAAACTCAAGTGTCAGGCAAGGCTGTCTTAGTCTGCACAGACAATATGACAGCTATGTACTACTTAAACAAACAAGGGGGGGACACTCTCTGCAGCTCTCTCAGTTAGCACAGCAGATATGGAGATGGGCTATACCACTAAAAATCTTCCTCTTAGCCCAACAAGTTCCAGGGGTACAAAACACTATGCAGAACCATGGACAGATCAGACACCCGGACCTAGCTCAGCTCAACCTAGCGATCTGGCTCCTGAGGTCATAGAGTTTGGTTACCTCAACCTTCCTCCAGAATGCATGAACATCATTAAAGAAGCTAGACGTCCCACTACCAGAGCATGTTATGCTGCTAAGTGGAAATGCTTTGTCATACACTGCCAAAACAACCAAATAGATCCCTTAAACTTGTCTATCCAACACATCATCACATCATAGGATAGCTATTACACCTTCAAAAGTGTAACTTAGCCTATACGTCTATCAGGCTACACCTTGCTGCCATTGCAGCATACTTACAGAATGGACAACATCTGTCCCTTTTTAGAGTACCAGCTATTAAAGCTTTCATGGAAGGACTCAAAATAATAATTCCTCCCAGAACGCCACCAGCACCAGTGTGGAACCTGAACATTGTTCTTACAAGGTTAATTGGTCCTCCCTTTGAACCATTACATAAATGTGAATTGCAATTCCTAACTTGGAAAGTAGCTTTCCTGGTCGCAATTACTTCTCTTAGAAGGGTTAGTGAACTACAAGCATTTACCATTCAAGAACCCTTTTTGCAAATGCATCATATCAAAGTGGTTCTTCGTACTAATCCTAAATTCCTTCCTAAAGTCATTTCACCATTCAATCTAAATCAATTGGTTGAGCTGCCCGTATTCTTCTCGCAGCCTCAAACAGTCGCAGAAAGAGCTCTACACACCTTAGACGTTAAAAGAGCACTGCTGTACTATATCGAAAGGACACAATCGTTTCGTAAAACAAAACAACTTTTTGTGTCTTTTTCGCCGCCACATAAAGGCAACCCTACATCAAAATCAGGGATCGCCAGATGGATTGTTAAATGCATACAAATTTGTTACCAAAAAGCTAAGCGCACATTAGCAATTCCTCCAAAAGCCCACTCAAAAAGAAAGATAGGGGCTTCAATGGCATTCTTAGGAAAAATCCCCTTAGATGACATATGCAGAGAAACTACATGGCTTACATCGCACACATTCACAAAGCATTATTGTGTAGATGTGCAAACTAAACAACAAGCCACTGTGGGTCAGGCTGTATTAAAAACACTGTTTCAAACAACTGCAACAGATACGGGTGGTCGCCGCTAGGTGTGGGTACTGCTATGCAATCTATGCATAGTGTGTAATCTGCAGCTCATATGCCTCGAATGGAAAATGCTACTTACCAGTATGCATCTGTTCTTGGCATGTAGAGCTGCAGAGTTACACATGCCCACCTGCCTCCCCGCCTCCCCGGCTACCTTTATCTGTTCCAGTATTATCTTAATTAGATACAAATCACATGGACATCAATATCTCTTGTACAGCTCCATCACTTCCCTAATGGCAAAAAACAATCTGGGGATGGAGCCGATGCCCATGCGCAGTATCCTCCTAAGGAAGAGTCACCTATCCCGTGACTCCGAAATAATTTTCTACAACAAAACAAACTGCAAACATCCGGGCCCAACACTAGGTGGCCATCTATGCATAGTGTGTAACTCTGCAGCTCTACATGCCAAGAACAGATGCATACTGGTAAGCAGCATTTTCCATATATATATATACTCACTGAAAAAAACATAGGTTTCAGCCACGTTATAGTTAGGAATTAGCATTTAAAAAACCTTAGGTTTCAGCCACGTTATAGTCGGAATTAGCATTTAAAAAACCTCAGAAATTCACTGAAAAAAACATGGGTTTCACACATGTTATAGTTAGCTGGACATTTCACTCATACAAAACCATTGAAATTCCCCCGTTATAGTTAGTTCAGCTAACTATAACTCGCGCGCCCGCAATGCACTGCTGATGACGTCACATATTACATCACTCATGACATGGTCAGTGACATCACTCATGACATCACTGATGACAACTCAAATGACATCACTGATGACATCATCCACTGAATGTTTGTCTTTCTGAAAAATAAATATTTTTTATATATGTATATCTAAAGGTCGACGGAAGAATAAATGGGTAAATAAGTGTCTAAATAGATGAGTTTTTTGTAAAATTGATTGTATAACTGACTTATTAATTGTATCTTAGTGAATACATGTATTAACGAGTAACGTTTAAATATTTAAATATCTGTATCAGTGTCTCACTTTGTGTATAAGTGGTGGCATGGGTTGGTGAGTAGCTACATGAGTGTGTATATGGGTTATTAGTTTGTTTTTTGAGTATCAGTATGAGTGTCTGTATGGTTCGGTGGGGGATATTACTTAGCGTATAGATGCATGAATGAGTGACTCACTCTTTGTATATTTTTTTAAGACAGCATGTGTGCAGGACTGTATGGGTGGATGACTGTGTGTATGGGTGTGTTAATGAGTGAATGACTGTCTCAATAGTGTCTTTATTAGTAGGTACATATGTTTTAAACTAGTATATGTGAGTATTGATGTGTATAAGTGAGTATATGTGAGAGTGAGAGGTTGGAAGATTTCCTGTATAAATAAGTATGTGTTTCTATAAGTGATTGTGTAAGAGAGTAAGTACGTGTACGTTTCTGTAGAAGTAAGTATAGTGGTGTGTGTATAGCTGTATATGTAAGTAAATGGATGTTTGATAGTTTATTTGCTGTGAGTATGTGTGTGAGTAACTCTATGGATGAGTATTGGTGTGTAACAGGATGTATAGGTGTATGAGTACATATGATGAGTGAGTACATGTATGAGTGACTATATAGAACTGTTGGTGAATGAGTGGATGTGTATGTAGATTTTGGAATAACTCAATAGGTTGTTGTAACTGGTATTGGTATCTCCATTGTTTTGAAATTTTTAGTTTCTATTTTTGAATGTGTGTATCAAAGGTTATATTACACTGAGAGGAGGTCTGCCACTCTTTCACAAGGATGATGTCATCAGTGATGTCATTTGAGATGTCATCAGTGATGTCATGAGTGATGTCACTGACCATGTCATGAATGATGTAATATATGACGCCATCAGCAGTGCATTGCGGGCGCACGAGTTATAGTTAGCTGAACTAACTATAACAGGGGAATTTCAATGGTTTTGTATGAGTGAGATTTCCAGCTAACTATAACATGTGTGAAACCTATGCTTTTCTCAGTGAATTTCTAAGGTTTTTTAAATGCTAATTCCGAACTATAACATGGCTGAAACCTATGGTTTTTTCAGTGAATTTCTAAGTGTTTTTAAATGCTAATTCCTAATTATAACGTGGCTCAAACCTATGGTTTTTCAGTGAATTTCAAAGGTTTTGTAAATGATAATGTTTAAATGTATTATTGTTATATTTTTTATACTAATTTACTACATTGTTTTAAAGTATTTATTTTTAAATATTTTATTTTTTAGATTACATTACATATTTTTAATATAAATTGAAGAAAACATTTTTTTAAATATTGAAATTGTAATATTTCTATTTTATTTTATAATTTTTAAATGTATATATATTTTATATAGCAGGCAATAATATCCTATGGAAAGAAATTCAAGTTACTGTTAGTTCAGTTAAATTTACTTTTCAGGAATAGTAGTGAGCTGAAAGATGCAGCACTGAGGTCTCTCCAGATAACAGGTGAGTAAATCGGAATTCGTAGTTTGGCTGATTTTTGAGGAATTTTTTTAAGTTCCAAAACTCCACACTTGGAAAAATTTCCAAGTGAAACCAGTCAATGTTAGCCTATGGAAGGAAATTCAAGTTACTGTAAGTATGTTAGAATTACATTTCAGGATCAGTAGTGGGCTGAAAGATGCAGAACTGAGGTCTCTCCTGATAACAGGTGAGTAAATCGGAATTCGTAGTTCGGCTGATTTTAGAGGATTTTTTTAAGTTCCAAAACTCCACACTTAAAAAAATTTCCAAGTGAAACCAGTCAATGTTAGCCTATGGAAGGAAATTCAAGTTACTGTAAGTATGGTAGAATTACTTTTCAGGATCAGTAGAGGGCTGAAAGATGCAGCACTGAGGTCCTTCCTGACAACAGGTGAGTAAATCGGAATTCGTAGTTCGGCTGATTTTAGAGGAATTTTTTTAAGTTCCAAAACTCCACACTTAGAAAAATTTCCAAGTGAAACCAGTCAATGTTAGCCTATGGAAGGAAATTCAAGTTACTGTAAGTATGGTTAGAATTACTTTTCAGGATCAGTAGAGGGCTGAAAGATGCAGCACTGAGGTCCTTCCTGATAACAGGTGAGTAAATCGAAATTCGTAGTTCGGCTGATTTTTGAGGAATATTTTGCTCAATAGTGAAGGAAGGGGGTGGGACCTGAGGTGACATGTGTGCAAACACGCCCTGTGGCTCGTTTTAGTTTGGGGAATTAATTCTTCTTCAATCCTGAGGTCCCCTGTGAGCCAACTAGCCCACCAGGGTACCTCGAGTATGCGCCAGGGAGCTGCGTTGCAGAGAGGTGTTCAAAGTGCCTGTCCCCTTTTTACAACACTCTGCAATGTAGCTCCGTGGCGCTTACTGGAGGTACCTGTTGGACTAGTTGGCCCCTATGGGACATCTGGATGGAAGAGGAATTAATTCCCTAACTTAAAACGCGCCACAGGGCATGTTTGCACACATATCACCTCAAGACCCACCCCCTACCTTCACCACTGTGCAACACGCCCTGTAGCGAGTTCTAAATTTGGGGATTAAGTCCCCTTCCATACTGGAGGTCCATGGGGGCCAACTAGCCCACGGGGAACCTCCAGTATGCGCCTGGGGGCTGCGTTGCAGAGAGGTGTAAAAAGGGGCTTGCCTCATTACACCTCTCTGCAACTCTGATGTCATCAGTGATGTCACTGACAATGTCATGAATGATGTAATATGTGACATCGTCAGGAGTGGATTGCGGGTGCGTGTGTAACAGTTAGCACAACTAACTATAACGGAGGAATTTCAATGGTTTTGTATGAGTGAAATGTCCAGCTAACTTTAACATCCCTGAAACCTATGCTTTTTCAGTGAATTTCTAAGATTTTTTAAATGCTTATTCCTAACTATAACATATGTGAAACCTATGTTTTTTTCAGTGAATTTCAAAGGTTATTTTAAATGCTAATTTCTTATTATAATGGTCATTAAGTACATCTGTTTTTTTCTATCTTGTTTAATTATCACCCCATTCTCAACCTAGTAAAAAGTGCAAATATCACCACTTTTCAGTTAATTCCTTCTGCCAACAAAATCGCCACAAACAGAACCACATCTAACGTTCATGATATACAAAGTAGACGTTCCCGTAGAGAAAAAACACAAATACACCACTTCCCCATATTTTCAACAACAAGCCAAATCTGCAATGCTACCTAAAAAAACAGACAATAGCTCCACTTAGCACTTACAAATTAACATCAACATTTAACTGGTGGGGGTAGAAGCTTTGCGGGCAAGCAAGATGCAAGCTCGGAGCTCCGGGGACCCTCCGATCCTCCGCATAAATCCTGGTCGAAATCCTGATCCACGGTGGTGGATTCTAGTTGGCTAATGGTCGTAGACACGGGATCTACTTTCCGATCCAAAATCCGACACTCCTTGACGAAGTTACGTCGTGTCGAAATTCGGTGCCAGGGGCACACCATTGTCTCGGGGATGGCCGACGGCTGCGATAACGCAGTGCATGATCGATATGCTGAGTGAGCGCCTCCTGTTCCAGCTTGCGGAGCGAACGGAGCTGCGGAGTGGCCTATCGCCGACTGGATATCTTTGGTAGCTACGCTCCGCGCTCGCTTAAGTGACTGCAGTGATCTCACAGTGCTACCCTTTGTTCTGCCTAGACCCAACATGGCTGGCAGGGGTGATTCTGATAGAACGGCGAACCGGGCCAGCAGGAATACGGTCCAACCTCAGACCAACAAGATCGACCGGTACGCCCAGCAAAGGACCTCGCCAACTGTTGTTGCTCAATCCAAAGACCCTCTACGTGCGGGCTCGCCAGAAGGGTCGGAGCCCACACTCCGGGACATCATGGGGGCTATCGCGGGCATTAGAACAGAGATGCATAAGCAGCACGAGGTCCTGGCACACAAAGTGGATACCCTGGCGATCGACCTCAACCTGATTAGGGCCGACCTTGGGAAAACAAACGACCGAGTGAAATCGCTTGATATTAAAACTGCCAGCCTCACGACGGATGTCTCGGACCTGCAGACGGAGGTCCGGAACTTGAGGTCGATTAATGACCTGTTCTCGAGGCGGCTGGAGGACTTTGAGGGACGTGCCAGGCGGCAAAACATGCGCATTATTGGTGTACCGGAGGGTGCAGAGGACTCGGCCGCCGGCCTCTTTGTCGAGGAGCTGATCAAGACTCATTTGTCCCCTGCGGGCCTCAGCCACTTCTTCTCGGTCGAGCGGGCCCACAGAATACCGGGTGGTCCTCCGAAGACGGGCGTCGCACCGAGACCCATCATAGCCCGCTTATTCAACTTCAGAGATCGAGATGCGATCCTACAGGCTTCGAGGCGACATGGACCCCTCAAGTTCCAGAACGCAGATGTTAACTTCTACCCGGACTTTACTAGGACTGTTCAGAGACAGCGCCAAAGTTTTGCGGGAGTGAAGCGGCGCCTCAGGGACATGGGGCTGAAATACTCTATGATGTTCCCCGCTAAACTGCGTGTTGAACGCGATGGCCGCGCTATGTTTTTCGAAATGCCTGAGGCTGCGAGTGACTGGCTGGACACTTTGCCGCACCGACGCGAGGAACAGGAGGAACATTCCGAAGGTGCCTCTGGAGGCCCCGATCATCAGGAGTAGTACTCATCACGCTAACTTTGTCGGTTGGTGTACCTGTTGACTATGACCTACAATGCCAAGCTGTTGCACTTTATTGTGACTGATATTTTCCTTACATGGAGGGTGGCGGGGGGGACTATGTGATCTCCTTTCTCCTCTAGGGTCTTCTTGTAGCTTAGTTTATGGGGCGACAGGCACACTGCTGGTTGGGGGGGCTTTTTAGTCTAATGCAGGGGTGCAGGGTGGGGGGTGGTGTGAGGGTTGGTTTTGTGTGCTTTCTTCGTTTCTTTCTTCCTTCTCCTAGGCAATGTATTGTATGCTCTGATTCGTTTAATGCATCGGTGGAGTCCATTGGGGTCGGCGGGGGCCTGAGGTTCGACGATGGGGGGTAGGAAATTAAAAGTTCTGTGTTGGAATGTTAATGGCTTTGGTGATCGCATTAAGAGAGGGGTGGTTTTGCAATTGTTCAAAAGAAATATGCCTGATGTTGTTCTGTTGCAGGAAACACACTTGGTGGGGAATACATGCCGTGCGCTCAACAGGAAGGGTTTCAAGATGGTGGCACATTCAGGGTTCTCTTCGGGGTCCCGGGGGGCAGGTATTATGGTGCGCACGTCGCTCCCTTTTGAGATTGACTCCACTACCGTGGACGAGAGGGGGCGGTATGCTGCCGTCGCGGGGCGGTGGGAGGGGCGTGCTTTGATTCTGGTTTCGGTTTATGTTCCCCCGGGGCTGCAAAACAACACTTTTCAGGACCTTGGAAGTGCCATTTTGAACCTGCCTGCGGGGTTGCTTATTGTGGGTGGTGACTTCAACACGGTCTGCTCCGGGACCTTGGACAGACATCCGCCTAGAGACCTCCGTAGTTCGCAATCATGGCTGCCCGACTTCCTTGATACTATGGGTTTGGTCGATTGCTGGAGACTCATGCCTCCCACCCAAAGACAATACTCGTTTCATTCTGGAGCACATGGTAGCCTCTCGAGAATAGACTATGTCCTTGCCTTGGCGGCCCATGCGCCGGCGATCTCGGAGGCCCGCCTGTTGGCGAGGGGCATCTCGGACCATTCTCCGGTGTGGGTGTCCTTCGATTTTGACATTGTGGTTGCCGAGCGGCCCGTGGTGGTCAATCCATGGTACTTTCGGAACCCAAAGACGCGCGGACTCTTGGCCAAGGCTATTGTGTTCTATTTCAATGAGAATAATGGGTCGGTTACATCAGCCGCCACCTTATGGGAGGCGTTTAAGACGGTCTTGCAAGGTGAGGCCTTTGCCCTCATAGCGGACGCCTGTAGGAACAGAGACTCCGACATGGTGTGCATTGAGGCAGAGATCATGGAGCTGGACTCTCAATTGGAGGCGGGCCCTACGCCTGAGCTGCTCCATACCCTCTCTCTTAAGCAACTGGAATACTGCGATCTTGCCTCCGACGCTGCTATCGTCTTGGGTAGAGAACAACAGGGTAGGATTTACGATGTCGGTGACAAGGCGGGCAAACTCCTAGCTTGGCTTGACAGGAAGGAGAGAGCCAGTCGCGTAGTTCCGGAGGTGTTGGGAGACGGCGGCTTGCTGGTCACTGACCCGAGGGCAATCGTTGAGTCGTTCTCGGACTACTTTCGGGACGTTTACACCTCGGTCTCGGACCGGTCTGAGGCCGGCTCGTGCGCTCTCCTGGCGGATATTGACCTCCCGCACCTGTCGGAGACAGACCGTGACGATCTGGACAGGGACATTACTGCGGACGAGATTGCCCTTGCCATTCGCTCCCTGAGGTCTGGCAAATCGCCTGGCCCCAATGGTATCCCTGTGGAGCTTTATAAAATCAAACCGGATGTGGTTTCCCCGCACTTGCGGAACATGTTCCTGGAGGCACGGGAGGTAGGCGTACTTCCCCACGACCAGAGGCTGGCCACCATTGTGGTTATCCATAAGGAAGGGAAGCCAAGAGATTTGTGCCGATCATATCGCCCCATCTCTCTATTAAACGCGGAGCCCAAGATTCTAGCCAAATTGCTCGCCAACCGACTGATTGGCGCAATTGGCGACTTAGTGCACCCGGACCAGTCGGGCTTTATTCCACACCGCAACACTGCTCTTAACCTTCAGAGACTTCACTGAGCCATGGCTAGGGCCCACATGCTTGAGGAGCCAGCTGTCCTGGCGTCGTTGGATGCCACGATGGCTTTTGACTACCTCGAATGGATTTACCTGTGGGCAGTGTTAGCGAAGCTCGGCTTCGGTCCGGAGTTCGTAGGGTGGGTCAAACTTTTATACGCTAGCCCGTTAGCCAATGTGGCGGTCAATGGTCGAGTTTCGGCACCCTTTGTCCTTCAGAGGGGCACCAGGCAGGGCTGTCCTCTGTCGCCCCTCTTGTTCGCGCTTGCACTCGAACCATTGGCGGCATGGTTACGCAACCACCCAGACATACATGGCATTCGATGGTCACCTGACTTCGAGGACCGAGTGTCATTATATGCAGATGACATCCTTCTGTATCTCACTTCGCCTTGCAAGTCTCTCATCGTGGCCTGCGACGTGCTTCGACTCTTCGGTCAGTACTCCGGCTTGGTTATTAATTGGTCGAAGTCGCATCTGTATGTCCTGAAAGGGGGGACGCCTCGCCTCCCGAGAGGCTGCGGCATACATGTGGCGAGCCAGGGATTCAAATACTTGGGGATTTACATCTCCACTGACCCTAAAGCGCGCTACGTGAACAATCTGCTTCCCCGCCTTGTTCGCCTCCGGCGGGATGTGGAGGGGTGGCGTAAACTTCCTCTTTCCATGCTTGGGCGCGCGGCGCTATTCAAGATGATGTCCTTGCCCAGATTCCTTTACGCCCTGCAAAACTCTCAGGACCCAGTCCCGACCCGATACTTTGGTGAGATTGAGAGCTTGCAACGTGCCCTACTTTGGGATGGTAGGCCCGCATTGCTATCACGAAGCTCACGCTACCGTGGTACGATGGGGGGATAGCGCTGCCTGACGTGCGGAGATACTATTGGGCCTCCCAGTTGGCAGCCATTAATCATGGCCTATACGGCCCTGTGGATAATCCGGGGTACGCCATGGATCGGTGGCTCCTGGATGGCGGTAAATATCATAGGGCGCTATACACGAGGTCTCTTGATAGACGGATGTCTGGGCCAACGAAAACTGCTGTACACATCTGGAAAGCGATCACAAAGGCGCAGGGGTGGAAAGACAGGCTTACAAAGGTGACTCCACTCTACGATTCAGATATACTGGGTAAACTATGGCACACTAAGGGCTTTGATAGGTGGGACTTGATCGGTATTTCCAGGGTGGAGGACATGATGTTGCGAGGGGAGGTGAAGTCTTTTGCCCAACTACAGTCGGAGTTTCAGCTGGGTGGGACGGAATATTTCCGGTACGCTCAGCTGAGACACGCACTATTGTCCGCCATGCCGTAGGGTGAGGTGATTCCCGACAGTTCTCCCTTGGAGGATCGAGTGCTGGATGGCCATATGCCGGACAGTGCTATCTCCTTGACATACAAGAAGCTGATCAATGTTCGCACGGATCTACTCCTGGGGGTGAGAGATCAGTGGGTGCGGGACGGGATAGAGATCGACGACGAGGACTGGCAATGTGCTGTGTCATCCCCCAAGGAGGTCGCTATCCCCTCCCGTCTTCGATTGGTGCAGCTATAGATCTTGCATAGAGTCTATGTCACTGGCCCCAGGCTTATACATATGGGACATTCTGCTGATGGTCTCTGTAGGCGTGGTTGTGGTGCTCTCGCCACCTTCATGCACATCATTTGGGAATGCAACGTGATAGCTTCCTATTGGCGGCGAGTGCACATGATCATGAGCGAGGTGACCGGGGTGGAAGTACAAGCGGAGGCCCGAAGATGCCTCTTAAATATCTGGGGCCCGACAGATTACAACACTGCCCAGACCCAATGGGTGACCCTTGGGAATATGGTTGCGAAGCGGGACATTGCACGATGTGGGGAGCAACAACAGCCCCGAAGGTGGTACAGTGGAAGGCCAATATGGATTGGTGTATGTTCCGGGAAAAGACTGTGTATGTAGCCAGGGGTAAACCTAAAAAATGGCAGAAATTGTGGGGGGCTTGGAATGAGTATAGGGGTGACATTTGCGTACCTCCAGAACCCGCTCCACAGGAAGAACACTTGTCCCCATAGCCCATGATTCCAACTGACGGTTAGATATCTTTATTATCCTGTGTTTCCTTCTCCCATCGCTCTCAGTGTCTCTATCGTTCTGATTATAACTGTGGTCATTGTGCTTGACCGACTCCTTGACTGGGCCTCACTGCATATTGGTTTCATTGCCTCTTCTCTAACGCCCGTTTCGGCGCCTCTTTCTGTACTTTTCTTCCCTTTTTCTTTGATACAAATAACTGAAAAACTTAACCTTCATTCGTTCTGATATTCTGTTTCTTGCACGCTGACTTACTGCTTTTCGCATTGCTGCCTAGCCTCCGGGATGTAAGGCTGAATAGCTGTGTGCACTATTCGAAAATAAAGGTTTTAAATTAAAAAAAAAAAACCATTTAACTGGTGTAAGGAGGTCAACTATGTACTGCGTGAATTACATCAAACTCACACCGATATTTAAAGACGAATATGTGATAGAGGTACTAATAATGCACCTCCGACACCCAACAAAATCATAACACCCAGCGCCACCACCACTACAACCACCCCACCTGACCCCTCTCCCCCTACTATCTCAGAGGCAGCGCAAAACAGGACAACAAACCTTCTCAAAATAATATATCCCCTCAACAGCACACTAGCTGAATGTTTAGAGATGTGGCAACCAACTATGTATAAGGGAGGGAACTCGCACATCAACAATAATTTACACAACCCCAAGACTACCGGTGATATGCTATACACAACTCACTATACAAACTAAAAACTTTTCAGTGTGTAGATATATTATTGATACGTGTAGTATACTGCACACTGGGGAATATCTCGGTCATGTAGCTGTGTTGTCCCTCCCCTCCCTTGAAGCAGAAGGGGAGTGGGCTGGTCCAACGTACGCAACTCCAGCGTAAGAATATAAATACATAGACTACGCCTTGGGCGTGGTTCACTTGTGCGAAGACAAAAGACTCTGCTACAGCGAAGGTCCTCACCCTGCCACGTGGCTGCCGCCATGAGCACGTGCCTCCTCGGTACAGGCCCATTGCGAACTCAGCACCACAGCACCGCAGACTTATGTCTGTATCGACTATTGACTTCAATCTACACTGCGGACAGCAGGGTTCACAACTTGAATTCAGATTTGGATCTACACAATGGACAGCATTGAATTTAGCCTTGATTTATTTAAGGCAGAGACAATTATACTCTCTGTCCTCAGATTTTGTTAAAGGATGTGACAAAAAGTATTCCTCGATGTCTGTCTTGACTACTGCCTTCGATGTACACTGCGGACAGCAGGGTTCACAACTTGAATTCAGCTTTGGATCTACACTACGAACAGCATTGAATTCAGCATTGATGTATTTAAGGCAGAGACAGTTGTACTATATGTCTTCAGATTTTGTGAAAGGGTGTGACAAAAAACATTCCTCAATGTCTGTGCTGACTACTGCCTTCGATCTACATTGTGAGGGCTCACGACTCAGGTGGAATGGCGATTGCACTAGATGCATTCCAGCAGGCAAGAGACATTGTACTAGTGCGACCTGCCTGAACCTCGAATCATCGCAGGGTGCGCACACGCTGAGTTCTTCAGGTACCACTAACTCACTGCACCACAAGTCATCTTCACATGTTTCCCTGATGGAACTAAAAGATGAAAGTGGGGATGTACAAAGAGTTGTAGACACTTCAATCCCCTTAGTACAAAGGCCGGTCCCCTCACCATCTATTCCGGCCATTTCCCTTCCTAACCCTTTTTGCTCTTCTGGTGAGCGTAATACTGAAAAAGGGGGTTTATCTAGCCCAGTACCTCATGGGAATGAGATTAAATTTACTGGCCCTGCTTTAACAGTTCTCAATCCTCTAGCCAGACCCTATTCTGATAAGGGAGAGGGAGCAGTGGTCTTTAAGAAACCCCCATGAAATGCCTAACGAGTAATGTGTTGATACCCTTATCCTCGATTTCTTCCCTCTATTTGACGCTGTCTGCACCCTAAATAGATCATTACTCCTTAAATGTTTTCAGGAATCTGTAAGTTTGAAATTAATACAATCTGCAGACATAGATAAAGTACTGATTCTGAAAACAGAGGTTGGAACTCAAACGAGGGTAAAGTTCTACTCTAAATTAGTAGTTAACCTAATCCTGCAACGGTCGGAAGATTTTCAGAGCAGAGGGATAGATGTTATGCCCTTTTGGGAGAATGTCCTCTCTGGTAGACCTTTTAAAACCTTTAAATCCCTACGCTCTCCCTTCTCACTTCTGCAGGCAGCCTCTGGAAATACAGAGCAGTCTGGAGATTTTGATGATCTGAAAATCTGTATATCTAATGATCTCCGCCTTGTATCGTATACTCACCCTCCTATGCCCCCTCCCAAGGATAATGCTGTGGAGGAGAGACTCCGATGGAACTGGCTACCCGGTGTTCTCCCGAGGAAATTGACAAATCAGTCGGTGCCCCATTCTCCCCTTTAGTGGCAACATATCGATATTATCATGGAACGCCGCTGGGTTGAAGAATAGCCCCGAAAAAATCCAATTCCTCATGTCCTTAGAAGCCAGTGTAATTTGTCTCCAAGAGACGTGGTGTTCGGAGAAAATTTTGGTAGGAAGGGATTATTTTGTACTGGAGGGTTGTGCTTACCCCTCTAGGAGAGGCCACGCCAGCGGGGGTATTGCCTGTCTATTGTCGAACCAGATAAAGTGGAATTTCTCTCATTATCTGGATCCCTGTAATGTCTCTCAGGCCGTAACGTTGTTCAGTTTTGACAATGTTGAAGTCTCAAAACCCTTAGTTCTGATCAACGCATAGATTCCCCCTGATGCTAGTTCTAACCCAATCCTTAAAAAAGATCTTTGCTTATGTACAGAGTATTAGGGAGAAAACTCCCTCGCCTCATATAGTTCTGGTAGGGGACCTGAATTGTAAAATTTCTAATATGAGTATGAGCCTGTTTAGAGATAAATACAAAGAAGAATCACAGCAGATTCCCCAAGCTCTCTTCCCTGAGAACATTAAAACAAATAAGCGAGGGAAGATACTTCTTGAAGAACTTTCTGAGATGGATGGGCTCATTGCAAGTGGAAGGCTTCCCTCCGATACTCCTGCAAATTTCACTCATAAATCCAATCAGAGTGAATCTATTTTAGATTATGTAATAGTGGAGAATTCTACCTTTGCCCTACTGAAGGATCTCAGGGTTATTGAACCCCTTTTTAGCAACTACAAATTACTATCTATTTCTGTGAAAATAAATCCCCCCAAATCAGACCAGTGGTCACTTAACAGTGATTTGGTAAGTTTTGGTGTTAAATCTGGGAGATGCTACTGGAATACAAAGGCTCTAAGAGGCTTAGAGAGCATCCTTGATGTAGCAATAAATGACCTTGCTAACTGGCATGGTTCAGAAATTGTGTGTTTTTCTGACTTTATGAAGGTGGTGATTTCTGTCGCTAAAAATCCAAATAAGAAAAGATATCCCACAATACCCTTCAGTAACCTTCGACTGCTCAACATAGAAATAAATAAGTTAGTAAGGGAACAATATCTACGTAAATCGTCTGAAGGAGCGTGCAGAATAGCCCTATTAAAAAGAAGGAGGAGAAGGTTACAGGCCAAATTACGAAAAGAGGGGGAGGATACTATCTGGATAAAACTAAGAGAGGCCGCCTTTAATGGACATATGAAACAATTTTGGTCCCTCATAGGCGAGGGTTGTGGGGCCAGAATAAATTCGCTTCCAATTCCCATTGAAGAGCAAACATGGGTGGACTATGTCACTGCCCTTTATGCAAGTAATGGAACAGCTGTCCCCCGCATACATTTTAGTGAGGATAGTCAGCCTTTGGTTCCATTCTCGGAAAAGGCTATTGAATTGGCTATTAGGGAAATGCGCTCTTCCGGGGCAATGGGACCGGACGAACTCCCAATTTCTGTTTTAAAGCTAAATAGTGTAAAATGGAGCAAATTGCTCTGCCCGGTGTTTAACATTTGCTTTTTGAGCGGAAATGTTCTTCCATCTTGGAAGGAGAGTATTTTGGTTCCCCTTTTTAAAAAGGGTGACCGGTTGTCTCCCCAAAACTACCGCCAAATCGCCCTCCTGGACGCAATTGGCAAAGTTTTTGCAAAATGTCTTTTGAAATTAATCAATGATTGGGTGGACCAGACCAATATACTTCCCTTAGAGCAGACGGGCTTCAGAAAGAACCATGGTACCATGGATAATTTAACAGCTCTGCAGGTAATAACCGACAAATACATCCGGGTCAGAGGGGGGAGAGTCTATGCAGCCTTTATAGATTTCTCCACAGCTTTCGACAAAGTTGATCGCCCTTTGCTGTGGAGGAAACTATCGGCTTTAGGTATGCCAGCCCGGCTCTTAAACTTAGCTCAGGACCTCCACTCTGATACCTGGTGCAGAGTATTATTAGGAGGGGAGAGAGGCCTATCCCAAGCGATTCCCTCGGCCAATGGTCTTAAACAGGGTTGGCTATTGGCCCCACTATTGTTTTCCCTTTATGTGTATGATCTCCCCCAGACCTTATCTTTAAGCGTAGGCATTGCCCCTCTTCTGGGGGACAAACCTATTACATGCTTGATGTACGCAAATGATATACTACTACTAGACCTTACCCCAAAAGGACTAAATAACCGTCTGCAGGCACTGCATGTATTTGCCGAGTCCCATCATCTGAAGATTAATATCTCTAAAAGCAAAGTAATGTGTATGATGGGAAAGAAAAAACCTAAATCTGGGAATTTTAATTGGTCTTTAGGTGGTCACAAGCTGGAAATCGTAAAATCCTATATTTTCCTAGGGAAGATAGTATGTGGTAACTTGAGCGATAAGGCCCATATAGATAATAACACTCGGAAGGCCATGACACAGGGTAAAGGATTATGTGCACTTTATAAAGCTACAGGCAAAAGACACTTCATTCACTTGCTAGAGGCTTTCCGGGCAAAAATTCCAGCCTCACTGCTTTATGGTATTGAACTTTTGGATTTGGGGCAATGGGGTTTTTTGGATACTGTCGAGGGCAGACTCGAGATATCTAATTACGGTCAACAATGCTTGTACGGTGGCATCTCTTAGGCTTGAATTCGGCATACCATGCAGGTGGGTACAGGGCCTAGCGTGAGTAATACGCTGGGTCTCTTGTCTGGCAAAGGGAAAACCGGCCACTCTAAGATATCTCATCCAAAAAGAATTATTGGGCCCCCTAAAAGAATATTCCCTACTTATAAAGAATTTTAGAAGGGTCGTTACACTACTTGAATTGGAAGAATCAACTCTTTTTTCGCTTTCTACACATCAGCTAAAGTCCACCCTAAAACTGGCAACATGGAATTTAAGTTTTAGGAGGGATAGAGATTCTCTTATTCTAAAGAAAGGTGCATCTTCTATTCGTGCTTACTTAAACGAATGCAACCTTATGCCTCTTGGAACCTTCCTCATGGCTTACGACGTTTTTGGTTCCTCCTGAGGCAGGATCTCCTCCCTTTAAATACATTTTTAGCTAGATGGTATGGTTCTTCCGATAAATGTAATTTGTGTACAAATTCGATCCAGGATACTGCCCATGTTCTTTTCGTATGCCCTGCCTTAATGGCTCACCGCCGAAAGTGGGTGAGACCAATTTGTTTACAATTAAGTATTTTGTCTGCCAAATCTTTAGTAGATGCTATTCATAACCCCCCCAATGAAATGTTTTGTTACAGAATTTTTAACTTTTTAAAATGTTTTTTAGAATTGTACTAATGGATATGACTCTTTTTTAGTTTCGGTGTTAACAGAGTGTATTATATGGATCTTTATATTTGCAATTGCTGTTTTTTATGCTCTGTGTTTTTATGTGGACCTCAATCGAGTTCCAAATCATATACCAATAAAATTGTTTGACAAAATTGTTTGTTTGACACTAACTCACTGCACCACAAGTCATCTTCACATGGCTTTATTAAGACAGAAATCACTAGGCAAAAAACATTGCTCCCAGTGCGGCCTGCCCGGACCTCGCATCATCACAGGTTACGTACATGCTCAGTGCCAAAGGTACTACTAACTTAGTGAATCATAAGTCATCGACACATGGTAGGATTCAACAGACAAAAGACATTGGTCCAAATGCGGCCCCCTGGAATACGCATTATTGCAGGATACGTGCAAGCTCAGCGCCAAAGATACTACTAATTCAGTGCACCATAAATCATTGCAAATAAGACTGAACAGTTTTATGTCAGCAATGAGGCATACTATCACTTTTAATTTTAATTGATGCAGAATTGAATAGACAAAAGACATTAGTCCAAATACTGTGCCCCCCCCCACCACGCATCATCGCAGGGTACGTACACGCTAACCGCCAAAAGGTACTACTAACTCAGTGCACCATAAATCATCACCACGTAGCCTTATTAAGGCAGAATTCAGTAGGCAAAAGACATTGCCACCAGTGCGGCTTGGCCGGAGCGCGCATCATCGCAGGCTTCACAGAACATTGATGCTTCAGATGCCACTAACTCAGTGTACCACTTATCATCGCTGGTTGCAGACACGCTAACTTATCAATACTGTGCAGCTCTACTCAATGCCACCTGGCCGTGGTCTCTTGCTAACTGCTGCCTCCTGCCTACACTGCGGTTATCAGAGCTCACAATTAAATAGACTCTTGGGGCCCGATGTAGGTCGGTCGGTAACGGCCGAAAATCGTTATTTTCGGCCGTTACCGACCAGTATACCTGAAATGGTATGTAGGGGCTCAATTTTACAGAATCGGTATTTTTACCGATTCGGTAATTCTCCGATGTAGGTGGGACTCTTCAGAGTCCCAGGAGCCTTAACGAATCCGTATTTTACCATCAAATCCAATTTGATGGTAAAATACCGATTCAGGTGTGCATGCACATGTGTGCATGCAAACCTATGCCATGTGACAGGCAGACCTGCCCTTAGGGCAGGTATGCCTGCCATATGGCACCCGTGCCTGTTTTGGGGGTGCCAGAGGGTGTCAAAGTGACACCCCCTGCACTCTTGTGTGAATCGGTATTTACCGATTCTGTAAATACCGAATCGGTAATGCCCATTCATTCCTATGGGCTTTGAAGCCCATAGGAATGAATGGGCATTACCGATTCTGTATTTACAGAATCGGTAAATACCGATTGTTAAAGATTCGGTATTTCAACATCTGGATATACCTACATACCCACACTTTAGATTTACCGATTTTTAATTACCGAATCGGTAAAATTCGGTAATTAAAAATCGGTAAATCTAATTTACCTACATCTGGCCCTTGATTCATTATTTGCAGAGTGCAGTACCAAGCTAAGTATAACGTCCCTCAAACCACACAATATCCCTTTAGTAGCCTTCCTTCAAACACTTCTTTTATATCAGTTCTCGGTTTAGTTGATTATCAAAATTCACCCTGCAAGTGCAAAGGAACACTGAATGACAGTCTACACTGCGGATAGCACAGGTCACAATTTGAACTATAATGTCCCTGAAATCTACACATTTCAACAATGTATTCCATATATGTTTCGTCTTTTATTTGAATCATGATTACAGATGATGCAGTCCAGTAGGCAACAGACAATGCTTCCAGTGCAGCCCGTTCGGACCACGCATCATCGCAGGGAAACAGCCGTTACAACGCAACGATTACAACGCACACCGTTACAACGCACACCATTACAACGCAGGATCCTTTACAACGCATGCCTTTACATAGCAGATGCTTTTACAACGCATGCCTTTACACCGTAAGTATAGGTAAGTACACATTTTATTTAACCTTTTTATAATTTCAAAAATATTAAAAATAATTAAAATAAATTAATTAAGTTATTTATATATATATATATATATATATATATATATATATATATATATATATATATAGTTTGGGTTTTGGGTTACAGGGGTATTTTTAGGGTTCAAGGTTGGGTTTGGGTTTTGGGGTACAGGGGTATTTTTAGGTGTCAGGGCTGGGTTTGGGTTATGGGGTACAGGGGTATTTTTAGGTTTCAGGGTTGGGTTTGCGTTCTGGGGTAGAGGGGTATTTTTAGGTTTCAGGGCTGGGTTTGGGTTTTGGGGTACAGGGGTATTTTTAGGTTTCAGGGCTGGGTTTGGTTTTTGGGGTACAGGTGTATTTTTAGGTTTCAGGGCTGGGTTTGGTTTTTGGGGTACAGGGGTATTTTTAGGTTTCAGGGTTGGGTTTGGGTTTTGGGGTAAAGGGGTATTTTTAGGTTTCAGGGTTGGGTTTGGGTTTTGGGGTACAGGGGTATTTTAAGGTTTCAGGGTTTGGGTTTTGGGGTACAGGGGTATTTTTAGGGTTCAGGGCTGGGTTGGGGTTTTGGGGTACAGGGGTATTTTTAGGGTTCAGGGTTGGGTTTGGGTTTTGGGGAACAGGGGTATTTTTAGGTTTCAGGGTTGCGTTTGGGTTTTGGGGTACAGGGGTATTTTTATGTTTCAGGGCTGGGTTTGGGTTTTGGGGTACAGGGGTATTTTTAGGTTTCAGGGCTGGGTTTGGGTTTTGGGGTACAGGGGTATTTTTAGGTTTCAGGGCTGGGTTTGGGTTTTGGGGTACAGGGGTATTTTTAGGTTTCAGGGTTGGGTATGGGTTTTGGGGTACAGGGGTATTTTTAGGTTTCAGGGTTGGGTTTGGGTTTTGGGGTACAGGGGTATTTTTAGGTTTCAGGGCTGGGTTTGGGTTTTGGGGTACAGGGGTATTTTTAGGTTTCAGGGCTGGGATTGGGTTTTGGGGTACAGGGGTATTTTTAGGTTTCAGGTTTGGGTTTTGGGGTACAGGGGTATTTTTAGGTTTCAGGTTTGGGTTTTGGGGTACAGGGGTATTTTTAGGTTTCAGGGCTGGGTTTGGTTTTTGGGGACAGGGGTATTTTTAGGGTTTTTTAAATACCTAATCTATTTTTTAAAATATATATATATATATGTACAAAATAATTATTTAAAAATAATTACATTTATTAAATTAATTTAATTTTAATTAATTACATTTTTTAATAAAATAATATACTTACCTATACTTACGTTGTAACGGCATGCGTTGTAATAGCATCTGCTATGTAATGTCATGCGTTGTAAAGGCATTCGTTGTAAATGCATCAGCGTTGTAAAAAATGCATTGTAACAGTGTGCGTTGTAATAGTTTGCGATGTAACGTCATACATCCATCATCGCAGGGTGAGAACACGCTAAGCACCAGACATACCACTAACTTAGTACACCATAAATAATTGCCACATGGCCTTTTTAAGGCAAAAGTCAGTAGTCAAAAGACATTTTTGCCAGGCTCTACACAAACCGCCCCTACCTTAGTGCACCACAACTCATGAACCCTTTACGATAGAATCTTCTGTGTATTATTTCACATGTAGTGCTCCTACCTTTGTACAGCAGTCATAAACCATTTATGATGGAACATCTGTGTATGATATGATGATTACTATTGTACTTGTTACCAACAGCAACGTAATAAAATGGAGTCGAGCGCATGTGCCCTTACCCACTTCAACTATCTATCTGTGTCTGTGTATTCATTATGTTTGTGAAATGCTGCCCCTGGGCCCTACCACTTTATATTGTGCTGTGAACAGCGTATGCAACCATCTTACCTCTGGCAGAAAAAGATTTTGGTTATATAACTTTCTCTCGCTCATTCTACAAATATGAACATAGAAACTGGATCATTACAATACTGCAAGCAAAGTTTATAGTAAATTTATAAGTGTGTGCTATTGCTCGAGTTTTTTTTTTGTAGCATATTTATATAGCGCGGAGTCGACCCAAAACTATGTCAGCGATTTACATGAGCACCGTATTTACAGAACATTTTCAGGCACACGTAGATTACAAGATTTGTCTACAATAACAGTATGTGGACGCGACTCCTAGGCTCAAACACTAATTTCCAGCACCAAGTTTGACGGTATACCCAAATGACCACATATATATATTAGCTGCCCTTCATGTGCCAAAAACTGCAACCTAAAGCTTTCATAGCCCTGTATTACTACAACTACAAGACTCCACTAAATGTACAACAAACATTAATATTCGCAGAAATGTATCATGTCCACCATCTTTTATGTGTAGAACTATGGATGAATGTAGGGTCAGTGATTCCCAGTACCTTCCATGTTGGCCATGTTGTGGGACTTCACAGACATAATGCCGCATTTGCATTTAAGACCCGGGTGACGGCAGCACTACATCACGAACACCCGAATCAGTTGATTTTTCATATAGCTCACAACGGAGCCGCTCCCATAGCTGCGGACTCATTGTTCACAGCCTCGCGCAGCACTGGCATACCTCAGGCCAGCCCACTCTGCTTACGCTTATAGTTAAACAAAACAATGCTACATGGCCCAGATTTTCATTGTAGTGATTTGCTAGTTCCAGGTCTAGTTGTCAGAACGGCACACACACACACTCCCTCATGGCTGGTATACACCCACACCACGCCCATCCAGCAAAGGCATCACAAAACATGTGATAAAAAAGACTGGGCGCACGTGCTCTACGCCATTTTAGAGTTGCTCCCATCTCAAGCCCTGTGATGGCCTGGCCTGGTGGTTCGGAATGCCTCATGTAGGCCCGAACTACTGAACAGGGGGGCCCACTACCATGTGCGTGGCCTCTTTGGTCACTGAGTTAGTGGTAGCGCAAGGACTGAGCAGATGAGGATCCTGCGATGATGGGTACACGAGTATGTCCTTTGCCATAGCGATATCAAGACTCAGCACCAAATGTGAGACTTTTTGGTGGCAGAGCGGGATTGCATGATGTAGAAGCTGCTCTGTCCACAAAAAGGTGAGCAGTGAGGCCTGGGTGCGCACCGGAGGGAGTAGATGCGATACAGCAGACTGGATACAAAAAAGCGACGCAACGATTTAGGCGTGCGCAGTCCTACATACCCTATCTTATTGCATTTGTATTTTTTTTTCCAATAGCAGGAAAGTTTTTATAGTCAGTCAAATGTCAGTCGCTCCCACATGCAGAGCGAAGTAGATGAGTATTTTTTTTTATACTATGTACACCTAAATTTACCATCTTATTTTGACACCCTTTCCTACCTCAATTCATTTAGGACTCGCGCCGCCGTTGCTGTGCGCAATACAGCTCGTGCCTTAGTCGGAGTGCACAGCACTGATCACGGAGCGCAAGATATTTTCTATGTGAAAAAACGGGGATATGAACCTAATCTTCAATTCACATATGCTCGTGCATGTCTGTTTCCTTCCGTGCTAACTCATTGGCCTTTGCGTGCAACTTATTCTAAAAGACTGTACGCATTTGGTCAGAGGCGGGTGCATTGCTCTGTCCATGGCCTGCTGCGAGTAATAGACTCCAATAGCACATGAGGTTTAAATTAACGTGCCTAAACACGGGCATGATGATTGAAACCACGTGTATGACTGTGCACCACTTTTTTTCTATAACCGGATGGAAAACATTACTACTCTACTATTTGTTCATAAATCGAAGCCCATTAAACAAGTTTGAACCGTACAAATGGTAGTATTTTTAATGGGGAAGGGAAGGTGTGTAAAAGGGTGATGTTATTCTACTGCACATTAAGATAGTGGCAATTACCAATCATAACATCTTTCTTTTACTATCTTTTAGATGTGGAGCTTCAGGGTGCACTATGTCCCGGCACATGGTGGAAGACACACCAGTGACAGAAAGGTGAGTGCGAATATTCTTTTCAGAGTCACTCTCTCACTTCTTCTCTCCTTTGATGAACAAATGGCGCAAAATCTTATCATCCTTTTTATCTAACAGGTTGTGTTTCACAAATTGGCATCCCCCAACACCTCTAAAGCTCAATGTTTGAGGAATCTGCGATGATGCGTGGCCATCGTAACAACACGTAAGAAGGTTGCTTCGACACGTGGTGGACCCTCTTTGAAACACCCCAATGGCACAAGGTGAGAAGAGAAGCTTGTTTCCAAAGCGACAAGAAGTCACCTGTGGGCGGAGAGGCTGGATAGTGTGCGTAGGAATGTACAATCACCTCCGGGCAGTGGGGGTGAATAGGTTGCAACAGTCTGGGTGCGGAGGAAAGGGCACTAGCCTCCGGACACTGGGAGTGGATGGAGTGTATCACTCTGGGTGCGCAGTAATGTGAACTCACAGCTATGCTGTGGGAGTGCATGGGGTATAGCACCCTCGGAGGAAATGAGTGCACAGACACCTCCTTGCAGTGGTAGTTGATGTAATACAGTAGCCTGGGTGTGCCAAGGAGTAACGCAGAAATATACGTTTGCAGTTGTATGTACTCTTCAATTACTAATTGTATACTATCTTTCAGATCATTAAACTTGAGGGTGCACTATAACCCGGAACATGGTTGGACACACACTGGTGGTAAAAAGGTGAGCTGTGGAGATTTTCTCCAGTATCAACATTACTTTCTCTCTCTCACACTTTCAATGTCTTTCTTTCTCTCTTTCTCTTTCTCTCTTCCTCTCTCTCACACTGTTTTTTCTTTCTCTTTTTAAGTTATGAACCCTGTGACCACACTGCAGATAAATAAATCAAGGTTGAATTTAACACAGCAGTATAGATCCAAACCAGAATTCAAGTTCTAACCTCTGCTAGATGCAATGTTTGCAAATGGTAAGCAGAGCGGCCTAGGTACACAAGGCCTCCAATTAAACGTGCTGCAAACAAACGATATTATCCTGCATAATGACGTGATCTCTCACCTCAATCTGTCTCATCTCTCAATCATTTTATGTGTGTGTGTCATTTTAAAGACCTGCTGGACCATACTGTAGCGGTACTGTAGATCTGAGCCAGCAGGCACTTATCTACAGACACCTCTTCAGTGCAAACCTACGAGAGGGGTGGGATGCATCAGGCTCACTGCACACGTGCAAATAATTAATATTGCCAAGTGTTATGTTAATTTGTGATCTTTGACCTCATTCAGTCACATCTCTGTCTCATTTTAAAGTTCCAGTTCAGTATAGCTTTATTCGATTTTGGTTTAAAATCATAAAAGCGTACAGTTAAAAACAGTTATAAGTAAAAACATACATACAATAGCACATAATATCTGAGGTTAAAAAACTTTTGCCCGACCTGTGGGGATAAATGTATTAATTATAGCGTACTTTTCACAGGTTAAACTTAAATCAAACAGTAATTAATAGGGGTTCCAATTCTTAGGACTATAAAACACTGATTCCTGTCTGGTATTGGTGGGAAAGCTACGGCCGCTCGATACATGGGGTCCTCTGCCCATTAACATGTTGCTGCCTACTTTTAGGCTAGATGTGGGGATGTACGGCATTCTAGGGTAAAAATCATGCAAATCCCAGACGGAAATTGGGCCGTTTCCCACTTGGGCAGGAAAGGTACGCAGGTATGGGACAATGTATCTCTGCCTAAATCTAAAGAGTACTAGGTCACCATCGATGTCTTTTGGGAGGGAACCCAGCCAACCCACCCTTCTGATACTCAGTATTGTACCCTCGAGGTTAGGTGGTAGGGGTCTGTGTTTTGCCATCCAAAATTTAACTTTGGTTAGCAGATAATGTTGTCTCTCGGTTTTCCCAGGTGTAAGTGATGGTACTCCCGCGAGGACACATACAAAAGGAGCTGCCTCCGGTGGGAGTTGGATAGGGGTAACTTTATTATGCTGTGCTCTATAAGAAGTGAGGTGCGGCAAAGCGGGTTTAAAAGAAGTTTTGCGGGCTATTGGGGCTGGTGCGTTAGGTACTATTGATTGGGTTGGAGCCCTTTTGTCTTGCGTAATTGGCTTGGGGTCTTTGGGAGTAGAAGGTGGTTGGGAACATTTAGGTGTTATAGAGCAGTTATTGGCTAACAAGTTCGACTTGATGGTTTCCTCCATTCCAGTCAGCCTGTCCCCTAGTGTGTTTATTTTTTCTATTAGTGGTGATATAATGGAACTGACCAGTTGTTCAATAAGGGATAATAGATTCTGCTGTGTAGGAGATGCTAGAACGACTTATTTCTCGGCAGCCTCGGGAGTCGAGGAAGAATTACTGATTGGCACTGTGGGGCTTGAGCACAATTTTTGGACTTTTGATTGGTTCCCAATATTCCCAATGTGATTAAACCCACTACGTTTCCTTTTAGCAGATGAGAACTGGGGAGAGGCAATCTTTTTAGTGTTTTTGATGTTAGCTTTTTTGGATGATGGCAGGGGTTGCAGGGGGCTAACAGTATCAGGTAAAAGACAGGAGCTTTCGGCCAGAAGCAGTGATTCCACTAAGACATGTTTAGTTTTACACAGGGTGTTTAAGTCATCTAACCACGTAAAGGCGTGCTCTGTGTCTACTGTTTGTGTGGGCTGGGGAGATACGCCCTTATCGACTTCTCTAGCAATGGACAATGTTGTGCTGTTTATATTATCCCCCTTGCGAGTCATAGTGTGATTTGGGTGTAACAGTATAGTTATCGACAAATCTAACACATCGTGAGGGAAAATGTCCTTGAAGAAAGGCAAAGTAAATAAGCGGAAAACCAAAAGGAAGCAAATGTCTTTCTTTACCTCCACTTCACAAAGAGCCAAGGCGGGTAGCCCCGTCCCGTCCTCCTCGGGCCTCTGAGGGCCACAGAGGGTCCGCCCTTTGCCCGGGCTTAGCCCGGCGCACGCCCGTGCGCATCCCGCGGGGCCGAAAATGAGGGACACTTAAATCACCCCCGATGTCAAGGGGGAGGGGCCGCTGTCCTCCTGGTCTCCCGCGGCTCAGGGTCCTGCCACCTACACACACGCTGCGTCTCCCGCGAATCGGGAGGCGCGAGGTCCTGAAAAATGCCCCCGGTGTCAAGGGGGAGGGGCCACTGTCCTACTGGTCTCCCGCGGCTCAGGGTCCTGCCGCCTACACACACGCTGCGTCTCCCGCGAAGCGAGAGGTGCGAGGTCCTGAGAAATGCCCCCGGTGTCAAGGGGGAGGGGCAGCTGTCCTCCTGGTCTCCCGCGGCTCAGGGTCCTGCCGCCTACACACACGCCGCATCTCCCACGAAGCGGGAGGCGCGAGGTCCTGAGAAATGCCCCCTGTGTCAAGGGGGAGGGGCCGCTGTCCTCCTGGTCTCCCGCGGCTCAGGGTCCTGCCGCCTACACACACGATGCGTCTCCCCACACACACGCTGCGTCTCGCCCTCACCTCTTCAGCGCAAACCTACGAGAGGGGTGGGATGCATCAGGCTCACTGCACATGTGCAAATAAGAAATATTGCCAAGTGTTATGTTAATTTGTGATCTTTGACCTCATTCAGTCACATCTCTGTCTCATTTTAAATACCATCTATACCATAAGATAGGCCTAAGCCTACGACCAGCGCTGCCCTACAGACTCCTGTTGAGGGTGATTCTGAGGGAGGGGTGGGGTGCACTACCCTGAGTGATGCATGTGAGAAAAAACCATCTTGCCTTCCGTAATGATGTTTTCTCTCACCTCATTCAATTACATCGATCTAATTTTAAAGACTTATGTTTCATTTTTGTTTTGCAGGTTACCTACGCTGCTACCACTGGAGTCCATCTCACGTTTTGTTTATTATACCGTTATATCAAAGTTACGTTTCTATTTATTTATTTCTGTTTTATTAAAGGATAATGGAAAAAAAATAACTGAGTGTATATGTCTTCTTTTTCTGACAACATTTGACTAATATTTAGTGTGATAATCATTTTCTTAGAGAAGATTTTAAAATCAAAACTATTTAACATTACAGTGCACCTACAAAAAATAATGTAAGTAACTCTTAGGGACATAAATGCTGAGTAATTATACAACTAAAAGAGTTCTATGAGTGTATCACTTTATAACAGCATAAGTACTGTCCGTCTAATTACAAAACAAACAAGGCACTGCCTAGCACCACTGAGGCTTCAGAGACTGCAGAGGCACACCCTGCATATTAAAATAAAGATCCTGAGTATGACAATTCCCAGACTTAAGTTGCCTCGAACTCCTCGAACAATTAGTAAATAATTCTTGGGAAGGTGGCTGTTTCCTACACTACAAAACGTCTCTGTACCCTTTAACGCCCAATTCACATGTGACAATAACACAGTACTTGGGGGCATATTTACAAGAAAACCGTTAAAATTATACCTCTTAATTTCTAAAAGAATAACTGATGGGGCTCAAAGTTTTACTAAGAAAAGAATGATCTTTATAACTAAACGTATAATACCAAGGCTAACTCTTTACCAGCTCTTTTCCAGAGGCTGAATCTGCGATTAACGGTTCCTATGGAAAATTTGTAAAAGTCACTTGCTGTTTGGATTAGCAACATTGTGTGCTGAACTTGTGACCTGTGTGCTCAATTGAGTGTTCCATGAACTGTTACTATGGTAACAGGCAGTAAGCAGTTTGGGGGTAGGGTTCAAAGGTGCTGGCTGTACAGAAACCGTCATATTTATCCAAAATCCTCTACATGACAAAGGAGAAACCAAATGAGACAACAGAACACTGTGTACATTAGGAGCAAAAGAAGTACACAACTCTTTGAATTAACCTCAAGAGAGGGCGCGAGCAATAGCCACTGGCATTACAAAACCCCATGTACAATTTGCCTACTCTGTACTCAACAAAGGGCAATTCTTTTATCGATCCCAATCAGACACTGCTGCTTCACATTTCACAGTGTGCACTTCACTAAATACTTTGTACCTATTTAAATGGGAGACGGGATGGTCAACATTCCAAAACTTAGGAGCATATTTACAAGGACGGTGTTAAAATTATTGCCGCTTTAGCGGAAGCAAACTGCAGCTAAAACGAAGATAGTGGACTTGAAAATCCTTTGTTGTCTTACAGGAAGATTTTTTCTACACTGCTGTTTGCTATGGCAGGATGTGAGCCGAGGCTCCCGCCCTGCCATAGCAAACTTGGGTGCAGATTTACAAGCCCCTTGCACCACTTTTGTGTCACTTTAAACATGTGAAAAGTGACGCAAAAGTGGCGCAAGGAGCTTGTAAATCTGACCCTTGCTTTGGATTTTAAAAGAGAGAGCACAGAAATCTGCTCTCTCTTTCAAAATGCAAAGCAGATTGCTTTTCCCCACGGGGAGCTGCATATTAGCAGGTCCCCGTGTGAAAAAGTAATGGTGGCTTCAGAAGGACGCAGGGAGCTGGCTAGGACCATAGAGACATTGGGGCTCCACCCACGGTCCCCAAAGTTTTATATATGTCTAAACAGTAAACCGGGCAAAATCATTTTCACCACATTTTTGCCTTTTTTTAAGAAATGCAGCAAAATGGCCATTGTTAATATGCCCTCAAGTTTGCTAAGACAGAGCGGGAACCTTGACTCCCAACCTGCCATACCAAACAGCAGTGTCCCGGGGGTAGGCATCCCGAGACATAGCAGGAGCCAATCCTGATTAATGGTGATCCCCAGGGCCCTCGGCTGCTCCAGAATGGGGGCTACGTGACGCCCCTCCCACAATTTAACAATCCCCGGAGGGTGGTGATCCCCAGAGCTTAGAGGGACCTTTGAGCCTCCCCACCCATTTTTTTGAAAGCCCCGGAGAGTAGTGGTCCCCGAGGCTGAAGATGACCTTAAAATTCCCCTACCCAAGTATTTTACTGGGAGAATACCTTTGAGCCCCCCACCCATTTATTTTGTAGCACTGAGGAATGGCAGTCCCCTGGCTACAGGGCCCCTCTGGACCCCCATCAAATTTAATATTTGAGGCCCCCCCAGGTAGCTAATTTTTAAACAAACACAGTTTTGTACCTCCCAATAGAAGCCTGTGCTTCGTTTTGTTTTTTTACGGTGGATCCACGCACCCTGCGCACATTTCTCCGTTTAAAAAAAAAATGGGGGGCCCTAGGGGTCCTTGTGGGACCCCCTAAGCAGGTCTAGAGGGTCAAGATATTTCTGACCTGCCCCTTTATACATTTTGAACACTTGTTCCACTGACTTCTACACCCTCGCTTCTACCCAGGCACAAAATGGCTGCCAACACTTCCTGGTTTTGAATGTTGACAACCACTTGACAGCCAATTAGTATTCAGCGCGTGATCGGGACGGTGCGCTTAGGGTGCGCTCAGGATGCGCGGATCTACCGCGGCCATAGATATATATGTATTTTTAATTGTGATTTTCTCAGGAACTACTGAACGGATTTACACCATTTAAGCAAAAGGCACAAGTCTGAACCAAGGACTACCTCTTTGCCAAATTTGGTGTTATTCCGTTCAGCAGTTCAGGCTGTAGCCGTGATGAACGGTTCCTATAGAAAATTGCATGGGAAAAACACGTTTTGAGACCCCCTTTTTTCTCGGCCCCCACTTCACGATTCACCCCAATATTTTCAGGATAGGTGCGGACCGGAGCACCCATTTGTTTTTAACATTTCGCAAATATTCGTCAACGGGCGCCAAAGTTATTCCAAATAGAATGTTGCGGATTTCTTATGGAAAATAGGTCCTAACTATAACTACCTACCGGCGACCGCCAGTAGGTAATGTATATGTATATATATATATATATATATATATATATATATATATATATATATATATATATATATATATATACATATATATATATATATATATATATATACTAGCTTACCCGCCGCACATTGCTGCTCTCGTTGCTCTCCTGTTTCATTCTAGTGGGCTTGAGCAGTGCGTAATTGTTCGGTTTACAATCTTGATTCTTGTTGCTCTCCTGTTTCATTCGAGCGGACGTGAGCAGTGCGTAATCTATCTGTTTCCAATCTTGATTCTCGTTGCTCGTTCGTTTGTGTAGAACGGGCTTGAGCAGTGCGCACTCGATGGGCTTACAATCTTGATTTCCGTTGCTCGTTCGTTTGAGAAGAACGTGCTTGACCAGTTTGTGTTCGAACAGCTTCTAATCTTGCTTCCCGTTGCTCGTCTGTTTCTGAAGCTTGTAATGCCTTTTTTCTTTCGTGCTTTAGATGTAGTTCGACAAATCGATTTCCGTTTGGGGCGGCATAACTGTCGACGATGCTCGCAAATTCGCTGTCAATTTCAGTATTAGAAAGATTATGAGAGCCCTTCTGGGTCGATTTAAAAAAAAAAAATTGCCAGAAACCTTTACGGGAGTGTACTCAACAACTTCCCAAAGTTTCATGGCGATCGGATGAATGGTGTAGTAATGCATAAAGTGTTGTTTTAACTCTGTTTATTTATTCGAGTGCTTGTGGATACACTGTATTTTTAGTTTTTCCGTCTGGTGCGTACACAAATAAATCAGAAGGTTTTTTGTCCATGTGAGAAGCACGTATTCTCCTAATCTAGTCCACACACTTGCAGCGATTGTCCTTGTGCTTTGTTGATGGTCATTGCAAAAGCGAGTCGCACCGGAAACTGTAAACGTTCAGTATTGGAAAGATTGAGGGTCCTGGGGGGACGATATTTAACAATTTTTTATTTTTTTTGCCAGAAACCTTTGCGGAAGTGTACTCAACAACTTTAAAAAAAAATATTTGTTTATTAATTCATTTATTTTTTGCCAGAAACCTTCGCGGGAGTGTACTCAACAACTTCCCAAAGTTTCATGCCGATCAGATGAATGGTGTAACAAACTGACAAAATTTTGTTTAATGAGAGTGCTGCAAGAAGGCGTGCACTCTATCATTTATATGTTTCAATAAACATGCAGCGTGTTGTCAGTCAGTGCTAATATTTAAATATGTTTCAATCTCTGATGGCATACAACAGCACACAATTTCAGCATTGTTCACCATGAGCCGGACGTGATTATACGGACATTCCCCAACAATGTTTTTGAATGCAGTATAATGGCAATGTAATGCAGCGTGTCTCCCTCGAATTCTAATTTTAATTTTGAGCAGCACAATGGTTTTACACTTATAACATATGACCAGCTTGATGGGATTCTATTAAATGGCATACGGACATTACCAGATGTAGAATAACATAAAGGCATCTACTGTTCAGGATCAGTTATTTAGTATAAATTTGTATTAGAATGGTTTGGTCTGTGCACTATGCACTTTATTTATGAACAATCTTGCATGCAATATGCATTATAGAAATGCTGATAATAATAACCATCTAATACACAGTACAAATGAAACGTTCAATATTCACTGTTCTTAAAAATATTTACAATTACTATTTAAATTTCAAATATTTTTTTTAAAACGGCATGAATTTTTCTATGTCTGTGATTTTAAGTATGTATAAAGGTCGATACCAAAATGGCGCACACTAGACTGAAGAAGGCCGCTGCGTCAGCAGAAACACGCATCTATGCTGGGTTGGAGGAGGCTCATTTAATAAAAAGGCCTTAACCCAAATGGTCCTCATGTGCGTGATCTTTTCCTGATGGGGAGTAGAGGTTTTCCTGCTTGAGATATATATATATATATATATATATATATATATATATATATATATATATATATATATATGTATTACCTACTGGCAGTCGCCAGTAGGTATATATAGTTAGGATTTTTTCTCTTTGGAACTTTTAAAAATTCTATGTCTAATAACTTTGGCGTTTGTGGACGGAATCGGATGAAATTTTCAGGAAAATGGCACATTTTCTTTCTGAGCAGCCCCTGAAAATTTGGGGGGGGTTTCGTCAAGGGGGAGCCGAGAAAAAAGGGGGGGTCCCAAAACGCGTTTTTAACATTGAGTTTTCCATAGGGCGTTTGGCCTCACTTTTAGCTCGAACGGCTGAATGGATTTGCACGAAACTTGGCAAAATTGTAGGGACTGTTAGCCCGATGTGCCTTTGCTGGGTCTCAATATATGTGCTCCAGTGGATTTTGAGAAATTAACGTTTAAAAAAACAGATATATCTGTGACAGCGTCCTGGATAGCGCTCCAGTTCGCGTACTTTTCGCGTAACGGAGCTTTGCGAAGCGAAGCTGATTGGCTCTCCAGCGTCTGTCAACATTCTAAACAGTCCGTAGCGGCCGCCATCTTGTCTCTCGGTAGGATCGAGAGACAAGAAGAGGAGAAAAACGAAGGGCGAATATAATGAAAGGGGGCAAGGTAGACCCTTCTTGACCCCCTAGGAATGATGTTGGGGTTATTAAAGGGTCCCGTGGGGCAAATAAAAAAAAATTATTTTTTGCGGAAGAAGCGCTTTCCGGTTCGCGAACCGGGTAGCGAATCGGGACGAGAAACGGGAATTCGCCATTTTGTGTTTCGTTTGAATTAAATTACAAGATGGAGGAAAAACAATGTGAGAAATGGGTATAAGGGGGTACGGGAGACGTATCCTGACCCCCTATGTTTTCTGAGGGTGGCTGAGGAGGCTTATATATGTTGATACTTGTCTTCCAGCGGCTGCGCGTGAGCGTTTTTTTTGTTTTGTTTTTTTTTGCTGCGTGACGTCTGTTAACGTTCGATTCGAAGGAAATCAGGAAGTGTTGACCGGCATTTTGACACTGCGAGTAAATATATTGTTAAAAATAATTGTTATAAATTAATTCGTATTGATAATTATTGTCTGCGCCATCTTGCTTTTTTTCCAATGCCACACTTTTGTCGTGCACGGCAGCCATTTTAGATGCCTTGACCAGACCCACTCTCTGCACGCCGCCGATCGTGACGTCTGTTAACGTTCGATTCGAAGGAAATCAGGAAGTGTTGACCGCCATTTTGACACTGCGAGTAAATATATTGTTAAAAATAATTGTTATAAATTAATTCGTATTGATAATTATTGTCTGCGCCATCTTGCTTTTTTTCCAATGCCACACTTTTGTCGTGCACGGCAGCCATTTTAGATGCCTTGACCAGACCCACTCTCTGCACGCCGCCGATCCTCAGCATGGCTCCCCACCCTCGCAAGCATCTCCCCACGCACTGGTCCAGGCCGGTCCCAGGCTATCACGTAGCCCTGCGGATGTAGTTTATGGCCTCAACTGTAAAGAATCACCCCTCTTCAAAGGAGTTACAGTAGATCAAGGCCCCCACCCGATGAGATCCGTCACACCACACGCGTTCCTACTATCTGATAACCATCCTGTATTGTGATTGGGGAGGGGATTCTCACTGTGAGGGTGTGTGGGACAGAGCCTGAAGCGGAAGATTCCAGGGATGCCTCTTTGTACATCAAATTTTTTACAATTATGTGTCACATTAAAAATATATAGCACTCCAACAAATGTAGTAGGATTATAAAACTTTAATAACTTATAAATATATACAACGCAACAAAAACAGTAAACACATTTAAAACATTTTTTTAAAACAGAAGCAACAATGGTCAGTAGCTGTCTTTTGTGCGAATAGTCCCAAGGCAGCACAACGTGCTGAGTTCTGGACGGCACCCAGGTGATGTCACCTGGGTGCCGCACTGGTTTTGGTATCCTACAATGCTGCTCCGAAAAACGGTGCCCCGGGGGGGGGTGGGTGGCAGGAGGCGGCTTGAACGGGCCTCCCCAGGTGGAGGCTCGTCTGTTGTAGTGGGGCGCCCTTTAGCGTTTCACTTGCCATTCAGCGGTTTTCCGCCCGCTTTTGCTGCACTGTGCCTCGTCAGTAGCGGTCTGTTGTGCGAATAGTCCCAAGGCAGCAGAACGCGCTGAGATCTGGATGGCACCCAGGTGATGTCCAGTAAGTTGCCGCACTGGTTTTGGTATCCTACAATGCTGCTCCGAAAAACGGGGGGGGGGGGATGTGGGGGGGGGGGGGAAGGCGGCGTGAACGGACCTCCCCAGGTGGAGGCTCGTCTGCTGTAGTGGGGCACCCCTTTACCGTTTCAGTTGCCATTCCGCCCGCTTTTGCTACACTGTGCCTCATCCGCCATTCAGCTGTTTATCGCCCGCTCTTGCGGCTACAGCGTCTCGCTCACCATGTAGTTGAGTTGCGCCCACTCTTGCGGTGCAGCAATAGGCGGCTGCCACAGGACTCTTAAAATGGCGGCCGGCTCTTCAGATTTGGGCCTGGTCCACTAAAATGGCCCTGGGACACCTTGGAACTCGGACGCTTGTCTGCTAGGGCTTGGGCTCCATTCTCGAAAGCGTCCCCTCAGCCTTGAAGATTCTATAAAAGTCTTGGGGACCCCCGACTCCCGCAGGCTTCCGGTGGGGAGCGGCTGCCATGATTGCTTGCGGAATGGCCACGACGGAGCTACGAGATGGTGGTGCTCTCATGCTGATGCCAGCTTCAGTCTGAAACATCCAGAAACACTGTAGACTATCAATTCGATGAGTTCCGGTGGAGCCCCAACATGACCCGGTAGGGAAGAACTTGCCCTCCCCTTTTTTGAGTGATGGTTCTTGTTGCCTGTCCCCTCTGTTGTCATCTAACGGAACCTTTTTTGATTGCCGAGTGAGAAAAAAAAAGGTGGGTCTTTCATCGTTTGGGAAAAAAAAATGTTTTAATCCAATGAAAAGTGTTATTTTTAGATCATATGATCAAGCCTTCCATCATTAGGAAACCAAAAGTAAAATGAACCAATGAAAAGTTTTATAAACAAGTCACATGACCTGTTATGCGGCTTTGGGCTATAAAAAGCGTACAAAATCCGTTGGCCCATGAGGCGGCGTCAGTAGCGGACCGATGTGCGAATAGGCCGAAGGCAGCACAAAGCGCGAGATCCGGATGGCACCGAGTTGGTGTCCAGCAAGTTGCACTGGTGTGGCCATCCTACAATGCTGCGCCGAAAGACGGTGTGGGGTGCCCAGGGGGAAGCGGCGCGAACAGCCCTCTTCCGCCTCCCCAGGTGGAGGCACCTCATCTGCAGTGCGGCGCCCCTTAGCGTTTCACACGCCGTCCAGCCGAGTTGCGCCCGCACTTGCTGCTACAGTAGGCCGAAGGCAGCACAACGCGCCGAGATCCGGATGGCACCGAGGTGGTGACCAGCAAGTTGCCGCACTGGTGTGGCCATCCTACAATGCTGCGCCGAAAGACGGGGTGTCCAGCTGAGTTTCTCCCGCTCTTGCGGTACAGTGACTCGAACGCGCCGAGATCCGGATGGCACCGAGGTGGTGTCCAGCAAGTTGCCGCACTGGTGTGGCCATCCTACAATGCTGCGCCGAAAGACGGCGTGGGGTGCCCGGGGGGGGGGGTAGAGGCGGCGTAAACGGACCTCTTCCGACTCCCCAGGTGAAGGCATCTCATCTGCAGTTTGATTTGGTGGATAATCCCCGACCTGCCAGTACATCCACCAATGAAGTGGCAGTGACAGAATCAGAGGCAAGGGAAACGGTTCTAAATCTTCAGAAGAACTTTGGACGAATGAAAATTACATGTTTAACTTGTGGCAAATTAATTTCATGTGGAGAGAGGAGTGTTATTCTAATCAATAGAGCTTATGAAATCATCATAGTCGCTGGTTGGTGGAGACATTTTGACTATATCCTGGACCTGTCCGGCCTCGCCCAAAATGGCGCCAGTATAAATGGGACTCGTAACTCCTTGTTGTGTACTGGTTGCCCAACCTTGATATCACGAGATACGTATGCAGTTTTGAAGCACATGGCGGGCGGGGACGAGTACTGATTGAACATTTGGACATCCCTATTGATATTAAGTTCTGATGTGTTATTGATTACTGTACTATTGAAAGTTCGATTTAACGTCACCCATGGTACTTGCCCGCAAATGTATATCTAGATAATTTTATTGTAACTGGCCCTGTCGTACTTTAATTATAAAATGTACGTCCACCGATTCCGCAAATGTTAGACACCTTAGTTCTTGCAACCTAATGGGTCGCCCGTTACGTTGTTCTACAGTGTAAATGTTCCCTTATCATATACGATTCCAGTTTGCTCCGTGGCCGGTCCATGTGGTTATAGGCCCGTATTAGTATACTGACATTTTCACAATAAAGGTTTTTAAAACAAAACATGGTAGTAGTACTTACATTGGAAAAGTTTTGAATAATAGCCACTGTTTTCGAATCAGTAAAAGGCAAGTGAAATAAAGCAGTCCAATTACATGACGGTTACATCTAATATATGGAACTATAACCACCTACCTCATTCCCTTCATGGTAACGTTATGTGAATTGTATTGCTAATCTACCTCATGTATATGTATGCTGTATTTCTAATCTACCTCATGTATATGTGTTCTGTGAAGCGCTCTGATACCCAAGGGTCACGTTCGCGCTATATAAAACTTTCTAATAAATAAATAAATAAATAATAAATAAAAGGTATAATACGCAGGAACGCAGTAAAAATAAATGGTCAAGGGCTGTTGTGTTTTCTACTCCTGCAACATAAAGTGATCGATAAGAATCTGATATTCAGGCCTATCGGCGACTAAGACAGCAGGCCGAGCCTCTTTTGCTCAACGGCTCCCTCATGGGACGAAGAAACGCCCTTTTTCTCGAAATAGGAATATTTTACTTGCAGGACATTTGTAAAGTTCCCGGGAAAATACATTAGCCTGGAACATTATAACATATATGTTTAAGAAAAAAAAAGTTCGAAAGGAATGAAAAGCGTTATTATGACCAAGCCTTTCATCATTAGAATAACAAAAGTAAAATGAACCAATGAAAAGTTTCATTAACAAGTCACATGACCTGTTATGCTTATGTTACGCGCTGCGCGCCGCGCTCTGGATCGCTTCCGGGAAGCTGCGCCTTGCGCACCGGAGTACTTCCGGGTGCGCTAACGCGGCGTGTCATATGACGCATTACGCGACAACGCAGGTCCAGAATATAGTCAAAATGTCTCCACCAACCAGCGGTCGGAACACAACCCCTTTCAGTAGTCCAAAAATTTCTGTTAAATGACAACAGAAGGGACAGGCTACAAGAACCTTCAGTCAAAGAGGGGAGGGCAAGTTCTTCTCTACCTGTTCATGTTGGGGCTCCACCGGAACTTTTAGAATTTGGGCGGGGTGGGTGGCGGAGCCGAGCTGTCTTGCAGCCATCATGGCGTCGAGCTCAGTTCATCTCACTAGTTTCGTATTTCTCATGAGGGGTTGTTCCTAATGTTTCTATTTTAGCGAGGTCAAAAAGAGATCCCATTAGTGGCCTACTGATTTTGCTCGATTCCTTTTGTTTTTTAAAACGATTTTTCACTATCTGCAAAGACTAAACAGAGTATTGCAACTCTGTGCTTGTTTGTTATTAGAGAATGAAGCAAAGAGATCCAATTCTAAAACAGTAAATGCTTGGATAACAATCAATCAAATGGAGAGAGAAGCAGGCACGACGGATTATAACAAGGGCAAAGGCCTGCGTTACCTAGCCTTCACTATCTGCAAAGAGAGAATACTCCTAAAAGAAAAAAAGGGGGGGGCAGCGTTCAAAGCACATCAGCGTGCATAGACACGAAAATGTTTTTACCTACCACGTACTTGACATTTTAAAGCTTTTCATATTTGCTATTAAAAAACAATTGAAATTCACTGAAAAAACTATAGGTTATAGACCATATATAGTTAGGAATTAGCATTTACAAAACCTTAATTTACTCGCACAAAACCATAGAAATTCGCATATATAGTTAGTTGCAATAACTATACATCGCGCACCTGCAATCCACTGCTGATGATGTCACATATTACATCATTCATGACATGGTCAGTGACATCACTGATGACATCACTGATGACATCTCAAATGACATCACTGATGACATCTCAAATGACATCACTGATGACATCTCAAATGACATCACTGATGACATCACTGATGACATCTCATTTGACATTACTGATCACATCACTGATAATATCATTCATGTGATAGTACGATGAACCTCTTCAGACTCTAATATAACCTTAGATACAATCAGTGTAATCAGACACTCACAGATTGTCACTCATCCATGGAGTTACTCATACATCTAGTCAGTCATGAAAAGAATCAATCACTCCTCCATTTCCTCAACTATACAGTTATACACACCTTACTTATTCAAACATATACTAACACATATTTACTCTCTTATACAATCCCTGATACAAGTTCACAATGATCCATACAGCCACTCACAAATTCACTGGCTCTTATGCACAGTTATTTATATATGTCAACTCTCACATGTACTGTGTTTTACATATGCACTTACTTTGACATGTAGCACTGAGAAATCCATTCAATCACCAATACACTCATGCAGACAGTCAACCGCCCATACAGCTGTTTCCACATGCACTTTTGAACCCATACATATAGTGAATCAACTACTCACACATCTATGCACAGAGTCACACACCTCCCAGCCACCCACACACACACTCAGTCTCCCATACAAATACTTGGGCAACAAATCAATAACCCATATAGTTACTCATATAGCTACTGATCAACACATGCAGCATCTTACACAACAACAGACATACTGATGCACACATTCAGACAGTTTAGTCACTAACCCATGCACTCAGTGAGACACATTTAATCATTTACTCATACAGTCAGTCATGCACCTACTAAATCCTTCATCCAGACACTTATACATCCACTCATTCTTCAATATGTAAGACATATTTTAACTTTACAGAAACTTACAGTCACTGGATGATGTCATCAGTGATGTCATCAGTGATGTCACTGACCATGTCATGAATGATGTAATATGTGACATCATCAGCAGTGGATTGCGGGTGCGCGATATATAGTTATTGCAACTAACTATATATGCGAATTTCTATGGTTTTGTGCGAGTAAATTAAGGTTTTGTAAATGCTAATTCCTAACTATATATGGTCTATAACCTATGGTTTTTTCAGTGAATATATATATATATATATATATATATATATATATATATATATATATATATATATATATATATATATATAATATATATATATATATATGAGAGAGAGAGAGAGAATTAATCCTGTCTCTGACACGTTTCAACTTGAGGATCAAGTCTTTCTCACAGAAGTCACCATCTCGAATTGGTATGTGTTTTTATACAAATCCTAACCAGAGAAAAAATACTTAAAACAAAACTGAGGCAATCTTTAATAAAACAATAATGCAGCTCATCTTTTCTTATTTTCAAATTCCTCTCTTGTATATTATAAAAAAGCATAAATTTGTATAATCCCTTGACTGTGAATGTGTCTTTCTTTTTAGTTATGGGTATGATTGTAAGGATGCTGACCCTCAAGATGTGCTCTGCCTCATGAGGGCTGGAGCAGACAGTGTTCTGGAGAGGTGGGCATGTGGAATATATATATGTGTGTGTGTTAACATTAATTTCTATTCCTATGGGGTGTTATTTTAATTCCCTGCCTCCACTATTTACTAAGAGAATGCTTTGTTGTACCAGTAGTTGGCCGTAAATGGTGCTTGAATTAATCCAAGGGTGAGGTGGAGTACATTTAAGCCTGTTTTGACACCTTTAATAACTTTAAAAGTATTTTGTAAGTTGCAATTGTCTTACTCTTCTTCGGAAGTGTTTTTATGAGAATGTCACTCTCAAACCCCTGTTTAAAGTTTTCTGATCCCCACCCATCTCTATATATAAAAACTAAAATATGTCCATTTGTTCTTTATGTAATACTACACCATTCATCAGATCGGCATGAAACTTTGGGAAGTTGTTGAGTACACTCCCGCAAAGGTTTCTGGCAAAAAAAAAATAATAATAAAAAAGTTGTTGAGTACACTCCCGCAAAGGTTTCTGGCAAAAAAAAAGAATTGTTAAATATCGGCCCCCCAGGGCCCTCATAATCTTTCCAATACTGAACGTTTACAGTTTCCTGTGCGACTCGCTTTTGCAATGACCATCAACAAAGCACAAGGACAATCGCTGCAAGTGTGTGGACTAGATTTGGAGAATACGTGCTTCTCACATGGACAACTGTATGTGGCCAGCTCACGCATCGGAAAACCTTCTGATTTATCCGTGTACGCACCAGACGGAAAAACAAAAAATACTGTGTATCCAAAAGCACTCTAATAAAACAACACTTTATGCATTAATACACCATTCATCCGATCTCCATGAAACTTTGGGGAGTTGTACACTCCCGCGAAGGTTTTCGGCAAAAACATTTTTTTTAAAATCAGGGGCCCTCATAATCTTTCTAATACTGAAATTGACAGCGAATTTGCGAGTATCGTTGACAGTTATGCCCCCCCCAAACGGAAATTAATTTGTCGAACTACATCTAAAGCACGATAGAAAAAAGGCATTACAAGCTTCAGAAACAGATGAGCAACGGGAAGCAAGATTAGAAGCTGTTTGAACACAAACTGGTCAAGCACATTCTTCTCAAACGAACGAGCAACGAAAATCAAGATTGTAAGCCGATCGAGTACGCACTGCTCAAGCCCGTTCTTCACAAACGAACAAGCAACAAGAATCATGATTGGAAACAGATAGATTACGCACTGCTCAAGCACGCTCGAATTAAACAGGAGAGCAACGAGAATCAAGATTGGAAACCGATCAATGGGAAGCAAAATTAGAAGCTGTTCGAACACAAACTGGTCAAGCACGTTCTTCTCAAACGAACGAGCAATAAAATTCAAGATTGTAAGCCGATCGAGTACGCACTGCTCAAGCCCGTTCTTAACAAACGAACGAGCAACAAGAATCAAGATTGGAAACAGATAGATTACGCACTGCTCAAGCCCGCTCGAATGAAACCGGAGAGCATTGAGAATGAAGATTGGAAACAGATCAACGGGAAGCAAGATTAGAAGCTGTTTGAACACAAACTGGTCAAGTACGTTCTTCTCAAACGAACGAGCAACGAAAATCAAGATTGTAAGCCAATCGAGTATGCACTGCTCAAGCCCGTTCTTCACAAACAAACGAGCAACGAGAATCAAGATTGAAAACAGATATATTACGCACTGCTCACGCCCGCTCGAATGAAACAGGAGAGCAACGAGAATCAAGATTGGAAACCGAACAATTACGCACTGTTCAAGCCCACTCGAATGAAACAGGAGAGCAACGAGAGCAGCAACACGCAAAACGGGTAAGCTAGTTTAATAATACATATTTCCCATTTTCCCACCACCCTCTTGGCCCTTCCTAGGTTTACTACTAAACTTTACACCCGTACATCTCGTAATCTCTGCCATCATAGCAGAGATCTCAGAATACAAAACTATGGGGAGGTGAAGGTCTCTGTACATAGATTTGGGGCTTGCATTTTGTAGTTACATCAGTCAGAATATCTTTATTCGACTTATTGCAAGTCATACAAAGTATAAGTAAAATACGAGTTTGGTGGTCCTCCTGCAATGCCACACTGCGCCCGCAGGGGGACCACAACATGTGTCCCCCGCATGCACCCCTAGGCCCAGGAGCGCCAGGGGGCCCGGTTAGGGCCGCCCTAGTTGCGTCTCTGCCACCTTTTTCATGGCTGGCTCACTGCCATGAAATGGGCAGTGGACATGCAACTCAATATGCTCAGTGACACTGCCAGCATATTCCTGCTCCTTTCCGTTGCACCACTACCGCAGGAACCTGGATCCCGGTGGAGGTCCTGTGGTGGTCTGACCGTCGCACTTCCTAGGTTTACTACTAAACTTTACACCCGTACATCTCGTAATCTCTGCCATCATAGCAGAGATCTCAGAATACAAAACTATGGGGAGGTGAAGGTCTCTGTACATAGATTTGTGGCTTGCATTTTGTAGTTACATGAGTTGTACTAATATAGTACTACTTTACATGTAACAAAAGCCGCTTGTTAATTGCCCAACTTCTATGACTGATGCTAGTATACCTCCTTAAATCTCTAGATGCAATGACTTGTAATCACTACTTTACTTAAGTCTTCTCTCAAAGAAATCCACCATTATGAAGATAGGTAGGTCAAATGGTAATCAATGGCTTATAACCTCAACAGTGAACACAAATATCGACTAATTTCTGGAGGGAATTTGATCTGATCTCAGAAGATTATCCAACTAAGGTGTCAAAAGATTAAAACCAATACCTTACTTGTGAGATATCGTGACAGCCAATCTAATGAAACCGAATTTCCATCTCTACAACAAATTAAGGTGTACTCTCATCAATACATCCCTTCAAAATAGCGTCTTCTCCGGGACATTACAAATTGGTCAAGATATGCCAACTGTTAAGAAACTCTGCACAGATCCAAACCTGCTCTCCAACATCAGACCTGGTGTAAACTTGCCACTCCTGGGTAAAGTGATTGTGAAACCAATCTCTAATCGGTTTCCTGCCTTTATACAGGTTCCTGACTTACTTTCACCCTACCAATCAGCATTTTGCAAAGATCACAGCACAGAAACAACTATGCTAAAAATACATGATGATGCTTTAACCATAATTAACAAAAGAGTCATCTGTCTGATATTTCTCCTTGATCTGGCAACAACATTAGTCAACCTTCTTGATGAAGCAATGAACATCTAAGGTACTGTTCTCTAATGGTTTGCTTCTTTTATCTTTAATCAAAACCAACTAGCAAGAAGTGGCAATTTCGGCTCTAACATATTACCTATTATATGTGATGTCCTGCAAGGCTCAATCTTAACTCCCTACACATTTGAACCTATCACCCCTGTTTTAAAGAAATCAAATTGGCTTCCCTTGGATCTGAACATTAAATAAAAATCAGCTTTCATTATTGACAATGCACTTTGTGAATAACAAGCAGGTTGCCTACGCAAATATTTAACAATTTCTGGTCACCTAAAAGGCTTGAGGAGCAGAGAAATGTTTTGTCTAGAATCCAAGATGTTCTCACATCTCTGGAATGATAACTAATATTTCTCAGGTGCAGCGCCAACCAACTGGAATTCACTGCCTGAAGACATCAGGACATACTTTCATTCTGGAAACAGAATACTTCATGGTGACCAAGAAAATAGTTTTCCTTTGTCTCACTGATTTTTCCTATCTTTTGTCTCCTGTTCTTCACGTTGTCAGTTCCGCTTTGTAACTATTGCCTCTCATTATGTTATCTTCCTTCTTACGTTCTTTGCACTTTTCTTCCTACTCTAGCACATTGTTGAAATGTTATACCTTTATGATGCCTCTTTCTGACTCTTTACTAGGGGAATCCCTAAAATCCTGCTTCACCTGTGAAGATTCCCCCTATTCATTTTATATATTCTCACCTTGCCCTCTAAATGTTCTTCCCTTCCAACAGTGTCACACTCGTTTTTTGAAACAATGATTTATGAATTTTAACAGAGGTCTCCCCACTTACCATTGATAACTACAAATTATTTCAGTGTTCAAAGTGAATTGTTTGCCTTCTTAATGAACATTGCTTAGTGTTTTCCTTCCTGACTGCACAACATAATATATGGTAAATAAATTACTTTGTGACACCTGAACTATAAATCTGGGGCCTCATTTATGAAAAGTGATGCATCGCTGCGTGAAAACAGCGATGCGTCACTTTTCACTGCGCACTCCTTGCGACACCAATGATGCGTCATATTTAATGTATGACGCATCATGTCGCAAGGAGTTACAGATACGTCAGTATTTCTGACGTATCTGGAAGCGCAAAAGTGACGCATTGCTGGAGTGTGTCACAAAAGTGACGCAACTCCAGCAATGCGTCCTGCTGTAAGGCACCACAACATGTGTCCCCCGCATGCACCCCTAGGCCCAGGAGCGCCAGGGGGCCCGGTTAGGGCCGCCCTAGTTGCGTCTCTGCCACCTTTTTCATGGCTGGCTCACTGCCATGAAATGGGCAGTGGACATGCAACTCAATATGCTCAGTGACACTGCCAGCATATTCCTGCTCCTTTCCGTTGCACCACTACCGCAGGAACCTGGATCCCGGTGGAGGTGGAGGTCCTGTGGTGGTCTGACCGTCGCACTCGAAATACTGCAGAGGACCCACAGTGATGGCCTTTGTCGGACCACCACTACGAGTAAGGCGGGCCTGAGCATTTTTGCACCACATATAGAAAGAGGAAAACACCTACAATATTTGTTTTTGTGCAGGAAAGTGTCCTTTCCTGCATAAAAACAATTGTGCCAACTGCGCAGACACCCTTGCACAATAGTGCAAGGTTGCCTGCATTAGCACTAGGCACCAATTTGTGTGATGGCGCAGGGAGTTAACATTAAATTATATTTAGTTATATTTTTTATTATTTTCAATGATAATTTTAAATTTTACATAATTTGCTATCAGATTTTATGTTGCTTCCTTTGTCATGTTTTTTATAGGAGGGTATTGCAGTATTAGTGCTAGCCATGTGTGGTGCTGAACTTACTACTGTTTCTGTTTTGACAGTAGTAACTCACTCATAAATTTGGGTCCACTCCATTTTTCAGATGGTGAAGACACGTAAGTCTACAATTTTTCCAGAACTACACTCTTGATTTTGTGAATAGCTAAAATCACTAAAGCTACTCAAATGTATGCCACTCCACTCTCTATCACTATACTCTATGCTGCTCTACTCTACATCACTCCACTCTATCCCACTCCACTTGACTCTACTCCAGTCTGTGCCACTCCAGTCTATGCCACTCCATATCACTACACTCAATGTCACTCTATGCTAAGCCACTCCACTCAACCCTATACCTCTCCACTCAATGTCACTCCACTCTATGCCAATCCCTTTCACTCTGTCACTCCATTTCACTCTACGCCGCTCTACTCTATTCAGCGCTACTCTACTTTGCACCATTCTACACTGCGCCAGTCTACTCTACGCTACTCCACTCTGCACTGCCCCACTCTACAGTGTGCCACTCCAGGCCACTCTATGCCACTCTACACCACTCTACACCACTCTACTCTATGCCACTGTACTCTACGCCATGTCACTAACTTTGAGCCTTGTAGCCACCGTGCTCTACAACATGGCTAAAAGACATTTGCAAAGCCAATGGCTCTCACATAGGCAAGACCTATTCCCTTTGCTAATGCTTGTTCTAGCTTGCAAAGCCTCTGCTGATCTAGATTCTGCTGAAGCAAAGCCACTGAGGAGATTTCAGTAGCTACAGCAGCTTCTTCTGCCCTTAGAAAAAGTAGAGAATCAAGGGAGCCAAACAATTCCATGTGTGTGCATCCCTCTGAGTGCTTGTAAAGAAAGACTCCAGTGGGACAGTCAGCGGTCAAAGTGCCAGACTCCAAAAAGTCAACTTCAGGTTTGCCTCCATAAACCAATCAATATTTCCCATTTTTCCTTGGAGATAAAACAACACAGCCCTCCTGACATCTCGGGGATCCACCTCTATATTGAAAGCAGACAAAGGCAGCAGGTGTGAACATAGGGAGGGTCTACACAGCCGATGGATTCCAGCATAAATCCCAATGGAAAGATACTCAAACTTCAGTCCATAAGGAGTGCGGCTAGACAGATTCCACCCCTGTAACAAAAACAGGTAACGGTGTAACAAGTAGAGACAGGGAAGGCTAATGTGGGATCCTAAAGTCAAATAGAATAAACTCCCCGTGCTCACAGGGCCCCTGCCAATGGGGAATCTTCTGATCAGGTGTGAAGAAACATAATTGGTTGTCCCCTCATGCTAGACTGTACCAGATATAATCAAAAGCGGAACACAAGTTGGAGACCCATAAAATGTAACACTTGAGTTGTTTGTGACAGTTAGTTTATTTTAATGTTAAGGTAGGTACAATTTGTCTTTCAAAAGTGGCAAAAATTTCCGTTGTTAGAACAGGGACGAGGAAGACAGAGGAGTCAATGAGTATTTTTGAGGATCTGGTTAATACTATTCGGGGTATGTCAAAAGTTGGTGACCTTGTGACTGTACTTTTCTACAAGATGGGCACTATTTAGATCTTTTCATTACAGCCTCAGTAGCTGCTAGCATCCAGTACTGATACTGTGATTGTTCTCATTCTGGGCTGTTGCAATGGCTTCATTAGCAGCAGTTTTACTATTCTAACACCTGTCTTTACAGTTTGGGTACTGGAACAATGCGAGGTCAGCACAAGTAGTTTTAATTGGCATGCTGATGGGTATTTCTTGTCAATACGATGGCTGTTACTGCTCGGTTGTTGATGCGATCGGGATACAATTGTCGAATACATCTAAAAGTAAATGGTCAGACTGAAAATGCTCGTAAAAAAGATTGTGCTTTTGGTGTATAAATATGCGAAGGACCAGGATTCTACGTTAATGTACTGTGAGTAACACAATTGATGCATGGTTGAAGTCTGATTTACAGGCCGCTTTATAGCCTAGCAAGCAATGTGTAATAAAAAAAAGTAATAAATGAAAAATGCATACATATACACAAGGGGCATTGGTTCAATCCAGCTCTTCGAATGGTCTGTTTCTTAATTGCTTTTTATTTTTTACATGTAATTTTGACATCCATTACATTGGCCTATCCAGTGGGCTCATCTCACTGCATTTCCAGCCAATCCTCTTGAATACATATTTTCAAACAACGTTAACATTTGAAAAGAATATAATCAACATGACCTTATAATCAAGTCTCGCCTGTAGTGGGTTGGGTTGGATTGGATTGGATTGCTACAACATATGTAACCTCCTAATCTGCTGCTGTTGCCTAGTGTGGGAAATTGTGTTGAGGTGGGGAATCTCAAGCAACAGCCACAATCCTTGTCAGGCTGAACAAGAAAGATTCACTAAATTAACCTGTGCTTCACACTCTGCTAGTTTGGCACAAAAGCAATTAGGCGTAACTTAGATGCAACCTGTAATGTATTTATGCAGCATTCAAATAGTAATAAAGTGAAAGCACAACCGAAGCAAAATCCCACACCAATTTAGAAAAGTGGAGTGCATTTTAATAAATTATTTCATAACAAAAACCTAAATCATTAGACTCAGAGTTATACATTTTTACAGTTTAAAGGGAAAAATAGCTTCAAAAGACCAACTGCAGACATCTAGTCATGCAAGAACAGGGCAAAAACGAACGTTATGGCTGACCGGGATGGAGCACGGATCGTATACATTAAGTGGATTGGGCCCGGTCTGCTTTTACCTTCAGACTTAGAAGAATTTTTAAAGAAAAGTGTCTCAGAGGGTAAAGTTCAGCAGGGCAAGGCAGTCTGCGGGATCTGAGGAAGAAGGGTAGTCATCGGGAAGCCGTTGGACAAAGTCGTAGTGAAGATTTCTATGTTCAGTGTGAGTCTCTTTTGTGGAAGTTGTAAAACTCCAGCAGGAGGAAGGTGCAGGCTGAAGCCAACAAGGGCTTCACGAGGCGGAACACCCCTTCTGTGAAGAGTCGCTGAATAGGATTTGGTGCTGTGAAGAAGAACGTAGTGGGAGCTACCGCAGAGTCAGGCTGACTGGCAATGTTACTTGGGTGGCTTTTTGTACTGATCATGCAGCGTAGAGACTCCTTTGTCATTTCAGTTTGAAAACATGTGTTGTTGAATTTGTAACAAGAGATGAATTGATATATTCATCAATGTCACATTTCTGGCATGTGCTCTTGTTCTGTAAATGTATAATAAATACACCTGATAAGCAAGATCAATCAAAAACACATTCAGTGATAATTTAGTGACTATTTAGCTTAGAAATTACTCCAGGAATGTCAAAAATGTTATGACTGTGTCCCACCATAATTTTACTATTTTAATCATGTGCTTTGAGGCTTCTTTCTTCTAGTTTTAGGTTCTTAAACACATACAGGACAGTTTCCATTTTAGCTGTAGTATCCATTTTAGTTATCCTGTCCAACCTGCTTACTTTGGCCCTGAATCTATCACAGGTAATGGAGGTCGTCATCTTAGACCATGGAGGCTGCCATCTTTGGCAAGGGTGGCAGCCATTTTTCATAAAATTATTCAGAATCATCAACATGTCTGCGTTTGACAAAGATGTCATCTGTGCCTATCTTTCAAACAACTGTGAAAGTGTCAAATCATTCAGATACAGACATCAACAACACCCCCCTCCCCCCCCCCAGTGCAACATCAGTTTGGGACAGATATCTTTTTCAATGTCATATAACAGCCATAACCCAAATAATGTAGTCTATATTGATGTCTTTTTATCCGATTAGTACATCCACTGATGTATAAGTAAGTAAGTAAGTAATCTTTATTTAGCATAGTTACTTAAAACCATTGCAATATAAAAATGAATTAAGAACAGAAAAGATAAAACTACAGTTTTAAAAGACTCAAAATTTAAAATGTTCACATTTCCTTATGTACTGATGTATATGATTATGTCAAAACATTCCTAAGGTGGCATTGCAAATTCCATCTTAGATAAGATAAAATATATAAGGTCTACCACTTGACCACTTAGTTAGGAGACAAACTTCCTCCAGGTCACAGATGCAGAACGCAGATCCAAATGAGCACAGCACCAAATTCCATCTCTACCAAAGAAGCCTCCAGCAAGACTCCCCGAGGTTTTGTGGAACATTCCATTCTGAATTTATGGACTGGTGCCTGAATTTTGATCTCTCATAGACACAGTCTCCTAGCTCTTGGCCTTGTGTTCAAAATAGCAGATCAGCTATATCCAAACAGACAACAAACCTTGTTGCTCTGGTATGTGTACCACATCCGAAACTCAGGCGTAGTATTTATTCATCTACTAGAACTAGCTTAGTGCTTAGAGATAAAACAGTGAGGGCATAAGGGCTATAATTTGTGATGTTACAATTTTTCCCTGTGTTCACTGTTTAGGTGCTTTTAATGATCTTCTGTGATATTACCAATAGTATGTGCACTAACTATCGACATTTTAAAATAACTACTTTAAAATAAATAAGTTGACATAGATATTCAGTTTCTAGTGCTCTTGAGTGTGTAAATCATTAATGAAAGATAATTTGGGATACTAACAGGGAGTATCCCGAAAGAATTGACACCACCTCATTTATGCACATGGTGGCGCTCTGCGGGGCTACAGTAACCTGTTTTTCACATTCAGTGCTGGTGCATTGAACTAAATTCACTTGTCAGCCATGAGTGTGGAAGCACAACTTGTAGACCTGAGCCAGAGACTTTGTTTACACAACAGGATCGGCAAGCAGTCCTAATCTCCTCTCGGTTTTCAGAGCACGTTTTGGCTAAAACTTTTCTAAGTTCCAAGTTTTGGATTTGGGCTAACTGGACACCTTCAGCACCACTTCCAGTGATCCAGGACTGGAGATTCACCACTTGGAGGGTCAGGGCTCACTTAGGCTAGGTCCAGGTGTGGGTTCAACATGGTTGGAGCCTTTTCTGTCCCTGATGCTCTGACAAGGAAACCAGCGAACTAGGCCTCAGAATAACTCTGGAAATCTTGAGCTCAAGCAGGAAAGCAGATCTGAAGCAACAAGGAAGGCAGTCCTCTGGGCACAGGGCATGCTTTAGGCAGCAGGATAGTGCTCTTGGTGCAGCAGAACAGCAAGCTAAATGCCAATACTGAGCAACAATTTCAACCGTTTTGAATAATGGCGCCTGAGCAATAAAGCAATGCGTCCATAAGCTCATCGGTAGCTTTTATTCAAATAGCACATATTATTGTTTATTTTCATATTCCAAAGGAACACACAAATACATATATAGACAACACAATTAATAGTTTTCACATCTAATAATTTGTATAAAACGACCTACATGCACATTACATGAATCCCTCAACATACTAAATTCCACTCAAACTAACTCTTTTTCACTCCTTGCATTCAAACCCAACTCATCACACACCCTACTCATACAACCTACAGACACTATACACGTCCTAAGGGACAATATATTCCAGTCTCACTGATAGTGATAGGCCACAAAGCACAAACCAAACAAAAGAAATGGTTGACCCCAAGTTTATGTGCACACTAAACCCTCATAGGAGGTTCACAATCTTATGGAATCATTTCATAAGTATGCACACTATAACAAAAACAAGTTTTAGCAAACGATTGTTTGGCAAATAAAATGAAAACAAGGTCTACGCGTTTTGAACCCCTTGTTCCTGGGGTTCTCATCAGGACCGAACCACACTGTAAAAAAGAAAACAGAGAAAGGAAAAACGTTACCACTTCCAATTGACACACGCCCCTCCGTCATTAGCCCACTGAGCCCACTCTTACCTATTATATTATTGCCTGAAGGTCAAAATTTCAAAAGGGGCTGGACTTTTTTTAGTGTGACTATAAAGAAAAAGACAAAGAAATAGAAAACATGTGTCTTGTCCTTCTGTCATGTAAGTACACAATCATACAGGTCATTAATGGGCACACTTCCACTTACTTGGTCGTCGCGGGATCGTGAAAAACAACTGGCACTGATGACCTGTTCCCTCCAACTGACACCTGTTCCTTACGGTGTTCCAGGCTGTTAACGGAATAAGAAGCTTTAACTGGACTGGTTTATGGATTAACCATCCACTATTTCTTTGTAAATGTTATGGAAATCGTGCACCGCCCGGCGCTTTTTAAATTCTGGCCGTGAGAGGCTGAATCTCCTCGTTCGACCAACTGATAAGCAAAGCTGTTAAAAACAGAAAAATGAGACTGTAAGCGGGCTGCTATGTCAAATAACAGTTGCAGTACCTGCTATAAACTAACTACTGTTCGTCGACTGCTTACCCCGAATGCGAGATGCAGTCTCTACTTTTGCGGGCTTACCAGTCTCACTGCCGGCGTCCCGCCATGGCTCCAACTTCTGGGATATGGAGCCCATACGTAAATCTAGCGCGTGCTCTCCTTGTTGCAGTGCACATTTTTATTTTGGAAACCACACACTTTTGTGCGGGCGGTTGTCAAAATTTGCTGCCACTTAAGAATGGCAATGTTACAAAACCATCTCTTCTGGAATTTCTAATTGAAAATTAAAAACTAGGGGGCAGATTTATGAGGCCGTTGCGCCTCTTTGCGCCGCAATTGCGTCACTTTATTTGACGCAACTGCGGCGCAAACAATGCGCCCTATTTACAACGTGACGCATCTAGGAGATGCGTCACGTTGTAAAGCACTGCGCCATAAGGAGGCGTTCCTTACAGGTAAGTAAACATATAAATAAATCAAACGAATTTCGTTGTGTGCACTGCATCCCTAAATACAATGCAGTGCATGCAACGAAATTCGTTTGATTTATTTATATGTTTACTTACCTGTAAACGTCCATTATCCATAGATTACTACTCCCCACCCTGCCCCTCCCCCTCCCCACGTCACTGCCCCGGCAGGTACTCCCCTATCGACCGCGGCTGTGCCTTATTCCTTTCAGTAGATTTTTTATACAATGTAGTTACCAGACCACCTTCACTCGGATATACTTCTACGTCGAGGAAGGAGATTTTATTTGCTGAATGGGAAATGCTGAATTTTATATCTGATGTTCTCAGATTGAGCCAGTTGTAGAAATGCATAAATTGTTCTTTTTCTCCCTGTCCAAACCATGAAAATGTTGTCGATGAAACGTAACCAAGTTGTTATATATTAAAAGAATGGGTTGTTATTATAAACCAACTTCTCTTCGTACATCGACATGAACAGCACAGCTAGTTCTGGAGCGAAAGGGCACCCCTTCGCTACACCTTTTGTCTGATAAAAAAACTCATCCCCAAAAGAAAAATAATTTTACTTCAGGGCAAATTAAGCCAAATCAACAATAAATTGAGTTGGAACTCTAACAGGTTCGGGCCTCTTCTCTAAAAAATAAGCAAGGACCACCACTGCTTCATCCTGTGGGATTTGAGTATATTATGCAGTGACATCAAGAGTCACCATTATATCTTTCTCACTTTCGAATGGGACCCTCTCCAATTTATTGATGAAGTCCGTTGTATCTTGGAGGTAAGAAATCACTTCTCCCATAAACTCTTTCAAGACGCAATCTACATATTTAGAGATTGGCTCAATCAGGGACCCACAGCCAGAAACTTTTGGTCTCCTCTGTGGGCTTGTCTCACTTTTGTGGACTTTTGGCAATACATAAAAAACTGGAACTCTAGGATGTCTGTTCTGCATATAGTTATATTCTTTCAGACCCACAAAGCCTTGGTCAAAGCCATCTTTCAAGATTGCAAATAAGCGAACCTTAAGTTCTGATGTGGGATCTTTTGAAATTCTTTTATAGCATTCGGGGTCGTTCAATAGTTTCATGATCTCATTGGTATAGTCAGTTATTCCCCATACCACAATTGAACCCCTTTTATCCGCCTGTTTAATGATAACAGAGGAATCATTTTTGAGAGAGACAAGAGCTTCCCGTTGGTCCTTTGAAATGTTGTGTTTTACATATTTCCCAGATTTTTCCATCTCTGATATCGCAGATAGCACAGTTTTTTTCAAATAAAACCACTTCCTTTGGTGCAGCAGGGCAGTTCTCTGAAGTACACAGCAGGCCACAGGCAGCAGGTCAGTCCTTTGAAGATTCTTCCACAGGTCGAGAAGTAAAATGAAAAGTGGGTCTGAGTGTCCTATTTTTATGCATAATGCCATCTTTGAAATGGGAGAAACTTCTGGAGTTTTCCCAGACAGAAGTGTCTGGAATTTCTTTCCAAACCATGCCCTGGTACCAGTTTGTCAACAGGCACAATAGGCTAGTGTGCAGTTCTTTGTGTGTGAGCAGGATCTGTGTCTTTGAAGTGTAAGTAGGGCTGTGCTCAGCGCCACCCCCATCCTGTCTTGGATGGGACATCTTGCCGACACCCATTCCCTCCATTGTGTGGCTGTCTGGAAGAAATGTGACCCTGGAAATAGGCACCAAATAGGAGAAGAAAAGGCTGATTTTCTAAAAGTGGCCTTTTCAGAATCATGACTTAAAATCAGACTTTCCCATTAAAGAGGATTTAAAATTACAGTTCCCTAAACACTAAACATGGCATGTCTAGCTACTCTCAACCTAAAGTTGTCACTTATTAAATGTAATAAGGTAATCCAATGTTATCCTAAGGGAGAGGTAGCTCTCACAGTAGTCAAAAACGAATGTTGGAGTTTTTCACTATCGGGACATGTAAAACTTAAAAGTACATGTCCAACTTTTAGAATAAAATGTACCCTGGCCAAGGGACTGTTTAAGACCTACCTTGGCGTGACTTATGTGTAACAAAAAGGGAGTTTTAGGACTGGCAAGGGGTTTGTTTTGCAAAGTAATTTTTACAGTTTAAAACTGCACATGTGCTGCATTTACAGGCCTGTGATATGTTTTAAGGAGTTACTTAAGTGGGTGGCACAATAAGCGTTTGAGGGCCACTAATGGCAATTAATTTACCAGCCCTGGGTATATGGTATACCACTTTACTAGGGACTTATAAGTAAATTAAATATGTCAGTCAGGTGTAAGCCAATTTGACCAAGCTTCAGGAGTGAGCCCAAGCCATTTACCACTGGTTAAAAGTGATAAAATGCATAGTACTAAGGCCAACAAAAACAAATTCAGTAAAACAGGAGGGGAGAAGTCAAAAGGTTTGGGTGCAGACCACTCTAAGGCTGACAAGTCTAACACCTGGCCTCAAGGGCAGGAGCTACTTGCGCCACCATACACTCTGCCAATCCATTTGGGGACATATAGGTTTGGTGAGGGTAATTGAACTGAGTAAATGTTAACCTAGAGTTCTTGACACCTTTGTGTATTCTAGGGCTCTCACCCATCCGGTGTCAGAAAGAACCCTGCCTAATCTCACCTCCCATGGTTCCTCGATATGGTGATATCTGCAAAGAGATTACTCATTAGGGTGCCATAGATCAGTGCTACATCTCTCCTCCACACACCATGTGTCAAAAAGAGCAGCAACAGTGCCAATATTGTGGGTTTGTTCATTTCTTTCCTCATGACAACAAGGGTGCTTGGAAGTCGTAGGCCATGATATGCCCTGTAACAATGCTGAAATTGCCTTCTATGGAATCAAACAAGCAGATAACTTTCCTCTGGCGCAAGTCACCCACAGTTCTGACATCCGCAGTGGTCCATGTGAACACATCCTGCATCTGGGCACCTCACACAGCATGCAACTATTGGATAATCAATTGCAGAAAGACAATAACTCCAGTGGTTGTATGCTGCTTCATGCCCCTCTGGCTAGCAGTGTTGTGTCCGTTAGTTATTCTCCCTCCAGGTCTCCAACCTTTTGAAAGCATCTCATGGGCCATTGCTGTTGGGCCACAAGGTAACGCACTCCATAGTCAGGAGATCCCAGGCCCCCCAGCTTAAGTGAATGTTCTACCTTCTGATTCTCTGTGCCGCAGATCAGATCGTAGAGTGCCAAATGTAAGTCAGTGAAAACTTCTAATACATTTTCAGGTGGAGGGCAGCGATCCACTAATGTGTTCAACTGCTTTTAAGATTTTGCTTCCTCCCACCACAGCATACATCATGGGGTAATGGTCAGTCCACTTCATCCGTTAGCTTTCTTGCACTGACAGCAGTAGCATGAATTTTTCTTGCTCACATTTGTATATACACATAAAAAGAACTGCACTTCAATAACATTGCTGGTACATTGCATATACCTGATCCATGCTTGTTTCTTTTCATTCTTTTTTTTTTTTTGTAGTGATCCATAGGAATTTAAGGTACTGAAATTCAAAGCCAAAAGCGCTCTTTGTTCATTCCAATAAGTATACTATTTTCCTGTGACATGTAAATGTGGATGTACTTGTAAAGCGCACTGCGACTCCATGGAGTATCCTGGCGCTGAAGACCGCTGGGGAACCCGTCCTGGTTTTCCCTGTGAGATGGTCCCTTTCTAGATATCTCCAAGGTGAAACCAGGCATCCCCGATGTATGTGGGGGGCTGTTGTAGAGATGAGGCAAGCTAATGCCCAGAGTTGCCGAGTGTATTCCCTGGTTAGAGTAGGCACCGAGGCGAGAATTATCGAGTCCGTTTTGACCCTGGACCACGACCCTGCAGCGTCGGGAATTGAACCCTGGTCCAAGGCCGTTCTCTGCTTACGGGCCGCCGCCTCTAACCAGTAAGCCACACCACTCCACATGTAGGAAACTTAAAAAAGGGTTCTAGCTGCACCTATATGTTAGGAAACACCCATACTCCTATTGCTCTAATAAAGGATATGTGATCGTTTTGGGGTTTTTTTTACATTAAAAATGATTATTGCAAGTGCATGGCCCCACGTTTAGATGGCAAAATGTTTTCTTTTTTTCTACATATCAGTTTGAGACATGTCCTTTTAATAAACAATTAAAAAAGATAACCATCGCACCAGTTTGCTAAGACCGGACCTATTGGCATTGACATTTTAAAAAATATATATTTTTTTGTGCTCCTGATTCGATCAGTGGCTACACGTTCTTAGTGCCCAAAACTGCATACAACCTGCAAGTCCCAATTTGCAGTCCCGGAATGGCAGACTCAACCGTTCACCCTTTCCGAGTTGATAAAATGAGGACCAGAGATTGCGGTGAGATAAAAAAGCATTATCATTGCTTGGAAGTTTCAATAAGTTTCCTCTATGTAACACGTCTGAGGTTAAAACTATCCTTTCATTTTTCATCCTGATTCTCTACTTTCCTGACGGGTAACCGTCCTGGCTTCTCTCTGCTGATCAGACACGTCATTTGCATAGAGAGGATGGATTCTGTCTTTTCTATTTGCAACGGGAAGACTGAAAAGCTTCATATGCAAAACCTAGAGCTCGTCTGTGTGGCCCACTAGGACGATTCAAATATACCTGTCCCATCTCACAGCTAGCGGGGGGTTCATCTAAATAACAGGGCCTGGGGAGAGAGATGATGTGTAGCTCGGCACAGGCCTGAAGGCAGAACTGCATATAGCACCTAGACCTGTACCACTTCGGCCTCTGGGAGCAGCATCCGACTAAAGTCCGAAAAGCCGAAATTCAAGCCTTTTTGGCTGCACTTCCCGGCAATATTCGCCAAAGCTGGTCCTCCCCCCGGGAAGATGCCGCGGTCCTTTCTGGTGAAGAGGAAACGCTCTGGAGCCGGATTTCGGAGCTGGGACAATATTACTGATCAGCAGAAAGGCGAAGTGTACGTCCCAGGTACGCGGGTTATTTCCTGTCTAGTCTTTGTTCACTTCTATCAATTTTTTGAACCAGAATATGAAACAGACATGAGGTCAATAAATTAACGAGACAAATTGCATAGGTCAAGGCGCTACATTCAGTGGAAATCCCTTTTGCGCGATCTTCGCTTGTCATTTTCAATTTAAATTTCATTTTAATCAGAATTACCATTTTGTTTATAACAATAAGAATTGCTTTATTTTTATCGTATTTTCCCAAGACTTTCTCTCTTTTACATGCAAGTTAGATTCTGTAAATTGCACAGGTAGCTGGTAACATTTCCAGCAGTTCTGGACAATTTGGCACCTGTGTAGTGCAATTTTGTACTCACTGAGAAGTGCAGAAAATGCATTTTTGTATTGGTCTGGGCAAATGATGGTGCAGTGTGCTGCTCCTGCCCTACAGACTCTCTCCTGTGATACTAATTCAGTTAGTGGCGGCAATAGACTTCCCCATCACTAAATACCATTAAACGTATACTTTATTTTTAAGTTAGGAAGCATTATTGTTAATTTATTAAGATCCGTAAAAGTATTATTTTTATTATATATCAAATGTCCAAAGTAAAAATAGGATGGACTAAACATTAGGGCGGGCTAAAAGTCTTCATATCGCGCCCACCTGCAGGAGTCTTTTTTGTTGTACGGCATTTAGCATCATATTACAGATTTTTAAGGGCATGCTATTTTGTTCCATTTTTGGGGGGGAATGGTCAGAGGAGATGTGTCCATGTTACTGCTGCAGTTCTTATCGTTAGCCCAAGTAACCAAACCCAACTAACTGTGTCGCGTCTTTGGGCAATTCAATTAAAATATCCCATGGTCGCCCTGGGCAAACCACAAAATGCTCTGTGAAGGGCGAGCAATTTCAGATTTTTTCCCTAAACCATTTTGTACAGGTACGTCTGTCTAGACATACTGAATGTGCACCACTTGATAGCTACATGGGTTAGGGCCCCTGCACAAGAGATGTTTTTGGGCTGGCTTAGCATTTCATTAATTTAAAGGCTGTCTGAATGGCAAATGCGGTGGGTGGCTGGCAACATTTAAGTGAAAAGGTCTGCGCAAGACCCAAACGCTGCAAAGTAGCCAGCTTGCATTTTATAAGTAGAGCTATGAGTTAATGAATTTATGTCACAGAACAGCTGATGTAATTTCATCAAAATCATAGGCTTGTGGATGTGACATTACCCAACCAATGATATTACAGGAAGTGACATAGTGTCACAGTCAGCTGATGAACCATTTTATTTTGTTTCTCTTGTATGCAAATTGTATTTAGGTTTATTATTTTTATTATTTGGTATTTTTTTTTTCTAACACACAAACTAAACATCATTCCCCACCCACCCAATAAAAAAAACATACCCATCTCAAATAACACACCTAAATACTACTACCTAGGAAATATTTAACACACAGTAATCTACATTATCCTCAAATAACTATCACTAATAAACAAATGTGGAAAGTAAAAAGCCTGAAGTGACAGATCTGCACACTGATGCGCTCTATTGCCTCCTGTAAAGTGAGCATGATAGCACGCAGGCTTGACATCTCACTCTCAATGGCTTCCATTTGAATTTTGAGCTCCTGGAGATCTTTTAGGGCATGTGCCTCAAATAAGGAGCCTACAGCAGGGGGTGTGTCTATGGCCTGTCCTGCTTGCACCAAACGGGCAGATGATGGTCCTGGAATGGCCTGAGGTACTACCGTCAGCTGTTGGGCACCCTCCTGTTGTGAGTTGGCCTTTAAATGCTCCTGTTAATCCCGCCTACCTCCATTCCAGGTCCCGGCCGCCTTTTCTTGTTCATACAGGGTCCTCATCTTCTTGTATGTCTTTGTGACGTGATGGATGTGGCAGTAGTGCTCCAGTCTTTTGCAGTGCTCCGCTGCCTCTTCTGCTGTCATGTTGTTGGTAGTATTGGGATCCCTGAAGGTCCCCACTTCACCCTGGGTGTATGGGGCAGGACCAACGTGGCAAACCTTCCGCCTTAAACCTCCCCTTATTTTCATTAGAACCCATGACATTCCACGGAACCCAAGCGGTACATCATTGCAATGCTTACGACTTAGAAGATAGGTGGACTGTTGTCTCAAGATTTTTTGTTATGGGTATTCTAATCAGAGAATTCAGAAGTTGTGGTTGTGTGTTACAGCCTTTCTCCAAAGCCAAGTCCATGTCTATTGAACATATTTGTGAGGATTGGCAAATGGCGGCTGTATGTGTCTGCACAGTTGAAGATTAGATGTAATGTATGATGAGTTCTTTGAGCAGATCTATGAAGCTAGTCAGGCTGTACTTACTTAAGAGAGTTCAGCCTTGTCCTTTTGTGAGCATGTTGTGTGACTGGATGCCCTGAACAGGAGAGTTATCTGCAGTGTAGGCCATCACATTAATCCAATGACAAAAGTGAATCAATATATCCACACATAAGTGTTCCAGGGAGGAGTGAATCTATACATTTTCCCTAAAATCATTTGCTTAAGGCACAGTCCAGTGGAATATTTCTTTAGAAACTTTACACATCTACACTCAAGTTAGCCTTCACTGTAATTGTGCAATGAGGGCTATGACTGGGAGCAGTTAAATGTTCAGGCGTGTCTTGAGCATGTTTGGTTTCAGGAGGTTCTGGATAGGGCTATGACAAAATGCCACTTAAACCTCAGTAAGGGACACAAAAATGCTGGTGTAGCTTGGTTTCCCGATACCCCTTTATTATTCACTAGTAGTAGTAAAATACTTTATTGCATTAATCATTTGATTACAGTAAATAGAGAATAAGCAAGCATAAAAATCGAATAAAAAATCACATATTTTCCATGCGTGGTGTCCTATAAAAGAAAACATACATAGATCACCTGTTTTTGCATCTATATACATATCCGATAATAAAAAACATCTAGTCGTTTAATGTTTTATAGGCATGTTCTAAAAACTGAACCATCCTTCTAATTGCACTTTCCCCTGTGAGCCTAAAACAATAACGTATAGCCTCCGTAGTTGTTCTTATTTTGGCATTATTAAACATGGGGAGTAAATATGACCTCCATGTAGGCAGCAGCCTTGGGCAAATGCATATTAAATGTTCAAGAGTTTCCTTGCCGATTCCACAATTCCGACATACCTGTGTATCTTTGAGAATCTGATTCCAAGTCCCTTCGAACTCCCCTATCGTAATATAGAATTGTTTGAACCTTAGGTATTTCCATTTAATATAACTGGTCAGATTCCATCCCAAGTATTCTTGAGCCTGCAAGGTATATGTGTCAATTATTAAGCCTGTGTGTTTATATTTCCCAGCTTGTAGAAGATCTAAATTCCACTGTGTTAACTTTAATGTTTTACATATTAACTTGTTCCGCATTCCCTGGTCATTCGCCCCATCTCCTGTATATCAGGCAGATCACAAGAATCTATTTCCATCCTTATGCTAGAAAGCTGCAGAGCTCTTTATTACTCACCAGGAGGTAGCAATGTTGCCCTTTATTGTTCTAATAATCAGTCTCATATTCACTCATTATCTTGGATCGGACTAGAAGCAGCCTCACCTGCAAAATTCTCTATAGTCGGGCACCAGTCATAGGGGCTGGGCAGCAGTAATTCACATGTGAGGCTAACTTGATGATCATGGGTGGCTGGCGAAATCTGTACTTGCATCTGGGATGGGGGAGTGGGTAGGTTCCGGTGTATTAATAGAGCAGCATTCTAGTTCCTCTGTCATACTAAAGCCAATCTATGACGCACATAACCAAAACAGATAGCGTGTCAAGGAACTGGTGAAGTACCACTTGATCCAAAGCCAATTCCAACTTTACCCTAACCTCTAAGATGACTCAGAGAGCGATTGTACTAATAGAACCCAGGGAAGGGAATAGGAGAGTGGAAAGAGGGAAACATGTTATGTTATGTTATGTAACGTCTCTTTTATAGCGCACGGCTACCCCGAGGGGTGTCCCGGCGCTTTGGCAAAGAGACCTGAGACAGGAGAACACAACGCAGCTACTCGCAGGGGTCAAGAAGAATCAAACGGAGAAAAGCCAAGTCTTCAGCTCCTTTCTGAAAGAAAGGAGACTGTTGGCTTTCCTAAGGGCAACAGGGAGCTCATTCCAGCAGCTTGCAGCCAGATAGCGGAAGGATCGACCTCCGGTCCGGGCAAATCTAACAGGAGGAACCTCAGCTTTGGCCAGCAAGGCCGATCGCAGGGTCCTCCTCGGCGCATAAAAAGCCATGCGCTTCCTGATGTAAATCGGGCCAATGGAGTGAAGGGCCTTAAACGCCAGGGTCAAGATCTTAAATGTGATTCTTTTAGAGATAGGCAACCAGTGCAATCTCTTGAGCAATTCAGAAGCTTTTCCTCTGAGTGAAAGGCCAAAGATAGCTCTTGCAGCTGAGTTCTGCACAATTTGCAGGCGAGCCAGCAAATATTTAGGTAGCCCTAAGTAAAGGGCATTGGCGTAATCCAGTCGCGAACCTATTAGCGCCTAAATGACAATTTTTTTGTGTTGCATGGACAGCAGCGGAAGAAACTTTCGGAGCATCTTCAAAATGCCGACACATTTCCCAGCCAGCCCGATGATCTGGGGTCTGAAAGAGAGGCCGTCGTCACACAGCACCCCGAGGTTTTTAGCTTGGGTGGAGACCGTATCAGGAGGAAACATGTCCTGAGGCCACCAAGTTTTCCAGCTAGGATCAGGTGGACATCCGAAAAAAAGCAGCTCCGACTTATCGGAGTTGCATTTCAGGCTATGCCGCTGAAACCAGGCGAAGACCGCACTCAGGCAGTCTTTGATCCTGTCACCATCAAAAGCCTCTCCCTTCCTGCATGTAAACAGGATCTGGGATGGGGCAGTGGGTAGGTTCCGGTGTATTAATAGAGCAGCATTCTAGTTCCTCTGTCATACTAAAGCCAATCTATGACGCACATAACCAAAACAGATAGCGTGTCAAGGAACTGGTGAAGTACCACTTGATCCAAAGCCAATTCCAACTTTACCCTAACCTCTAAGATGACTCAGAGAGCGATTGTACTAATAGAACCCAGGGAAGGGAATAGGAGAGTGGAAAGAGGGAAACATGTTATGTTATGTTATGTAACGTCTCTTTTATAGCGCACGGCTACCCCGAGGGGTGTCCCGGCGCTTTGGCAAAGAGACCTGAGACAGGAGAACACAACGCAGCTACTCGCAGGGGTCAAGAAGAATCAAACGGAGAAAAGCCAAGTCTTCAGCTCCTTTCTAAAAGAAAGGAGACTGTTGGCTTTCCTAAGGGCAACAGGGAGCTCATTCCAGCAGCTTGCAGCCAGATAGCGGAAGGATCGACCTCCGGTCCGGGCAAATCTAACAGGAGGAACCTCAGCTTTGGCCAGCAAGGCCGATCGCAGGGTCCTCCTCGGCGCATAAAAAGCCATGCGCTTCCTGATGTAAATCGGGCCAATGGAGTGAAGGGCCTTAAACGCCAGGGTCAAGATCTTAAATGTGATTCTTTTAGAGATAGGCAACCAGTGCAATCTCTTGAGCAATTCAGAAGCTTTTGCTCTGCGTGAAAGGCCAAAGATAGCTCTTGCAGCTGAGTTCTGCACAATTTGCAGGCGAGCCAGCAAATATTTAGGTAGCCCTAAGTAAAGGGCATTGGCGTAATCCAGTCGCGATCCTATTAGCGCCTAAATGACAATTTTTTTGTGTTGCATGGACAGCAGCGGAAGAAACTTTCGGAGCATCTTCAAAATGCAGACACATTTCCCAGCCAGCCCGATGATCTGGGGTCTGAAAGAGAGGCCGTCGTCACACAGCACCCCGAGGTTTTTAGCTTGGGTGGAGACCGTATCAGGAGAAAACATGTCCTGAGGCCACCAAGTTTTCCAGCTGGGATCAGGTGGACATCCGAAAAAAAGCAGCTCCGACTTATCGGAGTTGCATTTCAGGCTATGCCGCTGAAACCAGGCGAAGACCGAACTCAGGCAGTCTTTGATCCTGTCACCATCAAAAGCCTCTCCCTTCCTGCATGTAAACAGGAGCTGGGTGTCATCAGCGTATGATATGATCTGGGCACCGAAGGCCTCCGCCACCGCCGCCAGAGGGGCCATATAGATATTAAAGAGGGTGGGGCTCAGGATAGACCCTTGAGGAACCCCCACCTCTAGCGACGGCATTTCAGCGGAGAAAGGAGGTGCCCAGATCACCTGTCGACGGCCGGACAACATTGATCCAAAGTTGCAGATGGTATGCATCAGAGCCCAAAGTCTTGGAACAGATATTACTTTAAGGCACAGACTGCACTTCTCCATAGAGAGCGAGAGAAACTCACAATCATTATAACAATTAGAGTGTACCAAGTAGCAACAGTTAGGCGTCAGTTAGATATTCATCCTTATAGGTAGGCTTTCTCGAGCCTAAGGAAGACCAGTAAACAACATTGATCTCAGAGGAAGAATAGTCAATCCTAGAATAAAGCACAGTCTGCAAAAATGAGGAAGCACATGGGCATGAACCGGCCAGGAACATGTAAGAATCCAAAAAGGAAGAAAACAAATTGAAGGGAACGCAAAGGCCCGGTGTGAAGTATAACGCAAGCAGAGAATGTTGCCAGGAACTGACCAAAGGGAATCTTCACTCTTTATGCTTTTACTGCCCAAGAAGACCAGATGTGAGAAAACAAAGTGAAAGCATTATACTAGATGCTTGTGAATAATCACCCATACTCTTTTCCCTCCCATCTGGCGCCTGGAAGCTCCAATTTATTGTACGGAGTTTTCACACAAATAGTGAACAATGTTTTGCGGTTGGAAAAATATGTGATGAAGGGGAAGCAATTGTGTTATGTCTCTGTATATTTTTTTATCTGCTTTTGATCTTGTTGCTCTCCCTACTATATAGAAGTAAATGCAGAGGTGGAGCATGCCAGTTGGATTACTGTCCATGGTTAGGGACATTTATACTGAGAGTAGGGTAAACATTGCAATGGAGTCCAGAGGAGGCCTCAAGGCTCAGTCGAGGAATCAACACAGCCAATGAGGCGAGGCATGGCTGAATATTGACACCCCTTCTTGTCAAGGTTTTTAGCACTGACTTACAGGGGGCATTGACATCTATTTGAATCTGTCCACCATACTCATCTAAGCAGATGATCTGGCCTTATAAATTTTACTTCAATAGAACTGCACATGAATATGAATAAAGTGGAGGAATAGTCTAATTGCATTTTTGGAGTATACATTTTTACAAATACTACACGGTGGTCATGGCAATGGGATGGAAGATATGTAAACATACATCTTTGAATAGAAAAACCTTGAATTTTTAGGATACGTTATACCCCTGACAGGACACAGTTTAATGTCTGCTTTTAGAGTGGCATGTTGTTTCTAAATTTCAAACCTCCTACTACCCCATGGAGTAAGTCTTGAATGCCTAATCATGCTACTATTGGATAATCAATTGCAGAAAACAATAACATGCATATCTGATTAAAGAGGACGGTGGTAAACAACAAGACAACTAATTGCTACTACCAGGTAATTGCTGGCTACACCAGGACCAAGACAAAGACCTCCCACCCAACACTATGCAACTCAATCCAATTTTCTGTAAAAAGCGATCTTGCTGAGACTACAAGGCCAAGTCATTTCAGCACAGGACAACAATCCTGTGCAGTCATGTTTCTTCCTCGTCGGGTCTTCTTAGTGAGGTCCACATCCAGTGGGGCTGAAACAATTTCCAGAGTGGGGGTGCTGCTGTTAAAATTCCTGCAGCAACAAATGATGGACGGAATGCTGAATGAATCAAACATTTACCCCCAGTGAAGAGATCTGGGTTAAATCCATCGTTCTTTCTCTGTGCCACTGGATTCAAGCTAGCCTGGCTGATGAGGGGTGATACAGCAACACCGTTACCAGGATGCTTGCTTCTGGTCCAGGGAGGACCTGGATTGGCAGTTTGGGCTGGACAGTTCCCATGAGGAGCGGGGTCCAGATTGATTTTTATATGGCTGGGTCTAAACTGGGGTGGCGTGGTGAACAAAAGAACAATGTATTTAATCCAGATCTCTTGACTGGGGGGTGAATGTTTGATTTGTTCTGCATTCTGTCCATTATTTGTGTGTCTTTTTCTTTCTCAACCTAAGTGCGTCTAGTATGCCCAGACATGGGTCCCGGGCTCACTGTGCCACTGGATTCAAGCTAGTCTGGCTGATGAGGAGTGATACCCTAAAACCAGTCACAGGATGCATGTTTCCGGTCCAGGGTGGACCTGGCTTGGCAGTTTGGGCTTGACTGTTCCAATGAGGTGCAGGGTCAAGACTGATTTGCATATAGCTGGGTCCAAACTGGGGTGGCTTGATGGACAAACAACCAATGGATTAAACTTAAATGGATCTGTTGACTGCTGGTGAATGTTTGCATTGTTCAGCATTCCGTGCATCATCTGTTCTTTTTGCATTTTTTCCTCTAAGTGGGAAGGGTATGCCCAGACGCAAGTCATGTGTTCACTGTGCCAGTGGATTCAAGCTAGCCTGGCTGATATGGAGTAATTCCCTGAAACCGATCCCAGGATGCTTGTTTCCGGTCAGGTAGGACCTGGCTTGGCAGTTCGGGCTGGTCTATTCTCATGAGGAGCTGGGTCAAAACAGATTTGCATGTGGCTGGGTCCAAACTGGGGTGGCGTTGTGGGCAAAAGAAAAACCCAGATCTGTCGACTGGGGCTGAATGTTTGAATTGTTCAGCATTCCGTCCTTCTTCGGTTCCTTTATTCTATCACATAACCTATAGAGATTGCGAAAAATCTAAGCCTCACAAAAAGTACAAATGCAGCAAATGAGCCACACCCATTCGGCAAGAGAGTGGCAAAGGTGCAAAACTATGTAGTGCAGAAATGATAATGTGTGGAAATAGGGTTTCAACAAACATTTGTCATTTGCACATCACCAGGTACAGTAATTTGATTTGTTTTGATCGTATTGAAATCTTTGTTTCCATCACACTTCAGAATTTCAAAAAGCACTTCATTTTTTTGCTTTCATAACTGCTCATACATTTTGGAATATTTGTACAGTTAATGTAAAGGTACTTAAAATGTATTGCGTCTTAGGAAAAATAACATCCTGCAGCCTTTCCGTTCACGGCAGCAAGACAGTCAAAATAGTTCATTTTACAAATTCACACTTTGCAGTCAGAAAAGGAAAACACACATTTCCATGTTAGAAGAATAAGCAGCAATTTGTCTGAATACAGAGTCTGGTATTTTACCTCTTTCTCTGAAGCATAGTGAATGTGATTAGCTAAATACAACATTTTCAGGCATCTCTATTCCTTATTCACCTTGGAACTTTAGCATGGTTATTTTTAGGGATCCTGAGCACCTCTACTTCCAGTGCCTATGCCCACATCTCACACCTGCCAACAACCCCAATTTAGGGTTGGGAGTCACATTTTTTCAAAAGACAAATTGCAGTCATTTTAACTGTCTTCTGCCTAAAACGTCCTCCACTCCAATGCAAGTTAATGGAGAAAATAAATTCCTGTGATTGTTTTCCTTAAAAGCTCCCTTTAGTGTTCTTAAATGTTATTATCCATGACATCTGCACACATTCGACTTGAAGAGGCAAAACTGTATCCGTCTGGGCCATTCCATTTATGCCCTCGATGTAGGCTAAGCTCAAAGGCTATTTACTTTTTTTCTGTAATTTTTGTTACTACTCAAAAAAGACTATGCACTGACGAATTTGTTTATTTGGATATTTGCTGGCTGCAATGAAATCCTAGTCACAGTTGACATTTGCACTGTTGACCATCTACCCAGGGACACGCACCACCCTACACAAACATATCTTCCTCTTACAATAAGACATAGGCAGGTAACTCTCTACACATAACTTCCCAAAGCATCCAGATTGCACAGGTATACTTTTCCCAGAATAAAAAAATAGACATGCACATATGCAAACACACAAACATTTGAAATGTGGTAGCATACCTCTCCTTGGTACCTGTAGGTAATATTTCGTTTGTCTAATTTTGTCAGCTCAACACTCCTGTATCTAGAATGACAATTAGTAGACATGGGTAACTGCTGATCTTTCTTTTCACGTCCATGATCAAAGAAGCTGAGATCAGTCCCACATGCATCTAGTAGTTCCTGCAGGGTTGTGACGGCCCGGGTTAACCTAGGTGATAGCATAATATTACTTTCTTTCCTGCTTGTGAAGGTAATATGTTGAGAGGGGCATTGACCACAGTGCTGGCTTTCTCATAGTATAGCCCAGTACATTTAGAAATAGTAGATCCCAGTATATTGTCTAAGGGCTCTGGGAGACTTGTTAGGCTTATTTTCATTTAATTGGTCAGTTGCATCGGGGAACGCAGACACCTACTGTCAGTACACGCATGTCTATATAGAAATCACATTCTTCATAACATACGCAGTAGTAAAAAAAAAATATTTTACAGTGCAACCGAAAATAGTAATACACTGTACCGTACTTTGCCTCATTTATGTTTTTTCAGCATTGAGAAACCCCCAATGCCACTTCACTTTCTAAGGGTGAAACACATGTTGGCTAAATCCTTAGAGAAACCCTAGGAACACCAGAAGCTGCAAGCAACAATAAAATATCTCCGAGTACTGAACAAATGCATTAATTTGACACTAGGTACCTTCACTACCCCATACAGCTGATATGTTGACAGAGTTAAATAAAATCCAGCTAAAACTATGTGGCAATTTTCAGACATCAGGACAGAAAAACTTTGTAAAATAGACATGTTTTTAGCATTGTTTTGTGGATGGAAATGTCACAATTTTGAGTGTCAACAGCACAGTGCACTTTTTTTATTCCTTAGTGGTAGAATCTTTGGACTGTGTGACGGAGGAGAATTTGGCAACACAGGTGGTTAGCGATGGGGATGCAAGTAGCTCATGGAGCTGTGAAATTGACAGTGATTCTTCGCCTAATCATCGAGATGAGCTACCCCTTGATGAAAGCAGCTTTTCAAGGACCAAAGTAAGTGGAAAGATGTACTTCTGTATAATGTACATATTGATAGTACTGTTAGTCGATAGATTTGATGAATGGTGTTAACTGCTGTCGCAGAGATAACCATGTCTAATACTATGACTGCCGAGTTATGATAGATTTTGGGGTTCTGCCATGTCGATCCAAACACCATGTTTTGCGACCCTTTTTTCCTTCATGATTCTGACAATCTGTGTAATGCCTTACCTGCACTGTGTCTTGTGTTGAAAAACTATAAATAAAGTTAAAAAAAAAGGGTGACCAATTAGTTGCAGAGAGTTCCACGGCCTGCTACTTGCTGCTGAGGTACTTGGTGAAGGTACTTGATGAGTGTTCCTGTTGTCCTATTCATGAGGGCTAAAAGGACAGGTCGCAAGGGCAGAGGCAATGGTACTAATGAGCAATGAGCTACATTTTCTGTCCTAGATGTGATATCTGGTTTGTCCCACGGATAGAAGAGAGGTCTGGGCATAAAGGTGAGCACTCAAAGGATTAGAAATGGAGGAATGTTTACATTTAATTTGCACCACTGTATGCCATGTGAGCTGCACACTTAATCAGATAATTAACCTAAATGAAACCCTTCATCACAATCGCCTCCCATTGGCTGCCATTTTTGGAAGTCTCATTTTTATTTTTTTATACTCATTATAAATATTACTGTTAATATTTTTATTGTTGTTTGTTTATGTTGTTAATAATAATACTACTCCTACTAAAATTACAAATATTAATGATATATTGCCACCGAAGTTGTCTGAATAATGATCATTCAAATCCCATACCTCATCATACTTAAGTGATCAGAGCCTTCAACGTGGTTGGTACTAGAGAACTAGCCTAAACCCTTTTCATTCTTACATGCATAAAGAACAAGTTGGTATTTGCCTCACTACTGGCTCAGAGACACCACTTTGTCCAAATGGAATCCTTCTGGACCCTCCATCCTTACCCAGGGCATGCCAAATCCCTCAGACCTCTTTACTTCCTCCCATGATTTACAACCATTACAGTGAGCACCTTAAGGTTCTCTTGTCACCCAAGACATCAGTAGACACCATTATTCCGACGAGACTCGGCTGTACCTAAAAGTGCCACCTAGAAGTATCATTTTCAGCCTAAGTTCATGCCTCTCTGTCATACATGCATGATTGAGAACATTGTACTATATGTTTAACCTTACCAGAAAAGAATTTGTCTCCTCACCAACCTAATTATACCCATAATACAATCCTGAATCTCAAGGATGACATTAGTATACATATCCAATTCTCTCACACCGCGTGACAAATACCTTACCTTCCACGTCTGGAGCCCCCTCTCATTTCAAACCAATGTCTCCAAAAACGAATCCAAAAAGACATAAGCACCTTGACTTCAGCTCATTCTCTTCTACCAATTAACCTCTTTGACACCAGTAATTGGCAATGGTAAAAGTCATTTTTTACCCCCTGTAGGCTAGAATAATATCCTACTGAGAACCTGCCAGAAACATCTTACTAGTACGTCAAAGCAGTACTCCAATCAGTATCAAGTCTGATTAACGTTATATTCAAGTTCCACTACCACTTCAACTTCAACTTCAACTTCAACTTTATCCTCTTCAAGCTTTCACTGCTTCAGGCTTCATATCCATAAATTATTGATTAAATATTTATAAGACATTTAGCTACCCAGGATCAGGGAATTCTAGCATGGTTAGACTGGACAGGCGGAAAAGTAAACTATCTAAGGATTTAAGAAAATCTAGGTTTTCAGCTGTTCAAGACCTGCTTCATCACCCAGAAAGCCATGTCAGCAGACAATCCTGGAAGATATGCCAACAAATGTTATATGTTCTGGGGAAATCACACCCAATCCGTATCCAGACTGAAATACCAAAAATCCCAAACGCTTAGGAACCAAAGGAAAACCTTTTTTATATGGCGACCCCAGCACTCTATAACCACATCTACTTCACCATCAGGCTCACCTGCACTCCCTAGCCCATTTAATAAACCAAAACCACTTCTCGTCATGCACTAGCTGCCATCACCTAAATTATACTTTGAACCCTTTTCTAATAATGATTCTGTACAATTGTAGTTATTACATAGGATAATAGAATATTGGACCACAATCTACTTATCGGCTCTGATGTAGAGATTGGTGGTAATGGATTAGTTCAACGGTTTGTGGAAGAAGATCCCAATCTCAAGTTGCCGGATTCTCCATAAACGGAGAAACCGTTACTGGTATTTCATCCACCACAGGGATGGTACAGCAGGCATAATTCTGCCACAAGAATCTCAATTGGCGTAGAATCCTGCAATGGAGATGTCATCACTTCCTCCTAAAATCATAGGATTTTCCACTGCCCACACCAGGCGACCAGCTCAAGATTATCCCAAAACAAATTCTAATAAAATACCAGCAAAAAGCTTGTCCACCCTGAGAGATGCAACTCATAAAATGCCAGACTTGTAGGCGCACCTTGACCCAATTTGCCACCTTGAAATTAATCATTGGCAAATAAACTCAGGATCCTCTATTTCTTTTGAGAAGCATTTTGTTTTATTTCCTGAAAAATTTGATGTAAATTTCTGATTTTTCTTTTTTGTTTCAGTATGTGATCTCCATGCCCCCCTTGCCGTAACCTGACTTTTACCCATTTTCTCTTCATATTTGTTTCTTAACGGTTGGGCGATCCCTTTCTTTTCCTTAAAGTTACCCTGCATCTTCTCCTAACCTCAGGCCTGGCATTGGTGTGACCGTGCCACTGCATCGGACACCGAGCATTGGGGACAGAAGTGTTTTGAAATATCTTATGTTTTCGAAGCACCTGCTGCAGAGATCCTTGTGTGTCCAGCAATGTTCAGGCAACAATAAAAATGGCAAGAAAACTTATGATTAATGTACGTAAAGAAGAGAAGTCTGAGTTTTGTCTAGTGACAGTTCTGACTCATTATAAAGTAGAGCAAATGATTAATATTTCTGCTGCAAAGGATGTGCCCCATGCAGATCACAGAATTGTATTTTATGGAAATAGCTCAGTGGGTTACTGCTTTTGTTACAGAGATCCTGGTGTTACATGCAGTTCATAAACTACAATCCAAATATAGCATAGTAAGCTTGAAATTTTATTTTATTTAGTTTGAAAGGTTTTATATAGCGCTGGCTAGACCCGGAGGTATCAGAGCGCTATACATGAGTATCAGACCTTAGTTACAGGTTAATCATTACAAAGGTTACACAGTTATTAGAGCGTAGCTACATAGTCAATCAATCAATCAATACATTTATAGAGCGTGCTACTCATTCAGGAGGGTCTCAAGGCGCTGAAGGGAGGGGGTGTGTCGCTACTTCTCGAATAGCCAGGTCTTGAGGTGTTTTCTGAAGGTGAGATGGTCCTGGGTCAGTCGTAGGTGCGCGGGGAGGGAGTTCCATGTTTTGGCTGCCAGGTAGGAGAATGATCTTCCTCTGGTGGTGGTTCTGCTAATTCGTGGGACGGTGGCGAGGGCGAGGCTGGTGGAGCGGAGCTGGCGGGTGGGGGTGTAGAACGAGAGGGGGTTGTTGAGGTATTCGGGCCCTTGTTGTGTAGCGCTTTGTGTGCGTGGGTGAGGAGCCTGAACGTGATCCTCTTGCAGACGGGGAGCCAGTGCAGGTTTCTCAGGTGGGCGGATATGTGGCTGTGGCGAGGGATGTCGAGGATGAGTCGTGCGGAGGCGTTCTGTATGTGTTGAAGTCATATCTGAAGTTTGGCTGTGGTTCCTGCGTATAGGGCGTTTCCGTAGTCCAGTCGGCTGGTAACGAGGGCACGGGTGACGGTTTTTCTGGTTTCGGTGGGGATACATCGGAAGATTTTTCAGAGCATGCGCAGGGTGTTGAAGAAAGATGTTGCCTTGCTTGGTCATCGTGAGGGAGGAGTCCAGGATGAATCCCAGGTTGCGTGCGTGGTCCGTGGGTGTCGGCGCGGAGCCCAGTGCTGTGGGCCACCAGGAGTCGTCCCAGGCGGATGTGGATTGTCCGAGGATGAGGACCTCCGTTTTGTCTGAGTTCAGCTTCAGGTGACTGAGCTTCATCCATTCTGTGACATCTTTCATTCCTTCATGGAGGTTGGTTTTGGCGGTGTCTGGGTCTTTGGTGAGGGAGAGTTTTAGTTGGGTGTCGTCGGCGTAGGAGATGATGTTGATGTTGTGTTTGCGTTCGATGGCAGCGAGGGGGCTCATGTAGATATTGAAGAGGGTAGGGCTGAGCGAGGAGCCTTGGGGTACTCCGCAGATGATCTTCATGGCCGCTGAGCGGAAGGGAGGGAGGCGGACTCTCTGGGTTCTGTCGGAGAAGAACGAGGTGATCCAGTCCAGGGCCTTTCCTTGGATCCCAGTGTTGAGGAGGCGGGTTGTTAGGGTGCGGTGGCATATGGTGTCAAAGGTTACCGAGAGGTCTAGGAGTATGAGGGCGGTTGTTTCTCCGTTGTCCATCAGGGTCCTGATGTCGTCGGTGGCTGCAATGAGGGCGGTCTCGGTGCTGTGGTTGGCTCGAAATCCGGACTGGGACGGGTCGAGCGAGTTGTTTGCCTCGAGGAAAGCTGTCAGCTGTTTATTGACGGTCTTCTCAAGGAGAGAGATGGGGCGGAAGTTCTTGAGGTCTTTGGGGTCCGCTGTGAGTTTCTTCAGAAGGGCGTTGATTTCTGTGTGCTTCCAGCACTCAGGGAAGGTGGCAAGCATGAAGGAGTTGTTTATGACGTTCCGGAGGTGAGGTGCGATGATGATGTCGGCTTTGTTGAAGATATGATGGGGGCAAGGGTCAGAGGAAACCAGAGTGGATGGTGTTCATGACGTGGGTGGTGTCTTCCGTGCTGATGGGGGTCCAGGCGCTGAAGGTGGTGGTGGGGGTCGATGCTTTGGTGGCTGGAGGCGGAGTCTGGGGTCCGAAGCTGTCCTGTATATCTGCGATCTTGCGGTGGAACAACGTGGCGAGGGAGTTGCAGAGGTCTTGCGATGGGGTGATGTCGTTGTTGCTGGCGCTGGAGAGCTCTTTGACGATGCTGAAGAGTTCTTTGCTGTTGTGGGTGTTGTTGTCTAGCCGCTCTTTGAGCAATGCCCTTTTGGTGGTGCGGATCAGCTGGTGGTGTTCGCGAGTGGCGTTCTTGAGGGCTGTCAGATTTTCTGTTGTCCGTTCGTGGCGCCAGGTTTTTTCGAGGGTTCAGCAGGATTTCTTTGAGTCTTTGAGGGTGTCTGTGAACCATGAGGTTTTCCTGTTGCCGGTTACACGTTAAGTCGAGACAAGCAATAAGGACAATATGTGTAAGGGAAAGAGCAGGCAAGGGGAACGATTCATTGGAGAGGGGGTAGGAGTAGGGGAAGTAGACAGCGAATGAAGGAGGAAAAGAGGAGGGGGAGGGTGAGAGACACAACATGAACGAAGAAGGGTAGGGTGACGGGGGCCCAAACCGGTAGATGAGTAATATCTGCGTCCAAAGTCCAATAAGCTGTGATCCCAGGGGAAGTGGTATCATTCCCCCAACTCCGTTGCGAGAGGCTCCCTTTACGCAATGGACTCTCTCAGAGGGGTCTCTGAGACTCCAAGGCCTACCTATTGGACCCTTCCCCAAAAAGGAGAGAGGGAGTGCTTTGGCAAGGGGCGCCATACCATACCTCAACTGTGAGTGGCTCCCTTGGAGCTGTGGACTCTCTCAGAGGGATCACTGAGATTCCAGAGTATAAGTAATTGGATCTTTCACCAACAAGGGGAGAAGGAGTGCTTAGTTAAAGGGCACAAGGGACAGGGGGCTAGGCGGCGTAGCAGGCAAGGGGAGAGATTAAGGGGAGTGGGGATAGGGGCAGAGGAAGTAGACAAAGAATGAAAGAGGGAAAGCGGTAGGGGAAGGTGAGAGAGAGCATGAAAGGGGGAGGGTGAAGGGGGCACAAGCCGGTAAACAGATAAAAACCCCATCCAAGGTCCGGTAAGCTGTGATCCCTGGGGAAGTGGTATTGTTCCCACATCTCCTCTGCGTGAGGCTCCCTTTACGCAGTTGACTCATCATCATCAAAGAGCCGAGTGCAACTCCATGACATAGGTTAAAATGTTATGTTTTTTCCCTCAGCCTTTTATTATCCCAACTTTGTTAAAAAAAAGTTTTTTTGCGTAAAAATACATTCTTACTATTGGAGCCAATCCCAGCTACTGTGTTGTTTTAAATCCTGAGTTTGTGCTTCTCCAGACAAAGAATTCCTAAAACATATGCAGTACATATTAAAGGTGGGTCCTACACCCTGAGGTCCTAATAGTCTTATGTAACATTTCCTATAAACTGATTTACACATATATGATTCATTATCTGTATAATGTGTGTGTGTGGTATAAAGTGGTTGTACACTGTACAACGGTATGAGTAGCACTATAAAACAAATCAAATACATTAGAGAGAGGGCTTATGGAGAGATGAGGGGTACTGTTGGCAAGGTGGTAGTGAGAGAATCTGTGGAAAGGGAGGTGTTGGGGAGGGTACCAACAAAGATTGTTGCACCAGGAGCCACCCTTGCTAAAGTCGGCCCAACCTAATTTTAACTTTACCCTAAAAAAAGCAATGGATGATTACTGGATTTGTTTCTCTTGTACGTCGAGATGCTTGTGGCATTTCTTAGAACATGCACTATCTAAATGACCCTGTGTACTGAAAATTGTTTCACAACTGTCTTGTGTTGACAAACTTTGTTGTAGTGTAAAAGCTTCCACCATCAAGGGCATTTTGTATGCTATGTATGCAGCAAGATCTTCCCGCTCCAGCGCATGCTGACCCGCCATCTGAAGTGCCACAGCTCCATCAAGAAGCATGTCTGCAAATACTGTGGCAAAGGATTTAATGACACATTTGATCTGAAGAGGCACATGAGGACTCACACAGGTATAGTGCTTGTACTGCCCAGCCAACACAAAGTACACGCCTACGGGAGTGGTGGCAGGTGAATGTTTAGAGGTGCAGGGCTCAAATAAGAATTGATCAAGCCTAACCTTGTTTAGTAGGGCTGGGGTCACTTGGAAATAATGGGGACAAAAAGTGCATTTTACAGAACATTTTTCGCTTAAATTTGTAAAAGGAAAAGACACTCATAAGGCTTAAGCCATTAAAAAATTGCACAGTTTGGTTTGTGGGGAGGGCAATGGATGGAGTAAGTGAAGTCATAGTTTATGATATGATGTGTAGTTCAGAGGCTGCAGTCTTTGCCACGAACTTAAAAAAAAGATTAAACTTTTACATTCCTTACGTGACACAATAAACCTCAATGGGTAAATCTTGTTTGTGACCGGTACACACAGTTTATGATTGGTGCACTTTGAGACTTACTCCGGGCATATAGACATTTTGGCTACTACAAGAAAATACCAATCATATACAGAATTTTGCAATTTTATTGGCCTCCAGTTAAGACTGCGTCTGTAATATGCTGCTCTTTAAAACAATATGCAAAAAATGTATAGAATGCGCCATTGAGCTCAATAATAAGAATGTCTTGGGGCAGGGGGGTTTTCTAAAGCCTATCTAGGGAAGGTTGGATCCAGTTGTTTGCAGGATTGTACTGGTGCTGCTGTTTCTGAATCCGACTTTGGGCTTGCGAATCGGTACTTGGAAGGGGGGTGTTTAGGGTGTCCCTTCTTAATACTGATTTGAAGTGGTATGCATGAAAGTTTGGCGAACACATTAAGATTGCAAAACATTCATTTTTTACCGACACCTCAGAGGAGGTGATAACCATTTGCAAAAGGGAGGGGATCCTCATGGGACCCCTTTCCCTCTGTGAATGTTGATAATACTATGTTTTAAGAGCAGGCTTTGGTCCCACAGATCACTCCTTCCTCCTAAAAAATGAAACTTGAACTTTATTTTTTTTCTTTTTAAACTCATAGCATTTTCTTTTAAGGAAAAAGGGCTGCATTTAAAAAAACATTTCTTTCTTAAAAACAATTACAGACATGGTGGTATACTGACCCCAGCAGGCCACCATCCCTGTGATGGCTGCAATTTCTAATCACTCTCAAATTGCAACCTACCTAATTAATATTCATGAGGTAGGTCTATTAGGAATCACTAAATGAAACTGATTGTGTTTCATACATTAGGAACAGCAATTTCATAAATACAATGCACAAAAAGTCACAATTACTTAATCACTATTCCTAAAACCTGTACCCATGGCCCTTTAATCCTTGCTAGTCAAGCTCCATAATTTCGTCTCTGGAGATGGATGATTCAAGTGCCATTGAGTTTGTTAGTGGTTTTCACTTATTAAGTGCCAGCAAAAAATCAGTTTGTATTTTGTGCTGCATATGTGATCATCATTGGCAAAATAATATAGAAAACATATGGATACACTAGGTGTGTTATATTGCATCCCCTTCCTAAACTGAAGACAAAATGTAACAGATCTTCCAGGAAGGAAGTGGCCGAGTGGATGAGGAACAGCCGCCTAAAACTTAACTCGGATAAAACGGAAGTCCTCATATTAGGACCATCCCCCTCCGCTTGGGATAACTCTTGGTGGCCACCGGCTCTGGGAAACGCCCCCACACCTACGGACCACGCACGTAATCTGGGCTTCATCCTAGATTCCTCCCTATCGATGACCAGACAAGTCAACGCCGTCTTTTCCTCATGCTTCAACATTCTACGTATGCTCAAAAAAATCTTCCGCTGGATCCCCACCGAAACAAGAAAGACGGTCACCCACGCACTAGTCACAAGCCGTCTAGATTACGGAAACACCCTTTATGCCGGAACCACAGCCAAACTACAGAAAAAACTCCAACGTATCCAAAACGCCTCAGCCAGACTCATTCTAGATATCCCCCGCAGAGCTCACATTTCCAGTCACCTGAAAGACCTCCACTGGCTCGCCGTCAGCAAGAGAATTACGTTCTGCCTCCTCGCCCACGCACACAAAGCCCTTTACGATCTAGGACCCGAATGCCTCAACACGCGCCTCTCCTTTTACACCCCCACCCGCAAACTTCGATCATCAAATCAAGCCCTCGCCACAATACCACGCATCCACAGGTCCACCATGGGGGGGAAGATCCTTCTCCTACCTAGCGGCCAAAGCCTGGAACTCCCTCCCCACCCACCTTCGCCTTAAACAAAACCACCTCTCCTTCAGAAAGCAACTCAAAACCTGGATATTTGATAAGTAATTCCCCCCCTCCCTCAAGCGCCTTGAGACCCTATGGGTGAGTAGTGCGCTATATAAATGCCAAACTTGAACTTGAACTTTAAACTTTTTCTTCTGGTATCACAACTCAGGTTTTTATAGAATTACTTTACAATGTTAACACTGCTTAAAAACTAGAACACAATCATATTGATTTATGTCTAGGGAAATGATGGAGAGGGTGCATCGTTGCAACCCCTTGCCCTACTTCTAGCCATGGCCTGTTGCTGTAAGGTGTGATTCAACATGGTCTTAGGTCACATTTCTTAACAAAAGACAAAGCCATTATTGACTGCCTGTCAAGTCATGCAACTTTAGCTTTAGCTGTCCCCCCCCTGCATTCAGTGTTGTAAGTGGGTTGAAATATGTGTGGGCCTTTAAAACAGGTGTGCATGCAACAAGTGAACTAAAATCCTGTGCTTCACATAGTATGTGCGTGCCTCTGTGCATTTTATATTATGACATCTAGACATAAATCATAACAATGAGCATATGCCTAAAATAAGCCAGACCTATTAGCTTTGACAGTGCTTGTTAGCAGTATCAAATAAACGAGTAAAAACAATGATTTTATTGTGAATAATTAGAACTAAAAATGCTTTAATTCGGAAATATGAGTCTGGGAGTTAAACATTACTTAGTATTTGGAAGGGGTAGTGCTTTTCGGAGTGTCCAACTCACTCCTGTTCTCCCCTTCACACCACTTTACTTTGTAGTCTCTCTGGCAGACACTTAACACCCTTCTACCTCAGATATTTCTGAATATCCTCAACTCCATCCCTCACGCGTCATCTCTTTCCCCTTCAGCACTGTCTTTTCAGTCTCTTCTGCAAAGGGATGGGCGAGCCCAGGGCCGGACTGGCCATAGTCGGCACCTGGCAATTCCCCGGTGGGCCAATAGGGTGGGGGCCGGTTTTGGGTCCCTAGGAGGCAGTTTTTGTTACCGGGCCAGCAATTTCGGCCCTGTGTAACAAAATCAGCTGAAACCCGCCCTAGCAAGCAGCTTGGCCGCACCCGCCAAACACCCCTCGGGGGCCGGCTGAGCAGTTTGCCAGTGCTGGTTTCAGTTCCCACTCTTGCCCTAGGCGAGCCAACAGATTAACAGGTAGGACAGACTCAGAACCGAGCTGAAAGTCTGTCTTGGGTCTAAGAGCACAGGCATGAGCCAACCCTGAAGAGTGCTGATAAGAGAATCATGCAGCAAACATCATGTAAAATATGAGAAAGTCTCCTCAAATATCATAAAAAGTATGTTTCTTTACATACAAAAGCATTTTACCTTAGCATATCACATTATATACCTGCACTGAGAGTTAATTATTAAAAGTGATAGTTCTTAAACATGATTTTAGAAATATTCCAACTTGCGCCCCTGCCCTGGGAACAATGCTATTAGTGAACTAAGAGGCAGCCAGTTATCATGTGCACACAGTAGGTGGCCCAGATACTTATTATAGATAGAGCTACATCAGTAAATTAAACACCAATGGTGAATACTTCTATTTGGACTTGGTAAGGAACCTGCAGCATAGGTTTATTCTTTTAAGGTTCCGTTTGAACTTAATTCCCCCAATGCTGGGTTTTCCCTTAACACAGTATTCTCATAGTGATTTGACAACCTGCCCATGCAACAATCTATCAGTTCAGTCTGATCTCCACCTCTTCTTTTTCTGCCATTTCTATAAGGACCAGAGAGTCAGATATATTAAACCTCTTTTAATGAGTCATGATTTTAAGCAGTGCCGCATTGCCCTGTTTTATCTGAAGAAGCTTCATGATCCTTTCGTATGTTTTTGTGTAGCCTCATTTTTATGGGCTTGTAAGCATAGGAGACACTTAGAACTGGAGACCTATGCTAACTCTTAGCCCGAAATGTATTTGTCTCCTCTAATATAGGATGATGGGCGCTTTCATATTTTTATAAGCGTTTTTAGGTTTCGGCCTGGCCGTAGCACTGCAAAGCAGTGCTCCGCCCAGGGCGAAATCTAATGTTAGAGACAGTATGGGACTTCGTCCCGCCTCTGTCTTCCATTGGCTAGCTCCATAAATGGAGGCTAGCCATTGGAAGAGAGTGGCGGTCAATCATTCTTTCCCCGTCGGAACGCGATTCGGGGTCGATTCTCTGTCTTTTTTTAAGTCCGCCCTCTCCTCTTCCCATTGGTTGGAATTTTACCTTCCAGCCAATGGGAAGGGGAGAGGGCGAAAAACACGCCCACAAGGAGTTATTGTGCCGTTGTTGTGCCTACTTTATCCCCCGCCCTCCCTCCCTTTGTCCGTGTCTTCGCCGTTGTGGGGCAGAATCGAGTGCTTGTTTAATTTTATGGGTGAAAACAAATTGTATACACAAAAGAAACTGGCTCTATTGGTAAACAGAACACGTCTTGCCTTATCCAATTTTCTTTCACCAAAAATAACTCTTGCGTTCCATATTTAAAATGACTGCTGTCATCAGACTGACTGACATGTCCTCATAAAACTATTTTTACACTCTGTGCCTTTTTTGTAGACGATAAAAGCATGTGTAAATGTTCAAGGCGTCCCGGAAATCCATTCTTTACCGTGCATCAGATGACATCTGTCTCTCGTTATGGCCTAAACGGTCCCTCGTTTCAAACGTTCGACTGTTGCATAATGTTACAAGGTAAACACTGCACAGAATTAGACGTAAACGTGTTAGAGCTAATAATAAAGCTTCTCAAAAGGACGTGTGTTGTATTTGCAACCACAAAGGCGTAGTTACCAACACAGCCAGTGGAAAGGTCCAAGCGCCCAGCAGGCCAGGTGCATCATATGTGATGATTCGTAGAGAAGGCAGGACACGAGTAAACTTTCCCTCTGATGCCTGCTGTGCCCTCTGCTGAGCAAGTGCTGTGTTACATTCGAGCCCTATCCCTGCGCTCACACACCAGACCAGGAGCTGGGAAACCGAGCTCCCTGCAGCCTGCAAACCAAGGGAACCTACGCCCAGGGACCTGTGCACGTAAGTGACCCCAGCTGGATAAAAAGCGCGCCATCGCTGTCACCCACAGTCAAGTCGCCTCAATATCACCAGCCCGCCACCGCCGGCATGACTGCTCCGGGAATAACAAACCGCTACTTCCCGGTGAAGCACGCGCAGCCCTGTTTTTGCACTGCAGTTTAATTTAGACCTGTTACAGGGGAGGGGCGAGCCAAGTGTCAGCTATTTTCTCAAAGCCCAGTCTAACCTGGGAACGTTGTGTTTTGTTAATGCCTAAATCATTTAGTGATTTGAGGAAAATTAAACTTGTATTCTGTCAGGTTTGCGGGAATGAGGGTAATCGGGAAGCGGCTGTGAAGAGCTTGTTACGAACCAGGTGTAACCCAGGCTACTTGTTAAAAAGTAATCTGTTTGGGAGAAACTGCCAACCACGGCGGGACTATTGACACCGACACGAGATGCAAAGAAAAAAAGTACATGAGCGATGAAGAAACAAGCACATTTCAGCTTCTGGCGATTTCTCCAATATCGTGTTACTATATGGCAAGAAGCAGCTAGTTTCGATATTTTAATTGCTATTATGGTGTGCTTCCTTCATTGTGGTGCTAGTTTTTCCTCCAATATTGTGTGATTTTGCTTTCTCGAGAATTATCTATCCATCTAATGCTTGTTAATGGAAAACAAGACATTTCCTGATGCTCCTGCCAGACCTCCCTCCGTGATTACATTTCTGAATGTTGGCGAGTGTGTTGTTTCAAGCAATCCAGTGCCTGAGGGGTTTTGTTGTTGAGCGGTCGATAAAATTCTCTTTGTTCTTTCTTTATGGCAGTCACTGTCAGCGAAATCGTTAGCGATAGATGTATGTTTTGATTTAATATTGCACCTTAATGACAGATTATCAGGGGCATAGGCAAGCGGTGTTTTGTTTATGCAGCTGCCTATTTCTAAACAAACTGTCACCATAACGTCATCATGGACAAAATTAGGGCATGACATTGATTCTGCTATTCCTTAAATAACTTCCAAGTCTGCTCACGTCAGCTGTAATCCATAACAGAGCTCTCGTGTTTCCCAGTTCCACGCGTGAGTTAACACCGTTAAGTTTTTTTAAAATTCTGGGACTTGTAGTCCTTGCTTTAAGTGTTTTTTTCTTTAAAGGATGCAGTTCCCAGTATGCAATTAAAAAATCAGTCCTGTTGTGATACTCAGGAATGACGGTGGGGAACTTGAGAGCTTTACTGTTGCCTGAAACCGAAGCTGGCTGTCAGTGTTACCCCTCACACTGACAGGGTCCGTAGGTGCCTGTGCTTTCAATATCACCTCTTAATGACATCAATCATATTTTTAAATGGATGTAAAAGTGAATTGTTTTCGAACGTCATTGCACGTTTTTGTTGCTGAGTGAAGGCAGCCTCCTTTTAGAGGTCTGCTTTCTGAGACCGTCTAAAGTAAAGTGTTTTAAAGTGTACCCAATATACATGATGCGCACATCCCAGAATGCAGGTTTTGCTGTGCATAGGCTGAAGCAGCTGTGACTTTCCTGCCTCAAAAGGTTCAAAACCAAATCAACAGAAATCTTCAGTGGGATAACGTGACCTTTGGCAAACAAAGCTTCCCTTCCCACAGCTGCGTGACTGACACAGATGCTATCGAACATGTATCCACCATGTAACCAAACCGTATGTAAGGTACAGAAGCAAGGCCTTGTTACCGTCAATACATTTCAGCCTATAATACCTCTAAACTTTTCCAAAACATATGATGGCTATTTATAACACGATTTGCATACCTTCCTGGATGTGGTTTACATTCTAGCCATGACTTGGCAGCTGCAAATTTTTAGGTTTCGGCCTAGCCGTAGCACTGCGAAGCAGTGCTCCGCCCAGGGCGAAATCTTATAATCCTACAGTATGGGGCTTTGTCCCGTCTCTGTCTTCCATTGGCTAGCTCCATAAATGGAGGCTAGCCATTGGAAGAGATTGGCTGTCAATCACGCTTTCCCCGTGAAAACGCGATTCGGGGGCGTTTCCGTGTCTTTTTTTAAGTCCCGCCCTCTCCTCTTCCCATTGGCTGGAATTTTACCTTCCAGCCAATGGGAAGGGGAGAGCACGAAAAACACGCCCCCGAATCCCTACACGCACTCCCATTCCAACCCCGTCCATTCATTCCCCTGTCCTCGCCCTCCCTCTCTCCCTTGGCCTTGTTTTTATTTTATTTCATTTTTAGTCGTATTGGCTGTGTTTTTTTTATTACAATTGGGGTTGTGGTGCAACCCGAAATCAGTCGAAAATGTCAAAAATCAGCCCGTAAGTGCAGCTGTGTGTGCGTACCTGCTTACATTGGAGCCTTTATTGTGAGCCCATTAGCGTAAAGCACTCTGCCTATTCCAGTAGAACGTGTTTAAAACCGTCTATTAACGGGGGTACAACTTTCACACAGTTATATCCAGTTAACAGGACAGCTTGGGTTGGCGCTCCGCCTCTACTTCCCCGGAAGCGCCTCATATTGGCTGACAAGTGCGGTAATGGGCGGGTCTGCCTGCCACAGTGCACGCGTGCCCATTACTGTGACGCGCTCTTTTGGACTCACGCTTGTCCCCACTGGAGTCGCGCCATTTCGATCGTTGGAAAGAAGCAACTGGAGGTTCCCGGAAGAGAAACGGAGGAGCCAGCAGGACGTGCAGGGATCGTGAGGTAAAGGGCTGGGCGACGAGGTTCCGTGGCCATGTAGTCTGATGGCGGCTTGAGGGGATTGCCTTGCTTCTCTTCGCCCCGGCAAGGCCCTTCCGGCCTCGGATATTGCGCAATTTGGGCAGTGAGGAGGGAATGCTGCGGCCTGCGCCTGCTCAGATAAGCTATCAACCTCACCGACTCGTAGTCTCGTGACAACACCACAAGAAGCACCTCTTCTACGTGTCTAGGCGAGCACACTGACTCCTTCAAGGTGGAAACATCTGGGTTCTCCATGGGGGCGGTGGTGGGCAGGGGGCGTATCCACTCAGAGTTGTACACAGGCTGAAGGAAATTATTATTGTAGCCCTACTCTGAATATAAGAAGTAACCAAGAAACCGACACAAGCTGTTGGCGCACGTATTTGCTGTGCTTTGTCAAGACACAGTGGGTTCTCATGGTGCTTGCTGTGTGTGTGCAGGGGCCATACATAGAAGGTTGCTTATATTTGCTGTGAATATGAAAGGAAGTGGTAGATGAGAGAGGCAGACCTAAGCCCTGAAACAATTTCCGTGGTGGAGCCTAAAGGGTTGTTAATGGTGCCACTGTACCATGTCATTCTAAGGGGGTGGAATTCCTGTTGTTGTTTGCAAGAGCACCTTACCTGAAGGCACCCGTGTTAATGGCAATGGTTCGATAATCTTACAATGGGCTAAAAAGACAAATCTCGCTACGTAAAATAGTGCGATATGCTTACATAATTGGGACAGTGTTTAGGATCTGTAAGAAAGCTAGGACACAACTGATTCCCTCCCCGCTTTTTGTCGTATATGTGTCAGTGGGGTGTGCGATAGTTCCCGACACAATCCACCTTTGCTTATTACCAATACTTACTCTCCATAATGTGTACACAAAGATCCTCTTAATCATGTTCACAAATAAATGTGTCACTTAAATCCAGCCTCTTAACTCCTAGTACCCATAGTATAGGTGTCAATTTGAGACACATGCAGGTAGTATTTCGCAGGATCGCGTTAGTAATGTCATTTGCCACTAGTAAGTATTATCATAAAAGTATATGCTTGTCCATTTAATTGGTCTCTCTTTGAACAATGGCACATCTTAAGTTACCCAGTTCGTCTTTTATGTTGTTTCATTGGTAGCAGCAGCTGCACAGAAAGCAAGCAGTTTTCAGGAATGATGTGCCACCAGACCTCCAAAATGAGTTTATTATGAGGCCAACAAGCCTCCGTTTCTCAGATTTCACGCTCACTCCTATTGTGTACCGCTCTTAGCTACTGCATTCTTTACCTGGAAACCTTCAGATTTTGGCTCGACACAAATGCTATTTGACTTGTAATGGCTTTTTTTTTTTTAAAGACCAGTATTGGTGCTCTGCTGACATCTCGTCAGGAATTATGATTCTGAGGCCGCGCTTTGTTATGCATACTTAAGGATTTGGAATACAATCACCTGCATAATTAAAAGTTGCTGAAAACGCAACATGGTGTTTGTGTTGGCAGCCCATCTGCAAAGGTTCACATAGTGTCGTTACTGGTAATGTGTGTGAGGGGGTAAAATAGTTGGCGTGCCCCCCCCCCACCTGTTTCCATCCGCTATATAAATAAAACCCTTGGTACAGACCGGGTCTGCGTGCTGCGCAGTGGGAATTATTTGCAATGTCAATAGCACAAACTTGCGTAAATACGTGACCTATTGCATTGAAAATGCAATAGGTCTCGCATTTGCGAGAGATTAAGCTATTGCCATTGTAAATGACAATGCCATTTATTTATCTGTTTTCAAAACCATCACATAAATAAAAAGTTTGTCATTTACAATGCCAATAGCTCAAACTTTTGCAAAGGCGAAACCGTTGCATTGTAAATGCTTGTTTAAAAGTATGTACTTACGGGGTACCTGGGAACCTGCAGTTTAGTATTTATTCTTTTTATTATGTCTATTGTGCAAATAATAGCCATTGAATTGCGAAATTTGCATAGTTCAACTTAATACTCTTGCTTCGGGGGTTGAAATTGCACTGAGAGGAATGTCCCAGTTTTTATCCTTTTCAAAAAATGTAAACTTTGATGATATATGTTTTAAATTAGATCGAATAAAGTTATGGAAATGGGAAATGAGGAAAAACACCAATCATGTTTGTACTGTTCGCATGTGAAAAAAAATATTTGCTTAGGATCACACATTTAGGTTAAGCGGAGAAGCCGGTATTAACCCCAGGTGTTCTGGTTTCACATTGTGCAATTCAGCCACATCTCATTGTCTCCATTTCACATCAAATGTTAATACTTTGCCTTCAATTTTAGGCAATTGAGGTTAGGGCAAGGGTTGCGTACAGAAGCCACACAAAAGCTCAGATCGTTTTCGATTCGAGATTTCAAGATGACCTCGAGCTGAGCAAAAGCCAGGCATCAGGCTCAAGCCTCGGGGTATGAAAGCCCGTGGGACCTGCCACACTTAAAGCCCTGCCTGCATTTCTTTTCTGCCACTAATAGCTGTTCTGCTTTGAACTGAAAAGCTTGTCTGAAGCAGAACAAAAGTAATGAAATTTGGAGACGAGATTCAGCATTGTACAACTTTTATTGGCCATGTAGAGCATAAACAAGACGATTGGCAACTCTATGACGCCTGTCCCTTGGTATTATTCGTACGTGCATTTGTATAGTGCACCATGTCAGTTAGAATGGTGTTGAAACGCGTTTGGTGTTCTGGGATGACTTTTGAAACATTTATAATGCAGACCACATTCTGATTTGGCTTTACTGAAGCCACGTGCATGGAAATGTGCCTACGTCATCGTTTGTGGGCTCTAACGGGTTCTAGGATCTCTTGCAATTTTGCATTCAACGTTTCAACGTGGGAGAGGACAGTGTGTGACTGATTCTACTCCAGCCCTACAGGTGTGTCTGCTGCAATGGCATGCCGCAAGCATTCCGCTCTCCCCAGAAGCCCGGCTGCCTCTGTAAAAGACAGCAGACACATAGCCTGCAATGGTGCCCAATAATATACAGATGTGTGGTCATGCTATCGGTGAGCGTCACTGGCACAGCTTATTAATGTGAACATGACAGCAAATGATCCCTTGAGATGAGAGAAGAGATAGAGAACCCTGCCCTTGGGCAGTGTCGAGTAGGGTGCAGAAAAAGCCCATGCCTTGATACGGGGGTTCAGTGCCAAAACCAGGCATTGGGCATTCCGCAATGGCCATCAAACATTAAAGAGAATTAGTGTTATGCAACTGGGAGTGCAAGTGTTGGCCATCATACTACCACGCTACATCTCAGAAATCAGATTTATTTAAGTCGGGAGATATATGTATAAAGCATTGGCAAGGCCAATAGGTTCTGGACCAGGAGAAAGGAACGATGAGGTGTGGGTGGTTAGTGAAACGAAGAGTGAGACAAAATCGGACACCGGCAGGGAGGAAAGGGAGAAACAAGAGATAGGTGTGAATAAGGAGCAACGTACACAGGAAAGAAGGTGGGGAAAGAGGAGGGGGGGGAGGGGTGCAGGAGGGACAGGCTGGTGCAGACACAAAAGTAGAAGGTGGAAGTGGCAGGAAAGAGTTGCACCCTTTATTCTTTTTCACGGGTTTATGGTCAACGCGTTTCGAACCTCAGCGTTAGTAAGGGTTCTCCTCAGGACGTGGACTGGATGGAGCCAAAACTGGGAATGACAGGTGAATGTCACTCAAAATTCGTTGCAGTGGAAAGAAGGGCCTCACGCATGCCGGAATTCGATGTTAGGATGTGTCTTTTATGCAAGTAATAGGAAATCTATCGGAAGGTCCGAGGTTTGAGAGCGGATTCCTGCCGGAGCCAACTTAATTCGGTGCGACCGGCATCGTAGCTCCGGAGTCTCTGGTGCACGGTCAACTACTTCAGGGTTCTTCGGCAATATTCAGCGCGAACATGCTATTTTGATGGGCAAACTGCTCTCTACACTCGCTGGCGGCGTTTGGCATAGGCACCATGGCATATGCATGGTTAAGGCAGTGCGTTGTCTAGATACTGGGATGGGCGGGCGTAGAAACAGGAAGGCTCGGAAGAGAACACAGTGAGGTAAGTTGGGCTGGGTCGAGGTTTTGTGGGGTGGGGTAGTTTTTAGGGCTCAGGGGGGTTGGGGTAGTTTGCATGGCTTTGGGGGTCAGGGTAGTGTTTAGGGCTCAGGAAGTGGGTTGTGGAAGTGTTTAGGGCTCGGGTTGGGGTAGTGTTTAGGGCTCTGGGTCGGGGAAGAGTTTAGGGTTAGGCGGCGGAGTAGTGTTTAGGGCTCAGCGGAGCAGGGTAGTTTTTATGGCTCAGGGCGGGCAGTTGTGGTGTGATATTTACCACACATCCCTTTACCAGTCACGCCTTTACCACGGAATTGCTTGGTAAAGGCGCGCATGGTAAAAGAATGTGTTGTAAAGACGCATTCATTGTTGGGGCTGCATGATAGCGGCACACGTGGTTTAGCCATGCCTGCCTCTGTCTTGCAACCCTTTTTTCTCATAGGGATAGGACAAGTATAAAAGTTGACTGTAAACCCTTAAGCCCATCTACCTCAGGGAAGTGATTATAAGTAATATAATAATTCGAGATGACACCCCAGGGCTCTCTGACAAAATATTGGTGACAAAAATAATGAAGTACAAAAATATCATCTTTCCATACTGTGTATATAAAAGATAAAATACATAAAAATTGTCACAAAATAGGTGAGCATTTCGAATTCCTTTAATTAACAGTGTATTAACTTTAAAATACATAGTCTGAAGAAATATTACATTACAAACACATTAAATATAATATAACAAAAATAAATAATTACATTAAATTACATTAAATTGTGTAACATAGACAACTGTAATAAAAATATATACTTTTAAGCAAATGTAAAAAACAAACAAATGATGAAATAAACATTAATACCATAAACATACTACCATTAAATAAGAATTAAAAGAATATATATATATATATATATACATATATATATATATATATATATATATATATATATATATATATATATATATATATATATATATATATATATATATATATATCTCAAATATGAAGAATTTGTTAGACAATAACAATTAGAATTAAACAAATATTATTACTTAAAAAAATACATAAGTAAAAATGATTAAATTGAATACCTTTTCAAATGAAAATACAAAAAATAAATCTTAGAAAAATTCAAGACAAATAAATCTTTGAAACTGTAATCTTGCAGGTGTCAAAACTTACTACTTCCTTTTCAAAGTAAGTAACAGTATGAAAAGTGCTGGGTTTTGTGGGGTCAGGTTGACAATTCCCACTGCAAAGTAAATAACAGTATGGAAAGGGTTGAACTTTCGAGGGGTAAAATTTACTATACACCCTACAACCTGAGCAGCAGAAAGGAAAGTGGTGGATTGGGAGAGATTTCAAATTTACTATTCCGACTCTAACATAAGCAACACTCATGAAAGTGTTTGACTCTGTAGGGGTCTGATGTACTATTTCCACTTCAACCTGAGCAACAGTAGGGAAAGTGTTCAACTTTGGATGGGTCAAATTAACTATTCCATTTCCAACATTAGCAATGTTAGAGAAAGTGTTGGAGACTGCAAAACTTACATTAACTTTCGTCTCTGAATTAAAAAGCTATCTACTTATGTATGTATGTATGTATGTATGTGTGTTCTTATATAGCGCTCGACTTACCCTAGGGCATCTCGGCGCTTGCCTTGGGAACCCGTCCTGGCTTTTCCCTGTAAGATAACCGGACTGGGCATCCCCAAGGTGAAAGCCAGGCATCCCTCCGCGGGGGTCGTTGTGGAGATTACGCAAGCTAATGCCCAGAGTTGCAGAGTGTGAACCCGTGATTAGAGTGGGCACCGAAGCGAGAATTATCGAGTCTGTGGACAATTGGGCTCAAGACCCTGCCGCGTCGCGAATTGAACCCTGTTCCCAGGTCTGACCTCTGCTTCAGGGTATGCCTCCACTAACCAGTGAGCCACACTTCTCTTACTTAAAAATATTAACATAAAATATATTTAAATAGAGGAAAAATATGTATTTTTAACATCAAAATATGAAAATTAAATACAAGTTGAAATCAATAAATTAACAATCAAGAACTGAGAAAATTAAAACAATTTACCAACTAAAAACATTACAAAATATAACATTTATAAAACACTTCCTAACCTACTATCCCAAAAATCCAACACCAACCAAAGCAAATTAAAACAATACTTGAAAATAATACACATCAACTGTTAGACCCAGCAGTTTTGGACTGGCTGGGATGCATCGAAGCCAGTCAGAATCCACCATTTCAAATAGGATGAGCACTATACACTTGCTCGAAAATCTGTGCTCACCCTCTGGTAGCTTGGCATCAAGCAGTCAGGCTTATCCACAGGGCTTAAGTGTAAAGTATTGGCACAATGCCACCCTTGTAACACACTGCATACACCACAAATAGACTCTACACCGTATGTATAAAACATGTACAAAACACTTGTCTTAGTATTACACACATTAAATTAAATCAAAAAGTGATACCCATTGTATATGCACTCTACAGTTGTACGCAATTGTCAGTCTTCTCTATTGAAATCATAGCAAAACCTACATTGTACATATACTTTACAGTTATATGCAATTGTCAGACTTTCCCATTAACAGAAAGCTCAAACAATCATAGGTCTTTGACTACGCCTTGTGACACAGCCCCTCAGTCCTTCAACTCCACAAGCCAGCGATACACGATGCCCTGGCTGGCGCACCGTTGACTAGATAGCTGGAACCACCCAACATGGAAAGAAGCAGTTGCTAGTTTCATGAAAAGAAATTTATAAATGAAATGAAAAGAAATTTATAAAGAGCATGGCTGCCCTCGAGCATCCCAGCGCTAAAACGAAACACAGGACCACCACCAAATGTAACTTTAGAGAAAGCCTACAGGAGGAAAAGGTGAGTCTTCAATGCTTTGCGGAATCTCGCTAGGTTAGGTTCTTTCCGCAGGGCCAGCGGTAGAGCATTCCATATTTGGCCTGCGTTAATGGAGAACCGGCGGCCGCCGGACCTCACCTTTTTTGCTCTGGGTATCACCACAAAGTGACCATCATCCGAGCGAAGGGCTCGCGTTGGTTTATAAGGGCGAACCAGGTCCCTAAGAATTGGAGGGCCCGATCCTTGCAAAGCTTTAAACACAATGCAGAGGGATTTGAATTTTATGCGAGCTCGGATTGGAAGCCAATGCAAGGCCTTAAGTGCAGGCTTGGCTGAGGATCTTTTGGCAGTACCAGTGAGCATTCGTGCTGCCGCATTCTGAGCTCTTTGGAGCACATTCAAAGTGGATTCATCCATCCCGATTAGACCTCGAGGTGTCCGAGGACATCTGCAAGAGTGCAGGATCCCGATTCCCCCCAAAGTCAAAAGGTTGCAACCCAGGAAGCTGGCGCGCTTCCAAGTCTGGAGAAATGTTTATCACTCAAGAGGAGAAGTGACCTGCTGTAGCCCCTGACACTCAGCTGTAGGTGTCCACATGGCACACAAAACCCCTCGGGCCTTGTCAAGGTGTTCTCCATAACAAAGCACCTTCTGGCGTGGGTCCAGGGAGAGGAAGCCAACGACCTGGGACAGACACCGCGATGTCAGGCACTGCGGTCCTCCTGATTTGGAGACCAAAGACTGCCTCAGCTCCCAGCTCAGGTTCCCCCAACACCCCTCGGACACCCCCCCACTCTGTAGCACAAGCGAGCACATGTCCCCTGGTTGTAAGCCCAGGTTTTTTCAGAATCTGCAAGCTTCCCTCACACTCCCCACACTTCTCATGTCCCGGCACCTCAGTTGGCTTCTGATCTTTATGCGCACACTTCTCCGCTCAGTGTACTCATGGTGTACGTCAGGACGGTCCTTGTCTCAACCACGATCACTTCCACTTGTCTCCGATATAGCAAGAGACATGCAGAACGTTGGTATATAGCTTTTTAAATGCCAAGCCAAGTAACAGTAACCCATGCACACAGGCCCGGCCAGGGGCAAACCTGTGGCACAATTAATGAGCTACCTCCATGGATGGCGCAACCAGGGGGCAGGCCCAAGGAGGCGCATTCAAGAAACTGAAAACTGGGAAGGAGAAAAGCAAAAAGTCGAGGGAAAGCACCCACGAAAGGGCCCTTTCAAACTTAACAATATTAAAAATCAACAATAACATATTGCAAATCAATCAATAAATTATTAATATCAATCAAATAATATGCATAATCAATATTCTAATTAGACAATTAACAATAAAAAATTATCTGCAAAATAATTCATTTTTACTCTAATTTACATAAGTTTTTATCAAATTAACAAATTAAAAATAATAGCAAATTATAAACATTTTAAAAACGTTCCACCCCTTTCCACTACAAACCCAACAGCCCAAACCAAAAATTCATCCCAAAAATTAAAAACAATTCTTCAACTATAATTCCCTAAAAAACTAACTGTACCAAAAATGGAACACACACTTAACATTGAAATAATCACAAGTTACAAAACAGAGTATTACAAAACAATAAAATAATAAAAAAATATATATTATATGGAACTATATTAAAAAAAACAATATAAAGTGTCTAAAACGGCGAGATAGTTACCTTCTATATTCTGTCCCATAATACGTTTGGCATAACAATATTTTTGGCATGATATTTGTTTCAAATTATATTTTTCATACAATATTCTGACAGAACACCGGTGGTCGAGCCGTGACTCAAGATAGCCACTGAACACTGAGCTAAAGATGATGGGTATTATATCTTGTTTATAGCTCCATTTACACCTGAAGTATCCTGGGAAAATAGGGCAGCTGAGAAAGAGGAGATGCTTAGACCAAGCTAAATTTTAAATATGCTGTTGAAATTTGTGAAATTCCAGAATGTTTGCGTTATGAGAAATCTCTGTAATTTCTCCAACAGTCGCAGTATGTGATTTTACATTCCTTTTTTACCAGAGCGTATTCCTTGCGCAAAAAACATGTCTCGCGAGATATCAGCAGGAGACGTGTTTGGACAGAAAATGTCACACAAAGGCACATATTCTGTTGAACCAGTTTCCTGCTGGTATATCAGAAGATTTTTTTTTTTTACACAAGTTGCATGCTCAAGTACAATATTTTAATAGAGATGCTCGCAAACTACATTTCAATACATAAGTGTAATTTCCTGAAATTTTCAGGGAATGTTTAAAAAAGTTAGGCAAATTTACACGAATCCTAGTTTAGAATTCCAATGCTGTGAAGCTATTGCTGCATTTACCTGGTTCCAGACTTCACCAATGGATAATGGTGGTACATCATGCCCTCGCCTAAAACACCTTCTTGTTGAACTACTTGCAATGCTTTTGGTCCCGATTGTGCGGCCAGAGCCTCTCAACCTTGAGAGTTAGTTATGATGTGGACCTCTGCCCCTGCCAATCAGATTGTCATCTAGAGGCCTGTAGCAGAGGGATGCTGAGGTGTGGGTCATGCTTTGCACAGTGGTGGCTCCTCTGCTAAGGTGGAAGAGCATCTCCCCACTGCTTTTAAGCAGTGTATGTAAAGGAAAACTAAAATGATCATAACTAAGTTATTATCATTTTATTTTTCCTTGTTCTGGCAGCTTTGCAGGTGAGGCATGGCTGCTCTGCTGATAAAGCTAGGGAGGGGAGGAATGGTTTGCACACCCTAAAGTACGAATGAATGTCTGGCTGGCCCTCTCAGGCTGGCCAAACATTAATGCGCACTTTGCATGTTCCCCATTCAAGCTGCATTAGATCCTGGGTGGAGATTATGGCCAGGCCCCAGTCCATCCTGAGCACCAAACCATGGTGCTCACACCAACCACAATGCTGCATTGCAGCATTGTGATTAGCTGAGGGGAGCCTGCGTGATCTGTTCCTGTTCTGGAGACGACAGTGGCGAGAGCGACGAGGAGGTACATTTTGTTTTCTTACCCCCCTCTCTCGAACGCCCCACACACCCACCTCCGATCCGTACCAGCTGCCACTGGCGTCCCAACCATATCACTCTCAGCTTCATCGCTGGAGATGTGGATGTGTTGGTAGACCTCTCCTTTGTGAGGTTTCCAGATGGTGAGTGTAATACTAGGGGCGAGAGCCCGGGGACTACAACTGAGCTGTGGGAAGCGCACTGACAGACCAAAGTTGTGTTTAGTGGCTGTTGGGCCAGCTAGACATAGCGTGAAAAAAGTATTTTTGTAGGCTGTGCCATGGCTAAATCTCTCCCTGCCGCAGTGCTCCCTTGCGTGTGTGACCTTCTCTTTTCTCTCCTTGTATTGGAGGAAGATATATAAAAAAAGATGTACACCTAATAAGGGAACCTTTTTGAGCAGCCAGTCCTAAGTGAATAATTTGGCCATAGCTTCCGACACGCACTGGTGTGTGAATGGCAACACTCAAGAAGATCCCAATAGAAACAGAAAAATGCAGCTCCCTGATTTAACTTTTCTACCAAAACAAGTGGCCTTTCTGACTGAAGCCAAAACAATATTAGCGGTGTAATCAATTCACGTAATTTGATTTTGTGTAATTACTTGAAATTATTTTTTAAATGAAATTAAACATATTTACGCAAAGTGCAAACTGACATTTGGCTATTTTAGTGCAGGATGCATTTGACAGTAAAACAAATGAGTAATTTCTGGAATTTTATGTAACAAGTGTAACACGAAATTCCTGCAGTTACGCAAGATTATGCTGGTGTAACAGAAAATTTCCCAAGGCTTAATGAACTATGCTTATCAATATGCAAACACAGAATTGCACTGAATTTTCAAGTTGTTCGTAAGGTTGCAAATGGAACTTGGGTGAAGACAAGAGCACAAAATTGTCTCAACAAATTCGCCAGTATAGATTTGCTTTCTTCGTGGAGCCTTTGCAAAGTCAACTTGGTCTGGGTGTTCTTGGGTAGGCCAGTGGACAGGTATCTGTGCACAACTGTCATTGCGGCAGCACAGCAATACAAAGGTGTAGAAGAAAACAAGATGTATACGTTTGCAATTGAGCGGATCTTAGACAAGTCAAAGACAGTGGGAGGGTTGAAAAGTAAAGTGAAGGCAACAAACAGCACATCTCACCAATAAAATCAAATATATCACAATTGAAGTCCATCAACCAGCAGCTGATGGCATTAATGGAACATTCAAACAGCCAAAGAAACAGAGCTTGGATGCTGAGAGACAAGAATTCGGTTGATAAATTACATGACACAATGGTAAATTGTTTGCAGTAAACATTCTGTCAGTGGATTTTGATATCATTTTATAGGAAGTGCATAAAACTGTAATCAGAGGTCAGACGATTTCTAGTGTTATAGGCAATCACAAGGCTATACTACAGGCATCCAGTAAGGCAGAGGTTAGAGTCATTATACAGAATGCTTTGGTAGGATGCTGGCTAGCTATTAAAAAATTGACAAGCAAAAATCTACAGGCGATTCTGTTAGGACAATCTGGTGATCTTGACTTTGCATGTGGTTCCAGCTTGCCAGTTGAGAAAAAAGCAAAGGTAAGGTATTTGGTTATGCATTGCTGTTTATCTAAATTAAGAAATAAAGCAGGAACGCTCTTGGTATGGCTTAGAAACATGGGATAGCTGGATTAACAGTAAAGAAGAATACACTGGGATGGTATACACCCCAAGTGAATAAATTGCATAGGCGTTTGACACTTGTTTTTCTTTTATGCTACAAGGCTGACTGCAGATGTAACAGGTGTAGCAGCCTCTATTGATGAACTGTATATTGTTTTGCTTTATAGAGAATAGCTTGAATAGGAGCCTATAGTGGAGGAGGTATTGGGACCAATGATATACCTCCATGGTGGAAAAGCCCTTGGTCCAAATGGACTACATATCAAATTGTTTTTAAAACATCTCCACCACATTTATTGAAACAAAGCTGGATGAGTATCTACGCTATAATGTGTGACTATTTACAGTGGTACTAATTTCCGAATCAATCTTCAAATGTAGAAAATCACGTTAATTTGCATTTCTTCTTTTGACAACTGACAAGCCAGCCGAACCGATGCATTTCATCCCTTTACGGGACTTCATCAGGGCTGCACAAATACATATGCAGAATAATTACAATGAAAAAACAACTAAATAATATTAAGCACATATATATTTAGAGAGATAAAGTCTAAATACTATCCAGAAAAACGAATCTTATGTAACAATAGCACAGTTGTGTGCAAGCCTAACACATCATGTCAGGCATTAGTAATAATCAGGAAAAATAAGCAGATGACCTTTTCAAATGTAGCAGGGACAAAGCAGCAATTACCAAATTTGGATTATGGTGCATATGTATTTTTGCAGTCCTGAAGAAGTTCCATAATAGGATGAAACCCATTGGCTGGGCTGGCTTGTTATCTGGGAAAAGATGAAATGCAAATTAACTAATAAAGATTTTTTTCTACATTGGAAGATTAAAGTGGCAATTATTTTGATGATCTTTGAAGCAGTGATCCAAAAGTGTTTTCTTGTAAATATTCCTTATGAGGAAATGAATATAATAGACTGTGTCTGACTATTTATAAAGGAATAAGATAAAATGTTGGGGTGCTTTGCTCTAACTTACTACTTTTCTAAAAGTGTCTTATGGGGGTCTTTAGCGGTTGGACCAAAGGAGAGTAAATGACCATTTCATATACCAATAGAATTGCGACTAGCACAATGTATCTGTGCCATAACTACTAAAGTGTGTGAATTTATTATAGGTAGTGGTTGTATCCTTAAATGGTGCTAAAGCATTTAATTCTTTGATTGGTCATTTATATTTCTGAATTTAGATAAAATAAGTTTGAGTTCAGCATTTATATAATGGAATAGGTTTCTGTACATTGTACCAGTAGCTAGAGTTAACGTGAGTAGAGTCTTGTCAGGTGTCTGTGATCTTAGGTGGGCCATGTTTCTAGGATCACTGACATGTTGGATGAGGAGGTACCTCCTTGTTAGGGGACTCAAATGGGTAGATTACTGGGATGAGAGAACATCACTCTATGCTGAGGACATCCTCCTGTACATGGAAGACCCAGAATAATCTATTTCTAGGTTCTTTGGGAGATGTTCTAGGTTCACCTAACAATGGACTGATTCAGCATTAGGAGTCACAACAGTGTTTGCTATGTACACATGTAAATAACATGAGACAAGGGAATATTCTTTTATTTGAAACTGTCTGCAGCATTAACAAGGTTCAAAGCCGAAATAAAGCACAGAGGTGGTGCGCAAGACTGAGTCATGCTTGGTAGGAAATAATCCCATTACCTGTGAATTACACATAGAATTATAGATGGGTAACAGTGAATTACAGGGATATTTTTGCCCGAGTGGTTCTGACTGACGTCAAATAGACCACAGTACAGCTTGAGTTGTCTTTGATGTCACTCAGAACCCCAAAGTAATAAACATCCCCGTAATTCAATCCGTAGCCATGTATAATATTATGTCATGCATTGCCCCAAAATCATCTTTCCCTTGCCTTCATCTACTGCGCAGGGGCAGAGTACAATGGGGGAGCTATACATAGCATGCCCACTCCTCCCTGACACAAATGTGAAAAATAAATATCTTACCTGCTATCCTTACAGAGCACATCTCCTCGCGCTAGCTCCACGAACCCGATATTACCTACGTGTAATTTTTAAAACTGCTAATTGTTTCTTTTTAATAATCCTTTGGCATTCTCTGGGCTTGAACTTACCTGTTTGCTCTCCCTGGTCCACCGCAGCAATTCCGTGCTGATTGTGTGGAGGGAGAAACTCACTCACTTCCTGGTTGACCACGGAGAGCGGCCATTCTGGCAGGGTGGCGCTCTAGTGGTTACCAGTCACAGGGTACTAAAGGCTCAGTCGGGCTGACTCGCTCGAGGATTACAAAGCACATCTCCTCGCGCTAGCTCCACGAACCCGATATTACCTACATGTAATTTTTAAAACTGCTAATTGTTTCTTTTTAATAATTCTATGGCATTCTTTGGGCTTGCACTTACCTGTTTGCACTCCCCGGTCCACCGCAGCAATTCCGTGCTGATTGTGTGGAGAGAGGCACTCACTCACTTCCTGGTTGAGCCACGGAGACGGCCATTGTGGCGCTCTAGTGGTTATCAGCCATATACCTATAAAGATAATATGTTATGTATGCGCAGCGGACGCGCACAGCGGGCACGCCAAAGGCAAGCCCGTCTGTGCCCAACCCGGACCAGGGGCCACGGACTCTGGCCAAAAAAGGACATATACAGCTGACAGACTTCTTTCTCTACGTTCCCCTACCCACCTTTGCCCCACATTGGCCCCTCATGTATTAAGGCGCACCACTACATATGACATTTCTAAAGCTATACCTTCCCACCACACCAGTGGACACAGTAACATCCCGTCCACTACTACTCACTCTCTAAACAGGCCTCAACTAAGACTCCGCTGTATTTACCATAATACTCGCTCTCTGTTTAAATACCAAATTGACATATTTTTATTACTTACCATGGAAAAACCTGATATACTTATGGTTACAGAAACCTGGCTCACTCAAGATTCACTCCCAGACATTCTTGCAGCTCTTCCCTCTGAATATTACATCATAGCAGCAAACCGCCCCTTTGGTAAAATGAGGGGGGGGGGTAGCAGCCATTATTCATAAAGACCATAAGTTTATGAGGCTCCCCTCACTGATTTTAACTGACACTGAGAACTTAGTTATTAAAATCGTTTCGGATAGCGGTGCACTAGTATTTGCCCTGCTCTACCGTCCCCCTAATACTATGAGCACTTTCCCTCTATCTATGGCAGAACAGATAGTTTCACTTGTGACGAATTTCCCGAAAATGCTTCTAATAGGCGATCTAAACTACTGGTTTGATAACACAGCAGGCGACGCCAAGGCAATGGAACCACAAGACCTGTTACTAAACATCAACCTGACCCAGCACATACAATCTCCCATGCATGTAAAAGGTCATAGCCTTGACCAAGTTTGGTTTCACAATCTTTCACTGTCTTCCCCCTCTATCACACCTTGTACTTGGTCCGACCACTTTTTAATACAGTTCATAATCACTATTAATGGTCATATTAAACCACCATCCCAGGCTGGTGGAGAAATTAGGAAATGGAAAGCTGTCGACACCCCAGCCTTCCTTGATACTTTGGCATCCACTCTGCCGGTAACCTGTAGGGATGTAGATCTATGGAAGAGAGGATATCACAATGGCTCCTAAAAGCCACAGAAAACCATGTGCCCCTAGTGAAATATTCTCGCACCCGTAGCATGGACGCTCACAAATGGTTTTCCTCAAATTTGAAGAATCTAAAACTTGAGGTACGCCAGAAAGAAAGAAAATGGCGAGCAAAATACCTGGTACAAGACAAGGAGGAATTTATTTCGGCTCGTAGAAATTATCAAAAGATCTTTTTGAAAAGCAAAACAGACTACTTTTCAACTAAAATACTAAACTCTCAAAATAAATCTAAAGACATCTTTAATATAGTAAATGATTTATGCAATAGTGAAAGAACAGCCCCCTCTTTGGCCCCCATGCAGGAATTGTGCAACTCTTTAAATAATTTCTTCACAGATAAAATTGTCACTATAAAAAAAAAAGAGTATTCAAACCCTGTCTGACTTGGACCCTATAGTTGATATCTTCCAGAATCCACTCACATTGACACTCTCCCCCTCATTGACACAAACATTCACAGAACTTCTTTCCCGTGTCAAATCTGGTTCACCCAACGATATATGCCCACCTCATATTTTCAAAGAGATCTGCCTGACCATACCATCTGGCATCCTGTCATTGCTTAATGAATCCCTTTTACAAGGCAAGGTCCCCGGCAACTATAAGAATGCCACGGTAATCCCATTAGTGAAAAGAACTGGAGCTGACCCCCTGGACCTATCCAATTATAGGCCCATTTCCTTCCTCCCTTTTCCGTCCAAACTCCTTGAAGCCCATGTATCTAGATGTCTGTCCAATTTCATTGAAAACTCTGTGTACTTGGAGCCTAATCAGGCTGGCTTTCGGCCATCTCACTCCACAGAGACTGTGATCCTGGCAGTTCAGGATATCTTAAGATCAAATGCAGACAAGGCCATCCATCAAGCCCTTGTGCTTCTTGACTTGTCGTCCGCGTTCGACACGGTTGACTATAACATACTGATGAACCGTGTCAAACAGGCCGGCCTCAAAGGCCCCGCCCTGAACTGGATTGCCTCCTTTATCACGAATCGCACACAATCAGTGAAGCTAGGGACTTTCACAGCCCCCAGGATTCCATCAACCTGTGGGGTACCACAGGCCTCATCACTATCACCTTTGTTATTTAACCTAGACCTCCGCCCGTTATTACACTCTTTGAAGAATCATAAAATTACTATATTCAATTATGCTGATGATCTTCAGCTAATTATCCCGTTAAGCACTACTGACTCTGGGGCTGAATTCCAGGCAACAATGACACATATACAGAGATGGATGAATGCTAATCATCTTAAACTCAACCCGGGCAAAACAGAATTGATTCTGCCCGGGAAAAGCGAACTAAGCTGGGGACAACATTTTTGGCCACCAGACATGGGATCTCCGCCGATCAAGACCCACTCGGTTAAAAGTTTAGGGATCACGCTTAACACTGATCTATCACTTAAAGGACAGGTCGGAGCTGTTGTATCTTCCAGTTTTTTCCAACTTAGGAAAATTAAAAAGATAGCTCATCTATTAACACACACAGCACTCATCCAAGTAACCCTAGCCCTTGTACTCTCCCGCCTGGATTTCTCAAACAGTCTCTATCTGGGTCTCCCAGCGGGCTTGCTGAAAAGGCTGCAGATGGTCCAGAACCAGGCGGCCAGACTTATCTGGAAGCAACCTAAGTGGCTATTGATTAGAACTGGATTGGAAAAACTTCACTGGTTGCCAGTGGAGCAAAGGATTGCCTTTAAAGCGGGATGTATCACCTTTAAAGCATTGCATGGTAGTGGACCCAGGTTCATTAGAAACATGATTACCAACTATACACCAGCACGCAACCTGCGCTCTGCCCATCGTGGCCTAGCAAAAGTCCCTCTAGTCAGGAAGAAGCGGCAAGGAGGTAGCTGCTTTCATTATCTGGCAGCCACTTTTTGGAACTCCCTGCCATTGCCCATCCGACACTGCCAGGATCTTCTAACATTTAGAAAATCTTTGAAAACTTGGCTATTCCAGCAAGCTTTCGCTTAGAGACTGTGCTCTGTGTTCCTTACAGACAGCGCCACGAAACATACGGGTGTACGCGCGCTTTAGAAATAAATATTAACATAACCAAAACCCACTACCTTCTCTGCCTTCTTTCCCCCTTTTTGCTTTCAGACAAACAGAGCTGCGCTGGCTGGCGCTCATGGAGCCCCAGCAGCATGACATGGAAGGCCTCTACGACATCACAACAGAGTTTTATCAACTGTTGTAATGTCATTCCAAGGAGTTACGAGTTTCAGAAACTGAAATAAATGATAGAGTCTCTCTGTGAGAAGGAGATATTTGCAGTGGAATCTCAAACTGCTAGAAGGTTTTATTGATTGTTAGTTGCTGCCACAGCTCACATAGGTCAGCGTGCAACAAGAATTTTACCTATGATGGATTAATGCAGCAATGTACCAAAAAAAATTGAGTGGCCGGATTGGCTAAATACTTTGGAATGGGAAACAATTTTGCAGCACCATTGAGTGAAGGCTATTTATGTGGTGTGTTCCACCTCATATATATCTTGCTATAATGCAATTTATCATACTTAGCTCCTGCAAAATAATTTCACAATTCTATAAAGAATGAAGGTTTTCACTTAACCGTCTCTTGGTAGATGATAAAAATAAAGTGCAACTCATCAATTTAGCAGTCCATCATTTAATGTTACTGTTCCTCTGTTTTGCAGGGATTCGGCCATATAAATGCCACATCTGCGAGAAGGCTTTTACTCAACGCTGTTCCTTGGAGTCCCACCTGAAGAAAATCCACAGCATTCAGCAGGCCTACGCCTACCGGGAACGGCGATCAAAGATATTCGTCTGCGAAGAGTGTGGCTTCACCTCCAGCAATGGTGATGATTATTACCTGCATGTGCGGGAGCTCCACCCAAATAACCCAATGCTGCGCAAATATTTTAGGAAGCAAGTGGCAGCCACGCTTCACAATAAACTTCGAATACTTCTGTACCCAAGTGGCTATTACGCATGATACATGCATGATTCTTCTTCTCCCAGGACAATTTCTATTTTACTCACTTTTTATAAAAGTGTCACTATTCATAAAAATGATGCAAACAATTGATACATGCACTGGGCTGAATTGGAGCATTAACATTTTAAAGGATTTTTAAAAATACAGGTTTTGGTAAAAATAACAATTTTCCTGGGCTGTATCAACAGGATAGTAGGTTATTGTTTATTAATTCGCAGTATGGCATGATCAACGTGAAATTCTCCAATGTAATCTACGTACATTTTTAAGGAATCATTCTGTCAAATTACACTGGTTAGATTGTGTTGGACGTGGGCATTTTCGGCAGGTTCACCCCTAGACTTTTTGCCTTTAACCTCTGACATGGTGGTAGTGATTTTAGGCCTCTGCGCACTTTAGCACTGTGGCACAGTGTAAAGTGCTTGCGCACTCTGAGTGTGTGTGGTGAGATTGGCCTGCCCTCCCCTAGGAATGCATGGGGGATATGTGTGACCATGGTAGTTCCTGCTGATATATTTTTAGCTGCCTTTTGTTAAATTTTCGACTTCTTGAAGTGGTAGAGAAAAGCTTGCTTTGCCCTCAAACAAAAGCTGTGCACTTATCAGCCAAAGCTGTTTTTTCCCGCTTTATACAGATCTGTTAAACAAATTAAACAAAATTATGCCTACATCCATCAAAGTGCATATAAGCTTAACCTTTTATAAATGCTCAAAATTAAACCTGTTGTTCCGTGTATTAATGATAAGCATATTTAAGAAGTTAATGTTATTATGAGATTTTAATAGTAAATTGAAATCACTTGATCCGTCATCACATGAGTCTAAGGCATGCCTGACCGAGAAACAAGCCATCTGGGGCAAACCATGTCACAATAGGAACAAAGACATCACCAGAGTGAAAATAGGGAATGAAGGCAAGAATGGACCAGAAAGCAAGCCTTTCTATATCTATGCATCCAAGATAGGGAAGAACGTCCACTTCAACATCAGAAAAATGCCCACCTTCTTGCAATTCAGGAAAAAAAATCAAGATATCTCTTTATGGAACAACATCACCTTTGCTTATGAGTAAAAATTATCGAAAATATTCCAAAATTATGTGAAATTATGTGAAATGCAAATGTGTCATTTCATGCGATATTTTAGCATGAAATGAGCCATTGTATCAATTTTTGACCCGGGACACATTTAAACAAAAGCACACTGCTCACGTTGCATTGTTCCTGTGCTGTCACTATACATTTTTACTATGAGTTTTCAGTAAATCTATACTGAGTATGGTGCATAATTACTTGTTGTTTCTAACTAGAGTAAAGCGAAATTTTTGAAATTACCCAAATTGCACTGGCATAATTTAAATTTTGCACAGACCTGAGAACCCATCTTCTCTTTACTTCACTATAAACATCCTATAAATGTACCTGAGCTCTCACTCTTTTATTCAGGTTATCTCTTTAGAAGTACCCCCTACATATATGTGTACAAAGTTTGACTGTACTCACCCATGAAGAAAATGATATAAACTAAAATGAAATTCATATGAGCAGTTGTTTTGTATACACAACGATATGTGTTAGGCTCAGAGAGCAATTTTTCACTTACATTTAACCTTTCATTAATAAAAGAGGCTGTCTCAAGACAATCGTAAATGTTGACTTTGTCATAGAATATTTTCAGAGTAAACAAGTTGTTTTCTGTTGATTTCAGTACAAATGATATATGGGTTGCTGTATAATTTGTTATCTCTGACGTGTAGAAGACCGAATAGGGGATGGATCTGTGCTGAAAGGGGAAAGAACATCAATGGACATCTAACCTCAACATTTGCATTTGAGAGGCCTTGTTTCCCCTGTATGGGCCATGGGTAGCTCTCTCCGCACAGTCTTGTAGGAATTCCCTTAACCTACCAAAAAACTCTTGAGGATAGAAAATTTGCTATGATTCAATATCAGGACAGAGGTGCCTGGACTCTGGTTACAATACAAGGGGAAACTCAACTGAGCCTTACTTTAGCCTGGTCCGCATCTGGAAGACCGCTGAGGGGAACTAGATTTTCTTTACCAGAGAGCTATGAACCATTGCCCTATTTTGTCTGCACTTATCTCCCCAACTGTCAGGTGGAGGGATAACCGATAGAGAGCATGTGCATAACTGCCATCTTTCACAGCAAGAAAAGATTTAAGGAATGGATGTGCAGGTCCCATAGAAGGGAACAGAAATCATCTGGTAACGTAAATAGATTTCAGACTCAGATAAAAGAAAACCCTTCTAATGCAAAAATCTAAGTGAAATAAAGGAAAATCTAATAGTATGGTAAAAGGTGGTTTAGGTTGAGTAAGTAGACACCATTTTGCTTTGGATATATGACATTACAACACATGCTTTTACAATGTGGACTTTACAGCACACCTACCATTACAACACATTTGTTTACAACACATAAATAAATAAATCGTAAATCATACGTTCTTATATAGCGCCTTTCACCGTAAGGTCTCAAGGCGCTTGCTTTGGGAACCTGTCCTGGCCTTTCCCTGCGAGATTACCCCTACTGGGCATCCCCAAGGTGAAGACCAGGCATCCCATCGCGGTGGGGCCATAGTGGAGATTAAGCAAGCTATTGCCCAGAGTTGCAGAGTGTGAAACCCACGATTCGAGTAGGCACCGAGGCGAGAATTATCGAGTCCGTGGACATTTTGAGCTCAAGGCCCTGCCGCGTCGGGGATTGAACCCTGGTCCCGGGTCTGACCTCTGCATCAGGGACTGCCTCCTCTAACCGGTGAGCCACACTTCTCCACTACATACCATTACAACACATCTCCATAGAGGTACATTAAAAATGCCATTACAACGCATACCATTACCACGCATTCCATTACAATACATGCTATTACAACACATGTTACAGAAACTTATGAAATATTGTTTTTATAACCTCCAAAAATGGCGGGATTAAAAGAAATTACAGAACGGAAACGTCAAAATTGCAAAACATTTAACAATGGTAAGTGCTCCTAAAAAGAGGTAAAATTTCAGATGTAAAAACACTCTAATGACAATAAGAAAAGCAGCATTTGCATTCCAACTACAACCTAGCTGGCGTCCTTCCTCTATTTTCACTCTGCCAGTACAGCCATGATCTACACAAAATGGCTTTTGTTCTAAAAAGCAATAAAAAGTACCCTCTTTTTTCACAATACATAATAAATAAAAAATTGAAACGCGACAAAATACATTCCAAAACATATATTTTTTAAATTTTCAAACAAACGTATAAGTTCAGTCAACCACCATTTTGTGCTCAGTGGTACACTGACTTCCCTGGTGACCACACGCTGCTGAGGTACGAGGAGAAACATAACAGTTTCCTATACAGAACTGCCACCTATTGGCTCAAGTAAGTGAAACCTTAACATAAAACACACTTAATAAGAACACCAACAATTTCCAAACCTAATATTAATTTCAATTTTCTAACAAATTCACAGATTTTGGTCATAAACCAACAGCCTTACAATTGAACTACATTACCTGGAGGCAAACCACTGTAATTTTGAAATGCATTTTTTATTTACTAAAAAAAAAACCTTTAAAAAAAAGGCAACCTTTACCTCTGAGAAGGTGCTGGTCAGTAGTGGGGGGGGGGCAAAATTACTATTCCAACTCCGCCGGTTGCTTACCTTAGGGAAGGTGATGCTCAGTGGCGGGTGGCAAATTTACTGTTCCAACTCCACCGGGTGCTTGCCTCAGAGAAGGTGCTGGTCACTGGTGGGGGACAAAATTACTATTCCTACTCTACCGGGTGCTTGCCTCAGGGAAGGTGCTTGTAAAGTTGTTGGTCATGAAATGTAATGTATTCAAATTAAAACATACAGACATTATACTTTTTATACAGGACTTGCAGTGTACCCATTATAAAGGACAAAACAAAAATATCATCAAGACTCAAACCCATCTACACCAGCACTTGTTCAAAAGTGAAAGGTCTTGGGAGATAAAATGTTTACAAAACCTAATTTTTCCACCCAAACTAAACAAACAAATTCTCTAAAGTACCCAAAAAGATCACCAGCAACTATCAGTTTGAAAAAAAGAAAGCAACACTTTTTTAAAAAGGTCTGTACTTTAGACAACAATTAATTTTGGATATCTCTGTTTATGTCAACTTTTTCTTACAGGCCAACCCCCAGAAGACAGTAATCCAACTCAACAATATAAAATGTAAAAAGTCCTGAACCACCAAAAGAGTAACCTGTAAAACAAAGAAACTAATAATGGTAAAAACATAGACATTAACAATGTTTTGGTCATGAAATGTAATGCATTTACAGTAAAACATACAGGCATACTTTTTTTCCACAGGACTTGCAATTTACCCATAAAAAGGACAAAACAAAAACATCAACAAGACTCAAAACTATCTACACCATCACTTGTTTAAAAAGTGAAAGAGCTTGAGGAGTATCATTTTTGCAATACTTAATTTTTTAACCCAAACTAACCAAAAAAAGGCCTCTTAAGTACTCAGAAAGAAACAAAAACAACAATCTGTATAAAAATAGAAAACAAACAATTTAAAAAAAGGCTGTAGTGTAGATAACGATCAATTTGAATATCTCTGTTTATGTCAAAATGGTCCTTCCAGACCAAATCAACAAACCCCGGGAGAGAGTAATCCCACTCAACAATATAAACTGGAAACAGTCCAGAACCACCAAAAGGGACAACCTGTCAAACAAAGAAACTAATAAACAGTAAAAACACAGACATTAACTATTTATTAACCCTGTTTCTTTTTACAGGCGTCAACTACAAATCACAGTACAAAATTATAGTTGGCAAAATTAGAGTCCAGCAATAGAAGAAAGAACATGTTCTTAGACAAGTCAATAGACAGCCAGAAATAATAAGGAAACAAAAAGGTTGGGGGAGGGCCTCAGGGATTTTTAAAGACCAGACAAAGACACATTCCCTAACTGAATGCAGAAAAACATAAGAGTGTCAGAGGGTCTATACGGTCTATGTGTGGTTCATTAAACTAATAGAACGGTGTCAACTCATCTAACAGTGATAGAGAGCATTGGTGGATACCAGTGATCACTCACAGGATATCCATCAGTCACCACTCGGAACCGCCCTTCATCATTTGGCATTCCTGTTGGCCACAAAAATTGGTACACCACTAGCTCAGTTGGTATAACCTCCCAAGAGCCAAGTGATGGCCAATAGTGGTAGAGTGTCACAAACTACCCATCAATTGAATTAGTGGGTGACTGATTTGCAGTGCTGTGAAAAAAGGGTGTGTGAAAAAGTGAGTGAAATATATAAAATTGGGTGAGGGAGCAGAAATAAGACAACTTTATTCTGTTCTATGCTCGCTCCACCAATGTTAAAAAAGCAGCATAGGTAGATTTAACAAATATCTACTCTGATGTAAAGATGGTCAACATGTTTCAGCAATATACTAGGGACTGTAGAGTCCATTGCTTTCATCAGGACCGGATTATATTGAAATGCTACTGCAAAAAGTGAAGTGATGCAAAAAAACAGTGACAGAATATTGGCATTGCTGCAACATGAAAAAAGATCACCTGATGCTATGGGTGTATTCTTTTGATCGCAGAAGATAAATTCGTCACTACAAGACAAGAAAAAAGACACAGACTAATACATGTAAAATGACCACATACATATAGACTAAGCATCATGTTTGTATTGCACATTGAGCTATAAATCAGTATTCTTGATTTGATCACACATTGGTCTGACATTTTCTCCACATGTAGACATATAAATATGATGTTCTCATGTCTCAAAATTACTCCATCTTACCATTATAGTTGGAGCAAATGGCTCCAACCCGCCTGGCAACGGCTCAGGACACAAGGGAAGCACCGCTCTAGTGAAAGGAAGCAAAAAATAAAATGTAATTGCCTCTCTGTCAAACGAAAATAAAGCACATAGGAAGGTACCTACAGAGAAATGACCCATATGGAATTGATATGGGTCCATTGGTGTTTTGAGGTAACCCAGGCGGGAGAAAAATGAGCCTTTTCTGATACATCATGGATGTATCTTCTCTCGAGAAATATATCATGGAACTATTTCTAATAACCCCATTCGCCAGGAGTTGGATGGCAGCATAGTCTTATTTTCAAGTTTATCGTAGGATGTGTATCGTTTTGAAACTGACTGTCTAAAACTGCCTGCTGAGTAACAAATGAGCCGAGGTATCACAATTGCCCCATATTGGTGTTAGTAGTAAGAAGGGATACCTTCCATCAAAAAATCCTGGTCGCAAAAGTGACAGCTCTGGTCGCAAACTGCTGGTCGCAATTTTGACAGCTTTTGACATGTCTGGTTTTAAACTTCTGGCCTTATTTTTGACAGTTTAAAGCCAGGACTGTTTAAGACCAGGGTTTGATCAGCCCTGACCTTAAGCAGTCTGGTCTTAAACTTCTAGTCTTAAATTTGACAGCTTTGCTCTGCTGCAAAACATGAGGTAATTGTGTATATATTAAAAGTGCATAGAAAAAAACTACATGGTTGTAGGCTGGAAATGTCTGTGCATTTTTTAGAACTGGGGTTTGCAGCCAGCTGATGTTTGAACAGCTGGTGGGGGCAGTCCTGCGTTCCCAGCCCAGGGCCTGGGAAGAAGAATGTGTCATGTAGGTGTCAAAGTGGAAAAGGGGCCTCAGAAACCTACCAATGGTAATTCTCTCTAAAAAAATAAGTTACTACAAACCCCTTATAAAATAATAAACCCCAGCCAGCCCTGAGATTTGAGATAAGAAAAAAGAGAGTAGAGCAAAGCTTCCCATTGTCTAACCCCACTCTTCCCAGGATAGGCCCACACATCACAAAGCCACTGGTCCCAAATTTGACAGGTTAGTTCCAACTTGACATGGCTGGCAGGAAATTCATGTGAGTCCCAAGGTAGATCCTGTTCCCGGGCTCCCTACTTCCCAGGAGAATGTGTCACGTAGGTGTGAAGAGTTTTGCGCCGGCCCCCATTGTCTAACCCCACTCTTCCCAGGATAGCCCCACACATCACAAAGCCCCTGGTCCCAAATTTGACAGGTTAGTTCCAACTTGACATGGCTGGCAGGAAATTTAATATGTGAGTCCCAAGGTAGATCCTGTTCCCGGGCTCCCTACTTCCCAGGAGAATGTGTCACGTAGGTGTGAAGAGTTTTGCGCCGGCCCCCATTGTCTAACCCCACTCTTCCCAGGATAGGCCTTGAGTTTGAGTAACAAGGATAGAAAAAAAAGGATCCCAACCAAAAGCCATCAGGGCATTGTTCTAACCCCCTAAAGTCATAAAGGGTGTGGGGGGCTTCTAATTAGCATGCTTGGACAGGTATAAAAGGCCCCTCAAGGAACACTGCCAAACACCCATTCAAAAACCCCCCTTTGAGGAGTGACTGGCGTGGATTGTTCTGCTGTACCTGGAGGACTCCTGCACCAGCAACCAAGTCAAAAAACCTTTGTGGATTTCTACACCATCAAGCCCTACAAAACCTTGGGGAGTGACTGGCCTGGATTGTTTTGAAGGCACAGAGCCAACCCTTGGATCCTAAGGCAAGAATGGACCAGAGCAACTTCTCCCAGATTGACGCAGCCTGCCAACATGTAAAGAAGGTAAATAATGGATGGTGTATTGTTGTATTAGGGTGTACATGTAGTTTAAAAAAAATAAAAAAGTTGTACTTTTTAAAAAAAATAGTAATATATAGTGTGGCTTGTAAACTGTTACTCTTTAAGTCTATGTGCTGTGTTTAATGTGAATAATGGTGACAAAGAAGTTTTTTTACAAGATGTGAATTGTAATGTAAATGTGCTTAAAGTGAATAAAGGCTTTGCTGATGCAATGAGTTTAAAGCTGTGTGTGTGTGTGTGTGTGTGTGTGTGTGTGTGTGTGTGTGTGTGTATTTAATGTTAATAAGGGTGGTGGCATAAGTTAGAGTTTGCAGGGTTTGTATTTAAGGGGTCATAATGTTATAGGCCTTAGGAGGGTACATGTAGAGGGGAAACGTATATTTTACAGAGAATAGAAACATTTTTACCAGGCTGCTGTACATTTAATATCAATAAAATGTTAGAGGCTACTACTGTTTCAGGGGTGGCAGAGGTTCTTTAAATAAAATACATGGCATACATATAAAAATAAATAAAATGCATTATTGTACTCACCAAGTTGCTGTTTTGGGGCTTTTCGAGGATCAGAAGTATGGGGCTGTATCTGTGTAGGAGAGCCTATAAGGGGTGAGCTGGAGGGGTCCAGGATGTTCAGGGTCCTTGAGTGCATCGTTTTAAAAAATCCTCTGGAGATGCACTGGGGTTCTGGATGGGGAGGTCTCTGGGCGTCCCTGGGGGGCTCCGGTGCCCTTGTGCCGCTTTTTAAAATAAAAATAAGCCCCCATGAGCCCTCTTGAGGCTGGCGCTGCTCGGGGGTGCCACGGGAGGTCTGTGAGGGGTCTTCAGGGCTCTGGGGCCCCGCTTGCCGCTTTTTTTTGTTTAAAAATCGCCCCGAGTCCGCTTCTCCGGGGCGCTGTCGGGGGTGAGGGTCAGGGTGTCCCTGGGGGCTCAGTGCCCCGATTGCCGCTATTTTTTTTGTGTTTAAAATTAATCCCCCCGAGCCCGCTTGATGATGGCGCTGCTCTGGGGGTGTTGTAGGACCGTGTTCTGGGTGTCTGGTGGGGGCTCCGGGGTCCCGAATGCTGCCTCGATCCATCGTTTGTTTTTAAAATTAATCCCCCCTGAGCCCGCTTGAGGCTGGCGCTGCTCGGGGGGCTCTGAGGGCGGGCTCCGGGTGTCTCTGCAGGGGCGCCGGAGCCCGAGTGCCGAGTTGTCCCGCTTTTTTTTTTTTGTAAATGCCCCCGAGTCCGCTTTCACAAGGCGCGGCTCGAGGGTGCGGGGGTGTAGGGCTCCGGTGTCCTTGGGGGGTGCCTCGGTCCCTCGTTTATTTTTAAAATTAATCCCCCGAGCCCGCTTGATGATGGCGCTGCTCGGGGGTGTTGTGGGACCGGGTTCTGGGTGTCTGGTGGGGGCTCCGGGGTCCCGAATGCTGCCTCAATCCATCGTTTGTTTTTAAAATTAATCCCCCCTGAGCCCGCTTGAGGCTGGCGCTGCTCGGGGGGGCTCTGAGGGCGGGCTCCGGGTGTCTCTGCAGGGGCGCCGGAGCCCGAGTGCCGAGTTGTCCCGCTTTTTTTTTTTGTAAATGCCCCCGAGTCCGCTTTCACAAGGCGCGGCTCGAGGGTGCGGGGGTGTAGGGCTCCGGTGTCCTTGGGTGGCTGTGAGGGTCCTGGGAGGGCATTTTCCCACGGTCCCCACGTGGATACGGGATCATGGCGGATGGACGCTTCATCGGTCCTGCAGGGGCAAGGTCCGCCCCCTCAATGATGTCACCAGTGCATCACTGTAGGGGCGGACCAAGCCCCTGCATGCCCAGTGTGTGTGTTTTTTTTTTTTGTTTAAACATTTTATTGAGAGATAGCGCGAACACGATAGTGTTACAGCGCTGTACATAAGAACCATTTACAAAAGATAAGGATTTAGGATTACAGACGTTACATAAAAGAACTACAAGCTGAAGTAGAAAAAAAATGTTTTAATGTAGCGCAAACACGATGGTGTCACAGCGCTTTACATAAGCACCAGTTGCAAAACATAAGAATTACAGGAGTTACATAAAAGAACTACAAGCTGAAGTAGAAAAAAATGTTTTAATGTAGCGCAAACACGATGGTGTCACAGCGCTTTACATAAGCACCAGTTGCAAAACATAAGAATTACAGGAGTTACATAAAAGAACTACAAGCTGAAGTAGAAAAAAATGTTTTAATGTAGCGCAAACACGATGGTGTCACAGCGCTTTACATAAGCACCAGTTGCAAAACATAAGAATTACATGAGTTACATAAAAAAGATGCAAACAGAAAAAATGTAAATGTAGCGCAAATTACAAGAGCAGGCTTTAAGTTACATGGGCAAAAATTTCAATTGTGAGCAAACAAAATACACGTGCTAGCCAGCGGGGCATTACAGGAGGAAAAAAGTGACATGTGTGCCGGTTACAAAAGCAAGCGTAAAGCTACATGAGTAATAAATAAAGTGATAAGTGTGTAGGTTACAAGAGAAAACAAAGTACAATTAGAGGTATAATACTGTAATATATGGTAGACACTCAAGCACAAGAATAAGCGTCATGTAGGCAATTCTGGCAGTGGCGCAACTATCAAAAGCACGCAAAATGTAAGAGGGCGCAAACAAGGTGTTACAAGAGAAAAGTGGCATGTACGTGTTACAAAAGAGTACCATGAACCTAGGGGCAGTGGTTGTAGGTCAGAAGGACTATGTGTACCTACAGTTATTTACCCCATAAGCAAAGGATATGGCGCAGGTTGTTTTCAACATATGTTTTAGCGCCGCACATACAACGCCTTTTTAAAAAATGTCTGTTGTTGCACCCCTCTTAACAGTTTTTTAAAATGTATACATGAATTGTTTGAAGTTGTGATACTTTTATTTATGAAAGGTGCTTTAAATCCTGTTCTTTTATTTAATATTTAATACAGATGCAAGACCCTGCAAATGCAACCGTCACCAATGTACCCCCTGCGCTGGACACAGCTGTAATAACTAGCAGCGATGGTCACTTGTCAGCCCCGCAGCCAGGTATATATATTTAGAGTTGTGTAGTTCTACGTAGTTTTGTACACCAGCAACGCACAAGTTCTCTTTTTTTCTAATGTGGGTCTCATGTCTGTATGCTTTTACAGCTAATGACCCCGACCTACAAGAAGCTTATGACGATCTTATGTTGTACCTCGAGGCTCAAGACGCTATGAACAATGTGCAAAACACTACAGTTCCTACAGGTAATTAAAAATGCCGTTGTTATTTAAACTGTCTAAGGCGCTAGGGAGTTGGCGGAGTAGGACAGCGTCCTGACCCTGAGGGTGTATAGAGGTAATCCTCAGAAAGATGACTAATGTTGGGTATTATTTTTTCTTTACAGGTGTCCCTATGTTATGCCAGGACGGTGCTGAGGTCCATGAGGCGGCGCAATGTTCGAAAGAAATTCCTTTGAAGAGGAAAGCTTCAACTTCTAAAGTGGGACCTCTGTCAAAGAAAAGAGCTGCAAAAAGACCTCTTTCAGGTGTGTTTTTTATAAAAGGGTGTGAGAAGTACTAGAGGCGTTACAGACTCTCAAGCAGAAGGGTACAGCTGGTTGTAGGAAGGCCTATATAAAAAAGGTGCCTGTGTAGAACTTAGGATGGTGTTGATTGTACGTGTTGTTTTTATGCTTACTCTAATATATATATATATATATTTTTTTCTGTTTATATTTTAGAAGCGGCTCAGAAACATGCTGCTGAAGAGAGGTCGGCGCCGCCCTTAACGGACATAACATCCGTCCAGAACAACAGAAGCGGCGCAAAAGTCGTGAGTAGGCGTGTACGCCAGGAAAAACTATCTACGTACTACACACCAAGCAACACGCTCAACAACCATCTACAACAATCTATTCTGCACAGGGGCGGGGCCAACACTGGCGGTATGCTTACAAGCCCTGCCACCCTTAAGAAGAATCAGGGGGACTCAGAGAACCTCCCCAGCCCTTTAAAAAGGGTGAAGGTCTGTAAGGTGTTCACAGACACCCAAACAGAGCCCTTAAACCAAAAGAAGACAACAGCGGTGCTCCACGAGGGCCTTGCAAAGCTCTTAAGCCCTGAGAAGAAAAGCCCTAGCACCCCTGAGCCCCAAGCTAACCCCTTAGATTTATCTATAAAAAAGGATGCTAAGCCCTTGAATGAGGCCTATACAACCTTGAGCCCCAAGGAGGTGGTAGTTGTACCGGTGGTTGTAGAAGAGGCGGCGCCGCCCCTGTGCAGAATAGATTGTTGTAGATGGTTGTTGAGCGTGTTGCTTGGTGTGTAGTACGTAGATAGTTTTTCCTGGCGTACACGCCTACTCACGACTTTTGCGCCGCTTCTGTTGTTCTGGACGGATGTTATGTCCGTTAAGGGCGGCGCCGACCTCTCTTCAGCAGCATGTTTCTGAGCCGCTTCTAAAATATAAACAGAAAAAAATATATATATATATATTAGAGTAAGCATAAAAACAACACGTACAATCAACACCATCCTAAGTTCTACACAGGCACCTTTTTTATATAGGCCTTCCTACAACCAGCTGTACCCTTCTGCTTGAGAGTCTGTAACGCCTCTAGTACTTCTCACACCCTTTTATAAAAAACACACCTGAAAGTGGTCTTTTTGCAGCTCTTTTCTTTGACAGAGGTCCCACTTTAGAAGTTGAAGCTTTCCTCTTCAAAGGAATTTCTTTTGAACATTGCGCCGCCTCATGGACCTCAGCACCGTCCTGGCATAACATAGGGACACCTGTAAAGAAAAAATAATACCCAACATTAGTCATCTTTCTGAGGATTACCTCTATACACCCTCAGGGTCAGGACGCTGTCCTACTCCGCCAACTCCCTAGCGCCTTAGACAGTTTAAATAACAACGGCATTTTTAATTACCTGTAGGAACTGTAGTGTTTTGCACATTGTTCATAGCGTCTTGAGCCTCGAGGTACAACATAAGATCGTCATAAGCTTCTTGTAGGTCGGGGTCATTAGCTGTAAAAGCATACAGACATGAGACCCACATTAGAAAAAAAGAGAACTTGTGCGTTGCTGGTGTACAAAACTACGTAGAACTACACAACTCTAAATATATATACCTGGCTGCGGGGCTGACAAGTGACCATCGCTGCTAGTTATTACAGCTGTGTCCAGCGCAGGGGGTACATTGGTGACGGTTGCATTTGCAGGGTCTTGCATCTGTATTAAATATTAAATAAAAGAACAGGATTTAAAGCACCTTTCATAAATAAAAGTATCACAACTTCAAACAATTCATGTATACATTTTAAAAAACTGTTAAGAGGGGTGCAACAACAGACATTTTTTAAAAAGGCGTTGTATGTGCGGCGCTAAAACATATGTTGAAAACAACCTGCGCCATATCCTTTGCTTATGGGGTAAATAACTGTAGGTACACATAGTCCTTCTGACCTACAACCACTGCCCCTAGGTTCATGGTACTCTTTTGTAACACGTACATGCCACTTTTCTCTTGTAACACCTTGTTTGCGCCCTCTTACATTTTGCGTGCTTTTGATAGTTGCGCCACTGCCAGAATTGCCTACATGACGCTTATTCTTGTGCTTGAGTGTCTACCATATATTACAGTATTATACCTCTAATTGTACTTTGTTTTCTCTTGTAACCTACACACTTATCACTTTATTTATTACTCATGTAGCTTTACGCTTGCTTTTGTAACCGGCACACATGTCACTTTTTTCCTCCTGTAATGCCCCGCTGGCTAGCACGTGTATTTTGTTTGCTCACAATTGAAATTTTTGCCCATGTAACTTAAAGCCTGCTCTTGTAATTTGCGCTACATTTACATTTTTTCTGTTTGCATCTTTTTTATGTAACTCATGTAATTCTTATGTTTTGCAACTGGTGCTTATGTAAAGCGCTGTGACACCATCGTGTTTGCGCTACATTAAAACATTTTTTTCTACTTCAGCTTGTAGTTCTTTTATGTAACTCCTGTAATTCTTATGTTTTGCAACTGGTGCTTATGTAAAGCGCTGTGACACCATCGTGTTTGCGCTACATTAAAACATTTTTTTCTACTTCAGCTTGTAGTTCTTTTATGTAACTCCTGTAATTCTTATGTTTTGCAACTGGTGCTTATGTAAAGCGCTGTGACACCATCGTGTTTGCGCTACATTAAAACATTTTTTTTCTACTTCAGCTTGTAGTTCTTTTATGTAACGTCTGTAATCCTAAATCCTTATCTTTTGTAAATGGTTCTTATGTACAGCGCTGTAACACTATCGTGTTCGCGCTATCTCTCAATAAAATGTTTAAACAAAAAAAAAAACACACACACTGGGCATGCAGGGGCTTGGTCCGCCCCTACAGTGATGCACTGGTGACATCATTGAGGGGGCGGACCTTGCCCCTGCAGGACCGATGAAGCGTCCATCCGCCATGATCCCGTATCCACGTGGGGACCGTGGGAAAATGCCCTCCCAGGACCCTCACAGCCACCCAAGGACACCGGAGCCCTACACCCCCGCACCCTCGAGCCGCGCCTTGTGAAAGCGTACTCGGGGGCATTTACAAAAAAAAAAAGCGGGACAACTCGGCACTCGGGCTCCGGCGCCCCTGCAGAGACACCCGGAGCCCGCCCTCAGAGCCCCCCCGAGCAGCGCCAGCCTCAAGCGGGCTCAGGGGGGATTAATTTTAAAAACAAACGATGGATTGAGGCAGCATTCGGGACCCCGGAGCCCCCACCAGACACCCAGAACCCGGTCCCACAACACCCCCGAGCAGCGCCATCATCAAGCGGGCTCGGGGGATTAATTTTAAAAATAAACGAGGGACCGAGGCAACCCCCCAAGGACACCGGAGCCCTACACCCCCGCACCCTCCAGCCGCGCCTTGTGAAAGCGGACTCGGGGGCATTTACAAAAAAAAAAAAGCGGGACAACTCGGCACTCGGGCTCCGGCGCCCCTGCAGAGACACCCGGAGCCCGCCCTCAGAGCCCCCCGAGCAGCGCCAGCCTCAAGCGGGCTCAGGGGGGATTAATTTTAAAAACAAACGATGGATCGAGGCAGCATTCGGGACCCCGGAGCCCCCACCAGACACCCAGAACACGGTCCTACAACACCCCCAGAGCAGCGCCATCATCAAGCGGGCTCGGGGGGATTAATTTTAAACACAAAAAAAAAGCGGCAATCGGGGCACTGAGCCCCCAGGAACACCCTGACCCTCACCCCCGACAGCGCCCCGGAGAAGCGGACTCGGGGCGATTTTTAAACAAAAAAAAGCGGCAAGCGGGGCCCCAGAGCCCTGAAGACCCCTCACAGACCTCCCGTGGCACCCCCCGAGCAGCGCCAGCCTCAAGAGGGCTCATGGGGGCTTATTTTTATTTTAAAAAGCGGCACAAGGGCACCGGAGCCCCCCAGGGACGCCCAGAGACCTCCCCATCCAGAACCCCAGTGCATCTCCAGAGGATTTTTTAAAACGATGCACTCAAGGACCCTGAACATCCTGGACCCCTCCAGCTCACCCCTTATAGGCTCTCCTACACAGATACAGCCCCATACTTCTGATCCTCGAAAAGCCCCAAAACAGCAACTTGGTGAGTACAATAATGCATTTTATTTATTTTTATATGTATGCCATGTATTTTATTTAAAGAACCTCTGCCACCCCTGAAACAGTAGTAGCCTCTAACATTTTATTGATATTAAATGTACAGCAGCCTGGTAAAAATGTTTCTATTCTCTGTAAAATATACGTTTCCCCTCTACATGTACCCTCCTAAGGCCTATAACATTATGACCCCTTAAATACAAACCCTGCAAACTCTAACTTATGCCACCACCCTTATTAACATTAAATACACACACACACACACACACAGCTTTAAACTCATTGCATCAGCAAAGCCTTTATTCACTTTAAGCACATTTACATTACAATTCACATCTTGTAAAAAAACTTCTTTGTCACCATTATTCACATTAAACACAGCACATAGACTTAAAGAGTAACAGTTTACAAGCCACACTATATATTACTATTTTTTTTAAAAAGTACAACTTTTTTATTTTTTTTAAACTACATGTACACCCTAATACAACATTACACCATCCATTATTTACCTTCTTTACATGTTGGCAGGCTGCGTCAATCTGGGAGAAGTTGCTCTGGTCCATTCTTGCCTTAGGATCCAAGGGTTGGCTCTGTGCCTTCAAAACAATCCAGGCCAGTCACTCCCCAAGGTTTTGTAGGGCTTGATGGTGTAGAAATCCACAAAGGTTTTTTGACTTGGTTGCTGGTGCAGGAGTCCTCCAGGTACAGCAGAACAATCCACGCCAGTCACTCCTCAAATGGGGGTTTTTGAATGGGTGTTTGGCAGTGTTCCTTGAGGGGCCTTTTATACCTGTCCAAGCATGCTAATTAGAAGCCCCCCACACCCTTTATGACTTTAGGGGGTTAGAACAATGCCCTGAGTGCCTTTGGTTGGGATCCTTTTTTTTCTATCCTTGTTACTCAAACTCAAGGCCTATCCTGGGAAGAGTGGGGTTAGACAATGGGGGCCGGCGCAAAACTCTTCACACCTACGTGACACATTCTCCTGGGAAGTAGGGAGCCCGGGAACAGGATCTACCTTGGGACTCACATATTAAATTTCCTGCCAGCCATGTCAAGTTGGAACTAACCTGTCAAATTTGGGACCAGGGGCTTTGTGATGTGTGGGGCTATCCTGGGAAGAGTGGGGTTAGACAATGGGGGCCGGCGCAAAACTCTTCACACCTACGTGACACATTCTCCTGGGAAGTAGGGAGCCCGGGAACAGGATCTACCTTGGGACTCACATGAATTTCCTGCCAGCCATGTCAAGTTGGAACTAACCTGTCAAATTTGGGACCAGTGGCTTTGTGATGTGTGGGCCTATCCTGGGAAGAGTGGGGTTAGACAATGGGAAGCTTTGCTCTACTCTCTTTTTTCTTATCTCAAATCTCAGGGCTGGCTGGGGTTTATTATTTTATAAGGGGTTTGTAGTAACTTATTTTTTTAGAGAGAATTACCATTGGTAGGTTTCTGAGGCCCCTTTGCCACTTTGACACCTACATGACACATTCTTCTTCCCAGGCCCTGGGCTGGGGAACTCAGGACTGCCCCATCAGCTGTTCAAACAGCTGATGGGGCATTCTTCTTCCCAGGCCCTGGGCTGGGAACGCAGGACTGCCCCCACCAGCTGTTCAAACATCAGCTGGCTGCAAACCCCAGTTCTAAAAAATGCACAGACATTTCCAGCCTACAACCATGTAGTTTTTTTCTATGCACTTTTAACATATACACAATTACCTCATGTTTTGCAGCAGAGCAAAGCTGTCAAATTTAAGACTAGAAGTTTAAGACCAGACTGCTTAAGGTCAGGGCTGATCAAACCCTGGTCTTAAACAGTCCTGGCTTTAAACTGTCAAAAATAAGGCCAGAAGTTTAAAACCAGACATGTCAAAAGCTGTCAAAATTGCGACCAGCAGTTTGCGACCAGAGCTGTCACTTTTGCGACCAGGATTTTTTGATGGAAGGTATCCCTTCTTACTACTGGTGTTACTCGTGGCATTTAAGACAAAGGGAGTTAATCTCGACATTCTAGATGTCAAAGTACTAGTTAGCCCATAGAGACATTTGCTAGCGTATGAGAGACATTTGCTAGCGTTTATAACTTTGTTTTGAAAGAGAAAAGCTCGCGCTCTGCTTACCTATCCGTCGGTACTCCTACACCACCATCTGAGCCGGTTGGGGAGGTGCCGGGCGGAGCCGAGAATGCAGTTTTAAGCTGTAACTTGATTGGTCGGCCACGGTCACGTGACCGGGTTGTCCAATCAGGGCTCTTGTCACTAGATGTTTTCATTGAGACCAATGCTTTGTTCTGATAGGTGCTACAACGATCACGTGATCGGACTAGCTGATCGTGTATTGGTCATTCGTCGTGTTTTGTGGCTGCTAGGAAACTCAAGTAAACATAACACCCACGCTATACCTATAGTCATGCCATCACCACACATTCCGGCTCGGGTCAAAACACAGTTTTAATGGATTGCACGGCGCTCACTTGATAGAGTTGATGGATCGTGTATTGATCAATCGTCATTATTTATGAAACTTACACGTACAATGCGCCAAATGCTTCATAGATTGTTTATTATAAGGTGTGGCTCGATAGTATTTGACATGATCCTGTCCCGAAGGGTATTATCTCTCATGTGTATTTTAATGGTCTCTCGATGTGTAGGGCAATCTCATGTATGTCAGATGAGATTAGGAATTTGAAGAATCGTATGAGAGCACACCAAAGAAGGGTTTTTCTCTGATTATTGTCAAGAATGCATACCTAGACTATGAGGGTTATTTTAAACAAAATAGTGTTATTGGCGAAGGGTGTTCTGATGGTGTATTAGGTGTATATTTGAACAGGACTTAAAGGTGAAAAGGGCAGATATTCCAGTCCGATTCTTAGATCTAAGCATATAGAAAATAATAATGCTCTATTTGTCCATCAATGCAGATAAGGGTGACTACTGTGTGGCTCGCATATTCTGAAAAGAGTGGTTAAAGAGCGGACCATGGTATATCGTCGTTTAGCCCACTCTTGTTGGTCCTCAATTTGAACACCCATTTCTGTTCTTTGCGGAGAAGGAAATTTGTGTGGTCTGTTCCATGGGTAGGAATATATGGTTGTTCGAGCACAGTCCAGGAGAAAGCGGTGGGGGCATGTTGTTTCTCAAGGAAGTGTGTGGTGAGTTTGGTTGCCTGTCTCTTGCAATGGATCGTACTCTTGTGCTCGGAGATTCATCATTTTATTTTTTCGAGTTGTCATTCCTACATACTGTAGACCACATGGGCAGGTGATCAGATAAACCAATTTCTCGCTATTACAGTTGGTAAATCTAACTTGCCTCCAGGGTCTATTTGTACCAATATCAATCTCAGTTGACCTGGTGGTTTGTGGGCAAGCTTGGCACGACCCACATGGATGATGTCCCACCACTGGTGGAAGATCCCAGATAGTACCAAGAGCCCTTGGTACTTTCATCTGGGGTCTGGTGTGGACAATACGATCCTTTAAGTTTGAACCGCGTTTGAAAGACAAAAGAGGTGACTCTATAGTTTCTTGTCCGGAGTTTAGTATGGACCAGTGTTTTTTTACTGTCTTCTGTATTTTGTTGGATAGAGTCCCGAACGTGCTAACACAAGTCAGTCTGTTTGATGCAGCTTTAGGCACTGAAGGTTCCAACAGGGCTTGTCTGTTGTTGTTACTTGCCCGCTTCATTGATTGTTTCACCAGTCTCGGAGGGTATTTCCTACAGTGGAGTTGGTGTTGTAAAGCCTTTGCATGTTTGTTATAGCTTTCTTTGCTCCACCAAACAGACTGACTTGTGTTAGCACGTTCGGGACTCTATCCAACAAAATACAGAAGATAGTAAAAAAACACTAGTCCATACTAAACTCTGGACAAGAAAATATCGAGTCACCTCTTTTTTCTTTCAAAAGCGGTTCAAACTTAAAGGATCGTATTGTCCACACCAGACCCCATATGAAAGTACCAAGGGTTCTTGGTACTATCTGGGATCTTCCACCAGTGGTGGGACATCATCCATGTGGGTCGTACCAAGCTTGCCCACAAACCACCAGGTCAACTGAGATTGATATTGGCACAAATAGACCCTGGAGGCAAGTTAGATTTACCAACTGTAATAGCGAGAAATTGGTTTATCTGATCACCTGCCCATGTGGTCTACAGTATGTAGGAATGACAACTCGAAAAATAAAATTACGAATCTCCGAGCACAAGAGTACGATCCGTTGCAAGAGACAAGCAACCAAACTCATCACACACTTCCTTGAGAAACAACAAGCCCCCACCGCTTTCTTCTGGACTGTGCTCGAACAACCATATATTCCTACCCATGTAACAGACCACACAAATTTCCTTCTCCGCAAAGAACAGAAATGGGTGTTCAAATTGAGGACCAACAAGAGTGGGCTAAACGACGATATACCATGGTCCGCTCTTTAACCACTCTTGTCAGAATATGCGAGCCACACAGCAGTCACCCTTATCTGCATTGATGGACAAATAGAGCATTATTATTTTCTATATGCTTAGATCTAAGAATCGGACTGGAATATCTGCCCTTTTCACCTTTAAGTCCTGTTCAAATATACACCTAATACACCATCAGAACACCTTTCGCCAATAACACTATTTTGTTTAAAATAACCCTCATAGTCTAGGTATGCATTCTTGACAATAATCAGAGAAAAACACTTCTTTGGTGTGCTCTCATACGATTCTTCAAATTCCTAATCTCATCTGACATACATGAGATTGCCCTACACATCGAGAGACCATTAAAATACACATGAGAGATAATTCCCTTCGGGACAGGATCATGTCAAATACTATCGAGCCGCACCTCATAATAAACAATCTATGAAGCATTTGGCGCGTTGTACGTGTAAGTTTCATAAATAATGACGATTGATCAATACACGATCCATCAACTCTATCAAGTGAGCACTGTGCAATCCATTAAAACTGCGTTTTGACCCAAGCCGGAATGTGTGGTGATAGCATGGCTATAGGTATAGCGTGGGTGTTATGTTTACTTGAGTTTCCTAGCAGCCACAAAACACGACGAATGACCAATACACGATCAGCTAGTCCGATCACGTGATCGTTGTAGCACCTATCAGAACAAAGCATTGCTCTTAATGAAAACATCTAGTGACAACAGCCCTGATTGGAGGACCCGGTCACGTGACCGTGGCCGACCTATCAAGTTACAGTTTAAAACTGCATTCTCGACTCTGCCCCGGCACCTCCCCAACCGGCTCAGATGGTGGTGTAGGAGTACCGACGGATAGGTAAGCCGAGCGCGAGCTTTTCTCTTTCAAAACAAGGTTATAAACGCTAGCAAATGTCTCTATGGGCTAACTACTACTTTGACATCTAGAACGTCGAGATGAACTCCCTTTGTCTTAAATGCCACGAGTAACACCAATATGGGGCAATGGTGATACCTCGGCTCATTTGTTACTCAGCAGGCAGTTTTAGACAGTCAGTTTCAAAACGATACACATCCTACGATAAACTTGAAAATAAGACTATGCTGCCATCCAACTCCTGCCGAATGGGGTTATTAGAAATAGTTCCATGATATATTTCTCGAGAGAAGATACATCCATGATGTATCAGAAAAGGCTAATTTTTTTCCCGCCTGGGTTACCTCAAAACACCAATGGACCCATATCAATTCCATACGAGTCATTTCTCTGTAGGTACCTTTCTATGTGCTTTATTTTCGTTTGACAGAGAGGCAATTACTTTTTGTTTTTTGCTTCCTTTCACTAGAGCGGTGCTTCCCTTGTGTCCTGAGCCGTTGCCAGGCGGGGTGGAGCCATTTGCTCCAACTATAATGGTAAGATGGAGTAATTTTGCAACATGAGAACATCATATTTATATGTCTACATGTGGAGAAAATGTCAGACCAATGTGTGATCAAATCAAGAATACTGATTTATAGCTCAATGTGCAATACAAACATGATGCTTAGTCTATATGTATGTAGTCATTTTACATGTATTAGTTTGTGTCTTTTTTCTTGTCTTGTAGTGACGAATATATCTTCTGCGATCAAAAGAATACACCCATAGCATCAGGTGATCTTTTTTCATGTTGCAGCAATGCCAATATTCTGTCACTGTTTTTGTCCATCACTTCATATTTTGCAGTAGCATTTCAATATAATCCGGTCCTGATGAAAGCAATGGACTCTACAGTCCCTAGTATATTGCTGAAACATGTTGACCATCTTTACATCAGAGTAGATATTTGTTAAATCTACCTATGCTGCTTTTTTAACATTGGTGGAGCGAGCATAGAACAGAATAAAGTTGTCTTATTTCTGCTCCCTCACCCAATTTTATATATTTCACTCACTTTTTCACACACCCTTTTTTCACAGCACTGCAAATCAGTCACCCACTAATTCAATTGATGGGTAGTTTGTGACACTCTACCACTATTGGCCATCACTTGGCTCTTGGGAGGTTATACCAACTGAGCTAGTGGTGTACCAATTTTTGTGGCCAACAGGAATGCCAAATGATGAAGGGCGGTTCCGAGTGGTGACTGATGGATATCCTGTGAGTGATCACTGGTATCCACCAATGCTCTCTATCACTGTTAGATGAGTTGACACCGTTCTATTAGTTTAATGAACCACACATAGACCGTATAGACCCTCTGACACTCTTATGTTTTTCTGCAGCCAGAAATAATAACCACATTTTCTTTACAGGTTATAAATAAAAAACATTTTTATTTGTAAAAACTCTGACACAAAATTACTTTTCTCCCTTGTTTTACAGACAAATACAATATGGCAACAGAAAGGGAGGCAACCTGCATCAAATCTTACAGAGGCAATCAACTGCTAAAGTACGGTGGCTACCTTTATTGTAAAGAGAAATTAAATGAGCCCACGAGTCATTGGAGTTGTGTGCAGTATTATGTATCCCATTGCACAGGCAGAGTGCTTACTCTTGGTGACGCTGTTGAAAAATTAAAAGAGCATAACCACTCTGCCTCGACAATGGAGATTGAGGTTTGAGAGAACACCCACCAAATCAAAGCTTGGCATCCACCTCCAATGAAGCCTGTGGCTCAGTTTGGAGGGAGGTAGCCCAAAACATTCCTATGCATATAGCAAGTTCTATAACCACAAATTCTAACTTCTGCGTAATTATTCAAAGAAAAGAACAGACAAGTAACCCATAACGTGTAACACCTCAGACAATTATATTCCCCCAGAACTTACTGTAACCATAACTAAAAAACATTTCTTTTGCATGACAACAAAAACCCTCAGAAAAGGACACTAATCTTTAGCACACCCCATAACCTTGTAACTTCGGAGAATAGTGATATTTGGATGATGGATGGGACCTTTAAATCCACACCCCATCCATTACCCCAAATATACACTGTTCACGCCAATATCAATACCACTACAGTTCCTTTAGTGTACAGTTTACTCCCTGATAAGCAAACCTCAACATACACTACATTTTTGACAGTGTTAAAATCTAAAAAACTCAATAAAATCCCTGACAAGGGATCATTGATTTTGAATTACCCATGATTAACACCATTACTAAATGATATCTCAATACCCAAATTCAGGATGTTTTCTTCACTTTTCATCAGCCGTGGTTGCTGAAGGTAAAAGTGGTGGGGCCGGCTGTGGGGGATTTCAAGAGACGACCACGAGGGAAAATTGATTATTTATTTATTTGTCCCTTGTGGTCATCTCTCGAAATCCCCGCCAGCCGGCCTCACCGCTCTTACCTCCAGCGGCCGCGACTGCTTTTCATAAGCCTATTGGAGAAAAAACGAACTGCTTTATCCTTTGTACCTCCTGAGAATGTGGATAATTCTACACAACAATTACTGAATCTGAGTATTTTACATCTAATGACGACAAATTAGCACCCTTAATAAATTGCTTCGAGGACACATGGATTTGCCATCCCAAGCAGGTCAGGTCGCAAGAGGAAGCCAAGGTGTCCTGTTGAATGTTGGAACTACTACACGACCTGCTTAGAGGGAGGTGCAAAGACTAATGAGGACAGAGGAATTGCAAAACTCCTTCACCCAATCAGTCGGAAAACCTCACCCAAACTTTAATGACCTCTCAAAATTTTTAAGGAAGGAGCAAAATTGCCAGGAAATGACAATAACGCAATCATTGAAAGTTAGTCTGAGCCCACGTGTTTCAAAAAGAACAAAAGAAATGTCAGAGTGACAATTGGGTCAAATTCTACAGTTTTTGTTGATGGTGGCTTCAGACTACCTACACAATATTGCATGCATACTACATTTCTAGCAAACACAAAGACCTATTATATCTTACTTGCCTGTTTTGCTTTATTTTTGTTGAAAAATTAGATTGGCAATTTTGAAATTTGTTTTTTAATTCAATCAATCAGTCATTTGTTAAGCGCACTACATACCCACGAGGTTCTCAAGGCGCTAGGGGGGAGGTGGGGGCCACTACTGATCGAACAGCCAGATCTTTAGTATCCTCCTGAAGGTCAGCAGGTCTGTCGTAGGCTCAGTGGGAGGGTGTTCCATGTCTTGGCGGCGAGGTGGGAGAAGGATCTCTCACCGGTGGTTGTTCTTCGGATGCGCGGGACGGTGGTGAGTGAGAGGTCGGCGGAGCGGAGCTGGCGGTTGGGGGTGTAGAAGGAGAGCCGTCCGTTGAGGTAGGCTGGGCCGGTCTTGTGGAATGCCTTGTGTTCGTGGATGAGGAGCTTGAAGGATATCCTCTTGTTGATGGGGAGCCAGTGCAGGTTTCTCAGGTTGGAGGTGATGTGATCGTGTCGTGATACATCGAGGATCAGTCGTGCCAAGGCGTTTTGGATACGTTGTATTCGATTGATTAGCTGGGTCGGGGCTCCTGCATAGAGTGGGTTTCCGTAGTCGAGTCTGCTTCTGACGAGGGCCTGGGTGTCTGTCTTTCTTGTATCTGTCGAGATCCATCTGTAGATCTTGAAGAGCATGCGGAGGGTGTTGAAGCAGGAAGAGGATACGGAGTTGACTTGAGAGCGTTGAGTCGAGGATGATTCCCAGGTGGCGTGCGTGGTCGTTGGGGGTCGGGGCGGCCCCCAGTGCCGTTGGCCACCAGGAGTCGTCCCAGGTGACGGGTTGGAGCCGAGGATGAGGACCTCTGTCTTGTCCGAGTTCAGCTTCAGACGGCTGATCTTCATCCAGTCGGCGACGGCCTTCATTCCTTCATGGAGGTTGGCTTTGGCGATGATGGGGTACTTGGTGAGGGAGAGGATCAGTTGAGTGTCGTCGGCAAGGAGATTATGTTGAGGTTGTGCTGTTGGGCGACGTGTGCGAGCGGGGCCATGTAAATGTTGAACCGTGTCGGGCTGTGGGAGGATCCTTGGGGTACGCCGCAGATGATCTCTGAGGCTTCGGAACAGAACAGGAGGAGGCGGACGCTCTGGGTTCTGCCGGAGAGGAAAGAGGTGGTCCATTCCAGTGCCTTGTCTCGGATCCCTGCGGCATTGAGGTGTGCGCCTAGTGTGCGGTGGCAGACGGTGTCGAAGGCGGCGGAAAGGTCAAGGAGGATGAGTGCTGCAGTCTCCTCATTGTCTAGCAGGGTCCTGATGAGGGCGGTCTTGGTGCTGTAGTTGCTGCGGAATCCTGACTGGGAAGGGTCCAGGATTCTGTTCTCTTCGAGGTATCGGGTTAGCTGTCTTTTAACGATTTTCTCGATGACCTTGGCCGGGAAGGGGAGCAGAGAGATGGATCGGAAGTTCTTGAGGACTCTTGGGCCTGCCTTGGGTTTTTTGAGTAGGGCGTTGATCTCTGCGTGTTTCCAGCTCTCTGGGAAGGTCACGGTCTCAAGGGAGAGATTGATGACGTTGCGTAGGTGGGCTGCGATGGAGCTGCTTGCTTTGTTGAAGACGTGGTGCGGGAATGGGTCTTACGGTTAGCCGGAGGGAATGTGCTCATGGTCTTGATGGTGTCATTGACGCTCACCCTGGTCCATGCTAGCAAGGGGACGTGGTCGATGGTGTGCGGAGGGTCTGTTGTGTTGCAGTCTGTTGGGCCTGTCTGTGTGTTGAAGCTGTCGTGGATGTCTGCTATCTTGCGGTGGAAGAAGGTGGGGAGGGAGTCGCACAGGGCATGCGGCGGCAGAATGTCATTGGTATTGGAGCTGGGGTTCTTACCTAAAGTTGTCTTCTTTCTTTAACTCTTCACTGAGAGTCTTGAGAACTCCAATAAGCCAAAGTATCAAATCGAAATTCCCTGAAGGTAGCCAACTCCCAAAGTAAACTATAAAAAAAAAACAGATGGGCATAACCTTATTTTCCAAGAAAACATCAGTTGGAAAAATTACTGTGTAGTCTAAAAAATACACAACCCTCCCCAAAAAAATCCTAAAAAAGATGCGATTTTATGGGAAACAAAACAGCAACAAATCTATTTATTCAATCTACTGTCCAGGCAATATTAATTCATCCATATCCTTCGAAGCGATGTCACAAAATTCAACTATCAAAAGGCACACATAGTCAAATAATCCTGCATAAATCAAACATCCAGTAAAAAATGTCAAACTCTCGACAGAATCCAATAGCCGGTCCAGGGCATCCATTTTGTCCTTACTCCCTCGTGTTTTGAGTGTGGGAATGCGGTATACAGTGTTCCAAAACACGTCGTAAAAATGTTAAACAAATAAATAACCCCACTGATGTAGAAATAGACGTGCAACCACATACGTGAACCCTGACAGCAATAAGGAAAAAAAACACAATTCCTCCCATTGATTTCAATTGAAAAGCACAGGAAAGCACTTAAATTTTTTTTTTTTATTATTATTATATTTCTTTTGGAAAGAATGTATTTTTCAAAAATAATTTCTACTATGAAATATTTTTTGAGATTTTTTCAGATTTTTAAAGCACTATTAAATATCTGTTTTAAATAAAGTTGTTTATATATGTTTTGGCTGTTCCTAAAAATGTTTGTTCACTTCTAATGTGTGTTCTTTAATAACAGTTTATTTTAATGCTAATCTCTCCATGCTAAACAACTTTTTTAAATTTGACAAGAAATTATTAATTGTTTTAAATAATACCCAGGTATTACAGTTAATACCCGTGTATTAATACACTCACCCATCCAAAACCCCTATTTCCCTCACATCCCATGCCAGAGGATGGGTGTTAAATCCCCAATAGTATTTTTTTACTTTCTTTTAAAATAAATGACATTAATATTGTTATGGCTGGATTTTCCGTTGAAATGGGATCAGCCCCCAGGGGCCCCTATGACCCAGCCAAAACGTGCTCACCTTCCCTCCTTAGACAGTATTCACAATGGATAGATGTACAGATATATATATATATAGGTCGTACCTAAGGATGGGGAATATACATAGATTTTCTACAATATCTTATTCACATCAGTTGGTCTCGCGGCCACCCCGACCCAGACCGGTCTACCCTAGGGCAGATCTGACACACAATCCGGTGCGTCTACACATGGGCCTGCAGAACCCAATGCTCCCTTTTCCAAACTGTTCGCAATCCTGCGAAACTACACGCCAGTGTCCTCCCTGGCGTTCTCACTTATTCAAGCCACAATCCTGTGGGTATAGGCGTTGGTCTCCCACCCAACGTTCTCACTAACGCCGCATATCAACGACGACCACATTCCTATGAACCATTATCAGGACAATATCTCAATTACCTACTCGGGATAAAAATATAATAATGACTTTTGATACGGTTCCCAAATTATATGGTGTACCTCCTATTCTTGGCATCAAAGGTCCACTCGCTCCCTCTTTATTCGATCACTATTTACCTGATCGGGATTTCACATCCGCTCACATAAACAACGCTCGACTAGGAGATACATTTACCAAGATTGAACATGAATACAAGGCACACGATAATTCCATAAGAATTAGGATATTTATTAACAGTAAACATAAATCACATTACTATGCAACATAACGTCTGCAAAGAAAAGGTAAAGATTAGAGTGCACGTTCTATTAGAGCTGGTCGGACGTCACCTGATTGATATGAAGTCTGGGCTCGGCAGTCATCTAGGTTCCCTTCTCGTCTCTGTGTCCTGGCTCGCCTTGCAGTCACACCCCAGCCGTCACAAGTACACGTCTGCACCGCTAGGCTCAACCTCGTCTGCTTCCCTCCAGGGCACCGGAACCTTGCTGGTTATTAGCTACCGTCTCTCTCTCTCTCTGTATCAGTGCGCTCCGCGCTAATTCTCCTTCAGTCTTTCTCAGAGAGTTTCGGTCTTAAATCTTTCTAGGACTTTAAAGATGGCGACTGTCCGCCATGAGATAATTAATGGCAGAGATGCTAACGGCTAGATGCCGCCTACGGACTGACTGACAAACTGACTAACACCTTCACTAATATCAAAGCCCGTTCCTTCATGGAAAGTTACGGCCAGTAACCTGCCGCCCACCAAATTCTTGTACCTCCCCGTACCAAGGACACGTTCCCAGCCGGCCGGCCTGAAGTTGTGTCTTCGGTGTGGAGAAAAATACATTCCTTCGATAAGGGTCAGCCTGAACCGGTTCTCTCCAAGCGAACAACAGCTTGAAACTAAAACATTACTCTTCACCTAGAAAGCCTTCTCGAGCTACCGGGCAGAAAGCAAAATGGAGTCTGTCTCGTTTAAGGCCTACGGAGCCCACAATATGCATAGCTCCATGGAAAATATCCCAGCATGTTAGCAAATGAGCAAATCATGACTAATACTTATATATCTATCCCCTAACTTAAATTCATAAGCCCTACTTTAAGGAAAGTGACACGCAAATGCCCTAATATATGTAAGACAGGGGCCCTGTCTATAGTCCTAACCCCTATGCTATGGGGGTGATAGGCTGGAGTCACTCTCCATCCAAAGAGCCAGCAGAAGGGCAGCCATTACATTACACCCCTTGACTCCAGTCTATTAACCACAAACTAAATGGAGCTAACATCAGTAGAAGAATAATATGAAACAAAATTAACTGATCTACGACCCTTACTAAGTCTAAAAAATTGGAGCAGGGAAGGGATGCACTGAATAAAGCAACAAATAGCTATCAAGACACAAATAACAATAATAACTCCCCCTAAAATCTGTCGTAAAGAATGCAAGACAGGCAGCCAATTAAAAAGCCAGTCAAAGAAACCCTGATCGATATGTTGTCTAATTTCTGCAGTCAAGTCGTGGAGTTTGTCAATATGGGATTGGATAGCTTTAGAATGGTCAGACAAATTAAAACAGCACAGACCTTCAAAATCAGAACATTCGTGTCCATGTTTTAACAAAAGATAATCAATAGCAGCTCTATTCTGCAAAATAGCTCTACGTTCACCTTGGGCATCTAGTAAAAGGTCAGGATAAACAGTAGATGTCTGATTGATAGACTTAACCATCCAGCAGGCCATTTTGCCGATTGTCTTAGCATTATAAACGGCCAATGCGGGCACTCCAATAATAGAAAAAGCTAAACCAAGGTATTCTGATCTAGAATAGAGGTGAACAGAGGAATCACAATCTTCATGCAATGACATTGAATCACGTACAATACGGGAATGTGAAGTAGGATGTGAGGAAAACATCAGCAAACTCAATCTAGTGATGGCACATGGGCCACCAGAAATATTCGCAGGAATATAGGGCCAAGATTAATTCCCGCAGGAAAATAGCCATCCAGCTGGCAGTAACATTGAACGATAATGGCTAGTGGCTACTAATAAACGTTTACAAGTCATATTGTTTTTTACTGAAAGACATGAAGTCGGAAGTCTTTTTGAACATAGCAATCGTTGATGAGGTGAAAAAGAAGTAGCGGCCTGGAGCTTTAGTTTCAAGCATTCAGTAATAGCCTTAGGGTCACAAGTCATAATGAAACATAGGTCTCCAGGAGTAATATTAAAAGTAGTAATACGGGAATGAATAGTAACATCAAGGTCTGGAAGAGCAGTACATAAGGGGCAAAATTCATGAGCCGCAAAATCGCCCAAGATAACATTAGGTCGGGCATTTGAAATATGAAAAATGTGTCGCAAAGTCTCGGTAGATGCAGGGACAGCAACCAAACAGGTCGCTAAAATGTCAGTGACAGATTTCATTGGGGTAAGACAGAAATGCGGAGAGTTCGTCACCCGCTTCGCGAGTGTAATCCAGAAGTTAGAGGAAGAACTCCACGCAGACCGCGGAGTCCGGCTTATCCCATCAACCGGCGTCGGTGGGTCCTCTCCTCTCCCGGCGTAGCAGGCCAAAAGGAGTCCAGCGCCGACACATCCTGCAGCAGCAGTCCAGAGAATGATCTGAAACAAAAGCACAAACACAGACCTTAATCATTCTCGTAAGTAACATTTATCAGCTGGGACAGCTTCCCAGCCATCTTTCCCTGGCTTCATCACCAAAACGGTGTTGTCATGACCGGCCGCAATAATATCAGCCTGTTCAGGAGGATTTTTAGGCGATTGCACCCATATCTTAGCTCCAGGAAGATCAGATGATCCGAAGCCTTTTTGTCCTCGCACAGTTAGCAACGTTGGGGCAGAGCCTTTTTTGATCTCACCACTGAAGACAGGCATAATCAGTAACTGAGCAACGCGGTCAGACTTCTTTATAAACAGATCCGTCTCACTGCTATTAAGCAGGAGAACCTTAATCTCTCCCTGATAATCAATGTCAATTACTCCTCCGAGCACTTGTACACCTTTCAGGGCCAGGCCAGATCTAGGGGAAATTAATCCAAAGCTACCGGCAGGTATACAGACACCAATGCCAGTTTCAACAATTATTCGATCCTTTCCTGGAAATTTAGCATCATTTAAAGCATGCAGGTCGAGGCCTGCGGAACCTGGGGTTGCTCTACAAGAGCTAGAGCACCGGGGGTAATTTCCCAATACATGACAGTGTTCGATAAAGAATTAGGTTTCACATCAACATTTGGAGGAAACAAACGCATTAAAGGAGATTCAGCATGTAACAAAGGGCGATTGTTCAAAATTAACAAAGCTTGAAGCAGGACATCTCTCCACTGGCTGTAACGGTCATCAGTCAACTTGCGCAACTGTTCTTTCAACAAACCATTCATCCTCTCAATCAGACCTGAAGCTTGTGGATAATATGGAATATGAAACACCCAATCAATATTATTTTCCGCACAGAATTCCTGCACCAATCTTCCACGAAAGTGGGATGCATTATCAGATTGAATTTGGAATGGGACACCATAGTACAGAATAATTAGCTCCAGGGTCTTAATGGTATTCACTTGAGTAGCGTTCTTACAAGGGAAAGCGACCAAAAGGCCACTATAAGTGTCAACCACTGTACAAATATATTGACAATTTCTGCTCATAGGGAGCGGACCAATATAGTCAATCTGCCAAATTTGGGCGGGCAATTTACCTCGATGTAAGTGTCCTCGAACAATCTGAGGCACCTCTTTTTTCCTAGAATGCTGACAAATAGGACAATGTAGAATGACATCTTTTATTAAAGAAAAGGGAATATGAATTCCTCTATCGGCAGCCCACCTGCTAGTGGCTTTCTCTCCAAAATGTCCTGCTTTCTGATGGGCCCACTTCGCCAATCCCGCCAAATCAGAATCCTGCATGTCCACCACTGCCTCAGCAATTTTAGACTTTTCATCTGCAATGTTATGGAAAAATTTGTCAAGGGAGTCAATTGGAGTGTGAGCATCCACGTGAAAGATTGTTACAGTGCTCTGCGGGAGCAGCTCCCAAATTTCTTGCCACAATTCCTTTCCCCACAACTCCTTCGAATGCAATTCCCAATTATGAGAATGCCATGTTGGTAACCATACCGCCAGTCCATTCGCAGTGGACCAGGAATCAGTGAAAATATGACATGTGCCAGGTAGTTCCTGTTTCAAAACTTGGTAAACTGCATAGAGTTCAGCATATTGGCTACTCTTACCATCTCCAGTAGTGCTCAACAATTTCTGCGTAATCGGGTTGAATGAAACAGCTTTCCAATGTCTTTTGTCACCAATGAACTTCGCAGAACCATCCGTAAACCACACATGTTTTCTATCCTCCACGGATAGATAATCAAATGATTTACCCCACCTCACGGGAGACTCCTGCACCACGGGAACCGAACACTCACTTTCAGTCTCATTGGAGGGCGCCTGCGCCACTCGCTCATGTAAAACCGCCACACCTTTCGGACCCACACGTGCCCTGTCCTGAATGTACCATTTCCATTTAATGACACTAGCCTCCTGAGCATGTCCAATTCGATGGGACTTTGGTGAACTCAAAACCCACTGCATAATAGGAATTTCAGGCCTCAAAATCACAGCATGGCCTAGGGTCAACTGCTCGGTATCTACCAGAGCCCAATAACAAGCAAGCAACTGTTTTTCAAAAGGTGAGTAACGCTCACCAGCCTCGGGTAACTTCTTGGTCCAAAAACCCAATGGCACTTTTTGTCTGCCCTGCTTTTGCCATAGGCTCCAATTGGCATACAAGCCTTCCACGGACACATTCAAATCCACATCACCTTCATTCACGGGCCACAAATCCAAGGCATACTGAATAGCTTCTTTAGCCAAACTAAAAGCCGTCTGTTGAGACTCACCCCATTCAAACGCATTCTTTTTACGAGTGACTCGATACAATGGAGCTAAAATCTGAGTTAGATGTGGAATATGTTGACGCCAAAATCCAAACAAACCAATGAAGCACTGAGCCTCTTTCCTGTTTCTGGGAACTGCAAAATCAAGTATTTTACGCTTTACCTGTGGGATCACTTCTCTGTGACCTTCATGCCAGTAAATTCCTAAAAATTTCACATTCTGGGATGGAGTTTGTAATTTATCGGGATTAATTTCCCAGCCTTTCGCTCGCAAACAGTCAATGATCTGATCTAAATGGGACTGAACCTGGTCTTGCGTTTCACCTTGAATCAAAATGTCGTCAATATAATGACAGACTTGAATTCGTGAATTCGTAGGCACTTCAGACAAATGCTCTGCCACCAGCCGATGACAGATCGTAGGACTATGCACATAGCCTTGATGAAGACTTCGGAACGTCATTTGACGTCCATTCCATGTAAAACTGAACTGTTCCTGACATTCGGGGGCAATCGGTATCGAAAAGAAAGCATTAGCAATATCAATTGAAGCATACCACGTACCTGGATGCTTTTGAATTCTCTGAATTAGCGTGACAATATCAGGCACTGCGATCGTCAATTTAGGTGTGTTTTTATTCAATTCTCGATAATCAACAGTCATGCGCCAAGAATTGTCACTTTTGCGCACAGGCCAAACGGGATTATTCCAAGCAGATGTGACCGGAGTAATGACTCCCGCGTCAACCAAATCCTGAATAGTGGCAGTAATCTCTTCATGGCCACCTGGGATACGATACTGCTTCTGACAAACCACCTTCGTGGCTAAAGGTATTTTAATAGGTGGCATTCGTAAACGGCCAACCCGTACGGGTCTGGTCGAAATGTACTGTCTAGTTCCAAATTGATAACAACCATCCTCAAGATGCAAAGTCATTCCTTTCAAAATGTCAATTCCAATTATGAATTCCAAAAGTGGTACAACCAACACAGAGTATTCTCTACGAGGAATCCTACCAATCTTAATTTCGAGTGCAGTTTGAACTGCAGGTGTTTCTTTACCACCCAAACCAGTAATCGTAAAAGATTGTCCATGAAATTTTTTCGACTTACCATGAATTAAAGTGGCCTCCGCCCCAGTATCAACTAATGCTCGGGCCCTTTGGATATTACGATGTTTCCAAAAAATCTCAATATCTACATAGGGTCTGTTATCTCTGTGAGCCCACTTGCGTACCGGAGCTTGACCTATTTCCTAGTCCTTTTTCCCACGTTCCGTCAACCAAGACAAATCAGGGTAAATGCCCTCAGTTTTCTTTGGTATCAAAATATCTTGTTCATATCCGTCTCCAGTACAAAACGGATTAGTGTCATGTTCAAAAAATTGTGAATTACGGTCAGAAAGTTTGTTACGATCCTCCCTCCTTCTCATGTCAGGGGAATAACTCCTTTCATCTTTTCGTCTGTTAGAAACACGCTCCTCTCTCCCCCTCTCACGATCATCCTCTCTCCCCCTCCCGTCATTACGATGAGGGGATCCATCACGTTCATAACGCCGATCATCATTGCGATCAGAATTCACACGTCGCTTCTCATCACCACTGTCATCTGAACTACGATCATACTCATTCTTTCGCACACGACGGGCACCCTCCTTCCGATCCAAACCACGCTTACGAAACATGTCCCATAAGCGATTATTAGGCTCCCCGTCAATGTCTTCCATTTTGACACCATCAGCAATGAGAGCAAGAAACATGTCACGTCTAGAGAACTTATAGTCCCCACCAGTACGACCCTCAGGTCGAGATTGTCTTTCAGGTTTAAACCATTCACCCAGCTCACCAAGCTGACGAACAGACTCAAGCACAGCGGACAAAGGATTGCCAGTTTGGTTGATCAATAATGTCATCATGACCTGCTTGTAAGCAACAGGAGCAGAACGGATAATGTGATTGCGCACAGAAGACGTCAAAAGACCGTCCAATAACCTATCAGCAGTACTAAGAAAGATAGCAGTTTTCATTACTTCCTCCTTTAAACGTTGGGACGCATCGCGCAAAGTGTACCACGGTTTCTCATCAGTGGGCCAATCAGATTCAGTTGGATATTTATGATTACAGCCGTCAGACGCAAGCTGGAGCAAAGTGATTTGACCAGCACCATTATAGTTTCGAAAATGATCTTGAATCGTAGAATCAGAACTAAAAGAGCAAAATCGTAAGCAATCAACAGCATCAAGAAAAATACCGGCAGCGCCAAGTTCATAAAGACGCACCATCCAAGTAAGCAAGGCCTCACCAGGCCGTTGTCGAAATCGTTGTAAAATGTCACTAACCTCCTGCTGAGTAAAATCTTCAATACAATCTAAAGCTATACCAGCCGGATTACCAGGGGCTTGTTGTAATTTTCGTCGAAAAACAGGGTGAGCAGAAACTTCAGGAAGAGCTTCTGAGGAAGCCCGCATCTTAGATTTAGTATGGCAATCAGGGCAAGCTACGTCATCCGATCGGGAAGAACGAGCACGGCCGTTGTCAGGACCTGTATCAATACATGAAGCAGATTTACAATCACGTCCGGAGCGAGAAGACTCGCGCTTATCACCCTCCTCTGCCGAGGAGTCAGAAGTATGAGAATCCCAAATATTACCGTCCCACTCATCGGGGTTCCAATCCATTCCAGCTTTTGCTACAACCATACGCACTTTGCGTGTAGATACACGACCACGACGATGTTTATACTTATAACGTGCAATACGGACCGCAGCTCTTTCAGCAATAGTTTGATATGTTTCAAGTTTGTCGGCAAGCAATTTATTTTGACAACGTAAAAGAGTATGCGCATTTTGCAACTCAACACACTGTCCCTCCATGTCCTTAAACTGCTTTTGTAGCTGTACAAACCTCTCATGCAGTATTCTATATGCATTAAGAACAATCCAACCCCTGCGTCCTAAAATAGGAAGCTCATCACCCTTCACTACTGGCGCTTTCTGCAAGCATGACACCACATCGGCAGGCTCCGCCTGCTCCAGGCATGAAGACCAATTCTCACTCAAGCCAGTAGAATCGGCCCACTCACGGGCCAAAGCCTCGTAAGGGGTACATTCCCAGCCGGGAATCTGAATCGGTAACTTGAAAACCGACGATGATTTTTTCGCAAACATAATGATACAACAAAGTTATATACACAACTATAAACAAAATTTTATACGTACAAGCCGAGCGCAAACCAACAAAATTAAAACAATACAATGCACACAGGCTTCGTAAACAGTTCGTGACGCCAGATGTTATGGCTGGATTTTCCGTTGAAATGGGATCAGCCCCTAGGGGCCCCTATGACCCAGCCAAAACGTACTCACCTTCCCTCCTTAGACAGTATTCACAATGGATAGATGTACAGATATATATATATATAAGTCGTACCTAAGGATGGGGAATATACATAGATTTTCTACAATATCTTATTCACATCAGTTGGTCTCGCGGCCACCCCGACCCAGACCGGTCTACCCTAGGGCAGATCTGACACACAATCCGGTGCGTCTACACATGGGCCTGCAGAACCCAATGCTCCCTTTTCCAAACTGTTCGCAATCCTGCGAAACTACACGCCAGTGTCCTCCCTGGCGTTCTCACTTATTCAAGCCACAATCCTGTGGGTATAGGCGTTGGTCTCCCACCCAACGTTCTCACTAACGCCGCATATCAACGACGACCACATTCCTATGAACCATTATCAGGACAATATCTCAATTACCTACTCGGGATAAAACTATAATAATGACTTTTGATACGGTTCCCAAATTATATGGTGTACCTCCTATTCTTGGCATCAAAGGTCCACTCGCTCCCTCTTTATTCGATCACTATTTACCTGATCGGGATTTCACATCCGCTCACATAAACAACGCTCGACTAGGAGATACATTTACCAAGATTGAACATGAATACAAGGCACACGATAATTCCATAAGAATTAGGATATTTATTAACAGTAAACATAAATCACATTACTATGCAACATAACGTCTGCAAAGAAAAGGTAAAGATTAGAGTGCACGTTCTATTAGAGCTGGTCGGACGTCACCTGATTGATATGAAGTCTGGGCTCGGCAGTCATCTAGGTTCCCTTCTCGTCTCTGTGTCCTGGCTCGCCTTGCAGTCACACCCCAGCCGTCACAAGTACACGTCTGCACCGCTAGGCTCAACCTCGTCTGCTTCCCTCCAGGGCACCGGAACCTTGCTGGTTATTAGCTACCATCTCTCTCTCTCTCTGTATCAGTGCGCTCCGCGCTAATTCTCCTTCAGTCTTTCTCAGAGAGTTTCGGTCTTAAATCTTTCTAGGACTTCAAAGATGGCGACTGTCCGCCATGAGATAATTAATGGCAGAGATGCTAACGGCTAGATGCCGCCTACGGACTGACTGACAAACTGACTAACACCTTCACTAATATCAAAGCCCGTTCCTTCATGGAAAGTTACGGCCAGTAACCTGCCGCCCACCAAATTCTTGTACCTCCCCGTACCAAGGACACGTTCCCAGCCGGCCGGCCTTAAGTTGTGTCTTCGGTGTGGAGAAAAATACATTCCTTCGATAAGGGTCAGCCTGAACCGGTTCTCTCCAAGCGAACAACAGCTTGAAACTAAAACATTACTCTTCACCTAGAAAGCCTTCTCGAGCTACCGGGCAGAAAGCAAAATGGAGTCTGTCTCGTTTAAGGCCTACGGAGCCCACAATATGCATAGCTCCATGGAAAATATCCCAGCATGTTAGCAAATGAGCAAATCATGACTAATACTTATATATCTATCCCCTAACTTAAATTCATAAGCCCTACTTTAAGGAAAGTGACACGCAAATACCCTAATATATGTAAGACAGGGGCCCTGTCTATAGTCCTAACCCCTATGCTATGGGGGTGATAGGCTGGAGTCACTCTCCATCATTCTCCCTCTCCAAAGAGCCAGCAGAAGGGCAGCCATTACAAATATATAATTAAAAAAATAATAACCAGGTATTAAAATTAATACCCAAGAATGAATACACTCCACAACCCAAAACCCCTATTTCCCTCACATCTTTTGACAGAGGGTGAGTGTTGCACTCCAGTATTTTTTAAATTAGTGATATTAATAGTACATATTACAATAAATTAATATTATCAATTTTAATATAATTATTCCAAAATAAAAACTTACCTAAAAATGCATTGTAATGGTATGGGTTGCAATGGGATCTGCGTTGTAATAGCATGCATTGTAATGGCTTCTGTGATGTAAAGGTTGCATTGTAAAAGCATTACATTGTAATGCCTGCATTGTAATGGTAGTTTCCCTGTTGTTTCAGTTCACATTTCAACTATACGGTATAAGTAGATACCCCAATAAGAGTCAGTTTATATCTTGTTCATTTCATCCTCCATCAATGTCATTACTGCCTGGGCTAATGTAACTGGCAGAACTAATGGATAGGGAAAGTGACATACACTGGCCTGACATGGTCCATGCGCGACCCCACTCAAGCAGGGAATGTGGACACAGCATATCATACACCTCTGTACTTTCACCACATACACCTGCTCAACAGACTCCTACTACCTCTGCTGTACCCTAATCACTAAGGTCATCATTTATCATCGGATGCACTCACAAAATGCAACATACACACAGGAGCAGTGATAGCTACTGAGGTTCTCCTGCCATCCGAGGCACCACACCATACATAATCAACCTGACAACCCTGCATTAGTATCTTCACTGTCCTGGTGGTGTTGTCATTTGATGAACAACGGCATACATACTAACAGGATGTACCACAGTGAAACCTGCACCGCTTATATATTTCAGTCACACGAGCATTAACACCATGCATGCTCAGATGGCACACTGAAGTGACACTGTGACCCCTTATGTCCTCCAGACACCAGACTGACGTACAAACACATTCACATAGGGCAAACAACAGCCCCCCTGAATTCCAGGTGCATGCTCGTTAATGTCAGGTATGACCCTTCCTTGTCATGATCTGGCTCCCAGAGCGATAGAATTTCTAGTTGCAATACTGTGCTACATTTCCTATGATGAAGACCTCTGTTTTGAAGCAAGGAGTCACCCCATAATGCATCGATTTGTCATTATACCACAATTTTGTTTTGTTTCATTCCTGCAACCCCGTAAAGGGTTAAAGCTGTAAAGGACATGCCAGAGCTCAATAAATCTTTGTTTCCTTCAAAAGTGCCACAATGAAACTGATGCTACAATCATATAGGAGCCATCAGGAGACTCAAAAACTGGATGGAAATACCAGAGTCACTTTTCACACACTAGAATCCTTGTAAGATGTAAGCACAAGCAATGCCAGAGATGCAGTCCATCTTCCTAATGCTCATTTACTATTCAGATCAGATCAAAAAACAGACTCACTCATGATAGGGGGATGAATTCGAAGAGACTAGAATGTCCATTTTTCTATCTAGTCTGGGAATAAGGCTATGGTCATCTGGGAGGACTTGGGGATGTCAAAAATATGTGTCGAATAAATCCAGTTTTGTTTTCATAATATTAATCCAATTATTTCTCGTGAAAATTGTATTGAAAATATAAACCTATTAAAGATAAACAGTGCTATCGAAGTCATTTCTCTATAAGGCAATTGTATGATTAGAGAAATATATTATGCAGCCATTTCAAAAGGACTGCAGTTAGTACATTGCTTTTACTTACCTTTCTTCAGGATTGCAATGTGCCAACTTAATTAGAACATTTGATGTAGTTCGACATAAAAAGAGTTCTGATTATACAGCGAATGAATGGGAGAATATCTGCTTGCATGGTTTTCCATCTCCTCACATCAGGGAGAATACATATGGCGTTTATTTGTTTGCAGTGATCTGGTAAACAGCCCTCTATGCTGCTACCACTTATGCTTAGAAGAAAATGTTTCTTACATTCGGCAACCCTCTTTATGGAGGATTTGCAGTGTACCTGAAAATTGAATATCCACAGGTGCAAGACTGGATCCAGAATTTTTGCACATCTGCTGGTTTCGTGTCGACATCTGTTATGGCATCGAGGTGACGTCATGAAAGCCACAAAATACCCACCCCATTGCGCCAACGTCAGTTTCCTATTCGTCTATTTCCTGTGACTCTTGAGGCTCAGGTAGGGAATGGCCAATCAGACACAGTGCAATGAAAATCTTACTTGGAACCTTGTAATAGACACAAAGACCATCCTTCAGAATAGGTAGGAGGGTAGGGTCGATGAGGATTCTACAGGTACAGGAGCCACCCGCAAGATTGTTACCAGAGGTAAGTAGGTTTTTCTTCCGATGGGTGCATCTATTTGTAGACTCCTTGCCTGTTGAATAGATTCCAAAAAGTATCACCCAGCCTTCCACACCCCCACCCCCCTCCCTCAAGCTAGATGGTCTTTTTGAAACACTGAACGGGTGAAATGACTACCCTTTCTCATCTCACAATCTATTCAATAATGCTTGGCAAAGCTGTGAAGACAAGCCCATGTTTCCGCTTGACAGATGTCAGCTGGTGCTTCTTTCTTTGCTAAAGCATAGCAAATATTGATGCAGAGACTAATTCAACGAGATAACGTCCTCTTTTGAATACCCCTGCCATTCTTGCAGCCAGTATAGTCCACAATGCCTCATCATCCAGCCTTTAAGTTTTTGATGCAGTCGATTTAAAAATTGGCAGCTTCTCTAGTCTCAAGTCTATTGAGACTATCCACCTTTATGGAATGAGGTGGAAAATAAAACAAGCATTGGAAATGCAATAGGTCTCGCATTAGGAAAGTTTGAGCTATTGGTCTTATAAATGAATTTTTTTTTATTTATGTGTTTTTTAAAATAGCTAAATTAATATCTTTTCATTTACAATGCCAATAGTTATAACTTTCGCAAATGTGAGACCTATAGCATTTGTAATGCAACATGTTTTGTATTTACGTGACTTAGATGTATTGATATTACAAATAACAATGGCTTTTAACTTTTTTATATAATTAATACTTAAATAAAAGTGATTGTAATTTATAATGGCAATAGCTTAAACGTTTGTAAATAACATTAGTGAAGATTATGTTCAGTGCATTTTATTGTGACGAAAATCCAAGAACATTGAAATGTTAACATCTTTTTTGACATTTGTACTAAAGCTTGAAACATTGAGAGAACATATTTGAACCAGTGATGCTGTGTTGATGCTGAGTGATGCTGTGTTGATGCTGTGTTGATGCTGAGTGATGCTGTGGTGATGCTGTGGTGATGCTGAGTCATGCTGTGGTTGAGCTGAGTGATGCTGTGGTTGCGCTGAGTGATGCTGTGGTTGTGTTAAGTGATGCTGTGGTTACGCTGAGTGATGCTATGATTACGTATGGAAATCCCCATTACTTTTAGTCCTACTCGTCCTCGACCCAGTCATCACTCATGAGGTATTCCACCGACAGGAAACAAAACAGGAAACACTTTTAGGCTCCACCCCCCCTCCTGCCAGGTGCTATATCAGACCCAACCACCAGAAGCACATCCTGACACACCAAGCAACAAAGGCCTGGACAGGGAGGGAGGGTGGGAAGTATGACTGGGTCGAGGACGAGTAGGACTAAGAGTAATGGGGATTACCGTACGTAATCATAGCATTACCTCTACGTCCCTCGTCCTCGACCCAGTCATCACTCATGAGGCATACCAAAGCAACGCCCAAACAGGCATTTGGCAACTCAAACACAGACCAGACACAAAGGAGTGCAGCAAGCGAAAAAGTGAAATACACAAAACAGAACTCAGAGTGGAGGGGGAACCCCCACAGCTCGCAACACCCCACGACCAAAAATGGTCCGGTCAGACAGGGCACAATACAACCTGTAGTGCCGCACAAATGTGGACTCGGAGGCCCAGGTCCCAGTCCGAGAAATCTCATCAAGAGGCACACCACAGAAAGCAGCCCAGGAGGCAGACACGCCCCGAGTGGAACACGCCAGAACACCCGCCGGACAAGGCAAACAAGCACCATGATAGGCAAGAGTGAAGACAGCCTCAATCCAGTGACCCAAGGTGAGCCCGGAAGCAGCCTCACCATACCAGCCAAACCAAAGGCGACAAAAAGAGAGTCCGAAGAGCGAAACTCCCCAGAACGAGCCACATAAACGGACAAGGCACGCCTCAGGTCCAAAGAAGGAAGCAATAGCACAGAAGGAGAAGAAGGAGAAGGACACAAAGAAGGAGGAACCAGCTCCCGAGAGGAACTGAAAAGAATCCGGGTCCCGGAAGGCCCGGATAGCAGCCCACTGGCCCCACAAGGTAGATACAGCAAAGCGCATCTGAAAGCCAACCAGAAAAAACTGAAGGACAGAAGACACAGGGCAAGAGGTAGGAGACAAACCAGAAGAGGAACACCACCCCGAGAAAGAAGACCAGTTCCCCGAGTAGGAAGACAAAGTAGATGGCCTACGAGAGGCCTGCATCACAGAAATGATGTGGCCGGGCAGACCACGGACCCCAAGAGACAACCGTGCAACCCCCAGACCGCAAAGGAGAGGGGAACCAAAAGAAGGGACGGGGACCGCAGAGGAGAGGGGCAGCGGAGAAGAAGCCAAGGAGGGTCCACCGCTAGGCCCAGCAGCAGAGGAAACCAGGACCTCCCCGGCCAGCGTGGCAGAACAGCCACCACCTGAGCCCCCTCCCGCCGAACCTTCAACAAGAAGGCAGGAATCAGAGGAAAGGGAGGAAAGGCATAAAGAAGCCAAGGAGGCCACCAGAGAGACAAGGCATCCACTCCCCAGGCGCCCACCACCGGAGACCTGGAGCAGAATAGGGGAACCAGGGCAAAAGGCCGGGAGGCAAACAGGTCCAGACCCGGAGCCCCGAACCTCAGGCAAGCAAGCGAAAAAACCGGGGAGCCAGGCACAGGGACAGAGACGAAGGAAACCTCCGGCTCAACGAAACCGCCACCACGTCGACCACACCATGAATATGCTGAGCAGACAGTGCCAGAAGAGGCCACTCCGCCCAGTTCAAAATGGAGCAGGCCACCAGATTCAGGGAAGAACTGCGGGTCCCCCCCGGTGATTGAGGTAGGCCACAGACACGGAGATGGCCGATCGCACTAGGACACGGCAACCCCTCAGATGAAGATGGAAAAAATGGAGCGCCCTCTCCACCGCAGACAACTCCCTCCAGAAGGATGACCTGCGAGACTCCACCGGGAGCCAACGAGCCAGCACAGCCCAACGGACCAGAGTCGCCCCCCAGCCGGAAGCGAAGGCATCCGAGGTCACAACCAGAGGAGTAGGCAGACGGAACAACATCGCCACGGAAAGGTGGAAAGGATCCAGCTACCACTGAAGAGCAGACACAAAGTCCAGAGACACAGGCACAGGAACTGCATAATCCTGGACAGGAAAGGGGGCCCATCGCTGCACATGCCACAGCAGAGAGCGCAGATGAACCCTGGCCCAGGGCACGGTGAAGACAGATGCAGCCATGCAGCCCTGAACCTCCAGCCACTGAAGGAGGGGAGCCGAGGTCCGTGACAACAACTTCCTCAGCAAAGACTGAAGGTGACAAAACCGGGCCACCGGCAGGAACATCTTGCACAACACAGAATCGAACACCGCTCTGATGAAGGTCCTCCGAGTGGCAGGCTCCAGGTGGTACTTCGGCAAGTTGAGCAAGAACCTGTGTACCCTGAGCGTAGACATGGTCAAGAGAAGGTGGCGAGACATGAGCTCCAGGGACGGAGCCTGAACCATCCAGCCGTCGAGACACGGGAACACTGACACCCCCAGGCGATGGAGATGGGCCACCAAGGGAGCCACCACCCAGGCGAACACCCGGGGGGCGGACCGAAGACCAAAGAGAAGGACGCAGAACTGCCAGTGCTGGCCCTCCCGGCAGAAGCACAGGAAACGCTGATCCCTCACAGCCACCGGGACGTGTTGGTACGCATCCAGGAGGTCCAGAGTGGAGAACACCCAACCGGACTGGAGCAGCGGGACAAACCTCAGGAGAGTCCCCACCATGAACGGGAACTTCCTCACGAACAAGTCCAGACCCCAAAGGCTGACGACCAACCGGAAGCCCACCCCGCCAAAGAACGAACCCCGTCTGACAAGGCCAGACGGCGGGAGGCATCCAGAGGAGAAGGGGTCACCACCACCGCGGAGGGGGGGAACAGGAACCCGATCCGGTGGCCCCTAGACAAGACATCCAGCACCCATCCGAAGGAGGCCGTCAGGTGCCAAGCAGGAAGGAACTGGCGAAGCCTCCCACTAACCAGAGGTGGACCACCAGCGAGAACATCCCCTAGGCAGGCATAGTCAGGAACGCTGCGGACCAGACCCGGCACCCCACTGGGACTTCCTCTGAAACTTCCAGGGAAAAGACCGGCCAGCACCACGCCGACTACAAAACGAGGACTGCCAAAATCGGGAAGGCTGGCGGAAAGACCTGGCACCAGAGAAGGAGGAACCCCTATGGGGCGGAAGATCACGAAAGGACAAAGAATGTCAGCGCTCCTTGAAGACCTTGTGCAGCTCCTCCTCCAGCTAGTCACCAAACAGACGGGCACCAGTAAAAGGCAGCCACAAAGCCATGGAACGCTGGGCCGTGTCCGACCTCCAATCCGTCAGCAACAGGATACGACCGGTAGCAATAGAGGAACCACAGGACAAAGCAGAAGCCCCCACAGAAACAAAGTCGATGTCCGACAGGAATTCCGCCAAGCGTTCCACAGACTCCAGCAACTCCGGACAACAGGCACCCTCCAGCATAGATGAAAAACAGGGACTTCAATTGGTCAGCAAAGACCGGGCAACGCATGCCCCATAAACGCCAGAACGAACAGCCAGAAGAGAAGCGGCATAAGACCACGTAAGGGCAGAGTCCACCTTACAGGTCACACCGTCCTACAGAATGATATCAGCAGCCATGGAAGGACGACCCACAAGACTGGCCACAACAGAGTCCACAGGAACGGAATCAGGCAAAGTGTCCGCCATATCCTGTAAAGGAGAAAGCCCGGACATAAACCTGGGCATGGAAAAAAGATCCGGGACCATCCACTCCTTCAGCAAGACATCAAAAACAAAGGGATGCACCGGCAAGGAAGAAGCAACAGGCTTCCTAAACTGCGGTATGAGAGAATCCTGAGAGGTACCAGGCGCAGAATCATCCGGGAACCCCATGTGAACCCGCACACGGGAAAGGACGTCAGGCAAGAGAACCCCGGAAAGTACATCCCCTGAAGCTCAACAGCAGACAGAGAAGACTCAGCAGAGGAGGAAATGACAGAATAAAGAGCAGCAGAACCAGAAAGACCAGCAGCACCCTTCTTGTTCGCCTCCAAATCGGAAAGAGTCTCCAGGAGAAGGCGCTCAAGCCCAACAACATCAACCCCCATGGCACGTTTCACAGGAGGAAGAGAGGAGGCCACACTGGAACCAGAGGCAGAGGGAGGCACAGTAGAGGAATGCTTCTCCTGCGAAGGTGTTCGCCCAAAATGAACACACAACGCACAAAGCAGGAACAAACGAATGCACACCACAAGAGCATACAAACACCCCCCCTAGGCCACTTAAATACTGCACTGCACAGTATCGGCATCCTCCAAGCGCTGTAAATGTAAATCTGTTCATGTAAAGCCCTTACGGGTCTCAAGGCGCTGGGGGCCGTCGTGGAAATGAAGTGAGCAATTTCCCAGAGTTACAAGATAAGGAGCTGAGCACCCGCCTGGCTGGGGATCGAACCGTGAACCTTGTGCCTCGAAGTCAGCTGCCCTGGCCGCTGCACCACACGACTCCTTAAATACACATATATAGGGCACACTCAAATCAACCCCCCACAGGGAGGACAGTAACAGGCCAAAATCGGCCGAAATAACCAAGAAAGCCTCACCAAACAACCAGGGAGGCAAGCCCACAACTCCCCAGCCATCCAACAAGCCAGGCCGGAGAAGAGAGAGGGGCAGGCTGAGAAGCAAACCGCCCTCGCGACAAACAAAGAAGAAAATAAAGGGAGCGACTCACTGAGGCTCCGCCGGCGCCAGAACGACCACCAGAATCGGGACGTAGGGTCGCCGGCCCGGAGGGGGCGGAACAACCAAAAAATGCCCCCCAATGATCAGAGCGCCCGGAGCCCACCCGGGCGTCTGTCCAAACAGCCGCTCGGGAAGAAATGCCAAACGCGCATGCGCGGAACTACACCGGCATTGCAAGAGGAGGGCCGGCTTCCATACTCCAACACAGAGGAAGGCCGGCCAAAGGAAAACAGCGCAGCAGCGCCGGCCGCTCTGTGTGCGAAACAACGCGACCAGCAGCGCCTCCACATCGGGCCACCACACCACAGAGAGGCCCGGGGGGGAAGAGACGAACACACGGGGAGGAGCGCGCAAAACCCAGCGCTCCTTACCCTTGCCCCAAGACAACAGAGAGGCCCGGGGGGGGGGGGACGAGGAACATCATGGGGAGGAGCGCGTAACAGCATACCAGCGCTCCCAACCCCTACCTGCCAACAGGTGAGCTCCGGCATCCATCCAGGCACAGCAGCAGCGAACTGGGCATGAAGAAGAAGGAGGAAAACCAGAGAAGCCCAGCAGCCCAGGTCAACCAAGCCCAGGAGGAGACAGGGAAGCCCAGCAGCCCCACTCCAAAGAATCCCACGACGGTCCATGGGAGCCCCCAGAGCCCAGCAGAGGAGGATCCACAGGACAAAGATGGAGGTAAGTGCCCGGCACCCACCCCAGCGTCTCCCACCAAGTAATCCACCGACAGGAAACAAAACAGGATGTGCTTCTGGTGGTTGGGTCTGATATAGCACCTGGCAGGAGGGGGGGTGGAGCCTAAAAGCGTTTCCCGTTTTGTTTCCTGTCTGTGGAATACCACATGAGTGATGACTGGGTCGAGGACGAGGGACGCAGAGGTAATGCTGTGGTTGCGCTGAGTGATGATGTGGTTGTGTTGAGTGATGCTGTGGTTGCGCTGAGTGGTGCTGTGGTTGCGCTGAGTGGTGCTGAGTGGTGCTGTGGTAGTGCTGTGGTGGTGCTGAGTGATGCTGTGGTGGTGCCGAGTGATGCTGTGGTGGTGCCGAGTGATGCTGTGGTGGTGCTGAGTGGTGCTGTGGTAGTGCTGTGGTGGTGCTGTGGTGGTGCTGAGTGGTGCTGTGATGGTGCTGGGTGGTGCTGTGGTGGTGCTGTGTGGTGGTGCTGAGTGATGCTGTGCTGGTGCCGAGTGGTGCTGTGGTTATGCCGAGTGATGCTGTGGTGGTGCTGACTGATAATGTGGTGGTGCTGAGTGATAATGTGGTGGTGCTGAGTGGTGCTGTGGCGGTGCTGAGTGGTGCTGAGTGGTGCTGTGGTGGTGCTGAGTGGTGCTGTGGTGGTGCATGCTGTGGTGGTGCTGTGGTGGTGCTGAGTGGTACTGTGGTGGTGCTGAATGATGCTGTGGTGGTGCAGAGTGGCACGTGGAATCTGGGAGTACAACTAACCTTCTAAAGGGACGTTTTAGTTGATTCAACTGCTCCTCGATGCTTGTTAATTATGACTCGTGGTATCTGTTGATTACAATAGGTAATTAACAGCAAAGTTTCAGACTTTTTTTATTTTAACTATGAGGAACGTACATGAGCCAGCATCCAAAGCATGTATGTCACAACTGGATGTCAGAGACCCTTTGTATCTGGCGAACTGGGCATGTACTTACTTGGGTTAGCGTCATAAGCCTGGTGTGTTTTGGAGCCAACAGCCTGGTGCCTCGAACTCCCCCTAAGTGGTGTTAATTAACTCCCACCATGAAATGGGTGAGGTGCTGCTCGATTATTTTTTTAAAAAGACCTGACTGGAAACAAATTCTGAAGTGTTTGGGAGGGCTGTCGAATTTGAAACAGATGAACAAGCCTGGAGTTTAGGCGCCGGCTCAAAATTCGGCGATTCTGGGGAAACCACTTAATCTCCAGTGCCTAAATATGAATGTGACTTGTGTAATGTAACTGATGCTCATGTAAAGGCTCCAATACCTCCGGGTCGAGTTCGCGCTATATAAAACTGGGAAAGAAAGTTATTTTGTAATTTCGGTCTAAATGTGCACACAGTTGCAGTAACTCTCATTATGTCAACCCAACATCCTACATTTACTATTCACGACATTTAAGAATAAATATATACTAACACTTTGGTTCTTTATCATTCAAAGGACCATCTGTACTCGTTATGCAGTTTTCAAAATCTTTGATAATGAAACGTATTTCCCCACACCAAGCCAACCTATACTTTATCAACACGTTTGCAGTATTGTTTATTAAGAAAAAACTAAGAAACAAATGCGAAATACACAATGATATTATTACCTAAAACACAGAAATAAAAGATAAACACATTTCATAAACACAGAGCTGTTCATTCAGAGTCTACTCAAACCCATTACACCGTTTATAGGTTGTATTACATGTATAAACAAAGTGAACTTTCCGAGGTTACTCCAAACAATGTCATTAAACTGTACCGAAAGCCATCATTCTTGTCAGGCCACAGTGAACAGAGCATTAATCCACCGCGGCTAGAAGTTACTGCTGCAGCTTAAAGGGGGTCTCTGTGATATAAAGGGCTGTTTTACATCAAAGTTCTCTGAAACACATTAGGTCAACCCGGCCAGCTAGTGGCTCTAATATCTAATGTGGACCCCGTACTCTCGAAATGAATACCACATGCCGTGTGCGTGCTTACATAAAATACATTATACCGCCCACATATATCGTCATTATTTCCAGAGCGATGACAAACTGGTGTAAACTACAAGGCACGTGAAATGCGGCTGGGACTGGATGCTGTACAGAAACAGGCTATCGCGGTTCAAGCTCTCAGTGTGTTTTTCACACCCGTTGATAGTAACAAAGCTGTCGAGTGTGTGTTTAGATTGCCCAAACTCCGCCGGGCAGAGTGCCTAAGTGCATTTTTTAGGTTACAAAATATGATTACATGTTGCATCTGTCAGCTGTATAAGTTATGTGCACTTGTGCGGGACACGTTTTTTAAACCAAAAGGCGCATTTAAAGTGTCCTGTTTTACAATGCCTCCCTGGCCTTTCCTACCGAGCTTGTACTAACTAGAAGCGTCACATGGCACATGAAAAGCGTCACACGGTACATGAAAGTAGAGCGAGCTGTGATCCATGTATTTCTTGGAAGAACTAAGTTTCAGTAAATTGAAGGGAAATAAACATGGAAATATAGGATAGAAAACATACATGTAGTCTTATTAGTAGCGGCTTTGAGAGACGATGGGGCCTCGATTACTGTCTTCCTGGCTCGATGCTGTTTGGGAGGTGGGAGGGGGGAGTGATAGGGATGTAAGCGCTAGGGGCACATGGGAGGAGAAGCAGGAGAGTGGTGCAGGCGATGGGGCGGGGAGCAGAGCCTTTGAAGAGGCAAATGGTGGTTTGTGACGTAGGAGGCTAAGCTAGGGAACAGATGGCTGGCGATTTGATGCTGTGCACGTGCATTTTAGCTCAATGCGCATTGACCTAAAAGCGTACGGGCACAGCATCAAATCGCCAGTTTGGTTAAACTCTGGATAAGCCCCTATATCTCTCGCCAGCTCGAATACGCAAGCGCATCGGCAGGCGAGACATAAGAAGGGTACAAATTGGCTTCCTCAAGACAGAAAGAGGACACCAGCATGGGAAGAAAGGAAGCTGTGACCGGAATACCAGCTTGTCCAAGGAGAAGCATGTAAATGATGGGGGGGGACTCCAATGGCTTGTAGAAAAACAGTTTTGAAAGTAAGAATACGTAATTGACATCTTTGGAGAGACTCAAAGGAAGTCCACATCTAAAAGGTTAAAACTAGGTTAAATTCCCACTAAGGCATAATCAAAAATGTGGGAAGAAAAAGATTAACTAATCCTTCCAAAAAATAAATAATAGTTTGTTACTGATACAAGGATGTGTGCTCTGGAAGGTAAAAGAAAACTGACTAGGCAACCATGTAATACTTTGCAGTGCCTTCTCACTGCCGTGTAAGGGTTGAATAGCATAAAATGAAGAACTTTAAATTAAATAGAATTTTAAAGAGTCTACATTCTGCTCAGCACACCAACTGACAAACCTGTTCTGCCTCCCAGAGTAGACTGACTTTGTGGAAGGATGATGGGCAGAAAGTATCCTGTCGACCTCTTCCGGTGGATGCGGAAAATTACCCAAATGTCCCTGCGCAATTTTCAGTCATAAAGGTGGTGGCTCTGGAGGTTGGGACGCAATACTTACCCCTCATACTGGAAGAGTAGGCCTACTCTGAGTGAAAAATTAAGAAGCAGACAATTGGAGAGGCTTGAAAGTTCTTTGTATCACACTCTCCTTAGCCATTCTGGAGCAATGCAAATCTACCTCAGACCCTGAGTAATCAAGAGAATGGGAGGAAATGCATAGAGAAATGAAACTCTGCTTCAACCGAAACACTTATCCCATGGCTACCTGTAATTGATACTAGGTGACACAGAACATCTGGTAATGCGCATTTCATGATTGGTAAAGAGAGCCACTTGTGGGGTGTCTCACAGGACAAAGATGTGTTGAATCATCTCCAGGTGAAGATGTCACTCATGATGTGCAAGATGACGCTACCTCAGGCTGTCAGTCCTGATATTCAAATATACGTCAGAAGGTTTGTGACAAGCCAAATCCCATGCTGCTGCGCCTAGTCCCAGAGCCTCACCAATTCCCAACAGAGAAGGTGAGATCTTACTCCACTCTACTTGCTGGCATACTAAACTGCAGTGATTTTGTCCATCAAGGTCTGGACAGACTGGCCATGAAGGGAATGGGGAAAGCCCATGAAGGTGAGCCAAATCACCCTAAATTTGAGAGGATTGATATGCAGTGCCTGCTCTTCCAGAGACCAAAGGCCTTTGATCTACTGCCCCTCCAGATTAGCACCCCACTCAAGAGAGAATGCATTTGTCACCACCATGGATATGGCTGGTGGTAGATAGCAGAACATCAACCACAAAGCTCTACCTGCCACAGTGTACTAGAAAATGACTAAGTTTTTGACAAACCTACCCTGTACTGGAACCTCTGCCTTTGGAGGCACCACTAGATAGCCCTCATATTCCAGCATGCTTATGTGATCAGGAGGATACAGTAAGCCAGTAGACAAGCATGCATAAAACCATCAGGACTAGAATCAGAGCAGTCTCCAGAAACATCAGAATAATAACCTGAATTTCAAGGATCTACTGAGGAGGAGAGAATGCTATGATCAAAAGGAGCTGAAAAGGCTCTAAACGAGATATGGGATTATTGATGGAAAAGCCCAACTCAAACAGCAGGGATGATGTTGTCAACAAGTGGTGCGACACCATTTGTTATGACCTAGTCATCCACGCATGGGAATACAACAATTCTTCACCTCCTGAGATGAACTACAACCATTGACTCCAGCTTTGTGACAACCCAAGGTGCTGATGTGAATCCAAACAGACCTGTGGTGAACTGGTGGCGAGTTGACCCTAAAATGAATTGAAGGTGCGTCTAATGTGCCTGCAAGATCGTCCTACATGCCGAGGGACACCACAAAGTCTTACACTTACAATGCCAAGAAGACCTGAGCCTGGGACAACATCTTAAACTTCTCCTTTCAAAAAAACAAGTTCAGGAACACGTGATCTAGAATTGGATGAAGACAGCCTCTGTTATTGAAATCTAAGAAGTGGCAAGAGTAGCACCCCTACCAAATTGTCTTGCTTTGGCATCAGCTCCACTGCTCCCTTCTGCAGTAGTGCTGCCATTTCCTGCTACAGAATACGGAGATGTTCTTGCAAAGGGAAGGATTGTTGGGGTGGGTGGAGTCCCTTGGAATGGAATGAATACTCCCTCTATACCACTTCAAGGGCCCATTGGCCCATTGCTAAGCTGGTAGAAAGAGAAAAAACCCAGCCTCCTATATGGCGCACCTGTGACTTGAGGGAAAAGTTACAGCGGTTTCCCAAGTGGTACTGGAGAAGACAATATGGAGTTTGAAGAGAGTTGCCGTGATTTTCTTGCTCATTAATTATGTAACCAAATGATTCTGATGCTGCAATGACTATGTTAGCTCATGTTGTCGGAATTGAAAACTCATTGAGAAGCCTTGAGTTTTTCAACACCGACCGTATTCCTTCTGAGGAGGTGGAAGATGACATCCATTGAATTGCATGTCCATTAGAATGGCCTAAGCATTGCCCTAGAAGCCCGTGGATCACAGCCAGCCATCCCGGTGTAGAGAAACAGAGGAGCCCATTGCTATGGCAACAAAATCTGCAAAATGAGGCCCGCCTTCATGATATGCCTCAAAGCACCCTGTCCGCATCCGACTGGTTCTGTTGTGTGTTTCTCACATGGCCTATTGTAATTTTCCTTATGTTAGCCTAATTATGCACATTGTAGGCCACTTGGGTTTTACACACATTACTGAATAATCACGCTTGCCTTTGTGCCACATTTTATTTTCACACGGAACCAGCACGTTTTATATTTTATTATTTTCCTGGGATTTAGTCTGAATGCCCTAGGCAAGCTCAAACAACATTGCACCTTGTCATTCTCTCTGGTCAGACACAAGCAGCTAGACATAATAAAGGAATTCAGCTTCTGTGTTTCAATACAAACATCTTGACATATAACAGAGGACAGGGGATCTAGGGAAAAACAGAGCGCAAAGATCCACCAATGTATGTTAAGGCACGGGGTCCGCCACAAAACCCAGGGATCTATATTATATAACCAATTTGCGTCAGTTGTACTGGAGGGGTTAGGCAGATCTGTCAGTTAGCATGACAGGGTTTTCCAGAACTCTGCCACCCCCACCTTCCCATCCGACTCCCTACCCTCCACCCCACGTCTCCCAAAGCACTCCAGGTTCTCAGTCTCCTGCCCATAGAGATCCCAGACCATCTAACAACCCTGAGTCAAAGCCCCCTGCGCTAACCCACACTCCTCTAGCTCACACCGTCCCCCTTAGTGAAGACATCCACCACCTCCAAAGGGACCACAACCTTCTTCCCTCTCTATCCCTTGCCCATCCGAACTCGAAACACGAAACAGATTCTCACACCTCGGTTATCCCCCTAATAGCAACTCGCCCCTAAGCCCCTCCCCCTCCCTAGCCTTCGCTCAGCCAAACTCGAAAGTCGATTCTGAGCCTCCCACCCCTGTTATGCCACCCAACAGTAACTCGCCCCAAAGCCCCTCTCCCTCTCTAGTCCTCTCACAATCGAACTCTAACTCGGAACCGGACCCCCCAACCCCTACTCTCCCCCATCATCTCACCCCAATGCCCCTCTCACTCTAGGCCCAGCTTCACCCACCCCCCCCCCCTCCCCAGCACTCAAACTGACGCAAAACCTGGACCTTCTAGATGCCTAGATCGCTACTCTGATTTTTGGCCTGAAGGGAACCTTGTCCTTCCTAGAGAAACTCCAGCTACCCTCCCCTCACGTCGCACCACCCCACCCCCATCCGCCTCCCATTTGGAATGACTCTCGGCCTCCCATCGGGTCCATTCACCCCAAAGGATCCTGGCCTCCCCTCACCAAACCCCGGACTGAGCCACGAGTTGACAGTCATAGAAGAATTTTTCCCTCCCTTTCGCACCAGGCAGTGAGCTCCCTTGTCGCTTCCTACGAACCCCCTCCTAATCAGCCAGCCCAAGCTCAACCCCTATACCATTCTCCCTTCTCCTCGATTCAAGTCATCACTGGAGTGGGGAGGGACCCGCCCCTCCGAAAAACTGCTAGACCACCAACTTATCTCTCCTCCTTACCCAGAGCTAATTCTGTCAACCCGAACTCGAATGCAGACCTCCCTTTTAACTGTATGCTCATCAACTGCTGATCCGCCGTCAAACATGCAACGGAAATAGCCGAAACCATTCTCTCCCATGACCTGGATGTAGCCTTCATCACTGAAACCTGGCTAAACACTCCATCCCTACCCATCATGGACATGCTGGTGCCGCACGGTTTCTCAATTATCCACAAAGACAGGCCCGTACACAAAGGTGGCGGAATAGCTATTATCCACAAAAGTGACCTCTCCATCACTGAATCCCCCTCTATCCTGTATAACTCCTTTGAATGCCTTTCGGTCAACCTCAATTCGCCTCACCACTGTTCACTTCAATGCCTTCTCCTCTACCATCCTCCGGGCAACTCCACTGAATTTGGTGCTCAGCTGTCGGATCTGATCACTCAAGCCGATCTCCACAGCGACTTCAGAATAATTCTGGGCGACCTCAACCTAAGATGGAATATAACAAAAAACCCGCTCATCCAATCTCTCACCACCCTTCTACAAGACTACGATATGATCCAGCACTGCACAGAGAAAACCCACCATAGAGGAGCAATCCTTGATGCAATCATCGCGGATAAACAGGCAATTTCGATTGACCACATCATCCCGGTGGACTGGTCAGACCATCACGCCATTCTCTTTCATATCAATCATTCGGTTCTATCCCTTCCACCCACTCAAACCTCCCCCAAGTGGGTCAGAATCATATTGAGAGTCCCCCCTGACAAGCTGGAAGAGGGGCTTCGCTCACTCCTCCCGAACTCAACAGAGCTCCTCTCAACCACGGAACTCACCTCGCTTTACCATTCCAACCTGGAGCTCGTCCTAGATCAGCTGGCACCTCGGAAACTAAAAAAAAACAGAAGCATCCCCTCCAGGTCTTGGTTCTCCACTGGCATTAACGAAGAAAGAAGACACCTAAGATCCATGGAAAGAACCTGGAGGAACAACCCCACCTCCCTCAACCGGGCCCAACTCAAGGCAGCTCGCAAAATCTACTTTAACCATATCAAGAACAAAAAGTCGTCCATCTTCTGTTCTGCTCTAGACAATGCTAAAAACCGCCCCAAAGAACTCTTCAACATCATCAGAAACTAAACCTCCATTCCAGTGATAGACAACATGGCGGCGTCCAAATCCCAATGTGACGACTTTGCCCGCTTTATCAACGAAACAATTGCCAAAATTGATCGATCATTCTGCGTTATCCCCTCCCCCTACCCCTCCGCAACTACCCACTTCAGGCCAGCAACCTCAGCCTCTCGATGGTCTTTCTTCCGGCCTATCCAGGTTGAAATGATAAGCAACCTCATAGCCACTGCCAAACTCTCGTCCCACTTCCTTGATCAGCTACCCCCCAGACTGACCAAAGACCTGAAGCTCACTCTAACCCCAATTTGGGCCAAGGTCATCAACAGTTCTTTGAGCGAGGGCTCTATCCCTGTCTGCCTAAACTAGGTCAAGTCACGCGACTCCTAAAAAAACCCGGCCTTGACCAAAGGACATGAATATTTTCTGACCAGTTTCGAACCTTCCGCTCTTATCGAAAATTCTGGAAAGATGTGTGCTGTCTCAGCTATCCCAGCACCTAGAGAACACGAATCTTCTCGACCCACACCAATCAGGATTCAGAAAACGCTGCAGTACAGAAACTGCAATCCTACATGTCCTGGATGATCTACACATGTCACTCGACTCCAACCAATGTAGCCTTCTCATCCTCTTAGACCTCTCGGCTGCGTTTGACACAGTTGATCATGCCCTGCTACTCAATGTCCTCCAGGAGAGAGCGGGTCTGGAAAAGACGGTTCTAAAATGGTTCTCCTCCTTTCTCAACAACCGCACACAAAGAATCAAAATTAAAAGCTTCGAATCGGACCCTCTCCCCATTTGTAGAGGAGTCCCACAAGGGTCAGTACTCTCGCCACAACTTTTCAACATCTGCATGGAGCCCCTCACATCAATTCTAAGGAAGTCCAAAATCCCCTTCCACCTCTACACGGACTACACACAACTCTATCTGGAAACCACCTCGATCGCTGACATCCACAGACTGAACAGCACACTCACTGAGGTTCAACATTGGCTCTCATGCAACCACCTCAAACTCAATGAAGAAAAAACAGAAGTGCTCCTCATCTCGAATAAAGATGAAAACCCCCAAATACTAGAATGGCTCTAAGCCTTAAACGCCTTCAATGGTCCTCTTGTTCCTACAAACTCCGTAAAATCCCTAGGGATCACCCTTGACGCCAAACTGCTTTTCTTAACCTGAAACTTCTCCACAAACTGAAACCCTTCCTCCCCACAAAAGACTGAAACAGGCCACTCAGGCTCTGGTACTCTCCAGAATTGACTATGACATTGATACTCTGACTGGAACAGCCAAATCGCACCTGGGACATCTGACCTCTACCCTAAAGGCCGCAGCAAGAATGGTCATGGGAACTAAGAAATACGATCACATCTCCCCGGCTCTTAAGGATCTGAAGTGGCTCCCTATTGACCAACGAGCCAGCTTCTGTACAAACCAGAATATCTGGCCAACAAGCTCAAAAAGGCCAGTCAGTCTAGGAACCTCAGAAGCTCCAACACTCTCCTATTCATTCCTCTGAAATCCCAGAAATACAAAACAGCTAGTAAATCCTTTGCGAGTAATGCTCCCAAGATATGGAACTCCATCCCCCCCCATATCAGAATGATCGCCTCCTTCCCCAAATTCAAGATGCTACTCAAAGCCCTCTTCCTTGAGCGCTCGGGATCGTTACAAGAACTCAAGTTTGACTTTGGAAGACCTGATCTCTACGATCCCAGAGCCGGATGACCATCCTTCGATTCTCCGCCCTGTATTGCGCACATGTTGTTACTGCACAGACTTTTACTTTGCCCATATGCTCCCCGCCCTATTTTCCGTCCTCATTGTCTTTCTGATGCCTATCTGTATTTGTTGTGAAGCGCTCTGATACCCTCGGGTCCAGCTAGCGCTATACAAAACTTTAAAAACAAATAAATAAATAAGTAAATGATATTATTGATATGTATTTGTTTTCTAACTGTGGCGCCATTATTGCATCTTAGAGCATGATACTATGAACAAACATTGTAAACTTCCTTCATGTCTCCTTTTTATCTCACTGTGGACAAGTAAGATTGAGAGAGCGAAAGGATGTGTCCTGTTACTGTGATCCCTGAGAGGGCTGAGAATGTTGTGTTCTGGGGTGGAAAGGGAAGAGGGCAAGTGAGGTACTATAGCTAGTTGGACCCGGGCTCATAGCTATTGAGGTGGTATGGTGAGTCAGTCCTTGCCATCTGATATTCTATGGTCCGAAGCATAGTTCTATTCCTGAGCAGAATCCCTGCAATAGTTCTGAAAGGCAGTCTCTGAAATTGACCAGCATGCTAGGTGTCCCTAAATCTACCACAGACCCGAGGGTATGCATATAGGGAGCCAAAAGGTAGGAGATAGTTAATGAGCATAAGCCCAAACTTCCTGTGAAAAGGGACTTTTGCTAATGGCCTCCAGCTTTATTGATTCGATGTCTGGTGGTTGACCGGTAAAGGATCCAGTATTTTGTTTCCTACATGATGAGGTGGGACAACCAAACTCTCTGGGGAAGGATGAAGTTAAAGAAATTGTGTATCAACTGCAGCAGGTCTATATATCTGAGCCACAGCTCAAACAAATAGCAGATTATGAGTGTTGGAACCAGCACTTATTGGTTGGCCCCTAGCCAGGCAGAACCTGCCACTCCCATCAAGGGTGGGTGATTACACTTACTGTATAACCTGTGCTCACCCTTGGGTAGCTTGGCACTAAGCAGTCAGGTTTTCCTCAGAGGCAATGTGTAAAGCAAAGGTACAGCAGTCACTTGCAATAAATACACTGAGTATCACAAAAGAAACCACATAGGATATATGTAAATAACGTTTATATTCAACACACATATACAATCATTGTAACATGAACATCGTATACTTTCGGGCATCAGACACATTTGGAAAGATTACTAGCAGTACCTCATCCACTCGTATTGTTATGATATCAATAGTATGCACAGTGTGGACAATTCCTAATCTAACAACCCTACACAGAGAGAGAGAGCGAACCCTTATGCGGTGTGCGGTGTGACATGCTATCCACCTCAGGCCCAACCTAGTAATCCTGATGATACAGTCCCTCACAGTTATAGGGTACACCCCAGTTCACAACAATTGAAAGATATGTCCATACATGAAACAAGAACACCTTTTAGCAGCAAAGCAAGCTGGACCACGTGGGTAAACCCAATGTCAAATGTTTTTAGGTCTCGCCTTTTCCATTCCGAAGGAATGGAAAATGGAGAGAATTCAAGTGCTCAAAATACTCATCAAACCAAGGATTTTTGGTGCGGTTTTCTTCGAGTTCACGTGGCCACTGGCACGCGCTTTTGGGCCATAAACTTTCACGGCCATCTGTTCCCCAGCTCCAGCACCTCCCCTCTCTCTCCCCTCACACAGTCTTACTTGGATTTCTCCTCCCCCTCCCCAGCCAGCTTCCCCCAGGCCGTGTTCCCTCCCACCTTTCCTCCTCTCTGTCCCTTCTTTCATTCACAACTTGTTTTTGTAGTTTTGTAGTTTTATATAGCGCAAACTCGAACAAAAGTTGTTATAGCGCTTTACATGAGGCCCAGCTACATTACACACGGACACATTCAATATTTTCTTGCGGGATTTTGTTGCAAAATGCCCGCAGATAACTTTCTCTCATGCTCTTGTTATATGTTCAGGCACTTTTGCCAGCTTTTCGAACTAACCCCGAAGGTAAAAGTTGTTAGTTTCCACCTAATTGTATTGGACGCGTTACATGAGATTTTAATATTTATTGCATCGTCAGTTTTAGAGTTCAGCCAATACTCCTTGGGTTCATTGTGCCAGCCCCATCAGGGCATGTATTTACAAATGATTATCAGCATTTTCAACTGTACAGACACACACATGGAGCTTGCTAGCCCCGTCTGGGCATGTCTTTAAAAACAAATACCGGCACTATTTCACTTGACCACATCATTGTAACATCAGGCACTCTGCACTTTTAAAGATCCTGGCACACAAGGCGCTTATGCTGTCAATGCATTTTTTCCCCGTTTTTAACTCATTTACAAGCCTTCACTGCGCATCAGGCTCAGCACGCCTCCCAGCCATGCATTTATTGACCCATCTTGCATACGGGTTCATTTTGCCAGCCCCATCCGGGCATGTATTTACAAACGGATGCCGGCCTAATTCTCTGCCCGCACCAGGCACCTTGTAATTTGTTCACGAACAAATGCCAGCATAATTAATTAATTAATTAATTAATTGTGTGCTTATGTAGCGCAGGAATCACTCCCGAAGGGGTACCTCCGCGCTTCGACCGCTGCGAAACCCTTCCTGGCTTCCCTGAGAGATGGTCCCTTAATGGGTATCTCCAGGGTGAGACCAGGCATCCCCGGCGGTCTGGTGGGGCCGTTAGTGAAGATGAGGCAAGCTAGTGCCCAGAGTTGCCGAGTGTGATCGCTGATCAGAGTGGGCACCGAGGCGAGAGAATTATCGAGTCCGCTGACCCTGGTCCAGAAACCTGCCGCGTCGGGAATCGAACCCTGGTCCCGGGCCGTCCTCTGCTCTCGGGTCTGCCGCCTCTAACCAGTGAGCCACACTACTTCAGCATAAAATACCAGCCCGCATTTTTGAAACATCAGGTACGCTGCATTTTAAGATCTTGGACGCAACGTTGTCTCCTGGCAACAAACCACTGCCTATTGTTAGCTTTTTCCATATGAAGTAGATAGTCTTTTCCATCACTTTGAACTTTGTTACTTACGTGACACACGATATGTCTCATTGATTACCTTTACTCGCCACCATGTTTCTCTAACATGCCGCATTTGTTATACAGCGCTACTTCAGCCCCATCCGGGCATGTATTTGCAAACGGATGCCGGCCTAATTCTCTGCCCACACCAGGCACCCTGTAATTTGTTCACGAACAAATGCCGGCATAAAATACCAGCCCTAGCCTTTTCTGTTTCGGTCGTCCTTCTCGCTGTGTTTTCTTTTACTCCCTCCCCCTTTTTCCCACTCACTCATGTCCCCTCTGATATGTTCCTTTGAATTAACCCATTTGCAGAACGTTCACCGTGCATTAAACTGCCTAGGGGTTCCTATTTCCTCTCTGTTTACATTTCCCTCCCCCTCGCGCTTTCTTTTCTCTCCCTCTCTCGGCCCTTTGATGCTTGTTATCTTACTCTTGCGGAGCGGCGCCCATTGTACTGAGGCCGAGTTCAGCCACTACAGCAGATTCATGGCGGCGGGGACGACATAAAGTGCCTTAATTCGAGGCTTATTTATTCGTACAGCTGTTCCCGCTGTACAAAGGGGAGGGGAGGGAGCAGGGAGAGCCGGGGCGGGTGAGCCACGCAGATAGCATAATGGCAGAACCCAGATCCTGCATAATCGCAGGTGTGCGTGAGGCTTGCATGGATGCAGGCACTGATTGCGTACTTTGTGCTCTGAGTTGTCTCGGTGACTACCATTCATCTATACATCCATCCGTGTACCCACTCATTCATCCATGCATCCATTCTTCCTACCACCTGTCCATCCATCTACTCAGAGCCTTCCATCCATTCCTCTACCCACCATCCATTCATTCGTCCATGCAACCATCCACTCACTGATCCATCCATTCGTCATCCATCCACTCACTCATAGATCCATTCAACCTTCCATCCCCTCACTGATCCATCCATCCATCCATCCACCTACTGATCCATCCATCCATTCATCCATCCATCCACTCACGGATCCCTCCACTGAATGCCACAGCATCACTAAATGCCACAGCATCACTAAACGCCACAGCATCACTAAGCATCACTCAACGCCACAGCATCACTCAGCTTCACTCAACACCACTCAACTCCACAGCATCACTCAACGCCAGAGCATCACTCAGCTTCACTCAACACCACTCAACGCAACAGCATCACTACACACCACAGCATCACTCAGCTTCACTCCATGCCACAGCACCACTCCACGCCACAGCACCACTCTACGCCACGGCACCACTCCACGCCACGGCATCACTCCACGCCACAGCATCACTCCACGCCACAGCATCACTCCACACCACAGCATCACTCCACGCCACATCATCACTCAACACCACTCAATGCCACAGCATCACTCAGCACCACTCAACGCCCCAGCACCACTCAATGCCCCAGCATCACTCGGCGCCACAGCATCACTCTGCGCCACAGCATCACTCGGCGCGACAGCATCACTCGGCGCGACAGCATCACTCAGCAACACAGCATCACTCAGCACCACAGCATCACTCAGCACCACAGCATCACTCAGCACCACAGCATCACTCAGCACCACAGCATCACTCAATGCTACAGCATCACTCAGCACCACTGAACGCCACAGCATCACTCAGCACCAATGAATGCCACAGCATCGCTCAGAACCACTGAACGCCACAGCATCACTCTGTGCAACCATTCAATTCAACAACAACTGGTTCAAATATGTTCTCTCAATGTTTCAAGCTTTATTACAAATGTCACAAAAAACATGTTGATATTTCACTTCTGTTCTTGGATTTTCGTCACAATAAAATACACTGAACATAATCTTCCCAAAAGTTATTTACAGAAGTTTAAGCTATTGCCATTATAAATTACTATAACTTTTAATTAAGTACTAATTATTTAAAAAAATAAAAGCCATTGTTATTTGTAATATCAATACATCTAAGGCACGTAAATACAACACATATTGCATTACAAAGGCTATAGGTGTCACATTTGCGAAAGTTAAAACTATTGGCATTGTAAATGACAAAGCTATTAATTTAGCTATTTTCAAAACCAACACATAAATAAAAAATTCATCATTTACAATACCAATAGCTCAAACTTTCCTAATGCGAGACCTATTGCATTGCAAATGCTTGTTGCTTTTGGCATGAAATCAACGTATAAATCGGCTCTGCCGGACGATGTTGTGAATCACAGGAGGACTTCAGACTATCAGTCCCACTCACACACACTCACTCAGCACAGCTACACAGTGCAATAGGTATCAGCCCAGTCCATATGAAATGCTCTTACACAAGCCTGCATTCAGCACTCTAATGCTGTGCTACTGGTACCCGGTATGCAAATAGTGGTTCTGTCGGATTATACTCAATCTCTTTGCTCAATAGCTACTTGGCTCAGTATTTTTTCATATATACTTTTCCTTGAAAAACATGGAAATACTTTAAAGAACAATGCACACACCAAACGTTTTTTTCTGTAAGCAAAGTTGTAATTATTCAATCACTTTGCAAAGCTTTTTTTCTTTTTTCTATATGGGTAGGAATCAGTATTTTACGAGAGGAGGGGTGTGCCAGGCACTATAATGGTAGCCATGTCACTTACGGTGACCGCACTGAACCAACCTTTATGATTCATTTGCTGAGGACTTACTTGAGGAGCATGACAGCAGACGTCTGTATCTCTCTCCCGTTCACGAGTCAATGGGTGAGGATCTCGTCTGATTACCTGTTGAAAACAGATCGCACCAGCGTGGCGTGCACGGCTGCACGTCTGGTAGACACTTCATATGTGACGTGTAAAGGAATATACAAAACCCAGAGGGCATGTTAGTATGACAGGGTTACATACGTCGACGCTAATCCACCAATTGGTCCTCACTGCATCTCAACAGTAAAAATTTGAATTACTATACTGATTGAGGAAATTGAAGTTCTTGCTGGACCTTTGTTTCTAATTGCATTTCCACGAAACTGTATCACTATAACAGTCACCATTAGTCACAGATCATGTTTATTCACTGCTGCACTTATTTATTGTCATTACATTTTCAATTTGTATGGACAACCGATCTTTTAATGTTGAAAAAAGAAAAAAAGCTTTGCAAAGTGATTGAATAATTACAACTTTGCTTACAGAAAAAAACGTTTGGTGTGTGCATTGTTCTTTAAAGTATTTCAATGTTTTTTAAGAAAAAGTATATATGAAAAAATACTGAGCCAAGTAGCTATTGAGCAAAGAGATTGAGTATAATCCGACAGAACCACTATTTGCATACCACGTAATACCCAGGTTCTGAGGGTCACTGGGTTACCCCATTATGATTTATGTGCTACTGGTACCCAGCAGGTCAATGGATAACACCCTGCAGACTCCGCGGTCCCAGCCATCCTTCACCTTCTGGTTCACCCCAATTGCCCAATACCCCTGGATGGAAGATAACCAGCCTGCCTCCCGAGTACTAATACGCACGCGGCTGAAGTCAAACTTCAGTCTGCATGCTTGGGAAGCAGGTGGGGATATGTAGCAAGTTTTAATTAGGAGGTAGAAGTAAACAAGGGGAGTTTGGCAGACACTTGTGAAGTTCACCACAGGTCTCAAAACACAATGGAGTCTGGTAGTTTCTTGACCCTTCTCTAAACTGTCTTGGAAGCATTCCTTCAACCCAGTCAATCTCTTTCGCTACTACCTGGTGCCACGATGCCTTCGGTTGGGGCCAGGTGTGGAGAGGGCAGATGGACCACCGCAATGAGGGCCAAAAGGGAACAGCCGATGAATGGGGAGTAACAGAGGGGAGCCTCGCGTTAGGAAGAGGCACCCATAGCAGTGCACAATGATCAGGATCCTGCACAGACAATACAGGCACAGTGTCTGCTGCATGTTGGTATGGGTCTCACCAAACAGCAGGTCTTCAACACAAAGAGTTGCAAACTCCATATCTCCCTGGAATTGCGGCACAACGTCTGGTGCATGTTGAACCAAGTTACACCAGACCGAACGGTCACACACACAGGCGCAAGTTCAGCAGAGCCACGTGAGGTAGAATGAGGCACTACTATGGCTACACCCCCACCTCCAAAGGTCACACCCTGTGAATTAGACACTGCACATAAACAGCCTGCAGTTGGCAAATTGCATGAGAGAGATATTGCACCGGTGAATACACTCACCACCAACTAGAGACTTATGAGTGCCAGGGTCCCTGTGGTACAGGTACCACACGCCTTAGATGCAGGCATTTCTGGATCTACACAAGTCTTAATTCAACACTCACACCGCATTACCCAATGGGATTCCATTGCCGATGTGGGTACTTGAGAGGGCACCGCTCTCCAAATATGTAAGTCCCTTGCAGGAGATCTTTGATGCCCCTGAGATCTCCGGGAGAACAGGTGGCCCGCGACGGGCCCTTGGAGAGCACACTTTAGGGCATCACAATTCAGCAGGTCTTTGGCACACACCAGCCACTATTCATAAAGGGCATGTGGTCCCCTTCATGGGCAGTAATCCTCCATGGCACGGCAGACTTCTCTGGCAATGTTGGCCACGCAGTCCGGGTTCTTCTGTCTGGCGTCATCACAAGCGTATTTTACCTTTGATGAATGATGGCACGCGTAGTTATACTGTTATGTGTCTTTGAAGTTAGGGGTAGTTTAAGGGGTTTCCCTTTGAGATCTTTATCTATAGTGGGGCCATGATCTGGCCCGAGAGGCTAAGTGTCAAAACCTCTCTCTCTCTCTCCAATCTAGCGGTATCTTGCCTCAAATCATTTCTAAATTATCATGATTTGTCGCAGCACTGTGACCAACCAACCTACACGAAAGAGGAAATCCTTGACCTCATCATCTCCAAGGAGCAGGCCATCTCTTTAGAAGCCATAACCCTATGTGACTGGTTGGGCCATCACATCATCCTTTTCTATGTTAACAGGGAGGTGATATTGATGAAGGCTCAACCGCTTAAATCAAAGATTTTGAAACAAGATCTCAGATCAATAAACCAAGACAAACTAGCTGCTCATTGTAAATCCGTCCTTTCCTCCAAAGCTGACTTAGCTGAAGTTCAAACTCTCACGGACCACTTCATTTCGAGCATCGCCAAGATCATGGACAACATTGCTCCACTCCAGTTTAAAAATACCTTATCAAAAATTTCCAAACCATGGTACAATGAAAACTTACATTCCAAACGTCGCAACATTAGAGCAGCTGAACGATCCTGGCGTTCCAATCCTTCCTCGGATCAACTAAAATTTCTGAGAGATGTCAGTGGCCTCTACAACAAACAGATCAAGAAAGCTAAGGTTGACTATTTCAGATTGCAACTAGATCAAGCGGCAAATCGGCCCTAGTAGCTCTCCGAACTGGTCAAACAGCAATTGGTTACCGCTTCAAGCCTCTCTGATTCAAATGGCAACGCACCCTCTTGCAAGGAATTTGACGCTTTCTCAACGGAGAAATCACGACTCGTCTCCATTAACCTTGCCTATATGAAGGCCCTTATGCACCCTTCTTTAGCTGCCTCGCCCTCCGACTTCCCTGAAAAGCGTATCTCGACCGTCTTTGACGCTAAGAACAATGCTTCATGGGGCTCCTTTTTCCCTTGTAGTGAAAAAGACATTGAAAACATTCTCCAGACTAATCAACCCGTCTAACCACTTCGGTGACCCGCTGCCTCCAGCCATATTCAAAGAGATCAAGAGCGCTCTCATCCCCACCTGGACCAGGATTGTAAATGCCTCCTTATCTCAAGGTTTGATCCCCGACTGCCTAAAAGCAGCCCAGGTCTCAACTATTCTAAAAAAACTCAACACTGACAAATTGGATCTTAATAACTTCTGTCCTATCGCCAACATCTCCACCCTGGCGAAACTTTTTGAAAAATGTGTCTAATCCCAGCTCTGCACTACCATTGAGAATTACCAACTCCTAGACCTTCATCAATCCGGTTTCTGGAAGAGTCACAGCACCGAATCGGCCCTCAGTTATTTTTGATGACATCCTGAAAATGCTTGACAAAAACGAATCCTGCCTCTTGATCCTCCTTAACCTTTCCTCTGCATTCGATACGGTCAATCATGACATTCTCCTATCCATCCTACAAAACAGAATGGGTTTCTCGGATCGGGTGCTCCACTGGTTCTCATCCTTCCTTCTTCACAGATCTCAAAGATTCAAGACAAACCACTCTCTCTCTCAGCCCTCCCCAGTAATTATGGGGGTCCCCCAAGGATCCGCCCTTTCTCCTATCCTCTTCAACCTTTTCTTGGAGCCTCTTACTAACTTACTTAACTCTATGAACATACTCTTCCACATGTATGCCGACGACACACAACTCTATTTGAAAATGTCATCCCTGGATAACATCATCTCACTAAATTCTATCCTCATGTTGACTCAAAATTGGTTAACGAAGAACCATCTCCTGCTCAACGGTTCCAAAACAGAATTCTTGCTCATCTCCCCGCTGAACCACACCTCCAAGATCGATCTCTGGATGTCTCACCTCACAGCTCTCAACTGCAATCCAATCATCATAGACTCAGCCAAATCGCTCGGAGTCACAGTGGACAAGCACCTGAGTATGAAGACTTATATCAGTAATGTTTGTAAGGGAGCGAACCACTTGATGAGGACACTCAAATATCAAACCCTTCCTGCCACAAAAAGATTTGAAGCTGGTGGTACAAGCTCTTGTCTTACCAAGGTTAGACTATGGCAGTGCTACTCTATGTGGCCTTCTTAAATACGCCTTGGCTCCACTTAGGGCCCCGTTGAACTCTGCAGCAAGACTGATTACAGGCTCAAAACGTAATGAGCACATATCCCCAGTCCTTAAATCTGTCAACTGGCTACCCTTTGAAGCACAAATCCAGCTAAAGATTGCAATCCTGACGCACAAAGCCCTTCACTACAATACTCCCATATATCTAGCGCAAAAACTTGAATTATCCTGTAGGGTGAGAACATCGAGAAGCGCCTCTACTCTCCTCCTGAAACCGATCATCCTTCGCAAAAAGAGAACTTGTCACCGAGCCTTCTCTGGTGCTGCCTCTAAAATATGGAACTCTCCTCCTCCGGATGTACGCAGACTGTCCTCGACGATGGCTTTCAAACTGGAAGCCAAAAGATTCTTAATGAGCAAATTCTTACCATAAGGGGTGGAGGCACACAAATGGCGGCTGTCTCTTGGTTTCTAGCTCCATGGCACAACTGACAGTCATGGATCGTCGCTTCTGCATAATATTATACCTTATATGTGTACCATTGCTTACTGTTTTATTATTTTTTTCCACAATTGCTGTGTATATTTCATTTTGTCCCCTCTTCCAACTTATTGTAAAGCGCTCTGATATCCTTTGGGATCTTGTTCGTGCTATATAAAACGTTATAAATAAATAAAAAATGACTGCGGTTTTGTCGTTCTTGTGGTATGCCCATGGTTTGTGACGGTCAATGGGGAATGCACAGATGCTCTCAACCGATCCCTGTTGTCCACTGGAGCAGGCACCATGGCACACAAGACTCTTAGAGCATAGAAATGTCCATATTCTATAAGTGTCATTTTTAAGCAAGTTATGCTAAAATCCCCTTTACCATTGGAGAGGGTTTGGCATGGCAAATCCATTGATAGGAAACATCATGAGGCTGCTCCACTGCAATCCGCTATTGCATTCTGAAGGAATGTCAACCACTTCCCCGTGCTAACCTATGGGAAGAGTAAGCCTCCTAGATTGTGAAAATACATAGGTATTCTTCAATACCTGGGTGCATATGCGCTAGTCACACACAGACCTGCAATGGTAGGTTCGACACAGTCACCAGCACAAGGGGTGCCAGTGCACGCACAGGAGTCTGCAAAAGCAGACTGGACACAGGCATAACTAAACCGGGGTCATTAAGCATCAGCCTGCAAAGGCAGGCAGCACACACAATCACAGGCACCATTGGTGCGGGTGCGCACCTACAGCAGCCTGCTAATGAGTTTAATCACAATAGATCCAGTGCGCACATACCGGTCTGTGATGACAGACTGGCTCATGTTTAACAACATTGAATCAGCGCTACTTCCCAACATGGGTAGGAAAGGCACGCGTACTTTCACACTATATTTACAATGGGAAAGTGCCCAGAGCCAGGAGGCCACACACGAAAATGATCAAAACCCAGGCGGAAAAGCAAAAAGTTTAGGGAAACGCTACCTGACCAGTATCAAGTCCAACAATGAGTTAGGCTTGTTTCATGTCTCTCTAATGCGATCCAATAATGCCTCATTAAAAAGCAAGAGTGGCTCGACCAAAACCATTGCAAATTGTAGGACCTCTGTAAGGATATTGGAGGAAGACTCTGCAGATGGCAGTCGTATCAATAGAAGGAAAGCAAATTTCTTGATAACAGCATCAAGGATGCCACCTCTGTTGGAGTAGGGCCTGAGATTTGTCCAGCCTGTTAGCATTCTGTACAATCAGTGAAAGTGCTGTGGCCATAGACAAAAATATTCTGCAACCTTTGCATGTAGGCCTGTAAGAATCTATGCCAGTTGAAAATGTCTCCTCCTCCTCCTCAATGAGCCTCTGGTTTGACACAAGTGCAGCAAGGATTAAATCCTGATTTCCCAAGGGGTGACAAAATGTTCTAAATACTGCAATATTTTAGTTTGACGTATTTCTCTGGAGACATACCTCTGACGAGAGGGGAGCTCCGTATCTGCATCAAATGGGAAAGGAAAAAAAGGTAACTGACATTGGAGTGCTGTGTTGGTCACTTAATGGCTCTAGTGAGGTCACCATGAATCAGTTTCCAATGTTGAGATGGCGCTAGTATACACTACTGGCATAGATCAGTAATGAAAACATTTCAAGATCAGGTCTAGTGCCTAAGGATAGTCAACAGGTGAGGAATCTGTAAGTAGAAGTACTTTTCAGAAAATCAGTACTTTTTTTTTTAACCCCTTCTAAGTGTGGGACGCGCGGGAGCTGTCCGACCAAAATTCCTCATGTGCTTCAGACGGTCGAGCGCGTCTGATATGGCACAGGAAATCCCTCTGGCCTTTCAGTCAAAACACTGGGTGTTCTGATACTTTTTCCGAAAGGACGATCGGCGCGCATGCTGCGCTGACATCATTTAGGAGAAAGCGAAACTGAAATTCAGTTTCAGTTTCACTGCGTCTGTGCTCAGGTGGCTATCTCATCCCCCTGAACACAGAGTCAGACAGGAGAGGTGTCATTAGAAATGGGATAATCTCCCCTTTCCAATGGTATCCCTCCCTAGCAGGGGCATCCGCGGAAATATTTCCAGGGGTGGGGGGGAGGGGGGGGGGGCAAAATGTACACTTCATCACCATCCTCATATGATGTGTGCCAGGTGGGGCACAAGAAACACTGGGGCGCAGGAGGAGCCATGGGGGCAGGAAGCAGGATGCATATGATCTCATAAACCATAGGGTTGTTGTGCCACAGCCATCTCTTTCTTTTGTACTTATACAAAGAGTTACCATCTGCACATTTCTTTTATGTCTCAAATTTGAGAACATAAACAGAATGGAATCCACTCCAGTGGTGGTAGTGGTCCCTACAATGGTAGGGAGCGCACAGTGTTGTGTAAAATACCCCTCACACACCAACAGGCCCCTTGGTGTCATGCTTCATCATTGGGGTCTTCGCACCCCTCTACGGGATGCGGCGTGCTACGACTCACGACTACGTAGGAGCACTTGAAGTGTACTATGTGTTGGTGTGTGTAGGGAGTTAAGTGTGAGTGGTGAGGTGGTGAAAAGTGATGGTTTAAAAAATACCTGGCTCGTAGGGTAAAAAATTTTATTAGGCACTCGGCTGGTATCGTTAAAAGGGGTGCAGAATGAGGTTGTTACTGTATTTTAAGGTACATCAACCTCGGAAAGTGCGTCAACATGTTTCGTAGTGTAAGAATTCCTTCAGGACGAGGGAGTGCACAAACCTCCTCACCTTACTCACATGTAGTGTAGATGTCAAAGTGAATTTTACAAAATTTCTATCTACAAAAAAAATGGGGCCAGCTGCGATGACTTATGGGCTCATAAGTCACGCCTTATCTAGGAACCCCAGTGGAGACATAAGCTAAACTTGACTTCCCACCTATAAACGATTGATATGTTAATGTTGGGACTCATGTGCCTCTCCATAAGAGATCGACATATGCAGAAGTTTGCCCACACTGCTAACCCAGCGTAATATGTTCTGAGTGAGCCGTTTTTCCTATCACATGCATAGCAAAGCTTGTAGCGATCTATTGCACTAAAATACGGGTCTAACACTCTTTTATAGAGTTATACCTGGGGAGTTAGCACTTATAATTTGCCCCGAGTAGCTGCATACAAGATTCCTCTGTCCCTGCCCTCTACACAAGCGCAGGTAGATGGCGCGATATCACGCATGCGCGATAGATTAACTTCAGTGAACACGGTGTCTCGCTACTCCCGCGCGCATGCGCACTTGAAAGAGAAACGCCCTTCACATCCGCGCAGAACCGGCAAACTATTGAGGGTGACACTCCTTCTTTGGGCTTGATCCGCTTTGAGTTAAGCATTAATTAAACTTGCACTTTGTAGTATATAAGGGGCGAGTCTCCAACGCACGGCAGTACGTCAGAGCCGCGTTGCGGGGAAGGCAGCCCACCGAGTTTTGCTGTAACCGTGAGTTTGATGCTTTGGGAACTATGTCTACGTTACCCGTGAGTAGTACCAACAAGAACCTGAATTGAGCTTCCTATGTCCTTTAGGTTGCCGCATTGAGCTGGAAGACAACCCCCAAAACCACGCAGGGCTCATGAGGCCATCCTGCCTTAATATATAAGTAAGCATTGATAAAACCAATCTTCCTCCTATAATCCAACCACCAAGGAGAAGCATATGACTTATTCATTGTAATGTGTATGTCCTTGTCTCTACGTGTGTCCTTGTCCTTTTCTTTTTCAGGGTTCTAGACCTTACCTGGTCACAGACTACCCTTCATTTTTGAACAGGTTATTTTTCCTGATGAGAGTCTACGTCCTACTGTGATGATATGATTTATTTTGCTTTTTATCTTTACAGGTCTTGTTCTATTATCGCCAACTGGGCGCAACAGACTATTGTATTATAAACACTATTAGGAACATTACACCGAATTTTTTTTTTTTTGTAGATAGAAATTTTGTAAAATTCACTTTGACATCTACACTACATGTGAGTAAGGTGAGGAGGTTTGTGCACTCCCTCGTCCTGAAGGAGTTTTTACACTCCGAAACATGTTGACGCACTTTATGAGGTTGATGTACCTTAAAATACAGTAACAACCTCATTCTGCACCCCTTTTAACGATACCAGCCATGGGCCTAATAAAAAATGTTACCCTACGAGCCAGGTATTTTTTAAACCATCACTTTTCACCACCTCACCACTCACACTTAACTCCCTACACACACCAACACATAGTACACTTCAAGTGCTCCTACGTAGTCGTGAGTCGTAGCACGCCGCATCCAGTAGAGGGGTGCGAAGACCCCAATGATGAAGCATGACACCAAGGGGCCTGTTGGTGTGTGAGGGGTATTTTACACAACACTGTGTGCTCCCTACCATTGTAGGGACCTCTACCACCACTGGAGTGGATTCCATTCTGTTTATGTAATTTGCCAGGGGAGACCGAATCCACTTTCCCTCTCCCTCCCTCCTTTGTTAAAAATGTGTCCTTAACAGCGCCCAGCTGTGGGAGCCCCTCCTTTGGACACACATAAGTACACATGACACACATTACATCCAAACACCTATTCCTCTTTTCACACAACAACAGAATGGAGGACGAACATGGCCTCTCCTTCGGGGAGGATGATGTGGATGGGATCCTTGCAGAAGTCAATCCCTTTGAAGGATTAAGTAACAGTGACCCAGGCCCATCAGTGGCGGACTGGGATGAACTCACAAATCTGAGGAAAGTCCAGATCAGGGCTGCTTTACATGGCCTCCTCATGAGAGAGTATTTAAGGAACAAAATAGCCCCTCAAGGCATGATTGTAAAAAACGAACCCTTCATCTTTCAGGACTATCTTGTTTTTAAAAAATCCTGGTCCCTTATCTCATGGCATTGTACCAGAGACTGGCTGGTACTAATAGTACAAACAGCCACGAGAATATCACAAGAACTTAAGGTTGATATCCAGAAACTAGAGGTACAACTCAAGGCATTCATCTCACCCGCAGCCCTGAAGAAAGGTCTGGAGGAACTTAACCAACAAATGACAGACTTTGAAATCACACTTAAGACAAGCAAGTTTAACAAACTTAAGAAAGATAAGGACCATTTCACTGCAGAGAGGGCATACCCTAACACTAAAGCGGACTATGTGGCAAAGGGTAATACAAGTGACACTGACAGTGTGAGCTCAGATGGCAGCTCCATTAGCACTAATTCGGGTGGTCTTCAACAAAGAAGGCAACAAAGAGGAGGTTACCGACAACAGAGAACCCAATATCCACGCCAAAGAGGCTGGAGAGGTTTTCAAGGACCTCCACAATTCAACCCCTACCAAGGTCAGTTCCAACTACCACAATATCAATACGGTCCACCACCGATGGGACCAATGTAGCCGCAATGGGGACCAGACCCAACACCCGCACCCCAAACCACGCAGCCTTTTTTAGCATGGGGCCAAGGACCCCGCAGAGGCAGGAACAAGAAGGGAAACAACGTCACATGGCAAACAGAGGACGAGGCAGACCCCAGGGTCCACACCAGGAGCATGACAGCGAATCAAGCCTCCACAAGCAAGAGGTGAACTTAGTCATCAACATATCCCCCTGGCCCTTGACAGATTTGCAGAACCAGGTACTTAACAAAGGGCTTGGATACGTTCCCACCAACAAACCTGACCCTTTTCAGCTACACAAGGAGATCCAAGACTTTGTGAGGACTATCAAACTGAAAGCGTTCTTTAACAACCAAGAACCTACCCCTGATACTTCGGACACAGGTCTAAGGCCAAAATCGACCTTCACACTGTCCGACAACCAACTTCCAGTGGAAGTTCTAGCATTTGAGAAGGCTATCATGCTTGAACTTAATCACCTTGAGACTAATCAGAACGTTTTTCAGAATATGAGCAAACTAGAGAATGAGGCTATAAGAGAACTCTCCCAGAATAAACAACTGACTATAAAACCAGCTGACAAAGGCGGGGCAGTGGTAATTCAAACCACCACCGTCTATGACCAAGAGTGTAGGAGACTTATCAGACAGAAGGAATTATCAGGTCTTGCTCAATGACCCCACTGAATCCCTACGGATACAGATAGGGGCGCGATGATTGAGGAGGCTTTGGCCCACAATTGGCTCACAAAGAAGGAATCAGACTTTCTGACACACAAAAACCCTCGCACACCATACTTTTATAGTATACTGAAGGTACACAAAAGTCTGACAAATCCACCGGGCCGCCCCATCGTGTCAGGCATCTCATCAATACTAGAGCCTCTTTCCAAGTTTGCTGATGCCTTCTTAAGACCCTTGGTACAAGCGACAGACACATATTTGAGAGACACGAAAGCAGTACTACAGTTACTACAAGATCTCCCATTTGACCAGGACTCACAGATACTGTTGAGCCTAGACGTAGAGAGCCTCTACACCAGCCTTCCCCATGACGAAACCCTCCTTATCATCGAGGAGGTTCTACATTCTAACCCATGGAAATATCAAACCCCACGGGGTGTGGTGATGGAGTGCATTTCAACAGCACTTACAAAAAACGTTTTTGAACATGAGGGCACTCTGTACTTGCAACAACATGGAACTAGCATGGGAAGTACTTTCGTGCCGAGCCTGGCGGGATTGTATGTGCACCACCTAGAGTCCACCAAGATCCTCCATCCCAACAATCCTTTCAGAGGCAAAATACGCACCTGGCGGCACTACATAGACGACGTCCTAGTCATCTAGGAAGGCGATGGCCAATCAATCATGGATTTCATGACATGGCTGAACACACAAAATGCCTTCTTAAAATTTACTCATTCTATGTCCAAAGAGTCGATGGTGTTCCTGGACTTAAACATCTACCATGAGTCAGGGTTCTTAAAGACAGAAACTCATTCCAAACCAATAGCGAGGAACTGTCTCCTCCGGTTTGACAGTTTTCATCGTCGTCACTTAAGAGAAAACCTACCATACAGACAGTTCCTCCGCCTGCGCCGCGATTGTAGCGACGTAGCAAGGTACAAGTCCCAAGCCCAGGATCTGAGCAAAAAACTAAAACAGAGACTATATCCAGAAAAGGTTATAAAAATGCTATGAAAAGGGCTCGTGATAATAACCGAGAGGCACTTCTGGAAGACAAAGTCCCAAAAGACAACACTTTGAACAGACCAGTATGTGTTACTACATATAGCACACTCTCCAACCAGGTCACCAAACTGGTGAACAGACACTGGCGTATACTCACGAGTGGCACGTTGGACTTGGAGAAACCTCTCTTTGCCCACAGGAGAGGAAGGAACCTCAAAGATATTATTGTGCATACGAGACCACAAAGCACAGTAACCAAACAACCGCAGTTACAAGAAGTGCAGGGACACCACCCATGCGGAAATTGCAATAGTTGCCACTTAACAAAGAAAAGTCACACTCTAACTTTCAAGAATGGCACAAGGTGGGAACAACGAGTGTTCACCAATTGCAACAGCAAGAATGTTGTTTATCTCATCACGTGCCCATGTAACTTGGAATACGTGGGCATGACCACTCGAGCAGTTAAGACCAGAATAAATGAACATAAGAGAAACGTGAGGTGCAACAAATCAACCACAAAAATGGCAGCACATTTTTTGGAGGCGCGACACTGTGTCAATGAACTACACTGGACTGTTATTGAACAGCTACCCACAGATATTGGCCTATTTGAAAAGGCTGATAGCCAGAAACCGGTCCTTGGATGCTTAATTCCGGTCTAGGAAAGACATGGCTTGGTAGTTCGGGCTGGACTGTTCCCATGAGGGATTGGTGTCAGTACAACGCGATGTTTTACAACGCGTTCCGTTACAACGCGATTTTTACATCGCAAATACCATTACAATGCATGCCATTACAACGCATGGCATTACATAGCAGATGGTATTACAACGCATACCATTACATCGTAAGTATTGGTAAGTATATCTTTTTTTTAAAAAATGTAATAAAGTTAATTAAATTAATTTAAAATAATAAAAATAATATAACATTATTACAACAGTAATTAATTTAATTATAGTAATTTAAAATAATATAATTAATGATATATAAAAAATTTATAAATAAAAAATAATATAATGTAATTAATTACAATATATATAATTATAATTTAATTAAGTTATAAATAATACATAATATTATTATAATTAATAAAATTAAAAGAATTTAATTAATTAAACATTTTTAAATAATATAATTTAATTGTAATCGTTTATTAATACAATTAAATTAATAATTGTAAATATTGTTATTAATTTAATTAAATTAAATAAAATTAATTTAATTAATTTAATTTCTATAAAGTCGTAATACCCCTGTACCCCAAAACCCAAACCCTGCCCTAAAACCTAAAAACACCCCTGTACCCCAAAACCCAAACCCTGCCCTAAAACCTAAAAACACCCCTGTACCCCAAAACCCAAACCCTGCCCTAAAACCTAAAAACACCCCTGTACCCCAAAACCCAAACCCTGCCCTAAAACCTAAAAACACCCCTGTACCCCAAAACCCAAACCCAGCCCTAAAACCTAAAAACACCCCTGTACCCCAAAACCCAAACCCTGCCCTAAAACCTAAAAACACCCCTGTACCCCAAAACCCAAACCCTGCCCTAAAACCTAAAAACACCCCTGTACCCCAAAACCCAAACCCTGCCCTAAAACCTAAAAACACCCCTGTACCCCAAAACCCAAACACTACCCTAAAACCTAAAAACACCCCTGTACCCCAAAACCCAAACCCTACCCTAAAACCTAAAAACACCCCTGTACCCCAAAACCCAAACCCTGCCCTAAAACCTAAAAACACCCCTGTACCCCAAAACCCAAACCCTGCCCTAAAACCTAAAAACACCCCTGTACCCCAAAACCCAAACCCTACCCTAAAACCTAAAAACACCCCTGTACCCCAAAACCCAAACCCTACCCTAAAACCTAAAAACACCCCTGTACCCCAAAACCCAAACCCTGCCCTAAAACCTAAAAACACCCCTGTACCCCAAAACCCAAACCCAGCCCTAAAACCTAAAAACACCCCTGTACCCCAAAACCCAAACCCTGCCCTAAAACCTAAAAACACCCCTGTACCCCAAAACCCAAACCCTGCCCTAAAACCTAAAAACACCCTGTACCCCAAAACCCAAACCCTGCCCTAAAACCTAAAAACACCCCTGTACCCCAAAACCCAAACACTACCCTAAAACCTAAAAACACCCCTGTACCCCAAAACCCAAACCCTACCCTAAAACCTAAAAACACCCCTGTACCCCAAAACCCAAACCCTGCCCTAAAACCTAAAAACACCCCTGTACCCCAAAACCCAAACCCTGCCCTAAAACCTAAAAACACCCCTGTACCCCAAAACCCAAACCCTACCCTAAAACCTAAAAACACCCCTGTACCCCAAAACCCAAACCCTACCCTAAAACCTAAAAACACCCCTGTACCCCAAAACCCAAACCCTGCCCTAAAACCTAAAAACACCCCTGTACCCCAAAACCCAAACACTGCCCTAAAACCTAAAAATACCCAAACACCCCAAAACATATACATCAGTACCCCAAAACATATACGCCTATACTCATACTTATTTTAAAAAATACTTAAATTAATATATTTAATTTATAATATTTAAAAACGAAATAAATTTTTTTTTATAATTAATAATAATTAAATCAATAATAACATATTAAATAAAATAAAAAAAAAATTAAATACTTACCAATACTTACGATGTAATGGTATGCGTTGTAATACCATCTGCTATGTAATGCCATGCGTTGTAATAGCATGCATTGTAATGGTATTTACGATGTAATAGCTGCGTTGTAACAGCATTACGTTGTAAAAGTTCCGTTGTAACGGTAACACACCTCCCATGAGGCACAGGGTCAAGGCTGATTTGCATATAGCCAGTGTCTGACCTAGGGTGGTGTGGAGTGCAAAAAAACCGATGGATTTAGGCCCAAATCTTTGTACTGGGGTGAATGTAAGACATTGTTCTGCATTCTGTCCATAAACTGTGTTTTTTGCTATTTGAAAAGGAGCAGAGGTGGGTTTTCCGTTTGGGCACGGATACCAACGGACTCAATGCTTCCAGAACATATTACGCTGGGGTAGCAGTGTGGGCAAACTTCTGCATATGTCGATCTCTTATGGAGGGGCACATGATTCCCAACATTAACATATTAATCGTTTATAGGTGGGAAGTCAAGTTTAGCTTATGTCTCCACTGGGGTTCTTAGATAAGGCGTGACTTATGAGCCCATAAGTCATCGCAGCTGGCCCCATTTATTTTGTAGATAGAAATTTAGTAAAATTCACTTTGGCATCTACACTACATGTGAGTAAGGTGAGGAGGTTGGTGCACTCCCTCGTCCTGAAGAAGGAATTTTTACACTCCGAAACATGTTGACGCACTTTCGGAGGTTGATGTACCTTAAAATACAGTAACAACCTCATTCTGCACCCCTTTTAACGATACCAGACGAGGGGCTAATAACATTTTTTACCCTACGAGCCAGGTATTTTTTAAACCATCACTTTTCACCACCTCACCACTCACACTTAACTCCCTACACACACCAACACATAGTACACTTCAAGTGCTCCTACGTAGTCGTGAGTAGTAGCACGCCGCATCCCGTAGAGGGGTGCGAAGACCCCAATGATGAAGCATGACACCAAGGGGCCTGTTGGTGTGTGAGGGGTATTTTACACAACACGGTGTGCTCCGTACCATTGTAGGGACCACTACCACCACTGGAGTGGATTCCATTCTGTTTATGTAATTTGCCAGGGAAGACCGAATCCACATTCCCTCTCCCTCCCTCCTTTGTTAAAAAATTTATTTTTTCAAATTTGAGAACTACAAACCAATATCAATTTAAGTTTGTAAGGTACGCTTTATTCATACCTATTTTATTTCATTATTTTTCATTGTTTCTGTTTTTTTCATCTAAGAAAAACACTATACATATTTATTTACAATTGTGCAAGACAACATATATATTCAACAACATTCAGCAATATATAGAGACCATTTCATCACATAGAAACAATTTCATCAACCGACATCAATTATTGTGAGGTGCCCTATCTTGACACCAAATAACAAAGCTACGTCACATTTCACTAGATATTTCATCCATAACAAACTAATGCAGGGGGAAAAAAAAAGTAAGAAATACTCAATGCAAAATCATTCTGAAAGACCACACATGAATTAATTAGTCTAGAAGACTTCCAAGTCAATTGCTTCTAAATGTGCCAACACGTTTCAAACCCTGTCACGTCAATTTTCGGGTTTTCATCAGGGCTCTGGAAATTAAAATAGGTATGAATAAAGCGTACCTTACAAAATTAAATTGATATTGGTTTGTAGTTCCCAAATTTGAGACATTAAAGAAATGTGCAGATGGTAACTCTTTGTATAAGTATTTAATAATGGTCCATCCAACTGCACGTCCCAGGACCTAACTCCCTATATTGAAGATCTCTTTCTTTTGTGGCACCCCAAAATCCATACCTGCCCTGGTCCCTATAATTACCCCCTAGCACCCCAAAACTCATACCCACCCTGAACCCTAAAATTACCTGACCCCCAAACCTCATACCCTCCCTGAACCCTAAAATTACGTCCCTTGCACCCCAAAACCCATACCCACCCTGAACCCTAAAATTACCCCTGCCCCGCAAAAACTCATACCCGCCCTGAACCATAAAATTACCCCCCCTGGCACCCATAACCCATACCCACCCTGACCCCTAAAATTGTCCCCCTGGCACCCCAAAGCCCATACCCACCCTGAACCCTAAAATTACCCCCTTGGCACCCCATAACCCATTCCCACCCTGACCCCTAAAATTGTCCCCCAGGCACCCTAAAACCCATACCCGCCCTGAACCCTAAAATTTCTCCCCTTGCACCCCAAAACCCGTACACGACCTGAACCCTAAAATTACCCCCCTGGTACCCCAGAACCTATACCCACCCTGAACCCTAAAATGATCCCCCTGGCACCCCAAAAGCTGAACACTACATTCTGATTGAGTATCGAGCCGTCTCCCTGCTCAGGGAGGTTCTGCTAGTCTGGATCGGCTCGCCCTGGTCTGGTTCTGCTTGCCCTTCTCTGGAGCTGTTCTGCCTGCCCTGTCCCTCTTCCAGACCCACCGAGCCTGCCTCCGTGCACACTGCCTGGACCTACTCTGTCTGGCCTGGTTCTTTCTCCTTTGGATCCGCTGTCTTCCCTGGCGGAGTTAGGCCACAGGTCTCACTTCTCTGAAGCTGCTCTCCCGCACCCAGACCCCTTCTCCCCCTCCACTTGCTCTCTCATCATCCTTCGTCCCTACTTCTCGGTCTCTCTTTCCCCACTGCGTCTCTCTCTCTTTCTCTCCCCCCTCTTCGTTCACTCTCACCCCCACCCTATCAGTCTCCCCGACCCCACCAAGTCTTCCTCTGTCTCCCCTCTCTCTACTGCTTCCTCATGTCGGTGATAGGGAGCCCGGGCCCTCTCTGAAAATGTGAGCTGGAGGTGACGTTAAGTGTGAAAGCACTAAGGTGTGAACCTAGAGAAGAGGCGGGGAAGGAGTAGGCGACAGGTAGAGGGTTAAAGGAGGCACTGGCTCTCAGAGAGGTGATAAGGGCTGGGGATCAGCCTGAGGACAAAAACAACACCAGAGCAAGAGGCAGACGCTCCGCGGGAAGCCTGGTGTAAACTGAAAAAATGTACACTACTTAGCACTACAAAGTAGCCGAAGGGCGCCTTTCACTAGATCCAAGAACCTGACCCATCGCGAACAAACAGCAGCCACGGGAGACACCAGCGGTGTCCTGAAAACAACAAAGGACAGAGTGACAGATGACTGCCGCCGAAACCTGGAAGTACAACTTATACCTTTACACCTTTAACAAAAGGCAATTACTGATGCAAGCACCACAAGCCAGAACACTATAAATTTATAAATCTTCCATCTTTACTTCGGGAACTGGGGCAGTACCTGTGCTATCCTGGAAATCTTCCTGTCCTGAGTTTTGGGGTGTTAGTTACAACTTGTGGCGCCCCCTGCCTGGAAGGTCTATGTATGCGAAGGATCTCGGAAAAAGGGTCCTCAATTATGCAAATCTCAAAACCACTACATTCAGACCCTACATTCTTCTAAGCACCTACTGGCTATTTAGTTGGCTGCCTGTGTCAAATATATGAAAAAATAAAAACACGTGTTATGGCCATTTACAACGCTTTACTGTGATTAATAACAACTGTGAACAGATGGACAGAAAAAGAGATTCAGACCAAAGTTGAAAAAGGATGGAAGGATGGCCTTTTTTGTCACGTTACAAAGTACCTAATTACGGATTCTCGACCTTTTATACTGTATTTTTGGTAATTAGGGAAGGGGATGATACATGAAAATGAAACGGATGTTTCTACAACCTTTTTTACTCTATACCTCACAAATTACATATACCTCTTGTATTGGTGTTACCTTTATCAAGCTCAAACAGTCTTGGAGCACGTGTTGCAATTCTAAAATTAGGTCAGAGAGGAAGTTCGAACTGCTTGGTCATCGCTGCCCCACTAACCCCTTGTTTCTGACGTCACCAGACAGTCACTTAGTGCAGGTGAGGAATGCAGACATCTTTTTGGCAGGATGCTATGGAAATATCTTCCCCAGTGTACTCAGGAGCACCTGCTACGCTGAGTTTGTGTTATGTTTTCATACTCATTTCTGTGTCATTGCATGACTCCCCGAGTTTAACTGTTTTCTCTCTCTGACCATCTCATTTTGACGACAGCGCAGGGCTCAGGCTCTAGTGCACAGGTTGGGAGACCCTTAAGTGTGTATGAGGCACTGCCCTAGTTTTGGGGGCCTGACAGTGGTGAGAGGTAGCTGCGAAAAGTGGCTCTGCCATCGGCAGCCAGGTGCTTTCCTCACTTTGTCTGTCTACGGTCCTCACAGAGGTCTGAACTCCCTGAGGCCACATTCACCACACAAGCGCAGCCACAGCATCTTAGTCTAGAGCACCCGGGTAAGGCAGCCCCAGCCTTACTCCACCAATCACACTCTACGCTGTGAGTAGAATATGAGGCCCTCAGCAGGGATACCCTAACAGCAGGGCCACTGTAATTATGAGGCAGGGAGGGTCACATAAATCGAAAGGGTTGAGTGAATTATGCGTCAAGAAAAAGCAAATTATGTGGCACATTTTGAGACAGTATATCTTCATTTTGTCATTTTTAAACTTGTTAACACTGTTTGGGCATTAGTTGCACCTCATTAGTACTAGTTAAACACCCAAATATAGCATCAAACTACAGAAAGTAGGTCAGTCAACCTTTGCAAAGGACTTTCAACTGCCTGGCAACATGTGTTTGCTGGGTTTTTACTAACTTTTGAACCGTTTGAGCTAGAAACTATTTTTTTCTTAAACTCTGCAGATTATGTGGCATATGTTGGATTTTGCAACAAATGCAGCAAATATACAATTTGTACGAAAATCGCTGCACAATTGCATAATTCCAGTGCCCTGCCTATCACTCACATGGATGTAAACTTTCCGCTGTTTGGCTATCTATACCATTGGGCGGAAGAAAATTATTTTTAAAGAATACATCCCTGAGTTGCATGAGAAATCTGTAATGTTGTGGCAATATGGGCAAGTGCCCAGAACGAGTTGCTCTAACCCTCAATGAGTAAGACTCGGACGGGCTGTATGATAATTTCTACTCATGGATACATCTTACATATGCCTGCTCGTTGCGCCTCCTCCCTGCTCTGGACTACAGTGGTGACTACACATGGACTCTCCTCTTAGCATTCACGCTTCCTAACCCATCTGGATATCCCCCTCTGTACTGACTTATGTCTAACACTTCATTTCCAATCGTTTTCTGTTTGTGTTATCTCTCTTGATAAATGCAACTTATTAAATCAAAAATCATCCATTGATGTCCACCATTTTATGTCAGAGCGGTGCCTATGTTAAAATATACTCTTTTATTCAAATGTGACTATTCTTTCTGCTTAGTAATGTACTTAACAGCAACTGATCTAGGCAGTTAATCACTATAATACAATAAATATTTTAAAAGACTATGCCTCAATCTTGTTATTGTGTCAGAGTGCGCTATAAAGTCTGAGGTCTCCTGGCGCTTCTGACTAAATTATAAGATCTAGAAAAGAGCCGAGTCTCCAGGTGTTGTCTAGATGTGACGTGCAATGAGATGCACAGGAGTTCACCTAGAAGAGCGTGCCAAAGGGACGGTGCAGGTAAATGAAGCCCGAGTCTTGTCCTACGGAGCCCTGGGATGCAGAGGAGCTTCAGACTAGAACAGAGAGTGCGAGCTGGATAGGTACAGTGGCTGGAACACCATGTGCAATGCATAGTGGCTTGGGCGTCCGCAGGGGGCAGGGCCGGCTTGAGCACTGGTGGCACCCATTGCGACAATGTTAGTTGGCGCCCCCAATTACCACCTCCACCACAGATTCTCTCACTAGCACCCTTTAACAATGACCAAGTCTCCATAACCACTCTCTCCCAGATGCATTGAATTCATGATATAGCGCTACTCATACCATTAAAGTATGTCCGAGCACATTGCATCACACACACATTACACTGACAAGCAATCATACTTGTGTAAATCAGTGTATAGAAAATGTTACATAAGCCAAAGGACTAAAAGTGCAGGAGTCACACGTCATCCATACTGGTAGGCAGTATAGTTTAGGAGTGCTTGGTGTGGAGAAGGACAAACTCCGAGTCGAAAAAGAAACCGCATAGTTGGGAGTCTTCTTTAATAATAAGAATCCATTTTTGCAACATTAATCAATGTTCTATACTTAGCAGAGTGTATGCACTTCTATGATGAAAGTTAATACCTCACTCTTCTATATTAGGACTTTTAAGTTATAAATTGAAAGTAACAAAAGGATGGCTCTTTTAAAAGCAGTAACCTGCTGATTCATTTACATTAAATACACTCTGTAATCTACTGGGTACACATTCTTTGCAGAAGGCATATTAACCATCTGTACGACCTTCACATAAGTCAAAAACCTCAACTACACAAAACTCTGATCTCTGGCCAGGAAGAACATTAATCACAGGATTTATCTTGTCATTTCTGTGAGGCCCCTTAATTGCAGAAGGAAAGGAACGGGCAGCAGGGGTGCCCCAAGGAAGCCAGCACCCGGTGCGATGGCACCGGTCGTACCGCCCTTGAGCAGGCCCTGGCAGGGGGGGCAAGGAGGGGCACTCTAGGGGGAGCAAGCGCCCCTTCTTGCCCCCACTGCAGACACTCCCTAGTGAATCCCTGCTTGGGGATCGGCTCAGGAGGCAATTCCCCAAGCAGTGATCCACCCACTAGGTACCAGGAGGGGGAGAGGCCCCTTGGGCAAGGGATTGTGCTCCCACTATATTTTTGGGCCAGATCAGTATTTTGGCCCCCCTGGGAGGCAGATGGAGCAATAGCCCCCGATCTGGACTCTAGGCACCAGGGATGTTTTTGTTTATGTATAAAGGGGTGGGAGCTACACAAAATGAGCATGCCATTGCCCCCACACCCCCAACAAGTTCCAGTCTTTCCGCCCCGCGGGCTGGCAGATGGGGCAACAACCCTCGAACAGAAAGCACACTGGGCACCAGGGATATTTGTCTATTGGGGTGGGGGCTGCCCAAAATGGGCATGCCAATGCCTCCACCCGTCCCAAAAATTCCACAGTCTTTCTGTCTGACCCCCCGGAGGCAGATAGGAGCAATGGCCCCTGATCTGCCCCCCCCCCCACCCCCGGAGGGCAGAAAGCACACTAAGCACCATGGATATATATATATATATATATATATATATATATATATATATATATATATATATATATATATATATATATTCAATGAAAAAACCATTGGTTTTAGGCCATATATAGTTAGGAATTAGCATTTACAAAACCTTATTTTACTCGCATAAAACCATTGAAATTCCATATATAGTTAGAAGCGCTAACTATATATCGCGCACCCGCAATCCACTGCTGATGATGTCACATATTACATCATTCATGACATGGTCAGTGACATCACTGATGACATCACTGATGACATCTCAAATGACATCACTGATGACATCACTGATCACAACATCCAGTGATTGTATGTGTCTGTAAAGTTTAAATATGTTTCACATATTGAAGAATGAGTGGATGTATAAGTGTCTGGATGAAGAATTTAGTAGGTGCATGACTGACTGTATGAGTGAGTGATTAAATGTGTCTCACTGAGTGCATGGGTTAGTGACTAAACTGTCTTAATTTGTGCATCAGTATATTTGTTGTTGTGTAAGCTGCTGCATGTGTTGATCAGTAGCTATAAGAGTGGCCATATGGGTTATTGATTGGTTGCACAAGTATTTGAATGGGAGGCTGAGTGTGTGTGTGGGTGGCTGGGAGGTGCGTGACTCTGTGCATAGATGTGTAAGCAGTTGATTCACTAGGAGTATGAGTTCAAGAGTGCATGTGGAAACAGCTATATGGGCGGTTGACTATGCATGGGTGTGTTGGTGAGTGAATGGATTTCTCATTGCTACATGTGCAAGTAAGTACGTATGTAAAACACAATACATGTGAGAGTTGAGATATATAAATAACTGAACATAAGAGCCAGTGAATGTGTGAGTGGCTGTATCGATCACTGTGAGCTTGTATCAGGGATTATATAAGAGAATAAATATGTGTTATTATATGTTTGAATAAGTAAGATGTGTATAACTTTATAGTTGAGGAAATGGAGGTGTGATTGATTCTTTGCATGACTGACTAGGTGTGTGAGTAACTCCATGGATGAGTTACAGTCTGTGAGTGTCTGTTTATACTGAGTGTATGTAAGGTTATATTAGAGTCTGAAGAGGTTCATTGTATTATCACATGAGTGATGTGATCAGTGATGACAAATGAGATGTCATCAGTGATGTCATTTGAGTTGTCATCAGTGATGTCATCAGTGATGTCATTTGAGATGTCATCAGTGATGTCATTTGAGTTGTCATCAGTGATGTCATTTGAGATGTCATCAGTGATGTCATCAGTGATGTCACTGACCATGTCATGAATGATGTAATATGTGACATCATCAGCAGTGGATTGCGGGTGCGCGATATATAGTTAGCGCTTCTAACTATATATGGAATTTCAATGGTTTTATGCGAGTAAAATAAGGTTTTGTAAATGCTAATTCCTAACTATATATGGCCTAAAACCAATGGTTTTTTCATTGAATTTTCAAGGTTTTGTAAATGCAAATTCCTAACTATATATCCACTATAACCTATGGTTTTTTCTGTGAATTTCATTGGTTTTTTAATAGCAAATATGAAAAGCTTTAAAATGTCAAGTACGTGATAGATAAAAACATTTTCGTATTTATGCACGCTGATGTGCTTTGAACGCTGCACCCCCCCCCCTCCCTCTTTTGTCTTAGTAGTACTCTCTCTTTGCAGATACTGAAGGGTAGTTAACACAGGCCTTTACCCCCGTTGTAATCCGTCGTGCCTCCTTGTCTCTCCATTTGATTGATTGTTGTCCAAGCATTTACTGTTTTAGAATTGGTTCTCTTTGGATCATTCTCTATTTACAAACAAGCACAAAGTCGCAATACTCTGTTTAGTCTTTGCAGATAGTGAAAAATCGTGTAAAAAAATAAAAGTAATCGAGCAAAATCAGTAGGCCACTAATTGGATCTCTTTTTGACCTCGCTAAAATAGAAATATTAGGAACAACCCTTCATGAGAAATACGAAAATAGTGAGATGAACTGAGCTCCACACCATGAGGGCTGCAAGACAGCTCGGCTCCATCACCCATCCCGCACAAAATAACGACAAACCCTATGCAAATATTAAAAATATAGACAACACACCAGCAAAGAAACAGGGTAAAACATTTTATTAAAAAACTATTTACATAACGTTGGTTTATAAGATGATGTCAGTAGTGGACCGATGTGTGAATAGATCGAAAACAGCACAAGGCTCCAAGATCCGGATGGCAAGCTCCTGGATGTTGGGTGCCATAGATTAGAGTTCTGAATTTCAGCCTTTTTCAATGCCTGTGCTTTGTTGAATCAAAATGGCGGCTTGACACAAAGCTGACTCAAGCGTTGCTACTGATGCTATGCAGACCAAAACTGGTTTTCAGTTTGTACATTTTTCTAGATTTTTCAATCCAAGTTTGGTTGACTTTGTAGAACGATGGCTTCAGATTTTCAACATACGGTGTGGTGGCGCTGACTGGGAGGGGGCGCTTCGCTCCTGCCCCCTCCCCAAGTAAGATTTTCATACGTGAAAGTACGTTAATGGTTTTGGTCCCTGAGATGCTTCGATGTCACTACCATTCTCAAATAGCATAAGTTCTGGATGTTGGGTGCCATAGTTAAGAGTTCTGAGCAGTGCTTGTAACACTGTCTGAAGCTTATTTCCACCTACTGCAGCTTCACTATTCTCAAAGTAAGTGAGTGTCGTTTGTGGACCTGACTGCATTAGAAAACAATGTGATATGTTACCTTCCTAAACAGCTTGACGGAGGCCCCTGAGGGGCGGTGTGATGGCCATGGACTCGGAGAAGACGCTTGGCTCCGACACCCTCCCCAAGTCTTATAGCACTGGTGTAGCCTGAGATCGCCCCCGACATAGGCGGCCGGCTCCCGGGGTCCGGCGGAACTTTTTGCCTTTTGATGACTCTTCAATTCTGGACCTTGTCCCACAATCCGTTTGACCTGAAGACAAGCTGTAGTGGGGCGCCCCTTTATCGTTTTAGTTGCCATTCCGCCCGCTTTAGCTACACTGTGCCTCTTCCGCCATTCAGCTGTTTACCGCCCGCTCTTGCGACTACAGCGTCTCGCTCACCATGTAGTTGAGATGCGCCCGCTCTTGCGGTGCAGCGATAGGCGGCTGCCACAGGACTCTCAAAATGGCGGCCGGCTCTTCGGTTTTGGGCCTGGTCCACTAAAATGGCCCTGGGACACCTTGGAACTCGGACGCTTGTCTGCTAGGGCTTGGGTCCCATTCTCGAAAAGCGTCCCCTCAGCCGTGAAGATTCTACAAAAGTCTTGGGGGCCTCCGACTCCCGCAGGCTTCTGGTGGGGTGCGGCTGCCATGATTGCTCGTGGAATGGCCACGACGGAGCTACGAGATGGTAGTGGTCTCATGCTGACGCCAGCTTTAGTCTGAAACATCCAGAAACACTATAGACTACCAATTCGATCAGTTCCGGTAGCGCCCCAACATGACCCGGAAGAGAAGAACTTGCCCTCCCCTCTTTGACTGATGGTTCTTGTTGCCTGTCCCCTCTGTTGTCATTTAACAGAACTTTTTGGACTGCTGAAAGGGGTTGTGTTCTGAACGCTGGTTGGTGGAGACATTTAGACTATATTCTTGACCTACGTTGTCGCGTAATGCGTTTTATGACACGCCGCGTTAGCGCACCCGGAAGTGATCCGAGGCGCGGCGCGCAGCGCGTAACGTAAGCATAACAGGTCATGTGACTTGTTAATAAAACTTTTCATTGGTTCATTTTACTTTTGTTAATTTAATGATGAAAAGCTTGGTCATATGACCTAAAAATTACGCTTTTTATTATTTTCGAACAATATTTTTTTTTCAAACATATGTTATAATATTCCAGGCTAATGTACTTTCCCGGAAAATTTACAACTGTCTTGCAAGTAAAATATATTCCTTTTTCGAGAAAAAGGGCGTTTCTTCCTTCCATGACGGAGCCGTTGAGTAAAAGAGATTCGACCTGCTGTCTTAGTCGCCGATACGCCTGATTATCAGATTCTTATCGATCACTTTATGTTGCAGACATGAAAAACACAACTGCCCTTGACCATTTATCTTTACTGCGTTCCTACATATTATACCTTTTATCCGTCATGTAATTGGACTGCTTTATTTCACTTGCCTTTTACTGATTCGAAAACAGTCACTAAAAGTAAAAACTTTACAAATGTAAATACTACTACCGTGTTTTGTTTTAAAAACCTTTATTGTGAAAATGTCAGTATACAAATACGGGCCTATAACCACGTGGGCCGGCCACGGAGCAAACTGAAATCGTATATGATGAGGAGACATTTACACTGTAGAAGAACGTAACGAGCGGGCCATTAGGTGACAAGAACAAAGGTGTCTAACAGTTGCGGAATCGGTGGACGTACATTTTGTAATTAAAATACGACAGGGCCACTTACAATAACATTTTCTAGATATACATTTGCGGGCAAGGAGTTACGAGTCCCATTTATACCGGCGCCATTTTGGGCGAGGCCGGGCAGGTCCAAGATATAGTCAAAATGTCTCCACCAACCATCGGCCAGACCAGAACCCCTTTCGGCCCTTTATGCTACAAGATGGTGTCTTCCATTCAGAAAATATTGGTGGCAGCATTTTGAAAGGAAACAGAAACAGCCGTTCTCCTAGTGAGTTTCACATTGTTACATTTAGGAAGAATGTTGAAGAGTAGTATGTGGAAAATCTGAAGCCATTTTTCTACAAACTCTCAATCAGACTTGGATGGAAAAAAAAACCTGAAGAATGTACAAACTGAAAACCAATTTTTGTCTGTATAGCACCAACAGTAACGCTTGAGTCAGCTTTGTGTCAAGCCGCCATTTTCATTCAATCAATAGCGTCCCCCTGCACACATTCAGGGACCTGGTCGTGTCTTCAGATGAAACGGATTGTAGGAAAAGAAGCAGAAAGGAAAAGGAAAAAAGTTCCGCCGGACCTCGGGAGCCGGCCGCCTATGTCATGGGCGATCTTTGGCCACACCAGGGCAATAGTGAAGCTGCAGCAGGTGCAAAAGAGCTTCAGACAGTCTTACAAGCACTGCTTTTCTAAACACTTTTTTGTATTTTTGCACAGTTTTATATATTTTTTTTGTTTTTGATGGAGGGGAAACAACAAAAAACAAGCATTGAAAAAAGCTCAACAGTGCAGGGCGCCTTGTGCTGGTTCCGACCTATTCACACATCGGTCCACTACTGACATCACCTCATAAGCCAACGGGGCACCCCACGCCGACTTTCGGCGCAGCATTGTAGGATGGCCACACCAATGCGGCAACTTGCTGGACACAACCTCGGTGCCATCCGGATCTCGGCGCGTTCGACTCACTGTACCGCAAGAGTGACCGGAACTCAGCTGGACACGCCGTCTTTCGGCGCAGCATTGTAGGATGGCCACACCAGTGCGGCAATTTGCTGGACACCACCTCGGTGCCATCCGGATCTCGGCGCGTTCGAGTCACTGTACCGCAACAGTGACCGCAACTCAGCTGGACACGCCGTCTTTCGGCGCAGCATTGTAGGATGGCCACACCAGTGCGGAAATTTGCTGGACACCACCTCGGTACCATCCGGATCTCGGCCCGTTGTGCTGCCTTCGGCCTATTCGCACATCGGTCCGCTACTGACGCCACCTCACGTGCCAACGGATTTTCTACGCTTTTTGTAGCCCTATGCCGCATAACAGGTCATGTGACTTGTTTATAAAACTTTTCATTGGTTCATTTTACTTTTGGTATCCTAAAGATGGAAGGCTTGGTCATATGACCTAAAAATAACACTTTTCATTGGTTTAGAACATTTTTTTTTCCCAAACGATGAAAGCCCCACCTTGTTTCTGGATCATTCAGACTGAAGCTGGCGTCAGCATGAGAGCACCACCATCTCGTGGCTCCGTCGTGGTCATTCCGCGAGCAATCATGGCAGCCGCTCCCCACCGGAAGCCTGCGGGAGTCGGGGGCCCCCAAGACTTTTATACAATCTTCACGGCTGAGGGGACGCTTTTCGAGAATGGAGCCCAAGCCCTAGCAGGCAAGCGTCCGAGTTCCAAAGTGTCCCAGGGCCATTTCAGTGGACCAGGCCTAAAACCGAGGAGCTGTCCGCCATTTTAAGAGCCATGTGGCAGCCGCCTATCGCTGCACTGCAAGAGTGGGAGCAACTCAACAACATGGTGAGCGAGACGCTGTGGCCGCAAGAGCGAGCGCAACTCAGCTAGATGGCCGCCACCTGGGGAGGCCCGTTCACGCCGGCTCCCCCACGCCCCCCCCCGGGCCGCCGCACGCCAATTTTCGGAGCAGCATTGTAGGATACCAAAACCAGTGCGGCAGTTTACTGGACATCACCTGGGTGCCTGTCGTACATGTTGTGTCAGCCATGTGACACTGGACACAGACCGCTACTGACGAGGCCTCCCCCCGCACCACCCGGGACGCCCCACGCTGTTTTTCTGTGCTGCATTGTAGGATCCCTAAACCAGTGCGGCACCCAGGCGACATCACCTGGGTGCCGTCCAGAACTCTGAACGTTGTGCTGCCTTGGGACTATTCGCACAACAGACCGCTACTGACGAGGCCTCCCCCCGCCCCACCCGGGACGCCCCACGCCAATTTTCGGAGCAGCATTGTAGGATCCCTAAACCAGTGCGGCACCCAGGCGACATCACCTGGGTGCCGTCCAGAACTCTGCACGTTGTGCTGCCTTGGGACTATTCGCACAAAAGACAGCTTCTAACCATTGTTGCTTTTTGTGTTGAGAAATGTTTAAATGTTTTTAGTTTTTGTTCCGTTCGTTAAAGTTAGTAGTTAATAAAGTTTTATAACCTTACTTTGTTGGAGTGTTATCTATTTTTTTTTAAACGGGTGAATGGGGCCTTGAATCGGGTTATTGTCATGTGTGGGCTTTGGAAGTGTGCTGCTGCAGGATCGGACATTTCAAAGTCAAATGCACGTTCTTTTTCTTACCTTTCCGAAGCATGGAGCGCAATAGCAGGCAGAGAAAGGGTGATGCACGTGTTGAACACTACCTGACCTGGCAAGTTGCTGGCAGTGCCCCCCCGCCCGCTCCTGAAAGAGGGCACACACACACCGCCGCCCCGAGTACTTCACAAATCTTTAAAAGACCATGCGCTTGTTCATGAGGCTTAAATGGTTTATCACCTCTTCTAGAACTCCTGCATCGACCCTCTGACGTTTCATGGAAAAATTACCATGTAACACAATACCAAGCCCTGTCAGCTGAAACCCCCAAGGAATCGTGGGGCATATTATCAAGGGGGTTTATCTCCGCTTTTTTGGCTTTAAAAGCCATGAAAGCGGAGATAAAATTATTTCCCTATTACCAAGCTGTCGCTAACACCAGTTAGTGACAGCTAAAAGGAGATAGCGACCATCTTGGGCCCGCTTTGCATGTCAGTGATACTTATCACTAATGACATGCAAAGTGGCGTGCCAAGATGTTAGCGACTGGAAACAGTCCCTAACATCGCTACCTTCTATTACCAACTTTTGGAGATATTCGCGCTAAGCGCGAATATCTCCAAAATCTAACACCTGCCCTGAGCAGTTCTTAGCCATGTTATCCAATGGGAGGTGGATAACATGGCTAAGAGCATTAGGTCGATAATACATGAATATCGCTGACTTTTCTGCGATAATAGCAAGGTTTATCTGCGATAAAAATCGCCGATGTGCGGCGATAATTTTTGTCTCTAAACAAGTTAGAGACAAAAATTATCGCTAGTTGTTCGTAATATGCCCCCGGGTTTTTGCTTGCAGAAATCGGGAGGCGGGAGACTAGCACTGAAGTCAGTAGTCACACGCCTGAATCAGGAGGATTGGCATGTCTGAATTCTCTACAGCTGGGGCCATAAACTACATCCGCAGGGTTAGGTGATAGCCTGGGACCAGCCTGGCATCTAAAATGGCTGCCGTGCACGACAAAATTGTGGCATTCGAAAAAAGGCAAGATGGCGCAGCCGCTGGAAGAGATGTATCAACATATATCAGCCTCCTCAGCCACCCTCAGGAAACATAGGGGATTAGGATACGTCTCCCGCACCCCCTTATACCTAGTACTTTAATTAACGAAGCACAAAATGGCGAATTCCCGTTTCGCTACCAGTTTGCGGCCCAGTTCGCGGCCCGTGAAGCGCTTCTACCGTGAAAAATCATTTTTTTTTTATTTTCCCCACGGGACCCTTTAATAACCCCAACAACATTCCTAGGGGGTCAAGAGGGGGATACCTTGCCCCCTTTCATTAAATTCCCCCTTAGTTTTTCACCTTTTCTTCTCTCTCGATCCTACCGAGAGACAAGATGGCGGCCGCTCCGGACTGTCACGCAGCAAAAAAAAAAAAAAGCTCACGCACAGCCGCTGGAAGAGATGTATCAACATATATCAGCCTCCTCAGCCACCCTCAGGAAACATAGGGGATTAGGATATGTCTCCCGCACCCACTTATAACTAGTAATTTAATTAACGAAGCACAAAATGGCGAATTCCCGTTTCGCTACCAGTTCGCGGCCGCGCTTCTACCGTGAAAAATCATTTTTTTTTATTTTCCCCACGGGACCCTTTAATAACCCCAACAACATTCCTAGGGGGTCAAGAGGGGGATACCTTGCCCCCTTTCATTAAATTCCCCCTTCGTTTTCCACCTCTTCTTCTCTCTCGATCCTACCGAGAGACAAGATGGCGTCCGCTCCGGACTGTTTAGAATGTTGACAGACACCGGAGAGCCAATCAGCTTTCTGCGCGCAAAGTTCCGATAAGCGAAAAGTAAGCGGACCGGATCGCTGCCCAGAACGCTGTTACAGATATATATCTTGGTTTGAACGTTAATTTCTCAAAAACTACTGGAGCACATATATTGAGACCTAGCAAAGGCACATCGGGCTAACAGTCCCTACAATTTTGCCAAGTTTCGTGCAAATCCATTCAGCCGTTCGAGCTAAAAGTGAGTCCAACCGCCCTATGGAAAAATGAATGGAAAAAACGCGTTTTGGGACCCCCCTTTTTTCTCAGCCCCCCCTTGACGAAACTCCACCAAATTTTCAGGGGCTGCTCAGAATCAAAATGTGCCATTTTCCTGAAAATTTCAGCCGATTCCGTCCACAAACGCCAAAGTTATTAGACATAGAATTTTCAAAAGTCCCATAGAGAAAAAATTCTAACTATATATACCTACTGGCTATCGCCAGTAGGTAATATATATATATATATATATATATATATATATATATATATATATATATATATATAAATAAAATTTCCACTGTCTGTAGCCCCGATCGTCCTCCCTGGGGGTGGGGTGGGGCAGAAAGCTCACTAGGCACCAGGGATTTATTTTGATGTATATAGGGGTGGGGGCTGCCCAAAATGGGCATGCCAATGCACCCACCCTAAAAAAGGCGGCAGATGGTGGCAATAGCCCCTGATCTGCCCCCCGGGGAAGGCAAAAAGCCCACTAGGCACCAGGGATTGTTTTTTTGTATATGTACTATTGCCACATGTGCCTCCAGGGGGGCAGAAAGACTGTGGCAATTATCCCTGGTCTGCCCCGCAGAAAGCCCACTAGGAATCAGGGACTATGTTGTTCCTTTTATACGTAGGGGTGGGGGCTGCCAAAAATGGGCATGCAATGCCCCCACCTGCCCAATAAAATTGCCACTGTCTTTCGGCCTCCCCTGGGAGGCAGATGGGGGCAATAGCCCCCTATTGGCCTCCTGGGGTAGAAAGTAGACTAGGCACCAAAGATTTTTTTTTGTATATAGGGATGGGGGCTGCCCAAAATGGGCATTCCAATCCACTCACCCCCTAAAAAATTCCATAGTCTTTTTGTCCCCCCAAGAGGCTCATGGGGGCATAAGCCCTTGATCTGCCCCCCGGGGAGGCAGAAAGCTCACTAGGCACCAGGGATTGTTTTTTTGTACATGTACTCTTGCCACATGTGCCTCGGGGGCAAAAGACTGTGGCGATTGTCCCTGATGTGCCCCCTTGGTGTCAGAAAGCCCCCTAGGCACCAGGGACTATGTTGTTCTGTTGTGGCTCCCAAGAATGGGCTTGCTAATACCCCCACCCCCAAAAAAGTCTTTCTGCCCCTTGGAAGGCAGATCGGGGCATTAGCCCCTTATCTGCCCCCCCCCCCCGCCCAGAGGGGCAGAAAGCCCACTAGGCACCAGGGATATGTTTATGGGCATGTCAGGGAGAAGCTCCATAGGCAAGGGCGCTCCCCTGTTTTTAAAGGCACACATTTTGGCTGCTTCAGTGATATTTTTAGTATCATCTGCCTGTGCGGGGGGGGGGGTGGCAGGCAGAAAACCACTAGAAACCAGGGAGAGTTTGTGTGTGTGTGAACTGGAGTTTGGCTGACTGTCTGCGTGTACTGACCTTTGGCTGGCATTTTGCTGGTGGTGTGTGTGGACCTGCACTTGGCTAACTGTGTCTGTGGACTTGCTCTTGATGGCGGTGTGTGTAGGTTGCCGATTGCCTGGTGGTGTGCGTGGAGTGGTGCTTGGCAGGCAGTGTAAGTGGACTGGCACTTGGCTGACTGTATGCATGGATGGTGCTTGGCTGCGGGCCGGACTGGCCATAGCTGGCACCAGGTGTTTCTCCAGTTGGCCAGAGGGGTGGGGGCTGGTGTCCCGGCCGTGGGGGGCAGTTTTCTGGCAGTGGGGACTGGTTTTACAGCAGTGCTGCAATATCGGCCCTCAGTAACAGAAAAGGGAGTGGTGCTTTTTACTAGCACGCCCTGCCCCTCCCAAGGCCTGTCGAGCCGCAGTCTGCCAGGACTGGTTGCTGTTCCCAGCCCAGCCCTGCTTGGATGGCTGTGTGCAGGGTGGGGCTTGGCTGAGCTGGCGGAGTGTGTGGGTGGCGCTTGGCTGGAGGTGTGCATGGATAGTGCTTGGCTGGGGGTTTGTGTGGATGGCACTTGACTGGCGGGGTGTGTGGATTGTGGTGTGTGTACTGACTTTTGGCTGGCGGTGTGACTTTCATGAATCCCCCACCATTTTCTTATCCACAATCCCCAGCAATCCTCAAATTTACTTACAAAGTCAAAATTTCCCTCACATTTCTGTGTGGGTAAGTTGTAGGATCACTGCACAGGCATTCCCCTTGGTCTCACGAGAAAAATGATACCTCACTTGTGTGGGTGCCCAAAGTAGCAGCAACCTAAAAACATATAAACAAACTGCCCTTTTGGACCCACTTTGGGCCCCACTCAATCTTTACACGTTTTCGGCTCTTCCATGTTCATATGCACTTGGCCCATCCACACAAGTAAGGCATCATTTTTATCGGTAGACTGATGGGGAACGCTGAGTGTAAGGAAATTTATGCTGTGCGGTGATCCCACAACTTTCCCACATAGAAATTAGAGGAAAATGTGACTTTTTAGCTAAATTCTGGGTTTGCAGTTGAATATGGGAAGGAAAATGCTGGAGGATCAACGCAAGCCACACCTTCCTTGACTACGACAGGAGTTTTCAGAATTGTCTGGGTTTTTCAGGTTCCCCTAGATGTCTGCAAGCCCTGGACCATAAACACAGGTGCCCACCTATCTATCACAAAACGACCTGGTTTTTCAAGGGGGACATTGGTGTTTTTGTTTCTGGGCTCAGCGGCCATCTAGGGAAACCTACCAGACCCAAACATTTCTGGAAACTAGACACCCAGGGGAGTCCAGGAAGATGTGGCTTGTGTTGATCTAACATTTTCCTACCCAGAATCCCCTGTAAACCTCAAATTTAGCTAAGCAAATCACATTTTTTGTCACTTTTCTGCTTGGAAACGTTGTGGGATCACCGGGCCGCCTCAAATTTCCTACCACCCAGGGTTCCCCCAGGTCTCCCAATAAAAATGGTACCTCATTTGTGCAGATGGGCCAAGTGCTTTTGACATGGAATAGCCGCAACCGTGTTGAGATTGAGGGGAGCCCAAAGATGTAATAGATAGTATGAATACACAAGGCCATAATTGTACTAGTGAGGAGAGGTAAAAGTAAGAAATAGTAATAAACATGACTTACTGGGACAGGCAGAACCATCAGATGCAGTACTGATGATAGTACCACCAGCTACGGCACTGGTGGTGGCAGCCTCTTGGCCTTCCGATGCCATTGCCCTCTTGCCCTTAGGTGCTTATGAGAGGAATAAAGAAGATAAAAAAAATTATTAGTGGTAGTCTCTACAAAACTTTTTGAGAGGCACGGCATTGTAGTTTTTAAATCAGATAGCATATTCCTAGTTTCCTAAACCAAAAATGACATTTTGAACTACTCATCAATAAATCAATTAGATAGGATTTGCAAAGCGTAGATAATCACCTGTGAGTGTCTCCAGGCACTGAGAACCCTGCGGTGGAAGGGGTGCCGTTGAACAGCCAGGTCTTGAGTCCTTTCCTGAATGCAGAGAGGATGATATTCGGAGGTGAAGGGGGAGGTTGGTCTGAGACTTTCCCGCAAGTTAGAAGGATCAACCTCTGTTGTTGCTTCAGTGGATGCTGGGGTGTGAGCTAGGGAGAGGGAGGTGGAGCGGAGATTTCTGGTGCGTTGGTGGAAATTGATACAGTGGCTGATGTATGCTGGTCCTTGCTTGTGAAGGATTTTGCAAGTGTAGATCAGCATCATAAATTGGCATATCTTATGGAGCTAGTGAAGTTTCATGAGGTAGGGGGTGATGTGCGTTCATCTGGGGAGGTCGAAGATGAGTCGGGCCTCTGTGTTCTGTATGGTCTGCAGCCTTTTCAGGAGGTGTGTGTGGTGATTCCTACATAGAGGGTGTCTCTGTACTTGAGCCAGCTGGTGACTAGGGCAATGGTTCTCCTGGTTCCGATGGGAAGGCATTTAAAATCTTCTGGAGCATGCAAAGGGTGTGGAAGCAGATGGTGGAGACTGCATTGATTTGGATTTTCATGGAAAGCTTGCTGTCAAGGATGTTGCCAAGGTTTTGTGCATAGCCGGACGGCGTCGGCGATGGCCCAAGGCCACCAGGAGTCGTTCTATGAGGAGGCATTGTTCCAGAAGATCAGTATTTCAGTCTTGTCTGTGTTAAGTTTGAGGCAGTTGTCTTTCATCTAGGTGGCGATGCATGTCATGCAACTGCGGAAGTTGGCCATGGTGGAGGATGGGTTTTCAGATAGCGCGAGGATGAACTGGGTGTCGTCGGGGTAGAATATGATGTGGAGTGCAAGTTTTCTAGCAATCTTGGCCAGTGAGGTTATGTACACATTGAATAGTCTAGAGCTGAGGGATGAGCTTTGAGGGACGCTGCAGATAATGTTCTTAGGTTCTGAGGTGAATGGAGGTAGGCAGACTCTCTGAGTTCTTTCTCTAAGGAAGGAGGCTAACTATTTGAGGGTGTTTCCTCTGGTACAGATGTTTGAAGTTTCTTGATGAGGATGTGGTGGGATATGGTGTTAAATGGAGCTGAGAGGTCGAGGTGGATCACTTCTGCCGTTTCTCCCCAGTCCAGGAAGTTACTGATGTTGTCGGTTGCAGTGACCAGGGCAGTTTTGGTACTGTGGTTGGTGCGGAATCCCGATTGGGAGGTGTCCAGAAGACTGAAGTTCTCCAGGTGTTCCGTGAGTTGGTGGTTTAAGGCTTTTCGAGGGTTTTGGCTGGAAACGGGAGCAGAGAGATGGAATGGTAGTTCTTGAACTTGCTTAAATTGGCTATAGGCTTCTTGAGTAGGGGTTTGACTTCTGCATGTTTCCATGGGAAGATGGCAGTAGAGATGGATGCATTGAAAATGGTGGTGAGCTCATTGTTGATTATCTTGCTCCCAGAGATGGAAATGTTTTGGGAACAAGGATCCGAGGGTGCTCCAGAGTGGGTGGAGATCATGTTGGTAATGGTGTCTTGAGTGGTAAGCTGGTCCCAGGTAGTGAGTAGGTGGGTGGGGAAGTTACTGGAGGTTGGGAGGCAGTTGATGGTGTCGACAGCAGTAGGCTGGGGTATGACGTTTTTGTAGATGGTGGAGATTTTGCCATGGAAGAAGTTTCCTAGGGTGTCACAGAGTTCCTGTGAGGGAGTGCCAATATTTACGGTGGCTGATGGGTTGGGAAACTTTCTAATGATGTTGAAGAGTTCTTTGCTGTGGTTGGGGCTGGCTTCAGTGCGATCAGCAAGGGAATAGCTTTTCGTCCTTTTCAGGAGATGGTGGTAAAGGTCGAGGGATTTCTTGAGGTGGCTCGGTCCATAGGCTCTTTGGTGTGCACCATCTTGTAGTGTAGTTCCTATTTTCCCAATAGGCTCTGCGCATTGGAATAACAAACAGCAGTGTAGGCGTAGGACTGAGGTCATCTAGGTCTCTACTGACTATGTTAAACTTAATTTAGGTTTGCGCCAGCTAGCTCAGAGGTCACTGGAAACTTTCTTGAATGAATAGGGAGGGACAAGCTCCCCAGGCTCAGACAAGAAGGGTTTCAGTTTCCGACAACCGCATAAACATGACAACTTTGCTCCCTCAGAATAAGAGTATATCTCTAGAGTCGTGTGAAAACAATAGACAGCTATTTCACTCAGTCAGCAGTGCATACTTAGTTTCACCAGAGTGCAGAGAAATAGAGAGACGGGCGTTTTCAATAAAAAGGTGTTATTTATTGAGCAGTCTTCTTTCTCATGCAAGAGAAATGAATTGCCACAATTGCAATACTTAAAGTAAAGTAAAGTGCGTACAGTAAAAGTAGTATTATGAAATAATACTGTAAAAGCATTGATATGGTTTCTTAGCCATATGATACTTTAAAATGGATAAAATATATACATACATAAATAAATACATTGACTAACGTACTCAACTGGTGCTTCTAACTAAGCCTACCCCGGTGCACCTGACCTAAGCCTAATACATGGGAAGGGATGAGTGAGTAGCAGTTTAAGTTGAGTTAGTTAAGATTATTTTGCCAAGAATCTGCATCAAGAATTCTCCTAAGGGTTTAGTCAGCTTCGTACCTTGGTAATAGAATGTGGGAGGTCTGGTATCTCTTTCCTCAGGACTCGATATTCCAGCAACCCACGAGGGTTGGCTGGAAACACCGGAGCTGGATTTTCTTGGCTGGAGAAAAAGACAGCGTCTCTCTCAGTGCGTCAAACAGGAGGGGCGGCTTCCGTGGGCACTCGCATCAGCTGGGTTCTCGGGCAAGTAGATGGCCGCTCTGCTCCAAACCATTGTGTGTTTGTTTAAGCCAACTGTTGGTATTTTATACCTGGAAGGTGCCGGGTTTGACGTAAGGTTGGACATAAGACGTCACTAAGAACTAACAGTTCTTTCTGGACTTCAGGAGTTCTTGTTCAAATCAAAACAAAAGCAGGGGGATTTTCCCGGGTTGCTGGAGGCTTGGTTTGTTTAAAGAACGCGTTGTGCTTTCTAGGAGTCGATGGGAGTAGCCGTGCTGTGCTTTGGACTGCATGGGCTATTACTGAATATGGATCTGATTCTTATGCCTTTATCAGGATATTATTGATTATAACCTCACAAGGGCATAAATCGGGAATATAGAATTAGGGTCCTAGATATGAACACGACACCCACTCCACGGATCGATGTCCATCATTACTAAAAAACTAAGCAATAGTAAACATTCAATGATGCATGTGTGTTTTCCGACCCACCCCAAAATACATATTTCGCATTTGAAATGGTATAAGGTAAATGCACGAAAAAATGAGTGTTTGTACTGTACGCTTTTCAAGCAGTGTCATCATTCAGATAAATGCATATATATATCAGCTGAATGAATTGCGAAAATGACACATGAAATGGCTCTAAATACAGAAAAGAAGGTTGAGACCATTTCATCACATGATTATACAAATTGCTGTATATGTGCTAGAGGCTGAGGTAAAATATTGTCTCTAGTATCCTAAAATAGAAGCTCTGTTCTCTAAGAATAGTTCTACTTTAAGCAGAGTACCATGTGCCAAAATAAAAGGTAAATATTTTGAAAAATGGGCAAAAATAATTTCGCTTTCAGGGGAAAAAGTTCCAAATATTTTTTGTAGCTTTGTTTATCAAAATACTGAAGGCCAAATACAGAGTTCAGGGAACGCTGTGTGCTCTTTGTTTTTAATAAGAGTTATTCTCGTTGACTGGAGAGAACATTACTGAAAATAATTGGTCTACCACATCAGGTGAAAGTTCGGCTAAGTTTGAAAATATTGCTACTGCGCAGTTCTCTGTGTGAGTGCTATCATCGATGGTTGGATCAGCAATGCTCACAGAAGGCTGTACCTGTTCGGTGCTGCTTTCCTCTCGTACCTCACCGCCACCTACTCGTAGTGGTGAAGTCTCAACGAATGCGGTCATCAGAATCGGTAGCCACTGGGGACAACACGATGCATGAGTCGTTACTGGACCTAGCAAAGTATCGATTTCCATTGGTACTGCTGATTGTAGTGTAAGACAGACGTCCAACACGCATTCTTCTCCGCATAGCAGACATCGAAGCACAGGTATGATGCAATCTTGCCAGATCGGTCTGAATGAAAGAAACCAGGTTGTACTTAGATCTCTCTCCGAGGACCTTAGTGATACGGTCTCTGTATCGTATTGCTAGGATCGTTTCTTCCATCGTTGCTAGAGACTTGTCTGTGGATTGGCTTGCCATATCGGAGCAGAAGGAGCAAAAATAAAACTCCTGCCAAGAGTCCCAAGATTAAGGGTAGCCCGCCGAAGCCAGATTGGACAAAATTCGTGAGGATGCCCAGAACTATTTCAAAGGGTGCTAACAGTCCCGAAAAAATTGTCTTAAATACATGTGCGATGCCACTGGTATCAGACATGTTTAAGATTTGGCTTAACACTTCTACGAAATGTTTGGGGCAATTTGTTGTTAAAAGGGTATGTATCTCTGCTGCTGTCCTTGCAACTTGCAGATCATATGTTTCTTTTGATGACGTTAAAGGCACAGTTGTTTGTAAAAGAATAGACTTCATTCTGCTTAAAGTATCAATTCGAATAGAAGAGATATTCAACCGAGGCCTTAACGCAGCCCCCATATCTGGATTGCTGTGTGGATACAATACTTGCATACAGCAAATGGCCCTGGAAGTTACAGTTGTCAGATAGGCTTTTCCTGGCAGCATGCCACAACAGCTGTGGTCACTTATTAAAATGTAACTACCGTTAGAAAGTGGTCTAAAAAATGGCTCTATCTGTTTTGCAGGCGTGCCATGCAGGTGACATGAAAGGTTGTTTGAAGACCCTTCGCAGGCTCCATGCAAATTATTTCCCTGACACAGAAGTGTACCGCTTAGTGATTTTTTACAATTTTTACCACTAAGAAATACCTCCTTGTTTCCTTCACTATAACATCTGTGTGTATAAGGTAAATCCCAGGTTGATTTGATGTATTCTTTACCCAACCTTTCATACTGGCCTGCTGGTATATACTCTTGGCAGTATTTAAACTGGAAAGTTGTAATCGGAATTGTAATCGTTCCATGTATTATCCATTCAATGACAGGTCTCTCTGACATTGTCAATGGTAATCTCTCGAGTTTTTCAATGCTCAGAATCGTATAGTCTGCTCCTTTTTGTGCCAAACTGTTTGTTTATCAGTAAGGTTAAAGATACCGAATAATGACGTTGTGTTGATTAAACGCCATGGTACGTAGCCAGAACACAGATTTTGCAATGTCCAGGCAAACTGTACAATAGAACGTAATTGAGACTGACCATGTTGTAACATTAGTAAGTCCTGCTCTATTATATCAGAAGCAGGTGATACAATGCTGTCCAGTGAATATATTCGTTAACCCATTGTCCACAACAGAAAGTGATTTTTCCAAATTTATACGATCAATTTCTCGTATTTTTTCTGCTGTTTCAATTTGCATTACTTTCCAGGTTCTTTGTACGCAGCGTATATACCGGCCGCTATGAAACGTTTTTGACGCTGTTTGCGTGGTCCCATTATGAAATCACGTAAGTCAGCACCGTCTTTAAGTAAAGTCAAGTGTTGCTTAATTTCAGCCAGTGTGGATTTCTGTAGCCACTCAAGGCATAGTTTCCTTACACTGTATGTTGTAACTATCCCTGGATGTTGTCTCTGGGAATATCTAGGGTCTGGTCTGGTCATCTATCTTGACAGTTATTCATGTCTGTTGGCCAGATCAACCACTTTTCCAATCAGTATGTGTTCTGTTTTGGTGTAAAATATTAGATATGTCTATCTCCACATCAGTAGTGCTGTCACTATCAGGTATGGGTTTCGGAATAGACGGTGTATTCAAGTCTTTCATCTTAGCTAGGCCAAGACAAGTAGTTTGTTGAATTGTGTCATTCAAGAATATCATTTGTTCTGGGATCATGAAGGCCCTAAATAGTGTTTCTAGGCCTTGTACTTGCCAATCTTTGGAACCCCATATTTTTTTGTTTCAATTGTGTTTTTCCAAAATTTGAAACCTAATGTAGACATTTTGTCATAAAATCTTTCTGAATAAATCAATTTAGTATTTGTCAACATTGTTTTCATTCCTGTTCTATTCAACATTTTAAAATAAAACGTTCCTGGATCACTGTTATTAAACCCTGAGAAGCATTGGAATTTCTCAAAAAATGTTTTCGAACTGCCTTTTGGTGGAGTTGGACAGTGTTCCCACTGGTTAAAAGATAAAACATTTCTAGGCTGAGCAGTTTTATGCAAATAGTGATCACCATAATGGTTGTAGCAGTATAGCTCTTCATAATTGGATGAACCCTGTAAGTAATCATGTTCTGTAAATTTGTCTGACATTACTAAATCTGACATCATATTATTAATGTTTTCAAAGTCCCAGTCATCAGAGAAGGTACTTGGTGTCACAAAGTCACTTAATGAAATCTTGAGCTGGTGAGGATACTTCAAGAGCTCGAACGGGCCAAAAATGTCATAATCAGTTCTGTCCCATGCTACCCCACCGGGTATTGGATTGGCTGTGATGTTCACTGATGACAGTTCTCTTTTCTCGATGTGAGAGGATGTGTGTGGCTTTAGGACCAAGTTGATGTTCCGACTTGCTGTGTCCATTGTACTATATTTCCCCTCAATCAATTTTCCCAAACATAGAACCATGATGAGCCAAAGCAGGAGGAAAAGTACACCTAACACAATCCAAAATTCAATCCATGGTGAAATTAGATATGTTTCTTTTAGTTGGTGAAAAAGTTCAATTACTTTGTTTTTAAAACTTTTTGTCGGAGGCGTTTCTTCATGCTCGCTTGGATCTTCAGAGAAATTGTCGAAATTGATGAAGTAGCCTGATGCAGTTCTGTCAATTGTTGGAATTGCTTTCGGATTTTCATTTGCTTTGGCATTTTTATTTGTTTCATTTGCATAGTCCGAGGCTACATCGTTGTAGACAGGTGTTTCTTGACGAACTGGTGATATTTGTGTTTCAAGAGGCACAAGTTCCATTGCTTTGTTGCATAGTCCTTTTTTATGCCCTGTAGGTTTATCAAATGTGATTAGTCTCTCAGTTTGAACCTCTTGGATTGTTGCAAATTTTGGTATTCTGCTATTTCTTGGGAGTCCACTGGGCCTACTACTTATTATCGGCCACATGATTTTGGTTTTACCAGGTCGATGGATACAACTCGGTTCTCCTTTTTACCAGCAAGTGGCGGTAGTACAACTGATCTTGTTCCGTTGATAGCTAAGACAGGTACTGCTTTTCTGTAAGAAGGCCCAAATTCCTTCTTTACCGCGATCATCTCTCTGACCAGATCCCCAATCTTTGGAATCCAGACAGGTCTTTCTGGGACAGGTGGTTTTTCTTCAGTGGCTGTCGGCTGTTTCAACTTTATGTTACTCAGGTTTTTTCCTGTTTCATTTAAATCTTGTAAAACAGCCAAACGATCTTTGATATCAAAGGTTTTCTCTTCTACCACTGAAGTGTGACTATCAAGGTCCAGAATATGCATTCTAGTTCCGAACAATAGTTCGTATGGAGTGAGACCTTTTAGAGAGTTTCTTGGCAGATTGTTAAGACTAAGTTGGACACTTGTTAAATGTTTGACCCACCCATCACCCGAACCTAATACCCTCGCCGTTATAGATTGCTTTATGTCCCGGTTTTTTCTTTCCACAACCGCATTTCCCTCAGGATAGAAGGAAGAAGAGTACCGCAATGCGATGCCCATACTGTTCATGGCCTCTTTGTAAGCTCGAGAGCTAAACGCAGGACCCTGATCAGAATGTAGCATGCCAATTGCATATGTGCCATTAAAGACTCGCAAATCTTTTATAACAGTTCTGGCATCAGCCGAGTGCTGGGGTCTACATTTTTAAGTGAATTCAGTCTTAATTATTGTGGGGACGCCTTTCTATGACTGGATTTCTGCGCTATAGATAGCCTGATGCTATCTAATAGTGGTATCTGGGCTACAGGCTGGTCCGGTTCAGAACTGCGATCTCTGTTGCAGTCCTTGCAATTTTTTGCAAAATAGTAGATATCTACGCTCATTCCCGGCCACCAGTACTCCGATTGTAGTTCCATCAGAGATTTCAGGATCTCTTGGTGTCTCAGACCCAACCCCATATGTGCTTCTTGTAGTAAGAAGATTCTCCGGTTCGTGTTTGGAATTACCCTATCCCCCACTCCAGGGATTCTAGCAAATGGAACGGAGTTTGCATCAATTATGTATGTATTACTGAGTGGATAGTTTAGAGGTAATTCTGCATAATCGCCTTTTAATGAGGCTTTTACCGCCAGCATGGTTTCCCCATCTATGTGTTTTTCTGAACGCTTTTCAGTGGCTACGGAAGCCGGTTGAACCGCTTCCGCTGTGGCTGTGTTAGCCAATGAATTCCCCGCAACGTGAACGCCATCACGTTGGTGACTCAATGCGTGTATCACGTGAGTCCTTCGTAGTTCTTTCTGTAAAAGAACTACCTGTTCCCAAAGCCTTTTATGCTTTATTGTAGCACCTGTGTCATCTTTGTAACCGTTTTTTGATCCATGTCTGCATGTCACTGTTGTATGATTTGACGCAGAAATACGAATCGCACACTATTAGTGTGGGGAATTCGCGATCAGCATTTTCAAGCGCCATCTTTAAAGTTCTTATTTCAGCTCGCTGAGCTGAACATTTCCTGAGTGATTCAGTTTTGGTAATCATTGGTTTGAATTAACCAGAGCGCCAGCGACCTTTAACAATCGCGCACGCTGCATCAAAGGATTTATTTTCCACATCATAGTGTTGTGCGAATCTGTCCATATACATTACGCAGGTATATTTTTCTAGAGGCAGAATTTCAGCTGGCAGAGGATATTCGCGTTCATATACTAGATCATTTAGTTTTTTCAGTTTTGGGTCAAAATAGTATTTCACGTCTTCTGTAGCTAAAGATTTTTTCAATTCTATCCATTTTGGATCTAAGGCCACTTTAATCAGATTACGTGGAATTGTTAATGCCTCAAGGACTGATTCTGCTGAAAAAACAGATATTCTCCTGCCTTGGGCTAGGGCTCTTTCTTTAGCTACAGCAGTTCTAACCGCTGTCAGAATTTTTTCTGTGGAGCTGAATTTCATTTCAGCTTCAGTGTACAAATGTGATTTGTAAGCTATAGGTACCGTTTCTCCCTCATTAGAGGTCAGGTATGTGAATCCGTATTTTCCTGGGATTACTCGGATTACAAGATTGCGTGTATTTTCGCGAGTTTGTAATTTTGTTTTAGTTAACATGTCTTTTTTCAATGATCTCAAAATCTCTGTGTGTTTCTGAGTCCAATTGGTTTGTTTGAAATCTGGTCCTATTAATTCATAGAGAGGTTTAACCCTCTCAGCATAATTTAGAATGTATGTTCTTCCGAAATTCAGGAAACCTAGTAGTGATTGTAAATTCTTCAGCGTTTTTGGTGCTTGGAATACAGCACATTTCTCTAAGAAATCGTCTGCCAGGCTTTTGCCTTCACTTGATAATTCATATCCTAAAAATAGGACTGTAAAATGGGCAATTCGTGACTTTTTAAAGTTTAATTTGTAACCCTCTGACGCGAACCCAAGTATTATGGTGTTCACCCTTTTTAAGTGAGTCTCCAGGTCATCATCTGTGAGATAGATGTCATCGACATATGATAAAGCTTCATCATCATATATTTGTAGTAACTCTGTTACCCTCGCTGAGAATAATCTTGGGCTATTCTTGAATCCCTGTGGGAGTCGGCAAAATTGTTTTTGCGATCCAAATATTGAGAAAGCGGTCAAATACCTGCTTTCAGGTGCAATGTTTTGACTGAAGAATCCATTAGAGATGACTAATGTTGTTTTATATTTTTTGCGCACAATGTTATTCATTAGTGCTGCACTATGTGAGTTTTGTACTGCAAATGTTTTACAACAGGAGTTATTGTGTCTGTAGTCCAAAACTAGACGATATGAATCATCTGGCTTGGAGAAAGGAAACAAAAGATTGTTCATTTGAGAGGTGCATGTTTCGATCACCCCTTGGTATTCAAGTTGATCTAAGATCTCCCTGACTTGTTTTTTTAGCTTCTTGCTTAACTGGATACTGCCTTTGTGCAGTGGGCTGATTTTTTAACTGGATCTTGTGGTGAGGTGAGTCCTCATCCCATCCTACATGATTTTTGTATAAAGCAGGAGCTTGGGCTACTGCCCATTTTCTTGCCAATGTGTATTTTTTATGAATCGGGATGTGATTCGAGAAGGCAGGCATAATCATTTCTTTGCCATGAGGGCATTCCCTGACAAACTCTGGTGGCCAGTCTTTCTCAGCTAACAGAATGTCATAGCCTTTTGAGATTTTTTCCCAAAAGAGACCTTTTATTTTTCTAGTTTTATCTCCCTCTATACGTAATGTTATTTCATATAGTTTATGGGGCACACTAACTCGTGTGTCTGCAGTTTCCACCTGGAATGTACTCATTCTTGTCCACTGTCTCCAGAAGATTCATCAGGATCTTGCTCACTTCTGCTCACTTCTGCTGCGCTGTCTAGCATTGTCTTAGCCCACTCTCCGTTTTTGAGCTGCGTCCTCAGAATTCTCTGCATGTTTAATCTTAATACTTGCTACCTTCTTTCTGGGAAATTGTAATTTTTTACTTTGATGAGCAGGTTCCTTGTCTTTGGACTTGACGTGCTCTTCTCTGTGTTCTGACCGTCCTCTTCTTTCCGATTTCTTTGAGGAAGATAGAGAAAGATTGAGTGAGAAGGATCGAGAGGGACGTGTATCAACATCTTGATATCTGTCTGGTTTTCTTATTTTATCTTTATCTCTAAGGTTGTATCTTTTTTCAGAGGGTTCCCTTTGGGGAGACTTGTCTTCTCGGCCTGGAGATCTCTCTCTACGCTGAGGAGACCTTCCTCTGGACTGGAAACGTTTTTACCTGGGAATGGTTAGTTTATTACCTTCCCAACTCTTTTTTGGAGTTTTTATATTATTTTTAATAAATGTTTTTTCAGGATTTTCAGTTAGTTGGGGTTTCCCATCCAAACTATCTCTTCCTAGTTCTTCATGGGATTTTTCTATGATTCTGGCGAGTTCAAATGGTTGTTCTGCTATATCTGTTTCCTTCAATTTCTGGAGGTTTTTTTTATATCATCCCTTGCCACTTGAACTTATTCTTTATATGCCTTTGTTACTTCTTTTAGTTTAACTAGGAGTTCTTCGCTTGATATTATTTCATAGTCTGGGTGTGTTGCATAATTGCATAGGACCGGCCCCGTTGCTTCTTCTCTACTTAGTGGACCGAGCCTGGTGATGTGATCATTATGTTTTAGGGCGCCTTTAAACCAGAGCAGGTGCTCTTGGTATTTTAGTGGGATTTCAACCTCCTCGAAAGGAGTGTATTCATCCGGAGGTTCCTCTATTTTGTAATAGTGGAAGTCTTTTGTCGTAACGTGGGCTGTTGGAAAATGTATCCATGAATAGAATACCTCTGTCTGCCGATATTCATGTGCCTCTATCACGAATATGAGTGTACCACCTCGTGCTGTCAGTCCATTTTCTATAAGTTTTAGAGTTATAGTTCTTCTTACATTGACCGGAATGATTTTTGCATCCGGGTCGGTTTCTTGGAGACTTGCGTCTTCCTCGAAGAGTTGAGCTGCTATTCTTGCTCGCTCCCTCTCTTCGTCACTTTCTGCCAGTTAACTGACTGAAAGTTTTCTGTTGCAGGTCGAGTTTCAAGGAAACAAAGATCAGGTGCACAATATTTTGGAACACTGTATCCTTCAACGTTGATCAAACCAAAAACTAATACATAGGATTCTCATCCTACTAAGTTCCGGCGGATATTAACCTTTCACCCACTACAGACGTCTATTGGAGTTTTTAAGGGGAAAGGGTTCTGTGTGTAAAAGCACGACTGAGTTACTCTAGTGTCTTGCGTTAGATTATCGCCTTACCAAACGTTGGGCGCCATCTAGTGTAGTTTCTATTTTCCCAATAGGCTCTGCGCATTGGAATAACATAAACAGCAGTATAGACGTAGGACTGAGGTCATCTAGGTCTCTACTGACTATGTTAAACTTAATTTAGGTTTGTGCCAGCTAGCTCAGAGGTCACTGGAAACTTTCTTGAATAAATAGGGAGGGACAAGCTCCCCTGGCTCAGACAAGAAGGGATTCAGTTTCCGACAACCGCATAAACATGACAACTTTGCTCCCTCAGAATAAGAGTATATCTCTAGAGTCGTGTGAAAACAATAGACAGCTATTTCACTCAGTCAGCAGTGCACACTTAGTTTCACCAGAGTGCAGAGAAATAGAGAGACGGGCGTTTTCAATAAAAAGGTGTTATTTATTTAGCAGTCTTCTTTCTCATGCAAGAGAAATGAATTGCCACAATTGCAATACTTAAAGTAAAGTAAAGTGCGTACAGTAAAAGTAGTATTATGAAATAATACTGTAAAAGCATTGATATGGTTTCTTAGCCATATGATACTTTAAAATGGATAAAATATATACATACATAAATACATTGACTAACGTACTCAACTGGTGCTTCTAACTAAGCCTACCCCGGTGTACCTGACCTAAGCCTAATACATGGGAAGGGATGAGTGAGTAGCAGTTTAAGTTAAGTTAGTTAAGATTATTTTGCCAAGAATCTGCATCAAGAATTCTCTTAAGGGTTTAGTCAGCTCCGTACCTTGGTAATAGAATGTGGGAGGTCTGGTATCTCGTTCCTCAGGACTCGATATTCCAACCCGCAAGGGTAGGCTGGAATTACCGGAGCTGTATTTTCTTGGCTGGAGAAAAAGACAGCGTCTCTCTCAGTGCGTCAAACAGGAGGGGTGGCTTCCGTGGGCAATCGCATCAGCTGGGCTCTCGGGCAAGTAGACTGCTGCTCTGCTCCAAACCACCATGTGTTTGCTTAAGGCAACTGTTGGTATTTTATACCTGGAAGGTGCCGGGTTTGACGTAAGGTTGGACATAAGACGTCACTAAGAACTAACAGTTCTTTCTGGACTTCAGGAGTTCTTGTTCAAATCAAAACAGAAGCAGGGGAGTTTTCCCGGGCTGCTGGAGGCTTGGTTTGTTTAAAGAACACATTGTGCTTTCTAGGAGTCTATGGGAGTAGCCATGCTGTGCTTTGGACTGCATGGGCTATTACTGAATATGGATCTGATTCTTATGCCTTTATCAGGATATTATTGATTATAACCTCACAAGGGCATATATCGGGAATATAGAATTAGGGTCCTAGATATGAACACGACAATCTCATGTCAAGGCGCTTGCATGTACGTTTGATGTTTCTTAGTTCTATAGTTGCCCAGCTGGCTTGTTTGGAGTGTTTCTTTATTTTGGTCAGTGCAGTTGGTGATCCATGTAGAGAGGTTCCTGACTGCTTGTTCTAGTTTGGTGGAGGTGTTGGGGTGGGAAGCAGTGAGGGCATTGGTCCACTGGGCCTCGGATACTTTGCTATAACTTCAGTGATGGGTGCAGGGTAGTGGCACAGTGGGTTCCTGTGATGGTGAAGTATGCAATAGTGTGGTCTGAACCGGTGAGCTTGGTGACGTGGCTGTACTTATCTCTGTCGTTGAAGATGGGGTCTAAAGTGTGTCCTGCGATGCATGTAGGGATGGTGACAATCTGGGTGAGGCCGATGTTGTTCATGCTCTCCAAGAGGTTTACAGTATTCGTGTCTTTGGGGTCGTGGAGTTGAAAGTTGAGGTCTTCTAGCAGAATGTAGTGTTTGGAATCGATGGCAAGAAGGTAGATGAGTTTGGAGATGACATCGCAGAAACTGGGGTGAGGTCCTGGAGGTCGGTAGGGGAGGGTGCCTCCGACGGTGGAATTGCCATTGGTTTGGAGATGGAAGTTGAGATGTTCCATGACCGGTGTGGCATTGTCTAAGGAGGTGGTGCAGCGGGAGGGTTTCCTTGTGAATGACGGTGATCCCACCTCTGTGTTTGTTGATGCAGTCTCAGCGATCCCACCTCTGTATTTGTTGATGTGGTCTTTGTGTGCAATTTTGTAGCCATTCGGTGTTGCTACGGCGATGTCAGGTACAGAGGCGGGGTTGAGCCTTGCATCAAATGTGCTTTGCTTCTCCGCTCCCTTTGAAGGATCAAGTCAGTCTCCCTTTGAAATATATACTACACATCAGGGAGATTGGGACTGTAACGGCTACGTAAGGGCACAAAGAAGAACTTTAACACCCTGATATAATAATATCTTAATAGTGACAGGACAGGAGTCGGCATCCCTTCTGAAATCAGCCCAGGTGAGCGGTGAGCACCTGGCTAGCTCACCCTGGAATAGAATACAGGCAGTATCATCCACTTGATGTCCACTCCACTCCTATGGTGCAACACCTTCCCTGTCAGGCTGACACCATGCACCACTACTCCAGTCCTAGGAACCAGATTTATCAAGAGGTTGAATTTTCCTTCCTATAAGTATTGTTTGTGTGCAGGGAGGTGTCCCCTTCCTGCACAAAAATAATCAAGGGTGCTGTGCATTGTGGCCCCCTTGTACCATGGTGCAAGGGTGCCTGCATTGGTGCATTGGGCAGCACTCAGTGCACCAGCATAGGGAGCCAGCAGGAATGTGACATATCTTGATAAATGAATAAATATGTTGCATTACTGCCGTCACCCTTTGAGGGAGCACTGCAAGTTGTCCTGCCCTGCACACTGTGATATTTTGATATGTCTGGGCCAGATGCACTCAGAAAAAATCATAGATAAACCCTGCCGTATTGCATTACATGCCCACTTCTTTTAGAAGAAAGACAGTGGACGCAACTGCAAGCACTCTCTGATCCTAAAAAGTGCATTTACTTATACGAGCGGCACACACACTACAATTAAAAAAACAGGTGTGCCAGAGCTACACATGGTACCAAGCTAAAAAATAAAATGTCCTTTTTGCATCAGAGGGCACATGTGCACACGATAATTGATGCAAAGATAAATATATCTATTCTATATATTTATACATATATATGTGCATATTATTTTTTTAATAGATATACATAAACAATACACATGTAATTTACATTTTATAATGAATGAACACATTCACATTATTTATAAATACATTTATATATACATACTCATATTTTGAAAAATTAACATCCACACTTATTGACCAGTGAGAAACATTTATTTTTATAAATAGACAAAATAAACATAATTATATATATATATGTGACCAAGGCCTCTGTGTAGGCCGAAACGTTATGCTGCCGTGGTGTGCTGATGAATAAAAGAAACTGACCTGCACTCTGGGTCTTCCGTGTTCTTTCCTGTGTGGTGGTCGATTACTGGAGCCTGTCGCAGTGAAAAGTGCAGTGCGGATATATATATATATATATATATATATATATATATATATATATATGTACTCACGAATGCCCTGTAGCATTTGGGAAGGCACACTCGGTATTTCAGCTTCCAGCTTGAAAATGCAATCTTCCTGCTTACTCCGTTTTTGTATGTTGCTGCCAACGCGTTTCAAGGCTCACAGCCTCCTCATCATGGGCACAGAAATTGCTCTCACACACTGCGTTCGTGTTTGCACCGTGTTTTAATCACAACCAGCCCCACCCTTTCATGACGTGTATTCCATACCTTCGTCACTGGCGCAAAAGTGCATTCTGGGGCAGGCAGTCATTTGTGCACTGGTAATTTTCTTAAAGGTGAGTCAGAGTTTCATTTCATGTATTTAAAGTTCATTAATCGCCTTAAGTAGGCACGGCGCTGTCAGGATGATTTGTTTTGGCATATGGAAATACCGTGCCTTTTGTCTCCAATTAGTTCAGGACGTGGCCTCATTCCAGCTAGGGGAGCTTGATCCCTGGCTGACGATGGTGCTCTTCCCTGCGGCCAGGCTGCCGCATTGCAAAATGTACTCACGAATGCCCTGTAGCATTTGGGAAGGCACACTCGGTATTTCAGCTTCCAGCTTGAAAATGCAATCTTCCTGCTTACTCCGTTTTTGTATGTTGCTGCCAACGCGTTTCAAGGCTCACAGCCTCCTCATCATGGGCACAGAAATTGCTCTCACACACTGCGTTCGTGTTTGCACCGTGTTTTAATCACAACCAGCCCCACCCTTTCATGACGTGTATTCCATACCTTCGTCACTGGCGCAAAAGTGCATTCTGGGGCAGGCAGTCATTTGTGCACTGGTAATTTTCTTAAAGGTGAGTCAGAGTTTCATTTCATGTATTTAAAGTTCATTAATCGCCTTAAGTAGGCACGGCGCTGTCAGGATGATTTGTTTTGGCATATGGAAATACCGTGCCTTTTGTCTCCAATTAGTTCAGGACGTGGCCTCATTCCAGCTAGGGGAGCTTGATCCCTGGCTGACGATGGTGCTCTTCCCTGCGGCCAGGCTGCCGCATTGCAAAATGTACTCACGAATGCCCTGTAGCATTTGGGAAGGCACACTCGGTATTTCAGCTTCCAGCTTGAAAATGCAATCTTCCTGCTTACTCCGTTTTTGTATGTTGCTGCCAACGCGTTTCAAGGCTCACAGCCTCCTCATCATGGGCACAGAAATTGCTCTCACACACTGCGTTCGTGTTTGCACCGTGTTTTAATCACAACCAGCCCCACCCTTTCATGACGTGTATTCCATACCTTCGTCACTGGCGCAAAAGTGCATTCTGGGGCAGGCAGTCATTTGTGCACTGGTAATTTTCTTAAAGGTGAGTCAGAGTTTCATTTCATGTATTTAAAGTTCATTAATCGCCTTAAGTAGGCACGGCGCTGTCAGGATGATTTGTTTTGGCATATGGAAATACCGTGCCTTTTGTCTCCAATTAGTTCAGGACGTGGCCTCATTCCAGCTAGGGGAGCTTGATCCCTGGCTGACGATGGTGCTCTTCCCTGCGGCCAGGCTGCCGCATTGCAAAATGTACTCACGAATGCCCTGTAGCATTTGGGAAGGCACACTCGGTATTTCAGCTTCCAGCTTGAAAATGCAATCTTCCTGCTTACTCCGTTTTTGTATGTTGCTGCCAACGCGTTTCAAGGCTCACAGCCTCCTCATCATGGGCACAGAAATTGCTCTCACACACTGCGTTCGTGTTTGCACCGTGTTTTAATCACAACCAGCCCCACCCTTTCATGACGTGTATTCCATACCTTCGTCACTGGCGCAAAAGTGCATTCTGGGGCAGGCAGTCATTTGTGCACTGGTAATTTTCTTAAAGGTGAGTCAGAGTTTCATTTCATGTATTTAAAGTTCATTAATCGCCTTAAGTAGGCACGGCGCTGTCAGGATGATTTGTTTTGGCATATGGAAATACCGTGCCTTTTGTCTCCAATTAGTTCAGGACGTGGCCTCATTCCAGCTAGGGGAGCTTGATCCCTGGCTGACGATGGTGCTCTTCCCTGCGGCCAGGCTGCCGCATTGCAAAATGTACTCACGAATGCCCTGTAGCATTTGGGAAGGCACACTCGGTATTTCAGCTTCCAGCTTGAAAATGCAATCTTCCTGCTTACTCCGTTTTTGTATGTTGCTGCCAACGCGTTTCAAGGCTCACAGCCTCCTCATCATGGGCACAGAAATTGCTCTCACACACTGCGTTCGTGTTTGCACCGTGTTTTAATCACAACCAGCCCCACCCTTTCATGACGTGTATTCCATACCTTCGTCACTGGCGCAAAAGTGCATTCTGGGGCAGGCAGTCATTTGTGCACTGGTAATTTTCTTAAAGGTGAGTCAGAGTTTCATTTCATGTATTTAAAGTTCATTAATCGCCTTAAGTAGGCACGGCGCTGTCAGGATGATTTGTTTTGGCATATGGAAATACCGTGCCTTTTGTCTCCAATTAGTTCAGGACGTGGCCTCATTCCAGCTAGGGGAGCTTGATCCCTGGCTGACGATGGTGCTCTTCCCTGCGGCCAGGCTGCCGCATTGCAAAATGTACTCACGAATGCCCTGTAGCATTTGGGAAGGCACACTCGGTATTTCAGCTTCCAGCTTGAAAATGCAATCTTCCTGCTTACTCCGTTTTTGTATGTTGCTGCCAACGCGTTTCAAGGCTCACAGCCTCCTCATCATGGGCACAGAAATTGCTCTCACACACTGCGTTCGTGTTTGCACCGTGTTTTAATCACAACCAGCCCCACCCTTTCATGACGTGTATTCCATACCTTCGTCACTGGCGCAAAAGTGCATTCTGGGGCAGGCAGTCATTTGTGCACTGGTAATTTTCTTAAAGGTGAGTCAGAGTTTCATTTCATGTATTTAAAGTTCATTAATCGCCTTAAGTAGGCACGGCGCTGTCAGGATGATTTGTTTTGGCATATGGAAATACCGTGCCTTTTGTCTCCAATTAGTTCAGGACGTGGCCTCATTCCAGCTAGGGGAGCTTGATCCCTGGCTGACGATGGTGCTCTTCCCTGCGGCCAGGCTGCCGCATTGCAAAATGTACTCACGAATGCCCTGTAGCATTTGGGAAGGCACACTCGGTATTTCAGCTTCCAGCTTGAAAATGCAATCTTCCTGCTTACTCCGTTTTTGTATGTTGCTGCCAACGCGTTTCAAGGCTCACAGCCTCCTCATCATGGGCACAGAAATTGCTCTCACACACTGCGTTCGTGTTTGCACCGTGTTTTAATCACAACCAGCCCCACCCTTTCATGACGTGTATTCCATACCTTCGTCACTGGCGCAAAAGTGCATTCTGGGGCAGGCAGTCATTTGTGCACTGGTAATTTTCTTAAAGGTGAGTCAGAGTTTCATTTCATGTATTTAAAGTTCATTAATCGCCTTAAGTAGGCACGGCGCTGTCAGGATGATTTGTTTTGGCATATGGAAATACCGTGCCTTTTGTCTCCAATTAGTTCAGGACGTGGCCTCATTCCAGCTAGGGGAGCTTGATCCCTGGCTGACGATGGTGCTCTTCCCTGCGGCCAGGCTGCCGCATTGCAAAATGTACTCACGAATGCCCTGTAGCATTTGGGAAGGCACACTCGGTATTTCAGCTTCCAGCTTGAAAATGCAATCTTCCTGCTTACTCCGTTTTTGTATGTTGCTGCCAACGCGTTTCAAGGCTCACAGCCTCCTCATCATGGGCACAGAAATTGCTCTCACACACTGCGTTCGTGTTTGCACCGTGTTTTAATCACAACCAGCCCCACCCTTTCATGACGTGTATTCCATACCTTCGTCACTGGCGCAAAAGTGCATTCTGGGGCAGGCAGTCATTTGTGCACTGGTAATTTTCTTAAAGGTGAGTCAGAGTTTCATTTCATGTATTTAAAGTTCATTAATCGCCTTAAGTAGGCACGGCGCTGTCAGGATGATTTGTTTTGGCATATGGAAATACCGTGCCTTTTGTCTCCAATTAGTTCAGGACGTGGCCTCATTCCAGCTAGGGGAGCTTGATCCCTGGCTGACGATGGTGCTCTTCCCTGCGGCCAGGCTGCCGCATTGCAAAATGTACTCACGAATGCCCTGTAGCATTTGGGAAGGCACACTCGGTATTTCAGCTTCCAGCTTGAAAATGCAATCTTCCTGCTTACTCCGTTTTTGTATGTTGCTGCCAACGCGTTTCAAGGCTCACAGCCTCCTCATCATGGGCACAGAAATTGCTCTCACACACTGCGTTCGTGTTTGCACCGTGTTTTAATCACAACCAGCCCCACCCTTTCATGACGTGTATTCCATACCTTCGTCACTGGCGCAAAAGTGCATTCTGGGGCAGGCAGTCATTTGTGCACTGGTAATTTTCTTAAAGGTGAGTCAGAGTTTCATTTCATGTATTTAAAGTTCATTAATCGCCTTAAGTAGGCACGGCGCTGTCAGGATGATTTGTTTTGGCATATGGAAATACCGTGCCTTTTGTCTCCAATTAGTTCAGGACGTGGCCTCATTCCAGCTAGGGGAGCTTGATCCCTGGCTGACGATGGTGCTCTTCCCTGCGGCCAGGCTGCCGCATTGCAAAATGTACTCACGAATGCCCTGTAGCATTTGGGAAGGCACACTCGGTATTTCAGCTTCCAGCTTGAAAATGCAATCTTCCTGCTTACTCCGTTTTTGTATGTTGCTGCCAACGCGTTTCAAGGCTCACAGCCTCCTCATCATGGGCACAGAAATTGCTCTCACACACTGCGTTCGTGTTTGCACCGTGTTTTAATCACAACCAGCCCCACCCTTTCATGACGTGTATTCCATACCTTCGTCACTGGCGCAAAAGTGCATTCTGGGGCAGGCAGTAATTTGTGCACTGGTAATTTTCTTAAAGGTGAGTCAGAGTTTCATTTCATGTATTTAAAGTTCATTAATCGCCTTAAGTAGGCACGGCGCTGTCAGGATGATTTGTTTTGGCATATGGAAATACCGTGCCTTTTGTCTCCAATTAGTTCAGGACGTGGCCTCATTCCAGCTAGGGGAGCTTGATCCCTGGCTGACGATGGTGCTCTTCCCTGCGGCCAGGCTGCCGCATTGCAAAATGTACTCACGAATGCCCTGTAGCATTTGGGAAGGCACACTCGGTATTTCAGCTTCCAGCTTGAAAATGCAATCTTCCTGCTTACTCCGTTTTTGTATGTTGCTGCCAACGCGTTTCAAGGCTCACAGCCTCCTCATCATGGGCACAGAAATTGCTCTCACACACTGCGTTCGTGTTTGCACCGTGTTTTAATCACAACCAGCCCCACCCTTTCATGACGTGTATTCCATACCTTCGTCACTGGCGCAAAAGTGCATTCTGGGGCAGGCAGTCATTTGTGCACTGGTAATTTTCTTAAAGGTGAGTCAGAGTTTCATTTCATGTATTTAAAGTTCATTAATCGCCTTAAGTAGGCACGGCGCTGTCAGGATGATTTGTTTTGGCATATGGAAATACCGTGCCTTTTGTCTCCAATTAGTTCAGGACGTGGCCTCATTCCAGCTAGGGGAGCTTGATCCCTGGCTGACGATGGTGCTCTTCCCTGCGGCCAGGCTGCCGCATTGCAAAATGTACTCACGAATGCCCTGTAGCATTTGGGAAGGCACACTCGGTATTTCAGCTTCCAGCTTGAAAATGCAATCTTCCTGCTTACTCCGTTTTTGTATGTTGCTGCCAACGCGTTTCAAGGCTCACAGCCTCCTCATCATGGGCACAGAAATTGCTCTCACACACTGCGTTCGTGTTTGCACCGTGTTTTAATCACAACCAGCCCCACCCTTTCATGACGTGTATTCCATACCTTCGTCACTGGCGCAAAAGTGCATTCTGGGGCAGGCAGTCATTTGTGCACTGGTAATTTTCTTAAAGGTGAGTCAGAGTTTCATTTCATGTATTTAAAGTTCATTAATCGCCTTAAGTAGGCACGGCGCTGTCAGGATGATTTGTTTTGGCATATGGAAATACCGTGCCTTTTGTCTCCAATTAGTTCAGGACGTGGCCTCATTCCAGCTAGGGGAGCTTGATCCCTGGCTGACGATGGTGCTCTTCCCTGCGGCCAGGCTGCCGCATTGCAAAATGTACTCACGAATGCCCTGTAGCATTTGGGAAGGCACACTCGGTATTTCAGCTTCCAGCTTGAAAATGCAATCTTCCTGCTTACTCCGTTTTTGTATGTTGCTGCCAACGCGTTTCAAGGCTCACAGCCTCCTCATCATGGGCACAGAAATTGCTCTCACACACTGCGTTCGTGTTTGCACCGTGTTTTAATCACAACCAGCCCCACCCTTTCATGACGTGTATTCCATACCTTCGTCACTGGCGCAAAAGTGCATTCTGGGGCAGGCAGTCATTTGTGCACTGGTAATTTTCTTAAAGGTGAGTCAGAGTTTCATTTCATGTATTTAAAGTTCATTAATCGCCTTAAGTAGGCACGGCGCTGTCAGGATGATTTGTTTTGGCATATGGAAATACCGTGCCTTTTGTCTCCAATTAGTTCAGGACGTGGCCTCATTCCAGCTAGGGGAGCTTGATCCCTGGCTGACGATGGTGCTCTTCCCTGCGGCCAGGCTGCCGCATTGCAAAATGTACTCACGAATGCCCTGTAGCATTTGGGAAGGCACACTCGGTATTTCAGCTTCCAGCTTGAAAATGCAATCTTCCTGCTTACTCCGTTTTTGTATGTTGCTGCCAACGCGTTTCAAGGCTCACAGCCTCCTCATCATGGGCACAGAAATTGCTCTCACACACTGCGTTCGTGTTTGCACCGTGTTTTAATCACAACCAGCCCCACCCTTTCATGACGTGTATTCCATACCTTCGTCACTGGCGCAAAAGTGCATTCTGGGGCAGGCAGTCATTTGTGCACTGGTAATTTTCTTAAAGGTGAGTCAGAGTTTCATTTCATGTATTTAAAGTTCATTAATCGCCTTAAGTAGGCACGGCGCTGTCAGGATGATTTGTTTTGGCATATGGAAATACCGTGCCTTTTGTCTCCAATTAGTTCAGGACGTGGCCTCATTCCAGCTAGGGGAGCTTGATCCCTGGCTGACGATGGTGCTCTTCCCTGCGGCCAGGCTGCCGCATTGCAAAATGTACTCACGAATGCCCTGTAGCATTTGGGAAGGCACACTCGGTATTTCAGCTTCCAGCTTGAAAATGCAATCTTCCTGCTTACTCCGTTTTTGTATGTTGCTGCCAACGCGTTTCAAGGCTCACAGCCTCCTCATCATGGGCACAGAAATTGCTCTCACACACTGCGTTCGTGTTTGCACCGTGTTTTAATCACAACCAGCCCCACCCTTTCATGACGTGTATTCCATACCTTCGTCACTGGCGCAAAAGTGCATTCTGGGGCAGGCAGTCATTTGTGCACTGGTAATTTTCTTAAAGGTGAGTCAGAGTTTCATTTCATGTATTTAAAGTTCATTAATCGCCTTAAGTAGGCACGGCGCTGTCAGGATGATTTGTTTTGGCATATGGAAATACCGTGCCTTTTGTCTCCAATTAGTTCAGGACGTGGCCTCATTCCAGCTAGGGGAGCTTGATCCCTGGCTGACGATGGTGCTCTTCCCTGCGGCCAGGCTGCCGCATTGCAAAATGTACTCACGAATGCCCTGTAGCATTTGGGAAGGCACACTCGGTATTTCAGCTTCCAGCTTGAAAATGCAATCTTCCTGCTTACTCCGTTTTTGTATGTTGCTGCCAACGCGTTTCAAGGCTCACAGCCTCCTCATCATGGGCACAGAAATTGCTCTCACACACTGCGTTCGTGTTTGCACCGTGTTTTAATCACAACCAGGCCCACCCTTTCATGACGTGTATTCCATACCTTCGTCACTGGCGCAAAAGTGCATTCTGGGGCAGGCAGTCATTTGTGCACTGGTAATTTTCTTAAAGGTGAGTCAGAGTTTCATTTCATGTATTTAAAGTTCATTAATCGCCTTAAGTAGGCACGGCGCTGTCAGGATGATTTGTTTTGGCATATGGAAATACCGTGCCTTTTGTCTCCAATTAGTTCAGGACGTGGCCTCATTCCAGCTAGGGGAGCTTGATCCCTGGCTGACGATGGTGCTCTTCCCTGCGGCCAGGCTGCCGCATTGCAAAATGTACTCACGAATGCCCTGTAGCATTTGGGAAGGCACACTCGGTATTTCAGCTTCCAGCTTGAAAATGCAATCTTCCTGCTTACTCCGTTTTTGTATGTTGCTGCCAACGCGTTTCAAGGCTCACAGCCTCCTCATCATGGGCACAGAAATTGCTCTCACACACTGCGTTCGTGTTTGCACCGTGTTTTAATCACAACCAGCCCCACCCTTTCATGACGTGTATTCCATACCTTCGTCACTGGCGCAAAAGTGCATTCTGGGGCAGGCAGTCATTTGTGCACTGGTAATTTTCTTAAAGGTGAGTCAGAGTTTCATTTCATGTATTTAAAGTTCATTAATCGCCTTAAGTAGGCACGGCGCTGTCAGGATGATTTGTTTTGGCATATGGAAATACCGTGCCTTTTGTCTCCAATTAGTTCAGGACGTGGCCTCATTCCAGCTAGGGGAGCTTGATCCCTGGCTGACGATGGTGCTCTTCCCTGCGGCCAGGCTGCCGCATTGCAAAATGTACTCACGAATGCCCTGTAGCATTTGGGAAGGCACACTCGGTATTTCAGCTTCCAGCTTGAAAATGCAATCTTCCTGCTTACTCTGTTTTTGTATGTTGCTGCCAACGCGTTTCAAGGCTCACAGCCTCCTCATCATGGGCACAGAAATTGCTCTCACACACTGCGTTCGTGTTTGCACCGTGTTTTAATCACAACCAGCCCCACCCTTTCATGACGTGTATTCCATACCTTCGTCACTGGCGCAAAAGTGCATTCTGGGGCAGGCAGTCATTTGTGCACTGGTAATTTTCTTAAAGGTGAGTCAGAGTTTCATTTCATGTATTTAAAGTTCATTAATCGCCTTAAGTAGGCACGGCGCTGTCAGGATGATTTGTTTTGGCATATGGAAATACCGTGCCTTTTGTCTCCAATTAGTTCAGGACGTGGCCTCATTCCAGCTAGGGGAGCTTGATCCCTGGCTGACGATGGTGCTCTTCCCTGCGGCCAGGCTGCCGCATTGCAAAATGTACTCACGAATGCCCTGTAGCATTTGGGAAGGCACACTCGGTATTTCAGCTTCCAGCTTGAAAATGCAATCTTCCTGCTTACTCCGTTTTTGTATGTTGCTGCCAACGCGTTTCAAGGCTCACAGCCTCCTCATCATGGGCACAGAAATTGCTCTCACACACTGCGTTCGTGTTTGCACCGTGTTTTAATCACAACCAGCCCCACCCTTTCATGACGTGTATTCCATACCTTCGTCACTGGCGCAAAAGTGCATTCTGGGGCAGGCAGTCATTTGTGCACTGGTAATTTTCTTAAAGGTGAGTCAGAGTTTCATTTCATGTATTTAAAGTTCATTAATCGCCTTAAGTAGGCACGGCGCTGTCAGGATGATTTGTTTTGGCATATGGAAATACCGTGCCTTTTGTCTCCAATTAGTTCAGGACGTGGCCTCATTCCAGCTAGGGGAGCTTGATCCCTGGCTGACGATGGTGCTCTTCCCTGCGGCCAGGCTGCCGCATTGCAAAATGTACTCACGAATGCCCTGTAGCATTTGGGAAGGCACACTCGGTATTTCAGCTTCCAGCTTGAAAATGCAATCTTCCTGCTTACTCCGTTTTTGTATGTTGCTGCCAACGCGTTTCAAGGCTCACAGCCTCCTCATCATGGGCACAGAAATTGCTCTCACACACTGCGTTCGTGTTTGCACCGTGTTTTAATCACAACCAGCCCCACCCTTTCATGACGTGTATTCCATACCTTCGTCACTGGCGCAAAAGTGCATTCTGGGGCAGGCAGTCATTTGTGCACTGGTAATTTTCTTAAAGGTGAGTCAGAGTTTCATTTCATGTATTTAAAGTTCATTAATCGCCTTAAGTAGGCACGGCGCTGTCAGGATGATTTGTTTTGGCATATGGAAATACCGTGCCTTTTGTCTCCAATTAGTTCAGGACGTGGCCTCATTCCAGCTAGGGGAGCTTGATCCCTGGCTGACGATGGTGCTCTTCCCTGCGGCCAGGCTGCCGCATTGCAAAATGTACTCACGAATGCCCTGTAGCATTTGGGAAGGCACACTCGGTATTTCAGCTTCCAGCTTGAAAATGCAATCTTCCTGCTTACTCCGTTTTTGTATGTTGCTGCCAACGCGTTTCAAGGCTCACAGCCTCCTCATCATGGGCACAGAAATTGCTCTCACACACTGCGTTCGTGTTTGCACCGTGTTTTAATCACAACCAGCCCCACCCTTTCATGACGTGTATTCCATACCTTCGTCACTGGCGCAAAAGTGCATTCTGGGGCAGGCAGTCATTTGTGCACTGGTAATTTTCTTAAAGGTGAGTCAGAGTTTCATTTCATGTATTTAAAGTTCATTAATCGCCTTAAGTAGGCACGGCGCTGTCAGGATGATTTGTTTTGGCATATGGAAATACCGTGCCTTTTGTCTCCAATTAGTTCAGGACGTGGCCTCATTCCAGCTAGGGGAGCTTGATCCCTGGCTGACGATGGTGCTCTTCCCTGCGGCCAGGCTGCCGCATTGCAAAATGTACTCACGAATGCCCTGTAGCATTTGGGAAGGCACACTCGGTATTTCAGCTTCCAGCTTGAAAATGCAATCTTCCTGCTTACTCCGTTTTTGTATGTTGCTGCCAACGCGTTTCAAGGCTCACAGCCTCCTCATCATGGGCACAGAAATTGCTCTCACACACTGCGTTCGTGTTTGCACCGTGTTTTAATCACAACCAGCCCCACCCTTTCATGACGTGTATTCCATACCTTCGTCACTGGCGCAAAAGTGCATTCTGGGGCAGGCAGTCATTTGTGCACTGGTAATTTTCTTAAAGGTGAGTCAGAGTTTCATTTCATGTATTTAAAGTTCATTAATCGCCTTAAGTAGGCACGGCGCTGTCAGGATGATTTGTTTTGGCATATGGAAATACCGTGCCTTTTGTCTCCAATTAGTTCAGGACGTGGCCTCATTCCAGCTAGGGGAGCTTGATCCCTGGCTGACGATGGTGCTCTTCCCTGCGGCCAGGCTGCCGCATTGCAAAATGTACTCACGAATGCCCTGTAGCATTTGGGAAGGCACACTCGGTATTTCAGCTTCCAGCTTGAAAATGCAATCTTCCTGCTTACTCCGTTTTTGTATGTTGCTGCCAACGCGTTTCAAGGCTCACAGCCTCCTCATCATGGGCACAGAAATTGCTCTCACACACTGCGTTCGTGTTTGCACCGTGTTTTAATCACAACCAGCCCCACCCTTTCATGACGTGTATTCCATACCTTCGTCACTGGCGCAAAAGTGCATTCTGGGGCAGGCAGTCATTTGTGCACTGGTAATTTTCTTAAAGGTGAGTCAGAGTTTCATTTCATGTATTTAAAGTTCATTAATCGCCTTAAGTAGGCACGGCGCTGTCAGGATGATTTGTTTTGGCATATGGAAATACCGTGCCTTTTGTCTCCAATTAGTTCAGGACGTGGCCTCATTCCAGCTAGGGGAGCTTGATCCCTGGCTGACGATGGTGCTCTTCCCTGCGGCCAGGCTGCCGCATTGCAAAATGTACTCACGAATGCCCTGTAGCATTTGGGAAGGCACACTCGGTATTTCAGCTTCCAGCTTGAAAATGCAATCTTCCTGCTTACTCCGTTTTTGTATGTTGCTGCCAACGCGTTTCAAGGCTCACAGCCTCCTCATCATGGGCACAGAAATTGCTCTCACACACTGCGTTCGTGTTTGCACCGTGTTTTAATCACAACCAGCCCCACCCTTTCATGACGTGTATTCCATACCTTCGTCACTGGCGCAAAAGTGCATTCTGGGGCAGGCAGTCATTTGTGCACTGGTAATTTTCTTAAAGGTGAGTCAGAGTTTCATTTCATGTATTTAAAGTTCATTAATCGCCTTAAGTAGGCACGGCGCTGTCAGGATGATTTGTTTTGGCATATGGAAATACCGTGCCTTTTGTCTCCAATTAGTTCAGGACGTGGCCTCATTCCAGCTAGGGGAGCTTGATCCCTGGCTGACGATGGTGCTCTTCCCTGCGGCCAGGCTGCCGCATTGCAAAATGTACTCACGAATGCCCTGTAGCATTTGGGAAGGCACACTCGGTATTTCAGCTTCCAGCTTGAAAATGCAATCTTCCTGCTTACTCCGTTTTTGTATGTTGCTGCCAACGCGTTTCAAGGCTCACAGCCTCCTCATCATGGGCACAGAAATTGCTCTCACACACTGCGTTCGTGTTTGCACCGTGTTTTAATCACAACCAGCCCCACCCTTTCATGACGTGTATTCCATACCTTCGTCACTGGCGCAAAAGTGCATTCTGGGGCAGGCAGTCATTTGTGCACTGGTAATTTTCTTAAAGGTGAGTCAGAGTTTCATTTCATGTATTTAAAGTTCATTAATCGCCTTAAGTAGGCACGGCGCTGTCAGGATGATTTGTTTTGGCATATGGAAATACCGTGCCTTTTGTCTCCAATTAGTTCAGGACGTGGCCTCATTCCAGCTAGGGGAGCTTGATCCCTGGCTGACGATGGTGCTCTTCCCTGCGGCCAGGCTGCCGCATTGCAAAATGTACTCACGAATGCCCTGTAGCATTTGGGAAGGCACACTCGGTATTTCAGCTTCCAGCTTGAAAATGCAATCTTCCTGCTTACTCCGTTTTTGTATGTTGCTGCCAACGCGTTTCAAGGCTCACAGCCTCCTCATCATGGGCACAGAAATTGCTCTCACACACTGCGTTCGTGTTTGCACCGTGTTTTAATCACAACCAGCCCCACCCTTTCATGACGTGTATTCCATACCTTCGTCACTGGCGCAAAAGTGCATTCTGGGGCAGGCAGTCATTTGTGCACTGGTAATTTTCTTAAAGGTGAGTCAGAGTTTCATTTCATGTATTTAAAGTTCATTAATCGCCTTAAGTAGGCACGGCGCTGTCAGGATGATTTGTTTTGGCATATGGAAATACCGTGCCTTTTGTCTCCAATTAGTTCAGGACGTGGCCTCATTCCAGCTAGGGGAGCTTGATCCCTGGCTGACGATGGTGCTCTTCCCTGCGGCCAGGCTGCCGCATTGCAAAATGTACTCACGAATGCCCTGTAGCATTTGGGAAGGCACACTCGGTATTTCAGCTTCCAGCTTGAAAATGCAATCTTCCTGCTTACTCCGTTTTTGTATGTTGCTGCCAACGCGTTTCAAGGCTCACAGCCTCCTCATCATGGGCACAGAAATTGCTCTCACACACTGCGTTCGTGTTTGCACCGTGTTTTAATCACAACCAGCCCCACCCTTTCATGACGTGTATTCCATACCTTCGTCACTGGCGCAAAAGTGCATTCTGGGGCAGGCAGTCATTTGTGCACTGGTAATTTTCTTAAAGGTGAGTCAGAGTTTCATTTCATGTATTTAAAGTTCATTAATCGCCTTAAGTAGGCACGGCGCTGTCAGGATGATTTGTTTTGGCATATGGAAATACCGTGCCTTTTGTCTCCAATTAGTTCAGGACGTGGCCTCATTCCAGCTAGGGGAGCTTGATCCCTGGCTGACGATGGTGCTCTTCCCTGCGGCCAGGCTGCCGCATTGCAAAATGTACTCACGAATGCCCTGTAGCATTTGGGAAGGCACACTCGGTATTTCAGCTTCCAGCTTGAAAATGCAATCTTCCTGCTTACTCCGTTTTTGTATGTTGCTGCCAACGCGTTTCAAGGCTCACAGCCTCCTCATCATGGGCACAGAAATTGCTCTCACACACTGCGTTCGTGTTTGCACCGTGTTTTAATCACAACCAGCCCCACCCTTTCATGACGTGTATTCCATACCTTCGTCACTGGCGCAAAAGTGCATTCTGGGGCAGGCAGTCATTTGTGCACTGGTAATTTTCTTAAAGGTGAGTCAGAGTTTCATTTCATGTATTTAAAGTTCATTAATCGCCTTAAGTAGGCACGGCGCTGTCAGGATGATTTGTTTTGGCATATGGAAATACCGTGCCTTTTGTCTCCAATTAGTTCAGGACGTGGCCTCATTCCAGCTAGGGGAGCTTGATCCCTGGCTGACGATGGTGCTCTTCCCTGCGGCCAGGCTGCCGCATTGCAAAATGTACTCACGAATGCCCTGTAGCATTTGGGAAGGCACACTCGGTATTTCAGCTTCCAGCTTGAAAATGCAATCTTCCTGCTTACTCCGTTTTTGTATGTTGCTGCCAACGCGTTTCAAGGCTCACAGCCTCCTCATCATGGGCACAGAAATTGCTCTCACACACTGCGTTCGTGTTTGCACCGTGTTCTAATCACAACCAGCCCCACCCTTTCATGACGTGTATTCCATACCTTCGTCACTGGCGCAAAAGTGCATTCTGGGGCAGGCAGTCATTTGTGCACTGGTAATTTTCTTAAAGGTGAGTCAGAGTTTCATTTCATGTATTTAAAGTTCATTAATCGCCTTAAGTAGGCACGGCGCTGTCAGGATGATTTGTTTTGGCATATGGAAATACCGTGCCTTTTGTCTCCAATTAGTTCAGGACGTGGCCTCATTCCAGCTAGGGGAGCTTGATCCCTGGCTGACGATCGTGCTCTTCCCTGCGGCCAGGCTGCCGCATTGCAAAATGTACTCACGAATGCCCTGTAGCATTTGGGAAGGCACACTCGGTATTTCAGCTTCCAGCTTGAAAATGCAATCTTCCTGCTTACTCCGTTTTTGTATGTTGCTGCCAACGCGTTTCAAGGCTCACAGCCTCCTCATCATGGGCACAGAAATTGCTCTCACACACTGCGTTCGTGTTTGCACCGTGTTTTAATCACCGCCGTGCCTACTTAAGGCGATTAATGAACTTTAAATACATGAAATGAAACTCTGACTCACCTTTAAGAAAATTACCAGTGCACAAATGACTGCCTGCCCCAGAATGCACTTTTGCGCCAGTGACGAAGGTATGGAATACACGTCATGAAAGGGTGGGGCTGGTTGTGATTAAAACACGGTGCAAACACGAACGCAGTGTGTGAGAGCAATTTCTGTGCCCATGATGAGGAGGCTGTGAGCCTTGAAACGCGTTGGCAGCAACATACAAAAACGGAGTAAGCAGGAAGATTGCATTTTCAAGCTGGAAGCTGAAATACCGAGTGTGCCTTCCCAAATGCTACAGGGCATTCGTGAGTACATTTTGCAATGCGGCAGCCTGGCCGCAGGGAAGAGCACCATCGTCAGCCAGGGATCAAGCTCCCCTAGCTGGAATGAGGCCACGTCCTGAACTAATTGGAGACAAAAGGCACGGTATTTCCATATGCCAAAACAAATCATCCTGACAGCGCCGTGCCTACTTAAGGCGATTAATGAACTTTAAATACATGAAATGAAACTCTGACTCACCTTTAAGAAAATTACAAGTGCACAAATGACTGCCTGCCCCAGAATGCACTTTTGCGCCAGTGACGAAGGTATGGAATACACGTCATGAAAGGGTGGGGCTGGTTGTGATTAAAACACGGTGCAAACACGAACGCAGTGTGTGAGAGCAATTTCTGTGCCCATGATGAGGAGGCTGTGAGCCTTGAAACGCGTTGGCAGCAACATACAAAAACGGAGTAAGCAGGAAGATTGCATTTTCAAGCTGGAAGCTGAAATACCGAGTGTGCCTTCCCAAATGCTACAGGGCATTCGTGAGTACATTTTGCAATGCGGCAGCCTGGCCGCAGGGAAGAGCACCATCGTCAGCCAGGGATCAAGCTCCCCTAGCTGGAATGAGGCCACGTCCTGAACTAATTGGAGACAAAAGGCACGGTATTTCCATATGCCAAAACAAATCATCCTGACAGCGCCGTGCCTACTTAAGGCGATTAATGAACTTTAAATACATGAAATGAAACTCTGACTCACCTTTAAGAAAATTACCAGTGCACAAATGACTGCCTGCCCCAGAATGCACTTTTGCGCCAGTGACGAAGGTATGGAATACACGTCATGAAAGGGTGGGGCTGGTTGTGATTAAAACACGGTGCAAACACGAACGCAGTGTGTGAGAGCAATTTCTGTGCCCATGATGAGGAGGCTGTGAGCCTTGAAACGCGTTGGCAGCAACATACAAAAACGGAGTAAGCAGGAAGATTGCATTTTCAAGCTGGAAGCTGAAATACCGAGTGTGCCTTCCCAAATGCTACAGGGCATTCGTGAGTACATTTTGCAATGCGGCAGCCTGGCCGCAGGGAAGAGCACCATCGTCAGCCAGGGATCAAGCTCCCCTAGCTGGAATGAGGCCACGTCCTGAACTAATTGGAGACAAAAGGCACGGTATTTCCATATGCCAAAACAAATCATCCTGACAGCGCCATGCCTACTTAAGGCGATTAATGAACTTTAAATACATGAAATGAAACTCTGACTCACCTTTAAGAAAATTACCAGTGCACAAATGACTGCCTGCCCCAGAATGCACTTTTGCGCCAGTGACGAAGGTATGGAATACACGTCATGAAAGGGTGGGGCTGGTTGTGATTAAAACACGGTGCAAACACGAACGCAGTGTGTGAGAGCAATTTCTGTGCCCATGATGAGGAGGCTGTGAGCCTTGAAACGCGTTGGCAGCAACATACAAAAACGGAGTAAGCAGGAAGATTGCATTTTCAAGCTGGAAGCTGAAATACCGAGTGTGCCTTCCCAAATGCTACAGGGCATTCGTGAGTACATTTTGCAATGCGGCAGCCTGGCCGCAGGGAAGAGCACCATCGTCAGCCAGGGATCAAGCTCCCCTAGCTGGAATGAGGCCACGTCCTGAACTAATTGGAGACAAAAGGCACGGTATTTCCATATGCCAAAACAAATCATCCTGACAGCGCCGTGCCTACTTAAGGCGATTAATGAACTTTAAATACATGAAATGAAACTCTGACTCACCTTTAAGAAAATTACCAGTGCACAAATGACTGCCTGCCCCAGAATGCACTTTTGCGCCAGTGACGAAGGTATGGAATACACGTCATGAAAGGGTGGGGCTGGTTGTGATTAAAACACGGTGCAAACACGAACGCAGTGTGTGAGAGCAATTTCTGTGCCCATGATGAGGAGGCTGTGAGCCTTGAAACGCGTTGGCAGCAACATACAAAAACGGAGTAAGCAGGAAGATTGCATTTTCAAGCTGGAAGCTGAAATACCGAGTGTGCCTTCCCAAATGCTACAGGGCATTCGTGAGTACATTTTGCAATGCGGCAGCCTGGCCGCAGGGAAGAGCACCATCGTCAGCCAGGGATCAAGCTCCCCTAGCTGGAATGAGGCCACGTCCTGAACTAATTGGAGACAAAAGGCACGGTATTTCCATATGCCAAAACAAATCATCCTGACAGCGCCGTGCCTACTTAAGGCGATTAATGAACTTTAAATACATGAAATGAAACTCTGACTCACCTTTAAGAAAATTACCAGTGCACAAATGACTGCCTGCCCCAGAATGCACTTTTGCGCCAGTGACGAAGGTATGGAATACACGTCATGAAAGGGTGGGGCTGGTTGTGATTAAAACACGGTGCAAACACGAACGCAGTGTGTGAGAGCAATTTCTGTGCCCATGATGAGGAGGCTGTGAGCCTTGAAACGCGTTGGCAGCAACATACAAAAACGGAGTAAGCAGGAAGATTGCATTTTCAAGCTGGAAGCTGAAATACCGAGTGTGCCTTCCCAAATGCTACAGGGCATTCGTGAGTACATTTTGCAATGCGGCAGCCTGGCCGCAGGGAAGAGTACCATCGTCAGCCAGGGATCAAGCTCCCCTAGCTGGAATGAGGCCACGTCCTGAACTAATTGGAGACAAAAGGCACGGTATTTCCATATGCCAAAACAAATCATCCTGACAGCGCCGTGCCTACTTAAGGCGATTAATGAACTTTAAATACATGAAATGAAACTCTGACTCACCTTTAAGAAAATTACCAGTGCACAAATGACTGCCTGCCCCAGAATGCACTTTTGCGCCAGTGACGAAGGTATGGAATACACGTCATGAAAGGGTGGGGCTGGTTGTGATTAAAACACGGTGCAAACACGAACGCAGTGTGTGAGAGCAATTTCTGTGCCCATGATGAGGAGGCTGTGAGCCTTGAAACGCGTTGGCAGCAACATACAAAAACGGAGTAAGCAGGAAGATTGCATTTTCAAGCTGGAAAATACCGAGTGTGCCTTCCCAAATGCTACAGGGCATTCGTGAGTACATATATATATATATATATATACACACACACAATCATCACTTAATTTACTTGCGAGTGTTATCATACTGCATGAAAAACCAATTAGAAATTTTTAGAAAATAAAAATATAACTCTCCGAGCTCCGCAACCTCGACACCCAAGAGGTCAATCAGGTCCTGCTCTCGGTCTTAGAAGTAAGCCCAGCGGTGCATCTGCTGCTGCTGGGTGTGCTGGACACCTGTGCTGTGGTGCACACACAGCTGTATTTGCCTCCAGAGCAGCCAATGTTCCTGCATGGCTTATTTCTTACTGGGCCTGCCACCTGCTCCTAACATTCAGGGGAGAGGGGCTGCACCCAAAATATTAGTGGAGCAACATCTGCCTCACTGAAAATGGAGGGGCTGACCCCTTCATGCCTGCATCACACATAGAGGGTGCCGGTGGCACTGGTACTGCCTGCTTCTGCCGCGGCATAGGATGGGTTTGAGTCGAACTGGGATGGGAAACTTAGGAAAGAAAATTGAGAAGGACAAAGAACAGGTCAGGAAAGGAAAACAAAAAAACTAAGATAGAAATATCATGAAAAAACACACACAGAAACGTAAATACACACAGAGAAAGAGTGACAGTAATAAAATAAATAAATAAAAAGTGAGCTTGCGAAGTGGGTGACCAGTTGGGGCTGGATTAGGTCAGAGTGAAAAGTTGGTAAAGAGCAGGCAGGAGAAGCTGGACATCAGACGAAGGGAAAATAAAATGGCTGCACCCCTCCACACAGCGTGGTGCCGTTTGAGGTGAGCAAAAAATTGTCCCTGCTAATCAAAACAGTCCACTCAAGTTAATCTCCACAAAATTCTTCTTCTGTTCTTTTCTTCCATGTACAAATGTGCAACAGGAATTTGACTTGGTGTTTTGTCTGTGTCGAGTGAACCACAGACTGCTTCAGGGAAAACTAAGTAAGAAAATGAGTGACAAACGTGGAGTGTACTCCTTACTAATGAGGAGTACACTCAGCGAAAGTTTGCAGAATGAAATGTATTTTTCATGAATATTGCCTGGTGAATTGCGAACTACCTTGGAGAACTCGTACACTTTGCTATTTGGAGACTGACCCTTTACTTGAACTGTATTGCGGCATACAATACCGGATTTGTATTGGATTACGTACCCTTCAAACAAAGTATATTCCACGTTTGTTACCGAGTTTCTTACTTGGTTTGCCCTGAATAAGTCTGTGGTTCCCTCCACATAGACGAAACATGTGTTGGCTAGGAGTCAAATTCCCGTTGAACATTTGTACATGAAAATAATGAACAGAAGAAGAATTCTGTGGAGATTGACTTGAGTGAACTGTTTTGATTAGCATGGACAATTCTTTGCTCAGGATATTAATGTTCTGATCTAAGAGCTAAGCTCGTGGATGAGAAGACTCTCTCACCAAATATCTCCACCCGTTTTGACTCCCTATCCGGGAGAGAAGTTGGGAATGTGTTCAGGTTCGTCCTGCTTATTGACACATGCACTGAAAAGCTTTCAGTGGTAAGGTGCTGAGATAAAAATGCATGATCACCTGGGAAACGGCAATGCCGTTTGCAATCTGGTGGTTGGCTGTGGGATGGGCAGAACGAGGATTGGCCCAATGTAGGACAGTGCCCTTTTTGCATGGTTACCCCCTAACATTTTGCCAAATAGCTAATGGTAACTTGACTGTGTGTGCCCTGGGTCCCTGCCAATCAAGTTCCCAGGGCATGTGTTCTTTCCCAAAACTGTATCTTTGTTTCCACAATTGGCACACCTCTGGGCCACACATAAGTCCCTTGTAAAAGGTACCCCTGATACCAAAGGGCCTTGTGACCAGAGAAGGCCTCCGAGGGGTGCAGCATGTGTTAGGCCACCCTCAGAGACCCTTCACCCTAATCACTGCCATTGCAGGCTATGTGTTTTGGTACAGACCAAAGTGAAGAATCGACATGACACACATCACTATGTGCCATGCCCACAAACACTGCCAAAAGTCCTGAGGCAGGGTGCACCATAACAAAAGTGAGGGCATAGCTGCATGATCACTTTGCCCCTACTGTGTCTGTGCCATTCTCAGACATTGTAAGTGCAGTGAAGCCATTTTGAGTACATGGGCTGTGAGTTTGTCAACGCAAACTCCGCAGCTCCATGATGACTTTACTGAAGACTGAGAACTTTGGTATCAACCTTCTCAGCACAATAAACCCACACTGATGCCAGTGATGGATTTATCATAATATGCACTCAGAGGGCATCTTAGCGCAGACAGGTTGCTGACCTAATGGGGTGAGAGCCTATGTGTTCTCGGAGCCTAGGTGCTCTCGGAGGTCAGAAACAAAGCCTGCTCTGGGGGGGGTGCCTCACACCTCCCCCTGGCAGACACAGAAACATTTGGCAGTGAACCTCGAAGACTCTCACATTGTGATGTGTTGATTTGGGCAGCTCTAACTAGTGAAGATGCCCCCCCCCCTGCCCAGCCCCCACTTTTGGCAGCAGGACAGGCGGGAAAATTAGGAGTATCCACCTTTGCTTGGCCAACCCTAGGGTCCTCAGGAGCTGAGGTGAACCCCTCTCAACAATTCTCCATCTTGAATTGGAGAATTAGGCCCAATAGGAACAGGGATGTGTCTCTCTCCACAAAGGGAATAGTCACCCTAGGGTACAGTAGCTATTGGCTACTGCCTCCCGACCTCAGTAACACCCTTAAATTTAGAATTTAAGGGCTCCCCTGAACATTCTCCCTGAGATTCGACAGACCAGAGAAGGAAACGGAAGAAGGCCTCTGCTGGACCAGTAACTGAACCACTGCAGATAGAACTCATCAAGAACTCTGGCACCTGTAGCTGGCTCGACAACTGGACCTGCAGCCCTTCCAAAAACACTGCAAGGCTTTCACGAAACCCCGGAGACCTTCCAGCCTCCAACCAATTTCCAAGAACCTCTTTTTGGGCTAAAGGCTGTAGTCCCCAGCACCAGGTCAGCACACAAACTGTAGTAGCGGAGTACTGACACTTGTGTTAACGTGACTCACTCCTGCAAAAGAACTCCAAAACTGCAGCAGAAGAGGTCCAACACTTGTGTCGAAGCAACTCATCCCTGCCGGAAGAAAGCACCGTAGTTGGACGTCCTCTACGACCCAGAGGGATCCTCTTGGCTCAACAACCCAAGCTGTTCACAGCCCCATTCCTGAGAGCCTGTACCCTCCTCCAAGTGGTTACCCCCTAACATTTTGCCAAATAGCTAATGTGAACTTGACTGAGTGTGCCCTGGGTCCCTGATTCTTTCAAGCATCTCGCTCCCAAGCTGTGGAACACCCTCCCCCTGTCACTCCGCTGTACTCCAAACCTGCTGGCCTTTAGAAAAGGTTTGAAAACTTGGCTCTATAGTTAATGAGAGGTCTGCTTCCTTTCCATTTTCCTTTCTGTTTCAGCTATGGGTCAGAAAGCGCAGGGACACTCCTTGGAGTAGCCGAGCGCTATATAAGACACCCATAACATTAACAAGTGGTCCTGTTGGGCCCCTCCTGCCCTGCCTGCTTGACTGCAGCCTCTCCGAGATGGTCCAACATCGGCAGAACTCCTCCATCCCATGCGCATCTCCATCCAACAGACCAAAACCGCTGACCTTGTAGTGCCTCCCTTTGATCTACATTGACCCACTGACGACGACTGCAACGGTACCAGTGTTGGCAGCTACTGAATCTCATTCACATCCATTGCTCTCCGCTGACCCTGAGAGCGACCCTCAGTATCAACTGCCGTGACATAGATACTAAACCCTGCACCTCTTCAGGTGTCTCCAGTCTCCATTGACGACCCTTGGGCTCGGGTTGTCCTGCAACCAGCTGCCCCAGTGCAGCTGGTGGTGCAGTACCTACCGTAAACTGACCCTTGCCCAGGGCCGGTCTAAACCCCTGAAGCCTGGAAAAGTAAGATATGTACTTACCTGCTGATGCAGAACACCGATTTTCCTTCCTTAAGATTGCAATGCATTCTATCTGTTGCATCCAACTGTCTACCTGTTTCAAATACCCAGTGTTACGGTTTCTGTTTGACAAGCACAAGAGCATTTCTATTACATGTTGAAAGTATAGCATGAAAGTTAAATCGTCTGTAACGGAGTTCAACTTGGTTCCAAGAAATAAAAGTAACTAAAGTAATATTTTTTTTAAAACATTGGCCTGGAGTCAGCCATTGAGTATGGACATCAAGTGCATTCACTCTACCCTCTGATAAGCCTAACTGTTCAGCCCAGATACCACTAAATTGAGAGCAAGCTACTATCTACTTTAACCTCTGCCATACCTTTGAGGCCTAATTGGACTCTATGCACAATGTACCTCTCTTTGGTATAGTAGATACAGAGCCAGCTTCCTACACCCAAGCCTCCAAAAAGTGCCTTGTTGAAAGGTAAGACGGGCTCAGTGGATGTTTGCCTGAGCTGGAGGACTTCTGTCAGGACATTGGTCTCGACTTTCAATGTGGGGTACTGGAGGTCAAGGACTTCTGCCACCCTAGGAATCACCATGGTGTAAGAAGTGCTCTCTTCAGTGGTAGGACCAGGGGGTCAGGGGGACCAGACTCAGGTGTGGTGGGAGTAGTAAGGCTTCTACCATCTTGTAGGTTATCATACCAGTTCTCTGTGGTATGGCTGGCAATCTCATCACCCACATCGTAATCATTCCTTGAATCTGTGCCAAACTTGGAAAGGAGGGTATGCCATCTCCCTTGTGAAGGCGGTAGGTTTAGAGGAGGAAGTGGTGCCTTGACAGCAGCTGGGTGTGGTGTCAGTCGAGATCAAACCTGCACAACTCTGAGTCGAAGAGTACAATAGTGCCTCTATTTACGGAGTCGGTATCAGATTTTCGAGAACCAACATGGACAATGGTGCCGGAGTCAGAACTGGAGCCAGAGGGCAGAGCTGTGATAGGCGCATAGGGTCCAACTGGTGCTGATGGCTCACCTGCCAGCAGCATCCTAAATTGAAGGCCTCTCGAGTCCGAGGGGTCTTAAACGGAACAGAGGGAGTCAGAAAAGATTCAACAAGTCAGAGCACGGTGTTGCAGGACTTTTCAATCTGTTTTGTGAGTTGCAGACAGGGCCGGACTGGGAACCAAAACTGGCCCTGGCAAAGCGCTTGCCCAGCCCCCCGGGAGAGGTTGGGGTGTCACCGAGCTCTTTGCCGGGACCGGTTTTCGGCCGATTTTGTTACAGGGCCGATTTTGCAGCCAGTCTGGCCCTGTTTGCAGATGGCCCTGGAATCTCAGAACAAGTTGTGAGATCGGCTCTAACATCAGTGAATTTGGGAGCGAGTTCAAGGTGTATGGTACCGCTCTCATTCCTTTGAAGGAGAATGTGAGTGACTGGAAGTAGCAGTATTCCGCTTAGATTTCTTGTTTTTGTCTTCGGTTAACCTGACGACTTTGAAAGAGTTGAAGAACAACCTCTTGAGCGACTCCTGTGACTTTGGTATCTGGAACAGGACTGGGAAAGGACCTTCAACTGGGAACGATCTTGCCACAGAATCTTTTGACGTTTGGCAGTATAGTGATGCACCTTGTGGTTTTGTATGACCTTCGGGTCTATCAATGGGCAATCAAACCTGATGAGCATCTATCACAGAAATGTGTGTGTTACAGTCCTTACAGGGTTTAAAGTCTGTTGTTTTGGGAGGTGACACTTTCCTTGCACACAGGAAAATTTGAATCAGGTAAGGGTCTAAAGGCAAGAGGAAGATCCGGGTCCATGTCTGGTGGCATGGAAAAAAAGAAGCTGACATTAATGTATGGGAGTGGTGCCTATATGGGCTTCACAATTCATTTCCAGAGTGGTCCTGTGTGAGTGTAAAGCTGCACTGTGCCACTTGCCGTCACACATAGGTACTGCTGAAAAGTTCCTTGATCCAGTCTGACACCTGGGGAATATTCAAAAGACAAGGAATCTACTGCTAGAAGTCTCATTTAGAAACACTTACACGGCCTGGGGAAACAACCTAAACTCCATCTTATACACAGGTGCAGGCTAGGGGATTCAGAACTGGAACATGCAGGTCTCCTTTCCTCTAGCTCACTCATAAACACACTATACGCACTACACAGGCAAATAACATACACACTCATAAGATGCACTTTGGATGATAGGGCAAGGATCTGAGTTAATGAATAGAAGCAAAACTTTTCACGAGTGGGTCAGCAGGCCGCCACTTCAGTTCGAGACCAACAAAATCTATTTACAACTACTGATTCACAAAATATGGCATGCTTCCACCACCACTCCGCATACAAAACCAATGACAGAAACAGTAGTCTACTGTCAGTTAAATGAGGGTACATTTGGTGTGTCACTCCAGTCAAAAGTCCTCACTCATGTCAAGGGACAGGCCTACGCATGTGTGTACACACACCAGATTAGCATGAAGAAAAACAGGACAGCAGATACGCAGTTGGTCACTGAGGACAGAACACGACTGTACAACATGTCGTAAATATTCCCATCCGAAAACACTGCTTTTGGTTCTGTTTTTGTTTTATTTATTTGTTGTTTTGCAATTGGTTATTTTTTCACTTTTTTTGCCAATGTGCACACCACCTGTAAAAAGCCATAATTTCCCTTTAATTACTATTAAGCTTTCAATGATTAGTGCATATGTTTCCAAAATAAATCGCTGACTTGCAAAGGACAGACCTATTGGCTTTGCAAATAGGTGTTTCCACTGTTTCCACATTGATGGTGGCTCACACGGTCTAATCAGGATCAAAAAAGCCGAGACACATTCTGTTCAGCTTTTACATCAAACCTCGAGAATAGACCAAAATATAATACTAAAATAATGAAATTTAACATATTAAAATGATTCATATATTAAATTAACATAACGATTTTCTTTCTTTAGTTTTTATGTATTTCTATCAATATTTTTTGATCCAAACTCTACATTTCCCATACACACTTGTTTCAATATTCTCTTGTGTGCAGAGGACGAAATGTTCATGTTCTCCGTATTACATTTGTAGTGTGGATTGCGTGAACGACTCGCTCTCCACACACACAGAATTTACATAAATTTGAGATGCAATTTAAGAGCTTCCCTTGCAATATGGGTTTATTTATTTTTTCCTGCTATGTGACCATCAGTATGCAGTGAGTGGATGTCACTAAGTGAAAGCAGTTCGGAGCCTAAGACACCATGAGGCTCAGACTGCTTTCTCTTTAATCATTCGCTCGAGGGCATTTTTCAGCTCTGCCAGCACAGTTTAAAGCAGGAGAGGTATAGTGTGATAGTGAACAATGTTTGATTGAGGATCACCACAGAGGGGGATCCCCAAGCAAGCATCCATCCACTAGTCATCTAGGAATTTGTTTGTGGCATGGTCAAGTGCTCCCCAAAAATAGAAATTGTGTTTGTCCCTTTGGGTAGGACTGGTTGGGCCGCGCTGGTCAGGCATCTGAAACTAGGCAGTAATGGCGGGTAAAGGTATGCACTGAGTGCCATGTAGCCGCCTTGCAAATCTCAGATATCGGAATGTTGCAAAGGAGAGCTGTGGTAGAAGCTTTCCCTCTAGTGGAATGTGCTGGTGGTCTGCCCCGTCAAGCTTTGTTAGCTAATTGATAAGACAGAGCTATACAGGAGACGGTCCATCCAGAGATAGACATTTTGAAGCTGCCATACCGGTATTAGTTGAACCATAATTGACAAAGCGCCGGTCAGACTTCCTAAGTGGAAAAGTCTTAGCTAGGTAAAATTTCAAAACCCTCCGGATATCTAAGGAGTGTAAAGATCTCTCCAGGGGAGTGGATGGCTGAGGGAAGAAAGTAGGCAGTGTGATAGTCTGATTGATGTAGAAATCAGAGACCACCTTGGGCAGGAAGCTTGGATGAGTTCGCAGCACCACTCTATTAGCATGAAAGACCCTGTACGGCTCCTTGCAGCACAGGGCCTGAATTTCACTCACCCTGCGGGCTGAGGTGATGGCTGCCAAGAAAGAAGCTTTCCAGATCAAGTCCTTCAAAGTCGCCTTATGAATAGGAACGAAAGGAGCACCCATCAATTTGGTAAGTATGATGTTAAGCTCCCGCGGAGGAGAGGGGGACCTTACTGGTGGAAACACTTTCTTAAGCCCCTCTAGGAAATCTCTGACCACAGGCATTAAGAAGAATGAGGTCTGGGAAGGAGACTTTATATACGCTGTGATAGCAGCTAAGTGAACCCTGATGGAGGGGTACTTCAGGCCTGACCTTGCCAAGTGTAATAAGTATGGGAGAATCACCTGCTCCTGACCTTGAATCAGATCAAAAGCATTGTCCTTACACCAAAGGTAAAACCTCTTCCACTTAAAAGCAGAAGACTTTCTGCTGGAGGGTCTCTTCGTTTTTCTAAAAATGTCCATACAGTCAGTCGAAAGATCTAGGTGGCCATACTGGATGACCTCAGGACCCATGCAGTCAATCGAAGGGAAGGGAGATTGGGATGAAACACCCTCCACTCGTCCTTGGTCAGTAAGTCCGCGCGGCAGGGCAGCCTCCGGTGAGAAACCTCTGACAATTAGAGGAGATTGGGTACCCCCACTGGCGTGGCCACTCTGGCGCGATCATTCTGGTGTTGGTCCTGTAGAACTTCTGTATCACCGCTGGGATCAGAGGGAGCGGAGGAAAAGCGTACAGCAATGTCTGCGACCAGCTGATTAAAAGTGCATTCCCCCGTGATCCCTGCTAGTGGTGTCTTGGCGCGAAGACGGGGCATTTCGTGTTTGCCGCGTCTGCGAATAGATGGATGTCTGGCACCCATTGCTGAAAGATTTTTTGAGCTACGTCTTCGTTGAGCACTCAGTCGTGGGCTTCTACGAAGTTTCTGCTGAGGCAGTCTGTCTGAACATTCAGGGTTCCTGGAAGGTGGACTGCAACGATTGAGGCCCCTCACCAGTAGCCACTGCCAAATGGATTGAGCTTCCAGAGACAGTACTCGTGATCTGGTGCCCCTTGCTTGTTCAGATAGAACATTGTTGTTGTGTTGTCTGTCTGAACTTGAATGTGGCTGGATTGAAGAGACGGATACAAGGACTTTGGAGCCAGATGCACCGCCTGTAGCTCCAAGAAGTTGATGTGATAACTTCTCTCTGTCTCGGACCAGAGACCTTGTACCTGAATCTGGCCCATATGAGCTCCCCAGCAATGCATTGAGGCATCTGTGATCACTGTCTACGTTGAAGGCATCTGATGAAAGGGTACCCCTCGCAACAGGTGGGAGCGTTTCATCCACCATTTGATGGAGTCCCTGCCAACTTGGTGGAGAGAGACACTATCTTCCCAGTGACCCGACCTCTGAGACCATTGATCCTCAAGTGCTTGCTGAAGAGGCCGCATGCGAAGGCGCGCATTGGGCACAATGTAGATGCACGAGGCCATCGACCCCAGTAGTGAGGACACTTGTCTGGCTGTGGGACTTGCGGTGTCGAGAAGGGTGTTTTGATAAGCATTGATGACAACCTCTTCTCCGAAGGACACACGCTTGCCAGTGACGAGTCCAGGGAGGTGCCCAGGTAATGAATTTGTTGGGTGGGGTTGAGGACCGACTTCTTGCAGTTGACTTGCAACCCCAAGGAATGCAGCAGGATGAGGCAGTATGAGATATGGCTCTGAAGCAGAGCAGGTGTGGAGCTTTCAGGAGCCAATCGTCTTGATATGGATAGACGAAGATCTTCCACCTGCCGAGGAAGTCAGCCACCACCGCCATGCACTTGGAGAATGCCCGAGGGGCTTATTTGAGGCCGAACAGAAGCACTCGATACTGGTAGTGGTGACGAGAGACCCGAAATCTGAGAAATTTGCGATGTTTCACTGAAACAGGTATGTGGAAGTAGGCGCCCTGCAGGTCGATGGCACACATCCAGTCTATCTGGTGAATGAGCCGGAAGATCTGACGCAGGGCTAGCATACGAAATTTCTCCTTTTTGATAAACCTGTTCAACAGACGCAGGTCGAGGATAGGTGTACTATCTGACTACGCCTCGCTTTTGGACCAGGAAGTAACAAGAGTATACCCCTGGATTTCTTTGGTGAGGTGGGACCTCCTCTATGGCCCTCTTGGAGAGAAAGATAGATACTTCGTCTTGTAACAGCCGGTTTTGAAGTCGGGGAAGGTGCTTCAATTGCGGGGGAGGAGATTTTAACCTCAGCAAGTAGCCATGCTGCACAATATTCAGCACCCATTTGTCTCTTGTTACGGTTTCCCACTCTTCCGGGTGAAAAGTTATACTCCCTCCTACTGGAGTAGCGAACAGGTGCGGAGGAAGCAACGCCTCATTGCTTGGGAGGTTGCTTAGAGGTGGACTGTTGTTTGTTATTGCCTCTTCCTCTTCCAGGGCACCTTTGTTGGAACTGGGATCTCTGTTGGTTCTGAGAGGACCATTGAGGGGTTTGGACCCTCTGTTGAAAGGAACGTCGCCCTGACGGAAACGTTTCCATAACTCCTTGCACTTTTCCAGGCCAACAGCCTTGACAGTGTCCAGCTCTGCCTTAATTTTGTTCATCTCGTCGTCAGCGTGAGCCCCAAACAAAGACGAGCCATTAAATGGAAGGTTCAGAATCTTTTTCTGGGCATCAGGCTTAAGGCCTGTGAGGTGCAGCCAAGCTGAACGCCGTGAACAGACTCCATGGGAGTAGCCATGAGCGGCAAGATCTGAAGCGTCCGCTGCAGCACTTATCACTTGATTGGCTACTAGCCCCCCTTCTTGCAGAATTTCCATGAAATCCTGCCGGTCCTCTTTGGGAAGCTTCTCGGTGAATCGTGCCATGGAGTCCCAAGGAGATCTGTCATATCTCCCAAGAAGGGCTAAGGCACTCGCAATCTTCATTGATGACGCTGCAGTATTGCACATTTTCCTGCCATATGAGTCCATCTGCTTACTGTCCTTCTTAGGGGGGACAGAGGATGACGTAGAAGCTGAGTGAGCCTTCATGGCTGCAGCCACAATGACCGAGTCCGCTGGTGGGTCAGCCCGGAGAAGCAAGGGATCATCTGCTGAAGCCTTGTATTTCTGCGCAATTCTGGATGGAACAGAACCCACCGTTGCAGGGGTGAGGAAGGTTGCCATAGCCGGTTCCACAAATCCTGGCACCAGCGGTAGCAGCGTTCTAGGAGCTGTACGGTAATGTAAGGTATCAAAGAAGACAGGCGTGGGAACCACCGGGGTATGCAAAGTGATGTTGAGTTTCTTTGCACTACTACCCAGAACATCTGTGAAAGTCGTGATGTCATCGATGGGAGACAACCACGATGGAGGAGTTGAGGAGAAGGTCGGAGAGTAGTCCCGGACCGAAGATCTCGTAGAGAAAGACCATGTGGGTGATCTTGTGCGCCTCCTCTTATGGGGTCGGTCGTGATGATAGCTGTGACGACCCCTGGACCGAGACCGACGTGTAGAGGGTGATCTTGGTCTGGAAGGCGATCTTTCTCTCCTAGGGGAAGACTTCGAGGGTCCAGCAGGAGCGCTTCTCCAAGGAGTAATCCTGGATGGCGAGTACGTGCGTGAGTAATCTGAGCCCGGACTACTGGGGTCACCTGTCCCAGCACCTTGCGGACGGCGAGGCGACAGACTTTAGGCCCTCTCCTCTGCAGGTCTGGGGGATACCTCGGGTGATACCTGCACAATATGCAGTCCTGGAGATAATGAGCGGTCTCCAGATGATTATCTGGACCTTGAAACCGACTGCAGCCGGGACTCCCTCGGATTTCTACAATCTTTTCTCTCGACGTCAAGTGCCACGACGTCGATGAGGTCTGAGTAACCATCGGCGTTGAGTGAGGTCTCGACAGTGGTCTTGAAGACGATCTCCTACGGCGATGAAGAGACCTCTACGTCGGCCTTCGGCATTGTCTTGGATATCTCGACTTCGATCTTCCAGGGCGTCATGTCGACGGCAATCTTTTTTTAATGGCATTGGGTCGACGTCGATCTTCTTGACGTAGAGTGGTGGGACCTCGACGACTCTCGACGACTGAATGCCCACTGGTGGCGAGATGTTCGCCGTCGCGACTCTTGACGCCGACCCCCTCAAGGGCGGTGGAGTGTGTCTCGACGTCGACGGAAGCCTCAACGTCGACGGAGACTTCTCAGGTCTCTCAGTACCCACAGCCTTCGAGCCCGAGGTGTGGTGCCTTGACGCCGACTTACTTGCATGCGGCGGAGACTCTCGATGTCAAGATGGTGTTCTGTCCCTCTGCACTGAAGAGTATCTGGGCCTCTTCGACGGCGACTTCGAATCTCCTGTTCCCTTCTTTTTTGGGTCAGGCGAGGCGGAATGTCGCCGCTTCCGATGTTGTTTGCTGGAAGATGTTGGTCTGAGGCCTCCATGGCCACTACCCTGATGGCTTTTGTTCTTTTCCAGCAGTGCATGTAGTTTTATGCGTTCCCTGTCATGCAGGGTCCGCCTGGAGAACTTCTGGCAGTGGTGGCACTGGTCAGGATTGTGTGAGGATGGAAGACACACAATACACACAGAGTGTGAATCTGCCAGTGCCATCTTCTTGTCACAGGAAGGACATTTCCTGAATAAGGCTGGCATTCTGACGGGAAAATATTTATGGAAGACCACAAAACCAGTAGAAAGAGCCTTTAGAAATCGGAAAACGTCGAATTTTCTGAAAAAATCTTTTCAAAATCAGTTTTAGTCACAAAAACTGAAGAGCTCAAGCTCCAGGATGCTCTTAGAAGGAGCCGGAAAAAAGAACTGACCCAACTGTCACCTGTGGTGCATCATGGGAGCAAGGGGTCTCCTGCAGTTCTTAAAGGCACGGTACCCTTACTCTAATGCCTTAAAGGCAAGGTGCCAGTTTTTCTTGGTTTCCTACTGCTGCAGCCTACTGGCAAATGCTTGCAATTACAGGTTTTCTCTATGGCAATAAAGCATTGTTTGTATGACAAATGTTTACTGCTCCTGCTTTTCCTTATGGGTTGGGAAGGCATGGTGTCTACAATACAAACCTATGTAATTTCAGAACTTTTTTCTGCCAGGTTGGAAACATTTTAGGCTGCAGTTATATGTTTCACATATGCATATATATATATTAATGTATTACCTACTGGCAGTCGCCAGTAGGTAGTTATAGTTAGGATTATTTTCAATGCAAAATCTCAACATTCTATTGTGAATAACTTTGGCGCTGGTTGAGGAATCTGCCTGAAAATTTCCTCAAATTTGCCTCGCGGCGCCCCGGTCCATCCCTGAACGTTTGGGGGGGATTTATCAAGCGGGGACAGAGATAAATGGGGGGTCCCAAAACGTGTTTTCCCCATGTTAATTTCCATAGGGCAGTCGACCTCACTTTTAGCCCGAACGGCTGAATGGATTTCCACCAAACTTGGCAAAATTGTAGGGACTGGTAGCCCGATGTGCCTTTCTTATGTCTCAAGATATGTGCTCCAGTGAATTTTGAGTAATTTAGGTTAAAAAAAATATATATATCTAGAAGCGCGCCCCGTTACGCGCACCGGGGAGTGCACCGGGCGCACTACGCGAGTTCGCACGCGGAAAGCTGAATGGCTCTCGGGTGTTTGTAAACATTCCAAACAGTCCGGAGCGGCCGCCATCTTGTGTCTCGGTAGGATCGAGACACAAGAGGTGGCAAAAACAAAGGGGGAAAAGACCATAAGGGGGCAGAGTAGACCCCCCTGACCCCCTAGGTTTGATGTGGGGGCTATAAATGGGCCCCACGGGGCAAAAAAAAAAAAAAAAAAATCGATTAACGCGGGGGGAGCGCCCTTTACGCGCACCGGGGAGCGTACCGTGGAGCGTACCATGGGGAAAAAGAATGACAGAATTTTTTTAAAATGTAGCCTTTTTTTTATAAATTTGAGGTAGTTCTAAAAAGAACAGGTTTTTTTCTTTTTTGTTTTATATTTTTTTATTGTTTTTTGAACATTTTTTACTTTTTTTGGCTTTTTTGAACAGTTTTATATTTTTTTTGTATTTTCTTTGGGGAGAAACAAAAAACAGGGACTAGAAAATGGCTCAACTGGAGCACAAAAAAAATCAGGAAAAATTATGGTTTCCTCTGGCATTTGTGGTTATCAATAGCAACATTAATTAGTGTGATGCTTTGCTGACTGTAACTAATTGTTTTGTTGCAATATATACAAACAATTTTGTAATCCTTTAACTTTGTATATTTGGGACTGTCTCCCTTGCCTCTGGACCCGATGGAGTGGGTTCTTTGGATGTTGAGGCTCTGGATGTTGATTGGGGTAGCTTACTGCAGAGGTCCCTTAGCTCTGCTGAAGAATAGTTGTTAGGGTGCAAACGCATCATGTGCCGAATCATAGTATGATTCCCAAAGGAATATTTTTTGTTAGGGTTCCCCCTGAACAGCTCAGCACCACAGATCAGACAAGTCACCTTTGCAGCGTTGACTTTTTTGAATCCCCTTGGGATTTTGAAAAACTCCCATATGAAGTGCTCTTTTGGTTTGTATGGAGGATTATCTTCAGACAGGTACTCCCTTGTCTGTTGCTCCTCTTCATCATCCTCCTGCTCTTCTTCTGGACCACCAATGTGATCTTCTGGTGGTCCTTTTGATGGTGGTGGTGGGGCAGATGCTCCAGCTGCTGATATGACTGTAGCCATCTCTGTAAGGAAAAAGCAGGTCTTACTCACTCAAATAAAGTGAAAATGAGGAAAAAAGGTGGGGGCTTTCATCATTTGGAAAACAAAACAGTTCTGAACCAATGAAAAGTGTTATTTTCAAGTCACATGATCCGGGCTTTCATCATTTGGAAACCAAAACTGATCTGAACCAATAAAAAGTGTTATTTTCAGATCACATGACCCGACGCGCTTACGCTACGCGTCCCGGTGCGCGCTCGGCGGCGCTTACGTTGCGCGATCGTATGCGCTCGGGTGCTTCCGGGTGCAGTTACGCCGTGCGTCATATGACGCATCACGCGGCTACGCGATAGTCACGATGTTGTTTTCGTTCGCGGCAATAGCGCTAACGGGACGCTCCCCGGGGCGCGCCGTAACATTGCGCTCACCGGTGAGCGCATCGGTAAGCGCACCGGGAGCGCTCCAGGGTGAAAAATAAAAACAATAAATATATGAATATACTTTAAAACAAAAAAGTATTATATTAATATACAATATAGGATTTCTAAAAAAATTACCTTTCTTAGCTATAGACATTTGCTATTAAATAACCTTAGAAATACACTAAAAAATACATAGGTGTGAGGCCCTATATATAGTTAGGAATTAGCATTTAAAAAACCTATGAAATTCACTGAAAAAACCATAGGTTTCACACCAGTTATAGTTAGGAATTAGCATTTAAAAAACCTATTAAATTCACTGAAAAAACCATAGGTTTCACACCAGTTGTAGTTAGCTGGGAAATTTTACTGACATAAAACCATTGAAATTCCACGTTATAGTTAGTTGGACTCACTATAACTTGCGCGCCTGCAATGCACTGCTGATGACGTCACATATTACATCACTCATGACATGGTCAGTGACATCACTCATGACATCACTGATGACACCATCCAGTGAATGTGTGTCTTTCTGAAAAATAAATATGTTTTATATATGTATATGTAAAGCTCGATGGAAGAATAAATGTTTAAATAAGTGTCTTAATGGATGTTTTTTTTTTAATAAATTGATTGGTTAACTGGCTTATTAAGTGTAAAATATATGCATTACTGTTTTACTTTGTGTATAAGTGGCTGCATGGGTTTGTGAGTACCTATATGTGTGTGTATATGGGTTATTAGATGTCTTTAGTATCAGTGTCTGTATGGTTTGGTGGGGGTATGACTTAGCACATAGATGCATCAATGACTGATTCTCTGTTTGTATATGTTTTGAAAACAACATATGTGCAAGACTGTATGGTTGGATGAGTCTGTATATGTGTGTGTTATTAAGTGAATGACTGTCTCACTAGTATCTTTATCAATAACTACACGTTTTATTCTAGTATATGTGAATATTGATGTATATAAGTGAGTATATGTGAGAGTGAGAGATTGTAAGAGTTCCTTTTTAACTATATATGTGTTTCTATAAGTGATTGTTTAAGAGAGTAAGTATGTGTAAGTTTCCTTAGAAGTAAGGTGGTAGTGTGTGTATAACTGTATATGTGAATAAATGGATATTCAATCGTTTTTTGCATGTGTGAGTATGTGTGTCAGTAATTTTTGGATGACTGTCTGTGTGTAACAGGATGTATAGGTGTTTCACTACATATGATGAGTGAATATATGTATGAGTGACTATATAGAACTGTTGGTGAATGAGTAGATGTGTATATAGATGGTGGTATTACTGAATTGGTTGTTGTAACTGGTATGGGTATGTCCATTTTTTGGAAAATGTTAGTTTCTATTTTTGAATATGTGTTTCAAGGGTTACATTACACTGAAAGGAGGTCTGTCACTCTGTCACAAGGATGGTGTCATCAGTTATGTCATGAGTGATGTCACTGACCATGTCATGAGTGATGTAATATGTGACGTCATCAGCAGTGCATTGCAGGCGCGCAAGTTATAGTGAGTCCAACTAACTATAACGTGGAATTTCAATGGTTTTATGTCAGTAAAATATCCAGCTAACTATAACTGGTGTGAAACCTATGTTTTTTTCAGTGAATATATATATATATGTATTTTCTATATGCTCCCGGATCCCGCACATGGGCGGGGATTATTCATAGATTATGACTATTGACGAGTATCCCCTGGATGAGAACCTGCATTTAGGGTTTCTCCCAAAAGGAACATTACCAAAGGAAAGAAACTTGCTCATATGATGGATACTTCCAACTACAGATTTCTCAGTCGAAGTATAGATAAACAAGCAGTACCTCTCACAATGAGGAGGGTTTGGGAACGCAAATTAAAAAGTCCAGCAGGACCGAGTGGGCAAAATAGCCCTTTCTGCGGATCTGGCTGGCGAGACAAGCGTTTGGTCAATTTGTGCACTGACTCCCATGTTGCAGCATGGCAGTAGTCTACCGCAGGAGCACACCTAGCTAATGAAATTGTGGCAACTTTTTGCTCTAGTGGAATGAGCATGCAGGCTACATGGGATTCCTTTTAGGCCCGGGCGTAACATTTTCATACTCAGGATGATCCATCTTGAAAGAGTTCTCTTCTGTGCCACATTTCCTTTTTTTAGACCAGCTAACCCCAGGAAGAGCTGAACATCCACACAATACTCACTTGTGTGTTCAAAGTAAAAGCGTAAGGCTCTCTTTGGGTCAAGCCAATGAAGTCTCTCTACCTCTTTCGAGGGGAGGTGGAGAACAGAAATCCAGAAGAGCAATTAATTGTCCTACGTGAAAGGGCGATAACCATTTAGGTAGAAAAGTGGCCCAGGTACTGGGCATCAATTTGTTTGGAAAGAAGGTGGTGTATGGAGGCTGAACTTATAGCGCTTACCACCACTTCTGCGTAGAGGTTGTGGCAATGAGTAACAGTCTTATTAGTCAAAAGCTGAAAGATTTGTGCATAGGCTCAAATGTTGGGCATATGAGGAATGGCAGAACCAAATTAAGGTTTCACTGACATGTTATGAAGGATTTGAGAGAACGTGTGTTAGGTCTTTCAGTAAAAACATAACGATTTAAAAAGGGGAGGGTGATCTGGCAAAAAACATATTCAAACGGGCCGGCATGTAAATTTTAAGTATGTCATCTGAAAGTTTTGCTAGTAGAGGATCAATATTTGCAGTCCCTACATCCGGACACAAACTTTCCCAGCATCTAGAATAGAACTTAGTTGAAGGACTTCTGGCTGTGAGGATTACCTTCACTACTTAATCAAAACTGTTCAGATGCCGCCGTTCATTCAGCATGCATGGTGGGGTAGGTTTTGGAGTTTCAGGTGAAGGGCACTTTCCTATTGCTGAGACAGAAGGTCCTCCAAAAGGGGTAGCTGAATCGGATGGCAAATGCTCAGGCTTAAGAGATCGGATTGGGCCAATCGGATGGCAAATGTTCAAGCTTAAGAGATCGGATTGGGCCAGCAGCGTTTGGCACCCAGAATTCTTGACTTGGGCCTTGTGTGCCCAGACTGTTTTAGGAACAAGAGGCAGAAGAGAAAATTGCAGGAATAAACATAAGAGACCTGTGTTTCACTGCAGGTGGAACGTATCTTCTAATGACTTCCTTGGTGGGAACTCCAGCGGGCAGTACTCTCAACACTACACAATCTCAAAATTGTTGAAAAGATCCAACCAGGGCACAAGCCACTCGTGGAAGATGTTTTCAGCCACCTCAGGATGGAGACGCCATTGGTGATACACCAGCAAACGCCTGCTCAACTTCTCCACTATCGCTTTAAGAGACCATGCTAAGTGATTGGCCATGAGGAAGATTCCCTGGCAATTCAACCAACTCCAAAGGCATAGAGTTTCCTGCCACAGGATCCAGTACTTGCCTCCACCCGGTTTATTGCAGTGCTACTTGGGGGTTGTGCTGTCCATGAGAACTTGTACAAGCCCCCCTTTGATGGTTGGCAGGAAGGCCTTGGAAGAGAGTTGGATGGCCTGAAGCTCCAATAGGTTAACGTGGAGCCTGTGCTCTGCCTGTTACCCCAGACCTCTGATTTCACCTCTCCCAGATGGCCCCCCATGTACAAGCACTTTGTATCCATCGCTACTATGAACATTAGTTGAGGGAGCAAAAGGGGCCTGCGCAGAGTAGGTTGGTGCCCGTTTGCCACCATCGAAGGTCTCAGGCACCTCCTCTGAGATGTGGATGAGGTCGGACATATCACCCTGGTACTAAGTCCTTTGAAACCAAATAGACTTCTAAAACGGCCTCCATGCGCCCTCTACACCACGAGACAAGGAGAATGTGTGATGCTAGTAGTCCAAGGAGCCTCAGAACCATCCTTCCCAAGACCCAGGATTGATTTTTAAAGATTGGGACTATATCCTGAATCGCTGCTGTGGTGGGAAAGTCTTAGTTGCCATCGCGTCCACGATAGCCTAAAAAGGTTTAGAGATGGTCCTTGACTGATTGTAGCAAGCCCGCCTTAAGTATCTAGTCATCAGGGTAAAGAAAGACATGTATCCACAACCTCTGTAGAAGAGCTACAGCCACCCCAATCACATATGCGTGCACCCTAGAGATTACAAGGTGAGGCCCAAATGTAGACCAGTAAATTGTACTGCACAATGGGTAAAGGAAAACACATATGAAACATGTCCACCGATATTAGGCAATCTCCTGTGTCCAGAGCAGAAAGGACGAGCCATAATAAGCATCTTGAATATGTCCTGCCACGAAAATAAATTAATTGGTCAAAAGTCTAGAATGGGGCTTAGAACCCCATCAATCTAACGTACTAGGAAGTGACAATATCATACATTAGTAGAGAGATCAGCCTTTGCCTCTCTGTTTCCAGCACCCTCTTGATGGCACCCTCGGCCAGGAGACGTTTGACCTCCTGTATCAAAGTTGTGGCATGGTCCAATGAGACTTGACCTGTTACAGGGGAATATGAGGTAGGATGAAATGAACGGTAGGGTACAGCCCCTCTAAATGATTTGCAATACTCATTGATCTGTTTTGATGGACTAAGCCAGGCAGAAGATTTAGATCCTGCTACTGTACAGGCCGGGAAGGTTGTCACTTCCTGTATGACAGACCTCAAGAAGTCCATTAATTTTTTGTGTTGCTGGTGAAATCAAATGACTGGTAAAAGCAATCCTAGGGTATGGGCTGAGACATGGTTCTTCTTGAATCTCTCTGTTGAGATGGCCTTCTTCCGGAAAACTCTTGAGCCATCAGGTATGCGTGTATAGCCCCCAATGCATGCAGCCTGAGCACTAAGCTGGTGCCCATGGTGCAACACAATAGTAGCAGCATCAAGGACAGCAAGCACTTCACAGAATCCCGTCCATCCTGAACATTTGGGAACCATTTGCCTTGAGGTCCTCTGGAACGGCTGGCAAGATTTGCGGACCAGGTCCTACAAAGTGAGTGTACCCGATCAGCAGGTGAAATGCATTTATCAAGCGCAAGGATAGGCTGACCAAAATAGACATCTTTTTCCCCAAAGGCGTCGATAGGTGCTTAACAGATCTCCCCATAGAGAATACGATTATCTATGGCAAGAACTGGTAGAAAAGGTGTTGCAATTCACCTTAGTGGCCAATGGCTGTATAACTAGACTTTCCAGTTTTGGGTGTTGTGTGAGGAAATTTGGGTCAGTATGTGTATTCTGGCAACAGGCCTACTGACTGATGGGACTGAGCATGATTTTGTCCAAGTGGCCCAAAAGGGTGTACGTAAGTGCCTCATTAAAGGTCAACATGGTCTCAGCCAGGCTGGCCCTTAATGGAGGATTTCTGTCAGTAAATGTGATGTAATTTCAACAGTAGGTAGCTGTAGGCAAGCTTATCTGCTGCTCAGCACATCACAATTGCGCAGGAAGAACTTTTCTCCATTGTTGGACCAGGTGGTGAGTCAGGCTTAGTCTCTGGAGAGAAGACCAATCCCAATTGCATTCTGCCAGTTCTAAAAACGGCCCTTTATCAGTGTAGTGAGGTAGGAGCAGTGTGTCACCCTCATTATCACCATTGTGGGGTACATGTTGTAACGCAATGAACTGCATCCGAATCGGAGCAGAATATGGGTTCTTGGCCCTGGTAATATTGATGGCTTAAATGAGGCAGGGAGTCAGGTTCAATCATGGTTGGCTGAATTAGTACTATGACATAGGTCTGGTGCCGTCCGTCGCTGGTTCTTGGAGTTCGGAATTTGCACCGTGTCTGGTACAGATGCCGGTGGAATTGGCAACAGTGCCAGTAGCGAAAGGAAAGGCGTGGATCCAGGTTTGAGGTGGCAGTCAGGCCAGAGTTCACAAAGGGCCTGGTGGCAGGTCCTATGGGAACTATCAGTGCCAGGAAAGGACTCACCAGCTGAAGTGCAACTTGAAACCCCTGCGGCTCCATGGGGCACAAAGACACTTCAGAGTAAGCCAGTAGTATCTTAAAAATCATGCTGTACAGCGTCCTTGAAGGCCCCTATCTGCTGCAGGGTTGACAATGGCCGGGGGAATTCGGGGTGTGCCAGACCAACTGTGGACAGGCTTGGAGTCTGTACACCTTGGAGACAAAAGGCCCTTGGAGTGACAGCTGTGTAGTGCCTCTCTAGCCTTTGACGGGCGAGAAGAGGTTGAATCCCACTTTACATCCTTGCACTTATGACACGCTTTGGATTTTGACTTACCTTGGGACTTTGAGTGGGGTCAAGATTTAGAGCATTACTGGCCTCGCGATCAGTAGAGGCGCTGTTACTGGGAGTGGGACCACTGGTTCGAATGTGACCTCTTTGTACGTTCAGTGACACCGGTTCACTTCCCACTATCTCATGGTGCATGACATTGCACATTTGTAAATGACTTTATGTGGCACCTGAGTCCAGGAGTCATAGACACATGTCGCTGGTAGCCCGAAACCAACATCTTCTCCTGCAGCCTCGGCATAGTTGAGAGATGCAGAAAGCAATGGACATCAGCATGCAAGGGTGGCGATTATATACGGCTCGGCTTCATCATTTCCACTCGGTTGCAGTGGAAACCTGTAGGGCCACTTGTCAGTATGTGAGATCTATTGCTTGAAAATCTTCAAATCTAGTCTAGTGTCTGGAAACTATTCTAGGGGTGAGAAATCCACGGTTAGGTGTAGCCAACAGGAAAAACTTCATTAGTTAATCATTGTGAATATTAATAATAAATTATCAGGATTATAGGTTTTACAGAAACACATGCTATGGGAATTTTGTGGGTAAAAAAAAGTGTTCCAGACCATTGCAGGACACTCCACCTGTAGTTTAAGAGCAACATTTTCACACTTTCATAGTACCTGCCGTAGTTGGAGATACTAAAACACATATTGCTGGATTTTGCGTAGAGTATTTTCCCTGTAAGTACTCCATAGCACAGTTGCCTGTATCAAGAGAACACCGACTCCTAGTCTGGCTTTTCAGTACACAATATTTTGAAATAAAACTGCGAGCATAAAGAAGGAGGTGCTTAGGGATATTTTTACCAAAGAAACTGTAATCAATACTGGGCCAGCTTTATGTAACCTCTTTATGTGGTGTAGACATGGCTGTGATGTGTTTTTCTATTTCCACTGGTAACTAGTAGAGCTGTGCGTCCGAAACTGTGGGTCGTGACCAACTGGTGAGTTGTGAGCTGATTTTTGGTGGGTCGCAAAAGCCTAGCAATAAATAAAGATCCCTTTAAATGCTATATTTTTCTTGTCACATTGCTGCTTCAAAGTCAGAGGTCAAATATCAGGTTATGTTTACTGAAAAAGTTTTTTTATAATTTAAACATGGGATTTTGTTTCCAGATTCCTCTCATTTTGCAGTCCGAGAAATAAAAGTAAATTGAATTATCCGACAATCTTGCTAAGGTACAGGTGTGTGAGAAGAAAGGACGTATGATGTCCTGTTTTTGTAACACACAACAAAATATAAAAAACCCGCAAATGAACTGTAAACATTCAGCAGTTAGGAAAGCATAAATTAACCACTTTTTTTGAAATCCAGAAGTGTGATGGAAACGAAAGTTGTACTATGTTCAAAACAAACCAAGACACTTTACTTGGTGGTGCACAAAATGATAAATATTCACTGAAACCCGATTTCAACACATCATTTATGTGCAATATTGTTTTATCAGTAAAACTGTATGTCTGTGCAAATGTAGTGCCCATTTCAATGGAAAATGTGTTGTATGTAAATGACAGTGCACTACCAACATGATACTTTAGTTACATTAAAAAGAAACACCCACCTCATGTCCATTAAAGCTAGGTGGGTTGCGGGGTGTGGCTCAGGCGGACAAGATGGTGATTGCAGTTTAGAGCTGCTTCCGACCCACTCATTAATCAATCATCATCTATAGCAGTTGGCTGCCACAGAGACCCCCAGCCTTGCCAGTGAGATTCTGTGGACACACTGTAGAGCAGGGCTGCCGCCAGATCGGACAATGTTAGGAAGCGATGCCCCAGACTGCCTTTCCAACATGGAGGCCCGCGCTTGGTGGTGGACCTGTGGCGGCGGAAGAGACTGTGTGCCAGAATCGATCGGACGGCAAACTTCGGTTTGTGGGATTTCCAGAGGAAGTGTAGGTTCCAGTGAAAAAAACTTTCTAGAAGGTTGGATAAGGTCCTGCGTCCAGGCTGATAAATTGTCGCCATGGTTTTCGGTGGCTAGAGCCCAAAGGTCTTTGGCTCAGTACCCCTGGGCTGAGCCTCTGGCCTCCCCAGATAATCAACCACCGTGACAGAGACACCATTCTTGAAGAGGCCAGGCTGAGAAAAAATCTTTCATTTCAGAACTCGCACATCCTGATCTTCACAGACTACATGCAGGTGGCTCAGCAACCAAGGTGCTCCTGTGATGAGGTTAAAAAGAAGCTTTGTCCTTTCAATCATCAGTACATGATGCTCTTTCCTTCGAAACAGAAGGTGATCTTCATTTCTTTAACTCACTTTTTTGAGACGCAAGAGCAGGTCTGGGAGTGGAGTGAAAGGACCTCCGACGTGTGGAGACCACTGGGGGAACTGAATCCAGTACGAGATCCTCCATACTCTCTCATTCGCTTCCGCCGAGCAAGAAAAGGAAAAACTGCAAAAAAATCATCGACTCCCCTCAGGTTCTGAGATGCGTTCCTACTTTGAGATTAATAAAGGGACAGTGGAGTCTGCTAGCACTTTGTGGGCAGCTAGCAAACCAGCACTAATAGATCTACTAAATGGGCATATCTGAGGTAGGGAGAAAAGGAAGCTAGAGAGGATTACAGCCCTGGAGGCCAAATCCTTCACCTGGAGCGCCAGATGCGGAGGGATTCATCTGCCGAGCTCGACCGGCAATTGAAATTGGCGAGGGCAAAGGAAAGGCACCTGTCGCTAGAGGATGCACTCCAAGGCTGGAGAGCATCAACTTAGTGGGTTTATGAGCACATGGATGAATCTGGGAAGTTTCTCTACTGGCTGGCCACCAGAGAGTTCACTTAGAGTGGTCCCTTGGAACAGTGATGCAGGATTCTATACAATGTAGTTGTATTTGTATCGTGCATAGCTACCCCAATGGGCCTCCCAACGTTAGGTGACAGACAACCATTCCACTCAATCCAACTGAGCATTTTCTTAACAACTTTGGAATAGGTGTGGTGCCTTCAGAATTTTCCTAAAGCAAGCTTCAGGAGGCTGATTTCTAAGAAAGCCAGAAGAGCATTCCAGAGCCTGGAGATGAGAAATGCAAAGGAGAGGCCTCCACTTCTTGCTTTTTTGATCTTGCACACAGCCAGAAGTCCTTGATTGCTAGAGCAAAGGGCCCGTCCTGGAGCATAGGGATTAAGCAGAGAGCGAATAATAGGTGGGCCTATTCCATGAATGGCCCGGTACACCATGCAGTGAGCCTTAAACTGGCATTCTTTTCTGAAATGGCAGCCAATGCAAGGCAACCAGAGCAGGAGTGGCTGACTGATGCTTTGGTATTTTTTTAAGGATTCTTTTGCGGCAGCATTTTATACCACTTGGGAGCCTTTTGATCATGTATTTTGGGCTCCCAAAGATACAGTGAGTTGCCATAATCAAGGCAAGAGTTTATCAGACTGTGCACCATTTTTCTTCAAGTGGGAGATGGTAACATCTGCAATATTTTCCTTAAAGATTGCAGAATTCCAAAGCATGAGACTGCTAGTTTCTTTACTTGAGTCTCCATAGTAAGCTTGTCATCAATCCAGACTCCCAAGCTTTTTACGGCTTGTGCTGGTTTTGGACGATCGCCCAAGTGCTCTGGCCATGAGAGTTTCAGCCACCTAGGACTAGTCTTGCCTACTACTAGAACCCCAGCTTTCTCGCCATTGAGCTTTTACCTACTGCTAGTCATCCAGGATGTAACCGCCTTAAGACAGCAGTTTAATTAGGTGGTGATTTGGGTGGTATTAGAGGAAAGGCTAGGATGATCTCAGTGTCATCAGCATATGACACTAATGCAAGCCCATATGATTAAACAATTTCTGCTAGAGGGCGTACATACAAGTTAAACAGTGTGGGATTGAGTGAAGAGCCCTTTGGGATGATGAACACGGACCCACACCTCTGAAATTGTGGGAATGTTCACGGACTACTACTGGACATTGTACAAGTATATGCCAAGGCGACCCTGCTCAGTCACCTGCCCCATTTTGAGGGTGATCTAGTTGACCTCAATTCCCAAGTCCCTAGCCAGGGAAATAGATCAACCAATCACAGCTGAAGACATTGAGGAAGCATTATCTAATATGTCCCCAGGTAAAACCCTGGGCCCCAATGGTTTTCCAGTTCAGTAATACTGGAAATTGTGCGCCCTCCTGTTATCACACCTGCTAGCTTTCTATATGGAAGCAGCTATGGTTGCAGCCTTTCCCCTAGAGCTAGGCAAGGCCACCATTGTGATGATCCACCAAATAGGTCATCCACCTGAACATTGTGCCTCCTATCAGTCAATTTCCATCATTAATGTGGAGATCAAAGTATTCGCCAAGATTTTGGCCAAAAGTCTGTGACGCACCATACACTATTTAATTCACCCAGCCCAATGTGGCTTTATGCCACCTCTGAGCACCCGCCACTATATTTGAAGACTCCAAGTGGCTCTTTCTCAAGCACATACCCTCCAACACCCGGCGCACCCTGCTCCTGATTTTGAGAAGGCCTTTGATACGCTTGCCTGGTCTTTTCTTGATGCTCTACTGGAAAGGGTCAGACTAGGGTGTTATCTCCATAGCCTCGCCAAACTCTCCTATTCTTACCAGTCTGCTCAAGAACTGATCAACGACTCCTCTTTTCTTCCCTACCCATAGGAGCACCCAGCAAAGTTGCCTATTTTCTCCCCTACTATATGTGCTGGCAATCGACTTCTTGGCTTCACTTATACGTTGCGATTAGAAGATACAGGGATCAGCATGGGCTCCAAGGAAGGGACAGCATTATGCATGGCTGTCATACTCCTTTTTTATGTGGACCCACAAACATTCGGCCTGTGTTGCCTAGAACTCCCCAAAATCTACAAAGAGGCTGTGGGCCTCCGAGTGAATAAAGCAAAATCCCTGCTGGTCCAGATTGTAGGGGTACTTGAGCTCATAGGACTGGTGGTTGCGAACCCTGTTTGTCGTTCCAGTATCTAGGCATCCATACATTCCTCCTTCCAGAATTGACATGGAGTCTTAACCTGACTCCTCTTGTAATTAATATGAGGAGGGATCTACAGAAGTGGAAACAATTCCCACTACATGTGATGGGACAGATAGCCCTCTTTAAGATCATTGTGGCGCCATGCTTCTTTTATGTCTTCCAGAATTTTCCCCTTCCAATCTCTAGGCAGTAGTTCCAGCAACTCAACTCCATGCTCTGGAATTTTTTGTGGGTGGGCTGATGCACTCGCGTAGCGATGGCCAACTGTAGGGAGTACCCCTATGATGGCAGACTGAGAATGGTAGATCTCCAGTACTACCATGTAGCATCAAAACTTATCGTAATAAATGACTGGTTTAACAGGGGCTTGGGGGATCCGACGTATCAAGTGAAACTAAAGTTACTGGGCATGGATACGATGGCCAAACTGTATGGTGCCCTGTTCAGGCAAGTCCAGTTAGAAATTACTCAGATGATATTCCTCAGTTGGAGAGTGGCACTTCGTCTCTTAGGCTGGGTTGGTAGACGGACGAGGATGACCACCCTCTGCAGGGGGAAATGGCTACATCACACAGCAGGGTTAGAGGGGTTCTCAAAGTGGGACGCCATAGGCATCACGTATCTCAAGGATGTATAGACGGGTGAGGAAAATACCAAAGGTGATGATGGACGGAGCGTTGACAATACAAACACTCACCCCCAGTCAACTGATCTGGGTTTAATCCATCACCGTTCTTTAGCTCACTCCGCCATCCCAGTTCAGACATGGTCATATGCAAATCAGTCTGACCCTGTGCCTCATGGGAACAGTCCAGCCCGAACTGCCAAGCCATGTCTTCCCTGGACCGGAATCAAGCTTCCCAGGACCAGTTTCTGGCATTACAGCAGTCTTCAGCCGGGCTTGCTTGACTCCAGTGGCAAAGTGAGCAAGGGACTCATGTCTGAGCATACCCTGCCAACTTAGGGCGAACCAAGAAAAAACCAAAGGTGATTATGGACGGAGCGTTGACAATACAAACACTCACCCCCAGTCAACTGATCTGGGTTTAATCCTTCACCGTTCTTTAGCTCACTCCGCCACCCGAGTTCAGACATGGTTTGCATATGGCCATGTCTGAACTGGGGTGGCAAATTGGGCTAAAGAACGGTGATTGATTAAACCCAGATTAGTTGACTGGGGGGGGAGTGTTTGTATTATCAACGCTCCGTCCATCATTTCCTTTGGTTTTTCTCTGTATAGACGGGTGGCCACATACAAATGCTCCAAGAAATCCAACAGCAATTCCACTGTCACACACTCAGTTTCACAAATACTTAGTTGAGACACGCCCTCTTGGCCAAGATTCCACCGAGTATGGACATTCCAGAGTGTAAGGCTAAATTTCTAAACTGGAAGCTCCATAGGGGAACTATATCCCAGATTTACCGCACCCTAGACTTCAAAGCACCGGATGGACCATTTCAGCACACTAAGTCAGAAGTGGCATACGTGGGTGGCGAGATGGAAGAGAGAAAGTGGCAAGAGGCCAGGATGGCTCCCTGAGAGTTGGCCATATCCACAAGCCTAAGACTGGGTCAGCTCAATTGCCTGCATCTCACATACATGACCACTCAGAGGCTACACCGGGCGGGCATGATTTCACAGGCAGCCTGCTTCCGGTGTCGCTCACCAGATGCAATCTTCTTTCATGGGGTGTGGTCTTGCCCAGTGTCAGTCCAATACTGCGGGAGGGTTTAGCGAGAGCTCTCACTCATCCTGAATTGACAACTGGAACTCACGTCCAAGGTGGGGAGCCTGATGGGAGGACTTGGGTGGACCGAGTGCGGAAGGTCTGTTCCTTGAGATAGCAACATTGGTCACTAAGAGGGATAGTGCATGGAAGTGAAAATCAGTGAGACCCCCTACGATTGTTGAGTGGCGGGCGGGGGTGGGCTGGTGCCTCCATCTGGAAAAGCCTGTTTATAAAGGGTGGGGTTGCCCACAAAAGCATGTGAAGACATAGGGCAAATTATGGGAATACCATGGTTTGGATGAATGGGATGGATAGCTGACAATGGATGGAAACTGTTCTGATTATAATGTCTGGGGGCCGAGGGATGACTAGAGAAGCAGCGACTGTGTATACTGTTACTTGTGGAAAGTACAATACAATTGGTTATAAAATAAAACAAAAAACTAGTTGGGCCGCAAAAGCTTGTTGCACTACAAAAAATTGGTCACAGTTTTGGGAGCACTATAGTAGAGGATAATGGAAACTGTGATTATACGTTTGCAGCTGGGTGGTTTTGTTATCCTCTTTTCTGCTGGCCTTAGTGTCGCTAAACAAATAATATGTCCAAGCAGCCGTTTTATATGTGCAGGTTTGGCTAGCTCTCAGATTTGGAGAAGTTTCCTTCCCCTTGAGACTGTGGTATAGGATTTACATCAGCCCCACCAACTCTCCATTTTGTAAACATTTATGAATGATTAAGGTAAAGCATGCCTTATTCTGCCCACCCAGCACTCCTTGGGCGGGGTTTATTAATATATAGTTGTCCGTAGTACTGGCATACAATTGCACAGTAGTAAACCCATTTACTTTTGCTCGTTATTCTTTGGTGGATAGGAATACCAAACAGGGGTATATTGAGGCATTTTCGGAAGGAGTTTTATTTACAGCTGAAATTGCACATAATTCGGGCCCTCTATGTTCTTATTTATCAGAGAAGATCCCGTATAGAATACTGGACTACGTTATACTTTGAACTTGCTAGCTTTTTTGAAATTCTGTTTAAAAAGTCTAGTAGCCAGCAATCCTGTTTTAAAATTTTGTTCGCAATTAAATGAATACATTTCTGCCTACTACAGGAATGTTCAGCACCATTCGAACACAGCTCCTTGGCCATAATTCTGTGCAGTTGTTTTAACAGTGTCAACATGATACTTCGCATAAGCCTGCCTCTGACAATTCAGTACACAATTATTACATTTCACATTAAAAAGGGACCAACCTAGAAAATAACTCTGATGCACATTTTTATTTGCAAAACATTTTAAAAAGTCAGACATTTAAAAAGAAAAGCAGACACCAATGGAATCAAACTTTTCAAGGCTACTTACAAAAATAAACATTTGTGATTTTAAACCCAAAAATGTATATAACAATGTAGGCAAGCGAACAGAGTAATGAACAAGTGGTAAACGGGTGTACTAAAACAGAACAAGGTAGCAATAGTGAGAGGGTTTATTCTGTCCAGCGATGCCCACAGTGTGGAGCTGTGCACACATAATATAGCCGCATGGCATCCTGGAAAACAAAATAGGACAATTATTGTTTCAAATTACTTTAGCGAAAACATATTTCAATCCTTCTCTCCCCACCAAAGTACATTTAATATATTTTAACCTATCAAATTTAGATTTCAAGGTGAGCACCAATAATGGATGAGAGAACATAAATGCTCGTGCAAGATATAAGAAAAAGCCACACAACACTTACGCCTGCCTGCGCCTGCACTCAGTAAGACATCTTCGTCTCTTTTGCACCAGAGAAACTCAACTGCCTTTCGACACTCGGATCATTTCCAACAAGAAAAACTTCCTCAACACGGTAAGACGGTATTTGCCTCTCCTCCACTGCATAAGCCACTCCAGGATGCGTTTCATACTTACTACTTTTCAACCCTTCCTAAAATTACTTGGTGAATTTACAACTTCCCTCAAAGCTCTTTCCTGCTCTCTCATTAATGTCCGCTCATTCGTAAGACATACCACCAACGCTACAGATCTGCTCATTAACCTAAATCTTAATCCATTATTTGGCCCATTCTTGATAATTTGAGGATCTGGGCAGAAGCTCTTGAGGAAGCTGAGGCAAGAACTTTAATCACTCTCCCCTGAATATGACTTTAGAGCCGCTGGTGTCTAGTTCCACTTGCATGGGAGGACACACTGTGGACCAGGTTTTTGCCCCCAATGCACTTATGACTTGCGGTTCACCATTCCCCAAGTCTGAAGGACAACTCTTTGGTGCCATTTAAGATCTTTTCTCCCAACCACACCCTGACTTGACTGGTTGAACATTGCACTTTAAATGACGTCAAAGCGCATATGGAATAAACTTACTCCTGTAGCCTTTGAGCAGGCCTTAAAACTCAGTTTCCCCTCTCCTAAAACTTCCACTTCATCAGACTCTTGTATGCAGAACTTCAATAACTGGAGAACTGCAGCACTCAACACTTTCTTACAATGAGCATTTCCTCCTCACATTGACTCTGACCCTCAGCCCATTTGAACAGCTCTTAACCCTTTCGATGCTCATGACGAGCTCAGCTTGTCATGAGGCACGGTTGAGCTGTGCTTATGACTAGCTGAGCTCGTCATGAAACTATAGTATTCAAACAAGTTAAGCACAGGAGGGGAAAAGTCACAGCAGCCAAGGTGTTAATTAACAATACTGCAAAATATTGAGTGCATGTGGAGACGCCATTACTCTGAGGACTCCAAACTAAGAGAAGCCCTTTGCGCTTACAAAGTCATGATAATAAAAAACAAACAAGACTATTTTTGGTATCCTCAAGGACCTTGGTTCAAGTGCTATTTAACTCAATACAGTTGGACTGTCCATCTAAAGCCTTCTCAACAACTGTGCTATAATTTATCAAACGTTTTCGCAGATAAAATAAATTCTACTGTATGGCCTTTCCCTTACTGAACAATTCTAGCACCCACAACATTTCTTATACTCCTTTTCTGAGTAATCATTCTATTAATAGATTTTTTGGCTACACATTTTAATGAAGAATAAGGGTTAAACTTTATTTCCCTCGATAAATTTCCCAGAATCCTATTGGCCATAAATCTGAAACCCCAACCGACCTTAGTACATAGTGGCCTTTCAATCTGTCAAACCAATCCTCACTTATAATATTCCAAATCTTTGGAACCAGTCCATTGACACAGCATTTGTTCCTGAAGTCAGGAAAATGCATTAGTCGTTTGTTTCCCTACTGAAAAATCTGACTATAGATCAAGCAGTCTTGAACATTTTTCACCCTACTCTGCTTCAACCCTACCCCCATAAATATTTTGGAGAAAGTTATCAACAGACAGATTACTCATTTCCCCGAGCAACAAACTTGACAAAACTAAATCTGGCTTTTGACCCATAGCACTGAAACAGCGTTGATCTTAGTCCTTGATGATCTTTAAATGCTGATAGACCATGGCAAATCTTCTGTCCTTGTCTTTCTTCACCGGTCTAGGGTTTTTGATGCAGTCTCCCATACTTTCCTGCTGTGTAGCCTCTCTGAAGTCGGGATCCAGGGCCCTGCTTTGGCCTGGTTAAAATCTAAACACCATCTGTTGCTAAGCTGTCTTTTTGTCACTCCTCTCGCAGCCCCACCCTTTTTAATACTACTGGCACTATTATCAGATCATTTGGGCTACAACCTTTGATTTATGCAGCTGATACACAGATTCTGTTGTATCCTGAAGGCAATTTCAAGCAGGGCTCCCCCAATTTTAGGGACAGCATGACTGTGGTTGTAAAGAAGTTGTAACAAAATTAATTAAAACTCAATACAGAGAAGATTGAGATAATGTTTCTCTCTATTGGGAACTCTCTTGGCCTTCTGACTCCTAACCTTTGGTCCTCCAATTTAGGCCCAATCACTGTTCCTCGCTCCTCCGTAAGAAATTCAGGCATAATGTTTGATCATGGCGCAGGTAAACAAAACAGTTGACCCCTATTTTCTTATGGACAGATTACTGCAAATGTCATTGCCCTATCACCTTCATCTGTCACGTCGATCAATGGTCTAGGTAGAACACTACCTAGGCTCTTCTGATTGTATCATCATACACCTGCAATGCCTACAGAATAACTGGCTCCCAACCTTCCAATTTGATCTCCTGCCACAATGGCATTACAAAGTACACATTGGTTGGTTACTTCATCTCAAAGAATTGCATTCAAAACCTTCTATACAGTGTTCAAAGCTATTCAAACCTAAGCTCCTAGTTACCTTTTCAAGATGTTTAGGCTTTATACCTCTCTTGAGAGTGCCCAAAGGTCCTCTACTTCCAGACTGCTGGTGGTTGCCAGATTTTGATGCATCAGGCTGGGTGGGCTTTCTCTGGCACCTTAGCTAAACTCTGGAAATGTCTTGCTCGCTACTTCAAAAGCGGAAACTGCTCAAATTTGCTGGTTCCTGTTGGCTTCCAAAAGTTTAGTACTGAACTATTTTCAAATGATTTGCCATCAACCTAAGTTCCTAAAGTCAGATACCTTATAGGGAACCATGCACTTTACAAAACCACAACATAGCATAACATAGGCCAAAGAAAAACTAGCCTTTTCAGTCAAAACACCTACAGGGCACATTCTATTCAACTGTGCAGTAAGAATTGGACCCCTTCAAATAGTCATTGTGATATCTTACCACACTATATGTAATCCGAATAAGAAGGCAGTAAATTTGAGAGGTTAGTAAGCCAACCAAAGGAGGGCTTTATGTCCACTGCAAGCTGACAATTCGTCTGGCAACAGACGGCGCATGTTAAAAGTAGAGACCTAAAATTGAGTTTTGCTTAATATGTTTCCCACCCTTCACAAAAAAAAACCTGCCATTTCAGTAAATTAACACCACATGCTAAATCTAGCGCTGATTTGTAAAAGTCAGTAATGGGCTGGAAAATAATTTAAAAGGGTAATGTGTTACAACTTCAGCCCAAGGTACGTTTCAAATGAGCGAACTAGCAGGGAAACTGAAAGTGATCCTTTGCAGCACCACTGAACCATCCAGTTCTACAGGAAAGACGAGTGATAAACTGAGGAAACGACAAACTATTCAAATGTTTAAAAAACCAATCTGTCCTTCGTTCAGTAACTTTCCCTAGCATTTACATACCTGCCTATTGTCAGCAAAAACCCAAGTAAATCTACAATGAGATGTGAAAGCATTTATTTTGTGCTGTAAACAAGACTGACTTGACAGAAAGAGAGGAACAATGAAGTCAAACAATAGGACGCCGCTGTTTTCTTTACCTCAGCCTTCGCGCTGTGTGACTGGAAAAACACCGCTTCTTTGTGCCCGCACCTGCAACAACACAAGGCACAGACCACCTGAGTCAGAACAAAGCAACAAACCACAGTGCTCATCGATCAATACGAGACAACTGTTGAACATTTTTGCATCAACATTGTTCAGGTGACTGAAAGGTATTTGTTCACAAACCGATTGATCTATAAAATGTATTATTTTACCATTTTGCATATAGAAATAAGCATACGCTCTTTGGGGGAAATGTGTGTGGGTTTTTGTCAAATGAAAACACAGAAACATGTTTTAAGGAAAGCTTGTGCAACCAAATAAACTTCTTTTGTAAGCATTTTGAGCGTGAATAGTAATGCGATGAATGTAATCCAGTTATGATGATTAGAATATATGTCCCTCCTCTACCTTAGTAGATAGTGCTGTTATTTTCTCAACACTGCTTTCAAAAGCACTTAAGTTATGGCGGGGCTATTTGTAAGCCACTGTTTTCTACGAACACTATTCAAACATGTGACATTTGAGAAACATAGTACTTTGTTTACCAAGTTTATATCAAGCCCTAATTTCAAAATACGATCTTAAAACCACAACACTATGCAGTTAGGTGGCTGTCAGTCAAAACAGACTGAGGATGAAGAGCAGGAGAACTTAAATGCAGCTATCGAAGAAAACAAAAACAACAACAAAACACAAAACCAGTAAGTATAGGGGGTCATGGGATAAGGTTGAATGTGCGTATTGGGGAAGTAAATGGTAAATCCGGGGTTTTACTCCGTATTACTGGCTTTCAGTGGAGAAACGGTTCAAGTTCAAGATCCTTACGTACATGTTCAGCATTAAGCATGCTAAGGCCCCTGACTATGTGCAACAGCTAGCCTGCCCCTAGGTCCCCCCACGTAATCTCAGATCTTCTACTCAAGAGAAATTCCGAGTTCCGAGAGTGAGACTTTATCGTATGGGAGGGCGCCCCTTCTCTTACCTTGGCCCCACTCTTTGGAATGCTCTTGCACTTCCCCTCCGCCTACAACCTGACCTTCTGTCTTTCCGCAGATCCCACAAAACATGGTTCTTTACAGGGGCGTAACAAACACCCCTGCAGACCCCGCAGTGCGGGGGGCCCCCTCAGCCTTGAGTAGGTGAAGGGGGCCCCCCAGCTCCTCGGTGGAGATCAGCTCTGTGAGGCTCTGAAGCAGGTGCAGGCTGTCGGCTGTCTGCAGTCTGCTAGGAGCCCCTCGCCCCCTCCCTCTGCCTGAAGAGCAACAATGTTTCAACTGACATTGTTTCTCTTCAGTCAGAGCCAGGCCCGGAAGGAGGAAGGGGGTGGGGGCCACAGAATGAGCTTTCATCAGAGGCACGGCCTCTGCCCGGGCTAGTTGTGTGTAAAGTGAACCTTCGCTGCTTGGTGCACTACAGCAGACCCGGCTGCCTGCTCTTGCTAAAGGAGCATGAAGTATGGAAGCCACGGCCAGGGACGAGAAACTCACCCCCTACAGACGCTAACTTCTGCTCCAAGCTGTTCTTTTGGTGAGTGACTGAAACACGCTCTGCCCTTATCCTCTCGGTCAACAGTGGTGAACTGCCACATGCTGCTGCCACGAGGTGTTTAGATTTTGTCAGAACTGATGAGCTTTTGTGAGGCCGGGGGATCCCGACTAAGGCCCCACCAGATGGTTTCATGTACAGTGCAGTTAAGGCGCCTTCCTTCATACACCAGACCCATTGTCAATGCCAATGCTTGTTTTATTTCAAAATTTGGAACATTTTTATTAATTGTTAGGAGTTCTTGCAAGGATTGAAATGTTGAGACATCAACTGAAAGGTGACAAAAGAAGAAACAGTGAATACATTAGTTTATAAAAAATGAAAGCTGTGGAAGGGCACTAAGGCACGGTGACTGGTGGCCACCTTTTGTGGCGGGAAACACGTGCCTACGTAAGAATTTGCTGCAGACAGATCTATTGTCTGTTAATCTATTTACTCTCAGTTGGAACAGGCTAGGGTACCATCTCCTCCCAAATTAGAAAACTCTCTTTATCAACCCCAGATGTCCATTTTGGTATCATATCACGACAGCATTTCAGATACTTCAAAAGTCTTGTGAAATTTAACTTGTCATTTGCACTGACTGCTTGCTTCAAATGGGGCATCACGGGAAAGCATACTGCAGAACTAACAAAAATACCTGCTGTCCCAGTGGCTCTCTCATTCCAAACGTCAAGCAAAGAGACATCAGGGAATCCTTATTCTTGTTTATTCAATGGATTGATTTATTCCCTTGATGGTTTCAATAAACGTACATACATCAAAAGGACAATACAGTTATCCTGTATCAATGCTAAATACACTTATCCTGTATCAATGCTTATGAGTTTATGAGCTTATGATCAACTGGTTTTTATGTAAAGAGCCCTGACACCTTCGGGTAATGTTCGCGCTATATAAAATCGCATTAAATAAATCAATAAATAAAGTTAACAAGCTCATGGGATGGGAGGGTGTTTCCAGACCTTAAAATGATGTTTCTATGCCTGTGGATGATGTGTGTTAGAGCCAGTGGGTCCGTCTTCGGCGTTCCAGAGTCTTAGTAGAGGTGGGCAGTGGCACACCAACAAATTAAGAGGGAAGAGTCCAAGGGGCAGATTTACAAGCCCCCTGCGCCACCACTACGTCACTTTTCGTGATGTACTGGTGGCGCAGGGGGCTCCTCCATATTTACAAGGAGAGGAAAAGCCACCCTGCGTGACTTTTCCTCTCCTTGTAAATACGGCCCCTTCACACGCAGCACTTTGCGTTGAATGGGCGTTCCATGGGTGTTGCTGTGGGTGTTCCCACGAGGCAGCAAAATGCTGACAGGGACAGGCGAATGTTTGCAGCTCCTGGAACAGGATCTGCTGGGACACATTGGAAGATAAGTAAGCATTTGCAATGCAATTGGTCTCGCATTTGTGAGAGTTAGAGCTATTGACGTTGCAAAGGACACTGTATTTTACCTATGCATTTTCTGTTTGGGATTGTGTGTCCTGGAGTGGGATTATCTGGAATGGTATTTTGTGTTGTGGAGTGGTATGTAGTGGAGTTGACTTATGTGGTGTGCTATTAAATATTGGCAATGATTCAAAAAGTTGATTTGTAAAGGGTTTATTCAGCATTGTACCCTTGTTTATAAGGCAAAGTTCAATAGTTCATATGATATTATCGACATATCATTGAATGCAAGCAAAAGGACACTCCAATGCATTTCGGGCTTCACGCCCTTTATCAAGGAGAGGCTGGAGAAAAAAGAAGAGAAGAGCCCGGGTCAGGGGGGACTATATAAGGGATTGAGGCCATTAAAACAACAAGTTGGTGAGTTTGGTGAAGCATGCCATAGGAATGTGAAAAGGCAACTCCGTGTGACTTCAAGATAGTGAAGGTCAGATATTAATAAACGAAAAGGTGGTGCAAAGAAAACATGCTCGGAAGTAAGTACAAAACAAGGTATAATGCCGAGATAGTGAAGGTCAGATATTTATAAACGACAAGGTGGTGCAGAGAAAAACATGCTCAGGAGTAAATACAAAACGAGGTATAATGCCGAGACAGTGCAACCAAGTGAATAAGGAAGTGTCAAAAATGAGTGTTGAGAACACGCGATGTCAAGCTTTAACGTGCTTCCTTAGATATGAAGCGTGAGCGTGTAGGAATCATGCCGTTAGAAAATGCTAATGCGTTACGCGATAATGTCGGGTCCATGCGGTGGACTACCCAGTGCGTGACTATGATGACACGAGTGAGCTAAACAAACAATAGAATGTAGTGAGGAACTTACTCATAACGGCACCGTGGCGGTCACAGACGGAAGGCTTGGCAATCAGTGAAGTGGCCAGAGTGAGGTCGGAGAAAACTAGTATAACATAGAAGACGGACTAAAAAAGAAAGTAAACCGGTGGGGGCCATGATGGGACAGGAAAGTAAGATGGAAGACCTAGATGAGGGGTTGTGTAGATACAACAGGCAAGTGTGGAATAAACACGATTATTAAAGAAAAATAAAGAAAAATAAACGGTAGTTGCACACAATAAGACATATAATGGAAAATGTGACATAAGCAGGATGATTAAAGGAAAATGAACAATTGTTGCACACAAAAAAACATAAAATGAAGTAAAGAGCAATGCATAAGGGCTAAAGGTAACAGCTATATTCTACTCTGTCGTTAAGTCCATATGGCTTAAGTGTTTGTAAACGAAAGGTCCATTCTAGTTCTTTCTGCAAGAGTAGTTTGCGATTGTCTACCCCTTCTCTACGGGTGACACATTCCAAAACAGTGAATTGCAGCTGTGCGATGGTATGATGAGATTCCTGGAAGTGCATGGCAACATTGGATTTTGCCTGTTTAGTGCGGATGTTAGATTTGTGTTCGTTAATGCGAACTTTAATCTTTCTTTCAGTTTTTCCGACATAAAGTTTTCCGCATGGACACTTCAAAGCATAGATAAGGTTCATGCTGTCACAAGTAGCATTGACACAAAGTTTTATGGCATTGCCTTTCATGGGATGTGTTATTTGGTTGCCTCTGATGATGCAATTGCAATTGTTGCAGTTTAAGCATGGTTGTGTTCCCTTATATTTTAGTGGAGTCAAAGCTTCTGTAGACAAGATTTCTTTGATGTTTTTCCCTCGTGTGTGTGCGAATAAAGGAAGATCGTTGAAGATATTCCGAAAGTCTGGTTCAATTCGCAAAATTGACCAATGGTTCAATATAATTCTTTTGAACTGTTGGGTTGCCGAGGAAAATTTAGAAACAAGGACCATGCGTTGGGATGGTGGTTTAACGGTTTGAGTTAGGCTTTGTTGTCTGGTGATGTTAGTCAAGCGTGTTTCAGCAGTTTTAAGAACTTCAGTGGGATAACCTCTGTCTATGAAGCGTTGATGCATCTCTTTGATGCGGTAGTTGTAAGTGTCCTGTTCAGATACAATCCTTTTTATGCGCAGCATTTGTGAATAGGGTAAATGTTTTTTAGAGATCCTTGGTGAAAACTCTGGAAATGCAACGTGTTGTTGCGATCGGTAGCTTTGCGATGTAAGTCGGTAACGAACTTGTTGTCTTGGATTTTCACCTGCACATCGAGGAATGATATTTCTGATGGGCTAGTCTGCCATGTAAGTTGGATGCGTGGATCCTTAGAGTTGAGGTCCGTTAGGGCTGCAATCAGTTGGTCATGTGTGTTATTCCAGAGGAAAAAAAGGTCGTCTATGTACCTTACATACATTTTGATGTTTTGGTAGAGTCCGGGATTGTCATAAATGTAGGTTTTTTCGAATTGTTCCATATATATATTGGCGTACGAGGGAGCCGCACAATTGCCCATCGCCATTCCCGTAAGCTGAAGATACCAAACTGCAACAATTGCAATTGCATCATCAGAGGCAACCAAATAACACATCCCATGAAAGGCAATGCCATAAACCTTTGTGTCAATGCTACTTGTGACAGCATGAACCTTATCTATGCTTTGAAGTGTCCATGCGGAAAACTTTATGTCGGAAAAACTGAAAGAAAGATTAAAGTTCGCATTAACGAACACAAATCTAACATCCGCACTAAACAGGCAAAATCCAATGTTGCCATGCACTTCCAGGAATCTCATCATACCATCGCACAGCTGCAATTCACTGTTTTGGAATGTGTCACCCGTAGAGAAGGGGTAGACAATCGCAAACTACTCTTGCAGAAAGAACTAGAATGGACCTTTCGTTTACAAACACTTAAGCCATATGGACTTAACGACCGAGTAGAATATAGCTGTTACCTTTAGCCCTTATGCATTGCTCTTTACTTCATTTTATGTTTTTTTGTGTGCAACAATTGTTCATTTTCCTTTAATCATCCTGCTTATGTCACATTTTCCATTATATGTCTTATTGTGTGCAACTACCGTTTATTTTTCTTTATTTTTCTTTAATAATCATGTTTATTCCACACTTGCCTGTTGTATCTACACAACCCCTCATCTATGTCTTCCATCTTACTTTCCTGTCCCATCATGGCCCCCACCGGTTTACTTTCTTTTTTAGTCCGTCTTCTATGTTATACTAGTTTTCTCCGACCTCACTCTGGCCACTTCACTGATTGCCAAGCCTTCCGTCTGTGACCGCCACGGTGCCGTTATGAGTAAGTTCCTCACTACATTCTATTGTTTGTTTAGCTCACTCGTGTCATCATAGTCACGCACTGGGTAGTCCACCGCATGGACCCGACATTATCGCGTAACGCATTAGCATTTTCTAACGGCATGATTCCTACACGCTCACGCTTCATATCTAAGGAAGCACGTTAAAGCTTGACATCGCGTGTTCTCAACACTCATTTTTGACACTTCCTTATTCACTTGGTTGCACTGTCTCGGCATTATACCTCGTTTTGTATTTACTCCTGAGCATGTTTTTCTCTGCACCACCTTGTCGTTTATAAATATCTGACCTTCACTATCTCGGCATTATACCTCGTTTTGTACTTACTTCCGAGCATGTTTTCTTTGCACCACCTTTTCGTTTATTAATATCTAACCTTCACTATCTTGAAGTCACACGGAGTTGCCTTTTCACATTCCTATGGCATGCTTCACCAAACTCACCCACTTGTTGTTTTAATGGCCTCAATCCCTTATATAGTCCCCCCTGACCCGGGCTCTTCTCTTCTTTTTTCTCCAGCCTCTCCTTGATAAAGGGCGTGAAGCCCGAAATGCATTGGAGTGTCCTTTTGCTTGCATTCAATGATATGTCGATAATATCATATGAACTATTGAACTTTGCCTTATAAACAAGGGTACAATGCTGAATAAACCCTTTACAAATCAACTTTTTGAATCATTGCCATGAACATTCTGGAGTGCCTCTTCCGGGGGATGTAATCGCAACCTGTGTGCTTACACTTCTTCATCTATTTTCATATGGTGTTTGACGGCAACACCACCCCTGAGAGCACCCATCCTGATTAAATACTTACTTACAAGATTGGTATCACCAGTGCTGTGCACCTTCCTCATCATTTTACTATTAAATATTGGAGCATGATGTGGATTTTTGTGGAGTAGATTGGATGCATGTGGTATGTTGAGAAATTGTGTTGTTGGTTTGAATTATGTAGTTTGTTGTTGAATTATGTGGTATGGAATGGAAATTTGTAGAGTTGAATTGTAACGAGGTGGAAGTGTGTGGTGTTGAGTGAAAATTATGTTGAGTGGTATTATGAGGCATGGTGTGAAGTGTAGTTATGTGGATTGTTGCTACGTGGCATAGACTGGATTTATGTGGACTGTATTTATCCAATATGAAGTAGAGCTTAATTATGTGGAGGTTAATTATGTGGTGCTAAGTGGTATTATGTGGCGTGTAATTATGTTCTGTGATGAATTGTGTGGGTATGAATTTTGAAATTGTGTGATGTGTGGAATTATGTGGTATGTTGTGGTGTATATTTGTGCATAGTGGCATTATGCAGCATGTTGCAGAGTTGTATTTTGTGGAGAGTAATTATGTGTTTTGGAGCAGAGTGTAAATATGTTGTGAGGAGTGTAATTATGTGGTTTGGAGTGGTATTAAGTTGTGTGGAATGTTATTATGTGACCTGGTATTATGTAGTATGGAGAGAAGTGGAAATATGAGTTTTATCGAGCTGTTCAAATGTGCTGTGTGTGGTAGATTTAGGTGGCATGGATTTGGACCAGCTATGGCTTTTATATCATGGGGTATAAAGTTGACGATTGTCCATTTTTCTTTGGAAAAATAATATGGGCTGTTTCTTTACCTTCTGGTACATTTCTGAACAATTTGTTAAGCTAAATTGTATTGTTTAATAGTGTGCCCATGCAGGGAAGAACAAATGTCTGGCAGACGTGCAAAAAAATAATCCTAGGTCTCAGTATTAACTAAAACACTTCTAAGCAGTAATTCTAATCTGAGAATGGGATCCCGAGAACCTGCTCCACTTCTGCTGCCATCCACCAGCTACATTGGCTGCCAGTGCCCAGACCTCTGGAGTTCAAGTCCCTGTGCCTCGCGTTTAAAATCTTGAATTCATCTTCACCTGGCATTCTAGCCACCTTCATCGCACCCTACATTCCCTCCCTCCGACTCCGTTCTACGGACCAACATTTGGCGGTAGTTACGAGGGTGAGGAGAGTACAGGGCGGTGGGCGCACTTTCCGCACTCGGACAGCCAAATTATGGAATTCCCTCCCTTTGTCTATTCGCAGTTTGAAAAACTACTTGGCGTTCCGTACGGCAATAAAAACGTATCTTTTCCCGTCACCTTAGCTTCTAGTGCCCTTTTTAGTGGTCTCCATTTGAGCGTCTGGATGCCCCACTGCTGGGGTAGCTGCGCGTTCTACAATCTATTTAATATAACAATGAGTTACCTGTTTGCTTTACGATAGTTAGTAAAACAAGTAAGTGCTTTGCAAGCCTGTATATGTAGCAAGGTTTTTAAAGGGACTAGTTTCCGTGCACGGTATTGCTTTTTCCAGTTCACCGAAGAGATAAAAACATCTCCAGATAATAATAGGGTTGACAGGATGGTGCGATAGCAGACTATTGATATGTATGGATCTGGTGAGGACTGCGGGCAGCAAATGCTTGATACGCTATTTGCATAAGAAAATACTATATATTTTTTTCGTTATCCTCCATTAGTTATTAGTAAAGAAGGGGGAAGAGAAGTGTTCACCTACAGCATTCGGTTAGTCTTAGGGAGACAAAGAATGCTGTGGTCTGTGGTAGATGCCGCCCAGAAGTCATAGGTATATGTATCAGGGGCTGCCATTGAAAGGAAGTGGAAATGTGCTTTAGATGTTGCCGGTATTGATGGCTGCTGTGCGGTTGCAGACTTTGCTGGGCTGACAGTGGGTGGGAAATGCTATTCTGTCACTATAGGTTTAATTACATGAATCACGCATTCTCTCTGGTGTTTGTCCGTGGGGTAGTTGCTGACTGGTGCTACACATGGAATCAGGGTTGCCTTTGACAGGAGGTACGGTTTAGTGGGGTACATAGTGTAAACTAATGTTGGCGTGTGAAAACAAAAATCGGACCCTTTGTACATTTAATATCATTGTGTGCATCATGCAGAGGATGAAAAGTAGCAGGAATGTCTTTGATGCTGTAGAGGCTAGCAGCAAGAACTGTTTTGGAGTGGTTAGTTGAAGAGATTGTTTAACATGTTTTAAACTTCCACAGTGGCATTGAGAAGGACGGCAGTTAGATGGGGACCTGTCATCAGTCTTCCTGTCTTTGCCGTTGGTGATAGACAGGGGAGCAGTGCACGCCAGTCATGGGATCGTAGGGATATACGAGGGGTCGTTTTAAAGGTGGGCAGAAAGCATAATTGCGTGTTTCGTAGGGGTGAGAGTAGAGTGTAATGGATGCGTTAGTAGCAGGCATGACGGATGTGGTAGGCGTTTGAATGCGGTTAACTGAGCGGGCTTCGCTTGAAGGTTGGTCATCAAGTAGGAGGATGTGTTTGGTGGGCCGACTGGATGCAGTGTTATGTAACTTTGCTGGAGGGCGAAGCAGCAGTATTTACTGATGTATGTAAATTGCCCGATGAGAGGGCGGATGTGACCAATGGAGAAACCAGAATCGTTTTTTTATGGCTGGGGTGAGCCCCTGCAGTATGGCAGGTCGCTGGCCTGAGAACTCTTGACTGGCGTGGACAATGGGGGGCCCCCTTCATGTACTTTGCAGGGGGGCCCCCTCAAGTTTCGTTACGCCACTGGTTCTTTAGCTAATAGGCCTCTCCTCCCTCTGCTGTTCTCTGTCTGCGTCGGGAAACCCTTGGGGGTAGCTGTGCGCTGCTACACAAATTTAAATAAATAAATAATTATTAACAGACTTAAAGTCCTGTCTGTCCAACTGTAAAATCAGAACTATAAGTCCCACGGTTGTAAAGTAAAACAAGTATTGGCAAAGTCAATAGGTCTTGCCTTTAATCTGTTTGCAGCTACGCTGACCCCCTCCCACACTGCGCTAAGACTTATTTGGGCTATATGGGTTAGTTAGTGCTTAGGCTTCCATAACATTTTGCCCATAAGCTACCCACGCTAAATTTGCGCCCTTTTTAAATAAAAAATCCTGGGTAGTCTAAAGGTACCCAGGGTTTGTGGATTCCCCTGGAGGAGACTGGAAAATGTTTTGAGGGAAAACATTGAAAAAGTGCTTTGGATAAAAGTGTGTTTTTTCATAAAAATGGCATCAACGAATGGTTTGATGTGAAAAAATCACCATCTTCCCAGCTTTCAGGAACATGCAGAGCTGAATAAAAAAAAACAATTTTGTTTACCACAGTTTTGCCATTTTTCAAAGTGGTAGCCAATTTTTCCTACTTTTTGTGCCTTTAGCCTTCTTCCAGTTTGTGGTGCAAACCAGTGTGAAACTCATGGGTGATTCAGGAAAGCTATATATTTCTGAAAACTAGACAACATTCTGAAATCAGAAAGGGGTTTATTTGTACATCGCTCAAGGTTTTTACAGATAAATCAACAGTTGAAATAAAGAAATATTGAATACAAGTAGGAAAACACAACTACAGTGTTTTCATATGTAACTTTTAGTCACAATGGCTGATTTACAAAAGCAATGTACCATTACATTCGCTAGACCCTTTTGGTTGAAGGGAAATATAGGATTTGTAGGTTCTCCAAGAACCAGAGGTACCCCAAGCCAACAACTGAGCTGCATTGTACAATGGTTTTCCATTGTGTACGGAGTATCGGCTAATTCATAGGGTCCAATATTACGTTGAGTGAAAAATAGGTATTAAGGTAACCTATGTGATTCTGAAATGGGTACAAGATTTGGAGCTTATTAGGAGGGGTTATTTGAAAAATTCTGAATTAGTGGGTAACTGTACGAGCATATGATTTAGAAGTTATTTTCAAAATGTCTTCTTTTTTACACCCGGTCTTAGATTTTTAAGGCACAAATGCAGCAAAATGCAACTAGCAATAATACATATACTACTATCCTATGCTCCCACAGGTATTCTGATTCAAAGAGTACCTCACTTGTATGGGTAGGCCTAGTGCATGTGACAGTCAACAACGCAGAACGGATACATCACTTATTTCCACTCAAAACGGCCAAATCTTTAGCAGAGTGGGTCGCTGTGGATTTTGGGCCCTAGTTCTGCCGGTACATATGGAAACGTGGAAAACTTAGCAAACCTGACATTTTGAAAACTAAACACCTGGGGTAATCCTAGGGGTTACCGAGCATTTCAAGTTGGCTGTTCGGGCATGCATGTGTGCGTGGGGCTAGTGCATAGGACAGGCAAGCAACAAAGCAAGGTTAATGGGATTCAGCCAGAGTGACTCTCATTGGCCCTGATTTGTAGGCCCAGTCACACAAGAGGGGTAGCATTTTTATAGGGACAAGTGAGGAACCGCTGGGTGGTAGGAATTTTGTGAATTTGCTGCTGATTCAGGAATTGTACGTAACAGAAATCCAAGGTAAATGTGCAATTTTAGGCAAAATTTGAGGTATGCAGGACACTGCGGGTAAGAAAACATTATGTGATCCCGCAAGGCATACCACCTTGGATTTCCCAGAATGTCTTGTTTTCGGGAATGTCTGGGTTTGGATGATTTCCTCAGGTGGCAGCTGAACGAGCCCAAAAAGTGCAGCCATTCAACATACAAGTAGGATGATAATGAGACATAGATCAACTCTACTACCCCTATGTATTACAATTGTTTTCTAAAAGCATCCAAAACCAAAATGTCCTTCTTGCCAAAAAGATGGAGATGCATTAGTCTCCAGAGGGGGCGGCAGAAAAACTGTTGAGGTCATATTTTAGGTGGAGGCTAGGTCCAATGTGTGGGCTGGGGGAAGGCCATCCCCAAACTTTGTAGCAATAAAAAAAGCTCCCTGGTATCTAGAGGGCTTTCTTCCCCTCCCATCGGGGAAGATTGGAGCTAAAGATTTCTTATCGGCCCCCTGGGGGGTGGTGGGGGGCAGAAAGACTGTAATGGGTCATTTGATGGGTGGGGTTAGGACCAATGCCTAAGTGGGCTGCCCCCACCCGTTCCTCCCTGGTGTTTAGTGGTACTCTCACCTTTCACCTGAAAGAGAATCAAATGCATGCTGCACGTAAGATAGGATCCAGAGTCCTAAGGCACATATTTGACCTCTGCACTGGGGTATCATATTTCCTTCACAACAATGAGTAAAAATCATTCACAAAGCCAATAAAATGAAATGTGTTTCTTTCCTGGTCAATTCCTGGCTTGATTTTATTGTGAAGTGTGCATGCATGTTATGTTATATTGATTTGCATAGCACACTAATCACCCGAGAGGGTATCCAGGCACTTAGGAGGAAGAATACAAGTTCAACAAAGTGTTGAAAAACACAATCTTGAGGAAGGTGCTTTCAACTGGTCTCCGTGTGTGTAGCTGGAGTTGTACTAGACAGAGCCGACTTTTGTGTGTTAAATTGAGGAGGGAGGAGTGCATTATTGCTGCACTCTTCTCATCCCCACCTTTCCTCTCTCAGAAAAATGGGCCAGGAGTGAAAGGAAATCAGCATATCCTTGCATCGGCCATACCATACTAGCAGTGCCATTTTAAATATTACAAAACAACATAAATAAAAACGTATGTATAAAATTAGTATAAAATCCTCTGCAAAGTGCATTAGAAAACAAACTGCCTGCAAAAAATACCAGAGCCTCTGCTAGTGTGTGAACTTTCTTGATGTTAGGCTGTGGAGGAATGCTCCTTTTCTCGGGCCATCCAGGATTTTGCGATTTGCAAAAAAAAATCACTAAATTGGTAGTTTTGTCATAGCCTGCATTTTTTACAAACGTGCCCAGGAAATTCAAAGAATGCAACACCTTTCATTGGTCTAACGTTGACCGATGAGCCAAATAAAAGGAGGGGATCAGCAGGCAGATAATGTGTTTGTTTACTCATCTGCCTGCTGCTGCGTCGCAAACCCTGCCTGGAGGTGCCTAGGGCAAGCCTGCTGCTGAAGACAGAAGAAGATAGAAGACAGAAAGGAAGATAGAAGATAGAAGACAGAAAGGAAGATAGAAGGGAAGACAGAAGAAGAAAAATAAAGAAAGAACTGCTGCTGCTTGGACTGGGACACCGAAGAGCAGGTGAGTTTTGTCCCGGTCCGGCAAGAATCAGTTTCTCAGCTCCTTCTACCCTGCTCTAAGCACTCACCACCATCCATGGGCTGAAAGCAGATAGTATGACTGCTGAAGGAGATGTAGGAAACACAACGTGGCGGACCTAAGGGGGCAACATGTGTTTCTTCCTTTTTCATTTTTTTTTCTCAAAGAAAAGAAAATTCTGGATTGCCGCACATGGGCATGCAGCAGGACTCGCTAGGGGCAATACATATAAAAAAAAAAGTTAGAATTCAGGTCCGTCTCCCCACAAACATGTGGGTGGGTCCCACTGGGGTCAATACATTTTTTTTAAGTCTCAGCCTGCGAAAGACTGCAAGCATGCGCAGTCGAGCTGGCGAGACTTAATAGGATAGAGTGAGTTTCTCTAGCGAGGTTAAGCCCGCCCCTCTTTTCTATTGGCTGGCGTCCTAAACGGTGGCCAGCCATTGGAGAAGAGGTCCCAGTGACGTTCTTCTTTCTCTTTTAGCCCCGTCCTTTTCAGACTCGGCTCCTTTACTTACTGGTGGCGTAAAAGGTTTCTTATCTTCTTTATGGGGCCATCTATTTTGCCCCATAAAGAAGATAAGGAGCCTTTTACTGCAGCAGTAAGTCATGCCGAGCACGTCTGAAAAGGACGGGGCTAAAGGAGAAATGTGGTAAACGTCTTCAGAGTAAAGGTACAACAAGAAGGCTGGATAAACTTAAAAGTTCAACACGGGGCGAACTGTCCTCTACACCTGAAAGTATTTAAGAAAGTTAAGTGGCATGTATGGTATTCGCACGAGAAATTGTGTGTCGATAGCTATAAGACAACGCAATGCGCAGTTCTGTTTTGCAGGATACGGGGACTGAAAAGCACCCGCCAGAGACGGTAAAATCAAACAAAGTTGTTAAAAGAAGAAAGGGGCCTCACCTGCGCTCCCGGTCTGTGCCGCCCGAGGCCCCGCAGTTACCACAGGAATGCAGCGGGAGAGGGAGGGGGTGAGAGCAGTAAACAAACACATTCCTGCCTGTTTATGAGTTTTGGGAGCTCCGAGTACCGACAGCCTGGCTGCGGGACACGGCTCGCCTCCTCCGGTACACCAACTGCGGGGAAAGGCTCTGGAGATGGAGGAACCCTGGATACGGGACGTGCTGCGCCTCTTCTACCCCGTCATGTCCGTGTTCGGGATGCCAGGTGAGCCACGAAACTTCCGGCTTCGGACAGTCTATGGCGCGTAGTGTTCGTCCCGCACCGAGGCGCCTTGAGGCCTGTATGCGCCTTACAGAGGTTTACAAATAAAGTAAATAAATTACACTGACTCCTGTGGTGATGGGTTGGTGATCAGGATGGGTACGTGGGCCGACAGACAGATGGACGGACGAACTAAGCGGGGGCCTGACTTAAATTCTGCTGTTCTGTGAAAGAAACTGCCTTTAGGCCCCTTCTTATTTTTGGTGAATACAATGAGATACTTAATATACAATTGAAGGCACCACAGTTATTTGTTTTGTTTATTTGGTATTTTAGATTCCTTTTTTGTTCGTGTATTTTTAGAAAGTAGCAGGTGCCACCTTACTGCCACTTGAGCACGCTGTCGGCTTTGAGAAAGTCTTCGGACGGGTCAGGTAAGTTAATTTAAGTTAAGGCCCCATGAAGTACAGACGGGCCCTGCCCTGGCACTCTTCTGCTTGCAGTTCAGTTGAAAGTGCTTAATGGCTATATGAGATGAAAACACACATAACCGGCCTGTAAGTTTCATTTGTGTACATATATCGCAAAAATAAATAAATTAGTGCATGCATGGTGGAGGAAGGACGCTGCAGGGGAGATATGATGCAGAGGACAGTTAAAGCTTGAGTACACACCCACTTTGTGTACGCTTTGTGTGCACTTTGTGTACACTTTATGTACTTTGTGTGCACTGTGCACACTTTGCGTGCGCTTTATGTACTCTACACTTTGTGCACGCTTTGCGTGCAGTGTGTGAGAGCTTTGTACGTGTTTTGTGCACGTTGTGTGCACTGTATGTACTCTGTGAAAACTGTGCACGCTTTGTGTGCAATTTGTGACGCTTTGCGTGCAGTGTGTGTGCTTTGTACGCTTTGTGTGCACTTTGTGTACACTTTATGTACTCTGTGTGCACTGTGCACACTCTGCGTGCACTTTGTGTGCTTTGTACGCTTTGTGTGCACTTTATGTACTCTACACTTTGTGTACGCTTTGCGTGCAGTGTGTGTGTGATTTGTACGCTTTGTGTGCACGTTGTGCGCACTGCATGTACTCTGAACACTGCACGCTTTGTGTGCACTTTGTGACGCTTCGCGTGCAGTGTGTGTGCGCTCTGTACGCTTTATGTGCACTTTGTGTACACTTTATGTACTCTGTGTGCACTGTGCACACTTTGCGTGCACTTTGTGTGTGCTTTGTACGCTTTGTGTGCACTTTATGTACTCTACACTTTGTGCACGCTTTGCGTGCAGTGAGTGTGTGTGCTTTGTACGCTTTGTGTGCACTTTGTGTGTGCCTTGTGTGCTTTGCTTCTCATTTCTGTCTCTTCGTCTTTCGCACGTGACCTTTTCCTCATCCTCGTCCAGCGCCGCTGACAACCCTCAAAGCTGATGTATTTAAAGTTATTAAAGTAACATAACTATAGCTATAGATACAGAAGTGCAATATGCTATTTATTACAAATGCTGGGTGTGGGGAGGGGGTGTGGTTCACGAGGCCCCGCCCTTCCTTCAGCAGTTGTCACATTTATTGCGCTCCATGGGGCTGTATCTCATTCAGTTTTATGCCACGCGTGTTTTCCACGAGCAGAAGTTTCACAGAGGGAGAAGGTGTGCAATCCGAAGACAAGGGGTTAATTCTGCGCAATGATGTGCATTCCACTACTTGTGTCTTGTAAGCAGGGCAGGCTGTAGCGCTGAGGGTGCTGGGGTGACAGTCTTTATTGACGCCCTCCCCGTGAGCACCCTCTCCACGAATTCAGTCACTGCCACCCTCCAGCAGTGCCCGGATATCTCTATACAACCTCGCTGAAATGCATTTCATTTTTTAAAGCGCTTGTCACAGTTCACTCACACTAATTTCTTTGGTCTGCTAGGTGCACACGTTCTTCGCAGCAGGCACATTAACCTTCTGCGCTACTTAATGTATGATGAGTCAAAACTGCCATTAGACAACATTCCGATCTCTCATCAGCAGTAACATTAAACACCAGACTTATCTTCACATTTGTATTGTTGCCTGAAATTACTGGACGTTAAGCAAGGACAGGGTTAACCCAAAGAGTCGCTGGGACCTGGGTAGCTAACGTTAAGAAAAAGGGGTCCCAGTGAACAAGAGCACGTAATTACATAGATTATTTAGAATAAAACTAGTCAACAAATAAACAATACCTCCATAATGTTTTAATCACATTATAGGAAAAAGAGCATTATTGTACATTCCAAAAGCATACATAATTGTAATGGTATAGGTGCCCCTGGGGGTGGGGGCGGAAGTGATATAGTGGAGGTAAGGTGGGGGGAAGGATTAGTGACAATAAAAACGCGATATTGATCAGGTAGTAGTAGTAAGGTTTCAAATATTCAGTAGTAGACAAAATAAACGGTTATTCAATGTCACAATTTCAAAAAACACATGCCCCAATGTCCAATTTATGCAGGAATGGTGGGTTGAGTAGGGCTGTTAAAGGGTAGGGATGGATGTCGACGTTTCGACCCTGGGAAAGCAGGATTGAGTGCATTCCTTGCGCACGGGTCTTCTTCAGGACAGGCGGTGAACTAGGGGCAGCCAACCTAGTATTAAAAAGGGCGGTTTAATTAATAATTATATACTGGATAAGTATTCCGTCTAGTCTAGGTGGGTAGGGTATTAGACGTACCTGGGCATTCCGATAGGGGATGGAGTTATTCCAAAGAAAGGTCCATGACATTAGTTCAAAACCTTGAAAGAAATCATAATAGTACTTATTAGAATTATAATTATCTGAGTGAATCAACCAACTTAGTAAAGGAAAAATACCGGAGGACTTACTAACAAGGTAAAGTCCGAATTTCTGTTAGGTCCTCGTGCTGGACGAAGAGCCACTCGAACAATCTATCCAAAAGGGAAAAACACCCCTTAGGATTGGACCCTGTATAGCCAAGACTAGATTACGAGTTAAAAAAACCCGGGCGGAACTTATCGGGTTAAGTATGTTGGATATGTTACCACCCCTGGGGCCAAGGCTGATTTTCTCGATCACTAGCCATTTTTATAACTACGCTAGTTTACTCGATCGCGTTACCATGGTAACGGACGACTCCCGGTAGTCTTTCCTCACTGGTCATCCCACGTGACACCGGTTTCTATAACGACCAGAGTATCAGGAAGTTCCCCGTCCGCGAGGAACCCGAGTCAGACGCCGAGCTTCAAGCCGACTGGTAAGCTCACTAACCCACCGGCGCTTGCACATTAGTAGTTAGCCTCCCGCGTTAACTGAATACATTGACGCTTCATTGTGTTCTCCTTGCTCCATAGATACCGCAACTGATTTACTCAGCAATCCTGCTCCAATACTAATATACACCGGCGGACTTTCTAACCATTCGGTAAGTTCCGCCCGGGTTTTTTTTAACTCGTAATCTAGTCTTGGCTATACAGGGTCCAATCCTAAGTGGTGTTTTTCCCTTTTGGATAGATTGTTCGAGTGGCTCTTCGTCCAGCACGAGGACCTAACAGAAATTCGGACTTTACCTTGTTAGTAAGTCCTCTGGTATTTTTCCTTTACTAAGTTGGTTGATTCACTCAGATAATTATAATTCTAATAAGTACTATTATGATTTCTTTCAAGGTTTTGAACTAATGTCATGGACCTTTCTTTGGAATAACTCCATCCCCTATCGGATGTACCCAGGTACGTCTAATACCCTACCCACCTAGACTAGACGGAATACTTATCCAGTATATAATTATTAATTAAACCGCCCTTTTTAATACTAGGTTGGCTGCCCCTAGTTCACCGCCTGTCCTGAAGAAGACCCGTGCGCAAGGAATTCAATCAATCCTGCTTTCCCAGGGTCGAAACGTCGACATCCATCCCTACCCTTTAACAGCCCTACTCAACCCACCATTCCTGCATAAATTGGACATTGGGGCATGTGTTTTTTGAAATTGTGACATTGAATAACCGTTTATTTTGTCTACTACTGAATATTTGAAACCTTACTACTACTACCTGATCAATATCGCGTTTTTATTGTCACTAATCCTTCCCCCCACCTTACCTCCACTATATCACTTCCCCCCCCACCCCCAGGGGCACCTATACCATTACAATTGTGTATGCTTTTGGAATGTACAATAATGCTCTTTTTCCTATAATGTGATTAAAACATTATAGAGGTATTGTTTATTTGTTGACTAGTTTTATTCTAAATAATCTATGTAATTACGTGCTCTTGTTCACTGGGACCCCTTTTTCTTAATGAAATTACTGGACGCCCAAACAAGTTCAGTGCCTTTAAATTCATAAGTTATTTTTAATCACAGCGCCCCCATTAAAATCCGCGCCAGGTGCAGCTGCACCGGACGTGTGTAATCGCAGGAGCTCTCCTCTGGAAACGGATTGAAGAATACGCCTTGAGGGTATCAAGCTCGCCGTCTCCAAGACGATAATGAAAGGCAGAGTTTAAAATATGGGGGTGGGGGATTAAAGAATGGTCTGGGGGTACATGCTAAAGAAAAGGTTTTTTTTTTTTAGTTTTATATAGCCCGAATTAGACCAGAGACATCGGGTATCAGAGAGCTTTACATGGCACCAGTTTAATTACAGAAAGACACATTCATTAGGTCTCGGATTAGCGTTGCACTGCGCAGCAGTGCATGCGCAGCAGTGCACGCGCAGCCGAGATTTAATGTCTCTTAGTAAGGGGCTTGAACCCGCCCCTCTTCTCCATTGGCTGGCTTTCTAAACAGAGGCCAGCCAATGGAGGAGAGGGGCGCCGCTCGGTTCAAGCCCAGTCTTTTCCAGATTCAGGGCGTGTTTTTTCTCTTTCTTGTTTTCGTCCTCGCCTCTTCCCATTGGCTGGAATTTTGCCTTCCAGCCAATGGGAAGAGGAGAGAACGAGAACCACGCCCCTGAATCGGAAAATGTCGGCGCTTTGCTGAAGCCATTTCAACCCGACCGCCGCCGGAAGAAGTCGTCCTCAGGTGAGTTCTTGCTGTCCTGCCCCCTCATTGCTCATGCTTGTTCTGGTCACCCACCAGACAGGAGCCGGCTTTATTACTTGTCAAAACTCTGAGGCGTCCGACTACTTCCACGTATCACATTTGAAAAACCCGGCTTCAAGATAATTTCCGGCGTAGCAGGTCAAAAAGCGGTTTCCAATGTACTGACATGGTTTCTTGTCTAGCGTGCCAAACCAAGCATCGTTTCAGGAAGAGTGTGGTGGAAGAAGTTTAAGCCGGTGGCGCTCTTTGGTTACGTCACCATTACGCACCCGGCCCGCGTTCCTTCCTATCTCTGCTGCCGGCGACGCCATCACTGGGTGATCCGTTAATCCGAGGACATCGGAGCCGGTGAGGGTGCCCGGGACAGGGTGGCGTGCTAGAGTGCTGGGGCACGCTCAGGGGAATGTGGTGGCAGTAGTTTTCACGAGGAACAACACCGCGGCAAGAGCGGGTTAGATAGTGTTTTGCTAGTTCTTGGGCAGCACACCTGCGTTCTTTCCTATCTCTGCTGCCGGCGACGCTATTACTGGGTGATCCGGGAATCCGAGGACATCAGAGCCGGTGAGGGTGCCCGTGACAGGGTGGCGAGCTAGAGTGCTGGGGCACGCTCAGGGGAATGTGGTGGCAGTAGTTTTCATGAGGAACAACAATGCGGCAAGAGCAGGTTAGATAGTGTTTTGCTAGTTTCTGGGCAGCACAGACTGGTTGCTGTGAATTATTTGAAGCAGTGACTGGGTTTAAAATGAGTTTTTCAGCCCTGGACTCCCTTTAACATCTTGGTGCAGTCGGGGTATTTTTTAAATCCTTTTTCGTCACGTATCAATAGCTGCCAGCAATATTGTTACACCAGGCTGCTGATTTGTAGTGCTTCTTACTGGGCGAAAAAAATGCTCCTACAACATATTACTAGCAGCCATAGAGCAATGCGCTGACGTTAGGAGGCTGTCTGTTTTAGTCGCAACACCACAGAAGCGCATCACTCATTGCTAGCAGCTGTTTGGGACATTACCCAGACGGCAGCTGCACTTGTTAAAGTGATAGATCGAATTCCCCATCTTGGTGTAGTGGTACTTATAGCATCCACAGTCCGTGGTAGCACTCATCGAGCAACATTGGCTTGATAACTCTGCTCACTGAGCAGAAACACCAGAATACTGCAGCCCCGAAATGGTTCTGGGAGCCCTTTTCAGGCAGCCCCAACCATCTGATGTTTTTGACAGCACCCCAAAGTTTCCCGGTAAACCTACTTAGCCTTTATATTTCTGAAATCACACATTGAACAACACCTAATGTTTCTGGAGGCCTCTATTGAGTGGCGTCGTAATGTTTCTATAGTTCTTATTAAGCAGGGCTTCCTGATGTTACGGGAAACGCAACACGCCTGATCCCAGTGAAGGCAGATATCGTATCAAGAGCACCCATTATACAAGCAGATGCACTTGCCTCATCCTTGTGGTAATGGCAAAATGAACATTTTAGTGAAGCGATAACGGTAATAGAACATTAATACTTTGATGTTTAAGGTATCACCGAAGTAGAGCATGATTTTAAGCACTTTTTATTAATCTACAGGTATGTTTGATATGTATGTATTTGGATGGGGGTAGTGCACGACTCTGCATCCTTGTAGACTCCACACATGCAGCACACCCCATCAAGGACTTCCATCACACCACCTCGTATGACCGTGCCACCCTGAACCAGCTTTAAAACCAGCTGCATCATATAGATACAAAGCAGTCACAAACATACCACTTCCCAACTGACTGATAAGTTAACAATCTCTGGTGACTCTCCACATACCGAAGCCAGGACACCATCAGACTGTTTATGAAGAAAAGCAAAAAATGTTTTCCGGCCTTCTGTATCTATTCGTAAAGAATCTTGAACTACATCTCTGTAGCCATCCGAGATGCCCAAATCCTGACGTAATTTAGGAAAAAGTTGTCAATACATTTCTTTTAAAGATCACTACATAATACTGCACTAACAGTTCAGAAACCAGCTACACTAAAATCACATGTTGTTTAATTCCTGGAATAGTGGTAGTTTGCTAGGTATTGGCGCCAATAGGGGGTGTGCACCTGTCCAAGATTTGGATACTCAATTGTAATGGTTATACGGTGCTACAAGGAGAAGAGAACCACTACCCTCTTCTGGTTTAGGCAAAGCCACAAAATTGTTTGAAACTCCTTAGCACACGTTCAGTAAATTATGTTCAATCTTATACATGTGTTTTCACCATACAATTCACATATAATTAAATTCTCAATCCTTTTGTTCAGGTTTGTAGCTTTATTTTCAGGAGACGTCACAGCCAACACGTGTTTCGTCGGTTTGGGGAATGTAACCCCCGACTTTCTCAAGGCTATTCTCCACTCTTTCCGTAGATATAGTTTGAGGTGATACTTCCAACCCTCAGTGGGGTTCTTGTAAAGATGAGAAAATACAAATGAATTTTCTTTCCAGCGTTGACCAAGACCAAGCGGGAGAAAATACGTCCCGTCTGCTCCGTATATGTTGCAACATATACGGAGCAGACGGGACGTATTTTCTCCCGCTTGAGAACACGGCAACAAGCTTATCCGAGATTGAACCAACATCTTGGTCAACGCTGGAAAGAAAATTCATTTGTATTTTCTCATCTTTACAAGAACCCCACTGAGGGTTGGAAGTATCACCTCAAACTATATCTACGGAAAGAGTGGAGAATAGCCTTGAGAAAGTCGGGGGTTACATTCCCCAAACCGACGAAACACGTGTTGGCTTTGACGTCTCCTGAAAATAAAGCTACAAACCTGAACAAAAGGATTGAGAATTTAATTATATGTGAATTGTATGGTGAAAACACATGTATAAGATTGAACATAATTTACTGAACGTGTGCTAAGGAGTTTCAAATAAAATCACATGTTGACTGCATCTTTACCTTGGCCGCTCTACAGTGTTCACTGTCTTTTGGCTAAGTTTGTGCTATATAAAAATTACATACACACATATACAGCTATATACATATTAACCATTAGCTCCAGCATTCATTTTATATTAACTAATGTACAATTCTTGCCCATGGCATTGAGGTGATCGTTAGGATATTTATTTTGACTTGGTTATCGACCCAGTGTGATTTATTGCAATGTAACCGTTGTTAATGTTTGATAGTTTACACATCATTTGGATACTCCTTTTCCATTTAATGTACGTTATTGTATTTTGTGAGGCTACACTTACTGTGATGTTATTTGTCTCTACGGGTATTTGACAGGGCTGATGTTATTGATTGTGCTAATTGGGATTTTTCGCTGCTATAACATTTGGAGCATGGAGGTTATCCCAGAGGTGCCCTGACTTAGATACTGTAGTAATCCAATCTGGAAAGGTTAAAGTCACAGTGAGTTTAATAAAGTGGTTCCGCTGCCAGAGTGAAGGATTCTTCCTTTCTCAGTTGGAAAGAGGTATTTGGCTGTGATCCGATTTGCAAAGTAAAGTTCTGCTAAACTAACCTTCCATGTGCTTGCTCCCCTGCCCGCTGGCTGTGCTTGCTCCCCTGGCTGTGCTTGCTCCCCGGGCCCCTGGCTGTGCTTGCTCCCCTGGTTGTGCGTGCTCCCCTGCCCCCTCGCTGTGCTTGCTCCCCTGCCCCCTCGCTGTGTTTGCTTTCCTGCCCCCTGTTCCCTCATTCTGAAAGTTTTTTCTGGCCTCTGTTCCCTGTGTGTGTGGCTGTCTGTGTGTGTGGCTGTCTGTGTGTGTGTGGCTGTCTGTGTGTGTGTGTGTGTGTGGCTGTCTGTGTGTGGGGCAAATGCAATAGGTCTCGCATTCGCAAGCGATTAAGCTATTGGCATTGTAAATGACAATGCCATTTATTGATGTTTAAAAAAAAACATAAATAAAAATAATGTCATGAGCAATGCCAATAGCTCTAACTTTAAGAATGCCGCGACCATTGCATTGTAAATGCTTGTTTTTGGTTAGGGGGGAGATTAAGTGATTTGCCCAGAATCACAGGACGTTGAGCGTCGTTGCTAAGACTCGAACCCGGTTCCACAGATTCGAGGGCGACAGCTCTAGCCATAAGGCTACCTTCCCTCCCCAAAATTACTATTAAAGGGGGGTACTGGAAGGGGACACGGTAGTTTTAAACAGATATTTCATCATTTGAGGGGCAATTTGGACAAGAACAAATAGGCTTACTTGACGCAGAGAATTATCCTGCACGAAAAGATGGTTTAAAATTCGAAAAAGTTGGATCTGCGCCACTTCTGAAAAGCCCTCTGGCGACCAGGGCAGCTGACTTGACTGCTATTGTTGTGTCCCATGAGAGGGATGTGAAGGGGAAGTAACGTACCCACGACACAGCCTTAACCACTCTATTTAATGTTATTTAATTTGCTTTATATAGCGTTGACATTTGACACTACCAGGATGCCAGCTTCAGGGCGCACACGCTACAGCGGGAGGTGGGATTGTGTGGAACCTCAAAGAGACCCCAGGAGCAGTGTTTAATTTGAGAAAAAATAAGTGCCAGGGCCCTCATCAGGAGGCCACTGTATTTTACAGCATCCAATGCCCCTGCCAGCGCTCTAATGACAGTACCAACCCAACTAGCAAATATCCTACTCCTCCAAGTGTGACAATTCAGACTATTCCAGGCCCCCAAGGCTAGGAGAATGGCTTGGGGGGCAAACATAAGTCATTTTTCAGGTGTATTTAATTAATAAATAACTGTTGTTGTGCTCAATGTGACAGACTGTCATGAATGCCGGTGTTGACATTAAAGTGCCAGTGCTGAATTCAATGAAGCACTGACCGTGAGAGTCACAGCGAGGGTGCCAGCTTGGACCCGGTCTAAATGGCAGCATTCCCCTGGGCTGCCTCGGGCTCCCCGTACGGCCCTCCCTGACCCCTGGGCGCACCCCCCTTACACTGCGCTCCCAAGGACAGGCGGCCCGTTATCAGCCACCTATTTTCCATCATGCATCTGTATTTGAAATACATTGTTTTTCATCTGTGTTGGCACTGATTTAACAAGCATTGACCCCCCCCCCCCAGGCTCCTATCTGAATAATTAAGCCAACAATAGCTCAGGTTGGGGGAAATGGGGGCATGTAAAGACCACTTTTAACCTCGGGGAGGAGGGGGGGGGGGGGACAGCCATGCAGAGCACGAGGTTAGCACCTCCTTTCCTTAAACACCCCCGGGGGTCTGCAGTCGGGAGCCCGGCCCGGTGCACGGGTGAGTGCACCCTTTCAGGCCGAGGGCGAGGTGAGCCGCACAGCTCTCTGCCCCCCCCCCCCCCCCCCCCCCCCCCGGAGCGTGTCTTGGGGACTCTGCTGAGAAGAGATCCCTAAAGTCCACTGGCAGAGGAGCATGGACAGCGGAAGTAAGCGCGGACCCCACAAGACTGGGACACATCATCAATGGCCATTCCACCATCACATTTCACTGACAAGTTTTTATTTGAAACTAATTCCGTGAGAAAGTCCTATTTTACTGCATTTTGCAAGGATTCGGCGATTTGATTGAAAAATGTATTTGTTGAAAATGTTTAATTGAAAGGCAGTTCTGTAATCCTAATCCAGGCCCAGCCCTGCTCCTGAATCTGCTCTTAACATTTTCAAAGTCTATTGTGACCAGATTTCCAGCAGCGCCGGAAAGTCAGAAACAGTACGGTTCTCATTTTTTTTTTTTTGCAGAGTTTTATATAGCGCAAACTTGACCCGAAGCGGATCGGGTATCAGAGCGCTTTACATAGCACCAGTTACGTTACATGAGGACACATTCATTTTTGTCAGGCACGGTTTAAGTGATTTGCCCAGAATCACAGGATGTTTGGCGTCGTTACCGAGGCTCGAACTCAGATCCGCAGGTCCGAGGTCGAGCGCCCTAGCCGTTAGCCTTAGGCCAATTCCCGGGAGAGGATGAAAGTCTGAGCCAGCCCTACTGAGATTCAATCCTGTGAGCTAAAGTTGCTGCTGGCGTAGAGGCAATAACCACTGAGCCATCTCAATGCATAGTTTTACGTACTCGTGGTACTTTGAGGGTGCAGGATGTGTGAGGGTGCTTGCGCCCCTGTATCTGAGCACCAATAATCTTTTCGAGTCACAGGATTCAGCCTCTACGAATGCACGCAGTACCCCCGTGACCCCAACATGCGCCCCTAGCCCCGCGAGATGTGGGGGGGGGGGGGGGGGGGGGGGGGGGGGGGAGGGAGGAACGATTGTCAGGTGCCGTTGGAGTTTTTTCCATGGTTTCGGGGTTATTTCTCTTTTCTTTTTTTTTTTGTCCCTTGCCATCAGGTTTTACCTAGCGAAAATTCTACAAATAATCCCTCTGCCCTATCAAAAGGTTTGTTTCTAGGCTGATGTATTCCCTGCAACTATTTGACAGACAGGTGGGTCTGGTCCGGTCTACCACTGGGCAGAGAGCCGCCTCGGCCAACTGTGGCTCGCAGGGCAGGTGAGCGCTGGAAGCCCCCTCTGCCGTCGGGGTTGTAATGTTGCTGCATCCTGCAAGGACGACAGGACACTGTGGGGTATGCTGATAACACTATTTATGATAACTTATACACTCCACAGAGAGCGCCGAGCTAGCAGCCTCTCTGCCCGGGCTCCAGCACTCTAATCGCGCGTTTCTCGCGTGATCCAAAATGTCCGCCGCTCACGCTACGCTGTGACGTAGCTTGAGCACTAGAACGCGACTCTACATATCTCCCCCTTTTATATCAAACAAGGAATTGGCAGTCTCTGTGTTGGCTTACTTTTCTTCTCCGAACTCAAAGTCTCGATACCTAGAAGGCCTCGCAATCAATCTGCCCCCCACCTTGTGCGTCTTACCGGGGTGGAAGTCACTTCTCTTGCGCTGGTCATTGTAGACCCCATCTCTCTACCTTCTTGTGTACACGGTTTCACTCTGTGGGGAGTTTCTCTCTCTTCTCGGGGTTGTTCCTCTGCGCTTGGGCTTTCACTGCCCATTTGATCAGTTTCCATTTCTGCCATTCCCATGCCTCCTTCGCCTTCCTGGCTCACGCTGTCATTCTCCAGTGTCCTCCGATCTGTCGCCACTTGCTCCCGGTCTTCAGGGAGCCATTGTAAGATCTTATTGCACCGGGAAATGCGATCCTGGGACCACACGTTCCCATCACTGAGCAGCACTGCTCGGTCATATACATCTTTTACTTGTAAGGGTCGGCTGTATTTGCTGTCACCTTTCTTCTGTAACACTGCCAACTTGACCCTGACTCATTCTCCTTCCTCCAGAGAGGTGTCCTTCACATTATTCCTCCTATTATAATGTCCTGTATAAATTGTTTGGGCTCTCTCCAGATTGTACTGCACCACAGCGGGGGACCATTTACTGGTTACCATCTTCTCCTTCCACGCCAAGTTATCTTTTGTGAAGCGATCTCTACCCCTTAGAATTTGGAAGGGGCTGTACCCCGTGCTCATCGGGGTGATGCTGTAGGTCCATATCAGGTTTAAGACCTCCTTTTCCCAGTCCTTTCCCATCATGATGGCTGCCTGGATGGACCCCATTAGCACTCGGTTAAAGCGTTCCACTTGTCCATTTCCAGCCGGATGATAAATGGAAGTATGTTTGGATGTGATCCCATTTCTCTCCATATATTTAAGCCATTTCTCTGAGGTAAACTGGGGACCATTGTCACTTAATATTGACTTGGGAATACCTTCCCTGAGGAAGTCGCCGGGAGGAACTTGAGTATCGTCTCAGTGTCCATTTCCTCTTGATTGTGCACCTCAGGCCATTTCGAGTATCTGTCCACTACGGCACATAGATATTTTGGGGTCCCTTGGTCATCCAGAATAGGTCCTAATATGTCTATAGATAGCTCCTCCCACGGGTTCTTCGGGTTGTTGAATTTCCCTAAGGGTGGCCTCAACTGCGTCATCGTCTTATCTGCTTGTTGGCATTGGTCGCACTCTCTCACATGTCTCTCTGTTTGTATGTCCGTGCCTGGCCACCAATATCCCTGCTTGGCCCTCATCTTGGTTTTCACGATACCCAGGTGACCTTCATGCGGTATCGTCAACAACCGAGGAATTAACACCGCAGTGGGTACAATTTTGTCTCCTCTGTACAGGAAGGCTCCTTTATCGTCTAAGGACAATTCTTCTCTCGCTTCATAGAATTTCCTGAGGGTTGTCCGTAGGTGTCTTTTTTCAGGCGACCCGCCAACTATGTGTTCCTTCACTTCTTGGATGTCCCTGTCCTCTCTGTATGCTTCCATCCACTCTTGATTACTGATTACTTTCTCCAGGTCTTCTATCAAAGCCACCATCTCTTCGCTCGATTCCGTTCCCTCTATTACTTCCTCCTTCGCTGCAGCTTTGCTAAGGTAGTCAGCTACCTTGTTCTTGGTTTCCAGAATGTACTCCACATCATATCGGTATTCTAGTAATTTCAGCGTCATCTTGGCTATCCTGGGGGTAGCACTTGCATGTCTGCTGGACGGGAGTACTCTTACGAGTGGTTTGTGGTCAGTCTTCAGTTGGAATCTCGTGCCCCACAGGAACTGGCGAAATTTGCCCATGGCCCATACTACTGCCATCATCTCCTTCTCTATGACACTGAACTTATTTTCTGTATCTGATAGGGCTCTGGAAGCAAAGCTTACTGTTTCCGTTGTTCCATTTCTCCTTTCTTGCATAAGGACTGCTCCCAGTCCCTTGTCACTGGCGTCGGTCGTCAACACAGTTTGTCCCTGTGGGTCATACCCTTGCAGGGGTATGGCTTGGCTGACATCCTTCTTAATACCCTCAAATTCTTCCTGCGTTTCTTCCGTCCATATGAACGCCGTCTTTTCCCTTGTGAGTTGCCTCATAGGATGTGTCTTGGTGGCAAAGTGCTGTACGAATTTGCTGTAGTACTCAGCCATCCCTAGAAAGGAGCTGACTTCTTCCTTGCTGGAGGGAGGCGGGGCGTCGCAGATGGCTTTCACGTTATCCCTTTTTGGTGTGATGCCTTGCTCTCCTATTTCATGTCCAAGGTAGGTGACTGAAGCCATCCCTAGACGGCACTTCTCCCACAATGCTGTCAGGCCTTTTTCTTCCAGAACATTCAGTACCCCGGCTAATTTAGTGTTGTGGTCTCTCCCCATCACCAAGATGTCGTCCTGGAAGTATTGTACACCTTCCATGTCCTTGAAGAGACGGTGCATGAGTTTGTTGAAGACTGCCGCCGCAAGTCCAAATGGCATTCTGCGGAATTGAGAACACCCAAAGGGTATTATGAACAATGTCAACTTCCTGCTTTCCGGGTGTAGTGCTATTTGGTGATATGCCGACGTCAGATCAATGGTGGAATACCATTTTATTCCCTTGGTCTTGGCCAACATTTCCTCGATGCGGGGTAATGGAAACTTTTCCACCACAATGCACTTGTTCAGTTCTCTCAGGTCCACACACAGCCGGACGTTGCCGTTGGGCTTCATTACCACCACCAGGGGCACCAGCCACTCTGCACAATTTATGGGCTTCATTATCCCATTCTTCTCCAGCCCTCGCAATTCCTGTCGCACTGCTTCTCTCACTACAATGGGGACGTTTCATACTTTATGCGATACTGGTATGGCATTGCCCTGGAGTTCTATCCTGTGCGTGAACTTTTCCAGCCCTCCGACTTTACCGCCAAACACCTTGGGGGAAGTCCCTCTTCAATTTTTCTAGGTCTGGCCATTGTTCCGGTGTTGTCATCAGCACTTGTATGTCTTCTCCTGGGTCTAGTTTTATGCCCAGATCTCCTTGATCCATCCAGCCTAGGACCGACGGCCCCCTTTCCGCTACATACAGTTTGCACCCGCACTCCGTCCACTGAATTAGAATTTTAATGCTCGATATCCTACCATAGGGATTCGTTCTCCCGTGTACGAGACCGGTCTTATATCCAGAGGTTCCAATCGTGGTCCCAAGTGGGGCTTGAACTTCTCGTTCCATACTACCCTTTGGACTATTGTATAGGGTGATCCCGAGTCTACCACAATGCTTATCTGTACACCTCCTATTAGCATGTCGCACTGTGGTTTGTTCGATCTTCGGAGATCTACACCCAGTACTTGATCCTCGATACACAGCACCGTGTCTTCTTCCTCTTGCCTTCTCTCCTCTGCATCTTACGGGTCTTGATCCATGTACTTCACCGTGTTGCGGCCTGCTTTCCGACGACATACCTTTTCGTAGTGCCCTGTTATGCCGCAGAACATGCACTTTGCTCGGAACGCAGGGCATCGCTTGGCATAGGCCTCGTGGGTCTGGCTGCCGCATCGATAGCACGAGTTTCTGGCTCCTCTGTTTGCTTCCCTTGCTGCACCGGTTTCCCTTGCCATTTGTTGGGCCCTCTGCTATTTGTCACTGCGCCTTTATTCCTTCCCGTAGGTTCTTAGTCGTCGACCTTGTTCACCATAGGGCTCACGACTGATTCTCTCTTGGCTGCATCCGCACATCTCTTCGTTAGCTCAGCCTTTTTCACAATCTCAATCACTTCCTTTAGCGTGGAATCTCCGCTCGCCCACAACTTGTCCTGCACTGTTTTGTTAGTGGTGTGCATCACTATGTGGTCCTTGATGAACTTGTCGTGTAGCGCGCCGAATTTGCACATCATCGCTAATTTCTTCAATGCCGCCACGTACTCGTCAATTGACTCGCCTATTTCTTGCTTGTGCTGCTGGAAATTATACCGATCTATGGATGTGCATACTGCTTGCCTGTAATGCTCATTAAGTTCCCCTATGGCATGCGCGAAGACTTAGTCATCTGCAGCTTGTCGGGGCTTGGGTACCAGGTTTTGGAATAACCCAATCCCTTCTGGGCCCAGGCTGTGTAGTAATATTCTCTTTTTCCTTTTACTCGTGAATGCCTCTTCATTCTCATCTTCCAGAGCTTCTATATAATTGAGGATGTATTTTCTCCAGTCTTCCCATTTCATCAGGGGTTCCCACGGTTTTGGTAGGAATGGGATTGGAGTTGTCATTGAGGACGTTTGTGCGCTCATTTCTTTGCACTTTTGTGCCGCTGTTTCCTGGGTCTTGGGACTGCCTGGCGTGCTAGTCTCCTCCTCCTGCTCTGTTTGAAATTGGGGACTCTCTGCGCCTCCTGCTCCTCTTCTCCTTGACTCCGCCAGGGCCCCTGGCCGGTTCGAGGCTCACCCTTTGCTGTACATCCTGTATCCTTGTTTGTTGGGTGGCTGTAGGCACTTATCTTTCTGCTATTCTGCGTCCTTTCCTTGCCCTGCGTAGTGTTACTAGGGGCTGTTCCTCTCTCTGTACCTTGGGGGGGGGGGGGGGGGGGTGGCTGTCCTCGTACCTGGTCGTGCCGGTCTGCACCCTGCTCTGGTGCGCCTCCTATTGCTTCTGCCACTCTCTCTGTGGTGTTCCTGTCCCCTCTCACATAGGGCCTGTCTTGCTTCTTGGTGCTGGTTCTTCTCCCTTGACCTTTGTATTCTTTTCTTTTCTTATTGCAGGTCCCACCCTCGTCACCACTGTAATGTTGCTGCTTCCTGCAAGGACGACAGGACACTGTGGGGTATGCTGGTAACACTATTTATTATAACTTATACACTCCACAGAGAGCTCCGAGCTAGCCACGCTGCACGGGTTCCAGCACTCTAATCGCGCGATCCAAAATGGCTGCCGCTCACGCTACGCTGTGACGTAGCGTGAGAACTAGAACGCGACTCTACAGGGCTCCCTTTGAATCTGCTGTGTGACGGGCGGCCGGGTCCAGGCCATTGCAGCACCACCAGGCCTGCCTCGGTGTGCCATGTGGGCGCCAGCAGGGTGCAGGAGTGGAGGGAGGACAGCGCAATGGGAAAAGCGGGACGGGGTGGAGCCAAGGAGAGTCGAGTTTACAACAGTGAGAGAGTTTCGTGCTCCGAGGGTATCGTCACAATAAACAGAACTTGAAGCTTAGGAGCGTTGTTGTGGTTTCACTTTCACGTACACTTTTGTGATAGTACTGGTTTTTGTCACGTGATGGAGTGACTCCGGTACCTCATGGCTTAATCACTGCGCACTGGCCACCTCCAATGCAAATGGCGCAGATGTTGCAAGGGGCTGTCTGTCTCCAGGGGGTCCGGTGCCCCCCAGCCGGGCGATGACACTCCAGCCCCCTCCTGCTGATGCCCCCACCCTGCCCCCTTCCTTCCAGGGTGTCTTGCAGCTCCTCTTACCCAGTCACCAAACCCAACGCTGCCTCTTCCCTAGGCGCCCAAGGCAGTGACCCCGCCACCGCTTGCACGTCCCTTCTCCCTCCCACCCCAGTCACGCTGCGACCTCGCCAGACCCACGGCCCCAACAAATCCCCGCTAACCCAGCAAGACTTCACCAAGGGGGGGCCAGTGCGATGCTAGCTGAGGACTACGTATTCTGCAGTGCCTGCGGAGCAGGCACTGCCCACCCCGCACCAACCTAACTCGCCCGACCGCCCTATAGGCCAAGATGTGATTTCTGAATTATCTGAGAACTATGCATAAAAAAGGCAACTCTGAGCTGCATTAGACTTAGAAAATACAACACAACTTGTTTTTCAGCAAATACAACATTATGGTGATGAACGCACCGAGGCATTCGAATTCACATCAGCTATACTAATGCAAGGGAATGTATTTCAAAACAAACGGGCAAACTCTTCTCCAACATAGGCATTTATAGATATTGCAGTATCTCAAACAGAAATGTTGCAAAAAAACTTAGAAACACTGTTAAATATGCAAGTGTAAAATACTCCCTTCTGCCCAAGAAATAACAAATAAAAAATGATATAAATAACCAAAGTCTTACTATCCACTTTCACGAACTAGAATTCGGGGAAGCAGCACACAAGAGTGAGCATGAAAACATATGCTCTCTCATGGAGTACTTAAAAAAAAAGCAGCTCCCTAAAGGTGAGCAATGGAAGAACATGTCAGCCAACCAAGTGGATAGTAATGAGGTTATGCTCCAGGGGAGGGACAAACACAAGATGGAAAGGAAAGTCATCAAATAATAAGAAAGTAAACGGGAGGGACAATAAAGCCAACCACTGGTAAGCAATAGACAGGCTGTAAATCTCTGCAACCTCTTGGTAAGTCCAAGACAGGATGAGATAGCTTGTGCTGTCTAGAAGGCTTAACCTTTCCACAGGACTGGATAAGTGAAACACACATGGAAATCTAAGAGCTTGGCTATTATGGGTCTGGCAATGGGGTAAAAGTGTTGAAATATGCTTCATTTGAAACATGAAAGTGTTTTGAAAAGAACAGTGACTGACTGGGTAGGTGTACATACATATTTAGTCTGCGGTTTGTTTCGGAACACATGTTCTTGCCTGTGTAAAATAGAGCCGTTTATTCACATCACTCGTAAAGCACGTCCCTGACTTTGGCTCAAGGTGGTTGGTCAAGTGTCCTTGGTGAACTGTAGCTATGAGTGCATTCCCTGGCAAATAACCATCATGTCTTTCTCTCTCTATTACAAATATAGTTTATTTAAGAACAAAATGTGATAGTTGTCAAGAGGCTTCTCACTGGGGTGTAGGTCTCCTGCAGCATATTGTGCTGTGCAGGTTACTACTGCATAGACCTCCCTGTCATGGCAGAGAATGTACCACCTGGGTTGTTCAACGCACCACTCTTCCTAACTCTGGAAGCTGGTCAGTCATGATATGGGTAAACATGTTCTGTCAACCAGACACTGAGAGAATGAGACGAGCAAGAAGAAAGGGTGGGAGGGTGGGCGATGAGAAGAAAGCAAGAGGAAGGAGGGAAAAAGCTGGGAGATTCAGAGAGACAGATCTTGAGGAAGAGGAGCGAGGTGCGACACCGGAGACAGAAGAGGCAAGGGTGCTTAGAAGAGAGGGAGAGGCAAGGAGGGAGAAGGGGTGTGGAATTTAATAAAACATCTACTTGTCCATGGGGCAGGTTGTTTCATAAATCCACTTATCCTGGAAAAAAATCTACTTGTCCTGTTGTGACATGTAATTCGGCGACAAATTATGGCAGAAAACTCATGTTATAAGAGCTCTGAAATAGCCTCTCTGATTATGCCATTGCTCATTTCATACTAGGGTTTGAATACTAGTAATTCCCTTATGCTGCCACATTTCGCAGATCTACATACTGGGGCTGAATGAAGGTGGTGGTAAGCAATAGTTCCAGGGTTGGAATAACCTTTTGAGTCTGAGCAAACGTACTAACTTGCATGTTTAAGGGTTTTCACAAACTCTTCTCAATCTTTTCCCATACTGAGAAATGTAGAACATTTTTTCTCCTGATAATGGCAGATGTAAAACTTCTTCCAGGGTTGGGGAAAAAAGTAGTTGGGGGGGAAGTGACCTTGCAAACATTCAGATTTTCGCATGAGCAAATTTACACATGCATATTTACTCATGCTAAAAATGCAGTACACAGATATTGTCTAGGAGTACTATTTCTTGGGCTGCTTCTGTAAATTTTTGTGAATTTATGAAAGCCATATATTTGTACTGCATATATCATGGGTGCACTTTTGACACTTTCCTTAACAATTAGGCCCCTAATTAGGTCTGGCATTAAGCATGACCTTATGTGTTTATAACATTTCTGTCTCTGTCTATCTGCTGGCTTCACTGTATCAGCATTCTGCTCTTTCACAAGCAGCATAAAAGCACACACAGTAGTTTTGTTCAGTGCCATGCTCTATTGTGGCAATGTGTGCTTTTTGAGACCTAAAACTATTTTTGCTTGTGCCAATGTTTGTTATAATGGTGAGAGCCAGGCAGCTCCCACGCTAATATGGTTTTACAAACACCATGCCAAAGCAAGTCACGCATTGACAAAATCAAAAGGCTGAACCAATTTCAGACCTATTGGCTTTGCCAATGCTTGGTTACTTTTGTTTCCTATAACCTTATTGAAACTGATTAGACTGATTTTCCATTTAGAATATTTTTGGGAAACACTAACCTACATCAACACATTTTACTAAATTTGTCGCAAAGAAATGGTACCTAAAATTTTACAGTAGTTTAGCAAAACATTTTTTTTCCATACTTTCATTTTTTGTGAACATTTTATTTTGAAAGCAAAGAATCATCAATCTTGCTTTCACGCTTCTGCAAATATTTGCATCAAATCAGAGAGCATTCTGGGAGCATTATACATAGCCTCATATTGCTGAACTTTGAAAATGTGTGCACACATTTTTACACTGGAACCAATGTCCGTAGTGCAGTCGGAACGTACAAAATGTACTTAAAGCGCTTACCCTAATAAAAACCTGTTGCCCTTGACCCCAACAAACATGTCCTGGGCGTTGGGCTATAGGGATTCCACATCCCTTAGGGGGAGAGGCAAGGAGGAAGAGAGATGACTGAAAGAAGCAGAAAGAGGCATGCAATGGCAAAGCCAAAAGGTCTCACATATGAAAGAGCTATTGGCTTTGCCAATATGTGTTTTTGTCATGTTACTCACCAGCGTGGCTGCTGTTCAGCATGAGTAAATGTCAGTCGGGGAAAGGAGAGTGGTGTGAAGTGTCGAGTAGTGAAGTGGAGAGTTATGGAGTATAGTGGAGTGTTCTGGAGTAGTACACAGAGGTTTACAGTAGAGTTGAGTGGCGTAGAGTGAAGTGTCGTGGAGTGATGAGAAGCGAGTAGAGTCAGAGTGGAAGGGCCTAGAGTGGAGTAGAGTGTCGAAGAGTGGTGTGGCATAGAGTGCCATGGAGTGGTGGAGAGCATAAAGGAGTGGCGCAGAGGGTGTTGCGGAGAGTAGAGAGGCATAGAGCGGAGTATATAGTCGTACAGTGGAGGGGGGTGGAGTAAAGTAGGAGAGTGGACGGGCAGGGTGGAGTGTTGTAGAGTCGAGTGGCGGAGTGTAATAGAGTGGAGTAGCGTGTTATAGTGTGGAGGTGAGTTTAATGGAATAGAGCGCCACAAAGTGGAGTAGAAGAGTAAATTTGTAGAGTGGAGTAGAGTGGCTTTGAGTGAAGTGGCGTAAAGTACAGTGGGGCAGAGTAGATTGGCGCAGAGTGCATTGATTGTATTAAAGTGGTGTAGAGTGCATTGGCATGGAGTGCAGTGGCTTAGAGTGGAGCAGAGTAGACTGCATTGGTGTATAGTACTGTGGCGTAGAGTAGATGGTTTCACAGTAGAGTGGAGTGGTGCAGGGTAAGTGCAGAGGTGCAGAGTAGAATGGTGTAGAGAGCAGTGGTGCAGAATAGATTAGAGTGGTGTGGAGTGATGCAGAGGATAGTGGCGTAGAGTGGCGTGCTGCAGAGGGCAGTGATTTAGCGTACAGAGGTGCAGAGTAGAACAGAGTGTCAGAGTGCAGTGACTTAGAGCACAATTATGTACCTTGAGTGTTGTAGAGTGCAGTGTTGCAGATTGAAGTAGAGTACAGTAGAGCAGAGCAGAATAGAGAGGCGTACAGTGTTGTAGAGTATAGTTGCTTGGAGTGTAGTGGTGCAGAGTAGCTGGCGCAGAGTGCATTTGTTTTGAGTAGAGTGGTGTTAAGTGCATTATTGGAGAGTGCCATACTGCGCAGCGGCGTAGAGTGGTGCAGAGTAGAGCGGCGTTGAGTGGTTTACAGTGCAGTGGCATCGCGGATTGTTTCGGAGTAGAGTTAAGTGGCACAGAGTGGAGTGGTGCATGGTAGGGTAGAGTGGAGTGGAGTGATGTGGCGCAGAGTGGAGGGGCAGCAGTGGTGCACAGTAGAGTGGTGTAGAATGCATTGGCGTAGAGTGTATTGGTGGAGAGTGCAGTAGAGTGGTGCAGAGAAGAGTGCAGTGGCATAGAGTGCAGTGGCGCAGAGTAGAGTGGCACCGAGTTCAGTGGCTGAGCGTGCAGTATTACAGAGTGGTGTTGTAGAGTGCAGTGCCGTAGAGTGATGTAGAGTAAAGTGACAACGTGCAACGGTGTAGAGTGGCCTAGATTGTAGTGGTGCAGAGTACACTGATGTAGAGTGCAGTGGCGTAGACTGTACTGGTTCTGACTAAAGTGGTGTAGACTGCAGTGGCACAGAGTCCAATGGTACAGTGGGCTAGAGTTGTGTAGAGTAGATTAGAGTAGAGTGCAGTGAAGATTACAGTAGCTTGTAGAGTGGATTGCTGTAGAGTGGAGCGATGCAGCGTAGAATGGCGTAGTGGTGTTCAGTGCATTAGTATGGAGTGCGGCAGAGTGGCATAGAGTGGTGCAGAGTATAGTCCAGTGGACTAAAGTGCAATGATGCAGAGAAGAATGACGTAGAATTCAGTGGTGGAGAATGCAGTGTTGCAGAGTGAAGTGGCATAGAGTGCAGTGGTGCAGAGTAGAGTGGCGAGGCATAGAGTGGAGCGGTGCAGGATAAGAGTGCGGAGGCATACAGTGGAAGGATGCAGAGTGTAGTGGCTTAGAGTGCATTGACAGAGAGTGGTGCAGAGTAAAGTGTAGGGGTGTAGAGTGCAGTGTTGCTGAGTAGACTGTCCAAGAGTGCAGTATTGTATAGCAGAGTTGCATAGATTGCACTGGGATGGAGTGCAATGGTGTAGAGTGGTGCATAGTGAAGTGGCGTAGAGAGCAGAGGCATAAAGTGCAGTGGTGCATAGTGGAGAGGTGTAGAGTGGAGTGATGCACAGTAAAATGGTGTAGTCTAGTGGAATACAGTGCATTGGCGTGCAGTGCAGAAAAGTGGGGTACAGTGGTGCAAAATAGAGTGTAGTGGCATAGAGTGCAGTAGTGCAGAGAAGAGTGGTGTGGAGTAGAGAGGTGTAGAGAAGAGTGGTGCAGAGTATAGTGGTGCAGAGTGGAGTGTTGTAGAGTGCATTGACAGAATGGCGTAGAGTGGTGCAGAGTAGAGTCCAGTGGTGTAGAGTTCAGTGGCAGAAAGTGCATTGTTGCAGACTAAACTGTCATAGAGTGCAGAGTGGAACAAAGACACAGGCTGCAGTGACACGGAGTACAATGACAGAGTGCAGTTGCGTACAGTGTTGCGGGGTAGAGTGCAGGTGCAAAGCAGAGTGTGGAGCAGTGGCACAAAGTGCAGTGGCGCAGAGTAGATTGTTTTAGAGTGGAGTGGTGCTGGGAGAGTAGATTGGCAAAAGTGCATTAGATTTGTTAGAGTGGATTAGTATAGAGTGCACTTGAGTGGAGTGGTACAGAGTAGAGTGCATTAGTGTAGAGGCAGAGTGCAGTGTTGCAGAGTAGATTGGCATATATTGGAGTGGCACAGAGTAGTGTTGTGTAGAGGGCAGTAAAGAAGAGTTCAGGGTCAGTGGCACGGGTCCAAAAGGTCTAGGAAACCAACTGAACACCAATTATTGCTATAATTTACTACTAAACTAGCAGTCACAGGTGTAATTACCCAGCATGCACTAGGGTCTTGATTTGAATGGTGCAGTAGGTGCAGTGGCACAGAGGTTAAAAGGTCTAGAAAACCCACTGGACACAGATTATTGCTATATTTTACTACTAAACAAGCAGTCTATTCAAGATGTTTTTGGCTTCGTCAACTGTTTTTTAGATGTGTCGCACAGCCGCATACGTTGCTGTGCAACTTGGCTTAAAGTAACTATAAAAAGTGCTATGATGCGGCCAAAGTTCACTTTAGCGGTTTACTTTCTCAGCATCCTACATAAAAGGTAAAAAGTATTAAGCGAGAGCACGAATGGCCTGTAGTGTGAAAACTAAAGGCATAACTAACAGTGTGCCAACTGAATACACAGGCAACATTATACTAGTTATGCATTAAGGAACAGGTGAACCCGTCAGCTACTTCATTACGAATTGGCATGGTTTTCTGTGTGTGCCAAATCAAACACTCTTTTGAAAAGGACTATCATCCTCTACAAACAACCAACTGAAAAAATTCAAAAAAGTTTGAAATGCCAGTTCGTCAATGAAGTGTAGTCACAAGAATCATCTAATTAAAATGTTTCGGTCCTGCAGTTCTGTAAATTTGATAAATGAGGTAGGGCAAACGATTCTAATATCGACCAGGAAAGAACACACACGTAGGAAAAATAAATACTTATTGCTATAAATAAATGGTGCTGCCTAGTGGAAATAACCCTGTTACTAAACAGCATAGTATAAGAAGGACCATCAACCAAAACATCTGTTTACGACAATTTCAATGACCACACAACCCGGAAAAGCTCCAATTCAATAATTAACATCACAGTCTAACATCTTTATATTACGGAACAAGCAGTGCAAAATAAAACCATATAGCAATTTATAATCATCAAGCCAGATCTTTTGTTGTGCAAGTCAGTTCGTAATCTCATTTGAAACCGGGTGGGTGGGTGTGGGGGGGGGGGGGGGGGGGGTGTATGTGGGGGGACGGGGGGTTATGAATTTGGAGTGAGGGCCAACGCTGCCCAATTTTGAACTATGGAACCAGGTCCGAGTCTTGGCATCTGCTCAACATCCTGTGTCACTGGGCAAGTCACTGAATCTCCCTGTGCCTATAAAAAAATGTATGTGTCCTTGTGAAATGTAAGTGGCGCTCATGTAAAGTACTATAAAATGCTTGGGTCAAGTTTGTGTTATATAAACAATTAAATTAAGCATTTGCAATGCAATAGGTCTCACATTTACGATAGTTTAAGCTATTGTCATTTACAATGGCAATAGGTCAAACTCTTGTAAATGCGAGACCTATTTCACTTCAAAGAAGCGGACACCATTGTCCGGGGCTGCTTGGAAGTGAAAGAGCGCATGGCGAGCTGAATGTAAGGAAAGTCCAGACTGCAGTAAGAGAAACTCAAAGAAAATAGTGCTTACAGACTAAATAAATAATATTTGACTACAGGAGGTAGCCCATAAACCCTAATGAGACTAGGGCAAACATTTGAAACATACGACAATGTCTCAAAGGGGTGTCAATAGAGGGACAATAAAATTTGTACTAACAGATACTGAAGGATAAATCCTGAAAGGGAAGATACCAAAAGTTTTGCAAACAAAAATAGTATATTCACATATTTGACATATTCTATTCCATATGGTCAAACAGAAAAGTTGTGCTGCGTTACATTAAATGGCATGTAAACTGTTGAATACTGTGCACAAGTGTTCGTGAAGGATTGTGACGGTGCAAGTGACAAAGTGAGGTGGTATGTACAGCGACTGTGGAGGACGTAACGGCAAACAAGTGAACTTAAAATTGTATAAATTCAGGATACCCAAACAGTCAATGAAAGGGTAATATACAAGCAATTTGTGTAGGTATCCATGAAGGGAGCGCTGGGAATTTCGCTGTGAAGTCGACGGCGTTTCGGCCTGTAGGAACGTTAGGCCATCATCAGGACCAGGTTACATTGATTCATATCGCAGTGCTGGGAATTAAGGGATATATTCACATGTAAGGGTATACATTTGAGCACTCAGGAGTGGACCAAGGTGAAAGAACAAGGAGTATAGGGTGGAGAATTGAGTCAAAAGGGGACAGAGGAAAAAAGCGCCGCAGAAAATAATACCACATGTCTAGACTCAAGGAGAAGGTGAGAAAAGCGCTAATGGTCTTGCCAAGTGGACCACTTAGTCTGAGGCCACACCGTCAATAGTCAGGGGTGGAGGGGCGTCGGTACTCAGCAGTGGTGTAACAATAATTGAGGGGGGCCCCCTGCCAGGTACGTGGAGGGGCCCCCTCTGGACTCTTTTAGGAGCTCTCAGGCCGAAGTGCAGTGCTGAGGGAGCCCGCTTGAGGGCCCCCCCGCACTGCGGGGGATGCGTGGGCCTGTGTTATGTACCTGGTACTCAGTGGAATCTATGCGCGCCCGGGCTGGGTCTAAAAGGAACGGATGGAACTGAGTAAGAAGGAGTGTCGGTGGGCGGGATGAAGGAAGGGGGAGACAAAGACGAAGGAAGGAACAAAAAAGGGGGGGCAAGAAAGGGTGTGGATTGGTGGGAGGAAAAAAGGGGGGGGGAGAGAGAAAGGGGGCGACAAAGGAGAAGGAAGGGACAAAAAAGGGGGGCGTAGAGAAGATGGGAAGAGAGGAAGAAGGCCGGTGGAAGGGCAAGGAAAAGAAAAGGGGGGGAAGGTGGAAAAAGAAAGGGGAGAGAGAAGTGGGGGAGAAAAGACTAAGGAAAGAGGGAGGAGGGGGGAGCAAAGGGGAGGGGAGGATGTAAAAGGAAAAGGGGAAAACTTACTATCCGGGATGGCTTATAGGTCCTGGGGCTGAAAAGTTGCAGGGCATGTTAATACATACAACTAATTATTTGGAGATCTTTAAATAAGGACAAAAACGTATGTGCATAACTAAAGCTCCTGATGCTTGCATTTAAACGCACTATATGCCGAAAATAAATAAAACAGCTGGTAATAATGTTATCATTCTGTTTAACTTAGTGTCCAGCTTCTTCCAACCTGAACAGCAAGCACCTCTAAATGTCCTAATTGTCCTGCAATAGTGCATGAATTATCAGGCAGCAGGAGTTTCCTTTCTGAAATGGTGGCATGCTAGCCCCTCACAATACAAGCATACTAAAGTGAAAACTATTGAAATGAATGAAATTAAAATAAATTTATAAAGAGCGGTACAGTTACCCGAAGGTGTCAAGGCGCTAGCTCATCAGGTGAAAAAGGCTGGATGGTCTTCATACAAAATCAGAGATTGAAAAGCCACGTCTTTAACGCCTTTCTGAAGGCCAACAAGTGAGTTTAATCTTTTAAATTCTCTGGTAGCGAGTTCCAGAGTCTGGTCGTACCGACCAGAAAGCTTCTTCCACCCCAGGAGCTTTTTCTTAACCTGGTGATTACCAGATTGAGAGCTAAGCAAAGATGGCGAGTAGGAGTTTATAGCTAAAAATTCTGTTATGTCGTGAGTTGCTTCAAATGCTATACAGAGAGCCTTAAATACGATCAGTCTCTTCACTGGTAACCAGTGTAACTCTTTAGGCGCCGCAAAGGCAGATTTATGTTTAGGAATGTTCAGCAAAGAACATGTTGCAGCATTCTGCACAATCTGCCACTTAGTCAGACATTTCTTCTGTAGGTTGATGAAAAGACTGCTGCAGTAGTCAGCTCTGGATAGGATGAGAGCCGAGACCACTAACTTCCACAAATTCACAGGAATAAATGGAAGGATCTTTCTAAGTAATTTTAGTGTGCTTGCATTCTTCAAGCTATAATGAGTCCACTGTGATTTGTCATAGCTATCTTTCTAGACTTGATGTTTTCCCAGTGCCACGGTAGTTAACTGAAATGTTAAGGTGTGTGTGATCCCACCCCTTGGGAGCCCTCAGACTCTTGCTGTTTTGAAAATCAATAGCGAATCGCCATGATGTTCCTGGTTGGTGTTAGAAAGACCAGGTCATGCCGCTTATCTGACGGGGACCACCTTAGGGGTTGCATGTTCAATTTAAAGCATGCGTGGCATTTTATATTTACCAGCATGTGAAGACACTCTTGAAGAAAAAATCTAGTAATTGCATTTTCACAGCAGGTTTTCAAACCGCAACATGTTACCAGAACAAGGTTAAAATGTTCTGTGTCAAAGCATAAGAACGTGGATATTTAAACAAGCACTGGCGTTGCCAATAGGTCTCGCAGTAGGAAAGTTGGAGCTATTGGTTTTGTAAATGACACATTTTATATTTATGTGTTGGTTTTGAAAATCGCGAAATTAATAGTTTTGTCATTTACAATGCCAATACTTTTAACTTTTGCAAATGTGACACTCATAGTATTTGTAATGCAAATGTTTTGTATTTACGTGACTTAGATGTATTGATATTACAAATAACAATGATTATAACATTTTTTAAATAATTAATACTTAAATAAACGTTATTGTAATTTATAATGGCAATAGCTTAAACTGTTGTAAATACCTTTTGTGAAGATTATGTTCAGTGTATTTTATTGTGAGGAAAATAAAAGAACAGAAGTGAAATATTAACGTCTTTTTGTGACATTTGTGTAATGTGAGAGAGTGTGAGTGAGTGAGTTTGAAAAGGGTGATTGATTGTGATATGTGTGATGCTGATAAGGTGTGTGAGTGTGTTAGTGTGTGTGATTTTTGAGAATGTTATTGAGGGTGTGTAAGGGTCTTTGAGTGAATTGTGTGTGAGGGTGAGTGTGTGTGAGGTGGTGTGAGGGGGAGGGTGTGTGTATTCCGATGGTGTGTGGTGTTGTGAGGATGAAGGTGTGTGCGTGTGCCTTTGTATGATGTAGAGGGTGTTATGGTGACGGTGTGTGTGAGGTGAATTTCCGTTTAAAATCATGATTTGAATGTTTGTGAAAAAACACTTCTAGTTTCAGCACTGGCATAACAGTTTCAAACCATGAGATAAGATGATGTCCCTGTGCCTTAGATGCTTAGTAGTGAAATGACAGTGTTTATAAACGTCCTCTCGTAGTAGGAAAGAAAGGGTTAAAGAAAGGTTAAACAGTTCAGTTCCCACGGTGCGCATTGACGTCGAATCGCAGTGGAATGTCCAAGGTGTGTATTTGTCATTGACGTAGGCACAATGTATTATTTGAGTCGGTTCTTTGTAGGTGTAATTTTACACCAGCATTTAATTGCATATTTACAAGAGAAATTGTGCCCACTGCATCGAGAGAGAGAGTGTGTGTGTTGGGGGGCGGGTGAGGGGTGTGTGTGTTTTCTCAAATCTGTCTGCTGGTTTGGTTGTCTATCAGTGAATATGCTTTGTGATGTTATCAGTGGCTATCAACGCTGCACCTTGAAACAAAGAAGGTGCGGTACTCTGACGTATGTCTGTTCCACCATTAAGAAGGATGTTGGGATAACTGTGGCCAGAAACAGATGGGGAAGCCTTTCAGAAGTGGTAATAATATTTAAATGGTCCATTTCCAGAGGTGGACACCGACTGTGGGACAGGGCAGACTGAGCACTCTCACCGCCATTCACCCCACTTAAGCCTCGGACTGAACAAGGCAGGCCTGGCTGCATGGGCATCGGTGAATGTGTCTGGGTGCCATCAAAGCAGAGCTCGGTCTGCAGATGCAAAACTCCCCGCCAGTAGTTTGCACAACAATTGGCCCCGTTTTGATGTCGGCACCTTGATAAGAGAGGCTGCAGTGGGAGGTGGAGTCTGATGGGTGTTGGATGGATGGGTTTCTGATGGATGATGAGGGGTAATTGGCACTCACTCACCCTTTGTTGAGGCTCCCCGCAGGGCTGCAGCTTGCCTCCACTTAGGGCCAATGTTTATGCAAAAGTCCCAGGGGGCGCTGTAGGGGGCAGAGACCGAGAGTGACTGTCGGCATTACAGGCTGTCTCGCGAGTCCTGCTCGGATCCCTTGAGTGGCCCGAGTGCAAAATGAAGTTATGGGGCCCAGCAGCAGGTGAAGTGAGCGAAGAGCCGTACAGAAGCAGGGCTCCGTGCATCAGAGGTGGGCAGTTTATTTTCAGCAACCCCTGACGTCATGGTGTGGGGTGGGGGTTTGTTTTCGAAGCCTTCCTCTCCAGTTGAATTACCATTTTGCTGTCCATGGGGTGAAGCGAGTGGAGCACGGCGATGCCGAGCGATAGAAATCGGAATTTAAAGCCTCTACTCCCGAGAGAAGGTAGATGCCTGTTGGTAACTCATTATTACAATCTAGCCGTTTTTTTAATGTGTGTGAGTTCGGGTCGAGTGCGTGCAAAATTCATGCGTTTATAAAAGTATGTGCATTACCAATAGAATCAATAAAAAACAAGAGCGGCCGGGAAACTGAAAGTACGGCCGGCCAGCCATGATTAATTAGGGGAGGAGAAGCCGCAGAGCGCACGCTGGGCGAAGCCCTTTGATGTGCTGTGCAGGCGTTAAAAAAAATGCAATTAGGAGGAAGGGAGGCTGATGCGCGTGCTTGTTTGGTCACGTGATTCACGTGAACTTAAAGAAAACCGCAGTAAAAAGCCCTTGGTTTGACGAGGATTTTGAGGACATGAATTCTCGCACCGCTCAATGCGCTTGTGCGCATTGGTAGGTCGCGAGACCCAAAAACCAACCTTGATTAGAGGGATGTCTTGATGATTTTAAGTGAACACACAAGTAGTAATTGCCACTACAAGCGAGTTTGCGCAGCCATCAACCAATTTACATTTGCGCATAATTCAAGCTAGGGTCAAACAAACTGTAGAGCGCAAAAATGTTTTTGCAAAAGATGGTATTTTTGCCATGACTGATGCAGCTTCTGCTTACAAAATAAACAATGTGGCAGCCCCTTCCTCCCGCTCCTGGTACACACACAGACCCTATTCTTCAAACCGGTTTCGAGTCTTGGCGGGCCAACATCCTTTTATTTTGGGCAAATCACTTATTTTCTCCGTACCTAAAAATGAATGTGCCCATCTGTAATGCAACTGGCTCCTCATGTAAAGCACTCCGAAACCTTCAGGTCGAGTTTGAGCTATATAATAAAGTGCAAAAAAAAACCATTTAAAAAGAGGAGACAGAGTTTAAACGCACGCACTCGTATGGAGTGTGTGCACAAAGTCAAAGGATGTGGCGTAACAGCTGGAGTAGTCCTCTTTGAGGCTGGGGAACAGGGCTTGAATTTCAATGGGAGGCTCAACATACACAGCTCCCAGTGGACGAACAAGTGCATTAATAAACTGAATTTGCAGCCCAAAAATTCCATATGCAATTTAACAGAAGGGATGTCTTGCAAAAAAACGTGAAACGTACAAGCAAATTAGACGCAGTGGATGAACAAACTAGATTACTAGCTTCAGCTCCCAAAAAGACGCAGAGCCGACAATAGAGCTGGATGACAAAGAAAAAAGTAGCTCGAGTATGGCGGATGAAATCTGCAACAGGAACGAGTACTTGGGAAACGCTCCACAGAATCCAAAACACATGAAAACAAAAGAAATCAACCAGAAACGTTCAGGAAATAAAATGCCCAAAACAATAAAAAGCAAGATAAACAGAGTGGCGAGCCGGAAAACAAATAGAAAGTTTGATGCATGCCGTAAGCCCCTTTGAAGAAATCATTTTACTTAAAAAAAAAAAAAAAAAAAACTTCACAAGCATAGCGCAAACGCTGGGCAGGCGAAACCTAAAAAGGACTCTCTCAATCACTAGAAATTCCATTGGCATGCTTCATCATTGAGTCCTCAACTAGATACTGCCTGCATCTGGGTGGGCTCAACCTTGAACCACAAGGTAGTTCTTTTGTGATAGGGAGGGTAGGGTAGGTTTGTGAAATAAATTGCCTCTAAGAATACCCCAAAAGAAAATGATATAGTGGTATCACATGGCAAGATTAAAACAAAACAGATGATGCTTGTGGAGTAACTAATAGGACTACAGCATCCAGAAAGGTTTACATGTCTCAGCCATATATTCTAGATCTCCAAAAAAGACCAAATGGCTTTCATCAGGGTGAATGACCCAACACCCTAATAATAATAGCACAAAAGTAACCATGTATTAATAATAATTCTGCTGCACACCTTTTGTTAATCAAGTGTTGGTATCCAGAGCTTAGAGACATTGATTTAGGTATTTTGCAGGTGAAAACCTTTGTTGAATGTGTGACTATCGGGCGTCCATCTCGAAGATTCTTGTGGCCTTATAAAGAAGCCAAAAGTCTAACAGGAACAAAGGTCTGGATGTCGTGAGCACTGTTCACTATGAACTGAACGTTCTATACTCTTCTGAATTTGCCTATAACAATTTCCATATATGTAATGCAAATTAAATAAACTCCATCAAATTGTGAAAAATGTGTCTGTTTTTATGCATCATAATCCAATTATTATTCTTAACCCCTTCCATGCTGATGACGGAATCGCTCCGTCATCAGCTACAGTTGAGCTGTGCTGATGACGGAGCGGTTCCGTCATGGCCCGGCCGCCGCGCCTGCGCGGCGCTGATTTCGCGCCTGCGCGGGCGTTCTAAAGAGCGGGGCGGGTCATGACGGAACCGCTCCGTCACCAGCACAGCTCAACTGTAGCTGGTGACGGAGCGGTTCTGTCACCAGCATGCGGCGGCCGCCCCGCCCCTTTAGCGCTGCGGCGGAATAGCCGCCGCAGCGAAGGGGTTAAACTAATGATGATAAACACGCCATACAGTGTACTTTTATCAATGAAGTTACATGTTGAACATTGAATTAAAGCTGAATTTTCAATCAAAACAAAATTTATAAAAATGTTACAATCTTTGCAAAAAATGCTTTTGTCTTCCCATTAACATGAAGCCCGATGCATTTCGGGACTCTGTGGTCCTTTCCCAAGGGGCATGTCTAATCAAACTAATTTATCAATTATGAAATGATGTACATATTTACATGGAGAAATCTCTATGCCCAACAATTTTCCAATTTGCTCACAATCATTATTGTATTGTAAAGTAAGCCCAAAAAAGGAAAACTGAAGTAGTTAAAGTGCAAAAACAGAAATAAATAAAACAAAGATAAGTAATAACATTTAAAAGTGCTCGAAACAGGCATCCTGTGTGTTCGTGGCAGAGGTTGATAAAGTTATGTGGTTTCTGACATGATACTGGGTCAGACTGCTTCAGATCAGTAGTCTCCAGTTCTACAATTTTATTGCAACCCTTGAGTCTTCACTGTGAGGTCATTATTAATTATGACCCCCAGTGATTTGGCCGAGATTGAAGGGGTAGGGGCCTGTCCCAGCTCTTTAGCCCAGAAACAGGGACTCCAAAGATTTAATAGACCTCCTGTTAAAATCACTTCCGTCTTATCTGGATTTAACTTCAGATGGTTGCTGTTCATCCAGTCGTGGATGAACAGCATCCTAGTCTGAAATTGATGGAAAACACAAGTTAGAAATCGTCCGCGTAATTAAAAGTGTGAACTTTCCTTTCTTTCAGGGAATAGATAAAAGGAAGAAGGTATAGGTTGAACAAGGGAGAGAAAAGTGAGGAGCCATGTGGAACACCACACGTAGTACTCTTGGGGGGTTGTGAACTGGCCTAGGCGGACCGCCTGAGATCAGTTTCCTAGAAAGGAGCGGATCCATTTAAGGGCTGAGCCTTGGATTCCTGCTTCCTTGACATGGCAGACCAGTATATTATGGTCGACCATGTCAAATGCTGCAGAGAGGTCCAGCAGCACCAGGGTCTGCGGAGAGCCCCTATCAGCCTCCTCCCGAAGAGTGTCTAATACTGTCAGTATAACTGACTCTGTGGAATGGGCTGCATGGAACGCTGCTTGATTGGGCTCCAGAAAGGCAGATAATCTTCTGGCCACATGGGCTTTGAGTAATTGACCAGGTAAGGTAACAAGGAAATAGGGCGGTAGTTGGTCAGAGTTTTAGGGTCCACCCCTGGCTTCTTCAGGAAGGGGAAGACAATAGCCTCCTTAAAGGTGTCAGGTACATAACCCTAAGACAGGGACTCGTTTAGAAGGGACATAGCAAAGGCTTCCCTTAGGATCAAAGGGGGGCAGCAATCCCTAGTTGAGCCAGATTTTACTTTTATCAACAAGCCCAAAAATATTTCTAGACTTATTACTGTAATCTGTTCTAAAGTACAGGAATTCTTAGGTACTGTTGGACATGCAGGATTCTATATATTAACTACCAGTAGGTAGTTATAGTTAGGATCTACTTTCTATAGGAAATCCGCAACATTCTATTGGGAATAACTTTGGCGCCGGTGGACGAATCTTTGCGAATTTCTCAAAGTTCGTGGCCCGCTCCGCTCCTTCCCTGAAAATGTGGGGGGATTCGTCAAGCGGGGGCCGAGATAAAAGGGGGTTCCCAAAATGTGTTTTCCCCATGTTAATTTCCATAGGGCGGTTGGCCTCACTTTTAGCCCGAATGGCTGAATGGATTTTCACCAAACTTGGCAAAATTGTAGGGACTGGTAGCTCGATGTGCCTTTGCTATGTCTCAAGATATGTGCTCCAGTGGATTTTGAGTAATTTAGGTTCAGGAAAATATATATATCTATAAGCGCGCCCCGGGGAGCGCACCGGGCGCGCCACGCGACTTGCGCACGGAAAGCTGATTGGCTCTCGGGTGTCTGTAAACATTCCAAACAGTCCGGAGCGGCCGCCATCTTGTGTCTCGGTAAAATCGAGACACAAGAGGTGGCAAAAACAAAGGGGGAAATGACCATAGGGGGGCAGAGTAGACCCCCCCCGACCCCCTAGGTTTGATGTGGGTGCCATAAAAGGGCACAGCGGGGCAAAAAAATATATATTTTTTTTCGATTTGCGTGGGGGGAGCGCTCGGTACGCGCACCGGGGAGCGTACCATGGGAAAAAAAGAATGATAGAGTTTTCAAAAAATGTAGCATTTTTGTATAAATTGGAGGTAGTTCTGAAAATAACTTTTTTCTTTTTGTTGTTTTATATTTTTTTTATTGTTTTTTTTAAAAATTTTAACTTTTTTTGGTTTTTCTGAACACTTATATTTTTTTTGTATTTTTTATGGGGTGAAACAAATAACAGGGAATTGTAAATGGCTCAACTAGACAAAAAAAAAAATCAGGAACATTTAGGGTTTTCTTGGACACTTATGGTTAACACCAGCAACGATGATAAGTTCGATACTTTGCTCACCATAGCAAAGTGTCTTGTTACAATATTTGCACACGATTTTGTAATCTGTAAACTTAGGTTGAATAGTTGCCAATGTGTCTCTTGCCCCCGGAGCCGATGGAGTGGGTTGTTTCGATGTTGAGGGTCTAGACGTTGATGGGGGTAGCTTATTGCAGAGGTCCCTTAACTCTGCCTTAGAATAATTGTTTGGATGCAAACGCATCATGTGGCGAATCATTGTATGATTCCCGAAGGAATACTTTTTGTTAGGGTTCCCCCTGGACAACTCACCACCACAAATTAAACAAGTCACCTTTGCAGCGTTGACTTTTTTAAAACCCCTTGGGATTTTGTAGAACTCCCAAATAAAGTGCTCTTTTGGTTGGTAGGGCTGTTTATTTTCAGGCAGGAATTCCCTTCTCTGTTCCTCCTCTTCATCATTCTCCTCCTCATCCTCTTGTCCACCAATGTAATCTTCTGGTAGTCTTTTAGATGGTGGTGGTGGGGCAGATCCTCCAGTTGCTGCTGCTAATGTAGTCATTTGAAACTAGTAAAGAGTAGAGATAGAACTCCAAAAAAGGTCTTCCTTAGTCAAATGACAAAGTCAGAATAAGGAAAAAAGGTGGGGGCTTTCATCATTTGGAAAAGAAAACTGTTCTGGACCAATGAAAAGTGTTATTTTCAAGTCACATGATCCAGGCTTTCATCATTTGGAAACCAAAACTGATCTGCACCAATGAAAAGTGTTATTTTCAGATCACATGACCTGAGGCGCTTACGCTACGCGCCCCGGGGTGTAAGCGCGTCGAGACATTGTGTGATCGTATGCGATCGCGTGCTTCCGGGTGCGCTTACGCAGTTCGTCATATGACGCATCACGCGCCTGCGCGAAACGTCACAATGTTGTTTTCGTTCGCGGCAATAGCGCTAACGGGATGCTCCCTGGTATGCGCCCCGGGGCGCGCGGCAAAATTGCGCTGACCGGGGCGCTCCCCGGTACGCGCCCCGGGAGCGCTCTGGGGCAAAAAAAATAATAAAATAAAAAAAGTCAAAATATAAAAAATATTATTACATAATTATACAATATAAATTTCGTTATAAAAAATATTACTTTTCATACCTATAGAGATTTGCTATTAAAAAACCATTGCAATTCACTGAAAAAAACATAGGTTTCACACCAGTTATAGTTATCTGGAAATTTTACTTGCATAAAACCATTGAAATTCCCACGTTATAGTTAGTTGGACTCACTATAACTTGCACGTGCAATGCACTGCTGATGACGTCACATATTACATCACTCATGACATGGTCAGTGACATCACTCATGACGTCACTGATGACACCATCCTTGTGACAGAGTGACATACCTCCTTTCACTGTAATGTAACTCTTGAAACACATATTCAAAAATAGAAACTTAAACTTACAAAAAAAATGGACATACCCATATCAGTAACAACAACCAATTCAGTAATTCCACCATCTATATACACATCCACTCATTCACCAACAGTTCTATATAATCACTCATACGTATACTCACTCATCATATGTAGTGATACACCTATACATCCTGTTACACACCGGCAGTCATCCATAAGTTACTCACACACATACTCACACATATACATATATTTAAATATTTAAACATTACTCACTAATATTTATTTTTCAGAAAGACACACATTCACTGGATGGTGTCATGAGTGATGTCACTGACCATGTCATGAGTGATGTAATATGTGACGTCATCAGCAGTGCATTACAGGCGCAAGTTACAGAGAGTCCAACTAACTATAACGTGGGAATTTCAATGGTTTTATGCGAGTAAAATTTCCAGATAACTATAACAGGAGTGAAACCTATGGTTTTTTCAATATATATATATATATATCAAAATCTATGATGGAAGGGACCTCACTTAAAACATGGTTACCGGCGAAACAAGGGTTTTTTAAATGTGCAACCTGCCGGGCTTGCAACTTTGGAATTAACACCTCGAAATACAGTACCCCGTTCAGGGAAAATGAATTAACCATCAGGGGCAATTTTAATTGTCGCACGGAGTATGCTGTATATGTTCTCACGTGTACTTGTGGACTCAGATATGTGGGCAGCACTAAGAAACAGGTACACGTGAGAATATTGCAGTATATAAGAGCTATCATTAACTGTGACCCAAATTACCCGGTGGCACGACATTTCAAGTCCGTGCACAATAAGGACATCAACTGCTTAAAGTATTTCGTGATTGATCATGTTCCGATGCCTAAAAAGGGAGGCAACAGGGAAACCCTTTTGAGACAGTTAGAGACCAAATACATCTTAAATCTCAACTGTAAGTTTCCCCATGGTCTGAACAACACGGAGGACTTACATACATTTCTTTAGATCAACCTATTCATTTCTGTTTCCCTCTTTCTTTAGAAACTTCTGAAGATCTGAACAAAATAGGAAATAGGATCTGAATAAAAAGAAAAAGATGTATACAATGCCCTGCAACTGAATGGATATACCTGTTAAATGTGGTGTACTTGATGGACTTGAATAGAATGATGACACCGTCCATATAAAAGTAAATGGAACAGAAGAAATATACTCTCTATGAATATTGTAAATGATTTACATATGACATTGTCTTATACCGTTTTTATTGAGAAAGGACTATTATCACAATGAGACTACTAACTCTGCATATAGCTTCACTGTAAATATAATCACATTATTGAATGCAAAAAAATCTTTTTTTTGCATTTTCTCATTTTTTATTCATTAAGCACTTAGCACTTTGTTTATATATAATATCTTGAGTGAGCTCCTCTTGACAACTGGGCTCAGTTGTCAGAGGTACAATATGAATTCTATTCAGTAATGTTTACAGCACTTGGACTTATAGTATAAGATCAATTTTGCACAGTAAGCGAAGTTGCACATATGCGTCTGCATTCAGGCAGATAATTTGCACAATGGCTTTATTTATATACTTGGTAACATAGGAGCTGTTAAAGTGATAATATTCATGGTTTACATAATGGCATAATTTTGCACATAATGACAGCATTCAAGCTGCAAGAACATGTTTTTATTCTTATTTGTATTATATGTTAATATATACATTACAAAATATAGGAAATGGAGTTATATATACATATATATGTACATAGATATATTTTTTGTACAATGAGGGCAGGGTCGGATTGGGATCATAATTCAGCCCGGGCACTGACGAAAAAAGTGGCCCACATTCAAGAGGCGTGGCCCATATTTAAGGGGCGTGGCCCACATTCAAGGTGCGTGCCCTTTCATGAAACACCATTTGCACAGACAAGGAATGAAAGTGGGAGGATACTGTTCTTGCACACGACACAGGGTCAAGGTGACAATGGCCTACATGCTGAGCAACTAAAAAAAATAGCAAGGCCCCTTTTTGTCACAAAATTATTCCAGCCCTCCAGCACAGGAGCACCTGAAAAGCAGCAAAGCCCCTGCTATTACTAACCTACTCAGCCCTCCCCAGACCTTCAGCTCAGGAGCACATGAACAGAGGTAAGGCCCCTGCAATTATTAAATTAATCAACCCTCCAGGCCTTGGGAAAATATCCTGGCAGGGGAGCACAAAACACAGCTTTCTGGGTCATCCACGGTAGCCAGGTAGCCAGGTAGCCAGGGGGGAGGCTGAGGTGAAGCTGGTGCATGGGAAGTGCCTTCCCAGTGTGTTCTGGCAGTTTGAGTATTTTCCATTTACTGTAGTATTACCCTTGTACCTGTGTATGGTACCCCTTTGTAACTTGCTCAAGTCACTTTTCTCTTGTAACACACTGTTTGCTACCTCTCACTTTTGTTTGCGTTAGTTACTTGCACAAGTGCCACCATTGCCTACGTAACGTTTGTTCTTGTGCTGGAGTGTCTGCCATTAATTGCAGTATTATACCTCTACGTGTATTTTGTACGCTTTTGTAACCTGCACACATATCTCTTTTTCCTCCTGTAATGCACTGTTTGCTCCTCTTGTATTTTGGTTGCTCACTATTGTCACTTTTGATTCATGTTACTTAACGTTTGCTTTTGTAATTTGTCCACTTATAATTTTCTCCTCATGTATTATTGCTGTTCCTAGTGTGAAGCGCTCTGACACCTTCGGGTAAAGTCCGCGCTATATAAAATCGCATAAATAAATAAATAAATAAAACAAAAAAATTCCAAACATCACCAGGCCCCCACAGCAAGACCCATTCTTCCTCGCCCACTATGCCCTGAATGTGAAGGGCTGTGGGCGAGGTGTTAAGACTAACCCCGTTTCTGGGCTGCATGGGCGCCAGGGGGCCGAGGTGCAAATGGCTCAAAGGCCTGAGAAACACCTGGCCCCCAGGGAGGCCGATTCTTGCAAACAATCACCCCTCCCCAGCCCAGCCTCAGCTTGATTGCTTGGCAGGGTAGGGGTGAAGGAGAGGCCACAGCTGACAATCGCTGTCTGGCCGCACAGCGAGGCTGCTTTCATTTTCTCAGTCTCTGTCTCCGTGCACTCTGTGGGCCGTTTTTTTTCTCCCCTTTCCTAGTCCACTCTCTGTGGACTGGGACAGGGGAGAAAAAAAACGGCCCACTGAGGCACCGGCCCTTCGGCCCATTCCCGAATGCCCGCCTTGCCAATCCGCCCCTGAATGAGGGTATGTGTTAATATGGATAAATGTATAACTTATTGAGAACTATTTAATTATTCCAAGTGTATAGATTGATAGAACTTATGCCGCAGTAATTTGTATTTGTAAACTTGCACAATTCCCTTCCTTGTTTTGTCGCATATGCATTAATGCAGTTATAACTATATGTAAACAGTGGCTGTGCATTTGATCGTAATATTTAATCATCCATATGTGCTGTGTTGACAAAAATGGGAGAGCCACTCGCTTTACACTTTAAGTATATCTTCACTTTTTATGAATCACGTGGTGCGCTTAGCAAAGAGAAAAAAATGAGTATTTAAAGGTCTCTTTAATCAGTGTTGCGTTATGTGATCAAGGGTAGTCCATACCCGAAACGCGTCATGCCAGAGGGAGAACTAGGGCGATAATAAACTGACCTGTGGTACTGGATGAACTGTGTGGTGGTCTTTGTGTCCTGCGTGCCGTGCCTGGAGAAGCAGGAAGGAGAGATATATATATATATATCAATCAAAGAGTTGTCTCCAAATGACGAAGCCTGCTCACAGCGTGTTTAAACAATTTATTCCAAGGATTCCCAACAGCCTGGCTCAGCACACAAATGAAATGCCAGAAGCGTTTTGGGTGTTGCACACCCTTGATCACTGGCGCAGGAACTCAACAGCACGAGCCAACCACCTGAGCAAATAAATATCCCGTCCCTGTGGGCGTATGCTCATAGTATTCTGGTACATGTAGTCAGCTCTATATTAAACCACAGTGGGCGCCGTTCAGTCCTGCAAAATACCCACTGGGGTAATATTAACATTTTGCGGGACTGAACGGCGCCCACTGTGGTTTAATATAGAGCCGACAACATGTACCAGAATACTTCGAGCATACGCCCACTGGGGCGGGATATATTATAAGCTCCAATTGCTCCTTACACCTAGGTCTCAGGAAAGCACTCCACAGGGACTCCAATAGTCATAAATTACTTTATTCCATACTTTGCAGGAACAAGCATAACATGAAGCGTTTCGGCGATGCCTTAGTCGTATGCAAACATACGACTAAGGCATCGCCAAAACGAGTCCCTGTGGGGTGCTTTCCTGAGACCTGTAAGGAGTGAGCGGATATATATATATATATATATATATATATATATATATATATATACAAAGAATCACACTTGACTCCATTAATTAGATAAAAGCTGTTTTCCAAATTGTCACAATTGTATTAGGACCAGTAATATTTTTAAATTAACTGAAAAATATCATAATTTAACAGGATGTTATGTTGTATATATATGCATTTGTGCTGGTATTATATTCTGGAAAACAGATTTGTAGTTCATATCGCAGTATGTTTTCACTTTCTACCATTTTGTGTAGTTCAAACAATCACATGAGCACAGTCACCAATGTATTTAAAATCAGTTGTTTGAGCAGCGTGGTTATGTGAGCAAGGCTACACGTTACGTAATCTACGGAAGCAGGTGAAGAGGTGCTTTTACACTGCTGAGAAACGGGGGTGTAACTCCCGGGGACTATTCAAAAAGTGCAATTCATAAGTGCGAGAGAATGTCGGACGAGGCGCTGCTCGAACGTGAGAAGGCGGCTGAAGAGTTATTTGATAATTTGCCAACTATCCCGGAGTCTAGTAATCAACAAACGCCGGAGGCAGAGCAAAGTGTGGATGTTAAATCATTACTCAAGGCGCTAGAGAAAAACACCTGCAACAAACTAACGAAGTGGTGGGAAATTAAATCACTACAAAAATATCACAAAGTGAATAGAATTCCTCGAGGTCTGAGAATAATGTTAGCCCCAAACTTTGAAAATCCTAACCCACTCCTCCTAAAAGACTGGGCGGAGAGCAATTTAGAAGCTTCTATGCGACTTGTATGCCTGCTAATTAAGTATGCAGTGATTGACAGGGAGGAGAATGTCAAAGAAACAAGTCGCATTAAGCAAGAATTGCTCCTAACAACTCCAGCAAACAAAGACTACATAGACAAAAGTTTACAAGACATTGCAGCACGTATTAAGAAACAGGAAGATACGATAAAAGCCAGAAAAGCATACAAATTCACTTGTGACCAGAACGATTACGAGCGAGGCCAAGTCTTTACCTTTGCCCGCAAGTATGACCTCATTAAAAAACAAGGAAGTGCGGGGTTGCAACCTAAATTAAACAAAGAACCAAAAGCGGGCACCAGCAATGTTACCGCTTCGTCGTCTGATGCTAGCATCACAATATCCGATACACAAACAGAAGGCAGCGGTTCAGAAACGAGTAGTAATGCAGCTCTGGGGCCCCTGACATACGCTGAAGATATGAATTACATTCATCAGCAAAGAAAATCAACCCTGCGATCAAGGAATGCCAACCCTCCTACAAACAACGCAGGAACTACTAAAGGCGGCAACGACAGAAATGTACAAAGCAGAGGGCGAGGACGATTCTACAGAAAGAAACAACAGAACAAGTAGACTTAAGTGCTCAGAACACGGATCATTAATCTGACCAATGTTGAAATAAATACTGCGGAACTGCAATTATGAGTCTGGGGCTGAGCTATTGCGTGGACACAAGAGTTGATGTTTATAAGTTTATACGCAAACTTAAATTAGCTAAATTCTTTAAGATCAAAAATCAAACAACAACTGTTAACCCTACTGATGCCCCTGCCCCTAACAGACTAAATGCAAAGCAAATTCCCCTTCTTAAAACTTTGTTCTCCCTGGGTAGAGATGTAACGGATAATTCACAACCGACCAGAACTCAAGATATAGCTAATGAGGAAGGAATAATAATTTCTGCAGATGGCGGGAGTCCGTTTCAGGCACCATGCTCGTTTGTCCCGATAATGCCGCGTGACGCTCTAGACATTTTCCATGATCGGGTCACGGATGAATTGAAGAAATTACACATCAGGACAATAAGGGCAGATCAAGGATGTAAGACTCAAAATCCAAACAATATTTTCAACTAATGTAGAAGTTAAAAACCAATAATTCAGTGGTAGTGAAAAACTCCGACAAGGGGGGAAATCTGGTACTCTGGGATAAAACTGAATATAAAGCAGAGGCTTATCGACATCTGAACAATGCAGAGTGTTATGAGCAATCTAATGGTATGACAGTCAACAGGGTTAACAAGGAGTATAAATCACAATTGATGGCTTGGAAGAGAGAAGGATTAATAACTTAAGATGAACTTTGTTTTTTAAGCAAGGAGTTTCCTACCCTACCAACCTTCTATCTTATACCAAAAGTCCACAAATTAACCACACCAGTTCCCGGACGTCCCATTATTTCTGCTAGAGACAGTGTTTTTGAAAACACATCCAAGTATGTGGATCACTATCTTCAGGAACACGTTATTTCCCGGCCTACGTATCTTAGGGATACCAAAGACTTTCTTTGTAAATTGGATTCTATCACTTGGTCAGAAACTTATCTCCTCATGACTCTTGATGTGTGTTCCTTATACACGAGTATCAGACATGTAGACGGTCTAAATGCAGTTGAACATTTTTTGCAGAATAGAAACATAGTATTCTACAATCATAATAAAATGTTACTTAGTATGATCTGTCTATGTTTAAATAACAACTTATTTTTGTTTGATGGAAAGGTGTTTAAGCAGCTACAAGGTGATGCCATGGGTGCATGCTTCTCCCCCCAGCTACGCGTGTTTACACGTGGGCTGGTGGGAGGAGCATGTACTCAGGGGTCAACACAAGTATTTATCTGACAAGCATCTGATGTACATTTGGAGATATATTGACAATATATTTATTGTTTGGAAGGGGAGTGTATCTGAAGCAAAAGCCTTTGTAAATACCATCAATGAAAATGATTTAAACTTGCAGTTTACAGCATATATTGATCAACATCAAGCGAATTTTTTGGACATTGCAGTAATTATTGAGAACAATCAGATTACCATGCAATTGTATCGCAAACCCACAGCAGGGAATTCCTTGCTGCATGCATCTAGCTTTCACCCACAACATACCATCACTGGCTTACCGTATGGAGAAGTTTTAAGAATACGTAGAGCATGTAGCACCACCATGGCCATGACTACAGCACAACAAGCAGCCAAAAGCAGAATGTTACAACGCGGCTATTCAGCCAAATTGTTGGACTCTGCATTAGCTAAAGCCAATGCTAAGGACAGAAATGAATTGCTTTTTACACAAAAGGAGAAAAGCCTCCCATTAACATCGCAATCGGCAGGTAATACCCCTGTTGCAGTTACTACAAAAAGCAACATGTCGCAATGTAGGTTCATATCTACATTTAGTAGACAGGCAAAAGCGATAAAAAGCATTATGAATGCACAATGGCCAATCATTTTGACTGACAGCGTCCTGGCTCAAACATTACCTATCAGGCCAAACTACACCTATCGCAAAGCTAGATCTATGCGCAGTGACTTGGTTAGAACAAGCCCAGAACTGGAGATTAACAAAAATTGGCTCACTGCTAGCTTAGGCTTTTTCAAATGCAATACATGCCGAGCGTGTAAGTTTGGTGTCAACACCAAAACATACATTGATGGCTTCTCCAATACACTAGTGAAACTAAAGGTACACTATACATGCCGCACGGACTACGCGGTTTACGTGTTGCAATGTGGCTGCGGTCTCCGCTACGTAGGGATCACGAAGCTTCGAGTCCATCAACGAATACTGCAACATCTGCGGGCGATTGTAAATTCAGACAGCACATATCCAGTGGCACGCCACATTAATGATGATCACGGTGGCAACCTCAATATGTTACAATATTTGGTTATTGTAACATATTGTGCCCCTCAGTAAACAAGGTGGTGATCGCGAGAAAAGGCTGCGACAATTGGAGACCAAATAAATCCTTAAATTCAACTGTAAGACACCTAATAGGTTGAATATTTGTGAGGACATCCACCATTTCTTGTAGAACCATTGTTATTAACTCCATCAATTGTGCTGTACCTCTCAAGACTTTTCGGTGTTTGTCAACATACTGCAGTAGGTCCCTGTTCACCGTATATATAATATATATATATATATATATATATATATATATATTTTCTCTACATATATGGTAAGATTGACCATAGTTTTTCTTATGCCCGATCTATTTCCTGATGCCTGACTTTTTCTTAAACTGTATTAGTTGGAAATAGTTTGATAAGTGCTGCCCATCTTGTTAGCTTTTGTCCGAATTTGAAATCCTCCGCTATAAGAAGACATATTAAGTTTTTCAATGGATAGATAAGACATTCGCCCAAGAAAAAATGACCATATATAAAGGTAATGGGTGATATCTGCAGTCCTTTAAAAAGACTTAATTCATGCCGATCCTTCTCAACCAGTTTAACTCAGTGTCTGTTAACCCCTTCCATGCTCATGACGAGCTCAGCTCGTCATGAGGCACAGTGGAGCTGTGCTGATGACGAGCTGAGCTCGTCATGAAACATGGAGTAAATGAAAAGCCAGCACAGTGGGGGAAAATGCACAGCAGCGATGTGGTTAAACACTTACTGGTTCAGTATGATGACCACAAGAAAAACCTTTTTACAAAACGAAACTTTATTTGCACTTTACAATCACTTTTCACTTATTGTTTTTTATTGCTGCGAATATAGTGTGGGGTCATAGGCGTTCTCAACTGATAATTTGTAAGGTCCGTTTAGATAATTTTGCCTTAAGCTGCAACAGGCTCTTCGTTACATGATAATCATATTTATACATTCAGGAATTGAATTTGTGAATAATGTCATGTATCTAGATTTCTTCATAAAGCGTTAAGAAATTATATTGTTTGACCATAAGTGCATAATCCAATGACATCAGTACCAATAATTTTCCAACTTACGATTAAATGCTTTGATAGAGCATCAATATTTGGCCATTTATGCTTTGAGGTTGTTGAAGAAGGCTTTACACCCAGAACTTACACCATAGCATTTATGCTTTTGAATCGGTTAACCTTACAACTATATGTTTAATTGTATTGGTACAAAGAATCACGCTTGACTCCATTAATTAGATAAAAGCTGTTGTTTTCCAAATTGTCACAATTTTATTAGGACCGGTAATATTTTCAAATTAACTGAAAAATATCATCATTTAACAGGATGTTATGTTGTATATATATGCATTTGTGCTGGTATTATATTCTGGAAAACAGATTTGTAGTTCATATCGCAGTATGTTTTCACTTTCTACCCTTTTGTGTAGTTCAAACAATCACCTGAGCACAGTCACCAATGTATTTAAAATCAGTTGTCTGAGCAGCGGGGTTATGTGAGCAAGGCTACACGTTAGCCGAAACGCGTCATCCTGCCCGACATCTCGCACTATTTATAAATAAATAAAGTCACTGCAGCCAGCAGTGTAAGCTGATTCTGGAGTCCGTGTCTTTCTCCGTTTGGTGGTTTTCAGGCGCCGGAGCGGTAATTGGATATATAAATATATATATATTTATCCAACAAGATGCTCAGAGGCAAGGACGCACTTGACAAACAGATGGTTCCCAAGACCTTTATTTTCCAAACCGGCAAATGCTTTCCAGGATTCTTACCGCCTGATGCGTTTCGAAGCTTTTCACTTCTTTTTGACGCATATTTTTTTAGGTTTCGACTATTATCATTTGCTTGCGAATGTAATAGGCGAAAATTCAAGGGCTTGATCGACTAGTGAAACCACTGCGGTTTCTTCAAAGTGCATGTGAGGTCACGTGACCACAAAAGCGGGTCACGTGGCCACACAAGCACGCACATCTCCCTAATCCGCCTGCCTCCCCTCGCTCGCATTCCCGCCCCAGGCTCTCCTGCCCCCATCCGGCTTCCCTCCTAATCCGCCTGCCTCCCCTCGCTCGCATTCCCGCCCCAGGCTCTCCCGCCCCCATCCGGCTTCCCTTCGCGCGATGGCTGTAAAATGCTGAAGTCAGCATTACTACAGAGCTGCGGTCACAGGGCATTGTGCGCCTTGTTATAAGTCACGTCTCCAAGATGACTGGCAAAAAACATACACGTCTCTCAGACACTTGTTGCAAGAGCGCTGCGTGAATGTTATTTACCGAGACGGCGGAGGGGGCAGTGGGGGGGTTCTAAACAAATTCTTAGCCATGTAGGGATGTGAAGCCAGCGTTACTCAGGAGGATATGGCGCAGACAGAGGAGCCTTGGTGTCAGGCTTGCGCTGTGATAAATCTCACCTCAGGGGAAGGCCGACAGCTAAGCGCCGCTGGCATGAAGGGAACCGCACAAAAACACAAGATAAAAGGGCAGGCCAGCGGGAGCGAGTGCAGCCAGGCGGAGATAAGTGAGTTAGCACAGGTAATAAAGTGCCTCTTCACACACCTTGCCATTTGTGAAGCGCCATTTTAACTCTCCCACAAAGCAGACAGACACTTGGCGCCTCACCCAACGACGATCTGTTTGCACTTAGGGACTTTTGCGTTTACCACTTTAGGGTGTTATTCTCTTAAAATGTAACTGTATGACGTATGAGCTTGTTAGTCAAAGTGGGTCACGTTCAGGTATGTTGTATTTGGTGGATTCCCTTGGCTTCAGGCCATATGCCCGGCAGTGCCTGCGACTTTCGACTGGCTAATAACACATGATAAAGCCAATGTCCTTTGGAAACAATAAACACATTGTAGGGAGCACGTGCAAGAGATTGGTCACCCAGAGCACCTGCGCTAAGGTCTGGGCTGCCCGGTACATTTCCAAGGTCGACTTATTTAATGAGCGCGTGGGTTTGTCAGTCCCAATCAGTCATCAGCCTACACCCGGTGGTTCATTTACTCACTCATTCTATTTTCAGCATTCTCTCCCTCCTCAGTTCATTCATACATTCATTCATGCATGCAATAATACAACCCACCCCCAGCTGTTTGTATGTATTCGAAAAAAAATGTGTAAAAACACCGAGACGCGTATTTTGCTCAGAGCATCGATGAATGAATGAATCAACGAATGAATAAATGAATAAATACGCGCACAATGCTGAAAAATGAATGGATTAATGAACTAGCACACACATTGCTGGCCAGTGTATGGTTGGATGAGTGGATGAAAGAATGAATGAATGAATTAACGACATCTTGCTGACAAGAGCATTGAATGAATGAATAAGCTAGCACACACACTGCACACTAGCACACACACTGCTGGCCAGTGAATGAAAGAACGAATAAACGAGCATGCTGATTGCTGGCCAGTGTGTTTACTGAACGAATGAATGAACCAATGCACTGTTTTCAGACTTTAGTTCACTTGTTTATTCATTTGTGCATTGGTCAGGAAGGGGGACCGCACCCTGCCGGACATGCTTGGCAGGGCCCAGCAGCAGCAGGACAGAGCACAGCCGTCGCCGGGGTCCTCCCGGGCCTCGGCGGACGCGCCCGGGGGAGAACCCCCTGTCACGAGATCTTTCATGGAAGAACTGTTCAGCTCACTCAAGGTTGACTTCCAGACGCTGAAGCGGGAGGTGGCCAGTGAAGTCCGGGAGGTCCGCAGGGAGGTGGAGGGCCTCGGTGAACGGGTTGAGACGGTGGAGACGGCGGCCCAACGCCGGGACGACAAGATTGTCCATTTACAACAGGACGTTCTCCGTCTCCGGGAGCAATGCGTTGAACTCCAGGCCCACTCCGAGGACCTGGAGAACAGGTCAAGGAGGAATAACATTAGAGTACGGGGTGTACCGTCTGCGGACGAAGGGGCTGACCTGGTGGGCTATTTGTAGGATTTGTTCCGGGAGATCCTGGGAGAGGCAGCAGACTTTCCTATCCGCATTGATCGAGCCCACAGGGTTGGCCGACAGCGCCAGTCATCGGCGCCCCCGCCCGATATTTTAGCCTTCCTGCCTGACTTTCCACTGAAGGAGCGCATCATGCTTGAACCCCTTAGGAAACAACCACTGACTTTCCGAAAGAGGCATGTGGCACTCTACCAGGATTTGTCCGCCATCACGCTGCAGAAGCGCAGGTCCTTCAGGATTGCTACAGACTTCCTGCGCGAACATGAGACACCGTACTCCTGGGGGCACCCCTTCCGCTTGATTTTTTGCTGGAACGGGGTGCTTCATCAGCTACGCTCCTTGCAAGACATTTGCGGTGTCCTGGGGCTCACGGCTACAGAGGAGGATGGAGCGACGCCGACCTGGAGGCGCTCGGAGAGAGGGGGCCGACGGAGATCAGCGAGAAGACGATCGGCGGTGAGCGCGGGGCGTCCTGATTCACCTACCATCAGGGCGGACATGGCCAGTGCCCTGAGAGAAGCGGCCAGGGACTCAGCCGACTCCAACGGCGTGGCCTTGACGGCCTAGATTCACTCCGGGGGGAGATGGACATAGCTTCTTCGATGCCAGGTTTGGGGCTGGGTGGGGTCGGGGGGGAGCGGGAGGGAGTGAGTGGCCGGACGTCCACTTTCACTATTTACTACAGACTTGTCCGTTTTGGGGCTTGACTGAGACAATGGGTTGTTCGAGTTGGCATTTGCCTGGTTGCCACTGGTTTGTTCGGGTTGGGGTTGGGTGTTGTTCTAGAGTTGGGAAAGTCCCGTCCGATGTTGCCCTTGCTCATGCTTGGCCTAATCTGGCCTGTCCCGCGCTGCTGCCCCCCCCCCCCCCCCCCCCCCCCGCTGGTCCCCTACCCGCAGCATAGCGTTCCTGGTCCCTGGGCGACATGTCGTCCCTGAAGGTGGCGACCCTTAATGTTAAGGGCCTGAATAATCCTGTTAAGCGCAGGGCGATTTTGTCTCTGCTTGAGGGGACGCAGGCTGACATCTGCCTCCTGCAGGAGACCCACTTATTGTCCCGTGACTGCCATAGGTTGCGCTCTGCTAAGTTCCCCACCCAGTTTTTCTCCTCTGCGGCGACCAAAACCGCGGGAGTGGCCATCCTCATAGCGAGCTCCTTCAGGGGGGAGGTGCTGTATAAATATGCTGAACAGAGGGGGAGGCTTCTGGCATACCGCCTCCGCCTGGGGGGCATATCGTTTACAGTTGGTTCTGTCTATAGCCCGAATGACCACCAGGAACGCTTCTTGGATTCAGTACTGGTGGATGTCACTGCCTCTCCAGATAGACATGTTATTCTAGGGGGTGACCTTAATATCGTCTTTGATTCAACAGTGGATAGGTCGGCACAGCGGTTTCCGCAGACTGGAGAACTTTCCCAGGCTGTGAAAGCCCGGATCGCAGACATGGATTTACACGACCTTTGGCGCTCAATGCACCCTACAGATAGGGACTACTCCTATTTTTCGCATGCGCACCGAACCTACGCACGGTTGGACTATCTTTTGGTTAGTGGGCCGATGCGCGCCGCTGCTACGGCGGCGGACGTTGGGGTCCTGACTCTTTCTGATCATGCGCCGGTTATTGGTGCGTTTGCGTGGCCGGCGGCCTCCCCCTCTCGGGGGGTGTGGCGCTATGGGACACCCTTCTGCACAAGAAAACTGTGGTGAAACATATTGAGGAGGTCATACGTGACTACCAGACACATAATAGTAATTCGGACACTTCACTAGCGACACAGTGGGCTGCATTGAAGGCTGTTCTTAGGGGGGAGTTCATCTCTATCTCCTCGGCTGAAAATAGGGAGCGGCAACGGAAGAGGGATGAGCTGACTACTCAGGTTCGGGAGCTCGAGCAGGTCCACCGCCGTACGGGCGCCCCGAGGGTTTGGAGGCAGCTGAAGGCGACAAGGAAGCTCCTATCTGCGCTGGACCTGGACAGGGCGGAATACGCTGCATTACGCTTGAAACATGCCTTTTATACAGGGGGGGACAGATGCGGCAAGCTCCTGGCGCATAGGCTCCGAGTTGCGCAGTAGCGCAACGTCGTGAAGGAACTTTTGGGTGCGGATGGAGTGGCCGTTTCCGGGGATGCGGAGGTGGCGGAAACCTTCTGCAGTTTCTACGAGGCGCTGTACGCTGGGAAGCCCTCCTCATCGCGGGAAACCGCGGAATATCTAGAGTCGGTGGCCCTTCCGGCGTTGGACCCCGCTCAGGCGGAATATCTTGAGCGTGATATTCAAGTTGAGGCGGTGGTTTCCGCTATAGCTAGACTTAAGCACGGGAAGGCCCCGTGCCCGGACGGTTACACGTCCCTGTTTTATAAAACCTTTTGCCCGGTTGTGGCCCCTGTCCTAGCTCGGCTATTTAACTCCTTCTCCGACCCGGGAGCCATCCCGCCGGATCTCCTAAGGGCGACGGTCTCGGTGATTCCGAAACCCGGGAAGGACCGGGCCTTATGTGGCTCGTATAGGCCCATCTCGCTCCTAAATGTCGACCTCAAGCTGTACACGGGGATTCTGGCGTCCAGGCTGGCCCTGCACCTCCCCGGTCTGGTTGAGGCGGACCAGGCTGATTTTGTACCCGGCAGGCAAACTGTCGACAACACCAAGCGGGTGACGCACATTTTGGAGAAGGCCTCGCGGATCCCGAGCGAGCGGATGTTGCTAGCGGTGGACGCTGAGAAAGCCTTCGATAGGGTTCATTGGCCGTATCTCGAGCTGGGTCTCAGGAAACTGGGTATCGGTGATGAATTTCGCTCGATGGTTTTCAACTGCTATAAGTATCCCTCAGCGTCGGTTCGAGTCAACGGGTGCAGCTCCCGCAGTTTTGCAATTGAGCGCGGCACGAGGCAGGGGCGCCCCCTCTCTCCGCTCCTCTTCGCTCTCTACATGGAGCCATTCGCCCAGAGGATCCGCCACAATCCGGATGCTATCGGGATCAAGATGGGACAGTATGTCCATACGGTCAGCCTCTATGCGGACGATGTCCTGCTGACCCTGGATGACCCCAGGAGGTCCCTACCCGCCTGCATCCACGAGTTGGATGCCTTTTCGCGCGTGGCCGGCTTCAAAATGAACATGAGCAAGTCGGTGGCTTTAGATGTGTCCTTGGCTACGGACACTAGGCGGGACCTTCAGCGACTCTTCCCCATGCAGTGATCATCGTCCCTAGTACCATACTTAGGGATTCTACTGGCGCCCACGTTGCCAGCGATGGTGACGGCCAATTACGCTTCTCTCAGTAAAAAGATCAAGGAGGAGCTCGGCCGCTGGGGTAAGGGCCTGCTATCCTGGCTAGGCAGGATCGCGGCGGTCAAAATGACGGTACTGCCCCAGATACTATATCTTTTCCGAGCTTTACCTCTCCAGCCTCCAGTGGGCTGGATCAGACAAACGCAGGCTGGCATTTCTCGCTTTGTCTGGCAGGGTCGCAAGCCTCGAATGAAGAGGGTTCTCTCCACACTTGCCCCGGAGGCGGGGGGCCTGGGCATTCCGGACCTCCGTAAATACTTTCAAGCGGCACAGCTACGATACCTTGTGGAGTGGAGTAGGTGGGAGTCCGATAAGCACTGGCTCTTTCAGGATCAAGCGGTTGCGGGCCGCACCCTCCAGGAAGTTCCATTCTTGCGCCGTGCTCACCGCCCCCCTAACCTTTACGCTTCCTTCGTTACGAGGGTTCCCTTGAGGGTGTGGGACGCGGTCTGCGAGGTCCGGGACCTTACCTCGTTCCCTTCACCATTTACGCCCATTGTGGATAATCCTGACTTCTCCCCGGGAATGGAGCCGGGCGCTTTCTCCCATTGGAGGACTTCGGGCTGCCGAGCGCTCTTTCAGATCTATGGGCCGGAGGGAGTGGTCCCCTTTCAGCAGCTTCAGCAGGAGTTCGGCCTGACGGAGTTGGACAGAGTGCGTTACATGCAGGTCCGACACTGGGTCCTCCAGCCTCCGGTGCGAGACGCCGCTGACCGTCAAATTACACCATATGAACGGTGGCTGGTGACTCGTACGTCTGATGCCAAATTGATTACTGACCTTTATAAGCACTTACAGCCTCCTCCGCTTCACTATTATAACCCGGGGAGGGAACGATGGCACAGGGAACTGGGCAGGACACTTAGCCACAAGGAGTGGGACCAGATTGCACACCGGGCACGACACTCTGCGTACCATACTGGCCTCACCGAAACATTTACCAAGGTGTCCACGTACTGGTACTACACCCCAGAGCGACTGCATGAGATGAATAGGCACATTGATAAGGGGTGCTGGAGGGGTTGCGGGCAGGTGGGGACCCTCTCACATATTCTCTGGGATTGTCCCTTGCTGGCCGCCTATTGGAAGGAAGTTCTCGATGAGGTGGATGTGCACTTTGAAATTGAGCTGCCGCGCTTTCCGGCGTATGTATTGCTGGGCCTCCCTAATGGCCTAATGTACCCACTGAAGTCCCGCAGGGGCAGGCAAATTGCGATTGCGCTGGGGTCTGCGGTTCAGAATATCCTCATCCACTGGCGCACTACCACAATCCCCTCCATCACGGGTTGGCTACACAGACTCTGGCACGTGTTGGGAATGGAAAAACTGTCGCTTACGGTGGCGGGAGAGATAGATCAATTTGATGAGCTGTGGCAACCCTTCCGTGCGCTGTTAACTACCGAATTTAGGGAGCTCACTTGCCCGCGATATCTCAGGCTTCTGAGGCTGACGCCGCCGGTGATTCCGGCAGACTAGGAAGAGTGGGGGGCTGGTTTCTGGGGGGAGGGGACGCGGTTGGGGGGCAGGTAATATTGATAGTGGCCCATTGGACGGGGGTGTTGGGGGGAGTTGGGGAGTTGTATTTTTTGGGGAGGGGGTCCTGGGGGGGGGGGGGTGGGCTGAGCTCTTTGTGTCAATTTTATTGTTTTCCTTGATCAGACTGGGGGTGTTGGATATACGCAGAGTGGAGATATGCTTGTATTTCACTTTTCGCTTGCTGCTGCTTCTCCTCTTGCTTAGAGAACTGTTCCATGATCGCACTCCTGATATCATGCTTCTTTCTTTTTGTACTGTATGTGACCCTAACCTCCTATCCCCTTTCCCCATGTTCTTTTGTCTTAATAAAAATGCTTTAAACCTAAAAGAAAGGTCGGGTTAAGCGTATAAACATTTCAATTCCTTTAGTCCAAGTACCCTCGCAGCCAATAGAGATTGGTAATTCTGTTTCTCCTCTAACCCCCTAGCGATGCCACGAGGCCCCAATATAGAGGGGGAACTCTTATCTAAATTAGAGGTCATGGTTAGGTCTCTTCTACGCCCTTTATTTGAGAGAACGAGGTTGATCAGTGCAAAGCTAGATAAACTAGGTGACCAATTAGAAGGAAATAAAGCGATTCTAGCGGAACTAGTAAAAACACAGGTCACAACGAGTACTGGAGGTCTCGCTGTGACTTCCAACCTAATTACAGAACAACCCTCAACTAGTACCCCCAGGAGGAGGAGCTACGACAGCAAGCAAGATGGCCGCATAGCCTCCCGGCTCCGCTGACCCCCGCCCTTCGCTCGAAGATCCTGTCGTATATCCTGATTTCTCGCCCCATATCCGGGTGCATGAACTATTCTGCGGACTGATGGTGCAATCCCGAGAATTTTCCGACATGGTGGAGAGGAGTTATGTCGAGGTTTAATTTGATGCCTAGCCCAGTCTGGAAGCCGGGGTCTCCAGTGTTGGTCTAGCCGGGTCCGAGTTGAACAACAGCGGACCGGAGAGAGCGGCAGGGTCCGGTCCGTGGAACTTCCGACATCTTTCTGATTGCTTTGCTGCCGATCTGCTGCCTGGAACTGTATCGGGGGTGAGGTGACGAGTGACGCCCGAGGTGGTGTGTGTGGGGGTCCGAGATCCAGGGGCCTGGCGTACGTAGCGCAGGTGCCGTCGGATCGGAGACTTGGTGCGCACTAACGCTCATCGATGATCGGTCCCTCACGGCTCATTCCTGCTCCGCCTAATCTTACCCCGGGGAAGGCGCCTCTCCGTGGGGATCAATATGCTTGATGCTATGCGAAGCCCGGCGGAGCGGGTTCAGTGCGGCCCGTCATTGCGGTCAGTGATGGCGGCCCTTGAGTCACTTCAGGCGACTATGAAGACCCAGGCCTGGAATCTGATGTCGGTGGCGGACAGAATTAGAGGATCGGGACCGGACTCTGATTTGCTGCCCGAGACCCGGTGGCCAGTTCCTTCCCCTATTGCTACCCCATCGATGCAATTTGACCCGGTGCTCGTAGCTTTCCATGCTCCTGCGGAAGTGGAACGGTTCGAACATGTGGAGATACACCTACAACGTTAGACTCTTTGGAACTGCAATTGGCGGAACTTTTCACTGCTTTTCCCGATTTGGAGACGCTTGCTCGTAATTGTGATCCATGTGGGACTGTGTCGAACCCCCTTCCCAACGGGTCCGTCAAGATGGCGGATGGGATAGTGCCTGGTCTTACAGTCGGGAAGGGGCATCGTTGGACTCTAGCGTCTACTTTGGAACTTGCTATCCTTACTTCGACTTATAGACTATGGTTCGACAACTTCTGTTTGACCTTTGACAATCTTACGGTGGGGCTCTCACTATCGAAGGGGATCAGCGAATTTGCTCGACGGGGCCAAGGTTGAGACTGTTGTTTGAGGTTTGACAATTTTGATTTTTTGATAACGGGACTGCTTTATTTGGCTAGCGGAGTCCGGGGCGTGATTTCTAGTTTCCTCTGCTGTACTGTTTCATTGTGGTCTGCTTGATTGTATTATTATGGCGGGGGTTTCTTTGTTGTGACGGGGGGGGGAAGAGTCCGGGAGTGCGTTGGACATAGCCCTCCTCCATTACTCCTTTTTGGGTAGGGGTTTAGTCCCTTCTTTCTTTCTCTTTTCTTTCTTTCCATTTGTTCTTCTATATTTCAGGTTCATTTACGGGGCGACAGGCACGCTGCTAGGGGGTAGGCCGTAGTCATCTGCAGGGGTGCAGGGTGGGGGGTTGGAGGGGGGGGGGGTTGTTTTTATTATTTGTTTCTATGGCCTTTATTTTCTTCTTATCTTTCTTCTGCCTTTTCTTTTGTTTCCTCTTTTTCGGGTCAGGGTAGTGGGTCTATTCTCTGTCAACTGTCGTCCTTTTATCTGTGCCTATACTTTCACGGTACTTCAGTACCATCGGGCGGGCGCTCCACTGGCGCGCACATTAATTGTATGCTTGTTTATCCTGATTCGTATTCCTCAGCGCCATGGTTTTGAATAATATCGAATTAACTGTGGACCTCCTACTGTTTTGCTTGCCCTTTATGCACCTCTGTGATATTGTACGGCACCTGATCCTTCTATCTTTATATTATAAAATGGAACATTTATTATCCTGTTATCCGTATAGTATGCCATGCTGCCAGTTTTAATTGTAGTCATACTGTGTTCGCCTCCCGGGAGGCCATGTCTGGTTCTAATTGCTTGGTTGCAATGATATTGATTAGCGGCCAGCCCTGGTGGTTGTAGGCCCATACTTGTAACTGGTTGAAGTATCAATAAAGGTTTTCCCATAACGGGAAAAAAAAGTGGTGGCTAAATGCTCAAAAACTTTGCCCACTAAAGAACAATTCACCCAACCACCAAAAGGCCATCCGAAACAAAGGGAGTCTGCAACCACTGAAGAGAAAAGGGTATCTGAGAACAACACCACAACTAACAAAAAAAACACTAGAGAAAGAGAATGGGGAACAGCCCACACAGCGATCCTATAGGCACACGCTCAGAAAAGTAGACCTACCACCTGAATCTGCCCCTTTTACTATTATTATGACACGAGTACCCGAATTAGCAGAAGGGGTGAGGGAAAACCATTACGCCCTTAAAAATAAAATAATCCATTGGCTAGAACAAAATAGACCACTCCCTGCCCATGTAGATGGAGAAATCCTAACCGTGAGGCGTGCAAACTGGGTGGGATCGAGACCAAAGGACAGGAAAGGGGACGTAGTAATTGTAAATTTTAAGGACCACAGAACCGTGAGATGCATCGGAGATTGGTATGAGGCAAGAGGGGGGGGGGGGGGGGGACTCCATCTCCACCCACTATGTTAGCTATTTCTATCCAAGAGACCCATCATCCTTTCAAAAAGCTAACCCTGTAAGAAGGAACCCCTTTCAATGGAAAGAAGTGGGCCACCAACCTCTTTTCCAAAACTCTCCCAATCACCCAAGCTGGCCATTGTCGTATAGGGGGTTTAATAACAACAACTACCCAGCACCACAGGGATTTAATCTCCCCACCTTCAATCACTTCTCAATGCTTTATGGGTTAGATGAAGTGGACTGACTCATCCCGACCACAAATGGGGGTGAGAGCTCTTTACCAAAACGTATTCCCCCAGAGACTACTAATATAAGAGGTGCTGACATAATGGAGGATGAGACAAATGAGGAAATGATAGCATATGATCCCCAACATGCAGCTCTTAATCTGGCACCCCTGGAACTGGGAGAAACCCTGAATCTAGAGAACACATTAGGCACAATTATAGGCTTCCCAAGGGAGAAGACGCAACTGATAGTAGATAGTTCTCCCCTAGAGGAGGCTCCCACAAGTGAGGTACCGTATGCACATAAAGCTGGAACGGTATTACTCTTGTTTTGGAATATAGCAGGACTTCGCGCAAAGATTGAGGATGATAGTGCCCTAAATTTTGTTAAAGAACACAGGGTTATCTGCTTACAGGAGACTTGGGCTACCTCGGAACAACATCTGACGGGCTATAAAACGTATTTTTCCCCAGCAATAGCAGCCACTCATGGAAGGGCAAAGGGCGGTCTGATCACTTTTATAGCAAATACCACATCTGGTCTGAAAGTTACGGTCCTCCAAATAGAACCTAATTATCAACTACTAAGCCTCTCTTTTGGGAAGAAGGAGACTATTCTCCTGGTAATTTTTTACGATAATTTAATTGGCACTGAGGTGGTAAAATTAAATGGTGAGCTCCGTCAAAAACTCGGTAAACTGATAAATCAAATAAAACTCACGGGCATACCGAGTATTATCCTGGGGGGGAGGGGGAGGGGATTTAATCAGCACCCTTGTCCTAAAATTAATACCAATTTCTGTGGCTTAGCGGAAAATCAAGATGAGCAAATTGTTCACTTTAACCACTCTTTGGTAGGAGACGATCTAAACGAAACTCTCTCCGAACTAGACCTAGTGACCATAAATGAGGCAAAAAATTCACAGGGAGGATTGGACCCAACTTATTTAGGGAGAGGATGTGAGTCAACCATAGATTACATCCTAGCCAGCGTTACATCAGTAAGCAAAATTAATGAATTTAGAATATTAGTAAACTCCCTAAGTGACCATGCGGCTCTTGGTGTGAATCTATCCCTAGAACAGGGCCAGCTCTCACCCCAGCTCATAATGACTGCTCTTGCCCAGAATACCTTACATCTTTCCAAAATGAATGGTTACGCTCTGGCCTGGGAAAAGATAGATCCAGCAGAATTAACAGCCAAGGTGGTATGTACGGTTTACCCGACTATATTGAAATGCCTAGATGTTGACATAGGGGAAGAGGAGTTTTTCCAAAACTACGATTTTATTCTGGAAAATGTGAAAAAAACGTTAACTGTAAATAAGAAAGGGAACAGGGATACAAAAAAAGGTTGGTTTAACCATAAATGTACATTGGCCCACAAAAACCTAAAAAGAGCACTTTCTAATAGACCTAGAAATCAGGAAGAAATAAAAATGCTTAGAAGGTCCTATAGATTAGCCTGTAAGGAAAGAAAATTAGAACTGAAACAAGCCCTGTGGAACCAACTACACGAAAGTTCCCTAAATATAAACAGCGAGACATTTTGGAAAGTGATAAGATCCCCGTTTCTTGCAGACAAAAAAAACCAACCATCAATAGAGGTGGCTATAGATGGATCTGCATGGGTAAATCACTTTTCAAAAATCTTTGGTAAAAACCCAGAATCAGACCTTATAGGGGGGACAAATAGCAATAGTAACACCCAACACCTAAACCCTCTTCCAATTCCATTAGTATTTACACTAACTGAAGTTATTGACGCAGTAACAGCTAGTAAAAGTGGGAAAGCCCCTGGCCCAGATGGGGTACCGGTTGACTTTTTTAAATACAAATTAGATTTGTGGGCCCCAATCTTAAAAAAGGTATTTGATTCCACTATGAAGTGTGGGCTACTTAAATCCTGGACCCAATCTATTATGGTCCCCATCTTTAAAAAGGGTGAAAGACAGGACGTCACTTGTTACCGGTTAATCTCACTCCTGGATTCGCAGGGGAAAGTCCTGGGCAGAGTGGTTCTCCAGCGTTTACAGGAGTGGGTTGAGGACAGGGAGATTCTTTCGGACATCCAGTTTGGCTTCCGAGAGGGTTTCGGAACAACGGAGCAAGCCCTAAATCTGTCATTAATCATGGGGAAATATGTCTCAGCTAAGCGGGGCATGCTATATATGGTCTATGTCGACCTGTCTGCAGCGTTTGACTGAGTTTCCCATTCGAAATTATGATCTATCCTCACTGAGATGGGGATGGAGCAGGCCCTCGTAACCTTCCTGAGAGAACTTTACTCAAACGCCTCTGCTAGAGTACGTTTTGGAGTAAACGGCGAACTATCGGATTCATTCGAGGTAGAGCGTGGGGTTAGGCAGGGTTGTGTCCTGGCCCCCTTTCTCTTCTCCCTCTACACAAATGGCCTTGAGGTTGAGATGATGAGGGGGATCAGGATCTTCCTCGAGTAAGAAACCGCCTAATTCCCGCTCTATTATATGCGGATGACGCCGTGATTCTCGCAAGAACACCGCGCGAATTACAGAAGGCACTAGACAGGTACGCAAGGTTTATGGGAAGTTTGGATCTGCGCATAAACATAAAAAAGACCTACGTCATGGTGGCAGGAACTAAGAAAAAAAGGGGGGAAAGGTATCTTCCTTGATAACGAAAGGATTGAAACAACTGCCCAATATCCATAACTTGGCATTATGATGGATGAAAAGATAAATTGGAAACCAGCCATAGAAGCCTGAAAGCACCAGTTTCTACGAGCAATTGCTGCTCTCAAAAAATGCTCACAAAAACTAGGAAAGAGACCACCAGTAGAACTGCTCCATATCTATAAAGCAAAATGTCAATCTACTGCACTTTATGGGGCAGGACTTTGGGGACACAAAAAAACTAACTCCCTACAGGTTGCACAGAATACCTTTCTAAGATTCCGGTTTGCAGTCCCCAGACGTACATCTACCTATGCCTCTCATATGGAGCTAGGCATTTCGCATATTACGGACCTGCCAAAAATACAACCGCTCTTGCTCTGGCGACGTATCTGGACCACGACAACAAATACCCTATATAAACAGATAGTAACAGATTGTATGTCACTGGACTACATGGGGAAAATTGAGTGGCTCATGTACGTTAAGAACTTCCTCACAGATTTGGGACTTAGTAAATATTATTCTGCCCCGGAACTAATTGGTGAAATATCCAGAAAAGATTAAAAAAAAGGGCACTGAGCCACGTGGAAGAGTTACGATTTTGCACTGAGGCAAGAAAATCTTCGGTCCAACACTCCATGGCAGTTATGACCACCCTGGAGATTGAGCCGTACCTGACATACGTCGAGTCACAATTTGAGCGCTTCCTTTTGACAAGGTTTAGAATTAATATCTTTCATAGACTGGTGGCATTTCCGATAAAAAATAGTTGGGAAGAGTGTTTAACAGTGTGCCCATGTGTCGACACATCAGAACAATCCACCATGCACACCTTTTTGTTTTGTAAATTTTACTCTGCACACCGTAAACTTTGGCTAATCCCACTATTAAGAAAAATGGGTTTAAGAAGATGTCGCCCCGCCATGTTACGTTTGCAATTTATTGAATCAGAAACAGTCTGTAAATATATAGCGACTTTTTTTAAATGTATTTTTAAACACAGAGTAAATCTTTGACCAAACCATATCGCAAACTTTATGAAAAATGAGATAATTTGGAAAATCGCTTGATAGGTCTAAAATTTCTTTTAAAAACTTTTTATATTAAAATTGACTTAGGGGAAAGCTGATAGTTTTATGCTGCAAAGAATAATAACGTGTTGACTGTATATGTAATGATATATTTGCTGAAATTCTTTTATGGTTTTTTATGTACCTTGAAAACCGAATAAAGATTTACTTACTTACTAGTAAAGCACTAGTTCCAAACCAGTATCTAGCAGCTGAAAAATTATTGTTACCCCAGATAATAGTATTTATTATATGAATCCCAGGGTGATATAAAGCTGAGAGTGATCTGCTAGGGTTTGCACAGGTCATGATGGTGTTGAACATTCATGCACTGGATGCCTTAGTAAACTAACCAACCTGACCCGGGTTTGGCACTGACTTACCAACATAGATCAGTGTAATCCTTACTTGATGTACAGGATCTAGCAGATCGTCTCCAAACCCATTATTTAATATGTAGCGCTCCGTTGTTTCAATGCTAGGAAGCTAGCTGCACGCTATATAAACGACAATATATAAGTTGTATCAGGGATAAAATGTTTGATTATGCAGAGGAGTCTCACAGTGCTTGCTTTGCCATTATAATGATGGGCCCTTTAAAGCTAAAGCTTTGTCAAAATAGAGGTCAAGAGATTTTTGAGATTGCCCGATTGAAGTGTTAATACCATAAGTAAGTTAAGTTAAATTTCAATTGGGATACGGGAAAAGCAGGAGGAACTAGTGAGTTAGGCTTCGGGTTGTGATGTGACATTCATGTTTGAATGTCCTCAAGTAATACAACCATAGATTCACTGTGATTGGGTAGGCATTTTCAGGTAAAGCTGGATGTAATCACAGCCTCTCCTGCCTGCCCAACACCGTCGACCTTGCCATACACGCTCCCAGAGGGGTGTGTAGCCAGCCCGGCTCACTCCATTTTCAGGTCCCTGGGCCTTGGCAGCAGGAGTGACTCTTTGAGCAGGGAATGTGTCAGTAAGGGAGGAGGCCCCGTGTGATGAGCACCATGCATCCTTCAGGTCACCAAGGAAAGTCCAGTACTGGACATTTGGGACCATGGCTACTCATGCTGTTTTTTTTACCACTTTAGGGGAAGAAGACTGGTGGCTGTCATCGTCACTCTATTCTTAGAGGGTGCGGTTATTGTGGGGCACACCTTCTGTCGACTTTCTGACATCAAACATACACCGTCCATGATGAGCCTATGTTGGGTGACGGCGGCAGCTGCTAGGAACCGCATTGAAGGAATCGCTGAATTTGGAAACCCGAGGGCAATGGGAGGATCTGGTGCCGCGCCAGTCGGAGGGTCACTCATCCTTGGGCCACTATGAGCAAGGATAAGGGGCTGCAGTTACATGCCAAGTCCAAGATAGACGCACACAACCCCCTCCATGGAGCCAGTATGATCAGCTGTTGCACATCCATAACTGCAGGAGGGCCCAGACTACACAGATGTGGCCACAATCCTGCAAGACAACCAGACCTCTCGTGAAGCAGCCAAAACAAAAAATTTGGAGGTGGGAGTGGATGTATCCTTCCTTTGCCAGGACCTCTGAAATGTAGCCTGGAGAGTCAACCAGGCAAAGGGTATATCGCTGTCTCAGTGGTTCATGGTGGAGCATGCTCACCAGTCCCTAGCCATAACTGCCAGGCTATTGAATTACGGGGACCGTGACCACATACTGCGTGCGGCACGCACATATGGGGCCATACACTTATAATAATAAGCATCAATGTATTTTCCAAATACACGAAGATGATCCAGAAGTAGTACAGATCTTTCGATGCAGTTAAAGCAAAAGTGAGAGGAATGTTTTTGCGGTACACGCTCATCTTCCCATCAAAATTGAAGGTGGCCCACAATTCACATCATATTTTTTTGAGACCCCAGAGAGGCATGGGGGTGGGTGGCGGAGCAGTGGGAAATCTGTTGTCTCAACCCCTGGCTTCCGTGCCGGGTGGGTCGTCGTCGACAAACAGGGGCATCACAAAGCGACTCGTTTTTTTTCTTTCAGGGGTGTGGAGATCTCCTTGCGCGGCAAGGCAGAAATCGTTTCCGACACTGTGGAATTGCAGATACTTTATCCAGCGGGTACCTCTAGAGGAAATATTTTCAAAAGTTTCTAAACTCTCTTCTAGTACACAATCACAGAAGTACACTTCTAAAGCCTCCAGAACCTCCTAGAAAGCGCTTTAAACACTCTCAAGGGTATCAGACAGATGCTAACAGCAAAATCAAGTCCTAGTCCAGTTGCCACTGGAATTCTTCACAGGAATTACCTCCATCTTTTTTTATGTTCCTGAAACCAATCAGGGGCTATCTGAAGAAAGTTTGGTGCTTGGATTTCATGAGCCCAACTTCCTCAGGTCCTTCTCACAGGTCAAAGATGTCAAGTGCAGCACATTCAGTCAGCCTAGTTTACTTTCACAAATACAGCAGCATTCTGAGAAAGTCTGGGCGAGGGGCCACCATAAAAGGGTTCACTGCCTGTGGGAGGGGTGCACCGCAAGACACTCATATTCCAGCTATCTTTATGCCTGCTCATGGACAAGGGCTGGAAGAAATGGCATACTATCTGGGTTAGAGTACTCAGCAGGGTTGCTCTTTCTCCCCACTCCTGTAAGGTATCAAAAGCGGCGTTATGAGATTTGTCACAGTGCATGGTAATAGAGGCCTTTGAAATCATTAGTCCATCCATGCCACTCTACTTTATTCAGAAGCTTACATTTGATATTTTTTCCTATTTTTCGGTCTTTAAACTCAAAAGACATGTTGAACTTACAATTAAAGCTATACTGGATGTGAATGTATATGCTGCTACCTACTTTGCGCATGGATGATCTTCTGTCCTTGGCAACGTTGGATCTTGAGAGACATCAGCGATGATTTGTGTCAACTCACTGCAAAGCAATAAAGCAGCATCCACATATTAAAATACCTGATGAAGGTAATGAACCCTAGAACAATTTGAATATGTACAACAATATAACACCAGCATAGCATCTTTCCATTGAAGAAAATATTATACTCTACATTTACCACATTTAGGGGTGGACAGCAAAAAGATTCAGTACATTTATATTAGTTTTCCCACATCATTAGGAAGGGCCCAAGAGTAGAAAAGTGCCATGTCATTTTCCTATTGCCACATACAGAGTTACATTTGGAGCATGAATCTGATAATATGGCACCTCCTTCAAAAACACTGGAAGGAGGGTATTGTTAACATTTGTTAGCTTTGAAGAAAGTAATGTTTCACTTGAATCCATTAACAACAAATATTTGGGAAAAAACTAACAAAAAGGTTAACTTCTCTCGCATTTGATTTTCAGTATAAAAATGTAACCACACAAAAAAAAGCGACTGTCTGTAATTGTCCTTAAGCATTGGTCAAAAATTCATCAGGCTATAATATTAGAAGGAATAAGCCCATTTCAATGTGTCCGCTTTCTAAATTTCAGACAGTGTAATAGCCCCAGTAATACAGGCCAACAAAAGGAAAATATTACTTAGCTGAACCAACTGTTTGAGATGGTTGTGCTGTAGATTACACGAGTTGCACTATTCTGCATCCAATGCTGGGTTTGGAATATTACATATTGTTTATCACGAGATTTAAGTTTCAAATTCGAGAATGACATGTCTATGCAGCTTAAACGCTCATTGCATTAGTATGCAGACTACACAGAAGAGATTTGTATTCTTCCACCTTAGGAGTAGGTGTGGCAGCTTGTGTGTGTGAAATTAACAATTAAATCTCAAATAAACTAAACTAATAGGCCCACTGTTTGACCTGTCAGACGTAGGGTGGCCTTCCCCCAAACGTTTAGCCTTTTCCACTGTTTTTCTGAAAATGCACCTTCACAGTCCAGTATAAAGAGTCTCGTCTGCAGTGGAGGGGAAGCGAGGATCAGAGGAGCATCGCAGATGGTAGTCGATATAGCATGAATTAGCATGAAGAGCAGGCCTGGCGGATGGTCACTGCTGAAGCGCAAAGATCATTTTGCCGTCACAAGCGTGTGGGCTGGAATTTCGCAGTGGCACTCTACGAGAAGAGTCTATGCTGCAGCCCGAAGAATCGGGTAGACTGAACCTTGCAGGCTGTGCCAGCGACAATTTTTTGGCTCCATTGGGGCTGCTTGCCCATAAATGTTAATTCAGCTCTGAGGCCAAACCATGGTTCCAGGATCTGAGGGTCATCACTTGGGGGTAGAGGCCTGCTTCAGCTGGATCTGGGTGCTGGTTCAAGTGGTTGTGTGCCTGTTATGCCCCTGTGGCGTCTCTTTACTGGCGGCCAGCAGACTACCCCTTGGAGTCACTCTGGGAGTCCTGGGTTCAGGTGCACAACAAATCCCTCAGACTCTGGCAGTAATACAGCAGGGCCACATTCCTTTCAGCAGCACTGCAGTCCTCCTTCCTGGCAGAGTTTCAGAAGATCCAGACGTGTACTGAAAATAAGGTGTCTGAGGTCAAATATTTATTCCAGGTACCTCCTTTGAAATGGGAGAAGCATCTAGAGGTTTCTCTGAAGTGCAAGGTGTTTCTGCCTTACCTGCCCTGGCTCCAGACTAACTACAGGGGGTAGACAGCCCTTTGTGTGAAGGCAGGACACAACCTATTCAAGTATAAGGAGGGATGGGCCCAGCTCTGCCCTCCCATCCTGCCAGGGATGGCCCATCCAGGCACACCTAAGCTCTCTATTGTGTGTGGCTGTTTATGAGGAATACCAAAGTTATACCCAGTCATGTGATCCAGAGACAGGCTGCAGGCCCAAAATGGCTAAGGTTGGCACAAAGGCCCCTGCCAGTTCCCCAGCCAGCTCTATTCCTTTGCTCCATCCTGGGCAGCAGCAGCATTATTTGTTCTCCCACTGGACGGCAGCAAAGATGTGTTCCATGTTCCATGCCTGGGAGAATGCGAGAAGGGAATGCTCTCCTCGCCAGGCAACAGCAATGTCCCTGGGAATGGGATCCCACGGACACTACATTTTCTAGTCCCGAGGATCTTATAGCTAGAGAATCTTTTATCCTTATTGAATTCAGATAACTAAAATAACTGGATACGTTTAGCAAACAAATCTTCCGAAAATTAAAACTACACATTTTAACAAAATTGAACGAGGCAAGGAATAAGATTTCCAGAGAGAAGGATGTAATGTGAAAGTCATGCAGAGAGGAGCACATGGTTAGCGCAAGTTACAGAGGCAATGCAAGGTGCTGGGAGAAAGCAGATACCCAAGTATCACTGAGATCAGCCACTCAAGGGCTGCCCCTCTCCTGTAGTGCCAGTTCTTTAGCCTGGCCTCTCTACATTAGAATGGGAGAGGGTTAAATAGTGTGGGCTGTGGCAGAGAAGGCAGGTTTGTATATGATGCCCATAACCAGGTGCCCTGGTGAAAAAGCATACACCAACTCTAATTTGATAGGTCAGCTTATAGTGAGACAGCAGACTTGGGATACCCCCTCATATAAAATTGCAGCTGCGTTATGACATTGATATGGCATCCATCTTAAAGGAGGGGATTCTCCCAGAAACAGTTTGCCATCTGAGCTGTTAGAATGAGAAGCAGACAAGGGAAATCTACCCATCTAAGCTGGGCATTGCCGCAGGCAGACCGTTGACTCGCCGACTTCATTGACTGCAAGCAGGAGGTGCTATGATGACTCAGGCTTACACTGTGACCATTCCACTTTTATAAAATATCATTTGTTAATTGTGAACATCGCCAAAATGGAATGGAATGATCCACGACATGATAGCATGCCATCCTGGCAAAGGCTAATGGTTCACAGAAACTTGTGGTTCGAGAGGGAGAACCCAAAGCCTACGACAAGGCATCTGAAAAATAAATAAAACTGTCTGCAACCAAATGTAACAAGCATTGGCATGGCCAATAGGTCTCGCTTTTGGGACCTTATAAGTGTTTAGCCATGCAACACTTTATGTTTTTTAATCAAGGATATTGTACTGGATAACTAAACACTAATAATGTCCCACAAGCGAGACATATCGGCTATGCATTGGGGCGGCGTGGGGGGGGGGCTTATAAGTGTTTAGATAGAGCTATTGACTTTGCTAATGTTTCTAAGCTGTGCAGTAGAGAAGTGTGGCTGCTGTGCAGCATGGTGAGAAGTCGTAATTAAAAAGTTTAAGAAGCACTGAGTGATGCTGTGCTGGCCCGGAGTTATGCTATGGTGGCTCAGCGGTGTTCCTGAGTGATACAGCGGTGTTCCCGAGTGATACAGCGGTGTTCCCGAGTGATACAGCGGTGTTCCCGAGTGATACAGCGGTGTTCCCGAGTGATACAGCGGTGTTCCCGAGTGATACAGCGGTGTTCCCGAGTGATACAGCGGTGTTCCCGAGTGATACAGCGGTGTTCCCGAGTGATACAGCGGTGTTCCCGAGTGATACAGTGGTGTTCCCGAGTGATACAGCGGTGTTCCCGAGTGATGCTGTGGTCGTACCGAGTGATACAGCGGTGTTCCCGAGTGATAGAGAGGTGTTCCCGAGTGATACAGCGGTGTTCCCGAGTGATACAGCGGTGTTCCCGAGTGATACAGCGGTGTTCCCGAGTGATACAGCGGTGTTCCCGAGTGATACAGCGGTGTTCCCGAATGATACAGCGGTGTTCCCGAGTGATGCTGTGGTCGTACCGAGTGATACAGAGGTGTTCCCGAGTGATACAGCGGTGTTCCCGAGTGATACAGCGGTGTTCCCGAGTGATACAGCGGTGTTCCCGAGTGATACAGCGGTGTTCCCGAGTGATACAGCGGTGTTCCCGAGTGATGCTGTGGTCGTACCGAGTGATACAGCGGTGTTCCCGAGTGATACAGCGGTGTTCCCGAGTGATACAGCGGTGTTCCTGAGTGATACAGCGGTGTTCCCGAGTGATACAGCGGTGTTCCCGAGTGATGCTGTGGTCGTACCGAGTGATACAGCGGTGTTCCCGAGTGATAGAGAGGTGTTCCCGAGTGATACAGCGGTGTTCCCGAGTGATACAGCGGTGTTCCCGAGTGATACAGCGGTGTTCCCGAGTGATACAGCGGTGTTCCCGAGTGATACAGCGGTGTTCCCGAGTGATACAGCGGTGTTCCCGAGTGATGCTGTGGTCGTACCGAGTGATACAGAGGTGTTCCCGAGTGATACAGCGGTGTTCCCGAGTGATACAGCGGTGTTCCCGAGTGATACAGCGGTGTTCCCGAGTGATACAGCGGTGTTCCCGAGTGATACAGCGGTGTTCCCGAGTGATGCTGTGGTCGTACCGAGTGATACAGCGGTGTTCCCGAGTGATACAGCGGTGTTCCCGAGTGATACAGCGGTGTTCCCGAGTGATACAGCGGTGTTCCCGAGTGATACAGCGGTGTTCCCGAGTGATACAGCGGTGTTCCCGAGTGATGCTGTGGTCGTACCGAGTGATACAGAGGTGTTCCCGAGTGATACAGCGGTGTTCCCGAGTGATACAGCGGTGTTCCCGAGTGATACAGCGGTGTTCCCGAGTGATACAGCGGTGTTCCCGAGTGATACAGCGGTGTTCCCGAGTGATACAGCGGTGTTCCCGAGTGATACAGCGGTGTTCCCGAGTGATACAGCGGTGTTCCCGAGTGATACAGCGGTGTTCCCGAATGATACAGCGGTGTTCCCGAGTGATGCTGTGGTCGTACCGAGTGATACAGAGGTGTTCCCGAGTGATACAGCGGTGTTCCCGAGTGATGCTGTGGTCGTACCGAGTGATACAGAGGTGTTCCCGAGTGATACAGCGGTGTTCCCGAGTGATACAGCGGTGTTCCCGAGTGATACAGCGGTGTTCCCGAGTGATACAGCGGTGTTCCCGAGTGATACAGCGGTGTTCCCGAGTGATGCTGTGGTCGTACCGAGTGATACAGCGGTGTTCCCGAGTGATACAGCGGTGTTCCCGAGTGATACAGCGGTGTTCCCGAGTGATACAGCGGTGTTCCCGAGTGATACAGCGGTGTTCCCGAGTGATGCTGTGGTCGTACCGAGTGATACAGAGGTGTTCCCGAGTGATACAGCGGTGTTCCCGAGTGATACAGCGGTGTTCCCGAGTGATACAGCGGTGTTCCCGAGTGATACAGCGGTGTTCCCGAGTGATACAGCGGTGTTCCCGAGTGATACAGCGGTGTTCCCGAGTGATGCGGGGGTGTCCGGAGTGATGCGGGGGTGTCTGGAGTGATGCGGGGGTGTCCGGAGTAATGCGGGGGTGTCCGGAGTGATGCGGGGGTGTCCGGAGTGATGCGGGGGTGTCCAGAGTGATGCAGTGCTGCGAGGAAAGCCAAATGGCGGCTGTGCGCATGCCAGCGAGCGTACCCGCAAGCTTTAGGCTACAAGCAAACACATGTGGTCGGATTTCTAAAGCCCACTCACTAAATGTCACGCCAGATGAGCGCATGCGCTGGCTCAGGCGAGACCTAAAAAACTCACAAAAGCTCAAAGCTACTGTACCCTTAAAAGTATGTGTGAATGTAGTGACAGCTTTTACTTACTCTACTTCATGCGTGATCTTGTTGACATATATGCAACTGTTGTCGGCTTCTTGCTGGTAGTCACAGTTTCTACACTAAAAAAGAAAGGTTCAGTATGTTAAGCACTCATATTTATAAGAACATTTATTTTAACTAATCTTGATTTCTAAAACTAAGCAATGACAAGTTTAATGCTACGTTTATTTACTGTGTTTGAGCAGCACATTGTGATTCTATGAGCCCATTTTAATATTAACCTAAAACTTATATGAACAGAGCACTAGATTAGTTTAGCAGACATGCTAACATTAGCTGCCCATGGGCCTCTCTCGGGCATGCCCATGGGGATTACAGAACCCTTCAACTATTTAAGACCCAGATATGGCAATCTGACTGATGTAGACCCTCCAAGCGCCACTTTGCGAGTCTTGCGTTTTTTCTCTTATTTGAGACAAGTTAAGCGATGTGGGACATCCGAGACTGGGATCTCCCTAGCAGTTCTGCCAAGCACCGAGCAGGATCATTTTAAAATCCTTACTTGGCAGTTTCTCCCCCAATAGGCCACAAGGATGCCAGCAACGTTACAGATGCTATAAGGAACTGAAGGGGATCTCTGGTGCCCCATATGACCCTCAGACTGGGCCTGGAAGTAAACATACATGCAAAAAGGGTACAGTCATCCTATGGAGTTGGTATCTCTTCCTGGTTATTTCCTACCTTGACCATAAGGAGGTAAAACTATTACAATCTAGAAGAAATATGAACAGGATTTCAGCCCAAGCATCATACATTGGTGGCTCTTTTTAGGGGAGCCCACAAGTATTCCCAGGTCTCTCCTGAAAGAGGAATACCTTATATGTTTCTATTTGTCTGTAGGCAACCATGCACATTATGATGTCTTTCTACAAGTCATATGTGTTTGTTTCCCTGCAGACTGTTCTGCCCTAGCATGTTCATTTTATATTAATAGCAGTTACAATCGTACAGATTCTTTTTTCCCCCTAGGATGGTCTTTCACTTGCCAGAACTGCATGTGTTGCTATACAGAAGATTAGGTAGCTGGTAGGCATTTATCACAAGCCGGACATACATTCTTGAAAAACAAGTGTCAGACACTGGACCACAAACATATTGTTAAGGTCATTTGCCACTGCAGACCTGGGTCCCACTAATCTGTGGCTCTGCAAACTTGACTATCAAGTAAGTGAGGGTGAGCAGTCATAGGCTTCTCTGGGTTGTAGTGTCGGGGGAGAAGAACTCAACAGTCAACCAATAGACAACAAGGTATTGTTCAGGGCAATCTTTATGTTTTTATAAAAGTAAGTATTGTAATCTCACTGCAAAAAAAATACTACACAATTCCATGAGAATCTAAGTTACATAGTGGTAATTGGTTATGTTCTTCAATACAACAAATTCTCTGCACCCTCTCCCTGTACTAGGAGATCTCTAAAGTCTACAGCTTCCCAGGATTAAATGGCCATTGGCATTGATTAGGCATAGATAAAGATCAATACTACTTACCGCACTGGATAGATGATCTAGTCAGTAAAATAGTTCTCGCAGCAAACACCGACATGGTCAAAAAGTAGCAAGGCCTCATAGCAGATTCCTTTGAGTACTTTTAGTCCCTCGTTCCAATTGCAGGCTAAGTGCTGCCGTACCTGCTATTTCGCTGTACCTGTTCGAAGTTTGTTCTAGCTGAGGGGCGCAGCTCGGCTCAAGATAGTGCAGACTACAGGTGATATCGTCTGACCCCCTAGGGGACTGGTTGTAAGGCATGCACCTGCCCTTGTCACACAGTAATCCTTCAATTATTCTTGAGAGCACCCACTTTCTTGGTCATAAATTGGAATGGTTTGGATTCCAATTTGATATCCATTTGCAGGCAGGCAGATGTGGATCTGTTGTGTAAGGCTTCAAAACCGGATTGTGGTGGTTTTCTTATAAAATTTCATTTTTGAGCTGTTCCTTAGACACCGTTTTTGCACAAGGTGATAGCTCCCACAGCAGGTAGCAATGGAACTGGCTCCAAGCAGGATTGTCTAAAACAATGGCATATTGTAGATGAAATCTCTGCACCTAGCTTTTATCAGCCTTCTTGAAGACGTAATCAGGGACAGACAAAATGGAAGGGCCTCCCTAGAAAACCTCTTCATATTGTACAGAAACTGCACTTTTACTCTTCACCCCTACCATCTACCAATGGCTTTGCTCAGAAAGAAAAGATCCATGGTCCTTTGCTAACAAGTAGTTCCTCGTTTAATTTCTAAATCTTGCCCTTTCTTTATTCTCCTCACTTGAGTTTCAGGATTTCCACACTCCAGTCACAGGAATACATGCAGTTCACTTCCACTATCACTACCATATAGGTGTACTGCACACCCACTCCACATACAACCACTCAAGAAGCACACGGAACAGTGGTGCAAAGATCTGGGTTTCACTTAACAGTGGAACTTTACCTCGGAGGAGTCAGCAGGCTTGCCTCCCCTTGACACAAAGAAAAAGGTCTGGTCATACTACTGATTCCCAATACACAGTACCCTGCCACCACCACTTTATCTGATTGACCCAGGGTACGGTAAGTAGTTCAATGACCACTATGAGAGAAAGCTTGGCGTTACCCTTCAGATCACATAACAAGTTCTGGACCGCCTTCTCATTCTCAAGGACCAGCTTAGGCGATAGATTAGTCATGTCATGGTCAAGCAAAAAGTCCAGAAACAAGCAGGGAACATTCCCATCCCAACAAATAATTATGCTGACAACGAGTGGAGAACGTTAAGATTCTTAGGTTTGCAGAAAATGCTTTAAATCAAAGCATGACTTCAGCCAAACTTATACTTTGCTATAAAGTTTAGATGGTGATATATTTCCTGTGGTGCATGTTTTACATTACAGCATAACAAATTGCTGGCAAATCACTGTGATATATACTTTTGGTCCTACATTTTTGCAGTCGTGATATTTTTCAACAAGCGTACTCAGCTCGTCATTACACTGCAATGGCCTGTTCCTCCTTTGCATAAGGCCCATCCATATACAAAGAGAGCAGAGTGAGCGGGAGTAAAGCAGCATTATGTGAAAGAAGAAAAGGGATGCAAAATCAAAAGTATGGTTTAGAATGTGTGGTGACATGTAATATAGAATGCAGCTATGTCTGGTCGTCACCATGGTATTCCAGACAGAGCAGTTGTCATTTGGCCCCTGTTGAGAAAGGCAGGATCCTTTCCACGAAGAATAAACAACTTCAACACCACCTTGACATCAGTGGTCACCTCAAGATTATAGCGACAAGCTGGATCCAAGATCCACCCTGATGTGTGTTGTCGAATTCTGCAAGCGCATTTAAAACAGCAACAGGGATCAGCACAACCAGTGAAGACTCATCACTATTTTCTCCTTGGACATTCGCCTCAAGAGCGGAGGGACGGAGGAGGCTCCGCGCTGTCTGAGTTTTCTTGTTTCTAGCCAATTCAGGTCAGATTTGGTCCACTTGGCTGGTTTTGTTTCGCTTGCGCGTATCTGCTGAGGCACTACATGAGGGCAGCCGGATGTATTGTTTCGCGCTTGCCTGACTTGCACACCCAGACAATCATGTTTCTGCGCGGAGGTCGTTCTTCACGCGGCATGTCTTTCACGTCCTGTTCTGCGCATCACTGCTATTGTCTTGCTGTTCTGAAGCTTTCTGAAGGTAAGCATTCATCGCCATTTTGGATTGGGACATGGCACTGAAGTGCGGAGCGCAATCTTCGCTGATGCGCACGACTACTCAAGAGTTTGTTTTCAGTCATTCATGTGTGCACATTTTGGTTTACGCTGATGCACACAGCTATCTATCTTTGGCATATTTAATAAAAGCCATTCTGGATTGGGCTGCTGCACTGAAGTGCCCTTCGCATTATTTCCGGATGCACACATCTGTTTAAAAGCAAACCGTCTCTGATTTTTATTTGTGCACATCCGGTCTTCTGCTGTTGCACACAGCTATCCTTGGCATATGCAATAATTGCTCATCATTTTACTTTACAAGTGTACATCGTGTTCACCACTGATGCGCCCAGTTGTTTAAAAGCAAACTTCCTCTGCTTTTTCCTATACTCTAGTATCCATTGTTTGCAGATATGCACAGTCACCACTGGCTGTATTCAGTAAAGTAAGTGCTCATCGCATTTCCTGCTGATGTGCACAGCTATTAGTAGTACTGATGAGTAGACTTGCATTCATTCTATTCTTTGTTTTATATTATCGTCACTATGCAAAGTGTGCAACCACCTCCACCTTTTCTATAAGATCACTGTGAGCCACCCCTAGAATGGAATTGGTGGCTACATTCTTTTAAAGCTTATCTTGGCGCAATTGATGCTCAAAAATTCAGAGCTGAAAGAAGGAAGAGTTTAATGTATTACTATCTAGGGGTTGAAGGACAAAATGCTTTCCATCACTTACCTGAACAGGTTTCGGCCGAAGACAAAGACTTAGATGAGTTTGATAAAGCAGTGGCACAACTTGTGAGAAGGTGGCCTGATATGCAGTGCTCACTATTCTAGTGAACACTATGTATCAGTCCAGCAACCCTTATTGATGGTTGGTTGTAAGTCAACCTTATAGACCAGCTATCCTAGTAGCATGGATACGAGCAGTCTAAGGCTAAAGACTCGATAGGGCGTGTTAAGCCAGCTGTTATACCACACATATACCCCTTGAACACCCAGTGAAAGGACACCACACAAGTGTTATGAAAATAAACAGTGTATTTATTAAAATCACAACAGCCCTGTACTCTTTATGAGGACAGGGTACTAAGCACAAAACAAAACTCTTACGAAAATACTTAAGTTAGCACAGTATATACAAATGCCCGAGGGGCACGGAAAACCATATACTCTGAAAGTGGAATGCGAAATTACTAGCAGTTAAGTACAGTACTAATAGGCTTTGGAATCGCTAGGACTTGACTATAGAATCGTTAGATTACTTCTAGGAGACCCAGGGGACTCGGGTGCGGAGTGTGCACTCTCACGCGTGATGCGGGACAAAGTCTATGGTAGCTAGTAAAGACAAAGTTAGTGTTCTCGGGCGAACCCGACCTGGTAGGAGGAAAACGAAAGTGGATTCTGACCCTTGGATAGTGAGGCTATGCTGGGGCACCGAAATGCCGAAGTTACCTAGCTCAGGGGCTGCAGCTGCATATGTCTCAAAAGACGTCGGGAATCCTCGTAGACGGACCAGGAGCCTGGAAGAAAGATGCTGGCAGGCGACCAGCGAAGAGAGTTCGAAGTGATCCAAGCCTGGAACTTGAAGAGTGATGACACCTGAAAGCAGAGGGGACCAAGTTTGTGACTACTAGCCAGTAGTCAGGTGGCACCAGGAGGGCACCGGATGGTAGTCACCTCGACTAGGTGAGTGGGTGACGCTGTGCTCTGCAGATCTCACGGACCAGGAGGCGTTGTCGGCGACCAGGATGGAGGAGCGAGCTGTCTCACGATGGATGAAGCTGTCGGCGTCGCTGGACCCAGGATTGGGCAACAAAGCCTTGGAAAATTCAAGCCCATGCGGTGGACTCAAAATGGCGTCTGGAGTGGACCAGGAGGGTCCGGGGTGCTTCTCTTGTGGAAGGAAGCAAGGGCCAGTCTGGAGCAACCAGACCAGCAGCAGTGATGTCGTCGGGCGTCGTTAAGAAGGCCGCAAGCCAGCGGGCTAGTAGCCAAACAACGCGGTGAGCAGCAAAAAGCAGAAGGGCCCCACGCCGATCGTGGAGATGCTGGGAGGCTGAACTTCGGTGCTGGAGCTGCTCAGGGTTGGGCTTCTCGGACCCCAAAGCACTCACCAGAGGGACACTCGGCGGGCTTGTTGTGAAGAAGTCGTGCAGTCTTGGCGATCGTCGGTCCCTCGAGGTCTCGTCGCACTCACGGTTCTCAGCTTGGCTGTAGAGGTGAGTAGAGGTCAGAGGTGCCAGGGAAGCCGGGTCTCGTCGTGCTGGGTCGTCGAATTCCTGAGGAAGGACTTGCAGCAGACCGCAGTGTTCTTAAGATGGTGCCTGCGGATGCAGGGTGACTACTCCTTAGCCACAAGGGAGAATCTTGAAGAAGAAATCTTGATGTCCTTTCGCAGAAAGTCGTGTCTTGATTCCAAAGATGATCTAATTTGAACAGGGGGCCCGCTCCTATCTTTATACTAAGAAAAGGGACTGACCCGGTGACTAGGTCCTGCCTATGGGTGGGACTAGGAGGGGGGTGGTTACACCCCTCTCCCATGCCGGACTTCCCCCAGGCCAGGGGCTGGTGTGCCCCTGGAACTGGTTCTGACTGGCCTATGCGTAGTGAGCACCGGGGTGCCACTCAGCAGTCACCTTCCTGTAAAGCCCTGCCTACCCAGGATACACAAAACCCTGTCTGGGACGGTGCTAGCACCGCCCTTGAAAGGAAACCCTTTGTCCAGGCTCCCCTCGCTGGAAGGACTCCCAGCTGCAGGGGGTCAGACTCGTGTCTGTGGTGGCAGCATCCATTTTGTGAAGCTGAGGCTTCGTTTAACTTTAACCGGGGTTTACAGTTACATACATGTCGTGTCCCTCTAGAAGGGTGGAATGCTAACCCCGTCGCCAGAATTGGCGAGGGGTTAGTATTCCAATTCGTATGACACCTTACTCGACATGTTTTGATAAAGCAATACCAAAGATAGCATTTAACCGCGAGGATTATAATGCACTTAAGAGTATATGGTATGCATTATCATTGAACAGCTATTAGGACTTGGTTCCGCAAGCTGCAGACAGGCTCAGCTCATGCCAGAGCACCATCTCACACGATTCCAAGCACTCTGCCTTCAGGATTGTCAAGGCCTGCCATAGGAGTGACTGATAGGAATCTGTGTGTCCATTTTTAGGGTTAGATATAGGTATACTATATCTACAGCAAAGGGTGATTACACGACTTTGCCCCAGCTGTCATGCAGCCAGTTGTGTCAAATTTAGGAGGCCAGCCAGGGGTGGCATAATACATGCTTCAGCCCCTGGTAGGCCCTGGGTACACCTATGCCCTGAGTTACAGGGTCTGATAAGGTGGCCCAGTACCAATTGGAAATGTACCTAAGGTACATGGAATCCATTTTACAGAGAGCAGTAGGCCTTGGGTCCTGATTGGCAGGGTCCCAGGTCGACTATGTCAAAAACCAGCTAAAACACAGGGCAAAAAGTTGGGGGCAACCATAGTCAGGAGGTACCTTCCTACACAACTCAATAAGTATTTTTCAAAGACAAAAACTATGGTAGTTCACAGATTTATTTTTTCACTAGGACTCAACAACCCAATTACTGCATTTAAAATGTTAGCAGCCAAGAGTGAATTTGACACTTTTACAGCAGAATTGATCCAGGATCAATTGGTAGCAAGGTGTTGTTAAAAACAAAAATTCAAGGACGTCTATTAGCGAATAAAAATCCTTTGTTAGACGAAGCACTAGAGATAGCTAAGAGCATTGAAGGTTCATCCAGGGAAGCAAAACTTTTAAAGGAATCCTTAGCCAAAACTTCCATTTCGGGAGCTGTGGTCAGTAAACCTATTTCTAGGGGAGTTTCTTGTTACAATAAACCCAAAACATCATTCAAATATAACATCTATACACAAAATGTCACTGGATATTGTTTCAGATGTGGCTCCTCATCCCATGTGTCATCTTTTAGGTTTGGACCTGCACTGGGTGAACAATGTAAGAAGTGTGGGAAAATGGGCCATTTCTCCAGAATTTGCAGAGGTGGTAAGAACAACAGTGTTTGTTGTGTTCTTAGTGAAGAGAGTGATGTTCGTGCATTGGAAAGTTGTGAATTCTGTGAACAACTAGTTTTGGTTGCGAGGAATGTTCATTTTGATGATGGCATACACTGTGCAGACCTGGATGTAGATGTCATCATTGATGGGCATGGCATCAAACACTTATTTGATACAGGTGCTCGCATCACCATAATTTCTTAGGAAAAATGTGATAAGTGTTGGTAGAATTTTACTTCCTCCAGATATTTTGACAGTGGCCTTTAAAGGTAGTAGAGTGGACATATTAGGTTTTTGTTTGGGCCGCTGTAGGAACTGGGGTGACCAGTTCCCCGGGGGTAGCCTGGCACGAGCAGGTAGGCACCCGAAAGGTCATATTTAAAGCGACCACACAGCACACACATCCACTGAGCTAGTAAGCGCACACAATGACTGAGACCACAACAGTAAGTTTGATTCAAATCAATAAGCTTTTATATAGGATTAGAATCAAGGCAATCAATATTCAAGGTATCAAGAACTCATTAGTGCATTTCATTAAGGGAGCAGAGGGAACACTTCAATCAACAATGCAGTATGTGTCTATAACCATCTACTTGCAAGGGTAAAGGAGGTGATGCCTTAATCACTACAGCAGGTCTCCATAAACATTTCATTCAAGGAGCAACTTAGGAACTAACTAGGGCATTTAAATCCCCTGATCAGTAAGTCAGGATAAACGTTTCACTAATCACACTAGCAGGCATTAACATTTCATTAGGCAGGAATAAAACCATGGGAAATCAGGCAACATCTCATTCTGGAAACTATAACCATCTCTTTAGTTAAGAGTAAAACATCTCAACAGGCAAGCATAGATATTTCAGGTAGTAAGAATGTGCATTTCATCACGTAAGAATAAATAGTTCCTCTCAGCCGAAAATAACCTCTCCCTTAGGTAGGTCAAACACTGCACCAGGCAACAGTAAACAATTCCTCAAGCCCATATACATAACCTCTGGGCCAGCCTAGGGTGAGTGGAAGCAACCAGTTCCCCCTAACAGGAGATATTCTCAGCAAGCTCAGGCCCCAACGGTGTCTAGCAGGGCTCTGGCCCAGTTCTGGTACTGTAATAGGCCGTTTAGGGCCAACGGGGCACAACAACAGTTTTCCCCAGGGGAAGGACGAACTCAGGGCCTCCTCCCCGGGGGTTACCTCTGGCCTCAACCCTTCCCGGGCCCCTGCGATGGACTCCTCCGACCTCGGGGAGGAGTAAGCCCTCTGAAAGGCCTCGCACAGCCGCTCAATCAATTGCAGGCACTCCGGGGGCCTTCGCTGGCAGGTGGGAGCTTTCGGGCTCCTCCGGGGCATTCGCACTGGCACGGGATGAGGAAAACGCCTCAGGGGTCACAGAGCTCTGATCAGTGCGGAAGGACAGACCGGAGACACCGTGTGTTTGCGCGGTCACAATCAAGCTAAAAAAGGTATCCTGACTTCACGGCAACCCAAACAACCCGAACGACTCTACCAATTGACATATGCGAGTTGTGAAGCGCCTCCCGGTGCTGTATTCCTAGACTCTACAACGGACACTCCAAGCATTCTTCTGAGCTTGCGAGTGTCCACACATGAACCCTTTTAAACAGATTACGAAAGTGTCCCTATCTAGGAGGCTAAAGAAATTGTATTGATCCTGAGGAGAACCCCGCTAATCAGGGTGTTCGAAACGCATCGATCTTTAGGGTCAAGTGTCAACAACATGAATGCACTGTAAAGACTGGATTCAAACTGATTACATTGTGTCTAATTTTGTAGAATGTTTTTGCAAACCTGAAATTCATTTGATTTTGCAAATAGTTTGTATTTCAAACAATTTGCGTTGACACTGACCTATACCTCAGTGGTATAATTTAAAAATCATTTTGGTTTTTGTTATATAGTGTGAATGTGAATAGAGCGACTGTAGTGAGAAAGGTTTAGTATGGGTGTGTTGTCAATGTAATAAGGAGTTGTCCTTCATTTGTTTTTTGTATTTGTTGTATATATTTTCATATTCTGTTTATTTATATTTGCACATGCACAGAAATGTCTTTGAAAAAATGATAAAGCTTTCTGACGAAAAAAAGAAAAAAATGATTATAATAAATCAGTAACAAAAAGTTATATGAGACGGCCATGTTTCATTCATAGCAGCTTTCTGTGAGGTTATAATCCCCTTAAAAACTTTATCCAGTACTGGCACTAGTGTTGTTTTTTGAGTTCAATTAGGCTTAGCCTTACTGTTGAGGAGCCAAGACCCAGTTTTGTTCCTACTATGGCAGTAGCGTTTCAGCAGGCGGTCACTGCACTCTATGGCAGTAGTGCTTCAGCAGGCGGTCACAGCGCTCGGGGGAAAAGGACAGCGCTTCTCAGCGCACAGTGGGAGAGCGCTGGGTAGGTAGGGCAGACACCTTAGCAGCGCTGAGGAGCCGCCCAGCTCAGTTCAGTCAAGGCAGGACTGGCCACACGACAGTGGCAGATCAGCAAAGGGGGCCCAGGTGGAGTCAGGGGGCGCGGGGGTGACACAGCGCCAATACCTGGTTGATCCTCCAGCAGTCCTGTGGTAGTTAGAATGTCTTCTTGGTGCTTGGTGGTTCCTGCGCCCTTCTGAAGTAGATACTTGGTTCCTTGAAGGGGGGAGGGTTGAGTTGAGGGCTGCTGACAGGATTTCTCAGCAGGTCACTGCAGGTTGTCCCTGGGTTCCCCTCCGCCGGTCCAGATCAGTGGGCTAATAGGGTCCCCCAGGTCAGTGATGCCAAAACTGACTGAAAACTTTCCCTCCTTTCCTTTTTATATGCCCAGGTCAGGTGACCACCCTCTAAGGTGGCAAAAAAAACTCTGCCCCTATTCTAGAAGGGTCCAGGAGCTTCCCCACTCCTATGGGCAGGCAAGGCAGGCTGGAATGGCAACAATGTTTTACGGGTTCCAGCCAGCTCCTGGCGACTAGGGTGCTACACAAAAAGACCACGCTGCAGAAGCAGGGGCCAGTGGCAGCCATGTTTGAAGTAGAGAGCACCTGCACCTTAGCATTGATTAGCAATGCCAACAAAAAAGAAGGTGGGAAAAATGAGGCAAGGGCGAAAAAAATAGGGAAAGTCCACCCTAGGGCTGACAGGTCTAACATTGCGTCCCCCCCAGCCGAAAGAGGGGAGAGCTACCAGACCTCTAGGGAGTTCTCGTCACTAAGGCGGAAAAAACCGGGAGAGACCGTCCGCATTGGCGTGGTCAACTCCGGGCCGATGTTCCACCCTAAAGTCCATCCCCTGTAGGGAAATGGACTACCTTGGCAACTTGGGATTTTCGCCTCTCATCTGCATGAGCTAGCGAAGGAGTTGGTGGTCGTTTTGAATCAGGAAGTGAGAGCTTAAAAGGTATGGCCTCAACTTCTTCAAGGCCCAGACCACAACGATGGCTTCAGCTCGATGGTACTCCATCGCCGTTCCCTGGGGAGGAGCCTTCTAGAGATAAAGGCCACAGGTTGGTCTTGGCCGTCATTGTTGAGTTGCGAGAGCACAGCGCCTATGCCGTGCTCAGAGGCGTCCGTCTGCACGATGAACTCTTTCGTGAAGTCAGGTGTTGCAAGCACAGGAGCGGTGCACATCGCGCGCTTCAGTGTCTCGAATGCCTCTTGGCAAGCGGCCATCCAGATCACTTTTCGTGGATGCTTCTTGGACATCAACTCAGTCAAGGGGGCCACGATGGTACCATACCCCTTGAAAAACCTGCGGTAGTATCCCGTGAGGCCGAGGAAAGAGCCTGTAGCACATCCTGGAGATGCTGCAGATGGTCCTCCCAGGTGCTACTGAAGACAGCTATGTCGTCCAGGTACGCCGCTGAGAAGGAGTCCAGGCCAGACAGCACCTGGTTCACCAACCGCTGGAAAGTGGCCGGAGTGGGGTGGAGAACGCGGTTTTCTCCTTTGCTCCATCGGCCATGGCAATCTGCCAGTACCCTGATGTTAAGTCAATGGTGCTGAGGTACCGGGCGGCTCCCAGCCGGTCAATCAGCTCATCTGCCCGTGGGATTGGGTTAGCGTCTGTCTTGGTGACAGAGTTCAATCCCCGATAGTCCACACAGAACCGAATTTCTGGTGTGGTGACCAGTGGGGCCGCTTTCGGCACCAACACGACCGGACTAGCCCAAGGGCTGCTGGAAGGTTCGATCACCCCCAGCTCCAGCATTTTGGCCACCTCACCCTGGACGCTGTTCTTAACTTTATCAGACAGCTGGTAAGACTTGGTTTTTACAGGCGGACTGTCCACTGTGTCCACATCATGGGTACACAGATGTGTAATTCCAGGCGTGAGGGAGAACAACGAGGCGTGTAATTCCAGGCGTGAGGGAGAACAACGAGGCATATTGCTCCAACACCTGGCAGTAGTCCCTCTGTTGCTCTGGGGTCAAGGATGGGAGAGGACAACTCCCTCCACCGATCCATCCTTCTCCTGGGCCGTCAGAAGGTCAGGTAGAGGCTCACTCTCCTCCTCCTCGCTCCAATCCGTCACCATGAGGAGAGCAAGCTCAGATCGCTCATGGTGAGGCTTCAGGCGGTTGACGTGGAGCACACGATGGGGCTGTCGGGGGTCTTCAAATCCACGACATAGGTGGTCTGGCCTCGATGCTCCACAATTTCGTACGGACCAGTCCACTGGTCCTGCAGTGCACTAAGCTCCCCAGGCTCCATGACCCAGACCTTCTGTCCAGAGTCCAACTCCACCGTCCGAGCGTTGCGGTCATACCACTCCTTCATGACGGCTTGGCTAGCCTCCAAGTTGTCTGAGGCTTCCTTCCACAGCTTGGCCATCTGGCTGCGGAATGCCAGCATGTACCTGACGACATCACGGGGAAGCTTCTTTGAAGTCTTCTCCCACCCCTCCTTGACAAGGCTGAAGGGCCCCGTAACGGGATGGCCATAGAGCAGCTCAAAGGGGCTGAACCCGACTCCCTTCTGTGGCACCTCGCGGTATGAAAACAGCAGGCAAGGGAGGAGGACGTCCCACTTCTGCCTCAAGTCCTCTGGCAAGCTCCGGATCATCCCCTTCAGAGTCTTATTAGAGCACTCTACGAGCCCGTTAGTCTGGGGGTGGTAAGGAGTGGAGAACCGGTAGGTTACTCCGCACTCCTTCCACATGGCCTGCATGTAGGCCGACATGAAGTTCGTGCCCCTATCGGACACCACGACCTTGGGGAATCCCACTCTGATAAATATCCCCATCAGGGCCCGCGCCACCACAGGTGCTGTGACGGTCCTCAGAGGAATAGCCTCCGGGTACCGAGTGGCGTGGTCCACTAACACCAAGATGAACTGGTGTCCCGCAGAGGTCGGAGGGTCCAACGGCCCAACGATGTCAATTCCGACCCGCTCAAAAGGGGTCCCGACCACTGGGAGCAGTTCCAAAGGGACCTTCACCTTAGTCCCAGTCTTGCCGCTCGCCTGGCAAGTCTTGCAGGTCATGCAGTAGGTGTCAGAGGCAATTCTCATCCTGGGCCAATAAAAATGTGGGAGTAGCCGCGCAAAGGTCTTGTCCTGGCCCAGGTGTCCAGCCAAAGGTATTTCGTGCGCCAATTCCAATAGGAAGGCCCGGTAGCATTGGGGGGCCACTAAGGCCCTTGAGGATCCATGCGCCGGAACCTTAGGCTCACTGTAAAGGAGGCTATCCTCCCAATACACGTGATAACTGCCGGTCTCTTGATTGGTCGCTTGGGCTTCGGCCTGCCACCGCATGCCTTCAAGCGTGGGGCACTCTTTCTGCGCCCGACAGAATTCCTCCCGAGTAGGCCCTCCTTCCACATGCCATTCGGCAAGGGTCGGCAAGTCCCCCACTGGAACAATCTCCTCCTCCACGGACTCCGGGGTTACCTCCACGGGCTCCCCATCCATCACACGGGGTGTGTCCTCCACTCCATTCTTCTCTGGACCGGCATTGGGTTGGGCAGTAGTTTCAGGCTCCAACCCGGGTTGAGTTCCTTGCCGGGCAGCCATGGACCTCGTGACCACCCAAGTCCAGCCTGGTAACCCCAGCATCTCCGTATGGGCCTTAAACTCCACTTCCTTTCAGGCGGTATGTTCCAGGTGGTTTCCTAGCAGACAGTCCACAGGCAAGGCAGGGCTTATAGCAACTCTCAACGGGCCTTTCACTCCTCCGCACTCAAAGGGAACCTGAGCCACGGGATAGTAGCTCAGACTGCAGTCAGCCAAAACGGCCGGATGGAACACATCAGGTACTACTTGCTCAGGGGACACCAGCCGCCTCACTACGGTGGTCATGCTGGCACCTGTGTCCCTCAGAGCCTCCACCTCCTCCCTGTTAACCTTCACCCTCTTCTGGTATTTAGCAGTGTTCGATGGTAAGGACGTCACTGGGACCATCTCTCTGTCCCCGAGTGAAACCAGGGTCAAGCCTGTCCACTCCCCTTCCCTATCTAGGGGCAGCTCCATCCCAAGCGCTACACTAGCCACCCGGGACTCTTGCCTCCTGTGGGGGCTGGGGGTCTCTTGCAACACTGGAGGGAACCTTGTAGTGTCCAACCTCCCCGCATTCGTAGCACCGGACAATTTTTGGCTGCTGACTCTTGTCAGGGTAAGTGGGCATTGGGGAACTGGACTGAGGTGGGGTACCTACTCCTCTCCCAAACTGACTGTTTTGTAGGACTCGTGAGAACTCCTTTTTATCTCCCCCCGCTTTCTTCTGGGGGGAACCCTGTCCGCCTTTCGGGCCATCTCCCCCGGGGCCCTTGTGAGACACCCGGGTGCTAACCCAAGTATCCGCCTCCTCCGCAAGCTCACGGGATCAGTCAGCTTGTGGTCCACCTGATGTTGGCGCAGCTCCGGAAAACATTTATCCAAGAGGTGCTCACTCAAAAACAAGTTGTACAGGCCCTCATAATCATGCACCTCGCTGCCACGCATCCAACCATCCAGAGCCTTACGGCATTATCGAAAAAATCCACCCAATTCTGCGTGGATAGCTTATGGCTGCCACGGAACTTCTGGCGATAACTTTGGGGTTTCAGGCCAAACCTTTTAGGTAGCGCCTCCTTCATACGCCTCCAACCACTTGGCGATGTCATCCCCCTGAGTGTAACTCGCTTTCACCTCTTTGGGCAACCAAAACTTAGGCTCATGTTGAGCCCCTGGTACGCTGCCACCATTATGACTTCCTGGCGCACTTAATTGCAATGCTCTCAGCTCCACCTCCTTAAGCTGAAGCTCGTGCGCCAGCTTCTTTTCTTCCATGGTAAACTTTTTATCCTCCCTTTCTCTCTCCCTCTCGTGCTCTAGCTTAGCAAGCTCACATTTTAATTGCCTCTCCTCCCTCCTGTCCTTGTACTCCTGCGACAACGTACTCCTAGACCCACTACTGCCTGTCCTGGAACGTCTTTCTGGCAATACATTTTCAGTAACATCAATATTCAGTAGGTCTAGTTCTCCTGAAGCTCCGCCTCCTTTTGTGTGACCTGCCCCTCATGTTTCCCATCCCCTCTCCCCTCTGGGTGGGCCCTTACCCATGCCCTCAAAGCGGTACGGAGCTCCTCCTTTGCGGCTCTCCCCCCAACCAGCACCCCCATCCCCTGACAAAATTCCCTTAGCTGCACCACTGTGTACTCTTCCAGGTCGGCTAGCTGGAACTCCATTTTGACAGGTGGGGACCCAGATAAATCAAGGGAGAGATACTAGGACGTAGGTTACAGGATTGGGTCAAAACAGGACTCTACACACTCAGGTTAGTCAGTGGGGGGTCAATTGCTTAGGCATGCATGCACAATAGTTGTCTAGTCTAATTGCGGCGCTCCCTGTCTCACCGGAGGGTGCTGTATAGTCACAGGTCCTGATCCCACCGCCATCAATGTAGGAGCCGGGGTCACCAGTTCCCCGGGGGTAGCCTGGCACGAGGAGGTAGGCACCCGAAAGCTCAGGTGTAAAGCGACCACACAGCACACCCATCCACTGAGCGCACACAATGACTGAGACCACAACAGTAAGTTTGATTCAAATCAATTAGCTTTTATATAAGATTAGAATCAGGGCAATCAATATTCAAGGTATCAAGAACTCATTAGTGCATTTCATTAAGGGAGCAGAGGGAACACTTCAATCAACAATGCATTATGTGTCTATAACCATCTCCTTGCAGGAGTAAAAGGGGTGATGCCTTAATCTGTCCATCGCCTGTTGTTTTTTGCATTTCGTCACCCCGAGTGAGACGGGTATGCTCAGGACGTGAGTCCCGTGCTCTCCATGCCACTGCAATCAAGCTATCCAGGCTGATGAGGGCTGAAAGCCCGAAACCGGTCCTTGGATGCTTGGTTCCAGTCCAGGGTGGACCTGGCTTGGCAGTTCGGGCTGGACTGTTCCCATGGGGCACAGGGTCAAGACTGATTTGCATATGGCTGGGTTCAAACTGGAATGGCATGGTGAGCAAAAAAACGATGGATTTAGGCCCAGATCTCTGTACTGGGGTGAATGTATGACATTGTTCTGCATTCTGTCCATCACCTGTTGTTTTTTGCATTTGTCACCCCGAGTGAGACGGGTATGCTTAGACGTGAGTCCCGTGCTCTCCATGCCACTGGAATCAAGCTATCCAGGATGATGAGGGCTGAAAGCCCTAAACCGGTCCTTGGATGCTTGTTTCCAGTCCAGGGAGGACCTGGCTTGGCAGTTCGGGCTGGACTGTTCCCATGGGGCACAGGGTCAAGACTGATTTGCATATGGCTGGGTTCAAACTGGAATGGCATGGTGAGCAAAAAAACAATGGATTTAGGCCCAGATCTCTGTACTTGGGTGAATGCATGACATTGTTCTGCATTCTGTCCATCACCTTTTGTTTTTTGCCTTAATCACTACAGCAGGTCTCCATAAACATTTCATTCAAGGAGCAACTTAGGAGCTAACTGAGGGCTTTTCAATCCCCAGATCAGTAAGTCAGGATAAACGTTTCCCTAATCAAACTAGCAGGTATGAACATTTCATTAGGCAGGAATAAAACCTTGGGAAATTAGGCAACATTTCATTATGGAAAGTATAACCATCTCTTTAGGTAAGAGTAAAACATCTCAACAGGCAAGCATAGGCATTTCAGGTAGTAAGAATGAGCATTTCATCACGTAAGACTAAACAGTTCCTCTCTGCCGAAAATAACCTCTCCCTTAGGTAGGTCAAACACTGCACCAGGCAACAGCAAACAATTCCTCAAGCCCATATACATAACCTCTGGGCCAGCCTAGGGTGAGTGGAAGCAACCAGTTCCCCCTAACAGGAGCTATTCTCAGCAAGCTCAGGCCCCAACGGTGTCTAGCAGGGCTCTGGCCCAGTTACGGTACTGTACTAGGCCGTTTAGGGCCAACGGGGCACAACAACAGTTTTCCCCATGGGAGGGGCGAACTCAGGGCCTCCTCCGGCCTTCCGCCCTCCTCCCCAGGGGTTACCTCTGGCCTCAGCCCTTCCAGGGCCCTTGCGACGGACTACTCCGGCCTCGGGAGGAGTAGGACCTGTGAAAGGCCTCAAGCGGCCTCTCAATCGATTGCAGGCCCTCCGGGGGCCTGCGCTGGCAGGTGGGGGCTTTAGGGCTCCTCCGGGGCGTCCGCGCTGGCTCTCCTCCTGGTTCCGGGCCTCCCAAGGCTTCCCCGGGCCCAGGACCAATCAGGCGGCGGAAGGGAGGAGGTGCGCCCGTAGCCGCCAGTAGCAGTGCGGCCTGCGGGCGCGTCACCCACGGGCCAATGAGTGTGCGGCGGGGGCGGAGACCAAGGCGCTCCCCCGTCACGTGAGGCAGGATTTCAGGCTTTGTCAGGGCTACTGGGGCAGAGTGCGGCCTACTGGAAGTTTGCGATGCGGCGGTCCTCTCCTGGCTCAGAGGGGGGGGGCAAGGATGTCGGTGCTGGCTCCGCTGAAGGGGCGGCGCGTCGAGATGACGTTGCGGCGGACCCACGGACTCCCGGGCCGCAGAGGTGAGATTTCCCGGCAGTGCTTCACGGTCACAGCGCTTTGGGGCACACCGATGACAGGCAGGATGGCGCGGGATGAGGAAAGCGCCTCAGGGGTCACAGCGCTCTATGGCAGTAGCCCTTCAGCAGGCGGTCACAGCGCTTTATGGCAGTAGCGCTTCAGCAGGCGGTCACAGCACTCGGGGGAAAAGGACAGTGCTTCTCAGGGCTCAGTGGGAGAGCGCTGGGTAGGTAGGGCAGACAGCTTAGCAGCCCAGTCAGTTTCAGCAGAGGAGCGCTTGGAGCAGCCCAGCTCAGTTCAGTCAAGGCAGGACAGGCCACACAACAGTAGCAGATCAGCAAAAGGGGGCCCAGGTGGAGTCAGGGGGTGTGGGGGGTGACAGCGCCAATACCTAGTTGATCCCCCAGCAGTCCTGTGGTAGTTAGAAGGTCTTCTTGGCTTTGGTGGTTCCTGCGCCCTTCTGAAGTAGATACTTGGTTCCTTGAAGGGGCGGGGGGGGGGGTTGAGTTGAGGGCTGCTGACAGGATTTCTCAGCAGGTCACTGCAGGTTGTCCATGGGTTCCCCTCCGCCGGTCCAGATCAGTGGGCTAGTTCAGTGTTGCTCACACAGCTTGGTGGGCAGCGCCTAAACCCTGTCACCCCCAGTGGCATAGGTTTCTGACTAGGCCCAACCGCCTAATTCTCCTGCGTAGGGTCCGCCAGGTCAGTGATGCCCCAACTGACTGAAAACTTTCCCTCCTTTCTTTTTATATGCCCAGGTCAGGTGACCACTCTCTAAGGCGGCAAAAACTGACTCCGCCCCTATCCGAGAAGGTTCCAGGAGCTTCCCTACTCCAACTATGGGCAGGCAAGGCAGGTTGGAATGGCAACAATGTTTTAGGGGTTCCAGCCAGCTCCTGGCAACTAGGGTGCTACACAAAAAGACTACGCTGCAGTAGCAGGGGCCAGTGGCAGCCATGTTTGAAGTAGAGAGCACCTGCACCGTAGCATTGATTAGCAATGGGAAAGTGCTCTGAGACCTAAGGCCAACAAAAAAGAAGGTGGGAAAAATTAGGCAAGGGCGAAAAAAAAAGGGAAAGACTACTCTAGGGCTGACAGGTCCAACAGCCGCCATCAGTGTTTTGGGTGAATCAATCAAAGGAAAGTTTATGTGGCTCAGAAAGGCATCAATGTTCTTGGAAGGGGCCACCAAGCAATACTTGGTATCATCCGTGACCAGGAAGAGATAAACCAGTTACAATTGATAAAAGTAGGGTAGGGTCTGTATGTGGTTTAGTAATGTGTTCACAGATAAGTAGGGCAAAGTCTCGGATTTCATCTACACGATTAAGGTGAAGCAAGACGCATCCCCAGTAAATCACAAATGATGCCATATTCCCCTTCGTGTGAGAGAAGATCTCTCTATAATGTTAAGAGATATGTCTCCCCAGGGTATCACTGAGACTACTTTGTGGTTGTCTCCCATCGTTTTAGCGAAGAAGAAGTCAGGAGAACTTCACATGTGTGTAGATTTAAGTAGTGTCAGCAGCGCTATATGGCTGGACAATTATCCTCTACCTAGGACTGAGGATTTGATCACAAAAATTGGCCAAGACAGTTGATTCAGCAGGGGATGTAGAATTCCTATAGCCCAAGGCCCGAACATATTATTTGGGATCAAGGGCAACAAGTTTTAATGTGTATTTTGTCCTTGGGGCAAGTAGACCCAAACCCATACAGCACAAATCATTTGACTGCCAGTTTACAGTAACAAATTATGGACCAGGGAAGGGCATTGTCAGCAGTTAAGCTATCATTTGTGTCCATCTGTTAATGCTGTTCAAACGAATTTATTGTTCAATAATGCAAATCATTTATTTTTAGAGTGAGCGCGCTTATTAAATGTTGTAAGCTCGAACTGCACCAGAGTGGATCCAGTACCAAAATATGTAAAAACGCTTTCAAAGTTTAGCAATATGAGGCTATATATAATGGTCCCAAAATGCTCTCTGATTAGGTGCAAATATTTGCTGAAGCTTCAAAGCACGATTGATGACTCTTTGCCTTCAAAATAATATGTTCACAAAAAAATACCAGTTGAAAAAAAAACATTTAGCTATACTACCGCAACATTTTAGGTACCATTTATTTGAGGTATCATTTGGTAAAATGTGTTGATATATGCTAGTATTTCCCAAAGATATTCAATATTGGAAAATCAGTGCAACCAGTTTCAACAGAATTATGGGAAACCTAAAAATAAACAAGCGTTGGCAAAGTCCGCAGGTCTGAAATTGGTGGTCTTGTTTTGGCATGGTTTTTGTAAATCCTCAATGGTGTGGGAGCTGCCGGGCCATCGCCATTATACTAAGCGCTAAGAGACCCACTGGTGATTACGCGCATTATAAATACCAATTTACATAAACTTTGGCAAAAGCAAAAAGTGTTTTGGTCTCAAAAAGTACACATTACTCTATTAGTTTCTGGCACTGAGCAAAACTACTTTGTGTGTCGATATGCTCCTTGTGAAAGACCTGAATACTTTCATTAAATGTGAAGTCAGCCGATATAGTGAGAGAGACAGAATTACAAGAGGTCATGGTTAACGCCAGATATAAAACTTTCGTGAATTCAGAATAATTTGTAAAAGTAGAACAAGAAATAGTACTCCTAGAACATATTTGTGAACTGCATTTTAGCATGAACAAATATGCATGTGTTCATTTGCTCATACCAGTGTTTGCAAATTTACTCTCCCTCTAACCACTTTTTTGTCAACCCTGGAAGAAGTTTCACTTCTGCCATTATCAGGAGTAAAGTTTCAACCTTTCTCAGTATAAGAAAAGATTAGAGAAGAGTTGGTGAAAACCCTTCAAACATGCAAGTTAGTAGGTTTGCACAGACTCAATAGGGCATTCCCACCGTGGAACTATTGCTTAACACTGCCATAAGTCCCAGTATGTGGATCTGCGGAAACGTAACAACATGAGGGAATGGTTAATATTAAAACCCTACAATGGTTTTAGCTCTGGCATAATCAGAGAAGAAATGTCAGAGCTCTTAGAGAAAGAGATTACTGCCATAATTTGTTGCTGCATTACATGGCACAAAAGGGACAAGTGGATTTTGTTACAGGACTAGTAGATTTATGAAGCAACCTGCCCCAAGCACAAGAATCTTCTCGTCACTTAACTACGTTTGTGACTCTGGATGGGGTGTTACGCTTTTGAAGGATGCCCTGCTGCAGTTTTTCAAAGGTTGATGTCTGACATGTTTGAGGGCATAACAAATGCTGCAATTTTTCAAGACATTTTAATTTTCTCAGACACTGAAGAGGAACATGACTGCATTTTAAATGATGTTCTTTGTGCTCTAGAGAGAAGAGGTGCAACCTTGCGGGAAGACCAATGTATTCTGAAAACCAAAGAAATTGAGTACCCTGGGCATGTGTTTTCTGAATGTGGTGTCAAACCCAAACCTAGTTTGGTCAAAAGTATTGTTGATGCCCCAGCACCGAAAAACAAAGATCAATTATTGTCATTCTAAGGACTGTGTGAATAGATACGCCAAATGTATGTGTAATTTTGCAAATATCACAGAATGTTTCAAAGTACTATTAAAAAAAGGAATAGAGTTTGTTTGGTTTGAACAACGTCAGAATACATTTGAAAGTACCAAATAGCTAATAACTTCAGCACAAGCCTTACAATCCTTTGTAGAAGGCAGGCAAACAATTCTCACAGTGGATGCGTTCGATTATGGTTTGGGGGCGGTCCTAACACAATTGAATGCCAATCGTGAGAGCACCATAGGCTTTGAGAACACTGCGCCAACCAGAAGGTAAATATTCGGTTATAGAAAAGGAGTTATTGTCGTGTGTGTGGAGTTTGGCAAAGTTCCAAGCATACCGGTAAGGGAGGCCTTTTGTGCTGAGGACTGATCATCATCCTCTGGTTAACATTTTATCAGGTAGGAAGTTGAAGTGATCCACTGCCAGATTGTCTGCCAGATTGTTCGAATTTACGTTTTCAGCAGGGCTGATTGCCTTTCGAGACTCCCTGTTGAGGATCCCAGTGAGTATGAATGGGAGTCGGAAATTGATGAATGCTTTATAGCACACATTGGTGATATCAGCATTTGCAAGAGTGATGAGGATTGGATTAAGGCTGTTGACGAAGATGTGGATCTGAAAGAAGTCATACACTGGCTTGAGTAAGGTTGGCCTAAGGAGAAGAGTTTACCCGAAGGTTTGAAATAACTTCTGATTTGATAAACATTAGCAAAAAGATTGGTGAACAAGAATAATTAAGTACAGTGAAGGTAGGAGACTGGGTGAGTGTTAAAAATCCAATTTTGTGGGCAAAGGTTTTTTTGAAATTTAAAGAGCCAAAACAAGTATGTGACGTATGGAAAAACTCAGTCAAATTGGCATATGGGAATTGGTGGAGTACAATGGCTCGCGTTGCTGTAGATCCCAGCCATTTTGGGGGTAGTGCTTCATGTGAAAACTTGTGTGGAAAAGTCTCAAAGGGAACATAGATGGTTCAGCGAGAAGAAGTGTTTGTCATAAGTGTATTACAGGGAAACTGAAAGATTTTGTTCGCAAGTAAATCGCACTACTATACAGTATTGTACTTTTGTTTTATATTTTATTGGTGCTTTGCTAATGCATATAGTTTTCTTTTTAACAATAGAATAGTGATGTTGGTAGGATGTTTTCTTCTATTTTTACTCTTTAGCTTTTGTAATTGCAATACTTCGTAAAAGGGAGAGAAGTGTGGTGATGTGTAATAATGCAGGTATGTCATGGAATGCCTGGCCGTCACCATGGTATTCCAGACACAGCAGTTGTCATCTGGCCCCTTTTGAGAGAGGCACAATCCTTTCTGCGAAGAATAAACTACTTGAACCCTACCAGAGAAGCATGGAGGTGAGCACCTTTTATTGGGATCATTCTCTGGAAAATTAAATCCATGAAATACCGGGCATTCAACAAAAAACATTTTAGGTTACCCACTGGCCGCGAAACAAGCTTACTTTTATTTATACAAATCACATGTCTTATTTCACTTTGCCTTGTTATAATGCAGCAGAGCCTTGAATATGTTCCACACTCACCTCCTCCCAAAAAGAGTGGATGGTGAGCCCAATGAAAGTTGATACAAGCACGGACTGGCCCACAAGGATAAAGTATGCCATGCTGAGTGGATTGGTGATCAGAATGCTTTTTAAAAGTACCTAATAAACGGAAGTCCAGGGATCACAAAAATTGAGAAACCTACGTTTTTAGTGCTCTCATTAGGGCCATCAAGTTGTTCATAGGATGTAACGTGGGCTGCTCATTTATCTTTAACTCCATCATTTGTCTTTGTAACTCCAATACTTTACTTTGAAAATGTAGTTTTATTTTCCAGTTCTCCTTTTCAGGTCCGACTTCGGCAAATACATTTTGATTTTACTGAAAATATATATACCTATAAGAGTTTTCAGCTAGCCCTGTTCATCCATTTGTCTGCTGTAGTGTCAGTTTAGTTTCTGCCCACAATATCCAACAGCATGAGGCAGTGATCAGCTCACTTCAGTCATTGATTCCTTTTTAAGTCAAGCCTGGGCAGCGCATGAGCTGCGCTGCGAGGCATGCTGTAATAAGAGTATGGACCTGAAGCTCCGCCCACAATCTTCCCATATTTTTCATTGGCTTGTGTCATTGTCCTTTGTAAATGCTGGCTTCAGATTCGTTAATAGGCTTGTTAGTCCCTTCTTAGTACCACCTTATGTTGGTTTGTAACCTCCCATGATGACTGGCCCTTTTACTTTTGTTTTTACAAGGTATGTCTTATTTAGTCTGTAAGCACTATTTTCTTTAAAGAGTTTCTCCTACCTCAGGCACAACATGCTTTCCTGCAACATTCAGTACACCATGCGCGCTTTCACTTTCCATGTAGCCAGGGAATATGTCAGCTGCTTCTTTGAAATGAAACAGGTCTAGCATTTACAAGAGTTTGAGCTATTGGCATTGTAAATGAAAATGCCTTTATGTATGTGTTAATTATGAAAACAGATAAATGAAAGGCATTGTCATTTACAATGTCAATAGCTTAAACTCTCACAAATGCGAGACCTATTTCACTGTAAATGCGTATGGTGTTAGTGACTGAATTCTTTCAAAGCACAATGTGGTCATTCAGACAGAAAGTACTCACCGTTAATTCCAGGGCCTGGTAGACCATTGTGTCCTTTATTCTGAACATAATTTGAATTTACATTTTCTAATAATGTATTAACATTTTATGAGAGCTCAACAGCTCCACAACCACTGTAAGTGTGCCAATGCTGCCACTTGCGGTGTGCCGCAACCCACGCGTGCACAGCATACGTTAGTCATCTTTGCAAATGGTTTTAAACCATTCTAAGATGGGCATCCTTGCCTAAGCATGCTTGCTTAAGGCAGTCTTAAAGATTTAACATAAAGATTTAAAAAACAATAGGCTGGCAACCAATGCAAGACCAATTAGCACTGCAAATGCTTATTCCATGTTATTCTAAGTCATCCTCCTGTTGCTTAAACTAGGACTTCAAGTTACAGTAACTGAACGACAACAGTACATTTTCTTATAGTAAAGAAGAATTATATTGTCCTCAAATGTGCATTAAAACTAGTAAGGCATCTTATCCCTGCATTAAGAACACTTGCCTACTCAGAAGCAACATATGGTTTCCATTAAATTATACAGAATAGTTATATTATTTATTTAACATTTTAATTGTAAGCATGAGACTGACTACCACTTTTAAGGAGCAAAGGTTCCCTTGGGAGAAGCTTAAGAGCATGGGCTTCTACTGCAGAACAAATATATCAATCAATCTGAATACAGTTAGACAGTATCTAATTACTGCAGAATCACGCTAAGCAGACAGAATATATACAATAGGTGCTCCAATAAGCGACATAGTGAGAGTGACCAGTAACAAGAGTTAATACGAGTGAGCTAGTGTGACTTAAAAAATAGGCACTATGTTGATTGAGTCGTGTTACAATTTAAATGAAAAAGGACTCCAAATTACAGTTTGATTTTGCACTGAGGTAACAGTCAATAAGTTAGTACGCTGACGTCTGGACCTATTAGGCTAATTGTAACTGGATCTACATCAGGACAATAGAGGAAGCAACTTCACTAGCACAGACAAATCAAATTAAAGAACTCTAGATGTGGACAGCAAAATGTTTGTACAAATCCATTTCACTGACCATAAAAGATTAGTTAAGTAGTTATGTTATTCAATTAGGGCTGGTAGAAAGTTTTGAACAACGACCCTAACACAGTGGGGAATTCACTGGAGTCGATAAGTACCACCATTACACTGAAAATGTATTTGCAGATTTAGTACTTGGCCTAAATATTCTGAAAATCAACGCTGAATTACACACCCAGGCACCATACCGTGATGTTTCCCTGGGAAGGTAGTTCCTTTGCCTTTGCATCAGAATTGCCGCCATCCGAGTTGTAGCATAGTGGTCTAGTTGGAAACTTTGGAACCAGATGGCATGGTTTTAATCCTAACCACCCTTTGGTTAAACTATGTGCTCTTGGCCAATGACCTTTTTAAGTTATCCTCCTGTCCTCATTTTTATTCAATACTGGGAGGGTTCAGAATTAATTTTAAAGCTTTTAGTAAGTTTAAAGTGTTAAAAACAAATAAGAGAAACTCGGACTTGATGTACCTCGGGATGGTGGATTAACAGTGGCCCTTCACAGTCTATTCACCGAAATGTACTCTGGTGGTAAAGTAATAGCCGTTGGAACAAGCAGTACTGCATTACAATTACAGGTCTTCAATTATACCAAACTGGCTGATCCTGGGCAAATAATAATCTCTCTATGGCTTTGTCCACTGATCTAATGTGTGTGCACCATTATGGAAGCTTAATGGAAAAAATAAACATCGAGATCCTATTCGTAGGAGGTGCCCCCAGGGAAGTTGCCAATCACACATTATAGGTTGTTTAACTGCAGGTCTCCACATTCCCTACTGGCATCTCTAAAGGAACCATGTCCTGGACCAGGGGTACTCATAGTACGGCCCGCGGGCCGGTGGCGGCCCGGCAAGCCTTCCTTGGCGGCCCGCCGGACCTTGCAGACATGTACCAATTAAAAAAAAAAAAATCAAGAGTTTTAGTAAACACCGGCGGTTGATGCAGCCTGACTCGGAGAGGCTCTGCTCTACGGGCCTGGGAAATTCCAGCCATAGAGTGGAGCTGCAGGGGCCTCAGAAGAGGTGAAACAGAACAAAACCTCATTAACGATTTAATGGTCTTTTAAAGACCTGTGTAGTGCTCCGGCTGTGTGCGCGCCAGGCAAGCTGACTCATCCCAGGCTGCCACAGAGGAGGGGGGGCGAGGGGGGGGATTGTTGGACAATTACAGTGATCAGGACAAACCCCGTGACTGATTGAACCGAGCCACTTGGAGATCACTCTGCGCAGCCTCGAGTAGCATTTGTTTTATCGACACTGAAGGGATGAAAGTCTGAATCAGCCCAGCCTTATTTGGAATCTCTGCCCTCCGGATTACACCTGATCTCTGCTGCAGTGGTCCAGACAGCTCTCGTGCACCCTCTACATTAGGGAGTCACTAATAATGTGCTGCAGATTTTGGGAAGGCTGGGGAAGGTGGTTCGATGTGTGCAGCAAATAGCTCTTGCTTTTCGTGATATTTCTAATAGAATTAATACACCTTGCCTAGACAGAGATAGGGAGACAGAGATGGAGAGAGAGGGAGAGACAGAGGGAGGGAGAGTCAGGGGAGGTTGAGGGAGTGAGAGAGTCAGGGGAGGGCGAGGGAGGGAGTGAGAGAGGGAGGGGGAGAGTCAGGGGAGGGTGAGACAGAGGGAGGGAGAGTCAGGGGAGGTTGAGGGAGTGAGAGAGTCAGGGGAGGGCGAGGGAGGGCGAGGGAGGGAGTGAGAGAGGGAGGGGGAGAGTCAGGGGAGGGTGAGACAGAGGGAGGGAGAGACGGAGGGAGAGACAGGGGAGGTTGAGGAAGGGAGAGTGAGGGCGAGAGAGGGAGAGTCAGGGAAGGGAGACAGAGGGAGAGCCAGGGGGGTGAGGGAGGTAGAGAGAGGGAGAGTCAGGGGAGGGAGAGAGAGGGAGAGTCAGGGGAGAGGGAGGGTGGGAGGGAGAGCCAGGGCAGGGTGAGGGAGAGGGAGAGTGAGAGTCGGGGGAGGGCGAGGGAGGGAGAATGAGGGGAGGGCGAGGGAGGGAGAGACAGAGGGAGGGAGAGTGAGGGGAGGGCGAGGGAGGGAGAGGGAGAGACAGAGGGAGGGAGTGTGAGGGGAGGGAGGGAGAGTGAGGGGAGGGAGGTAGAGAGAGGGAGAGTCAGGGGAGGGAGAGAGAGGGAGAGTCAGGGGAGAGGGAGGGAGAGAGAGGGAGAGTCAGGGGAGAGGGAGGGTGGGAGGGAGAGCCAGGGCAGGGTGAGGGAGAGGGAGAGTGAGAGTCGGGGGAGGGCGAGGGAGGGAGAGACAGAGGGAGGGAGAGTGAGGGGAGGGCGAGGGAGGGAGAGGGAGAGACAGAGGGAGGGAGGGAGAGTGAGGGGAGGGAGGTAGAGAGAGGGATAGTCAGGGGAGGGAGAGAGAGGGAGAGTCAGGGGAGAGGGAGGGAGGGAGGGAGAGCCAGGGCAGGGTGAGGGAGAGGGAGAGTGAGAGTCAGGGGAGGGCGAGGGAGGGAGAGACAGAGGGAGGGAGTGTGAGGGGAGGGCGAGGGAGGGAGAGACAGAGGGAGGGAGTGTAAGGGGAGGGAAGGAGTGTGAGGGGAGGGAGGAAGAGAGTCAGGGGAGGGAGAGGGAGGGAGAGAGAGAGAGTCAGGTGAGGGCGAGGGAGAGAGGGAGAGAGGGTGAGTCAGGGGAAGGGAGACAGAGGGAGAGCCAGGGGGGTGAGGGAGGTAGAGAGAGGGAGAGTCAGGGGAGGGAGAGAGAGGGAGAGTCAGGGGAGAGGGAGGGAGGGAGGGAGGGAGAGCCAGGGCAGGGTGAGGGAGAGGGAGAGTGAGAGTCAGGGGAGGGCGAGGGAGGGAGAGACAGAGGGAGGGAGTGTGAGGGGAGGGAGGGAGGGAGAGTGAGGGGAGGGAGGTAGAGAGAGGGACAGTCAGGGGAGGGAGAGAGAGGGAGAGTCAGGGGAGAGGGAGGGAGGGAGGGAGAGCCAGGACAGGGTGAGGGAGAGGGAGAGTGAGAGTCAGAGGAGGGCGAGGGAGGGAGAGACAGAGGGAGGGAGAGTGAGGGGAGGGCGAGGGAGGGAGAGACGGAGGGAGAGTGAGGGGAGGGCGAGGGAGGGAGAGGGAGAGACAGAGGGAGGGAGTGTGAGGGGAGGGAGGGAGAGTGAGGGGAGGGAGGTAGAGAGAGGGAGAGTCAGGGGAGGGAGAGAGAGGGAGAGTCAGGGGAGAGGGAGGGTGGGAGGGAGAGCCAGGGCAGGGTGAGGGAGAGGGAGAGTGAGAGTCGGGGGAGGGCGAGGGAGGGAGAGACAGAGGGAGGGAGAGTGAGGGGAGGGCGAGGGAGGGAGAGACAGAGGGAGGGAGAGTGAGGGGAGGGCGAGGGCGAGGGAGGGAGAGGGAGAGACAGAGGGAGGGAGGGAGAGTGAGGGGAGGGAGGTAGAGAGAGGGATAGTCAGGGGAGGGAGAGAGAGGGAGAGTCAGGGGAGAGGGAGGGAGGGAGGGAGAGCCAGGGCAGGGTGAGGGAGAGGGAGAGTGAGAGTCAGGGGAGGGCGAGGGAGGGAGAGACAGAGGGAGGGAGTGTGATGGGAGGGCGAGGGAGGGAGAGACAGAGGGAGGGAGTGTAAGGGGAGGGAAGGAGTGTGAGGGGAGGGAGGAAGAGAGTCAGGGGAGGGAGAGGGAGGGAGAGAGAGAGAGTCAGGTGAGGGCGAGGGAGAGAGGGAGAGAGGGTGAGTCAGGGGAAGGCGAGGGAGGGAAAGAGAGTCAGGGAGGGAGAGAGAGGGAGAGACAGGGGAGGGGAGGGAGGCAGAGGCATAAGGAGGGAGGGAGACAAAGGGAGGGAGGGAGGGAGGGAGAAAGAGGGTGAGAGGGAGCGAGAGAGGAAGACAGGGAGAGAGAGGGAGGGAGACAGTTAGAGAAAGGGAGGGAGACAGTTAGAGAAAGGGAGAGAAAGGGAGACAAAGAGAGGGAGGGAGACAAAGAAAGGGTGGGAGACCAAGAGAGGGAGGGATACAAAGAGAGGGAGGGAGACAGAGAGAGGGAGGGAGATGGAGGGAGGGAGGGAGGAAGTGGGAGGGAGTGAGGGAGACAGAGAGAGAGGGAGAGAAAAAGAGAGGGAGGGAGAAAAAGAGAGGGATGGAGAGAAAGAGAGGGAAAGAGACAGAGAGGGGAGGTAGAGAAAGAGAGAGGGAGAGAAAAAGAGAGGGAGGGAGAAAAAGAGAGGGATGGAGAGAAAGAGAGGGAAAGAGACAGAGAGGGGAGGTAGAGAAAGAGAGAGGGAGGAAGACAGAGGGAGGGAGGGAGACAGAGAGAGGGAGGAAGACAGAGAGAGGGAAGGAGACAGAGAGAAGGAGGGAGACAGAGAGAGGGAGGGAGACAGGGAGGGAGGGAGACAGAGAGGGAGGGAGGGAGACAGAGAGAGTGAGGGAGACAGAGAGAGTGAGGGAGACAGAGAGAGTGAGGGAGACAGAGTGAGGGAGACAGAGAGAGTGAGGGAGACAGAGGGAGTGAGGGAGGCGAGAGAGGGAGGGACGGAGAGAGAGAGTGAGAGGGAGGTAGAGTAATAGAGAGTGGGAGGGAGGAAGAGAAAGAGAGAGAGGGAGGGAGACAGAGAGAGAGATATGTGTGTATGCTCGGTCTGGTGGCTCAGTGGACAAAGACATCCGCTGCCAGGGCCTGTGTTCAACCTCATGGTCACAGTTTTTTTTTGTCTCTAGCCCCGCCCCCTCTCTCACTGACCACGCCCCCACCGGTGCGGCCCTCGGCCACAAACTACACTGTAAATTTGGCCCCTTAGAGAAAGTTTGTGAGTACCCATGTCCTGGACGATGCATTGTGTAGGACCCTGCATGCTGTAGCTCCTACCTCCAAGCAACAGACAGTTAACTCTTTCAGCTCAAGTAGGACTGATATAGTGAGATGGGACACCGTGCCGATCAGCAATTTTTGAGAAGGTAAAAGGGGGTTGTTTGGCATCCCTCCTAGATAAGTGTGGGCAATGGGTTTAGACCATCCAAATGCGGCACAACCCTGCAAATAATGGGACATCAGTCACAAGCAGTCGCTTCAGAAGGTATTTTTCGACAAAAGTGGCACAACCAGAAAATAACTTTTACTTATGTTTCCATCCTGTTTTTCAACCTGTTTTGTGAACATTACAAGATTTATGAGCTAACCATACTACTACAGCAGTCGTTGGAGCTCCTCCTCATTCTCCATTGTTACATTCCATTAAAAAAAGTTATTTCCAGCTTCCTTCATACTCCTGGTGGGGTGTTTGGGAATATAGCTTGATTAAACGGACAGATATTTCAATCAATCAATCAGGGGTTGGTAAAGTGCACATTTTCACCCGCGAGGTCTCAAGGCGCTAGGGGGGAGGGGTGGCGGCTCCGTTGAGTTTTGGGGTCATCCAAAGAGCCAGGTCTTGAGGTCCTTCCTGAACTGGAGCATGGTGGGAGCTTGCCGGAGGTGGAGGGGGAGGCCTTGGCTGAGAGGTAGGAGAAGTACTTTCCTCCAGTCTGGTTTTGTAGATGTGTGGAACGATGCCCAGAGAGAGGTCAGCTGACCGGAGTGGTCTTTTGGGTGTGTGGAAGGAGGGGCGGTTGATCAGGTATGTTGGTCCGGTGTTGTGGAGGGCCTTGTATGCGAGAGTGAGGCGTTTGAAGGTTATTCTTCTTACCATAGGGAGCCGTGGAGATCGCAAGGGTGTTGGGTGATGTGGCTGCGACGGGGGATGTCTAGGATCAGTCTGGCAGAGGAATTTTGGACGGTCTCGAGTTTGCAAAGTAGTTTCTTGATGATTCCGGGGTAGAGAGCGCAGCCGTTTTCCAGTCTGCTACTAATGACAGGGTGAGGGACAGTTTTTCTGAATTCAGGTGGGTTCCATCTGAACGTCTTTCGGAGTATGCAGAGACTGTTGAAGCTAGCTAAGGATAAGGCGTTGATCTGGTGGTTCTTTGTGAGCGATGGGTCTAGTAAGATGCCGAAGGTTTGTGCGTGACCCGTCGGGTGGGTGTTTTCCGAGGGCAGTGAGCCCCAGGAGTCGTCCCATGCGAGGAGAGTGGAACCAAGGATGAGGACTTCTGTTTTCTCCGAGTTGAGTTTCAGGCAGCTCTTCTTCATCCAGGTGGCAGCAACTTTCATCCCTTCTTGGAATTTCTGTTTGGTGATTTTGGGTTTGTTGATGAGGGAGAGGATAAGCTGGGTGTCGTCGACGTAGGAGACGATGTTGATCCCGTGTTTTCCAACGAAGACGTGAGGGGGAGCCATGTAGATGTTGAAGAAGGTGGGACTGGGGGTGGATCCCAGGGGCACTCCGCAGTGGCCTCTGTTAGTTATGAGATGTAAAGCAGGAGTTCTGCCACTGAGAAATGAGCATTTCCAGTTGAGGGTCTTTCTGCGGATTTAGTGTAGTGGAGCCTGGTGGCTAGTGGCTAGTGTGGGGTGGGAGACAGTGAAGAAGGCAGCTGAGAGGTCCAGGAGGATAAGAGCTGCTGTTCGGCCCTGGTTGAGGAGGGAACCAATGTCTTCGGTGGCAGCAAGAAGGGCGGTCTCGCTGCCCGGTTGCTGCAGAATCCAGATTGGGAGATGTCCAGGATGTTGTTAGCTTCGATGAAGTTTGCTAGCTGAGTGTTGACTGCCTTTTCAATTACTTTGGCTGTGAATTGAAGCAGGGAGATGAGTCTGCGGTTTTTGAGATCCGAATGGTCTGTTCAGGGTTTTTTCAGGAGGGGGCTGACTTTGGCGTGTTACCAGTTTTTGAGGAATGTGGCTGTCTCGAAGGAGCAGTTGATCATCCAGCGTAGTTCGGGTGCAATGGCTGTGGAGGCTCTGTGGAAGATGTGGGGTGGGCAGGGGTCGGAGGGTGCTCCAGAGTGGATGCACTTCATGGTCTTTAAGGTGTATTCTGTCATGAGTGGGGTCCAATTGAGCAAGGTCTGTTGGGTGGCATCACTAGGGGGTGAGCTGGATCAGTGCGGAGGTCTTGGTTATTGAAGTTGTCGTAGATCACCTTAATCTTGAGGTCAAAAAAGGTGCTTCGTCTGTTGCAGAGGTCTTGGGAGGGTGGGATGTCTTATTTTGCTGTAGGGTTTGGTAAATACCTTGATGATGGAGCAGAGTTCTTTGGTATTATGAGAGTTGGTGGGGATTCAGTCTCCAAGGAATTTCTTCTTTGTGGATTTGAGGAGTTGATGGTGTGCTGTGGTGGCTGCTCTGTAGGCGGCGCATATTTCTGAGGTTTTGTTGTTCCTCCATGTCTTTTCGAGTTGTCTGGAGCAGAGTTTGGATTCTTGAGTGCAGGTGTGAACCAGCTTGCTTTCTTGATGTGTCGTTCTGTGGCTTTCTTGAGGGTGGTGAGTGTTTTGACGCAGTTCGTGATCCAGCAGTGGAGGCTGCGTGCTGCGGTGTAAGCGTCTGGCGTAGTCGTGGTTAGGTGCTGATGAGGGTGGAGGTGAGCTCTTCTTCGGTGACTTTGTTCCAGCTTCTAAGGGGGAGGAGGTGGGCATGTTTATGTACTGAGGATTTTTGAAGGTGATGAATGTTTGACATTATTCTGCATTCTGTCCATCAATTGTTCTTTTTGCGTTTCCTTCTGGCTTGCTCCATGAGGGTCGCAGTTCGTGATCCAGCAGTGGAGGCTGCGTGCTGCGGTGTAAGCGTCTGGCGTAGTCGTGGTTAGGTGCTGATGAGGGTGGAGGTGAGCTCTTCTTCGGTGACTTTGTTCCAGCTTCTAAGGGGGAGGAGGTGGGCATGTTTATGTACTGAGGATTTTTGAAGGTGATGAATGTTTGACATTATTCTGCATTCTGTCCATCAATTGTTCTTTTTGCGTTTCCTTCTGAGAAGCTGGGGTCGAGTGTATATCCTGCTTTGTGCGTTGTGACGGTGACTAGTTGCTTTAGTTCTATGTTGGTAAGGCTCTCTAGGAGGGGGGTGGTGTTAGGGTCGTCATGGTTGCCCAGGTGGAAGTTTAGGACTCAGAGTAGGACAGTCTGTGGAGGCGTGGAGTGCGATAAGGTCGGTGATGGAGTCGGTGAAAGGAGCGTGGGGGAGGGGCGTCCTGTAGATGAGGGTTCCGCGGAGAGTCGTTTGAGGGTTGGTCTGGATCTGGAAGTGAAGATGCTCCATGAGGGTCGTAGTGCCGTCCAGGTCGGTGATCATCGTGCAGTGGGTGCTTTCTTCTCCTGGGCGATGCCTCCCTCTGTGCGGCTGGGGCCGTCCTTCCGCAAGATCTTCTATCCATCAGGAATGGCGTTGGCAAAGTCAGACACGAAATTTGCGTTGGGCCAAGTTTCTGTGAGGAAGGCAACATAGGGCGCTTAGGTGTTGAGGATGTCCCAGATTTCTATTGGGTGCTGGTGTATGGAGCACACGTTGAGGCGAATACGGTTGAGTTTTTTGTGAGTGGTGAAGTTCTGAAGGATGGGAGCTGCTGCCGGGGTACAGAGGTGGGTGAGGGTGCAGATGCAGTGTAGACCATAGATCAGGCCGTGGGTGTTGGTTGGTGTCGAAAGCGGGCAGATGTGGTTGAGTCCTGGGTTTAAATCGTGGAGGATGCTGGAGATGTAGTGGAGGAGGGTCGGCGGACCAGGGTACCTGGCGCTGGTCGCTGAGGGGCCAAGAAGGGCTTGCCATTGGCGCACCTTTGGCGTGCAGTTGCCGTCATTACTTCAACGGGCGGGCGCTACTGATCGAACAGCCAGGTCTTCAGTATCCTCCAGAAGGTCAGCAGGTCTTGGGTCTGTCGTAGGCTCAGTGGGAGGGTGTTCCATGTCTTGGTGGTGAGGTGGGAGAAGGATTACCACTGGTGGTTGTTATTCGGATGCGCGGGACAGTGGCGAGTGAGAGGTCGGCAGAGCGTAATTGGAGGTTGGGGATGTAGAAGGAGAGCAGTCTGTTGAGGTAGGCTGGGCCAGTCTTGTGGAGTGCCTTGTGTGCGTGGGTGAGGAGCTTGAAGGATATACTCTTGTTGACGGGGAGCCAGTGCAGGTTTCTCAGGTGGGGGTGATGTGGCCGTGGCGTGGTACGTCGAGGATCAGTCATGCTGAGGCGTTTTGGATGTGCTGTAGTCGTTTGATGAGCTTGGTCGGGTTTCCTGCGTAGAGGGCGTTTCCATAGTCGAGTCTGCTGCCGACCAGGGCCTGGGTGACTGTCTTTCTTGTATCTGTCTGGATCCAACTGTAGATCTTGCGGAGCATGCGGAGGGTGTTGAAGCGGGAAGAGGAGACAGCGTTGACTTGCTTGGTCATTGAGAGCGTTGAGTCGAGGATGATTCCCAGGTTGCGTGCGTGGTCAGTGGGTGTCGGGCTGCCCCAAGTGCCATCGGCCACCAGGAGTCGTCCCAGGCTGAAGGGTTGGAGCCGAGGATGAGGACCTCCGTCTTGTCCGACTTCAGCTTCAGATGGCTGGTCTTCATCCAGTCGGCGACGGCCTTCATTCCTTCGTGGAGGTTGACTTTGGCGGTGATGGGGTCCTTGGTGAGGGAAAGGATCAGCTGAGTCGTTGGCGTAGGAGATTATGTTGAGGTTGTGCAGTCAGGCTACGTGTCCGAGCGGGGCCATGTAAATGTTGAACAGCGTCAGGCTGAGGGAGGATCCTTTGAGTACGCCGCAGGGTTTGGCAAATACCTTGATGATGGAGCAGAGTTCTTTGGTATTATGAGAGTTGGTGGGGATTCAGTCTCCAAGGAATTTCTTCTTTGTGGATTTGAGGAGTTGATGGTGTGCTGTGGTGGCTGCTCTGTAGGCGGCGCATATTTCTGAGGTTTTGTTGTTCCTCCATGTCTTTTCGAGTTGTCTGGAGCAGAGTTTGGATTCTTGAGTGCAGGTGTGAACCAGCTTGCTTTCTTGATGTGTCGTTCTGTGGTTTTCTTGAGGCTTTGGAACGGAATGGGGGTCTTTGGAACGGAATGGGGGTCAGGCGGACACTCTGGGTTCTGCCGGAGAGGAAGGAGGTGGTCCAATCCAGAGCCTTGTCTCGGATCCCTGCGGCTTGGAGGCATGCGCGTAGTGTGCGGTGGCAGACGGTGTTGAAGGCAGCAGAGAGGTGTAGGAGGAGTGCTGCAGTCTCGTCGTTGTCCAGCAGGATCCTGATGTTGTCGGTAGCGACTATGAAGGCAGTCTTGGTACTGTGGTTTCTGCGGAACCCTGACTGGGAAGGGTCCAGGATTCTGTTTTCTACGAGGTATCGGGTTAGCTGTCTGTTGACGGTTTTCTTGATGACCCTGGCCGAGAAAGGGGAGCAGAGAGATGGGCCGGAAGTTCTTGAGGTCTCTTGGGTCTGCCTTAGTTTTTTTGAGTAGGGCGTTGATCTCAGCGTGTTTCCAGATCTCCGGGAAGGTCGCGGTTTCGAGGGAGAGATTGATGACGTTGCGCAGGTAGGGTGCGATGGAGCTGCTTGCTCTGTTGAAGACAAGGTGCGTGAATGGGCCTGACGGAGAGCCGGAGTGGATTGTGCGCATGGTCTTGATGGTGTCATCGATGCTCATGCTGGCCCAGGCTAGCAGGGGGTTGTGGTTGATGGTGTGCGGAGGGTCTATTGTGTTGCTGCCTGTTGGGGCTGTCTGAGTGTTGAAGCTGTTGTAGAGGTCTGCTATCTTAAGAAGGTGGCGAGGGAGTCGCACAGGGCTTGCGACGGCGGGATGTCATTGGTGTTGGAGCTGGGGTTGGAGAGTTCCTTCACGATGTTGAAGAGCTCCTTGCTATTGTGTGCATTGTTGTTGAGGCGGTCTTTGAAGGAGGTCCTCTTGGCCACCCTGATGAGGTGGTGGTGGTGGTTGCGGATGGCGTCCTTGTGTGCTGTGTGGCTGTCGGGAGTTTGTTCACTGTGCCATTTCTTCTCTAGTTTTCGGCAGGCTTGCTTGGAGGCTAGGAGTTCTGGGGTGAACCAGCTGGTCCTCTTGCTGGTGTCTCTGTGGGGGGGGGTTTCTTCAGCGGGGCAAGGGTGTTGGCGCAGTCCTCTATACAGCGGCTGAGGCTGTGAGCAGCGTCATTGGTGTTGGAGGGTTCTGTGGGTGGGCTGAGAGCGAGGTTTACGTGTAGTTGGTCTTCTGTGATTTTGCTCCAACAGCGGCGGGGGATTTGTTGGGTGCAGTGGTGTGCGGTGGGTATCTGGAAGGCAAAGTGGATGACGGAGACATGCAGGCTTGAGGAGAAGACGGGGTTGAGCGTGTGGCCGGCGGAGTGGGTGGGCGTTGTCACAAGTTGCTTCAGTCCGAGGTTGGCGATCAGAGTTGTGGAGTTGTCGTCGTCAAGGTGAAAGTTTAGGTCTCCGAGGAGGATGTAGGCGGGGGAGGTCAGGGCGTGCATGCTGATCAAGTCGGCGATGGAGTCGCTGAACAGGGGGCGGGGTCCGGGGGGGCGGTAGACTAGGGTGCCTCTGAGGGTGGAGTTAGGGTCTTTGTGGATCTGGAAATGCATGTGTTCAGCGGTGCTGAGCGCCTCTTCGGTGCTATTCGAGACTCTGATGCTGTTCTTGTGGACGATGGCGATTCCTCCTCAGACTCCGTTGATGCGGTCTCGGAGGGTGATCTTGTAGCCTTCTGGGATGGCTATGGCGGTATCGGGTGCGGAGGAGTCATTAAACCAGGTCTCTGTCAGGAAGGCGACGTCCGGGGATGTTGTGTCGAGCAGGTCCCAGAGCTCGATGGCATGCTTGCGTGCGGAGAGAGTGTTCAGTAGTATGCATCGGAGGTGGTTGGGGTCTTTCTTGGCGGGTGGTTCGTCAGCTCTGAGGCTGGTGTAGCGGCAGTTTAAGCAGGTGAAGGGGCCATGTGTGCGTTTCGGGGCGGCCTTGAAGCAGGTGTGGCTCTGTCCGGAGTTGAGAGCGTGCAGAGTGCTGGCATCGTAGTGGCAGCGGTCGTCGTGGCGGGTGCGGGGGCCTGGGGTTCTGATGCTGGGTGCGGTCCAGACGGGCTTGCCTTATGGCATATATGGGGAGGTGGGAGGGAGAAGCAGCTGGAGGCGGGGCAGCGAATGAGCAGTGGGCAGTCAGGGGGGCGGGCCGCAGGGGATGCAGCGGCGAGTAATAACAAAGGTAACAGGAAAAAGGGGCACAGAAACAAGGGAAAAACGAGTGGCACAGAGGGCAGAAGGGCACAAAAAACGAGTGGAACTGAAGGCAAAAGAGGCACAAAAACGATTGAAAAACAAGTGGCACAGAAGGCAGACGGGCACAAAAAACGAGTGGAACAGAAGGCAAAAGGGGCACAAAAACTAGTGGCACAGAAGGCAAAAAGGGCACAGAAATACTGGGAAAACGAGTGGCACAGAGGAAAAATACAGAAAAAAGAAATATTGGGGCAGCTAAGAACAGAAGTCAGAACGGGCAGAGAGGCACGGGGGCAGCGAGGAGAACAGGAGGGAAAACCGGACAGGGACACGGGGTACAGAAGGAAAAACCGGAAGAGGGGGTTTGGGGACAGCGAGGAGAACAGAGGGAAGAAAAAGGGGCACGGACAAGCACAAGGTGACGACAGACAACAGCAGTCACAGACACAACAATGAAAATACAGGCTATACAAAAAAGCAGAGGATAAACAAACCTACCTATGGTCTACCACTGGCCACCAGGGATGAGGCGCAGGTGGTAGCCTGCGGGTGGTGGAGGGCCTCGAACTCCCTCGGCAGCGGCAGCTAGGGCAGGGAGACACAGGTGGTGTTGTGCGGAGGGGGAGCAACCTACCTGGTAGGGTAGATATCACCTATTCTGCCCAAAGAAGGGTGAGATAGACAGTCATCAACTTCCACCTTGCAGGAACTGTCTGAAGAAACATGCCAAATGTGCAAATAATCAAGCCGCTATAAGCAAGAGATGTCTTCTAAATGATCCACAGAATCCTAGTCCAATTGAGGGAGGACGAATTTGGAAAAACACAAGGGAGCAGAACTGGTATCAGACTGGATGGAGGGGCAGTCAGCACCTCAGGCTGTGTTCGATCTACTAGCTTGGAACTGCAAACTGTCAACATGTGTCTGCTGTCTAAATGACCTCAAGTGCACTGACGTGCAGACTTCTGTGAAAATCAAACAGACAAAGAGAATGATGACACCTATTCAGATGAAGATGATGAATATAAATGATAAAATTGTGTTTATGTTCACTCATGACATACATTGCCTATGTACGATGTTCCAACTATTATTTAAAATTGTAAGTGAAAATTTTGCATATTATCTATATCAATACATGAGGAATACAATTAAGTTTTATTGTTATTATTTTTAAGAACTATATTGTTCTAATAAAAAATAGTAATCATAATTATTTTGAAATTATATTGAATTAAACCAATCTAGTGGAACTGGATTTATTTTTCCACAAAGTATGATGAATTTGTATGCTATTTATCAAAAATATGAAGCGGTTAAAGCAGGTAATACATAACTTTCAATTTAGTGGTAGCTTGGCAAAGCAGTTAGGCTCATCAGAGGGAAGTGTGAATGCATTTGGTGTACATACAAGACAGGAACACACACTCAAGGACTGACTTCAGGCCAATGTTTGTTTACTTTTATTTCTATGAACCAAGTGGAACTCAGTTGCAAGAAAGAACTTTCCAATGGCAATACTTTCAAACATTAGCAATAGATGTATATAGCATCAATCAATACTTGCATGTGCATGAAATGTTTTTCAGTACAGAAAAATATACTTTGTTTTCAGGATCACACTTTGTACAGTACAGTGAGAGACCAATGTAATCCTATAGGGAAAAGACAGGTCCGTAACTTACAGGTAAGTAAGAGGTTCTCGAGTTCAGTCTCCGGGTATTTGGATCAACACTCCGCCACGGTCTGACCAAGGTAGGTATTGCAGCACGAGCGGCACTGGGGCCGCCGGGTGCAGAGGTCACCGTGCTAAATGTTATCCTATGGCGGTGGGCGGTGGGAGGCGGACACCTCAAAAAGGCACCGGTTACAGGTAAGTACTTGCGGGGGTGAAGATCAGCACTGGAGGGGCTACCAAAGGTAACGGAGACTGCACCACCAGCGGCACAGGGGCAGCCGGTTGCAGAGTGCATAGGAGACGTTGGGAGCCCTGTTGGAACCAATAGAGATCTTCGGTCGCGCAAAAGGGCTGGAAGCTTGCTTCCGAAGGTTGGCCTCAGGGAATCCCACAACTGGAGAGGTAAGTTGGATAGTGGGAGATGCTAGGACACCATTGGTTGGGTACACTAAGGCCAGGGGACTGGAGGTGCAGGGATGTCTTTTGGCATTAGGTATTCTCACCGGCTACGGTTGCGGGACCCTTCAGGTTGAGGCTGCATGCGTTGAGGGGGAGGTCAGGAGAGGTTGTCTAGCACTGGATCTCGGGTCAGGATTGCTGGGGAGGCTTCACTTGGTCGGTGGGCCACCTGGACTCGGGCCGTGGGAGTCGGGTGCAGAGTGGTACAAGTGTTGTCGATCTGCCTGGATACGGTGGCTTGAAGTTGGTTTCTTTGCTGGACATATCCAGTGTCCACAGGAGACAAGGGTCTGTCAAAGAAAGCAGAGGTCCAACAAGGATCTGAGGTTGCTGGCTGCGGGCCATGCCAGTTTTTGGAAGCAGGGTGGCTGGAGGAGTAGTCAGGCCAGTGGGGCTGGGGCTGAGTCAGGTGTGGGAAGGTGGATATTCGACTATATGGTTACCCCAACTTTTTGCCTAGTGTTTAGCTAGTTTTCGACTTAGTTGGCCTGGGATCCTGCTAAAGAGGGCCCCAGGCTATCTGCTCTCACTGTAAAATGGACTCCATGCACTTTAGGTACATCTCCAATTGGATATTGGGTCACCTTATGAGCCCCTGTATAGTGTACCATAGGTACCCAGGGCATAGGTGCATCCAAGGCCTACCAGTGGCTGCAGCATGTATTATGCCACACCTGGCTAGCCATCCAAATCGACACAACTGGCTGATCACCCAGCTGGGGCAAGGTCGTGTAATCACCCCTTGCTTAGGTATAGTATTCCTATACCTACCCTTATATATAGACACATGTATATCTATAAGTCACTCCTATGGCAGGCCTGGACAATCCTGAATTCAGAGTGCTTGGTTTTATGTGAGATGGTGCTCTAGCATGAGCTGAGCCTGTCTGCAGCTTTCGGAACCATGTCCTTATAGCTGTTCTATGAAATAGCCACACCATATACTCTTAGGTGCATTATAATCCTCGGAGTTAATGCTAACTTTGGTTTGGCTTTATCAAAACATGTCGTGTAAGGTGTCATACGCTTTGGAATCCTACCCCCCCACCCCCCTAGTCCTGGTGGCGGGGTTAGCATTCCACCCTTCTAGAGGGAGAAGACATGTAGTTGTAGCTTTACCCGGTTAAAGTTAAACAGAGCCTCAGCATCACATAATGGATGCTGCTGCCACAGACACGAGTCTGACCTCCTGCTGCTGGGCGAAACTCCGGCAGGGGAGGCCTGGACAATAGGTCACCTCCCCAGACAGGCTATAGTGTATTGGGGCAGGGTGGGTTGAAAGAAATGAGACACTGCCTGGGGCACACAAGGTGCTCCATGCATAGCCCGGTTAAAACCAGTTGCTGGGGCACTCCAGCCTCAGCTCTGGCTCAAAACTGGACAAAGGGAAAGGGGTGTAACCACCCCCTTGCCAGGTTCCACCCATAGGAGGGACCTAGCAGGTAATCCAGCCCCTTAGATTGGTATAAAGCTAGGAGCTGTGTCTAGAGACTTTAGATTATCCTGAACTGAAACTCTGAAACGAAACTCTGGACCTTCGACATTCTACTGCAACTAGAAGACTGAAGAATCTCCCTTGTGGTCAAGGAGTGACCACCCTGTGCAAACAGGCACCATCAGTGACTTGCCGGTTTGCTTTGTCGACGCTCCCGCCGGAGCCCGAAGACTTAGCGACGCAGCCTCTGGACTTCCAGACTTCTCTGACCCCAAACCCACATCCACAGCAAAGCTGAGACCCGTGACGGACATGAGAGACGTGGGACCGGACTACCTGCAGTACCTGCTTTTTTCTAACTGTACAGCTTCTGAGGCGTCCTCGAAGTTGTGGATTGGGACTTGAGAAGCCCCAACCATGAGCCGTAAGTGCACTGAAGCTCAGCCCTCCACACTCCACGAGTGCCGCGTGGGGCCTGCTCCTGCATGTCCTCTTGACGCGTCTTCGCGGTTGCTAGCCCGCTGGCTAGTGGCTCTCCTGAAGACATCTTTACCAATCAACACCACTTGCCTGGTTGCTCTGGGCTTGTTCCTGCTTTCCTGTAAAGGGGAAGCTCCCCAGACCTTGCGGGTCTGAACAGAAGCCGATCTTCCCTTCCTGCATGGATTGCCTTTGCCAAGGCTTGTTGACTCCAATCCGGAAGCAGACACCGCCAACAGCGAGATCCTTCGTGGGACAGTCCGTATCCAGCTCCAGGTCGTCGTTGACGCCTCCTGGTCCACGTGGCTGCAGAGACAAGCTTCACTTCTTCACCTGTTAGCAGCTCGACATCGCCTGGTTCCTTCCTGGTCACAGGCTAGTGACCCAGACTCTGTCCCCTCTGCTTTCAGGTTCTTCACTGCTCCGATCCAACCCGACATCTTCCTCCTGGTCGCCTGCAGCATCTTTGTGCAGCTCTCCATAGGATTAGATGACGAAACCCGACACAAAAGTACACCTATGCACCCGGCTTCCCTGGGTGAGGTAACTCGAGTACTTCGGTGCTCCCGTGGGTAATAACTATCCAAGTGTCCTACTTTAACTGGGTCTTCCCGTAGTCCACCCGGAAGTGTCCGAAATCAACTACTTTGTTAACTGTATGTTCCCATTATAAGTCTATGAGAACCTGCGTGTGTGTTTAGACACTGCAGACGCATCCTGCAGGACTGCTGCTTCCTAACCTTTGGTTACTCAGTGTAGTTCCAGCGATTCCCTAGGCCCTAGGCCTATTCACTTTTCCTGAAGTGGTTCTTATACCACTTATTTAGTATATGGTTCGTGAGGCCCCTAGGGCAGAATTGTATTTGTGCAACTTATAGTATGCTTATTGAGTCACTTGTGCTGTATCTCGAACTCTGACCTCATAAAGAGTGCAGAGGGGTTGTGTTAGTAATAAATACATATATATTTGATATATACCTTGTGTGGTGTCCTTTCATTTGGTATTCAAGGGGTTATTATCGTAATCAAATCAAGTTCAAGACTTTATGTATAGTCTATAAAGTACTTCACAATCAAGGTCCTTAGTTCCTTAAGGACCAACTAATTCCATACTCTCCCGCTAGACAACTCCGTTCCACCACTCTGAATCAACTAGTGGTCCCGCGGACAAAAATAGTTTCCTGGGGTGATCGTCGATTCTTGGTCTCTGCTCCCAAGCTATGGAATACTCTGCCACAATCAATTAAGACAAGCCCTTCACTCCTTCTCTTCCGCAAACGGCTGAAGACCTGGCATGTTTAACCAATAATTTCAAAGCGATACATCTGGAGAATTACGTAGTCAGTTCAGCGCCGAGACGCCTACGGGCATTCGTTCACGCTTAATAAATAGCAATAATAAATAAATACAAATAAAAACTATTGGCTTCACATGCTCTCTGAAGTATTAGCCTAAGACTGCTTTGTCCATGCTACCACTAGGATAGCTGGTCTATAAGGTTGACTTTACAACCATCACCATAAGGGTTGTTTGGACTGATACAGGGTGCCCACTAGAATAGTGAAACTTCACATAATAAGCCAACTTCTCACACTCCACTCCTGCATGGCTCTTCAGTCCTTCTCTTAGGTCGTCAAATCTGAGGAACAAGGTTCAGGAGAGCCCTTAAATACTATATTTAAGGGCGTTACTGAGGTCAGAGGCAGTAGCCAATGGCTACCATCCCCAGGGGGACTACATCCTTTGGGTGCCCCCTCCTTTTAGGGAGAGGGGCACATCCCTGTTCCTATTGGGCGTAATTCTCCAATTCAATAGGGAGAATTTCTAAGAGGGGTTCACCTCAACTCCTGGCAACCCTAGGGGTTTGCCAGGCTAATATGGACACTCCTAATCTGCCTACTAATGTTGCCACATGTCCTTCCAACAAAGAGTGGTCTGGACAGGGGGGCAGGCACTAGTTGGAGCTGCCCAAATCAGTACATCACAAGGTGAGAGCCTTTAAGGCTCAGCGCTAAGTATTGCTGTTCCTGCCAGAGGGAAGTGTGAAGCACCTCCACCCAGAGCAGGGTGTATTTCTGACCTCCGAGAGCACAATGGCTCTCACTCCATGACGTGAGAAACCTTACTGGTGGTGGCTGGCTGCAGGGAACCAATCAGCCAATACACTAGAGGTCAGTCGTTTTTCAGGGGGTATCTCTTAGATGACCACGCAGTGCGTTTTATAGTAAATCCAATACTGACATCAGTGTCAATCAATCAATCAGTACATTTATAGAGCGCCTTACCCACCTGTGAGGGTCTATAGGCGCGGGGGGGGGGGGGGGGGCGCTACTGGTCGAAGAGCCAGGTCTTGAGGAGTCTTCTGAAGGCCGGTAGGTCCTGAGTTTGTCGTAGGCTGGTGGGGAGGGTGTTCCAGGTCTTGGCGGCGAGGTGGGAGAAGGATCTGCCGCCGGCTGTGGTTTTCCGTATGTGAGGAACTGTTGCGAGGGCGAGGTTGGCTGAGCGGAGGTTTCGGGTGGGGGTGTGGAAGCTGAGGCGGTTGTTGAGGTAAGTGGGTCTGGTGTTGTGTAGGGCTTTGTGTGCGTGGATCAGGAGTTTGAAGGTGATCCTCTTGTTGACGGGGAGCCAGTGCAGGCCTCTCAGGTGGAGTGTGATGTGGCTGCGTCGGGGGATGTTGAGGATCAGCGTGCCGCGGCGTTCTGGATTCGTTGAAGACATCTAAGGAGTTTGATTGTTGTTCCTGAGTAGAGGGCGTTCCCGTAGTCGAGTCTGCTGGTGATGAGGGCATGGGTGACGGTTTTCCTTGTGTCGGGAGGGATCCATTTGAAGATCTTGCAGAGCGTGCAGAGGGTGTTAAAACAGGACGCGGAGACGGCGTTGACTTGCCTGGTCATGGAGAGGGTGGAGTAGAGGATGACCCCAGGTTGCGTGCGTGGTCTGTGGGCTCCGGCGCTGCGCCTAGCGATGTGGGCCACAAGGAGTCGTCCCAGGCTGATGGGGTGGGTCCGAGAATGAGGACTTACGTCTTGTCCGAGTTCAGCTTCAGTCTGCTGTCCTTCATCCAGTAAAAAAATAAATAATAATGGTTCTGTCGGACAGAAATACACAATGATATAGTATGCCAATTGTTTTATTTGTATACTTCGTCCCTAATCAGGATACAAAGACAGTGGTATATATACCAGTACAATCAACCACACTGATCACAAAGCAAAAATGAAAGTGAATTTTTACTCATACACTTTCATATTCTCTGAATTTGAATCAAAAGTATTCAAGTTGCTGTGCATAAAACACACATAGAACATACAAAACACAAATTCTGTGCAAGACTGGTACACAATTAAAACAGCAAGTAAAGTTGTCAATTTATTTACTTATTGGCAACGACAACTATATATACAATAATCCAATAGGTACATCAATTAATTATTGGGTCCTAAAAGATTTTTGATAGTTGGTTCGTGCAAGAAGGGAATGCGTCGACATTTCGACCCTGGGGAGCGATGCGTTGATTTGGCGCATCAAAGACGGGTCTTCATCAGGACTGTATACATGTAGGACAGCCTATTAGATATAATAGACATGTATCAGGGATTGGTCAGTGGTATAATTTATAGGAAGTGAGGACAGTCATTGCTCACCTTTTGCAGACCTTGCTCCACTCGGAGTCCTGGTCTTTTTCTGAAATGTACTGCTGGTCAGCCAACTCAGACAATATATTGAAGTTCCTTAGACCTACAATTAAGGATGTGATGATTATTCCAACCCCTAGCCAATAATCTCTTTAAGACTAAGTAGATGTGCAAGATTTCTTGCTATAATACATACCTCTGTAATAATTAATTATACAGGAGGTGGAAAGAGGCGTTGTTTCCTTGATCTGAAATGAAGGGAGTGATGTATTCCATTAGTCAAGGGTTTTAATGTAGAAGGTGGCTACATTCTACTATAAGTGACCCTAACACCCCTTGTGTGGTCGGACATATTGTGGCCGTGACTTTAACGTGACTTAACTGGCGTTGATATGTGGGTACATTAGTGCCTAACCTCCAACCTCGTGAATCATGCCAAGTGAAAGTGGCGTAATTTCATAGTTACTGTCCCAACACGGGTGTCTCCTAAGTAAACCTCATAGTTACATGGTAAAGAGCGGTTTTACCGCGTTCTCATGCATTACTTCTACAGTCATCCTGTCTCATACAGCTATTTCAATCCGGGAGTTCTGGCCGTGTGTTTAAAATCAAACCAGAATGGGCATGGTGCTACACCATAAACTTCCGCTCCGTTTACACTTACTTTTTTAAAAGTCGTTATCCGTGTCCGTCACCTTCTTACTCTCACTGGGGAATGCCGATTTCCTCCGTCTACTCTTTAGCCTACGTTTCAAACGTACATCACATGTGTACGTATCCCTAAGTCTGCACTCTACTGCTAATACTGCTAGGTACCTATCGCCATCTAGTGGTGGACTGCTGTAGTCTTATTTTTGGACAACTTAAAGTTGATATAATGAACTTGATATCACGTTTGCTCCCTGCAAAGTATTACATCATTCTTTTGACGATTTTATCATTTACAAATAGCGATTAACCTTACTGCATGGCAGATAGTTCATAATATATTCAAAAAAACGATTTAACCAAACATATAATCATTTCATCCCTGTGGGGATGTCTCACTCTTTAGATGATTCTATTATTAACAATTGGAAAATATGATAAATCTCTGGCAATTAGTTCACCAGTATGTTTAACAAGTAATTTCAGGAAATCTACAATCGTTTCCATATGAATACCCGTATATTTAATTTTTCTAGATATTAATCATCTATTAGTACCTAATGTATACGCAAATTTATACATAGGCTAGCAACGTTCTATGATTAACAGATAATTTAGTCCTTCATGCATACATGCTTTTTGAAAAGAATGCTCCTCTACTTATTCTTCAGAAGTGGTTACATTATCAGTTAATGCACCTCTTACTTCATTAACAAAAACAAGTTTATACATAAATGTTGCGATCCTTGTTATCAAACAGCCAATTAGATTTGTGTTTGTAATTCTACCCTATGTAATGTCTTTCTGGATACAACCAAATCTAGGATATTACACTAATGTATGGTATCCGACTGATGTATGACGTTTCTCAGTCTAGATTGTACTCATACATTCAGTGAAACTCTAAGGGTGTGTTTATAGGCGGCTCATTTGTACATAAGTCTCTTCCAGTTCATTCAGCCCCTGAGTTGTTGCTTCCATAGTATGTATCCATCTACATTCTTTGTAGTTTAATTGGTTGGAAATGTCTTCACCCCTAGGGTGTAAGACAATCTTTTCGAGTACTGTCCACTATCTCCTCAGGTGTATGTTCCAGTAGTGAATAGTGCTCCACAAGTGGTGCTCCCACCACTTTACATTTAAATCTGCTCTGGAATTTGGAATTTGGAATTTAAAAAAATTATAGAGCGCTCGTATACTAAAGCAGTTTCTTGGCGCTGGGAGCTACAGTGGTAAAAACAAACAAACGGGGGACGCGGCTAACCAGTAAATGCTTGCTGGAACAAGAGGGTTTTTAAGGCCCTACGATATTCCATATAGGATGGTAGGAGTCTAATTGAAGGGGGAAGGGCGTTCCAAAAAGTGGGGGCCAGAACTGTGAATTTCTGACCACCGGCTCTTTTCTTTTTAAAACGGGGTACTACTAGCAGGCCCAAAGAAGAGGAACGAAGGGCTCTCGGCGGGCAATAGTTTGTAACGGCAGAGTTGATAAATGCCGGAGCTGTGCCCGCTCGGGCTTGAAATGTAAGGCATCCTAATTTGAACAGAGCCCGTTGCTTGATAGGGAGCCAGTGAAGGTTTTTTAAAAGGGGGGTGGAATGGTGTGACTTAGCCAGGCCATAAACCAGGCGGGCTGCCTGGTTCTGGACCAGCTGTAAACGGTGAAGGGCATATGCGGGGGCACCATTGAAGACGATGTTCCCATAATCAATTTTTGACAGTACCATGGCCATGACGATCAGTTTAAGTGCTGACACAGAAAAAAAACAGGAAATTTTCCTAATAGTCCGTAGGGAAAAGAAACAAGAGGAGACAACTGAACTAATATGTGAATGTAAGGTGAGTTGGTGATTAAGAGTAATGCCCAGCGTTTTAACTGAAGGGGAAGGAATGGGAGGGGTGCCTAAGGATGGGGGCCAAAAAAGAGGTGACCATGGATTTGCGACCCCGCCCGTCAGAACCAGAACTCTGATGTTGGAGAATACGACTTTTCACCTTTCGTGTTGTTTGACCTATATATATCAGCGGACATGGACATCTAATAGCGTACACCACATTTCGGCTATTGCAATTAGTGAACTGATTCAAACTATAGGTCTTTCCTTGATGTACAATTTTAGTACCAGTTATGGAGTATTTACAAGCGTTACAGGCACCACATCTTTGATGTCCTGTGATGGGTTGCAGGCCAAGTTGCGCCCGAATGTCCGCTATTGGAGTAGTTTATAGAAAGGAAGACACCACATGATCTTTAATGTATTTAGCTCTTTTAAAAGCAAACATTGGTACTTCAGGAGTGCCAATTTCTGGGCCTTCGATTCCTGGGATGGTGTGAGTTGTATTTGAGCAGAGTATTCCTATCAGTCGGTTTTTTGAATAGGTTTGTGACGATTCTACCCTATTCTACTTCCAACTTAAGCCATCCAAAAAACAAAGTTAGTTCTGCCAACTAACTCTGTTTTTGGATGGCTTAACGTACTTTCAGAAGATATATAGTTCACCATGACGAATAACAACAAATCTATTTCATTCCTTGACCTGAAGTTGGAAGTAGAAGAGGGTAGAATCTTCACAATCCTATTAAAAAAAACGACTGATAGGAATACTCTGCTCAAATACAACTCACACCATCCCAGGAATCTAAGGGATAACCTACCTTTTGGCCAGTTTTTAAGAATACGCAGGAACTGCACTAGAAGGAGGGATTATTTCAGTAAGAGCAATCAACTTATCAGCAAACTAAGAGAGAGAGGATACCCAAAAGGACTCCTTAACCGTTCGAGAAAACGTGCATGGTATAGACCTAGGGAGACGCTATTGGAAATCCAACAAAGGGACGTGAAAAGTGACCGCCTGATATGTGTCGCAACATTCAACACGAAGAGCCACGAAATAAATAACATTATACGAAAATACTGGGATTTGGTTGGCCCAGAAATTGGCACTCCTGAAGTACCAATGTTTGCTTTTAAAAGAGCTAAAAACATTAAAGATCATGTGGTGTCTTCCTTTCGAGAAACTACTCCACCAGCAGACATTCGGGCGCAACTTGGCCTGCAACCCATCACAGGACATCAAAGATGTGGTGCCTGTAAGGCTTGTAAATACTCCATAACTGGTACTAAAATTGTACATCAAGGAAAGACCTATAGCTTGAATCAGTTCACTAATTGCAATAGCCGAAATGTGGTGTACGCTATTAGATGTCCATATCAGCTGATATATATAGGTCAAACAACACAAAAGGTGAAAAGTCGTATTCTCCAACATCAAAGAAAAATTAAATGTAAAGTGGTGGGAGCACCACTTGTGGAGCACTATTAACTACTGGGACATACACCTGAGGAGATAGAGTGGACAGTACTCGAAAAGATGGTCTTACACCCTAGGGGTACAAAGAATGTAGATGGATACATACTATGGAAGCAACAACTCAGGGCCTGAATGAACAGGAAGAGACTTATGTACAAATGAGCCGCCTATAAACACACCCTTAGAGTTTCACTGAATGTATGGGTACAATCTAGACTGAGAAACGTCATACATCAGTCCGATACCATACATTAGTGTAATATCCTAGATTTGGTTGTATCCAAAAAGACATTACATAGGGTAGAATTACAAACAAATCTAATTGGCTGTTTGATAACAAGAATCGCAACATTTATGTATAAACTTGTTTTTGTTAATGAAGTAAGAGGTGCATTAACTGATAATGTAACCACTTCTGAAGAATACGTAGAGGAGCATTCTTTTTAAAAAGCATGTATGCATGAAGGACTAAATTATCTCTGTTGATCGTAGAACGTTGCTAGCCTATGTATAAATTTGCGTATACATTAGGTACTAATACATGATTAATATCTAGAAAAATGTAATACAGGTATACATATGGAAACGATTGTAGATTTGCTGAAATTACTTGTGAAACATACTGGTGAACTAATTGCCAGAGATTTATCATATTTTCCAATTGTTAATGATAGAATCATCTAAAGAGTGACACATCACCACAGGGATGAAATGATATGTTTGGTGAAATCGTTTTTCTGAATATATTATGAACTATCTGCCATGCAGTAAGGTTAATCGCCATTTGTAAATGATAAAATCGACAAAAGAATGATGTAATACTTTGCAGGGAGCAAACGTGATATCAAGTTCATTATATCAACTTTAAGTTGTCCAAAAATAAGACTACAGCAGTCCACCACTAGATGGCGATAGGTACCTAGCAGTATTAGCAGTAGAGTGCAGACTTAGGGATACGTACACATGTGATGTACGTTTGAAACGTAGGCTAAAGAGTAGACGGAGGAAATTGGCATTCCCCAGTGAGAGTAAGAAGGTGGCGGACACGGATAACGACTTTGAAAAAAGTAAGTGTAAACGGAGCGAAAGTTTATGGTGTAGCACCATGCCCATTCTGGTTTGATTTTAAACACACGGCCAGAACTCCCGGATTGAAATAGCTGTATGAGACAGGATGACTGTAGAAGTAATGCATGAGAACGCGGTAAAACCGCTCTTTACCAAGTAACTATGAGGTTTACTTAGGAGACACCCGTGTTGGGACAGTAACTAGGAAATTACGCCACTTTCACTTGGCATGATTCACGAGGTTGGAGGTTAGGCACTAATGTACCCACATATCAACGCCAGTTAAATCACGTTAAAGTCACGGCCACAATATGTCCGACCACACAAGGGGTGTTAGGGTCACTTATAGTAGAATGTAGCCACCTTCTACATTAAAACCCTTGACTAATGGAATACATCACTCCCTTCATTTCAGATCAAGGAAACAACGCCTCTTTCCACCTCCTGTATAATTAATTATTACAGAGGTATGTATTATAGCAAGAAATCTTGTGCATCTACTTAGTCTTAAAGAGATTATTGGCTAGGGGTTGGAATAATCATCACATCCTCAATTGTAGGTCTAAGAAACTTCAATATATTGTCTGAGTCGGCTGACCAGCCGTACATTTCAGAAAAAAGACCAGGACTCCGAGTAGAGCAAGGTCTGCAAAAGGTGAGCAATGACTATGTCCTCACTTCCTATACATTATACCACTGGCCAATCCCTGATGCATGTCTATTATATCTAATAGGCTGTCCTACATATATACAGTCCTGATGAAGACCCGTCTTTGATGCGCCAAATCAACGCATCGCTCCCCAGGGTCGAAATGTCGACGCATTCCCTTCTTGCACGAACCAACTATCAAAAATCTTTTAGGACCCAAGAATTAATTGATGTACCTACTGGATTATTGTAAATATAGTTGTTGTTGCCAATAAGTATATGAATTGACAATTTTACTTGTTGTTTTAATTGTGTACCAGTCTTGCACAGAATGTATGTGTTTTGTATGTTTTATGTGTGTTTTATGGACAGCAACTTGAATACTTTTGATTCAAATTCAGAAAATATGAAAGTGCATGAGTAAAAATTCACTTTCATTTTTGCTTTGTGGTCAGTGTGGTTGATTGTACTGGTATATGTACCACTGTCTTTGTATCCTGATTAGGGACGAAGTATACAAATAATACAATTGGAATACTATATTATTGTTTATTTCTGTGCGACAGAACCATTATTATTTATTTTATTACCCACCCAGGTTCTGTAGGTTACAGGGTCACCCCATTACATGTAATGGTCCTTCATCCAGTAGGCTACGGCCTTCATTCCTCTGTGGAGGTTGGCTTTGGCGGTGTGGGGGTCTTCGGTGAGGGATATGATCAGCTGGATGTCGTCGGCATAGGAGATGATGTTGAGGTTATGTTGTCGAGCGACGTGGGCGAGCGGTGCCATGTAGATATTGAACAGCGTCGGGCTGAGGGAGGACCCCTGTGGGACGCCACAGATGATCTTGGTGGATTTCGAGCGGAAGGGTGGGAGGCGGACGCTCTGGGTTCTGCCGGAGAGGAAGGATGTCGTCCAGGCCAGGGCCTTCTCTTGGATTTCGGCGTCATGGAGGCGTGTTGATAGGGTGCGGTGGCAGACTGTATCAAAGGCTGCTGAGAGGTCCAGGAGGATGAGGGCGGCTGTTTCTCTTTTGTCAATCAGGATCCTGATGTCGTCGGTGGCGGCGATGAGGGCGGTCTCGGTGCTGTGGTTGCTGCGAAAACCGGATTGGGAGGGGTCCAGGATGATGTTGTCTTCGAAGTAGCTGGTTAGTTGTTGGTTGACAATTTTCTCTGTCACTTTTGCAGGGAATGGGAGCAGGGAGATGGGTCGGACGTTCTGGAGGTCCTTGGGGTCTGCCTTGGGTTTCTTCAGAGGGGCGTTGATCTCTGCGTGTTTCCAGCTTTACGGGAAGGTTGCTGACTCGAAGGAGCTGTTGATTGTTTTTCGGAGGTGGGGTGCGTTTGGTTGTGCTGGCTTTATTGAAGATGTGGTGAGGGCATGGGTCGGATGGGGATCCGGAGTGGATGGAGTTCATGATTTTGATGGTGTCTTCGTCGCTGATGTTGGACCAGGCGGTCAGCCGGCTTGTGGTCGTAGGGGTGGTGAGTTCGGTGGTGGGTACAGGGGTTTCGGAGTTGAAGCTGTCGTGGATGTCAGCGATCTTGCGGTGGAAGAAGGCGGCCAGGGAGTCGCACAGGTCTTGTGATGGTGGGATGTCGTTGGTGTTCGAGCTGGGGTTGGAGAGTTCTTTTACGATGCTGAAGAGCTCTTTGGTGTTGTGCGCGTTGTTGTCTAAGCGGTCCTTGAAGGTGGTCCTCTTGGCGGTCCTGATGAGTTGGTGGTGTCTGCGGGTGGCGTTTTTGTGGGCGGTCCGGTTGTCAGATGTTCGGTCGTAGAGCCATTTCTTCTCCAGCCTCCGACATGTGCGCCTGGAGATCCGGAGGTCTTCGGTGAACCAAGCGGCTTTCTTGTTGGTGTGGTTGGTTGTGGAGGGCTTGAGGGGTGCGAGGGTGTCGGCGCAGTCATTGATCCACCGTTTGAGGTTGATTGCGGCGGTGTCTGGGTCGGTGGGTGGTTTCAGGGCGAGGGTGGGTTTCATATGCTGAGAAGTTAGATATCAAACTTCTCAGTCTTCGGTAAAGCCATCATGGAGCTGTGGAGTTTGGGTTGACAAACTCCCAAGCCATGTACTCAAAATGACTTCACTGCACTTACAATTTCTGTGAATGGCTCAGACACTGTAGGGGGCATATTGCTCATGCAGCTATGCCCTCACCTGTGGTATGGTGCACCCTGCCTTAGGGCTGTGAGGCCTGCTAGAGGGGTGACTTACTCAAGCCATAGGCAGTGTTGGTGAGCATGGCACACGTGTGCCATGTCGACTCTTCACATTGGTCTGCACCAAAACACTCAGACTGCAGTGGCAGTTTGTGTGTGTTAAGGTGAGGGGGTCACAGAGGGTGGCATAATCATGCTGCAGCCATCAGAGGCCCTTTGTGGTTACAATGCCCTTGGTACCAGGGTAACTTTTACAAGGGACTTACATGATGCCCAGAGGTGTGCCAATTGTGGAAACAAAGGTACATTTTTTGGAAAGGAATGCAGTAGCTGTGGCTTAGTTAGCAGGGTCCCAGCACACACTCAAGTCAAGTTAGGAGTAACCATGCAACAAAAAGAGGCACTTCCTTACAACTACTAAATAAGGCCTGCACAATCAATGCATCTTGATTATGATGCAAGGGCCATACGGGATCCAACACAAATAAGGGAATGTGTTAAACATGGCAAGTGTTGGTGGTGAGAGGGCTAATGTATTCTGTAAGCTCTGTAGAGGAGACATTACACCAATCCACCGGGAGGCAGTAATATCTCCTGCACTGAAATAGCTCTTTGAGACTGTTAAAAAAGGAAAATCTCTGCACACAATCAGCAGCTGAAAGTCACCGGTTTTAACAATGGCCCCATTTGTTTGGCCTAACACACATCATCAGTGATAGGAATTACAAAATTACTCAAAAGTCTTGATGGAACAGGACAGGGCCTCAAAAATTTGGGCCAGAAATCACAGCATAAAGCTGCATGTTACCACAGATCAGGATTTCTCTCTTGGCAGTGAAATGTTTGAAGACAATGTGTTGCAACCCAGTGTTATCAATCAAATGCTGAAGATCACTGGTCAAAGCTTTGAGAACAAACTCGGCTACCCGGCCCAGAGTTTTGCTTGTGGCTTCCTTCCCCCCGCTCTCACCTGCGATCGTTGCGGGAATCACCAGTACCCCACCCTCTTCCTTGCGGCTGGTGGGCGGCAAACGCAGCACAAGATCTAGCTACCCAATTGACCTGGCCATACCTGGGGACAGAAGTACAAAGGGGTTTTGCAATTGCAATGGCTCATAATGTCAAAGAATGTGCCTTTGTGACCACAAAACAGCCTTTTTGCATGTACAAAACCCCTATCGCGATTCGGTAGCACATTACTGAATCTCAATTTGTGTTTTAGAGTACATACCAAATCTCTATCTAGAAGGGGTGAGTTTAGGGCGCACCTTCTAAACAGCAAAATGTAATGGGAATTTTTCAGGAGAAAAGAATTCTTCAAAAAATGTCGCTCTCTTTTCGGGAATCAGTGCCATCACTGATTATGCCATATGCTTAACTTGCTACATCAGATGTTTATAAATCTTTAGTTGCAAATAATAATTGCTCATCATCACTACATGGGTGCTATATTTCCCCCAAAGATGCTATGTTGGGCACATTTTCATAACGCTTTCTCTATTAAGGATTTAAGAGTTGGGGGCCTGGCCAAGCGGTCAACCAAAATGGCCACGTAGGCTTGCAGCTCCGCCGGCATCCCCCGTATTCCTAACCCCTCCTGAGCTCTCACATGTCTATTATCCTCACGATATATAGTCCCGAAGAGTATTGCTGACCCTAGCAGGAAGCAGACTGCTGAGGCGGATGAGACCAAAAAGCCATCTTTACAGCCCCTGCACCGCCATCATGCGGTGCACCCTCGGAAACCCGACAAGGTGTGCCTGGGGCCTGCTGCTGAGGTGCTGTTGAGCGGGCCCACCTAAGGCAGTGCTGTGGGGAAGTGCACTCTACGAGGGGCCGGGATGCTGGGCCTCATCGGAGCCCCGCCGAGGGAGAGGAAGTGGGCTCAGTGCCCTGCAGTGGCTGAGGGCTGCAGGCAGTGAGGAGATGGAGGTTGGGTTTACAGAGGGCCTGCTGCCGAAAGGAGGGAGCTGCGAAATCTGCCAGCAGCACAAAACTATTGAAGACTGCCGAGGACAGAGAAGAGTCAGGCCGGTATTCTCCACAGAGGAATGCCCTGGGCCTGTGGCGCCGTGAACCGGTGCTGCCTTGATAGAGCACATCGGCTAGACTGTGATACCCCTAGCCCTGTGATATCTCCTTTACTTAATGCACCTGTGCCATCCACCACATTTACTGAAGCGTTGGTGTGCACTTTAATGGGCACCCACCCCCCCAAGCAATCAAGACACACATACCTTGGACTACTGGCCCACATACCCTCTGCCCGCTTGGGATCATTACCCTGTCATTTTGCCTAATGATCGATGGTGCAGCCAGACAGTGAGGCGTAGACTGGTGACAAATAACTATTAGTGGCAGACAGGCGGAGAGATCACTGCACAGGATGTTGACGAAAATACCCCCTGGGAAAAGTGATATCAGGGAATCTGACTTGCTGGGATACAAGGGGGAAACCTACTGTGGTCGCACTGGAAAGAGACTAGGGTATTGGTGGCGCTGCAAATATCATCTCTGTGTATCTGAGCTGCATAAACTGCCTTACAAAATACTGCCCCCATTGCCGCCCCCCACACCCCCATGGGCTCTAACTACTGTGCACAAAGGCCACAAACAACGTTGCCTGACCTTCGATAAAATTAAAGCCTCAAGTACCATACTGCCACCCACAATGGCTGTAGGAGGGTGGGAGCCAGAGGCCTCCATGGTGCAGCCGAATGGACCTGATACCCATAGGGATGAACTGCGATCAGGATTCCGAGCAATGGAGGGCTACTTCCACATCTTAGACAGGAGAATAGATGCAAAGGGTGAGCACATAGACCACCATGTGTACAGACTGGACACTGCTGAGGGCAGGATAACATATCTGGAGGACGAGGTAACACAAGCCATGATGAATACGGAAAGTCTAGAAAAAGTCTTAAAAACAATGGCTCTAAACGAAGACTTAGAAGCAAGGGACAGACGGAATAATACCCAAATTCTTGGATTCCCCGAGACTACAAACACTGGCTGGACCAGTTCACTGAGAATCTGCTGGCAGACCCCTTCGGAAGAGAATCCTTCACATTTACATTTGTGGTGGAGATGGCCCACTGCTTTTTAGGACCGAGAATAAACCCCAGTTGCCCACAGAGAGCACTCATCACCTGCCTACTGAACTTCAGCACAAGGACACAGCCTTAAGCCAGGCGCAAGAAAAGGGACCACTCAACTGACAGGGTTTCACACAAACCATCTTCCTTGACGTCACGGCATTGGTCCAGGAGGCCCGACGTATACACACAGGAGTTAAGGCTACGCTTCGGAACCTGGGGCTAAGAGACGGCATGATATACCCGGCCCGGCTGGATGTGAATGGCAAACCACCCATCTTTGACAACTCCACAGAGATGACGGAATTCTGCTGCTTGTATTCTTTGGAACGTCCCCTGCCGGGGTGTAGATCACCTAGGGGCACGCTACCAGCTGCTCAGTCTGATGCTGGTGTTGACTTTGTCTAAATTACATAATGGACTGCCCTGCAGAGAGAACGAACCAGGTCAGATGCCTGGATACCTGGGGTACCATGCAGGAGTCGTGAAAATACTAAGGAACACAGTAATGGACTCAGGATGTAGCGTAACAAGATGCTTCTCCTTAGAACACAACTCCATCACATGGAGGGGGGCCGGCACGATGTTGCCACCCCTAAGTGTAGTTACATACAGAACCAGAGTGGAAACGTTTGCTTTATTATGAATGACCATGTTTGTATTGCTTCTATTTTGGGGGTGTTGTCCTCGGAATACGGAATCTGGGGATGGGATGGGGTAATGGGTTGTTGTCCTTTGTTGGAACCCTTTTTCAATTACATTAATGTTACTGGAGCAGAGTCTTCAGCCACAACTACATCTCTCACACCACTTATTACACCATGTCGAGGAGCGATAACACAACCAGATTTGCAGACATCACACTGGCAACCTGGGTTATTCAGGAGCTTAATTACCAACTTAACGACAAACAGGTGATGCGCTATTTGCAACGCCACCAGGTTGACACAGTATTCCAACAGGAGGCACACTTACCCCCTAAGATCATCGCACACATTTGCTTCAGCATGGGGCCAACACCGCTTCTTCTCTAATTATAGCTCATATGCCAGAGGGATTTCTATACGGATTCGTAAACGACTACCCTTACAGCTGCTGGAGCACCACACAGATGCTGAAGGACAGTACTTACTAGTACTGGGACATCTCCAAGCCACTGTGTCCTACTACTGAATGTATACTCTCTGAGCATGGATAGCCCTGAATTCTATACTTATCTACAGACACAAATGTCCAAGTTTGAAGCAGAATACATTTGCATGGGAGGGGACCGTAACATATTACTTGTACCCGATCTCAATAGGACTGCACGTGGCCCCTCAACTAAGCTCCGCGTGAGACAACCACTCCAGGAGCTCTGTGATACATTCACACTGGTGGGCGCCTAGCGTCAGCATAACCCCCTCCAAACAGCATTCAGATACCACTCAGCACAGTTAGACACATGGACCCGTCTTGATTACTGGCCGCTAACCCCTGTCCTTCTTCCATGCCTATCCTCCATAGCATACCTCCTGTGTACGTTATCGGACCACTCCCCTGTAATGTCCCCAGGGCGGAGGCGTTCGAGAGGCCATGGAGATTCCTAGGTATGGCCCTACAGGATGCGGTGGTCCGCTCGGAACTCCGAACCGCAATAGTGGAATACCTTGAAATTAATGAGGGAACTGTACAATCGTGGGCTACACTATGGGAAGCCTTTAAGGCGTACACCAGAGGGGGCTGCATCTCTAAACAAACACATGACCTACATAACACCTTAGCCGGGATTGAGGATGAACTGACTGAACTGGACTGGACTGCGAGCAACGCAGCCACCTGATTCCAAACTAACTATCCACAGTCACATGCGGCTCTGCTTGCTGATTTTTGAGAAGCTAGACGATATGGGGAGGGGGAGAGACCTGGATGCACACTGGCTAAACTGCTACGCCCCCCTTGAGGGCAATCCTACACCTCCGCTATTAGGCGTCCTGATGGTAAAGTTATCACTGACATAATCGGAATCCAGTCTGCAGTGCTTGCATATTAGACCGATCTTTATATGTCCAAGATATCCCCAGATGCGGAGAACTGGACCCAATACTTGGAGGAGACTGCAATGGTGTGGCTCACTGCCTAATCTTGATAACAAAATCTCAGCAGAAAATGCTGGCCACCCGCCACGCGCTCCTCATGGAGCAAATAATATTGCCTGGCCAATTCGGGTTCATCCCACACACCTCTACAGCTCTGAATCTGTGCTCCCTTTTTGCGGTGCTGCACAAAGGGGACCCCTCAGTGCATGCGGTTTCAGCGCTTTTAGATGCCAAAAAGGCATCGGACTTGCTAGAGCGGCCCTTTCTACATGCCACATCAAAATAAATTGGGACTCCCCCCTAGGATTCTCCTTACTTATCTGATAATTAAATACCTGACCAGCTTCTCAAATCCGGCAAAATGGCACGATTACACCACCATTTCCTCTGTTGCAGGGAACCAGGCAAATGTGTCCATTGTTGCCCCTGTTATTCATCATAGCGCTAGATCCATTAATACGACAATTGCAGATGAAACCTATACACAGGGGACTGCAATTCAAGCCCAGCCCACAACTGATCACATTAAACGCAGATGATGTAATCTTTTATATCAGACACCCAAAAGGTAACTTGGCACCAATACTGCGGAAGAAAACACGCTCTACGAAGAAAGAGCAGATACTGCGGCTTAACTATGTCCCGATGGATAAGCTGGTGGAACAAGTAGAACGTTGGATCAGACATCCCCCCCCCCCCCCCCCCCCCCCCGGTTGATGGCAGGCTGCATAGCCATTATCAAACTGGTGGATTTGCCCCAATTTCTATACCTTTGGCACAATATTCCCATACTATTAACAAACATATTCTTCGCAACGCTTTGTACTACTCTCACGAGACAGGTATAGGGGGGGGTGGTGGAGACAAGCAGCCACGCATAGGATGGGCCACTCTGACCCTCCCATATGATTATAGAGGCTGCAACGTGCCAAACTTGCAACTTTGTTACTTAGTGGCCCAGTGCTGCTTCGCGAGACACTGGTAGCACCCGGATATTCGTATACCTTACACCAAAACGGAGGGAGATCTAGCTTCGCCTTAGCGCTGGATGCTATACTGCTGGCGGGCCTGTGACATGACTCACAAGATATCCAAACAGTATCTACAAGTAGCTTGGCATGGATGAGACTGTGGCGCATGATTGGAGCACACCTGCGGTACTCCCTGGCACTTCCACTAGCAGTCAACCCCCGAGTGCCCATTGCACAGGAAGCATTGGTCTAACGTACCGTACTCCTTGAAAATGTTTGGGGACCTTTTTTCAGAAAGATATATATTCTCGTGTGTTGAAGACGCGCACTTCCAAAATGCCTTCTCCACCCCCCAATAGACCATTTCGTCCTCAGAAGACTACAAGAAGCGATCAGGGGTCAGATGCAAACGTACCCATTAGAACCAGAAGCGTTCCCACCATTGACCATGCTTATAACTGACACAAGTTGGAACCATCTCATCTCTAAACTACATCATGCAAGCCTAGCATTACCCCCACCCACAATACCAAGGTACGGATGTTAGTAGGATTTGGGATACCCTCTGCCAGACCAGAAATGGTATGCATAATGTGCGCAAATGAAACTAGTGTCCTTGAACCACCAACATAAATTACTACACTTTAAGTTCTCTGGCACGCATATGCCACCCCCAATAAACTAAATCGGCACTACCCCAGCCGCCCGTCCCAGATGCCATGCGCCCATGGCAGATTTTGCCCATTTGACCTGAACATTCAATAAAATAGCATTGTACTAGCGGACATATTCACAACCATATCCCGTATGACAACTCACTGTTGAACCATCCCCACTGCAGGCACTCTTGGGCTATGTTCAGACTATCCCCAAAAACCTCCCGCAGATAAGTAGGAATGCTCCTGGCATTAAGGGAAGTGCCATACACTGGGGCAGTAAGCACCCACCCAACAAACAAACATGGGTCAAAAGCCTGATCCACTTTAACACCAATAGCGAGATATACCCAGCTCTACAACTCCCACTTCTAGACCCTGAGATATCTGGCAGCCACTACAATCCTATCTTCTCATGTTAGACCCCGACCCGGATGGGCAAACAAGGGAGGAGCCATCACTCCAGCAGACGGGAACACCATAATGGGATGTCATCGCTATGATGTGCTACATGTTTCCTTTCCCTGTACTTCTGGTAGGTTGTATATATCGCCCTGTGAAATGTGTGTGATGCATGGATATATTAATATTCTTTGTGTTTACGTATATGACATTGGCTTATGGACATGACTTCATTTTTTTAAATGAAAAATAGTATAAAAAAAGAGTTAATTCTTGTGTCCTTTGTTGGTGTTCTTTGCATGTTGATTAATTTAATTAAACATGAAACTATGAAATTAAATGTGCAGTTAAAGCCTTAACACTGGAGGCACTATAAAGGCAAACAATGTAATCATTTTTAAACCACCTATAACTTTCGGTGCACATGTAATGAAAAAAGAGCAGAAAAGACTACTATCCTTGGTTTAAATATTCAAAGCAATAAAATATAATAAAGATGTTAACTGCATTTTCACAAATTACAAAATTTCTTTTTGATCTGGTCATTTAACCGTGTTAAGATTACAAAAGCAAAAATACTTTTTTTTTTAAAGTATTAATCAAATATTCTCTTTGAACAGTTTTTGTTAAATGTGGTATCAGCAGAACGTTTTGTTTCAGAGGCTTTCCAATCTAAAACACTGAAAACTGTACGAAGAAATAGAGGAACTACTTACTGCATAAAGTAGAATTCGGTTTTCTTTATCTTCTTTAGGATACAACATGTTGTTACTGAAATTAAAAGTGAAGTTTATTAATATGCTACTGGTTAAGCCAATACACAGGTTAAAAGAGAATAAACGATCAAACATGAGTCTGTGAAAAGTGGCACGCCATACTGGAAAACCCGATTCAGAAAAGGGGGTGGTGATGAACAGAGTGTCTGAATTAAGCAGACCACTCTTACCCAGTCCAAAGATCAGGGCTTGATCCATCACCGTTATTTATCTCACTGCACCATCCCAGCTCAGAACCTGGCTATATGCAAATCAGTCTGTCCCTGGCCCAGTGCATCATGGGAACAGGGCAGACTAAACTACCAAGCCAATTCTTCACCAGAAAGGAGACAAGCTACCGGGGACCGGTTTCTGGCATTTCAGCCGTCTTCGGCCCGGCTTGCTTGAATCCTGATGGTGCAGTGAGAAAGGGACTCATGTCTGAGTATACCCTGCCACACCTATAGTGGCCAAAAACGATTCAGAAAAGGGGGTGGTTCAACGTTCAGGCGAATTACATTTTCATTGCGAATACCAATTTAACTTCAGACTGGGAACACGTATTTTCTCTCCTTTTTAGGTCGAGCATAGGCAGCGCATGCGCTCTCTTACGAGTCATGCTGAATGTGCTCTATGCAGTTCAAGCACACCCACCGTCTGTCATTGGTTCTTTTATGTGCCATTTGGAACTCCTTGGTTTTCCAAGGTGCATAGTTTACATTTGTCCCACCTCTTGGTATGTTGTTGATGCACATGGCTATTGGCCCTATTACTTGTAGGCTTTCACCTCTGTCCATCTATGTTTGTTTTGGAGGACTATTTGATTCTTTTGCCTCAGCTGTCGTGTTATTCAGCTGCAGTTGTCCCTCCCAACTCATTCCATAACACTGCATGCCCCACCCTTGTGCCTGATGCGCCTGTCCCATTTTTATTATTGTTGTTTTAGTATCCCGCCCCGCTTTTCACTCGATGGCCATAGTATTGTTTATTTTGGGGGGCGTGTACAGTAACCCTGGAGTGGAGATTTACGGACATGCCATCTGGCAATCCCTGCCACACTCTACAGGGATCACACCCGTGGCATTCTTCGTGTTGCTGCCCCAACGCGTGTTTCAAGCGCTGTCAGCCACTCCACCTCCTTTTTATGAACTTTCCAATTTCGTGTCGTACTGAAGCTCAGGCCCGAGACAATCAAAATTACACGTTCCTTTTAGGGGTTGTTTCTTGGGGTGTTCATTAACACACGTCACTGAACAGCCCCCACCTCCCCCTCTCTAAAAGGGATGTCCCCGACACTTGTGCACAAACATTATGTGACCTGCCTATTAATTTTGGCCCTGCAAATAAGCGGTGTGGTCCGAGTTTTAGTGTCGGTTTCTTACATTGTATACAAATATTTCTGGAACCGAATAGTACATTGTCGTTGGAAATGTTCTCATTAACAGAAGGAAATGAAACTTTTAGTTTCAAGCCCTGTCAGAGAATCTTTTGAATTAAACTGCAGCAAAATGTGAATCATTTGTAAAACAAGCGTGTGTTCTCGCAAAAGCTCACTTAGCGTGTGTGTTAACTATATTCCCTGGAGTTTCCTTTCCCGATTCGAGATGGAGAGTCCTGTATTGTGCTTGTTTTTATTGCTCCCGCTACTCGTCCCTGCTCCGACATCAGTCCATCGTTAGATGCTGTGAGCTTAGGGGTTGGGGGTTCACCCAGTGTTGACTCCCCTTCTAGGCCGCAACTTCCCAACGTAGGTAGGCAAAGAGTACAGCGCCTCCAGGGCCCAGATGTAGGTAAAATAGATTTACCGATTTTTAATTACCGAATTCTACCGATTCGGTAATTAAAAATCGGTAAATCTAAGGGGTGGATATGTAGGAACATCCAGATGTTCCTTTTACCGAATCGGTAAATATCTGCATTTACCGATTCGGTAAATACCGACCGGTAATGCCCCATTCATTCCTATGGGCTTTGAAGCCCATAGGAATGAATGGGGCATTACCGGTCGGTATTTACCGAATCGGTAAATACCGATTTTGACAAGGGTGCAGGGGGTGTCACTTTGACACCCCCTAGCACCCCCAAAAAAGATTTGGGGGCCATGTGGCAGGCATACCTGCCCTAAGGGCAGGTCTGCCTGTCATATGGCACAGGTGTGCATGCACACATGTGCATGCACACCGGAATCGGTATTTTACCATGAAGTTGGATTTCATGGTAAAATACCGATTCTGTAAGGCTTGTGGGACTCAGAAGAGTCCCACCTACATCTCATTGTTACCGAATCGGTAAAAATACTGATTCGGTATTTTACAGATTCAGTAAATTTACCGATCGGTAAATTTACCGAATCTGTAAAATATGTGGCCCTACATACCATTTTGTGAATCTCGGTCGGTAACGGCCGAAAATACCGATTTTTGGCCGTTACCGACCGACCTACATCCGGCCCCAGGTACCCTGCCGCTCGCATGGAGCCCCAGCCATAGAGTAAACAGGTATCTAAATGATGAAGCCCCTCAGACTCCGTAAGTTGTGAGCACTGTCATATTGCTCAGAGTGTAATCAAGTACACACATGGACATTAGTGTGGGTGGAAATGTTCCCCCCCAGAGTCACACCACTAGATGCAACTCGTGTATCTCTCAACTTTACTCACTGTCATTAGCTGCTGATTTCTCCTCTATGCTGTTCTCTGCTACTTAAAGACGATTACAGGAATAGCTATTTCTGTTCTTTTCTTTTTTGTCTTGAGAAACTGCTGCATTTTTAAAGAATTCTAGCCATTTCCTTCCCATAGTTTTAGAGCAGGGATATTTTTATAGACTCTGAATGTCGCCACGAACAGTTTGCCTTTTGGCTGAATCGAAATTTTGTACACATGCTTCTGATGATATAAATATAAGCACTCTCTGTACTTTACCCATGTAATAACATACTCCTTGCTAACTTTGTATTAGTCAATTTAACCCAGGATGCTATACATCAGAGTTTTTGATAAGTAATTATGAAGGCTGAGTAACATTTGTTTAGCGGTCTGTAATTTTAAGACACGAGAGAGGGCAGTGGAGGGCGGGAGGTGAGGAAGGATTATTTCTGTGAAAAATCTTAAAAGAATGAGATTGTTTGGTCACACATCTAATCATTAAAGTCACAAGGAAGGAAAAAGCACATGAATTGCTGGGTTAGATGTGCATTGAAAATCAAAGTGTGGGATTGTGTCATATTTTATTTTAGATCGTGGAATTTCATATATTTTACTGTAAAGTACATGTAATCTAAAACCGATTTCCCACTGCTACAGTTTTAGTATTTCAATCATACTACTACCCTCCATCCCTCTGTGTTGGCCCAGTCCCTCCCACAGCACAGCACAGCACCATCTCAATATCAGAACAGCACCACCTCCTCATAAGTGTGCCCACACCAGCGCAGCCCCACCATAGCATCAGGGAAGCACCACTTCAGCATTAGCCCAGCACCAGTGCATCACCTCTGCACCAGCACATCCCCACTCAACACCAGCTGAGCACAAGCACAGCACCACCAAAACATCACTCAGCAGCCCCTCAGCAGCAACTCAGTATCACTCAGCACCATCTCCGCACAAGCACACTACCACCTCAGTACCACCTCATTGCCAATCCGCACAACTGCAGCATCAACTCAGCGCAGCACCACCACCTCAGCATCAGCGCAGCACCACCACCTCAGCATCAGCGCAGCACCACCACCTCAGCATCAGCGCAGCACAACCACCTCAGCATCAGCACAGCACCACCTCCACATAAGGGCACCACCACCAGTACAGAACCACCTCAGCATCACCTCTACATAAAGCACAGCACCACACACTGCATCAGCGCAGCCCCACCTCAGCAACTCAGTACCACCACAGCACCAGCTCAGCAGCACCACAGCATCACTCAGCACTGCCTCAGTATTACTGAGCATCACCTCTGCACTAGCACAGCACCACCTCAGTATCACTCAGCATCACCAGCACACCACTACCTCAGAATCACTTAGGTCCACCTCAGCCTGCCCTCGGAATCGGGCATCTGTTGTTTCTCCCCTAGCTGCTCATGTTGTAATTCAGGTACTATTTACCAATCCCCACCCTCCAATTCTATTGCAGGACAGGAGGCTCCGATTATGCTATCTCATTTATTTAATGAAATGCCCAGCAGCCATAGAAACAAATAAACTACAATACCAAGAAACACATGGGTAACAACCATAGAGTATGTGGTATAAAAGGTCATAGAGAGATTCACTCTTCCTCTTTCTTTGCTGCTCCGCAGCCAGTTAAGAGCATTTTGACTTACCTTATCGCTTTTGCTGGTATTGCCATACTGTTAATCGCTATCGCATGCTTGTTCTTTGTGCTACTTAGCGCTTTGTTGTTTATGCTGCACGCGCTTGTTGTGTAATTGCCCGTTCTACCGGCGCTTCGGTTTTGCCCATTTCTCGGCGTTTTTGTCTGGAAGCGCCTGTTCGCCGTCCTGGTGACTCTGGCGCTCGGCGCCTGCGTGTTTGTTTGTGGAGCGGGAGACCGGGGTTTTGAGAGCCTCGCAAGCTCTTTTCAAACACACGTCTGGCTTCCTGGAACCCCGCGCATGCGCGGTAGTTATTTCCTGGTTCCTTGGCTCTTCCGACTCACGGAGCCTCCTGAGAGACGCCTCTTGTCAGCGTCGACGCCCACGGCCGGTGTGTTAACCCCTCAGACGCCCATTGTTGCCTAGACGCTTTGGGTTGTAAAATTGGCATAGGCTCTGCCTAGAGGGTATTTTGGGATTATGTGTGTTGGCAATCCCACATGGTATACTATACCCGATCAAAACTCACTAAATTTTTAAACAAAGTTCCACCTCTCTCCACTTTTCTAGTTATTCACATTCCGGGTGAACGCTAAAACAGCGGTTCTTAATTTGAATCTAGGATTGTATGATAACCCCTTGGAGAACAGTCATTACTATATGTTTTTCTCTCATCTTCCCATAGGGCGGACTACGACACAGGAACTCCTCCTGTTCCAGTTCCTGACCCCTCAGGTTGTATTAGTTAAAATCCCCAGCCCACCTTGGGCTCTTATTCAAGTTTATGAGCACTTTAGGTCCTGACGAATTGCCGTGATGGCATGAAACATGTTGACCTGATCACTAATGAGGGTTGAACGGGTCTCCCACACATAGCCTGGTTGAATCCCCATACCCCTCCCATTTTTAACAAGGTAGTTAGCTACAGGAATAAAATGCCCAGAGTAGACTACACTAACCTTTTTTAAATTCACCACACTCCACGCCCACTACTTTATCACTTGGGCCCCTCACACTCACTCAATCATCGGACAGGAATAAAAGATCTCCACAAAAGTGTAGCACCCTGTGCTACCCGTCAGGCATTGCAGCGCCGGCTTGACGCAGGAGCAGGAAGCCGATGATGACACGAAACAATCGGTTGGTGATATGACAGCAGCCGTAAAACCAGCCTGTTGTGTGAGGTTTCCCTAATTCTGACAAGGGACACTTGCCCCTGACTTCCACATACAACCACACCTGGAGAGAGGAAGGAAGACCACTCCTCTATACCAATACTACCCCCTTAGGGAACTTTGTGCATCTGTTTTGAATAGTGTATTTTTTGGTGCACAGCAAGCCCTCCCTCCACGTAAAAAATTCGAAATTGGCAGTATTTTTCCTGCTTATTGGCTTGCCGTTGGGGTTTTTGCACTCCCCCTGCATTTTGCCTTTGGCATACAGGATTCTTGTCATCCAGTGGGCTGTAATTACTTTCTCACTCAGTGGGACAATGAGTGCTTCTTATGGGGATGACTATTATGAGGAGGACGACGTCTCTGATTCCTTGGAGTACGATTTGGTAGAGGTGCTTGACCAAGGGGTCCAGCATTCGGTCAATAAAGCCTTGGTGAGAGCCATTACGCCTTTAAAGCGGCATTTGACCCAGTTTGCGCAATAGCAGGGATGGGTTCCTGCTTCGCGCAAGTCTGCTACCTCCCCTAACAACCCTCATTCTTCGGACTTTAAGAAGTTAGCTAAGGCACTACAAACTGCCAAACCAGTGCCCAGAGTTGAGGCATCTACGGCTGCTTCTCCTGCGGATACAGATGATCAGGATTCTTCCTTCTCCTCTGACCATGCAGGTCCACCTCCCAAAAAGAAGGTCTGTAAGGAACATTTTGTGGATGCGCCCACGCACCCTCCTGTCCTGTCTTTTGAGCCTTCGGACATTGTCCACCCTAACTCTTCTGCCTGGATTCCATCCCCTGCAGTGGCGGAATACGTGCAGGCTCACATACGCCAGCCTTTTGATAAAGATGTGAGAGCTCCTCTCCGTTCTGAGTGTCCACGTCCAGACCTAGCGGATCACCTTGCAGATACTCCTGAAGTGGATCCCACAATGCTTACCTACCTTCGCAAATTTGCGAAAGACCCTAAGAAAGGACTGGACCGTTCTTGGCGCTCTTGCCAGGATAAGGTGTTAGACCTTATAGGTCTCCTAACTAAGATCCTTGACCTTGGCTTTGTGGCGAAAGAGTCCTCCACCATGGTGGATCCTGACGACTTAAACGAATGGGCTCAGAGGGCCATTTGCCAACTCGGCAATGCAAATTGTGCCATTTCTAGCAAACGTCGTCATTCGATACTGTTGAAACTTGATCCCAAGCTTGCTGAGCTTTGCACTTCAGAGGCAGGTCCGGAGGCTCCAGGTTTGCTCTTTGGCCAACCGTTCTTAAAAGAACTCACAAAATTTGTCAACACCTTTAGTGGCTTGGACAAGGCTCAAGCCTCTTTACGCCGGGCCTTTCGTTCGGTTTTCGGCATGGCCGGACGTAGTAGGGGACGTCCGTCCGGCCATGGTCAGACCACCCAAAGGGGAACCCAGTCCCACAGAGGCAATCAGCAGGATTCCAGTTATTCAAACAGATCTAAGTTCTACCCTTCAAAGACAGGACGGGCCAGTACCAGAAAGGCCGTTCTGGAGGATCCTATGGTGGATACCAGGATTCCAACACATCAGGTGAGCCTAATTCCTGCATGCAGTGTGATTCTTGGGGGCAGGACACAGTATTTCCTAGACAATTGGCGATTAATCTCCAACGATGCTTGGGTTCTGGAGACTGTAAGGGTTTCCGAATACAATTCTATCATCGCCAGCATCAGTCCCTCCCTCCCTCTCCTCTTTCCTTTTCAACGCAGGACCAGAAATTCATTTCCGCTGAACTTGAAAGCTCTTCTGTTGAAAGAAGCCATAGTTCCGACCGTGTGTCATCCTCAAGGGTTCGCCAGCACGGTTTTCCTGGTGGAAAAGAAAGGCGGGGGATCCCGCTTGGTTCTCAACCTAAAGGATTTCAACGGGGGAGTGGTTTACAGGCATTTCAGGATAGAGGGCAGAGGGCATCCATCTGTTGAGGGATCTTCTGCGGGAGAAGGATTGGATGGTTCGTCTGGACCTCAAAGACGCTTACTTGTCGGTCCCGATCTTTCCCCCTCATCGGCGCCTCCTTCAGTTTCAATGGCTGGGGAAATGGTACGAGTACAGGGTTCTCCCGTTCCGCCTATCGTCGGCACCCTGGTGCTTTACGAAGCTTCTGAGGCCGGTGGTGGAGTCTCTCCGTACGAGGGGTGTACGTCTAATAATTTATCTAGACTATATCCTCATTCTGGCGGACTCTCCGTTTCGAGTGATGACCCATCTGAACTGAGCCATAGATCTCTTGCAGTCTCTGGGATTCCTTGTGAACGTCCAGAAGTCTGTTTTGGTCCCGACTCAGGTGTTGGACTTTTTGGGTTTCCAGGTCAATTCTCTTACCCGTCAACTTCTCTTACCCGCTCAGAAAGTACATTATATCAAGAGAGAGAGCTGACTACTGTTATTTCCAAACCGACTGTGTCGTTGAGGTCGTTAGCACGTGTTGTCGGTCTGTTGGCCTCCTCCATTCAGGCGATCTTCCCGGCGCCTCTGCATGACAGGGCATTGCAACGCCTGAAGATCTGTCATCTCCGGAAAGGTCTTCGTTACTCGGACCAAATTCCTCTTTCAGAGGAAGCGAAATGGGAGATGCAGTGGTGGTTGGATCACATGGAGGCCTGGAATGATCGAGCCCTCTTCGGTGCCTCTCCGGAGTTAGTGATCGAGTCAGATGCCAGTCAGTGGGGCTGGGGAGCCCGGTGCGGTTCAGTCTCGACAGGGGGGGGGGGGGGGTCATTGGTCTCCTCAGGAGCTTTCTCTGCACATCAATTGTCTGGAACTCCGGGCGGGGTCCTTTGCGATCAAGTGTTTCTCACCCCTTCAGTCCCAATGCTGCATCCTTCTCCGCATGGACAACGTGTCAGCAGTCCATTACATCAACAAGCTTGGCGGTACTCGCTCGAAGCTTCTGGCGGATATTGCCAAGGACTTTTGGCATTTTTGTCTGCAACACAGGATCACAGTTAATGCGGAATATCTTCCCGGCAGCGACAATCAGATTTGCGGATTGGCACTCCAGACACCTGAAAGACTTCAGCGACTGAAGGTTGCATCCCCGCGCCTTTCGCGCTCTTCTCCGGACTTGGGGTCCGTGTCACATGGATCTGTTTGCCTCTCGGCTCAATACTCAACTCCCTCTGTTTTTCAGTTGGAGACCGGATCCGGAGGCCCTGGCCATGGATGCTTTTCTACAGCAGTGGCTGTCGACTCTGTATTATGCCTTTCCCCCTTTCATGATGATACCCAGGGTTCTGGCTTACACGAAACGGTTCCAGTCGGAGATCATTTTGATTGCTCCTCTGTGGCGGGCTCAACCGTGGTTCCCGGTTCTCTTGTAGATGAGTTGTGCAGTGCCGCTCCTTCTTCCCCAGAAGTGGAATCTCATGTTAGATCCTCTTCGGAATCCGCATCCCCTGATTCTCTCAGGCTCTCTCCTCCTGCTAGCGTGGCGGATTTCGGGGAACGCTGGTCGGTCCCAGGCCTTTCTGCAGACGCTTCCAGATTCATTACTGACGCCTGGTCTTCCAGCACCCACAAACGTTACAGGGGATCCTGGAAGCGTTGGTGTGACTGGTGTGTTCAACGGCAAGTTGATCCCGCTTCAGCGGATGTCTCTGTCATAGTACATTTTTTGGCTTCCCTGGCTTCCTCTGGTTTGGCGTATCGCATAGTGAGCAATTTTCGTTCTGCCATCTCAGCGGGCCACCTCCCAGTGGACGGTAAGCCTGCAGGTGAACACCCGCTGGTTTCTAAGCTGCTCAAGGGTATTCGTCTTGCGAACACTCCGCGGCCTAAATACGTCTCATTATGGGACGTGTCGGTTGTGCTCCGTTTTCTGGAGGCCTGGCCTGTGAATTCTTTGCTGTCCCGTAAGCAACTGTCGGCCAAATTGACTATGTTGCTGTGTCTGATCTCTTGCAAGCGAGTGTCTGATGTCCGTGCTTTAGATCTGGCCGGCCGCCGGTTCATGCCGGATGGCGTTACCTTTCACCTTACCAGGCGTACTAAGACAAACACTACAGATATTTCTTACCCCGCTTTCCCTGCTCGTCCTAATCTGTGTGTCGTCCAATGCCTCAAGGATTATGAAGTAAGTAATGCTTCTTTTCGTACAGATATGCAGGGTCAATTGTTAATTGCTTTACAAAAGCCTTTCCGCCCTGTCACCCCTGCTACTCTGGCTAGATGGGTTCGTTGGCTCATGGCTGAGGCTGGGATTGATGTTTCTGTGTTTGGGGCACACAGCTCGTGGAGCCATGGCTTCTAAGGCTTACTCTATGGGGGTCACTTTGTTTGACATTATGAAGGCCGCCGATTGGTTCTCTGACTCTGTTTTCAAGACGTTTTATTTTAAACCTATTGCTACTGTTGCTTCTGTGGTGGCGGATCAGCTTTAAACAAGCATAATCGGACCCTCCTATCCTGCAATAGAATTCAAAATTTGCAAACATTCGTGACAAGAATTTTCAATTCTATTAAGGACTAGGAGGCGAGGATTACCCATGTGTTTCTGGGTATTGTAGTTTATTTGTTTCTATGGCTGCTGGGCATTTCATTAAAGAAATGAGATAGCATAATCCTCGCCTCCTAGTCCTTAATAGAATTGAAAATTCTTGTCACAAATGTTTGCAAATTTTGAATTGTTTATATCCCCCCCCCCCCCACATAAAAAAAGTTATAACAAACAAGCATTAGAACAGGCAGGAAGAAGTTGCCAAAATAGGATTACATTTTTTTTTTTAAATGAATAGGGTTATTCAGTTGAACAGAATGTCTTCTCTGTTACTATATATATATATATATATATATATATATATATAGTAACAAAAATACTTCTGACAATTTTTTATTATAACTTTCAAACATGCTGCACAGCAGCCACGCTTCTCTACAACATGCTGCACGCTACTCTGGCTAAACACTTATAATGTCCCAAAGGTGATATACATTGGCTCAGCCATTGCTTGTTGTTGGATGCTACCAGATAGGTCCATACTACAAACGACCAAAAGACTCATGTTTTCAAGATTACATTTTTTTTATTCGTCTTAAAAAAATACTCATGGGGTACGGAGGTTGGTTGATACTTGAAACACGCGATGTCCAATTGTTCAACTACAGAGACGCTGTTTTGAAATGCTGAACGGCTATGTTGTATTATAAATTTGCAGGCAGTTGTTAGATAGCGGTTTATAACACGCTGTGTTATGACAACAAGTGTTACAATGTATGAGCTGCAGGTATCATGGTGTCTCTGTGACAAAAGCAGTATGTAACCCACTAAACCCAATATAGAATACACATAAGTGATTTGCAGGTTACACGTTATGCTATCACCGCTAAGTCCGCTATGCTATTTCAGGAGTCACACCCGTCATAAGAAAGAAAGCTTGCAGAGGTCTCAATCAAGTGCAGTCTCCACCATGGTTCTCTTTAGGTTACCATACTCTGGAAATTGCTGCGTAATCAAAGATCTCCACAGCAGCTTCCCTAAGTCCAAAATATATTATAAATGCAGCATGTCTATTATCCACAAAGTCTGCCAGAACAGATTTGAAGTCAGCTTCTTAAATGCGTAAAAGGCGAACCGTAGGGACAGGAATGGAACGAAGGATATATTTTCACGCCTGACATAAAACAATTTGCGAGTACAGCTGTAGAAACCCACCAATATTAAAACTGTGTTTCAGATTTAAAATCGGAGGGCATGAGCACACCAGTAACACTCACCACTCCTGACAGAAGCGGATGCCCACGAAGCCAGGTTCGTAAGTACCTTCGACTTCCATCTTTTCGAGTTTTTACAGAGCACCGGAAGTTAGCAACTAGAAACTGCATTCGTAATAGAGGTTTCGGGAAGCAGGCGTTTCATGAGATTCGCCCGAGAGACTATAGCAAAGCGGCCATCTTGGAGATGCGCAATTTATGTTCCTGGTACAAGGAGATTCACAAAATCCGACTTGTTTTTAAGAATTTCATTTAGCACGCCTATCCAATTTAAAATAGTTAAGCACGGTTTGCAATTTAGTAACACATTGTGAAAACTGGACTGTACTACTCTTGTACAAACTATCCACGTTTTCATGATTGTGTTTCAAAATATAAAGAACAATGTTCAACGCCGAACTTTTGTACGAGTACCGTTAGTAAATATTAAAAAGACCACTCTAAAATGTTTTCTCAGTTTGAGACTTCCGTGTTTAGTTTACATCCGTAGTCCTTTTTCCCTTTTAACTAGAGATATAAGCTCAATTGCGACAGACATATTGGAAGGGCGATGCTTTAATTGGTCGTGTAACATTTATGACAGTAAAAGGATGCGTTGTATGTATTTAACAAAATAGCGAGTAGACATGATTTCTTGTTTTACTTTGGCCATTCATTTCGCAAAGTTGTTGCAGTGATGCTTTTTTGGAGAACAAAAAAAGTTAGTTTCTTTTAAAGACAGGAAACTTTACCGAGTTGGTCGCCATATTTACAAGTGTTTTCATAAGAACAGAGTGATGACAAATTCACACAGAAATGGTAAAATGTAATTTTCTGAAAAGCTGATTTCTCTGTAAACTTGTTCTGACTGCATTAGTAACTATACTACACGTAGCTGCCAAGTTTCAGATCACTAATTAATATGTGACGTTACCATAGGGCAGAGGTCTTCAAACTTTTGTAGGTTGAGCCCCACCATCTCAATTTTTTTAGATGTTGGGCCATCCCCACGACCTGACAGAAATTTCTGGAATCGACCGCCATGTGCATATCACGGGTCATATCCGACAAATAATGTTGCTAAATCTGTTTGCAGCTCTGAGGCTTGCGCGTTAGTTCTGCTACAATGTAATTGTAGTATTCAAGTTAGACACACTTCCAGGCCGGGCTGACACACGTAGCCAGTGACCCCCCATGCACGAATTTACCCTGCACACACTTTCCTTGTGGTGACTTCCTAGCTGGTATTCACCATGCACGCACTCACCCTGCACACACCACCCCTGCAGTGGTTTGTGGCTACGGTACTTAGTTGGTGACCCCGTCTGCACAAACTTTTCTTGCAGTGACTTCCTAATCGGCTGTGGTGACTTCTGTTGTATTCTCTCCACTTATGTTTTGCCCTATCTCTTTAAGCTTAACATTCCATTTTCCTGATGTCATTTTCCACTGTGCTCTGCCCAGTCAGTTAGCTCTCTGCTTCCTGATGGGATCACCAGCTTTTCTCTGTAGTGCATAATAAATGCCTTATAACTCTTCATTGGCCTCCTAACTTCCTTTACATCAACTTCCTAGCTGGTGACCCCAATACACGCACTCCCCCTGCACACACATTGTTGCAGTGACTTTCTGCAAGAAGCCTCTCTATGCACAATCTCACTGACACACTCCCTCTGATACAACGTCTGCACAATGGTTCCCGGTGCACATATTTCTCTGAAGACACGCGCCTTACACGCACTTTCCATGAGGGGGTGTCACAGCGCTATATGTACCGCTAGCGCGTTTTCAGGGCCCCCGGTGACGTATCATGCACTGCTGGCAGACAGTTGTTCTCAGACACTACCTGCACTCACTGTTCACTCACAATCACGCTGCACACACCTTCACCGAGCAGCCCCTCATCGCTGCACACAGTCCGCCAGCAGACAGTCATTACAACACTGGTTCACCCTCTCTTTGCTTCCCCACCACCTGCACGGATGCAACCTTCTTTACACTGTGATTCCATACACTCACTATCACCGATGCACACATCCACTCACCCCACAGTGACTTGTTGCAGTGTGCGCCCTATTCACACCTCAGCCGCATGCGCGCACACACAGACCCGGTAGATAGGGACTTCCTCCCATACAAACTCACTCCTTTCAAGATCTCACTGTGACGGCTCACTACCAGATGCGCACCTCTTATCACTCCCCAAGTTACATCTTCAAACAGTTGCACGCTGCCCGGCCTCCCTCCGTGGGGCATCCAATCTCACACTCAACGTGCCCCCGTTTACACACTTATCACACTCCTTTTGTTGTTAGCCACTGCCATGGCACTTCTCACTCTGGGTGTGCCCCCAGCCTCACCCTCATCAATGCCCTCGATGAAGTCTGCAGCGATCACCTGTCGTGCACAGCTCCCAGACACACGTCAGTGCCCTTCTCACTCCAGCAATGTCCTCTCTCCACCCTTGCAGCGCATCCCTTGCCCCCTGCATCCTCCGTCTCCGAACCCCTTAGTACCCTTCTCACCCCTAAATACTGCTTGTCTACTACAGTGCCCTTTCGCTCCCTCTTCAGCACATCTGTTACCCCCACCAAGGCCTCTCTCGCTATAGCAGTGCAGCTTTCACACCACCTGAAGTTCTTTCTCACCTCCAGTAGAGCCCCTCTCACCCTTTAGAAGCGCCACTTTCATCCCCAGCAGCACCCCTCACAGTGCCCTTTCACTCCCCGAAGCGCTCCTCACACCCTTCCAGCGCCCCTCACACCCTCGCAGCGCCCATCAGACCATCGCAGCGCCGCTCTCACACCAGCTACAGTGCTCTCACCCCTCGCAGCGCACTCTCACCCTTAGCAGCACCCCTCTCAAGCTTCAAAGCCATCGCTGATGCATATTTATCTTATGCAACTAACAACCATTGACAAAGACAATAGTCCTGGCTTGTAGTAGATGTAATGTTACATGTATATGGATGGAATGATGAAGCAGCAAAATACCAGTGGGGCGACACACTATACCGGGCATGGATTTTCAGTTAGGGGTTTTAAGTCACGCCCTTCATTACATCGACCATGCCCCTCTGGGAGCCCCCACAAGTTTTTTCATTCGACTTAAAGCCCGTCCTCCGGTATGGTGACTTCCTGCTGAACAGGGAGAACAAGTTCACTCAGGCCATCATAACTGCCAACGTGAACAACCTGCATCGGCAAAAGGCAATAGGTTTCGACTATATGAAATCTATTGGGTTTGGCAATTTTTTTTATTTACATATTGCATAGCAGTCGAGCTTCTGTGAAACCTGGCTTAATATAAAAAAAAAGTGCTATGATGCGTGCACCATTGACTGTTTTGTGTATATTTATCAAGGACCCCCTGAGAATTTGAATCATCTGATTCCTAGGTCAGGGAAAACAATATATATGTGAAGTAACAACCTAGGCAATCAACAGTTTTAAATGTATGCTTGATAAGGAATAATAAACAGGTAACTACAGCTGGCTAAAAAGACATAACATTTTATTCATTTAATTAAAACAGAAAACATTTCGTTTAGTATGACACAAGGTTAAAAATCATGCAGTATTGTTTTGCAGGTGAATACAATTTTTTAAAACAATACAATGAACAATAAATTCATAAATTAAACAAGACGAGTGGCGAAATTATTTGACTCTACGCGCGTTTCGGCGGCCAGCGCCTTCTTCCTGGAGTAGCCACGTGATATCTACAAATATAAAAACGTACATCAAACTCATATAATCATGTATACATAAAAATTACAGTCTGACATTTATCAGTTTGTCTTTTAGCAGCCGTTTTTAAGACAATGCTACAATTTAAAAATACATCATTCTATTCAACATATAAGTATATATATTTCCTCAAATGTTGTCATTTCCTTACGGTTATTTTTCTCAATAGAGAGACTGAATGATTAGAGATGTGATAGTTGGGGAAGATAGTGTGGATGTCTATCACGTAAGTTAGAAAAATTGAGAATATCTCGGTTCATGCGCATGATTTAAATGTATACTCAGATATGTTGATCCAACCCAAGAAATATATTTATATATTTCTTCTTACCTTCATTTGCTATTTAATAAAGAATAACTTTACTCCTTTTAGTTACATAAAGCTTATTGTATTTTGCAGTGTTTGTACTACCCATTCTCTTGATGGAGGGTACTTACTCTTAAATACAAATCCCTTTTCAAAAAGCAATCAAATGCAGTATAGTTGTCTGCTTCTTTTTGATAGTTATTAGCTGTCAAGATTCACCTAAATTTTCAGAGAAAAAAGCGGAGAAGAAGGGTGCTATTTAATAATTTGTTTTAGACTTAGTTCCGCTATCTTTAATGATTTAAATATTTCATTCCTTGTATATTACCTAAATAGGGATGACAGAGGATATTAAGCATCCGCCACCGGAGCCCTTGGTTTGATTTCGTGGTCTGTAGTTTCCAACTTTGCTATTTTCACACAATTTCCTGGGATGCGACTTTTTCTAGGATATGTCTGAAGAGGAAAGATAAAACGATATTCCTTTTCAGAAGGAGATAGAGCGCCAATTATTACTGGGTATTAGGCGTCTGGGCTTCTGTAGTTGAACTTCGTTTCACTCTTACCTATTTGTTAAAGTACTGTTCTTAAAAGCTCGAATTGATCTTCATTGTTTGGCTTGGTGATCAATCAGCAGGATTTTGTGTTTTTGATTATATCTTCCTTGCCTAACAAAAAGGGGGCAATGTGGTAGTTAATTATTTAATTTTCTTGGCTCTAAAAGTCTAAGTTTCCCATTTTAATATTCAGTCATCTTACCTATAGCGGTGGATTCCTCTATTTCTGAAGCTTCAATGAGTTAATATAGAGGTGCTGGATTAGATGATGAAAGTTAAAAGATCTCCCTGTCTGGAAGACAAATATAGAGACAATAGGGTAGAATAATATACTATCTAAATAGTGGTTTAATTTTTGGAGAGATTTGTCTCGGATGTTTTACTCTATTTTAGAAACTTACCTGATGATAGTCAGCAGGGCTCGATATGTCCGGTGGCGAGATGATTCGAAAAACGGCAGCTGCAAACGCGGGAAAATGATGAACCTGCGTTTGTTTTAAGTACTGGTATATATACCTAACTTGATTGGTTCTAATTGTCCACACCTGATCTGTTTGTTGTTTAGGGGGTGGCGATGTCTTCGCGGAGTTCGCGTAGTGCTAGCGGAGTTTTCTATTGGCCTCGTTGATTGGTTGGATATATCTCCACAGTTTCATATGAGGTTGGGCAATTGGTTTTTGAAGCGTAGTGCTAGCGGAGTTTTCTATTTGCCTCATTGATTGGTTGGATATATCTCCACGGTTTCCTATGTGGTTGGACGATTGGTTTTTAAAGCTGCCAATATTTTCTTACTATTGGATGGATCGTCTTTCTATTAATATTCAATGTATTACTCTCTGTAAATGTCGGGTGTAAAACAAAAATATGTTTTTTTGTTTAAACGATTCATACGCCCTTTAACTGACATTATTCGCCGGGTTTTTTCAGACATAATAATATGCGCCTTTTTTGAAAATTACATGCGATTATTTTTCAATCGCGTAGTGTTATGGTTATTTATAATTGCGGGCGTTCTAATATATTTTATAAGGCAACAATTAACTTTTTTTTACGTGTTTGGCAATGGGATTGCTGGATTGTGCGTAGACCTTCTTGAGTGGTTGCTTTCATATGTACTGTTAAGTAAACGATACATGATTGGATGGAACTTTTACATTCAATATTATGTGAATCTTAATGTAGAGGTAGTATTTCTAGTATATAAGGTTAAATATTTTATTCCACTGATGTTTTATATTATAAAGGTTGAGATGTGGAACAAGTTCTCAGAGTGAGGGTATTTATTTATTTATTTATTAGAGCATATCAAACTCTCTAATGGTTGATGATTAAACACTTGTCGGATGAAAAGGGGGTGTGATGCTACCCATATGCATTCTCAAAGGTCTTTTAATTTATTTAAATAACATCAGTGGAATAAAATATTTAACCTTATATACTAGAAATACTACCTCTACATTAAGATTCACATAATATTGAATGTAAAAGTTCCATCCAATCATGTATCGTTTACTTGACAGTACATATGAAAGCAACCACTCAAGAAGGTCTACGCACAATCCAGCAATCCCATTGCCAAACACGTAAAAAAAAGTTAATTGTTGCCTTATAAAATATATTAGAACGCCCGCAATTATAAATAACCATAACACTACGCGATTGAAAAATAATCGCATGTAATTTTCAAAAAAGGCGCATATTATTATGTCTGAAAAAACCCGGCGAATAATGTCAGTTAAAGGGCGTATGAATCGTTTAAACAAAAAAACATATTTTTGTTTTACACCCGACATTTACAGAGAGTAATACATTGAAAATTAATAGAAAGACGATCCATCCAATAGTAAGAAAATATTGGCAGCTTTAAAAACCAATCGTCCAACCACATAGGAAACCGTGGAGATATATCCAACCAATCAATGAGGCAAATAGAAAACTCCGCTAGCACTACGTTTCAAAAACCAATTGCCCAACCTCATATGAAACTGTGGAGATATATCCAACCAATCAACGAGGCCAATAGAAAACTCCGCTAGCACTACGCGAACTCCGCGAAGACATCGCCACCCCCTAAACAACAAACAGATCAGGTGTGGACAATTAGAACCAATCAAGTTAGGTATATATACCAGTACTTAAAACAAACGCAGGTTCATCATTTTCCCGCGTTTGCAGCTGCCGTTTTTCGAATCATCTCGCCACCGGACATATCGAGCCCTGCTGACTATCATCAGGTAAGTTTCTAAAATAGAGTAAAACGTCCGAGACAAATCTCACCAAAAATTAAACCACTATTTAGATAGTATATTATTCTACCCTATTGTCTCTATATTTGTCTTCCAGACAGGGAGATCTTTTAACTTTCATCATCTAATCCAGCACCTCTATATTAACTCATTGAAGCTTCAGAAATAGAGGAATCCACCGCTATAGGTAAGATGACTGAATATTAAAATGGGAAACTTAGACTTTTAGAGCCAAGAAAATTAAATAATTAACTACCACATTGCCCCCTTTTTTGTTAGGCAAGGAAGATATAATCAAAAACACAAAATCCTGCTGATTGATCACCAAGCCAAACAATGAAGATCAATTCGAGCTTTTAAGAACAGTACTTTAACAAATAGGTAAGAGTGAAACGAAGTTCAACTACAGAAGCCCAGACGCCTAATACCCAGTAATAATTGGCGCTCTATCTCCTTCTGAAAAGGAATATCGTTTTATCTTTCCTCTTCAGACATATCCTAGAAAAAGTCGCATCCCAGGAAATTGTGTGAAAATAGCAAAGTTGGAAACTACAGACCACGAAATCAAACCAAGGGCTCCGGTGGCGGATGCTTAATATCCTCTGTCATCCCTATTTAGGTAATATACAAGGAATGAAATATTTAAATCATTAAAGATAGCGGAACTAAGTCTAAAACAAATTATTAAATAGCACCCTTCTTCTCCGCTTTTTTCTCTGAAAATTTAGGTGAATCTTGACAGCTAATAACTATCAAAAAGAAGCAGACAACTATACTGCATTTGATTGCTTTTTGAAAAGGGATTTGTATTTAAGAGTAAGTACCCTCCATCAAGAGAATGGGTAGTACAAACACTGCAAAATACAATAAGCTTTATGTAACTAAAAGGAGTAAAGTTATTCTTTATTAAATAGCAAATGAAGGTAAGAAGAAATATATAAATATATTTCTTGGGTTGGATCAACATATCTGAGTATACATTTAAATCATGCGCATGAACCGAGATATTCTCAATTTTTCTAACTTACGTGATAGACATCCACACTATCTTCCCCAACTATCACATCTCTAATCATTCAGTCTCTCTATTGAGAAAAATAACCGTAAGGAAATGACAACATTTGAGGAAATATATATACTTATATGTTGAATAGAATGATGTATTTTTAAATTGTAGCATTGTCTTAAAAACGGCTGCTAAAAGACAAACTGATAAATGTCAGACTGTAATTTTTATGTATACATGATTATATGAGTTTGATGTACGTTTTTATATTTGTAGATATCACGTGGCTACTCCAGGAAGAAGGCGCTGGCCGCCGAAACGCGCGTAGAGTCAAATAATTTCGCCACTCGTCTTGTTTAATTTATGAATTTATTGTTCATTGTATTGTTTTAAAAAATTGTATTCACCTGCAAAACAATACTGCATGATTTTTAACCTTGTGTCATACTAAACGAAATGTTTTCTGTTTTAATTAAATGAATAAAATGTTATGTCTTTTTAGCCAGCTGTAGTTACCTGTTTATTATTCCTTATCAAGCATACATTTAAAACTGTTGATTGCCTAGGTTGTTACTTCACATATATGCACCATTGACTGTGTCATAGTGTTTTTTTTAATCATAAGCTATGTTGTGCAGCAGCTCTAGTGCTGTGTAATATGTAAAACAATTGAAAGCCAATAGATTTTATAAAGGTGTAACCTGCTGGCTTTGCCAGTGCTTGTTACCAGAGGAGACTTCCTGCCTCCCACTGCAGCTGAAGCATTTCAGCTCCAGCAATTAACCCCCTCCTGGGAGGTGAACTCTTAGCACTTAGCAGACAAAAGCACGGCACAGCGCGCCCAGTGATTTCCCCTCCCTCCCCTTCCACACCCTCGGTCACCGGAGTTCGTTAATGAAAAGAAATTCCCATTTGAAATGGGTAAATACTTGCCACGCGGAGATCAGTGTTAGGGACAACAAAAGTAAGATGCTAGGGTCGAGTGCGTGCCCCCCCTGGGATGGTGTCGCGTTCCCCTGGGGGGGCGGGCCCCACAGTTTGAAGAACTCTGCCATAGGGTGACCAGATTCTCCAAAAAAAGGACTAAGGTTTGCAGTAACCATCGAAATAAAAGTAGGACTATTTGACAGCTGTCATAGACATAGAAAAAGGACTACAATGGCAGCTCCCTCAACAGACAACAGATCTGAGGTCTTTTATTCTATGTCAGGACAGGAGGCTCCGATTATGCTTTTTTCTCATTTCTTTAATGAAATGCTCAGCAGCCAATATAAAAACAACAAGCACTGGCATTGCCAATAGGTCTCGCATTAGGAAAGTGTGAGCTATTGGTATTGTAAATGACAATTATTTTTTAATATGTGTTGGCATTTAAAATATATAAATTAATAGCATTGTTATTTACAAAGCCAATAGCTTACACTTTCCTAATGCGAGTCCTATTGGCTATGGGAATGCTTGTTGTTAGCCAGCAATGACAGTGCTGTTGTGGTGCTGAGTGATGCTGTTATGGTGCTCAATGATGTGGTGGTGTATTAAAGTGATGTGGTGGAGTCCCAGAGTGATGTGGTGGAGTCCCAGAGTGATGTGGTGGTGTCCCAGAGTGATGTGGTGGTGTCCCAGAGTGATGTGGTGGTGTCCCAGAGTGATGTGGTGGTGTCCCAGAGTGATGTGGTGGTGTCCCAGAGTGGTGTGGTGGTGTCCCTGATTGATTTTGTGGTGTACATCAGTGATGTGGTGGTGTCCCTGAGTGCTGTGTTGGTGTCCCTAAGGGCTGTGGTGGTGTCCCTGAGTGCTGTGTTGGTGTCCCTGAGGGCTGTGGTGGTGTCCCTGAGGGCTGTGGTGGTGTCCCTGAGGGCTGTGGTGGTGTCCCTGAGTGGTGTCCCTGAGTGGTGTGGTGGTGTCCCTGAGTGGTGTGGTGGTGTCCCCGAGTGGTGTGGTGGTGTCCCCGAGTGGTGTGGTGGTGTCCCCGAGTGGTGTGGTGGTGTCCCCGAGTAGTGTGGTGGTGTCCCTGAGTAGTGTGGTGGTGTCCCTGAGTGATGTGGTGGTGTCCCTGAGTGATGTGGTGGTGTCCCTGAGTGATGTGGTGGTGTCCCTGAGTGGTGTGGTGGTGTCGCTGAGTGGTGTGATGGTGTCCCTGAGTGGTGTGGTGGTGTCCCTGAGTGGTGTGGTGGTGTCCCTGAGTGGTGTGGTGGTGTCCCCGAGTGGTGTGGTGATGTCCCCGAGTGGTGTGGTGGTGTCCCCGAGTGGTGTGGTGGTGTCCCTGAGTGATGTGGTGGTGTCCCTGAGTGATGTGGTGGTGTCCCTGAGTTATGTGGTGGTGTCCCTGAGTGGTGTGAAGGTGTCCCTGAGTGGTGTGGTGGTGTCCCTGAGTGGTGTGGTGGTGTCCCTGAGTGGTGTGGTGGTGTCCCTGAGTGGTGTGGTGGTGTCCCTGAGTGGTGTGGTGGTGTCCCCGAGTGGTGTGGTGGTGTCCCTGAGTAGTGTGGTGGTGTCCCTGAGTAGTGTGGTGGTGTCCCTGAGTGATGTGGTGGTGTCCCTGAGTGATGTGGTGGTGTCCCTGAGTGATGTGGTTGTGTCCCTGAGTGGTGTGGTGGTGTCGCTGAGTGGTGTGGTGGTGTCCCTGAGTGGTGTGGTGGTGTCCCTGAGTGGTGTGGTGGTGTCCCTGAGTGGTGTGGTGGTGTCCCCGAGTGGTGTGGTGATGTCCCTGAGTGGTGTAGTGGTGTTGCTGAGTGGTGTGATGGTGTCCCTGAGTGATGTGGTGGTGTCCCTTAATATTTAACACAGAAACTGTAGTAATGGGCCGGACTAGTGCTTTAATTACGATGTAATACTTGCTGTTTGACAGCTGAGTTTACTGGACTTAATATGTATTGTTAGTGTTGCTGGGGCTGTTATTAAATTGTTCCTTGTAATATTAGCAGAGATCCTATTAATAGCATGGGCATAGTTCACACTGACGATTTACATGTATGCATTAGTGGTGCTGCAGGCGCAGTGACACTAAGACGCATAGGGGCAAGGGGCTTGGCCAACAGTATTTTAAGTAAAGCTAATGTTTTAATTTATATCTTTTCTTGGTGATGTAATTTACGGCTTTTGACAGAGTTTCCTGGGTCCGTTCTCTTTGTAAAATATAGGCAAAGATGACATTTTTATTTATCTTGACGACTACAAAGTAATAGCATTTTCCGTGCATTTAAACGTATGCGAAGGGGGAATTGTGTTTTTACCCCTTACTTCAGCAGTGACTTCTATTTTTTTCCGGAGCTTAGCTTCCTGCTGTTAGTTGATTTGCATCTCACAGATGCTGCCAGGCAACAGATTACAATCTTTATGACGCAGCTTAAAGCACTAAAGTATCCTGTTCTTGTTTCGTTTCCAACTGGTGAAAAAAAGTGATGTTTCACACTCTTGCAGACTTTCGGTCTGTGTTTTTTGTCTGAACCGCATGGGGCACTTGGAAACAACAAACCAGTGCTTGTTTTTGGTATCCCTATCACGTCGGGGGGAAATCATCGGAGAGACTGTATACTCACGTATGCTGATTGCAAGCAATTCAGGAGTAGGAAATATCTCCGTGCATGGGGAAAGCGTGTCGTCAAGGATCACGGACCCATTTCAAGCGCATTGTACACTCGGGTTCTGTGGGGATAATCACAAGCAAAGACCTCAGATAAGGAGCTATCCGGCAGAAGGGGGGTTGGGGGGGGCGACGGTTCTCGTAATCCCTGGGTTTTGAAACCTGAAATATATTCGGCCGTAGTCTCAGTCATATTATCGGATAGTCCTAAAATGGAGCACGGGGTCTGAAGTATGCCAACCTGAAGCAGTCATGACCATAGTTTCATGTCATTACATTTAGAGCAAACAATTATAATTGAGGTTTTATGCCTTGCCGCAATCTAATTACCTCAATGGTTTAGCGCCACCCACACCAGGCAATCGGATTTGTAGAATCAGCGAAAGGATTCGGTATTAATTCAGGAGGCTGTAAATACAAAAAAATATATATCCAAATAGCAAATAACCGAGACTAGTATGACGGTTAGGGGATCTAAAGTCGGGGGACCAGGTGTCTTCGGAGGTTAGGGTGACGAAAAACAAACACCACGAGTGGAGGGAAATCAGGTCATATAAAACTCCTCTCACAAGGTTAAAGGTGAAAACTAATGCGAACAAACGGCTACACCCATGCACTGACGGTGAGAGTGCAAACGGGGCAGAACAGATCCAGGGTTGAATAAAAAAAAAAAATAAAGTGCAGGAGTATAGAAAGAAAGAGATACTGAGTGAAGCTCTAGGAGAACATACCCGGCCGGGTGTCCGCACAGCCAAGCGCAGACGAGGGAGTCCTAACAGTTTCAGATTCATTTAAAGGTCTCGAAATAGCTCTGCAACATATCAGCGCATCGACCAGATAATAAGGTAAGAGGGTGGTCGCAAACAAAATCTGGAATGGATTCTGCATACAGGATCCGGAACGGATCGAAAAACACAGAACTCGCTAAGGATGGCGAGGCAGGAAAGCTCTCCCGTCTTGACGACACTGGATTTCAGTGCCAAGCGAACGCCATGTAAAAGCCAACCGGGTCCAGAATCAGGCCGCATAGGTGCATCCGATAGAGTCAACGCCTCAACAAACAAGGACATATATTTGGTATGGATACATTTTGTTGAAATAAGCCCTAGCAATCAAGAGGTTAAATTTGTTTACATCTTTGATCTAGAATCCAGGCACAGTAAGAACCAGCCTTCTTGACAATCCCGTCTTCGAATCTGTCGGCCATTTTGAAAATGTGAACCGAATGTGTTTGTGAGAACCGAATACTCTGAGCTTTCCAAGTGTTTGTGAAAATTTATTCCTAACTAGCTAAAAGCGTCAGAATACGTGCATGGTTATTACGATCTGAGCTATTTTGCCTCTATATTCCAATGTGATTGTCATATCGAAAATAGTATAGCTCAGCTGCTCGTGAAAACTTAAAGCTCATTTTGAAATGGGTTCTCACGAGCTGCAGTTAAAAATATGATGTCATTTGTTTTTAATTGGGTATTTTTAACGTGTTTCTATAAGGAGCCCTCGGTGGCAAAAAAGTGGTGAAGTCCGTTTTGTATGTTTACAGATGAGCGCTCCGTAATGTTGTGTGCAGCTGTCCCGGCATCCCCTTTGACTGGTGATGGCTGAATCATAGAGTGATGTTAGAGCGGAAACCCGGGCCCCCTGAATCAGAGTTGTTTTAGGATCCACAGTGTTCCGGTCAGACCTATGCTCTCTCTCTTGAACATGGCGGCAGTGAAACAGCATCAATCGCTGCTTGAAGAACCTCCGCACCTCAATGGAGAGTTGGAACTAGAGGACAAGAATGAGGCAGATACCAGACGGCAAGGCTGTGATTGCGTGGAGAGAGAGGGGAGGTGCTGGTGTGGGAGGGGGGAGGAGTGCTGCTAGGGCAAGGCTGTGATTGCGTGGAGAGAGAGGGGAGGTGCTGGTGTGGGAGGGGGAGGTGCTGGTGTGGGAGGAGTGCTGCTAGGGAAAGGCTGTGATTGTGTGGAGAGAGAGGGGAGGTGCTGGTGTGGGAGGGGGGAGTTGCTGGTGTGGGAGGAGTGCTGCTAGGGGAGAAGAAGCCCTGGCCGTGAATGCTCGTGCATGTTTGCTCACGTGATTCACGTGAACTGAAAGAAAACCGCGGCTGAAAGCCCTTAGTTTGAAGAGAAAATAGCCGACTTGAATTCTCCCCATTTCCCATTCCTGCGGAATGGTAAAGGCGAGACCTAAAAACTACATTTCCCATGAACACAAGGGAATAACTATAGAGTATGCAGTATAAAAGCGTACAACACTAGTCCTTCTTCCTCTTTCTTTGCTGCTCCGCAGCCAGTTAAGTGACTTTATCTGTATTTACATGCTTCTTTGCTGTTTATATGCTTCATTATTGACTGTGTCACTTACTTTGTATTACTGCTTTGGCGTTTTCAGCACACTGTGTTTGCGCTTTCTTGGAGCGCTCCGGCTCCGGTTGCCATTGCTACCGCTTTCATTCGTATTTTCACCCGTTTGGCGGCGTGTTCGATTGGGAGCATGAGTTCACCTCCCTGTGCCTGGGCGCCGGTGTGTTGCCCTGTTGCTATTGTGGAGCGGGAGAAGGGGTTGCCAGCTCGCGCAGAGAGCGCGAGCGCTCTCGAGCTGTGTTTCCACGGGCGGCGGTGTCGCGCACGCGCATTGCCATATTTCCGGCTTCTGTGCTTCCTCACAGCGCCGGTTGAGTGAAAGGTCGTTTACTCGAACGCCCATGCCCACAGCCTGTGGAATTTTTACCCCGTTCGACGCTGGAGTTCAGGAAAGGACTTCAGTTGTTATTTTGTTGCGTAGGCTCTGCCTAGAGTGTGCTTTAGTCGGCAGGCTTATCTCCCTCCACGCTTTAACTGAATTTAGAGTCAGGTTTGTGCCTGCTCTTTTTGGCCTGCTGTGGGGTTTTTCACACTCCCCCTGAATTGTATCTTTGATACTCCAAATTTATTACAGTCATCTTGTGGGCTTTGAATTGTTACACTAGTGTATCATGGCGGATTATTATGACGCAGAAGATGACTATTATTATGGGGATGAGGATGATGATTCTCTGGAACATAATTTGGTGGAGGAACTGGATAAAGGTGTCCAGCAGTCTGTCAATAAGGCACTCGTACAACCCATTAATCCTCTTAAGCGTCATTTAAATCAATATGCGCAGCAACAGGGTTGGTTGCCTACGTCTAAAAAGTCCTCCAGTCTCCTGTCAATCCCCACAAGTCTGATTTCCAGAAACTGGCTAAAACTTTGGCGGCTGAGGCTTCCAAGTCTTCTGCGCCTCAGGACACAGACGACTCTGATAATGTTCATACTTCAGCTTCTGAACATGATTCGACCCCGCCCAGAAAGCGTGTCCGCAAGGAACATTTTGTTGGCGCTCCTGAGCGTCCATCGGTGTTGAACTTTGAACCCGCAGATATCGTCTATCCTAATTCTTCCTCTTGGTTGCCCTCACCAGCAGTTGCAGCTTATGTTCAGGCTCACATTCGTCAACCATTTGATGCCTCTGTTGGAGCCAGACTCCGTTCTGAATACCCGAGACCTGATCTCGCGGATCATCTAGCGGATCCGCCAGAGGTAGACCCCATGATGGTCACCTATTTGAAAAAGTATGCTAAGGACCCAAAAAAGGGCCTTGACCGGTCTTGGAGGTCTTGCCAAGACAAATTACTTGATATACTTGGTCCTCTGACCAAGATTCTGGATCTTGGATTTCAAGCAAAGGACGCCTCGGCTCTTGTGGACCCTGATGAACTGATAGAATGGGCACAGAGGGCTGTCTGTCATTTGGGTAACACCAATTGTGCTATTTCCTCTGAGCGGCGCCGGTCAATTCTGTTGAAGTTGGACCCGAAACTAGCGGAGCTGTCGACCTCTGAGTCGGGTCCGGAAGCGCAAGGCCTTTTGTTTGGGCAGCCTTTCTTGAAGGAGCTTAACAAATTTGTCTCCACCTTCAGTGGCATCGACAAAGCGCAGGCTTCCTTGCACCGGGCTATGTGTCCGGTTTTTGCCAAGGCCGGACGACATCGTGGACACTCGTTCAGCTGAGGGTCACACCAACAGTCCCAGCGAGGTACCTCCTCTCAATGTGGTGGGGGACACAACTCCGGATACTCCACCAGAGCGAACTTCTATCCCTCCCGCAAGGGGTAAGGACAATATGGAAAAGGCCGTTCCGGAGGACAGCAAGGTCATTACCAGGATTCCAACTCTGCAGGTGAGCCTGATTCATGCTTGCGATGTGATTTTGGGGGGCAGAGTTGCAGACAACTGGCGCATGATCTCCAACGATGCATGGGTGCTAGAAACTGTTCAAGGGTTCAAGATAGAGTTCTATCACCCTCTGCATCAGACCCGTCCTCCCCTTCCTTTAAGTTTTTCCCTTCAAGATCAAGCTTGCCTTTCAGAGGAAATCAACATGCTACTACAAAAGGGGGCGATTCTTCCAACCGCCCGTCATCCGAAGGATTTTGCCAGCTCAGTCTTTCTGGTCGTGAAGAAAGGAGGTGGGTCTCGCCTGGTTATTAACCTGAAAGAATTCAACGGAGGGGTTGTGTACCGGCACTTCAAGATGGAGGGAATCCATCTCTTGCGGGATCTCCTTCGCGAAGGAGACTGGATGGTCCGTCTGGATCTCAAAGACGCGTATCTGTCGATTCCCATCTTCAAGCCTCATCGTCGGTTCCTCCATTTTCAATGGAAGGGGGTTTGGTACGAATATCAGGTTCTCCCGTTCGGCCTTTCCTCAGCACTGTGGTGCTTCACGAAACTTCTGAAGCCGGTTGTGGAACATCTCCGCGCTCGAGGTATACGTCTGATTATTTACTTGGACGATATTCTCCTAATGGCAGATTACCCACTCAGGCTCCTGATTCATCTGGAGTGGTCCATCGATCTTTTGCAATCTCTCGGTTTTCTGATCAGCGTTCCGAAATCGATTTTGACTCCAACGCAATCGATAGATTTTCTGGGTTTCAAGATAGATTCAGTTGCCTGTCAGCTTCTCTTACCCGCTCAGAAAATTCGTTACATCAAGAGGGAGTTGACGTCTGTTATTTCCAGACAGACTGTGTCATTGAGATCGTTGGCACGTGTAGTAGGTCTGTTAGCATCTTCCATTCAGGTGATCTTCCCGGACCGCTGCATTACCGAGCAATGCAGCGTCTCAAAATCCAACATCTCCGCAAAGGCCTCAGGTACTCGGATCAGATTCCTCTGTCGGAGGAGGTGAGGTGGGAGATGCAATGGTGCCTGGACCACATGGAGGCCTGGAATGGTCATCGCCGGAACTAGTGATCGAATCCGATGCCAGTCGCTGGGGTTGGGGAGCCCGCTGCGGCCCAGTATCGACGGGGGTCGCAGGTCTCCTCACGAGTTATCTCTCCACATAAACTGTCTGGAACTCCTGGCGGGTTCTTTTGCGATCAAGTGCTTTACTCCCCATCAGTCCAACTGCTGCATTCTTCTCCGGATGGACAACGTGTCTGCAGTCCGTTATGTCAACAAGCTGGGCGGGACTCGGTCCAAAGTACTTGCGGAGATCGCCAAGGACTTTTGGCATTCTTGCCTGCAGCGGAAGATCACTGTTATAGCAGAGTATCTTCCGGGTCACCAGAATCAAATTGTGGATTGGCATTCAAGGCATCTTCGGGACTTCAGCGACTGGAGGCTTCACCCTCGCGTGTTCCGCTCTCTTCTTCGGCGTTGGGGCCAGTGTCACATAGACCTGTTTGCTTCTCGCCTCAACACACAGCTTCCGCTATTTTACAGTTGGAGACCGGATCTGCTAGCCCTAGCCACGGATGCCTTTCTCCAAGCTTGGCCCTCGACTCTGTGCTATGCGTTTCCCCCATTCATGATGATCCCCAGGGTTCTAGCTTACGGCACACGATTTCGAGCGGATCTGATTCTGATTACTCCGCTCTGGAGGGCTCAAGCATGGTTCCCGGTTCTCCTGGAAATGTGTTGCGAGGCTCCTCTCCTTCTTCCCCAGAAGTGGAATCTTTTGCTGAATCCTCTAGAAGGTCCGCATCCCCTGATTCTGTCCGGATCCCTCCAGTTGCTGGCGTGGCGGATCTCGGGGACCGCTGGATGATTCCAGGCATTTCTAGCGACACTTCCAAGTTCATTAGTGAGGCCTGGTCTCCCAATACTCACAAACGATACAAGGGTGCTTGGAAGCGCTGGTGTCATTGGTGTGTTCAACGGGAAGTTGATCCTGTTTCAGCAGATGTCTCTTTGATAATTAACTTTCTGGCATCCCTAGCCTCTTCAGGTCTAGCTTATAGGACAGTCAACAATTTTTGTTCCGCTATCTCGGCTGGCCATATCCAGATTGATGGAAAGCCTGCTGGTGAACACCCTTTCATTTCCAAATTACTTAAGGGTATTCGTCTCTCGAAACCACCAACTCCTAAGGATGTCTCTTTATGGGATGTTTCCATCGTTTTGAGGTTCTTGGAGGCATGGCCTTCTAACCCGTTGTTATCCCGTAAGCAGTTGTCTGCAAAGTTGACCATGTTGTTGTGTCTTGTCTCTTGTAAACGTGTGTCGGATGTCCGTGTGTTGGACCTTGAGGGTTGCTGTTTTACGCCGGAAGGCGTTACATTTCGTCTTTCCAGGCGTACAAAATCTAACACTGAGGTGATTACGTATCCCTCTTTTCCCGCTCATCCCAACCTTTGCGTTGTGCAGTGTCTCAAGGATTATGAAGTAAGTACTGCTTCTTTACGTTCAGATATGCAGGGTCAATTGTTGATTGCTTTACAGAAACCTTTTTGCCCTGTAACTCCAGCTACTTTGGCACGCTGGGTAAGATGGCTCATGTCAGAGGCTGGCATTGATGTGTCTGTGTTTGGTGCACATTCTGCTCGTGGGGCGATGGCTTCTAAAGCTTTCTCCTTGGGTGTCACTCTTCTTTTTTTTTTTTTTTTAAATTTTTTAAAACCTTTATTGTAATAAAGTACACAGCTATTCAGCCTAACATCCCGGAGGCAAGGCAGCATGGTGTCAGAAGAAGTAGTGTGCAAAGCGATTCACATCAGGACAATGCAGGTTTGTTTTTTATTTTATATACAAATAAGAACCTAAACAGAGGCGCCCTAGGGCGCAGAAGAAAGGCAATGGAGAAGGAGAAAGGTCGATGAGTCAGTAGGAGGCGTCAGAGGTCAGGTAAGATTTAGAAAAGAACGTAAGTAGGATGTATGAAGGGGGGGGAGGAAGGAACAGGAGAATTACAACACGAGTAGCGTAGCTGGTGTCATCGGCTATGGCGACAAGTGTTCGTCGCGGGGAATCGGCTCTGATGGCAGGCACAGGTCACCTCTGTATGCATTCCATTCCCCCCACACCTTATTCCATGTCTGCGGCCGCCCCCTGGCAGTATACACAGTCTTCTCACGTAGCATACACCAATCCATGTTGGCCTTCCATTGTACCACCAGGGGGGCCATATTGGATCCCCATTTCTGCGCTATATCCCTCTGAGCGACCATGTTGCCCAATGTAGCCCAACGAGTCTGTGCCGTGCTGTAGTCATTCGGCTCCCAAACATTGAGGAGGCACCTACGCGCCTCTGCTGCCAACTCAACCCCAGTCACCTCCCTCATCACTCGATGCACTCTCTCCCAATAAGGGGCAATAACGGGGCACTCCCACAGTATATGCATGAAAGTAGCAAGGGCTCCGCAGCCACGACGACAAAGGCCATCAGGCGAGAAGCCCATACGCACAAGCCGGGGACCGGTAACATGGGTGTCACTCTTCTTGACATTATGAAAGCAGCGGATTGGTCATCTGACTCAGTTTTTAAAACGTTTTATTATAAACCCATTGATTATATTGCTTCTGTGGTGGTGGATCAGCTTTGAACAAGCATAATCGGAGCCTCCTGTCATGACATAGAATTCAAAATTTGCAAACATACGTGCCAAGAATTTTCAATTCTATTAAGGACAAGGAGGCGAGGATTATCCCACCCATTGTTATTGATTTGCATTGTTATTTGCTGTAATATGTATTGATGATGTTGCACAATTGTCTCTCCTCTTGTTTTTTACCCCCCCGATTTTGCATTCTTACTTGCACTATTTGGGTATTACGGCTCTATGTCTCTTTTCAGGTTCCGACCAGAAGTAGAGTTTGCCGGTCTCATCCGTCTCTCCGTTCTTCTACTGCCTGCGTCCAGTTCCTTTGGATTTCTGCGGCGTGCTTGGCCTTGTTCCTTTTGGTCTACATTGGATTGCCTTTTGAACTTGAACTGTTTCCTAAACAAAGAAAGAGGAAGAAGGACTAGTGTTGTGCCCTTTTATACTGCATACTCTATGGTTATTCCCTAGTGTTCATGGGAAATGTAGTTTTTGTTTTTATATTGGCTGCTGAGCATTTCATTAAAGAAATGAGAAAAAAGCATAATCCTCGCCTCCTTGTCCGTAATAGAATTGGAAAATTCTTGTCACGTATGTTTGCAAATTTTGAATTGGCACCCCTCTCCTTTACGCAGAAGCATTAGTACTTTTTAATACATTTACACTTTTAAGGACTGTAGCATATATTTGCCAAAAATCAAGAAAACATCACAGGCGAGCAAACGCCAGATTTACTAGCTTTATCAATGCTTGTTTCTATAGCTGCGCATCAGCACCACGTAAAGTACAACTCACTAATGTTGTTTTGTTGCTCATAACAGAAAAGCATGGGAGGTAAACTGCAGAATGCTAAATTACCAAAGGGCAGCCATGGACCAATGTAAGAAAAACACTTTTCTCCAGGTACTACTGCCTTAAGATCTTAAGGGACGCAAAGGCTGGCCGACCACACCGTCCTCCCACATTTGCGTGGTCACAGCTGGGATGTCGTGTTACCTTATTGGGGTATGTATAGTGCACTCTAGCCATTGGTATAATCTCATAGCGCAATAGTGTGAAGACCTGAGCAAAAAGCTCGAGCAGCGCTGCTCACCTCTTCCACAGGCGTTAATACTGCTCCTTTAAGTCCTTTCCAGCTAAACAGTTTGCCGTGATCTGAAAGGTCAGTCAAAAGGTCAAGTCATAGCTTCAATTTTTTATATATGAATTGTTTGATTTTATCTAAAATGTCATGTGATTGCTTTTATGATTTTAATTAATCGAATAAAGCTGTTTTGACTTGAAAAAAAAAAGTGAAAGCTTTGATACGGAGAACACAGAATTTCTGTTCTGATCTTGGAACTGGTAGAAATGAATGGTTGGAGCTTGAGAAGGACGTTGGGGATGTCATCACCGCATGTGTTAACGGACACTCATCCTAACATTCAAGAAATACTTTAAAGTTTCTGTTTTTTGTACTTCTAGGTGGGACATCGGGGAAGCAGCAAACACACAGCCTTAACAGATCCTAGAAGTTCAGAAAGTTCATAAACTGGGGTTGCACCTTAATATCACTATTTCCTCCTCTAGCGAAGATTCAGTTTTGATGATATGCAATTGTTCAAATATGGTTGGCATGATGACGTAGGTGGCGCAGAGTGTAAAAAGAGAAGGGAAATCCTCAGAGAAAATGTCTCTCTTCAAAGGATGTCCCTTCCTGCTACAGCGCTCACCTAGGTGACGACACACACCGTAAACAGTGCAAAGAGAGGATGCGTGTGCAAGCTCAACTGGAACAATGAAATACAGGGACATTTCTGTGTTTAACCAGGACACTGTTTGAAAACAGTGACATTTGAGTCACTTGGAGAAAAATGTCGGGACATGGGGACATTTCTCCAAAAACGGGGATTGTCCTGAGAAAACGGGGACGTCTGGTCACCCTATGTTACCATTGTTTATGTGAGACATTCCATGCTTTATGTGTGAAACCTAGTTGCGATTAAAACTATGCAAAAAATGCCTGTAAAGATAAAGATTAGACATTACCCCTCTTGGTGCCGCATGCATAGCTGCCAACGTTTCAGATTGCTATGTGTGACATTTTCTTAATTTCAGTGTAATTATGAGTGACATTTCACCGGCTATGAGGGACACTTTCCCGCGAGCAAAATCTAACAATGAAGACAAGAGAAACATATACATTTCAGAAATTACACCCATTTGAGCAACAAGGAACTCTAAGACGAGTCACATCATAATCCACAAGCTTTATTACTGAGCAGTGCGTCCTCGACCTGCATGCCGGCCACTACCTGCCAAACTCTGCTGGTGGCACCATCACCCCACTCGCAGTTTGTCACGCAGAGCTACACTACAGGCTCTGCTGACTCAGTGATGCTTGGCGCACTGAGAAGTTACATTGGAAAGCACCAGTGGCTCTCACAATCACCCGACTCAGGTGCGAGTGACTACTAACACAGCTTACAGTCAGTGAGAAGACAGACTGCTATTTGATGTACAGTCAGTTCCCAGCTGTAAAAGGGCAGACAGGTGCCAGCTCAGAAGAAAATCATGGCTGTGGCACAAGAAAAAAAATTAACTATCAGGGGTATTGCCAAGCAGGCCTGCGCACATGAACAAAACCAAGAAAAATAAAAATGAGCAGTTTAATTTGGCGCAAAGCTGAAACTTGCATTCCTTGAAAACTTCTCAGAAAACGAGTTGCTCAACAAGTCCCTATGATGCCTCTGCAACACGTTATGAGATAACTTGCAATTCTAGCATAACGTGATGTGAATACAGAGCCTGCAAGCTGCCCAGATGAACAGAGAGGCTCAGGCCCCTACACACATTTGTTTTCAGAAGTATCATGGGATATATATATATATCCTCTCCAACCATGTGGTTCTCCTTTGTCTTCATGAAGGGCAGGTACCAACCATTTATCAGTGCTGCACCCTCCCACATCAGTTATGTTTGGGCTTTATTACACCTGTGCTTAGTCCCTTCACAAAAGATTACGGGCCATATGCATGAACATATTTTTCCATAGATACTGAATGGGCAAAACACTTTGATGCATCTGGCCCTACATGGTTTAAACAGAAAAAAATCTCCATTTCAAAAATTCCACCATTCACTGAACGTCAGGAAGTGTACATTCCGTTCATCTGATCATCAGTATATTCAATACCTTCTCTGCTGCTGTCTGACTTCAGCAAGCCCTGCTCAATGCAGACCTTCGTGCACCCCCCTACTGCTGCATTCTGGAGGCAGAAGGCGAACGGCCACTCTTACAGTGCCGCCCCTACTCTGCAGTTGATCAAGTTTAAACTGGCCTAGTTTTTCCTGTATCCATGCTCAATCATTAAAGCAAAAGCATTTAGTCGACCAGCAGCACGGCGGCGTGCCATTAATAAAACAATTTGCAGCATAGAGAGATACATCACAAGGCACTACTCACTAACTTTGGGACATGATCATTCCTCATACGGGCCGCACCTTGCCTAACAACTCCTGCCACAGCAAACACCGGCCAGGGCATGATGGTGTGACTCAGTAACTTTATAACAACATTAGGAGACCTACTATGAGACCCACTAGATCAATGTAGGTAGCGCAACTAGGAAAAAAAACTATGGATGGGATGAGATTAAACACCAACTCACTAGGGATGTGTATGATATGCTAACCATATCTATGTAATGGGAGGGGGCAACACTAGTTGTTTTTAGTTACCCTCACACACCCTAGTGACTCAGTAACTCCAATGGTTGCCCGGCGGTCTGTCCGGGGGTCTTTGCTGAGCTGCTGATCGGGTCTGTTGCCTGTTTCATAAATAACCATTGCACAACTTTGTCATTCTGCGAGCAGCGCTGCCATTGCATACAGCCTACCACGAGTTTAATTGAACTGTAGCCGCCCGCACTTCTTAGTTTGCGCCGCGGCGATCATCACTACCGATGTTGATGGCGGTCATGAAAGACTCAACTCAAGTGAGTGACTACTAAAGTCACTCAATGCTGGCCGTCTCCCGCCGGTCCAACGCAGGTTTTATAGGGGAGACAGCAGCCAACCACTACCAGGACTCGCCGACTCTTGAATCCCCCGCCGTTTCTATGACCTGCCAACCACCTACCTCACTTTCACTTGGCTCCTTCAGGACGTGACGAGGCACAAGGTCCCAATATCGCCCTCCACCCCCACGGTGCTACACAGCTGCCAGTAGCAACCACTGCTGAGGCCAGGCCCCGGCTGCCCCCAGGTCTGATGAGAGTGCGAGTCAGTGGCGTCTGAAAGCCACACCGGGGCAGGACAAGAAACGCAGCCAGGTAGCAGGGGAGGCAGATTGTAACATTGTAGCACTGCGACTTTAGAGCTGAGCAGACAGTTCTTTAACTATTAACTTACTGAGCAAGAATGTTGCTGGCAACGCACGCCTGTGGGAAGCAGCAGAGATGGGGCACAGAAGGTACTACAGGCGCCCAGTTTCTGACTGGCATGATTAACAATGCGTGACAATGCATTTCAGTGCGGTGATGCAGAACACCACACTTCAAGTTTATTGTATTTGATTTGGTTCTCCACTGAGAACCACAAATATTAAATACACAATATAATAATTTAAACAGTTTTGTTAAAATTTTCATACTAATACAAGATTAAAAATGGTTTTAAAAATTTGAAAAAATTGTAACATACCAATTCGTTTGGCGTAACTTTACATAAAGTAATCAATTCTTGTATTGAGTTAATTCTGCATTTTGAGTAAACTGGTTGTAAAAATCTTTTCCTTGCCTTTACCACTGACAGATTTGTGCAAGTAGACAATAAATGTTTCAAGTCCTGCTCTCCACCATTACATAGATTACAAATAGGATTTTCTTCTAAATACCATCTAGATGTAAGGGTTTTTACAGGGAGTATTCCGAGTCGGAGCAGAACAATCGATCTCCTAACCCCATGATACAGGTTAAAATTTATACATTGTTGAGGTTTCTTATATTCAACTATTTCAGTAATATTTTTATGTAAAGACAGTTTAAGACAATGTTGAGAGTCAAGGTCAAATCTTAGTCTTGTAGTAAAGTGCTTTAAGAAAAGTTTCAATTGGGCAGGAGTCCAAGAAAGTAACACCACACTGAAATGCGTTAGTGTCTTACACGATGCATGATACTTGGCAGGCATGCATATGCATAGCTGCCAAGGTATCAGATTGCTATGTGTGACATTTTCATAATTTCAGTGTAATTATTGTGGTGTCCAGGACTGTCTGGACACGCGTTGCACTAAGGCTAAGCCTCTGGCGTTATCGCAGCAGCAATTGAGAGACACACACACAAACAGTAGTATAAGTGTGAGCCAAAGACCCCGAGGGGTCTTGTGCTCATTTATTTATGCCTTCGGGCGAGCCTGCCCCCCGGGAGCATGCCTGTGTGCTACAATGTAAAGAGCGGGCGGGTGGCACCATCACTACATCCCTCTAATCTTTTAGATGCTAAGATCTTTCAATATTACATATTAGTCTTTGTACATGCAGCACACAAAGTCTCTTAGTCTTTGGTTGGGGGCAGGATTTTGCCGAAGACCATACCTCTGGCTCCAGGAGTTGTTTTTCCACTCCTGTCCCTCCAGCGTCCCCCTACGATGACGGTGAGCTTTCGCTTGGGTCTATCTATTCTACACCAGCTGGTGACTCTCCTTCTGGACGTTACAGCGCCTTTGCCTGACTGCTTCGCGGGGTGCTCTGTGGTACCATTTCTTCTTCCCCGTCTTCTACTCCAGTCTCCTCACCTGTCGTTGTGAGTCTGACTCTCACTTTCTTAAACTAGGACACGTTCCTTCTGACCACTCGAGTCCTGTGCTTGGCCGACACCATGGTTCCTTGTACATTGATGACCTCCTACACCTCTGGCTTGTATGGGGTGCGATACTTCCATTCCGGGTATCGGTCCTTCACAATGACCCTGTCCCCAACTTGAATGTCCACCATTTGCGCCCGGCGCGCTTGGCTTGCCTTGTCGTAGGTGGCTCGTCTTCTGGCTTGTGTAGCATCTTGATCCAGCTCAGGTGGACTCCAGGACGCATCAGCAGGAATGCTGTCCCAAGGCATTTTCTGGAACAGCAGGTGCGCCGGGCACACTGTGTTGTACAGTGCGGTGTCTGACGGTATGCACTTAAGAATTGCTGGAGGCATTTTTCAACGCCAATCCTGAGAGCCCTGTTAAGAGCTTGCATGAAGCGTTCAACCTCGCCATTCGCCTGCGGCCACTGTGTAGTGATCTTGTGATGCCGAATGGCTCAGGATGATAGATACTCCTGGAACTCTCTCCTTTGGAAGGGTGGACTCAGGATGACAGATACTCCTGGAACTCTCTCATTTGGAAGGGTGGACCATTATCAGACTTGATTTCTTCCGAAAGTCCCATCATTGCAAAGACGCTGGCGAGTGCAGCCTTGACCTGGGGAAAAGTCGTTGATGACACTAACTCTATCACAGGGAATTTTGAGTGGGAGTCAATGAAGACCAAAGTACTCGGCCCGTCGGGGAACGACCTAAAGTCAATGCTAACTTGAGTCCATGGCTCAGGACATGGCGCTTCACTGATGACCGGATGCGGTGCCGGGTCACTTCCGGTGATGTTGCATGCGTGGCATGTGCAATGGCTTCCTCGACCATAGTGTCCATGTCGGGGAACCATACCTTACTTCTGAGATGGGCTTTAGTTTTAGCTATCGCTTGGTGTCCTTGATGCGCCAGACAGACCACTTTCTTGAAGGCTCCTGGGGATTACTAGGGTGGTGCCGCGCAGGACAATCCCATGAAGACCTTCGCTGAGTTCGCTTTGGGCCCTTCAAAGCCATTGACGGAACAGTCTTTTTTCCTCTGTCAAAGCACTGACTCCATCAAGAAAGTGATGCCAGCTCCGGTCCACCAACGTTGCTTTGACCTTGGCCAGACATTTGTCGGATTCAGTGGCTCTTCTGATGTCCTCAAGTGTGAGCGCAATTGGGCAGGCCTCTTGAGAGATCATTTGGACAAACTCCTCCATGTTGTCTTTATCAGCCAGTTGCCCAGGTGAAGCAGACGTGCCAGGGTGACGCAACAGAAAGTTGTTGACCCTAGGCCAAAAGGTCACATCAAAGTGGTAGACTTTTAGTTTAACTGCCCATCTCTTGATCCTTGTTGGAGCCAACCTGCAAAGAGGGGAACAAGAGGCTTGTGGTCGGTGACTACACAAAATTCCTGCCCGTAGAAATAGAGGTGAAAATGTTGGCCAACCCATTGGATTGCCAGGGCTACACGCTCTTTTTGGGCATACCGCATCTCTGTCCCTGTTAACGCTCTGCTAACATAAACAGTTGGGACCCACTCCTTTGCTTCCGTTTCCTGCATGAGAACAGCTCCTAGTCCCATGGTGCTAGCATCCACCACCACCTCAGTGCTTCTGTTGGGTTGAAAGTATGCCATGACTTTGTCGTCGATGAGGGCCTCCTTCACAGCCTGGAATGCCGTGTCTTCCTTCGCAGTCCACACCCATTGCTGTCCTGACTTCATAATGTTGCAAAGAGTTTCTGACAGGGACGCCAAATTTGGCATGAACCGGCCGCAGTATATGGCTATGCCGAGTGTGAGAAGTTAGCCTGGCATATGATGTCCACTAGTTCTAGTGGGCACCTTGCACCAGTCTAATCAACCCTTCTTGATCGTGGTTGTAAAGTCAACCTTAAAGAAAGCTATCCTAGTAGTAGCACGGACCAGCAGTCAATAGGCTAGGACTTCAGAGAGCATGTGAAGCCAGTTGTTTTACCAATTATAATCCCTTGAACACCAAATGAAAGGACACCACACAAGGGATATATCAAATATATATGTATTTATTCTAAACACAACCCCTCTGCACTCTTTATGAGGTCAGAGGTAAAAGTACATCACAAGTTACTCAATTAGCATACAATAAGTTGCACATATACAGTTATGCCCTAGGAGCCCCACGAACCATATACTAAGAAAGTGGTATAAGAACCACATGAAAGTTAGGAAGCAGGCCTAGGGCCTGTAGAATTGTTGTGGCTACAATAAACAAGCAAAGGTTAGGAAGTAGGAGGCCCACGGGAGACGCGTGCAGTGTCTAAACACAGTTGCGAGTTACCATTGACATATAATGGGAAACGAAGAAGTTAGAAAGTTACTGTTTAAGGACACTTCCGGATGGACTGTGATGGAACCCTTTTCAACTAGTACACTTTGAGAGTTAAGACCCACGGGAGCACCGGAGTACTCGTGTTACCTCACCCAGGGAAGCCGGGTGCATAGGTGTCTTTTCGTGTCGGGTTTCGTCGTCGTTTTCTATGGAGATCTGCAAATAAGCGCTGCAGGCGACCAGAGGAAAAGTGTCCGGGTGGATCCTAGGGTTGATCGGTGATGTAAAGAACCTGAAAGCAGAGGGGACAGAGTCTGGGTCACTAGCCAGTGACCAGGAAGGAACCAGGCGATGTCGCGTGCTTGAAGGTGAAGAAGGTGAGATTGTCTCTTCAGCCACGAGGTCCAGGAGGCATCGACGATGACCAGGCACTGGATTCGAGCTGTCCCATGAAGGATCTAGTCGACTGCCATGTCAGTATCCAGATTGGACCCAACAAGCCTTGGCAACCGCAACCCACGCAGGATGTCAAGATTGGCTCTGTTGCAGAACAGCAAGGTCTGTCTAGCTTCTCCTTTGTGGGAAAGCTGGAGCAACCCTTAAGCAACCAGGATTGCAAGTTAGATTCAAGATGACATCTTCAGGGGGCTCACTAGCCAACTGGCAAGGAACTGGGAAGACGCATGAAGCACAAATGTAATGGCGGGGCCCACGGGACACTCGCGGATTGTGGGGACCTGATCTTTGGTTCAAATGATGCTCAGGGCTGGGGCTTCTCGTACCCCAATGCACAACTTACTGAGGCTTCAGAAAAGGAGTGCAGGTAGCAAAATGCAGGTGTCCAAGATGTCCGGTCCCCCATCTCCGTGTCCGCCACGGGTCTCAGCTTGGCTGTGGATGTGGGTCGGGTTCAATGAAGTCTAGAAGTCCAGTTCTTGAGTCGCAGAGTCTTCGGGTTCTGGTGGGAGCCTTGAAACTGCAGACCGGCAAAGTTGCTGATGGTGCCTGTTTGAACAGGGTGGTCACTCCTTGACCACAACGAAGATGTCTTCCGTCTTCTAGTCAGAATAGAATGTCGAAGGTCCAAGAGTTCTGTATCAAAGTTTCTTTCCAGGATAATCTGAAGTCCTGGGGACACAGCTCCTATATGTATACTAAGGATGGGGGCTGGATTACCTGACTAGGTCCCTCCTATGGGTGGACCTGAGAAGGGGGTGGTTACACCCCATTCCCTTTGTCACAAAACCCCTGTCTGGGGAGGTGCTGGCACCTCCCTGGTCAGGAAATGTATTGTCCAGGCTGCCCTTGCTGAAGTTTCCCCCTGCAACAGGAGGTCAGACTCGTGTCTTTGGCAGCAGCATCCATTTTGTGATGCTGAGGCTCTGTTTAACTGCAATCAGGTAAAGCAGTAACATACATGTCTTCTCCCTCTAGAAGGGTGGAATGCTACTCCTGCTGCCAGAGTTGGCGGGGGGAAGTATTCCAAAGTGTTTGACACCTTACACGATATGTTTTGATAAAGCCAAACCAAAGTTAGCATTAACCGCGAGGATTATAATGCACTTAAGAGTATATGGTATGGCTTTATCATAGAACAGCTATAAGGAGATTGTTGCAGAAGGGCTCAGCTCATGCCAGAGCACCCACTCACACAAAACCAAGCACTCTGCTTCCAGGATTGTCGAGGCCTACCATAGGAGTGACTTATAGGTGCATATGTGTCTATATATAAGGTAGATATAGGTATACTATATTTAAGTAAGGGGTGATTAGACCACCTTACCCAGGCTGTGTGAACAGACCTGTGGTGTCAGTATGGAAGGCAAACCAGGGGTGGCACAATACATGCTGCAGTCCCTAGTAGGCCTAGGGGGCACCCTAGTGCACCTAGGGTACACTATGCAGGGGCTCACAAGGGTGACCCAGTAAGCAATCTGGTATGTATCTAAAGTGCATGGTATCAATTTAGGGAGAGAACAGCTGGGCTGTGGGTCTGATTAGCAGGCCCACAGCCACACTAAAGTCGAAAAACAAGAGAATCACAGCAAAAAATGGGGGCGACCATAGGAAGCAGACCCTACTCTCCTACACCGAGGAAACTGCAGACTTCCGTTGGTGACGTAGGGCTCGGGCAGCGCATATGGCCGCGGCCTTCTTCGGATCGACCCGTAGGCTATCTCTGGAAAAGATGTAACCGAAGAACTCCACCGACTCTTGGTATAACGAGCACTTCGCTCGGTGGAGGGTGAGCCCACTTTCTGCAAGCCGTCGAAGCGTGATGTGAGTGTCTCCCTTATTGTGTTCTGAAACACTTCCACTGCGGAGGACACCCCGAAGTTCAGTCACTTGTAAGGACATAGCCCCACATGGGTGGAGACATCAGTTCCTGCTGTCTGGATGAAGCTCCAGCCGGTGGTAAGCGGCGTTGAGGTCAAGTTTTGTAAAGCACTTGACACCATTGAGGTCGGCCACTATGTCATCCATGGTGGGCGTGAGATGTTGTTCCCGCTTCACGGCTTTGTCCGGAAGGCGCATGTTGATGCATAGTCGAATGGCTCTAGGCTGCTTTGGCTAGGGGTCAATGACCAAAGGCGATACCCATGGGTGGGGCCTGACACCTTCTCATTCACCCCCAACTGCTCCAACTTTTGTAGCTCCTCCTCCACTTGAGGGTGTAGCTGGAACGGCACCCTCCTGTGCCTCAGGGCCATGGGCTCGACCGTTGGATCAATGTGTAGTTTGAATAGCTTCCTTTCAAGCATCCCAGCCCCTCAAATAACATGGAAAGTCTCTCAGGATATCTCAGGCGTGCAGGTCATGCACCTGGTTGGCGAAAAAGACTAGCTCCAGGTCTTCCGCTGTGTGGCAACTGAGGATCCCTCACTTTCCCTCAGTAACGTGAAACCACATGTGATGTCAGTGCCCTTCATTGGTGACTTCAACCTCCATGACTCCTCATAGGGGAAGTGGCTCCGTCCCACCGTAGGTGTATATTCTTGGCCTAAAGGGTGCAAGCAGGGTTCGCAGTGATAGCTGCTCATATTGATGGCTGTCCATCACGTTCACTAACGCCCCCATGTCTATGAGCGCTTTTACGGAGGAGTCTGCCACTGTGATGGTGCACGTGGGTGGAGGTTGACGCCTCAGACCTTCTCTAATCTCTCGAACGACACTATGAAGACGTCATCATCATGTTGTATTTCTATCTAGGACCCTAATTCGATATTCCCGATTCATGCCCTTATGTGGTTATAATTAATAATATCCTTATAAAGGCATAAGAATCATATCCATATTTAGTAATAGCCCATGCAGTCCAAAGCACGGCAAGGCTACTCCCATAGACTCCTAGAATGCACAACGCGTTCTTTAAACAAACCAAGCCTCCAGCAGCCCGGGAAACCCCCCGGCTCTTGTTTTGATTTGCACAAGAACTCCTAGCATCCAGAAAGAACTGTTAGTTCTTAGTGACGTCTTATGTCCAACCTTACGTCAAACAGGGCACCTTTCAGGTATAAATATACCATCGTTGCCTTAAGCAAACACACGGTGGTTGGGAGCAGAGCGACGTTCTATTTGCCCGGGAGCCCAGCTGTAATGAGAGCCGACAGAAACCGCCCCTCCCCTTGACGCACTGAGAGATAATCTGTCTTTTTCTCCAGCCGAGAAAATCCAGCTCCGGTGTTCCCAAGTCACCCTCGTGGGTTGCTGGGAGATCAAGTCCTGAGAAGCGAGTTACAAGACCTCCTTCATTCTTTAACCAAGGTATGGAGCTGATTGAAACCTTAGAGAGAATTCTTGATTCCGATACTTGGCAAAACTTAACTTAACTTAAAACTCCAACTTCCTTCCTCCTTCCCACGTATTAGGCTAAGGTCAGGTACACTGGGGTAGGCGTATCTTAGAAGCACCAGTTGAGTTCGTTAGTCAATGTTTTTATGTATGTATATATTTTATCCATTTTAAAGTATCATATGGCTAAGAAACCATATCAATGCTTTTACAGTATTATTTCATAATACTACTTTTACTGTACGCACTTTACTTCATAATAAGTATTGCAATTGTGGCAATTCATTTCTTTTGCATGAGAAAGAAGACTGCTCAATAAAATAACACCTTTTATTGAAAACGCCCGCCTCTCTATTTCTCTGCACTCTGGTGGAACTAAGCATGCACGACTGACTGAGTGAAATAGCTTTCTATTGTTTCATACAACTCTAGAGATACACTTTTTATTCTGGGGGAGCAAAGTTGTCATGTTTATATGGTTGTCAGAAGCTAATCCCTTCTTGTCTAAATCAGGACGGGTAACCCTCTCATGAACATTCGAGAAAGTGTCTAGTGACCACTGAGCTGGCTGGCAAAACTAATTAAGTCTAACATAGTCAGTAGAGACCTAGATGACCTCAGTCCTGCGTCTACACTGCTGTTTATGTTATTCCAATGTGCAGAGCCTATTGGGAATATAGGAACTACACTACAATCATCTGCGCCTAAGCCAAAACGTGGCGGGGTGGCTTCCACTTGATCCAACGGGTCTTCTAGCGTCAGTTGTCTCACTGCCATTGACGTCCACGCTGCCCCACAGTGTTCATTCTCGCTCTACCCCCTCAGCAAACTTTTGCGATGTAGTTGAGCTTTCCGCATTGGGAGCAGATCTTCCCCCTTGCGAAGCATCTACCAGCCGGCGAGTGATCCAAACCGCAGTTACCACATGCACTCTTCTGTGGTGGCCTTCCGGATCCTCTTGGTGCCACTATTCGTCTCTGAATCCTGTCCACTCTCTCCTATTTTATCACTGGAGGTCGGGAGGTCCCTGATTGCGTAGCGGGCCGGTTGAGAGCTGCCTCCATCTAGTCCGCACAAGCGCTGGACAGCTTGTGTGACCTGGCGAGCACGAGGATCTCATCCAGGGTGATGCCTGGTTTCCTGAGTATTAGGCGTCGCAGCGTCACTAAAAAGGCACCCTTGTATGACTTGCGCCCTGATTTCCTCCCTCTGGTCATGCAGCATGCAGGAGCTAGCCAGCGTTCTCAGACGGGCATAGAACATGTCTATGGTTTCGGCCTCCCCTTGTCTTGCTTGGCGGAGCTTGAATCGTTCAAACTCAGGGTTTATTTGTGGGTCAAAGTGCCTGTTTAAAGCCGCCACTGCCTCGTCATAGTTGTCATCTGCCCCTTTGTTAGGCATCATTTTGAACAAATCATACAGTTCTCCCCCTCTGTAGTACACGAGGAGCGACCTTTTCACCTTCCTGTCTGTCTCTCTCATGCTCACAAAATAGTGGTCTAGGCGGCCAATCCAGGATTTCCATCATACTGCCACAGTTGCCGAATCTGTGAGTTGACTTAAAGGGGGCAGGGGTGCCGCCATGGCATGTCCTGGGTGTGGCACTGGTGGTGCATACAGGGGCGCCTGCTGTGGGACTGGCGGCTGCGCCTCAGGAGCACCAGCTCCATCTGCTTTAGACACGCTCATGTCCGCTTGCGAGTGCGCTCGCTGGGCAATTACCCAGTGTAATGCTCTCCTGGTGAGTCCTTCAAAACCACTCCTCCAGTAGTGGTGGATGGCTGGGCTCGGGTCTTGACTGTTGTGGGTTGTGAGCAGGGACTGGCAGGGGACCAATTGCACATGCCAGTGCTTGTTATTGGTGGTGAGGGAGTAAGCTGCAGAGCGCTGGTCCAATTCAATCAATGCACTTTGCTTATTCCAGTTGTGAGCAGGAGCAGACTGGTGGCCAGTTGCACTTTCCAGGGCTTGTTACTGGTGGTGAGGGAGTGAGCTGCAGAGTGCAGGGTGTCAAGTCAGTCGATGCGCTTGCTTTTGCAGATGCTTTACCCCCCCCCCAGGGCGTCCTGACCGCAGTGCACTTTTACTTCTGCGCACGGGGCACGAGGGTGTACTTGAGCCCTGTCCCAGGGGCTATAGGCTCGACCACGTGGCAGTGGGAGGGATGCCTTCAGCAAGCGCGTGCTTGCGCGTGCTGAGCAGGCCAGGTCTCACCTGCGTCACACTGCTCTGTCGGCAAGGCTGCTCGGACGCTTCCATGTACTGCAGGGCCCGACAGCCGACAAAGTCCAGCGACGGCCTCACAGTGCGGGATGTGCACCTGCTGGGCGGCACGCAACTTCTGGCGGCCTCCGCAGTGTGGGGTGAGCACCCGCTCGACAGCACATGCCTCTCAGCAGTTCTTCAGAGCGGGGTGGCACGTGCCTGTGCTTCACGTTTCGTGTGCGACAGAGCTGCAGAACCAACAGCGGAGGCCCACACTGCACACCTCGACGGCGGGTGAGCACCTGGAACAGGTGAGGCGCGGCAGAGGCGTGGGTTAAACCCACCTCAATGCCAATGTGGTGTCCAGGCCTGGCTGGACACGTGCTGTGCTGAGGCTAGGCCTCTGGTGTTATCGCAGCAGCAGCAACTGAGGGAAACACACACACACAGTAGTATAAGTGTGAGCCAAAGACCCCGAGCGGTCTTGCGCTCATTTATTTAAGCCTTCGAGAGAGCCCGCCCTCTGGGTGAGTGCCTGTGTGCTACAATGTAAAGGGCAGGCCGGGTGGCACAGTCACTACAATTATGAGTGATATTTCAATGACTATGCGTGACACTATTTCCATCACCACTGACCAGAGTTACCCAACCGCCGCCGGTGAGTTTGTAAGTGTAACTTTAACTATGTCGCAAAGCGCAGGGCTCCTGAAAAGTACAGCGTGCTAGTAATGTACAATAAAGTAAATTATAATCAAATGTGCACCTGCCTTCTGACGTGCTCTCACCAGCTCAGCTGAAGCCATTCTGCCAGAGTTAAGGTGGGCCCCACTCGCCATGGCTTGTATATATAAGCCAGCACCCTTTAAAGGGGACATAGTCCTCACCGACCTGGCAGGGTGCCTCCTCCCACTAGGCATGTCTTTGGTTATCTATACTACTATTATAAAGAGAGAACACAAAACAGATGGACATAGGCTGTAGAAAATTTTTAAAAAACGTAAATTTAAAATATAACTTAAAAAAAAAAGTAGTTCCCTGAAAGTAGCGCCGGCCGCGACGCTGACGGCCACGACGTAGCGCTGGCCGCAACGTACGTGATGACGAGGAGGAGCGGCGGTGAAGTGAGGAGCTCGGGGAGGAGCGGCAGCTCAGGTAAGGCTCTGGGACACGGGACTGGAGGGAGCCAGTGCGGTAGGTTGGCCCGGAACAACTGCGGTAAGGCTCAGGGTCTGGGGGCAGCATTTCAGGCTGTGTGCACTCCCGCCCCGGCCCCCGACCTCCACCACATTGTCCGGGACACAGACAATGTTGTGGAGGGTGGGGACCGGGGCGGGAGTGCATGCAAGCCTGAAATGCTGCCCCCAGCCCCCTTCTGCCCCGGGTAACGCTGGGGCGGGCTGCTAGTGCTCTATAAACTGGAACCTTTTCATGTGCTTGTCTGCAACTGGAATGTTACATTTCTGAAAATTGCTGCTTTTGGCATTATCCCAAAAAGGTCCTAGTGCCATTAATACAGGGCCCTAACACAAGCGATGTGTATAGAGTGCACCTGAAGTATATGTTACGCTCTCCAACACTCTCCACTAGTCGTTTGGAGACACTGATCTGTTATGATCTCTGCCTTCCCCTGCCCTATGTTCATGAAGGCCAACCCTGCTACCTACAAGAGAACATCATATGTTGGAATGTGTAAGGTTTCATGTAACTCAACATCACCAGTTGTGTGCGTCTGTTAAACTAGTCAAGGCCTTGTGAGTTATAGTCTTCGGTCAGGTAAAGTGAGCTAATGACGTAATTTACAATGAGTTGTAAAGAAAAGGCTAGGACTCGAAAAGATCATATCCAAATAGCATAGAAAGGTCCATGTTCACAGGGTACCTTTTCAGTAGACCCCGTTCCTCTCTATAAAGAAGGTGTCTCCCTGCTCTCCACATGGCACTCCTCTTTTCTTGCCCTAACATATCGCTGCTTCTTTTATAGCCCACTTCTAAACAACCTATTTTGTAAACTTGCCTTAAAACTAATGCATTGTAGGAATTGAAATGTCAGTGTGAAGTGTTGGGCCCTACTAGCCATATTGAGGATTACTTCAATGCACCGACCCGTATGAAGTGAAAGTGGGGTGGGGTTTTGCCCAGCACCAAACACTAATAAGTCAGTGGTGTTGACTTTTGTTCAGTGCAAAGTTTTCACTTGCGCACTAGCGGTGTCATTCTTTGGAATCATAAACACACTATAGTACCGCCAGAGTTTTCGGGGACAGAGCTCTCAACCTACCTGTCAAAGTTGTGAGAGTCCCCTGACAATGATTGGCCAAATTAAAATTACGATAAAAATAATTATGCAGGCGCAGTGAACATTCAGGAACTTGAAGTTGATTTAGTGGAGCCGGACAGAACCTCAAATGATGGTCATGTGACTGTAGATCTACACCGACAAACGGGCGTAGGTGCAAGGTATTGCGGTTGTAGGAGAGTAGGGTCTGCTTCCTATGGTCACCCCCACTTTTTGCTGTGATTCTCTGGTTTTTCGACTTTAGTGTGGCTGTGGGCCTGCTAATAAGACCCATAGCCCAGCTGTTCTCTCTCTAAATTGAGGCCATGTACTTTAGGTACATACCAGATTGGTTACTGGGTCACCCTTGTGAGCCCCTGTATAGTGTACACTAGGTACCCAGGGCATAGATGCACCCTAGGCCTACCAGGGGCTGCAGCATGTATTGTGCCACCCCTGGTTTGCCTTCCATACTGACACCACAGGTCTGTTCACACAGCCTGGGTAATGTTGTGTAATCACCCCTTACTTAGATATAGTATACCTATATCTAACTTTATATATAGACATATATACACCTATAAGCCACTCATATGGTAGGCCTCGACAAGCCTGGAGGCAGAGTGCCAGGTTTTATGTGAGAGGGTGCCCTGGCATGAGCTGAGCCACTCTGCAGCTTTCGGAACCATCTCCTTATAGCTGTTCTATGATATAGCCATACCATATGCTCTTAAGTGCATTATTATGCTCGCAGTTAATGCTAACTTTGGTTTGGCATTATCAAAACATGTCGTGTAAGGTGTCAAACTCTTTGGAATACTACCCCCGCCAATTCTGGCGGCGGGGGTAGCATTCCACCCTTCTAGAGGGAGAAGACATGTATGTTACTGCTTTACCCGGTTAAAGTTAAACAGAGCCACAGCATCACAAAATGGATGCTGCTGCCACAGACACAAGTCTGACCTCCTGTTGCTGGGGGAAACTCCAGCAAGGGCGGCCTGGGCAATAGGTTTCCTGTCCAGGGAGGTGCCAGCTCCTTCCCAGACAGGGGTTTTAAGTATTGGGGCAGGGAGGGCTGCATTCAGTGAATGCATCTAGACACTGCATGGGGCACACAAGGTGCTCCATGCATAACCCCGTTCTAACCAGTTGCTGGGGCACTCCAGCCCCAGCTCTGGCGTGAAACTGGACAAAGGGAAAGGGGTGTAACCACCACCTTCTCAGGGCCACCCATAGGAGGGACCTAGTCAGGTAATCCAACCCCCATCCTCAGTATAAGTATAGGAGCTGTGTCTCCAGGACTTCAGATTATCCTGGAAAGAAACTTTGATACAGAACTCTTGGACCTTCGACATTCTATTCTGACTTGAAGACAGAAGACATCTCCCTTGTGGTCAAGGAGTGACCACCCTGTGCAAACACACACCATCAGCAACTTTGCCATCTGCCGTTTCAAGGCTCCCGCGGAAACCAAAGACTCGGCGACTCAAAAACTGGACTTCCAGACTTCTCTGACCCGACCCACATCCACAGCAAAGCTGAGACCTGTGGCAGACACTAGAGACGTGGGACCGGACATCTTGGACATCCTGCATTTTGCTACCTGCACACCTTTTCAGAAGCCTCAGTAAGTTGTGCATTGGGGTACGAGAAGCCCCAGCCCCAAGCATCATTTGAACTGAAGCTCAGGCCCCCACACTCCGCGAGTGTCCCGTGGCCCCCCCCTTTACATTTGTGCTCGACGAGTCTTCCCAGTTCCTTGCCTGCTGGCTAGTGAGCCCCCTGCTAGGTACTCCCAATCCTATTTTAAACTCACCACCACACATCTACACAGTTCTGGCCACACACCCGCACTTCACCTTACGGCTGTTGGAAAAAGATCTCCGATAAAGTGCCCCTCTTTGAGGTGAGCCCGTTGGGTATTGCACCGCCGACCCATCAAGGAGCAGCCCATATGATGAAGCATGACACCTGAAAGGGTGTGTGAGGGCATTACAATCCATCAAATGGATTTCCCACTATAAACTCAACAGAACGTAGCAGGAAGCAGCCTTCGCTATTCTTGTGACTCCACCACAAGAAGAACGGCATAGACAACCTTTTTGATCGTGTCTCCTCCTTCCTAACCTTTGGTTGCTTAGTGTAGCCCCAGCGATTCTACATGCTCTAGGCCTGCTTTCTAACTCTCACGTGGTCCTTATACCACTTTCTTAGTATATGGTTCGTGAGGCCCCTAGGGCATAACTGTATATGTGCAACTTATCGTATGCTAATTGAGTAACTTGTGATATACTTTTACCTCTGACCTCATAAAGAGTGCAGAGGGATTGTGTTTAGAATAAATACATATATATTTGATATATAGCATGTGTGGTGTCCTTTCATTTGGTATTCCAGGGATTATAATTGGTAAAACAACTGGCTTCACATGCTCTCTGAAGTCTTAGCCTATTGGCTGCTGGTCCGTGCTACCACTAGGATAGCTTTCTTTAAGGTTGACTTTACAACCACGATCAATAAGGGTTGATTAGACTAGTGCAAGGTGCCCACTAGAACTAGTGGACATCATATGCCAGGCTAACCTCTCACACTCGGCATGGCCATATACTGCGACCGGTTCATGCCCCCAAGTAGGCCTAATGGTGAGTACAGAAGACCCAGATCACTTTCCAGTATATCTGACCATTCTGATTCATCAGTGGGGTCCAATGCCTCTGCTCTGAGGAGAATGCCTTCACCTCAGAGAAGGGAGCATAAAGCTAGGATGAGAGAAGCCAAGCTTAGGATCAATAGGCAAGAAGTTGCCCTTGCAAAGGAGACCCTAGCTCTTGAGAGAGAGAAAAAGTTGAGTGAGTTAGAACCCACTTGTGGCAGCATAATTCCTAGAGATAGGGAAAGGTCTTACGAGCATAAAAACCTGAACGGAAATTGTCCCTCCCTACAAGTGTGGGGGTGACATCCCCAAGTGGATACCTACTTTGGAGAGGGCCTGCAAAGTACAGCAGGTACCCCAGAGTCAGTGGGCAGCAATTTTGTGGCTCTCCTTTGCAGACAAAGGCAGAGATAAGCGCCTGACAGTTAGTGAACAGGATGCTGACAACTACAATGTCCTGAAGAGTGCTCTGATAGATGGGTTTGGCTTAACCACTGAGCAGTACAGGTTGCTGTTCAGAGATATCCAGAAGACACATACTCAGGACTGGACTGACTTTGTAGATTGTGCTACTAAGGCTCTGGAAGGCTGGTTACTGGGCAGTAAGGTCAATGACTATACAGGATTGTATAATTTGATTATGCGAGAACAAATTCTTAACAACTGTCAGAACCAGTTATTGCATCAGCACCTGGTTGACTCTGATCTGATCTCTCCCCAAGAATTGGGAATGAAGGCAGACAAATGGGTCAGAACCAGGGTGAAGCAGAAGGTACAGAACCAAGGTGGTGATCAGAAGAAGCAAGACCAAAAGGGTGGGGAGAAAGCAAAAGACCAGAAGTCTTCTCAAGGTCCCCAAAAAGCTTCCAATGGTGGGGGTCCCCAATAATCAAAAAAGAAAGAAGGTCCTAAGAAACCATGGTGCAAAGTATGTAAGGTAAATACTCACTGGACCAGTGATTGCACCAAGAAGGAGGCAGCTCCAGCCACCATTGCCCCTAAGGCAACTGTTCCCCATAGTACAGCTAATAGTGGTGGTTCTCAACAGAAGGGTGTAGTAGGGTTAACCCTGGGAACTGATATGGATTCTGACCTAGTCAGAATACCAACTCAAGCTGTTCTTGTCTGTGATGTGTACATAGCTATGTCCTCTATTGTGAGTCCCAGTAACTTGGCCAAGTGCAGACAGACTCCTTTAAATAATGACAAAATGGCTCAGGCCTACAGGGACACATGTGCTAGTGTCACAATGGTGCCGCCTGGCTTTGTGGGCCCTGGACAGATCATACCAGGATAAAATTACCTAGTGACCAATGCTAGAAATGTCACTACCACTCACAGTATGGCAATTGTTAATTTCTCTCGGGGAGGGGTAACTGGCCTTAAAAAGGTTGTGGTTAGCTCAGACCTCCCTGCTGAATGTTTGCTTGGCAATGACCTGGAGACTTCAGCTTGGGCTGAAGTGGAGTATAGGACCCATGCAGAAATGTTAGGAATATCAGCACATGTCCTTGCTGTGACCAGGTCACAGGTCAGAAATAGCAACACTGAACAGGCACTGGATTCTGGAACAATGGACTAGTTGCCTACCAGGAGGAGAAGCAGTTGGGTTGAGGAAGTGCCTTCCCCCTTGCCTCAAAATGAGGATCAGACTTCTCAGGAAGATGATTGTGAGACCCAGGAAGAAACTGTCCTGGAAGAGCTTGAGCCTGATCAGGTTGAGTTTCTTGGGACAGGGGGACCCACCAGGGCAGATCTGAGGCAGGCGCAGTTGGACTGCCCTTCTCTTGAACCCCTCAGACAGCAAGCTGCTGATAAGGCTGCAGGGAATGCTAGTGGGACCCACAAAGTCTATTTGGATGCAGCTGGACATTGCATCGCGCCGTGAGGGGAACGGCTGCCATACCTGCACTCTCCTTTCCTCCCCTGCCGTGAGGGCAACGGCGTATCCACCATCATCGCGCACTGTGCCGGGAGGGAAACTGCCCAGAGACAAACACGCCGGTCCCACTAACGGGCCGAACCACAACTCCCAACAGCCCCGGGTCAGGCGCAGCGGGAGCAACGTCAACAACGTGCCCGGCGGCGCATTAAGAGAAGGGCGCCCCGAGCTCTCTGGGGGCTCACAGCTGGACATTGCATCGCACCGTGAGGGGAACGGCTGCCATACCTACACTCTCCTTTCCTCCCCTGCTGTGAGGGCAACGGCGTATCCACCATCATCGCGCACCGTGCCGTGAGGGAAACGGCCCAGAGACAAACACGCCGGTCCCACTAACGGGCCGAACCACAACTCCCAGCAGCCCCGGGTCAGGCGCAGCAGGAGCAACGTCAACAACGTGCCCGGCGGCACATTAAGAGAAGGGCGCGCTCTGGGGGCTCACAGCTGGACATTGCATCACGCCATGAGGGGAACGGCTGCCATACCTGCACTCTCCTTTCCTCCCCTGCCGTGAGGGCAACGGCGTATCCACCATCATCGCGCACTGTGCCGTGAGGGAAACGGCCCAGAGACAAACACACCGGTCCCACTAACGGGCCGAACCACAACTCCCAGCAGCCCCGGGTCAGGCGCAGCGGGAGCAACGTCAACAACGTGCCCGGCGGCGCATTAAGAGAAGGGCGCCCCGAGCTCTCTGGGGGCTCACAGCTGGACATTGCATCGCACCGTGAGGGGAACGGCTGCCATACCTACACTCTCCTTTCCTCCCCTGCTGTGAGGGCAACGGCGTATCCACCATCATCGCGCACCGTGCCGTGAGGGAAACGGCCCAGAGACAAACACGCCGGTCCCACTAACGGGCCGAACCACAACTCCCAGCAGCCCCGGGTCAGGCGCAGCAGGAGCAACGTCAACAACGTGCCCGGCGGCACATTAAGAGAAGGGCGCGCTCTGGGGGCTCACAGCTGGACATTGCATCACGCCATGAGGGGAACGGCTGCCATACCTGCACTCTCCTTTCCTCCCCTGCCGTGAGGGCAACGGCGTATCCACCATCATCGCGCACTGTGCCGTGAGGGAAACGGCCCAGAGACAAACACACCGGTCCCACTAACGGGCCGAACCACAACTCCCAGCAGCCCCGGGTCAGGCGCAGCGGGAGCAACGTCAACAACGCGCCCGGCGGCGCATTAAGAGAAGGGGGCGCCGAGCGCTCTGGGGGCTCACAGCTGGACATTGCATTGCGCCGTGAGGGGAACGGCTGCCATACCTGCACTCTCCTTTCTTCCCCTGCCGTGAGGGCAACGGCGAATCCACCATCATCGCGCACCGTGCCGTGCGCAGCGGGAGCAACGTCAATAACATGCCCGACGGCGCATTAAGAGAAGGGCGCGCCGAGCGCTCTGGGGGCTCACAGCTGGACAGGGGAAGGTAAGAAGGCCAAGGTGCCCCGAAAATCGGAGACTATTATTTCATATTTAACTCCGGCTGTGGGGGCATTAAACAATCAAATTGCTAACGTAGAGAAGGAATTGGGACTTGATTTACTTACAGACGCAGTGTCCACTCAGAATGTTGAGACATCTCCAAGTATTGCACCCCTCATTCCCCTTGAACCTGACATTATTGTAGTTAACCCGCTTCAGGGTGCCCAGGATAACCCGGTCTCTGTAGACACTTCTCAGAGAGCCAGCTCGGGGGTGACAATGATACACAATGAAAACGCCAAAACAAATAGTAAAGGTACCAAAAGGAAGAAACCCCTTAATCAGACCAAAGGGGGTGTGGCTACAACATCGAACCTTGGCCTCCCAACTAATGTTTTGGAGTTGAAGGAGGAACTAATTGAATCTCATTTGGAGCCTGTACTTGTGAACATTGGCAAGGATAAAGTGGACTCTTTGAATCTTTGTGTCACAAACATTGTTAAGAAATGCGAAAACATTGACAAATTCTTGAAGGATCTAAGGGCTCATCTTTCAGGTCCCAATGAAGGTAGCGCCATATGTGTAAACCAAACTAGGGTGTCTAGTCAGGATATAGATACGGAGTCCCCCTTGGGTGAGGACATGTAGACTAACTCAGGAAGATCTAGACATCAAGAAAAGAGGATGAATTCAACCCTGGGGGTTCAACGACATCTCTTACCCATTGAGGTTATACAATCAAGGTCCCCAGGCAAAGATCGACACACTCCTGATCTCCGTACCTCAAAATTACCCACATTACATCTTCCCCCGCAAGCTGCTCCTTTAGGGGTTATTCTGTCTGGAATTCCATCCCTAAAAAATGGTGTCGTGGAAAATGAGAATGAAATTCTGGACAGAACTAAAAGGTGGTGTTCACAGTTTAGCAGTGGGAGTATTGATATTGCCTCGAGTATTATTATGGCTAGAAGGGTTGAGTGGGTGGGGAAACGGAAAAAGACCATTCCAGGAGATTGTGTGGTTGTTAATTTTAATAGAGCAAATATTGTGGACACTTTGTTATGGGATGGCTCAGAGCTTGATGGTCACGGCATTAGGCCACTTCCTCTGAGTTACTTCTATCCTCCACCCTCTTTCCCACAACCCATAGCACGTCTGCCTATAGTTCCTCTGACTCATTGTTCTACCCTGAATGTTAACAACACAAAACGCTACTCGTACCAATTTCAACAGGCCTCCTTGAGGGCAGTAAAAACGGTCACAACCGACAAGATTGGTGTAGGATCCAATTCAGAACTAACACTAACAAATAGATTTTCTGCCTTATTGAGTCTGGACATTAATGATTGACAACTACCCATTGAAATTGCTAACACGCCCAATATTGTCCAGAATAAGCAACTGCAATCCCACTCCGCGTACAAAATAATTAGCTGGAACGTGGCGGGGCTGGGTAAGAAGGTAAAAGATGATAGATGGTTGCACTTTGTGGCATAACATGAGATTATTGCTCTACAAGAGACCTGGGACACAAGTGATCTCTTTTATTTAGATGGTTATTGTAGTTTCCAAGTTAAGGCTACCCTGGCCTGGGAGGGAGACCTAAAGGTGGCTTATGTATTCTAACTTCACTTAGACTCCCAGGCTCATTTACCAAATTGGGGATTACTTCAGCAAATTTACAAGGATTAGAATGGAGTCGTCCTAAATATCCAAAGATTTTAAATTTGAACTTTTACAACGCGCCAGAGAAGGATACACAAAATATACACCTGAACACACTGGCTTCTTTTTTAGAAGATTATAAGTCAACACAAAATGCTTTATTCGATATAATCCTAATGGGAGACTTTAACATACACCCCTGTGCCTGGGATTGTCTGGTTAAACACCACATAGGCCCACCTGGCTCAATCTCCACTCACTTCGAACACTCGCCTCAAGGTGAGTTGCTGGAAGAACTCTTGCAAATATTAACTTATATGAAGCTGAGGGAAGGGAGGGGAGGAAAGGGCTCCGACTTTTATAGGTAGAGAGGCATAGACTATAATTGATTATATTTTCGTCTCCCCTGGCATAGTTCATGTGGGTTCCTCCTTTGAGGTCGCAATCTCGGCCTTCAGCGACCACAACCCTCTGATTCTGTCCTTACACAAGGGGGGGTTGCAGATAACCAGAAGGAAAATGAGGAATGTAATTTTGACAAAATTATTCCTAAAGACCAGGGGAGGAGGCTTAATTGGGCCAAGGTGGTCCCAGACACTTTTATGCAGGAGCTAGAGCACAAAGTAAAAGAGGACATGGTAATATGCCTAGATAACTTGGCGGATGGGAAAGAGGTCATAAATTCCTTCACCAATATCTGCGCTCAAGTCAGACTTGACCTGATGTGTATCAAGAAGAGGGATGGTCCAGACCAACCAAGGTGGTTCGATGAGACGTGTTCAAAAGCCCATAAAGAACTAATGTATGCACTAAAACAAAAATCAAGAAATCGGGAGCTAGTGGCTGTACTTAGAAAAAATTACAAACTTGCCATGGCTAATCACAAAAAATGCATAAAAAACGAGGCATGGGAAAACCTTATGTCAACTGATGTACTTAGAGATAGTTCTAAATTCTGGGCTGTAATTAACCACCCCTATTTTTCCGGTACAAATAACATGGTGTTGGACTCTGTGATCCCCGATGAGACATGGGTCGCCCACTTCAGCAAAATATACAATAGTGCGGAGGGTTATATTTCAATGGTGGATCCCACAGAAAATGGCGTAGCCCCCGTTTTGCGTTTTAATGAGGTGGAGGTACAAAGGGCTATTGTAGAGATGATGAAAAATAAGGCTCCGGGCCACGATGGTGTGCCCACAGACCTTTATAGGACCCCCTTGGAGTTTTGGACTAAGACACTTACAAATGTCTTCAACTCCACAATTACTTCGGGGTTCCCTTCGTCTTGGGCCACATCATCTATAATACCCGTTTTTAAAAAAGGCTCAAGAACTGACCCTGCCTGCTACAGGCCGATCTCTCTGATTGACTCTGCCATCAAAATCGTGGGCAGAGTCATCCTGCAGAGACTCGGTGAACACCTGGAAGAGAGGAGGGTCCTTTCTGAATTACAATACGGGTTCAGGGCCAAAAGGGGTACTCTCGACCAATGCCTCAACCTCCACATGTTAATTAGTAAATATACCTTGGCTAAGGAGGGTCTGTTATATATGGCCTTTATGGACTTATCATTGGCCTTTGATTTGGTCAATCGCACCAAACTCTGGGCGATTTTAATCAACATAGGGATAGTCCCGCCTTTGGTAAACTATTTAGCGGCACTGCATCAAGATCTGCGTGCCTCTATTAGAACCAACAGAGAGGGTGGAACTACTAGCTTTTTTAGATCAAAACGAGGCGTAAGGCAGGGGTGCATCTTGGCACCCCTCCTATTTACCTTATATATAAATTCCCTTGAATCAACCTTGAAGGGGCCCACATCTGACGTCCCACGCGTGGGGGAGTACACGGTGCCGGTACTCCTCTACGCGGATGACGCAGTACTGCTGGCCCGCACCGGGGTAGGGCTGCAGAGACTCTCGGACGATTTTGGGGTATTTATGTCCTCCCTGGATCTACAGATAAATAACAAAAAAATCGCACGTCATGGTTGCAGGGAAACGCCCAAAAACTGTAAACCTAAGAAGTTTCTATGCACCGGCGAAGAAATCTCCAGGGTCCCGGTTTTTACCTACTTGGGCGTCTTATTTGATGAAAGGGGCACTTGGAGGCCACAATTAAATGCTAAAGGCTTAGCCGTCACCAGATCAACTTCTGCTCTACTGAGCTTTGCGAAACGATTGGGATCGCGCCCAGTAGAAGCACTGTTGACAGTTTACAAGTCAAAAAGCCTTTCAATAGCAAAGTATGGTGCTTCCCTATGGGGTTATCTACCACAAGGCAAACTCCAAGTGGCGGAAAATAAGTACCTTAGATCCCTGCTAGTGGTCCCCCACTCAACCCCAGTACTCTCAGTCCATACAGAGCTGGGCCTTGGCTCTATCATTGACCAATTACAGCTGGCACCTTTGACCTGTTGGGCCAAGACCTGGCTGAATTCCGAAATTAGTCTAAACCATTCTATCCTCAAAGACTGTATGGCACTGGATAAAGTCAACAATATCCCATGGTTGGTTTACATTAAAAACACTTTTTGTAAACTGGGGAGGCCAGAACTATACTTCGCCCCGAGTACCATCAAGAAGGGTGACGTACTGTGGATTAAGAACAGCTTTTTGGGACGTGTGGAGATGGAACCGGAGGAAGTAGAGGTCCAAAAACCGGGAGTTAAAGCTAATTACATACTTCAGACTACCCCTAAACTGGAACCCTACCTGATTATTGTGACCCGGCCCTTCCATCGTAACCTCCTTGTGAGATTTAGACTTAATATCATCCACTATTCCTTGGGGAATTATCCAGCATGGAGAAAATCAGATCCATCTATCCCCTGTAGCTGTGATAACTTCTCCGAACAGACACTGATGCACTTTATTATGTTTTGTGGCCATTATGAGGAATGTAGGAAACTGTTTTTATTACCTATTTTGAGAGAAGCAGGGTTTACACAAGTCCGTCCCGCTCTCTGTTACCTACAGCTCTTGAGTAGCATCAGAGTAATATTTGGGGTCGCAAGTTTTTGGGTTGCTGCTATGCGTATTTAGTCTAAAAAACTGAAGCTAAATGCTCTTTGATATGTGTTAATAATTACTATCCATTAGTTCTACCGATGAAATGCTCTATCCTATGTAAATATATAAAATTGTTCTCCTAAATGCTCTTTTTAAATGTAAAACTGTTTTTATACATGAATTGTTTTTAACACATGAATTGTCGTTTTATATATATGTGATGGAATTGCTTTTATGATTTTAATTAATCGAATAAAGCTTGCATTGACTTGACTTGACTATTGGGATGATGGGCTCCTGTATTCAGAGGCTAGAGACCCCAAGCCTGGTGCTTCCAGGAGGGTGGTCACACCTTTGGCATTCATGGGCTTCCTTCTCACACTAGCCCATGATATTCCCCTTGCAGGACATCTTGACCAGAACAAGACTTGGGACAGGCTTGTCCCTCACTTTCACTGGTCTCATATCTCAGAGGATACCAAGGAGTTTTGTCGCTCCTGTGTCACCTGCCAAGCCAGTGGCAAATCAGGTGGCACCACAAAGGCCCCCCTAATACCACTACCTGTGGTGGGGGTTCCCTTTGAACGTGTAGGGATTGACATTGTTGGACCAATGGATCCTCAAACAGCCCCTGGGCACAGGTTTATTCTGGTGGTAGTGGATCATGCCACCAGATACCCAGAAGCTATTCCCCTAAGGACCACAACAGCACCTGTTGTGGCAAGAACACTCCTGGGAGTTTTCTCAAGAGTGGGTTTTCCAAAGGAGGTTGTCTCAGACAGAGGTGCAAACTTTATGTCTGGATCTTTGACTGCTATGTGGAAAGAGTGTGGAGTGAACTACAAGTTCACCACACCCTTCCATCCGCATTGCAATGGTCTAGTTGAGAGATTAAACAAGACCTTAAACAGACCCCCCAGGATACAGCGGCATGGATTAGCAAATTTAGCGGCACAAAAATGGAACTTTAGCGGCACAAATATGGAAATTTAGCGGCAATTTTGCAGCATTTTATGTGGCCATTTTTCCTACAACAAACACAGATATCTTAGTTTTTTTAGTTATTTAACAACATGAAGCTGTGAATATTTGGTTTCTTCACAATGTAGACACTTTGTTTCCCTCGAGCGTGTGCTTCACAATTATGGGCTGCTGCAGTTTCACAGCAAATCTACAACTAGGAAGGAATATTTCTTTCCTGTCCATATTTTATTGTATGTTGCTCCCCGTCCCATCCTTCCCCTTTTGTTGCAACAATACCTCCTCACTGTACAGGAGTTTTTTCCAGCTAGTACTGCAGCCACTACGTCTGGTGCACTATGTGATTTTAACATTGCAGCTCACAGTCTACCAACACATGAGTTGGTGAGCGCCCAATGCCTCTATACAATCTATTCCAATATGACGACAGCGGTTTTCCGAGTCAGATTGTTGTAGCACTCACCATGCATCTTCTCTTTGCTCCCCACCCCAAAACACAGGCTCTTGTCACTACCTTTGGTAGATTTACCAAAGTGCCGTTATTCAAATTTGAGGCAAGTGTCCTAATTTTCATGCTTCAAATGTATTTCTTAGCAGTTCTACATCAATCTATCTCTGTGGCTGCAGCTACCAACCTACTGCAGGAAAACCTAGGGCTAGAATTGGCAAGGTGAGAGTTTATTACCCGGTTTATGCAGGTAAACTCATGTCAGGTCAGTTTGTGTCTTGCAATAGAGTTCTTGTCGGCACCCAATACTTCTTTTAAAGTGAAAGCACTGATAAAGTAAACTCTGACTCCCTTCAACGTGCAGTACTAGCGTAAGATACTCTGGAAAGCCTGTGCGAATATGCCTCAGCAAAGTTGTGGGTGGGTGTTGTGTGCCTTTCGCAGTCGTACTAGTGTGAGCAGAGTTGTGGCAGAGGTCCACCACTTGGATCTCATTGCTGAAGAAAACTGCATGACCGGGCTGGTTAAGTGTTCATCCAACTTCGGAAATAGCAGCCTGCTGGGTGTGTGGGGGGTGGAGGTCTTGGTCCACTAGCGACTGTAATGATGACTCCTTTGTCTACAGCTGAGTGCCAGGTTCTCAGGTTACAGGAGAGATGCTGGATAGCAAGCAGGTACTTAGAAAGCTGTTGTCACTTCAGGCAAATCGACAATCGACACATGCTGGGAGACACGTCGCAGCTCGGTGCATGTCACACTCCCAATAACAAATTGACTTCTTCAGGATTTGTAATGCTTGTTGTTATTTACAGATCCAAGTGGCATCTGCCATGTTGGTATGGTAAATAAAAAAAAGTTAGAAAATAGTGTCATTCTGCTGGTGCATGCATGCATTGTGATACATGCGCGTGTCAGCGGAAGGCTTCAACTGGGTATGTCACATCATTGCGCCTATTTTAGGTCTCGCCTCTCAATGCGCATGCACATTGAGCAAAGCGAGACTATAGGGCTTTAAACAGACTTTACCCAACTGGCGATTTGGTGCTGTGCCCGTGCGGTTTTAGGTCAATGCGCAAGCGCATTGACCTAAAATGCGCGTGCTCATCATCAAATCGCCATCTGTTCCCTCAGCCGCACTCCTCCCACACCCCTGCTCCGCCCCTCCCCTGCCTGCCGTGTCGCATTTCTCCTCCCCCCTCCCCACAGCAATGCCCTCCGTCTTGGCTCGCTGTTCTTTTAAAAACTCCTTAATCCGCTCTCCCTCCTCCCACACCCCCGCTCCGCCCCCTCCCCTGCCTGCTGTGTCGCATTTCTCCTCCCCCCTCCCCACAGCAATGCCCTCCGTCTTGGCGAGCTGTTCTTTTAAAAACTCCTTAATCCGCTCTCCCTCCTCCCACACCCCTGCTCCGCCCCCTCCCCTGCCTGCCGTGTCGCATTTCTCCTCCCCCTCCCCACAGCAATGCCCTCCGTCTTGGCTCGCTGTTCTTTTAAAAATTCCTTAATCCGCTCTCCCTCCTCCCACACCCCCGCTCCGCCCCCTCCCCTGCCTGCGGTGTCGCATTTCTCCTCCCCCCTCCCCACAGCAATGCCCTCCGTCTTGGCTAGCTGTTCTTTTAAAAACTCCTTAATCCGCTCTCCCTCCTCCCACACCCCCGCTCCGCCCCCTCCCCTGCCTGCCGTGTCGCATTTCTCCTCCCCCCTCCCCACAGCAATGCCCTCCGTCTTGGCTCGCTGTTCTTTTAAAAACTACTCGCATTGTCATTGGAAGGACTGGTACAATCCTGGAAATTGCCAGATATCTCCGTTTGCAGAGATTCAGTATTGGAGGCCCTCACCTGTAACAATCTTGTGAGCAGAGAGCAGTTCCAAAGTGTAGTCTATAAATATCAAATCATCAATATGATGCCACATCATGCTTTACCTACAGCAAGCAATCTGAAATCTTGTCAATGTGAAGACTACTTCATAACTGATCAACTTTATGGGAAATATAAAATCACCTGGGGAGACTTATACAGTCTAACGCCTGAAACCGAATACCGAGACGTTTTCACAGAACTGTGTTAGGCTTGAAAAAGCGATAATGTAGGGACACGGGAAACACATGGCTGTCTTAGGATTTATGACTACTCATAAGGAAAATTGATGAAAAGAATAAAATCATATGTGATATTTACGTACAAAGCTCTATCTTTTTAAATTGCAAGACATGTGTTTACATTTGAGTGCCAGCACGTGCCAACATTCATTAGCTGAAAACTCCTTTCTTCAAATATAGGTTTCATAGATGTCCCACCAGGAGCAGTCCTGGCAACAAGTAGCACTTCAGTGCTGATCAGAACATCTTGTAATATGAATGCATCGTCATCATACACCAGTAGTATTACACATGCCCACCAGGAAATGGATGCTTACCAGTTCCCTCCTTACTGGACACCTCAAACTCGGTACAATACTACAATACATGTGTAAGCTTAATTTCTCCTCCCCCCTCCCCACAGCAATGCCCTCCGTGTTGGCTCGCTGTTCTTTTAAAAACTACTCGCATTGTCAGAGATAAATGAACGAGCGTTGCTGCTGACCCCTCTAAACCTGCCAATTAGCAGCCCAGCTTGTGTTCGATTAGCTCCCGCTCAGTAGGCATGTCTTCACGGACCCCCAAGACCTCCCGGGCTCCCGTAGGCTGCCTGGAATCTGAGCGGCGCTCGTTAACATTGCATCCCTAATTACTGCTCAGGAGGCCGAGAGCCTCTTTGATGTGCCGCACTCTGCTATTGGTCAATGCAACCTGCGTGTTGTCAAGCAAACTAGGAGCAGCGTTATCTAACGTATGCTCAGAGAGTCAGAGTAGCTCCACTTTACGACTCCATTTTTGTTGTTGTTATTTTAAGGTTAAGGAATACAAGAAAAATAGCTGCTGCTACAAATCACTGAACCCCTACTACACCAGTTGCTCAAAGCTACCAGCTCACTCAGGGCTTTAAGTGGGATGTAAAAACTGGGGGGGCAGGTGTCTCTCAAAGGGGCGTGGGCAATGTAATTAAGTAAGCTACAAATCTGTGCTTAGCATAGTGTGCCGCCCGACTTGTATTTTGCAGTTTCTGTCATTACATCCAGATACATGATGCAACAAGTAACATCAAGTCAGGACTATTGGCTTTGTCAATCGTTGTTAGTCACCATCACTCTCCCCTCCCTTCTCTTTTTCCCCTCACTCCTCACTCTCCCATCACTTTCCCCTCACCCTCTATCCTCCCTCTCACCACTCTCCTCCCTCTCACCACTCTCCACCCTCTTGAGGTTCCGTGACAATTGTAAGTGGTGTTTTCGACTCGCACGAATATGGTCGAGTCTGGTATCTACGAACCGCAAATGACGAGTTTAGTAAGTGTGCGCAGTTTCGCTGTGCTAACTTAAACCGTTTGTTTGTTACGTGGGTTATTCATCTGTACCCACGGGTTCCATCTTATATACGGCATCCATTTTGTCTCTTGCCCTCAAGTAGCCAGCGAACGGACGTTGTCCGTTTCGCGACCCTGGGATTCCCAAGACATCCGCAGAAGATACGTGTTCTTTGAAAGTGTCTTTATGACGAGGGGGATGATGCTGTAAGGCAGATGGCCCCGCTCGAGGCTCATCTTGCCGTGCTGATCTATTGTCTCAGCCGTGCATCTCATTAGGCACGTCCCCTTGATGCCTGTAGCTCGTGTTTCCTGATACCTCCCCTTTTACACCCTTTTCGATCTCCCCACTGTTTTCATCTTCCTCTGCACCTGTTCTTGTTCCTTCTTCGATCTGTTTTACTGCAGATTGGAATGTGCTAATGGTGGGAAGATGGGTTTTTACAGTTGGGAACCGCCAAATGTTTCCGCACTTATGCCCCGGACTTTGGATGTATCAAAGCGACCAAAGTGACCCCTCTCGGGGATAATTATGGGAACCGAGTTGTAAACCTTTGTGTACCATGCAACCTTATGGGAGAAATTTGTATAAAAGGAGCGATCCACAGTAGCAATTTGAAGCAGTCTCCTCGAACCTACATTCGTTGTACTTCCTGTGACTTCTGTGTTCCCTGCAGTAAATAAACCTTGAATCTTTGACGCCGAAGGAAGTGTCCCGTGTCTCTGTCATTCGTACGCCGGAGCAGGTTACCCACGAAGGTTTCAGGTGTTGTCCCCTGGCACCGCTGGGTCTTAAATAACCCAGTCCTTCATTTGGCGCCCAACATGGGGCTGCATCAGTGGTACCGGTCCAAGCCCGACGATCGTGAGGAACTTCGTGTGAAATCTCCGAGGGAAGGTGCACTCCGCTTCATCGATCCTGTTGTCGAAACAAGTGGCCCGAAGACTTTTCCCGCGAAGATTCCCGCCTCCTGACGGCTGCGACGGACTGCTGCCCTGACTGTAGACCTGTTTTGGCGCCTGGCGTAGACCTTGGTATAGTGAGACGACTGACGGGCCTTCCTGGTGACGCCATCGATCTTTGAGTTAAGTATTTGTGGGTCGCTCCCAGAGTTCTTGGTTGTGGTTGCTTAGTTGTTGCATGGTTCCATTGCATTTGTGGTTCTTGGTACTTTGTTGTGGTATTTGACGACTGCAGCCGCCAAAGACCGAGGGTTGTTGCTCTTTGCAGGGACTTGGTAAATCCCGTAACCCTTGACGTTTGTGAAACTCGGCTAGTGTGCAAGATGCCTGGTCGCAGTACTTTGTTTAGTTGTTTCAGACGTTGTGGTACGGATTCCCGACTGGAGGACTCGTGTCCGATACCTCCGGTTGGAACTCCCACTTATGAGCTCTACAGCAAACACGGGCTAGGCCCGATTACTTTTAACGATTACTGGATTCGTTATACTAAAAAAGATGGTGCCCTTAGTTGGCCACCTCATGGTAGTTTTGAGACAACGATTTTAGATAATCTTGAGGCTAAATTGTTCGAGAAAAAGTCAAGGCCGGCCATGTTTGATGCCTTTCGGTTGTGGCGTAAAGAAGCCCGACAGAAAGAGATCAGACAGACTAAACGTAATCAGAGAGATGGTGTTGCTACCATTGTAAAGAAAGCAGAGCAGTTTCAGCGTGATAAGGAGGATAAGGAAAAGGAAGTGTTTGATAGGTTACAACGTATGTCCATAGACAAATGCTATCCTGCTTTGCCAACGGAGTCGGATAAGAAGGAAGAATCAGTTGAGGATCCCCTAATGTCTTATCTTATGAAGTCGCCACCTCCGTATGTACAGGGTACCGCGCTTCCTGTGGCTCCCCCTGTACCTGTTCCTCATCCTGTTCCTCAACCTGCACCCGTTCTTCCGACTGTTCCCGCTCCTTTGCCTATTGCTATTCCTACTGCTCCTCCGCTTCCACATACTCCTGCTCCCGCTACTGCTCCTGCTTTACTTACTCCTGTTGCTTCCTCTGTTTCTACCCCTTCTCTTGTTAGTCCTTTGTGCTATACTTCTCCGTCTACTCGAAGTCGTACTCCTTCGGTTGCGGCTAGTTTTTTCCATTTTCTTGGTCCTGTTTTTGGGTCTGCTGGTTAGGACGGTCCTCAAAGACGTAGTCAGCTTTCCGGTAACAGGGAACGTGCTGCGCTATATAATATGGCGATGGGTTGGATGACGCACCCTCTTAGAAATCCTCCACGTGCTGTACTTAATACGTTCTGTCAATTCAATGTACCGACACAAAGGTACGTGTTCGAGGAAATGTGCAAGGTTCTGCGCGATCAGATATCGGCCGATGCACCTGATGATGTGTTGACCGCTTTGTCTGATCTACAGCTTCAGTTCTCGAACAGACTGATAGTGGATACTAACGTTCGACGTGCTGTTGAGCGGTTGTTATCTTTCCGTCCCACTCCTATACCTCAAGCCTTGTTCGTTGAGGATGTTGAAAGTCAGTTAGATGCGTCCGGTCAGTTTCCCATGCGTGAAGTTCCACCAGTGTGGATGCCAGGCGACGCTACTACTGCTCCACCGACCGTGCCGCATTTCCAGAGAGTATGGATACATCTCCCATGGAAACGCTCTGAAGTGTTACAGGTGAAGCAATCTTTGCCTGACCCTCGCAAAAATCCTGCAGGGTATTATAAAGAATTGCCGCAGCTCGTAGACGCTACGATAATGAATCTTGCCGATATCGACATGCTGTTCGGCAATGTCGTACCTCAACCGGTATGGGCTAAGATTCGTCAGGAAAATCACGCAAATGAATTAGGTGGTGATTGGGCTGCCATTGTAGCGGCGGATGGGTTGCAAACTGGTGGTGCTAAACCCGAACAGTTGATTGCTGCTCTCCCTCAGAGAATAATTACGCTAATGAAAACTCTTATGCCAGCTATGAGGGTGAACTGGGACAAATTGTCTGCTTGTAGACAGAAGAAAGACGAGAGTGTCTCTGATTTCTTTACGAGATTTGAGGAGGCATTCATCGATCATAGTGGTCAGGATATGGGCACTGAGGGTGGTCAACGGTTGTTCGTGGACAAATTTGTCTCTAACTTATTGCCCGACTTGAGCAATAAATTAAAAAATTCTGAGAGTGCGTGGGCCGTTTCTACCTCTGTTCAAATATTGGCTACGGCACAGTATTATGAGAACAGAGAAAAAGAGGAGAACGATTGCGCTGATAAAAAGACGAAAGAACTTAAAACTAAAGTGTTGTTGCAGCAGGCCTATCCTCCGCGTTCCAATCAGAACGCTCCTCAGCAAAATAGACCGCAGTCGCAATCGAATAGGTCACAACCTCGAAATGACTCCTCTTCCCAAAGATCTTCGTTAGGGTACAATCAGTGTGCCTATTGTAGACAGGAGGGTCATCTAAAATTCAACTGTCCCATTCTAAACGATCGTAACAGTGGTAACTCGTCTAGAGGAGGTCGTGGTGGTTCTCAGCAGACATCACGTGGTAGGGGTCGTGGTGCTCAAAATGATCATTCAAATAACTCATCCAATTCCAATAACTGTTTTGATCAACGTGGATCATCGCAAGGACGATCTGCGCAGTACAATGTGGACGATTATTACGTCGATCAGGATGCTGACGACAGTAATTACTAGGACAGCCATAGACAAGGAGAGGGAGTGGTATCAGTTCCGGTTGATCAGAGAGGGCCTTACGTCGCAGTTGCTACATCCGGCGTCGTTGAGCCTTTTCTGTTGGACACTGGTGCAGCGAAAAGTTCCATAATGCATTCGAAACTCCCTGGCGCACCTTTGTCTGGCTTAACTAATGTTTCCGTTGGATTCTCTGGTGCCCCTGTTAGCAATCCAGTCTCACGCCCTTTGCCCCTTACAATTGGGCCTTGTGAGCTGAAAGCTCCGTTGATTTTAACTACTGGTTGTGGTGAAAATCTTTTGGGCCTGGATTTGCTAAAACGTTTGTATGCAACTTTGTACTGTTCTCCTGCGGGTGTAAAGCTTACGTTAGGAGAGAGGGTTGTCTCTCCTATGTACTTGTCTCTCGATAAGCTTCCACCGGAATTGAGTTCTCTTCCTGCATCTTTGTGGGCAACAGGTCCCAACGACGTGGGCCTGCTTGACATCTCCCCTTATGTTGTTCAGCTGAAATCTAATGTACGGTTGCCACGTATTCCCCAGTATCGCATATCCCTTGATGGTGAACGAGCACTGTTAGCGATCATTTATGATCTGATTGAGAAAGACGTTATTGAAGAGACGCGGGGAAACGTGTGCAACAGCCCTGTACTGCCTATTTTAAAACGTACTGATCCTTCAAAACCACCTGTTTATCGTTTTGTTATCGATTTACGGGAGGTAAATAAAATTGTGATTCCTCAGTTCCCTGTTGTGCCTGACATCACGGCGCTACTGACTCTGATTCCAGCTTCTGCATCATGGTTCTCGGTGATCGATTTGAAGAATGCTTTCTTTAGCATTCCGATTGCCGAGGAAAGCAGAGACCTTTTCGGTTTCTCTCTTGGTGGTCGCAGCTTCCGGTTTAAGCGCGCTCCTCAGGGCTACTGTGAGAGTCCATCGATTTACAGTCAAGCCTTGAAGGGTCAACTGGATGCGTTTTCGTTGCCGGCTGGTGCGGCCTTAATCCAATATGTCGATGACTTATTGGTGGCTGCAGATACTCAGGACATTTGCAAAATTGCTACAGTGTCATTGCTGCAACATCTCTGTGACTTACATCACAAGGTGTCACCTTCTAAACTCCAATATTGTTGTCAAGAAGTAACCTATCTAGGTCACTTATTGTCAAAGGAGGGAAGACGGTTGCCCCCAGAGAGAATTGCAGCAATTGCGCGAATGACTGTGCCAACAACCCAACGAGATGTGCGTGCCTTTCTAGGTATCACGTCGTATTGCAGGCAATGGATTCCAAATTTTTCATTGCTAGCGAAACCATTGGTGGCTCTTACGTGCAAGGATGTTTCAACTCCTTTACCATGGACGGAAGACTGTCAGAAAAGTTTTTCTGAATTACGTGACTCATTGTGTTCGGCTCCTGTGTTAGGTACCCCTGACTACAGTAAGCCATTTACACTATATGTTCACGAGAGGGAAGGTTGTGCTTTGAGTGTCTTAACGCAACCTTTTGGTGGTAAGCAACGTCCATGTGCATATTTTTCCTCGACCTTGGACCCGGTAGCTAGAGCATTGCCGAGTTGCTTGAGAGCAACAGAGGCAGCTGCGGTGTCCATCCGACAATCAGCAGGATTGGTCATGGATAATATGCTTACGGTGATGGTTCCGCATGCAGTCGATACTCTTTTGAATCGTACGAAAACTCAGCACTTGACGAGTGCGAGGTTGTCTGGGTATGAGTTGACGTTGTTGAAAGTCACATTCAGATAAAACGTTGTAATGTTCTGAATCCGGAGACTTTGTTACCAATCAGCACAGAGTCAGATGAAATAGCAGCCCATGACTGCTATCTGAGGACTGAAGAGGAAACAAAAGGTCGAGTGGACCTTAAAAACACTCCTTTGGAAAATCCAGATGGAACTTTGTATGTGGATGGTTCATGTTTTAAATTGCCGAATGGTGATGTGACTACTGCGTATGCTGTCGTGACTTTGAATACTGTTGTGGAAACTGCGAGATTGAATCAGAACTCTGCCCAGGCTGCAGAGCTGATCGCTCTAACTAGAGCGTGTGTGTTGGCGAAAGGGAAACGTGTGAATGTGTTTACCGACAGCCAATATGCGTTTGGCGTCGCTCATAACTTTGGACGGTTGTGGAGAGAGAGAGGTTTTATGACGTCGCATGGTACGAAGATTCAGCATGGACAACTTGTGAATGATCTTTTGGATGCACTTACGTTGCCTAAGCAGGTAGCGATTGTTAAATGTAGTGCACATCGTAAGGTGACGGATGATGTTGGTCGTGGTAATGCATTTGCAGATGAGATTGCTAAGGAGACTGCCTGGAACCTTAGCACTAGGATGTATGTGACGAGTTTGGTTAGGTGGCCTACGGAGACTAGTATGTGTGAGGAAACTATCGAGAGTGTGAAAGCGATTCAAGATGAGGCCACCGAGACTGAAAAGACGAAGTGGAAAGAAAGTACGGGAAAGTTGGATGCGAATGGTTGTTGGGTTGATTTGTCGGAACATAAGAGATGGATGTTACCGGATGCGTATGTGCTAGCTGTTGTGACCATGGCGCATGGGCTAGCACATATTAGTGTGAAAGGTATTTGTAAGTTGCTGTCCCATGTGTGGAAGAATGATGGTATCCCGAAATGTGCTGAACGATTGGTTAAGAATTGTATGGTATGTATGTTGTACAATCCTGGTAAGGGAACCCCAACTCCTCCTGGACACTTTGCTCCCCCTTCATGTCCTTTTGAGGTGATCCAATTAGACTTCATCCATATGGAGAGATGCAACAACCTGAAATACGTTTTAGTTGTGGTTTGCGCGTTCTCCCGATGGATCGAAGCCTACCCTCTTAAAGACAATACTGCCCTGTCGACTGCGAAAATCCTACTGAAGGAATATTTTCCTCGGTACGGAATGCCTCGGATTGTATGGTCGGATAACGGAAGTGAGTTTGTGGGGAGTGTGATGAAGAGTGTGTGTAAGGGCCTTGGAATTAATCAAAAATTCCATAGCGCCAATCATCCCCAGTCAGCTGGTTTGGTTGAAGGGTATAATGGCACCCTTAAACTGAAACTAGCAAAGATTCAGGCTACGACTGGTCTTTCGTGGCCTGATGCTTTACCCTTAGCTTTATTGTCAACTAGGGCAACCGTACACTCCCGAGTAGGGCTTAGTCCCTATGAAATAGTGTTCGGTCGTCCTGCGAATGTGTGGGGGGTCCCTAGACCGGGTGTGTTCTCCAGTCTTGAATACCCAATGTTGATTGACTATCTTCATGATCTGACTGCTAAACTGAGGTTAATTCACCAACAGGTTTACGAAGCATTGCCGAAGCAGACGGAGGGTCCAGGCCACCAGCTCCAGCCCGGAGACTGGGTGGTAACCAGAAATTTTGCCCGCAAGAAGAACTTGGAACCCCGGTTTACTGTACCCTACCAGGTCCTCCTTGCCACGAGAACTGCCGTCCGTTTAGAGGGCCGAAAAAATTGGGTGCATGCCACCCATACGAAGAAAGTTCCTATTCCTTTACCGGCAGACTCGTGGGTGAGGAGGGGCATTGCTTCAGCTGAATCCGAAGGATTGCCGGCGTTTGTACCTTTTAGCGACGCACAACCTGTTGGAGAATCCTCAGTGCAGCAGAAAGACACTGTTGAACATTTGTCATCAAAAGATTCGAGACCAGAACATTCGACTGATCAACAGGATTCTGTTCCCTCATCGGATCCTTTGTTTGATGAACATACACGTCCTGGGAAAACTCGATACTTTTTGCGTTCCAGCACTAAGGACAAATAAAAGATTCTGTTCTGTCCCTTGACAATTGCATTATCCCGTTTTCCACGATCAGTCTGAACACCCGTATCATTGTAATTATTTTGTATATATTGAGTTTCGATCCATATGTATTTTTGCTTCCACAGCTGAAAGACATTTTACGTATACATTATAAATAAAGGCCGTAGGGCCGCGCGTGTACTTCCTTCTGGTTAGCAGGTCTTGACGCTAGGTTAAAGACCGTCGGTTCCTGGGAACTCCTAGGGATTGACTACTGCTACACAGAACGAAGTGCGTCAAGAAACGTTGCGGACGGTCATAGGGGATGGCGTTTTCAAAGCTGATGGACTTGGAAGAAGCTCAGGCGCAAAGGTTCAAGCTACAACAACTTACTCGTACCAAATGTTTTATGTTTCAAATGTTTGTATTGCTCTTGATTGTTTCTGCACTATTGGCGGTGGGGTGTATTACATGATGTCGTACTTCTTACCTTCTGCCATACCTACTCCTACTTCTGACCCTAAACTTACCTCCACTGCATCCCCTCACTCTTTTCATATCCTACCTGAACACGAGCAGGCTAGACGTGCAGAATTTCGAAATAATTCCTTTATTCAGCTCCTTCATCAGCACCAGTTAGTGGTTAATACTACTAATTGTTGGGTGTGTGGACTGATGCCACATACCACGGATAAGGGAATTCCATATCTGGTTTTACCGTATAGTTCCCAGGGTTCAGCTCGAGCATTCCAAACAATGTTTCGAAGCGCACTAGATTCTTACCCCAGTCGAGAGCCACGTTCTCCCTACTTTGGCCTTGGCTCGTATCATAAGCCTTTGTCCATAGCGATAGAAGATTTAGATAGAGATATCTATGAGCCGTCGCTCATCCCAGAGGAAGAGGTACAAGCCTATAGGGTCCTGAGTAAGGTCGAGTACAGTGCGCTCACGAGTAAAAAACAGCTTAAAAGCTCGCCTCCGATATGGGTCGTACCCCACATTGGTAATTTTTGTCTAATGGGTCGTGGCCGAAGATCGAAAGCCCGACTTGGAGAGAGTGCTTGCACTGAGAATTACATTCTGCCGATGGTCTCGTCCCCTGTGTTTCTGGCTGCCAAGGGTACATACTTTGTCTGCCATGATCGTGCGTATGCATGGTTGCCCTCTGACTTTATGGGCTCATGTTTTATTGCAAATTTGTTGCCTCCGACGTTCACTGTAGACGCAGACTATCACAAAACTAGAGTTGTGAGAGGCGTAATTAGCGAAGAGGATACTGCCGGTCAAGAGGCAGGAGACTTTTTCAAGGGTTTCCTCCCGTTTTGGGGGCCTATGGTTAATAGTAGGAACCTGAGAAAGTTGACTCGAGTGGTAGAATCGACAGCTAATATTACTGCCAGTGCCCTTGGTAATATCACCACAGAACTTCAGGCGGATAGACTTATGACGTTACAAAACCGTATGGTTTTAGACGTGATCTTAGCAGATCGAGGTGGGGTATGTAAGGTGATCCATTCGAGCTGCTGTATTTTCATTCCAGATAATGCTCCGACCGTCTATCAAGCCATCTCAAAGTTGCATAAGATCTCCGAATCCATACACGTGGATGTAGGGGATTGGACGCTACTTGGGTGGTTTTGGGGCCTGATGTCGACTTGGGGTTGGAAGATTCTGATGATCATCGGAGTTGTTGTGGCATTCCTGTTCACGTGTTGCCTTTGTGTGCAGTGTGGTCCTGCCTTATGTGGCCTTTGCGCTACAACGTGTATAAGACAGCCACCTGTTACCAAGGGGACTCGGTTGGACAGAGCTATGTTACAGCAACATCTAGATGGTCTGATGAATATCGAGTATGATTCCGACTAGTGCTTGCCTACATGAGGGCAAAAGGAGCGTCTGAGGTTCCGTGACAATTGTAAGTGGTGTTTTCGACTCGCACGAATATGGTCGAGTCTGGTATCTACGAACCGCAAATGACGAGTTTAGTAAGTGTGCGCAGTTTCGCTGTGCTAACTTAAACCGTTTGTTTGTTACGTGGGTTATTCATCTGTACCCACGGGTTCCATCTTAGATACGGCATCCATTTTGTCTCTTGCCCTCAAGTAGCCAGCGAACGGACGTTGTCCGTTTCGCGACCCTGGGATTCCCAAGACATCCGCGGAAGACACGTGTTCTTTGAAAGTGTCTTTATGACGAGGGGGATGATGCTGTAAGGCAGATGGCCCCGCTCGAGGCTCATCTTGCCGTGCTGGTCTATTGTCTCAGCCGTGCATCTCATTAGGCACGTCCCCTTGATGCCTGTAGCTCGTGTTTCCTGATACCTCCCCTTTTACACCCTTTTCGATCTCCCCACTGTTTTCATCTTCCTCTGCACCTGTTCTTGTTCCTTCTTCGATCTGTTTTACTGCCGATTGGAATGTGCTAATGGTGGGAAGATGGGTTTTTACAGTTGGGAACCGCCAAATGTTTCCGCACTTATGCCCCGGACTTTGGATGTATCAAAGCGACCAAAGTGACCCCTCTCGGGGATAATTATGGGAACCGAGTTGTAAACCTTTGTGTACCATGCAACCTTATGGGAGAAATTTGTATAAAAGGAGCGATCCACAGTAGCAATTTGAAGCAGTCTCCTCGAACCTACATTCGTTGTACTTCCTGTGACTTCTGTGTTCCCTGCAGTAAATAAACCTTGAATCTTTGACGCCGAAGGAAGTGTCCCGTGTCTCTGTCATTCGTACGCCGGAGCAGGTTACCCACGAAGGTTTCAGGTGTTGTCCCCTGGCACCGCTGGGTCTTAAATAACCCAGTCCTTCACTCTCACCACTCTCCCCTCTCACAACTCTCCTCTCTCCTGTCTCCTCTCTCTCCTCTCTCTCTCCCCCCTCTCTTCACTCTCCTCTCCCCTCCCCTCTACCATCTCTCTCCACACTCTTCCTTCTCTCTCCTCTACCCTCTCTCCTCTCTCTCCACACTCTCCTCCCTTTCTCCCCTCTTTCCTCACTCTCCCTTCTCTTCCCTCCCCTTTCCCATCTCTCCTCAAGGTACACACGATTGTCAATAAGCACTAACACAGCATCATTTATACCATTTTGTCATTAGTCAACACCACTAGTTTTTCCCTGTTGTTCTCATCTTCATCTCCCCCATGGTTACTCCTTTCCCAGGTCTATCTCCATTGCTCTGCCTTCCACCTCTCATGCCTCTCTCCCAAACTCATCTTCTCCCTTTCTATACTCATCTCTCTCGCTTTCTATAGTCTCAGACTCCCTCTCCTGCTTCTCTCTCTTGCTTCGCTCTTTGGCTCCCTGTCCGTACTTCTCGCCTCTGATACACTCTGTGTCCCTCTCCATGCTTCTGTCCCCTGCTGCACTCTTAGGCTCCCTGTCCGTGCATCTCACCCTTGCTTCACTCTTGGGCTCCCTCTCCGTGCTTCTTTTCCTTACTGCACTCTCTGCTCCCTCTCTGTGCTTCTCTCCCCTGCTGCACTCTCGTGCTCTCTAGAGATGTGGCCTAACGACCAGAGCTGCCATCTAAGTCACTTAAATACAAAACATGTTGCATTCCAAATGCTATAGGTGTCACATTCGCGAAAGTTATAACTATTGGCATTGTAAATGACAAAGCTATCCATTTAGCTATTTTAAAAACCAACACATAAATAAAATATTTGTAATTTACAAGACCAATAGCTCCAACTTTTCTAATGCGAGACCTATTGCATTTTCAATGCTTGTTCTGTCTATCTATCTATCTGTCTGTTTACTTATCTTTCTTTCTTTAACCAATGTTGCACAGCATTGAGTTGGGAAAAGGATTCTTTTTCCCATTCTCCTTCCTTCTTCAACACTGTAAAGCGTCGCTAAAAGCCAGTGACCAAGCAATCAGGTACCAAGAAACAAGACCTATTGACTTTGCCAATGCCTGTTTTGACTAAAGCGCAGCCGTGACTGTAAAGTGATAAATGCTCCCATAGTTTGGCCCTGTTTTCCAAGTTTTGTATGGTATTGCACCACCCTGTCCTCGATCTTGATCAGCATACCTAAATGATATCTTTGTCTGATGTCATCTCTTATAACGCTATTTTGACGGCATTCAGTGACCATAATCCGGTTATTATGGAATTAATTAATATTAATCCTACCATAATAAATAGTGGACAGCAGTCAATCTACCCCACTGCAATCCGGGCTCATGACCAAGGTAGACGAATTAAATGGTCTAGGATTATCGCCGATGACTTTTTTAATGATTTGTGTGATAAAGTAAGTGTTGAATTAAATATATGCAGGGACCCATTGACCACAGGAGGGAATGTCATTAAAGCCTTTGAAGCTATATGTAAAAATGTCGCACTGACACTTACGTGCAAATCCACTAATAAGTTATGCAAAGTACAGGGATGGTTCAATGCCGAATGTACCAAGGCACATAAAAACCTTCTAGAAGCCCTGAAATGCAAGCCGCGTAATATAGCAGAACTGTCCAAATTAAGGAAAGAATATAAAAGAACGACCGAGGCTCGCAAAAGAGAAATAAAAGATAAGGCCTGGGAAGCATTATATGATAATCTAACATTAAGGGATAGTGCCAAGTTCTGGTCTATAGTGAACTCTCCTTTGTTTAATGGTAGAGAAAATGAAGCACTAGAGGTGAATATCACCGAGAAACAATGGTTAGACCACTTTGAAACCATCTATGGAAGTAAGATCACCACTACTCCTTTCACCCCCATAGATTCCTTAATCACAGACACTCCACTAAGAATAACGGTGAAAGAAGTACTAAATGCCATAGAAAATACAGCTGGCGGGAAAGCCCCCGGCCCGGATGGGGTTCCCGCTGATATGTATAAAGCACACCCCTATGTGTGGTCCATAGTACTTGCAAATGTTTTTAATCTAGCATGTATGAATACGTCTGACATACCGATCTCTTGGTCACACTCTGTCATCATCCCAATTTTTAAGAAGGGGCAAAGGGGTGATCCTAGGTGTTATAGACCGATATCGTTACTTGATTCGTCATTTAAGATTCTTGGCAAGGTCATTCTAAATAAAATTAGCAAGTGGGAAAAGGAAAATGAAATTTTATGCAATACCCAATATGGGTTCAGAACGGGGAGGGGTACTGAGGAACAGTGTCTTAATTTATACATGACTATTTGTAAATATTCTGTTGCTGCTAGGGGGTCGGTCCATCTGGCTTTTATGGACTTGTCCACAGCGTTCGACCTAGTAAATAGGTCGAAGCTGTGGACGATTCTTTTAGAGTTGGGCTTGGACCCTGCATTGGTAAACTTTCTAGCCTACCTGCACAGTGACTTGACTGCATCAGTACGTATGACAATGGATGGTAAATGCACCGCTGGGTTTAGATCAGCGAGAGGGGTTAGACAGGGGTGCATTTTGGCCCCCATGTTATTTTCATTGTATATCAACTCTCTGTATTCAGTTTTATCAACAGCTACCCCAGATATACCTAACATGGGGGGGTCCCCTCTGCCCATACTGATGTATGCCGATGACACGGTCCTCATTGCCAGAACCCCTAATGGTCTACAGTTGCTCCTTGACTCTTTTGGGGCTTTTATGCAAAAACTAGACCTGGTTGTAAATATGGAAAAGTCGCACGTTATGTCTCTTGGGAAAGGAAAGAAAACTACAAAAACCCTGCGATGTAATGGAGTGATATTGTCCAAAGTTAAAACATTTACATACCTTGGTGTTATTTTTGATGATTTGGGCACTTGGACCCCACAGATTGTAAATAAAGCGTTGTCTATACGAAGGTCATTTGCAGCCATATTGTGCTTCGCTAAGAGATTGGGAGGGAAACCTACTGAAGCCATACTCACCCTGTATAGAGCCAAAACCCTGGCCCTGGCTAGATACGGGGCTGGGATTTGGGGATATAGGGACCTAGCCCCAATACAGAAAGAAGAGAATAGGTCCATGTGTGGAAATTGAAGAAATTGATGTACATAAACAGCGTTCATTTCCCTTTTTCCCACTCCTCTCCCTGTAAGCACCATGAATACCGTAAATTATTGACCGCATCACTCTGCCAGTAAGAGCCCGTACCCATATGTACATGACAGCCATTCTAGGCACCATGGTCTTTTACCCATTGGAATCCCCGGCTTCCCTCCTGCGCGTATCTTAAACCCCCTCTCTCATGCATAGACCATGAAACCCTCTCCCTCTGCGCGACCCTGCTATGAAAAGCAACCCTTCTGCTTGACCCGCGCAAACCCCCCATATCCTCTTGAAGAGGCATCCTTCGCCTCAGCTGACATAGCCCTCCCCAGCTGCACCTGACTGCCCCCGCTCTCTCATGTACGGGTCATAAGATCTCTCTCTCTGTGCGACTCTGTCCCTGTGCACACCCTGGCTTCCTCCCTCCCCTTCTCCCTCACACGAGCAAGTCATAAACCTTCTTCTTCTGCAAGACCCTGTCCTTGGGAGTCACGGCCGCGCCTGACCAGCACCTCCTTTCCTTTCATGAATAACCCCTCTGTTAGTAAACCCTCCCTCTGCGATTGACTGTCCACACATGTCCGAGCCCATCGCCTAAGCCGGAAGATACTGTTTATTGCCCCTTATGGTATGGAGTCATTCCTCTTCAAAGAACCCACTATTGATCCTGGCTTCCCCACCCCTTGGGATACTATCAGGCGCACATCTCCTAATAATCAGCGGAACACTCAGCTGCGTCATTGCCTCCCCTCTTATCAGCAGGTCAAGGGTTCCTATTGTGAACATATGTGGGGTAGGATTGACACGAGGATTATAGGGATGTCTTTTCTTTGTGTCACAATGTCCTGATTGTAATGCCAAGTGATTTGTAAGGTATAAAAGAAGATGTCTCAGCTCACTTGTTAGAGCACCTCCCGACAGACACTGTGTTTCGTGTCCGAAATGACAGGCTCTCCTCATGAGTAATAAACTCTGTTCTTGATTCCTGCCTCCAGCGCCCGTCTCTTTATTTGGTAATTATTCAGAATGGGAACTAAGAGGCGTCTTGCGCCAACAGCCCGGGTATCGAGGGTAATTTGGGCACACCTTTTACAATTGGCGTCCCAACGCGGGGTCCATCAGTGACATAAGGTCCAGTAGGAGAGATCCAGACGATGCGGTGGATATCTAAATGATCGGAGTATACCTGCCTTGAGAGGGCCCTCGCCCGGCTGCCGATTGAATGAACTTCACCGATTCTGAACGGACCTCTCTTGAGCGACCTATTGTCCTGACTGGAATCCCACAGGAATGCTGCATGGAGAAAGAGAACAATCGGGCGCTGGAGGAGGAAGACGAAGAACTGTCCGTATGGTCCGGTCCGGGTAAGATTAAGTAGGGCGTTTTGCGCCTGATTGGTAGGATGGTTTTATCCATCTGATTGATTGTATTGGAATCGGTATTTGAATACTGATATTGTTGTTATTGGTTCATTTAGCTTTGGATGCTACTTGAAATATTGGTTCTCTTCTTGAGAACGAGACATTCTCTGTTTGCAAACGGCGGCGAATAGGAACGTTCGTCCCTCTTTGCAGATAGAGAAGGGTAGGTAATGCAGACTTTTGTCCCCGTTGTAATCCGTCATGCCTACTTTTCTCCCCACTGATTGTTTGAAATCGATTAATAATCGATTGTTGCTCTTTGAGATCTTCCCTGTCCACAAACAGAGACGAATAGGAATATTCTGTTTCCCTTTGCAGATAGCGAAGGGCAGGTAATGCAGACATTTGTCCCCGTTGTAATCCGTCATGCCTGTTTTTCTCCCCACTGATTGATTGGTTGCCTGGACATTGTTGTTCCAGGAATTGTTTCGTTTGAGGTATTTTCTACCTGCAAACAACGTGGAGTAGAAATATTCTATCTAGTCTTTGCAAGTAGTAAAGGGTAGGTTATGCCCCTTTGTGAATTCGTCAGTCCTACCCACTCCCCACTGATTGTTTATTTGGGGGGTAGCTCGCATGGTCCGTCCAGGAGGCTACCCTTATGGAGGACATATGCTCCCCACTCACGGGCCATTTAGTGGAAGTAGATCATCTGGTCCGTCCAGGAGGCTACCCTAGTAAGTGGAAGTACATCCTTTGGTCTGTCCGGGATGATACCCTAATGAAGAAATATATGTTCCCCTTTTGATTGATAATCTAGTTCCACCCGGACCATTTATTGGAGGTAACTCGTCTGGTCCGTCCAGGAGTGCCCCTAATGAAAAGGACATATAAAACTATGAAGTGATCACCGCACCCTATTAACGAGAAACTTTAGCTCGAAACACGCTAAGGAAAAGAAAGAAAAATAAAAAGAAATCGGGCTAAGTCAGTAACCCCCTGATGAGCTTTAGACTTCACTAAAAATAAGAAACATTAGAAACAGTTCATAACAAGAAATATAAAATGGAGAAAAGCTTGACAGCAAGGCAGCCACGAGGTAGCAAGGTTCCGCCACCTACTCCTGCTCCAAACATGTCTGCCTCATTGCCCACCACGCCCAAATAACGGTCACATGAAATAGGAAAAAAAAAAAAACCAATAGGTACCTACCCCCATTCCGGAAGCTCCCGAAGTGCAACAGGTCCGCGGTTACGCCCATCCGGAAGGCGAGGCCTCGATGCGTGCAGGGCTCGGCTGGCCGCGGTCGAAGGGGGAGGCTGTAGGGCGGACGGCCCGAGGAATCATGGAGGTCTCCCCTTTCCCTCTTCTGCTGCCCTGCAGGCCACGGGGGGAGAGGGGGCTGTCTTGCCTCGGCCAACGACCTCCCCCACACCCCCTCTCTTGCCTGATCTGGCAATCGACGAGGACCGGAGCCAAGGCGAGGTCGGACAACCCTGAGAGTTGCAGATAGTCCCGCCACATGACCACGCCAGAAAATTGCAGATAGTCCCGCCACATGTCAACGCCTGAGAGTGACAGGTAGTCCAGCCACACGGCAACGCCTGGATAGTTGCAGGTAGTCCCGCCACATGTCAAGGGGGGGATGTCTTGCCTCAGCCACCGACCACCCCCCCATCTCCAATGGCTGGCACGGCCAATACCGAAGCGCTGGAGCCGAAGAACGGCGCGGGGTCGCTGGAAGGGGGAGGCGGCGCGAACGACCCTCCCCCACCTCCCTCCAGGTGGAGGCTTCCAGCGACACCCCAATGCTCTTGCTTAAAGAGGGTCAACATCGAAAAGCGGTCTTTTGCCCAGGACGGGCACACGCCCCATGCCTTCTCTCCTCAACTTTGAAGATTCTATGAGAGCCGGGGGGCACCCCGATCCCTCCGCATGGGCGCCCCCGTCCCCCTCACTGGGAACCGCGACATCGGCGCACTCCTGCCAGCACCAGCCTCAGTTTGGAAATGGCTAAAATACAGCCAAGGCACAGACTTGTTCAGTTCCGGAGGAACACCAGAATGACCCGGTAGGAAAAATTGTTACCGCCCTCCCCACTCTTTGACTGATGGTCCATATTGCTAAACTGTTAACCCATTGCGAAAAACTTTTGAATCCACCAACGGAAGGTTCTGGTCCTACTACAAGTCAGTGGAGGCGATCTGACTATGCAGGGACTTGCCTGACCTCGCCCAAAATGGCTCCGACACAAAATGAGACTTTTTAAATAAACCTTGTCGCACCCTGATTGCGCAGCTTTGATGCCCCGAGATATGTATACAGTTTTTGGACAATGAAAGTAGATAAGAAGGATATTGAGTATGTGCTTGGAAAAGAAAGCAATATAAGATGGATATTGATTATGTGCTGGAACAATGAGCTGATTTAGAGTGGGTACTAATTATGTGTTGGAAGCAATGAATTGGTATAAAATAGGAACTGATTGAGCATTTGGACAATGAATTGGTAAATATTAGATCTTGAGTAATAGTTGGACAGTGAGATAAAATTATTGAAAAATTGAATTATTGGCATGCATCATACTTGCAGTGTAGGAAGGTTCGATATGATTTTATTTCACTGCTGCTCTTTACGAAATGAATGACCACCGACTTTATTCTCCGTAGCCGGCCCACTGGTTTGTAGGCCCGCATTTTGTGCGCCAACCTTTTTCATTAAAATCTTTTGAACACGCAAATATTATCGTAGCGTTTATATTTATGAATGTTGTTGAAATGTATGGCTACTGTCATCGACATAGGCAAAATACATGCAGTATGATTAAGGTTGAAGGTTAAAAAGGCCCGGTATTTAGCAGCTACACTATGTATCGCAGGCAGCCGGAAAGGTGTTTTTTAGACGCCCTTGAGCGATACCACAGAAATACCACCTGACCGCCACCCTTGCACACGACCTATAAGGCCACGATCGTGTGATTCATGTAGATACGCAGACCATCGATGATCATCTATCTGACACTGCTGGTCCCTCTGGGCTTAAACGCCGAGATGATAGAGAATGCACCCCGGGGAGATAGGTCGAGTATGTGGTAGGTAAAAGCATTTTCGGATTTATGCGCGCTGACGTGTTTTGAATGCCACCCCCCCTTCTTCTCCTCCCTTCTGCAGGTCCCGTCAGAACGTCGGCTGAAGTATGGAAAAACGACGATCGAGCGACCGACAAAAAGGAGAAAAAGGGGATCTGAGCATAGTACTTATGCTAACAAGCTTTGACAGACGTAGACGTAGATATGACTGTTCCTCCGTTAGAGCCTAACGACTGGGAGGATGGACTGACATAGAAACTTGACGGGTACTGTATGACGGAAATTGACTCGAAATTAGCACGCTAGATAACGCGATTATGACGTTTAATTAGATAGGGAAGGGACTAGGAAAAGTCCCGAGGTAAGGGTACCCAGGCACCACCCGTCTGGGAAGTTAGAAATATTGTTGATGTTCGAAATGTACCACCTCCTTCTCACCCTCTTATAGATATAACCAAGCTGCCTGACTGTTCTCCTGACCAATACTCTCTGTTGCCTCAGCCTGGAGAACATCCAACCAAAGGAAGAAAATAAAGTGGTTTAAGATCCACCTATGGGCAATAGCCCGACCAGGTTAATTTCTGACCGGCTGACCGAGGTGTAAGTATTGACAATTGGGAGCGCTCGCAGAAGTAGTAAACGAGAAGAGAAGGAGGAAAGGTAAAAAGAACTCAGCCCATGGATAAATAGGATATTAAAAATGCGCAGAATGCGCAAGGAGATTTTTGTTTGGCCAACAACTGTTTTATGTTTTGTCGTGAACGCTTTTGTATGTAACACATGTACTGTCTTCCCTTGTCTGAGTTTGTGTATATGTAATGTACGAATTTATGTCTTCCCTCTGTCTGTGTTCGCGTGTTACCTGACCCCTGTTGTTCTGTGTTGTGAGCGCACTAAATGACCTATTACTGTACACGTCTTTCTCTCTCTTTCCCCTCGATCTCTCTCTCTCCCTCTATCCGTCTCTCTCTCTCTCTCTCTCTCTCTCTCTCTCTCTCTCTACATATCATATGTGTACTGAATAGCTCGTTTAGATTGCGGACGACTCTCGCTCTCTATGAGAGTCTCCCTATTTTCTCTTCCCTTTTATGGAAAAATGGTGCCTTGCTGACACCAGTCTGATTGGATACTTATTGAATACGAAGGTGTTCAGCGAAATTGTCCGAAACCAAAATGATTGTATCTCGCCATATTACTACCTCTCCTTTCTGCAAAATGAATGAACTCGAATTGGCTGAGAAGGAAAGGACAGGTAAGACGACTAAAGTCCCCCAATCTGGCCTTTTATAGGGGAACTGCATGTCAATGGCACCTTATTTGTCGGCGCATCAGAGGCAAGCGCCAACGCCTAGATTGACCCCCAACGTCCAGATTGCCCCATCCCCTTTGCACCCAAGCGCGAACGCCCGAAGCATTCCCGCCCCATTTGATAGACCCCAGCTGCTGTCCCGGATATAAAGATGATAACCATGAGTAACTGTCGTCCCTCGAGAAAAACATGTTTTACCTGACTCTTGATGATAGCGCCCCTGCCCTGTTTGAAAAGGTTAGCCAGCCTTGAAGGGAAATGTTAGACTGTTAAGGCTAAGGTTAGAAAGACGAGTCTCCCTGGAGGTTCCGAAATGTTGAGTTTGATGAAATGCACAGTTGATAAGAGTCTGACTTTTCTTTATATGTGACATATATAGACGATGAATAAAACTTGGCATGAACTCAGTAGGAATGCTGACATATGCACTGCTTGGTAAATGAACCTCTGACTGTGACCAATGAGCGTACCTCCCAAGTGCGAAGGATTGAGGGAGGAATTCACGTGCATAAAATGTCTTCCCCTGACCAGTTCTCTAAAGCTTGTTTTGTACCTATTTCAAAGATATACGATCACCGGAGGAGAAGGGTCGGACGTGACACACAGCCTGGCCGCAGATCATGGGACACATGCGACATCGACCAAAGGTGGAGCCCCAGCACGACAGGAATACGGGACGAGACAGCACTCTCCAATGTGGTAAAACGAAAGGATGAAGGGCTGTCCTGAAGCCTTTTGTCTGCCTACCCACACGTGCCTGGAGCTTCCGTCCCCCTCTTCAAGCCCGGTTGATGGGCTTGCTTGCTTGTTATCATTTGCTCCCTTGGTCCCTTTGGTGTGTCCCAGGAAAATCTGCCCCCACTCCGCCCTCTCACTCCCATCGACTATCGAAACCACACACCCTCTTTTCCACGTGACTTCTTGTCGAAAGGAAGAACAGCATCCAGGTGGAAATGGGGTGCGCCGCAGGAATATGGGTGCCGAGCATAAGGCGCCACTAAAAGGATTGGTTAGGGAACAGGACTGTGGTCTAACAGCAGAGGACTGACCGCACCCTGCAACGCGTAAGGATGGACCCGAGCTGGACCTATAGCTCCACCGCCGGTGCTCAACAGCGCCAACGAAAGGACACGGACTAGAGCCTACCAGTGATGGCTCACTGCTAAAAAGACACTATGACGAAGAGATCTTGTGTATTGAACTGAATTCCGCCCTCAACTACTTGGTCAAACTGTTCATTGGTCACATTTTAAGTCAGAAACATTTATGCTATGTAGTGCGTCTAAATGTTAGGAACTCAACGAAATGCAATTTCCTATGTGCTGCATTCTGCCCATCACATCAACTGTCCATGATTATATGCCAAATGTTAGTATTGACAAATGCTAATTCTTCAACGATGCCTGTCTATCTGTAACCCCATCAATTACAAAAATGAACTCTGTAATGTAAAAAGGGGCGACTGTGGAAATTGAAGAAATTGATGTACATAAACAGCGTTCATTTCCCTTTTTCCCACTCCTCTCCCTGTAAGCACCATGAATACCGTAAATTATTGACCGCATCACTCTGCCAGTAAGAGCCCGTACCCATATGTACATGACAGCCATTCTAGGCACCATGGCCTTTTACCCATTGGAATCCCCGGCTTCCCTCCTGCGCGTATCTTAAACCCCCTCTCTCATGCATAGACCATGAAACCCTCTCCCTCTGCGCGACCCTGCTATGAAAAGCAACCCTTCTGCTTGACCCGCGCAAACCCCCCATCTCCTCTTGAAGAGGCATCCTTCGCCTCAGCTGACATAGCCCTCCCCAGCAGCACCTGACTGCCCCCGCTCTCTCATGTACGGGTCATAAGATCTCTCTCTCTGTGCGACTCTGTCCCTGTGCACACCCTGGCTTCCTCCCTCCCCTTCTCCCTCACACGAGCAAGTCATAAACCTTCTTCTTCTGCAAGACCCTGTCCTTGGGAGTCACGGCCGCGCCTGACCAGCACCTCCTTTCCTTTCATGAATAACCCCTCTGTTAGTAAACCCTCCCTCTGCGATTGACTGTCCACACATGTCCGAGCCCATCGCCTAAGCCGGAAGATACTGTTTATTGCCCCTTATGGTATGGAGTCATTCCTCTTCAAAGAACCCACTATTTATCCTGGCTTCCCCACCCCTTGGGATACTATCAGGCGCACATCTCCTAATAATCAGCGGAACACTCAGCTGCGTCATTGCCTCCCCTCTTATCAGCAGGTCAAGGGTTCCTATTGTGAACATATGTGGGGTAGGATTGACACGAGGATTATAGGGATGTCTTTTCTTTGTGTCACAATGTCCTGATTGTAATGCCAAGTGATTTGTAAGGTATAAAAGAAGATGTCTCAGCTCACTTGTTAGAGCACCTCCCGACAGACACTGTGTTTCGTGTCCGAAATGACAGGCTCTCCTCATGAGTAATAAACTCTGTTCTTGATTCCTGCCCCCAGCGCCCGTCTCTTTATTTGGTAATTATTCAGAATGGGAACTAAGAGGCGTCTTGCGCCAACAGCCCGGGTATCGAGGGTAATTTGGGCAAACCTTTTACACATGCGCTCTTTATTGGGTCTACCGCAGTCTACACCCTCTTTTTCTGTCCTGTCGGAATTAGGGCAAGGATATATCGAGGATGCCCTTAACCTGGCCCCACTACTTCTTTGGGTGAAACTATGGCTGAACCCCAGCTTGACTCTAAACCGCAAAATCATCAGCGACTGCATGGGGAGAGATAGAGTTAAAGACATAAAATGGCTGAACTATATCAAATCTGTAGCTACTCAATTGGGCCGCACGGAATTGTATTGTAATCCGGAAAGGCTGTGTAAGGATGATGTTACATGGATTAAAGTCCAATTTTTGAAACATAGAAACATGCATCGTGAAGCCCAAGAAATTGAGAAAACCACTGTAAGGGCTCACTACACAGTAATCTCAACCATGTCCATTCAGCCTTATTTGATGGTAGTGAATAGGCCATATCACCGGTGGCTACTGACGAAATTCCGTTTTAACCAGATGCATCTTCTTTTGGGTAAATATCCGAAATGGAATAAGCCTAGGGATCACGCTCCATGTAAATGCGATGCTTTTACTGACCAAGACCTGACTCATTTTGTATTTTTCTGTCCTTTTTTTGCGGAGGGGAGAGAAAAATATATTCTACCACTTCTGAGGAACAGGGGATTTATGCAAGTGAAACCCGCCTTGTTATTTCTACAACTCATGGAGACCCCTATTGTGATGTTTGGGGTTGCCAACTTTTTGGTAGCAGCGATGAGAGCCAAACGGCTTAGATTATTGAATATCTCAATCACGGAATGTACTCTGTAAATAGCCAAGGTTTAGATCAACTTTTTCCCTTATGTGTCGTACATTTTTTCCCTGTAGTATCGAAGTAATATGGCAATGGCAATAAAACTATCTATAGAACCAAAGGTGATGGATCAATTAAGGTACATGACCTATTTTTAAAAAAAAGTAATAATTGTATTTGACTTTTTCCTGCACAAATGTTCTTTACCGTTTTTAATGTTTTTAACAAATGCTTGTTATGTATTGAACAGTACTGTCTTATAAATTTGTGTATGTATGTATGTTTTTTCTACTATAGATGTGTGTGTAGTATACTTTTATGATTTTAATTAATCGAATAAAGTATTTTTGACTCTGACTCTGACTCTGATGCATCATTTAGCGTAGCACCTTGAAGCCCTAATATTCATGCCGGGAGCAATACTAATGTGGCAGGTTCTCAATTCACTTTGCAAACATTGATTATATTTTGTCCTGAAAAGAGAGGGTGGTGATCTGCGAGTGTCATTTGAAAGCAGATCAGACAGCAGAGCAGAGTTACAGGCCACAAAATGTCTTCCTTTTATTTCAACACACCTCTGCTTCTCTTTTATTCGTCAGTGCCGCCCGTGTTTTGTATTCAGATGTAGCCGCTCACATTTGACAACGCGAATAGGTGCCCTAAATCGACATGTTAAAGCCCGCCATTCCCTTCGCCACTTGTTTTTCTATAGACCTTATTTCTATGTTTTCTCGGGGAGAAAGTAAGTGCAGACATCCAAAGCAGAGTCCACCGCCCCTCCTGAGAGTGCCAGTTTCGCCGGCACTTTTGTAAAAATCGCGGCATTTTTTAAAAAGTGCCGATTTCGCGGCAAATGGCAAAATCGCGAAATCCTGGAGGGTGTGCTTAAAGGGCATGATTAAGGGTCTCCCTGAAAAGCTTAGGCAGAGATGGGACATCCTGCTGCCCTGCCTTTTGTTTGCTTACAGAGAGGTCCCACAGAAGGGGGTTGGCTACAGCCCTTTTGAACTTCTGTTTGGGCATCCTGTAAGAGGACCCCTTTGTCTGGTGAAGGAGGGATGGGAGTTACCTCTCAAACCACCCAAACAAGACATTGTGGACTATGTACATGGTCTCTGCTCCAGGATGGCCGCGTACATGAAAAAGGCATCCAAAAACCTTGAGGCTAGTCAGGAATTGCAAAAGGCCTGGCATGATCAAAAGGCTGTGCTGACTGTTTACCAGCCAGGACAGTGTGGGTGTTGGAGCCTGTGGCCCCAGCAGCTCTCCAGGACAAGTGGAGTGGACCCCACACTATTGTTGAGCAGAAGGGAGAAGTCACCTATTTGGTTGATCTTGGAACTCCCAGGTGCCCCAACAGGGGGCTTCATGTCAACAGATTGAAACCATATGTTGACAGGGCAGACATGGGCTTGTTCATGGCTACAGATGAGGCACAGGAGGAGGAGAGTGACCCTCTCCCAGGCTTGCTTTCTCAGAACCCTGATGATGGTTCAGTTGATGGGGTAGCCTTGTCAGGCAGCCTCACTGACCAACAGCAGGAGGACTGCAGACAAGTTCTACAGTCCTACAGACATATGTTTTCTCTGACTCCAAGCCAGACTATCTGGTGCACTCATAAAGTGGACATTGGGGACAGTCTGCCTGTTAAAAGTAAGATTTACAGGCAACCTGATCATGTCAGGGACTGTATCAGAACAGAGGTCCAAAAGATGTTGGAGTTGGGAGTCATTGAGCACTCAGAGAGCCCTTGGGCCAGTCCAGTAGTCCTGGTGCCTAAACCTCACACCCAAGATGGTAAGAGAGAGATGAGGTTTTGCGTGGATAACAGAGGCCTCAATGCTGTCACTAGGACAGATGCCCATCCAATACCAAGGGCAGATGAACTCATTGACAGATTGGCATCTGACAAGTTTTTGAGTACATTTGACTTGACAGCTGGCTATTGGCAGATCAGACTAGCTGATGATGCAAAAGCCAAAACAGCATTTTCAACCCCAGGAGGGCATTATCAGTTTGTGGTAATGCACTTTGGTCTGAAAAATGCATCTGCCACATTCCAAAGGTTGGTGAACCAAGTCCTCTCAGGTCTGGATGACTACTGTGCAGCTTATCTAGATGATATTGCTGTCTTTAGATCCACTTGGGAAGATCACCTGATCCACCTGAAGAATGTTTTGGAGGCCCTGCAAAAGGCAGGCCTAACTATCAAGGCTACTAAGTGCCAGATAGGGCAGAGTCAGTTTGTATACTTGGGGCACCTTGTGGGTGGAGGTCAGGTTCAACCATTGGAGAGCAAGATCCATACCATAAAGGACTGGACTGCTCCCACCACCCAGACACAGGGCAGAGATTTCTTTGGCCTGACTGGGTACTACAGGAAATTGCGATTCTCCTATTAACATGACCAGAGAATCTGGATTTCATTAAAGACACGGAGGACATTATGCATTATCCTTTAATAAGCAACTCACACAGCCGCACTACATCATAAAGGATAAGTTCTAGAACAAACAGTGTACAAAGGATGTAACTAGGATATGATCTGCCTCTTTTAAAAGAATCGCAGCAGCAGGAAGGACTTCACAAACGGAGAGAATCAAGAAGAAACATCGAGGAAGGAACTCCAGTATCTCCAATATCTTAGTGGAAAGCTCCTCAATGGAAATCCAGTCAAATAGAATTGCCTGAAAGAAAGAGATGATTAAGAATCAAGAGCCTATAGAGCTATAAAATCTCAAAAACAATTATAACATGGGTATAATAAGAGATTAACAGCAATTGAAGCAGTAGATAATTTCATAAAGACATATCAAAGTTGTAAAAGGGAGGAGGGAGGGATAATGTCAGCCTCCGTGTCTTTAATGAAATCCAGATTCTCTGGTCATGTTAATAGGAGAATCGCAATTTCATTACAAGACCGGAGGCTACATTATGCATGTTCGTAGCCCCGAAGGACAACATCAGACATATGCTCGATAGGCTTGCAGTAATGACGAGCAAAGGTGTTAGCATTTGACCAGTCAGCAGCTTTCAAAATATCATCCAACTTACCACCTGACCAGAAGGATTTACTGGCCATAGCTCCTCTGATAGAGTGTGCTTGGAATTTAGAGAGGTCAATACCAGCAAGACTCATGGTAGACTTAACCCATCTAGCTATAGAAGTGGAAGAGACAGGTTTAAAAGGTTTCACAAAAGAAACTAAAAGTTGATTTGCATCGTTAGGACGTAGGAGAGACATTCTAGAATCATACTCTTTCATACAAGAAACAACACAAAGTTTAGGGAAGGTGTCAAAACGAGGATAAAAGATAAAATCTGACATGGTTTTCGTCCTTCTGATTAACTCAAATTTGACATCAGATATATCATAACATCTATTAGAAATGTCTAAGCTTTTGATGTCAGAAACTCTTCTACAGGAAACTAGGCACAAAAGAGTGGCGAGTCTGAAGGAGAGAAATTTTCTATTAAGGGAAGAGTTATCAGGCCAAGAACAAAAAAGGTCTAAAATACATTTAACATCCCAAAGGGTCTGATACTTAGGTTTAGGAGGTCTCCTCAATGTTATACCCTTGAGGACTCTACAAATAATAGGATTTTTACCTACCGATTTACCGTTGATGGGGGAATGGCCCGCGGAGATTGCGGATCTAAAGCAATTAATAGAGCGATAAGAAAGACCTCTGTCAAATTGTTCGACCAGAAAATTCACGATATTGACGACAGGAGTCTCCACGGGATCGAGATTCCTTTCCAGGCACCAATGAAACCATTTCTTCCAAATGTTGTTATACCTGAGGTGTGTTCCTGGTGCCCAAGATTCTCCGAGAAGAGAGAGAGCTGTTGACGAAAGTCCATACAATTCGTTAGATTGCCTGACACTTTCCAAGCAAGAAGGTTCAAATTCCCCTCGAGAATAAGACGATGATCTTCCCCGTCTGCGTTTGAGACCAGGCCTGGAGAGGCTGGGATCAGAAAGGGAATGTGGCATGCTAGTTCCAGGGCTGTCGGGAACCAAGCTTGGGACGGCCAAAAGGGAGTAATTAGGATCAGAAGGCATTGTTCTAATCTGACTTTCTGGAGGACCCTCTGAATCATGGCGAAAGGGGGAAAGGCATAACCCAGGAAGTGAGACCATGGTTGGAGAAAGGCGTTCACAGCGAGAGCGCCCGGGTCCGGCATCCAACTGAAATAGTTGGGAAGTTGGAAGGTAAGCCTGCTGGCAAATAAGTCCACGTCTATAGGACCCCAAAGGTGGAAAAGGGAATTGAAGACGTTCACATCGAGTTTCCAGTCTGAAAAATCTACAAGGAATCTTGAATTCCAGTCTGCAGAAATGTTTGATTTCCCTGGAAGATATTCCGCCCTGAGGGAAATTTTGTGTTCTAGAGAGAACATCCAAAGTTTCCTGGCAAGATTGGAGAGATCTGCAGATTTCGTTCCTCCAAGGCGATTGATATAGGCAACAGCAGAAATGTTGTCCATTTTCAGAACAACAGACCTCCCTTGGATGAAGTGTTTGAAGCTCATAAGAGCGTATAAGCCAGCTGTCAATTCCAGAAAGTTTATGTGTTGAGAAGATTCCGTCAGGGTCCAAACCCCACCGGTGTTCTGGTCTTCCAAGCGTGCACCCCAGCCATGAAGACTGGCGTCTGATTCTAGGACAAAATCTGGGGAAGAGCCAAAGATAGCTTTGCCATTCCAGGCGTCTAAGTTTTCGAGCCACCAAAAGAGCTCTGCTCTGGCATCTGGGTCTAGAGAGATAAGATCTCCATACCATAGACATGAATTGAGGGCTTTTCTCTTTATTCGCTGAAGCACGCTGTAATTCAGAGGACCAGGAAAAATGGCCTGGATGGAAGAAGAAAGAAGTCCGAGGAGTCTGGCTAGTTCGCGGAGTGTCAAAGACTCTTGTTTCAAGACGGACCTGATCTCTTTCCGGATCTTGGCAATCTTCTTGGTAGGAAGAAGGAGAAGACATTTGACAGTGTCCAGAGTGAAGCCAAGGAAATCTATGGTCTTGCAGGGAGAGAGAATGGATTTCTCTTTGTTGATGATGAATCCTAGACTCTCTATTAAGTTCATTGAAGTATTCAGATCTCTTAGGAGGTCTGAATGGGATTGGGACAAGATAAGGATATCGTCCAGGTAGATGATGAGACGGATACCCCTTTCTCTTAGAATTGTAACAATACACTTCATGATCTTGGTAAAACACCAAGGGGCAGAAGAGAGGCCGAAGGGTAGAGCTTGGAATTGGTAAAGACGTTCTTTCCAAGCGAATTAAAGGAAAGCTTGATGTTCCTTGTACATTGGGATGGTGAAGTAGGCATCCTTCAGGTCTAACTTGACCAACCAATCTCCTTCGAGAAGGAGATCTCTTAGAAGGTGGATACCTTCCATTTTGAAGTGACGATAGACCAGAAATTTGTTGACTTATCGAAGATTTATTACCGGTCTCCACCCTTTGTCCTTTTTCTGAACAAGAAAAAGAGTGCTTATGAATCTTGCATCGGACCAGGGAACCTCCACTATAGCGTCCTTTTTGAGCATAGAAATAATTTCTTCCTCCACGATCTTTTCCTGATCTTGTGAAAGGACAAAGGGTTGGGGTAAGTGTGATTGGAAGGGGATCTGTAAAAAGTCTATCTTGAAACCCAAGACAGTTTCTAGAACCCATGGATCTTGGGTGATTGAATTCCAAACATGATAAAATTGTTTTAGTCTGCCCCCTACAATGGGAGGGAAAGAAGAAAGAGGAGTAGTACTTACTGGTAGAGTTTGAGGTGTTGGGAGCACCGCGACCTCTGGAACCACGGTTTCTTGGACCCCTTCCTCTTTGGGGAAAGAAGGGTTGTCTAGGGGGATAGAAGCCTCTTCCAGATCCCCTGAAAGATGAATAGGGTCGTTGATTTCCTCGGCCGGAAGAGCGACCCCTTCTGCCGGCCTGACCAAAAAGGTTTGTGTTAAAGACTCGTCTCAGGTTGTTTTGAGCCCTGTCGAGAGCAGTAAAGGTAGAGACGTATTTACCGATCTCTTTAATTATATCTTCTCCGAAAAGAAGGCCTTTAGGGTTTTGGGAGGGTTCTTTTTCTGCCATGTCCCCTAGTTTAGGGTTGATTTTGTTTAAAATGGACCTTCTTCTTTCAATATTTAAGCTGGCGTTAGCATTGCCAAGGAGAACAATGGCTCTTTGGCTCCATCCTCGAACGAGGTCGACGTTCAAGGGGGTAGAGGAGAGATGGGATTGTTCGGCCATATCTAAAATTCTAACCAGTGGTCCTAGGACATCTAAAAGACGGTCTTGGCAGCCTTTAAGGGCTCTCTCCAGTCCTTTTCTAGGGTCTCGCCCCAATTTAAAGAGGAATTTGATAAGGTCTGGATCTAGGTTCGGGGTTTGACAGACCCTCTCCTCAATGGTAGGTCTGGGGGATTCAGACCTCATTGTATTTCTAGTGTTTCTATCCAATAGGTTTCTCAACCAACGTGTGACAAATTGGGAGACATGTTCTTGGGGGAACCATTTTGAGCTATTAGGGTGAGAGATGTTTAAGGGAGAGAACATTTCTTCTCCAATAGGGTTCAAAATAGTATTTTTAGAACTTGGTTCGGGATCAGGTTGAGAATTGAATTCTTGCTGGACTTCGTCCAGGTCAAAGACAAATTCGTCGGAGGGGTCTTTTGAGGAGTTGTCGTCAAAGGAGGAGGAGGAGGAGTCAAAACCAGAGTTCTTTTTTGGATTAGCACTATTCCAAGGTGTGTCGCGAGGGACACCGTACACATTTGTGCCGCCATGGGCACCTGTCAAGGGAGTGTCCCGAGGGACATCAGGTTCAAGTGGGGCGCGGTGGCCCCCCATCCAAGTTGAGGTGCTAGGACCTCCCATACAAAGAGAGGCGCTTGGGCCGGTAGTGCTTTCACAATTTTTAGTCTTTCTGGGTCTCTTGCCGTGAATAAGGGGGGGGTCTTGGGAATCACACGGTCTTTTAGAGAGCATGACTTCTTTGAGAGAGGACATCATACAGGATTTAATCTCCTGTTGAAGGAATTTTTTTAAAGAATTAGCAATAGGTGCAGGTGAGCTTGCCATGGCATCCTCAGAATCCATGTCAGACATGGTGTAGAAAAATAAGGGGAAACTAAAATGATATTAATGAGGTAAGTAATAAGACTTTTCCTCTGTTAATAAAGAGTCCAACTCTCTTTCTCCTCCTCTTTTTTTTTTTTTTTAGGTAACTTCAAAAAGTAAAGGGTAGTCTCTTTTTTTTTTTTTTTTATATATAGGTTATAGGGAGTCTGGGGTGAGTTTTTCGTAATAATGGGTTATAGGGAGGCCTATATATTTTTATAAAGTAAATTAATAGGGTCGAGATAAAGGTAAACTCTCATAAGAAATATCGTTTTTAAATGTAAGGGAATTTCAAGTTTGGCAATACGATGAACAAAGTAGGCAGGCAAGGTATCTCCGGCGGCTGAGGCAGCACAATCGACAGATAAGACGAGCGCTCGAGCCCAGCCGCCGGAGACAAGGAAAGAGGAAAGCCGCTAGGCAGGGGAGGCACGCAGCGTCAGCGTTGCTAATGGTCGTTCCTCAAATCTCTGCTCGGCTCCGACCGGAGAAAAAAAGGAGCGTCTAACAGAGACGGAAGCGATTATGAAGCGAGGAAGCTTTTCTTTGAGGCTCCCCGAGTACGCGAAGACGCGCAGGAACGGGGTAAGGGTTAAAAAACACAGACAACCATAAATTGGAAGTCGAGGGAGGGTGGGAGGGAGGGTAAAAGCCCGCGCCACCCCACGATAATCGGCAAGGGTAGAGGTACAAACCAATAAGGAATCATGAAGTGTAAGCAAGAGCTGGGCTTAAGGCTAAAAAACGTATCAAGCAATAATCTTACTATGCAGAAAGACATGTAGATAACTAGTAATATGAGACATTATGTAGATATATAAGCCTGAGGCAGGTATATAAGCCGCAAAATACACAAATGTAAAGTTAAGGCCATAAGCAAGGCAAAATAGAGAGAGATAGAAAGTAGTGACTTATCTGCTGGCGAGCTGCTTTTAAAAGAGGCAGATCATATCCTAGTTACATCCTTTGTACACTGTTTGTTCTAGAACTTATCCTTTATGATGTAGTGCGGCTGTGTGAGTTGCTTATTAAAGGATAATGCATAATGTCAGCCTCCGGTCTTGTAATGAAATTTGTCACGGAGTACGGTTCCATAGTGTCACCCCTTAATGGCTTAACTTCCAAGAAAATGCCAAAGAAAGTTCAGTGGACAGTAAGCTGTCAAACGACATTTGATGACTTGAAGCAGGCCATGTGCACTGCTCCTATTCTGCAAAGTCCGGACTACTCCAAAGAATTCATTGTTCAAACAGATGCTTCTGAGTTGGGGGTAGGTGCTGTTCTTTCACAACTGAATAAAGATGGTGAAGACCAGCCAGTAGCTTTTATTAGCAGAAGGCTGACCCCTAGAGAGAAACATTGGTCAGCTATTGAGAGGGAGGACTTTGCTGTGGTTTGGGAACTGAAGAAGCTGAGGCCATACTTGTTTGGTGCTCACTTCAGGATTCAGACAGACCATAAGCCTCTCTTGTGGCTAAATCAGATGAAGGGTGAAAATCCCAAACTGCTTAGGTGGTCCATTTCCCTACAGGGGATGGACTTTACAGTGGAACATAGATCTGGGACTGACCATGCCAATGCAGATAGAATCTCCGGATATTTCCACTTAGAACATGAGGACTCAACTAGTCAAGGTTAGTTTAATGTCCCTGCATTTGGGGTTGGGGGGGGGGTTGTGTAGGAGAGTAGGGTCTGCTTCCTATGGTCACCCCCACTCTTTGCTGTGATTCTCTGGTTTTTCGACTTTAGTGTGGCTGTGGGCCTGCTAATCAGACCCAAAGCCCAGCTGTTCTCTATCTCTATCTAAATTGATACCATGTACTTTAGGTACATACCAGATTGGTTACTGGGCCACCCTTGTGAGCCCCTGTATAGTGTACCCTAGGTACCCAGGGCATAGGTGCACCCTAGGCCTACCAGGGGCAGCAGCATGTATTGTGCCACCCCTGGTTTGCCTTCCAAACTGACACCACAGGTCTGTTCACACAGCCTGGGTAATGTGGTATAATCACCCCTTACTTAGATATAGTATGCCTTTATCTACCATTATATATAGACACATACACCTATAAGGCCTTAACAATCCTGGAGGTAGAGTGCTTGGTTTTATGTGAGAGGGTGCCCTAGCATGAGCTGAGTCCCTCTGCAGCTGCCAGAACCATCTCCTTATAGCTGTTCTATGATATAGCCATACCATATACTCTTAAGTGCATTATAATCCTCGCGGTTAATGTTAACTTTGGTTTGGCTTTATCAAAACACTAGCAGCCCGTCCCAACGTTGTTCGGGTATGAATTGCTGCCAGCCAGTAGTATATTGTTTTTGTAGGATTTCGTTTTGATAGCATTTGTTATCTGTGACAGGCCTGTGAAACGCTCCGATTCACAGTGCACTGCTGATGCACTTAAGAGAGCACGTTCAGTAGTGTGTGAACTCGAGTTTCCCTACTTTATTTTTTGTTGCAATATTATATAGCGCGAACTCGACAACATAGCATGAGCACAATTTACATTACAGAGGAACAAATTCATTTGTGGTAGGCACGGGGAGACAAAGCGATTTGCCTGGATCACAGGATGTTGAGCTGATGCAGAGATTCGAACGTAGCTCCCCAGCTCTAAAGTTCGCAATTCTAGAACTTGTGGCGGGAGGAGTGTCTAAAAGTGTATGCCGGTGCTGGCCATCAATGAGAGAGACCTGTGCATTTTACAAATGGGTGGTGAAAAAATATGAGTATGTTGCTGGAGATGTGGGCCGCCGTGCCACCATGTACTTACCGGGGGAGGGTAAACACCCATTATTCCGCAACTTTCTTTCCGCATACCATGACTCCGCATACTTTCATTACGAAAGTACCATGACTCCGCAATGCCATTATAACGCATGGCATTACATTTTATATGCTTTTACCACGCATACATTTACAACAAAATTCGTTGTAAATGCATGAATGGTAAAAGCATGTTTTTTAAAAATGTTTGGATAAGGTAAGTATGGGTATAGGGGTATATGTTTTGAGGTACTGAGGTATATGTTTTGGGTGTTTGGGTATTTTAAGGGTTCAGATATTGTTTTGGGTTATGGGGTACAGGGGTAGTTCTAGGGTTTAGGGATAGGTATGGGTTTTGGGGTACAGGGGTATTTTAAGGATCCCGGGCTAGGTTTAGGTTTTGGGGTATAGGGGTATTTTTAGGGTTCAAGGGTAGGTTTGGGTTTTGGGGTACAGGGGTATTTTAAGGGTTCAGGCCTAGGTTTGGGTTTTAGGGTACAGGGGTATTTTTAGGGTTCATGGGTAGGTTTGGGTTTTGGGGTACAGGGTTATTTTTAGGGTTCAGGGCTAGGTTTGGGTTTTGGGGTACAGGGGTATTTTTAGGGTTCATGGGTATGTTTGGGTTTTGGGGTAAGGGGGTATTTTAAGGGTTCAGGGCTAGGTTTGGGTTTTGGGGAACAGGGGTATTTTAGGGTTCAGGGTAGGTTTGGGTTTTGAGGTACAGGGGTATTTATAGGGTTCAGGGCTAGTTTGGGTTTTGGGGTACAGGGGTATTTTTAGGGTTTAGGGATAGGTTTGGGTTTTGGGGTACAGGGTATATTTATAGGGCTAAGATGGGTTAGTGTTTAAGGGTGTTGGGGTATTTTAAGGAGTATGGGTGAGTTATGATTATGGGGTGCAGGGGTATTTAAAGGGAGCAGAGCGGGATTAGCACACAATATGAGATATGGCATGAAGGGCGCAACGTACCACACGCCCCCAGCGTTTGTCACGCCCCCAGCACACGCCCCCAGCACAACGCAGACACGACCACAAGGGACTACTTTGCTGGCCTGGTTCTTTTACCCTTTAAATGTATATGGTGGGCGTCTGCATAGCCTATGTCCTTCTGCTGCAACTGCCCTTTCCAGCGCTGTATTGAGTGTTGTGATTGGTGCTGTGGTTCCTGAGATTACCCGCCTCAAAGGTTTGGGCTCTCTCTTTATTATATTATTACTAGCAGCCCGCCCCGACGTTGTCCGGGTATGAATTGCTGCCGGCCAGTAGTATATTGTTTTGTAGGATTTCGTTTTGATAGCATTTCTTATCTATGACAGGCCTGTGAAACGTTCCGATTCACAGTGCACTGCTGATGCACTTAAGAGTGCGCGATCAGTAGTGTGTGCACTCGAGTTTCCCTACTTTATTTTTCCTCGCAATATTATATAGCACGAACTCGACAACATGGCATGAGCACAATTTACATTACAGAAGAACACATTCATTTGTGGTAGGCACGGAGAGACAAAGTGATTTGCCTGGAATCACAGGATGTTGAGCTGATGCCGAGATTCGAACGTAGCTCCCCATCTCTAAAGCTCGCAATTCTAGAACTTGTGGCGGGAGGTGTGTCTAAAAGTGTATGTCGGTGCTAGCCATCATTGAGAGAGACCTGTGCATTTTTCAAATCGCTGGTGAAAAAATATGAGAATGTTGCTGGAGATGTGGGCCGCCGTGCCACCAATGTACCTGCCGGGGGAGGGTAAACACCCATTATTCCGCAACTTTCTTTCCGCATACCATCACTCCGCATACTTTCATTACGAAAGTACCATGACTCCGCAATTCCATTATAACACATGGCATTACATTTTATATGCTTTTACCAGGCATACATTTACAACGAAATTCGTTGTAAATGCAAGCATGGTAAAAGCATGTTTTTTTTAAATGTTTGGATATGGTAAGTATGGGTATAGGGGTATATGTTTTGGGGTACTGAGGTATATGTTTTGGGGTGTTTGGGTATTTTAAGGGTTCAGATATAGTTTTGGGTTATGGGGTACAGGGGTAGTTTTAGTGTTTAGGGATAGGTATGGGTTTTGGGGTGCAGGGGTATTTTTAGGGTTCAGGGCTAGCTTTGGGTTTTGGGGTATAGGGGTATTTTTAGGGTTCAGGGGTAGGTTTGGGTTTTGGGGTACAGGGGTATTTTAAGGGTTCAGGGCTAGGTTTGGGTTTTGGGGTACAGGGGTATTTTTAAGGTTCAGGGCTAGGTTTGGGTTTTGGGGTACAGGGGTATTTTAGGGTTTATGGGTAGGTTTGGGTTTTCGGGTACAGGGTTATTTTTAGGGTTCAGGGGTAGGTTTGGGTTTTGGGGTACAGAGGTATTTTAATGGTTCAGGGCTAGGTTTGGGTTTGGGGTACAGGGGTATTTTAGGGTTCAGGGGCAGGTTTGGGTTTTGGGGTACAGGGGTATTTTTAGGGTTCAGGGGTAGGTTTGGGTTTTGGGGTACAGTGGTATTTTAGGGTTCAGGGGTAGGTTTGGGTTTTGAGGTACAGGGTATATTTATAGGGTTAAGATGGGTTAGTGTTTAAGGGTGTTGGGGTATTTTAAGGAGTATGGGTGGGTTATGATTATGGGGTGCAGGGGTATTTAAAGGGAGCAGGTTAGACACCCGGAGCTGGAATGAACATAACCTGGGAAGAAAAAACAACGAAATATTGGGCACAACGCTCGCTTTTGTTCCCTAATCCCGCGCCCGCGCACGCCCACGCCCCCAGCACACGCCCCCAGCACACGATATGAGACATGGCATGAAGGGTGGATTGTACCACGCGCCCCCAGCGTTTGTCACGCCCCCAGCACACTCCCACAGCACAACGCAGACAGACCCACAAGGGACTACTTTGCTGGCACTGTTCTTTTACCTTTAAAATGTATATGGTGGGCGTCTGCATAGCCTATGTCCTTCTGCTGCAACTGCCCTTTCCAAAGCTGTATTGGGTGTTGTGATTGGTGCTGTGGTTCCTGAGATTACCCGCCTCAAAGGTTTGGGCTCTCTCTTTATTATATTAGTATAGATAGATGTCGTGTAAGGTGTCAAACACTTTGGAATACTACCCCCCGCCAATTCTGTTGGCGGGGTTAGCATTCCACCCTTCTAGAGGGAAAAGACATGTATGTTACTTCTTTACCCTGTTAAAGTAAAACAGAGCCTCAGCATCACAAAATGGATGCTTCTGCCACAGACACAAGTCTGACCTTTTGTTGCTGGGGGAAACTCCAGCAAGGGTGGCCTGGACCATAGGTTTCTTGTCCAGGGAGGTGGACAGGGGTTTTGTGTATTGGGGCAGGGAGGACTACATTCAGTGAATGCATCTAGACACTGCCTGGGGCACACAAGGTGCTCCATGAATAGCCTGATTCAAACCAGTTGCTGGGGCACTCCAGCCCCAGCTCTGGCGCGAAACTGGACAAAGAGAAAGGGGTGTAATCACCCCCTTTTCAGGTCCACCCATAGGGGGGACCTAGTCAGGTAATCCAGGCCCCATCCTTAGTATGAGTATCTGAACTGTGTCCCCAGGACTTCAGATATCCTGGAAAGAAATTTTGATACAGAACTCTTGGACCTTCGACATTCTATTCTGACTAGAAGATGGAAGACATCTTTCTTGTGGTCAAGGAGTGACCACACTGTGCAAACAGACACCATCAGCAACTTTGCCAGTCTGCAGTTTCAAGGCTCCTGCCGGAACCCGAAGACTCTGTGACTCAAGAACTGGACTTCCAGACTTCTCTGACCCCGACCCATATCCACAGCAAAGCTGAGACCCGTGGCCGACACGAGAGACGCGGGACTGGACATCTTGGACATCCTGCATTTCGCTACGTGCACTCCTTTTCTGAAGCCTCAGTAAGTTGTGCATTGGGGTACGAGAAGCCCCACCTCCAAGCATCATTTCAACCGAAGCTTAGGCCCCCACACTCCACAAATTTACCGTGGGCCCCACCTTTAAATTTGTGCTCTATGCATCTTTCTGGTTCCTTGCCTGTTGGCAAGTGAGTCCCCTGAAGACGCGATCTTGAATCTAACTTGTGATCCTGGTTGCTCCAGGCTTGTTTCAATTTCCCTAAAAAGGAGATGCGCCACAGACCTTGCTGGTCTGCAACAGAGCCAATCTCGACATCCTGCTTGGGTTGCGGTTGCCAAGGCTTGTTGGGTCCAATCTGGATACCTACACTGCAGTCATCTAGATCTATTATGGGACAGATCGAATCCAGCTCCTGGTCATCATCAATGCCTCCTGGACCTCGTGGCTGAAGAGACAAACTCACCTTCTTCACCTTAAAGCACTCGACATCGCCTGGTTCCTTCCTGGTTCCTTCCTGGTCACTGGCTAATGACCCAGACTCTGTCCCCTTTGCTTTCAGGTTCTTCAAATCTCCGATCCACCCTTGGATCCACCCGGATACTTTTCCTCTGGTCGCCTGCAGCACTTCTTTGCAGCTCTCCTTAGAAAACTACGACGAAACCCGACATCAAAAGACACCTATGCACCCGTCTTCCGTGGGTGAGGTAACACGAGTACTCTGGTAGTCTCGAGGGAATTTGCCCTCCTAGTGTCTAAGTCTAAAAGGGTTTCGTCCTAGTCCATCCGGAAGTGTCCTTAAACTGTAACTTTTTAACTTTTACGGACTCGATAGAAAGTCAATGGGAACCCGCACCTGTGTTTAGACACTGCAAGCGGCTCCTGTGGGTCTCCTCCTTCCTAACCTTTGGTTGCTTAGTGTAGCCCCAGCGATTCTACAGGACCTAGGCCTGCTTTCTAACTCTCACGTGGTCCTTATACCACTTTCTTAGTATATGGTTCGTGAGGCCCCTAGGGCATAACTGTATATGTGCAACTTATCGTATGCTAATTGAGTAACTTGTGATGTACTTTTACCTCTGACCTCATAAAGAGTGCAGAGGGGTTGTGTTTAGAATAAATACATATATATTTGATATATAGCTTGTGTGGTGTCCTTTCATTAGGTATTCAAGGGATTATAATTGGTAAAACAACTGGCTTCACATGCTCTCTGAAGTCTTAGCCTATTGACTGCTGGTCCATGCTACCACTAGGATAGCTTTCTATAAGGTTGACTTTACAACCACCATCAATAAGGGTCGATTAGACTGGTGCAAGGTGCCCACTAGAACTAGTGGCCATCATATGCCAGGCTAACTTCTCACAGCGGTTCACTCAGGGCACAGACAATTTCACTCACTGCACAAAAGTACCTGCACTCTTCGTGGAAATATAGGCGCCCCAGACAGTTGAATTGGCGTCCAGCCTCGTGGCTGCTAGAACTCTTAACACAGCATAATCAAACCTGATCAAACACACAGTCTCAGGGTACGGCCGGTGAGGTCGGGTCCGGTTGCAGATACGTGCCAACAGCTCTCTGCCATCCAGAGACGTTTTAAGGCATGGGCAAATGGGGCTCTGGCCCAGGGCCCCAGTCATTCAGGGGGCCCCTGATATAGCCCGATATGTTCTGCAGAGAGTCTTGCCCTGATGACCTTTAATAATTCTTAAAATATTGTTTTCAATACCATTTTCATTTCATTTATTTTTAATGTGAGTAAGTGTCTAGTGCAGACATTTTGCAGAGAAATGTGTTTATGTTGTATGCAACATCCATACAAAAGTTTTTTTTAGATTTAAAACAGGACCTCACATGTGAAAAATGGGAGGGTGTCACAGAAATTATTTGCAGTAATATGAGTGAGCTACCAATGTGTTACAATATCGAAAACAGATCACTGTCCCTGAATATTAGATGGAAAAAATGTAGAATGTGTATGAGTGGGCCTGTGCACTGTCAATGATCTGGCCAAAAATGGCATCAAAGAGATGAAATTGGATCATAAATTCAAAGCTGCTCCCTACAGGGGCCCCATAAATACATTTGGCCCTGGGCCCCCTAAGTCCTTAAGATATCCCTGCTGCCATCTTGCCGGGGGCGGAAGTGTATACTGCAGGTTAGGTAGCCGCCGGGAGGTTCTGTCAGTGACGTTGACAGGATACCACCACATTGTGAGAGCAGGCTGCCATTCCCCCAGCAGCACTTACACTAGTGAAAACCATAAAAATAATTAGGAATACTTCCCCCGCTTGCGTCGCAGGAGGAGCGGAACGAAATTCAAGAGTGCCTCGATCGACTCATAATGTCCTGGTAGCGACGTTCTAATGCTTCACATTGTCGGGTTCCTAAGTGTTACATTGTAGAACTGTGCACTTTGAGCAGCTTTGGTCACAGGAATCAGACTGCTGGGTAAATGTTTCAAAAACAAGCAGCTGAGCCAGCCCCCAAGTTGCGAGCAGAGTGAACGGCGCTGCCAGCTTTGCTCAGAAATTGCAAATGAAAAAACTATATTGTAGCACTCCAGCTTGACAGACAGCTGTGGAGGTGATAATTATTTTTAATGCGGTGAAGGGGGACTTACCTTCAAATGCGTTAGGCTAACTCATGATGCATTGCACTTGGCAGGGCTCCATATGAATCTTTAGAAGTAAGTGCTACTTTTTGTAGGGTGACTAGAATTCTGCCAGGAGCGGAGGCGAGGATAATACATTTCTTTCTTCACTCGTTATTAACAGCATTTTCAAAGATAACGTGAAAAAACACGTCAATAAACTGCAACTCCCATGAACACCAGGAGTAACCATGGCCACCAACAATCCAATCATTTCACATTTTGATAGTCGATTTATTATAGGCGATATCATAGTCCTTCCTCTTTCTTCACTGCTGCCTCGTCAGTTAAGTCCCTTCATTCCTTCTTCCTGGCTTAAGGGGGTTAGAGTTTCGGGCTTATCTGGCGTGTGTTTGATGTATAATATCTTTAATTGCTTTGTGCTGGCTTATCGAGGCAATGCGCAGCTAGCTCTCAACTTCTCAGCAGTTTCTCTCCGCTATTCGCCCGCGAGGCAGGCTGGGCCTAGTGGGGTAATTCAGCCTCACCCACGTAAGGCTAATAAGCGTGACGCGGGGCACCTTGAAGGCTTAAGTCGGCTGACTGAGGTCTTTCATAATAGTGCGCAACTCTTACAGAGGCACCCTGCTGGGAGGAAGAGCTACCCGGGGTTACCAGCGACGAGGTCGCCACAGATGTTGACCCCTAAGAGGGGTTCCCCGACATGGGGAGGATGATTTTGAAGACGGCTCCTCTGATGAGACAAAAGATTCGGGCAGGTTCTGGCGCCCACAGTCATCAAACTCCGATACTGGTGATGGGGAGTGTGCCCATTCTGACATGCTTGACTCAAAAGGTATTATTAGGCCATGCTCTACGGAGTGGGTCCCGGACAAGAAAGTGGTCGGCTATGTGGGCAAAAAGATCAGACAACCACTAGCAAGCAGGTGAGGGCCCACCTCAGGTAAGAATGTCCTTGACCATCTGTGGCCGGACGCCAGATATAGACCCGAAGCTATGTACCTCCTTTAGTACATATATGAGGAATCCCAAGGAGGGAATCGATAGATCATGGTGGGCCTGCCAGGACAAGCTCCTGGATGTGGCGGGACCACTAAAGTCATAGAGCTGGCAGAGCGGTCCAGGGAGTCAGGTCAACTCCTTCCTGAGGAAGACGTGGCGGGGTGGGTGCAGAGGGTGGTAGGCCTTCTGTGCAATGCCAACTCTGCCTTCTCCGCAGAGCGTCACAACTCTCTTTCTCTGTTAACTCCTTTTGGTTTGGGAGGGAGAATAAGCATGTTTCTCACAAATGGGCAGAGATCACCTCAGACCCTTGGGTTCTGGAGACGGTAATGGGGTATCACATAGAGTTTTACAGCACTCCGGTGCAAACAGTCAAGCCCTGTCCACTGGTATTCTCCTCTCAGGACAAATCCCTTATAGATCAGAAGGTTCTGGACCTTCTGACAAAAGGGGCAATTTGCCTGTCGGAGCTATAACCCAGGGAGTTTCTAAGCAACCTGTTTTTGGTGAAGAAGATATAAAAGGGCTTCTCCCAGTCATCAATCTCAGGTCTTTCAACGAGTGGCTGATTTACTGCCACTTCAAGATGGAGGGGATTAATCTCCTCCGGGATCTGTTACTGCAGGACAACTAGTTGGTGCGTCTCGACCTAAAGGATGCTTTCCTATCTGTCCCCATTCCCCCCCCCCCAACTGCAGGTTTCTCCAATTTGAGTGTAGGTGGCAGGTATTCGAGTTCCGAACCCTGCCGTTTACCAAGTTCCTCAAGCCAGTGGTGGAGCATCTACGTACCTTGGGCATCAGACTGATTATATATCTGGACGACATCCTGCTGATGGATCAGTCCCGAGATCGCCTGATTGCTCATCTGAATACCACAATGTCCCTGCTGCAGAGTTTGGGGTTCACCATCAACCAGCAGAAATCAGACATGCTATTCTTGGGCTTCTGGATTGACTCCAGGGTGGCAACCCTGAATCTACCAGAACAGAAAATCGCCACATAGAATGAAACATTTCCTAGATAACATGAAGGAAAGTTTCAATTCTATTAAGGACGTGGAGGCGCGTATTATCCCCCTGGCAAACTCTTCTGATGCCTCCCTCCCTAGGAGCGGTACAAAAGGGGGTGGGGATGGACGGAGCATATGAACCAATCAAACACTCACACCCAGTCAAAAGATCTGGGTTTAATCCATCACCGTTCTTTAGCCCACTCTGCCACCCCAGTTCAGACATGGCCACATGCAAACCAGTCACTCAAGCAGCGGGTGCCGTTTTTCGCGGTGGTGCCCGCGATATTCAATGATTGCTCAATATTCGGGAGAAACTCCCTGCGTCTGTTTGGACAAATAAATCCTCGTTGCTGACAACAGGAACCCCGAGAGTGCTGTATTTTTCCAAACCCGGCTGGGATTACTTTGGGAATATTGAGCAATCATATATATATATATATATATATATATATATATTTATATATATATATATATATATATATATATATATATATATATATATATATATATATATACATAGCACACTAATACCCTGAGGCGTCTAGGCACTGATATCTAACCTCCTGCCAGCCATGGGGAATAAGAAAAAAGAGAACTAGTCGCTTCTTATCTTTAGGCCTAAAAAAGCTAGGTCTTCAGACCCTTCCTGAAGGATATCAGGTCTGATGAATTTTTCAGTGAGAGTGGCAATTGATTCCACAATCTGGTGGTAGTGTATATAAAGCTTTTGCCACCCCAGTTGGAGAGACATGCCCTGGGAACTTCCACCAGCCGATGGGAAGAGGACCGCAGCATTCTGGGAGGAGTGTACCAGTGAAATTGGTCAATCAGATATGCAGAACCCTGGTTGTGCAGCACCCTAAAGGCGATGCAGAGAGCCTTAAACTTGATTCTCTTTTCCACCGGGAGCCAGTGAAGCAACTTAAGGGCCGACTTTGCAGAAGGATATTTGGGTAATTTAAAAAGCAGACGGGCGGATGAGTTCTGCAAGACTTGAAGTTTGACGAGGAGGGCTTTATTAATTCCGATCAGAAGGCCGTTGTAGTAGTCCAGCCTTGACAAAACTAATGCAGAGACCACTGGTTTCTGTAGGTCAGGTGGCATAAAGCAGAACATTTTCTTCAGAATCTTTAGGTTATAACAGATGACTGATGTGATTGCATTCACATGATGGGAGAATGAAAGAGTGGTGTCAAAGATGACTCCCAGATTCCTCATCTTGGGGACCGAAGTGGGGAGAGGGCCAAGTTCGCTAGGCCACCAGTCTGAGGACCAATGGGAGACATCTCTGCCAAAAAGAAAAACCTCCATTTTATTGGAGTTCAGCTTAAGACAGTTCTCAGACATCCATTTTCTCACCTGTCCCATACAGGCATTAAAGTTGTGAATGGTACTGTGAGAGTCCTCTGAGCTGGATACTATTATCGAGTGTCATCGACGTATGACACCATGGCAAATCCAAAGGATTTGATAAGCCTGGTAAGGGTAACCACATATCAATAAAAAGAGTCGGGCTGAGAGAAGAGCCCTGTGGGACCCCACATGGAAGATTAAAACTCTGAGAGCTTAGGCCATCCATCTCCACAAATTGTTCCCGGTTAGAAAGGAAGGAGTTAAACAATCGTAGGGTGGTGCCGGCAATGCCTATTTCTTGGAGGTGACGTAGTAGGTGGCCATGGTCCACGGTGTCGAATGCTGCCAAGAATTCCATAAGGATCAGTGCCGCCATGCCTCCCTTGTCTGCCGAGCGCCTGATTTCTTCAGCAGCCATAATCAATGTAAGCTCTGGACTATTACCGCCTCGAAAACCATATTGGGGTGAATCCAGAATGTTTTTGTTTTTGATGAGAGCGGTAATTTCTTGACTCATATATTTTTTAAGAGCTTTTGCTGGCAGTGGCAGACGAGCTATCGGGCGATAGTTGCCTGGATATGTTTTGTCGAGATAGTTTTTAGGTCTCGGCCTGCGTAGGCTGCACTTGCGCAGTCTCGCCGGTGAGATCTTATATTTTCCAAAGTGGGGCTTGAACCCACCCCTCTTCTCCTTTGGCTAGCTTCCTAAACGGAGACCAGCCATTGGGGAAGAGGGGCGTCTGTCCATTTAAGCCCCGTCTTTTTCGGATTGAGGGGCGTGTTTTTTCAGGTACTTTCTCTCCTCTTCCCATTGGCTGGAATTTTACATTCCAGCAAATGGGAAGAGGAGAGAAAGAAAAACACGCCCCCAGTCCGAAAATGACGGGGCGTTTCTCCGAGGCATTTCTGCTTGACCTCGGAGAAACACGGTGGTGTGGAGCGCTCCTCTCTTGTTTATGGCTGCTGCGGGAGAGGCTTCAGGCTACCCCCTTTCCTGTGGTGGGGGCCCTCATAAATCCACCTCGGTTGATGGGATGAGTGTTGCTTCTCTACATGTACAAGTACAGTGAAGTGCTGGTGTTTACTGAAGCTTTGAGGCTGCCATAGTTCCACTGACGTCCCGCACCGGCTTGTGGATGGACCGTAACGTCACTTTCCATAGCGACGTCATCAGCACGCTCATCTTCTCCCCCCCCCTTTTTCGGGAGCTCGAGAGCACTGTCCACCTGTGACGTGGTGACCTTCAGAGATCCTTGTCAGAGGGCGCCCCTCCCTCAGTGCCTGCCCTCACAATAGGCCTCTGTTCCCGCAGGCGCTGCCCCACCCGCCCCTGGGGCCCCGCCACAGTTGGTTGGAACCCCGGGCTCAGACCCCCCCCGACACAGGCTGCGACCCCCCACAACCGGGTCCCGTTTCTGGACCATTGAGTCCCTAGGCCTTTGTCACAGCCCCCTCCCCGCACACACCCCCCCTCCTCCCGCCAGAGCCTCCAGGCCGAGCCATGTTCCAGGCGAGACCCTCGGGTCCCCAGGCCTCAGTCTCAGCCCCCCCTTCTGTCCCAGCCCCCACCTCACAGTATTCCCCCCTCCCGCCCTCCCCTCCCGGCCAGAACCTTTGGCCCGGGCCCTGTTCCTGGCGGACCCCTTTGCGCCGCGCTCACTTCTTACCGGGCCACAGTGCAGGCCGGGGCGAGGTTGGAGCGGCGCTGAGGGGCCGGCAGAGGGCGTGGAGCGGCACGGCAGGTCCATGGAGGGGCTCTGGCGCTGAGAGGCCCCCGCTGGACACCCCACGGGGGGCAGACGGGCAGACCATGAAGCTCGTCAAGCCGGCCTGGGTCAACCACAATGGTAAGTGGGGGTCGGGGGAGGGGGGTCAGAGGCGGGAAGGGGCATCACAAGTGCATGATCTCTAACTATGGGGTTCAGGGTGTAGGTCCAGGGGTGCCAAGGAAGAGAGGAGACCTAAGGAGAGGAGCAGGCACCCCTGGAGGGCGAGGAAGAGAGGGCCACCTGCACAGGGCAGTGCCAGAGAAAGGGCCACCTGCACAGGGCACGGACAGGGGGGCACCGGCACTGGACAGTGTCAGATCATCTTCACAGGGCAGTGTTAGAGGGGGCCACCTGACCAGGGCAGTGACAGGGGGGCACCTGCACAGGGCAGTGTCAGAGAGAGGCCACCCCCACAGGGCAGTGTCAGAGAGAGGCAACCCCCACAGCTTAGTGTCAGAGGGCTGCCACCCCCACAGGGCAGTGTCAGAGAGAGGCAACCCCCACAGGGCAGTGACAGAGAGAGGCAACCCCCACATGGCAGCGTCAGAGGAGGCACCTGCACAGCAGAGACGCACCTTCACAGGGCAGTGAAAGGGGGGCACATGCACAGCACAGTGTCAAAGCACCTTCACAGGGCAGTGCCAGAGGTGGGCCATCTGGACAGGGTGGTAACAGGGGTGGACCTGCACAGGAAAATCTCAGAGAGACGCCACCTGCACAGGGCAGCATCGGAGAGAGGCCACCTTCACAGGGTAGTATCAGGGGTCTGGGCACCTGCACAGGGCAGTTACATAAAGAAGCCTCTTGCCCAGGGCATTGACCGAGTGAGGCAACCTGCACGAGACAAGGACCAAAAGAGGCCATGTGTACCGGGCAGAGAGGACAGAGAGAGACCACCATACATGACAAGGACCGAGCGAGGCACTAGCACAGGATGGCGAGGGCTTGGGCAGAGAGAGTCTACCTGCACAGTACTGAGACAGAGAGAGACACATCCACAGGGTTATGACATAAACTAATTGCACAGTGAGATGTCTTGCACATGTAAAATATGGAGGATGTTTGCACAGAGATGGGACAGAATTATCACGTACACAAGTAATGGCCAGAGAGAAACCACCTGCTTGTTGGAGACCACCAACACAAGCAGCAGACGTAGATGCTTTCTATTCATGGATAGGGCAACAGAGAATTTTCACCCGAACAAGATAATTAGAGTAAGGCTGCAGTGTATGCCCATGAAACAGACATAGTCTTTGTGCTCAGTGATGGGGCACACAAATACTTCATGCGCAGGGTCGGGCAGAGAGAGCCCACCTGGGCAGGGATAGGGTGAGAGAATTGACACATGCATTAGATTGATGACAATTCTGGTGGGGGTATAAAGAGACTTTATGCACATGGAAGGGGTGCGGAAGGGCTGAATGCGCTTGGAGATGACAAGGAGGCCATATGTACCGGGACGGGACAGAGAGAGCCTACCTAAACATGGAACAGTCTTTTCATAAATTGATGGGGTCGAGAACTGACATCTGCACATAAAGACTCCACCACACCTCTCCCCCGCACAGGTAAGGATCCTGGAAGTCACAGAGGGCTTCAAAAACGAATACCATGCCAGATAGAGTCTGATTCTTCTTTCTAACTGGTGCAAGTGAAGTTCTCCCAGGATGGGAGTTCTGAGGTCAAACACATTTCTGCATGGGGCCAATTTGATTGCAGAATTGTAAACTGATTCAGGGGAATGTACGGTGGGTCATTTTGCTACCACTAGGAATTGTATGTGTAAGCACGTGTTTGCAGTGGGGTCAGAGTTCTGAGTTGTATTGTGTTTACTACACTAAGTAATTATCCGGTGCATGAAATACCTCACCCTTTGTTGTCAAAAGGGGAAAAAAAGTACATTATTTACTGTAACATGGATTTAAGTGCTGCATGTTAGGTCCCGGAAAGTCAGGCTAGGTGCTATTTATCACACCTGATGAATTCCAAACCTTGGTGAGTCAGATTTTAACTTGTGGTATAAATAGCACCAACTCCGACAGAATTACAATCAGGCCACATCCACCACCACATCCACCACCACCACATCCACCACCACATCCACCAACACATCGACCACCACATTCACCACTACAACCACATCCTCCACCACATCCGCCACCACCACATTTACCAAATACACCACCACCACATCTATGTGTGTGTGTGTGTGTTGCTCTGGGTGTATGCGTGGCTCTGTGTGTGTGTGTGTGGGGACAAATGTAACAGGTCTCGCATTTGCTATAGATTAAGCTATTGCCATTGTAAATGACAATACCATATATTTATTGGTTTAAAAAAAAATGAAAACAAGAACATTTGCAATGCCAATAGCTCTAACTTTAACAAAGACGAGACCATTGCATTGTAAATGCTTGTTTTTAATAGTGGTAAAATGGAGATCTTTTTTCATAATTTAGAGAAAATACAGGATTGGAGAACAAGATTGAATAGCTCTGTGAGATGGCAGGCTATCAGTTTGATTGCTGAGATTACGATCTTGCAGGGGCATAAACCAATGGTGAGCCAGATTTGGCAAAAGAAAGAAGTTTGACCACCTGCTTGTATGTAATTGGTGGGAACTCGGAGTGAAGCGCAGAATCTGGGCTGCTGAAATGCTTTAGCACAGAGAGATCTCAACTTATTGCCATCTGGGTAGGAATTTGTGTAAATTTCTCGTAGATGTCATAAACCTTACTGCAAAAGGGGGAAGCCAGAGTATCGCAAAAGGCCGGATCAAGCCTTCTCTATGTGGGCCTGCACTTGGCTACGTTTTTGAACTGTGGCAAACAGTTCTTTGGCATTATTCTTGGCTTTGCCAATAGTCTCTGAAAAATACTTGATTTTTGCAGTATGGATCCTTCCTTTATAGTGGGTGATTATTTCCCTATAGCCCTCTTTGTCCTTGGGTTCATACTTGAGTTTCCAGTGCCTTTCTTGCCTGTGGCACTGCCTTCTAAGAAATCTAAGCTCCTCTGAAAATCATGGTTCAGTAGGGGCTGCTCTCTTAATTTTCCCCAGCTTTTGGGGGATGGTTGCCCGTACTGCCGACCCGATCCATTTGTTGTATTCTAGGGCTGCTCTCTCTGGGGCAAGGGATAGGGGTGGTCTGTTACAAGTACATTCTTGAAATAACTCAGTGTGGTCGAGACGATGCCAGAGAAAACGACTCTGGCTTTTTATAGACCTGTGCTTATTACTTGCGGCAGAAGGTGAGGTAAGAGTGAGCATGACCACTGCGTGGTCAGACCAAAGTAGTTGCAGGATGCTTTTAAATATCAAGAGCAGACAATCAGAAAAAAACACATCCAGTAGGTGACCGGCTCTGTGAGTAGGACCTTCTGTCAGCTGCGTCAAGCCAACGCTAGTGAGAAGGTCCATCAGGGCTTTCAAATCAGTGTACTGTACGTTATATAAATGAAAATTTAAGTCCCCGAGTATGGATGTATAACGGTACAAAGCGGTATAAAACAACACAGACCATCACAACGCAGGTTTTACAACGCAAGTCGTTGCCACGACCTGCGCTGTAGGGTGCTGGACTTCGGAATAGTAAGATTTACTATTCCAACACCAGCCTACGTACAGTAGGGAAGGTGCTGGAATAGTAAATCTACTATTCCTTAGCCTAGATCGCCCTCCAGCGCAAGTCGTGGTAATGACTTACGTTGTGAAACCTGCGTTGTAATGGCACTGCGGTGTCATTACCGCGTTGTAAAGGATGTTCCCCCCTAGTATGGTGTAATCCTGGAAGTTAACTTTATGTTCTAATAATTGCCCCAAAGCTTGCAGGAAATTGGCCCTGGGTCTATGGGGCGATAGATAAGCATCCCATTGAAAGAATGGGTGTGATTGATAGCTATTTAGAAAGCGAGTGCCTCCCATGATGCACCCGCGGGAATATCGTTATAGGTGGCTTTTAAGTAGTTCCTATAAACAACTGCTATCCCCTGCCTTTTTTCCTCTACAGTCCTTCCCAAAGATGGCAAAACTAGGTGGAAAAGCTACCACCAGGTCAGGCCCTGAAGCTTCATCTGCCCAGGTTTCTACCACGAATAGGATGTCAAGCCTCTCCTCTTGGGCGAAATTGGCAAATTCAAACTTGTATTTGATAAGCGAGCGTGCATTAATTAGCGCACACTGAAGCCTTGGCTGGGCCTTAGGTGAGGTCCCTATAAGTGTACTTTTAACATTGGAGAGCTCTAAGTTGCATATATGGCATTTCCAGGGGTGTGAGCATGTGACACAGTTAAGACTATGGCCTGCACAGCGTGGAATGGAGGTGGAAAAGGCCAGCAGAGACCCACGGAATATACATGCATATTGAAAGCGGACTCACCTGAAACCGACAGCATGGCTGGCGCTGTGCACACTGTCCCTAAGTTGAGTGTGCCGTCTATGTTTTATTGGGCCGCCTACTATCTGCTACAGTGTGTCATATAATAAAGTGTGCTGTCTGGTAAAGCATGGTGAGTTACATACACTGTAATTATTCGAAAAGCACTAAAGCAAAAATTATTTTAAGCAATTGTGGGATTGGCATATATTATTTAATAACCAATACTACGTGATTGTACATTACAGAACGAAGTCATAAAAATTATAAGCCCCAAAGGGGCTTCGTTCTGTAATGTACAATCACGTAGTATTGGTTAATAAATAATATATGCCAATCCCACAATTGCTTAAAATAATTTTTGCTTTAGTGCTTTTCGAATAATTACAGTGTATGTAACTCACAATACACCTTCCCTACTTACGAGGACCCCCTTTATATGTATCACATAACGCCCAGGTCCCCGTTGACTGCATGGGTCCAACCCCTTTCTGTAACGTCTGGTAAAGCATGTCACCTAGTACTGTATTAACCAGTGTAGAGTCAGTGCAGGGGGGGTGGTCGCAGCATATTGAGCTATTACAGTTGCAGCAGTGCTGGGGAGGCAGAATGGGGGAGACCACACCAGATAGCATGTGACTCCCAGCAGGGTTGGTACTGGAACTGAAGGGGCATATGAACAGACACTCTAGGGGAGGTTTCGTGAGCGGGGGACGCGGTTTGCAAATAGAGGCACAAGGAGCTCAGGTGCAGATGGCAGTGCTTTTCCCCAATCTAATAACTGCTAAGTGTACGCAACCGAGGAGGTGGAGCTTGCTCGTGCTCGTGCTGTGCCGCTGCAGCCCGCCCTGACCACAGGTGGCCGCTGGCGCCGAGACAGCCGAAAAACTGCCTGAAAACCGCCAGAAACAGCCAGCTGAGACCCGTGGAAGCCCTTGGAGATTAAGGGCTGAGACTATGGCCGCTGCAATTGCCAGTGTGCAGTCTCCCGGTTGAGGCAGTACCAGTCCTTGAGGCGCTTGAGTCCGGAGTGCGGTGGGTGGCGTGTGCAGCAGGCTGTGGGCAGCTCGCCAGCGGCCCGAAGCAGATTTATTAATTTTCCACGTGAGTCTGTCCAAGTCTTCATTTTGACCGGGAACCAGAGCGCTGACCGCCGACCGCCAACCGCCAAAGCCGTGCAGAGCCAAGTGAAGAGAACGAGGCCCAAGGCGGGGCACGGGGCGAGCGGTGTGTGAGCCGCGCTGAGAGTCGCTGCAGTGTGGGGAGAAGCGCAGGCAAGGCAGCCGGCGTATGAGCCTCAGCTTTCAGCCGCAGCCATCAACCCATCGATTGGGAGGGAGGGGTGAGGGGGGGTGAGCAGACACCAGACCAGATTGAGAGTGTGCAAAAGGCCGCTTTTATTGAAACAGGTGCATATTTACAACAATACAAACCTGGCAACCGCCTCACAAAACTAGTCCTCACTAAATAAGATGTTACCTTACAACCCCAAACGTCAGGCCCGCCCCTAACACGTCACAAACCCCGCCCCCACCCAGCACAACATAATTACAAATCAAACAATACCAAAACCTGATAATCATTTAAATATCATCCCAACCCACCGCATAACATCACATTCCAAAAATTACCCACCAACAACTTACATTACCCAAAACCTTGTAACCACCCCATGAAACAACTATTTAAACTTTTCAAGCCATAGCCCAACTTTAGCAAAAACCCAACAACCTTCATGTCCCTGCTGACCAAGAACGCCCAATTTCCGCACGGCACCTGTTCCAAGCGACAATGAACAAAATCTGATTGTTACCCCATATCCACCTGTTCCGACAAAGAGACCCGAAAAAATGGAAGCCGAAACTAAATAAATAAATAAAAGGAATTAAATAAATAAATAGAAAACCCAGAGAAAAAAGGAAAAAAGAGCCAACCGAGAAAAAAGGGGGGAGGGAGGGAAAATTTTCTGACTGATCTAAAGAGCTCCCGGCCACCAGGTCATTCAACCTAAAATGGTGGCCGGGAGGAGGGGCCAGGGGAGTATATAACTGGGCTCCCTCAGTAGGAACCGAGGGAGCCCAAAACAAGCCCAAAAGGAGCCCAAGGCTGGCGCTCCGTGCAAGACCCCCCCCCACTAGCCCCTCCCAATCCGCCCTGGGGTGGGGACCTCCCTGCGGTCGGCTGCCCCCCCGCAAGCCCCCCTTGGGAGGGAGGGGTGAGGGGGGGTGAGCAGACACCAGACCAGATTGAGAGTGTGCAAAAGGCCGCTTTTATTGAAACAGGTGCATATTTACAACAATACAAACCTGGCAACCGCCTCACAAAACTAGTCCTCACTAAATAAGATGTTACCTTACAACCCCAAACGTCAGGCCCGCCCCTAACACGTCACAAACCCCGCCCCCACCCAGCACAACATAATTACAAATCAAACAATACCAAAACCTGATAATCATTTAAATATCATCCCAACCCACCGCATAACATCACATTCCAAAAATTACCCACCAACAACTTACATTACCCAAAACCTTGTAACCACCCCACGAAACAACTATTTAAACTTTTCAAGCCATAGCCCAACTTTAGCAAAAACCCAACAACCTTCATGTCCCTGCTGACCAAGAACGCCCAATTTCCGCCACCCAGAAAAGAGGGGGAAAGGAATTACCCTCCTCTCTTTCTGCCCCCCCAAACTGACCAACCAAGGAACCAGAACCTCAACCCAAGAAATTTTGAATCTTCAAGCACCTGGAGAGCACCTCTCGCAATTCCAATAGATATAAATCCATCCCTATACGAGATAAGTGAACACCATCGCTGCGAAAGAATTCCATAGTGTCATAACGGATGTCCTTATGGGACACCCGCCCAAAACCCAGATCTCTACAAAAACGGGAAACCTCCAGATTCAACTTCCTTCACGCCTTATCAACCGCCCTAGGCTTGATCGCACCCCTCCAGGTTCTTCTAGGGACCAACTCTGTCCATAAAACATGGCAGCCCGCCCATTGTTGATGAATAAGAGAAAGATCCTTCTTCATTGCTCTCAATAAAACCACTCCTTTCACCCCACAGAGGTCATTCTCACCAAGGTGCAAGAGCAACACGTCAGGACAAATACCTCCCACCAACCAAGAATTCAAGGCCGGGATAAGCTCCCTCCTGACCATACCTCCCTTCCCCTTCCACACAACATTAAAAAGACGAGAATTAAAACCAAGAGTGGGACCAAAATAGCTTCTTATAGCTTGCTCTTCCGCGCGCCTAATGAAGGAATGTCCCACTATCCAGATCGTCATGACAGTAGAACGGGGGCCGGCCACTGAACCTGAAAAAGAAAAGCAGCATCAAACTCAAGAAAAATTATCATCCGCAGGCGCCATAACAGGATCAGTACGCACATAGCGCCTAAAACAGTTGGAGGACCAACGCCCTAAAGACATAATGTCTTGCTGTGACCAACCCCTGTTATGAGCTTCAGTTGCTGCCCCAATCCTGAAAGAATGCGTACCATACTGTGTCTCATCCAAGCCCATGAAGCGCAGCGCTTTACGCAAAACCATGCGCAGTTGGTATTCAGTCACCCTGGAACCATCCATATGTCGAAAAACAGGGCCCTCAAAGGCGGCCCCCGAACAGTCCCGCAAACGCCTGGCCCACCTCAAAGGACACGTCTCAGAAGGGGAAGAAGCTTCCAGCCAAATGTCCCTCCCTTTGCTGTGTTGATCAGTTTTTGCCCGAGCCAACCAGACGCGCAACCCCGTTTCCAAAAATCGAACATTCTCCCACCCCACCCCAAAAGTAACTTTCGACCCCAGTAACTCAGAAACCCTGAAAGCACCAAAAAACATCCAAACCATAAGAGCAGAAAACAGACAAACCTCAAACAAATTCAAACAAACTGAGGGCAAAACCTGTAAAACTCGGGCTAACGTCTGCCAAGACAAAGGTCGGCGAACCATATGTTCCCTACCCCTCTCCCTAGACCAACCTTCCAGCATGCGCTTACCCACCTCCCCTGCTGAAGGAGAATAGCCCCACAGTAATTTGCCCATGAACGCAATACCAGCCAATTTTCCAGCAATCGTCACACGTGTCAGACCCCTGTCTATCAAGTGAAGAATGAACTGTACCACATCTTCAGATCGTCTCCAGCCCGGAGCGCCCCAGCCGGCCCCAGATTCTAAAAACTCTTTCCAGGCCAATTCCTACGCTGCCCTAGTGGAAACTGCGAGCGAACCTACCACCAACTGCAAAACCCTGTCTCGCCTACAGTCCACAGATGTTCTGGCATGCGAGTCGGCGTCCTGTCCGCCTCCGAGGCTAGCCCATGGAATCTCTCCCACTGTGAACGAGACAAAGCATCCGCAATGTCATTGTCCACCCCAGGAATGTGTAAGGCCTTAAAACTGATGTCATACGTCAAGCACCCCAACACAAAGACTCGCAAGAGCTTCAAGATGTGAGCATCCCTGGCCGACTGCCGATTGATAATGTCCACTACAGCCTTATTATCAATTCGAAACAGCACTTTTTTGTGAGCAAGCTCCTGACCCCACAGAGTCAATGCTACCACCACAGGGAAAAGCTCAAGGAAGGCAATACTCCTGCCTCCGTTCTTCCACGCAGCAGGCCACTGTTCAGCACACCATCTGCCCTGCCAGTAAAGACCAAAACCATCACTACCTGCAGCATCTGAAAAAATTTGGACGTCCCAAATCCAATTCTCTTCTCTGTACAGAGGAATGCCATTGAAAGAGTGTAAAAAGGCTACCCACATCCGCAGATCCTCCTTAACACCTGCTGACAAGCGGACGTGATGGTGAGGTAAAAACTGACCAGACAGAGCTCTACCCAAACGCCTGCAAAAAGTTCTACCTGCCCTGACCACCCTACAAGCAAAATTAAGATGGCCCAGCAGCACCTGAATTTCCTTCACTGTCACCTTTGCCTTGTTCAACATCACATATAAGAGGTCCAACATTTTTGCTTTTTTATCCACTGGTAAACGTGCCTCCATAACAGTAGAATCAATTTCAATCCCCAAAAAAGACATGGTCGCGCAGGGGCCCATTGTCTTTTCGGGTGCCAAAGGCACACCTAAAAATTCCATCAGAGTTTGGAACGTTCGCAAAGCATTCTGGCATGCTGAGGAATTGGGAGCACCTACAAAAAAGAAATCATCCAGGTAGTGAGTCACAAGCTGGTGTCCTGACGTGTCGGTGAAAAACCATTGGAGAAATGTGCTAAAGGTCTCAAATAACGCACAGGATATGGAACAACCCATTGGTAGAGCCTTATCAACATACCACTTTCCTTGAAAGTGAATCCCCAAAAGATCCCAATCCCCAGGATGTACCGGCAATAAACGAAATGCAGATTTGATGTCACACTTTACCATTGCCGCACCAGTGCCGGCAGATACAACCAGGGCCATGGCCACATCCACTGAAGAATAAGACACGGAAGCAGCCTCACCATCAATGAAATCGTTAACTGATGAGCCCTCCGGCCATGACAAATGTTGAATCAAACGAAATTGCCCAGGCTCTTTTTTAGGTACCACACCAATTGGGGAGACAATAAGATTTTCCAAGGGCCAATCAACAAAAGGACCCGCCATCCTTCCCTCACGCACTTCCTTATCCAATTTGTCTTGTACCACCTCTGGATGTTCATTGGCTGACAAAAGATTCTTTGACCACCGCCGCAACCGCGGCCCTGTGTAACCAAGACGAAAACCTTCCTGAAAACCCTCCAACAATAACTTAGCAGCCTCGACATTCCCATAACCCCTCAGAGCCACAGCCAAGTGAAAAGGATTAACTGGCGTATGAGCCTTTGGGCCCAGTTCCAGAAGTGTTTTCCCCCCCCTGTTAGGTTGAGGCTGCTGTGCAGGAGCAGGGGCATTGGCTGACTGCTGTGACCACTGCCTGCCCCTTGTAACCCGAGGCCCCCAACACCTGGACAGTGGGTGAGTTCTACCGCATTGGGAGCATTCGTGTCTAAATTTGCAATACTCTCTCAGGCAGTATCCTCTGTTAAAATCCCAACAGGTCCCATCGGCAGGTTGGACTGACGCAGCTGCACCCACCCCTCCCCGAGTGGGCTTACCCTGAAAGGGCCGCGAAGGTAATGGATACCCACTAGCTGTGAAAATCGTCTTACCACCCGCTGATGCTCCCATAGTGTGTTGCCACAGGTCATTATCCAACTCCCCCCATTTCGCTTCAGGATCCCAAGCCATCCGAGCCCAGAATTCCTCATCGTACTGTGACCAGGCATAACCACTGCCAGTAATCTGCGCCTTTCTGATCACATCCATATACTTAAAAAGGGCCATACAACTCTCAGGGAATTTCTCACAGTACACGCTAGCATATATAAGAAATGCCGCTGTCCAGTTTTCTATGGTCAAAGGAACCTTTGGGCGCTTGGCCAACTCGTACTCCTCCTCCTTAGACCCCTCCTTAGACCTAACTTCCCTATGTAAAAGCTTCAATAATTCCACGTACTCCCCTTTCCAAATCCTTTCCTTAGTGGACAGCATTAAATGAGCGCCCAAAGGTTTCGTGACGCCCATGTAGGGCAATTTCTTTATTTTCAGCTCCTTGCTGTGAGGGGGATCCTTACCTACCTCCATGGGCTCCGTAACAGTCCCAGAATCCACCTTAGAACCCACACCCCCATCACCCGTACCCACTCCTTGATCCTTAACATAACGACCCTTGTGGAGCTTAAGATCCATACCCTCTGAAGAAGGGTCCCCCCCGTTCCAACAGAAACCATCAATGGCTTGTCCCGCGGCCCAGCAAGCTCACCTGTATTCAACAAAGGCAGTTGGGCCGGCCTCGCTCTCCATGCCATCTGCTCAACATCTTCGCCTGACCGAGGAACCCTCGCCGCGGGGCCGCTCGCCCGAGTTGGTCTGGATACTGTAGTTCTCGGACGCACCACCACCGGTGCCTGTAACACATCATCAGAAGCGTGAAAAAGCCCCCCCCCTTGCACCCTCAGCACGTATCTCGCCCTCCTCCGGGCTCTCCTCATCGTAATCTAAAACCAAAGATTCCTCCAACCTAGGAGGGGCCAGCACCTTTAACGGACTCCTGAAACCAACCTGGGCCTTACCAGCCCGTACTGACACCTGAGGGGGGGGAGCCGACTGAACCCGTCTGTACTCCCCCAAACGTTGACCAGTTGTGTACACTTTAACCAACGATGAATCCCTTTGTTGATGAGAAGAAACATTTGGGGCCAGCGAGGACGCGCCGGTCCTGCTTCTGCCAACCCCGCCGATGTCCAAAGAACCTGACAATGGGGCCAGCGAGGACGCACCTGGTCCGCTTCTGCCAACCCCGCCGATACCTGTAGAAAGAGAAGTTGGGGCCAGCGAGGACGCGCCCGACCTGCTTCTGCTGACCGCGCCGAAATCCTGAAAGGAAGACGTTGGGGCCAACGAGGTCGCACCTGACCTGCTTAAGTTGACCGCGCGGGGGTCCCTCGCCGGTACGGGGTATGCCGCGCCAGGCTCCACCCTCCCTTCTCCTCGGTGCAACTGGGCCGCACTCCACCCTACCAAGTCTGCCTCTCCACGACGCTCTCTGACCTGCAAAGAAAAAGGCTGAACTGATGTGCCGGGACCCTTACTACCAGAACGGCCAAAACTACCAACACCACTAGCCACACAAAAACTAGAATCCTGAAGCTGCACTTGACCAACCTCCCGAGAAACAGACCCCTTAGATCGAACCGACAACCCCCGCCGAGGAGGGGAAGGCTCCACATCCTCACCACCACTACTCCAGTTCAACAACTCCTGAACAATCCTAGACGCAGGTCCCGACGCAAGACCACCCTGCCCTTTCTGCTGGACATCAGAACGTGGCTGCTCCATGCTCCCAAGCGATCTGCCCCCCACAGGCAAACCTGGAAAACTCAAAGTGCCCCCAAAACCACTCAGCATATCAGTCCCTTTGATGGGTGCAGCCCTGCCCGCATCACGGACCCCCTCTGCCCAGGAAGGAAAAACATCCAAACCCTCCCAAGATCTAGCACTTACCTGCCTATCACCACTCTCCTGCAGAGGAAAACCAACAGCACCACCCACAGAAGGCTCAATGAACCCCCAGCCAGACCCAGAAACATCTTGTGGATCACCCAACAAAACACGACCAGACTGCAGACCCAGCAAACCTGTCCCAGCCCTCCTTTCCATCTGCGCCCACTCCCCCTCCCCCACAGAACCACTATGCACAGAAAGGACCTCCCCCCGGGATGAGGCAGGGGGGGAAAACAACAGGGGGCTATATGGGACAAAAGCAGACTGTACTGTACCACAGGCAACACCACCAGCCTGTAAAACCTCCTCAGAAACACGAGCTGGCGTCGAAAAACGATCACCACCAGCCCCTTCGCCTGCCTTTTGACTTATAACCTGTTCAGTCCCCCCAGCCCCCAGATCCGATAAGTCAATAAATTGCCTATCCGGCCCAACGGCCGGCAACACACCTTCACTGCCAGCGCGAGGCTCGAAAATTCGAACGCGCGCATGCGCGCCAACCGCCGCCTCCTCACTCAAGTGCTCTGTGTCATGAGACACGGAGACAGAAGCCGAGCGCTTCCTGCCTCCGCGTTTACCGCCCCGCTTGCCTCTAAGAGCGGGGACCGAAAGAGACCTCACCGGCGGCCCCCCGGACACCAGGGGGAGCCGACGCCTCACCCTCCCCCAATCCCGCTTCACGCGGCTGAACCGTCTCCCCTTCCGCATGCGCCACAACGTTAGGGGCCGCTCTCCTAGAGCGCGGGCGGCCCCTCTCACTTACCGCCTCCCTCCGTGACCTCTTCGGCGAGCCACACGCCGCGACCACCGCTGCAACACGCGCCGAGGCCTGCCGCCGAGGACGCGCTGCACCAGGCACGTCTCCTAACACCAGGTCCAGGCGTCCAGCCTCACTGAGAAGGCGGATCGCCTCCAGAACACAGTAATCCTCACAAGACATATCGAAATAATACACCACAAAATTTTTTGACTGATCTAAAGAGCTCCCGGCCACCAGGTCATTCAACCTAAAATGGTGGCCGGGAGGAGGGGCCAGTGGAGTATATAACTGGGCTCCCTCAGTAGGAACCGAGGGAGCCCAAAACAAGCCCAAAAGGAGCCCAAGGCTGGTGCTCCGTGCAAGACCCCCCCCACTAGCCCCTCCCAATCCGCCCGGGGGTGGGGACCTCCCTGCGGTCGGCTGCCCCCCCCAAAGCCCCCCATCGTCGAGCCCACAGCATCACTGCTAAAACTGCCAAAACTGGCGACGCCGTGAGAGCGAACGAGGCGAGGTGGAGAGGTGAGGCATGGGGTGTGTGTTACGGGTGAGCTGTAGGGGACCAACATGTGATTTGTAAGAAACCCGAAACACCACACAGAGTTGAGCTGAGCTGCGGGTGACCCCCCCCCCTCAGTTCACAGTCTGCGGCAGGGGGCAGAGGCAGGAGCTGCAGGGCAAAGTACTGCCGCTGGGTTGTGCTGGTGCCACGCCCTTGAGCCAGGCTGGAGGCTGCATAGTAGTCTGTTTGGAGTGCGGGGTGCACGCCGGGGACCCACGGGAGCTGCCTCACAGTGAGTCTCTATTGTAGAGAAGGGCAGATAGCCCGCTAGACTGCAAAAACTCCCAAACCTGCTGCCCTGAAAGCTGACCTCAAGCTCAAAAAAGTTTTACAGTTGCTAAATCAACAACACAACAAAAAAACACCACTCACTGTGAACTGGGGAGAGGACATTGAGTTGGAGGTTGGAGATGGAGCCTTCCCCCGGGTTTGCAGTGTAGTCAACAGCTTGAGCGGAGCAGAACTGTGGAGCAGGATCGGACCCAGATAAGAGCTAGCCTGTACGAGTGCCTGCATCAGTGCCACTGTAGTAGCACCTGTGCCCGCACTAGTGCCAGTCCCCCACGACAGGAATAACTCCGGGTCCTAGTCCCTGTGCTAGTAGGGAGATATCCCAGGACTTCTCAGTAAAGGTTGATGAAGGTTATTAAGGGGCTGAATAGATAAAGTCAACTGCGAGCCAGAGTGCACTGAATTCTTCACCTCCGTTCCTACAAGCAGCCCTATTCCTTAAAGCAGCCCAGTAAGCAGTAAGAGAACTTTAATTATTTGTGATGCCATCTAGTTGTTTACGCTCAAAAGTAAAAGAGAAAACAGCAGCAGGCTCAGAAAGTTGTTATCCAAGTCTGAGGAGTCCCCTTAAGCTCCAGAAAACCATTTCTCTCATGAGAAACAGGGGTCACCTTTCTCATCTGAAAACGTATCCATCGGTGATGTTAATGTTTACAAAAGGAGTAAGAAGCTCCAAGCACGGGAAGGTGCTAAAGGAGGAAAAAAAGAGGTCCAGGAAGATGAGGTGATGGATACCCACGTAATAGCAGAGAATGGGGAGGACAGTCAGTTCACTAATTTGGAAGTTAAGGTACCTCTTTACCCTGCTGTAATTATTCAACAAAACAATATTGGTGGAAAATCTGTACAGCCACCCGGTAAAATTGCTGCTTTACAAATAGGAAGGGAGGGTAGCAATCTGGAAATGGAAATTGATCTGTTGGTGGGCAAAGTAGAAGGCCCCCGTAGAATAATAAGATAAGAAAAGGACTCACCCTATTATCTCCGTTGGTAGGATTGGTATCCCTCTTTGATAATTCAAGAAGTATGAATAGATTTGAGCCTGGTTTCTTGCCGACCAAATTGAGTGAACTGTCTTTAAAAGTACAACAGCTGATAGAGCGTAGCTTTAGCTCTGGGCAGGTGAAAATGGAGGATTATACTCTACCGGACATTGCTAAGCAAATGGAAAGAATGAAGAACTAACGTCACATCTGGAAAAAACAGGTGCCTTGGAGATGGATCCAGAACTGTCTTCGGTATTAACAGCTCCACATATGCCGACTTTTTACAGTACTACACCTACTAGTTTATCCCATGCTGCTGATTTATCAGAATTTTCTGTTGAAAGGCTATCAGGAGTATTAATGGATAGGGGGGTGCAGAACACTATGAATTCTATCGAGAATGCGCGGATGGGGGACTCTGGAGATTTTTTATGCATTAATCAATCAATCAATCACAGACATTTATATAGCGCACTACTTACCCGGAGGGTCTCAAGGCGCTGGGGGGGGGGGGGGGGGGGAGTGCTGCTACTGCTCGAATAGCCAGGTCTTGAGCTTCTTCCTGAAGGAGAGATGGTCTTGGGTCAGGCGCAGGTCGGTCAGTTGGGAGTTCCAGGTCTTGGCGGCCAGGTAGGAGAAGGACCTTCCTCCTGTTGTCGTTCTCCGGATGCGGGGGATGGTGGCGAGGGCGTGGCTGGCTGATCGGAGGTGTCGTTTGGGAACGTGGAAGTTGATGCGGTTGTTGAGGTAGCTAGGTCCTTGATCGTGTAGGGCTTTGTGTGCGTGGGTGAGGAGGCGGAAGGTGATTCTTTTGCTGACGGGGAGCCAATGCAGGTCTCTCAGATGTCCGGAGATGTGGCTGTGTCGTGGGATGTCGAGGATGAGTCTGGCTGAGGCGTTCTGGATCCGCTGGAGTCTCTTCTGGAGCTTGGCGGTGGTTCCGGCGTAGAGGGCGTTGCCGTAGTCCAGTCGGCTGGTGACGAGGGCCTGGGTGACCGTCTTCCTTGTCTCGGTGGGGATCCACCGAAAGATCTTCCGTAGCATGCGCAGGATGTTGAAGCATGACGAGGAGACGGCGTTGACTTGTCTGGTCATGGTGAGGGAGGAGTCCAAGATGAAGCCCAGGTTGCGTGCGTGGTCTGTCGGTTTGGGTGCACTACCCAGGGTGGGGGGCCACCAGGAGTCGTCCCAGGCGGAGGGCGAGGAACCCAGGATGAGGACTTCCGTCTTGTCTGAGTTCAGTTTCAGGCGGCTGGTCGTCATCCACTCGGCTACGTCTTTCATCCCTTCGTGAAGGTTGGCTCTGGCGGCGGCGGGGTCGTTGGTCAGGGAGAGGATCAGCTGGGTGTCGTCAGCGTAGGAGATGATGTTGAGGTTGTGTTGGCGTGCGATGGCTGCGAGGGGGCTCATGTTTACGTTGAAGAGGGTGGGGCTCAGCGAGGATCCTTGAGGGACGCCGCAGATGACTTTGGTGGCCTCTGACTTGTACGGTGGTAGGCGGACTCTCTGTGTTCTTCCAGTGCCTTCTCCTGGATTCCGACGTTGCTGAGACGCTGCACTAGGGTGTGGTGGCAGACAGTGTCGAAAGCCGCGGAGAGGTCTAGGAGGATGAGGGCCGCTGTTTCTCCGTTGTCCATCAGGGCTCGGATGTCATCGGGGGCAGCGATAAGGGCGGTCTCAGTGCTGTGGTTGGGTCTGAAGCCAGACTGTGAGGGGTCGAGGGATCCATTCGTCTCGAGGAAGGCGGCCAGCTGCTTGTTGACGGTCTTCTCGATGACCTTGGCTGGGAACGGGAGGAGCGAGATGGGGCGGTAATTCTTGAGTTCGGTTGGGTCCGCTGTAGGTTTCTTTAGTAGGGCGCTGAGTTCGGCGTGCTTCCAGCTCTCCGGGAAGGTGGCGGTGTCGAAGGAGGTTTTGATGATGTCCCGCAGGTGGGGTGCGATGACCGCGTCGGCCTTGTTGAAGATGTGGTGAGGGCAGGGGTCGGTCGGAGATCCGGAGTGGATGGAGTTCATCATGTGGATGGTGTCTTCGGTGCTGATCGGAGTCCAGGTGCGGAGGGTGGTGGTGGGGGGCGGTGGTTCGGTTGTGGCGTGCGTCGGTTGAGTGCTGAAGCTGTTGTGTATTTCCGCGATCTTGTTGTGGAAGTAGGAGGCGAGGGAGTTGCAGAGGTCTTGCGATGGGGTGATGTCGTTGTTTCCGGCGTTGGGGTTGGAGAGCTCTTTCACGATGTTGAAGAGTTCCTTGCTATTGTGTGCGTTGTTGTCCAGCCAGTCCTTGAATGCAGTTTTCTTGGTGGCGCGGATCAGTTGGTGGTGCTTCCGGGTGGCAAGCTTGAGGGCGGTCATGTTGTCCGGTGTTGGTTCCCTTCTCCGGGTTTTCTCGAGGGCTCGGCAGTTCTTCTTGGAGCTCTTGAGTTCGTCGGTGAACCAAGGGGCCTTCTTGCTGCCGGGTCTGCTAGGCGGGGTCCTCAGTGGGGCGAGTTCGTCCGCGCAGTTGTTGATCCACTTCGTGAGGTTGTCGGCACCCTGGCTGGGGTTCGTTGAACTGGCAGGGGGGTGCTGGCTCAGGGAAGCAGCGAGCTGGTCGGCTGTGATCTTGTTCCAGCTTCTTCGAGGAACCGGTTGCTGGTGGTGGTGGATCGTCGTTCTTCTGAAGGTGAAGTGGACGCAGCTGTGGTCCGTCCAGTGGAGTCCAGTGGCGTGGCTGAAGGCGATGTCTTTGCTGGATGAGAAGACGGCGTCGAGTGTGTGTCCGGCAAGGTGGGTGGGGGTGGATACCAGCTGCTTGAGTCCGAGGTTGTCGAGCAGGGTGATGGTGTTGCGGTCGTTGTTGTTCTCCAGGTGGAAGTTGAGGTCCCCCAGGAGGATGTAGTCGGCGAAGGGGAGGGCATGCGGGCTGACGAAGTCGGCGATGTCCTCGCTGAATTGTGTGCGTGGTCCCGGGGTTGGTAGATCAGGGTGCCTCTGAGGGTGGTCCTCGGGTCGGTGCGGATCTGGAAGTGTAGGTGTTCGGCGGTTTTCAGGGTGTCGTCCGTGTTGGTCGTGATGTGGATGGTGTCCCTGTGGATGATGGCGATGCCTCCTCCAGTCTGTTTGACGCGGTCCCTCCGGGTGATCTTGTATCCGTCCGGGATGGCGATGGCGATGTCGGGCGCTGAGGAGTCGTTCATCCAGGTTTCAGTGAGGAAGGCGACGTCAGGAGCTGTGGTGTCGAGGATGTTCCAGAGTTCGATGGCGTGCCTGTGGACGGAGCGGGTGTTGATCAGGATGCACTTGAGGTGGTTGCTGCTGGTGTTCGGCTTGGCGGGTGCTGGAGTGGGGCAGGTCCGGATGCAGGTGAACTTGCAGGCGTGGAAGCTGAAGGGTCCGTGGGTGCGCCTCGGGGTGGCTCGGTAGCATCCAGGGATCTCGCCGGTGTTGAGAGCGATGAGTTCGTTGGTGTTGTAGGAGAGTCGGGTCGTCTTCCGTCGGTGGGGGCCAGGGGTCCTGGCGCTGGGCGCGGTCCAGGCGCGGACGGGCGCAGACGGGCTTACCTTTGGCGCGCCTTCGGCGCACAATCGGCGCTCCCGCTGCGCGTGACCGCTGCGCGTTCGCACGGTCGCCATATATGGAGAAGTGCGAGGGAGGGCGGGGCAGCTGGGAGGCGGGAGCGGGGAGGGTACAGAAAGGAAAAAGGGGGCGTGGTCAGCGGCGGTGGCGGGAAGCGGGAGGCGGGTAGAGGGAGACGGGGGCAAAACAGGCAGGCAGGCAAGAATTGACAACAGTTAAACAATAAGTACTATACAACAAAATACAAAATACAAACAGTGCAGAGGGGCACACGACGAGATAGGGGGTACAGGAGAGCACAGCGCTACGCCGTGGGAGACCACGCCGCTCGGTGGCAGGGGGCGTGGTCACACGGCGGCGGCCGGGGCAGCGAGGCAGGCAGGCGGGAAGCACACACAGCAGCTGGTGGCCGTGCGGCGCGGGAGGTGTCCTAAACTAGGTCACACTCACCTGCGTCGCACGGTCGCCATATATGGCCAAGTGCGAGGGAGGGCGGGGCAGCTGGGAGGCGGGAGCGGGGAGGGTACAGAAAGGAAAAAGGGGGCGTGGTCAGCGGCGGTGGTGGGAAGCGGGAGGCGGGTAGAGGGAGACGGGGGCAAAACAGGCAAGCAGGCAAGAATTGACAACAGTTAAACAATAAGTACTATACAACAAAATACAAAATACAAACAGTGCAGAGGGGCACACGACAAGATAGGGGGTACAGGCGAGCACAGCGCTACGCCGTGGGAGACCAAGCCGCTCGGTGGCAGGGGGCGTGGTCACACGGCGGCGGCCGGGGCAGCGAGGCAGGCAGGCGGGAAGCACACGCAGCAGCTGGTGGCTGTGCGGCGCGGGAGGTGTCCTAAACATTAGAGAGAATCCTCCCTGCAATTTTATCTTCGTTAGAAAAAAGTACAGTAAATACTGATCATATATTGGAAGTTCTCTCACCCATACTGATAGGGGTCCAAGAACTTAACCAGATCAAACAAGCCATAAAGAATTTGGAAAAGGCCCCTGAAGTAACCAGCCATATTTGTCAAATATGTAACAGGATGCCAAAAAGTGTTATTAAATTTGTGGACGGGGAAATGAAAGAAATGAATGTGGGATCTAAAAGTGTCCCGCTTGGAGGTAGTCCAATTATAATTTTACCCCTAGTTAAACTCCATGAGAGTGCAAGGCTTACTAGCAGAAGGGGAACATGTTATTTAAAAAGTATCCCCAGTACCTCAACCATTACAAGTTTACTCTATTTTTTTTAACAAGTAATTCAAATATCCCAAGCCTACAGTTAACTGAAGATTTAGCTAATACCTTGGTTAGTGAACCCTTAGGGGAGGTCCCAGTAGTGAGTGAAGGTAACTTCAGAATTGGTCGAAGGGGGAAGAAGAAGATGAGGAATCGAAGTTTCCCGAAACGAAAACAGAAAAAAGTTACTGTTCATTCCAGTAAGTGAGGAAGTAAATAGTACAAAATCTCCTCCTTGTAGAAAGGACACAGGGATTTCTGGGCAATACACCTTGAATATGGGTCAAAAGACTGGGCAAGAAAATTATGATCAGTCGATCTGTTCGAACCTGGTGTTGATTGCCCCACTGTGTCAAGAGGGCCAGGATGAAAGTGGGATAAACAATGATAAAAGCAGAGACCCTATATTAGGAAGTGTAATGGATAATCTAGGTGAACCGGTAATAGATCAATACATAGCTTCAGGAGGGGCCACACTCCATCCCTGTGGGCAGGCTATTTTCCCAGCGAGGTTTGATTCCAGCCAGGGGATAGTTGGGACAGTTGGGGTGGGGAACCTGATTACAGTTCTTAATAGTAAAGGGGATAAGTTATTTATTTATTTATTTATTTACAAGCTTATATAGCGCTGGAATCGACTCCAGCTGGAGTATCTCTGCGCTTTTGGGCCAGTTAACAAATACAGATGAGAAGTACAGATATGGATGAGATCTCATTTTTAAATTGAACAGTTTTAAGGAGTTTTCTAAATTGTAAATGAGAGGTACAGAGTCTGAGAGTTAGAGAGAGACTCAGTATTAGAGCAGCCTGGTATTAGATCAATAAGGAATACTGGACCAGGAGTTGGGCAAGTGAGCAGGACCTTTTTTGTCACCCTGTTTGAAACTGAACCAATGTCATTGAATAGAAGTGCCCTCCTACAGGTATTAACCAAAATAAAGGATTTTGAGGTAATAACTAGTGAAGATATTGAGTCGGTCTACTTAGACTGGAGGAGTGCTCCCCCAAGCACTAGAGCTACATTTCCATCAGGAGTAGTGTCAGCACTGGTTATAGCTAATGCATACTGCTTTAGGAAAAAAGTTGTAGATGTGATCCCTAGTGTACCCCCTTGCCGAGGCCCAGTGTTAGAAGTGGGCGGGAACGGAAGGGCACGGCGTGCCCCTACTTCTAAAAATGATGCTAGTCCGTTCCCCTACTTCTTGGTTTTGAAAGACCGTACCGGGACTGTAGGAAGAGCCATACTTTAAAATGACACCTTTTTTTCCCCATGAGTGGTGCGATGTGAATATTGACGAAGGTCGGGCGCGTGGTGCAACATGAATATTGACAAAGGCCTCTGCAATGCGCCCGACCTCCTCCCCTTTCCTGCTGTGTCTAGGGGCCTGCAAAGTGGGACTGAATGGGCCATCAGTGTAGCATGGTGCGAAAACGGCTACTCTGATGGCCCTGCGGCTGACTGCCATGAGCCCTTGATTCACACCTCATTTGTGAGGACACTTCCAGGAGAAAGAGACTGCTGAGCGGCACTGATTAAAAGGGTTGCTGGCAGAGCAGCTCTCAGGAAACATGCTCAGGTATTTTCTTTCTCTCGTGCTCGTTGTGCTAAATTAGTGCTGGACAAGTCCTCCGCATGTCTTCCAGCTGTAAAGTTTCATACTGAGGGTTCAGAAAGTGTTAATCCCCCAAAGGTTGTCTTTACCATGTCTCAACATTTAAGCACTTTAGTTATGAGTTAACGTGAATAGACATAAAGATTAATCTAAGAACTCCTAAAAAAACATTGCTTATAGATAACTTGCACACTCCGTTCTAACGCATCGCATGCCGAAAGAACAATACACACCTAAAGACACCTGTGCATACCTAATCAACCAGGTTTATTCCAAGCAATGGTTGACTTGAAGTCCATAAATACATTATGTGAAATGTGAGCCTAAGTGCAATCGGGGCTGAATCAAAAATGTGGTTACAACAAATAAAACATTCTGTTACTATTTTTTGGGTATTTCATCTTTAGGTAACTGCAAATAAATTAGCGCACATACTTTAAAGAAAAAATAACGGCAAGTTAAACTAAACAATGGGAAATGTACTTTTTAGTGTAATGAAACGTCAACTGGTTAATGCGACCACTACATATGTCTTTTTGTATACCCAAAGTCACAGAATTGAATCCTGGTTGGACATGTATATTAATCGAGCACGAGGTCCATGCCTGTGAGAGAGACCACTGTGAATATGCAAGCGAACATTTTAAAATTGTATTACATGCAGTAGAAGATATGCTGCCACAAAATGTGCAAACATTTAGTGTTAAAGATAAATGCTTTGAAAATATAGATTTCAGTAATACGCAATCAGACTATACCTAGAGCAAATATTTTTCTGTTCAAAGCAGTGCTGGACTGGCTGTACCTGGCATTGGGCGTTTCCCTGGAGGCTGGAAGGGTGAGGCCTGGTTTTGCAGCGGTGCTGCGATATCCGTCCCCAGTAACAAAAGCAGCAAGCGTTTCCAGCCTCCCGGGGCCAAACAGTGCTTCGCCAGGGGCTGGTGCGAGAAAATTGCCAGGGCTGGTTTGTATCCCTATCCTGCCATGATTACAAATAAGGGTGGGCGTAGTTCGCGAAGTAGCGCTACGTGAAGCTACGAGAAGTGCACTTCGCACTACGCGAACTTCACGTAGCACTACGCGAGCTGCGTATTAGCATGTTCGCATTGTGCAAGATGCATTTTCAATGATTGCACAGTGCGAACAAGCATCCAGCACTGTGCAATCATTGAAAACGGCATCTTGCACAGTGCAAGCTGTAGTTTTCTGCCGCTCGAGTAGGTTTTTACTCGAGCGGCAGCTTTCTCAACGCGAACTGGTAGTTTCTCATCGTGAGCGGTCGCGAGCATGCACGACCACTCGCAATGAGAAACCTGACCTCCCCGCATTGAGAGTCTCGCCGGAATGTCATTTTGCTTGTTCGCGGTCGCGAACATGACGTTGAGGACCGCGAACCAGCAAAAAATGACCGCTGCACTACACTACGCTGCGCCACGCGTGTTCGCACTGTGCTACGTGCAACTCGCGTAGTGCGAAGTTGCGCAAACTACTCAAGCGTAGCGTAGTGCTTAGCCCAGGGTTAATTACAAAGATCCAGTCCTGAACTCCGCTGGTAACACCCTAACATTACCTCTCAAAAAGAATAAAACTTCGTAACCATAAAACTTCCATTGATCCGATTAATTAAAACCCATAATGGCTCCCAAGCAGCCTTCGTATTTGATGTTTAACAAATTGCAGACATTTACATTTCTTCCAGGTCGCAGGTACCCTTCAGAGGAGACTTGTTTCTTCCGCAGGTCTCTGTCCCTCTCCTTTACAGCACAGGAGAATCCACTCCTTCACTTTAAGCCAGTGACAGGTACCCGAAGGTCGGCATTACCTGTCCAGAGGCAGCTGTTTTTGTACAAAAAGCGATGAATCTTTACAAAACAAAGTTCATCCACCTCAGCTCCACCTGGAATGTTTTGGGTTGATTCGTCAAGCGGGGTCTGAGAAAAAGGGTCCCAAAACCCGTTTCCCTCATGCAATTCCAAATAGGAATTTTTAACACCACTACTGCAAAAACTGATGAACAGAATTACACCAAGTTTGGTAAGAAGCTAGACCCTTACCCTGAAAGTGTGCTTTTTAGGTCTCGCGCCTAGCATTGCAGAGCGCAGTATGAGACATTTAGTAGGTAAAAACAGTACCAAGGCTCTGCTGATGCCCTTAAAGTCTTTTTTATGCCCGCTCGCCCTATGTGCCCCCTGGGCAGTTTGCAGTCTATGGATGATATGCCAGGAAGTGAGGGTGGTGAGGGAGGGCTGGATCCGGGTATACTAGAAGCAGGGTAATGAGAAATATCAGGAAGTGAGGGGGAGCTAGGGGAGGACAGGATGTGGGTATTCTAGAAGCAGGGTAATGAGTGATGCCAGGAAGTGAGGGGTAGCGAGGGGAGACCAGGATGTGGGTATGCTAGAAGCAGGGTAATGAGTGATGCCAGGAAGTGAGGGGGAGCGAGGGGAGGCCAGGATGTGGGTATGCTAGAAGCAGAGTAATGAGTGATGCGAGGAAGTGAGGGGGAACGAGGGGAGGCCAGGATGTGGGTATGCTAGAAACAGGGTAATGAGCGTTGCCCGGAAGTGAGGGTGGCGAGGGAGGGCTGGGCCCGAGTATACTAGAAGCAGGGTAATGATATGCCAGGAAGTGAGGGGGAGCGAGGGGAGTGCTTTATGTAGGTATGGTAGAAGAGGATAATTCCGGAGAGCATGGGTGGCGAGGGAGGGTTCAATGTGGGGACGCTAGAAGCAGGGTAATAAGCGATGCGAGGAAGTGAGGGTGAACAAGTGGGTATGCTAGAAGCAAGGTAATGGGTGATACCAGGAAGTTTGGGTGGCGAGGGAGGGCTGGATCCAGGTATACTAGAAGTAGGGTAGTGAGTGATGCCAGGAAGTGAGGGGGAGCGAGGGAATACCAGGATGTGGGTATGTTAGAACAAGTTTAATGAGTGTTGCCCGGAAGTGAGGGGGAGCGAGGAGAGGCCAGGATGTGGGTATGCTAGAAACAGGGTAATGATCGTTGCCAGGAAGTGAGGGTGGTGAGGGAGGGCTGGGTCTGGGTATGCTAGAAGCAGGGTAATTCCAGAGAGCATGGGTGGCGAGAAAGGGTTCGATGTGGGGACGCTAGAAGCAGGGTAATGAGCGATGTGAGGGTGAACAATTGGGTATGCTAGAAGCAAGGTAATGGGTGATACCAGGAAGTTTGGGTGGGGAGGGTGTGCTGGAGTTGGGTACGCTAAATATAGGGTAATAAGCGATGCCGGGAGGTAAGGTTCAGGGGGATTGTAGGATCTGGGTATGCTAGAAGTTGGGTAATGAGGGAAGCCAGGATACAGAGGGGTGAAGAAAGGGCTGAATCTAGGTATGAAGAAGCATGGTAATGAGTAGTGCTAGGAAGTAAGGGTGGAAAGAGGAGAAATGAACCATGTAAGCTAGAAGCTGGGGGAATGAATGATTCTAGGAAGTGGGGGTTCCGAAGGGAGGGCGAGATCCAACTATGGCTAGACCTAGGGTAATGAACGATCCCGATCAGTAAGGGTGGCAAGAGGAGGGTGGGACCTGGGTGTTCTAGAGTAGGGCAATAATAAGCGGTGCAAGGAGGTAGAGAACGAGGGAAGGGCTGAACCTGTCTATGCTAGAAGCAGGGTAATGCTGTCTAAAAAGTAAGGGTAGTGAGGGGATGGTTGGATCAGAGTATGTTAGAAGTAAGGTAATTTGGGATACCTTGAAGTAAGGTTAGCAAATAGGGATTAACTCTAGTAATGTTATAAGCAAGGTAACTAGCAATGCCAGGAAGTAGCGATGGCACCGGAAGGGCTGAATCACTCCTAGAACTAAGGTAAAGAGCAATGCCAGGAAGTAAGGGTGGTCAGAGGAAGGCTGTACCTGGGTATCCTAAAAGTTTTGTAGGGAGTGATTTCGGAAACTAAGCAGGACGAGATGAAGGCTAGATCTAAGTTTGGTAGAAGTATGGCAATAAACTATAATATGAAATAAAGGCGGTAAGGGAAGAGCTGAAGCTGGGTATGCTAGAAGCAAGGTAATGAGTGCCAGGAAGTAAGGGTGGTGATGGGAGGGCTGTATTTGGGTATGCTAGATGCATGGTAATGAGCAGTGCTAGAAAGTGAGGATGGTGAGGGGAGAGCTGGCTCCCGACATCCAAAAAGTAAAGTAATTAGTGTTGCCTTAAATAGGGGTGGCAACAGAATGGTTTGATCCTGGGGTGCTAGAAGTAGGGTAAAGGACAATACCAGGAAGTAAGGTGACAGGAAGGATATACCCTGTATGCAAGGAGTTGGGTAGTTAGCGAAGCCAGAACCTAAGGGTGACGAGATGAGGGTTGGATCTAAGTATGGTAGAAGCATACTAACGACTATGCCAGGGGCTAAGGGTGCATGGGTAGGGCTGAACCTGGCTATACCAGAAGCAGAATTTTGTTCAATGCCAGGAAGTGAGAGAGTGGGCGAAACCAAAGCTGGATCTGGGTATGTTAGAAGCGGAGTAATGTGCGATGGCAGGAATTAAAATTGGGGAGGGCTAGATCTGGGTTTGCTGGAATCAGGGTTAAGAGTGAGGCCAAGATGTAGGTTGGCAAGAGGACGGCTCAACCTTGCTATGCCAGAAGTACGGTAATGAGCGATGCCAGGAAGTAATGGTGGCAAAGAGAGGACAGAACATGGGTATGTATAAAGCAGGGTATTGATCGATGCCAGAATGACGGTGGGAAGGGGAGGCTCGATCTGGGTATGTTTTGCTATTTTTAGCCACACCTCCGACTCCGCCCACTAATCTAATCCTCTGCTTATTCCCGCCCCCTGAGTCTCCGCCCACAGTTCCCCTACTTTTTTGCTCCCACTTCGACCACTGCCGAGGCCATTTAGAAAGCTTCGGAACGAGTCATCAGATGCAAGTGTTTGGATTGTCTAATAATAGGGCTGTAAAGATCCCCATAAACCTTAAAAATATAGAAATAACAGTAGGAAGAAACCTAGGAGATTGAGAATTTAACATTTTAGCACCTGAAGTCCGATGGCCCCTAGTGTTAATGGGGAGGATGAGGTAGCAAAGTGGAGTTGGGTTGCAGGTACACTGAATGAGTCTAAAACATCTACCACAAAGCCCATAGTGCAGGGGTAGCCAATTGAGAAATATCATATCCTGGAATGTTGCGGAGGTAGGAAAATTGAGGTATAAGCTTAGCTCATTGGTAGAATTAGACCCCAAGATAATTTGTCTACAGGAATCATGGATGGAGGAAGAGTTTCAGTTTGAGAGTTTCTATGTGTACTGTAGTACAGCAAAAAAATCTGTAAAAGGGCATGCAAGTGGAGGTTTAGCTATTTTACTTAGCTGTGACATAGTATGGGATCCTGTGATCTATAAGCATCCATCAAAATGCTGTATTGGAGCAAAGCTTAGGATAGGTGAAGATAATTTGGGGCAAGCGATTTTTCTTTTACTGGTAAATGTGTATATCCCCCCGAGAGAGCATGAAAAGTATTGGTCGACTCGGTCTGCACTTTTGTGCAAAGGTTAGGTAATAATGAAGAATGCTCAGGTATAATGATGGTAGGTGACTTTAATGCTAAATTATCCAATAGTGCAGTCATGTCTTTTTTCCGGAACTGGAGGAGGTATGGGCTATCCCAGATTTTGAACTGCCGGTCCAATTAAAGTCGGATAAACGAGGCCTGTTACTTTTGCAAAACCGTAGAAGCTTAGAGTTTGTAATATTAAACGGTAGATTCCCGGAGGACTCCCCGGCAGCTTACACCTTTCATTGGACATATGGTCACTCTTTAATTGATTAAATGGCAGTTTCTCTTCAATTATTTAACCCTTTCGTTGCGGCGGTAATTCTGCCACAGCGCTCCGACGCTGGTGACGGAACCGCTCGATCACGCCCCTCGGGGGAACTGTGCTTGTGACGGAACGGTTCTGTCACGGCCCCGCCCGCTCAATAGAACGCATCGCGCAGGTGCAAAATCAGCACCGCACAGGCACGGCGAGCGGGCCGTGACGGAACCGTTCCGTCACCAGCACAGCCCACCCGAGGGGCGTGATGGAGCGGTTCCGTCAGCAGCGTGGAAGGGGTTAATGCATGTACACAGTTCAAGGTATCCACCACAAATATGAGTGACCATAATCTTTTAGTTGTAAAAATGCACAAAGAAATTAAGAAGCCTGAGCTTCGGAATCATAGGGATGAAAATGTCTCTTATAATCAAAATAATGGGCGTACTTGCTGGTCAAATAATTTGCTCCCAAATTTTAAGAGGGTCTTTGAGAAAACTGTTTTCATCCCAAGTCAAGAAACACCGGTTCAGAGGTTCGAGAGAGTCTTGGCTGCAATTAGAACTTTCGGAAGAAAGAAGCAAGTTTGTAGTTCTACTCCATTAGTAATAATACCATGGGAAATTAAAAAACTGAGTCTGGAAATTAATGGTTTAATTAGAGACCAATTTAGGGAGCCCACTACACAAAGGCAGAGCGAAATAAGTAGGCTAAAACAGGTACAGAAAAGGAAAATATCATCGGATTGAAGGAGGGCTGAAGACGAAAAATGGGTAAGACTTCAAGAGGTGGCTCTTTCCGGGGATACTAGGAAGTACTGGGCATTGATCGTAAAATTCTGTGATGGAAGAGAGAAGTCAAAACCCATTTTATTCCCAGAAGTAGAATGGTCCATATACATTTCCCAGCTCTATGCTCTAAATCCCATAGTTGGACAGATCCAAGAGGTTAGTACCACTCCAACTATAGGGGGACATTATGGTGCACCAACATGTATGGAGATTGAGGGTTACATCAAAGGGGCAAGATATTCCAGTGCAATGGGCCCAGATGATGTACCAGTAGCCATAATAAAACAGGATTGTGAAGACTGGGCAAAATGTTTGCATCCGTTGTTTGTCCATTGCTATACCTATGGGGATATTCCACAGTTCTGGAAGGGAAGTATACTAGTTCCGTTATATAAAAAGGGTCAAAAAAATTCTGCGGCACGTTTTAGACAGATTTCGCTCCTGGATGAAACCGGGAAACTGTTTGCAAAAAGTATTCTCACTCACCTTCAAGAGTGAGTGCTTGGAAATAATTATATCTCTTTGGAACAAACCGGATTCCGTAAGAATAGTGGCACACTGGATAACATTTCTATTCTGCAAACTTTAACTGAAAAATATCCAGTAAGTCGGGGTGTGCCATTATACTCAGCTTTTATAGATTTCTTCACAGCATTCGATAGGGTAGATCGGGGGAAGCTGTGGAGGAAATTGGTCACTATGGGGATAGTAGAGAATCTTTTAAGATTAATAATTGCTCTCCACTCTTCTACCTGGACTAAGGGTTTATTGGGGGGGGAAACCAAGGTCTCTCGAAGAAAATAGTAACCTACAATGGGTTGAAGCAGGGAGCCCTCTTGGCCCCTTTACTCTTTTCCATCTACATTAATGATCTGCCAATAAGAGAGGGGCTTAGTAAAGGGGATCCCCCTAAATTAGGAAATTTAGAGTTGAGCTCTCTGCTATATGTACATGATGCAATAATAATGGATTTAACTCCAATTGGGCTGCAAAGATGACTTACTGAGTTAATTAGGTACACAGAAGAGTGTTATCTAAAAATAAATATTTTAAAAGCTAAGTAATGATTTTTAGTTATCAAGGTTGTACTGTCAGGAAAAAACTTGAATTGATTTTTGGGAAAAGAAAATTGGAAGTAGTAAAATTTTATCCATAATAATATTTACAAATATGTGCTCAGCTAATAGACATATGGACCATTGCAAAGGTTAAGCAGTGAAACAATAGATGCACAAGAGTGGGCCAAATTCAAGAAAGTGGAAGGAAAAATCTGGCGCCTAATATGTAATTTGAATAGCGCGGCACCAATTGCAGCGCTTAGGCTCGAATTTGGTCTTCTTTCCACATATGTGCTATCAATGGCCGCATGCTTAAGATGGTGTAATGCACTGATAAATAGGGCTGAGAACGTGTTAAGGGTAGCACTGTACAGAGAAATATTTGTAAATATGAAGGAAAAAAGTGCTATTTTTAGGAATAATTTAAAAGTATTATCAATGTTTTGTTTAGATATGGATGGGGCGGTGGTTCTTTGCAAAACTGCTTTGAAGAGTATAATTAAGAAAACAATATATGCCGTTTCTCGTGAAAGAGATATTAACCACTTCAGTGCTGATGATGAGCCCAGGCTCGTCATGCAGCACGGTGCTCGTGTGCTGGTGACGAGCCTGGGCTCGTCATGAGCCGTGGAACGCTCACACACGAGGATAATTCCCCCGCTGTGCTCAGCGTTCCAATGCGCGGGCGGGCTCATGACGAGCCCAGGCTCGTCACCAGCACACAAGCACCGTGCTGCATGACAGGCCAGGGCTCGTCATCAGCACCGCAGCGCCGTGCGCGGGCCCCCTCCCCCCCTGCGCTGCGGGGAAATTAGCCCCGTGGCGAAGGGGTTAAAATGGGTTCAGACAACAGAAACATTGATTGTATTTTGGGGAGCAGTATCATCAGAAATCCCCAACCTTATGTCTTATGGAAGCTTAACCCGTTGCGTGCGTGGGTTGGCCAATGGCCGTCGCGAGCACTACCTCGGTAGTGCTGCGCATGCCGTTGGCCCATGCGCCCCCACCCACTCAATTAAACTCCTGCACTGCGGCGGAATTTGTGCCGCAGCTAAGGAGTTAAACATGGAGTGCGCAGTGTGATTTTGCTACTGAGATTGAATTTACTCCCCCTAAGAATCGTAACAGGATCTTGGGAGGGTATTCCTAGACATGAAAAGTATTGTCAGTTATGTAATTCCTGTATACAAGATATGAATCATGTTTTATGTGTTTCTCCCGCATTAAATTCAATGCGTCTTTAAGGAATTGTTTTTTAAAGTATAATATCACTACAGCAGAACAATCCCGAAATTACCTGCTGTCCCCCCCATCTGAACTGATGTGTTTTAAAATGTTTTGCTTTTTTACACAATTTTTAAACATATATTGAGGTAAGAAAGATCTTCTTAAATGTGTATGTTTATAGCACTTGCACTTTATCTTTACCTTTTGGTCTTTATGACCGATCAGTTATGTTTACAATTCAGTATGTGCACTTTTACAAAAATGTTCTGCTGCTAGTGACTGGTTGGTAAAGATCTTCTTAGTACGTATGTAAAGAGCACTTGCACTTTTTTTTTTCAACCTTCCGGTCCTCATGACCAATTTATTTTGTTTACAATTAAGCATGTGCACTTCTTCAAAGTTTTTTTGCTGCTAGTTACTCATCTTTAGGACTCCAACCATTTTACTAAATTTGTTCTGCTGCCAAATTATCATGTGCAAAAACAACAATTGATGGACAGAATGCAGAACAATGTCATACATTCACCCCAGTACAGAGATCTGGGCCTAAATCCATCATTTTTTTGCACTCCACACCACCCCAGTTCAGACAAATTATCATGTATCAGACGCATTATGCCCAATTTATTAGGTTGGAATTAAGCATGGGCATCATTATAAACTTTTTCTTTTTTTTCTAGTGACTGTCCTTTAGGATCTGATGCACCTTACTAAATCCTTGTTTTGCTGCTAAATCATTGTGTACTTTATATTAAAAAATATTAAATACTTCAAGGCCCATAGGAATCAATGGGAAATACCGATTCGATATTTGCCGAATCGGTAAATACTGAATATTACAGATTCGGTAATTGTTAAATAAAAATTACCTACATCTGCCTCCTTTCAATTTACCTACTCTTAAATACCGAATCGGTATGATTCGGTATTTAAGAGTAGGTAAATCGGAATTACCTACATCGGGCCCTAAGTTTCTTAAATGTTACTAGAAATTATGATCCAAAACGTTACGCATATTTTACTTTTAATCTTTTTATGAAAAAAAATATTTGCTTGAGCTGTCCTCTGTTGTATTGACAGCCTTCAATCCCTGAAACAGGACGAGATATTAGAGGAAGAGAGGAAGTGCGTCAATGGAACCGTTACGGTGGAAAAGATGACGTAATAAAATGTTACCTTGTTGTGGAGGTGAAAAATGCTGTGAAAATGCAGGCTTTTACTTTGCAGCGGTGGAGCAGTAACCATCTATGACATTGTGCTCCAGGCTCCACTGAGCTGTCATTTCCTGTGCAGATTCCAGTTGATAACGTACAAGACATTCTCAGTAAGAAATATCATTGCAAAAAAGTTAAATAAACAAGAGGCAAACTGATGGCAGACCGATAATGCCATTGATAAGAAGGCTGCTTCCCTGCTTTGTAGAGTACTTGTAAAAAACATGCAGCATATGTTGCCCGGAGCTAAAAAGAAAACAAGGTAAGAGGGGAAGCAGGAAGTGAGGCTGCACATGCACTGGCGAAGCTTCACATTTGAATGCCTCACATGCACTTGGCATAATCCGCATTCCAAAGCTCTCTTGGTAGGATTTGCTGGTGCCCCTCTATATCTCTCGCCAGCAATGCACAAGCGCATTGGCAGGTCGAGACCTAAAAATAGCCCCAGTCAATAACTTTTAATTTACCAGCCCCACCCTTGCTGAAGATCCAGCAACTACACGTGTCTTATAATCGGTGTTGCAGGATAGACAAGAAAGAATATATCCCATTGCCAGGAAACCATTACGACAAGTTCTTGAGGCCTGGCGCTGACAGGATACATTTCTTTGCTGGCAGAGCGGCAGTGCAGATATTAAGTGCTGTGCATTAGGCTGTTTTTTTAAATCGCTGCATGAGCCCAGGCATGTCTGGGAGCAATGTATGTGTGACATGCATTTTAATGCGTTGAAACAGACACCAGCATTTAAATGTGTTAGACTAACCCCTGATGTGTGTTACTTGGAAGGGCGGAATACAACGAGAATGCTACAAAATTCACATACAGATGCCATACATGCCAATACACCCAATTCAGACGGGAGACTCCTAATTTTTTTAAGCAAAAAATTACTTTATTGTGCCCGTCTCCCACCTATAATTGCCTCTTCTTCAATGGAAGTCAATGGGAGAAATACATTCTCTCAATTATATTTTTACTTATGTCTACTAAAATGTTGGCATATATGGTGTGAAGCATACCTCACCAGAAGCAGTATGACATATTAGGTCAAACTCTCAATCCTTGCCTTACTGGATGTTTTAGAGCAGGCAAGTGGGAGACTTAAAAAAATAGTCAGGAGAATGTATTTTACCCATTGCCTTATATTGAAATAGAAGGCCATCTTCCTGAATCGTGACTATTGACATTTCATTTTTGGTAGTTAAATAACAGCACAAAGAAAAACAGAGTTTTAAACTCTGGTTTTTATGCACTATGTAAAACTGGCAAAAATAAAATGTCGAGGTCAGTCACATGCCCTAATCTCCCCCTCCAAGAATGAATTACAAAGCGTTAACTTTTGATTTAATAAGTAATTATTGGAGGGGGAGATGGGAGCATACGTGACAGGCATCAACATTAAAATGTTGCCTTGTTTCCGGCATATCATGATTCAACAATCCAAATGTGGATTTCTGCTTACAGGAATCGGGTGCTAGGAGCACAAGCGTAGCTAAGGGGGGGCGGTCTGTCCCAGGGGGCCCCTATTTGAGTCGGCTGAGGCGGCCGCGAGGGCGGGCCGGCACTCACTGCTAATTAGGCAAAAATAAAAGAGAAGGAGCATGTTAAAACAAGGAGAATAAAACAAATCACTCTAACCATGTGGTGGCTGTTGTCCAAGTCGGGATCATGCAAAAAATGAATGTGATGGGAAAAGGTTTATCTCATGGACTGTTGTGAACGTACTCGGTAAAGCTGCACTGCAGGGGCCACCTTATTCATAAGCAAATGTTGTCATATGGAATGTAAGACGTTTCAAGTAACTACTAATATCAGCCTCATATGCCACTAAATAAAAAGCGAACATCTCTAAAACAGGTCAGGTGGCTCTTCTGAGAATGAATACCAAGAAGAGCAAGGACTAGCGTTTAGACTGCAGAACAATAGGACCATCACATCGGTTTAGGGTCCTAACACAGAGCTAAGCTGCCTCAGGCCTGTATCATAAATTAATCAGAGTCAGCTGACTCACCTACACAAAAAATTAAGGGAGTAGTACGCTTTAAGATTACACATATTAAAATCTTTGCACTTATGTAACTCACATCTATAATATATGAAACCTGTGGTGCCCATGCATTTGTGAAAATAGAAGATGCTCACATGTTCTCAGTGATTTTTATGGAGCAGGGTCCAAGCATATATGCAATTCACCCATATCTAACTTAAAAAGCCTAACTCAACATGTTCCTTTTTCAATCTGTATTGAGTTAGCATAGGTGGCACTGCAGGGTTCTTCAGTCTATCCTAACACATTGTGCTTTTGCACACAAACATATTTTCTCAAAGCCGCCATCTGGATTTAAATGCTCTGCATCAACTACTGTATTAATAAAATCCTTTAGGGATTATTTTTAAAACTTCACTTGCATACATTCATTAGTGGCTCTACCCAGAATGTATTTGAAGGAGAAAGAGTGCATTCTTATGCCCAAATTGTGGATACCTGCAACGGTGTACAGTTCTGGTTGTGCATTTTTGTATTATTACTTGCAAAATGGTCTTGTGTGCATTTCTGTATGCAGTGGTGTGGCCTTAATTGTGCTGTGCCTGTAAGCGTTTGCTGCGGCTTGCACTACCACACTCCCACCAATTGCAGCTTTCGAGCAACATAACAGTGTGTGTTTAAGGAATGCAGCAGTGTGCTCATCTTAGCCTATGCAAGGCAAGAATGATGGATGGCAGCGGGCCTCTTAGGAAGACTGCAAGGCTCCTAACTTGGATTCCCGCTAGATGCGCCTGACTTCAGACCATAAAGAGGCCCTGAAAGACATCAGGAGCTGAAGGAGAGATGCACTATTACAAGCTAGTTTTGTGTCCCAAGAGCACACGTCTTTTCATTCCCAGGGAGTTGGTTGCTGCTGCTTAGAAGTAATGACAGGGCGCGACCCCTGGTTGTTGCCTGTGGGCCACCAGAGTGGGGCATGTATCCAGTCTGTGTTGGCAAGGTGGAGCTGACTGACCCCTTTGTGCTGTGTTTAGTTCTAAGGGCGCACACAGTGAGCCAGTCCCTGTGATAATAATTATTTTGCTGTTTTTTAAAGGTAAAGAAACACAGGCTTCAACACTGTTAAGTTGGTTTTGGGTCCCCAGAGCACATCACGTTTGTGCAGGTCTCCACTGCTTTAATGGGGGGACTATGATGTATGGTCATTTAATAGTCAGCTGTAGATGATGGATCCCTGAACAGTGTCATGAATGTGCATGTTTGCTTTGTGCTAGGGGTAATTGTTCACACAGCTCTCTGATGGATGTCACATGTGGTTTTTCTGAGTCCCCAGATAGATCATGCAGTCTGTGTGTTCTCTTTTGTACTGACAGTCACCTGTGTATTCAACTGTCTAGCCTTTGACCGTGTCATGTATGTGCATTTTTGCACACTTTGAACTATTTTTCCATCATCTCAAGAGTATCCCTAGTTTACAGTATTGTGGCTTTTTATCGTTTTTGGTCTTGTGTTAAGCCTAGGCATAAAGATACATATTTTTTATAACTGCTTTTGTGGTGTCCCTTCGTAGTGTTCTTCACTGTGTTACTGTGTATGATCATAAATGCTTTACACACTGCCTCTGAGATAAGCCTAGCTGCTCATGCTACGTTACCTCAGGGTTGAGCAGGGGTTATCAAAGGGTGTAGCCCCCTTACTCTGACTTAGGAAGAAGGGTCCCCACTTGGACAGTGGCCAGCCATTGCCAACTAGAGACCCCCATTTCTAACAAACAACCATTCCGATTTTGAGAGGAGTAAACATCTCAATGCCCATTAGATTCCCCATGTTCGACTAATGTTCTGATTTGTTACCTTTGCCTCAAATTGTAAAGCGCTCTGATATCCTTCGGGTTCAAGTTTACGCTATATAAAACTTTATAAATAACTAAATATAACTTTCATGATCGAGGTAACTGTTAGCAGCAATACTACGTGTCTCTCCTCGGACACTCGGACATCTTTCAAGTGCTCACTGTCCTTTTTCCCCAGCACCCCCCCCCCCGCCCCCCATGGGGCGGCAATCTGAGGGGTAGCCCCAGGCGCCACAAGCTCTAGCTACACCCCTGGCTAGGAGACTAGCCTTGTATTTGGTAGTCTTCCACCTGAATCGAGAGGGTTGACACGTATGTAGCTGTTATGTTCCCGTGGCCATCTGCAGAGCAATCAAATTTCAAAGTCCCTTTGATTAGCATCATAGGACTTGTAGTCCTGATTTTTAGTGGGTTTAAATACCAGAATGCAAAGCAAACATCTTGACTGTATGAGTTAATCATGCAGATAACTGGAAAACTTGAGAGCTCTACAGATGTGTGACTAATATGACAACATTTGAGAATAGCTAATATCTCTTTCTGTATGTTTGGTCTGGTCACAATGTTTGAGATATGGAGAGAAAATGCAGAGACCCTCAAGGGTTGCTGTATACGTATATGCGTACATCAGTGTCATTTAAAGTAGGGGGGTGCTATAGGGTTGCAAAGTCCGGATCAGCCATCACATTGATAAGGGCTCCTGTGTCTACAAGAAGCAAAACATGGGTCCCACACAATTTTACATTCATGACACGTTCACTCAGATAGCGATCAATATTCCTGGCTGGCAGATTTCCTGGCAGTACTCTTCTGAATCGAAAATATCTTTCCTGTTTGATGTCTTTCAACATCTGATGACGATGGTCATGACAAAGTGGGAGAATATGAACTAGCAACCAATTCTCTGACCTGGCCGTGAGTGTGAGACACATGCTTTGATTTATCTAGCTGGTGCCACTTGTATTCTGAGTCCCTTGAAGTCTGGTGCGTGTGGGCGGGGGGGGCAAATGGTGAGGCACATGCACTGACCATAATCCGCATTCTAAAGCCCTCTGGCATCAAAGGAAGAGTGGGAGGGAACGAGCATATAGGGTGTGAGTGATAACGAAAGTAAGAGTGGGAGCAGGAAGTGAGGCCGAGTGCGCACTGGCGAAAGCAGTCCAGATGCCAGCTTCGCGCATGAATGCCTCACATGCACTGCCATAAACCGCATTTTTAAAGCTCTTTAGTAGACTTTTCTTTTCCCCTTACTTGGTGCATTGTCTCAGGCGAGACCTAAAAACATAGGCAGGGCTGGTATTTAACCTGTCTTTGAAGCGCAACAAATGAGGCAAGATAAACACAGAATTTGAAGGCATTTTTATTTATTGCTTGGATTTTTGTGACCCACCAAAATTCAGCTCTGGGTTAGGACCCTCAGTTTGGGAAATACTGCCATAGAGCTTTTATCATTGTCCTTTACTCTTACCAAAGACTTTGTGTCACAGAACACATGATCTGCATGCAGCGCTAAGATCTGCACTTTGCAATCTTCATTTGATGACCATGTGTCATCTGCTGTCCGACCACATCTCTGCTACCTATGCACAAAAAGATACTACTGAAGACACTTTTTGTTATCCCTCCAAGCCTTTCGTGCTTCTTACAAACATTGTACTGAACGGGACCTCCACTCTTTGGATAATCCAGCATTCGTGGAAATCGATTAACACCACATGATTGGCAGAAGACCTTTCGGGTCTAGGCTGCAGAGCTGTGGAATTTCTTCCTAAAATATGTTGCGAGGGAAGGCATTGACTTGCAAATCCGTCAAGCCAATTGCTTTGCTGTTTCCACAATAGACCATAAATTGACTGAGCTATCTGGCTGTCACACATTTTCCACCCCTGTCAACATTGTAAAGAAAATCTTTGAGCGTCAGCTTGTGCTTTATATAAATCACCTGCTCCATGTAACACACTATCTCGTGCAAACTTGTCCAGGTGCCTGCCGGCTATCAAATCCTTTTCCTTGCTCACACATTTGATATTTTTTTGAGTCTGCCTTGTCCATTTCCTTTTAAATACTTTTCCAGTCGAATCCCTTAAGGTTAATACATATTGTGTCCTTATTCGTCCAGGCATCTCAGAGATGTCTGTGGAGGGCCTGTGCCTTACCCGGATGTATGCATGCCGGTGTGGACCAGCAGCCGCACAGCTTGCTCTTCATTTACAGGCCCGTGTTCGGTCTGGTGTTGGCATAAATACATAGAAATTAGTGTTTTTGAGCGCCTGCTCCCCGCAGGCTTCTGGAAGAAGGCGCAAGGGTAGAGGACGAGATCCAAATGGTTGAAGTCCGATTGCGTTCATGCATAATCAGCAGCAGCCGCTGCAGCCACCGTCGCTCCAGCCCTTGCGCAGCAGGAAGTGCTTGCGCGTGTCCCTTTCCGTGCGCACATTAGCTTTTACTCTGACCGCCGCGTGCCAAGGTGGCATTTCGCAGGGCGGTATTTTTCTGAGGAAAACTTGACGAAAATATCCGACGTAATTGAGGCCTGCCATGGAGCGGAGGGAAGGACGTGAAGGCTGAAAAGCTGTTTCGTGAAGTAATTGCAAAGCTGGTTTCTGTGGAATTGCTCAAAATTACTCTTCCGCCTTTCGGCATTTGATTGCCAAGCGTAACACGTAATGAATGCATGGGACATGTTTAATTCTATAGGCAGATTCAGTTGCTTAGGAAAACACACAAGCTCATGCAGTTGTTATACTGAAATATACAGTTAGTCATTGAAACGGGCTTAGAGGGCGCTGGCCGTTATGTTTCTTAAATGTAACTAGAAATTATGATCCAAAACGTTACGCATATTTTACTTTTAATCTTTTTATGAAAAGAATGTTTGCTTGAGCTGTCCTCTGTTGTATTCACAGCCTTCAATCCCTGAAACAGGACGAGATATTAGAGAAAGCGAGTCAATGGAACCGTTACAGTAGAAAAGATGACGTAATAAAATGTTACTTTGTCGTGGAGGTAAAATGCGGGCAAAAATGCAGGATTTTACTTTGCAGCGATGGAGCAGTAACCATCTATGACATTGTGCTCCAAGCTCCACTGAGCTGTCATTTCCTGTGCTGATGCCAGTTGATAACGAACAGGACATTCTCAGTAAGAAATATCATTGCAAAAAAGTTAAATAAACAGGAGGCAAACTGATGCCAGACCGATAATGCCATTGATAAGAAGGCTGCTTCCCTGCTTTGTAAAGTACTTGTAAAAAACACGCAGCATATGTCGCCCGGAGCTAAAAATAAAACAAGGTCTCGGCATTGCGTGGCGGCAGGGGCGGGGGAGCAGGGGAGCGGCGTTCCTTTGAAGGCGGAAGGGTGGGAGGGAACGAGCATATGGGATGTGAGCGATAACGAAGGTAAGAGGGGAAGCAGGAAGTGAGGCCGCGCGTGCGCTGGCGAAGCCTCACGCTTGAATGCCTCACGTGCACTTGACATAATCCGCATTCCAAAGCCCTCTTGGTAGGATTTGCTGGTGCCCCTCTATATCTCTCGCCAGCAATGCGCAAGCGCATTGGCAGGTCGAGACCTAAAAACAGCCCCAGTCAATAACTTTTAATTTAGCAGCCCCACCCTTGCTGAAGATACAGCAACTACATGTGTCTTACAATCGGTGTTGCAGGATGGACAAGAAACAATATATCCCATTGCCAGGTAACCATTACGACAAGTTCTCGAGGCCTGGCGCCGACGGATACATTTCTTTGCTGGCAGAGCGGCAGTGCAGATATTAAGTGCTGTGCATGAGGCTGTTTTTTTAAATCGCTGCATGAGCCCAGGTATGTCTGGGAGCTATGTATGTGTGACATGCATTTTAATGCATTGATACAGACACCAGCATTTAAATGTGTTAGACTAACCCCTGATGCGTGTTACTTGGCAGGGCGGAATACAAAGTCCGCATCAGCCATCACATTGATGAGAGCTCCTGTGTCTACAAGGAACAAAACATGGGTCCCACACAATTTTACATTCATGACACGTTCACTTAGATAGCGATCAATATTCCTGGCAGGCAAATTTCCTTGTAGTGCTCTTCTGAATCGAAAAAGTCTTTCCTGTTTGATGTCTTTCAACATCTGATGACGATGGTCATGACAAAGTGGGAGAATATGAACTAGCAACCAATTCTCTGACCTGGCCGTGAGTGTGAGACACGTGCTTTGATTTATCTAGCTGGTGCCACTTGTATTGTGAGTCCTGGATGGCCTTTCTTGCCACAGGAGATACCCATGCCTTTGTACAGGCCGATGCTCTCAATCCTGCATATGGATTCTTCAACCTCTTTTTAGGTCGAGCACAAAAGACCTGTTGTATCCTCTTCTGTTGGCTTTTGGAACACCCACCGAACACCCACCGATTGCCATTGGGTGTTACCTGCGGCATTAAAAAATGTTGGTGTGTTATTGATGTTTGTCCATTTTGGTCCCTCTTTTTTCTGTCTGTTCCCACCTCATGGCGATTTCACTAATGGTTTATTTTGCTCGGCCACAATGCGTCTTCACTGCGTGCAATGGCCCCACCTTCAGGCTGGGTATTGCAGCCTTAGCATGAATGTCCATAGCTGGCGCTTAGCTGGTGCAACAGAAACAAAAGTGGCTCTGACGCTCCTTTAACATGAGGACTCAACAGAGTGCTCTCAGGCGTCTCCGTGTTTGCTGTTCACTGTTCCTCCTGTTCAGTCTTTTCCAAAGCAGGCAAAATCAAAACGGATGAAATAAATTCACAACTACTGTATAATTTTGCTGCTCATAGGCGCAATAAATAACTAGGCCGCTAGAGGACAGTATGCCATTAAAGATCAATGTAGGCGTTTCAGATTACACGTCTGCAGCTTCCTTTTGGAACTGCAGTCCTTCTAATTTACATCGCTGATGACTTTGATAGATCGAATCCTGAATCTTATATTATTTTTAAGGGATCATTTGCGCCCACGCACAATATTAGAGCTGCACAGTTTAAAAATTGAAAGTTAGATATATATCATGTTTTAAATAAAATCAGGGAAGATTAAACCGACATGAGGATGCACGAAAAAAAAGATTGGTATGAAAAGTGCTGGTACTGGAGAATAAAGCAGTTCAAGCAAAGTGCCTCTAGGCGCTCTACATCTTCGCATCGCCTTGTTCCTTTGACGTTTTATAGCACTTCTACAGAGGGCTGGGGTGCAAAGTATTTAAAGTGATTAACATCAGAGAGGTATATTGCCTGGACCTCTTGTATCAGGTGTTTTAGTGAAAATTGGGGGTATTGTGCCCCTACATTTCCTGGCAGTTCGTACACCCGTCATCATAAGTGGGGAGGGGGCAGTGCATGGCATGTGGTCCTCCGCCAGCATCCCCAGAGGTGATCTATGGTCAGCCACAGTAATAGCAGTTGTAGAGTGGCTTAGCCAGCGTGACAGGAACCCTAGTGCAAGAAAGAAAAATAGTCCAGCAGCTGATAAAATACAGCAATGATCAGGGTTCAGTTGGCCCCTTCAGACCCCTGTGCCCCGGTGCCACTGCACCTGCTGCACCAAGGGATCTATGTCCCCTGCATTTGAGCCCTTTGCTATCTGGAATATTTCCTAAAAAAGGGTTGTTAAACCTCAAACATGACTTCCACTGCAGCTGGAATCTAAAGTGCTCTCTGCATAGCGCCGAGTCTTGGGACAGAAAGAACTATGCATTCTTGAGAATAAGCTCATTAGCCAGAGCGATCAAACAAATCCCAGCTGCAGTCTGTCCAGGGCCAACCCCATCACTTCACCTTCTTGCACCTGTGGACTGCTTGACCATCCGGCCTGGCAAGACTATGTCTTGAAATTACTGCACGCTGAAATAATCAGATGCACGCACCCATCTAGCCTCTCGCACTTCGATCAACTACTCATCCATCCACCAATCTCTTCACAAATGTGCACATTCATCCATGTGCTAACTCATTCATCCTTTTATCCCTTGTGCATCCATCAACTCTATGGTCGACACGCGCCCATTCACTCACTCATCATGCACCCACCTATCTAGCTAGAGGCCTGTGCACTCGCATACCTTCTTGAACTAGTCACTCAGTGACCCACTAGCTCATACACTCATTACCCCATCTATCGATCACCATGCATTGTACCAACCCCTCACTCAGCTTTCCACTCACTCACTATTTTAGAGATAATATTATCAGTGTTTTCACCGATTCACTGACTACCTGTGAACTGCACAATCATGAACTGACTGAGTAGTTGGTCTGTTTACTGAGGAACTCGTATGATTTCTAGTTTGGGGAATGCATAAGGCAGCAGTGAGTTTTGTTTTCACCCATGTGGTGTTGGGACTTGCCGCCATTCCAGTCACGGGTCCCTGTTCCGTTTGAAGTTGAGTATGAGAGAGAAATCCTCTTATGGTAATTAGGGTTCCTTTGTCCTCAAACGTTGAATGCGTGGTAGGGGGTATTATTGTAATATTTCTTTGAAAATCAAGAGGGATTTATTCGATATCCTCTCCAGACTCACAAACGGGCTCAGGCTTGGTTCCGTCACTAGGAGGCGCTGTGCTGCTATCTCCTGTGGTTAGTAAGTTGCAGGTCTGTGCTACACTCTACTCAGGTGGCCCACTTCTCCTCCTTTTTGTTGAACAGTTCTCCGTACCTACAGGTGGGTGTAAGAAGCATAATGCTGGAGGCTGAAATCGCCTCACACTTCTCAAGGAAGTCAACAGCTCCTTCACACTTTATTTACTCCCCCGAGGGATGCACAATGTTACTTTGCCATGGAAGCCCCCCATCAGACACATGTGGAACAGTCTTGACCTGTACTTCAATTCACATAAACACCCATAAAGGGATGACTCTTACACAAGTTCGCCACACTATACTAATAGGCAAATAATGTCACTGGACACTTTAGCCCAATAGATGCATATTTGTAATTGCATTTTTGATGTTACAGTATTTTTATTCTTTCTCCTTCTCAGGATATATATTGTATTTTGTATTTTTGTAGTTTTGTACTTTACTTTATTGCATAAGAATGGCGTGTCTAAGGTGGTTCCTATAGCCCTGCGACTAAGTTATTATAGCGTATGACTTGTAACTCGAACTACAATGTATAGTTTGTCATATTACCACCTTAAAATGTATTACGTTCTTATTGAATGTGGCTTATTCTGTGTTTGATTTTCTGGAAACAAGCAATAAAAACTTTTGAAATTATATTAGCCGCCATCTTCCCCATGGTGTAGCATTTTAGACCGCGCTGCATCTGATTATTTGACTGTGAGCTTACACAGTGATACATTTATAGCCACGGAAATCAACGTTGCACTTATGTGCAATATGCTGCATCACTAAATAATTATTAGGCCCCAAAGGCGAGACTGGTTGCATTGCACATGCTTGTTTAACTTTATGGCAAACCACATCTTCTGCAACAGCGTCTATCTGAAGGCTGCTGATTCACAACCGGTTATGATTTGAGCCATAGTGCTTCTTCACTGTTGTACCTACAACGTTTACAGTGCTGCACAGGTTCCTTCAGTCTTGTTACAATGTATCTGCTCAGTGTGAGGGTGAGATGAAGAGTGGTGGTGGTATTTTTACCCGCACATTTATCAGGAAAGGGGCCACCACCTTAATAGATTTCAACTTTGTCTCTTCTGCCTTGGCGTCACTGCTGATCAGCTACAACTTATTATGGCACACAAGAAGTGACCATAACCCACTTTTCCCCACCCTACATTGAGGCAACACTCGGACCCTGTTAAGAACTTTACTCAGGGCTCGAGTCGGGGTACCACGTGGGTGGACGGCGTCTCCCCACTTATTTTACCGGGTGAACGCCGTACCCCCTGCCAAACAGCTGGACTTCACTCTTTGGCCTCTCTGAGAGGAGGAGCTCGCCACCTTTCGTGATGTCACTTTCTGTCGTGACGTCACTTTCAATGACAGCGTCTCCCCACTTCTTTTTTAGGACTTGTGCCCTGACTTTACTTATGTATTAGTGTATTAGTATATAAAACAAGGGGACCCGTGAAGGTAGCGAGGGACCTCGGGTAATTTGTAAGTTTAGAGCTAACAAAGGTCCTAAGCTTTTGGTAGATGTAACGTGAAATAATAAGCACAGACTTTAAATAAGGACTGTGTATCTTTTACTCCAGTGTACAGCCGAACAAGGAGGTATTTATTCCAAAGGTTTTAGTGAATATATACAGGATTTAGGAAGTGGAGCAAGCCACAGTTAACTGGGCACAAGCCTGTACCAAGTCAAGGGGAAAAGAAAAGACAATACGTTGGGGGAAAAAAGAATAACAGGCAAACAAGTTGGAGAAAAAACTGTGGCTTATTATACAATGAAATCTTACATAAGCTCAGAACCGACAGTAACTGCAACGCATATTACAAAATTGAAAGGGAAGCAGTACTGCACAAACTGTCGACGTTACGTTTCGATCCCTGTCTCCAAAAATTAAATTGGGATCATCTTCAGGACTACAATGAACATTTTGCCGGATTGCATTTTAGACAAGCCGATGCACTTGTTTAGGGTGCGGTCACGGCGTGGGGGATCCAGGTGGAGGGAGGCATCAATCCATCTGGGGCGCCTAGCAGTTTAGCGTGGGCGGCCTCCCGGTGCAGCGTAGGTGTAGCAGTTCCAATCCAGGCACTAGAAAGTGACCTTGGCAAATGAGAGATAACTGCTGGCGTGCATTTACACCTGGCGTGGATGGATTTAGAGATGGCCGCGCACAGTGGGGCGAGCCGGTTCTTAGCGTTCCGTAATGGAAACGCTGGCGGGCGGCGAATGGGTCCCGTCTGGTATGCCGGATGGCGGATGTGTGACAAGTGCATCGGCTTGTCTAAAATGCAATCAGGCAAAATGTTCATTGTAGTCCTGAAGATGATCCCAATTTAATTTTTGGAGACAGGGATCGAAACGTAACTTCGACAGTTTGTGCAGTACTGCTTCCCTTTCAATTTTGTAATATGTGTTGCAGTTACTGTCGGTTCTGAGCTTATGTAAGATTTCATTGTATCATAAGACACCGTTTTTTCTCCAACTTGTTTGCCTGTTATTCTTTATTCCCCCCACATATTGTCTTTTCTTTTCCCCTTGACTTGGTACAGGCTTGTGCCAAGTTAACTGTGGCTTGCTCCACTTCCTAAATCCTGAATCCTGTATATATTCACTAAAACCTTTGAAATAAATACCTCCTTGTCCGGCTGGACACTGGAGTAAAAGATACACAGTCCTTATTTAAAGTCTGTGCTTATTATTTCACGTTACATCTACCAAAAGCTTAGGACCTTTGTTAGCTCTAAATTTACTTATGGGCAGTTGTCCACACACAGCCAAGGATGCAGACTCAGATGGAAGGGTATTGATTCAGATTTTTTTTTTAATCGTAATTTGTTTGGTCAATGCTTTGATGCCTTCATTTCATGTCTCGATCTCCAATGCCCTGGTGTGAATATTCTCAGCTCGTGTGAGCTCCTAAGTATACATGTGGTGGTCTTCCTTACTTCCTCTCGACCACATCAGTAAACCCATGACACATGGCTCGACCAGTCCTGTTCTAAGGCCTATGGCGAGCTCCCGAGGAAAGGCCTGTGGATTGGTGTAAAATTGTCTCCTTAGAATTTTGTATAAAACTACCCTACAGAGTAGGAGGCGTGCCATGAGGCGAGAGGCCTGTCTCGATCCCCTCTCTGCCTGTGCCTCTAGATCCATTGCCAGCTTCTGGGAGGTTGTGAACCGACCACAGTTTACCTCTGCCCAGGGATGAGTGGTGACCTCGAGGACATGGCACAGCTCGACAAAAGAATGTATGTAAGAGTGCGTGCGCAAAATGAGACACGCGCCTCATATTTGAAATAACACTAAGCGGTTGGAAAGGCAAAGTTGCTCAAAACAACACCACAATGAAAGACAAAATGTCTCACCCATTCCAAGCACCACAGTTCCTGAATAGGCACTTTGGAGCTACCAGAGGCATTCCGTAGGTAGAGTCTTTAAATAAATAATGTCTCATCTCTCTTTACCCCCAAGGCTTCGAAAGTCATCGTCGCTGTGTGTCTGAAACACATCCACTTCTCATCTCTTTTTACCCCCAAGGACTCGAAAGTCATCATCGCTGTGTGTCTCAAACATGTCCACTCACTAGTCACCAATTTGCCAGACACCCCCAGTAAAAATACATCCTGTAACTTGTATTTCTGAAGCAAAAATCCATGTAAATGTGTTTGAGTGCCTTCCTGCATGCCCGTGAGGAAGTACCAGTGTATAGGGAGTTCTGCTCCAACGTAGGCAGCAATCAGGCAGACACCTGAAAAGTTAGCAAGACATGCTATTAATAAAATGTCCATGTGAGTCACACTCTGCACAGAGTCACTGAAGAGAAAGAAGTTGCTTACAGTACTCAAAAGCTCTCTCAGAACAGCATCCATGAAGTATCCAGTTGCAGTAGCTTCTTGAGGCAGAGTGCTTGTGTGGGGGCTGCCCGTTATGATGGACACTGGTGGGGCTGCCTTGCATGCTCTTTATGTTCCCTTTGTAACTCCTTAAGTTTCAATATTTCATCTTATGGCACCTTTCTTTTGCGTCTTGTTTCAGTTGACTGAGCCTGTCATTTTCTCCCTCTGGTCGCTTCTTCCCAACATGTTGTAGAAGGCATCCTGATGACTTTGAAGTCCACTTGTACCAACTGAAGAGCGTGGGGACGTCTTCAACTTGTGGCCAAAATTAATGTAGTAATGACGACACTCTGGTAAGTTATAATCCAAGTAGGTTTATTCAGGTAGATAAACAGGTCATCATTAACAAGTATATAAGTCCTGTAGGGCAGCCTGTACACTCATATCAACAGCCCCACCAGGAGCAGCCTGCCAGCTGCTCAGCCCCATCCACCAATTGTCATCACTCTTACATTCACACAGGAATTCCACTCATGGCCCATTCACCAACATTCCATACAGAACACAGACACACAGGCTGAGCAGCTAGGACATGGTAACATAGGAAATGGAACGTAATACAAGAATGCTACTGAAGGGATTGGAAAAAACGAAAGGTTTGTCAGCTTCAGAAGAGGAAGAAGCCATGATTCTTAGAAAGATGCAATAGAAATTGTGTAGCACACCAGCACAGGATTATCCTCATAGCCAATATGTAGTGTTTCTGGTTTACTAAAAGGGTGTTATTGAGCATGCACGAAGACCCACAAATATAGGTTTCATGAATAATTTCCTAATATTTAACAGTAATCATTTAACAGTGTAATGGTTCTTTATAACACCATTCTGTATCAGGTAAGTGAGAGGGTCCAAAGCCACTGCAGACAGGAAAAGCATCAGCGCTAGCATGGTGAAGGAGTATCTGCGTCAACCACATGCTACACACAGACTGACTCTGAGCCACTGCTGAATTTGTAAAACAATAAGTGCCAGGGCTCTCGTCAGGAGGCCCCTGCAGCTTGAACCACACATTGCCCCTGCTATGCTGCCAATGATACCACGGTGACACTGCCTGACAATGCTGTAGGTGACCACGGTGAATTTTGATTTCTCGGTACATACTTAAATTGATGTGTGCAAGCAATTAAATGATATTTGCAAAAGGGAACTCCATGAGGTTTGGGCCCTTAGCTCCTTGCTTTCCATGAAGACTGGAGACTTCCTTGCCAGACGTGAACCTTTGAGACTATAGTGTTTTTTGAAATCGCCATTTGCGGTCAGTCCAGTGGTCATCTGTATTGTCTTACGGTTTTCTTAAATTGTTCTCCTGTCCTGATGATGACCCAATAATTCACAAGTGTCGAAACAACGTTGATGCACCATTGGCAAATTGAGATAAAGCATTGACTGCGTTTTGTTCCTGTTGTAATGCAGGCAACTTGATTTGAATGGGAAACCCTTTGCCATTGGGACCATTTTTTGTTTACTCTGTGTTTGGTTGTATATGTCTGTCTAATGTAACATGATGAGCACAAACTGTTTGTCTTTGTATTGTACTATGTTTTTTATGAAAAAGTAATAATAATTTCTACCATTTTTTGACAAAATCCATTTGGTGAGTACCCGTTTCTTGTTTTTCATTTCTGTTTGATTTTTAATTCTTGTTGAATTTTTTTCTGTAATCATTGTGATTTTTCATAACTTTCTAAAAGTGCCATTTGTTAAACTGGAACTTAAAATCCAACTTCACCAATTCCAATTTTTTCCAATTTCCAATTTATTTTTATTTATGATTTTGGAACTCCAAAGAGGTCCACATAAAAGTAGAACAATGTAAAATATACTTTTCATAACAATCGAGTATACAGTACAGAAATACATTTTAAGAATATCGATTGGAAACTCTAAAAGGATCTTAACATCCGTAAAAATTTGTTTAATATATATTTAAAAAACTTATTACAAAATTAAAAATTCTGGAGCAGAACATTTCATTTGGTGGATTATAAATGGCGTCTATAAATGCGGTGGCAGACAAAATATTTAGTTGTAAGCAAATTGGTCTCAACCACTTACGCCGATGTAAAAATAAAGCCGGACAGACAAAAAGTACATGCGTAACAGCCTGGATTGAATTATTGTAACACACAGCTGAAGAACCATACCATCTGGACATAACATTATTCAAAGGAATAAGATCCAGCCTCAATAAAAGCCAAAAACGGCGTACTCCATGAGGGAGATTCCAAATGATATAGGGTGTTGCTTTTCTTATCAGACAAGAGTCAAAGGCCTTAACAACACTTTTCTTTAAAATGCTAGCCTTTCTATCCATGGAAAAGCTTAATTTCCAGGAAGCCAGTTTCAAAATGGACTTCAACTGATATGGGGATAGAGAGAAGAGTACAGATTCATCTAATTGAAGTAGATCAACCGCCGTTCTAAAATTATTTATGATTAAAGAATGCTCTTTCAGGGTTCCTATTAGTTCTTTCTGAATAAGAAATCTTAATGTACCAGGTTCTCCCTTTGCAAGACTTAGAACCCAATGCACTATCCCTGCAAGGCCCTGAACCCAACTGCTACGTAGACCAAATTCTAGCCTACGGAACAGCCTGAGTTAACAGAGAGTAAACTCCGCAAAATTTTGCCTTCAGTTGTATTTAGGAAGCCCCACTTTCCCAGGTCAAGTATTTCAGTGACATACAGTAAGGAAGCTGGAATTTTAACACGAAAAACCTCTAATAAAAAGGAAAAATGCCTATTTCCTGTAGATCTTTAAAAAGAGATTAAACTTTTGCCTTGAGCTATTGCTTTCCGCGTATTATTTGCTATATGAGCCTTATCACTTACATTTCCACCTATAATTTTCCCTAGGAAGACATAGGATTTTACCACTTCCAATTTTTGTCCACCTACAAACCAGGCAAAACTCCCACGTTTCGACTTTTTCCTTCCCGTAATACACATTACTTTACTTTTTGACACATTTATCTTTAAGTGGTGGATCTCTGCATATTCGTGTAATGCCTGCAGACGATAATTTAATCCCCTCGGTTTTAAATCCAGGAATAATATATCGTCTGCGTAAAGTAGGCAAGCAATCGATTTACCCCCAATAGAGGGCCAATACCTTCACAGGAAGACCGGGCATAGGGGAGGTCAGATATATATAGGGAAAATAATAAAGGGGCCAATAAACACCCTTGTTTTAAACCATTTGCCATGGGGATATCTTGGGATAGACCTCTTTCCCCTCCCATCAGGACTCTACACCAAGTATCAGAGTGGAGGCCCCGAACTAGCTCCAGGAGGGCAGACGGCATGCCAAGATCTGCTAGTTTCCTCCACAGCAAAGGACGATCTACTTTATCAAATGCTGTGGAGAAATCTATGAAGGCTGCATAAATTCTCCCTCCTCGGACCTTAATGTATTTTTCTGTTAAAACTTGCAATGCCGTTAGATTGTCTAAAGTTCCATGCTTTCGCCTAAACCCAGTCTGTTTAATGGGTAGAATTTCACCCATGACCACCTAATCATTAATTAGCTTCAAAAGGCATTTGGCGAAAACTTTACCTATGGCGTCCAGAAGGGCAATTTGTCGATAGTTATGTGGAGCTTCACGGTCTCCCTTCTTAAAGAGGGGGACTAATATACTCCCCTTCCAGGAAGAGAGAACTGTTTTGCGTGAGAAACAGTAGCTAAACATTGGGAAAATAATTTTGCTCCACATTTCACTATTTTGTTTTAAGACCGAAATTGGAAGCTCAACCGGACCCATAGCACCAGGGGAAAGCAAACCCTTTATGGCCAATTCGATGTCTTTTTCAGAAGGCGGACCATATGGTGAGCAATCCACTGTTGCTCCGCTACAGCCCTCTACTGTTCCATTACTAGCGAACAGGTTCTCTATGAAGCCAACCCACGTATGCTCTTCAATGGCCACTGGGAGTGGTCTAGATCTTGCTCCACAACCTTCCCCCCCAATTAGGGACCAACATTTTCTTACTTGACCTTTGAAAACAGCTTCCCGTAATTTAATCCATAAAGTATTTTCCCTCTCTTTTTTCAACCTAGTCTTTGCCCTACTTCTCCTTCTTTTTAGTAATACTATTCTATGGTATCTTTCGAGCGAATAAATCAAGTATTGTTCCCTTATTAACTTATTTATTTCAGTATTAAGTAAACAAAGAGATCTAGGGATTATTTTGGTATTTCTTTTTTGGTTTGTTTTTTTTTGTAATAGAGATCACCATATTCAAAAAGTCATCGAAACATTTTATTTCAGACCCGTTCCAGTTAACCAAATTTTCCACAGTAGCCTCTAGAATGCTCTCCAAACCCCTGATTGTCCTAATATCCCAATGGCATCTCCCGGAGTTCTTTCCAAATCCGACCAATTCACTGTTTAATGACCATGGGTCCGTCTTAGATGGATTAAGATTTACAGTGATGGTTAACCATAAGTTGTGAGTTCAGCAACACCAAACATGAAAAGTCTATCTTTTCAGAATAGGGAATTACACTTAAGAGGTAATAGGGTAGTCTCAATGTTATCCAATGGGAGAGATAGGCCTTGCATTAGTGAAAAACGAAATTGGTAGTTTTTCACTATCAAGACCTGTAAAACTTAAAAGTACATGCTCTGCCTTTTAAATACCCCTGCCATGTGGGTTTGACAGGGTCTACTTTAGGAGTGACATACATGTATAAAAAGGGAAAGGTTAGGCCTGCCAAGATTGTTACCCTACCAGGCCGAAATGGTAGCTTAAACTGCACTTACAGGCTCTGTACTGTCAGGCTAGAACCATTGTTAGTGGGCTACTTAAGTGGGGTTCACAATGAGTGCTTCAGGCCCACTAGTGGCATTTAATTTACAGGCCCTGGTCTCATGTAGTGCAATTTACTTGGGACTTATAAGTAAATAAATATGCCAATTGGGGTTAAGCCAATGTTACCATGTTTAGGGGAGAGTTGCACAAGCACTTTAGCACTGGTCAGCAGTAGCAAGGTGTGCAGAGTTCTAAAACCAGCAAAAATGAGTTCAGAAAAAAGAGGGAGGCAGGCGAATAGTTGGCGGACAACCAACCTAAGGCTGCCAGGTCTAACTCAGCTTCAGGTATCTCTGTGATAAAATAATAGTTATGAGCAGGTCTGTGATTGTCCTAACAAGATTGCAGCCAGAGAGTGATTGCAGTACCCAGTGCATTCAGTGTCTCTGGTCTTCAAATTGTTTTGGTGAAAACCAGGGTGCTGGTTTAGCATGGAAACTGACCCAGTTAGAGGTCTCAGGGTGAAGTTCTTTGAAATTGCCAGTTAACAATGGTTATAAAGTCTAAAGAGACTGTTTCAAAATAGGGGTTAATGAGGACAAGACACTCCTAGCGATGTGTGTTTTGGAAACTATAAACGAGTTTGAGTAAATGGTATAAAAAATGGTTTGATCAAAGAAATGGAGACAGACACAGAGGTACGCCTATCTAGAGATACAAAAAGATGGCTTAGATTTCGACCATGAAAGTGAGTGAGCTTGTTCACCCAGTGTAGTCAATTCCTATGATTAAGGTAGTCAATTAAAATAAGACATGCCAAACTCTGATATCACAAACTCTGTATAAGAATTCCCAATGGAAAATGAAGGGATACCTACGCAACCCAAATGCCAATAATCCACACGGCAATCCCAATGAACAGCCCCTAATTTAAGACACCAACCATTATACTTGGACCCTAAAGTTTTTCAGTTGAAGTGGTCCCCCAGGTGTGAACACTCCAAGACTGCCGGGATTTTTTGCAAATCCAGAAATGTAACATGACTGTGATGCCATGCAGAGATAAGTCAGGAAATGTAAAACAATAAAGAGTGACTTAAAAAAAATGTGGTGAATTAAGATAGGGGGCCGTCTGCAAAAAGGATCACCCATTCTCATAATAACCCGTTTTCTGCTGCCGTCGGCCAATGGCCGTCGCGAGCACTACCTCGGTAGTGCTGCACACGTCCTTTGGCTAATGCGGCCCCGCCCGCTTAATAGAACGTTCCGCACTGGCATGGAACGTTCAGAGCAGCAAACGGGTTAAAGTTATTTTTCTTCACTAACTCCACAACAATATGAGTACTCTGAATCTGGAGGCAGCGATGAACGGTATTCGAAAATAATAATATTGAGTGTCGGCATTGTGTGACTTTATTTACCTGCCTGGTCTCCTATCTCACCACAGCGCACAACACAGTTTTGTCCACTAGGTAGAGCATGAAAACCATATTATGCACAGAGACCTGCTAATATGGGAAGTTTCAAGAAAAAGCTATGTTCGTGGCCAATAACCTGAGGAAGTATTGTTACTTGCCATTAAAAGAAATGCACTTGATCAACCAGAGGAGTTTTTGACACATTTACAGTGCTTAATTTGTAAAAACAATAAGTACCAGGGCTCTCATTAAGAGGACACTGCAGCTTGCACCACACATTGCTTCTACACACTCCAAAGACAGTAACAACACAACTACTAACCATTCCTACAATTGTGATAATTTGGACTATTTCAGGCCCCCGAAGCTATAAAAATGACTTGGGCGGCTGCTAATAGTAATTTTTTATGCATGTTGAATTATTAATTAACTATTGTTATGGCTATCTGTAAATTATCCAGACAGGTCCACCTTGTGGCCGACTGTCACAGGCACGGGTGTTGACAATTAAGTGCTGGTGCCAAGCACCGGAAACCACCAGCTCAAATTAAGCACTGCAAATTTCTGTACATTTTGCACCGAGGTTTATAAAAGTTTTATTTTTTCTTGCAAAGTGCTGATTTTTCATTTTTTTAAATGGTACACATAGTCATTTCATGGAAGGCCTGAGATGTGTGGACACGGGAGAAAGACCAGTGTCAGAAGAAGTTGACTGATAAGGGAGGGGCTAAAGGAGACGGGACAGGTACAGGTAGGCACTGATGAGAGAGAGAGTGATTGGAGAGGGGGCGGAAGACGGACAAGGGACAGTGGAGTGAAGTGGGAGAGTTGAAAACAGTCAAGTTGAACAGTAACGAGACAAAAGTGACACAGAGAGAGGTTGAAATGACAAGAGAGATAGCAACGGACGAAAAGGATTGAGGGGCAGTGGTACGCGAGAGGGACAGTGACATGAAATAGTCATTGATGGGGCTTGGTGGTAGATGGATAGACACTGACACGAGCAGCAGATACTGATAGAAGAAGGATACATGGAAGATGAGCCAATGATGGAACAATTTGTCCACTGACTGTACAGGTGGTGAATCATAGAAGTATGGAGACCACCTGGCAAGAAGGAAAATTCTGCAGTGACATTAAAAATTCAGGACAAATGGTCAGAATTCAGGACAAAATTTAGGACAAAAGGTAATTTTCACAGATACATCTGAGAATTTGCACTATTATAAAATGGACAGAAGTACAAGTCAACATAGGCTTAGGTTCTTTAGTTGTTTTAGAAAGTGGAGATTTGTGTAAGCACTCACATATAGCCGATATGCCGGAGGAGCATTGTCCCCACCCCCTGCTAGCAGCCAAAAAATGTCAAGAACTTATTTATCATCTTTTTATTTTTCCTTCCCGGGCTGAGTCTTTGGGGGTTGGGCCATCAGAGTAACAGTAACGAGGGGGAGTGGTGGGCGCTGTTGTCAGTGCGCATGTCAGTTTGGCTTGACGTCTCAGGATGGCCAAACCGACTGAGCTTTCTCTAACCTAAGTTGTGTTGCCAGGTTGGAGACCGCAGGCACAGACTCTGAGGCTCTGCAAGAGCACAAATCGAGGGAGCTGAGGCCAATCCTGATGCTGCTCTCCTGCTGCCAGCAGTCTCCAAAGAGTTGTTATAGAACTACCCACTCATTCTCAGAACCCTAAATTCATTTCCCCCTCCTGGTCCTCTGAGACTCCCAGCTTATGCCATGCTCAATTTAGGTCCTCAAACTTACATAGCACCCTACCCTTAGGGCTACCTAGGGCCTACCTTAGGGGGGACAAGTATGCAGTAAAATGGGAGTCTAAGATTTGGCAAGTAGTCAGAAATGCCAATTAGAGGTGGCAGTAAACTGCTCCCTCAGCCCTGCAGTCGCAGGCCTGAATCAGGGTTGGGAGGCGACGTCTGTGGGTGGCACAATCAGCTCTGCAGGCCCACTATAGCATTTGGTTTAGAGACCCTGGGTATATGGTATACAACCTTTACTAGGGACTTATAAGTGAACAAAATACACCAACCACGGATAAGCCAATTGCCATCACATTTTAGAAAAGAGCACATATACTTAAGCACTGGTCAGCAGTGGTAAAGTGCTCAGAGTCCTAAGGCCAAAAACGAAGTAAAAAATGTCAAAAAGCAAAAGATCAGGGGAAACCACTGCAAAAGATGCCAGGCCTAACAAAGATTCGATGGAAGAAAAGTGGAGAGGGAAAGTGCTAAAAAGAGGGAAGTTGAAAAATAAAGTCTGAAAAGGGATGCAAAGAAAGGAAGGGAGAAGGAAAATGGAGTGAGGGAGTTAGAAATTGGTGAAGAGGGCAGTGTAGAGAGGTGAGGAAGTTAAAGAATGAGGTCAGACAGATTTGAAAGGAGGAGGTTGGAAGGGCTACCTCCCAGAGGGTGGATAAAAGGCGAGGGAGAGAAAAGGATGGTGGGCAAGGGAAGAGAAACAAAGGGGTGTAGTGGGCATATTGAGAATAGGAGAAATGTTGGTAAGCAGTGGCATCACCAACCCCTGCTTTACCAGCAGGAGCGGGTGGTGTCGGTAAACCCTATTAGGCAAAATAAATTAGTTTGCAGGGAGTCAAACTGACCAGTTTGATTTAAATGTGACTCAGATCTGTGTTATCTCGTGCATGTATGCACAAAACACAGTTGCTCCTTGGGGCTATAGTCTACAGGCACATGCACTGTCTGCAAGACCTATTGTCTTCAACAAAACCACTTTATTCCCCCCTACTATTAATCATTGCTACGCAAACAAATGATGGACAGAATGCTGAATGAATCATACATTCACCACCAGTCAAGAGATCTGCGTTAAATCCATTGTTCTTTTGCTCACCATGCCACCCCTGTTTAGACCCAGCCATATGCAAATCAGTCTTGACCCTGTGCCTCATGGGAACAGTCCAGACCGAACTAGACCGGAAACAAGCATCCTGGGACCTGTTTCTGGGTATTACCCTTCATCAGTCAGGCTAGCTTGAATCCAATGCCACAGTGAGCAAGAGACCCACGTCTGGGCATACCCATCCCACTTAGCGTGAAAAGTGCTACGCAAACAAAAGATGGACTGAATGCTGAATGAATCATGCATTCACCTGCAGTCAAGAGATCTGGGTTAAATCCATCGTTCTTTTGCTTACCATGCCAGCCCAGTTTAGTCATTGGCTCACTGCTCCGTAGCTCTTTTTGTTGGGCCCTGAGTCGTTCACTCAGCTGATATGTCACTTCCTGTTAAGACTAAGGAGCACCGGCTGAGCACAGTCTCTGTACTCTTACTTTCCTTACCTGGGTTTCAGCAAACTTTTTTGAAAAAAGTTGCTTTACCCTGGTCGCTACTTCTGCTCTCCGACCACCTTCGGACACAAACCCAGCGTTTAAATGTTGCAGGCTGATTCCTTTTCTGTATAGACCCTTAATGCGGTTTACTTGTGTGGACATGCTCACTTCAATGTTTTTCCAAGATTGAATGCTAGGCACATTCTGATCCCATGTGGCAGCTGGCTCTCCAGCTCCTCATATTGTCAGTTTACTGTTTATCCCCTTCTTTCATTGAGTTTGCTGAGTTTTCTTTAGGAACTGATCCCTTGTCTTTATCCGATCTGACTTTCCTGTTGAACCTTTATTGCTTCAAAGAACAGGAAGCCGGTTGCTCTTCTGGGTTTATTATACATTGAGCTGTTATAACTGGCATGTATTTTGTGACGTCAGAGCACTACCAGAGTGTAGCCTTCATAAGTTCATAACCTGCTGGACTGCTTCTTTTGCATTGCATGTTAGTTTTACAATATAGATAGGTTTATTGGATGTTAGTTTTCAGTATAGAATAAACGCCATATTGATTGCCAATGTGCCTATATTAGAATCCAAAACGCCGCTGATTTTAGTGGGTGAGACTTTCCATTAGTGTTTAAGTCACCAAGATTCTTGGCATGTTCTATTTTGTGCACCTCACACTAACATTGTGTTATACCCTGGCATTCTTAGCTGGTTGGGAGAAGGTGGGTCTGTTACTTGGGGTGAAATGTAGACGAACGGCTGCTGGATGAAGCGAGTGTCTGGTGGTGACTTTTCGTACGATTTAATAATAAAGCTCTCTTTAAAGATATCCGTCTACAACTTCTTCTCTCGCCATTACACATTGCTAAGACATACTTGCACAAAAATTACCAGCATCAAACTGCGCATTTGGTACATCAAACTGCACATTTGGCTCAGCATTAAGAAATGAAATGAAAAATTGCACTTATATAGCGCGTAACTACCCGGAGGCTTCGCAGCGCTTTAAGTGACAAAGGTTGAAAGAGTGTTAAACCAAAATGTGTTCAGGCCCACATATTTCAGCTGCATAGAAACTGGAACCATCGCTTACAGAGCATAACATTTTCATGCATTATCTATCGCGTACAGTGCCCAACATTTCAGAAACTCCTACTTCTGAAACTGAGGGCCTTCTGCGCACAACAATAAATCAAGCATCCGATGAGAGATTAATTACACAAACTGCAGGCATTCTTAATGTAAACATTTGGAAACAAAAAAGTTAAAATATGTGGGTTTTCAAAAACTATCAAATCAAGATAAAGTTGGCCAGCAAAGCGATGACACCTACTACGTACAATAAGCAAAAAAAGAAAAGGCACAAACCAATTAATTTCAAGTCTAATTAACGTAGAAATTATGCTAAGATTATACAAAACCAAGACATTAAGTGGGAGTTCTGTTTTTTCTATGTATCACTGAACGTTTGTGGTCCAGGTTTATGAATCTCCCTGTGGGCAATGCATAGTGCTTCAGAGGATGAGCACTTAGTCTCAGGGAGCCGGCGAAGTGCTTGGGGAGCTGTAATGAATGATGTGATGCAGGTGTAGGTGAATCACTGGATGGCTGATGCACTCTGTCTTCTTTGTTGCCTTCTGAGTGAGCAGAATGGTACACACAGGAAAGCGTGCCTTCTGCTAAATAAACTGTGCTGAAAAGGGACACTTGTAGGCAATGGCTAAGCGAGCCGAAGCACAAAATATGCAGTTCCTTGAAACCTCAGGATAAGAAGCTTCGCAGAAGATGTTCAGTTGGGGTTATGGTGCAAAGGTGGTGCTTGATACGATGTTGGTGGCTCAGGTCTCCAAAGAGCTACATGGCGGGGACAATTTTCAGAGTATTAAAGAAATGCCTATAATAGGAACATCCTCAATTCTAAAAAAGAATTCTTCAGATCAGAACTGGGGAACGCCAAGAACAGACCTCGCAAGCTTTTCAAAATGGTCCAACACCAATCTAATAAACTGGCTAAAACCTCCAAAGAAACTCCCAAATCTCTAATACCATGCAAGGAATTTTCCTCTTCTTCTCTGACAAAATTACTGCCCTAGGAAACGAGCTTAGATCCGCTGCCTACTCCCAAACCCCATCCGGACTGCCTCATCTCTCCACGCTGCCCTTCCCCCAGATATCACCCAAAAACCAAGTGCACTGGTCCAACTTTAAAGTTTATGAAGACCATTCCGTCTCGAAAATTCTATCCTCCTTAAACCCAAACAACCACTTTAATGACCCACTCCCCTCTAACTGCTTAGCCGCTGCCTCCCAATCTAACATTTCTAGTTGGACTGCAATAATCAACGCCTCCCTTCTTCAGGGGTTGATACCAGACTCTCTAAAAGCCGGTCAAGTCATCCTCATCTTAAAAAACCTATGCTGAATCCTACTTCCTCTGACAACTTTAGACCTGTATCCAATATCCCACTCCTAGCTAAAGTTCTGGAGAAATGTGTGCAACAGCAGTTGAGCCAACACTTCACCAAGTTTAAATGCTAGACGACTTCCAATCTGGGTTCAGGCCTGGCTACAACACTGAAACCACCAATCTCCACATCGTGGCTGATGCATTCGAAGCCCTTGACCAAGGAAAAACCTGTCTCCTAATCCTCTTCGATCTATCCTCGGCTTTCGATACAGTCAACCATGTAAACCTCCTCGAACGCCTCAAACTCAAGATAGGACTGGATGGCCCCATTCTTGAATGATTTAGGTCCTTCCTCCAGAACCGCTCTCAGAGATTCCTAATCAATGGTAACTTGTCCACTCCCTCTCCGATCACGGTCGGAGACCCCCAAGGATCAACCCTGACCCCTACCCTCTTCAATCTTTACCTCGACCCACTGGCAGAAGTACTACGCAGCGCCAATATCTCCTACCACATGTATACGACGACACCCAGATCTACATCAAAATCTCTTCTCCTGAGGAGATTCTTTCCCTGAATGACACCTTGAAGCTGACTGTCGGATGTATGACGTTACAACGCATACTTTTACCACGCATACCATTACAATGCAGGTTTTACAACGCATACCATTACAACGCATAGCGCTTTGGGGTGCTGGATAGTGAATAGTTTAATTTACTATTCCAACCCCAGACCCCGTGGACACTAGGGAAGGTGTTGGATAGTAAATTAAACTTATTCCCTATCCTAGAGCGCCCCCCAGCGCAATGCGTTGTAATGGTTTGCGTTGTAATGACTGCGTTGTAATGGTAGTGCGTGGTAAAAGATTCGTTGTAAAGGTTGTATACCCTGACTGTCCAATGGCTCACCTCTAACCAGACCCTCCAGGATATCGCGATTTCGCGATTTGCCGCGGAATCGGCACTTTTTAAAAAATGCCGCGATTTTTACAAAAATGCCTGCGAAATCGGCATTTTTGTAGAAATCGCGGCATTTGTCGCTATATCCTGGGGGGTCTGCTTTATCAGCAGCATTGGAGAGGCACAGCGGGATTGCAACCCTCACACCTCCAGCCCTTGATGACCTGTTAAGAGGTGCTTCGAAGGTGACTGAGAGGGAGGGGCTGCAGGTTCAGGAGCAGCGACATCTATTCACATGCAAACAGCCCTGCCTGATGGTGGAATCCGCGACTGCCATTTCCCTCTTGTTACCCCGAGCCAACAATCAATTTGTCTCCAAGTTGATGCTAATTATCAGATAAAAGCACCTTTCAGTGGCTAGCCTGCGCCCCATTGATCCCACCTCGCACGTGCTTGTTAAGGAGCAGACAGGTTCAGCTATCCAGCCACGGAGAGCCCGAGAGGGGCCAGCCGCAGAGGTCACAGGGTCCCAGGAGGGCAGCACGCGCCAGCAGGTGGAAGTGGGGCTGGGGAAAGGTGAGGTTGGAGGGTTGTCTCTCGAGCTCTGGGGCGGCAAGCGCCCTGCGTCTGTGAATTCCTGTACGAGGCAATGTGTCATGTCTAGAGGGGGGCTCACACATTCCATTTCTACCCAGGGCCCCAAACATCCGAGACTCGGCCAGATTACACCCCTGATTACACCGAGGCAGCACGTGGTTCTCTTCACAGAGCGTAATTACTGTCACTAAATTGTAAGCAAACCTCAGTTCTTCAAACATGCAGTCTATAATTTAAGAAAATAAAGAAATGGAAGGGTAGCTGGATGATGGATGAGGGGAAAGATGGATGAGGGGAAGGATGATGGATGAGGTGAAGGATGGATGGAGGGGAAGGATGGATGGATGAGGGGAAGGATGGATGGATGGATGGATGGAGGGGAAGGATGGATGGATGAGGAGAAGGATGGATGGGTGATGAGGAAGGATGGATGATGAGGGGAAGGACAGATGGATGGATGGATGGATGATGGGTGGGTGAAAGGATGGATGGAAGGAAGGATGGCTAAGTGAAAGGGTCGATGGAGAGAGAAAGGGAGGATGGATGGATGACTAAAATAGTGGATGGGTGGAAGGATTAGTAAGTGAAAGGACGGCTGGATTGGTGAAAGGGTAAATGGCTGAATGGATGAGTGAATGGATGGATGGGATGAAGAGTGGATGGATAAGTGTACAGATGGATAGGGTGAAAGGGTGGATGGATAATGGAGATGAGTGAAAGGATGGATGAGGGGATGGATGAAGGGATGGATGAGTGAAATGATAGATGGAAGGATACATGATGGATAGGTTTGCAAACGGTTGAATATGTTTGGAAATGGCTGGGCTTACTTATATACTATTGCGCGACCTCTGATGTGTCTGTAAAACGTACCTATTGTCCTGAAGTTTTGTCCTAAATTTTGAGCTCCTGTCCTGAATTTGTGTCCTGAATTTTGACCCTTTGTCCTGAATTTTTACACTCACCGTCCTGAATTTGCACCAATGCCAGTTGGTCACCCTATTCGCTGGCTTGGAGACGGAGCGCCGTGCAGAGATGTCTGTCCCTCAAGATAAACAGACAGCACCACTCAGCCGAGAGAGCTGAGGCGCACACGGGACGGGGTATCTGCAGAGGCGCGCTGGACAAGGGATGAAGTCAGAGGGTTGAGCTCACCTATTGCAGACCATTTCCCCCTGGGAGTGAGCCATGGGAAAAATCCTAGAGGCGAGAAATTTAACACGGGCGTCAAGTGGCCCCATGTCATGGGTGTCAACTTCAATCAGTCCCCGCTTTTAAATCTGAGACGATTTGCAGGCTGACATTTTGCAACGAAACTACAAGTACCAACATGCAGTTCGCTACTGTTTAACAAGTGACCACTTGGCGGTTTTGACTGCTCTTTCTCTAGTGTTTAGGTCTGTTGAACGGGCATCCGGTGGGATATCAGGTCGTGTTCAAAATACACTGTAATATTTAACGTGCTTACTAATAAAAGGGGCGATGGGTATAGCCATCATTAGTGCAGCAGGTACAGTCGCACCAAGCTCTAAGGCTATTGCAAGACACAAACTGACCTGCAATGGTACACCTCTTCTGGCGCAAGGCTTTGCAACGTGACGCATCTGGGAGATGCGTCACGTAGTAAATACCCTGCACCATGGTGCATCTTTTGCGCCGCCGCTGCGTCACAAAAGTGACACAACGGCAGCGTAAAAGCAGCGCAAGAGGCTTGTAAATCTGCCCCAAAGTGTCTACATTGTAAAGAAACCAAATATGCATAGCTTCATGTTGTTAAGTAACTAAAAAAACTAAGATATCTGTGTTTGTTGTAGGAAAAATGGCCACATAAAATCCCGCAAAATTGCCGCTAAATTTCCATATTTGTGCCGCTAAATTTCCATTTTTGTGCCGCTAAATTTGCTAATCCATGCCGCTATATCCTAGGGTTCTGTCTAACCAGCTCAAACTAACTGCAAAAAAAACCGGAATTTCATCTAATCTCCCCACCCAAAACCAACCCTAACATTCACGAATGGATTAAGGCGATCACAGCTTTAAACTGCCCAGCGACCATAGTAGACTCTGCCAAATCCCTTGGAATAACCCTAAACTGCAGCTTAAATATGCATGACCACATCAACTCAATGGCCAAAACCGCCAGATTTCACCTGAGCTATCTAAGAAAACTGAACCCTTTCCTCCACACTCCCAACCTAAAAATGGCTGTCCAGGCACTAGTCATCTCCAGACTTGAATATGGATGCTCAACCCTCTCGAGTCTACCCAAGATCTCCCTGGCCCCCTTAAAAGCCTGCCTCAAAGCTGCCGCCAGACTCCTAACAGGTTAAAAAAATCTGACCACATCTCACCACACCTGAAAGCTCTGAACTGGCTTCCTCTTGAGCTCAGAATCCAACTTAAACTGGCTTGTAAGACTCAAAGGATGGATGGATGAGGGGAAGGATGGATGGATGGATGGATGGAGGGGAAGGATGGATGGATGAGGAGAAGGATGGATGGGTGATGAGGAAGGATGGATGATGAGGGGAAGGACAGATGGATGGATGGATGGATGATGGGTGGGTGAAAGGATGGATGGAAGGAAGGATGGCTAAGTGAAAGGGTCGATGGAGAGAGAAAGGGAGGATGGATGGATGACTAAAATAGTGGATGGGTGGAAGGATTAGTAAGTGAAAGGACGGCTGGATTGGTGAAAGGGTAAATGGCTGAATGGATGAGTGAATGGATGGATGGGATGAAGAGTGGATGGATAAGTGTACAGATGGATAGGGTGAAAGGGTGGATGGATAATGGAGATGAGTGAAAGGATGGATGAGGGGATGGATGAAGGGATGGATGAGTGAAATGATAGATGGAAGGATACATGATGGATAGGTTTGCAAACGGTTGAATATGTTTGGAAATGGCTGGGCTTACTTATATACTATTGCGCGACCTCTGATGTGTCTGTAAAACGTACCTATTGTCCTGAAGTTTTGTCCTAAATTTTGAGCTCCTGTCCTGAATTTGTGTCCTGAATTTTGACCCTTTGTCCTGAATTTTTACACTCACCGTCCTGAATTTGCACCAATGCCAGTTGGTCACCCTATTCGCTGGCTTGGAGACGGAGCGCCGTGCAGAGATGTCTGTCCCTCAAGATAAACAGACAGCACCACTCAGCCGAGAGAGCTGAGGCGCACACGGGACGGGGTATCTGCAGAGGCGCGCTGGACAAGGGATGAAGTCAGAGGGTTGAGCTCACCTATTGCAGACCATTTCCCCCTGGGAGTGAGCCATGGGAAAAATCCTAGAGGCGAGAAATTTAACACGGGCGTCAAGTGGCCCCATGTCATGGGTGTCAACTTCAATCAGTCCCCGCTTTTAAATCTGAGACGATTTGCAGGCTGACATTTTGCAACGAAACTACAAGTACCAACATGCAGTTCGCTACTGTTTAACAAGTGACCACTTGGCGGTTTTGACTGCTCTTTCTCTAGTGTTTAGGTCTGTTGAACGGGCATCCGGTGGGATATCAGGTCGTGTTCAAAATACACTGTAATATTTAACGTGCTTACTAATAAAAGGGGCGATGGGTATAGCCATCATTAGTGCAGCAGGTACAGTCGCACCAAGCTCTAAGGCTATTGCAAGACACAAACTGACCTGCAATGGTACACCTCTTCTGGCGCAAGGCTTTGCAACGTGACGCATCTGGGAGATGCGTCACGTAGTAAATACCCTGCACCATGGTGCATCTTTTGCGCCGCCGCTGCGTCACAAAAGTGACACAACGGCAGCGTAAAAGCAGCGCAAGAGGCTTGTAAATCTGCCCCAAAGTGTCTACATTGTAAAGAAACCAAATATGCATAGCTTCATGTTGTTAAGTAACTAAAAAAACTAAGATATCTGTGTTTGTTGTAGGAAAAATGGCCACATAAAATCCCGCAAAATTGCCGCTAAATTTCCATATTTGTGCCGCTAAATTTCCATTTTTGTGCCGCTAAATTTGCTAATCCATGCCGCTATATCCTAGGGTTCTGTCTAACCAGCTCAAACTAACTGCAAAAAAAACCGGAATTTCATCTAATCTCCCCACCCAAAACCAACCCTAACATTCACGAATGGATTAAGGCGATCACAGCTTTAAACTGCCCAGCGACCATAGTAGACTCTGCCAAATCCCTTGGAATAACCCTAAACTGCAGCTTAAATATGCATGACCACATCAACTCAATGGCCAAAACCGCCAGATTTCACCTGAGCTATCTAAGAAAACTGAACCCTTTCCTCCACACTCCCAACCTAAAAATGGCTGTCCAGGCACTAGTCATCTCCAGACTTGAATATGGATGCTCAACCCTCTCGAGTCTACCCAAGATCTCCCTGGCCCCCTTAAAAGCCTGCCTCAAAGCTGCCGCCAGACTCCTAACAGGTTAAAAAAATCTGACCACATCTCACCACACCTGAAAGCTCTGAACTGGCTTCCTCTTGAGCTCAGAATCCAACTTAAACTGGCTTGTAAGACTCAAATGGCTCTATACACTAAATCACCTGCATTTCTCACCCTGAAACTCATGGTATCCGGAGGAGCCAGAAGCTCCCGGTCCGCCAGAGACCTCTTGCTACAGCCTCCGTGCTTTCGAAAGAAAGAAACGGACCATCGGGCTTTCTCTGGGGCCCCACCAAGAATAAGGAACTCACTTCCGCCTGCCATTAGAAGAATTCTGTCTCTGGCACGTGTTAAAAAGGAGGGCAAAACCTTCCTAATGGGCAAATTCCTCTCCTAATTCTTGCATTGCACTCACCTCAGCGACTTTGTTTTATATCCTATTACTGTCACACCTAGGACTAACCTGATGCTATCCCCCTGGCACCTCCGGGCATCCCACCCTTAGGGGCACATTAGGATGGCGGGCGGACAAAGTCCGCCCGTCATCCCAATGCAAAAAGGGACCACCCGCCATAAGGGTGGGGGTCCCTTGTGGGACATTAAGATGCGCTTCAACACCAGATTTACTGCGGAGCGGGTAATGTGAAGATGTGAAAGCTAAGTGATAGACTACGTGAAGAGAGTGACGTGGTGGGTTTAAAAATGCCTTTATTGTATCAAAAATTAATTTAATGGCTGATCAATAATGATTAACCTGGCATTCGTCAGGACCTATGGTGAATTAAACCCCGGCGGTATGGACATGCTAAGGCCCACCCTACCAGGGATGTGAAAGTTGAAAGTCGTCTGAAAAAAGTGCAAATGGGGAGGGGGCCACACAAATAAAAATATTGGTGGTAAGAACCCCTGATAGTCTCTGGATTAGAGACTCCAAAATTTAATATGCACTTGGAAGGTGAGAAAATATCACCACATAGACCTCGGGAGGAGGGTGATGGCGTATTTGGCACATCGCCCACGACGCCAGGCACCCGTGTGTGAACCTGCACGATCCCTCTGAACCGGGTCTCGACGAATGCCAGGTTAATCATACCGACAATGGCAGAAACATGTTGACCATCACTTAAGAATATTGGTAACAGACCATTCAACTTAGTTGGTCTAGTTTGCCAACACATTTTTAATATGTCCTTGTTGATCAGCCATTAAATTAATTTTTGATACAATAAAGGCATTTTTAAACCCACCACGTCACTCTCTTCACGTAGTCTATCACTTAGCTCTCACATCTTCACATTACCCGCTCCGCAGTAAATCTGGCGTTGAAGCACACTGGGGTGACATTCGGTCACTCCCAGTGGGGCCCGATGATGAAGCATGTCACCGACCAGGTTGGTGAGTGAGGGCTTTCTAAACACATCAAATAGTTGTTGTTTTTCCTATGTGCTCTAATACTTGTGTGCTTTCCAAATAAGTAACACTCTTTCATTGTTGTTCTTATAGTCAAGTGGGGAATAAGAGTGTTGCTCCCTCCCTACCTCTCTCTTTGTTGATATGGACATTAAGATGCACCCACCACAGTGGCGGGCGCATCCAGCATTCCTGTCATTGTGGCGGGCGGTGCAGTCAGCACTGCCCGCCACAATGCCAGGAAGGCATGCTGTGCACTTCAATGCACAACATGTCAGGAACTGCGCAGTGCCTGCCATGTTGTGCATGCCCCATGTGCACCCAGAATCCCGGGGGGCCCGCTACAGGCCCCCAATGTTAAAAGGCACATCCACGCCCTCATAGTAATATGGATGGCGGTGTCTAACAGACACCGCCATCATATGAACTGCTTTTCTACCCGGTAGGCAATCGGGCGGATTGCCTACCGCCGGAAAACCGGTGGACGGTCTTCCCATCCGCCGGGGTCCCCTGCCATGGTAATGTGGCGGGGGGAAATTAGAGGCGGACGGTGGTTTTTGGCGGGCGGATCGCCACCGCCATTTGGGCGGTGGCGATCCGCCCGTTATCATAATGGGCCCTAGGCTCTTGGACCTCTCGCTCTTGTAAAATGTATGTACTTATTTTTATCCCAAATGTTTCCGCCCCCCCCAAGTCTTTTGTTGTATACAACTTGTTAATCCTGTGAAGTGCTCTGATGCCCTAACGGGTCAAGTTCATGCTCTATAAAACACAAAATAAATACATAAAATAAGAAGGGCAAGGCTGATGCACGGCTTCCACCATCATCAAGTGCTACCGCTGTGGCGTAGAGGCTAGAGCTGCTGACTTTGAAGGTGGGGAACCAAATTTGAGTGTCCGCGTCGGCTCAGCATCCTCTGATTCTGTGAAAATCAATTAATCGCCCGGTTCCTAATAAAAATAAATGTGTCCTTCGGTTATGTAACTGGTGCTCATGTAAAGCACTCCAATGCCCTTGGCTCGAGTTCGCGCTAAATAAACTAACAAAAACAAGCATTGTTAATATAATACATTTCGGATTATCGAGAGTTTGAGCTATTGATGTTCTAAAGGGCTGGTTGATTAAAACATTACTGAAAGGAATTGTCATTTACAATGCCAATAGCTTAAACTCCTGCAAATGTGAGACCTATTGCATTGCAAATGCTTGTTTTATTTGTGAGTGGCCTGTGCAGGACTAACCCCCATGGCTCCCTTCCTAAACACGTGACACTGGGTGCCATGATGCATTGCAGATTCCAATCGGATGCATCCAGAGAGAGCAGTGAAACCTTCAATGTAAGCAGCTCTCTGACTCATTGAAGGAAACCAGATAAGTAATTTATTGCTGTTCGCACTTGGCACCTGGGTTAAAGGTCACTCAATATTGGTTGCCTGGGATCCAGAGCAGCAGTTCTTAGCTGTACACTTTAGCTCAGCTGTTACAGTAAATCTGGCCAAATTAACTTTGCAAAATGAAAACAGGGTCACAGCTTTTCTTAATTTTCACATTAGTGCTTCCTGAATGTTTTATAGTTCTACCGCTCTTGTTTAGAGTAGTGTGATAATGTAGGTAATATGACACTGCAAGTTACTCTGTTAGGCTCAGTGGTAGTAACCTGATTTAGCCTTTTATGAGCATGTGCTGTAAGCCTGCTTACTGCAAGTTTTTAAATTCATTTTCAAATTACATACCACCAGGGATGTAGTGAACACCCTTGCTTTAGCAGCTACAGCGGGGGTGGAGTACTTGATTGGCTTCCTCTGCCTGCCATCTGCCCGACAAAGGTTCATATATAGCCTGAAAGGATGGATGGATGGGTGGTCAGTTGAGTGAGTGAAAGAGCGAATGGATAGATATGAGTGAAAGTGTGGAAGGGCGGGTGAGAAGGTGGATGGTTGAATGATTGAAAGGATGGATGAATGAGTGAAAGGGTAGATGGATGGATGAAACGGTGGATGGATAAGTGAAAGAATGGATGAATAAAAGCAAGGATAGATGATTAGTGAAAGGGTGAATGGAGGATGAGAAAGGGCGGATGGGTGGAGTGATAAGGGTGGATAAATGGACAGAATAAAAGGGAGGATGGGTGGATTGATAAGTGAAAGAATGGGTGAATAAAAGGGAGGATCGATGGATGAAAAGGTGAATGGATGGATGGAGAGAAGGGTAAGTGAAAGGATGGATGGATTGGTTTGACTATGGATGGTGAAAGACTGAAGGATATATGAAAGATGGAATGCTTGACAGAATTTAAAGGTGAAATTGTGAATATCAGCAGGTGGATAGAAGGATGAATGGATAGATTCTTGGATGAAAGAGGCAAGAGAGCTCTTCTGGGGAGGGTCATGATGACTTGCTTCATTTGCTAAGTGCCGTAAAAACTTTGGTTTGAAGGGGGGGTATTTTAATTTTCTGTCTACTCCCTTGGTTGAAAGGGGGAAGGATGGGCGACATAACAAAAAATATATATAGTAGTACTGTTAATTTTATTCTGATTGCCACCTCAATCCAGTATCTCAGCAGTGACAGAGGAGGGATCTCGGAATAGGTCTTGTTACTGTGTTAACGTGAAGCTTACCTCACATTAGCAGTGAGTCTCCCAGCACCTCTAGTTCAGCCAGCCCTGGTGGCACACAGGTTAGGGGCCTTAATGGGCCATCCAGTGCAGAGAAAAATGGTTTTGTCTATAATCAGCTCTGCTACACTTAACGCTCACCAATTGGTATTGTAGAATGCTGCTTTGTTTGATGTCTTCTGCTGGGGTTTTGAGATTCATTGTGACCGGAGGTCAAAGTCTGTGGAGAAGGAGGTTCCAAAGCTTTTTAAAAATGTGAACAAAACAGCTGTAATTTTTTTGTTATTAAAAAACAACATTTCCGGATGGGTTCAGTTGCCTCAGGTAGAAAGGGAAGAGGGGCGGCCTCCTCTAATGCGAAGTGAGAAACTGGACAGACAGCAAAGGAAGAAACAAACCTTCTTTCTGTGGTGCCTGCCATCTGAGAGAAATGTAAATGGGTGCAATTGGTTAATCGGCAAATCTAAAGGCTGCTTGAGAGCGAGTATAGGCTTTATGTGACAGAATACTTTTTAGGTTTATGGTGGTAAAGGGTTACTTTTCTTTAGGCATACCATATTACTGTTTCTAGAAAGCGTTGTTTTAATGAAAACCTATTAAAAAAGGTTTGCACAAGATACAGTCGTCTTATTACTAAAACACAACTTTTGAAAGAACTATAAGCACTTAAACACTGAATCTTTTTGCAAATTATATGACATCCTATTTATAACATGTGCTGCCTTTTGTATACTATGTATAATACATTTTTGAACTGACATATATTTACAGTAGTTTCTGCTACAGGCTGAGATGAAAAAGAGTCAGAAAGAGTGAGATAAAAAATGTTGGATTAAGAGGCATGAGATGGAATCAAGACTACGTACCCATGGTTTTTGCCACTCCAACTTTCAACGCTGTCTAAGGGCTTCTCAGCAAAACTTTTCTTATTCTCTTATAAATTAGGTACACGGGGGCAGATTTACGACTTCTGGCGCATCTCTGCTAATTATCAGAGTTGCGCCAGAAGAGTTGCGACGCATCTGCCCACCCGTGCGCCACCACTGATGCGCCGCATTTAAAATACCATGGTGCTCGGATGGGCAGATGCGTGACGCATCCCCGGTGGAAATTCGGCGCATTGCTGGAGTTACGTCGCAAGCGCGACGCAGCTCCAGCAAGGCTCGGGGGTGCCCTATCCCTAACATGCTGTGTCAATCCTTACGCCTGCTTCAAGCAGGCACAGGGTTTTGACGCCGCATGGCCCTAAAAGCGACTGAGTGAAATCTTGTAGATTTTACTCAGCCACTTTTAGGAGGCGTTCCTGCGCCAGAATGCCCCTGCGCAGGAACGCCTTCTAGTGGCGCAGGGCTTTACAACGTGACGCATCTCCCAGACACGTCACGTTGTAAGTACCCGGCACCATGGTGCTGGATTTGCGCCGCCGCTGCGTCACAAAAGTGACGCAACGGCAGCGTAAAAGAGGTGCAAGGGGATTGTAAATCTGCCCCTGTGTACATATGCTGCTGATTGTAACACTGTGCACAGTAATGGCCCTTTATCCTGGGGAAACCATGCTGCTGTGGCACAGCCTGGTTATAAAAAGCTGTTTGCCAGCTTAGTGCTGAACACAAAGCATTTAAAAATTACTTTAAATATGTGGGAACTTACTGTCAGGTACGGAGCACCCACACTTTTTATTGTCTGGGTTCACAACGGAGGTGTTTCCAGACAGTTATGTGAGGATCACTAGGCAGATGCTTTGGCTCCACCCACATGTTGGGAACCAGGAGTACATGTTGCGATTGGGAGGAAATTGTGTTGCGATTGGGAGGAAATTGTGTGCTTCCGTGAAAAAAGTGCTTGCCCTCCACAAAGCTGTCATCACTTTGTTTATTTAACCAGATTCCCAAGCTTGAACTTTCAGGAGTGCACACATGACATTGGAATGCTATTAAAGTGTCTTAGAACTAGTTAATTTATGTCGTTTTTCTCTGATGGCAACACAAATGAGGGGAGGGCAGTCATTAAGCTGCTTGGATTTTTAGCTCTGGCCTGACAGTGCAACTATCACCTGCCCTTTTAACCTACACCAATATTATTCGCCAGTTCTTTGCTTCCACACACATATATATTGTTCCTGTACTATTTACTTGTGATTCTCACATTGCCATACAACATTCCTTTAAAGCCAACCCTATTGGCATTGCCAATTTGAAAGGGTGAGTGCCTGCACTTCTAAACACTGGTGCAATACTTTTCCTGAGAGAGTACTGCCACTTCTCAGTCGTAAAAGGTACTTTGGTTGCACTATATTTCCATTAAAATCACTATTTCTAACTCAAATACTTACTAGGCCCTAAAGTGTTAAACTTCATCAGCCATAAACAAACATCCCTGGATGTTGCGTAGTAGTTTGTGAAAGAGGGTGTATTGTGGGGGCTCATGGGGTAGGGGTTGCCATTTAGTTATGGGTGAGCAAAAGATATGGTTAAGTGATTAATGGAGTAGTGTGCAGAATTAGGGGCTTGATTTGCAGATATGGCTTCTGGCTCAGAAGCATGGCTAAAAGACCATAATGTACTGTATGTATTTTGCTGGCTTTTTTCACCTACAGGTGACAGTGCACAATATTTGTGTTCTTAAATAGTGGACAGATAATTAAAAGTGTATTCTAAATTATAGATTGTGGAAATATAAAAAAGTCCTTAAATGAGTGAAGCGCACATTTTTATAATCACTGGACGCACATTCCACAGTTCTGTACATTGCCTTGAGAAAGCTTCCTTGCTGGGACTAGGGCCTGTGACCGAGGTTACAAATAGATCCCGGTCTTTGAGGCATTAATCCACTCAACTTTCTCCCTGGGGTCAGAATATCCGTGGCCCTCAGGATTCACACAGACCACTAGAATAGGTATAGTTTACTTCTTTAGGAAAGCAGGCGCGCTGTTTGTGCAACTGTATACTCCGAATACACTGTGAGGAACTATGGGTGTCGTATACAAAGATTGCAAATACGAAATCATAAATTGTGACTAATAACGATATGCATTTTGAGATATTTATTCGCACACCAACTTCTACTGAAGGCATTGTTTTTTGTTTTTTTGGTACCAACAGGTCGGTTCACAAAATACAAAATCATAGTGGGTTGCTATTCGACCTATCTAATCAATATTCATGAGGTCGGATGCAACTTGTGACCCACCACGATTGGCCACAATCAAAGGGATGCATGCTCTACTGCTGGGGTTAGCAGACCACCATATCTGTGTTCACTTTTAAATAAGATAATTTTTGGATTGTAATATTATTATATGTAAGTCGTTTTTCTTAAGAAAAAAACAGCATGCCCTTAAAAATATATATATTTTTTAAAAGTACACACATATTTTTTAGAAGTAGGCAGTGGTTCTATGTGACCGTTGCGAGCCAAAAAATTCCTGAATGGCCAAACTGCATCCTCTGAAGAAATTGGCTTAGCTTTTCAAACACTTTGGATTTTGAACTCAGACTCACAACTGTTTCCAATGTCCCTTTTGAATTGACAAACTGGTTTATATGTCAAAGCCTATCAGACAGTGCAGCTGTCTGGTGGCAAAGATATATTAGAAATATTCTGAAAGCTTACCTAGCGATGCATTCTGCCCATTACTAACCATTGGCTTTTTATTTTTACACTTCTGGTTTTAGTTCGTCCAGCATGTATTTGTCCCTCACACAGAACATAGCCTCTTTACCATCTCTCCAATTGGCTCCTGCGTTTATTCCACGAGTACTTGCTTTTCAGGAACTCTTATTCTCTTTTTGAAGCACTACTTGAGAGTGCATATTTTATCCAGCTGTCTCACCCCACTCCATGTTGCTCCCAATTACAGTGTCCTTCTGTGGGACCACCACACTCTGCTTTAGTGTTCCCATGTGTTCTGTTCCCCCGCAACCGGATTGCTGTCTCTCGCATGCTTCTAAACTTTTTGTAAAGCGCTCTGATATCCTTCGGGATCAAGTTTGTGCTATATAAAACCTTATAAATAAATAAATAAATAAATAAATAAATAAATATATATATATATATATATATATATATATATATATATATATATATATATAGAGCAAGAACTCAGCTTGAGGGGCACTGGAGCGCTTTACATTGGGCTCCTGCTTTCATTGCAGCTGATAGTTTCCTCATCTTTGGTCACTGCTTCTTTTCCTTGCAAGGGGAAAAATACTCCATGCTCATTCTCTACTTTCATCCCAGCTGCTAGAGATGACATGGTTTCCCTTAACCAATGTTTTCTGTTTACATAAGTGTCAGACTGCAGCGCTTAATTTTCACTTCATCCCTTGAATAAATATCTTAGCTTTATCCTGCTGCCTCATTTTATCTCATGTGTCTAAAATGGATAGGAAAGTGAAGAGAGAAAAGAAATTAGCAGATTAAAAAAAAGAAGCTTCTAAGTAGATCTTGTAATCAAAGCATGATAGATTGTGTAAATGTGTGTTTTTTCTTTGATTAATTGCTGTCGTAATAGTTCCGTACTAAGACGATCTTTCAGTTTCAGCACAAACTAACTGCCAATTCCATTCACTTATATCATATCCACGTGATAGTAAGATCCTTCAATCAATATATTTTAAATTGCACCTTGAAACCATTTCTAGGAATAGGGGTTGAGAGTCACATTGTGCGGATTTAAGGTGCAATTTAAAACCCTGATACAGATTGTAGGACCGTGATATTAAGTGGAGATGATATCCTTAAATGGAATTGTCAGTTACTTTGCGCTGAAAGATGATCTCATTACAGAACTACTATGACAGCAAATCATCAGGCTAAAGGGCACATCGACCCAATCTATCGTGCTTTGATTATGAGACCTTTTTAACCCGCTAGTTACTTTTCTCTTCACTTCCCTCACATGAGTCCTGAAGAAGAGTTGGTGAGCTGCAAAACGTGTGTTGGCTGTGACTGTATCAGAGTATCAAGAACTATTCATGGGACTTGTACTATGTTTTAAATGTGATTAAAAAGTTATCACCGTAAATAATTTATAGATGGAATGTACTGGTATAACATGTAAAAAGGTTTTTTGAAAAAGGATTTTAAAAGAAAAAGCAAAAAGAGTTAAGGTGTATAGGTTAATCAATTTGTAGCTAGTTGAGAATGGCTCCCCACTTATGTGTATATATGTTTCTTTGCAGGTAAAATAGGCAATGCTCCTGGTGAGGTTCAGGTACAAGATGGACAAGGCAAGCTGTTGAAAAATAAGCAGGCAAATGAGAGTGACAGTAAAGCCAACAAATGATGAGCAATGGGCGGGCAGCAGGCCCCTCCATGTTCTTGGCAAGACTTTCAGTATTTAACATGTGCTGGTGTTTGCTGGTGTAGTGTTAACACCAGCAATTACGGATGACAGCCCATCACACGGTGGTGCTGTCTTTCTATTTTTGTACAGAGAGCATCAATTTAACAATTACATATATGATGACAAAGAATTCTAGTGCACCCAGACCATTCTTGCTGTTTTAGGTGGGCTGCAACTTTCCAAACTGTTACATTTATAGGCATGTGCTGTTACTAGGGAGTGTTTATACTGACATGTGGCAGTGATGGCAGTACTAGTTTGTTATGCAACCAGCGGTGGCCTCCTGAGCAATACCTTGGGCCCTGGAACCTATTTATTTACAAATTTAGCACTGAAATACACTATATATCTTTCGCAACCAGACAGCTGCCCTGTCTGGTAGACCTGACCTAGAAAGCAGTTTGATGAAAGCAAACAGTAGAAGGATACAATTCATCCAATGAAAAAAATGGTAAATGGTAAAGAAGCTATTCTCTGATTTTTTTTTTTTTTGTAAGACGTTTATTAGTGTTCAAAAGTGCAGTACATATAGCAAAGCCTACAACCCTGCGGGCCGACTGCAAAAAAGCAGTAGATCGTAAGGGTGAGGGTCTGCAGGGGAGGGTGCTCTGCGGCGCCTTACTTGTCTCGGGCATGCTAGACTTCAGGTATTACGTTCACATTATTTTTGTTCAGCAAATAAACAGTTCCATAAGTGACGTCTTATTTTACAATTTTTCTATAATTAAACCATGAATTCTGCAAACGAATCAGAACAGTTCGTATCAGCGTGTCCCAATGTTCCTTTCGTGGCTGCGCCGCGTCGTACCTGTCCTGCATGCATGGTGCCAAAAGGAAACCCCTCTAGACGGTGCAGTGCACTCTGATAATGTGTCGGTGTATTGGGGGGTCGGTGGTGCGCATGCGCAGATAATTGCGGACTTGATGAGGGACAGCTCCTGTGGGCCGTGGTGCCTCGCCAGTCGTCGGCCTGGCTAGCAGCGTGCGTAGCAGACAAGTGGAGTAGCCTAGCTGTTGTTGTAGCAGATGTCGCCCGCGCCTGGACTCGCTGTCGAGGGCGCGGCTAGTGGCGTCTTTCCACCGTGACGTGGAAGTGTGCTATGGCTACAGCTGGGAATCAGGAGTCCGATTCTGTAAACATGAGAACATATAAGGGGAAAGGGTGGGGGGGTGGAGTGTGCTTGCGGGAGCAGTGTCAGTGGCTTGGAGCTGGGGGCGAATTGTGAGGCGGCGTCTGCTGGAGTGCCCTCGTGTGGGTGGCTGACCGTGTCTGTGGTCTGCGCGCTTGAGGGTCGGTGTCCAGGTCGGGGGGGGGGACGCAATGCGTGGTGCCGCCTATTGAGCTGCCACCCCTGTGGCGCCCGCCCAGCACAGCTTACTCTACGTGAGCCCTCTGACCGCGCCCTCCCCCTGTAGGGACCCCAGGATGTCATCCCAGAGCTGTGCGATCGGGAACTTTCTCAAACCCGCTATCTCCTCCCGGTGTAGTGCCGTACCCTCTGCTCTGGCCCAGTTAGTGAAGGACGCAAACCAGTGTGCTGGGGTAGGTGGTTCCCGTCGCTTCCAGTGCCTAGTGAGCAGCCGCTTGGCCGTGATGAGGCCCAGATCCCAGAACCGGGCTTGCGTTTTATTCAGTTTAGTCCTTTTATACAGCCCAAGAACGCATGCCTCCCACGTGTCAGGTAACCCCGGGCCTGTGCTGTGAGTCAGGAGTGATGTCACTTGCCCCCAGTATGTAGCCAGAGATGGGCAGTGCCAGAGCATATGTAAGATGTCCGCGCCCAGCAGGTCGCATCTGGGACAAGCGGCAGTGTTGATCGCAAAGTATTTATTTATTCTATCTGGTGTTAAGTACGCCTGGTGTAATATGTACAACTGGATGATTCGGAAGCGGGAGTTGCGGGGGACGTTCACAGGGCTGGCCAGAACCAGGTTCCACTCCTTATCCGTCCAGTCCCTCCCGCGGTGGGCTGCCCATTTGTCCCTGATCTGCTGAGTGGGTTTTTGTGTGTGAATGAGAAGCGCCTGCGCCAACCAGTGTGTAATGTGTGAGCCTCTGCCCATGACATGCAGGTATTGTATTAGATGATGCATCGGTGGCTCGTCCTGGATGTCCCCCCAGGAGTCAGTATATGCCCGCAGTACCGACGCGTGGAGCAAGAATTGCCCAGCCTAACGTTCTGCGTCAGTTTCAGGCTACGGACAAAGCATTTGCGGGCCACAGCCATGTGTAGGGGTAGAGGGCGGGGTCCCCAGGTCAATGGGTGAAACAGGGCGCACACCTGTGGGTGAGTCCATTGGTAGTCTGCGGTGGCCGTGTCATCGAGATGTGTGCCGCTAAGCCAGTACGTCACCCATTGTAGCTGTGCGGCTAGGTAGTAGAGCTCCATGTTGGGAACTGCCAGCCCTCCCTCCGCAGTCGGTGAGTATAGCTTAGCCAGAGCCACGCGTGGGCGTCCCGTGTTCCAGATCAAGCCGCGAAGCATGGATTCCAGGTCGCGGAATATCCGTGAGTGGACATACAGTGGGATATTCGCAAAGTGGTAGAGTAGCCTGTGGAGCGCTATCATTTTGGATAATGCAATCCGGGTGGGCACGTTCAATGGCAAAGTCTTCCAGAAGGTCACCTGGGCCCGCAACAAGGAGATAGCGCGCACCAGATTACCCTCTAGTATGTTCTGCGGGTCTCTGTAGATGTGTAGCCCGAGGTATTTGAACGTGGTTGGGTACCATGCGAGCCGAGCTCCTCCAAGGTGCACATCACACTCCCCCAGGTCCTGGCTGAACGAGTATACTCCGGACTTAGTCCAGTTGACCCTGAGGCCTGACACCTCCTCGAAGGTCCGGAAAATGTCCGACAGTGCGGCGGGCACCGCGGTAAGGTCTCGTACATAGAGCAGCAGGTCGTCTGCGTAGAGCGAGACCGTGTGTATTCCATCGGCCAGCGGGATCCCCCATTCCGCTCCTCTGTCCTGTAGTAGAGCCGCCAGGGGTTTGATGGCCAGAGAGAAAAGAAGGGGCGACAGGGGGCAGCCCTGTCGGGTGCCTCTGCGTACCCTAACCCTCTCCGATAGCAGCCCGCCCGTCCGCACTCGGACACTGGGCCTCTGGTAAAGTAGTCCGACCATGTCTGCGAAGGCATCTCCTACTCCGAATCTATCCAATACCGCCCCCAGGTATGGCCACTCCACAGAGTCAAAAGCCTTCTCCAGGTCCAAGACTAGACACCCCGATCTTGGCCAATGCGCCGTGGCCACTTCCTGAACCCGGAAGAGGCGACGCAGGTTGCGGGAAGTGCTCCTCGCCGGCATGAAGCCATTCTGATCTGTATGCACCAGGGTCTGGACCTCTAAGGCCAAGCGTCGGGCCAAGAGGGAGGTGAAGATTTTATAGTCGATGTTCAGCATGGCTAACGGCCTGTAGGACCCCATGCACGTACCATCCCTGCCTGGCTTCAGTAGTGAGACCAGGTTTGCCTCATTGAGCGAGTCTGGGAGCGCCGAGTCCTCAATTGCATTGTTGTACAGTTTGAGCATCTCCGGGATCAGCGTGTCCGAACATGCCTTAAAGAATTCGGCGGGTAGGCCATCCGGGCCAGGGGACTTGCCATTGGACAGTGCGAAAATGGCTTCGCGCATTTCCTCCGGGGTGAATGGTGCCCCTAGATCGCCCTGTTGTGCGTCTGTGAGGGATGGCAGTGGGATATCTACAAGGTAATCCGCAATGTAGGCCGCGGAGACCCTCAGTTGTGATTCGTACAAGGTTTGGTAGTGCCCCACAAACGCTTGATGTATCTTGCTTTGGGTGTACACTATCTCTCCCTCAGCTGTACGGATAGCGGACACTGGCTCCATGCGGGTCTCCTGCCTGACCAGCCAGGCCAGCAGTCTCCCGGGTTTGTCACTGTATTGGTGCACTCGCGCCGAGTGGGCCGCGAAGTTAACGTGCCGCAGTCTTTCCAGCAATGCTTCATGTTCCGCTCGGGCCTCCCTCAGCCGGTCTCCCGTGCCACCCACCGCCTCCTGCTCTCAGCGGAGTAAGTCCGCTTCTACCCTGCGCAGTTCTGCCTCCAACTTCTTCTGTATGCTTCCCTGAGCGCTCAGGCAGTGTCCCCGTATCACCACCTTGAAGGTGTCCCATTCCACTCTCGGGGAGGACGCTGTGTCCGAGTTGTCAGTGAAGTATTGTGCTACGCAGGCCTGCAGGGAGTCCCTAAAGGGGGCGTCTAATAGCAAAGCAGGTTGTAGTCGCCATGTAGGGATGGGTGGGTGCAGGCGTTCCCAAGCCATGTGCAGGGTGTGTGGGTTGTGGTCCGAATGTGTCCGGCCTAGGTATTGAGAGTCAGTAATGTGCGGCAGCATTTCCGTTGACACCATGTATCTGTCAAGGCGGACGTGCAACGCGTGCACCCCTGATAAATAAGAGTATACCCTAGCGTCGGGATTGTGCGCGCGCCATGCATCTTTCAGGTCCCACTGTGTCGCCCACGGTGTGAGTGCCCTCGTGGCCCCCAGGGATGTTGCTTCTGGCCTGGGCGGGACCGAGCGGTCCATCACAGGGTCCAGTACCGTGTTGTAGTCACCTCCCAGTATCCATGGGACGCCGTGCCAGGGCGCCAGTTTCTCCGAAATGCGTGCCAGGAAGTTTCCCTGGTCCGTGTTTGGAGCGTAAAAGTACGCCAGAACTACTGATTGCCCGTCCATGCGTCCCCTTACCAGGACATACCTCCCCTCCGGGTCCGTATAGACTTCTGACATTGTGAAGGGAGTGCCCGGCTTTACCCACAATAGCGCCCCGCGGGCAAACGAGGAGTACTCAGTGGCATACAATTGTCCCCTCCATCTTCGTCGCAGCGCAGCCACCTCCGCCCCACACAGGTGTGTTTCCTGCAGGAGTGCAACCTGCACTTGTTGCCTTTTCAGGTAGGAGTATATTTGATACCTATGCGCAGGTGTGTGCATGCCTCTGATGTTCCAGGTACACAACTTTATCGCAGTCATTTTGGCAGTATACACTCCTCCCCAACATCTCTACTAACAGCAGCTCCACCAAGTGCTCTCACATCGGTTCTCCCAGCTCTCTCGTATCCACCCCCCACAGTACACTCAGCAATGTTCGGGAAGACATTAGGGCGGGGAAAAACAATGAATAACAGTAACCAACAGCGGGTGAACCCCACTAAAATACCAAAAGGGCAGTGGCAAAACGGGCCACCGTCCATGCTCTCAAGTGAGAGGAACAACCTTACTAGTCTAAGGGGCAACGTGCACTAAGCACAGTCTCGGCAATGAGGATGTGCAGTCAGTTAGGGAAATCAAGTCCCATCCCCGAGCCTTACGATACAGGGTGCTGGTGGCCACCGTCTGCGCTCCGGTGCTTGGAGTTACTCTGCTCGTGGGGGGCCCCGCCTGTGTGAGTCTCTGCAGGTGGGGGGCCGAGTGTCATGCGATGTGAGCCTTGGGCCCCTTTCAGGAGGAGTCCCCCCCCGCCCGGGCCCGCACATGGAGGTGACCAAGGTTGGGTGCATGCTGAAAGACAACCCCGCCATTACCCACCCCGTCGACCACCAGTGCCGCAGGGGCATTACTCACTGTTCCTGATGTCCACTGTTCAATCGGCAGGCAGGGGGGGGAGGAAGACACCCCCAGCAGTGGCGGGCGTCAGCTGCGCTTCATCGTCCAGTTGGCCTCTGCCGGCCCCCCCCCCGCCATGGCAAACTCTTTGCAGACTTCTCCTGCGGAATCAGTGAATCAGGTCAGAGGTTTGCGGCGTGACGACAGGCAGGTCCACTGAGATCTGTGAGTTCGGGATCCCATATATGGCCTCATCTTCATCGCTGGGTACTGTCTGCTGACCGTCCTCTAGGGTCGTCTCTTGGGAAGGCGGGTTGCTCAGCTGGGAAACCCTCCGGAGTGCATCGCGTTGTTCTTGGAGCATCTGGTCGAGCGGGGGAGAGTGTCGCGACCCCTCCTCCGTCCGTTGGGACTGTTGAGTTCTGTGTCTGCGGCGGCGCCGCGGCCCGCGTGGCCTGGACCTTGTCTCACCTCCACGAGAGTGTTTGGGTGCTGTGTCCGTGCCCCCGTCCAGCCATTCACTGGCCTCCTCTGGGGTTCCGAAGAAGTAGGTGTTGTCCCCCGCCACCACTCTCAGTTTCCGTTTACGGTGGGTTGTGGGTTCGAGTGGAGGGTAGTAGGTTCCGGCGAGCGTTTTTAAGGATTTCTGATTGGGGTGGATAGTTGGAGGGAGGCTCAATGGCCGTCGCCGCCGTACGGACAATGTCGGATCCGGCAGTAGGACCAAGCACTCAGACGGTGCCCCGCGAGTTGGATCTCGACCCGCGGACTATTTTCGACAGTGTCCGTACGGCGGCGACGGCCATGGAGCCTCCCTCCAACTATCCACCCTAATCGGAAATCCTTAAAAATGCTCGCCGGAACCTACTACCCTCCACTCCAACCCACAACCCACCGTAAACGGAAAGTACAACATAGAATGATTGGCATTTCGCCGCGACGGGGTCAACAAGAAAGCTGACGACCCTTCAGCCCCCACTACTCTTGCAGGACATTAGTTCTGTAATCTAAGGCGCTCCTAAAACTCAGGCAATCCCTATTATATAAGTCCTGAAGATGATCCCCTTTATTTAACTGAGCAAAGGGATCGAAATGTCGACACCTATGAGTTGGCATACATGAAAATAATTCTTATATGACTTTGTATGTACTACTCCAGGCGACACTGTCAGTATTCTTTATCTATAACAGTGCCCTGCCTGCTCCTTTCTTTTGCCTGAAAACACCCCTTTCACTCTTTTCTATTTCCTTCTTTTCTCCAAGTACGGCACAGGATTGTGTCTTGCTACTGTTGTAGAAATGTATTTGTAACCATTTCTGATATTTGTTTAAAAATAAATTCCTTGCCCGGCTGGACAAGGAAACTCAAACATATAGTAGGCTATTGTGCTCTGTATAATGTTTGCTTTATCCCCAAGAAAGCTAAAAACCATTGTTTTCAAGAATTCAGTTATTACCCATGGTTCATAGCTACCCGCTGGGTCCTCCTTGTTCTCCTAAAAATAGTTACATACAACCGAGCCGTACGGAAAACAAGCTGTACGACCGAGCTGTACAAAAATCAGCCATCCGGCCAGAAAATGAACACGAGCCGCACCGACGGAACCAAACCCAGAATGAACCCGACCGATAAGTACCCGCAACGTTCGAGCCACACAATATTATGCCAAATGCATGAAATCCGACCTAATCTCGCAAGGAGCCCAAGCGGCACGACCGACATGGACCGAAAATGCACCTGAAGCGATAGAAACCACCGCGATCGACTCGCATTCAACACAGAACAAAACCAGTGTGAAAGACACGGAGCAGCCCGCACAAGCCAACATGAGCGTCCGACTTGGTCAGAAGAACGTGTCCTCCAAGACCACCAAAAACAATGTCAAAAACACAAAAAGGACCAGTCAAGCAATGACAAAGTCAATAAATACCCCCCAAAAAAACACGAAGACACACCCACAACTCCACCTTTAAAAAGGCAAAAATACACTACTATGATCCTTTGCAAATACAACAGAGCAGCCAGCACACAACAACTTGAGACACCAACCACTGACACACACAATGCACCCATCACACAACCCACACACCATCATCACCCCTCCAAAAACTCACACACATACAACCATCCAAAACAAACACTCACCCACCCTCACTTGCACCGACCCACATCACTCCTCACCACCACCCAGCACCATGCCCCCTAAGAAGAATCCACAGTTCACAGACACTGAGCTAGGAATATTGGTTGATGAGATCCTCAGAGTGGAGCCACATTTGTTTGGCGCATTGGTACAAAGGACCCCCATGTCTCAGAAAACCAAGATGTGGGACAGAATAGTGGACAAGGTGAACGCACAAGCACCAGCGTATCGCACAAAGACCGACATCCAGAACAGGTGGTATGATGTGCGCAGGAGGGTCAAGAAGCTCCCCCAGAAGGAACACACCTTGAGCCAGGTCACTGGCAGTGGCCCTCCTGCCAAACCAGTCTACTTTAGGTCCTGGGAGGAGAAGGTGAGGGACATACTACCACCGGAGGGCATCCATGGCCTACCAGACATACCAGAGCCTGGTTAGTACACACCAATATACCCAATATTGTGTCGCAATACACACACATCACCGTTAAGGGGACAGTGAAACCATGCAATGATAGCAAAGGCATAGTAAACTAAAGCCAATCAGCCCAAGAAGCCTATGCTAGTCAGTCCAACACAATAATGGCCACACCATAGTGATTTGTAACTGTGTCATGACATGCACAAACCTAACACCAAATAGGGCAAGACAGTGGCACTAATCTGAGTTAACACTGTCAGACATCCCTGCCACCACAAACAATATCTCACAGTGAAGCTGACTGACTGGAATGAATGGTGAATATGCTTGTGAAGTCAGTGTACACCAAAGCATGATGGTGTTGTTGTCACAGGTGATGCACCCCCTCACAATTGCACATCAACACCTCTCTGAAGAATGCTCACCTCAGAGGGGCTACAAATAGACTGGACTCTGTAGTGGGGAGCACAAGGTCCTGCTGGGATTTGGCCACCACCACCCCAGAACTCCACTGTCAGCCATCTTGACAGCACAGGAACACCCCCTCACAGGGAAACAGAGTCAGAGGTAGGGAAGTGAAGAAGAGGGAGGCATTTCTAGCCCTGTCCCCAGTAGTGTAGTGGTACCGCCCATATCCTCCTCAGTAACATCTGAGTGACACCGCAGTAAGAGCCATACTCAGAGTCAGGCTGAGACACCAAGGCGACCGAGTACTGCAATGAGACAAACTGCGTCGTTGAGCCTAAGTGGGTTAATGAAAACAACAGCACCACAAAGGAAAGTAATCCAGCCTACCATTGAGAGCATGCTTAGGGTGGAGGGGCAGTTCCAACGCAACCACCTAACGGTACGGTTGTACAATGCGAAGCTGGCTAAAATGTTAGCACTGGACCTTCTCCCTTTTTCATTTGTGGAAGGGGTGAGTTTCCTTGAATTTGTGTCAGCTATCTGCCCTAAATGGAAGGTTCCCAGCCGGTCCTATTTCGCAAGAATTGCTGTTCCGGTGCTACATCATGATGTGCTGGAATTGGTTGGACAAGCTTTGCAGCAGAGTGCTGTTCACAATATCCACCTGACAACAGACATGTGGACCAGTTGCCAAGCCACAGATTACATGTGCATCATTCCACACTGGGTCTCTTTTGTGGGGGTTAGAGATAAGCTATTTGAACAAGGTGCTGTTGACACAGCTGAGACTCGGAAACATGCAACTGTAGCCATGTTCGCCATGGAGAAATCTCATACTGCTGTAAACATTTTGGAAGAGTTTTGCAGCAAGGTTTTTGAATGGCTATGCCCAAGAGGGCTTAGTATTGGTTTTGTTGCCACAGATAATGGCAGTAATGTACTTAAGGCCATGGAGCTTGGTTCCTATTTCAGGGTTCCGTGTTTGGCGCACTTCATAAACATTATAGTTCAAGACTTTCTGAAAAAAGAACCCATAGTCAGCAACTTACTGATTATCTGCCGAAGAATATGCACTAATTTCAGCCATTCTTTTAAAGCTCGGAAGCAGCTGAGAATCATTCAATGTGAATATAACATGCCCGTCAAAGCACTCATCCAGGAGGTGGCAACACATTGGAACTCAATGTATTACATGCTTGATTGTCTGTTTGAGCAGTACAGGCCACTCAATGAATATTTCATGCAAAGACTGGATGCTACTGTGAAAGGCATGACCCTTCAGATGGACCAATGGTGCCTAGTTAAATTCTTGACTAACATGCTTCGTCCTTTTGAGGTCTTCACATGTGAAGTCAGCAAAGAGGACTGTACAATGGGCCAAGCTATCCCATTATTGCAAATGCTAGAGCATTACCTGAAGAAGGTGTCTGAATCATATAAAGATGTGGAGGAAAAAAAAAGAAGCCCATGACTTGGTGAAGATCTTAGCCCGTCGCTTAGCTGAAAACACAAGGGAGCAAAATAAGATTTTGTCACAAGAACATTACATTTCTGCCACAATTCTGGATCCACAGGCAAAAATGGCACTGAAGACATTAATTCTTTTTTCAGAGATGGATGTTGCCCGCTACAAAACTTGGATAGCTGAGGTAACGAGTACGTTGCAAAATGAACGGCTGCTAATTAAAAGCCCGCTAGGTCAACCCTCAAGAAGTATTGCAGCAAGGCATGCGGCATTAAGTGCAACTTCGGAGCCCGGAACAACTGAACAAGAAGTGTTTGTAATCCGGATCTTCTTATCAATCATCATCATGCATGCATTTCCTTTTTCTCCCTTAACATATTGATATGGATATGGTAGTCTACAGAATTTGTTGTTTGGTGTTTGTCCATGCGTACTGTCTGTTTTTCGTTTTCAAACCTTTCCCCAAGCCCCCCTTTCCGATCCATTTAACAAACCCTAGCCCTCTTCCCCCGGGCTGTGTGACTTATTGAGGTGTGACTAAATTAAATGTACACCAATAATTAATCACACGCTTGCTGGGACGTATGTGGCGAAAGCAACAGTACTTCAATTTCAAGGCAGAGCGATAATCTTCTTCTGCTTAAGCAGTATATTTTAGAGGTGATTTTTTATTTAACAAAGGAACATATACCTCCGCATTAATTACCGACATTGATTGGATTTGTTGTCATCCTCATACAGGAGCACTAACTGTTTCGCTGTAGGCCTAGTCAAGTGACTCTGCACATCTATACTTTGTAACTCTGTCTAGTAGGCTATCCCCACCACCATTACAGTTTGTTATAAAATATGTTTGCATATTATTGTTGCTCGTTAAGTTCTGTACTGTACTTCAGTCTACTACTCCTCAAACAGTCTCTCAAAGGTGACTGACTGTCTCATTTTCTTTTTTTGCAAACGCTGCTGCCCTGCCAGTGTCTACTACTACTACTACCACCACCACCACCACAATCATGGCATGTTAGGTAAAGGAAACCATCATCACCATGCATCCATCGCTGTGCCTAAGTTAAGCATCAAGCAAAGGTAAGAGGAGTTTGGGGGAGGCATAATTAAAAATGGACATGTTTTCAATCAATTCACACACCTGTTTAAGTCCAGATAAACAATGCATAGATTAGAAGAGAGAGACTGACAGTACTAGTAGGACAACTCAATCAGTGAGAGGTGTTGCATCTATCTGTTTGTGTCTTACACAGTCAGCCAATTATTTAACTCAAACACTGGCTATGGGCGGACCTGCACCAGCAAGGAAATAGTGTGATGTAAAACAGTACCCCACCTACAAAACATTAACAACATTGTATGTAAAGTAGAAATATAGATTTAATATAACCCTAACAAAAATAAACTATGCAAAAAAAAACACAAAACCTGACCCACCCCTCTCCCTAACCCCAACCAATGTCTGTAACGATAAAGTCCAAATGTCCAAAACCCCAACGCCCAATTCCCACCCACCAAAACAAGAATTCAAAAAGGGGCAATAGACAGGGTCTCTATGTCTGGTAAGATTGTCTTTGGAGGACACGCACTGCCTCCTCTAGTAGGGCGATGCAGCGCTTTAGGGCGCGGCAGTTGCAACCACAGTGGGGGGGGGGGGGCACCAGAGATGGAAATGGGGTGGCGGACGGCCGCCAGACAGTGGCATCGTACCGCTGGAGGGCGGTGGCTGGGGCCCGGGGCACTGGAGGAGGCTTCAGCTGCTTCAGCCTCCTCCTCCTCCTCTTCCAAGATCACCAGCCGCCGATATTCTAGTAGGATTGCCTCCAGCTTGTGGAGCTGTGCCTTGGCGGCCAACCCCTTCCGATCTGGTTTGGAAGGAGTAGCTGTATATCAAAAACAAAAAACAAGACAATTGTAAAATATACTCTTAGAAAAACAATAAGACAAGTTAATTATATACATAGTGGCATGGTAGCACTATAAAGCACAGTACATAACATTTGTGGTATGTATCTATCCTCCCACTTGCTTGGGCTTTAACATTTGCAGGATTTGTTTCAGGTATTCAACCAACCATGCATCATATTCTTTACTATCAGCCATCTTTGCAATTTGCATGCTTGCATCACACGTATCCTTCTCTCTGTCAGTCATAAATATTAAATCTCGCCCGTCCTTCTTCCTTCCACCCGTCTTTCACTTTTTAGTTAAACACCAGATGATCTGACTTGACTTTTAGTCTTCTCCATAAAATGTTCAAAGCGGATTTGAAATCACAGATAGATGAGGCCATTGGTTACTCAATACTCCCGCCCCTAATGCCTTTACTAATGCCAATTAAAGGGTGTCTTCACTCTTCAAACGTTCACAACAACTCTTACTTACTTAGGGCATCATTAGGATGGCGGGCGGACTTTGTCTGCCCGCCAACCTCACGCTAAAAGGGACCGCCTGCCATAAGGGCGGGGGTCTCGTGGGGGCAATTAGGATGCGCCCGCCACAGTGGCGGGCGCATCCCGTATTTTTAACATTGTGGCGGGTGGTGCTGAAAGCACTGCCCGCCGCAATGCTAAAAATACATGTTGTACTTTTCCAAGCACAACGTGACAGGCACCACGCGGCCGTCACAGAAAGGCATTCCAAAATGCACATTATATGGCTGGCGGTTTGTTTCAGACACCGCCACCATATTGAACCCTTTTCGCCCGGTCGACATGTCGACTGTGCGAAAAATCGGCGGAGGGTCTTTCTATCCGCCGCGGACCCCCCACCCATTGTAATATGGCGGGAGGTATGCCCCTGCCAGGCCGGCGGTAACTACCACCGGACCGGCGGGGGCAATCCGCCCGCCATCCTAATGGGGCCCTAAGTCTCAACAGTACAGTATACAAACAGTACACCCTTGCAGTGAGTGTAATGTCAATAGTTAAGGATTATGAATCTAACTTACCACCACCACCACTGGTGCTGGCTCGCCCCCTACCGCTCCATCAGCAACTGCTGCATCCTCTCCATCAGCGTCACCTTCACTGCTGGCCCCGGCAATGGTGGTCGGTAGTCCGCCTAGAAAACATTACACATTTTTAGGCATCATATACACCTCCCCCTATTGGTCAGTAGCAAGATTGAAAAATTAGTTAATAGTATACAACATACATCACTAGTACAGTCAGGTAGTAGTAGAGTAGACACTAGTAGTTATATATGGTCCCTATGGTCATTCTAGCCTTTGCTTAGTTAGCCCTAGCCATGCAACCATTTTACCTTTTTGTCTTTTATTTTTTTGCACATGTGACGTTACCTTGCAGCTTGTTGTATAAGACACCCTTGGGCCCACATGACCTCATACTGCTACTGTTTAAGCGCTGCGTACAAGGTCAACCAAAACATTTACAAGCCACTTTTTTATGAAGTTCTGGTGTACTGTTAGTCCATATTGCTTATCCATAAATACTACACTTTTTGGCACGGCTGAGAAATGCTTGCAATATACTAACGCGCACCATTTAATTTTTCTCATTACAGACGGAAGATTCCCTTCTACGAACAAGAGCTTGGCAGAGCTTATGATGCAACAACTACCAGTATTAGGTTCTTCTAAGGTGAGGGGTCCCCAGAATTCACTCAGATCTTCATTTATACATTTATATAAACTATATTCCTACATTAGGGATGGTGGTGCTTCCACCACTGTTCAGTTAGCATGATTTATTTTCCAACTGTAAGCAAGTGTAACAATGTTTATTATTTTAATGTTATTGATTTTCCTTTTGTTGCTGCATTATAGAACAACGTACAGAGCTTGTCAATTCAAAATAAAATTTTTGAACGTACATAGACTTGGTGGTATTTGGTGTGGACTTACACGAGTGAGTGAGCAAGCGCAAGGAAGGGTGTGCATGTGCTTTGCTTCCATGATTGAGAGGTTGGGTGTGTTATGTTCTGGGTTGTCTACTTGTTGGGTATCTTGGGGGGAGGGTTCGGAGAGCTAATAGTTATGACAAGACACTACTATAACTAGTCGGGCAGGGGATTGTGGTGGTCAAGATTAACAAAGACTCAAGATCAATAAGACTAAAAGTAGTACAAGAGGACGACCCAAAGGACTGGACTAAATGTCTAGAGCTACTGGTGAATCTGAGTTTTATTTAAAACCTTTTAAAGAGTGGCCAACTGGGCAAGCTTAGCTACTACAGTACAGACAGACTAATAGTAGTATTACAGAGAGTCATCATAGCAGAGGCAGGGATAGCAAGATTTTTGAAACAGTACAGATTGAAGGATAATTGTTGGTAAAAAATAGCATTAGGAAATGGAAACAATAGTTCGGGAAAAATCTGGTGCAGTAAAAGTTATGGAATAACAAGAAGACTTACTAGGCCCAGCAGAAGAGCCCGTGTTGGTGTCCTCCTGTTGTTGGTGTTCTCCCGCCGACTGTGCCCCTGTCTGCCTGCCCCTGGGTGCTGAACAGGAAAGGTATAAGAAAGAGACAAACATTGATGAATGGTGTCAAACAAATAAAATATTTTTAAAGAACGGTCAAAACTTATGTAAACAACAATTGCAATAACTAAATTGACCAATCTCATCTGGTCAATAAGTAGTATTGGGTATTCGCGGATCGACTACTTACTATTTATCAACACTAATCCACTCTTCCATTCTGATTTCAGAATACTAACTAAGCCTAAATAAGACGTACCACCTGACCTAGCCCACCTATTCCAGGCGTGCCAATTGTACATTAAAGTATGCATTTCCACTTCTTTTAGTCCTCACCAATACATATGGTCAAATGGAGTACACATGACTACATTTTTATATACAGCAAATTATTGGTTGATTGTTGATGCTGATGTTCTGCTAGTGCTGCTAAGCCTATTACCACTCATTGAAAAAACTAGAAAATGTTCTAATAAAGACTGGGGTACTAGCAGCACGTGACGTAACAGAGGGGGCATCACACATACCACTAAAAAATTACAAACTCGTACAAAGTAACTAAACCTAAGTATCAATTTGCCCCTATCTCTTAGTGACAGGACAAAGTAAGGACTAGAGTCACTATAGTATTACGTTATTTAATTTCTCTAAAATAAACTCTTACAGAATCACGCTAAGCGAGCGCAAACGCAAAGTTGCAAACAAGTAAGATTAGTAGCGCAGAAGAGCACCTGTGTCATAACAATCACAGAAGACTTTTAAACGTAATTTACCTGTAATGTAATCAGCAGCATTCTAGCTGGTTGGAAAATAAAAGATATTCACAATATATAACACAGAGCAGAAGAACAGCCACAAAGTAGTAATAATTAAATAGTTACTCACCAAGACCCGGGACCTCCACTCCTAGCAGGTCTAGCAGGTCCTGCTCCCGGTCGAGGATATCGGACAACCGGTGCGTCAACTGGTTCTGGGTGCGCCAGACCCCACAGCAGGGAAACACTGCCCGGCGCACCTTCCCCCACCCCTGTCGATGCTCCCAGAGACCGTACCGGGACCCAGGCCTGCCACCTGCTGCCAGGGTTAAGGGGAGGTGGCACTGCACAAGGAAAAGAGTGCACCACGTGCTCAAGATTGCGCGATATTTTCTCCCCGAGCACGCAAAAAGCGGCAGGAACACGTTAAAGCGTTCCTGAACAGGAAATACATACTGCGAACGGGCGCGAGCATGCATTGCTTGACCTGGAACAGGAAGTAAGAATTGCGGGCGGAACAAGTGAAAACAAGATGGCTGCGCCCATGAGCGACTGCATGGGTAAGTTGGCGAGTCATTTTTCAACGCGATCACTGCAGAAAATATCGCGAACAGGTGGGGAAAAAACCTCTGTGTCTTCGCGATATTTCCGCATGTTTGCGGAGATTTTTAACATTTTCGCGATAGTTTGCGAAAGTGCATTTCGCCAATTCCGCCCACCCCTAACACTGAGGCGGCAATCCAAGAAGCATGGGCCCATTCCTGGATACGTATAGGAGGGAATTTACTAAGGGATGAGGTCATGTACATACCATGGCTGCACAGGATGAGCGATCCCTTGCCCCCTCCTACATTGTTAGTACTACCCATTTCAAGATGAATGTATCAGTACCTCTTTCCCCCTCCATGTTGCAACGTACATAGTTCAACCATTGATGTCTGTAGTAACATAACTGACAATGTCTGTCTCTTCCAAACACAGGTGCCACGGGGAAACACCTGGCATAGACTCTGGTGGAGGATGATCTCTCTGCAGTGGATCTGGCACTGTCCTCTTCGGATGACGAAGATCAACCTGGCACCTCCGGTGTGAGTCGTCAGGCAGCCCCACCATCAGAAACACCTGCACCCCCTGCAGCCACGCCAACACCATCTGGCCACAGATCTAACACCCCCGCCAACACGGACAGATCCAGGAGACCAAGTTTAAGCAGCACAGAGGCCCTGGCCACACAGGATGCTACCAACAATGACACCAGTAGCAACACCCAAGGGGCCCCAGGGTCAACTGTGCCTGCCACCATAGGTACAGCCCATGTATCGAGGGGTGGTGGGAGTGGTTTTAGGCAGAGGTCATGGTCTGCAGAGGGGCCTGGACTGCCTGATGACCCACAACTGGTACGCATTATAGATGCGTACCAGGATAGCACCGGAGGATTCAGCCAGGTAGTGGGGGTTCCTCAAGGACATACAACGGGACCATGCTGCCCATCATGCACGCATGGATGCCTAGTGGGATAAACTGACAGCGGTGCATATGGACATATTGACCTGGCTCCATCAGATCAGCGCACATACGGACACACCTCCTTGTGTGCCCACAACATCTCTTGCACCAACATCTGCAAATGCCACAGGAAGGGAGGATGAACCTGGTGGAGAGCCTGATGCAACGTTGGCGCCTGCTCCTGAGGATCCCCCACAGAAGAAGGGGAGGGGTCATCTGAAGAAGGACAAGTGAGCCACAGTTGTCCATGCACATCCCCCAGGAACCCAGAACCTGTTTTGGATATTGGTCTTTGTGTGCAAAGCGTTCACCTTGTTCCACATGACACAACTCCACAACATGACATGGAGGGTCCATGTTGTACCAATGTAGAAGATGAATGTGGACTTCACTCAGAACATTTCATCTACCAATACTTCTAACTAATCTGTGAACTTTGGATTCTAATCCTCATGTACAGAACTATCTCCACACATGTATGTAAATAAACTCACTATTACACTATACTTGCCTATGTTGTGATTCAAAAGTGGTATGTGTCAAGGAGCTGATGAAATGCTGAAGTACACAGTGCATGCCAACTACTACACCAATGTCATTACCGTTATGTGACTCATGTTGATGTGACACCCATGAGGGAGACACGCCAATAGGGAACCACAACACATACTCACCATGGACATGTGACACATTGCCTACAAAGATGGTTGCCAGATATATGGTGGAATGCACAGACAACACACCTTTCCACAGTCACTGCCAACAAGCCCACAGGTGAGGTTACCAAATGTCAGTCATATGTGTGAAGACAGACAACACACAACTAAGTGAAGCACAGGTACATTACAGATCAGAAAGAAGTTTATTACACAACAGTAGCAAGGTGAATCCACATTACAGTGGGCACATGGTCACCAAGTGTCGTCAAATGGCGTTTTAAGGGTGGGTTCTGGTTGTCGGTGTCAGACTTGCCCCAGCAACTGGCAAAGTACCTAGGGAAGGACAGAAATGAGACACAGTCAGAAGCACACCAGAACAGGATGGAAACGCAATAAACATGTCACAAGAAACCTACACACTGACAAATTAGCATGTCAACACCATTGTGGACTACAGACCATCTGACACATCACTGCATGCTTCCAGTCAAGTACCACATGGATACAATCAAACAGCGGACATTGACATGACACCTTTTGAACTCACCTTCAGCTGAAGAAGTTGTTGATGAGCTGTGTGCGTACGTCACCCTCATAATCATCACTGGCCTCGTGGCCCAGGCCAGGATCCTCCAAGGGGGTGGATGTTGGTTGTCATCGTCCTGGATGAGAGGCACCTCCTTCCGTACTGCCATGTTGTGGAGCATGCAGATGATGAAGATTTTACACACCTTTGCAGGCTCATATGGGAGGGGCCCTTTGGTCTTGTCCAGGCAGTGAAGCGGCTCTTTAGGAGACCAAAGGTACGCTCGATGACTCGCGTGGTTCTGCCATGTGCCTGATTGTGGTAGAAAAGGGGGTGGTGATGGACGGAGCATCTGAATCAATCAAACACTCACACCCAGTCAAAAGATCTGGGTTTAATCCATCACCGTTCTTTAGCCCACTCTGCCACCCCAGTTCAGACATGGCTATATGCAAATCAGTCTGACCCTGTGCCTCAGGGGAACAGTCCAGCCCGAACTGCCATGCCATGTCTTCACTGGACCGGAAACAAGCTTCCGAGGACCGGTTTCTGGCATTCCAGCCGTCTTCAGCCTGATTGCAGCGTTTCTCGGATGCTGGCACAGGGTTCCTCAGGGGTGTCAGCAACCATGGCATGTTGGGGTTTTCACAGTCTCCTACATACAAAGAATCACACATTTGTTGAGTATTGTAAGGGGGTGGGAGACAACAGTGCAAAACACACACAATGATAAACAAGACACACCAACAAGCCAGGAGCACTGGTTTGGCATCAGTGACATCATCAATGGTATGCGACTCCTCCTCAAGATGTAGGCATCGTGGGCCAAACCAGGGAGCTGTATACACACATGTGAAATCACCATGTCCGCCAGACATACCTCCAGAGCATTTATTGAGTGGTAATGTTTGCGGTTGCGGTATGTCTGTTCCTGTGCCCGTGGTGCCGTCGATTGAGCCAATTACATTTGGCATCCTACCCAGTCCATAGAAGGCATCCTTGATCTCTGCAAGTTCACCCGGTGTAGGAAAATTGATGTGGGAGTTCAGGTGAGTCAACATCCCCTCCAAGACATCTCGTAGCACACAGCTGAACATAGTTTGTGACATACTACCAACACTAGCCACAGTGTGTTGGAAGGTTCCAGTGGCAAAAAGAAGTGCAGGGCTGCCATCACCTTCACCTTTGCTATCAGTGCTGTTGGGTATGTGCGGCCAGGTAGGAGATTTGGTGCCAAATTCTCCGCCAAGTCATCAATCATGCTCCTGGTGAAGTGGTAACGTCGGATGCTGTTGCGTTCCTCCATGGTCTCGAGGTCAGGGAACAGTCTATGGACTGCTGGGGCCCTTCAGTACAGAGATGGGCAAAGCAACATTATACATTCAGCTACCCATGTAGCACTAACCTTGTAAAACAATCACATTATACATCATAGCTATTCACAATTGAATAAGGTGTGTGCGGTTGATTATGGACACATATGTCACCTTCGTGGCCATCTTCTCACATATCATTGACACATGTGTGCATGAGTTCCTTGTGGTGCAATGGCAAATCATTGGGCTGTGGCACAGTACCCATGGTTTGCATTCACATTACAAACACACAACACAGTGACAAGTGAGGACTGATGTTTCACAGTCATCACAACTCCATGTCAGGGAGATAGCCATGGTCCCTGTATTGCCACATGTGCACTGGAATGACATGTTGTATCATGGACATCCCACAACCAATCATGAGTCCCACAGTAAGTGGCCCCTCTAGACCCTGCAGCCAATACATGTAATGCACGCACCTTGTTGTCTCAGAAGTACCCTGGATCCACGATGCCAACCACCCTGTCTCCCCCTCGTCACCCACCGGATGTCAGGAAAAAACACCAACACCCAGCAAGTAACCCAGGGGAACACAGGGGAACAAAACAAGTGTAAGAAAGGAAAAGAAAGGATGGCGCTCCACTCTCCTCTACTGCTTCTGATGAGATTTCTCTTCTGGATATGAGCACTGCAATATATACAAGAAAAGTTAGTGCACACTATGCTCTCCCTATTAGTTCCTACAATGTGGAAATTACAGCCCTCCCCCAATGTCTGTACCTTGTGAGAAGTGGAGAATGCCTATAACGTAGGAAACAAGGAAATGCACTGGAATGATGAAAGTGGAAATGGTAGCTCCTAATCCTCTGTGTCTATAAAGGAAATGATCCTTATGAATGATATATATATGGGGGCGTGGCTTGGATGCCGATCGGGATGGCGGCGTGAGCTTGTAGCTCCGCGCGGAATCCCGCTAATTCTCCTGATCCCTGCACCCCGAGCGACCCGTGGTCGACAATTCTGCCCTGCGAAGTGTAGGGGGGCCACTGGGCATCGGTGGCTGGCTGCTGGGGGTTCGCTGGCCCCGGGGAAACCTCGATGAACGATAACCGAGGTGTCGCGGAGAGTGTGAGGAAAATGGCGGCGGGGCGGACCGACGGCTCCGGACGACGACACTGAGCAGTCTTGGCACCGACTGGAGGGGGGACCCACTGCTGTGAGATCGGCGCTGTGGGGACTGTGGAGACGGTCCCGAAGATTGGGGGACCGGGAACCCGACGCGGCTCGGGCATCGGGGACGATTACTTGCTGCTATCCTTCCTCCTTCCCCTCCTCCCCCCGGATTTGAAGAGTGCGAACCGGATGGTGCCAACCCATTTAGTCCTTGGAGTGGCGGGCATCAGAGGGGGCACTTGATCCTGTACATTATTGGGACGCCTGCCCTCCACACGGCAACTGCGGGGACTAGGTGAATCTCTTTGCCTGTGACGCAGTTACCTAAGATGGCGGCTTCGGGAGGAACGGCGGCCTTGGAGCTGGGACAGGAGGACTTGGCTGCACTGTCCCAGGTGGGCGAGACCCCCCCGCAGACGGAACAGAAGCAGCGGCTGAATCGGCGCCTGGATGCCATACTGGACGCTATCGCCTCGACCAAGGAGGCGTTGCGGCAGGACATTGCACAAGTCGCCACGGGGCTGGGGCTATTGCGAGCGGACCATGCGAAGTTGGCAGATAAGGTCAAGGACCATGATCAGCTCCTATCGGACCTGAAACCGTCGGTGGTGACCGCGGAACACAAGATCACGGATATCCTAGCCCGGTTGGATTCGCTGGAACGAAGAGCGGAGGATGCCGAAGGTCGCAATAGGCGGAACAACGTGCGGGTAGTAGGCCTGCCGGAACGAATTGAGGGGGAGGATGCGGTGGCCTACATGGAGAACTGGTTTCGAACTGTGGTGGCACCGGAGGGGCTTACTCCTTTCTTTACCCTGGAACGAGCCCACAGGGTGCCGGCCCGCCCGCCAACGCTGGGCCGCCCTCCCCGACCGATGGTGGTGCGGCTCCTCCATTATAAAGACCGGGACCTCCTCATCCAGAGGGCTAGGGCGTCGGGCCCGTTTGAGGGGGAGAACAGCAGGGTCACGATTTTCCCGGACTACACCCAGGCGGTCCAGAAGAATAGGGCATCGTTTCTGGCGGTGAAGAAGGAACTGCGGGAAGAGGGCATCCAGTACTCCTTGCTCTTCCCGGCCAAGCTGCGGGTCATCCTGGATGAGACCACGCACTTCTTTCAGTCCCCGGACGAGGCTTGGCAGTGGCTGGAATCGTACAGGGCCGGGACGGATAGGTCACACAGGAGTAGACGGGATCGGCCTAAAACACCTCAGGTCAGACAATCTCAACGGATCCGGTCCCGCAACAGGCGCCAGCGGGAGAAACGGGAGGCCCAAATGGCTGCGGACAAGAGAGAGGCTCTGGCGGCGACGGCGGCCATTACGGGGTCACAGCAGGGTAGTGAACTGGCAGAGACGGACTCTGGCGACGAAGGTGGCAGGACTGGGGAGGACCTTTCGGAAGCGGAGAGTTCGAAGGGGCCGGTGGTCACCCCCCAGACATCTGATGGAATTTTTTGTGGCTGATGTATCATTGGGACTTGGACACGGTTTTTGGTAGGGTGGTATCCTGTTGGAGATGGGTGGGTTGCCGGGCAGGGTGCCGCTTTGGCATGACGGGATGGGGAGCGCGGGGCGTGGGCTCCGCTCGCTGGGGTCGGCGATAAATCACCCCCCCAGGGCCCTTAAGGCCTTCTGTGGTGGCGACCGCAGGTTAGACGGATGTGTGTTTGGTTTGAGGTTTGGACCGGGGCTGACGTTGGGTTTGTAGGCTCTGTCCTGGGGAGTGGGGTTTGGGGTGTTTTCTTTTCCAATGTTTGTTTCGGGGGGGGCAACTGCTATGGTGTGTGCACGAACTGGCACTGTTTGACTTGGAATGTTCACTATCAGTATGGGGACGTTACCTAACTTAAAATGCCTGACGTGGAATGTCCGAGGGCTGCGAACTATGGTCAAGCGCCACAAGGTACATGCGTATTTGGTACGGAGGGGGGTCCAGGTTGCCATGCTGCAGGAGACCCATTTGACGAAGCAGGAATGTGCAGCACTGCAAAAAAGGTGGCGGGCCAGGTGTTTGGTACCACTTATTCAGCTTATGCCCGGGGGGTACTGATATGGGTGAGAGCGGGGATACCGTTTCAGGTGCTGAACCAAGTGGTGGACCCTGAGGGCAGGTTTGTGGCGGTGGAGGGGCGGTTTTATGGCCGGGATGTGACTCTCTGTTGTGTGTATGCGCCAAATGTTGATCAGGCCCGATTCTTCGATGGCCTTTCCGGGTCCTTGGCCTCTTTTCTAGCGGGCCCGGTGATATTGGGAGGGGATTTTAATTCAATTACAGATGTGGTCCTGGACAGGTCTCACCCTCCCCTTGTTGATTCCCCGGTACGCAAGTTGGCCATGCACAGGAAGGATTGGCAGGATAGATGGGGGTTGCTGGATGTGTGGCGGGAACAACACAGGGATGTCAGGGATTATTCCTTTTTCTCAGCCCTCCATGCCCTACATGTGAGAATTGATTTGGTGCTCTGTAGCGGGCCCCTAGCCCCATTGATCTCTCATACGGAATACCTAGCCAGAACTATATCGGATCATAATCCCCTATTGATACATGTCCAGTGGCAACGGGAGCGCTCGGCGATTCCAACATGGCGGCTCCAGCCAGACACGTTGGAGGACTCAGTGTTTAGTGATGCGGTCCAGCAGGGCATTGACCATTATTTCGATGAGAATGAGGGTTCCGCTACGTGTAGGTCCACTGAGTGGGATGCAATGAAAGTGGTGGTGAGAGGGGTGTGCCTGGGCAGGTTTTCGAACGCGCGTACGACTGTGTTGAATGCACTTGCTAAAGTGGAAGTGACACTGAGAGACCAGGAGCGGCGCAGGCCGACCTGACCGGACTTGCAGGCCCGGTTGCTGGAAGCGAAGGAGGCGGTCGCGACCGAAACAGAACGGTTGAGGAGCTACGATTATAGGCTATACGCCATTAAAGCACATGCTGAACGGGATAAGGTGGGCACGCTCCTGGCCCGACTTGCTAATCCTGATATTAGGGGCTGCCCGGTCCTTAGCGTCGGTAACGCATTGGGGGAAACAGTGTATTCTCAGGCAGCGGTACTGGAGTGCTTCCGCGTGTATTATGAGGAATTGTATCGGAGTCAGTTGGGGGTAGAGGCCCACGATATTGCAGAGTATCTGGGGGCGAGGCAGCTTCCGGTCCTTGACGAGGAGGACGCGGCGGATCTGGGCGGGCCGATCACACTGGCTGAGATAAGGGCGGCCATCAAGCATATGGCGCGGAATAAAATGCCCGGTGTGGATGGGTTGCCGATAGAGTTCTACCAGAAGTTTGTGGATAGTTTGGCGCCCAGACTGCTGGTGGTGTACACGGAGGCTTTTGAGTCGGGGGGTTTGCCCGGATCCATGAGGGAAGCGTTGATAGTGCCTCAGCTTAAGCCCGGCAGGGATGCGACGGATGTAAGGTCCTATTGACCATTGTCCATGCTGACGGTGGACTACAAAATACTGAGCCGGATCTTGGCCACCAGGCTGGCTCCGCATATGACTGGCCTGGTGCACAGGGATCAGGCAGTGTTTATCCCCACGAGGAATACGGCGTTGAATATTCGTCGCCTGGTGGGGATAATGGACGCTGTGACAGATGAGAACGGGCGCCCCAGCGGAACTGTCGGTGGACATTGAAAAGGCTTTCGACAGCTTGGAGTGGGTTTTCCTAGATGGAGTGTTAGAGAGGTTTGGTGTTGGTGAGGGGTTCCGCAGATGGACGAAGGTGCTGTATTCCTCAGCGACGGCACGAGTGCGCCTGGGTGGATTGGTGTTCGCGGCTTATCCGGTCGGTAGAGGCACGCGGCAGGGGTGCTCCCTTTCCCCCCTTCTGTTCGCCCTGGCGATGGAACCCTTGGCGGCCCATGCTAGGTCGGGAGACAGGTACGAGGGGATAGACAGCGGTGGGCAGCTACACCACATCTCGCTGTATGCGGATGATTTGTTGCTGTATTTGGGCGACACGGAGCGGGCGTTGGAAGGAGCAATGGACCTGTTGTCGGAGTTTGGCCGGTTGTCGGGCCTCAAGGTCAATTGGGCGAAGACCTGTGTGTTTCCGCTACGAGCGGAGTACCCCTGCCCTGCACGTGATTTGGGGGTGGTTTGGGAGCCATCTTGCTTCACTTATTTGGGAGTCCGTATCTACCATGTGACCGCGGACCTATTAGAGGGCAATATCGGACGGTGTGTACGGGCGCTGAGAGGTAGTATGGCTTTTTGGGCAACCCTTCCACTGACAGTACTAGGTAGGGTTGCTCTGTTGAAAATGGTGGCGCTCCCCCGGCTTCTGTACTTCTTTCAAACGCTGCCCATTTGGATTCCTCAGAGGATCTTTCGGGACCTGAGGACAATGGTTATTGGTTTCCTGTGGGGACATGGCCGCCGTAGAGTGGCACTGAGCACGTTGCTACGCCCTAAGATTGAGGGGGGGATGGCCGTCCCTGATTTTGAACTGTATTACTTGGCGGCGCAGCTCCAGGTTCTTACGCAACACGTGGCTCGGGTGTTTCGGGGACCGGAGTGTGATCGTGAGCGGGGGATACAGCGCCATGTGCTGGCCTATATCGTTATGCAGCAGAGACTGGAGTTGCGCGGCCTCACTATGGAAGAGCGGACGCTTAGGTTATGCTGGCAGAGGAGTCTCAGGAGGGCGAAGGCGACCCGCCCGTATGCGCCTGAGATACCGATTGGCATGCTGACAGTCCTACCGCATGGGGGCGATTGGTCCCCATTGCTGGAATGGGAGGAGGCGGGACTTCAAGTGGTGGGGGACCTGTATGTTGATGGGGCCTTGGCGCCCTTCGGAGTACTGCAGGAACAGTTTGGGCTACCTGACGGGGGGTTCCTCTTACATGCGGCGGTGGTGGCGGCTATTCAGAAGCATTGGAAGGGAGGGCTCATCGAACCGGGCACGACCATGGCAGGAACAGTTTGGGCTACCTGACGGGGGGTTCCTCTTACATGCGGCGGTGGTGGCGGCTATTCAGAAGCATTGGAAGGGAGGGCTCATCGAACCGGGCACGACCATGGCGTGCCAGTACGTAGTAATGGCAGCGGGCACCTTTAAGGCGGTGACCTGCCTCCATAATAGGATGTTGCACGAGGGACTGGAACCGCTCCTGGGGCTCAAGGCGAAGTGGGAGGAGAGCGTGGGTAGGCCTATTCCGGACACGACGCGGAGCCATATTTTACAGCGCGTTTCCAGCAAGTTTACTTCTTTGTGTTACATAGGGCCTATCTGACTCCGGAAAAGATAAAACGGTACTTCCAGGTGCAGGACGCGCGGTGCCCGAGGTGCTTGTCACCGGAGGCGGACATGGATCACCTGTTCTGGAGTTGTCCGAATCTGGAGGCCTACTGGGCTGAGGTGGGGGACCTCCTGAACGAAGTGACTGACAGGGAGGTGGACTTTGATATGGCGGCGTGTCTGCTGCTCTGGTTCCCGCACACTAAACACACTAAGGTGACGAGCAAATTCATTGACCTGGGGTTGATACTAGCACAAAGAGAGATTTCGTGGCATTGGAAGTCTAAGGGAGGGCCGTCAGTAAGGAGGTGGAAGAATGAGTTGCTGCGGTGGTCAGAGTGTGACAGTGTGCTCCGAATGAAGCAGGCTGTCAAGCTTGATAATGAGAAAGCCTTGGATACAGCGCGTGCGTGGGAATTGGTGGTGCAGGCCTTGCGCGATTCGATGGTGGAGGATGAGGACTGAGTGGATAGGTCCTAAGGACGCTGCGAGGCATACTAGTTCGGGGTTGCAATTGATGCTGTAGTGGGATCCATACTACAATCGGGAACAAGACAAGACACACACCATTAGCGGTTGCCGGGGAGTGGCATTAGAGGGTTGTTTGCGGGTGTTCGGGGTGGGTTAGGAGCCAGAAGATAGCTCGCCGCGGTGGTGTTTCCGGGACTGGGAATGGGCCTGTGGGGCATAGGTTGCAAACGGGAGGTGGCAGTGGGGCATGGAGTGGACGTGGTGGGCCTCACGGAGCACAGGGGTGGAACGGTAGCGGCTTGGTAGCATTGACCTGCTCTTGTAGGATGGCTGATGTTGTTATTGGTTGGGGTTGGGGGGGGTAAAAGCAGATACGTAAATGTTTCTTTTCGACCATTGTCCCATAGGGACGCTCACCATGATGTCTTCCTGTTCTTTGGGACACTGCGCCGCCCGGCCTCCGGGATGCGGGCTGAATGGCTGTGTATGGTATACATTCTTACGATTGATGCGGGGGGACGCCATGAGTGGACTGGTTGAGCAATTGTAAGCTGTGGTTTCTAATTCTGCAATAAAAACATATTTAAAAAAAAAAAATGAATGATATATATATGTCATACTCTTATATATTCTCTATGCGAAGGGACACTCACCAGTTCAACTACGTGAAAACGCTAAACAAAATACTCAAACCTAAATGGCAAGCTTAGGTAAAGTAACTCCTATTCCACCACCAAATCAAATGGCACTTAATAAAGAACAAAAGCGCCCAGAAACAGACTCTCAATAACGAGGATCACCGTTCAAATCCACGGCCACCATCCAAGCTAACACGATAACTACCACAATCAGGTATGCAAAACATGCATGAGAAGCTAACCGCTCCTCAACTTACGAACTCCCAAGAATGCGCAATCCAACAGCCTAACGGCCCAGGAACGCCGACACAAACACCTAGCTCCTCGGACGCCAACAACAACCCGGAACGAAATGGGACTCACTGGCTAAACGCGAAGCGTTTCCTGTGTGTTTAGGGGGGGCTTAAGGCTTCTCCGCTAATCACTCGCGCATGCGCTGTTACTGCGCATGCTTCAAGATCCGTCTTTTTCTCCTTGCCAACAGTTGCCGACCACGCATTCTTCCCCTCGGCTCGGCAGGCATGACAGAATACCCCTCCCACAACGCCCCCCACCGGTTTTGGTTTATTAGGGTATTTTCTGTGAAAAGCTCTCAATAAACGCGGCGCGTGTATGTGACTGGCAGGTTCCCAAGATCTCTCTGCTATTCCAAAACCTTTCCAGTGTATCAGATACTGCAGTCGGCGACGCACACGTCTGGAATCAATAATAGCACCCACCTCGTATTCATCACCATCATTATCAACCGAGGGTATAGGAAGAGGAATAGTCGGCAGGCGAGTATCAGGCAATACTGGTTTCAATAAAGAAACATGAAAAACAGGGTGTACTCTCATAGAAGGTGGTAATTCTAATTTCATGGCCACCGGATTGATAACTTGGACAACAGAAAAAGGACCTATGTATTTGGGTTTAAATTTACATGCACCTTTCAACGCTAAATGCCTGGTAGACAACCATACCTTATCATGTAATTGGTACTCGGGTTCTGCATGTCTATGTGCATCAGCTGTCTTCTTGTACTGTATCTTAGCTCGGTCCAAATTGTCGTGGATAGTAGAATGTACAATCTGTAAATGCGCTACTAAATCTTGTACAGCAGGTATGGCACAAGGTCTCAAAGGTGAAAAGGGCAAGACCTTAGGATGGAAACCATGAGAAGCATAGAAAGGGGAAAATAGAGTGGAAAAATGATGACTGTTATTGTATGACAATTCTGCCAACCAAATCAACTCATCCCACTCTCTCTGGTCCTGCAGAAGTTGGCACCTCAGAAATTGTTCTAAACATTGATTTACTCGCTCTGTTTGTCCATCCGTTTGGGGATGGTGGCTGGACGATAGACGCACTTCCATCTTTAAAGACGTACACAATTGTTTCCAGAATCAGGAGATAAACTGTGAGCCTCTTTCTGTTATCAAAATAGAGGGCAACCCATGTAGTCTGACTATATTCTGCAGGAATACACCCGCCAGGACAGAGGAAGAGGGCAGACCTTTTAAAGGGATGAAATGAGCTGCTTTGGTGAACATGTCAACAACAACAAGAAGAGTGTTATTGCCTCTCTGTGTTTTGGGTAACTCCACTATAAAATCCATTGAAACAGAGTGCCAGGGAGCTACAGGTGTGGGAAGAGGAAGCAATAACCCCACTAATCCTTCGTGTGATGGTTTTCCTTGTGCACATATTGGACATGTCCGTACATAACGTTGTACATCCGTAGCTACTTGGGGCCACCAACAATATCTCCTTATTAATTCTAAGGTCCTCTTATATCCCGGATGCCCCGCCACCCCATGAGTATGACACCAGTCCATCACTTGCTCTTGAAGGGGTACCGTGGGAATGAACAGTCGTTCCTGCACATAATGAAGGTTTGCTTTAACTACGGATTGGTGTTGTCGTAAGATTTCTTGGGCTGCAGGGTCCTGTTGGGCCTTTTGTACCTGTAAGGTGAACTCTTCTTCAGCTGTCAGTCCTCCTATGATTTTTTGGGGCGCGATGATACAAGGAGGTGTATCATCATGGGGTAATGGCTCAAATCCCAGGCGTGATAAAGCATCCGCCTTACCGTTTTGTCTGCCTGCTCTGAAATGGATAGTAAAATCGTATTCATTGAAGAATTGTGTCCACCGCAATTGCCTCATAGACAAGGCTCTGGCCGACTTTAAATACTGCAAATTACGGTGGTCTGTTGGAACAGTAACTGTATGATTCGTGCCCAACAAGTATTGTCTCCATTCCTCTAGAACCTTTTTTATAGCTAGGAGTTCTTTTTCCCCCACAGCATAGTTTATCTCAGCTGGTGTCAATTTGTGAGAATAATAGGCTACAGGATGTAACTCACCTGTGTCTCTGTCTGCCTGAGAAAGGATACCTCCCACCGCTACCTGCGAGGCATCCACCTCCACCACGTACGGACTAGCAGGATCATGATGTTTGAGGATGGGGGCTTGGGTAAAGGACTTTTTAAGAACGTTGAAAGCCTTATCCGCCTTTTCGGACCAAGAAAAGGGGACCCCTTTTTGTAATAGGCGAGTAATTGGAGCCACAAGTGCTGAAAACTGATGGATAAATCGCCTATAGAAATTAGCGAATCCAAGGAATTGCTGGATTTCTTTTACCGTTTTGGGAGGTGGCCATTCTAAGACAGCTTTCACTTTTTGTGGATCCATGCTCAGACCTGTTGCTGAAACAATAAACCCTAAAAAGGCGACCTGGTGTCGATGGAAAAAACATTTGTCTAGTTTACAAAAGAAATCATTGGTCTGCAGCTGGTGTAAGACGGCCTTTACATGATCTATGTGTTCCTCAAGTGTACTGGAATATATTAGGAGATCGTCTATATAAGCAATGACGCTTTTGTCAAGATATTCCTTCAGCATCTCATTGATGAAATACTGAAATGCTGAAGGAGCATTACAGAGCGCAAAGGGCATTACCATGTATTCATAGAGACCATACTTGGTACAGAACGCCGTCTTCCACTCACCTCCGTCAGCAACCCTGACCAAATGATAGGCCCCACGTAAATCTAATTTCGTGAACCATTTGGCCTCCTGTATTTGGTCAAGGAGCGCGGAGATGAGGGGTAAAGGATACTTGTTCTTAATGGTGATACTGTTTAATGATCGATAGTCGATGCAGCATCTCAAACTCCCTTCCCTTTTTGGGATAAAAAACAATGCTGAGGAAGCGGGGGACCTAGAGGGTCTGATGAAGCCCAGCTCAAGCATATTATCAAGGTATTCCCTTAGGTAGATGTTTTCCTTTTCTGTAAGGAAGTATACTCTACTGGTTGGTATACGAGCACCCGGCTGCAACTCAATACGGCAATCGTATGATCTATGAGGAGGCAGACAGGTTGCCTTTTCCTTATCAAAAACTGCCTGGTAATCTTGATACACAGAGGGTAGTATGGTATCTGGTTGGTCCCAAGTATTTGCATCTAAGGATGTCTGAGAAACCACGAAACTTTTGTCTGGTAAGGACAAGGTATTAACCTGCACTGGGGAAACATGAAGGGTAGAAGCGGTAACAGATATGTGCTGTCTATCTTTCTCCTCAAAGGTGAGGCAGTTATTTCTCCAATCTATTTGAGGATTATGGAGACATAACCATGGAAGACCCAACACTACAGGAAATTGGGGAGATTCAATAATGTCAAAAGCAAGAGTTTCCCAGTGTGTAGGTTCAATATGTACATTTAACAAGATACTAGAATGTGTGATAGGTCCAGATTTCAATGGACTCCCATCAATAGTGTATACTTCTTCCGTAGCCTTTTTTTGCATCTTAGGGATATTAGTGAGCAATGGCCCAATGAAGATCCATAAAGTTACCAGATGCTCCTGAATCTATCATGACAGGTTGGGTGATAGCATTGGATAACCAGGAAAAAGTAGCTGTGACATAAAAATGTCCTTCAATAGTCATTAAAGAGGAGACCATATGCTTCAAAGGACCCGGTGGTAAGGCCTCAGTTACCTGCGGGTCAGCTAGTTTTCCGACCTCCGGAATTGTTTGGGCTTAATGGGACACTCCCTTAAAAAATGTCCTGCCTTACCACAGTAAAGACACAATTTGTTCTCTCTGCGTCGTTGTTTTTCTGCCTCAGATAAAGGCCCTTTGACACTACCTATTTGCATGGGTTCAGCCTCTTCAGTCTTGTTTTCAGGTTCAACTTTCTTTTCTTTACCTATTACTTTCGGGTATTCATATTTGCCTCTATCCTTACGTCTTTCACCTAACCGATGGTCCAATTTGACAACTAAATCGATTTATTCAGGGCATGTCTCAGGAGGATCCACTACATGAGCTAATGCGTCTTTCAATTCCTCACGCAATCCCCTATAGAACAGGGCACAACGTTTATTAATGGGCCAGTCAGCTTCCACCACTAATCTATTAAAGGTGGATATGTAAGTAATAAGGTCTTTAGAGCCCTGTTTCAAGTTCAAGAGTTCTGTATCTGCTGCATGAGTGAAGGAATGTTTATCAAACATTTTCCGTAACTCTCTACGAAAAGCCTCATAGTCCAATAATAAGGGCTCATCATTTCTATCAAAGGTATAGTCCAGTTAGCCGCGGGCCCCCCTAAATAGGATAGTACAAAAGCTACTTTAGCTTGGTCGTTGGGAAAACATGCAGCTTTACAAAGAAAATGCAATTGACATTGGGTCAGAAATGCAGCACATTTAGAAGGATCTCCATAGAACCTTTCAGGAGGTGCCAAAGGAATAGTATGAGGAGTAACTACTTGAACTACTGGGGACTGAGTACTTGCACTAGCTCCTTCTCCTCTGTGTTGGCTTAAAGCCTCTAATCTATCTGCAATGGCTTGGGTTTCTCTTTGGAGATTCCCCACCATACTTGCTACGTCTTGTAACGTGAGATCCATGATACTCGGGAGACAAATTTATAAAGGCTTCGCGTTTTGTAATGCACGCACCTTGTTGTCTCAGAAGTACCCTGGATCCACAATGCCAACCACCCTGTCTCCCCCTCGTCACCCACCGGATGTCAGGAAAAAACACCAACACCCAGCAAGTAACCCAGGGGAACACAGGGGAACAAAACAAGGGTAAGAAAGGAAAAGAAAGGATGGCACTCCACTCTCCTCTACTGCTTCTGATGAGATTTCTCTCCTGGATATGAGCACTGCAATATATACAAGAAAAGTTAGTGCACACTATGCTCTCCCTATTAGTTCCTACAATGTGGAAATTACAGCCCTCCCCCAATGTCTGTACCTTGTGAGAAGTGGAGAATGCCTATAACGTAGGAAACAAGGAAATGCACTGGAATGATGAAAGTGGAAATGGTAGCTCCTAATCCTCTGTGTCTATAAAGGAAATGATCCTTATGAATGATATATATATGTCATACTCTTATATATTCTCTATGTGAAGGGACACTCACCAGTTCAACTACGTGAAAACGCTAAACAAAATACTCAAACCTAAATGGCAAGCTTAGGTAAAGTAACTCCTATTCCACCACCAAAGCAAATGGCACTTAATAAAGAACAAAAGCGCCCAGAAACAGACTCTCAATAACGAGGATCACCGTTCAAATCCACGGCCACCATCCAAGTTAACACGATAACTACCACAATCAGGTATGCAAAACATGCATGAGACGCTAACCGCTCCTCAACTTACGAACTCCCAAGAATGCGCAATCCAACAGCCTAACGGCCCAGGAACGCCGACACAAACACCTAGCTCCACGGACGCCAATAACAACCCGGAACGAAATGGGACTCACTGGCTAAACGCGAAGCGTTTCCTGTGTGTTTAGGGCGGGCTTAAGGCTTCTCCGCTAATCACTCGCGCATGCGCTGTTACTGCGCATGCTTCAAGATCCGTCTTTTTCTCCTTGCCAACAGTTGCCGACCACGCATTCTTCCCCTCGGCTCGGCAGGCATGACAATACATGGACACCCTGAGACACACACACAGCATAAATGTGGATGCACAAGGCACATGGTGGAGCCTGTCTCACATAGGGCACATGGAACAACAAACATTAGAGACACAACATGCACACAGACTGTGTGTGTAGGTCATGGTTGTAGCCATGGGTCTGGCTGTGACATATATGACATGCAACCATGTGCACATGTTGTATGTGACAGGTCATACAAATCTCCAAACTGGTACCTTGTCCATGACTCATGCCTATAAGCCAAAACTTTGAAATTACTTTTGTGAGGTGAACCACACCAAAACTAATCTGGCCCCATGAACTCCTGCCCAGCCTGGGAGTGGTTTCACCTAAGGGCCATTCAAGTATAGAAATGCCCCCCCCCCCTGCTTCACACACAGGGGATACAGTGTAGGACATGCTGTGGTGTTGAAGGTGTGGCCATTGCACTTAAATCTGTGCTAAAACCATCTGCAAGTCACACCAATGTGATGCGACGCAGCTGACTTGTATGCAGACGCGCCGTACATGCATGGACTGAGTTGTGCATACACCTTGTCCATTAACTGTACGATGCGTCTGCATTACAGTCACCCGCATCGGATCACATTGATGCCAATGGGCAATGCGTGCGCAAGGCTCGGTTCATGCATGTTGGATGCGTATGCAATCTGACCTGACGCGGGTGATTTGTAAGCAGACGCGTCGTACAGGCATGGACGGAGCTGTGCGCACACATCGCCCATAGATTTGTATCAAGACGAATGCGTCTTCTTTAAAAAATACGCATCGGATAGTCATTTTACCGAGCCGGGCGCACTCATTGGCAATGGGCTGTCATGGAGACGGACGCGAATTCAAAAAACTCTTGAGTCGTGGGCTGGAAATACAATTGGATGCGTACAACAATGTTGCAATCCTAGGGCGTCCTGAAGGTGAGTGATTTGAATAGTGTGGAAGGCGTGTAGGAGTCTTTCATTTCCATGGATTGGACAGATTCACAGAATGCAACCGTGTCTGGCCTATCAGTGAGGGGCAATGTCACAGAATATTCCTCTGCAGCACAGATTTAAGGCTGCCAGGCCACCAGGGACCTCACTTGCCTGTACTACATGCTACAGGACCACTTTCTACAATACACTGCTGCTGCTGTCTGTGCATCCTCTGGATCCTGCAATGGCATGTACTTTGGAGAGGGCCCCAGCATTCACTGAGGAAGAGTACCAGGCCTTGCTGGATGGGGTCCTCCCAGAGTAAAGCAAGCTGTATGGGAAACCAGGGGAGCAGGTGAGTTTGCAAGTTGTCTGACTAAAGGTAATGGAAGTGTGCACAGCAGTGTGAGGCATATGCACTGAGTACTTTCAGCTACCTATTCATGTGGGCACATGTGTTTAACAGGTGTCCTGCTGCAGTAGTGCAGTAGTGCTGGCCTTAAAGTCCTAGCCAGTGTTACCATGTCAGACCTGCAGCAAAAATGCACATTTCTATGGGTGCACTACCTGTGTACCTCTTTTGGCTTTGTGATGACTACATGTATTGTCAACTGTATGCAGCACAATTATGTGGCATGTGTAGTAATGTCCTCTTCACTTTGTCATCCTCACAGGTTGATGCCCACCAGAGCAGGAAATCTGGCTGACCATCGTCCGGGCAGTCAGATCAGTGGGGGTCTACAAGTGCGGGATCTACAACCGCCAGAAGAGGTGACAGGACCTATGTGGCTGGACCCGGTGGATCGTGAGGGTCCAGATGAAGCTGTCGCCTCCTCGCCGTAGGGGCGGACACCGGACCCTGACCCCCCACATGCTCCAGATTCTGCCGGTGGTCTTCCCGGACCTGGATGGGCCACTGAAGGCCAGACAGCAGCAAGGAGGGGGTGAGCCCATTCCTGATCTGTGAACATGTGTGACATGCTATGTGCAGTGTTTTGGCCTGGTCATACTCCCACATTACGTTGGTCTTGGAGTCCAGGACTTGTGTCACTCTCTGGTGTAAGTCACACTCCTTACCTGATCCACAGTTGTGGCCCCTACAGTCCGACTATTTTCAACTTGGGCACTGTGTCACTCAAATTAGCTATGCTGATGGTCCTGCACAGCATATGTTACTGTGACTCTGATGTGTGCATCGTGGGTGGGTCTCTTCTTTGCACAATGCTTGGCCTCTGACATGTGTCCTGTGTGTGCCATTCATATGTGTTCAAATTGCTGGTCTGGGTCACAACATGTTTGTGGGGTTCTTAAGACATACCCATGCAGCAGGTGAGTCCATGTAGTGTCCTCAAGGCTATGTAGAGGAAGTATGTCACACTGGCCCAGACACCTGCCCACTGTCCATGCCAATACACTGTATTTGGTTTACCTGCTCTGTCATGCACCCCAGGGCACAGTTAGTCTCTGTACTCACACTCACGTGTATGGACCTCCTGGTTGTGGTTCCTGAAATGTGCCATCAGGTGTATGAAACAATATCATTGTAGTGTAGCTTCATATTTTGTGACAAGTGGTGTGTTGAGGAATTTAGTGTGAACAGGACATCTGAGTTGCGACAATGAGGATGATACCTGTGCAACATATAGGGGTGTGGTCACTTGAATGAGCACAATGCTGTATGCAAGAGTGACTTTCACACAACTGTGTGTCATTGGCAGCAGATTGTGCGGTGCTCATGTTCAGGTAGTTGTGTTTGCAGGCACTCATATGTCAGATTTAAGTGATGTAGGATCACCATAGTCCACGAACAGTGTGAGGCAGGGGACAGACTGGTGCACTTGTCAGCTGCAGAGTTTGGTATAGGCATGACCTATGAATGTGCTGCAGTGCAGACTGATGTTGTCTGGATGTATTGCCTCATGACATGTGACAGTGAAGACTGACTTACCATGCATGTGTGTGCCAGGGCATTGATTCGCTAAGAAGGATCCTACATAGGAGCTCGAGGTGCTCCATGCACCCCATTGTGTCATTTACTATCAGGACGTTAGGACATCATTGTGTGTTGTGCTGCTAGGCATCACAAGATTGTGAAATGTGAGTGTGGGCATACATTCATCCAGACACCTGTACTGAGTGATTGGCATTTGACGTGATATATGTTAATAGTGATGTACTTGTACATGGTCATTTGCATGTACATCAACTGGGTATGTGGTGCATGTGTGCACTTTAGGGTATTAACAGCCAGCATGCAACATACATATGGGTACATGACCAGGAGGAATATGTGTGCCTTGGTTGATGTTCAGACTGGGTATTGACCTATGTACCCCTGTGTGTGCTTTTTTTGTAAAATCAGCTAAGGATGCCAGTGCATGACCTGTAATGTTATGTATTGACAGTGTTGTGTGCATCTAAGTGCAGGCCACAAATATGGTCCTTCTTTTCCTACTTATATGCAGATACATCGACGGGCACAGGAGACAGCGCCACAGACCAAGAGGAGCCACAGAGCCAGCCTGGGCTAGCAACTGAGGAGTCGGAGGGACCCAGTGGCACGGAGGGTGAAGGAAGCCACACCGAGGAGTCCTCAGCACCAACCACCTCAGCTGAGGACCACAGCAGCTCGGAGGATGACTCCCTTGTGGGGGCGGGTGTAAGCAGCCAGGAAACAACGGAGGGTGAGGCTGTCCCCACCACCACCATCATGAACAACACCACCAACCCCACCCCCCTCCCTTCGGCTGCCATCCCAGAGGTCTGTGGCAGCTCCCGTGTTCGGAAGCATGTCTCCTTCATGCCAGGCACCGCACACTCCATGCCCCTGTGTCCCCTGCTGCCCTGAGTATGGAGGCTGCTGACCTACTTAAACAGATCCATGTAGGGCAGACATCAACGCTGAGTGTCCTCCATGCACACACCGGTCTGTTGACACAACTGGTGTTGTTCATAGAGGGCATCTCATCTGACATGTCTGCCCTACAGAGGACCAATCAGTCCATGGCCTCCTCACTGACGGCAGCAGTATCCCTCCTCCAGCAGTCGCTGACCCCTTCAGCCTCAGCCCAAACAACTCCTCCTAGCACCCTACCTGTCCCCAGCACACACACCTGCACGGTCACCCAAACACACAGACACAGACTGCACACAATCACCCACACATAAGTCTAAACGTGCAGGCAAGTAAAGTCAGGGGACTGATACCACACACACAGGGGATGGGTCTCAGACACACACACAGGCATCCACAAGCACTCTGCAGTCCTCAGATCCCTCTCCCTCCAAGAGCCCTTCCCTTGCCTCACCTGCAACCCCAGCTCTTCCTGTGTGACCTAGGCCTCTTCCCCTCAGATCCAGCAGATCCTGACTACAGGGGGAAGGGAAAGTCCCCACACACAGAGAAGAGTGCCCCTCACACCCGGACACCCTCCTCCAGGTGCAGGCAGACTGAGGCCCCCACCCGCAAGTCACCCCGTAGGCGGAAGAGCAAGACCCGACCCTCACCCCCCAGCTCCACAGCACAGTCTCCTTCCTCAATCCCTCAGGTCAGCAAACCACAGCTCTCCCACCACACCCTATCCCAGGTTCCCCCACCAACAGATACATCATCCCCAAAATGTTCAGGCCCTCCCCCCCTGCCACTTGCTCTTCCACTGACACCACCACCAGTCTGTCTGTAGCTGCAACTACTGTGGGGAGCGTGTCACCCCCAGCTGTCCTGCCAACCCCACCTGCACCCCTTTCCACTCCCATGGGGTTAGGCACTGCAGTGGGGTCCACGCCCACCCATTCTGACATGGGCACTGCAGTGGGGACCATATCCACTACACCTGACCTGCCCACTGCAATGGTTCCAGTACCCACCCCATCAGACTTTTGACCCACAGTTGTGACTGCACAACCCATGTCAGACCCCTCCACTGCAGTTGCCACTGACTCTCCTGCGGCGAGCACCCCTTCCCAATATCCTTCTGAGCCCTGATCCTGTTCCTTTGGTGCCTGGCCTGCCCAATGTATGCCCCTCAGAGTGGATGTCCCCCAGTCCTTATCAGTGCAGGCAAGCAATGGGTGACAGGTGTCACTCACACCATCATTAGACTTTGGACTTTAAAATGGACATTGGACTACATTTCATTATTTATTTTCTCTTTCAGATGGCAGATTGCTGAATAAAGCATTTTTTTGTTATCCTTGTGCATTTGATTTAGCTGTAGATTTTGTTGCTGCTGTTTACCCTGACCTTGGTGTGAAGATGCAGGATTTACAAATGTCTGTTACTGAGGTGTTGATGTGGTGTACTCCATGTGGCCCTTGAGATGAGTGTTATGTTCAGGTTGGCATCCATGTCATCATTTGCAGCTAAGTGGGGGTGTCATGATTTACTAATTTGGCACATGGATGGTAAAATTTCATTGGCATGGCAACATCTGTGGCTTGCACCCATGCACATATGCTGTGCTTCACAATGTCCAATTTGACACTTTCCCTGACTGTTGTGCCATCTACACGGTACATGCAGGTGTGGACATCATTGGTGTAAAGTCAACTGTGTCCTCTGTGCAACTTGCTAGACATATGTATTGTCTATGTGCAGGTAACTTAAGGGGCAATACCGCACCCAGACGTATGTCACCAGTGCCTACATTGGGTGGTAGATGAAGGTTGACTGTACAGGTGTTGTGCTGACATGCCCAGGAATCATACATACTGTTTGGCATGTGCTGCTATTTCCATGATGTATAAGAACAACAGGAGAAAACCCATAGACCTCGTTGGGATGGGTGTATCATGTAAGCAAAAACAATTCCCAACAGGTATTATGTAAAGACAGTTTCAGAAATGTATGCAATATGCATTACAAAGAAAGAAGAAACAAGGAGTTGGAATGATTTTCAGAGAGGGTAGTATTATTTACCAGAAAGCAAAAGGTAAGATCTTTCGTATGTCAATACAGTTAAAACAGCACTGTACAGAACGGATCTTGTGACAACCCAGTGACACTTGGTGCAAAGTGCTATATACAATCAGTGATAGTGAATGTGCAAGTGTTAAAAACAACAGCATTGGCGACGCATTAACCAGAGTATTTACCTCAAATAATGGCTCCAAAAGAAACAAGATATAATCACTTGAAGCACAGTTATTTATACAAGAGCACAAGAAGTGATATGCGTCGTATAATTCAAGCTGTATATTTCCATGATGACACCTACCTTGTGGTCACTGTGATGATGGGTGATTTTCACCCTTTGCCACAATGCTCAACTATAGCTGCACTTTGTGTACACCCATTTTACATTAGATGTACACACTAATAGGGTGTTTTTACACATTGGCCCAGTGCTATTTGAAAGCTTGACTTGTGTAGCTCCCACTCTGATTTACTTCACACGTGTGATGGTACGTACTTTGTGTGTGTAATGAATCAAGATCACTGTTGGGGCTATTTGTCAGGCACTACACACTGTTGGCATGATGTTTTTGTGAAATTTATTTGGCTGACATGCCTGTGGCTGATGTTTGATGGTTGTATGACACATTATCCTCCATATGGGTGGGTTGGCATCAGTGACAGGCAACGTGCCCCTATGGGTGGGGTGGTATCAGTGATAGGCAACATGCCCCTATGGGTGGGATGGCATCATTGATAGGCAACATGCCCCTATGGGTGGATGAGGCAGTGGTGATACACAACATGCCCCTATGGGTGGGGTGGCATCAGTGATAGGCAACATTACACATATTGGTGGCATCAGTGATAGGCAACATGCCCCTATGGGTGGGGTGGCATTAAGTATGGGCGGAAAATGTGTTTCGATCGCAAATTTGCGGATTTTCTGCGATTTCGCAATCCGCGGATCGCGCGAAATTGCGGCAAAATCCGCGAATCCGCAAGCGGGACGAATTTTGCTCAGTGAGCCCTTACAGGGTTACAGCAGGTGCCCGAGTTGAAGTTAATTTCTTTGTAACCATTTACAAAATGGTTACAAAGAAATTAACTTCAACTTGGGCACCTGCTGTAACCCTGTAAGTGCTTCCTGAGCGGCATCTCGTTGCCTACGTGCAACTATTCTCCGACCCTGCTCTGACCCTCGAAGCAGGGTCAGAGAATAGTTGCAATTAGGCAACGAGGCTCCTGTTACAAAAATTAAACCTCAGCAGGAAGCACGTATAGATATAAATAAAGCAGGTGCCGAGTTGAAGCTCAAATTCAGTAACGCATTATAATCAGCCCAAGAATCTAGCGAGCACGGTTGATGCTAGGCAGGTGTGCTTTCTCCCCAGATCTACCGTCTACAATTAGCTGTAATCCGTGATGGGGGTCTAGGCATCCATGAGTTTCTCGAGCGCAATCCCCCTGTACTTCCAGTAACCAGCACTTACTGCTTTCTCCTCATTTGCTGCTCTGATCGGTCTCTGACCCTTTATAAACGGGAGGCATGTGAACTCGCACAGAAGCCCCGCCTGTTTGGCCACTTCCAACACGCACTAGGCTATGCAACCTCTTCCCTACCTTTCCCCCACTGTGATGGACAGCTCACTCGAGGGACTTCAGCGCCTATGGGCGCAGTGGCAAAGTTACAGACACACGTGGTCATTGAAGACAACTCTTCTGGGCCTTTACGCTGCTGTAGTGTAGGAAAAGCACGAACATTTACCCAACGAGGTAGCACTTACTGCTTTCTCCTCATCTCCTGCTCTGATCGGTCTCTGACCTTTATAAACAAGAGGCATGTGAACTTGCACAGAAGCCCGGCCCCACACATACTAGGCTATGCAACCTCTTCCCGCCCTTTCCCCCACTGTGATGGACAGCTCACTCGAGGGACCTCGGCGCCTATGGGCGCGATGGCAAAGTTACAGACACACGTGGTTACTGAAGACAACTCTTCCGGGCCTTTACACTGCTGTAGTGTAGGAAAAGCACGAACATTTACCCAACGAGGTAGCACTTACTGCTTTCTCCTTATCTGCTGCTATGATCGGTCTCTGACCTTTACAAACAAGAGGCATGTGAACTCGCACAAAAGCCCGGCCCCACACATACTAGGCTATGCAACCTCTTCCCGCCCTTTCCCCCACTGTGATGGACAGCTCACTCGAGGGACCTCTGCGCCTATGGGCGCGGTGGCAAAGTTACAGACACACTGGGTTACTGAAGACAACTCTTCTGGGCCTTTACTCTGCTGTAGTGTAGGAAAAGCACAAACATTTACTCAACGAGGTAGCACTTACTGCTTTCTCCTCATCTGCTGCTCTGATCAGTCTCTGACCCTTTATTAACAAGAGGCATGTGAATTCGCACAGAAGCCCGCCCCCACACATACTAGGCTATGCAACCTCTTCCCCCCTTTCCCCCACTGTGATGGACAACTCACTCGAGGGACCTCGGCGCCTATGGGCAAGGGGGCACAGTTACAGACACACGTGGTCACTGAAGACAATTCTTCCGGGCCTTTACGCAGCTGTAGTGTAGGAAAAGCACGATACATTTACCCAACGAGGTAGCACTCACTGATTAGCCAGTAGCAAGTACTCCAGTTGAGTATAGTGCAATTGGCAAAAAATCTGCGATTTCGCAGGGAAATCCGCAAATTCGCAGATTTTTTTGCGAATTTGCAAACTGTGAATTTGCAAAATTCGCCCATGCTTAGGTGGCATCAGTGATAGGCAACATGCCCCTTTGGGTGGGTGAGGCAGTGGTGATACACAACATGCCCCCATGGGTGGGGTGGCATCAGTGATAGGCAACATTACACATATGGGTGGGGTGGCATCAGTGAAAGGCAACATGCCCCTATGGGTGGGGTGACATCAGTGATAGGCAACATGCCCCTATGGGTAGGGTGGCATCAGTGATAGGCAACACGCCCCTATGGGTGGGGTGGCATCAGTGATAGGCAACATGCCCCTATGGGTGGGGTAGCATCAGTGATAGGAAACGTTACACATATGGGTGGGGTGGCATCAGTGATAGGCAACATGTCCCAATGGGTGAGATGTCATCAGTGATAGCCAACATGCCCCTATGGGTGGGTGAGGCAGTGGTGATGCACAACATGCCCCTATGGGTGGGGTGGCATCCATGATAGGCAATATTACACATATAGGTGGGGCGGCATCAGTGATAGGGAACATGCCCCTATGGGTGGGGTGGCATCAGTGATAGGCAACATGCCCCCATGGGTGGGGTGACATCAGTGATAGGCAACATGCCCCTATGGGTGGGGTGGCATCAGTATAGGCAACATGCCCCTATGGGTGAGTGAGGCAGTGGTGATACACAACATGCCCCTATGGGTGGGGTGGCATCAGTGATAGGCAACATTACACATATGGGTGGAGTGGCATCAGTGATAGGCAACATGCCCCTCTGGGTGGGGTGGCATCAGTGATAGGCAACATGCCCCTATGGGTGGGTTGTCATCAGTGATAGGCAACATGCCCCTATGGGTGGGATGGCATCAGTGATCGGCAACATGACACATATGGGTGGGGTAACAGTGGTGGTGGGTAACATGCCCCTATGGGTGGGTGGCAGTGGAGGTGGCCATGGGTTCCCAAAGGAGGCGTGGTAATGGTGGACACGGTCTGGGCTCCCTGGATTTGTTTGTGGGGTGGGTGTCGGACTTACCGTCTGCGCCGTCCCGTCTGTTCCTGATCTGGTCATATATGTACAGGACTGGTATGACCTGTGCGATTGGGTTAATGGCGTGAATCGGAGTGGATATGCAGCTCTTCCGGGTGCTGGTACGTGCTGTACGTGGCGACCCGTCTGGAACTGAGGAACTGCGCATCGTACTTGACCGGCCGGAAGTAGCAGTGTTTATGTTGCCGTGCGGCGCAAATTGAGTGTTTCCGGGTCAGGCTCGGACGGAGATTGATGATGGAGTCAGAGCGAGCGGATCGGTTGGGATTTTGGCACTTTTCCGCATCGTACATCTTCGCCCATATGGTCTCGCTCCTGGTACAGTTCGGCCGTAAGGTAAGTACTACTGACACGTCTCGGAGGGCTGACCGAACAAGATCGGAATTGACCCCTGAGTTGAAGGAAGAGAAGCAGTGTAGGAAACAAACTTCTCTGACCAGCAGGGCTACACCTAAAATTCTGCAGGAGGCACTCACTCCTTGAGATGATTCTAAGATTGAAACCCACCTCTTTTATCCAAAACTGTTTGTTTCATGAGTACTGTTGTAATCTACCGTCTGGTATAATGCATCCTCCCCATTGATGTTCTCTGGCTTGCTGCTCAGAAAGTGTGTGAGGTCATTAGAATGCTGAGAATGTTTGTGCTTGGATAACAGTCAATTGGAGTATATGGGCTGAGCAGCAAGGAGGTTGCTCCCGGTGCGGCATTACAATGAAATCTACTATCTTCTTGTAACTGACAATATAACTTGAAGAAAAAACCTAAATCCTTTTTCTACATGGCCTGACTATGAGGCATACTTTGTTTTAACAAGTACCACAAATTAATTCTGCTGAAACGATTGTCAGATTGCATAGATTACCTGAAAAAACTTTTTTAATTTACATTTTTTAATATTTTTGGAGTTTTATGTAGCACTAGTCAGACTCGGAGGTATTGGAGCGCTTTCCAACAATAACAGTCTAGTATACAAAGAGTGTCAGAGAAAACACAGTGATTCCAAGGTGGTTCATTAATCAGTATAAGTCCAGTAGCATTCAATGCAGAGTTGTAAAGTTCATGGTAAAATTAGGGGGGAGTACTGTGCGGGACAGGAGGAAGGTGTTGTAAGGAGTCATCTTTTCGTAGTCACTGGGTCCTCAGTCTTGAGGCAGAATATTCATGTAGGTCCGTTGTCACTTCACGAGGTCTCGATTGAGGAAGAACTCTTTGAGCTGGCTCTTAAATGCCTTGAAGGAGGGGTTAGTCCTGATATGTATAGGGATGGCATTCCAAATTCTGGGTGCATTTCCGGAGAAGGACCTAGATAAGGTCTTTTGTTTGCAGGTTTTCGGGGGGATGAGTAGCAGAGAGTTGGTGCTTCTGAGGTTTCTTGTCTGACCCACTTTTTTGAGTTTGGCAGCTAGATAGTTGGGTTTGCCAGTGTGTAGAGCTTTGTGTGTGAGACAGGCAGTTCTGAAGTTGGCCCTCATTTCTATTGGGAGCCACTTAAGCTCTTTTAGAGCGGGGGAGATATGTTTGTATTTCTTTACTCCCGTCACCATTCTGGCTGCTGCATTTAGGGTTGTTCTGAGAGGAGCAAGGTGTAGTTTAGCCGTTCCTGTGAGGGTGGCGATCCCATAGTCTAATCTGAATAGAACGAGGGATTGCGTGTCTTGCTTATGGTCAGTTGGTGGGATGAAGGGCTTGATTTTGTTCAGTTGTGTTAAGTTGAAGATAGCACATCTTGCGGTGTTCTTGATGTGTTTGATCATATCCAGGTTGGGGTCTAGGGTGATACCCAATGACTTCACTGAGTCTGCTGGGATGAGGGTACAGTCAAGAGCATCAATAGACTTTATCCATTCCGTGATTTGGGGGGTTTGTTCTTTGTTGGCTATAAGGAGGATTGCCATTTTGTCTTGGTTTAGTTTCAGATGGTTTAGGGACAGCCACTTTTAGACTTCTATTAGGGTGTTATTTAGTCTGCTATGGAGGAGATTTCTAGGTAGATCTGAGTGTCGTCGGCATAGAGGTTGAAGAGAATATTGGCATTTTTGAGGATGATGGTGAGTGGCTCCATGTAAATGTTGAGCAGTGCGGGTGAAAGAACTGAGCCTTGGGGAACACCTCTGAATATAGGGTGTAGGTCGGACATGAAGTTTCCGATTTTTATTCTTTGGGAGCGGTTTTGCAAGAAGGAGGTGAACCATTGTGAAAACACCCCTTTTGCTCCTACCCTTTCTTGGATAATGTTGATTAGTAGTTTGTGGTCGACCGCGTCGAAGGCCGCCGAAAAGGTCAAGGACTATGAGTAGACAGCAGATGTCTTTGTCCAGTGATTTGCGCACGTCATCTATGACATTTAAGATGGCAGTCTCTGTTCTGCATCCTTTTCTGAAGCCAGGTTGATGAGGGTCGAGGAGGTTGTTATTGTCCATGTGGTAAGTGAGTTGATGCAGAACACATTTTTCTAGTAATTTTGCTAGGAAAGGAAGATTGGAGACAGGCCTGTAGTTGTTGAGATCGTTAGGGTCGGCACCTGCTTTTTTTATTAATGGTGTTACCCGGCCTATTTTGAGGCAGTCAGGCATGATTCCTGTTTCCAGGGAGCTGTTTATAATCTCAGTTCAGAGATGGGCTAAGGAGTGTTTATGTTTTTTTGCCAGTTGAGTGGGGAGGGGGTCCTCAAGGTGTAATGAGGGCTTGGATCCGGTAGTTAGTTCAATAATTTCCATTTCAGTGGTGGGTACAAAGGTTAGCCCGTTGTTGGTTGATTGGCTGGGTGGGTTTATGTCTTCTTTGATGAGTAGCGGGCCTTCCTTTGAGGACGAGAGTGGTCCATAAGTAAGAGCTTAATCTGTAGTAGTTTTTCGTTGAAGAAATTGGCAAATTTGTTCCAGAGGTCTTTGGAGGCCGGAATTGCAGAGGGTGATGGTTTGGATGTTTGCTGTCTGATAATGTTGAAGAGTTCTTTGGGGCAGTTTTTCGCATTATTCAGTGTGTTGCAAAAGAAGGAGGATTTTTCATGTGCTATGTGCTTATTGTATTTCCTATGTTCATTTTTTAGTAGCTCGAGGTGGGTTGTCGAGGGGTTGTTGTGCCAAAGTCTTTCAGCCGCTCTTAGTCGCCTTCTTTCCAGGTTTAGTTCGATGTTGAACCACGATCTCGGTGCTAGGGTCTTGCTTTTTTTCTGTTTCAGGGGGCTATTTTGTCCAGCATGTCAGTCAGAGCCTCATTGTATTGTGAAGTAAGTTCTACTGTGGACCTTTCTCCTACGTTGTGATGTAAGCAAGCCTCAGCTAGGCCTACCAGTGCAAGGGGTTCGCCCTTCTCTGCACAGAGTCCTCAGACCATAAGAAGAAGTTGGTACAGAAACTGGAAAATACAAAAGCATAGTTTATTAAACCTTTAAAGGTGCTACTACAGTCCACACAACACCCTTCAGTATTGCATAGAGTAGCACCCCGAACTAAAGCACATGGCCCCTTTTATACACAATGAGGGGGCTCAAAAGAAGGCGGTTCAAAATACAAGAGCACGTTTTATGTACATATAAGGGCAAATTGGAAGTCATAATCGATGAGGGGGCATAGTTAACAGTTTTCAGACACTTGTAAACACATTCCTATCTGGAACTAATTAGTAACAGCTGCAGACCCTACTGGGCATGCCTGGGCATGTTGAAAGTGGGGGATGCTAAATATAGCCTGTTGCTGGGCAGATTTCAGGCACAGTTAACAAGGAGGTAGGACAAAGCACATGATAAGCACATGGCAACATGTGGCAGACAAAATGGACGCTACAAATACAAAATGGATTAGGTTCATTTGCTACGAAAATGGTCAAATACAGCATGTCTTCTGCTAATGCTTAACCTAATCTCCGTTGATTTACAACAGACGACCCTTTCAGCATTAGCTGAAGTTATTCGACTTCCTAGGATAAGCTAGATACTCATCCCTTATATCAATGACCATCATATCAGCTATCTCCTTGTTCAAATTATTCAGCATTTTGACTTCTGCAACATTTCGTTTGGTCGGTATGCAAGCAGTAATGCACATAGAAAATATCATCGGACTACACTGGATACACACACATGTGAAAACTATTGCAATTATTATACATAGAGCAGTCAGTACTTTCCAGCCCCAGGCAGAAATTAGAGTCCAAAACCATCCTGCAAGAGTACACGTACCATTCTCTGTGTGGAGGTCTGCAGCGATCTTATGGAGTTTATTGATCACTTTATACACTGATGTTGTGTGATCTGGGATAAACACACAGCAACTACTACCTATAATGCGACATGTACCACCCCTATCTGCTAACATAACATCCAGAACCATTCGGTTCTGTAAAGCAACAATTCTAGCAATTTGCAATTCTTCAGTGAGATTTCCTAGGGCTACAGCTGCTTGATCTGTAACAGCTTCTACAACTCTAGTTAATCGTCACACTGTTCTACTATTTAATCTAGCACCCACAAAGAAGAACAACCCTAAATTAAAATCTACATATTGTTGCAGGCTAGTATCTGTTTGATCTACATCATCAGTATTCAAGTTCCTCTTATAACGATTTACAGTAATATTTTTAAATAGTTTAAGATCTCAATGATACAATGGAGGTGCCAGAAACACAGGAGGCAACAAAAATAACACATAACATACACCTGTCCACCCAGCTGGCAATCGATAATATCCACGATTTCCACACACAAAGTAGGTGTTATGTGAAGCTAAAAAGGTACTATTATTGAATCCATCTATATTCAAAACAGTAATACAGTTACTTATTCCAACAGGAATATGTCCAATGCTCTGTACACATAGTTCTGCTTGTGCCTGATCGACAGAGATAACAAAATGTTCACATTCAATAGAGTCTCTTGTTTTGGTGAAGATAAATGGCGTTGAAATATTGTCCGGTCGATAATCCTCCCACTCCCATTTAGATCCATTCGCTTGGGGATACCCATCTTTATCTTGATGACATTCTTTATTCAACCGGAAAAGCAGTCTGCCCACAGTAGGCTTCCTAGTTGCAAAAAGCAGGGTATACCAGGCTCGACAGGAGCCATTATGCAAAAAAGGGAGAGGTATAAACGGTGTACCTCCCTTCTTTTGATGTGCAGGCATCATCCCACAAATCCAACAGTTAGTGGCATTTGTAGCAATGTGGGTATGGTGTAGCATCTGAATAAAAGTGTTATTAAGGTAGGATTGTCGGTGCTTCAATTCTTGATATGGGAGCGTGAAGAAATAATGCTCCTCAGGTGTCGGTGTAGTTACAGCAAACAACTCACGAGCAGGAGTTGTCTCCTCAACAGACCATGTGATTGTCGCTGCAATCACCAGAACAACAATGAACCCTACAGCACAAAAAATCTTCTTCTTTTCCATTTTTGACAAAAGCACAAAACAATTCTTCCTGAAACTAAAGTAGTTGTCAGAGCTCTTACCCCTGGGCAGGCATTGATTTCTTCACGACGGGCCAAGAAGGGTGTCACTACTCTAATGCAGGGCTGATCCCCCCCTTGCCACATCGGCTCTCCATTTCACTAACCCAGGGAATGCTCAGACAACTTTCACAAGCACTGCAGACTCCTTTCTCGGTCTCAAATTATATCTCGTTGCTCCAGGGATTGTCTGGTCCGGGAAGAACTCCTCAGATCCGTCAGGTGTCACAGCTCGGCCTTTCTCCACAGTCAGAACCTCTCGATGGTCGGTCAATACAGCAGGCTCCACCAAGGTAGGAAGTACTCGCTGACAATGGGTGCTGTGAATCCAATTTTTCCGGTTCGTGACTCGAACTGCTGTCCTCGTGGCAAGTAGCACTTGCTCTGGTCCACGCCACCTGGGCTCCAAACTGCTCGACCTCTCGAAGACCTTGATCATTACATGGTCGCCAGGTCAGAGTTCATGACCTTCACCTGTAGAACTGTCAGGAAGTGCTTCCCGGACCTGTTGATGAATAGAAACCAAGTTATCAGTTAATTGTGCCAGATAGTCATTCATTAAGACACAAGGTACATCATACACAGAACTTGGTTTAGGAATTCCCCAGATATTTATGGGCCTACCAAACAGGATCTCATAAGGGGTGAGACCTGTCCGAGAATGAGGCACTGATCTAATAGACAACAATGCCAGTGGCAACGCATCTGGCCAAGTCAGAGAAGTAGAAGCCTGTATCTTGGCTAATTTCAGCTTCAGAGTAGCATTTTATCTTTCCAGCAATACTGCTTTTTGTGGGTGGAACACTGCATGAAACTTCTGTTTGATCCCTAATCCTTTCAGAACATACTTGATAACATTCCCTATAAAATTAGGTCTGTTATCACTCCACAAAAGTCTACAAACTCCATAATGAGGAAATAATTCCTTCAAAAGCACCTTTGCCGTACTAATTGCAGTATTGTCCTTTGTAGGGTACGCCTCAATCCATTTACTGAAGGCACATACCACCACCAAAACATACTTCAGAGTATTGCAGCGTTCAAGCTGAATATAATCCATCTGCAAAACTTCAAAGGGTGCAGTTGGTGTAGCAAACCCTCCTGCTGGAGTTCGTGTCCCTTTTCCAGGATTGAATTGCAGACAAATCATGCAGGACTGTACTACTCTCTTAGCTGTACTAGCTATTTCTGGATGCTCCCAAACTTGCGTAAGCAATTTCACTATTGCTGAAGCTCCAACATGTGCTAGCCCATGTGCCATCTGAACCATAGGTTGTACAACAGCTATAGGCAACTTCCATCTATCCATCTGTTTGTTTCACCAACAACCTTCATCATCCAACTCTCCATCCTTGGAACATTGCTCCAGTTCTTTGTTAGAAGCGGTCCTATGTATTTCTAATACTTCTTTCGTGGCATCATGCCACCGCTCAGCTTGTGACTTCACTACATACATGGAAGTAGGGTCAGGCTTCATCGCAGTCTCACGTGCCACTCGATCTACAAAAGCATTTCCGTGTCCCACCTTATCAGTCACTTTCTTGTGCGCACTGCATTTTACTATAGCTATTTTCTTTGGATATGTTAATGCAGTCAAAAGATTATGCACTAGTTCTCTGTGCATTATCTGCATCCCGTGTGATGTTAGAAAACCTCTTTCCTTCCAGAGCAGACCAAAATCATGCGCTACTCCAAAAGCATAGCGGCTATCTGTATAAATGTTCACACGCAAACCTGTACTAAGCTCACATGCTCGTGTCAAAGCTATTAGTTCTGCTGCTTGAGCTGACTTCTTTGGTATGCGACCTGTCTCCACTAATGTGTGAAGCGTAGTAATTGCATATGTGGCTGACGTTGTACCACCGGTAACTTCAGACAAGACCCATCAACCCACAATTCTCCATCTACATCTGAAAGGGGCGTATCTTGCAAATCAATATGACCCTTTGTCTGTTCCTCAGTCAGGAAAATACAATCATGTGTTTCTTGCGCCTCAGGCTGAGTCACCGGAAATGGGAACAACGTGGCTGGGTTTAGTGTTGCACATCTCCTTAATGTAATATGAGGGGCTAACAGCGTCAGCTCATATCCTGTCAGACTAGCACTAGTTAAATGCTGCGTCTTTGTTTGATTCAAAAGGGCATCAACAGCATGGGGTACCAGCACCAACAGCTTATGTGATAAGACTATCCCTTCACTCTGGCGTATTAACACAGCTGTTGCTGCAACCGAGCGAAAACATCCAGGCAACGCTCGAGCAACAGGATCAAGAACTGCTGAAAAATATGAACAAGGACGTTGCTTATCGCCATGTGTCTGCACTAAAACTGACAATGCACATCCATCTCGCTCATGTACATACAATGTAAAGGTCTTCGTGTAATCTGGAGTACCTAACACTGGTGCTGAACAAAGGGCTTGTCGTAACTGTCGAAAAGCATTCTCATATTCATCTGTCCATGGAAGGGGTATTGGAGTGTCTTTTGTCAAAAGTGCTAACAAAGGCTTAACAATGTATGAAAATCCCAATATCCATTGCCTACAAAAGGAAGTAAGACCTAAGAATGCTCGAACTTCTTTCTGTGTAGAAGGTACTGGTGTGTCTAGAATTGCCTGAATGTGATCTGATGTGAGTGCACGCCCCTCCTTAGACAAAAGGTGACCTAAGTAGGTTACCTTTGGTCTACAATACTGCAATTTCTTTTTCAATACTTTGTGATGATGTGAAGCAAGGAAAGAAAGCAAGGACAAAGTGCATTTTTCACATTGTTCAGGGGTATCAGCTGCCAACAAGATATCATCGACATATTTTATGAGCGTCACACCTTCGGGCAGAACAAAAGAATCAATTTGTCTCTTTAATGCTTGGCTGTAAATACTAGGACTCTCAGTATAGCCTTGAGGAACTCTACAAAATCTATACGATCGATTATTCAAAGTGAAACCGAACAGATATCCGCTATCAGGATGAATAGGGATCGAAAAGAAGGCGTTCTTCAAGTCTATAACAGAGAACGTTGTTGCAGTAGGTGGAACTAAAGTAAGAAGTGTTGTGATGTCAGAAACCACTGGATATTGTGGCACCACTATCTTATTCATCTCCCGTAGGTCAATTATAAAGCGATAAATCCTATTATCAGTGTCTTTCTTCAAAATTGGGAGAATCGGGCTGTTACAAACATTAAATGGAACTTCTTCAACCACCCCCACTTCAATGAGATCTTGTACAATTTGTGTGAGTGCTTCCTCGCCCTCCTGTGAAATTCTATATTGAGGCAAACGTGGTAACACAGCTCTCTTTTTTACACGAATATGCACCGGGGGAATAACCATCTGTCCCACATCAGTATCGGAATTAGCCCACAAAGTTTTAGGTAGGGAGGCTAATGCAGTATCCTCTTTAGCAATGCAAACTCTGTCCATCACTGGGTAATTATCATTCAAAATCACATGTACTCCTTCAGGGGAACATCTTATTGTAGCTCTGAAATACTTAAGCATATCAAGACCCACAATATTATCTGGTGTATTTGGGGAGAGCAAAAACGGGCATGGAGCAGCAAATTTATCAAAATGAAATGCAAGTGGTTGTGGTAATGGGCTAAGGGAGGGTGTTCCATCGAACCCTATCGATGTGATCGTTAAGCCAGACAGGGGAGCCCTACGAACCAATTGTTTAGACAGAGCGCTACGAGTAGCTCCTGTATCAACCAGAAAGTGATCAGTAGAACCAAAAACATGTGCTGTAACATAAGGACCCCTCTGATCTACTGGAACTGCAACTGATTCCTCTCACCATCCTACTCAATCCTATGCATAAGCAGAATCATGTAAATCAGGCTGCACATAATCAGAAATCTGGTATTGGTTGCGCCTGTCAAAAGTATTGAACCCATTTTGTGCTTGTGCATTAGAGTCAAACCTAGCGCAATCGTTCGTGTTGCCCCTAGGACCTGAATATCCTGCGCGATTTCTCATTGGTCCTCGGCCACGGACATCAGGTTCTAAAACACCAGAGACTTTCCGAAACATGTCAACAACTTCTTCAGCAAAGTGCTCAGTAAAATATATTCGCTCTCTGTCCTGCCACCCCTGTAAACTATCTAAGATGTTAGAAACAGTAACAGAATCACGAAGTGCTTGACGAGCAGTCTTTCTAAGTCCTGCAGCTGCCGCACGTTCGGCCGACAGCATAGAGCGAGTATCTTGTTTTGTTCGATCTGCCCTGGAATCGTCATCTTCGTCTGATGGAGCGGACGGAATGGCATACGGAGGCGGAGGACGATCTAGCAATGAGAAATCATCTTGTGATTTATTAAGGGCAGGGGAGCCTTTACGAAATTGAAGCTGCCTTTGCCCTTACCTGGGACTTATTTTGGGATCTCCAGGCTGCCGCTTGGACTCCCGCTGCGAGCGCTTGCTGCCTGGGTTGCTGCTTCCCCCCCCCCCCACCCACCGCTGTTAGAGCACGTAGCGGTCGCCGAGTGGGGGAACAGGATACAATACCCAGAATCCCCGGCTGGTTTCCCGCCCCTACACACAGCCACTTCCGTGCCCGGAGGCGCTAAATAGAATCAGGCTTCCTTCGCGTCGTGGGACGCGCGCGGGACACGCTGGGCTAGGCCCGGGCAAAGGGCAGGCCCTCTTAGGCCCTCAGAGGCCCGAGGAGACTGCACTGGGCAATCCCCTTTAATTTTTATTACTGGTCTACTCATATTTGTGTTTAGTGGTTTGATCGTTGCTTGATAAGCGACCGTTTGGTTAAACGTTATTAGCCATCGTTATTTTCTGTGTCTATTGCCTTTACACTGGTAATATAGTATGGCATCTGTTAGGAACAAATGTAGTAAATCTAGTAACAGGGGCGGGGGAGGGGGTATCATTGGACCTATAGACGCTTATATTACACTGGCTGCTTCAGCTTTAGAGAAGGAGATTGACCTAACTATTCGTCGATTGTCTCAAGATCCCGTGCTCCAAAAAAGGTCCTCACTTGGTACAATTGCCCTAGCAAAGTCCCCTATCCCTGTTTTGACCCAGGCCCAATCCCAAACTCAGAAACAGACCACGAATGAGGACAAAACCATTTTAGATATAAGTGGTATAGATGCCAGTCTGGCCTCCTTTATGGCCTATCCAAATTTAGATAAGGGGGGCAGAAAGAGTGTTGAACAGAACAATCCTCCCCTATTGATAGAAAAATCATTAGAAAGTACGCCAATGTCGGCCGCTAAGCGTAAACGTGGCAGAGTTTGACAAAAGGGGGGCTGTACAAAGAGACCCAAAATATCCTCTTTGGCCCATAACGTCAAGCCAAGCAAAGATAAAGATATTATCAAGATTTCTACACAGCGGGGGTCACTTGCTCACAATGAAGATAGCCCAAATATTGAAATACTGGATCATGAATATAACGAGGGAGGAGATATGGAACTATCTTTAGACAAAATACAACATTTGATAAAGTCCCTAATTCTTCCTTTAGTGGAGCGTTTGAAAAGGATAGGCAGTCAACTAGATTCTCTCCATGATGTTACTAAGGCTAACACAGCCCAGCTTAAGAAAATGATAGTTGGAAAACATCTTCCCCCGGCTATAGGAATTCCAAAAGCATCTGTGGAAAACCCTAAAACTGTTTCTAAATCAAATCAAATGGAGAAGGTGTTGAATAAAAACATTGCGCCTGTTAAACATGACGTGGTTGTCAATAGATCTAAAACCCCTCAGCAAGGTAGTAAACCTCCTAAAGGTAGCGTAGCTGCAACGAATAGTACCATCAAAGGGTTGAAGAATAATGATACCTTGCCAGAGCAGGAAAAAATTGTACAAGCTAAGGGCCGGAGGCAAAAACCTAGAGTTGAACTTCCTCGTGAATCACATCCTTTTGTCATAGTTTTGTCTGGGATTCCAGAGTGGCAAAATGACAGAGTGGAAACATTTTATGAATTAAAAAACAAGGTGCTGTTCTGGTTATCGAAAAAAAGGCCTCTAAGACCGGATCTAGACGAAAAGATCATCAGCGTCAGGAGAGTAAGCTGGTTAGGCCCTAATCCCAAGAACATAAACGGAGACTGCATTATGGTGAATTTTAGAAACCCCCAAGTAGTGCAGTTTATCAGCAGCTTCACGAACCAGAACTTTGAAGGTGGGATTGTGTCTTTGGATTTAGGTCATTTTTTATCCTCAGACATTAAACATGGGGAGAAGTGGGAGCCTATTTTTTCCACATCAGGGGTGGAATCGCCCTAATAGAGAGCATTGGGATGGAGGTTATCCACAACATTTTTCTCAACGTACCCATCAACTGGGAAATCTTTTTAATGTCCCAACCTTCAATCGTTTTGAAACAGTGTCGGATTTAGGCTGGGTTGACTGACAAGAGGGTAATAAATTACCAGGAACGGGGCATGAAATCATCACCTCAGACTGCGCAATGACTAAACAAGAAAGTATGAGTCCAGATGCTAAATCTGGGGTGTCTGTATTGAATACCGGGCCCATAGGCAATGAGGGTTCAATTAAAATTGGTATTAATACCCAGACAAATAAACAAGCACCCCCTCCTAGAAACTCACACCTAAAGTTTATGTCATGGAATATCGCGGGCCTGAGAAATAAAGTAGATGACCCAATTTGGAGAGAATCTCTAGGGACCTTTGATATCATTGGGCTACAAGAAACCTGGGATACCAAGAATACTCTAACTATAGATGGTTACTCCTCTTATTCCCTCCCAGCTATTCCATCTGCTATGGGGAGGGCGTAGGGGGGCTTAGTCACATTAATTTCGGCGTCTATTCCGGGCATCCACACGCAGTTAGTAACAGGTTCACCGCACTGTCTAGCAGTTCAAATTGTCTGTAACGGAGGGTGTAATATTTTAATTGTTAACTTTTATAATTCTTATGATAGAGTAACTCCTACTGAACATTTGGAAACTCTGGAACTTTTTTTGTCAAGACAAAACGAGGTTCGAAACAACCACTGTCTGGTCATTTTATTAGGAGACTTTAATATTCATGGGTGCCCAGATAAGTGTCTCTTATTGGATAAATTAGGCCCTTTAAATCAAGGTGAGATACATTTTGAGCATACTGCCCAAGGAGCGACCCTTGAAAATATGCTGGCGAGCATCGGGCTGATACTACCACAGAGGGAGGAAGTGGAGATCCCAACTTTTGAAAATAACGTTAGTCGTTCAACCATTGACTATATTTTTATAAGTCTCGCCCTGGGGAACTGTATCTGTGAATACTCTGTAGCCAGGACACATTTTAGTGACCATAATCCGGTGACTCTGATTATCACGAACCTGTTTAAAACATCTGAGAAAAATCATAATAGGGTGGATAAGCATGATATCCGACCAACAGATCAGGGACGTAGGATCAGATGGGAAAGGGTTGTTCAGCGGGACTTTATAGACAATCTTTTCAAAAGTAGAGGGACTGAGTTCCAAAAATGTATGGATCACGAAGCGGGGGATAGAGAGGTACTTGATGCCTTTCTAAAAATCTGTACTCAGATAGCATCGGACCTCAAACTATCAGGCAAAGTGAAGGAGCATGGGGGTATTGGCTGGTTTGACCACAACTGTTCACTAGCAAATCAAAAATTAAGGACTGCTCTGAAAAGTAATCCAATTGATAGGTCACTTGTAGCTTCTTTAAGGCTATCATATAAAAGAGTAGTGGAAGCTAGGAAATGTGAAATCAGAGATGCTACCTGGGATGAGTTAACTTCAATTAACGTGTTAAAAAATAGTGCTAAATTCTGGGCAGTTGTTAATAAGCCATATTTTAATGACCCTTGTAACAACCAACTGGACTGTGGTATCCAGGAACAACAATGGTTTACTCATTTTAAAACAGTGTATGAGGGGGGGGGGGGGCTGCAGGTAGTGAGGTTGCGTGCACCCCTGCCTCACACACATACACATTATCAATCACAGAAACAGAGGTAGCTGAAGCCATCCAGAAAATGACTAGTAATAAGGCCCCTGGCCCCAATGGTGTCCCGGCCGACCTCTTTAAGTCAGACATCAAGACATGGTCTAATGGTTTAGCCAATGTTTTTAATCGAATCAGTAACTTTGGTATCCCTCCTACATGGTCGGAATCAGTTATTGTTCCAATTTTTAAAAAAGGGAATAGGGGAGATCCTGTTAATTATCGACCGATCTCTCTTATCAACTCCACTGTAAAAGTCCTTGGCCAAGTGATTCTGAGCAGAATAACAGTTAAACTGGAAGACACAAATACCCTCTCACCCCTGCAATTCGGGTTTAGGAAAGGGAGGGGCACTATAGATCAAAGCCTCAATCTCAAATTATTAATTGGGAAATATACCATTGCTAAAAAGGGCACTCTATACCTAGCTTTTATGGACCTGTCCTCGGCCTTTGACCGAGTGAACAGGTCCAAATTGTGGGACTTGCTCTTGAAGCTTGGTATAGACGAAAATATGGTGTACTTCTTGGCAGATCTGCACAGGGACCTTACGGCCACAGTTAGATATGATTACAAAGGTAACTATACAGGAAAGATAAGGATTGTGAATGGGGTCAGGCAGGGCTGCATTTTAGCCCCCTTGCTTTTTACCCTTTACATTAATGACTTGGGCGCAGTGTTGGGGGCGGCATGTAAGGATATACCAATAGTGGGTAAATCCATGATACCGGCACTGCTTTATGCAGATGATGCCACTCTTTTAGCCCGCACAACAGTCTTTTAAATTCATTTTATAATTTTATGAATACACTAGATCTTAGTGTCAATTATTCTAAATCCCATGTAATGGCGGTGGGCAGCAAGGGTAAAAAACTGAAAACTTTGTATTGTGAGGGCAATATGTTAACCAGAGTCACGAGTTTTCCATATTTAGGGGTCATCTTTGATGATAGCTGCCTCCACATGGTTGCCCCAAATGGCCACTAAACGTAATGTTTTTGTAAGATCAATTTTGGTTGTTCTTGATTTTTCACGCAAATGTGGTAAATAAAATTACCGGGACTATTTTTCTATACATTAAATGACAATAAGGATAGCTCAATAAAATGAGAGGCAGAGTCCATGATTTCTGAGTCATACGGGCATTAATTAAGTGGCTCGACACACTGGACATCGGGTTCCATCACCACTAAGGTTCAGGAAGGGATATTCAACATTTTATTAACATCACACATTATATATTTTAAAACAGTATAATTGAAATGAATACAGTGGGCGTAACAAGTGAAAAGAGAGTGATAAGAACACATGGGCGTAAAAGAGGGCGTGTACAGGGGCGTACACAGAGGTGTGTACTGGAAACGTCACAGAAGTGTCATAGGTGGGTGGATGCATAGAGAGATTCTGCAGGGTCAGCAGAAACCTTTGCCATGGATGTGTGCGCAACTGAGCATGACGTGGTATTGACGTGTAACTGGGGAAAGCTGGGGGGCTTGACTTTAGCACTAGTAGAGGAGTCTTGGCGTCTGGGATGTCAGAACGACCTGCACCTATAGCATATCTGGTATGTTGTGTTTGGAGGATGTGTTGTCTGAAGTAAAAGGTCTCTCGGGCAGAGGCCATTCAATACTGAATGCTAGTGGGTGCATACGTGTCTTGGTGCAATGCGCGGGGGCCATGGGCCTACCATGGTAATGGGTTCGGTAAATCACTTGCAAGGAGACAGGAAAACCGGGCCCTTTGCTCTGCAGGCTGGAATATGTTTAACTATTTCACTAGACTGGAATGTGTTTTTGCGGAGGCTGAGCAGATATCTGTAGGCAAAATACCGTCTTGGCAGGCAGGCCAGCCGAGCCGGGCACCACTCGCTGGGCAGGAAGTAAGGTAGAGGTCAGGGATGCATACCTAAACTGCAGCTTTCAGAGAAAGAAGAGGCTCGGAGCCTCAATTAAGGGCCTGGCTCGACTGAGCCAGAAAAACGTGGAAAACGTGTGCTTCGCGTTATTTAATAGTGCACCATGTAAATGCATTGGAAACGTGGGCCCTAATGCGGAATTGGTACTTTATACATGAAGGGCTCACTAACTGACATGCTAACATTAGACGGAAATACATTTGCATTATCATGGCGGACACGGGAAGGGAATTACATGACATACATGGGACACGGGTGTATGGATAGGGTGCGAGTGGGGGTCACGCTGACTACCTAAAAATTTCTATTTCCTCATTCCCTCCTTGGCCCCCACTGCGCCCTTTAGGATATATCTATTTTCATGAGACCATCTATTTGTTCGTATAACATCATTTGCTCATCTTTTTTCATTCGGGAACGTGAACGTGGATGGGGAATACAGGCTGTGGCGCACAAGCCGCAAATCGCTGGCCCACATTGCAGACAGAGACAACAACTGAATCCTATAAGCAGTATTATTCCTAGGAATGACAGTACTTTCCATCCCCAGGTGGATATCACACTCCAGAGCCAACCGGACCAAGTCCAGGTGCCAGGATTCTGGTGGATCTGGTGAGCTATTTTATGAAGCCTTGTTATTGCTTGCGTTATTAGGAATAAACACACAACAACTAGATCCGATCACTCTACAAGCTCCGCCCCTATCGGCCAGGATGACGTCAAGTACAAGGCGGTTTTGAAGAAAAACAAGCCTCATAGCAGACTGCTCTTCGGTCAAGTTACCTAAGGCAGAAGTAGTCTCATTCACTACTGCTTCAAGAGTTCTAGTTAATTTGCGTATCAGTTTACTTTTTTGGACAGGACCTACAAAGAAAAAGAATCCTTTATTGAAATCTGTATATTGTTCTCACGCTGTCTCAGTCTGATCAACAATTGGGGACTCGATCTCCCTTCTATGTCTTATATGTACAAGGTGTGAATTTTGATGATAATCAGATGGGGCTAGGAAAACAGGTGGCAATAGGAATGCAATATAACATGTTCCATCCCAATCTAATGGCAGACGTACATAAGCTGTCTGACCACATATAAAATAGGAATGGCGGGAAGCTTTGAAAGTAGACTTTCCTTTATCACTGAATTCAACAACAGTATTACAATCACTGTGTCCTAGATGTACTGAACCATTCTTTCTGACGCATAATTCACCTTTCACTGGTAAAACTGTTATAAACGGCAAGTCCGAATTAGTCTCGGACTGAACGTTCAGAATCACGAGGCTAAGGGTAAAATTTCCTAATCCATACACTTCATTTTCTAGATCGGTCCCTGCCCTTTGGGGAAGACCGTCCTTGTCTGGGAAACATGCTTGATTCATAACTGTATTCAGGTTCCCCCATATCCAATTGCCTTGGGAAACTTTGGACTTACTGTCTAAGGAGGACATTAAAGTAAACCATGCTCCGCACGAACCATTATGTGTAAACGGATAAGGAAAGAGGGGCAGAGCTCCCTTGTATTTCTGGTAAGGTGGGAGCCGGCCACATACCCAGCAATTCGTGACATTGCTGGTCTGGTGAGAATGGTGTAACATACGGATAAAAGTATTGTTGCGCAGTGCTAGACGATAGGATAGTTCGTGAGGGGGCAGGTCACTGAAAGTGTGCTCTATGGTGTCATTGAAAGAAGAATGTACATGTGAACCAAGAGGAGGAAAGAAAACATGTAACGTCCAGCTTATACATATGATCGTAATACTCAGAAAAAACATAAAAATCAAAGTGATAATACATCTGCTGTGGAGGTTTTTGCAGTATTTGTCTCTCTTCTCATTTCGCCTATCTCTCTGGCTATTTGGGTCTATCTCATACATGTCAGAAACCTGTCTAACCGCTTCACCCGAGGGGGACTTAAACAATTAAACGATGTCTGACTTACTAGACCTTAACTTTGCTTTATACTCCTGTTGCGGAGTTTTCTCTAACAGAGGGAGTTTAGTGTCGGTATCAGTATCGGGGCAGTCCTTGGGAAATGTCTCTGGACACAGTCCATGAAAACGCTTGATGTGGCTGGAATGGAGCCACTCTTTTCTTCCCTCAACCTTCACTGCGGTCCTCGTGGTCATCAACACCAGTTTCGGTTCCCTCCACCTGGGCTCCAGAGGGCTTGAGCGATCGAAATTTCTTATGCATACCAGGTCGCCCGGAACGATTTCATGCGGTTTCACTTGGGTGTTGTCCGGGAAGGCAGCCGCGACCTGTGAACGACAAGAGAGTAGTGCAGACATCAAGGAAGCCAGGTAATCTGTCAGCATATTACTATCAACATCAGTGATTTTACGCGGCATAGGCGTACCCCACATATTTGGTGGTCTGCCGAAGACTACCTCATAAGGAGATAGTCCGGTTCTGGAATGAGCTACCATACGCATGTAAAAGAGGGCAACCGGCAGGGCTACCATCCAATCTACACCTTTTTCTGCACAGACCTTTGCTAACCGCGTTTTCAGAGTCTGATTATGTCTCTCGACGAGACCAGCTGCTTTGGGGTGTCGTACACAGTGGAATTTCCACTGGTATCCTAACAGGAGTGATACCTGTTTCATTAATTCGGACGAGAATGGCTGTCCATTATCTGAGTACACGACACGGGGCAAACCGTATCGCGGGAAAAATTCACGGACCAACTGTTTGGCAGTTGTTACAGCAGTGCAATCTGGGACTGGATAAGCTTCTGTCCATCTGGAAAGGGCACATACAACTACGAGGACATACTTGAATCCTCGGCATCTATCCATCTGGATATAATCCATCTGGAGGACTTCAAAAGGATGGTCAGGAGGATGAAATCCACCTTGTTCCACGGGAATGCCTTTGCCTGGATTGAACTGACAACAGATCATATAGGTACTTACTTTCTGTTTTGCTGCTGCACGTAAATGTTTGTTGAACCAAATATTCTGGATGCTATCTAGCATGGCTTTCTCTCCTAAGTGTGCCGGACTATGTGCTGTATTAATGATAACTTGAACCATAGAGTCGGGGAGAAACCATGTGGCTTTTCCCTTCGTCATCCATCCCTGATCTGTCTGGACCCCTCCTTGTTCCGTCCATTTCTTGATTTCGTCTGGAGTGGCATGTGTCTGTATGTCGAGTACATCTTGTGTGGGATCCCTGACTGTCATGCAATGCGTCAGTGGAGCTACTTCAGTCTTTGTCGTGTCAGTCGGTATGTCTGTTTGAGTCTGAGCTGTAAGCTTGGCTGTACGATCTGCCAGGTCGTTACCCTGGGAAATAGTGTCAGTGACTTTCGTATGTGCTTTGCACTTCATGATTGCAATGGCTGTAGGCAAGTGTATTGCTTCTAACAGAGCTTAAATGAGGGGACCATGCTGTATCTTGGCTCCGTGGGAGGTCAAAAAACCTCTCTCTTGCCAGAGAACGCCGAAGTCATGAACAACTCTGAATGAGTACTGTGAATCTGTGTATATGTTTACTTTCATGTTCTTGGCTCGTATGCAGGCTTGGGTCAGAGCGATGAGCTCTGCTGCTTGAGCAGACAGTGTGTCAATACGATGTGTTTCTATGACTTCAGTTTCAGTAGTCACTGCATATGCGGCTACTAACTCTCCTGTACTTGTTCTCATACATGAACCATCCACATAAAGTGTCAGATCTGGGTCAGGTAATGCAATGTCTGTTAAGTCTTGTCTTGGTTTCGTCATTGTGTTAATGACTTCCACACAGTCATGTGGTGCAGGGTCTGCTGTAGTCGAGGGCAAAAGTGTAGCAGGGTTTAGTATGTTGCAACGTCTGATCTCTATGTGTGGTTGAAACAGTGTCAGTTCATATCCTGTCAGTCGTGCTATGGTCAAGTGCTGAGTCTGTGTCCTGTTTAGGAGAACTTCCACGGAGTGTGGAACCTGTACTGTCAGGGGATGTCCTAACACTATGGAATCGCTTTGTCTGATAGCTAGAGCTGTTGCTGCAACTGATTTCAGGCACGCAGGCAGAGCCTGGGCTACTGGATCCAATGTACTAGAAAAATAAGCACAAGGCTTGTGTTTTCCTGCTTGATCTTGTGTGAGAACAGATAATGCTGTGCCATCGCGCTCAGTGACAAAAAGTGTAAAGGGTTTGCTGTAACATGGTGTCGCTAAAACAGGTGCTTGACATAAAGCTTTCTTCAATTCATCAAAAGCTTGTGTATGTTCCTGAGTCCAAGGGAGGACAGTCGAAGTGGCTGCCTCCTGTGTTGTCAACTGTATGAGTGGTTTGGCTAGATATGCATACTGAGGAATCCATTGTCTACAGTAAGAAGTGAGGCCAATGAAGGCCCGTACTTCCTTTTGTGTCTTGGGTTGTGGAAGATGTGCAATTAACTGAATGCGGTCAGGTGCCAACTGTCTACCCCTCTTGGACAGCAGGTGTCCAAGGTAAACCACTTGCTGGACACAGAATTGTAGCTTTGAAGGGGACACTTTATGCCCCTTTTCGGCCAGAAAATACAAGACTGTCAGTGATGCACGTTCGCAATCTCGTTCAGTTCGTGCTGTGATCAATAGATCATCAACATACTGGAGCAGGGCAGTGTCAGTTGGCATGTGAATACAGTCTAGTTGTCTTTTCAGTGCTTGGCTGTAAATGCTAGGGCTTTCTGTGAACCCTTGAGGAGCACGTGAAAATTTAAAGCTTCTGCCATTTAAACAGAATCCGAAAAGATACTGGCTTTCTGGATGAATGGGGACACTAAAGAAGGCGTTCTTGAGATCGATTACAGTGAAGAACGCTGCTTCGGAATCAATGGCAGTCAATAGAGAAGAAATGTCTGGGACCACTGGGTACTGGGGTATTATGCATTTGTTTAATTCTCGAAAGGTCAATCACCAGTCTGTAGACCGGTGGTGCATTCGGGTCAGTTCGTTTAAGAATCGGGATGATTGGAGAATTACACACATTGGAGTCAGTTTCTACAACCACTCCTTGAGCAATGAGTTCGTCAATAATTTTCAGTAAGGCCACTACAGCCTCAGGTAGTAACTTGTATTGTCGGATTCGGGGCAGTACAACTCCTTGTTTGAGAGTAACACGATAAGGTATAATATGCATACAACCTACATCAGTTGGACCTTGTGCCCATAAATGCTGTGGTACATTCTGCAATCTTGGATCAAAATCTCTCAACACATAATGCCCTTTAAAATCACGTAAAAACAATCTCACTCCTTCCGGAGAACAACAAATCACTGCTCCTAGCGCTTTCAATGTTTTTATACCAAGCAAGTTTTCTGGACATGATTTTGTAAGTAACAAATCAGTAGTACTGGACAATGGACCAACTTCTAGGGAAACTGGCTTTGACACTTCGTTAACAATAGGCTTTCCTGAAAATCCCAGGGAAACATTCTGTGAGCCTGAGAGGGGTGCCCCTGGAACCTCGTCATGACTGATGGTAGTTCTGCTCGCCCCTGTGTCAATCAAAAATTTTCTGTCTTTCCCTAATACCTGACTATGTACATAGGGACCCTCTTGATCTACAGGAACCTCGATAAGGGGCAAGCCAACCACCCTCTCCAGGCTGTTTCATGAATACTGTTGATAATCGGGGTAATCTAACTGAGCATACTGGTACATTTGTTGCGTAACGTGTTGTGTGGCAGCGATGGGTCGGGGTTGGGGTACAGCTACTGTCTGTTGTGTGTTCTGAGGAGGTTGCGTGTTCTGTGGAATATTTTGTGGAACTTGTTCCTGTCTAGGTGGACGCGGTCTTTCTTTCGTTTTGCCGGTAGCGATATTGTGTCTCAGAACGGCACATTCGTTTATATAGTGACCTGGCTGTTTACAATAATTGCAGTTCCCTTTAACAGGAGCTGCAGGATGACTGGTCGGTGTCGTACCCCTCTTCAGACCATCAGCTGGGACAGACTGAGCGACTAGTACTTTCATTTTCGTGTCTTTCATGCGTCTCTGTTCGTGTTCGTGTTCTTCTCTAATTCGGTTTTGATGGTACTGTAACATTTGTAACATTTGGGAAGGGGTATTAGCTTGCCATGTACTCTCAACTTTCAGTACTCTATTTTTAACCTGTGGTAAGGAATTCTCTACTAATTTGGTCACAAAAAGATGTGGATACGATTCACTACTTGTTTTCAGGCCGCTATTAATAATGAAACATTTCTCGAATCTGGAATAAAAATCACTAGTGTCTTCGTCTTGTTTCTGTTTGCAGGCTGAGATAGCATCCCAGTCTTCCTTTTTAGTTGTCAATAACCTCGGCAAGACCTGTACTAATAATTCTGGTAATGCTTTAGCTTTTTCCCCAAGACCAGTACCAGGGACTCGCGTATTTTCTTTGTGTTCTAATTCTGCCCAATCAATCTTTTTCTCTCCCACTTCCCATTCTTTTTCCTTTAGTTTTTCGTAAATGCCGGCTGGCAGTAGTACTTTTAACATTTTAATGATATCGGGATACGTATACTCCCCCATGCGGAGCATGTCTTTTAATTCACGGTGAAACCCTGCTGGATCTTTATCATGACAGGGCACTAATTTTTTCATTTCCAATAATTCCATTTTCGTCAACGGTGTGTATACGAATACTCGTTCAAGCTCACCCCCTGTTGTCCGGACGGGATGAACTTCTCGTAAGGGATTCTGTCTGTCTATGTAAAATGTTTTCCTTACTGGGGGTGGAACAGGAACGAAATGTGGAGTCAGGAAAGTCCTGTATTTGTGTCGCTGTTCTAGAATGACATTAATTAAATCGGTACCTAGGCCTCTCCATCTACCTAGGAGTAACTCTTCCAATATATTATATAAGGGACCTGGATCAGAATGCTGACTTTCATACAATGTAATGAGATGTTGAATCATGTACATACCAGCTAATCGCTGTTCGTCTGGGGAAAGATTCAAAAATGTTTGCGCTACTATGTCATCTTTATATACGCTAGTATTGCCAGCCCGTTGGACTGCTGACCGGGCTAGTTCCTGTTCATGCATGGTACTAAGTTCACTGTAACCTATTCGTTGTTTCAGTACTTTATCAGTGGCTTGGAATATATGTTCAAGAGAACATTGTTCTGGTATGGGAGAAAGAAAACTTTTGTTGCATTCTAGGCGTATGGGTTTGTCAAAGGGTCTCGCCCTACCTACGTACGCTATTCTACCTGCACTACCAGTTTCCTCATCATCGTCTTCTGAGACTTCATCATCCGCTTTCTCGGCTTCTCTCGCTGCTCTTTCCCTTTCGTGTATGTCTAGAATTTCTTTACGAATCTTTCTATACATGGATTCTATACAACCTTGTTTACTATGTTTACCATCAGCTATGTTGTCACTCCATTTTGTCAGGACTTTCATCTCTTCTTTGCTTTTACCTGGCTGGTCTTGTTCCCTTATCAAACAATTTATCAAAAACTGTAAGATCATATTTTGAGTCTCCACCTTCCTGTGTGCCATGGCCTCGTGAATACTTTCTGGTCTCTCCCCCATTCTAATAAAGTGATATATATTGTCTAAATGTTCCCTCATGTCTGGTAAAATAGTCAAATAGTTTGTAACACGTCGTAGACGTATTGAATATAGTATCATCTGGTCTTCGCCTGGTACTGGATCATATCTGCAATCAGTAAGGTACTGTTTAAGGGCTGCGTATGTAGTTACTTTCGGTGTGCGTTGTAAGGCTGCTTCTCTTAATGTTGTTCGTTTTACTTGAGGCGGGGTGATAGGGATACCTCCTACTGCTCCTCCTGAAGTGTGATCGTCAACTATTACAGGCTGTGCTGTCGCTGGAGGTAGTATAGCTGGTAAAGTAGGTGTAGGTAATGTAGGTGGGTCCTGGGTTACAGGTGGATTAAAAGGATTGCCAGGACCAATGATAGGAGAGACAGTGGGGGGAATCGTGTCATGAACAGTGTTGTGAGGATGAATATTTGGAGGAGGATTTGTATTTGCATATTCTGGGACAGTGTCATCTAAGTAAGATGAAAGGAAAATTTCCGCTGCGGTCTGTTTATGACGGAGTTTAGTTGGAACCAGTGGTGGCGGTAAATTACTAGGTACTTCCGGGGTCACCTTAGGTAGGCCCTCGGCGAGAAGGGGGTACATGCCTTTCATAAGGGCATTTCTTTGTCGGTCTAACTGTTCTGCTCTAACTCGTTCACCTTCTTCTAGTAGTTCTTTTTCTTGGGCTTTTTCTGATGATTCTCTACTTTTCTCTGCTTTCCTAATTTCTTTCTCTGTTCTTCTATGCGCTTCTTTACGCCACAATTCTATGGCATCTTTCTAGGATTGTCTGGCTTTCTTTTTCCACAATGCTTCCTCTACTCTCATGATGCAATCAGCATCCCATGTCCCTGAGACAGGCCATCTATATTTCTCTTCCAGATCCTTGGTATAGTCAACCCATAAGTCTAAGTACAGTATGGCATCTAAGCCATGTTTATGGTACATGAAATGTCCGGGAGTGTCCCTAGGCGGGACGGGAACTGCTTCTTCGAGTATCCCTTTCCTGGTTCCTATCTGACGTAATTTCGAAAACAGCGGCATATTTGAACTTACTTGAGCGTGAACACAATAAACACAGTAATGAATAGCAAACAATCATTCATACCACGACATTAAAACACATTAAAACATTTCAGACTGATACTACCTGGTACATAGAAAAACATAAATTCTGAAAATCTTGAAAGAAAATACTAGAATACTGAATTACTGGATGCACTGCTAAAACAGTACAGACATACCGGTCCCATAAAGAGACACGTCATACCGTATCCACCTAAGTGAACACGTCTGGACCGGGTCTGTGTACCCAGACCCGTCTTGACCGGGCACAATTAATGAACCCGTCTAGATGCGTTCCCAACAACGGTACTCACCGGGAACCAAAACTGAAGGCCTCGGAAACTCGACACTGGACTGGACTGGACTGCTACGGCGTCTGGCTGCTACCACGCATGCGCTTCGGAACAGGTGGGCCTCCGGATACCTCGGACCTTGCTCTCTCGGCTTGGGCTCTGGTCGGGACTCTCCGCATTCCTCACCGCCTCGTTTGGATGCCGGACCGCAGTCTCCGTCTCCTCCGTGGGCCTGAGCGAGATAGCAGGAAAACCCGCAGGTGTGCACAGGAGTCCGTCACGGCTGTAGAAGGGGTCAGGGGCCTGCGTTACATCGCCGGCGCGTGGGGAAGGGGAGGGGTCCCTGTTCGGGCGCCAGATTTTGTGGTAAATAAAATTACCGGGACTATTTTTCTATACATTAAATGACAATAAGGATAGCTCAATAAAATGAGAGGCAGAGTCCGTGATATCTGAGCCATACGGGCTTTAATTAAGTGGCTCGAGACACTGGACATCGGGTTCCATCACCACTAAGGTTCAGGAAGGGATATTCAACATTTTATTAACATCACACATTATATATAGTAAAACAGTATAATTGAAATGAATACAGTAGGCGTAACAAGTGAAAAGAGAGTGATAAGAACACATGGGCGTAAAAGAGGGCGTGTACAGGGGCGTACACGGAGGTGTGTACTGAAAACGTCACAGAAGTGTCATAGGTGGGTGGATGCATAGAGAGATTCTGCAGGGTCAGCAGAAACCTTTGCCATGGATGCGTGCGCAACTGAGCATGACGTGGTATTGACGTGTAACTGGGGAAAGCTGGGGGGTTTGACTTTAGCACTAGTAGAGGAGTCTTGGCGTCTGGGATGTCAGAACGACCTGCACCTATAGCATATCTGGTATCTTGTGTTTGGAGGATGTGTTGTCTGAAGTAAAAGGTCTCTCGGGCAGAGGCCGTTCAATACTGAATGCTAGTGGGTGCATACGTGTCGTGGTGCAATGCGCGGGGGCCATGGGCCTACCATGGTAACGGGTTTGGTAAATCACTTGCAAGGAGACAGGAAAACAGGGCCCTTTGCTCTGCAGGCTGGAATATGTTTACCTATTTCACTAGACTGGAATGTGTTTTTGCGGAGGCTGAGCAGATAACTGTAGGCAAAATACCGTCTTGGCAGGCAGGCCAGCCGAGCCGGGCACCACTCGCTGGGCAGGAAGTAAGGTAGAGGTCAGGGATGCATACCTAAACTGCAGCTTTCAGAGACAGAAGAGGCTCGGAGCCTCAATTAAGGGCCTGGCTCGACTGAGCCAGAAAAACGTGGAAACGTGTGCTTCGCGTTATTTAATAGTGCACCATGTAAATGCATTGGAAACGTGGGCCCTAATGCGGAATTGGTACTTTATACATGAAGGGCTCACTAACTGACATGCTAACATTAGACGGAAATACATTTGCATTATCATGGCGGACACGGGAAGGGAATTACATGACATACATGGGACACGGGTGTATGGATAGGGTGCAAGTGGGGGTCACACTGACTACCTAAAAATTTCTATTTCCTCACAAATTAGGGGTGAAACCATTGGAAGCGGTCCTGAAAGTTTATGATGCAAAATGTGTCTCGTTAGCCATGTACTGAGCAGATCTATGGGGTTTTAAAAATGTAAAATCGTTACAGGTTGCTGAGGACACGTTTTTGAAAAATATCCTATCAGTGCCACAATCAACCCCTGGTTATATTGTTCATCAGGAACTTGGGGTTGATTATTTGGAAGATCGCATAGCTGTGGCACTACTTTTAAAGTGGATTACAACATGGTTAAACCCAGAACTGGTTTTAAATCATGAGGTTCTGAGTGATTGTCTGGCCCTGGACCATAGTCATTCCATCCCATGGCTGAAATATGTAAAAACATTAGCTGATTCATTAGGTCGCCCGGAATTGTTTACCGAGCCCCAAATATTTGTCAAGGGAGACGTGAAATGGGCTAAAGACACATCCAAGCTTAATAAGGGCTTTGCAAGGGAGGAAATGGAACTGAGTAAGACGACCGTGAGGGCTCATCAGCTCTTAATCGTTTCTACCGACACTGAACTATACCTGAAAATAGTCATCAACACTAATCACCGATTCCTTTTGACTAAGTTCAGGTTGGATAAATTCCATCTCCTTCTTACTGCACGCCCAGGATGGACTAAAATGACACATCTGGATATCTGTCCTTGTGATGGGTTGGACTAGTTGTAAATAGTAGATTTTAAGGGTTTTTAACTAAATATTGTGTTTAGTTTGATTTTAAAATGTACTATGACCTTGATTTCTGATCTGTGTATACTTTTATGGTTTTTGATATGAACCGAATAAAGTACTTTTGACTGACTGACAGGATAAAGAGGTTGCCGAACAGCATATTGGCCAAATATCTGTAATCTGCGCTCCTTCTCCTGTCTCTCTTCCAATTCTTTCACTTCTTTCTTACCTAATTCTTGCGCTTTTTCATACACATTCTTCCGTTGCTCTTTTTCAATTAGCGTTTGCTCACATTTCTCACGCTCACGTACTTCTTTCACCCACATTTGCACACATTCAAACATGTCTTGTCTGGATTTCCGCTCGAACATACACTGTTCCACATACTCAATCTTTCGCATATCAAATGACCCATACATTGGCCAAAGTAATCCAGGATCTTTTTGCGTGTATATCCTCCATAATGTGGTGTACATTATAGAAGAAAGACCATATTTAATGTAGATATCTCTATTAGGCGTCCCCTTTGGGGGAGCCGGCGGCGATTCCTCAAGTCTTAACTGGTTATTTCCACAAAAGCAGCACATCCTACGAAGTGCGCTAAAACCAGGCATGCCAAAAATAGGGCAAAATATGCAGTATTAAAATAAAAAAAGCACTTAAAGTATCTGTAATACATTGTGCCGTTCAAATCAAAATCACAATTTTAGAGAAAAATCTCCTCATTACCTGCCTATATGTGTTGCAATGCATATATTTCACTTTCACATTCACATCATGACTAGTCATACCAAACCAAAATTGCAACAGCAAGCGTATCCTAAAACTGCCTTGCCAATTCCAGGCTTCCAAAACCCACAGCAAGTACCGTGCAACATTTCTTACCAATCACAGGGCGTCCAGATTCCAACTGCCAAGTTCTAAATTCGACCAAGCCAACAGAAGAGATCTAGGTCGAGGACCGGCACCACCTGGCGACCGGCACCACCTGGATGGTCAGATCGGAAAGAAAGGAACAACGCCTTGGATGCCAAGACTCAAGTCTCTTCTGGCAGTGATCACGTCCGCAGCGAGATTCCAATCCTTCGTCACGACCACTCCTTCGTGCATCTGAGTCGCCGATGAGCCCCACGTGTCGGGCACCAATTGATGTAAGCAAGCCTCAGCTAGGCCTACCAGTGCAAGAGGTTCACCCTTCTCTGCACAGAGACCTCAGACCACAAGAAGAAGTTGGCACAGAAACTGGAAAATACAAAAGCATAGTTTATTAAACCTTTAAAAGTGGTACTACAGTCCACACAACACCCTTCAGTATTGCACAGAGTAGCACCCCGAACTAAATCACATGGCCCCTTTATACACAATGAGGGGGCTCAAAAGAAGGCGGTACAAAACACAAGAGCAAGTTTTATGTACATATAAGGGCATATTGGAAGGCACAATCGATGAGTGGGCGGAGTTAACAGTTTTCAGAAACTAGTAAACACATTCCTATCTGGAACTAATTAGTAACAGCTGCAGACCCTACTGGGCATGCCTGGGCATGCTGAAAGTGGGGGATTGTAAATATAGCCTGTTGCTGGGCAGATTTCAGGCGCAGTTAACAAGGAGGTAGGACAAAGCACATGATGAGCACATGGCAACATGTGGCAGACAAAATGGCCGCTACAAATACAAAATGGAGTCGGTTCATGTGCTACGACAATGGTCAAATACAGCATGTCTTCTGCTAATGATTAACCTAATCACCGTTGATTTACAACAGTTGGAGGGGAAGAGTGTACTCAGTCTTTCTTCCAGTTCTTCGAAGGGGATCTGTTTCAGGTTTCTCATCCAGTGAAAGTGATCATTTGCGCGAGGTGTTCAATGTGTTTTTTGATTGATGTGGAAAAGGATGAGATGGTGGTCTGACCAGTCGACAGGGAGGGTGCGGTCGATGGTGACTGCATTTTCATGGGCTATGATTGCATCCAGGATCAAGTTTTTGTTGTGGGTTTGGTCAGTGCAGTGTTGGGTCAAGTTGTTATTGTGAAGGAGCTCATTTAAGGTTTGTATTTGAGGGTTGTTGGTCTCATTCCAGTGAATGTTTAGGTCTCCTAGTATATGGTTGTTCACGTTAGAGAGTGAGCAGTGGGAGATCAGGTCAGCAATCTGTTCACCGAATACGGTATTGTTGCCTGGTGGGCGGTAGATGAGGTGACAGTGAAGCATTATGTTATCCGACGTTTTGATGGTGGCTGTAAGGCACTCCAGTTTGTGGTATTTGAAGGAGCCGGTTTCTGTTATAGAGATGTTCTTTTTATGTATGATTGCGGTCCCTCCACCTCGCTGGTTGTTCTTGTCCTTGTTGATGATAGAGAACCCCGGGGGTACGAGGATATCAAAGATAGGGGGAGAGGATTCTTTCAGCCATGTTTCTGTGATGTCTATGTCATGTGTTAGGATGGTTTCTGCCAGTTCGGTTGTGTGTTTGTTTGCAGATCTGCAGTTTATGAGCATGCAGTTTGTCACCTTCTTGTTTTTGAGTACCTCATTTGGGCGAGCGCTTGAAATATTAGTGAGGTGCGCAGGAGGTCTTGCAATTTTTGTTGTTGTAACTTCTCTACCAAATCCAGTGATTACTGGGATCACAGAAGTGGGGGTGAACGTTGGTGCTGCTTTATAGGATTCGGCGAGATCCCACGCATCGTGCATGGACATTACTGGGCTCGTCCTCTTGGGTCTATGTGGTTGGTTTCTAAGGGGGGTTCCATCTGAGTTGTAGATTTTTATGGTGATATCTGTGTTTACTGGGAGTACCAGAGGGTGAGAGGGGTGGGCCCTGGGTGTAGGGGGTATTGCGAGTGGTTAGGATTTTGTTAATATTCTGTGTAACTATTTCTAGTTGGTATTCTAGTCGAGCCACTCTTTGGGTTGTGCTCAAAGAGGGAGGGGTGGGGGAGTTTGGTCTCTGTGTGACCAGGGTCCGACCATTTGTGGTTGGGGGGTGTTTTGTTGTGTTCAGTAGTGATAGCATATCTGTGTGGGTGCTGTTCCCTGTGTTTCCGGTATCTGTATGGCTTATGGGGGTAATTCCAGGTATCGTTTGTGGTGGAGTGTTTTGGAGATTGTGCTGTGAGTTCGCTGGGTTTAGTGCGGGAGGGGAGTTCGGGGTTGTTATCAGCGGTTCGATTTTTTTAGTTACTGGTTGGGGTCAGGGGAGACACTGGAGGGGGGGCTGAAGTGTGTCATATTGGGTGGGCCTTGTGTTGGGTGTTTCTAAACGGGATGAATATTGCGGGCTCGGGGAGGCATTGAGGGGGATAGTATGGCTCGGTGGCGGTAGATTGGCGGGGGGGATTGAGTGGGTGGATAGGTTAGATGGTTTTCCCCATATGTATGGCTTGAGGATAGGGTTTCTTTCGCATTATACTAGGATAGATAGGTGAGGGCAAGATGTAGCGTGGGGAAGAGTGAGTCGAAGTCCTCCAGGTTGTCATTGTTGGCTTGGATCAGGATTGTGCCATTGCTGTATATGGTCGCAAAGGTTTTTCCGCTGCGTGTGTGGTGGTTGGGTATTAATAACGTTAGTTTACAGCTGAGAGGGGTGGTGGTAGTTTTAGATATATGGAGGTGGGATCTGAGGATGGAGTGCCAACCCCTTGGATTCTGGGTGTGGAAAATAAGATCCATTTTCTGCAAGCCTTTTGAGGTGCAGTGGTATAAGTCCGCAATTAGGGATTCTTGGTGCTGTCTTATCAGCCTGTGTTTAAAATTTCTTTTCACTTTAGGGGAGAGGTTGGGAGGGTACAAGATGGAAAAGGAGTTCCGCCCATGGGGTTTTAAGCCATATGCTGTGTTGGCTCGGAGGGGGGTTAGGCTGACCTGTGATCTATTTATTCTGTTCTGTGAGTGCATTGTTGTTCACTGGGGGCTAGGAGACAGGGAACGGAGGAGCCTACTGAGCTAGAGGATACATTTCAGGAGATGAGTGTAAACTCCTGTCTTGAGTTTTTTTTTCAGCTGGGTTGGACTTGAGGGTGTGCTGTAAATTGGTGACAGATTCGTTCTAGACAGCTTCCTGGTAATTCCTTGAGCTTAATTCATCGGGGTTGTCATGAGGCTAATTGAGTCGCTCCATTTGTAGCCTTGTTGGTAGTGTAGGTTATTTATGTTTACAGAGCCGGGATAGTTAGCAATTGATTCCAGGAAAGCGATTTAGTTCACAGGCAGGCATCTGGGCTTAGAATCGTATCTTCATGTAAGATCTTACAGCCTGATTTGTAATTCTCAGATTGAGGAGCTCAGTCAAACATTTGGACACCCGAGGATTTAGGAACTGTAAAAACAATCTAGGTACCCAAAATGAAATGGGAAGCAAGTATTCAGCCCACTCCACCCCTTCTCGCCAGCCCCTGCTCTCTTCTCACAACTGTGAGAGTTCAATCCTGCATTCCATCCCACGTGCCATGTTATGCACCACATAACATTCCACTAAACACTTGCCATGTAAGCCCGCAAAATAACTCATAAGAGAAAAGGAGGCCATTTTCCAAATCCCTTTTGAAATTCATATTAAGCAATGGTCTATTATGAGGGAAAATAACGCATAGTTTTCTAAAGGTAGAGGGACCAATTCACAAACGTATTTTCAACAGTAAATATAAGCATGCAGCAGTAACATCACAATTTATGCCTGACAGGAATTCACAAAAGGATTAATGGAAGGCATAAATGGGTTCTCTACTCCATATTTCTCCAAAATGAGTCAAGCAAAATCCACAGTAGTAAGTCATGTGTAAAGAGGTGTGAAGTGAGAGAAACAAGGCGTGGTTAGCCTGGTAAATTGGTAGATTTGTGTGGAGTCTCAAACTCGGTTCTGACAATTGGAACCATGGAAATGGTTGGAAATTTAGTCTAGCCCGGCACTTAATTAACTCCCCTTCCAGAATAGGCAGGAGAAAGAATTATCTTCTGCTTTCCTGAAAATCCTCACCTGGTTTAGGTTTCCTGGTAACGGAGTGCGATGGTGATCTTTCATTTGTAGGGGTGCATCATATTCAGAAGTAGTCTGCACCTACATTTATTCTTTGTCATGTTAACAATTGGTCATTAGGAGGTATTCTGTAATAAAATGTGAAAGTGAAATGTTAGACCTATTACGTGCCATGCAAAGAAATACGTTGCAGATGTGTTTTGAATAATGTAGCTTTTTTGCAATTGCTTAAGGAATTTGCTCATTTATAATGTAATGCATAGTGATGAACTAGATTAAAGTTGTATACGGATGTGGCAACTCAAATTTAAAAGTTGCAAAAGTTATAGGCTTATAATCATTTATGTATTCAGATGTGCTCATGTAACATGATGATTTAGAAATGCTTAAGGAAAACTATTAATTTATATGTATCCTATGTGCTTTATTCTTATGTTGACCGATTTCTATAGGCCTGAAATGTATTCTCCCTGACCGCTCTCGTAGTGGCGTAACAAGATGAATTCCATGTTTATATTGGATTTGTTCTATTCTCACGTTTCTCCTGCAGGTGGAGAAGGTTGTCTTTGTTCGAATAACCTCTTATTTTTTAGGAGTTAGGCTCAGGGAGGAGAAGATACTTTTATGCAAGAATGCTGATTATTGGGAGCTGGTGTTCATTCTCACTGAAGGAGGCCTAGGAATCAAGGTCATCGAGCCAGGAGATGGGAGTATTGAAACTAAATGGAAAATCACCTATGAGAAGTGTCCTGTAGGATGAGGTGATCAAGATGCAATCAATGGGCATGTTTTACGTTTTGTGTTTTGAATTAGGGACAGGTCCACGGGGGTTGAGTCAGGAGAGGAGGTGAGGAGCTCGATGGAGAGGGAAGGAGCATCTTAGAACAAGCTCTGTAGTTTTTGCTTTTTTGACCCATACAACGTGAGTGTACTTTTTAGGAAGTCTTCATGAGCTGACACCTTTCCCTGATATTGCTTGGGGAAATGTTAAGTAGGGATGTCACAGGAGTGATAGTGTAGGGATAGACTGATGCTTTTCAAGTATTTTTCCCAAATGAAGCCAGATATTGATGTAGGGGCAATCAGAGCCATGGGTCTTTAAAGTTGTTAAGTGTGCTTTAATGAGTTATTTCTCCCCTCTACACTTCTCAGCAGGCAACAAAGATTCATTGACTAAGGGTTCCTGTGTTCATTTGGACATAGGAACCCAGCCCTATCAGTTGGTAGTAAGAGGATGGTTGCCTCTGTAGTGAGGGCAGAACGTTAGGGAAAGTTAGTTATAGAGCCCCAAAGAGCCCAAAGGATGAAAGCCAGGAGGATAGAGAGCGGAGGATAAAGGAGTTTGACGGAGACCGACGGAGATTGACAGTGCAGCGGAAATAGTGGTTCACAGTGGAGTGAGTATGAATAGGGATGTGTGTATTAGATTGCAGTGATGTTTTGATTGTGTGATGTCTTGCAGAGTAGGGATGAGAGTCGAGTGATTGTGGTTTCAGGCTGAAAGCGCAAGGTCTATGTGATTTGATTTGATTTTCTTGTCAGGCTCGATGAGTAGCCAAAGATCCGGGGATAGCTTTGTGGTGTAGAAGACACCAGTGCTGTAATTATCTGACCAATGTTTGTGGGAGCCGTGGAGCACTATCGACAACCCACTCGTGATAGGGAAACGTGTGTGAGAGAGCTTGATAGAGTTGTGTGGAAAGCTAGTGCACAAGGGCGGAACACAGCAATTTGAGTGCCCGACGCAAGTCGTGGGTCACTGTGTGTGAACGATCTTGAATGATTGGACCCTATTGATTAGTTTATAACTGTCCGGTCATTTGTAGGCAGATGGTCTGAGGTGACTGTCCGTTGTTTCGCAGACAGACGGTTGCCAGTGGTGAGACAGACAATTACTTGTGAGACTGTCCGGTCATTTCATGGACAGACAGTCAGGTATGTGACTGTCCAGTCGTTTGGTGGACAGACAGTTACTAGTTTCCATGAATGAAGTGCGTAAATGTGTAAGGAAGAGATTGTGGAGGAGGGTGAACTGCTGTGTGAGGAGGAAGAAGTGACATCGGAGTGTGCCGCGCTGCGATAGGTCAGTTGGTGTAAAGCCGCACTGGCATTGTGATTTGTCATCAGGGAGTGGAATGATCATGCAATGTTTTCGGGTATTACGAGATCTATGTAGGGGAGATAGAGGAGTGGTAACTTGAATGGGTGAGGAAACACCACCCGAGGATAATCCAGCTCATTACATGGCCATAAATGTAGGACTTCATACCATAGTTTGGCTCCAAAATTGGCATACGATAACGAAAAAGGAGGGAAATTTGGCTTTTTGCATGCTATGGTTCATTTAGATTAGAGGTGCTATATCAGTTAAGGGCAGTGATGACTTCATTGCAACTTCCGCCTAGACCAACACAGTTTGAGGCATTAGCTGCATGAATGAGAGCAGCACAGGCAAAGAAGAGGGAGCAAAGCCAAGGAACAATCCGAGTTTAGAGGAGTGAAGGCGAGCACTTATGGAGGGAATGGGGGAACCACAGAAAAGTTGTAGTGCAAGAGTAGTGGGAAAGATTACAACAGGAATGGAAGAAATAGAGACAAAGGTATTGAGGAGTGCAAAGATGAATGGAGTTCACACTAATACACCGTTACTGGATGCCCTTACGGTGTCGGTCACCATTGTTCCCAAGTGTCAGTGTATGACCCAAGTCAGACAGAAAATAGTAGTTAAAACCGTCAGCTGTAGGAGAGGGTACCAGTTTGGGAGGAAATGCTGCAGGGATCAAAGGGTGTCCCTTTTTCAGACCCATAGAGGCTAGTACTCCGTTGCCAACCACTGCGGACTCTCCAAGAGGGCACATTGAACCCCGAACGACAAGATCAGTGTCACTAGCAGATTCCTGTTCACACTTGAGGATGTGGGAAGTCTAAGTTAGAGGTTCCATGGGAAGGACGACAGGAAGAGTTGATCAGGGAGCTTCTGGGAGTCAGAATGTCCCACTGAATGTGGAGGAAGGGAGCCACCATGGAAATCAGAGTAGTGGGAGTGGAGAGTTGAGCAGTACCTTGAGTAGGGGAACGATTAAAGACACTATAAGGGCCAATGTGCTGAATGTACTAAGGTTAAAGGTGAAAGCAGATGAGATCATAAGTTAAAACTTGCCTTTGTAAAGGATGGAACTTTATGAACAAGATGAACTATTGTTTGTGGCAATGGATGTAACCCGAAAGGCAAGGAAAGCTCATGAGAAGTTGACAGAGTTAGCACAGAGGTATGATATGGATTTGTCCAAAATGAAAATGTTACAGGGAGGCATAGGCTAAATTACAGTGATCAGGAATTGGAAGAGAAAAGAGTCATGGGATTGAAGACCCACATTCGAGAAATTATTGTAGGGATACGTTCATGGAACATGCTTGAAAAGTGGGATGAAAGTTGGTCCAAGAAAAAGAGTGTCAAGAAGGGCATAGGATATACACCACCTCCAGGAAGGGGGATTGCAGGAGTACAGGCGTACCCATTGCGAGAGGTATCGAGTGGAGGGTATGTGCCTTGGCGCAGGGGTGATTTGGCAGAGTTTACAAATAATTTTCCTTGGCTGAGGGAAAAACCCATTGAGCGGTACGAGCAAGTCGATCATTTTGTCAAGATTTCAAAGGTATTGTGGATGGATTTGAATACTCTGACATTGTGGTACCAAGTGATTTATGTTCTGCCTGTAAAATTGCTGTTGAATGGCCAACTTCAGACCCTGAATGACACCTCATAACTTATGGTCCTTCACTCATAGTTATGAAAAAGTTTGAGCCAGTAATCACAGTGTTACAGTCAAAAATGTTGCCACACGATATTGATTGGGTTAAAATAGATTGAATGACCCAAGAGCCCAAGGAATCAGTTCATGCTTATTTCAAAAGGCTCTTGCAAGTCTTTAAGCAGTACAGTGGATTGGACACACTAGATTAAAAGGACATGGGACAGTTTGTTTCCAAATTTGTCCTAGGACTAAGGCCTGAGATTAGCTTTATGATTCAACAGCACTTGGCAGAACAAGTCTGTGGATGAGATTCTGCGGTATACTAGATATTGCAGTGATGAAGTAGACTTGAAGCATAGTATACTCAAGGATAAACTGATGTTAGTCCAGATGAGGAATGCAGAAAGGGTGGACCAACCACAGTCGAAAGGAGGAACGTTAGGGAGAAGGCAGGGAAATAATCACAGAGGAGCTCATAATGCGTCAGTTCAGGAAAGAGGAAAACCCACAGACCCCAAATCGGGGTAAACATTGGTACTCTAAAGAGGACCACTGAATGTCATTATTGTCACAAGTTCGGGCATCGGATGCATGCCTGCAGGTCAAATCTGGCTAATCAGATCCCAGATGAGGAAGTGGCACAGGCATCCGAGGCTGTGAATACTGTTGCAAGGCCTAGATCTGCAAATTGGGGGGGGGGGGGGGTGAGTCCACAAGTGCAAGTTCCCCAACCTCCGAGAATCCCTCAAGGAAATCAGAAGTACCAGCATATGCCATTCGTTGAGACATTCAATGAATTTTGTTCAGACTCGTTACAATGACTGTGCCTGAGGGGGAGGAAGACTGTCCCCTTGGAACAGTTTTTGAGGTTGACCAGAGAGGACCATCTGTAGAGGCGGATGTTGATGTTCATCCTATCTGAATAATACTGGTGCTACCCGTTCTACTGTAAGATCTGCAGTAGTCCCAAATCTACCCCTCTTGGGACAATCGATCCAAGTTGAAGGAGTTGCGAATAGGAAGATGACCAATCCATTGACAGATGAGATACCTGTGAGAATAAGAACACCAATTTGTGGTGTGCGATTCGAGCCTAGTCTGTTTGTTGGGACGTGATCTCCTGTTCAAACTGAATTGTACCATCTATTGCACATCTAAGAGAGTGGGATTGCAGACTAATGATAGTGACGTGGCATTCAAACTGGCAAATCAGAATCTCTGCCTAGAAATGTACCCTGTGTTGACAGTTGATGATTTACAGCTCGATCTGAGAGACTCAGTTTCCCTGGATATATGGGATTTCACGGGGAAGAGATATGATTGATGATAGGGGTTGAGCCGATTAGGATCCAGATTAAGCCAAACGCTGAGTTCGAAATAAGGCCTCAGTACAATCTGATGCCTGAAACAATGGCAAAAATCAAGCCAGGGAATCCTGGAAGAGGTAATTGGGAGCCCATGCAATTCCCCTATAATGGAACTGTAGAAACCAAGTGGGAAATTCAGGATCGTGCAGGACCGGAGAAAGGTCAGCACGATTATAATTCCATGTTGTCCTGTGGTACCAAATCCGTCAGTGATCTTATTTCACATCCCATGCGAAGCTGAATGGTTTACTGTGATTGACTTGTGCTAGGCATTCTTTTCAATACCCTTACTCGAGGAAAGCTAATTTTTATTCGCTTTCCCTCTGGAGACTCTTGTGTTAACGTGGTGTTGTATCCCACAAGGGTATACAGAAAGTCCATCGATTTTTAATCAGATTTTGAAAAAGAAGCATGAGAGTCTACTGCTGCCACAGAATTCAGTCCTTGTGCAGTGTATTGAATGACCTCTTGATTGCATCCGAAACAAAAGACCCTTGCAGGATCAATACTGTTGCCTTGTTAAATAACTTGGCAAAGGATGGACACAAGGTGTCCCCAAGCAAGCTACAGTATTGTTTGCCTAAGGTTAAATATTTGGGTCATCACATTGAAAAAGGCAAGAGGAAGGTGTCATGAACATGACTGTGCCTACCACACAAAAGTAAGTCAGGATGTTGTTGGGAATGGCTGGGTACTGTTGTCAGTGGATTCCCAACTTTTCATTGAAGGTGAAAGCTTTGCAGAGATTTTCACACAAGGATGTGAGTGGTCCTGTACCATGGGATAATGACTGTCTGGTTGCCTTTCTGGAGCTGAGAGAAACCTTATGTCATGCTTTGGCTCTAGGAATGCATGATTACAACAAGTCCTTCACATTATTTTGCTGTGAGTGAGAGGGTTGTGCACTATCAGTACTCACACAGACTCATGGTAATGTCCGTAGACCAGCTGCCTACTTGTCAGCTACCTTAGATCTGGTAGCTTCAGCATTGCCCGGATATCTCAAATCCGTTGCTGCAACAGGTGTCAGCATTGAAAGGTGTGAAAGTATTGTGATTGGTCATCCTCTTACTGTTTATGTTCTACACTCATTAGAGCTTCTAATGACGAGAACCAAGAGACAGTATTTGACAAATAACAGGCTCACACGTTATGAGCAAGTCATACTTGCCCCAGAGAATGTGACTCTGAAAAAATACTCTATATTGAATCCTTCTACCTTGATGCCTCTTCCAACTGTTGATGGTAAAGATTGTGAGGACCATGACTGTTTCGATGTGACTGATTAAAACTTTATTGTTTAGTTAATTAAAGCCATAACAAAAATGAACATGGAAGAAATTTTAACATTACAGTGAAATCAATAAAATTTCTGCATCGTACAGTTTAAAATGCAAAATTTCAAATGATGCTGGTAGGAGCTTTATCCAATTGTTTGTCATTAAAATAGTTAATAATACTGAACATCTTATTTTAAAATATCAAGAGCTTTCAGCCGCTTTTCAAAGTCTATCAAGAATTTTATAAATTTGCAATTAATTATTGGGTCAGTTGAGTCTAAGGCACCAATAATGGCAGATCTACAGGTGCGTAGACCTTTGGCCTTAAAAATGTTCTTTAGAAAAAGTGTTCGCTCCTGGGTCAGTGATTTGCAGGGGCATATAATGTGGATTATATCTTCTTTTGTAGTGCCACATAGTCGGCAGGTATTTGCTTCTGAGCTTCGATGTGACTGAAATTTGCACCAAACTGTGACCTAACATTGTCGATCTGATGAAATCTTCTTTGTAGATGATTCCTGCTTAAGGGACAATGTGTGTCATCTGAGAGCAGCGTTTGCTGTATGTACCATTTCCGGAGTTGTGGTTGTTGCTTGTTTACAGGGAGTATACTCTGCACAAGTGGCTGAGATCATTGCCTTTAAACGTGCATGCCTGGTTGCTGATCAACTCCGAGTCACCATCGACAATGATCGCCAGTACAGATTCAGTGTGGGTCACGACTTTGGACCTCTATGGTCACAGAGGGTGTTCCTAACATCATAAGGATCTCCCATCAAAAACGGAGAATATATAAGACAACTGTTGGAAGCATTACAGCGTCCAAAAGAAATTGATGTGGTGAAGTGTGGGGCTCATGGGAAGGGAAATGACTTTGTGACTCTTGACAATAGGTATGCTGATGAAATTGCATGTTTCTGTGCTGAGCAGGGATGCATTTTCACTGGAGAGTACACGAGGGAGAGCACAGAAAGAACTGAGCTTAGCATGATGTTAGCCTTAGTGGACACTTGTGACAAGGTCAAGCATCTGCAGGGAGAAGTGTCAAGACAAGAAGAAGCTGGTTGGATCAAAGCAGGTTGTAAAAAGGAGATGATGGTATTTGGGTTTCAGCTGATGGTCGAGCAGTGTTACCAGATGATTTACTGAGCCTTATGGCAAGGCAGATTCATTGAGCAGTTCACATGGAAGGGACGCCATGGTGTAAGTGTTCAGACAGACGTGGTTTAATCCACGGTTCCATGTGTTTGCTGAAGAAGTATGTCATAGATGTATTACATATCAACAAATGAATGCCAGAAAGAAGACTGTGGTTGCATTAAGTCAAAACGGAGATCTTGGGGACCCTTCAACAGGATCCAGCATGATTTCATTGAGATTCCTAGGTGTAATAGAATGGGATACATTCTGGTTGTGATGTGTGTCTTTTTACTATGGGTAGAAGCTTATCCAACACAAAGGTGCGATAGTCTCACAGTAGCGAAGTTGTTGCTTAGAGGAACCAGGAAGACGGTCACCCAGGCCCTCGTCACCAGCCGGCTGGACTACGGAAACACCCTCTACGCCGGAACTACAGCCAAGCTATAGAAAAGACTGCAACGAATCCAGAACGCCTCCGCCCGACTCATCCTGGACATCCCTCGACGCAGCCACATCTCCAGCCACCTGAGGAACCTGCACTGGCTCCCTGTCAACAAGAGGATCACGTTCAGATTCCTCACCCACGCACACAAGTCTCTCCACAACCTGGGCCCCAAGTACATCAACGACCGCTTGACCTTCCACACGCCCACCCGCCAGCTACGATCCGCTAGCCTCGCCCTCGCCACCGTACCATGCATCCGAAGAGCCACCGCCGGAGGCAGATCCTTCTCCTACCTGGCGGCCAAGACATGGAACTCCCTCCCCATCCACCTTCGGCTGACCCAGGACCACCTCGCCTTCAGGAGACAACTCAAGACCTGGCTGTTCGAGCAGTAGCGGCCCCCCTCCCCCAAGCGCCTTGAGACCCTTCCGGGTGAGTAGCGCGCTATACAAGTATGTTGATTGATTGATTGATTGATAGAGAGCTTATTCCTCAATTCAGATTTCCAACCTCAATGGAGTCGGATAGAGGAACACATTTCCATAGTGAGCTCATGAAACTGCTTTGTGTTGCATTACAAGTTGATCAGAGACTGCATTGTAGCAACAGGCCTGAGGCATCTGGCCTAGTGGACCAAGATACGAAAGGCAAAAGTGTGCTCGTCCACGTCTCTTAAATGGCCTGATGTGTTGACCTTGGTGCTGATGAGTATTCGTAGTATCCCTGATAGGAGAACAGGTATCTCGCCCCATGAGATCCTGATGGGGTGGGTGATGCACTTGCCAGCAGTGCTGTTTACAGCCTTGATAAACATCACAGATGATTTGATCCTTGATTATTGCAAAGGACTGGCTGACGTGGTCTATTCTGTGAACTCACCAGGTTGAAGCTGCGACTACACCATCCTCGAAGGATCTGTGTCACGACTTGTGCTCGGGTGACTGGTTACCCGTTGGCAAGCATGTGAGGAAGAGCTGTCTTGATGCTCACTGGAGAGGTCCATATCAAGTGATTCAGGTGACAAATACAGCTGTGAAGTGTAGAGGCTTGCAAAACTGGATTCACACCTTTCACACCCGCAGAGTTTCAGAACCCTCAGAGGAAACAGCTCCTCTACCAGAAGAAAATCCAGCTGTGGTTGCAAGAACACAGGAGAGGACAAGCCAAGCTGTGAGGGTTGCTGACAAAGCTGGTTGCCCACCGGAGCAAGGTGAGGGGGGTCACGCTACACAAGGCCCATGTAATGACTCTAAGAGAGATGGTAACGCTGTGAGTGGTGCAGAGTCAGTCTCAGCTGAAAGAACTGGTGCTCAAAGTGGTTGGGTGCAGCAAAGAAGAGCAAAACCTGCAAGTGAAACGTGGCCTGTGCGACAGAGAAGGCTAAACTTGAGGCTGGCATCTGAAAGAGATCTTGCTCCAGTGTCTGAAACACCTGAGTCAGAGCCGAGTGACACAGAACAAGCACAAGAAAGCCTGAGGAGGTCGAGAAGAGCAAGAGTGCCCTGTCAGAGGTACGCTGCCCCAGAGTAGACTTATTTGTTTGCAGATGCTGCCAGCAGTGGCAACCAGGAGACTGAGGTCTTCACGATTGATCAGCAGAACCCGAAAACTGAAAATTGATATTGAGCTAGTAGTCCCTGGACTGGAAATTGAGGGGGTGCTGACAGTGACTGTAAAGCATCTCCAATTTTGAACGGAGTGTGAGTTTTGATTGTGCGAGATTTGTCCTTTCCAACTTTTGGATACGAGCCACCAGCACAGGAAATTGCAGCTGTCCGTTTGGAGATTCTACAACGTGTCATTATTAAAATTGAATCTGAGCTTATAAGAGACTGTTGATTGAACTGTGGATTTAAATAAAGCTTGCTTTAAAAAGAAGATAACCTAGGTCAGAGTGGAAGTAGAACAAATTTAGGGACTTTCCATAGAAGAAGAAAAAGGGCTAAGGATGTCTTATTGAAATGTGTAAATAAAAGTGCGACAAAGTGTGAATCAATTTCCAGACCTTCAACGAACTGTGTGTCGTTGGTTAAACAGACAATCTGAGGATAAAAAAGAGACTTTGTGTTGATCCTCTTGCTGCGCTAATCAGACAATTTTAAATTGGAGTGTGGAAATTTGAGTCGTAGGTCTAAGTGTGTGATAGGTACACTCATAGTAGGAGTGATCATCGTGATAGCAGTAGTTATTATTCTGTCTGTAAAAATTTCACATGAAGCTCAAGTTGAAGGGGTTGGAGTACAAGGGACAACCACACATGTTACTTCTAGCACAAAAGGGATGTCATAGGAGCTGAAAAGTTTATGCTAGGTCAGACTAGTTGTATGCTACACGTAGATGTGTCTAAAGATGATTACAGGTTTAATGCTTATGCGAAGCTGCTATATGAGTATGTGAGCACAAAGGGGTGTGAGAGACTGCTATGTGTGTATGCAGATGCCTGTATCTGTGGAGGAGGATATCTGTTATCACCACCCTTAACGTATGGTATTTCTAGTAGTTTGTTGCTTAGTATTGAGGTACCGGGTTTTTAGGAACCCGGTGGTGCCAAGGGGTAACACCCGAAGACCTCTGAGTTCTCCCTGTTTCGGACCACAGAAACCAAGAGTCTTCTAGGTGAAGTCAAAGATCGAGTTTTATTGGCTGCAACCAAGTAACGAGCGTCCTAGAAGCACAACAGCACGAGTTGCGTGTTCTCAGGAGACTGTTCGTTTTTACAGAACCAGCCTTCTCTTTTTATACACAATATTACACTTCAGGCAAGAATTCCTTGTTTTATGATGCAACCATAGACATATTTGTACAATAAAGAAAGAGCGAAGTCATGCTGCCTAACCCACAATTTCGTGTGTCCAGTTTGTGATAGATGATCCAGCCTGGCCCAGAACTACCATCAGATATCGATGAAACCCCAATAAAGTCGGGCACCTCCTCATCGTAAAACTAGCCATAAACAAGAAAACAGGTGTGTGTATGATAAAACAGGGTTTGTATGTAGTGAATGGTTTATGACAGGTTGCGCCTTGATGTTATCTCACTCGGCCACTGGGCGAGGGACTGCCCAAACAGGTTTGGCTGGAGGCAGTGGAGTCAGTTCGGCCAGGTCATGAAGAAGTCAGTGAAAGGTGGACGTGTCCTTTGGATCAAACTCGGCCTTAATCAATTGACTATATGAGGGCAAGCCATAAGATGGATGCCGTTCACAAAATGGAGTCCGAGGGTTCAGGACAAGAACAGTGATTTGAGGGTGATAGCGTCACTCGATCGTGACGCAAATACACAGGCACAACGTCCTGATCATTACCGGTCTATTGGTACCAAATTCGTCGTGGTATGATGATATTTTCAGCACGAGTGTTTTAGGCCTTGGTACACCATTAGGGCAGGGTTCGGAATTTTGAGAACCACAGACCCCCCTTTTGCCCTTATATAGGCAACTAACCTATACTAATCTGAATCCAAATCTGTATTCATGAAGTCGTGGAGATGCTGCTGTAGCATCATCCTGTTACTTAGTTCGTGCCTTGACACATGCTTCCTTACACATGAAGTAGCGCAGAGGCCACATATTGCAGGAGCGCACTGCACACACAGGCAGAACAGGAACAGAATGGCTAAGATCATCCCAACGAATATCAGAACCTTCCATCCCCAGGCAGATATCAGTTCCCAGAACCACCCTAGCAAGGACCATTCCCCTTTATCCACGTGAAGGGAATCAGAGATCTTGTGCAGTTTGGAGATGGCCTGGTATACTGTCGGTGCATTATCAGGGATGAAAATGCAGCAACTGGATTGGATCACTCTACATACACCACCACGGTCTGCAAGTATGACATCTAGGGCAACCCGGTTCTGAAGAGTCATAAGTCGGTCAGACTCGAGCTCAGCTGTCAAGTTACTAAGGGCACCGGCCGTTTCGGTCACGGCAGATTCAACCACCCTCGTTAACTGGCGAATGTTCCTGCTGTTCACCATAGGCCCCCAAAACGGCAGAAAACCCTTTGCGAAGTCTCCAAACTCCTGACCCGCAGTGTCGTCTTGACTCACGACACCCCTAACTGTCCTTGTCCGATGGTAATCTGCCTCGGCCGTGTAGGTGGGTGGCAGCAGAAACGAGATAAAACATGCGCCCGAGAAGTCAGGGGGCAGCCATGTATATGCTTGATCATGGCAGACGAAATATGTGCCCTTGGCTGCTAAGAACGGAGGGGAAGTTCGAGATGCAAACACATATGTTTCCGTGCAGACGCTCTTCCCCAACCGTGCTCTGGGATCCCTGCCGATACCTTGCAGACATAGGTGACCTCGGTGGGGTACTATCCAAACTGGGGAGGATTTCTTTGCTCGCTTACTCATAGTCAGGGAAATTCCATACTTCGTGATGTTCCATCTAGTGTATGGGGTAAACTCATCTTTGGGAATCGTTCGATATGTGTCAATATCCCTGCTCATATTTCTTATTCCCGCCACTAGTGCTTTGTTGCTGGTATTGCTTCCTGTGGGACGAGGGGGATACGGTTCTATGGCAAACAGGAACATTGTCTGGAAAGCCCACAGAGAACCATAGTAACTGAATGGCAGGACGAAGTAAGGGATGCCCTTATCTGTGGTGTGTGGCATGAGTCCACATATCCAACAGTTCGATGTGTTCATTATAGACTGGTGCTGGTGTAGGAGCTGGATGAATGAGTTATTTACAAATTCTAGTCTTCTGGCAGACTCGTGTTCAGGTAGAGGGTGAAAGGAGTGCGGAGAGACAGTAGGAGGAGGTGTGGGCTGAGTGTTATTCACAAAGGTAACTCGAAATGTGAGTAAAGTATAGCCAATCAAGAACATCATTATGCTACACAACATTAGAATACATATTATCAGGAATCTTTTTCTTGCCATCACAGTGCATATTCTCTTTCTAAAGTTCGTGGATCTAGCAGGTCTCTCTACCCTTGGAAACTCCATCCTCTAGTTGCTGCCCGCGGTGGGAGATTGATTCTGCCAAAGAGTGCTCTCTGTTCAGCCCGGGGTAATTCCCTCAGACCGACCTCAACCGTTGACCTAAACGTCCCCAGCTGCACTCCCCAGACTATCAACCGCGACCCTAGCAGCAGAACCGGATGGCGGTTCGAAAATCAAAAATGACCAAGTTTCCTGGGCGAGAGAGCTGTAAAATCAAAAATAGTTCTTGGGGGAAGCTTAACCAGTTTTATTTCTTATTAGTTCTTGGCCTCAGATTATACCGTTGCTTCCCAGGGATGGTGTGGTCTTCAAACAAGATTTCAGGTTCGGAAGTGTCCAACTGTATTGACGGTGGCACAGTTCCTTGCAGAATGTGATCACTCTCCTTTTCGGTGTCAGTTCTTTTCAATCGTGCATCGCTGAAGGGTACAAAGTGAGGTACGGATTCGTTCTCAGAGTCAGCGATTCCCTCCTGGACCCATCGGTCATATGGAAGAGGCAGAGGGACCCATTTTCAATGGGTCCCGTGGATCCAATTTTTCTTTCCTTCCACCCGAATGGCTGATCTTGTGGAAAGAAGGACGAGGTACGGTCCGGTCCACCTGGGCTGTTCGTTGTTTGTGCGCTGAAAATTCCGCACCAGCACCCAGGTGCCAGGTTCAATGGAGTGACCTGGATCATCAGAGGCTGGCGGAGAGGAACTGTGAACCTGTTGGTGTAAAACACGCAATTTAGTTGTCAATTCGTGTAAATAGTCAAGCAGTACAGGATGCTCTACTTCGCTTATCTTCTTAGGCCTTGGCACACCCCAGATGTTAGCTGGGCGGCCAAACACTATCTCGTAAGGGCTAAGTCCTAATCTAGAATGGACAATCATTCTGGTAGACAGGAGTGCTAAAGGCAGGGCGTCAGGCCATTTAAGGCCTGTGCTGGCTTGTATCTTGGCTAATTTCAACTTGAGAGTGCCGTTATAGCACTCTACTAATCCAGCTGATTGGGGGTGATTTGCAGCGTGGAATTTCTGGTATATGCCTAGACATTCACACACTCTCTTCATCACACGTCCCACGAATTCACTTCCATTATCACTCCAGACCATTCTAGGCATTCCAAACCTAGGGAAGAATTCCTTGACAAGGGCTTTGGCAGTTGACAAGGCAGTGTTGTCCTTAAGGGGATACGCTTCCACCCACCTGGAGAAGGCGCAAACAACCACAAGCACGTATATCAAGATTGTTGCACCTCTCCATCTGGATGAAATCGAGCTGCAAAACCTCGAACGGATACATTGGAGGCGCGAAATGACCAGCTGGAGTTGGGGTTCCCCTACCGGGATTGTACTTCAAACACACCATACAGTTCTTGACCAAGTTGTCTGCACATTTTGGGATGCCACTATTCTGCCATACTGGGGCCAACGATTTACAGATTCCTTTCACGCTAATGTGGGCCATTCCATGGGCCATTGTCACCACTGCAAGCACATATGCATCGGGTAACAGCCATCTTTGGTGTTCTGACAATTCGACCCAACAACCATTCGCATCCAATCTACCCTTGCTTTCTCTCCATTCATTCACTTCTTTCTCAGTGGCATCAGACTGTATAGACTTCACGCTTTCAATAGTGTCTTCGCACATACCCACATCAGTAATCCATCTTGCAGGACCTACAACATACATTCGACTCATTGTGTTCCTTGCAGTCTCTTTCGCAACTTCATCTGCAAATGCATTCCCGCGACCAACATCATCTTGAATCTTTCTGTGTGCACTGCATTTCATGATCGCAACTTGTAGTGGCAAGGTCAGTGACTCGAGAAGCTCGTTGACTAGCTGACCATGTTGGATTCTTGTACCATGTGACGTCAGGAACCCACGTTCACGCCACAATCTTCCAAAACTGTGAGCCACGCCAAAGGCGTATTGGCTATCAGTATGCACATTCACTCGCTTTCCTTTTGCCAACACACATGCTCTTGTAAGCGCAACTAATTCTGCTGCTTGTGCAGAATTGTGCGGTATACGTGCAGTCTCTACAATTGTGTGCAATGTTGTTACAGCATATGCGGCAGTCGTATCACCATTGGGCAACTTGAAGCATGAACCATCAACCCATAAAGTATCATTGCATTCAGGAAGGGGAGTGTCCTGCAAATCTACTCTCCCTTTTGTCTCTTCTTCTGTCCTAAAGCAGCAATCATGTTTTTCGACCTCATCTGTCTCTGCTGGAATGGGCAATAACGTAGCAGGGTTGAGTGTATCACACCTCTTTATATGTATGTGACTCGCTAATAGTGTCAGCTCATAACTTGACAGTCGAGCACTAGTTAAGTGCTGTGTCTTCGTTCTGTTTAACAATATGTCTACTGCATGTGGGACCATTACTATCAGTGTGTTGTTCATTACTAACCCAGCAGACTGTCGAATACAGACAGCTGCTGCAGCAGTGGCCCTCAAGCAACTTGGTAATGCCTTAGCTACAGGATCTAGAGTCGCTGAGAAGTATGCGCATGGGCGCTGTTTGTCCCCAAAGTATTGTGTCAGGACTGATAATGCACAACCTTCCTTCTCGTGGACATATAATGTAAAAGGCTTACTGTAGTCGGGGTTGCCCAACACAGGAGCCGAACACAATGCATCACGTAACTCGTGAAAACTTGTCTGACAATCTGCAGACCAAGGCATAGGTTTAGGTGTGTTTTTACAGACTAGCGCCAGCAAAGGTTTGGCCAACAGTGAAAAATTCGGTATCCATTGTCTACAGTACGATGTAATGCCCAAGAAAGCACGCACTTCTCTCTGTGTATTCTCTCTGGGGTCAGTTTCCTTCCCTCCTTCGATAAGATGTGACCTAAGTAGGTCACTTCTTGTCGACAAAATTGCAATTTCGAAAAAGAGACTTTGTGCTTCATGTCGCATAGATGACGCAACAACGACAGTGTGGCTTGCTTGCAAATCTCTTCAGTATCTGCAGCGATCAGTAGATCGTCTACATACTGAATCAGAGTCGCACCATCAGGTAGAACAATCGTGTCAAGTTGTGTTTTCAGAGCTTGACTGAATATAGATGGACTTTCACAATAGCCCTGAGGAGCGCGTTTGAAGCGGAAGCTTCGTCCTCCTAAATTGAAGCCAAAAATATCTCTACTCTCCTCAGCAATTGGGATGCTGAAGAAAGCATTCTTCAAATCAATCACCGAGAACCAAGTGGCTGAAGCTGGAACCATAGTCAGTAAAGCAGTAATGTCAGGGACAACTGGAAACTGTGGTACAACGATTTTGTTCACTTCTCTGAGATCAATCACAAATCTGTACACAGGAGGCTGTGAAGGATCCGCACGCTTTAAGACTGGCAAAACAGGACTGTTACAAATGTTGCCTGTTGTCTCTTCAATTACGTCTTTCTCTATTAGATCGAAAATGATCGCTAACAACTCTTTTTCACATTCGCTAGAGATCTTGTACTGGGGAATACGTGGCAACTTAACATTGGCTTTCAATGTTATGACATACGGCGCTATCTCCAAGAGACCCACATCATTAGAACCAGTAGCCCAAAGTACATCTGGAAGAGATGACAATTCTGTTGGAATATTTTCCCTTGACAAATATATTGGAGAGATCACTTTCTTACCTAGGGTAAGTTGTACTCCTGAAGGAGAACAGTACAAAGTAGCATATAGTCTTTTTAACAAATCCAAACCTAACAAGTTTTCACCACAACCTGTTGTAAGAATGAGGGGTGCTTCTAACTCACATGGCCCGACAGAAAGGGGCATAGGACTAGAAATTGGGTTCCTAACAGGGGCGCCAGAGAAACCTACTGAAACATTCATTTCGCCAGACAAAGGTGCGCCAGGAAGTTTTGAGCGCATAATAGAACTCTTCGTAGCACCAGTATCCAGAAGAAAAGGTTCTGACACTCCCGATGTAATCACCTCAACATAAGGTCCATTCTGATCTACTGGAACTGAAACAACTCCCTCTCTTTGTCCATGGCTGTCCTAGCAATCGTTACCTTCATTCTCGTTCTCGGCATAGTAGTCATCAGCATAGTACTGAGCTGTCCTAGGGGACACATTATTCTGTTGATCAAAGCTGTTCATCGAATTCTGAGGCGGAAATGGACGAGCATTCTGGTGGAAACTACCACGGCCCCTACCCCTAGGAGCTTGTTGAACACCTCTACCTCTTGCGCCAGAAGCGCCATTTAATCGTCGCGCTAAAGCTGGACAACTATTCTTGAAATGACCCTCTTCCTTACAATATGCACACTGATTCGGACCATATTGTACACGTTGTTGAGGAAAGTCATTTCCTTGTAAGTTCCTTGAATACTGTTGTGGCTGCTGGTAATCGGGCTGACTAGCAGTGCGAGGCGGATAGGCTTGCTGGAGAAGGACTTTGGTTTTCAAATCTTTAGTCTTTTTGTCTGCCTTATCTAACTCATCCTTGCGCCTATTTTCGTAGTACTGGGCTGTGGCTAAAATCTGTGCTGACGTGGAAACAGCCCAAGCACTCTCTGAATCTTTCAATTTGTTACACAGTTCAGGAAGTAAATTATGTACGAACTTGTCTACAAACAGTCTTTGGCCACCCTCGGTAGCCATATCCTGACCACTGTGGTCAACGAAAGTCTCTTCGAACCTTGTGAAAAAGTCAGACACATTCTCATCTTTCTTCTGCTTGCATGCAGACAACTTGTCCCAATTCACACGCAATTCAGGCATTAAAGTTTTCATATACGTGATAATTCTACCAGGGAGATCTGCTACCAAAGGCTCAGGCTTAGAGCCACCAATTTGTCTGATATCTGCAGCAGCAATATTAGCCCATGTGTCACCTAATTCTTGGTCATGATCTGCATGACGAATCTTACTCCATAAGGGTTGTGGAACAACATTCCCAAACAACATGTCTACATCTGCTAAATTCATTATACATTAGCTGGCAGTCTGTGATAGCTCCTTATAATAACCTGCAGGATTTTTACGTGGATCAGGTAATGTCTTCTTGAGTGCTAAAACTTCAGATCTTTTCCAGGGGACATGTACCCATACACGCTGGAAATGCGGTGGAACGGGTGGATGTGCATTCGCATCACCCTCCCTCCAAACTGGAGGAACCTCTCTCATGGGGTACTGTCGCGCCTTTTTCCTACCTGGCATGTCATCCTCATTAAACGATCTAGAGCTGTTTCCCTTACTCCTATAAGATAACAACAGATCCATTGCTCGTTCAACATCTGCACCTATAATCATGCCTTCGTAAAATTTGAATCGCATGCGGGCTAGTTCCTGCATTCTGCGTTTTGGATCATTGTCTTGTAAATCTTCCCAGAGGTACACACACTTCTCTTCAAATACATATCTTTGAGTGGATGAATCCCACTGACGGAAGACTTCCATAACAGACTGAACATCATATCTTACAGTATCAGTAACCCATTTGCGCGCTAACTCATTCAGCACTTCTCTTTCCTCGTAATCAAGCAGTTGGCTGCGCAACTGTCTACGTCCTGTTTTAGGGGTCGCCTTAGGCGACCCAAAGAAAGGTGATAACAGACCAGTGACAGTATTTGCCACTCTCTGTCGAACAGAAGGAGAAGCTTGTGGAGAGGCAGAAGCGCCAGAAAAGATAGGCTGATGTAAAGAGGAAGTCGAGGCAACAGCAGAGGAAGTCGAGGCAGTGGCAGAAGTAGTGTCATGAGAAACAGTCAGAGCCGTAGGTAAAGTCGTAGGAACAGTAGAGGTAGTATGTAGCAAAGGCGGCGGCCCTTGAGAAGGCTGCGCCGGAGAAGTAGGAACCAGCTGAAGAGGAGCTGGTGCTTGTGCAAGGACTGAAGTTCGTGCACCTGGGCGCGGTATAACAAAACGCTTCGGCGGTGCAGTAACACTCGATGTATATGGGGTGGTGAATTCAATAAATGGGACATTAATTGATCTTTCTCGGATGTTCCCTTTGAACCTTGTCCTTCATGGGGCAACATTAGGTAGCATTTGTCTACCGCTAACTTCTTGCTTCTGAGCATTTGTTCACTTTCTTGCTCTTCCTCATTATCCCTGTATGCGATGGCAGCTTGCACCATTGACATACCTCTTTTATTTTTCTTAGCTAGTTTCATTTCTTTCTGTTTGGCTTCTTTGCGCCACAAGCGAAAAGAGTCAAACATCGCCGGCCGGGCTTTCTTCTTAAACAGTTTAACCTCTAGATTATCTAGTATTTCTGTGTCGAAACTACCATTTTGGGGCCATTTTAAAACACCATCCTTGCGGGTGTATCTGATCCATATTTCATTATACGTGATAGGACCTACTCCGTGCTTCACATACAGTTCATGTGTTGGAGTTCCAATTGGAGGAACCGGACACGAATCCTCTAATCGGGAGTCCTTACTACAACCAAGACAAAACAAGTTTCGAAGTCTGCTAAGACCAGGCATCTTTGCTCACTAGTCTAGCTTCAAACTTCAAGGGATTATCTATTTACGATATTCTCGTGAATACACGAGTCCCTCGGTTTTGGCGCTTGCAAGTTCCAAACAAGGTGTATCTCAAGGATACCAAAACTAAGAATCAAACTAAGGACTGGGAGACGCTCCACTTATACTTAACTGAAGTATTGAAGATCGATGACGTCACCAGAAGACTCATCTATCGTTTCGCTCTACCAAGGATCACTGGGTCCAAAACAGGGCGATAGTCAGGGCAGCAGTCCTTCGTAGCCGTTGGGACGCAGGGAACCTCGCAGCAAAGACCTTCGGAACCACGTCGACATACAGGGGTCGCTGAAGTGGCTGGCCGTCCTCTGGAATTTTCACACGAAGCTCCTCACGAACATCTGGCTTGGACCGTCACCGCTTGATACCGCCCCGAGTTGGGCGCCAAACTGAGGTACCGGGTTTTTAGGAACCCGGTGGTGCCAGGGGGTAACACCCGAAGACCTCTGAGTTCTCCCTGTTTCGGACCACAGAAACCAAGAGTCTTCTAGGTGAAGTCAAAGATCGAGTTTTATTGGCTGCAACCAAGTAACGAGCGTCCTAGAAGCACAACAGCACAAGTTGCGTGTTCTCAGGAGACTGTTCGTTTTTACAGAACCAGCCTTCTCTTTTTATACACAATATTACACTTCAGGCAAGAATTCCTTGTTTTATGATGCAACCATAGACATATTTGTACAATAAAGAAAGAGCGAAGTCATGCTGCCTAACCCACAATTTTGTGTGTCCAGTTTGTGATAGATGATCCAGCCTGGCCCAGAACTACCATCATATATCGATGAAACCCCAATAAAGTCGGGCACCTCCTCATCATAAAACTAGCCATAAACAAGAAAACAGGGACAGGTGTGTGTATGATAAAACAGGGTTTGTATGTACTGAATGGTTTATGACAGGTTGCGCCTTGATGTTATCTCACTCGGCCACTGGGCGAGGGACTGCCCAAACAGGTTTGGCTGGAGGCAGTGGAGTCAGTTCGGCCAGGTCATGAAGAAGTCAGTGAAAGGTGGACGTGTCCTTTGGATCAAACTCGGCCTTAATCAATTGACTATATGAGGGCAAGCCATAAGATGGATGCCGTTCACAAAATGGAGTCTGAGGGTTCAGGACAAGAACAGTGATTTGAGGGTGATAGCATCACTCGATCGTGACGCAAATACACAGGCACAACGTCCTGATCATTACCGGTCTATTGGTACCAAATTCGTCGTGGTATGATGATATTTTCAGCACGAGTGTTTTAGGCCTTGGTACACCATTAGGGCAGGGTTCGGAATTTTGAGAACCACAGAATGTTTTATGGTAAGGGTCATTATGAGTACTATTTCTCAAACTATGACTTAGTGCTTTCAGAAATTCCAGCCTAAAAGCACTTGAACTAGTACGATTATTACAAGCAGGAAAACAGAGTTGGAAAGTATTTCATACGTACCATTACACTAGACACAGCTTATGTATATCGTCATAATTTAACATGCATACCAACAGACATAAAGAAGAAGTTTATAGATCAAGTGGAAGATAGACTTAGACAACTATTGGCAAAATCCGATAGTTGAGGAGGAAAGTTTGAATGGACCCAGGAAGAGTTGTCTCACAAAGTTCTGGTCCAATAGCTTTAGACTTTGAGCAGAGAGGGAAGCTTTGTATCCGACAGGTACAGACGTACTAAGATAAGGTTTTTGTAGGGCAGAGCGTGTGTGATCACATCTTCACAATTGAGGCCACTCTAAAGAAGTTCCTGCAAGATGTGGTATAGGTGGTGCCAAATGTGTATTTTGTGTGCGGAAGAAATGCCTATGTGACGTTGCCTCTGAATTGGTATGGTACGTGTTATGTGGCTGCTGTGGTCCCCAAGATATACCATGTAGAGGATCTGTGGCCTTTAGAAGGTGGATCACATCATAGGGAAAGCGAGCTGCTAGGGCAGGGGAAATTCTTGGGGATGTATTTGGAGCAATGATACCAAGCCTGGGAGCAGTTCTGAATGATATAAAAACTAGACCATTGTGGATAAATTGTCAGCAAATACAGCTCAGTCTTTGTTGCTTGTAGATGGGGAGATGGTGTCCATAAGGGCTATGGTGATGCAGAACCATCTTGCTCTAGATGTCCTGTTAGCAAAAGAGGGCAGAGTCTGCACTTATATACCGGACAAATGTAAAGATCTGAAAAGGTATATAAGTAACATCACTGAAATTCACCATGGGGTGCATGCTTTGGCCAGAGAGGGTGTTTGGAGCAAGGTTGGGAAAGGGTTTGGAAAGATTGGAAGTTGGGTTGCCAACCTTGGGAAAGGAATCCTTGGTTACATCTTAAAGCCCATCACGCATGATTGTTTTACTGGGATTCCTGAGAGCTTAGAAGTAGGATAAGAAAGGATACGCTGAGAGATCTCTTAGGGTACGTGAGAAAAGGATGGAGAGACTGCAGGACAGTCACTATGAGAATCTCAAAAGCCTAGAAAAGTTCAGACAAGGAGGAATGGCTACAACTTCTGTTTAGGTTGGTTCTTTCTACAGGGAGTTGTAATTGATTGTGATGACACTTGTCATCAGAGGGGGTGTTAGACCTGGTACCAATGGTGTGAGTTTCCCTTCCATTTTTCGCTGTTGTCTTGTCTGTTTTTGATATGTTTTTGCTGGTTTACATGCTTTGGGCACTGTGCCACTGCTATTTAGTGCCACAATGCAAGTGCTCCCTTTTGTACATTTTTGTAATGGATTAGTGACTCCATGATTGGCTTATTTGATTTACTTGTCAGACCCTAGTACAGTGCACCGTGTGTGCCCAGGGACTTTAGATCAAATGCTGCTGGTGGGCTTGCAGCACTGATTGTGCCACCCACAGAAGCAGCTTGTAAAATTGTTTCTCAGGCCTGCCATTGCAGACCCTGTGTGCTGTCTAGTACTGCCATGTCAACTTGGTAAGTGCACCCACTTACCAGTCCCTAAACCTTCCCTTTTCTAAATGTTAGCCACCCCTAAGGTAGGCCCAAGGGCAGGGTGCATTGTAAGTAAAAGGTAAGACATGCCCTGGTGTGTGTGGCATGTCCTGATAGTGAATTACAGCTAATTTTGTTTTTCACTATCGCAAGGCTACCTTTCCCCATAGGCCAGAATGGGTAGTTTGATTATAACATCTTATAATCCTAACTGACCCAGGGAACATTGTAGAAAAACGAATTGAGGATGCCTGAACTCAGAATGTTAAAATATATCTTTTAGTGACGATGATTTTTACATTCTTTGTTTGTAAACACCACTTTTAGAAAGTTGGTATTTGATTACCTAAACATCCAGCCTGCCTCTGCTAGGTTGTGTGCTGCCTGCCTGGTTCGTGAGTGACAGGAGGGCTTGTGTTCCAGCAGTCTGATGAGTCAGGGCAGGGCTGAATAGGACCTTGGCTGAATAGAGAGTAGGGAGCAGAGATATTCTTTCACTACCCTGAGCCCTCATAGAATAGAGAGTAGGGGGAGGAGATTTCCTTTCAGCTACCTAGGCCAGGTCTGCTTTCAACAATCCTGTCTCCACCACCTGCCAGGCAGCTGCACCAGTGAGGACAGAACTGGTTTGGCAAGGTACAGACACTCTCTGCCTACAGAGAACAAAAGAATTAGCAGAATAAATATTGGGTCCCGACCCCAAGTCTGTAGATCACTTCTGGGAATCAAGATGAACCTTTGCCAAGGAGAGGAAACAAAAGAAGCTGAAGGAGTTGATTGCCCATGTGCCAGCGTGCTATTTTCTGGGGTTGGCCTGCAGTGGTTACTTATTTGCCAAGGAAAGGAGAAGGAACTTTTATTGAACTTTCATCATCTTGAAGAAGAAAGTCTAAGGGCTTGAATTGTTCTTGCCTCCTGCTGAGGGATTCACCACCAGCCACCCCCCCTGAATTTCCTCGCTGGGAATTCTGTCTGCCGAAGTCTGCATATTGTTGGGAGCTGGAAGCGCGACCCAACAAGCAGAAGCATGTCGCCGCCGCAGCTGTTGCCGTTGCATCACCGGAGAAGTGTGTCACCGCTGCAGGGGTCGCCGTCGCATCACCGGAGAAGCGTGTCTCCGTCGCATCTGTTTGTCGTTGCATCACCGGAGAAGCATGTTGCCACCGCAAGGGTCACTGTCGCATCACAGGAGAAGCGTGTGACAGGGCCTGTTGCGGCTTCACATCGTTGCATCACATCAAAGACACCTTCTTATCGCATCGGATTGTCGCATCGCATCAAGGCGTCAACTTGTTGCATGCATGCGGAACACACTACGAGATCGACGCATCACCTCCTCTCCGGTAAAGAACAGATGCATCGTCTATTTAGTGCAAGCACTGAGGAACAGATGCATCGCCTCCCCCGAAGCAAGGCACCGACACATCGCTCTCCCTGAGAACCTTTTGTTTATCTAGCGTTACGCATCGAAAGGTACTTTGTGAGAAACATGCCACATTTACCATCATCTTTGAACTAAGCTATTTTTACCATTTAAATGTCATTGTCCTAATACTGTATTGTGGATTTTTGTCGTTTGGGTCTTGTGTTAAGTCTATATAAAGGATACTTATTTTTATAAAACCTGTGTAGTGTCCATCTGTAGTGTTTTCACTGTATTTCTGTATGTGTTCACAAATGCTTTACACACTGCCTCTGCAATAAGCCTTCCTGCTCGTGCCAAGCTACCACAGGGTTGAGCAGGGGTTATTTTAGGAGATTAGCCCCCTTACCCTGACTAGAAGCAAGGGTCCCTATTTGGACAAAGGTGCAACCCATTGCCAACTAGAGACCCCCAGTTCTAACAGGGGAGAGACTGATGGAGCACAATGGTGCTCTTTCATTTGTAGGGGTGCATCATATTCACAAGTAGTCTGCACCTACATTTATTCTTTGTCGTGTTAACAATTGGTCATTAGGGGGTAATAACATGTGAAAGTGAAATGATAGAACTATTATGTGCCATGCAAAGAAAAATGTGGCAGGTGTTTTTTGAAAAATGTTGCCTTTTTTCAATTGCCTAACGAAGTTTCTCATCTATAATGTAATGCATAGAGATAAAAGTGCACTAGATTAAAGTTGTATCCGGATGTGGCAACTCGAATTTAAATGTGTAAAAGTTGTAGGCTGCTTATAATGATTTGCATATTCAGATGTGCTCATGTAACATGATGATTTAGAAATGCTTAAGGAAAACTGTTCATTTATAAGTATCCTCGTAGACCCTATGTGCTTCATTCTTATGTTTGTCGATTTCTGTAGGTCTGAAATGTATTCTCCCCGACGGCTCTCGTAGTGGGGTAAGCAGATGAATTCCATGTGTATGTTGGAATTGTTCTGTTCTCACATGTCTGTTGCAGGTGGAGAAGGTCATCTTTGTTAGTTAGAATAACGTCTTTTGTTTTAGGAGTCAGGCTTAGGGAGGAGAAGATACTTTTATGCAAGAATAGTGATAATTCGGAGCTGGTGTTCTTTTTCGCTGAAGGAGGCCTGGGAATCAAGGTCATCGAGCCAGGAGATTGGAGTATCGAAACTAAATTGAAAATCATCTATGAGAATTGTCCCACTGGATGAGGTGAACGAGATGCAAGCAGTGGGCGTGTTCTATGTTTTGTCTTTTGAATTAGTGCCCAAGGGGTTGAGTTAGGAGAGGAGGTGTGGAGTGAGTGTACTTCTTAGAAGTCTTCACGAGCTGACACCATTTCCTAATCTTGCCTGGGGAAATGTTAAGAAGGGATGTCACAGTTGTGATAGTGTATGGATAGACTAATGCTTTTCATGTATTTTCCCAAATGAAGACAGATCTTGACGTAGAGGCAATCAATGCCTGTGTTCTGGAACTTGCCATGCTTTTTATAGTCCAGCGTCTTTGTCTCGCCCGTAGATTTGAATTTGGATTAGTTCCAATGTACTTTTACATCCTCGTCTTGAGGTGTCTGTATGTCCAGTTATTTTTGGCTTTGTAATAAACCCACTAACTTGGAATTCACAGTCTGTGATTCTTCAGTGCCATGGTTGTTTAAAGCTGTTAAGTTTGCTTTATTTAGTTATTTCTTCCCTCTACACTTCTTAGCAGGCAACAAAGAGTCATTGAACAAGGGTTCCTGAGTTAATTGGTAGAGAGGAACCCGGCCCTATCACTGGTGTACTACTGGGAATATATATAAAAAACGTAGTAGGTCTGTATCTGTACTTGGACGCGTTTTTACAACTACGGAATTACTAATTTCTTTCAAATGTCCCCCAAAATGTCACAAACAGTTCAACTTGGGAGGGCAAAAACTGGTTTCTCTTTTTTGGGCGAACAGTAACTGTTGTGATGGTTGATTCAAAGAACATTTTAACCAGGCCCTTTGTTTACTGTTTGTAAATTAATGACAATTAATATATTGCAGAAGCTAAATCTATAAATTCAATATAATTTGTCAATATAAATGTATTCTTCTGCTGTAGGTAAATACCAGTGGCGATTGATGAATACATCTCTGTTGAGGAATGACTAAGTGCATAAACTGCTCAGTGTTTACCTTCAAAAACGCCTTTCAACTGATGTGAAACAAAAGAGAGTTAAGTAAATATTATGTCAGCCAACTAACTAGTCAGGCCAGGAACATTTACCCTTTGGCCACTGGTGCCTATGAAAGCCTTTGAAGGCGCTGGTGTTTCAGCAACGCCTGAGTGGTTTGAGACACCAGGCACCCATTCAAACACAGTGTCTTCAGTGCAAAAGCATACTTGCCACCCTACCGATTTATGAGGTACACCACTGCTTTTTTGTGAGAAACCTGAAGCCTAATGTTTTTTACAGTTTCTTCCTACCAATCTGGTGACGCAGCAGAGGGAACGTGTGAAGAGGTGCCTGAGCAAGAGATTACCAACATGTCTCTGAGAGCTGCGCAGTATTGTGAAATGCATGCCTCGCAACGGTTGCTGCAGTTACTGACATCACTGCAACACGCATGTTTACTGATGAAGAGATGAAGTGTGCACAGGCTGTAATTTACGTCATGACATTTATTTCTCAAGAACGGCATCTGGGCCGGATGCCACGTGGCCCTTTTCTCTAATCCAGGTTCAATTGGAATATATATAATGTGATTTCCGTGGTTTCATCACAGGGCTTATGTTGTGTGAGGTCCTTTCCAGTGATTGAACAGTGATTTTAAAACTTGAGAAATCTTGTAATCTTTTTCTCTGGCAATCCTGGCAAGTAAGCAAAGTGGGTCTTTGCATAGATACGTTGTGCTAGGAGTGAGTTTAGAAGAGCACGTGCGCCATGGGGCACCACAGCATAGTAGGCAGTACCAAGCAGCAGCTCATGTTTGGGCTATTCTGCTATACCTATGCCGACCTGATAGAAGACGAGAGAGGCCGCTCTAAGAGAGGAGTAAACAAACCTTGCCACAAAGTTAGACTGCCCAAAATTCAAACTTGGCCACCGTTTTGTGCACCAGATAATTTACTTTCACAGAAAGCATAGGACATGCTTTTGGAATCCAAAATGAAGTGTTTCTGGCTTGCGTTGACATGCTTAGTCCTGGAAGAAATTAATTAAGTAGGGACCTTCTTGAGACGTGTTCTCAATCACCAGGAGGAGGCAGGGTTGGTAAGTAAAAAGGTTCTTTATTTGAAGTAAGTAACCTGCTTGGAAAGTGTGGCTCACCCCAAGCCAGCCTGTCACCAACTGCCTGGTGTAGAACCTCTAACCCCTAGTTGGAATGTGGAACGCACTAGGCACAGTGCTCCACGCTCCACACCAGGAGAGAACAACACAGAAAGGAGATTGCAACACATCCTCTTCTCTTATAACAGTAGATGAAACTATGAGAAAAGAGAAATTGTGTGAAGAAAAAGAGGGGATACGAAAAGATGAAAGAGAGGGGAAAATCAAAAGACAGAAGTAAATCAATCTTAAAATTGTTGAGTGAAGATGAACTAATAATAACATGTGTGTCTCACTGGTTAGAGGCGGCAGACCCGAGAGCAGAGGACGGCCCGGGACCAGGGTTCGATTCCCAGCGCGGCGGGTTTCTGGACCAGGGTCAGCGGACTCGATAATTCTCTCGCCTCGGTGCCCACTCTGATCAGCGATCACACTCGGCAACTCAGGGCATTAGCTTGCCTCATCTTCACTAACGGCCCCACCAGACCGCCGGGGATGCCTGGTCTCACCCTGGAGATACCCATTAAGGGACCATCTCTCAGGGAAGCCAGGAAGGGTTTCGCAGCGGTCGAAGCGCCTTGGGACCCTACGGGTAAGTAGTGCGCTATGTAAATGCCTATACATTTACATTTACATTTACAAACACCAAATAGTGAGATACAATTAAAATGATTATGCACTAATAAAGCATGAAGTACATATGTAATAATTCAGATAAATGGTGAGATACAATTAAAATGATTGTGCACCAATAAAGCGTTAAGTATATATGCAATAATTCAAAGAACTCGGAGGATGATGTGCTCTAATTAAACATTAAGTACATATGTAATCATTCAGATAACTCGGAGGATGACGACCTCTATTATGTCTCACATACCTTCCAACAGAAACAGTTTGTTCACACTCATTGGAAAAAACAGAGGCATCACCACCACCTTGTATCACATTGTGCATAGAGTTCCTGGCACGAGAACTGCTAATGAGATCATTGTCAGACATAGACAAGAATATGTTGCTAGAACAAAGGGTTTGATGATTAACTCTAACATTACTACCAGTATTGCCTTGCTGGTACAGAGCTACACGTCTATAGTTCCACTTGTCACCATTATCTAGAACCACACCATAAGGTAAAGTACGCATGACTTTGTATGGTCCTAAAAACTTAGAAAGACATACACCTGGTCTACCACTCAGTATTTTTACCCAATCACCGGAACATATGCGTTTTTTCAGCTTTCTTTCTGGTATTCTGAAAGTATTAGTAGGAGAAGTGTTCTTTGCTACAATGTCTTTCATCTAAGTGGGAATAAGTTTAGTATTAGGAAGTTTCCCACGCATCATTTCAAAAGGCGTCTTGCCTGTAGCTCCATGCACACTTGAGCGATAGGCCCAAAGCATTTCAGACACAAGCAAGTCAACATCATTCCCACAAGACATGGCCATTTGAATGGTACCTTTGATGAGGCCATTCGCTCTCTCAACCATTCCATTGCCTTGTGGGTTGTAAAGTGAGGTGCGGATGTGCTAGATGCCAAAAGAACACAAAAAAAACTGCAAATCAGTCGAAGTTAGTTGAGTGCCATTGTCTGTTTTTAAAACTGAAGGTACACCTTCCTCTGCGCAAATTTCTTTTAAATACTTTATGGTGGTCAATGTGGTAATATCCTTTAAGTACTTAACTATCAACCACTTGGTATGAACATCAACTACGACCAAGCCAAAACGAAAACTATTCTTGAGATCATTCATGGGCCTAATAAAGTCCAAGCAGATAGTATGAAATGGTTGTCTTGGATCAGTTATATGCCCCATGGAGGCTTTCAAGCGCTTGTCACTTTCTTTGCAGATTTCACACTTTACGATCCAAGAGTCAATGTCCGAGTCCATACCGGGCCACCACCAATTCACTCTCAATCTTTTTTTTGTTCTCGTTTGGCCTCAATGCCCTTTTAGAGTCAACCTGATGAGATCGATCAATCAATATATACTTTATTCGGCATAAATACAATACCATAAAAGTGCAGATTATTCAAATGACACAATTACCACAATAAAACGTACCCAACCCGAAAAATACATATATAAAATGTTTGCTGATAAAGCCTGTTCTCTACTATCATTCTAATACAGGTGATTAATAAATATTGTGTGTTAAAAAAGGAAGTGACATCATCAATTAAAATAATAGGACATGCAAGATACATCCTCCTGAAAGAGAACGCAATACGTAGTCATTGGTTTCAAAGGTACCCTCACCCACACAATTCAATAACAGGACCTTTGGCCTTGCAGTACTAAAATCAGTGTGGTCACTCCTCTTCTCTGGTGTTTCTAAGTCGCATTGCTGACCTTAAAAAATTTACAGTACAAAAAAAGAGTTAAAACCTCTGTAGACACTTTAAAAAATAATAGGGCCACCTTGGCCTGCTTAAAACCAGCTTTAAAAAAAATACTTTTTAAAAATCACTTCCTGACGTGCACATAGTAGAGACACAGTAAGACAAAATGAAGGGTATCCTGCGGAGAGTGTTGGTCGCAGCCGCACGGGCCCTTCAACTCTATAGTTTTAGTGTAACCTGCCTGCACCGCTAGACTATGATGTAATAGATTTAGCCTGAAGCGTGTCATTAAAAATCTGTCTTGGGCATTGTGGATAAAAGACAAGTAGGGCTCAATGCCCAAGCAGGATTTGGTCAAAAGGTGCATTCTCACAGAGGGTTTATTCACTTCTCTGTCTTCCCTCCGGTCGGCCACATGTTTCATGAATTCCATCTTAACATGGGCCTTATCCTGAGGTAACAGTTATATAAGGTTATTAAAGAAGTCTACACAACCCAGGACTGACAAGGCCTCGGGATTGGTCCAAATCTTAATCCAACAATTGATGGGTTTCAATTCTATCTTTTCTCTCACGTAACTGACACCCAATTCTTCATGAATGATGAATGACGGAGTACCTTGCGGGACTTTCAGCAATTGAATCAGGTATTTGTTATCTACGTTTTGGACGATTTGCGCATCAGTAAAGCCCCAAACCTCACTACCGTAAAGTATTTTGGCACAGCACATCGAGTTGTAGAGTTTCAAAATTTGATCCGGTGACCAGCGACCCAACCTACGCACAAAGTTCATAATGGCGCTGGTACAGCTAGTTAAGGTACAACATTTCTCATCTACCAAGGTTTTAAAACTAAGGCGGGTATCAAATAAAATCCCCAAATAAGAAAATTTCTGGACATTTATCAAGCAATGCGCGCCTATCATATATTTATATTTCCTTTTCGGCGTTCCATAATATATGATTTGGAAAGGTTAGCAGACAGGTCTAGACTCTCCATGAAAAGGACAAAGCCATCTATTAGGCATTGTAGGCCTCTGGGGGTCCGCACGAGAAGTACTGCGTTATCTGCAACAAAGCAGAACGGGCACCCCCCTTGATCCTATCCTTGGAGAATCCACCCCCAAAACATCTAACGCCTGGTCCAGACCATTTATTTACTGGGTGAATAAAAAAGGTGCTAATATGCAACCCTGTCTTACCCCCCCTTGAACATGGGAATTAATCAGTCAAGCTCCCCTACTCGTTGAATCTGACCTGAGCAAAAGTGTTCCTATGTAGAGCTCTTAAGATGTTTACTAAACCCGGGTCCACGTCGAGAGTCCCCATAAGTTCCCACAGTTTGTTGCGGTTCACACGGTCGAAAACCGCCGTCAAGTCTATGAAAGTCAAGTACACAGTCTCCTGACTGGCAATGGTGTACCTGGCTGTCAATCGATATAAATTGAGTCATTGATCAGCCGTTGAACGTCCTGATCTAAACCCATACTGAGTGTCAGTGATTACATGGTGTTCTTCCGCCCAATCCAGTAATCGATTGAGGATTGCCCTACCTAAAACTTTCACTGTCACATCAATGAGAGAAATGGGACGGTAACACAATCCTGTTTCCCTTTTTAAAAATGGGTACAATAGTGGCTTTAGACCAGGATGCAGGCAAATCCGAAACTACTGCAGCATTGATAACTCTGGTCAGAATAGGTGCCCACCGTTGTACCTGGCTCAAGAAAAGATCAGGGGGAACCCTGTGGGGCCCTGGAGCCTTATTTCTTGTCAGGCCCTCAATGGCCGCCTTTATCTCGCCCAAGGAGAATACTGTGTGTCCCACAGTCTCGCCCCCTTCCTCAGCTACTATATGGTCCTCTGTCATGCCTTGATTGTATGGACCATTAAAGTGCCCGTACCAGGATTCTGGCAGGATGCGGTTTGCTATCTTAGGATTGATAGCCTCTTGGAAGCAGGGGTCATTAATAACCTTCCAAAAGGCAGTTGTGTTCTTATCAACCGCTTCCCTCAGATTCTCCCAAGCCTGCTGTTGCAAGGAGGTTTTGCGTCGCTTAACTGCCTGTTTGTAAAGTGCCCGACATGTGGACACCCTTATCTTATCCTTAGGGACTGCTTTTAAAGCTCTCTTCAGCTCTTTCGAAGCCAGAGAGCAATCTCGATCGAACCACCTAGGGTCCTCCATTCCTTTTCTGGCGGATTTAGTCCTAAGTAAAATATAAATTTGCTTAGTAACACCTCCAAAGGCTATAACCAGTTCTGCCCCGTCCACCGTTGGGTTTAGGCACTTTCAAACATACTGTTGTTTGTCCGCCAATAAGGCTCTATAAAAGGCTTCTCCATCTGCCTGAGACCATCTAAGTCTCCTCCCTTGATTGGTGGCTGTTAAAACGCCACTCTCCCCATACGGACAGGGTGCTTAGTTTTTTTTGGATCTCTGAGCGATATGACCAGTGGGTTATGGTCGCTTAAAATGCTTAGCTGTATCTCAAACCCTAAAATCCCCCACTTTAACGTGTTGGAAACGAAAATAAAATCAATAAAAGAATCACAGCCTCTACCTTTAAAGGTTGGATGGACCAGACCATTCTCCCCTACTTTAATCAGGTCCATGGTATGTGAGAGGGCATGGGTTCCTAACACCCTATTTAGCTCCTTTCCCTCTGTTGTGTGCTCTACATGCAGGCCCTCTTACAGTCGGAAAGAAGACCAATCCCCTCTTCTGATTTTCACGTTTGGGCACAGGTGACAGTTGAAGTCGCCGAGTAACACCAACTGGTGCGCCCGGTCCCCCTGGTCATGTATCCCTGCTAGCCTGCTCTCCAATTCCTTTATTCTTATTGTGGGTTGACCCAATAAAACAGCATTATAAAAGTTCATAAAAATGAACTTGCAGCCCTTCATACACAGTCTAACCCCTTGCAAAAAATCAGAGTCCCAGCCTAAATCGCCCCGCCTTACCTTGAGCCTTAAGTCCACGTATGCAATCAGGCCTCCCCTTGCTCTTCCCACAACACCATTGCAAGCCGGTACAAAATACATTTTGTAACCCTCAAGGGAGAGTGAGCTACTGTCCGTCTCCCATGTTTCCTGGAGGCAGATGACCTGGAAACACTTTATATAGAGTAGCCAATCAGTATTGGATATTTTAGATGAGAGCCCAGCTATGTTCCATGAGATAATCTCAATGGTACCATGACTAAGGGTGTCTGGGCTACCTAATGTCGGACAACTGGTGACTCTGGGGGGAACAGTGGTTACTTGAGTATTCCTTTCAATAGTAGGGCCGCTAAAGCCTCCTAAGATAAGCGGGAACATAGGTACCTTGGCCTGTACCAGTGGTGTCCCTCCCGTGCCTGTGTTGAGAGAAGCATCATCCAGATTGTGGCCATCCCCTGCTGGGATGCTCCTTTCGAGTCAATCAATTTAGTTTAGAGCTGAGACGTTTGCAAAAGGGGCATACAGATTGAATAACTGAACCGTGGGACCCCCTCGGACACGTCCTGCTTGATCACGCCTCTGATTGTCATTAATGTTTGCTCCCCTCGTATCCCTATAAAAGAACCCCAGTGGTAATATTTTGATAGTCAACTTTTTACATTTTTACAGTATAATTGCAACAATAAAAACATTCATTTTTACAAAAACCAGACTTCCTTCATTCAATCTCTCATTCTCCTTTCCAAAAACAATCACCACATCACATCCACTCAAAACACACATTAAAAATAAATTCAATTAAATTTCTGTACATATGTCATCAATAAACAATGCCATAGAACCCAATTATCAACACTTAAGAGTTCGAAACACGTAGGCCCATTGTATATAGCCATAAGAATATAGAATAACGAACCTATATGTGACACAATCTTACAAAGTTAAAATTTTGCATTCATGCTTCAATTTTGCGAATTAAATAAATAAACAAAAAAGATTTATTCAGACAGAATTAGCAGTCTAGTACACATTTTGTTGGATGTTCAATTTGTTGGTACAAGTTTAAGAAGGAACAAGATAGCAGCATTGGCAGTTGTTTAGTTTAATATTGTTCAGTGGCTTGGCCTTGCTGTTGGGAGCCCGAACCCAGTGGTGTTACTGGTATCTCGCGAAGCACCTCTTAAAGTCAGGGCATTTCCATCCCTAGACCAGACCAAGAGCTCTTTATCTACAGCCTCTATTATTCCCTTCTGATATTTGCCAGATTGTATCATGTCATTCTGTCTCACTGAGGGCAAAGCAACCCTTAAAGGGGTGGGAACGTCTAATGTCCCCAAGCTATTTACTGTGTGTGCCGTTACAACGTTTGTATGGTTGCTAAACTGGGCAATCAACAGGGACACTTTCTCTTCAATTAATGTGATTTTCTTGTGTATGGGCCCTAAGTGAGTACTTAACATTGTTTCCAGCCTGGACCACAATTCTGAGTCCTCCCCCCCGCATTTCCTGCCTCCCCAGAACTCGTGAACTGTAATTTCCCTACTGGACCTTCTGTATCTTTAGCCTTGGCCAGGATTGGCGCTCCTTTCCGCTTGAGTTTACTGTTAGCAGTGTGATGCCCCACCCCTCGAATTCACTTTGCTATTGCCGTGGGGCCAGCTAAAGGGGTGACAGTCCTACTTGTCTCGCTTCTATCTAATAATGCCCTTTTGGACCAGGGGACCACCTCCCCACCTTCCCTCAAGGCTATTTCACACCTCTACGGTGTCGTGACCAAAGTGGGCCCTCCCTCTGCCTGACCTGACCCGCGTGATAGTACTGGATGTGGGACGCAGCCCTCCTCACTCTCTTGTGCAACTGACATACGCAGAACCTCCTGTGATAACTCTGTTGTTTGCGTTGATGATCCGCCAATGGTGGTGCTGCAGCAGTGGTGTTCGGGCTAATTACAATGTGGTCACCATTTACTGTGTCTTGGACTACTGGGTTGCCAACTTTAGGTGACCTAGCCGTAGCTAAGCCCCCCCTTGACAACCTCTTCTGCGACACAATTGAGTCCAATGAAAGTCTTTTCTCGGCCAACTGGATCTCATGCACTAATAAAGACTCTGCCCTCAATAAAAATGCATCTAATGTCCCCTTTACGCTACCCCACCAGGGAATCCTTCGCCTTCCTCCTGCTCATCCTGCTAGGTGAACAAATGAGCAGATGGGCTGACCCAAAACCAACAGGACAGTCTGTACAGTCCAAAGCCTTAAGAAGAACTAGGATTGTTCTGCCCAAGTCCTCCAAGTTTTTCCAAGGAATAAATTACTGCAAATAAGTACCCTAGGGTTGTCCTCACCTCCTCATGTTGGCGGCGGACAGTAAGGTGAGTATTTCAAGGTTCCAGGGGAGTTAGGGGGGTGGCCCAGCCCAGCCTCTTCCGGCTCCTGACGGGTGCAGATGGGCCCACCTCTGGCCCGGGCTTTGCCCGGGCAGCGCCTGGGCATGCCTGCGTGCATCCCGCGGTGCGGGAGCCCTTGGGTGGTTTTAAAGCTCCTCCTGGCGCTTCTCTATGATGTGGTAGATGTGCACTACAGGGGGGATGCTGGGAGTTGAAGTCCTCCGCACCCACACCCGCGTCTCCTCTAGCTGGTTTGCGAGTCACGGTGAAAACAGCATTGCAGTCCCATTGGACTGGTTCAAACAGGTGCAGCTGGTAGGTTCAAAGCGACAGCAGCAGAGCGAATAAAAAAGGGACCCGCACTGCAGGAGCCCTTGGATGGTTTTAAAGCGCCTCCTGCCACTTCTCTATGACGTGGTAGATGTGCGCCACAGGGGGCGATGCTGGGAGTTGAAGTCCTCCGCACCCACACCCGCGTCTCCTCTAGCTGGTTTGTGAGTCGCAGTGAAAACAGCGTTGCAGTCCCCTGGGAGTGGTTCGAACAGGTGCAGCTGGTAGGTTCAAATCGGCAGAGCGATTAAAAAAGGGACCTGATGAGATTGTTTCTCAAGGCCACTGGAGAAATAAATGACTCTCCTCTCATGATCACAGTGTCACCACATACAGACAACTCGTCCAGGATTTTACTATAAGGTCTGATAGAGGGAGAAACTGAGCTTTCCCTTCTATTGCCCAGTAGGATTATTCGTTTAATCTCTAAAATAGATTTATCCATGGACATTTCTTTGATCCATTCAGTTTCAGTTAAGGCTTGAGCTTCAAACACACGTAATACATCTTGAACTAATGCAACATCACCTTCCATTTGTTTCTTTAAAACATCATATTTGACAACAGTCTCCCAGTCAAGTGAGAGTCTTGACAAACAGTGGGCTTGGACGTTTTTCCAACCTTGAATATACACAACATTGTAATAATATTCTTCAAGACGAGAAGCCAGTCTAGCCAACCACGCCAAACATTTAGTGGTACCATCAGGTAACAGTACCTTGAAAAGATGTTTGTGATCTGATGCTAGCGTGAATTTGGAACCCCACAAATATGCCCGGAAGTATTCACAACCCCAAGCAGCTGCCAATGTTTCATGTTCTATAACAGAAAAATTATTTTCAGAATTTGACAAAGTTCTGGATGCAAATGCCATTGTTCTTTCATGACCATTGTGAATCTGAGATAACACAGCACCAAGGCCAGTGGCACTAGCATCCACGGTGAGCACTGTTTGACGTTTGGTATCAAAAGGGGTAAGCATGCCTGCTTCACAAATATTTTTTTTTATGTTATCAAAGCAAGCCTGTTGTAGTGCACCCCACACAAAAGTGACACCTTTCTTTATAAGAGATCTCAGACTTTCAGTTTTGGTAGAAAAATCCTTGACAAAACTTGAGTAATATTCTTTGAGTCCTAAAAAGGACCTCGATTTGTCTTTGTCAGATGGAACAGGAGCTAAACGGATGGCATCTAAAAGATTTTATTTAGGTCTTACACCAAGATCTGAGATTTCATGCCCAAGATAGTCAACCTTGCCAACAAAGAATTTGCATTTCTTACGTCTAAGAGTCAAACCAGATTCCCTGATTTTGAATAATGCTTCCCCGAGAGTGTGAATGTGTTGATCTATAGTATCACCAAAAATTAAGATGTCATTTTGAAAGTAGACAATATTCTTGACATCTTTAAAAAGTACATTCATTATTCTTCAAAAAATACTGGCAGCGGAGCAAAGACCAAAAGGCATTCTGGTGCATTGAAAAATGCCATCAATGGTGAAGAAATTTGTGAGTGGTTTGGATTCTTCTTGCAACTTAATCGGGTGATAAGCATTTTTTAAATCTAGTTTAGAGAAGAATTTACCACCACCCAAAGCTAAAATCAACTCAACTTCTACATTTTGACCTGAGGTAAATGCAAAATCTCATTTTCCGTCCGATTTTTCAGTAATAACCACCGGAGAAACCCACATGGAACTCTCCACTGGTTCAATTACACTTGAAGAAACCATATCCTTCAACATTTCCTTTACTGCTGCTCTGGCAATTAAGGGTGTCCTGCGCACCTTATTTTGCATAGGTATGGCATTAGATTTCAATATTATTTTATGTACATAACCTTTAAAACAGCCTAGTTCATCCCTAAATATGTCCTTTGCTTCTGCTAAAATTTTCTCTAAAGATGGGTTTTCTACCAACATCACTTGGGTAGAAACTCTGGGATCAACTATGATCAAAAGATCATATTGGTGCATCCATCCAAGGATGGGTGGTCCATCGGTAGCAACATATACTTTACCTTGCACAGATCTTCCACCAAATTCTATGGTGGAGTTCATGTAACCAAGAAGATTTATTGTTTCTCCTTGATCACCCCCAGGATTAATATCTTTGGGTTGTAGAACAACATTGGACCATGACATATCATACATGATTTAGGGAATAATGGTATACATGGATCCACAATCCACCATTAATTGTGCAGGTTTACCATTAATCATGAAGTCAGTTTTAGGTCGATTCTTTGTACCTTCGTGATCAGAGGGATCATCAACACTTAATATTTTATCAGCACGTGAGAGAACTTCTTTAGGTGCACAGAAAGAATCAACATTGTGAGGCATAGCATTTGTATTATCTTCTATCATATCAACTCTCTGAAATATTGCCTGCACATATTAGAAAAGTGACCTCTGCACCCACGTTTCTTGCAATTTTTATCAATTGTCGAACATTTGCGGTAATCCGCATTGTGAAAAGAGCTGCCACATCTATAGCACGATCTCAACTATTGTCTACCTCTTTGAGTTGATTTACCTGACTTAAATATAGCTGCAAAATCTGAATCTTCTCCAGATACTCCATCAGGGTTACCCTCTTGTTTTTTTCCTAACTCATGCATACAATATTGAGATTGTTCAACAACCTTGTCAATATCTATTGCATCTTTTAGAGAAGGATTTTTGGCAGCCCAGAGTCGTTCTTGTATTTTCTTACATTTGCATTGTACTATTAATTGGTCTCGAACTAGTTCATCGGTCATCACACCAAATTTGCATTTAAGAGATAGCTCACGCAGATTAGATACAAAGTAATCAACTGATTGATTTTCTTCTTGACTATGTGTATAGAATTGATACAGATTCATGACAATATTGATTTCTTTTGCAAATCTAGTTTCAAGACGTTTCTTTGCTTCTACATAAACATCTTCAAAGACGTTCTCATTAGGTAGAGTGGTTAGAGGCAGATATTTAAAGATGTGCTGTCCTTCTTTGCCAAGATTGTTTAATAAAAGTACCTTCTTCCTTACAGCACGGAATTTAGAACCATCAAGGGCATCTATATAATTTTCGAACATAGGTAGCCAATCTTCCCACTCAATAGTTAGTGAACCAGGAGAAGCTAAAAAAATGGGTGGCAAAATAATTGTTCCTTGAGATACCATGTTGCTGTCATATCACAGGATCAGTATTGTTGCGTAAGTAGTATTAAAATAATATAAGGGGGTGAAGATCTAAAGGGCAATAAGTACAGAGAAGCAACATGTAAAAGTTGGAGTAGGTGTGTGTATCACTGAGGTGAATTTTGAACCAGCTGCGTGTATCACCGAAGAGAAGTGAAAGACAGGGTGACACACGACAATGCAAAGACACAGGAGCTCTGAATAATTAAATGGCAAGTGTTGAATAATTGAATAGCCAGTACCTTTGTAGAAGAACAATTTTGTTCGATATGCGTTACTGTAGATGAAGATTTGTAGATAAGTAAAAATACGTGAGGAAAAGAAATGATCGATCAGCCACTTAAAGTTGCGAGAAGCTGAAAAGTATTGCAGAAAAATGGCCGCCGACGTCGTTGGAGCGTGCTATTTGAAGGCAGTAGGGCTTGTTTTAAAAGCGTTCCTAGCGTGCTCAACTTCTTGTTTCTCTGTGTTTGGACACAAGGTTTGATGGGGATACTGTGACGTGCATGCAGGGCTTCACTCGCTGCCGTTTGGACAATGCACGGGTGGACAGCGGGATCAAGCACTGTCACTGCCAACCGTTACTGGACCAACAGTAATCCTCATTGTAAATTATAGCAGATCCTCACCGTAAATGGCACCAATCCTCTTGAAGAAGGAGATTGAAACCTGCTCAGATGTCGCACTCCGTTGGATGAAACATGAAAAACCAATCTTCAGCGAAACTGCACAACGTGAGTCCTGAGCCACTACCACAGGAGGAACGCTGGCCAACTCATCACCAATCTTGAGATGTGTCCTCAATCACCAGGAACAGGCAGGGTTGGTAAGTTAAAAGGTTCTTTATTTGAAGTAAGTAACCTGCTTGGAAAGTGTGGCTCACCCCACCCCTGCCTGTCACCAACTGCCTGGTGTAAAACATTTAAATCTTAGGTGGAATGTGGAACGCACTAGGCACCGTGCTCCACGCTCCACGCTCCACGCTCCACGCCAGGAGAGAACAACACAGAAAGGAGATTGCAACATACCTATATCCTCACAATCCGAGACTACTGGAATGGAAGACTACTGGAATGGAAGTGTGGGAACATTTCAGAGACTGAGTTGTATAGGATTGGGAAGGACAGGACAAGGAGTGTTAGACCGGGAACGATAGTTGTTTGCTAAACTGCTTCTGTTTGGCACCATCAGCTATAGACTGGTTCCACTGCAGTCACCTGCCATACGAGACATCTTTATCACAATCCGCCTTACTGGCCCAATCACTGTATAAGCTGCATGCGATACCAGGGCATACTTCATATGCTAAAGGATTTGTGGAGTCTGTGGTATGCAATAGCATAGCTCAATTGTGTGATCCTTACAGAATTTCTTACACCCCTATGCTACTCTCAAAAATGAAGAAAAAAACCACCAGAAGGTTGGAGTTAACGCATTTTATTATTTAATAGCCAAAGTTGCCTTCATTATAAATGATTATGTTTTCACAAATGATGCCCACTACTGGCAATACAGTTACTTTTTTCTCTGTAATCATCATTACAATTTGTGTGTTAAGTTTGTTACTTGACTCTCACAGATAGTTTAATTTTATTGGATATCTTTCAAAGTTCGGTACAACAGTTACAGAACATAATGTAACTTGGGTCTCTCTGGGGGCAGACAGACAATTTGATTTGGTTTACCTGTACTAGTACTCATCATTATGCATGCATTTCCTTTTCCTCCCATACCAGATTTATGATGGTCGGCTGCCAAGATGAATGTGTTGTCCTTGTGTAGAGTTTGCCTTTGTCAAACCTTTCCCTCAAATCTCCCTTTCCATCCATTCATCAAAGCCCTAACCCTCTTCCCCCGGACTATGTGATTCATTTAGGTGTGACTAAATTAAATTTACACCATTCATTGATCACACACTTAGTGGGGCTGATGTGGTGAAAGCAGCACCAACTCAAGACAGGGTGATGATCTTCTTCTGCTCTAAGTATAGACCACACTGGCAATATTATTGTATATTAGATTGCCCACCCATGCACAGTATTTAATATAATATTTACCTTTTTTTCAGAGGAACATAATTCATTCATAATTGCCAGTATCATTATCCTTCCTGCACTAAAGGTTATGCTTGTCCACTTCATAGCTTGAGTTGACTTCAGTTTGTAACATTTACTAGCTCACCATTCTGATTATTTGTTTTACTTTAGCATTGGCTATCATGTTTTCTCGTTTGGCAGTCTTCTTCTTGTGTACTACTAGTCGTACTCTGGTCTCCCTATGGTGACTGTCTTAATTTTCTTTGCAAAGCTTGCATATAAAACACCATTAACTCAGTGTTTTATTTCAATTTAATTAGTTCCCTGCAAAGAATATTCCTCATCCTAGAGTTTGAGTTCGGCTAGGAGGGAGTAGATCCTAGTTTCTGGATCTAGTGCTTTCACTAGTATTCAATGACTAGTACACCAGCATGCTGCTACTATCTACTACCACCATCATGGCAGCGTGGGAAACCATGCAGGTATTGCTTTGCCTAATCACAGGTAAGAGAAGAACTGTGGGGGGATTACTGATCTACAATAATCTATATACTAGGGAAATTCACACACCCACACCCCCTCCGAGTCCTGAGGGGTTACTATAGTTGCAAACTGCAGACACTAGGAGAAGAGAGTAGTAGGACAAGTGAGGGTACAGCATAACTATCTGTTGGTGTGTTACACTATTGGCAGATTTTGAAAACTGGCTGCAGGCCTGCGTGGCAAAAGAAACAGTGCGAATTAGAAGATTAATCCCAAAAAATAATTTAATCATATGTGCAACCATAAAAAATGTATTTCCCTAACAAGTAAACTAAAGCCCACAACACCTGGCCCACTTCTTTCCCTAACCCCAACCAATGTCCCAAGAAAGTCTAAATTATCCCAAAAATGCCCTTAAAAAATGCCAAAAACCCCAAGAATCAGATTCCCCCCATCTCCCACATTCCCACCCTCTCCCCAACAAGTCCCACCCACCAAACAAAAAAATAAGAAAGAGGCAAGAGACTAGGCACCTAGTGGCAAGCTAGGATTCAGAGCTGCTGCTTCAGGTGGTCGAACCTCTCTCCATCCTGGCTTCCATTTGCACCTTCCAATGCTTATCTTATGTTGTATTTATAAAGCGCGCTGACACCGGAGATTTCCTGGCGCTGTGAACCCTGAAGGCTTTGAGTCTATAGGGGGAGCAGCAGTGTTTGATGAATGGTGGCAGGCGGCTGTCTGACCTTGGCGCCGTACAACTGAAGGCACAGTTACCTGGCTGGGGCCCGGGGTATTCGAGACTGCAGCTGCTGCGGTCTCCTCCCCCAGGACCACCAGATGCTGATATTCTGCCCTGATGGCCTCCAGCTTCCTTTGCCGGATCCTGGCTGCTATCTCCAGACTGTTGGGTTGTGATGAGGATGATGGTGTATTGGCAGGAGTAGCTATATCAAGAAATTGTAACCTATACTCTTAGCAAAACAGTTACACATAAAATGATAAAGTGGTTCAGTAGCACTAGCAGTACATAACATTTGCTGGTATCCTCGACCCATTCGATTTTGATGTGATTACAGTTCCAGGAATTAAGCACTATGGAGTATACAAGTATTCTTCTTGTCTCTCGTTTAGCTAAATTAATGTAGGCATGCCAGCTCAGCGTTCACCCTAGACAGACATACTTGTGTCGCTGACTTGCATAACTTGAGTTATACTTTGCTACTGTCTGCAGGTGGGGCAGCTGTACCACACAATTATCTCTTTTACTATAATGGCAATGCTCTGTTAAATCAAATGCTTACTTTCACCCTGACTACAACAAGGCAGATGAGTAGTTACTAATACATGAATGATATACTGCGCAATGTGAGATACTACTATTGTAAACATGCAGCCAATGCGCCACCCATGGCTGACACTGGCAAAATACCATGGGTAGGGAGTGGGTCTTGGAGGGATGCGATTGATGATGATGGATGGGTAAGGTAGGGGTAAATAATAATGCTGTGCTTAAAAACTACTGTGACTTAAGGGAGTTGTCTGAAATACAACCTCGCTCAATCCTTTGAATCAAAAACCTTGATAAAAAACACTCCTTGCTTACTCTTCTTCCCAGGTACTTTGCCATTCTTCACTGTATTTTTCTTCACGCATTATTTTTATTCTTTACCCTTGGCTTTGCTACTCAGTCACTGTTTAAGTTTTACATTCCGTTCATCTAGTCTTCACTATGAATACTAGTACTATCCATCCATCCAAACGTGGCTATCATTCTAAACAAACCTTTCACCAACATACATTTGTCATTTTAACCACCCATGCATCCTTGCTTTGACCCATCAAACTGCCTGGAGGATTCCTTTCACTCATACACTTTCACACACACAAGCAGGCATATTTTCTTTCAGGTAGGCATTGAGAGAGCGCAATTTGAGTAAAACGTATAAGTGCACCATATGTACAACCCAGTTGCACGAATTCAGTTAAAGTATCTAAAAGTGTTGAAAATATATAACCGCATATACCCATGAGTGTTTAGTTAAATATAGAAAACATACATAGAGTGTGGAACTAATGTAGAAATGTGTGGGAATGTTTAGAAATGTTAGAAGTGTTAATTAGATTCCATGTTTTGTAGCTGCTACAGAAGAAATGTAATGCTGCAAAACGTAGAAACGTGCAGGCCTCATGGCAATGTATGAAGAACGAGAACATGCCCCTACCTCTTTTTCATGACATGGATTTATTTGCTATTCAGAAATTATTAATTGTATGTTAAAGCTATGTTTTATAGAAGTGTTTCATATAATCAGAGTGTATTAACAAGAATTGTTTTAGTTTTAGAAATAAAGGTTCATAGGGTACAGGCCGCTTGCAAGATAATTTAGTAGGCCTGGAAAGATAAAGTGGCTTCTTTGATCTGCACGTGTTAGTTAAAGTCGAAGTCTCGTTAAGAATAAATTGCCAATTCTGTTCGAAGTTTTATGGCCTGAACAGATAAGTGAAGCCTGGAATTTGGGGCCCAAGTTGTGGGTGTCTGTCTGCAGGTGTGAGGGGTTCCAATCAAGAGCGTGATGAATAGAGCTCTGTCCGGGGAGACAGGCACTGGCCTGGAGGAGGGTAAATCAATGTTCTGGGGGGTACCAGCGAGCCGGAGAAGAAGCCTGGGAAGCAAGGTCAACGCTAACGAGAGGCCCAGAGGAGTGCCATCATGGAAGAAACCAGAACTGAAACCATGTGAGATGTGTACGTGAGGGGCGTCTCAGAGGGGCGTTCCAATTACAACAATGATTTTGTATTAGGGACAGCACCCTGGGGTGGAGTTAGAGCAGACGGCCTGAGGAGCCTAAGAGAGCGGATGGGTAGGCCGAGAGGACATGACTGCTATGCATAGGGTTTCATTTAAGACGAAGAGAAGTGCGTGATCTTCTTTGGAAGTCACCACGGCTGACACCTTTTTAGGTAAAGAACTTGCTAAGTAGGGATGTCATCTAGTCTAGTGTAGGGTCAGTCTAACCTGATTTGTTTCCTTTTCTGTAAATGACGCTCAAGCTTCATCTTGTGTCGATGATAACTAACTTACTGATTTTTGATTTAGTCTTGGTAGTTTTCTTCTGTCGATTAAGATCTCTCAGAGAGTTCATGTTCATCCTTTTACCTGTGTATCTTTTGAATCTTATATTGAGATGTTTGTACCTGCAACTAATTTTGGCTTTATAATAAATCTTTAAACTTATCCGTAGTAAGTGGTTCTTTACAGTTGTGTCAAGTTTTGGGGCTGGTTTGACCTATGTAAGGTTGCCTTTTACTCAATGACAGACAACAATCAATCCAAAAGATTTAAGTGAGATAGGAATTGGAGTGATCTGATAATTGATTAATATCTCACTTTCTCAGTTGGTAGCTATAGAGGATGGTTGCCTTCTTGAGGAAGGTGATCTAGACTAGGTTAGGATTACCCCAAGGCCCCTAGAGATCGATGAGCAGAAGAAGAATTGCCTGCTGAAGAAGGTGCTGACGGTGCGAGAGAGAAAAGCAGCAGAAACGGTCGAGAGTGAGTATAAAGGGTCATGCGTTGTCAGATTGCAGTGTTTTGTGTTGTAATGTCAAGTGGAGTTGAATGCCTGTAGTATGATTGTGAGACGGTTGTGAGCGCGCGCAACCTGGTGAAAATCTTAAGTTCAGGAAAGAGCTTAAGTGGTTCAGGTGTATCGGACATCCAGAGTAATTGTCTACCATTGTGAAGGGGGTCATGAGGTACCATTGATCGCCCGCAGGACCGTGATAGGGGGAACGTAAGAGTGAGTGTATGAGTAACGGACGCTGGTCGGACGTTTACTGTGTGTAAGTAACCTATCAGTTAAGGCGATCGTCTGAACGTTTACGGAAGACGTTTCGTCAGTTGAGGCGACAATTACGGTTAGACTGTGGACGTACAGTCAAGAAAAGTGATCGCTTGGTCGGAAGTAGTATTTTTCGGTGTATGAATGGGACGCATGCATGACCGGGAGACGAGCTGAGAAAGGAGGGGAACTGCTGCAAAGGGGACGAGTGACGTCAGAGCGAGCCGCGCTGGGATAGGCTGGTTGGTGTAGAGCCGCGCTGGGATAGGCTGGTTAGTGAGAGCCGCACAGGGATTGGTGGTGTGCCATCGGGAAGTAAACAAGGAAGGGAATTAAGGAAAATTGTAGATTTTGAACATGAAGTGTTTTAAATGTCTAAGGGCGATCTTTAAGAGAGACAGAAGGAATTCTTATGACGGGGAAGAGGCCCCGCCGGAGGGTACACCAGCTCATTATATGGCTGTGAATGTTGGGTTACATACCATACTGTGGATCTCTGAGTGGAGCAAGATAACAGAGGGAAATGAGGAACTGACGTTCCCGAAATACGGAACGTTTAGGTTAGAAGCATTGAACCAATTGAAAGCAGTAATGCTTGCGACGAGACCTCTACCCAGACCAACACAGTTTGAAGCCCTTAATGCATGGTTTAGAGCGGCGTACGACCGGAGCTTGAACAGGCGCCAAGAAAGAGTGAAACGATCGGTAAGAGCAGTGCAGGATGCCAAATGGGATGAAGAAGCTAAAAAGTGGAGAGTGCAGAGAATTGAAGCAGATAAACTGTATCCAGTGATAGAAGTCACAGGAGAAAAGAAACCTCTGTTGGAGGATGATGAGAGCGAGACAGATGACAGCCTGATAAATAGGTTATTGATGGACAGACCACCTCCGTACAATAGGGAGATTGAACGTCCCGAGCTCCAAAAGGGGGACGGGGCTAGTAGAGGGGAACATAGACCACTCCCCATAACAGATTGGGAACCCAACAAAGGCAAGGAAATACCTCAATCTAGTCCAGTACAGACAATGGTCGGAAGGTTTGTGGTACAAAAGGTGCCGGAAACAGAGTGTGCAAGGTCGTACCAACTGCCGGACGCTCTTCAAGTACCTGTTACCATAGGTCCTGTAGTATCGATTTACGACCCAGAAAGAGCGCAAAAGGGGGAACAGGTACGATTGGACAGGGAAAGGGCAGAGATGGAAAGCAGGAATACGATTAATTCACAAAGGCAGTTGCTAGGACCAAGAGGTCGGAGCACCTTATTGAATTCAGTAGTGGATCCCATAATAGATCAAGGGGGTCAGAGAGGGCTGATGGATCTGAGAGGACCACGGCCGAAATCCTTTAGGGAGTTAAGGGAGTACTTGAAAGAATGGGATGCAGCCGTAGAAACTCAAAACAACAGGTTAGGAGCGGAAGCAGAATGGGGAAACCGAGAGAACGGAACCCTGTCTCACTGCGGAGCTGGCGAAAGCGGTCCAGAGTGGGATGGGAAGAGTCAGGACGGTAAAGGAGACACTCGCCATATCGGGAGTGGAAGTAGACAGGAGCATGAGGATAGGAATGCAGGGTGTGGAGGGGTGCCTCGCCCCATTCTCAGTGAGGGAGATCGAAGAACGCAGGAGTACAGGGACAGCTTCAGGTGCACTCACCATACACCGGGCGAAGATGTACAACATTGGAGTCGTGGGAGTATGGAGAGTCGCGAGGGGTCTCACCATGCATCCAGTGATCACGGACGGGATCGCGGGAACATGGAGAGCTGTGAGGGACCTTATCGAGTATTGAGTGACACTAGACAGCAAAGGAATGGCGAAGGCTTAGAGAATAGTGGAGGATCTTATCGTGTGCCTAGAGAGGCTGAACCGAAGAGACTGAATGGGATGGTGGGAAATAGAGCATTGTTTCACCACACACCGAGGGAAGATGGAAGAGCATGGGATTTAGAAAGATGGGAACAAGGGAGGACTCCTCATAACTCACCTGAGCCTAGGCGTAGGTGTAGCGATCTCTCTTGCCATCACGGCGAGGAAAGAACGGAAAGGCAAAATAACGCAATCTCTCCAAACGGACTACATGTCCCAGAAGGCAAAGCGTCTCTGGAGATCAGGAAAGAAGGCTGAGCCTATATAAGCTCCTCCTCTGCAACAGAACGGCGCTTGACAATTGTTATGGTGGTTTAGGTATTGGCGGATGGTGTTTTCCCCGCCGGATATATACCGAGAAGAAACCCTGCGCTGACGAAGAGCCTGCGTGTTCAGAGTCCAGACAAGCCTACGCCGAAGAAAAGCCTGCGTGTTCAGAGTCCAGACAAGCCTACGCCGAAGAAGAGCCTGCGAGGTCAGAGTCCAGACAAGCCTACGCCGAAGAAGAGCCTGCGAGGTCAGAGGAGTGGTGTTATCTTCCGACAAATCGCAAGTATCACGAAAGAAGAACGGGATCGTTCTTCTTCCCCAGTAGTTTTCCTTTCTTTCTAAGTTCCTGCATCATACGCATCTTGGGTTCACTTATTTCCCCAGAAGATATCACGTCCAGTATGACAAGAGTTTTTCTTCTTTTGTGTTCAGGATTATTGTAACTTAACATGTCATTGTTGTTCTCAAGAAGTATTGAGAACAAGAGTCTGAGAGGTACTAATCTTTCTATTATCCGAGAGAAGCCTAGTCCCATCGGATACATAGCCATTGAGAAAGTGACGATAACTTTCTTTTCACCTATCCGGTTATCTTGGATTGAGGAACTGCTTGTTAGCATTCAAAGACGAGAGAGTTGTGTCTCTGGTAAGTGTCATTCTTTGGGGCCAGGGGAGGGAAGAGGCATCAAAGAGACCAGACGCTTATACCTGTTCCTTGTCTCTCCACGCTGCAGCCCGTCCCTCAACCGAGTATTGCGGATAACCCTGACCCAGAAGGCAACAGCCCAAAGCTCTTCCACCAAAACCTTCTTACCTCCCGGCTTCTCGCAATACTCCCTCAGAAGGTGATTCCCTCGTCACCTCTGGGGGTGGTGTTTGGACAAGTTGAGGGGACTTTCGTCTCATCGTTCCTGCTGGCCAGATTCCTCAGGTTAGTGGCGCGCGACTGTATTTGCGCCTCTTGCAATCCAGACAGTAGGGCTCGGAGTTGGGACGGGAGGAATGTAAATGGACCATCTAAGAATGAGGTACTAAGAGCTGAGGTGAAGGCAAGGAGACTCGATGTAACAAGCCTAAAATCGGACTTAGATGAAATAATAGATGGCACATTACCAATGGAGAGGATCGACCTGTACGAACAAGATGAGGTACTGTTTATAGCAAAGGATGTTACTCGGAAAGCGAGGGCAGTACATGAAAGACTATCTGAATTGGCAGACAGGTACATGGTAGACCTATCAAGGACTAAAGCATTACAGGGTAACCATAGGCTGAATTGCACGGATCAGGATTTAGACGAGAGGAGGACGATTGGGTTGAAAACACACATAAAAGAACTGATCATGGGCATAAGAACGTGGAGGGAGTTGGATAAATGGGAGGAAAGGTGGTCCAAGAAAGGGACTTTCAGGCGAAGCACAATTGGAATGTCCCCGGAGGGAGGGCTACAGAGAATGGAAGCTTTCCCTTTGAGAGAAATAGCGAATGGGAACTATGTGCATGTGCCATGGAGTAGGGGAGATTTAGCTGCATTTGCAAATTCTTTTCCTAAGCTGAGAGAGAATCCTGTGGAGTGGTATAAGCAGGTAGAGAGGTTCGTAAAAATCTCTAAGGTACTGTGGATCGACCTGAACACCCTGTTTGATATCGTAGTACCAGGAGACCTGTGGACAGCATGTAAGGTTAGTGTTGAATGGCCCACATCTGAACCTGAGAGGGATGCTCAGACTAATGGACCGTCAGAAAAAGTAATGGAAAAATATGAAAGAGTAATGACTTGGCTGAAAGATAAGGTGCCACTGCAGGACATAGATTGGGTCAAAATAGATCGAACCAGGCAAGAACCCAAGGAGACAGTCCATGAGTATTATGAGAGATTACTTAAGGCGTTCAAACAATACAGGGGGTTAGATGTAATGGGCCCCAAAGACATAGGACAGTTTGTATCGAAATTTGTCTTGGGATTGAGACCTGATATTTGCTTGATGATCCAGCAACATTTGATTTGTTGGCAAAACAAACCATTAGATGAAATTTTGAGATACGCAAGGTACTGCAGTGATGAAATAGATTCCAAAGCAAAGAAACTTAAGGAGAAGCTAATGATGGTGCAGATGCAGTCGGCTGGAAAGGGTGGACAGCAGCAACAGGGAACAGGGACCATGGGTAGGAGACAAAATAACCAGAATAGGGACAGTGAGGAAAATTCCAATTCAAGACCTAGGTTAGACATTGCGACATTGAAAAAGACGACCAGGTGTCACCAGTGTAACCAGGTGGGACATTGGAAACGCGAGTGCCCCTATAATCCTGAAAATGGAGAATTAGAAATAGAGGAGGAAGAAGTTCAGAGCAGCCTGGTAAAGGGGACAACGGTACACAAGGGAAAGGTGGCCAAAGGGGGGACCCCGGCTCCTCGAGCCCAGTTCCCTCAACCACCTAGAATTGCGACAGGGGGAAAGACCTACAGAAAAATGCCTCTTTTTGTAGGAGGAGAAGAGTGTTACTATGTTGATCCCCTAACTGGACAGCGAGTGGATAGAGAGGAAGACTGTACCCTCGGGGCGGTTCTAGAGGTGGACCAGAGGGGACCGTATGTAGAGGCTGAAGTAGCAGGGTGTCCTACAACCTTCTTGGTGGACACAGGAGCCACTCGATCCACTATAAGATCAGCAGTAGTTCCGGACCTGCCCATGTCAGGGGAAACCATTCAAGTGGTAGGAGTCGCAAACAGAAGAATAACCAGTCCTTTGACGGAGCCAGTATTAGTGAAAATAGGGAAATACAGTAATGAGCACCAGTTTGTGGTCTGTGACTCCAGCCCTGTGTGTCTGTTGGGAAGAGACTTATTATGCAAACTAAATTGTACAATATATTGCACGCCTCAGGGAGTGGAAGTACAGACTAACGATGATGATGCCGATTTTAAGGTTGCAAATTCACAGGTATGCGTGGAGCTGTATCCTACCTTGACGGTAGAGGAGCTTCCATGGGACTTAAGAGGTGCGGTGTCATCTGAAGTGTGGGATTTCACTGGGGAAGAGATAGGACTGATCAAAGGGGTGGAACCAGTGAAAATCATGGTAAAACCAAATGTTGAATATCCAAGAACGCCACAATACAAATTGACCCCGGAGACGATAGCAGGAATAAAGCCCGTGATTGACTCCATGATTAAGCAGGGAATACTGAAAGAAATCGTGGGTAGTCCATGTAACTCCCCGATTATGGGTTTACAGAAACCTAGTGGGAAATTTAGAATAGTGCAGGATCTCCGAAAGATTAATAACATAGTTGTTTCATGTTGTCCAGTGGTACCAAATCCTTCAGTGATATTGTTTCAGATACCATTCCAAGCTGAGTGGTTCACAGTGATAGACCTTTGCCAGGCCTTCTTTTCAATCCCATTAGATGAGGAGAGCCAATTTCTTTTCGCTTTTAAGCTGGAAAATTGCGTATTAACATGGTGTCGTATCCCACAGGGGTATACAGAAAGCCCATCGATTTTTAACCAGCTGCTGAAGAAAAATCTTGAAAGTCTAGTACTGCCACAGAACTCGGTTCTAGTCCAGTACATAGACGACCTACTTGTTGCGTCAGAGACTGAGGAAGCTTGCAAAATAGACACCATCACCTTGCTGAATCACTTAGCTGAGAACGGACACAAGGTGTCCCCGAGCAAGTTACAGTACTGTTTGTCAGAAGTACAGTACTTGGGTCACAGGATTGAAAAGGGGAAACGGAAAGTGTCAGCAGACAGGATAGAGGCGATCATGAAAATGAATTCGCCAACGACACAAAGGGAAGTCAGGATGTTTCTAGGAATGGTCGGGTATTGCCGACAGTGGATAGCTAACTTTTCCCTGAAAGCAAAACCCTTACAAAAACTGACGCACAAGGAGGTGAGTGATCCGGTACCATGGGACAAGGACTGTTTGATGGCATTCTTGCAGCTGAGAGAGGACTTGTGTCGTGCTCCTGCTCTGGGAATGCCGGACTATGACAAACCATTTTTGCTTTACTGCTGTGAAAGAGAAGGTTGTGCTTTGTCAGTTTTGGTCCAAATCCATGGAAATGCCCGTAGACCAGTTGCGTACTTCTCGGCTACTTTAGATCCAGTAGCCGCAGCGTTGCCCGGATGTCTCAAATCCGTTGCTGCAACGGGTGTCAGCATTGAACAGTGCGAGAATATTGTCATGGGACACCAGTTAGTGGTGTATGTACCTCATTCTGTGGAGTTGTTAATGACCAGGACTAAAACACAGCATCTGACCAATAGCAGGCTCACGCGATATGAACAAGTTATTCTTGCCGCAGAGAACGTGACCCTTAAGAGATGCTCTGTTTTGAATCCTGCAACTTTGATGCCGCTTCCTAATGATATCGAAGATGATGAATGTGAAGATCACGATTGCCTTGATGTGACTGAACTATGCACCAAACCAAGACCAGATATCGTGGATGAGCCATTGACTGACCCCGATGAAATTTTCTTTGTTGATGGCTCATGTGTAAGAGACGATATCGGTCAGTTGAGAGCAGCTTATGCTGTTTGTACCATTACTGGAGTTGTAGAAGCCGCATGCCTGGAAGGAGTACACTCCGCTCAGGTAGCTGAAATCGTTGCATTGACACGTGCCTGTTTGGCAGGCAACACAATTCGAGTCACCATTTACACCGATAGCCAATATGGTTTCGGGGTAGTTCATGACTACGGGCAATTGTGGTCTCAAAGAGGTTACATGACCTCTTCGGGATCACCTATTCGAAATGGGGAATTCGTACGTCTATTGTTGGAAGCACTACAAGGTCCGGCAGCAATTGCCGTTGTTAAATGCACAGCTCATACCAAAAATATTGATTTTGTGTCACAAGGTAATAGATATGCAGACGAAGTTGCACGCTACTGTGCAGAGCAAGGATATTCCTTCACGGAAGTGGAAGTGAGTGGGATACACGAAAAGACGGAATTAGCCATGTTATTAGAAACTGTAGATACTTGGGATGAATTAAAAGTCATACAAGAAAATGCAACAGACTTTGAGAAAAAGACATGGGAAACTGCAGGATGTGTGAAGAGTGAGATGGATTTTTGGGTTTCAGCAGATGGAAGGGCAGTATTACCAAACGAATTAGTGAGTCCAATGGCAAGACAAATACACGGTCCAGTACATCTATTCAGGGATGCTATGTTGCGGGTATTCAGGCAAATGTGGTACAACCCCAAGTTTAGAGTAGCCGCAGAAGCAGTGTGCCAACGTTGTGTGACCTGCCAGCAACTGAATGTAGGAAAGAGAACACCAGTCACGTTGAGTCACATAGGGAGGTCTGGGGGTCCGTTCAATCGGATGCAACTAGACTTCATTGAAATGCCAAGATGCAACCGCCTTTGATACGTTCTGGTGGTTGTCTGCATATTTTCCAGATGGGTTGAGGCTTACCCTACACGCAGGTGTGACACACTCACAGTAGCAAAGTTATTGCTTAGGGAGTTAATACCGCGCTTCGGGGTGCCGGCCTCTTTGGAATCAGATAGGGGAACGCATTTCAACAGCGAAATTGTGAAGATGCTCTGCTCAACCCTGAATATAGACCGGAAATTGCATTGTAGCTATCGACCAGAAGCTTCGGGAATTGTGGAGCAGATCAATGGTACAATAAAGTCCCGAATTGCCAAAGTTTGTTCATCAACATCCCTAAGTTGGCCTGATGCCCTGCCACTAGTCCTTATGAGCATACGTAGTACACCAGACAGAAGGACAGGACTCTCTCCACATGAAGTGTTAATGGGGAGGGCCATGAGACTGCCGTCAGTGCCAACTGCAGCGTTGTTGAATATCACAGATGATCTGATCCTGGACTATTGTAAGGGACTCTCTGACGCCATTCATTCTGTGTCTCTTCAGGTGCAGGCTGCTGAAATCCCATCATCTCAAGACCTGTGCCACGACCTGTGCCCTGGGGATTGGGTCGTGGTGAAGAAGCACGTCAGGAAGAATTGTCGAGACGTGCGTTGGCGAGGGCCCTACCAGATCATCCTAACATCGAATACTGCTGTTAAGGTCGGAGGGCTGCCCAACTGGATTCACGCCTCCCATACGCGGAGAGTTCCAGCACCCCTGGAAGAAACAGCTCCTCTCTCTGATGAAAATCCAGTTGTGGACGAAGAATCCATAGAGGGGACCAGCTAAGCTGTGGGGGTGTCGGAGGAAGCTGGGAGCGCGTCGGACCAAGTGGAGGAAGGGCAAGACGACAGCGAAACTGACGTTGCCACAGAAGGAGAAAGCAGCTGTGAGTACGAAACGGATTTTGATCAAGCTACAAGTGATCTAGAATCGAGTGTGAGGACAAGAGGAAGGAGAGCAAGACGGGGAGAGACCAGGTGGCCTGAAAGAAGAAGGAGGTCGAGCCTACAGTCGACCCCAGAGAGAACCCTTGCTCCCATATCCGAGGACTCAGACTTGGACGAAGGTGCACAGAGCTCATAAGCGGAAGGTCCGAGGAGAACAAGGAGAGTGCGTGTGCCCTGCAGAAGATACGCTACTCCCGAGTGGACCTACTTGGCGGCAGATGTCTTGGGCGCAGAAATCCGGGAGGGTGAGGGAAGTGACAGTGACCAGCCTTGAACCAATCGTAACGTTGGAAGTGAGATTGTTGGTACCTGGAGTTGAGACTGAAGGGTTGCTAACATTCACTATCCCCATCCCTCCGTATTTGAGCAGAATTAAAGAACTGGTATTGAACAGATTGGAATTTCCGACTTTGGGTCATCCAGTACCAGCGCATGAGGAAACCATCCTTCGTTTAGAATTGTTGGAATACGCTATTAGAGCTGCTGGAACACGGATCATCGTAGACACCTAAAGACTTTGTAAATAAGCAAGAGTGAGAAGATAACCTAGCGCCTAGTGGAAGAAGAGAAAATGTAGGGACCTTCCCATTTAGTTGACGGAGAAGGGCTAAGGTTGTCTGTTGTTGCGGTTTAAAAGACTGATTTCAAAAGAGATTGCCAGCTTCCCACTGTGTAATTCAAGAAAGACTGAATAGAAAACCAAGAGACTGTCTAAGAAATAAAAAGGAAAAAGAACCTGAGTTGGAGAAGGAGATTAAGAACTACACTGTTTGATGAACATGGAGGCGGGCAACTCGAACCGCAAGGCGAAATGTATAATAGGTACACTTTTAGCGGGAGTAATTTTCCTTATAGTTTTAGTAGTTACTGTATCATATATAGTAGGACATGAAAATGAAACGAAAGCTATAGAAGCAAAGGTCGAAGTGATTACATCAAAACCTACTACTGCTAGTAAAAAGGAGGACAATGCAATTCAGGAGAAAGCGTTGCTAGCAGCAGAAGCTCGTAGATTACATGTAGATGAGTCACAGGGCAACTTCCAATCAAACGCTTATGCCAAACTACTATATGAGTACATTGATGTCATGGAGGCTAAGGATTGTTACGTCTGCATGAAATTGCCAGCTTCTGTAGACGAAGGTATCAGATATCATCATCTTCCATTGACTTATGGCATTACATGTAGTTTATTGCTTAGCATATTTTATGGACGAGATAGTTTTGAATACTATTTCTCAAATTTCGATTCAGTATTACCGGAAGTTCCGAACTACAAGCAGATGAATAAATGGGACTATTACAAGAGTGAAGATAGATTGGCGAAATTCTTCATTCCTTGGAATACCCTAGATACTTCACATGCTCGTAGAAATAATCTGACTTGCAAGGTGTCAGAAATTGAGAAGAAGTTTATAGGGCAAGTGGATGACCGTTACAGGAGGCAAAAGATTCTGAAAATGTCAGGACAATGGAAAACAGATTGGACCGAGGAGGAGAAGGCACACAAAAGGAAGGGTAGTAATGGTCCAATAGCTTTAGATCGAACACAGAAAGGGAAGCTATGCCTACACAGGAGTGAAACCTACTATGAAAATGTGTTTGTAGGTGAAGTTGAATGTGAACATGCCTTCCGGTTAGAATACTACACGAAGGATTTCTTAAAGGGAATGCAAGTGATTCCAAATGTATATTTTGTATGTGGGAAAAATGCCTACGTGAAACTACCTGACAATTGGTATGGCTCATGTTACTTGGCGATTGCCTTCCCAAAAATATACCATGCTAAAGATTTAGAAATCATAGAGGGAAAAACACCAGCGAGAGGGAGACGTGATCTAGAAGATGCTGAGATGGTTGGTGACGTATTTGGTGCTATGTTCCCTCTTTTAGGGATAATATTGAATGATGTCAAAATCCGGAGACTGGCAACAGTTGTAGATAGGTTGTCTGCCAGTACTGCTAGATCATTGATGCTGGTGGAAGGAGAGATGCAATCGATAAGGGCAATGGTTCTTCAGAATCGTCTTGCTTTAGACGTTCTGTTAGCCAAAGAGGGCAGAGTCTGTAAGGCTTTGAAGGTCCAGGAAAGTTGCATTTACATTCCAGACAATTCAAAGCCTCTTGAGAAAGGTATACAGAATATTACTGAGATACACCAAGAGATTGAAGACCTAACAAGAGTGAATGTATGGGAAAAAGTGGGTCATGGAATGGGTAAAGTTGGAGGTTGGTTTGCCAATCTAGGAAAGAGTATCATATGGTATATACTAAAGCCTATCCTCATAATAGCGATCTGCATAATCATACTGTGGGGGCTAGTGAGGCTGTACCAATGGTACAGAGCAAATAGGTTGCAAAGATCCATGAGAGAGCAGGAGCAGAGGTTGGCTGCCATGCAAGATAATCAATACAGGAGTCTAAGGGCTCTGGAAATGATCAAGAGAGGGAGCCTTGCAACAAGTTCTGTTTGACAAGTCCAAATTGGTGTTGTGATGGTGATGACCCCTAGAGGTCATCAAAGGGGGGAACTGAGAGAGCGCAATTTGAGTAAAACGTATAAGTGCACCATATGTACAACCCAGTTGCACGAATTCAGTTAAAGTATCTAAAAGTGTTGAAAATATATAACCGCATATACCCATGAGTGTTTAGTTAAATATAGAAAACATACATAGAGTGTGGAACTAATGTAGAAATGTGTGGGAATGTTTAGAAATGTTAGAAGTGTTAATTAGATTCCATGTTATGTAGCTGCTACAGAAGAAATGTAATGCTGCAAAATGTAGAAACGTGCAGGCCTCATGGCAATGTATGAAGAACGAGAACATGCCTCTACCTCTTTTTCATGACATGGATTTATTTGCTATTCAGAAATTATTAATTGAATGTTAAAGCTATGTTTTATAGAAGTGTTTCATATAATCAGAGTGTATTAACAAGAATTGTTTTAGTTTTAGAAATAAAGGTTCATAGGGTACAGGCCGCTTGCAAGATAATTTAGTAGGCCTGGAAAGATAAAGTGGCTTCTTTGATCTGCACGTGTTAGTTAAAGTCGAAGTCTCGTTAAGAATAAATTGCCAATTCTGTTTGAAGTTTTATGGCCTGAACAGATAAGTGAAGCCTGGAATTAGGGGCCGAAGTTGTGGGTGTCTGTCTGTAGGTGTGAGGGGGTTCCAATCAAGAGCGTGATGAATAGAGCTCTGTCCGGGGAGACAGGCACTGGCCTGGAGGAGGGTAAAGGAATGTTCTGGGGGGTACCAGCGAGCCGGAGAAGAAGCCTGGGAAGCAAGGTCAACGCTAACGAGAGGCCCAGAGGAGTGCCATCATGGAAGAAACCAGAACTGAAACCACGTGAGATGTGTACGTGAGGGGCGTCTCAAAGGGGCGTTCCAATTACAACTGTGATTTTGTATTAGGGACAGCACCCTGGGGTGGAGTTAGAGCAGACGGCCTGAGGAGCTTAAGAGAGCGGATGGGTAGGCAGAGAGGACATGACTGCTATGCATAGGGTTTCATTTAAGACGAAGAGAAGTGCGTGATCTTCTTTGGAAGTCACCACGGCTGACACCTTTTTAGGTAAAGAACTTGCTAAGTAGGGATGTCATCTAGTCTAGTGAAGGGTCAGTCTAACCTGATTTGTTTCCTTTTCTGTAAATGACGCTCAAGCTTCATCTTGTGTCGATGATAACTAACTTACTGATTTTTGAATTAGTCTTGGTAGTTTTCTTCTGTCGATTAAGATCTCTCAGAGAGTTCATGTTCATCCTTTTACCTGTGTATCTTTTGAATCTTATATTGAGATGTTTGTACCTGCAACTAATTTTGGCTTTATAATAAATCTTTAAACTTATCCGTAGTAAGTGGTTCTTTAGAGTTGTGTCAAGTTTTGGGGCTGGTTTGACCTATGTAAGGTTGCCTTTTACTCAATGACAGACAACAATCGATCCAAAAGATTTAAGTGAGATAGGAATTGGAGTGATCTGATAATTGATTAAAATCTCACTTTCACACCATCAATATCCACCCTTTTACCCACACATCCTTCTTTGCCAGTCGTATTACATTTAACTCGTCCTTCCTCTTTCCATCCTTCTTTCCCATCAACCCATCAAGGTCTGACTCTTCTTCATGAAGCTTTCTCTGCTGAGTTAAAGATAGAAGAGACCATTAGTCACTCAACTCCCGCTGTATATGCTAATGCTAAGTAAAGGGGTGTCTTCAACTGTTCAAAACTTAGTCTCACTCCAGTATAAACAGTACAATTTACACCCTTGCAGCGAGTATATAAATTGTCAATAAATAAGCAATATGACTTACCACCGCCCTCCACTGCCACTGGCTCACCCCAAGCAGCTGCTGCATCTGCTCCCTGGATGGGGCCACCATCCCCGCTGACCCCGGCACTAGTGATCGGTGCGGCTAGAAAAAACATTAAACATTTTTAGACACCATATGCGCCTCCCCCTTATAATTTTTTTCCATAGCAAAATTGAAAATACATACACCACACACATCACTAGCATTTCGGGTACAGTCACAGGATGTCCTTCCAAAAAATATAAAATATCCATTTGGCCATTTTGTTTTTGTTGGTGGCAATTTTTCAAAAGCCTCTCAAGAAGACAACGTGTAATGTAAAGGACAGAGCTGAGTGGCTAGAGCTAATGGAGAATCTGAGTTTACGAAAAGAATTAAGAGTGGCCAACCAGCCGGACAACTGACATAAAGTCTTCTTGGTTGGCATATGTAATGGTGCCATCCATAAAATAAGATTTGTAAACATTACGTAACTTACCTGCATGTGAGCAGCATGTTTGCTAGTCGGGAAAAAAATATTAGCAATAACATAGAACCCAAAATAATAATAATAATTAGCTACTCACAAAACCCCGTGACCTCAACCCCCTAGCAGGTCCAGCAGGTCCAGCCGATCCTGCTCTCGATCCAGGAAGTCGGCCCACAGGTGCGTCGGCTGGTTGTGGATAGGCCAGAGCAGGAATACACTACTCCGACGCAGCCTTGTCCACTGCTGCTGGTGCTCCCGGACCCCATATCCAGACCCAGGTCTGCCGCCTGCTGGCAGGGTGGAGGGGAGGTGGGGCTGACCAAACAAAAACAGCATCACCAACCTCCACCTTGGAAAACAAGGCCTGGGGCTGCACCCCTTCTGAGCGCCACCTTCCGCAAGGAGGTGGCTCTTCTTTGCCGCCTTTATTGCACTGGTCTCTGCCATGATGCTAGGGGCTTGGGAGGTGGAAAAGAAAATGTAGAAAGTATTACGGGAGAAAAAGGAAGAAAGTAAAAAAAAACGTAGAAAGCTAGTAATAGAGAAAAACAGTACAAAACTCTCAAAAGACACACACAAAGTAGAAAAAAACACAACATATACACTTAGAAAGACAAAGGGTAATATAATATATACAAAAATATTGAAAAAAAAGTTCTAGAAAACAAGGATTGCAAAGATTGAATAAGGGTCAAAGTTAGACCCCAGCACCATAAACAGAGTAAGTAACAAGATGGCCGTGCCCGTGCATGGCCGCGTGATGCAGTTTAGGTGATATTTCCACCCAAACATGCAATCCGCATTGACGAACAGCGGAAACGTCACGTGAGAGGGTGGGACAAGCACCTCCGCCTATTTACAGAACTCTGCATAGCACAATGGAGTTCTCTTTACTGCTTTGCAGAGTTCCGCGCAGTGTGGCTACATGAACTCGGCTCAGGAGTTAGTAATATTCAAAGTTGGAGGACAAGCTGGAAGGGCCAAATGATGGTGCATGCTAGTGCAACCTCAAGTGTTGCATGCTCCAGTTGAACATTTTACATTGCTTGCATATTTTCATACACAACCTGGAGCTCGTCAGAGGTAAATATTGCTTGAAAATAAGCCTACCCTTATGGAGTATGAGGCTCCTCCAGTGAGATGAACTTGATAGTTGTGTATACAATGGGATAATGCATTGAGAGACAGTCCGTTAGAGGTCTGAGTGTGTGTACCCAATCATGTTGTAGATGTTCTATTCGAAGGGCTTTGCTGTTAAATTGAAGCAATCACGGGAGATGTTGATATTGATTTCTAGACATTTAAGAAGAAAACAGAAGTATGAAAAACTGAGTGCCTTGACAAATATAGCTTGCTTTTCTTTATAAGACACTTGTCTAGCTTGTAGCCCCAAAAACTATTTCAATTCAGCAATACTAGAAGGAACCCATTACACTGACGTGGCATGAGAAGACAATTTAGGATGCTGTTGAAAAAACTGCTGTATATAGATTTGTCTCTAACACCAAGTGTTCACGAAGAGTTCACGAAGAGTGTAGTGATATACTTAAAATATGTCAATAGGTGAAAAAATTATGCACCTTGAGTAAACCTCCTGCAGCAGCAGTGAATGCAGGACTGATTGGGTTATAAATCTTATGTGTGCTTGTGTGTATGAGAGGGTGAGCGACATTGTCTCATAATTGTGGGCTGTCCACCTGGTTAACAAACCTTGAACCACCTCACATGCCTTAAATCCTTCTGCTTTCCTACAGCAGCTTCTGCTGGAAGAATCACTGATACCAGTACTATCGGCATTATGGTAACCTGGCCACAGAACAGGGATCTTTCTGTACAACAACTCCATGATACAACCAGATAGATAAATGTGTTCCACACTGTCACCAACAATTACCTAACCAGATTTCTAGCTCGAACATGTCATTTTTACAAATCTGAAAGTGCTCATATTACCTGGATTCAACTCAGTACCATACTCAGTAGTGTTTCAAGTTTATACACTAATATGCCAAACTTTCAAGCTCTGTGTTTTATTGAAACCTTCATTAAAAACTACCTGTGTCGTATAAAGTATAAACACCTTTTATTTTTAAGTATGCCAGGATTGCCTTGATGAAAATGACTTCCTATTTGAAATCAATTTTTAAACAAATCAAAAGCACTGTGAGGGCGTGATGCAGCATTTTGGGCTTACCCTCTTACCATTCATCCTCTGGTAGACCTTTTTATCCGAGTGAGAGGTGAGGAGAGCTAACATTATAACAATCAATTCCAATTAACAGTGTAACCCATTTGGCTACACAAGAAGGACCAGGAATCAGTAACTAAGGTCACAAAGGTTTATTACAAATTATCAATCAAATTAAGGTAAACAAAACTCACTATCATGCTATGAAGATACAGAATAACAACTGGGAAACCCAGCCTACTAAATAAGTTTAAGAGCACCAGTCAAACCAGTCATACAACCAAGAGGTTCAGTCACAGCAATACAAAAGATTAGAATTAAATCAAGTGCTCAGAGAAGAGTTCTCAGTCCACTCTTCTATACATGAGTAGACCTATAATAGTCCAAGTTAAAGTCCAAACTAAGAGGATGGTTAATTAGTCTACGGAATCTCAAAATTCAGGAAACTGCAGAAAAATCTATGGACGTACAGAAAGTAAGGTAAATTAAGTAAGGTGTCAGCATTGCAGAAACTTGGTCAAGAATGTTCTTAAATTTGGAGAATTTTGAGTATTAACTTAAGCCACACTCAGCATGAATCAAAGGAAATACGCAAATAGGTTTAAAACTCTCAAAGTCAAGCAAAAGTGCGCCAGCATCAGGCAGTGTAGACTCAAGTTATTCACACAAAAATAATTTCGGTAAAATCCCTCTGTACGCATCCTCAGGGGTTCTCTCGTCCTTTTCGATGTAAACTGAAATATCGGTCATATATCCCCCGCTGATCATGGGAACATCATTCTTGCTCAACCAACCCATGTGATAGCGTTGCTGAATAAGACTCTTCAGTAAAGGATTTGGCTTTCCATGCTCTTTCATCAAGGTCTTCTTCTCTCTCTATAGCTAATACAGTGTTGTATCTATTCTCAAACTACCAATGTGTGTGAATACCTGCAAGGGAAATTCATGACAGCAGAAATGGAGAACATTATTTATGTAGAATGCCAAATAGGCCTAGTAAGGGCAAGTTAACTATTAAACCAATGGTGCACATTTAATATGTGTGTCCACTTTTAAACACAAATTAATATATAATTTGTCAGTATATTAGATTCATTTGTATGTGGTGTATGGCAAAATCTTTAATAGTCATGTGTAAATATGGTTAACACCTACATTTTATATGAAATATATGTGTAACATTATTACACACATTACATAAATCTATCATTGTTTCTTTCTAGAGTAGTCACATTCTACTTATGTGAGGACAGTTCATTCATCAAGTCTTCAAGGAAAATCTCATGTATTACAGAAAAGGCACACAGTTATGTAAGAATTCTCTAAATGTTACAGTGAATGCACTTCAATAACTTAAAGCGCAACATTTCTCATTAATGTTGCTGGGCCACACAGGAAACATATGCTAAATTCATGTTTGGATTATGTATTTGTGATGTGTAAAGGTGGAGTCAAGATTACGCCGTCCCAGGGGCTACCTTTACCGCAAGTCTTGGTATATTGTTTGTGGGCCATTTCGAGGATGAGACTGTTTATGGTCTAAACAATCCATTCCGGTGAAATCTGAGACTATGGATATATACGCATTGACAATGCATTTCTTAATTGGAGAGGTAGCAAAGACCAGTTGCTTGAATATTATCAGTGGCTGAGTTTACAGAGTAATGACTTGCACTTTACCTTCAGTTATGATAGAGAAGATACATTTTTCGAACCAACAGATAAAAGTAGATTACAATATACTCTGTACCATTTTATACCGTAAGTGCGCAGAAAAACACCCCATTTAAATTCAAATTCTTGCACCAACACAAATAGTTTACACTATGGCCAGTTTTTGCAGGGTTTAAGAAAGCTGTACAAAAACCCTTCCTATTTCATTGAAGAGGCCAACGTGGTCCGTCAATTGTAGCATTAGGATCACTATGCCAATGGTAAGTGGTAATGTGTCCCTTAAAACATTAATGGCAGTAAGATAACACATGTTATTCCCTGAGTCATTCCATCATCGCTGATCCTCCTGAGTCTGATCCTGAGTATGGTGTCCAACACCATACCACAGTGTCCCAACTCAAAATGCAATAGATAAGCCTGTAACAGTACAATTGTGTTATTGAACAACAAGAAGGGAAAGATTGAGTCACTTTTTGATAAGACCCTCTAGAGCAGGAAAGCATAGATAGTCACTGCCAGGGTTGGAGGCAGGCCCTCATTTATTTGTATTCTCTGTCCAATGTCTGGCTTGAGGGAAATGGCTTTGTAGGGCGAGGTGGGAGTCCGACTTTATTGACTGCACACAGTTGCAACTTCAATCCAGCAATAAGAATGTGTTTAAGAGTATGTAGGTGGGGATGCATTGGTCTACCAGACTGACAGACACAAATAAGAAAGTAAATGTTACTTAGATATATATATATATTGTATTTTTTGGGGCATCAAAGAAAGAAGGCCTAGTAGTCAGGGAAGTAAAGCTCTTCCTCAAACTCTGGTGGTTCACCCGGAAGTCATCTAACACACTACTTCCATGACTTGAGCCTCCATCATCTTCCTCATGTGGTACTTCACATATGGTGTAATCCGGTGATAAAACGTGCTGATTACTTTTGATCATCTTTATTCTCTCTACGTTTTGGGGCAAGAGACTGGTCCTTCTCACTGTGACAATGGCACCAGCAGCACTAAAACACGCTCAGCGGAGACATTGGCTACAGGGCAAGCCAGATAGTTTATTGCCAGACTGCTGAGCACTGGCTATCGGCACCTCTTCCCATACCAATACACAAATGGGTTTTGATCAAGGTAGACCTCTGTTGTATCATCCAGATAGGCCTGGACCATTTGCTCAATGTTCATTGCTGGTTCTCCACTTTGCTCCACCTCTTTTGCCTTCACCTCTGTGCTGGACTTAAGCCCTGCCAGTTTAAACCACTCAGATGCAGATTTTGGTGCTGATGCTCCTGGTCTTGGTGTTGTTGATGGCATTCTTGTCACTGGTTTTGGCTGCTGTGAGCCAACAGCACTGCCCTCAGGCTCTGAACTTGAAGGCTGCACCACAGGACCTGAGCCCTGGACCAGTGGGCCTCTAATTCCCTGCCGTTCTTTTTCTAGCTCACTGCCTTGCTCAGCTATCCATGTTTTGTATTTTTAAAAATCCCCATCTGGAAAAGGAATGATAGTGGACAGTAATGGTTTGTACTGTGGATCAAGAATTGTGGCACAGATGTAATGTTTGGAGGAGACAATGTCTCTTTGCACCCTTGTATTGGCAGACAAGAGAAGAATTAAGCTCACCCCCAAGTCATACACATCTGTTTGGCCCCCTACACCTGCATACAATGCAGACACCTCCTTTAGCTCTTCCTGTGGCACATGCAACAATGGGATAGCTTGGCCCATGGTACTACCCTTTTTGCTTACTTCCCGCATGAACACCTCAAAAGGAAGCAGAATCTCTGTCAGGCATTTAACTAGGCCCCATTGGTCCATCTCAATAATCATGCCTTTTACAGTTGCATCTACTCTTTGCATGAAATATTCATTGATAGGTCTGTTCTGCTCAAACAGGCATGTAATAAGTAGAGTTCAAGCGTGTTGGCATCTCCTGTATGAGATATTTACAGGCATTCTATTATCACACTGAGTGACCCTAAGTATTTCCAGGCTTTAAATGAATAGCTGAAATGAGTGCAGATTTGTCTGCAGGTGGACAGTACGTTGCTTTCTTTGTTGTGTAGCATTTTAGAATCCTAGTGTGATTTCCCGATTCATGCCCTTATATAGGTATGATTCACATTGCCCTTATATAGGCATAGAAATCATGCCCATGTTTAGACATAACCTATCCAGTCCAAATACAGGCATGGCTACTTCCACTAGTTCCAAAAAGCCACAACGATTTCTTGGACAATCTCGACTTCAGCAGTCAGGGACATCCCCTAGCTTGAATATTGATTTGTCCTACAAATTATGGAGTTTTCAAAGAACTACCATTCCCTTGGGGTTCTTTGATCACGTTATTATGCCTGTCTTTTCGTCAAACTAGGCACCTTCAAGGTATAAATATGCCTTCACTTGCTCTAGCAAAGACACAGTGGTTCGGGGCAGTTCGCCTATCTACTTGCCTGACGCAGCTCGCTACAGCAAGTGCCTAAGCAAGCCGACCCTCCAGCTGACGCACTGATCGAGAAGCTGTCCTTTCTCTTGCAGAGAATCCAGCTCCAGTGTTTCCAAGCTCCCTTGCGGGGGGTTGGGAAATCGAGTACCGAGACAGAGATACCAGACCTCTTTCATTCTAAAACCAAGGTACGGAGCTGATTAGACCCTAAGAGAAATCTTGGATAGATTCTTGGCAAAGAAACTAACCCTATGCTACACCGCACTTACTTCTTCCCTGGTACTAGACTTAGGTTAGGTACATTGAGGTAGGCATATTTTAGAAGCACCAGTTGAGTACTTTTAGCCTTTGTTATTTATGTATGTATTTTATGGCTTAGAAACAATACCATGCTTTTACAGTATTCTTTCATAATACTCTTCTTACTGTATGCATTATACTTTGCAACCTGTATTACGATTTTAGCAGTTCATTTCTTTTGCATGAGAAAGAAGACTGTTCAATATATCCTTTTATTGAAAACGCCTGTCTCTCTATTTCTCTGCACCTCTGATGAAACAAAGCATGCACGATTGACTAAGTAAAATATCTATCTATTGTTTCCACGACTCTGAAGATACGTTTATTCTTGGGAAACAAAGTTGTCATGTTTATGCGGTTGTCAGAAACTAATCCCTTCTTGTGTATTCGTGAAAGTTTATAGGGACCTCTGAGCTAGTTGGCACTCACAATTAAATTTAATATATTAAATAGAGACCCAGTCGACCTCAGTTCTACGTCAAATCTATAGGTAGGATATATTATTCCAATGCACAGAGCCTATTGGGAATATAGGAACTACACTACATCTTGGTCTTCTTTTTGGTAAAAGTCCTGTACAATGATGTTGATGCAGTGCGCCAAAGACAAGGCCCTGAAATAACCACCATCGGCCATGGCCTGTACTATATTACTGCCATTGTCCATGGTAACACATCCAATCTTAAGCCCTCTTGGTCGCAGACATTCAAAGACCTTGTTAAAGTGTTCCAAAATGTTTGCATCCATAAGTGATTTCTCCATTGCGAACATTGCTACTGTGGCATACTTCTGAGCAGCATTACAAATCTCAGCAGTGTCAACAACTGCAGATTTTTTTCTCTAGCCTCCCACAGAAGAGATACAGTGTGCAGTGATGCACATATAATCGGTTGCTTGGCAACTGGTCCTCATGTCTGTTGTCAGGTGGATAGTGTGGACAGCACTGTGCTGCAAAGTTTGTCCAAGCAGTTCTAGCACATCGGAATGTAGCACTAGAACAGCAACTCTGGCAAAATAGGACCGACTGGGAACCTTCCATTTTGACAAGTCTAACAAAAATAATCCCCTTTGGGTGAATATGAGAGTAAACCACAGTTTTCTATCAAACAAACACATATACATACAATAAGGAGCAATAAATGATTAACATGAATCAGACATACAAAAGACCTTGTACATTTTATTCATAGAAAAAACAAATTAAAAAGCAGTACATTGTCAGAATTAAAATTCATAATAAAATGTGGGACAGTGCATAGGGAAAATGATTCCAATTAAAAAGCAGAGAGAGCCACCAGTATTATAATAACATGTGATTAAGTAACTCCAGGTTTATAAATTCCACAATTTTGTAGGAGTTTCTTATCTCTTGTGGCCTAGTGCTCCTCCACCAGAATAGAGCATCGACGTGTTTCGGTTTATGGCACATATACTTCCAAAGCCAAAAAACCTTCTTCAGGAAATAAAATAAAATATCCCACAGAACCACAATGTCTGGAAAAAACAAATACATACAATAAGATATACTGACTGTCTAATTACAGATGCAACAACATGTAATACAGTACTGCTCCTTAAACAAACACAATGTCACAAACCATGCACATATCTGCGGAAATACATCACATATATTACACAGATAAATAAACAACTTTTGATATGCCTGTTAAATGTGTACAAGTGCATATACGACATACCGGTTACTTCGACTCGGTGCATATATAAGGCATTGATTTGTAGATATATCTACACCTAACAAGGCCAGTATTTTTAGGTCCAATGATAGATGCAAGAGAGAATAGATATCAGTCATATGTCCTTATAAATATTTCGAAAAAAATGTTGGTAAGTTACCTTCGTGGAAATTCAAAACAAGTGTTGTCTTAAATACGGCCACTTCTATTACTTCACCACCTTCTCGGTGTGTCTACAAAGAAATATTCATCGTCACTATAGATACTCTCTATATATCTACATAAGGCGATTCTTCTGCTATCATTTATACGGGATGCATTTAGAGATGTGCATTCTAGGGGAATAACTTACACAATTAAAGCACTGGTAGCTTAGTGTTGTGGGAAGTTTTAACGTCTTATTGCCTAATATGCCCCCCAATTGTATAAACAACCAAGCACTAGAGTGCCCGTGATCCCAATACGATCCCAATGAAACTCCATTAACAAAAGCGACACTAAATTAAGGAAACATTTAGAGCAATGAACATTATGTAATTGCAGGCAGGGCTCAACAATTATCTATGGATCGGGTAACAAACATTAAGACAAGACGTCTTTCATCATCATGGTGCAGCATAGTTTTATGCGCATCCTATTACTATTCTGAGGTACTTATGCTTGGCCGTTATGTTTTAATTTAACATTGTGACCTGGAGTGACGCATTACTACATACATGTTTAGTGTTGATATTTCACGTCTAAAACGTTGGGATTTCCTATTCACGGTGTTTTTAACCCAACATTCCCTAATGTTTGTTACCCGGTCCATAGATAATTGTTGAGCCCTGCCTGCAATTACATAATGTTCATTGCTCTAAATGTTTCCTTAATTTAGTGTCGCTTTTGTTAATGGAGTTTCATTGGGATCGTATTACGATCACGGGCACTCTAGTGCTTGGTTGTTTATATAATTGGGGGGCATAATAGGCAATAAGACGTTAAAACTTCCCACAACACTAAGCTACCAGTGCTTTAATTGTGTAAGTTATTCCCCTAGCATGCACATCTCTAAATGCATCCCGTATAAATGATAGCAGAAGAATCGCCTTATGTAGATATATAGAGAGTATCTATAGTGACAATGAATATTTCTTTGTAGACACACCGAGAAGGTGGTGAAGTAATAGAAGTGGCCGTATTTAAGACAACACTTGTTTTGAATTTCCACGAAGGTAACTTACCAACATTTTTTTCGAAATATTTATAAGGACATATGACTGATATCTATTCTCTCTCGCATCTATCATTGGACCTAAAAATACTGGCCTTGTTAGGTGTAGATATATCTACAAATCAATGCCTTATATATGCACCGAGTCGAAGTAACCGGTATGTCGTATATGCACTTGTACACATTTAACAGGCATATCAAAAGTTGTTTATTTATCTGTGTAATATATGTGATGTATTTCCGCAGATATGTGCATGGTTTGTGACATTGTGTTTGTTTAAGGAGCAGTACTGTATTACATGTTGTTGCATCTGTAATTAGACAGTCAGTATATCTTATTGTATGTATTTGTTTTTTCCAGACATTGTGGTTCTGTGGGATATTTTATTTTATTTTATTTTATTTCCTGAAGAAGGTTTTTTGGCTTTGGAAGTATATGTGCCATAAACCGAAACACGTCGATGCTCTATTTTGGTGGAGGAGCACTAGGCCACAAGAGATAAGAAACTCCTACAAAATTGTGGAATTTATAAACCTGGAGTTACTTAATCACATGTTATTATAATACTGGTGGCTCTCTCTGCTTTTTAATTGGAATCATTTTCCCTATGCACTGTCCCACATTTTATTATGAATTTTAATTCTGACAATGTACTGCTTTTTAATTTGTCTTTTCTATGAATAAAATGTACAAGGTCTTTTGTATGTCTGATTCATGTTAATCATTTATTGCTCCTTATTGTATGTATATGTGTTTGTTTGATAGAAAACTGTGGTTTACTCTCATATTCACCCAAAGGGGATTATTTTTGATAGACTTGTCTTTTGGTACCCTACTCCTTTGGGTTTCTGGGTCCCTCTCTGTTTTTACAAACCTTCCATTTTGGACCGATGGCTGCCACAAATTTAAGAAAACTCACCCCTTCAACAAAAGAAAAAGGAAGGAGGTCCAGCACTAACATTTTAGCCAGCTTTGCATTGTTGTCAGAGAGTCTTACTTGAAGTTTCCCAGGATAGTCACAGGAGCAGAATGACAAGCTTTTCCCAACCCTCTCCTAGTTTCCCTCCACGCACCAAAAGATAAATCTAGTCGCATGAATGAACTCTCTGGGGGAAGGGGGTATGGGACAGAGAAGAGACTACTGGGTCTTCTAGTCTGGTGTCTTCTACAGCTACCTAAGCTAGTTTTTTATGGCGCAGCTCACACTGTAACATACAAGCAAAAGATTACTAATGTCATAACTTATTCTCATATATCAATTCATTTAACATGCATGTTTTTTTCCTGGTCTTCTAGCTACCTAACCAAAGGAGACCAAGCTATTGCCTCTATTCTAATGGCTATAGTAGCCTAAGTCCTGTATCAACACTGTAAAGATGTGGTAAGGTTGTATATCCTAAAAAGATAACACTTATAATTATTTTGAAGTTATTGAATGTTCTGTTCTCTCTCTGTTATCTTATTTCTTTTTAACTCTTATTAACCTTTTTTCTTTCGTTCTTGTTCTTCTTTAATTCACAGGTAAAGAAGTAGGTGAAGGATTTCAGCAGGAAAGAAGAATTCGGGTAAGCAATTACCTTGTAACTCTTTTGAGACGAGTTACTATTAATTCTAGGTAAACATTTCTGTGAATAATAAACTTGATAATTCTCAACTGTAACTGTTTTATCTTTTTAAATTCCCATAGGGTACTTGCGTGACTGGAAATTGAAGAAGACTTGAAGGGCTGAAAATGGGAAGTAGGTAAGCTCACTTCGTAATGTCCTCTGCTTAAATTACATCAAGGTACCGATGCGTGGAAGAAAAACTGAACTACCGTCAAAAACAGCGAGACTACTAAGCACCTGACTACTCTTTTACTAACGCGAATGCAGCTGACCACCTCTGATTCCCTTAACAGACTTGGTGAAATACGCAGTACTCAGAGCCAGCACGAGCCTCAGCTGTGCTCTAGGTCATGCACAAACCACCAGAAAACTACAGCGCTAACCTTAGCGCTGAGCCACCATCTTGAGGCGCTGCCTTCTAACTAAGGCAGTCCAAGAAAATGCCATGGGAGTGGCAACCTGAATTTTGGGTAAGAGAGTGGTAGTATCCCCCACAGACCGGCACCCCTGCACACTTATGTTCCTGACAGGATCCCTCTGCAAGGGGGTTTCCCCAAGCTTTGCTTTAAGGGGGTATTGATCATGAAAGGACTTAATTAATCTTGGTGCCTGAACGTTGGAAGATGGTTCCCACGATCTTTCCTCAGGACCACAAGCCTTCCAGTCGACTAAATAGTACAGTTTCTTGTTCTTACACTTAGATTCTAAAATTATTTTCACTTGAAACTCCTCTCCATAATCAGTTTGGATTGGTTTTGGAAGGGTTCAGGCCTTAGATAATCTGAAGAACCTTTCAGTAAAGAAACATGAAAGACAAGATGAACTTGCAGTTGTGTAGGTAGTTTTAACCTATCGGTCCCTGGGTTAATTTTCTTTTCTACTTCAAAAGGTCCTATGAAACGAGGTTGGAATTTTCGATTTCCCTTTAGTCTCAGATTTTTTTTTTTTAAACCTTTATTGTAGCATTCAATAAAAATACAAGTATGGGCCTACAACCGCGGGGGCCGGCCGCTAAGAAAATTAAAATCTCCAATATCACCGTACAAAACGGCTCATCAGCCGACAATCCCGAGGTCCGGCAGCGATTCAGGATAAGAATTGTATTTAGGAATGCACAGATGGGTTACAGGATGAGACAGAGGTTTCATTTTATATTTTATACGAGAGGATCAGGTGCTATACAATCAAACAGAATGCGGGGGACAGGGTAAAAACAGGATTTGCATGAAATAACCACTATAATAGAAAAGTGGCACCAGAGCATTGAGACCTGTACGAAAGATAACAAAAGTCACATTCCATATTGCTCCGGCACTCAGAGCCCGCCCACCAAAAAGTCAGGATATCATAAGAGCATCAGCACAAAATACGAGCACACAATAAGAGTCTAGTTGATTCATAGCTATACTGATCCTTAAAAAGGGGAAAGGAAGAATGAAAGAAAGGCCATAGAAAATAAAAAAGGCAAAATAAAAGAAAATCCTCCAACCCCCCACCCTGCACCCCTGCAAATGGCTATAGCCTGACCCCACTAGCAGCGTGCCTGTCGCCCCTAATAACTAAAACCCCAAAGGTAGGAGAAGAAACGGAGGAGGGCATTTCCGTGTGGGCTCCCGGCCCCTTTCGACCCCCCGCCCGAGGCAGCCACCCCCTATCATTATAAAGACAAGATTAAAACAACAATATAAATGAAAGTAGAGGGTACCGTGTGACACCGCCCAGCCTCTCAGAGCAAACAATTACAAGTCCAACCTGCATAAACGCCATGCCAACCATTCCCGACCCAGTCGATCTCAACCTTGGCCCTTCCAAACCAGAACGCAAACCCCTCCCAGCGAGACCCAAAGGCACAAGAAGAAGCAATAAAGAGGCAGAGAGTCATCAGAAAGCAGTCCATGGCTACGGGCAGGCAGTGAGTCCACAGGAACTGAATACGCAGACGGACTCTCCCTCCTAGTTGAACAGTTCCAATGTGTCTTGCACAGGAGTCGCAGCGTCACCAAGAAAGGAGAAGATGACCACAAAGGAAATAGAGAGTCACAAACAAAATTCTCCGGGGGGGGGCGCGCCTGATGTTATCTCCAAAGCCGGTGGTGGTGGAAGGTTCAGCAAGATCATGACATCCTCGGGAACACAATCTCCCAGGGGACCATCCGATGGTTCCAATGCCTGTTTCCTCACGGGGCTCTCGCACGGAATCAAAATAGCTGCAGTCTGAATGGCTGTAGATTCCGGTTCCAATGATAGGGTCAGGCCCGGTTCCATCCGGAGCATCGCGGATAAGCGCGTGTCCAATTTGCTCATCAAAGTATCCACATGTGAGCGAAGTACCCAAAGTTCTGCCAGTATCGACCTCAGTGATGGTTCATGCACCGCTCGAGTCATAGTTTCATGCCCGACATCGGTCACAATCACCTCCCCGGGTGAATCTGGCATCCTCGGGGGGGACAGGCAGGACCACGAAAGTGCAATTTGTGAGGGGTGACCAGTCTTCGTCCGCAACCGCGGTCAACCCGGTGAAGGCCACAGGCCAGAGACCCCGAACCACCGAACCCCTGAGACCGTAAAACGGGGCCGCGGGACAGGGCCCCCACTCGCAGCCGGCAGCAAGCTGACTCACCCCTCGGTCGATGCTGAGCGATGGAAACGATCGCTGTCAATTTCGGGCTGAATTAAGGCCTCCACTCCGGTTGACCGGACCCAGCCCAATCCTCCTGGCCGATGTTGTTGCACTACAGCCTGGCTGTGAAAGTACTCCAGGCCCCGGCTTCACCGCTGGAGTAGGCCGCAAACTTCATCTTCATGGAACTTCGTCAAACAAGCCGATAAAAGTATCCGGATTTCACCATCGGAGTGTGGATCAGTTCATGCAAGCAGAGATTGAGCGTAAAGTCAGGATAGCATACAGGATATCGTGGCGGGTTACGGAGGTCGGCGGAGCCGGGAGCTTTAGCAGCCATCTTGCTTGCTGATGTAGCTCCTCTAGTCTCAGATTCTTGGTGCTAAGCCAAACCTTGCTCCCAATTGAATAATCCTCTCCTTGTCTTCTCTTTTTGTCTGCGTAACTCTTATACAGTTCTTTTGACTTCTATAATTTATTTTTTGCTGCCTCTTGAGTATCTTTCAAAGATTGCACAAAATATTTAGCTGCCGGGATTGGAACCTTACTGGTGTGTATCATCAGATTGGGGTGTCGACCGTAATTTAAATAGAATGGAGAATGACCTGTGGAACTGTTTTGGGAATTATTATGTGCAAATTCTGCTGCCCAGAAAAGGTCAGACGAGTCTCCTTCCCGATCCATCAAAAACAATCAGAGGTACTGTTCTAGCTCTTGCTTTGCCCTCACTCTCTGTCCATCTGTCTCTGGGTGCTAGCTAGTAGAGAATCTAGTTTCGATATGCAACCCAACGGTGAAGGCCTCCCAAAAATGGGACAAGAATTGGGTATCACGATCAGAGATTAGGACCTTAGGGATTCCATGCAATCTCACCACATGCAAACCAAATTGTCTAGCTAATTCTTTAACACCAGGGGTGTCTTTTAAAGGAACAAAGTGAGCCATCTTGGTTAACACATCCACAAATACAATGATTGCAATGTATTCCCGACTGGCAGGTAGATCTTCCTTAATTTAGTGTCGCTTTTGTTAATGGAGTTTCATTGGGATCGTATTGGGATCACGGGCACTCTAGTGCTTGGTTGTTTATATAATTGGGGGGCATAATAGGCAATAAGACGTTAAAACTTCCCACAACACTAAGCTACCAGTGCTTTAATTGTGTAAGTTATTCCCCTAGCATGCACATCTCTAAATGCATCCCGTATAAATGATAGCAGAAGAATCGCCTTATGTAGATATATAGAGAGTATCTATAGTGACAATGAATATTTCTTTGTAGACACACCGAGAAGGTGGTGAAGTAATAGAAGTGGCCGTATTTAAGACAACACTTGTTTTGAATTTCCACGAAGGTAACTTACCAACATTTTTTTCGAAATATTTATAAGGACATATGACTGATATCTATTCTCTCTCGCATCTATCATTGGACCTAAAAATACTGGCCTTGTTAGGTGTAGATATATCTACAAATCAATGCCTTATATATGCACCGAGTCGAAGTAACCGGTATGTCGTATATGCACTTGTACACATTTAACAGGCATATCAAAAGTTGTTTATTTATCTGTGTAATATATGTGATGTATTTCCGCAGATATGTGCATGGTTTGTGACATTGTGTTTGTTTAAGGAGCAGTACTGTATTACATGTTGTTGCATCTGTAATTAGACAGTCAGTATATCTTATTGTATGTATTTGTTTTTTCCAGACATTGTGGTTCTGTGGGATATTTTATTTTATTTTATTTTATTTCCTGAAGAAGGTTTTTTGGCTTTGGAAGTATATGTGCCATAAACCGAAACACGTCGATGCTCTATTTTGGTGGAGGAGCACTAGGCCACAAGAGATAAGAAACTCCTACAAAATTGTGGAATTTATAAACCTGGAGTTACTTAATCACATGTTATTATAATACTGGTGGCTCTCTCTGCTTTTTAATTGGAATCATTTTCCCTATGCACTGTCCCACATTTTATTATGAATTTTAATTCTGACAATGTACTGCTTTTTAATTTGTCTTTTCTATGAATAAAATGTACAAGGTCTTTTGTATGTCTGATTCATGTTAATCATTTATTGCTCCTTATTGTATGTATATGTGTTTGTTTGATAGAAAACTGTGGTTTACTCTCATATTCACCCAAAGGGGATTATTTTTGATAGACTTGTCTTTTGGTACCCTACTCCTTTGGGTTTCTGGGTCCCTCTCTGTTTTTACAAACCTTCCATTTTGGACCGATGGCTGCCACAAATTTAAGAAAACTCACCCCTTCAACAAAAGAAAAAGGAAGGAGGTCCAGCACTAACATTTTAGCCAGCTTTGCATTGTTGTCAGAGAGTCTTACTTGAAGTTTCCCAGGATAGTCACAGGAGCAGAATGACAAGCTTTTCCCAACCCTCTCCTAGTTTCCCTCCACGCACCAAAAGATAAATCTAGTCGCATGAATGAACTCTCTGGGGGAAGGGGGTATGGGACAGAGAAGAGACTACTGGGTCTTCTAGTCTGGTGTCTTCTACAGCTACCTAAGCTAGTTTTTTATGGCGCAGCTCACACTGTAACATACAAGCAAAAGATTACTAATGTCATAACTTATTCTCATATATCAATTCATTTAACATGCATGTTTTTTTCCTGGTCTTCTAGCTACCTAACCAAAGGAGACCAAGCTATTGCCTCTATTCTAATGGCTATAGTAGCCTAAGTCCTGTATCAACACTGTAAAGATGTGGTAAGGTTGTATATCCTAAAAAGATAACACTTATAATTATTTTGAAGTTATTGAATGTTCTGTTCTCTCTCTGTTATCTTATTTCTTTTTAACTCTTATTAACCTTTTTTCTTTCGTTCTTGTTCTTCTTTAATTCACAGGTAAAGAAGTAGGTGAAGGATTTCAGCAGGAAAGAAGAATTCGGGTAAGCAATTACCTTGTAACTCTTTTGAGACGAGTTACTATTAATTCTAGGTAAACATTTCTGTGAATAATAAACTTGATAATTCTCAACTGTAACTGTTTTATCTTTTTAAATTCCCATAGGGTACTTGCGTGACTGGAAATTGAAGAAGACTTGAAGGGCTGAAAATGGGAAGTAGGTAAGCTCACTTCGTAATGTCCTCTGCTTAAATTACATCAAGGTACCGATGCGTGGAAGAAAAACTGAACTACCGTCAAAAACAGCGAGACTACTAAGCACCTGACTACTCTTTTACTAACGCGAATGCAGCTGACCACCTCTGATTCCCTTAACAGACTTGGTGAAATACGCAGTACTCAGAGCCAGCACGAGCCTCAGCTGTGCTCTAGGTCATGCACAAACCACCAGAAAACTACAGCGCTAACCTTAGCGCTGAGCCACCATCTTGAGGCGCTGCCTTCTAACTAAGGCAGTCCAAGAAAATGCCATGGGAGTGGCAACCTGAATTTTGGGTAAGAGAGTGGTAGTATCCCCCACAGACCGGCACCCCTGCACACTTATGTTCCTGACAGGATCCCTCTGCAAGGGGGTTTCCCCAAGCTTTGCTTTAAGGGGGTATTGATCATGAAAGGACTTAATTAATCTTGGTGCCTGAACGTTGGAAGATGGTTCCCACGATCTTTCCTCAGGACCACAAGCCTTCCAGTCGACTAAATAGTACAGTTTCTTGTTCTTACACTTAGATTCTAAAATTATTTTCACTTGAAACTCCTCTCCATAATCAGTTTGGATTGGTTTTGGAAGGGTTCAGGCCTTAGATAATCTGAAGAACCTTTCAGTAAAGAAACATGAAAGACAAGATGAACTTGCAGTTGTGTAGGTAGTTTTAACCTATCGGTCCCTGGGTTAATTTTCTTTTCTACTTCAAAAGGTCCTATGAAACGAGGTTGGAATTTTCGATTTCCCTTTAGTCTCAGATTTTTTTTTTTTAAACCTTTATTGTAGCATTCAATAAAAATACAAGTATGGGCCTACAACCGCGGGGGCCGGCCGCTAAGAAAATTAAAATCTCCAATATCACCGTACAAAACGGCTCATCAGCCGACAATCCCGAGGTCCGGCAGCGATTCAGGATAAGAATTGTATTTAGGAATGCACAGATGGGTTACAGGATGAGACAGAGGTTTCATTTTATATTTTATACGAGAGGATCAGGTGCTATACAATCAAACAGAATGCGGGGGACAGGGTAAAAACAGGATTTGCATGAAATAACCACTATAATAGAAAAGTGGCACCAGAGCATTGAGACCTGTACGAAAGATAACAAAAGTCACATTCCATATTGCTCCGGCACTCAGAGCCCGCCCACCAAAAAGTCAGGATATCATAAGAGCATCAGCACAAAATACGAGCACACAATAAGAGTCTAGTTGATTCATAGCTATACTGATCCTTAAAAAGGGGAAAGGAAGAATGAAAGAAAGGCCATAGAAAATAAAAAAGGCAAAATAAAAGAAAATCCTCCAACCCCCCACCCTGCACCCCTGCAAATGGCTATAGCCTGACCCCACTAGCAGCGTGCCTGTCGCCCCTAATAACTAAAACCCCAAAGGTAGGAGAAGAAACGGAGGAGGGCATTTCCGTGTGGGCTCCCGGCCCCTTTCGACCCCCCGCCCGAGGCAGCCACCCCCTATCATTATAAAGACAAGATTAAAACAACAATATAAATGAAAGTAGAGGGTACCGTGTGACACCGCCCAGCCTCTCAGAGCAAACAATTACAAGTCCAACCTGCATAAACGCCATGCCAACCATTCCCGACCCAGTCGATCTCAACCTTGGCCCTTCCAAACCAGAACGCAAACCCCTCCCAGCGAGACCCAAAGGCACAAGAAGAAGCAATAAAGAGGCAGAGAGTCATCAGAAAGCAGTCCATGGCTACGGGCAGGCAGTGAGTCCACAGGAACTGAATACGCAGACGGACTCTCCCTCCTAGTTGAACAGTTCCAATGTGTCTTGCACAGGAGTCGCAGCGTCACCAAGAAAGGAGAAGATGACCACAAAGGAAATAGAGAGTCACAAACAAAATTCTCCGGGGGGGGGCGCGCCTGATGTTATCTCCAAAGCCGGTGGTGGTGGAAGGTTCAGCAAGATCATGACATCCTCGGGAACACAATCTCCCAGGGGACCATCCGATGGTTCCAATGCCTGTTTCCTCACGGGGCTCTCGCACGGAATCAAAATAGCTGCAGTCTGAATGGCTGTAGATTCCGGTTCCAATGATAGGGCCAGGCCCGGTTCCATCCGGAGCATCGCGGATAAGCGCGTGTCCAATTTGCTCATCAAAGTATCCACATGTGAGCGAAGTACCCAAAGTTCTGCCAGTATCGACCTCAGTGATGGTTCATGCACCGCTCGAGTCATAGTTTCATGCCCGACATCGGTCACAATCACCTCCCCGGGTGAATCTGGCATCCTCGGGGGGGACAGGCAGGACCACGAAAGTGCAATTTGTGAGGGGTGACCAGTCTTCGTCCGCAACCGCGGTCAACCCGGTGAAGGCCACAGGCCAGAGACCCCGAACCACCGAACCCCTGAGACCGTAAAACGGGGCCGCGGGACAGGGCCCCCACTCGCAGCCGGCAGCAAGCTGACTCACCCCTCGGTCGATGCTGAGCGATGGAAACGATCGCTGTCAATTTCGGGCTGAATTAAGGCCTCCACTCCGGTTGACCGGACCCAGCCCAATCCTCCTGGCCGATGTTGTTGCACTACAGCCTGGCTGTGAAAGTACTCCAGGCCCCGGCTTCACCGCTGGAGTAGGCCGCAAACTTCATCTCCATGGAACTTCGTCAAACAAGCCGATAAAAGTATCCGGATTTCACCATCGGAGTGTGGATCAGTTCATGCAAGCAGAGATTGAGCGTAAAGTCAGGATAGCATACAGGATATCGTGGCGGGTTACGGAGGTCGGCGGAGCCGGGAGCTTTAGCAGCCATCTTGCTTGCTGATGTAGCTCCTCTAGTCTCAGATTCTTGGTGCTAAGCCAAACCTTGCTCCCAATTGAATAATCCTCTCCTTGTCTTCTCTTTTTGTCTGCGTAACTCTTATACAGTTCTTTTGACTTCTATAATTTATTTTTTGCTGCCTCTTGAGTATCTTTCAAAGATTGCACAAAATATTTAGCTGCCGGGATTGGAACCTTACTGGTGTGTATCATCAGATTGGGGTGTCGACCGTAATTTAAATAGAATGGAGAATGACCTGTGGAACTGTTTTGGGAATTATTATGTGCAAATTCTGCTGCCCAGAAAAGGTCAGACGAGTCTCCTTCCCGATCCATCAAAAACAATCAGAGGTACTGTTCTAGCTCTTGCTTTGCCCTCACTCTCTGTCCATCTGTCTCTGGGTGCTAGCTAGTAGAGAATCTAGTTTCGATATGCAACCCAACGGTGAAGGCCTCCCAAAAATGGGACAAGAATTGGGTATCACGATCAGAGATTAGGACCTTAGGGATTCCATGCAATCTCACCACATGCAAACCAAATTGTCTAGCTAATTCTTTAACACCAGGGGTGTCTTTTAAAGGAACAAAGTGAGCCATCTTGGTTAACACATCCACAAATACAATGATTGCGATGTATTCCCGACTGGCAGGTAGATCTTAAGCATGGGCGGAAAATCCGTTCCGCTCGTGGATTTTGCGGATTTTCGGTAAATTCGCAATCCGCGAACTCTCGCGAATTTACCGAAAATCCGCAAATTCGCATGCAGCAGATTTTTTTTCTTGGTGATACAATATTGCGGCGTGCGGCGTTCACTTACCATCATTCAGCAGTTGCCGAGTTGTTTTTCTCGATATTTTGCGAGTGCTGCCCAATTTTGGATCTTGCTGCGGGATCCCGCGGGAGTTTGGCGACGCATCGCGAGAGTTCGCAATTGCGAAAATGTAGGTGCAGCGGGCATCAACAATCTCGCACTCGCGAAATTACAAAATTTGCAATTCTGCACAAGAAATCCACTAGCAAGCAGCATAGACCTTCTGAAAATGATGATTTTTATCAGAATAACTCCTCAGGTTGACATTTGCCTGCACTTTTTTGGATTTGAGGCCTTTTGACTTTCTTTGGATCACTTTTGTATTAGAAATCAACTTTCACAAGTAAGTTTGTTTGGGGCATTACAGTTGCTGTTCTGCAGAAAAATGAGTTTTGCAAAACTGAAAGCACTCAGCAGGTGCAAAAGTTCACTCATCATTAGTAACCATTCCCTGTAGTACTTCCTGAGGGGCCCCTCCAGAGTTCAGTTGCCTATGTTTGTTTGGGGCATTACAGTTGCTGTTCTGCAGAAAAACGAGTTTTGCAAAACTGAAAGCACTCAGCAGGTGCAAAAGTTCAAAGTCATCATTAGTAACCATTCCCTGTAGTGCTTCCTGACTGGGGCCCCTCCAGAGTTCAGTTGCTAGTTGCAACAATTCTATGCCCCTGCTCTGACCCTCACAGCATGCTCATAGAATAGCTACAAGTAGGCCACAAAGGTCCTGGAAAAAAAATTGCACTGCAACAGAAAGCAAATTACAGATAAGGAAGCAGGTGCCAGACTGGAATTTTAAAACAGTGACACATTAATAAATCAACCCCAAATTAATTCATGTCAGTTGAAGCAGGGCAGGTGTGCTTGCTTTCCCCCCCCATAATCTACAGTGATTAACCAGAGGGTGGCATTGATGTACCAGAGGGTGGCATGGGTAAAACAGGGTGGCAGTGGTGAAACAGAGGGTGCTGTGAACCTGTGATGATGAACCAGACGTAGAAACAACATAGTCGCGACCGTTGCGAGCCGACAAGTAAGTTCGCAATTGCGAACTGGTACAAAACCCTCGTGAACTGGCAGAAACCCTTGCAAACACAAAAAAATCCGCAAATCTGCGAGAATGTGGATTGCGAGTTCGCAAATACGCAAATTCGTGAACGCCAGATTCGCAAAATTTGCCATGCTTAGTAGATCTACAATTAGGTCCATGGTCACCTTGTGCCACGGGTAGGGGGGTAGGCATTGGTTGTAACAGTCCTTGAGGAGATTGTCGTGTCGGTTTTCCCTGAGGACAGATCCCACAACCTAATACATATTCCTCGATATCTTTAGGGCCACCAGAATTGCCTCTTAATCAGTTCTTCAGTCTTATGTATTCCCTTATGACTTGCCAAAGGGTGATCATGGCAATCATGTAAAATGTGCTCTTGCAGTTCCAAGGTGGGTATGAATAAGGCTCCACCATGATATGGCAACTCATTTAGAATTTCTCAAAACGGGTCTGCGGAAACCCATGTTGAAGCTCTTCTCGAGTAAAAGACTCTTGTATCTCCTCATCTAGAGATTTGCTGGTAATTGCTCCCACATGTTTTGATTCAGCAATAATCTATTGGTCATCTATTACCAGCCTTTTTTCTTCTTTATCCAATCTGGATAGGGCATCCGCCTTCCCTTTCCTACTCCCTGGGCGGTAGGTGATCACAAAGTTGTAGTCTGCAAAGTATAGAGACCATCTGATTTCTCTCTGAGTTAGAGTTCTTGCTTATTTCAGGAATTGCAGATTCTTATGGTCCGTAACTCCATTCCTTGAAGGCATCTTTAATCGCCAAAAGTTCTTTCTCTGTAATGGTATATAATTAATCTCAGCAGGAAGAAGTTTACAGGAGTGGTAAGCAACCGGATGTAGTTGACCAGTCTCCTTATGCCTCCGGCATAGAACTCCTCAAATAGCTAGGTCTGACGCGTCTGTTTCCACATAAAAGGGCTCAGTGGGATCCGCATGAAGGAGGATGGGCACAGAGGTAAAACTCTTTTCAAGGGACTGAAAAGCTGCTTCTGCTTCTTCTGACCTGGATTACATTTTGGGAAAAGTCTTGAATAAATCTCCTGTAAAAATTTGCGAATCTAATAAAACACTGTATCTCTTTTACAGTTGCTGGAGATTGCCAATCCAAAACAGCCTCTTTGGTATCCATGGTCATTCCCTCAGGAGGCAGAACAAAGCCAAGGAAATCCCCTGAGCAAACATGGAATGCACATTTTTCAAGTTTGACATATAGATTGTGCTCCCGTAGCTTTTCCAAGATTCCTTTGAGGTACTCAAGATGTTCTTTTTCTGATGCAGAGTAAATCAAAATATCATCAATATATATGTGAATATCAAAATGAGTAAGTGCCTTCTGTGAATACCAAAATGGTAGTACATTTAGGATTTTGTCTTAAGTTAAATCTGTGAATCGGGCCCTATATATTGACTTAAAACATTATTTATAAAATACCGGAAAGCTGCTGGAGCATTACATAGACCGTAGGGCATAACTTGGTACTCGTGCAAACCAAACTTGGTCCTGAACGTGGTCTTCCATTCATCACCCTCTCTGACTAGGATCAGATGGTAGGCTCCTCTAAGGCTGAGTTTAGTGTAGATCTGGGCCCCTTTATCCTGATCCAGGAGTACAGAAATGAGAGTCAGTGAATATCTGTTTTTGACTGTGATTCCGTTCGGGGCACAATAGTCAATAAAAATTCGAAGAACACCCTCTTCTTTCTTAGGGACAAAAAATATCGTCGGGGAGACCAGGTACTGAGATGGCCGGATGAAACCATTCTTCAAATAGGCCTGGATATATTCTTTTAAATGGCCATCCTCCTTTTCTGTCAAAGCGTAGATTCTACTGCATGGAAGGTTCACACCTGGTTCCAGCTCGAGCTTGTAATCATAGGGACTATGCAGTGGAAGTTTCTCAGCATTGACTTCCCTAAACACATCCTCATAATCCTGATACATCTCTGGAACATCTTTGGTACGAATTACTAACACCGATGCTCCATTCTCGCACAGACAAGCAGCTAAATTAGACTCCTTTGCTTCATCCTTGTCGTGAAAACAGGAATCCTTGCAGTATTAAGAGTTCATGTTGATCGATCTTTTCTCCCAGTCAATTTGAGGGTTGTGTTCCATTAACCATGGAAGTCCTAAGATCAATTGGAACTATGGGACATTCATTAAGTTAAACTGTATGTTTTCTCGATGATCATCTGGTAGAACAAGTTCCACTTTTCTGGTCCTTACTTTCCTGGTTGTCATCCCCACATATCTCAGTTTGCAAGGGCATTCAATGAGATATATTAGGTTAGCAGAGTTGCAGTTTTTTTCATTTTTTTTTTCAAGTTTCCAAGACTTTTATTGATGACTTACAGGGTTACACACGGCTTGATGCCTACTACCTCATTCAGGCCGACAGCGTAATGTTCAAACAGATATATAGCATCAGTAACAGCGTTTAAATACAAAGCAAGCCGCCTACAACCACTTCAGGCCGGCCGCGTCAGATAAAACATTTAGTCTTGAAATGTAACTGTTTTCCTATTTAACTACTATACAAACAACCAGGCAGGAGATAATACTGTCCATTGTTGTACATTCAGCTCAGGCATACATTTCAGCGTGTATTGAGATCTGATTCCATTATAGTGCATCACATAATGCAGTAACATTCTTTGTATAATCGTCAGAGGGCTCACAGACCACCACCAGGGTATTTCTCATTCCGGTGTACTTTAAGAGGCATTGGCTATACAGGCCCCTCAGAGGGCTCACAGACCTCTACCAGGGTATCTCTCATTCCGGAGTACTTTAAGAGGCATTGGCTATACAGGCCCTTATTGACCTGTACCCAAGTATACGACAGCTAACGTGGCTACTCCAGAACACCTCACATGTGGGTCACCATAGGGGGTTGCAATCTCCCACACCAGACCCTCCCGGCTTAGGATCCGGCGGGGCAAGACCTGACGGCGTAGCCTCCGGCGATCTACGGAGCCGCGCCAGTAAGTAGGACATTAGTGGGGACCAGATATCCCTAGGTCTGGATGCGCTAGGTAGCAATTCGGCATAATTGGTGAGTTGTTCCTGACAATAAATCATTTCATTGAGCCAGGTCTTAAATATAGGTGCTCTCCCCCTGCCCCACCTACAAGCTATCCATCTCTTGGCCATGAGCAGTGCAAGGGCTATATACTGTTAATGTGTCCCCGGCACATGTTGAACATAACTCAATAAGGCCAGTAGCGGCGTAGGCTAAATATGCGTGTTGGTCATCAGAGTAAGGGCCTCAAACACCTGTCCCCAATATTCACTCACGCCTGGGTATTCCCAGGCCAGGTGTAAAAAATCGGTACAAAAGGGGGTGGTGATGGATGGAGCATCTGAATCAATCAAACACTCACACCCAGTCAAAAGATCTGGGTTTAATCCATCCCCGTTCTTTAGCCCACTCTGCCACCCCAGTTCAGACATGGCTATATGCAAATCAGTCTGACCCTGTGCCTCATGGGAACAATCCAGCCCGAACTGCGAAGCCATGTCTTCCCTGGACCAGAAACAAGCTTCCGAGGACCGGTTTCTGGCATTCCAGCCATCTTCAGCTGGCCTGCTTGAATCCAGTGGCAAAGTGAGCAAGGGACTCACGTCTGAGCATACCGTGCCACACCTATGGCGGCCAAAAGCGGATACAAAAGGGGGTGGTGATGGACGGAGCATCTGAATCAATCAAACACTCACACCCAGTCAAAAGATCTGGGTTCAATCCATCACCATTCTTTAGCCCATTCTGCCACCCCAGTTCAGACATGGCTATATGCAAATCAGTCTGACCCTGTGCCTCATGGGAACAGTCCAGCCCGATCTACTGAACCATGTCTTCCCTGGACCGGAAACAAGCTTCTGAGGACCGGTTTCTGGCATTCCAGCGGTCTTCAGTCTGGCTTGCTTGAATCCATTGGGAAAGTGAGCAAGGGACTCACGTCTGAGCATACCCTGCCACACTTATGGCGAAAAAAAGCGGTACAAAAGAGGTGGTGATGGACGGAGCATCTGAATCAATCAAACACTCACACCCAGTCAAAAGATCTGGGTTTAATCCATCACCGTTCTTTAGCCCACTCTGCCTCCCCAGTTCAGACATGGCTATATGCAAATCAGTCTGACCCTGTGCCTCATGGGAACAGTCCAGCCCGAACTGCCAAGCCATGTCTTCCCTGGACCGGAAACAAGCTTCTGAGGACCGGTTTCTGGCATTCCAGCCGCCTTCAGCCCGGCTTGCTTGAATCCAGTGGCAAAGTGTGCAAGGGTCTCACGTCTGAGCATACCCTGCCACACTTATGGCGGCCAAAAGCGGTACAAAAGGGGGTGGTGATGGACGTAGCATCTGAATCAATCAAACACTCACACTCAGTCAAAAGATCTGGGTTTAATCCATCACCGTTCTTTAGCCCACTCTGCCACCCCAGTTCAGACATGGCTATATGCAAATCAGTCTGATCCTGTGCCTCATTTTTATTTTTTTTTTAAATATATTTTTATTGCAGGAATTAGTAAATCATTACAGTATCGACCAGCTATGTATCATAAGCAGTATCAACAGTATAAGACCCACTGGCCCCCCACCTTCAATCCCGAACACAGCCATCCGGCCCACAACCCTGGGGTCGGGCGGCGAAATACAGAGGGGGATCAGTAGGATGCTTGAGCTGGTCCGGATGATACACTGTCCGTCCTCTGCTTTTCTAAACAAGCCTATAAACCCAAAAGAAAAGAAAAGAAAACCCCCACCCACAAAGAACTACTAAACAAAGAAACCCCACCCCACCCCACCACCAGCGCCAGGGAGTCACCTATACAGGATCTGCCTTGGGACCCACGGGGAAAGCAATAGGACCATCAGTACAAACGTTTCCCGGGACTCGGGGCGAGTCGCTTCTTCACTTTCAGAGTCGCTGGGGGCACAATAATCCCTGAGGGCCTGAACCAACATTTCCCATTCCAACGCGGCCTCCTGCGCCTTCTCATTACGCTGCCTCCAAGCTAGTTGATATCTCAGCGCGCTCTCCCCCGCCGCCCATTTCAAAAGCTCACTGTGCCATCTGCTGCCCGTTGGACCAACCCGTGCCTTCCAGTTCCTGGTCACCTCTCGCTTAGCCAGGAGGAGCCCCAGGTCGATAAATTTACTAGAAATTTTATTTCTGGGGGTATGGGGGAACCAGTGCAGGAGCCCCACCGCCGCATCGAATGATAAGGCTCTCCCCGTCACTTCCTCCAGGGTCGTCCCCACGTCCCTCCAGTAAGATGACAGACCTGGACAGGCCCATAACATATGTAGGAGGTCCGCTTCCGGAGCCGGACATCTAGGGCATGCCGCCGAATTCGTGGCAAAATATCGCCTGATCTTCACCGGGGTCAGGTACGCTCTATGGAGAACGTAATAGTGTACCAACTGAAAGCGGGCGTTGCGTGTGCCCTTCCAGGCTCGTCTCACCAGCTGGGACCAAGTCGTCTCCAGGATCTCCCTACCAATGTCCTCCTCCCAACGGTTTCTGAGAGTGGTGAGAGGAGCTAACCCTTCGTTAATCAACCTGCCGTAGAGGCAAGTGACCGCCTTCACCGTGCCCGCCGACATCATCACGTACTGGCACACCGGAGATAAGGGGGGTTCCTCCTGCCCGTTTTTCCAGTGCGCCTGGATCGCTCTCATAATGGCCGAGTGTAGCAGAAAGTCACCACGGGGGATCTCGAAGCGGTCAATAAGATCTTGAAAGGACAAGAGCGCTCCGTCCTCGTACAGATCCCCAACCAGCTGTAAACCGGCATCCTCCCAGGCCGCCAAGCGTGACCAATCCCCTCCGTGGGGGAGGGCCGTCAACATCCCCAACGGTATTTCAGGCGCGTACGGGATCCTCAGTTGGCCCCGGGCGTGGGCCCGGTTCCAACACAGGCGGATAGTCCGCTCCTCCATCGACAAGTCCCGAAGGGCCAATCGCTGTCGCAGCGCTATAAAGGATAGAACATGCCTGGCCATGCCCGTTCCCCTCCCGTCCTCCGGGCACGGGAATTCCCTGGCGACCTCCTGGGTGAAGGTCTGGAGCTGTGCCGCCAGATAATACTTTTCAAAGTCCGGCACCGCGAGCCCCCCATCGTCTTTCGGTCTCATCAGGGTCTTGAGGGCCACCCGCCGGCGGCCCGATCCCCAGAGGAATCCGACCACCATGGAGCGTAACAGTCGAAACGTGGCCGGTGGGACCCAGACCGGTAGAGTCCGGAAATAGTACAATAGCCGGGGAAGCGCCACCATTTTGAGCAGGGCGATCCGTCCCGCCACCGAAAGCGGCAGCGTGGCCCAAAAGGCCATGCAGCCTCGGAGTGCCCGAATGCTGCGGGCAATGTTCCCATCTAGGAGGTCAGGTTGGTCGTGATAAACAAATACCCCGAGGTACTTAAAGCAGTCGGGTTCCCACCTAATCTCCCTACTTAGGGCAGGGGCAGGAGTGCCCCTGCGTACCGGAAAAAGACAGGTCTTGGGCCAATTCACACGGAGACCCGAGACCTCTCCGAACTCTGTAAGCGCCCCCGCCGCTCCACGTAAAGCGTCGATCGGGTCCTCCAGGAAGAGCAACAGGTCGTCCGCATATAGTGAAACATAATGCGGGCCCGCAGGCGTCCACAAGCCCGTATAGTGGGCTCCCGATCGAAGGTGCAGCGCGAGTGGCTCCACCGCCAGCGCAAAGAGAAGTGGGGACAGTGAACACCCCTGCCGCGTGCCTCGTTCTACCGGATACCGCGAGGAGATCAGCGGTCCCGCCCGGACCCTGGCCGACGTGGAGGCATATAGAACCGTGGTCCATCTGACAAAGCCCTCCCCTAGGCCGAATCTCCGCAGTACCGTGCAGAGGTAGTCCCATTCCAGGCTATCAAAAGCCTTCTCTAAGTCCACCGACAGGACGACCGGGGACGGGGCATCCACGAATGGTTCCCCTAGCAAACGGAACAACCTGCGGATATTCATAGTCGTGTTCCGTCGTGGGATGAAACCAGCTTGGTCCACATGCACCAGGGAACTCATGTGTCCCAGCAGCCTCGAGGCCAAGATGCTGCTCAGTATTTTATAGTCAGCCGTCAGCATCGATAGGGGACGGTAAGACCCCGGGTCGGACGAGTCGCGGCCTGGCTTAAGGAGAGGAACCACCAGCGCCTCACACATCGAGCTCGGGAGTCGCCCCAGCCTCTTCGCCTCCCTGTAGACCACCAATAGTCGAGGGGCCAGGAGGTCAGCGTAAGCTGCATAAAACTCCACCGGCAGGCCATCTAGGCCCGGGGTTTTGTTTCTCGCCATCCGTTTGATGGCCCCACGGATCTCCCCCAGCTCAATGTCGGATCCCAGGGCTTTCGCCACTTCCTGCTCCACCGTGCGGAGCTCCAGTGGACGTAAATAATCCTCAAGTCGGTCAGGGTCTCGTGCGGAACGACTACGGTATAAACATTCATAATAATGCCGGAAGCAGCTAAGAATCTCCGGTTGGGTGTGTACCTCGGTGCCGTCCGCCTGTCGCATACTTGTCGTCGATTGGGATTGGCGCGTAGGGTTCGCCAGCCACGCTAGCAACGCGCTCGATCTGTCCCCCTCTGCGATGGATCGGACCGTGTAGGCCTTATAGTCAAAACAGCGGAGCCTTTCGACCTCTGCCGCCACCTTTTCCCTCGCCTCCGCCGTTGGTACTTGCAATTCCGGGTGCCCGGGGCGCCGAAGTTCAAGCTCACGGAGTTTCCGATCCGCTGCATCTAAGTCAGCTAGGATAACACGCCTCATGCCCACCTTCTTAGAGATACAGTAACCCCTCACCACTACCTTAAAAGCATCCCACTCTAACGCTCTGGTACTCGCGGTGCCGCCGTTGGACGCAAAAAATTCCACCACCTTGTCCCCCAGGTCCGCCCTGAAAACACTGTCCTCAAGGGTCTCGGGTTGCAGCTTCCAGGTGGGCACCGCCGGCCTCCCGGGGAACCAGCGAAGGTCCAGCAGGAGGGGGTTGTGGTCCGATATGGTCCTGGATAAGTACTCGGATCGGACCGCCGCCGAGACCAATTCGGGTGACCCTAGAAAGCCATCTAGTCTGACATGTAACTCATGAAGGCTCGAGAAATATGAATAATCCCGAGCTGCGGGGTGATGCGCTCTCCAGATGTCCGTCAAACCCCAGCGAGTCTGCCAATCCTGACGACCCTTAGCTGTGCGACGAACCGGAGAATCGGGAAGCGGTGGATGCGAGCGATCAATGTCTACGTCCACTACGGAATTGAAGTCTCCGCCAAGCAGAAGGGGCCCGGAGAAGAAGTGGGCCAACGAGCCCGATAACCTGGAAAGGAAGGCAGTCTGGTCCATGTTAGGAGCATACACACAGCAAACGTTCAAATCCCTCCCTCCCAGTGTTCCCGAGATAGCCACGTATCGCCCCTCCGGATCTACCACTGTTCTCGTGACCTGGAAGGGGACCCCCGCCCTGATCCATATTAGCGCCCCTCTGGCATAAGCGGAGTACGAGGTGGAAAAGACCTGCCCCCGCCATCTACGCTGTAGCGCCGCCCCTTCCGCCTTGTTCAGATGAGTTTCCTGCAGCAGCGCCATTTGCACTCCCCTACGCACTAAATAAGCGTGGACCTTGTGGCGCCTGGACATAGTATGAAGCCCCCTTACGTTCCAAGTGACACATTTCAAATTAGCAACATCAGCCATTGTCCCATAACGTTCTCGCACAATCTCCCCATTCGGGTCCCCACAAAAAAAGGACATCCTTCCTCCCAGCACTGATGGCGGCCATTTCCCCCAACCAAAACCAAACCACCCAAGAACGAACCAAACCCTCACCCACCCACCCCAGAACAGGACCCAAACTATACCATCTAGATCCCATCCAAACCTCGCCTTCCATCAACCCAGTAACCCCAACTAATCCCACGGTCGCCACCGTGGGAAGGCCTTAAGGGCCAGGTGCGGGCCGGGCGGAGGCAGTGGGCCCTCAACGCTTAGGCCACCAGGACCATTGCAAGCCCTAAACAGTGTCGACAACCTCTCCCGGGGCAGAAACAGGGGCAACCCCCCCCCCCCCCACGTTGTCAGCAGCTTATGGACGGCAACCGCCTCCCCCCTGCCGGGCCCCCACCCAAAATAAGGCAGCACACCCCGTTACCCTTGTCCGTCCAAAAGGTCCTCCACCGATTTCGGTGTGATCACCGGTGTATGGGCACTATCAGTCACTGAGTCCTCCGAGTCCGATGGTGCCACCTCTTCACCCAGGTTTTCCTCCTCCTCGATGGCCTCGTCCCGTGCACCCGACAACTCCGACAACACTTCCAGCACTCCCCTCCGCTCCGACGACGTCTCTGCAGTGGAGGGCCCTCCCGTGCGGCCGCGGCGATTCCTGATCCTCCTGGATCGCCGCCTCTGTTCCGGCTCATCTGCCTGTTGGGACGAGGAGCCGAAACCATCCTTCCCTGCCCTATAGAGCTCGAGCCAGGCACAGCCATCCTCCGGGGTGTCGAAGAACTGAGTTTTGTCGTCGACTATGATGCGGAGCCTTGCAGGGTAGAGAAGCGAGTACTGGATGCCCTCGCTCCTGAGCTCGCGCTTGACCGCCAGGAAGGAGAAACGCTTGCGTTGAGTCTCGTAGGTGTAATCCGGAAAGATGTTCACCTGATTGTTCGCTACTTTGAATGGACCATTACGCCTGGCGGCGTTGAGGACTAGATCCCTGTCCCTAAAGTGCAATAATCGCGCCACCACTGGCCTCGGGGGGCGTCCCTGTTGCAGCGGCCGCGCCGGGACTCTGTGGGCACGCTCCAGAGTGTAGAAGGAGGATAGCCCCTCCGGGGCCACCGTGTCACGGAGCCAGGCCTCCAAGTATGTCACCATGTCGCCATCTTCGATTTTTTCCGGGAGGCCCACGACACGAATGTTGTTCCGCCTGTTGCGGCCTTCCGCATCCTCCGCCCTCTGCTCCAGGGACGCAATTCGGGACAGGGCATCCTTCATCGTCGCAGCCAAGGTTCGCTGCGCCGGCTCCAAGGTTTTCACCGAGCTCTCCACTTCTTTGACCCGGTCCGAAAGTTTGCCATTGTCCGCTCTGAGGAGACCTAGGCTCGTCGCCACCTGGGCAATGTCTTGTTGGAGGGCCGATCTCGTGGTCGTTATCGCCTCTAGGACACGGTCGAACTGCCGTTGCATCGATGCGCCATCAGAACTCTTTGGGTCCCCAAGCTCCTCTTTGTCCTGGGCTTCCGAGTCCGAGGCGGTCGGGGTGGGCCCCTTGGCTCCTCTAGGTTTCCCCATGTCGCCGGGGGCACTCCGTGAAGGTCCCGGAGTAGGCGTCTCCGGGCGCTGGTGTCGACCACGACCCTCCCGGCTACTGGTCCTCAGATCGAGTACAGGAGACCTCCGTCTCCAGGGCCTGTGAAGACTTCTCCGCTTCGACTCACGCCACCGCCACAGCGTCCGAGGGCACCGATGAGGGGGTGGAGACAACCGTCGCCGTGCCAGGCAGGCCCGCTCACCCGCTAGAGATCCAGGGTGAGGGTCTCCAACTCCACTGGACGATGTGTAGCGCCAAGGTGTCGCGCCTCCCATGGAAGTGGGCTGGCCGGGAAGACGTAGCTAGGTGCGGAGTCGCGAGACGGGCCACCGCCCGGATCACAGGGCATCCGCTCCCGGGGTCTCCTATAACGTGGGCATCTGCCCGGCCACCCAACCGAGTGTAAACTCGTCGTGAGAAATCCGATCCAATAGACAGCCAGTGCACAAAGCAGTCGGGGATGGCGAAGTCGGGCGCAAGTCGCCGCTCGCGACGCTCCTCCAAGTCAGTGGGTCCGGCCAGGGGGACAAAGAAGTCCGGGCGCCATGTTGGGTCGCACTCCGCGACTCCGCAAACTTCGGTTGCACTCCGGAGCAACCCTCGTCCGAGCCCCACCAAGGGCCCCGGCAGGTCTCCGTCGGTCCGCTCAGCCGAATGCGGGGTCTGGGGTGCCCCGCAGCCTCCGATTTACAGGATAAATCCGGGCTCAGTCCCGGAGCCGAGCTCTCAGGCGACCATCGCCATCGGCGCCCAAGCCACGCCTCTGATCCTGTGCCTCATGGGAACAACCCAGCCCGAACTGCCAAGCCATGTCTTCCCTGGACCAGAAACAAGCTTCTGAGGACCGGTTTCTGGCATTTAAGCTGTCTTCAGCCCGGCTTGCTTGAATCCAGTGGCAAAGTGAGCAAGGGACTCACGTCTGAGCATACCCTGCCACACTTATGGTGGCCAAAAGTGGTACAAAAGGGGGTGGTGATGGACGGAGCATCTGAATCAATCAAACACTCACACCCAGTCAAAAGATCTGGGTTTAATCCATCACCGATCTTTAGCTCACTCTGCCACCCCAGTTCAGACATGGCTATATGCAAATCAGTCTGACCCTGTGCCTCATGGGTACAGTCCAGCCCGAACTGCCAAGCCATGTCTTCCCTGGACCGTAAACAAGCTTCCGAGGACCGGTTTCTATCATTCCAGCCGTCTTCAGCCCGGCTTGCTTGAATCCAGTGGCAAAGTGAGCAAGGTGGGACAAGATGGGGGACCAGATGGGAGATGCCTGGGCAACACCTCCCTAGGCCACATGGAGCTTCCTTCCTGAGGCCGACGGCATGTCAAAGTGCCCAAGACGGGCTCCATTCGTCCAGGGCCATCGCCCCCCCCCCCGGCGTCCGGGTCTCCAGGCCAGCAGCATGGGCAGAGTGCCCGGGTCGGGCTCCATGGTTTTCACGGCAGTCCTCCCCCCAGGCGTCCGTGGCTCCAGGCCGACGGCATGTCAAAGTGCTCAGGACGGGCTCCATGCGTCCCGGGCAGTTATCCCCCAGGCCAACGGCATGGCCGAGTGCCCGGGACGGGCTCCATGGTTTCCCCGGTAGTCCTCCCCTGGGTGCCCATGGCTCCAGGCCGATGGCATGTCAAAGTGCTCAGGACAGGCTCCATGGGTCCCCGGGGCTTGAGCTCCATCTGTCATGCCCCGGGGTGCGCGAGCCCCCCGTCCTGTAAGCCATCAGAGGGTCCGGGCGCTGGTGCCTGGGGTTCACCGGGGCCCGGGGAGGCTCTCTCCTGCCTGGCCTGGGTTCGGAAGCTGGGACCGGCCCGGTGTAGGAAGGTGGATGTCTGACTATGGTTGCCCCCAACGTTTTGCCTGGTGTTTAGCTGGTTTTTCGACTTAGTTGACCTGGGGCCCTGCTATTCAGGACCCCAGGCCCTCTGCTCTCTCTGTAAAATGGATTCCATGTACTTTAGGTACATATCTAATTGGATACTGAGTCTCCTTATCAGCCCTGTACAGTGTACCTTAGGTACCCAGGGCATAGTTGCACCCAGGGCCTACCAGGGGCTGCAGCATGTATCATGCCACCCCTGGCTGGCCATCCAAATCTGACACAACTGGCTGATCAATCAGCTGGGGCAAGGTGGTGTAAACACCCTTTGCTTTAGATATAGTATCTCTATATCTAACCCTAAAATGGACACATATAGATATAGTATCTCTATATCTAACCCTAAAATGGACACATATACTCCTATAAGTCACTCCTATGGCAGGCCTTAACAATCATGGAGGCAGAGTGCTTGGAATTATGTGAGATAGTTGTAGGAGAGTAGGGTCTGCAATCCTATGATCACCCAGATTTTTTGCTTTTGTTTCACTGGTTTACGACTTTCTCTGGCTGTGGGCCTGCTAATCAGACCCACAGCCTGGCTGTTCTCTTTCTAAATTACAACATGTACCCTAGGTGCATTTACCAATTGGTACTGGGCCACCTTATCAGACCCCGTAACGCAGGGCATAGGTGTACCCAGGGCCGCCAGGGGCTGCAGCATGTATTATGCCACCCCTGGCTGGCCTCCTAAATTTGACACAACTGGCTGCATGACAGCTGGGGCAAAGTCGTGTACTCACCCTTTGCTTTAGGTATAGTAGTCCTATATCTAACCGTACAATGGACGCACAAGTTCCTATCAGTCACTCCTATGGCAGGCCTTGACAATCCTGAAGGCAGAGTGCGTGGGCTCGTGTGAACTAGGCTCTGGCCCGAGCCAAGCCCGGTTGCAGCTTGCGGGACAAAGACCCAATGGCTGTTCCATGATAACGCGTACCACATCGGTAACTTCGGTGTCGCGTTATCAAGACATGTCGAGTAAGGTGTCATACGAATCGGGATGCTGCCCCCTCACCAATTCTGGCGACGAGGTTAGCATTCCGCCCTTCTAGAGGGACACGACATGTACGTAACTGTGAACCCCGGTTAAAGTTAACTAAAGCCTCAGCTCCACAAAATGGATGCTGCCACCACAGACACGAGTCTGACCTCCTGCTGCTGGGAGTCCTTCCAGCGAGGAGCGCTTGGACAAAGGGTTTCCTGTTGAGGGCAGTGTTCGCACCGTCCCAGACAGGGTTTGTGTATTCTGGGTAGGTAGGGCTTTTCCGAGAAGGTGACTGCGGAGTGGCACCCCGGTGCTCACTACGCATCTGCCGGTTAGAACCAGTTCCAGGGGCGCCAGCCCTGGCCTGGGGAAAGTCCGGCAGGGGAGAGGGGTGTAACTACCCCCCTTCCTGGTCCCACCCTTAGGGCAGGACCTAGTCATGTACCCACCCCTTTCTTTAGGATAAAGACCGGAGCGGGGACCCTTCCAAATTAGATCATCTTTGAATCAAGAACTACTTTCTACGAAAGGACATTCGAGACTCTTCTCAAGATTTCTCCCTTGTGACTAAGGAGTAGTCACCCTGCATCAGCGGGCACCATCTAAGAACTCTGCGGTTTGCTGTAAGTCCTTCCTCAAGGAATCCGACGGCCCAGCTCGACGAGAACCGGCTTCCCTGGCACCTCTGACCTCTACCCACGTCATCAGCTCAGCTGTGATCTGTGGGTGCGACGAGACCTCGAGGGACCGGCCATCATCAAAACCTGCACGCTCTTAACCAGCACAACCATCGAAGCAATTCCCTGGTGAGTGTTCTGGGGTCCGAGAAGCCCCGACCCTGAGCCGCTCCAGCACCGAAGTGCAGTCTCCCAGCATCTCCACGATCTGCGTGGGGCCCTTCTGCTCGCTGCTCAGCACGTTGTCTGGTCACTAGCCGCTGGCTTGTGCCCTTCTGTGACGACATCCGACAATCAACGCTGCTGGTCTGGTTGCTCCAGACCGGCCCTTGCTCCCCTTTTCCGAGAGGAGCACCCCGGACCCTCCTGGTCCATTCAAGACGCCATCTTAGGCCTACCACGTGGCCCTGAGATCTGCCAAGGCTTGTTGCCCCAATCCTGGGCCCAGCGACGCCGACAGCATCATCCTTCTTGGGACAGCTCGCACCTCCATCCTGGTCGCCGACAACGCCTTCTGGTCCGTGAGACTGCAGAGCCTAGCGTCGCCCACTCACCTAGTCGAGGTGACGGCCAACCGGTGCCCTCCTGGTACCCTCTGACTACTGGCTAGTAGTACGAACTTGGTCCCCTCTGCTTTCAGGTATCAACGATCTCTGATCCAGGCTTGGATCTCTACGAACTATTCATCACTGGTCGCCGGCCAGCAACTCCTTTTCTTCCGGCTCCTGGCTCGTCAGCGAAGACCCCGACGCCTGTAAGACTTGTGCAGCCGCAGCCCTCGTGGCTAGGTAACTCGGCATTTCGGTGCCTGCATAGCCTCTTTACTCTAGGGTCCTGAGTCCCTCGCTTCCGACTTGCCTTATCGGGTCCGCCCGAGACCTCTAAACTTTCCGTGTCCTCGGACACTTGTTTTAATTGTGCACTTGAAGTATTTTCCTAAGAGATTTGGTTTGTGCTTAGTACCCTGTCCTCATAAAGAGTACAGGACTGTTGTGAATCTTAATAAATATCCTGTTTATTTTCATAACACTTGTGTGGTGTCCTTTCACTTGGTGTTCAAGGGGTACATGTGTGGTAAACAGCTGGCTTAACACGCCCTCTCGAGTCTTTAGCCTTAGACTGCTCGTATCCACGCTACTAGGATAGCTGGTCTTTAGGTTGACTTACAACCAATCATCATAAGGGAAGTTTGGAACGATACATAGCGGTCACTAGAATAGCGAACGCTGCATATCGGGCCAACTTCTCACAATAGTGCTCTGGCATGAGCTGAGCCTGTCTACAGCTTTCGGAACCAAGTCCTTTAGCTGTTTCCATGATAACGCTATACCATATACTCTTAAGTACATTATAATCCTCGCGGTTATTGCTAACTTTGGCATAGCATTATCAAAACATGTCAAGTAAGGTGTCATGCCTTGGGAGGTGCTAGCACCACCCCAGACAGGATTTTGTGTATTGGGTAGGACAGGGCTGAAAGGAATAAGATATGCCTGGGGCACACAAGGTGTCCCTGTGCATACACCGGTCCCATCCCTAGACGGAGCAGGGGTAAGAAGTATCCAAAAAAAAGGGAGCTCCCAGAGGCGTCCTCCTGACAACCAAAATATAAGTGGAAACAAAACCGGTGAGGAATGGACAGGCCTACCTTTTAATTACTGGAGCAAAGAGGGGTTAGTTAAAAAACAGACTGCTAACAAAGAGTAAAAAGTAAATATATAAATATGTTTCCCTTTGCCTTGTAGTACTGAAGTGGTTAAATTCCATAGACTCTGAGGAAAGATCAAGAATATCGATTGTGAAGAAATCCCATAGAGACAAAGGGAACGAAAAATATGGGCAGATGCTAAACGGACTCATATGACCAAAAAGATCCAGGGAATATTACCTGGGTAAGTTGAGTAATAGATATGGTGGGACACATACAGTTAAGGAAAAAGAATCTTAACCCAGGCCCCAGGGTCATAACAAAGGGACCCATAAGTAAGAACCATGCAGATACAATTAAAAGATCTGTGATAGGAGTATGGAATAGGACTGTCCAGTACAGTAAATAAGAACTGAGTCAGTCACGAAGATTGTTGTAAGGAAACACTTCCATACTACCATTTCGCCCAGGAGGCAATCAATCTATAGAAAATGAAAGAAGATAGAAAAAGAGTTGTAATAAATCTTGAGTTGAGGTGTGCAGAAGAGAATATATAGGTTACCAAATATTAGGTTTTAACTAATGATGTACTATGTAAATGTAATTGATGCTAGAAGATGGGACCTAATGAAATATATTATGATATATGTCTTTGTAGATGTGACCAATCAGGGAACGAGTCCTGAAGAAGGTGCAAGAATTTAAGAGGCACCGAAACGCCGCGTCGACAGTTTGTTCCTATAATTTGTGTTCTACTACCTTTGTACAAATATGTTTTTTGGCAAATAATGCTTCACAAGCAAAAATTTTTTTGCAAAAAATTTTTAAGATTGTTTTAGAAATGTGTTATTAATATTGTTTGTATTAACTGAATATATATCGTGTAATGGTTTTTAATGTAACAGTTTTGTAGTACTATGACTTTTTAAAGAAAATTTTTTGAATAAACGTATGACAACTTTTAAACAAGTCTTTGCTTCATATATGGTCCCCCATGACACTGAAGGGTTGTTAGTTCATGTTGTAAATTTGGTAACCTAAATAACACTGCACAATCTTGTACACACAGAGGTGGCCACCCCTAGGGGGAGAGGCACACCGCTTAAGGCATAACAATCAGGAAAAGGCACTCTGTTTTTGTGTAATTGTCGACCCAGTCCTTTTCCTGACAGAAAGGGTAGCTCCCTACTCATAACTTTTCTGACAACATAGTACAGTTCTTTAACTGGGGAGTTGTGTTCTCTTTTTTCCTCACACAGTAGTGAGGTGTGATTCATCACACGGTGGTTCAAAATTGATTAAATGGACACCTTCAAAGTATTCAGTTTCTCAGACGATCAATTTAACAAATTAGTCAACTGCCCAGACAAAAGTGTAAACACAATAACAGCAACAAATACTGATGTAGAACAATGGAAAGAACTCTGGAACCACAAGAAAAAAATAATTAGAACTGAATTACATTCAGATTTTCTAATACAATATTGTAAGAAGGGGATGATACCCAAGGGGTTGCAGGTTAAGAATGAACCAAGCCTTTTTATAAAAAACGAAAAAATTTTAGAAACTTGGACTTTCATAGCCAATAGATGCAGCAGGGATTGGCTCCTGCTAATTATAGAAACTGCACAAGCCACCCTGATCATAGAGAAAATAGAACTGGATGAGATGGAAAAGAAATTAAAAGATAACACCTCAGTAGAGGATGCAAAACAAAAACTGGAAGAGATCCAACGGGATCTTGACGGATATAAGGATTATCTGATCAACAAGAAGAGTAATAAATTTAGGAAAGACTTAAATCAATATAAACAGGAACTAGTATATCCTTATATACAAAAAGATTATTTTGACAGGCCCAGGGAAGATCGGTCTAATAAAGGCAACTGGCAAACCAACAAACGCCAAGGCCCCAGACGGGGGGTAACATTCTCTGACACATCATACACGAGTAGTGACTCGGAGAATGAGATAACAACAGGGAACCAGACTGACACAGAAGGAGACCGACCTAATAAACAAACAAAAGACAGTCTAGTTTTTTTAGACAGGCCCAAGGGAAATCAAAACCAAAACCCAACCCCGAGAGGACGGGGGAGAGGGAGAGGCAACTATCAGACCAACCAGGGCCAACAACGTCCCTACATGAAAACGAGAAGTCAAAAGACATGGGATTAGAACATGATACAAAAGCCCCAATAATAAATTTAGCAAATAGGGACATGACCAAGGAAGAAATCAGTCTATTAGAAAAGGGACTAGGCTATGCCATAGCAGGACCACCAGACAGATTTACCCTGGAAAGGGACTTACAACATTTGATAAGAAAAATCAGATTACAAAAATATTTTGAAGGCAAAGAAAGAATGCCTACAGACAACAAATCTGGCCTACGCCCAAAGTCGCTATGGACCCCACTGAGTTCCATGGTTAACAAAAATGTAGACACCTTTGAAAGGGTCATAACAAGAGGACTTGAAGAAATACTGGATCAGAGGTTGTGGGTAAAAAACAATCTAAGCCTGGAAGAGAAAAAGGCATTAAATAGTCTAGAAAAAGATGATAGTATCACTATTAAACCCGGAGACAAGGGGGGCAGTATAGTGGTACTAGAGACAACAGATTATGATAAGAGGATGCACTACCTCTTAGATAACCCGAACCACTACACAAAATCAAATATGACAGAATGGCAGAATCTAGGGAAACTGATAAAAAGCCTACTCTTATTAGCCAGAGAAGACGGCGTAATCAATCAGGAGGAATTTAATTTCCTCAACAATGAAAGCCCAACAATCCCAGCGATTTACGGGTTACCCAAAGTACACAAGGACATCAACAACCCACCCATGAGACCAATTGTCTCTAGTCTAAATTCCCTTACAGAACCACTAAGTAAATATGTGGACACATTTATCCAACCGTTGGTTGTAATGCAACCAGCATACATAAAGGACACAACAGAAATGATTAAAAAAGTGGAAGGAACAGAATTCAACCCCAGTACCCAATGGATGGTGACGCTTGATATAGAAGCGCTCTATACAAATATCCCCCAAAATGACACCATTAAAGTAATCAAAAAGCTACTGTTAAATGGGGAGGAAGATCTATCAGAGCACTCGACATTCATAATAGATTGTTTAGAACTTATCCTTAAAAATAACATCTTTCTATTTAAAGAAAATATGTACAAACAAACGAAAGGGACCAGCATGGGAGCCACCTGTGCTCCCAGTCTGGCGTGTTTATACGTAGCGGACTTTGAGACAAAACATATTTTTAACCCCATGGCGCCATTCTTTGAAAACATCCAAAAATGGTCAAGATTCATAGATGATATTTTTTTTATCTGGCAAGGAGACAGAGAGGAACTAACAGAATTCATCACTTGGCTAAACTTGGGTGATGAAAATCTAAATTTCACCTCCACGTACAGTAACGAGGAGTGTGACTTTTTAGATATTAAAATAAAAAACGTGGAAGGGGTCTTAGGAGTGGAACTCTTTACAAAACCAACGGACCGCAACACAATGCTCCACTTTAATAGTCACCACCCAGCTACCCAAAAAAATAACATACCGTTCGGTCAATTTTTAAGGGTCCGGCGAAACTGTACCACTATGAAAGAGTATGATACACATGCAAACGTCCTAACCAAAAAGTTTGCAGACAGAGGTTACCCAAAGAAAATGATAAAACAAGCCTACAAACGGGCAAAATATTACAATAGAGAAAGTCTATTTGAACCAAAAACTAGACCAAGTAATGAAACAAAACCTATTGTATTTGTGACAAGCTTCTCATGTGTATCTAATAAATTAAAGAACTGCATCAACAGCAATTGGAAGTTGTTAAATGACCAAGGCGAAACGCCAATCCCCAAACCAATTTTTGCCTTTAGGAGAAACCGCACAATTAGAAATTGTCTAGTTAAAACATATCCCAATAAAATGAAAAGGAATTCCATCAGAACCCTAGATGGGTCAACACCAACAGGCAATTATGCCTGCGGTAACTGCAAAAATTGCCCTTCTATAATACCAGGTCCAAATATAACCTTGGGTAAAATAACACACACATACAAAGAACTATTCAACTGCAGGACTAACAATGTCATATATTTGATCAATTGCCCTTGTGGCAAAGCATACATAGGAGAAACCCAACGAGAGATCAGGACAAGAATAACGGAACATAAGTCAGCCATCCGTACCAAAAAGTTGGCAGCACCCCTGGTGGCCCACTGGACAGAAATGGGTCATACAGTGGAGGATGTACGGTGGTGTGTTATAGAACAAGTCAGTATAAATAAGAGAGGAGGAGATTTAACCAGAAAACGCAGACAAAGAGAACAATATTATATGTCCAAATTCAATTCCTACAAAATAGGTCTGAATAACAAAGAGGAATGGGAAAGAATACTGTAGTGTAACCAGGGATTCATACTAAGGTCCAGACAAAACACAATATAACAATAGCAGTTAGCATGAGAATTGCGCAATATGAAAGGATCTGGTAAATGGATAAATCTCAAGTAGCAGTGCAAACACCAGTGCTAATAGCCACTGAGGTATGGGATTCACGATCCCCTGTGGTAATAACCAGACAATAGGGTTCTTAACTATATACAATGTCCAACATTACAAAATGATACTTTACCTTAGATGACAATTTTTATGTAAGGTCACAAAAAATGCGCAGGATTACAGTCACTGGCACAACAATAATTAGGAGATATAAATTTATATAAATTTAGATAATTTGTGTAACAACGACGCATGGAAACAAGTGAATTACATGTAAACAAAACTAAATGTAAGGGGTTTTGCCTCCCCAATCCAAGATGGCGCGGACTATCAGTGATAAGGGGATAGGAAACGCAAAACAGGCAAACACGGGCCCGTAAAGGCAATTTAATAAACATGAGCAACGGAAAGCACAAACAATAGCAGTCATAACAATTTATGGATATTCAGGGACTCAGATACGCAAGTACAAAGCGGGGTGAAAACAACAAAAGGTCCCCCGATCCAAGATGGCGACCGCGAAACAAGCGCGGAAAATCCAATCGGGTCTTAAACACATTAAGATATAACGCAAGAAATAGGTGTAATCGCTAAATCACTAAAAATAGCAAGCGATGACAGAGTGTAGAGTGATAATACGGCACGAAAATAAATAAAAATAACATATACATTCTACAACGATCACGGCCAAATAAGCCAGTAGAACCCCGCGAATACGATAAACAAGGGGTATATTTATTAAATTGAGAAAATAAGTAAAGGGAGACCTAATACAAATAAATTTAGCACAAAACGCTAACAAGGAACAAGGTTTAAACCCACTACAAGATGGCGGCCGCAGTCGGGTCACCAAACAATTGCACCTGCAAATAGTGGCCAGGTGTAAATAATGAGCCAAATAATGAGCCAATCTCTGACGGTATAAATACCAGACAGAAGTAAGCCTCATTAGATCGAGAAGACTCAAGAGGCAAGGAGGACGCCACGCAGTTAAGCTCCCATTACCAAGTAAGTAGAGACAGGGTGACGATCGCGCTGCAAGGAGAAGAACGTTTTTTTTTTTTTTGTTTTTTTTTTTTTTAAAAACAGACTATTCTGATACAGCCTCAATATTTGTTCCTTCTCAGAAGTATAAGCCAAGTCAAAAGGCTTCAACTTAAAGACTACCATCCCCAAGAGTGAAGTAAATTAAAAGTAACTCTAAACATCCAGTGAGGTAAGAACTGTAAGAGGAATGGGGCACATTTGATTAAGTGTAGTGGAAGTAGAGAAACACTAACCAAGATTATCCCATCCCTAGACGGAGCAGGGGTAAGAAGTATCCAAAAAAAAGGGAGCTCCCAGAGGCGTCCTCCTGACAACCAAAATATAAGTGGAAACAAAACCGGTGAGGAATGGACAGGCCTACCTTTTAATTACTGGAGCAAAGAGGGGTTAGTTAAAAAACAGACTGCTAACAAAGAGTAAAAAGTAAATATATAAATATGTTTCCCTTTGCCTTGTAGTACTGAAGTGGTTAAATTCCATAGACTCTGAGGAAAGATCAAGAATATCGATTGTGAAGAAATCCCATAGAGACAAAGGGAACGAAAAATATGGGCAGATGCTAAACGGACTCATATGACCAAAAAGATCCAGGGAATATTACCTGGGTAAGTTGAGTAATAGATATGGTGGGACACATACAGTTAAGGAAAAAGAATCTTAACCCAGGCCCCAGGGTCATAACAAAGGGACCCATAAGTAAGAACCATGCAGATACAATTAAAAGATCTGTGATAGGAGTATGGAATAGGACTGTCCAGTACAGTAAATAAGAACTGAGTCAGTCACGAAGATTGTTGTAAGGAAACACTTCCATACTACCATTTCGCCCAGGAGGCAATCAATCTATAGAAAATGAAAGAAGATAGAAAAAGAGTTGTAATAAATCTTGAGTTGAGGTGTGCAGAAGAGAATATATAGGTTACCAAATATTAGGTTTTAACTAATGATATACTATGTAAATGTAATTGATGCTAGAAGATGGGACCTAATGAAATATATTATGATATATGTCTTTGTAGATGTGACCAATCAGGGAACGAGTCCTGAAGAAGGTGCAAGAATTTAAGAGGCACCGAAACGCCGCGTCGACAGTTTGTTCCTATAATTTGTGTTCTACTACCTTTGTACAAATATGTTTTTTGGCAAATAATGCTTCACAAGCAAAATCTTTTTTGCAAAAAATTTTTAAGATTGTTTTAGAAATGTGTTATTAATATTGTTTGTATTAACTGAATATATATCGTGTAATGGTTTTTAATGTAACAGTTTTGTAGTACTATGACTTTTTAAAGAAAAATTTTTGAATAAATGTATGACAATTTTTAAACAAGTCTTTGCTTCATATATGGTCCCCCATGACACTGAAGGGTTGTTAGTTCATGTTGTAAATTTGGTAACCTAAATAACACTGCACAATCTTGTACACACAGAGGTGGCCACCCCTAGGGGGAGAGGCACACCGCATAAGGCATAACAATCAGGAAAAGGCACCCTGTTTTTGTATAATTGTCGACCCAGTCCTTTTCCTGACAGAAAGGGTAGCTCCCTACTCATAACTTTTCTGACATACACCGGTCTAAACCAGTTCCTGGGGCTCTCCAGGATAGAGGGTGTAACCACCCCCCTTTCTGGTCCCACCCATAGGAGGGACCTAGTGATAGTACAGCCCCCTTTAGCAGGATAAAGGTAGGAGCTGGTCCCATTCCGAGTTAGATTAATCCTGAACCGAAACTCTACAAGAAATTCTGGACTTCGACTTTCTGAACAGAAAACTGGTGAAATCTCCCTTGTGGGCAAGGAGTGTCCACCCTGCACAAGCAGGCACCATCAGCGTCCAGCGGCTTCCCTTTGTCGTCTTCCCTTGAGGATCCAGACTTCAGAGCCCGACGAGACCCGGATTCCCAGACCTCTTCGACCTCTACCTACATCTGCAGCACAGCTGAGATCCGTGGGTGCGACGAGACACGTGGGACCTGCCATCTTGAAAGAAGCAGCACTTCGCTCCAGCACGACTTCTGAGGTAACCTTGTCCAAGTGCTTTGGGGACTGAGAAGCCCCGACCCTGAGCAGCTCCTGCACCGAAGACCAGCCCTCCAGCATCCACGAGAACTGCGTGGGGCCCTTCTGCCTGTTTGATGCTCGACGCGTTGCCTGGTCACTTGCGGGCTGGCTAGTGGCCTCCTAGACAACAAACCTTGAAATCTTCACTGTTGGTCTGGTTGCTCCAGACTGGCCCTTGCTCTCTTCCAAAAGAGGAGCACCCCGGACCCTCCTGGTCCACTCCAGACACCGTTTCCACCCACCGCGTGGGTTGCCTTTGCCAAAGCCTGTTGATTCCAAATCCGGATCCGACACCGCCGACAGTGAGAGCCTGCGTGGGACAGCTCGTGCCTCCATCCTGGTCATCGAAGACACCACCTGGTCCACGTGGCTGCAGAGACAAGCGTCCACTCTTCACCTGCTCGCAACGACGACATCTGGTTCCACTCCTGGTTCCACTCCAGTCACTGGCTAGTGACTTTGAACATTGTCCCCCCTGCTTTCAGGTTCTCCTCTTCACTGATCCACCCTTGGATCACACCGGACATCTTCCTCCTGATCGCCTGCAGCATCTTTTCTTCCAGGCTCCATAGACTTCAATGCCGGAACCCGACACGACTTCGCACCTATGCACCCGCAGCCTGTGGGTGAGGTAACACAAGCATTTCGGTGCTCAAGGGTAGATTGACTCTCCTAGTGTCCAGTTCCACAGTCGTTTTAGTCCTTCTTAGTCAGGATTGTCCGTACTCACCTTTTACTTGAACTGTACTGTCCATAGACACTGTTACGCATCTCGCGTGTGAGTTCACACTCTGCACACGCGTTCCGTGGGCCTGCTAGTACTTACCTAGAGTTAGGGTAGTGTGGTCCCAGCGATCCTACAGCCTCTGGATAGCTCCATTCCTTCTATCGACTTTCACATTCCACTTACTTAGTATATGGTTTGTCGTGCCCCTAGGGCACCATTGTAATTTGTGCAACTTAAATGTATTTTTCCGAAGAGATTATCATGTGCTTAGCCCTCTGATCTCATAAAGAGTTCAGAGGTGTATGTTAGTTAATAAATATATTGTTTATTTTCATAACAACCTGTGTGGTGTCCTTTTACTTGGTATTCAAGGGGTTATATGTAGTAAAACAGCTGGCTTCAAAAGTATACCCACAAGGGGCTAGGAGGCGCACTCTAGTGTTATTCCCTTCTTTAAACTATTTTGACAAGGGTGCTACACTTAAAACATGTGTTGGCTCCACATGTATAAACCAAGTACGACCCGGAACAGGAAAAACCTGCTCAAGTGTGCACTGTTCCTAATGAACTAACTGTTCACAGTTTCAAACACAAAAATCAATTCCAATTTCAAATCCTACTTAATCTAATTATACCACAACGTCACTTTTGTTTGTACTGTTGTTTACTCAATTTTCTTTTTTTCTCAAAACATAAGACAGCAGCACCAGGGTATCAGTATTCTACTCTGTGGGCCAGTTAGCTTACACCAAAGCTAGCATAATTCATCCGAATCACTTGAATTTTCCGGTATCCTACGGTTCGGCTAATCGCTCTCACAGAGACTGGCAAGCTCCCAGGCCGCGGGTTTCCTCACAGACCAGTCAATCAACTCAGTAAACAGTCAACATCGCCGCACTTGCGTCGTCAAATCCCGATAACAACCTGTGTGGTGTCCTTTCACTTGGTATTCAAGGGGTTATATGTGGTAAAACAGCTGGCTTCACATGCCAAAAGAGTTTAGCCTAAGACTGCGTTGTCCATGCTACCATTAGGATAGCTGGTCTATAAGGTTGACTTACAACCAATCACCATAAGTGTTGTTTGGACTGTTACAAGGTGACCACTAGAACTAGTGAGCATCATATATCAGGCCAACTTCTCACACCCGGGGCTTGAGCTCCGTCTGGTATGCCCCGGAGTGCGAGAGCCCCCCGTCCTGCAAGCCATCAGAGAGTCCGGGCGCTGGGGACTGGGGTCCACCCTGGCCCAGGGAGGCTCTCCCCAGCCTGGCTATGCTACGGAAGCTGAGACCGGCCCGGGGCTTGAGCTCCATCTGGCATGCCCCGGGGTGCATGAGCCCCCCTGTCCTGTAAGCCATCAGAGGGTCCGGGCGCTGGGGACTGGGGTCCACCAGGGCGCGGGGAGGCTGTCTCCTGCCTGGCATGGGTTCGGAAGCAGGGACCTGGCCCGGGCTTGATCTCAGTCCATCGGGCCCCAGGGAGGCTCTCCCCAGCCTGGCTAGGGTTCGGAAGCTGGGGCTGGGCCATGGACTTCTCAGCCAGGCACGCATCCTGATATGGGCCACCATATTAGTCCCGAGATCTGCCCGGCAGGCCATCAAAACGATGGCCTGCCAGCAGAAATGCAGCGGGCAAACTTTCCCGTCCGCCCTGCGGACGGTCTTTTCCGTCTGCAGCCGCCGCGGACGGTCTTTCCCGTCTGCCGCGGACGGTCTTTCCCTTTCCCGTCCACCCTGCGGACGGTCTTTCCCATCCGCCGCTGACGGTCTTTTCCGTCGGCCATCATAATCGTCCCCCTGCTGCCTGGCTATGATACGAATGCCCGTTAAGCCTGGGGTATATTACGATGGCGGACGGTCTTTTCCGTCCGCCCTGCGGGCGGTCTTTCCCACCCGCCCGCGGACAGTCTTTTTGCCCGACTTCCTAAAGGTTCCCCTGTGGCCTGGCTATGTTCCGGATGGCCGTGATGGACTCACCGGGGCTCCATCTCCAGGCCTACGACATGGCAATGTGCCTGGGATGGGATCCATGCATCCCGGGCCGTCCTCCCCCAGGCGTCCGGGCCTGAGAGCTCCGGTGGTCCTCACCGTGCATGAGGCCCAGCCGGGGTCCCTGAGCCCTGCCTTGCGTGGGCAGGCAGGCAGGCAGGCAGGCAGGAGCCCTACCGCGAAGGCTCGGGTGGGAAGCACTTTCGATCCCGGCCATCTGGTCGCACAGTACCTGTTAGAAATGGGATCCCTGGCTTGCCAGGGCTTGCACCAAAGTCAGTCACAGACCACCACTCCTAAGTCAGGGCAAGGGAGTTACATGCCAAGATAACCCCTGCTCACCCTCTAGGTAACGTGGCGCGAGCAGCAAGGCTAAACTTGGAGGCTATGTGAGTTAAGTATTTGCGCACGCACCCCAGCAACAACACCCAAGGCCCACCACAAAGGAAACTCCACACAAGGTTATATATAAAAATAGCCTTTGTATTATGCCAAAACACATTAGATAAAACACACACTTTACAATGTCCCAACAGGCACGGGCAGAGGGCAGAATTTACAGGGGATATGTACAAGACAGGGCCACATGGACCACTGTCAGGAATCAGCACTTTTAGTACTTAGCACTAGGTAGAATTAGCACTTAGAACATAAATCACTGTAGCACAAAATAGAACATAAAGCACACAACCAGTAATCACTGGTAACCGGTAAGTACCACCTACGCAATCCTAACCACCTTAGGAACAGGTCACGCAGAGAACCAGGACCTCACTAGCACCACCTGCACTAGCAAGAACAACCACTTAAGTATCACAATACCTGTAGGGGTATAAGCCTGGGAACAAAACACATGATGCATAAACATACATTCAGTGGTGTAGGGAAGGAAAACACATGATGCATAACATACATTCAGCGGTGTAAGAACATGGCACATGGCGCATTAAAACACATTCAGAGGTGCAGGGAAGGAAAACACATGATGTCTAAAAACATTCAGAGGTGTAGCAAAAGAACAATTGCACCAAACTCACATAAGTCACCACCTGTGACTGTCCCTAGGCCCTCTGGCCTTATGGGGGCTAGGACGCCCGGTGTCCCAGTGTCAGGGGCCTAAACGTAACAGCTGCCCACGAAGTGCTGGGCAACTGGTGAAAACAATGATGGGGCCAACGTGGGAGCCTCGCAGGCTCTGAAGAAATAAAATGTCTCCCTGAGCCTCTCAGGGCTCTAAACAAATGACTGGCCCCTCTGAGCTTTGCTGGGCTCTTTGCACAACAAAATGCCCCCTCTGAGCCTCCGTGGCTCTGAAAACAACAATGGGGCCCTGGAACCTCGGGGCTCCTAATTACAAATATGGCCCGACGTTGGTGTCCCTCACGGGGGACTCAGAAACAAATGCAAATGCCCCAAGAGCCTTGGGGCTCGAAACAGAATACCGCCTGAGCCTCGCAGGCTCGTAAATACAACTGGGGCGGTGGAGCCTCTCGGGGCTCGGGAGATCGGCGGGGTCCCTACCCGGGGACCCGTGACCAATGCAGCACTGCCTGAAGCCTCTCAGGGCTCCTCAACACATGGGGCACCGAGCCTCTCGGGACTTGGACAACAAATGGCCTCGCCTGCTGGAGTCCCCCTCCTGGGGACTTGCATTGGTGATGGTGCGGTTTGAGCCTCTCGGGGTTCTGAGGACAGACTGCAGTGGAGCCTCGAGGGAGCGGCCCGCTATCTAGTGGGGCCGCTCCAGGGACAGCAGAAACCCACCCGAGGCCCTCTCCTTACCGGGCTCTTCTGGGGGGGGCACAGCACTCTCCTCTGTAGGCGGCCGGGGGACTCCCTCTTGGCTCCTCGTGTCGCGCTGGCTCTTCGGCGAGGGCAGTGCCCTCCTGCTCACCCGGTCCCGCTCCTGGGGGCCGGGTACTGCTAAAAGTGGCAGCGGACTCTTCTCTCTCTCCCCGGGGCTCTCCCTTCACAAGGGAGCCCCGTCAGGCAGCTTCCGACTTCCTCTTTCCTGTCCCGGGCCGGCAGCCAATCAGAGCGCGGACCGGGGGATGAGGTCACGGGATGTCCCGCAGTCCCGCCCCCGGCCTGCCTGACTTCCTGGTCGCGGCCAGGCGGCAACGGGGACAAATACACCGGGAAATGCCGGGTGGGCACCGGCAGTAAAGATAAATTAAGTGCTCCCAAAGCGCTTGTGAAAAAGAAATCGCTCCCTGCGCTAGGCCACAAATCAAGCGCTCACAGGCACTTGTGGGCACAAAATACAGCGCTCCCAGCGCTAGGACAAAATAAAGCGCTCTCAAGCGTTAGCGGCCCAAATAAAGCGCTCCCAGGCGCTAGGGGCCAACAAGCCCAGCAAAAGTCCTCCAGGAATGCAGCAAGGCGGGGGGGGGGTGGCAAGGCTGGGCCAGGGGCCAGCTCACTGGCCCTCCAGGCAGGGAGGAGGTCCAAGTGGCGGTTCCTCCTGGCACCAGCAGCAGCAGCCCCCCTCAGGATCCTGGAAGAGAACAATTTCTAATGGGACACAGCCCCTTCTTATACTAGTAAATCCTTTGTTCTGGCACAGGGTGAGGGGAGAAACCAGTCGCAGCTGGTTGGTGAGCACTCTTAATGTGCTCAGCCCCTCACTCTATTCACTGGCAGGGCTAGGGTCATCAGTCGCACCACAGGGGGCGGAGCCAGCATTGTGTGGGGAAAGCCCAGCCCCATTCAGGAACCAGGTGCAGCCCTCCCCAGCCATCAGCATGCTAATCTCACACTCACCACCGGGCAGACGCATCCAGACTTCCTGGAGCCAGGCTCACCAGCCAGCTCCAGCCAATCACACGGCAGGCATATTTTACACTAATATGCCAACTCCTAGAAGTGGCACTTCCGCACAAGACACAATCATGCCACAAACATCATTGCGAAGCATTCAATCACACGGGTTTGCACATACCAAACTTGAGCATGTACACCTCACGCATCAGGAACGACCAGGGACACAGTCATTCCACATGCATTCCTATGGGAGGGCAGGCCAACCTTACTGCACGTACTCAGAGTGCGCACGCACTTTCCACTGGGACACAGTGAAAGTGCGCAGAAACCAAAAATCACTACCTCCAATTCACATTTAAAAAGCAAAAAGTTTAGGGGTGAACCTGCCAGAAGGGCCAAGTCCAACAGTACCGCTCAGCCATCTGGTCGCCCGCAATGCTTTTCAATGGGGCGACCAGATGGCCGGGCTTCCCCGGAAGTCCCGATGGGGTGCTATTCGCCTCCCCGATCCCAGCGAGGGCTCCAGGAGGTCGGGCGCCCACGCGCCTTGGGTCCCCTCCATCACTTGGTGCGCACAGATTACAAGAAAGGGGGTAATTTTCCTCTGGATTTCTAGGGGCAGGGTACGTCCAGACACCCCTCCCAGGCTGGTGGCTCTCTGCCATGGGGGACCAGATGGGAGATGCCTGGGCAACCCCTCCCTAGGCCACATGGGGCTTCCTTCCTCCAGGCCGACGGCATGTCAAAGTGCCCATGACGGGCTCCATGCGTTCAGGGCAGTCGCCCCCCCGGGCGTCCGGGTCTCCAGGCCAAAGGCATGGGCAGAGTGCCCGGGTTGGGCTCCATGGTTTTCACGGTAGTCCTCCCCCCAGGCGTCCGTGGCTCCAGGCCGACGGCATGTCAAAGTGCCCAGGACGGGCTCCATGCGTCCAGGGCAGCCGTCCCCCGGGCCTCCAAGCCAACGGCATGGGCGAGTGCCTAGGTCGGGCTCCCTGGTTTTCACGGTAGTCCTCCCCTCGGCGTCCGTGGCTCCAGGCCGACGGCATGTCAAAGTGCCCAGGACGGGCTCCATGCGTCCCGGGCAGTCGTCCCCCGGGCGTCCGGGGCACACATCTCCAGGAAGCCAACAGCATGGCAAAGTACCCGGAAGGGCTCCAGGGGCCCGGCCAGGCCCCGGCTCAGGTGCCCAGCCAGGCCCCGGCTCAGGTGCCACGGACCTGGGCCCTGTCATTCAGCCTCCCGCACTGCCAAAGGCCCAGGATGGGGTTCCGTTGTGCCCAGGGAGCCTCCTCTTGCCTGGCTGGGCTCAGGAGCTCCGGGCGGGGCCCCCGAGGGCCCGGGGAGGGCAGCCTCCCCACCCCGTGCTCTGTCCTGGGTCCTGCCGCGGGGCAGGGTTCCCGGGATGGGGTCCGGCAGGCCCCGGGAGGCTTCCCCTGCGCCTCCGGGCCTGGGAGCCCGGCTGGGTCCAAGGGCCAGGTAGGGGCCCGGGTCGGGTGCTCCGGCCCTGGGCCCTGTCACCCAGCCTGCCGCACTGCCAAAGGCCCATGATGGGGTTCTGTCCTTGGTCCTGCTGCATGGCAGGGTGCCCAGTACGGGGTCCGGAGGTCCCGGGGAAGCTTCCAATGCACCTCAGGGCTTGGCAGCCCAGGCTGGGTCAAGGGGCCCAGCCGGGCCCCGGGTAGGGTGCCCCGTCCCTGGGACCTGCCACCCAGCCTGCTGCACTGCCAAAGGCCCAGGATGGGGTTCCGTTGTGCCCAGGGAGCCCCCCTTGCCTGGCTGGGCTCAGGAGCTCCGGGCAGGGCCCCTGAGGGCCGGGGGAGGGCGGTTTCCCCACCCCGGGCTCTCTCCTTGGTCCTGCTGCATGGCAGGGTGCCCGGTACGAGGTCCGGAGGTCTCGGGGAAGCTTCCCATGTGCCTCCGGGCTTGGGAGCCCCGGTCGGGGCCCCGGGTCGGTTGCTCCGGCCCTGGGCCCTGTCCCCAGGGATGCAGCTCCACCAAGGGCCCAGGACAGGGGTCCATCGGTCCCCTGCAGGCCTCCCCTGCTTGTCAAGGTGTCCGCGGGCCCCGGGTCGGAGAGCCTGGCGGGCCCCCTGGCAGCCTCCATGGCTGGGGCCCGGCTGGTAAGCATGGGCGGAAAATCCGTTTCGCTCGCGGATTTTGCGGATATTCGGTAAATTCGCAATCCGCGAGATCCGCGAATCTCCCGCAAAATCCGCAAATCCGCGAGCAGCGGATTTTATGGCTTGCTCGCACTGTTCGCGTGAGTTCGCGGCTTGCCAGTACAACTTCGCACCCCGCGAGTAAGTGCTAAATTGCAGAAATACGATCTTAGCAAAACTAAAACTACTTACCAGGTTCAAAAGTTCAGGCTCATCATTAGTAGCCATTTCCTGTAGTGCTTCCTGAAGGGCCCCTCCAGAGTTCAGTTGCCAGTTGCAACTATTATGTGACCCTGCTCTGAACCTCAGAATAGTTACACATATGCCACAAAGGTCCTGAATTACAGCTAAGGGAGACAAGCAGGAGCCAGGCTGGAAGTTAAAATCCATTAATCAGCCCCTAATTCATTATTGTCAGTTGGGGCAGGGCAGGTGTTGTAACTAATTTTGCAACAATGAAAGCACTTAGCAAGTGCAAAAGATCACTAATCAGGAAGCACTAAGGAAGCAGGTGCCAGCTAAAAAAATATTCTGTGACACATTAATCAGCCCCAAATTAATTCAGGTCACTTGAGGCAGGGAAGGTGTGCTATGCTTTGCCGAAAATAATGTACACTGGACAACCAGAGGGTGTGGTGATGAAACAGAGGGTGGCATGGGTGGGCCAGAGGGTGGCATGAGTAGTCAGAGAGTGGCAGTGGTGACAGAGAGTGGCAGTGATGAAGAAGAGTGTCCCAAACAGGCTGGACACGTAGAAACAACAAGTTCGCAAAACTTGCGACCCGACAGGTAAGTTCGCAAATTGCGAAATTGTAAAAACCCTCGCGAACTGGCAGAAACACGCGCGAACACAAAAAAAAAAAATCCGCTAATTCGCAGGAATTCGCGGATTTTGCGGATTGCGAGTTCGCAAATCCGCAAAATTCGCGAACGCGAGATTCGCAAAATTCGCCCATGCTTACCGGCTGGGGCCCTGGGCCTCCGGTCCACCATGCCCCGGGCGCCGCTTACTCCTTCGTTGGGGCACAGGGTGACCAGATGGTGTCCCTTTCGTGCCCGGCCATCTGGTCGCCCAGATCCCCTCGGCCATCTGGTCGCCCTGATCGCTCCGGCCATCTGTTCGCCCGCAATGCTTTCCAATGGCCGAACTTCCCTGGAAGTCCCGATGAGGTGCCATTTGCCTCCCGGATCCCAGCGAGGGCTCCAGGAGGTCGGGTACTTTCGCGCCTTGGGTCTCCTCTGTCACCTCGTGTGCACGGATTACAAGAAAGGGGGGTAATTTTCCTCCAGATTACTAGGGAGAGGGTCAGTCAGACCTCCGTGTGGTCTGGCGATTCTGAATCAGGGGAAGGCAGGACCCGGGCCCGCCCGCCGGGGCCCCCAGGGGCTCGGGTACGCACCTGCCACTCAGCACCCCTGCCGATGGTCCTTTTTCTCCGAGTTTTCTCAGGCCGACCTCAATGAGCTCCGGCGATGCTGAGATGGGGGAAGGCAGATCCCGGGCCCGCCCGCTGAGGCCCCCAGGGGCCGGGGTACGCACCTGCCTCTCAGCCCCTTCCCGATGGTCCATTTTCTCTGAGTTTGATCAGGCAGACCTCCGTGAGGTCCAGCGATGCCGAGACAAGGGAAGGCAGCACCCAGGGCCTGCCTACTTGGTCCCCCTGGGGCCCGGGTACGCA